>NC_141459.1:10000000-20000000 GCF_015680905.1 Coptis chinensis
TGGTCATTTCGCTTGGACAGCTCGGTGATCCGTTGATTCACCTCGTTGATACCGTCCTCAGCTGTGATACCATTCGAACTCTGGGCTGCGACCAGGTTTTTCAGCGTCAGGTTCTCCTGTCGGAGGAAAGTATTGCTCTAGTTCATTGTCCCAAGCTGGCTGACTAGGTTCTTGACTTGCTCCTGTGGGCTTTCCACATTTCGTGGGTTTGAGGGAAACTAATTTGAAGAATGTGGTTTTTCTCAAGAGATTGGACCACAGACCGCGCCAATGTAAAGGTTAAGATTCATTTAACCTTACAGACGTAGGCAATTTAGGCGAGAAAGGGTTGATTGATTGGATATGACCGAGTTCGTGTGGACGAACTGCCTATGTATCAAGTTCTCTCTACTGGGGGGGGGGGGACTTGAATCAGGTCAGACGTAGTTCCTATCCCCTTTATATAAAAAACCTTGGCGGTCCTTCCTCTTCTTTACCGTCAAGTCAGATCTTGGTCTTCAGGTCATGATGGCGAGTTATGGCGATTGATGAGGTGTGCGACTAAAGCTGTGGCCTTGAAAGCATCATTGAAGGCGTACGTTACTAGCTGTTATGAAACGGGGCTAGCGAACACTATGGAGGTCACTCCAGGATGAGGTCGTCGTCCATTCAACTTGAGTCACTTTGGAGTGAGGTCGTAGGGTGAGTGTATGAGGTCGTTAGGTGAAGTGAGTCTGCTGGTTCACTGTGAAGCGATTTTCATGAGTTCGTCGGGGGAGGTGTCTTCTGATGGTGTCAGTTTGTGATGGAGAGACAGTTTGGTTCGCTATGCAGCGAGCTGTTATGAGGGGGGGATGTTATCTTGATGAGTTGTGCTGGACACGTGTATGATATACATTGGTTGTGTATAGTAGTCCCTCACAGATGGATTGGGGTTAGACACTCAGACTTATAACATTTGGAAATTCTACATTGCCTGAGGCCAAAGTGCCAGACGTAGACCATTCGTGTTGCTGATGGATCGAGGAGTTGTGCATCTCACTAGTAACTAAAGATAGTACCAGTAATTTTAGTATGTACTTGTGAATTAATAAATATACTCGGGTACCTCACAGCCTCGCCTCACCTCACCTTGCAAGCTAGTTTTCCGGTGGGGTGTTCACGATTTCAAACGGAATCTCGAATTCCGCTGGATATTTCGGTTTTTGAACAAATAAAATGGTGTCTAAATCTCTATACTTCTCAACCGAATAGGATATTTCTAATCTCTAATGTTTTACAATTTAGAAACACCTCCCTTAATTATTCTAATAAGCTCCCTCCGTTTTAAGTAATTTACAAAAAATTTCCTCATCTCACTGAAATTAGAATTAGCTTTCATATTATTTAAAATAATTTAGAAAACTTCATTCACGTCACTGAAATTATAATCAACCCCTCCTAATGTTTTTATATTGTTTTGATAGGTTTAAATATTTGACAAAACCGATGCGTAGCACGGTTCACATACTTGTATCAATATAGAGTTGAAATAATTAGATTTTGAAATCTTATCAGAATATACTAGATTTCGCCGGGAATTCCGCTTTTTGGAAAACTAATGAAATTTCGACGAATTTGAAATATTCAACTATGGTTCTACCGTTGTGTTTATTCACCATGTAGTATATTTTCTTCTAAAGTACAATCACTAGTTTTATATAGCAAATCAATATATATTTCCTACTTAAAAAAGGGTCACGGTATTGACACCCCTCAATTAATCACATAAAAAAACACCCACGGCAAGAAGTTGCTGCGAGATCGCACAATCCACGACATCGGGTTAACCCGCGAGATCCCATATCCCACGAAAGGTTGTTGCCGTGGGTTATTTTTTGTTTTAATTTTTTTTTATAGCCACTGTAAAAAAAAGTTAGTTGCTGCGAGATGGTTGTGTTTACTAAAATGGAGTCTTTGCTTGTGTTAATTATCAAAAATCTTCTTCATTAATTTGATCACAAGTTTTTCTTATAGCATATAAATATATTTGCCACAAGATAGAAAAATTATGCCTCGATTGTACATATTTTTTTCATGGTTTTGGTGTTGTTCTTGGAGTGTATAAAAAAACTCTAAAGAAGAAAAATGAGGTATCCATATGTCGTGTGTGTTAAATACGCAAAATTTGAAGTGAAAAAAAAAAAAAAACGCAAAAAAATCCTACGCGGCAACTCCCTGTCGTGGGATATGGGATCTCACAGCAACTCGATGCCATGGATTGTGCGATCTCGTGGCAACCTGATGCCGTAGAATTATTGGGCATGTTGGGGGTGTAAAAAGACATATAAGGAATAACCATTATTGTTCTACTTTTTGCCAAAGGGGTGCCAATCCCATAAAGTTGGGCGTCAATACCGCGGCCCAGATGCGTAGAATCGTATGAATTTGTTAGATCGAGAGTGTACTCGTGTATATGGGACACAATAAGGATTTGTAAGAATTTTTTTCTATATTTATTTTTTGTGTTCATCAGCTCATTAGCCCACCATCTAATGACTCAGAAACAAATGAATGCTAATCAACATTATTGATGGATTTGGTTGATGTGCTAGTCCTTTTCACAGATTCGCATATATGAAACAAAGTCTGACTTGTTCAAAGACTACAAGAAAGCATAACTAATACTAGTTGCTTATTCAATTATGCATGTTCGGCCAACATAATTATCATTGCAATAATATATATGACTTATCAACAATGCTTGAATTGGGTGATTGCTGGTGCCAAGTGCCGACTAGCAAAGTTGGTATAAACATTTGGGTGGTGACACCAAGGGTCTAAGGCCTTGAATCCCATCAGCACCAATAAGTCAGTGATCTCATTTAAAACAAGTTTGCCAATAAATAAAGGACAATGCTTGCCTTATTGTATTGAGAAACATAATTAATCTAGACTAGTTCATGCCTCAAGCTCATTATAGTAATTTTATTGAGCACTAATAATATTGGTCCTTTGAGTGCATATTGTTTGGGCAAGAACTCATCCAAACACACCAATGGTTTTCGTTAGGGAGGTAGTTGTGATGAATTGTTAAGACTGTACCATACGGGCTGCCTACGTATCCAAATTGTTCTCCGGAATTAAGTCTCTCTAATGAACGTAGTTCTTTGTTGTAATGAAACAGGATATTTATAGATGAGAAATAAGCTAAGTTTTCTTTTTTGCTTAAGAAAGATCATTTATTTCCTTAATTGGTTGGATATTTTCCTCCTTCGATAAAGATCTTTCCAAATGCTTTATATGGAAACCATCATTTGATATATTTTAAAATGTCTATATATAACTTGGTATACCATTTTAGTGGGCAACACATGTGGGCACCTTAATAGACACGCAAGTAAGCCACGCTAGTAGGCGGTGCTATTGGGGTGCCCAATGATGGTCATATGTAGGGGTACATATATAGTGGTACATACACCGCCCCCTCTTTGTCGGATGAAATTTATTCCTTGCGGCGAAGAATAAAAAAATATGTTTGAAATGAAGGCCAAAAAGAAGTAAGGAAACTTATGCACTGGTTTCCGTTTGTCGCGCACGTCGTGACAACTAAGCGAATTTTTGTATCATAGTTTTCGACCTTGTAGACTAAGACATACTACATATATTTTTGGCAGTAGCACCTCAAGTTTGATGATTTGTAATTTTTGGTATTACAAGGGTAAGCATCACTATTTTTGTTGCGTGGTATTTGGTATCGTAAACACGTCATAAAACTCCTCGGCTTTGGATGCGTGGAGGTTGGTATTGTAAACGCAAACTCTACGTCTTTGGATGCGTAGAGGTTGATATTAAATATAACCTCTATGGCTTTTGATGAGTAGAGGTTGATATTAAATGCAACTTCCACGCCTTTTGACTTAATCGCTCCTAAATGTTGGCATTTCACAGGAGAAGCAATCATATTTTATGGCAGAAAGAAACATTGCGTATGTCTTGTAACATTATTTATTTATCTTCGTCATCGATAAGAGGCGAGGCCCTAAAATATTATCTCTAAACGCAAGCCTTTAAAATGCTTGAGTGTTTGAACAACTTTAACTTTTATTATGTCATCGCCGCCCACAATTTGCTGGTGTCGCATTGTAAGGTGTCGCAAATGCAAACTTCACAAATTTTGATGCATGGTGTAAGGTGTTGCAAACACCAACTCCATGACTTTTAATGCCTAAGTAAGGTGTCGCAAACGCAAACTCTAGGACTTTTGATACATGGAGTAAGGTGTCGAAAACGCAAACTTCATAAATTTTGATGCATGGAGTATGGTGTCGTAAACACAAACTCCATGACTTGTGATACATTGAGTAAGGTGTCGCAAACGCAAACTCCACAACTTTTGATGCATGGAGTAAGGTGTCGTAAACACAAACTCCATGACTTTTGATGCGTGAAATAAGGTGTTGCAAACACAAACTCCACGACTTTTATACGTGGAGTAAGGTGTTGCAAACGAAAACTCCATGAATTTTGATGTATGGAGTAAAGTGTTGTAAATGCAAACTCCATGACTTGTGATGCGTTTAGTAAGGTGTCACAAACGCAAACTCCATGACTTTTGATGCATGGAGTAAGGTGTCATAAACACAAACTCCATGAATTTTGATGCGTGGAATAAGGTGTTGCAAACACAAACTCCACTACTTTTGATGCGAGCCAACTTAAAGTTTCTCATTTTCATCTCTGCGCTAGAAAATTAGCTTACTTTTAAACTCCATGACATGGTTGTTCGGTAGATATAGATGTTTGAATTGTTCTTGATGCTCTGCATTTTGTATCATCAAAGAAAATCGCCTAACGACATCTTTGTTTATAATTAGGTCTTCCCAACGAGTTTTGGCTATACCAATATTGCACAATGTTATGTTAATGATGTCTTTAATATGTTGCTCAGTGTGTGCCACCCATGCAACTTCGTGATTTTCGATGATTACCGGAGGAACTTCTTGGCGTTATCTCTCATTTAGTGGTCGCCTCTAGTTGTTGCTTAGTTTTAGAGTTCGCTGGTTTCTTGAATTGTGAGACCTGAGTCTATAGTACCGACTATACTGTTAAAGTTGGGAGTAGTTTCTTCAATGAGGTCGCATTCTGAGCTAGTTTTCAATAAACATTCTATATCAGTTGTTTGTATTCAAACCATTGTGTTTAACTTTGTCGCCCCCAAGTTTTGATTTGTACATAAAGTAATGGTGAAGCTTGAACTTTATTGTAATACCAACTTCTCGATATGTCTCCAATTTTTTTTAAGAACGACATCTTGACCGTGTCTATGTTTTGCTCATCAGTGTAGACAAGCTTGGGTTCTCTAATATTTTACGCCAGATTATACAACTTCTTGACGTTGATTTCTTACGGTCGCCCTTAGTTTTACATTTTGTATCATAAGAGAAAATTGCCCAACAACATCTTCATTTATTGCAAGATCCTTCCATCGAGTTTCAACCACACCCGCATTGTTCAATGTTTTCTTGATAATGTCTTTGATTGTTGTTCCATGAATGCTGCTCATGCGGCATCTTGATTTTTAACTTGAGGAGTAACTTCGTTATGCTGCATCTCACAGTGTGGTTGCCCCCATTTGTTTGCTTACTTCTAGGTTTCGCGGGTTCCATAGACTGTGAGACCTATGCCAATAATACAGGCTAACCTGTCGAATTGGGGAGTAGTTTCTTCAGTGTGGCCACATTCTGGGCTGATCTTCATTAAATATTCTGTATCAGTTTGCTGTATTAATCAAACCATATCTTAGGTAGTATTGTAATTCATGCATGGGGTCATGGCCTTGTCGTCCGGCATCGCCTTTTATGGTGGATGTTTGATCAGCTCCCAAATGTGTGTTTTATTACCCTTACATTACTATATTAATTACAGCCCTTATTATGTATAATGAAAAGATAACTCATAGCTTTTATTGTCTTTTTCAGGTTACAAAACAATTTAGACAACTTATCATTAAAGTTGCGTCTTAGCACCAAAATAAGCTTTATTTACGCTTATTGTGAAGACGTGAAGCTGTTATGAAAAAGTACTGAAAAAATCAAAGGTCAAAGCCAAAGGTCAAAGGTCAAGGACTCAAAACCATAGAGCTGAAAGTCAAGTCTTTAACTTAGAAGACCAGAGATAGATGTCCTTAATACAAAAGAAGGCTTTCTCTAAACCTAGCTTGATCAAGAAGAAATTAAAAAGCAAAAAGAAAAAGCAAAAAGGAAAAACATAAAGCAACGGTGTCTTGATTGTAGAGGGAGAGGGCAAATCAGTCTTTTGCAAAAGTAAGGGTATAAGAACTCAAAAGTAGGATGAGAGAATGCACCTAGACTTATTCTAGTTTCATGTAGGAGTAATGTAGGATTTATTTTTCAAGTCATTTACATTCAAGTTGTTTTACTTTTTGTTCTTCATTTCAATCAAGTTATTTCTTTCAAATTTGTTCTTCATTTCAATCAAGTTATTTCTTTCAAGTTTGTTCTTCCTTTCAATCAAGTTATTTCTTGCAAGTTTGTGTTTTCAATCATTCAATCAACAAGTCTTTACAAGTTTTCTTCAATACAACTAGGGTTAACAAAAAACAAGTCCTAAAAACTAAATAAATCTACCTTTCCTCCTTCAAAACTCCTATTCATTCAAGCTCTAAACAATTTATGGTGAACCTCACTCAAATAAACTTTGAACTTACCACAACTACAGCTTCAAATGGCGTCGCTGTCATAGATTGAAGGAGCATGGATGCTTGGTTGAGCACCTAAGGAGGGAAGCATCACTCTACCCCTTCCATTTTATTTTTTTAGTTTTCGTTAATATATTTCGTTATTTTTCAATATTGATATGTTTTATTTCAAATCCAGGTTCAACATTCAACCGATATGCATTGGTTGGGAATGAGTTGAAAGCCGTCGGAAAATGACGGACAAACTTAAATGGCGATGAACCGATTGGGTGGCCTACCGCCAAGATGAAAAGTCTATCATCCATACACCTTTCGGTGGAAACACACCACCCAACCACCTCATGAGCCGCAACACGATGGTGTCTCGTTTTTCATGAAATAAAATTTGTTCATTTTCAGTGCTTGGTTGTAACTAAGAATCCGGATTTTGTATACTACAGAATGACACATATACCACGATCACTAAGAACGTTTATACCACGGTTCTTCCAAAAACCGTGGGAAATACTTATATACCACGGCGGAAATTTCTTTGGTCATTGGTTTACTAGTATATGTCACAGTTACATGAAAACCGTGGGATAAGTTGGGCCATATACCATGGTTAGTTTTTTTTTTTTTTTACATAATATATTTTTGAAAACAAAACAAACCCAACTTTTTACTCCACATCCCCACTATCTTAAACATAAACAGTGGTATATAAATTTTCCACTTTCTACCGTGGTTTATGACTTTATGCCAAACAAGGACCAAAATATCGCCGATATACCTAATATATCACTGATATATATCGGTATTTTGGTACACCGACATCGATATTTTCGACATATATCCACCGAATATAGAACCCTTTTTTTCCCGATATATATCGGAATTTCCGATATATTATATCGCCAATATAATCGATATATATGATATTTATGATATATATCGGTTGACTTTTTGACCATTTTTTAATATAAATCTGATATTTCCAATATATTTTTGATATATATCCGATATTTCCGATATTTTAAATAGTTTGGACTGGTTACAAAAAAAAAATGGATATATCCGAAATATTCGATATATCCAATATATATCGGTTTTTGGGTACACGGATATATTCATCGATATCGATATTTTGGGCCTTGATGCCAAATAGTCAAATACGCCAAAAAAATAAATACGAAACTCATTCAAATTGGATTCCCGCTATTCTCTCGGTCTCTCCCCATAACTTCTACAGTTCTACGACTCTTAGGATTCCCGCAACAGTGAAATTGGTGGGTTTACGATTCTCACAGCCCGTTTGGATAAAAAACGTACTGCTAGAATTAGAATTGTCGTGGACTCCCACAACCTTATCTCGTGAGAAACGGGAATTAGATTTTGGGAGAATTATCACAAAGTTAGTTGTGGGGGTTGTTACGTGCCTATAAAATTACAACTCAACTCGTCTTCTTCACATCAACTCGTCATCGTCCTCACTATTCAATCACTCGAGGTAACCATTTTCATAAAAATAGCAACTTTTTTTTTTTCTGATTTTAACCATGTCTTCTTCACTTGCTTCTTTTAACATCTTCGTCTTTACATTTGTTTTTGTTGAAGGTGACCAACTAACCAAGTTCAAAGGATTCTGGCAGTCTCTATTTCAGGTATTTTTTTTTTTGTATATATTTGTTTTTTGAGATGAGATGTGATACCCTTTAGTTTCAAGTATTTTTTTGCGATGATTGTATACCCTCTAGTTTAGACAAGCTATATTCACTATAGTAACGACACTAGTTTCCACTTGGCTACTGAGAACTGAGAACTGAGAACGATCCTCTATAGGAGGAGTGAGCCCATCTCTTGATTACTCAAGGAAACAGAGGTATTTGCTTATAGAATAGATCCTGTTCAAGTAAGGTCATTTCTATTTTATTGTTACCTAAAATCTCAATGAGATTATGATCCTCGTTTACATTCCTCCTTAGCAAAGGTAACTGTATTCTCTAAAACGTTAAACAAAAACCTATGGTTTGATTGAGCAAGGTTTCCTATTATCACTGTAACGAAATCAAACTGATGAGGGACAATAGCCAGGCATAGATAGTCGGGAAAAACTAAGAACGCTCCTGAAGTCACATCCAAATCTGCCCCTGGAAAGTGGAATGTGATGGTCGGTAGTATATTGTCATTACCCGCACTCATACCCAGCTGACGCGAGTAGCACAAATCCATTCCATACATTGGTAGGAATGGCTGCTTTAGGGGTAAGAAGTACCATGCCAGAGCCATTTTCACAGAATCATAGGCCTCCTGTTCCATAAAAACTAAAGGGCTTCCACTGTCAAGGACAGTACCACCTTTACCATCACTTCTAATTCCAAATGTCCCAGGTGGGTAGTCAAGGCGGCGACCTGCAACACTGATATCGAGCAAGTCAACATAGTAGAAACTTTGATATACTGGTCCTTGGATCAATTGAGTAGTAAGTAGTTGTGCATCTGGTTTAAACTGAGCATCTGCTTGAATCTTAAAAATGTACTACTTGCTGCTGGATTGTCTCTATAATGTGGTATGCAATAAGACATGCAACCTAGACTATGAATAGGACCTAGTTGATTTAAGTGAATCTCCAATATTTTCATATGGAACATCCGGAATGAACTGCTAAAGCTCCTAGGCAACGCTATCTTTCACTCCTGGGAAGAGAATAGCGTAAAAGTATTAGGGCTATCCGTTAGGCTGAACAACTGGAGACCAAAGCTTGCGTACAGTCGGGAATAATACCTACAGATAGGAATATTGCTATCATTATACCCAAGCCTACTGCTCCCATTTTCCCCCCGTTCGTGGGGATCACCAGCTTGTTAAAAGGGGGGTCCCTCTCGAGCATCGAAGCCACGTTCTCGGCTACATTCTGAACTTCCACAAAATGTATACTTTTTAAACCTGGGGAAACATAATCCATCCATAAAAATGAATCATAAGGATGAGAAAGGGGAAAAAGTTTGAGCAACACCCGCATCTATGGGAACGAATGAGAACCAAGCGGTACATCCTACACCGAGGATAATAAGAACTATGATACGACCATAGTTACCAGAATACTCGGTGAGTACCTCCACAAGGATTTTCTTGGGATTACTTGGAACTAGCTCCTTTAGACCTTGTATGGGCATTATACAATGCGTCATTGGGGCTGTATAGTAGGATAACCCCAGCGAGCTATTCAGTAATGAAAGCTTCTCAACCATTTGTGGATGTAATAACTGATAAAGGGTTTCTGGATGTCCAGGTATGAACCAGAAACCAATTCCTATTTTATTGATATTGTCTACTTTATCGCTATTGTACTGAAGCGAGTCCATGAATGAAGCCGGGAGATCCACAAATGGGACCCTCAGGCTCTCAATAAAAGAATGATGCCAGGAGTTGAGATGCGGAAAACCATTAAAAGAACCGGGGGTATTGTGGGACCTACTGCGAACGGGTAGAAGTGGAGCAACAGTAGAGGGTATACCTACCTTAGATTTCTCTTCCAAGGAGAGCCTCTCCAAATCCATGTTCAAAGAAAATAATTGATTCTCATCAAGGTAGTATAAGAAACGAGACAAAAAATCATGTGATGATTTCATCATAAGCTTTTTATTATTATTCTTCCCTCTTGGATTACACAATCATGAGTACCATGAAAAAGCACTGGTTCGTCTCCTGATTTCATAGTAATCATTTTACCTGTTAAATCTAGTTTTTTCAACAAGTTGAGTATTTGGACTTGAAATACTACCTCATCAAAGCCCATTTTGATACTGATTTGAGGGATTATTCTGTAAACCTCATGCATATACCTAAGATATGGTATACCTGGATATATTAATTTATATTTTGAATCTAATTCTGTAAATAAATAATTTAGAATAACATCTGTTATATATAATGAGTAGGGGAGTGGAAATTTCAATATTGAATTCAAATCCCAACCATATGAATCATGGATAGGTAGAGTTATAAAATCTGATAGTAGTGTCATTATATCCTCATTTTTCACTATTCTTTTTAATTTCTCTATAAGATTAGACTGATTTATGGTCATAATGGAAGGTAATAAATTGATTTTATATATCATTAACACATTATCATAATCTCGTAATAAATCAATAAACTCTTGGGATGATATTTTAAAGCTTAATGAGTCAGTATTTTGAAGTATTATTGCGTTAAGCATATGTCCTATACTTAGTTGCACAATACTGTCTTCCGGTTTTGTATGCATTTGAACATAGAGACTTGCATTTCCTACTAATGGGCTTTTAGAGATCATAGGAGACATAGTGTATGTTCTAGCTTTCAATCATTTGATAATTGATTTCATTGTAAATACGACACTCGGCTAAAAGATGAATCCAAATTTGGCATTTTGCTATAATAATAGTAACCCACTAGATATAACTCAAGACGATCTAGAGAACAAAATGGTATAACATCATTATTTGAAATATCTTCTTGAGAACTTTTGATATATTCTGAAATATCTATTATTCGATCTTCATTCTCCAGATCTGATATAATAGAAGTATCATCACAAGAAGTATCTGAACTAGAAGAATTAGAACTATCAGAATCTGAACTAGAATCATTCTCACTAGAAGTATCATCACTATTAGAACTGAAAAACTTAATACAAAAGACAGATACCGGTTGCGAGGCGATTTGAAGTTTGTTAATAGGTGGGAGCTTTTCAGTTCGTTACCATGAGGGATGTTTTACTCTAATGTGTGGCATACTTGTAGAGGGTATAAAGAAGCTTACATGTTAGGATTTTACTTTGTTTGATACCGGTAGCTCGGCGGTTTGAAGATCGTTAACATGAGAGCTGTTTTTTTTTCTCTATACTATGATATAGTTAGTATTGGTATTTCATCTACAATTAGATATTTCTTTGACTCTAAAGTGTGGTATACTTTATAGGGTATAAAGAAGCTTACATGTTAGGATTGACCTTTTGTTTGATACCGGTAGCTCGGCGGTTTGAAGATCATTAACATGAGAGCTGTTTTATATCTATAGTATGGTATACTTCTATAGGGGATTTTGAGTTGATATTTGAATTGTATTTATGGAATAGTCATCAGTTAGAGTTGTTTATAATTATAGAATAGTATGTTTGAAGTTATAAATACCATGATTATATAATAGTAGTCATTTATAGAATAGTCATAAATACCATTAGTTATAACTCTCTTTTTATCTAAAGTGGTGCATATTGTATAGGGTATTGAGAATAGTAGTCATTTATAAATACCATTATTATAAAATATACTATATATATATATATATATATATATATATATATATTATTATATATATAAATTATATATTTATTTCTCCTAAATTAGTTCTTGGGTGGTGGTAAGGCTTGACAGAGACTTGAGTTGTCTTGTTGGTTCGTTGTGGGTAATTCAAGAGAATATATTCTGCACCTCTATGCAATGATCCCTTCTTTAAAACTGTTTTAAAAGTTAATAATACAACTGAAATGTATTGCACTCTGTTGCTTGATCAAGAACACTACTGATATATGACGTTTGGATTTTAGCTATAAGCTAGATGCTACCTAAAACTGAATGGTCTAGAGTGATGCACATATAGATATAGTACGTGTTAATTTGTATGTGAAGTCACCATGGATATCCATTGCCTACTACTTCCAACAGACTTAAAAAAGATCAAGAAAATGTGGACTTCAAACAAGTAGAAAATTAAGAAAATAGACTGGGAGCTTATGCAGCTTGAACTACCTAAACTCATAGAACCTGACTCCTGATGATTTAATTGTTCCATTTGACACAAGGATAAAATACGAGTTTAATAGAAGTTTTTTATCCACCTACAAGAGCGGTGGTTCAAGATGCAAGATTGGTCCTTGGTGTGGCCACTTGGAACACTTCAACCTGCAGAAGGATCATATGGAAACTACTTCCTTTTGCTAGTGTGTTTGTTGTTTGCATTCGACCATGCCTTCAACAACAAAGCAGTTAATGCTGCGAAACTAGTGATTGGCATGAAGGCTACTTTTAGGGTAATCGGGTCATCACAAGGGTTGAAAGGCATGGATACAAGTTTGACGTTTGAGAACCTTATAAGCAGCTAAACTCTACTGTTAGACCACTTTAAGTCATAAGCTTGATTTGAGATTGCCAAAGTAGTAATTGCAGTAAGTAACTTGAGAGTTATTGTAAACATTCTTCCTTTGTCTTGCAGATTCTTGGGAAAGCTCTTGGAGTTCTTGAGAATAGTACGTGTAAGGACTTGAGTGGAAACCAGTATTCTTGCTAGGTATTGTTTTCTGCATTCAGTTCTCTGAACTTTTCTTTGTACTTTTATGTAGCTCCATGTAGTTGCTTGTTTTTATTTTGTGGTTACGGTGTTTAAAATGACTTATCTTTATGGAGTTTTAGGTTTTTGTTTACTTGCAATAGGAATAAGAATGGATAGGTCCTAGATGACTGTGGATAGAGTAACGAACGAATTCGAAGTAGGGGTCTTGTACTTTCTTAAATGTGCTGAAAATAGTGTAGGCCCGAAGATGCTTCATTGGATAAGATGCCCATGCTCTGTTTGTGGGAATAATCAACACCAGACTTTGGTGGAGATAAAAAATCATCTATATGAAAACGGTTTTGAAGAAACCTATACAACATGGATATTGCATGGGGAAGATTCTCCTAGTGATCACCGCCGAAGTGGTAGTACATGTCAACCTCTTTCTCAAGATTTTGAGACCCCGATGATTTTGCATTACATAACTAGAATGGTTGAGGATGCATATGAGCATTTCAATCGGGATCCCGAAAAACTTTGTAAGTTGCTTGAAGATGTGGAGAAGCCTCCTGCATTAAAGGTTGCACAACATTTACAAAGTTGTCATTCCTTGTCGAAATGTTCAATTTGAAAGCAAGAAGTGGTGGTCGACAAGAGTTTTAGCCTTTTATTGAAGTTGTTCGGAAAAGCCCTTCCGGAAATTAATGAGTTGCCAAAATCCATGTCCAACGCTAGAGATATTTTGTCTATGTTTAGAATGCGATCTGAGAAAATACATGCATGTCCCAATGATTGTATACTTTATAGAGGTAAGGAGTACAAGTCTAGAACTACTTGTCCGACTTGTGGAGCGTCAAGATTCCAAGAAAACAAGGGTAAAGTGCCTGCAAAAGTATTGTAGTACTTTTCACCTATCCCAAGATTTGTAAAGATGTTTCAATCGGCTCGGACAGCAAAAGATTTGGTATGGCATGCAAATGAGAGAGAAGTAATTGATGGTCAAATGTGTCATCTTGCTGATTCTCCTGCGTGGAAAGAGATCGATAAGTTGTGGCCAACTTTTGCTTTAGATCCAAGGAATCTACGACTAGCTCTTTTGACAGATGGAATCAATCCACATAGTAACCTTAGCAGTAGGCATAGTTGTGGGCCCGTTATGTTGGTCACTTACAATCTTCCTCCATGGTTGTGTATGAAGAGAAATTTTTTGATGTTGACAATGTTGATATCGAGGTCCACGACAACGGGTAATAATATTGACATTTACCTCGGACCTTTGATTGAAGATTTACTGCATCGTGGAGTCCCGGTGTTGAGGTTTTTGATGCCTACAAGCAAATTTTACATTGAGGGCTGTACTAATGTGGACAATTAATGATTTTCCCGCGTTAGGAAATTTAGCTGGTTGTAGCGATGATGAAACATTTAGCCGGATTCCATTAGATTGAAAAACATTAGCAAATCGGGTCCATTTTGTAATCTGCTTGTCCAATCTGATTCAATCTAATAGAAACATTAGCTTGTCCAGTTTGCAGTGATGAAACAGATTCCATTAGATTGAAACATTCGAATAAAAACATATATCAAGCACATCGAAAGTGACTTCTGAAAAACCATCGGTTTAGGAAGCAAAGAAAGGGGTTTAATGGGCAGCAAGAATATCGATCAAGTCCAGAGATGTTAACTGGGAAAAAGATTTTGGGAAAGGTCAAGGGGATCCAAGTCAAATGGGGAAAAAAAATTTGGTGATTCCGAAGCCAAAAGCATCAAAAAGGAAGTCAAAGGCATCCAATGAAAAGTCAGATACACGAAAGAGGAAGCGGCTTGCCTCGACTAATGAAAGCGAAAGTAGAACTTGTTGGAAGAAGAAGTCCATATTTTTTGAGCTCGAATATTGGGAATTTCTGCTTGTACGGTACAATTTGGATGTTATGCATATTGAGAAGAATGTTTGTGATAGTATTATTAGCACACTCCTCAACATGAAATATAAAACGAAGGATGACCTTAAAAGTCGTCTTAACCTTGTTGAGATGAATATTAGGAAGGAACTGGCACTAGAAGCAAGAGGAAATCGAACTTACCTTCCACCAGCATGCCATACATTAACTAGAGAGGAGAAAGCAAAAGTCGCAATACTTTGCTTGAGCTGAAAGTGCCGATGGATATTGTTCAATGTCGCATCGCGGTCGCGGTCTGAAGATTTGAAATTGTACGGTCTCAAGTCTCATGATCTGTCATACATTGATGCAACAACTTTCTTCCGGTGGCTATAATGATCGGTGTTGCCAAAACATGTGAGATATGCCATCATTAGGTTGTGTTTCTTCTTCGCCTCTCTTTGTGCCAAAGTGGTGGATGTGTCTAAGTTGCAGGAAATCCAAGACAATTTGGCGGTTACATTGTGTTTGCTGGAAATGTACTTTCCACCATCATTTTTTGACATTATGGTGCATCTCACAATTCATCTTGTACATGAGGTCGAGCTTTGTGGTCCATTATTCTTCCGGTGGATGTATCCATTTGAGAGGCAAGTACAAGCTAATTTCTTATATTTTTCAATAATTCAACAAAGCTTCCCCTTTTTCTCTAACTCTTATATATATTAAATTTTAGATTCATGAAGATATTGAAGGGATACGTTCGAAATCGAAATCAAAATCGTCCAGAAGGATGCATTGCAAAAAATTATCTTGTTGAGGAAGCAGTAGAGTTTCTTACTGAGTACTTATCAGGTTTGCAAACCGTGGGAGTTCCTTTAGGAAGAAACATGGATACCAACAACAAAGAAAAAAAATACAATATCCAACGGGAAGCCTCTTGGTGGTAATGGGTTGTTGAGTGGAACAATACTCTTGGGAGCAAAGCGATCGCGATTGTGTTTTGCAAAACACGGATGACGATACAACTTTATATTGAGTAAGTCGGCATTAATTATACCTAACAATATCTACAAGAAACTATGAAAGTTTCTTGCTTAATTTGGACAAGTTTGATGGTTCTTGTATTTTCCTAATTATGTCTTTGTAGGAAGCATATGGAGCACCTAAGGCGTAGTAATCCCCTTAGGTCAAATGAAATGGCTACAAGATGAGCACCACCGCACCTTTTATTTACTAGCTTCAGAAAACGGTATACTAATTGAACTTGCATCACATTTAATACCATATTATAAATGTGACTAACAAGTTCCCCCAAAACCTGCATAAGCAGGTTGAGGAAGAGGAAATGATTCCCGGAACGATCTCTCGGACATCTTGAAAGTTGTAGCTCAAGGACCTCGCCGAGACGTTATAAAATGCTCCGGCTATGTTATTGGCAGGTTTAAACTTTCATACAAAGGCTCATGAAGCATCACTAGTAAACCGTAATAGTGGTGTAAGCTTTCTGGCTTCTTCAAAAGGTAAATTGCTAGTGCCAAGGATAAAACCCAGTCATTTCGAGATGTGTTATTACGGTGTTATTCAAGAAATATGGTTGCTTGACTATATGACGCTTTAAGGTCCCAGTATTCAAGTGTGATTAGGTTGACAATAGAAATGGCGTCAAAGTGGATGAATTGGGTTTCACATCTGTTGATCTTGGTAGAAAAGGCCATAAATCAGACTCTTTTGTTATGGCCTCCTAAGCCAAGCAAGTATTTTATGTACCCGACCAGCTCGACCCAAGATGGTCAATAACATTGAGGGCTCCTGAAAGAGACTACCATGAGGAGGAGAATGAGGATGAGATCAACGTTGGTTGCTCTATTGACCATACAAACAGTAAAAGTTTGCCAGAAGTTGACTCTTTGGGTTTTTATGCTCGTGCAAATTGTGAGGGGATATGGGTCGATTCGACCTAAAACATATTTTCTTTCCTTCCAAAGGAGTTGGTTTATCTTGTACTAGACATTTTTGTCATTTTAGTTTATCATTAAGAAAAGTTTGTTTCGTTAATTTTTTTTCTCAATAAAATTTATTTGGGTTTATTTTGATTTGTTATCTTCTGCTTAAGTAAAATTGTGTAATCATTTTAGAAGTTATAGTTGTTATCTTATTTGGCTTCATGTGCTTTTATTCATGTCTACACTCTACAGGAATTTAACATGGATCCAGAAGAAAACTTCAATCCTAACACGGAAGTTAGACGAGACTCTTTGACTCAAACATGGATCCGTAAGAAAACTTCAATTCTAACACGGAAGTTGACGAGACTCCCGACTCAAACATGGAAGAAAATGTGACACAATGTACTGGAGAGAAAAGGAAAGGTAGAGGAGCAGTTGTATGCTCACGTCTTACAAAGATGAAAGAGAATGAACGTGTGGATGTTGTATTCAATCAAAATGGTCAACGTATTGGTGAAGGTGGGAAAGATTTGGCTAGCTACTCAGGTTTGCTGGCTGCTTCTCGAGTTTCCATTGCTGATAAGAGCCCAAAACTGTAGTTTTAACCCTGTAACAGTCATACTTTTAGACCAATTATGTGAGTAATAATTAAGAGTTAACACCGACATTCGTGTTTTATGCATTTCAGGCTTCAAAGTCCATTATGTGCAGAAATGTGCCACTTTAGCGAGATAAAGAAGCAAAGGTCGGTTGCTAAGGAGTTATGTAATTAAAGGCCAAGATTGAAGAAGACAAAGCCTTTCTAAAGCCGGTCGAAAGCTGAAAAGTCGACGCGGCGTAAAAGCTTGACACAAAGTCGCTAGAACTTCCGGGCGCCGTATCTTTGGACTCAGACCTCGGAATTGGGCCTACCTTATGTCAAAATGACCGGCTCGGAAATAGATTTCCAATGGTCTAAGCCTTGACCCAATCAGAGGAGCAGAAGTGGACGAAAAGTCTGTTGAAGTCAACTGTAGCTGAAGAGGCCTTTTTGGACTGAAAGAATTGGGTTTTGGGCCTGATTCTCTGGCCCAAAACATGGCTCCCAGCCCATGCACGATTTTTGGATCTGAATGTATAAAAACCAAAGCTTCACTCTTGGGTAAATGTAGATAGTTAGGTTAGAAAATAAAGGTAGCTTAGAATAGAAAGTAACCATTATAATAGCTTCTAGATCTAGATTTAATTGTTTTTAATTAAGTTTAGTTTCAAATCCAATTCTTGTTTTAGATTAAACACTTAAATCATTGATCTTCATTGATTAGATAAATAAATTAGTAGATTCTTATTCAATTCGTTTTCCTGTCATTACATTTATAGATCTAGTTTAAATTCTTGTTGATATCATGTCTTAATTATTAATTAGATTTTAATTATTGTTTAAATTAGATTAGTAAATTTCAATTCTTTATAGTATGTTTAGTTTTAATTTAATCGGAAATGATTAAGCGTAATGATTCTCGGCTAAACCCATTAGAGGGGGTTGGTAGCCTTGATGAAAGCTTGATTTGTGTTAGCGTAGAATAGTCGTAATTTCTATTCCACTCTAGAAACGATTAGTTCTCCATGAGAATGGGTTTAATCGTTCACATGCTAGTTATGAATTGGTAGAAATGCCATGTATAATTAGGGATTAGGAAGAACCAATTGTTACAAGTAGCGATTCAATTCGATTCTGACGATTATCTGGTTAGCAAGTTAAGTTGAGTTAAGGTGGAATCAATTCCCCCCCTAATTCCTTATCATAGAATCGACGTAGTATTCCCATAGTTGTTTAAATAGTCGACTAGTTGCATCTTGTGGGTAGTTGCATCGTAGTCTAGTTGCCACTTCGTAAATCTCTCATTAGACTTTAGAGTTAAGAATACTTATACGTAGAGAACACAGCATGCAGAAAGACTAGGAGTGGAACGAATCATTCTACTCCACTAGCTATATCTCATAGGATTGAGAGTAGAAACTTTGATAAATATAGACACATAAATAGTTTTAGTTTACTTACGTTTTGAGTTCATCGTTCATTTCGTAGGTAAACTATTCAATTTTATCGTTTATCAAATGGCGCCGCTGCCATCTTAGTTTCACTTTCGCATTGTTTTCGTAGTGTAAGTACTTTTCTTAAAGTCTCATTTCACCCACCCACCTTTGTTTGATTCATAATGTGATTGTCCGTTTCAGCATTGAAAACTTCCGAAAAAAAAATTTGCACGCGGTCGCGACTTCAGCGCCAAGTGGGAGCGCGCCTCAAGTTATCGAAGTTTCCGCGACCCGCCAAAAAAGATCAGAACAATCGAAATAACCATAAAAACACTGTAATTTCATGATTACACGGAGCGACATCGCGCCTAAGCGAGCGACCTGGCCGCTCTAAGCTAGATTTTTCCGGATTTCTACGGTTTGATTCGAACTTTGATTTTTCAAGTTTTTGGTGTTCTAACTTGTTATATATTAATCGAACACGCGTAAACAAGGCGCTATTCATAAAGCGAAGCAAGGACTTGTCGATATTCCTTTCTTCCACACCTCGCATCTCCTCGTTAGAGGTTTATACTAGTATATCGTAATTGTTTGGAGTGTTGATGTGTTTAGCTAAATTTGGTCTTAGCCTTGTATGAGATTAAAGGTCAGGTCGAACAAAACACCAAACGTAATCACACAACAACGCGTCAACAAACAATTCTATCTAGTATACCACCCACTCCACCTCTAGCTACTATTTCACACACACCAACCTAACACAATGCCCGACGAAGGAGTGACTCCTCTCTCGACTTTTATAAAGCCTTGGCGATAGCCCCAAATCTTGTATCGTTCTAGCGGACCACGTGGGGGGATTTCCGAATCCCCCAAATATTTTAATTTGTTACCTGTTTTCATGGATTAGACCATGAAAAACCTTATCAACACATCGCGTAGGATTGAACAAGTCCTAACAACATTCCACCATCCTACGGTTGGTGCGAACAAATTAAACTAAGGGTATTTCCTTTTCACCTTAGCCGATAAAGGCGCGGCGTCTTGGTTAAGCGCCCAAAGCCCTTAATTACGTGGACTCGTGGGCTAAACTTGTTCAGTTGTTTATGGAACATTTTTTACCACCCTAAAGACGGATGAGATGCTTTCCAAGATTCATTTCTTTTGACAAAATCCTCATGAATTATTTTCAGAGGCTTGGAATCGTTTCACCGATCTCCTTATAGAGTGTCCACATCATAACTTAGCGGAAGACACGTTAGTTCGTGCCTTTTTCAAAGGACTTCTACACCACCATAAAGAAGTCCTAGACATAATGAATGGGGGTAGTTTCTTAAGCAAAGGAGCCTCGGAGGCTTATAAATTTTTAGAGGATCAAACGGGCGAAATAACAATCTGGGGTAGTGATGACATCCACCGCTCCGATAGTTCTTCTAATACAGTTAAGGCCGCCGGTATGTTTGAAATTAAACCACGATCCCGAGCTGAAAACTCTAATCGAATCACTCACTAAAAGGTAGAGGCCATTTACGTTCAACAAAAGCCTATCCCGTCATGAATGTAAATTCAAATCCATATAGTTTACGGTGGAGCCACGAGCATCCCGACTTCCATCGTCCTATAGCCTATGAAACAGGGCTTGTTCCATTAATAGTGAACCTAAGCCCGCGGGGACAAAATCCCAACTTCGGTTGGAGAAATAACCAACACGTCACACCTCGAGGTACAATAATCAATATGTTAGGCCAACGCCACGGTTTTAACCAAGCTCCACCATGACAAGGGCGATGTGGTCGGGGTAATTTTAATAATTATAACAACCAAATGCGTGCAACCTCGACAAGGTCAAGCACAAGGTCAAGGTAGTTATAATAATTATAATGCTAATAGAGGTATCGTTCGGTAAATAATAATTATCAAAATCTACCCATAAATAATTCCGTGAAATAGTTCGATCCACACCACCCATGACTACTACACCCACACAACCCGGATCGTCTTGACACCTTCATACAAGTGAGCCAAAACTTTTCCAAACCATGGCTCAATCTAACCAACGGCTTCTACAATCCGTTAATAATTTAACCCAACAAATGGCTCAAGATAAAGCCCAACCCAAAGGTGTGTTTCCAGATCACGAAATACCTAATCCTAAAACAACAAACACACCTTTGAGGTAACCCGATAATACTAGTAATGAATATGAAAATGTAGGTGAGCTAAAGGCCATCACCACTCTCTCGGATTCGGCGAGTGGTTGATAACAAAGTAACTATGCCTATAGTTACCCACCCAATAGCCCCCTACACTGCTATTTTACTAGATACGAATTAGCAACTGAAGAGCCTACCACCGTAGAGGTACCGGTTACAACATAACCTAAGAAACAAAAAGCCGCGGTTAAACATCCGGTGATACCATTGCTAAATATAGACAGAAACCACCATTTCCACAAAATTAGCCATGTTAACTAGGGATACTAATTATGAGGAGATTAGGGGCGTTTTCAAGAATCTAACTATAAATCTTCCTTCCTCGAAGCTATTAAAAGCTACCACACCATGCTAAGTTTCTTAAGGAGTTGTGTACTACTAGGCGTAGGACCAATATACCAAAAGACGCCTTTTTAATGAACAATTCCCAACTCTATCGAACATAATGGAATTGTTAAGTACAAGGACCCTAGTCGTCCCTCTTGTATAATGCACCTTAGGATATTCTTATCTGACGACGTTATTATTAGACACAGGGGCTAGTGTTAACTTACTCCGTTTTATTTGTATAGACAAATAGGTCTAGAGCGAGATGCAACCCACTAAAATGATGTTGCAATTAGCTGATCGGTCTATTAAGTATCCTAAGGGTGTCGTCTAAAATGTTACGTAAAAGTTCAGGATTTTTACTATCCGGCTGATTTTGTCATCCTCGATACGAGAAGTGGATTAACGACTCTGTCGATCATCTTAGAGGCGTCCTTTCACGGCAACTGCCAATGCGGCTCATTAATTGCAGCGATGGTTCAATGTCCATGTCTTTTGGCCATCTTGCTTTGTTGAAGTCAATGTTTTTAAAACAAAGACATAGTTACCCGATTAGATCTATGGATGGAGAGGTTAGCATGATCGAGAGCTTTGCTTTCGAGATTATTTCAACAACACGTTCCCTGATAATCATATGCCCAAATTTCTTTCCTTTGGAAGTTCAGACTCCAACATTTCCATCCCTACACTAGTAGATACACATATTACGGATGAGGATGAGATAGATGACTTTCTCAAAGATGTAGAGGACTATCATAGTAACGAGGATATGACCAATCTAGATGAGCAATTCGATGAGTTTCTTAGAGCAGGTGATGATTCACCCTATCAAGAACTACTTTCCACAACATCCACCTCGACTTCCGTCCTTCCACCCTTTTAAAGGAATCTCGAGTTTGCACTCGATCCTTTTGTTTCTTCTATGCTTCATAATTTTTTAAATCCACTTATTAAACAAATACTTCAGAAGACAAAAGCATTTGACACCTTCATTTTCAGACTTGAAACAGTCCCTACACACACCATGAATGAGTTTTGTGCTAAACCCACATCCTCATTGTTTACATGCTGTCCTTCTACAACTTATCCATATCCACCATATTCTCCATAACCATTCACTTTTCCACACTTATTCACTAGAACACCCTCTCGTTCAAAAATGAAAAAGAAGGTGCATGCTAGGTTCACGATATAGGGTTATCCGACTTAAACTTTCATTTCACTAGGTTGCGTCATAGGAAATCTTGGTGCTTGATTGTGTTTGGATATGTTTTCTATGATATTTATTTATGGAATGATCCACAACTATTTAGGTTGTTGATATATGATAAACTGCATGTTCATACATATGTCTAGATAAAGTCTCGAGTATCGGCGATAAACCGACTCAACTTTTGTGTTTGGTGCATTTTCTTTCATTTCCATATATTGGTGAGTGCACCATTAAGGTAACCGGCCCTCCCTACGGTGTGTGTGGCTGTAAGTAATCCTAAGTCCACGCGTTTAACATAATTCCGTTTTCCACTCTTTGCATGTTTTCTCGATTTTTTAGTCATGTTTCTCTATGGGGTGAATTATGTCTTTTTTTTTTATTGTTTTTCATTATAAAAGTAAAAAAAAAAAAATATATATATATATATATATATATATATATATATATATATATATATATATATATATATATATATATATATGAATAAACATAGTAATCTAGGAAGTCTCGGGAATCGACTTTAAAAAGACCATTGCTAAAACAAATTTTCTAAGCTTCGTTGTAAAAAAATTTTTGTTTGGGGGTGAGGTGTTAAATGTTTCCGATCCTAGAATGTTTATGTCCCATTACAGTTGCTTAGGCCGTTTAATTGTATTTCGAACCGGGTTGACATAATCATGAATTTAGAGTTCAGTCCTTCGCATAACGTACGTCATTCACGCACTTCGAGGCATTTTCCACTATCTTATATGCCATCCACGGTCGGAATAGAGTGTTTTATGGATCATTGGATTGGAAATTCTCTCCTGATCATTTCCATATCTCATTCGCAAAAATCGGACCGGTAACGAAGCGGCAATTGTGATTTGAAGTTTCGCGAAAAAATAGAAAAATTCAAAATTTCGAATTGGGCTTGGGCCCAACCCGCGCCCACCGACAGCGCACCCGCGCCCTTACCTTTGCCTAACAGTCATGTTCATCTTCTCAAAACCGCTATTAATGCCCACCAAAGCTCCAAAAACCTAAAAAAATAAAAAATAAAAAATAAAATAAAACCAAATTAACCCACGCCCACAGTTCAAATCTACTTCCAATCTAATCTAAAAGCTTTCCACCACCGGCCACCTCCACCAAATTAAATAACCAAAAACCACCAAAAATTTCAAATTTTGAACTGCCGCCACCACCGCCGCCACCACCACCACAAAGTTGATCCGTCGATTCAAATTCCAACACCACATCCCATTTAAACCCCACTACATTCCAAACACTAAAATGGCTCAACAACGCCGAATTTTGCGAGCAAGCATTTATCTTGGCGACCACTTCGCTACCGCTTTCACGGTGACGAAAAATGATCGATAGAGATGGAATAGCTTGTGGTACTCGAAAGCCTTTTACCACGAAGACTTAGTCCGACGGTTTTACAACCACGAAGGAGGTGGAGGGGACTAGAATTTTGTTATGGTGGCGAAGAGGAGGAAGGAAGTAACTTCTGGGTTGTTGGCGAGATTCTAGGCATTCCGCCTAGAATCCATCTGAATGTCATGTTACAGAGTCAATATAATGGGGTAGAGCCGTTGATGCACGTGGACGATTCATACCGAAGGAACTATAATCGCGAGATCGCATTGTGTTCGCCAGCATCCCTCGAAACCAACCAGGTTGGCTGCGGCTCGATGGATTGGTCCGACGATCTGGCAAGGAGAAGGTTAAGCGACATCGGCTGAACTGCCTCCACATTTTATGGATACTCCGGGAGCGGAAGTCACGAAGTTACGTATCTTGGAGTTTTGCTTAGCATGATTAGGGGAGTAGGGAAGGCTGTTACACCTCTCCCTGTGTTGATAACCAAGATCATCTTGAAGTTGAGAGCGACTCCGTCGTCGATAGGTCTTACATCACCCTATCGCGAAATCCTCCGGATCTATAAGGATTGTGTCCAACGAGTTTGGAGGTTGCCCGAGGATAGAGAGGGGCGAGGAGGATGGTGGAAATGAGAATGCCGAGGAGGATGGGGGAAATGAGAATGCCTCGGAGGATGAGGAGGACTTGACTTGTTTTGATCGCGGATGCCCTACAGAGGTGTTGGTCGGATCACGAACGCGTGGCCGTAATTCATCGTGGCATCGTTCACTCAACACTATCTGCGAGACCTCCGGGACTCGGCGGGCTACTATCCATCATAACCGAGATCCGTTACCAAAGAGAGGGCGGCGGGAACGGATGAGGGCCAGGCGCTAGAAGCTCGAAGCGCCCGGTTCAGACCGAACATGCTTGCGATTCCCACCTCATGGGGATTCTCCTTCGAGGACACACCATCGAGGCACGAGGCGTCGTCGCCCGAAAGGCGAATGGTGCTGGCCCATCGGGGAGCTCGGGGAGCCATCTCCGGACCGTGTGCCCTCCGCTTTACCCGATGCGGAGTGGTTAGGGATAGTATCGTTTGATGTTTCTATTTTTATTTGTAGTTTCATTATTGCAATTTATTTTAATATAAGTTTTATTTCCGTAATTTGAATTTTGTAGTGAAATGTACTTGAATGAATTTTTTATAAAATGAGGTTATTTTCATTATTAAAGTGGTTGTTTAATATTGATCCCACCTTCCCAAATTGTTTGGGGGTGGTGTTATCTATTCGGCATGATTTTTATATGACCCTCGTCTTAGAATTTATTCTTGAGAGTCAAGGTGAAAATATGGCCGTTTAGGCATATCTATGAATAAGTATCATGGTAGGATGAAATATCGATTAAATAGGTAGATTCTATCATAAATTCAACCTAAAAGATACTAGGTTTGTTTTAGAATCAAGAAAATGAGTTGTTTCCGTTTTGGGTTTGGAAATCTTGGTATTTCCTGAACCTGCGTAAAACCTTTTGGCAACTTCCTTCGATCCATTTTAGCAACTTAAAACCTATATAAACTTCATACATTCTACACTCACAACTCACACTACACCTAACCTCTATCACTCACCTTTCCTCCCCACGATTCCACGTTTAAATCTCAATTTTCGAGTTTCAAAGCACCTCCGAAGCGCTTGCGCTTGAGAGGGCGCTTTTCGGCCTTCTGCAATTTTTCAGATTTTTTGTCGAGCACACTTTCGCGCCCAGGTGGCGCGCGACCAGCCAAACACTGGAATTCCAAAATCTTGAGGCCCAGCGGCCAAGCAGAAAGCGCACATACGACTTCCGTGGACCGGAAAAATTCCAATTTTTCTGCGGGGGTGTTCGGATCATTCGCGGCTATTTGAGCATAATTTTGAGATGACATCTCCTACATTGATACGGAACAGTCTTTTCGAAGATTTGTTCCAAAGCACTACTTACGGTGCTTGGTTTTGTGGCGATCACATATATAAGGCTGGGAACGCTTATGGTAAGACTGATGCACTTTATTCTCCAACACTAGCATCTTATTTTTACGATAACTGCATTTTCTTTGAAAGACCAGATGGAGAACAAGTGTTCTCCATCAACATTGATAATGAACCAATGGAAATTACCAGGTTCTTGCTAGCATTTGTTCTTGGACTTGCTTTGCCCGCTGAAATACAAGACCCATGGTGCTATTGGGTAGATAATATGTATGTCTACACTTATGAGTTTTTGCATGAGTCCTATGGGGCAGGCATTTTCCGTTTCGAGGACCAAGGGGACTATAACGTCGCCTTTGGTAGCCTGTCCATGAACATAGGAACTGTTATGTTTTGGATCATGCTAAACATTTTAGGGGAATGGCGTTTTTCTTCTGTTAATGATGCCACTTGCAGCGTTTTCCTTGCTTTAGCCACGGGACGTATGTGTCATGACCTTCCCGAACCTTGATGTCTAGTTTAGCTCGATCCCATAGCATGAGGCATAAGTACCTTCTTATGCACATTTCTAATTCCCGTATTATGCTATGTTTCTTTCCTGTTTTTGTACACGTTTCCGCGGATTGGATTCACGATTCGACAACATGCGACCCACCAATAGTATTATTTGATCTTTCCGTGCAATGACTTGGCAAGGGTGGAGGATACAACCTCATCGAGGTTGCACCCTACACCCGCCGGACCAAGTGGCTCTTAATAGGTTAGCAATAATAGATGATAAATGGCGGAAGCCCGGCAAATTATCATGGCATGGCGGGGCGCGAAAGGAACCTCACTTCTTTATAGAAGAAGAGGATGAGGAAAATGATGAGTAATCGCGGGGAGATAAGGTAAGTTTTCATTCTAGTTAGTGTGCGCTTATGTCCCAAGCAATTTCATTCTTGTTAACCCCATAATGGGTAGAACTTCATTATAGAGTTCGTCGAGTTTTATTTCCTATATTAGCACGTTCTAACTTTGTTTTGCGGATGTTCTGAATTTCACACGCGTTTCAATGGTATTTTTCCTACCCTCTTTATTTACAATACTTTAAGGACAAAGCATGCTTCTTGTTTGGGGGCATAGAAACACGTGTAATTAAAGGCATCTGATAGGATATAGATATGTATAATATGCATTTGTTTTCTAGTTAAAATTTCAAAATTTCAAAAATATAAATAAATAAGTTCATGCTATACACTTAGGAATAGTGGTATTGTTTTCCTTCTCTATGCTCTTAATAATCTAGAAGTCTCAATGTAGCTTTTGCATTAGAATAATTTTTAGAAACTTAGGTTAATATGTAGGTAATAATCTTTGCATCTATCTATAAATATATTACATGAGTATCTATGATTGTTAGCGATAAGTTTTGAACTCTAGGCTAGAGTACTTATTCTACAAATCCTGTGAGAATATAGCCTAAAGCCTTATATGAGCCAAACATTTGAGAAATGACACAAGGGAGAAGTAAAATCGGATAGAGAAATCACACGTCCACTTGCTTGATCACTATGCCATATCCTAAAAGCGAGAATTTAGGCCTCTTTGGATCGATATAGCGAGAATTCAAACCTATGAATTATTTTCCGCTAATTAAGCCCCTCGAGCCTTTCTTTAGCCTTTCATAAACCACAAATCCTTTACCCCTGTTACAAAAACAAAACAAAATAAAAAATTCAACCTACCCAATTTAGATAAGTCTGAAAATAGAATGAGGAAGAAAGAAGAAGAGAAAAACTTGTGTAAACAAAGTTAGTTAATGGCTTCAGAAAATAAAGAAAAGAAGTTTCCATCCAAAGAAAAGAAAAATATAAATATAAATAAAATAAAAACTCCAAAAATAGAATAAAAGAGAGTCAAAAGCCAAAGAAAAGAAAAAATATATATATATATATATATGGCTAAGGATGGAAACAAAGTGTAGAAGCAAAAGTAAATAACAAGGTTTTCTCTAGTTACATAATCTGAAGACTCTATTATCTCAGACTTGTCCTTTTTGAATATCCATTTCCTTCCTTTTTAAACCATCTCCTAATCCTTGCAACACCTAATAAAGACCTCTAGCTTAATTAGGAATAGGTTAGTGTGATAGTAAGTGGCAGATGTGTTTGATCGACTCCGGCTTCCTTGTTGTCATTGAATTGTAAGGTAAAGTGTGCCCAATCGCATTGTCGAGTAGCGAAACTTGAGTGGAAAAATCGAGTGTTGTATCTTGACTATTATTGTGAGAACCCTACTTAAGGGCTTATCCCGAAGTTTTCAGAAAACTTAACCTGCTAGGCATTTCATAGTATTACTCATTGATATATGTTTATTCTAGATGATTGATTATTATGCATATATTAGCTTAGGTTTCGACTTGATTACTCTATATGCATTGCTAGTGAGAGGAATAGTTAATTTAGAGCATGGATAAGGAAACAATAGTTTTATTTCTTAGTCATTGTAGTATAGATGAAGTTTGTGAGTACCTTCACGGAAAACTCTCCGAAGGCTATAACTTCGTCCACTAGGGAATTCCTAGTGGTTTAAGGCCTTGTTGCGTATGGTCAATGCAATCGCTTTTCAGTGAAACGAGTAGTTAGAACTCCATTTTGGTCACTTATTCTAATTTCTCATCTTTGCTTGAGGACAAACAAAATGCTGTTTGGGGTGGTTTGATAAGAGCCTAAAACTGTAGTTTTAACCCCGTAATGATCATACTTTTAGACCAATTATGTGAGTAATAATTAAGAGTTAACACCGATTCGTGTTTTTATGCATTTCGGGCTTCAAAGTCCATTATGTGCGAAATGTGCCACTTTAGCGAGATAAAGAAGCAAAGGTCAGTTGCTAAGGAGTTCTGTAATTAAAGGCCAAGATTGAAGAAGACAAAGCCTTTCTAAAGCCCGGCCAAAAGCTGAAAAGTCGACGGCGAAAACAAAGACACAAAGTCAGCAGAACTTCCGAAGGCCGTATCTTTGGACTCAGACCTCGGAATTGGGCCTACCTTATGTCAAAATGACCGGCTCGGAAATAGATTTCCAATGGTCTAAGCCTTGACCCAATCAGAGGAGCAGAAGTGGACGAAAAGTCTGTTGAAGTCAACTGCAGCTGAAGAGGCCTTTTGGACTGAAAGAATTGGGTTTTGGGCACGATTCTCGCCCAAAACATGGCTCCCAGCCCATGCACGATTTTTGGATCTGAATGTATAAAAACCAAAGCTTCACTCTTGGGTAAATGTAGATAGTTAGGTTAGAAAATAAAGGTAGCTTAGAATAGAAAGTAACCATTATAATAGCTTCTAGATCTAGATTTAATTGTTTTTAATTAAGTTTAGTTTCAAATCCAATTCTTGTTTTAGATTAAACTCTTAAATCATTGATCTTCATTGATTAGATAAATAAATTAGTAGATTCTTATTCAATTCGTTTTCCTGTCATTACATTTATAGATCTAGTTTAAATTTTTGTTGATATCATGTCTTAATTATTAATTAGATTTTAATTATTGTTTAAATTAGATTAGTAAATTTCAATTCTTTATAGTATGTTTAGTTTTAATTTAATCGGAAATGATTGTAATGATTCTCCGGCTAAACCTCCATTAGAGGGGGTTGAGAAGCCTTGATGAAAGCTTGATTTGTGTTAGCGTAGGATAGTTGTAATTTCTATTCCACTCTAGAAACGATTAGTTCTCCATGAGAATGGGTTTAATCGTTCACATGCTAGTTATGAATTGGTAGAAATGCCATGTATAATTAGGGATTAGGAAGAACCAATTGTTTCTCACGTGCAGATTCAATTCGATTACTGACGATTAAATGCTAGCAAGTTAAGTTGTGTTAAGGTGGAATCAATTCCCCCCCTAATTCCTTATCATAGAATCGACGTAGTATTCCCATAGTTGTTTAAATAGTCGACTAGTTGCATCTTGTGGGTAGTTGCATCGTAGTCTAGTTGCCACTTAGTAAATCTCTCATTAGACTTTAGAGTTAAGAATACTTATACGTAGAGAACACAACATGCGGAAGGACTAGGAGTGGAACGAATCACTCTACTCCACTATATCCATTGTCACCAAATACGGGTTTAAAACGCGTTTAAAACCCGAGATATTGCCGAGGCGTCTGGTTCCAGTTTAAAACCCGGGTTTTTCAACAAAACGCGTTTTAAACCCGTTTTAAACTTAAAAAGTGTTTAAAACCCGAGATTTTGAAAGTCTCCCGTTTAAAACTTTTTTTTTTTTTTTTTCTAAAAGAAAACGCTAGAAAAGAAAAGGGTTATGGAGTTTACCTTTTTGAAGAGTGGGCGTTAGATTGACTTATTGAGACCGTTCTATTTTGCTTTGGACTATTAATAATTAATTGAAAATTTTAAAGTTATTAACTTATTTGTAGTACTTAATTATGCCATTATGGTTGGTAATTAGTAGTATCTTATTTTGAATAGTGTTTTGGCACTGAATCTAAAATTTCTAGTATTTGGATGAGTAATGATAATTTGATACTTTCATGTATTTGAATTTTCTTTCATTTGTATTATTATTATTTTTATTTTATGTGTCTATTTTTTTTTCCACTTTTATAGAAAATCAAACTCCTTATCTATTATATTATTTATCATCGGTTTTTACCGTTTTTTTTAACGTATTATACGTATTATACGTTTTAAACCCGTTTTACCGTTTTAAACCCGTTTTTTATGCCCCACGTTTTTTTACGCTTTTTTTTCCGTTTTTTTCCCGAGACGTTCCATTTAAAACACGAACTAAGTTTTTTTCAAGTATACCGTTTTAAACCCGTACCGTACTTGGTGACAATGACTATATCTCATAGGATTGAGAGTAGAAACTTTGATAAATATAGACACATAAATAGTTTTAGTTTACTTACGTTTTGAGTTCATCGTTCATTTCGTAGGTAAACTATTCAATTTTATCGTTTATCAATTGCTACTGATGACAATTGGCATGATGTCAAAGGAGAAGCGAGAGACAGATTATGGAAATTTATAAAGGTAAAAAGTTTGAAAATAAAATTACTTAATTAGATAGTCTTAATTCTTTGCTAGTTTCAAAATCTCTTGTATGTGTTTAAGGGGAAATTCAACTTAGAAGACCACGAAATGAAAGGTACTTTGCAAGATATCGGTGAGAAATGGAGAGAATTCAAGAGCAGGCTAACCAGGTTCTACATCACACCATTTAAAGACCAACTCAAATTGCTTAGAAAACCTCCCAAAATATACGAAAAATATATCAGCCAAGAAGATTGGGACAAGTTTGTTAAATCGAGATTGACTGATGAATTTCAGGTATACTATTTTAACATTGAATTTCTGCTTTAGTAGTTTTTTTTTTTTTTTCTTTCTTTCTTGCATGAATACCATTTGGTTGTATATGAGTGTGGAAATTGGAGTCACTACATAAGAATATATGATGCTCGCTTCAAGCTAGGATGAGTTGTTTCATTTAAGTCATAGAAGAGAAATGATGGGCTTATCTCGCTTTTGATCTAGGCGGGTGTCGGCTTTTGAACTGGAAGGAATGCCAAGTGCTTTAGAACGTATTACTTAGGAAGTCTAATCAGGCAGGATCAGCCCCAACGAGAATAGAAGCAACTTCGCTTTTCGGGGCTTGTAGTCGTAGTCTTTTAGTTTCACAGAGTCGGCATTCCATAGAAGATCTACAATGTTCCCCGACCGACCGTGTAGTTGTGCGAAAAACATAGTAACATAGAAAACTTGGAAGGGTGGACAATTAGCTATAGCACCCTTCTCTCTCTGGCTTTTTCTTTCGAGGGTCTTGCTCTCTGCTCTTCCCGGCTCTTATTCCTTAGTTGGCTTCGTTCACCGACCTTTACCTTTACGTGGCTTTCTTTCTAATGAAAGGGCGTAAGAAGAAGCGCGTCGTGGGTCACATCAATTTAGTTTGGTCTTAGCTTATCGTTAGGGTACTAAAATAAAAGGCTTGAAAGCCGGGCTAGCTCGCGACTTGAAATGTGCCAGCTTCTATAACAAGGGCATTACGGGATTGAGAGCAAGTGGTGCGATAAGACTGCAAAGAAGGCCCCGAAGCTCGCATCTATCGCTGCTAAAAATCACTAGAACGGAGCGGAGTTAAAGAGCAGTACTCCTTCTCTTGAAAACTCACTTCTTAAGGTTAGGAGATGCTCGCCCGCCTACCGGGATTGGAGAAAGAGAAGATCTCGACTAGGACCGAGAGGGAATCTCTAGCGGATCTTTTCTAAGCCGAAGATGCCTCATTGAAGTATTGGGGTTTCAAACTGAGATTTTACTTTTTCTAGTAGGTTTACCAGATCGAAAGAATCCTGTAGCAAACGGGATTGATTCCACTTCCTTGCTGTTAAGTATGTCCCTCTTATCTCTTGCTGATTCCGAACTCCAGGAGGAGAGCTGCTCAGCCGACTAAAGCTAAAAGCAGAGTTGGAGCTTTGCAATGCAGTTGATCTTCTTGCAGCTGAGAGAAACCTCCGACCTTAAAGTGAAAGTCAAATTGACGTAAGAAAAGAAGATTCAATTCAAAGAAAACAAAACCTCCAGATTGATATAATAGAGAAAGAACAATAGAGTACCCTTAGGTAAGGGGACTGAACGGTCCTAAAGCAAAGAAAGTCTGGCTTGCTGCAAAAACGAGAGCGGAGCGGGCTTCTACTTGACTAAGGGTATATGATCACAGCTAGGGTAAATAGCACGCCAAAGGCCTATCCATCCGCTTGCCGGCTCCTAGTAAAGCCACCAGTTCTTATAGATATTGACAGAGGCTGTGGGTACACATATGCTGGATATGTTGGAAAAATGGCCCCTGAATTCATAAGAGAAAGAATGTTCTCAAGTTCTCGCCCTTGCTCTCAGTCTGATGATTGAGATGATCTTCCTTGTAATAGGCTAAAGCGTCCTAACGACACTTGTCGATCGCCCTTCACCGGGAACTTGTTCAAGAGCCTCATCGATAATGATAAAATAAAATAAGGTAGGTGCTGATAAGATACAAATTGATTAAATAACCAGTTTTAGGAGGGGATTTTGGGAAATGATGAACTTCAGAGGAAATAATTGAAAAAAAATAGGAGGAATTGTAGGGGAAATAGAGACTAGAGAGGTCCTACACACATGCCATTGTCTGGAAGGCTGTGATTAGATCAGTTAATGCAAGTCAAATCTACTTAAAATTCTATTTTCATGCCATTGCTTATTTTATAAAATGTAATAAGCCAATGAGCTTAGAAAACTGATTCTGAACAGATATGAATATGAAAAAAGCTCGTGGAATTTCAGAACGAACCAATCAAAATATTTCAATTAACATTTGTGAATTAATTATGTCAGAAGATAAGCTTCGTTGGCTACTACAAGATTCTTTATTATCATAAGTACAAGTGTAGGAGAGTCGAGGAGTTCGTATCTTAGGCGCATTGTATTATCTATTTATCTAATAGTATTCCAGTTAAGAGAGTTCTGACTAATACAGTTTTTCTACGGAGCTTTTGTATATATATAAATGCTAGGGTTTGATGAGGAAGTGTATTTTTTTTAGAGCCTGATATATGAGCATGCATCTTAGATAAACGCATTATATGTCCTTATATAGAAAAAATTTAATTCCATTCAATCAAATTAAATCAGAGAACGAACGTAACAACAATAGGTCTTAGTTATCTACTAGGTGAGACTAACCTATTATAAATTTGTGCATGTACAAGAAGATTAGAACTGTTGAAAAATTTAGCATAATGAAAAATTTGCACACAGAAAAGTAGAGTGTAGTGGAAGAAGACTGAAATTGCATAGTGATTAGCCTGGCCCATGTAAATTGTTATCCTGTACATAGTTCATTAAAAACATAGAAGTTGTGTTAGATATGGTTGACAATATGCTCCAAGGATTATGTGTATGGTTGGCGATAGGCTGTACGTGCTTAGTGAAATATCGAGATTAACATGCGTGTTGTCACAGCCTGAATTTCTAAACAATAACAAAGTGAATATTTGAAATATAAAAAAAATCTCAAACATCACTAGGTTCACTTGTTTAAAAACCCAGACTATGACGGAGGATACTACACATACAAAACCCTAACAGCCATGTCATAAAAGAAACAACATAAATTAAAAATAATTCCAAAAATTATCCGCCATTGCTTTATTAAGATATCATCCGTCCAAATAAAACATCAAACCAACTCTCAAAATAAAATTCCTCACTACCATGTTCTCATGCCATGAAAAAGGTAAACTACGTTATTACATCCTTCCAATAAAGAATCAGACCTAAAAGAAAACTAACGGACTGCTCCAGGCACGAATCCCAATCACACGCCGCGGTTCCACTGCCTTCCACCTATGTTCCCAAGAACACACCCACGTTGCCAAAACAAAGCAAACATGGGTCAGCAAAATGGAATTTGCTGGTATGAGTAGACTAACCACATATAAACATTCAAATCTTTTCTTATCCAACTAACACTTTAACTCTATCATAACCTAATCATTCTCAGCTGGGAAGAAAGGTAGTTCCGTCTTCTCAACCGGCATAGTTTCTTCCCAAGCAAAACTTTCATTATATTAACTCATTTTAATCACTCGTTTTAATATCTAAATACTTGAATTAATACTTACCAATATCCATTGCTGTATAAGGGTAGGACCGCGTCCCTGTACAAAATATTATTAAGTCCTACCCTCCTGCAAAAGAAAGTTAGAACTTGTATATATATAACATATGCAGATATCCTATATGTATTCAAAGGTAAACCCAACCACGCTCGCATAATCAAATCAATTTCTCTTATCAATTAATCAATTATTTTTCTTATACACCCACCCTTTAGTACCTACTCCACGATTTGCACTCCACACATTTGCCAAATCACACATTCCTGTGTGCCTCTCTCCCACCGAATACCACAATATCATAGCCATCTCTGGGTTTTCATACACATATTTCACAGCCTCTTTGGGCACAAAAACTCAGGTCATTCATGGCACATTCAATGAATACCTTAGGTCATTCCCGCCACATTCAAGGAATACCTATCATATCACTAACGGGCCATTCATGGCACATTCAATGAATGCCCCGGTCATTCTCCCGCCACATTCAAGGAATACCCAATCCTACATTCCGTACACTCAAGGAATACAACTAACCCGCAAGGCGAATACCTTAGTTCCTCTTTAGGGCAGTCCAAACCATCTGGTCATTCATGGCACATTCAATGAATACCCGGGTCATTCATGGCACATTCAATGAATACCCTTATATAACGCTAACGGGCCATTTATGGCACATTCAATAAATGCCCACCTAATATATCACTTCATCAGTCATAAAACTCAATTTCAAAACTTGAGGCGTGGAGAGTTCTAAAAGGGTGCGGTAAGTTTTGTTTACGCATTATTGAAATTTATTGTATATATTATTTCATAGAACGAAGGAATATCTTGATTCAAGTATTTTTGGTTTACGCGTTATTAATTTCATGGATGTATAAGTGTCATAATGTTGTGTATCGTAAAAGACTGAAAAATCACAAAGCAGTAAATACACGTACACAAGTATATTTAGAAAGGTCCTAGCCTAAGTCAAACATGCTAATAGTCCTAGACTTATCCTAATAGACCGAATCATAATTTTAGGAAAAAGTCAAATTTTTGGGTCAATCGTCAACAAATCCGCGAATAACTCTGGTCAATCACAAAGTCAACCATGGTCAAACTCTTCTAACCCCAAAAGCCCAAAGCCTAAAGCCCATAGTCTAAACTTAAGCCAAAAATGAAAATCCAAAAGTTAAAAGATATTAGCCCACCACGATTTTGGCCCAAGCCAAAGTCGTTTTTGCTACTGTTCATCTCCTTCCTCTCAAATTTCCACCAACGCCTCCACCACCGATGCAGCCACCACCGGCCATCGATGACTAAAACAAACCCAGCGGTTTTCATCCCCACAAAAACCCTTACACACCTATCCTAACAATTCATGATTTCGTTATACTGCAAAAATCGCATCCCACGCCATTAGCAAACCTTTGGAGCTTCGACAGCTCCTCTCCAGCACCCAATCCACCACCAACACATTCACCTCAACCCAACAACAATGTCCCAACAAAATCCAAAGAACAACACATTCAAACAACACATTAAAAATCGGAATGGTTTGGGTCTTGGTCGAACGCCATTAATGGCTGTTTCAAGGCTTCCCCTCACCCAATCAACCCAAACACCAATTCAATACCCAACTCTTCACTACCACAACCAAACATCATCAATAAACATTCAAAGTTAACAATTCAACATTACCACAAATCAAATAAAAACCATACTAAAAAAAAACAAAGAACGGTTTGGTCTTTGGCGATGGCGGCCATTAGCCACCGTCCGTCGACTTCAACAACTAAATGCTAGAAGTCGTCCTAGTTTATCTACTGCAGTGGTTCAAAATGGTATCTAACCATTAACAGAGTTGACAATATCGCCATTAGAGAAAACGGCATTACTGATATGATTAATCGAAACCAATAAAAGAAATATAACATATTATGACTACTCACCGTTTTAAAACCGAACAGCTTCCGAAAAACCGAAAAGCCCGAAGCCCGACGCTCTTGTCGCGAAAAAGATAATCTTCCTCGCTCAAAACTTTTCAAGAAAACTCTCCCTTTTTTTTTTTAAACCCTCATTGTGTTTTTTTTCCCCCAGAAACTCTTGTGAGAAAACTCTATTTTTTCTAGTTTTTTAAAACCTCCCCGAAAACAAGGGTTTTAGACTTATCTACTTACTTACGGGCTTTTATCCAAAACTATTGGATATCCTATCTCTGTTTTATTTATTTACATTATTTTTTTTTATTATTAATATTATTATAGGAAAAGCAATTAAAAGACGGGGTGTTATAATATACACACCTTAAAAGGATCTCGTCCCGAGATTCAAGGTAGAGTGTCAGAGAAGAGCTCAGGATGCATCTGTCTTATCTTATCTTCAAGTTCCCAGTCACGTCATTTTCCCTTTCACTCCACTTGCACTTTTACCAAGTTTACAATCCTCCTCCTAAGGTGTTTCACATCCCTATCTACTATCATGATAGGCCTCACTGTAAAAGTTACATCATCGTTCAACTCTAGCTCTGCTAGCTGAACAACCTCAATAGGATTTTTTACACATTTTCGTAGCATAGACACGTGGAAGACATCATGAATCATCGCTAAGTTAGGCGGCAAAGCAAGACGATACGCCAAACTACCAACGGAGGCTACTATCTCATATGGTCCAATATATCGTGGACTCAACTTTCCTTTCATGCCAAATCTCATAACTCCTCTCATAGGGGAAACCTTCAAAAACATAAAATCGCCTACAGAAAACTCTACCCGTTTCCTCGATCTTCAAATATGCATAATTTTTCTGCCTACTCTGTGCTATCTTAATCCTTTCTCTAATGACTTTAATCTGTTCAGATGTCTCTCTCACTATCTCAGGCCCAAGCAATACTCGGTCTCCCACATCTGCCCAAGCAGTACTCATGGGCTATATAAGGCTACAGGTTGTATAACTGAACGACTGAGCTAACAGCCAAGGAGCTCATAATTGCTCCAGGTGGGTTTCTTAGTCAATATTCTTGTTCAAACCGAGCCTTTAGGATTACCTTTAACTAGGCGTTATACCCGGTTAGTGCGGTAGTAGATCTGAGTAATTTGAACCATCTTTTGATAGACACACTTGCGCCATGGGTAAGGATTTACTATACTCCCTTTTCCCTGTTCACGACTTGATTTACGAGTAAGAACAACCCGAACCTTTGTTTTGAAGGTCCATCTAGGGATGTCTGTTGTGATTTATGTTGGGTAGCTTCGGTGCAACTCTAAAGTGTTGCTTGAGTGTTTTGTTAATTGGAATGTGTGGTAACCCAGTCGGCATCACTAAAACTATAGATTTCTATATTAGGAAATTTAGAATAGATTTTCAAACTTACTAGTCTGTCACAATTATTTCCATTCAACAACTTGCTAGAATGCTAGCTAACATAATGGAGTTTAACCTTTAGGTATGGTTTATAGTTATACGAAATTGAATTCATTGGCTGATCAATATCACCTGCCCAACATGAAATTTTGTCTCCCCAAGATGTACATGCTACGACTTATGAACTGTTTTATATCAAAGTGACACGATCCCGAGCAATCATCCTTACAAAATATTAACAAACAATTTTCCAAGGATATTTCTATTCATGAAAACTAGCTAGCTAGCTATCAGGAGAATTAATAAGAATGAACTACATACAAATGCATGTTGGAAGAACAAGAAAGATGGTCTGTCATGCGTCATGAGTCATGAGTCGTCTCCAGGACCCTACTGTTGAATTGTAATTAATCTATCTTCTGATTTTCATTTCACTCTAATTCTAGTGGCTGATAGATGAGAAATAGGTATATTACATTTTTTTTTGGGGGTCATATTACTGTATTTTGAGTTTTATCAGTTGGCTTATAAGGTTTCAGGCATTGTCAGTAATCAACCTGTGTTAGTAAGTTGGTGTAAACTCTGTATGACCTATTTTATGTTGGGATTCACTTTTTGCATAAGGATGTAATATTGTAATTAGAGTTTGATCCCAAGAAAATGTGTAGACTGAAGAGTATGTATGCAACTCACAACGTGAGTTTTCTGCTAGCATTTCTCAAAATATGGTATTCATAGAAAATACTTAATATTTCGCTATCAATTTTACTATGCAGCTATATGTGTCCCTTTTCCTTTCTAAATACATCACTGATTCACTTGGACAATAGGATGTTGCGTTGCTCTCTTTCTTGAGGGCCTTTCTAAAGAAACACAGAGCAGGCACATAGAATAAGGTGGGTTTGGCTAGACTATTACCAGTCCATAAAACTAACATCCAAGTAGCTTAGAATGAAATTTTGTTATCATTCTCATCATATAACCCCGCTGAATACTATGAAATCAATAGCTCTAAGCCTCTAACTGATTGATGTTTTTCTTTTTATAATGAAAGAATTAAAAGAACTTCAGGACATTAGAGTTAGCATAATTTTAGTGCAGTTAGCACATTAGAGTAGCATAAGAGTGCTAAGAGTAGCATAAGAGCAACTTGTTTTTCAGCACATTAGAGTAGCATAAGAGTGCTAAGAGTAGCTTGTTTTTCAGCACATTAGAGTAACATAATTTTAGCACTCTTATTCTACTGTTTTATTTTTTCCATCTAGATGATACTGCTGATAGATTATTCGAGTCTAGTTGCGTGTGGGGATTGTATTGTCAGTTTTAGCAGGCTTCTGTCCTCACCCAAATGAGATGATAAGTGTAGAATTGTTTTGTAGGAAATTAGCAAGCTCAATTCACAGCGGCGGGCAACAAAAAAATATAACCACCAGACGGGAAAGATGTATTTGGCTAATCTTGGCGAAAATTTAGTACGTGCATTGTTAACATTTGTCTAGATTCCACGTGATTACCGCATATACACCATGCAAATATGTTCTGACTAAGTTGTTTGCATGATTATTGCTTAACCATAGAAAAAAGAGTTGGGACCAGCTTTTGATCCATCTGATAGGACTATAATATGGAAAAGATCGCACCAAACGAAAAAAGGAACATACAAAGACGATGCTGCTAAAGAAGTAGATGAAAAAATCGTAAGATCCTATTAACTTTTTGTCAATACTTTTTATGGTCCTTATCAATGCTTGTGTTCTAATATATTCCAATTCCTTTTTTATTTGAAAAAATATATATTAAGGATGTGCTGAAAAAGCAAGTTACAGAGGGGAAGGTATCTATTCAAGGAAGCAAAGACGTCTTAACTTTAGCATTAGGCACACCCGAACATTCTGGTCGTGTGAGATCTGCAGGGAAGGGGGTTATACCCACCACGTACTTCAGCCTCATGAAACGTGGCTCACGGAAACACATCGCTAACCTTGAGTCAACAATTCAAGAGGACCAAGAAAGAATACAAGAATTACAGACCCAAAATTTGTTCGAACAAAACCAGAACTCAGGACTTCAAAAAGAATTAAGGATGGTGTTAGAAAGAGTCCAAAGGTTGGAGAATGGAGGCTCCGAAAAGATCTCTTCAAACAGCGTTACTAGTGTCAGTAGAGATCATATGGTACGCTCTTCTACTGAACATCAAGGGCATAAAGTAGTGAGAAAATTTCAGCAAGTAAGTATTTTTGTTTATCATGATCCATGACTTTCTTTTTGTTCCATGTGTAATAATTTGTTTTTTTTACATGTAGTCCAAAGACAAGGCCAAAACAACCCAACCGTCATCAAAGCGAAACCTAGTCATGTAAAGAGAGTAGATAAGAAAGGAACAGGTCAATCACCTTCTTTGGGTCCCAAATCTGGTCTAGGGAAGGTAAATTTTAATTAACTTTTTGCAATATAGAAATAATTTGCTTTGGTTCCAATATGATTTGCTTGGCTGGTTACAGGAGCAAGAGTGTAGTTTAGCTGTGAATTCTAGAACAAATATTGTTGCTAAAGGATTGGTCTATGAGGAGTGTGGACCAAACGATAAAATTCACGGTCATCTTTTGGGATCTGGGAATTTTCGTGTGGCGGTTAAATCACTTGTTTCTAAAGATGCTGGTCGTTACTATCTTCCTATACAAGTGAATGATGAGATCATGTATGTGGAAGATGCAGTTGACACACAAGTTCCGTGGCCAAAAGACTTTGTTCTGCTTAAGGATGACATTGAGGTAAATTGAGAGAGCCTTTTATATGCAATTATTCATTTTTCCATGCATAATAATTTGTTTTTTTTTTACATGTAGTCCAAAGACAAGGCCAAAACAACACAACCATCATCAAAGCTGAAATCTGATCATGTAAAGAGAGTAAATAAGAAAGGAACAGGCCAATCACCTCCTTTGGGTCCCAAATCTGGTCTAGGGAAGGTAAATTTTAATTAACTTTTTGCAATATAGAAATAATTTGCTTTGGTTCCAATAGGATTTGCTTGGCCAGTTACAGGAGCAAGATTGTAGTTTAGCTATGAATTTTAGAACAAATATTGTTGCTAAAGGATTGGTCTACGAGGAGTGTGGACCAAACGATAAAGTTCACGGTCATCTTTTGAGATCTGGGAATTTTCATGTGGCGGTTAAGTCACTTGTTTCTAAGGATGCTGGTCATTACTATCTTCCTATACAAGTGAATTACGAGTTCGTGCATGTGGAAGATGTAGTTGGCACACAAGTTCCATGGCCAAAATACCTTGTTCTTTTTAAGGACGACATTGAAGTAAAAGAGCCTTTTATATGCAATTTTTTAATTTCCGATTCGCTATGATTTTAATGCCTGGTTGGTTTGAATTTTCAATAATTTAGGAAGAGACAAGTAAAAGTAGTGCTAGTCGTCATCAAGGTCCAATTGATTCTTTCAAGGGACTGCTCAATATCATGCTTCCCGGAACCCATGGTGTGGTATTTTTTCCAGTTGGAAAAGAGTTGTTTGGAGAAGATCTGAGAAAAAATTTGTTATCGAGAAATGTGATTTGTTGGATGTGTGTAATATGGATAGCTTAGAAGTTGTTTGTTTAATTGCATACATGAGGTAAGCATATCTTGAAGGTTTTATTATTGGTGATTTTAATCAAATATTAGTTATTTAAATTTATTTATGATGTGATTTTTTCCTTTTAGAATCCTTTACAGTGAATTTGTGAGCTGCTGCCGTGACATCGTTGGATTTGTTAATCCTTTATCCTTTACAAGAGCAGATGGAACTGCTAAAACTGAAATCATTGTAGAAACATTGCAGAATGCAAGTGGAAAGAAAATTGTTCTCATTCCTTACAATCCAGGGTAAGGACATAAACGATCCTATCACAGTGTATTATTTAAATTGATAAAACTATCAATTATACTGATTGTTTTCCATTCTTTTTTCTCCCTTCTTTTCTTTCATAGCGGCCATTGGGTTTTAATTGTCATTGATCTATCACGTATGTCTTTCATTTGGTTGGATTCGAAGCATGGTGAACCAAGCTCAGATATAGCAATATATTTTAGGAGGTGAGCATAGCTATATTTTTTGACATATCTTAACATTTTGAGGTACTACCATAGTGAAGGTACATAAAGGATTAAATTAAATGAAGTACTAAAAACGTCTCCAATTAGACTTCCCACTAGCGATTGTGAATTAAATGTTTTGCATTTATCTTATTGTGAAGTGCGGTCCTCACATTGCAAAGGGTTGATGGGAAACGAGTTCCGCTGAAGTGGGACAAGATCAAGGTAAACAAATCCTACACATTATTGTCTTTTTCTTTGAAAAGTATATGTTTACATATGTTGTGAGTCTATATGTTAGGGCCCATATCAACCAGGTGGCACAGAGTGTGGGTATTATACAATGAAGTTTATGAGGGAAATAGTAGAAGCTTGTTCAACTGGATCATTTGAAAATAAGGTATTCGAAAGTTTTGACAAACACTTTATTTGGCTCAATTCAACGACTTCGCCTAATTCTTATATAGTAACTCCACATGTTGTGCTTTGACTCATCCAGATAATAAATTTAGAACTGAAGGAGACATACACGCAAGATGAACTTGACGGTGTTCGGCTCGATATTATTCAGTTTATCCAGGAAAATGGGGTGTTTCAGTCGGAAGCAAATGAGGATGAGTTTTAGCTATGTTCGGACCCCTCCAGTTTAATTTATGAGTCTTACCTTTTTAATTTATGAAAAGGAATTTGAAGTTTGTTTTCTTAGTGCACTCAAAAAATTAATGGAAGTTTTTTTTATTATTATTATTATCTTTTTTTTTTTCGATAATTTATTATTATTATTATCTTTTTTTGCAATGTTTGATAGTTTATTGTACATTTTGGAATTTGTTGGGAAGATGGAAATGTTGTATGTAGGCGGCACGTGTAAATTTTTTTTATGCGGGTTCGGTTTTAAGTGGAAGACTATTATTTGCATTATTATATATATATATATATATATATATATATATATATATATATATATATATATATATATATACCACGGTTTGGCATAAACCGTAGTGTTTAGTATAACTATATACCACGGTGTTATAACACATACACTAATATAAACCACGGTTTCAATAGCTTATATGCCACGGTTCTGTTGACAACCGTGGTATATAATGGGCATACAAACCACGGTTCTTTGAAAAACCGTGGTATCCGTTAAATATATATACCACGGTTTTGCTATTATTATATACCACACCACCTATTGTCACGGTTGTATAACAGTGGTAAATATATTTATACCACACTTAAAAACAGTGGTATAAGTGTCATTCTGTAGTAGTCTGTAGTATAAATTAGTGGACTTTGTTGTAATAGATAGAGATAAAAAGAAAAAAAAGAAGAAAAACGAAAAAAAAAAAAAAAGTTTTTGATTGATTATGTGGATGAACATGAGTTGAGCACTTGGTTGAAGTTGTGAAACTTACTAAGAGTTAGAGTTTTCATTGCCTTCGAAGTTCAAGTGTGTGAGGCGAGTACACTACTATAGAAATGGCCATTTACCATGGTTGGTCAACTGGTATATACCACTATTCCCCTAATAAGAGTGACTTATAGTCATTTACCACGGTACAAAACACTTTTCTAGTTTTGGAACAAGCAAATACCACTATTTTTTAAAAACAGTGGTATATAGCAAGACATATACCACGGTGCTATCAAATATTAGCCTAATTATTTTTTAGTATATTGATAAGCACCCAAAACTGTAATATTAAACCCCGAGAGACATAGCATTTTGGTCGATTATGTGTTTAATAATCATGTAATAATTATATTTTAGTACTTTTATAGGTTTCCGCATTTAAAATGAATATAATGATAAAACATGCATCGAAGTACGGAAATACTGGAATATGTGAAGTTTCCCACTCAACCCCAGTGAAGCCCAACAGAGCCTGACTATAGCCGAAGTTTCCAAAATAACAAAACCAGTGCAGAACGGGTCCACATATAAAGAAGCAGCAAACTTCCGAAGCTCAAATCTGATAAATTTGGGTGCCGATGTTGGCTAGTGAACTGCCAGAGCAACCAGGGCGACAAACTCTACGCAAAGACAGAAAGTTGTAAAAACGCCAAAATCGGCGCCACCACTGGACATACTAAGTGGACCCACTCTGCGGGCCCAGAAGGCATGACGAGTCGATAGGCAGTGGCAAATGATGGTTTTAATTTGGTGTCACTCGCAATATAGAAGATATCGCACCAATTCAAACCAGGTGGTTTGAATTGAAATTAGCTAAAGGATGAAACCTTAATAAGGTAAAAGACAAAATTAAAACAGATAAAAACAAAACTTTGATTCTCAAAGTTTTGAACGTTTCAATTAGCATAAGGCCAAAACTCAATTAAATCCTTCACGGGACATCAGCCTATATATATGAGGGGGTAGCCTTCATTATTTTTCCTTCAGCATTTTATGCTCTAGCTTCCGCTTTAGCAGTAGTTAGTTTTAATTCAGCACTTACATTCCGTCATTTTCATTTCAGCAGCTTAAATACTGTAAGTCATTTTATCCTTAATAACAGTCATTTCTTTTCTAGTTTAATTCCTGTCCTGCATTTATTTACTTAATGTATACAGCAAGTTTTATTATTCATTCAATGACCATGAGCTAATCCCCCCCTCAGGGGGAGGGTTATGCTGCTCGTGTGAGAATCCGGATTGACTCTTTAATATTCTAGAATCACTACTTAGGAATTAGGCATAGATTAGACATCCGGTCCCAAAATGACTGAGACTGTACAAATTTGGAGTGCTGATGCTCCAGAACAGTCTCGGGCGCGACACAAAATGTCTCGCGCGCGACTTTATGGTGTCAGACAGCTCTCCAATTTGTCCAGCTGATGTGGAATCGAGCCAGAAGATGAAATGATATTCCAGAGATGAAATATTAGTTCAACTCCTTATGCTAGTGTGATGCAGCTCAGAGATGTGGGCATGCGCTAGGGATCAATACTCGACGTCGTCTCCGAACACGAGACGAATTAGAGATGTAGTGATGTGGTAATATAAACTGTTAAAAAATGATTCTTGCATGAGTATGATTAACTCTCTCCCTGTTTCTCTATTTTTGTTTACCTACATATAATCACCGTAGTAATTTACATTATTTGCATTACCGTTAATTTAATTAAAACCAACTAAAAAACCTAAAATCCTACTCACCAAAAGTTGTAATTCCAGTTGTGAACCTTTTCCGAGCCCTAAGGTTTGGACGATCCCTTACTCGACCTATCCTACCAAACCCACGTGAGTAAGGTAACTTGACTAAAACGTACGACTATACGGACGTTGGAATTGGACTTTGGACTGTGGACCTCAGACTTAAGAAAATAAGTAACTAAGTGTGAAAACAATAAACGTTCGGATAAAAACATGTTTTATCAAATGGCGTCGCTACACGCCGAAGGACTCTAGACTTAACGTAATAACTAGAACACATCACGTAAAACCCCCTCCCCTACCTCTTCATTTTTTTTTAATTTCCATTTCTTTTACGATACTAACGTGTTACGTAACTGTTTGTCCTAACTTTTTCTACTAACAAATATCTGTGAACCAAGTCTTGTTTATTTTCATTAGCACAGTTTAAGTATTCCGTAGGAACTTGAAGTACTGAACAGACAAAAGAATCTCGGACGAGACTAAATTAGTAGCGCGCGAGACTAACCTGGAGTATCAACACTCCGGTTTTCAGGTACAGGCCACTTTTCTTTTCAGTACTCTTTTGGACTCTCTGGTCCTGTTTTTCCAATAAGTTCACGAGCTCGGGAATTAGTTCGATCATGTACGAGAAATCGCGGGACGCCAGGTTTCTAATTCTTAAACTCCTCAAACTTGTCGAGGATATTATTTGGTTGTTACTATAACCTATTTTACGTTGCATGTTTGTGTGTTGGCATAAGAACTCTTTGCATATAAATGTGATTCATCATTACATATTCACGTTAACAAGATCAATATGATTCGAATATATTTGGATGTATGTGTAGTTTCAAACCACCTGTTTAGAATATTTTTGTATGTGTATGTTACATCAATTCACGTACGCGGTATTCATTTGTATGAGTTCGTTCTCGACATTCCCCTAGCTCACATATAACTCACATATAGTTGCACGTATAAGTAATATAGATTTGCATATGTAGACTTTTTGCGTAAACTAGTATATGTTAATTAGTTTCTATTTTGGCATCTATCGTTTTTAATTGCATATTTCGTAATCACGTCTCCATAATATATATTAATTAAAATAAACTAAAAAAAAAAAAAAAAAAAAATAATTAAAAATTTCATCTTAATCATCTTAATAACACCCCAAGATAATACACCATCATAAATCATCATCTTATTCCATCGATTGCCTAGGAAACTTGAAAAAAATTGAGGCTACCTAATTAAGGAACGTGCTAGCACGAACAACCTCCCTCAATTCTCTCGGTGACTCGTCACTTTGGAATATTCACACGCTATCCTAGCTTGCCCCGCTTCAAGTTAGCAATAGCTCGTGAAGGCGTGCTTCACCTCTCTTTTTCCTTAATTCTAAAACCTTCACCATAATTCGCTCCTTATGAGCCTTAAATTAAAATTTATATTTGTATGAGACTACTGATCCTAGTAAACATAAGGAATTAGAACTTACATATCGGGCGTCGAAATACAATAAACAACTGCTTATGCTATCTCCTAGACATAGTTCCTCCTCCGTAAACCAACCTTTTGTCAAACATCTCCGTTGCCATCATCTCCCTTAATTATGGCCCAGAAAATCCCACGATTCGAAAACCCTTTTCGGTTTCTATCTTGCCTTACAAGAAGGACACGCTTCTTGCATTAAACTCGATGCTATTATAGGTGATTTTCGAATTCCGCCAAACATTTTCGGTTTATTACTTGCTTTACCACGGTCTAGACCATGAAAAACCATACAATCACATTCGGCTCCGGATGCAACAAGTAGTCACCACTTTCCGCCATCCGATTTTAATCTTTTCCCATCACATTTTACTACCAACGAACAAGTCTTGCTTAGGTTGTTTCCTTCACCTTAGGCCGATAAAGCTTTGGTTTGGCTCACGCAAACGCCGCGCAATCCATTGACACATGGGCCAAACTCGTTATAGCATTCATGATAAAGTTCTATACTTTCGAGAAGAAAACTACAGAAATGCTTCAAAAGATTCAATTCTTTCGCCAAAGACTTCTGAATCCTTTTCGGAAGCATGGAGCAGATTTACTGATCTGCTTCTCGAATGTCCCCATCATCAACTCAACACCGATGTATTAGTCCGTTCATTCTTTAATGGTCTCTCTGACCATCAAAAGAAAACCTTAGATATCATGAACAAATGCCCGTTGTTTCATGGACAAGGGCTCTTGAAGCATACACTTTTCTTGAGAAACAGGCTTCACGAAGCACCCATTGGGGAAACACTGATTCTTCCAGATCTTCTAAAGACACTCTTATCAAAGTTACATCTATGTTCGAGGTCAAACCCGATCTGAAATTAAAAACTCTAATCGAGTCCCTAAACAAAAAGGTCGATGCTCTTTCAGAGTTAAGTAGTAGTAGTATGTAACACTTTTCCTTTTAGAGTTGAATGAGGAGAGGGATAGCAGTAACACCCATCCTCCAATTGCACATTATAGGCCACTGGCTTCCCATTTCTTTTTCTTCTTTTTAAATGTTACATTTTTATCTTTTCCCATCACATTTGTTGCTCCTTTTTTGCTTCATTTTACAAGGTCAGGCTCATCAGGACTTTCCAGACCATGATGGTAAGTAAGCCTCTAATATACCTAGTATATGTAGATTTCGTTCTATCCTTGGTGTTTCTCTCACATGTGACTTTTTCTAGGCTCAGAAGTAAGGGATGGATGCCGGCAATCTAAAGACGTTTCGTCCAACAAGTACTTACTCTAGACCCACTGTGTTACTGTTCTGAATAAAAAAGCCACTGATTTTTGTGCGTAACTTAATCATGGTCAATCTTACTATTATATAAGTTCAAAAACTGCCATTTGTGTGTACTGTTTTAAATGTTAGAATTTACAACTCATTTTACTTATCAAGTATTATCATACCATTCCTTTTGCTCATATGACAAATATAATCCATGTTTCACGTAGAGTTGTGTCTTTTCTCAACCTTGCGGCCTATGAACCCTTTGTCTTCACTTGATTTAAGTCTACTCATTTGCATTGTATGCCTAAATATCTTGTTTTCAATGGACCACATACTTGTTTGGAATTTCGCAGGTTGTTGGAGAGGTTGAGGAAATATGGAATTTTCCGGAATCTTGTCGTATGGGCTTCTTAATACTGTCTATTATCTTGCAACATTTTTCTTTGTTTGGTAAGTTTGTTATAAAATACCTTCGTTTGGACCAATTCATTAGTCTAGAAAAAAAAATCTGTTTAAGTACCTTCTGTGTTTTCAACTAAAACCACCAAGAGTACTGCTTACACGCTAAGAAAATTTACCGTAGAGGAAAGGAGCTAGTATCTCGCCTCTAAGTTTAGACGTTTAGTCTAAAACCAACTCTGGTAGAGACTAGACACAGGTCTGTGTTGAATCCTTTCCCTCATTGTAAGAGACTAAGGACAAAAAATTGATTAATTTACCACTGTAGTTGACGGTGTAGGTTTTGTAGGATGGCGTTCGTATTTTGTAACTGAAGGAGAAAGGTAGAAAGAAAGAAAATATGATCATAGAAAGTAAAAGTTCTTTTTCACTAGCATCACAATGTTAGTTACATTAAGTGGTGTGAAGCCACATACAACATTTCATTAAGTACAAATGAAAAAAGAGTTAAGAGCTATGTCTCGAGTCTCGACTACACATGATTCAACCCAACTCAAGTACTCCACAAAATGATGAAACCAATTTGATTTGGCACGAGCTTATCCAACTTGCTGTGAACTGAGTTTGGGCATCTTTGAGACGAAAATCAATCAAACTGATCATATTGATGAAGGAATTGAGTATGCTTCGAACCTCCTTTCTTCTCCCTGCCATGTCAGATTATATTGAAACACCGGCCAGAAAATAAACATCAGCAACTAACAAGTTGCATACTCTAATTTTCTACACGGTAATCTATCCTAGATGCATGATGATGAGAACTTCTATTTCGCTAGTATCCAAAGCTTTATCCGAGTTTGGTGCTTTTCCCTTTTTTAAGGTTTTATGTTGCTCCTGCTCCTGGAGGAATGGGTTATGCTGCTGCAGTTGAAAGGTAACTTCCTTGGCTTTGCATCATATCTGCAGTGAAAAATCCTGAAACTTGTAGACATTTTTCAAAATATGGGTTGCAGATTTCTCAAAGTAATGGCAATGGTATGGGTAGGAAGCCAGGTTACAAAGCTTGTTAGAGCTGCAGGGTAAGTTCTTTAATCTCAACATTGCATGCAGGATTAGTTAGCGGGTTGACAAGAAGTCCTGGAATTACCTGATAGAATAACTTTCATTGTCTTGCCCTCTTTTCCATTTTTCCTCACGACATATTCTTATATATCAGCTCTTCTACTGTGTTGCTGCCATTAGTCCATTACCAATACAAATTTGCATCCAGTGGATGAACTAAAACATTGGACCATTCTTTGGTAGGACTTGAGGCCAGAACTATAATAAAATTTTGGAAAGACAGTTCAAATTGCTATATGGCGTTTTCCTTAAGGTGGGCAATGATTATAATCTTAAATTGGGTGTTTTATTAGCATACATTCCCAATTGAAGAGGCACCGACTCCTTCCCAATATACGAGACATATGCCCTGTATAAGGCACTGCTCTGTGTTGTGTATACACCATCCACACGGCTTTCACCAAAACAAACAATATAGGTGTTACTACTTTTGCCATCTCTTAACTCTTTGATATCCTTATGCAGGGCCCTTGCACTTGCTCCTTTAGTAAGTAGAGGGTTGGCATGGTTCACAAAAAAATTCAACTTCAAATCTGAAGGGAAGGCAAGTAGAATGTCAGTTATTCCTTTTTCTTATTATCAGAGCCTTTATTCCAATTATCCTATGTTTTTCTTACTATTGTTGCTTGTAGGTCTTTGTGGCTATCGTGGTAGTTTGTCTTGGAATTGCCCTTTTGATGTTCTTTATGGTGACATTGCTTTGGGCGTAAGAGGCACCAAGCTTGATTGTTTGGGCTTTGTGGCAATGTGTTAGATAGTTTTACTCCACTAATAAGTTTGAAATGGAGATAGTTTGAAATGTGTTAGATAGTTACTCTTTTTTGCGTTTTGCTGAGTCACCTTAAACATTGCACCATAATGAATTGAATAATGATTTTTTTGTTTAGGATGAATGTGTTGGTGACATTAATACAGGTTGTTTGGTTTGGGTAGCATTTGGTAAAAATTGCAGTGATTGAACTGGTTAATAAGTTTTTTTGGAAGCTGACACTATTTCATTTTCCCGTGTGCATCCTCCAACACAGTGGTACTAAGTTCATAGGAGGTGCAAAATGAATTGCATAATGATCACCATACAAAATTTTGGCAGATAATCCGCTGCTTTGTTAACCTCTCCAATTATGTAAATGAACTTCAATCTTTCAAAACTTGACATCAGTAGCTTGGATTCTACTAAGTTTAAACATTGAAAATTCTGAGTGAATCAGAAGATACTCTGACCGTTTTCATACCCCGCTTTGCAAACCTACTCTCTGAATATTCAAGCACCTCAGCAAACAGGAAGAAGATGAGCATTTACTTGCACTCCTTGTTTGGTGCCTGATCAAGTAAAACAGTGAGTTCTGCTGGACAGATTGGGTATAGATGTAAAGTACAAGACTGAAAGGGCTATTATGCGACTTGGATCAGACCTGAATAGGATGAAGTTTTATTTAATACTGACGCAGTTTTTTTTTTTTTTTGGTTTTTTTTGTTGCTAAAGATATATATAAATACTGATGTAGTTGTTGAACAATACAATGGTTATGGGGGTGTTTTCCCAGATAGGCAGATAACAAGGGCAATGTGATCAGTGCTTGTTCAGGAAGTTAGATTAGGAAATCAGTTATATACCACGAACTACAGGCAATTGTAGTGGTATTGAAGGCAGGCGCAAAACCGTTTAATAAGTTGATACGCTAGGTAAAAATCTAACATATCTATCGTTATAGACTAAAAGAAAATTTATCTTTCCACACTTCAAACGCAATGGTGTTTTGCAAATCGTCACCACAAAATCGACAACAAACACAGACACACGATTTACGTAAGTATAACCGAAAGAACTACGGCTCAAGAGTTACTACTTGTTACTTGTTGAGATGGGCGAAGCTGGGAACAGAGTAAATCACAAGTTGCCAGAGTTTGTCACTGTGTGAATGACCATACCATTGAGGCTCCCTGTAAACATGCCTTATTTGAAACGTGATCTTTGAGTAGGCAAAGTAATAGCAAGTGAGCCACGCTACCAACAAAATGAAAATCACCCATCTCACACTGAAAATTGCGGAGTTGTACAGTATCTTGGACGAAACAATTGGAATCGACAACAGATTTACTCGAGGGAACATATAACCCACTAGTATTTTCCCAACTTGAGAAGCGTCTGATTGGTTAACAATGAATTTTCATGCCGATGCCATAGAAGTTTGGACGTGAATCTCCTCTACAATCAGTCATCTATAAAAATGATTTGAAAGAAACTGGCCTGACTAATCCAAAACATTCATTCAATAAATTCCCTAATTAGAGAAATATTTATGTAACTTTGAAGATCTCATTAGCTACTACATTAGACAAAAGACGTGGCAAACTTATTGTAGGACAATGCGCCAAGATAAAAATAAAAGTTCCAAAAATAGACATAAACTAATCTACGTTGTGTAAAATAGATAAAATGCATTACATAGATCATTCAGTACTACCAGATAGCTCTCCTGAAATCATACTCCCACCAGATGCTGAACCAGTTTGTGAACTGGTTACTCCTCGAGCTTTCCTAATCTGTCTGATCATGAAAGCATCTCTCGGAAGAGGCCGGCTTTGAACAGTCGCAGTCTCATCATCCTCGTGCCCTGTTGAAGGTAAGGAAAATACACAACTTCAACATTAAAATTGAATAATTATGAAATAAGAAAATGATAAAGAGGAGAGGACATAACATACTATCAACATCTTTTCTTTTTCCTGTGTGGGAGAGTTTGAAGGATGATTCATTGGGGTTCTGACGAGACTTGTTTGAACCAGAAAGATCACTTGTACTTCCGGAAGGGGCTGCTGCCAATTGCTGTGGGGCAGCTGCTACTTTCACTGCCTGTCCTGTTGGTATATTGCTCTGTAACAATACTGACAATACTATTTCCACATTCGGTGACGGCCCTGTGAGTTAAGGAATTATTGCATAAACTAGAACCGTCTAAGCTTTACATTTACAAAATAGACAAACATTGTTGTAACCATTATTAATAAAAGTTGCATGGATACTGGAAATATAAAGCCTTATTAAGCATGACGGTAAAAAGATGAAGCAAGAGAATGTATTAGCTGTTCATTTCAATTATGTAATATCATTTTAATTCATTCATTTCACCAAAAAAAATTAATCGGTTAGGAAATTTTTGAAGTTTGAAGTTTTATTTCAAGGCATTATAGATTTAGTTAGTTGCTTTAAGGTTACGATAACTTAGGGGACAAGGCTTTGCAGGTTTAGTAGCTTTTAGAGCATCTCTAGGTGGTGGTAGCATCAACTGTTCGTTTTGTGAACAAGTTTGTGAATAGCCCATTCACAAACCGTCACCAACTCTAGGTGGGAAATCGCGAATTGTTAAAGAACTAACCCACGCTACATTTGGAGTGTCACAGGGTGCAAAAGTAAACAAGATAAATAAAATAAACAAAAGTAAATAGTTGAAAACAGTTGCAATCAGTGTTAAAACAGTTAAAAACAGTGTTGAAATAGTTGAAAAAGTCAACAAAAATTTGGAGCGACGCTACCAATGTCGCACATACCATTCCAAAAGTCAAAAAAAATTCCACGCCACACTGCCACTGTCGTGGCGTAACCACAAACGAAATTGCAAATTTGCGAATACGGATGCAAATGGACAGTTGATGCTACTACATTTGAGACCAGCTAGAGATGGATTCTCGCGAAATTCCGAATTGGTGATAGCATCCGACAGTTGCTGCTACCACCTAGAGATGCTCTTAAGTGTTATACTGGAAATATATATGGAGTCCAACTCAGTTTCTCTAGTTCTAAAATATATCTATATGCTATAACACAGTCAAATTGAATCGCACGAATGCGTATCATGACTTTTATCATCTGCAACACTTTCCCAAACAATTAAAACTAAGTTCGACAGTATCTATTTCAATACATTCCACAGTTTCTCAATAATTTCCATGAAAATTGTATAGGCTTCATATCCTCAAAATATATTTTCTCATGTTTCTTATGTAAGCTGGACTACCATAGATATTCTCTTGCTACAAACAAAAACTAACAATAGTTGATTGTGCAAGAGAATTGGTAACAAGTGGAGCTGCCCAGGAACTATATACAATTTGCAAGGCTTTTAATGTGTCCCGAGGGCATATTAAACATCTCAACAGCTCCCTTACATGCGGAATTCCTTGAGCCTAACATGTGGATATACATACTTGGGGAGTAAATGGGCCCTTGGATCCATTTACAACAGCCTGCTCTGGTACCAACTTAAACTTTGGGGCACACTTATGATCCATTGGCAACAAGTAGAGCGGCCCCAAGGTTACTCAAGGCTTTCAATGGCCCATGTGGAAATATATTAAACATCTCAACATAACTCTTGCGTTCAAAAAGCAGTTTAGGGAAGTACAGTGAAAAAGTGGAAAAACCTTCAAAAAAATCCAATAATATAGTTATTACTCAAATGATAAATTAACAGGGTTGCAATGGCATACCCTCAACAGCAGGCAACTGTGTAATGAATTCCACCAATGCTGGCGGCATTAATTTTAAGATCTCATGGAGCGGTTTGGCTGTTGCACTACTAACTGAAGCTACATTGGAAGTAGACTTCATTGAGCTAGAACCAGATGGAAGTCCATCTGCTGCTGCATTTGGAAGCATTTCGGTAACTACAGTCAAATAAAGAATCAATGTCGTAAACAAATTTTAACAGAGAGAAACCTTCTGATATCAAATTGAGTATTTAGCAATGCACAAAACTTAGATGAGATAGATAGTCAAGTCAATCCAGGTGAGAGGTAACTACAGTTAACATCAAGAATCAGGTTGCCATACCATGTTTTTGCCTTGGATCATATACAACCATCCGAGAAGTATCTGGGTAAACAACTTTGGTAGATGGTGTGGATAACTTGGAATTGGATGTCAACCCAGAAGAACCCTTCTCTGCACCAAAAGAACATGATTAGTTGGAATATACAATGTCACTAGCTGCAGAATATCTTCATTTAAAATAAACATGATCATCATTTTACCTATTGAATTAGCTCCATTAGGAAAAGTAGACTTGTCAGATTTCTTGTCAATGTTTTTTACCAGCCACTGAAAAGTTCATACCAACACAATGTGATTATTTCGAACAGATTCATGTTGCAGAAACAATTGATGCAAAAAGGAAGTAAAAACTGTGGAAAACAAGTTCATGGTATAAGAGGTTGGGAAAATCAATCAGCGCTTAAATACCCACACAAAGTTGAACAACTAACTGATGGTGAATTTTTCAAAGAAACTGAATTTTGTGTAGCCTCCGGGCATGCATCATGTTTTGCGGATAAAAAGAAGATAGTGGGGGTGGTGAGGAGGAGTCACTTCACCATACCTCTTGTTGTGCCAGATGGTCCAGGTCCTTCGGTGAGCACGGCCAAAGATCCATAAAACTATACCGTGACACAACATCATGCAAAGAAGCCTCTAATGCTGAAGCACCCTCTTCCCCTGTCCAAGAAAGTGCTTCTTTCCTTCTTTGCTCAACCTAGCTGATACAAGACTTCATAAAATCTACATAAAAGTGGTTGTATCATGCTGAGGACAGATCCCTATGCCAGTATGTTAGAAATAAAACTCACAAAGTCAACCATTGTTTACATCCTCTTTGCGTCATCAGATGAAGTAAAATGTGATTTGGATGATACATATCTTGACTTGCAATGAAGTTACAGTGTATCTCGTGGAAAATTAATTTTAATTACCGGACAAAATAATAAGAAAAGAGAATGTTCAAGGAATATTCACTTCCATGAGAAAAAAATTTGCATGCACAAATGCAGCCTACATTAACATAAATGAGACTCTAAAATGGACTTGTACCTTCAACATGCTAGCTAAATCTCCATATGTTTGCTCAAATTCTGTAAAACGCTTCCAAACCTACAACAACCACAACAATTCATTATTAACATCATATGCATCTGCAAATACTTCGATAAACAGGGGACCTCATGCATGAAGCACTGTATAAATGATTAGGATGTATATTATTGATTCCCTCAACCATGTAAAATATTTCGTTGGAAAAATATTCAAAGATTTTAACATCCAAGACCTCCAAAAGCAGATGTATAATGACAGTTTAACCCAATAAATGTGAACCACAAGGTGATAAATTTTTTTGAACCCCCTCCCGCTCCCCTTCCCCTCTCTCTCATGGATAAGAGGTTAATCAGCTTGGATACGTGATTGCCCAAATAGATGTGCACCACCAGGCGATAAAAAATTTTAACACCCCCTTTCATGGATAAGAGGTTAATCAGCTTGGATATGTGATTGCAATTAGCAAACAGAAATAAAATCTTCCATGGTCCAAACAGTTAACAATTTACACACATAACCATCAATTGATTATCAACTTAACGCTCCAAATTCAAATATGAAAATACTCAGAAATGCCTTAAACCCAGCTCTGGTAGTTTATCAAGCTATAGTGATCAAATAAACCTACAAAACGGAAATATTACAAATTATTAAAGAATATTTTAAAGCATATCCATCATATATAGTGAGTAGTGACTTATAAAACCTCAGGCCAGCTAATGGTGCACTCTGTGCAGAAGATGCTTCAAGCGATAACTTATAAAATAGTAAGTTCAACCAAACAAGTTCTTGGCATATACCTATCGTCAAAACTTGGTTTAGCTGTTAGTGTGTTATCAAAAATGCAGAAAATTTGGGGAGCAAAATGGAAGAAGATGCTAGAGAGATATATGGAAACTTGGAAAAGGAAAAAAGATAAATGCACCAAGGACTAAACAGAAAATAAAAAACAACGAACTATTGAAAAACGGCTTGCTAATCAAGTTATGCAGCCAAGATCTTGGTGAATTGTATTTGTTTAGGCAATCCCCCATGGCTATATAAATGGGAGAATCCTAATGGTATTTACTTTAGATTTGTAGCATGAGTTGAATATGAGTACTAGGTTTCCAGTACTCTACTGGTAGTATGTCTCGTGTAACTCAAAAACAATTGTAACTTTTTTTTCTATTATATAAAACATATAACTTACCAAGCAAAAAAACATATATATCTCAAGGATGCTGAGACAACAGATTTTGAGAAAGGTTAAATAGATTTCCTTCAAAACTGGCAATCATGTGAAGATGACAGGCTAGCAAGATTAAAGAGAAGATTAAGTAAATCCATGCACTCCCCTCCTCCGGATGAGACCTTTTTGGTAAATCTTAAAAAAAAAAAAAAAAACTGAAAACAGATGCAACATGATGCAACATGAGTACGCTTTTGAGCTACTTGTTAGTGCCAAAACCAAGGTTACAATGCAAATAACAAAAACTTCCATAACAATGAAAAATTGAGGAATCAGAGTTAGAAGTTAGTACTCTTATGCAAATCCTAAACAAACCATTCTGTCAAACAAGCTAAATCCCAAACAAGTATGGACGAAAGAGTGTATTAATATACCCATACAAGAGGTTCATAAATTAATATTAAATAAAACTAAAATCCACAAGACACCAAGAACCTAAAGAAAATTAAAAGAGGTAATTCAAATGATGGACAAATTTGGAAGGGTGGGGTGCAAGGACCATACCTCCACAGATTCCTCTGGGGGAAGTGAGCTCAAAGCTCGTTCAAACAAAGCACGGATGTTTCTATCATCATTCAAACGGCACAAGAAATCTGCATATCTGTACATTTGGACAGGAACAAATAAATCCAGATTGAAATTAGCCATATGATCATACAAATTACATATTATTTGTACTATGTGCACTCGACTAACAATTCAATAAGCTGAAGCTTCAATATATACTTTATAGGAATTAACCAAATTGAATCAACTTCATCAAATTTACAGGTAAACTAAGCTGGAAACCAAACTTACTCGAGAATGTATCCAGGCTCATGCATAAATCTTTTCAACCCTGCCTCAAAAACATTGTGTGCGACCTGCAAGAAGACGTAATAAAAGCTATTCACGGTGATCTAACAAATATTTTTCTAACCTCATTTTACATCAAAAATTCTAACAAAGAGATAGGCCACACTTTATTTTTAAACTGTTGTAGAGATAATGATCAGGAGAAATGCAAAGCTTTAGTAAATCTCCATACACATGTATTCTGAGAAAAAAAATGAAGGTGGTGATGAAGGGTGTTGTTTTTAAACTTCAAGATTACAGCCACGTTTATTTGATCTAGAAGTCTTCCTTTGTGTTGAATACTTGAATGCTTAAACTAGTGATTTCATGAAGATTGTTATTCTAATCAAATCCTAATACCTTACATCTATGTAGGAACATTGGGTAAAGTACAATTTTAGGAAAAACGAACATATCCACAGCCTTCACAACAGACAACCAATCCAGCTTCTGCACTGACTGAAATGTTTTCCTTAATAATCCTAGCAGTATATTAATACCTAAAGTAGAAGACATGACACTTGGATAATAATAAAGTTTCTTTTTTATTTTGAGAAATCAGAAAAACACCTAATATGAGGTTCCAATTGAAACGTATAATCTTTAACCTAAGATAATTGCAGTTTTCTTCTACTCTTTACGGTTCCTCTAATGACATGTTTCCAAATCAATTTTCAATAGCAACTTGCGTGAATTAAACGATTTGTCTCTTCTGGTTTCTCCTGACCATCTCATTCATGTTGAAAAAGGGGAGATCATGATTAACAAATTTTTCATACAATTACCAATTATCCTGAATACATCATTAGCAGCCATGATTAACAAAGTGGGTGTTGCTATTATCTGAATAAAAAACAACAACGATGATGAAGCTATATAGAATGCCAAACGACCTTTGGATCCTTGTCAAGACAAAATGCCATCATTGCATAAGCAACATAGACATGATATGTGCAGTTGGGGGTTTTACGTGCATCTAAGAAGTACTTGCGAGCTGCCTCAATTCCTTCGGTTCTTCTTAGAAAGCGGATGAACTGCAGCAAACACAAGTGGTGAAGGTGAATGAAGAACTAGAACTACAATTTGAGTTGCTAAGGATCCCAAATATCACTTACTTGTATGTGTGAGAGTGCTGTTACACTAACATTGTTGCCCAAAAGGCTCTCATATATTTTCTTAGCTGACTGCACGAAATCAGGGTTCAAAATTAAGAAGGAAATAACTAAGATCTGAAAGCATAACGAAAGAACAAGTGATACTTTTTACTGACCTGAATTTCCCCACGGCTCTCCTCTGATTCTGCATAAGCATACCACAGAACTTCGGAATCTGGAAAGACAAGAAAATTGTCATTAAATAAATTTACAGCTGCAGAGAGGTAAAAATGTGAGCAAAAATAACCTCCCTTCGTCCACTAAAACTTTGTAAATGAAAAAAATGCAGGTTTTATAAAACATCCATTCAACTCACTAAATTCACAGATTCTTTTACATGGAGAAATGCATATGATGGATGCAAAGGAGGAATTGTAATACCAGGAAGAGCTTTTAAAGCCCGTTGAAATACTTTGATTGCAGAATCTATTGAACCACTTTTTGCTTGCCATGTAGCATAGTCATACCAAATATCAGGATAATGATACAGGTACATCAGACACTGCATACAAACAGAGTAAGTTGTCAGTAATCCATAGACCAAGTACAAGGAAAGAATAAGAAAACACAGGTTTTGCCTCATGCGGTCAGGTCATGCCACGAGTGTTTCTATGAATACCGGCAGTACCGTAAGAACATGTTGCAATGACCAAACAAAAGTACAAAATCACATGAAATTACTAGGGCGTGAATCGCCATAAAACCAAGAATCTTACTGGCAAGAAGAAACGTAGTTATTACTTATTACTGAAGCAGGAGTTGGCCACAATGATTAGAACTTTCAAAAGAAGTGTTGAAAAGCGAATAAATAACATAACAGCCACAATTTCTCAAGTTTCTAAGCATGCTTCGTAGGACCACACTGGAAAATCCTTTTACAATGAATATCAGTGCTTTGAATTAAAGTCCACAAAAGGAACAAAGCGGCCAACACTAAACCTCACCTGCTCATATGTGAACGCGATCCTTCTGTTCGAAGATGAGCTATCTATTCTTTGTGGGTTTCCCCTGTAAAGAATGTAGACAAAATCAGATTTACGTCAAACTATCAAGTGAATGCAAGGCTTGTTGTATTTATATGTAGACTGAAAATAAATATAATATTGTATGAACTTGCTATCCTACTCAATGGCACGGTATACAAAAGCAGATAAAAAGTGGAGCAAAAGTAGGCAAGAAAGCAATATGGACATCTAAAATATGCACAAATGGATGCTACATAAAGTGCAAGCATGTGTGGTGGACAGAGAAATTGTTGTTCCTTTTGACTTCCGAAAGTTCCAAGTGTAAACTAACTACTTTCAAATTTCATAATATGAGCATGCCTAAAGTAGTAAAGCATGAGCAAATACCAAAGCAGCATGTGCGATTAGGTGAGCGCCAAGCACAATGAGCTATTTGACAAAGGTTCATTGACACCAAGATGTGCCATGGTCAATTTGCATCACTGAATTTGATGCAAGTTCAGAGCAACAGCCTGATTTTTTTATAGTGGTGCAGCTTCTGTTATTCTTAACCCCTGATCTCTTAAAAGTTAAAACCACCCTTACTGCCGTGAAGGTGAGGTGAGAATAGATACCAAAAATGGGGCAAAAGTGCCAAACCCTCGGAGGGATGACCACTGAGCAACAGGCAGTTGCTAGTTCTAATAATAATAATAATAATCGTGATAGTAATGGTAATGGTACCTCTAAGTAGACAAAGAATGACTCAAATCGCAAATTCTACATAACTTTTCTGATTGTGTATGTGAGTTTAAGTGTATTGCATGCTTATTCTTTTTCACAAAATATGATAATCATGATCATTGGTCTCGCCCGCTAATATATTATATATATTAGTAACTATTGGTGTTAAAGTCATTGGTCTTAGCCTGGCCCTTGTGTGTGTGTGTGTTGTTGAGAGAGAGAGAAACGACTTCAAGAATCAGCTTAAGATTTCCCTTGAATAACATAATTCCAGTAATGGAAGAATCATCAAAACTAGGGGAGGAGCCAAGAAACTACACAAAATCAAATTGACACCAAAACTGTATTCACGACATGACTTTCAAAATGTGATGCCATCGATGAAAACTGGCATTGTTAATTGAAGACCCGGCCTTCCTAGGCCACATCAACATATAACTAAAAAACATCATAATAATTCAGATGCTCATAGACAATGTGCAATTGTGCATTTCACAAAATCCAATACAAAGAACGGATTATTGACTGAGTAAAAACCTTATTGCAGTATAGCTTACTTTTCAAAAGCTAAAAACCGTTTCCACGCCATATACTGCTGCTCTTCCTGAGGCAACAGAACATCAGATTAAACTTCAAAGATATATATTGTTTTAAAAAATAGTTAACAACATTAAAACAATTATAAAATAAACACAAAATAAAAACACGTTATAGTGCTTCACACTTTCACATTGCATCAAAATGAACAATGCATGCAACAACAGACAACCATTTAGTAATCTACCACATGCAACACACTTGCATCATAGATCTTCAAGGAATCTTCCTAGTGGCCATCTCCAAGGACTCTTCCTAGTGGCTTATCTATGGTCAGTCTACTCGATATCCTGCTTCCAGATCAATGTGGTACATTCTCTAAGAGACTTATGGACTCCAACCAGATGTGTGCATGGATAAGCATATTCTATCCGTGGAACCATCCTGTTATAAGCTACCAGGTACTGATCAAACAATGTGAGCCATCATGTTATAAGCTACCAGGTACTGATCAAACAATGTGAAGATTCGTACCATCAATGCCTTAGAGCTGACAGATTCAATTTGGATACCATAAAAACAAATATATATGTTGGACATGCATTCAAGTCCATCAGATTTTAAGTGTGTGGTTCGTGAGCAATAGGGGTTGCCACTCTTTTAGTTTTTCTTTTTTTTTTGTTTCAAAAGGTTAACAGTCAATAAAGCAAGCAATAGGGGATGCCACTATATATCCACATCTAAATGTGGCCTCTGCCAGAATAATGATCTATGGGAGAAAACATTAACAGCAATAAGCAGAAAAATGTACTTAACAAGGCATACAAAACAAAGCATCATATCATTTCCAAGGTTAAAAGAACAAAGAAAGAGACATGGCATTAAAAAGAACCTGCCTTGTATGAGCCAGTTGGTGGTACAGCAAGCATATTCCACTCAATTTCATCAACATATTTCTTCCGTTCTCTATAAACAACCTTTGCACTGTTATACTTAGGTTGATATTCAGATAGAAGCCCCTTTGCCTGCAGATTATTACAACCAAGGAAATTACTCTACCTATCTGGTGTTTATCAACAATATAAATATTAAGTGTAGTTCTATACGAGAAAGTAGCGCTTCAGATAGAAGCTCCTTTGTGACCAAGGAAATTACTTTACCTATCGGGTGTTTATTGACACTACAAATATAAAGTGTACTTCCATGGAAAAATGTAGAACCCTACAGATGCCGTTGATGTTTTGATGGTGTATCGGCATCTGACCATTTTCCAAAGGAGGGGAAGTGTCAACCATCGAAATTTCCCAATGAGAGTGTAAAGAGAAGAATAAACCAAGGATAACAAATAACTACAGTTGTTAGAGTTTAGCAGCTATATGACCTTGAGCTCAAACAATTAACATGTATATCAATTTTGTTATATGGAAAGGGGAATATCAGATTGATAAAAACAAATGCATTTAACTAAAAATTGGTTATCCATCTAGGTGTCTACTATCCAAATTACGTTGAAGAGATGTGTTGGCATGAATTTCTTATATGTGCGGTTGGTGGTTGAAACACTTGTGAATACTTAGAACAATTCCAAGGCAAAAGTCTGCAGATAAAAATGTTTTCATATTTCTTGTTCAACGTGTTTCTTAAATGTAGGCATCCAACTCAAAAGCAGTTGGTGATGAGTGGAACGGACCAGGAAGTATATACTGAGGCCTTAATTATCAGATGTTGGACTATATAATAAGTACATCTCCACAGCGTTCAGATCCTCTAAAGCACTTATTCAATGAAAAAAAGACAGCAATTAGATTTCAGGGCAAACAAGTTACCAGTGCACGGCTAACAGAATTCTCAAAGTTTTCGTAGTCCTTCCAAAGTTGTTCCACGTGATGAGTGGGAATAACAATAGCTTTTTGGTATGCTTTTCGCACCAATGTCATACGTTGTGACTCTTCTTGTGGATTCATAGCCTGCAGGTTGGGGTGGTCTCAAAAGGAGACTAATAAAATAGAAGAGATAGCAATGGTAAGATGAGCAGACCGGCATTGACTTCAAAAAGGTAATGTACTCCATCCATACAGGGCCAGATGCAATATCAGTTCCTGATAAGAAAAGGCGAAAATTCATATCACGGGTAGCTAGAATACTGAGACGAAGGCATTGAAATATTTACCAACATAGTTGAGCATAAAGTCAAAAGCTTTTCTGGTTTCCTCCTGACCCTCTGCAGCAGTGTTTTCATTGATCTTCCTAATGAAACGAATATAGCAGCGCCTAGGAGAGTTGAAAACAGTAGTAGTATCAAGTGGGAAAGATGGATGTAGTAGTACTAGTAGTACATACCAAAGGGAAATGTGGAGACAGTTGAACAAAGAGCGACTAAAGATTAGTTTAGTTGCATCGTGATTGTTGATGGCCATGTAGGCTTCGACATATTGTTTCCAGTATTTGAGCTGGGCAATGAAATAATTAAAAGTCTGAGCTAAGAAATAGTAATGGAGAAAGAAAGAAAGAGGCTTATTATTATTATTATTATTACACTAGTGGGGAAAGTAGTGACGAGTTGCTCGTAAATGGGGACCGCGTCGGAAATAGGCAGAACCTGCAAACACAACAAAAAAATAATAATAATAAAATTATAAGCAATGGTAGTTAAAGAAGAAGAAGAAGAATGATTATTACTAGAGCTTGGCTGGCTAAAGAATCGGAAGCTTCGACATTGTATTTGTCTTGCGATTCATCTCTCATCATCATCATCGCGTCTTTCTTCGCCATCCTTTTTCATACAAAATTGTATTCTATTTTCTATTTCCAAATCTGTTGAGCCGGTTTGGCAAAAAGCCTACTTATTAGAAGCCCAAGCCCATACGCTGTTGGAAAAACTGCACCGGCGAAGTTTGGTTTGGTGTGTTTCATCAACAAGTTTCTCTCCTAAAGATGAAAAAACACGGTGTTTGATACTAAGATAGTACCTAAGAGCATTTTTAAGAGTGATACCAACTTAGCATCAAACACCAAATTTGGTATTTTTTCAACTTCAGGAGAGTCACATGTTGATGAAAACACCAAACCAAACACCAAATTAGCCAATATTTAGTTCCAGATTTGGTGTTGTATCAAATCACTTTTGCCAACACCACGTGGACTTGGGATTCTAATTGGGCCAGAAATTGGAAAAAAAAAAAAAAAAGAAAAAAGTTTATGTACGATACATAGCATGGTTTTCTCAAAACTACGTGGGTTTGGGCTTTAGTGGCGCGGTTTTGAAAAAACCGCGTGGACTATATGGCGCAGTTTATCTAAAAACGCGTAGTTTGATGTCAAAAATTTGATGTTCCACCTAAAATTGTTGGGTGTTTTTTTGGTTTAAAATTCGAGTGTTTTTTTGGTAGCTCTCATAAAGATGTTATAAAGATGTTCTTATAGTTGAACATTTTTGGCTCTATTTTTTGAGCATTCACAGAGTTTCCAACATTTCTAAAACTCTTTGGCTAATTACGAAAAAGTAATAGAAAAATATAGAAAAATCGGAAAATTAGAGCACTCACATATTATAATTTTTTCTAAATTTTATTACTAATTACGAAAAAAAATATGATATAAATAAATAAACAATAAAGAAGGAAACCATCTCATCTAAAATTTCACATATTCTCCAACTTTTCCTAAACACTATAGCTAATTACGAAAAAAAATAGGAGACAAAAAACTAAAATTGCTAAAAACAATAGTTTCCACCGGAAACGTACCCAAATTATTTTGACAAAGTGTAATGAAAGGGTCTATGGACTTATTATGGGGGGGTGGGGGTGGGAATGAATGGCCTCCAGGCAAAGCCTATATAGTTTTGTTCTTTTTCCTAAATATATTATTTATTTTTATTTGAAATTATTATCAAACTCAATAACTTTATTAAACATAAGTTTATCAAATGAAAAATCAGTGATAATTATAAATTTGATGGTTTATATTTCAATATATTTAATATAATTACATTAGTATTAGTATAATTGTATAAATAACTAAATAAGGCGCTCCAATTTTGAATTTTCACCTTATGGGCCTTTACTCTTCGGGCCAAGTACATCTACATCTGCCGGACAAAGCAAATCAATTAGGGTTAGGGTTTTCTCTTCTATATAAGACCTCTTTTTTGCCATCTTCATAATTGTCAGTGTTTCTGGTTTATAAGTTTTTGTGTTTAGAGTTGTAGGATTAGTGAAGTACCCAATGAGGAAGCAATCCCATAAGATAGGAAGTGCCGTATGACATTTCAAACACAGTCGATCTCCTTAATTCCCAATTCAACCAAACAACCTGATACTTCGTCTCAATTTTTTTTGTTTCGATTTTTTCAGTTGATGTTTGGGGGCAATTAATTGTTTTTGTTGTGTGTGTGATTTTAAACGGGTCTTCTGAGGGTTTCTATTACTTTATTTTATTTGTTTTGTTTGATTGATTAGAGTAATGGTCTGATGCCACGTCTGCGGTAGCTAAAATTATGCATTGACCGGAGATGCTATGATTAGACCGATATTAAAGTTTTTGCATTTTGATAGGAACCTGTGGATCGAATTTACAGTATTTTTCCATGGAGCCGTTTTATGCGATTACAGTCTTTTTTGTTTTAGTAAGATTGGGTTTTTATGAATTTGTATAAAGCCTGTGATGACAAGTATTTTTGTAAGTTGGAATTACCGACTGAAATTTATGTTATGATTATAATAAACTGGCTGTTTCTGAGGCTTTTGGTTACATTTTTTTTGTTAATAAATTTTAGCATTTTGGGTGGTTATTATGTGAAGTCTCTAATGATGATCAAAACAATACTTTCGTTCTTCCGAGATAATATATGCGGAAACTTTTGGAGACCTGAACTGAAGAGACTTTTTATGCGTAAAACGATTCTTGTTGAAATAGATTATGTTTTCTTTTGATTTCATATCATTGGTTTTATGGCCAACAATGTAGTTTGATTGCGCAATTTTCCGGTGTAGAGTTTCCTAAATTATTTTCTTGTTTTCGTCCCACTGCACTGGTAAGCTCGCCAAGTGCTTTTATTAGAGTTACAACGCGCCGCCAATTCATTTGATTTTTTCTTGAATGTCTTATTGTTGTTATCTAGGATTAAACTTAATCATGTATCTGTCGTTAAGTAGTAGTAGTATGTAACACTTTTCCTTTTAGAGTTGAATGAGGAGAGGGATAGCAGTAACACCTATCCTCCTTGCACATTATAGGCCACTGGCTTCCCATTTATTTTTCTTCTTTTTAAATGTTACATTTTTATCTTTTCCCATCCCATTTGTTGCTCCTTTTTTGCTTCATTTTACAAGGTCAGGCTCATCAGGACTTTCCAGACCATGATGGTAAGTAAGCCTCTAATATACCTAATATATGTAGATTTCGTTCTATCCTTGGTGTTTTTCTCACATGTGACTTTTTCTAGGCTCAGAAGTAAGGGATGGATGCCGGCAATCTAAAGACGTTTCGTCCAACAAGTACTTACTCTAGACCGAAAGATGAGCATTTTTACTTGCACTCCTTGTTTGGTGCCTGATCAAGTAAAACAGTGAGTTCTGCTGGACAGATTGGGTATAGATGTAAAGTACAAGACTGAAAGGGCTATTATGCGACTTGGATCAGACCTGAATAGGATGAAGTTTTATTTAATACTGATGCAGTTTTTTTTTTTTTTTTTTTTTTTTTCGTTGCTAAAGATATATATAAATACTGATGTAGTTGTTGAACAATACAATGGTTATGGGGGTGTTTTCCCAGATAACAAGGGCAATGTGATCAGTGCTTGTTCAGGAAATTAGATTAGGAAATCAGTTATATACCCACGAACTACAGGCAATTGTAGTGGTATTGAAGGCAGGCGCAAAACCGGTTAATAAGTTGATACGCTAGGTAAAAATCTAACATATCTATCGTTATAGACTAAAAGAAAATTTATCTTTCCACACTTCAAACGCAATGGTGTTTTGCAAATCGTCACCACAAAATCGACAACAAACACAAAAACACGATTTACGTAAGTATAACCGAAAGAACTACGGCTCAAGAGTTTGTTACTGTGTGAATGACCATACCATTGAGGCTCCCTGTAAACATGCCTTGTTTGAAACGTGATCTTTGAGTAGGCAAAGTAATAGCAAGTGAGCCACGCTACCAACAAAATGAAAATCACCCATCTCACACTGAAAATTGCGGAGTTGTACAGTATCTTGGACGAAACAATTGGAATCGACAGCAGATTTACTCGAGGGAACATATAACCCACTAGTATTTTCCCAACTTGAGAAGCGTCTGATTGGTTAACAATGAATTTTCATGCCGATGCCATAGAAGTTTGGACGTGAATCTCCTCTACAATCAGTCATCTATAAAAATGATTTGAAAGAAACTGGCCTGACTAATCCAAAACATTCATTCAATAAATTCCCTAATTAGAGAAATATTTATGTAACTTTGAAGATCTCATTAGCTACTACATTAGACAAAAGACGTGGCAAATTTATTGTAGGACAATGCGCCAAGATAAAAATAAAAGTTCCAAAAATAGATATAAACTAATCTACGTTGTGTAAAATAGATAAAATGCATTACATAGATCATTCAGTACTACCAGATAGCTCTCCTGAAATCATACTCCCACCAAATTCTGAACTAGTTTGTGAACTGGTTACTCCTCGAGCTTTCCTAATATGTCTGATCATGAAAGCATCTCTCGGAATTGAAACTGGTGATTTGGGAGAATAAACAATTTTTGGTGAAATGGGACTTCTACTCAAAATCGAAGTGGAGAAAAAGAGACTAAAATGAATAACGTGAAGAACTTGATTAGAAGAACCTTGAAGTCGAATTTTTACCTTTAACTTAAGATTAAACTAAATAAATTATATGCTAAATTGATTAACTAAAAATGAAAAATGAATAACACTCAAGAAAAGAATACTACCAGGCTATTAGTTCTTTGAATATGTTTTTCGTGGATGAGTGAGACCCCTATTTGTAGTATTTAGGCATTGTTTTTAATATGGTAATGAGTTTGATCTAACGACTAAGTATTGATTAAGAAAAATCTAATGGTTTGATATCTTTCTAGATCTATATCCTCGAATAAAATAAATTTGTTCATTGATTCAAGATGTGGGATAAAGGGTGCAATCTTGACAGTTGGTTTTTAGGTTTTTGTAGATGGATTAGGTCAAAAAATCGAACCTTGAACCTCCTCACACAATCTAGGATTTCCAATTTCCAAGCATGACTCCAAAATGGCATATTCTTTAGAATATTTTTAATTTTAACTAGGGATCAAATCAAATCAAACAATTAAATAAGGTTTTTGATAAATGATCAAAAATAAAAATTTAAGTGTCCAATCATGTATATGTTAGTTTTCATTTTATATTTAAATATTCTAATATAATACAATTTGAACTTTTGTAGGTCAAATAACCTAAATATTAAATATGGATGGAAAATGAGTCAAACAAAACAAGTCAAAGAGGAGTTATTTGGAGCTACAACTAAAAGTCAAAGGCAAAAGCGTCGTATTTATCTTCAAAAGTGCAAACCATAATGAGACTCTAAAATAGGATAATTATTGAGTTAGAAGAATCTTAAATCTGATCCTCTAGCCTTAATTAATTCTGCAATCATGAAAAGAGGAGTCCAACAAGAAATGCCATTTTGAAAACTAGACTAACATTTCTCTCATATTTCTTTCTCTCTCCTCTTTCAACTCTGGTGGTAAAACAACAAATAAAAAAATAAAAAAAACTTTATATAATAAATTGAAAACTACATTGACATTTATAAAAATATTTTTAAATTTTATCATAATTTTGAAAGAAACGTAAATGCAATTGTAGTACAAACCCAAAATACTACTAATAATAGCCAATACAAAATAAAATTGAGAAATTTGCTATAATCGAATAAATGAGAACCCCCTGAAAAATCTGCAACACAATTAAAATTTTGTTTAATAATTTATTTATTTATTTTGTATTTGATAGAAATACAAATTAAAAAAAAAAATGGAGAAAAAAAATGGAATGATTTGGAAATAAAATAAAATAAAAATATATTTAGTTAGATTTTAATTAACTAGAGTTAATGATTATTTAAAAATAAGGTGGATAGGTGTTTAGGAGGCTTTTCGCTCCTAAATGTCTAGGATCAAACTTTTTTCTCAAATTGTAAAATAGGGCCATTGAAAACTTTTACATAAAAGCCCGAATTTGATAAAAATTTGTCCCCTTCTAAAATGGTGACAAAAGTTTCTAAAAAGTGAAACTCTATTCTCTCTATTTGGACTTCCATTTTTATCTCAAAATCTCTCCAATTCTCACTCACTCCTCATATCTAAACTCCAATCTCGATCCTCGATCTCTCTCTCTCTCTATTCTTCGTGTGGAGATTTTTTTTGTTGGAATTTACTGATTTACATAAAAGTCACCAAGCAATTATAATTTTTTTATAAAACTTTGTTTTGTAAGGATTTACTAAATAAATGTTTGCAAATCAAAACTTTCCACATTTTCATTTGTTTATATGATACCAAGTGGAGCCAAAATGTACTTTTTCAATTATTAGGGGTATCTCAAATAATTGTATATTGCATGGGTATCTCAAATAGAGTTTTAGAGGGGGTATTTAGGTCAGTGCGAAATACTTCGGGGTATCTAAAATAATTTTGTATTGCATGGTAGTATGGTAGGGTTATTTGGGTCGGGTTTTGGAAATTTTGAACCCGAACCGATAAGAAAATTAGAAACCTGAATCCGAACCGATAAGATATATTGCAAACTGAACTGATCCGAATTGAAAACTATAAAATCAATTAATTTCAGCCACACAATTGATAAAACATATACAAAATTTATTATAAATATTGCTAAAATGTCATATTATCAGTTCGGGTTCATATCGGTTCGATGGAGGCCAAATCCGAAACCAAACTAATATCTTATCAGTTCGGTTTGGTTTCGGGTCGGTGAAAAGGTAAACAAAATTATCAAACCCCAAACTATTTTTTATCGGTTTGGTTCGGATCGGTTATCGGGTTATCGAAACCAGGGCCGGCTCATCCATGTAGCAAAATAAGCAACGACTTAGGGCCTCACAGCTCAAGGGGCTCCCAATATATTCCAGCGGTTCAGTCCAGTCCACTATTGCGGTAAGAGGGAAAAAAAATGTTTTTACATTGGAAACTAAAGGGAAAAAAAATAGTATACAGAGAAACAACAGACCATTCGTTTCCCTCGCCTTCAGCTTCTCCACCGTTTCCCACGCCTTCAATTCTTAAGCAAGAAACATGCATGCCTCCATAACTAATCAACGTTCTTCTTCGCCTCTTTATAAAACCAACAATACACTCTTACCTCTATTATCTTCTTTTTTCCTTCTTTGGTTTTATAATCCCTCATTCTCTCCGACTCTCTATATTCTTTTTTTTCTCTCTATTTGCAATTTTGTGTTAAGTAAATTTATTAAAGTTTCAACTTTCAAGTTTGTGACTTATGAGAATATTTAATTGTTAAATTGTTATCTTCTAAATTATAATTTAATTCCACTCAAACTCATTATTTTCTTTTTTGGATAGTGGATAGTGGTTTTAACATGTATAATTAGACTAGTTGCTTAGCCAAAGTGGTTGCCGTGGTATCGTAGATTGTCTATTTTTTTACGATATACTTCGAACGCGACTTCGGCTAACAATTAAGCTTCATCTCAGGGTGATTGTTTCCATTTAATTTTTTATTTTGGTATGTTATTTGACTATGTGAGGACTTATTGCTTGTTGCTTGTATATTATTTTACTGTTTTGACATGAACCAAAAGTATAAATCCGGTAATAAAAAATGCCGAGAAAAGAGAAAAGTAGATGAGGCAATTGAATTTCAAAGAGGAGCTATTTTAAAATTTATAAAAAACTATAAACAAAATGAAATGGTTAGTTCAATTGATAATTTAGTAAATGAACAACCTAACCAACCAATAGAAGTAGATAATAATGAAAATATAGAACACACTGATATTGATCCTAATGTAAATTTTGTTCATAGTGTTTATGTTCAAGATAACATTGAAGAAAATCAAATTAATGAAAGAAATGATAACTCAACATAAGACTTGCTTGCTAGTATTGATGAGAACCTCAATGAACAATCCAACTCTTTAGTTCAAAATATTTATGACCCTAGACGATGGGGGCAAATTGATACAAAACTAAGAGATCTGTTAGTTAAGAAGGGTCCAATTAGAGTTAATGACGTAGAATTTCCTATTGATATGAAGACAAAATGAAAATTTTCAACTAAATTTTCACCCAAGTAGTGCCAAATGGAGAGAAGTTTGATAGAAATTGGTTAGTATATTCAAAATATGGCAATAAGGTATTTTGTTTGTGTTGCAAGTTATTTAACTCAAGTTGCACCCAATTTCAATTAAACGGTGAAAGGACTGATGATTGACAAAATATTGGTACCAAACTTAAAAAACATGAATTGTCTATTGGTCACATTGATAATCTGACACTTTGGGATGAGTTAAGTGAAAGATTAAACAATAAAACAACAATTGATAAGCATATCCAAGAGCAAATTGATAGGGAAAAGAACATTGGAGTAATGTACTACTAAGAATTATTGCTGTTGTTAAGACAATTTCTAAAAACAATATGACATTTCGTGGAAAGAATGAGAAATTTTATGAAGTTAATATTGGTATGTTTTTTAGCTTAATTGAAATGATTGCAGAGTTTGACCCAATTATACAAGAACATTTTCGGCGTATCAAACATGATAAATTAAAGGTTCATTATTTTAGTCACAATATACAAAATGAATTGATACAATTGTTGGCATATGAAATAAAAAATAAAATTATTCTGAAAATTAAGGAAGCAAAATATTATTCTGTTATACTTGATTGCACTTTTGATATTAGTCACCAAGAACAAATGACTGTCATATTACGTTGTGTAGATGTTTCCTCAAATCTCATAAGAATCGAAGAGTATTTTCTAGACTTTATAAAAGTAGAAGACATGTCGGGTAAAAGACTTTTTAATGAGCTATTATGTGTGTTAGAAGACTATAAATTAGATTTTAACGACATAAGAGGTCAAAGGTATGATAATAGATCAAATATGAAAGGTAAAAGTCAAGGCATCCAAAAAAGATTGTTAGATACAAATCCTAGAGCATTTTACTCTCCATGTGAATGTCATAGTCTTAACTTAGTATTATGTGATATGGCGAATTCTTGTTCAAATGCAATATCTTTTTTTGGAATTTTGCAACGTATTTATTGTTTGTTTTCTTCCTCTACAAAACGATGGGAAATTTTATGTAAGTATTTAACTAAATATATGGTGAAAACTTTGTCACCAACACGTTGAGAAAGTCGAGTTGAGAGTGTTAAAGCATTGATTACTCAAGTGTCAGAAATTAGGGATGCTATACTTGAGCTAGCAAAAATTAACGAGGATCCAAAAACAAATAGTGAAGCCGAAAGTCTAGCATTGCATGATTTAGAAAATTATGAGTTTTTGTTTGGAATGGTTATTTGCCATTGTGAATTTGGTTAGTAAGGATTTACAATCTAAATATATGTCTATTGACATGGCTATAAATAAAATAAAAGGTCTAATGAATTTTTTTTAAAAGTACAGAGAATAAGGATTTGAAAAGGCTAAAATAGCATCCGTAGAGATATTGCACGACAAATGGATATAGAACCAGTATTTTGTGAAAAAATGTGTAATTCGGAGAAAGAGATAATTTGATGAGAATGTTGACAATGAAATAACTCAAACACCTCAAGAGTCATTTATAACTAATTTTTTCTTATATATAATTGATCAAGCGATATCATCTTTTAATAATAGATCTGAACAGTTAAAAAGTTTTGAAGAAACGTCGGATTTTTATTTGTCGCGAAAAAATTGAAATCAATAGATGATGATAGGTTAAAAGAATATTGTATTAATCTTGAAAGTTTTCTAAAACATGGAGAGAGTTGTGATAATGTGATATTGATGGTACATATTTGTTTTTAGAATTAAGACTATTAAGAGAAATTTTAGATACCAAAAATGAATCTGCAATTAAAATACTGAACTATTTAAAAAGAATACAATCTTTTCCAAATGCTTATATAGCTTATAGAATATTGATGACAATATTTGTAACCGTTGCTTTAGCAGAAAAGAGTTTTTCAAAACTAAAGTTAATTAAATCTTACTTAAGATCAACCATGTCACAAGAAAGATTGAGTGGATTAGCTATTTTATCTATAGAAATAGATTTTATAGAAGAATTTAAATACAAAGATTTAATTAGTGATTTTGCAGTTCAAAAAGTAAGAAAAATAAAATTTAATTGAAATTTGTAAAATGTAAAAATTTATTCGTGAAAAAAAAAAACTTTTAAATCCGTCAAAATATTTTGATAATACATTACCGGTCCCAAGCCTGGATAAAAGATGAGGGTTTGCATTCTAAATAAAGCAATAACTGTAGCTCCAAATGGCCTTGAGCCGCCCCTGATTGAAACCCATTGACAGCCCAAGTGCATTGGTTTCTCAAATAGAGTTTTAGAGGGGTATTTGGGTCAGTGCATGGTATCTCAAACACAATAATAGTTGGGAAAAGAGAAAGAGGAGAAAGTCCAAAATCTATCCAGTATGGTAAAAGAGACACACAGAGAAACGTCACTAACAAAGTAGCAACTAAGCCCTAAAAAAGGAAGTAATCTGCATCTACCCTCTCTCTCCTCCCTCCAGTCCAGCTCACTACTCATAATAACACGGGACTGCAGTTTCCAGTACTCCCCCATTTTGGCATGATGGCCTTCTTCTAACATATAAAAAACACTCAAATCCTCCTCATAGATCCTCTTCTGCTTTTATATTATTTAGTTAGTTTTCTGGTTGCTACTCCTGCTACTGCCTGTTGCTATAGTGAAGTTTTTTCTAGTCCACCGAAATACTAGAGTAAAAGGATGGATCATTCTACTAGGCCTGGATGGACAGCAGTGATCTAGTAGTCTAGGTAAGTAAGGCTGTTATCACTTATCATGCATGTGTAGTAGTGATCCTTGTTTCCTTTTTTCGGCAATATTTTCAATTTTTGTTTCCTTTTTTGAGTAACCAAATCCAACCCCCTTGTTTTTTATTTGTTACTTTTTATAAACACTAGGGGGGAGTACTAGTGTCTAGTAGTCAGAACAATTTAGAAACCCTTAAATTTCATCTTCTTTAAAAAACCTAACTTTCTTCTATTTCTCTTTCTTTCTTTTTTCAGAGCAGCAGCAAGCAGTACAAGGGAAGGAAAAAAGAAAAGAAAAAGGCAGAGTCTTTGTAGAAACAATGAAATTTAGACAACAACGATGATAATTGAACAACGAAAAAGAAATCACAACTTTAATTGAGATAGAGATAAAAAGAACCTTTAAGAGATGCAAATCGACTGAAACTGTAGAAAGGAGGAACCACTAGAACTGGGGTACCAGTGTATTTCAGCTGCGGTAGAGAAAGAGATGTTTTTCAGCTATGAATCAAGCCTTCTTTGCTGCACTCAACAGCCTACGAACTTTGTTGGGTTTTTCGAAGGGTTTTTCAAAGGTTTGGGTTTCTAATAACGCAAGTGGTCCGCACACAACAGCTGTTAGATTTTCTTAAAATAGATCTAGGCCATCCTTTGTTTATAATTAGTGCTAAAAAAAACCTTAGCTTATTATATAGATAATAATATAAAGAGATAAAATAGGTATTTAAAAAAAATAAGGGTTACTAAAATTGAAATAGTCGGTTTGTAAATAAAAAACAGTTTCCTTTAGAGTTATTTCCTCCCCCTATATAAAACATCCTAAAGCACCCGTCCATTATGGAATGAAATTGATAGGTAAGTTTTTTAGGCCTTATAAGGAAAAGGTAGAAGAAGAAGAAGGAGACTCCACTTATTGGTTTAGAGAGTAGAGTGACAAAAAGCGCCCAAAGATCATGCATGGTTTTGTTCATGTAGCAAAAATCTATCTTTGTTGGTTCAGTACTCATCCTTTACATTAGTCTAAAGAGGAGGAGGGGAGGGGGGGGGAGATGTGCGTTATAAGCTCGATCGAGATAAGGGAGGGTTAAAGTGTTAAACTAAGAGTTGTAACCTAACTTACCATCCTGGATTTTATTTCCAGCGAGAACGTTTGCATCCGGGAATGAAAGGTTGAGTACTATCACACGTATTGAACACATTGACTGGTAGAGCATGTGCTCTGAGAAAGTCATAAAAATGATAGAGAAACAAACAAAACGTGAATGCTCGCTGCAATAATAAGAGAGATGCCAGAACATCCATAAACATCCGCTTCTGACCAACTTACGTCACATAAAATATGATGCCAAAGGTACTACAATCACTTCAGATAAGTAGAAGAAACCTAAAGAAGCAGATAAGTTAGGAGTGAAGTTGTGACTTCCAAACTCCTTGGACCGTACCTCGAAGTACAGGTGGAATCAATCCTGAGTGAGTAAAGCCTAGTGTTATCCAACAAAACAAAAACAAAGATCCATAGAGCAGTATTATACGGTCTTAGTAGTAAAAGAACTATCAGTATGCATACCCATATAGCAGAGCTCGGAGTTTGCTCTTCAGACAATCATATATGAATATATGGTTGTCAAAAAATATTAACACCTGCAGAGTCGGTCTATCCTTTGTCGGAAAGAGTATGCTAAGCAGCAAGTACTATAAAGACGGCAGCCGTCTTTATGACAAAGTTGGTGGAAGGAGTTTGAAATATACTTGTGACAGCCAGCACAACCTGTGATTGAGTTACATCCCTCATTTTTTTCTTGATGTTAACTTTTGGTCTCCTCCTTTCATAAAATTTCTGCATAATTATCTTATCATGTGCTGATTCTATAGCATCGACACTGGACTTGTGTCTTGCATATTTGTTAATCAAAAAGTTTTTTGCTGCTTGTATTTCCTCCTAAAAGCTTCACCGCTGATTCCAAGCATTTTGTATGGGTCTCTTATATTGATTATGGGGAAAATATCTGTACAAAGAAGAAGAGTCAGATGCAACAATCTAATACAAATTGGATATTTTATTGCATTGATGCACAATCTAAGAGTGTGAGTCTAATTGCAAGGACACAATAATTGTCAATTTATCACCATAGTTTAATTTAGGTAAGTATTCCACTCCTTCATTTTCTTAATGTTAGGCTAAGTCCAATGGTGCGGCAAAACACCAAATTTAACGTAAAATGTGATCCAATGGTACGTTAAAAAGTTATACCACCAACGCTATCTTTATAAATTTCTCTATTTTTGCAGTCAATTTTAACGTTATAGCGTATGCTCTGTACGCCATTGCCAATGGCGGGCAATCAAAAAAATCCAAATTAGTCTTGCACGCCGTAGCCAGTGGCGGGTAGGAATGTGAATTAATTCAAATAATAACTTACACGCCACTCACAATGGCGTACAGAATTCAATTATGATTTTCCACCCGCCACTCCCAATGGCGGTTAGAATTGATTTTTTTTTTTTTTAATAACTTAATTTATGCAATTACCATTCTATCCTACCCTTTTAATTTTTTTTGATTTAGTTGTATTTCTTTGTTATAATTTCAATTTTAAGATTAAATTTATTCCGATTTGCAACAACTTAATTAATTATTTAAATAAAACATTTATTGAAAATAAAAAAAAACAAATTAAAAGGAAATACATTAAAATACATCAAATCGTCTGAAAACATTTAAAATTCTTAATCAATCGCTTTCTCCGTATTCTTCAAAGTGCAAATTTCTTGAATGAGTCCGTGAATTGCGAAGAGTTTGATCTTTCAAAATTTGTTTCTTTGCGTTTTTGTACCATTCTTTTCCTTGAGGTGTCATAGTCGATGTATTTGTGCTCATGATCTCCTTTTCCCATGCCAATGTCTCACGGAATTTTTTTTTTTTTTTAAGTTTAATCCTTGAAGGATTAAACGCTTCACTTTCATAGAATTTTTTCCCACGGTCAGTTGCTGCCTCAATGGCCTCCATCGCCCGTTGAGATTGTCGCGTTAATTCTTTGAGAGAAGTTTCATTTTGACTATCAACTTTTTTTTTTGTTTTGATTTGTCTCTTCCACAATCCGGTCTTTTTGATGAACCATGTCTTTGCATTTCAGAATCAGGTGTTCCCCCCATGCCATCTTGTTCGTTTAATGAAGCTGGAGACCCGTTATGAAAATTAGTTTGAGAGAAACCAGGTGTAGTTGGAATTGAATGGCGCGCCCATTTTTCGTAGTCTTTCCAAATAAACCACGCATGATCAAATTTGAAGGGTTTATTATCTGAAGACCTAGTGACATACAACTTCTTTGCTTGCTCCATCTGTAAAAGAAGAAAAAAAATAGTTTGAGTTTAATCAATTATATTCTAATTATATTATATATAAATATATATATATATATATATATATATCTTACAATGTCCATTTCGTTAGTTCCTGATCTGTTCATATCCTCGACTTGATTCAAACATCCACAAAATAAAGTAACTGCTTTATTTATAAGTTGCCAACGACTTGTAACACTTCTCATAGTTCGTGCCTCTGTAAAACCACGTATCATCCTCTGATTCTCAAATTGTTCTTTAATTTTATCCCACAATATGTTGCCCTTTTGATTGATTTGTTCCGGTAATTGGATCAATTAAATTATCCAACCATGCTTGGCATAATACTGTGTCTTCATCAATGCTAAATGATGATCCTCTGCTTGACATTGTTACTGAAAGAGTGAAAGAGAGAGAGATAAAGACAGTATTATTGATAATACAAAAATAAAATATTACCGATGTTTGCGGAATGTGACTTTCGAGAGAAAAAGACATTCTTTTTATAGGGTCGATTGAATTATTGAATTTTACTTTCTTGTGGTGCATGCGCTATTGATTAAGGTCATTGGGTTGTGGGCAAGATTGTAATGAATTATGTAAGAAATTATTGGGGTGTGTGCAAGATAAAGAATTGTGGGCAAGATTGAAAATGAATCATGCATGCATGGAATCTATTTATTGGGGTGTGTGCAAGATAAAAAATTATGTAAGAAATGCATGTAATCTATCTAGAGTACTAGAGTGCGATGTTGCATGTGTACTCTCCCTCGCCCTCCACCAAAGATATATAACATAACTCTTCGCAAGAAATTAAACCAATTTGCTATCTCACATAATTTTTAATATTTTCAATTTTTATTCTATAATTTATTTACTAGCAAAATGAATTCTGATAGTGATAATGATTATGATTTTGATTCCCAGAGAAGACGACGTATTAAAAGACACTTCATGCATGAACAAGAAGTGTTGACAGCAGCTGCACTCGCACCACTCAATTTCATAATGCAACAATCACACAACATAATCAATATGATTTTAAACATATTCAACCAATACAAAAACATATATAAATTAAGTTACTCACAATGAAATACTAATAGAAACCATAACTGCTACTTCCTTCTCCCTGTGAGCTCGAGTAACGCATGGATTGATCAGTTGATTCACCCGCAAAATGAGGGACATATACATCCTCCCTTGAGATAGATGGCCGAGTCTGAACTTGTGGGGGGGTCATCTGAGGCGCAACTACTTCAGAGTATTCAGAATATGAAATGTCATGACTATTCAATTCTTGACGAGCGTATTCCAATATATCATCCTTACTAGACTGCAACCCACTATTCATTTTGCAAATAAAACTAGCCATAGAAGCCGTGGCATGCATATAGTCCTCTAACATCGTCTTCAACTGTGCCTAAATTTATACCATAATTAAATAAATTAAATGTTGATACAAAAAATAAAATAAAATAAACTATTTAATTTACTTACTGGTGTCAAGTTGGCATCAATAGGGAGATATGACACCAAATCTTTGTCAATTGGTGGAACACGTAAATTAAAGATTTCACCATTACGACAAGTAATAGGGATAACCCAATTGGCTTCAGGAGTAACAACTGCCTCAACTTGTGACAATGGAGGATATGATGAATAAAATTTGGACTAAATCAAAACCCAATTCTTTCTTCACGATTAAGGGTTGCCCCCATCAGCTGTGAGATACCTACATCCTCTTTAAGACCAGATGCACCAACAAAGTCCACATTCACGCCTCTATAAGTTGGGGGTAGAAGCATCCCCACTGAGACACGAGCCCAATAGTCAGTGTATCATTGGAGCATTGGAGAAATGCTCACTAACCTGTCTAATCAAGGCATCAACAGAAATGCCGCCACTGTTGTACCATTGGAGCAATATATCGGTCGGCATCCGTTAAGATTCATATCTTGCGAAGGGGATCACAAAGGAACTCAAGGAACGCCAAATGACTTGGCGGCATAACGCTCTCCTAAATACCAGACATTTACTAACGATCCAAACAAGATGCATCGCCGACTAGTCAACTCTAATGCTTTCCGAACATATGGATGATTTATGCGTATGCATGTGGAATCTACCCATGGTAGCCATACAATAGAACTCCGAGTCACGAGACTCTATCTGCTGTCGCTAGACTTAGATTACAATGGCTTCACCCTTGACCTTATGACGTGACGGTAAGTTGGACCCCATTATTTATAGCGGGAAATTGGTTGGGCTCTTCAAGTATCCTAACATGCATACCATTTCAAAAATAGGAATAATACCAAGATCTTGAACAAAACAAATATATTAGCACATAACTAACTAATCAAATCCATTTAAAAATAAATAACTTTAACTACCTCAATGACTTGCCACATCCCCACCACGGCTTTACTACCATTGCCAATGCCAAAACGACATACCAAGTCCAAAGACATAATCAAATCATTATGCAAAGCTCCTCCCGATCATAACTACCGATCTCATCTATCCTCAATGAGACTAGCTAGATATCCCAAACGAACCTTGCTATGGAAATTTGCTAACAATACATTTCCAATAACATACAACATGAAAGCACTAAACCCTATTTCTCTTTCATTAATATCATCTTGCACCGCATAAGTTAAGATACATCTCTAAATGACTTCGGTTTGATGTCGCCACTATAAATCTCATCCTCCTAATCAAATCCATTAAAAAGGTAAATATTTGACAGACCTCATCAAATAACTCATATTTTGAATCAAAAGCTACAATCTTTCCTTCTCCAACACGCAACCCCCCGTAAGCATTGAGAAATCAAGGGGCATAAAAGCCTATCTCACCACATGGAAAATGAAATGTGTGGGTAGAGTCCCACCATCTCTCTACAATTGCTTCAACTAACCGCCTCTATCGGACTTTTCAATATCAATTTGAGCAAAGACGTCAAAACCAACATTCCAAGCATCAATTGAAATTCTCCAAAGTTCACTTGGCTCAACCATTCCATAACAAAATAAAAGTCCCTTACTTACCGACTTTTCTTTTCGTTCCACCACCTTCACGAAGAGTAAAGGATATGTGTGTACTTTCCTCTCTACAACAACACGTTGATAAGAACTAGGATCAAACTCAGAATAAGAAGTCCCTACACGCATTTGGTGTCCCTCGACTTTTTTGACTCTTCCGGATTTGGGGCATTTGGTGTCCCCGAATTTATTTTTGACTTTGTACCCTTACCTCTGAATTTGTGTAAAATGCCTTTGTTTGACATTGTAACCCGTGAGAAATAAATTAACACTAAAATTAAACATAATTTATAATATGAAACTAAATAAATTGGTCTTGCATTACGACAAATAAAATTAAGTGCAAGTTATAATATGACACAAAACTAGATGATATGGCATTACGACAAATAAAATTAAGTGTCACATTTTCTTTCTAATCGATGGTATGACACAAAACTAGACCACACTATAGTATTCTCACGATATCAACACATAATCGTATTCTTTGAGACTTAGACAATGTGTTTCTAACCTTGGCTTCAAATGAAGGAGCAACTTCGCTAATATGTATTGAGAATCCAAGTCAAACCGCTTGAAGAACTGGGTTTGCGGGGAAGTTATTAGTGACTAAATTGTCCCACAAAAACTTGTAGCACATCAATTGAAACCTACCATGGTTTTATAACACATCATTATAAATTAACGAAAATCTAACCAAATTATAAAAAGCATAATTGTGGTAATATCTATAAGAAAGTGAAATTATAAAAGCAGAATTGAGAGAACAACATCAAAGTGAAATATTGATAAATAACAATTGAAGCTCTTAGGATTGAACATTTCCAGCTATCACATAAAGATGACTGATTGTACATACTATAACACTTAGATTCCTATAAGATTGTAATTGAATACCTTCCCATCCCACACAATTTCCAAAAAAGCCAATACTATTAACTAACAATAAAAATATCACAAACTAATAAAGTCTTGCAATAAAAAAACATTCCCCGTAACCACCTTTTCAATCATCCTTCATCATCCAACAAGACATTGTGACTAGTGTGCATTTGGAATTATATTGCATAAAAAATTTACTGCATTTTCATAACATAGGGTATAAAATCGAGATTTATACTGCAAAGAATAACAAAGTTTCACCACTATAACACATCACATAGAATCATTTTTTGCCAACACTTGATTATGAATGGTTAAGTACAATGTGACTAGCTCGAATCATCCCAGTAGTAAAATAGGTATACATATGATATTATACCCTACCCTTTACAGTGTGAAACCAAACACCATCAACAGAGATACAGAAATGAGTACTTACCATTTCTCTCATTAGGAGGTTCAAAGCAAAGCAAAGAGAGAGACGAAAAAGTTTTGAGAGGCCAGACTCCCATTTCGGCTAAGTCTATAAGAATCAATCCAATGCAAATACTTTGGCTATGTTTCAACTGCATTGAAGAAAGTCCTTACAATTAACCATGTTACTTGAAAAGATTGAACTGCGAACCCATTCTTTTAAATTTTACTGGTTTATTTTGAAAAGTTATTTGTGAAACCTTATGCTTGAATTGGTAACTTGACGTTTCTGAAGAGTGAAATTGTTTTTTAACTTGGAGAAAACCATCAAGTTAGCTTTAGCTTTATGCTTTCTGACGTTTCTGAAGAGTGAGGGAAAAAAAGTTTCACGCATTCAGAGGAGAAAACCATCTCAACATTATAATTCCACCATATTTCGTTGAGTGAGGGACACCATTTTATCAATTTCATTCCACCATGTTTTGTTGAGTGAAGGATAGTAGGAACCACCATATTTTGTTCCTTGAGGCTAGATGGTACCTTGATTTTAACAGATATGATGAAAAGAAAAAGAGGCTTCAGATGAAATTATACAAACAATTTACTATAGTCTCCATTAACGGGGTCAATAGAATCTAACAACTTCATTATACAGGACCAATAAAATCTATAAACAATTTCAGCATACTCACACACTAAGTCTATGCATTACCAAACTACAAAAAAGAGCACGGGTGGGTCCATGCATTAATATTCAAGAATCAAGATTCATATGAATAATGCCCCATAACTTACCAGATTTCTACTACCCTAGTTGATCCTCTTGCGCGCACATTGGGTAATCTGAAGGTAATAGGGCAACAATTTAGGTAGGTAAAACTACCAATATAAGCACAAGTAGGTTTTGAGTCCATTCTTAACCTAAAGCATAGGAAATTAAAGCATCTGGGTATCTCAACTAAGATATTGAATCACGATAGAGTGTTACTAAATGTACATACTGTTCTGCACCCTTCACATGAACTAGCTGTTCAAATATGATTTTGTCTCATGCAAGCGGCCTTCTTAAGAGGCAAACAATACTAAGAGTATTTGTATCTTCATTATCAAGACAAAAATTATAAAGAACAAGTTACTAGTGAGAACTTATCATTATCTCATCAACTAGAGCAAAAATCAGTGCAATCACCAACAAGGATTTTAGAATTTCGATACGTAACACATATCCCAGATTTACATATACCAACTCAAGGTGCTTAGATCAAGTCATGCCGACCGAAACTTTGTGTGAACCAACATTGATAACATAGATAAAGAGGGAAAAACTTAGAAGTAAATAAGTAGAAGAATAGCAAGGAAAAAATTTCAGTAGCAAATAAGTACCTTTTTTTTTTTTTTCCAAATGGCACTCCTGACACGGCGCAAAACCCACCGTTTGAGTGTTTCAGTGTCCTTCGAGAAAAAAAAGGGGGGTATAATGTGAAATGTAAAGAAAGAACTGATCGAGTTCACAAGATAGTCTAGGGGTGTGCAAAAAACCGAACAAACCGACTAACCCGACCGAACCGAACCAAACCGACCCGAGCAGTTTTGGTCGGTTATTTGTGCATAACTGGTTTAGTTCGGTTTGGAAATATGTAAAACCGACCCCCTCGGTTCGGTCCTCGGTTAAAAACAATTAAAAATCGAGATAACCGACCCGAACTGGAATTTTAATTAGGTTAATTATGAACTTTCTATTTATGACCATTAGATGTAACATTTGTTCTTGAACCGTTGGATCTAGTCTAGTATAAAAGAAAACTTAACTTAATGTAATTCATTATTTTTTACCCTACCTCCTCTTCCTCTCTCTTTCACCAAGCTTGCCACTTCTCCAAACATCACCAGATCACCAACTTCTAATCTCCCCACTACAATCCAACTCTGATCTCTCCTCTTTCTATCTTCTTAAATTTTCTTTGAGTGGTTATAAATAAAAAAAATGAAGAAATTTATAGTTGAAGAGTGTGTAGTCTTTGAAGATTCGATGATTTAAGGTCAAATCTAGATGGGAATTACATGTATTAGGGCATCACCAATGCAGGCCCTATAATCCAGGCCCACATCATTTTTTTAAAGGGCCACGTTGGATTAATCAGGTCCATTTGAAGGAGCTTAAAACTCTAAAAAAAGATGGTTCCAACGCTAAAACTAAAGACCTTCCAAAACCCACGCGAAATTCATTCTCGTTAGCAAAAACTCATCTCTTTTTCTAAAACATATCTCAGAAAAACTGAAATAGCTCAATTGTGGTGGGAACTCTCATCTAGAAGTTCCATTGTTGGTCTCTCTTTCACTAAAGTAGCTCAAACTTCTGTAAGCACTTCTTCTTCTCTCCCTCTTCACATATATTCATTTATATTTGTGTTTACTTTGGGATGAAGTGGTTTCGATTTGGGTACTAGAATCAATATGGACATTTTAGTTATTGTATCATATTGAATGTGAAATTTGTTCCTGTTGTTGTTGGTACGATCATCTTTTAATTTGAGTAGTTCCATATCAAGTTAATGCATATGTTGTTTTGATTCAAGATTATTGTTAGTGTTTGCGATTTTGTTTGTTTATTTAGTTTGTGGTATTTGTGTTTAAAGTTACGTTATTGCAATGAGAATATACTGTGAACTCTAGTTGTGAACTGGAATCACTAGGCTTAAAGAATGTTGTTGTGTGGAATGTCGTAATTTACTGGCAAAATTCAATATCTTGCTTTTGTTGGTTATGAACTATTATGTGCTATTATGATTTCTATACTTATTTCTTTCTTATCCATTTGCATTTTATGTCGTGTGTTTTGCATAGCAAGTGATTGAGTCCAGACACATTCTCATGGCACTTTACCATGGTTCCTCTTCTCTCTCTCTTATTTCTTCCGACTCTTCCTCGGATGATGAGTTTGATGAGTATCAAAATATTCTCAAACAAGTTGCAGTTTCAGTGGTGCCGCTCCTACATCATCATATAAGAACCAATGCGTGCTTCATGGAGATGCAAAACCAGAAGGGTAAACATGGTGGGTCTACTTTTGGGAGGATTTATAAACGTCGTGCAAGGGTTTCTCTCCGCTTATCAATTGGAGCAGACTACTTTGTTGAGAATTCAACATATTTGGATGCTGATTTTTAAGTAGTTGTTATCGAATGAGCAAAAAGCTTTTTCTTCGCATACTTGCTGATGTTGAAAAGCGAGACCAATATTTTGTTAAAAAAAATGATGCTATAGGACGACCGGGCCTAACATCGAAGATCAAGGTGAGTACGTGTATTATCAATTAGTTGGTTGTGTTTCTTTGTATGTTTTTCCACTCTTCGGTGCACCGACTCAAGTGATTTGTTTAATATATCTCACTTTATCTCTGTATTTCATTTTTTTTCACTCGTGTAAAATTAGGTGACAGCCGCTATCCGAATGCTTGCTTTTGGAAGTCCAATAAATCATATAGATGAACAATTCAAAATTGGACAGAGTACTATCTTGGAGAGCCTTAAGTGATTTTGCTCAACTGTAATTGAGCTCTATGCAGAAGAATATATGAGAGCACCAACAGAAGCTGATGTTCAATGCCTACTAAAAGAAGGGGAGGAGAGGGGATTTCCTAGAATGCTTGGCAGTTTGGACTGTATGCATTGGACATGGCGTGCTTGTCCAACTGCTTGGCATGGTACCCACGTCGGTCACAAGCAAGAAGCTACTGTGATATTAGAGGTAGTAGCTTCCAAAGATTTATGGATATGGCACGCCTTTTTTGGCATGCCTGGATCTCATAATGATATTAATGTCTTGGACCGTTCTCCACTTTTCAATGATGTTATCAATGGGAGAGCTCCTGCTTGCAACTTTGTGTTGAATGGTCATGTGTATCACATGGGATATTACCTATCAGACGGTATATATCCTGAATATGCAACCTTGATCCAAAGCATATCTCAACCAGTTGGGAATAAACGAAAATATTTTGCAAGAAAGCAAGAGGCTATTCGAAAGGATGTCGAGCGAGCTTTCGGGGTGCTTCAATCTCGTTGGGCAATTATCAGAAATCCAGTGCGCTTATGGAGTAAAGAAGACCTGGATTTGATCATGAAAACTTGCATTATCTTGCATAATATGATCATAGAAGATCAACGTGAATCAAATATGAGGTTTGCTATGGACCCACGCGAGTACACTAATCTCAATCAACTTGAGGGCTTTGGGCAAAACCGAGAGCTTGTTTTGGGTCGATTCTTATCACGTCTGCAACAAATTCACGACAAGGCAACACATGAACAATTAAAGAACGACCTTATTGAACATCTATGGCAGAGGAGGGGTGACATTTCTGACGATGATGATGAGGAGGATATTTGATTGCAAAGGGATGGAGTTGGATGATGCTACCACTGTAAGTAAATTTCATTTTGTTGTGTTTTTATTTTTTCTGGTGGACTGTGGTAGTAATACTTGCTTTATTTTGAGCTACAGGGAATGGGAACATGATCAAGCTTTAAAGTTTTGAGCACCTTACCAAGTAAATTCTCTGCAATGTAGTGGTGTAGAAAATACCCGAGTACCTTACCAAAAGGGGCATTCTTCCTGAAATTCTATTTAAAAAATATCAAACACTCCTGAACTCCATGCATGAGACAAGGCAGAAAATTACCACGCTAAAAGATATGAGTAATAAAATCCTCAACTACTACTACATAGATGTCAGAGTAATTTAGAAGCTGCATTCATCTCATACTAGTTCAGTTATGAGATACATTTCCCAAGGAAAATAAACATACAATCATAATTGATTCGATAGTAAGAACACAAAACTGCCCAAGGAAAACAAAGAATATACTCTAATTTTCCCCACCACTGCTACTTCCCCCTCCCATGCTAGACTCTTTCCACCTCTGAAGAATTTTAGCTTGTTGAAGTTGGTACCATTCTCGCTGCGCTGAAGTCATGCCATCCAACTTGGTGTCCATAATCATCTTTTCATTCATTAGCCGAATGTGAAGCATTTTTTCTCTCTTCAATTGCAAATTTTCCATTTGCATTTTTTCCGATCTTTCAAGTCTTTCATCAAGTGAAGATGTGAAACTTTTCATTATTGCATTAGATTCCGATAGGTTTCGATTTGTGTCGGCATGTTTCTTCCTTCGATCTTTCTCCGCTTTACATCCGATTGGTCTCTCTTTTGTCGTCGAAGTTTCTACTAGCATTGGATCAAAGCAATAGTCTGTGGATCCCGGAGTAGTGGGATTGGATGATGAAGAATCTCCACCATTTGGTTCAATGGTAACTCTCAACTTCTTTGATTTGTTGGTACTTTCATTCTTCGTCATCAACTGATTCCATTTTGGAGTAGTTTTCAAAATCTCCCAACAAGTATCGAACTTGAATTGTGTTCCTTGAACATTAGCGTAAACACGTTTTGCCTCCATGATCTAGATAGTATGAAAAAAACACACAAAAGAATTGTATGATGATTAACCAAATAGCACAATAATTATTCACACTCAAATGGTTGTTACTAGTTGCACAATAATTTTGAGTTTTAAGAGATATAAACACAGCACAATTCTTTTGCGCACAACCAAATACTATCACTCTGCAATTCCCTCAGGAGTAAGCTTTTTAGCATTGCTAGTCCTTCACTCCTTTTATGTTCTCAAAAAAATTTAATAGTATAAACAAAAATTAAATGAAGTAACTGGTCTTAGTCAAATTTTTATATGGACACCCTGCACAATAATTTCAAAGAAAACTTGTACCAAATTTAAACTGATGTAGTGTGTCAGTGTTTTGTTAGTGTGTGTGTGTATTACTAACATTACTAATTTACACTCAAAAATGAAAAACACAGAAAATATGTATGTTCTTTAAAAAGTTGAAAGTTAATATATAGTTTTTAGTTATACACTCACCATGAAGAATGGGCTTCAAAAAGAGAGCAACAACATCCCAAATACTAGCATGATTCAAACCCTGCTTACCCACACTACCATTAACCCCACTGTCTCTCAAGCAATCATAACCATCAATCACATCAAACCTCCCAACAGTATCCAACATCTCAGATTCAATCTCATATGTGTAAAGCTCAAAACCATGTGAGTATTATTAAATAACTCCAAAACAAATACACACCCCCTCCTTTTAACTTTACAAAAATATTACCAAGATTCTATCTAACAATAAGTAGAGAAACTGAAACTGTCCCACTAAATAACTAGACGGCTATAACAAGAAACAAAAAAATCTAACTTAAAATGAAATCTTGAAATAGTAATGGAGGTGCCGAATTTGGACTGAAATTTTGTCTACTAAACCAAATACTTAGCTTGCTATCTCTGCATTAAGCTTAATGCCAGCTCACTCTCTTCACTATTTTAGTTTTTTTATCTGTTGTTTAATTTACTCATTAATTCAGTGATTCTACCAGTCTTTTTATAATTATAATTCTATAATTCAGTAATTACGCGATCGCTAAACCAACAAGTGCACCATTGTGGTTATCAAGTGTTAAGCATGGAACCACCGACACCACAACAGTTGTTTCAAGATCCCGCATAAAATGCATGATGCAATCATATACATAAGTCAATTATACAATTATGATCTAGAAGTAATGAAAGATGGGTAACATGAACCTTCACAAAACCAAACTGAAGCAACTCAGCAGGGTATAGCTGTTGACTATATAAGGTTAAGATGTCTTCCCTATCTCGGTTTCTTACTGCTCTTTTTAAACGTAAAACCTATCATTTTAGGGACTGACATCGAGATTTTGACCATTCGCTTCCATAAGTACTCAACATTATCACATTTATATCTCATTCTAAAATCTCAATTCTCTCTCAACACATTAATAAAGCTAACAGCCAAACATTTCACGTTTGAGGATTATTGTTGATCCGAACAAACAAATATAGGATTGCTTCCCTTGAGTGAATATCTCTTGTTGGACATTTCATCAAAGACATTTACACATACTATATAAATTCAAGCAAACAAATGCCTTACCCGATTTTGCATGGTCATCCCACTTTGATGTACTGCTTCTAATTGACCGAGAAATCCGCAAAACTTGTTGACTGCGAGTTGAATTACACCCCATCGATCACTTATCCCCTTCGAACTTCGACCGGTTTGGTAATTCAAAATCTCATGAAACGCATCCAATGCTCGCTCCCAAAACCTTTTTCCAGTTTGGCATATTCCAACAACCGAATCCTCACCAATAGCCACCCATGCTTTGCACAATGCCTCATCTTCTTCCAATGAAAAATTCGGACCCCTCCTTCCAACATTAATTGATCGTGAAGCTGCCATTAATGGCGTAGTGGTGGTGAACGGAGTGCTTGTGAAGCAAGTGGTGAAGGCTGGTTTTTGCGAGGCTGGAATATATCCGTTGGGGTTTTGTAAAACCAAAAAAATGAATTGGTGGAAGTGAAGGGAAGTCACGTTTTCTAATCACGTGCGAATGGAATTGGGTTTCAGCTCCTCTAAAATCACGATAGAAATAGAGAGAGGTATATAAGGTTATAAATTTGGGGACTATTTAGGGGCTGCATTGGAGGCTAGTTTTTTTGTTAGTCCTTCAAATTTAAAGATCCAGGCCCGGATCCAGGCCCCATTGGTGATGCCCTTAGAGTTTAAATGAGATGGATCTACTCTTATATATCATATTCGAGATGTAAAATTTCATTTTTTGTTTGGTTCACATGTTTAATGTTTGTGTTTTTTTGAGTTAGTGTAAAAATTGTATTTGATTTAATCAAGTATATAAACATTTCATTCTCTTTTTCTGTTTGGGTATTGGATCTCTTCCTCTTTTTCTTCCATGTTTTGATACGAAATAAAAAACCGAAAAATCAGCAAAACCGATCCGACATTTCAGTTCGGTTTCAGATCGGTTGATACTTAATATCGTTTTCGGTTTCGGTTATGCTTTTGTTCAAACCGAAGATGTCGGTTCGGTGGTCGGTTTGACCTAAAATCCGACCCGAACCGACCTGTGAACACCCCTACAGAATACCAATGATTATTATTGAATTAAATTTAAAGAAAAAAAAAACACCCCCAATTTGTGGATGTACCTGTATTATTGAAGATAGAGCAGATAACCCAAACTGAATCCACAATGATCAGAGAGATGAGAGTTAATTAATCAAATCCTTGGCGTGAAAATTTTATGTGTTGTGCTAAAGAAGACGGCCAGGAGCCCTAGACTTGACTTGAGGTGGAGTAGAATTAACCTTTGAACTGAAATTTTTAGAAGGCGAATTTAATGAAACTATCCCTGAGAATCAGGCGGGCTTGCTCAAGATTTTCACCAAGTAGCAAGTGGGAACGAGTGCACACAACAATGGCTCTTGAGTCCTTACCGTCGTTTATGGCCGCCTGACGAAGTGTTAAGTGTAAATTGGTGTGGTGATGAACTAGTCACCCTTAAAAGTTCTAATCTTAGCGTGAAAACGATAATTTCATTGCAAAACGATAATTTCATTGCGGCTGGTAAAAATTAAGTTTCGATTTCCAATTTTTTGGGTGTATACCTTTTTTTTTTGATTGAGGGCATATACCTAAAACCAATCTAATTCTGACTTCGGCTTCTGCCTACAGGGCCAGTAACTGCGGGTGGGCTTCAGTTTTTGGGTTTTCAAGTTTTTCGTCCAACACCGAACACAAGTGGGTAATAGCTAATTTTTGGCAAGAAAATAAAAAACTGGAACCACAAGACATCACTTACGTAGTGACTTGTTTTTTTTCTACATTTAACATCACTTTTAAAAGCGATTTCATAATTTCTAATTTTCAAATCATTTTTAAAGTGATCTTAAAACACTAAACCACATCATAAATTCAAATCACTTTTAAAAGTGATGTTGTACACCTATTACTAAGTCACTTTCAGTAAAAGTGACTTTAAAACAAATTTACAACGATTTAATAACATCATTTCTACAACAAGTGATGTCAAATATTATGTACAACATCACACTCATAAAAGGGATCTTAAAAAAGTGATGTTGTATCATAAAATTGTTGTAGTGCCTTAAACCACTAGGAAATTTCCTAGTGGACGAGTTATAACCTCGTGAGAGTTTTCCAGTGAAAGTACTCACAAACTTCATCTATATTACAACGACTAAGAAATAAAACTATTGTTTCCTTATTCATGATCCAAATTATCTATACATCTCACTAGCAATGAATACAGAATAATCAAGTCGAAACCTAAGATTAATATATGCATAATAATCAATCATCTACGAATAAATATATATATAATGAGTAATACTATGAAATGCACTAGCAGGTCCGTTTTATGAAAATTTGGAATAGCGTCCTTAAGTAGGTTCTCACATAAATGTCAAGACAAAAACCACTCTGATTTTTATGCTCAAGTTTTCATTTCCGGATTAATGCAGGGCACACTTTACTTTACAATCTCAATGACACACAAGAAAGTCGGAGTCGATCAAACACATCTGCCACTTACTATCACACTACCCTATTCTTAATTGAGCTAGAGGTCTTTATTAGGTGTTGCGGGGATTAGGAGATGGTTTAAGAAGGAAGGAAATGGATATTAAAAAAGGACAAGTCTGAGATAATAGAGTCTTCATATTATGTAACTAGAGAAAACCTTGTTCCTTACTTTTGCTTCTATACTTTGTTTCCATCCTTAGCCATATTTTTCTTTTTTCTTTGGCTTTTGACTCTTTTGATTCTATTTTTGGAGTTCTAACTCTTTATTTTCTTTTATTTGTTTTTTTTTTTGGATGAAAACTTTCTTTTCTTATTTGAAGCAACTAACAAATTCTTGATTTCAAAGGTCTTTATCTTTTCTATTTTTCATCTCTATTCTCAGACTTATTCAAAGAATGGGTAGGCTGATTTTTTTTTTATTTGTTTTGTAATAGGTTAAAGGATTTGCGGTTTATGAAAGGCTAAAGAAAGGCTCAGAAGGGCGACTAGCGAAAAATAATTTCATAAGGGTTGAATTTCTGGCTATATCAATCCAAAGAGGGCCTAAATTCCGCTTAAGATATGGTATAGTGATCAAGCAAGTGGACGTGTGATTTCTTTATCCGGATTTTACTTCTCCTTTGTGTCATCTCTCAAATGTTTCGCTCATATAAGGCTTTAGGCTATATTCTCACATGATTTGTAGAATAAGTACTCTAGCCTAGATTTCAGAAACTTACTGCTAACAATCATAGATACTCATGTAATATATTTATAGATAGATGCAAATATTATTACCTACATATTAACCTAAGTTTCTAAAAACTATTCTAATGCAAAAGCTACGTGAGACTTCTAGATTATTAAGAGCATAGAGAAAGAAAACAATACCAATATTCCTAAGTGTATAACATAAATTTTTATTTATATTTTTGAAATTTTTGAATTTTTAACTAGAAAATAAGTACATATTATACATATCTATATCTTAACAGATGCCTTAATTATATGTGTTTCTATGCCCCCCCCCCCCCAAACAAGAAGCATGCTTTGTCCTCAAAGTATTTTAAATAAAAAGGGTAGGAAAATACTATTGAAACGCGTAAAATTTCGGAACATCTGCAAAATAAGGTTATAACATACTAATATAGAAAATAAAAACTGACGCAACTCTATAGGAGTTCCACCCGTTATGGGGTTAATAAGAAATAATTTGTTTGGGACATAAGCAGACACTAACTGAAACTAAAAATTTACCTGCACTCCTGCTTACTCTTCCTCTTCCTTATTATCTAGAAAGAAATGAGGTTCCTTCGCATCCTGCCATGCCATGATAATTTGCCAGGCTTCACGCCATTTATCATTTATGATTGCTAACCTATTAAGCGCTACTTGGTTGGATGGGGTATAAGGTGCAACCAGATGAGGTTGTATCCTCCACCCTTGCCAAGTCATTGCACGGAAAGATCGAATAATACTATTAGTGGGTTGCCCAGTGTCGACTCTAACCCAATCCGTGAAATGGGTACAAAAAACAGGGAAGAAACATAGCATAATTCGGCAAACTAAAATAGGCATAAGAAGGTACTTATGTCTCATGCTATGGGCTCATGCTAAACTAGAAAGTAAGGTTCGGGGAAGGTCATAGAACATACGTCCAGTTGCTAAAGCAAGGAAAACGCTGCAAGTGGCTTCCTTCACAGAAGAAAAATGTTATTCCTCTAATATGTTTAGCATGATCCAAAATATAATAGTGCCCACGTTCATGGACAGGCTACCAAGGGCGACGTTGTATTCCCCTTGGTCCTCAATACGGAAAATTCTTGCCCCATAAGCTTCATGCAAAAACTCATAGGTGTAGACATACATATTATCTACCCAATAGCCCCATGGGTCTTGTATTTCAGCGGGCATAGCAAGTCCGAGAACAAATGCTAGTAAAAACCTAGTAATTTCCATTGGTTCATCCTCAATGGTGATGGAGAATACTTGTTCTTCATTTGGTCTATCAAAGAACACATAATTATCATAAAAATATGATGTAAGTGCGGGAGAATAATGTTCATCAGGTCTTACCATTAGCGGTTCCCAGCCGACGTGTACGATCACCTCGCGAAACCAAGCATCATAGGTGGTTCTTTGGAATAAGTTTTCAAAAGATTGCTCGGGGATAACCTTAGGAGTTGTCATCTCAAAACTACCTTCTGGAACCTCTGCAACTATCCTGGAACAACCCACAAAAAAATGGATTTTTTTCGCCCACGTCTCGAGGCCGCCGGGCACTCAACCTATGCGGGGATGAAGGTCGTGAATTTCGAGTTCTAGGCACTTGGGCGTAGGGCATGCTCACTTTTTGCCTGGGATGGGTGCGGGTTGCGCTCCGGATGAAAACTGGAATTCCAAAGAGGCCGCAGGTTGCGCCAGTTTGTGCTTGGTAGTAGCGTCGCTCCAAGAAATTTTGATCGATAATGCTTAGGGCGCGAGGTGTGCTCGAAAATTTCTTGAAGTTACTAAAATGGTGAAGAAAAATGGGAAACGTGGGAGTGAAAGGTGAGAGATGGAAGTGAGGTGTAGTGTGGGTTGTGAGTGTAGAATGAATGAAGTTTTTATAGGTTTTAAATTGCTAAAACGAATCGAGAAGTTGTCAAAAAGCTTTAAGGCAATTGCCGGAAATAATAAAATTTCCAAAACCAAAAATGGAAACAACTCATATTCTTGATTCTAAAACAACCCTAATATCTTTTAGGTTGAATTTAGGATAGAAACTGCCTAACTCATCGAGATTTCATCCTACCATAACATGTATTCATAGCCATGCCCATATCAGCAATATTCTCAAAACCTTCACTCCAAAACAACTTCTAAAATAGATGATCATATAACGAATTATGCTAGGCTAAATAATACCACCCCCAAACAATTCGGGAAGGTGGGATTAATGATAAAAACAATGCACAATTTGAAAATAACCAAATTATATTAAAATTGAATTCAAACAACATAAAACAACCAAATTCAAATTTAATTACAGAACTAATATCCGAACTAATAAAACAATAAAAACAACTAAATAACAACGAAACACAAAATTATTTAAAACACCTAGCCATGTGATGAAGATGGACCCTGAGATGGAGATTGGTCCTGGAATGAAGAAGGGACCGAGCCATCCGTTCTTTGGCGACGACGCTCATGCCTCTCAGTCTCATCTGAAATAGAACCCTCCAAGGGTGGCATGCGTCGTAGAATTTCTACTCGGAACAAGCGCTGTGCTTCCATCTCGGCCTTCAATTTTGTATACTGCGTAACCTGCCACTGGAGGACAGTCTCCATGTTATAATGGAGATCCGTCTGGCTCTTGTCGAGCACTTCAAAACCCGTCTGGTGGGTCTTTTAGTTTATTTCGAATTATAATCTGCCTATCTCGTATATCTTCACAAATAGCGTAAATGCAACACACGCTAGTATGCAACACTGACATGTGTTATGAATCAGATGTACACCTCTCCAAGGCATCTTCATCCAAACATGTCATGTCTTCCATTTCCTCGTCCGAATCCACCACCCTATCCTCCGGCAACATCCAAGTCTTTTGGATACACTCCGTATAACTAATTTCATTTGCATTCAATTTCAACATCCTCCGCTCAGTTCTTGGTTTCCCCCCCAAGACAACATTATCTTCGTAATTATAACAGGAAATGGTGCGATACTCTTTCCAATTCCTCTAATCAAATTTAGGAAAAACTCGAGGATACAGAATTCATACATTTTCTTTTGCAATATCCATAGAACGTGCAGACATGTCAACCCGATGTCGCTCACTTTCTCCTTCCCAATGACGTTCTTACCAATCCACTGAGCTCTGACCCGGTTGGTTGGTTCCGGTTCGAGATGATGATTGTCGAGCACAATGAGAATTCGTATTATATTGACCCTCCATGACGGTGTCTTTCATCAATGCAGGAACTCCAGTATACTGGGATTCCTACAAAGTGGCTTCTAGGTGGCGTCCAGGCGTAATGCTTAAAATTTTAGCCAACTTCTCTCTCGATAATTCTCTCCTAGTCCCAGCCACTTTCATGAAATTTTTTTGACTGTCCAACTCTATCTTCTTATAGAATTGTTCGACCAAATCGGAGTGGTAGAAATCATATGTCGAGTACCACAACCCACTCCAATTTCTCCTAACCATCTCGTCACCGAAAAACGGCTTGAAGTGGTCGGTAGTAAACGCGTGCTCCGGCAAAATCCAACGTGCCATCTTAGTTGCACTTTAGCATTGTTTTCATAATATAATTAGTTATTTTTAAGTCCCATTTCACCCACCCACCCTTGTTTGATTCACACTGTGGTTGCCGTTTCAGTTTTGGAAAAATTCGCTCGAGAAAGCGCCAGCCAGCCAGCAAAGAAGGCGACCAGCTATCTTCTTGGACTTCATCTTATACACCGAAGGCCAGCTTCAAAGATACAAAAGCGCGACCAGCGCTATCTTCTTCGGAGGTCGACTTTACCTTGAAGCCCGCATGCAAGATAAAGCGCCAGCAGCAGCCGCTTCTCTGAAAATACTGAGATTTCCACGGCTTGTTTGAACCCGAGTTGTCAAGTTTTTCAGTGTTCTAATATCTTATTACACTTGAACACGCTGCGTACACAAGGCGCTATTCATAAAGCGAAGCAAGGGCGGGCTTATCGGGTATTCCTTTCTTCCATACCTCGCATTTTCGGTTAGAGGTTTTATACTAGTATATCGAGAATTGTTTGGAGTGTTGCATGTTAGTTAAGCTCAACTTAGTCTTGCATGAGATTAAGGTCTGGTCGAACAAAAACAACAAACGTAATTACACCACAACAAACAAGTCTATCTAGTACACCACCCACGACACCTCTAACTACTATCACACAAACCATACCTGACATAATGGCTGAAGAAAGAGAGACTCCTCTCTCCGACTTCTACAAAGCTTTGAGCGATAGCCCTAAGTCTTGCATCGTTCTAGCAGACCCAGTGGGGGATTTTCGAATTCCCCAAACATATTTAATCTGTTACCCGTTTTCCATGGTCTAGACCATGAAAAACCTTACCAACAACTTGCGTAGGATTGAACAAGTCCTTACAACATTCCATCATCCTACGGTTGGTGCGAACCGATTAAACTAAGGAGTATTTCCTTTCACATTAGCCCGATAAAGGCGGCGTCTTGGTTAACTGCCCAAAGCGCTAATTACGTGGACTCGTGGGCTAAACTTGTTCAATTTGTTTATGGAACATTTTACCCACCCCTAAAAACGGATGAAATGCTTTCCAAGATTCATTTCTTCCGGCGAGAACCCTCATGAATCATTTTTTAAAGGGCATGGAATCGTTTCACCGATCTCCTTATAGAGTGTCCACACCATAACCTAGCAAAAGACACGTTAGTTAAATTGCCTTTTCAAAGGACTTCAACATCACCAAAAGAAGTCCTTGACATAATGACCGGGGGTAGTTTCCTAAGTAAAGGAGCCGCGGAGGCTTACAAATTTTTAGAAGACCAAACTAAACGAAATAATAATTGGGGGTAGTGATGATATCCCCATTTCATTGGTTCTTCTTCAACGAAAAAGGCTGCGGTATATTTGAGAATAAAACCGATCGAACTTAAAAATTCTTTGGAATCTCTAACTAAAAAGTAGAGGCTATTTACGTTCAAAAAGCCTATCCCGTCATGAATGTAAATTCCAACCCATGTACTTTCTCGTTTGAGTCGAGCACCACGACAATTATTGTCCTCTAGCTTATGAACAACAACCACCCGAGCGGGGATAATGTTTACTCTATTAATAACTATCCTATTCCTAGCCCGCCCTTGGAGGCATCCCAACTTCCCGGTTGGAGAAATAATCAACAAGTAACACCTCCGAGGTACAATAATCAAAACGTTAGGCAAGCAAACAATTATAACCAAGCTTCACTTAGACAAGGACAAGGACAAAGTCAAGGGAATTATAATAATTATAACACCCAAGCCTGACCCTAGGCAAGGTCAAGCACAAGGTCAAAATAATTATAATAATTATAATACCAATAGAGGTATCGTTCCGTTAATAATAATAACTATCACAACCCACCCATAAATAATCAACGAGATAGTTCGGTCGCACCACCCGTGACTACTACACCTACACAACCGGATCGTGTCGGCGCTTTATCTGAGTTACCCAACAACTTTTCCAATCAATGACTAAATCAAGCGAGCGATCTTACAATCAATAAATCGGGCATACAACGGTTAGCCCAAGAGAAAGCCCAACCAAAGGCGTTTTCGGTCAAGCTATACCAAACCCTAAAACAGCAAACCACGACCTTTGAGGTAAGCGGTAATTCTAGTGCGGACACTACAATCGTAGGTGACCTAAATGCCATCACCACTCTCCGGATTACGGAAGAGTGGTTGATAACTAAAAACTGCTCCTATAGTTACCCCATCGGTTACTCCTACACGGATATCGAACTAGATGCGAAATATAGAAACTGAGGAGCCTACCCACGGTAGAGGTACCGGTTAAACCACAACCAAAGAAACCGAGAAAGCCAAGGTTACCGCGACAAGTAGAGCCATATCACGAAATATAGAAGCGAAACCACCGTTCCCTCAAAAAATTAGCCATGCTAACTAGGGATACAAACTTTGAGGAAATTAGGAACGTTTTCAAGAATTTAACGATAAACCTCCCTTTTCTCGAAGCTATTAAAAGCTTCCTAACCACGCTAAGTTTCTTAAAGAGTTGTGCACTACTAGGCGTAAGGCGAACATACCCAAAGGCGCCTTTTAACCGAGCGGTTCCCAACTTTATCCGAAAATAATGGAATTGTTAAGTACAAGGACCACACGGTAGATCCCTATCGTAAAATGCACCTTAGGAGATTCCCACCGACGGCGACGCTTTATTAGACACGGGGGCGAGTGTTAACTTACTCCCCGTATTACTTGTATAAACAAATAGGTCTGATGAAATGCAACCTACAAAAATAACGTTGCAATTAGCGGACGTGTCAATTAAGTATCCTAAAGGTGTAGTGGAAAAACGTGCTTGTTAAGGTTCGGGGATTTCTACTATCCTGCTGATTTTGTTATCCTCGTCTGAAAGTCGCGAATGACTCGTCTGCCGATCATCTTAGGGCGCCCTTCTTGGCAACGCCGCCAATGCTTATAAATTGTCGCGATGGAAAGATGTCCTTATCTTTTGGCCATCTTTACTGTGCGAGGTAAATGTTTTAAAATGATGAAACAGTTACCAGATTAGATACATAGATGGGGAGGTTAGCATGATCGAGAGTTTAGCTCAAGATTATTTTAACAACACGTTTCCTGAAAACAATATGTACAAATTCCTTTCTTTTGGAACTTCTGATTTTGTAAATGACTCCTACTTAGAGGAAGTCAACACCATCCTAGAGTCCACACCAATTGTAGACCCGTCGGTTGCTCCATACACTGATTATGAAGACTTGCTACGGCGGTATTCATTATGCAAAATGAGGACCGGACGAAATATCTATTGATTTTCCACCCACCCCGGTGCTTAAACCTCTTCCCCCGGAATTAAAATATATACAACTTGATCCGGATGGTAGTCATCCGATAATTATATCTTCTTTGTTATCTAAAGATGAAGAGACATCTTTAATAAGGGTGATTAGGGAACATCGGTCTGCGATTGGTTGGTCATTAGCTGACATTAAGGGCATCGACCCTAATGTCTGCACTCATCGTATCCATTTGGAGGATAACGCGAAGACTTCGCGAACCTCGGTCGCTTTGAACCCTGCCATGAAAGAGGTGGTTAGGGAAGAAGTCTTGCGATTCTTTCGATCGCGGTATTATATACCCAATCTCCGATAGCGAATGGGTAAGTCCCATTCATGTAGTTCCTAAGAAGTCGGAATTACCATGGTGCGTAGCGGGAAGGGTGACTATGTTGTCACTCAAGGTCCTATGAAATGGAGAATCTGTATTGATTCTGAGGGCGTTTAAATGCTATGACCGCGAAAGGATCACTTTCCCACCATTTATAGATCGGATGCTAGAGCGTCTAGCGGGTCATGCTTTATTGTTTTTTGGATGGCTACTCCGGCTATTTTCAGATTATTATTGATATCGATGACCAAGAAAAGACAACCTTCACATGTCCGCCTTGAACATATGCCTATAAAAGCGAATGCCTTTTGGCCTTTGTAATGCTCCCGGTACCTTCCAAACGTATGCTTCATATATTTAGTGACATGGTAGAGCTTTATGGAAGTTTTCATGGATGATTTTTCTATCTATGGAGACTCCTTCCACGATTTGTTGTCTAACTTTGTCTAAGGTTTTGACCGCGGTGTGAAGAAAAGAGCCTCGTTTTAAATTGGGAAAAGTGTCATTTCATGGTCAAAAGGGCATAGTCCTAGGTCACATTGTATCTAGTGATGGCATCGAAGTAGATAAAGCCAAACTAGATAAGATAGCGACCTACCTAAACCACGGATTGTCAGGTGAGATTAGAGCCTTTCTAGGCCATCTTGAGGGGTTTTATAGGCGTTTCATCAAAGATTTTTCGAAAATAGCTAGGCCTTTAACTAACCTCCTTTTGAAAGATGCAATCTTTGATTTTAATTTTAACTGTAAAATGCTTTTGAAACCTTAAAAGCCGCCCAACCAACTGCACCCTATTATCTGACCTCTGATTGGTCTAAACCATTCGAACTCATGTGTGATGCTAGTGACTATCACGGTTGGTCTTTGTCTTAGGACGAAAACTAGATAATAAGTCCACTGTTATTTATTATGCTAGTAAAACTTTAAAGCGATGCTCAACGGAATTATACAACTCTTGAAAAAGAATTCTTAGCTGTCATTTATGCTTTAGATAAATTTAGTCCTTATTTGGTTGGTTCTAAAACTTTAGTTTACCGCGGACCATGCAGCCATTAGGTACCTTCTTGCAAAGAAGGATGCTAAGCAGATTAATCCGATGGATTCTTCTCCGCAAGAGTTCACATTAGAAATAAAGGACAAAAGAGGGTCAAAACGTAGTTGCCGACCACTTATCTAGACTTACAAATGACGATAGTAGTGATTCCGAGTCCATACGACTCTTTCCCTGATGAACATCGTATGCTATTTTTTCATCACCATGGTATCGGACATCGTTAAATTATTTAGCGGCTGATGTTATGCCTCATAATTGGTCAAGAAATGAGCGTAAGAAATTCTTGGCGAGTCAAGTTATACTATTGGGATGAGCCCTACCTTTTTAAGTATTGTGCGGATCAGATTATTAGATGGTTGCATTCCCGATGGGAATATAATGAAGTCCTATCGTTCTGCCATGACAAAGAGTGTGGTGGCCACTTTAAGCGGAATGAAAACAGCCGCTAAAGTTCTTCAATAATGGATTTTATTGGCCTACCCTTTTTAAGGATGCCCAAGTGCATTGCAAGGCGTGTATTAGTTGCCAACAACTTGGGCGAATCACGAAGCGTAATATGATGCCTTTAAATCCAATCTTGATAGTAGAAATTTTTGATGTTTGGGGTATTGATTTCATGGGCCCTTTCCCTGTTTCCCACGGTTATATTTATATCCTAGTTGCCGTGGACTCGTGTCTAAATGGATAGAGGCCCTAGCTTGTCGTAGCAATGACCATAAGACCGTTGTATTTTTTATTAAAGAATATATTTTCAGTCGGTTTGGCATTCCTAAAGCCATCATTAGTGATGGTGGAACACATTTTTGCAACAGAGTTGTGGCATCCCTAGTTAAAAAGTATGGAGTTACACATAAAATAGCAACTCCTTATCATCCACAAACTAGCGGACAAGTAGAAGTTTCTAATAGGAAATCAAAAGATTTTAGAAACAACGGAAACCCCGATAGGAAAGACTGGTCGAAGCGTCTATCGGATGCCTTATGGGCATATAGAACTGCTTTCAAAACTCCTATAGGTATGTCTCCCTTTAGACTTGTATTTGGGAAACCATGTCATTTGCCCGTCGAATTAGAGCACCGTGCTCTGTGGGCTATAAAAAGCCTTAACTTCAATATTGATGAAGGCGGGTGTCAAACGCAGTTACAATTAAATGAGCTTGAAGAAATCCGCGGCGATTCTTACGATCTCGAAAGGATTATAAAGCCAACATGAAAGCGTGTTCATGATAAGCATATCTTGGCGCCAAAGAGTTTGTGGTCGGGACAAAGGGTTTTGCTTTACAACTCCCGTCTACATATTTTCCCAGGGAAACTAAAAACCCGTTGGTCTGGTCCTTTTCTGGTTACTGAAGTCACCCCTTACGGGGCAATTACCTTGGTAAATCCCAATGACAACAGTACCTTTCAAGTTAATGGTCAACGGTTAAAACATTTTCACGAACTTTTGTCCCCTGATGTGGAGGAAGTCCTTTTACAGGACCCCTGTCTATGAGGACTGACCTTGTCATTTGGTGTACTTACTTTCATTTCCATATACTGATAAGTACACCATTCAGTAACCGGCCCTCCTTATGGAGTGTGTGGTCTGTAAGTCGGATCCTAAGTCCACGATTCACATAATTCCGTTTTCCACTTTTCGCATGTTTTTCGATTTTTTGAGTCATGTTCCTCTATGGAGTGAATTATGTATTTATTGTTTTTCGTGTTTCTTATAGTAAACAAATAAAAATAAATTAAAATTCATAAAAATCATAGACATAGCAATCCAACAAGTCTTGGGAATCTGACTTTAAACGACCCGCGTTGTAAACAAATTTTGTGGTTAAAAATTTGTTTGGGGTCAGAAATCGATCTTTCCATCCGATTGCTCGAACTTTCTAGTTGTGTTGTGTAGGTCCATTAGTATAGTTCATTTGGGTTGGCGTTATCAAATTTAGTGTTCATTCGTTAAGCATAACTTCGTCATGCACGCACTACGAGGCGTTTTTTCCACTATCTTATTCGTCACCCCGGTTGGAATCGAGTGTTTTATGGATCATTGGATTGGAAATTCTCTCCTGATCATTTCCATATCTCATTAAAAGAATCGGACCGATAACGGGCGGAAATCTAGTTTGAAATTAGCTAAAATCGACAAAAGTCGAAAAATACGAATTGGGCTTGGGCCTTCTCGCTTATACATCTTGCGCCCAAATCATAAGCGACCAGCGCTCAAACTCTGTAAGTCAAAAATCCAAAGAGCGCGACTCGCTCTATCTGGCAGCGCCATACCCCACTCAAAACCGGATCGCGATCTTCTTCTTCTCCGGCCGCTTGACACAAAGTATAAATCAAAACCCTAGCAACCTAAAAATAAAAAAATAATAATAAATAAATAATAGAATATATCCATAATAGAAACACCACCCACGCCCATAATAGAAACTCAACACCAATCTTCCACAATCTCCAACCGATCCCACCATCGAAACCACCAACCAATTCGAGTTTGAACTGCGCGCCGAACCTACCATAACCACCACTTTGTTGGTTTGGTTAGTTTTCATCAAACTTCGCATCCACCACCATCTACAAACCCCAAATCAGTAAATAACTTCAATGGCTTAACGACGTAGAATTACTGGGAAAACGCGCGTTTGTTTCCGGCCGGTTTAAAGCCATTTTATGGCTGGAGATGTTAAAGAGACATTGGAGCGGTTGTGGTATTCGACGGAGGATTTCTATCACTATGAATTGGTAGAACAGTTTTATAAGAAACGAGAAGTGGAGGGAAATAGGATTTTCATTAGGATAGCGAGGACGCGGAAGGAAGTTCACTGAGGCGGTTGTTGGTGAGCTATTAGGAATCACCCACAGAACCAACCTAGATATCGACCATTCGGGGAATCCAAGAATCTGCGGTTCTGTTTTGATGAAAGATCACGGTCATAGAGGGTGAATACAATCGATATCTCATTCGTTAAGCGGACTACCACGAGAACTAATCAAGGCTGTAGCTTCGGTGGATTGGTAAGAACGTCCTCGGGAGAGACAAAGTCGGCGACATCGGACTTGATTAATGCGCGTTCTCTGGAATTTGCAAAGCGAAGGAGTATAATTTCTGCATCCTTGATTTAATTTTGAATGTGATTAGAGGGTGGGAAAAGAGCCTAAGCGCCTCTTCCGTATTGATCACTAAGATTATGCTCTCATTTAGAGCCGTCGCTAGATCTGCTCCTATTAAGATCAAATTGCCTTCTAATGCAAGTATTTATAAAGAATGCATTCAAAAGACTTGGCGTTATGCGCAGAGAAGGAAGTTGAGTCGGATAATGAAGGGGAAGATATGACATGGTTGGTTGAGGATAATTTTGATAGTCATACTTCTAATTTAGAAGCGAATGATAATCTTTATGGCTGGTTTCGCGATCACGGTTATAATATCTGTGAAGATATGAGACATAGACAAATTACGCCCGCCGCGAATAAGCAAAGCGGACCTTCGGAGGGCGGTTGAAATGCTCGTAAAAAGGGTCGACAAGATATAATGTTTAACTTGGAGGTTATCCACGAGAATCACCAAGCCCGATTATCGATGCCAAAGGCGAGATGGAAGCCTGGCTTTGTTCGGGATAGAGATGCTCTGACGCGTACCACTCGTTGATGAGTCTGTCTCCGTTAGTCGAGAGGCATGGCGTCGTCGCCCCCGCGAGGCGGATAAACTCAAGCCATTCGACACCACGAGCCGATCTCCATCTCAGGGACCATCTTCTTCACACGCCTAGGTGTGCACCATCAGTTGTGTCCTTTTATTTCATTGTCTTTATTGTTTTGTAGTGGAATTTTACTTCAGTAGTTACATTTGAATATTAAGTTGTTTGTTTTAGATTATTTGGATTCCATATTATTTTAATATAATTTATTTTGATCATCTTTCGAAAGGTTGTCTTGGAGTAAAAGTTGAAATTAGGCCGATATCGGCATATCTATGATTTTTTGTAGCGCTAGCATGATATGTAGGAGAGTTTAGAAGTTACTATTCTAAACCAAGTTTAAAAGATACCAGGGTTGTTAGGAAATCAAAGACATGGTTAGTTTCGTTTTGGGTTTGGCGGTTTCCTATTTCCGAAATGGCCTTAAAACAATTTGGCAACTTGCCGATTCGTTTTGGAAACCCGAACCTATTTAAACTTCCATCATACTACACTCACAACACACACTACACCCCACAATCATCTTTCACTTTTCCTCCAGCCCCTTTTTCTTGTTTTTCTTGTTTTTCTTAGAAACTCAATTTTACGCACTCACGAAGCGCCAGCGCTCAAAGCGCGACTTCATTTGCTTTCTTGTAAACTGAAAAATTCTAGACGGCGCCTAATTTTGACAAACTGAAAAATCAATTTAACGGCGCGCCAGCGTAAAAGTAAGCGACCGACCAGCTAAAACACTGGAAATCCAAAACCCAAGAAACCCAGCGCCCAGCAAGATATAAACCGCCAGCGCTCTCTCCGATATAAACACGAAATTTTAGATTTTCCGAGGTTCTTCCGAGTTTTCGCGGCTATTCTACAAAGTAGTGTTGAGATGACACCACCTATAGTCATTCTGAACAGTCTTTTGAAGACTTGATGGGAACCTATACCTATGGAGCATCGTTCATGGCGGATCTTGCGATTAGGATGGCGACATCTTACGGTGAGTGATGCCGATTCTTTTTCACCTAAGCTAACGGAATTCTTTTATAATAATATTACTTTCTTTTGTACCCAAGAAGGAGAACAAAAGTTTTCCCTTACTATTGATGAATGCGACTATGGAATTCAATAAGCACTTGATAGCTTTGGTTTGGGATTGCCATTACGACCCTATGCACCGTGGGGATATATACGAGGATAACTCATACCTATATGAATATGCCTATTTCCATGAGTATTATGGGGGAGGGTATTTATTATCATGGACCAAGACCAATATAACATCGCATACGAGTAGCCTATCAGCTGAATGTAGGCCTGAACCATGTTGTTCATCATGATGAACATTCTAGAAACGGCGGTTTACTTACCCAATAATACGGGGTGGCGTTTTCCTTGCTTTAGGCGGGGGCGTCGTAGGTATGACATTCCCCGAGTTTTAGTTGCTTTACTCACGGCGAGCCCATACCGTGAGGTATAAGTACCTTCTTATGCCTGTTTTTGGTTTGCCGCCTTATCTTGCGGCTTGCCTACCCGTGATTCGTACCGCGATTACCAGCATTGGAAAAAGGTCGAAATCATGAGACCTACCAATCGTGGTGGTAACGATCATTCCGAAACCATGACTTGGCGGGATGGCGAGTGCAACCACATTTGGTTGCTCCTTACACCCCATCGGACCAAATAACACTAGAAAGGTTAGCACAAGTTGATGATACCGCGGCGGATGGCGGCAAGCAAGTTGTTATGGCATGGCGGGGATCTTGAAAGAACCTCATATAGAAGAGGAGGACGGCGAGTAAATCTTTGGGGTGCGGGTAAGTTTTTAGTTAAGTTAGTATGCGCTTATGTCCCAAGCAATTTAATTCTTTAACCCCATAATGGGTGGAACTCTTATAGTGTTCGTCGACTTTTATTTCATATATTAGTATTGTATGTTTTAACCTTGTTTTGCGGATGTTCACGAATTTCCGCAGCGTTTCAATGGTATTTTTCCTACACTCTTTATTTAAATGCTTTGAGGACAAAGCATGCTTTTTTTTGGGGGGCATAGAAACTTCGTGTAATTAAAACATCTGATAGGATATAGATAGATATAATATGCTTTCAAAATTTTAAAAAAATATAAATAAATAAGTCCATGCTATACACTTAGGAATATTGGTATTGTTTTCTTTCTCCATGCTCTTAACAATCTAGAAGTCTCATAGCTTTTGCATCAGAATAATAGTTAGAAACTTAGGTTAATATGTAGGTAATAATCTTTGCATCTATCTATAAATATATTACATGAGTATCTATGATTGTTTGGCAGTAAGTTTCTGAAATCTAGGCTAGAGTACTTATGCTACAAATCCTGTGAGAATATAGCCTAAAGCCTTTATATGAGTGAAACATTTGAGAAATGACACAAGGGAGAAGTAAAATCCGGATAGAAATCACCGTCCACTTGCTTGATCACTATGCCATATCCTAGCGAGAATTTAGGCGCTCTTTTGGATCGATATAGCCAGAAATTCAAACCTATGAATTATTTTCCGCTAGTCGCCACTCTGAGCCCTTTCTTTAGCCTTCCATAAACCACAATTCCTTTACCCTGTTACAAAAACAAAACAAAATAAAAAAATCAACCTACCCAATTTAGAATAAGTCTGAGAGTAGAATGAGGAAGAAAGAAGAAGAGAAAAACCTGTGTAAACAAAAATTAGTTAGTTGCTTCAGAAAATAAAGAAAAGAAGTTTCCATCCAAAGAGAAAAGAAAAAAAAAAAAAAAAAAAAAAAAAAAAAAAAAAAAGTATATAGAAATAAATAAAAACTCCAAAAAAATAGAATAAAAGGGAGTCAAAGGCCAAAGAAAAGAAAAATATGGCTAAGGATGGAAACAAAGTGTAGAAGCAAAAGTAAATAACAAGGTTTTCTCTAGTTACATAATATGAAGACTCTATTATCTCAGACTTGTTCTCTAGAATATCCATTTCCTTCCTTCTTAAACCATCTCCTAATCCCCGCAACACCTAATAAAGACCTCTAGCTCAATTAGGAATAGGTTAGTGTGATAGTAAGTGGCGATGTGTGTTTGATCGACCCGGCTTCCTTGTTGTCATTGAGATTGTAAGGTAAAATGTGCCCACTGCACACTGGAGTAGCTGAAACTTGAGTGGAAAAATCAGTGGTTTTGTCTTGACATTTATGTGAGGACCTACTTAAGGGCGCTATATTCGAAGTTTTCGAGAAACAAACCTCGCTAAACATTTCATAGTATTACTCATTGTTATATGTTTATTGTAGATGATTGATTATTATGCATATATTAACTTAGGGTTTTCTTGTTATTCTTATGTAATTGCTAGTGAGATGTATAGATAGTTGAGACATGAAGGAGAAAACAATAGTTTTATTTCTTAGTCGTTGTAGTATAGATGAAGTTTGTGAGTACCTTCAATTTGGAAAACTCTCACGAGGCTATAACTTCGTCCACTAGGGGAATTCCTAGTGGTTTAAGGCCTTGTTGCATATGGTCAATGCAATGTCGCTCAGTGAAAACGAGATTAGGTAGAACTCCATTTTGGTCACTTATTCTAATTTCTCATATTTGCTTGAGGACAAACAAAATCTTTGTTTAAAGGGTGGTTTGATAAGAGCCCAAAACTGTAGTTTTAACCCCTTAATAATCATCTTGTTAGACCAATTATGTGAATAATAAGTAAGAGTTAATACTGATTACGTGTTTTATGCATTTCGGGCTTCAAAGTCCATTATCTTGTGAAAATGTGCCACTTTAGCGAGATAAAGGAGCAAAAGTCGTGAGAACTTCGAATGCCATATCTTTGGACTCAGACCTCGGATTGAGGCCTACCTTATGTCAAAACGACCGGCTCGGAAAGAGCTTTGCAATGGTCCAAGCCTTGACCCAATCAGAGGAGCAGAAGTGGACGAAAAGTCTGTGGAAGCTAACTGCAGCTGAAGAGGCCTTTTTGGACTGAAAGAATTGGGTTTTGGGCCTGATTCTCTGGCCCAACCCATGGCTCCAAGCCCATGCACGAATTTTGGATCTGGATGTATAAAAACAAAAGCTTAGCTCTTTGTTAATGGTAGCTAGTTAGACCTAAATTAAGATATAGAATTATAGATCTAGTTTTATTCATTAAATTAAGTTTTAGTTCCATTTAAATTCTTGTTTTAGATTAAATCTCTGAATCATTGTTCTTGATAGATTAGATAAATAAAGTAGTATTTTTTATCAAGTTCGAATTTGTCATTTCCATTTTAGATCTAAATTCAATTCTTGTCATTGTTTTATTCCAGCCATTAAATTAGATTCACTATTGCTAAATTAAGTAATTCTCAAATTCTCACATTATGTTTAGTTTAGATTCAATGGTGAATTGTTAGTTTGATGAATCAAGGCTAAATCCTCCATTAGAGGGTTTGATGAAGCCTTGATGAAAACTTAGTGGTTAGTATAGAATTGGTTGTAGAATCTATTCCACTCTAGAAAGTCGTGTTTCGCCATGAGAATGGGTGGACGACTTCACATGCTAGTTAGTACTTTCGTAGAAATGCCATGAACACTAGGGATTAGAACTTCGAATTTCTTGCCGTAAGAGCGTGAGAATCGAGATACAAGAATCTATACTAGGTTATTAAGTTGGATTCGAGGTGGATTCAATTCCCTCTAATCCTTTATCTAGATTAAAAAACAAGCATATTTCCATAGTATTAGTAGTTAAATTCAACGTAGACTCATTTTAGTTTCATCGTGAGTATAACACCCTTAAAAGCTCTCATTGACTTAAGAGCGACTAGTTAGACTTAGAAAACAATCCATGCTAGGGAACTAGGAGTGGAACGAACTTCATACTCCATTTAGTGCAATTCGCATTGAGAGTAGAAGCTTTGATAATCAGACACGTAAAAGTAAGTTTAGTTTACTTACGTTTTGGATTCGTAGTTCATTTCGTAGGTAAACTATTCATTTTATATTTATCACAACGTCTTTGAGCCATTGATATTTTAGAACGGTTTGGGGGGGGGGGGCATAAATGGAATGTGGGGATGGATTTTGAGACTCCCTTACTAACAAAACGATGGTAGTGGCGCGACAGTTCAAATTTTCTTCAAAAATTTTACTGTTTTGACAGTTGCAATTGTTGGAGGTGGCGGTGGGGAGGTCGTGAGGAATGTTTGGCGTGGGTGTATTTAGGTTTTCTTTTATTTGTTTATTTTTTTATTTTTTTATTTTTTTTATTTTTGGTTAGGTTTTTGAATTTGGTAATGGCAGAATTGGAAAGAAATTGCGATTCTGTTTGATTTGGAGGAAGGAGACGCACGTGCGTGCGTTGGGCCGAAGCCCAAATTGATTTTTCGATTTTTGTTGATTTTTCGCGCAATTTCAAACTAAAATTTCCGCTTTGCCATTGGTCCGATTTATGTGAATGAGATATGGAAATGATCAGGAGAGAATTTCCAATCCAATCATCCATAGAACACTCTATTCTAACCGTGGGTGACATATAAGAAGATAGAAAATGTCTCGAGTGCGTGTATAACGTAAGTTATGAGAACGAATGAAATTTAACTTAATAGAAAATGTCAACCCGAATCGAAATACGATTAAACGGTCTAAACAACATAAATGGAAAGTTTTACCATCAAGGAAAAAAACCTGAACACCCCACCCCCAAACAAATTTTAGACAACAGAGTTTAGAAAATTTGTTTTAACAGTGGGTCTTTTAAAGTCAGATTCCCGAGACTTTAACAAATAATTGGATATATAAATATATATACCCTGCAGTTTTCCATATATTAACAACCTAAAGAGTTGTGGGTCTTTCCATAAATAAATAACATGGAATGCACCCCCAAACAGAATCAAACACCAAGATTTCCTACGACGCAACTTAGTGAAATGGAAACGAAGTCTGATAGATCTAGAACATAAGCGCGCATGCATCTTCTCTTTCATCTTTGAACGAGAGGGTGTCCAAGTGAATGATCGTGAGAAAATAGATGTTTATGGAAGATATGGTGGATATGGATGAATTTTAGATGTAAGGGATGGAAGAAATGAGTATGTAGGTTTAGCACAAAACTCATTCATGGTGTAGGTAGGAAGTGTCTCAATCCTGAAAATGAAGGTGTCAAGTGCTTTTTCCTTGGTAATTATTTCCATATTAGGAGGATTTAGAAAATTATTAAGCACAGAAGAAGCAAGAGGGTCAAGTGCAAACTCCAGGTTCCTTTGAAAAGGTGGAGGGCGGGTAACATTAATGATGGAAGATGAATAAGTGACGAGATGATGTGAGGTGGATGAAAGGGGCTCAGCTAGAGCTCTCAGGTCTAGATCATTAGAAGCCTTGAGATATACAAGACATTCCTCAATAGGTGGGTCAAAAGAATCACTGAGATAGAGGGTGAAAAATTCATCTTCCATCATAGCGTCAAGGGATGAATGGATATAAATAGGAGGGGACTCTCGAGGTGGCAAAGAAGAGTTGCAAAAGATGCTAAGGAAATCTTCCTCGATTTCGTCTACGTCCAAGGAGTCTTTGTTGAAGTTGGAACTTCCAAGGGAAAGGAATTTGTGCATCTGATTATCTGGAAACGTGGTTTTGAAATAATCATGAGCTAAACTCTCGATCATGCTAACCTCTCTATCGATATTGGTATCAGGAACCTGTGTGATTGTTTTAAATACATTGACCTCAGCGGAAAGATGGCCAAAAGATAAAGACATCGAACCATCGCGACAATTTATAAGCGCGTTGGCAGTTGCCAAGAAAGGGCACCCTAAAATGATCGGGACAGAGTCGCTAGCGACTTCTGTATCGAGGATAACAAAGTCCGTAGGATAGTAGAAATCCTGAACCTTAACCAGTGTGTTTTCCACTACACCCTTAGGATACTTGATAGACCTATCAGCTAATTGTAACGTCATTGTTGTAGGTTGCATTTCCTGTAGATCTATTTGTTTATATAAATAATAAGGGAGTAAGTTAACACTTGCCCCGTGTCTAATAAAGCGTTAATTAGGTGTGTATCTCCTAAGGTGCATTTATGCAGAAGATCCCGATGGGTCCTTGTTCTTAACTATTCCATTATGTTTTGATAAAGTTGGAACCTGTTAAGTTAGAAAGGCGTCTTTAGGAATATTTGTCCGATGCCTAGTAGTGCATAACTCCTTAAGAAATTTAGCGTGGTGAGGTAATTTTTTAATTGTGTCGAGAAAGGGTAGGTTAATCGTTAGATTTTTGAAAACTTTCCTAATCTTGTCAAAGTTTGTATCTCTCTTTAACATAGCTAATTTCTGGGGAAACGGTGGTTTCTCTCTATATTTAGCGTATGGTTCAACTAGATGTCTAACCTTTGTTTTTTGTTTCTTAGGTTGTGGTTTAACTGGTACCTCTACAGGGGTAGGATCTTCAGTTTCTGTTTCGGTATCTAGTGTAATATCTGGTATAGGAACTCTTGGTGGGGTCACTATAGACATAGTTACTTTGTTATCCACCACTCTGCCTGAACAGAGAGTGGTGATGGAATTTATCTCACCTACGTTTGCATTTTCATTATTAGTATTACCGTTTACCTCAAAGGTTGTGTTTGGTGTTTTAGGATTAGGTATCGCTTGTCCTGGAAACACACCTTTGGGTTATACTTTCTCTTGAGCTAACTACTGTAAGGAAAGTTGGATGGCTTGTAAAATCTGTTGTTGAGATTGCATAAAGGTATCGAAACGATCCGGTTGTGGAAGAGTGTTAGCTATAGGTTGTGTGACAGGAACTATGTCACGTTGATTATTAATGGGTGGATTTTGATAGTGATTATTTACCAGAACGATACCTCTATTAGCATTATAATTATTATTGTTATAATTATTATAATTACCCTGACCTTGTCCTTGTCGTGGTTGAGCTTGGTTGTTATAATTATAATTATCTTGACCTTGGTAGACTTTGGTTGTAATTGTTTGTTGGCCTAACATTTGGGTTAAACAACCTTGGAGGTTGTTGATTATTCCGCCAACCGAAGTTGGCGTTTTGCCGCCAAGCTGCGTAAGGTTCACTATTAATGGAACAAACATTATCTTGTTGTGATTGTTGTTGTTCATAGCCGAGAAGATAATAGGAGTCGAGATGCTCTGGACTCAAACAGAAATTACATGGATTGGAGTTGACATTCATGATGGGGATAGGTGTTTGTTGAACAGAAATAGCCTCTACCTTTCTAGTTAAAGATTCGATTAAATTTTTAAGTTCCGGATCGGGTTTCATCTCAAACATACCGGCGGCTTTAACTGTTTTAGAAGAACTAGCTAGCAGAACGGGAGATATCATCACTACCCCCCAGTTATTATTACGCTTAGTTTGATCTTCTAAAAATTTATACGCCTCTGAGGCTCCTTTACTTAGGAAACTACCCCCATTCATTATGTCAAGCACCTCCTTGTGGTGGTGTAACAGTCCCTTGAAAAAGGCACGAACTAGCGTACCTTTTGCAAGATTATGGTGTGGACACTCTATAAGTAGATCAGTGAAACGATTCCAAGCCTCTTAAAATGATTCATGAGGATTCTGTCGAAAGAAATGAATCTTAGAAAACATTTCATCGATCTTGATGGTGGGTAAAATGTTCCATAAACAAATTGAACAAGTTTAGCCTCTACGAGTCCATTGCAATTAGGCCAAGGCAGTTAACCAAGACGCCGTCTTATCGACTAAGGTGAAAGGAAACACCCTTAGTTTAATTTGTTCAGCACCAACCGTAGGATGATGGAATGTAGTAAGGACTTGGTCAATCCTACGCATGTGCTAATAAGGTTTTTCATGGTCTAACCCATGAAAAATGGGTAACAAATTAAATATATTTGGGGGGATTCGGAAATCCCCCACTGGATTTGATAGAACGATGCAAGATTTAGGGCTATCGTTCAAGGCTTTGCAAAAGTCCGAGAGAGGAGACTCTCTTTCTTCAGCCATTATTTCAGGTGTGGTGTGTGGTGTGCTAGCTAGAGGTGTAGTGAGTGGTATACTGGAAAGGCGTGTTTGTTGACATTCTCGGTTAATTACGTTAGGCGTTTTTCTTCGGCCTGACATTAATCTCATGCAAGGCTAAGACCAATCTTAACGAAACACAACAACACTCCAAACAATCCTGATATGCTAGTATGAACCTCTAACAGAAGATGCGAGGTGTGGAAGAAAAGAGTACCTGAAAGCCTCTTTGCTTCGCTTATAATGAATAGCGTCTTGTTTACGCGTGCTCAGTGTATATAACAAGTTAGAACACTGAAAACCTTGAAAAAATGGAAGTTTGAAACAAACCCGGGAAATCGGGCGGTTTCAGCAGAGCATGGGTCGCGCTTCGTAATAGGCCTAGGTTGGTAGCAGTCGCCGCTTCAGTCAAGCCGGAGTTCCAGCGCTTGGGCTAAATAACGCTTTGAAGTTAGCCTTGGTAGGCGCGCAGTCGCTTTCGGCCAAAAGTGGAATTCCAGGCGTTTGGTGGCGGTCGCGACTCAAAGTTAGCCTTAGTAGAGGTACCGGTCGCTTCGGTAAAAAGTGGAGTTCTAGGCGTTTGGGCGGGTGGCGCCAATTTAGCTTACCGGTAGGCGGTCACGCACTCCGTGTAATTCTCGCTTGGAAAATTTTCGATCTTTGAAAACGACACCATAAGTGAGAATCAAACAAAGGTGGGTGGGTTATGGGACTTTGGAAAATCAATTCTAAATAAAATAATACTAAAGGGAACTAAGATGGCAGCGGTGCCATTTGATAAAGGTAAAAATGATAGTTTTACCTACGAATAAAGCAATGAAACTCTTGACGCAAGTAAAACTAAAACTATAAAGATTATTATACTCTCGAATCTATCGAAATAGAGTGGAGTAAAAGATTCGTTCCACTCCTAGTTCTTTAGCATTCAATGTTTTCTAATATTGCGAGTCTATCTAAAGTCTAATGAGAGTAATGGTGGGATTATATTACAATGCAAATTCAAATAACAAGATATTAACTAAAATGATTCAACTACGAAATGCTATGGACTACTCAGGTTTGAATCTAGAATAAGAATTAGGGGGGAATTGAATCCACCTTGAATCCAACTTAATAAACTAGCATAGATTGTTGTAATCTAATTTTTACGTTCTTACGGTGAGAATTGGTCGTTCTAATCCCTAATTATACATGACATCTCTACCAATTTATAACTAGCATGTGAGAAAGTCCACCCATTCTCATGACGAATCAACGACCTTCTAGAGTGGAATAGACTCTTACAACGATTTTACACTACACAATCAAGTTTTCATCAAGGCTTCATTAAACCCCTCTAATGGAGGTTTAGCCTTGATTCATCAAACTATCATTTCCATGTGAAATTGAATACGACATAATATAAAGATTATAACTTTATTAAATTGAACTAAACAATAATTCAAATCTAAATTAATAACTAAGAAATGAATAACAAACAAGAATTGAAATTAGATCTAAGCAATTTTAAATAACAAAAATCGAATTTATCAAGAACTAACTATTTTATTTATCTAATGAATGAATAACAATGATTCAAATAACTAATCTAAAACAAGGTATGAAAAACTAATTAATTAACTAATTAAAATTCGCAAAACTAGATCTAATTTATTCTCTAATGGCTACTTTCTATCCTAAGCTCATGATACTTAAGAGCTAACTCTTCTCCTTTGTAAAGGAGGAGACCAGATCCACAATTTCGTGCATGGGCTGAGGAGCTATGTTTTGGGTCGGAAAATCAAGCCCAAAGCCCAATTTCTTCATTCCACATAGCCCATTTTAGCTGGATTTGACTTCAATAGACTTTTCGTCTACTTTTGCTTCTCTGATTGGGTCAAGTCTTAAACCGTTGGAAAGCTCTTTCTGAGCCGGTCGTTTTAACATAAGATAGGCCCGATTCCAAGGCCTGAGTCCAAAGATATGGTCTTCGGAAGTTCTGCTGACTTGTGCACTGTTTCTGCCCGCGTTGACTTTTCAGCTTTTGACCGGGCTTTACAAAGGCTTTGTGTCCTTAAATCTTGGCCTTTAATCACATAACTTCTTAGCAACCAACCCTTACTCCTTTATCTCGCCAAAGTGGCACATTTCTGCACATAATTGACTTCAATGCCTGAAATACATAAAAATACGTAATCAACATTAACTCTTATTTATTACTCGCATAATTGGTCTAAAAGTATGATTGTCAAGGGGTTAAAACTACAGTTTTGGACTCTTATCAGGAAGCAAGAGCCCTGACAACACCCCTATGACCGTAAGGCCCATTAATCAATTATATAGTATTAGTTATTTTCGTTGCATTTGCATCTAATTTATGATTTTCCGGTTAATTATTCTTTGAGATTAGTTCTAGTTTCCGATTTCCTGTTAATTATTTTTTGAGGTTAGTTCAATGCATTTGCACCCAGTTTCTGATTTTTCATTAATTATTTTATGAGGTTAGTTCAATACAGTTACATTCGGTTTCCGATTTCTCCCGTTAATTATTTGTTTAGGCTAGTTCAATGCAGTTGTATCCAGTTTCCCATTTCTCATTAATTATTCTTTGAGGCTTCCGATTTCTTGTTAATTATTTTTTAAGGTTAGTTCGATGCAGTTGCATTCAGTTTCCAATTTTCTGTTAACTATTCGTTGAAGTTATTTTTACACAGTTGCATCTAGTTACCGATTTTCTGTTAACTATTTTTTAAGGTTACTTCAATGCATTTTCATCCAGTTTTCAATTTCTCGTTAATTAGTCTTTGAGTTTAGTTCAATGCATTTGCATCCAGTTTTTGATATCATGTTAATTAGTCTTTGAGGATAGCTTAATGTTGTTGCATTCAGTTTTCGATTTCTCGTTAATTATTCTTTGAGGTTAGTTTAATGCATTTGCATCTAATGTCCTATTTTCCGTTAATTATTTTTTTGAGCTTAGTTCAATGTAGTTGCATCTAGTTTCTGATTTCCCGATAATTATTCTCTGAGGCTAGTTCAATGTTTTTGCATCCCGGTGCTGATTTCCTTTTAATTATTCTTTTACATTAATTCGATGCATTTGCATCTAATTTTTGATTTCCCGTTAGTTCTTCTTTGAGGTCAGTTTAATATAGTTGCATTTAGTTTTCGATTTCCCATTAATTATTATTTGAGATTAGATCAATGTATGCATTTGCATAAAGTTTCAAACTTCTCGTTAATTATTCTTTGAGGTTAGTTTAATGCATTTGTACAAAGTTTTCGATTTTCCATTCATTATTCTTTGATGTTAGTTCAATGCATTTACATTTGCATCCCGTTTCTGATTTCCTGTTAATTATTATTTTAGATTAGTTAAATGTATTTGCCTCCAGTTGCTGATTTCCCGTTAATTATTCTTTGAGGTTAGCTCGATGCATTTGCATCAAGTTTCCAATTCTTTGAGGCTAGTTCAACGCATTTTCATCCAATTTATGATTTTTCATTAATTATTTTATGGGGTTACTTCAATGCATTTGCCTCTAGTTTCTAATTTTCTAATTAATAATTCTTTGAGGTTAGTTCGATGCATTTGTATTTAGTTTTTTTTATTTCTCGTTAATTATTTTCCGAGGTTAAGTTTTCGATTTTCCATTAATCATTTTTTGAAGTTAGTTTGATGCATTTGCATCTAGTTTCAGATTTCTTGTTAATTATTCTTTGAGGTTACTTCCATGCAGTTGCGTCCAGTTTTTTATTTTGTGTTAATTATTTTTTTAGGTTAGTTCAAAGCATTTGCATTCAGTTTCCGATTTCCCGTTAAATATTTTTTTAGGTTAGTTCAATGCATTAGCATCTAGTTTCCGATTTCCCGTTAATTATTCTTTGAGGTTGGTTCAATGCATTTGTGTCCAAATTCTGATTTCCTGTTAATTATTTGTTGAGGTTAGTTCCATGCAGTTTCTGATTTCCCATTAATTATTCTTTGAGGTTGGTTCAATGCATTTGCATCATGTTTTCGGTTTCCCATTAATTATTCGTTGAGGTTGGTTAATTGCATTTGCATCCTGTTTTCGGTTTTTAGTTAATTATTCTTTGAGGTTAGTTCGATGCAGTTGCATCCGTCTAGTTTTCGATTTCCTATTAATTATTCTTTGAGGTTAGTGCAATGCAATTTATTCAAGTTTCCAATTTTTTGCTAATTATTTTTTAGGTTAGTTTGATGTTGCATCCAGTTTCTGATTTCCCGTTAATTATAATTTGAGGTTAGTTTAATATAGTTACATACAACTTTCGATTTCCTGTTAATTATTATTTCGGAATAGTTCAATAATGCCCGCAGTTGCAAACTGTTTTCGATTTCATGTTAATTATTCTTTAAGGGAATTAAGGCTAGTTCAATGCGTTTGCATACAATTGCATCCAGTTTCCGATTTCCTGTTTATTATTCTTTTAGGCTAGTTTAATACATTTGCATTCAGTTTCTGATTTCCCGTTAATTATTCTTTGAGGTTAGTTCAATGCTGTTGTATCGAGTTTATGATTTTTCGATAATTATTCTTTGAGGTTAGTTTGATTCATTTGCATCAATTTTCCAATTTTCTATTAATTATTATTTGTGGTTAGTTCAATGTAGTTGCATCCAGTTTTCGATTTATCGTTAATTATTTTTTGAAATTCATTTGCACCCAGTTTTCAATTTCCAATTTCTAGTTAATTATTCATTGTGGTTAGTTCTATGTATTTGCATCTATTTTCTGATTTCATGCTAATTATTCTTTGAGGTTAGTTCGATGCATTTGCATTCTGTTTTCGATTTTATGTTAATTATTCTTTGAGGTTTGCTATATATACATGATTCACTGTGTGGGATCATCAGAGAATTCTAATTGCATTTGTTTAAAAAAAAATTGTAATTGATTGCTATGAATATAACTAAGAATTGACTGCATTAGATATTTTTTATTTAATGGTTAAAAGGGATAATTCTTACAATATACATAGTTGAATCTTTTCCTCAAAGTAGATAATAAAACCATCAAATAGCAATGGTGAATTTTGAATGCTCTTGGTAAAATATAAACCAATTGAGACAGTACATGGATCATGAGTTTATGTTAGAATGCAACTCAAATATTGGTACGGTAAAATAGTGGAGTCAACTCTAAAGCAAGGGAAATCCCAAATTCATTTTGGGTTTTGAATGCGCAATAGTAACACAGTGCACGTAGATAAAAATTGCTTAATGTCCCTCCTTCTCAAGCAACTTTGCATTGAGATTTACTCTGTCGCCAGTCTTAGTAACCGTGACATCTTTCTTAATGAATCCCCTGTGAACGAAATAAGTAGTATTAACTTCTTCTTTGTGTTATCTTGATTTTGTTGGATTTTTCATTCACCTATATCATGTTTAAAAGTTTAATATAAGTATACAACATACATCTTACCCCATACTTAAAACTCGCCTCAAGTCAACTGACTTCTTTTTCCTTTTTGCCTCTTTCCATTTTCTATTAAACTGAACTATACGGTCTACGCTACTGTGGTGTTTAGGAATTGTCCATCTATATCTATGGCTATGTTTGTCTTTGTGTTTGTGTCGTTAAGCTAAGAAATTAGAGAGAAAGAAGTGCTACGATACAGTTGCAACATGACCTTTTGTGTCAAGTACCTTCATGGATATCATTGCAGAAGATTACCCCTTTTCTTTAGTTACAATTGTTTTTTTCTTTTACATGTAAACCCATCGTCAAACTGCTCGACTCCGTCAGATATATCAACACAATTCTTAAACTGGCCCTGAAAATTTGGATAAAAACAAAAATCAGAAATACATGTAATACAGAACTAATTAACAAGCTAGGACATACACGTAATACATGTAAATATGAGTCCACTTGCAATCATAGGTAGACATACAGAGAAATATGTCAAATGATTTTGCCAATCACACCACGTACCAACTAGAGAAGTATAAGGCTTAATCTTAAAGTACACATAAAGAAATCCTTCTAATTGTCTGGGTTTATAAGGCCTAATTGTGGCTACTTGGGTTGGGCCCTAAGGGTTACCACTAATTTTCTATGGAGATGACACTAGGGCTATCAATATATCCTAAATTAAATCGATTAATTTCATCCACACAATTGATAAACATATACAAAATTAATCATAAATATTACTAAAATGTCATCTTATCAGTTCGGTGGAGGGAGAACCCGAAACCAATATCTTATTGGAACTCAAAATTGAACCTATTACCAAACCGAAATACCAAAACCCAAACCACTTTTTATTGGTTTGGTTTGGGTTGGATATCGGGTTATCGAAACTCATTGACAGCCCTAGATGGGACGCAATCAAGCTCAACAAGAAATACACGCACTGTCGTTGTCCGGCTGAGCTTGACTAGGTGGTGTGTAGTGTATATTTTTGGACAACCAACAAGGCCCAATCCGTTTAGGCCCATAAAGCTTAACAATTTCTCTTGAAGTGGTAAATAGAAAAAAACCTTTTTGAAATGGTGCAACGGTTCGAAACGTTGCATTATGCCAAAATGGTGCATCATTTCGAAAAGGTGTGACTGTTTGAGAAGTTGCATTGTTGTTTCGAAAATGCACCACTCTCCTATAAATATCTGACGTTTTTGCATGAAGGGACATCCCTTTTTGCATCTTTTCTCCTCTCTCGTCTAATTCAAAACACAATGTTGAGTTCAATTTGCTGATTTTGTGGAATTGAAATGTTGCTTTCCATAGAAGGAAATTTTGTTCTATCTTAGGAGACTATTTCTCATCCAACCTTAAAGCACCGTGAGGGGGAAAATTGATGATTTTGCAAATGAAAGTATTATATGACGGGAAATTAAGAGAAATGCGAGTTATGAAATGATAATGAGTTCGTGTCAAGGGCTAAGGATATTATTAGTGAGCTTAGCAACAAAATTGGTAATCTTCATGTGAGTGGTTCAGCAATTAAAGGCACATTTTTAGTGACTCATGCTTTTACTGGCAAATGTTAGATTTGGTAGAGGAAGTAGAAGTGGTAGAGGCAGGGGTAGGGGTAGGAATGCTGATGTTGGGAGCCAAGAAGGGTGTAGTGGCATAATGTGGGAAATTGGACTAGGTCAGTGGTCCAGGGGATAGGATGCAAGATACTGAAGAAAAAGGGAGAGCACGGAATCTTGAACGCGGAACCCTAGACCGCGGACGTGGCACATGTACGGTAAGAAGACGAATCGTGAGATGACAGGATAGGTGGACGACTCAGATAGATTGAAGGGAGATATAAAAGGAACAGTGTGTGGAGAGAGAGAGGGGGGCCGCATTAGAGAAAAAGTAGGAGAGAACAAGAGAAAGAGAGGAGAGAAACCTAGAGAGTTTAGAATAGGGTTTTTGTGTTCATACATTTGGCGCCGTCTGTGGGGAGAGACAAAGGCAAGATAGGAATGGCACTGAAGAGGAAAGTAGGTAGACCCAGAAGGGTGGCAGTTGAGGACCCAGCACCGGATCTAGTGCTGGAGGGTGTGATTAATGGAGAAGGAGACCGAAGAGAGGAACAGGAGACAGAAGAAACGAGGCTGATGCGAGAAGAGATTGCGAGACTAAGGGAAAAGAACGACGAGCTGAGAAGAGAGAGAGAAAGGGCAGAGGAAGAGGCCGAGGAAGAAGGGAATAAGGGATCTGAAGGTGAGAGAGCTGAGGAAGAGATGGTTGGACTAGATCTTGTGGAAAACCCGGTAGCGGGTTTGACAATGGAGCAAGTCCAGGAGATGATAGACAATGATAGAGAGGCGAACCGACGGTAAGAGAAGGGTCAAGGAGGAGCGGCTAGTCAGGTGGTGGCTGGGTTGAACCGCAACCCATTAGCAGATAAAATATGGGCGACGGAGGTCCCAAAGCGGTTCGCTCAGCCTAGATTCAAAAGGTATGATGGCAAGGGAGATCTAGCAGACCACATCCATCATTTCCTGCAACAGATGCCTCTGTGGCAGGAGGCGCGGTATGATGGTTTGCGATGTATGATGTTCTCGGGTAGTCTGAAAGGAGGAGCATCAGATTGGCATTACAGGTTACCAGCGGGGAGCATAAACAATTTCTAGGAGTTGGAGCAGGCATTTATAGATCACTTCATACACCAGAAGAGGCGGGTGGTAGATATTGCGGCCCTATTCAATGTGAGGCAATGATCCACGGAATCAGTTAGAGACTTTTTGTGTCGATTCAAGGTAGTGAGAGTGAAAGTTGAAAATCTGGATGAACGGACTGCAGTGATAGCCTTTGAGAGATGTTTGCGCCCGGGAACAGGAGTACACCAGTCTGTGGCAAAGAATGAGATCGCGACCATACATGAACTTTATCCACGTGTAGAGAAGTACATAAGGTATGGAGACACGATGCAGAAGGATTCTAGAAAGTCGAAAAGCAAAGGTTGTTGTCATTGGAAAAGGAAAGGGAGCCCAGGAGGGCAGAGACATCTGGGAAAGAAAGCGGTGGATACCGCGCACGGGTAGAGGGAACCCGGGAGGGTGCCCTACGAGAGTACCGGGAGAGAAAGCCATACTGAGAGACAGAGCAGACGCCGTTGAATAAACCATTGAGCGAGATCTTGCCCTTAATCAAGAATCTCCCGGGGTATGAGGGACCGCGAAGTACACCAATAGAGATACCAGAGAAACCGTTATGCACATATCATCAAGTGCAGAATCACGAGACTAATGATTGTTATGTGTTAAAATGGCTGATTCAGAGGATGGTGGAGAGAGGAGGGATGAGAGAGTTTGTGAGAAGAGAACAGAATGAGGAACGCATGCCACCTCAGGGAAGAATATTGTGAACCATCAATGTGATTTACAGCGGTGAGGTCCTGAGTCACGACGCTCATAGAGACAAGATAAGACGGACGACGAGTATCCAACAGATCAGTGAGAGAATAGACAGACCGTAGCAGAATGCAGTGTTGGCATCATAAAAGGACATAATTGTATTCAGCAATATGACCTCCGGCAAAGGACTCACCGCACGCAGACGCCCTTACATTACAAAGAGTGATGGGAAATTACATGGTGAAGAGAGTGTTGATTGATTGTGGAAGTGCAATAGATCTGTTATTCAGAGTGGCGTTGGAGGAGATGGGAGTGGATCCTAAGCAGCTGCGACCTTCGCGAGCCAATCTATACGGATTCAATGGGAGTATGATAGAGCCCATGGGAGAGCTTTTATTGCCCGTAACAACAGGTCTGGTGACCGTTTCACCCGATTCATGGTGATAGATTCTGTTTCGCAAAGATAATGCAATTTTAGGAGGCGATGGACCCATGAGATGAAGGCGGTACCATCAACGCATTTCATCAAGTGATACGATTTCCCACCCCTACCGCATGTATGAGGTTTACGGTGATCAGGTAACTGCCAAGAACAGTCATCGGGGCTCTGTGAAGCGATTGATCCGCGGACAAGAAGGAGAGGCTTCTAATCCTAGGAAAAGGCGAGCATAGCAATTACAGTACGCCTCGGTGGAGAGGGAGGTGGAGACATTAGTGGTATCGAAGACCCTCGATGAAATTGAAATGGTGAGTATTGGAAAGGGAGAAGAGGGAGTTGGATGGATCCGATCAAAGACTTTTGGCGGGACAGAAGTGACGCATAAGGAGAGAAGAAGGTGGCAACAGGCTTCTCAAAGATACGCTCGCTAGAAGGGGTTATGACTGAAAAAAACTTCAATGGACCGCTGTTAAAATGCTTAGGTCTGCGGCTAGCAGCTGAGGTGTTGGCCGAATTACACGAAAGAGATTGTGGGAGTCATTCTCCAGGGAGAGCTACCGCTCATCGGTTGTTGACACAAGGGTATTTCTGGCCCCATATGAAGAGGGATGCAGGGGAGTTTGCTAAAAGATGTGACAAATGTCAGAAGTTCGCCCAGCTAATATGCACCCCCGCAGAACCTTTACACAATGTTTCCACTCCATGGCCATTTGCTATGTGGGCAATGGATCTAGTGGGACCGCTGCCCATGGCTAGCGGGAAGTAGAGGTTCATGCTCGCAGCCACTGATTATTTCACAAAATGGATTGAGATCGTACTTACAACAGGTGAAGGGGCCGCGCAGGACACAAGTAATCAAGTTATTGTGGGAGAATATCATTTGCAGGTTTGGACTACCATATGCCATCATAGCAGACAATAGGACCCAATTAAACGGAGCAAAGGTGACTGACTTCTTGCAAGCGTACGGGGTGAAATAGAGGTTCTCGGCCCCATACAACCCTGAGGGTAGCGGACAGGCGGAGTCATCCAACAAAACTATTATGAACAATCTGAAGAAGAAGTTGGAAGATAGGAAGGGGGCTTGGGCAGACGAACTAAATCCTGTTCTCTGGGCCTATCAGACTACACCTCGGTCGTCCACTCAGGAGACCCTGCTTTCTATGGCTTACGGTGTGAAGGCCGTGATACCTTCAGAAATGGTAGCAGCAACAACGCGGACAAAAGCCGTGGAGGAGGGTTCAAATTGGAGAATATTAGCAGCGGATCTAAATCTGGTAGAAGAAAGAAGGGACATGGCCCGCATCAAGTTAGGAGAGTACCACAGGAGATTGCAGAGACAGCACAACAAGAGTTTCAAGCCGCGGCAATTCCAAATAGGCAAGCGGGTGCTCCACTGAGTAACTCCTAGCACAAAGAAGGAGAAGGACGGGAAGTTGTGTCACAGCCCGAATTTCTAAACAATAACAAAGTGAATATTTGAAATATAAATATCTTAAATATCACTAGGTTCACTTGTTTAAAAACCCAGACTATGACGGAGGATACTACACATACAAACCCTAATAGCCATGTCATTAAAGAAACAACTTAAAATAAAATAATCCCAATAATTATCCGCAACTTCTTTATTAAGATAACATCCTTCCAAATAAAATATCAAACAAACTCTCAGAATAAAATTCCTCACTACCATGTTCTCATGCCATGAAAAAGGTAAACTACGTTATTACATCCTTCCAATAGGAATCAGACCTAAAAGAAAACTAACGGACTGCTCCAGGCAAGAATCCCAATCACACGCCACGGTTCCACTGCCTTCCACCTATGTTCCCAAGAACACACCCACGTTGCCAAAACAAAGCAAACATGGGTCAGCAAAATGGAATTTGCTGGTATGAGTAGACTAACTACATATAAACATTTCAAACTTTACTTATCCAATTAACACTTTAAATCTATCATAACCTAATCATTCTCAGCTTGGAAGACAGGTAGTTCCGTCATCTCAACCGGCATAGTTTCTTCCCAAGCAAAACTTCCATTTTATTAACTCATTCTAATAACTCATTTTAATATCTAAATAATTGAATTACACTTACCGATGTCCGTCACTGTATAAGGGTAGGACCGCGTCCCTGCAAAAATATTATTAAGTCTTACCCTCCTGCAAAAGAAAGTTAGAACTTGTATATAACATATGTAGATATCTTATATGGATTCAAAAGTAAGCCCAAACACACTCGCATAATCAAATCAATTTCTCTTGTCAATTAATCAATTACTTTTCTTATACACCCACCCTTTAATACCTACTCCACGATTTGCACTCCACACATTTGCCAAATCACACATTCCTGTGCGCCTCTCTCCCACCAAATACCACAATATCATAGCCATCTTTGGGCTTTCATACACATATTTCACAACCTCTTTGGGCACAAAAACTCAGGTCATTAATGGTACATTTAATGAACACCTTAGGTCATTCCCGCCACATTCAAGGAATACCTATCATATCACTAACGGGCCATTCATGGCACATTCAATGAATGTCCTGGGTCATTCTTGCCACATTCAAGGAATACCCAATCCTACATTCCCATACACTAAAGGAATACAACTAACCCACAAGGCGAATACCTTAGTTCCTCTTTAGGGCAGTCCAAACTATCGGGTCATTCATGGCACATTCAATGAATACCTGGGTCATTCATGGCACATTTAATGAATACCCTTATATAACGCTAACGGGCCATTTATGGCACATTCAATAAATGCCCACCTAACATATGACTTCATCAGTCATAAACTAAATTCCAAAACTTGAGGCGTGGAGAGTTCTAAAAGGGTGCGGTAAGTTTTGTTTATGTATTATTGAAATTTATTGTATATATTATTTCAGAGAACGAAAGAATATCTTGATTCAAGTATTTTTGGTTTACGCGTTATTAATTTCATGGATGTATAAGTGTCATAACGTGTGTATCGTAAAAGACTGAAAAATCACAAAGCAGTAAATACACGTACACAAGTATATTTAGAAAGGTTCTAGCCTAAGTCAAACATGCTAATTGTCCTAGACTTATCCTAATAGACCGAATCATAATTTTAGGAAAAAGTCAAATTTTTGGGTCAACTGGTCAAAGTCAAAGTCAACTTTGGTCAACAGTCAAAGTCAACTCTGGTCAACTATCAAAGTCAACCATGGTCAAACTCTTCTAACCCCAAAAGCCCAAAGCCTAAAGCCCATAGTCTAACTTAAGCCAAAAATAAAAATCCAAAAGTAAAAAGATATTAGCCCACCACGATTTTGGCCCAAGCCCAAAGTCGTTTTTGCTATTGTTCATCTCCTTCCTCTCAAATTTCCACCAACGCCTCCACCACCGACCATCGATAACTAAAACAAACCCAGCGGTTTTCATCCCCACAAAAACCCCTACACACCTATCCTAACAATTCATGATTTCGTTATACTGCAAAAATCGCATCCCACGCCATTAACAAAGCTTTGGAGCTTCGATAGCTCCTCTCTAGCACCCAATCCACCGCCAACCCATTCACCTCAACCCAACAACAATGTCCCAACAAAATCCAAACAACAAAACATTCAAACAACACATTAAAAATCGGAACGGTTTGGATCTTGGTCGAACGCCATTAATGGCTGTTTCAAGGCTTCCCCTCACCCAATCAACCCAAACACCAATTCAATACCCAACTCTTCACTACCACAACCAAACATCATCAATAAACATTCAAAGTTTACAATTCAACATTACCACAAATCAAATAAAAAACCATACTTTAAAAAAAACAAAGAACGGTTTGGTGCTGCTGATGGCGACGCCATTAGCCACCTGTCCACGACTTCGGCAGTTTAAATGCCAAAAGTCGGCCTAGTTTATCTACCGCAGTTGGTTCAAAATGGTATCTAACCATTAACAGAGTCGGCAATATTGCAATTAGAGAAAACGGCATTACTGATATGATTAATCGAAACCAATAAAAGAAATATAACATATTATGACTACTCACCAATTTAAAACCGAATTGCTTCCCGAAAGCGAAACCCCGAAAGCCCGACGTCTATTGTCACGCGAAAAAATAATCTTCCTCGCTCAAAACTTTTCAGTAAAACTCTCCATTTTTTTTTTATAAACCCTCGCTGTGTTTTTCCCCCAGAAACTCTCGTGAGAAAACTCTATTTTTTTCTAGTTTTTAAAACCTCCCCGAAAGCAAGGGTTTTAGACTTATCTACTTACTTACGGGCTTTTATCCAAAACTACTGGATATCTTATCTCTGTTTTATTTATTTACATTATTATTAATATTAATATTATTATAGGAAAAGAAATTAAAAGACGGGGTGTTATAATATACACACCTTAAAAGGATCTCGTCCCGAGATTCAAGGTAGAGTGTCAGAGATGAGCTCAGGGTGCATCTGTCTTATCTTATCTTCAAGTTCCCAGGTCACGTCATTTTTCCTTTCACTCCACTGCACTTTTACCAAGTTTACAATCCTCCTCCTAAGGTGTTTCACATCCCTATCTACTATCGTGATAGGCCTCACTGTAAAAGTTACATCATCGTTTAACTCTAGCTCTGCTGGCTGAACAACCTCAGTAGGATCTTTCACACATTTCCGTAGCATAGACACGTGGAAGACATCGTGAATCATCGCTAAGTTAGGTGGCAAAGCAAGACGATACGCCAAACTACCAACGGAGGCTACTATCTCATATGGTCCAATATATCGTGGACTCAACTTTCCTTTCATGCCAAACCTCATAACTCCTCTCACAGGGGAAACCTTCAAAAACACAAAATCGCCTATAGAAAACTCTACCCGTTTCCTCTTCAAATCTGCATAACTTTTCTGCCTACTCTGTGTTGTCTTAATCCTTTCTCTAATGACTTTAACTGCTTCGGATGTCTCTCTCTCACTATCTCAGGCCCAAGCAATACTCGGTCTCCCACATCCGCCAACAAGCAGGTGATCGACATGGACGCCCATACAAAGCCTCAAAGGGTGCCATACCAATGCTCGACTGGAAACTGTTATTATATGCAAACTCCACCAAAGGTAAATGCTCCTCCCATCCTCCACCAAAATCCATTACATAAGAGCGTAACATATCTTCTAATATCTGATTCACCCTCCGGCCGTCATTCCATCCGTCTGCGGGGATGATAAGCGTGACTATCGCCAAACTAGTGCCCATAGCACGCTGAAAAACTCTTCCAAAACTCGGAAGTGAACAAAGGATCTCGATCTGAAACAATACTTACTGGAATCCCATGTAACCTGACCACTTCCCGAATGTACAAGGAAACCAACTTATCTGTACTTCTACGTACGTCAATAGGAATGAAATGAGCAGATTTCGTTAGACGATCAACAATAACCCAAATAGATTCATTACCTCTCCGAGACTTAGGCAAACCATCAATGAAATCCATAGAAATGTGCTCCCATTTCCACATCGGTATCTCTAATGGCTGCAATAATCCGTATGGCCTCGATGCTCTCACTTTAACCTCGCCGACAAGTTAAACACTGAGAAATATATTCTCCGACATCTCTTTTCATTCCTTCCCACCAAAAGGTCCTCTTCAAGTCTTGGTACATCTTCGTTCCTCCAAGATGAATTGTAAACCGAGAACGATGAGCTTCATATAATATTTCCTTCTTTAACTCTCGCATCATCGTACACATAATCTCTCATGAAATCTCAATCCTCCATCGTAATCCACGCCCAATCGACGGACAATCATCTAAAATATCAATGACCGATCATCCAACCGACTCAAAAGAAATCGGTCTCGTGGTTGCATGGCAATCACTTCATCGAAAATCACCGGCTTAACCTCCAAACTACATATATACCCCTCATCTGTATCTGGTGTAGTCCGAACATCATAAGCTGCTATAGTCTCTAAACTCTTCCACTCTTGCACCATAAGAGTGGTCAAAACACCAGGCAATCGACTAAGTGCATCCGCAACTACATTGCCCTTGCCTGGGTGATACTGAATCTCAAAGTCATAACTACTTATGAACTCCATCCATCTCTGCTGTCTCATATTCAACTCCTTCTGTGAATAAAGATACTTCAAACTCTTGTGATCTGTGTAAAGCTTGAACTTCTCACCATATAAATAATGTCTCCACACCTTCAAAGCAAAAACCACTGCCGCTAACTCCAGATCATGAGTAGGATAACGTCTCTCGTGTATCTTCAACCGTCGTGAAGCATACGACACCACCTTCCTCGGTCTTGCATTAACACACAACCCAAACCAGTTCCACTAGCATCCAGTAAAACCACTAGCTTTCCGCCAATAGTCGGATTACTAGAATTGAGTCAGAGTCAACCTCTGCTTCAATTCTAGGAAAGCTTTCTCACAATCATTAGTCCACATAAACTTCACATCTTTCCTAGTTAACTTGGTGAGCGAGCTGCAATAAGTGAGAACTTCTCAATAAATCTCCGATAATATCCAAATAACCCCAAGAAACTTCTAATCTCTCGTAATGCTGGTTGGTTGTTTCCATTCTTTCACTTGCAAAGAACCTTCTCGTGGTCTACAAAGAATCCCTTCACTAGATACCACGTGTCCCGTGAAACGAATTTCTTCTTCCCAAAATGGCACTTGCTAAACTTAGCATACAACTTCGTTCCCTAACGCCTCAGCATCACTATCTTCAAATGCATCTTATGTTCTTCTCGTGTTTTTGTGAATACACTAAAATGTCATCAATGAAAACAATCACAAATTTATCCAAAAGGGTCTGAAAATACGATTCATCAGTCTATAAAGAATGCGGTGCATTCACAACCCAAAAGGCATCCGCGAAAACTCATACAACCCATACCGAAGTTCTAAATGCAGAAAAGGAATACTCTTCTCTTCAACTCCCATCCGATAATAACCAAATTTAAATCAAACTTTGAAAATATTTTAGCCCCTTTCAACCGGGTCCAACAAATCATCAATCCTAGGAAGCGGATACTTATTTTTATAGTCACCGGTCCAAATCCCCTCAAGTCAATACACATCCTCAAAGTACCATCCTTCTTTGAAACAAAAATAGCGGTACACCCCATGGTGAGTTGCTCGGTCGTATGAACCCGGTCATACACACCTTAAAAGATTCAAACTCATATACTCAAAAAGATATGGTTAAGCCAAAACAAAATCATTAAACATTAAACTCTTTACCCTTCTTGAGTAATTCCTCGGCTTGCACTTTCATTTTAGATCCAATAGCTTAGGTGCCAACCTCGTAAGCCCGACTTTGAAACCGTGCAGTCCCCGGTAACAAGTCTATACTCTAAACTCCACCTCCCTCTTGGGTGGCAACCCCGAAATCTCCTGAAAAACATCTTCAAGTCTCTCACTACTTCCACATCATCACGATATCCCTGGTGGGTATCTCTATAGAGCACAGGAAACTAGACATCACCGAGTCCTCCTTACTAACACAGGTGTGAATCAACTTTGGCATGCCAGGTGTATTCACTATAACCTCCCTCCTCGCACAGTCCAAGGTAACATGATAATGCGTCAACCAATCCATACCAAGTATGAAATGGAAACCCTCAAACCCCAAAACGATCAAGTCTACCATAAAGACACGTTCTAAGAAACATAACTTAAAACCTTTGCACTCGTCATACAAGGTAACAGAACCTCCTAACGGTGTCTCAACACACAAGGGCTTAGACAAAAGGGTAGTTTTAAAACTTTCTTTCTCAACATACTGACGAGATATAAAGGAATGTGAAGCACCCGAATCAAACAAAACTCTGAATGTAAACTGAGAAGAACTAAAGGTACCTTCAACATTCCCAGGTCCTGGCATAGCTACATAGGCTCTAGCACGAGTGACTGGTGCTGGTGCTCTGTTCTGCTGATTTCCCTGCTTGGTAGGGCAATAACGAGATAAATGCCCCACCTGCTTACACTCCTAGCAAGCCCTTTCAACAGGAACTATGGCTCTGAGCATTGGTCTTTGGTGCGGTAAAAAGTAATGATCTTTGGTCGATACGGAAGAGCGGGAGCTCGACCACGAAGTTTGGGGACCCCGCCGACCACCGATTCCCCGAGGTCTATAGCATCCACCGCCCGGTGGCCTATAACCACCCTGCTGATGAAATCCTCCCTGGGGTCGGAATACACCCTGCTGATGAAATCCTCCCTGAAACCCCTGGGATGGTGGTCTCTGAAATGGACCCCTCTGAGGTATATCATAAGGCCTAAACCTATTCGGCTGCCTGCTCTCAAAAGGCCTAGGACCAACAACTGGTATCTCACCAAACTTCCTCTTCCCCCTCGACTCTCTTAGGGCTGCATTCTGCTCCTCATATCTCAAGGCCAAGTCCAACACACGATCAAAAGTGTCCCCATCAAAAGGAATCAACTTGCCGGACAAGTGACTCTCTAACCCACGTATGAACTTTTGGTTTTTCTTCTTGTCAGTATCCACAAGATAGGGAGCAAACCTCGATAACTCATTAAACTTGGTCACATACCTAGTCACCGACTTCCCGTCTTGAGTCAACTCAGAGAACTGTTGAGCCAACTGCTCTTTTACTGCCTCTGGAATGAACTTACTCTCAAATCTAATCTTGAAGTCTTCCCAAGTCAAAGTTCTAGTGTCCAGACTAGGGGTAAGAGCTCGCCACCAAAACCTAGCAGCGTCATCAAGTTGGTGAGCTGCCAACTCCTGCTTCTGAATCTCAGTAAGCTGCATACGCTTAAATACATTTTCACAACTTTGAATCCAAGACTCCGCTGCAATCGCATTCCCAACACCAGTAAATCGCTGCCCACCAAGAGTACCAAACTCCTTATTGCGCTTAGCAAAAGGATCTCCCTGAACATGATGGTTATTCTGCATAGCCTGCAACAACTGATTCAACTGTCCTCCTGACATCTGTACTGGAGTGTTCACTGCAGGTCCAGTAGTATTACCATTACGTGTCTCAACCATGATCTACAGTTCAAACAAAACTCCCATTAATATTCACATATATCCAAAACTCTCAATACTATAACCCATATTCCACATCCGAGGATCACTTAGACTTTCCAACACTAAGCTAACCTGGCTCTGATACCAAATGTCATAGCCCGAATTTCTAAACAATAACAAAGTGAATATTTGAAATATAAATATCTCAAATATCACTAGGTTTACTTGTTTAAAAACCCAGACTATGACGGAGGATACTACACATACAAACCCTAATAGCCATGTCATAAAAGAAACAACTTAAAATAAAATAATCCCAATAATTATCCGCAACTTCTTTATTAAGATAACATCCTTCCAAATAAAATATTAAACAAACTCTCAGAATAAAATTCCTCACTACCATGTTCTCATGCCATGAAAAAGGTAAACTACGTTATTACATCCTTCCAATAGGAATCAGACCTAAAAGAAAACTAACGGACTGCTCCAGGGAAGAATCCCAATCACACGCCGCGGTTCCACTGCCTTCCACCTATGTTCCCAAGAACACACCCACGTTGCCAAAACAAAGCAAACATGGGTCAGCAAAATAGAATTTGCTGGTATGAGTAGACTAACTACATATAAACATTTTAAACTTTACTTATCCAACTAACACTTTAAATCTATCATAACCTAATCATTCTCAGCTTGGAAGACAGGTAGTTCTGTCATCTCAATCGGCATAGTTTCTTCCCAAGCAAAACTTTCATTTTATTAACTTTCATTTTATTAACTCATTCTAATAACTCATTTTAATATCTAAATAATTGAATTATACTTACCGATGTCCGCCGCTGTATAAGGGTAGGACCGTGTCCCTGCAAAAATATTATTAAGTCCTACCCTCCTGCAAAAGAAAGTTAGAACTTGTATATAACATATGTAGATATCCTATATGGATTCAAAAGTAAGCCCAAACACACTCGCATAATCAAATCAATTTCTCTTGTCAATTAATCAATTACTTTTCTTATACACCCACCCTTTAATACCTACTCCACGATTTGCACTCCACACATTTGCCAAATCACACATTCCTGTGTGCCTCTCTCCCGCCAAATACCACAATATCATAGCCATCTCTCGGGCTTTCATACACATATTTCCACGACCTCTTTTGGGCACAAAAACTCAGGTCATTCATGACACATTCAATGAACACCTTAGGTCATTCCCGCCACATTCAAGGAATACCTATCATATCACTAATGGGCCATTCATGGCACATTCAATGAATGCCCTGGGTCATTCCTGCCACATTCAAGGAATACCCAATCCTACATTCCCGTACACTCAAGGAATACAACTAACCCGCAAGGCGAATACCTTAGTTCCTCTTTAGGGCAGTCCAAACCATCTGGTCATTCATGGCACATTCAATGAATACCCTTATATAACACTAACGGGCCATTTATGGCACATTCAATAAATGCCCACCTAACATATGACTTCATCAGTCATAAACTTAATTCCAAAACTTGAGGCGTGGAGAGTTCTAAAAGGGTGCGGTAAGTTTTGTTTACGCATTATTGAAATTTATTGTATATATTATTTCAGAGAACAAAAGAATATCTTGATTCAAGTATTTTTGGTTTACGCGTTATTAATTTCATGGATGTATAAGTGTCATAACGTGTGTATCGTAAAAGACTGAAAAATCACAAAGCAGTAAATACACGTACACAAGTATATTTAGAAAGGTCCTAGCCTAAGTCAAACATGCTAATTGTCCTAGACTTATCCTAATAGACCGAATCATAATTTTAGGAAAAAGTCAAATTTTCGGGTCACTTGGTCAAGGTCAACCCTGGTCAAAGTCAAAGTCAACTTTGGTCAACAGTCAAAGTCAACTCTGGTCAACTGTCAAAGTCAACCATGGTTAAACTCTTCTAACCCCAAAAGCCCAAAGCCTAAAGCCCATAGTCTAACTTAAGCCAAAAATAAAAATCCAAAAGTAAAAAGATATTAGCCCACCACGATTTTGGCCTAAGCCCAAAGTCGTTTTTGCTACTGTTCATCTCCTTCCTCTCAAATTTCCACCAATGCCTCCACCACCGATGCAGCCACCACCGGCCATTGATAACTAAAACAAACCCAGCGGTTTTCATCCCCACAAAACCACCTACACACCTATCCTAACAATTCATGATTTCGTTATAATGCAAAAATCGCATCCCACGCCATTAACAAAGCTTTGGAGCTTCGACAGCTCTTCTCCAACACCCAATCCACCGCCAACCCATTCACCTCAACCCAACAACAATGTCCCAACAAAATCCAAACAACAAAACATTCAAACAACACATTAAAAATCGGAACGGTTTGGATCTTGGTCGAACGCCATTAATGGCTGTTTCAAGGCTTCCCCTCACCCAATCAACCCAAACACCAATTCAATACCCAACTCTTCACTACCACAACCAAACATCATCAATAAACATTCAAAGTTTACAATTCAACATTACCACAAATCAAATAAAAAACCATACTTTAAAAAAAACAAAGAACGGTTTGGTGCTGCTGATGGCGACGCCATTAGCCACCGGTGTCCAGACTTCGACAGTTTAAATGCCAAAAGTCGTCCTAGTTTATCTATTGCAGTGGTTCAAAATGGTATCTAACCATTAACAGAGTCGGCAATATTGCAATTAGAGAAAACGGCATTACTGATATGATTAATCGAAACCAATAAAAGAAATATAACATATTATGACTACTCACCGATTTAAAACCGAACTGCTTCCCGGAAGCGAAACCCCGAAAGCCCGACGTCTATTGTCACGCGAAAAAATAATCTTCCTCGTTCAAAACTTTTCAGTAAAACTCTCCATTTTTTTTTTTAAACCCTCGCTGTGTTTTCCCCCAGAAACTCTCGTGAGAAAACTCTATTTTTTTCTAGTTTTTAAAACCTCCCCGAAAACAAGGGTTTTAGACTTATCTACTTACTTACGGGCTTTTATCCAAAACTACTGGATATCTTATCTCTGTTTTATTTATTTACATTATTATTATTATTATTATTATTATTATTAATATTAATATTATTATAGGAAAAGAAATTAAAAGACGGGGTGTTATAAGTTGGGTCCGAACTGGGAGGGACCATATACCGTGGTAGATATAGGAGGAGCAGGAACCTACAAGGTGCAGCCCAAGGAGGGCAAGTTGGTAGAGAAACCATGGAATGTTAGAATGCTCAAAAAAATTTACACTTGAATGTAACAAAAAGTCAGAGCAAAGATATATAGCTGTATGTAAATATATAATACAACGGTACTTTTGAGATGAGATTGTTAGTAGGAGCAGTAGAAGTTCCCCAGAATGAACATGGGACGGGAAATGCAAGCATAGAGAGAAAGAGAGCAGAAGGGATGAGCCCTTCATTGAGACAAAGTTAGAATTATCCATGGGGCAAAATGAGATGCCCCAAGGGGCTTTCTGTGGCTATAACACCACGGAGTGGGATGAGCCCTTCGCGGGCGGAGTGATACAAATCACACATGAGGCATTGAGCCCAGAATAAAGAGAGACAACGGGAGGGGCGGGGAGGAGCCCTTCACTGATACAATACCAGATTTGAGCCTGGGACAAGAGGAGTTGTCCCCATCCCCAGAGTGGGATGAGCCCTTCACGGACGAGAGAGGTGAACTACACATGGGGCATTGGACCCTAGAGTAGCGAAAGACAGCGGAGGGGATGAGCTCTTCGCTGATACAAGGCCGGAGTGGAGCCTGGGGCAAGATGAGTCATCCCAATTAAATCCTGTAGTCGCAGACTGGAGGTACAGATTACATGCGGGGCATGGAGATTGGCCCCTTCTGGCTAGGTAGCTGAGTAGAAAGAGAGCGGCCGAGTGAGAATACTAATTGTTTAAGTCAATATAGCAAAATCTCAGGAGAGAGAGATATAGACATGAGGAGACGGGAGACATACATACAGTGCAAATTAAATGAACAGTAGGAATCACAGCTAAAGAGACAACACACTAGGAGCAAAAGCAAGCATCCTTTTGAACAAAATGAATATAAAGTGTTTACATAATAAAGGAGTGGATCTGCTAAGAGATCATGAGTTTCAAATGTAGCATAGTATAAAAGAGAATTTCTAAAGCTGCTCGGATGCGGGATCATCATGAGTCATGACATCAGAGTCTCCTTCAAGGGCCGTAGCTTCAGATTCAGTAGTAGCCGCTGCTTGGATGGGGGGGTCCTCTTGACCGGGGTGGCCAAGGACAACATCAGTAGTCTGTTCCACTTCCACTGCGATATCAGTTCTTTCAACCACAGGGGTGGCGGGCCTTTCGGGGAGAAGTCTCCCTTCTAGAGTGAGTCACACGTGCTCTTCATGAATCTTTCGGGCTACTCGCTTGTCTTCCAATTGCTTGAAGTGGTCGCGTAATGCAGCCATGTCTGTTTGGTGCTGTTGCTGCAATGCAGTAGAGTCAGCTTGGTGTTTCTGCATAAGTGCATCCACGGCTTCCTGATGTTATTGAGCAAGGGCGTCCAAATCACATTGGTGTTGTTGAAGAAGTTCTTCCCTCTATCTGGTCAGGCGTTCGTTAGCTTTGTCCAAATCTTGCTGGTGAGTAGACTCTGCGAACCTAAGCTCGTCTTGGGCCCTGAGTTTGGCAAGGTTGGCGGCTTCCAGAGCTGATTGAAGCCCGGTATAGGCACTTCTTAAGCCTTTAAGGCCGCAGAGTTCTTTCTCCAGGGATGCTACCTTATTCTTGGCACTGAAGAGGTCACGAATCATGAAAGAGATATCCAAGCTTACCTAGAATCCAGGGGCGAGATGTAAAAAAAAAAGAAAAAAAAAGGAGAGAGAGAGAGAGTGTACCCTTTCCCAATTGGTATACAGCGATGTATGATGTTGATCGAATGAACCCCCATCGGCATACGCAATGTCCTTAGGCAAGTGAGCATTGTAGAATAGAGAAGAGGTAGCGGCCGCATTGTCCAGTGTGAAGTCTACGGTGTTCAGCCTGTGGTCACGCACCTTGAACACAGGGCAGAAATCCTCAACAGGGATCATGTCAGAAGCAGGAGGAACAGGGGGACAAGTTTCTTTGCCAGGACGGCGAGAGTGCTGGGAAGGGACTGCGGATTGAATGGGTTAGGAAGTGATGGGCTCAGGATCTTCATAAATGGATGTCTGCTGAGTGACTTGGTCAGACTCTGCTGAGGTTGAAGTCCGTTGCCTCTTGGCTGGTGGTGCATTAGCAGGAGCATCGACTTCAGTGACGGGGATCTCCCTGACATCACCATCTCCATCGGAGTCGCTGTCAAACAATTTCTTCTTGCGAACATCCATATCGTTAGCGAGGGAAAGGGGAGAGGTGTATTGATCGTCCCAAGTAGATATGGAGCGATAAGAAGGGATGTCTTTGGGAGCAGAGCAAGGGCGGGGATTGCAAGATTTGCGTGACTGAGAGGAAGTTTGGGGATGACAGCGGTGTGAGGCTTGGGTGTGGGATCTTTTCCTAGGAGGATGCGAGGCTTTTGGTTTCCTTTCTTTGGGAGGGGGAGGACGGTAAAATGGAGCCGAGAAGCCGTGGAAAGTTTGTAAATCAGGGATTTGCAGTAAGGGAGTAGCGGTGGTAGGATGGATACCCAGGAGTTCGGCTTGACCTGGACTAAGATCGCGAAGCCTTTGGAAGACAGGACAAGATATGCCTGAGTAGATTCAGGATTTGGAATCTGGCCGCTAACCTACAAAATGGAGAAAAACCGCGGTTTAGTGTGCATCGAGACAGACGGTTAAAGAGATGAGAAGAATAAAGATACTCACCATGGGCTATGAAGGCGAGATGATTAAGAGTCAGTTCTGGAGGAAGGTCCGCGGACAGAAATTGCCCCGATACGTATAGAGAGTAATGGTGCCACACCTTATCGGAGGTAGTGACACGGAGCAAGAGTTGGGGTTTCTGAGGACGCACACAGAAGGACTGGTACCCACACCGACGTCCTTGGTGCTTTTCTTGAGGAAATAGTGAGAGATGATATCGCGGCTGGTAATATGGGGTTGACCAGTTTTATTATAGGAGTTCACGGCATACATAGTCCTCCAAAAATTCCCGATGCCTTGGCATGGGGGGATGTTGAAATGATTACATACTTCAACGTCCAGAAAGGTGAGGTGAAGCCTTAGACCGGTAATTATTTGACCTACCGTAATCACGAGGTACCCCGGACGGTGGGGAACCAGGTGGGGGTAATGTGTGGTAGATGGCACATGCTCTAGGTTTATGCTAGCAGGAATGCCATAAGCAGCCCTAATTGAGTCTAAATAAGGGCGGCGGCATCGAGATGGTGGAGGTAGCAAGGAACCTTGATGTCCCGAGGTGGATGGTACCATCGCAGAGGCAGTAGGGGGTGGAGACGCTACCCCGTGGGATGGAGAAGAGGCGGAGTCGTCGGATTCGGTGGCTGACATCGGAAAAGTAGAGGAACAGACGCGAGATATGAACAAACCCAAATAACCAGTTCAAACTAAAATAAAGGGAGCCCAGAAAATGTACCGGTGGGAGCAAGGAAAGAGATGTTAAGCCTGAAAAGGATGCCAAAAGTGGAGGGAAATCGCCGGAAGAGTAAAGAAGCACACGCTGACCAAAGGCTGATCGAAAATGGGAGAACGATGGCAGAGCAAGAGAAGGAGAAAAATGAAATGGGAAAGAGGGAGAAGGAAAGGGGTTTAAAAAGGGGAAGGGTAGAAGGGTAATTGCAGGGAGTTGATCGATGAATTTGAGGAGTCGGGAGGACAATCTAGCCAGGATGAGACACGTGGAAGCACGAGACATGAGGGCGGCTGGAAGCACGCGTGATGATTACAGTCCCCATCACGCGTGAATCAAGGAAAAAGAGCATGGGCAGTGGACAAAAAAGACAAGTGATGAAAGTTCTCGACGCCGGATCCATTAATAGGACCACAGAGTCGAGAAGGGGCATTTGTAGTGGCATAATGTGGGCAATTGGACTAGGTCAGCGGTGCAGGGGATAGGATGCAAGATACTGAAGAAAAAGGGAGAGCACGGAATTGTGACCACGGAACCCTAGACCGCGGAAGTGGCACATGTACGGTAAGAAGACGAACCGTGAGATGACAGGACAGGTGGACGACTCAGATAGATTGAAGGGAGATATAAAAGGAACAGTGAGTGGAGAGAGAGAGGGGGGCCGCATTAGAGAAAAAGTAGGAGAGAACAAGAGAAAGAGAGGAGAGAAACCTAGAGAGTTTAGAATAGGGTTTCTGTGTTCAAACAAAGGGACTGCAAGTGAGGATGGGGGTGGAAGAGGTAGAAATGTTGCTGAAAATGCCCCTATGCAAAGACTTTCTGAACTTTTATTTGGCAATTCACAAGGTCCCCCACAACCTAGCCAGTATGAACCTATTCAGAGTTTCAGACTCAAGAAAGTGTTGCTCTAGTGAGGCCAGTCCTAAACATTCTTGCAATGCCACCAATGCCACCTCCGAGAAAAAGGTCCAGAAAGGGGACAACATCCTCTCAAGCTTCATCACATGTAGAGTCTTAAGTGTTAAGTGCTATGTTTTATGGGGTTTATTCTGTCAGACTTGATTGCTATGTTTTGTATTTTATTTTGTTTCAGACTTAAGTGTCATGTTCTATTCAAGTGCTATGTTCTTATGTAAGACTTCAGTGCTATGCATTTTGATTATGTTAGTTAAAACATGTTCAGTGTTATGCATTTGGATATGATTATAATAACTTGTCAGATTTAAATGTAGACTTGAATAACACAACAACTACAATTCCATTACTTTAAAATGTTAATTTTCTCACAAGTTCACTTACATCAGACACATTGCCTTTAATGTGCATCTTAATAGCACCATCAATACACAATTTAAGTTTCCCCTCCTCTTTGGCTTTCTCTTTGTTCTTCACCCCATTCCTTTCCACGTACTGCCACAACCTTTGTAAAACCCCATTTTTATTTTACTAGTTAATTGTGGTGTTATTATTTATTTAGTTTTATTTATTGATATAATGTTTTGGAAATTTCAAAAATATAGAAATTATAAATTTTGAAATTTTGGTTAAGCAAAACTAGGAGAGAAACGTGGGATAGTTATCAATGATAACTCACATAGGTAACTATTTTTTTTCCCTCTCTCCCACATTTTCAAAAGATAAAAATAAAGAGAACTATAAAAAACCCTAGCCTCCATAAGAAGAATAAGAAGAAGAAGAAGAAAAAGGAGGAGTATCGACGCGATATCGATTTTCTTTTCTAGATACTACTAACGTTTTGCAAGATAAGGTGAGTTAAACTTTATGTTTTCAGTAGAAACATGATTTGTTGTACTTTTGTGTTGTTCATATGATGGTAATTAGAGGCTAGATGTTAAAGAGATTTGAATTACGATGATTCATGCGTAGGTTTATGTACTAAGTTATTAAATTAAGTTAACATGCTTTCTTTTGATGATTTGGTGATGGTAGATATTTTAAATCATGTGTAACTGTTTTGATATGAAAAACTATGACTAGGAAGCCATTATTAGTTCTGGAGAATCATTAGAGAAGAAGGTGAACATTAAAAGGGAAAACAAAAAACTGCACTGCGTAGTCAAACGTTTTGTATTAGATGGAGGTGGATCCATTATTTGATGGCTCTAAACTTTACTATGAAGTTTTATAAGATGATGTAGTCTGATATATTCGAGTTACAGACAGATCCAACGGTTGGATTACTATCGAGGCACGCATAAGCGTGACTGGTCGTAGTATAAACTACGTCAGAAAACTGCACTGCGCAGTCATAAGTTTAGGCGTAGATGAAGGATGACCCAGTCATGGATTTTTCTCGAATTTGATCTGTATATTTAGCACACATATTAGTCATACCCATTAAGATTTCAGGCCAATCCGAAGGTGGGATGTCAGTCGAGGCATTGAAGTACGAGACTATTGATTTTCGATAAAGTTGTGAATGGAAAATGGTTAATTTATTGAATGGATTGTTGTTTATGATCATTGTGCATGATTTGCTACTGTATGAAATTAGTATATTTATATCACAAGTGTATCCTTGGTTTATTGGAATATTAACATGAAAATTGATTGAGCTTGTGCAAATTGTCACTCTTGGGAGTGTGTTATAAGAAATATTGCTTGGAAGGTATTGTTGATCTTGAAAATTTATTTTTGTTTGTTGTAATTAATATACTATATGGATGTAAAATCATTAGTATAACTATGACTTTATTAGAATAAGATGAACATTTCCCATACTCTAGGCAGCAAAGCGCTAAGGTATTGTATATATTTATTATTTAAATAATTGGTTACAATGTTATATTAATTTCTGTAATATATTGGCTGTACGTATTACAAAGATTGCACGTTAAGAGAAACTAAATTTCTCTTGTCGGTTGGTGACAAGGGATCAATGTCTCTAATGTAGTCGAATAATATAGACGTGATATACGTATCTTCGTGGTGATAATGTGTGTTATATTGTTATGAATTATCATGAGCATTGCATTTAGGACACTCACACCTGCTGGCCCTATGTTTGCTTTTGTTTTGGCTCTGTTTGGCAGTAGAAAAATTTGTAGTAGCCAACCTGGATTAGCTGATCTAATTCTGTAGATGTGCAACTTAAAGCGAAGTTAATCTGGAAGCCGCTTTTGGTGCCAATCGTTAAATCACAAGTTCAAGCGTGCCCCATGTTTGGTTCACATTGTATCTCATTATACTTATAACCTGTTACATATTTGAAAAAATAATAATAGAACATTATAAATCAAAAAGAAAATAATAACTTAAATACAATGTCTATATTCTCACAAATTTTTTTTTTTCACAAAATATTTAATTAGAAACAAGTATAACTGGTTATTTCATTCTTAACATGAAACAAATCCAAAGCAAAATCAAAAGTATTACATCAATCAGCATTGTGATAGTCACAATAGTCATTCCACATTGCAATGGTAATAGACTTTCTATAATCTGATGCAATTTCTCGTATTCTATTTCTACTAAGGTTTTCTAGATCTTGTCTCCTCATTCCAAAGTCTCCTTCAAGTTCTTCTTGCTATCTTTGATCCTTATCAAAAAATTCATCATTAAGTTTCTCTCTTCGTATGTGATTGTGTAGAATGCAACATGCTATTACTATCTTTACTTGTGTTTCAAACGGATATGGAGGTGGAAGAGCCAAAATAGCAAACCGCTTTTTCAAGATTCCAATGATACGTTCAACAGTATTCCTCAAAGATGAATGACAAAGATTGAGTAGCTCTTTGTAATTTGTAGGATGTAACACTCCAAATTTTTTTAGATGATAACGAGTGCCACAAAATGGAGCAATAAAATTTGGTGCATTGGCATAGCTCGCATCAGCCAAATAATATTTACCTACATTTCAAATAAAATAAAATTAAGCATTATGATCATAAACATGTTCAAATAGTATAAAGGGTTTTGGAATATTAAGCATGACAAAAGAATCCACAAGATTTAACATAATAATAAGCATTATGTACCTTCAGGTACTTGCAATTTGTCTTCCCTTGTTAGTGCTGAATTTAAAACACGTGAATCTGTAGTCGACCCTTCCCAACCGGCAAGAACATATTGAAACTTCAAGTCAAACGAACATGCCACCAAAACATTTTGCGTAACAATTCCTTTCCTATTTATAAAAGGAACTCTCTCATTTGAACCAATCAATGCAGGGATATGTGTTCCATCTATTGCTCCAACACAATCCTAATAGAAGTATATTTTAAGTAATAAAAAAAACAAACTATTTAAAATGTATCATGCAATTTAAGTTTAAAAAAAATTATAATCATACGTAGTCAATATCTTAAAATATGGATAAAATCTATAACCACCTTCAAGAATTTTAGGAGGAGTACTAGATCCTGCCGGTTGTAGAAAATCTTCATATAGTGCTTCTATTGCATTCAAGACATTGTTGAAGTGGCGGCTAATAGTTTCTCTAGAATGCTGAAAATGTTCTTGAATGGTTCGATTACGTTCGTTATGACCAATTGTATACATAAATATTGCTAGTTGTTCCTTGACTTATACTGTATCAGAGTGAGTGAGTAGACCTTTCGTTTGTAAAATATCACACAATCGCAAAAACACGTGTTTTTCCATACGAAAGTTTTCTTGGCACCGCGCACCATGTCCAGTAAGCACTTCTTCAACCCACTTTGCGCCACTAAGGAATTTTATTGACATAATATTGATAATAACCAGCCGTTAACATGGTACTAACACATGCTGCTTGCATTATCATATCTTCTTCATCAGAGTCGTCAGACATAGTATAGCCCCTGTCAACACATTTATTAAGCAAATAGTATATTTAAGTTGTATTACATAACACCTGATAAACATAATTTTTATAGCAAATATAAAAATACTACTTCATTGCATAAATAGAACAAACTTCACGTTCAAACAAGTTTTGCATTCTCATTAAATACATAGAACAAACACATGTTCAATCAAGCAAGTTTTGTATTCCCTTAAGTGACCATAATTAACAAAATAAATATATATCCAATACGTACCCTTGCAAAATATATACTACTAGATTCATAAAGTCTACGACACCTGGACACCTAATGATCCCCAATAGGCCAACAAACAAAGTATGCATTTTTCCACATCAAATATATTGGGGATCAACAAAAAAATAAGTTATAAACTTGCTTATCACTTTTCTTCAAATTGATAAAGCAACCATTCCTTTTCGGCTTTCCATAATGCATGGCCCCATGAACACCCTCGCTTTCTTTTTTCATCTTCTAAGAAATCCAAAGCTCGCATGAAAGTCACGGGTCATCAAGATTAGGAATGGCTTCTAATTCAACAATCAACTTTGCTTCAGACGATGGTTCAGAATTAGGTGTTGCAATTTCTTTCTTCTTGTTTGCTATTTCAGTAAATGTTGTTGCCATGCTTTGAATAGCATCTACCATAGCCTCTCCAGTGCTTTTAGGACGCGGCTTTTAGAATCATGAGGGTTTGGCATCATCTTTGGTCGTCTCTTTTTGAGTTGGGCACAAGCTTCAAACTTACTGTCCAAATTGATCGGTTTTAGAGTATTATTACCCAAATCATCAGAACCAACAAGTGGACTTTGGGACCCCTCTCCATTCAGATTCCCCATCTTCTTTGAAATATGTTTTTCATGGTTTATAACTTTCTCACAGTAGTTGGTGGAGAGCGAGTGAAGTGAGACGTTGGACTTTGATGCTTTTAGGACTGAAGTCATCTTTGCTGTTAGTTTCCTTTATTATTACTAATGAAAGGTTGTACAATTTAGAGTCGTAACTTATATTCTTTTAATTTATGTAATTGGTGGTCTAGATAATGGAGATGGAGTTTTATGGATATTTATTATTGGAAGGCTTGTTTAATTATTTGAAGTTTACATGATTGAGTTGGTTTTGAGATTACTTTTGTAGTTTTAAATGCTTTGATTATGTTTATCTAGACATGGACATGTATGTGTCATTTCCAGTTCACACCCTAGGTCATGAGTGATTAGATATTAGTCGGAAATGTGAATTTTTGATTACTCAAATTTTGGGGTGTGACAACCTTCCCCTTAGCTTTAGTTTCTAGATCTACCCATTTGAAACCTTGGCATCTTGGTGCACTATTACATCTAAGGAATCTCAATCCCAAACTTTTTTTCTTGCCCACTCCAGCGAACGGTCATAGTATCTGGACATCCTCTAACACAAGAATAATCAAACCAATGACAATCAACCTTCCAATGATCAGCATCCCCACAGAGGAAACAATTTTTTTTTGATAGCGCTCGATGATGACATTGCAACTGGTACCTACAAAATGAACATAAAACATTAAGATTGCAGTAAAGTATTAGTTGGTGTAAACCCCTCATACTTATATATACTCTTTGCCAAAACCCCCCAAAAATATAAACCACTTTGGGATTGCTCTAGTACAGTTCAAACGGAGAAGGAGAAGAAAGTGGAGGCAATCATAAGAAGAGAACCTGAGATGGATGGTTTATGCTACTAAGCTCCCCAATACCACGGTCCATAAAAAGATTTCAAAGAAAATGTCGTAGAGATGAATGGTTGGTGGATAGAGATATTCATTTGCAAAAAGTGGGGTCAAATAAGCTTATAAATGCTTTCTGAAATGAAAAAAAAAACAATAAAACCCAACGGCACTATCATAAGAGCAAAATGGCCAATAGATAAAATATCAATGTCTGTTATAGACAAAATTGATGAAGTGGGGGATAGGGGTGGCAGTTTTGTACCTAATTCACTAACTTCGACCACCTAAATTAGCATATTTGGGTTGGAAAAAAAGGATTTCGGGTCATTTAAGGGTTGACCTGCCGAACCCGTCAAATAAATAGGTTGGGTTAGGGTCACATATGTTAACCCGAGTAATCCATTAGTAGACCCGATTTGTTCTCCGGTCTAATGGGTTGGGTCATTAACCCGTGATCTGTATAACCTGTTTTAAGATAAGTTTCTTTATTTTTAAGATCTCATCATCCCAACTGTCTACAATAAACAACTAAAATGAGAAGGATTAGCCGTCAAATTGATTCATTCGATAAAGATATGTTTCGTTATTCAATTTTCATTGATATGTAATTAAATTATGGATGATTTTTGAGAATTAATACATATTTTTTATAAATAAATCGTGTAATATTAAATATTTTACATACAGGTTATCTCTGAATCCAATTCGAAATTGGGTTGGATTTCGATTTGCTCTCCTAACATGTGACCCAAATATGACATGCACGAACCCGACCTAACACGACCCCTAGTGGGGGGCAAACTCAAATGATTTAAAAAATGTGGAGTCAACAGGCTATATCGTTTTAAGGTTTTTTTTTACTTAACCCCCAAAAACTTTAAGGCAGGGCCAGCCCTGAGGACAGTCCACACAGGTGATTGTTTGGGGCCCCAAAATTTGACCCAAAATGGGGGCCTCTAAGTCTGAAAACATCTGTGCACTATTGTTATTTTTGGCCCAAACTTATGCTCTAAATTAGGCCCAAATATGAAGCCTTAAGCACATAATAAGCCTACTGTTCTGTTTCGGCCCAATATTGGGATCTAAATTTGGGCCAAACATGAAACCTTAAACAAACAATAAGCAAAAGCCCAAAATCCCTTAGAAACCCAACGTATGCATCATACTTTAACTAGCTGACCCATCATTCTTCTCTCCCAAAACAAAAACAAATTGAAAAACTAGTAAACCAAACCGGTTATTTTTCTCTCAACTTCACCAAGTCCTACACTCCCGCTCCTCTCTCTTTTATTGTTTTGGATGGTGTACCTTTCTCCAGCGACTCTTCGGTAGGGGCCACACTTTAGGAACTCGCCTAGAGCCCCGCAAAACTCAGGGCCGCCACTGCTTTAAGGTCGAAGAAAATTTTGGTATTGGAGATGTCATTAGAGTATTTATCGAGAGCAAAAACATAGATTTCTTCAAACGAGAGAATAGGCTTAGAAGACACTGCTAAGCCAATGCAGAGGAAAATAGTGATAAGGCGTAAACTGAAAGTGTATCCCGAGCATTTCCGGTTACAAGAAGAAGTGCTTGAGTTTGTCATAGTAACTGACGATTTATAAGAAAAATCAGAAGAACTCTCGCAAAAGAGACACAAAAATCTTATTACCAATGCAGGCCCTCAAAATAGAGGGCCACATCACCATTTTAAAGGTTAGGTTGAAGGAGAGATCTGGTATTTTAAAGGTTAGGTTGAAGGAGAGATCTGGTATGAAGGACCTCTAAATGATGGGTTGTACAACGCAACCTTTATAATCAAAACTAAAATCCAAATATACTTACCAATCCGGTTGATAGTGGATTAGTGGTAAAGTTTGGTTTGGGAAAATCGGGAGGGTGATCTGGTTGCAAGGTTCGAGTCCTAGCAAGAACAATTTAAGTATTAAAAAAATTCAAAGTGGTAGGGCGGGGACTCGAATCAAGGAAGTTTCCCAATTTCGAAACGCCTTATACCAACTACGCTGGGTTTTTGGCTTTAGAAATATTTATGGACATATTTCTATTTACCTCGCAAAACGGACCGGGCCCTCTATAAATGTGATAGAAATAGAAATAGTTTTAAAGGAGGGTAAATATAGGGGCTATATAGAAGCTGCATTGGAATCCCATTTTTGTATTGTTTCTTTAAATTTGAAGATAGAGGGCCATATCAAGGTCCCATTGGTGATGCCCTTAGAGATCAAATTTGGAAATTTTATTTTTTTGGTATCAGAATTTTGTGATCGAGATTAGTGTCCTGTACTCCTATTTCTATTTATTGACCTACATTCCAAATTCTACGTGACCAGGATCAGTATCCATGTCAAAGTGTCTAAGTACGTGCCCTATGTCGAAGTGGTCCTATGGTCAAACAATTAGAGTTCAAGTTAGAAGTAACTACAGCTAATCGAAATCAGTCAGTGTCCTATCTCTAATAATTAGAAATTTAGAAGTAATTAAAATTTCTAGTTGATTGAAATTCTTTTTAGAAGTCATATTTATCTTTATCACTATTGAAAATTTACTATATGCACTGGGACCAGGCGGCGAGAAAACTTATCAAGGGAAGGAACATAAAAAATTTCAATGGAGCGACGAAGGCAGGAACATATATAAAAAAATTCAATGGAGCGACGAAGGCCAACGCAGAGGAAGAATGCGATAAAGCGTAGTAAAGTGTAAGCACATCCCGAGACCAACATTGTAATTGTAAGTTTATATTTTGAAGTTTGTAAGTTTTCAACACAAAACGAAAATAGAGGAAAGTGTAACCAGGTTTTGGTGAGTGTGGGCTTCTTAAACAAATGGGCCAGGCCAGTTAGGCCTCTACGGGCTGACCAACAAAACCAAAGGCCCACGCTCCCGTGAATACCCCAAGTCCCCAACTCCCTCGCAGAGGAAGAATGCGATAAAGTGTAGTAAAGTGTAAGTATATCCCGAGACCAACATTGTAATTGTAAGTTTATGTTTTGAAGTTTGTAAGTTTTCAACACAAAACGAAAATTAAATAGAGGAAAGCGTAACCAGGTTTTGGTGAGTGTGGGCTTCTTAAACAAATGGGCCGGGCCAGTCAGGGCTCTGCGGGCTGACCAACAAAACCGAAGGCCCACGCTCCCGTGAATACCCCAAGTCCCCAACTCCCTCGCAGAGGAAGAATGCTATAAAGCGTAGTAAAGTGTAAGTATATCTTGAGACCAACATTGTAATTGTAAGTTTATGTTTTGAAGTTTGTAAGTTTTCAACACAAAACGAAAATAGAGGAAAGCGTAACCAGGTTTTGGTGAGTGTGGGCTTCTTAAACAAATGGAGTCCGGCGGTCGAGGGGCTCTGCTGGTGACCAACAAAACCAAAGGGCCACGCTCCCGTGAATACCCCAACCACTGTTCTAAAAATCAGTCTAGGCAGCCATCTAGGCTGTTTCTAGGCGCTAGGCGGTGCCCAACCAACTCGCCTAGGCCCAAGTCGTTTAAAAAATCGTTGGACTGATTAGGCGGCCTCTAGGCGGTCATCCAGTCAAGTTTTTTTTTGTTTTTTTGAATAATTAAATATCGAAAATTAAAGACCAGTATAGGCTTAAAATTTGAATGAGTTTAAAAGACTAAAGTCTAATGTAAATTATATGCTACTATAAGAAATGATATGGTTTTATATGAAGTCAATATTCTTCAACTATTACACATTTTTGTAATAAGTATCTTTGTTTGTATTTATTTTTTGAGTTATGGTAAATGATTTTCTTCATTTCTTGTAGTATAGGTGTGTATTAATATATTTATTATAAGATATATTAGGAAAAAAACACCGCCTAGCCCGTCTAGGCACTGTTTATAAGGCCTAGGCGCTAGGCACTCTCCCACTGCCCCGACTACCGCCTAGCGTTTTTTAGAACATTGACCCCAACTCCTTCCCCAAGTAGTATAACGGTTGTGGTCGAAGACTCCATTGTTCTATGAAAAACTCTTAGCAATGGTAGACTCAGAGATTAATCACCTATATTAAACAAAATATATGGCCAAATGACTAAGGCCAAGCATCCAACATTCAGGTTGATATTAAACCATAACCTGTACTATCCAGATACAAGGGGCAGACATGAGACATCACACACAAAACCATACGCAAGGGGCATCACCAATCACAAAGACATCATACACAAAACCATACCTGCAATTTGACTATTTATAGCAAACTATTTAAACTATTCATTAAAAATCAGCAACAACACAAAACCTTAACTCAAAAATTGAAAATTGGAGTGACAAATTGAAAATTATGATTGTAAACACTATTATGCTCTTTGACGCGTCCTCTCAAACCCCAAGTATGAAAAAGAGGTGATAATTTAAAGAAAATCAAGATAAGAAGATCAAACCCTAGAACCCGAGATCTCCCAACCCATAACCAAATGAAGAAGAAAAGAGGGAAGGTCAAAAAAGAAAAAGAACATTTTATCGAAGGTGAAGAAATGGTTATTTGAGCACCCCTCTTCGCGAAGCTCTCATCTGTCGAAAGGGGGAGAGAGTGAAATGTTTTTTTTTTTGCATGGGTGGCAAATCCATTAAAGAAATTTGTGTACAAAATTGTCGTGGAAAAACTTACACACCTTCCCCAAAGTAAATTTTGACACCAAAATGATGGCAAATAACAACTTGTGGCAAATCCAAAAAAAAATTGCCACGAGTCAAAAAGCAAATCAAACAGTGGCAAATAAATGAATAGTGCCATTTATTTGCATTTGCCATGGCAAATGGGGCTATCAAACATAGCTGAGTCTTTAACTTTGAAGGCAAATTATGCCTGAAGCTCTAGGTGCAAGGGCGATGCACGTAGAAACGAAGCAAAAAACCAGTAGAAAACGCTACATCTGCAAGAACACACTGCTGCTTGTTCACAAAGTTGCTAACTTGCACAGTTGCACAGAGGTAGAAGATTTCACCACGCGGCCCTGATCATTAACCGTGACATTACCTTCAAGCGTATTAAGCCTTTTAGGAGCCGGGCATTTTTCTAGCTCTCTTAATATTCCACATCATCAACTCCTATTAAAATGGGAATTACTCTCCTATTGAAAAGAAAAATTCTAACACTTCTAATTAAAACGGAAATCTTTCTCCTATTATAATTAGAATTCATCCCCTATTGAAATAGAAAAATCTAGCACTTCTAATTAAAACGGGAATCTTTCTCCTATTATAATGGGAATTCATCCCCTATTGAAATAGAAAAATTTAGCACTTCTAATTAAAACCAGAATCCTTCTCCTATTAAAAACGAAAATCACACTTCTAAATTAAAACGGGATACGGGATCCCTCCCCTAATTAAAAAACGGGTTTTTAAAACTTAATTGAAACAACAGAGAATGGGCATGAAGCCCAGTGTTCCAATTTAATTACGGAAAAAAGACACAGACTTTTCTGATTATGTCAAAAGCCCATCCGGTCCATTTGTTTGTAATATTACAAATTTGTCCCTTAAACAGAAATCAAAATTAGACAAATAGATAAAAAAGAAATACGCCAATACCAATTAGATTGCAAACAAAAAACCCTAGTTCTCCCAAATTAAACCCAAATTTCAAAATGAAGAACCGTAATGAAGAAAAAAATAACGATTCAAATGATCATGTGCAAGAAAACACAAAATCTACTCCAAAAAAAAAAAGACAACCAAACGGCAAAAAGGTTAGAACCCAAATTTCATTAATAGTTTCACCATTTTGATATACTAGGATTTTCATTTTATGAAAAATTGGAATAAATTAGTTAAAACGTGTTGAATTCACTGCAACATGACTAACATGAGTGTTGCATCTAATATACTATGGTTGATTTGCACTATCACTTACCACTGCAATATGGATGTTGCACTGTTAAATCCCAATGCAACATAGATGTTGCAGTGTCAAATCCCACTTCAACATGAGTATTTGGGTCGAATACAACATGAGTGTTGTTTGAGGTTTAAATTGGTGATGTTTGTTTGAGTTTTGAGGCATATTTTCTACTAAAACATCCATGTTACAGTAAAAAAAGCACTGCAACATGAATGTTGCAATGGAAATTTGTTGAAACAAGCTACTAAATCATTAATTTTCTTTTCGGGGTTATCTATGCGCAAGGGAAGGTCGATGTTGTTGGAAAATCTAAATCTAAATTGAGCCTTCCCAAAACGGCGTATGGATACAACTACATCAACAAGTGTAAACCCAAAAACAAAAGGCAAAGAAAAGATAGAGGAGAATGGTAAACAAAATTTGGTGAAAATTGACTTGTTGAGTTATAGGTCAAGTTTGAAGTCAATGGTTGAGATTGTGGATTTGATTAGAGGCAACATAACGGAAGTGCATAAGGAAAAAATGATGGATACACTGTTTGCAAGTCTTTTTAATGTCTTTATTGATAATAGGTTGAATGTTAAGACTACAACAAAAGCAAACATTGATGTTTGTTCAGGTTTGGAGACATACTCGGGAGTAGATGATGAGTTTCGTGTTGGGGGTAAGATTGTTAGATTTACTTCGGAAGACGTTACGTACATTGATTTTTAGGTTGCCTTTGAAAGGGAGCATAGCAACAAGCCTTAGCAGATCAAATGAGGACTCTCCGAGAATCCTTTACAACGCTCCAACAAGAGAACCAAACTCTTCACGAGCAAACCACCTCCAACACTAACAACGGAACTCCAGACGCAGGTGAGAACAACACAGTCACAGCCCTCACCACCACCACCAATCAATGACTAGAAGACTTCGCCTAAAGATTGGAGAAGTCGAGCGAGAAGGCTAGTGCAGCCCAGGTCATTCATTTCATACAAGGCATCACCATTCACCACTGAGGTCAGGGACAAGCAGCCTTCCTCAGATTTCATCCAACCAAAGTTCCCGTTGTACGACGGTAGCTCATGCCCAGGCCAACACATAGCTCGTTTCAGCCAGATCCTCGCGCTCTACAACGCCCCAGACTATGACTACCTGAAGTGCAAGCTCTTTCCAGCCAGCTTGAAGGACGGAGTGTTAGACTGGTTCTACATGCTCACTCCTGATTCAATCAACAACATCGACAAGCTGGCTAAGACGTTCGTAGTAAAGTTCGTTCATAACAGAAAGAAACAGGCCAGCCTAGACTCGCTGCTCCAGCTGAAGCAAACACATGGCGAGACAATCTGCGCTTTCCTAGGGCGTTTCAAGAAGGAACTCCTATCAATGGAGCCAGGCCTTAAAGATAGCTTTGCAACTTCTGCATTCACTAACGCCTCCTGGGACGACTCGATCTAGCGGGGTCTCTCATGCTTGAACAAGCGGGAATGCACGGGCGACGTACCCGCGAGTCGACAAGTACATGAAATACAAAGAATGGATGGCCCATCGCAAAGGCAAAGAAGTCCTTGCAGTAAGTGACAAGCGAGGATCCAAAGAAAGCCATCAGCACTCAAGCAACAACAACAAGGGCAATAGCTCCCAAAAGCCTTCATACTCCCAGAGCGAATTCTCCAACTTCTCCAGGACGCCAAGCTATATCCTGAAGAAGATATATCAAGCCAAACATCAACAAAGTTATAGCAATATAATGACGTCCATACTGCCACTTCCACAAACTCCACCCTTATGACACAGATGAGTGTTGGAGCCTCAAGCACTACCTCCAAAACTTAGTCGAAGAGGGAAAACTAAAAGAGTTCCTACCAGAAAGTGGCCTTAGGCATAAGCTGAATGCCAATCGCAACAGAATCAAGAGCCGGAGCCAAGAACGTCTTGCTCGCAGAAGAAGCAGGAGCAGAACAACCCGACGATCTAAATCACAAGGTCGGTCGTGGCACAATAGGAGATAACACTCCTCCGATCACGATGAGGAAAAGGTAATCAACATGATTACAGACATCTCCAACAACGAGACCTTAGGTCGTGAAAAGCGCAGGTGTGTAGGTGCACTACAAGAAATCTACCACCTCTCCCACAAAGCTGAGGTGATCACTCCTACCAGCTCTCAAATAACAACCGCAATTTCATTCACCGAGGAAGACCTAGACAAGGTGTGCCTACCCCACAATGATGCCCTGGTAGTTGCACGTCAAAATCAACAGGTGGACACTCAAACAGGTCCTAATCGATCTAGGCAGCTCCTTCGACATCCTCTTCTATCAAACTTACAAGGATATGCACCGGCCAGACTCAGTGATGATAGAGTTAAATGCACCACTCTATGGATTCAACAGAGACCGCACAGATGCCATTGGAGACGTCATCCTACCAGTCTCATTTGGAGAAAAAGAGGACATGGTCAAGACTTCAACACAATTCAGTGTGATTGATGTCAAGTCATCCTACATTGCCATCTTAGGGCGCAGATAAAATCCACAAGATCCAAACAATTCCATCCACCTTACACCAAGTCTTGTGGTTCCCTAGACCCTGAGGCATCATGGAGCTCAGGAGTAACCAGTTAGAGGCTCATTGATGCAATCAGGTCAGCACAACAACCACGACCAAAACTTTGGTCATCCAAACCAAAGACATCCCAAAGCCACAAGATCCTCAAGCTTCCAGCCCTCCAGCACCAGCCCCAGACAAGCTAAAGGAGAAACAAGCACAAATCAAACCTGGAGAAAAAATCAATTTGGGCACAAATGATGACCCAAAGTTTGTTTATGTAGGGGCTGATTTAGACCCCAAGTTCAATGAGCAACTTGTCAAATTTCTATATCTCAATAAAGATGTTTTTGCTTGGTCGTATATTGATATGCCAGGAATCGACTTTCAGGTCGCTTGCCAGAAACTAAATGTAGATCCAACGGTAAAACCTATCAAACAACGACCTAGGAAACTTGCACTCAAATTTCAAAAAGCCATCAATAAAGAGATAGAAAAGCTCAAAAATGTTGGCTTCATTAGAGAAGTCGAGTACCCGACCTGGCTAGCTAACATCGTAGCCGTTCCTAAGAAAAACGGTCAGGTACGACTCTGCATAAACTTCACTAACGTCAACAAGTATTGCCCAAAGGACAATTTTCCCCTACCAAGGATTGATATTATGGTAGATCAAACTTGCGAACATGAACTTCTATCATTTATCGACCCATACATCGGGTACAATCAAATACCACTTGCAGAGGAAGACCAAGAAAAGATGTCCTTCATCACCAAAAGGAATGTTCTGCTACAACGTCCTACCATTCGGTTTGAAGAACGCCGGTGCGACCTACCAAAGACTTGTCACAAAGATATTCAAAGACTTGTTAGGCGACACTATGGAAATCTACATAGACGACATGGTAGTCAAAAGCGAAAAGGCTGACGATCACATTTCTCACCTGAAAGAAGCCTTTGAAAGATTACACCAAAACAAGATGAAGCTTAACCCAGCAAAATAGGTATTTGGAGTAGCCTCAGGGAAATTTAGCCCCTTTTTGGATCGATATAGCTAGAAATTCAAACCTATATGAAATTATTTTTCACTAGTCACCCCTCTAAGCCTTTCTTTAAACTTTCATAATCCACAATTCCTTTGCCCTTTTACAAAAACAAAAAAAAAAAAAAAAAAAAAAATAGCCTACCCCTTTTTGAATGAGTTTGAGAATAGAGATGAAGAAAAGAAAAGAGAAAGACCTGTGACACCAAGAATTTGTTAGTTGCTTCAAATAAGAAAAAAAAAAGTTTCCATCCAAAGATAAGAAAAATAAATAAATAAATAAAATAAAAAGTTAGAACTCCAAAAACAAAATCAAATGAGTCAAAAGCCAAAAGAAAAAGAAAAAAAATGGCTAAGGATGGAAACAAAGTGTAGAAGCAAAGTAAGAATAAGGCTTTCTCTAGTTACATAATATGAAGACTCTATTATCTCAGACTTGTCTTTTTGAATATCCATTTTCTTTCTTCTTAAATTCATCACCTAATCCCCACAACACCTAATAAAGACCTCTAGCTCAATATGAATAAGGCTTTCTCTAGTTATATAATATGAAGACTCATTATCTCGGACTTGTCTTTTGAATATCCATTTTCTTTCTTCTTAAATTCATCACCTAATCCCCACAACACCTAATAAAGACCTCTAGCTCAATTAGAAATAGGTTAGTGTGATAGTAAGTGGTAGATGTGTTTGATCGACTTTGGTTTCCTTGTGTGTCATTGAGATTGTAAGGTAAAGTGTGCCCACTGTATACTAGAGTGAGCGAAACTTGAGTGGAAAAATCAGAGTGTTTTTGTCTTGACATATATGTGAGGACCTACTTAAGGACGATATTCTAAAGTTTCAGAAACGAACCTGTTATTGCATTTCATAGCATAGTTCATTATATATATGTTTATCCGTAGATGATTGATTATTATGCACATATTAGCTTAGGTTTTGAATTGATTATTCTGTATTCATTGCTAGTGAGATGTATAGATATCTGAGAAGAAATAAGGAAACAATAATTTTATTTCTTAGTCGTTATAGTATAAATGAAGTTTGTGAGTACTTTCTCTGGAAAACTCTCATGAGGTTATAACTCATCCACTAGGAAATTCCTAGTGGTTTAAGGCCTTATTGTATATAGTCAATGCAATTGCACTCGGCGAAACGAGATTAGTTAGAACTCTATTTTTAGTCACTTATTTTAATTTTTCATATTTGCTTGAGGACAAGCAAAATACTGTTTGGGGTGGTTTGATAAGAGCCCAAAACTGTAGTTTTTACCCCTTAATAATATTACATTTAGACCGATTATGTGATTATTAAATAAGAGTTAGTTTTGTTTATGTGCTTTTGTGTATTTCAGGCATTGGAGTCAAATATGTGAAGAAATGTGTCCCTTTTACAAGAGAAAGGAGCAAAGGTTGGTTGCTAAAAAGTTCTACGGTAAAATCCAAAGTTTCAAGGAGAAAAAGCCTTGTTAAAGCCCAGTCAAAGCTGAAAAGTCAAAGTCAACGCGGGCAAAAATAGCGCATAAAAGTCAGCATAACTTCCGCAAACCATATCTTTAGACTAGGACCTCAGAATTAGGCCTACCATATGTCAAAACGACCGGCTCGGAAAGAGATTTCTAATGGTCTAGGCCTTGGTCCAATCAGAGGAGTGAAAGTGGAAGAAAAGATTGTTGTAGTAATTTCTAATAGAGAAACCCTTTTTAGACTTAAGTAATTAGGTTTTGGGCTTGATTTAATGGCCCAAAACATGGCTCCAAAGCCCATACACGAAATTGTAGACCTTGCCCTCTCCTATATAAAGAAGACTAAGACATAACTCTTAGTACTTAGTTATTAATTCATAGACTTAGTTAATTATTCAGTACTTAGTTTTTAATTCTTAGACTCTCTTCCATTAAATTAATAAAGCCAATTCATATTGTTTCAATGATGCCTTCTTTTTATTTTTCTATTAATGATAGTCTAATGAATCTGAGCTAAACCTCCACTAGAGGGGTTGATGAAGACTTGATGTGTTAGTTAGAATTATTGCTTACTCAAGAGTTTCACTCTAACGGTTTGTTTATTCACCATGACAATAAGTTAAACTTCCTCTCATGCTAATTATTAGTTAGCTAGTTAGAGATGCCATGAATAGTTAGGGATCAAATACTTAATCTTTATTGGTTAGGATTGTAATAATCTACACTAGCATATTATGAATCAATCAAGGTGGAATCAAATCCCCCTAATTTCTTCTTCATATTCACATCTTTGTATTTAATTGCCATAGTATAAGTTAGAACATTTTAATTAGTTCAATCAGCATATTAGTATAATTATAAACCATTACTATCATACTCTCATTGATTTTGTTAGAATTGTTAAATTAGTGAAACTTATCGTCTAAACAACTAGGAGTGGAACGAATTCTCTACTCCACATATTGCATGATAAACGAGAGTAGAACTTTGATCATTTAGAAAATTCATGCTTTTACTTATTCCTAGCATAATTAGTTAAGATTAAGTAAAACAATTGTTTTTACTATTATCCTTACCTATCAACTCCATCCCCTGTCCAAACCAAATGAAGGAGAAACATTGGGGCTTTACCTTACAACTACCGACTTTGCCATTAGGCTCGGTCCTCTTTTCGTGGCGAGGGAGTTGAAAAGCGGTCTACTTCACCGGGAAAACCTCTAGAGGATTTAGAGAGAAGCATTACTCTCCAATTGAGAAAACAATGTTATCTCTGTTATACTCATTTCGCCAGAAGTTTTTGACCTTACTTTCAGGGGCTCACAACATCAAGGTCATAATAGATGTACCCATCGTGGCGGTCTTGAGTTCTAACAACAAAAGCGATCCCGCGTGGCCAAATGGGTTGAAGAACTTCGGGAGAGCATCACATCAATTTTTTTCCTAGAGCGCCTCACAAAGGCTCGTCGTTCTTGACTTCCCGTCGAAGGCGTCAATAGGAACCCGAGCCCATTACTTCACTACATCAAACAACCACCCCAAACACATGGTACCTCTACGTAGATGGAGCTTACAACAACAACGGTGGTGGACTAGAGGCATGTTAACTTCACCGGAAGAACACGGCTACAAAAGTCAATCAAGATCGATTTATGACATCCAACAACGAAGTGGAATATGAAGCGTTAATCACAGGCCTCCCCTCCGCATGTCACAACAACTGCAAGTCCAAAAACTCAAAACTCACAGTGATTCACAGCTAATCGTCAAGCAGATCACCAAAGAATATGTCACAAAGCCAGCAAACCTAGCCAAATGCAGCTCGGTGCGTCAATGACATCATCATTTCGTTCAAAATCTTCTCATTGGGAACAGCATTCCTAAGAAGATAGCGGACATGTAGACGACTTGGTTTTCTTAGCCTTGAAAACCTAAGAGGCATGTCCCGATCTGATCTACATTGACATCACGGAGGCCGCCTACTAGCAAGAAAGTGTCAACAGCTTCACGGACTTCTAGCCCTCATCCGAAAAAGAGATCACTCAATCTTGGATAGGCCCATTCCTGAAATTTATCTTACATGATGAGCTCCCGGCAGAGGCAAAGATTGCTCATGCCATACAATTTCAAGCTCCCAGATACACCGTAATCAACGGACGATTGTTCCGTAAATCCACAGGAGGACCCTACCTAAGGTGCGTACCTCATTGCGAAGGCCAACTCATCTTTGATGAAATTCACAAAGGTGAATGTGCCAACCATGCAGGAGCAAGATTTCTAGCTCATAAAGCAATCGCCCAAGGATATTATTGGCCAGGTATGCACATCGAGGCAAAGAAATATGTTCTCAAATGCCACCAATGTCAAACATTTGGCCACAACCACCTAAGTCCAGCACGGGAATTGATCAACATAGCCAGCCCCTGGCCTTTTTATATGTGGGGGCTAGACATCATGAGACCATTCATCTCGCAAAAGGGGACTCAAATATGTCCTTGCGACCCGACATTACTTCACCAAATGGGTGGAGGCAATCCCACTTGTTCAAGTCAAGGAAGTCCACGTCATCAACTTCATATAGACTAATATCATCACAAGATTTGGTCTACCCCACCCTCGGCATGGACAATAGGAACCCGATTTGCTAGCACGCGGAGTCAAGGCTTTCCTACAAAATGGCGATCACTCGAGCATTTTCTACACCTATATATGCACAAACCTATGGCCAAGCAGAGGCCACAAACAAATCCATCGAAGAGAATCTCCAAAAAAAGTTGGAGAACAAGAAAAGCCAATGGCCGGAACAACTTGAGAACATTTTATGGGCATACAGAACAACAGCTAGAGCTAGTACCAATGAGTCTCCATTCACACTTTGCTTAAGAATAGAAGCAGTCATACCATCATAACTTATAATTACAACCATACGTTCTGACATAGTCGAATCAGGTGAAAATGATAGCATCTTAGCCAAAGAAGTCAATCTTCTAGAAGAGCGAAGGAAAAGCGGTTGCAATATCCCTGGCTTGGTACCACCAAACCATCCAACGCGATCTTCTGACAAGAAAGTCGTACCAAGATCTTTTCAAAGCTGGCGGCCTAGTCCTCAAAAAAGACATTAGCACCGGGCAAGCTTGACCTGACTTAGGAAGGCCCATACATAGTTCACAAAGTAGTTGGAAGCGAAGCTTCTTGGATCAAAACTTCGGTTCGGTGATGTACTCCCCGACCTTGGAATACAGCTCTACTCAACCGTTTTTACTAGTAATTTATCTCCAGATGTATCAATCAATATGAATAAAATTCCATCAGCATTTCGCGTATAAATGTTATCCTTGCATTACATGAGCAACAAGCACCTTGCACTCGCTAGTCGATCTGAGACATCAAAATATCAGGTCGTACACTAACGACAGGGCTAAGCACGACTCAACTATAATTACCATGCAGTGGTTGATTGTCAGTCAAATCCAATCAACGGTCCTCCAAAAGGACCACAAATCAGCTTAACACCAATGTCAGGGTTAAGCATGATTCAACTGTAATTGCCACGCAAAGGTCAATTATCAGTCAAATATAATACCAAGGACCCCAAGTCAGCTTAAGGCCTTTCAAAGGATTAAGTTTGGCTCAACTATAATGGCCAGTCAAAGGCTAATTATTTGTAAAAACTCAATAAGATGTTCACTAAAAAAGAATGAATCAATCAATACATACACCTAAGGACACAAGGAAGCCTAGATACCAACTACGCGCATATATTAGGTTGTACACAAAAGCTTACGACCTACAATCATTAGACGATCTAACAAAGTTCAACGGGATTCAATATACTATTACAACCACGGTTAGTCAAAACAACAAATCAAAAGCGAATAGGAAGTAATCTCAATTCAAAACAAGTAAGTAATTTAAATATTTCTACTTAATATAAATTTGGTTAGATCTTAGAGAGGCCCCGGGTTATCCGGGAAAAGCGACCTCGGCATCCCCATAAAAATATCGATTATCAATATCGGAAGGAAGTATAGTTCAAAATTCATCACTTTCAAAATTACAAGAACACAATCGATGACACCGCGAGGAAGATTCTCCATTTTCAAGGGGTCTAGTTAGCGACCCTCTTCACTAACAGAGCCACTAGCGGTTCCTGACTTACATTCCGCATTCTTTAGTGGCAGCATCATAGATTAGAGCGGCGGGAAGCGGCACCACAGTTAGTTAGCCAAGTCGGTCGTCTACTAGCATCTACAATAGCACTTTCCACGACCCACTTTCTGCCCCCACTTTCAACCGACCTCTTGAGGTTTTGTGCTTACGTTCTGGCTCCATGTAGTCATCCATTAGAGCGTAAACATCACCGCTCTCTACCACGTCGACCAAGTCGTTATATTCATTCTGGCTGTTTCGTGATAGCTGTGCATTTTGCACTTTCGGCAACCCATCTTTGAACTTCCACCTTGAATCATCAAGTGATGGTTGTATAAAGCCACCTTCGGCCCAAATCCCCACCTGCAACCTCATTACTAACACTTTAGCCCGTTCCACCTCTTGAACAGCCACCGACTTGTCATAGGCCTCCTTGGCGATATCCGGCTCCTTCTTGTATAGGTCGGAGATAGTTGCCATCTCCTTCCGACTTCCTATACATGGCGGGACACGAAAAGAAACAAAATAAGTCAAAAGCAACATATCGAGCACAAAACAAAAGCTTAGGGGTCAGAAGGACACTTTACAAAGCGAGATGGAAGCGATCCATATCTTTCAAATTAAGCTTCGGATCTTTGCCCGTCTCTAGCTGGTGCCTATCTCCATCCAGAGCAATACTCTCCAGCAGCCCATTCGCATCCATGGAAGACTTGAAACTACAGTCCCTATTCTTCACCCGGTAGCGTCAACCCGTTTCGTTGGGTCGTGTTAGTAGGTGACAAACTTTATCGAACATCGGACTCACCAGTGTTGTCACACCGCCTCCCCGATCCCTGCACTTTTTGGGCCTGGCTCAACCTCACTAATCTTCTTATTGCCGGGCATCCACCCACCCCACATCAACCACCCGAGTCCTTCAAGTTCATCTTAACCCGGTGGAGCCCAACCTAATGAAGAATGACCTTCCACCCCAGTGCGTTCCTTAGACTTAGTTCAAGTCCTCTTTGCCTCCTGCGGCTCAACCACCTCGGATCGCCTCTTCAAGTTAAACTCCGGAACCTGAGTGGGAGCATCATCACTTCCCAAGACTTCCACCACCCGCGACCCGACCCGGTCACCGTCACCCCTCAGTTTGTCAGAAGTAGAATGACCATCGGTAGCTCCTCCGGCCGTTCTCCTCGAAATAGGTGCTCTCTTATGGCTCTCCCTCTCCATCTCGATATCCAGGTTAGAATCAAAGATATCAAGAACAAGGCTTTCCGAGCCCTCTTTCTTTGCTCGAACTTTCTTCCGATTGATTTTCTCACCACCTCGTCTTTTGAAGTAGTGTGCAACCTCCTCTAGCGGGGCGCTTTTCTTCCAGCCGATTACCTCGTAAACTCTTCAATAGCCCGATGGCGATCACGATCCGCGATTACGACCTCTGTGAAAACAAACAAATGTCGAACATAATCATATCAACTCGTAACAAAACAAAACGATCTACACATATGACGACCTAAAACAGACAACCACATCCAATAACGACCTACCATCGGTCCTCACACAATGGTTCTCCACCTCATATCGGGAGGACAATAACTCCTCCTGTCGACAAAGCCTCGCCCACCATTCCTTCTTACTCCACGACAATCACGATGATTTACCCCTCATCACTTGAAAAAACAAAGTTCATAACATAAGATATCTTCCGCGGTAAAGTGCTCCAACACATCGGACAAACAAATATTGTAACCCCTCTATCTTAACAGATCCAACGTAAAACACCCTCAACTATACCACAAATTGCAAAGGTTCCTTCCACAAACGTTCGAGCGTCTTTAGGTCGGATGTGAACGACAACCTCGGCCAGCTTTCGGTTGGCCGTAATGCGTAATTACAGCCCACCATCTTGGGAGGCATAATCGAGCCAAACACGTTCTTCTCACCACTTTCGAATTAAGTATATCATCATATCGGGGGATATCAATCTCAAACTCCCTTCTCGAGTCCCCAAAGTTATCAAATACCGACCTAGACACCACCCTCCCTCTTCGCCATAAAATCCCGCGAAGAGGGCGATGGCGCCTCACCTCGATCGCGTGCCCTAATACCACCCCATCATCACTCCACAGTTCTCTCTGCTCCAGATCCAACTCAACTTCCCCACTCCAAACTATCACTAGTGATCGACATTACAAAACAAAACAAAACAAAAGATCTAATTTTTTAGATGAAAAGTGGCCTTTTGAAGATGAAAAGTCGAAAAGTTTTTGTTTTCTTTTTCTCTGCTTTTTCTTCTATTGAGATGATGAGTGAAGAAATGGAAGACCGCCCGGACCCTAAACCCTTTAGCCGCGACAAACCTCGAAAAAGACAAAAGCGTTTGGATTTCCCACATAGCACAATCATAACCCTGCCACAAAAGCGATTGCGATTTTGGGCCCATGGGTCAAATCCAACTGAGTTCACACATATTTTCCAAACCAAACAAAGTCAGCTGTGCGACATGTGTTGAAAGTTTTATTATATTATTATTATTTTTTCACACCACAGCTGTCCAAAGAATAAATAAAATAAAGGGGGCTATGTAAGTACCTCCGTTCTCGCCTTCGTATCATTACAACACACATGTCCACGGGTCATATCTTTACAACTTCGTTACTTCACCAGCTTATACCAAGCCATCAAGACGTAACAACGACCCAAACTCAGGTCATCCCAAATACCAGTTACAGCTATATATGGAAGTAAATGATCTAGCGCGATCCTGGAGCTCAGTTAACGCACCAATCAAGGAGTCATTTATTTTGTAACATCAGGAGTAATGATGAATTATCAAGATAGCACAAAATATGGATCTGCACTTGACAATGGCCTTGAGCAAATATAGAAGGTCAGCTCAAACATCTATAAGTAGAGAGAGATGAACTACGTAAGGCTTGATTCAAGTTTACCCAAAAAACTTGATACGTAGGCAACTCTTGTCCCAAGAAAAAGTGCAGTCATTCCCTATCAAACACAACATCAGGTCGTAGACCCAAAATCTATACTTCTACAGGCAGGAAAATAGAATTCTTCGATTGAGAGAATTTAGATGCAGAAGACCCAACTACATACGACATTGCAGAAAAAGAAAGTGAGATCGAATACATAGAGATGAAAGTGTATGTGTAGCTGTCCCGAGCATTGTAGGATACCAAGAGCACTTGTTTGAATGTGCCATATAACAAGCTTGCAAACATGAGTAGGTCTTGTCTTGTCGATGAAACCAGGTGGTTGAGTCATATAAACTTCCTCTCGTAATGTGCCATGTAAAAAGGCATTGGAGACATCAAGTTGTTTTACCAGCCAATTGTTTTGAACTGCTACTGCTAGAATTAGTCTTATAGTAGCTGCCTTAGCTACAGGACTAAAAGTTTCAAAATAGTCAACCCCTTCTTGCTGACTGAATCCTTTTGCAACCAACCTAGCTTTCAGTTTATCCAACTCTCCAGTCTGCTTTTGTTTGACTCTGAAAACCCATTTGTTTTTCACTAGATTTTGATTTGTATAAGGAACTAAGATCCAGGTTTGGGTTTTTATCAAGGCATTATACTCTTCTAACATTGCTTGTCTCCACCCTGGATCTTTAATAGCTTTGCTGAAACAAGTTGGGGCTATTGGGAGAACTTGTGTTGAATATTTGAATAGCATTGAGGCGGGAGGGATTTTGTAGTCTTTTTGATGACTGATAATGATAAGATCTTTTTCTTTTGAAAAATGCCACATTTCCCTCTTGTGTTCATTGTATGAGCATTTGTTAAATGATTTTTGGAAGTGAGAATTTGTGCTGGTACATCTGAGGAAACATGTGATGATTCTGGAGTAGCTAATTGATTTAATGATAGACTCGGAAATGGAATGGGTGAATTATTGAAAGTAGTAACTGGTGAAGATGAATGTATTATATGTGATGAATCTGAATTAACTGCAGGAATAGGTGTATGAACTGGTGAATGGCTACGTGAGTGAACAGGTGAGTGACTATGTGATTGTGATGCAGATACAGCTGGAGTAGAAACATGAGCTGAAGAAATATCATTTTGAGGAGAAAAAGACATTGAAGAAGAGTTAACAAAAGGATTAAAAGATGAAATGAAACTATGATCAGATGATACAGAAGGCTTTTGAAATGATTCAAACGATTTTTGAAATGATTCAGACGATTTGGTTTTGTAAGGAAAATGGACTTCATTGAAAATAACATTTCGAGAAACATATATCCTTCCAGTACTAGGATCTAAGCATCTATAGCCTTTATGATTCAGACTATACCCTATAAAAACACATTCTTTGGTTCTGGCTTGAAACTTGTTTGTTGTATAGGGTTTTAGCCATGGATAACAGGCACATCCATAGCTTTTGAGATAGGTATAGTCTGGTGGTTTTTTGAAGAGTTTTTGATATGGTGACACATAGTTAAAGTGTTTAATAGGTAATCTGTTTATGAGAAACACGTATATTGAAAACTTTCATTCAATATGAATATGGGATTGAACTCTGACAGAAAAGAGTTCTGCTTAGGTCAGTGAGATGTCTATGTTTTCTTTCCACAACACCATTCTGTTGTGGTGTGTGTGGACATGAAAATTGGTGTTTAATGCCACATTCACTTAGAAAATTTTCAAGGATAGCACTAGTAAATTCTCCTCCTGCATAGACCTCAAGATTTTGATTTTTGTGTTTAAGAAATTTTCAATTTGAAGTTTAAACTGTTTGAAAACAACAAAGAAGTCGGATTTGGCATACAAAGGAAACAACCAACAATAGTTTGTAAAATCATCCACAATGCTAGCATAATATTTGAATCCAGAAATTGAATTACAGGGTGATGGTCCCCATAAATCCACATGAAGAAGTTCTAAAGCATAAGCAGCTCTAGACTTAGAATTCTGAAAAGGTAACTGACTACTTTTACCAAATTGACAATTATTACAAAAATTCTCTTTTGAGTTTTTATTCAAAGGAAGCTCAAATTGATGAAGTATCTTTTTGAAGATTGAGGAAGCAGGATGACCAAGCCGTTGGTGCCAGATCATTGGAATAACTCTTTCACCAATATAGGCTTGAGTCTTGGGAGCAAAGAAGCGAGTAGGTGATGAAGTGGAGAGTGTGATAGGATACAGTCCATGCCTATGGGGCCCTTGGAAAAGAATCTTCTGTGACATGTTGTCCTTCACATAGAAATGAGATGAAGTGAAAACCAAGGAACAGTCATTATCAGATGTGAACTTATGCACAGAAAGTAAATTTTGTGAAATTTGAGGAACATGCAAAACGTCCTTTAGTACTAATTTGGAATTTAAATCTTGGGTATGGATAGTAATATTACCAGTATCGACAATGTCCAAAGATTGACCATCTCCAACTGTTACTTGATCTTGTCCATGATAAGCATGTGGAAACTCCAGGTTTGAGTAGTCTGCAGTCATGTGGTTTGAAGCTCTACTGTCAGCATACCAATTAGAACTTTTTGATGATGATGCCTCATTTCTGTGTGCAACCATAGCTCGTAGTTGCTTTGGTGGAATTTTCCCTTGATAAGCATAATTCATCCTATCAAAGCAGTCGATAGCATAGTGTCCCAGTTTTCCACAAATCTGACACAATGGCCTATTACCATTATTGAACCCTTGACCTATCTGAGGTCCATTTGCTGGTCCAGACTGATAACATTTGTTGTTGTTGACACTACCATTTCCTCCAGTATAGTTTCCACCATTATAGCTTCCTCCAGTATAGTTTCCACCATTGTAAATACCACCACCATTATAACCTGAGTTACCGCCATTATAATTGGTATGACCTCCTCTATTATAGCTTCTTCCTCTACCATTTCTACCTCTTCCATTATAAGCACCTCTGCCATTGTAATTTCCATTGTAATTACCCCTTCCAGCTGCATAAGCTTGTGGAACTGCAGTAGCTTGCACCAGAGTTTGATGTTGTTCTTCCACATTCATCTCTTCACTTAACAACATCCCATGTAACTCGTCCAGAGACACATCCTCCTTTCTGGTTCTGATTGAGGTACAGAATGGTTTATACTCCATGGGTAAACCAGTTAAAATTGTAATTAAAGTATCTCCTTCATCCATATTGCACCCAGCTTGTGCTAGTTGATCAGTGATTTCTTTTACCTTCATCAGATACTCAGCCATACTCATACTACCTTTCTTCATCGATTGAAGTTTAATCTTTAATTGATGAATATGCCCCCTTGAAACCATTGAAAACCTCTTATCCAATATAGTCCAGAGATCCCTAGATGTTGGTGCTCCAACAACATAGACAAGCAAACCTTCCGAGATTGTAGCATTAAGCCAAATCAATAAACCCTGATCTTTGTCATTCCATTCATCATATGCAGGATTAGACACCGTAGTAACACTACCACCTTCAGTTCCAGGAATGAACTCATTTGGGCATGGTTTTGAACCATCAACAAAACCTAACAGATTGAACTTTTTGAGGATTGGTATAAACATTGACTTCCACAAAACATAGTTTTCTTTGGTGAGTTTAATTGTCACCAGATTTGTTATATTTGGACAAGATTGTTGTGTAAACATCTTTACAAATGAAATCAAAGGTTTGATTTCAATCAAAGAAACACAATAATGATCAAATGAATGATTTAATAACCAAGAACTGAAATCAAATGCTTGATTTCAAACAAAACATGAAAACAAAACTTAGCTTGATTTGTCGATCGATTGAATGAGATTAGAAGAAACATATATCTTCTGATTTGAGCTTCATAACACCATTAATGGAGATTGAGTTCTTGAATTGAACTGAGGTTGAGAAATGAGGATTAGGATCAAATGTATGCTCTGATACCATGAAAGAATAATGAATCAAATGATTTTTTTCATTAACCGTAATGCTAGCTATTACATTGTATTTATACTTACATTTGACAGCACACAACCAATCACTAACTGACACCTGTACAATACTAACAACAGAATGTAACTAACTAACTGAATTGACTTGACTGAACTTCTAGAAGCTTTACATACATATACTAACATACGAAACCCCCAATGTTACCAATTTATTTTGGCAAAAACGCAAGTGTTCCTGTGGCATATGTCTCAATGCCTGGGTTTCGTCAGGAGACAACGCATCCAAAGTAGAAAGTTACAAACAGTACCTTGGGAAACCGCTAGAAGGAGGTTTCTAATGGGGGGTGGGGTGGGGTGAAGACCCTGGCGACTATTAAGCTGTCTTTTATAGCAAGGCTTAATACGCTTGAAGGTAATGTCAATGTTAATGATCAGGGCCGCGTGGTGGTTTTCTACCTCTGTGGAACTGTGCAAGTTAGCAACTTTGTGAACAAAGCGGTTAGATGTGTTCTTGGGTATGGCGTTTTCTCTTGGTTTTTGCGTTTCTTTCACGCATCGCCCTTGCACGTAGGAGCTTCAGGCATAATTTGCCTTCAGAGTTAAAGACTCATTGATTCGTAGGATTCCACAATTTACCGCAAGTGTTGACTTCTGATAAATCTTAAATCAGCCCTGATCATCTAATGTGTTCTGATCTTGTGTGTTTGTTAAATTTTAACTCATGGAAAGGAAAGGAAATAAAATTGGTGGTCCACTATGGAATGGAATGGAAATGAAATAATTTTAAATGGTATGTGTTTGGTAAACTGGGGAAAGGAAAGTAAAAACTGGGGAAAGGAATAATCATGTTTGTTTGCAAAAGCTATGGAAATGAATAATTGTATTGTTGGGTCATGGGTGTATTAGTAGTAAACTCTATCTATCTATTTCCTTTCCTTTCCTTTCCACAAAATTTTTAGGGGTTAGCTAAGGACACAAAACCTTTTCCATTTCTATAATTTTGTTTCCATATGGAAAAGCCCATTTCCTTTCCATGGGTAAACAAACGCCTTAAAAACTATGGAAAAGGTGGACTACTCTTATTTTCCTTTCCTTTCCATAGTGTTTCCATCATAACAAACACACCCTAAGATATTCCTTTTCTTTTTTGCTTCCTGTGTTTGTGTCTCCGTATTAACTTAAGAAAATAGGGACAAAAATGTGACCAGCCATGACATTTTGCGCTAAGATACCTTCAAAATCGTTGATTACTTTTTGACCCTTTTTATTTAGTTATTCTGTTAGTCTTATACTCTTATAGTCTTATTGACTATATTTTTAGACAAGAATTTCATCGAAACTGTCCTTTAAAAGTTATTCCATACCACTCCAAAAGCAATCCCTCCATTCTAAACCTCAGAAGAAGCAAGGCCCAAAATATCGATATCCATGAATATATCGGTGTACCCAAAAACCGATATATATCGGATATTTCGGATATATCCATTTTTTTGGTAACCAGTCCAAACTATTTAAAATATCGGAAATATTGGATATATCGGAAATATAATATCGGAAATATCGGATATATATCGGAAATATCGAATATATATCGGATTTATATTTTAAAATAGTAAAAAAGTCAACCGATATATATCGATTATATCGGAAATATCGATTATATCGGCGATATAAAGTTTCATATCGGAAATTCCGATATATATCGGGAAAAAAAGGGTTCTATATTTGGTGGATATATATCGGAAATATCAATGTCGGTGTACCAAATTACCGATATATATCGGCGATATATCGGATATATCGGCGATATTTTGGTCCATGAGAAGAAGTATCCGGCCACAATAAGCTTCATTGTTACTTTGATTTGCAATTTGCAACGTGGTACATGGGCAGCAAGCTTCATGTTTCATCAGTTGCAAGTGGCAAGTAGTTCATCTGTGATGAAGGATTTCTTTCTGTGTACTTTAAGATTACTCAAGTATATGTTTGCAATTTCTAAATTCACCTGATGCATATTTGAGCTTACACTTTTTCAGTCGGTACGTGGTGTGACTGGCAAAATCAGTTGACATCTTTCTCTGTATGTCTACGGTCTACCTATGATTGCAAGTTGACTCATCTTTACATGTATTTCGTGTATATCCTTGTTAATTAGTTCTGTAAAACATGTTTTTCTGATTTTTGTTTTTATCCAAATTTTCAGGGCCAGTTTAAGAATTGTGTTGATATAGCTGACCGGAGTCGAGCAGATTGACGATGGGTTTACATGTAAAAGAAAAAACAACTGTAACTAAAGAAAAGGCTACAATGATATCCATGAAGGTACTTATTAACGCAAAAGGTCATGTTGCAACTGTATCGAAGCACTTCTTTCTCTCTAATTTCTTAGCTTAACACAAAGACACAAAGACACAAACACAGCCATAGATATAGATGGACATATCATATCCCAATACTTAACCACCGTTCATAAAATCTATTCGAAAAGCGCATATCATTGCTTTCTACGTTTTAAAAAAAATAGCAACATTCGCTGTAAATTGTGAAATCCTGTAAATCATCCAGTCGTAGTCTTTAGATTTGAAGGCAACTTATGCCCAAGTAAATTGTGAAATCCTGTAAATCATCCAGTCGTAGTCTTTAGATTTGAAGGCAACTTATGCCCAAAGCTGCTAGGTGGAAGGCGCCTCAAGTAGAAAAAAAAACAAAACAACAAAAGAAAACGCTACAGATGCTATAACACACTACTCCTTATTTGCGACGTAGCTAACTTGGACGGATGCAGAAGATTTCACCATGCGGCCCTGATCATTAACCGCGACATTACCTTTAAACATAAGAAGCCTTGATATATAAGACATATGAATTGTCGTCATGGTCTTGAAATGTGCCTGGAAAACCGTTGTCCCACCATTAGAAACCTCCCTTGTAGCGGTTTCCCAAGGTACTCCAATAGTTGGAACCGCCTCTTTTAGATGAATTGACTTCCCGTCTGCTTCTTGAGCAAACCCAGGAATTGCGACAAATCCCACTGGAACACTTGGATTTTGGCCAACATAAAGTGTACGTAACATTGAAGGCATCTTATCTAGTATAATAGTTGTGGCTGTAGAGTTTAAGGTCGATGAATATAGTGGTATTGGAGAGGTCATTAGAGAGTTTATCAAGAGCAGGAACATAGAATTCTTCAATGGAGAGAATAGGTGCAGAAGACACTACTGAGCCAATGCAGAGAAGGAAAGCAATGACGCGTAAACTGAAAGTGTATCCGGAGCAAGAAGAATTGCTTATATTTGCCATAAAGCTCTCAAAAACAAAAGTTCGCAAAAGGAGACAAAACAAAAAACGCTGAAAACGATGTTGGACAACGAAATTTTTTGTCAAATACACAAGACTAATAACTTACAAATTAGTCTTGAGATCAAATTAGGATTCGTTTTTTTACTGAAGTAAAAAAATTAGATTTTTCAGTCGTTATCAAATTAGAAGGCACAATTTTTGTGACACACTTAAAATTAATTCTAAAACCAGATCAAACCCCAAACATTTACGAACAGGGAAGTAAAGGTTAGGAATTCCAGCCTAAACAATCTAACGAATATCCTAATAAGTGATCCCTTAAATAAAGCCAGCACTGGAGAAATTAGCAGGCACAAATTTGACCAAAACCCTTAAGTCGTGGTCATTTTCTACCCGTGGCCTTGAAGGGAGATTTTATTTCTTTGGTGATCATCCTTTAAAGTATTGTGATATATCATGATATCTATTAATCCATATGAAGTTACCCATGATGTATCAAAAAATGCCGCATACAAAAAAAATTGGGTTTTCATAAAGACACCACTTATTTTACACGGGCTGCCCACACCCAAACGGATCCTAAGACCAAATGGAATACTACTTGAAAATTGAATAGACACCACTTAAGATTTTTTATTTTTTATTTTTTATTTTTTTTTTAAATTGTTTAATTTTAATTAGTTTGGTTTTATCTTACAGTAGACTCTATGGTGTCTTCCACTTAATTCTATGAAGTTCACAAGCTAAGGTCACCACTTTGAATTTTTCTATTTTCAAAACCAATGTAATCAAACAGTTAAGTTAACCTTTGGATGTATTGCGAGGAAAGCAAGAAAATTTAATTTCTCCAATCCTAAAGTCTAATCCATCTAATGCCTATTTGTAGGATAATGCTTAGTCTGGAAAAGTAAGACACACAGTTCCATTAATTACTCCCGATTTTCCTTTATGTTTCCTTTTAAAAAGGCACATAAAACATAAACTCATTTATTTGATTTAGAAACTATAGGATTAGTAATCTACTATCTATCTATATACTAAAGCAGAGACCTCTAATTGAGGATTTTCTCTTTCCTATGTGGCACTCTAATATGAGAGAGTTAGTTTTTTCTCTCTCCCATGTGTGACTCTAATACGAAAAGATAGTCTTTCTAATAATAGCCTACAATCTCACATATATAGAACCTCTTAGGAGAGTTTGAGTGTATTTTAATTATTATATTTGGAGAGTTTGAGTGTATTTCCAATTTTTACATATTTGATCAAATAAAAAAAAAATTGCTAAAAAATAGGTGATTTGTAAAAGGTAATTTCCTATTACTTAATCAAACACTTTTAGTGTTCCAATTCTTATATATTTGATCAAATAAAAAAAAAGGTAATTTGTAGAATTCCTTATTACAAATCATACAATTTTAGTGTCTATGATAAAACACCCGAATTTATTTGAATATATTCTTAACACGGCCTCAAAACATAGTTAAAAACAATTATACAAAAAATAACATCACAAAATTTATAATATAAAATGAAAAAAAAAAATAACGGCAAAGCAATAATGACAAATATTTTTAAAATTGCTAAAAAAATAGGTGATTTGTAAAAGTAATTTTCTATTACTTAATCAAACACTTTTAGTGTTCCAATTCTTATATATTTGATCAAATAAAAAAATTGCTAAAAATATGTAATTTGTATAAACTAATTCCTTACTACAAATCATACAATTTTAGTGTCTATGATAAAACACCGAATTTATTTGAATATATCCTTAACATGGCCTCAAAACATAGTTAAAAACAATTATACAAAAATAACATCACAAAATATATAATAGAAAATTTAAAAAAAAAAAAAAAAAAAAAAAAAAAGCAATAATGACAAATATTTTAAAATATATATAATCTTGAATGAAACTAACGAAAAAAAACACACAATTAATGGGGAACTCAAAACCGGATGCAAATGTATCGAACTAACCTCAAATAATATTTAACGGAAAATCGAACCTGGATGCAAATGCAAACATTAAACTAATTAAAAAGTAATTAATAGAAAATTGGAATATATATGGATACAACTGTATTAAACTAACCTCAAAGAATAATTAACGGAAAATCAAAACTTGGATGCAAATACATCAAACTAACATAAAAATAATTGTCGCAAATCGAAACTGGATAAAAATGCATTGAGCTAACCCTCAAAGATTAAATTAATAGAAAATCGTAAACTGGATGCAATTGCATTGAATTAACATCAAAAAAAAAAATTAATTATTAATTGGAAACATGATGCAAATGCGTGGAACTAATATTAAAAAATAATTAATGGGAAATCGGAAACTGGATGGAACCGCGACCTGAAACTAATCTCAAAAAATAAACTGGATGCAAATGCATTGAACTAACCTCAAGAAATAATTAATGGTAAATAGGAAACTGGATGCAAATTCATTGAACTAATCTCAAACAATAATTAATGAGAAATCGGAAACTAGATGCAAATGTAACTTTATCAAATAATAAACGAGAAATCAGAAACTGGATGCAAATGCATTAAACTAATCTCACAAAATAATTAATGAGAAATCAGGAACTGGATGCAAATGTATTGAACTGACCTCAAAGAATAATTAACAGGGAATTGGAAATTAGATGCAAATGTATTGAACTAATCAAAAGAATAATTAACGAGAAATCAAACCGGATGCAACCGTGATTGAACCGATCTCAAAAAAATAAATAACGAGAATTGAAATTGGATGCAAATCAGATTGAACTAACCTCAAAATATAAATAACGGAAAATCGAAAACCGGATGCAAATACATTAAACTAACCTCAAAACATAGTTGGGTTATATGTTGTGGGAATGTCTCGGTAAGTATAGTTTTGCATTTAAAATGATGTTTATCTTATCTCTTTCCGTATGATTGGGAACTCTTTGCTATTCAAGTAGCTACAATATATATGAACTTCACCTTATTAGGCAATCTCACAAAACTTCAATCAAACTTCTATTATTAAACAACAAAATGAAGTTGAAGGGTTTTATTAAAGATGCATGAGTTATTTTTTTTTTAATGGAGAATAAGGTTTTCACGTTATAAGAAATTTGGTTGAGTGATCAATATAATAGTAATATATAAAAGTTTTGCATATTTACAAATATTTTTCAAAATAATTAATATAATAACACCCGTTCGTAGATAATCTTTGAAGATTCTACATAGTAAGTCATGCATAATTTAAAGAATAATTAATGGGAAATCGGGAACTGGTAATCTTCAATGATCCCACATAGTAAATCAAACATAATTTACTTTTTATGTCATGTTTGCAAAAGGACACTACTGAGATGGATCGGTAGAGAAGTTGGTATTATACACCACATTGGATAATTAAAAGGAAATCGGAAATTGATTCAAATGCATAACGGAGCTCAGTAATTAACGGAAATTGGAAACTTTATGCAAATGCAATAAACTAAACTAAAAAAATGTAATTAACTAGAAATTGAAAATTGGGCAAATTGCATTAAACTAACGCCGATAATAACTAAAGGGAAATTAGAAATTGTATACAAATCCTTGAAAAATATTTAATGGGAAATCGGAAACGGTATGCAAATACATCAAACAAACCTCGATAATAATTAATAGGCCGAAATCGAAACTGGATGCAAATACATTGAACTAAACTCAAAAAATAATTAACATAAAATAAAAACCGAATGCAACTCGCATTAAACTAACCTCATAGAATAATTGGTGGGAAATCGGAAACTAAATGCAAATGCATTGAAATAATCTCAAAAAATAATTAACGGGAAATCAGAAACCAGATATAATTGCATCGAACTAACCTCAAAGCATAAATAATTAGAGACTACATGCAGATGTATTGAACTAACCTTAAAGAGTTATTAACGGGAAATCGAAAACTAGATCCAAATGCAATGAACTAACCTCAAAGACTAATTAACGAAACATTGAAAAATGGATGAAATTACACTGAACTAACCTAAATGAATAATTATCGGGAAATTATAAATGTGATGTAACTGCATTAAACTAACCTCAAAAAATAATTAACGGGAAATCGAAAACTTGATGCAAATGCATTGAACTAACCTCAAAGAACAATTAACATAAATTCGAAATTGATAAACCGCATTGAACTAACCTCAAAAGAATAATTAACAAAAACCAAAAACTAGATGCAATCGCATTAAACTAAAATAAGATATTAACTAACGGAAATCAGAAATTGGATGCAAATGCATTAAAATATCCTCAAAAAATAGTTAACTAAAAAATCGAAAGTCGAATGTAATCAGATCGCGATCGACCTCAAAGCATAAATGTCGGTTTTTTTAGCCTTTCACATGAGTAATTACGAAAGTAATTAGGAACCCAAAATGAAAGTGAGTTTAAAAAACAGAGACTCTTTACATGTATGCAAACGTGATATAGAAATTGTAAACTATCGAACTAACCTAGAAAAACAATTAACAGAAAATCAGAAATTGGATGCAGATGTATTGAACTAACCTCAAAGAGTAATTAACGCGAGATTAGAACCTGGATGCAAATTCAATAAACTAATCTCAAATACTAATGAACTAAACATAAAACCTGGATGCAACTCAGATCAATTAACCTTTAATGAATAAGTAACGGATATCATAAAATGGATGCAATTGCATTGAACTAACCTTAAATAATAATTGATGGGAAATCGGAAACTTGATGCAACTGCATTGAACTAACCTCAAAGAATAATTAATGAGAATTTGGAAACTGGATGCAACGTACTACATTAAACTAACCTCCAAGAATAATTAATGAAAAATCATAAACTTGATGCACATGCATTCAACTAATAACCCTAAAATATATTTGTATTATATGTAGGGGGAATAAATGTCTCGACAAATATAGTTTTGCATTTTAAGTAATGTTTATCATACTTCTTTTATTGTGATTGGGAATGCCTTGCTATTCAAGTAGCTTCAATATTATCTTCACCAAATTGGACATTCTCAAAAAACTTCAATCAAACTTCTATTGTTAAAACTAACAATGAAAAGAAGTCGATGAGTTTTATCAAAGTTTGATGCTTCCTTTTTATAGAGAGTGGTGCAAGAAATTTAATTGAGTAATTAATATAATTTTCATATCTCATAGCTATGCATAGTTGCTAATATTTTTTAGAATAATTTAATATAACGGCACCCGTTCGTAGGACACGTTCATGTGATAAATCTTTTCAAGTGGGAGTAGTGTATTCTTTGAGGATATGGAAACAAACAATCTATTTTAGTGATTTGTACACATTAGTACGTAAGCTGAGCGGTGATGATTTACCGTTAAATCACCATAAATCTAATAAAACTATTATACAAGCTAGATCGAGTTTAAGATAATTCTATTTGAAATTACGGATTAATATCCTAAACCACAAAGTGAAGAGTCTATCTCAATTTGATCCCTTAGTTTCCAAGTACTTATACACCATAATCGCTGCTCGGCTATACCAATTTGATCCCTTAGTTTCCAAGTACTTATGCACCATAATCGCTGCTCATTAACGTATTTCGGTTTATTTTAAATAAAAATATATTTTGATTCGAAAATTTGCAGCTAAATCACTATAAATCTAAAAAAACTATTATACAAGCTAGATCGAGTTTAAGATAATTTTATTTGAAAATTATGGATTAATATCCTAAACCATAAAGTGAAGATGCTATCTCAATTTGATCTCTTAATTTCTAAGTACTTATGCACCATAATCATTTTGCTCATTAACATATTTCGATTTATTTTCAATAAAAATATATTCTGATTCGAAAATTTGTGTGAGACATTTTATAAAGCCTTTTCAGCATACAAAATATTTAATAGATCCCGGGCGTATGCCCGGGTCCAAAATCTAGTGTAGATTAAAGTGGCGGAAGCAACACTTAATCAAAATCTACACTTTATAAAATCTTAAAAGTCTGACCTTTATTAATAATCACTCAATAATTCATAATACATCTACTATCTATATACTAAAGCAGAGACCTCTAATTGAGGATTTTCTCTTTCCTATGTGGCACTCTAATATGAGAGAGTTAGTTTTTTTTCTCTCCTATGTGGCACTATAATATGAAAGATAGTCTTTTTAATAGCCAGCCAGAGACCTCTAATTGAGGATTTTCTCTTTCCTATGTGGCACTCTAATATGAGAGAGAGTTAGTTTTTCTCTCCTATGTGGCACTATAATATGAAATATAGTCTTTTTTCTAATAGCCTACAATCTCACATACATAGAACCCCTTAGGAGAGTTTGAGTGTATTTCTAATTATTATATTTGAGAGTTTGAGTGTATTTCCAATTCTTACATATTTGATCAAATAAAAAAAAAATTGCTAAAAAATAGGTGATTTGTAAAAGGTAATTTCCTATTATGAATCAAACACTTTTAAGTGTTCCAATTTTATATATTTGATCAAATAAAAAAAAAATAGGTAATTTGTAAAATTCCTTATTACAAATCATACAATTTTAGTGTCTATGATAAAACACCTAATTTATTTCAAATATATTCTTAACACGACCTCAAAACATAGTTAAAAACAATTATACAAAAAATAACATCACAAAATATATAATAGAAAATGAAAAAAAAATAACGGTAAAGCAATAATGACAAATATTTTTAAAAATTGCTAAAAAATAGGTGATTTGTAAAAAGTAATTTTCTATTATTTAATCAAACACTTTTAGTGTTCCAATTCTTATATATTTGATCAAATAAAAAAAATTGCTAAAAATATGTAATTTGTATAAACTAATTCCTTACTACAAATCATACAATTTTAGTGTCTATGATAAAACACCTAACTTATTTGAATATATCCTTAACATGGCCTCAAAACATAGTTAAAAATAATTATACAAAAAAACATTAACATATACAAATATATAAAAAAAAAAAAAAAAAAAAAGCAATAATGACAAATATTTTAAAATATATATAATCTTCGAATGAAACTAACGTAAAAAACAATTAATGGGAACCGAAAACTGGATGCAAATGTATCTAACTAACCTCAAATAGTATTTAACGGAAAATCGAAACCTGGATGCAAATGCAAACATTAAACTAATCTTAAAAAGTAATTAATAGAAAATTGGAATATATATGGATGCTGTATTAAACTAACCTCAAAGAATAATTAACGAAAATCAAAACTTGGATGCAAATACATCAAACTAACATAAAAAATAATTGTCGGCAAAATAAACTGGATGCAAATGCATTGAGCTAACCCTCAAAGATTAAATTAATAGAAAATCGAAACTGGATGCAATTGCATTGAATTAAATCAAAAAAAAAAATTAATTATTAATTGGAAACATGATGCAAATCGTGGAACTAATATTAAAAAATAATTAATGGAAATCGAAACCGGATGGAACTGATTTGAACTAATCTCAAAATAAACCTGGATGCAAATGCATTGAACTAACCTCAAGAAATAATTAATGGTAAATAGGAAACTGGATGCAAATTCATTGAACTAATCTCAAACAATAATTAATGAGAAATCGAAACTAGATGCAAATGTAACTTTATCAAATAATAAGCGAGAAATCGAAATGGATGCAAATGCATTAAACTAATCTCACAGAATAATTAATGGGAAATCGAAACTGGATGCAAATGTATTGAATCGACCTCAAAGAATAATTAATGTGGAATTGGAAATTAGATGCAAATGTATTGAACTAATCAAAAAAGAATAATTAACAAGAAATCGAACCGGATGCAAATCGCATTGAACCGATCTCAAAAAATAAATAACGGAATTGAAAATTGGATGCAATTTGTATTGAACTAACCTCAAAATATAAATAATGGAAAAATCAGAAAACCGGTGCAAATACATTAAACTAACCTCAAAAACATAGTTGGGTTATATATTGTGGGAATGTCTCGGTAAGTATAATTTTGCATTTAAAATGATGTTTATCTTATCTCTTCCCCGATGATTGGGAACTCTTTGCTATTCAAGTAGCTACAATATATATGAACTTCACCTTATTAGGCAATCTCACAAAACTTCAATCAAACTTCTATTATTAAACAACAAAATGAAGTTGAAGGGTTTTATTAAAGGTACATGAGTTATTTTTTTTTAATGGAGAATAAGGTTTTCACGTTATAAGAAATTTGGTTGAGTGATCAATATAATATTAATATATAAAAGTTTTGTATATTTACAAATATTTTTCAAAATAATTAATATAACAACACCCGTTCGTAGATAATCTTTGAAGATTCTACATAGTAAGTCATGCATAATTTAAAGAATAATTAATGGGAAATCAGGAACTGGTAATCTTCAATGATCACACATAGTAAATCAAACATAATTGACTTTTTATGTCATGTTTGCAAAGACACTCTGAGATGGATCAAATTAGAAGTTGGTATTATACACCACATTGGATAATTAAAAGAAAATCGAATTGGAAATTGATTCAAATGCATAACCGAGCTCAAAGAGTAATTAACGGAAAATTGGAAACTTTATGCAAATGCAATAAACTGAACTAAAAAGTAATTAACTAGAAATTGAAAACTGGTGCAATTGCATTAAACTAACGTCCGATAATAACTAAAGGAAATTAGAAATTGTATACAAATCCTTGAAAAATATTTATGGGAAATCGAAACGGTATGCAAATACATCAAACAAACCTCTCAGATAATAATTAATAGGCCGAGAAATCGAAACCGAATGCAAATACATTGAACTAAACTCAAAAAATAATTAACATAAAATAAAAACTAATGCAACCGTGCATTAAACTAACCTCATAGAATAATTGGTGGAAATCGGAAACTAAATGCAAATGCATTGAAATAATCTCAAAAATAATTAACGGAAATTAGAAACCAGATATAATTGCATCGGACTAACTTCAAAGCATAAATAATCAGAGACTAGATGCATATGTATTGAACTAACCTTAAAGAGTTATTAACGGGAAATCGAAAACTAGATCCAAATGCAATGAACTAATCTCAAAGGCTAATTAACGAAACATTGAAAAATGGATGAAACTACACTGAACTAACCTAAATGAATAATTATCGGGAAATTATAAATGTGATGTAACTGCATTGAACTAACCTCAAAAAATAATTAACGGGAAATCGAAAACTTTATACAAATGTATTGAACTAACCTCAAAGAACAATTAACATAAATTCGGAAATTGGATGCAACTGCATTGAACTAACCTCAAAGAATAATTAACAAAAAACCAAAAACTAGATGCAATTGCATTAAACTAAAATAAGATATTAACTAATGGGAAATCAGAAAATGGATGCAAATGCATTGAAATATCCTCAAAAAATAGTTAACCCAAAAATCGAAAGTCGAATGTAACCGCATCAAGATCGACCTAAAAGCATAAATGTCGGTTTTTAGCCTTCTCACATGAGTAATTACTGAAGTAATTAGAAACCCAAAATGAAAGTGAGTTTAAAAAACACTCTTACATGTATGCAAACTATATAGAAATTGTAAACTATCGAACTAACTAGAAAAAAAATTAATTAGTGAAATCAGAAATGGATGGGATGTATTGCACTAACCTCAAAAGAGTAATTAACGAGAGATTAGAACGGATGCAAATTCAATAAACTAATCTCAAATACTAATTAACTAAAACATAAAAAACTGGATGCAACTGTACTGAATTAACCTTAATGAATAAGTAACGTGATATCATAAAATGGATGCAATTGCACTGAACTAACCTTAAATAATAATTGATGGGAAATCGGAAACTTGATGCAACTGCATTGAACTAACCTCAAAGAATAATTAATGAGAATTTGGAAACTGGATGCAACGTACTACATTAAACTAACCTCCAAGAATAATTAATGAAAAATCATAAACTTGATGCACATGCATTCAACTAATAACCCTAAAATATATTTGTATTATATGTAGGGGGAATAAATGTCTCGACAAATATAGTTTTGCATTTTAAGTAATGTTTATCATACTTCTTTTATTGTGATTGGGAATGCCTTGCTATTCAAGTAGCTTAAATATTATCTTCACCAAATTGGACATTCTCAAAAAACTTCAATCAAACTTCTATTGTTAAAACTAACAATGAAAAGAAGTCGATGAGTTTTATCAAAGTTTGATGCTTCCTTTTTATAGAGAATGGTGCAAGAAATTTAATTGAGTAATTAATATAATTTTCATATCTCATAGCTATGCATAGTTGCTAATATTTTTTAGAATAATTTAATATAACGGCACCCGTTCAGAGGACACGCTCATGTGATAAATCTTTTCAAGTGAGAGTGGTGTATTCTTTGAGGATATGGAAACAATCAATCTATTTTAGTGATTTGTACACATTAGTATGTAAGTCGGCGGTGATGATTTACCGTTAAATCACCATAAATCTAATAAAACTATTATACAAGCTAGATCGAGTTTAAGATAATTCTATTTGAAAAATTACGGATTAATATCCTAAACCACAAAGTGAAGAGGCTATCTCAATTTGATCCCTTAGTTTCCAAGTACTTATACACCATAATCGCTGCTTTCGGCTATCTCAATTTGATCCCTTAGTTTCCAAGTACTTATGCACCATAATCGCGCTCATTAACATATTTCGGTTTTATTTTCAATAAAAATATATTTTGATTCGAAAAATTTGCTGCTAAATCACCATAAATCTAAAAACACTATTATACAAGCTAGATCGAGTTTAAGATAATTTTATTTGAAAATTATGGATTAATATCCTAAACCATAAAGTGAAGATGCTATCTCAATTTGATCTCTTAATTTCTAAGTACTTATGCACCATAATCGCTGTTCATTAACATATTTCGATTTATTTTCAATAAAAATATATTCTGATTCGAAAATTTGTGTGAGACATTTTATAAAGCCTTTTCAGTACACAAAATATTTAATAGATCCCGGGCGTATGCCCGGGTCCAAAATCTAGTAAACACAACTAAAACAACTCTCTTAAACCCTAACCATAAGCCCTTATTTATACTATTAATAATAAAGCAGCAAATAAATTAGTGGGCTCACGGCCCATGGGCTTTGATAAGCACCCAAAAGCATAGTTTAAACCCCTTGGTAGTATTACATTTATGCCAATTATGTTTATAATAAATAAGAGTTAGTATTGTTTACATATTTTTGTGTATTTCAGGTCTTGAAGCTGTTTATGCGCTTAAATATGTCATTTTGCATGGAAAATGAGTTAAGAAGATTGCCGAGGAAGTTCTACATTTAAAGCCCAAGAATCATGAAGAAAAGCCTTTTTCAATCCCAGTCAAAGTCAATTCGGATAGAAAAAGAACATAAAAGTCAATAGAACTTCAAATGGGCATATCTTTGGACTCGTGCCTCAGAATTGGGCTTACTTTATGTCAAAACGACCGGCTCGGAATAAGCTTTCCAATGAACCTAGTCTTGCCTCAATCAGAGTTGTAAAAGTGGACGAAAATAGTAATTAAATAATTTCTAGCAGTCGTGGGCTCTTTAGACTTACCTAATGGACTTTGAGCTCACATTAGAGGCCCAAAGTCCTCTTTTTTAGCCCATGCACGAAAATGTAACCCTAACTCTCTCCTATATAAAAAGGATTAAGGCTAAACTTAATACTCCTTTTCAATAAAAAGCTTAGTTATTTAATATTCAATTCTCTTCTTTAAATTATGTCTTATTATTATTGTTTAAATGACATGATTCCTATGACACTAGGCTAAACCTCCATTAGAGGAGGTTTATGAAGTCGTGTGAGAATGATTAATCTTTAGGATTTATTGTTTTGCAAATAAGAACTTCAAGTTTTTCATTATGAGTAACTAGAGATAGAGCTCATAATTGAGAACTAGAGCATAGAGCCACCACCAAAGAGATTTGTGGTGGAGTTATACTCTCTTGCTAGTGAAACCTCGATCCGAGATGACTATTCACTAGGGATTAACAAAGCGATTCGATACTAACTAATAGTAAATCGAATCGAATGGTGGATTAAACCCCTTTTAATTCCTTTATTCATTCTCTAAATTTACTATTTTCACATCATATCTACTATTTTGACTCTTATTAGTGAAGTATAATTGCAATCTAGATTCGCATCCAAGTAGTGTACGAATTAGAGTTTGGCGAACACGACTACTCTTCTCTTTATCACATGATTTTGATGAGTTTCATCTACTGTTTTTCCACCATAATTTACTCACGACACCATATATTCACTATGCATCAATCAAACATCAAATATTACTTATCAGACTTGACCACCGAATCTTGAAGGAAATGAACTCATGTTCTACATCATTCTCCCCAGTTTGAAAAGAACTCGTCTATAGTTTGTATACGCAATTGACTGATGAAATTCACTGTAGTTGATGCCCATCACTCTCCCGCTGTTCAAACGAATTCGACCTCGAATTTTGCCTAGATAATTACTCACAAGAAGAAGAATGCACCATAATGTCTGCAAGTTTGCAAAATCACCATATGCAAAGCGATGCAAGAAGAAATATGTAAAGCCACCAACATGATTTCTTTGCTCTATGAGAATACTACCACATCCCAAAATAGAAAATACGCATACCTCCAATTGTAACTTTAGATGCAAAGAACTAAAGAGCTTTGTATACTGAATATCAAAAGCCTCCCAAATCGGATCAACATACTCAAAAAAACTAGACTCATCTTTATACTTATCAAAGATTGGTGGAACGCCAAATAGGGGGGCTTCAACACCTGTCGGCAGCCGAGTGGCACCATCATTGAGGGGTACACCCTCACGTTCCTCATTGAAAGGAGGTTCCCTGTTGGTGTTATCTTTCCTGCCAACTCTGTTCTCTCCGTTGTTTTCTAGATCTGTAGGCGCAAAAGGGTTCTGAAGAGGGATTGAACTGTCAACATGAGACGCATCATCAATACTAGCCACCGAACCATTATTTTGTGGTGGTGGAGGTGGTTGTTGCACTTCTCTTTGGACTGGAAACCTTGCTTCTATCAGGTTCTGGAACATCTGTGTCATATTTTTCATGTTTTCTTCTAAACGAGACATGCGAGTATCTATGGATGGAGGACGACTTCGAGTTACTTTGTGATTCACCATAATAACAATAAAAATTTGATTTTTTTTCAAATGAATGAAGGAATAAATCGTAGTGAACAATAACCGAGTGAACAGTACATTAACAGTGTTCGGTGAACAATGCTTCGTAAACAGTATCTTGCTAAACAGTAACCCCAGTGAATAGTATTTTCTACACAATCTCCCAACAAAAATCAATCGCTCTGATACCAAATAATGTAGATTAAGTGGCAAAAGCAACACTTAATCAAAATCTACACTTTATAAAACCCTAAAAGTCTGACCTTTATTGATAATCACTCAATAATTTATTACACACATAAACACAATTAAAACAACTCCCTGAAACTCTAACCATAAGTCCTTATTTATACTAATAATAATAATAAAGCAACAACTAAACTAGTGGGCTCACGACCCATGGGCTTGACCACCGAATCTTGAAAGAAATGAACTCATATTCTACATCAATTAGATTCTAGAAATCTATGAATATATGAAGTTAAGTTTAGGTAGGAGTCAAGGATTTTCTGTAAAAAAAAAAAGAAAAAAAAAAGTCTTCTTCTCTATGATCGATCAATTATGTCTTGTTTCTTCTATCCCTCACCACTGTCCAAGGATCATATTACCATGGATGCTGGAATGTCTAGATCTCTGAGAGACACACCACCAACTCACTTCAGATTCAAGATCAAGTCATTCTCCTCACTTTTAGATACTTCGTTGGAAAGATAATGTCCGTGTTTAAATAAAAAATTCACACATCAAACATATAGTACTTTTGTCAGGAACTCTGTGGTCTAGAAACAAAACAAAGAAGCCATCTACACTATATGATGTTTTGATTTCTGAAGATGTTTCTCTACTGCATTTGTATTTCTATGATGTTGAGGCCATCACTTCTTAAGAACTAATCAAGATGTCGATGTTGTTTCTTTTTGTACTCATACCATTGAAAGCACAAATGTGCAGAGTCTAACACAATCGAACAAAAGGTTGTTGCAGTATCAGCAGTCTCATAAGGTAGAAAGAGCTTCCACTTCCACTGAAAAAACAGCTTTAGCATGCAGTAGACAGCACAACCAAAATCAGAAAGTGCAAAGACTGCACCCACAACACCAATCACCCTGTCCAACCGTGACCAAGCGTGGCAAAGGTAGTAGAGTATCATAATACCTCCTAAAACCGACAGTAGTGACTTTATGATCCGCAAACACCTTCTTTTCACAACGCAGCCCAATAAGTGGCAAACAGTGAATGATTAGGAGGATTACAGTGAGGAAACCTCTTACGAGCCGCCTCCTCTGCAAGTTAAAAAACATATGAGATTAATTTAACGGACCTAAACAGACAATAAGTGAGACAAGTATCTAATTATACCTCATCATCATTTGCCCTTTTCCTCTCAGCTCTCTCAATGTGATTAAGGCAGTGAGGGCTTTGTAAATTCTGATTCCAATCGCCAATGTGAGAAACGACTATTTGTTAAGCTTAGGTATCCACTAGTAAATGGAAAATCCTTTATACTTGTTCCAACTGGGCAATTATCTGTTTGAGCTTAATTTTATCTTCCCGAAGTTTACAAACGGCTGATGCAGCTTCTACCAAATATGTAACTACAACTGATCTAGTTCTCCGATTCTCTTTAGTAACTGTTAATATCTGCTGATTGAAACTTTCCTGCAAGGTTAGAGTAAACGTCAGATGACAATATAAACAGTCAACAATTGGTAGAATCGGAGAGGCTGCACCAACCACTTGAGCTTTGGCTTTTGATTTCTCCTTCTGCAAAATCTTATCCTTTAAGGTACATTCTTTAGCATGCTGCCTTTTCAAATTACTTATAGAGTTTTCCAGTCCAACGACCTCTTTCTTTCGTTTACCATTATCTTTCTCAAATAGTTTGTAGTATGACTCAATGGCAGAATTCACCGTAGCAGTGCAAAATTGAGACCACCAAACCCAATAGATCTACTTCAAAATAATTCAGCATTATATCTTCAATTATCTTTTCATTTTGGGTTAGTTCACCTTGCATACTTTCCAAATGAAAAGTCAGACTCTCCAAGCACACCTTCATTTCTCCAGCTATATGACAAAAAAAGTATATACAATTAAGTGTGTTGAGGTTTAATAATGCATCAGGGACAAAAACATGGAGATGAAAATTGCTCTTACCTTGACTCTTTGTAACATTTTCTTTCCCCGCCTTGTGTTTCACTGATAATGCATCCAGTAGATCACATAATGCATCGGTTGAAGAAAAGCCCAGTTCATTAATGAGTAGGGACGGAGCCAGGATTCTAAGCCAAGGGGTACGAGATTATGTGCACACCCCACCCCACCCCACCCCCTAAAAAAAAAGTATGCCAATTTTTTTATTTATTTATTTATTTTGTCATAAGGTCTAAACAATAAAGATCAATAAAATTATGCATTTATTTAAATTCACAAAACTAGAGTGCGTTGCTATTAAGAATTTAATATGGATTGAAAAAGTTAACTACTTACTTAAGCACTTAATCCATTAATTTATACTACTATGTCTATATATATCTACATAATCTAGTCCACAAGTCTACAATAATTCAACAAATTGTTAACTTCCTATAATGTTGTAAGTCTATATAACTCTACTATCATGTAGAGAAAACTATAAAATATTAACATTGAAAGTAAAAAATTATATTGCTTTGTTTTGTTTTGTTTTTGTTTTTGTTTCAATTTTTTTTTTTCTCAAGTGGAAATTTTATTGATAATGATAACGAGCTGAGTTTTACAAATAATTAGGACAAGCGTGCAACAAGCTTTGCCGCAAATCCTTTATGAATTTGTTTTTTGTTTGGGTTGAGATTTGACGTTTGTTTAAGAATTGAGAGTGAAAGAAAGGAGGGAGAGCTTACAAGTTTGTTATGGGTAATTAAAATTATACAAACTGACCGGTTGGGTTTTGGGACTCTGGCTATTTATTTTAGTCTCATTAACCCATCAAATATTTAAAGACATATTTGTCCATCTTTAATGGTTTTTTACTCAAAATAAATTATACTTTTGTAAGAGCAAAAAGAGAAGTAAAAAAAAAAAACGTTGGTTTATTGGAATGTTTTTTATTAGTTTTTTTTTTTCATACTATTTTTTTTTTGTTGATTATATTCTCACTATAGTTGTGAAAATATAATTTTGGGGGTGTGGTAGTGGAAGTTTGCTAAAAAAATTGGAGGGGTGCGAGTCCTTATAGTTTGAAGATTTTTCTAGACAATTAGTTATGTGGTAATTGAGTTTTTCTAATCTCAGGGGGTGCGATATATCCATCTATGTTAATGAGGTTTGCCTTTTCATTGATTGTATCCTGCAATTTCTCTTAAATATTGTCTAACACCTTCTTCACCTTTATATTCTACCTCATGATCCAAAGAAATCCATCAAACAACAACATTTTTAAATAACTCACTGGAAATTTTCATCACCGAGGTAACAAACTACGAGAAACTTCATAAAAAAGAAGAAACTGAGATTTGCCTACAAAATGAATCAATCTAAAACACAATTTCACTAAAATCTAACAAATCAAAGTTCAATTTATTAAGGAAGGATCATCCTAAGATTGTTAAGGAAATCAATTCATTTCGGGTTAGTTCACCTTGCATACTTTCCAAATGAAAAGTCAGACTCTCCAAGCACACCTTCATTTCTCCAGCTATATGACAAAAAAGGTATATACAATTAAGTGTGTTGAGGTTTAATAATGCATCAGGGACAAAAACATGGAGATTATTAAAATTGCTCGTACCTTTACTCTTTGTAACATTTTCTTTCCTCACCTTGTGTTTCACTGATAATGCATCCAGTAGATCACATAATGCATTGGTTGAAGAAAAGCCCAGTTCATTAATGAGTAGGGACGGAGCCAGGATTCTAAGCCAAGGGGTACGAGATTATGTGCACACCCCACCCCACCCCCTAAAAAAAGTATGCCAATTATTTATTTATTTATTTATTTTGTCATAAGGTCTAAACAATAAAGATCAATAAAATTATGCATTTATTTAAATTCACAAAACTAGAGTGCGTTGACTATTAAGAATTTAATATGGACTGACAAAGTTAACTACTTACTTAAGCACTTAAGCCATTAATTTATACTACTATGTCTATATATATCTACATAATCTAGTCCACAAGTCTACAATAATTCAACAAATTGTTAACTTCCTATAATGTTGTAAGTCTATATAACTCTACTATCATGTAGAGAAAACTATAAAATATTAACATTGAAAGTAAAAAAATTATATTGCTTTGTTTTGTTTTGTTTTGTTTTTGTTTTTGTTTTTTTGTTTTTTGTTTTTTTTTTTTTTTTTTTTCTCAAGTGGAAATTTTATTGATAATGATAACGAGCTGAGTTTTACAAATAATTAGGACAAGCGTGCAACAAGCTTTGCCGCAAGTCCTTTATGAATTTGTTTTTTGTTTGGGTTGAGATTTGACGTTTGTTTAAGAATTGAGAGTGAAAGAAAGGAGGGAGAGCTTACAGGTTTGCTATGGGTAATTAAAATTAAACAAACTGACCGGTTGGGTTTTGGGCCTTTGGCTATTTATTTTAGTCTTATTAACCCATCAAATATTTAAAGACATATTTGTCCATCTTTAATGGTTTTTTACTCAAAATAAATTATACTTTTGTAAGAGCAAAAAGAGAAGTAAAAACGTTGGTTTATTGGAATGTTTTTTATTAGTTTTTTTTTTTTTCATACTATTTTTTTTGTTGATTATATTCTCACTATAGTTGTGAAAATATAATTTTGGGGGTGTGGTAGTGGAAGTTTGCTAAAAAAATTGGAGGGGTGCGAGTCCTTATAGTTTGAAGATTTTTCTAGACAATTAGTTATGTGGTAATGGAGTTTTTCTAATCTCAGGGGGTGCGATATATCCATCTATGTTAATGAGGTTTGCCTTTTCATTGATTGTATCCTGCAATTTCTCTTGAATATTGTCTAACACCTTCTTCACCTTTATATTCTACCTCATGATCCAAAGAAATCCATCAAACAACAACATTTTTAAATAACTCACTGGAAATTTTCATAACCGAGGTAACAAACTACGAGAAACTTCATAAAAAAGAAGAAACTGAGACTTGCCTACAAAATGAATCAATCTAAAACACAATTTCACTAAAATCTAACAAATCAAAGTTCAATTTATTAAGGAATGATCATCCTAAGATTGTTAAGGAAATCATGACTAGAAAGTAAGACTACTATCTCTACTTTATTAGCTTCTATCTCTTCTTTATTAGCTTCGAATGTAGCATGGTCAGTGTACTATCTTAAGTATGTTAGGGTTGAAGCCTGTAGTTATTGTTGCGTCTTTGTATACCTCCTTTTAATGACCTAACTCTTAGGGAGGATTTGTAAGGTTTAATTTTTTGCAATGTAACAGGTGGGGTCTACCTTAACCCCAGCTTATTTGAAAAAAAAAAACCCAAAAAAAAATCAATTTATCAAAATTTACCGGAATTGGTGAAACTTTCAAGTGGAAGTGAAGTGAATTGATTGTTGTTATGTGAAGGAGATTTAGGTTTGGTCTTTTTTCCTTATAAAGTTTTTGGTTTTCTCTGCAGCAGAAATGGAGAAGTGGAAGAATGAGTGTGTGAACAAGGGGGCTATTTATAGTTGAATTATTTTGAAATTCCGCCTTTATTTTTAGGACTGTAATAGCCCTATTTTTCTCTACGTAATTACAATACTACCACTGTGAAGCTTTACTCCTATAGGAGTTGGGTGTCAACGGTCCAGTTCTGGTCCATTTCTTAGTGTTGCAAGAGCCAAGAACCATTTAATTTTATGGTTCCGGTTCTTAAAATTGTAGAACCATACCCATTACCATCAATTCTTAGCAGGTATTTCCAGTTCTAGTTTTTCATTTCGGTTATTAAGATATTCACTATTTACACACATATTTTATTGATTTTATTAAAAAAATATGTACTAAAAACACAAAAATACCACATAGACAAGTCCCTTTTTAAAAATTGATATAAATAATTATGTCATTCAATAATAAGTTAAACTAGTAAACTGCATAGCAGTGGGGCGTGAGCGGAGAGGGAGAGGGAGAGGGAGAGGGAGAGGGAGGAGTGGAGAGGGGAGAGGGAGAGATTGAGAGGGAGAGGGATGAATAGGAGAAGATGAGGACAGACAGAAACCAACCAAGTAATGTTTTGGGCCACCTTACCCCCACCCGACCCAAGATCGTTCGCTCCGCTCACTTGACTAGTATCTTCGCTAAGCGGTGGGGCTGAGCGGTGGGAGAGGAAGATGGAGGAGTGGAGATGGAGAAGGAGGAGTGGAGATTTAGAGTGTAAATGGAGAGGGGAGAGGAAAATGGAGAGTGAGAGAGGCGAAGAGAAAAAACAAAAGGGAAGAGATGAGGACAGACAGACAGAAACCAACCAAGTTGGTTTTTGTCCGCATAACCCCCCTTCTCCCAAAATGTTCGCTCCGCTCACGGATAAAACCATATATTTAAGGTTATAAGTTTTATTTTTATATTATTTATAACATTAAATACTATGAATAAATAAAATTTAATAATATATAAATGAATGTTTTGAGCTTTTATATTTTACATTTTGATATTTTTTATATTAAAAGTACAATAACGTTCAGTTCCGATTATGGTATGGTTTTTTGTTTAAAAACCCATTTGGTTCGGCTTTATATGGTCCGGTTTTTTTAGTATCTATTTTTAAACGGTTTCTAAAAATAGGAACCGGAATCATGATTTTTTCTATAGTTCTAGTTCTGGTTCTGGTTCCGGTTAAATCCACCCTTTAGTGAGATGCGGCTCACTGAATGGTGCACTAAGCTATGCCCAGGCGCGACAATTTCATGGTTTGCTTCTCGTGATTTAGGGAGGGGTTTGAATTCGTTTTTTTTTCTTTTAGAGAAAACCCATGATATAACATGAAGTAGCAGATTGTAAGAGTTCATTACCAGAAATTCAATTTTACAAGGGTAAGGAATTCAACACCACGACTGTAAAAGACCATAAACTTCTGTGCATCAAGAAAAGAGAAAAATGAAAAACAACTCATTAACATTAATCAGGCATCTGTCTCGAATTACAAGTATCACATAGAGCATGAGAGATAAGATTGAGAGGAACGCTGAGAGGCCAGAAGCAGTCGCATTAGACATGACCAAACAGGCCATCAATCTGCTTGACTCGCAAAGTCAGATATATCCACACAATTTTAAAACTCGACCTGAAAATTTTGATAAAAAAAAAATTAGAAGCATGTAAAGATGAGCGTCAACTTCAAAGGTGAGGGATATACATAACAGAAATACGTCGATAATTTTATCAATCACAAGCCATCTGGAATGGTCGACTGTAAAAGTATAAAGCTCAATTATGCAGTACCCAAGCCTGGATTTGAATTTTGGATTATTTGATGTATTTGTGTACACAAGAAGAATTGCTTCATTACTAATGAACTGCTTGCAAGGGTATAAGAAGAAAACTTATATATAGAAAAAACATCCCTAGAAAGGTCTCGTACTAATGCTAATACTCGATGAAACAAGATCTCCAGGCAGACGAACAAAAACTTTTGTTACTTAAAAACCACTTCAGTTATCCTTCAAATGTCTCACATTTCAAATCACAAAATACGTATTACTTGCTGTAAATCTCGTACAAGGAAAACAAGGTTTCCAGGTCTATAGTTACTGGATATGTTGGGTAGGGAGCTTACAAGATAGAAAACAGGAAAACAACTTTTCCTGAATCCAACGAAGCAGCAACAGGCTTGTCTGACATGTATGAAGGTTAATAGCTAAATAGTAAATTAACTGACAGGCAGAAGTGTGCGTTAAACGATGCATTAGGGACTGACAGAATGAAAGTTCATGTGTAGCAGCATAAACCGGAAAATAACCGATAAAACACAACATATAAATGCTAAAAACTTGAAATCAGTTGTATTTATCTCTTTATCAATGTGGAGAAATTAATCAACAATAATGAACAGAAACTCCCCATGGGTTATACATTAACTGTAAAAATAATTTATAAACAAAACAAATGAATCTCAGGAAGTCAGGAGCAACTAGAGTGGAGTAAGCTAATATACCTATAGAAGTACACTGCAGAAGCATAATGCTGTCATTTATCTTCCTCGGAAACATCCTCTGCAAATAAGACGACAATGAGATGATAAAAATAAGGTAATGGTATTTCTACATAGAATAAATGGATGCATAGAGAATTAGAGATGATCAGATGGGGGGTTCTTATTTCATTTACAGGTTAAAGATGTGGTACAACATGCTCAATGTCTCAATCTTTACTATCATCCACTCCTACCACTAAGTTCACTATAAGGACAACTTTCCAACGACAAAATTAAGTGCCTGTAAACTTTTATAGCCGTTTACCTGATGTCACTATTATCATCTTAAGATTAACAAAGTACAAAGATTTCACAGCCGTAGAATTTATTGCATTCCCATCGCAGATCCACAGTGTAGGGTTTTCAACGGGTTGGGGAGTTTCTTGGAACTTTAAGTACGCTACATACCGAGGATCTCTAATCACTTTCTCAGATACAACTGAAATGTTGTAACGTGTAAGCATCTTGGCCTTGCACCTGCAACATCAATAGGCAGAAGAAACATCTCAGTCCATTTTGACATATAAATGAACAGAAAACTGTAAAAACAGAGGGAAGTAATCACAAAGCGCACCACCATTTAAGAACTTATTTAGTGATATAACAACACTTTTCACTTTCTATTACAGCCATCCAAGGTGAAAAATTATACAATATTTTCTGGAGTATCAGTCTGTTTGCAGAATGCACATAACCAAGGAACACCAACACCTAGCCCATTCAAAAGCATTCGAATTTATTGCCTTCCCATTCAAAAGAAAGTGAACACTCATAAGCATTGCAGTGGACGATAACAATTAGCTATCCCAGGTAAGACAATAAGATTTAGCACTTTATGCCAGGGAACTTCTAATTTTTATGGCAAGGTAAGAATTATTTTTATTAAAATACGACAACAAAATTTAGTTACTCCAGGAGTCCAAGGTGTACTTTGCAGATAATTGCAATGGACAAAAAAAGCAGAACACTAATTTTCACTCATCCACACATAGAATACTTCAATGGTTCATGTCAATTTTGAATTCTGTGCACAGGGGCTGAAGGACACATCTAGAAAAGATAGAGGAATGCCCCTGCAAGTTTACTGATTAAAAAAATGCCAACATCTGAGACTCTGAAGAAACTACAATGCCACAAAAGGAAACATTGATCATGCCTCACTAAAGGAAGCTTTGGGGAAGAAAAGAAACTAGGCATCTTTCAAAGATGGAACAAAAGTATGAGGAAAAAATTTCATTTAATTTTTATATTTTTAAAAAAAGGTAGGGTACAACGATATGATGACTGCTGGGTCTAATAAGTTTGCTTTTAGGAGGGTGGGATTTCCTATTCAAAAGGGACTCATGGCGCAATTTGTAGCGTGCCTGTCGCCTCCTACAGTGTAATTTCTTTATATCTCAATATACTAAAAAATAAATAACCGAAGGGGAAGACCTCTTACTCCATCTGCACAACCTAAGGTCCTCCTACCCTCTTACTCCATCTGCACAACCTAAGGTCCTCCTACATGGAGTTGGAAATGAAGTCCACCCAAACCAATAAAATTCATGTGTTGAAAAGTACCGAGAAAAGAGCAAAATTTCCTAGTCAGTAATCTTTTCAGCAGCTATAGACAAAAAAAAAACAAAATAAATAAAAATAAAAAATACTATCATGTAGACATGTACAAGAAATATTAATATGAACACTAAATATGAAATGAACAGGGAGAAGAATACTATCAGAGTGTAACACTTCTTTTTTATTTCTATATCAAGTGTTTCAAACAATTATCCTGTACCAGCATTTTCTAGCATATATAATCAAAAATCAAAATCAAAATCAACACTAACAAGAAATGAAACAAGATACCATTTTTTGTCATTCAAAACGGCTAAACACATAACAAAGGTTCAAACTATGAACACTCGGACCACTATAACAGAAAACATGAGGAGAGGATCCTTACCGATCAATGAGGCTGTTGCTTCAACAAAAACTTCAGGCTGTCATCTGAAACTTCCACCAGCCTTATTCGAAACTGCTTCACATGAAATCCAGATTTTAAATATCTTCCTGCAGCTTCACTTTCTTTCCCAGACAACACCTGACTGAAGTCTGAACTATAATTCCAGCACGTGTAGATTCTTTAATTAGTTACAATGCACTCCAACAGTCCAACCACTTCTCTTCCTCACTCTTTTGTTCTTCATTATCCCTCTCACCTCCTCTGCCTCTTTCCATTTCCCAACAGAACTATACAAGTTGGACAACATAATATAGTATCGATCGTTTCCAGGGCCGGAATCTATAGCCAGCCTTGCAACACGTTCTCCCACCTCAACGTTATTGTAAATCTTACAAGCACCAAGCAATGCTCCCCACATAGCCCCATCAGGAGGAAGTGACATTGACTGAACCATAGCTTCAGCATCCTCTAGATAACCTGAGTGGCCGAGGAGGTCCACCATAAAAGCATAATGCCTCAATGTTGGTACCACAGAGTAATCTCTCATTCTACAAAAAAGGTCCTTACCTTCTTCAACAAGGCCTGCATGAGTACAAGCCGACAAAACAGCAAGGAAGCTCGCAGCATTTGGCCTCACATCTGATGTTTCCAATTGCTGGAAAATATCCACTGCAGATTTGGCATCACCATGAATTCCATACCCCGATACCATCACATTCCAAAACACAACATCTCTTTGAGATACAGAATCAAAGACCACCCGTGATGTTTGCAGTTGCCCACACTTCACATACATATCAACAAGCGCATTTGCAACTGACAGATCACACTCTAACCACATGTCCTTAATGTATGCATGCAGTCTTTTGCCATGATCCAAAGCCGCTAGATGAGAGCAAGCTGAAAGAGCAATCACCAGAGTCACTGAACTGGGCTTCAAATCTGCTAAAATCATCTCATAGAAAAAGGCTAAAGCTTCACTAGAGAGCCTGTTATGAGTATAAGCAGACATCAAGGTATTCCAAGTAACAATGTCCCTATCCACCGTAAAGAATATTTTCCGTGCAGTAGCCAGATTTTCTAACTTTCCATACATGCCAACTAGTGAATTTATAACTGAAGTGTTCTCATCCATCCCACTTTTAATCACGTGACAGTGGATAGACTTACCTAGATGCAGAGCACCCAATTGGAAACAAGAGGATATCACTATTGGTAGACTGCTGAAATCAGATTCTATTCCTATATGTTGCATTTTCCTGAACGTCCCTATGCACTTAGTCTCCAAGCCCACTTAACCACTTTACCATAGCCAGCAACAATACAGTTCCAAGAATTCGTTTCCCATTCACACGGTCCATCGAAAAGCTTCTCCGCAGGGTCCAAGCACCCACACTTGCAGTACATTGACAACAATGAACTAATAACCATCTTATCAAATTCATAGTTTCTCCTAATTATCAGCCCATGAAAGGTCTTGCTCTCATAGTCCTTTCCAGCATTCCCAAAACATGAGAGCAGAGAGCATGCAACTGATAACAATTCCATCTGGATCAACTCCAAACATTTGCATATCCCAAAACAAGTCTAAGCACTCATTAATGGAGCCACTTCTTGATCACTGTCCAAGAGATGATATCTGTGTTCGGTGTTTCACAAAAAGCAACATGGGCACCTTCAGTGCTCTCACATATCTAGAACACCCATTTCCTGTTTTTAAAGAATAAGCATGTAAACACCCCACGTTTAAGATATTGGCTAAATTACCACAAGGCAACTTCAATAGTCCTAAAGTTGGGTTTTTCGCCAGTTTTATGCATTTCATGAAGACAACCCAAACCCTTATCACTCTCCTCATTCTGCACATACCCAACTATAAGTGCAGTCCAAGCCACAACGTCTCTCAACTCCATTTCAACAAACACTTTAGAACCATCAATCACATTACCACATTTGGAATAAATATAAACAAAAGAAATCCCAAGTGCAGACCAAGCTTCAAACTCAAACTATGAACCATTTGACCCATTTGAATACACAAAAGCTGGGCACAACAAGAGACAACAATGGGTATAGTAAAAACATTAGGAACACGACGCGTTTGGAGAAAAAACTCAAGGGCTTGTTCGTAATATCCATTGGAGATATGTGTTTTAAGGAAAGTGTGTTTGAATTCAAGTGCATGCGATTGAAAAGATGAGTTGAGAAAGTGGGTTTGTTGTAAAAAGAGTAGAAGGAGATGAGCTGAAAATGTTGTTGGTGTGACTGGTTGTGATGATTAAAGCATGGTATTTGAGGAGAGACGTGGTTGAAAAGGCGGGTAAGGTAGTTATTTCTGTTGGTAGTTGGTAATGATGAAAGAGAAGAGAAGTTAGTTAGTTAGTTAGTTTGAGTGATTTTTTGCTCCCAGCGGGATTTGCTCCAAGAGCTCCAACGGAAACAGGAACCAACCAAGTGTATGCTGAAAAGGCGCCAACAGTTATCAAATTTCCACCTTAATATATGCTTCCTGATTTACCCCAAACCTTAAAAAAATAAAAGAAAAAAACTTAACCAGTTACAAAATCTAGTTTTTGGTCTTAATTGTTAGGAAAAAAAAAAAGGAATAAAAAAACTTGAAGTGCTGAACTAGTGACACTTTTTTCAAACTAAAAAAGATAAAAAAAATCTTTAGCTAATGATGGGAAGTAGGAGTGTAAAAAAAAACCGTTGACCCATCATCCGGTAGGGTACCCGGTCTTCACCCGCCACCCAAACCCGCACCAACCCGAAAACAGACCCGCCCCGCCCCGCCACCGTTTTTACGCGGTCGGGCTATGGGTGTAGATTCTATGCTCAAATCGGACGATCAAACCGCTTCGACATTGTCAAAAGATGTCAAAGATTGACCCAACCCCGACCAGATTGACCCGCACAATTTCAAGACTCTAACTCTAATATTTTTGTATTTTGTTTATATTTTGTTTTAACTTTTGTAGAAATTTGGGAGATATGAACACAAACTTATGAGTTTAACATCAATTTCAAATATTCAAGTTTGAACATTTGACAAATAAATATCAAAAGTTAAAATTCAACTTTCGAATTTTGGAGAAGATGAATTATTCATCCCTGTATTAATTTCGAATTCTTTTAGTTTATATGTTATTGTTTTGTACCATGGATCCTTGCTCCCATCTTCATTTTATCATGTTATGGAAAATAATCAATTTACAAATGGTAAATCACGATAAAGAAGTTTCAAATTTGCAGATATGGTTTTGGGTTCAAGTTCAAGTTTTTTTATATTTGTTTATTTTTTATTGATTGATTATATAGTTTTTTTCTATGTTATAAATTGGAAATATATTACTTGCAGAATTAGAAAGTTTTTTTTGGGTGAAATTGGGTTCAAATGATAATTTCCATCCGACCCGGATGACCCGCTCAAAACCCGCCTCGTAAGCTGACCCAACAGGGCGGGTGATGGTACTAAAACATGACACTTCAACCCGCCCCGCCCGGCCCCATCGGGGACTACTGGATTTGTATCCCCTAGACCCGCCCCGCCCTGCCCCATCACTATTTGACCCGCGGTTGACCCGGCCCGCCCCGTATTACACCCCTAATGGGAAGAACTCCTATATATTTTACAATGTGTTATGAAATCCATGGGCTTATATGGATGCCCACCATTGATATGTGTTATCCTGATAATCCTCTATCTTGGTATTTATCCTGATAACCTTCTATCTTGATATTTATCCTGATCATCCTCTATCTTACTGTTTATCCTGTTAATCCCTTATCTTAGAAAGGAGGTTACCTAGTTGTATATAAAGGTAACCTCCTCCCATTTAGTTTTACCTCAAGAAATAAGAATTCTCTCTCTCTCTCTTTTATTGATTCAATCTACATGTTAAGTTAGTGTGGTGTTCTCTCCAAATCGGTTTAATTTCTAACACGTTATCAGCACGATAGTCTCTAGCTTTGGATTAAAGGTATGTGTTTTACTTACGATTAATGGCATGTGTTTAGTTTGTTATTATGAATAGTAATCGATACTATTGAATTTAAATTTGTATTTTGGTATTAAATTCGTTACTGTCGAATTTAACTGTACTGTTAACGTTTTTCTCTGGCTTGTTACTGTAAGTGCATGTTTAAACTTTTTTTGTTTTACTGGAGTCGTGTAAAACAGTAGACAAAGATGCTGTTATGGGTAGTCTTTAGCGTTGGATTCCGGTAATGTAATATAAGAGGTGTCTTTGCCTTTTCAGTCAAGAGAGTCAATGAATGATCTGCATGTGGTACGATAATTAGGTTCTAGTGCAATACCTATCTACCAATAAACATGCAAATTAATAAATAAATAAATGTGGTAAGAAATATAAGCTCTACTGCAAGGACTGATTGACTATAGATTATTCATGGTCAAGTCTATTAAAGTTCATTGTGCCTTGGTAGCTGAAGTAAGGAGCTCTAATGTTCATCGTATCGTTTATATTTCCTGGATCAACTTATAAATTTTTCTTTTGTTTTTAGTTTGATAAAAGAAAAGGGTTAATACCAATTTATTAGCTATGCCGTACTTAGTTATGACTTGTGATGCTGTAAAGCAAGATAACAACCTTCTAGAGAGGCATGGGACATGTAATATTTAATTTCGTCAGGATATTTTTTTTCTTCTAATTGGGCTTTATAATAACTGGTTATTAAATGTTATGCATCTATTATAAGTACCTGATTCGGTGATTCCTTTAAAACTTATGTTTCGACATCGACATTGTTATTGGGCCTAAAAGCGAAAAGGATTATATTTCTTTTGACATTACAAAAGCCACAAAGTGGGTCGTGGGATGAAAAACTTTGTTTCTCAAAACTTCAAAAGGCATATTATTCGTCATGCCAAATAGTCAAATACTAATTTCATCCACGTTGATCAAGTTCCTGAAGACCGACCTATCATTTCATATCTTTTAAGTCTTTTAATGCTAGCTTATGGAATTATTGGAGTTGTTAGCAAGTTTTAGTAACACTGATGAAAATCTTTTTAACTCTTTTCATAGTACAACTAACACTATTATGTTTGCCTGTTTGGGACACCTTGTTACAGTGTTGTAGATGTTAGGAATTTTGAAAATAAGTAGAAATTGTTTGGAACACATTATGGTCGGCTATTCCAGGGAAGAAGACGATGACAACATGTTATATTTTGCTGGATAAAGGGCCTAATAACTTTTAAAGGCCAAAGCCCATATGTTTTATTGGTTATGGGCCTTAAGTTAATAAAACCCAGCTCATGACATTAGCTTCGAAATTCGGAATGTTGAGACACTCTCAATGAAAACGGTTTAGTTTTACGATATATTTGGAACCCAAAGTTCCACGATCAATTTTTTTAAAGAACCTGAAGTTCCAAAGATTCAATTTTTCGGAACCTGAAGTTCCAAGACCGTCTGGTTGACTATATCGACTTGGTCAGGTCCAACCCATAAGGACTGGTTCGGTTTTGGCCCATTATAGTGGTCATTTATGTAGGCCCAATTCATTTTTATAGTTCTTTTGTTTTCAAGAACTTGAAGTTCTAACATAAATAAAGACTTGAAGTTCAGTATGAGAATCCAAATAGCAATGGGCAAGTTTGATGAGCAAACTTTCATAATTGGAATGATTTATTTAGTTAATTATACTTTTATTACCAGTTCATGGAACATTTACATTAATATTGTGTTCTCTTCATGGAATGTCTAGGCCTTGATTATCATTAATATTTTGAATTTCCTTATTATGAATCTCAATTTTATTTTTCTTAATATACTTGTGCTAGTATCAATCTTTACAAATTTGTTTTGCTTTATGTTAAAATGTATAGATATATAAATGGAGAAAAGTATTTATGGATATATGTCCGGTCGACTATACCCATAATCGTCGTTAGGGGAGAAGAGCAATGGTTGCTCTAAGGAACGGCGATGAAGCAACTTGGATCCGCCCCTGTCTCATTAAGAGATAAGGAGAATGATACACTTGCAAGCGGTTGCAAAGAAAATGCCTAAGCATTTAATGATATGGTAAAAGTAACCATGAATGTGCGGCGAGAATTGATGTTCCATTTGGACGGGGTCCAAACATGGCGACAAATGAATCTACTATACGCTAAAAGCGTGGTAGACCTATAGGATCCAAAGCTCCTAGGAGAGGAGAACTGAGAAACCATCTTGTCCAATTAATAGCGGTAATGGTTTGGAGCTCCATAAACAAATAATGAAAATGTGCAAATATCCAAAATTCAACTTTGAAATGCCTATATATGGTTGCCCCCGAAGAGGCACATGTACCTGAAAATAAAGAGATCGATCTCAATATTCCATGCATGTTCAGGTGAATTGTGGGATAGGGAAAGCACTTGTCATAGATGACATATTTAGCTATGGTATAGCTATTGGAACATCAAAGGACAATGATGAAAAATAAATGAGCCACGTGTTTTGTCGACAAAGGAAAGATTATTAAACTGAATTTGCTATTCAAGCATAATTAAACTCTTTCAATAAACGTGGTGTATTTGGACCTATAGTACAAACCCCAAAAGGTGTTAACCACAGAGGTTACAAATGGGTGTTTGTTCGAAACGAAAACGAGAAAAAATGAAATTTTCGATATAAGACACGTCTTGTGGCACAAGGTTTTCTGCAGAAACCTGGGATTGATTATGAAGAATCATACTCATGAATGTAGTGACTGACTACTTGTATGGGGACATAGACAAATATATTTACATGAAAATCCCTGAAGGATTTGGTTTGCCTGAAGCAAAATCAAGGAGTACGTACTCAATTAAACTAAGACATTTATTGTATGGTTTGAAACAATCCTGAAGATTGTGGTACAATCGTCTTAGTAAATATTTGTCTAAGGAAGGGTATGCAAACAATGAAATTTGCCCATGTGTCTTCATAAAGAAATCCTTAAATGGATTTGCAATACTAGCTGTTTATGTGGATGACATAAATTTGATTGGAACTCTGGAAGAGCTCGAGATAACTGCTCAATACCTAAAGAAGGAATTTGAAATGAAAGACCTTGAGGAAACAAGACTTTGTCTCGGCTTGCAGATCGAGAGAAGTTCTAGTGGTGTATTAGTCCACTAGACTAATTACACCGAGAATGTTTTGAAATATTTTCATATGGACAAGGCACATCCATTAAGTACCCCAATGGTCGTCCGGTCACTGAATATAGAGAAAGACCCATATCGCCCCAAAGAAGAAAATGAAGAACCATACTTGAGTGCAATTGGTGCATTAATGTATCTAGCACAATGCACTAGACCGGACATTTCTTTTTCTGTATATTTGTTAGCCAGGTACAGCTCAACGCCTACTAAAAGACACTGGAATGATGTCAAACACATATTGAGATATTTTTATGGAATAACTGGTATGAAACTATTTTATTCTTATGGTTCCACTAATGACTATGATCTAGTTGGCTATGCAGTCTTTGGTTATCTATCCGACCCTCAGAAGGGTCACTCCCAAACAGGTATGTATTTCTTAGTGGTAATATTGTTATTTGTTGGCATTGCACTAAACAAACTTTAGTGGCAACTTCCTCTGACCACTCTGAAATTTTAGCTCTTCATGAAGCTAGTCGTGAATGTGTATGGCTAAGGTTATTAATTGGGCATATTAAGTAGTTCTTGTTAATTACCTTCTATACTTGGTGTTCCCAACATTATTTATGAGGATAATGCAGCTTGTATAGCCCAGATTCAAGAAGGATTTATAAAAGGAAACAGGACAAAACACATTGCGCCAAAATTCTTTTACACTCATCAGCTTCAGAAGAAGAAGCAGATTAAGGTCGAGCAAGTTCGTTCCAGTGACAACCTTGCTGTTCTCTTCACTAAATCACTACCAAAGCATACATTTTCAAAAGCTTGTATATGGGATCGACATCGCGCAGAGTTCACCACCAAACCATATAAAACTTGTCTTTATCGGGGAGTAATAGAATAGGGGGAGCATCATGAAGAATGTGTTCGGGACATATGCACTATCTTGTACTCTTTTTCCTTATCTAGGTTTTATCCCAATCGGGTTTTCCTAGTAAAAGGTTTTAATGAGGCAAGATAAGCAAGTCACAATGATTCCGAAAGTAATGTTGTACTCTTTTTCCTTAGCTTTGGTTTTTCCCATTGGGTTTTCCTTAGCAAGGTTTTAATGAGGCAACCTGTCATTGGATGATTATAGAGCATCGGAAGAATGCTACAAAAGATGCATCCACCATAATTTCCCAAAAAATGGTGGACATCAAGGGGAGTGTTATGAAATCCATGGGCTTATATGGATGCCCACCATTGATATGTGTTATCCCGATAATCCTCTATCTTGGTATTTATCCCGATAACCTTCTATCTTGATATTTATCCCGATCATCCTCTATCTTCTTGTTTTATCCTGTTAATCCCTTTATCTTAGAAAGGAGGTTACCTAGTTGTATATAAAGGTAACCTCCTCCCATTTAGTTTTACCTCAAGAAATAAGAATTCTCTCTCTCTCTCTCTTTTATTGATTCAATCTACATGTTAAGTTAGTGTGGTGTTCTCTCCAAATCGGTTTAATTTCTAACACAATGAGATTTTTTTAATTATTTTTCTTTTTATTTATTTCTATTTTTAGTGGGGGCAAATCAGAAAGTTTGTTCTAAAGAAAGAATTTGATAACTGTCAATCTCTCTTTAGTAGACACGTGGCTGGTTCCTGTTTCGCTTGGAGCTCTTGGAGCAAATCTGCTCCCCGCTGGGAGCAAAAAATCACTCAGTTAGTTTAACGAGGTAGTTGGGTTTTAGAATAAACAGCAAGTATTTTGATAGAGAGAGAGACGGACAAGTATTTGTAAGCCCACTACAAGTCTACGACGACAATGAAAAATCAAAACCTCAGAAGTCTAAATTGATCACTTGGATTCTTATTAGTTTTAATACATGTTCATCAAGCTTAACTGAAATCGAATTGTTTTTATTACAATAAGGAGAAAGCTTAACTCATAAGCCTCACAAAAGTCAAAAGACAATGAAAGCAATTGAATCTATAATTAGCTCACACACTAATCCTAACAAATAAACATGCTTAATCACCACAAAGTTAAGATCTTGAACAGCCCCAGAGTCAATAAACACACTAAATTCAACTCAGAACCCCAACATTCATACAAAAAACACCAAAAACAACAAAAAAGATAAGATATTTTTCAAAAAAAAAACCCCATACCTTCAAACCAAACAAATCACATGATCTCTTCTCAAACCCACTACTCTCCCCTCCTCTACAAACTTCAGGCTTCTGTAACTGCCAAAGATCAGTAGCAAAATTTTTAGCAGACACAAAAACATCTCCATCTCCACTCTCATTTCTCACTTTCTTGCTACATTTCTCACCTTTAACATCAGAAGACTCATACTTCCATTGAAGTAAAGAAGTTACAGGTCCTTCTTTTCTTAATTTTATTTATTCCTGGTCCTGAAAACCCAGGGTTCTTTGTTTTACTATACTTTTAGGTTTTCTACTACTAACTTTCTCTATTCCTGGTCCTTTTTTTTTTCTTGGGTTGGCAGATTTAAGGAAGGGTTTTGTTGAGAATGGAAGCGAAGAATGGAGGGTTTGGAGGTTTCGGGAAAGGTTTGTTTTTTGGGTTATTATACTTGCGAACAAATTGAAAACAGAAAAAGTTACCATCATATCTTTCTGCTTGCTCAGCAAGTAAACATGTCTCTCTCCTTCTCCATCCCTTTCTTCACTCTCCTTCTGTACTTTCAGTGCAACTTAATAACTGCCTTTATGAAACACTACTCCGTGAACAAATTAGCCATTGTTATCAAATTCCAAGCAGGTTTGTTAAGAATCTGACCCCAAAAACATGTCAAAGTCGAATACAATTTATGCCAGATCTTTGAACATCACACTGCACCAGACAATTCTAAATTCTGGGTTGTACATTAAAGAAAAAGTACACAATACGGTAACTTCAATTTCATGAGAAATTAACATCAAAACCTAAAATCAATCACCAACTAATTGTATTATTCAACTTCTACAGGGAAAAGACATTCTTTTCAGTAAGATATTCATGAATAAAAATTGTATTTAATATAAACAGCAATATCAGGATACAGATCACTACTGCAACCAAATACAAAAACCTCCGCTTGTCACGAAAGATGACACGGCGCAAGACCTTCACTCTGAAATAGGAAACTGCGCCAACTTTGCAGATGCCATTACAAAACCTGATTTTATGAGTCTTGCCCATTCACATGTTGCTGCCAAAGGGAGGACGGTAGGGGGGAGGGCTCAACGCCCTTTCCACTACCCACACACTCCCTACTTGAGCTTGCATCACTGATGGAAACAAAAGCCAGTGAGTTTGAAGCCCATGCCCTGGCATTCATTACCCTTCCTGCAAATTGCTCCTCTTGCAACCCTCCTTAAGTGCGTTGAACACTTGCATTGCTCGACGGAGGTGTGCCAAGGGATGCTCCCACAAGCTCATCAAGCTTGAATTCCAAATTTGTCTTCTCCATGCACAACGGGCACATGTAAGTAGCATTGGAAGAGAGATATAGATCAATCTAAGAAGCCCAAACGTGGAAGCCAGTGCCAAATATGTCTCCTGCCGAAGCATCTTCTCAGAAGATCTTGCCCATGAGAATGGACAGTTTTCCTCCTCTGTGTCCCCAAGTTTCGCGAGATTCGATGAGTTCCCCATTGTCTTCAAGGACGAGTGATCCAGTGACAAAGGTCTGAGCCCTGTAAATTTCATAAAGCAAAAACCTTCATTGAGATTGTGAAAAGCACAAAATTATCCATTAAAACCATATATAAAATGAGGATGCTGAGGTCTCCAGAGGAGGATTGAAATATAACAACTTAGGTTAAAACCGTTTTAAAGACTGCATCAGAGTAAATCAAAATTCAAAACCACCAGTTAGCAGAACAGCTGAACCGTATGATACATCAATAATTATTTGTTGTTTTCCTTCTTCATAAAGGTAAGAGAAGAAAATTAAAAGTACCATAGGGACCTCAATAATCAATGGTGGAGGGAAAGTGATTGCCCTCCAATTTTAAAACTAACTAGTAATAATACATCTGCCTATCTAGAATTATATACCAATTCCTTTAAAACTAGGAAGTGCTCGACAAATGGAATATCTAAGGTTACATAATAAATTTGACTGCTCTCTTCTCAAAGGAAGTGCTCACCCTCAATTATTTAGTATCTTTAGGGTTAGACGATAACTTTGACTCCCCTCTTCTCAAAGGATCTGCTCACCCTCAAATTAATTAGTGTCCTGCTGTTTAGTGTAACAAGTACTCACCCTGAAATAGTTTATTGGCTAGGGTAGACTGTAACATTGACTGCCGCCTAGTGTAACAAGTACTCACTCTAAAATAGTTTAGTCGCTAAAGAACGAAACATATATACTTACACCTACAATTTCTCAGTTAAACAAAACTATGGCATTCAAGCTAACTACAGTGTAGGAGTGCCATTCTTGCATAGTCAAATGACACTTCCAAGTTCTTCAATTTTATTAACCAAATGAGACAACCATTTTTATATATATATATATATATATATATATATATATATATATATATATATATATATATATTTGTTATTGTTCAATTGAAATAAAAATCATATTTTCATCCTTTTTGTAAATCAAAATCAAGGAACTAGACATTAAGTTCCAGACTCAAGATATAATCAAGGGAAAGACCTTACCAGTCACATCACTGTAGAAAGTGACAAGAGAACTGAGGGAGCAGGAGCCATGATAACGCATCCGCATGGTGGAATTCAGAAGGAATAGAGTTGGGATTCCATGAACTCAATACCTTGAGAGTATGCTGAACAATTTAATAAATGCCATCCTCAGCGAAGGTTGTTTTCACTTAAAATAAATAATTCAAATAAATATATAAAAACAATTGCTTAAAATTTCCATACCTTGGTTTGACGCTAGACTCTTCAATTGCAAAATGGCGTATGGAGGGATACAGGGAAGAGATCATCACAAACGTTGGTCTGCATGCTCTAGAAAAGGGACACCAGGATGGATAGAAAAGCAGACACATACTCATGAGTCATGACTGCTCTTGTGAACCAGATTCAGCACTCCCTGCAATGAAACACCGTTCCTCTTCACAAACACAAAATAGAATACGATCAGATTTCTGTTGGACATAACAGCAGTACAAGAATCAATATATAAAATAAATTTACAACATTCTTAAGGAAGTACAACATGTGCACATATAGAGATGGTGGCAGCCAGCCACACACACACACGTATACAGAAAGAAGGTGATCTACATACATGTTGTCTTTCCAACGTAAGCCCATTCACCAGTAATTCCTGTAATCCTATCTAAAGCAATTCTACGGTCAGGTTATATCACGGAATTTTTTTTTTGCTACACATGACATACCATACTTCTATCACTTGTTAATGTCTTCGATTTCAGTACCCTATAGACGAACACATACAGCCTTGGGGTAAATCCGATCATGGGGCTCACTGCTCACATGCAGAATTAGAAAGGAAAAAAGGACTTCTGAGGCTAATTACGTAATCATGTCATCTCCATGTGGACCCAAGGAATGGATGTCAAAGGGTGTCATGGAATTGTATATAAATTGATATATATCTGATATTCTGATGTTGTGCAATCATCATACGCACCAAAATGTAAACAAATACGTAAGACAATAAACCACATATCATGAGAAATTCTAGCGTACTTGTGAACTCTATGTTACGGTGCATATTCTTTTACCCAAAAAAGAAACACAATTAAGTATGTGCATATTCCTTTACCCAAAAAAGCCATCTAGATTCTGGAAATATTTATGAACTACAAAAGAGCCTGAAGCAAATGGAGATTTAACTTATGGAAGTCTATATAGAGAACATTAAAAACAATCAGTCTCTATGATACACTGCTTGACTTAGAGTTTAGAAACGGACGGATTGTAGAATAGGGCATTTGTAAGCAAGAAGTCCATACGTAAATGAAAAATGAGGAATGAAACTACCAACAACTTTTAACGCATGATACCTTATCATACGGATTGTATGTGTATATATCAGTTACCAACTTCTCCTCTTAATGCTCGAGTCCTTTTTCCATACCAATATGTTTTCCCTACTATTGTTATTGTTATTGTTATTATCACTAGTAAACGGGCACGTGCGTTGCACGTGCTAGAAAAGAAAATTGGGGTAGAAAAAATCAAAGGAAATAATTATGTAAAATGTAAAATATTACATATTACATTTGTCTGAATGGATTATGTAAAATGTTTTATATTCAAAAAACTTAAATAAAAAAAGAAAAAAACACTTGAATACGCTAGTTTTTTTTTTTGTTTGATTCGATTTTTTCTTTCTTTCTGCCCATCGCAAATAAATATATTTGAAGAGATATTTAACCGTCTGTAATTTAGTTAGTATGTAATTAGTATTGTATATGCCACAAACTAATTTACCTAAAAAATAGGTACTATGCTGATGAAGTTTACCTTTGTGTTGCTAGTTGTGTAATTCTCTTGTCGAGCATTTATATGTGATGGAGGAACATTGTTGGATTTATATGAATATACTACCTGTAAGATATAAGAATATTACATCATGTTGTGCAACATAATTTCTATTCTAAACTGAAGAATAAAATATCTAAGAAAAAAAATGTAAGAAGAATAACCTTTTTCTTATTATTGTTTTCAAAATGATCTAGCAAATCCATCAGCTATTTTTTTGTTGTCGTTAAATATTTTAGTCGGTTTAAATAAGTATGTAGCTTGGCAGAGAAAGAAATTGTTGCTAGCTAAAAAGAGCCATTGTTTTTTTATTTTTATTTAGAAACGTTCACATTTAAGTCGGATATAAATCATATAATATGTGGACTGAATTGAATGTGTACATAATAGCTTTCGGTAAGATGGCTATATGTGGCAAGAGTACAATTTAAAAGCTTTTAATTAATATAATGTGGATCCATTTCATGTGTATGGAGATTGAATTATTCAAATGATGGAGGGTTGAATTTTTTCAATCCATTTGTATGGAGACGACAAAAGGAAGAAATTATGGATGCTAGCTACACCGCTGAATTACATCTGTTTCATCCTGCTATTAGTCGCACAATATTTTGATCAATTCTTACATTGTTTATTGGTCCATATTCTGAAAATGTTATTAGCACCAAGCTGCACATGCTAAACTTTGCCAGGTTTCGGGATTCCACTTGATTAACATAATGCAATGAAATATTGGTTCTTTGGTCCCAATTTATGAACCTTTTTCAAAATAATAATCATTTAGTTCACCATATATTAAGCATTTCATGATGTCTTGGGTTGGCCCATTTTTATATATTGTTTTGGGCACGAGTATTGTAAAATAATGAGTTGGTTTGGGCCATTATGTACTAACTCATTATTGAAATATTGCCCAACAATGGTTTGGGCTATTAAGCAACAATGGTTAGACTACATGGTGGGCAGTAGCTGCCGCAACTGAATCGTGAGGGGCCTTTAAAGAAAGTGTTTGTTTACCAATATCATAACAAACACTATTACATGGCAGAGCAAATCTAGTAGTTTTATAGAACAACTATTTATGTAAATCCTATCGCATCACTATTACATAGAAGCCTACCTTAGCATGAGAGGTTTTTCCCTGGAATTATCCGTGAAATGGTTGAATATTCTGCCGAACTCGCTTCAATGGAGGGACACGAAAAGATAAATAGGTAAAAAAAAACCAAATGGTTGGTGTATCTCTTTTTTTGTTTGCAGTTGCCCTAATTTTCTACGCCCATCTGGCTGCTGCTCAGGTAGGAAAGTTAATGAAGTTTGATGAAATGTCTTAAACATCTTGGGGCCATCTTTGGGGTGACATCCGCTAGGAGTATCCACGGTGCCCTTTTGCCTAGACTTCATGAAAAAATGTCAGTAGTTCAATGTATTTTTTTTAAGGTGGGTACTCATGTAGGTTTGTTTCTTTGGGGCAAAGCTGGTTCTGTCAGTATTTTGGGTCAATTTGATTTCTGTTGGTGTGACTTGCTGGTTGTATATGGTCTCCCAACTACTGATGTGGCCTCTATAGGTTCAGAGTAACTCTTAACTCAGTTTTGTGATTTTCTGCCATGCTCGAGCCAACATTCGACTCTCACCGAGCTGGCTGCCGAGCCTCACGAAGAGAGACCAATTCGCCTCTACCGTTTTCCCTATTTGCATAAGCACATAATCCATCAAGGTCATACCACCTTAACACCATCAGAGCTTCATCTTGATTTTGCCTTTCTAACAATACTTGAGCTATCTTTGGATGTGTAGCAGGGCCTGCAATTTCCGGGATTACTTGAGCTATCTAAACTGATTCGCTTTCAGTTTAGAAAGGATCTGACGTCAACTACTATTACTCACTGCAAGGATCCATATTCCAAATGTTCACTAAGCAAACCAAACCAAATTTTGATGCATATGTGCTTAGGCAGTGCTATAGTAAATTCCCAGGAATCCTTATAGGCTTATAGCTTAGCATATTTATTTAATAAACTGTTGAGTTATTACCATTTTATACAAAAAGTTAAATCTATTCAGCCAATAAAAAACATGTACCAAAGACATATTCCAGGACCTTCACACTCTAATTTCTAAATTTTTATTGCAGTCATGGATCGAACCTCGGGGGATACTTTGTGTGGTCCTTTCTTGATGTTTTTGAAGTAATGGGTGGTTACATCGCCCCCGGCGTTTTGATCCATTATTCGGATAGTGGTGGTGGCTTGGTTCGACACGTAACATCCCGTTTTAGCTCCAGGGGGAGCTTCGCATTGGAGATGTCGACTGATTTCAACAGATGTTTAGCATGAGAGATTTTTCCCTCGCTTTAACTGAGGGACACGAAAAACATAAACAGGGAAAACAAAAACCCTCAATAGATTTTGGTCAACAATTCGAATGTTTGGATCAGAATTCGTCCCAATTCCCAGCAATGGCTGGAAGTGGTGGACCGTACGATTACTCTTCTTCTGGTTTCGGATCGACATCTCTTCTTCTCAGTTGATTAGCTAGGTGATTATCCGACCCTTACATGTTGAGAGTAGTTGATTGTAACCCCGTCATTATGCCCGTTTATCTACCAATTACTAGGAAAAAAATTGGTGCGAGAAATAAAGTCTCGCTTTGTGTTGTTACAAGGATGCATTTTTAAAAAAAATTGAGATTGGCAAAGTTGAAAATAGAGTTGAACTAAAGAGTTGAGTAGTTAGAGTTCATTTGCGATCTTTGTTACCTATTGAAGATGAGAAGAAAGGGTTATGTGAATATTGGTGTGGTATTTTCCGTTTTATGCATGCAGGTACATGCCGGTGAATCTAGAGAACACTTTCATTAAATATGCTCGGACATTACCGGATAAACTCACTTTCGAGAGAGGCTTGGAACATGCCCAGCCGGAAACAAAGTTGCTTTTGACTTATTTGGCTGGTTAGTGCAACTTATTTTGAAGTGTTCTTGGATTACCGATATTTTCAGATGTTTAATTTGATAATTGATATTCTATCTACCGGTTTGTAAATGGAGCGTGTAAATGTTGTTTGCAGGATTGCATCCAAATTGGAGTGGGGACTCTTGTATATGTCTTGGCGAGATGAAGAGGGTTTCTTATCTAAAGAAGCTGTGAGGCGTTGCTTTGATGGTAGCTTATTCGAAAGTATCGTGCCAAAGCTCGAGAAGATGCCTCCATGCCTCCGATAAGCTGCAATAGGAATTGACAAATTGGCAGGACAGGAGCTGTGGAATTTTAATTGAACTGTATGGTGAATTTAACATAAGAAGTTACTTGGTGCTCATATGTATTGTTGATTAAATAATGTCTATTGTTGTTAAATTATACTTAGTGGCTTTGGTTTTGTTCCATATGTGGCTCCCGGTGATCTTTGTGATCTTTTTGCAGGCGAAATATCAAATGAAAAAGTGAAAATCCAAAATGGTCACGTGCGATGTGTCTGCAGAGAATACCAGAAAGCAACCTGGTGAGAAGAGGGCAAGGGAACGACATAGGTAAACTTGGGATTTATGTTTTTTTTTAATCTTTGATATTGTATTTTCCTACCTCTGTTGCTTTGGTTCATGCTTTGTTTGAGAAGTGTGTTGTCCAAAGCATTGAAAGAGCATAATACCCTCCATCTTTCAGGAAGGAGATTTATGATCAATCTCACCAACAAGAATTCCTCATAAACCTATTTCTTCAAATGGAGCTTTTGAACACTTCGAGATTCCAAGAAAAGTAAGCAAAAAAAACTTTTGAATCTAGAGTTAAGAATACGGATGAATTTCTATTAAAATCCCCATCAAATTGTGAAGGGGGATTTATGATCAATCTCCACCAACAAGAATTCCTCATAAACCTATTTCTTCAAATGGAGCTTTTGAACGCCGAGATTCCAAGAAAAGTAAGCAAAAAACTTTTGAATCTAGAGCTAAGAATACGGATGAATTTCTATTAAAATCCTTTGCATCTCTACAGAATGAAAAAAGATTAAACTGAAGCGATGCCTGTACTCCCTCAAGAGCTGAACACGCTCCATCATAAAGAAGCAACTCAGAAAATACGAGAATAACCTGTACCATCAGAACAGCTCAAAGCCCTCCATCTTAAAGAAGCAAAGCAGAAAATTACTGAAGAGCTTGACACTCAGTCCCCACCAACTAATGTAGTAACAAGGCTTAATTGACCGTCTTTGCAAAGGCTTGCCAGTCGGGGGTTTTAATGATCACTGCTGCTGCTGGTTGGGGTGTTCAATGATCACTGTTGCTGCTTTGATAGCAGCCTTTGCTTCATCTATTTTGCTGCTCTAACTACCGTCTAACAGATTAGGAATTGAACTCTAGACAAGACTATATTGTTGTCGTCATTGTTGATGTATGATACTAGGACTTCGTTCTGACATACATAACACACTTGCCTTTGTTCCTTCACATAAATTCATACAGAGATGACTATAATAAAATTATTTACACATGGTGGTAATTTAGCACTGACACTCATTTTCTTCATAGAACTGCAAGCTTCCATCTCAATTTTTTTGGTTCTATTGTAGTCTCCTTTTGAATGTCTTGACGTTATTTTTTTTCATGTTCCGTTTTACAAACAACGATCGTCGCTAACATTGCTTTTAAAGTTCAACATAGGTTTGCCTAACAAAAAAAAATATCATAAATCTTTTTGAAAAAAATGTTATCGCTATGTAACATTGTTAATTTGGATTTACACGTTTTGAAATCATATTCAAATATTTTATCAGGAATTACTACACGTCTTACAAATATTTTCCCACATAAATTTTTTTTCCCCAAAATGAAGTGGTTAATACTTTTTTCTTTTTTTTCTTGCAAAAAACTTGGCTTAACTGGATATAGGACCTATCAAACATCTTAACCGCCATAGTATTTCATTTATAAACAGTTACTCAACCACTTCCCTTAAAGCCAAGAATCTAGGTTTCAGTTGAATCTATTTGAAAAGAGATACGTCCTACACACCATTTAGAATACAGATTCAGTTACTTCATACATTGACAATCCTAACTACCCTGTAACAAGTATGATGGTTACTATAAATACTAAAAAAATTGCATTTTCAAATCCCTATCTTCTTCTACTTCTGTTCCATTCTCTTATGCGTCATCACCAAGAACAACAAGTACCCAAATCACTCCAAAAAGGTAGGCTTCTATGTAATAGTGATGCGATAGGATTTACATAAATAGTTGTTCTATAAAACTACTAGATTTGCTCTGCCATGTAATAGTGTTTGTTATGATATTGGTAAACAAACACTTTCTTTAAAGGCCCCTCACGATTCAGTTGCGGCAGCTACTGCCCACCATGTAGTCTAACCATTGTTGCTTAATAGCCCAAACCATTGTTGGGCAATATTTCAATAATGAGTTAGTACATAATGGCCCAAACCAACTCATTATTTTACAATACTCAGGCCCAAAACAATATATAAAAATGGGCCAACCCAGTACATCATGAAATGCTTAATATATGGTGAACTAAATGATTATTATTTTGAAAAAGGTTCATAAATTGGGACCAAAGAACCAATATTTCATTGCATTATGTTAATCAAGTGGAATCCCGAAACCTGGCAAAGTTTAGCATGTGCAGCTTGGTGCTAATAACATTTTCAGAATATGGACCAATAAACAATGTAAGAATTGATCAAAATATTGTGCGACTAATAGCAGGATGAAACAGATGTAATTCAGCGGTGCAGCTAGCATCCATAATTTCTTCCTTTTGTCGTCTCCATACAAATGGATTGAAAAAATTCAACCCTCCATCATTTGAATAATTCAATCTCCATACACATGAAATGGATCCACATTATATTAATTAAAAGCTTTTAAATTGTACTCTTGCCACATATAGCCATCTTACCGAAAGCTATTATGTACACATTCAATTCAGTCCACATATTATATGATTTTATTATAGTTATCTCTGTATGAATTTATGTGAAGGAACAAAGGCAAGTGTGTTATGTATGTCAGAACGAAGTCCTAGTATCATACATCAACAATGACGACAACAATATAGTCTTGTCTAGAGTTCAATTCCTAATCTGTTAGACGGTAGTTAGAGCAGCAAAATAGATGAAGCAAAGGCTGCTATCAAAGCAGCAACAGTGATCATTGAACACCCCAACCAGCAGCAGCAGTGATCATTAAAACCCCCGACTGGCAAGCCTTTGCAAAGACGGTCAATTAAGCCTTGTTACTACATTAGTTGGTGGGGACTGAGTGTCAAGCTCTTCAGTAATTTTCTGCTTTGCTTCTTTAAGATGGAGGGCTTTGAGCTGTTCTGATGGTACAGGTTATTCTCGTATTTTCTGAGTTGCTTCTTTATGATGGAGCGTGTTCAGCTCTTGAGGGAGTACAGGCATCGCTTCAGTTTAATCTTTTTTCATTCTGTAGAGATGCAAAGGATTTTAATAGAAATTCATCCGTATTCTTAGCTCTAGATTCAAAAGTTTTTTTTGCTTACTTTTCTTGGAATCTCGAAGTGTTCAAAAGCTCCATTTGAAGAAATAGGTTTATGAGGAATTCTTGTTGGTGGAGATTGATCATAAATCCCCCTTCACAATTTGATGGGGATTTTAATAGAAATTCATCCGTATTCTTAACTCTATATTCAAAAGTTTTTTTTGCTTACTTTTCTTGGAATCTCGAAGTGTTCAAAAGCTCCATTTGAAGAAATAGGTTTATGAGGAATTCTTGTTGGTGAGATTGATCATAAATCTCCTTCCTGAAGAGGGTATTATGCTCTTTCAATGCTTTGGACAACACACTTCTCAAACAAAGCATGAACCAAAGCAACAGAGGTAGGAAAATACAATATCAAAGATTAAAAAAAAACATAAATCCCAAGTTTACCTATGTCGTTCCCTTGCCCTCTTCTCACCAGGTTGCTTTCTGGTATTCTCTGCAGACACATCGCACGTGACCATTTTGGATTTTCAGTTTTCATTTGATATTTAAACCATAAAGCATCGCAAGCATCACCAGGAGCCACATATGGAACAAAACCAAAGCCACCAAGTATAATTTAACAACAATAGACATTATTTAATCAACAATACATATGAGCACCAAGTAACTTCTTATGTTAAATTCACCATACAGTTCAATTAAAATTCCACAGCTCCTGTCCTGCCAATTTGTCAATTCCTATTGCAGCTTATCGGAGGCATGGAGGCATCTTCTCGAGCTTTGGCACAGTACTCGAATAAGCTACCATCAAAGCAACGTCTCACAGCTTCTTTAGATAAGAAACCTTCTTCATCTCTGGCCAAGACATATACAGTAGTCCCCACTCCAATTTGGATGCAATCCTGCAAACAACATTTACACGTTCCATTTACAAACTGGTAGATAGAATATCACGTATCAAATTAAACATCTGAAAATATCGAAGAATCCAAGAACACTTCAAAATAAGTTGCACTAACCAGCCAAATAAGTCAAAAGCAACTTTGTTTCATTTGGCATGTTCCAAGCCTCTCTCGAAAGTGAGTTTATCCGGTAATGTCCGAGCATATTTCTTGAAAGTGTTCTCTAGATTCAGCGGCATGTACCTGCATGCATAAAACGGAAAATACGTGACCAATATTCACATAACCCTTTCTTCTCATCTTCAATAGGTAACAAAGATCAGAAATGTAACTCTAACTACTCAACTCTTTAGTTGAGAACTCTATTTTCACTGCCCAATCTCAATTTTTTTTTTTAAAATGCATCCTTGTAACAACACAAAGCGAGACTTTATTTCTCGCACCAATTTTTTCCTAGTAATTGGCGGATAAACGGGCATAATGGCGGGGTTACAATCAACTACTCTCAACAGACGGGTAAAGGGTCGGATAATCACCTAGCTAATCAACTCGAGAAGAAGAGATGTCGATCCGAAAACCGAAGAAGAGTAATCAGACGGTCCACCACTTCCGACCATTCTTTGGGAATTGGGACTAATTTCGATCCAAACATTCAATTGTTGACCAAAATCTATTGAGGGTTTTTGTTTTCCCTGTTTATGTTTTTCGTGTCCCTCACGTTAAAGCGAGGGAAAAATCTCTCATGCTAAACATCTGCTGAAATCAGTCGACATCTCCAATGCGAAGCTCCCCCTGGAGCTAAAACGGGATGTTCTGTGCCGAACCAAGTGCCACCACTATCTGACCAATATGGATCAAAACGCTGTGGGGACGTGTAACCACCCATTACTTCAAAAACATCAAGAAAGGACCACACAAAGTATCCCCCGAGGTTCGATCCATGACTGCAATAAAAATTTAGAAATTAGAGTGTGAAGGTCCTGGAATATGTCTTTGGTACATGTTTTTTATTGGCTGAATAGATTTAACTTTTTGTATAAAATGGTAATAACTCAACAGTTTATTAAATAAATATGCTAAGCTATAAGGATTCCTGGGAATTTACTATAGCACTGCCTAAGCACATATGCATCAAAATTTGGTTTGGTTTGCTTAGTGAACATTTGGAATATGGATCCTTGCAGTGAGTAATAGCAGTTGACGTCAGATCTTTTCTAAACTGAAAGCGAATCAGTTTAGATAGCTCAAGTAATCCCGGAAATTGCAGGCCCTGCTACACATCCAAAGATAGCTCAAGTATTGTTAGAAAGGCAAAATCAAGATGAAGCTCTGATGGTGTTAAGGTGGTATGACCTTGATGGATTATGTGCTTATGCAAATAGGGAAAACGGTAGAGCAGAATTGGTCTCTCTTCGTGAGGCTCTGACAGCAGTTCGGGTGAGAGTCGAATGTTGGCTCGAGCATGGCAGAAAATCACAAAACTGAGTTAAGAGTTACTCTGAACCTATAGAGGCCACATCAGTAGTTGGGAGACCATATACAACCAGCAAGTCACACCAACAGAAATCAAATTGACCCAAAATACTGACAGAACCAGCTTTGCCCCAAAGAAACAAACCTACATGAGTACCCACCTTAAAAAAAATACATTGAACTACTGACATTTTTTCATGAAGTCTAGGCAGTGCAGGCACCGTGATACTCCTAGCAGATGTCACCCCAGCATGGCCCCAAGATGTTTAAGACATTTCATCAAACTTCATTAACTTTCCTACCTGAGCAGCAGCCAGATGGGCGTAGAAAATTAGGGCAACTGCAAACAAAAAAAGAGATACACCAACCATTTGGTTTTTTTTACCTATTTATCTTTTCGTGTCCCTCCATTGAAGCGAGTTCGGCAGAATATTCAACCATTTCACGGATAATTCCAGGGAAAAACCTCTCATGCTAAACATCTGCTGAAATCAGTCGACATCTCCAATGAGAAAGTTCCGGTGGAGCTTAAACGGGATGTTCTACGCCGAACCAAGTGCCACCACTATCTGACTAATATGGATCAAAGAAACGCTGTGGTGACGTGGAGACCAATTTAAGTGACAACCATAGCAGTTTAAAACGCTGCGGGTACTTTCGCAATCCGTATCTGGATCCTTGCAGTGATAAATAGCAGTTGACGTCAGATCCATTCTGAACTGAATCAGAAATCAGTTTACATCTACAATGTGTAAGGTCCCCCTGAAGCTAAACTGGGTAGTCCTACAACGAACCAAGGGGCACCACCATCTGAGCAAACTGGAACAAAAAGCTTCGAGTAATTGGAGATCAACTTTAGTGACATCCATATTTGATCCTTTTAAAAACTTGCTTACATTCTATCATTATCTAATTGATAAAATTCTGGAGTTGGGACTCTCGGCGGATTCCTTCCCTCCCCATTACTCATCCACCAAGTTGACCATCCAAATAAAGATGGCATGGCAACCACCATACCTTTTTCAACATTGTGTTCCAGAGTCGTTATTTCTTTGAAAATTCTCTTAAATATCTCCTCTCTATCATTTCTTTTAACCGATAGTTTGGTTTATTTCGTAAAAGCAGCTTTCTAAGGGGTTCCAACATCAAGTCGAAGGAGTGCGCCTAGGGCGACTGCTCTTAATGTTCCCTTGGCATATGCGGGATGTGCTGCAGTGATTTCCATGGCTTTCAAAGTCTCTTGGTACATACGCATGTCTATATCCCCAGTTTGGAGTCCTTTGCTGAAGGACCGAGCCCGTATGAGCTTGAAGTCACAATTGGAAGGGGTGCATTATATCCATGAAGTTGCTTTCATGATCTTTCACATTATGACCATGTAGTCTGGCAGCGGGCATGGACACCAGAAATGCATGAGCAGCGTGGCCAGTGGTTGTCATGAGCTAACCAGAAAACATCATATCACCATGAATTCTTCTGTCTGTAAAGAAGCTGAGGAGCAACTTGTAAGTAGACCCAAAGCCATCATACTCTGAAGCACTTCATAAGCATTAGGGAACAGGTGTTCTGCGAGCTTTATCAGCATTTCCAGCCTTTCCTCATAAATCTAACGGGAGAGCGTACACAGGTTCATCGATCTAGAACCAAATTCTTCCGTTTCATATCTTCAAAAACAGCTTCTGCTTCATTAAGATGACCACAATGGGCAATGGTTTCCATCACACTGTTGTATTTGTTTATGGCTATGTCTATGTCTATGTCCTAAGGAGTCTTCTCGGAGGCTAGTCTTCTCCACAGTCAGATGATGGGCAACTATACACACTTGAATTCCAATAAAGGCCAGTCCACAGATCGTATGGAAACACATAAATCAAATCTCAAAAACAAAATATTCTTGTAGCTTCAGCTTGATAGTCAGGAATTCCTAAGAAAAGTTCGAATGGCTGACATGCTATGTTTAAAGTCCCAAATGCAGTTATCAGTACTAAGAATAACTAATAGCATACAACATCAAAATAAATTTATTTTCCCTCCTCCTTTATCTGGGTTTGGGACCAGCAACGCAAGAACGCAAAATGCATTGGCGGAGTTAAAAAAAAATTGGCCAGTTGTGGATACCCTCCCTTTAATAGTTGTTATTCTAATTGTTTGGGCGTTTGCTTTGTTTATAGTCAGGACTTAATTAAAAAAACTAAAAGCACTCGTGTACTGTACTAACAAAAGGAAACAATTACAAAGTGAATATTTAAAATATAAATATCTCAAATATCACTACGTTCAATTGCCTAAAACGCAACCTATGAAGGGGTAGAGACGACAAAGAAACATTCTAAGAAAAATAACTTTAAACCTTTGCACTCTAACCACTCTTCACTAAAAATCCTAGTTACTACTTGAGTATTGTTGGGTGGTTACAGATATACATAGGTTTTAGGGGGTATAATGGGCAAATCAAATAGGAAGTAAATTTTGTGAATCCAATGGATTTCCCAAATTTTATACTCATAGGATATCTCCTACTTCATGAATGTTTATATCTCCATGGAGAACCTTTTAAAAAGTAAAGCGTGGGGAGTGGTGGGGATGACGTATACCTAACTGCAACTATTAATTGTGGGTGGGTATCCCGAACTAACCATATTGTTTATTTGAACTGCAATAGAGAAATAATCATAAAATAATTCAAATTATAAAGGTAATGCAGGAATACATCACATTTTATTGTAGATACGAAAATCAGGGAGTTGTTTTTTTTAAAAAAACAAATAATGATTCATTGCATGATACCATAATGATACGAAAATAAGGTCAATGTAAAGCATCCATAGAATCATCATTATCTGAAAGTAAAACGTCCCCATATACAATATTTCTAGTGTAAGTTCCACTACGTTTAGTTAAGATTCCATTTTTGACTAAAATCTTTATATTATTTCTTGAGACGCACCTCGACAATGCAACGTATAGTTGGCGATGAGTGAAAACATGATCAGGAAGGTATATATCATTTTAGGAACTCTTCTTGAAGTCACGGTTCCGCGCCACCGATGTGAAACACTTCGGTTCTGTAAAAAACGAAAATGAAAATGTCAAAGCAAATGCTCGTAGAGAGTAGTAATTGAAAGGAAGAAATAACAAAATACCTCTAGCATCGGAACTCTGTATAAGAGAGATTTAAAAATAAATAAATAAATAAAAATGGGAAAACAAGAGTGAAAAGCGTCAGGGAGAGAGTTTCGAATGATGAAGAGAGGAGAGTTGGGTCGCGATTAGAATAACTTGAAAAGAACGAACGAAGGAAGATGAGAGTTTGCAGTTATTTTAAAAGAGTATGTGCCTTTCGGTTTTTTTGCGGTTGTAATTTAAGGGGTTTAATGGCGAAACATGTTGACCAATTTACCCTTTCAATGAAGAACAAAAAATAAGTGGCTGTCTAACTTTCCGGTACCCTTCCCATTTAAAACTTTGGCATAAAACCGGGAATACGGGAACTAATTGAGAAATCTGGTATCCGCTTTATATATAAGATTATTATATTTTTAATAATAACTAATTACAATAAAAATACATCAAGAAATCAAATAAAAACAATAAAAATTCAATCTTTATTCAAAACCAATTAAATAAAAATCACCTCAGTAACACCAGAAAACTGAATCCCAACACAAATCTCCTGAATCCAATAACAATGAATCAGTTAGTGAAATCACAGGACATATACCAGCAGAAGCTTCAAATCCGTGCGAATGAATACATAAGCTTCAAATCATGTGCCACAAATGTGATGAGTAAGCCTTGAAATGAGCTGTGAAGGCATGTCAGGAATCAAAAACCTTTTCAAGAATCGACGGAGACAAATAGAGAACATAACTTAATAGGAAATATTGTACCATCAATTTATCCATGTAAAAACCAGAGGGAAAGTAACCACAATGAGCACCACCATATAGGAATTTTTTTAGTGACATGGCAACACTATGTCACTAACTACTATATTTCATAGCTACCTGAGGTGAACACTTCACAGTATTTTCTGGAGTATCAGTCTGTTTACACATAACCAAGGACCAGCAGCACCTAGCCCACGTGTCATTCCTACTTAACGTAGTAATTGCCTCTTTGACCAAATGATCTTGCAATGGCAGGTTACCACTTAACCCAATAAAAACTAGCTACTCCAAGGAATTCTTTCCAGATTACTAAATGGACAGAAAAAGCACTATATTAGCATTTTACTTCTATATATAGACACACATAACACACGTGGAATCACAAAATTGGTCCATTGTCAGTTTGAAATTCAACCTTACAGGAAAACCTCTGCAAGTATACCTACATATATAATGCAAACATCTGAACAAACTATAATGTCAAAAATATTTTTCATGCCTCATTAAAGGAACCTTGGGAGAAAAGTAAGCTTCTAAAAGATGGAATAACACTATATAGGGGGGGGGGGATGACCCCAATTACTAGTTGTAATTAGAGATGAGTAGATGACCCCCCTTTTTCATACCCTGCAGTTGCAATATCCAACAGCTGAGAGATGATTTTTTCTTTTCACGTGAAGAAGCATTACTGTTGGATCTTGCAACCCGGGGATAGATAGAAAGATAGATAAAATGGAGAAGTATATAAAATGGAAAGAGTATAAGTTTGTTATTGTTAATGGAGAAGAAAGTTTGGAGTGAAAAGAGAGGAAACTGCCTTACTTCTTCTCGGCCTTGCATCACTCAGTATGTATAAGCAATTAACAGGATTTTACATAATAGAAACTTCCTAAAAAAATGATTTTCATTATATCCCCTTGGGGGATGTCGTCTTAGAACTCTAACAGAGATCATACACATAATAGACACCTGCAATTCCACATTGCACACACAAAATAAGGTCTCATATGGAGGTGGAAAAAAATCCATTGAATCCAACCAAGTTCATCTGTTCATGTGACGACTTGTATTGAGAAAACAGCAATATCCTAGTCTAATATCAGTTCAAAGATCATTCACCAAAAACAAAACATTACAATGCAAAGATTGCTCATCAAAACATTGCCAATTACAATAAAATACTCATTTTAATCACACATTAATATGAAATGAACAGGATGAAGAATATTATGAGTGTTAAACTTTTTTATCGCTAACAGGCATCTTCTAACTTGAATGAGAAAACAAAATGTTCAACACCACTAAAAAGGGAGGGACAGCATAAAATAAATAAGATTATACCACACAAGATACATCAGAGGCATCTTCCAGCTTGTAGGAGAAAATAAAATGTTCAACACTCCTAAAATAAGAAGGGACAGCAAGAAAGAAAAATAAAATAAGTGTCTCTTACCAACGTTCATATGCAACAGAAGAAGCAGGTTTCGTTCTGCCAGTTGAGCTGCAGCTCCTTTACTTAAGAAGCACTTTTGCCTTTGAGCTGACACAAAATGAAATATGGAATTAACCCAGTTCTTTTCTCATTTCAAATGGTCAAAAGATATGAAAGTCTCACACTGACAACTATATAAGAGGAAAAGGATCAATCAGCGACAACAATGGGTATAGTAAACACATTCGAAAAATGGGTTTTAATGATAGAGTTCCAAAGGGAAGTGTCTTTGAATAATATGAGTGGAGAAACTGGCACATTATTCAAGTTACGAGTCTAAGAAGCATTTTATCTTCAGTCTTGGAAATTCTTACCACTTTCAAATGGCTGAATGCAGTTTTTACAAACTTTTCGCATCATTGTGCTTCAGGTGTACAAGAAAAATACGAAACAACTACGCAAAATAATATATGGACCATCAAATCCGCAAAAGACTGTATTGACCTTATATGGGGTTCTCATGCGTGTTACAGAATCTGATGCTATCCCCGCTTCTGGAGCAAAGATGGTGGAACTTGTAATGTATATGCTCATTTCACAACAGATAAGTTTTCGTGTTTCTCTCAAGTCTGAACAGCAGTGAGATGGTAGCAAGCTTGAACCGATACTCACATTCTGCATGGTTAACGTTTTGCATTTCAATTGTATTGATTGTGTACATGCTGTCTAGGATATATGTGTGGAAGAATTACTTCTAAAAGTAGCAAAAGGAGTAGAGCTGCTGCTACTCTGTGTATGCAGGAAACAGCTATAATTGTTTTATATTCTGGCAGTCTGTAGGTCGTTATTTTCTCAGACCTGGATCTTTAGCCTGTCCGATCACCCATTCACCTAAATAAAAAAATAGGTCAACTTAACTTGTTGTTAGGCAGTTAAGTTAATAAAGAAAACGGTTCTTACCTTTCAATCACTTTTCAACTGTTCAATTCTGGAACTCCTTGGCGATTTTATAATTGACCATTGACTCATTGAGTTACACAACCTTGCCTTTCTCATCTCTTTCTCCTATTATTCTTTGTATTCTTTGTTTTGCAATACCCATACGTGCTTAAGGTTGTAGACAGAGGTAACCTGAAACCAAAAAACATGATTGTCTGTGGAGATGAGTGATGGTCACACCATGATCTCTGAATTTGATTGTCAGTTATGGAACAGACCACAAAAGTCCATGTGCACAATCCAATTTGTATCGACCTTTTATGACTTTTTTTTTCTTTTGGCTAGATAAGTGACTATTCTGTTAATGAGCAAAACCAAGGTAGCAGGAACTATGACAAGTCGTAGATTTGCACCTAGTTACATGTTGCTGAATCTAAAGTAGATCGAGTAGGGGTCCTCCAATTTATAGAAAAGTAGAGACCTACCAATAAAATATTCAAGGGATATTAGGACCTAGTATAGCTCCATGGTTGGCAAGAATGCCGGTCATGTCTACCTCCAAGGCTCCAACCTTCATGGGGTCAAGTAGTTTGTTCCCAAGGTACCTCAGCGACCCCAAGAAGTCGAGAACACGTAGACTAAATATGCAAACTTGATATGCCTTGTGTTATTAAGGTTTGAGCTAAAGTAAACATCAAGCTATTTGAGATCACATCTATCTAATAAGATAGGGATTTTTTTCTGCACTAAAGGACAAAACTATAATAAAGAACGGTCCAGATCTGTTTGAGAGAAATCTAACGGTAGAGATGACATCAAAGGAAGAGTTTTGTGTTGTTTGGTACGATTCCCTTACTCCTTGGTACGATTCCCTTACTCCCAAACAAGGAGAAACTTGGTTATGCGTAAAGTGGTGTACTTCTGAAGGCGATTCCCTTACTCCCAAATCAGCCATCCAGCTTTTACTGTTGAAGGAAGTTGCATTCATTGAAGCTTTTACAGCTTTTACAGTAGCCATCCAGCTTTTACTGTTGAAGGAAGTTGCATTCATTGAAGCTTTTACAGCTTTTACAGTATGATGTCCCTTTAAGGTTGTATTTGGGGGATAAAGCTTACAGTATTTATCAAATTGCACATTTCGTTTTTTTAATTTCAAGCTTATTAAAGTTTCTCCAACAGCACAAATCCTCACCATCCCTCAACAGTATACATTGTTTTCAAAGCTCTGCCTTGAGGATCAAAAGAATTTGAAATATAATTATTTCGGCATTTTAGAGGTACGATTACAATCTCTATTTGAGTATCTATCTATTGAATATTATTTTTAATGGTTTTGGATCTAATTTGATATTGGAAATTTGGATTGGATTGTAATTTAGCTTGGTTTTTGTTGTTTAGTGTTTGATTGGTTGGATTAAAATGAGCTGGTTGCTATTCCGTTGTTAGATTTGGGTATTTTGATGTGAGTTATTTGAAAATGGTTGAAAATGGTTGTTTTGTTTGGATCTTTGCATTGGTATTAACTTGAGATTGTTTTTCTTAGTGTTAGTTGATACATTGTACTGCTTGCATATTGCGATTTGTTAAGTGATTGTTTTGATTCGTGGTGCGCTGATTTTAATTGCGATTTTAATTGGATCTTTGCATTGGTGAAGAATTAATGGCTTCCGTTTGGTATTCGCGGCTTCCATAAGTTCGCATTTAATCATATAACTGTATCTCGATGCTTTTTAATTAGGTGTTCAACAATTTACTACTGTGAGTCTTCGCCGTGTTCTTTGATTAGAGCTCCATTTTGATTATTTAACTTTGCATTTTTGCGAATTGACGCTTCCTAGGCAATCATGGTTAAAGAGCGCATGGAAGAGAGAGGAAGGGAATCGTTAGTTCACCCAGTCAATTCCATAGCACGCCATCCTATTGATCCTCCCAATCTGGCATATGTGCCTCCACATCGAAGAAATGTTGTGCGTCCTAATCTATATGTGTCTCCTAATCGAAGATCAACTACGACTCCCAATGTTTTATTTAATTTGTTGTGCCTCCTAATCGAAGATCTAATGCGGCTCCTAATAGGTTATCCGTTGTGCATCCTAATAAAAAATCTCCTGCGGCTCTTAATAGGTTATCTGTCGTGCCTCCTAATCGAAGATCTCCCACGGCTCTTGATAGGTTATCTGTTGTGCCTCCTAATCGACAATCTCCCACGGCTCCTAATGTCTTATCTGTTATTTCTCATCATCGAAGATCTACTGTGCCTCCCAATCTCTTATCTATTGTGCCTCCCAGTCAAAGCTCTATTGTACTTCCTAATCGGAGATCTATTGCACAACGTCTTCGAAGAGAAAAAGATATCGATCAAAGGACTATAGCACAACAAAATCGGAGACGGAGGGAAAAAGACGTCATATCTGATTACATATCAGATTCCTTTAAGAAGACGAGGTCAACGCACGAAGTTGGGTCCTCTTCATCTATCACGGAAGTTGGGTCCTCTTCATCTATCACAGAAGATGTTACAATGCAAAGTTGTGAGGATAATACTATGTAAGTCAAGTGTTTAAATTCTCACTCTTATGTTAGGTTTCAACATAACGTAAAGCGTGATATATCATAGGTCTATTTTTGCAGTGATCATGATATGACTAGATTTGATGAAAGTGAAGAAGAAATTCTTAATCCTCATAGAGGCCATGTGCTTCCTGTTCCAAATCGCCGCCACTTTCTAGGAAAGATGGATGTTCTTTGTCCATTTTGTTCGGCCCTTCATTGGAAAGATGAACAGTAATCAAAATCAAGGCGCAACCGACCTTTATTTGGAACTTGCTGTTTACAAGGAAAAGTTAAGCTACCGCTTCTTTCTCCACTGCCTCCGGTACTTAAATCTTTATTTGAAGGATCTAATAAACGTGCAAGATTATTCCCGTGAGCAGATTCGCAATACAATGTGTGTAATGCCTTTTACCATCTTTGGTTGCAAATTTAACGATCGTGTGTTACATGGACGTGGTCCTACCTCATTCACTGTTCATAGGGAGTTGCGGCATCAAATCGGTTCATTGTTGCCTGATCCAGGGATGGAACCTAAGTTTTCACAACTTTATATTTATGATCCCCTAGCTGCTTTGGATCACCGCCACAATCGTAATCCGAATTTGTCAAGGGAAGTGTTGAAAACTGTACAAGAAACTCTTCTGCAGACCCACAAGTTTTGTGATATCTATAAGCAAACATTTGAGGTTTTAACTGAAAATGCTTCTGAGAATAACAATGTTCCGGTCCATCTACACTATGATCCGCGTTCGGATAGACGAAGGTACAATCTTCCAACAACTGATGAGATTGCAATGATATTATCTGGAGATGGGAGTAAGGTTGATGCCATGCGTGATATTGTACTTCGGCGAGAGGAGGAGGGCATGAGTTGGAACGGATAAGCGAATGTCATCCCGCTTTATTTGCCTTTGCATTATGTTCTTCGCGTTTCCTTATGGAGATTTGGGTTGGTCACCGATTTGAAGTTGTGGGGACGCCAAGAGAAATGCTCCAAGCAATGCAAGACTCACCCAATTATTGTATTACGCCTACCGTTTGTTTGAACGACCCACGAGTACTCATCCATCCTTCTTTGGGGTGTAAATTGTTGCATGAATTTTTGGTTGATGCTTGGGCTGCATATGAACGTAACCGCCTGCGATACATTAGACTAAATCAAGACACCAACCGTTCGGATGTGTACAAGTGCTTGACAGATGTTGCACTTGAGGGATTAAGTCCCGATCAAATTCATTAACGGTTCATTTTGCCTTCCTCGCATGTTGGAACTCCAAGGCACATGTGCGAGATTTTTCAGATTCAATGGCTATCACCCGACACTATAAGCACCCGGATATTTTTCTTACGGTGGACCGCAAACCCTAATTGGCGTGAAATTAAAGATGCTTCAAGGAACACCAAACTTGACACCGGCTGAAATAGTTGCACGGGTATTCGAATTTTGAAACGAAAAGCAATTATGAAAGAAATCTTGAAGAATGATATCTTCAGTCGGGTGGTTGCATATGTCTATACCATTGAATTTCAGAAGCGCGGTCTTCCACACATGCATTGCCTTTTATTTCTCGCGCATGATGACAAGATCCGAAACAGTGAGCAAGTGGATAAATTTGTATGTGCTGAATTCCGGACCCGACACCCCCCCGCATTGTTTGAAACATTGAAGAAGTGCATGGTTCATGGGCCCTGTGGTGATCGAGATCCGAGTGCTTCATGTATGGAAAATGGTCGATGCACCAAAGGCTATCCAAAAGAGTTTGTGGAGGAAACAATTATGGATAAAAAAGGGTACTCCATTTACCGAAGGCGCGACACTGGCAAGAAATATTTTGTGAAGAGGAAGAATAAAATGGTTAAAGTTGATAATGGAGATGTTGTTCCCTACAATGCATATCCGTGCGAAATGTTTGACCGCCATATCAATGTTGAAGTTTGTGCATCGTGTCAAGTCAGTTAAATATATTAACAAGTACATCTACAAAGGCTATGACAAAGCAAGCGGTGGTGGCGGGGGAACAAATGATGAGATTCAGCAATATATTGATGCAAGGTACATTGGACCAACAGAAGCTGCATGGCATCTATTTCAGAATCCAATGCATAAAGAGTTTCCAAGTGTCCAACTATTGGCGCTTCATTTGGAAGGCATGCATAGGGTTGTTTTCAATAGCAAAGATCCCATGGATGCAATTCTTGCCCGAGCCAGAGACCAAACTTCAACACTGACAGCTTTCTTTAAGCGTTGTGCTGAAGATCCAGATGCACGAGCATATACCTATCAAGAATTTCCACGACACTATGTTTTCCACAAAGACTCTCAAGAGTGGACTCCTAGGACTCAGGGACCTTCCATTGGTAGGATGTATTTTGCAAGCCCTAATGCTGGGGAGAGGTTTTATCTACGTTTGCTACTTACTGTTGTAAAAGGGCCTACCTCCTTTGCATATCTTTATAAAGTCGGTGATACCGTGTACATCACATACAAAGAAGCATGTATTGCCCATGGGCTACTAGAAGCTGATGATGAGTGGATACAATGCCTAGAAGCGATAATGAAAACTGGATATCAACTACGGAGGTTGTTTTGTGTAATTCTTTTAGAGTGTCATCCGTTACGACCAGATCTACTTTGGAGCAAATTTGCATCGAGTATATGTGATGATCTTGGACACTGGCTTCGAACAAAGCACGACATCCCAGATCCAACTGATGAGCAAATAACAGATTACGGCTTATATATGGTGGAACAAATCCTTTTAGAATATGGGAAGACATTGGAAGATTTCCCGCCCATGCCAAAGCAAAGGGAGGATTGGAGCAAAATTGTTGGCAATAGGCTCATTTGGGAGCAACGCCAACTTCAGCATGAAGGCATAGGAGAAGAGGCTGCAATTGATGTGAGTCGTCTTAATGATGAACAACTTCATGCTTATACCGGCGCGGATCGATTCAAGATATGGTGACAAGGGCAAACTTTTCTTTTGAATGGAGCAATTTGGTACAGGGAAAACTTTTTGTATAATACAATTGCAAAAGCCTGCGCAAAGATAGGTCTTATTGTCATCATGGTGGCATCATCAGGAATTGCATATTTGTTATTGTCTGGTGGACGCACTGCTCATTCTACATTTAAGATTCCAATTGATGTGATGGATACCACTTTTTGCGGCTTTGCTAAACATTTCGACCTTGCTGACCTATTTAAAGAAACAAAACTAATTGTTTGGGACGAGGTGCCCATGCAACATAGATACTGTGTTGAGGCTGTGGATAGAACACTTCAAGATATTTGCAGAAACAAGAAGATATTTGGTGGTATCACTACAGTTCTTGGTGGTGATTTTTGGCAAACACTACCTATTATACCGTTAGGCCAGAGCAATTTGTTGGTGCATCACTACGGCGCTCTTTCCTTTGGAGTTATTTAGAAGTTTTGCACTTGGTACAGAACATGCGACTTGAAATGGCGGAGTCCGAGAATGTAGAATTCGCCGATTTTTTGTTGGAGTGCTATTAATGCCTTCTAATTAGAATGTTTTTTCTCTATTAGTTCTATATATAAACGAACTATTTTAGAAACTAATGAATTCATTTTTTGCTTTGATTCATTTAGATTGGTTCGAATCCCAAAGAATGCGTACAATTGCCGAATGGAATCCGCAAGTGTACCAATATCCAAGAACTCATATTCTCTGTTTATCCCCAATTGGATGTTATGGACACACCGTCTCCAACTTTCTTAACTGATCGTACTATTCTTGCTGCCCGTAATGATGATGTGAGTGCAATTAATGAGGTTGCACTGAATTTGTTCCCTGGTGAAGCGCTTGAGTATTTGGCTGCAGATAAAATTATCGAAGATGATATTGATAATCCAAGTGGGGCTCACTATCCCACCGAGTTTCTCAACTCCCTCGACCCTTCTAGCTTACCACCTTTCAATCTCAAGTTAAAACCTGGATGCCCTATAATAATGTTGCTTTCGGGAACATAGCACCTAAAGATGGCCTTTGCAATGGGACACGACTTATGGTGCTTCAATGTGCGAGTAAAGTCCTTCAAGCCAAAATTTTGACTGGAGAGAAAGCTGGAAATCCGGTACTCATCCCAAGAATATCTCTGGCTCCCTCAAATTCAGAGTTGCCTTTCAAACTATCAAGACGACAATTCCCTGTTCGACTAGCTTATGCCATGACAATTAATAAGTCGCAAGGCCAGTCAGTGAAATATGTTGGCATTGATTTGAGGACACCGGTTTTCAGTCATGGGCAACTCTATGTGGCCATGTCCAGATGTACTTCTTCAAAAAGAATATCTATTTTTCTTCCATCTAATACAAGAAATTGTACTACAAATGTCGTATACCCAGAAGTTCTTCTCTAAGGACATCGATACCAATGAGAAAAGGCGAGTAAAAAATTAAAGAATGTTACTTTTATTGGTTTAGAAATTAAAGAATATGTTGTATCCATATATATGCTATGTAAGTTTTCATGATAGTTTTTTTTTTCGATGATAGCGTGGATACTTAAAAATAAGAATAGGGATTATTTTATTTTGAGAACCATCACTTTTGTAAACAATATACTAAATGTATCAAGTCTAAAAAAATCATGTGTATTTGGTTTGTTTGCAGGTACCAAGTTAAATTGCCATAATTTTTCAGCGACATGATTGTAGTCTTTACTCCATGGCGCATTTATCCATATGGTAGCAGAATGGTGTAAACAGTATGCATAGAGGGGAGAATGAGAGAAATGAGGAACTCGATCAGTGGGCGTGGAGTATTTATTTTTATTTTATTTTTCTCTTTTGTTACTAGAATTAGCCACAGGTGAAAAATTATGCAAAGTCTTCTTTAATGTTTAATGAGTTGTCTTTTAGTCTTAGAAGTAATTTGTGTTATGTATAAATATAAAGTTATATATTTTGGTATGGTTGATCTATGAGAATTGTATTGTTTGATTTTCAGGTTATGACAGGATTTAGGTTTTTGAAATGTTGAAAATACAAAGGAGACTGCTAGATTTTTTTATTTTAAAAAAAAAAATGATGATACTCATAATTGAAGACTCTCTCATTTTATTTTCATCATTCTCATTCTGATATATATTGAATTAATGAATGTATAAGGGTACGTGTAAAGAGTTGGTTTGTGAGAAATGAAATGCATAGAATTGCAATAATTAAGCTCACTTGAGCATGCGTATGAAATGATTATGAAGTATAAAACTGTTGGAAATGGTTATATTATCGATACAATGCTACTATAGAGATGGTCTCTCTTAGGGTGTTGTTCAAAAACAATGTGTCTAGAGTGCCGACTGGCACGGGCATTCACTAGTGTTTCTAATAGGCTGGAGTGCTGGACTAAGTCGGATACACAAATGCACAAGATTACTAAGAAGGGGAAGAAAAAAAGTGAATAAATAGTGATGCACAGATTATTTTCTAGTACTCAAAGGTAAATATAATTTACTAAAGAAACACACATGACATGCTCTGAGTCTTCTGAGACTCATAAAAAAGCATAGTGACAAATAGGAGTTAAAATTACAAGTTAAACTGGAAGCAATGGTTTTCGAAAGAATTTTCTGAACCATTGAATCTTTAAAAGTTACGCCAAACGCCTAAGCCCTCAGCTTGAGGGGCCTTAAACTAAAGAAATGTAAGAAACCCAAACAAAACCAGAAACATCATAACGAAATCCACCACATCTGGAGAGTAGCTAACATGCAGAGAGGCAGAAGAATCCTCCATGCGGCCGTGATCATAACCGTGAGGTCACATATGAGCATAACATGCATTAGTAATATAGACAACCTTGCCCTCACAATGGTGTTCAAACGCAGCTGGAACAACGTTATCCCCTGGTTAGAAGAAACCTCCCTTCTAGCGATTTCCCAAGGTACGCCAACAGTTGTAACAGTCTTATTTCGATAAACTCTCTCGTAGTCTGGTCCCAGACCAAACCGTGAAAGTGAGACATGTCCCATTGGAGCACCTGAGTTGTTTTGGCCAAAATAGATGGTAACATTGAGGCTGTCAGAGCAAGTAGAGTAGACTCTGCTAACTCTTAGGTAAAAGAAAATAGTGGTATTCAAGATGGCAATAGAGGATTTGTCAAGGGCAGGAACATAAAATTTTTCAATAAAGAAGCTAGGTACATAAGAAGACACGACGAAGCCAATGCAGAGGAAGAAAGTGATAAGGCGTAGAAAGATGTAACTGTATCCCGAGCAACAAGTGCTCGAGTTTGCCATGTAATTTAATTCGAATTAGATATTCTAAAACAAAGTTGCATCATAGAAGCCCATTACTTAGTTGTCACCAAGTTGCAAATTTTATCATCTCTATTTTGGTTTCTCCGTGCTTTCTACTCTAGTTACTATTTTATAACCACTGTTTGAAGAAAAAATATTGTAAATTCTGCTCTTTAATGGAATTAGGGTAATCAAACTATTACTTTTATAATTACTAGATAACTACAAGGCAGTGGGGGCGTGAGCGGAGGTGGAGAAGAGAGGGAGAGATGAGTTTGTGGTGGGGAGAGAGAGAGTTGGGTTTAGTTGAGAAGGAAGGAGGGAGAGGGAGAGACAAAGGGAGAGGAAGAGTGAAGGAGGGAGATTGAGGCTGTGTAAATCACTCTTAGATTGTGAGTAGATTGTGAAAACAGTTTGGAGGAGAGATTGGGAGAGGTTGGAGACGAAGACACCTGGGAGAATGACAGGTATGAAGTGGTTTTTTGTGAGAGTGTTAAATAGTGACTTCAAGAGTTGGCTCACGCTCACGGATTATTACAAGGCAGTGGGGCGTGAGCGGAGGTAGAGAAGAGAGAGGGAGAGATGAGTTTGTGGGGGGAGAGAGAGTTGGGTTTGGTTGAGAAGAAAGGAGGGAGAGGAAAAGTGAAGGAGGGAGATTGAGGCTGTGTAAATCACTCTTAGATTGTGAGAACAGTTTGGAGGAGAGATTGGGAGAGGTTGGAGGCAAATACTGGGGAAAATGAGAGAAAGAGAGGGTACGGTGGAGACACAAAATAAGTGGTTATTTAGGGGGTATTTTTTTTTTTTTTTTTTTTTTTGTGGGGGGGACACACGAGAGAGAGTTACACGTATGAAGTGGTTTTTTGTGAGAGTGTTGAATAATGACCTCAAGAGTTTGCTCACGGATTATATTTTCATGAGCGTAATTGTTGTTATACACTTATACAGTTATACCTCACGTTTTGCTCACAATTTGGGACTCGTGCGTCAAAAGTCAAAACGTGTTGAAATCTTACTTGAGTACGTCTCTAGTTAAGTATTTATCTAGCTTCTAGGATTATCCAGATTTAGTCTCTTTCAGCATTAAGCAAATACAGGTTTTTATTAGTCCTACAGTGTACACATATTAGACACTTGATTTATGCACTCTTCCGTTCAATTTCAATATACATCTGTCTGCCATCAGATAGATGTGCCTCCTAAACTGTGGCTGAAACGCCTTTCGGAACAGCCGCATCTCTATAATTAAATCTTACGAAAAAAAAAGAATGGTTAACCAATATTACCCCCCACTAGATGAGCCAATTAGTATTTCCCCCCTCCACTAGATGGGAAATTAGGGTCTCCCCCCTAAATACAAAAAAAAAAAGAAGTCAAAGTAGGTTGACCAAATTTTTTTTGTGTGTATCTAGGGGAAAGACCCTAATTTCCCATCAAGTGGGGGGGGATCCTAATTGGCTCATCTAGTAGGGGGGTAACACTAGTTCACCCAAAAAGAAAAGAGACAACAAAATCATGTGTTACTTCATGCCCAGATTTTGAGATTTACGATCGATGCTACAAAGTAAGGACAACTTTTTGAAGACTTGGACGTAAATAAGAGGTCCCATAGGATTCTTAGGAGTCGGCCATTCTCAACTCTTTTGGAATAAGAAATATAACGTTGAAGTTAGTTTTGAGTTTGAGAGTCAGAGTCAAAGACTCTTCGGACGCTCAAAATACAAAACAATGAGGTGTACTATATCATAAATGGTCATCCTACCTACATTAATATCCGTTCTTTCAAGATGCTTATAGGCTGTCAATGGGTTTCGAATCTGAATAAAGTATCTTATTGAAAATAAATCACATACAGATTAGACTAAACTAGTAATAATGTCTGAATCGATATTGATAAAGTGAGTCACTTGCATACTACAGGAAGTTGTCGTTCTCAATTAGCCCATCCAGCAACCTTTGGCCAAATATATCCTCCGGCATAGAGTGGAATCCTAATTGGCTCATCTTGTAGGGGGGTAACACTAGTTCACCCAAAAGAGAAAAGAGACAACAAAATCATGTGTTACTTCATGCCCAGATTTTGAGATTTACGATCGATGCTACAAAGTAAGGACAACTTTTTGAAGACTTGGACGTAAATAAGAGGTCCCACAGGATTCTTAGGAGTCGGCCATTCTCAACTCTTTTGGAATAAGAAATATAACGTTGAAGTTAGTTTTGAGTTTGAGAGTTAGAGTCAAAGACTTTTCAGACGTTCAAAATACAAAACAATGAGGTGTACTATATCATAAATGGTCATCCTACCTACATTAATATCCGTTCTTTCAAGATGCTTATAGGCTGTCAATGGGTTTCGAATCCGAATAAAGTATCTTATTGAAAATAAATCACATACAGATTAGACTAAACTAGTAATAACGTCTGAATCGATATTGATAAAGTGAGTCACTTGCATACTACAGGAAGTTGTCGTTCTCAATTAGCCCATCCAGCAACCTTTGGCCAAATATATCCTCCGGTATAGAGTGGAGTTCTACCAATCATATAACTCAACTCTCCAAGTCAAAACGAATGAACCAATGTAAACATCACCTAAAACGACATAGATGAAAGTACTTAGCCACTAGCATAAACTTTTTAGTAGTTATAAGAGAGTCATAGTCTCTTCAGAATCTGAGAGTCAAAAGTTTCTCCTGAGATAGAAATGTTCAAAACACAATACCATGAGGTGCACTATATCTAAGAACACGGAAACCCAACCAACATACATGGTCTATTATCAGCACAAAACAATAAATTTTATAACAAAGAGTTCAGCTAGTTGCTATTTATTTAGGACAAAAAATAAACCAACCATATTTAAGAAAAAAATAAGAACCGAACTCCTTATATTAAACTCTTTGGAAATACTTAACCCACTCGTTACAAACAATTAAAAAAAATAAAAAAAATACTAAACCAACTCACAATTAAAAAATCCAAAATTTTATTTATATCTAAAAAAACAATTAAAACTACAAACAATTAAAAAAAAATAAAAAATACTAAACCAACTCACAATTAAAAAATCCAAACTTTTATCTATATCTAAAAAAACAAATAAAACTCTTCCGTTAAATAACAAAATCACTCACAATCCCCGAGAACCCAACTCCTTATTAAACTCTTTGACAATACTTACCTCACTCGTTACAAATAATAATAAAAAACAAATAACACTAACCCAATTCACAATTAAAAAACCCAAACTGTTATCTATATTTAAAAAAACAAATAAAACTCATCTGCCAAATAACAAAATCACTCACAATCTCCGATAACCCAACTCCTTATTAAACTCTTTTGCAATACTTACCCCACTCTCACTCGTTACAAACAATTAAAAAAAACAAAAAACACTAAACCAACTCACAATTAAAAAATCCAAACTTTTTTCTATATCTAAAAAAACAAATAAAACTCCTCTGTCAAATAACAAAATCACTCACAATCCCCGAGAACCCAACTCCTTATTAAACTCTCTAGCGATACTTACCACACTTGTTACAAACAATTAAAAAAAACAAAAAACACTAAACCAACTCACAATTAAAAAACCCATACTTTTATCTATATCTAAAAAAACAAATAAAACTCTTCTGTCAAATAACAAATTCACTCACAATCCCCGAGAACCCAACTCCTTATTAAACTCTTTGACAATATTTACCACATTCGTTACAAACAATTAAAAAAAACAAAAAACACTAAACCAACTCACAATTAAAAAACTCAAACTTTTATCTATATCTAAAAAACAAATAAAACTCATATGCTAAATAACAAAATCACTCACAATCCTCGAGAACCCAACTCCTTATTAAACTCTTTGGCAATACTTACCCCACTCGTTACAAACAATTAAAAAAAACAAAAAACATTAAACCAACTCACAATTAAAATACCCAAACTTTTATCTATATCTAAAAAAACAAATAAAACTCTTTGGCAATACTTACCCCACTCGTTACAAACAATTAAAAAAAACAAAAAACATTAAACCAACTCACAATTAAAATACCCAAACTTTTATCTATATCTAAAAAAACAAATAAAACTCTTCTGTCAAATAACAAAATCACTTCACTCGCTCTCTCTTGGATTATATTGAATAACACAAGTTGAAAAAAAAATTGATAACATTAACGCATATAGGGCCACATTCTATTGTCTTGCTTTAGGCCACCAAAATGTTAGGGCCGACACTGGGTGTTGTCCATAGTTACCCAAAAGTTGGACTCCTTTAGCTTGAAATGCAGCTTTGCCAATAATAAGATTGCTAAGGCAATGTTCTACCAACTAGACTGAGACGTTCAAAACACAATGCCATGAGGTGTACTATATCTAAGAATACAGAAACCCGACCAACATAAATGTCTGTGCTGTCCATAGTTACCCAAAAGTTGGACTCCTTCAGCTTGAAGTGCAGCTTTGCCAATAATAAGACTGCTAACTTGCCAAGGCAATGTCTGCAGCAAATACGACCCCATCAATATATCCCACAACTCTATTTATTATTCTATTTGATCGCATATATAAATTGACCAACCCAATATAACAGAAGAGAGCCAGGCCCACTTTCATATACGTGGCCCCATAGCATGAGTAACGAGACTAAGAAGACTCAAACCCATCTTCTTTTCCATCAACTTCACATCCTCTATGTCAGTCAACCTTACCAAGTGTTCTGCCTTCAACGTTACCATTGCGGCTGTTAAATTAATAACTTGTACATCAGCTAGTGAGACAGCCGCCTTTACTCTCTCGACTTCCTGTTGTGAGTATTGTTTCTCGAGTTCCAATTTAGTTATTGTTGTGAATAACTAACAGCGAAATCAATGATATTCACTACAAATAGATCAACCCTACACAAGGATTGATCCTTCTCTCTAGACAAGACTTCAACACCCTCCATTCTCATTAACAATTTAACAAGCATATAAAGTAAAGATAATAATGCAAAAGAGAACCAACCACAAGACAAGGATATATCGTGGTTCGGCAATTTGCCTACGTCTACACTGGTGAGTTCCAAGCTTTACTAGATATCCAGAGTAACAGATTACAAGAGTTCTCAATTCACTCACAAAGAATGAACATTCAACTCACTAAGAATTTCTCTCTTACAATCTATCTCTATCTTTTTTTTTTGGTTAGGTTAAGTTTTTCAATTAGAAAAACTTATGTTTTTATACTGGACCGAAACAGATCGGTGTCTAAGAATACGGTGGAGTGCGGGCGCGCTTTGGGCAAGGCAATAGTTGGGTGCGTGCACGCCGATCTGTTTCGCGAAGTTGAAAAAAAACACTTTTTCTCCAAAACAACGTTCTCTGGCCCCAAGAAATTCCTACAAGATCAATTCAAATTAGCAAGTACAAATGAAAATTTAAGTGAGTTACACAAACTTCAGATCTCCTTGAAGCCAATACAAAATCTTCATTCCGTTTTTGCAAATTGGTAATAGTTGAGTCTTTTGGGGACAACGATACCAATCGATCCCCACTACTAAAATAACTTGCTCTTTGACCAACTACAATCTCCAGACAAAAAATCTAAACTTTCACTACAACTAACCTAGCATGCCCAACTCTCTAAACAACTATCACAAACAAATAATAATGCAAAGAAAATATAAAGCATACCACAACATAAAGATGTAACGTGGTTCAGCCAATGATGCCTACTTCTACAAGAACTAATTCTTTTATAAATATGGGAAGGAAGATTACAATCACTCCTCTCAAGTCTCTCCACCTTACTAGATCACTCCTCTCTCCTTACAAGTTTTTCTTTTTGCAAGAGTTCTCTCTCAACTTTGATAGCTCTCAAAATTGGGTTTCAACTCGTGACTTAGGTTTTCCAAAACCTTACTTTTTGTTTTTATAGTAACCCACAATTTCGCGGTTACTGTAGAAAATAGAAACGCAAATTTAGACATGAGCACGGGCGTGCTCTCAGTAAGGCAAAATCGAGAGTGCGCGCGCCCTCTGATTTTTTCTCAAACCAAAAGACTAGTAACTTTGTTTCGTGAGAGGCTGAAAAAAAACTATCTTCTTTTTTCACTCGGCGGCAAAGGCGCTTTGAGCAAGGCCAATCTGGAGGCTACCGGATCTCTTCACACGAACAATACTGCTTTCTCTCCTCTTCCTCATTCTCATGTGAGGGATAACTTCAACAGAGTTTGCCTCTTGTTGTTTTAATACCAGTTGGCGACCTTCAGAAAGTTATCCAACAGTGCATTTTTCTCTTGGTCTACCGATACACAAAGTTTCTCAAGTGCAGCATACAACTCCGAGATCAAATCATCTAAAAAGAATGTAAAGAGACAAAATAAAATCAAATAGACAAAGATTTCATATGTGATCAATCACGAATGAAAACTAGACCCCTATCAATTATATCCATCAAAATATACATTTGAACGTATTGAACAAGATTATAAAGAAGTCGAGATTGTTAATTTCGGTACCATACCATGGCTAAAACTAGTGCCAGAGCTGGGAGCCGGGAATCACCGGCACATAGGGCACTTGGATACCTTACTGGGAAAAAAATGCTTGATATATTAGCAATAAAAACTTATTATTAAGCCACTAAACAGCTAAGTAAGGATTTTTTTTTTGAATGGCCTAACCATCAAGTATTACATTTTCATTGAAAAATATGGTAAAATTAGATTAGGGATAATATATACTAAGAATCTTTGAGTCAATATGTACACATGTTTCACTTGAAATCCTAGTTTGTGAATCGACCAGTAGTGCAAAGTTACTTAATTATGTATAACAACATGGTTAAAAATGCATTTTGGGTAATTGTACTAGATAATTCACCTGAAGTCTTCTAGTAATTGACTAATTGTGCTTTGACTTAAAGGGTGGAACGAAGTAGTCCATGACGTCACTAACACACATTGGCAGTAACTACAAACTGATTTCTGCCCTCAAGTTCACCTGGGGCAGGGGCACGTGCCCCATGTAACCAACATGTGGCTCCGCCACTGGCTAAAACAACAAAGATAACTAACATAATAATGAATTTTGATTGATTTTTTTTTTCTCATAATATATTACAATCTAACTTTGAATATCTTATTTAACTGTCCTAACAAAACATCTCCCACCATCGTCTAGAAAATAATCCAGCAAAGGCAATTGAGAAATCTTTCAAGACTACAAATCAGTATATATATACTTCCACTCGATCATGAAATTTAGCCACCAACACTATCAAGTGAAAAACATGAGAAAGATGTATTTAAAGAAAATAAAAAATTAACAGGATTTCCTTCTATCTAATTACACCTGGCCTACTTGAATATCATGGTTGTCTAGGAATGAACATAAAATTTCCTCTAAAAAACTGAAATACTAAATAATAGTTAAAGTAGACACAGAAATAGTTAAACTAGTACCACAAATGTATTCCTCGATTTTCTCTTCTTCCTCCGCCCGGATTACTTCTTTCTTTTGAAATTCTCTACCCTCCTCGAGGTGGTCCTCCAAAGTCCGAGACGATGGTTATATCTCAATAGCTCCAAAGTTCTAAATGAATTAGTGATTCTTGACAACTTCTGGTCATAATCTTTATGTTTTTCAATCAAGCTAAATACTCCGTTAGGATGAACGACCATAGCTGAAATAGGTGTTTCAAAATAAAATGTCTCAAAATCGAAAACTTACCTTCTCCAATCAAATAATCTAAATTTTCCACAGTTTTGACAATCTCATTAGAGAGTGTCACTGTTGAACGCTGGAAGTCAGGACCTTAAAACTTTGCATTCTCTTTCATGACACCATCTAGTGCATGAATCTTAGACAAAAACATGTTAACCACCAACAACAACAAAATAAATAAATCAACACAAAAATCCACGTACAAAAGACAAACAAAAAAATTAATCACCTGTCTATCAGTAGTTTTGACTAGTTCTCTATTTGAAAGCTCATGCTTTTTTGGTGGATTTGAAAGCCTATGCAAATAGAGACGGAGCCAGGATTCTAAGCCAGGGGGTGCGAGATTATGTGCACACCCACCCCACCCAAAAAAAAAAAAAAAAAAAACATTTTTTTTTTTTTTTTAAAAGGTCTAAACAATAAAGATCAACAAAATTATGCATTTATTTCAATTCACAAAACTAGAGTGCATTGACTACTAAGGATTTAATATGGACTGATTAAGTTAACTACTTAAGCACTTAAACTATATATATATATATATATATATAGTCAACAAGTCTACAATAATTCAACAAATTGTTAACTTCATATAATGTTATAAGTCTATATAAATGTTATATATATAGACTTATAAAAGATTAACATTGAAAATAAAAAAATTACCTTGTTTTTTTTTTAAGTGGAAATTTTATTGATAATGATAATGAGTTTTACAAATAATTAGGACAAACATGCAACAAGCTGCGCCACAAGTCCTTTATGAATTTTTGTTTTTTGTTTTTTGTTTTTTTTAGGTTAAGGTCTGACCGTTTGTTTAAGAATTGAGAGTGAAAGAAAGGAAGGAGAGCATACGAGATTGTTAGTAATTGTAGAGATTGGCCAAGTAAAGTTTCCTAAACGCTTCTCCAGTGTACTGAAAAACTAAGCTTACTTCCTTCCACTTCTTTTGCTTGTCCACTTCATGGAAACCTCCCCTGTTGCACACCTCTATATATAATAGGTGCAAATCGTTCTTCTCTGTTTCTTCATAAATCCTTTATAAGCAAAAAAAAAAAAAATGATTTATAAAAAGGTTATATAGTAAAAACTAAGAAAGAAGAGCTCATAAAAACTTAAAAGTTTTCTTGCTTTTGGTTTTCATCTCATTCTGAAAAGTGTCAAATGTAAAAGCAAAAACCATCATGTTTTTCATAATTTTCTCATTAAGTGTTAGTGGAGTGGGATAACACTTCTCCTCACAAATGCATTTACCCCTTTCTCCCATTTTAGAACAAGAGAAATAATGAAGTTTAACTTTAAAAAGAAGAGAGGTAGAAAGAAAGATAATGGTGAAACCTAAAAACTAAAAACTCTGAAAGAAAAGAAAAGAAAAGAAAGGCACCAGAATGGAATGTAATGAATGAAGGATGAAAAGACAATCAGAATGAAGGATGAAAGTAAATGTAGTTTTTGTTGTTGGTCGAAAAAAAGTGAAAAACCGAGCTGATTTTCCCGTTAAATGGTTGGGTCCGGTTGAACCTATAGGTTTGACCGATTTGTCTTTTATCAATTACATATAATTTTATATAACTATGCAATAAATGCTTACGACCGAGGATATCTCTTATAGACCTTCGAGATTCAAATTACTGTGAACCCATAGTCTATAGAATGTCATTCATATTCTTAAAATAATGTTATCAAATGAGAAACCCTTTCTCTTAAAAAAAAAAGATTTACCCTATAAGCAAAAAACATTTTGATACTTGTTATTTTACTTATAATAGTTTTAGAAAACTATGGAAAACATTTAACCTACAAGACTATTTGATAATTGATAACATCTATTCATTTCCGAATCGTAGATATACTCCCATTTAGTATGGACATGGATCCTTTGTTGGAGTTTCATTGTTACTCAAATAGCTCATCTGCTATCCAATATAAACTATTTAATGAATCCCATGTTTGGATTCAATATGATTTAATCAAGACAATAGACTACACTATTTAGTGACTAATAAAATCCTCAGGTCTAAAGACTTTTTTCCTAAGTGACATTAGGAAGTTTTTTTTTCTAAATTCTTAATAAAAGAGGGCTTGTTCTAAATTCAGGGAGGGAAATGGAGAATAATTAAATAATTTAAGTGACATTAGGGGGATTCTTCAAATTATTAATAAAAGGGGGTTTCTAATTTTTGTGAGGGAGGTGTTTATAAATTGAGCAAATAGGAGATTTCAGTTTGCCTACTTGATAGTGGAGAGTGGGTTCCTCAAAAACCGGCTATCATATAGTGTAGAGATTATATATTCAAAATCGTGAACATTGTAACTACCGGAACCACTAGTCTGGTCCGGTTTTCGCAACAAAATTCTCGTGTAATCCTAGACATGCATTTAGATGCAAATAATTTACTATTCCATGCTAAATAAAAGTCTTATGTATCTAGTGGGGGCCATCATATCCCTGTTTAAGGTTATGATATGTTTATTCCTTTTGGGCAATATAATCCTCTTAGCTCTTTGTGCAGGTGTTTGGCTATTAAATAAAGAGACATCAAAGTGTGTCACCAAAAAAAAACATAAACCTTTTTTTGGCCTCTGATCTATTGTTGTAGGTTGACTTGATGTTTATAGGAAAAGAAATGGTTTTATAGTGAAATGGGCTATGCAAATTCCCATGTACATTATTAGTAAATATATTACTAATATTAACTATAAAACACACAAATCTACTATAGATTTCGTCCGGACCATTATCGAGGCCCGAACAAGAGTATGTCTAGACCTGGCCCAATAATCTTATTGGACTAAATGTAAAGTCTAAGTTGATCTTTGTCTTATCGGTTCAGATTCAATCGGACTTCGGGCTTGTCCGACCTATTGACAGCCTAACTACTAGCGTTGAAATAGATTTACTATCCGGTTTATAACAAATCAATTAATGTCTTTATACCTTCTTTTGGTTTTTGAAAACTCATTCAAATTTTGATACTAAAACATGTGAGAATAATGTTTGGAAACATATATATTTAATTGCCACTCATTTTAGATTGGAAAAGAAAATTTGTGACATTACCGGCTTACTAGTTTTGAAGAGTATATAATAATATAATGAATAATTTGTACTTGTAAAGGCTGGTTTGAAAAAAAAGATTACTCATATAAATTAATTTCCAAAAGTTGAGCTCCATTGTTTTGGTTATCAATTAACTTTTGATAGTGTATCATGAATAATTTTGTAAGAATGGCAAGAAAAAAAACATGCTCATATAGATCAATTTTCATAAAGTAGTAGCCGTTCAAAAAATTCATAAAAAGTAGAGAGCTGCATTTTTTGGCTAGAAAGTAAACGGGCGTGACACTATTGCTAAATAAAAAACATAATTCTTTGACAATGGAAAATCAAATAAACTAGTTTGGACTACAAAGTATTTTCAAATAATCAAATGGGATCACAAAAAGCATTTCAATTTGAATATATGTGAAATTGTGTGCTTACAAGATGAAGTAGTCTTGATCTCTCACGAAGCCAAAACTACAAACATTATATCTTGAAGATTTTCTTGGCGAGGGACAAGTGTTTAATAGGAACCGTTATTTCGAATCAATATTTCTACAAAATGACTTGAACACCACGCTTGGCCGGAATTAATGGGTGTCCACGATTTGTGATTGGAAAACATACTTTTAGAACGGTTTTAGATCTAATCTCCGAGAATCCAAGCTATGAATCCGAATCAACAATCAACCCCTTGATCTTACATTTGTATTCCTTTAGAATAGGTGGGCGTTGTGTGGACAACGATCTTCCAACCCTTTCTTTCTCACAAAGCTAGATCCAATTTTGGATCTATCTTTCCTGCCTCTTTTCTAACACCGTGAATAGTGAATTTGGGCAGGAGAAAAGAGCATTCTATTTATAACTTCAATAGGGACCATGAGGAGAAATTAGGGTTGGGCCTCTGGCAGGATTGAGCTTCCCATACCGCCCCAACACCTTTGCCCAAGTCCGTCAACAAATGGTTTATTCCACTAAAGGTCATTGTTGCACTACGCAATCCCAAATTATGCGTTAGCGTTTATGGGCTCCATATTATATGCTCGTTGATCTCTCGTGTTTTAAGATATCGAATGTCCGTTGATTAAGTCAAATTCACCGACAACTATATTAATCTTCTTCTTCGCCCTTAGTGGCAAGGTACCACTCCAACCTCATTGTCATGTCGGAATAAATCCACCTGCAGGGTTTACATGACAATATTTTTTAGCTCCTCAAGGGACATCATCAACCCGACTTCTACTGCCCGGGCCGGATTCCTTCTATAATCAACGGCACACCTTACATACAATGTATTTACCCAATTCATCGTTTTTGTTAATTCACAAATGAATCTCACTCATTGATGATTTAAAGTAATATACAATACACATAAGCGTCCGTTATTATATATCGGATTAAGAGGACAAACATCCACAATAACAAAGGTGTTTTTTGTTCTTATATAGTCATTATAAGGGAGAAACAACCTCACTTGGTCCCAATTTCAATACACACAAAAATTTTAAATTGTAATCCTATAGTCAAGATAGAGCTAATACCAGATTATACTACAACCGTACCAATGGTTTGTCCAAACCATTTTGCGTTGTGAGCGCCACTTATACTTTATAAAGATACGATGATATGATCTTATGTGTGTTCACACCATATCATCTACAACATAAAAGAGTATTAGACATATGCATATAACTAATAACATATTATTATGTTGTATCAAATCGATAGATTACACAATGTGCTTGTTCAACCCCCACATGTCTAATTTTGCAGAATGTCTCCCGCCAATTCGTAAAGAGTGGATGAATGAATTGGACGGACTTGGAGATGTGTACAAACAAGGGGTGGCTGATTTCATTCAATTCTGACCGGTGAACAACCGCTGCCTCGACCACGTGTCCTTGTCCTTGTAGAGAATGTCGAAAATGGAAAAAGCTTTGTGTTTGATACAATCTCTAGACATTTGATTAGATGCGGGATGGATAAGAATTATAGGTGTATGGGTTTTACATGGTGAGAACCCATGTATGCGGATCGGTGGTGGAGCCGGTGATTGAAGAAGAAAACACCGAATTTGAAGGGCTTGGGATGGGAATTTTGTTGATGCTTCTTATGGAGTGCATGAAGTAGTTGCATGTGATTTGAATGAGGATGAAGAAAATCATATGGGGGATTTTGAACCACCTGTTCTTGAACCTGATTTGGGGAAGAGGTACAACGAATACAAAGAAAATGGCAGAACAAAAGCTATACCCTTCATGTGAGGCTCCCGTTACAACACTTTTCGCAATTGTTGACCTTCATAACTTGAAGAAGAAATATGGTTGGTCGGGAACTAGTGGTAATGCACTTTTGTCCCTTTTGAGGATATGGTTTGAAGGAATCACTTTGCCATCAAAGTACCCTGTAATGAAAGCAATCTTTGAAAGATCTAGGAATGAAAGCCACAAGTATCCATGCATGTGAGAACAATTGTATGTTATCTTTGGAAAGATGATGCTAAGTTAGCGGAATGTCGGTGTAAAGCACCCGGATACAAAGTGAAAGAAGGAAAGATGGGTAAGAAAGAAACAAAAGAGCCGAATAAAGTTTTGAGACATTTTCCCTTGATTCCAAGGCTCAAGAGGTTGTACACTATCCCATGGATAGCTTAGCGAAATGACATGGCACGACCGAAGCTACACCTTCTTGGGATCATCGACATCCCATCGGCTTCAATCCGATGGAAAACATGTAAAAGAGTTGGCGATTTTGCTCGGGGAAGGGCGTAATGTTTGGCTTGGAATTGCAACTGATGGTTTCAATCCCGTGGAATACAATCCACTAGCTCTGAGTTGTTGGCCTGTTTACTTGGTACCTTATAATCTCCCCCCTTCTTTATGTATGAAGCCAGAGTTCCAAATGATGTGTTTGCTGATACCTGGGCGGAAGGCACCGGGTCAAGATATCGACGTTTTTCTTCAGCCATTGTATGAGGAGTTGGAACAGTTGTGGAAGGAAGGGGTGCTGGCTTATGACATGCATAAAAAACAGCATTTTACCTTGAGAGCTATGCTAGTGTGGGGTATTCATGATTTTCCTGCTCTTGGAAACTTAGCGGGTTGCATAACACATGGTTACAAAGCATGTCGATTTGTTCGGATAACACTCAATCGATATATCTTGAGCATGCAAAGAAGATTGTTTACACAAACTATCCCCTTTCTTCCGTTGGGTCACCCGTTTGGTCGGGTGCAAATACTTGGGACTTAAGATCAAGAGTTGAACATTGCTCCACAAAGGTTAAGTGGAGAAAAAAGTTATGCAGCGGGTGAGTCATATCAAGTATAAGCCGGGTAAAATCCCAACGGTAGCAAAAGAAGCACATCGATGTGAATTTGGATGATAGTGTAGATGATGAAGATGTTCAAGTTCTGAGGCTTGGTATAAAAGGTCTATTTTTTGGGATATGCCCTATTGGCCCGCTCATAAATCCGACATGTTGTTGATGTGATGCATCTTGAGAAAAATGTTATGGAACATCTACTAAATTACATCCTAGACAAGAAAGACAAGTCAAAGGATCTGATGGTAGGTCTTGAGAAGATATGAGGAAGATGCGAATTCATAGTGGTGGATGGATGCAATCGGACCGATCCGGGGAAACCAATAAAACCGAAGGCTCCATTTGTCTTAACTAAAGACGAGAAGTTAAACTTCTGCAAAATTTTGAAGGACTTGAAGCTTCCTTCTGGTTTCTCATCAAATCTGAGCAACATTGTCGCTTTAAATCCACCTGGTTTGCTCGTAATGAAATCACATGACTATCATGTCATTATGTGTTATTTGCTACCTGTATTGCTTCAACATGCTTTTCCTAAACATCGTGATCTGCGAAGAGCTATTCATCAGATAAGCTTATTCTTCAACTTGTTGTGCTCTAAAGTCTTAGTTCGGCAACATATCCAAGAGGCCAAGTACATGGTTGCAGAAGCATTGTGCATGCTTGAAAAATATTTTCCACCATCGTTTTTTGATATCAGCATCCACCTCATGGTGCATTTGGCTGATGAAGCTACTTACTTTGTGGAACTGTGCATCAAAGGTGGATGTTTCCATTTGAACGGTATGTAAATTACTTTTACCTTAATATCTTCTCTAGCTTTTTCTATAATTGGATTTTAAAAATTGAAAGTGTATACTTAAATTTCTTGTTCTAATAGGGCGATGAAAGAGTGTAAAAATATTCCCGGCAATAAACGATATGTTGAAGGGTCCATTGCAGAGTCGTATATTATTTCGAAGTGAGTTTAGGTATGCTATGGAGTATATGCCCAATTCGCGGGACGGAAATCATAAATCGAAGCGTGTAGCCTTTACGGATGAAGATGGCGAAAAGTATAGTGATGAAGGGCCTTTGCTCGATGGTAAAGATCGTGTGACTCTAAGTGTTAAACAATGGATTCAAATACGTAGATGGGTCCTGTTTGACTAGCGTCGAAAAGCTTGATGATTACTACAGGTGTGTTTTTTGACACATTTGGTTTCTAAACCTACTCTAGTACTCTACATGAAAATACTCATGCGTAATTGCATGAACGATTTTGTAGTGAATACCGCTCCTTACAATCTAAGTGGTAGAGGAAAAGGGTTGCAAAGTCGAAGTCGAGATACAAACAGATTTCATTATCCGGTTATATAACAAGGTATTGTTTAATTCATCCATTAGTTAAATAGGAAATCTGAAGTTAGTAATATTAGCTTTCTAACTATCGTCTTTTTACAGTTATTGGCTGCAAAGCGACACCAAGAATGACTTATGGCGATTAGTTGAAGGACCATTACACCAAGCTAAAGCGTATAGAAAGTATCGCGATCAATGGTTTTGTCTTTTTCTACTAGGTCGCATGACGCAAACAGTTGTCACACAAGATAGTGGTGTTTGCATGGAGGCAATCACTTCGTTTACGTCAAGTAGGAAAGACAAAAATCCAAAGTAGATGCATCGACAAAGTGGTATGGGGTTATTGAACAAATATTAATTTGGACTATACAGGACTTTTCAACAAGTAGTCTTTTATTGCAATTGGGTGAAGGTGGAAGACAAGACCAATGGCTGCAAGCTCCGGTCGGACTCTAATTTGGTGTTGGTTAATCTTAATAAGATGAAAAGTGTTGATCAGTATTTTGATGAGCCGGTCATTCTCGCTTCCGAAGCTAGTCAAGTGTTTTATTCGAAGGACTTGAAAAATCCTAATTGGTCGGTAGTCATCCATTCACCGAGGCGATTGACGTGTGGAGTTGACTCACTAGATGTGCCAACTGTTTTCCAATCTACCCTTGAGGACCAACCTAATTTGAAGCCTTTGATGAAGTGCTTAACCTGATTGTAATTGTTGTAGTTTCCAAACTATGATAATGTAATGAAATACTTTTGTTTGGATTGAATCGTGTATATGCTTTTATTTATTCTTCTTTCTCACCTTTCATGATTATATTTTTCAGTACCAGACTACTAATAGACTATTTTGCAATATATGTTAGGATTTCATTTGAAATGGTATCAGGTCAACCACAGCCTAGTGCATCTCAACCTTCTGGTTCTGCCTCACATGCATCGCGACCTTCTACTTCAGTTTCACATCCATCTCAAAATTCTTCAAAGCGACGGCAAGAATCGAAAAATGTTAGGAAGTTACCTATATTGATTGATATTGATGGTGTTGTCGTTGGTGATAATGCCTCGGATGGAATACTCGTCTTTGGTAGTCTCATTCGAGCTCAGATCCCAGCTTAGTTACGATTGGAGGCTTGTACATTCTGAATTCAAGGATAAGGTTTGGAATGCCTTAATGGTAAGGTTTACCTCGATTTTTTTTTTTAATGCATTCTAGACATTTTGAGTTCTAGCTTCATTCACATTACTATATAACTTGTGTTTTCAGCGTGAATTTGAAGTTACAAATGTCACCAAGCACTAGCTCGTTCACATGCAGAGAAAAACTTTTCTACTAAGTTTAGATATGGAAAATGGGTCTTGAGAAAAGATATATTGAATAAGTTTGAGACCTTGGAAGAACAAATCGCCGCGATGCCCAAACCGGCATTGATCCAAATCATTGGGAACAGTTTGTAATATATGAGAACACTTCGAGGTGATGGCAAGAAATGCAAGAAGAATGGTGAGAATATAAAATTGAATGATTCTCGGCATACACTTCAAGGGATACGATGCCAACACGTTGCATAAAATGGTAGGTGTCTTTCCATAAACTTTTAAATTTTTATCACGATATGCTAACAATTGTTTACCAATGTACATGTAGAATAAACAAAATCGACAAGATACACGGACGGGTAGGCAATTTGGAAAGCGGGACATGAACGTCAGAATGGAACCTGTTTTGGAGAGCCGAGGCCGTTATGTGAGTTTGCATTTCACTTAAGTTCCAACTATAATTTTGTTAAGTCTTTGACATAGTATTTCTCTTTGTAAATGATGCACTAACTAGTGTGCGTGCTATTAGTTAGTTACTTTGTTATTATAGACAATTTTTCTTGGTGATTTACCTTAAGTTTGTACTAACTTGTTAGTTTTGAACTAATTTCCATGGAAAACACTATAGGAATTGGTGGAGGCTGCTCAAAAGAAAAGAAAAAGTGCAACTTCAAGTGGAGAGGCAAAGCAAACTCATCTTGATTTTGATAATGATTTAATTGACCAAGTCTTAGGAGCGGACAAAAGAGTAGGACTCGTGGAATCAGCTCTAACCTCTCTAAGAAGCAATTAAAGCGCACAAGTATTTGCGAAGGTGATGTTAGCACAAGCAAGGTCTTCATCAAATTCTGAATTTAAGGGTGAAATGAGTGAGATGAAGTCCTCCATAGCTAGAGTTGAGGGTGTGTTGATGGTGAGTTTGCCTTAAATAAAAACTTATTGTTTTCATCATATATATAATTCTTAGTTTTGTCATTCATTTTGTAGGGATATGCTTAAGCTTGTAACCAACAATGGAATGTCGAATAGTCAACCGCCACATGGGGATACAACACGGAACCGATGTTGGCTCCAACTCGGTTCGGCCGTCCGTCTCAACAGAATTTAATGAATATGTTTGAATCTATGAACCCTCCCCGTGAACCCTCCCCGTGAACCCTCCTGTGAACCCTCCCCGCGAACCCTCCTGTGAACCCTCCCCGTGAACCCGCCGTGGAACCCCCGCTGAAATGTTGAGTCCACCTCTTAAGGTTACCCTATTAGGTAGAGATGGTGTTCCGTTGCTAGGGGATATGTTATGACAACCACCCCTAATATTTGCCATGGCAGAACCGCCCTTAGAGGGGAGAAAAAGATCTACATCGAGGAAGTCTTGGTTCCCAATGCTCCTATTTATGATGGACCTCAATTTGGCTTTCGGACCTTAGTGATTTTGTTGAAGGGGGCCTTTGATTTGGCTTGAATCAAGGTTGCAGTGATGAGTAATCTATTGTGTGGGATATGCAAACTTCATCTATTTTGGTTTTTGAGTATGTTTTTGTAAGTAATGGTAAGAGCCTTTTGCAAGATGTAAGAATGACATAACGAATTTGTGCACTATAGCTTGTTATGATGGTATGATGGTTTATAAGAATGTTTATTGTCTGAATGTTATATTATGAAAGTTTTTATGTTTTATGCAGGTTGAAGAGATAACCCCGTTTTTAACTCCGCCAGTGCAAAGTAATGAAAGTCTTTGCGCTGCCGGTCCCAAGCCCGGATAAAGGAGGAGGGAGAATGGTGGAACTTTGGAATCGTCCTTGGATTCTTGTAAATCTGTTTTTGGTGATAATGTTGCTGTTTTTAGCAACTCTGCTGGTAAGTTGGCATTGCCTAGTCTGTATAAATATCTTGTTTCATACTTGTGGACTAATGTTTATGTTTGATTTTTTTATGCTAGGATTAAGCCAATATGATGCTAATGGTTCCAAAGCTCGAACGCTTGAGCAATCAATTGGAATTCATGTCATTAGACACGGTAAGTCACTTTGTTGCACTGAATGATTTACTATTGAATAGCATTTCTAGTTACTGCATTTGGATTGCTTTGTGATTAACTCACCAATGTTGTCAACTATTGAACTTTATCCCTAACAGTTGGCATTTGTTTTTTATTATTAGATTCATGAAGATATTTCCTCTGGTAAACCATCTTTAAGGCTACTCTATGTTACACCAGAGTTGATCGCGACACCTGGGTTTATGTCAAAATTAACAAAGCTTTATACCAGAGGCTTGTTGAATCTGATTGCGATAGATGAGGTATGAACATGAATATTATGCAAGTGTCTTTTACATTAGTTTCCTTATATATGTTTAAATATTCGCTACACCTTTTGGTTGTATTTTTCAGGCACATTGCATTTCAAGTTGGGGCCACGACTTTAGGTTTGTAATCATGATTCTATCTTTTTGAAAAATTGTAAGCCATGTCTCATTGTAGCGTGTTTGTGTTGCTTAATGCCTTAACCAGAGAGCAAACTCCTCAAGGCTGTTAGAAAATAATAGCTCCGCGTCTCAGTCTTTAAAAACACTGAGATCTGCAATGAGGCTTTTACTTCAATTTTTTAAAATTTCTGCCTAACCATTGCTATCTATTTTATCAATGTCATGCAGGCCCGTTTATCGGAATCTATCCTCCCTAAGGAACCGCCTTCCGGATGTGCCAATATTATTGGCTTTAATAGCCACGGCCGCTCCCAAGTGAGTTTCCCGATGTGTCCTTTTCCGAATGTGTCGATAGTACGGGCTGTTATTGTCCTTATTATTGTATTTTCAAATCCAAATCTTTCCTTATGAAGTAAGTCAAATTGAAGGACACCACTTGCTATCATCGCGCTTACGAGAAATGCTTACATCGGGTGTGAGAATATAAAATTTTATGTGTTGCAGTTGTCTATACTTTGGGAAATTGCACTCGGCTTTTTTTTCTTTACCTAATTTGGAGACAAATTTGTGAACTACTGCATAGTGCATACTGCTCTATGTACGAAGTTTTTGGGATCATGCATATTCTGGTGGTGTTGTGGGTGAGTATAAGGTTGAAAGGATTGCAATCTGCCAAAAGAGTACTATTGTGAAACAAGACAAACTCTGGATTTGAATTTGTTCCAGAATTATCGATGATTTTTTTTTTATGTTGATGAAAATCCTTTTGTACCATCCTATGAAAAAGGCTCTTTCCCGCCAGTAAGCAGACTTACTCAGTAGAACTATGATGTCTCCAATGGTATCCGTGTCCCACTGTATAGATTTCTAGATATACATTTGGATGTTATGATTTTAGGAAGTTGGTATCTGTTCTATTTTATTGCATTTTATTTTGGGTTTCCTGGAATCGATATATTATTTAGCATTCTTTGTTGAGCTGTATGAATGCCCTGATTGTTGTTCTGCATGCAGGGTTCAGAAGGATGTGATGGAGTCATTATGCTTGGCTCTCTTCCAGAATTCAGAAGGATGATTGGCTCTCTTCCAGAATACAAGTTGTTGTAGCAACAGTGGCCTTTGGGTATTTTTTAACTTTACACTCTTGGCTCATCTACAATATTTTAACTTGGCCTTTTATGCCTACAATAGGCTTACAGCATATTTAAATTAAGTGAACTATGAATAGAATTCCTTGGTGGTTAATACCATTGCGTCAGGCGAATGGGCTATTACTGTCCATAAGATCATACCTATCTATACATATCTGTGAGGAAAGTACATGATCAGAAACTGTTGGGAAAATAAATACTTATTTTGTAATTCCATATGCATGCATTATAATAGCCTTATCAAGCACATATGGGTCTAGGCCGCAGTGGAAATGATACCACTCAGAGCATTATATGGTGCAAAAACACTTCTTCCATACATAGATCTTTTATGTCGAACAATTGAAGCAAAATTTGGGATTTTAAAGTAAATCTAGAAGGCATTCTGTTAATTAGATTTGCTGATTTTAAATGCTCTCTCTCTCTCTCGTTTTTTGATTCTCATTCTTCTGAACTCATGGGGACAAGCTTTGGATAAAAGTAGTTGTGGCTAATATGCTTTTGATTGCACTTTCATGTGCTAAATGCTAATACATCCTTGAGTTTGTATGATCATTTTTAACCAATAATTGACTTAAGTTTGTGGTATACGCATTTCTTTGCACGCTGGATTCTATTTGGAGCTCTTCCGCTGCATACATGGATGTTGGGGAATAATTGTTTTTTCTTCAGGATGGTATGCTACCAAGTACACTAGTTGTCAGAAATTTGCACTAAGACCATAGGTTCTGATTTCCCCAATGTATTCGAAATGATGGTTTCTTAAACAAATTGTAGGGCATAGATAGAAAGGATGTCCGAATCGTTTGCCATTTCAATATACCAAAGTCAATGGAAGCGTTCTATCAAGAGTCAGGAAGAACTGGGCGACGGATCGGAGTTGCCATCAAGAAGCTTGTTATATTATGGCATTGATGATCGCAGTAAGAATGGTACATTTCTTATCTTTAAATCCTCATCCAACAAAGATTGATGTTCTCATCATTGTATTTGATCATTTATGCACGCTGGGGAGGAATTGTTCTTAGCATATCTTTATATATACGCATCTTCCTACAAATTTTATGGCTCTATTGGAGGTTTTAATTATTTAGGGACTTGTGGCAGGAATTTATTCTCGATAAGAACCCCGCGAAAAAGATTACACCCTTCAGACTCTAAAGGTGGCTCGTCAAAGAAGTCTTTGGAAGATTTCAATCAGGTTCACTTCTTAAATGTTAATATATATGCTATAAAAGGATTTCATAAATGATTGTCACACTATTGGAGCCTGGTTACATTCTCATCTTTGCAGATGGTGGAATCTTGTGAAGGTTCTTTTGCCGCCGGAGAAAGATTCTTGAAAGTTTTGGTGAACAGGTATTGAAAAAATAAATTTATTTGTAATTTTGCTTGTATATACATTGCTTAAATCTTTCACCATATTGAAACAAGTTGGTTTATCTGCGTTTTCAAGTAGGTTCCTACATCATTATGTCAAAAATCCTGCGATGTCTGCCGGCATCCAAAGTTAGTTGCTAAGTATCTGGAGGAACTTACTTGTGCATCTAATTTACACAAGGCAAACTCAAGATCTCGTGATCTTTGTATTGAGGTAATCTATAGTTTCGGTCCCGATATGTTGGAAGATGAGTCATTGAGTCCTATGATCTGAAGACAGAAAAACAACATTCGTTTTACCAGGGGAATTATGTTGACATTCATATATTATTGTGTAATGATTGACATTTCCGAGTAATTTATTAATTGGAATTTTGAGCAATTATTGATCTATATGCAGTTTTGTGTAGTTTCGTTTTGACATCTATATTGTGATTTGTGGAATTATGTTTCAGCAGCTCAGGTACATACCTACCAAGATCAATTTATCGAAGTTTTGGAATCGTGAAGATGAAGCAAGTCTTTTCGAGGAAGATATATCCGCTTCGATGGTACTTCATCGATCCCGCTAGAGATTTTATATAAATGTTCACCGTGGAATACATATTATGTTTATTTAGTTACGCTTTTAGATTTCTATGTTAGTAGCATTATTAGGCCATAAAGCTTCTCTTATCATTTCAAGTTAGTCGCTTAACTTTCAAAAACACGCCCAATATATGCCCTCAGATCAACTTTCATCATTTGCTAGTAGGAACATCTTCTACGCTACGCAAGCTAAATACTTGGCTAAGAAAAAATAAGGAAAAAATATATATAAAAAACTGTAATATATCGTGAATTATCCGGTAGAATAAGAAACAAAATTTGCAATTGGAATGCCTTAGATGTATATCTATTAAATCCCAAATTTGTACATGATACCGTTATTCATTTCTTTTTCGGGCTTTGATATGTTGATTAATTGTTTGGTATTTGCTCTTATAGACTGATGAAATGGTGTTATATGGTAATTAACGTAATTAAGTGATCAATGTTTATCCTTCATAGTTTTAGGGAAAGCTATAAGGTGCTTAATGCTTTCATGAGGGTTGTTGTATCACATTTAAGCATCTTGTTTATTGAAGTAGTATTACTCTTTGTGAAATCTTCACATTTCCAACTTTTTGCTTGTCCGCGGATCTAATTAATTTATACTAACATTTCTCCTTTAGTATAGCAATATTATTTTTGTCCGTGAATAGGAATGCCAAGTAATGAAAAGCAGCTTATTTCACTAATGAAGTTAATGTTATAAAAAAATTAGATTTGCCTATAAGTTGTGTTTTCTTGTATTGGCAGATGAGGTGGAGGTCGTCGGGAATTTGGCTAGGTCAAAATCTTCTTCCAGATCAGGATTGGACGAGAAAATCAAGTTGTTGGAGCAACTAGAAAGAGAGTTATTATCGAAAAGAACCCTTTCCGCATGAGGTTCTTTTTACATTCTTTCTTTGTACAGTTTTTGTTATAGTAGAGAGTCATTTTGGTCTGAGGACTGATGGAAGCGATAAGCACTCGCCTCGGATTTGTAGTTGAGGTTGTTAGCAGTATTGATAATTAAGGACCATCTTGCAAAGCCGAGGTGGTTATTAAAAAAGTGTATTTCACCAATGTAGTTAAGTTTTAAAAGCACCGGATTTGCAAGATTGATAAAATTGTAAAACCATTTTACTTGGTAAATAGTTTCTCTTGGTCATCGGTGATTCTAATTGCCCAAGAAGGTACAAGATATTAAATAGAATATCTTTTAGTGGCAAACAAATGGTGTCTAAGATAGCCATTGCCATGCTTAGCAGTAGCACTATGCGATTAGTATGCCGATTATAAACACCTTGACTTTTTGACAATCAGAACTTAGTTTCCTGCAATACTACGTGAGGGGTTATTTCTGGATGTACAAGTCTAGATTATCTCCACAACCTAACATAGCCCTTTTCTCAGAAAGTAACAACTCGACTTTGAGAAGAGGGATATGCCACAAACTCATAGGAGTGCAAATGTTTTGGACCCTTGGAACCTTTAGTTGTTTGGCTCCCTTTGATATTCCAAATCAGTGTGCAATTTCTATCCGGGAAATGGTGGAATCCCATCAATCATTGACCATATGTAGTGATTTTTTGTTTTTTTGTTATGCGACTACTAATCCCCGTTGGAACTTAGCAGAAAAGCCTCGACAAGAAGGCTGTACCTGAGCCATTGAGAGAAACATGCAAACAAAGGTTACTAAACGCTTCTAAAGTTTAACCCAAAGAAATGCCTCGGCGACTTAAAGTAAGCACATGTTTTCTTTTTAATTTCTAATATATCTTGATTTTATTATTCTAAAGACTTTCTTCTAAGCTTGCATGTAAGGACCACCTTTTTTTTATTGATTTGTCAAGGAAACCATTATCTCAAAATGTCATCCTAAATATTAAATATTGTAATCCTAAATATTTTGTAGTAGTGCTTTTAGAGAGGGAAGGAAAGTGCAATTGGAAGGAGAAACACATGAATATATAACATGCGTAGATCTTTGATCGGGGATCAAACCATAATACAAATGCTCCCTGTTTTGATTAATTCCTTTCGTCCCCATTTGCAAAAGCATTGGTAATTTTCTTTGTTTCTATATGAAACCGGGAGGTTCAAATTTAGGGCAAGAAAAAATAAAAATAATTTTTTTACAATATCAAACATTAGTAACGGTTTTAAACCCGTTTGCAAAAGCAAAAAAATTAAAGCATCTAATTGTCACTCTGCAACGGTTAATAACCGTTGGAAAATTTGGTTTGCAACGCTTTGCTTTGCAACGCTTTTAACCGTTAGTAATTGTCACTCGCGAACGGTTAATAACCGTTGAAAATTTGGTTTGCAATGCTTGCTTTGGTAACGCTTTGCTTTTGCAACGCTTTTTAACCGTTAGTAATTGTCACTCTGCAACGGTAAATAACCGTTGGAAAATTTGGTTTGCAACGCTTTGCTTTGCAACGCTTTTAACCGTTAGTAATTGTCACTCAAGAACGGTAAATAACCGTTGGAAAATTTGGTTTGCAACGGCAAAAACCGTTGCAAATATTTCCAACACTTTACCGACGTTTCTATTTGCAACGCTTTTAAAAGCGTTATGAAAATTATCATAGAACGGTTTTTTACCGTTGCAAATAGCCTGTTATGGTGTAGTGTCCTTAGCCCTTGACACTAACTCATTATCATTTCATAACTCGCATTTCTCTTAATTTCCCGTCATATAATACTTTCATTTGCAAAATCATCAATTTCCCCCCTCACGGTGCTTTAAGGTTGGATGAGAAATAGTCTCCTAAGATAGAACAAAATTTCCTTCTATGGAAAGCAACATTTCAATTCCACAAAATCAGCAAATTGAACTCAACATTGTGTTTTGAATTAGACCAAAGAGGAGAAAAGATGCAAAAAGGGATGTCCCTTCATACAAAAACGTCAGATATTTATAGGAGAGTGGTGCATTTTCGAAACAACAATGCAACTTCTCAAACAGTCACACCTTTTCGAAATGATGCACCATTTTGGCATAATGCAACGTTTCGAACCGTTGCACCATTTCAAAAAGGTTTTTTTCTATTTACCATTTCAAGAGAAATTGTTAAGCTTTATGGGCCTAAACGGATTGGGCCTTGTTGGTTGTCCAAAAATATACACTACACACCACCTAGTCAAGCTCAGCCGGACAACGACAGTGCGTGTATTTCTTGTTGAGCTTGATTGCGTCCCGCCTAGGGTGTCAATGAGTTTCGATAACCACGATATCCAACCCAACCAAACCAATAAAAAGTGATTTGGGTTTTGGTATTTCGGTTTGGTAATAGGTTCAATTTTGAGTTCCGATAAGATATTGGTTTCGGGTTCGCCCTCCACCGAACTGATAAGATGACATTTTAGTAATATTTATGATTAATTTTTTTATATGTTTATCAATTGTGTGGATGAAATTAATCGATTTAATTTAGGATATATTGATAGCCCTAGTGTCGTCTCCATAGAAAATTAGTGGTAACCCTTAGGGCCCAACCCAAGTAGCCACAATTAGGCCTTATAAACCCAAAAAATTAGAAGGATTTCTTTATGTGTACTTTAAGATTAAGCCTTATACTTCTCTAGTTGGTACGTGGTGTGATTGGCAAAATCATTTGACATATTTCTCTGTATGTCTACCTATGATTGCAAGTGGACTCATATTTACATGTATTACGTGTATGTCCTAGCTTGTTAATTAGTTCTGTATTACATGTATTTCTGATTTTTGTTTTTATCCAAATTTTCAGGGCCAGTTTAAGAATTGTGTTGATATATCTGACGGAGTCGAGCAGTTTGACGATGGGTTTACATGTAAAAGAAAAAAACAACTGTAACTAAAGAAAAGGGGTAATCTTCTACAATGATATCCATGAAGGTACTTGACGCAAAAGGTCATGTTGCAACTGTATCGTAGCACTTCTTTCTCTCTAATTTCTTAGCTTAATGACACAAACACAGCCATAGATATAGATGGACAATTCCTAAACACCACAGTAGCGTAGACCGTATAGTTCAGTTTAATAGAAAATGGAAGGAGGCAAAAAGAAAAAAGAAGTCAGTTGACTTGAGGCGAGTTTTAAGTATGGGGTAAGATGTATGTTGTATACTTATATTAAACTTTTAAACATGATGTAGGTGAATGAAAAATCCAACAAAATCAAGATAACACAAAGAAGAAGTTAATACTACTTATTTCGTTCACAGGGGATTCATTAAGAAAGATGTCACGGTTACTAAGACTGGCGACAGAGTAAATCTCAATGCAAAGTTGCTTGAGAAGGAGGGACATGAAGCAATTTTTATCTACGTGCACTGTGTTACTATTGCGCATTCAAAACCCAAAATGAATTTGGGATTTCCCTTGCTTTAGAGTTGACTCCACTATTTTACCGTACCAATATTTGAGTTGCATTCTAACATAAACTCATGATCCATGTACTCTGTCTCAATTGGTTTAGATTTTACCAAGAGCATTCAAAATTCACCATTGCTATTTGATGGTTTTATTATCTACTTTGAGGAAAAGATTCAACTATGTATATTGTAAGAATTATCCCTTTTAACCATTAAATAAAAAAATATCTAATGCAGTCAATTCTTAGTTATATTCATAGCAATCAATTACAATTTTTTTTTAAACAAATGCAATTAGAATTCTCTGATGATCCCACACAGTGAATCATGTATATATAGCAAACCTCAAAGAATAATTAATGTAAAATCGAAAACATAATGCAAATGCATCGAACTAACCTCAAAGAATAATTAGTAGGAAATCAGAAACTAGATGCAAATACATCAAACTAACCACAATGAATAATTAACTAGAAATTGGAAATTGAAAACTGGGTGCAAATGAATTTCAAAAAATAATTAACGAGAAATCGAAAACTGGATGCAACTACATTGAACTAACCACAAATAATAATTAATAGAAAATTGGAAAATTGATGCAAATGAATCAAACTAACCTCAAAGAATAATTATCGAAAAATCATAAACTCGATACAACGGCATTGAACTAACCTCAAAGAATAATTAAAGGGAAATCAGAAACTGAATGCAAATGTATTAAACTAGCCTAAAAGAATAATAAACAGGAAATCGGAAATTGGATGCAATTGTATGCAAACGCATTGAACTAGCCTTAATTCCCTTAAAGAATAATTAACATGAAATCGAAAACAGTTTGCAACTGCGAGCATTATTGAACTATTCCGAAATAATAATTAACAGGAAATCGAAAGTTGTATGTAACTGTATTAAACTAACCTCAAATTATAATTAACGGGAAATCAGAAACTGGATGCAACATCAAACTAACCTAAAAAAATAATTAGCAAAAAATTGGAAACTTGAATAAATTGCATTGAACTAACCTCAAATAATAATTAATGGGAAATCGAAAACTAGACGGATGCAACTGCATCGAACTAACCTCAAAGAATAATTAACTAAAAACCGAAAACAGGATGCAAATGTAATGAACCAACCTCAACGAATAATTAATGGGAAACCAAAAACATGATGCAAATGCATTGAACCAACCTCAAAGAATAATTAATGGGAAATCAGAAACTGCATGGAACTAACCTCAACAAATAATTAACAGGAAATCAGAATTTGGACACAAATGCATTGAACCAACCTCAAAGAATAATTAACGGGAAATCGGAAACTAGATACTAATGCATTGAACTAACCCAAAAAAATATTTAACGGGAAATCGGAAACTGAATGCAAATGCTTTGAACTAACCTAAAAAAATAATTAACACAAAATAAAAAACTGGACGCAACTGCATGGAAGTAACCTCAAAGAATAATTAACAAGAAATCTGAAACTAGATGCAAATGCATCAAACTAACTTCAAAAAATGATTAACGGGAAATCGGAAACTTAACCTCGGAGAATAATTAACGAGAAATAAAAAAAACTAAATACAAATACATCGAACTAACCTCAAAGAATTATTAATTAGAAAATTAGAAACTGGAGGCAAATGCATTGAAGTAACCCCATAAAATAATTAATGAAAAATCATAAATTGGATGAAAATGCGTTGAACTAACCTCAAAGAATTAGAAACTTGATGCAAATGCATCGAGCTAACCTCAAAGAATAATTAACGGGAAATCAGCAACTGGAGGCAAATGCATTTAACTAATCTAAAAGAATAATTAACAGGAAATCAGAAACGGGATGCAAATGTAAATGCATTGAACTAACATCAAAGAATAATGAATGGAAAATTGAAAACTTGGTACAAATGCATTAAACTAACCTCAAAGAATAATTAACGAGAAGTTTGAAACTTGATGCAAATGCATGCATTGATCTAATCTCAAAGAATAATTAATGAGAAATCGAAAACTAAATGCAACTATATTAAACTGACCTCAAAGAAGAACTAACGGGAAATCAAAAATTAGATGCAAATGCATCGAATTAATGTAAAAGAATAATTAAAAGGAAATGAGCACCGGGATGCAAAAACATTGAACTAGCCTCAGAGAATAATTATCGGGAAATCAGAAACTAGATGCAACTACATTGAACTAAGCTCAAAAAAATAATTAACGAAAAATAGGACATTAGATGCAAATGCATGAAACTAACCTCAAAAAATAATTAACGAGAAATCGAAAACTGGATGCAACAACATTAAGCTATCCTCAAAGACTAATTAACAGGATATCAAAAACTGGATGCAAATGCATTGAACTAAACTCAAAGACTAATTAACGGGAAATCGAAAACTGGATGAAAATGCATTGAAGTAACCTTAAAAAGTAGTTAACAGAAAATCGGTAACTAGATGCAACTGTATAAAAATAACATCAACGAATAGTTAACAGAAAATTGGAAACTGAATGCAACTGCATCGAACTGACCTTAAAAAATAATTAACAAGAAATCGGAAGCCTCAAAAAATAATTAATGAGAAATGGGAAACTTGATGCAACTGCATTGAACTAGCCTAAAAAAATAATTAACGGGAGAAATCGGAAACCAAATGTAACTGTATTGAACTAACCTCATAAAATAATTAATGAAAAATCAGAAACTGGGTGCAAATGCATTGAACTAACCTCAAAAAATAATTAACAGGAAATCGAAAACTAGAACTAATCTCAAAGAATAATTAACCGGAAAATCAGAAATTAGATGCAAATGCAACGAAAATAACTAATACTACATAATTGATTAATGGGCCTTACGGTCATAGGGGTGTTGTCAGGGCTCTTGCTTCCTAATAAGAGCCCAAAACTGTAGTTTTAACCCCTTGACAATCATACTTTTAGACCAATTATGCGAGTAATAAATAAGAGTTAATGTTGATTACGTATTTTTATGTATTTCAGGCATTGAAGTCAATTATGTGCAAAAATGTGTCACTTTGGTGAGATAAATGAGTAAGGGTTGGTTGCTAAGAAGTTCTGTGATTAAAGGCCAAGATTCAAGGACACAAAGCCTTTGTAAAGCCCGGTTAAAAGCTAAAAAGTCAACGCGGGCAGAAACATTGCACAAGTCAGCAGAACTTCCGAAGACCATATCTTTGGACTCAGGCCTTGGAATCGGGCGTACCTTATGTTAAAACGACCGGCTCAGAAAGAGCTTTCCAACGGTCTAAGACTTGACCCAATCAGAGAAGCAAAAGTGGACGAAAAGTCTGTTGAAGTCAAATCTAGCTAAAACGGGCTATGTGGAATGAAGAAATTGGGCTTTAGGCTTGATTTTCTGGCCCAAAACATAGCTCCTCAGCCCATTCACGAAATTGTGGATCTGGTCTCCTCCTTTACAAAGGAGAAGACTTAGCTCTTAAGTATCATGAGCTTAGGATAGAAAGTAGCCATTAGAGAATAAATTAGATCTAGTTTTGCGAATTTTAATTAGTTAATTAATTAGTTTTTCATACCTTGTTTTAGATTAGTTATTTGAATCATTGTTATTTATTCATTAGATAAATAAAATAGTTAGTTCTTGATAAATTCGATTTTTGTTATTTAAAATTGCTTAGATCTAATTTCAATTCTTGTTTGTTATTCATTTCTTAGTTATTAATTTAGATTTGAATTATTGTTTAGTTCAATTTAATAAAGTTATAATCTTTATATTATGTCGTATTCAATTTCACATGGAAATGATAGTTTGATGAATCAAGGCTAAACCTCCATTAGAGGGGTTTAATGAAGCCTTGATGAAAACTTGATTGTGTAGTGTAGAATTGTTGTAAGAGTTTATTCCACTCTAGAAGGTCGTTGATTCGCCATGAGAATGGGTGGACTTTCTCACATGCTAGTTATAAATTGGTAGAGATGCCATGTATAATTAGGGATTAAAACGACCAATTCTTACCGTAAGAACGTAAAAATTAGATTACAACAATCTATACTAGTTTATTAAGTTGGATTCAAGGTGGATTCAATTCCCCCCTAATTCTTATTCTAGATTCAAACATCGTCCACCTGTCCTGTCATCTCACGGTTCGTCTTCTTACCGTACATGTGCCACGTCCGCGGTCTAGGGTTCCGTGGTCACAATTCCGTGCTCTCCCTTTTTCTTCAGTATCTTGCATCCTATCCCCTGCACCGCTGACCTAGTCCAATTGCCCACATTATGCCACTACAAATGCCCCTTCTCGACTCTGCGGTCCTATTAATGGATCCGGTGTCGAGAACTTTCATCGCTTGTCTTTTCTATCCACTGCCCATGCTCTTTTTCCTTGATTCACGCGTGATGGGGACTGTAATCATCACGCGTGCTTCCAGCCGCCCTCATGTCTCGTGCTTCCACGTGTCTCATCCTGGCTAGATTGTCCTCCCGACTCCTCAAATTCATCAACTCCCTGCAATTACCCTTCTACCCTTCCCCTTTTTAAACCCCTTTCCTTCTCCCTCTTTCCCATTTCAGTTTTCTCCTTCTCTTGCTCTGCCATCGTTCTCCCATTTTCGATCAGCCTTTGGTCAGCGTGTGCTTCTTTACTCTTCCGCGACTTTCCTCCACTTTTGGCATCCTTTTCGGGCTTAACATCTCTTTCCTTGCTCCCAGCAGACGCGTTTTACGGGCTCCCTTTATTTTAGTTTGAACTGGTTATTTGGGTTTGTTCATATCTCGTCTCGTTCCTCTACTTTTTCGATGTCACCACTGAATCCGACGACTCGCCTTTCTTCTCCATCCCACGGGGTAGCGTCTCCACCCCCTACTGCCTCTGCGATGGTACCATCCACCTCGGGACGTCAAGGTTCCCTGCTACCTCCACCATCTCGATGCCGCCGCCCTTATTTAGACTCAATTAGGGCTGCTTATGGCATTCCTGCTAGCATAAACCTAGAGCATGTGCCATCTACCACACATTGCCCCCACCTGGTTCCCCACCATCCGGGGTACCTCGTGATTACGGTGGGTCAAATAATTACCAGTCTAAGGCTTCCCATCACCTTTCTGGACGTTGAAGTATGTAATCATTTCAACATCCCCCCATGCCAAGGCATCGGGAATTTTTGGAGGACTATGTATGCCGTGAACTCCTATAATAAAATTGGTCAACCCCAGATTACCAGCCGCGATATCATCTCTCATTATTTCCTCAAGAAAAGCACCAAGGACGTCGGTGTGGGTACCAGTCCTTCTGTGTGCGTCCTCAGAAACCCCAACTCTTGCTCCGTGTCACTACCTCCGATAAGGTGTGGCACCATTACCCTCTATACGTATCGGGGCAATTTCTATCAGCGGACCTTCCTCCAGAACTGACTCTTAATCATCTCGCCTTCATAGCCCATGGTGAGTATCTTTATTCTTCTCATCTCTTTAACCGTCTGTCTCGATGCACACTAAACCGCGGTTTTTCTCCATTTTGTAGGTTGGCGGCCAGATTCCAAATCCTGAATCTACTCAGGCATATCTTGTCCTGTCTTCCAAAGGCTTCGCGATCTTAGTCCAGGTCAAGCCGAACTCCTGGGTATCCATCCTACCACCGCTACTCCCTTACTGCAAATCCCTGATTTACAAACTTTCCGCGGCTTCTCAGCTCCATTTTACCATCCTCCCCCTCCCAAAGAAAGGAAACCAAAAGCCTCGCATCCTCCCAGGAAAAGATCCCACACCCAAGCCTCACACCTCCGTCATCCCCAAACTTCCTCTCAGTCACGCAAATCTTGCGATCCCCGCCCTTGCTCTGCTCCCAAAGACATCCCTTCTTATCGCTCCATATCTACTTGGGACGATCAATACACCTCTCCCCTTTCCCTCGCTAACGATATGGATGTTCGCAAGCAGAAATTGTTTGACAGCGACTCCAATGGAGATGGTGATGTCAGGGAGATCCCCGTCACTGAAGTCGATGCTCCTGCTAATGCACCACCAGCCAAGAGGCAACGGACTTCAACCTCAGCAGAGTCTGACCAAGTCACTCAGCAGACATCCATTTCTGAAGATCCTGAGCCCATCACTTCCTAACCCATTCAATCTGCAGTCCCTTCCCAGCACTCTCGCCGTCCTGGCAAAGAAACTTGTCCCCCTGTTGCTCCTGCTTCTGACATGACCCCTGTTGAGGATTCCTGCCCTGTGTTCAAGGTGAGTGACCACAGGCTGAACACCGCAGACTTCACACTGGACAATGCAGCCGCTGCCTCTTCTCTATTCTACAATGCTCACTTGCCTAAGGACATTGCGTATGCCGATGAACATCGTACATCGATGTATACCAATTGGGAAAGGGTACACTCTCTCTCTCTCTCCTTTTTTTTTTTTTTACATCTCGCCCCTGGATTCTAGGTAAGCTTGGATATCTCTTTCATGATTCGTGACCTCTTCAGTGCCAAGAACAAGGTAGCATCCCTGGAGAAAGAACTCTGTGGCCCTAAAGGCTTAAGAAGTGCCTATGCCGGGATTCAATCAGCTCTGGAAGCCGCCAACCTTGCCAAACTCAGGGCCCAAGACGAGCTTAGGTTCGCAGAGTCTACTCACCAGCAAGATTTGGACAAAGCCAATGAACGCCTGACCAAATAGAGGGAAGAACTTCTTCAACAACACCAATGTGATTTGGACGCCCTTGCTCGATAACATCAGGAAGCCGTGGATGCGCTTATGCAGAAACACCAAGCTGACTCCACTGCATTGCAGCAACAGCACCAAACAGACATGGCTGCATTACGCGACCACTTCAAGCAATTGGCAGACAAGCGAGTAGCCCGAAAGATTCATGAAGAGCACGTGTGACTCACTCTAGAAGGGAGACTTCTCCCCGAAAGGCCCGCCACCCCTGTGGTTGAAAGAACTGATATCGCAGTGGAAGTGGAACAGACTACTGATGTTGTCCTTGGCCACCCCGGTCAAGAGGACCCCCCCATCCAAGCAGTGGCTACTACTGAATCTGAAGCTACGGCCCTTGAAGGAGACTCTGATGTCATGACTCATGATGATCTCGCATCCGAGCAGCTTTAGAAATTCTCTTTTATACTATGCTACATTTGAAACTCATGACCTCTTAGCAGATCCACTCCTTTATTATGTAAACACTTTATATTCATTTTGTTCAAAAGGATGCTTGCTTTTGCTCCTAGTGTGTGTCTCTCTTTTGTGATTCCTACTTGTTCATTTAATTTGCCTTTGTATGTATGTCTCCCCGTCTCCTCATGTCTATATCTCTCTCCTAAGATTTTGCTATATTGACTTAAACAATTAGTATTCTCACTTTCGACGCTCTCTCTTTCTTTCGGCTACCTAGCCGGAAGGGGCCAATCTCCATGCCCCGCATGTAATCTGTACCTCCAGTCTGCGACTACATGATTTAATTGGGATGACTCATCTCGCCCCAGGCTACACTCCGGCCTTGTATCAGCGAAGAGCTCATCCCCTCCACTGTCTTTCGCTACTCTAGGGTCCAATGCCCCATGTGTAGTTCACCTCTCTCGTCCGTGAAGGGCTCATCCCACTCTAGGGCTGGGGACAACTCCTCTTGTCCCAGGCTCAAATCTGGTATTGTATCAGTGAAGGGCTCCCCGTTGTCTCTCTTTATTCTGGGCTCAATGCCTCATGTGTGATTTGTATCACTCCGCCCGCGAAGGGCTCATCCCACTCCGTGGTGTTATAGCCACAGAAAGCCCCTTGGGGCATCTCATTTTGCCCCATGGATAATTCTGACTTTGTCTCAACGAAGGGCTCATCCCTTCCGCTCTCTTTCTCTCTATGCTTGCATTTCCCATCCCATGTTCATTCTGGGGAACTTCTACTGCTCCTACTAACAATCTCATCTCAAAAGTACCGTTGTATTATATATTTACATACAGCTATATATCTTTGCTCTGACTTTTTGTTACATTCAAGTGTAAATTTTTTTGAGCATTCTAACATTCCATGATTTCTCTACCAACTTGCCCTCCTTGGGCTGCACCTTGTAGGTTCCTGCTCCTCTTATATCTACCACGATATATGGTCCCTCCCAGTTCGGACCCAAATTCCCGTCCTTCTCCTTCTTTGTGCTAGGAGTTACTCGGTAGAGCACCTGCTTGCCTATTTGGAATTGCCGCGGCTTGAAACTCTTGTTGTGCTGTCTCTGCAATCTCTTGTGGTACTCTCCTAACTTGATGCGGGCCATGTCCCTTCTTTCTTCTACCAGATTCAGATCCGCTGCTAATATTCTCCAATTTGAACCCTCCTCCACGGCTTTTGTCCACGCGTTGTTCTTTGCTACCATTTCGGAAGGTATCCGGCGGCCTTCACACCGTAAGCCATAGAAAGCAGGGTCTCCTGAGTGGACGACCGAGGTGTAGTCTGATAGGCCCAGAGAACAGGATTTAGCTCGTCTGCCCAAGCCCCCTTCCTATCTTCCAACTTCTTCTTCAGATTGTTCATAATAGTTTTGTTGGATGACTCCGCCTGTCCTCTACCCTCAGGGTTGTATGGGGCCGAGAACCTCTGTTTCACCCCGTACGCTTGCAAGAAGCTAGTCACCTTTGCTTCGTTTAATTGGGTCCTATTGTCTGCTATGATGGCATATGGTAGTCCAAACTTGCAAATGATATTCTCCCACAAGAACTTGATTACTTGTGTGTCCGCTGACCCCTTCTTTGTTTGGCGGTGCGATCTCAATCCATTTTGTGAAATAATCAGTGGCTGCGAGCATGAACCTCTACTTCCCGCTAGCCATGGGCAGCGGTCCCACTAGATCCATTGCCCACATAGCAAATGGCCATGGAGTGGAAACGTTGTGTAAAGGTTCTGTGGGGGCGCATATTAGCTGGGCGAACTTCTGACATTTGTCACATCTTTTAGCAAACTCCCCTGCATCCCTCTTCATATGGGGCCAGAAATACCCTTGTGTCAACAACCGATGAGCCGTAGCTCTCCCTGGAGAATGACTCCCACGATCTCTTTCGTGTAATTCGGCCAACACCTCAGCTGCTAGCCGCAGACCTAAGCATTTTAACAGCGGTCCATTGAAGTTTTTCCAGTACAACTCCCCTTCTAGCAGAACGTATCTTTGAGAAGCCTGTTGCCACCTTCTTCTCTCCTTGTCTGTCACTTCCTGTCCCGCCAAAAAGTCTTTGATCGGATCCATCCAACTCCCCTCTTCTCCCTTTCCAATACTCACCATTTCAATTTCATCGAGGGTCTTCGATACCACTAATGTCTCCGCCTCCCTCTCCACCGAGGCGTACTGTAATTGCTATGCTCGCCTTTTCCTAGGATTAGAAGCCTCTCCTTCTGGTCCGCGGATCAATCGCTTCACAGAGCCCCGATGACTGTTCTTGGTAGTTACCTGATCACCGTAAACCTCATACATGCCGGTAGGGGTGGGAAATCGTATCACTTGATAGTATGTTGATGGTACCGCCTTCATCTCATGGGTCCATCGCCTCCCTAAAATTGCATTATACTGCGAAACAGAATCTATCACCATGAATCGGGTGAAAACGGTCACCAGACCTGTTGTTACGGGCAATAAAAGCTCTCCCATGGGCTCTGTCATACTCCCATTGAATCCGTATAGATTGGCTCGCGAAGGTCGCAGCTGCTTAGGATCCACTCCCATCTCCTCCAACGCCACTCTGAATAACAGATCTATTGCACTTCCACAATCAATCAACACTCTCTTCACCATGTAATTTCCCATCACTACTGTAATTACCAGGGCGTCTTCGTGCGGTGAGTCCACTGCACGGAGGTCCGCGCTGCTGAATACAATTATGTCCTTTTATGATGCCAACACTGCATTCTGCTGCGGTCTATCTATTCTCTCACTGATCTGTTGGATACTCGTCGTCCGTCTTATCTTGTCTCTATGAGCGTCGTGACTTAGGACCTCACCGCTGTAAATCACATTGATGGTTCACAATATTCTTCCTTGAGGTGGCATGCGTTTCTCATTCTGTTCTCCTCTCACAAACTCTCTCATCCCTCCTCTCTCCACCATCCTCTGAATCAGCCATTTTAACACATAACAATCATTAGTCTCGTGATTCCGCACTTGATGATATGTGCATAACGATTTCTCTGGTATCTCTATTGGTGTACTTCACGGTCCCTCATACCCCGGGAGATTCTTGATTAAGGGCAAGATCTCGCTCAATGGTTTATTCAACGGCGTCTGCTCTGTCTCTCAGTATGGCTTTCTCTCCCGGTACTCTCGTCGGGCACCCTCCCAGGTTCCCTCTACCCGTGCGCGGTATCCACCGCTTTCTTTCCCGGATGTCTCTGCCCTCCTGGGCTCCCTTTCCTTTTCCAATGACAACACTGCTTTTCTCGACTTTCTAGAATCCTTCTGCATCGTGTCTCCATACCTTATGTACTTCTCTACACGTGGATAAAGTTCATGTATGGTCGCGATCTCATTCTTTGCCACAGACTGGTGTACTCCTGTTCCCGGGCGCAAACCTCTCTCAAAGGCTATCACTGTAGTCTGTTCATCCAGATTTTCAACTTTCACTCTCACTGCCTTGAATCGACACAAAAAGTCTCTAACTGATTCTGTGGATCATTGCCTCACATTGAATAGGGCCGCAATATCTACCACCCGCCTCTTCTGGTGTATGAAGTGATCTATAAATGCCTGCTCCAACTCCTAGAAATTGTTTATGCTCCCCGCTGGTAACCTGTAATGCCAATCTGATGCTCCTCCTTTCAGACTAGCCGAGAACATCATGCATCGCAGACCATCATACCGCGCCTCCTGCCACAGAGGCATCTGTTGCAGGAAATGATGGATGTGGTCTGCTAGATCTCCCTTGCCATCATACCTTTCGAATCTAGGCTGAGCGAACCGCTTTGGGACCTCCGACGCCCATATTTTATCTGCTAATGGGTTGCGGTTCAACCCGGCCACCACCTGACTAGCCGCTCCTCCTTGACCCTTCTCTTGCCGTCGGTTCGCCTCTCTATCATTGTCTATCATCTCCTGGACTTGCTTTGTTGTCAAACCCGCTACCGGGTTTTCCACAAGATCTAGTCCAACCATCTCTTCCTCAGCTCTCTAACCTTCAGATCCCTTATTCCCTTCTTCCTCGGCCTCTTCCTCTGCCCTTTCTCTCTCTCTTCTTAGCTCGTCGTTCTTTTCCTTTAGCCTCGCAATCTCTTCTCGCATCAGCCTCGTTTCTTCTGTCTCATGTTCCTCTCTTCGGTCTCATTCTCCATCAATCACACCCTCCAGCGCTAGATCCGGTGCTGGGTCCTCAACCGCCACCCTTCTGGGTCTACCTACTTTCCTCTTCAGTGCCATTCCTATCTTGCCTTTGTCTCTCCCCACAGACGGCGCCAAATGTATGAACACAAAAACCCTGTTCTAAACTCTCTAGGTTTCTCTCCTCTCTTTCTCTTGTTCTCTCCTACTTTTTCTCTAATGCGGCCCCCCTCTCTCTCTCCACACACTGTTCCTTTTATATCTCCCTTCAATCTATCTGAGTTGTCCACCTATCCTGTCATCTCACGATTCGTCTTCTTACCATACATGTGCCACGTCCGCGGTCTAAGGTTCCGCGTTCAAGATTCCGTGCTCTCCCTTTTTCTTCAGTATATTGCATCTTATCCCCTGGACCACTGACCTAGTCCAATTTCCCACATTATGCCACTACACCCTTCTTGGCTCCAAACATCAGCATTCCTACCCCTATCCCTGCCTCTACCACCTCTACTTCCTCTACCAAATCTAACATTTGCCAGTAAAAGCATGAGTCACTAAAAATGTGCCTTTAATTGCTGAACCACTCACATGAAGATTACCAATTTTGTTGCTAAGCTCACTAATAATATCCGCGACTCAGATAGATTGAAGGGAGATATAAAAGGAACAGTGTGTGGAGAGAGAGAGGGGGGCCGCATTAGAGAAAAAGTAGGAGAGAACAAGAGAAAGAGAGGAGAGAAACCTAGAGAGTTTAGAATAGGGTTTTTGTGTTCAAACAAAGGGACTGCAAGTGAGGATGGGGGTGGAAGAGGTAGAAATGTTGCTGAAAATGCCCCTATGCAAAGACTTTTTGAACTTTTATTTGGCAATTCACTAGGTCCCCCACAACCTAGCCAGTCTGAACCTATTCAGACTCAAGAAAGTGTTGCTCTAGTGAGGCCAGTCCTAAACATTCTTGCAATGCCACCAATGCCACCTCCGAGAAAAAGGTCCAGAAAGGGGACAACATCCTCTCAAGCTTCATCACATGTAGAGTCTTAAGTGTTAAGTGCTATGTTTTATGGGGTTTATTCTGTCAGACTTGATTGCTATGTTTTGTATTTTATTTTGTTTCAGACTTAAGTGTTATGTTCTATTCAAGTGCTACGTTCTTATGTAAGACTTCAGTGCTATGCATTTTGATTACGTTAGTTAAAACATGTTCAGTGTTATGCATTTGGATATGATTATAATAACTTGTCAGATTTAAATGTAGACTTGAATAACACAACAACTACAATTCCATTACTTTAAAATGTTAATTTTCTCACAAGTTCAGTTACATCAGACACATTGCCTTCAATGTGCATCTTAATAGCACCATCAATACACAATTTAAGTTTCCCCTCCTCTTTGGCTTTCTCTTTGTTCTTCACCCCATTCCTTTCCACGTACTGCCACAACCTTTGTAAAACCACATTTTTATTTTACTAGTTAATTGTGGTGTTATTATTTATTTAGTTTTATTTATTGATATAATGTTTTAGAAATTTCAAAAATATAGAAATTATAAATTTTGAAATTTTGGTTAAGCAAAACTAGGAGAGAAACGTGGGATAGTTATCAATGATAACTCACATAGGTAACTATTTTTTTTCCCTCTCTCCCACATTTTCAAAAGATAAAAATAAAGAGAACTATAAAAAAACCCTAGCCTCCATAAGAAGAATAAGAAGAAGAAGAAGAAAAAGGAGGAGTATCGACGCGATATCGATTTTCTTTTCTAGATACTACTAACGTTTTGCAAGATAAGGTGAGTTAGATTTTATGTTTTCAGTAGAAACATGATTTGTTGTACTTTTGTGTTATTCATATGATGGTAATTAGAGGCTAGATGTTAAAGAGATTTGAATTATGATGATTCATGCGTAGGTTTATGTACTAAGTTATTAAATTAAGTTAACATGCTTTCTTTTGATGATTTGGTGATGGTAGATATTTTAAATCATGTGTAACTGTTTTGATATGAAAAACTATGACTAGGAAGCCATTATTAGTTCTGGATAATCATTAGAGAAGAAGGTGAACATTAAAAGGGAAAACAAAAAACTGCATTGCGTAGTCAAACATTTTGTATTAGATGGAGGTGGATCCATTATTTGATGGCTCTAAACTTTACTATGAAGTTTTATAAGATGATGTAGTCTGACATATTCGAGTTACAGACAGATCCAACGGTTGGATTACTATCGAGGTACGCATAAGCGTGACTGGTCGTAGTATAAACTACGTCAGAAAACTGCACTGCGCAGTCATAAGTTTAGGCGTAGATGAAGGATGACCCAGTCCTGGATTTTTCTCGAATTTGATCTGTATATTTAGCACACATATTAGTCATACCCATTAAGATTTCAGGCCAATCCGAAGGTGGGATGTCAGTCGAGGCATTGAAGTACGATACTATTGATTTTCGATAAAGTTGTGAATGGAAAATGGTTAATTTATTGAATGGATTGTTGTTTATGATCATTGTGCATGATTTTCTACTGTATGAAATTAGTATATTTATATCACAAGTGTATCCTTGGTTTATTGGAATATTAACATGAAAATTGATTGAGTTTGTGCAAATTGTCACTCTTGGGAGTGTGTTATAAGAAATATTGCTTGGAAGGTATTGTTGATCTTGAAAATTTATTTTTGTTTGTTGTAATTAATATACTATATGGATGTAAAATCATTAGTATAACTATGACTTTATTAGAATAAGATGAACATTTCCCATACTCTAGGCAGCAAAGCGCTAAGGTATTGTATATATTTATTTTATTTATTATTTAAATAATTGGTTACAATGTTATATTAATTTCTGTAATATATTGGCTGTACGTATTACAAAGATTGCACGTTAAGAGAAACTAAATTTCTCTTGTCGGTTGGTGACAAGGGATCAATGTCTCTAATGTAGTCGAATAATATAGACGTGATATACGTATCTTCGTGGTGATAATGTGTGTTATATTGTTATGAATTATCATGAGCATTGCATTTAGGACACTCACACCTGCTGGCCCTATGTTTGCTTTTGTTTTGGCTTTGTTTGGCAATAGAAAAATTCGTAGTAGCCAACCTGGATTAGCTGATCTAATTCTGTAGATGTGCAACTTAAAGCAGGTTAATCTGGAAGCTGTTTGGCTGCCAATCGTTCTGTCACAAGTTTAGCGTGCCCACTGTTTGGTTCACATTGTATCTGTTATACTTATAACCTGTTACATATTTGAAAAATAATAATAGAACATTATAAATCAAAAAGAAAATAATAACTTAAATACAATGTCTATATTCTCACAAAAAAAAAAAGTTTCACAAAATATTTAATTAGAAACAAGTATAACTGGTTATTTCATTCTTAACATGAAACAAATCCAAAGCAAAATCAAAAGTATTACATCAATCTGCATTGTGATAGTCACAATAGTCATTCCACATTGCAATGGTAATAGACTTTCTATAATCTGATGCAATTTCTCGTATTCTATTTCTACTAAGGTTTTCTAGATCTTGTCTCCTCATTCCAAAGTCTCCTTCAAGTTCTTCTTGCTATCTTTGATCCTTATCAAAAAATTCATCATTAAGTTTCTCTCTTCGTATGTGATTGTGTAGAATGCAACATGCTATTACTATCTTTACTTGTGTTTCAAACGGATATGGAGGTGGAAGAGCCAAAATAGCAAACCGCTTTTTCAAGATTCCAATGATACGTTCAACAGTATTCCTCAAAGATGAATGACAAAGATTGAATAGCTCTTTGTAATTTGTAGGATGTAACACTCCAAATTTTTTTAGATGATAACGAGTGCCACAAAATGGAGCAATAAAATTTGGTGCATTGGCATAGCCCGCATCAGCCAAATAATATTTACCTACATTTCAAATTAAATAAAATTAAGCATTATGATCATAAACATGTTCAAATAATATTCACACAATCGCAAGAACACGTGTTTTTCCAAACGAAAGTTTTCTTGGCACCGCGCACCATGTCCAGTAAGCACTTCTTCAACCCACTTTGCGCCACTAAGGAGTTTTATTGACATAATATTGATAATAACCAGCCGTTAACATGGTAGTAACACATGCTGCTTGCATTATCATATCTTCTTCATCAGAGTCGTCAGACATAGTATAGCCCCTGTCAACACATTTATTAAGCAAATAGTATATTTAAGTTGTATTACATAACACCTGATAAACATAATTTTCATAGCAAATATAAAAATACTACTTCATTGCATAAATAGAACAAACTTCACGTTCAAACAAGTTTTGCATTCTCATTAAATACATAGAACAAACACATGTTCAATCAAGCAAGTTTTGTATTCCCATAAGTGACCATAATTAACAAAATAAATATATATCCAATACGTACCCTTGCAAAATATATACTACTAGACTCATAAAGTCTACGACACCTGGACACCTAATGATCCCCAATAGGCCAACAAACAAAGTATGCATTTTTCCACATCAAATATATTGGGGATCAACAAAAAAATAAGTTATAAACTTGCTTATCACTTTTCTTCAAATTGATAAAGCAACCATTCCTTTCGGCTTTCCATACGCAGCCCCATGAACACCCTCGCTTTCTTTTCATCTTCTAAGAAATCCAAAGCTCGCATGAAAGTACGGTCATCAAGATTAGGAATGGCTTCTAATTCAACAATCAACTTTGCTTCAGACGATGGTTCAGAATTAGGTGTTGCAATTTCTTTCTTCTTGTTTGCTATTTCAGTAAATGTTGTTGCCATGCTTTGAATAGCATCTACCATAGCCTCTCCAGTGCTTTTAGGACGCGGCTTTTTAGAATCATGAGGGTTTGGCATCATCTTTGGTCGTCTCTTTTTGAGTTGGGCACAAGCTTCAAACTTACTGTCCAAATTGATCGGTTTTAGAGTATTATTACCCAAATCATCAGAACCAACAAGTGGACTTTGGGACCCCTCTCCATTCAGATTCCCCGCATCTTTCAAAATATGTTTTTCATGGTTTATAACTTTCTCGCGTAGTTGGTGGAGAGTAGTGAAGTGAGACGTTGGACTTTGATGCGCTAGGACCTGAAGTCATCTTTGCTGTTAGTTTCCTTTATTATTACTAATGAAAGGTTGTACAATTTAGAGTCGTAACTTATATTCTTTTAATTTATGTAATTGGTGGTCTAGATAATGGAGATGGAGTTTTATGGATATTTATTATTGGAAGGCGGCTGTTTAATTATTTGAAGTTTACATGATTGAGTTGGTTTTGAGATTACTTTTGTAGTTTTAAATGCTTTGATTATGTTTATCTAGACATGGACATGTATGTGTCATTTCCAGTTCACACCCTAGGTCATGAGTGATTAGATATTACTCGGAAATGTGAATTTTTGATTACTCAAATTTTGGGGTGTGACAACCTTCCCCTTAGCTTCAGTTTCTAGATCTACCCATTTGAAACCTTGGCATCTTGGTGCACTATTACATCTAAGGAATCTCAATCCCAAACTTTTTTTCTTGCCCACTCCAGCGAACGGTCATAGTATCTGGACATCCTCTAACACAAGAATAATCAAACCAATGACAATCAACCTTCCAATGATCAGCATCCCCACAGAGAAAACAATTTTTTTTGATAGCGCTCGATGATGACATTGCAATTGGTACCTACAAAATGAACATAAAACATTAAGATTGCAGTAAAGTATTAGTTGGTGTAAACCCCTCATACTTATATATACTCTTTGCCAAAACCCACCAAAAATATAAACCACTTTGGGATTGCTCTAGTACAGTTCAAACGGAGAAGGAGAAGAAAGTGGAGGCAGAAGTATCATAAGAAGAGAACCTGAGATGGATGGTTTATGCTACTAAGCTCCCCAATACCATGGTCCATAAAAAGATTTCAAAGAAAATGTCGTAGAGGATGAATGGTTGGTGGATAGAGATATTCATTTGCAAAAAGTGGGGTCAAATAAGCTTATAAATGCTTTCTGAAATGAAAAAAAAACAATAAAACCCAACGGCACTATCATAAAAGCAAAATGGCCAATAGATAAAATACCAATGTCTGTTATAGACAAAATTGATGAAGTGGGGGATAGGGGTGGCAGTTTTGTACACGACCCACTAACTCAACACGAAATTAGCATATTTGGGTTGGAAAAAAAGGATTTCGGGTCATTTAAGGGTTGGCTGCCGAACCCGTCAAATAAATAGGTTGGGTTAGGGTCACATATGTTAACCCGAGTAATCCATTAGTAGACCCGATTTGTTCTCCGGTCTAATGGGTTGGGTCATTAACCCGTGATCTGTATAACCTGTTTTAAGATAAGTTTCTTTATTTTTAAGATCTCATCATCCCAACTGTCTACAATAAACAACTAAAATGAGAAGGATTAGCCGTCAAATTGATTCATTCGATAAAGATATGTTTCGTTATTCAATTTTCATTGATATGTAATTAAATTCTGGATGATTTTTGAGAATTAATACATATTTTTGATAAATAAATCGTGTAATATTAAATATTTTACATACAGGTTATCTCTGAATCCAATTCGAAATTGACCCGTTGGCTTATTAGCGGGTCACCCGTTGGGTAACTCGTTATATAGGCGGGTTGGGTTTGGGTTTGACAAACTTGACACGATTAGTAATTGGGTCGGATTTCGATTTGCTCTCCTAACATGTGACCCAAATATGACATGCACGAACCCGACCTAACACGACCCCTAGTGGGGGGCAAACTCAAATGATTTAAAAAATGTGGAGTCAACAGGCTATATAGTTTTAGGGTTTTTTTTAACTTAACCCCCAAAAACTTTAAGGCAGGGCCGGCCCTGAGGACAGTCCACACAGGCGATTGTTTGGGCCCCAAAATTTGACCCAAAATGGGGACCCCTAAGTCTGAAAACATCTGTGCACTATTGTTATTTTTGGCCCAAACTTATGCTCTAAATTAGGCCCAAATATGAAGCCTTAAGCACATAATAAGCCTACTGTTCTGTTTCGGCCCAATATTGGGATCTAAATTTGGGCCAAACATGAAGCCTTAAACAAACAATAAGCAAAAGCCCAAAATCCCTTAGAAACCCAACGTATGCATCATACTTTAACTAGCTGATCCATCATTCTTCTCTCCAAAACAAAAACAAATTGAAAAACTAGTAAACCAAACCGGTTATTTTTCTCTCAACTTCACCAAGTCCTACACTCCCGCTCCTCTCTCTTTTATTGTTTTGGATGGTGTACCTTTCTCCAGCGACTCTTCGGTAGGGGCCACACTTTAGGAACTCGCCTAGAGCCCCGCAAAACTCAGGGCCGCCCAGGTCGAAGAAAATTTTGGTATTGGAGATGTCATTAGAGTATTTATCGAGGGCAAAAACATAGATTTCTTCAAACGAGAGAATAGGCTTAGAAGACACTGCTAAGCCAATGCAGGAAAAAATAGTGATAAAGCGTGAACCGAAAGTGTCCCCCGAGCATTGCCGGTTACAAGAAGAAGTGCTTGAGTTTGTCATAGTAACTGACGATTTATAAGAAAAATCAGAAGAACTCTCGCAAAAGAGACACAAAAATCTTATTACCAATGCAGGCCCTCAAAATAGAGGGCCACATCACCATTTTAAAGGTTAGGTTGAAGGAGAGATCTGGTATGAAGGACCTCTAAATGATGGGTTGTACAACGCAACCTTTATAATCAAAACTAAAATCCAAATATACTTACCAATCCGGTTGATAGTGGATTAGTGGTAAAGTTTGGTTTGGGAAAATCGGGAGGGTGATCTGGTTGCAAGGTTCGAGTCCTAGCAAGAACAATTTAAGTATTAAAAAAAATTCAAAGTGGTAGGGCGGGGACTCGAATCAAGGAAGTTTCCCAATTTCGAAACGCCTTATACCAACTACACTGGGTTTTTGGCTTTTGAAATATTTATGGACATATTTCTATTTACCTCGCGAAACGGACCGGGCCCTCTATAAATGTGATAGAAATAGAAATAGTTTTAAAGGAGGGTAAGTATAGGGGCCTATATAGAAGCTGCATTGGAATCCCATTTTTGTATTGTTTCTTTAAATTTGAAGATAGAGGGCCATATCAAGGTCCCATTGGTGATGCCCTTAGAGATCAAATTTGGAAATTTTATTTTTTTGGTATCAGAATTTTGTGATCGAGATCAGTGTCCTGTACTCCTATTTCTATTTATTGACCTACATTCCAAATTCTACGTGACCAGGATCAGTATCCATGTCAAAGTGTCTAAGTACGTGCCCTATGTCGAAGTGGTCCTATGGTCAAACAATTAGAGTTCAAGTTAGAAGTAACTACAGCTAATCGAAATCAGTCAGTGTCCTATCTCTAATAATTAGAAATTTAGAAGTAATTAAAATTTCTAGTTGATTGAAATTCTTTTTAGAAGTCATATTTATCTTTATCACTATTGAAAATTTACTATATGCACTGGGACCCAGCGGAGAAAACTTATCAAGGGAAGGAACATAAAAAATTTCAATGGAGCGACGAAGGCAGGAACATATATAAAAAAATTCAATGGAGCGACGAAGGCCAACGCAGAGGAAGAATGCGATAAAGCGTAGTAAAGTGTAAGCATATCCCGAGACCAACATTGTAATTGTAAGTTTATATTTTGAAGTTTGTAAGTTTTCAACACAAAACGAAAATAGAGGAAAGTGTAACTAGGTTTTGGTGAGTGTGGGCTTCTTAAACAAATGGGCCGGGCCAGTTAGGGCTCTACGGGCTGACCAACAAAACCAAAGGCCCACGCTCCTGTGAATACCCCAAGTCCCCAACTCCCTCGCAGAGGAAGAATGCGATAAAGTGTAGTAAAGTGTAAGTATATCCCGAGACCAACATTGTAATTGTAAGTTTATGTTTTGAAGTTTGTAAGTTTTCAACACAAAACGAAAATAGAGGAAAGCGTAACCAGGTTTTGGTGAGTGTGGGCTTCTTAAACAAATGGGCCGGGCCAGTCAGGGCTCTGCGGGCTGACCAACAAAACCGAAGGCCCACGCTCCCGTGAATACCCCAACTCCCTCGCAGAGGAAGAATGCAATAAAGTGTAGTAAAGTGTAAGTATATCTTGAGACCAACATTGTAATTGTAAGTTTATGTTTTGAAGTTTGTAAGTTTTCAACACAAAACGAAAATAGAGGAAAGCGTAACCAGGTTTTGGTGAGTGTGGGCTTCTTAAACAAATGGGTCGGGCCAGTCAGGGCTCTGTGAGCTGACCAACAAAACCAAAGGCCCACGCTCTCGTGAATACCCCAACCACTGTTCTAAAAATCAGTCTAGGCGGCCGTCTAGGCTGTTTCTAGGTGCTAGCCGGTGCCCAACCGACTCGCCTAGGCCCAAGTCGTTTAAAAAATCGTTGGACTGATTAGGTGGCCTCTAGGCGGTCGTCCAGTCAAGTTTTTTTTTTTTTTTTTTTTTTTTTTTTTGAATAATTAAATATCGAAAATTAAAGACCAGTATAGGCTTAAGATTTGAATGAGTTTAAAAGACTAAAGTCTAATGTAAATTATATGCTACTATAAGAAATGATATGGTTTTATATGAAGTCAATATTCTTCAACTATTACACATTTTTGTAATAAGTATTTTTGTTTGTGTTTATTTTTTGAGTTATGGTAAATGATTTTCTTCATTTCTTGTAGTATAGGTGTGTATTAATATATTTATTATAAGATATATTAGGAAAAAAACACCGCCTAGCCCGTCTAGGCACTGTTTATAAGGCCTAGGCGCTAGGCACTCTCCCACCGCCCCAACTACCACCTAGCGTTTTTTAGAACATTGACCCCAACTCCTTCCCCAAGTAGTATAACGGTTGTGGTTGAAGACTCCATTGTTCTACGAAAAACTCTTAGCAATGGTAGACTCAAAGATTAATCACCTATATTAAACAAAATATATGGCCAAATGACTAAGGCCAAGCATCCAACATTCAGGTTGATATTAAACCATAACCTGTACTATCCAGATACAAGGGGCAGACATGAGACATCACACACAAAACCATACGCAAGGGGCATCACCAATCACAAGGACATTTACACTAGAATATAGATCAGCTACCTGCAATTTGACTATTTATAGCAAACTATTTAAACTATTCAGTAAAAATCAGCAACAACACAAAACCTTAACTCAAAAATTGAAAATTGGAGTGACAAATTGAAAATTATGATTGTAAACACTATTATGCTCTTTGACGCGTCCTCTCAAACCCCAAGTATGAAAAAGAGGTGATAATTTAAAGAAAATCAAGATAAGAAGATCAAACCCTAGAACCCGAGATCTCCCAACCCATAACCAAATGAAGAAGAAAAGAGGGAAGGTCAAAAAAGAAAAAGAACATTTTATCGAAGGTGAAGAAATGGTTATTTGAGCACCCCTCTTCGCGAAGCTCTCATCTGTCGAAAGGGGGAGAGAGTGAAATGTTTTTTTTTTATGCATGGGTGGCAAATCCACAGCAAATTTGTGTACAAAATTGTCGTGGAAAAACTTACACACCTTCCCCCAGAGTAAATTTTGACACCAAAATGATGGCAAATAACAACTTGTGGCAAATCCAAAAAAAAAATTGCCACGAGTCAAAAAGCAAATCAAACAGTGGCAAATAAATGAATAGTGCCATTTATTTGCATTTGCCATGGCAAATGGGGCTATCAAACATAGCTGAGTCTTTAACTTTGAAGGCAAATTATGCCTGAAGCTCTAGGTGCAAGGGCGATGCACGTAAAAACGAAGCAAAAAACCAGTAGAAAACGCTACAGCTGCAAGAACACACTGCTGCTTGTTCACAAAGTTGCTAACTTGCACAGCTGCACAGAGGTAGAAGATCTCACCACGCGGCCCTGATCATTAACTGTGACATTACCTTCAAGCGTATTAAGCGTATTAAGCCTTTTAGGAGCCGGGCATTTTTCTAGCTCTCTTAATATTCCACATCATCAACTCCTATTAAAATGGGAATTACTCTCCTATTGAAAAGAGAAATTCTAGCACCTCTAATTAAAACGGAAATCTTTCTCCTATTATAATGGGAATTCATCCCCTATTGAAATAGAAAAATCTAGCACTTCTAATTAAAACGGGAATCTTTCTCCTATTATAATGGGAATTCATCCCCTATTGAAACAGAAAAATTTAGCACTTCTAATTAAAACGAGAATCCTTCTTCTATTAAAAACGAAAATCACACTTCTAAATTAAAACGGGATACGGGATCCCTCCCCTAATTAAAAAACGGGTTTTTAAAACTTAATTGAAACAACAGAGAATGGGCATGAAGCCCAGTGTTCCAATTTAATTACGGAAAAAAGACACAGACTTTTCTGATTATGTCAAAAGCCCACCCGGTCCATTTGTTTGTAATATTACAAATTTTTCCCTTAAACAGAAATCAAAATTAGACAAATAGATAAAAAAGAAATACGCCAATACCAATTAGATTGCAAACAAAAAACCCTAGTTCTCCCAAATTAAACCCAAATTTCAAAATGAAGAACCGTAATGAAGAAAAAAATAACGATTCAAATGATCATGTGCAAGAAAACACAAAATCTACTCCAAAAAAAAAGACAACCAGACGGCAAAAAGGTTAGAACCCAAATTTCATTAATAGTTTCACCATTTTGATATACTAGGATTTTCATTTTATGAAAAATTGGAATAAATTAGTTAAAACGTGTTGAATTCACTGCAACATGACTAACATGAGTGTTGCATCTAATATACTATGGTTGATTTGCACTATCACTTACCACTGCAATATGGATGTTGCACTGTTAAATCCCAATGCAACATAGATGTTGCAGTGTCAAATCCCACTTCAACATGAGTATTTGGGTCGAATACAACATGAGTGTTGTTTGAGGTTTAAATTGGTGATGTTTGTTTGAGTTTTGAGGCATATTTTCTACTAAAACATCCATGTTACAGTAAAAAAAGCACTGTAACATGAATGTTGCAATGGAAATTTGTTGAAACAAGCTACTAAATCATTAATTTTCTTTCAGGTTATGCTGCAAGGGAAGGTCGATGTTGTTGGAAAATCTAAATCTAAATTGAGCCTTCCCAAACGAAGTATGGATACAACTACATCAACAAGTGTAAACCCAAAAACAAAAGGCAAAGAAAAGATAGAGGAGAATGGTAAACAAAATTTGGTGAAAATTGAGTTGTTGAGTTATAGGTCAAGTTTGAAGTCAATGGTTGAGATTGTGGATTTGATTAGAGGCGACATAAAGGAAGTGCATAAGGAAAAAATGATGGATACACTGTTTGCAAGTCTTTTTAGTGTCTTTATTGATAATAGGTTGAATGTTAAGACTACAATAAAAGCAAACATTGATGTTTGTTCAGGTTTGGAGACATACTCGGGAGTAGATGATGAGTTTCGTGTTGGGGGTAAGATTGTTAGATTTACTTCGGAAGACGTTACATTGATTTTTAGGTTGCCTTTGAAAGGGAGCATAGCAACAAGCCTTAGTAGATCAAATGAGGACTCTCCGAGAATCCTTTACAACGCTCCAACAAGAGAACCAAACTCTTTGCGAGCAGACCACCTCCAACACTAACAACGGAACTCCAGACGCAAGTGAGAACAACACAGTCACAACCCTCACCACCACCACCAATCAATGACTAGAAGACTTCGCCCAAAGATTGGAGAAGTCGAGCGAGAATGCTAGTGTAGCCCAGATCGTTCATTTCATACAAGGCATCACCATTCACCACTGAGGTTAGGGACAAGCAGCCTTCCTCAGATTTCATCCAACCAAAGTTCCCGTTGTACGACGGTAGCTCATGCCCAGGCCAACACATAGCTCGTTTCAGCCAGATCCTCGCGCTCTACAACGCCCCAGACTATGACTACCTGAAGTGCAAGCTCTTTCCAGCCAGCTTGAAGGACAGAGTGTTAGACTGGTTCTACATGCTCACTCTTGATTCAATCAACAACATCGACAAGCTAGCTAAGACGTTCGTAGTAGAGTTCGTTCATAACAGAAAGAAACAGGCCGACCTAGACTCGCTGCTCCAGCTGAAGCAAACACACGGCGAGACAATCTGCGCTTTCCTAGGACGTTTCAAGAAGGAACTCCTATCAATGGAGCCAGGCCTCAAAGATAGCTTTGCAACTTCTGCATTCACTAACGCCCTCCTAGACGACTCCGATCTAGCAAGGTCTCTCATGCGCAACAAGCCAGAATGCCTGGACGACCTGTACCACAGAGTCGACAAGTACATGAAATACAAAGAATGGATGGCCCATCGCAAAGGCAAAGAAGTCCTCGCAGTAAGTGACAACGAGGATCCAAAGAAAGCCATCAGCACTCAAGCAACAACAACAAGGGCAATAGCTCCCAAAAGCCTTCATACACCCAGAGCGAATTCTCCAACTTCTCCAGGACGCCAAGCCATATCCTGAAGAAGATATATCAAGCCAAACATCAACAAAGTTATAGCAATATAATGACGTCCATACTGCCATTTCCACAAACTCCACCCCTATGACACAGATGAGTGTTGGAGCCTCAAGCACTACCTCCAAAACTTAGTCGAAAAGGGAAAACTAAAAGAGTTCCTACCAGAAAGTGGCCTTAGGCATAAGCTGAATGCCAATCGCAACAGAATCAAGAGCTGAAGCCAAGAACGACCTGCTCGCAGAAGAAGCAGGAGCAGAACAACCTGACGATCTAAATCTCCAGGTCGGTCGTGGCACAATAGGAGATAACACTCCTCCGATCACGATGAGGAAAGGGTAATCAACATGATTACAGACATCTCCAACAACGAGACCTTAGGTCGTGAAAAGCGCAGGCGTGTAGGTGCACTACAAGAAATCTACCACCTCTCCCACAAAGTTGAGGTGATCACTCCTACCAGCTCTCAAATAACAACCACAATTTCATTCACCGAGGAAGACCTAGACAAGGTGTGCCTACCCCACAATGATGCCCTGGTAGTTGCACGTCAAAATCAACGGGTGGACACTCAAACAGGTCCTAATCGATCTAGGCAGCTCCTTCGACATCTTCTTCTATCAAACTTACAAGGATATGCACTGGCCAGACTCGGTGATGATAGAGTTAAATGCACCACTCTATGGATTCAACAGAGACCGCACAGATGCCATTGGAGACGTCATCCTACCAGTCTCATTTGGAGAAAAAGAGGACATGGTCAAGACTTCAACACAATTCAGTGTGATTGATGTCAAGTCATCCTACATTGCCATCTTAGGGCGCAGATAAAATCCACAAGATCCAAACAATTCCATCCACCTTACACCAAGTCTTGTGGTTCCCTAGACCCTGAGGCATCATGGAGCTCAGGAGCAACCAGTTAGAGGCTCATTGATGCAATCAGGTCAGCACAACAACCACGACCAAAACTTTGGTCATCCAAACCAAAGACATCCCAAAGCCACAAGATCCTCAAGCTTCCAGCCCTCCAGCACCAGCCCCAGACAAGCTAAAGGAGAAACAAGCACAAATCAAACCTGGAGAAAAAATCAATTTGGGCACAAATGATGACCCAAAGTTTGTTTATGTAGGGGCTAATTTAGACCCCAAGTTCAATAAGCAACTTGTCAAATTTCTATCTCTCAATAAAGATGTTTTTGCTTGGTCGTATATTGATATGCCAGGAATCGACTTTCAGGTCGCTTGCCAGAAACTAAATGTAGATCCAACGGTAAAACCTATCAAACAACGACCTAGGAAACTTGCACTCAAATTTCAAAAAGCCATCAATAAAGAGATAGAAAAGCTAAAAAATGTTGGCTTCATTAGAGAAGTCGAGTACCCGACCTGGCTAGCTAACATCGTAGTCGTTCCTAAGAAAAATGGTCAGGTACGACTCTGCATAAACTTCACTAACGTCAACAAGTATTGCCCAAAGGACATTTTTCCCCTTCCAAGGATTGATATTATGGTATATCAAACTTGCGAATATGAACTTCTATCATTTATCGACCCATACATCGGGTACAATCAAATACCACTTGCAGAGGAAGACCAAGAAAAGATGTCCTTCATCACCAAAAAGGAATGTTCTCGCTCTGGCCCCCTACCATTCGGTTTGAAGAACGCCCGGTCGCGACCTACCAAAGACTTGTCACAAAGATGTTCAAAGACTTGTTAGGCGACACTATGGAAATCTACATAGGCGACATGGTAGTCAAAAGCGAAAAGGTCGACGATCACATTTCTCACGAAAGAAGCCTTTGAAAGATTACACCAAAACAAGATGAAGCTTTAAGCCCGACCAAAATAGGTATTTGGAGTAGCCTCAGGGAAATTTAGCCCCTTTTTGGATCGATATAGCTAGAAATTCAAACCTATATGAAATTATTTTTCACTAGTCACCCCTCTAAGCCTTTCTTTAAACTTTCATAATCCACAATTCCTTTGTCCTTTTACAAAAAAAAAAAAAAAAAAAAAATTAGCCTACCCCTTTTTGAATGAGTCTGAGAATAGAGATGAAGAAAAGAAAAGAGAAAGACCTGTGGCACCAAGAATTTGTTAGTTGCTTCAAATAAGAAAAAAAAAAGTTTCCATCCAAAGATAAGAAAAATAAATAAATAAATAAAATAAAAAGTTAGAACTCCAAAAACAAAATCAAAGGAATCAAAAGCCAAAAGAAAAAGAAAAAAAAATGCTAAGGATGGAAACAAAGTGTAGAAGCAAAGTAAGAATAAGGCTTTCTCTAGTTACATAATATGAAAACTCTATTATCTCAGACTTGTCTTTTTGAATATCCATTTTCTTTCTTCTTAAATTCATCACCTAATCCCCACAATACCTAATAAAGACCTCTAGCTCAATATGAATAAGGTTTTCTCTAGTTATATAATATGAAGACTCTATTATCTCAGACTTGTCTTTTTGAATATCCATTTTCTTTCTTCTTAAATTCATCACCTAATCCCCACAACACCTAATAAAGTCCTCTAGCTCAATTAGGAATAGGTTAGTGTGATAGTAAGTGGTAGATGTGTTTGATCGACTTTGGTTTCCTTGTGTGTCATTGAGATTGTAAGGTAAAGTGTGCCCATTGTATACTAGAGTGAGCGAAACTTGAGTGGAAAAATTAGAGTGTTTTTGTCTTGACATATATGTGAGGACCTACTTAAGGACGATATTCTAAAGTTTCATAAACGAACCTGTTATTGCATTTCATAGCATAGTTCATTATATATATGTTTATCCGTAGATGATTGATTATTATGCACATATTAGCTTAGGTTTTGAATTGATTATTCTGTATTCATTGCTAGTGAGATGTATAGATATCTGAGAAGAAATAAGGAAACAATAATTTTATTTCTTAGTCGTTATAGTATAAATGAAGTTTGTGAGTACTTTCTCTGGAAAACTCTCATGAGGTTATAACTCATCCACTAGGAAATTCCTAGTGGTTTAAGGCCTTATTGTATATAGTCAATGCAATTGCACTCGGCGAAACGAGATTAGTTAGAACTCTATTTTTAGTCACTTATTTTAATTTTTCATATTTGCTTGAGGACAAGCAAAATACTGTTTGGGGTGGTTTGATAAGAGCCCAAAACTGTAGTTTTTACCCCTTAATAATATTATATTTAGACCGATTATGTGATTATTAAATAAGAGTTAGTTTTATTTACGTGCTTTTGTGTATTTCAGGCATTGGAGTCAAATATGTGAAGAAATGTGTCCCTTTTGCAAGAGAAAGGAGCAAAGGTTGGTTGCTAAGAAGTTCTACGGTAAAATCCCAAGTTTCAAGGAGAAAAAGCCTTGTTAAAGCCCAGTCAAAGCTGAAAAGTCAAAGTCAACGCGGGCAAAAATAGCGCATAAAAGTTAGCATAACTTCCGCAGGCCATATCTTTGGACTCAGACCTCAGAATTGGGCCTACCATATGTCAAAACGACCGGCTCGGAAAGAGCTTTCTAATGGTCTAGGCCTTGGTCTAATCAGAGGAGTGAAAGTGGAAGAAAAGACTGTTATAGTACTTTCTAATAGAGAAACCCTTTTTAGACTTAAGTAATTAGGTTTTGGGCTTGATTTAATGGCCCAAGACATGGCTCCAAATCCCATACACGAAATTGTAGACCTAGCCCTCTCCTATATAAAGAGGACTAAGACATAACTCTTAGTACTTAGTTATTAATTCATAGACTTAGTTAATTATTCAGTACTTAGTTTTTAATTCTTAGACTCTCTTCCATTAAATTAATAAAGCCAATTCATATTGTTTCAATGATGCCTTCTTTTTATTTTTCTATTAATGATAGTCTAATGAATCTGAGCTAAACCTCCATTAGAGGGGTTGATGAAGACTTGATGTGTTAGTTAGAATTATTGCTTACTCAAGAGTTTCACTCTAACGGTTTGTTTATTCACCATGACAATAAGTTAAACTTCCTTTCATGCTAATTATTAGTTAGTTAGAGATGCCATGAATAGTTAGGGATCAAATACTTAATCTTTATTGGTTAGGATTGTAATAATCTACACTAGCATATTAGGAATCAATCAAGGTGGAATCAAATCCCCCTAATTTCTTCTTCATATTCACATCTTAGTATTTAATTGCCATAGTATAAGTTAGAACATTTTAATTAGTTCAATCACCATATTAGTATAATTATAAACCATTACTCTCATACTCTCATTGATTTTGTTAGAATTGTTAAATTAGTGAAACTTATCGTCTAAACAACTAGGAGTGGAACGAATTCTCTACTCCACATATTGCATGATAAACGAGAGTAGAACTTTGATCATTTAGAAAATTCATGCTTTTACTTATTCCTAGCATAATTAGTTAAGATTAAGTAAAACAATTGTTTTTACTATTATCACTTACCTATCAACTCCGCCCATCCTGTCCAAACCAAATGAAGGAGAAACATTGGGGCTTTACCTTACAACTACCGACTTTGCCATCAGCTCGGTCCTCTTTCGTGAAAGCGAGGGAGTTGAAAAGCCAGTCTACTTCACCAGGAAACCTCTAGAGGATTTAGAGAAGCATTACTCTCCAATTGAGAAAACAATGTTATCTCTGTTATACTCCGCTCGCAAGTTTCGACCTTACTTTCAGGCTCACAACATCAAGGTCATAATAGATGTACCCATCAAGCAGGTCTTGAGTTCTAACAACAAAACAGTCCGCATGGCCAAATGGGTTGAAGAACTCGGAGAGCATCACATCGAATTTTTTCCTAGAACGCCTCGCAAAGGCTACGTCGTTGCTGACTTCCCCGTCGAAGACGTCAACTGGGAACCCGAGCCCATTACTTCACTACATCAAACAACCACCCCAGACACATGGTACCTCTACGTAGATGGAGCTTACAACAACAGCGGTAGTGGACTAGGGGCTGTGTTAACTTCACCAGAAAGAACACAGCTACAAAAGTCAATCAAGATCGATTTCGCAACATCCAACAACGAAGTGGAATATGAAGCGTTAATCACAGGCCTCCGCATGTCACAACAACTGCAAGTCCAAAAACTCAAAACTCACAGTGATTCACAGCTAATCGTCAAGCAGATCACCAAAGAATATGTCACAAACGGAGCAAACCTAGCCAAGTACGCTCAGGTCGTCAATGACATCATCAGCTCGTTCAAAATCTTCTCATTGGAACGCATTCCCCGAAGAAGATAACAGACATGCAGACAGCTTGGTTTTCTTAGCCTTGAAAACCTAAGAGGCATGTCCCAGTACAGTCTACATTGACATCCTGGAGAGGCCCGCCTACCAACAAGAAAGTGTCAACAGCTTCACGGACTTCTAGCCCTCATCCGAAAAAGAGATCACTCAATCTTGGATAGGCCCATTCCTGAAATTTATCTTACATGGTGAGCTCCCGGCAGAGGCAAAGATTGCTCATGCCATACAATTTCAAGCTCCCAGATACACCGTAATCAACGGATGATTGTTCCGTAAATCCGCAGGAGGACCCTACCTAAGGTGCGTACCTCCTTGCGAAGGCCAACTCATCTTTGATGAAATTCACAAAGGTGAATGTGCCAACCATGCAGGAGCAAGATTTCTGGCTCATAAAGCAATCGCCCAAGGATATTATTGGTCAGGTATGCACATCGAGGCAAAGAAATATGTTCTCAAATGCCACCAATGTCAAACATTTGGCCACAACCACCTAAGTCCAGCACGGGAATTGATCAACATAGCCAGCCCCTGGCCTTTTCATATGTGTGGGCTAGACATCATGGGACCATTCATCTCACAAAAGAAAACAGGACTCAAATATGTCCTTGCAGCCACAGATTACTTCACCAAATGGGTGGAGGCAATCCCACTTGTTCAAGTCAAGGAAGTCCACATCATCAACTTCATATAGACTAATATCATCACAAGATTTGGTCTACCCCACACCCTCGGCATGGACAACGGAACCCAATTTGCTAGCACGTAAGTCAAGGCTTTCCTACAAAAATGGCGCATCACTCAAGCATTTTCTACACTTATATATGCACAAAGCTATGGCCAAGCAGAGGCCACAAACAAATCCATCGAAGAGAATCTCCAAAAAAAGTTGGAGAACAAGAAAAGCCAATGGCCGGAACAACTTGAGAACATTTTATGGGCATACAGAACAACAGCTAGAGCTAGTACCAATGAGTCTCCATTCACACTTTGCTTAAGAATAGAAGCAGTCATACCATCATAACTTATAATTACAACCATACGTTCTGACATAGTCGAATCAGGTGAAAATGACTAGCATATTAGCCAAAGAAGTCAATCTTCTAGAAGAGCGAAGGAAAACAGTTGCAATATCCCTAGCTTGGTACCACCAAACCATCCAACGATCTTACAACAAGAAAGTCGTACCAAGATCTTTTCAAGCTGGCGGCCTAGTCCTCAAAAAGACATTAGCACCAGGCAAGCTTGACCCAACTTGGGAAGGCCCATACATAGTTCACAAAGTAGTTGGAAACTGAGCTTACTGGATCAAAACTCAGTTCGGTGATGTACTCCCCCGACCTTGGAATACAGCTCTACTCAACCGTTTTTACTAGTAATTTATCTCCAGATGTCTCAATCAATATGAATAAAATTCCATCAGCATTTCACGTATAAATGTTATCCTTGCATTACATGAGCAACACGCACCTTGCACTCGCTAGTCGATCTGAGACATCAAAATATCAGGTCGTACACCAATGACAGGGCTAAGCACGACTCAACTATAATTACCATGCAGTGGTTGATTGTCAGTCAAATCCAATCAACGGTCCTCCAAAAGGACCACAAATCAGCTTAACACCAACGCCAGGGTTAAGCATGATTCAACTGTAATTGCCACGCAAAGGTCAATTATCAGTCAAATACAATACCAAGGACCCCCAAAAAGACCCCAAGTCAGCTTAAGGCCTTTCAAAGGATTAAGTTTGGCTCAACTATAATGGCCAGTCAAAGGCTAATTATTTGTAAAAACTCAATAAGATGTTCACTAAAAAAGAATGAATCAATCAATACATACACCTAAGGACACAAGGAAGCCTAGATACCAACTACGTGCATATATTAGGTTGTACACAAAAGCTTACGACCTACAATCATTAGACGATCTAACAAAGTTCAACAGGTCGTTCAATATACTACTACACAACACAGTTCGTCAAAACAACAAATCAAAACGCAATGGAAGTAATCTCAATTCAAAACAAGTAAGTAATTTAAATATTTCTACTTAATATAAATTTGGTTAGATACTAGAGGCCCCCAGGTTATCCCGGGAAAACGACCTCAGCATCCCCATAAAAAATATCAGTTATCAATATCAGAAGGAAGTATAGTTCAAAAATTCATCACTCAAAAATTACAAGAACATAATCAGTCGACACGAGGAAGATTCTCCATTTTCAAGGGGTCCAGTTGGCAGCCCTCTTCACTAATAGAGCCACTAGCCGGTTCACAACTTACATTCCGCACTTTAGTGGTAGCATCTATAGTGGGCTGAGCAGCAGGAGCAGCACCCTGGTTAGTTGGCAAGTCAGGTCGTCTACTAGCATCTACAATAGCACTTTCCACAGCCACTGTTGCTGCCCCACTTTCAACCGACCTCTTGAGGGTTTTGTGCTTATGTTCTAGCTCCATGTAGTCATCCATTAGAACGTAAACATCACCGCTCTCTACCACGTCGACCAAGTCGTTATATTCATTCTGAGCTCGCTCAGCAATGGCCTGTGCATTTTTGCACTCAGCAACCCAATGCTGAACTTCCACCCTTGAATCATCAAGTGATGGTTGTAGCAAAGCCACCTTCCCAGCCAAATCCCCAACCTGCAACCTCAGCCCTAACACTTTAGCCCGTTCCACCTCTTGAACAGCCACCAGCTTGTCATAGGCCTCCTTGGCAGTATCCAGCTCCTTCTTGTATAGGTCGGAGATAGTTGCCATCTCCTTCAGCTTCCTATACATGGCCAGGACCTGACAACAAACAAAATAAGTCAAAAAGCAACATATCAGAGCACAAAACAAAAGCTTAGGTCGGAAGGACACTTACAAAGCAGATGGAGCGATCCATATCTTTCAAATTCGCTTCCAGATCTTTGCCCGTCTCTAGCTGGTGCCTATCTCCATCCAGAGCAATACTCTCCAGCAGCCCATTCGCATCCATGGAAGACTTGAAACTACAGTCCCTATTCTTCACCAGCCACGTCAACCCACTCATTGGGTCGTAGTAGGTGACAAGCCTGTCCAGAACATCAGACTCACCAGCCTTGTCACCTGGAGCCGCACTCCCCGATCCCCTACACTTTTGGGCCACAGGCTCAACCTCACTAGTCTTCTTCTTGCCCCGGGCATCATCCACCCCCACATCAACCACCAGGTCCTTCAATTTCATCTTCTTCGGTGGAGCCCAACCTAATGAAGAATGACCTTCCACCCCAGCAGGTCGTTCCTCAGACTTAGTTCAAGTCCTCTTTGCCTCCTCAGGCTCAACCACCTCAGATCCCTCTTCAAGTTAGGCCTCCGAAACTGAGTGGGAGCATCATCACTTCCCCCAGCACTTCCACCACCACGACCAACCCGGTCACCGTCACCCCCCTCAGATTGTCTAGAAGTAGAATGACCATCAGTATCTCCTCCAGCCGTTCTCACTCCAGAAATAGGTGCTCTCTTATGGCTCTCCCTCTCCATCTCAGTATCCGAGTTAGAATCAAAGATATCAAGAACAAGCTTTCGAGCCCTCTTCTTTTGCTCCGCTTTCTTCCGATTGATTTTCTCACCACCTCGTCTTTTGAAGTAGTGTGCAACCTCCTCCAACAAGGACGCTTTTTCTTCCCAGCTCAGCCTCGTAAACTCTTCAATAGCCCCAGTAGCAGTACGATCACGAATTACGACCTCTGCAAAACAAACAAATGTCAGAACATAATCATATCAACTCGTAACAAAACAAACGATCTACACATATAGACGACCTAAATAGACAACCACATAATGACCTACCATCAGTCCTCACACAATGGTTCTCCACCTCATATCCAGGAGGACAATAACTCCTCACAATTAACAAAGGCCTATGCCACCATTCCTTCTTACTCACACCAACAATCACCGGTGATTTACCCCTCATCACTTGAAAAACAAAGTTCATAACATAAGATATCTTCACAGTAAAGTGCTCCAACACATCAGACAAACAAATATTGTAACCCCTCTATCTCAACAGATCCAGAACGTAAAACACCCTCCAACTATTACCCACAAATTGCAAAGGTTCCTTCCACAAAAGTTCAGAACGTCTTAGGTCAGATGTGAGAACGACAACCTCAACCCCGCTTTCAGTTAGCCATACGTAATTACAACCCACCATCTCGAGGCACATAATCAGAGCCAAACACGTTCTTCTCACCACTCAGGTCGTATATCATCATATCGGGGATATCAATCTCAAACTCCCTTCTCAAGTCCCCAAAGTTATCAAATACCGACCTAGACACCACCTCCTCAGTCATCGTCTCCACTGAAGAGGATGATGACGCCTCACCTCCAGTATGTGCCCTAATACCACCCCCATCATCACTCACAGTTCTCTCTCTCCACTGATCCAACTCAACTTCCCCACTCAAACTATCACTAGTGATCGACATTACAAAAACAAAAACAAAACAAAAGATCTAATTTTTTAGATGAAAAGTGACGCACCTGAAGATGAAAAGTCGAAAAGTTTTTTGTTTTCTTTTTTTTCTCTGCTTTTTCTTCTATTGAGATGATAGAGTGAAGAAATGGAAGACGCCAGACCCTAAACCCTTTAGCTACACAAACCTTGAAAAAGACAAAACGTTTGGATTTCCCACATAGCACAATCATAACCTCGCCCACAAACAGCGCGATTTTGGGCCCATGGGTCAAATCCAACAGTTCACGCATATTTTCCAAACCAAACAAAGTCAGCTGTGCGATATGTGTTGAAAGTTTTATTATATTATTTTTTTTTTTTCACACCACAGCTATCCAAAGAATAAAAAAATAAAGGGGGCTATGTAAGTACCCTCCGTTCTACGCTCATATCATTACAACACACATGTCCACACCAGGTCATATCTTTACAACTCGTACTTCACCAGCTCATACCAAGCCATCAAGATGTAACAACGACCCAAACTCAGGTCATCCCAAATACCAGTTACAGCTATATATGGAAGTAAATGATCTAGCGCGATCTTGGAGCTCAGTTAACGCACCAATCAAGGAGTCATTTACTTTGTAACATCAGGAGTAATGATGAATTATCAAGATAGCACAAAATATGGATCTACACTTGACAACGGCCTTGAGCAAATATAGAAGGTCAGCTCAAACATCTATAAGTAGAGAGAGATGAACTACGTAAGGCTTAATTCAAGTTTACCTAAAAAACTTGATACGTAGGCAACTCTTGTCCCAAGAAAAAGTGCAGTCATTCCCTATCAAACACAACATCAGGTCGTAGACCCAAAATCTATACTTCTACAGGCAGGAAAATAGAATTCTTCGATTGAGAGAATTTAGATGCAGAAGACCCAACTACATACGACATTGCAGAAAAAGAAAGTGAGATCGAATACATAAATTGAAAGTATATGTGTATCCCGAGCATTGTAGGATACCAGAGCACTTGTTTGAATGTGCCATATAACCACTGATGTAACGGGACCCCCCCCCCCCCCCTTAAAAAAAAAAACCCATACATACACACCATGTCACGATGCATAATGACGTTCAGTCCACCACATCATTAATTAACATACAAACACAATACACAAGTACAAAGGGTAGGAACCTATTGACCTTTTATAGGGTTCTCGTGATTGGTATTGATCTGAAGCTTATGCTATCATCACTTCCTAGTATAGAGCCAAAGATAGCACTTTCTGCAAGCAATCCTTTGCATATCAATATCTCATTTTCTGCACAATATGACTTCCTGCAAGCCGTGTACTGGTTATTGGATACCCTTAATTACTGGACAAGTCAGTAGATTTGCACCTAGTGAATCTAAAGTAGGTCAAGTGGGGGTCCTCCACTTTATAGAGAATTGGAGGCCTACCAACAAAATATTCACAGATATTATAGACCTAGTATAGCTCCATGGTTGGCAAGGATGTCGGCGGCAAAGTTCACCTTATGTCTATCTCCAAGCCTCCAACCTTCATGGGATCAAGTAGTTGTTCCCAAGGCTTGCCTCAGCGACTTCTTAGTCGAGAACAGATAGACTAAACATGCAAACTTGATATGCCTTCTACTATAGAGGTTTGAGCTAAAGAAAACATCGAGCTATTTGAGATCACAGGTTTCTAATAGGCTGACTAAGTCGGATACACAAACACACAAGATTATTAAGAAGGAAAAGAAAAAAAGTGAATAAATACTGATGCACATATTATTTTCTAGTACTCAATGGTAAATATCTACTATCATCTCTCTCTATATTAAAGCAGAGTACATCTTATGTGGACAATCTCTTTCCTAGGTGGCGCATTCTTGAGACATAGGTATGACACGTGGACACTCTTAATTAATCATAAGAAGTTTCCTAATATAACACGAACTCTTAATCTTAATAAGTTTCCTAATATAACACAACTCTAATTAGGGGTGCCAATGGGTACCCGATTACCCAAAACCGAAACCGAATATTTGGGTTATGGGTCTTAAAAAGTTAGACTCATTTAAAATAGGTCATTAAGAACCGAACCAATAAAAGACTGGATAGTAAAAAACCCGTGGGTACCCGAACCGAAACCAGAAACGATTAGTATGATTTCGATATATAAAATTTAGTATTATATTATATTTAAGATAATCAAACTAATACATTATAATATAAAATATGTTTTTTACGTGTAAAAATTTATTAAATATATATAGCATAATAGTGAATGTGTGTTGTTAAATGTATATTTTACAACAATACGTTAAACAAGTGTATCATAGATGTTAATAATAATGTCAACGTGTATATTTTGAACTAACTAATACATTTTATATTTATTAACTTATGCACATGTATATTTAAATAGGATACACATGCTTGATATATTGTGGTACACGCACTTATTATAAACCAATATGTAGTGTTCATGTTAAAAATTAGTGATGAGATGTAATTGTAAGACACATGTACTCACATGTTCGATTTAAAATATAATGCGAGTTAATACATGTGTATAAATATATGTGTATGCACGTAAAATATATTAAGGTAACAAATATATGTGATTGCACGTGTACACGATCGAGTTAATACAAGGAAACAAATATATGTGTATGCACGTAAAAAAAAAAAATCAAAATTTTGGGGTTAGATATTTGATTATTTTAATTTCTATATCAAAGCTTGAAATTATCACATGCATGAATGGTAAATGTTTTAACGTGTATGATTGATATATGTTCGTAGATTGATGTAAATATGCTTGTTGATACATCACTAATTATACATAAAATATTATCATGTAGGAAAATAAAAAAATAAAAATAAAAATAAAAACAAGTTTTAGTGTTTAAATGATTGAAATTGTTTAATAATCATAATAAATAATAAAGACCCGAATTAGAATCGGAACTGATAAAAAAACCGTGGGTTTTGATGATTTTGGGTTGGGTTCTATAATTATCATATTAAAACCGTTGAGAACCAAAACCAATAGAACCTCAAATAGTAAAACCCAAATCGAAACCGTTAAAACCCGACCCAAAACCGACCCATTGGCACCCCTAACTCTAATAAGTCAATCAACATCTGACAAGGAAATTTTATACGACTCCAATAAGAAAACATTGCTAAATCAACTCTAAAAACTTATGTTAATAATTATCAGTCATTGAATTCCTCACAAAAATGTAAGGGATGTGAATTTTAGAAATGATTTCGGCCATATGGCCGAGTCTAAAACCTTGTCTATATACTAAAGTAGATACTTCTAAAAGAGATTTTTCTCTCTCCTATGTGGCACTCTAATATAAAAGATAGCATTTTCTCTCTCCTATGTGGCACTCTAATATGAAAAATAGTCTTTTTCTAATATCCTATAATCCCACGTACATGGAACCTCTTTGGAGAGTTTGAGTGTATTTCTAATTCTTATATTTTGAGAGTTTGAGTGTATTTCTAATTCTTATATATTTGATTAAATAAAAAAAAATTCTAAAAAATAGGTGATTTGTATAAGGTAATTTCCTATTACGAATCAAACACTTTTAGTGTTCCAATTTTTATATATTTGATCAAATAAAAAAAATTGCTAAAAAATAAGGTGATTTGTAGAAGCTAATTCTCTATTACAAATTATACATTTTTAGTGTTTATACTTTTATGATAAAGCACCGACTTATTTCGAATATATCCTTAACGCGGCCTAAAAACACTACATATTCTTCAGTTAATAACTTATTATAGGGTGTAAAATCAGCTTCCGACGGTTCCCCACATTATCTAAGGATTATGTGGATATACCAAATTAGAACACTCAAAATGTTATTCGCATGAGCCTTTCATATACCTGGAATTTGCATTTGTTGTTGGTTATTAACTTCTTAAGAAGTAGACCAATATACTTCCCGAATAAGTGTCCGAATAACCATCACGCACTCTCACATTTTTAACATATGTACTTTTCTTCCTTTTCGTTTTTCTTTCTTGGATCTCATTCTGATTTTTAAACACATGCAGGCTACAATATGATAATACATGTTGAAAGTCTAGACCTATAAAAAGAACACCGGCTTATTATGAAGGGGTGATTTTATTTGCACATTTGATTTATGCTTCTTTGTATGACATTGTTTCTTTAGACAATCTAATGATGGATATATCTAATAATCATCCAAACACAACCTCTCACATACATACACTCGAACACTTGATTCAGAAAATGCCAAAATTAACACGAGATCAAATGCCAAGGTACAAACTCTCCCAAGTTCTTTCTCATTAATGTAGAGAACTGTGCTTCTATCGGTTTAAGAACACTATGAAAGAATCGGATGATCACCAATAGTCATATTTGGAAGACAGGTAGATGTAATGCATGTTTATATGCATGTGATGTTATTTTTCTATTTAATGTATATAGAGCAATGGAGCACGTTTACATGTGAATCCATAGAGCTTTTTCCATCACAATAAGAACTAACTATAACAATCTAGATTTTGTATTCGGATATCATCGAGAAACACAAATGAACTCAAAAGCAAAATTGTATTTGACACTTAGGATGGTTTCCTTTAGGGCCCAAATGGTAAGCAAAACCTTAAGTATATGTACTTAACTAATTTCATTTATAAACAATACATTGGCTTTCTTTGAACTGAATATATACAACCTTCTTATATTTCATTTCATCTCTTGGAACAAAAATTGGAATTGACTCTTATAACAAATACAAGATACGGTGAGTGAAATCACTACATTCAGGAGTGAGGATTAAATTAACTGATCGAGACGGCTATCTTTGGTTTCCTAAGTTTTTTTTTTTTTTTACCAAGTATAGGAAGATGGGATAGTGCTAAAAATAAATTTTCAAAATTTGTACTCATTCTGAGTGCAGGAAGATGTGATAGTGCTAAAAGATATGGATCAGGATGCTTATAGAATGTCCATATCATGGAGTAGGATCCTACCAAGTATGTTTCACCTCTTTAACTTTATAAATGGGTGTGGATGATTATTATAGAATGTCCATATCATCATGGAGTAGGATCTTGCCAAGTTGTATAATAATATGATGTCCTATATGAGCTACTCTTGGTATTGCATAAGAAAGCTATTATTGAATTTGCATTGTCATGAGCATTTCAAAACAATGGAACTATAGTTGAACTTGCAATAGCTCAACAACTTTTATTCGATACACAACAAACTTTGGTTGCAAAGAGAGTCACCTAAACATTTTTGGTTGTAGGAATTTTAATAATTTTGGAGTAAAATATATCGAAGCTTAAAATTTTTACGAGTGTTCTACTGATATTTGATGGATGATAATTCTTTGGTCCAAAAGAGTGAAGAGTGTTTGTGTGAATTATTGTTATACTTATTTTTGTGGCACTTTATTGATACCATCAAACTTAACCTTTTCAAGTGCAATATTAGAAAAACTTTGTAGTACTATTTCTTCAGCTGAATTTTGTTTTGTAATGTGCTTGCAGAAACATTGATAATAGATAAATCTACTATAAGAAATAAGGAAAAAAGTTGAATAAGATAGAATATTTGAGCATTTTATTGTAAGTTCAAGGTGTGTGTTAGAAGTTTAAAGTTTGGAAAGGGAATGTTATTTGAAAGGCATATTCTTCTTCCATCCATTTGATTATTAGATTGTTCAAATCTAAAAATTAATGACCATTACTCATTTTACCCACCTAATCTTACGTTAACACTTTGACATGTTCACATTGACGAAAGACATAGAACGACATGATCTTTTATGTTATTCATGTTGGAATTGAATAAGAATATTTTGCATGTATACAAACAATCACCTAGAAAAAGAGAAAATACTTAGGGGTGTTAGAATTAAACCGACTTGGAGAGAACACCACACTAACTTAACATGTATTGAATCATTGAGAGAATGATAGAGAGAATTCTTATTCATTGAGGTAATCCTTAATGGGAGGAGGTTACTTTTATATACAACTAGGTAACCTCCTTCCCAAGATAAATGATTACCAGGATAAACAACAAGATAGAGGATTATCATGATAAATACCAAGATAGAGGATTATCATGATAAACACCAAGATATAAGATTATCAGGATAAACACATATCAATGGTGGGCATCCATATAAGCCCACGGATTTCATAACACTCCCCCTTGGATGTCCACCATTTATGTGGAAATTATGGTGGATGCATCTTTTGTAGCATTCTTCTGGATGCTCTATAACTATCCAATGACAGTTGCCTCATTAAAACCTTGCTAAGGAAAACCCAGTGGGAAAAACCAAAGCGAAGGAAAAAAGAGTACAACATTACTCAGAATCATTGTGACTTGCTTTATACTGCCTCATTAAAACCTTTACTAGGAAAACCCAGTGGGATAAAACCTAGATAAGGGAAAAGAGTACAGTGCATATGTCCTAGGACACATTCTTCAGGATGCTCCCCCTGTTCTATTACTCCCCCTGATAAAGACAAGTCTTTATATGGCTTAGTGGTGAACTCTGCGCATGCCGATGCCATATACAAGCTTTTGAAATGTATGCTTCAGTAGTGATTTAGTGAAGAGATCAGCAAGGTTGTCACTAGAACGAACTTGCTCGACCTTAATCTGCTTCTTCTTCTGAAGCTGATGAGTGTAAAAGAATTTTGGTGCAATGTGTTTTGTCCTGTCTCCTTTTATAAATCCTTTTTGAATCTGGGTTATACAAGTTACATTATCCTCATAAATAATGCTGGGAACACTTGTTATAGAAGGTAATTGGCAAGAACTACGAATATGCCCAATTAATAACCTTAGCCATACACATTCACGACTAGCTTCATGAAGAGCTAAAATTTCAGAGTGGTTAAAGGAAGTTGCCACTAAAGTTTGTTTAGTGGAATGCCAACAAATGTCAGCATTACCACTAAGAAATACATAACCTGTTTGAGAGTGACCCTTTTGTGGGTTAGATGGATAACCAAAGACTGCATAGCCAACTAGATTATAGTCATTAGTGGAACCATAAGAATAAAATAGTTTCATACCAGTTATTCCATAAAAATATCTCAATATGTGTTTGACATCATTCCAGTGTTTAAGTGTATGTGCACAATTATATCTTGAAAAGAAACTAATAGAAAATGCAATGTCTGATCTTCTGCACGTATTGTGCTAGATACATAAATGCTTCCATATCACTCAAGTAGGGTATTTTCAAGACCAAGAACTTCCTCATGTTCTTCCTTTAGTTGAAATGGATCCTTATCTAAATCCAAGTTTTGCACAACCATGTGCTTTGTCCATTTCATTTCAAAAATCTATAGTCAGCAGTTTTCTCTAATTCCTTAAGAGTCCCAATCAAGTTTATACCAACCAAACTTGCTGCTACTATATTGAATCCAACCTCGGATTTTACTATAGATCTACACCACGTTTTCAAAGAGTTTAATTATGCTTGAATAGAAAATTCCAGATTGGCTAATCTTTCCTTTGTCGACAAAACGTACACGTGGTTCATTTATTTTCATCATTGTCCTTTGATGTTTCAATAGCTATACCATAGCTAAATATGTCATCCATGATAAGTGCTTTCCTATCCCACAATTCACCTGAACATGCATGGAATATTGAGATCGGTCTCTTCATTTTCAGGTACCCGTGCCTCTCCATGGGCAACCATAGGCATTTCAGTGAATTTTAGATATTTGCACATTTTCATTATTTGTTTATGGAGCTCCAGCCATTACCTGGCTATTATTTGGACAAGATGGTTCCTCAGTTCTTCTCTCTTAGGAGCACGCTCTTTGGATCCTATAGGTCTACCACACTTTTAGCGTATAGTAGATTCATTTGCCGCCATGTTTGGACCCGTCCAAATGAAACATCAATTCTAGCTAGCACATTCATGGTTACTTTTACCATATCATTAAATGCTTAGGCATTTTCTCTGCAACCGCTTGCAAGTGTATCATTCTTCTTATCTCATATAGTCACATTCATTGTTTGGATCCTTAATGAGACAGAGGACGTGATCTAATTTTCTTCACGTCATTCTTTAGAGCAACCATTGCTTGTCTCCCCCTAACAACGGGAATACTGTCTCATTAAATTAACAATTATGTAATACAGACTGTCTAAGTGAGCTTCTTGCTCCAAATGTTAGATATGATACACAATGTCTTTCTCATTTATGGGTATAATCTACCGGACATATATTCCATAATACCGGATCCTCATACTGAACTTCAAGTCCTTATTTATGTTAGAACTTCAAGTTCTTGAAAACAAAATAGCTATAAAAACGAATTGGGCCTACATAAATGACCACTGTAATGGGCCCAAACCGGACCAGTCCTTATGGGTTGGACCTGACCAAGTCGATATATTCAACCAGATGATCTTGGAACTTCAGGTTCCTAAAAATTGAATCTTTGGAACTTCAGGTTCTTAAAAAAATAGATCTTGGAACTTCAGGTTCCTAAAAATAATAGACCTTAGAACTTCAAGTTCCTAAAAAAAATAGATTTTAGAACTTCAGGTTCCTAACAATTTAATTCTTGGAACTTCAGGTTCATAAAAAAAATAGATCTTGAAACTTCGGGTTCCAAATATATCGTAGAACTTTAGAGTCTACATCATTGTTCAATAGTATACATAAAAAAAAAAAAATGGAAAGAAAAGAAATTTCCTTAAATTAAAAACCCTAGCATGTAATTCTATGTTTTAATCCATCTCACAATATAAAACAAAGAATTGCATAGATTTGGTAAGGAATATGATACCTATCCGATTGAAAAATAAGATTACCACGTTCCGCTATTTGATGAGAAATTTGCCCATAAAGAACTGTAAAACTGAATCAACTTTGGACGAATTAGGCTCCAAGCCATACATTGTTGGAAACATCTCTGAGTTAGCTTGATTGCAAAACCGATCACCGAGTAGAAAGTTACAATTGTTTTCGTCAGAAGTGTCTTTCTATTCCGAATTTCGAATTGCTTTTTTTTTCCGGTAATTTGTGAACCTCGAGCTCAGACGTTGCTCACATGCAGGTGAAACCAATTGAGAGAGTTACAAAATAAATAATCATATCATCAAATAAAATAGACAGATTCTAACCTGAGACTCACATAGAGTTCAAATCCTTATAAATCTACTTTTATTAATCCTCATTCACACATGAATGAACAATTATTTATTGTTTCCTTTTATTGAAACCTTACACAAGCAAAATAATGTAAGTAGAGTAACTTATTGAAACCTCTTAAATTTTTGCACTTAAAACTCAAAACAGAGTATGCATAAATCCTTTATTGATGACACCCATCTTATGAACCTATATATTGTGACCGACTATAACATCTATCTATCCTTTAAACCAAGAATCACATGTACAGACGATAAAGAAACTTGCATCGATAACAAACAAAGATCATAAAAAATTTATGCAGTACAGTAAGGACAACAATTGTTGTTACCATTCCAATATCTAGGATTATCATTAATCCAATTGAAGCACATTTTTTTTTTAATCAATACCTTTGGCTCCACAGACTAGCTGTTAGTGGAGCAATCTTGAGACAATAATATACTAGATAATACCATAATCATAATGCAATAACGTACCTCTTAATCGCTTAACCCACAAACGAAAACCGATAAACAAACCTTAACCTTTCTTCGTATTCATTGAAATCATTCAATTAATCAGATCTTTAATCCAAAGCTAGAGACTATTGTGCTGATAACGTGTTAGAATTAAACCGACTTGGAGAGAATACTATTAGAATTAAACCGACTTGGAAAGAACACCACACTAACTTAACATGTATTGAATCATTGAGAGAATAAGATAGAGAGAATTCTTATTCATTGAGGTGATTCTTAATGGGAGGAGGTTACCTTTCAAGATAAATGATTACCAAGATAAACACCAAGATAGAGGATTATCATGATAAATACCAAGATAGAGGATTATCATTATAAACACCAAGATATAAAATTATCAGGATAAATACATATCAATGGTGGGCATCCATATAAGCCCACAGATTTCATAACAAGGGGAGTATTCTAAGTAGGTGAACACATTTTCTTGAAAGAGAATTTTTTTTCGTATTCATCAATTCATCGTAGAACACGTTCATGTGATAAATCTTTTCAAGTGGGAGTATTGTATTATTTGAGGATATGGAAACAATCAATCTGTTTTAATGATTTGATAGATATTTTAGTGATTTGTACACATTAGTACATATGTTGAGCGGTAGGGCTGGAAATGGTACGGGATGCGACCCGAATCCGACCATATCCGAATCCATTTTAACGGATATGGATTCTATGTTTGTGACTAGAATCCGACCCGAATATCCGAAAACCCGAATCATTTTAACAAGATTTATATTTTGATGCCTAAAAATTAATTTATATCTTACATTTATATATGAAAATCATTAAAATAATGTATTTTTTGGTATTTTTTAATGGATATGAATATTTGAAATCCGACCCAAATCTGGATGGATCCAAATATGGCAAAGAGTTTTGAGTGAAAATCCGACCCGAACCCGCTCCATTTCTAGCCCTACTGAGCGGTGATGATTTACCGCTAAATCACCATAAATATAAGAAAACTATTATATAAGCTAGATCGAGTTTAAGATAATTCCATTTGAAAATTACGGATTAATATTCTAAACCACAAAGTGAAGAGGCTATCTCAATTTGATCCTTTAGTTTCCAAGTATTTATGCACCATAATTGCTGCTCATTAACGTATTTCGGTTTATTTTCAATAAAAATATATTCTGATTCAAAAATTTGTATAAAACATTTTGTAAAGTTTTTTCAACACACAAAATATTTAATAGATCCTGGGCGTATGCCCGGGTCCAAAATCTAGTAATTTACTAAAGAAACACATTTAGGTTCAGAACACACATGACCTGCTACAAGAGTCATAAAAAAATCAGACTAACAAATAGGAGTTAAAATTACAACTTAAAACGGAAGCACTGGTCTTCGAAACAATGTTCTGAGCCATTGAATCTTTAAATGCAAGTTACGCCAAAAGCCTAAATTGGGAGATAAAGAATCTTGACACAAAGAAATGTAAGAACCCCAAACAAAAACAGAGACACCATAACCAAATCCACCACATCTGGAGAGTAGCTAACATGTAGAGAGGCAGAAGAATCCTCCATGCGGCCATGATCATTAACCGTGAGATCACATATAAGCATAATATGCATTAGAAATACAGACAACCTCGACTTCAGCATGGTCTTCAAATGCACTTGCAACACCGTTGTCCCATGGTTAGAAGAAACCTCCCTTCTAGCGATTTCCCAAGGTACGCCAACAGTTGTAACTGTCTTATTTCGATAAACTCTCTCGTAGTCTATTCGCGCACTACCAAACCGTGGAAGTGAGACATGTCCCACTGGAGCACCTGAGTTGTTTTGGCCAAAATAGATGGTAACATTGAGGTTGTCAGAGGAAGTTGTTGGGAGATTTCACTAGAAAGTCACACCTCAATCTAGTTACTTTCTATCCCAAATGATTTCAACTTGGAGCTCACACCAAGCTTTTCACCCACCCAAGACTTTGGTAGTTATCACAACAAACTCAAACAAGCAAAGCCACTAATTTATCATCACCCATAGCAAGCAAACAATAAATAAGGAAGTAAATATGCAAAGAGACACAAAGATTTAGGTGGTTCGGTAAATGTTACCTACATCCACACAAGAGCCAAGTTTCCTTTATAGCAAAGATTGGAGAGTTTACAAGAGATATCAAGAATCAAGAACAAGAGGCCTCACTCAAACCCTAGTTCAATAGAGCTCCCACAATACCCAATAAATGAATCTCTCAAAAGTTGTCTCAAAACCCTAATCTATTTCCTTTATATAGGTGTACATAGAAAAAAAGGGGAGAAAAGGTTTGGGGCGAAATATCGACAAATCGTCGAAATTCAAAAAAGTTTGAACTCTAAAGCTTCTTTGGTGAGATACGGACCTAGTTTTCACGCTCTACGGTTCCAGTTCAACAATTTCCCACTTGGAACCTTCGAGATTCTACATGCACATCACATCTCAATTGTAACAACTCCATCCATTCCAATTTACTAAAGAAACACTCGGCTCATCCATCATGGTCTTCAAGCAAGAAGACCACCGGGTTGAACACAACTTCAACTTTCTTAGATAGGAACGGTCTTGGTCAACATATCCATTTGGATTCTCACTCCCTTGGATCTTCTCAAGTGCCAAAACCTCATCCTCTAACAGATCGGATAAAATGATACTGGGAGACCAATGTGCTTGGTCCTAGAATGAAAGGCGGAATTCTTAGCAAGATGTATAGCACTCGATATCCTTTGTGTGGTAACACTTCTCTCTTGCTTCATCCCAAGCTCTTCCATCAATCCCTCAGAACGGATCATCTCTTTGCTTGCCTCAGAATAGCGGCCACATACTCGCTACGTGGTAGACAAAGCAACAATCTTAAATGGAATCGAGAAATCTAACTTCGGCTGCGAATAGCACTCCATTGTAAAGACATAACCGAGTAGTGCTTCTTTCGTGATCTACTTCTCCGCAAAATCGGCATCCACATACCCCTTGCGGGTTCACAACACCCCTTCCATAACATAGGCATTTCTCTGTAGTACCTCTTAGATATCTCAATATCCACTTCACGGCTTCCCAATGTTGCTTGCCAGAATTAGACATAAATCTACTGATAGCTCCCACTGCTTGGGCTATATCCGGACGCGTGCAAACCATGGCATACATAAGACTTCCAATGGCAGAGGCGTATGGTACCTTAGCCATGAAGTTTCTTTCCTCAACAGTCTTAGGAGAGTGTTCCTTGGACAACTTGAAGTGGACTGCCAAAGGTGTGCAAACTGGTTTCGCACTACCCATGTTGAACCTCTTCAATACCATCTCAATATACTCAGCCTGAGACAACTCGAATACCTTTTCGCTTATCTCTTTCGATCCTCATCCCTAGAATCTGTTTATTTGCTGCACCCAAGTCCTTTCATAGAGAACTCACTTGCTAACTTCTCTTTCAATCTCCCAATTTTTAACATATCGAACTTGCTACTAACATATCATCAACATATAGCAACGGGATGACGCGTAGTTGAGTCGAACCTCTTGAAGTAGTAACAATGGTCAGCGTTGCACTTATAGTAGCCATTTCCTTGCATGAAGTTATCAAACTTCCTGTACCCACGCCTAGGGGCTTGCTTCAAACCATCAAGCTCTTTTTCGAGCCCTGCATACCATATTCTCTTTACCCATCTTGATGAAACCCTCCCGGTTCTTTGCATGTAAATTTCCTCAACTAGGTCACCATGGAGGAAGGCAGTTTTAACATCCAACTGCTCAAGATACAAATCTTCCGCTGCAACAATACTCAACATTGACCGAATAGTATTCGGGCCACCATCGGGAGAATATCTCTGTGAAGTCAGCCTTTTTTTGCTGAAAACCCTTGACTATTAGCCTCGCTTTGTATCTCTCGGGAACCATCATGTTCCTCTTTGACTCTAAACACCCATTTGTTTCGTAGAGCCTTTTGCCCATGGGTAGTTTGGCTAACTCCCACGTGCCGCTAGAGATGAGGGACTTCATCTCATCTTGCATAGCAAGCTCCCACTTGCTTGCATCACTCACCTCCAATGCTTCATCATAGCAGCATTGAGGCTCGCCACCATCGATGAAGTAGCAAGTAATTCACATAGGTGGAGGGTGGATATCTCATACTTTCGGTACATGTGTGGCCCGGATGTCTTCCTTGGGGCACGAGGTGGAGATGGACTCGGTGGTGTAGTATCCTCATTATTCTCTGAGTCACTACTACTATCATCCTCTGACTGTGGGGCTCCCACTATACCACGACTTACATCGAAGTCTTCCAACTCAACATACTCTGTGCCGCTCTCTATACCCGATTCCTTGGTTTGTGCTTCATCTCTGTCCTTGTACGTACATCACATTCTCATTAAACACAACATCTCTACTACGAATGATTTTCCGATTTTGATCATCCCAAAAGCGATACCCAAAATCATCACCGCCATAGCCGATGAAGGTGCACTTTAGTGACTTAGCATCAAGCTTGCTTCTAGCTTGGTCACTAATGTGGACATAGGACACACAACCAAACACCTTCAAATGGGAAAGGTTCACATCCTTCCCGCTTCACACTTCCTCTCGGAATCTTAAAATCCAAAGGTACCGATGGTTCTCTATTGATCGACGTAAGGCTGGCCGTGCTAACACTTTACGCCCAAAACTGCTTGGGCAAGCCTCGCTAGTGTACGATACACCTAGCTCTCTCTCTGTCGTTGTTCTATTTATCCGCTCGCAACCCCATTCTGGGAGGTGTCCCCGGCAAAGTCTTTTCCATCTTGATGCCATTGTCAAGACAATACTTTTTAAAACCTGAATCCTCATACTCTCACCGTTGTCGGATCTCGACTTCTTTACTTTCAAGCTTGTCTCATTCTCAACCATGGCCTTCCAAGTCTTGAATACTTCAAATACTTCGACTTGTGTCTCAAGAAATAGACCCACACCTTCCTAGTATGGTCATCAATGAAAGTCACAAAATATGACTTTCCGCCAAGTGAAGAGACATTAGTCGCCCCCCGACATCTCAGTATGAATCAACTCAAGCGCTCTTGCTTTCGAGTCCGACCCATTCTCTAAAACTCACCCGCTTACGCTTTCCAAATACACGCAGTTCTCCGCGAGAAGTCAATTTCAGTCGATTGTAACTTTGGGAGTTTACCGTAAGAGTGAAGGATTTTCATTCCTTTCTCACTCATGTGACCAAGTCTGAGGTGCCAAACATTCAGATCCTCTTTGTCATGTGCCACGACAATCGACTCACAACCATGTGCGGTCATGTAGAGAGTACCATCTTTCTTACCATTTGCAACAATCAATGAACCCTTCGAGACCTTCCAAGTATCACGGTGAAGATCAGAACAACAAATCCTTCACTTGCCAATTGCCCCACGAAATCAAATTCTTCCTCAAACCGGGCGTGTCGACGTCCCTCAATAACCATGACGAGCCATTCATCTTGACATGCCGCGTCACCCTTTGCCGACAATGTCACAAGGTTGGTCATCACCGAAAGACCGTTCCAAGGTCACCTTCGGTGTAGTTCTCAAAGAACTCGATGTGAGGTAGCATGGAAAGATCTTCTTTTGGAATCAAGTACCCAAGACTCCTTCTTGTGCTCCATCGAACATATCAAAGCGTCATCTACCATCTCAACAACATTAGCTTCTTGATTCTTTTCTTGTTCTTATTAATGTTGTTGTTGTTTCTTGGTGCGGACAATTGGGGCTATAGTGGCCCGGCCTACCACAATTATAGCACACCACTTCACTTATGTCTCGAGGTTTGTGTTCAACGCTTTGCAATTGGGGGCCTTGAGATTTCGATCTCCCCCCCTCCACTTCTTCTTACCACGATTCTGTTTGAATTTCTCCCCTACTTTCGGTGCTCAATGCCGAAGTCCAAGATGAAGGACAATCTTGTCTCCGAATTTCCTCGGTTAGTACCATACTAACAACGTGCTCAAACTTCAACTTGGTCATTCCCGCAGAGCCACTAATAGCCGCAACTGTAGCCTTCCAACTTGGAGGCATTTGTCCAAGTATCGCCAAAGCTAGCACCTCATCACTAAATGTAATCTCAACCGACTCAATTGGTCCTTAGTTTGGTTGAATTTATTTAAGTGATCCTTGAAGGATGTCCCCTCCGACATTCTCATACTAAATAGCTTGGTGATCAAATAGACTTTGTTCGCGGCCGAGGGTTGTTCATACATCGTAGTAAGTGCCTCCATGAGAGACTTCGCCGTCTTCTCAATCTTAATATTGAAGGCTACCGACTTCGAAAGACTCAATCGGATTGTGGCCAAGGCCTTTCTATCCCCGCAAATCCCATTTTGTCTTGCGGAATCTCCTCGGGCTTCTCACTTATCAAGCGTTTCCATCAAATCCTTTTGATAGAGAACGCCCTCAATTTGCATCTTCCAATAGCCAAAGTTTGTTCCATCAAACTTCTCAATCCTGTAGCTTTCTTTGTCGGTCGTCATGACTTTACTGAATCAAAACCAACGGTGGAGAACCTCTCAGAGGAATTTCCTCAAACACCTAGCATCCAATGCTAAAGGTGGAGTCTTTTCCTCACACACCCTGTAGCTCTGTTACAGTCCTATAACTCCGATACCACTTGTTGGGAGATTTCACTAGAAAGTCACACCTCAATCTAGTTACTTTTTATCCCAAATGATTTCAACTTGGAGCTCACACCAAGGAAATCACCCACCCAAGACTTTGGTAGTTATCACAACAAACTCAAACAAGCAAAGCCACTAATTTATCATCACCCATAGTAAGCAAACAATAAATAAGGAAGTAAATATGCAAAGAGACACAAAGATTTAGGTGGTTCGGTAAATGTTACCTACATCCACACAAGAGCCAAGTTTCCTTTATAGCAAAGATTAGAGAGTTTACAAGAGATATCAAGAATCAAGAACAAGAGGCCTCACTCAAACCCTAGCTCAATAGAGCTCCCACAATACCCAATAAATGAATCTCTCAAAAAGTTGTCTCAAAACCCTAATCTATTTCCTTTATATAGGTGTACATAGAAAAAAAGGGGAGAAAAGGTTTGGGGCCAAAATATCAACAAATCGTCAAAATTCCGAAAAGTTTCAAAACTCTAAAGCTTGCTGGTGAGATACCAGAGCTTCATACGTTCGACGGTTCCACTGCCCAACTGAAGTAGGGTAGATTCTGTTAACTCTTAGGTCAAAGAAAATAGTGGTATTCAAGATGTCAATAGAGGATTTATCAAGGGCAGGAACATAAAAAATTTCAAAGGAGAACCTAGGCAGAGAAGAAGAAGAAGACACGACCAAGGGAATGCAGAAGAAGAGCAGTAAGATGTAACTGTATCCCGTGCAACAAGTGCTCGAGTTTGCCATAATAAGGGGATTCAAAGATCTCTTACTAGTTTGGAAAACGAGACAAGACGCAAAAAACTGAAACCTTGTTAAAGAGAACACCTAAATGTGAATGTTCAAATAAAAGAATAATCTCGAAAGCTAGAAGATTGACATGAGAAAACTTGACCAAAACCCTACCCTTGCTTGATTTAGGAGGCGACTGACATTTTCTTAACAAAACAGGGAACAAGGGCCGGGCCGACATCAGAGAAGCCCGTTTGATTAATTATTCTAGTCTGCTTCTACTCTGGTTATTGTAGGCACTGTTTGAAGAAAATTCTATTGAATTTCATATGATAAAATACTGCAAATTCTGCTCTTTAATGGAATTAATTAGGGAAATCAAACTATTAATTTTATAGTTATAATTATAAGGAAATTTCATATTTTCATGAGCGTAGATACAGATCCGGGTATAGTCTCTTTCAGCATTAAGCAAAAATACAGATTTTAGTCGTACATGTACACACATACTAGACACTTGATTTGATCTCTAAATTCAGATTTATGCACACTGTACGTTTAGTTTCTAAACAGCTGTATGCAACCAGATAGATGCGCTTCCTAAACTATGGCTGAAACGCATTTTGGAAAAACCTCATCTCTATTTTAAATCTTATGAAAAAACAAAAGTGAAAACAAAAAGATGTGTTACTTCATGCCCAGATTTTGAGATTACCAACAGGGAAGAGTGGGGCTCTCTTCTCCAAAACATTCTCAAAAGAATTCTAAGAACATCTCATTTAAGAAAACTACATTATTCGTCAAGAAAATTTCAAAGTATAGAATGCCTAGAAAATTGACTGATTGAACTAAGGTAGACTAATGCATTTTCCCACCATAAACAAATAAAACCAAGGAACTCACGCTCATGCTATTTACAAAGTGGTCTGCGATCATAATGTCGACTATCAGTGTATATTCCTTCAAATCAGGACTACTTGTTCATCAAATTGATGAGAAAGTCCCATTAACAATGCAAATATCAAACCCCAAACATCAAGTACATTCCTCTATGTCTTCCACTAAAAAATCAAATTTCATTTCCTTTTAATTAGTAAGCTGAATCGTATACCATACCGTACTTTACTATCAACCTATTATCTAAAAACAAAACAAAAGAATAAAAAATACATTTAAGCTACAAATTATGAAAACAAAACATACCAAAATCATGAAAACACAAAATTCAAAACACCCAAATCATGAAAACGAACAAATATCAAACACCCCAAGTTCTTAAAAAAAAAAAAAAAAAAAAAAAAAAAAAAAAAAAACACACACATCACTAAAATAATAAAACCCCATCACTTTTTAATTCAAAGAACCCCAACTAAATTGAAGAGTGTGTCCTAGGAATAAAACTTACACAAAATCTTTTTCTTCTTCTTTGCGTTCTCTAGCTCTGTGTTATGAATTTGTAGTGGGTTAGACCGTTAGAGAGACGGAGTGAGAGATGAGTTATTGATGAGAATGAGAGAAAGGAGTTGAGAGAGAGATATTGGAGAGAGAGAGTGTTTGCGAAGAAGAAGTGAAAAGAGATTGAGGACAGAGAGAAAGAAATTAACCAAACAATATTTTGGGCCACATATCCCCACCCGGCCCAACAACGTTGTTATGCTCACTTAAAAATAAGAGGTCCCACATGTTTCTTAGGAGTCACTGATCTCCTATTAACCATTCTCAACTCTTTCGGTATAATAAACCTAACGTTGAAGGTAGTTTTGAGTTTGAACTATATTGGAAAATATAGCTCTGATGGTTCAATTCTTAACTCTGTGTTGTAGGTGAGGGACAAGCTTTCAGTTCCCATAAGAATTGAAGTGAACTGGGCAGAATATAATGAGGCCATTCAATTGTGTTACAGTTCTTCAACATATTTCTTGCTTCCTATTCATAACTTGTTAGTTATCCATTAGACATGAAAATGTAAGTTATAGTAAAAGTGTCTCGCTCTTAGATGGTTCAATTCTTAACTCTCTGTTGTAGCCTGTAGGTGAGGGACAAGCTTTCAGTTCCCGTACGTAAGAACTGAAGTGAACTGGGCAGAATATAATGAGGCCATTCAATTGTGTTGCAGTTCTTCAACCAGCACATTCTCCAGAATCCAGATACACCAACCATACATATTTCTTGCTTCCTATTAGTTCTCCACTAGTTCTTCTAGTCTAGGTAGTTTGTATGGTTGCTCTCCTATTGGGTTTGAGGTTTACTCAATGTCGAAACTTGCACAGAGTTAGAAACAGACAGATCGAGCCAATATACATCTTATTGATACATCACCGCCTATGTGTGTGGAATGGTCACCTAGCTTGAAATATCACTGGTGTTTCGTTCACCCCATTAGTTCGATAGATAGACAGTAGTTTTCAAGACTAAGATTCTGGAATTTATGGATATTCTATGGACGGTGTATTGTTCATTGCTAATATGTTCTTGCCAAAAATGAGGATACTCCTTAAGCTTTACATTTAAAGTTGCTTTTGAATACGATTGTAAATGTAAGTTATAGTAAAAGTGCCTCGCCAATTAGAATTAAAGGGAGCATGGCCTAGACCATAGTCCACAGCTTGGGAGGGTGGTGGAAAGAAAAAAAAAACTAGTAGTAATAGTTAGTGTAGGAGGAGAAGAGAGATTTATGGAGATTTGTTTCTATTATTGAGTTGCCTAATATAGATTTCTTAAGTATCAAGTAAAAGATACTTCCCATTGTAACTATATAACCTAGTGTGTGTTTTCCCTTAAACTACCAATGAATAAAATCAACTCCTCTCTTCTTCTGGATGGATGTATTGCTGGCTGCTACACTGGCAGCCGAACCACGTTAAATTATTGTGTTCTTTGTTTATCGTTTCTAATTTGCGACATGGTATCAGAGTGGTGATTGTAATCCAATACGCTATTAGAAAACAAGAAGAGAATTTTTGTCTTCCAAGTTCGTAATTTTTCTAAAAGATCTTCATTCAAGCGGTTGTAACTTTTCAACCCGCATCGAGAATCACACAAGGTAGGAGCGTTAGATTCATAGCATTAGTATTTGTTGTTTGTATTTTTTGGGATCTTTTTGAATTCGTTGATAGGCTGAAACCTGATTCAAAGTCAGACAAGTCCGCATGGCCCGATTCAAATCCAAAGTTGGAAACTTTCAAGTCCCCTTTAAATGGTGTGAACTATGTGCTATGGTCTAGCTGAACTTTGGTCTCGGTGGGGAAGAAATTGGGATTTCTCAATGGGTGTAAAATTGCCCATCGGACCGATTCGGGGGGTATGAAGATTGGGTTGCTAATGATCAACTTATTAGGTCATGGCTTCTCAATTCTATGGAATATTTACCTTTTCTGATTGACTAAGGAGTTATATTAGTCGATTGGCTGCGTATGGTAATCAAAACAATTCATTTCGAATATTTGAACTCCAACTTGAGATGGAGGGGCGTGAACAAGGTGAGAAAACAGAAAAGCATCTTGGCTACCTCAAAAAATTATGGGGACGAGTACAATATGTATCGTCTGATTTTGATGCACAAATCTTGTTGAAACGCGTCTTTGAAGGCGACAAGATTTTTCTCTCCTTCGTAGCTTGAAGCCGGAATATGACCACGCCAAAAGTAATGTTCTCATGGGTGGTTCCTTACCATCCATTTATATTCTTTTTTGTGCCACTATTGAGGGGAGGAAACTAGAAAGAAAACAATGATCATTGAATCTAAATCTTTTAATGAAAAGATCGAGACCTAATGTTCTCTTGGCGTAACGGAAAAGTCTCGGTTATGACAGATGGAAGAACAATGCACGCCACAAAGGAAAGAAGGAGCTTTATCATTGTGATCATTGTGGCAAAATTTGGACATACCAAGGAACGTTGTTGGGAGTTCTTGAAATGCGAACATTGTAATAAAATGGGCATTCCATGGATCGTTGTTGGGAACTACATCCTCATCTCAAAACTAAAAAAAAGAATATGCTTTGTCATTTAAAACCTCAATGTCAATGAATCAATTGGGTCATCTTATTCAACAACTCGGTAAGTCTATCTCTTCAAATAAGGATCAGTCTTCTTCGATAAACGTGTCAGGGTAACATTCATGCGTATCTTGCTTCCCATTCTAAAGCTAACTCTTGGATTATTGATTAAGGAACGATCATATGGCCAATAATCCTTCTTACGTTCTTAATTTTGTTCCAAGTTAACATGATATTTTCATTTGCCAATGGGTCTAAAGTTCCTATTCGAGGTATTGGGAGAGTTAATTTTTCCCTAAGAGTCCAACAACCGATGCTCTTGTTGTTCCTTCATTTCTGTTCAACTTCTTTACATTGGTAAAATTACAAATTCTTTAAATTGTGATGTCATTTTTTCACCTACTTGTCATCTTCGGGGATCGAGAGTCGAAGAAGACGATTGGTGAGGGCACATATTGAGCATGGACTATATTTTTAAATTCTTCGGATAAGGCATGTCATGTTAGTGGTTTAGTTGAGAGTTGCACTCTACACAAACGTCTTGGACATCCAATCCGTAGTGTTTTATCGAATCTTTTTCCTTCTTCTATTTTTAATAAATCCAATGTTTGTGATGTTTGTCAATTCTCAAAACAAACTCGATTTCCTTTCGTTAATTCATTGTCTAAACTCCGATGAATTGTTTGAATTAATTCATTCGATTTGTGGGGACCTGCACCTATTGATTCATATGATGGGTATAAGTTTTTTGTTTTATTTATCGATGATCACCAACTACTTGGTTGTATTTGTTAAAAGCGAAAAATGAGGTATGCACTGCTTTTTAAAGACTTTCAAAACATGGTAATGACACAATATGGTGCTAAAATCAAATTTTGGCGTTCGATAATGACATCGAATATGTTAAAGGACCTTTACCTCGATTATCTTCATAGCGGGGCATTCTTCATCAAACCGGTTGTGTTGGTACTCCCACAAATGGGGTTGCCGAAAAAAAATCGCCACATTTTGGAAACTACCGAGCCCCTTATGTTTTGGATGAACGTTCCCTCGATATTGGTCGATGGAGTCTTGACAAATTTGCCTACTTGATTAATCGTCTTCGAGTAGAGTCCTTGACTTTAAGTCACCATTGGAAGTCTTTGAAAAATCGAAAAGCCCGACATATCACATGGAACGGGTATTTGGTTGTATTTGTTTTGTGCATAAACAAGCTCCTCATTGAGATAAGTTGATGCTCGGTCTACTTTCGATATGTATTCTTTGGATATTGTTCTACCAAGAAAGGGTATGTTTGTTATGATCTAGAAAAGTATATCTCGTGATGTGAAGTTTGTGGAGACGAATCTATTTTGAGTTTGGGACTCGATCGAGCAGGAACGGCTTGGTACCACTTCCTTCAATCTCTAATGTGCCACCTCCCCTAGAAGTCAATGAAACCAGGTGTCCCCGCAGAGAAGAACTTGTCCCCGCAGAATGTAAACTCATGTTACAACAGAATCTCCTATGGTTTCTCCTTATTCCTCAACCTGCACCGGCTCCCTCTGTCCCACAGATGACTCGACAGTCAGATAGAGCGACTCGTCCATCAGTGAAATTGAAAGATTATGTTACTAATTATCATGCAGTTTCTTATCCATTACAAGAATACTTCACATATGATAATATCGAATCGGTCTCCCACCGCTTTTCTAAGCGTTTTTGGATAAAGGAGAACCAAAGACTTTTCGAGAGGCTAACTCCAATCCGGTATGGAGAAAGGCTAACACCGGGAAGAATTATAATCTCGGATGCAAATCGACATGGGAGATCATTCCATTACTATAGGAAAGAGTTGTGATGTCGTTGATTCTTTAAACTCAAATTTAAAAGTGATGGTTCCATTGATCAATTTAAAGCAAGACTTGTTGCTAAGGGATTCACACTCGGACTTATGGAGAAGATTATAAAGAGACTTTTATGTACTAAAATGAGCACCTTCGAAAGTGCTTTTATCTCGGGTCATCAATCAAGATTGGAAATTATTCCAAATGGACGTTAAAAATGCTTTTTTGCATGGTGATCTCAAAGAAGAGGTTTACATGAGTGTTCCCCCTGGACATCCACTAGAAACTAAACCTGGTCTTGTATGCAAGCTGAAGAAGGCCATATATGGGCTTAAGCAATCTCCACGAGCTTGGTATGCCAAGCTCAGTTTCGTGCTCCTAACGCATGGACTCAAAAGAAGTGGTGCTGATCCATCTCTCTTTGTTAAGAAAACCATGTACGGTATTGTCATTGTTTTGGTTTACGTTGATGATATTGTCATTACAGGTGATGATCAAGGTGAAATATCAAAACTTAAGGCGTTGCTGCATGATCGCTTTGCTATCAAAGATTTGGGTGTGTTGAAGTATTTTTTGGGATTAGAAGTTGCTTACTCAAAACGTGGCATCTTCTTAAATCAGCGTCAGTATGTCTTAGAGTTGCTCAAAGAGATCGGAAAGCTAGCAGTGAAACCGTCAGATACTCCGATTGATAGTAAAGCAAAGCTTGATAATGATGGAGAATTAGTCTCGGACGTTAGTCAGTTTCAGAGGTTAGTTGGTAGACTAATCTATTTGACTATTACTCGCCCAGACATCTCTTATGCAGTAAGTTTGGTAAGCCGTTTTATGCATGCTCCAAAGACTCACCACATGAATGCAATTCATAGAATATTACAGTATTTAAAGGGTTCTCCAGGGAGAGGTATTTGGATGAGCAAGAATGGTCATACTTCTATTGTTGCATCTGATGATGTTGATTGTTTTTGGTTTTTTTGATCGATCCATCTACAACGAGGCTATTGTACTTTTGTTGGAGGTAATGTGGTAACATGGAAGAGTAAAAAGCAAAATGTTGTTGCTCGATCGAGTGCTGAAGCAGAATACCGAGCTATGGCATCTACCACTAGCGAGATTATTTGGCTTCGTGCCCTGTTGCGAGATTTAAGTTTTGATGCTCCTCAGCCAACAAAACTGTTTTGTGATAATTTCATCCACATTGCGGCCGAATCCAGCGTTTCACCTAACGGACCAAGCACATTGAAGTAGATTGTCACCGTGCGTGAAAATGTGGAAGCCAATCTCATTTGCACTCCCTTTGTTGTAGTGGTCCAGCGGTTAGCGGATATTTTCACAAAAGGATTACCCGCTGCCAAGTTTCAAGAGATACTACCCAAGTTGGGCTCCATCGATATTTTCGCACCAACTTGAGGGGGAGTGTAGGAGGAGAAGAGAGATTTATGGAGATTTGTTTCTATTATTGAGTTGCCTAATATAGATTTCTTAAGTATCAAGTAAAAGATACTTCCCATTGTAACTATATAAGTGCTGGTGTGTTTTCCCTTAAACTACCAATGAATAAAATCAACTCCTCTCTTCTCCTGTGGATGTAGGCTGCTACACTGGCAGCCGGACCACGTTAAATTATTGTGTTCTTTGTTTATCGTTTCTAATTTGCGACAGTTAGTGATAGCAATGCCCCCTTGGTGGAAAATCCTGAATCCGCCCCTGCTTCTAACCTAGTGAACGTTTTGTACATTGTAATTGTATTGATTGAATGATTACATCTAGAGAAATTGTTGTACATGCTGTCTGGGATATATACGCAGAAGAATTACTTCTAAAAGCACCAAAGGCGTAGAGCAGCTGCTACTCTTGTACGCAGGAAACAGCTATAATTGTTTTATCTTCTGGCAGTCTGGACCCGGGTCTAATACCTGTCCGATCACCCATTCACCTAAATAAAAAGTTGGACCGAAGAAAGGTAAACTGAACTTGTTTCTAGGGAGTTGAGTTCATAATGAAATCGGTTCTTCCATGCATCTTTCCTTCCAATTATATTATCTTTCAACCGTTCAATGCTGGAACTCCCTTTCTGTTATCTCTTCTATTACTCCTTGCTTTGCAATACCCACACATGCTTGGGGTTGTGGATAGAGGTAGCCTGAAAACAGAAAACATGCTTGTCCGTGGAGATGGTCACACCATGATCTCTGATTTTGATTGTCAGTTATGGAACCGGCCACAAAATTGCCTGGTCGATGTGCACAATCCATTTGTATAGACCCTTTCTGCATGTTATGGAAATAAGCCTTGGGAACAACTTGAAACTTGACCCCATGAAGAAACACATAAATACCGATGCAAAGATTATTTACAATACTCAAAGGTGAATACAATTTATTAAAAGAAACACACAGATTTAGGGGAAAAAAAATAAACCAATCAAATAAATAAATATTCTTCATAAAATCAGAATGACAGATAGGGAGTCCAAAGTTGTACTGCTCTAGGAACATGATTATCCAGAGAGTGAACGATACAACTTAAAACAAAACAAAAGCAATACTTCGTCTGAATGCCATAATCATGTAAATCATTGAGCCTTTAGCTTTGAAGGCCGGTTACGCCTAAAGAGACAACGTGGAGGGGGCTCCAAGCAGTAACGGAGCGACATGCCAAGAAAAACAAAAACAAACACAGCAAACAACTCCTGCTTATTTGCAAATTCGCTAACTTGCACAGATGTAGAAGATTTCAGCATGTAGCCCTGATCACCAACCGTGACATTCCCTTTAAGCATAATAAGCCTAGCTGTAAAAGACCACTTCGCCGTGACAATGGTCTCCACATGCACCTGAAACACAGTTGTCCCCCCCTTGAAAGCCTCCCTCATAGCGGTCTCCCAAGGTAACCCAACAGTTGTAACAGTCTCTCTTCGATGGACTGTCTCCTTGCATGATCTCTGGTAAAACCCTGGAATTGAAACAAACCCAACTGGAACGCTTGGGTTTTCGCCAAAATAAAGGGTAACATTTAGGGTCTTGATGTAAGTTGTTTCGCAGGAGTGGAGTTTAAGGCCGAAGAGTATAGTGGTATTTGAGACGTCATTAGAGAATTTATCAAGAGCAGGAACATAGAACTCTTCAATGGAGAGAGTGGGCGCAGAAGACACTACCAAACCAAGGCAGAGAAAGAAAGCGATAAAACGTAAAAAAGAACGAGTGCATGATTTTTCCATAGTAAAGATGAGAAAGAAACTAAGTTTGGAAAAGGAAGAACAGAAGACTTCTAGAGGAGAACACCGAAACTTTAATCTCTTGTTGTCAAATCATACACCTCTATATAATGTATATATAGAGGTGTGATGCATGATTTCTAGTCGTTATCAAATTAGAACTACAATTTTCGTTCTATTTCTATTTATTGACCTACTTATGGTCTATTAATTAGAACTTGTATGTACTACTGATTGAAATTCTACTTAGAAATCATCTTTATTTTTATCCAACCTTCCAAACTCAGTAATTCTAAAACCACATCAAGAGAATAAACCTTCAAAACAATCTAACGAATCCCCCTAACAATATCATCGAAAAAATATAAATTGGCAGAAGAATTGGAAGAGAGTTGAGAACTATTTTTTTTTTCCTACGTTAGCAAAAATGTATTAGTATGGGAAAAGGAGGTACAAGTTACATTGTAGGAGTTGCTTTGGGTTTGTACAGCCCCTAACCACCTTTAAACACTACAACAGATGAGTCTTTTTGCGACGTTTCAAAGCGTAGCAATAGAAACCAAAAGCGTTGCAAAAGATCATTAGCAACGGTTTAGAAAGCGTCGATGTATCGTTGCAATTGATGCCGATGCAGATGATAACCAACGACGAAGCAAAGCGTAGCAAAAAGCATATGCTGCAACTACTGATATAAGCGTTGCTAATGTAATAAAAGTGTCGCTGATTATTTTCTTTTCTTATTTTGATGATTTGTATTAATTAATGTTTCCCGACGCTTTTATGGGTTGCAAAAGGTTCCATATTTGCAATGTTTTCGTAACCGTTGTTGATTGTCTATTTTGGCTATTTTTTGTACTATTTGCATACGCTGATATTATTCTTTAGATAGTGTTAGCAACACTTGTAAGGGTTGTAAAAGGACCATTTGGATGTATAATGGTTTATGTATTTACAACGCTTTTCAAAAGCATAGCAATTACACTTTTATATTTGCAACTATTTGCATGTGTTGCAGAAGATCTTTTCTCCTATCCCTACTATGATTTCCTAATTTGCAATTTTCATATAAGGCCTATATAAAACTTTACACACTCAAAAACATTTAACTAACAAAAGATTTAATTTCATAAGCTCTAAATGTAGAAAAGTATCACAAAATCCAAAATAATTTCCACATAGCCTCGCTAGTATGTTTACAATAATTGCATATCCTTCCTAAGCTTGCAAAAAAAAATATCATTCAAAATTCTAGGGCTGAGTATTGCATTTATGATCGTCTTCAATCCCCCCAACAGTCCATCTTTGCAAAGTACTCATGAAGTTGAACCATTCTGCAAGAAAATTAGTTATATATGAAGGCGCCAAGAAATGGCAAGTAGAGTTTAAGTGACAAAATATACGCTCAAAAATGATTTTCAATTCCACACAACTAATAACTAATAACCAATATTCCATTTATAGTCATTTCAAGAAAAACTCGCTAAGAACCTGTGTTGATTTCTAACTATGAAACTATCTTCCAAAGTTTGTATGGTTCCAATTAATAATTCTAGAATGGTGCAAAATATACCCAACCGCCAATTATAAAAAAAAAAAAAAAATAAATAAAAAAAAAAAAGTCCTAAGCCACTGCATGCCACTTCTAGGCCACTGCAGACCATTCTTTCTTGAGTTCTCTGACACGCCATTCACTAAGTATGTATATTACTTCCTTCAAAAGCCAAAAAACAGCACCACGCCATCCACACAATTATCCTTTAGTCCTACGTACTTACACATCAATCAAACATATACAACTACTCACCAACCACCACAACCCTTATCTCACATAAAGGTTCCTGATTCAATCACTTCAACTCAATGTTATAAAGAAACATGTCAAACACTATTCAATGGTGACTTCAATGTCTCAACTCATCAAACCAAAAATTAGGTTGAAACAATATAAGAAATTAAGTATAGAGTGGGTGTTACTCTACAAAAGAAGAACTAAAGTAAAGAGCACTATTACCTAGTAAGAATTTGACCGCAGATTCTCCAAGTGTGCTCCTTAAATTCCTACCCAATCAATACTTCAAAAACAATATCGTCATCATCCTATTATCCTCCTCTATAAGGATTTTTCAGTAACACCCTTTAATTGGTTTTAATCTATATACTAATTACTAGGTATTATAGTTATGCTCTTGAAGCCTATCCCTATCCTATTCCTATTCTTTGCTCCTGAAGAGCCTAGACCGCTAATGTCGTTGAATGAACAAAGACTTCACTTCGGAAATGCTGTTGAAAGATGACTACTCTGTGCACATCCAATTCTTCCTGAAAACAGAGCATTTCTTGCTTCTGATCTTTCTTGTCTTATCTTGTTTGTGCCTTGCTTGCATTTATATGTTTTTCCTCTCACCTTCATCTCATTGAGCTAGCAATCATTCCCCCAATCTTCATGACAAAAGGAGGTCATATATATTAAAAAGCATGGCACACATGAAATGTTTTTCCCAAGCATTTCAAAGTTTCCAACTAGTAATGCTAGAACTGCTAAGGAACTATTGCAACAACCATATTGCACTTGAGAAAAATAGCATATTAAAATTTTACATGTAGAGGCTTAGCACCAGGTAAACTCTTGAACTTTGTCTATACTTTTACGTATAACTCTGTGAGTTTGTGTCTTCATGAATTGCTTGAGGTCAATGTTTCGAAAGTGTTACCTAGCTAAGAGGCTAGGATCACATTAGTAACATTCCTAAAGATATTCAGCAGATTGATGGCTAGTCTTTCTTTTATCTTATTCTGACAATTAACAATAAGAGCAACTTAGTGGAGTGTAATACCTGGCCTAGTTCGATCATATTCTTAGTGAATGTTGTTCACAAGGTAAGGTCCTTAAGGTTTAAGTAGTAGAAGAACTTGATAAAGTTCAGTATCATGTGACATTCCAATGCATGTGACTCTCAACATTAGACCTCAATATACTTTCACAGCGTAGACAAAGATAAAGATCACCACATTTGTATGTAAATTCATACCGCAGAAAAATGGGACCCAATAAGCGCCATGAGAAACTCCAATTTAGCTTCAGAAGCCATTTTCCAATTCTGTAGCTCCTCAACCCTACCCTCATTTTTGTACCCAAGAAGTTGTGAGTTGCTTTGCTTGTCTCATCTCTCAGCTGCCTCAGCTCTCCTCCTAAGGTCTTCAACCTCTGGATTATTGTAACTGGAGGATGACAGTGGATCCATGCCGTATCCAAGACCCATGACATAACCAGGTTTTGTACCTAAGACTTTGTCAGCAATTTCATCCTCGGTCATAGGGGTAGAGCCTTCTTGTAGGGATTGAGTCTGCATCTCCAACATTTTTATCCTATGATTTGAAATATGGCACAAGTATTAAATGAATATGCTCTTCATAAAACTAGAATTGCACACAAATAAGAAAAACCGAACTTGGTCATTACACAATTTTCTTGAGCTACAAGGCCAAACCAGCCTTTGCCTTGGTTATAGTACATCATAAAATGAATAAATACGATAAAATTCAATCCTTCCGGGCTCTTGTTGAGTCTCTGCATTAACCTGTAACAAGCTTAGAAAGATACATCAATATGTTGATACAAAATCTTGAAGTAGAAAAAGTAACAGATGAAAAGAAGGCTACTAAAAAATAATAAACGATTTATACTACCTTATCTACTCGGTGATTTAGAAAGGACCTCGGTGATTAACCTTCTTCTGCCCACGATTTGCCTTGTTTTTTGTGCTGAGTTTCTAACCATAGGAAATATTTAGTTAGAAATACAATAAAAGATAATTATAAAAAATCATATAAATTACTTTAAATTTTTCTGTTTCAAACCAATCACAAAGCAATTCCCAATCCCCTTGCGCGAGGCTTCCGTCTATGGCATTTGGGAGACCCTTATAATATTTGTGCAGCCTGCACCTGTACTCTTTGAGGCACTGTCCTAGATACTTATTAATAGCCGTTTCTACATGCGGCAGATGGATATCAATGTCAAAGCTATTCTGCAAACAAGTTATGCATGCAATACAATGTTAAAAAAAATAAATAAATAAACAATATAATTAGTAATGATATTTTATTACCATTATATGTTCTTGCATCGTATTAACTTTTGACTTGAACTCCTTCTTCACCTTTCTCCAGTTCTGAACTGCTAGAGGTGCATACTTGCGGCAAATTATGCCAACTTCATAAGCAAATTGTTCACTCCAACTCCCTACAGGTTTTGACCTCCCTGGTGGAATCTCAATTCTCGGTTTCTGACCTGTCCTTGCTTTATGATTGATTAGAGTTGTGTTCTTTGCTTTACCTCTTTTTTTAGTGGGGAGTAATGGTTATATATACACTTTTTACATTGGAACTAACGTAGAAGAAAAGAGAAAGAAAGAATTATGGGTTCGGGACATGGGAACAACTATGATTACTCGTTCAAGATGTTGTTGATTGGTGATTCTAGTGTTGGGAAGAGTAGTCTTCTTCTCAGTTTCATTTCTAACTCTGTTGATGATAATCTCTCCCCTACAATTGGTATTTTTTTTTTTTTTTTTTTTTTTGTTGTGATTCTAATAACTTCAAAGTTTGTACTGAAAATTTACTAGTCTAGTGGAAAATGGTTAAAAAGAGAAGAGTTCAAGGTTGGTTCTTGTATCTTTTTGATGATTAATACAAGTTGTTAAGCCACAAACGACTTTGCGATTATTTTTGGATACTGCATTAATGTTTTAGGGACATGATTTAAGTTTTATCTATCTTAAATAATACATAATGTCCTCTTGTTATCTATATTTAACCATGAAAGAATTCAAATGATCAAGGAAAAACTTGAGCCAAAACAAATGCTTAACAACCCTGCTTCTTTGCAAATAGGTCCAAAATCTATCCAACAAAATTGTTCCTCTGCTTTCGAAACAAGTCCTATACGTTCATTGTGCTTTAGTGCCTAATGGAGTTGAGGATGTCAATGTATGTAAAGAGAAGTAGTTTATCATTATTTGACACCTTGTTATTTTCTGTTGAGGCCTTGAAGGGTGCCCAAAGCCATTTTGACCTGGAAGCGCACCTGTTATAGTGCTAAGGTTATTCTTAGTGAACCCTTAGTGTGATCATTTTTCATCTGGATACACAGTACACACAGAAAACTCCTTTGAAAATCTGTCATATAGTTGGTTTGTATGCAGTTTCAATAAGATTCGTTAGCTGCTTCCATGGATTAAAATGTGATTGCTTTCCTATGCTGTATTGAAACACAGGGCTTTCATTTTTCTTATTGCATCATATACTGATTTCTTACATTTTTATCAACCATGTCCAGGTGTGGATTTCAAGATTAAACTGCTCACTGTTGTTGAGAAGAAATTGAAGCTTACAATTTGGGACACTGGTAAGTTGTGGCAATGGTCAACTATCATATGATTACTAGAAATACATATATAAATCCATTATCTATTGTTTGCATCAATTTCATTACTGTTTCAGTAAGTAGAGAATCATACATGTGGCTGGCAGCCTTGGCAAGGATTTTAACCACAAAATCTTGTTAATAGGGGTTTTAGGAAATGAAAGTAAATATTTGTCTATTTTGTGCTTGATGGTGAGTCAGTAAACCATACTCTCCTCACTATCTTTTACTGTGGCGCATTTCGTATTCGTTTGTGTATTTATGGGTTATATATAGTGGGTATCTCCTGGTTCTATTGGAAGAACATACTACTCCATTAGTTTTCAAAGAGTGCATTCCTTGAATGAGAGCTCGAGCTGGAGGTACCTCAACACTTTGAAGTCCTTTAGGGTGTTTTTTTCTGGACAGAAAGTGAGAACAGAAGACATTATAAAGATGTGAGGTCAATGCTCAACTGATCATCTCAAGTAAGGGGGTTTTGTTTCTTTGTTTAGTTCAGGAGTTTCGGATCCTTCCTTTTGGTCTGTTTTTAGATAACTTGGGGGTCTATCGTGCAAGGCTGTTTTAAAAGAAGGAAATAGCCCTCTGCATAACCACTAAGAAATCCCGACTAGGCTGATATTCCTTAGCCCATTCATCATTTTCTGTTCTACATCTTGCTCCCGTATAAAACCATACCATAGAATATTAGAATCCCACTTCCACATAAAATCTTCTACTTTGAGCTGCCTAAGTGCTGAATTTCCAACCGCCCATTCAGAAAGGAATTATTTGAAATCGAGGATGATGTGATGTAGGTCTATTTTTTCATGCCTAAACATCCACTAGTTTTTTCCTTCCAAAAACCTGAAATAATAGCTTTTGGAATGTGTTCTGATAACTATGAATGAAGCACATTCCTAAAGCAACAAAACAAATAGATCCTAGAACATAAAATAAAATTAGCACTTACTGGATTAACTATCAATGGAGTTTATCCCCCCTCTCCCTCACCTTGCTTGTCTTTTATTTATAGTTCCTAGCATAAGCATTGATTCCGAACTTCATTGGACGGAAGGCCTCTTAAGGTGCCAGCTCAATGTTGGGAACAGAGTGGTTCAGTGACTGAAACAATTATTCTGACTGGGTGGAATAAGTGGAAGGAGAGGTGGACTGTGTTTGATGCATGGAGTCTTCCTTGAGGATGGGGTCCTTATGGACGCTGTAGCTGCCAGAATGTGAAGGGACTTGATGAATGCTGGACTTCCCGCTTCCATTCATTGAGTTGCTTTCAGCTGATGGATAGTGGTGAATATTGTCTTTCTTGGTAGGTGGATACTAGATAGGTTTGCATGGTTGAAGAGAAGTAGAGATCTTAGGATAAGGTGTTGGTAGATGATGATGATGATGATGATGTTGTCTTCTCTGTGTAAAACATAGTATATTTTTTCATAATGATTATTGGCGTTATGTATTTTTCTTTTTTTCCTACTGAATTTTATGTGTTTTTAGGACTTTCGTATTACTTCCTTTTTCCTTAAAGTGTGAAGAATATTTCAAAATTAATCCTGCACTGACATATTTTATTGATCCACTGAACCTTGATTTCTTTTGCAGCTGGACAGGAAAGATTTAGAACTTTAACAAGCTCTTACTATAGAGGTGCACAGGGGATCATTCTTGGTATGTAGTTTTATGTATTGTGAAGTCATATCTCATATGCTTTTTTTTAATTGGGTTTGGCAGCAAGTAGGTTATTGAACACATAGGTCTTGCAACATAGCTATGTCTCAAATTTTGCTTCTGAAGTTAAGCAGCGGATTTGATACCGTAACCGTTATATGATATTTAACAGATACCGGAACGCATTACAGTATGTATAACCTGGATCGTTGAACAGAGACACTAAAAGACATTTTGTTTTTCAGTCTTTCTGTTACTTCACACATCCTTTTTGTTTTGACTTAGCTCTGATGCATTATACATGTTATTCATATGGAGGCTTCTAGCCATCCTTTAGCTCATTTTAGGTCAGTACTCATGCTCAAGTGTGTTTCTGGAAACAATTACCCATTATTGAGATACACGCAATGTTGCAAGCCAAAACTCTCTGTCAATATTTTTGGAGAAATTCCTCTCTCTCTCTCTCTACCAACTCTTTTATGGTGAGTTTTACTGTTGTTGAAGACAACAATGGTTGAAAAATAGTTGGGTCAGAAAGAAAATCTCTTGAATTTCCGCACGGCGGTGCTTAGCTTTATGGTGTGTTTGACTGATAGGGAACTTTCCGCACAAGTAAATGTCCCCCGGTGTGTTTTTTTTTTTTGGGGGTTAAAGGAAAAAGAAAGGAAAAGAACAGAAATGCTATCTTTTGAAGAAATTTGTTTCCAGCATTATTTCTCATTATCTAAACACTATTATATTGTTGATTGCAACTCTTGCTTTCCCAAATAATTTTTCTTATAGAAAATATATTTTCAACAACAAGTACCTATTAAAGAAACACACAATTAGATAATTCATTGTAAATCTCAATTTCAAAGTACTTTTTGCATGGTCTCTTATGTATGCCCATACAATTTTCTTTCTGGAAATTTTCCTCTGAGACTTTGGAAGCTGTAAGTAATCTTGGCTCCTTTTATTCCTTTGTTCTGTTCTGTGGTTTGATAGATATATCAAAATTGTCTGAATGCTTGGAAAGGGAGAATAAACCACCCTCTCTTGTATTCCTTGTCTTTGATTGATGTTTGAAGTTTCAGTGTTCTTCCTTTTTCTTTGTATTCTTCTTCTTCTTATTCATCCTTCTCTTTTGCTTTTCTTCTTTGATTGATTTTTCTTATTCATTTCGATACGAAAAGCTATTGAAACATCAGCGGATGACAGTTTTATTTTGGATAGTAAGAGTAAGCATTCTTCATACATAGACTTTAGTGACCTTGTAAATTATAGTTTGAGACGACTTTTTTTTTTTTTTTGCTAGGTAAGCTGTATTATATTATATTAGAATGTAGATTACATGAATATAAAAGGAAGGATGGAACATACCTCCACCTCTCCTTGTTCTAGCCATTGTCTGCCAATGCTTAACACATCATAGGTTCCAGTACTGAACTTAACAAAACTAAAGTAAACAGAGTCCGGGTTTTCCAACTTATATAGCCAAGGAGGTCTTCCCACATACACCTCCATCGTACCCATACTAGGACTGGTGCCATGTTTTGCAGCTATGTCAGCAGCAAAGTTTGCTTCCCTCCAAGTGTGGGATATCAAACAGAAATCCAGTTTTCACTTACAGAGTTCCCACCTCTTCCTCAGCTGCCATGGCACTTTGTTTTATACAAAAGCCAATAGCTGCCTTCGAGTCTGTTTCCACCCAAACTTGCTTCCAATCTCTAGTAACAGCCATCTCCATGCTTTCCAATATTGCACAACATTCTGCCCAATAGCTGGTAGACAAACCCAATCCTTTGCTCAAGGTTAAAACAATTCTTCCCAAATGGTCTTGAAAAACAGATCCCCAACCTGAGTTACCTGGGTTTCCTAAAGAGGAGCCATCAGTGTTGATCTTGATATGAGGTTCTGGTGGCAGTAGCCATTGGCATTCCTTGATTTGAGGTGCTCTTCCTAACCTCAAGTTTGCTCCCCAACCATTCATGACCATCTTCTCCCTTTCACTGTTGTAGTTATGACCCCCCGAGAGGTGTGCTGCACAAACTTGTGAACTCACAAATTTCTTGCAAAAATTCAGATCAACCTTTGTATTATCAAAGTAAACTTTGTTTCTATGAAGCCACAGACTAACCATACCCCCTACAACAGCTGCACCCCACATATGTCGAATGGTCGTACTACATCCTTTAGCCATAGAAACAGCTTCTCGAATGGACAGAAAAGTGTCTCTGAACCCAAACCTTGTAGCAAGCCAAGCCCACAAACTCCGTGCAAATCACAAGCCCAAAGTAGGTGCATCAATTCATCTGTATCCTTGGGAAGCACATACAACACACTGATGCAGTACGAATACCTCTTCTTTGCATTTTTGCGTGTGTGGCAGCACAATTATGCAAACCAAGTTTCTCTAGTTTCTCTAGACCCAAGTTTCTGTAGTTTGAAGTTTGAACCTTTCAAACTAACTGATAACATAAAGAATCCATCTTACTTTCAGTCTGGTAAACCTCTATATTTAATTCTGCACTATTGGAAAGTATAAGCTGTTAATATTCTGTAAATGTTACACCGTTCCCCAGAATGTTGAATAACCATGCCACTTTTTAAGAAAACATTAGAAGTCTCCTGCTGTATATCACAGTACATATCCTTTCCGTATCCACTTCGCTCCCCCTTGCTCTACCTCCCCCCATGCGTGCTAGTCTCTACCATACGTATGTTTAACATTTCTGGTTCAGATAGGATTTCCTAATTTGTATGTGTGGTAGTGATTCAGCTTCTTTCTCCTTTCAGTTTATGATGTCACAAGGCGAGAAACATTTACCAACTTATCAGATATTTGGGCAAGGGAAGTGGAGCTCTATTCAACTAACCCTGATTGTATCAAGATGCTTGTCGGCAATAAAGTTTATAAGACCAGTTACTCTTATCTATCTCTTAGCTTTCTATCCATTAAGCAGCTTATGAGAAGAAGTTTTACTCATAATGATGCTGATACTGGTCTGCACCAAATGAAGTTCCCACGTAATTAATTCATACATAGATCATACTTTAAACACCGATCTCTGCTAATCTTTGAGATTATTCTCATTAACAGAATTTGGATTTCAACATTAATGCAATCCTTTAATATGTTCAGTAATGTTCAACAAAATATTTTAAAAATAAACACTTTAGAGGTTTGAAAGCTTCTTTGTAGTTTTGCAATTTGCTCTTACTCCAATCTCCAGCTGAAAAAAACACTTCTTTACTCCTTGCGTGCTTGTGAGAGAATCAAGTTCAACTATTTCTAGAGATGGTATATAACATAGGTGTTTTCTGTAGAGTTTTATTCGTCACTTGGTTATGTTAGTGGTAGAAAAGAATGCGGCCCTCTTCTTACTGAGACATGATGCTTTTCAGGATAGTGAAAGGGCTGTAACAAGGGAAGAGGGTATTGCTCTTGCAAAAGAGTGTGGATGTTTATTTCTAGAAAGTAGCTAAAACCCGAGAAAATGTGCAGCAGTGCTTTGAAGAGCTTGCATCAAAGGTACGCATTCTGCAAAACCGCACACCTCTTTTCAAATGTAGTATAGTACTTTTAACGTACTTTACTAATTTATTGCAGAGTCCGGTTCCTCTATAACCGGGTACAGAGATCAATCTCTGTACCACACACACACACATCTCGTATCTCGACGCACACACACACATCTCGGATTTGAATCAATGGCGAGATAACACGGTTACAGAGATGATCTCTGTACCCGGTTGTAGAGATCTCGAGTCCTTTATTGCATATACAATACTGTTCCCTACTGGTTATGTTAATAATGATACATGTTAATATTACAAAGTTGTCATCTTTGCTTTTATTTAATATCTATATATTGTTGTTTTTTTTGTTTTTCCACCATGTATATATATCGTATTGAACATAAATTACAAGAATCGGTCATGAGGATATAAATCTACACAATATGATATGGTTGGTCTACAACTTAAGCACATATCATATTCAGACTCGTGAAAAGAAGAAATTGGATAAATCAATTGTGTAGAGCAGTGTCGTTGGACCAAAGAATGGCTTTATGCCGTTCAACTCTAGAGTATGTCAAGATGCCACTTGTCCTCAGGGTGCATGCTAAAATAGGACACTAACAGTTTCTTTAACAGAACAATCCAGGAACAAAGAGCATTGTCTCTGGGTCAGTATTAAACAGGAAAAAAGGCAACAAAAATAAAGAACATTACAGGAATATGTGATTGCCATATTGTCGAGTAAAGCTGTAAATTTATCTTTTTATTCTTGTATTTTATTGATAAGTTCAACCCCAAAAAAAAACGATTTTATTCATTAAAGTTTGTTCAATGCCTAATTCTTTTCTTGACAAAATGGTAAATACAGATTTCTTATTTTCAGTGCTATTTTAAGTATATAATGTGACAGACTTTTCGGATATCTAATTTTGAGTAGGGCTGGCAATGGGTTGGATCGGTCCGGATATATGCAAATCCAAAACCGACCCGTTTTCAACAATACAGACCCAGAACCGGACCCGAACCGAAAGGATATTTGAGTTAGAGAACCAGAACCGAACCGAAAACTTTTTTTTGATTCCGGATCCGATCCGTTCCGAACCAATAAGCTCAATTTCAACCCGGTGAACCGAGTTTTTTAGAATTGGATCCTAATTTTCGTTATATAAATATTAAATATTTTTTTTTTTCTAAACACAAAAACAAGGTACACAAATCCAAAAGGCATAATGAATGATTTGAAATCCAAATTTATAAAGGAGGATTTTCCTTTAGATAAAAACCATCTTTTTATTATGTAAAAAACATATCGTAATATTACATTTGTATTTTGCATATCTTATTTTGGAACTTTAAATATTGCAATGTTGTATAAGGTAATAGAAATATATGGTGGAGGAAAATTAGGAAGAATAAGACTAAAAATTTTAATCGGATCAGGCCCATAACGGTTCGGTACATACTTAATCCAATAAGAATTTGGTTCTGATTTTCAAGACCCAGAACCGGTCCAATATGCTAACTACTAGTCTCAGACCCGCTTTTATTGATTCGGGCCGGATCGGGTATCGGTTCTTACCCAACCCATTGCCAGCCCTAATTTTGACAAGAGCAGTAGCATATAGGCGTTCAAATATTTTAACAACCCATAATAACACATTCTTCTTGAACTGGAAAAATCGGATATTATTTTTTTGTTTATTTTTTATTTTATTTTTTCCGAATATAAATCAGAAAACTGAATCAAAATGAGTAGCAAGTCCTGGGGTAGAAATGATCGAGTAATGGTATTTGCTTGGACAAGTGAGGTTTCAACAAAAAAGATCAAGTTGCTTAAACTTTGCTCATGTTGAGTAGGTGGTCCCAGTCACTCCTACAGCTATGGCCACCTAGGCAAATTACGTGTGTGTGATGCCTGTTGAAAACCAGTCTCTGATCATATTCATTACTTTAACTACCTACTGCGAATTGTCAAATTATGTAGACCTAGTGAATCTTCATGGGTGTCCTTGAGTCAATAACATCCCTTGAGAAGTCTACTAGCTCCAATGTCAGTCACAAAGTTACGATGTGGCACTAAATCCGCCCGCATCGTGTTGATTGGGAAGAGTTTGATAAAAACTGGTACAACACATAAACATCCACCCAAATCGATTCATAAGTACCCAAGAAAACACATCTGCATTTGTCCCCTCCACTTTGTTTTTTCTAGCTAGATCTTGGTGGTTAACTTCATATGTGATGTCTTTGGCCTTCGTGGGGTGATAATTTATCTGCAGACTGATGTGGTTTGCTTTATACTGGCTCACTAACATGGCACGGTATGTACACAGATACTGGAGGTTCCAAATCTTTTGAATGAGGATTATAATCTTATGAAGAGGAACATACTGGAAGAGAAACGTGAATACCATGCACCCCCTAGTGGTGGATGTTGCTCTTAAAAATATGTAGCGTAAGGCCTCAGCACAAACAATATACATATAGAATTAAAGAACTCAGACAGCAGGTTCAGCAACTATGTCAAGCCAGAAACTTATGGTCCCCCCCCCCTTCAACGAAAAGGAAAAATAACACTTGGTGCATTTTAAGGGAAAATTGTTTCTCCTAATATTGATCATTTTGTAAAATCCTTTGTTTTACACATTGGAGAAGTTGTGTGAAAGGGCCCATTTGGATTTTATGTACTCAGAATGTTTCTGTAACTAAAAAAGTAAACATGGTCTACAAGAGTTTTATATACTCGGACCTGAAAATTCATTAAGTTATCTGTCTTCAGTTCTAAACTGAACCTGTTTGTCTTTATTCAGTAGTTGAAGATACAGCTTGTTATTGGTGAGTAAAACTTCTCCAGGCAATCTGTGTCACTCTTATCATTAGACCTTCACAATGAGCTCGGTTAGGCTGTCGATAAAAACTTAAGATATCTGTTAATCTGGAACACTAAAAATCATTATTAAGTAATTCATTGTCAAAGCCATCTTTGTTCCTCGAATATCAACTGCAAAATTTTAAACTTATGTGAGAACCTGCATATATGATGCACTGAGAAGGAATATTTTTATGAACCAGCCAAATATATCAAACAGTAAAAACAATAAAAGATACATTCATACATCACATTGCAACAATTTACACTTGCCGAGCAACGTATGTACACAAATAATTCCTGGTAAATTTGTTAGGCAGGAAAAGAAACCCGGAATCTCAGAAAAACAAAAACAAAAACAAGAAAGAACAAGAAAGATAGATGTCAAGCTGTTGAGGTGAGCCAGATTCAATCACTCAGCTCATTTACTTGCCGGGTACAAAGTTTGTGGCAAAGGCCCAAGCATTGTTGTTAACAGGGTCGGCGAGGTGACCGGCCAGGTTCTCGATTGGGCCCTTGCCAGTCACAATAGCCTGAACAAAGAATCCGAACATGGAGAGCATAGCCAATCTTCCATTCTTAAGTTCCTTCACCTTGAGTTCAGAGAATGCCTCCGGATCATCAGCAAGTCCAAGTGGGTCGAAGCTCCCACCAGGGTATAGTGGATCAACCACCTCGCCCAATGGTCCACCAGCAACACGGTATCCCTCAACAGCACCCATCAATATAACTTGGGTTGCCCAAATTGCTAAAATGCTCTGCGCATGGACCAAGCTTGGGTTGCCCAAGTAGTCCAATCCACCCTCACTAAATATTTGCGCACCGGCCTTGAACCAAACTGCCTCACCAAACTTGACTCCATTACGTGAAAGAAGCTCAGGGAAGACGCACCCAAGAGCTCCAAGCATCGTCCACCTAGAGTGAATAACCTCGAGTTCACAGTTCTTTGCGAATGTCTCTGGGTCTGCTGAGAGTCCGGCAGTGTCCCAGCCATAGTCACCTGGGAATTCTCCAGTGAGATATGATGGAGACTCGCCAGAGAAAGGTCCCAAATACTTGACGCGGTCGGGACCATACCATGGGCTAGATGATGATACGGACTTGGACTTGCCTACAGTTTTTCGCATGGTGACTCTCCCTTCACCAAGGAGCTCTGAGGTTGATGGAGTGAGCTTCAGTGACTTCCCTGCTAGAGAGGGAGAAGAGAGAGCCATTGTAGAAGCAGACATTGAAAAGTGTAGGTATAAGACTACAAGAAAGATTAAGGTGAACTAAAGATTTGAATTGCTGTTGGACTGAAGAAGAGTGTTATGAGGATGTATATATAGGTAGAGATAATATGTGATGTAGGGAAAGAAACAAACTGTAATTATCCATGGAAATCTAGACATCTTGGGATATCCGTGGAAATGTAGATTACTTATAACATTAGTGGAGGGAGTTGAAGAGAATTGGCTGGTGGAGAGTCTGTCACATTGGATACAAGTCAGATTCTCTAAGCAAGCCCATTGTATGCTTTAATATATTTTATAGTATATTATTTACGTGGGTGTCTAAGAATTTGTTATTTTGAAATGAAAATAATTTTGGAAGTCATACAAAATCATTTATTGCAAGTACAATTCTTCATTTTTCCGATGAAGAGAAGTCAAATACCCCTGTTATCTTTGTTATACAAAATACTGTTGAAATCACTCCAGGTTTGTGTAGAGTTTAGTAGTTGGCCAGTCCTTTGTGAACTGAGCTACCACTTTAAAGAGTTGCACTGACGCAGTTATTCATTAATTGAATTCGATTTAATCAAATTTGACATGCTATCAGCCAAGGATAACGTTTATGGTTTCTAATTTCTTTTGAAGCTAACATCTGTGTTCCTTCTATCTCATATGTAGTTCACATTCAATTTGTCATGACTACAGAAATACTACGAGATTGTTTGAAGCGTACAAAAACATTAGGATGGTTTCGACTGCCCACATGCTATGATCTTAATGATATCTTCATCGTATTTAGTCTCACCATCTTCTCATGACTATAATGGAGTCGCCCGGAAATTAAAAGTTAGGATTACATAGTGTCTTTGAAGACATTAGTAGTGTCTTATCTTTTCACATTGCACACATCTTGATCTGTTGTTCAATTGGACGCATATAATTTACTTTCAAACAACTTCTTTTGCTCCGATGTTTCATCTTCGATGATATATTATCTTTTTGTGTTACTTATTGCAAATCCTTTGCAAAAACTTACATTCCTCTGTAGACTTATAATAACTCCACGTGATCGACTTATCTTTCAAGGGGTAAAATGATAAAAGTTGAGATATATGTTCAACTCATTGTTGCAAGCCCCTATTTACTTATCAGCAAACACCAACTCTTACACCAAACATCCCTGCATTTGCCACAGTAAAGTCTGATCTTTGTTTTGCGAGCTTGTCCCCCCCTTTTCTTTTCTATCTATATCATGGAGACTACCTTTTTATATAGAGGCCCTTGGGTTCATAGGGTGATTATATATTGCAGACTGATGTAGTTTGTACTGCTTCACTGACATACTTTGTACTCACACAGATACTGGAGGTTCCTAGTCTACTGGAAGAGGGATCTATCCTCATGAAGAGGAACATTCTGAAACAGAAACAAGAATACCAGGCACCTCCTAGTGGTGGATGCTGCACGTAAATTTATAGCAGAAGGACTCAGCAGAAAGCCACAACATACATACAGAATCAAAGAACTCATGCGCAGCAGATTGAGCAACTATGTCCAGCCAGCTAACCACAAAATTGGAATTGATAGAATGATCCCGCCCAACCAAAAAAGGAAATTACATCATTTTGTTTCTCTCGTCCATGTCGAGAAAATTGTTGCTCATAATATGTTTCTTACTTTGTAAAAATCCTCTGGTCCTCAAGTGTCCAGTACGTACCCAACATTCTTTTATAAATGTCCGAAGAATCGGGTTAAACCTCCTTGTAAGGAAGTTAAGTACTGGCCATATTTCTGTAATTAGACTTCTTATGGTGCTATGTTCTAACAAGAGCTTTATATGCTTGGAACAGACGGTTTATGGAGATAGATGTTCTCTCCGTTTTTGAGTTTATACAGAACCTACACGTCTTTATGGTGAACATTATTTCTCAGGCCTTCTCAAAGAGCTCGATCAGGTTACATATGAAATACGGCAGAGATATATCAATCCGAAATAAAAAAAATTAGTAATTAGGATGTAATTATACTTGACGACAGAAACTCGACAACGTGAGTAGTAATGATCTCGAACCAACCAAACATTTGAAACAAACAATTGAGATAAATCACATTACATAATTTCACATTTGCCGAAGACATATGTAGTCAAAAGTTTCCCCCGAGTAAACATGTTGGGAAGGAAAAGAAACCGGAAGCCTCTATAAGAAAAACCAAACAAGAAAAACAGATGTTGATGAGTCACATTCAATCAGTCAGTTCATTTACTTGCCGGGTACAAAGTTTGTGGCAAAGGCCCAAGCATTGTTGTTGACAGGGTCGGCAACTTGCAACTTGCACCCTGAACCAATGCTACATCTTATAAGGTACCAAAGATGCAGTAATTGGTACACATAAGACAGATGCCAACGAGTGCAAAATTAGTAACAATCAAGTGAAAATTCAGTTCATTCAACAAGGCAGAAAACTGAACTCAAAAGTACTTTTAAACCATTGGTTCAAAATAGTGTTATGATTGAGTACAGTACAGTACAGTGCATAGGCCCCAAGTCTTCAGGCTTCATAACTCCGGCGAGACTATGTAATGTAAACAAGCCATGAATCTTCAAACATTGTTAAACAGGCTATCTCAGCTCAGTAGTTGTTGTCCCATGTTTGGGGGGGCAGACGAACTCCTTGACCTGGAATTTGTTGCCCTGGGAAACCTTGTGGCATCATTGGCGGTGGCCTAACTTGAGTACCTGGAGTGAAATTTGCCATTGTACCACTCCCAACTGGAGGTGGAGGTGGGACTGGAAGACTTCCACCAGGTGGCATAGGTCTAGGCCCATTTCCTGTATGCATAGGAGGCGGTGGCACAGATCCAGGTGGTGGGCCTCTAGTAGGATTTGGAGGAGGAGGTGGTGGCAGTGGCTTTGAGAAAACACCAGGAGCTTCTGTTCCAATCGCAACTGGAGCAGGTTGTGCCTCTGGTGGCTTAACCTTGAAGTACAACTGCAACTGCACATTCATCACACATGGACATTAGATTTTTATCAATGTAAATTCATTTAGAAGTCATACAGGTAAAACATAAAGAAATTCCAAGACAAACCGTGAACATCTTCGAATCTGGATCCCAATGAGTGAACAACTTCGATGATGACTTGTCAATCTCTATGCTAGGAAGCTGCTCGTGAAGAAACAAAAGGTAAAAATAGAACACAACAATAAATATCAAACAACGAAATCTGAAAGACAAAAATACTGCAGCATCAACATACCTTAAAAGCAATTATCTCATACGGATCTGCTGCAAACAGAAGATACTGATACCTTTTATCACATGATTCAATCCTCTGGCACCAAAGAGAAAAAAACACAAGTTTGTTAGATTCAAATTGTGACAGTACTTCCAGTAAGGTGCTTAGCACACATGCAAGAATGGTCAGAACAGCAATGCGCCGTCAATTAAAAGTAGACAAAAAGGACCAAAGGGAAAAGGAAATAAAAGAGAACAACAAGGACTGATATCATAATTTTTATTTTTTTACTTAAAAAAAAAAAGGTATAGCATATACCTGCTCATAAGATGACATAAATCTGTGTCTTGGCTTTGTAAGATCTTCAATTTCAGGATACTCAATCTGCACATAACTCAAGGTAACAGCAAGTTAGTTTCCTACTAACCTTATACAACCAACTAGTAACAGAGGCAAGCAACAGCTAAATGCAAAGAGTTTAAAACAAGAAAATGAAAAAGGTAAACAACAATCTATAATAATAATAGTAAACCCTACTAATCAAATAAAAGATATCAACATAAGAGTTCTGAAGACCTAAATAATTAAAGAAAAAAGATAAACACCTGGAAGAGAAGAGACCGCTGCTTTGTCTCTGGATCAAATTGTTTAGTTACCCGGTAGCCAGGCCGCCCAATTTTGACTGCAAGTGAAAGAAAGAAGTCAAGATTATGTCATGGATACAAATAAAGGTTCATTCATGAACCACACAAGGGTTACAAGTAGACACCTACTAATGCTGACCAAATTTCTTGCACTAGGAATTATGACCTATAATCTCATTCTCGTCACAGAAAATTGTATGTCAAATGTTGTACAACTAAGCCTAGCTTATTCTCAAGGAAGAGGGGGAAATGTCAGAAGCGTGGTAGGATCTCTATTTCCAAAACACATTCAAATACAAGGGGACTCGTATTATCGCAGTCCCATAGCAGGTAAATAACTATTCTCAACATTTAATCATACACACTATTTCCCAACAATTCATTTACTACTTTTCACCAAAAAAAAAGTATAACACCTATATTTCTACTCTCCTTTTCTCAATGTACACAAGTAAACTTCTTTCAAGCTATACATTAATTAGCATTCCAACCATAATATTGAAAATAAAGAAAATAATACTAGTTAAAAATAAAGGCAAACCTGATTTGCGAAGATTAACTTTACGCTTATGTGGCTGAGGTAAAGCCGGGGATTCTTTAGCTTCACGAGCAGCTCTTTTAGCTTCATTCTTTGCTCGAGAGCGTTCAGTCCCCAACTCAAAGGATACCTCTTATGATTATGCAAGGTCAAGTAATTTCGTAAAATAATCACTGAAAACAGTTGATCATTGAGGATAAAGAGCAGCATGCTGAGATTTCCATGTCATAGCCCCACGAAAGAGCCTCCTCATAGCACTACTTCTCAGACATAGAGTTATTGGCTAAGAAAGCAGTCTATAGTTTTCAAGGGTAAGACGAGTGAAGTTTTCACAAGTAAACTACTTCTCTGCCCTTGCGGTGCAGTCTCCGTACTAGCGACTGAGCGTGAGTGGAAAGCCCTACTTCGTCTTGTTGTTAAGGAAGCCGCTGCTGGATCAACGCTAAGGGATGCTGGAACAGGCAAGGATCCTGGCACTAGTCTCGCTGCTGGTGATGGGTCTTTAACGGATGCAACTCTTTTTTGTTGTTCTGCCTCAACCGAATCAACAGGATATACTGTTGGGGGTGGCTTTTTGGGAATAAAGGCTTTTCAATTTGATAAATCAATGGAAAGGTTGATGAAACGGAGGAAAAAAACAGGATCGATGAACAGAAAAGGAAAGGTATATGCGCCATCCCCGTGCTGCTTGTTTCGACGGCAAGCCAAGCTATGGATCGGCCGGCTAAACAACAAAGACAGGGAGCATTAAAGAGTACATTTTAGTAGCTGAATTGTGAACGTACCCCTACCCTCTTGCTTTGGCTGCTGCTGCAGGAGTTGCTGTGTGTGAGCGGATTTAGCTGAGCATGACATGCTACCACCTAGGAAGTCGGACTAGAAGGAGGCCTAGGACGGAGTTGGAGACCATTAGCTTTGGGGGCCCCGGTCTTGGTGTATCCAACCATCGACTTCCTGCAGTCACGAAGGACGGCAGCGATGTACGGAATGCCCGGGCTACTGCCTATAATACCTTCAAGAATAGGGTTAGCAGTGAAAGAAAGAGCCCGGCATGAATTTCAGCATGAATATGAATAGCTGAGTCTACGAAAAGAGGGACCAGCCTCATCGTGGTGATTAGAGGACACCTCTGATCGTTCACCTCTAATGTGACGCGTTCCCTCCCAATTATATGATCAACGGGATCAGTCGGCTAGAGAGCGGGGCTATTCTTCTTCCGGGGAGCCCTAAATATGTATTATTGGTCCAACTTCTAATAAAAACGAATTTTCATCTGTTTCGTGTCTGTTAGAAGGTGTAAAATGCAATTTAAGGAAAGAGAATGTCAATGTAACTGGTTTTGTTGGATTGTCCTAAGGAAATTTCCCCCTGTTAGCTTGATGCTTGACTTGACACTTTCTATATCTCTATCTGTAATGTTTAGTGAATTGCTGGATTGAAGATAGGGAATGAAGCTGTCAGAAAGTCTTATTAACTGTCTTGAGTAAGTGCTCCTGGCTTAGGCTATCTTTGCTTGTGCCTGTGTATCCGGAAAATGAAAATGGATGGAATCCCGCAATAAGCAGAAAATGAATATGGAGGAAAGGAATCCCATATATGTCAATAAGAGATACTTTACACTGGAATTGATGACGGTTGGAGGTACCGGCGCGAGATCCCCCTAAGTATAATAAATGGAACGAAAGATTCCATAAATCTTTTCCTTAGTTTTTCCACATAATTCAATATTGAGAAATGAGTGGATTCTAGCATTCAATTCCTCCGGTGGACTTGTTGCGAGTCTATCTCGAACAAATTCCACCCAGCCCGCATCCTGACGAGGGAGACTCAGATACCCTTCAAGCAAGGCAAGGTCACTTCCTGTTGCTAAAACAGGGCATCCCGAAGAAAAAAAAAAGAATAAAAAATTAGGATTATTCAGGCGTTTGCCTCTTTGTTCAAAAGATAAAAATAGACGTGGTTGGTGGTTCTTACAATGTTCGTTCAATCCAGCTCTTCTTTTTCTTAACTTAAGGAGAGGGGGGAGAAAGACTTAGGACCTATGAACCGAACAACACAACAAACATGATGAAATGCAGAAGAATGAACGGGAGGCGTCGGAGGAAGGACTGACGAACTACTTACTTGTGTTTGGTTAACTACTTGAAAGACTTGGGGTTCTTTCTCGTAAGTGGTACACCTACACCCTGCACGCACACTCACTATATGTATATACGTATACGTTGATAGCCTTTCGAAAAAAGTACCTCTATCTCTACTACATACAGTTGTTTCAGGCCGAACAATAGCAAGGTATTAGGCCCAGATCCTATTATTGTTCGGGTAATGAAGCTACGCTTATTCAAAGCATCGGCGAGAATGAGGCTGTCCAGTTCCAGAACCAATGCAAGCAACCCAAGAAAGAAGCAACAGCTTTCGCTGGCGTTGAAGCTCATCCCTTGCTTGTTGCCTCTCGGATCAAACAAGGACAGGAAGTCAAGCTCACCCGGGAGATAGGGGCCCATAAACAACCCACATTCCTGCCTCCGGTCGAAATGAGAAGAGGAAGATATTTGATTCAAGGAGGGAAGTTCATTATCGATGCCCCGGTACCACCTCCCAATTATCCGAAGTTCAAGCATAGCAGATGGGGGAAGAAGAGAGGTATGAATTACGGCTCATCTTGCTTCAAGATGCACCTATAAACTAGGATAAGTAGCTCGACCAGTGAAGATCTCCTAGACAGAGGTGGATGGCATCAGGAGGAAAGGCAGATAGGGTTAACTAGAGGGAATTGATGGTCAAATAAACGCCGATGAAAGCTATCCGGCATTGGATGTCTCAGATCCGGCCGATCATGAGCCCTTTAATATAATAAAGGGTTCTTCAACAGCAGGAAAGAATAGGCCAACTCGTTTGGTACTTATTTATAAAGGTGATTAAAGGGCTTCTCCTAACTCATCTTCCAATCACGGATGGAGAGGGAGCCTAAGCGAAGGAAAACCTATCCATAGGAGATCATGCGTTATCCATTGGAGGAAATCAATGCCGAGGGGAAACGATAGGGGTCGGCCAATAAATTATTGTATTGATAATAAACATCGGGCTTTGCTAATCTTTAGATGCTCATTTCGACCAAACGGATCAAAAGCAGGATCGGTCGATTACCACTTAGAACGACTACCGGAACCTCCCTTCACGGGCTTTCATCCTCGGGCAAGCATTTCCACGCTTCCTTTCATTCCCTTCCTCGCCGATAATCCATCGGATAGATATTTCATTTTGTCTCCCTTGGCGACCTATCTCTCATAATATATTATCCGTCCCTTGATTCGACCGAAGATGGGTATCCGCCATCACCGGGCGGACGGGCATTTCAAGTCTGCCTTATTTTCATCCGGGGCTGGCCTTATGCCAAATCGTGAGCGGATTATGCTTCGATTAAGCCTTATTTCGAGGGGTCCTTGGATGGTAGTTCAATGCTACCGCCTGGGTGGGATAACCTCGGGGAAATGAATTTTAATTTTTTTTTAAAATTAACTAACAACTTTGCAACGGTTACAAACCGTTGGTAAAAATTTTAACAAATTACCAACGCTTAAAAAGCGTTTGTGAAATAAAAAACCGTTGCAAAGGTTTTAAATATGTGTACGAAATAGTTATAATAAGCGTTGGAAATTTCTGTTTGCAACGCTTTTTAAGCGTTGCAAATATTTTCAACACTTTACCGACGCCATATTTGCAACGCTTAAAAAGCGTTGCGAAAATTATTAGCAATGCTTTTTTGCCGTTGCAAATAGCCTGTTATGGTGTAGTGAAAGGTTATCTCTCATATTAGAGTGCCACATATGAGAGAGAAAAATCTCTTTTAGAGATATCTGCTTTAGTATATAGATAGTAGATATAAAGATATCGAACTTTTTAGAATTAGCACAAAGTGTTTTGCAAATATTGGAGTTTTGGGAAGGCTAAAAAAAATAGAGCCTAGAGGATATAGCTATAATATATATCTAAGGAGTACAGGGCCGATCTTAGAAGTACATACTTATTTTAAGTTAAAATAAGTACGTAAGTAAAACTTCACTTAGAAAATGAATTCAAATATCATTTTTTTTGTAGATATAACATATTTACCATAAAGATCGTCTCCACAAAATTTCAGCTCATTTGGAAACCTCAAACCTAAATAAAAATTGATCTCATCTTTAAGAAGAAATCTAACGGTTCAGAAATGTCGAGGTTTTGCAATCATATTTTATCTAGGTTAAATGTTTCCAAATGAGCTAAAATTTTATGGAGATAATCTTTATGGTGAATATATCATATCCACAAAAAATTACGTTTGAATTCATTATCTAGGTAGAGTTTTACTTACGTACTTACTTTTAACATAAAATAAGTATGTACTTCTGATATCGGCTCTGTATATACACAGCCCGGCTCCTAAAAGGACCTTAAATAAGTACAAAATCTATAACAACCCACAACTTCACCTGCAAAATGATTTAAAACCTAATCTTTTGTACATATGATCTACTAACCATAAAGAACATCTCTACAAAAATTCAACTCGTTTGATATCCTCTAACTTAGATAAATATTGTTGTCCACTTTTGAAAAAATATCTAACGATCTAGAAATATCTAGTTTTTGCAATCATCTTTTGCCAATGTTAAAAATTGTCAGACAAATTGAATTTTTGTAGAGATATTATTTGTGGTTAGTAGATCATATCCACAAAAAATTAGGTTTTAAATCATTTTATAGGTGAAGTTGTGGGTTGTTTTAGATTTGGTACTTAGTTTGGTACTTATTTAATGTCCTTTTAGGAGCCAGACATTTTTCTAACTCTCTTAATATTCCACATCATCAACTCCTATTAAAATGAGAATTACTCTCCTATTGAAAAGAGAAATTATAGCCTTCTAATTAAAATGGGAATCTTTCTCCTATTATAATGGGAATTCATCCCCCATTGAAATAGAAAAATCTAGCACTTCTAATTAAAACGAGAATCTTTCTCCTATTATAATGGGAATTCATCCCCTATTGAAATAGAAAAATCTAGCACTTCTAATTAAAACGAGAATCCTTCTCCTATTAAAAACGAAAATCACACTTCTAAATTAAAACGGGATCCCTCCCCAAATAAAAAAATGGGTTTTTAAAACTTAATTGAAACAACAGAGAATGGGCCTGAAGCCCAATGTTCCAATTTAATTACGAAAAAAAGACACTTTTCTGATTATGTCAAAAGCTCACCCGGTCCATTTGTTTGTAATATTACAAATTTGTCCCTTAAACAGAAATCAAAATTAGACAAATAGATAAAAAAAAAAAAAAAAAGAAAGAAATACGCCAATACCAATTAGATTGCAAACAAAAAACCCTAGTTCCCTTAAATTAAACCCAAATTTCAAAATGAATAACCGTAATGAAGAAAAAAGTAACGATTCAAATGATCATGTGCAAACAAACACAAAATCTACTCCAAAAAAAAAAGACAACCATACGGCAAAAAGGTTAGAACCCAAATTTCATTGATAGTTTCACCATTTTGATATACTAGGATTTTCATTTTATGAAAAATTGGAATAAATTAGTTAAAACGTGTTGAATGTATTCACTACAACATGAGTAACATGAGTGTTGCATCTAATATACTATGGTTGATTTGCACTATCACTCACCACTGCAATATGGATGTTGCACTGTTAAATCCCAATGCAACATAGATGTTGCAGTGTCAATCCCACTTCAACATGAGTATTTGGGTCTAATACAACATGAGTGTTGTTTGAGGTTTAAATTGGTGATGTTTGTTTGAGTTTTGAGGCATATTTTCCACTGAAACATCTATGTTACAGTAAAAAAAGCAATGCAACATGAATGTTGCAATGGAAATTTGTTGAAATAAGCTACTAAATCTTTAATTTTCTTTCAGTTTATGCTACAAGGGAAGGTCAATGTTGTTGGAAAATCTAAATCTAAACTGAGCCTTCCCAAACGAAGTAAGGATACAACTACATCAACAAGTGTAAACCCAAAAACAAAAGGCAAAGAAAAGATAGAGGAGAATGATAAACAAAATTTGGTGAAAATTGAGTTGTTGAGTTATAGGTCAAGTTTGAAGTCAATGGTTGAGATTGTGGATTTGATTAGAGGCGACATAATAGAAGTGCATAAGGAAAAAATGATGGATACACCATTTGCAAGTCTTTTTAGTGTCTTTATTGATAATAGGTTGAATGTTAAGACTACAATAAAAGAAAACATTGATGTTTGTTCAGGTTTGGAGACATACTCGGGAGTAGATGATGAGTTTCGTGTTGGGGGTAAGATTGTTAGATTTACTCCGAAAGACGTTACATTGATTTTTGGGTTGCCTTTGAAAGGGGAAACTGTGGTGTTGTATCCAAAAAGTGTAGGAAAGAGTAACAAGTCGGAGTTTATGAAGACTTACTTTGGAGGAAAGGACAAAATCAAATCGTTAGGAGTAAAAAATGAGATTACAAGTGTTGTAAAGAATATTGGGATGGAAGACGATTTTGTGAGGTTGATGTCCCTATACTTGACTACGACAATCTTCTTCCCGAACCCAACAAGAATCAATTGGTCGTTTGTTCCACATATTGAAGATTTGAATGGGATGAGAAGAATCTCGTGGCTGAAAGTAATCCATGCAGAGTTGATGGATCAGATAAGACGTAAAAGGAACAAGCTTTCGACGGTTTTTGGTTGTGTGGTTGCACTTTTGGGAGGTTTAGTTTTGTTTTGCAAATGAATTCTATTTCTAATACAATTCCTTTTGCTAATATTTTTTTTTCAAATTGCAATATTGGTTGTGTGAGCATATAAAGATAATCACACCAATAAATGGATTTGAATCTGCCGAGCCTAAAGTTTGTAAGTGGAGCTTGGACGTACTCCGAGAAGCAATAGAGAAGTGTCCTCTAAAGGATATGGGTCCTGAAAATGTAAGTCTCTTGATTTTGTCTAATTCCACTAGTACTGCATGTGAGTTACTACAACATAGATGTTGCACTATGAGTTACTACATCAACATGGATGTTGCAGTGTCCAATTCCACTGCAACATGGATGTTGCACTGTCCAATTCCACTGCAACATAGACTGCAACATGGATGTCGCGACTGTGAGTTACTACTGCAACATGGATGTTGCACTATTACATTGACATCAAATTAATGAGATTGCATGTTAGTTTTGAATCTTAACTGTGTTTTTTGTGCACTATCTTCAGGTATTAGTCGAATTGGGCACTAAATCAAACAAGGAGGAAAAATTGTTAGATCTCAACTTCAAAGTTGAAAGAGAAGTTGTTTCAAACAAAGAAGCCATGCTAATTGAAAATGAAAATCTAAAAAGGTTAATTGATGAATTGAAATATAATCAGAAGAAGGACAAGGAAGATATCGAAAATCTCAAGAAAGAGGTTCAAGTTTTGGATAAGGAGAATACGAGGTTGAAAGAGGAGAAGAGCGAGTTGTTCAGTGATACTTTTATAGATAATGAGAAGCAATTAGAGATAATTATGCAGTACGATGATAGTGTCATGCAAACTGAAGAAGAAAATGAGATTAGCAAAAGAGGGCTAGAAACAAAAAAGAATGAAGAAATAGGTTCATTGGTCAAAAGGGTAAATAAGATAACAATGTTGGAAACAAGAAAGGAGAAAAAAACCTGAGGGCGGTGATAACAATAGCCCCAAAAAGAGGAGAAAGGCAGAGAAAATAGAAGTGGATGCCAAACCTATAATTGTGGATGACTGGCCTACTCCAATAGTGGACCCAGTGTCATTAAAAATGTCTGATGTCACTACAAGCATGGCATGGCCTTATTTGGAGAAGAAAAAAAAAGAAGATGGTTAAACAGTTTTTCAAGAATGCAAAACCAGAGTAAGTAACAAAGCTTAAAAACTACTGCTTTTGTTGATGTGTTATACTGGTGCGTGCGACACTTAATAAATTGTTTTTTCTTTCCTTTTTGTTTATTTTGCAGTACTACAACATGGGAAGATGAGTGGAAAGAGTTAACACTCAGTGCAACGATGGTTATGGACCTCATGTTGGGGAAATTCGTAGATAGTCAGGTAAGGATAACAATTATAGCCTCACTACTAGCTAGAATTTGATTAGGCTCAATAGCAAACATGTAGATAAGTTTTGTTTTGCATTGGATATCCCAATGCAACATGAATGTTTCTCTGCTACCTCACATGGCAATATGGTTGTTGCACTGTTACAGTGGCATCAAATTAATGAGATTAATATGATAATTAGATGTTAATGATTCTTAGTTTTTCTCTGCAAATCATTAATTGGTATGGTCGATATTTGCAAAGAAATGTCAAGGGAGCTGAAAAAAAGATATTTTTCTTCGATTCTTGTCTTTGGGTAAAGTTTGAACTTGTACTATCCTTTATTCTCTCCAAACATTATTTTACAAGGAGTGCGTCTAACTTCATATTTTCATTTGTATTCAAGACCTATGTAAGAGATAATCTCACTGCAAGTGTGGAATCACACTTGATTTTCGAGATAGAGTTTTTGGGCGACGACATCATCTTATGCTTTTTCCCCATGATTCATGGAAAATACAAGAACGACAAAGTGGAAAATCATTGGACTCTACTCGTTTATAACATAATCTCAGACAAATGGGCTCACTACAATTCAATATTTCCAAGAAACAAAGAAGACATTTGCTTACAAGATGCAGAACAATTGGTGAGTTGACCTTAAATTTTGAAATGTAAAGTTGAATTGTGTTATCTAGTATCTAAATGATTGATTTCACTTATATTGCAGCAAATCTGTGTGACGCAAGCGATGAATGACAAAAGGCGTATGGAATGCTTAAAATTAATAAACCCTAAGCCAACGATAAAGTCTGCAATTTGCACACAACAAGATCTAGAGTCGTAAGTGACTAATGAATTACTTGGCTTATAACTTCTATTGTTAAATTTTGATGTAGAGTCGTAAGAGAAAAGCTACTTGTGCCTTGGAGTAGTATGAATGTTGCAATAACTATTCTTAATTTTTTATGTGGCAGGGCTGATTGCGCACTCTACATGTGTCTCTTCATGGAAACTTTGGCAGCCAAGGGACAAATGCCACATGCAGTAGAAAAGGAAGCTATGCATCGCGATCGGACGTCCAAGGCATACAAAATTTTGTCTGACAAACCATGTTGGGTGCCGAAATCTTAATGCAACATGAATGTTGCACTGTTACCTCATAGTTATTTTGGTCTCGTTGTTAGCTAGCTAGTATCGTAGTTATTCGGGTCGTGGCTGTAGGGTCCTCTATCTGCACATTTTATGTAAAATTTCTTATGAATCATGTGTATCTATTGAACCAAATTTTGTTAAGATTTGCTACAGATAATGGCATTTTATAAATTCTTATGTATACGTATCTTGAAAAGCCTCAATGAGACCATTAATGAACACCAAAATTTATTTTGGGACTTCACTTGTAACAAAATCATTTTTCATTGTCAATGGTCTCAAGCATGTGATGGTTGGCTTGTTCTTAAATGCTAGTATCATATGTATGTTCATGTTGAATACCTGCTTATCAGCCAGTTACTTCCTAAATTCCAAGTTTCTAACAAATGGATTTAGCTATGTCTGCATTATGAATACATGATTCCAAACACAAAAACACCAAGTTTAAAAGGAAACATCAAACTATGTAGTTGTAATACATAGCATGACACATGTAAAATGGAGAAGTCTCATTTAAAATAGATGGGTTCAGTAAGTCTCATGCATTACGACTGCAACATGAATGTTGCACTCTCAATTACATTTGCATGCGCAACAGACTGCAACATGAATGTTGCACTCCTTTAAAAGAGATAGGTTTAGTAAGTCTCACGCATTACGACTGCAACATGAATGTTGCACTCTTAAATACGACTGCAACATAAATGTTGAACTCTCAAATATGATTGCAATAGACTGCAATATGAATGTTGTACTATCAATTACGACTGCAATATGAATGTTGCATTGTCAATTACGACTGCAACATGAATCATTTTACATACTATAAATTCCATTATAACAAATGAAAGATAAAACAAACCGACTAGTGAATAATCTCAAATGAGTATCAACATTCAATAAAAGTATACAATGAGTATCAATTTCTCATTAATAAATGTCAGAAGACCAAACTTAAAAATCTCAATTAAGATAACAAAAAAAAATATGGTTTGTCGAGAACATTGAAACTGATCAGAGACTAACGAATCACACCGGTGCTTTCAATTCATTTCTTCTTGGGTCTACCAGGACCAATCTTCAAACTACACGGATAAACCGCAGGAGAATCAGGCATTCATCTTGGCATAGAACCATTCGGAACTGGCTTGATAGAATGTGAGTAACATTGCCTAAACGCGATCACCGTATATCCTTCATCAATATAACCATAAAAGGAATCACCCTTACTACCAATACAGGCGATAGCATGTATGCAAGGGAAATTATCAATACGCCAATAGTTACAAGTACATATTCTATTCATCAAATCAATTGAATGAATAATGTCGCTATGAATTAGAAACTAATTTTCATTGGATCTAACCACCCTCAAAGTCCTTGCAGCTTCAACCTTGTTAGCCAGTACTATCTCTATTTTTGGACATAAAACGGAATTCCATTTCATAGACTCCTCCAATCTGTTCCAACTCATTTCCATCATCTTTTTTATGATTCCAAAAAGCATAGGAGTAATAGGCAGGAAACGCTCCTTAGCGATCCATGCATTGAAACATTCAGCTAGTGTCGAACACATCTCACCGTATCTAGCACCGCGGAAGTATGCATTTACCCAATTTTCCAATCTAATATCTGTCAAAAACCTTTACATAGGAAGACCGCCATGTTTCTTCAACTTTTCAGCACAAGTAAAAAATTCATGATGAGAAGCTGCATAAGCACAATCAGAAAATAGCTTCACAACATATTTCCTCAACTTTTCCGTATAGCATAACCAACATTGTTCTTCAAGTGCCAAAGACAATACGAGTGAAATGACCCCGGAAACACAATTGGAATATTTTTAACCAGTCCAACATGCCGATCACTCAAAAATGTCAAAATTCTATCACTTGAAATAACAAGTTTCAACTGTTCTAAGAACCAAAACCAATTTGCATCAGTTTCACTAACCACTATAGCAATGGCCAATGGAAAAATCCCTTCAAGAATAACCAAAATAGAAAATAAAAATAAAAATGGTTAGTCTAATATGCATTAACAAACATTATTACTAGGTAAGCTTCTCAATAACAATATAATACTACTTCATGTTTATATAGATAACAAATAATCAATGCATTCTAAATGATATACTACCTTGATTTCCATTTTTGGCGGTTGCAGCTAACAAACATCCCTTATGTTTATTCTTCAAAAAAGTACCATCTAAGTACACCATAGGACGACAATGGTTAAAATCATAGCCGGAAGCCTCAAAGCATATGAACATTCTTTCAAACTTTTTTGTAGAGTCAATATCCAGAATAACGCGACTTCCAGGATTACTATTGACGATTGCATTCTTCAACCATTTCTACTAGTGAAAACACAGTCCATCTATACCATGGATCTCCTCCAAAGCCATCTTTTTAGCCGTGTACGCATAGAAATATGTAATGTCAAGCCCGTAGTCAGTCTCCAACGTAGTCATCAAATCTCTTGTCTTTACCAAAGGCATACCGCACACAATCTCTAAAATAAGATTTTCCACTAGCTTGCTCGACATCAAACAACTATTAACATCTTTGTAGACGAATCCACAAGAGTGCTCAGAATGCATAGTTTTTCTCACAATAAAGTCAAACTCAAAAATTGCATGTACACGCCATGAACAACCAGTACTCTCCTTCTTAGCACAATAAACCGTAACTCTCCCCGGATCATTCTTTGAAAACTAATATTTGTACCCAGTCTCAATAGAATACTGCAATACTTTAAGACGGAAATCATTAACATCAACAAATGTTTGACCAACATGTTTAAGATTAAAAGCCCATAATCTACTCCTCAATTCTTTAATAGGCACTATTTCACTACCAGTCCCACTACCAGAAGCACAAGAGCTACCGTAAGAATTAGAAGAATTATCACCAGATGTACTACTCTCACCTACTCCATTAAAACACAACATATTATCAAGTTTCAAAGAGACATCAATGTTAACTGTAGAGAAGCCATTTGCAAAGCTGTAGCACGCTAGAGATTGAAGTTCTGCATCATTTTCTATAACAAATGACTTTCCATCGCGAGTGAAAAAAATATCAAAGCATGATGGATTTAACTCGGACCAATTTGTCGAAACCTCATTTCTAAAATCGATAATTGAATAAAACGGACCAATACGACTCGCGAGAGTCAAATTTTTGTTGAATATAACTCCAAGAACAATAAAATTCATCCTACAACACAAAATTTCTTTCACTCGAGTTAAATCACGATATAAGAAATCGCCATCGCCAATTTCTTTCCAAATTCAAGATAATAAAAACCTAAATTGAGAAAGAAATAAACTGAGTAACAAGTTTCATTTAAAAAGGGTATATACGGTATTTTGAAAAAATAAATAAGGTACGGTTGGTTTTTTCTCGCAACTTACTGAAAATGAAACCTTTATTTTACACTTTTAAAAACCAGGTAGGTTTTAGACGTAATTCATAAAGTCAACGGGTTTTAGGCTAATAAAGACCGGAATTAGGGTTTTGAACCTAGTTTTATGTTAAAACAATTTGTTAAGAAATTAAAGCAGACTTTCAAGATTTGATTAAAACAATTTGTTAGGAAATTAAAACGGGTTAGCAACGAAAACAAGAGTTACATTTTGTTAGAAAATTTCTATATGTATAGTTATGATTGTTGAGCAAGTTTTAAAAATAGTCGGTGCATATGCACGGGTCTATTAAAATCAAAGCTCCCACAAAATGTATTTTTCAAGCTCTATTAAAATTCCACATCACCACTTAATAAACCAACATAGAACGGGAATCTTTTTTTCCTTTTAAGAAACCAACTTAAAACAGGAATCTATTCTTTTTTTCAAAACTCCTAATAAAACGGAAATTCCTCTCTTCTATTGAAAAGAGAAATTCTAGCACTTCCAATTAAAACGGGAATTATTCTCATATTAAAACGAGAATCACACTTTTAAATTAAGTCAACTTTTATAACGAGATCATTTCCCCAACTAAAAACGAGTTTTTAAAACACAATTAAAACAATTTGTTAGAAAATTAAAACGGGTTAGCGACTAAAATGGGGATGCCTTCCCCTAATAAAACGATTTGCTATGAAATTTCTATATGTATAGACGTATAATAATGATTATTGAGCAAGTTTTCAAAAAAAGTCGGTGCGTATGCACGGGCCTACAACTAGTCTTAATATTAAAGCTCCCACAAGGGTATTTTTCTAGCTCTCTTAAAATTCCACGTCATCAACTCCTATTAAAGCGGGAATTCATCTCTTATTGAAAAAAAAAAAAATTCTAGCACTTCTAATTAAAACAAGAATTTTTCTCCTGTTATAATGAGAATTGCTCTCCTATTGAAAAAGAAAAATCTAGCACTTCTAATTAAAACGAGAATCATTCTCCTATTAAAAACAGGAATCACACTTCTAAATTAAAATGGGATCGCTCCCCCAATTAGAAAGTGGGTTTTTAAAACTTAATTAAAACAATTTATTGAGAAATTAAAACTGATTTTTAAAACTTGATTAAAACAAATTGTAAGGAAATTAAAACAGGTTAGCGACGAAAACATGAATCACGATTTGTTAGAAAAGTTCTATATGTACATTTATGATTGTTGAGCAAGTTTTTAAAAGAGTCGGTACGTATGCACAGGTCTACTTTCTAGTCTTAGTATTAAAGCTCCACAGGGGGTATTTTTCGAGCTTTATTAAAATTCCACATCATCATCTCCTATTAAAATGGGAATTCTTCTCCTATTAGAAAAACGAGAATCTTTTTTTACAATGGGAACAAATTCTAGCACTTCTAATTAAAGTGGGAATCCTTCTCCTATTAAAATGAGAATTCCTCTCCTATTGAAAAGGGAAAATCTAACATATTTAATTGAAATGGGAATCATTCTCCTATTAAAACAGGATATAACATATATACTAGAATTTAACTCGTGGCTACGCCACTCGAGTCATTATGGGTGCCTTTCACACTCAGGACGTCAACACTAAAAATTACATCTAGTCTTCGTGGAGGCGATAAAAAATTACATATGTTTCTAAATAATTGTACAAAATTGATCTAACTTGAATAACATTTTTACAATACGAATGTATAGTAACGTGATCTAGAAATTACCCATGTCTTCAACCTGAATGATTCGTGATTTTGTATCTAACAAAGTAATATAAAACCTTGGAATTCATTTCCTATTTCTTCTCGGCTCACAAAGCTTTATGGATAACAGCTAATGGAACTAAGTTACTCAGCCCACCCCAAGAGTAAACTCAGATGATAGGGGAGTCATTAATTTCGATTATTAGGAGCATACCCAGAAGAGTTCATGGATTATTGGAGGCATCTTAAGTTTCCAAACCTCAAGTAGCAAATCACTTTAAACACCAGGACATTGTGAGCAGTTGGAAAGATGAGCATCCAGGACATTGTGAAAACAGTCTGTTATCTTCCTTTCTGTATTAAACACCTACCTGCACACTTGCGCTGCAAATAAGATCAGCATATTGAACCATTTGCTTACACGAATTGAAGGATAACACGCACGTTGTAAAAAGTGAGTTCCATTGTTATTCGTATCATGCTCCTGCAAAATTTTGAGTATCCACAAAATGTCTAAATGTTGAGATAAATATAATTAAGTAACCATATCCTTCAACACATAAAATCCAATTTCACAGCACTCAAATGTTCAATTGATGCTAGTACAACTCAATGACACGCAAGGAGGCAAAATGCAGAATATTTGGCACCATCGAACATTCAATTGTTGCAACCTTGGTTTTCCATATATATAGACTTCAACTATTTGTCGCAGGCATAGTCTCCATTCCCCAAGCAACTGAAAAAATTGTAGGGTCAAACAACATAGACAATATCACCTGCAAGATATGTAGAAAACAAAATTATATAAAATATTACAGATTCATTTGCCATCTCTCACGAATGCAGAATGGGGTGCCAATAAGTTTTAGGAAACACAATCCAGGAAAAAGAAGAAAAAAATGAATTAAAGTTTATTCTTATTCTTAACTAGCCTAGACATGGTGTGCCAAGTAACAGAGCATCAATTGATCATGGTGATCAGGTGATGCCTATGATAGGCCTCTCATTACTGCGGTATCCAAACTTTCTTTTGAACCCCACAGAGCCAGCCCATAAGTGGTAATTAACCTAATTACCATTACCACCACTCAGGAATAGAATCCATCTACTGAATGAAGTCAAATTCTTTATTGCTATTTTTGCGGTTGTGCTTCCACTTAAGGCTGTAAGAAGTACTATTTTACAATTGTTATACTGGTCTGCAGACTTTTAATTGAATAAAATAAGTAATTTTTTTTTACCATTATGTGGTTTATTCTATGCACCTGCCAGCCCAAGCAAAGTGGTAATTTAGCCCAAAATACGTCGTCACCATTTGGCCAAGAAGATCAGTGAAGATGCAATTCAATAAAAATATGACATATAGAGAAAGAGAACCCTGAAAGGTGCAATGTTATGATATGTAAGTGAGTAGATTAGCCTAGATAAGGGCTCTTAACATCTTCTCATTGTCTTCCTCGAGTGGCCAGCTTTCTGCTCTTCATCTGTTATACGTTCGAAATCTATCACTAATTTCTGGGAGAATTCTTTTCGAATGGTAGATCTTAACTTCTTGATTTGATTACAAATTGTTAGTAAAGATCTGTCAAATTTTGTTATGCTAGCAAGAGTCTTTAGTTCCTCACATTGAATACTACTCACTAACAACATATTCAAGGGCCATATTTTGGGGAATGTTAACTTGCTTCACCTTTTGTTTTCTTTCCTATGAACATAGATACTATTAATCCGAAACCAAAAACAATCTATCTAATCAATAAGTAAAAATAATTTATGAAGTAACGGTTTCCCTTCCACAAGTTATTTTGATGTTTCAGGCTTATCAGTTGAAGTGTTCTCTTATATGGTTTCAGTGTTTATACAGGTGTACAATGCCACTCAACAACACAAATTCTAAGTGTGCGAAGGGAAAAATCAATTGCTTGGTGTTTGCTTAGTCAAATAAGCCAGCCAATATTGATAACTGGAATTATGAAAAGCCAATATAATACATACACCTTCCCTTATAAGCTTTTGCTAATAGTTTTGATACAATTTGTTACATGATATTGTGAACGACAAATTGTGTAGATATACCAACAACTTGTTACCACTAAAGTCATTAACAAAACAGTTGAGCCATACTTTAAAAATCAATAAAGAGAAGAATTCCCAACCTGTGAATATGTGATGAAAAGCTATGTTTCTTTCGTAGTGTACAAAAGCTGATATCCAAAAAACTCATTCCCATTAACACCTGTCAATATCGGTTGGAGCTTGGATAAGATATACTATCAAATGTTAAAATACACAGTGTAGTAATGGTTTTCTTCAGTAACCCTCTCTCTTACAACACAATCAAAGTGAGGAGTCAGTGTTGAGGAGTACGTCACTGGAGTTTGGCCTCTGTTCAAACTGAAACGACAATATGTAGAAGTTTATTGAAGAGTTTGAATAAACTTACAATGCAAAGAAAAAAAAATAGGAAAGGGTTTTCTTGTAGAGATAGTGAAGAAGGTTTTAGATAGAGTGAAGACGAAAGGTTTTTCTCTTTTCTTTCGATAATTGTTTCGGGGTTTTTTTTTGGTAATTTTAATCACCATCAGATCATCCCAAAACTGTTTTCTCCTAGACTGGCCTTGCTATAAAAACATAAAAAACCAAATTGCTTCATTGTAACGACCCGCCCCCATCGATACTATCCCCACTTAGTCACTGTGGACATCCGACAGTGTAAGGTTTTTGAACTCCAGACAGTAGCTTCCCAGGAGGTCACCCATCCTTGAACTACTCCTACCCGAGCACACTTAACTGTGGAGTTCTCACCAACCCCACAACCAAATGATCCGAAAAAGGCCTCGACGACTCAACGTTAGAATTTGGAGGATCAATTACTCATAGCCAGGATTTTTGGGCAGCCGCTTAAGCAAAGTGGGATCACACAATGGCACAACCGTCACCCAATCTCGGGCTAGGCTCCTTTCCATCATAGCCCTCCTTGGGCCACGCCCAGGGATATCACAATCCCACCACCTTAAGATCGAGCCACCCTCGGCTCTGATACCGTTTTGTAATGACCTGCAGCCTTATTCTACCACGTCAATACTGTCCCCACTTAGTCACTGTGGACATCCGATAGTGTGGGGTTTTCGGACTTCGACAGCAGCTTCCCAGGAGGTTACCCATCCTTGGACTACTCCTACCCGAGCATGCTTAATTGTGGAGTTCTCACCAACCCCACAACCAAACGATCAGGAAAAGGCCTCAACGTTAGAATTTGGAGGATCAATTACTCATAGCTAGGATCTTTGGACAGCTGCTTAAGCAAAGTGGGATCACACCATGACGCAACCGTCACCCAAACCCAGGTTAGGCGCCTTTCCATCATACCCCTCCTTGGGCCACGCCCAAGGGTATCACATTCATTATATATATAATGCATGTTCACTCTTAAAACACTAATACAAAGATATGCTCACAAACGACAGAGTGAGAGTTTTAGATGAAGGAATAAGCGGTTTCTTAAGAATGAACTTGCGAAGCTAATATACTAATACAATTATATATTAGAAAATTGAACATAATGTCACGCCATACTCTAATAAATTTGTTAAGTTATTCACTTATTGCTTTTAAATAACGTGCACCGCTCAGTCACAATGTGGCTGAGTTTCTCTCCCCATCCTGAATTAAAGGGCCACTATAATAACTAGCAAAAAGTACGTGATACGCACGTTTGCAACTGTGCATCCCGCTATTGTTGACTAAATTTAAGGATAGAATATTTTATAATTACACTTCTATCCTCAAAAGTCTAGATATTTACTGGTCTATAAACTAATGTTGGTTGGAGTTTGACAATTTTAATGGGGGCAAAACAGTCTTCAAAAAAAAGTGACCAAGAGATTAGAGCTACATAAAAAATTATTTTATCACTATTGTGGGACTGTAGATAAGGGTCGTGATTTTTAAACTAGTAGAGATTATAGAATAGAGGGTACCTTTTATCTCCACTGTTTGAAGAAGCTTACTGAAGAAGACTTGGAGGAGTGTCTCTCTTTTGCACGATCTACTTGCTGAATCCTACAACGTTTGCTTTCTGCCTTACGTTTGAGAAAATAAGGAACCAAAATTATTAGAAAAAAAAAATACCTTGAAAAAATACCTCAGCAAGTGCAATACGTTCGTTCACTCGTAGAAGTAGGTTGTGTCTTATCCATGCTGAGGAGAAAATGGAAAGCAGTCAACATTTTTATGAAAACATATAGTACATGGCAAACTACAAAATATTGATAAGTCATAATTTGCTGGGAAAAATATTACAAAATATAATACAAGCCAATATAATACAAAATATTATAAAAGGATTTTGCCTACATTATCAGCAAAGCAACCATTCAAAGAAAAATAACTAAATACCTAGTTCAATGTTCTCTATGCATGGTTGGTCTATTTAATCTTAAACAAAAATTAATTAATGTGAAAGTAGAACAAAATATAAATTTTTAACTAAAAGCAATTTTTTTCTTATGAAATCAGTAGAACAAAATATAATATAATTATTTCGTTGAGAGGAAGGAAGCCCTTGCTAAACTTAGAGATGAGAGAATGTGTCAAGATAGAGAGAAAAACGTTTCAGATATAGGCAATATGAAGAGAAGATTGGGCATACACATTAATAAAAATTAGTGGTATACAATTTAATATGTGAAATCACATTACTACACCTGTTGAAAAAGCTTAGAGCTAGCGGTGGAGAGAACTTGGAGCAATGGAGAAGAAGCAACCTTGTTGAGTTTCTGGTGGTGGAGAGTCTCCCGTGCGTTTATTTCAAACGAAGGGTTTTTTAGTACGTTTTCATAAAGGTTTTTTGTGAGGTCTTCGTTTCCTAATTAACATCAACTTACTATTAACTCTTAATTGAATTATTAATCGTCTAATACATTAATGATTGTATTAACTTTTAGCTGACCGATGTAGGCTTCACACAAAGCGCTTAAAGACCAAGTTGTTTTATTATATAGAAGATATATATCTTTACTATATAGAAAAATATAGAATGTCGCTTTAGCGTCTTGGAAAAATACCTCAGAAACACCCTCTCAACACACACACACACACACACGTTAGTATTCATCTTACTATATTAGAAAAATGTCGGGGTTGATGAACAGTAAGATTTGTGTCACATTTCATGTCTTTCACAGGGGTATTTTCATCATTTATCAGTTTTTTTTGTTTTTTTTAAATAATTTTAGGTCCCTATGTTTTATATAAACTGCAGAACAATCCCTAATCTTTATGGTAATTACATGACCGTCCCTATAATGTACGATAATTACATAACAGTCCATATATTTTGTCTAAATTAAAGATTAGTCTCTATATTTTATCTAAATTACAAAAAAAAAGTACTTATGCTTTTCTACCCAATTTAAATTACAAAAGTGTTATATACTTAAAATTACAAAATTACCCCTATACAATTTTTTGCTTTATATGTATTTTGTATCCCATTTTTTCTTTCTCCTAATCTAAGCGAATAACTACTAATATTTTGGTTTTTTGAGAAAACTGAAACGACATCGAAATCGGAATGTACCTTATCGTAATTAAATTAGGGAAAAATAGTAATTTAACTTTGATTATAAATTAAAATAAAAATGTTGTGGCTCATCCATGTTGGAATGTTCCACGTGCCTGGCATATGACATGAAGCTAATACAAGCATAATACAAAATATCGCGATATCTATCGTATTTTTAGCAAAGGATATGATACTGCCGACGATATGCTATAGATAGAATCCAATGCAATTATTGCAATTATCGTCGATATCGCATGAAATATCACGATATAATCGTGATAACTTGATTGGTTACTATATATCCCCTATTTTCAAGTTTATATTATGAGAAAACCCTTGATTTTCTCTTGCCAATTAAGCTCCAAAATCCAACTATCGTACTCTTCTACTCTTCTCATTTATTAAACAATAACTTCTTGTTATCTCAACCCAATTTGACATAGAGAACAAATCTATAAAGTGTAAGCACTCCTTGTTTATGCTTTGTCCTCTTCTCTTCTTCATCCTCTAATCTCTCTTTTCACCATATACTTTTAGTAAATCAGTAATCAAGTCTTTCCATCCAGAAAATTGGGTATAGGTACACAGACGCAAATTTCTTAAGTTCAGAGGAAATAGCAAGCTTTTTTTTTGTTTTTCCTCCATAAAAACTGAAATTTGACATCTGTCTCAAATTTCAGACTGGATTTTACAATTTTGACCTCTTTTACAATTTTACAAGCATGGTTATCATCATGCTTGTCTAACTTCTTCGGTATCAACACAACAACCATCAGTTTAGACTTAAGAAGTAGTGGGAAGAGATTTCGAGGATTATGTTAGATTTACTGGATTGCTGAGTCTCAGTGTTTATCATGATAGTCAATTAGTCTAAGAAATCTAAGAAAGACTTATGAGCATGAAGAAGTTGTGAATAAAGGATTTGAAGAAGAAAATAGGAATTGTGTTTGGTTTAAGAAATTGTATTAGAGAGACAAGTATTGATGGGTTGTCGATGGGTTGGTTCAGATTTGGTTTCAAAATTTGAAATAGTAGTTGCTTAATATCTTAAAAAATTGATGATTTAGTGATATTCGTCGATATATCGATAATATATGCAGCTGCTTCTTGTAAAATATCCTCATTAAAGATGATATTTCAATAGTCGATATATTTTCGTATCCTGATATTTACACCATATATTATTCTCAGTTCACTTGACTATTTTGAGTATTTTCTCATCTCAAAGACTCAAACCTCACTCCATCAAAGTTTCTCCCCAACTCCCACAAAATCTCCACTCCACCACAACCCCTATTACAAAGTTACAGTTCACCTATATCATCAATCTCTTGCAAAAATTACTCAACCCAAGCAAGAATCAACCATAAAATGACAAACCGTGTGCATTTAGTCTTCTTCTCGATTTTGCTTTCTCGCAGATAATTGTAATCACTTAGGCTTGGGGTTGAAGAATTTTTTTTTTTGTTGTAATAATATGTTAATTAACTGAATATGTAGAAAATACTTCATGTTATTGTCACCTCCTTGTGTCTCAGAAGTACCTTACAGAGGTTCCAGGCTTCCAGCACAACTTAACATAATACTCCCTCATTCTTAAATTTAGTTGATGTGTGGCCCAAAACAAAACATCCACCCTGCACGCCAAGTCCTTCTAAGTTCTAACTGACCAAAGCAGATAAGTGAATCTGGTACTTGTGATGTCTAAGAACATTTTCTCTCTTATGCTCTAAGATCACACAATAAAATGAATGAATGAAATAGAATAAAGGAAGAAGATGAATTGAATCTATATTTATTGATTACAGTTTACAATTTCTCTCTTTGTTTCTTTCAATTTCTCTCTCCTCTTTATAATGATTTTTCTGATCATGAATGAATAAAACCCTTTCTCATGCTCTTTCGGTTTTTATGTCCTGATTTGGCTTTGACCCAGTCAATCTTTGACACGTGTCCCTTGTCTTCTTCCTCTTTCCCGCTCAATACCTGCAAATGTTTAAACATAACCCCGAAATATACCGAAATATTGACCCTTATGTCAATGTTTCAAGTTTTGAAATATCATATATAATATCTTTAAGTATGATATTTGCCCACTACATCGCCCCCTCTTGAAACTTTAAAATTTCACTCCAAAATTTCAATTTTTTGAGAAGCGGTTATATAAGTTTGGGCTTAAATATCAACCCGGTCCATATTGTCAGATAAAAAATTTAAAAACCAACCGTTCATCTTTCCCACAACTTCCAAGCTTCTCCCAGACGCTACCTCTTCTTCAGAACGCGATTTTCTTTGCTGCATTATTTCCTTCATCTTCTTAGAAAGAAACCCACCTTTTGCTTGTACGGTTACAATCTCCTGCACTTTGTTAGTTTTTCTATACTATATCTTGCTATAACTCACACTAGTATAATTATCTCTAAGGTTTTTAAAGATTGTTGAAATTTGAATGTCGTAAGCTTGACTATGTTTATATTTACACTACTGTAAACAACACTATAGAATATTTGATAATGCTTAAAAGTTCATACCTTTGCCATTTTAAGATTATTTACTTAAATATTTCGCATTGCACTGTTTTGCCTATCAAATATATCCAATGTTTATATCCGCATATTGCAATTTCCGATATAAGAATCTTCATATCACAATTTCTGATATAAGACTCTTCATATCGCAATTTACGATAACTGTATACTTAATAACATGATATATATATATTAAATTGACCGTACTAAAAATATTTTTGTCCTCGCATATTTGTTTATAGTCCTCCTAATGGCGAGTGAAGATACCCTCTCTGATGATAGTATTAGTAGTGAAGGAATCCCTTCTGACGATAAACTTCGTAGTCATAATCTCGCCTCTACTTCTTCAAGGCGCTATCGACCCTAAACTTCTTGGGATTTGTCTTATGTTGTAGAAGAGATTCCGTGTCATCCTTTCGAAACCACTGCCTCAGAATCTGAAAGCGAAACTGTTGAAAATATCAGTCAATGGAAGCATGGACTCAGCCCTTTCTTCATCAAAAGACCCAATCTTATGTTAGTTCAAACTGCTTATCAAATTCCCACTTTCCTTTATCTGCAACACTATGCTGGTACTCAGACTTTCACCAAATGTCAAAGTGGCACGAGACGAGCGATCATTGTCACTGTTGGTCAACTCGCCGCAAGATTGAGATTTCCTCTTACCAATCTCAATCGCGAAGTACTAAACTATCTGAACATTTCCCCTAGCCAAGGAATGGGGAATTTCTGGAGGCTAATGTTTATCTGCAATTATTACAATAGCCACCTTTCCCCAGAAAAGTATGAAACCGATAGAATCAGATTATCCGATATCCTCAAGCACTATAAATTCGGTGAAAAACTTCCTAGATATTTTTACCCTAGAAAACACAACAAATCAAACATCAAGGGTATTATCCACAAAAACCGTAAAAGGGTATTAGTAATATCGCGTTTAGCTTTTCCACTTCCTTCAACCTTTTCAGAATTTCCTGAATTGAAGTACTACCCTCCATGTTCTCCTCCTGATATCGCCGACTCCCAGAATCTCTTATATTTCTTGTTTGCAACTGATTATCGTTATCCACTCGTTTGTTATTTGTTTTCTTCGTTGGAGCCATTATGATTCAAAACTCACTGTATTGCTCACCTTTCTTCACTCTTCTACTCTTCAAACAAAGAACAAAACTATGGATTCTATATCGAAGAAGAAGAAAACCTCAAATTTTCTTATTTTCGATGCACAGACGGCGCCAATGTGATGTCTAAGAACACTTTCTCTCTTATGCTCTAAGATCACACAATAAAATGAAGGGTTAACTAGTATTACACCCCCTAGATGGGAAATTAGGGTCTCCCCTAACTACGGTCAACTTGGTTTGACTGTTAACTTTAAGTCAAATAATTAAAAATTAGACAAATGCCCTCATTGTTTTCAAAAAAAAATATTCAATTTTAATTAGGTGGGGGTATTTATGTCATTTTCAGTTGTTTGACTTGAAAGTTAACGGTCAAACCAAGTTGACTGTGTGTTTAGGGGGGAGACCCTAATTTCCCATCTAGTGGGGGGGAAATCCTAATTGGCTCATCTAGTAGGGGGGTAACACTAGTTCACCCTAAAATGAATGAATGAAACAGAATAAAGAAAGAAGATGAATTGAATCTATGTTTATTGATTTGCGATAATAGTTTACAACTTCTCTCTTTGTTTCTCTCTATTTCTCTCTCCTCTTTGTAATGATTTTTCTGATCATGAATGAATGAAACCCTTTCTCATGTTCTTCCGGTCTTTATATAGTGTCCTGATTTGGCTTTGACCCAGTCAATCTTTGACACGTGTTCTTTGTCTTCCTCCTCTTTCCCGCTCAATATCTGCAAATATTTAAACATAACCCCTAAATATACCGAAACATTGACCCTTATGCCAATGTTTCAAGTTTTAAAATATCAGATATAATATCTTTAAGTACACACTAGAGTACTGTGGGGAAGGTTTTTGTGTGAGACGGCCTATAGCCCCGTGCTGAAAAATAAGTACCAGGCTACTGACACCGACACATCCTCATGTCTATTCATATAGCTACAGGACAATTACTACTGTTCGTGTTGGTGATATGCTGCTGCTTGTTGCGCACCTTTTTCACCCATATGATTCATGTGGCACTCTAGTTGACAGTTGACACCCTTTGAGATCAGAGTACGCCTCACTTTAGCGTCTTGGAAAAATACCTCAGAAACACCCTCTCAACACACACACGTCAGTATTCATGGAACACTTCTTGGAAGATTAAAATTTACTCAATTAGAGGATGATAGATGAGAAAAAACCCTTATTTGCTTCTAATTATTGTACGTTGCAATTTTTCGTACATGTTTTTTTTGCTCATATAACTGTATTTTGAGTTTTATCAGTTGGCTTAGAAGTTTCAGGCATTGTCAGTTTTAGAAGGGCACTTTGCATGTTTTTGTGCTACACTTTTTTTTTTTTTTTTTTTTTTTGCGCAGGCTACTGATATGTCAAGAACAGACTATGAGCCTTCCGATATGGATATTTTGTATTCATAGGGTATAACTTCCTCTAATGGCATTACTTCCATGGACTTCAAGTTCCAGCAACCATTGCGGCAAGTCAATGTTTATTAAGGTTAGAATCCTCTTGAGAAGAATGGTCATACAGAAATTGAAATGTATAGTGATGAACTGATGATGATGGAGGGTTAACCTCTGCCTCCCTCACCGTTCACACCACAAAAGACCATCTTTCAAGTTTCAACGTCAGTATACATATCATGGACCATTTGCTTTGGTCTACAAATCTGGGGAGACATTCGATCATAAAGAGGATTATTCAAGTGGTGTTGTAGATATAACTTGGGCAATAGAAAGGATCTGTCACACCCCAAATTTCCAGACAATATTTAAAACAATTATATTTAATTATCTGGAAACCCGGGGTGAAACAAAACCCAAAACCCTGTTATCAAACACGATATATACAAAAACTGAAATCAAAATAAACGAAAAGGAAAAAAATCCTTAAATTACATTATTAAACTATAAATAAACTAACCCACTCTTCAGAAAATCTTAAACCAGAAGACTCCAAGAGCAACTCCAAATCACGTCTCTTTATCCACTGTACTCCACCATCTTATTAAGTCTACAAGATGTAAACAACTATGAATATCAATAGTGCGGTGAGCCCAATACTTTGCGTCCCCTTTTTCTCTTTTCTTCCTCTTCCCCTTCTTTTTATTGGAGGCTAGGGTTTTGATTTTGAATAATCATATTTTTCTGAGAGAAAATTCGCGACTCTTCTTTATTCCATGTTTTAAGAATACATTTTAAGGTAACCTATGGGCCTCCAATGGGTCTAAAAACACCCAAGGTCCATACCTATATGAATGGGTACATTTTAACAATCTTTTCAAGCCCAAAATGATTATAAAATACCCACATAAATTCTAACAAACAATTCAAGTAAAAACATTAACTTTTCTTTTTAAAAATCAACAATAGCTAAACAAATTCTAGAATAAGCTAGACTTCATAATATAATTGTTATTTTCAATCAAATAATTTAATTTATGTTGTTTAAAAATTGGAGTTGTTATAATATACACACCTTAAATGAATCTTGTCCCGAGATTCTAGAAAAGAATGTAGATTAACCAAACAAACATATGCCAATCAATAATTCTTCTAAGTTAACTGATCATATCTCAATGACTGAATTTTATGTGATAATCTAAAACATGTCGCAAAGGTTAATTACACTTCATTTCTGACTTGCACCAAAAGGTCATGATAAACAAATATTAGAAATTAGATATAAGTGTATACCCAAGTATACACACCTTAAAAGGAATACACATATACAATAATGTATAACCTTACATGTGGACATACGTAAATTAAAACCACGTATTGAGAAACACTCCTTTATATGAAAATGCGAAAGACCAAAATCCAAAACGGGAACAAACAAACTTGAAAACAACAAGAAAACTTAACACCATAAAAACACTCCTACTACCCATTACCACAATCCGAGGATCACCTAGACCTTCTCATTCTAGGCTAACCTAGGCTCTGATACCAAAATGTCACACCCCAAATTTCCAGACAATATTTAAAACAATTATATTTAATTATCTGGAAACCGAGGTGAAACAAAACCCAAAACCCTGTTATCAAACACGATATATACAAAAACTGAAATCAAAATAAACGAAAAGGAAAAAAATCCTTAAATTACATTATTAAACTATAAATAAACTAACCCACTCTTCAGAAAATCTTAAACCAGAAGACTCCAAGAGCAACTCCAAATCACGTCTCTTTATCCACTGCACTCCACCATCTTATTAAGTCTACAAGATGTAAACAACTATGAATATCAATAGTGCGGTGAACCCAATACTTTGCGTCCCCTTTTTCTCTTTTCTTTCTCTTCCCCTTCTTTTTATTGGAGGCTAGGGTTTTGATTTTGAATAATCATATTTTTACAGAGAAAATTCGCAGCTCTTCTTTATTCCATGTTTTAAGTCTGTTTAAGGTAACCTATGGGCCTCCAATGGGTCTAAAAACACCCAAGGTCCATACCTATATGAATGGGTACATTTTAACAATCTTTTCAAGCCCAAAATGATTATAAAATACCCACATAAGTTCTAACAAACAATTCAAGTAAAACATTAACTTTTTCTTTTTTAAAAATCAACAATAGCTAAACAAATTCTAGAATAAGCTAGACTTCATAATATAATTGTTATTTTCAATCAAATAATTTAATTTATGTTGTTTAAAAATTGGGGTTGTTATAGGATCGGATTAGACTTTCAGAGGCTGGACCTCAATATTTGAGTTTGAGAATTGACCCATTACATAATGTGGCTTGGATGGATTTATGCCTCGTCACATATGATATTTGCGAGTCTCATGGCCCTTAAAGGTAGATTGGATTCTATTCCTTCTATGAGACCTAATACTCCCTAATAAAGACTAGAGATGCTCAGAGTTGGAAACTTGGAATACTGGCAAGAATGCAAATTTTGGAACACAACTGCTCCTAACTGTTGGATCCAGAGCACTCTTTTCTGGATTTGGAAACAAGAAATTGACCGTCTAGAAAGTCTGTGTGTAAACCATTGGATGCTTGAATTTATTGTCACCATCTCCAGTTAGTACCAAGTGTTGCCGTCTACTTCTGTGACTGGCCACATTATTTTCCACAACTCCACATTATTTTCTGAGTACGGACAAAACTGGTGATCTCAGTTTCCCTTTGAATGCCAATCACAGAATTCAAGCAAACACAACACAACGAAGGTTGAGTTTCGATTTTCAACCTTTTTTTCTGTCCTTTATTGCGACTTACAAAGTTACAAGTACTTACTACAAGTATGAGGCAAGTTATGTTGCACCAATTAGAAATGAACTCTTGACAAGAAATGTTACCAAACTGATTTTGATATTTAGTAAGTACGTGTTTTTTATTGGGGAAATTGTTCTGTGCCAAAGTCATGAGTCCATAAAAATCGGAGCTAAACACTACCATATTAACATCCCATGAGCGGGATACAAAATACGATGATCTTAAACTCTTAACAATTTTCTTTTTATTCTAATTGTTGAAATTAGAAAACATACTTAAATATAAACTATATATGTGACTAGAATTTAACCCGTGGCTATGCCACTCAAGTCATTATGGATGTAAAAATTACATCTAGTTTTCATGGAGGCGATAAAAAATTGCATATGTTTCCAAATAATCGTACATAATTGATCTAACTTGAATGACATTTTTACAATACGAATGTATAGTAATGTTCTCAGCTTGGCCAGAGGCATCGTAATGTTCCCACCACTTCTCATGACACTCATCACCCATTCTATGCTTTTGCTTCCCCAAAGTTTTTCTCCATATATAGACTAAGAGTTAACGATAAAAAGTGATATAATCAGCCATACCTTACTCACAAACTTCCATTTATCTCATGAGTAAAACTATATCATATATGGGAATAAAATGGCTTATTAATGTTATTATGCTATTATAGGCCATAAACTTACCTTAAGTCCATAAAGCTCGAGCAAGCACTTCATCGCAAATCTTCACCTTTACTTGGAGGCAACTCTATTTGTTTCAAAGTTATGTGTAACTTAGTCATTAACATAGAATACATACATTAATGGCTGCAAAGATGACAAAGCTTCGGTCTCCAAGGCGTGGGGTGACAAAATTAAGGTCCTCCTACAATCCTTTTAGTGGTGGATCATAAGAGTCGATGTCTTGAACCAACTGCGCGGTTGAAAAATGATAAAACTAACAACATCTTATAAAAAAACATTATGAACCAAAAGGAACCAAAAGGAACCTTTCAATGTGAAGTGTAAAGTGATTAAGTTTATTCATGGCTTATTCGTTATGTAACAGGACATGATTCTCACTTCAAATATATTCATTGATTGGTGTGAGTGATGATCGACACCTCTATATGAGGTATCCGGGGCTCTGGGCTTGTGGCGTGGGACGGGATAGTCAATAGTGGCGATGATTCTGTATAAAAATGGAACTTAGGAACTATCGAAGGTTACTGCGTGATCTTGAGTTCATCAAAGTTTGCACTGGGCCAACACAGTTACTTGTTCTTAGATCCCAAGGAGGTTAGGAATTAGGACTTACTTTCGGCCGGGTCCCGGATAGAAACCTAGCCAATAAAGCCTATAAGTCTATAACTTCCAACTATCGCCAATCACTTCCATGTCCCTAAAACCCTTGCTTGGGCGCCAACGTTGGCACTAATCTATCTACTTCTTCTGGAACTTTGGGCAAAACACTTTGTTGAAACTTCGTAAATGCACCTAGCCTTTGAGGCTTTGAGGACAGAGGAATGCACCAAATTTGTTCTTAGATCCCAAGAGAGGTTAGGAATTAGGACTTACTTTCAGGCCGGGTCCCGGATAGAAACCTAGCCAATAAAGCCTATAAGTCTATAACTTCCAACTATCGCCAATCACTTCCATGTCCCTAAAACCCTTGCTTGGGCCAACGTTGGCACTAATCTATCTACTTCTTCTGTGCGTGGAACTTTGGGCAAAACACTGTTGAAACTCGTAAATGCACCTGGCCTTTGAGGCTTTGAGGACAGAGGAATGCTTTGTTAATTGATGCATCCTCCATTTGCTTGGTTTTTTTTTATGAGACCTATGTTTTTTTATGTTTCGTTTTGTTTTGTTGTTGTTTTTTTCCCATCAGAAAGGAAAAAGGAAATACTGTGCTCAAAAAAATAGATGTTGAGAGTCAGGCTTCAATGCTTCTAAAGCGTGAGAGCTTTATATAGCTTTGGATATATATCATATGAGATATATATCATATGAGATATATCATATGGCCCAGGTAAAAGCTTCTTCGGATATATATCATATGAGATATAATCAGGTAAAAGCTTCTTCGGATATATATCATATGAGATATAATCCTGTGGATATATATCCGAATGAAGATATGAGATATAATTTGAGATATAATTTAATATATATATCTATGAGGATTAATATACTGTTAGCCGTCCGATTAATATATATATCTATGAGGATTAATATACTGTTAGCCGTCAGATGTACTACAAAGAGCTTAAAGACAAAGCTGTTTTATTATATAGATAACAAAAAATTGCTGTAAATTGTACCTTCTAATGGCATAAACCCTTTCTCGATGAGCTGGCGAAAGTGTAAAAAGCTAACGACACTACACGTGTCATTTAACCTCCATGACAATACATTTGGGATGTTAAGCTCTTCCGCAACATCTAGAGTGAAACTCATGGCTCCATCAGAAACTATGCCAAGTGGTTGTAGGCACGTTAGAGGAAATAGTGTCAGCATTACGTTGGGTTAAAAGGTTCCTGAAGGGAGCTAAGAGATTTTTAGTAGTGTATTCACATAAATATATAAACTGGGATGTCTTGGCTGGAATCGATATCTGATGGTGGGAGAGTCTGGGAGACCATCTGGGATAGAACGAAATTGAAAATCCGGCCGGTAATCCAGCAAGTGCATCAAGACCTCGAGATTTGAGTAAGCGTTTATGATTGAACGACTAACTATTAACAGATGTGATGTGAAAACCTTCGTGGTGAAGGGTGAAGAATTCGGGCAAATATGAGCATGGGGTATTGGGGTTGATGTGGCCTTGGAGTGGAAAAGTTATACAAACCGCATGAGGTTTCTGAGCTAGTGATACTGAACTCATTCTAAATAGAATAATATATATATATATATATTCAAGTGAGTAGGGCGATGATAGATTGATAGCACTGCTATCTCACAACTCCCTTGCCCCTTGGTTTAGTTGTGCACTTGTGCATCTATGCCTTATTTCTATTGAAAGAATGGAGATGGTCTTGGAGTGAAATAGGTCATTAGAGTGCTAAAAGTAGATGACCATCTTTGTCAAAGTTCACTTCTAGAATCTTCCGGCAGACCAATACTGATTACGGATGTGTGATTAGAATTCCTTCGGAACAGTCTTTCACTTCACTCTCAATTTTAATGAGAACACCGCCAGAGCCAGCTCATAGTCATAGTCTTCTAGAATCTCTTGTTATGCCATATCAGCACATTCTGTTAAAGAATCTTTTGTAACTAATTATGTTGTTTACCAGTTACAGCTGAACTGTAAATTGCTTCTGATCTCCATAAATAGAGAACAACATCTGCAAATTCTTCTTAATTAAATGAAATAAAAACAAATCATCATTTTTTCAAATTTTACAGACTCTGGGCTTACAAAATAAACTCAGAAGAGCACCTAGGATTATGGAATGTTATTGGTCTCTTTCTCCGCAAGGTTTTCTAAAGGTGAACACAGATGGTTGTGCTAGGGGAAATCCAGGGGATGCTGGTTGGGGAGTGACTCTCAGAATTCACACAGGCCAAGTGATAGGAACACTCATAGGAGGTCTCGGGATTACAACCAACTATGTGGCTGAAACAGTTGCAATTGTTGAAGGTGTTAAGAAGGCTATCGAGTTGGGGTGGGATTGAATTGTGGTAGAATCAGACTTGAAAGCTGCAATTCAAGCCTTCCAGACAAGCAAAGTATATTGGAGATGCAAAGCAGAATGGAATAGACTCAAGACCAAAGCAAACATCATTCTCACTAGTACATGGAGAGAAGTGAAATTCGGAGCAGATAAATATGCCAAAAGAGGAGCAACTTTAGCGAATGGGCAGCAACAATGGTGGCCTCACAGACCAGATTTCCTTCATAGTATGGAGAACCAACACTTCACCTACTATAGATTTATTGCTTAAATCGTTGTAATGTTGGAGGGACTACAAGAGTCTCTCACCTGATATAATTGTATCTTTTTTTTTTTGCTATATACACAATTACCTTTTAAAAAAAAAAAAAGAAACTTCAAATATGTTTTTTGAAGCGTGTCAAGATACAAAGAAGATGTCTGATGAATCCAAACGACTACTAAATTAAACTGTTTACATCTATTCTTGCCCAGGAACAACTACTCTGTCAGGTACTTGACCCATTGGTATAAGTCGTATAATAGATGAGCAAGATGACAAAGTATGGTGAAGTGACCAACATATGGTCCGGTCCCATACTCACAGTCAACCTTAGTGCAGTCCAATGCTAAGCGTGAGTTCTTTATATGACTTCATTACCAGCACATTGTACAATGAGATAAAATAAAGAGTGCTGATACTAAGACTCTCAACACACTGCCTTTCATCATATACGACATTGTGTGCACGAACAAGCTAAGGATCGTGAATCATATTCCATAAAGTCTACTAACTTGCAAAATTAGACAGGGCAATTCATGTCATGATTTACACTGCACAACGGTCACATAGCACTCATCTTGTGCATCAGAACACCTTCAAAGTACATATATTCTTTATAGCCATAAGAGTGGATACATGGTTATAGTGTTCAACCGTTCCACAACTATCTATTTTTACTGTGGATTGATAAAGTACATGCCAATAGACAATACACGAAAAGTTATACAAGATTTACTGCAATCCAACTCCTAACATGGAAAATTAGGTTTCACTCATCCTAACCAATTCAATCAATGTCTGTTAATTAAACTAATATCGCATTAGAATCTCATACCGCATTTTTTGTTTGTTTTGTGTATGTGTATTATTTAGACTCCCCAACAACTCATTCCGAATATTTTATAGATGTTTGTTCAACACAAATCCACCCGCACTTGTAACATTAGTTGTTGCTCGACACTCGTTATCATTTTATTGAATAGTAATTGTAAGTAGAATTTTTAACGTGTTAACCCATTTTAAGATGTTCGCATCTTTTTAATGTTTTATCACTCAAAACGATCACTAACTTATTTAATTAATATTTAAGACCAAGGTTGAAATTTGATAAATTATTATTGAAAGTTTTCTAAAATCCAAAGTGAGGCCTATTTCATCATGTCGATGCAGTGAAAAACATAAATGAGTGAATAGGATGTATAAAATTGTTTCCTTGACCATGAGTGAATAGGTGCTCTATGATCAGAAAAACTCCAGCTTCTCTAATATTTGCTTTCTGACTAGAAGAGCCATCATCAGAGCATACCAAAAATCGACAGGTACCATGAACAACACGGTGACCGATATGAAAATTCTTCACACCCCTTAATCTCCAACACAAACCGAGAAGAGCACCCAAAATTCGGAATGTTATCGGCTTCTACCACTTCACGGCATCATAAAAATTAATGTTGATGGAAGTTCACAAGGGAACCTAAAAGGGGCTGGTTGGGGAGTGATTCTCGAGAGATGACATGGGTAACTTTTGGGGGCAAAGAACAGGGAGGACTTGGGGTATGTACTAACTATATGACGAAACTTATGTTATTATAGAAGGGATTGAGAGGGCACCGGATGGGATTTGGAGATATATATGGGTGGAATCCGACTCTCTGCATCGGTAGTCAAAGCCTTTCGGGAAGACCACGATTGCATTGGAGGGTTAGAACAAAATGGATGCAACTCAAGGAGCAAGCATCATGGATCAATGTTCTGACTACATGGAGGAGACAAACAAAGGTGCGGATAGCTGTGCGAGACATGGAGCAGCATTGCAAAATGGAGAAAGTAAATGGTGGGACAACAAACCTCCTTTTGTGAGAGATATGGAGAACCACTTTACTACTTACTTCCGTTTCATAAGTTACTAGGGTATGCCCGTGCCTACAGCCCGCAAGGCCTCGATGCGCCTACGGCGCTACCCCGACAACTCGTCACGCCTTCAGCGCAAGGCGTACACGTATCTTAGGCGCAAAATATTCGGCACAACAACTCAATTTATAAGCCCAGCCACAAGGCCATCCCAATTGCCCATTATCTATAAGCCCAACAGTTTATGGGCTAACCCAACAATTTATAAGCCCAGCCGCAATTGTTGACTTTTGGTTGATTTTTGGACAAATCTCATGGTATTGATTACACTTAACAAAATTATACAAACCCTCCAAACACTTGGATCGGTCATGTCACAACTTGTTAAAAGACAATGACAACCACTAGATGGAGACCTTACAGGCCCCACACCATTGCTTTTTATTATATAGATATGTAAGATGTATTAGGTGGGTACACAACTGATGATACTCATACTATACAGTTCTTAACACTTCTTATTCTTTTTCCTTGTAACTCTTTATTCTTTTAATCAATTACCTTTAAGCGAAAAAAAGAAAAAGAAAAAGGAGGAAGTCTTTCACGAAAAAAAAACAAAACAAAACAAAAAAAAACAACAACTCTAGCACAGAAAACATGCAAACTCAATATCATATCAGAAATCGAGAACATTAATTGAAACCGCTAAACCCATGAATGCAGAAATACAATGTCAAAATAGGATGCGCAAATCTAATTGTAAATTAAATAAAGTTAGATTTTGCGAATTCCAATGTTTTCTCTTTAAATATTATTGTGGTAAAGAGTCAAAACTGATATCTTTATAGAAACAAATTTGAGAAAAAAAAAACTTAAAAAATTGATTTAGTTAATGTTGTGTTTCAACAGTTCCACTTCGCTTTGATGTAAAGAGATGAGATTGATGAATCTAATTTTGTGCTTCAAAAGTTCCATTTCGATTTGCTGAAAATGACTACATACAAAAGATTTTGACTTCATGATCCCTGCGCAATATATATTACAACAAAATGAGTTTAGGGTAAAAAATACAACATCTCTTTTGTTGTTTTATTGTAAAAAATATATAAGAACTAGTTTTGTTGTAAAAAATATATAAGTACTACTAGGTCCATAATCCCCATCCCCCCTTTTAATGGTTGGGTTAACCAATATGGGATTATGGGAGGGGTTCTAGGGACATTTTATCTTGACAAGTAAACAAACTCAAAATCGTTAGGGCATTTATAAGTTTCGGATTAAGCTAATATTTTGTAGATATGATCTCCTAACTATTCTAAACATTATCACAAATAATAAAAAAAAAAAAAAAAAAAAAATCTAAATTTGCCAAATATAGTATTAAAAATGGTGAAAATGAACGGTCTACAATTAGCCAAATTTTATAAATTGTTAACTACATTTGGCAAATTTGGAATTTTTTGATTTTTTGATTAACCCCTAGATGAGACAATTAGGATTTTCCTCCAACTAGATGGGAAATTAGAGTCTCCCCCCTAAATACACACAAAAAAAAAGTCAAATTGGGTTGACCAAATTTTTTTTGTGTGTATTTAGGAAGAGACCCTAATTTCCTATCTAATAGGGGGGAATCTAGTAGGAGGTAACACTAGTTCACCCTTAATTGTTTTATTGTAAAAAATATATAAGAACTAGTTTTGTTGTAAAAAATATATAAGTACTACTAGTCCATAATCCACTATCCACATAACAAACTTACGTGAAATTCTAAAGGCCCAACCGACCAAGCCCACCTCACTGAGATCTTGTTTGGCTTTGGCATATATCTCTTTACAGTTTACACAGGTTTGTTATTCAAGTTCATATGTGCTACATGACTACATGAGAACACGACTACTAGCCAGTCACAAACTTCAAGAAAATTCTGCTACCCAGTCACATTGCGCTTATATGATGCAAACTGCTAGTCTTTCAAATGAGAAGTTAGACCTCTCCAAGCACATCGAATACATTCCATATGGAAGATGAGAACTTCTAAGGATGGGAAGATCCCTTTTGTGACAAGGGCACTGCCACAATATTTCAACTAAGAAGCACTCCCTTCAAGAGTATGTTGTATCTATCGGCCAACCAAAACCAACATGATTTTGACCAATATCAGATCTAGTGACCCAACAAGAAGTCCCTCAAGAAAGACTCGAAGCTAGTGTATAACTTTTCATTCCAGAAGTCCAAATTCCAAGCAACCCATGGATAGTAATTCTGTACATCAGTATTATGTAACATTCTCAATCCTCACCCATAGTTCCAAGTCTAGACGTGTGTTAACCTTTTAGAAAACCTTGTAGCTAACATTGTACCTGGCCACTTTCCAAAATGGAAGTCTAGTAGCCTAAATTTAGGTAAAGATGATGCCCTTCTCTATCGCTGACGCTGTGCTATTGACTTATTGGGACATAAGTAACATGTGCACATTTTATGCATTTAGGATGCCAAAGTGGAACAAATAGGTTGGTGTTCCTTGGTTTATAAATCAAACCGAAAAGAAAAGAGACATATATATAACTTTAAGATACTTTAAAAAGTTTGTACATTAAAAAGATGAATCTTGCCTTCATCTCATTGTCATGATTTGAGATTTTGAGTTAGATGTTCTAAATTTACGATGATAAGCACAGTGAAGGTGAAATTAGTGGTAAGATGAGTCATATGATCAACCAACATCACATCACGATTAGTCAAAAATATTAAGCAGCGGAAACTTCTTTATAAACAATGCTAAAGGAATTTGTTCAATCCCACTCACGCAATTTGATCCGAGTGGAGTTTTAGATAGCCTTTCGTTTTATTTAACAAAAATCAGTACACCCTCGATCAAGTGGGTCAGGAGGTAAGCTGAAGTTTGCTAAAAATTGAAAGGGTGACAACAGTCCAAGTGAGCATATCAATTCCTATACCGCCCAATTGCCAATCATGGTCATGTCTCATTATTATTCTTGTCTTACGACTTGTTTGCTAAATTAACTTGCGAGTTGCAACAAAATGAACCACATGGGTGATTAGAAGCAAAAATAGGTGCACCCATGAGCCATCTATATCTAAATATTTGATAAATTGGTTCAAGAAAATTGATTTAGAAGCGGAATTGTTGACTATATTGTGAGTCTAGAACCACAATATAGACTCTAGACTCTAGACTTTAGCCTATCTGTAATTGAAGCTGGAGAAAAAGAGGAGTGAACAAAGAGACAACAGAGATTGCATAACTCACCAGCTGTCACAGATCTTCCTCTTCAACTAGTACATACTTTTTACTTGATGTTTCAAAGTCTTGGGCTTCTTTCACTCCTTCAAGGTCAGTTCAACTCATTTCCTTGTTTTAATGTTAAAGTTCTTTTCTTTCTACACTTTAGAATAGTCCCTTTCTTTAGTTGTGATTTGTTTTACATTTTTAAGTATGTTATATGTATGATTAAGCTTGTTTTAGATGTGAATGAATCTTCTTTGACTGAAATATACCATCTTTATGACTTGAATTTGTCTATGAATCTGTTGTTTGTTTGATTTGGTAAGTTGGTTAGTTTGTTGTGAAGAAAGTAAATGAAAATTCTAGGATGCCCTTTGCCAATTGTGCTAAGTAGAATTTGGAGCTTTGAAATGCTCAAAGGAAAGAGTAGTATTCATTTCAATGTCTGGAATGAATAAAGCTTACCTTGTGTTTCCTGTATTGCACAAGCGGCTTCGTCCACTATAATTCATTTTCAACCTTTTTGAATGTGATTTTGTCTGATTGTTGAGATAGCAAAGAAGTAGAACAAATGTATAGGTAGCAGTGAAAATAAATGACTTCTGTATGTAGTATATGTTGGGCATAAAATGAATTTGAATTCGGATTGGTGCTAAATTTGTGAAATCAAGGTGCTTTGTTGCCATGACTATTTAACTATTAATACGTTTTGGTCTGCTGATTTTCACAGACATGAGAGTCATTGAATAACAGAGCGACCATATAATCCACTGGACTAATTGTTGGGAAGAATGTTTTCAAGGATGAGACTGGTATATGTAGCGATGCTGTTGGCTTATATGGGTTCTTTAGTGGCATCTGATTTCCAAGGTACAATATGTTGTCCATCTTACTTTCTTACGGCTTTAGCAGAATCAACATTCATAGTGATGAAATTATTAGTTGCATTCTTGGAATGAAATGATAGCTCTTGATAATGCAAATACATTTTTTGAGATAACTTGAACTTTATCTGGAAAGTAGAACTCGTGTGATTTTAGTTAAAGTTTCTATACGGAGTTCTTTTCCATACTTAAACCTCTATGGAAGGAAAGTCTTCAGACCGTTAGAGGAAAATATATCATTTCATAACTTTCTGTGTTCGCAGAGGGTTCCTCAATGTGTTGCAATAATTGTTCTGTTTGTACTGGTAACCTATGTACATTTATGTGGCAGGTATTATTTGTATATATATGTGTATGTCATGGATAATAAGATACTAACAACTATGTATATATGCACCTACAAAAACTGTAATAGCGAGAATGATAAGTAATTAATCCTTATGTATCAAATGTGTTTATCAGTTTATCCAATTTGTATTTGTGGTTTCTGACACACTGAAAATCACGCCACCAAAGCTTCATGGTTTCTAGACCAGGACTCGTAGGAAGTTGGAAACTAACTGTGAGTCATAGTTTATGCCATTAAAGATTACATTATAAAACTGAAAAGTGTATTGAGGATGAAAACTTGCAGAGCAGATGCTTTGCTGAAATGTTACAACAGAATCACACTAGTGGAAGCTGGCTCAAACTCGGATACAAAGAATAGTCTCACTCTCTTTTACAAGGATACAAATAGGTTAAAAGGCTTGTTGATCGGAACTTGTTCTGTATCATAACTTTTTATGTACTCACTCCTTTGGGAATTCATAAGTCCATTGATAACGATATGACCCTCCCGTAATTTTCATTTAATTTTCTTGCTTTGGTAATGTATCTTTCTTTAACTTGTGTTCTCTCAAATTTTATCCAGGTCTTTTTTTTGTCGAATTGGATTGGTTTCATTCATCAATCATGTACTTTTCCATTGTGAACATGATCATTTGTACCATAGTACAATATTCCATTTCTCACAACATGCCAACCATCTATCGCCTCCGTGTCAAATGTTTCACAAGATGGTAGTGCACTAATCTGTGGTATATCACAAAATTTCCTCAAATTCCGGCAGTATCCTGGATGGTATTGCATTGTTTGCCAAATTTACCCAGAATTTCTCTATATTCCCTTAGGTTCCCGTTCCCCATGTTCTGATATTTTGACGATGAGTTTTTTTTTTTGATTGGCAAGCCTGTTTTAAATTAGATCAGTAACTCTTTGATGCTGGCGGGGTTCGAACCCCAGACCTCTGGTATCATCACCCAAAGGTTTTACCGATCATGACTAAAATCTTATATTGGGATATATATTGTGACTTTCAATTCGGAAAATGTAGCGATGTGTCTCAGCATCTTGTTCTATGGTATAATCTCAGCTTACCTTCCAAAAGTAGAAAATGGATTGGTTGACTAATTATAAGTTTCATTCCAGGGGATGCACTTTATGCATTGAGGAATATGTTGAACGCTTCTTCCTCTCAGCTGTCAGATTGGAATCAAAATCAAGTTAATCCATGTACTTGGACAAATGTGTACTGTGATTCTAATAATAATGTCATTTCTGTGTAAGTTATTAGTTCCTGGCTTGCTGTAACTAATTCACCTTAATTTTTATCTTGGTTGCTGACTTGTCGTTTTATCCAGTTGTACATGCATTAAGTATTTCTGAGGAAATGTACAATAGATTGACATAATATGCTCATTCATTGATTCCATATTTCTTTGCAGGACTTTATCTTCAATGGGATTTTCTGGGTCCCTGACACCTAGAATTGGGGTTCTGAAGAGACTTTCTACCCTGTATGCAGTAATCTAAACTTTGAATCTCAATTTCTTCGATTAAGTAAGAGTCGTTTTAGCCAAACAATAAGAATCAGTGAAATACAGTTATCCAACATTCGAAGGAGTATCCAACATCTTCACCCTTCGAAATCGTGAGCCACTTTTCTGGTAGAGACTCTGGATGACTGATCGTAGGAAAATGAGTATGATTTAATGAGCATAAGAAACTCAAGAATACTGGGGAAAGGAATCTCTTGGTAAGCTGATGAATCGATACAACTGCCACAAAAGTCACAGCCACCCAAACAAGTGAAAACTGTGAGGGACCAACTTTAATAGAAATAGGAAACAATGTGGAATTTTTTTCTGTACTGAACAAGCTATAACATATATATCTTCCTCTGTTGACATAGATATTGTGTCCTATCCCTTACATTATTTCCTTGTAGTTCTTCATGTTATTTTTCCATGTTCATGGAATACTAAACAAGTGAAAACTGTAAGGGAACAACTTGAAGAGACATAGGAACCAATGTGGAATATTCTTCTGTACTGAACGAGCTATAAAATAGATATCTTCCTCTGTTGGCACTGATATTGTCTGCTATCCCTTAACATTATTTCCTTGTAGCTCTTCACGTTATTTTTCCATGTTCATGAAATGCTACTGATTAGATGCGTAAAACATATAGGTCATTGCAAGGTAATGGCATAACTGGCGAGATACCTGTGGAGGTTGGATACTTGTTGAACTTGCAGAATTTGGATCTCGAAAATAACCGTTTGAGTGGGCAAATACCACCTTCACTTGGCGGTCTTCGGAAGCTTCAATTCTTGTAAGAAGATACACATGGTTTTACTGTTTAGGCTATATAACTTCTTTTACAGTTGTGACTTTCACGTGTATTTTTGTTGATTTTTTTATCATTTCTGCAGGAGTTTGAGTCACAACAATCTTAGTGGACCCATCCCTGAGTCATTTGCAAACCTTCCCAGCTTGATCAGAGTGTATGTGATCCCACTCTTAATAATACTCGTGTCGTGGATATAGGATATTGTTACTGAAACTGAAGTGGCATTTAAAAGCTAAATTGCATGATTAGGTGGATCCTGTAGCTAGTATTTTCATTATTACTTTAGATGGTTCACTTTGTTAGATAATATGTAATTTGACAGATGTTGAAACCATTCTTGCAGTCAGCTAGATTCCAACCATCTTAGCGGTCAAGTGCCTGCTAAATTGTTTCAAGTTCCAACATACAAGTATGAACACTGACACGTTATTGATATTCCTCATTGTTCGATTAAGTTCTAGCCCTGCTACACTATGAATTAATTTATCTGGTAAACTAATGAATAAATTGTTTTCATATTATATTTAGTCTTAGAAAGAATTTCCGTTTTCAAATGGGTGAATGCAGTTTTACTGGAAATGACTTGAATTGTGGCACAAATTTTTCGCTCCGCTGTGCTTCTAGTTCTAATAATACAGGTACCTTATTCACTTATTTTGATATACTTTACTTTTGGCTTCTTCTCATAGCACTGATAGTTTTTAATTTATTCTGTCCTACGACGGTAATGCCTGACACCCTTATTATCACAGGTAGTTCAAACAAATCAAAGCTTGGAATAATAATTGGAGTAATTGGAGGGTTGATTGGTTTTGTCCTTTTTGGAGGTGTACTATTTCTTCTGTGTAAGGGCAGGCGTAAAGGCTATAAGCGTGAAGTTTTTGTAGATGTTGCAGGTATACAATTTTCCTTTTTAAATCGAGTGGATCTGTGGAGGCCGGAGGGCATTCCAATTTGTATCTTATATAATAATAGTGCCAGTGTTCCCATTGTACTTATCATTTGAGCATGGACTCTAAAATTGGTTTTTTGGAGTTGTACATTTTTTTGAGTTCTCGCTTACATAGGGTTCATCTACATCACATATTCACATCTGGATGGTCTATGCCATGTGTGCACCAGCAAATTACTTAGGATGAAGAGGAAAAATAACTCCAATAATAATGTGCCTTCTCAAGCATTTTGCTATGATATTTTGGCAACTCGTGTTGTTTTGGATTGCATAATAATAATAAGAACAGTAACAGTATTAATCTTATGTAATAATAACAATCACTGTTATTATTATTATTACGAATAGCAATGATCATTAATAAAGGAGTTGGACTTTTTTTGAAAATGTGATAGTTCAAGCAAGTTATATGGATTCCTTTATCGGAGTCCACTGTGAGATCAAAAATCAACATTTATATGCTCAATGGAAGGGAAGGATGTCAGTCTACACTAGTACTGAAGAGGTCATTATACTGACTTTAGCCCTTCAAGCGACTTACTTCTCAAAGTCTCATCAGCATAACACCACATTCTGTTAGAATATGGAGAATTAGGTCTAAGAAGCACTCACCATTTTTCTTTCTCCTGACTGCTTTGTCATCCGAAGAGGTCAGATATTCATTATTTGATGTGTAACACTTCATTTTCATGGACTTGGATTATCTAGGAAGTTTTTTACTTGCATGTACTGTAAAGTTCTTAAAAAGATCGAAAACATACTAATAGCGACAGCTGTTTCCCGAAAGTTAATTTACGATGGGTTTCTCAGGTGAAGTCGACCGAAGAATAGCATTTGGCCAACTAAAAAGATTTGCATGGAGAGAATTACAACTGGCTACTGATAGCTTCAGCGAGAAAAATGTTCTTGGCCAGGGAGGTTTTGGGAAGGTATATAAAGGAGTGCTTGCAGATAATACAAAAATTGCTGTAAAACGATTGACTGATTATGAAAGTCCTGGTGGCGAGCAAGCTTTCTTACGTGAAGTTGAGATGATAAGTGTAGCAGTTCATAGGAACCTTTTGAGGTTGATCGGGTTTTGTACAACACCATCAGAAAGGCTTTTAGTTTATCCTTTCATGCAGAATCTAAGTGTTGCTTATCGTCTAAGAGGTACAAACTCTGAATCAAATATTTGAAAATGCTCATACAGAACTGTATTCACGGTCTTACAACATTTCCTTGTACGTACTCCACAACTGTATCTTAGTTTCATGTCAGTATTATCTGTTATGTTATATTTTTCAGAATAAAATATGACTATAAGTTGTGATGTGATAGAGTCTAGAGAATAACACCCCCCCCCAACACACACACGTGTGTCTGTTTATATAATACCAAGGGTAGTAGCAATAATCAGTCCTTATCATATAGATACAAATCTACTCTTCAAAGCTTTTAAGCCTGTATGTGCTTAATGAAATAGATGTGCTGTGCGCAAGAGGGGTGAGTGGTATTCATCTTAATCAAAATGGGGTCTGTCAAATAGCATTTATTGAAAGAAAGATCTCCACTTCAGCCAAAAAGTTGTTGACCATATCTTTCTCTATCTTCCCCTTCGCTGGCAGAACTATGATTAATCATTACGGAATTTCTGGGTGTTTTTTTCCCCCTGAAATCCATTGGCCATCAGTATTGTGAAATGCCATTCGATGGATATCATCTATTTTATATAATTTGTTTGTGTGATTTTACAATTTTCTCTAAATATATGCCTATGAATTGCAGAGGTTAAACCTGGGGAGCCAGTACTGGATTGGCCTACCAGAAAAAGAGTGGCTCTAGGCACAGCTCGTGGATTAGAGTACCTTCACGAACATTGTAATCCAAAGATTATTCATCGTGATGTTAAGGCTGCTAATGTTCTGCTAGATGAAGATTTTGAACCAGTTGTTGGGGACTTTGGCTTGGCAAAATTAGTGGATGTTAGAAGAACTAATGTGACAACTCAAGTTCGTGGAACTATGGGCCATATCGCACCTGAGTATCTGTCTACTGGAAAGTCATCTGAGAGGACAGATGTTTTTGGTTATGGTATAATGCTTTTGGAAATTGTAACCGGACAACGTGCTATAGACTTCTCTCGGTTGGAGGAGGAAGATGATGTGTTATTGCTTGATCATGTAAGACCATTTAAATTCCTGAAGTTAAATACTATGAATGGCTAGAATTTTTATACAGAGCTACAGATATTTGCACCTTTTGGTCTTGGTACCCTACTTATAGAATTTTTATACAGAGCTACAGATATTTGCACCTTTTGGTCTTGGTACCCTACTTATAGTTGTTGGCTTGGAGTTACTGAATATAAACTTGCAGATTACTCAAAAGGAAATTGTTACTGTTCTAAACCATAGGATGGATATAAATGCCACCATGAATTGTATCAACACGGTTCTCGTGTCAATGTACAATTCTTTTTACTTGCAAATATATATGCACTAAGATGGTAAAATTAGAAAATAGTAAAAGAAAATACGTAAACTAATTCCAATAGAGAGAGAATGTCTAAAATGTGAAGGTATACCACAGGAGAGCTCCTGTTTCTTTTCGGGATTAGGATTTGATTCAAGTTTTGTGGATGCACTGTTGATGTATAGTTCCTTTATTGATGTACATGAAATTCCTCCAGCTTATATAACTGGCCTTTTAAGTAGGTGTTCTCTTATTTCAACTTTTGTTAATGTGTATTTCTTCTCCTTTTGCTTTCTTTTGTCCTTACAGGTGAAGAAGCTGGAAAGGGAGAAAAGACTAGGGGCCATTGTTGACCGCAACCTAACTAGGAATTACAACAGCCAAGAGGTGGAGATGATGATCAAAGTTGCTCTACTTTGCACCCAACCATCACCTGAAGACCGTCCAACAATGTCGGATGTGGTACGGATGCTGGAAGGAGAGGGACTCGCGGAGAGGTGGGAAGAGTGGCAGCAGGTTGAGATTAATCGGAGACAGGAGTACGAGAGATTGCAGATGAGATTTGACTGGGGAGAAGATTCTATTCATGACCAAAATGCAATTGAGTTGTCTGGTGGAAGATGAGTACATATGTATCTACTACTTGGTGGACTATTACAACTTAGAATTAAATGATCCTTACAATGAAAAGTATTTTCACGAAGCAACTTCAAGGCCATCATTGATTATTTTCTTACAGATAAATTCGGGTGAGTTTGTTTGTTCAGAGAAATTTCAAGAGAACCATTGGACAGCAGGTTCCCTTTTTATTTTATTTTTGGTTTTTCAGGTAGGTCTTATTCCAATACTGTATGATCAAATTTATTTGAAATGTAGAATATGTAGAGTGTGAAGCGATTCTAATGCAATTCCAGAACAATGCCAAACACTTCTTGTTAGAATGACTTGTGAGAGAGCTTAAACAAAGTTTGTGCTGACTGTTGAAACTTTTCTTTGAGACGAGGACTTCCTCAGCAAGGGAACTACGCCCTTTTAATTTTTGGGACTTAAATCCGGTTAAAACTTGCTACATAGACTGATAGACATTTATAAACTCCCTAAACCCATACATTACCTACCATACCTACCGGGCTGCCACCACCATTTTGAGTTAAAACTTGTGACCCTGCAAGTGCCAACTCTCTCTTTGAATCATTTCTTTAGTATGAACTTTTAGGGTGGTTAATGAAGACGTTCCTTTTTCTGGAGTTTGCAGGGTACTCTTCCCAGACTTCTCGACATGCTTATCCTCCCGAAATATCAAAACAAAATGTCACTGCATTTTTTTTGGGAGTACACACACGTCTCCAATTTTGATATTATCATTTGATCCAGCAGTGCATTAAAGCAAACTGAATTTGGGTAGTGCCAGTGAGGCTTACTCGTCAGAAAAAGTGTAAAGTAGAAACCTCACCGAATAAGAACCTTCATCCGTCCGTCACACATAAAGCAAATGCCTGCAAGATAGACACAATTTTGTTTGTCACAGGCCTTCAGGGACTAGTTGATGAGGCCTATCACGTTTTACACGAGGGTGTTGATCCTTCAAAGTATCACCAAAACACTCTAAGAAATACCTCCCCTGTGCCAGCATATGTGAAACAGATAAAATATGTACCAGTAATTAAACCCCACCACGATTCAGGAAACATGAAACAAACTAAACTGCAAAAAGACAAGGGCTGTAACTTCTCAAGCATCTCTGATCAAGTCCGCTTTTCAGTGACATCCAAGATTACTTTATTTTCATTTCTTAATATGGATGAAATTGTCATTTAATTACAGATAGATACATAAATATGAACAGTTTCAAGATTGTTCTTTGACAACAGCCGCATTGGTCAACATCACTCATCTTCAAATTGCTAAATCGTATTCGTTTTAGTACAAAAATCAAATGAAACACTTCGCATTAAAACTATAACCACCGCATCCATCATGAACATCGATCCCATAGAAAGTTTGATCCCAACTCGTCCATCAAAATATTTTTTTCTTTTTGGAAATTACATGCATTTCCTATCATATCAGTTCGCCAGTTTCCTCAGCCTTTTCTCTGCAAGATTTGCAACCTTGTTCTGTGGTTCAAGAACCAGGGCATGCTTAAAATCTACAAAGAGCAGAAAAGAAATGTTAACACAGTAAAGTTTGTGAGCGAAAACAAAATAAATCACCATGTTCAACAGCACAAAGCTTTCCAAATATTAAAGAACTAGACAGAATCGTCTACAATTAAATTGATAAAGATGACCAGCTTCCACAGTTCCTAGTTGTTATACTTATAAAATCTTTGAATAAGCAGGTTACAAGCTTAATATAATCTACAAAATACAAAATAAAAAATCCAAGCCCATTCCAATTATACTCTTAGATGGAATGGTAAATTAGTTGCCTCCAAGTAAGATTTAATAAGCAACAATGACAAGTATTTATTTTTATTGCTTCCTGGGAACAAAACCATAAAAGCTTTGAAAACTAGTATACTTTCACAGAAATGAAGGCAATGAGATGTGATTACAACACTATGAAGTCTATGTCATTGTTCCCAACTCCTACATCAAATCCTAATTTTGGTTTTAATGCCCATCACATATAAAAGTTACTTTATCTTCAAAACTCGTGGGAATTTCATGATCAAATTGAAAAGAGTAATATTCACCTTGAGCAGCCTCTTTATAACAGAGGAGCATTTCCCTTGCCGTTCCTCGTCTTAGATAAGCTTTCACATTCTGCACAATAAAGAGGAAAACATAGAAACGATCATCAACAGCAATACTATAATGCTTCATACAGAGTAACATACTCTTACATACATGAACTACCAGAGACAATGCACCTTGAAGATACAAAAAGACAAAACATGGACCCCACAAAAAAGAGCAACAAATTGATAGAAGAAACAGCAGCCTAGTGAAAATGAAGGTTAGGATTGGAAGTACAACTCTGGTATCAGGATTTGGACAGCAATTCAGTTCAATGACTTGATTTTTGTCTACACTAACTTGGGCAAAAGTCGAAGCCACACGTACTAGGTTAAACTTTTGAAGCATTAATTTGAGAGATATCTCTAAGGAGAACATGTCAGACTTTTAACATGTTCTGCAAAATCCCACTGAAAATGACGAGGATTAGATCTCAACAGACTCGCTGGGCCTTTCAAGGAGATTCAAGTGTATACAATAATGACAGACTCACAGGTGTCATACGGGACACAATCTAAATTTTTTCCTTTCAAAAAACCATACAAACAAATATTCATTGATAAACACTTGCTTGCTGATTTGGGAGTTACTATTCAATAGTAGTTTTGTGTAAGTAGGGTTGACAAGGAGCTCCAACCTCCACATGGTGAAGAGTGACTGAAATGACATGCGAGACAATTTTGAGAGTTTTGTTGGTCCCACTCCACATGCCCATGCCTCAAGTACTTGGCTTGCAAGGCCACCGTTGAATATGTTGCAATGCCTTGAAAAAGGTCTGAATGGTGCACAGCCTAAAAATGTATCGAATCTTAAATGTTTGTACAACAACATCAAAGTGTCACACTTTAGTATGACATAGCACAGAATGTTGCAATAATTCGTGAAAATGTAATTTGGAAAAGCCCATTGCAATTGCTACAAACATGAGCAGATATTTGGTATCTTCTAAACGAATCCATCAACTCAAGGATGCAAGAAAAACAATCATAAAAATTTCAGGTGATGATTTACTACTTAAGTATTCTTATGAACTCCTACTTGAATTTAGTCACTACTACTGGTTGCCAGGTGGTTATATCCTATGAACATCTATACTCCATATTTCAAAAACATTTCGTGTCGAATACATATCCACGTATTTATGTCAGATATGAAAATGGACATCGAAAGGTCCCGGGTAGGTGTGTCCATATCGGACACTGATACGAATTGTTGGACACGGCAAAATATCAAAATTTGAGGTAAATTACATACAATACGTGTCCGATATGTGTCCGACACGGACACAAGGATACGTATCCGACACGGATTTTTTTCAAAATATGGCATGTCCATGTAACCTAGTTATATACCTAACACCTCAATATTTGAAATTCTGCCATGTCGGATACGGATACGGATACACTCATACGTATAGGTGTCAACATCACTTAGGTTATACAAAATATTATTATGGAATAAAGATTACTTTGCCACACAGATTATACAATACTAACAAATACAAGGATCTCAACGTATTTACAAGAATAACTTGATAGGGAAACCATACTAACCGAAAAAGAAAAAACATCTACTTCTGCATAACGAAATTTTGCCAAATTTGATGCAGATACAAACTCAAACAAAATTGTTTATTCACCTTTTTATCAAGTATTATTGCCTGGCTGCAGTCTGCCTCAGATTGCTGAAAGCTGCAAAGATTGAGATTCAACAAACAATCATTCACCAAAATTGTTATCAATTGTCAAATTGTCATCAATATTAGAAAAAAAAATATATCATTTCAAAAGACAAACAAACAATAACCATGATATAGCTTACCATCCCAGCTCTAAATATGCAGCTGCCCGGTTGCAGAAGTAGGTTGCATTTTCACTTAACTTTATAGCCTCACTGTAGTACTTAACAGCTTTATTCCACTGCTTTCCTTTAAATGCGGCATTACCCTGCTAATTTGAATAGGATGGACTAAGAAAGTACACTATAAGAAACTAAACACTTGATGTAAAGATCTCATTGTTGAATGATGCAAGGACTTGAGCAAGGATGTGCATGTTAGATAATATTAATTACTAGGAGAACAACCTTTTCTTTCAATAGTTCTGAAGTATCCATGTCTCCATTAGTGTCTGGGAGCGGTAACGAGTTTGAAGCAATGCCAACTTGTTCTTGAAGAGAAGGATATATATCCAAGATAGTATCAAGTAGAAATTTATCCTTTCCATGAGATGCTATGAATGAAATAGAGAGAGGACAACCGTCATGCTTTCCCAGTGGTAATGTAGCCTGAAGTAACACAGAGAAAAGAAAAATAGGAATACTCAATTACTCCCGTTAATTAATACCTGAAACTGGATCAAATGGAAATTACAAAGATATTCATCACAGTAGCTAAAGATCATTCAAACCTGACAACACCCAGACATTCCTGCAATGCTCAACAACACGAATGCTTTTTCTAGGAATTCAGACGACAGATGTTTCCCTGAATCAAGCTTTAGTGGAAAATCTGGAATTGTAGGAATCACTAATATTCCATCCTCCTGAGGTAAGGAAAAAACAAATCGCTATCACATAATATGTAACAGAAATAGGAAGGACAACCATTAGATAAATATATGCTCAAAATGGACATTTGCATATTAAATTGCATAAAAGAGAACAAACTGACTTTTCCTCCAATGCTACGAAGTACGAACAACAACTTAGTATATAGGTATGTACTTTAAAGTCACTATAATAAAGCATCAAAGCCCCTATGTACATTATAGCTTCTCTTAAACTTTAGAGCATCTAACTCAAAACCAATTGGATATGAGTGGAGAGGCCCAGGAACTTTTATATATTACTGCAAGGCTTTAAACACCCCATGTGGGACTTCACTAAACATCTCAACAAGCATTAACATGCATTAGTTAGAACATTGACCGAGGAGAATGACAAAAATGAAAGGCCACTTAAGAGAACAAAAGATGTATAGTTCAATAATAATAAAAATGACAAAACACAACTTCAGACCATCTCCATTTTTAGACTAGACACAAGAAACGCGGAATAAACAGAAACTTGATATTTTAAGGCCAAGGACAATACAATGTCTGTCATGCTTAACTTCTCCTAAATATTATTTAAATTATCAACATATAAAGAATGAAATGAAGGAACATCTGTTTCCTAATTGGTATACCTATCCAAATAATTAATTCAATCATCCAATATAGTATCACTTTGTCCAAGACATAAGCAACAACAAGAAAATTGGCATCCCATATTATTTCAATAAAGATTGGGTAAAAATAGAAGCTCAAAGAGCCCAAAAATGCAGTATCTAACTTACATGTCATCCAAAGAAATAACAGTTCTTAAGTTTTGCATCAGTGAACTATAATCAATGGAAGAAAGTATACAGAGATTCACGAGCATCACTGAAAGAGTTGGAGTACCTTAAGGAGACTGTGGAGTGCAGCTCGCATTTCAGTCTTAACTTTGTAGAAAGCCTTAATGTTCTCATGGGTGGTCTTAACTGCTGCAAGAACACGGTCAGATATATCAGCTCCTAACCTGGGCTTGACTGTTTTAATCCACTCTTCATGATTTGTTTTGAATTCATATCTGGAGGGAAAATGATGGATTAGAGTGAAGTTGGAGGTATGATGTACAATAGTTGCATGTATCATCGGTATCATAATTCACACAAAGGGTTTCTTGAAATCAGTGAGAAATTAGGAACAGCCTCGATTGAACTAAAATATGTGAGGTAATCAAAGAAAGAAGGCAGATATTTGCAAATATGATTGAGATAAACTACTGTATACTGTTACTGAATGAATATACTAAAATTCCGAACGTAGCTTATTGACATTCTATGTTTTTTTTCCTACTGACATTCTATATTGAAAGCACCACTAAGAGACTAATCTAGCTTATACACTATAAACATTAAGGAAGACTGGGAAACAAGCTTATCAGATAAAATGCCATTCATCAGGTGGCTACATGGCAGAGAATGCAGACATATCCGATTTGCAGAAGTTTGCCTCTTAATGTGATTTCATGTCGGAATAGAGTACTCGAGTAACAGAGAAAAAAAGGTCAGAAAATTGGAGAAGGTATCCAGAAAAGCATTTGGAATACCTCTGGAGCAAAATCATCACATTTGACAAAGCCTTCAAAGTAGATGTTCCTTGTTGCAAGGTATTGGCTGTTTCAGTAAATTCTTTCAAACTAGGGACATTTTTAGCAATATGCTGCCCAATATTCATATGCTGTGGTGGTTGGTCTGCACAATCAGATAACTATAGTAAATGCCAGACATTTTAGCATCAAGATCTCAAACAGCCTTCTCTAGCACACTATGAGTCTGTTCCAAGATAGCCACATATCATCATCTCAAAATAGTAGCATAGAATAAATACTTACACCCAGATAGGATTTCAGACGCTTTGACAACTACATGCATGGATTTCTGCTTAGGAGCCTTCATAAACTGAAAGCAATCATCAGCAAAGATTAAGCGTTTTCCCCTTCTAACCTCCACACGCGATGCAGGTAGCAATACATGACCAACATGGTGAAAGACAGATGGATCACGTGCAAACCATCCTGAAAAATCACCAACTCAGGTCGATGAAAAGTGAATCCAAACATATGCTAGAAAGAAATAAATGAACACATCTAAGGTTATAATCGTTAATATGCAAGATTTAATAAAGTGTTTTTCACAAAGAATTATCTGAGTCAGTTATATGTAAAATGTTCAATTTTGATTGGTTAAGGGATTTGGTATGGATGAAAGCAAGGATCTGGATGCCATTGAAGATGAGCACGGCAAACAGAAAATGGATTTGGAATTTTTTGATGAGGACTGGTACAAGGATGAAAATAAGGAATAGAACCTGTTCTAGGTATAGGAAGATGGAGAGGGATGGGCTGTTTTTGGCCATTTAGTTTCTATTTCGGCTTTGTCTGTGCTTCTCTTGTATTTTGATCATGGCAGGAGTTCTTGGGGTATAATGGGGTCAGGGTCCTTCCCAATTGCCTTCTCTCTAATTCTTAGATGTTGATTTAATTAGCTTTCGATTAACTCAATACAATAACCTTTAGCCAATAACAATAATAAACAAACAGTCTCTTTGACACAATACTACTAATAAAAAAAAGGTGAAAATAGAAACAATAACAATAACAGGAAAAATAACAATAATAAAAGAATACAAGTAAAATGTTTACAGGTTTCACAACCGACATTCAATTTCCAAATTTTTGTACCAGTTGCTTTTAGCTATATATGGTTCGAATTATGTGCTTCCACAATACCAAATCTTGTTCAAGGAAATTAAATCATTTATCAAAACAGAGACATATTTGACATTAATAGATTCCAGGACAGATAGCGTGAACCTGGTGTAGGACAAGCAGAGTAGAATTTATTTTAGTTTCAGTATTTTAGAATTTATTTTCATACAATGAAGTTGATTTATTTAGTTGTTTTCCATTTGAGTTAAATTAGAATTAGAAACCTAGTTTCTTCTTGCCTATCAAGTTTTGCTTATCTATATAAAGCAGCCATTGTAGTTGTTTAGGGATCAAACAATTCATTCAATCAAATTCTTCTAGTATATTTCTTGATTTCTATTCTTCTTCATCCTCTTCTTTCTAAAGTCCATTATTTTCTTCTTTCATAATATCCTCCTTCAATTCTTCTTCAAAAATCTAGACAGTTTCTTTAGAATATTAGAATGGAGATAAAGAAATTAGACGAATAAGAACTACAGAAAAGAAGAAGATGAAATTTGAAAATATGAAGGAAAATAGAATAGTAGAAAACAATAGTATAGCATGAATGCATGATATTCGATAATCTAATAATTGCATTCCTAAGAAACTTCTAATGACCTTCTTATATAGATGAGCCAAACTTGCTAAGCAAGAAATAATACTCTTAAGCAACTTCTAAGGACCTTATATAGATGAGCCAAACTTGCTAAGCAAGAAATAATACTATTAATTCTAATCAACCTAGGAAACCACTAAACAAATTAAGTTCCTATTTCTATAAAGATAAACCATAAATAAAGGAGTTTACTTCTAAAACACAGATCTCAATTAAAGGAGGTTACTTCTAGAAAACATTGAGGCCATGTAAGTAGTTACACCGTATGGCTTGATTCTCCATCTCCCTGGTATGTTTTACTGTTGAACAGTTCCTCCTTCAACACATCCGAGGATCGCATCAGCCCCAAGCCGTACTAACCACCACCACCACCACCACCAAAAAAAAAAAAAAAAAATGAAGTCATGTAAATTGTTACATACGATGGCTTAAGTCTCTATCTCCCTATCTTTCTACTATCACTGATGATCCTATGGATTGTCAAGATTGATTATCTCTTTCTTTAATGCTCAACATATTCAAGATTACTCATAAGTAAAACATGCATGAAAGTGTTGCTCTATGTACAACAAGGAACATACAGATTAGAAAAGGAGAATCAACTTTTAGACTCTCTGCAGATAACACCTGGACATATAACCATAGTCGTACAACAGAGAGTAAGAGGTCTAATATTATTCAAAAAGTTCAGGTTCAGGTACTAAAGCAGCATAGTAACAAACCTATGGCATCTAAGCTTTGTGAATTTGCCACAAGTCCAACAGTAGAGACAAGCCCATGAGAAGCTCTGAATCCAAGAATGCCACAAAATGATGCTGGAGTTCGGACACATCCAACAGTATCAGTACCTACACAATCAATACACTGCAATGAATTACACATGAAATGAACCAAATTCGCAAAACCTAATTCAGTGGGCATGATAAATTCAAGTGTTTTCAAGCCAAAAGAGCAGTCTGAACTTTCTTTTTAGTAAAATAGCAGTCTAACCTAAATATGAACCAGTGAAAGGTCGAAAGTTAATAGCATTATAAGCTACATATATGTGTCAGACATCACAAGATGTCACACTGTAAATCATCTAGACAAAAACTTCGTGAGTAAACCATCCAAGGAAATTCAGTTAGATATATTCAACTAAAAACTTGACTTATACAAGATTATTAGGTACAGCCATTTCAGTGCTTAATTAATGAGAGTATGATCGACTACAAGGTTAATGTTCACTCACCCATATCTAATATTTCAACGGTAAGCTGGGAAATAGTATTTAATCTATCATATTTGTACCATATATAGCATTCATCATTCACAAATATCTAGGTTCAAGCATGCCAAATAAAACCCATACCTAGAGAAAAGTCGACAAGTTGAGCTGCAACAACCACGGCTGAACCACTTGATGATCCTCCAGGGACATGAGCTGGCACATCTGGATTCGTAGGGGTCCCGTAATGCATATTCTCTCCAGTGATGCTGCAAATATAGGAAGTAAAAAATTATAAATAAAAATAAGCATTTACAATAGGATAGATTCTACCTTCATAGCAGTATAGCACATGACACTGAAAACATAAGAATTCCATGTAAAAAAAAGGAAGAAAGATAATACGTATCACATCATTATAGATCACATAATTTCCCTCATACAAAAACTACCAAGGATTTCAACTCTCTTAAACCATGTCAAAGCAATAAGCATAACTCTCAGCACTCTGCAGGTATGTGATGATTACTGAAATCTCCTCCAAGCACACTCTAGAGCTAAAATCTGAGCAATGTATTACTGAAATCCTTAAGTGCATGTCAAGCAATATCTACCAAAACTTTATCTGATATTCTAGCAACTCTCACTAGGTAACATAACTTGGCATTAGTGCTCCAACAATAAGGAAACAACTAGTACTTTCTTTTGAGAAATGATCAATACAGAATTATGAATTTCACGTTTCGCCACCGATCAAGTGAATACACATGAAAAAATAAACAAAACCATACAGTCAGTTCAACGAGATCCTAGCTGACTAGTCAGAAGTCAACTTTTAACTTTCCAACTTAAAAGAGACTTACTGAGAACTTTGGTTCTGGAGGTTTTTATCTATAACAATTTTCCACAATCCGTGTCTAGTGTCTACTAACCTGACTCTCCTTTATCTGCCTTTACGCAAATATATCTACAGCTAGAATCCCCTGCTAACTAATTTTCCTCATTTTTTTTACTTCCACACATAAACACCATAAACAGCAATCAACCCGCAAATTTCTCAATAAACACGGAACAACACAATCAACAAAAGTATATATCAAAACAAAATAACCATGTTCAGAAAATCTCACCCAAAAGCCAATTCATCCATAACAGTCTTCCCAACACAAGTAGCCCCATTTTTCAAAAGACACGAAACCGCCGCAGCAGTCCTCCCCGCCGCCTCATGCGTCTTCTTCCAATCCGGATTCCCAAACCCAGTCACATAATCCTTCACATCAAAACTGCAACAAACAAAATTTTCAACAACAGTAAAAAAAAAACAAAAGCCCGAGTTAAAAAACAGTACACACTTGTCATTAACAGCAAAAGTAAGACCAGTAAGCTTTAAACGAGCTGAAGGTGGAGGAGGTTGAGGTGAAGGATAAAGATGGAATCTTTCAATAAAAGCACCAAAATCTTCTTTAATTTGATTTCCATTTTTACCCCTTCTTATTCTTCTTCTTCTTTTTGTTTCAGTATATATAATTATTCCAGCAACACCAGCAATACCAAGTATGAACCATGATGTTTTTGTACTTGGTACATTTATTCTACTTCCTAATTTTAATGATTTCCAAGTAGTCTCCAGTTTGATTGGTTTAAGATAAATTTTTTTTTAAGGTTTTGAGATCAATACTTTTTTTTTTTTTTTTAGTTGGGAGTTTTAAGGTTGGGTTTAGGGTTTAGGGTTTAAGGTGGGTTTAGAGTGTGAGAGAAGAAAAGCTGTTTGTTTATTTGCTCTCCTCGAATCGGTTGTAGGGAATATATTTCTGCAACCGAGTTTATTTACTGTTCAATATGCATCGAGATACTTACTAGTTTTTAACCTTTATATTGTTGACGGTGGATGAAGACGGTTGTAGATATTTAGTTTCTATAACGGTTGTTTATGTATGGGCGGTGCTAATGTGCTACCGTGCACGCTGTCTGTTTTTCGAGGTTTGTTGCGGTAATGTTACGCGCGTGTTTTCTTGACCGTGGAGACATTTTTGGGCCTCTAATTTCAAGATCGGGCCTTTTATTTGAAGGTCCATAAGCTTTTTAAGAAGTAAGAACTGAGCATATTTTCATGAACTTCGGAGTATAATTATTAATTTGGCATGGCCACTAGCATTTGCATATTTTTATGCCAGGCTTCAAACTCCAGATGTAGAACTCGTGCAATTTTAGCTTTTGACCATTAGGGATATCAAGTGTAACTTTGAAATTTCTTAGCGCATTAAGCATGAATATCGGTTATATCATGCACAGAGCACCTCATTGGACTCGTATATTTGACTAGGAAATTATGGAATAATAATTGTTTTGGGATTAAATGGAGCGAAATCAAATGATAGGCAGCATAATATATATTTGGACTTTGCAAGAATGTATATTTAACAGATAATTTGCTTCTTATGTTGTTTGCCATAACGGAAAGTGAAACATTTTGTTTCAACTCAAACGGAGCTTGTGCAAGAAGAATAAGATGCAGACCAGGACACAAGGTAAAGAAGTAAAGTGTATGAGTGTATGAGCTCAACTTACACAAGTGGCAGGCCTTAACGGGAAATGGTGCTTATTAAGTTATTCACACAAAGCTACCTAGAAAAGTAGAAAGGATGTGTTTCAAAGTCTACAATATGGTGGTTGATTGATGTTAACTTGGCATGAAACTGCGTACCGCTCACTCACTCAGCAACTGACCATATATCCTTATCAACAAAGAAAGTTTTGCAAAATAAAAAGTAATTTATACAATTATACCCTGCGATATTTTCCTACGAAAACTAAACCATTGTAAAATGCCTCAATATTCAACAACTAACAGAGTCTATCACGTAATAGTTTGCTTGTTGGTAGATTAATGAATGCCCAGCAACATTGTTTGAGTACTGCAGGAAGACAGTATACTTCCCTTAGCATATAATGTGTGGTGAAGATGAAGAAAACCAAGGCAGCATACAGTCTTGGCTCGTTTATATTGTTTTGCCACTGATATGCTTAGCGAGAGCACAGCCATAAGAGCATAAGTGAAAGATGGTCTTAACATGGATCCCAATAAAAGTAGCATTCGAAGTCACTCCAATCAGTAATCGCAAGCGTGCAATCCAATTCTTGGTGAAAGGACTAGAGAAATGAAAGATAAGAACAAATCACAGGAAAACAAACCCTGGCCTCCCTTTATACATACCTTTCAAGTCGTAATGCCTTAAAAAACACAATAATTTAGATAAGGACAGCTAATGTACTCTAAAACAATCAAACAAATATCAAACCCCACAATGTAGAAAAGAAAATCAATTTACAAGGGACAGGAGATATGTAATCTGTTTCTGAAGTAAACTTCATTCTTCTCCTAGGTATCTTGAGATCACCCTACTTGATACGAATCATTGATACGTATTTTTTATGATCAGCATCCTATCGCAAAGATATACCTGAAGTTTATTCCAAGTTTCCAACAACTGGGCGTATAGCCCTTATGTTTCACCCCCTAAATCGAACAACGATGCACGATATATCATCTTTACTATCTCTATCTAATGCTTCTACAGCCAGTTGCTTAGCTGCCCTCTGTGGATCCCTGAACTTTCTTGCGATATCAACGGCTTCTTGGTTCTCCATAACCTAAATTAGTAAAAGAATAAGTAGAATTGTAAGTTTATGTCACTGGTGCATTATACATGTGTAAAGCAAGTAAACGCCTAGGAGAAAAATCACCTTCCAGAGACCGTCACTTGCAAGGATAAGGAGATCAGTTTCAAGATCAATATCTGCATTACGTGTGTCAGGATCCGATCGTAAATGTGACTTGAGGCTTTTGTCACCAAAAGCACGAGAAACTGCAAGCTGGCCATTCACTCGAGGGACATCTCCTGATAAAAAACCACAGACGTCAGCTTTAAGAATAGACTAGCATAAAAATATCTTAGCAACCCTGCCATATCCAAGTTGTACAATATCTTTTCTTTCTTACTATTAGTACTATTTTTCAGTTTGGTACTCAGCCATGAATCACTCACAAATTTTGTTTGTGTCTCCTAAGATGTGAAATTACAAACATATTGAATGAAGGACTACTAAACAAGAATCGACCCTCAAACATCATAATTCCCCGGGCCAACATCTCTTCCCAAAGAGCCCCTAATGAAAAGACACCTGGACATGATAAACTCATTTTATGTCCTGACCCCATCAAAGTGTCTCCACTTGCTACATGGCCAAATATTTTCAAAGAATCACAAAAGGAACTATTCCATAAACATCACCTCAAGAAGACAAAGTAGTGACTACCAAGATTTCCACAACTAAACCAGGACTTTTGTGGCCATGATTCTACAAAATGGAAACTTTTATATCCATGTTTATAGAATTACAGGAGGAACGATAATCCATAAACATCCACGGATCCACCCCAAGAAGAACAAAATAGAGACTACCAAGATTTCCACCATTAAAACCAAGATTTTTGTGTCCATGATTCTACAAAATCAAAACTTTAAATCCATTTCATACAGGTGCTTTTATGAGAACACGCCCCTGAGTATCCCATGCTAGGAAGCCTGACACCAACATTTTCCTGATGCTAGAGACATGAAGAACTTCCTAAAAAAGTGAGTCCACTACTAGATTGAATGTTAATATCAAATCCCTTAACAAATGATTGGTAACAACTTTCAAACATGTGTAGAGAGTCCCGACTTGTGACTGTAACAATTCACTGTTTCATCTAAACTACCCTAGACCTTTGTCTTGAACAAGCCTCTGCTTCCAAGATGGAAATTTAAGGTCTTATAAGAGTAATGTTCTTCTGCTTATGCTTCAGGTACTACTTGTATCCTTCAGTAACAGGGGAAGCTTTTTAGAAGCAGGGAGCATTTGCAGTTTTGGATAACTTACTGCAAACTATCATGTTTAATTATGTGGTCTTCTATTTGGCACCTTATAATAAAGAGTGGGATGGAAAGACACCCTACCTTTCTCTGAGAACATAAAGTTTCCATTTCCACATATTCTCAATTATAGCTTAGTTTTCATTAAGGAATCTCCAAGTATACTTAAGACGCAAGATGCAACAGTGACTCTACATAAACCCATTTGTATACGAAGCGGAAGTGCCTCTTTAAGTGATTCCATCGCATGTGTAAAGGCTGTTTATCTGTTGAACTGAGCTGTGAACGATGCCACAACAGCCATTGATAAGTTGTATCCACTTATATGATCATTAATTTTAAAATAATCTCAGATAAATAACAGAACTCTTCCTACTACAAGTGTCTACTCTCTTATAAACAGCAACCACAACAGCATAAAAATTTCTATTAGTACATAATCTTACTAGTTTACACTTCATACTGAAGAAACGAGAATTTCCGCAATTTTACTCACTGCAAATACTAAAAGCTACAGACTGTAAAAGTACAAATTTATGTCACACAAATCAGCAAGTCAACAGAAAGGTTGAACATTATTGAGAAAATTTGAAAAATATGGGCTTCTTTTCTTTTTGATGAAAAAAATTTAACTAAAAAGCAAATAAGACGATTGCATTACAATCAGAGGATGAAACATCAATGTGACCTAAGCACCCTATAAGGCCACTTCATTGAAAAGCAAACAAGTCATTGAACTTCCAAGAGTGCACCCTAGCTGTCTAGCAGGTAGCAACCTATACCCAATAGAATCGGTGTCTAAATACGCAGTGATTCCCAGTGAAACATCTACAGTCATACCAGGGTAGTTTATTGGAACTGATTTGGAATCTTAGAAAATAGTAAAGACTTGTAGCTACAAGAAGACCGTCCATCACTCAATACTAATAAATGAGGATCAAAAACAAAAAGTTAGGCAACCATTAAAAGAAGCATATAAACTTCGAATCATTACCACAAACTAAAATGATACAATTTAAGTGACAGGTTGTATGGGATAAAAAAAAGGTTGGGTTTAGAACGTCATGAGACAGTTCAGTTCATACGGGAATACCTGGCATGTTTGAGACAAAGCCGCCTTTGGTCTCAATGATTCCCCGTTCAGTGTTTGGCTCATGATCAACACTCATTTGTATTGCTTGCCCTCCTTTAGATAGAACTGCTCGTGAATCTCCAACATTTGCTATCCACAATTTTCGGCCGTTTATTAGAATTGCAGTGACAGCAGTGGAACCACCTCGTCCTAAATCGGGATTGTGTGAAAGAATTGCCTCATCAGTCCTCACATACGCCTTCGACATTGACCTGTTAGGATCAGTCCAAAACTCTTCCTGAAACGACAAGTCGCAAAATTAAAGATCATATCCTCAGCTATAAAGAGGTGCCAGAGCAAATTTCTTTCTAACCCAGTAATTCATAAGTCAGAAATCCCACTTTACCATATCAGCCTAACAACTCACCTCTTTCAGTATATTGGTAAGCAAATGTTTTTGCAAATATGCTGGCACACTATCTCCCAAGTGTCCATCATATATAGCAAACAATCCAAGCTCATCTCCCCTTGTCTCTATGAACTTAGCTACATGGAAATCCTCCATTGGATGATTTGCTTTCCCTTTTACTAGATAGAAACCATACTTTATTGAACCCTGACTACTCCTCCCCTTTCCAGAGCCATACGAACCACGTGCTCCTACAAGCTAATAATGAAAGTTTCTTTAAACACAGGATGGTGCCAAAAGTATATTTCAATAACATGAATAGAATATTAACAGAATACTATAATGATGACAAATGATAAACCAGCTATGTAATATCTCAACTTCGATAAGAAAACACGAAATACAGTCTGTAATACACTGATCATAAGAAAACAGCTTGAGCTTCAATGATGCAATCAACAACACAAAATGACTAAAGGAGGCCTGAGTAACGACTTAACTTATTGTCTTTGTTCCACTAACCATAAATACCGTTGAGCAAAACTGAAAGTTCAAAGAATACCCTTTGTAGCCATTGTTTTTGCCCATACAGATAGCCAAACAACAACAATAAACAAGCAAATATATGCTTCTCTTAGCTAAAAAAAAAGATAATTCCATAATCCTAAAACCAGCTACAACTGCACTTTTAGTCTAACACAATTTAGATAACCAACTAAAGTAGTAAGTAGAACAACCTTTTGAAACCAGCAGTTTTCCATTAGGACCATAACTTAACCAAATTCAAAGGAAATCCATATTAACAGTCTTATCAAAACACTGTAAAATTTAAACATAAGTAAAGGGAGGAAATCTTCTCACCTTAGAATAGGTAGCATTGAAACAGCATAACTTATCCATAAAAAATATATATATTTAGTAAACTACTACTTCTTTCACTGAATTCTCCACATCTACTTCAACTACTCAACTCAAATCCAACTTCCAACCAAATCCAACCTCAAAAAACCCAAAATTTCAGCTTAAACTTCACAGCCTGCATCACAAAACACCAAAACTTGATCAAAATTACCAAAATTTAAGCAAAAAAAACAACTTGGGCATTCAAAAAACTACTTACCAATCACCAAAGTTTCTTTCTTTTCCACTTAGAAGACTTGGGGAAAGTTCCTTAAGTGTTCTTATAAAACAGAGAAAAAAAACACAGAAGAAATAAAGAAATAAAGAAAGAAAGAAAGAAGATATAGAAACTTTCTACTTTGAAGAATAAAAATATTTCTATATAAGATAGATATAGAAAGAAGGAAAGAATAGAAGGGTAATGTTATTTTTCCTTGAAGACTTTGCAACCGCTTTGGGCAGAACAGAAAAAAAAAAAAAAAAAAAAAAAAAAAACACAAGGCAGAAAGAGAGACTTTTCCTGTTGACTTTGCTGTCATGTTTACTGTAACCAGTCTTTTTGATGTCTACTATTCTTTCCATTTTGTCTTGTATTAAATCAAAGACAAATAATTTCGATTTTTTCAAGCTTAGATATTAGTCGATATATAATGTTGAAATCTTCTCTATGATTTGGATTACAAAGAGCATTAAGAAATTTTTAGTAGAAAGTGCCCCCTGGATTTGTGCCTCAATATAGGTAAGCAGCTCTATTAGTTTGTGAATAGATAAAGTGTCATGATTTTTGGATGTAGTGTTGTTTTTTCAGGTCAAAATAACCTTTTTTTTTTTAAATCATTTTTACCCAAGTTGACTTTTGGTTGACTATTTGACCCTATAAAGTTAGGAATTTATATAGTACATCAGGACCACATGAAATGTTCTTTGAGGTTTCGAAAATACCATTGCTTTTGTCCTACATTCATGTTCCCTTAGCGTGGAATAGTGGATGTAACTTTACATGAAGAGAACTGTGAAAGAGGGCAAGGGAAAGAAGGAAGGAATATATCTAAACTTGTGAAGCAATTGCACCAGTATAGCGTATGTACAGAAGTTGGAATTCAAACTTGTATACCTATCTACCAGTATTCATATTTTCTTTGCAAATTAGTGGTTTTTTGTTTCCTTTCGCAAACCATGCTAGATGTAGGAAGCATTAGGGATAATCTAAACCATACTAACGGTGTACGTTCATTAGAGGATATCTAATTAAGCGGCCAATTACAAATGCCCACGAGCAAGACTGATTTCATTATCTGCACGTCGCTTGCTCAAAACTTTGTCAAAGAACGCCTGCTCGCCTACCGTTCGGTGGTGCCTACTGCCGTACGGCATAGAGTTGAATGCCATAGAGAACGTGTGTTCGTAGATGTTGCATTTGATATCTGAATGATTTACTCATGATTTGCTAGACTTTTCTTATAGAGGATGTTTTGGCCAATCATTGCCATGAGTAGCACTGTAGCAGCACGTACATTAATATTTTCCAATAATGTGTATACCAAAAAAAAATTGTATTTCTTACTGCCGGACCCATATTGTGTTGGACAGACTCCAAAAACAAAAACAATTATTACAAATGTGTTGTTGGTCCCAAAAATTGTTTTGTATTGGCACCTCCCAAACTAACTTGAATTTCACTTGTTGCAATTTTTTCAGCCCTTCTCTTCTCTTCTCTTCTTCTTCTATTATCTTCTCTTCTACCATCCTAAACTTTAAACCATAAAGAAAATTATATCCTAACACTAACACTAAACACTAGGGCTGAATATGCATGTGTAAGTACAAGGATGAATGAGAAAATTCGAACACCCTACGCTTAAACGACTCAACTAGGTCGATTCGTTTCGTTACTTGACACCAAAACGATCCGATCATTAATCTAGACCGGAGTCCAAAACGATGTGTCCATATCATTTGAGATTTGGACTTAGAAAAAAACTTACATTTGTGGTCACACCGTTTGGACTTAAGTCCCAAACGATATGGCCAGTCCAAACGGTGTCCATTAGTCCAAACGGTGTGGCCATATCATTTGGGATTTAAACTTGGAAAAAACATAAAATTCTGTTTTTTGGCATTTTTATCGGTGTGTCCATATCGTTTGGGACTTAGTCCAAACGGTGTGGCCATATCGTTGGGGACTTACTCCAAACGGTGTGACCACAAACGTAATTTTTTTTCTAAGTCCAAATCCCAAACGACATAGACACATCATTTTGGACTCAGTCCAGATAGTGTGACCAGACCGTTTGGTGTGCACAACGAACCACCTAGCCGAGTCGTTTAAGCCTAAGGTGTTCTTGAGTTTTGAGTTTATTTGAGACGAAGGGTGATTGCCGGTTTCTCGCGTGTTTTGGTTTGGGGGTGTATTGTTGCAGGTTGTGCCCAACACAATGGGCAGACCCCCACGGGTCTACCCAACACAAATCGGGGTCTGGCAGTAACAGGACTCAAAAAAAATGGACACTCTCAATTTCTCAAATTCGCCTTAATGGCTAACGAGTAATGAGTATGAAGATTAGAAAAAGAATGCCAGTGTTGACAATTGACACCTAAGTTTTTCTCATGTGCGCTGCATTGAAATTTCAACACAACATATTTGGATGCTGGTAGCCTGGTACGCAAGATGTTGGTAAGTAATCTTGATACTTTGCGGCATTTTGCTTATAGACAAAGATAAACGATGAAGAGTAAAAATCGCTATAAAATTTTGGTAAAGTTGGTAAATTCACTAATACCAGTTACCTGAAATCCCTAAGCGAGCACGCATACGAGGAAACTAGTTAATAGAATGAATGTGTAATCCATGAAACTGCAGAAAGAGTCTCAGCTCCTTCAAGTCCAACTTATCTCTCGAAAAAAATGGACAAAAATAATGGATCAAATTTAGGAAAACGTTTATTCCCCCAAACTTCTGGACAGAAAAATAATGCAGTTTCGAAATTTGCAGATATGCATTTCATGTTCTTAGTTATCAATTGGTGTCAGTAATATTTTTAGAAGAACCGAGTCTCAAAAGTCCTATCAAATCATTTGGCATCAAACATGAGTTTCCGTGATGAATTATGAGATAGATGGAACTCCACGAAAAACAATAGGAATTCACCATGCGCTGCTTAACTATTGTAAGTACCCTCCGTTCCACACTACATTACACGTGTCCACATACTAAGTAGTCCTCCTTCATTTCGTTCCATGTCATTAGATCGCATTACCCGACCTAACACCCAGGTCGTCAACAGCATTGGTTCTGGGCTTCTGACCATTTATGGAAGCAAATCAACTAGCGCAATCTTGAAACTCAATCAGCGCTACAATCAAGGAGACATTAACTTTGTAACAACAGAGTAATAGCGAATCATCAAGATAGCACACAAAGTGGATCTACACTTCATAACGGTCTAGAGTAAATATGAAAAGTCAGCTCAAACATCTAAAAATAGAGAGAGATGAACTACGTAAGGCTTGATTCAAGTTTACACCAAGAAACTTGATACGTAGGCAACTCTTATCCCAAGAAGAGTGTAGTCAATCCTTACCACACAAATCATCAGGTCGTTGTCCAGTGAACAACAAATATCTACATTGGCACCGTCTGCCAGTTCGTTCTCTTGAAAAAATATACATACTATTTTCTCAAACCCACGAAGCTGGTCACAATAAGCCACCATGGAAGCACAGCTACAAGCATTAGCAAATCAGATGAAAATGTTACAGAAGTCATTCATAACACTTCAACAAGATAACCAGACGATGCGCGAACAAGCCACCTCCAACAACAACAATGGCACTCCAGACACAGTGGAGAACAACGTCGTCACAGCCCTCACCACCACCACAAACAAAAGGTTAGAAGACTTCGAACAAAGATTGGAGAAGTCGAATGACAAAGGCCGGTAGCGCTCGGATCACTCAGAAGATCCTCCAGACGTACAAGACGTCACCATTCACATCTGAATACAGAGACAAACAACCTCCATTAGAGTTCATCCAACCAAAATTCTCGTTATACGATGGCAGCTCGTGTCCAGGCCAGCACGTTACTCGTTTCACCCAGATCCTCACCCTATATAGCGTTATAGAGTATGACTACTTGAAATGCAAACTCTTTCCAACCAGCCTGAAAGACGGAGCTTTGGAATGGTTTTACACGCTCACTCCTTATTCAATCAATAACTTTGACAAGCTAGCCGAAGTCGTTCGATCGTGAGTTCGTCCCAGCGGGGAAGAAACAAAGCCGACTGGACTCCTATTTCAGCTCAAGCAAACACATGGCGAGGCGATCCACGCCTTCCTAGGGCGTTTCAAAAAGGAGCTCCTCTCAATGGAGCCAGGCCTAAAGGGCAGCTTTGCAACTTCTGCATTCACCAACGCTCTACTAGATGACTCCGACCTAGCAGGGTCTCTAATGTGAAACAAACCATAACGCTTAGACGACCTATACCACAGAATAGACAAGTACATTAAGTACGAGGAATGGTTGGCCCAACACAAGGGCAAATAAGTCCTCGCAGTGAGCGACAAACAATAGCCTAAACAAAGCATCCACTATTCTGGGAACAACAACAACAACAACAAGAGCTCCAGCTCCCACAAACCCTCTTACATAAAAAGCGAATTCTCCAACTTCTCCAGGACGCCGAGCTAGATCCTGAAGAAGATATATGCAACACCATACTTCAAGCCCAACATCAACAAGGTGATCCCCATTCCAGAACGTCCATACTGCCATTTTCACAAGCTCCACCACCATGACACCAATGATTGTTGGAGCCTAAAACACTACCTCCAAGACTTGGGCGAAGAAGGCAAATTAAAAGAGTTCTGCCGGACAATGACCTCGGGCATAATTTGGACTTAAGCGACCATGAAGCGGGGAGCCGCTGACCATGAACGAAGCCGCCAACAAAGCGAAGTCGAGCGACGACCGACAATCTAAGTCACCAGGTCGGTTGAGGCATAATAGAAGACAACACTCCTCCGACCATGATGAGGAAAAGGTAATCAACATAATTACAGACAACTCCAATGATGAAACCTCAGTGCGTGAAAAGCGCCGACGAAGTTTAAGCTTCAAAGAAATCTATCACCTCTCCCACAAAGTCGAGGTGATCAATCCCACCAACCCCAAACAACAACAACAACAATTTCATTCATCGAAGAGGATCTAGACAAGGTGTGCCTACCCCACAATGATGCCCGGTAATGCACGCGTCAAAATCAGCGGGTGGACAGTCAAAAGAGTCCTCATTGATCCAGACAGCTCGACATACTTTTCTATCAAACTTACAAGGACATGCACCTGCCAGACTCGGTGATGATAGAATCAAATGCACCGCTCTATGGGTTCAACGGAGATCGCACAGATGCCATCGGAGACGTTATCCTACTAGTTTCCATTGGCGAAAAGGAAGATATGGTCAAAACTTCAACACGCTTCAGTGTGATCGATGTCAAGTCGTCTTACACTGCCATCCTAGGATGCAGATGGATCCACAAGATCCAAGCAATTCCATCAACATTGCACGAAGTCCTACGGTTTCCTGGACCCCGAGGTATCATGGAGCTCAGAAGCAACCAACTAGAAGCTCACCGATGCAATCACGTCAGCACAACGACCCTACCTAAACCTAAGGTCATCGAACACAAAGACGTCCCAAAGAAGCAAGATCCTCAAGCATCCAGCCCTCCAACAACTACAGCAGACAAGCTCAAAGGGAAACAAACTCAAATAGAACCAGGAGAAAAAGTCAATATGGGCACAGATGATGACCGAAAGTTTGTTTATGTAGGGGCTGATTTAGACCCCAAGCTCAAGGAGCAACTTGTCAAATTTCTATCTCTCAATAAAGATGTTTTTGTTTGGTCGTATATCGATATACCAAGAATCGACCCTCAGGTCGCTTGCCACAAGTTAAATGTAGATCAAACCGTCAAGCTTATCAAACAACGGCCTAGGAAACTAGCACTCAAATTTCAAAAAGCCATCAATGAAGAGATAGAAAAGCTCAAGAATGTTGGATTCATCAGAGAAGTCGAGTACCCGACCTGGCTAGCCAACATTATAGCCATTCCAAAGAAGATCGGTTAGGTACGACTTTGCATAGACTTCACCAACGTCAACAAGCACTGCCTAAAGGACAGCTTCCCCTACCAAGGATCGACATACTAGTAGATCAAACGTGCGGCCACGAGCTTTTATCATTTATGGACGCATATAGTGGATACAACCAAATACCGCTTGCAGAAGAAGACCAGGAAAAGGCATCCTTCATAACCGAGCAAGGAACATTCTGTTACAACATCCTAGGGGTATAATATGAGGCGGGCCGGGTCAACTGCGGGTCAAATAGTGATGGGTCGGGGCGGGGCGGGTCTAGGAGATACAAATCCAGTGGTCCCCGACGGGGCGGGGTGGGGCGGGGCGGGTTGAAGTGTCATGTTTTAGTACATCACCCGGCCGGTTAGATTACCTTTACGGCGGTTTTGGCGGTCACCCGGAAAGTGGAAATTATCATTTTAACCCAATTTCACTAAAAAAAAAACTTTCTAATTCTGCAAGTAATATATTTCCAATTCACAACATAGAGAAAAAAATAGAATCAATCAATAAAAAAATAAACAAAAATAAAAAAACTTAAACTTGAACCCAAAACCATATTTGTAAATTTAAAATTTTTTTCTCCTGATTTACCATTTGTAAATTGATTATTTTCCATAGCATGATAAAATGAAGATGGGAGCGAGGATCTATAGTACAAAACAATAAAATATAAACTAAAAAAATTTGAAATTAATACAAGGATGAATGATTCATTTTCTCCAAAATTCGAAAGTTGAATTTAAACTTTTGATATTTGCCCACCACAAGGATGAATGATTCATTTTCTCTAAAATTCGAAAGTTGAATTTAAACTTTTGATATTTGCCCAATATTCAAACTTGAATATTTGAAATTGATGTTGAACTCATAAGTTTGTGTTCATATCTCTCAAATTCTTACAAAAGTTAAAAGAAAATATAAACAAAATGCAAAAATATTAGAGTTAGAGTCTTGAAATTGTGCAGATCAACGGGGTTGGGTCAACAACTTTTGACATGGTGTGGGTCGAGCGGCTTGACGGGTGGGTTTTGAGCATAGAACCTACACCCATAGCCCGACCGCGTAAAAACGGTGGCGGGGCGGGGCGGGTCTGTTTTCGGGTCGGTGTGGGTTTGGGTGGCGGGTGAAGACCGGGTTCCCTACCGGATGATGGGTCAACGGTTTTTTTTTACACTCCTACAACGTCCTACCATTCGGCTTGAAGAACGCCGGTGCGACCTACCAAAGACTAGTCACCAAAATGTTCAAAGACTTGCTAGGAGACACTATGGAGGTCTACATAGACGACATGGTGGTCAAAAGCGAAAAGGCGAGCGATCACATCTCCCACCTGCAAGAAGCCTTTGAACGACTTCGCCAAAACAAGATGAAGCTCAACCCAGCAAAATGCATATTCGAAGTAGCCTCGGAAAAATTCTTAAGTTACCTCATGTCACAAAGGCTCATTGAAGCAAATCCATAACAAATACGAGCTCTCCTTGAAATACCAACACCAACTACAAAGCAACAAATTCACAAGTTATCAGGCATGGTTTCAGGCTTTCAGCACTCAACAGATTCATCTCATGAGCATCTGACAAATGCAGACCATTCCTGCAAATACTCAAAAAGGGCGCAACATTCACATGTATAGACGAATGCCACAAAGCCTTCACCGACCTGAAAGCTTACTTATCAACGTCGCCCGTCCTGTCCAAACTAGATGAAGGAGAAACACTGGGGCTTTACCTTGCAATAACTGACTTTGCAATCAGCTCAGTGTTCTTTTTTGTGAACACAAAGGAGTCGAAAAGCCAGTCTACTTCACCAACAAGACGTTGGCAGATTCAGAAAAGCACTAGTCTCCGATGGAGAAAATGATTCTTTCTTTACTCTACTCAGCTCGGAAATTCCGACCTTACTTCCAATCTCACAGCATTAAGGTCATCACTGATGTACCCATCAAGTAAGTATTGAGTTCCAACAACAAAACCGCTCGAATGGCCAAGTGGGCTAAAGAACTCGGAGAGCACCACATAGAGTTCATTCCCAGAACGTCTTGCAAAGGACAGGTCGTTACTTATTTCCTTGCGGACTTCTCCGTCGAAGACATAAACTAGGAACTCGAGCCAATCACTTCACTCCATCAACCAGCCACCCCAGACACATGGCACCTATACGTAGATGGAGCGTGCAACAACAACGGCAGTGGACTGGGGGCTGTGTTAACTTCACCATAAGGCACCCAGCTACAAAAATCAATCAAGATCCATTTTGCAACGTCCAACAACGAAGCGGAGTACAAAGCATTGATCACAGGCCTCCGCATGGCACAACAGCTACAAGTCCCAAAGCTTAAAGCTTACAGCGACTCCCAGCTAATTGTCAAGCAAATCACCAAAGAATATGTCACGAATGGAGCCAACCTGGCAAAGTACGCTCAGGTCGTCAATGACCTTATCAAATCGTTCACAACATTCTCATTGGAGCACATTCCCAGGGAAGATAACAGACATGCAGATAGTCTAGCTTTTTTAGCCTCAAAGACACAAGAGGTTTGCCCCAGCACATTCTACATTGACATCCTGGAAAGACCCGCATACCAGAAAGAAAGTGTCAATAGCCTCATTGACTTTCAGCTTTCATCCGAACAAGAAATCACTCAATTTGGATAGGCCCATTCCTGAAGTACATTTTACAGGGCGAGCTCCCGGCAGAGGCAAAGAATGCTCGTGCAATACAATTCTGAGCCCCAAAATACACAGTAATCAATGAACGATTATTCCGCAAATCCGCAGGAGAACCCCACCTAAGGTGCATAACTCCGTGTGAAGGCCAGCTCATTTTTAACAAAATCTACAAAGGTGAATGTGGCAACCATGCAGGAGCAAGATCTCTGGCACATAAAGCAATAGCCCAAGGGTATTATTGGCCATACATGCATATCGAGGCAAAAAGATACGTTCTTAAATGCCACCAATGTCAAACATTTGGCCACAACTACCTAAGTTCAGCAAGGGAATTAATCAATATAGCCAGCCCATGACATTTCCACATGTGGGGGCTAGACATCATGGGATCATTCATCCCACAAAAGAAAATATGGCTCAAATACGTCATAGCAACCACAGATTACTTCACCAAGTGGATTGAAGCAATCCCACTAGTCCAAATCAAGGAAGTCAACGTCATCAACTTCATATGGACCAATATCATCACAAGATTTGGTCTACCCAACACCTTTGTCATGGACAACGGAACCCAATTTGCTAGCACACAAGTCAAGACTTTTCTACAAAAATGGCGCATCACTCAAGCATTTTCTACACCTAGATATGCACAAAGCAATGGCCAAGCAGAGGCCACAAACAAAGTCATCAAAGAAAACCTCCAAAAGAAATTGGAGAGCAAGAAAAGCCAATGGCCAGAGCAGCTCGAGAACATTCTATGGGCATACAGAACAACAGCCAGAGTTAGTACCAATGAGTCACCTTTCACACTTTGCTTCAGAACAGAAGCAGTAATACAAGCAGAGCTCACAACCACAACCACATGCTCAGACATCGTCGAATCAGGAGACAATGACAACATCTTAGCCAAAGAAGTTGATCTCCTAGAAGAGTGAAGAGAAACAACTGCAATATCCCTAGTTCGGTACCACCAGACAATCCAACGATCTTACAACAAGAAGGTCGTCTCAAGATCCTTCCAAGCTGGTGACCTAGTCCTCAAAAAGACTTTAACACCAGCCAAATTCGACCTAATTTGGGAGGGACCATACATAGTTGACAGAGCAGTTGGAAACGAAGCGTACTGGATCAAAACTCAGCTCGGTGACATGCTTCCCCAACCTTGGAATATAGCTTTCCTAAAGTGATTTTATCAATAAGTTTTCGAGTACAAATGTCAATTTTTGCATTACATGAGTACCATGCACCTTGCACTACGTAACCCGACCTAGGACATCACAATGTTAGGTCGTACATCAAAGGAGCCAAGAACGACTCAAATACAACAACCACGCAGTGGTTAATTATCAATCAATTCAAACCAAGGTCTCCCAAAAAGACCCTAAATCAACTTAACACCAACGCCAAGGTTAAGTATGATTCAACTGTAATTGCCACTTAAAGGCTAATTATCAGACAAATACAATCCAGGGGACCCACAAAAGGACCCCAAGTCAACTTACGACCTAGAAATGGTTTAAGTTAGACTCAACTATAATGGTCATTCAAAGGCTAATTATAAGAGGTTCCCCCAAAAGGAACGACTTACACACACCTAAACATGGCAAAGCCTAGGTGTCAACTACGCAAATTTACCAGGTCGTACACAAAAGCTCTACGACCTGTTACAATCAGACGACCTACCCAAGTTCAGCAGTTCATTAATGTTACCGCTATACAACACAGGTCGTCAAACAACGAACAAAGACAACAAAAACAATCACAGGCATGCAAACCTCAAGCACAATCTCAACAAGTAAGTAATTTAAATATTTCTACTTAAATACAAATTTGGTTAGATACTGAAAGCCCCCAGGTCATCCCAGGAAAACGACTTCAGTATCCCCATCATCAAAAATATTGTTTACCAGTAGCAAAAGCACAAATGTTTGAATATTGTTCAAAGAAACCTGCATATAAAACTCAAACCAGAGAAGCTCCAATTACACAACATGCGAAGCTTGATCTACGTTTAAGGGCTCCAACTCCGAGCCATCTACAACACCATAACTGATCACCAAATCATCACAACCATTCAACATATCTTTGACAACATCATCAGGAGAGGTATCTGAAGCAGCACCTAGATCGGATGGTAGATCAGACCGTCTACTAGCATCTGCACCAGTATCTTCAGCAGACATTGTTGCAGCCCCACGTTCAACTGACATCTTGAGGAGCTGATACTTACAATCTAGCTCCAAAAAATCATCCACCAGAACGTAAGTATCACCACCCTCCACCAAATCCACCAAGTTGTTATATTCAAACTCAGCTCGTTCAGTAACGGCCCGCGCCTTCTTGCACTCAGCAACCCACTGCTGAACCTCCAGCCTCGAAGAGCCAAGAGAGGGTTGCAACAGAGCCACTTTCCCACCAAGCTCTTGCACCTGAGTCCTCAACCCTACGACCTCAGCCTTCTCCACCTGTTGCTCGGTCACCAGCTTGCCATATGCCTCCTTCGTGGCATCCAACTCTTTCTTGTACAGATTGGAGATAGCTGCCATCTCTCTCAACTTCCTGTACATGGCCAGAACTTGACAAATAACAAATTAAGATTAGATCGGACCAATATAGACAAAGCCCAAAGAGAACAAAATCAGAACGGAAAAACACTCACAAAGCACAGCGACCGATCCATCTCCTTCAGGTTCACCTCCAGACTTTTGCCATCCAGCTTACGCCTATCTCCATCAAGAATAATGCTCTCTAGTAACCATCCAGCAACCAATGTGGACTTAAAACTACAATCCCCATTCTTTACAAACTTCTTCAGCCCACACACAGGGTCCTCATACATGACAAGCCTACTCAGAACGTCATCATCACTCTTGTCACTAGGGGCCACACTCCCTAACATCTTGCACTGCTGAGCAGCAGGCTCACCATCACCAACCTTCTTCTTACCACGGGCCTCAGCTACCCCAACGTCAACAGCCAACTCACTCAAATTCATTTTCTTTAACGGTACCCGACCTGAAGAAGTACGACCTTCTACAGTACTAGGTTGTTCCTCAGACTCAGTTCGAGACCTCTTAGCCCCCTCCGTCTCAACCACTTTGGAGCGCCTCTTCAGATTAGGCCTCCGGAATGAAGTGGGAGCATCACTATCTCCACCAGCATTATCAACAGCAAAACCACCAGCACTTCCAGCACCCGCTTCAGAACAAGTGGATGCAGAACGATCCGCATCACCAGAGGAGAAGCAGTTGGATGCAAATCGATCTGCATCACCAGAGGAGAAGCGGTTGGATGCAGAACGTCCTCCATCCCCCAGCTCAAAACGTTGGGATGCCAAACGATCCACATCACCCACATCAGAGCGCCTGGATGCAAAATGGCTTTCAGCAGCCCTGCCAGCCGTCCTAACTGCCCCAGAACGGCTATCACCAGCCCCTCGCCTTTCTCATTCCAGAAATAGGTGCTTTCTTTTGGCTCTCCCTCTCCATGGCAAGATCTGAGCTAGAATCAGAGAGAACAACGACAGCCTTGCGAGCCCTCTCCTTTTGCTCCAACTTCTTACGGTTAATTTTCTCTCCCCCACACCTCTTAAAATAATGAGCAACTTCCCCCAACAAAGCTCGTTTCTCCTCCAAGCTCAAACAAACAAACCTTTCTATAGCACCGGTCTTGGTACGACCACGAATAGAAACCTCTGCAAAAACAAAACAGATAAGTCAGAACGTCCAAATCATAATACACCACACACATTACGACCTAAAACCAACGACCTACAAGCAAACTGTACAACACAATTTGCCAACTCCCAACGAGGAGGACAATATCTACCCACAACCAATAACGGCATACGCCCCCCAATCCTCTTTACTCACCCCTACGATAACAGGAGATTTCCCCTTACCGACCTGAAAATTGAAGTTCATAGCACCCGACCTCCTCACAACAAAATGTTCCAACACATCTGATAAGCAGATGTTATAGCCCATATCATTCAACAAATCCAACACATGGAAAATCCAACAATTGTTCCCTACGAACTGACAAAGGGCTTTTCTCAAATAATTCAGTACCTCCACAGTATGACGGGAGAAATGCAATTTCATCCCAGCCTTCAACTGTCCATAACAAACAACTACTCCTCCACCCTAAGGAACGTAGTTACTATGAAACATATTCCTCTCCCCACTCAGGTCGTACATGGTCAGGTCGGCCTTCACCCAACCAACCAAACCAGAGAAGCATAACAATTCTCCGACCTAGGCCTCCTCGCATCCTCAGCCCTCGTCTTCAACAGTGGAGACGACGAAGCTTCATCATCACTACGAGCTCTAACTTCAACATCTTCATCTTCATCACTTACTATTCTCTCTCTCCATTCATCAATTTCAACTTCACCACTCAAGCTATCACTAATAGCAGACATTACGCATGCAGAAATAAACAAAAGGTCAAACTTTTTTTAGAGTCAAAGAACGAACCTGAAAAAGAAAATCGTAAACTTGCGGTTTGTTCTTTCTCTCTGCTTTTTTTCTTTTTCTTCGCTTCTGACTTCTGAAGATAGAGTGAAAATAAGAAGACGCCCAAAACAAAACCTTTCAAACACACAAACCTCGAAAGAAAACAAACTGTTTCGATTTCCCAAGCAAGCACAATCATGACTAGCCCACAAAATCGTCGTGATTTGGGCCCATGTTTCAAAACCCAACTATTCCCTCACATTTTCCGAAACCTAAATTCAAAACAAACAGCTGTTAGACACGTGTTTTCAACTTTATTTTTAAAACTATCCTTTTTCCACACAACAGCTGTCCAAAGAACGGATAAAAAATAAAGGGGGCTGTGTAAGTACTCTCCGTTTCACACTACATTACACGTGTCCACATACCAAGTTGTCCTCCTTCAGCTCGTCCCACGCCATCAGATCATACCCACGACCCAACACCCAGGACGCCCACAACATCAGTTACAGCTATTTATGAAAGCAAATCAACTAGCGCAATCTTGGAGCTCAATCAGCGCCACAATCAAGGAGACATTAACTTTGTAATAGCAGAGTAATGACGAATCATCAAGATAGCACACAAGGTGGATCTACACTTCATAACGGTCCAGAGCAAATATGGAAGGTCAGCTTAAACATCTATAAATAGAGAGAGATGAACTACGTAAGGCTTGATTCAAGTTTACCCCAAGAAACTTGATACGTAGGCAACTCTTATCCCAAGAAGAGTGTAGCCATTTCCTACCACACAAATCATCAGGTCGTTGTCCAGTGAACAACAAACATCTACAACTATAAAGATTTTATCGAATTTTGGTGGCATAATTTTGAAGGGAAGATTCTATCAAAATATGTGGCCGGCCCCTAAAAGCAAGTGGTCCTATGGAATTAATGTGGTGTTATCATGGGTCTCAAGAAATTTTTTTCTTTCCAGATATTTGATCCATTTTTATAGGAGAATTGCCTGGCAATACATTTTTCAGGCCCTCTCAAGTCTCAAGTCTCAAGAAGTCTCAAGTCAATTTATTCTTTTATTTTTTTCGATGTAAATCTCGACTCAACCATAACACTGTAAGTCTGTAACAGACAGTGTCTCGGTTTTCAAGCAGTTGCTCCATATATTTCCTTTGCATCATAGTATCATGCATTCTTACCATATTGATATGGGCATTGCTTCTGGAATCAAACCCGCCCCAAAGTGGTGTAAGAGGTAAAGGGCACTTTAGAGGTGTCTAATAGAATTTCTTTTGGGTGATAGCGATAGCTACAACTCACCAAATTACTAAGTAATAGCGCACACACAGCAACTGAAATAAACATATTGAGCGCCTATTTTGATATGTATTGTTGTCCAAGATCTTGTCAGCTCTAAAATGGGTGCCTTTCTAATCACACCAGAGTGTGGAATTGATTGCTCAGTGCACCAACATTGTGAACCATGGTTGATGGTATACATGATTCATATTTGAATAATCGATCCATAATTGAACAATGGATTCATATTTGAATAGTCCCACTCAATTCAAGAACATTGCAAACTTGCATTTTTTGTCACTATATATGCAAACTATGTATTTGACTACGAGAAACGTTCTTTTAATTATTATCATTATTTTACCCTTTTGTTCGTAGGCTTTTTCGGGCTAAACCCGATTACTTTGTTCTTAGATTCTGCTACTTGGACTCTAGATCTTGCTTTTCAAATTAAAATATATTGAAATCAAAAAATATACATGGAATCTGTCTTCAGTGCTTCCATGCAAATATAATTTGCTTTTATAATCATATATAGTAGCTTTCTAATGATACGACGATTAGCTTAATTAATGCCCCGTGATGTGTTACGCACTAGGTTTTTCTTATGTTTTTTGCTGAAAAAATGAATGATCAAGATGCCATTGCATCTATAAGTGGTTTTCATTATCATATAAGTCAATAATTTTCTTTTGTATGAGATCTCGAATGGATTGGTTATGTATAAAATTTAGTATGTTGGTCTTTTTGTATGTGGGTGTGTGGGTCAAATGAGATATTGCCATGTGTTACAAGATTCTAATCAAGGTTGAGTAGAGTATAAGAGATTTAGTTATCTGATTCATATAATATAGTAAATGTTAGTGAAAAAAATGGCAATTAATTGCCAATCAAAACTTATTAAATTAAGGTCATTTAATTCTATTATTACCTTCATTCGTCTTCCATCTTATTTTTTTGATAGAAATTAAATTTCAAAAGACTACAAATAATTTAAATGGCTTAAAATAAAAATAAATCTCCAAACAACCAATTTGATGATTCTATTCAAGAGTAATTCTCAGTTTGACGATCTAATGAAGTTTGAAAATAGTATGAATTTTAGCATTCAAATCTAATAGAGATCACACAAAGAGAAATCTTGTTGTTTTATTTTTTTTCCCAATTATTTTTATTCTTTTTTTCCCCTCTATATCCTAAAACCCAACAGAAATATATTTAGTTTCCTATTAAAGCTAAAACTTTAGTTTCCTTATAGTTAATTTACTAGATTTTGGACCCGCACGGGCATACACCTGAGATCTATTAAGTATTTTGAGTGCTGAAAAGACTTTACAAAATGTCTCACACAAATTAGAATGAGATCCAAGCTAAAAACAAAAACAAAAATGAAGAAAAATGTATATATTAAAATTGTGAGAGTGTGTGATGGGTATTCGGTCACTTACTCGGGAAGTATATTGGTCTACTTCTTAAGAAGTTAATAACCAACAACAAATGCAAATATAATTTCAGGTATATGAAAGGGTTATACGAATAACATTTTGAGTGTTCTAATTCTGTATATCTCACATAATCCTTAGAGAATGTAGAGAACCGTCAGAAGCTAATTTTACACCATATAATAAGTTATTAACTGAAGAATATGTAATGTTTTTGAGGCCACGTTAAGAATATATTCGAAATAAGTCGGTGTTTTATCATAGACACTAAAAGTGTATGATTTGTAATAGGGAATTAAGCTTATACAAATTATCTATTTTTTAGCCATTTTTTTTTATTTGATCAAATACATAAGAATTGGAAATACACTCAAACTCTCCAAATATAAGAATTAGAAATACACTCAAACTCTCCAAAGAGGTTTCATATACGTGGGATTATAGGTTATTAGAAAATACTATTTTTCATATTATAGTGCCACATAGGAGAGAGAAAATATTATATCTAATATTAAAGTACCACATAGGAGAGAGAAAAATATATTTTATAGGTCTTTTTCCTAGGTGGCACTCTAATATGCGAGATAGGCTTTTCTCTCTCCTACGTGGCACTCTAATATGTGAGATAACTTGGTAGCTTTCCACATATAAGTGCAAGTGCAATTCTACTAAAAAATAGGTCTAAAAAATAAGTGAATGCTAAAATAAGTGATGTGGGAATCTGTATTGAATTGGAAATTTGTAAATTCTCCAACGTGCTTCGGGAGCTGTAATGTACCGACAGTCTAAGTATCTTTTTATCTCATCAACTTCGGGAGTAGCTTGTTCTTCATTTGTCTCTCCATTATGGTTTTTCTCTTCAATAAGAAATGTTCCCCTGTCTCTCCCCTTGTTTATGTACTTGAACAAATACTTCACAGACCTCATTTGGTTGCAGTACTCGACGTTGATGTTGTTGGGATATTTGGCTTTTACAAAGCCAATGAACATTTATTATTTATACATGATAATTAAATACACAAATCTTATTATTATGCATATGGGTGAACTAATATCATATGATGAAACCATAAGTTCCATAGGTAATAGAATTAGAACAATCAAGCATATGAAGAGTCATGTGCGGGAGATTTGATTGTATCTATTTACTTAGAATGCTCACAGTTAGGGGTGAAGTCGGACGCTTCACTTATAAGACTGTAATATACATAACTGCTATATGATAAGATGATGATATCTCAATCATTGAGTATGACTCTAAGTTTGTATATTGGTGTAGTCACATGACTGACACTGATGGGATCAAAGTGAGAACATACTATAAATTCGCTGTTAAGATTAGTGTGCAAATCTCACTCTACCAATTAATCCCTGGACTTGAGGAATTGTGAAAATTCATTGTGTCTCAAATTTATTACTTTGAGACATTAAAAAGTAATGTCTATTCATAGACTAGACTTGACGTTTTGGGTAATGAATGTAGGACGTCTTGAATCACGAATTCTAATAAAGGATCCACCACTCTATGAAGTTAATTATGTATTAGGAAATTGTGACATAACTAATTGAGCTCAAACCCGGCTGGTATAAGAAATAGTTTCTTAATGCTCAATTGATGTTAAATGTCACATTGGGTCAATTAGGCATGGGTGTGACAGTGAAGAACAAATTTCCAATGGTCTAATTGTGAATACAAATAAGGTGGATGGACTTAAATATAATTAATGGTAGGAAAGGACTTTCTTGAAAGTTCCAAGGACCTTATTATAAATATGGATTTGTTAATGGGCACTTTCCATATTAAAGAGATATATATTAAAAATATTTTAGTATATCAAGTACAAGTAATTGTATGACAAGGACTTGTCATCTTAAGATAAGACTTGGAATCCTAAGTGGATCCCACTACATACACACTTACGTATTCTCAAAGTTTCTCTATATAAGAGAATGACTTTTTTGAGAAAGAGACCATTAGTCTTTCCAGGAAAAGTACAACTAAGAGTAGGAGAAAAGCAAAAGTGTTTTGTGGTGTGGTGTGTGGTGAATACTACTAGAAGGCTGAAGACTAAGTGATTTGGATTCAGCTTTGGAAAGTTTCTCTTTACTGTCAATCTTCAATTCCAGCTTTGAAAGTATTTTTCTTTTATTTTTATTTGTTAATCAATAATAGATTAGCATGTTAAAGATGAGGATTAAGGTAATTCCTACAGATGTGAGCTTGGCATTTTACAACCAAGTCGACATTATGAGGAACTACGTAACTATTATCAACTTTAAACTATTTCCGACGCTTTATCTTTATGGCCACTCTTTTGTCATCTCTTCTTCTATACACGACATATATGTTGATGTCAAATGTGGTTTGACTGCAAAGTTTCTTATGATAAAAGCTTTTGCATTTGTTGTTTACCATGCAAGGACATTTTTCATCTAGATGTCCACACGGACCATGTATCATAAATTGTAAAACTGCTGAGTAAGCAATGGGGAGTCGCTTTTATCGGGCAATTCTACTGATATGATTTTATTAATATCTATTGCAGTCTTCAGTTTGTTTTCAAGGAACAACAAAATGTGAGCATGTGGTAGTCCCCTTTTTTGAAACTCAATCGTCTGCAAATTCACAATAAACAAAATGAGGTTTTAGTATTTGCCAAAACACTTGATGTGTTTTTCTTTTGGACTGTAGTAGAGTTACATATATGAATAGAAATATGAATTCAGATAGTAGTGTACATAGAGTGTTATGCTTTGTTAATTTGTATTTTTTTTGTCTCTGTTTATCATGTCTCTATCGTCGCTAATTTTTTTTTTTACATGTAGGTCTGTACAGACGTGAAGCTGCTTTGCTATTAACTGAGGGATTTTATGATAATGCACAATTTCCCTTCCTTAGAACATTTCAGACGACGGTACGGTACGGTAAGTGTTCCATTGTTATGTGAACTTGAGCTAAACGTTTGAAGCTAAATGCTATATTATTGTATCTCAATTTGATATTGCCTAAGTATATGCTCTCTTGTGCCATCTAAGGTAATGAAACAGCTCAGTTTACCTCTTGAAATTTAACTTCAAGATGGAAATGGGGAATTGGACAGGGCAAAAAAGACAGTGGGATACTCTACCTAAGGACCACAAAATAGGGACACCAGAGTCTTTGTTTAGGGAACTTGTACATCCATTTTCTGCTCTTGATTATTTATGTTGCCTAATTATAGAATATTCTTTGTCTGTGTCGTTCTTGATATCCTTGTAGCTACTATATAGTTTACTTATAAGCATTATTATTTTGATGCTACCAAAATTTATAAATTGATTTTTATGTAGCTAAAAGAAAACACAAAATCATGTTGTTAGTAGTCCTAAATCAGCTAAAATAGATTTAGTCAAACATAAATTTAAAAGTGATATTACCTACCAGACTTTTCCAAATTGTTTTCTTTTGAACAAATCATCCATCAATTCATTCAATTTGATTTTGAAAGCCCAAGCTACTATTTCGTCTCTATTTTCTGCTTTTTGCCCAATTTTCTTTGTGAACTCTTCAATCTCTGACCATTTCTGGTTGCATGTAAAAGTGATGAAGAGGTCAAGTGATCCTGTAAATCTACAAATGGCGAGCGCATCTTGATAATTTTGTACCATATATCGTGGTTCTCCTGTGAATGTTGACGGTAAAACTACCCTCTTTCCTACTGATGTTGGTGTTGTGTCTCCGGCAGTAATGACATCTTTTAGGTTTTGGTACAACTCAGATCTTATTTTGTTTTGGTTTGATCTTATATAGGAAAACATGTCCTCTTCTTTGCATTCATATAAGTCAACCAAATATTGTTTGAAGAGATGATCACTTAAAATGACAGTATGACCTTCATTTTCTCTTTGTTGAATTCTGAATACATAGAATTCTCGCATGATGATTCTCTTTCTTTTTGACGTCCTTGTTCCTGGCACTTGGCTGCGCTCAATGGCCGCTGAGTATCCGTCTTCGCCATGTGGAAAGAGCAATAGATATTGCAAAGCCATGAAACTTGGTTGTAGATGATGTATTCTCTGTAACCCTTGTCCCACTTTATCCACAACGACATCTCTTCCTCGATTATGCTCAAATATATTGTCTACAATTAGGGTAGCTACTTTAGATGTCGTTGGTAGATTATATTGTCTTGCGTCTCTGTTACGTGTTCTGATTAATCTTAAACGCACAGAAACAAATTTAGATTCCTTAAATCTATCTCTTGCCATTCTAAAAACTTTTATCAGATCACTCTCTTTGTCTAGCATTTTGACCAGTCCCTCAATTACTTCTCTATCTAAAGTTCTGCTTTTGTTGGCCTCGCTTAAGGCATTTATTATGTTATCCACTTCATTTTGTGTGTCATAGTTGTACAACTGTGCAAATTTCGGTTTGGTTTCAGGTATTGGTAGCAAAGATCCAATTTTATAGTGATTTTGGCCACCGAGTTTAAAAACGTAAGGTTCACCACCATTATTGATTTTTTGTTAATTTTGCCACCCATTGATGTAAATGCAAACATCATATTATACAGCCTGATATTTTCTCTAAACTTTGTTGATCTAGGTCCTCCATTGTAGTCTAACAATTGTTTTAAAAATCTTGGAGTTTCTTTCAGCAATGACAATTTAACATTTCCATCCTGACAACACAAAGAAAATTTTGGATTAAGGGGTCGCTTACTTCTTATGGTTCTTTCTTCGTACCACATTATAGCTCCACAGTGTCTGCACACACAAGTTGGCCCACCGAAATTCCAAGGATCAAAAAACTTTCCTGAAAAATATATATATATATATATATATATATATATATATATATATATATATATATATATATATATATATATATATATATATATATATATTACAAAATGTATATACAAAAATGTATATATTATATTATACAAAATGCTTCACTGAAATTAATCAGTGTTATTTGTGAATGTGTTATTTAGAAATCTTACTTGTGATAGTATCTTTATTGTTATCTTCGTCGTCATTCATTTCTTCATCTTGTGAAGCTACATTTTCCTCATCTGTTACATAATAAGATTAATTATTATGTATATAACGACAGAAAAATAAAAAATTATATAAAATTGATAATTCTATTTACCACTTGAATTTTGATCATCGTACTCATTTTCGATGTCCATAGCATCAACGATAGTTTCATGTTGATTTGTTTTTGTGGCAGTTTGCAAAGGCGTTGTGAAAAATTGGTATGGGAATTGATATGCCGGATAATTTCCATTAGTAGTCCAATTCATCCATTGTGTATGTGTTCCACCTGTAGAAAATATAATATATAAACCATGATATAGAGAAATTCACCTTAGTAGGCCCTATAACTTCTTATTATACTTCTTATATTTAATAAAGGGAATGTGAATTTAATGCCTCAGTATATTTAAGTCTTAGTTTTTTCTTACTTTTGTTTTTCAGTTAAGTTTGGTGTTGACTGTTGAACAATTTAGTTTTCATCTCTTGGTATATAGAAACCTCATATATGGTTTATGTATTATTCTCCTTCGCCAGGTTCATTTTCTAGAAAATAGTTTATTAACAATCAAATGTACCATTGTACACAATAGCACTAAAACATAGCCAAGGTTTAGAACTAAATCTATTAACTTCTTATTTTCTAACTTTTATTTTTTCTTCAGTTCGATCTACCTGGATTTTATATAGTAAACTTACCAGATGGTTGTGTGACCATATTTTGTTGTATTTAGTGAGAAGGGCCGGTGTTGCAAAAGCTTTATTTGGAAATTGAAACGTAGGGTAATGACCATGTTAAGTCCAATTCAGCAATTGAGTATGTGTTTCACCTATAAATGCATGAGAAGGTGTTGCAAATTGATACATAGGATTATGTTCATAGGGAGTCCAATTTAGCAACTTAGTATATGTAGAAAATATATATAATGACATATATATGATTCCAATTCATCTATGTACTATCTATAAAAATAACATAAAACTTGGTATGTAAAATTTACCAATTTTTTTGTGTTACTGTGTTTCTTCGCATCATTGTAGAAGATATTCTTTTGTTTTGTAGACATTGAATTCTCCATCTTCATGATTCTTTTGAACTTTGCTTACTTGGAGTAGGAGTTGGAGCTACATTAGAATTTTTTCGGCGTCGTTTTCGTCTTGTTGAGATTTTTTTACCAGAGTTGTCCATATTGTTCAGTCTGCAATATAGATAGATTTCTTCATTAGATTGGATTGTTATTAGTTAATAATATAGTCTAATTGAATTGTCTTACATTTTACAGGATCTAGTTGGCTGACAATACAAAAGGAGAAGAAGAAAATAACTTGATTGTTATTGGGAATTAGGAGAAGCAAGATCTAAAACTATATATAGAAATTCAAAAGTTGATTTGTGGCTCACTATTGTATTAAGATTTGATTATGGGTATCATATTGCAATTTGGAAAGTTGTAAGACACTAAGACTTGTACGGTAATTGGTTTGCTAGCATTCATAGTGGTTTCCAAATTGGACTTGTAGAGATAACCTATTTTTTAGTAGGTTCTTCTACATATCATACAAAGATTTTCTTGGACTTGTATAGATAAACTATTTTTTTAGCAAGTTCTCGTTAGACCTTTTTCAATTATCGGTTTGCTAAATTGGGCTTGATGTATATTTGGAAACACCTGTACTGAGCTTGATGTATACTTCTCACTTTCCAATTTCCCTTTGTATGGTTTAACATATTAGCTTATTCTATATCTAGAATTTAGATGGGTTGGTATTTCTATAGGATCTGAATTTCTCTTGCCACAAACTTTTTTAAGCTCGGGAATGAAGGTTATCCTATAACTAATTTGCCAAGTAACTTCCTTTATAACTGGAGCTGAATCTCAACTGCCGAGCCGTGACTTCCTTTATCCCTGTTACCCTAGCAATGAGAGTGAAAACTTATGCATTTCAAAGCCCATTATGTAAATTTTTGGACCTTGGCACTAGCTTCATCTTTCAAAACCTCATCCCTATTACATTCTTGGAGGCGCTCATGCAGCCTGAAAGAAGCGATAGTCAAATAGATTAGTTCATTGATGGCAAGAAAATGAGAGTTTACCAACCCATTGGTGTACAATAATCATGTGGGCGAAAATAAACACCATCTATAGAATTCATATGACCTAGTATCATGTATTTCAAAGATAGAGCATACATGTAAGTACAAAGAATAGGTCGCCGGAAAAACAACAATAAGAGCAAAGAAGTATTGTTGGATTGGTCAATAACTCAATATTATGAAGTCCATGCTAACATGATGATAAGCCTTGGTCAAATTCAGATTACAAACAATACCCTGTTCACCATTCCTTCACATATAATCAATTTCTTTGGTTGAATCAATAACACCATTGAAAATTTTCTTCTCATGAACAAAATCGTTTAAACATGGTTGGTCCTATTTGGCATTTACATTGTCAGGACTCAGGAGCTTCCCACGTATTTAGTATTGAGGCTACTAAATACTTATCTCTTATAGCCGAGTAGTAGATTGGATATTTGGATAGACTTAGAAATTAAATTAAAAGCTACTAAGTTATCTTTTTTAGCATTCACTTATTTGTTAAACCTATTTTTTAGCAGAATTGCACTTGCACTTACGGTTGGAAAGCTACTATGTTATCTCACATATTAGAGTGCCACTTAGGATAGAGAAAATGTTATATCTTGTATTAGAGTGCCACCTAGGAGAGAGAAAAATCTATTTTAGAGGTCTCTATTTTAGTATATAGACAAGGTTTTAGACCGGCCATATGGCCGAAATCATTTCTAAAATTTACATCCCTTAAATTTTTGTGAGGAATTTAATGACTGATAATTATTAACATAAGTTTTGGGAGTTGATTTAGCAATGTTTTCTTATTGGAGTTGTATAAAATTTTCTTGTCAGATGTTGATTGATTTATTAAAGTTAGGGGTGCCAACGGGTAGATTTTATTTTTGGGTTTTAATGGAGAAAGGTTTGGGTTTTACTATTTGTGGTTCTATCGGTTTTGGTTTTTTTGGTTTTAGTATGAAAATTATAGAACCCAACCCAAAACCGCCATCAAAACCTTTGGTTTTTTTTATCGGTTTGGATTCTAATAAAAATGGTCTTTATTATTTATTATGATTATTAAACAATTTCAATCATTTAAACACAAAAAACTTGTCTTTTTTTTTTTATTTTTTTTTTTTTCTTTTCCTACATGATAATATTTTATGTATAATTAATGATGTATCAACAATCATATTTACATCAATCTATGAACATATATCAATAATACACGTTAAAACATTTACCATTCATCCATGATAATTTCAAACTTTGATATAAAAATTAAAATAATCAAATATTTAACCCCAAAAATTTGTTTTTTTACGTGCATACACATATATTTGTTTCCTCTCGATCGTGTACACGTGCAATTACATATATTTGTTACCTTGATATATTTTACGTGCATATACATATATTTGTACACGCGTATTAACTTGCATTATATTTTAAATTAAATTAAAAGCTATAAGCATCTTTTTACAATTACATCTCATCACTAATTTTTAAGATAAACACTACATATTGGTTTATAATAAATGCGTGTACCACAATATATCAAGCATGTGTATCCTATTTAAATATACATGTGGATAAGTTAATAAATATAAAATGCCACTCTAGAGAGAGAGGTTCTCAACGGTTTTAGTATGAGATTTTATATATAACCCAACTCAAAACCATCAAAACCCGGAACGGTTTTACATCTTAAATTTTTTGTGAGGAATTTAATTCGATAATTCTTTATTATTTATAACTATGTTTTTTCTTATGGAGTTGTATAAAATTTTCTTGTCGATGTTGGTTATTAAAGTGGGATCCATAGATTTTTTTTTTTTTCAAAAACTTATAAACGTTAAAATACTATTTTACCTCTCAAAAAGTTAAAATATATAAAATTACCAAAATGCCCCCACGTCCACATACCTTCACTATTCACTCGACCCCTCGTTTTTCTATATATTAAAGATGATTATTAAACAATTTCAATTATTTAAACACTAAAACTTGTTTTTATTTTTATTTTATTTTTTTCTTTTCCTACATGATAATATTTTATGTATAATTAGTGATGTATCAACAATAATATTTACATCAATCTATGAACATATATCAATCATACACGTTAAAACATTTACCATTTATGCAATGTGATAGTTTAAAGCTTTGATATAGAAATTAAAATAATCAAATATCTAACTCCAAAAATTTGATTTTTTTTTACGTGCAATCACATATATTTATTATCTTGATATATTTTACGTGCATACACATATATTTGTATACGCGTATTAACTCGCATTATATTTTAAACCGAACATGCGAGTATATGCGTCTTACAGTTACATCTCATCACTAATTTTTAATATGAACACTACATATTGGTTTATAATAAGTGCGTGTACCACAATATGTCAAACATGTGTATCCTATTTAAATATATATGTGCATAAGTTAATAAATATAAAATGCGGTTCTATCGGTTTCGGTTCTCAACGGTTTTAGTATGAGAATCATATAACCCAACCCAAAACCATCAAAACCCACGGTTTTTTTTTATCGGTTTCGGTTCTAATTCGGGTCTTTTTTATTTATTATGATTATTAAACAATTTCAATAATTTAAACACTAAAACTTGTTTTTATTTTTATTTTTATTTATTTTTTCTTTTCCTACCTGATAATATTTTATGTATAATTAGTGATGTATCAACAATCATATTTACATCAATCTATGAACATATATCAATCATACACGATAAAACATTTACTATTCATGCATGTGATAATTTCAAACTTTGATATAAAAATTAAAATAATCAAATATCTAACCCCAAAAATTTGATTTTTTTTTACGTGCATACACATATATTTGTTTCCTTATATTTTCAATCGTGTTTTATGCAATCACATACATTTGTTATCTTGATATATTTGACGTGCATACACATATATTTTACGTGTATTAATCTCGCATTATATTTTAAATCAACATCAGTACATCGTCTTACAATTACATCTCATCACTAATTTTTAACATGAACACTACATATTAGTTTATAATAATCAAATATCTAATATATCAAGTATGTGTATCCTATTTAAATATACGTGCAATCACATAATTTAATAAATATAAAATGTTTTAGTTAGTTCATAATATATATTTGACATTATTATTAACATCTATAATATACTTTTTAACCTAACATTGTTATAAAATATACATTTAACAACACATATTCACTATTATACTATATATATTTAATAAACTTTGTACACGTCAAAAAAACATATTTTATATTATAATGTATTAGTTTGATTATCTTAAATAGAATATAATACTAAATTTGATATATAAAATCATACTAATCGGTTCTGGTTTTCGGTTCGAGTACCCACGGTTTTTTACTATTAAGTTCTTTTATCGGTTCGGTTCTTAATGATCCGTTTTAAATGAGTCTAACTTTTTAAGACCCTAACCCGAATATTCGGTTTTTTTCGGATAATGATTATTAAACTAATTAAAATAATTTTGTATTAAAACTTTTTAAGATTAAGAGTTCATATTGTATTATGAAACTTTTTATGATTAATTAGAGTGTATCAACAATCATATTCTCAAGAACGCACCACCTAAAAAAGAGATTGTCCACATAAGAAATACTATGCTTTAATATAGAGAGAAGTGATAGTAGATGTGGACATGTAACAAGTTTTTATTATACCCACATGCACACATACAAAAATACCACATACTAAATGTTCTGTTTAGTTATGTTTTTCATGTGTGGCTCGCCGGGTGTTCCTAAATCCTAAGAATGAGGCAGTTACATATGTCTTGGAGGAAATCAGTCAGCTATTCTTCACGAAATCGCTTCACTTTGCAAATAGCTGCATAAAAAACTGATTTTTAGTTGCAATCTCCTTATATTAAAAAACAATAGCCAAAGCACCGCCATTAAAAGAATTGCACAAACACGCATTTGACAAAAAGAATGTCTAATATCCCACGAAAACATAATAAATACTTACTCAATTATAAGGCCGCCTAGAACAATTTGAGGTCGATGATTTACCTGTGAATTATAGTCTCAAATCAACTCAAGTTAGATTCCATGTATTGTTTTTTCCAAATCTCATGTCCTTTTTTATTCATAGCTGGTATTACTTCTTACAAACTTAATCGTTTTGAAGAAATTATGTGCTCAATTGTAAAATTATAATTAACAAATTTTTTTATGGGTAAAATTTGTAATTAACGATGATTAGGGAATCAAATTCTACTAGCAGTCTAGCAGACAAAGGGATCCAGATTTGCTCATTTTTACAATGCTATCTACCAAGCGGAGCCAAAAGCAACTTTTTCCCTTTCTTGATTAATTAACACAAACGATATAAATGCCATTTTAAGTTTCAACTTTAGCTATCACACAAAAAAAAAAAAAAAAAAAAAAACTTTAGTGCACGACCATACAAGATTATTATGAAAATGTAACTTTAAAGAACTTTAAGACAAATAATATTATCGCTAAATAAAATAGTTGAATATTGGTACATGGGGCATTATCAGCTAGATATATATTGATGATTAATGATTCTTCATAGCATCAATATATTAACCTCTTTTAAAATTACAAATATTCCGCTAAAGATTTTAGCATCATGGTATAATTCGTAATCCCCGTACCATGGAATCTATACTTCTTAAATAACTTGACAAACAATAAAAGCGGGAAATGCTCAAAGCGACACGAAGGCTACTTTGTCTATGTATGTGTCCTCTTCCCCTTGTTGCCACATGTTTCTCCACATTCCTTTCTTCCTTAGTTTTACAAAAAAAAAAGCAAGAAGTGAAATAAGAGTTGAATCCTTAAAAAAAAAGAAAAATGGCATCGTTCATAAGAATGGAGAAGTTTGAGATGAATTATAGAGGTGAAAGTGGAAGTTGGGATTGGTGGAAAAAGGTTAATGATTCAGAAGAATGGCAACAAGGGATCTTTTATACTTTATCGGCTGCTTATGCTATTGTTTCCTTCATTGCCTTGGTAATAAATAAACTCTCCTTATTTTTTTGGTTTCGTAATTTTTGAATATATTTAGGTAGAAAGTTTGTTGATGGGTCAGTTTAGGTGATAGATTGGGTTAGGATTCTTAGGGGGGCAGTTTAAATGTGGTTGTAATCGATGCATTTTATTTGGAACTATTTCTGTTTAGTTGCTTAAGCTGAAAGATATGTCAATTATGGAGCAATTATATTTTTTGTCGATATTTGGAATGGTTTACTTGAATGAGAATGTTTGGTATTGCAACTCATACATTTGATGTATCATTGCTTAGTTGGTACTTTCTTTGGATTGTTTTGATACTTGTTATTTCTGACTTTATAAGATTCACCAAGTTTCCTTAATTGATTTTTAAATTATTCATAGTTACAGCTGAAAGATATAAGATTACTAGTTCCTTTTCACTTGCTGATAATTTAAAATTAGTAACTGCATCACAACTCCACATACTTACTTGAAAGAACCAACCCATTAAAATTGCTTGGTCAAACAGACTCGTACAATCATTTCTCACACCTACATACCCTGTACTGTTATGCTTTGCCTACAATACTTCCCGTGAAGATGATATATCCAATAAACTCTTGCAGCCATTCTCTGGGATTACAGTAAGTCCACTTTACTTGCGTGTTTTGCAGAATTGAATTTTTTTGTATTACTAAAGAAATGTTTAAATAAGTTCCATTTTAAAATACTACGTGAGAGCTTCCCTACTACACCGATTTTTTCAAATGCTGATACGTGTAGTAAAATTGTGGTAAAACAGCGAGAACAAGAAAAAAATATTCTTTCTCTACTGTTCGTGTAACGTTAGTGTTGGATTCCCACTTCATCATGAATAGTTCCCCACCATTCAGGAGAAAAATCCCAGCCTCTCATGTTTCTCTCTCTGCCTCTCTCAGACTCTCACACCCTATATCCATAGGTGTGTATGTAAATTGTGGTAGACACGTGGACATTTTCTTTTATTATTTATTTAATTTTTGTAAACTTCTGTATCCAGGTACAACTTTTCCGCATTCAGATGAGGGTACCTGAATATGGGTGGACTACGCAAAAGGTTTTCCACTTGCTGAATTTTATTGTAAATGGATGTGAGTGTCAAATATCTAGTGTGTTAAGTCTCACCAGATTCAAATTATGCAAAACCTTTTCTTATTTGCTAACTAAAGGTGGTTTGCATGTTCACAGTGCGTGCGGTCCTGTTTGGATTCTACAAGAGTGTGTTTCTAATTCGACCAAAAGTAAGTTTCTTCCGGTACATAGCCTCGTCTATTTCATTATAGATACCACTTATCATATATGAAGAATGCCTATTGCATTGAGCATTGAGACATGATCATGTTTAATATCGGAAAATAGATTTTTTTAATAACCAAATCAGAAAGAGGTAGGATGAGAATGATATAGATTGGTTCATTACCAATTAAAATTATACATTTGAGTCACATGGTCCATTTGTAGTGTCCTACTATGGAAAAAGGTTATTGTAGAGTAAGTGTTAGAAAGAGTGGAGCCTTCCCTTTTGCACTTGTGGATGTTTTGAGGTCTTGAATTCGAGGTGCGGTGAATGGTCGACTGCTGGGTTCCCTATTCATCTAGTAGTTCGGGGAATAGCGAATAGCCATCACTGAAAGGAGTCATGGAAGAATTGAACCAGTGACTGAAAGGGAAAACCTAATTTTGTATATAATAAAAAAAATGAATCAAGAAAGTAATCGCTTTTGCCCACATTCATTTAATCCCAGTGGCGGTGCCTGCGCCATTTCCTATTGCTTGCTCTGTTATTCCCTCACTGGCACATGCTACAGGGCAACCGACCAAGCAGACTCTTTCTTGCCTCCTTTTTTTAATCTATATCCTCTGCTGAAAAATGTAGACTAGACTTAACTTAGTTTCGTTGTTTGTTGCACAAAACTCTAGTAGCCATGAACAAAGGCACTTTATACCTGCAAGGTTCCTTCTATTTCAGCAGTTATTTAGGAAATAAATTGTTGGATCAAAAGTTTGAAGTCTCTTCTGTACTTAAATAGAGATTCCATTGGGAGGCACTTTTGGAGGCAGAAGTATTTATTTGCACCAATAATATGGTGTTCAACGTGCATAGACCTATAACTCATGCATATTAATTCTTATACTCGGCAGTACCAGATCAAGCAAAATGGGATTGAAATCTCTGGATAACTTGGTTAACAATGTCTATTTTTAATTTCCGTCTTATTGACTCTAAGATCTTGCACAGGCTCTGGAAATGGTACTTTTAGATCTTCCTGGACTTTTATTTTTCTCAACATACACATTACTTGTCTTGTTCTGGGCAGAGATATATCACCAGGTATTGTATGCTGTTGATCTCAAATAACCTTTACCAGTTGTTTCCTTTCCAAAGCTCGTAGTGCTGGATTAATTTTGTTGTGTACATTTTTTGTCAGGCAAGAAGTCTTTCCATAGATAAACTTAGACCTTCATACTTAATAATCAACGGAATTGTATACTTCATCCAGGTGAGTAGAAAATCTTATATACTTATTTATTTTTATTATTTTTCATATATATGATGTTGACATTGTAGAATTTGTCATGTTGTTAGTTTGGCGCTGTTCTGTGACAGCTATTTCCTGCCTCACTATAATTTTATCATGTTAATAGGTATGCATCTGGTTATATGTAAGATTTAGTCACCAGCCCATTGCAGTGGAGGTTGCTAAACTCTTCTTTTCAGGTGACTAAGCACTCCCTTAGTTAAGTGAGTCAGTTTTTGTTGTGGTGGAATATTAGTTTTCATATCTTTCTTGGGGGATTATTGTCAGTTAGAGAGTGATACACAAGATGCACCCTATTGTCATTCTTGTCTCCCCGAGACAAAGATTATCCAAGAGACCAAGACATTCCAAGAAAGATTAGAGTTTTGAATAATGGGGAGAATATCTTATATTATATCTTTGTTAATACTTAATAAATATGAAGAATGCATTAGACATTTACATGAGCTATCCCTTTATAGAGGTGATCATGGGCTGATGGAGATTTTCATCTTTTGCAGTTATTTCATTCTTTGCTGCCCTGGGATTCGTAATTTATGGTGGGAGGTAATCTTTGATCCTTGAGACAGATTCTTCCAGTGTCCATGTTTTACCCTACAGGTTTCAATTATTTTCCTTGCTAAGTGGTTTAATGGTACATGTTTATGCTAGGTTGTTTTACATGTTGAGACGCTTCCCAATTGAATCTAAAGGCCGTCAGAACAAATTAAATGAGGTTTGTACCTGTGTTGTGTATTATATTGCTATAGAAAAGGAATTTGAGTGCAACAAACTACTTGCGCCGTAAAAGAAGATCACATGCTTATGTTTATTATTGCATCATAAAGGGTCATATGTTATGTATATACACCTCGATTACCATATCACAATTTTCTTCGATTTTCGTTTATGTTGGTGTTTTTTTTTGGCCTAGTAGGTAGTTAAAGGTTGTTAACAAACAGCTTTTCATATAATAGTTTAACAACGTGACTGCTATAATTGAAGTAGTTTACATAACGAAAGTGGTAGAGAAACCTTGCATAATTTGGGAAATTTGATTAATCAAAAAGTAGTTAGAGAGCTTAACTTTTCTCTACACTAATGCTTCTGAATATGTTACTTTTGCGAGTTAATAATTTTATGGTGTAAAAGTTGGCATTATTTGCATGCAAGTACTTGGTTGCTTATGCATAAAAAATTAAAAGTATCTCTCTGCCACCTTTACCCCTTTTCACATTTTGAATTTGAATTTTTCTTTGTCTTGATGCCGTTGGATCTTGACCAAAAATCAACCAGAAATGCTTGGATGAAGAAAGCCTCCTCTCTCCCCCCCAGGAAACTGAGCTAGTTCGTTATATAAATTAGTTGTGAAATTGGGATGACTGTTAATCGCCTAGTACTTGCATTATTTCTGATGTTTGAAACTATGGCCGATGCAGGTTGGTTTTGTAACTGGAATATGCTGTATTTGTTTCTTGATAAGGTGCTTTGTGGTATGTCTTCTTTTTGTGGTTTGTACTAGAAGTAGCCTTGTGTTCAGCATTATTGAATTACGTTACAGCAATATGGTCGTTCCAGTTAAATTTTATCTGGTTATCTGACTATCTGACACAGCTTGAACTTCTGTTTGTGTGAGTTGACATTTGACAATGCACAATTCTGCATTGCAGGTAATGCTGTCTGCATTTGACAAGGATGCCGATCTTGACGTTCTCAATCATCCTATATTAAACTTTGTATACTACCTGGTAAGATCTAGGTTCTTCTTTTGTTATGTTCGATTCCCCTCAAGGCCACTGGCAATGCAGTACCTGGTCGAATTTCCAACCAGGGCCCCGGGTTAGTTGAGGTGTGCATAAGTTGGCCTGGACACCGGTTAGCAAAAAAACAATGTGCGGCATATCTGATTAACGAAACCTTGATACCTTTTGAAACACTACCTTGTATCTTCTTTCCATTTTACTTTTGATTCCATGAAATCTGTCTCCTATCTCACCGGGTATACTGTTGCTTCAAACCAAATTCCTACTTTTTGTGTGTGTGTGGATCTCCCAGGGAAGTCGTTTTTTTTCTCATTTTTGCATCAAAATGAATCCTATGTATGATGTACACACACGTCAATTGCATCATATGTATGAATATATGAATGCTAGCATCATATATACACACAGTTCAATGCTTCTTTTCTATCTCGACTGTTACTCATCTTTTCCTTCAATCCTTCTTTCAGTTGGTAGAGATAATTGCATCTGCTCTGGTACTCTTCATTCTGCGGAAACTGCCTCCGAAGCGGGTCTCTGATCAGTATCATCCCATTAGATAAAGCTCGTGAACTGCTTCAGATGTTCTTTGATTACTTGCGGAACCTAACAAGACAGTTTCTTTTCCTTACGTTTTTGTGATCTTTTAGCAGAAAAAAATAATGTATATTCCATTTTCATAATTCAAAAGCCTAATGCTTTAGTTATTCATTTTCTTACGTGCATACAAGTGTGTAAGAACTAAGAACAGGTTTTAAGATGGCTAGGTGATGACTTCAATAGCTGCAAATGGTTTGGTGCTCGTACATTTTCATTTTGTCAACTAGTGTTTTTAGTTGTTTTACCATCAGAGAAACAGACCTTCTGTGTTAGATGTTTTATGGGTTTATTTTCCCGTGTGCGTGGGTTTGCCTCGACTGCGATTCTGGACGCAAATATCTAAATCTTGATCCCAAATGAATATGTGCTTTTGTGGCCTAAATGGCGTTTACATTGCAAAAACTTGGTGCATGCTCTCTTCTGAGTGCTATCCCTATTTCAACTTGTCACCGATTTTTACATCTTCTAATTACTCGGTCAAACATTCTGAGCTCATGAACTAGACATAGACTTCTTGTTTTTTGCGGGGCGAGGCCGACTCATAGATACCAAAGTACAATAGTTATCATAAATTTTTTAAAAAAACTTGGTTGTATACTTGTATCACTATTCAACAAATCTCAAAAACTTTAAATGACAGCACAAAATTGCACATAGAAACTCTAGTAGAACTCATGGAAGTGATGATTACTATGTACAACTAAAGCCAAGAGATATCTAGAACCTCATTACCAACTAAACCAAATTCTCTCCAACTTATTAGGCATTGGTTGAACAATCTTATAGATTAATTAAATGGAGTAAAGCCAGAAATCTACATAAATTCAATTGCGTTTTTCACTATGGAATTAGCATATCTATCGAAGTTCACTAAAGGATGAAAACGCAAATAAGAATATGCCGGAGAGCAGTTGTATATAAACACAGGAAGTAATCAACCTATGTGGTGTATTTTCACGTACTGTGATGGCTGAGCCACCTTTAACTCCTACTCAGGTTTTGCCTAAACCTGTAACAAGTGAGCTCTCGGTCCTCGAGGAAGGTAAGAAGACTTCTCAGGATCTGGCGATTGATACGGATACTACTCCAACTATCACCCACAAGGTAAGTTCACTAACTACAATCAGCATCATGGATTCAAGCCTTCTGCTTGCACCTAAAACAACAGCTGCAGTTTATGCATAATATATCTGGAACCTGACACGCTCCTTTTGAGATTGTCATCCAAATTCATATATGAATTCTCCTGACAGATTTTTGTTTTATGCAAAGATAATTGCAGAGCTTGTGGGTACATACATTCTCATTTTTGTAGGATGTGGATCTATCTTCATTGATGTTTTACATCATATCACAGTCGTTGGTATAGCACTGGTATGGGCAATGGCAGTGATGGCCCTGACATATACCCTTGGGCATGTCTCGGGGCCCATTTTAATCCTGCAATCACCATTGCCTTCGCAGTCTCACGCAGATTTCCGTGGAGACACGTAAGCTCAACATAGTTATAGTTATGTATAGATGATTAAAATTTAAAGGCAGGTCAAAATAATCCAAGTGAACCATAGAACAAGTCAGCGTATTTTCTCAAATAAACTCTGTTTTCTGCAGGTGCCTTCCTACTTTGGGGCGCAGTTGTTGGGTTCAATACTGGCTACCACGACTCTACATGTGTTGTACAACCATAAGGTGGACTTAACTAAAATAGTCAATGCGTATTCAGGTTCAACTACAGGCCTTGAAGCTCTTATATGGGAGTTTATCATTACATTTATGTTGATGTTTACTGTGTGCGGTGTGGCAACTGATCATCGGGCGGTATAGTTTTCTTCTATTGTTGCAATTACAAAAACAACTAATATGTAACTTTTAGTATTCATGGATAGGACCAGATAAGATTTCTAACCTCGAACAACCTAACCAGATCAATGAGCTCTCTGGAGTTGCAGTTGGAGCCACTGTATTGTTTAACGTCATTGTTGCTGGGTAAGCAAACCTCTGGACATTATAATTGTTGTACTTTACCATAATTTCCTAGAGCACATGCAGTTTCCGTTGTACTCTCCCACAGACGGACCCAACATTTATAAGGTATTCATTTGCAATTTGCAGGCCAGTCACTGGAGCTTCTATGAATCCTGCAAGAAGTATAGGTCCTGCACTTGTTTCTCTGAAGTTCGATAATCTCTGGATCTACATTGTGGCTCCAGTCCTTGGTGCCTCAGCTGCAACCTTGGTTTATGGTCTCGTTCGGGTGCGTGCACCAGATAAATCAGAGGATACTATCAAGAGTGTATAAAATAACCGTGTATTGTGGAAATTGTTGAGGGCTGAAATGTTGAATTTATATTCAGCCACGTACGAGAAATATTAAGAAGTCATGGAAATGTATTGCATATATTATATTATACATATATACATGCTAATTTTAGTAATTATCAAATGACGGTCTAATTCAGATGCAACATTTACCATTTCTCAGCCAAGAGGAATGAAGGGGCCAATCCAGCAGTCCCCCCGATCAACATTCCACATAAACGAAAACAAGGACAGTCATTAGTGCATTTCATGTTGGCCGTGTCCATGTATGCATACCTACTACAGTACTACATATTGATCTTCTCTACGAATCCTCTGTAAGCTTCCTACAAGATATAGAGAAAAATACATACCACTACACCCACACAATGGAAGATGTTCCTTTCAGGCCCTCCACATCAGCTTCATTGACCTTTCTGGAGTGGCACTAAAGAAAACCCCTTTCAATCTAACAAAAGGATCTGAATCTAAGTCCATACTTCTTTCTGTATGGAATTATGATTGTTTCCTGAATAAACGAAACACAAGGTAAAATTATTATTTTGAGAGTCTGTTAAATTGCCAATTTATATATCCATAAGCTTGAACTTGTAGAGGGAGGCATCGACATTGTAAACAAAGGATCCAACATATGGTAGGCACATACCATACCACAAACACGAGTGGACTCTGTTAACACTCCCACGACTATAGAGTGGACTAGTTCACAATTCCAGAATGGGAACGCGGGTCAAACATACAAGAACAGTATCATGCTGTCCTTTACTCATGACTGACTTCTATTATTTGACAGTTTATATTGAATGTGTAGGTTGATTTCCTCCCAACAAATACTGAGGTCCATCCACTAAGAAATGCACACCCTATTACTCTTAAGGTCTGTTCAGATGTTTCTACTATTCTATAGTTTCCAAGGACGGCTTACCGTATTTGGTAGAATCTATACGTTTTCTTCCAGGTTTCACAAGATGTCTTCCAAGTTAAGGTTCTATGTACACATACAGACTTAATACACATATAAAGACAAGAGTATTACAAGAATGCTATTTATTTCTAGTAGATATGGAAAGGAGAAAAAAAATTCCTGAATTTAATGTAGAGCAGCTTATTTATTAGTTGACCTTCTTTTACCTTCTGAGGAAAGAAACTGTACAAAAGAGCTACATATGGAACACCGAATAACAGAGGATTGAAATAAAGTAAATGGGATTGAAGATCTAGACTGCCTGTATCAATCTGGTGTTGCAGATACAGAGGAGAAGTAGCTGCATATTGGGTGAAATTAGACAAAAAAAGAAGAAAAACAGATGGAACATAGTGTACACTAGAATGGTCCACTCTGTTGCCATCTTAGCCAATTGCATTAAGTGGTACACCTAGCTCCTAGTTCCGTTACGAACAAATATGTTGTGTTATTATGGTTATGGATAATTCATCCCCCCTATGTGGATTAGCGACAAATATCATAGTAAAAACCAAATTTCAAGAAGACCTTTTCAGACTGTTGGTGCTGGACTGAAATCTAATAATCCAACGTCAACAACAGAAGAGTTTAAAGCCAAAGGTATAAGATGGATGCTCCCCCTACTAGTACAGAGGCAATACAGATAAAAAGAACCCCACACCTGGTACAACGGTTGTGAAGTGGGGACAATACAACATTGGTACTACTGAGATTTGTCCAAGCAGGTGAACTAATATTGCACTATATTAATCTTGTAACATAGGAATTGGCTGCTCACCTTGCTTGTGAAAGCCTTCTCCAATCAAGTAATTGGTTTGACTGCTGATGCCTCCGGAGATAAGATGGAGTGCTCTCAAGATCATTTTCTTCACCCACAAAATGCTCTGAAGAGCTCGAAGATGAGGGGGACCAAACTGGAACTAAACCACCATCTCTATCTCTCCTGCTAATACTTGAAGATTCGGCCGTGTCATCCATATTTCTCGGTCCCAGATTATTGTTAAACCATTGAGGGTTATTATTCACAATAATTGGGGGACCACCTTGGTTTACTGTTTCAATATGATGCACCTGACTCACATTATTTGTATTCATTGGCACTTCTTGCCTACTATCTCCAGCTGAGTTTCTGTGTTCTGAAGAAGAAGACTCTTCAACTCTTAGGAATGAAGAAGTCATGCTAGGGACCATCTGGTCCTGATGACGCCGGGGTAAGTTTGTCGTATGGTTCCTAGCAGGTTCATGATCTACCTCCATTATATCTTGAGGGAAGGCAAATGGAGCTGATTCAGAAGAGTCACCCAGCCCTTCCTCAGTTCCATTTTCAATTGCAGCTCTAGAAGCTGCTTCTAGTTGCCACATTTCTGTAAGGCTTTCCTGCAACCTATCCTTCGCAGCATCTATTTCTACAATCGGGGAAGGATAGTTCATGCCCAACTCAACCCCTGCAGCTTGGAGTACAGGTTCTGGTGCGTTCCAAGGATGGTGTATCCATTCGGTTGGTAGCCTTGCAAGTTCAGGGAGCCACCGCCGTACGTATTCTCCATATGGATCAAATTTGTATCCCTCAAACTGCTCAGGAAAGAAAAAAAGGATTTAAGTAATTTCTAACAGAAAAAACAAACAACACCAGTAAGGAGAGTGACTTGAATTACTAATATTTGACTAGCTAATAGAGCATTTGGGAGTTCTCTGTGAACTATTAATTGGCCATTAGACTTTTACAAAAGATTTCTCAGGGAAAAGAAAGAAGCTAAACTCAAAATGAATTTCATCGTAGTTCATGTTCTTTTTTAGTGCTACCTAGTCTCAGCTAGTGTCTATGTACATGAAAGTTTGGATCTTCTCAACCTCATTTCATGCAGGAACCTCATAAGTCATGCTAGGATGCTCCATTAGAAGCTTCACATCTAAAGTGAATGATTTCATCTAGTTACTGGGAGAAACTTAGGCTCTAGAAACTTCTAACCTTATCAATAGCGGGTTTAGAAATCTAGAAGGAAGCAAACGAGTAATCTCAACAAGGTAGGGGTATGGCCATATGGCGGAATAAGTTGAACCTCCTAATAGGGGATAAATTTGAAAACAATAAAAGATAAATTTGAGCAAACCTGTGGATTGTCTATGCGGTCAAACGCACGGCCATCAGGGAGAGTCCCAGATATGTATTGCCAACCCAAAGCATCACTCTCAAGATCGGCATCTAATAAAGTGTCCCAGAAATACTTCATCCCCCATCTCCATGGAAGCTGCAGAACCTTCACAAAAAAACTGGACACTACAACCCTTATTCGATCGTGCAACCAACCAGTGGCCCAAAGCTCTCTCATCCCGGCATCAACCAGAGGATAACCTGTTCGGCCTTGTCTCCATGCTTTAAAGTAACTCTCATCCACTACCCAAGGGAAAAACTTAAGATGCCCAAGAAGAGGCCTCTCATGACTGTAAGGGTGGTTGAAGCTTATGTATCTAGAATACTCTCTGAGACCAATAGACTTGAGGAACAAGTTAACACTCTCTTCACCTGCTATATTCCCTTCATTGGCCCACAGAACCTGCTTGATGCGAAGTAGATGGAAGACTTTCCGAACACTAACCTCCCCGAAATGTAAATGGGGTGAAAGAAATGAAGTTGTTGCACTATCAGCTTTCCTCCGATTTACAGAGTACTCGATTAATGGTCCATTAATGAAGGCACTTAACGCCTTGTCTGCATTGCTCCATCCTGGTGACCATGCACGTGCAAGAAGAGCATTGCTTCCCGTCTCGGTTTCATTCTCAAACATCAGTATGTCTGATGAGCACCGTGACACATCACCTGATAATTAAAACAATTCCAAATACATATAACCCCTGTCCAAGTTTCGTAGCTGTTTAAATTGATTAAGAATTTTATTCATAAAGATATTACCAAGTCTCGACTATGCAACCCACCTAAGGCTGGGTGCAATGACTCCCCATTCCCTCAAAAGCGGAGGGAGTGGCGGTGGTTTTTTCCCCCTATCTCTATATAACTCTCCATATATAGAGAGTATTATTGAGGAATAGAGAGTGCATCCCACGCGAGTTGAAAAGGCGTGGTTTGTAAAAACCCAAATGGCACTACTTGAAGTGGCGTGGAATGCAAAATACAATTTCATACCGCGCCATTTGAAGTGGCCTAGGATGTTTTTTTTTTTTTTTGGTTTTCATTCTGCGCTGGTCGAAGTGGCGTGAAAAAAATTGGGTTTCAAACTGCGCCAGTTCAAGTGGCGTAGGATTGTTCAAACCATTGCTCACCCAAACCTACTCTCTATCCGTATAACACTGTTATTTTGAGGGATAGAGATAGAGAGTGGCAGACCATTGGACTCAGCCTAAAAGATGCATACCATTAACAATAAAACAAACCCATTCTAAATCTCTTCTATAAGAATTGAAATTAAATATTCCAATGAGAGTTACTTTTATTAATCGTCCAAATGCAAAGTAATAGAGCATAAAGGAAATTCAACAAATTCTTGGGGGAAACAAACCTGAAGTTATTCTCTTAGGTGGGAGAGTTGGAGCTGCAGGATCATAAGGCATGTTAAGGCACTTGTTCCAGAAATCAGCAAAGGTTGTGAATGGACGTTCTTGGTCATCGTTAACATCCCAAGGTTCATAGAGCAAGTCAGCATTGAAGGACTGGACCACGATGCCCTGATCAGTCAAAAGCTCCTTTGCCCTTTGGTCTCTCACAAGAGACAAGGGATCTACAAAATGGAAGTAAACGTAATGACCTAATATAAGGAACAAAGAAATCGTAAACTCAGTTCATGCTTTCCACGGAAAAAAAAAGAACAAAAAAGTTGGATTCAGAGCCAATGCAACTCTTAAAAAAAAAATTGTATTTGATATGACAACTTTGCGTAAAACAAACAATTGGATCAATAACATGAAAAGGAGCAATCTGTTCAAACAAATTTTAAAATTGGAAGTGTGAATCTTTGAAAATGCAAAGATAGCAGACCTTAATAGTTATGATCAGCCACTGAACAGCCCTAGATGCACTATTGGTGGACTAGAACTGCAAAACATCTTGCAAAGCTTTTTTAGCTTGTGATCAATAGCAGAAGTCTACGTCTTATTGATCAACTATGGGTGCCTTTGAAATCGAAAAATCTAGCAGATCCACAACACTAGTTACCTAATTGGATGATTATCACCAATCATTGAAGCAATGATATTACCAATCAACTTCATATATTGTTTTATTTATTTTTCTTTGTGGATATATTGTTCCAGTTCATGCAGACACAATAACAAATAAAATAAAATAAAATAAATAAATAAATAAATAAATAAAAAAGTACAGAACAAACAATAAGATTAAAATGGAAAATCTAGATCTGCAATAAGAGTCAGTTACCATAAAGGTGATTGAAAAAGAGATGAGTAGCACCAGTAGATTTGACAACATCAATAAGAGAAGAAACACTATCACTAGACCTCTTAGTAACAAGATAAGTGCCAAAACTCTTCAAAGAAGTATCAAGGTGAGCTAAACTTTGTTTCAACCACCACCTAGAAACTCTCCCTGGATAATAATAACCTTCTTCTTCAGGTGCCCAAATAAAAACAGCAACCACAGCACCTGCTCTTACACCAGCAGCAAGTGCAGGGTTATCTTCAATTCTAAGATCTCTTCTAAACCATACTATACTACTACAACTGTTATTACCACCACCACCACCACCACGACGAACAAGTCCACTTGACATTTTTTTTTTCTCTTAGCAACTCAAACCCAAGAATACAATCTCTGTATCAAATCTATGTTCTGGTCATGCAGTAATAATAACTACAGACTGTGAAAGAGAACTTTTAGGACTTATAACAAGATTGCTTTTTCTAGTATATGTTTAGGCCAATAAATGTATGGGTCATAGATTCTGCTCTTATCCGCTTCAACTTATAATGTTTTTATCCTTATTCTAAGTAAATTATTACTGCTCTGGTCAGTGGATAGTAGATTGTGGACAGAGACTACATGCAACCAAAATGTTACTTTCTTTGCTTGAAAAATAGACAGAAAGATGATTAATGTACAACTATACAGCTACGGTCTATCCGTCTATGGTTATCAATAAGAAAAGTAGAGGACCCTACAAAGTGATGGGCAGCTAGCAACTTGCAACCACAAATCCACCATGTGTCGCTGTGGTGTCTGTCAACTCCGTCTCTACTTTTCTTCATTTTGTTTTCTTCAGATTTATGTAAAAATATGTCCAAGGCTCTTAGCAAGGTCCGAATATTGGAGTACTAATATATATAGGATTAAGAGTTTTGAGACATTTCACCACCTTGATCAAATATGATGGACCATGTGTACTAAGAGTTATCACAAGGCAGTAGAGATCGATGGTAAAAGTGATCCAACATTTCCTATACTGACGGCGACTCGTGACATCTAGTACTTATATATACATATACTCCTTTAATTAGCGCCAGTTTTTGTACGTTTGATGCTCATTTCCAGTCTCATGTCTCATGTCTCGTTGAGAGCTCTACATGGAAAACTGACTGGTAGATCACTTTTTTCAGATTATCGAAATATATACAACAGATGAACAGAAGCACTCTATTTTTCTTGATTTTTTGTGTTTATGGTTTATTTTTATGAACTTTTCAGATGAAATTCAGTTAGACACTCATGTCATTGCGACCGTAATCAGGGTAAAGAATTACTTAATTAACATCATGCCCGTGGGATAACTTAGTATTGATATATTGTCTCTCACTTAATTATCCATTGGGTTTGGGCCACATCTTGACCATGGATGTGGGATTTTATCTGAAAATATCTCGGTACTAGTTAGTGATCTTCCTACTTTATCAACCGACGATGAACTCATTTCTTATCTCATGTGAGATTATTTGATTTCAAGTTCACAATACCCAACAATCTCTACCTTGAACCGAAATCCAAGGATCTTCATTTGTTCATCACCATTGCACGATATCATACCAGACTTTGTAGGTGTTGAAAGGACAAGCTCCACCTCGAAGATCACTCGATGTTGTTGGATTCCACTCGGAGTACACTCTCTGGAGCATCCATGACTTCCAAGAGTGTCATAGTATACAGGGACGCTTCGTTAAGCAACTCCACCTGAGTTGCGTCATCTTGGTAGCTCCACTTTGAATGACTTCGTCTTCAAATTTTACATGATCTATGTCGTTTGTCTTAGCCGAACCATCGGTTCTAATACCAATTGATAGGGCCTGACACACGGCCTGATCTCAGCCCTTCATGCCCATGGGATAACTTAGTACCGATGTCTTTTCGGATAAAACCCCACACCTATGACCAAGATGTGACCCAAGCCTAAGATGTCCAGAGCAATTCTTTGTGAGTTGAGTATTTATTCTATGTGAGTGAATTGAGAGATCTTGTAATCTGTTACTCTGGACATCAAGAAAAGTTTGGAGCTTGTAGTGTGAACGTAGGCAAATTGCCGAACCACAATATATTTTTGTCTTGTGGTTTGTTCTCCTTCACATTAATTGTTTTACTTTATATGCTTGCTATTTGATATTGAGAAGTGTTAGAATATTACTTGGAGGGTGTTAAAGTTTTTTCTAGTGAAAAAGATCGATCTTTGTGTAGAATTGATCTATTTATTGTGGATAACGTTGTTTCCGCATGGTTATATTCTCAACAACACCAACTTTATATTATATATATATATATATATATATTAAATTGAAATCTGTTTGAAAATATATATATATATATATATATATATATATATATATATATATATATATATATATATATATATTATATTTTATATATACTGAAATCCTTCCCATTTCAATTTAAATGTAATACTGCTAGAGCTACCACAAATGTGTGTAGTGTCTCTGCTCACAACTTCGTTCATTGGGCAAAACATCATGGCCCGATGGGATTCTGTATATAGATTGTTTTACAAGCTAGGATCCTTGAATACATGGTATCAGAAAATGAAGCTCCATATAATTTATAGGAAAGTTTATTACTGTCCAACTTCGTGGGACACAAAACAGTCGACGACTGATCAAAATATGAATTTTGGCAAGGATGATCTTTATCCTTGGTCTTTCAGGTGTTCATTCCAATATCTATTTTCTATAAGAAAGCTTTTTATCTACCAACATAATAGTCAAAATATGAGTGGTACCTTCTGAATTTTTAGGAATTTCAGCAATATGGGAATTTTGCGTCCCTTGAATGTCTACTTGAATGTGAAACACTTGCCTACTTGAATGTCTTTTGAAATGTAGCTTTTGATATAGACTTTAGATTGTGAAACTCGTTTTCATGCATTATGTACCGACCACTTGTGGCAATAAGCCAATAAGCCAACAAGCCAACAATTGTATGTTTTTTAACTTCTACAATATGAAACTGATTATGTCGAACAATATTTAAAAATTCAATGGGCACTAATTTTGTAGTGGAAAGAACAGAATGGAAAACATAAAGTAAAAATAAAAAGTCGAACACGAAATCTCATTCAGTCATTGTAATATCTAGAATACTAGAAAATGGTGCAAAAAAAAAGAAAATGGTACCAATTCATTGAATAATTGAAGTGTAGAATTTTCTCGCCAAACAAGTTGTCCTGGGGTGTCCTGCTCATGTCTATTCCTTGTAGCATTTCTTTTTTGTACAAGGAAAATATCTAACTTCTCGCCAAAAGATTGGAACAATAACACAAAAGGTTACATTAGTGCTGGGGATTCTCGATTCCATCCTCAGTTTTATACTTTACTTTTATGAGTTTTATCTCTATCATTCCCATCCCATGTGACTTGGAGTCTTGGAGATGGATGGTCCCCTTCATCATTTCGGAGAGATCGGACTTAGGTGTATTATGTATCTATGAGTATGAGAATTACACTTATTTTAGCACATCTTTTTACACTTTTGGCTCACTCACGTGAAATGCATTTCCAAATACCAGAAAGCTGGTAAATTGCCTTTTGGCAGTTGGCAGAAGCAGAGTCCTGAAAAACTAATAAAATTTCAGTGTGACTTCTGGGACACAAAGTGTTGTTCATTCAGAAACACTATAATGCTCGTGTTTACACGCATTTGCGGAGTAAACGTCTTCTTTCTTTTTGACACAACACTAGCTAAGTTTCTCCAGTCCGTTCGTTCGTGTAAGAGGTGCCGAAGGAATTAGGAGGTCGAACAAGGTTCACCATTGCTGATTATTTTTGCCATACTATTCCGAAAAACTTCCTCTCCACCTCAAGTCCTCAACCCAAATTAGCAGTGTGAGAACCAAAAAACTGGGGCATGCCGCATGCATGTGTTGGTGGGCAGCGGGCTTTGGGACACAACATAACCTTAGTCCAGTTAGGTCCGTAAATCTGAATGTTGGGTTGAGTATATCGGGCTCCGATTAAGCCCACCCATGTTGCATAAACGTAAGCCTAATTTGATTTCTCTTACAACAGAATCACAGCCCAAGATATATAGCCCGGACCATTACAATGTTACTTTCTTTCGCTTATCATCTCATGTAGTCATGTAGCACATATGAACTTGAATAACAAACCTGTGTAAAGAGATATATGCCAAAGCCAAACAAGATCTCAGTGAGGTGGGCTTGGTCAGTTGGGCCTTTAGAATTTTACGTAAGTTTGTTATGTGGATAGTGGATTATGGACGTAGTAGTACTTATATATTTTTTTTTAACAACAAAACTAGTTCTAATATACTTTTTACAATAAAACAATTAGGGGGGGGGGGGGTACTTATATATTTTTAACAACAAAACTAGTTCTTATATATTTTTTACAATAAAACAACAAAAGAGATGTTGTATTTTTTACCCTAAACTCATTTTGTTGTGATATATATTCAAAATCTTATGTATGTAGTCATTTTCAGCAAATCGAAATGGAACTTTCGAAGCACAAAATTAGATTCATCAATCTCATCTCTTTGCATCGAAGCGAAGTGGAACTGTCGAAACACAACATTAACTAAATCAATTTCTTTAAGTTTTTTTTTTTTCTCAAATTTGTTTCTATAAAGATATCAGTTTCGACTCTTTACCACAATAATTTTTAAAAAGATAACATTGTAATTCGCAAAATCTAACTTTATTTAATTTACAATTAAATTTGCGCATCCTATTTTGACATTGTATTTCTGTATTCATGGGTTTAGCGGTTTCAATTAATGTTCTCGATTTCTGATATGATATTGAGTTTGCATGTTTTTTGTGCTAGAGTTGTTTTTTTGTTTTTTTTTCCGTGAAAGATTTCCTCCATTTCATCATGGTCAAGGAAACAATTTTATACCTCCTATTCACTCATTGATGTTTCTCACTACATCGACGGGATGAAATAGGTCTCACTTTGGATTTTAGAAGACTTTCAATAATAATTTATCAAATTTCAACATTGGTCTTAAATATTAATTAAATAAGTTAGTAATCGTTTTGAGTGATAAAACATTAAAAATATGCGAAATGGGTTAACATGTTAAAAATTCTACTTACAATTACTATTCAATAAAATGATAACGAGTGTCGAACAACAACTAATGTTACAAGTGCTGGTGGATTTATGTTGAACAAACATATATAAAATATTCGAAATGAGTTGTTGGGGAGTCTAAATAATACACATACACAAAACAAACAAAAAATGCGATATGAGATTCTAATGCGATATTAGTTTAACAGACATTAATTGAATTGGTTAGGATGAGTGCAACATAATTTTCCATGTTAGGAATTGGATTGCAGTAAATCTTGTATAACTTTTCGTGTATTGTCTATTGGCTTGTACTATATCGATCCAAAGTAAAAATAGATAGTTGTGGAACAGTTGAACACTATAACCATGTATCCACTCTTATGACTATAAAGAATAGATGTACTTTTAAGGTGTTCTGATGCACAAGAGGAGTGCTATGTGACTGTTGTGTAGTGTAAATCATGACATGAATTGCCCTATCTAATTTTGTAGGTTAGCAGACTTTATGGAATAGGATTCACGATCCTCAGCTTGTTCATACACACAACGTCGTATATGATGAAGGGCAGTGTGTTGGTGAGTCTTAGTATCTGCACTCTTTGTTTCATCTCATTGTACACTGTGCTGGTAATGAAGTCATATAAAGAACTGGTGCCTCTCGTGTGGAGTTCCTCCTTATCTTTCATTAGCTGATGTACTATTTAGCGGCTCACATTTAGCATTGAACTGGTTGAGTGTGAGTATATATGGGACCGGACCATATGTTGGTCACTTCACCATACTTTGTCATCTTGCTCATTTGTTATACGACTTATACCAATGGGTCAAGTACCTAACAATAGTTGTTCCTGGGCAAAAATAGACGTAAACAGTTTAATTCAGTAGTTGTTTTGATTCATCAGGCATCTTCTTTGTATCTTGACACGCTTCAAAAAACATATTTGAAGTCAAATTTGAAAAAATGATGATTTGTTTTTATTTCATTCAATTAAAAAGAATTTGCAGATGTTGTTCTCTATTTATGGAGATCATAAGCAATTTACAGTTCATAAACAACATAATTAGTGATTCTTTAACAGAATGTGCTGAATTCTGATGTGTTTCACTTTTTTATATTTGTTTTGGTCAGCGACTACACTAAACATACATAAAAGGCCGAAACCTCGAAATTAAAACGCCCAAATGTCGAAATCATCAAGCCCAACGAACAAGTCAGTTGAAGAGGTGGACTAAAAGCCCAAAACTTTCTCATGCTTCCATCTATTTTTTCTTTTTTTTTGGCCTAGGTTTCAGCAGTTTTGTGGAGATAAATGGACATTTGACATTTAAATTAGAAGTCTACAAAACTCATCACTGCACCACGTATTCTTTCAACTCACTTTTTTTACTGTACTAATATTTTATAAGATTTCCTAAGTGCATAACTGATGAATATATATGATATATAGTTTGTAGACAAAAACCATTTTCTTCAACGAGTATAAACTTCTTTACACTTAGTGTATACTAGGATAAGCTAAGTTAATTAATAAGGAGTCAGCGTTGAGTCTCCACAAGAAAGAAGGGAAAAGTGTGCAATGCTGAAGTCCATCTAGAAGATGATTGCCCACAAAGTCAAATATTAATCATCAGCCCTATTATAGGAGACATCTGATCTGTTGACTTTCTTTGATAGGAATTGTTGTTTAAGCATATACTTCCCAAGCATTAGTCGTAACCACCCCCAATAGAATATGAGTGACACTTTTGACAGTTGAAGAAAATTTAACACTTCACAAGAAGAAAACTGATAAGGAGAGGAGAAATAAGCTGGTGTCCCTAGTGGAACCACTGATTTTCAAGCGCATCAAGGTGGTATTGTTCCTCAGGATGTTGCCTTCGTCACTTCGTGACAGGTTTTGCTATAGTAATGATGCCCTGTTCTATTATCCTTCTGGGTAGGCCGTAGGCCAAGTTGAATCATATAAATAATAAGTTTTGAGCTCATTTACATATGTAAGAGTATAAGACAATGCTAGTTTGTTTTCCTGCATACTATAAAGTTGTAAAAATTAGTTTGTAACTAGCTGTTTAACTTGTATCACTGTCCCAAATGCAGTTGTTACATGTTTGCATGATAAATTTGTATGGAGCATCCCACACATAAGTGATGGGTTTGCTCTGGAAATTGCAAAAGGGTGGATGCAGATAAAAAATATGACTTTTTTTTTGGTAAAACTACGTATTTTCCCCACTTAGTTTCATAAAAAGTTTTATATCCTAATTGTAGATTTAGTCAAATTTGAAGAATTAATTTATTAGGGGTAAGGTTTTTCATGTCCCGCAGATTGACACATCTCATTTCCGTTTGGATATTATTCCCCAGCAGCGTTGCGTGCTTGCTCTTTGAAGTTTGTTTTTTTGTGTGAATCTGTCGTATAAGTGTGACCCGTGATCTCCTTCAGGGAGTGTTAACCGGTCTCCATTGTTTTTGGTATGTTTTATACATACCGTTGGTTAGACTCCTACAAGTTCGAGCTTTTAGAGGCGAGTAGCTCTCATCAACTTATTTGAGTTAATATATTTCTCTTGGATGTGTCGAGCATTTTGCAAGAGAGCAGAATTATAAAAAGTTACAATTTCAGTCAATTGACCTCAAAACGTTTAATATAAGACAATGTCAGCAACCCCAGTACTTATAAACTTAATATATACACCCTGACCCTGACCCCAGGCCAATAATCCAGACAACCTAATAGTAATAGATAGATAGATCTTCTGTGTGAACCATGTTACTGTTTTTTAAATTATTGGACTTGACGAATCCGACAACTGAGATGATCTATAGACCAAGTATCAAATTGTTTGTTATTGTATCAAGTGATTTGTCAGAAGCATCTAAAACAAGTTCTCCTATAACACTATTAGAAAGTAAGATCTTGATTAGAAAGTTGAATATAGAACTAGTACAATGTCATTGAATGATATACTTGGATTCGAAATCGAATAGTAGGTAACTTATTGATTTATTAATCCATCCTGTTCTTTATAGTGTAACTCATATATACATTAGGTGCCCATGATTTATTCATGGGTCCTCCCCATCAAAAAAAAAAAAAAAAAAAACTTGTATATACAGTCGTATTCATCCATCATATCGTCGCCATATCATTGCCGCCAACTGTTTATATTCCATGATCATCTGATGGTAACCTAATCATCCACCACACGCTCAATAGAGAAATTATATTTTATGGGTAACTATTACAGAAACTATATATCTTCATTTAGTTTTAATTATTTGACTAATACACATAATACCGAGACACAGGAAACTTAATGTGGCATCCAAACAAATGGGGTAAGGATTAGGTGGTACAATTTTTCTTCCCTTTATGCTTTCTCTTAAAATGAAAATTAATTGGAGTAGGAGAAAGTACCTAACAGTATCAAGGCTTCTAAATTTATTTGACAACCATGACCAAGTTGAAGTTTAATCAAATTGTTTTCAACAATAAGCTTAATTATATATGTGCATTATTCAAAAGCCTTATTAACCAATTGAATGGATTTTTTGTAGGCGACACGCTTTTAATATAGACTTTGGATTATTGAGGTTTCTATTAATTCAAGATTGTTTAACAGTCAATCCCTTGTTTGAAAAGATATAACAGTCTACCTACTCACTAAGAAAAGTGTCGTGGTTCTTTTTCGCCGTCTTTTTTTATACGAATGATGATAGTACGGTCCCTTGGCTTTCATTTTTTTAAAATTTATAATAAACTAACTGAATGAGATTGTTACATTTATTAATAACGATAGATTGTTAGTGGTGCAGAGGGAACAAGCTCATATACTTGTTTATTTAGCAATTTAATGGTGCTTGTCATTGTGAATCGAATCCTTTTCAACATCACCTGTTAATCAACTTTCTTAAGTCCAACCCATGAGAGTTTATATATATTTTTAGTATAAGCTCTCATGGGTTGGACTAAACCCATGAGAACTTATACAACTACATACTCACAAGACCCCTTCAAAACATAGCTAAACTGGAATCTTAAAGCACAGGCTAAAGCCTGAGGTTTTCAGACTTCGTCAATCAAAATTGCTAATGATTACAAAAACAAAAACCTGCAGAAAAAAATCTTAGTGTGAAACTGGTGTGATGGTCATAATAGTAGACATAACATCGCTATGTCGTGATAACAACATTTTTTAGAAAGAAAGGCTTTGTTAATGTCAACATACTGATTCTACTTAGCTTACCTACTAAAAGGTTTTGATTAATGGTGAATAAAACAATATGTGGAAGAAGAAACAAAACGATTCTCAAGGAACTCTTTTGTTCAGTGTGAAACCTTTGTTGGTTTTTTGGGATGTTCTCTTTAGCTCCTTGTACTTGCAATGTTATAATCATTAAATTAGATCATCACCTCGTTCCTTGTATGTTCTTTAAATGGTACGGTGATGATCAGAGTCTCCTGGTATTGGTTATGATCCTTCCTCTACTGTCTTATTACTCAACCGACATCTAAATACAAAGTAAAGCAGAGTTGTTAGAGCATTAGTTTGAAAATGAACAGTTCTGTTAGATTTTTGTATACTTTTCAGCAGACTATATCCTTATTGTATACAATTTAGGACTACATTTAAGGAGTTGAACCAAGAAACAGAGAAACTTGTTCATCCGAAGCAAAAAAATTCAAAATAAGGAAGATTGTAAATCCATATATATGTTATATATTTACATCAAATAGTAATCTCTCTTAATTGTAAATGTATACGATGCAATGTGTGTATAGGAAACTGGTGTAGTAGTGAGAAACATACACAGTAAAAGAGGTATAATGCTCGTAACTCCAAACCTCTCACACAACTGGAAAGCTAAGAAATCTCATGGATGAAAGGATCGTCAAGGAGTAGTTCTGGCCAAAAGGAAGGTGCTCCTCCATAACTAGAGGTACTGCAAGCATCACCAGAATTATTGAAAGAATTCTGAGTTACCAAAGGAGCAGTAGTACTATTAAGAGGAGATGCTGGCATCCAGGGAGATGTAGGTGTAGCTTCTCCTTGACTGAATACAGTAGATGTATTACCTTGTCCAAAGTCACTATTCATAGATATCTGAAAACTGCAAGGGACTTGTAGTTGTAGGTCTGGCAAATGAGAGAAGGAATCATAAGATTGTGTAGGAACAAGTCCAAGAGAACCTGAAGTGGGACTTTCCAACTGCGATGGTGGGTTTGAAAGAGGGTGTTCTTTCAATGAGTTCAACAGATTGAAAGCTTCCATGTCTGTAATGCCAGTTAAGTTACTTGAGCTAGTTGGAACTGAAGAAGTGGACTGAAGAAGGTACTGTATGTACTGAAGCCTAGCCATTTGAGCAGCTTCTGCTTGTAATCTCACAGCATGATCTTCCCAGGGGTGGTGGTCCACGACAACATCCCTTAGATTAGCTAGAGCAATAAGATGAGATAAGCTTGAGAATATATCAGTGCGTGGGCGATGTGTCATTGGGTCAAAACCCATTTGAATCAGCTTTTTCTTCAAATGTGTGTTCCAGAAATTCTTGATCTCGTTGTCAGTTCGACCAGGAAGGTGTGTTGCAATCGCCGACCACCTAGTAATTCAAGTAAAATTAAATTCAAGCAATCAATAACACAGTTCACACGCTAATATAATTAAACCATATATGATTTACTTTACAACGAAAGTTTGAAAAGAGTTATAGAACTTACTTGTTGCCAAGAAAGGAATGAAGATTGAGGATAGTCTGTTCTTCTTCTTGGGAGAATTTCCCTCTCTTTATATCAGGTCTCAAATAATTTGTCCATCTCAATCTACAACTCTTCCCACATCTATTAAGACCTATAAAAGCGCACAACATCAACTTTAGAAACAACTAACAAAATACCTATTGATATAATGTACCATAGAAAGAAGGAAGCAATAAAGAGATGGACACTTTATCAAAAATAAAAAGAGATAGGCATGCATGTTATTCATGAAATTAGACCTGCAAGTTTAGGAAGAGCTCTCCAGCTTCCATGACCATTCTTTTGAATGTATTGAACAAGCTTTTGATCTTCTTCAGGAGTCCAAGGACCTTTCTTAAGGCCATTTTCATCACAACAAGGAGATCTTCCCATTTCTTTCAAATTAGTGGTCTTCTTGTTTCTTTCCTATCCTACCAAACTGTAACTGGAGCTTTCTATTTATACACTCTTTGCCTCCTTGTCTTCCATACTTCTTAGTTTATTCATGTAAAAGCTGACGTGCCTTTTTGCTTACAAACTATTGTCACCCTTTCTTTTTCCAAATCACAACTATATCCTCACCATGTCTCAACTCAAAACATCTAATAATGTACAGCATTCACAATTGTATGCATTACAATTGACTAGACTTGATTTAATTAGTTGAAATAGAAGAGACTTGACATAAATTAAGAAATCATTGTTGGGACAAATCAGGATTCGATCAATATATATTGGTTGTGTACTTGTCAACTCAAAATTTGTCCTAGTTAAAAGTTACAATTTCCAGCCTTATGTATTGCTCGATCGTATATGGTTGATGCATTGATGCGTATATGCATTATCATTTGTTTTTTTTGTTTTTTTTCATATAATTAACCTTATGTTTGATGTCCATTGTGTCATGTAATAGCACAGTGGTAAGAGTTATTGAATGAAGGTCATCATAGTCATTTCTACAGAAAACAGTTTAAGAAGATTTTAACTGGTGATTAAAGAAAGAATGACATATTATACTCAGCGTCATAGAACAAGTGGCACATGACTGATGGTCGTGAAAAAATAATCCATGCACGCAACAGCGGCTTTCTTTCGTCACTGATTGCATGGCTTCCAAATTACGTTAATTATTTCTTTGGGCCCAACCTATGTGTGTTATTTTCCCGCCAACTTCAGTGAACTGTTTAACGAGGATAATAAAAATGTTCATATTGAAGATTCAACTGAAATACTGAATTTAGTACTTTGACAAATGACAATATCAATTCAACGAGTTCGAAGTCTTGTCTATTATATTTCTACTATTATTTCTTCTGTTTGAGAAGAGCACAATGTAGAATTCATTTACAGATTTGTTTACTTAATAACTTCAAGTCAAAAAATTGTGGGAACTAGCTAGGAGTCTAGGACACAAGAAGAGATGTACGTATCAAGCCCAAAGAAGACAGTGCCACTCGATAAAAAATCGACCACAAGTGATTAGATATATAGTTGGAACGTGGAAACAGATAAATTAAGGACACCAAAACAGGGCTGTACAAATCAGTAGAAATGAATGATTGCTTTAAAACTAACCACCTTGATACCCAGCTAGAAAGCTAGAAGCTGCTGTCATATTATGTTTGGAACTTGTTATGTCTAGCTAGGTCCCCATCTCATTAGAAGTAGTTCCCTTTTGCCTAAATATGAAATCTGATAAGAAAGTCTTAATTAAACTGATCAAATTTTGTAGTGGATAGTTCGGATCGGGGTTAGTGAGTATGACAATCATAAATTATTACGACCTTTCCCTACAAAGGTCTCCCTAGGCCGTTCGGACAACTGGGGATATAGGAATTCGTCATTCGACCGATCAATTACTCTTTGAATGATTAGTTCGATCGATCTACTAATACTTAATTTCATGATTTATTAAGGGTTTAAGAGCACATGCATTTAGCTTTTAGGAGTTTAAAACTTTGTTGTATAGATCTTCAGGGTCAACAGGCTTAGGCTGCAGGTACATACTCTAAGAATTGGAACTTTCTTGCAGCTATTTCTAATCCAGGGGCGCCAAATTAAGTAATATATATATACAGAATGCCTCTACGGCTTCATCTTCACAGAAATACGCCATGCGGAGTACTAGCTTGCTCTAATCGGCAATGAAGGTAACATTTTTTCAAACAACATATGTAGCTTGCAACTAGATCGGGCAAATATGTCATATGAATATATGAAACTCCTCTTTCAGAGATCAACCTTTATGTAGTATACATCTTTTGGCAATGTGTATCAACTTGATCGAATAACTTCAAAAATTCCGGCGTCATCAAATGTTAAAAAAAATTTCCGTTGGAACCAATTAAGATGCATTGCTCAATTCTTAGTTCGCAGCTAGCCTAAGCCTTGATCTATATAATCAAACTATATGTAGGGGGCAAGGGGATCGGAACTGCCCCTGGTCCCTAGACTACTCTACCCTCTACTTGTAGAGTGTGAAGTCTCATCAACTTATTAAGAAATTGTTTAGCATAAAGTATAGACTACTCAATCGATCATAATATACTTGAACAATATTGTGAATATCATTACAAATATCCTAAAATGGAAGTCATACATGCTAGATGCTACTGCGAGTCTTAAGAAATAACTAATCTTGGATGATTTCTCCCATATAATAAGCCTGAGAAAATGATCAACTCATTCAATAGAGAGATACTTTGTTGATCGATCATAGGTTCATAAGAGCATTTCCAATACAAACGACTTTTTTTCACCTCCACGTAGGACTATTTTCTTTCTTTTTGCTACCTTTGTGGTGAAAAATAATGAAAAACAAGAAAAGGTTGTCCAATGCAAAGGTGACTTTAAATCTCGGACTGAATGTGTTGATTCCGTTTGAATGTAAAAATCGAAAAAATGCGCCGGACGGCCGTCTGAAGTTTAAAAAAAAAATCGAATTTTTTTTGAAAAAACACGTGAGACGGAATGTTTCATTCCGTCCGAAAAAAAACCGATTTTTAAAAAAAAACACGAGATGGAATATAACATTCCATCCGAAGCTCACAACTCAGTGAAAATCTCAGTAACAAGTGCTATTCTTGTTGTGATTTAGTTACAAGTCACAAACTTTGTCACCCTTGCATTGGACAAAGGTTTTTTAGTATTCAAATGTGAAAATTCTCAATTTCCCCTCATAGTGATTTGCATTGGGAATGTTCTAACTAAAGTATTTGGCATTGGCGGCATTGAAAAAATCATTGCACACAAAGTTATGCTGGCAAAGATTTTGTAACTTTGTTAATATGAATCAAAACATTTGTTAAAATGATGTGTTAGACTTACAGTGTAAAAAATGTAGTAGTATATATTTTTATTTTTCTGAAAAGGAAAATCGCACAAGTATTTCATTTTACTGGATTATACATCAACTTTCAACTAGTACGTATACATACTATAGAAAAAAAAAATTATGTCTCAAATAAGTTGTGCACATTGAGGTACAGGGAAGCGATATTACTGAATGTGGCTTAAAAGAGTTACTTAGCTTACGTGCAGGAGTCACTTGACCGCAAAACAACCCAGAAGCTAACTGGATTCACGTACTGTACTGCATTGTGATTTGATTCAATTATTCTGCTTACCAAAACTGTAAAACATACGTCCTTCTTATTGTCAGCTCCAAGGTATGATAATAATTCTTGCAGCATCTCAGGAATGTTCTAATTAACTATTCGTCAATGAACTTGATGGATTGCACCAAAAAAAAAAATGAACTTGATGGAACTAATTAAGTCTAAAACTGTCACATAAATTTTAGAAGTTTGTGTACCACATGAAAATTTTAATATAATGTCCTTTTCCACGTGTATTATGAATGGTTCCCACATTGACCAATGCAACTACATTTCTCATATATAGGTGGTAGCCACGCAAATATTTCTTTGGTTAGTTGGAGAAGCATAGAAATGTTTTTTCATAATGTTAACCCATAATAAGTACATTACAGTTGCGTCGTGACTCCTGACCCTGTAACCAAATACAAATTGCCACATGCCACTCTTTCTAGTCCAGTCCCAGTGATAATGCATGTAGATGTCAAGATAATTTTTGTGGCTGATGATGTCTAGGCTATATATAGACCATAAGATTGAACCATTTTCTTCACAATTCTGTTTAATTATATTACAACATATCATTTCATTTTTGGCGATCCTGCATAACTCTAAGTCTCCAATATACCATGACGACATTGCTCTTAAATTTATTCATAGCTATGTGCCAACATCTTTCGAAAGATTGATGGATAGTGTGACTAGCTAGTGACTTAGTGAGAGGTAAATATGCTTCTATGTCACGCCTTTGAAAAGAAATGAAATTAATTAGTTTTTGGAGAATCAAATAATATCATCAGCTGGAAGTTTGAAACAATTACGTGACTACAGAGTAAAATTTATACAACTTATAAGTACTAGCCCTTCTCTAATAAAACACAAAATCGTTCTTTTCTTGACGATGGTGGCAATGGAAAAATTGCCGACAACAATGTCCCCTAAAAATGTAACAAATTCATTGACGCATAAATGCTGAATAATTTTCCACAAGGCTGCGATAAGGTGATGACATATGCACATGCTTTCACAATACGATAAGTAAAAATAAAATCATGGTAGAAATTACACAGTCGGATACCCGTACGTAAGAATGTAAGATAGAGACATGAATAGATGTGACCCTTCTGACCATTGGGAGCTGGTTAGAGGGGAAGTTGGTGCAGCCAACACCCTTACTCCACACCACTTTTGAAACCTAAGGACATTCTTCTTTCACTCAAAGAATGCGTCAATGGTATTCGTTGGTGGCTCGTCCTCTTTTTGCTTGTCCCTTAACAAACTTTTCTCTGTCCCATAATAAGGGAAGAAATTCGTTAATTATTGCACAATACCAACTACTAAAAGTATTCTTACTATCCCACATTGCAAGTTTAAGATATTTATAATATAGTTCAATTTTGTTTATAGTAGGGTTCATTTGGTGGTTTTCCAAGCTCATGCAGCTACCAACAACACAGATCTTGCAATCTATGACATAAGAATTTCATTTTGTGTTTCGGTCTATGTGTGTCTTTATTGATATCTTATTGTGTACAAAATTAATATGATTTTTGTTTGTCAAAATCAACACGCTTCATACGCCATAGATCGAAAATTATGAAAGTTTAGAATTGATCGATGGGTCCCTTATGTTTTACGAAGATGCTAAGATATTTTCAAGACCAAATTGTGTTTCTAGAGCGATGCATCTAACCATGCAAAGGACTATATATGCAAAATAATTGCGGTAATTTTGTAATTAAGCCTCTATTATGAAGCAATTTATACATGTTTGACAATCATCTTAGTTGTTAAGCTAAAAAATTAAGCCTAAACTAGTCATACTCTTGTAAGTGCCACCATCATGTGTGACAGAGAGTCAAATTAATTACCAATGCAACGACAATAAGTAACAAACAAATGAAAATACTCATTTTCCTTCTTTTCTTTTTTCCCTGTTCCACCCAGCTTCCTAACATACCTCATATGCTGCATTCACAAGTTTCTCCTTGTAATTAAGAAGCAGAACAAAATGATTTTTCGATAAAGTCATGGATACCAAATCCATCTTCATGATCACGAAATGTTTAAATTTAGAAACAAAGAGAAAATAGGTTTGCTTGTTCAACCAAGGTTCTTGTCTAGTGGACTGTCTGCAAGTCTCTCCAATGAAAAATGAAAAAAGGGGTTTACTATTAAATCTCTGATGTCATTCAAACAATTATATGTAATCTTTGTTTAGTTGTCAGCTAAACGAACTGATTTTTCCTTGTTCACTTGGGTTTCTACCCAATACATCTAAAATGAGGACTTTTGGACTTATGCTACGACTTAATTTGCCACGTACATATTTTGTAGTTCCATGCAGGCTACTACATAGATACCCTTACATCACATATATTGCTACAAAGTATGTTATTAATTATACTCTTATTGTAGTAAGTTGTATCATAACTTCGTAAGTATATGTATGTATTTGTTGTTCGTTGGTCATGAAATATAGTATTGAAAAACTCTTTTGTTGTACAATATTCTTTACGTTGAGTGGACATTATTTTAAGTAATTTTTTTTTGTCAAAGTGATTGTAGGGGAGTGATATCTTCATAAAGTTATCAGGCACGCGTGGAGCATAAGCGAACTCACGACATCGACCTCCAAGACCGACCTGTGAGCAGTTCTCTTATGAACACACATGTGCGCAGCATAAGCGAACTCAGGACATCGACCTCCAAGACCGATCTGTAAGTAGCTCCTTTCATGTAGGTGGTACGACCAAAGATGTCACGGCACGAACGCATGGCCAGAGACAGAACGCCTCGAATAGGATCACCACCAGGGGTAATCATTACCAAAATCTTACTTGTACTTCCCACCACCGGGAAATAAGGGCGACCGCGCCAACTCTCAATCAGCACATGACTAATACTATAACCAGCCTAACACTCATTCACGATCTCCACCTTACACGTGTGCAAGAGATACACGTGTCTCCCGGATTGACCTTTCCTTTAGCCTATAAATACCACCTATTTGAACTACGTCGAGCCTGATTCCTCTCTCCCTGGGAAAAAGAGAAAAGAAAGATGATATGTAGGCAGTTCGCTCACAAACGAACTCGGTCCTTCCAGAGAATCTCAACCTTCTTCCCCCTTTCTTCACAAACCTCACAGAAAACCAAAACGCTCCTTTACATTGGCGCTGTCTGTGGTTTCAATTACTTGAGAAATCACGTTACCCTAACTACAAACTCTCCAATTCTCAAGCCCACGAAGCATGGTCAGCCTCGAAGCTCAGGTTCAACACCTTGCAGAACAACTGGGTGTAACAAATGAAAGCATTTCCTTGCTCAGGCAAGAAAATGCTACTTTGCGGCCCAAGTCGGCTTTCATCAACAAACAACCAGTTGACAATGTTGCTGAAAATGGCATCAACGAGGTTAATCAGCAGATTAACGAATTGTCACATTGGATAGGCCAAAGTGCAGTCAGAAAAGACGCAACCCAAATTGTTCAAAAAATGCTCAAGACATCTGCTGGCGTCCCCATTCATCTGGCGGACGTTCTCAAAGCAAATCCTCTCCTCAAGATTTTATCCAGCCACGTTTCCCCATGTATGATGGCAGCACCTGTCCCGGTCAACATGTGGCTTGATACATTCAAAGTTTGGCCCTCTACAGTTCTTCTGAGTATGATCATCTTCACTGTCGATTATTTCCGGCCAGTCTCAAGGATGGCGCGCTTGATTGGTTCTTCTCTCTCGAGCCTGATTCTATTAAAACTTTTGAGCAGCTTACTGACCTATTTGCTAGCCAATACGTGCACAACAAACGCAAGAAGGAAGATCTTGATTCGCTGTTCCAGTTATCCTTCCGAGAAGATGAGACCATTCGCCAATTCTTAGGGCGGTTCAAGGCTGAACTGTTGTGCATGGAAAGTGGACTGAAAGAATCTTTTGCCACACTGGCATTTTCAAACGCCTGTCGCGTGCGTAATACCGACCTGTCCAGATCGCTGATGAAGGAACGCCCAGAAACGCTATCCGAACTGTACGCCCGGGTTGACAAGTATATCAAGTTGCAAGAAAGTTTGAAGTCCAGTGGTTTAGCCGAGAACCAGGAGGTGGCAGCGATCTCTGATCATACTCCGCGTACCAAACAGCGATCCAGGTCGCTGGCACCTAAGGCTGGGACTCGCCAAGATAACAACAGAGAATTCGCTGTCTTGACTCGCTCTCCTAGTTACATCCTCGACAAGATCTGGCGAGCAGCGTAATTCCGCCTAGATGTGAAGCAGCCAGTTGATCGCCCTGACAAACCATATTGTGCCTTCCACAGAGCCAAATGTCATGAAACGAATGCGTGCTGGGGGCTTAAGCACTATCTTCAAGACCTTGTCGAAGCTGGTCACATTAAACATTACACCAACATTCCTGACGGTGATTTGCGTCATAAGCTCATGGCTCGCCGCGTGCGCAGCCGATCTCCACCTCGCCGAGCGCGCAGTTGCTCTCCCCATCGTCGTTATCATCAAGACTTTCAAGCTCGCCTGCGCGTAGAAGGGCGTCCCCAAGCGTTCGTTCGTCATGAAATGAACAACACTCCTCAGATCGGGATAATGCTCGCACAATTCACATGATTACTTTCCCCGATGATTCAGTCACCTCATCAAGAGAGAAAAGACGTCGTGTTGGCGCTCTTCACGAAGTATATCACTTTACTTCCCAAGCAGAACATGCTCCGCGTCACTCAGGCCGTCATTCAGGAGATATCATTTTCCACGAGGCCGACCTCAACAAGGTCTGCCTTCCTCACAATGATGCACTCGTCGTCCACGTCAAGATCCGGCCGGGCGGTGAAGCGTGTCTTGATCGACCGGGGAGTTCTGCGACATTTTATTTTACCACACTCTTCAAGAAATGAGTTTACCCAAGTGGGATTCGATAGACCCGATTGCCCCCCTTTATGGTTTCAATGGTTCCAGAGCCAACCCAGTCGGTGATATCATTCTTCCAGTCTCAGTGGGTTCTAAAGAGGACAAAGTCATTTTGCAATCTGCGCAACGTCTTGGACATCGATTAGTCGTCCTATAATGCCATATTAGGGCGACGATGGATCCACCAAATGCAAGCTGTACCTTCGACGTTGCATCAAGTTCTCCATTTTTCGGGCCCCAGAGGATTGATGGAGCTGAGAAGCAATCAATTGGAAGCATATCAGTGTAACCAAATCTTGTCAGCAGGAAAGACCGATAATACACCATTCCACACAAGTAGCAAACCCATCAGTTATACCATGGCCAAAGACCTGGTTGCGGAGGTCAGAGTCAACACATCCAAGCAGCACGCGGGGCTCCAGTAAGAAGAGGAAGTCGTCCACCTACACTCCAGACGCCAATCCAGCCGTTGCCGCTCCAATGGATTCGCAGACACGTGTTACACCTCCAGTCTTCCTACCGACAGTTACTCCAGCTCCTCTGGGTATGCCCACAGAAGCCATTCCAGTTCCTGTCCTCATCACCACAGCTGCCGATCCAGTCCAGATGAATAGATCCTCTCTCCCTCAGGACGTTGCAGTGCTTCCATGTGAAGAAACGTCGCCACCCAGGCCCGCACCCTAACAGGTCGATAGAGAGCGGGTAAACTTAGGAACTGATAATGACCCTAAGTTTGTATATGTAGGGGCTAACCTTGACCCTACACTCAAGGCCCAACTTGTAAACTTTCTAGCTATGAATAAAGATGTTTTTGCCTGGTCGTATATCGATGTGCCTGGTATAGACCCTAGTGTAGCTTTGTCATCGGTTAAATGTCAATCCTAATGCTAAGCCGTTAAGCCCGGCCCGACCTCGCCCGGTTATCTCTCAAGGCTTTGAAAACCATTAATGACGAAGTCGACAAACTCAAGTAAGTCGGTTTCATCAGAAAAGTGGAATACCCCGACTGGGTCGCTAACATCGTCGCGGTTCCCAAAAAAAATGGCACAGTTCGCCTCTGCGTAGATTTCACGAATGTCAATCAAGAAACACCGAAAGACAGTTTTTCCCTGCCACGCATTGACCGACTTGTCGACCAAACTTGCGGATATGAACTTCTTTCCTTTATGGATGCGTACAGCGGATACAATCAAATCCCACTCGCTGAGGAAGATCAAGAGAAGACTTCATTCATTACCGAATAAGGAATTTATTGTTATAACGTCCTCCCGTTCGGCCTTAAGAACGCCGGAGCGACATATTAGCGTCTGGTAACTGACATGTTTCAGGACATGTTAGGAGAGACCATGGAGGTTTACATCGACGACATGGTCGTCAAGAGCAAAAAAGCAGTCGACCATATTACTCACCTTGAGCAAGCGTTCTCCAGATTGCGCCACACTCGAATGAAGTTGAACCCAGAGAAATGCCTCTTTGGAGCGTCCTCTGGTAAATTCCTCGGATATCAGGTGTCACAGCGAGGGATCGAAGCGAATCCAGACCAAATCAGAGCGTTCTTAGACATGCCTGACCCACAGACAAAGAAGCAGATACAGAAGTTGTCCGGTATGGTTGCTGCACTTAATCGATTCATATCCCGGGCGTCAGACAAGTGTCGTCCGTTCTTACAACTCCTCAAGAAAGGTGAGCAGTTCTCATGGAATGATCAATGCCATCACGCATTCGCCACTCTCAAAGAGTACCTCACCACGCCTCCCGTTTTAGCCACACCGGTAGATGGAGAGACACTGGGGATCTACGGCCGGCAAGATTTCGATTTGATCAATTTCGGTTCTCTTCAAAGAGGAGAACCACTCAGAAAAGCCGATCTACTTCACAAGTAAGACGCTCACGCCAGCTGAGAAGAATTATTCTTTCCTTGAACGAGCCGTACTTGCTTTGGTGTATTCGGCACGGAAATTCAGGCCTTACTTTCAAGCACATCCGGTCAACATACTAACCGACCTGCCACTGAAGAAACTCCTCCACAAGGAAAACAAAACTACGCGTATGGCCGTCTGGGCCGAGGAGCTCGGTGAACACCACATGGAGTTTGTACCTCGCACCTCTCAGAAAGGTCAAGTCGTTGCCGATTTCCTCGCCGATTTCCCTGTTAACGACCCCACCTGGCGGTCGAAATGGAGCTCATTTGTTGTCAAAGAGCGTGTCAAATCAAATCACGGTCTCTCTTTGTAGATGGCTCTAGCAATCCTAGCGGGAGTGGCATCGGGGTCGTGTTAGTGTCTCCCGAAGGAGTTATGGTAGAAAAATCAGTTCGACTCGACTTCACATCTTCCAATAACGAGGCGGAATATGCGGCGATCATCATGGCCTTCATTATAAAACCCCATTTCGGTGTCAAAAAGAGCTCAAGTCTTTAGTGACTTCGCGAAACCGGTGGATTCGCCAGATTGCTAAGGAGTACACTACTCAGGAAGGTAACCTTTCGAAGTATCTTCAGGTCGTTCATCATTTGTTGCCTTCTTTTAAGAATTCTACCATACACCATTTTTTGCGTGATGAGAACCGTCACGCAGACAGCCTAGCTTACCTAGCCACTCAAACACCGAGTTGTGCTCCACGACAACTCCTCATTGAGGTAGTCGATCGACCTGCATACCAGGTCAAACATGCCCTAGTTATAGCCGATCTGTTCCCTCTCTCCGACGATCAGTTGCGCCAGACCTGGATGCAACCCATCATGAATTACATCAATGAGGACACGCCCTCCTGCCGGCGTGCCAAAGCCGAGCAAATCAATATCAAACATTGCGCCACAACTTATGTCGTTGTTAGATGATAAGTTGTTTAGAAAATCTTTGGTGGACCGCGACTTGCGATGTATTACTCGGGCGGGGACAAATGATATTTGCGAAATCCATGAGGGAGAATGTGGAAACCATGCCGAGGTCGTTTCTTTAGCCCACAAGGCAATTTCCCAAGGCTACTTCTGGCCCCGTATGCAGACCGATGCCAAAGCATATGTTCTCAAGTGCTTAAAATGTCAAACATTCGCCATTAACATCATTCACCAAGCCGCCGAACTGATCAATATAGCAAGCCCATGGCCATTTCACATGTGGGGCATGGATATTATGGGACCATTCGTCCCCCAGAAAAGCACTGGTTTTCGGTTCGTCTTAGCGGCGACTGACTATTTCACCAAGTGGGTCGAGGCCATTCCTTTAGCACATGTCAAAGAATCGCATGTCCGCAATTTCATCTGGACTCATATCATCACCAGATTTGGGTTGCCACATACACTTGTCATGGACAATGGACCCCAATTTAAAGGCCGAACAATTAAAGAATTTCTAGCAAAGTGGAAAATAGTTCATGCATTTTCTACTCCACAGTACGCTCAGAGTAATGGTCAAGCGGAAGCCAGCAACAAAGCCATCTTAGAAAATTTGAAGAAAAAGATTGAAAAGAACAAAAGTCAATGGCCGAACCAGTTGGAGAACATCTTGTGGGCTCATCACCACCAATTTCGGTCGAGACGGCGAATCTCCATTCTCCTTGTGTTATGACCATTTTGTCATTCATCATTCCCACCGGCCGATCCACTACGACTTCGGTCGAGCTCGTTGAAACGGACACAATGATTACGTCTTAGCACGAGATCGATTTGCTTTCGAAGAGCGGTGTGACCTAGCTACCATCGAGTCGCATCTTATCAACAAACTCTGAAGAACTCCTACAATAAAGCGATTCCATCCTCGATCATTCCGCCTGGCGATCTGGTGCTCAAGAAGACGCAAGATGATTCCAAACTAGCCCCTAATTGGGAAGGTCCCTACATAGTAGAACGTGTTGTGGGCAACGGAGCGTACTGGATAAAAACTCAAGAAGGGAAATTGTTACCTTGCCCATGGAATACTTATCTGCTGAAACGATTTTATTAATAAAACCTTTGTTGTTGTATTATTTTTTTTAAAGCACTATAAGTTTCAGCTTCATTTTTTTCTGTCTCCTAGTATAAGCTATTCCATTTACTGGCATCCAAACGATTCTCCAGCTCGCATCCGGCGTATAACCAGTCTACTTCCCAGCTCTCACACGCTTAACGCGCCATACGCTCTCATAAACGAGAACGCTCTCCGCGAGCAAACGCTCTCCGGAGCTCACAAGCTACATAGCCTCTCCAGTTCTTGTCACGTCGAAAACCTATATTTCTAGGATCGACTATATGAGAACGCTCTCCGCGAGCAGACAGTTCTCTGGAGCTCACAGGCTACATAGCCTCTCCAGTTCTTGTCACGTCGAGGACCTATATTTCTAGGATCGACTACATGAGAACGCTCTCCCCGAGCAGACAGTTCTCTGGAGCTCACAGGCTACATAGCCTCTCCAATTCTTGTCACGTCGAGGACCTATATTTCTAGGATCGACTACACAAGAACGCTCTCCGCGAGCAAACGCTCTCCGGAGCTCACAGGCTACATAGCCTCTCCAATTCTTGTCACGTCGAGGACCTATATTTCTAGGATCGACTACACAAGAACGCTCTCCCCGAGCAAACGCTCTCCGGAGCTCACATGCTACATAGCCTCTCCAATTCTTGTCACGTCGAGGACCTATATTTCTAGGATCGACTACACGAGAACGCTCTCCGCAAGCAAACGCTCTCCGGAGCTCACAGGCTACATAGCCTCTCCAATTCTTGTCACGTCGAGGACCTATATTTCTAGGATCGACTACATGAGAACTCTCTCCGCGAGCAGGCAGCTCTCCGGAGCTCACATGCTACATAGCCTCTCCAATGCTTGTCACGTCGAAGACCTATATTCCTAGGATCGACTAAACGAGAACGGCTCTCCAGCGAACAGACTCTCCTCTCCTCTCTCACATGCTACATAGCCTCTCCAATGCTTGTCACGTCGAAGACCTATATTCCTAGGATCGACTAAACGAGAACGCTCTCCGCGAGCCGACAGCTCTCCGAAGCTCACAGGAAACATAGCCTCTCCAATTCATCCACGTCGGCGACCTATATTTCTAGGGTTGACTACGGGGGGGCGATATTTCTAGAATCCTAAAGCGAGAAGCGCTAGCTACACACAAGTACACGGCAACATGCATACGGAACATCACCAATAAAATTATATGACCATTAGTCACAACAACTACATCCACCGATCTGCTGGGATTACCCAGAAAATCTAGATCGGTGCTCATTACAAAAATTAACCAAGTATCGAACTGCCACTTTCGTGGAAACCAGTTCTCTGCAGGAAAAAGGCGAACTGCTCAGGCAAGCCTGAAAACACAGCTCTATTGTTAACTCTCGTATAAGAGAGGGAAATGTAAACAGAACTTACAATTCATGGCTGACAGAGCCAAATCAAGATCACCTTATCAAATCTCACTTATGACATGCTTATCTTCTGGTGCTGCGCTAGTCGAAGCAGTATGCCGAGCCGACCTCAGCATCACACGCATCTCATGCCCTCGTTCATCGCTCGCAATCGCTTTCTTCAGCGCATCATACTTCGTCAGGCGTAAGCGATCTGAGGGCTTCGTATATCGCCTTCTTCGCTTTACGTGTCACCTTCTGGCACTTCTTAGCATAAGCAGTCACCACAACTAATTCCCTTTCTAACTCCGTCACGTCAGTCACTAATGCAGCATTCTCGGCCATCACGTTCTGGTACTTGGTAGTCATCACCTCCAGCTTTCTCTTGTTTGCCCCCCACGCAGCTCGCATACACCCTAGCTCGACGTGAGGGTTGTCATCCATCTCCTTGTTTTGTACAACATCTTTCAACTTATCATATCCTGCAAGAAACTACACGAAGCAAGTTAAAGAATCAGTTTGCCTTAGTAACCGATATAACAACCTAGTGTGTCTGGAACTTACCAAACAAGCAGCCATATCCATCGTCCCCGAAAGCGTATCCATGTCCTCATCCTTCACCCTGCCTTATCACCATCGATCACGATCCGCCCGAGCGGTCGCTATATGGCCGAGTGGAAGCTACAGTCTGAGCGTTTCACCATACGCTTCTTCCCCGTCTTCCCCATGTAGTAGAATTCGCTCCCCACATCACCACACCGTGGAGACGAACTCTCACCAGCGACTGGCCGACCTTGCCTCAGGTCGCTACACTCCGCAGCGTGACGATCAGTGTCGCCTACCCGCTGCGGCGACCTAAACACAATGCCGCCAGTTGGACGTCCAGCCCTCCTGGAACGTTTATGACCCTTCGCCTCTACAGTCTCAGCTTTCCTCTTTCCGCGATCACCATGCACGTGCGGTTCAAACTCCATCCTCTCCATTATCAGAGGCGACGTATCTCTCATGCTTTTTTCTCCCCTCATGAATGGACGACACTTTGCCATGATAAAACCTAGCACACAAAAGTACTGTCACATGAGCTACAGTTTTATTCCAAATTCTTCTCGACGAAATAACACTCTCAGAGGAGAAGGAAGGCGATACGAACGGCAGCAGCGATGGTGATGCGACAAAGGAGCAAAGCGAGAAGAAAGACTTAAGTTTAGGCAAGAAGGCGAGCAAATACTTTGTTGGTATTCGATGAGCGTTTTATGCAATAGGAACGCGTCGTTTCCTAAAAAGCCTCATAATTACCTTGAGCCACCAAACGCCATCTGCCCGCCATCATTATGTTCCTTGAACCGCTCGCCTCCCTCCACGTGTCATGCACGCGAGGTAACATTGCCGTTAGCGGCACTAAACACAACACGATTCGACTTTTTTCACGAACCAGGATCCAGCGACCTGGTGGCCTCGTTACGCGCACCACCTTAACAGCTGCAAGTAATTTAACAACCAGACGCTCATGCAACTTTACCAGTCATGGGCAGGGACGTGGTCACTGCAATGCACCTGCCATGCTTTGTTATACGCAGACACAACTGTGGTCAAGCAAGCGATTCACACATAATACGGCAACAAACAACAAGCATGGCATACACGCAAACAACGACCTGTCTTAGCAAGTTGGAACCATAGTAAGTTAGCCGGGTTGCTGAGACTACTCAGGAAATCCAACCCGATTAAGCAATATTCGTCCTCACAGGAGTACCCCAAAATAGAACGGGGTACCAGATTACTCCACGCGGTCGCGGGGGCACATACAAATAAAAGGCGAAGCGCCGGGTTACCCCAGGAAACCAGTTCTATTGTATCACAGCTTATAAGCTGACAACATTACATAACGAATTTACAACTCGCTATCTCTTGGCTCGACAATTAGTTCTCCAGGCATGAGCGACTCATCAATCTCAGCATCTCTCCGGTCCACCATCACGCGAAACTCCATCCAAGTCTAAACTCATCAGCACATCAGAAGCAGCAGCATCAGTTCGCGGTAGCACAATATCCGGCATGACCTCTGAAGCAGCAGGAGCGCCACTAATCACTCCCGGTACCTGTTCTACCCCGGTGTGCGATGTACAACGTGCATGATCTGTCTTCAAAGCGTTGTAATCCGCCTCCAGTTCAACGAAATCTGCATCCAGAACGTCATAGGCTTTGGTAGCGTCCTGAGCAACCTTCTTGCAGTGTAAGGTATACTCGTTGACCTACCAATTTCCACGATCCATTTGCTAGGGGCGTTCTCTTCCTCTCCCCGTAGTTTTGCCTCGGATCTTGACCGGTATCTTTCGGCATCTTGGCAAACTTTCAGCTTGATGAGCTTTCTTGGATCTTCCGGTTCCTCGTGTTCCATCTTGAGGCTTCACGGACATTTTTTTTCGTCGGCATGCTTCACCACCACTTCTCTATCTGCCTCATGGCTGGGCAATCTCTTTCAATTTTCGAAACCCACTTACCAGCTGCAAAACACACGCATGGTTAATCGCCCGCCGGAATAGCGGCGTGTAAAAAAACGATTACATTAAACAAACATAGACACGCATACCAAGCATTGCACAATCTCCATTCGTCTCAAGTTATCAGCCAACCCTTTATCATCCAGCTCCTTACGGTTGCCATCCAGCGCTATCTGTTCTAACAAACAACCCGATATCTTACTTTCGATCCGAAGCTTCTGATCGCCCGGCTTCCGCGATTCGTTGCGCTCCATACTCATCCAGAAACACAAACTGTCCTTCTAACTCGTCAGCAACCACAACCGCCTTCCCACTCGCCTTTGCCTGAGCTTTTCGCTTTTGCCACCGGATTGGATTCAAGCCCCGTCGAGGATGGACCCGCCCCAAAAGTGGCCAAGTCCATGACCTGCTCAGGTTGTGCTCCACTACGGCGAGAAACCATAGCCCCAACCGCACCACCATCAGAACCGCCCCCTGGCTGGAGCTTTCCCCAAGAGCGTGTCGTGCTACTTTAGTCACTCGAACAATGTCTTCCTCAGAGACATAGCCGGCCTCTTCTCCGACCTGCTCCTCGCTCGAGGGTTGAAAACCACCGTTTCCAACTCCATAGGCGCATCGATCGAACCCCCTTCAAGACGGAAGCTCGATCCTCCAGCCCCTGAGGTACCACCTCTCGCAGGTCGCCTCGCGCCGCCATGCGCCCGTTGCCTCTCTTCTCGCGTTACCAAGTTACTCGTTCGCGCCTCCATCACTTCTTCCCTTGTCTGGCCTCGAGCTCGATCTTTTTGCACCTTCCTTTTTTCTTGGATCGCAGGCCCACCCTTTTCCACAAAGAAATGAGCCACTTCAGGCAACTTCGCTTGTTTTTCTTCACGAGTCAGCCGAGCGAACCTCTCTATCTCCCCACGACCAGTTCGCTTCTTCACAGAAAACTCTGCAGCCAACACAAGACAAGAGCCTGTTAGAACAACTATCAGTCGTTAAATAAAGTAACAACAGAAAATTTTTCCTACCCACCAGATATGTTACAAATCCTAGTTCGCAATCTACACCCGTTCACCACGGTAGTTGCCAACTAGCAGCAACCTCTTTGTCGGGCCTCATTGCTTACACCATCGATCATAGCGAGCGGCGTTGTCATGGTTTGCAAGCTAAAGTTCATATTCCCACGATCGCCATTACCACATAGTGCTCCACTATGTCGGATACCCCCTATGTCGTATTCCCCACTCGCGTTCAGCGGGTCAAACACCTTAAACAATCACCGGGTGTTACCAACGAACCCGACAAGGAGACTTCAACAATGGGCCAAGAAGTCACATACGGTTTCGAAGCGGTATTTGCATATGCGCTCTCAACTGGCCCTCACAGATTATTATTCCACCATTCGGCGGGTTGTACTCCTCACTCTGAATATTTTCACTCAACCGTGGTTCATATATCTCCAGGTCGGGGACATTAATCCCATACGCTACCCTCAGTTCGGGGAACGAGTTTGCAGCACGACGGTTTATACTTCTAAGGGGCACATCACTTGATGACGACATCTCCCCTCGACCTGACGTACTAGCCGCGCCACCTTCTGACCTAGATCGGGTATTTCTCTCATCTACCCTAGCTTCTTCATCCAACTCAACCTCAAAGCCAGCACTTACTGCTTCTTCGTCTTCATACTCTCCGCAACTTAATGATATCTCCCGAACTTCCTCTGATCGAGTGTCATCAGAATCAGACATTCTAACAAGTGTTTTTATCAAATACTCAACCTGAAACCCTACAACCTTACACTGACCTACGTGTTTACCGAATCACACTTTCGAAGAGGAATGCAAAGCGAAAATGGAAAGATAAAGCGTGAAGCACTCACCGAGGAACCGCCAAACTGCGTTTTTGCGGAACAAACACATAATACCTTTTTGGTTGTCCCAAATTTGATTTTGTATAAACCGCCCGTTCAGTTACCAAGAAGTTATGATTACAGCCTATGCTCTAGCCGCTGCGTGTTTCAAAGATCTTGTCTTTTCAGTGAGTTCCATTATAACGCCGACCACGTTCTTCATCAACTGCTACGATTTTGTCACGTGCACATCACGCCATCACTTCCCTTTCCGCCAAATTGTCAAATCACATGATTCAAAAGTTGTGCCATCCCCGCCGCGTCCTCCACCACAGGTCGCTCATGTTCCACACGTTCTTACATTTTTCTCTCAGGAGAACGTTTCCCGTGGCATAAACACTCTACCGAGAGGGGGCTGTGTAGGGGAGTGATATCTTCATAAAGTTATCAGGCATGCGTGGAGCATAAGCGAACTCACGACATCGACCTCCAAGACCGACCTGTGAGCAGTTCCCTTATGAACACACATGCGCGGCATAAAGCGAACTTCGGGACATCGACCTCCAAGACCGATCGTGAGTAGCTCTTTTCATGTAGGTGAATGCGACCAAAGATGTCGCGACGCTAACGCATGGCGAGACGAGCATACTCGAATAGGATCACCACCAGGGGTAATCATTACCAAAATCTTACTTGTACTTCCAACCACCGGGAAATAAGGGCGACCGCGCCAACTCCCAATCAGCACATGACTAATACTATAACCAGCCTAACACTCATTCACGATCTCCACCTTACACGTGTGCAAGAGACACACGTGTCTCCCGGATTGACCTTTCCTTTAGCCTATAAATATCACCTATTTGAACTACGTCGAGCCTGATTCCTCTCTCCCTGGGAAAAAGAGAAAAGAAAGAGGATACGTAGGCAGTTCGCTCACAAGCGAACTCGGTCCTTCTAAAGAATCTCAACCTTCTTCCCCCTTTCTTCACAAACCTCACAGAAAACCAAAACGCTCCTTTACAGTGATTTTTTTTGATAGGGTATCAAAGTGATTTAGGAATGTGCTAATGGTATGCGGAACCCCCTCCATACCGGATGACAATGTTATTTGTGGGATCAAAGTGATTTAGGAATGTGCTAATGGTATCAAAATGACAATGTTGTAAAGGTTCTAATTGGTTGAACTTACAAATGTTGGTAATAATGGAGAGAATGGTATTTGTGGGATTGAATTGACCGAGTTCGTTCTGAGCGAACTACCTACGTATCAAGTTCTCTCTGTTAGGAGGAGACTTAAATCAGGTCAGATGTAGTTCCTCATCCTCTTTATATAGGCAAGGTGCCGTGCCTCTCGTATTCTTGCGTCAGGTAAGATCCAGCCTTGATGGCGAGTTATGGTAATTTATTATGAAGCATGCCTGAAAATTTGGTCTTGATGGTTGTAATAAAGACATACGTTACGAGCCATTGCTGGGCGAGAGGAGTGAGCGCTATGCAGGTCGTTTCTGGACGAGATCATCCACTCGACTCGGGTCACTTTGAAGCGAGCTCGCAGGTCGAATGGATGAGATCAGTTGGTGGTGTGGTCGTTCTGGGTGCGAGTTGAATATGTTGCTTGCCTGGGTTGAGTCACTATGAAGCGAGCTATGAGAACGAGGATATGAGGTTGGTTGTTAACTCTACTGTGCTGAACACGTGTTTGATATTCATTGGATTGTGAATATTATTCCCTCACAAATGCCTATATTTTTTCCTTAACCAATGGTATTATTATATATTATTTTGATGAATATTATAATCTCTTTAATAATATAACCACTATATACATGTTTTTTTATTATTATATATAGTGATATGACATGCTAATTACAAGACCATACTCAATTTCCCAGTACCATCATTTTTTTTTAAGTAAAAAGAAAGCACTTCCAAAATTTAGGAAGAGCTTTCTACAGAGTTTACATCATCCACATATAACTGAATCAGAGATCTTGCCATAACAGGATTCAAACTAAAAAAAAGAAGAGTTCGCCTCCTACTAGCTAGTGCATGAGTAACAAAATTAGAATTCCTACGGATAAAGTGAAAAGTGTAGACATTCAATGGGAGCACATGATATTTATACCATTTTCAGTTAAAAGATGTTGTATTTGTTCTCATTCGTTACGGGTGGGTGCCTCCAATTTGAAGTGTTAATGCAACGGCGATATTCATGGTTTGATCTCGAGGAACCAATGGAAAATTGGAAATTGAACTTTAATAAAAAAAAAAAAAAATAAAAATAAAAATAAAAAAATAAAAAAATAAATAAATGGCATGCATGCTTATCATATTGTTTATCATATGTTTAGCTCTTTGAGTTGGCATTTCCTATGTATGTCAGCATGTATATATTTTTTTGATAATATGTCAGCATGTTTATGACTAATATGAGCATATATATCGTTAGTAAGTAATTACATATTTTTGTGTAGATAGATAGATGAACTTTTCTATGTAGGGCCATATATTGTGTGCAGGGCCGGCTTTAGGCAAAGCGGGCCTTAGGCGAAAACAAAATTTGTGGCCTTAAATGGAGAAATAAACCGCTACTACCATATTAGAAAAGTACCATGTTTCATTGTACAAAAATTCAAATTACCAAATAATTAAAATCAACTATGTAATCGTTATACATAATTGGAAAATAAAACACCAAATTTACTATAGTGTAGATCCAAACAGAAAAATTAGAGAAAAATGTCATTTTTTATTATTTGAAAATTATGTTGAACTCAAAAAATGAAGTATAAACAGTGGAAGTATTATAGAAAGAGAGGGAAGAAGTGAAGGGAAAGTGTGGGGAATATGGAGAATAACAGAGAATGTGGGCTCTTTGGTTATATATTTTTTTATTATTTTTTTTTTCTGTTTATTCTTTTTTGAGAAATTGATTAACTAAAGAGGAATTCACAAAATATAAAGCTTATAACTTATTTCTGATAATTGGATCCTTGATAAACTTCGAGATTAGCATATGATAGAAGAGCACTAGAATGTGTACTATGGTTAATTAATTCTCTTCTAAAAATTAGTGCGTGGAGTGAAAGGATTTAGTTACTTCGAAATGACATTTACCATTTATATCTACTATTTATTACCATAATACCACATTGAAAACAGAAATAAGGGGATTGCTATAAGGCTAATTTAGAAATTTGGAGGCCTTCCCAAATATGTGGCCTTAGGCAACCGCCTAACTCACCTAATGGATGAGCCGGCACTGATTGTGTGATACACAGTCAAAGGAATTCAAATTTGGATATGCACTCGCTACATTGGCTAGAAAAGTTAAATAGTAAATACTGAAAAAAAAAAAGATGAATGTAATTATCTCTGAGCTGAGTTACCAAATAAAAAAGAAAAAGGAAATTTAATTCTCTATGAATTAGATTTACAGAAGTAAAACTCCCCCCTTATTAAAAGGTCCAAAATTATTTTCCTATTTTTCGGTGTTTTAGCAAAGATATTTTCACAATGGGCCATGGGTTTCTAGATCTGTTTACCTAAACAAACACACACAACCTGTTGGGGAAAACGATATCAATCGATCCCACTATGAACACTCTAAATTCTAATTGAAAAATCTAAACTTTTACTACAACCAACAACCATAAACCTATGCTATGAAATTAACTATCACAAATAAGCAATAACAATGTAAAATAAAACATACCACAATGAGATACAAGATATAACGTAGTTCGGCCAATGATGTCTACTTCAACAAGAACAAATTATTTTATAAGTGTGGGAAAGAAGATTACAATCACTTCTATCAAGTGTCTCCAAACTTACTAGATTTCTCTTCACTAATTTCTCTTTACAAACTTTATCTATTTGCAAGGATTTTCTCTCAATTTTGGTTGCTCTCAAAATTGGTTTAATAGCTCTCTTGTATGTGTTATAATTTTGGTGTAAAACAAAATTCCGATTCATCTCGGTTTATCTACGAAAAATTGAAACTTTGTTTGTGCAAAGCCATAGGGGCGTGCACCCCTCTCACAAGGCATGTTCGAGGGCGTCCACCCCTTGTGAACAATCAACTTCTAGTATTGAAGTACCTTCGCATTCTAGCTAGAGAAATTATGGTGTGCAAGGCATGGGGGCATACGCCCCTTCAGCAAGGCATATTAATTAGGAGGTGTCTCAACAATCTCCCCTTCCCGAGCTATAAGTGGGGATACCTCCACACATTCCCAAATCAATAGGAGGAGTGTGCTACTAATCCGGCGGTAAGCCGGTAACACAACAAACATCAAACTTATCATTTGACAAAACTTTGGTGATCATATTCGACCCATTTTTCAGTATGGATCTTCTCAATGCACAATTGTTTTTCTTCGAGAAATTCTCTAATCCAATGATAACGCACATGTATATGCTTGGATCTAGAATAAAAACTCGAATTCTTACTCAAATAGATGACACTTTAACTATTGCAAATAACCACAAACTATTTCTATTTTAGCCCTAGCTCATTGAAGAACTTCTATATCCATAACATTTCTTTGCAAACACTGAATGGCTGCAATATAGTCGGCTTTTGTAGTGGAGAGAGCAACACACTTTTGCAAATTAGATTGCCAAGAAACTGCTTCCCCTACAAATGTAAACAGATAACCGGAAGTGGACTTCATCGAGTCGACATCACCTGCCATGTTTGCGTCTGTGTAGCCTTCAAGTAAGGTCTTACTCCCACCAAAATACAAACACACCTTAGAAGTGCCCTTTAAATATCTCAATATCCACTTAACACCTTCTCAATGCTAGCTCTTTACCCGGATTCGACATAAATTGGCTTACAACACCAACGACGAAAACAATCAAATCTTGTACACACCATTGCATACATCAAGCTGCCCACTGCGGATGTATAAGAAATTTAGCCTTTTGCATTTCTTTCTTCTCATGCTCACCCTTCAGACCGTTAGCTTTGGTCATGTGGAATTGGCTACCAAGCGGACAACTCACCGGCTTCCCTTGATCTATGTTGAATCTCTTCAACACCTTCTCAATATAGCTTTCTTGAGAAAACCACAATTTCTCACTCTTTCTATCATGAGTGATCCGCATACCAAATATTTACTTTACTTGACCCAAATCTTTCATTTCAAATTAAAGGACTTACTCAAGTATTTATTCAACAATTGAATATCTTGTTGATATTTTGGCCAACTATCAACATATCATCCACATATAACAAGAGCACTATGAAATCCATATCTGAAAACTTCTGAACAAATACATAGTGATCGAAAGTATACTTCTTGAAGCCATGTTTCACCATAAATGACTTAAACTTCATGTACCACTATCTTGGTGCCTGCTTAAAACCATACAAACTCTTTCTTAGTTTGCATACTAAATGTTTTTTGCCTTTGACCTCAAAATCCTCTGGTCCATGCATGTAGACATCTTTCTCAAGATCACCATGAAAAAAAGTTGTCTTGATATCTAGTTGCTCAACCTCTAAGTTCATACTTGCAGCCAAACCCAATACCACCCTGATAGAAGTCATATTAACCACCAGAGATAAAATTTCATCAAAGTCAATATTTTTCCTCTAATCGAATCTCTTCACACCTTTGTACCTTGGATGTGGATTACTCACTTCATGCTTGACTTTGAAAACCCACTTGTCCTTGATAGTTTTTCTTTATTTCGGTTTCTCAACCAAGTCATAGGTATGATTTTTATGCAAAGAACTTATCTCATCTTGCATGACCTTCAACCACTTCTCTTTGTCGGTACCTTTAAGAGCCTCTTGATAGTACGTACATTAGTTCTCCACCATCGGATAGTAAAACATATATATGTTGTGGGTACCTGATTAAAGCTTGTCTTTTTCTCTCATATCTTCTCACCTCTTCTTCTTATGGCCTAGGAGGATGCACTTCTTCTTGTTTCGGTAGTGGTTCATGCACATCTTTTGTATCTTCTACCTCAATAGATTCAATCCCATTAAGAACAATAGGATCATTATCATGAACCTCAAACTCATGGTTCTTTGCATTCTCAATGTCTTCTGCAACTCGTTCCATAGTAGGAACTTTTGGTTCTAAATCAACAAAATCATATCATTAACAAAAACTTCTAACTTCTCACCATTCTCAAAATCCTCTATTGTTTGGTCTTCCAAGAACACAACATCTCGATTTTGGATTACTTTCTTGTTAATTGGATCATAAAATTTGTAACCAAATTTCTCATCTCCATAACCAAGAAAAATACACTGTTTGGTTTTATCATCTCAGTTTATCTGTGAAAAACCAAAACTTTGCATGTGCAAAGCCATAGGGGAGTGCGTCCCTCTCACAAAACATGTTCGAAGGCGTCCACCCTTCGAGAGCAATCAACTTTCATTAATGATGTTTTCGCATTTTGAAGAAATTATGTTGTGCAAGCAGGGGCGGACCCATGAGAGGGCTACACCAGGCTTCAGCCTAGGGTCCGTTTAGTTAAAAAAAAAAAAAAGTAGTATGTATTGCTCCAAACTGGCCATTAGCCCAACGAAAAAAAAACCAAACGTGAATAAGCAGTGAATAACCGATCTTTCTCCCTTGCAACTACGAACCCCCCACCTCTCTCTCTCTCTCTCTCTCTCGATTCTTCTATTCAGATATATGATTCTCAGATATTGATTATAAGGCTCAAGCTTTTACACATTGACTCATTCAAAGGTATGTTCCGCTTATTATTATTATTATTACAATATATATCATTGAAATTTTGAATTGTTTTTGTTTTTAGAGAGATTAAAAGTGTTATTGAATGGAAGTGGGAAAGATGGAGGAAGAGGATAAATGTTTAAAGCGTTCACGTGATAGAAAAACTGAGCTGTTTGTTCAACTTGGGATTGAAAGCAGGTTGCCTGATAGTAATATAATTGTAATGTTGGGCTATGGTAGATTGATAGATGTCCTTGCAGTATACAATGACTACTATATCTTTTCTGTCTTCTCAAGCATTATTTTTGATTGATGAATGCTGATATTAAATTAGCATGGTTAATGCTGTAAAAGAATCGGAGCATCTCGATTGGGAAGTAAGATTGAGGATTGCAATGGGAATAGCATACTGTCTCGAGCACATTCATCAAATGAACCCACCTATAGTCCATAAAAAATTGCACTCCTCGACTATATATTTGGCTGAAGATTATGCTGCCAAAATCTCTGATTTTGGTTTCTGGAACGAGGCAACCATGGCAAAGATGAGGTTTGCTGGCATGGACGATACACCATAAACAGATCCAAAGAACAATGTATACAACTTTGGGGTGATTTTGTTAGAGATGATAACAGGTAGGCTGTCAAACTCTTTAGATGATGGACCCTTATGGACTGGGCATTGGACTTTCTTAGAAGGAAACGACCTTTCAAAGATATGGTAGATCCAACCCTGAAATCTTTCCAAGAGGATGACATTGAGAAACTATGTCTGGTGATAACATCTTGCATACATTCAGATCCAAACCAGAGGCCAAAAATGAGTGAGGTTACAGCTCGGTTAAGAGAGATTACTTCGATGGCTCCCGATAGAGCAACACCGAGACTTTCTCTTCTTTGGTGGGCAGAGCTTGAGATCCTTTCTATAAAAGCAAGCTAATGGTTGAAACTATACTTTTACTGCAGTATGGTAAAAGTATTTTTCTTAGCGTTATGGGTGCAAAAAATTTAGTTGTTCTAGCATCAAACTCAAGTGTGCCCAACAGTCTCTTGTATTAAATTGAACGAACAAAATGATCGAGTTTATGTCGTGGGTTGTACTGTGGTAAGGATGCACCTCATGAAAAAAAATTATCCAAAATATAGTTTCATTTGACCTTGACAAATGTACCTCGCAAGTTTAATGTCAGAACTTAGAAGTTCTTTTGGCTATTGATGTTACAAAATCAGCATTTTTAAGGAAGTTACAAATTTGAAACTTTTAGTAGGAAGATCTTCATGATGACGAGATTAATGTCCTAACCAAAATCATAATGCGATTAAATTATATAGCTATGCTGTTATTCTGTAGAAGCAATAATGTAATTGTCGGACACAGCACACTATGTATAATTAAAATTAACCATGTTCCGACTTCCGACACACCATAGGTTCCTAGTCTTCCTACTTTATAATCTTTTCTTGGTTATACATTGTTCGCTAACTTGTTTTAGACTTCAAACGATAACTTCTTGCAGATTTCTTACAGACTTTCAACTATCATTCAATTTTCTCAACTGTTATGCCAAACATTATGGAATTGATAGTAGTTTATTAGCTTGACAATTAGCAATATATATACGAATTTACTAGATATATTGCATCAAGTAAGTTGTAAGCATTTGTATATATGTTCAAACATACTTAGAAATGTTTGGAACAATTTGCGTGTTAATATTTTATCATACTTTTAAACCATGCATCAACTGCTACCTCTCACTAATTGTTGGCTAGCTCAACTCCAATTGGTGATGACATAAGCACTCACTGCTGGTGATAGAGAAAGATAATGGATGAGAACGATAGTTCATCATCTTCAGTTAGACAAACAATTCAGACAATTAGATCTAAATTTAACACCACTTCACGTTTATCTATTTTAGTTACCACAACTTAAGGTTACATTGATAAAGATCAAAGAATTTAATTCAATTACTAGCTAAAGGCGACCATTAGTTGCCGAGCCAGGAATATAATTTATTTCAAGGTGGGCATAAAAGACAAATTACATAAAATATTGTAAATTGGTTAAATTCCAAACACACTTCAACATTAATTATTGATTTCAAAAATTTGAATTCACATAAGAGAAATTACAAGTATATTTACAGAATAAAGATCCATTTTCTCAAAGCGTTGCATACTTGCAAACTCAAAATTATCTAAGAACCAATGCTCTTAAGTATCTCATTCTCATTGTAACCGCACTATCGTTTAACCAATGCTTTGTTTTCGGTGTAACTACATCACTTCTTTAGTTTGATGTGTTAAGAGCTAATTAGTTGTCTTTCTTTTGTTCAAATATATTTCTCAACAAGCAAGACATTACAATAATCCAATTTGATGATAGAAACTGCAAAATTATAAAAACTAATTTTAGGCATAATGAAATTTTTTAACAAGAAATTAGATTAACTTACCAAACGAAAATGGCTTGGTAGTTGATATGGTGTGTGCAAAGATAAACCCACAAAGAAATTTTTCACTTTGTTATGGTGCTCTCAACTTACTAAAACTAGTTAAATTACAATATTATGAAACAAATCAAAAGAATAGTAGAGATCAGTGTTATCAGACTTGGCCTGGCCCGGCCCAGTGGGTAGACCCGGTCTCCAAACTAGGTTGGGTCATCACGTACATTAGTTTGTGTGGGGTTCGAACCATGAATACAACTTCATAACTAAAATGAACCAGAGAGTTCTCCTATTGCACTACAACTAGCATTTCACCTTGCCCATGGCCGGGATTGTTTCATCCATGTGGATGGGCTTGCTAAATGAAATTGTTTTTTTTTCCACCAAAATCACAGGATTCACAGCCAACATATAGTATTATGTAAATAATACTATTACACTAAAGTGTCAGCTTAACATCTCCAACGCAAACTCTTAAAAGTACTACAGAGAAAGTAAAATTTTCTTTACTATGAATTGCAAAATGTTTCAACAGGAATATCCAGCTGCTACTTACAAACATTGTCAAATATCCTTGTAAATAAAAGTTGAGAAATATTTGAAATATCCAGCCGGCTACTTACAAACATTGTCAAATATCCTTGCAAATAAAAGTTGAGAAATATTTGAAAATTTTATGCTGAATATTTAACCTAGAGTCCAAATTGATTTAATGTCTTTCAAGTTCACCTCCAGCTTCTTATAAAAAACAATAAGGTCAAACAGTGCACATTCAGCCGGATAATTTGTAACTCCAAAAATAATAGGCAAGTACTCCGAAGTGTCTTCCATACAATGCCTACTATTCCTGCACCAAATACCGATATTTGCAATAAAAAACTTGAGTCAGAAGTTGTGCTACAAACTTCCATTTGCATGATGATCAATAACCAACAACTAAGTTTGATGTTGTATGTATGTAATATCAAGGATGCCATTAAAACTGAATTTGAAAGAGTTAAAAAATACCTTACAAACTAACTCCCATATATTCCCAGGAAAAGAAATTAAACAAATTGCACTGAAGTTACGTTGAACTAACTACCAAACGGTATTTCAAAATGCACTATTTCAGAATTGGTCTTTGAACATTGACATGCATTTTCTCTTGGTCACAACTTGAGGACTTGTGATGAATGAATAGACCCATGCATGCAGACAAATTTGCAAAAATAGTCGAGCCAAAGCATGTATTTAGTTATTGAATGCAACCATAATGCATCTATTAGACAGATGTGTGAGTGGTATGTAGGCATACCTGCAAGCAGTGGCGGAGCCAGGAATTTAAGCGAGGGTGAGCCACTTAGAAACCAAGCATAAAAAAAAAATACACTAATTTTTTTTTTAACTAAAAATTCAAACCCAATCACAAAACAAATATATTTCGAACATAAAAAAAAAAAATCATATAAAATGATTGTAATAAATGTAATATAAAAAAATAATTCAATCTAAACAAGTACTTCTTCATAGTTGTTCTCGGCGGCCTTCTTTTTTGTCATATTTCTTTATTTTTTGGAAGTGTTGCAAGATCAACTCGGTATCAATGCTATCAAAAACTTCTTTTTCAATATATATAATTAAATAATCATTGAACCATTCATCCGCTATTCCGATTGCATAGACAATTCTTTATGATATTCATAGTAGAAAATGCCCTCTCCACGGTAGCAATAGCAATAGGTAAAATTAGCGCCAACTTAATCAACAAATACACAAGTAGGTACACAATGTCTTTCATCGTCTCAACCATTTTTTTGGCTAGACCACTAATTTAATTTACTTTATCAAACTTAGTATCGGAACACACATCAATGATATAATTCTCAAGCTGATCCGCTAATTCCATTTGATCTATTTCTGAAAAATCATTGAGATAAAGTCAAGCAAAATGAATCAACTTTTGTTTATCGAAAGTAGCAAACGACTCACAACCCGTTTTGATGTAGGTTGTTCAACACCACCATTCTCAGTTTCTTGGTGACTTCGCTTTGAAGAGGATCCTACTTCAACACTAAAACATGATCTGTGTTACTAGTTGGTTGAGCGGACAACGACTTTTCTTTGATCAAATACTTTAGCATAGTTATTTAAACAATTAAAATAAACCACCAATCAATTTAATTAATATTGCACGAATTAAAATAAATCACCAATAATGTGCACAAAATAAAATAATAATCACAAACATATAAATAATATAAATAATATGGTTTAGGAATCATTACAAAAAGACGACAAAAAATTAAATAATATAAGGGTTATCTAGTTACCTCCACAAAATTGGTAAGTGTAAAGGTGCTTGTTTGGGTAGAAGAGTAGAAAACTTAAATTTTAATATAAAGTAATAGAGAATGGAAGAGAAAATAAATAGAGTACCTTATAGGTTTATTTTTTCTTTCTTATTTTTTTTTAATGAATATGAGAGAATTTCTTTGTTTGGATTTATATATGGGTGTGCTTTTTCGGTGGAGTGATTTGTTGAGTTTTCTATTTTCTTTTTTTGGCTTTTTTGGTACTTTGTTCTTTTTACTACATCAAGTACTGAAATATATGACAGGTCAGCACAACACATGACCTTTTGTTTAGTTTCTACTAATTTGTTTCTACCTCAAGTACTCAAGTACGTACATCAGTGGCACATGGGCCAATTTTTTTTTTTTTTGCTTATTAACTTGTGCCATTTTGTAATTAACTGATAACTTTTTTTTTTTTTTTTTTTGGTAGAGTTGAGGGTACGCCAGGGTGTACCCTGGGGCCCCCCTGGCTCCGCCACTGCCTGCAAGTGGCTCTGGCAATTGACATGGTAACCACTCAATCTTCAATATTGAATATATCTTTTGGTGTTGTCCTAGAACATGACCATGAAGGAAAATGCTATTAAATATTTGACAAAGTTTTCAATATTCGATTAGGTTCACACAGGCAAAACATGATCATGAAGGGAAATGCTATTATACATTTGACAAAGTTTGTAATATTCGATTGTGTTCATTAGTTGGAATCATACCGATCTGCCATGGGGAGTTAAGTCCATGCAAAATACATGTATTTACTATCTACACCACCAACTAGGTTAACTGCTTATCAAGTACAACCATGATCTAATGAACATAAAAACTTTTAACTATCATTTAAAGTTAATAAGCAAATTAAGACGATTCAAAGATGTTAGACTTGTTGTTTTTGTGACTACGTTATGATGATGGTGCTCTCCTTTGTATGTGATGATCAACATTGTCGTTTTATCTCAAGCTCTTTCAATTTATTTACGGGTATGACAATTCCACACACTTATACACATGTAATACCCTCTAAAATCAAAATAGCTCATATAGTAAACGTCATACATATCAAAAAATAAAAAGGAAGACTGATCTTAGATCCATCCAAAATATTAAGGTTTTATATACTAAGGGGTATGAGTCCACTACCTTAATATCTTTCATCTACTACCTTAATATCTTCCAAAATTTTGTCTATATGAATCTTGTATGCCACAACATTTTTCATACATGGCATTTGCAACCATTGTCCCTCATTGTACATCTTACTAGTTAGCTCCTAGAAAAAGAAAAAAAAAAACTACGCTATATGAAAAATAAAAAAAATTGTCTATATGAATCTATAATTATTTATCATAAGTAACCTATGCTAACTCCATCACCCAAACTTAAATCATATTTGTGAGCATCCGTTGTGTCCTTTTATTAATAGTCTTAACCCTGGTACTAATACTGAAAAATCAAAATAACTACGACCGATTTCCAGATTACAATAGTATATCAAAACCAAGAATTATTGCTCCATAAAAGAAGGTTACTTAATTTTAGCTCACATGGTATGTCAATTCGACAAAGAACCACTTAAAAAAAAGTAAAAGCAAAAAGGGACTTGAGGTTTGTTATTCCTCTAACAGACTTTGTGCTCATTTTGTTTTCAGCCTAATTTGTTTCCCAACAATTTAACTGAATAATAAAAACTTGTGATGAAATGGCAAAAATTCGACTTACAATGTACCATTGTTGGAAAGTAGTTTGGCCCTAATCCTTGATCATTGCCTTGAATGGTATTGCAACTTGGTTTTAGAAACCTATAGCGGAGAGAAAAAGATATTTAGGTATATTGCATTTAGAAACTCTTAAAAAATAGGTATCAGTTCAATCTATTAAGTGTTAGTTGAGCCTACTTATCAACTGAAATTACAACCTCTCCAAAAAATTGTGGCTAAATTTGTCATTACCTATAATGATGCATACTAAAAGAACATAGTAATTTTTTTTGCCTAGGCGGTAGGCACTCTTCACATAAGTCCCACCAACGTACTATGCATGCTTGCAAAAGCTAGAGGAAATATTCATAGATAAGTGGTTAGTATATTAGTTATCATGGATCAAACAAAATGTTAACAAATAAATATAAATATAAATGAATATGAATATGAGGTTTCTCAAAATTTAGGCATGCCACAGTCGAAGTCACTGGAAGAGCTGGATCTCGATACCATGAATCGTATTAACGATACCCATATAAAAATTATAGAAAGCCAGAGATACCGTACCATTTTGTAGCTGCACTATGTATTATTACTGCATATGTTGTTTCTATTTCATTTCATTCAATCAATTTATCAAAAAAAAAAAAGCAAAAGAATACCAAACTTTCAAACCCATCTAACGTAATGGACAACAAAACTGAACAAATTCAATGAAGTTCACATCTCAAATTGACGATGGTGAGTTAATTTATCTCTCTACTGATTGAAATTTTCACACAAGGCAGGGTCATCTAACCTTCATGTAATCTGTAGGTGCGTGCTATCTAAAAAAGAGACTACACAAACTTGACTCCCCTGTACTGGCTCCAGTGCTCATAAGCACATAACATCTACTTATTTCTATACAGATCGAGATCGAGATCGAAATCATATCGAGACAGAATACCAGTATACCGTAGTACAAAATTATTAACAAAATCATCTCGAAAGCAATAAGTAGTAATTTCTATATCCAAAAAAGAAAATCAAACCTACACAAACACATGAAGCAATGTAGCAATTCAACGATATTAAAGTGGCAATTAAGGGAACACATTGAACAGGAGTGTGATCTTACCATATCATTTAAGAACTTCGTATGACGATCATATAAGCATTGATTTCTCGAATATAAGCTTGGTATTATCTACAAACATCAAAATTAAATTAATTGTGACCTTGCAAACCCTACCACAAAATTTCCACATTTATTATTAAATGAGTAATAATACATCCTAAGATCACCACTACTTGAAAAAGCAACCTGCGGGATCCTGTAGCAAACAAAGAATCCCATTCTTTATATGCCCCCACATTGAACAAATAAAACACCACTCCGATGTTCTCCTTAAATTCTAGGCCACTGCCGTCTATATTGACTAAATGCTAAGCCATGATCAGGTACTCATTATTCTCTGTTTATGGGCCTATGGCTATAGTTTAATCATTTTTTTTCCTTTTATAACCAAATTTCCGCCATTTAGAAGAGAATCGAGTCTCAAATATCTGAAGCCATCACTTGTCACTCCTTAATTTTACTAGATTTTTTAATGAACTTTGACAACAAAACTGAGTTTACGAAGCGGAAACCATCACTTGTTTCCCCTTAAATATTAGTAAGTCATTCACCTAATTACAAAAGAGAAGATACTTATAGGAAAATGCATAACAAATATTGGTAGTAAGCAACATTGACGTATCATATAACATAGTGTATATAATAATTATATACTAAGACTATCTAGTATTTACCAAAAGAGAAAAGAGATGGAAATTCTGCTAGTTCTAACCAATAATCACACTGTTCATACATTTTAAGATGCCAATGGAGATCTTTAGCACAAAATACACTCATTAAAATGTTATTGATTGTCCCCAAATTGATAAGACACTAGCGTTGAAGCTAATGCAGACAAAAATAAACCCAAATCTCACTTCATTGTGAATAACTAACAAAGAATGAGATGAAAACTCACCAAGTAATAAAAGCAATAAAGAAGATGATGAATATCAAACCTGCTCCTTCATCCTGCAACAACAACATGTGCTGCTTCATAGTAGCAACTTAAGAATTAAGTGTAGGTCTACGATAACTCAACTGTCGAAAGAGAGAATCAACACTAATATTGGTAAAAATGGCTTCCAATTAGCAGTAAATATGGTTATTTTCAATTGAGAAATTTTTTTGTTGGAGAGATGTGCGTAGATTTTTAGTTTAGTTGAATACATTTTTATTAGGGAAGAGATTTAGAATACGGGTTTTCTGTTTTTTTACCAAAATCAGTTAGTCCACATAAAAAGCATTTTAATGGAGATTCCCCATTAAAAATGAATGGCCTTTGCTAACACACAATAGAGGAGGGAATGCTAGCAAGCTACCCTTACAGGGTAGCACCGCTATACCTCCATAAAAAAACAATAATGATGCATTAGTTCCAACGTTGGACATGACATCCTTGTTTTAAGGTAAATAGTTTTCTTCTTATTATTATGTATGTGGCATGCAGTCTCTACACATGTTTCAATTAAATAACGGATATAGTTTGATATGTTAAAAACCAAAACTAAATAGTAGATACTCCTAAGGGAAAATAGGCTTATATTCGTACTGGACTTCCACGCACAAAAGGAACAAACAATAGTAATGTAATGGTGCTGGAAAATATTAACTCAGTAGATAACATAATTTGTATCGTTTTTTCTTCGTTGCAAGTGGGATCTTATTGAGAGAAGTAACAATAAGAACATCTGGCAGGTAAAAGAAGCATACCATGCATATTTTTAAAATAAAATGTGTGCATAAAAGTGTGGGAACCTCCTCATTCATGTTTCTACTAAAATGCTAGAGCTTATTTAACAAAATGATGTAGACATATAACACAAATCAAGCAAGGAGCCAAGGACTAACCAATAGTATGTGTTCGTAGGGGATTTGGCATCTCATGTATCAGTGGCCGGTACCCACCTTCTATACTTGCTTCTAATGCGAGAAATGATCTCGCCAATTGCTTTGATTCTGCTGCAACAATTTACTTAATAATTCAGGGTTGTGAATAACCATTGCCAAAAAAAATTGAATGGAGACATTGAGTTGCGGCACTTGTTGTATTTATTCACTCTAAATACCATTTCATGGAAATGGGATTTACTTCAAAGACACCCAACATGGAAGCAAGACATAAAAGTTACAAACTGTGGTGATTACAATAACAACAATCTTCTAATTCAAAACCCTTTTTCCCCTTTCCTTTCAATTGCACAAAAAACACACTTTTCATTTATCAACTGAAAAGGAGCACTTAAGAAGTTTGTCATTGACAACTTCATTTTTGTTAGGTACTGCTCTGGTTACTCCTATTTTCACAATATCTATAAGAGATTCCCTAAGACTTAATTGTGTAAGGATAACTTATTTTCGAAAAAATATATTCATAATAAACACCATGTGATACGTATGGAGCAACTAATTTAAAAAAAAACAAAAAAATCATATTACACGCCATATATAAAATATAATATGTGTCAGATCGAGACACCACAAACACATATTGTGTATGATATCCCTCAATTCTTGATATCTCGCTGTGTCAAACACTTTGTATCTGTGTCGGAGACGGACACACGTATCTGTGTCAATGTAACTTAGCTATGGAGTCAAATACTTGTGAGCACAGTTCAAGAAGGTATGTATAAAGTTTATGTCTCTCAACATGTCAAACCCATCATACTTCATTGGATATTGATACACGTTTGTGTCAGTGAAAGACAACCTTAGACAAAAATATGAGGCGATGTTGCAGGTGATGTAATCTCCACTTTTACACTACCCTAATGCCACCTACCCCTTTTCTAATTATTTAGACTTCCTTCTTCCCCAACCTAAACATAGAATGCAGAAATATAAGCAAAACTTACATCCAAAAAGTTTTGTTTTGCAAAAAAACGTAAATCTAGCTATTACTACCCTATATTCCCCACCTTGAGAGAAATTATCTTACAACTTGTATGTTCCATAGGATTTTATTTCATCAGATTATTGTATATAACCTCACATCTAGCTATGAAAATTATACTATTTGCAGCTTAACCACACGTCCACACCAATGTGGAGTTTCAGTTTGCACATATTAGGTCATAATAACTTTTCATAGAATCATAGCTTGTTAATTAAGCACCTATCCACAACTATTTATGTTGTATGATCTGACCGTACATTCCACTATTTATCTGAGAACCCACATTTTAGTACAAAATTTCATGAGACAGGAGCATAGAACAAAACTTTTTCACACCTTCGAGGGTTTTCATGAAGAATTCTTCCATGAAATTTCCCCATGCCTCCCTATGTATTTTTCTTCCTTAAAAATGGTTTTAATTTGGAGAAGGATTCCCTTGTCTAAGTCACAAAATTATCTACCAATAAAAAGAACCTAATGAAAATTCCATGTGCAACTAAAAGACACCCCTAATTTTCTAACTCTTTATCACATAGAACTGTGTATCTATTCTTATTACCACTCCACGATAGCTACAGTAACAGTCAGGTGACCGGGGCACCAAAAAATAATCGTCTTCTAAACTACCTTCTTGATCATATAAAGTTTTACACAACTTAATAACAAATGGGGATTAACAATTACATTAGACACCCCCAAAACTAAAAAAAAAAAAAAATGCATAAAAACAGCATAACACACAACCCCTTTGCCCCTCTCCATTCAATTCCACAAAAAGAACACATTTTTAACACAATCCAAACCATTAAAACAAAATCAGATAAGGAGGGCCCAACAAACTTGAGACATGGCAGCAGCAGCCCACATATAGTTTGCGTATAAATATGCATATATGTACCCGATAATCCATTAATTAATGTTGTTAGTAACAGGTGCCACCGATTTTGTGACCATATATTTGACAATGAGTATATTTAGAGTACTAAACTTACCTTCCGTTCATGCATGGATCAGTCAAGGATCTATAGAAATAACCACCAGTAATTGATGCAGATCCTTCGTTCTTATTTACATAGAGTGGCTATATACCAATACAGGTGAGATGAAGTTCGAGGAGCTAATGGAAGTATTTCCTATAGGAGCTTTGTACAAGGAATAACCCTCATAAATAGGCTATCCATAGTTACCACCCTTGGTGATCAGATCCATCTCTTCATATTTTTTCATATATGACAATAAGTAAAGAATTAATAATATGTGAGGCATTCTACGATTTGTTCTTGTAATCGGGATTCGCAGAAATGAATAAGTATATACTTGCAAGAAAGCTAGTAAAAGCAAATACTATATTTAACTTAGAATGAGATTCAATAAGAATAAAGTCTAAGGGGAAGCACAACATGATTCATTTGGAATAAAGAGTTGAGGAATGGTGCAAAATGATAGTTAAAATTTTCATTAGAAGTGGATCGGGAAAAATAGTGAGTTATTCATCAAATACAGTAGTTAAGGTTCTGATAGTGAGAGGTGACATTTTGATGTCTTAGATGACGAAACAACAACTTTGGTATATGTTATCATGACTGACTTAAAGTAAAAGACTGCTAACTTTGGTGTAATACAGAAGAAGGTGACACTTCTCCCCACTCAGGCTACTAACTTTGGTGGCCACTAATTTCCCTCGACTCAATAATTTAAAGTGGGATACAATCTTTAGCAACTCTTCAAAAAAGAAAAAAATATCAAGTACGTGACAATTCTAATAGAGTAATAGCGACCATAATACTCATTAATGTTGCAGTTCTTGGTTTTGGTATGCAATTTAATCATACACTTCTTATGCAACTCTAAAAAAAAATTATATGTGTGGTTGAAAAACACACCTGGCCCTCTGGGCTCTTCTTCATCCTCTTGAGAACTCTTTGAAAAAATTGGCTTCCAGTAGTTTCCCCAAATGCCACTATTAAATCTGCTCTCCTTGGGTCCAATAGTGCCCAACCTGCTAGCCCTCTTGTAATAACCAAACCTGACAAGAAGAGATGAATGCTTTAAAATTTAGTAAATGTCTGGTTCATATATCACTTAACTTCCTAGAGTATGGAATTTAAAGGCTAGTGAATCCAACACCAAGTTAACCTAAAAATTCATTATCTTCACAAAATAAATAAATGACTCAATCATGTATAAGAAATTCAGAATGACAGTAATAACCAAAATTCAAAGATTGTTCAAGCAAATGGGTTATAAAAAAATCACTTATTGTATGCTATGAAAAAAGAAAGCGATGGAATTTTGAGCAACAACAATAGTACTCAAATTAATCAATCATCACAGAAATTGAGCAACAACAATTATAACACCCCGTCTTTTTATTTTATTTTTCTATAATAATAATAATAATAATAGATAATAGATAATAATAGATAATAGATAATAGATAAAACAAAAGATATGATAACTATCAGTTAAGGATAAAAGCCCCGTAGGTAAATAGATAAGTTTCCCCCTTATTTTCCTGTGAGTTTTTTTAAAACTAAAAGGGGATTCTCACATAGAGTTTTTGAGGAAAAAACACAGTGAGAGTTTTAGAAAAAAAAATGGAGTTTTACTAAAAGAACAAAATGTTTTGAACGAGGAAGATCGTCTTTTCGTGGCGACGACAAATCGACTTCGGTTTTCGGGTTTTTCCGCCGAAAGTTGTTCGGTTTATAAAGTATGAGTAGTCTGAAGATGTTTTTTTTTTAAATATTTGTTTTTTGCTAATCATATCCGTAATACTGGTTTCCTTATTTGATATCTTGTAAACTCTGTTAATGGTGTCAGCTGTTAGATACAAATTTTGAAGTACTACTATACAGTATATAAAATTCTGATGAATTTGAGCATTGAACTGTCAAAGCCTTGACACCGGTTGTTAATGGCGTCGACATCAGAACCAAATCGTCCTATTCTTTGTTGTGTTTGAATGATGTGTTTTGTTTGATTTTGTGGTGATGTTAAACTATTGTGGTTATGATTGATGATGTTTGGTTGTGGTGGTGAAGTGTTGGGTATTGAATTGGTGTTTGGTTTGATTGGGTGCTGGAGAGTGTGAGGGGAAGCTTTGGAACAGGCGCATTAATGGAGGTTAATGTCGATCCGGTTTTGAGGGAGGAATTGGTGAAACAATGATTTGGGTTTTGTATTAACTAAAGTAGTAAGGGTTTTACTTTAGGTCATTTTCGGTTAGGTTGGGAGGTGAGTGGTGGTCCGGCGAGCTCTGCAGTGGTGGTGGAGGCGCTGGAAGAGGTGACCTAACTAGCATAGGATTGGGAATCACGATTTGTTGGTATAGGTATGTAGGGGTTTTCAAAAGGAACCAAACTGCTAGGTTAACTAGTGGTGGCGAGCGGTGGCTGGTGGTGGATGCGCTGGAGAGTGTGAGAGAGGAAGATGAATAGTGATTTTTTGTTGTTGGGAATGGGTCGAATTTCGTGGGTGGGCTTGAGTGTTTTAATTTTTTGAATTTCTTTTTGGACTTAAGTTTTAGACTTTGGGCCTTCGTCTTTGGGTTTTTAGGTTAGAAGAGTTTAGGTCTGGTTGACTGATGTTGACCATTGGCAGGTTGACTTTGATTGTTGACCATTGGCAAGTTGACTTTGAATGTTGACCAGGGTTGACCCAGTTTGACTTTTAACTCGGATTATAATTTGGGCTATTAGGATAGGTTTAGGGCTATTAGCGTGCTTGACTTTAGACTAAGACCTTTATATATACGTGTGTACGTGTATTAACTACTATGTGATATTTCAGTTTGATATACAACGTTATGACACTTAGACATCCATATAATTAATAACGCGTAAACCAAAAATATAAAAAACAAGAAACAAGATACTCCTTAGTTCTCTGAAATAATATATGCAATAAAGTTCAATAATGCGTAAACAAATTTATCGAACCCTTTTAGAACTCTCCATGCCTCAAGTTTTGGAAATGAGTTTTATGACTGATGATGTCATATGTTACGTGGGCATTTATTGAATGTGTCATAAATGGCCCGTTAGCATTATAAATGGGTATTCATTAAATGTGCCATGAATGACCCGGGTATTCATTGAATGTGCCATGAATGACCAGATTGTTTGGACTGCCCTAAAGAGGGTCTAAGGTATTCGCCTTGCGGGTTAGTTGTATTCCTTGAGTGTACGTGAATGTAGGGTTGGGTATTCCTTGAATGTGGCGGGAATAACCCAGGGCATTCATTGAATGTGCCATGAATGGCCCGTTAGTGATATGATAGGTATTCCTTGAATGTGGCGGGAATGACCTAAGATATTCATTGAATGTGCCATGAATGACCTGAGTTTTATGCCCTAAGAGGCTGTGAAATATGTGTATGAAAGCCCAGATATGGCTATAATATTGTGGTATTCGGTGGGAAAAAGGCACACAGAAACGTGTGATTTGGAAAATGTGTGGAGTGCAAATCGTAAAGTAGGTACTAAAGGGTGAGTGTATAAGAAAAGTAATTGATTAATTGATAAGAGAAATTGATTTGAGTGTGCGAGTGTGTTTAAGATTACATTTGAATATCTAGAGGATATCTACATATGTTATATAAAATTTCTAACTTTCTTTTGCAGGAGGGTAGGACTTAATAATATTTTGTGCAGGGACGCGGTCCTAGCTTAATACAGTAGTGGATATCGGTAAGTTTTAGTTCAATTACTTAGTTATTAAAACAAGTTATTATAACGAGTTAATAAGATGGAAGTCTTGCTTGGGAAGAAACTATGCCGGTTGAAATGACGGAACTACCTGTCTTTCAAGCTGAGAATGATTAAATTATGATATATTTAAAGTGTTAGTTGGATAAGTAAAGATTGGAAATGTTTATATGTGGTTAGTCTACTCATACCAGCAAATTCCATTTTGCTGACCCATGTTTGCTTTGTTTTGGCAACGTGGGTGTGTTCTTGGGAACATAGGTGGAAGGCAGTGAAACCGCGGCGTGTGATTTGGATTCTTGCCTGGAGCAGTCCGTTAGTTCTTTTATTAGGTCCGATTCTTCTTGGAAGGATGTAATAACGTAGTTTATATTTCAGCATGACATGAGAATAAGATATTGAAGACTTTTATTTTTTAGAGTTGTTTGATATTCTGTTTGAACGGAAGATAGCTTAATAAAGTGATGGTGGAAAACTCTTGGGATTATTTTAATATAAGTTGATTCTTTTATGATGTTGGTTTTTAAGGTTTTTGGCATGTGTTGTATCCACCCCGTCATAGCCTGGATTTTTAGACAATTAAACATAGCGATGTTTGAGATATTTATATTTCAATTATGCACTTTGTAATTATTTAGAAATTCGGGTTGTGACATTTTTGGTATCAGAGCCTAGGTTAGCTTAGATTTAGAAAGTCTAAGTGATCCTCGGATGTGGACTATGGGTTATAGTTTTGAGAGTTTTGGGTATATGTGAATATTAACGGGAGTTTTGTTTGAACTGTAGATCATGGTTGAGACACGTAATGGTAATACTACTGGACCTGCAGTGAACACTCTAGTACAGATGTCGGAGGACAAATTTGAATCGATTATTTGAGCAATGCAGAATAACCATCCTGTTCAGGGAGATCCTTTTGTTAAGCGCAATAAGGAGTTTGGTACCCTTGGTGGGCAGTGATTTACTGGTGTTGGGAACGCGATTGCAGCGGAGTCTTTGATTCAAAGTTGTGAAAATGTATTTGGCCGTATCGACTTATTATTGAGGTTCGAGGCGAGAGGAGGCGGCTCACCAACTTGATGATGACGCTGCTAGGTTTTGGTGGTGAGCTCTCACCCCTAGTCTGGACACTAGAACTTTGACTTGGGAAGACTTCAAGGTTAGATTTGAAAGTAAGTTCATTCCTGAGGCAGTAAAAGAGCAGTTGGCTCAACAGTTTTCTGAGTTGACTCAAGACGGGAAGTCTGTAACTGGGTATGTGTAACGCCCGTATTTTTAAATACGTATTTTTCTATTTATAAATTAATTTAATTTATTTATTTTCTTTCAAAATTCGTCGGATTGGACTCGGGATACGTGGGCCTGGTTTTTGGGCCCGAGTCGGTGTTGGGCTTGGGTTTCGGACCCAAGTATATAAACACATTTTTCTAGAAAATAGGGTTCTGGATAATAGAATAATAATAAAAAATGAAGCAGAGATGAAAGCTGGATTTCGGAGGAAAAGCGGCACGGCTTCGGACTCGGAGAAATCGTAGAGCCGTTCATACTGGTGAGTAGCTATTTTGCTATTTCACGGAATACCAAAACCGCTTTTGTTTTATTGTCCTATGTTTTCATTAAATTTTACAGTTTATTACTCGGTGTCTGTGGTGTTGTTAAAACTAGAACTTTGAAAATTGAGATTTAACCGCCCAAGCTTGATTGGCGTTAAGGCGATTAAAGTCCCATAGAGAAATCGTTTTTCTCCTTGTTTTCTCTGTTGCACTTTTTTGATTTATCGCGGATCTTGGGGGTATTGTTGTGGTGTATTGGTTGTGTGTGTGGGGCTGTTGAGTGGGGGCTTGACAAAGGCGGAATGGAGCTTGAATCCGGCGTTAATGGCGGTGGCGAACGGTGGTCAGGCTTTTCTTGTTTAATTGGAGTGTGGGGTTATATGTTAGACTAGTGTATTGTTGTGGTGTATTGGTTGAGTGGTGTGGGGGCTGTTGGAAGCTCCCAAAACTCATTAATGGCGGTTCGAAATTTGGCTAGATCTAGTTTTTGAAGAAGATATATATGGATTGATTTGAGGGTTTCGGTTTTGTAAATGTTATGTGGTTTTTCCTTCTCTTCATTTTAGGTTGATAGAAGAGGAGAATGGTGGCCTAATTTGCGGTTTTGGTGGTCGGGTGGAGGAGAATGGAGAAGAGAAGATGATGAACAAGATGGCGAATTTCGGTTTGGGCCTTGGGCCAAAACCTTAAGTTTTGTTTTGGGCGGTTTTGTTTTAGTTGGGCCGACCTTGTTTTGTTTTAGTGGCTAGGCCGAAATTTCAGTTAAATTTTCGGACCACATTAGTTATGTTGGGCCAGTTCTCTTTGTTTTATTTTTGGGCCGAACCCATTTGTATTTTTGGATCAGTTTAATTAAGTTTTGTTTGGGCCTTCTCCAAATTATGTTTTGGGCCAGTTCAGTATAAGTTTTTAGGCCCGTTTCTAATATTGCTTGGGGCCAGTCCATAGGACTTAAAATAGATCTATATGGATCTTCCAATGTTTAGACTTACGGGTTCAAAGGTTTGGGCTAGACCAGTTGGGCCCGAACCATGACCTTAGTCATGAGCTCATGAGCCATGCACTTTTGCCTTTAGCCATGAACCATGGCTATGACCATGAACCTGTCGAACCTGGAAACGACAGTTTGACTTGGACGATGACAGTTTGACTTTGACCATCGACCGTTGACTTTGACGGTTGATTTTGACCTTTGACCATGACACGTTGACTTTGACTAGGACATGTTGACTTTGACCATAACATGTTGACTTTGACCATGCCATGTTGACCTTGACTTTGACCGTTGACCTTTGACTGTTGACTTTGACTGTGGAATGTTGACTTTTCCAGTTTTTCACACTTTTGTTTATATGGACTAATATAGTAATAAAATATTATCGATATTGTATAACTTGGTTGGTCATTATCTAATTTAGATTTGACGTGAGTAGTGTATAAAGCATATATATATTGGGCTTTGATTGTGGACTGTGGACTGTTTAATTATGCTACGTTTTGTGTTGTATATTATATGGACATATGTAGTAATAAAATGCTGTGGAAGCTTGTATAACTTTGGTTGTCATTATCTAAGAAAGATTTGACATTGATGTTGTGTATTTTTGACACGTGACGATATTGAGATGTTAGGAGACATTATATTCCTAATACGTTATAATAAAGATGTATGCGATACGTTGAAGCATTGTAACATGATATAATATGCTGGGATAGTTATATTAATGCAATATCTGGGAGAAATGTATATACACTCCATTATTTTATATGTGAGATGCTAATATAGTATCGGTGAATATTTGCCCACGGGATTGTGGCGTAGTGCAATAATATATTGGCACGTGAAAGAATGAAAGTGACTATGAGATATAATTGAGATATTTCTATATATTGTGGCTTAGTGCAATAAGGCAATTGACCTGCACGTGATATAGTAGATATGATTATGAGTCATTAATGTATGACACCTGAATAAATTACGTAACGAAAATCCTAGAACCTGACTACCACAACTCATGTGATTGGCCCTTCTGGCGTTTCAGTTAATCTGAATGGCCTTCGGGTGGCCCTCATGGCGTTTCAGTTAATCTGAATGGCCTTCGGCTGCCCTTCGGGCGTTCAAGAAAATTTGAATGGCCCTCCGGCGTAACCCGAATAGTGGTTTTGATTATTCCGTTCACAAAATAGAACGATGATCGCATAATATTTTATGCCGAATAGTGGCGGTGCTTACATAGATTTGGCTTCCGTGTGAGGATTTACGGTGTCGCGGCATCCCGCGAGGGTGGTTACGCACGGAGTGGCTCATTATGTAAAGGGAGGCATGTAGATGTACATGTTCGGGGGTGGGCGATTGTGGTAGCCAGGGAAACTAGGTAAGACATAGATACGACGGATTTTAAGGACACGCAAAGAAAACCTTAATTAATATAATTATGGTAATATGTTTGTTAATGATGTATATGTAGATAGAGGATTATATATGGTTTTGCAGAAGGGTGGGTCAAACTAATTACTTGGGCAAAGACGACCCACTCTGTGATTGAGCATGAAATGAGGTACGTATATAATATGTTTGTTTGGTTATTTGTTTAGTTGAACCTAAGGCGCCTCGATGGAGGAACTACATGCCTTATTTGTTATGTGTATAGTTTGTTGTGTGGTTAGTGGGAAGTTAAGGCGCCTCAGTGGAGGAACTACCTGCCTTAAATTATTGTACTTAAGGATGTTGTTTTAGTCATTGAAAGTTAAGGCTTCGGTGGAGGAACTAAAGCTGCCCCGTATAGATTATGTATATATTTGTATAAGTATATGTTGTTTTAGAGCTACTCACACCAGCATTTTATAATGTCAACCTAATTGCATGTTTGTTTATGGTGTGTTCATTCAATGAACATAGTTGATAAGTTTTTTGAGTTTAGTGTTGAAGAAGAGTGGTTGCTGCTTGTGGTTTGCGTTAGCATTGCATCTCAGGTTGTGTTTTGTTTTCCCTTGAGGCGATATAGATTTTCAGTCTTGACGATGTTTTACGTATTTTCATTTGTAAATTTTTGTAATGAAAAGGACATTTGTTTAAGATGAAATTTTTATTGGTTTTTAATTAACCGCATATTTAAACTGTTTATGGGTTTTTGGGAGTTGAGAGTGCGTCACACCTCGGAGATCGAAGAGTCGGGAACAAATAATGTTTTTCCGAATTCTGTCGAAATTCGGGGTGTGACAGTATGTGACCAAGTTTAATGAGTTATCGAGGTTTGCTCCCTATCTTGTGGATACTGACAAGAAGAAAAACCAAAAGTTCATTCGTGGGTTAGAGAGTTACTTGTCCAGCAAGTTGATTCCTTTTGACGGGGACACCTTTGATCGTGTGTTGGACTTGGCATTGAGATATGAGGAGCAGAATGCATCCCTAAGAGAGTTGAGGGGGAAGAGTAAGTTTGGTGAGATGCCAGTTGTTGGTCCTAGGCCTTTTGAGAGCAAAGCAAAACCCGAATATGTTTAGGCCTTATGATATTGCTCGTAGGGTCCGTTTCGCAGACCACCATCCTATGGGTTTCAGGGAGGATTTCATCAGCAAGGTGTATTTCGACCCCAGGGAGGATTTGCACAGCAGGTGGTTATAGGCCACCGGGGCAAACTGGAGGCTATAGACCTCGTGGGGAATCAATGGCGAGGCGTGGTCCCGGGCCAGTGGTCGAGCTACCCGCGACCCATACCAAAGACACTCGAGCCATAGTTCCCGTTTGAAAGCGGCTTGGCCGGAAGTGTAAGCAGGTGGGTCATTTATCTCGTTATTGCCCTACCAAGCAGGGTAATCAGCTGAACAGAGCACCAACACCAGTCACTCGTGCTAGGGCCTATGTAGCTATGCCAGGACATGGAAATGTTGAAGGTACCTTTAGTTCATCTCAGTTTATATTCAAAGTTTTGTTTGATTCGGGTGCTTCACATTCCTTTATATCTCGTCAGTATGTTAAGAAAGAACGTTTTAAAACTACACCTTTACCTAAGCCTTTGTGTGTTGAGACACCATTAGGAGGTTCTGTTACCTTATATGACGAGTGCAAAGGTTTTAAGTTGAGTTTCTTAGACCATGTCTTTATGGTAGACTTGATCGTTTTGGGGTTTGAGGGTTTCCATTTTATACTTGGTATGGACTGGTTGACGCATTATCATGTTACCTTGGATTGTGCGAGGAGGGAAGTTATAGTGAATACACCTGGCATGCCGAGGTTGATTCACACATGTGTTAGTAAGGAGGACTCGGTGATGTCTAGCTTCCTGTGCTCTATAGAGATACCCACGAGGGATATTAGCGATATAGAAGTAGTGAGAGACTTCAAAGATGTTTTTCAGGAGATTCCAAGGTTGCCACCCAAGAGGGAGGTGGAGTTTTGTATATACTTGTTACCAGGGACTGCACTAGTTTCAAAGTCGGCTTACCGGTTGGCGCCTAAGCTTTTGGACGAAATGAAAGTGCAAGTCGAGGAATTACTCAAGAAGGGGTAAGAGTTTAAGTTTTAGTTTGTTTTTGGCTTAACCATATCTTTTGAGTGTATGGGTTTGAACCTTTTAAGGTGTGTATGACCAGGTTCATACGACCGAGCAACTCACCATGGGGTGCGCCTGCTATTTTTGTTTCAAAGAAGGATGGTACTCTCGAGGATGTGTATTGACTTAAGGGATTTGAACCGGTGACTATAAAAATAAGTATCCGCTTCCTAGGATTGATGATTTGTTGGACCAGTTGAAAGGGGATAAGATATTTTCAAAGTTTGATTTAAGGACCGGTTATTATCGATGGGAGTCAAGAGAAGAGTATTCCTTTGATCGCATTTAGAACTTCGGTATGGGTCAGATGAGTTTTTGTGATGCCTTTGGGGTTTTTAATGCACCTGCAGATTCTTTATGGACCCGATGAATCGTGATTTTCAGGCCCTATTTGGATAAATTTGTGATTGTTTTCATTGATGACATTTTAGTGTATTCACAAAACACGTAAGAACATAAGATGCATTTGAAGATAGTGATGCAGACGCTCGTGAGAACGAGGTTGTATGCTAAGTTTAGCAAGTGCCATTTTTGGGAGGAAGAAATTTGTTTCTTGGGACATGTGGTATCTAGTGAAGGGATTGTTATAGACCCTGAGAAGGTTGCTGCAGTGAAAGAATGGAAACAACCAACCACTGTTATAGAGATTAGGAGTATCCTGGGGTTAGCTGGATATTATCGGAGATTTATTGAGAAGTTTTCACTTATTGCAGCTCCGCTCACGAGGTTAACTAGGAAGGATGTGAAGTTTGTGTGGACTAATGATTGTGAGAAGGCTTTCTTAGAATTGAAACAGAGGTTGACTACAGCTCCAATTTTAGTAATCCTGACTAGAGGCGGAAAGTGGTTTTTACAGATGCTAGTGGAACTGGTTTGGGTTGTGTGTTAATGCAAGACCAGAAGGTGGTGTCGTATGCTTCACGACAGTTGAAGATACACGAGAGACGTTATTTTACTCATGACCTGGAGTTAGCGGCAGTGGTTTTTGCTTTGAAGGTGTGGAGACATTATTTATATGGTGAGAAGCTCGAGCTTTACACAGATCACAAGAGTTTGAAGTATCTTTATTCACAGAAAGAGTTGAATATGAGATAGTAGAGATGGATGGAGTTCATAAGTAGTTATGACTTCGAGATTCAGTATCACCCAGGCAAGGGCAATGTAGTTACGGATACACTTGGTCGATTGTTTGGTGTTTTGACCACTCTTATGGTGCAAGAGTGGAAGAGTTTAGAGACTATAGCAGCTTATGACGTCCGGACTACACCAAATACATATGAGGGGTATATATGCAGTTTGGAGGTTAGGCCGGTGATTTTCAGTAGAGTGATTGCCATGCGCAGAGACCGATTTCTTTTGAGTCGGTTAGATGATCTGGTCATTGATATTTTAAATGATTGTCCATCTGATTGGGCAGTTGATTCTAAGGGAGGATTGAGATTTCATGAGAGCTTGTGTGTACCAGATGATGCAGGGTTAAAGAAGGAGATATTATATGAAGCTCATCATTCTCGGTTTACAATTCATCTTGGAGGAACGAAGATGTACCAAGACTTGAAGAGGACCTTTTGGTGGGAAGGAATGAAAAGAGATATCGGAGAATATATTTCTCAGTGTTTAACTTGTCAGTAGGTTAAGGCAGAACATCAGAGGCCTTCTGGATTATTGCAGTCATTAGAGATACCGATGTGGAAATGGGAGCACATTTCTATGGATTTCATTGATGGCTTGCCTAAGTCTCGGAGAGGTAATGAATCTATTTGGGTTATTGTTGATCGTTTAACGAAGTCTGCTCATTTCATTCCTATTGACGTGCATAGAAATACAGATAAGTTAGTTTCCTTGTACATTCGGGAAGTGGTTAGGTTACATGGGATTCCAGTGAGTATTGTTTCAGATCAAGATCCTTTGTTCACTTCCGAGTTCTGGAAGAGTTTTCAGCGTGCTATGGGTACTAGTTTGGCGATGAGTACTGCTTATCATCCTCAGACAGATGGATAGATGGAGAGGGTGAATTAGATATTAGAAGATATGTTACGCTCTTGTGTAATGGATTTTGGTGGAGGATGCGAGGAGCATTTACCTTTGGTGGAGTTTGCATATAATAACAGTTTCCAGTCGAGCATCGGTATGGCACCTTTTGAGGCTTTGTATGGGCATCCATGTCGATCACCTGCTTGTTGGGTAGACGTGGGAGACCGAGTATTACTTGGGCCTGAGATAGTGAGAGAGACATCTGAACAGATTAAAATCATTAGAGAAAGGATTAAGACAACACAGAGAAGGCAGAAAAGTTATGCAAATTTGAAGAGGAAACGGGTTGAGTTTTCTGTAGGCGATTTTTTGTTTTTGAAGGGTTTCCCCTATGAGAGGAGTTATGAGGTTTGGCATGAAAGGAAAGTTGAGTCCACGATATATTGGACCATATGAGATAGTAACCTCCGTTGGTAGTTTGGCGTACCGTCTTGCTTTGCTGCCTAACTTAGCAATGATTCATGATGTCTTCCACGTGTCTATGCTACGGAAATGTGTGAAAGATCCTACTGAGATTGTTCAGCCAACAGAGCTAGAGTTGAACGATGATGTAACTTTTTACAAATGAGGCCTATCACGATAGTAGATAGGGATGTGAAACACCTTAGGAGGAGGATTATAAACTTGGTAAAAGTGCAAGATTGGAGTGAAAGGGAAAATGACATGACTTGGGAACTTGAAGATAAGATAAGGCAGATGCATCCTGAGCTCTTCTCTAACACTCTACCTTGAATCTCGGGACGAGATCCTTTTAAGGTGTGTATATTATAACACCCCGTCTTTTTATTTTATTTTCCTAGTATAATAATAATAATAATAATAATAGATAATAGATAAAACAAAAGATATGATAATTATCAGTTAAGGATAAAAGCCCCGTAGGTAAATAGATAAGTTTCCTCCTTGTTTTTCGGTGAGTTTTTTAAAAACTAAAAGGGGATTCTCACGTAGAGTTTTTGAGGGAAAAACATAGCGAGAGTTTTAGAAGAAAAAAAAGGGAGTTTTACTGAAAGAAGAAAAGGTTTTGAACGAGGAAGATCGTCTTTTTCACGCGATAGTCGACTTCGGTCTTTCAGGGTTTTTCCGCTTTCGAAAAGTTGTTCGGTTTATAAACTGTGAGTAGTCTGAAGATGTTTTTTTTTTTTAAATATTTGTTTTCTGCTAATCATATCCGTAATACTGGTTTCCTTATTTGATATCTTGTAAACTCTGTTAATGGTGCCAGCTGTTAGATACAAATTTTGAAGTACTACAGTATATAAAATTCTGTTGAGTTTGAGCATTGAATTGTCGAAGCCTTGACACCGGTTGTTCATGGCGTCGACATCAGAACCAAATCGTCCTATTCTTTGTTGTGTTTGAATGATGTGTTTTGTTTGATTTTGTAGTGATGTTAAATTGTTGTGGTTATGATTGATGATGTTTGGTTGTGGTGGTGAAGTGTTGGGTATTGAATTGGTGTTTGGTTTGATTGGGTGCTGGAGAGTGTGAGGGGAAGCTTTGGAACAGGCGCATTAATGGAGGTCAATGTCGATCCGGTTTTGAGGGAGGAATTGGTGAAACAATGATTTGGGTTTTGTATTAACTAAAGTAGTAGGGGTTTTAGTTTAGGTCATTTTCAGTTAGGTTGGGAGGTGAGTGGTGGTCCGGCGAGCTCTGCAGTGGTGGTGGAGGCGCTGGAAGAGGTGACCTAGCATAGGATTGGGAATCGCGATTTGTTAGTATAGGTATGTAGGGGTTTTCAAAAGGAACCAAACCGCTAGGTTAACTAGTGGTGGCGAGCGGTGGTTGGTGGTGGATGCGCTGGAGAGTGTGAGAGAGGAAGATGAACAGTGATTTTTTGTTGTTGGGCTTATGTCGAATTTCGTGGGTGGGCTTGAGTGTTTTAATTTTTTGAATTTCTTTTTGGACTTAAGTTTTAGACTTTGGGCCTTCGTCTTTGGGTTTTGGGTTAGAAGAGTTTAGGTCTGGTTGACTGCTGTTGACCATTGGCAGGTTGACTTTGATTGTTGACCATTGGCAGGTTGACTTTGACTATTGACCAGGGTTGACTTTGACTAGTTGACCCAGTTTGACTTTTAACTCGGATTATGATTTGGGCTATTAGGATAGGTTTAGGGCTATTAGCGTGCTTGACTTTAGGCTAAGACCTTTATATATACGTGTGTACGTGTATTAACTACTATGTGATATTTCAGTTTGATATACAACCTTATGACACTTAGACATCCATATAATTAATAATGCGTAAACCAAAAATACAAGAAACAAGAAACAAGATACTCCTTAGTTCTCTGAAATAATATATGCAATAAAGTTCAATAATGCATAAACAAATTTACCGCACCCTTTTAGAACTCTCCACGCCTCAAGTTTTGGAAATGAGTTTTATGACTGATGATGTCATATGTTAGGTGGGCATTTATTGAATGTGCCATAAATGGCCCGTTAGCATTATAAATGGTTATTCATTGAATGTGCCATAAATGACCCGGGTATTCATTGAATGTGCCATGAATGACCAGATTGTTTGGAGTGCCCTAGAGAGGAACTAAGGTATTCGCTTTGCGGATTAGTTGTATTCCTTGAGTGTACGTGAATGTAGGGTTGGGTATTCCTTGAATGTGGCGGAATGACCTAGGGCATTCATTGAATGTGCCATGAATGGCCCGTTAGTGATATGATATGTATTCTTTGAATGTGGCGGGAATGACCTAAGGTATTCATTGAATGTGTCATGAATGACCTGAGTTTTATGCCCTAAGAGGCTGTGAAATATGTGTATGAAAGCCTAGAGATGGCTATGATATTGTGGTATTTGGTAGGAAAGAGGCATACAGAAATGTGTGATTTGGCAAATGTGTGGAGTGCAAATCGTGGAGTTGGTACTAAAGGGTGAGTGTATAAGAAAAGTAATTGATTAATTGATAAGAGAAATTGATTTGAGTGTGCGAGTGTGTTTGGGCTTACATTTGAATACCTAGAGGATATCTACATATGTTATATAAAATTTCTAACTTTCTTTTGCAGGAGGGTAGGACTTAATAATATTTTGTGTAGGGACGCGGTCCTACCCTAATACAGCAGTGGATATCGGTAAGTTTTAGTTTATTTAATTAGTTATTAAAACAAGTTATTATAACGAGTTAATAAGATGGAAGTCTTGCTTGGGAAGAAACTATGCCAGTTGAAATGACGAAACTACCTGTCTTCCAAGCTGAGAATGATTAAATTATGATATATTTAAAGTGTTAGTTAGATAAGTAAAGATTGGAAATGTTTATATGTGGTTAGTCTACTCATACCAGCAAATTCCATTTTGTTGACCTTTGTTTGCTTTGTTTTGGCAACGTGGGTGTGTTCTTGGGAATATAGGTGGAAGGCAGTAGAACCGCGGCATGTGATTTGGATTCTTGCCTGGAGCAGTCCTTTAGTTCTTTTATTAGGTCCGATTCTTCTTGGAAGGATGTAATAACGTAGTTTATATTTCAGCATGACATGAGAATAAGATATTGAAGACTTTTATTTTTTAGAGTTGTTTGATATTCTGTTTGGACGGAAGATAGCTTAATAAAGTGATGGTGGAAAACTCTTGGGATTATTTTAATTTAAGTTGATTCTTTTATGATGTGGGTTTTTAAGGTTTTTGGCATGTGTTGTATCCACCCCGTCATAGCCTGGGTTTTTAGACAATTAAACATAGCGATGTTTGAGATATTTATATTTCAAATATTCACTTTGTAATTGTTTAGAAATTCGGGTTGTGACAACAATGGTACCCAAATCTCTGTCAATAGAAACAAAATCATACCTTTCTTCTTTTTTTGGCATTTTTCAGATCATTATATTCTTCTTCTATTTTTCTTTTTCAGAGAGATTTGAAATATGCTGATCAACAAATAAGTAACTTAGTTTTGTGGAATGTCAAGTAGTAACACCGAACAAAGATGAGATAAAGTTTTTGGTGGAAAAGTCGGGACTTTTGTTTTGTTTTTGTTTTTTGATTGGTTTTAATAGGGTGAGAATGGCGAACAATTGAAATTGGGAAAAGATAGCGTAGATTTCCTTTTTTCTTGCCGAATTATTAGAAAAGCTGAGGTGTCCACCTCAGAGAAAAAAGGGGAGCTGACGTGGTTTGTTGGGAGCAGTCTCGACTGTTCAGTATTAATGGTATTTGATTAATGTTATGGCATGAAAGTAAATATTCATTCTATATGCCAACAATATACAATCCAACTATTGACCCACTGGTTCGACCAGTGATTCACTGACCCAGTATCTACACCGGGCCAATCCCCGAGTTGGGTCTGATAACATTGGTAGAGATGCAGTGTCGGCCTTGATGCAAAGCAAGCCAAGCCACCGCTTTGGGCCACTAAGTCAATACATATCAAATTTAAGGGCCACATTATACTCGCCCACAAAATCCCACAAAAGGGAAATTTATTACGTTTTCAATCAAAAGTCAAAAAGCCACCTACGGAAACATAAAAAAAAAACCCAGTTGTTGTTCGCCTGTTCCAAAACTGAAATTCTACAAAAAAAAAAACAAACCTTCAGTCGTTGTTCGCCTATTCAAGAAGTAAAGACGTAAAGGTACAAAACTCCACTCATTCTACCTGGTTTTTGGTATTAAATATTTAGATAATTAGATTGGAGTGTTTGTTGTTTACAATCATGCCTCCTAGAATTAGAATGCATGCATATGGTAGTAGCAAAAAAAAAAAAAAAAAACAGAACAACTTATTCAATCTCAAACAGGAGCTATTCATAAGTATTTTTCTAGTGGCAAAGAAAAAGATAGTTCTGATGAAGATTTAGTGAATGAAGAACATGAAAATTTGGTGGATGCACCACATGAAGATTTGGTAGATGAGGATTGCCAATGATAATGAGGATCATATGATGAATGACACACATGAAGACTTGGTAGCTAACTGAAGACAATGAAAATTTGGTGGCTGCAAACAATAAAGATTTGGTGGATAAAGATGATGAAGATTTGGTTGATGAAGAACTTAATCAACAAATAAATGTGGCTGGCTTATTTAGGCTAGTAAACATTGATGACCCGCGAAAATGGGATAAGATGGATCAAAATTTGAGATTTATTAGTGGAAAGAGGCCCTAAAAAGAGATAACCTTGTCGATTTTCCTAAAGATGATCTTGGTAGGCATTTTTCTTCTACTCATTATGTTGACACTTATCAAATGGAGAGAAGTAAGATAGAAGATGGCTTGTATATTCCAATGCTTTGGATAGGGTATTTTGCTTTTGTTGCAAGTTGTTTAAGCATGACGGAAACAATATTCAGATGGTGAATAATGGATTTAAAAATTGGAGAAATCTTTTACAGAGGCTTAAAAGTCATGAAAAAAGTAGTAGGCACATCAGTTGCATGATCGAGCAGTTGGATTGAATTAGAGATAAGATTGAAAAAGAATGAAACGATTAATAAACGTGTGCAAGAACAGATCAATAAAGAGAAAGAACGTTGGGGTCACATATTACTGAGGATATTCTCTATTGTGAAAGCTCTTGCTAGAAATAATTTAGCATTTCGTGGGACAAAAGAGAAGATTTATCAAGAGAACAATAATATTTTCTTAGGCATAATTCAGATGATTGCCGAATTTGATCCTGTAATGCAAGAACATATTCGGTGTATTCAAAAAAAAGAAATTCATTACCATTATCTTAGTCACAAGATACAGAATGAGTTAATACATTTGCTAGAAGAGGAGACCAAAAGTATCATTGTAAATAAAATCCAAAAAACAAAATATTTTTCTGTGATATTTGATTGCACCCTAGATATAAGTCATGAAGAACAAATGTCAATTGTTATACGGTGTGTTGATGTTTCTACAAGTCCGGTAAAAATAAAATAATTCTTTTTAGGATTTCTATAGGTGGACGACACTTCGGGATTGAGACTTTTTAACACACTCAAAGATGCACTAAACTCTCTTCAGCTAGAAATCGGTGATATAAGAGGACAAGGATATGATAATGGATCTAACATGAAAGGAAAACACAAAGGTGTGCAAAAGAGGTTGCTTGAAATAAATCTAAGAGCAATGTATACGCCTTGTGGTTGCCACAGTCTCAACCTTGCTCTATGTGATATGGCTAACTCTTGTTCTAAAACTGTATTTTTTTTTAGTGGTACAATGTATATATTCGTTGTTTTCTTCTTCTACAAAGCGGTGGAAGGTCTTCTTCTTCAAAGATCATGTAAAATACAAAGAAAAGAAATGTAAGAATACCCTATCTACCGTGATCATGGAAAACATATAGAGTTTTTATGTACGTCCTTTTTACATTTTACCGTAATTCTTAAATGATGTGTAATATGCAATCAGTCAACTAAATCCTACAAAGTGACTAATAGTCTAATACCATCTTGTGGCCGGTAAATACAAAAAAAAAAAACTCACAAGAGTACAAGACTGATTTTGAAAATGACACACTTCATGCCTCGATATCTTTGGATTAATTAGAAGCGGGTTGACCAGTAGTATTTTTTTTGTTTTGCTAAGGTGCGGGTTGACGAGTCTCCCACTCTAGTTGCCTTGAAGATGTAATTGAATTGGGTAAACTCGTTAGACCGATCGACTCAAAATTTATTTTTTTACTAGCTAGAATTTAAATCAGTCAGTCTATGGCGTATCTTAATGACGTTTGTCTATGACAAACGAAATCTAACCGTGAGAAACAAACCATATTTATTGACAGGGTGGCTACTGTTGGATTGTTGTTTCAGCCAACAAATTCCAATACCACGAGGTATATATTCAAGCATAATCCTCCTTGAGCTATAAGGGCTCCAATACAACCCCTAGAAGGCCTTTTATAGTTACTACCATCTTGGAAATTATGGCGGGTAAAGATTTTAGAGAGAAATGAATTTGGGAGGATTGCTACAACAAGACTCAAACCACATGACATGCATGTTACAAGTCAAAACACACTTTCACCATACTAGTTTCACATCAGCTAAAAATTTATGCCAGATTTATCTTTTAATATAAAAATATGCCATTGTAAAATATAAGAGTCTTCTATGTCCCTTGTCTCCTCTAAACACACCTTGGAAAAACTGATATGGCCCTCTATTTTGAGGGCACACATTGGTGATGCTCTAACCTTACTCATATAATCTTTTGTGCATTACTCAAAAAGCTAAATAATCGAGAACGATTATCACTACATGTATCATGTATTCATGTATGCCTCTACATAGCTTTTTTTTTTTTTTTTCTTTATTTTAAAAGTAGAAAATTAAAGTACAACAATACCTACAATTGCGCCATCCAAAAAAAACAAAGGTGATATTCATTTGTTTATTATGGATGCTAATGAATATCACATACTTTATATGAGTTATATATTGTATCAATCTAGTATCGAAAAACAGTAATAAGAAAGGAAGTAAAACTTATTCGAGGATTGTTTGCACAATTTCCTTAAGAAAAAAACAGTATGGTAGCCGCCAAAAGGTTGTCGTCTCGGATACCAAAATTGGATGAGCGTGTCACCCTTTAATGAACTCTGCGGGAACTCTCAAAGATATACTCGGAAGTTTTGAATCGGAGGAAAATAATGTTGTGTTTTCGTATTTTCTAAAAAGAGAGACCTTAGTTTTATAGATCTGAAAAAAACTTCGGGCTATTGCCTTTATTGTTTGACTTCGAATCAAGAAAAGATGTGAGTTTCAGTTTTGGAAAGAAGACCAAAAACAAGCCCCAACTTACTGCGATCCATGAAGCCCAATTGGGTGGATTTGCACCCCCTAGGCGACGTGTGTGGCACAAGACTAAGGTTTTCGGAGATTTTGGCATGAGCAGCACCTCCTTATATCTCTCTACACTATCCCCTCCATAAGGACACAACCAATATAAACTTAAGAGTCTTAAGTTTAGTAACCAATGGGACTAAAGCCCCCACATTAGAGTGTAGTAGATACAAAAGGTCATGGGTTCAAACCCATGAGGACACAAATTCATTCACATTTCCAACAAATGAATGGAATTATTAAGAAAGAAGAAAAAAAAAAACAAAACAAGAATGTCGGAGTACAAAGGTGTCATAACGACTTGAACCTTAAGTTTTGGTGTTTTGTCTGTCGGGATTACTAGTTGACCGGTGACCTTAGTCTTGAACATTCAACCTATATGTAAGCCTAGTCAACAGGTAAACACACATAACTTCATAAATCATCATAGAGTTCCCCGGTTTTGCTTTCATTATAGCCATGAGCTTCCCGGGTTTCATGAGTGCTCTAGAGAACAAGCCTATAAGTTCTCATAGGAAGCGGCTTTTACTTGAACACTCATATAGGATCAGAGGTAATCTTTGTATCTTTACACCCCAATGGAAAACCAGCTATAGAAAGCATTAAGAGTATTCACTCATCCTTTAAATGATACGAAGGTACTACTACATCATAGGGATGGGTACGAAGTTTTCACTCTAGGTGTAGTACCCCCACAAATCATGAATAACTTGTTTCCCCATTGAACCTTGATCCGGGATCTCCATTCACGAAGGTTGGGTGTCGGTTATCGGTGATTTAATTAAATAGGCAATTAGTCTTTAATAGACTTTAACCGATGTACTAAAACCCACTCTACTAGCTAGGTCTTTAGTTAAAGGATAACTAAATTTTCTTTTGACCTCACAAAGTCAATAGCTATGATCCCATCTCTTAACAATGCATACCGTGTTATGTCTTACCGAATATGTCGAGATTTCCCATTATAGGAAGTATTTTTGGCCCCTCAAGATGCTTGGCTATCACGGTGAATAGAGGCAGTGGAATGGGGGTTTAGGCCAAAGCGGGATATCAATCAAAAAATTTCGATCCACTGCTTCCTACTAGCTTTGTCTAAAGCTATAAACTCAGATTCCATAGTGGAAAAGGGCAATGCAAGTTTGCTTTTAGATGATTAAACCCCGCCATAGTGAACACATAACCACTAGTGGATTTAGATTCCGAGAATCAAGAATCCAATTGGCATCACTTGAAAGCACAATTTGGATATCGCCATAATGAACACCATAATTTGAAGTATATTTCAAATATCTCAATACCGATAAGAGCATCCCAATGCTCATTTCTTTGGGATTTATGGTGTATCTACTAACATACAAAGCTATGTCGGGTCTAGTGCAGTTCATAAGATACATGAGACTACCTATAACCCTAGAAAACTCTAAAGGAGATACACCTAATCCAAATTTTTTTGTCAAATGTATACTAGGATCATATGGTGTTAAAAAAAAAAATCAAATTGATTAAATCTTTTAAGCATTTTCTACATAATGAGATTGAGACAAAGTAATTCCATCGAATTATACACTATCTTAATGCCAAGAATGACATAAAACGATACCCAAATCTTTCATGTCAAAATGCTTACTCAAAAAAAGATTTAGTCTTATTTGACGGTCTCTAAACTACGGGTTCCAATGATCAACATGTCATCCACATATAAACAGATAATTACACCAGATTGTTCCTCAAATTTGCAATAAATGCATTTATGCCTCATTTATTAATATTAAAACCATTAGAGATTAGCACACTATCAAATTTCTATGCCATTGTTTAGGAGCTTGTTTGAGACCGTAAAGAGATTTCTTTAGCCTACAAACTTTTCTCTCAAGGCCTTCTAAGACAAACCCTTACGGTCTGATCCATATATATCTCCTCTTGTAATTCCCCATTTAGAAATGCCGTTTTAACGCGTCCATTTGGTGAATTACGAGAAGTAGAAGCAAAGGCTATTAACATTCGATAGATGTAATCCTTGTCATTAGAGAGTAGGTATCAAAGAAATCAAACCCTTCTCTTGTTTATAGCCTTTGCTACTAATCTCGCTTTTATATTTATCAATAGATCCATCGCCTTAAGTTTCTTTCTAAATAACCATTTATTCCCAATAGTTTTGACTCCCCAAGTGTTATTGGTTATAATGGACTCATATTCACTTAGAATGGCCTCTCTCCAAAAATCGCGATAGAAGATGACATGGCCTCTGAATAGGTCGAGGATCCTCCTCTATAAGAAAGTAAAGGAAATCAGGTCCAAAAGAGGTGTTAGTCCTAGGTCTTGCTCCTCCCTCTGAGTTATCGTGAAGAATCTTCTAACCAAGTGTAGAAGAACTTCGAGTCCCTCCCCGATCTCTCAATAAATGGGAATTTATCCTCAAAAAGACATCATCCCTAGACTCAATAATGGTATTATCATCAACAAATTTATTTTTAGATTTGAAGACTAAAACCTCAGGCAATGCTATTCCGTGCATACCCAATAAAGACAATGTTTTAGGGCCAAGTTTAGTCCCTTGGGTGTTGGTATATAGATACCTTAGCCAAACACCCCCACACTTTAAAGAATCTATAAAATCGGTGTCCTATTTTTCCACATCTCCATGTTCTTTAAAAGGTATCTTAGAAGGCCGTTAGCAAAGCCTCCCCATAGGTTCATAGAAGCCCCAGAGCTATTGATCATTGAATTGATCATATCTTTGAGAGTCCTATTTTTCCTCTCTGCTATCCCATTGGATGGGGAGCATAAAAGGCGATGGTCTCATGTACAATACCATTATTTTTCACAAAATTTATTGAAAGGACGTTAATATTCACCTCCTATCGGACCTAACTATTTTTTATTTTCTTGTCTAACCGGTTCTCAACTTAGGTTTTAAAGGAAATAAATTTAGCTAAGCTATCATCCTTACTCTTAAGAAGATAAACATGATGAAGCGTGAAGCATCATCAATGAATGTAACAAAATATTTATTACCTCCTCTAGTCATGTAAACTTTTAAGATCACATAGGTCGATGTGAATCAATGCCAACAACTTCGGTGTTTCTTTCTACCTTTTGAAAGGTTTCTAGCATATTTAGATTCTACACATACTTCACATCTCTTATTTTCAGAAATAGTATTCTTGGATATGTTACCTAGATGCATCAGTTTTTTAATTGAAACATTATTGCGTGTCCATTTCAACCCCAGATCAAATGACTCAACCATATAAGAAGAAGTAGATGCTTTATTTAAATCAAAAGTTACATTGAGCTTAAACAAGCCTTCATCTAAATAACCTTTACCCACAAGGCTCCCCCCTTAGTCGAGAACAAATTTTTTCAAAGACAAGTTTTGACCCCTTCTTACTTAAAACAAAACCAGATTTTTCCTAATATCGGGGAACATAAAGAACATCCTTCAAATTAAGAACATTTCAGTGAACTTCAAATTTGTCCCTTTTCCTTCAACTCTAGATGCCGGATGGAGTTACCCATGAACGGACTTTCTCCTTCTCCCGGAGGAGTAAAATGCACTTTTTAGTGCCCATGATGTGTTTGGTAGCCCGGTGTCTACCCACGATCGTCATGTTACTTTCGCCAAGTTAAATGAACCACAAAGAAAAGTTACCAGAACTACATTTGCTTGTGCCTTGTCTTTCTTCCCATCATTCGGACCTTTTTGAATTTTACGGTCGGGGCTATAACATAGCAATGAATTTTGGATTGTAAGGTTTCTTTTAAAAGTGAGGTTGGAATTTGTTTATTCTTGTTCAGCGTGATATGGTTTCTTTTTTGACGGGAATTTAGTTGATTTAGACTTAGAAGAACTAGCAAATAAGCGTTACCTTCCACCGGGTTAGCCTTAGCCTTCATTTTACGAAGTCTCCACATTGAGTTGAAATTTATCCTCCTCGATCCAAGGTTGGCGATCGGATCTTCTAGTGTCATCTCTTTCTTCTTATGTTTGAGACTATTTTGTACTCCTTCGAGGAAGGGAGTTTCTCAATGATGGAAGCAACACGGAAGCCTTTGCAGATTTTATAACCTTCCTGCAAAATCTCATGAATAATTATTTAAAGCTCCTCCACTTGAGAAACAATGATTTCCCATCTTCCATCTTGAATTCGAAACTTTCCTACAAGAAAAACACGCATCTTTCGGAGAGCATACTTCTTATCAAGTAAACTCCTAATTCGAAGCGATCGTACACCGCAAAGATAAACATCATACAAATCAAGGGAAAGACAATCAAGTATATAATTTCTACATAAGTAGTCTTTCTTTTCCCATCTCTCCACACCACCGAGCGACCCGTGTTCATCTTCATTTTCATTGTAAAGCGGGTTTCACAATCGAAATCCATTCAACCAATTTCAGAGTAGTCGATAAAACCGCATTTTCATCCGCCGGTAGCTTAAAATTTACGCCATCAAAAAAATTCGGGTTTGACGGACTTACCACTAGGTTTTTCCAATATTAACAACAAAGCCACAATACTAGATAATAACGGATCGTTATTAGACAATCGTTTTTTGTCTTAATCATCGAGGATTGTGCTCGGCAGCCTTCGTCTCCCGGGAGAGACCTTAAATCTTTCCCAATTGGGTGGATTTGCATTAGCGGCGTGTGTGGGCACACGCCAAGACTAAGGTTTTCTGGAGCTCCCAAACCAAGGAGGCCTTGTAAGCACCTCCTTATATCTCTACACTATCCCTCCATAAGGGACACAACCAATATAAACTTAAGAGTCTTAAGTTTAGTAGTAACCAATAATGGACTAAAGCCCCCCACATTAGAGTGTAGTAGATACAAAAGGTCATGGGTTCAAACCCATGAGGACACAAATTCATTCACATTTCCAACATATATATCATATCCATTTCCATTTCGACAGTATGTAGTAAAATTTGACTGTGACCTCTGTTTTGTAGTGGATTCTTAATATGCATTGTTTTAAATTAAATAACAGATTGTGCTAACCATAATGATTTAAGATCTAATTGATATAATGTACAACTTGACCTTTAAACTCGATTAAGTTAAAATCAAGAAATACAAAAAAGAAGTACAGTTTATCACTCCAATAGCGCCCAATATAATTAACTCATAATCCACACTTTAAAATTACGAACTATAATCAATTAACTATAGCGACAATCCAATCTGTTGTCTAAACTTGGACTTAGAACTTATTATATTTATCCTCAGACCAAAATGTTAATTATACAAAGAACTATATAGGTTTTCATCAACTTACCTGTTTCATTGTCTATTTAATTCTTTTTTGTTTCTTGGTCGATACTGACTTGAATTTTACCAGAAAAAAAATCTGCAAGTGCTGTTTATTTTAGGCGAAAATTGTCCGTAAAAAGTTCTTGAAGTATTAAGATTGATGAAAAATTGCTCAATCGCCATCTAATCAACAGGATTCGAGGACCAACTATATTTCTGAAAAGGAAAAATCTGTTCATATGGATTGTAAGATTGGTCATGTAACTAACTTGCGTCTGATCGATATCCTTAATTCAACTATGATCCCTCATATACAGCACGTTGAAAGAACACAGGTTTCGCACACAGGTGCAATTCAAAGCTGATGTAGCTTAGTAGCTAAGCATGCGTCTAGGCCACAAACTTTCGAGAGTATGGACCCTCTGCATCAAAGACCATGCCGCCATATGGTGTCTACTTCAGATTGAGCCCCCCAGCAAAACCCACTATAAAAAAGCTGGACCCTGTGCAGCAAAAGACCATATATTATCTTTCATCCAACCCAAGTAACAGTCCCCAGGGCCAGGGCTCAATTTACCCAACCCCAAATTACAATTTCATGGCAACAAGGCCATCGAGGTGTATTCAAATGATGATTTTTTTTTTTGTAATGAACCATCATAATAAAACTTAAATTTAAAGGAGTTCACAAACTTCACATTCACAATTTAGAGACACAATACATTTTTGGAGAGGTCCTCATGTCTTGATACCTAATCTATAGCCCACCTAGCAAGCTCACGGGCCTTCCCATTATTCAACTGAAGACTGGAAGAGTAGTCAAAAGGCAAAACACTCCAATCTAGTTACTAGTAAAGTAGTAATCTACAAGTTGATTTTTCTAAACTGAAGGGCATCTCCAATGGAGAGTGGACATATACACCTCCACCATAAAGGCCACATAGGTGCCACTAGGATTTTATAACCCATATTACACACTAATAGTTTCTACACCCAAAATGGTATTCAATGCGACAAAGCTAACGAGTTTGTTAAATTGAAAAAACGTCAGTCAAAGTCCGTCACAAATAGGTTTAACTACAAAGAAAATAAAAGGCACGTCACTCTGAGTAACGTCCATGGTTGATTACAATAGAAAGTCCACAAACGCAAGTTTATGTGACACGTGAGATGTACTTAAGTTCAGACGTGTGATGGAGTGTCACCTGAGCAATATATCAACTAATAGAGGCAGGGGCAGATCTAGGAGTTGGCTGAGCCCTGGATGGCGTCCATGGTTGATTACAATAGAAAGTCCACAAACGCAAGTTTATGTGACACGTGAGATGTACTTAAGTTCAGACGTGTGATGGAGTGTCACCCGAGCAATATATCAACTAATAGAGGCAGGGGCAGATCTAGGAGTTGGCTGAGCCCCCCCCAGTGGTGGAGAATCTTGCATCCTCTCCACCCCCTCTATTAGCTACTAATCACCTACGATATACCACCCCATTTTTGACATTTACGATGCAAACTTTACACTCTATACAGTTTTCACTCACTATTGGAGATGCCCTAATACCAGGTTATAAATCTTAATGTCCACTTATACACTTTTTACATAGTGTAATTTTCATAGCAAACCACTCTCAATCCACACATCTACTGTACGAAGGTGTCGACAAATGTCCTACACGCATGATTGCATGCATTTGGCATTATCCCGGAGAAAAGAATGCGGAAGTGGCTCTTTCAACTTTCAACTGATCATCTAGAAATCGATGGTTCCAACTTCCACTGTTCAATATATTTTCGTTTTCCGAATTTTCTTTTTTTTAAAAAAAAATGATTGCACATTGTTCCGCATGTTACCCATTTATCTAAGGAAACAGATAAGTTGGTTAGTAGTCGCATTAATAAAAGAGACTTCATTTACAGCAGTAGGAGAGTTCCCAACGACTTCCATTTACATGCAAAACGCCAAACTTCTAAAAGTTAAATTCCATTCCTATCCCCAGAAACTGCAAACATGATCAGTTCATGCTTCTTTCCTTCCCTCCATCATCTTCACGCAAATCACACTTTCATTTTCCATTTGTAGGGCTAGTGTTTCATACTTCCATTGCAACAATAGTCATGGCGAACGATGCAGTTCTTAGAACTTGTTTGGTGTGTTTGGGTGCGTTAGTGTTGTTGATTGGACTCTATACTTATTCTTTCAAGAAAATGTTGGTTACTTATGCTTTTGGTCTTCTTGGCATTGCTGGTGTTTTGTTGCCTGATTGGGAATTCTTTGATCGTGATTTCTCGCAATGGGTTTATCCCATGTCCACTGATGATGCTCAGAAACCCACATCCAATAGGTAATCTCTTTTAGCCTTTTGTTTAAAAAGTATGAAAGAGTACAAATTTGGATAGGGTTTAGCAAATATAGTCTTAATTTTCAAGAGTCAAGTTAGCATTCAATATATTCGTACAACAGATTTTACTATGTCGAACAAAATAATCAAACTAACAAATAGAATGAGAGAGAGAGAGAGAAACATCTTTTACCCCTTCACCCAAGATCACTAATTTAGAAATTAGAATGTGCTAGTAGCGATAAGGGTTTTGCAAAACTCTAATATATCTACTTCAATCTATTTAAGAAAGAATGCAATTACTGATTATTCTTTCTGAACATTTCTATGTGCAGGTTCAGGATCTACCCTATGAGACTGTTTTTGTACACCACAGTCTACAGCTTCGGTGTATACAAATGGTGGATGTTTGTGTTTAACTCATAAGCTCACACGCATTTGGAGGATGCAATATGAGATGATTTCAGGGGTAGACTGATACTTGATGCTTACCTCAGAGCCAATACATTTAGAGCATGTCTTCAGTGCGCGAGATGTATGGGCCTTTGGATCAATACTTCTTTATTGAAATACACCCTCACCGCAGTGTGTGAGTGGCCCAGATTCATCCTCACTTTCTCTCTCCTGCGCACCCTAGATTTACCCATACGTTTAATGGAAAATTTATATATTTGTCAATGGCTTTATTATCCATTTTAGAGAATGCTTTTTCAATGAATGATTGTTTGGTGTTCCAAGTTCCAACATGTTTCTTTTCACTTCACAAGATTAAACAGTGAAATTATAACACTCTGTGTTTTTTTATACGTATTTTTCTATTTAATTAATTAATTTAATTGTTTATTTTAAAAATTCGTCGGATTGGACTCGGAATACGTGGGCTTGGTTTTTTGGGCAGAAGTCGGTGTTGGGCTTGGGTTTTAGGACCAAGTATATAAACACATCGTTTACAGAGAGAAGGGTTTTGAAGATAATAAAATATAAAAATGAGAGAAAGAAAGGTTTCTTTGGAGAGGTGGAGCACCGACGATTCGGGCTAGGAAAATTCGTCGAAATACATTAGTTAAGGTGAGTAGCTATTTTGCTATTTCACCGAACTTATGGTTTTCGTGTATTGATAATCGTTTCATTATCCGTGGTATTGGACTTCGTGCCATCTGTTTTATTAAACTTTATTGAATTTGGATTTGAATTTAAACCGTCCGAAACTGTGTTAATTGGGTAAAAGTATCAAAGCTTTGAAGAGCAAAGCTTCGAGGAGTGTCAATGGCGGCTCCCCTCGTCCATTTCGCGTGGATCGTTAAAACCGTTGTGTCTTTGGGGTTAGTGGGATTACCATTGGTGGTGGTTGGAGAGAGATTCGGCGGGTCATTGAATTTGGGTAAAAGCTTGAGCGGCTATTAATGGCGACCAAGAAATCATGATGATAATTGTCATTGTTGGTTTTCGTTTTTTTTTATTGTTGATGATGGGGTTGAAGTGTTGTGGTATATTGGGTAGTGTAGGGCGTATGAGGCTGTCGAATGGGTGCTGGGAAGCTTGGTGGAAGCTCCCAGGACTTGTTAATGGCGTTACTGCCAGTGATATTGGGACTTGGGGTTTATGCGTTTTAACAATTGTTTGAGCTATGTTTGGTTATTGGTTGGTTAGTGGTGGTTAAGAGTTGTGTGGGGCTGTCGATTGGAGCTTGGAACAAGCTTTAATGGTGGCCAAAACGATTTTAGATCTAGTTTTGGTGATGTTGGGAATGGACGATTTGGTTTTTTTGTTTTCTTTAATGTTGTTGGGTTTCTTGTGAGGATTAAAATCGGTGGGTTTGTGTAGGGTGGTGTGTGAAGGTTGTGGTGGCCGATTTTGGTGGTGGCTGGTGGAGTGAAGAAGATGAACGATGAATTGATTTTGGGCTTTGGGCCAAATCGGTTGGGCCAAAACATTAGTTTGGTTGGGCCGGTTTTTAGTTAAGTTGTTATGTGGGCCGAAATCTAATTTAAGTGGTTGGGCCCCTTTTCTATTTGTTTTGAAATTTATGGACCAATTTAATTTAAAGTTTTCGGGTCGAACTTCGGTTGTGTTTTGGGCTGTTGAAGATTAGTTTTTGGGCCCGTTTCTAATGTTTGGGGGGGCCAGTCCATTGGACTTAAAATAGATCTAATTGGGTCTTTAAATGTTTAGACTTAGGGTTAAGGTTTGGGTTTGGCCGGTTAAGGTCCGAACCATGGCCTTAACCATGAGCCCATGAGTCATACACCTTTGACCTTAGTCATGAACCATGGCTATGACCCTGAACCGGTCGAACATAAAAACGACAGTTTGACTTTGACAATGACGTGTTGACTTTGACCAGAGTTGACTTTGACCGTTGACCAGAGTTGACTTTTAACTCGGATTATGATTTGGGTTATTAAGATAGGTCTAGGGCTATTATCATACTTGACTTTAGGCTAAGACCTATATATATACGTGTGTATGTGTATTAACTACTATGTGATTTTGCAGTATTTTATGATATGCAACGTTATGACACTAAGACATCCCTGAAATTAATAACGCGTAAATCAAAAATACAGGAATCAAGATACTCATTCGTTCTTTGAAATGATATATAAAATAAAGTTCAATAATGCGTAAATAAATTTACCGCACTCTTTTAGAACTCCACGACTCAAGTTTTGGAATTGAGTTTTATGACTGTTGATGTCATATGTTAGGTGGGCATTTATTGAATGTGCCATAAATGGTCCGTTAGCGTTATATAGGGGTATTCATTGAATGTGCCATGAATGACCCGGGTATTCATGAATGTGCCATGAATGACCGATTTGATTGTTTGGACCGCCTAGAGAGGAACTAAGGTATTAAGCATTTACTCCGGAGCCATGGTTAGTGGTATTAATTTGATTATGTGAGTGTTTGGGTTTTCTTTTGAATACCTAATATAATATCTACATATGATATATAGAAGTTCTAACTTTCGCGGGAGGGTAGGACTTAATAACATTTTGTCTTGAGGGGCCGGTCCTACCCTTATCTGGCCGATGGATATCGGTAAGTTTTAATTCAATGGTTTAGATATTAAAATGAGGTATTATAATGAGTTATATAATGGAAGTCTTGCTTGGGAAGAAATTATGCCGGTTAAAATGACGGAACTACATGTCTTCCAAGCTGTGAATGATTGAGTTATGGGATAAAATAAAGGGATTGTTTGAATAATTAAAGTATGATAATGGTTATATGTGTTTAGTCTACTCATACCAGCAAATTCAATTTGCTGACCCATGTTTGCTTTGTTTTGGCAACGTGGGTGTGTTCTTGGCCATAGGTGGAAGGCAGTGGAACCGCGGCGTGTGATTTAGATTCTCGCCTGGAGCAATCTGGGAGTTTAAATTATTAGGTCTGATCTTTTGGAAGGATGTAATAACGTAGGTTATATTTTTTTATATGACATGAGAATACGATATTGGAAATTGTTATTCTTAAAGTTTGTTTATGTTTGTATTGGGATGGAAGAAAGTTCTGAATAAAGTGATAGTTGAGGAATTTGGAGATTTTTGTTGTTAAGTTGATCTTGTTGTGATGTGGGTTTTAGGTTTTGATATGTGTTGTATCACCCCGTCATAGCCTGGGTTTTTAGACAATTGAACATAATGATGTTTGAGATATTTATATTTCAAATATTCATTATTTTTAATTGTTTAGAAATTCGGGCTGTGACAGAAATGGTCTTATGATTATTGGTCGGCTCAAGTCATTATAGTTTCTGTTTTCATTTTCACTTATCTAAAAATGAGACCATTCTCACAACAGTATGGTTCTCACTTCTCAGAACCTAAAACCTGGCCTGGAACAAACCCTTGACATTCCCATTAACATAACAGTTAACAGACCATGGGAATGCATGGTCGAGGATCACAGAGAGTCGCAAGTTGGATCGTCTAAAAACTTTTATAGGACAGCATGTGGAAAAAGAACGTCAGAAATACATGCAAATAATGAATAAGAATCTGACGTGCATCCTCGAGCTCACACTTTCCATTGCTGCTACACACATAAGAATCGCAGTCTGTCTAAAGGATGGATGCTTGGTGTCAGGAGTATGGATAAAGGAAATACACATTTGATGTCTTCAACAATTCCAATGACGGATGAGAAAACATAATATATATGAATCAAGGGCACTTGATTGATGTCTTTGACCTCTAACAACCAGGACTAGCAAATGCCAGATACATGGAGGTACTATCCACCCATACATTAGAATTCAAATATATGCCCGAAGTGCAGTAGAACAGTAGAACTAGTGATACCATTCTTAATGGTATACATTAGGCTTAATTTAATACTTTTTTTTTTGTCTCTAGCCCGATGGCTCTCTCGCCGATGCGCCACCCATCGTAGCAGCACTTTGTCTCTAACCCGAAGGCTTGCTGGCCCAAAGGCCCATCACATAATTACACAAGAAATAAATCCCAACCAACACTTGGTGAGATTCGAAATTGCAACCTCTCCCATGAGGAGAGAGGTACACAACCAATTGAGCGAGAAGCTCTTGTGTCTTAATTTAATACTTTAATAGCACAGAAATTGGAAACTATCGGTATTTAGCGTCTACATTCTTGCCTCGGTTTGGCCTTTTCACTCTTTCTGACAAAGCTTAATGTTGTTTGGTGCATCTAATGATCTAAGTATCTCTTCGTATATTTTGCTCTGGAGTATTATGCTTTCTTTTCTGTTGCCTATTAATTTTCACTTCTTACATTAAAAACTTATCTTTATTGAATGCTTTCTTTTACTCCGGAGTCTTATGCTTTCTGTTCTGTTGCTTATTAATTCTCACTTCTTACATTTCAAGAGTTGAATACAAACCTGAGTTAAGGGTATTTGACATTAGACATGAAAATTACTACATACATCCCCTTTTAACAGAATAATTCAGATCTCGAGAGAACATGACTACTGATACCGTAACCGGACAACTTGAAGGGCTCTAATATATAGTAATGATAAGTACCAAAAAGCAATCTATTCTTACAGAGTGAGGTTGGTCTGGATCAAGCAGTCTTCTCGGCTTCCGCTGCTGCTGCTGCTGCTGCTGCTTTCTCCGCTTGCATTTTCCTGAGAGATTGAGGTGGCCTGACGACAATGCTCTTCTTCCATTGGCGATCAAGCTTCCTTGACAACCTCTTTTTTATACCCTCCTCAAGTTCCCTTTCCCTTCTTACAGTCAACATTCCAGCAACCTATTTTAAAAATTAAAAGGATTATCAATGTTTTAATTTAAGCATAACCAAATGTTTGCAACAATGGAGCTATCATCTATTATTAGAAACTATCAGGTTTTAAAAACAACAAAAGATGCATACTGACAGAGTGACGGAGGACCCTTAAATGAGAGGATAAAATCGAAAGAAGAATTTTAAACAAATTATTATAATACATCTGAACTACAAGAAATAAGTAAATAGATAGCATACGTGAACTGCGGGGAATTAGTCGCATTATCTCGGGACACCAAAACAAAAAGAATTCAAGTTTAGATACACCCTATGTCACTGACACAACTACTGAGATGCTCATTGTACTACACATACATTCTTATCAGAACAACGAAATACCAGTGTTTTTTGTAATGCTTAAATGCTGTGTTGCTATAGTGAGGCTCTCTCTCTCACTCCTCACTCCCTTTGTACTGTCTCTACGTTTATTATATTTCAATAAAATTCACTTATCCAAAAAAAAACAACGAAATACCAACGTTAAGAGCAGCGGCCTTAGTATGGGGTGGCTTGTTACAACCAACTAATCCAATTCAGTAAAGGTTTTACTTCTTCTAGGTTTTTCCCAGGAACCAATCTTGCTTAAGTCCTAGGTTGTGGAACTGATTTCTATGTTATCTTGACGTAAAAGGTTTACCAGCAGAGTTACTCATGACACTAGTGACTTAACCAACGTCAGTTTGTAAACAGAGACAATTTGGGTAAATAATACTTTCTACCTAAATAATATCTCCTCTTTAGTCTATAACGTTGCACATAGGCCAAACCATCCCAATCAACTTCGTCTAGGTTAGTCCTTGGACCCACATTTCCTGCCCACCCCCAAATGTGCGGATTATCAGTTCCAACCTTTTCTAACCTTACCAATCACGTAAAATCAACTCGTTTTATTTCTCTCTTAGTCAGTTACTCTAATGGATTTCTATCTTTTCCCTACATAATATTAACTTGTACTACAAATTGAAAAAGCACAAAAAAACAAGCTATAAAACCAATGAGCAAATGATATAAAAAAAAAAGTTACCCGTTTACGCATACGACCAAACGAAGCATCAAAAGTTCACCTTTAAGATCAATAATCTCCTCATTTATTTCTTCACTTGTTTTAGCTCGAATTTCCTTCAACTCTTCTTCTCTCTTTGCCATCATCACTACTGAAGTTATGGAAAGGGGTTTTGAAGATGAAGCAAATATAGTAGCCGTTGGCACGCTGAGACTCAACATCTTTTTTTTCTCAAGAACTGAAGACAGGACAAATAAGAGAGCCCCATTTTTGTAAATTCATTTTTGCGTGGTAGAATTTGAGGAAGTCGCAATACGTCTGGCTCAGGACTAGTTTCAAACGCAAAACAGATGTTTGTCATTTCTAACAGAACAATTATATGACCTTGGTGCAATGAAAAGGGTGAGCAGATTGAAGAATCAAAGTTACAGAACCAAAATTTTGCATTTCATACTGAAGTGCATAAGTTCATTAAGCTACTGCAATTGCATTTCTATTTTATCAATAAATATTCCGAACAGTAAAAAGATTACAGTGTCTGTGAAATCCTCTCTTTCAACACCATTTACAATCCTTTTTCTTATTGTTGAAAAACAAGATAGCAGTGTGTTTCCCACCACCATCCACTGTACATGGCAACCACCCTGCAACCTGAAAATACTTTCTTCCACATTGCACCACACCTAATCCACTGGTATTTGAGAGCTCTTCCCACAAGTTATAGAAAGGGGCAAAAATAGAAACTGAAAGTACAAGAAATGGAGTTTAAAGAGTAGGAGATACCAACCACTCCTTCACTGCAAACTTCACCATCTACCTGATTATCTGCTTAACTCTTGCTACTAGTAGCAAGACTTTCGTAAAACAGGATGTACCCATGATCGGTGTTGCTGGAGTACTCCTGAGAAGATCCAAAAAATGTCTGAACAGCAGATTCGTCAATCATCTCCACGTTCTCATCATCGAAGAATAACCAGTGGTTGTGACTTTTCACAAGGCTGACATAGTGCCCATGATTGGGTCCACTCCCCACATGAACCACAACTGCAAACAAAGAATACTCAGAATCTGCATCATCCACTGTGTTGCTTAGCTTCAACTCCAGTGGAAAGACCACTCTGTAAGACAGCTTCTTATATCTTCCTAGTTGTTCGATGTATTTAAACCGCTTCAGATGTATAACCAGGATATGAGGAGGCTTCTTTATCTTCATTCTCTTCTGCGCTTCCTGCAAACTACAAAGGAGAAGAAACAGAAGAGGTTTGGTTGATTTACTGCATACAATGTCTAGTGGATATTAAAATTAACATTAAAATTAAAATATTATAAAAATATATCCTAAATGTCAGTGGTTGGTTAACCATCTTTTTTCACTGCAAAATCTCAACAAATGCCAGAGCTTTTGATAAACGGTTGCTCAATCAGAACACAAGGGACATGCATCCCAATGTAGAGCTTTCTCCCAAGTCCCAAGCAGTATTTGTACGAGTGAAGATGCAAACCTCCACTGCAGCCCGACTATATCTCCTAATATGGTCTTCAACCATATATGAACTGAAATGGTTTTTACTTAATTTGCATAAATTGGATATTGTGGATCATGACTAGTTATGTGATGGATGTAAAAGCGACAGCTTGCACTCCAACTACACCGGAGACAATTGTTCTTAAAATCTCGCAAAACACATTTTTCAATTTACACGCACACACACAGGCACACAAAGATACAAAGATAAAAAGAGCAAACAAACGTGGAATCTATAACACATAGATATGGTGAAAAGGTTGGCGCAAAGGGTACCTGCAGCACTTGTCACAGAAGAACTTATCCTCGGCATTCAAAGTCTCCGTAGAACTGAAATTTTTAAGGCAACTAGTAATTGAACTGTTTTGCTCTATGTCAAGGCTCAAGTCTAGAAATGTCTCATCCCTTGCAGTGACTGTTTCACACCGTAAACACCTCGTCTCATTGGTCAAAATACCCTGCATAGATATAGACATAAGCATCGGTATGGAGAAATTCTTGGAAAGCTATGCAGAAAATACGCAAACATGAAAAAATAAAGATATTTAACTCAATGAACAAATAGACAAGCTGGCACCACACACTCAAGTTAAGCCCACCCAAGCTGAACGCACCATACAATGGGTGGGCGCAGCTGCCAAATCTGAGGCTTGAGAAGACTAGATCACGTATTGTCCAATACTCAAGTAAGCCGACATCTTAGCCGCTACTTGAACACTCATCTCTTAATAGTTGCAGCTAGTATAAAAGTTACTACACATAAGAAATTCACAAGACCAACATCTTATTCACCTGAAAGTTTTTGTGAACCCACGTGACCAGGGGCTCCTTTTGAACGCCATTGGACAGAGGAATCTTGGGTCCATTCGCAATCTTTTCAGGTGATGATGAAGCATCTGGAGAACTTTTTGCAGCATTAGACTCTTTCTCCAGTATGTCGACAAGTTCATTTAGTAGAAAATTCAAAAACTCGTGAGCATCCTGCAGAACATAATCATATTGAAGACTAGATGAGCAAATTACGCACACTCTATTAAAATTTTAAAACTACTGAAATTGCAGCTGTGCAGCATGTGTTTCTTAAAGAAAAAATGTACTAGCTTTCCAATTGCAGTTAAAATAGTTTTGGAATAATGTCGTATACACAACCCAAGACCAAATATGTGGGGTGAATGGATGAATATCTGAGCCACAGGAACTCGAGATATGATTCAAAAATCTTGTATACATCTATCCAGATTTCCTATGTGATTAACGCTAACAAGTGGAGAGACAAAAGAATATTGTAACCAAAGATGTTTATGTATACAACTAAAATCAATAAATTAAACACTTTTTTACCACTAAACACTTGTATTGCAGTAATTACATTAACAACACCATTCCATTTTCTCTGAAGTCTCAACGCAGGGTTCGGTAAAAGCATAGAATTCTGCCTTTTACTTGAACCTTTAATCTAAACCTTTCAGAAATATGAAATAAAGATTGTTAGATGTGTCTCTGACAGAGACAAACCATGTATCAGTATGAGAAGTTTATTGGACTTGTGAACTAAGAACAGATGCTGGTGAAGATTATCTCTAGGCCATAAAAAAAATCCATATCAATCATTCCATTGAAAACTCAAACCACGGGGATGTGGTTAGTAAGTTTCAGAAGAGCTGATCTTCTGTAAAGATCGGTTGTAAATGGAGGAAGATCACCTTCCCTACTAATCACCCCACTATATCCTGCATAAGAGATGATGTAGCTCCGACTCAGTGCTGCGGACACGACAAATTGCACTTAAATCTGAATGTCCACTACATCCCGTAGCCATAGATTATCTCAAAATGAATCATGATCTGTTTTTTTCTTTTTCTTTTTCTTTTTTTCACAAAGCACCATTGTAAAGTAGGTGAAGTAGGCAACCAAAATAGCAATCCTCCATTACTATGGAAAACCAAAACCAAACTACTTTACGTGAAGACTATTAACATAGCTTGGGGGGATCAACATCACCAGGAGCCAGAAAAAGCATGTTTCAATCTGTGCCTAAACTTGGTGAACCTATACATATAATTAAATTTGTTGCAATATACAGCTATTTTTCATGAAGTCCCTTCACTTGATTATCACCAAATACGACTTCTGTCAGTATGGTTCCAGACCAATAAAATGTTACAATCCATTAACAGACTATTCATTAAGCCTCATTTCACTGTCCCCAATCCGTAAGAAGGCTAAAATTGAATGTTCTATATTGATGACGAAGCAACACATGCATAAATCCCACATCATGTAATAACCCATTTTGACCTCATAGAAGGGAAAGGATATTGCATTTAACTCATATTAAACTTTTTTGGGTTCTTCAACTTATAACTATAGAGGAAACCGGGTCGAGATCAAATTAAATACAACCATACAAGTAAATCTACAGTATTTACAATTTACACGCATTTCAATATACACACCATACAAGCTCTGAGATGGTCAAGCACTCTGTACTGGAGGTGTTCACTATGAGATAACTTGTAAAGCTCATGGAACTTATATGAATCACACGCGTACGGATCTTTGGGTCATGGGTGGTCTGAACTTTGAACTCCATTGTCATGGAAGAACTCATGTTGAATCTAAAATCTATTATGATTAGTAGTTCATGATATCCATGCCATCCAAACACTTCAAAGGGTTGATATGCCTATGTGATACTCAAGTACAAAGTGGTTACCATACCAGTTGACACAGATCAAAAATCCAAAACATAGACACTATTTCAAAACATTATTCACCAAGAACACTAGACTCTAAGAGCCAAAAAAACCAGAGCATCACCACGCCCATTTATAGGTAGCTGATTAGCTTCTAGTTAATCTTTCGTCATAAAGCATGTGATAATACTTGAAAACAACGTTTAACTTTATTTCACATATTCTATTTTGCAAAGAATGACACTAGAAGTCAAAAATCAAGAATGTGTTTCCATGACAAACCTGGTGCATGTAACTGCGGAAAAGTTCATTTTGCTTCTTCACTCTCTGTACAAAGCGCTTTGGAGCTATGACACCTGTTTTCTTCTTCTGAGAACTTATCTGCACAAATAAGAAGACAACATTGGTCCTCAACACAGCTTACACAAATTGCAACTACCTACAATTATGGGCTTTGCAATCATCAACTGAAGGCACAGAAGGAACTATAGCTACTTCAGACTCCTGCAAGGTTGAACAAGGAAGTTTAACACCCTGTGAGCGTTTATCGAAGAAGGCTTTTCGGAAGTATTCTCCCTATTTTGAATTTTGCATTTTACTGTACCAGGAATTGTGTACCATCTTGGCTAGGTAGTTAGAACTTAAGCGCACTTGTTATTTGCACACCTCTTAGAGGATAGAAAGTCCAACACTAGAACCCACCCCTCCAGTATTTTGTAGAAGAATATAAAAAGTTTACAAGAGAATCATAGATCATTTACTTTCTCCTCCTTCCCGGAATTTCAATAAAGCTTCTTTTAGCACAAAGAAGCTGAAGTTTGAACTGAGGACAATAATTTGTCATGCTAACAACCTGGATCCCCACCTATTTACATATTAGGAAGCATGGTAAATAGATAATATCAATTAAAATATCTTAAAAGTATATCGCGAGAGCTACTATAATCATAGAAAAATGCAACAAATGACAATTGTGGACTATAAACCCCACCACCATTTTCTTTTTTCAACTTATTTTTCTTCTTTGATCCTTTTTATCAACCTACTAAGCTCAGAAAATATTGATCATTCCCAAATTGATAGCTTAGGACACTGAGGCATTTTTCCTATAAATTCCTAACTTACTGAAAAATAAGTAAATAAATACACATTTTCTAATCACATCATGAACATCTTTGCCTTGGAAGAACTGAGTTCTGATGAAACTTAAAAAGTGTAAAACTATTGGAGAGAAACTTGAATAAGGCCAATCTTATATACAACTGATTACAGGTTAACATATCACTGAATCCAAATACAAGATACTCATACCTAAGACCTGACCATGATTTTGGTTGACGACCAGATAAAAAAATGAGAGTGCAGAGTGTATAAAAAAGCAACTTGAGGCGCGCCTTAAGGCCTTTGGGAGATAAGCGCACTGAGGCTCTTACTCAATGGCAGAGTAACCCGAGATCTTCAAAACGTAGTTTTTTTCAAAAACAATTACGTTTTCTTCTCACAACCACCCTCAATCTTTGTTCAAAGGACAAAATAACATTATTCATATGAAAAATTGTTCAATTTCAAAAATAAAAATAAATATCAAGTCCTTTTTTTTCCATTGCCGCCTCTGAGGACTGAGGCTCGCCTCAAGCCTCATAAAGGTAGAGCGCCTTGAGGCTAAGATGCATTTTGTTAATCCTTGATACTACATATGGGATCTCTCACCAAAGCCCACTAAAGTGAGATGGGATGTTGGGAACCCAAAGATTGGAGTGCAGAAGGTGACCCCAGTGAGCAAAAAGAGCTAGAGAGATCTATTCAAAAATTTCCAGTTTCAGGATTTGTAACCAAAATCGCCTATCAGCTAGTTAACTTTCTTTTTTAGCTAAAATCAACTAATTAAGCAAATAACTAGTTAGGGGAAGGGGCCATTCTTCTCCCAAAGGATTGCGACACTAGAAACTTCTTAATAATCACATCCTTCTAAGCTCTAGATTCCAAGACCAGTTACCAAATTCTATCTTCTACAAGACACCCTTCTTCCTATAGATAAAACATGCAACTGCACTCAAAGGTCCAAATAACCTATCAAACTTTATGTAATCAGCATATCCTAGCCTTGGAAAATGTCTACCATGAAACCCTCCAAACCACGAGAATACATTTCCACACCTCACACCTAGATATTTATTTATCAATAAAAGCACATAGGCAACCATCTATAAGAAAAAGATTATAAGCATTGCAGCAGAGAATCATGACTTAAATTCATGGTAAAGCAGTAGTAGCATACCTGTGTGAACAAATCTGCCAAGCATGTCAAAAGATTCTCTTCTACATCGCCAGTAGTTTTGTTGTTTGTATAATAATCAAGTAACTGTTCACGGAAGGGAACACAGAAGTAAAGTGCCTGCATAGTGATAAAAACAACAGATCAAGTTGTTTGTTTGTACAGTTGAAGAACCTAAACTCTAGGCACATTCAGAATGATAAATAAATATCCAAAGTAAATGACCTAATGAACCCTATAAAAAGAAAAACAAATAAAGTTGGGATCGGAACCTGTAAAACGGAATTACAGTAACAGGTATTGCCGAAATTCTCGAGGCCGAAATATCTTTCGCCTTCAGGAAACTGGTCCCCAAGTGCTTTCTCAAGCTTTGAACCCGCCGCACCCATCACCACCGTCGACCACCACCAATAACCTATTTTTCCCCAACTTTATCACCTGCACCTAAATTTCTTCTTTTTTTTTTTTCTTTCCAACTAGAGTTTTTTTTATTATAAATAATAATAATAATAGACAAAATGTTTTTTTTTTTTTTTGTTAGAGTTTTGGAGAGCTTGTTTAGGTAGAAATTTTAATGGAGAAGAAATGGCAATTTTTTCTCTTCTCTCTTCTTCTCTCAAGTCTCACCACAGTTTTCTGTTGACTGCGCTTATTTTTCCCTCGTGTCGTGTTTACCCTCTTTTCCATTTGCCCATCTGTGTCGATATTTCGTTTTGGAATATCCTTTTTTCTTTGGTTTTTTAAAATTTTTGTTTTCTTTGTCACTTGGTTAGTTGGTTGTCCATGCTAATCGGAACAGTAAAAAAAATCATGGTTCTGGTATTCGCGAGATGTATGGTGCGCAGGTAATGTGGGCTTTGACCTGCGCACTATAGATTTAGTCTTTTTAGAAACCGTTTAGAAATTGTATAGTATTTTTGTGTTTTTAGTATACATTTTATTAATAAAATTAATAAAAAATGTGTATAAATGGTAAATATCTTACAAACAGAAATAAAAAACCAAAACCGGAAATACTTTCTAGGAACCGATTGTTATAGGTATGGTTCTACAATTTTAAGAACAGTAAAGAATCAAAACCAGAAAATTAAATGATCTAAAAACCGGACAGTTGACAGTCCTAATTGTGTGTAGGCTCTGGCACTTTGCTTGCAAGTAAACGAGATGTGGTAGACTGGTGGTTGTGTGCTGATGGGTGAAGACGTGAAGTAAGTAATAATGTGTGACATTTTGGCCATTAGAAAGTATCAGATATATTTATCGGAATATCATCCTTTGACCTTAAAATAAATCGGTAGATATTCATTTATGGGCTTTAATTGGGCCCTAGTAGTAGAACGGCTATATAATATGAGCAGCAGCAGAAAGAAAAAAGTGAGAAAATATGAGACTCTTAACACACAACATGCTGTCCAGCAACATTAAAGGAGTAACAAACGGCTTCCCACTCTTAATCGAAGCCGAGAAATTCATTGAAAAAACCGTGGATTTCAACCCAGATTTTCTCAAAAACATGTACCCAAAAATCGAATGGAAAGCATTAGTATCAGCTGCAACATCAATGGGTTATAATCAGCTACCAGAAGAAGTAGAACCATCAATGCTTGAATCTGAAGAGTTTTTGAAGAAATTTCATCATGCACTTCTTGAACTACATCTTGAAGAAGGTGCTTTGATTTGTCCCGAGACTGGTAGAAGATTTGCTGTTATTAAAGGGATACCTAATATGCTTCTTCATGAAGATGAAGTTTGATTTATGTACTCATGGTTATTTGTAATATTTGGATTTTAATATGAAATTTGGAGATTTTATGTTATTTTGTGTTTAGGGTTTATTGATTTTGCAGAACCCTAAAACCCTAATTGGATCTTTATGGATTTTCTGTTAGGCCCACGGCCCCGCCATGCCAATAATGTGGACCCTTGAAATTGAAATCACACGTATAGATAGATATAAGGCAGCTGTATTTGGCATTCATTGTTACGCCATTGTTACGTTTTTTTAACTAGTTTAAAGTGTACCTTTCGTGGACTGCATTTTCCTCCACAAATGTTTGCGTGGAGTGGTAAAATTGATTTGAGATCAAGTGTTTGAATTTTGGATTGGAATATGAAAACGAAATTGGTTATTTCTTCCATTCATAATTTTACGACTGCCTTGAACTGATGGACACTGTTGTGCTGTCCCGTTGAAAGGTTCACATTTACAAATTACAATCTGTATTACAAAATTTTGCTACTGGAGATTTGCAGTACTAGGAAGCAATAGTTTGATGCATGTAAATGACAGCTTCTATTAGTTTATTAGTTAATTAGACTGATAACTGAGACTGCTGATTGGGATCAAAGGTCTCAATTTACCTGAAAGATTGATCACCGTATACTAAAATCATGCCTTCAGAAATTTATTTTGACAGGATCTGGAGTTCCAATTGCATCAACATTCAAAGAACATAACAAAAATTTTATACTGCCTCATCAAAGAGGAAGCACATAAATACTTAAATTCAAATGCAAGGTTAAAAGAGTTTCTAAGTTACAATGGACTGTACAAATAAAGATTGAATAATCATTTCGTGACTTCTTTAAAATTGCTTGGACGTTTCAACTACGCTTGCACGAGGAGTGTCACCAGTAGACAGAGGAACACCAAAAACCCAATCTAGAACATTCAAATACTTTGAGCGGAACACCTCTCTCTCCCTTGCATAGCAGTGCATGATGATGGCTGTTGATAAGCTGAATACAATAACATCTGCTCTTTTTAGCTTATTGGATTCTGGCAACAAGCCAACATCAGCCATGCATGTGAAAAAGCTCTCGATAGCACGAGCAAAACAGTACAATGATATCTCAATTCTCCTGCTCTTTTTCTCAATTGCAAGGGCCAGGCCCGTCGGAAACTGTTCAAAACAAGTGTTATTGGTAACAAATTCGTATACTATATCGCCAATTAAAACAAAAATTTACTACATCAAAACAATACCGTTCCCATTGCAACTAGAGGAATGCTGCACTGTTTAAATATTCTGAACAGCACACAAGTCCACATCCTGAAGAACAAATAAAAAGGCTTCATCAGCAACTATAGATGAACAACTTTTTTATTTTATTTTTCATTTCCTAACCCCTTCAATCCCATTCTTTTTTCCCCAGTGAAGTTGGAATTTTAACCGATGACCTTGGGGCCAACTTCTCAAGGCTTGACCATTAGGTCCATCAATAGATGAACATTTCAAAATACTTTAAGCAAGTTTGAATATAAATACAACATAATTTAGCGTGCCAAAATGACTGCCTAGAATTTCTTTTACTACATGCTTATGGACCAATAAAACCACAACAATTTTTTCAAAGTCATATGTCAGTAGCAAAACAGGCACAATATTTGTAGGCAATCACTTTTACCCATGCAGAGAGTCAACAATATCTTAGTTTTGATGTTAGTATATGCTCACCAGGCAGATGAACAGTATGCAGAGAGAAACAAACTTGATCTGGCAGTACCAAGCAGACCCTTTCCCAAAATTGTGTAAGGCCTGCATGGTGTTGAACAAAAAGAACTTAATAAAAGATGTACAAGGCAGCACAAGTATACTTTATGAAAGCCAAACATGAATACATAAAACCCGGACCACAAGTATACTTTATGAAAGCCAAACATGAATACATAAAACCAGTGAAATACAACGATGGTCAAAGATGATTGAAGAAACAACAGCTAAGAGTTTCAAGAAATTTGTTCTTATTGCGCTGAACAATCAAGTGACCAGGCTGGACTTTTAGAACAACTCTTCCAGACTGCATGTATGATTGATAAGAATGATCACACTTGCACATCAAGGCCCAGTCTGATTAAGTATCACATGTTAAGACTTTTTCCACATGCAGTTGACAAATATGGTATAAGAATGAGTTAAAGATATATTGCCAAGCAATTTGCAACAAATGGGAGTTAGTGGAGTACAAACAACAACGGCTAACCAGACTTCAGTACCTTTTCGACAGATCTTGACGATGAACTATTAGAGCAGGAATCAAATAAATCGGGAGATAGACTGGCAATGCTCTTTGATAGGCTTGAAAAAGAAAAGAAACAATATGTGCTGTACATCCTTGATTCCCATGTATCATCTGCATAAGAAGTAGCAGTTACACAATCACCTTTTTAAGATTCTGTGATTCTTTATATCTAAGTAACATGGACATTTAATATTCTTAAAATAATCCATGTCGGACACACAGACACATTGCGCATAGGATTTCAAACTAGGGTTTCTTCTATACCCTAAAGACTAAGAAAATAATCTATTAACATAGTTACAACTGCATGACATCCACTTTTATAGCTAATTATTTGTAATGATGCACTTTGTAGTAGTTTGTACGGTCTTGAGCCCAAGAATTAGTGGAGCATCTAAAAAATAGTAATAGTTTTCCTTTTAATTAGTCGTGTCCCTGGGTCCTGTTCATATAGGTCACCATATTGGACACTCTGTATAGGACACTGACAAACGGATCCATGTCAATGTGACTTAGATTTATATTATATATACAAAATGTAGAGAAATATGAGAATCCCCCTTCAAACTTAACTACCAGTGATAAAGTGCCACATGATACAAGAACAATGACAAAAACAAAGTAGGCGAGAAAACAAAAACACCAGAACCATAAAAACAAAATCAAAAGTGAGCATGCTAGAGCCTTCTACTAAGATGACAAAGAAATCTAATGCTCTGTCACTGTTCTCAGAGGATAGACAGAGAAAATTGACGATCATTTTATGCAAAATGCTTTAAATATATTATTTTGATTTATACTATTTTTCTCTTCAAAGAGTGGACATCCTATCACCAAAAGCAGTCTATACGCTCGAAAGTATAGAGGCTAAAACTATTAGACAGCCTCTTATGAAAGTTTCTCCACCGTGACCCTTGCAAACATTCAAGATGGATGGAGACCATTAAACTGAAGAGTAAGCTTAAATTGCTGATCAGTTGCAAGTGCTATGACTTACGAGAGTTTAATGGTGTTCTCTTAGAGCAGTTCTTAAACAGGATGAATTCGGCCCAAAAAAGTTTCTTTATGCTGGTATTTCTGGGAGCTCAGATGGAATAGCCTCTTTCATCAGTATATCTTTTGCCTAACATAATTTTGCAATAAAATGCTTCTTTACTGATCGAATAATTGCTCAGGAATGTGTTAAAGCAAACAAAATACTCTAGTTTCATAAGCCCAGTGTTACAATGTCAAAAAAAAACAATGTCAAATGCTTATAAAATACACCGTGTACAACAACCAATAGCACTTAATTAAGGTCTCGAGATCTCATCATCCAGAATATTCACAAAAACTAAACTAATGTCAAAAACATGTCCAGAAAACAGCTATTCCTTCAAAATAAGGAATGAACATTTAAATCGTATCCATGGAATCCAAATAAACCTTTTCTCATTTAGAGGGCTAGCTTGGTGATTCCTACTAGAGGAATATCTCAATATTATTCTTCCTAGAGAACCATATGCATTCTACCAATATATTTAAACAACGGAAGTTTCAATAATAACAATATAGTTTCAATAATGACAATATAGTTAAGCAGGGTGTTCTAAGTTCTAAACATATTTGTACTTTGAATCCAGGAAATTTTATTGCTCTACAATAGAACAAATTTTAAAGCACATACCGAACATGGCACTTTCATTTCAGGATCTAATTTTACATTCACACCCACGGACTTGTAATGCTTTTCTATTCCCTCCAGATTTGAGAAAGGAATGCCACATGCAATCTCTTTGATGCCTTGAAGAATAATGGGATCCTTTCCACCATGCTTATTGAGAAAGGACTTATATGATGGAGGCAAGCTCTCTTGGTTCAATATATATGCAGACCTGGCAAAAGATTCGCGGTGTAGTCATAGTCTGAAGACAAAATTGTATTCTTTATTATCAAGCATTTGTTAATTAAAAAAGCATGGATTACAGATGTAAAGATTATGTCATAACTCAATGTTTACATTCATGTGATTGTCCTACTTAAAAACTAAACAGAAAACTCATATATTTGCCGTTAGGATGAGGTATACCGAAGCACCCAATTAAAAAAAGGATCAAACATTATATAAAACATTATACACTACATTGTTTTCTATGATGACTAATTAACTTTTACCAGCTCAACTAAGACTTATGAACATTCCACACTACAGTTTTTTTATTATCAACTCAAGTAAGAGTTTAACATGTAAGATCCTTCCATTTCCATCTGAAAATGTGTTGATAGACTCTACCAAGTACCCAATATTACACCAAAAATCCAGACATCTCTCTTGCTCAAAATGAAAGTTCTAGCCTCACCAATCATCATTGCCATGGGCATATTCAAAGTAGTGCCACAAATAAAAACCAAATAAAATGCATAAAAATTTGCAAGCAACAATAAATTAACTATTGATTAATTGAAGTACACGACATTAAAAATGGAAATATACATACAAAATTTGTGATGAAGATAGGCACATGAGGAAAATATCGCCATGTGCCCATGTCAGCGGTTTGCAAACACGTCCAAATCGTTCACTCTTAATCCCACACCGCGAGGCTAAGACTGCAGCACGCATAAGAATATATATAGCCAAACTCGTATGCTGTGTCTTTGTCCCAGTCAAAAGCATTGAAGGCCCAGCAATTAGCCCTGCCAGCAATGCTCTCCAATTCGCCGTACTAAAATCCACCATAACAACAAACCACAACACCCAACCACTTCAATTCACATTACAACCTCTTAAAACTCAATCAAATAAATAACAACAATAAGATGAGAAAACATACCTTTTATGTCCACCCAAAGCAGCAATACATTCATCGACAGAAACAAATGTACCCGCAAAACTTCCAAGAAAAAGACCATATCTCAATGTCTCTTTACAAGCCACAACAACAGCTTCGCCATTTGAAAGCATTCCCACTCTCTTCCTAAACAGAAAAACATCAAAATTACTTCAAAAAAACAAACTTTATACCAAAACTAAATAAAATTCAAATTCCCAACATCAAATTACCTCACGGAAGAAAAATTCCTTCGACTTTTCAATCTAGCAAGTATTGAAAAAACAGCTAGACCACCTTTCAAACCAGCTCCAATTGCAAAACCTTTAGCAGAAGCATTAATGATTCTCCATAACTTGTCTGAATCTTTCGTGGAGCTCAAGTTTAAGTTGAGAAAACGAGAGGGGTCAAATTTTTGACAATAAGGACATTTTTTGTTAACAGATCGCGTATCATTCGCGTCAGTTGTACACGTGCAGTGGGTGATGGAACCAATGGAATTGTTTTCTCCGTCACATGGCGGAGACATGATGGAGAGTTTTAAGGATTGAGATGTTTTTTCACCATGAATGGAGGAGGAAAAAGTTTGCAGAGATAGAGATTATGGGAATTATTAGGAGGAGGAATTGGGTGAGTATCTCGAGGTGTTTTTTAATTAATAAGATGAGTGGCTCTGATTTTATAAATATAATTTACGGTCGTTAATGTCGTTTGGATTTTGTTTGTTGTGAAATTTCGATAGGTAACGATGATGTCGGTATATAATGCTAGACAACTTCACAACTGCCGTCCATTTTGTTTTTTTTTTTTTAAATTTTTTTTTAGTTTAGTTTTTAAAAGAGATTAGTAACTTTTTGATGCTGCCGAGCCCGAGACTTATGGTATTCTCACCCAAAAATTTTACCGACTTTACAGTCTATATTTGTGATTTAGGGATTTCATTTTGTTTCTAGGTCGCTAACAACATATAAGCTAACAACATATTCTTTTTTTAACGGATGTGAATACAAATTTTTTACAAAAACATCTCAAAAAAAAAAATCCGATTTTTGAAGATTTAAAACACTTTTTGAGAAAAAAAAAGTTTTAATGAGAAAATTAACTAAATTTAAATTTGCATAGTGAAAAATGATCTTTTGGTTTTTGGTTTTTTATTTTTTTGGCAACTTCAAAGTGAGCGCTGAAACAGTCGTTAAGTAATGTACTGGCCTAAATTCCAAATTTCCAACTAACTTTGCCATGGAACTATGGAAGTGTAGTTCCTATTTGCTTCTACTGGCCAGTGCCCAACCGAATCACGTTACTACATCTTTGAATCTTTTCAGGACCACTATCCAATGGCTACACGCACTGGTGCACTCCACAACCAAACAATATATGTGAAGTGTAAAATTCCCATCATGTAACCAGTCCACCCGAGGGAGACTATTCACTTTGCAAACTTTATATCATATAAGCATGTAAACCGTGCTATGAATAGTTTTTTTTTTTTCTAAAGTCTTGAAATCCGACTTTGGAAATTGATAGTTATTATGGTTTCTTTGGATTCTAATTGTAATTATATAGGAGAGATTCATCTATTTTTTTTTAGAGAATAATTATATATTTTTTAAGTGACATTAAGAAAGAAGAGGTCCTAGCTTCTAAATTATTAATAAAGAGGGGGAAGGTGTTTCTAAATTGAGCAAATATGAAGATCACAAATTGCCTGCTCAATTGATATTGATAATGGAGACAAATGAAACGCTTATTTCCATAATGCCATAAAGGAAAAGAAGCAAAATAAAATCTCATTTTTGTCAGTGGAGGATGGAAATTGTAACATGCTACAAGGGCAACAACAAATATCTCAAGCATTCTTAGAGTATTATGAAGCTTTACTAGGCACAAAATCTAAAGCATAATGTGATGCATCAGTAAAAAAAAAAGTATCTCAATACAGAGAAACAATAAAATAAAATGACTAAAAATTGAAAAAAAAAATAGAAATGGAGAGATGAGAATGATGCTCTTTTTTTAGTTCTCAACTAATCACTCTCACTCCTTCAATCCATGATGGCGGCGCCATTTAAAAGTTTAGATTGTAGTGAATATACTTCAAAAAGTTAATTTAAGACTTGAGGTTCATCCTAAATTGTTTAGAGTTTGAGTGAGGGAGATGTGAAGAAGAAAAATAGACTCTTGTAGGATTAGAATTGTTCTAAACTAATGAAAACTTGAAAAGTTTGATTGTTATATTGAAATGAATTGAAAACATGAAGGGGAAGATTGATTAAAACATTGAAATAAAAGCAAACAAACAAGATTGAAGATTTAAACAAAAAAACAAGTAAACAAGATTGAAGATTAAAACAAATAACAAGTAAACAAGATTGATTGAAATAAAATAAAACAACAAGAAAGTAAAAACATGAATTAAAAAACAAGACAAGAAATTAAACAAACCAAATGGTTTGGATCCTAAAACAATGGATGGTTTATCTCTCCGTTGCTTTTAGCTTATATACACTTAATTTTGCCTTTTACAGATTTGCCCATCTCCATTACAAATTAGACATCACACTTTTACTTTTGCTTTTTGGTTTCTTCATGAACAAGGTAGGTTTAGGGAGAAAGTCTTCATAATTTGAGATAAGGGCCTGCATCTCTGGTCTTCTGAGGGATTTAACTTTTGACTTTGATCGTTGACTTTGACCGGTTGACTTTGATTTTTTTAGCATTTTTCCATAGCAGCTACTGGTTTTCATAATAAGCATGATTAAAGTTCTTTTTGGTGCTAAGATCGCATTTTTATGATAAGTGGTCTGAAATACTCTTTAACCTGAAAAAAACAATAAAAGCTATGAGTTGTCTTTTCGTTAAGTGTAAGAGGGACTGTAATGCAGCAATATACGGGTAAGAACAACGCACATTTGGGAACTGATCAATAAACTAAAAGCAAGGGAGAGAGAAACCATCCATTGTCTTAGGATCCAAACAATTTGGTTTGTTTAATTTCTTGTCTTGTTTTTCAATTCATTTTTTCTTATTTGTTTGTTTTATTTCTTTTCAATCACAATTTATTATTTGCTTGTTTTTATTTCAATCTCCAATCTTATTTAATTACTTTTTCTTGTTTCAATCTTCAATCTTATTTACTTGCTCTTGTTTCAAGTTTTAATCAATCTGCCTTCCATGATTTCAAATCATTTCAATACAAACAATCAAAGCTTTCAAGTTTTTATTAGCTTAGAACTATTATAACCCATACAAGAGTTTATCTTTCTTCTTCAAATCTCCCTCACTCAAACTATAAACAATTTAGGATGAATCTCAATTCTAAAAACAAACTCTTTTGAAGTTACTACCACTATCTAAAGCTTCACTTAACATCCAAAAGTTTATCCATTTACAGTTGAGCATTTTCATACCACTGACGTTGCCTAAACCAAGCACAGACTAAAAACATAACACAAATAAGCAATGAGCAATAACAATGAAACAGAGACTTGTTTGAAGGAAACGACCATAACGAAAATGTTATAGCTACAAATCATGGCAGAACGACGCCACTACAATAAATCTCAATCGCATAATTGTTCTTTCTTCAAGACTTAGCTTAATTTATACGTTGCAACCAACTAAGTATCAGACTTACAATCAATCAGATCAGCATATACATAGAATGGACCAATGATAGTTCAACCATGTTTGGAACCATTAGACCCAAAAAAGACGATTGTTATTCAGACGGCACACCAAACTTCGGGGCAATTCTCGAGGTTTTAATCACATTCATTTTCATCATATTTATTATATTTATTGTATATAATCTCTTGGTCTGTTAACAATTTTGCAGGAGATCTAAAGAACTTCCTATTCTACTCAAAGTCCATAAAAAGCGACATGAATAGATACAAAAAAAAATTAGCTAGAAACAAGTAACAAAACAAAGAAAAATGACATGCCTTGGTCTTATAAGCACATATCTTCATTGCATTTTTCTACGTTGCAGAAGGAAAATCAAGGACACCTTCTACGCCCTAGCCTAACATGGTGCTCTCTTATGTTGTCAAAACACTTAGGGTCTAACCACAAACAACTAAGTTCTTTGTTACTGTAGCTGTCATTCTTCTTTATTTGAATTGTAGACTCATAGAGAGTGAATTGAAACAGTGTAATGATATATACCTTTTTCTGTCATAGATTCTTTAATCCAAGACTTAGAAGGAGCTACTGCAGAAAAGAAGTTGTGCTTGGAGAGTTTAACTTCTCATTTGGAAGAAGGGCAACATGATTTATACCTAAAAGAAGTCATCCAAGAGAATTTGGAGTCTGAAATACCAGTGGTGATCTCGAAGAAAGCAGCAGCAGAATCAGTTGTTGCCAAGTTAGAGAAGAACATTGAGCAGTTATCAGAAACTTCCAGCTTATCTGAAACTAAAGTGGTTTGTGCAGCCTCTCCCATTCCACTCAAATACATTGTATAATGTTTATACTGCTATCTGAGTGTTTACTTTTGACTTTGCAGCCAGATTTATTGCTGAAGATATCAGCGTTAGAATCTGAGAATCAGGATGTTCAAGATCATCTCAAGGTGAACCTACTGGGTGCATTAGATGATATAGAAGCACTTCAAGAGGAGATTATGAGCCAAGAGAAACTTGTAGATTCACTTGGGAAACAAGTTAATCAGCTTCAGGAAAATCTAAAGGAGAAGGAACAGCTTCATCTGCAATATGAGAAACGGGAGAAGCTGTTGGAAGGCAAAAACTTAGAGGTTTGACAAAGACTTAAATTGTTTATGGTGTTGTGATTACTTGCTTGGTATTCTAAGTGCAACCATATTTCTTGTTGCAGGCTCAGGCATCTTTAGCTGCATCTGAGAATACTCTTACAGACACAAAGAAACAATATGATCTGATGCTGGGAAGTAAACAAATGGAGCTAACAAAATGTGAAGAAAACCTTGTAGAAAGCGAAGTAGAATCACAGATATACTTGATCATTGTTCAGACGGAGGTATGTTTTGAGTTTTGACTGTATGAATATTGATATTTGCAATGTTAGGTAGGAACTCGCATCTCTCTTCATTTTAGTGCGTGGCACTTGATATAAATAGTACGTTATAGGATCTTTCCTACTTACCTTTAAAATGTCATGATAATAGCTTATAACATGATTTTAAATCAACAAATTATTTTCTTACATTATGGAAGTATCATTAAATCATTTATCAAGTTATTTTTATTGATAAAGGTTCATATTGTATGTCTCCTGTTTCTTATAGTAAGATACATTTGTACATTTACACTTACCTAATAAGTTGGGCTCTTAATGTGCGTTTTTTTTTTTTTTGTCGGGCATGAGGAAACCTTGTCAAATAGGTACTGATGCCCCTGATTATAAAATTTGATTGGTGAAAATTTATAAATATAAATAAAGCAATTGCAGAGACCGCACCTGTAGAGATGAGGAAGGAGATATTGTTAAAAGATTTGAGGGTGAGAAGTTTAATGATATAGATTAAGTAATTTGAGTTATGTCTCTTTAAAGATTCAGATTGCACATATATATAGCGGATTTGCGAGTGACATTTCCAATTGGGAGGGTTGATAATTCCAGTAGAATGGAGTACTGTCTTTTTCTTGTCAAATTACACGCTAGCCTTTGTATCTTGCTATTAAATTTATGTACAAGCGATTTTTATTTGTAAGTTTTGAATTATATTTTAATCAATTCAAAAACTCTTAAATGGAAACTAGTTTCCAGTAATGCAAATACAGTTACGTCTGCATGACTTGGCACGACCTGTGGTAGTTTATATCCTTAATCCGCTAGATTGGACATCAGATTGATTTTTTTTTGCCCTACCTAAAACCTTCTTGTATTAAGTTGCACTCTATGGAAATTATTTGATATTAAAGCTTCTTGGTTTTATTTCTATTCAGCATTCCTCATCTTTTATTTTCTTTTATGTGAATAAGTTCAGTAATATCTTGCCTCTTATGACCCTCTTCAGATCAGCTGTATTAAGCAAGAACATGATAAGAAAGTGTTGGGTCTTACAGATGATCATAGTGAAGAACTAAGCCAAGCTCGGCGTGACGCTGATATTAGTTTAAGAGTGGTATGCTAAATTAAGTGCAAGGGTTTGTTATTACAGAGCCTTTTCTCCCATTTCTCACTTGACATGTTTTCCAAATCAGGAGAAGGAGAAGGTTTTGGCAAAAACTAAAGACGTAAAAGTGCTGGAAAAAGAGCTGAAGGAGTTGAAAGGAGCGAAAGAGTATGCAGTCAATGAAGGGAAGAGAAATGTAAGTTTCAATTTCAGTATGTGTTTCTATCTATGTGTCTTCTTATGCTGAATTATGTTCTAGTTCTCTAGAGTACAGTTTTTGTTTGGGTGATGTCTATGGATTATTATCTTGGAGTTGGTTTTCTAAGTTCTTTATTTGCCATTGTTAATGTTGTCTTGATAACTGTGAAATGTTTGTTTTGTGATTGTGTGAGGCATGATGAAGTTATCGTAATGGATTAAATAGGTCTGTTTTAGTTTAACAAACAAAATGGTTAGGATGCGAGGATGAGTGCAACCTAGCACCCCATATCAACAGTTTGGATTATCTGTAGTGCAGTGTAAAATAGGCGAGCGGCATGTGATAATAATGGTCGTGTACGTTTGCGCGGTGTGCTTTGTGCTTGCTGTGAATGGATTGGACTAGTTGTAGTGCACTTTTAAACTGGAAGTGGCATGATAAAACTGTGGCAAGTGACAGTATATTAACCGTTAGGTATTAAATCTTGTATAAATGTCTGTCTAATTTTGCAGGTTAGCAGGAGACTTTCAGGAATATGCTTCACGACCCTCTGTTTGTTCCTGCACACAGCACTGTATTTGATAGATGCAGGCCGGCTCAACCATATAGCAAAGTAGGCTTCCGCTTAGGCCCCGTAGCCCAAGGCCCCACACAATATAATCCAGTCATTGCCCACTATTGATTTATTAGTGGGGAAATAAAAGAAAAAAATTAAAACCAAAACCCACATTTGTTTTTATTTATTTTTAATTGTTGGATAAACGTTTTTACATTGGTAAATTGGAAACCATAAAATCACATTAAAGTAGTGTTAAACACTTAAATTCCTTCAGTTCTCTTGCCTTCTCTAACAAAAAATAGCACACCTCCATAACTAATTAAAGTTCTTCATCACCCCATGACAAATAATCAAGTATATATAACGCCAACAATTCAATTTTATCTATATTATTTTGCATTCTCTTTCTCCATATTCGCAATTCTTTGTTAAATAAATTTATTAAAGTTTCAAATTTGTGCGAAGACTATTCAAGAAAGAAAAAAGATAAAGTTTGGATCATATGAGATAACGTAAACAAATCAATAACATGTTGTGAGAAAAAAAAATAAAAAATATGTAACAATTTTTATTTGTTAAAGTAGTGTTAAACACTTAAACTCCTTCGGTTCCTTTGCTTTCTCCAACAGAAAATAGCACACCTCCATAACTAATTAAAGTTTTTCATCACCCCCATAACAAATAATTAAGTATAACACCAATAATTCAATCTTATCTATATCATTTTTTTGTCTTCTATGGTTTTTTCCTATAATCTCTTTTTCTTTCTATATTTGTTTTATTTGGTGTAAAATTATTCTGCATTCTCTCTCTCTATTTGCAATTCTTTGTTAAATAAATCTATTAAAGTTTCAACTTTGTGCGAAGACTATTCAAGAAAGAAAAAAGAAAAAGCTGGGATCATATGAAATAATGTATACAAATTAATAAGATGTTGTGAGAAAAAAAATTAAAAACGATGTAACAATTTTTATTTGTTAAAATAGTGTTAAACACTTAAACTCCTTCGGTTCCCTCGCCTTCTCCAACAAAAAGTAGCACACTTCCATAACTTATTAAAGTTCTTCATCACCCTATAACAAATAATCAAGTATATATAACACCAACAATTCCATCTTACTTATATCATATTTTTGTCTTTTATGGTTTTTCCCTATAATTTTTCTTTCTTTCTATATTTGTTTTATTTGGTGTATAATTATTCTACATTCTCTCTCTATATTTGCAATTTTTTGTTAAATAAATAAATTGAAATTCAAGTTTGTGTGAAGACTATTCAAGAAAGACAAAAAGAAAAATTTGGGATCATATGAAATAACGTAAACAAATCAATAAGATGTTGTGGGAAAAAAAATAAAAAAAAAAATGTAACAATTTTTATTAGTATATATTAATCATAGAAGATTCCCTTTCGAACTTTGCTTAGGGCCCCCGATTATCTTGAGCCACCCTTGGATAGAAGGCAGTGTGTTGGGACTCGTAGTAGCAGTATTATTTTGCTTCATCTCAGTCTTAAATGTGTTGACAATGAACGGGAACTCGTATAAAGAATTAGTGCTTTGCAAGTTGGAGTTCTTACTTTCAGTTGCCTATGTCTATTATAGTGCCTTATCCGCAACAATGGACTGCAACAAGGAGGATTGTGAGATGAATGGGACCAAAATACATGTTAGTCGGTTCACCATAGTTTTTCATTTTGTTTTAGTTGTTAATAGAATTGTACGAATGGATCAAGCACACATGATGGTGGGGGACCTCTGCTGCTGATGATGGTGATTGGAAGTCCAGTTCAAACTGATCCCACACAAGAAAAAAAAAAAAGTAATTTGGATCCATATAATAGGAACTGGTTCCAACAAAAAGGAACAAATAAGAAAGAACACAAAATGAGTTTGAAAGGCTTGTCTTGATTGATAATTTTCGCACTGTTAGCTTATTTGAATATTTGTAATTTTAAGATGTGGAGGCTATACTACAGTATCGGTTGAAGTACCCCATTTCATTAATTCTAGATTAATATCTATCAGATAAGAAGTTAATTACCATTTGTCACTTAAAGGCGTATTTAAATCTCTTAAGGATTGCATCTGATGTCCCTCTTAACTTAAAGGCGTATTTAAATCCTCAAATATTGTCACTTTTGCATTATGTTCAGTACTCATAACATTTGTATACATATTCTAAATGTATTTGCTAATGATAGACAATTTCACTGTCCCATATGCATGGCGATTTGATTGTTACCTTGGCACACATTTAGGAAACATCTTACAGTGTCTTCAGTTTCGAGTTGCATTTATAATTAGGACTGACTTTTAATTATGCCAAATTCATGTATATAAAAACATGAGAAAAATAGAGCTTCATAAAGGAAGAAAAATTGATCGAAATGTGCATGTCCATCGATTATCATTTACTCAAATTACTAAGTGAGGTCTAGTAGATGAAATTACATGATTGTTATAACAATTTTTTTAATCATATTGTGCCGTCATCTTTATGTAATCTCATTTTTGTAACGAGGCATGTTCTTGATGAGGTACTCTCTGCTGGCCAAAATAAATATATGTTAATTATATTGTGGCTTGTTCCCATAGTATCTTGTATAGTGAACCCTAGCATTCACTCAATCTTTTTCCTTGTTTGCCCTTAAGATATGCTATTGTTATCCCTATGTCTAGCTCAGGCTTGCTTGTAATTGTCCCTTATCGAGGCTGTGGCCTTTGTGATATATCTTTGTTATACTTGCCAAATTGCTTGGTTCTGCTTCATCATTTTGGAACATCTTCTGGTTGCATCTTATATACTTCATTGCTAAAGTTGCACTTCACCTACACTCATCAAGAGTCTCATCTTCTAGCCTCTGGTAATCATTTTATGGTTTCACATGCATGGAGTCTTCTTAAACCATACCTCTGGTGGGTATAGTTTATGGCAAGTATTGTTTCTTTTTCTTCTTTAATCTCAATATAGTCTTAGTTATTCATAAATTAAATAGTTGAACAATTTTTACGTATGATGTCTCCAACTAATTTATGATCATATTTTAACTTTGCAGGGAAACTGGAACTACTTTGATGTCGTCCATTCGGGATTGTTTGGAAAATCGTATAGAAATTTGTAACCCTTAGTAAATCTGAATTTGTAACCCTCAAAACTCTTTTGAAGTTATATATATGGTTCAATAAATATAATTTTTTTTTCAGGGACGTTGGCTTGTATTTATTTTACTTGTCAAATGGTATGAAAAAGTATTGGTAATTTTATTTGCTTCTATATAAAAACAGGAGGTGCAAGTTTAGGGCAAGAAAAAAATTAAAATAATTTTTTTTACCATATCAACACATTAGTAACGGTTATAAACCGTTGCAAAGCAAAATATAAATATTAAAGCATCTATCAATAATCGTTACAAATCAAACTATGCAATGATTTTTAGCCGTTAGTAATTGTCACTCTGCAACGGTTAATAATCGTTGAAAATTTGGTTTGCAACGTTTTTTAACCGTTAGTAATTATCACTCTGCAACGGTTAATAACCGTTGGAAAATTTGGTTTGCAACGTTTTTTAACCGTTAGCAATTGTCACTCTACAACGGTTAATAACCGTTAGAAAATTAGGTTTGCAACGCTTTTTAACCGTTGCAAATATTTCCAACGGTTTGTTGCCGTTAGTAATAGCCTGTTATGGTGTAGTGAAATGAAGAGAAAATTATTCGCAACGGTTTGTTGCCGTTAGTAATAGCTTGTTATGGTGTAGTGAAATGAAGAGAGGAAGTTCAAGTATGTAGGGCTATTAAGAGATTACAAACTGTGAGAGAGAATTTATGAAATTGCAGAAAACCAAAAAGGGGGATTTTTTAGTGAGGAAGAAGACTGGTTTCTTACTGTTTGGGGATCTATCACACTAAGAGCAATTGTTGGGCACGTGATATTGAGGTGTCCACTTTATTTGTTTTTCCGTTTAGATTTATTCACACAATATCTTAGTGTGATTTTTATGTGTAACACATCATGCAAAACATGCATGATCAGGTGAAGTCAATGACAAGGTGAAAAATTATACAATATTTTCTGGAGTATCAGTCTGTTTGCAGAATGCACATAACCAAGGAACACCAACACCTAGCCCATTCAAAAGCATTCGAATTTATTGCCTTCCCATTCAAAAGAAAGTGAACACTCATAAGCATTGCAGTGGACGATAACAATTAGCTATCCCAGGTAAGACAATAAGATTTAGCACTTTATGCCAGGGAACTTCTAATTTTTATGGCAAGATAAGAATTATTTTTATTAAAATACGACAACAAAATTAGTTACTCCAGGAGTCCAAGGTGTACTTTGCAGATAATTGCAATGGACAAAAAAAGCAGAACACTAATTTTCACTCATCCACACATAGAATACTTCAATGGTTCATGTCAATTTTGAATTCTGTGCACAGGGGCTGAAGGACACATCTAGAAAAGATAGAGGAATGCCCCTTCAAGTTTACTGATTAAAAAAATGCCAACATCTGAGACTCTGAAGAAACTACAATGCCACAAAAGGAAGCTTTGGGGAAGAAAAGAAAACTAGGCATCTTTCAAAGATGGAACAAAAGTATGAGGAAAAAATTTCATTTAATTTTTATATTTTTAAAAAAAGGTAGGGTACAACGATATGATGACTGCTGGGTCTAATAAGTTTGCTTTTAGGAGGGTGGGATTTCCTATTCAAAAGGGACTCATGGCGCAATTTGTAGCGTGCCTGTCGCCTCCCACAGTGTAATTTCTTTATATCTCAATATACTAAAAAATGAATAACCGAAGGGGAAGACCTCTTACTCCATCTGCACAACCTAAGGTCCTCCTACACGGAGTTGGAAATGAAGTCCACCCAAACCAATAAAATTCATGTGTTGAAAAGTACCGAGAAAAGAGCAAAATTTCCTAGTCAGTAATCTTTTCAGCAGCAATAGACAAAAAAAAAAACAAAATAAATAAAAGGGTTAACTAGTATTACCCCCCACTAGATGAGCCAATTAGGATTTCCCCCGCACTAGATGAGAAATTAGGGTCTCCCCCCTAAATACACACAAAAAAAAAGTCAAAGTGGGTTGACCGAATTTTTTTTGTGTGTATTTAGGGGGGAGACCCTAATTTCCCATCTAGTGGGGAGAAATCCTAATTGGCTCATGTAGTGGGGGGGTAATACTAGTTCACCCTAAATAAAAATAAAAAATACTATCATGTAGACATGTACAAGAAATATTAATATGAACACCAAATATGAAATGAACAGGGAGAAGAATACTATCAGAGTGTAACACTTCTTTTTTATTTCTATATCAAGTGCTTCGAACAATTATCCTGTACCAGCATTTTCTAGCATATATAATAAAAAATCAAAATCAAAATCAACACTAACAAGAAATGAAACAAGATACTTTTTTTTGTCATTCAAAACGGCTAAACACATAACAAAGGTTCAAACTATGAACACTCGGACCACTATAACAGAAAACATGAGGAGAGGATCCTTACCGATCAATGAGGCTGTTGCTTCAACAAAAACTTCAGGCTGTCATCTGAAACTTCCGCCAGCCTTATTCGAAACTGCTTCACATGAAATCCAGATTTTAAATATCTTCCTGCAGCTTCACCTTCTTTCCCAGACAACACCAGACTGAAGTCTGAACTATAATTCCAGCACGTGTAGATTCTTTAATTAGTTACAATGCACTCCAACAGTCCAACCACTTCTCTTCCTCACTCTTTTGTTCTTCATTATCCCTCTCACCTCCTCTGCCTCTTTCCATTTCCCAACAGAACTATACAAGTTGGACAACATAATATAGTATCGATCGTTTCCAGGGTCGGAATCTATAGCCAGCCTTGCAACACGTTCTCCCACCTCAACGTTATTGTAAATCTTACAAGCACCAAGCAATGCTCCCCACATAGCCCCATCAGGAGGAAGTGGCATTGACTGAACCATAGCTTCAGCATCCTCTAGATAACCTGAGTGGCCGAGGAGGTCCACCATACAAGCATAATGCCTCAATGTTGGTACCACAGAGTAATCTCTCATTCTACAAAAAAGGTCTTTACCTTCTTCAACAAGGCCTGCATGAGTACAAGCCGACAAAACAGCAAGGAAGCTCACAGCATTTGGCCTCACATCTGATGTTTCCAATTGCTGGAAAATATCAACTGCAGATTTGGCATCACCATGAATTCCATACCCCGATACCATCACATTCCAAAACACAACATCCCTTTGAGATACAGAATCAAAGACCACCCGTGATGTTTGCAGTTGCCCACACTTCACATACATATCAACAAGCGCATTTGCAACTGACAGATCACACTCTAACCACATGTCCTTAATGTATGCATGCAGTCTTTTGCCATGATCCAAAGCCGCTAGATGAGAACAAGCTGAAAGAGCAATCACCAGAGTCACTGAACTGGGCTTCAAATCTGCTAAAATCATCTCATAGAAAAGGGCTAAAGCTTCACTAGAGAGCCTGTTATGAGTATAAGCAGACATCAAGGTATTCCAAGTAACAATGTCCCTATCCACCGTAAAGAATATTTTCCGTGCAGTAGCCAGATTTTCTAACTTTCCATACATGCCAACTAGTGAATTTATAACTGAAGTGCTCTCATCCATCCCACTTTTAATCACGTGACAGTGGATAGACTTACCTAGATGCAGAGCACCCAATTGGAAACAAGAGGATATCACTATTGGTAGACTGCTGAAATCAGATTCTATTCCTATATGTTGCATTTTCCTGAACGTCCCTATGCACTTAGTCTCCAAGCCCACTTTACCATAGCCAGCAACAATACAGTTCCAAGAATTCGTTTCCCATTCACACGGTCCGTCAAAAAGCTTCTCCGCAGGGTCCAAGCACCCACACTTGCAGTACATTGACAACAATGAACTACTAACCATCTTATCAAATTCATAGTTTCTTCTAATTATCAGCCCATGAAAGGCCTCGCTCTCATAGTCCTTTCCAGCATTCCCGAAACATGAGAGCATGCAACTGATAACAATTCCATCTGGATCAACTCCAAACATTTGCATATCCCAAAACAAGTCTAAGCACTCATTAATGGAGCCACTTCTTGATCACTGTCCAAGAGATGATATCTGTGTTCGGTGTTTCACAAAAAGCAACATGGGCTCCTTCAGTGCTCTCACATATCTAGAACACCCATTTCCTGTTTTTAAAGAATAAGCATGTAAACACCCCACGTTTAAGATATTGGCTAAATTACCACAAGCCAACTTCAATAGTCCTAAAGTTGGGTTTTTCGCCAGTTTTATGCATTTCATGAAGACAACCCAAACCCTTATCACTCTCCTCATTCTGCACATACCCAACTATAAGTGCAGTCCAAGCCACAACGTCTCTCAACTCCATTTCAACAAACACTTTAGAACCATCAATCACATTACCACATTTGGAATAAATATAAACAAAAGAAATCCCAACTGCAGAATTAGGCACAAACGGACCAAGCTTCAAACTCAAACTATGAACCATTTGACCCATTTGAATACACAAAAGCTCGGCACAACAAGAGACAACAATGGGTATAGTAAAAACATTAGGAACACGTCGCATTTGGAGAAAAAACTCAAGGGCTTGTTCGTAATATCCATTGGAGATATGTGTTGTAAGGAAAGCGTGTTTGAATTCAAGTGCATGCGATTGAAAAGATGAGTTGAGAAAGTGGGTTTGTTGTAAAAAGAGTAGAAGGAGATGAGCTGAAAATGTTGTTGGTGTGACTGGTTGTGATGATTAAAGCATGGTATTTGAGGAGAGACGTGGTTGAAAAGGCGGGTAAGGTAGTTATTTCTGTTGGTAGTTGGTAATGATGAAAGAGAAGAGAAGTTAGTTAGTTAGTTAGTTTGAGTGATTTTTTGCTCCCAGCGGGATTTGCTCCAAGAGCTCCAACGGAAACAGGAACCAACCAAGTGTCTGCTGAAAAGGCGCCAACAGTTATCAAATTTCCACCTTAATATATGCTTCCTGATTTACCTCAAACCTTAAAAAAATAAAAGAAAAAAACTTAACCAGTTACAAAATCTAGTTTTTGGTCTTAATTGTTGGGAAAAAAAAAAAGGAATAAAAAAACTTGAAGTGCTGAACTAGTGACACTTCTTTCAAACTAAAAAAGATAAAAAAAATCTTTAGCTAATGATGGGAAGTAGGAGTGTAAAAAAAAACCGTTGACCCATCATCCGGTAGGGTACCCGGTCTTCACCCGCCACCCAAACCCGCACCAACCCAGAAACGCCCGCCCCTACCACCAATTTTTTTTACGCGCGGTCGGGCTATGGGTGTAGGTTCTATGCTCAAATCCGACCCGTCAAACCGCTCGACCCGTACCGTGTCAAAAGCCGTTGACCCAACCCCGTTGACCCGCACAATTTCAAGACTCTAACTCTAATATTTTTGTATTTTGTTTATATTTTGTTTTAACTTTTGTAGAAATTTGGGAGATATGAACACAAACTTATGAGTTTAACATCAATTTCAAATATTCAAGTTTGAACATTTGACAAATAAATATCAAAAGTTAAAATTCAACTTTCGAATTTTGGAGAAGATGAATTATTCATCCCTGTATTAATTTCGAATTCTTTTAGTTTATATGTTATTGTTTTGTACCATGGATCCTTGCTCCCATCTTCATTTTATCATGTTATGAAAAATAATCAATTTACAAATGGTAAATCACGATAAAGAAGTTTCAAATTTGCAGATATGATTTTGGGTTCAAATTCAAGTTTTTTTATATTTGTTTATTTTTTATTGATTGATTATATATTTTTTTTCTATGTTATAAATTGGAAATATATTACTTGCAGAATTAGAAAGTTTTTTTTGGGTGAAATTGGGTTCAAATGATAATTTCCATCCGACCCGGATGACCCGCCCAAAACCCGCCCCGTAAGATGACCCAACAGGGCGGGTGATGGTACTAAAACATGACACTTCAACCCGCCCCGCCCCGCCCCATCGGGGACTACTGGATTTGTATCCCCTAGACCCGCCCCGCCCTGCCCCATCACTATTTGACCCGCGGTTGACCCGGCCCGCCCCGTATTACACCCCTAATGGGAAGAACTCCTATATATTTTACAATGTGTTATGAAATCCATGGGCTTATATGGATGCCCACCATTGATATGTGTTATCCTGATAATCCTCTATCTTGGTATTTATCCTGATAACCTTCTATCTTGATATTTATCCTGATCATCCTCTATCTTACTGTTTATCCTGTTAATCCCTTATCTTAGAAAGGAGGTTACCTAGTTGTATATAAAGGTAACCTCCTCCCATTTAGTTTTACCTCAAGAAATAAGAATTCTCTCTCTCTCTCTTTTATTGATTCAATCTACATGTTAAGTTAGTGTGGTGTTCTCTCCAAATCGGTTTAATTTCTAACACGTTATCAGCACGATAGTCTCTAGCTTTGGATTAAAGGTATGTGTTTTACTTACGATTAATGGCATGTGTTTAGTTTGTTATTATGAATAGTAATCGATACTATTGAATTTAAATTTGTATTTTGGTATTAAATTCGTTATTGTCGAATTTAACTGTACTGTTAACGTTTTTCTCTGGCTTGTTACTGTAAGTGCATGTTTAAACTTTTTTTGTTTTACTAGAGTCGTGTAAAACAGTAGACAAAGATGCTGTTATGGGTAGTCTTTAGCGTTGGATTCCGGTAATGTAATATAAGAGGTGTCTTTGCCTTTTCAGTCAAGAGAGTCAATGAATGATCTGCATGTGGTACGATAATTAGGTTCTAGTGCAATACCTATCTACCAATAAACATGCAAATTAATAAATAAATAAATGTGGTAAGAAATATAAGCTCTACTGCAAGGACTGATTGACTATAGATTATTCATGGTCAAGTCTATTAAAGTTCATTGTGCCTTGGTAGCTGAAGTAAGGAGCTCTAATGTTCATCGTATCGTTTATATTTCCTGGATCAACTTATAAATTTTTCTTTTGTTTTTAGTTTGATAAAAGAAAAGGGTTAATACCAATTTATTAGCTATGCCGTACTTAGTTATGACTTGTGATGCTGTAAAGCAAGATAACAACCTTCTAGAGAGGCATGGGACATGTAATATTTAATTTCGTCAGGATATTTTTTTTCTTCTAATTGGGCTTTATAATAACTGGTTATTAAATGTTATGCATCTATTATAAGTACCTGATTCGGTGATTCCTTTAAAAACTTATGTTTCTACATCGACATTGTTATTGGGCCTAAAAGCGAAAGGATTATATTTCTTTTTGACATTACAAAAGCCACAAAGTGGGTCGTGGGATGAAAAACTTTGTTTCTCAAAACTTCAAAAGGCATATTATTCGTCATGCCAAATAGTCAAATACTAATTTCATCCACGTTGATCAAGTTCCTGAAGACCGACCTATCATTTCATATCTTTTAAGTCTTTTAATGCTAGCTTATGGAATTATTGGAGTTGTTAGCAAGTTTTAGTAACACTGATGAAAATCTTTTTAACTCTTTTCATAGTACAACTAACACTATTATGTTTGCCTGTTTGGGACACCTTGTTACAGTGTTGTAGATGTTAGGAATTTTGAAAATAAGTAGAAATTGTTTGGAACACATTATGGTCGGCTATTCCAGGGAAGAAGACGATGACAACATGTTATATTTTGCTGGATAAAGGGCCTAATAACTTTTAAAGGCCAAAGCCCATATGTTTTATTGGTTATGGGCCTTAAGTTAATAAAACCCAGCTCATGACATTAGCTTCGAAATTCGGAATGTTGAGACACTCTCAATGAAAACGGTTTAGTTTTACGATATATTTGGAACCCAAAGTTCCACGATCAATTTTTTTAAAGAACCTGAAGTTCCAAAGATTCAATTTTTCGGAACCTGAAGTTCCAAGACCGTCTGGTTGACTATATCGACTTGGTCAGGTCCAACCCATAAGGACTGGTTCGGTTTTGGCCCATTATAGTGGTCATTTATGTAGGCCCAATTCATTTTTATAGTTCTTTTGTTTTCAAGAACTTGAAGTTCTAACATAAATAAAGACTTGAAGTTCAGTATGAGAATCCAAATAGCAATGGGCAAGTTTGATGAGCAAACTTTCATAATTGGAATGATTTATTTAGTTAATTATACTTTTATTACCAGTTCATGGAACATTTACAGTTAATATTGTGTTCTCTTCATGGAATGTCTAGGCCTTGATTATCATTAATATTTTGAATTTCCTTATTATGAATCTCCAATTTTATTTTTCTTAATATACTTGTGCTAGTATCAATCTTTACAAATTTGTTTTGCTTTATGTTAAAATGTATAGATATATAAATGGAGAAAAGTATTATGGATATATGTCTGGTCGACTATACCCATAATACGTCGTTAGGGGGAGAAGAGCAATGGTTGCTCTAAGGAACGACGTGAAGCAACTTGGATCACGTCCTCTGTCTCATTAAGAGATAAGGAGAATGATACACTTGCAAGCGGTTGCAAAGAAAATGCCTAAGCATTTAATGATATGGTAAAAGTAACCATGAATGTGCCAGCCAGAATTGATGTTCCATTTGGACGGGGTCCAAACATGGCGGCAAATGAATCTACTATACGCTAAAAGCGTGGTAGACCTATAGGATCCAAAGCTCCTAGGAGAGGAGAACTGAGAAACCATCTTGTCCAATTAATAGCCAGGTAATGGCTGGAGCTCCATAAACAAATAATGAAAATGTGCAAATATCCAAAATTCACTGAAATGCCTATATATGGTTGCCCCTGAAGAGGCGCAATGTACCGAAAATAAAGAGATCGATCTCAATATTCCATGCATGTTGGTGAATTGTGGGATAGGAAAGCACTTGTCATAGATGACATATTTAGTTATGGTATAGCTATTGGAACATCAAAGGACAATGATGAAAAATAAATGAGCCACGTGTTTTGTCGACAAAGGAAAGATTGGCCAATCTCGGAATTTGCTATTCAAGCATAATTAAACTCTTTCAATAAGCGTGGTGTATTTGGACCTATAGTACAAACCCCAAAAGGTGTTAACCACGTGGGTTACAAATGGGTGTTTGTTCGAAACGAAAACGAGAAAAATGAAATTTCTCGATATAAGACACGTCTTGTGGTGGCAAGGTTTTTTTGCTTGAGAAAAACAGGATTGATTATGAAGAATCATACTCATGAATGTAGTGGATGACTACTTGTATGGGGACATAGACAAATATATTTACATGAAAATCCTTGAAGGATTTGGTTTGCCCTGAAAGCAAAAATCAAGGAATGCATTACTCAATTAAACTAAGACATTTATTGTATGGTTTGAAACAATCCTGAAGATTGTGGTACAATCGTCTTAGTAAATATTTGTCTAAGGAAGGGTATGCAAACAATGAAATTTGCCCATGTGTCTTCATAAAGAAATCCTTAAATGGATTTGCAATACTATTTGTTTATGTGGATGACATAAATTTGATTGGAACTCTGGAAGAGCTCGAGATAACCTTTCAATACCTAAAGAAGGAATTTGAAATGAAAGACCTTGAGGAAACAAGACTTTGTCTCGGCTTGCGGTCGAGAGAGTTCTAGTGGTGTATTAGTCCACTAGACTAATTACCGAGAATGTTTTGAAATATTTTCATATGGACAAGGCACATCCATTAAGTACCCCAATGGTCGTCCGGTCACTTTGAATATAGAGAAAGACCCATATCGCCCCCAAAGAAGAAAATGAAGAACCATACTTGAGTGCAATTGGTGCATTAATGTATCTAGCACAATGCACTAGACCCGGACATTTCTTTTTAGTATATTTGTTAGCCAAATTTCAAACCTACTAAAAGACACTTTGGAATGATGTCAAACACATATTGAGATATTTTTATGGAATAACGGTATGAAACTATTTTATTCTTATGGTTCCACTAATGACTATGATCTAGTTGGCTATGGTCTTTGGTTATCTATCCGACCCTCAAGGGTCACTCCTAAAACAGTATGTATTTTTAGTGGTAATATTGTTATTTGTTGGCATTGCACTAAACAAACTTTAGTGGCAACTTCCCTCGACCACTCGAAATTTTAGCTCTTCATGAAGCTAGTCGTGAATGTGTATGGCTAAGGTTATTAATTGGGCATATTCGTAGTTCTTGTTAATTACCTTCTATAACAGGTGTTCCCAACATTATTTATGAGGATAATGCAGCTTGTATAGCCCAGATTCAAGAAGGATTTATAAAAGGAAACAGGACAAAACACATTGCGCCAAAATTCTTTTACACTCATCAGCTTCAGAAGAAGAAGCAGATTAAGGTCGAGCAAGTTCGTTCCAGTGACAACCTTGCTGTTCTCTTCACTAAATCACTACCAAAGCATACATTTTCAAAAGCTTGTATATGGGATCGACATGCGCAGAGTTCACCACCAAACCATATAAAAACTTGTCTTTATCAGGGGGAGTAATAGAATAGGGGGAGCATCATGAAGAATGTGTTCCAGGACATATGCACTACTGTACTCTTTTTCCTTATCTAGGTTTTATCCCACTGGGTTTTCCTAGTAAAGGTTTTAATGAGGCAGTATTAAGCAAGTCACAATGATTCTGAGTAATGTTGTACTCTTTTTCCTTAGCTTTGGTTTTTTTCCATTGAGTTTTCCTTAGCAAGGTTTTAATGAGGCAACTGTCATTGGATGATTATAGAGCATCCAGAAGAATGCTACAAAAGATGCATCCACCATAATTTCCACAAGAATGGTGGACATCCAAGGGGGAGTGTTATGAAATCCATGGGCTTATATGGATGCCCACCATTGATATGTGTTATTCTGATAATCCTCTATCTTGGTATTTATCCTGATAACCTTCTATCTTGATATTTATCCTGATCATCCTCTATCTTACTGTTTATCCTGTTAATCCCTTATCTTAGAAAGGAGGTTACCTAGTTGTATATAAAGGTAACCTCCTCCCATTTAGTTTTACCTCAAGAAATAAGAATTCTCTCTCTCTCTCTCTCTCTCTCTTTTATTGATTCAATCTACATGTTAAGTTAGTGTGGTGTTCTCTCCAAATCGGTTTAATTTCTAACACAATGAGATTTTTTTAATTATTTTTCTTTTTATTTATTTCTATTTTTAGTGGGGGCAAATCAGAAAGTTTGTTCTAAAGAAGGAATTTGATAACTGTCAATCTCTTTTTAGTAGACACGTGGCTGGTTCCTGTTTCACTTGGAGCTCTTGGAGCAAATCCCGCTGGGAGCAAAAAATCACTCAGTTAGTTTAACGAGGTAGTTGGGTTTTAGAATAAACAGCAAGTATTTTGATAGAGAGAGAGACGGACAAGTATTTGTAAGCCCACTACAAGTCTACGACGACAATGAAAAATCAAAACCTCAGAAGTCTAAATTGATCAGTTGGATTCTTATTAGTTTTAATACATGTTCATCAAGCTTAACTGAAATCGAATTGTTTTTATTACAACAAGGAGAAAGCTTAACTCATAAGCCTCACAAAAGTCAAAAGACAATGAAAGCAATTGAATCTATAATTAGTTCACACACTAATCCTAACAAATAAACATGCTTAATCACCACAAAGTTAAGATCTTGAACAGCCCCAGAGTCAATAAACACACTAAATTCAACTCAGAACCCCAACATTCATACAAAAAACACCAAAAACAACAAAAAAGATAAGATATTTTTCAAAAAAAAAACCCCATACCTTCAAACCAAACAAATCACATGATCTCTTCTCAAACCCACTACTCTCCCCTCCTCTACAAACTTCAGGCTTCTGTAACTGCCAAAGATCAGTAGCAAAAATTTTAGCAGACACAAAAACATCTCCATCTCCACTCTCATTTCTCACTTTCTTGCTACATTTCTCACCTTTAACATCAGAAGACTCATACTTCCATTGAAGTAAAGAAGTTACAGGTCCTTCTTTTCTTAATTTTATTTATTCCTGGTCCTGAAAACCCAGGGTTCTTTGTTTTACTATACTTTTAGGTTTTCTACTACTAACTTTCTCTATTCCTGGTCCTTTTTTTTTTCTTGGGTTGGCAGATTTAAGGAAGGGTTTTGTTGAGAATGGAAGCGAAGAATGGAGGGTTTGGAGGTTTCGGGAAAGGTTTGTTTTTTGGGTTATTATACTTGCGAACAAATTGAAAACAGAAAAAGTTACCATCATATCTTTCTGCTTGCTCAGCAAGTAAACATGTCTCTCTCTCCTTCTCCATCCCTTTCTTCACTCTCCTTCTGTACTTTCAGTGCAACTTAATAACTGCCTTTATGAAACACTACTCCGTGAACAAATTAGCCATTGTTATCAAATTCCAAGCAGGTTTGTTAAGAATCTGACCCCAAAAACATGTCAAAGTCGAATACAATTTATGCCAGATCTTTGAACATCACACTGCACCAGACAATTCTAAATTCTGGGTTGTACATTAAAGAAAAAGTACACAATACGGTAACTTCAATTTCATGAGAAATTAACATCAAAACCTAAAATCAATCACCAACTAATTGTATTATTCAACTTCTACAGGGAAAAGACATTCTTTTCAGTAAGATATTCATGAATAAAAATTGTATTTAATATAAACAGCAATATCAGGATACAGATCACTACTGCAACCAAATACAAAAACCTCCGCTTGTCACGAAAGATGACACGGCGCAAGACCTTCACTCTGAAATAGGAAACTGCGCCAACTTTGCAGATGCCATTACAAAACCTGATTTTATGAGTCTTGCCCATTCACATGTTGCTGCCAAAGGGAGGACGGTAGGGGGGAGGGCTCAACGCCCTTTCCACTACCCACACACTCCCTACTTGAGCTTGCATCACTGATGGAAACAAAAGCCAGTGAGTTTGAAGCCCATGCCCTGGCATTCATTACCCTTCCTGCAAATTGCTCCTCTTGCAACCCTCCTTAAGTGCGTTGAACACTTGCATTGCTCGACGGAGGTGTGCCAAGGGATGCTCCCACAAGCTCATCAAGCTTGAACTCCAAATTTGTCTTCTCCATGCACAACGGGCACATGTAAGTAGCATTGGAAGAGAGATATAGATCAATCTAAGAAGCCCAAACGTGGAAGCCAGTGCCAAATATGTCTCCTGCCGAAGCATCTTCTCAGAAGATCTTGCCCATGAGAATGGACAGTTTTCCTCCTCTGTGTCCCCAAGTTTCGCGAGATTCGATGAATTCCCCATTGTCTTCAAGGACGAGTGATCCAGTGACAAAGGTCTGAGCCCTGTAAATTTCATAAAGCAAAAACCTTCATTGAGATTGTGAAAAGCACAAAATTATCCATTAAAACCATATATAAAATGAGGATGCTGAGGTCTCCAGAGGAGGATTGAAATATAACAACTTAGGTTAAAACCGTTTTAAAGACTGCATCAGAGTAAATCAAAATTCAAAACCACCAGTTAGCAGAACAGCTGAACCGTATGATACATCAATAATTATTTGTTGTTTTCCTTCTTCATAAAGGTAAGAGAAGAAAATTAAAAGTACCATAGGGACCTCAATAATCAATGGTGGAGGGAAAGTGATTGCCCTCCAATTTTAAAACTAACTAGTAATAATACATCTGCCTATCTAGAATTATATACCAATTCCTTTAAAACTAGGAAGTGCTCGACAAATGGAATATCTAAGGTTACATAATAAATTTGACTGCTCTCTTCTCAAAGGAAGTGCTCACCCTCAATTATTTAGTATCTTTAGGGTTAGACGATAACTTTGACTCCCCTCTTCTCAAAGGATCTGCTCACCCTCAAATTAATTAGTGTCCTGCTGTCTAGTGTAACAAGTACTCACCCTGAAATAGTTTATTGGCTAGGGTAGACTGTAACATTGACTGCCGCCTAGTGTAACAAGTACTCACTCTAAAATAGTTTAGTCGCTAAAGAACGAAACATATATACTTACACCTACAATTTCTCAGTTAAACAAAACTATGGCATTCAAGCTAACTACAGTGTAGGAGTGCCTTTCTTGCATAGTCAAATGACACTTCCAAGTTCTTCAATTTTATTAACCAAATGAGACAACCATTTTATATATATATATATATATATATATATATATATATATATTTGTTATTGTTCAATTGAAATAAAAATCATATTTTCATCCTTTTTGTAAATCAAAATCAAGGAACTAGACATTAAGTTCCACTGTTCCAGACTCAAGATATAATCAAGAGAAAGACCTTACCAGTCACATCACTGTAGAAAGTGACAAGAGAACCGAGGGAGCAGGAGCCATGATAACGCATCCGCATGGTGGAATTCAGAAGGAATAGAGTTTGGATTCCATGAACTCAATACCTTGAGAGTATGCTGAACAATTTAATAAATGCCATCCTCAGCGAAGGTTGTTTTCACTTAAAATAAATAATTCAAATAAATATATAAAAACAATTGCTTAAAATTTCCATACCTTGGTTTGACGCTAGACTCTTCAATTGCAAAATGGCGTATGGAGGGATACAGGGAAGAGATCATCACAAACGTTGGTCTGCATGCTCTAGAAAAGGGACACCAGGATGGATAGAAAAGCAGACACATACTCATGAGTCATGACTGCTCTTGTGAACCAGATTCAGCACTCCCTGCAATGAAACACCGTTCCTCTTCACAAACACAAAATAGAATACGATCAGATTTCTGTTGGACATAACAGCAGTACAAGAATCAATATATAAAATAAATTTACAACATTCTTAAGGAAGTACAACATGTGCACATATAGAGATGGTGGCAGCCAGCCACACACACACACGTATACAGAAAGAAGGTGATCTACATACATGTTGTCTTTCCAACGTAAGCCCATTCACCAGTAATTCCTGTAATCCTATCTAAAGCAATTCTACGGTCAGGTTATATCACGGAATTTTTTTTTGCTACACATGACATACCATACTTCTATCACTTGTTAATGTCTTCGATTTCAGTACCCTATAGACGAACACATACAGCCTTGGGGCTCACATGCAGAATTAGAAAGGAAAAAAGGACTTCTGAGGCTAATTACGTAATCATGTCATCTCCATGTGGACCCAAGGAATGGATGTCAAAGGGTGTCATGGAATTGTATATAAATTGATATATATCTGATATTCTGATGTTGTGCAATCATCATACGCACCAAAATGTAAACAAATACGTAAGACAATAAACCACATATCATGAGAAATTCTAGCGTACTTGTGAACTCTATGTTACGGTGCATATTCTTTTACCCAAAAAAGAAACACAATTAAGTATGTGCATATTCCTTTACCCAAAAAAGCCATCTAGATTCTGGAAATATTTATGAAATTATGAACTACAAAAGAGCCTGAAGCAAATGGAGATTTAACTTATGGAAGTCTATATAGAGAACATTAAAAACAATCAGTCTCTATGATACACTGCTTGACTTAGAGTTTAGAAACGGACGGATTGCAGAATAGGGCATTTGTAAGCAAGAAGTCCATACGTAAATGAAAAATGAGGAATGAAACTACCAACAACTTTTAACGCATGATACCTTATCATACGGATTGTATGTGTAATATATCAGTTACCAACTTCTCCTCTTAATGCTCGAGTCCTTTTTCCATACCAATATGTTTTCCCTACTATTGTTATTGTTATTATCATTATTATATTTTTAATAATAATTAATTACAATAAAAATACATCAATAAATCAAATAAAAACAATAAAAATTCAATCTTTATTCAAAACCAATTAAATAAAAATCACCTCAGTAACACCAGAAAACTGAATCCCAACACAAATCTCCTGAATCCAATAACAATGAATCAGTTAGTGAAATCACAGGACATATACCAGCAGAAGCTTCAAATCCGTGCGAATGAATACATAAGCTTCAAATCATGTGCCACATATGTGATGAGTAAGCCTTGAAATGAGCTGTGAAGGCATGTCAGGAATCAAAAACCTTTTCAAGAATCGACGGAGACAAATAGAGAACATAACTTAACAGGAAATATTGTACCATCAATTTATCCATGTAAAAACCAGAGGGAAAGTAACCACAATGAGCACCACCATATAGGAATTTTTTTAGTGACATGGCAACACTAAGTCACTAACTACTATATTTCATAGCTACCTGAGGTGAACACTTCACAGTATTTTCTGGAGTATCAGTCTGTTTACACATAACCAAGGACCAGCAGCACCTAGCCCACGTGTCATTCCTACTTAACGTAGTAATTGCCTCTTTGACCAAATGATCTTGCAATGGCAGGTTACCACTTAACCCAATAAAAACTAGCTACTCCAAGGAATTCTTTCCAGATTACTAAATGGACAGAAAAAGCACTATATTAGCATTTTACTTCTATATATAGACACACATAACACACGTGGAATCACAAAATTGGTCCATTGTCAGTTTGAAATTCAACCTTACAGGAAAACCTCTGCAAGTATACCTACATATATAATGCAAACATCTGAACAAACTATAATGTCAAAAATATTTTTCATGCCTCATTAAAGGAACCTTGGGAGAAAAGTAAGCTTCTAAAAGATGGAATAACACTATATAGGGGGGGGGGGGGGGGGGATGACCCCAATTACTAGTTGTAATTAGAGATGAGTAGATGACCCCCCTTTTTCATACCCTGCAGTTGCAATATCCAACGGCTGCGAGATGATTTTTTCTTTTCACGTGAAGAAGCATTACTGTTGGATCTTGCAACCCGGGGATAGATAGAAAGATAGATAAAATGGAGAAGTATATAAAATGGAAAGAGTATAAGTTTTTTATTGTTAATGGAGAAGAAAGTTTGGAGTGAAAAGAGAGGAAACTGCCTTACTTCTTCTCGGCCTTGCATCACTCAGTATGTATAAGCAATTAACAGGATTTTACATAATAGAAACTTCCTAAAAAAATGATTTTCATTATATCCCCTTGGGGGATGTCGTCTTAGAACTCTAACAGAGATCATACACATAATAGACACCTGCAATTCCACATTGCACACACAAAATAAGGTCTCATATGGAGGTGGAAAAAAATCCATTGAATCCAACCAAGTTCATCTGTTCATGTGACGACTTGTATTGAGAAAACAGCAATATCCTAGTCTAATATCAGTTCAAAGATCATTCACCAAAAACAAACAGTACAATGCAAAGATTGCTCATCAAAACATTGCCAATTACAATAAAATACTCATTTTAATCACACATTAATATGAAATGAACAGGATGAAGAATATTATGAGTGTTAAACTTTTTTATCGCTAACAGGCATCTTCTAACTTGAATGACAAAACAAAATGTTCAACACCACTAAAAAGGGAGGGACAGCATAAAATAAATAAGATTATACCACACAAGATACATCAGAGGCATCTTCCAGCTTGTAGGCGAAAATAAAATGTTCAACACTCCTAAAATAAGAAGGGACAGCAAGAAAGAAAAATAAAATAAGTGTCGCTTACCAACGTTCATATGCAACAGAAGAAGCAGGTTTCGTTCTGCCAGTTGAGCTGCAGCTCCTTAAGAAGCACTTTTGCCTTTGAGCTGACACAAAATGAAATATGGAATTAACCCAGTTCTTTTCTCATTTCAAATGGTCAAAAGATATGAAAGTCTCACACTGACAACTATATAAGAGGAAAAGGATCAATCAGCGACAACAATGGGTATAGTAAACACATTCGAAAAATGGGTTTTAATGATAGAGTTCCAAAGGGAAGTGTCTTTGAATAATATGAGTGGAGAAACTGGCACATTATTCAAGTTACGAGTCTAAGAAGCATTTTATCTTCAGTCTTGGAAATTCTTACCACTTTCAAATGGCTGAATGCAGTTTTTACAAACTTTTCGCACCATTGTGCTTCAGGTGTACAAGAAAAAGATTGGAGCCCAAGCTTTACGTAGCTACAATACGAAACAACTACACAAAATAATATATGGACCATCAAATCCGCAAAAGACTGTATTGACCTTATATGGGGTTCCCATGCGTGTTACAGAATCTGATGCTATCCCCGCTTCTGGAGCAAAGATGGTGGAACTTGTAATGTATATGCTCATTTCACAACAGATAAGTTTTCGTGTTTCTCTCAAGTCTGAACAGCAGTGAGATGGTAGCAAGCTTGAACCGATACTCACATTCTGCATGGTTAACGTTTTGCATTTCAATTGTATTGATTGTGTACATGCTGTCTAGGATATATGTGTGGAAGAATTACTTCTAAAAGTAGCAAAAGGAGTAGAGCTGCTGCTACTCTGTGTATGCAGGAAACAGCTATAATTGTTTTATATTCTGGCAGTCTGTAGGTCGTTATTTTCTCAGACCTGGATCTTTAGCCTGTCCGATCACCCATTCACCTAAATAAAAAAATAGGTCAACTTAACTTGTTGTTAGGCAGTTAAGTTAATAAAGAAAACGGTTCTTACCTTTCAATCACTTTTCAACTGTTCAATTCTGGAACTCCTTGGCGATTTTATAATTGACCATTGACTCATTGAGTTACACAACCTTGCCTTTCTCATCTCTTTCTCCTATTATTCTTTGTTTTGCAATACCCATACGTGCTTAAGGTTGTAGACAGAGGTAACCTGAAACCAAAAAACATGATTGTCTGTGGAGATGAGTGATGGTCACACCATGATCTCTGAATTTGATTGTCAGTTATGGAACAGACCACAAAAGTCCATGTGCACAATCCAATTTGTATCGACCTTTTATGACTTTTTTTTTTTCTTTTGGCTAGATAAGTGACTATTCTGTTAATGAGCAAAACCAAGGTAGCAGGAACTATGACAAGTCGTAGATTTGCACCTAGTTACATGTTGCTGAATCTAAAGTAGATCGAGTGGGGGTCCTCCAATTTATAGAAAAGTAGAGACCTACCAACAAAATATTCAAGGGATATTAGGACCTAGTATAGCTCCATGGTTGGCAAGAATGCCGGTCATGTCTACCTCCAAGGCTCCAACCTTCATGGGGTCAAGTAGTTTGTTCCCAAGGTACCTCAGCGACCCCAAGAAGTCGAGAACACGTAGACTAAATATGCAAACTTGATATGCCTTGTATTATTAAGGTTTGAGCTAAAGTAAACATCAAGCTATTTGAGATCACATCTATCTAATAAGATAGGGATTTTTTTCTGCACTAAAGGACAAAACTATAATAAAGAACGGTCCAGATCTGTTTGAGAGAAATCTAACGGTAGAGATGACATCAAAGGAAGAGTTTTGTGTTGTTTGGTACGATTCCCTTACTCCCAAACAAGGAGAAACTTGGTTACGCGTTTGCAACTGATGGGGAAAGTGGTGTACTTCTGAAGGTGATTCCCTTACTCCCAAATCAGCCATCCAGCTTTTACTGTTGAAGGAAGTTGCATTCATTGAAGCTTTTACAGTAGCCATCCAGCTTTTACTGTTGAAGGAAGTTGCATTCATTGAAGCTTTTACAGCTTTTACAGTATGATGTCCCTTTAAGGTTGTATTTGGGGGATAAAGCTTACAGTATTTATCAAATTGCACATTTCGTTTTTTTAATTTCAAACTTATTAAAGTTTTTCCAACAGCACAAATCCTCACCATCTATCTAATAAGATAGGGATTTTTTTTCTGCACTAAAGGACAAAACTATAATAAAGAACGGTCTAGATCTGTTTGAGAGAAATCTAACGGTAGAGATGACATCAAAGGAAGAGTTTTGTGTTGTTTGTATGCGATTCCCTTTACTCCCAAACAAGGAGAAACTTGGTTATGCGTTTGCAACCTGATGGGGAAAGTGGTGTACTTCGAAGGCGATTCCTTTACTCCCAAATCACCATCCAGCTTTTAATGTTGAAGGAAGTTGCATTCATTGAAGCTTTTACAGTAGCCATCCACTTTTTTGTTGAAGGAAGTTGCATTCATTGAAGCTTTTACGGCTTTTACAAGATTGTTGTGAATAATTAAGCTGGAAACAACGTTACCCACACCAAACGGATCAATCCTACACAAAGATTGATCTTTCTCAATAGACAAGACTTCAACACCCTCCAAGCAATATCCCAACACTTCTCAATATCAAATAACAAGCATATGAAATAAAACAATCAATGTAAAAGAATAACAAACCACAAGACGAGATATATATTGGTTGGTTCGGCAATTTGCCGCCCACGCCCACACTCGCGAAGTTCCAAGCTTTACTAGATGTCCGGAGATGGCGATTACAAGTCTCTCTCAATTCACTCACAAAGAATGAACACTCAACTCACAAAGAATTGTTCTCTTGTAATCACTCTCTTTCTTGGTTTTGGAAAAGTTAGGTTTTCCAAAGATCGATTTTGTTTTTATACCAAAACCAAAATTTCGTGATTCTTGAAAGCGAAGCCCACGGAGAAAAAGCCCTGGCTGGCTGCCATGTATGTAAAAGCCATGAGCGAGCGGTCGCTAAATCATCGGAGTCATGAGCTTGAAGTCGCTTCTCTGGCCTCGAGCGCTGGGCTCTCGATCGTGAGAAACAGAAATTTTCTCTACATTCTCCACCTCGGTGAGGTTTTAACACATAAAACCAAGCCGAACACATCCAGCAAGATCACATCCAGTAGGAACACCTCCAGCAAGGAAGACTCGCAGTCAACTGCCCCGAAGGGCTATGCCCACACAGGGCTCTTTCAAACATGTAGGATTTGGAGCAAGTCCAAACAGTGTTGGAACTTAACTCCGGTGACAACTTTCGTCAACATATCAGCAGGATTGTCATGGGTGTCTACTTTCTCAAGTGCTACATCACCATCCTCAACGACATCCCGTATAAAGTGATAACGGACATCAATATGCTTGGTCCGAGCATGATGAACTTGGTTCTTCGCCAAATGAATAAGCACTCGACTATCACAATACAAAGCAACACCGTTTCGCTTTCAATACCCAAATCATCTAGAAGACCTCGAAGCCATAGTGCCTCTTTTTTTGCCTCTCGCCAGCGCCATATACTCGCGCCAAGTAGATAGATAGAGCAGAACTGTAGCCCGAAGCATAGACCTCCAACTAACGGTGCACCATGCATCATAAACACATAACCGATGAGTTGATCGCCGCCTCATCTAGATCACCCCGCATAATCGAATCCACAAACCCACCGACATAACAAGTGCCTCCACCATAAGCTAATCCCACATCCAAAGTACCCCTTCAAGTACCGTAGTACCCATTTCATCGCTTCTCCCAATGCCGCTTCCGGGATTTGCCATATACCGCGCCACAACACTAATCGCATGGAAATGTCCGGGTGCAGTACACCATAGCATACATCAAACTACCCACGACACTTGCATAAGGAACATTAGCCATATGCTTTTGTTCCTCCACCGAACTAGGAGAGAACTTAATGAAAGCCTAAAATGCCCACTAAAAGGAGTAGAAACCGACTTTGCATTCTCCATACCAAATCGAGAAATTACTTTCAATGTATTTTTCCGAGATACAACTATCCGCACGCTTCTTCCTATCTCTCAATCTCCATGCCCAAGATCTTCTTGGCTCCACCTAAGTCTTTCATCTCAAACTCGAGCTAAGTTGAGATTTCAACTTGTCTATCTCCACCATGCTTTTGGAAGCAATAAGCATGTCATCCACATAAAGCAGGAGATAGATGAAGTCATTACCACGAAGCCTTCTAAAGTAGACACAGCTAGTCATACTTTACGCCCGGTGTACTCATGTTGCATCATGAATGTGTCAAAGCGCATTGTACCATGGGCTTATTGCTTTAACCCGTCATGATTGACCGATTCAATTTGCATACATAATCTTCTTTTCAAGAACGACAAACCCCGGGTTGTCTCATATAGATCTCTTCTTCCAAGTCCCCATGCAAGAAAGTTTTTTACATCAAGTTGCTCTAACTCCAAGTCAAGTGAGCAACTAAACTCAATAACACAATTTAATGGACGTATGTTTGACCACCGGGAAAATACCTCATTGTAGTCAACTCCTTCCTTCGCGGAAAACCCTTTGCTACCACTCTTGCCTTGTACCCGAAGATTGCCGGACTCGGGGAAGGACCTCTTTCTTTCGAACACCCATTTACTGCCGATAGTCCTTTTGCCCTTTGGCAATAAAACTAGGTCCCATGTGTGATTTTTATCAAGAGATTCCATCTCTGCTTGCATAGCTACTAACCAATCTTTGTAATGAGCATCTCTAACAGCTTCCTTGAAGCTATCTCGCTCATCATCTTCGATATTCAGTGCATATGCCACTAAATCCACCTGACCATAGTGTTTCACCGGCTTCTCGTGCCCATACTTGTGCACTTCTTTAACTTGTCTCTCGTGGCCTAGGGTCACCACCACAAGTCATGGATGCTCTTGCTCTTCTTCTGTTGTTTGTGTGGTTCCATGATTCGGTACCTTATCATGATCTAACGGTCATCTCATGCAGATCGCATAACTCAAGCTCATTAGCTTGAACTTCTATAGACTCACCCATTGCGCCTACTTCCTTACATCAAAGATAACACTAAAGTCTCATCAAAAAAAGTAACATCTCTGGCGACTCAGAACTTGTGGGCTTCTAGACACCACAATCAGTATCCCTTTACCCCATTTTGCGGCCTAAGAATATGGCCTTCTTAGCTCTAGGATCTAGCTTGTTGTCCCTCACATGGTAGTAAGCTGTCGATCCAAACACTCGCAAGATACTATAATCAGCTGGGTTACCTGACCACACCTCATAAGGTGTCCTGCAATCTATAGCTGGTACTGGTGACCTATTGTACAGGTAACACGCCATGGACACCGTGATTCCGCCTAATACTTTTGCCTAGACCGGCATTAGATAATAAACATCTTGCTCTTTCAAGCAAAGTTCTATTCATCTCTCTCCATTCCATTCCATTGTGGCGTATGCGGTTCCCCTCGATCTGTCATTCGGCAATTCGGGCAATTCCCGCCAAGACAGTAACTCTTGGAAAGGTCCATAGGTATACTTCGGTACCATTGTTAACCGTAATGTCTTTACCTTCCTATCGTGCGATTCTCAACCCTTGCCTTCCACTTTTTAAATGTCTCAAACACTTCATCTTTCGATTTCATCATATACACCCACACATAGCGAAAGTATGATCATCAATGAATGAGACATAATAGCGGTTACCTCCCCTTTGAAGCCACCCCGAGGGTCCCCAAACATCCGTATGCACATAATCAAGGATGCTCGTTGTCGTGGTGCTTGCTTGACTTGAACTTGACTTGACCTTGATCGCTTCCCATAGACCTTAATGCTCACGTAACCCCATACTTGGCTTCTTCAAGTTCTTCAAGAGCCCTCGCTTGCACAACTCGACAAACCCTTTTCACTCATATGCCCTAAACGATATGCCACATCTTAGTGCACTCAGTAATCATTACTACATGCACCCATCGCTACATCGCCTATCACCGCATACTACCAATCGAAGAGTATACAAGGTTCCATATTTTTTACCCTTCATAACAACTAAAGAGCCATTAACAATATTTAGGACTCCACCTTCGCCCACAAACTTGTGGCCTTTGGAATCCAAGGTACTAAGAGAAATAAGACTTTTCTTTAGCTCAGGAACATGTCTCACATCGGTTAGAGTCCTCACTACACCATCATACATCTTGACCCGTATAGTTCCAATTCCTACCGTCTTACAAGCAACGTCATTACCCATTAAAACAGAACCACCATCAATGCTCTCATAAGAAGTAAACCACTTTCTATTCGGGCACATATGATAGGAACATCCGAATCAAGGATCCACCTCTCGGTCATATAGTCTTGTGGTGGGACACACAGACCGAACTCATCCTCTTCAGAGCCCGAAGCATAATTTGCCTCAAATTTTGCCTTACCTTTCTTTCCGACCATCTCTTGTTCTCTTTTTCGGTGAGGACAATTACTGCGTAATGTCCTTTTTCATTGCAATTGAAGCACTGCACATGTTTTAAAGGCTTCTTTGACTTGGACCTAGAATTATCATTACTTGAATAATTTCGCTCGCATTTAATTTCCTCTTGCCACTAGCCCCCGACTTGCATCAATGCTATTCTCTACACACGTCTTCTTCATCAACTCATAAGAAAGAAGTGCACTCAACTTCGTCAAGATCGACGACTTTCTCGTTCATGAATGTAGTCATTAGATGCTCATAGCTTTTACGGCAAGGAGAATATTAAACATGCCGCTTGATCCTCATCATCCATCTTCATACCAACATTCAAATAATCCGCTAGACGATCCGACGGAACTCACTAACGCGTTCTTGCATCGTTGAACCATCGACCATCATGTACCGATAAAGACGCTTCTTAAGGTACATCTTGTTCGTCATGCTCTTGGTCATATACATAGACTTAGTTTGAGCCAAATACCGGCGGTATTTTCTCCCATCACACTATACATGACCTCATTAGCAAGACATAACCGGATTGATGAACAAGCCCAAGATCGAACTCTTCCCAATCATCATTACTCATACCGCCGCTTTAGATTTAATCCCTTCAAAGCTTTTGTGCAAACCTTGTTGGATGAGGATGTCCTTTACTTGACTTGCCAAATCCCAAAGTTATTCTTCCCATTAAACTTCTCTACTTCAAACCTTGCGTTTGACATCTTGGGAGCCATCTTTCAAGTTACACACAATAACCCAAAAGAAACAGTTTCACCTCGAATTTAATCGAACACCTTGTCTACACAAATTTTTAGTACTAAACTCAAAATCCTAGGTCGATACCTACGCCTCGATACCAATTGTTGTGAATAATTAATCTGCGAAACAACGCTATCCACACCAAACGGATCAATCCTACACAAAGATTGATCTTTCTCAATAGACAAGACTTCAACACCCCTCCAAGCAATATCCCAACACTTCTCAATATCAAATAACAAGCATATGAAATAAAACAATCAATGTAAAAGAAGAACAAACCACAAGACGAGATATATCGTGGTTCGAATTTGCCTACGCCCACACCGCTGAAGTTCCAAGCTTTACTAGATGTCCCGAGTGGCGACATAAGTCTCTCTCAATTCACTCACAAAGAATGAACACTCAACTCACAAAGAATTGTTCTCTTGTAATCACTCTCTTTCTTGGTTTTGGAAAAGTTAGGTTTTCAAAAGATCGATTTTGTTTTTATACCAAAACCAAAAATTTCAAGGGTTTCGTGAATAAGCCCACGGAGAAAAAAGCCGAGCTGGGCGCCTCCTCCTCCGGCGGCCATGCTGGCGCATGTGTTAAAGCCATGGCTGGGCTTTCTTTTGAGCTGGTCGCTAAATAATCGGAGTCATGAGCGAAGTCGCTTTCACTCTGGCGGCTGGCGCCACCGATCGATGAGAGAAACAGTAAATTTTCTACAAGTATGATGTCCCTTTAAGGTTGTATTTGGGGATAAAGCTTACAAAGATTTATCAAATTGCACATTTCGCTTTTTTTAATTTCAAGCTTATTAAAGTTTCTCCAACAAAGACAAATCCTCACCATCCCTCAACAAGTATACATTGTTTTCAAAGCTCTGCCTTGAGGATCAAAAAAGAATTTGAAATATAATTATTTCGCATTTTTTTTTAATACGATTACAATCTCTATTTGAGTATCTATCTATTGAATATTATTTTTAATGGTTTTGGATCTAATTTGATATTGGAAATTTGGATTGGATTGTAATTTAGCTTGGTTTTGTTGTTTAGTGTTTGATTGGTTGGATTAAAATGAGCTGGTTGCTATTCCGTTGTTAGATTTGGGTATTTTGATGTGAGTTATTTGAAAATGGTTGAAAATGGTTGTTTTGTTTGGATCTTTGCATTGGTATTAACTTGAGATTGTTTTTTTAGTGTTAGTTGATACATTGTACTGCTTGCATATTGCGATTTGTTAAGTGATTGTTTTGATTCGTGGTGTGCTGATTTTAATTGCGATTTTAATTGGATCTTTGCATTGGTGAAGAATGGCTTCCGTTTGGTATTCGCGGCTTCCATAAGTTAAAAGATTTAATCATATAATCTGTATCTTGATGCTTTTAATTAGGTGTCCAACAATTTACTACTTGTGAGTCTTAGCCGTGTTCTTTGATTAGAGCTCCATTTTGATTATTTAACTTTGCATTTTTTGGTAATTGACGCTTCCTAGGCAATCATGGTTAAAAGAGCTTATGGAAGAGAGAGGAAGGGAATCGTTAGTTCACCCGGTCAATTCCATAACACGCCATCCTATTGAACCTCCCAATTTGGTATATGTGCCTCCACATCGAAGAAATGTCAGGCGCCCTAATCTATATGTGTCTCCTAATCGAAGATCAACTACGACTCCCAATGTTTTATTTAATTTGTTGCGGCTCCTAATCGAAGATCTAATGCGCTCCTAATAGGTTATCCGTTGTGCATCCTAATCAAAAATCTCCGCGGCTCTTAATAGGTTATCGTCGTGCCTCCTAATCGAAGATCTCCCACGGCTCTTGATAGGTTATCTGTTGTGCCTCCTAATCGACAATCTCCCACGGCTCCTAATGTCTTATCTGTTATTTCTCATCATCGAAGATCTACTGTGCCTCCCAATCTCTTATCTATTATGCCTCCCAGTCAAAGCTCTATTGTACTTCCTAATCGGAGATCTATTGCACAACGTCTTCAAAGAGAAAAAGATATTGATCAAAGGACTATAGCACAACAAAATCGGAGACGGAGGGAAAAAGACATCATATCTGATTACATATCAGATTCCTTTAAGAAGACGAGGTCAATGCACGAAGTTGGGTCCTCTTCATCTATCACAGAAGATGTTACAATGCAAAGTTGTGAGGATAATACTATGTAAGTCAAGTGTTTAAATTCTCACTCTTATGTTAGGTTTCAACATAACGTAAAGCGTGATATATCATAGGTCTATTTTTGCAGTGATCATGATATGACTGGATTTGATGAAAGTGAAGAAGAAATTCTTAATCCTCATAGAGGCCATGTGCTTCCTGTTCCAAATCGCCGCCACTTTCTAGGAAAGATGGATGTTCTCTGTCCATTTTGTTCGGCCCTTCATTGGAAAGATGAACAGTTATCAAAATCAAGGCGCAACCGACCTTTATTTGGAACTTGCTGTTTACAAGGAAAAGTTAAGCTACCGCTTCTTTCTTCACTGCCTCCGGTACTTAAATCTTTATTTGAAGGATCTAATAAACGTGCAAGATTATTCCGTGAGCAGATTCGGCAATACAATGTGTGTAATGCCTTTACCAGTCTTGGTTGCAAATTTAACGATCGTGTGTTACATGGACGTGGTCCTACCTCATTCACTGTTCATGGGGAGTTGCGGCATCAAATCGGTTCATTGTTGCCTGATCCAGGGATGGAACCTAAGTTTTCACAACTTTATATTTATGATCCCCTAGCTGCTTTGGATCACCGCCACAATCGTAATCCGAATTTGTCAAGGGAAGTGTTGAAAACTGTACAAGAAACTCTTCTGCAGACCCACAAGTTTTGTGATATCTATAAGCAAGCATTTGAGGTTTTAACTGAAAATGCTTCTGAGAATAACAATGTTCGTCGGTCCATCTACACTATGATCCGCGTTCGATAGACGAAGGTACAATCTTCCCACAACCGATGAGATTGCGGTGATATTGCCCGGAGATGGGAGTAAGGTTGATGCCATGCGTGATATTGTATTTCGGCTTGAGAGGAGGGCATGAGTTAGAACGGATGTTTAATGTCATCCCGCTTTATTTGCATTTGCATTATGTTCTTCGTTTCCTTATGGAGATTTGGGTTGGTCACCGATTTGAAGTTGTGGGACGCCAAGAGAAATGCTCCAAGCAATGCAAGACTCACCCAATTATTGTATTACGCCTTACCGTTTGTTTGAACAACCCACGAGTACTCATCCATCTTCTTCGGGTGTAAATTGTTGCATGAATTTTTGGTTGATGCTTGGGCTGCATATGAAACAGTAACCGCCTCATGCGATACATTAGACTAAATCAAGACACCATCCGTTGGGATGTGTACAAGTGCTTGACAGATGTTGCACTTGAGGGATTAAGTCCCCGATCAAATTGGCTAACGGTTCATTTTGCCTTCCTCGCATGTTGGAAGTCCAAGGCACATGTACGAGATTTTTCAGGATTCAATGGCTATCACCCAACACTATAAGCACCCAGATATTTTTCTTACGGTGACTGCAAACCCTAATTGGCAGGAAATTAAAGATGCGCTCAAGGAACACCAAACTTTGACACTTCAGTCTGAAATAGTTGCACGGGTATTCGAGCTGAAACGAAAAGCAATTATGAAAGAAATCTTGAAGAATGATATCTTCGGTCGGGTGGTTGCATATGTCTATACCATTGAATTTCAGAAGCGCAGTCTTCCACACATGCATTGCCTTTTATTTCTCACGCATGATGACAAGATCCAAACAGTGAGCAAGTGGATAAATTTGTATGTCTTTGAATTCCAAGACCGACACCCACCCCCGCATTGTTTGAAACGGTGAAGAAGTGCATGGTTCATGGCCCCCGTGGTGATCGAGATCCGAAAGTGCTTCATGTATGGAAAATGGTCGATGCACCAAAGGCTATCCAAAAGAGTTTGTGGAGGAAACAATTATGGATAAAAAAGGGTACTCCATTTAGAAGGTCGCGATTAATCGGCAAGAAATATTTTGTGAAGAGGAAGAATAAAATGGTTAAAGTTGATAATGGAGATGTTGTTCCCTACAATGCATATCCATGCGAAATGTTTGATCGCCATATCAATGTTGAAGTTTGTGCATCGTGGTCAAGCTGTTAAATATATTAACAAGTACATCTACAAAGGCTATGACAAAGCAACAGTGGTGGCGGCAGGAACAAATGATGAGATTCAGCAATATATTGATGCAAGGTACATTGGGCCAACAGAAGCTGCATGGCATCTATTTCAGAATCCAATGCATAAAGAGTTTCCAAGTGTCCAACGATTGGCGCTTCATTTGGAAGGCATGCATAGGGTTGTTTTCAATAGCAAAGATCCCATGGATGCAATTCTTGCCCGAGCTAGAGACCAAACTTCAACACTGACAGCTTTCTTTAAGCGTTGTGCTGAAGATCCAGATGCACGAGCATATACCTATCAAGTATTTCCACGACACTATGTTTTCCACAAAGACTCTCAAGAGTGGACTCCTAGGACTCGGGGACCTTCCATTGGTAGGATGTATTTTGCAAGCCCTAATCTTTGGGGAGAGGTTTTATCTACGTTTGCTACTTTCATCGTTGTAAAAGGGCCTACCTCCTTTGCATATCTTTATAAAGTCGGTGATACCGTACATCACATACAAAGAAGCATGTATTGCCCGTGGGCTATTGGAAGTCGATGATGAGTGGATACAATGCCTTAGAAGAGGCGATAATGAAAACCGGATATCAACTACGGAGGTTGTTTTGTGTAATTCTTTTAGAGTGTCATCCGTTACGACCAGATCTACTTTGGAGCAAATTTGCATCGAGTATATGTGATGATCTTGGACACTGGCTTCGAACAAAGCACGACATCCTAGATCCAACTGATGAGTAAATAACAGATTACGGCTTATATATGGTGGAACAAATCCTTTTAGAATCTGGGAAGACATTGGAAGATTTCCCGCCCATGCCAAAGCAAAAGGAGGATTGGAGCAAAATTGTTGGCAATAGGCTCATTTGGGAGCAACGCTAACTTCAGCATGAAGGCATAGGAGAAGAGGCTGCAATTGATGTGAGTCGTCTTAATGACGAACAACTTCATGCTTATACTGCTGGGACTGATTCAGTATATGGTGACAAGGGCAAACTTTTCTTTTTGAATGGAGCAGCTGGTACAGGGAAAACTTTTTTGTATAATACAATTGCAAAGGCCGCAAAGATAGGTCTTATTGTCATCATTGTGGCATCATCGGAATTGCATCTTTGTTATTGTCGGTGGACGACCGCCATTCTACATTTAAGATTCCAATTGATGTGATGGATACCACTTTTTTGCGGCTTTGCTAAACATTCGACCTTGCCGACCTATTTAAAGAAACAAAACTAATTGTTTGGGGACGAGGTGCCCATGCAACATAGATATCGCGGTTGAGGTCGTGGATAGAACACTTCAAGATATTTGCAGAAACAAGAAGATATTTGGTGGTATCACTACAGTTCTTGGTGGTGATTTTCGGCAAACACTACCTGTTATACCGTTAGGCCAGAGAAAGCAATTTGTTGGTGCATCACTACGGCACTCTTTCCTTTGGAGTTATTTAGAAGTTTTGCACTTGGTACAGAACATGCGGCTTGAAATGGCGGAGTCCGAGAATGTAGAATTCACCGATTTTTTGTTGGAGGTGTGCTATTAATGCCTTCTAATTAGAATGTTTTTTCTCTATTAGTTCTATATATAAACAAACTATTTTAGAAACTAATGAATTCATTTTTTGCTTTGATTCATTTAGATTGGTTCGAATCCCAAAGAATGCGCATAATTGCGAATGGAATCTGCAAGTGTACCAATATCCAAGAACTCATATTCTCTCGCTATCCCCAATTGGATGTTATGGACACACCGTCTCCAACTTTCTTAACCGATCGCGACTATTCTTGTTGCCCGTAATGATGATGTGAGTGCAATTAATGAGGTTGTAACTGAATTTGTTCCCCGGTGAAGCGGCTTGAGTATTTGGCTGCAGATAAAATTATCGAAGATGATATTGATAATCCAAGTGGGGCTCACTATCCCACCGAAGTTTTCAACTCCCTCGACCCTTCTAGCTTACCACCTTTCAATCTCAAGTTAAAACCGGATGCCCTATAATGTTGCTCGGGGAACATAGCACCTAAAGATGGCTTTTTGCAATGGGACCGCGACTTATGGTGCTTCAATGTGCGCGAGTAAAGTCCTTCAAGCCAAAATTTTGACCGAGAGAAAGCCGGAAACCGTACTCATCCCAAGAATATCTCTGGCTCCCTCAAAGTCGAGTTGCCTTTCAAACTATCAAGACGACAATTCCCTGTTCGACTAGCTTATGCCATGACAATTAATAAGTCGCAAGGCCAGTCAGTGAAATATGTTGGCATTGATTTGAGGACACCAGTTTTCAGTCATGGGCAACCCTATGTGGCCATGTCCAGATGTACTTCTTCAAAAAGAATATTTATTTTTCTTCCATCTAATACAAGAAATTGTACTACAAATGTCGTATACCCAGAAGTTCTTCTCTAAGGACATCGATACCAATGAGAAAAGGCGAGTAAAAAATTAAAGAATGTTACTTTTATTGGTTTAGAAATTAAAGAATATGTTGTATCCATATATATGCAATGTAAGTTTTCATGATAGTTTTTTTTTTCGATGATAGCGTGGATACTTAAAAATAAGAATAGGGATTATTTTATTTTGAGAACCATCACTTTTGTAAACAATATACTAAATGTATCAAGTCTAAAAAAATCATGTGTATTTGGTTTGTTTGCATGTACCAAGTTAAATTGCCATAATTTTTCAGCGACATGATTGTAGTCTTTACTCCATGGCGATTTATCCATATGGGTGAGTAATGGTGTAAACAAGATGCATAGAGGGAGAATGAGAGAAATGAGGAACTTCGATCGATGGGAGTATTTATTTTTATTTTTTATTTTATTTTTCTCTTTTGTTACTAGAATTAGCCACAGGTGAAAAATTATGCAAAGTCTTCTTTAATGTTTAATGAGTTGTCTTTTAGTTTTAGAAGTAATTTGTGTTATGTATAAATATAAAGTTATATATTTTGGTATGGTTGATCTATGAGAATTGTATTGTTTGATTTTCAGGTTATGACAGGATTTAGGTTTTTGAAATGTTGAAAATACAAAGGAGACTCTGCTGGATTTTTTTTAAAAAAAAATGATGATGCTCTTAATTGAAGACTCTCTCATTTTATTTTCATCATTCTCATTCTGATATGTATTGAATTAATGAATGTATAAGGGTACGTGTAAAGAGTTGGTTTGTGAGAAATGAAATGCATAGAATTGCAATAATTAAGCTCACTTGAGTATGCGTATGAAATGATTATGAAGTATAAAACTGTTGGAAATGGTTATATTATCGATACAATGCTACTATAGAGATGGTCTCTCTTGGGGTGTTGTTCAAAAACAATGTGTCTAGAGTGCCGACTGGCACGGGCATTCATTAGTGTTTCTAATAGGCTGGAGTGCTGGACTAAGTCGGATACACAAATGCACAAGATTACTAAGAAGGGGAAGAAAAAAAGTGAATAAATAGTGATGCACAGATTATTTTCTAGTACTCAAAGGTAAATATAATTTACTAAAGAAACACACATGACATGCTCTGAGTCTTCTGAGACTCATAAAAAAGCATAGTGACAAATAGGAGTTAAAATTACAAGTTAAACTGGAAGCAATGGTTTTCGAAAGAATTTTCTGAACCATTGAATCTTTAAAAGTTACGCCAAATGCCTAAGCCCTCAGCTTGAGGGGCCTTAAACCAAAGAAATGTAAGAAACCCAAACAAAACCAGAAACATCATAATGAAATCCACCACATCTGGAGAGTAGCTAACATGCAGAGAGGCAGAAGAATCCTCCATGCGGCCGTGATCATTAACCGTGAGGTCACATATGAGCATAACATGCATTAGTAATATAGACAGCCTTGCCCTCACAATGGTGTTCAAACGCAGCTGGAACAACGTTATTCCCTGGTTAGAAGAAACCTCCCTTCTAGCGATTTCCCAAGGTACGCCAACAGTTGTAACAGTCTTATTTCGATAAACTCTCTCGTAGTCTGGTCCCAGACCAAACCGTGAAAGTGAGACATGTCCCATTGGAGCACCTGAGTTGTTTTGGCCAAAATAGATGGTAACATTGAGGCTGTCATAGCAAGTAGAGTAGACTCTGCTAACTCTTAGGTCAAAGAAAATAGTGGTATTCAAGATGGCAATAGAGGATTTGTCAAGGGCAGGAACATAAAAAATTTCAATAAAGAAGCTAGGTACATAAGAAGACACGACGAAGCCAATGCACAGGAAGAAAGTGATAAGGCGTAGTAAGATGTAACTGTATCCCGAGCAACAAGTGCTCGAGTTTGCCATGTAATTTAATTCGAATTAGATATTCTAAAACAAAGTTGCATCATAGAAGCCCGTTACTTAGTTGTCACCAAGTTGCAAATTTTATCATCTCTATTTTGGTTTCTCCGTGCTTTCTACTCTAGTTACTATTTTATACCCACTGTTTGAAGAAAAAATATTGTAAATTCTGCTCTTTAATGGAATTAGGGTAATCAAACTATTACTTTTATAATTACTAGATAACTACAAGGCAGTGGGGGCGTGAGCGGAGGTGGAGAAGAGAGGGAGAGATGAGTTTGTGGTGGGGAGAGAGAGAGTTGGGTTTAGTTGAGAAGGAAGGAGGGAGAGGGAGAGGGAGAGGAAGAGTGAAGGAGGGAGATTGAGGCTGTGTAAATCACTCTTAGATTGTGAAAACAGTTTGGAGGAGAGATTGGGAGAGGTTGGAGACGAAGACACCTGGGAGAAGGTATGAAGTGGTTTTTTGTGAGAGTGTTAAATAGTGACTTCAAGAGTTGGCTCACGCTCACGGATTATTACAAGGCAGTGGGGCGTGAGCGGAGGTAGAGAAGAGAGAGAGAGAGATGAGTTTGTGGTGGGGAGAGAGAGAGTTGGGTTTGGTTGAGAAGAAAGGAGGGAGATTGAGGCTGTGTAAATCACTCTTAGATTGTGAGAACATTTTGGAGAAGAGATTGGGAGAGGTTGGAGGCAAATACGGGAAAATGAGAGAAGAGAGGCGGTACGGTTAGACACAAAATAAGGGTTATTTAGGGGTTTTTTTTGGGGGGGGGGCAGACACATGAGAGAGTTACACGTATGAAGTGGTTTTTTGTGAGAGTGTTGAATAATGACCACAAGAGTTCGCTCACGGATTATATTTTCATGAGCGTAATTGTTGTTATACACTTATACAGTTATACCTCACGTTTTGCTCACAATTTGGGACTCGTGCGTCAAAAGTCAAAACGTGTTGAAATCTTACTTGAGTACGTCTCTAGTTAAGTATTTATCTAGCTTCTAGGATTATCCAGATATAGTCTCTTTCAGATTAAGCAAATACTGTGTTTTATTAGTCCTACAGGTACACATATTAGACACTTGATTTATGCACTCTTCCGCTCAATTTCAATATACATCCATGCGCCATCGATAGATGTGCCTCCTAAACCGTGGCTGAAACGCTTTCGGAACAGCCGCATCTCTATAATTAAATCTTACGAAAAAAAGAAGGGTTAACCAATATTACCCCCACTAGATGAGCCAATTAGTATTTCCCCCTCCACTAGATGGGAAATTAGTCTCCCCTAAATACATACAAAAAAAAAAGTCAAAGTAGGTTGACCAAATTTTTTTTTTGTGTGTATCTAGGGAAAGACCCTAATTTCCCATCAAGTGGTGGGGATCCTAATTGGCTCATCTAGTAGGGGGTAACACTAGTTCACCCAAAAGAATGAAAGACAACAACAAAATCATGTGTTACTTCATGCCCAGATTTTGAGATTTACGATCGATGCTACAAAGTAAGGACAACTTTTTGAAGACTTGGACGTAAATAAGAGGTCCCATAGGATTCTTAGGAGTCGGCCATTCTCAACTCTTTTGGAATAAGAAATATAACGTTGAAGTTAGTTTTGAGTTTGACAGTCAGAGTCAAAGACTCTTCGGAAGCTCAAAATACAAAACAATGAGGTGTACTATATCATAAATGGTCATCCTACCTACATTAATATCCGTTCTTTCAAGATGCTTATAGGCTGTCAATGGGTTTCGAATCCGAATAAAGTATCTTATTGAAAATAAATCACATACAGATTAGACTAAACTAGTAATAACGTCTGAATCGATATTGATAAAGTGAGTCACTTGCATACTACAGGAAGTTGTCGTTCTCAATTAGCCCATCCAAAGAACCTTTGGCCAAATATATCCTCCCAAGAGAGTGGAATCCTAATTGGCTCATCTTGTAGGGGGGTAACACTAGTTCACCCAAAAGAGAAAAGAGACAACAAAATCATGTGTTACTTCATGCCCAGATTTTGAGATTTACGATCGATGCTACAAAGTAAGGACAACTTTTTGAAGACTTGGACATAAATAAGAGGTCCCACAGATTCTTAGGAGTCGGCCATTCTCAACTCTTTTGGAATAAGAAATATAACGTTGAAGTTAGTTTTGAGTTTGTGATCCCGAGTCAAAGACTCTTCGTGACGCTCAAAATACAAAACAATGAGGTGTACTATATCATAAATGGTCATCCTACCTACATTAATATCCGTTCTTTCAAGATGCTTATAGGTGTCAATGGGTTTGAATCGAATAAAGTATCTTATTAAAAATAAATCACATACAGATTAGACTAAACTAGTAATAACGTCTGAATCGATATTGATAAAGTGAGTCACTTGCATACTACAGGAAGTTGTCGTTCTCAATTAGCCCATCCAGCAACCTTTGGCCAAATATATCCTCCGGCATAGAGTGGAATCCTAATTGGCTCATCTTGTAGGGGGTAACACTAGTTCACCCAAAAGAGAAAAGAGACAACAAAATCACGCGGTTACTTCATGCCCAGATTTTGAGATTTACGATCGATGCTACAAAGTAAGGACAACTTTTTGAAGACTTGGACGTAAATAAGAGGTCCCACAGGATTCTTAGGAGTCGGCCATTCTCAACTCTTTTGGAATAAGAAATATAACGTTGAAGTTAGTTTTGAGTTTGAGAGTCAGAGTCAAAGACTCTTCAGACGTTCAAAATACAAAACAATGAGGTGTACTATATCATAAATGGTCATCCTACCTACATTAATATCCGTTCTTTCAAGATGCTTATAGGCTGTCAATGGGTTTCGAATCCGAATAAAGTATCTTATTAAAAATAAATCACATACAGATTAGACTAAACTAGTAATAACGTCTGAATCGATATTGATAAAGTGAGTCACTTGCATACTACAGGAAGTTGTCGTTCTCAATTAGCCCATCCAGCAACCTTTGGCCAAATATATCCTCCGGCATAGAGTGGAATCCTAATTGGCTCATCTTGTAGGGGGGTAACACTAGTTCACCCAAAAGAGAAAAGAGACAACAAAATCATGTGTTACTTCATGCCCAGATTTTGAGATTTACGATCGATGCTACAAAGTAAGGACAACTTTTTGAAGACTTGGACGTAAATAAGAGGTCCCACAGGATTCTTAGGAGTCGGCCATTCTCAACTCTTTTGGAATAAGAAATATAACGTTGAAGTTAGTTTTGAGTTTGAGAGTCAGAGTCAAAGACTCTTCAGACATTCAAAATACAAAACAATGAGGTGTACTATATCATAAATGGTCATCCTACCTACATTAATATCCGTTCTTTCAAGATGCTTATAGGCTGTCAATGGGTTTCGAATCCGAATAAAGTATCTTATTAAAAATAAATCACATACAGATTAGACTAAACTAGTAATAACGTCTGAATCGATATTGATAAAGTGAGTCACTTGCATACTACAGGAAGTTGTCGTTCTCAATTAGCCCATCCAGCAACCTTTGGCCAAATATATCCTTCGGCATAGAGTGGAGTTCTACCAATCATATAACTCAGCTCTCCAAGTCAAAACGAATGAACCAATGTAAACATCACCTAAAACGACATAGATGAAAGTACTTAGCCACTAGCATAAACTTTTTAGTAGTTATAAGAGAGTCATAGTCTCTTCAGAATCTGAGAGTCAAAAGTTTCTCCTGAGACAGAAATGTTCAAAACACAATACCATGAGGTGCACTATATCTAAGAACACGGAAATCCAACCAACATACATGGTCTATTATCAGCACAAAACAATAAATTTTATAACAAAGAGTTCAGCTAGTTGCTATTTATTTAGGACAAAAAATAAACCAACCATATTTAAGAAAAAAAATAAGAACCGAACTCCTTATATTAAACTCTTTGGAAATACTTAACCCACTCATTACAAACAATTAAAAAAAAATAATAATAAACCAACTCACAATTAAAAAATCCAAAATTTTATTTATATCTAAAAAAACAATTAAAACTAAACAATTAAAAAAAATAAAAAATACTAAACCAACTCACAATTAAAAAATCCAAACTTTTATCTATATCTAAAAAAACAAATAAAACTCTTCCGTTAAATAACAAAATCACTCACAATCCCCGAGAACCCAACTCCTTATTAAACTCTTTGACAATACTTACCTCACTCGTTACAAATAATAAAAAAAAAAACAAATAACACTAACCCAATTCACAATTAAAAAACCCAAACTGTTATCTATATTTAAAAAAACAAATAAAACTCATCTGCCAAATAACAAAATCACTCACAATCTCCGATAACCCAACTCCTTATTAAACTCTTTTGCAATACTTACCCCACTCTCACTCGTTACAAACAATTAAAAAAAAACAAAAAACACTAAACCAACTCACAATTAAAAAATCCAAACTTTTTTCTATATCTGAAAAAACAAATAAAACTCCTTTGCCAAATAACAAAATCACTCACAATCCCCGAGAACCCAACTCCTTATGAAACTCTCTGGCAATACTTACCACACTTGTTACAAACAATTAAAAAAAACAAAAAACACTAAACCAACTCACAATTAAAAAACCCATACTTTTATCTATAACTAAAAAAACAAATAAAACTCTTCTGTCAAATAACAAATTCACTCACAATCCCCGAGAACCCAACTCCTTATTAAACTCTTTGACAATATTTACCACATTCGTTACAAACAATTAAAAAAAACAAAAAACACTAAACCAACTCACAATTAAAAAACTCAAACTTTTATCTATATCTAAAAAACAAATAAAACTCATATGCCAAATAACAAAATCACTCACAATCCCCAAGAACCCAACTCCTTATTAAACTCTTTGGCAATACTTACCCCACTCATTACAAACAATTAAAAAAAACAAAAAACATTAAACCAACTCACAATTAAAATACCTAAACTTTTATCTATATCTAAAAAAACAAATAAAACTCTTCTGTCAAATAACAAAATCACTTCACTTTCGCTCTCTCTTGGATTATATTGAATAACACAAGAAAAAAAAAAATTGATAACATTAACGCATATAGGGCCACATTCTATTGTCTTGCTTTAGGCCACCAAAATGTTAGGGCATTAACGGGTGTTGTCCATAGTTACCCAAAAGTTGGACTCCTTTAGCTTGAAGTGCAGCTTTGCCAATAATAAGATTGCTAAGGCAATGTTCTACCAACCAGACTGAGACGTTCAAAACACAATACCATGAGGTGCACTATATCTAAGAATCCAGAAACCCGACCAACATAAATGTCTGTGCTGTCCATAGTTACCCAAAAGTTGGACTCCTTCAGCTTGAAGTGCAGCTTTCCCAATAATAAGACTGCTAACTTTCCAAGGCAATGTCTGCAGCAGATACGACCCCATCAATATATCCCACAACTCTATTTATTATTCTATTTGATCGCATATATAAATTGACCAACCCAATATAACAGAAGAGAGCCAGGCCCACTTTCATATACGTGGCCCCATAGCATGAGTAACGAGACTAAGAAGACTCAAACCCATCTTCTTTGCCATCAACTTCACATCCTCTATGTCAGTCAACCTTACCAAGTGTTCTGCCTTCAACGTTACCATTGCGGCTGTTAAATTATTAACTTGTACATCAGCCATTGAGACAGCCGCCTTTACTCTCTCGACTTCCTGTTGTGAGTATTGTTTCTCGAGTTCCAATTTAGTTATTGTTGTGAATAACTAACAGCGGAATCAATGATATTCACTACAAATAGATCAACCCTACACAAGGATTGATCCTTCTCTCTAGACAAGACTTCAACACCCTCCATTCTCATTAACAATTTAACAAGTATATAAAGTAAAGATAATAATGCAAAAGAGAACCAACCACAAGACAAGGATATATCGTGGTTCGGCAATTTGCCTACGTCTACACTGGTGAGTTCCAAGCTTTACTAGATATCCAGAGTAACAGATTACAAGAGCTCTCAATTCACTCACAAAGAATGAACATTAAACTCACTAAGAATTTCTCTCTTACAATCTATCTCTATCTTTCTTTTTTGGTTAGGTTAAGTTTTTCAATTAGAAAAACTTATGTTTTTATACTGGACCGAAAGAGATCGGTGTCTAAGAATACGATTGGAGGAGGCTTGGTGGCTTTGGGCAAGGCAATAGTTCATGCTGCACGCCATCAAGATCTTGTTGCTAAGTTGAAAAAAAACTTTTTCTCCAAAACAACGTTCTCTGGCCCCAAGAAATTCCTACAAGATCAATTCAAATTAGCAAGTACAAATGAAAATTTAAGTGAGTTACACAAACTTCAGATCTCCTTGAAGCCAATACAAAATCTTCATTCCGTTTTTGCAAATTGGTAATAGTTGAGTCTTTTGGGGACAACGATACCAATCGATCCCCACTACTAAAATAACTTGCTCTTTGACCAACTACAATCTCCAGACAAAAAATCTAAACTTTCACTACAACTAACCTAGCATGCCCAACTCTCTAAACAACTATCACAAACAAATAATAATGCAAAGAAAATATAAAGCATACCACAACATAAAGATGTAACGTGGTTCAGCCAATGATGCCTACTTCTACAAGAGCTAATTATTTTATAAATATGGGAAGGAAGATTACAATCACTCATTTCAAGTCTTTCCACCTTACTAGATCACTCATCTCTCCTTACAAGTTTTTTTTTTGCAAGAGTTCTCTCTCAACTTTGATAGCTCTCAAAATTGGGTTTCAACTCGTGACTTAGGTTTTCCAAAACCTTACTTCTTGTTTTTATAGTAACCCACAATTTCGCGGTTACTGTAGAAAATAGAAACTGCAAATTTAGACATGAGCACGGCGCGTGCTCAGTAAGGCAAAATCGAGAGCGCGCGCGCCCTCTGATTTTTTCTCAAACCAAAAGACTAGTAACTTTGTTTCGTGAGAGGCTGAAAAAAAAAACTATCTTCTTTTTCACGGCAAGGGCGCAGGTGCACCTTGAGCAAGGCCAATCTGGAAGCCAAGGCCGGATCTCTTCACACACCTAACAATACTGCTTTCTCTCCTCTTCCTCATTCTCATGTGAGGGATAACTTCAACAGAGTTTGCCTCTTGTTGTTTTAATACCAGTTGGCTTAACCTTTAAAGTGATCCAACAAATTGCATTTTTCTCTTGGTCTACCAATACACAAAGTTTCTCAAGTCAAAAGATACAACTCCGAGATCAAATCATCTAAAAAGAATATAAAGAGACAAAATAAAATCAAATAGACAAAGATTTCATATGTGATCAATCACGAATGAAAACTAGACCCCTATCAATTATATCCATCAAAATATGCATTTGAACGTATTGAACAAGATTATAAAGAAGTCGAGATTGTTAATTTTGGTACCATACCATGGCTAAAACTAGTGGCAGAGCTGGGAGCCGGGAATCACCGGCACATAGGGCACTTGGATACCTTAAAAAAAAAAAAAAAATGCTTGATATATTAGCAATAAAACTTATTATTAAGCCACTAAACAGCTAAGTAAGGATTTTTTTTTGAATGGCCTAACCATCAAGTATTACATTTTCATTGAAAAATATGGTAAAATTAGATTAGGGATAATATATACTAAGAATCTTTTAGTCGATATGTACACATGTTTCACTTGAAATCCTAGTTTGTGAATCGACCAGTAGTGCAAAGTTACTTAATTATGTATAACAACATGGTTAAAAATGCATTTTGGGTAATTGTACTAGATAATTCACTTGAAGTCTTCTAGTAATTGACTAATTGTGCTTTGACTTAAAGGGTGGAACGAAGTAGTCCATGACGTCACTAACACACATTGGCAGTAACTACAAACTGATTTCTGCCCTCAAGTTCACCTGGGGCAGGGGCACGTGCCCCATGTAACCAACATGGTGGCTCATAATCGCTAAAACAACAAAGATAACTAACATAATAATGAATTTTGATTGATTTTTTTTTTCTCATAATATATTACAATCTAACTTTGAATATCTTATTTAACTGTCCTAACAAAACATCTTCCACCATCGTCTAGAAAATAATCCAACAAAGGCAATTGAGAAATCTTTCAAGACTACAAATCAGTATATATATACTTCCACTCGATCAAGAAATTTAGCCACCAACACTATCAAGTGAAAAACATGAGAAATCTTTCAAGACTACAAATCAGTATATATATACTTCCACTCGATCAAGAAATTTAGCCACCAACACTATCAAGTGAAAAACATGAGAAAGATGTATTTAAAGAAAATAAAAAATTAACAGGATTTCCTTCTATCTAATTACACCTGGCCTACTTGAATATCATGGTTGTCTAGGAATGAACATAAAATTTCCTCTAAAAAACTGAAATACTAAATAATAGTTAAAGTAGACACAGAAATAGTTAAACTAGTACCACAAATGATGTTACCACAAATGTATTCCTCGATTTTCTCTTCTTCCTCCGCCCGGATTACTTCTTTCTTTTGAAATTCTCTACCACTCCTTGAGGTGGTCCTCCAAAGTCCAAGACGCATGGTTATATCTCAATAGCTCCAAAGTTCTAAATGAATTAGTGATTCTTGACAACTTCTAGTCATAATCTTTATGTTTTTCAACTGCGCAAATACTCACGTTAGGATGAACGACCATACAGAAATAGGTGTTTCAAAATAAAAATGTCTCAAAATCGAAAACTTACCTTCTCCAATCAAATAATCTAAATTTTCCACAGTTTTGACAATCTCATTAGACAGTGTCACTGTTGAACGCTGGAAGTCAGGACCTTAAAACTTTGCATTCTCTTTCATGGCACCATCTAGTGCATGAATCTTAGACAAAAACATGTTAACCACCAACAACAACAAAATAAATAAATCAACACAGAAATCCACATACAAAAGACAAACAAAAAAATTAATCACCTATCTATCAGTAGTTTTGACTAGTTCTCTATTTGAAAGCTCATGCTTTTTTGGTGGATTTGAAAGCCTATGCAAATAGAGACGGAGCCAGGATTCTAAGCCAGGGGGTGCGAGATTATGTGCACACCCACCCCAAAAAAAAAAAAAAAAAACGTATGCAATTTTTTTTTTTTTTTTTTTTTTTTTGTTAAAAGGTCTAAACAATAAAGATCAACAAAATTATGCATTTATTTCAATTCACAAAACTAGAGTGCATTGACTACTAAGGATTTAATATGGACTGATGAAGTTAACTACTTAAGCACTTAAACTATTAATTGATATATATATATCAATTAACAAGTCTACAAGTCCATAACTCAACAAATCAATTAACAAGTCTACAAGCACTTAACTTAAACTATATATATATATATATATATATATATATATATATATATATATATATATATATATATATATATATATATATATATATTCAACAAGTCTACAATAATTCAACAAATTGTTAACTTCATATAATGTTATAAGTCTATATAAATGTTATATATATAGACTTATAAAATATTAACATTGAAAATAAAAAAATTACCTTGTTTTTTTTTTAAGTGGAAATTTTATTGATAATGATAATGAGTTTTACAAATAATTAGGACAAACATGCAACAAGCTGCGCCACAAGTCCTTTATGAATTTTTGTTTTTTGTTTTTTGTTTTTTGTTTTTTACTTGTTTTTTTTTTTGTTTTTTTTAGGTTAAGGTCTGACCATTTGTTTAAGAATTGAGAGTGAAAGAAAGGAAGGAAAGCATACGAGATTGTTAGTAATTGTATAGATTGGCCAAGTAAAGTTTCCTAAACGCTTCTCCAGTGTACTGAAAAACTAAGCTTACTTCCTTCCACTTCTTTTGCTTGTCCACTTCATGGAAACCTCCCCTGTTGCACACCTCTATATATAATAGGTGCAAATCGTTCTTCTCTGTTTCTTCATAAATCCTTTATAAGCAAAAAAAAATTATTTATAAAAAGGTTATATAGTAAAAACTAAGAAAGAAGAGCTCATAAAAACTTAAAAGTTTTCTTGCTTTTGGTTTTCATCTCATTCTGAAAAGTGTCAAATGTAAAAGCAAAAACCATCATGTTTTTCATAATTTTCTCATTAAGTGTTAGTGGAGTGGGATAACACTTCTCCTCACAAATGCATTTACCCCTTTCTCCCATTTTAGAACAAGAGAAATAATGAAGTTTAACTTTAAAAAGAAGAGAGGTAGAAAGAAAGATAATGGTGAAACCTAAAAACTAAAAACTTTGAAAGAAAAGAAAAGAAAAGAAAGGCACCAGAATGGAATGTAATGAATGAAGGATGAAAAGACACTGTAATGAAGGATGAAAGTAAATGTAGTTTGTTGTTGGTCGAAAAAAGTGAAAAAACCGAGCTGATTTTCTGGTTAAATGGTTGGGTCTGGTTGAACCTATAGGTTTGACCGATTTGTCTTTTATCAATTACATATAATTTTATATAACTATGCAAATCGTGCTACGCACCGAGGATATCTCTTATAGACCTTTCGAGATTCAAATTACTGTCGAACCCATAGTCTATAGAATGTCATTCATATTCTTAAAATAATGTTATCAAATGAGAAACCCTTTCTCTTAAAAGATTTACCCTATAAGCAAAAACATTTTGATACTTGTTATTTTACTTATAATAGTTTTAGAAAACTATGGAAAACATTTAACCTACAAGACTATTTGATAATTGATAACATCTATTCATTTCCGAATCGTAGATATACTCCCATTTAGTATGAACATGGATCCTTTGTTGGAGTTTCATTGTTACTCAAATAGCTCATCTGCTATCCAATATAAACTATTTAATGAATCCCATGTTTGGATTCAATATGATTTAATCAAGACAATAGACTACACTATTTAGTGACTAATAAAATCCTCAGGTCTAAAGACTTTTTTCCTAAGTGACATTAGGAAGTTTTTTTTTTCTAAATTCTTAATAAAAGAGGGCTTGTTCTAAATTCAGGGAGGGAAATGGAGAATAATTAAATAATTTAAGTGACATTAGGGGTTCTTCTAAATTATTAATAAAGGGGGGGTTTCTAATTTTTATGAGGGAGGTGTTTATAAATTGAGCAAATAGGGAGATTTCAGTTTGCCTACTTGATAGTGGAGAGTGGGTTCCTGAAAACCAGCTATCACATAGTGTAGAGATTATATATTCAAAATCGTGAACATTGTAACTACCGGAACCACCAGTCTGGTCCGGTTTTCGCAACAAAATTCTCGTGTAATCCTAGACATGCATTTAGATGCAAATAATTTACTGTTCCATGCTAAATAAAAGTCTTATGTATCTAGTGGGGGCCATCATATCCCTGTTTAAGGTTATGATATGTTTATTCCTTTTGGGCAATATAATCCTCTTAGCTCTTTGTGCAGGTGTTTGGCTATTAAATAAAGAGATGTCAAAGTGTGTCACCAAAAAAAAACATAAACCTTTTTTTGGTCTCTGATCTATTGTTGTAGGTTGACTTGATGTTTATAGGAAAAGAAATGGTTTTATAGTGAAATAGGCTGTGCAAATTCCCATGTACATTATTAGTAAATATATTACTAATATTAACTATAAAACACACAAATCTACTATAGATTTCGGTCCAGACCATTATCGAACTGAACAAGAGTATGTCTAGACCTGGCCCAATAATCTTATTGGACTAAATGTAAAGTCTAAGTTGATCTTTGTCTTATCGGTTCAGATTCAATCGGACTTCGGGCTTGTCCCGACCTATTGACAGCCCTAACTACTCGTTGAAATAGATTTACTATCTGGTTTATAACAAATCAATTAATGTCTTTATACCTTGCTGGTTTTTTGAAAACTCATTCAAATTTTGATACTAAAACATGTCAGAATAATGTTTGGAAACATATATATTTAATTGCCACTCATTTTAGATTGGAAAAGAAAATTTGTGACATTACCGGCTTACTAGTTTTGAAGAGTATATAATAATATAATGAATAATTTGTACTTGTAAAGGCTGGTTTGAAAAAAGATTACTCATATAAATTAATTTCCAAAAAGTTGAGCTCCATTGTTTTTGGTTATCAATTAACTTTTTGATAGTGTATCATGAATAATTTTGTAAAGAATGGCAAGAAAAAAAAAACATGCTCATATAGATCAATTTTCATAAAGTAGTAGCCGTTCAAAAAAAATTCATAAAGTAGAGCTGCATTTTTGGCTATCGAGTAAACGACGTGACACTATTGCTAAATAAAAAACATAATTCTTTGACAATGGAAAATCAAATAAACTAGTTTGGACTACAAAAGTATTTTTCAAATAATCAAATGGGATCACAAAAAGCATTTCAATTTGAATATGTGAAATTGATGTGCTTACAAGATGAAGTAGTCTTGATCTCTCTGAAGCTAAAACTACAAACATTATATCTTCTAAAGATTTTGCTGAGGACAAGTGTTTGTAGGAACCGTTATTTCAGAATCAATATTTCTACAAACCGCGAACACCACGCGCAGCGGAATTAATGGGTGTCCACGATTTGTGATTGGAAAACATACTTTTTAGAATCGGTTTAGATCTAATCTCTGAGAATCCAAGCTATGAATCGAATCAACAATCAACCCCTTGATCTTCTGTTGTATTCCTTTAGAATAGATTGGACGTTGTGTGGACAACGATCTTCCAACCCCTTTCTTTCTCACAAAGCTAGATCCAATTTTGGATCTATCTTTCCTTGCCTCTTTTTCTAACACTGTGAATAGTGAATTTCGGCCAGAGAAAGAGCATTCTATTTATAGGCTACAATAGGGACCATGAGGAGAAATTAGGGTTGGGCCTCCTGACGGGATTGAGCTTCCCATGTTCGCCCAGAACACACTGCCCAAGTCCGTCAACAAATGGCTTATTCCACTAAAGGTCATTGTTGCACTACCGCCCTAATCCCAAATTACGTGTCAGCGTTTATGGGCTCCATATTATATGCTCGTTGATCTCTCCGTGTTTAAGATATCGAATGTCCGTTGATTAAGTCAAGTTACTGACAACTATATTAATCAACTTCTTGTGTCCTTGAGTAGTACCACTCAACCTCATTGTCATGTCGGAATAAATCCACCTGCAGGGTTTACATGACAATATTTTTTAGCTCCTCAAGGGGACATCATCAACCCGACTTCCTGCGGGCCACGGATTCCTTCTATAATCAACAGCACACCTTACATACAATGTCATTACCCAATTCATCGAGTTTGTTAATTCACAAATGAATCTCACTCATTGATGATTTAAAGTAATATACAATGCACATAAGTGTCCGTTATTATATCCGGATTAAGAGGACAAACATCCATAATAACAAAGGTGTTTGTTCTCTTATATAGTCAGTATAAGAAGAAACAACCTCATTTGGTCCTGTTCAATACACACAAAGTGCACTAGTGTAATCTTATAGTCAAGATAGACTAATACCATATTATACTACAACCGTACCAATGGTCTGTCCAAATCCATTTAGGTTGTGAACGTTTACTTATATTTTATAAGGTACTGATGATATGATCTTATGTGTGTTCACACCATATCATCTACAACATAAAGTATTAGACATATGCATATAACTAATAACATATATAATATGCATAACATTTGCCCATATGATTCTCATTCAAAATATAAAAATTATAGTTATTACAAAAGTAATGTTTTTAGTATATAACCCTATCAGTGTTATGGTTCCCTACAAAGCGATACACTGTTTATTGATATATAACATAGGATATGATGAGCACTTGTCCATCCATGCCATCTGTACTCCAACGATCAACATTAGATACTAGGTCAATGTATAGTTATCAACTTCAAGTAAATTTACTAACAATAAAAATGCATAGTTATCTTTTAGCTGCTTAGTGAAGATTGCAGTTTGTTTATAATTTTTTTTAAGCACATCGATTAAATAAATTTCAATAAACACATTAACATGCAATATAAATCAACATTACCGAAAGACTTAAATATAATCATGTTTAACACATGTGAAAATATATTGTTCTAATGTTAAGATTTTTTTTTTAATAACAACCGATTTTTCTTTCTTAAAAGAGTTGTGGTTTTCCTATAGAAGTGGTTGTGTCGTGTAGCTTCCTACATACCTTTTGAGGAATCAAATTGTTCATAGTTCTTCATGATAGAGTGGGTATATAGAAATGAATCAAGCCATTCCAATGTGGAACACAACTTGGGTCTTTTCTACCTTCGGTTATAACTATTGTTCTTTGGAAACCCTAATTTTTTCCTAATACAAAATTTGTTTTAAATCCTCTAAATGTCGAAATAGATTATACCATAAGATACTCGACATCCACATAATGCAACCCAATGCACAGTCCATGAAAATAAACAGATGGAAAAATTCAATCAGTTCAACTAGTCGATCTATATGTTCTAAATTTTGTAGGTAGTCTAAACTCAATGTGAACTCTAATAATGTCAAGCTTACCTCTAAACACAACACCATGCAGTCCTTGACAGATCTATGACACATGTATTCTATTCTAACTAGCTTACAAGTAGTATCTCATATAAAGTTGCGACAGCGACTATTCATGCTTCTTTAAACCTTTGCCAATTATGAAATTTCACACGTTAAAAAATTTCACTATGAATTCCAATTTCCTCCCTCATCTATTAAAACAAGTATGCGAATCGTGCTACACATCGGGTTTTTTCAAATCTTTAAACCTGTCGCTCTAACATCTTTTAAAAATAATATAAAAACATTAGGAGGGGTTGATTATAATTTCAGTGACGTGAATGAGGTTTTCTAAATTATTTTAAATAATATGAAAGATAATTCTAATTTCAGTGAGGTGAGGGAGTTTTTTATAAATTACTTAAAATGGAGGGAGCTTATTAAAATAATTGAGGGAGGTGTTTCTAAATTATAAAACATGAGAGATTAGAAATAGCCTATTCGGTTGAGAAGTGTGGTTCCTGATAACCCGGCTATCATATTGTGTAGAGAAGGGTTTTTACTTTATTTTTCGTTTATAATATTGTTCATTCAAGGGTCCTAAATAATTTCTGTTTGAAGCACATGGATATTAGTATTTCTGTTTCAAAATTTTATGCATAGGATATATTAAATTTTATGTAATTTTATTCCACATAAATGACATGATAGAATGTTTAAGAAAATGTTAAAACATTTTGATGGTGGACAAATTGGACCTAGGCTGCACCTGGAAATAAATGGAATGTTGCATGATAATATCATACTAGCTAATCTGCCTATCCTATGGCCAGGCTTACTACTATAGATATTAGACCAAGTTAGCAAATACATATTTTGGGTATGTTTGTTATCTGAACGATAAACATATGGAAATAACCTGCAATGAATTAGATTGAAGTGATCGACCAATCGAACGCTTTCAACAACAAATTTGAACCCATAATGAAGAAACATATCCATAGAAAAATAAGAACATCGGCTTGCTACATATTTCTGGTTAAAAATGACAATATAAAATCAATTGTATAAAATGAAAAATAGAGGCAATTAAGCAATTCTTGCAAACAGAGCATTCTACAAAACTTTATAATATAAAGCAAATTCATGCCGAAAGGTACGGTGGAAAATTTGTATGTGGGATGCGTTTCTAGTCTATCCACAATAAGAAAAAAAACTGATCATTAACCACTCAAGAATTAATTAAGGATCATAATAATTAAACCAGTTGAAAGATGAAAGCAAGCCAACAAAATAGAAATAAAAATCCACTTACATGATTTGAGGAAAGACATTAAGGTGTTAAGATGAAAACTAACTAAAAAACCTCTGTTCAATTTTTGGCTTGTTGAAAAAGAAAATAATGATAGCTCTGAGATCAGCCTGGAGCAGTCTATTTGCACCTAAGATTCAGCACTCATGGGTAGCAAAATAAACTAATAGGCTGATATGCATGAATTAGTAATTTTCATTATCAAAGCATGACTACTATACTTCATACTTTGAGGGCTAAATTTGACGGGTTTAAGAAATTTGGAATGACCACAGGAGCTTAACTATGTGGTGAGGGTTCTTCCCTACTTGAGCCAAATTTCTTGACCGTGTCATACAATTGCAAAGTTAGAGAGTCAAATATCAAGGAGATCCATGGACTTGTGGAAACTCGTGCTTTCATACCTTGTTTTCGGACACAAAGTTTGCACTTTGCTGATTTTAGCAAGGATGATCTCCTAAGCATAGGAGATTCCCTAATCACAATATTCATAAATTTTCTAGTACATACTTGTGCTCAACCTAGCATTATAAACTTTAGCTTATCTAAAACAAATATGCATTTCGATTAATAATCAATAAAATAGCCTCACCCTCGTGCTCAAATTTTTCCTTGAGCTTGTCAGCAAGCAAGAGAGTTTGTGAACCATCTAACATCTATAAGGGACCACCATCAGACTTGAATCAATAAGGAATTCAACATGGTTTACTTAAGAATTTAACAGAAAGATACTTTTGAAGTTCAATAGAAAAATTCAGGATTATAACAAACAATGACAAAAATAGGGGATATTACATAAGAATTGATTGTTACACCACCTGGCCAAAAGGAATGCACTTTCTGCTTGGTACATGACCACTTCTTATTTCCTTCCGAGGCTCAAGTGCAGTCCCATCAAACCTGCAAAGAAGATCAATATCACTAACGAAGCCAACATACAAAAATATATTGCAAGGACAATATAAACCAATTATTGTAAGCACAGAGGGGAACCAATAAACAACCATACCAAACTACTTTGAATGAGTATGTGATGTCACGGCAATAATTTAAAAGATATGATACCTGGCCTTTCCTCGGGCATCTATATGTTGATATCCCTGCTCTTCAATGTTTCTTTTGACCTGGAACATATAGTATTAGCAACAACCATATGCATGTGGGTACGTAGTACATGACACTATAACTGAAATAATCATACTAGACCATTCATAGACTGAACTTCATAAAGATAATGTTCCTGGTCCTAATGCAACCTTTACTTTTATTAATTCAACAGAAAATGATATTATCAGGGATAGCGAACGAACAACAAAGAAGGAAACCTCACCAAAAAAGATGATCACAGAATGACATTTACATATACTCTAAAAATCAACTACAAATTTTTTTGAATTGTTCTAATCAACTTCAACCACAGGTCTCAAGTTTCGCATGCTAACAATGGTTGCAAAAGTAGATCGAAAATCAAACTATCACCCAAATAACAAATATAAGTATATGCCATATAGGGTTATGAAACTTACCAAACTAAGTCTTTTGATTCTGAACTTCTGATGGAATAATTGATGAAACCCTTTTAATCCAATTGGGTGTATGGTGAAGCATTTGCATCTATATATATCACCCTCCTTAAGATTACTATGAGTTATTTGATGGTCGAAATTGGTCTTTGAATCACTTCACCTGTTGCGATTCTATTCACAACTGATTGTTCGAGACGGTACTGTGTTGGGTTTTTAAGAATCTGGAATTGGTATGAGGAGTTCTACTTAAAACATATTTGCTGGAAAACCTTTGGCATGAATTGAATTTTTTGGTAATTAGATAATTTGTGATTAAAAGAGAAGATAACTGCTAGGTACTAAAGAGAGAAGCTTCAACCTTGAAAAGACTTAGGGCGAGTTTGAGGAAGAGTTATTTTTGTGAGAGTTTGGAGTGTTTCACGAATGGAGTTTGGGTTTTATTTCTGTTTTATGTAGTTAATTACTCAATTACCCTCGGTGTATAGTTCAAATAAAGGCGTGTATTTGGTTTTCTTATTTCAAAAGCATGTAAAAAGACCAAAACGATTTTTTTAAAATTTCAAAATACCCCAATAATAAGGTTAAATAGGTAATCTACGTATTAATTATGTTTTAAATAGGGACTTTTTTAAAAATTGAGTTGACATGGCTCACTGTGAGCATCGTGGGAGAACATATATTAATATAGGTAGGATTTGGAGGTCCCTTTGAAGTTTGATCACCATCTAACGGTTGTCACATATATGGCTTGATTTTGTTTGTGTTGGATTGTTGGTAATTTGGTGCACTATACACAGAAGCCCAAAAGGATAATGACGAATTTGGTGCATTTAATAAAACACTGAGATCAGAGATTCATAATGATCTAGTGGTGTAAAATGGGATGGGCTAGCCCTCAAACAATGAAACCCTCGCGCCAACCCTACCCTAATTTGCCTCAAGGGCTGGGTCGGGTCGGGCCAATGCTTAAATCTCAAAGCCTTTACCCGCCCCTCAACTCTCTCGAGAGGGCTTGAAGGGCCGGATACTATGTTATACATTTGATTTACAAAATAAATTTAGAAAAATTAGTTAAAAATGATAAAATCGAATGCACTTCACAATTAAATCTTCAAATTACTAAAAAAATTTGTTAAAGTTGTATTAGTCAATTAAGATCAACTAAATTCATTTCATAAAATATTATAATGAAATTTTAAGATTGACAAACTTAAGAGATAAACATTCTTTTAAGCAGTGTTCTAAAAAACGCTAGGCGGTAGTCGGGCGGTGGAAGAGCGCCTAGGCCTTCTAGGCGGTGCCTAGACGGGCTAGGCGCTAGGCGATTTTTTTTAATTATTATTATATATTATATATTATATATATATATATATATATATATATATATATATATATATATATATATATAATAGGAATCCAACCACGAAAGTTAAGTAAAATCATAGCATGTCTCCTAACGGTCATAACTCAAACAAAATGACATAAGATCAAAATAATCCAAATAAACATACAAAAAGATAACATTATGACTTCTGAACTACTCCACTAGGTCTACAATTCTTCCTCTCCATATCTTTCCATCACTCTCTCTCCATCAAATTCAAATTCATACTCTTCATCTCTCTCATCATCGCTCTCCTCATCTGACACAAAATCTTCTTCATGAAGCTCTCTAACATTATTTGCTCTTGATGATTCTCCAACCATACCACCTGTAAATCCCGAACCGGGATCAACTTCTTCATCATCCCCACCATGAACAATCCATCCTTGTGCCTTACTAGCTTCACTAGCAAGTAATACATCTACCTCTTCTTCTTTTTCTTTTCTATTCTTGTCGATGAGTTTGGCATTAAATTGGACATAGACTAGATGTTCCAACCTTGCTGCATCAAGTCTATTCTTTTTTTTGTATGTATCTACACAAAAGAAAATGGAAGTTAAAATACTATTAATACTCTGACTCTCTTAGTTTTATTTATTTAACCACTTACTACAAATTTTCTGGTTAGTACTTACCCCCTCAAAAGCGCTCCAATTTCTCTCGCATCCCAATGAACTTGTAGTCAGTGAGAGGATCCTTGAAGCGATTCTTTGCAAGTTTGGAGTATGATTGCCATAGTTAGACCACCATCCAACTAGTCAATAGATAAGGCAATAAATACAAATATAAATAGTGTTAGTGTGTTACTTAGTATTAAATAATATCAGACGGAATGGAAATGAGTAACTAAGTAATGAATATCTTACCTAGATCATACTTATCATCATTATTGGCGCATCCCGCCGCGGCCAAAGGTCTACCAAATGCACCTTCTTTTTTCTTATACACCAATAACTCATCATTTGTGACTTTATTTTGCATATCAAAGTCACCATGGAAGAAGTGCTCCTCTATACAAAGAAAAATCCCGTTCATGACAATTGGATCCTTTCCTATATCCTGATCTTTGAAGTAGTAATAAGGATTCAAAAGGTAGGCAGCCAATTGCAATGGACTGTCAAGCCGACCAACACCTTTTTCTTCGATAATATCTATGACTGGATTGTAGTTAGCCGCCACATTTTTTAATGTTTCTTTGATATCTTTCTCTGCTTGCTTTAGTTCACCATGTAAAAAGCCCATAGATGGCTTATCTCTATCAGCAATGCGAAACACTTTCACTAAAGGAGTAAATACTTTCAAGCATAGTGTTACCCCATTCCAAAAAGCCATACTTAACACGGTGGAATATGCCATTTTCCCCTTTGCAGTCTTGGACCATTTGCACTCTCCCCATTCATCACTAGTAAACATAGTTTTCAACTTCTCTTTTTTATCCATCAAACTTTGCAAAGTCAGGAAAGAAGTTGCAAATCTAGTAACTCCCGGCCTCACTATGTCTCTTTTTTTTTATAGCTTTCCTCATCATCGACAATGTTTTATGATGTGAATAAATGAAGATAGTGAACGCCTTTGCCTTATCAATCACTTCTTTGAACCTTGGTAGCTTTCCAATCTCTTCAAGCATAAGGTTCAATGTGTGAATGGCACATGAACTCGAAAACAAGTGTGGTCTCTTGTTCCTCACTAAAACCGTCGCGGCCATATTGTTAGAAGCATTGTCGGTCACAACTTGAACTACATTTTATGCCCCAATTTCTTCAATACACTTATCAACATAAGAAAAAATAAATTCTCCAGTGTGTGACTCCTTTGAAACTTTCTTAGAAGAAATGAAAGTTGTGCCTAGCTTGCAATTGACACATAAATTCATGATGCTCCTTCTTTTTCGATCGGACCACGCATCTGTCATAATAGAACACCCACTAGTAGCCCATTCTTTGTTTTGCTTCTCGAGTGAACTTTTGGTTTGCTTATATTCTTCCTTCAACAATGGCTCCTTTAACTGGTATTGGCTTGGAGGTAGGTAACCTGGGCTAAATTGACCAACCGCTTCAACAAATCTTTTAAAGCTATCATTGTCAATAGCATGAAAAGCAATACCGGTTTCATACACCATCGAGACAAATATTGATGTACGCTATGAGTTCTTTCCTTCCAAAGTGCATCATTAATATTTTGTTGCTTCTCCATTGATCTTCTTTTTCTTGCATCAATTGAGGAATCGGGGAGTGATAGCGGATGCAAACTTATCCATAGGCCCTAGAGTATGTGGCCTCTTCCTCGACACCACCTCATCATCTTCTTCATCAATAATTTGAACTTCTGCTCTTACTTACGCAGAATGTGCCCATTTTTTTTTTGGTCTTTCTTACCCTTCTTAACTTTTGCTCCCTCTAGTGCAGCTTTATATTTGGCTTTATCTTCGCACCCGTTAGACTTTGGACATCTTTGTTATTTGTATTTTTAATGTTCGCAATTTAGGAATGTGTAGCTTCATTCGATAAATGCCCCCACTAATTTCTTTATTGCACAACTTACATTTTAACTTATCCTTGTTGTTTGCATCTCTCAACATCCCATACTCCCAACCAACATCGTCGGAATCACGTTTCAAAGGATCAGATTCATATTCAGGCACGACATTAGATGCCGCAGAAGAAGCAGCATTACCAACCATTGAACTGAAAATATCACAACATCATACAACAATTAATAACCCAAAAAGACAATTCAGCCATGTAAGCTACTAGTCGAACAAAATATATGAAATAGCTAAATGGGTTGTCATTCATTCACTTAATTTTCTCCAAAAACACACTAGCTTATAGTTTCTAGGCATAGAAAATATATGAACCTACTAAATACTATACTGATATTAATTAGGATGGCATAAATATTCTAGAAAAGTACACAATAAAACATGGCATTAGTTTTAACTTTTAACATTGAGCTGCTGCTGGAAGTTGGAAGTTAAATGTTTTCAATACTCAAAAACATTAGGCAACCTATTTATTCACACCAAGAGCATATTATGGAACTGCTTGGCTTGTGTACACTCAAGCTCATTGTTTGCATTTATACGATTTGTGAGATTTGGTCTCATGTTAGTTCCATACACACATACAGTGTACAAATCAGTTCATGTTATGTTAGATACAAATTTCTCAAGCGCCTTAGCAATGGTTAAATTTGTTAACCTGAAATCAATTGACCTCAAATCTGATGAGAACAAAGAGGCAGTTCGTGAACCTGTTGGCTTGTTTATACTTAGTAATTCCTTGCATCTTTATTATTAAAAGGTGCTAATATTCTCACACCCTTACACTTGTAGAATGCAAACTGGAGTCTGAACATATAGGTAGCTATCTTGGTGCTGATTTTTCTAATTTATAAGTTTAGGATCAACTAATATTTAACATTCTCATCGTACATCAAGTACTTAGAACTAGCAATTCCTATGTACCCAATGCTAGAGATGATAAAGCAGATCAACAAAATATACAAGGAAAAAACAATGGATAATCCTAACTTTAGTTTTCCTAGCTAGAGTTTATTTTGTTCTGTCTCTAATAAAAGTATACAATGTCGGAAAAACATGATGATCTTGAAGATAAGGAAGTTAGTACCTTATCTTGGAAGTTGGGAGACAACACGAGCTGCTGCTAAACGAAGTTGGAATGAAGTTGGACGAGCTGCTACTGAACGAAGTTGAATTTTTTTTTTTTGGTAAAGAATACGGCCTTTGATTTGTAATTTCACTAATTTGTTATAAGCCCTATTGGGCCTTGCCTTCTTGGGTTTTTTTCAAAAAAACAAATATGGGCCCGACTAGACCGATTAGCCCCCGCCTGGACCGCCTAGTCGGGTTATAGCCTTAGGCGAGTCGCCTAGCGCCTAGCCGCCGCCTAGGCCGATTTTTAGAGCAGTGCTTTTAAGTGATTTATTAAAATATATGTGATAAATGTTGAGGGTCGGGCTTAAGGGAGGGCTTAAGTTTCAAAGTCTAGGCCCTTACCTTCCCCTCAAAGGCTTGAGGGCCGGGTAGGCAGCCCACGAATGTGTGAGGGCCTCATTTTGAGGGTTTTTTTTTGCCAATAAACCAGATTGGGACGGACGGGCTAAGAGCTTGAGGGCCATTTTGACATCCTTAGAATGATCAGACCAGTAAGTTTGCTCAAAGACCAAAGGATGTTCTCATATTTACCCATTGTGTGCAAACAAATCAGCACAACTATCGAGCTCTTCTAATTAGGCAGAATACTAGATTTTGAACCCGCGCATACGCCCGGGATCTATTAAATATTTTGTGTGCTGAAAAGGTTTTACAAAATGTCTCACACAAAAGTGAATAGGGTATCTCAATTGGATCACTTAGTTCCCAAGTACTTATACACCATAATCGCTGGTCATTAACGTATTTCGGTTTATTTTCAATAAAAATATATTATGATTCAAAAATTTGCCGCCGTAATTTTCAAATAAAATTATCTTCAACTCGATCTAGCTTGTACAATAGTTTTATTAGATTTATGGTGATTTAGCAGCAAATTTTCGAATCATAATATATTTTTATTGAAAATAAACCAAAATAAGTTAATGAGCAGCGATTATGGTGCATAAGTACTTGGAAACTAAGGGATCAAATTGAGATAGTCTCTTCACTTTGTGGTTTAGAATATTAATCCATAATTTTCAAATGAAATTATCTTAAACTCAATCTAGCTTGTATAATAGTTTTATTAGATTTATGGTGATTTAGCGGTAAATCATCACCGTTTGGCTTACATACTAATGTGTACAAATCACTAAAACATATTGATTGTTTTCATATTCTCAAAGAATACACTAATCCCACTTGAAAAGATTTATCACATGAATGTGTCATACGAATGGGTGTTGTTATATTAAATTATTCTAAAAAATATTAGCAACTATGCATAGCTATGAGATATGAAAATTATATTAATTACTCATTTAAATTTCTTGCACCACTCTCTATAAAATGAAGCATCAAACCTTGATAAAACTCTCGCCGACTTCTTTTTTTATTGTTAGGTTTAATAATAGAAGTTTGATTGAAGTTTTGTGAAAATGCCCAATGTGGCGAAGATAATATTGAAGCTACTTGAATAGCAAGGCATTCCCAATCACAATAAAAGAATTATAATAAACACTACTTGAAATGCAAAACTATATTTGTCGAAATATTTATTCCCCCTATATATAATACAAATATGTTTTCGGGTTATTAGTTCAATGCATTTGCATCAAGTTTCTGATTTTTCATTAATTATTCTTTGAGGTTAGTTTAATATGTTACGTTGCATCCAGTTTTCAATTTCTCATTAATTATTCTTTGAGGTTAGTTCAATACAGTTTCATCAAGTTTCCGATTTTCTGTTAATTATCATTTGAGGTTAGTTCAGTGCAATTGCATCCACTTTATGATTTTCCATTAGTTATTCATTAAAAGGTTAATTAAATATAGTTGCATCTAGTTTTCGATGTTTCGTTAATTAGTGTTTGAGATTAGTTCATTGTATTTGCATCCAGGTTCCAATCTCTCGTTAATTACTCTTTGAGGTTAGTTCAATACATCTGCATCCAGTTTCTGATTTTCCGTTAATTGTTTTTCTAAGTTAGTTCGATAGTTTATAATTTCTATACAGTTTGCATATATGTAAGAGTCTGTTTTTATAAACTCACTCTTGTTTTGGGTTCCTAATTACTCATAATTACTCATGTGAGGAGGCTAAAAAATTGAACATTTATGCTTTGAGGTCAGTGCGATGCAATTACATCCGACTTTCGATTTCTAGTTAACTATTTTTTGAGGTTATTTCAATGCATTTGCATCCAATTTTGGATTTCCCGTTAGTTAATCTCTGATTTTAGTTTAATACAGTTGCATCCAATTTTTAGTTTTCCGTTAATTATTATTTGAGGTTAGTTCAATGCAGTTGCATCCAATTTTCGATTTTATGTTAATTGTTCTTTGAGGTTAGTTCAATGCATTTGCATCAAGTTTTCGATTTCCCGTTAATTATTTTTTGAGGTTAGTTCAATGCAGTTACATCAAATTTATAATTTTCCGTAAATTATTCATTTAGGTTAGTTCAGTACAGTTTTATCCATTTTTTAATGTTTCGTTAATTAGTTTATGAGATTAGTTTATTGCATTTGGATCCAGTTTCCGATTTTCCATTAATAACTCTTTAAGGTTAGTTCAATACATCTGCATCTAGTTTTTTATTATTTATACTTTTAGGTTAGTTCGATACAATTATATCCGGTTTCTGATTTCCCGTTAACTATTCTTTGAGGTTATTTCAATGCATTTGCATTTAGTTTCCGATTTCCCACAAATTATTCTATGAGGTTAGTTCAATGCAGTTGCATTCGATTTTTTATTTTCTGTTAATTATTTTTTGAGTTAAGTTCAATGCATTTGCATCCAGTTTCCGGTTTCCCATTAATTATTATTTGAGGTTTCTTTGATGTATTTGCATATCGTTTCCGATTTTCTATTAGATATTTTTTAAGGATTTGCATCCAATTTCTAATTTCACGTTAGTTACTCTCTGTCGTTAGTTTAATGCAATTTGTATAAAGTTTCTAATTTCTCATTAATTACTCTTTGAGCTCAGTTATGTATTTGAATCCAGTTTCCGATTTCCTTATAATTATCTAATGTGGTGTATAATACCAACTTCTACTGATTCATATGTAGTGTCCTTGCAAACATGACATAAAAAGTAAATTATGCTTAATTTACTATGTGCATGGGATCATCGAAGATTATGCAGTTCCCGATTTCTCGTTAATTATTACTTAAATTATGCATGACTCACTACGTGGAATCTTCAAAGATTATCTACTTAGCGGGTGTTGTTATATTAATTATTCTGAAAAATATTTGCAAATATGCATAACTATTATATATTAATATTATATTAATTACTCAACCAAATTTCTTATAACGTGAAAATCTCACTCTCTATTAAAAAAAAACTCACCTTTGATAAAATCCTTCAACTTCGTTTTGTTGTTTAATAATAGAAGTTTGATTGAAGTTTTGTGAGATTGCCTAATAAGGCGAAGTTCATATATATTGAAGCTACTTGAATAGCAAGGAGTTCACAATCATACGAAAAGAGATAAGATAAATACCATTTTAAATGCAAAACTATACTTATCGAGACATTTCCACAACATATAACCCAACTATGTTTTGAGGTTAGTTCAATGCATTTGCATTCAGTTTCTGATTTTCTGTTATTTATATTTTGAGGTTAGTTCAATGCAGTTGCATCCAATTTCCAATTCCCGTTATTTATTTTTTGAGATCAATTCAATGCAGTTGCATCTAGTTTCTGATTTATCGTTAATTATTCTTTTCGGTTAGTTCAATACATTTGCATCCAATTTCCAATTTTTTGTTGTTAATTGTTATATTATTTGAGGTCAGTTCAATGCATTTGCATCTAGTTTCTGATTTTCCATTAATTATTTTATAAGATTAGTTTAATGCATTTGCATCCATTTTTTGATTTCTCATTTATTATTTAATAAAGTTGCATTTTCATCTAGTTTCCGATTTCCTGTTAATTATTGTTTGAGGTTAGTTCAATGAGTTTACATTCAGTTTCTGATTTTCCGTTAATTATTTCTGGAGGTTTTGCATCCGGTTTATTTTTAAGATTAGTTGATCAGAGTTGCATCCGGTTTTCGATTTCCCGTTAATTATTTTTTAAGATTAGTTCCATGCATTTGCATTATGTTTCCAATTTATAATTTTTTTTTGAAGTTAGTTCAATGCAGCTGCATCTAGTTTCTGATTCTATGTTAATTTAATCTTTGAGGGTTAGCTCAATGCATTTGCATCCAATTTCCGATTTTCCGACAATTATTTTTTGATGTTAGTTTGATATATTTGCATCCAAGTTTTAATTTTCCGTTAATTATTCTTTGAAGTTAGTTTAATGCGGTTCTATCCATATTCCGATTTTCTATTATTTACTTTTTAAGATTAGTTTAATGTTTGTATTTGCATCCAGTTTCCGATTTCCCGTTAAATATTAGTTATGTTGAGGTTAGTTCGATGCATTTGCATTCAGTTTTCAGTTCCCCATTAATTGTTTTTTTTTACATTAGTTTCAATCAATATTATATATATTTTAAAATATTTGTCATTATTGTTTTGCCGTTATTTTTTTTTTTCATTTTCTATTATATATTTTGTGATGTTATTTTTTGTATAATTGTTTTTAACTATGTTTTGAAGCCAGGTTAAAGATATATTTGAAATAAGTCGGTGTTTTATCATAGACACTAAAATTGTATGATTTGTAATAGGGAATTAGTTTTTATAAATCACCTATTTTTTTGCAATTTTTTTTATTTGATCAAATATATAATAATTGGAACACTAAAAGTGTTTGATTCGTAATAGGAAATTACTTTCTACACATCACCTATTTTTTTTAGCAATTTTTTTTTATTTGATCAAATATATAAGAATTGGAAATACACTCAAACTCTACAAATATAATAATTAGAATTATACTCAATCGGTTCGATGTAGGTGGGATTGTAGGCTATTAGAAGATATTATCTTTCACATTAGATTGCCACATAGGATAGAGAAAAACTAACTCTCATATTAGAGTGCCACATAGGAGAGAGAAAATCCTCTTTTAAAGGTCTCTGCTTTAGTATATAGATAGTAGATATATGCCAGGGGGAATGTCTGATTCTCAGACAAGCCTTCATGCAATATACTTCATAAAGCCCAATACTGATCCAGCCCAAATATGCAGCTCATGTCCACATTGGCCTCGAGTTGTGCAATAAGAAATTCGTCCAACCCAAACGGCAAAGCCCAAGTAAAGGTGCGTGCATTTGGTACTTCTACCTCTTGAATTTGGGCATGCTCTTCAAAACGTTGGAACTGATCTTTCAATAGGTAAGCCGTAAGCATCCTAGAGCATTTCGTGTAAACTCACCTCACATCATGGATTATGGTTTGAATTATGAAAGCAAAGTATCAAAAGTTTCGTTATAGCTAAACGGCATGAAATGTGAAGTCGAAGTATTTCGAATACATATATCAATAAGCTACTCTCTCAATAGTCAATACTTGATTCAACTTCGCCAGTTTCACTTTCACCAAAATGAGAAGATGAAGAAAAAATCTTCTCACTTAAACAGGAACAACTCTTTGTTTCTCTTTTTTATCACTATCCACAGAATCTCAAACAACAACCAATGAAAATCTAACTCCACAAGGCACAAGAAGTAGATAAAATAAATCTCCTACTCCCACGTCTATGTGAATCAAACCACCTCCGCGAAGCAATACGCCTAATAGACACAGTACTCCTCACAAACCCACCACTAAATTCACTTTCTATATCCATCCTAATAGACCGCTTAACCACCGAACCCTACGTGACCCAACCTATGCCACTACTAAACAGGCTCAACCACATTCCTATATTATTTACTTTACCAAGTTACTTATTACTTTTTTACTTTTAAAAAACATAAGTTTAAAGAAGTGATGATTTGGTTTCTGATGGTCTACGATTGCTTGATCAAATGATCAACAACTGGACTGAATAGTAAAACATTCTAAGCCAATGCATGGCGAATGATCAAGCAACTGCTTCCAGAGTGCCAAGTTAAGCACGACATGAGGTGCTTATGACTGTTGTATCAATTTTTTGGTTGACAAAGAAATCTCTCTTGCATTTAACATAGTTTTCAGAGATTAGTGTTACGTAAGGTTGCAGTTGAAATCAGAGGGAAACTTGTCAGAGCAGAATGTTTTTAAAGGGCCATTGGATGGTTGTACATTTTTCTTGTTTCAAGTAGATTTGTGTTCTGCTGTGGATTTGATAAAGAGTTTCCTTGAGAATAAGGGCACTCAATTTATATGCAGCTTCTCCGCAATTTCATATGCAGCATGAGTGCATCACACAACAAAGATGCAATGATAGACAACCATGAAATCATTAAGTTCATAACCACAAGTCAACAATTCATACAAGTAAGACAAGAACGAACATAAATGAAAACATGCCCATTGCAAGTTCCGTGATTGCAAATTCCAATACAGTATAGGATGGCAGACCTTGCAACTTCTGATGCCCTTGTTCCTGCCTTCATGCTATATATGTCTTTGAAACTTATTGCTCAGATCTACTGAATCAAATTAAAAATAACATTCAGTGGATGATCTCCAATATTGATGGAAAAGAAGAAAAGAGCAAAACAATTCTAGAAAGAGTGGAAACTTTGAACTAGCTAGGTAGTAGCGCATTGATATTCAGTTATGATACACTTCATTGAAGTTAATATGCGGAAACTACATAAACAGTGATAAAGAGTGGCAAAAGTCTGCTTGAAAAGCTGATACTAAAGGTGATGCACTTACCCAGTAGCCGTGAACATATACCACACATCCAATTTTGGAAAGGGCTTTCCTTCGTCTTTGAGTGAGAAGGACGACCTTATCATCCTTCAACAATCTTTAGTGTTGGACAAACAATACCCTAAACAACTACTTTGCACAAACACAGGACACAACAACAACACAAAAAACTCAATGCAGAAGCAGCACAGAGACACAATTTCTCTAATGAGAGAACTTCCAATATCAAAAGATATTTGGGATTTCAATGTTTCAATTAAATGGGGATACACTACAACACAATATTTATTACCCAAACAAGTAGAGTAGATTACAATGAAAAATGGAAACAAGAGAATTGACCTTTGTATTTGCGGATAAATCGTCACAAATACTGAGCTAGTGAGTGAAAAACACTTGAATGAGAGACTTCTTGACTTACTCCATAGTTGTTGGTCTTCTCTCCTTTAATAGTTCACCTAACCGCCATTGAAGAATTCTCTGGAGAAATTGAGAGCTATCGCGAGAAGAGGAAGATGAATACGAACAGTCCGAACAATTCCAGAGTTTTCTCTCTTTTGTTCTATTCTAAATCGAGAAATCTTGAAGTGCCCTTTATGAGTGACCTAATACCAGTTGGGTCCTCATAAAGAGGGACGCCCAACAAACTCCCCCTCCCGATTTATGAGGAGGTAACCAAACCTGCAATGGAACAACAGACTTCATGCTTGCCTTTGGGTAATGCCTTTGTCATCATGTCGGATCCATTCTTATCCGTGTGTACCTTTTCAAGTAGTAACTTCTTTTCTTCAAGTACATCTCGGATCCAATGATATCTCACCTTGATGTGTTTAGACTTGGAGTGGAAGCTTGGATTCTTGCTAAGGTGGATGGCACTTTGGTATCCAATATCACGACATACTTCTCTGTTTCACGTCAAGTTCTTTAAAGAACTTCTTCATCCACAACATTTCCTTGCAACTCTCTGTAGCGACAATATACTCCGCTTACGTAGTCGATAGAGCCACACACTTTTGTAGTTTAGATTGCCATGACCACGCTCCCCATGCATATGTAAACAAATACCACGAAGTAGACTTCATAGAGTCCACATCACCCGATACCATATCCGCGATCGGTGTAGCCTTCTAACATAGGTTTTCACTTCCAAAACATAAGCAAGCACTAGAGGATCCTTTGAGGTACCTTAGGATCCACTTCACTGCTGCCCAATGTTCTTTCGGGATTGGAAAGAAATCGGCTCACTACACCAAGCTGCGTGGCGATATCGGGTGGTGTGTGCATACCATGGCGCATACATCAAGCTACCCTACGGTGATGCATATGGAACTTTCTCCATTTCTTCCTTCTCTTTCTGCTTGAAGGGCATTGATCATGACTCAACTTGAAGTGACTAGCAAGTGGACAACTAAGCTGGTTTAGCGTCGTCCATATTAAACCTTTTAGTACTTTCTCAATGTACGCTCTTGTGATAGCCACAACTTCCCAGTTTTTCATCACGGGAGATATGCATACCAAGTATTTGTTGAAATTTGGACCCAAATCCTTCATGGCGAATGACTTACTTAATTCTTTCTTCAGCCTTGTAATTTTGTTAGTATCTTGTCCAACAATTAACATGTCATCGACATATAATAATAGGATGATAAAATCACCATCAGAAAATTTTTGGACAAAGACACAATGATCTGAGGTTGTTCTTTTGTACCCGTGCTCTACCATGAATGATTCAAACTTTTTATACCATTGTCGTGGTGCTTGCTTCAGCCCATATAAGCTTTTCCTTAGCTTACAAACCAAATTCTCCTTACCCTTGACTTCAAATCCTCTTGGTTGCTCCATGTACACATCTTCTTCAAGATCACCATGTAGGAACGCCGTTTTAACATCTAGTTGTTCAATTTCTAGGTTCAAGCTTGCTGCCAATCCCAATACAACTCGGATTGAAGTCATCTTCACCACCGGCGAGAATATCTCATCAAAATCTACACCCTTCTTTTGGTCAAAACCTTTCACGACTAGTCTAGCCTTGTACCTCGATTAGCGAGCTTTTCTCTTCGATTTTATCTTGTAAATCCATCTGTTTTCGATTACTTTCTTTCCTTTAGGCATCTCAACCAAATCATAAGTGTTGTTCCCATGCAAGGAATCCATTTCTTCTTGCATAGCTTTCAACCACTCTGTCTTGTGCACACATCGCTAATAGCTTCTTCATAAGATTCGGGCTCACCTCCTTCCGTGAGCATGACATACTCATTGGAGGATATCTTTTTGATGGTTGTAAGCCCTCTAATTGATTGTCTCACCTCAATTGGCGGTTCTTGAGGTGGTTGTACTTCTTGTTCGACATTGGGCTGAACTTCCAATTCAACTTGCTGCTCTACTTCTTGCTCATTATCACTTGTATCATGATTTTCTAATTCATGTCCTTGGACAGCTCCAGCGCCATCATTTCCTTACGCCCGCGGGGAGGAACAAGTGGTTCTAAGTCAATGAGATCATTGACAAAGGGTTCAAGCTTTTCGAGCTTCTCAAAGTTCTCAATAGTTTGGTCTTCAAGAAATACCACATCTCGGCTCCTTATCACCTTCTTATTAGTTGGATCCCATAGCCTGTATCCGAACTTCTCATCACCATATCCCAAGAAAATGCACTGTGTTGCTTTTTTATCGAGCTTTGACCTTTCGTCTTTAGGAATATGCACGAATGCCCTGCAACCAAACACCTTTAGATGTTTATAGTGAACATCTTTGTTGCTCCATACTTTTTCTGGTACTTCTCCATTCAAAGGTGCCGAAGGGGACAAGTTAATCAAATAACATGCCGTACGCATTGCCTCCCCCCAATAACTTCTTGGCAGCTTTGCGTGTGAGAGCATACACCTAATTCTTTCGACAATGGTCCGGTTCATCCTTTCCGCAACACCATTATGTTGTGGAGTTTTGGGGAACATTTGCTCATGCGAATACCATGACTTTTGCAATAGTCATCAAATGGCCCAATATACTCTCCGCCATTATGCCGGTCGCGGATACTCTTTAATGGATTTCCGTTTCTCTTTCCACCATGCTATGGAAAGTTTTAAATATATCAAGCACCTGATTTTTTAGTCTTCAAGGCATATGCCCACACTTTCCTAGAAGCATCATCTATGAAAGTGACGAAATAAAACACCACCAAAGCGTTTTGACTTTCATAGGGCCGCAAACATCGGGAGTAAACTAGCTCCAACACATTAGGTTTCTTTGTAATAGACTTCTTATGAAAGGAGACTCTATGTTGCTTACCAACTAAACAGTGTGTGCAACTACTTAAATGCGCACCTTTCATGTTAGGCAAGGCTTGTCTTTTGGCGAGGATCTGTAGCCCCTTCTCACTCATATGACCAAGCCTTTTATGCCATAGCTCAGTTGAGGACTCCTCAACTGCATTCAACGAGCCCTTGCATAGCTTTGTTTGTGTCTTGTACAAAGTGCAGCATCTTTTTCCTCGTGACACCACACAAGACCCCTTAGTGAGCTTCCATTCACCGCTACCAAATTGGTTAATGTAGCCTTCCTCGTCGAGCTTTCCTGCTGAAATTAGATTTAAGCGAAGATCTGGTACATGACGTACATCTTTGAGAACTAATGTGCAACCAACACTAATTTCAATACACACATCCCCAATTCCGACAATTTTAGAAACGTCGTTGTTCCCCATTCGCACTACACCAAAATCACCGGACTTATAAGATGTGAAGAACTCCTTACGAGGTGTAGCATGGTAAGATGCACCAGTATCAATCACCCAATCTTTATCATGACATGTGACACTAAGACATGCATCTTCACAGTTAGAGAACAATATGATGTCCTCCCCATCCGATGTAATCGCCGTAACATCCTTCTCATGCTTATGACCTCCTTTTTCTTTTATTTGTTCCTTCTTCAACTTTCGACACTCGCTCTTGTAATGACCCGGCTTGCCACAATGGTAGCAACTGACTTCATTCCATGGTCTTGATTTAGATCGCCTCTTGACCTTTCCGCGGTAGTGAGGTTTTCTATTTTGGATTCTCCCCGGCTTTACGTAATGAGTGCCTCACGAGGTGAGATGAACTAGTACTATTTCTCCTTGTTTCTTCATTTAATAAAGCGCTTGTTGCTTGACTCATCGTAATAACTCCATCTGGACTAGAGTTACTTAGAGACACAAATAAGGTTTCCCAACTCTGCAGAGCGCTAAGTAACAACAATGCTTGCAATTCGTCTTCTGACACCATCTTCATGGAGGCGAGCTGGTTCACAATACTTTGCATCTCGTTTAGATGCTTTCGGTCATTGTCGTGCCATCTTTATACTTCAAATTCACAAGCTTCCTAATCAAGAAAGCTTTGTTTCAGCCGATCTTTTTCTCATACAACCCTTCTAATTTCTTCCAAAGTGAATGCCCGGCGTCTCCATTGAGACATGATGAAATACACTATCATCTATTCATTGGCGAATAAAGCCAATTGCTTTTATGTCGGTCTAATTTCTTCCAATCGGCGACACTTTGTCGCTTCGTGTTTTGCCCCTCATTTTCAATGGGTGCTGCAAGATCCTTCGCGATACAATAAGTCCTCCATTTTGCTTTCCAAATTGTGTAGTTTGCCCCATTCGGGCTCACCATTCGAGTTGTAGTTGATTCCATGATTTGTACAAGATTACTAATTTAAACCCCGCTCTGATACCACTGTTGGACAAACAATACCCTAAACAACTACTTTGCACAAACACGAGGACACAACAACAACACAAAAAACTTCAATGCGAAACCACGAGAGACACAATTTCTCTAATGAGAGAACTTCCAATATCAAAAGATATTTGGGATTTCAATGTTTCAATTAAATGGGGATACACTACAACACAATATTTATTACCCAAACAAGTAGAGTAGATTACAATGAAAAATGGAAACAAGAGAATTGACCTTTGTATTTGCGGATAAATCGTCACAAATACTGAGCTAGTGAGTGAAAAACACTTGAATGAGAGACTTCTTGACTTACTCCATAGTTGTTGGTCTTCTCTCCTTTTATAGTTCACCTAACCGCCATTGAAGAATTCTCTGGAGAAATTGAGAGCTATCGCGAGAAGAGGAAGATGAATCTGAGCAGTCAGAACAATTCGAGTTTTCTCTCTTTTGTTCTATTCTAAATGCGAGAAATCTTGAAGTGCCCTTTATGAGTGACCTAATACCAGTTGGGTCCTCATAAAGAGGGACGCCCAACATTTAGACCAGTCCTGCATAACAGAGTAACAATTTAGACCTTAAGCCAAAGCAGAAGCTGGAGAAAGAGAGAGCAGCAAATGTCATGAATTTGCTGCCCAACCTACATACATACCCAAATGGGCTTTTGCTTGATAGCTAGCAGCTTGACATCCATCTGCATATTGAGGGGAGAATTCAGTAAACGTGTAATCCATTTCAAGGATACATTTGACAAGCAACGAAGGGAATATTAAACACTCATGTAACAGGACATTAGTACACGAAAATGGAAGCAGGGCTTAAATACACTTTAGAAGAGTTGGCGAAAACAATACATACTGGATAATTTTACACGTTAAGCTAATTACTGAACTAATTCCATGTTAGAATGTTGCATTCACAAGTTCAAGGGTTCTATAATCCACTCTTTAACAAGAAGCTTTTTAACACGCAGCTAAGATAAATATAGGAATGTCGTTGGCTTGCATTGTTACGAATAAATAAATAATAAAAGAAGATATGGGATAATATTGTTAATCAACTTCTAAGCTATGCTACATGGACACACCATATTTCAAAAATAGTCCATGTGGGACGGACACATATAATATGTGATATACCTCAACTTTTGATATTTCGCCGTGTCAGACATTTCATATCCGTGTCGGATACAGATATAAGTGTCCGTATCAATGTAACTTATTCTCCTATTACTAGTTGCAATTAGTGTTATTTCTTCTCTTTCCTCTTTTCAAAAATATTAGTGATATCCCCTAATTGCAAGATCCAACGGCTATGAGATGATTTTTTTTTTCATATAAAGAAATTTAACTGTTGGATCTCAAACTTTTAATTAAGTTCTTATTTAATGAATATAATAATTGAGGCAAGATCTATAGAGTATAGACTAGGCCACAGTTGGCTGCTTGGTTGTTCCACTTCCTAGGGTCAATCAAACCCAGCCATCTTCATCTCTCCTGAATGCCCTTAATTCTTGCTTGCATGGTGCATTCAAATCCCATTTCTGGACCATTCCATATATACTTGTTGCACATTTTAATAACCTAGGAAGGACAAAAGTACTTGCCTAGTAAACATGGAAGGAGGAAATAAAGCACTGAGTAAATCAATTCTAGTCTACCAGCCATGAGATAAAAAAAGCGATTCCACTTTTCTATCCTCTTGGTGATTCTTTGAGAGGCTGACAATATCTTATTCCTGGTCTAGAAGAGTTGTAGATGTTAAAGGTAGACCTAGGTAAGTGATAGGTTGGTTTACTAGTGGTACCTCCATGATATCAGCTAGATGGTGTCCTTTTTGAGACATCCAACCAATGATTAGAGTTTCCTTCTTTTAATAAAAATTTCATAGTTAATGTAGAGATGTAGGTTTCTATCTACGAACCTGATGTTGAGGTTGATGGAGAATGGCTGCACTTTTTCTTGAGATAAGAGTTGTCTATGTATCAAGTTTCTTGGATAAACTTGAATCAAGCCTTACGTAGTTCATCTCTCTCTACTTATAGGTGTTTGGTCTGACTTTCCTTATTTGTTTCAGGTCATTGACAAGTGTAGATCTATATTTTGTGCCCTCTTGATGATTCGTCATTACTTTTGCTGTTACAAAGTAAATACCTCCTTCATTGGTGCATTGACTGAGCTTCAGGATCGCGGTAAATCATTTGTTTCTATGTATGGCTGTATTTAATATTTGGGACGACCTGAGTTTGGGTCTTGGTTACGTCCAGGTGGCGTAGTACGACCTAGGAATATACGAGCTGCGAAGATACGACCTGGTGTGTGGACACGTGTGCTGTAGTGACTATTTTGAGAACGGAGGGTACTTACAATTAGTTTCATAAATTCTAAATTATGCAGTTACACAGAATACTATTGGTGAGAATCTTAAGCTCTTGAAAGGACTGGAATCAAAGTTTTCTTCAACCACGGACTTACGTGATCAGCTCTACTTAGCTGGTCTAGTTCGAGATGGTAAGCTTCCTTCATAGGGCTTATTACTTTTTTCTAAATAAAGTTAAACACTATTTGGGCTCTTGATCAATTGAAACTTGAATGGGTAGGCCATAGATGGATATAGGGGGGGGTCGCACCCCTTGAGATTAGAAAAGCTTCACTACTATGTAACCAATTGCCTAGAAAAATCTTCAAACACTAAGGATTTCACACATTTTTTTTTTTTTTGCAAACTTGAATGGATCCCAAAATTTTCACAACTATAATGAGAATATAATTAACAAAAAAAAATAGTATGAAAAAAAAAACCAATAAAAAATATTTCAATAAACCAACATTTTTTTTTTTTTTTTTGCCTTTACAAAATTATTATTTATCATTTAATTTGAGTCCAAAACCATTAAAAATGGACAAATGTGTCTTTGAATGTTTGATGGGTTAATGAGACTAAAACAAGATAGTCAAAGCTCCGAACCAACATGCGACAAGCAAAGTCGGTAAAACCTTTGGGTGATGATACCAAAGGTCTGGGGCTCGAACCCCGCTAGCATCAAAAAGTTACTGATCTCATTTAGAACAAGCTTGCCAATATAAAAAAATAAATGAGACTAAAACAAATCGCAAAAAGCCCAAAGCCCAACCAGTTTGTATAATTCTAATCACCCATTACAAATCCATAAGCTCTCCTTCCTTTATTTCACTCTCAATTTTTAAACAATATCTCAATACCCAAAACAAAAAAACAAAATCATAAAGGACTTGCGACGCAGCTTGTTACACATTTGTCATAATTATTTGTAAAACTCATTATCATTATCAATAAAATTTTCACTTCAAAAAAATAGTAATTTTTTACTTTCAATGTTAATCTTTTATAGTTTTCTCCACATGATAGTAGGGTTATATAGACTTATAACATTATAGAAAGTTAACAATTTGTTGAATTGTTGAAGATTTGTGGACTAGATTATGTAGATATATAGATATAATAGTATCAATTAATGGCTTAAGTGCTTAAGTAGTTAACTTCGTCAGTCCATATTAAATTCTTAGTAGTCAACGCATTCTAGTTTTGTTAATTGAAATAAATGCATAATTTTGTTGATTTTTATTTTTAGACTTTCTAACAAAAAATAATAATAAATAAAATTGCATACTTTATTTTTTAGGGGGGTGGGGTGGGGTGTGCACATAATCTCGCACCCCCTAGCTTAGAATCCTGGCTCCGTCCCTGTGGGCAGCTGAGCAAGATAAATGTATACGAGGACAAAACTTTTTTTTTTTATAAAGTATACGAGGACAAACTATCTAGTAGCTCTAATGCATTGGGAGTCTGCAAAATGTTTTAGTGAAATATCAGTGGAACTCAAGGCAGGGGTGGAAAGTTTTACAAAGAGTAAAAAGACAACCTCAATAGGAACTAGGAAGTCATTAATACCAGAAAAGAAAGAATATCAAATTAATCTGTACATTTCATCAGTATGTACAATATGCTTCGGTCTCTTATTTGATTGGATTTTCATTTTGGTAGGTCAACGACAGCTGATGGAACTCAGAGCTGAGAATGAAAAAAACAAGGAAAAATGTATTCTCAAGGCCGGAATGCAGCAGGAGAGCCAGTCTTATGGAAAAGAAAGATACATCTTATTTATTTAATTTTTGTATACTTCTAGGAATGTCTTGTTTTTTGCTAATTATTTTCAGCGCTCAGCAATATTAATTTTATAAAAAGGGGTGCGGCGAGGGAGGGAGAATTTACAAATAGACTAATGAAGAGTTCAAGAATGAGATCATCAAACTGCAAAAAAGTCAGGAAGCTTTGAAGGCACAACACTCTGTTGAATATCGCTTAAAAGAATAAAGGATTAAGGAGTTGCGCTCTGCCAAGTTAGAGAACTTGAACAGTTACTAGGAACTGCTAACCAGTTGGAGACGATATTGGTTTGTGCAACCTCTCCCATCTTTATACCTTAACTGTTAATGTAGAAAAGTTTTCTACATTGTACTCCAATCTAACAATGACCATGTTGATATTTGAAACATACAATATCCAAACCAGAGGACATGGAGAAAGTGGAAAGGGAAAAGGTAGGACTCGATCACTCTACAAGTTAGATTACTAAAACGTTTAAAAGGAATTACTATGTAATTAAGTTAGATTCTTGCCTTTTATTTTTGAGCGAAACTCTTGTTTCTTTTTAAACTTATAGAGAAAGCGCCATTCAAAAGCTTGCCTCACCGCTATCGTAATCATAATTTGGCTATAGATGTATACATATGGTGACATACATAAATGACATACGGAATTGACATATTGGATGTAACTGTATGGAACTAATCTCAAAAAATAAAAAACCATAAATCATAAACTGGATGCAACTACATATAAATAATCTCAAATAATAGTTAATGGGAAATCGAAAACTTAATTCAAATGCATTGAACTAACCTCAAAGAATGAGTAAATTGGAAATTGGAAACTTGATGCAAATGCCTAACCTCAAATAATAAATAACAGAAAATCGAAAACTAGATGCAACTGTATTGAATTAATCTCAAATATAATTAAAGGGAAATCGAAAACTATATGTAAATGCATTAAACTAACATCGTAACATATTTGTATTATATGTAGTAGAAATGTCTTGACAAGTATAATTTTGCATTTATCTTTTCGTATGATTAGGAATGCATTGTTATTGAAGGTAACTTTAATATGATTTTCACCTCCTTGGGTATTCTCACAAAACTTCAATCAAATTTTTGTTATTAAACAACAAAAAGATGTCGAAGGGAGTAAGATTTTATCAAGAGTGAGTTCTCTCTTTTTATAGAGAGTGGGGTTTTTCACATTGCAAGAAATATAAATTAGACAAGTGATCAATATAATATTCATATTTCAGAGCTCTGCCATTGTTACTAATAATATTTCTCAGAATAATTTAATATATCGGTACCCGTTCGTAAGACGGGATTGTTTCAGTGGAGATAGTTGTTGGAATTCCCAACCTTGTATGTTCCTTTTTAGGGGCTAACTCTCTTTTGCTTATCAAAATAAAAAAACTAACTGTCTGGGGTTTTTGTTTCAGAAAACTGGAAGTAATTCTAATTTGATAACGACTAGGTGACCTAATTTAATTTTCTACTTACCAAAAGCCAAAAGCAAAAGAACAAAAATCCTAATTTGATCTCAACCATAACTAGTAAATTCGTGGATGGCAAAAGTTCAATACGGCAATTATTCGCTTAAGATTCGAAATTTTCAACTATAATACTTTTAAATATTTGGTCTAATAAAACGCTAACGATAAAAATACGATATATGTATTTTAAACGGGTATAATACGAATGCATTCTTTTAAAATTTGGCTATATATTTTACATTTAAAACTTTGATATATAAGTACATAAAGTTTTTATTTTTATTTTTACAATTTTATTCATAAAAAAATAATACAAATGTCAAATTTTTTGTTCTACTTACTATTACTAACACATTTATTTTTTGTTCCAACTAAAGCCCGACTTGTTTTTTTGAATTTCAAAGATCCGGACATTATAATTCGGTAATTATAAGCCCGGCCCAACCAATTCGCAAATTAAACCGCATCATTCGAAAATTCACCAATTTATTCGTCTTATTCGCCAAACCTTATAATTCGCGAATAATTCGACAAATTACTAGCTTAACTATGATCTCAACACCAATTTCAGTAAGAAGGTTAATAGTTTGTGTTTGAATAAGTTATAAATCCGTCGGTTATTATGGTGAATTCAAGCAGTTCTTCTCGTAACCTACAATTCTTGGGATACACTTCCAGTTTACGCCTCGTCTCTTTTCCTCTGCCTTGGTTTAGCAGTGTCTGCTGTGCCCATTCTCTCCATTGAAGAATTTTATGTTCCTGCCCTCGATAAATGCTCTAATGACATGTCGAATACAACTATATTCTTCAACCTTAAACTTGACAACCACCACCTAACAACTTACTACGACGTCCTCAATGTTACCATATATTTTGGCCAAAACCGGTGGGATTTGTCTCAATTCCTGAGTTTGAGCAGGGACAGTTCAAGAAGATAATTCATCTAGAAGGGAGAGTTACTACTGTTGGAGTACCTTGGGAAAGGTTTCTAACTGTCGCGGGACAGCGATTTTCCAGGCGCATCTGGAGACCGTGGTGCGGATTAAGTGGTCTTTTATACAAAGGCTTATTATGGTTAAAGCTAATGTCACGTTAATGATCACGGGGACATGGTGAAGTCTTTTGCATCTGTGTAGGTTAGAAACTCCGCAAATAAGAAGGAAGTGATTTATGCGTCCGTTACGGTTTGTCCTTCAATTGTGATATGTATCTACTTGGTCTGGTGGAACCCAGATCGTCCAAAGCCTAACTTGCGCCCAAAGACTCTATGATGTACAGGCCAGATTCTACAATTTACGACCAGTAAATATTAGCCATATATATTATTTTTTTGGTACACCGATATGGATATATTTAATATATCTTAACTGAATATTGAATTTTTTTTTCCCAATATATATTTTAATTTCCGATATAATGATATATATCAACCGATATATATAATATATCCGATATAAATTGTTGATTTTGATCGATATTATTGATTTTGACTAAATGTTGTTGACTTTGACCGATATAATCAATGATATTTCAAATATAATCAACGATATTTTTGATATATCGACATAAAAATAAAATTTTGACTGATCAACAAAAAAATAGACATCTCTGATATTTCTGATATATCGATATATATCAATTTTTAAATACATTGAAATATTAACCGAATTTGATATTTTGGACCTTGGTAAATTGTAGTTATGGGTTTTTTTTGTTTTTATGCTTTTTAATGAATCTAAAGCACGCCTTATGTGCTCTAGACCTATGCATTACTTGAGCATATTGACCATTGCATATTAGGAGATAATATGAGATGCAATTTGTTTTTTCATGTGTTTGTGTCTGTGTCTGTATTCTAAAAAGAAAGAAAAAGAAAAGAAGTTCTAAAAATTAGTCTGGTATTTCACAATACATGAAGATATCATGAAATATCGGTATTTCATGACTGGTTAAGAAAATGCAAAAGTTGTGGTGGACAGTTTTTTGACTCACATTCTGTTTGGACATTAGCCAGTTTGACAAGAACGAAGAAAAACTAGATTTTTATTCCATTATTGTTCCTATCATCTATCTCTGACTTTTTATCTAAAATGGCGAAATGCTTTAGTTTCACAGCGTCTCGAGATTGGTGTTACCGATACACATTCGCAAGCGCAGGCCTAAAATCAATCACAACAGATATAGGTGACGGAACTACAATCCATTGTTGGGTACCCAAAACCCACAAACCCGAAAAACAAGCTCTACTTTTAATCCACGGGTTTGGAGCCAATGCAATGTGGCAATGGAGCGAACTTCTACGTCCATTCATAACCCGGTTCAATATCTACGTACCCGACCTTATTTTCTTTGGGGATTCATGCACAACACGGTTGGATCGGTCCGATTTATTCCAGGCTCAGTGTGTTATGCGATTTATGGAAACTCGTGGGGTGAGAAAATTTAGTTTGATTGGGTTGAGTTATGGTGGGTTTGTTGGTTATAGTTTAGCGGCACAGTTTAAGGATGTGGTTGAACATGTGGTGATATGTTGCGCTGGGGTGTGTTTAGAAGAGAAAGATTTGAGTGAAGGGTTGTTTGTAGTGGCTACTTTGGAAGAAGCGACCAATATTTTAGTGCCTCAAACACCGGAGAAATTGAAGGTTTTGATGCAAATGTCGTTTGCTAAGCCGGCTAAGAATGTGCCTTCTTGCTTTCTACGGGATTTCATCGATGTGAGTATGTACTAAATTTTGATTGTGCTTGTGTTTATGCATGGTCTGGAGGCAGGCACCCATTCCTGTTTGGTTATACCAACAACTTCAAGAGTCAAGACTCGAGAAACCACACACCTCGGCTCTCTGTGTACTCTAAAACAAATTGAAGAGTTAGGTTCCATAGGAATACAGGATAGGATTGAACTACCTATAGTGATTTGTTTTCCAACTTGGCTATTTTATGTCCAAAGCAGGGACGGAATCAGGATTCAAATCTCTGGGTGCAGAGTATATGCAATTGAGTAATTAAACTAGAAGGTGCGGTCATAGAAGTTATGTAAATATCTTGGGGGGGGTGAGAATCCTTATATTCTTGCTATTTTTCTAGCAAATTATAGTACATAACTTTTCCAAATCTCACCCCTGGTCCCATCTCTGCGTGACTGCGTCAAAGGCTATATGTAGTTCATGATTTAGTAATTCATGCGTCTCATTATTCCTGAGTTTAAAACTACTTAAGAACCTAAACACTAGAAATACTAAGTTAGCAAATGAGTGGGTTCATGGTCTACTTATTTTGAATTTATTTGTTGGGTGAACTAGTGTTATCCCTACTAGATGAGCCAATTAGGATTTCCCCCCACTAGATGGAAAATTAGGGTCTCCCCTTAAATGCACAAAAAAAAAATTGGTCAACTCAATTTGATTTTTTTTTTGTATGTATTTAGGGGGGAGACCCTAATTTCCCATCTAGTAGGAGAAATTCTAATTGGCTCATCTAGTAGGGGAGTAATATTGGTTAACCCTTATTTGTTTTGTGGATGAACTTCCGCAACTTTTTCGTGTCTGCTGGTAGGTAATGTGTACAGATTATGTTCAAGAGAAGAGGGAACTGATCCAAGCAATACTCAAGGATCGAAAACTTTCTGAAATTCCAAGGATTACTCAGGTTATTTTGCGCCAAATCTCGATAATAATTTGTTGAACATATTTTAAACAGTGCATTTTTTTTTTATAATGCAGCCTACTTTAATAATTTGGGGAGAGCAAGATCAAGTATTCCCAGTGGAATTGGGGCACAGATTAAAAAGGTTATCTCGACATTACTAGTTTAGTTATCTAAACATATAAATATATAATACGTTCTGTTTGATCAATTTCTGTGACGCCAAAATGATGTATGTTATTTTGTACAGCCATGTGGGAGAGAATGCTGAATTAGTAGTCATCAAGAATGCAGGGCACGGCGTCAACATGGAGAAGCCAAAGGAGTTCTACAAGTACTTGAAAACCTTCCTACTAGATTCTCTTCCTCACACTTCTCCATCTAAGAATCATGACACGAAGATAGACTAACCAATGTATTATGTAACAGACTCACTATTTGTCTTCCCGACTTGCAAGCCATTGGTGCACATAATGTGTGTACAACAAAAACGTTGCATCAAGTTGTGAATATGATTTATAAACCTTTATGAACTCGGGCCGTAACCTCTGATGGTGGTTCAGTTGTAGCCCCTAATTTGTAAATAAACGTGCGTGTGTGGAAGGTGCATCTGATTAACCATTTTGTAGATGATCATCTAAACTGAAAATCCCAACCTAATATTCTCATGTTCTCCAGGAACCTTTTTATAAATGATCATCTAAATTGAAAATCTCAACCTCCTATTCTCATATTCCTCGTATTTTCATATTTGGATTTTCATGGTTCAAAATCAATATTGCATTCACACTAAACTAATACCTAGCATGAAAGTGACACGGCTCTGGAATTTGCATGCTTATGCCATCATTCATTGATGTACTCACTCATTATTCTTGATCATCTATCAATCGTCTTCCTCTAGTAAAACATATTCTTCCTCAACAAATATTTCTATCAGGATTTTAAATTTCTTTCAAATTGTTGTTGAATAATATATTGGAGTAAATTGAATTGGACTTGTTTCAAAGTCTTTGTCAAACATGAGATCACTGTCTCCAAGTCAAATAATTCGTAAGGCCCAATTTTGCTGGGGCCGCCAGCCCTACTCACTGGTTATCGGTAAAGATTGATTTTGAAAAAGATTGGAAATTTCTAATAAGGCGATACTGTAAATTAGAAATTTGATCAACAAATATCAGATTTTGGGTCTTGCTGTAGGACGTACCGTTACATTGGTGTTTTCTTGCTTTCAAAGGTTTCCAAACAATAGTATATATAACTGTACAAGGAAACATTCTGTAATTAAGTAGTCATTAGGATTTAAGTACTAAAATAGGAAACAGCTTTCAAACCAAGGGAGGCATTCCTAATATTTCAAAACTACTTTTCTTATATTAATAACGAACACCCAATCCGCGTCAAAGTACAACGCATATGAAAAAGAAGCAAAACCAAATTATGATGATGATGGAAAGTGTAACCAAAGCTCCACAAACCATGGCACCTTTTCTTCTTCTACCTCAAACCATCATCTCCTCTATGTTCGACTCTTCTTCAGATGACAAATCTCTTTTTCACAAATACAAACTCCTTCAAATCATTCACTACCTTCTTTCCCTATCTCTCTTTTTTCTCCGTCTCTTTCTTTCTCTTCTCCCTTCTATAATCCCATCAACACCACTATTTGATTCCTCTTCTCTAAACAACGTCCTTGTAAAGAGAGAAAACAACGATCACGTAATATTTCATGAAGGAGACTCTAGTATAGCAAGAGCACTTTCTCAAATGGTCTCTATTATGAACGAGATTCCTGTCACGTCTCGCAAGTACGAAATAGTTAGATGTTTAGCTGAGAAGATCATTGATGAGAATATCGAGGATGGCTGTGATGTTTTACTCGAGGTTAATCGTACGGTTCTTTCGAATGCATTTGCTAAAACGTTGAGTCAACTTGAAATGGCTTTGGTGGAGCAAGAAAGAGAACGGGCTAATGTGATTAATGGACCTGGGTCGTTGGGTGTTTTGGATTATAGGTTGAACTGGGTTTGGAATGCGGTTCGGGTTGTTGGTAATGGCGCGATGAACAGATTGGGTGGTGGGTATGGGTTGATGGAGGAGGTTACAAGTAAACCGGTTGGTTGGTCCGCTGAGAAGTTTGCAGCTGAGATACTTTGGTTGGCTCAGAAATTGGCGGCTTGTGGAAATGGTGAAGATGCTGTTTGCAGGTGGGGCTCGGCTTCTAATTTGGCTTTGCTGGCTGTTTCGGCAGATCCTAGGATTCAGTGTACCCTTGTTAAGGTTTCAGGTAATCATTTCTGCTCTGACCATATTATTGAGGAATGATAGCAGGCAACTTAATTATTAGTTTGAGTTGGACACATGCCACTGAGTACTGACACATTTTTAATCTAGAGATTTAGTATATCAAAAAATTTAATCTCAAGGTAAAGTATGTGTTATATTTGTATCAAATGAGTTGCCTTAATTTCTCAAATGCTTCTTTTCCTGAGATTCCTTTTTCTCAAGTACGAAATAGTTAGATGTTTTGATCATTGATGGAAATCGAGGATATGGAAAGGAACTCGAAAATAATTGGTTCTTTCACATTTTCTAAAACGTTTATCAAGGTGTTTGTGGAGCAAGAAAGAGAAGGAAATAAAAAAAACAAAATTATAGGTTGAACTGGGTTTGGAATGCGGTTTTTGTTTTAATGGCGCGATGAAATTTTTTGTGGAAAGGAAAGAAAATGAAATAAATAGATAGGACTAACTACTTGTACCCAACAATACAATTATTCCTTTTCATAGTTGGTTTCAGAAACAAACTAATTGGGGATGGAAACAAAATGAGGTGGGGCTCGGGTTAGGAATCTGGCTGTTTGCAGATCCTATGATTTATTACCCTTGTTAAGGCTTCAGGTAATCATTTCTGCATACCATTTAAAATTAGGCAACTTAATTTCCATTCCATGGACACATTCCACTGAGTACTGACACATTTTTTAATCTTGATTTTATTTCAAAAAAAAAATTTTCTTTTGTATGAGTTAAAATTTAACAAACACACCCTTACTCTCTTAGTACATTTCAGTAAAGCTAATACCCAAAAAAAGTTTGTCGCGTGTTGAATTTGCCTAATAATTATAGTCAAATTAGGGTGGGGAAGTTGGACACGGTGGAGACAAAAAATGCTCTTGGCTCTTGTGAAATGTGTGGTTGCAAGACCACAGGTTACAAAAGTCAAACTTTAATCTTTAACACGTTATTTTGTGTGCGACCAGAAGTACTACTTGGCCCTCTTTGGCCGATGGAAGGCGTGAAGAGACAACACAGTAGATAGATCATTGTAATTGTTGGGAGCTCCTGATTCACATTGTAGCTCTGCTCCAAGTTTTTGTGGTCCAGTATGTCAGACAGTCAGAGAAACGAAAATGTGGTGAGATCTAAGTCTTCACCATAGAAATCTGTATAGAAAGAAATATCTAATGATATATTTTTCTGAGCAACTACTTTGTAAATAAAGACATCGAATACACCCATCAGAACAATTAAATTCGAAGAATAGAAGAACATAATATAGATAGATATGAATGTGATCAGTGTACTGTGTTTCTCTCATTTCATAAGCTTTTAATTTTTCAACCACATCTAAGTCACTGTAATTTGTTGTGTAGCATTCTTATTCAAGCAAGCCAAGGAAACGGCCCTGGAAGGCAAAGGAACAGAAGGCGACGAAACAAAGAGAGAGGAACACAGACAAAGAAGGATGATGATGTTGACGTCGTGGTTGCCTTTTCTGTGTAGAGCAAGTAATGGCACTGATGCACCGATCTTAAGCAATGGTGAGAGAAAGGAGCTAGAGAGGGTATTAGAAGAGACTATAGAGATGTTAAGACAGGAGGATGAACAAGAAAAGGTCTTAGCGCTGTGGCTTCACCATTTTACTTCCTGCCCTTCATCAGACTGGCCTAACCTCCAAACCTGCTACGCTCGATGGTGTGACACATCTCGCAAGGTCCTAGCTTCGAAATAAACTAGAGCTCGAATTATTTTTAGGTTTCCAACTAAACACTTTTCTAGACTCTAGTGCCTACTACCTACTACCTAGGACAGATTGTAAATTGCATAGTTTGTTTTTAGCGAATAGCATATGCGTATTTATTGTGTAGACTTCTTAATATTTCCATTCCTCAAGGCTTTAAGACTGACAGATGAAGCAACATCTAAGAACAATTCAGAGGGAAGAAACAATTCGGTAGTTGTATTACCATGAAGCAAAGGAAAATATTAAAGCATTACACTGATTGCGCGCCTTCACTAACGCTGTAAAGTTTGACATGCCTATGCTATTGCCAATTAATCAATATCCCATCGGCACCATAAAGACATACCATAGCCTCTTGAAATGAGAGAGAGACAGTCCTCTGCGTGTGTGAGTATGGTTTGGGGATTCACGCTTCAGGAACTGTTACTTCACCAACCCAAATAATATAAGGAACAAATGCATCACCACCTCCAGGAAAGAACAAAATTATGTACAACACAAGATAGGGGTGGAATGGAATTAATTACAGTATCCTACTAATCACAATGTATATATTCACATTGTTCGTTTACAGTGCATATAAGATACCAAGAATCTCAAGAGTCAAGACTACGCAGCACTAATAGATACAGCATACAAAGTTACCAAAAAAAAAGATACAGCATACAAGTCAACAATCTCTGTACCTGGACATCACATGCACACCTCCAACCCCAAGATCCAACGGAATTATTCGTTCACTACTTCTGCAAAATAAAGAAGATTATATAAGGGTTGTCAAATTGACACCACATATTTCTTCGTATTGACAAAATGAAGAAAGCATATGCAAAGTATATTCCTTGTGTAAGTTACAGTAGAAATTGAAAAACTATACAACCATAAAGCCACAATTCAGGCCGGCCACACCAATGAACACACATGGACGGCAAATAGGTGGTGTAAAGCAGTTGACAGGCACTCGTGACTTGAAGCAATAGCATATTCATATATCAATTCTTTACATCAAGAACAATAGGCAAGATTCATAATTCAATGCGTAGAAATTCAAATCTGACAATGTACATATAAGTTGCTAGCATATTTCCTATTACTATAAAAGGGAATACACGACATAAAGCTCTGCACCCTCTAGATACTGATAAAAGGAAAGCATTTATCGGACTCTATGTGCAATACACTGTCATTAGCCAATTGCATGCCGTTTATATTTTAAACAGCCTGTGTCGTGCTTGCTCCAAATAAACATGTTCCCCTCCATCCAAATCACCCAATTATAAGCTTGGCTTCCAGACCCAACGACTACTACCATGATACCAGCTAATATTCAAAATATATTTTGGAAATTCGGGTTCACCACAGCCAATTAGACATTCAGACATAATACACCAAAGATAATAAGCATTCACTGACTAAATAGAAAATTGATGACAATGGTGATTCGTACCTCTGCTTCAGGGTCGTTGATTTTAGATGTTTCACCTGTGCAAGTCATGAAAACATTTTGACACAAAGACATGAATCAATGACCAGGTCATGGTTCTAAGAACTATGAATATCAAAAATTATAATTAATTATGGTAAAATGAACATAGTCACTGAAGGTCAATAAACGAAGGAATAAGATTCGAAGAAACTGTGGAACAATTTAATTGTGCTAACAAGAATTTCATACAAATCATGCACTTCAAATTCAAAAGATATTTCGCTGCTTCAATGAACAAGCAATGACAGGAATAAAAACGACTTGTAGGAAAATATTCAATACCAAGAAGATAACAGCGTGGAAATGAAAATAAAACAAGTAGCAACTTAGTTTAAAAACCCAAAAAGAATAATCAGGACTTACCACACTCATCTGGCAAATCTGAGGTCCACAATGTGAGGTTGTCCCTAAGAAGTTGCATTATGATAGTACTATCCTTGTAGAAGTCTTCACTCAGAGCATCAAGTTCTGAAATAGCCTCATCAAATGTTTGTTTAGCGAGGTGGCATGCTCTGAGTGATTAAAAAGGACATAACCACACAAAAGACAAACCATTAGAGTAAATTAGGCAACCAAACTAAAGAACTTCTATTGTAAAAAAAAGGTATATTTCAAATGCTAGATGGCCACTTTCCAGGCATCCATTTTCCACGAACCAAACGTAGCCTATATGCTAAACTAGATCAAAAAGGTTTGAAAGAGGATAAATCAGTAAATGGTCAGAAATAAGGAAAGGAACTTCTGAACTTTTAATAAGCAGAAGAAAAGAAAAAGAGAAAAAAGGAGGAAAATGAGATGCTCAAGAACCTCTCAGGGGAGTGTAGTATCTCATAGTAGAAAACAGAGAAGTTCAGAGCCAATCCAAGTCTGATTGGATGAGTTGGTGGCAGATCCATTGAAGCAGTACTGGTGGCTGCCTACATCACCAAGTATGTTGCGATTACTACTCCTACATACTTCAAAGGTTAAAGTACTAAAGAATTAAAGGAATAAACCAAATCAAAGCAGACCTGGTAAGCCTTAAGTGACTGATCTGCCACTTCTTTACGCTCATTTCCTGCTTTGAACTCCGCCAAATATCGGAAATAATCCCCTTTCCTAGACAGAAAAATATGATTTCATCAATATCAAAAAGACTGATTTCTAGAATTCTGCAAGAGATTAAGTTGCTTAACCATAAAACTGCACAAATACTAAAAGAAGATATCCACCACCCAAAGCATATAACGACAAATCACAGGTTGGACTCAAGAATCATACAATTCGTACAGGATGCAAATAAAACTGTTTCTTTTCACACCAAGAGCTGAGCAGCAGGAAGAACATATACTCGATAGTTTCATCAGATGCCCCATGTAGGGTGGTTATGATCAACAATTCCTTTATATTGTAAAAAATTATGTGCACTGGAAAATCTTGACCATCCCTGACTATCATGTTCTACTGTTCTTTGACATCCCTCCACACACACACAAACACTCCCTAACCTACCCCACCCACCTCTCACAAAAAAAATAAAAGTAAATACATAGATGACTATATAATCTGCAGATATATTGTCTTGATGTACATCATGAATCCCAGTGTGTTCACAAAATACTTTTCAACGGAGCAGCAATCTCAGTTCAGTTTATATTGGTCCTCGACCAAGCCTTGTATGAACAGCAATTATTGTAACTTAGAGTGATACATTTGCTTTGTCTTCTTCTAAACAATGATACTTTGCACTTCAAAACCCCATCCAGAAATCCAAAGATTACTGGATCTATGCCGCACGAAAAGAAAACAGTTCTTAAGCAACTATTGAAAAACTTTTGGTTCAATTATACATCGCCTAGTGAAGCATTTCATGGGACTTATAGGCTTAAAATTAATAGAATACTCAACATACCAACTATCAATGCATGGAATAGGTTTGTTAACATGAACTGAAAAAAAAAAAGAAAAAGAAAAGAAGGATACTTACATTTTATAGTAGAAAACTATGGATTCTCCGGTAGAAGAGGATGGTAAAAGATGTTCATCGATGACAACTAAACTGTCATTGCAAATCTTTGTAAGCTCATCTTCAACCCTTTGCCTGTAATTTCTTATCCTCCTCAATCTTTGCTCATTTCCCTTTGCCTCCTCCTTTTGCTCCATAGAAGACAATATCCTCCATGATGCCCTTCTTGCTCCAATCACGTTCTTGAACCCAACAGAAACCAAATTCCTCTCATCCACAGTCAGTTCAGCATCCAACATAGCAACCTGTTTCATTGATTCAACCATCTCTGCAAAGAGATGGGGTAAGAAAAAATGAGAAACAAACAACCATATTCTTTACCAATTTACCAACAAAATCCATGATAAAAATGATAATTCGACAGTACACATTTCGAAATACACCTTGAGAGGTCAAAATATATAGTTACAAAACAAAGAAAAGTTACATCTGACCTACATTGGTTTGCAGGAAAATTAACAACGACAAGGAACCAACATATACCAATTCCAATATGTCAGGACAAAAAAAAAAAATAAATAGACAAAAAAATAAATAAATAAAATAAAATAAAGACAAGAAAAATGAAGAGCATAACGCATTAGCTACACATCATTATAGACTTTTTTTTTTTTTATTGCGAGGAAGCATGAGTTATCAATAATAAAAGATAGATTCCGAGAACTTACAATGATAAAATAGAAAATTAAGCAATAAGCCATTATCATCACAAAAGGAACTGATAATCAATTGCTTAATCTGTAATAATACAAGGGTCAGCAACAAAACTCCTAATTTTCCAATTAAATTTTTTCAGTGCCAAGTTCGGTTAAACTATGTGACACTCACTCTTAACTTGCTAGCAAAATGGCTAAATCCATATCTCCATGCCATTTCCAACACCAACCTAGTTTAAAGCTTTTATTTTCACATGACAAATTGTTGTAGCATAACCCCTTTTTCAGTGCTACTAATAATTCTAAGTTCCTTTCAATCCACTCATTTGTAACTCTTCACATTCATTTAAGTACTAAATTAAGCAGCCTTCTCATTGTCATTAAAATTTTCCTTTTTCACATATCATGTAAATTTCCGAAAGTACATCTCAGCCTTAGAAAATTATAAATCCTATGTAAGAATCCCCTTTTTCCTTGCAGCAAAGACTTAAAAGCTTTTTTCTCCAAATGAATATAGTTGACAAATTTTATGGAGTTATATGAAGTTCCCACCAAAAGCTCACTACACCACTATAAAGACATTAACCAAACAATATCCAACTGAAAATTCAACTAAAACAGTACAATAGCACAGTAAATATGGGTAACTCCTTTAAAGCTAAACCTGTTCTCTACTCAGTTTCGTCCTAAAGATAAAAATTGCCGAAAATAATAGAAATAACTCGAAAGACACACACACACACACACACAAAAGTTAAATAGTTAATTACCATCATATCTCTCTGCTTGCTCAGCAAGCCTCGCCAAGTAAACATGTCTCTCTCTCTCCTTCTCCATCCCTTTCTTCTTCTCTTTCTATCACTCACTCTCCCTCTCTACTTGCAGTGCAACTTAAAAACTGCCTTTATGAAACACACTGCGAGAACAAGTTAGGCATTGGGATTACGGTTGATGCTTAGTGAACCGTCTTGTGAAAGAGGATAGAAAGTGTCAAGTTGCGCATCGGTCACATGGACTGATTGATATATCTCCTTCAACTAATTTGTCTACTCCTGTTCTACAGCTGCCCAAAAGAGGGGCTGATGGTCTAGTGGTCCTGGAGTTATGACTGGTGAGTATTTTGTCTATGAAATCATGACTGAATGACTGAATGGATTGGCTTTGAATGATTTGTGATCATGTCCAAACCATCGAAATCCAGTAAGTAAAAACAAAGTTGGCGTCTACATCTCCAACCAACTTGGAGAAACTTAGAGATAGTGCAACCAATCCAGCAAGTACGATTGTCTTTTTCCTTGTTGGTTTCCAATGTAAGATTTTGATCATTAAGAGTTGGTAGCAGTTATTCCATGCAAAACTAAATAACATTAACAAAGAGAAATTAATCATCTCAACTGGAATATACTGCGCTGGGATGTCCTTGTTATCAAATTCCAAGCAGGGTTGTTACGAAATTTGACCCTAAACACATGTTAAAGTCAGGTACAATTCATGCCACATCTTTGAACATCACACTGCACCAAACAATTCTAAATTCTGGATTATACATTAAAGAAAAAGTACACAGTACAGTAACTTCAGTTTCATGATAAATTAACATCAAAACCTAAAATAAATCACCAACTAATTGTATTATTTAACTTCTACAGGGAAAAGACATTCTTTTCAGTAAGATATTCATGAATAAAAATTGTATTTAATATAAACAGCAATATCAGGATATAGATCACTACTGCATCCAAATACAAAAACCTCCGCTTGTCACGAAAGATGACACGGCGCAAACAACCAACTTCTGGCTTATGCATGACCTTCTCTCCGAAATAGGAAACTGCACCAACTTTGCAGATGCCATTACAAAACCTGATTTTACGCGTCTTGACCATTCACAAGTTGCTGCCAAAGGGAGGACGGTAGGGGAAAGGCTCAACGCCCTTTTAACTACCCACACACTCCCTACTTGAGCTTGCATCACCGATGGAAACAGAAGCCAATGACTTTGAAGCCCATGCCCTAGCATTCATTGCCCCTTCCTGCAAGTTGCTCCTCTTGCAACCCTCCTTAAGTGCATTGAACACTTGCATTGCTCGACGGAGCTGTGCCAGTGGATGCTCCCACAAGCTCATCAAGCTTGAGTTCCAAATTTGCCTTCTCCATGCACAACGGGCACATGCAAGTAGCATTGGAAGAGAGAAATAGATCAATCTAAGAAGCACAAACGTGGAAGCCAGTGCCAAATATGTCTCCTGCTGAAGCATCTTCTCAGGAGATCTTGCCCATGAGAATGGACAGTTTTCCTCCTCTGCGTCCCCAAGTTTCGTGAGATTTGAAGAATCCCCCATTGTCTCCAAGGACAAGTGATCCAGTGACAGAGGTTTGAGCCCTGCAAATTTCATAAAGTAAAAACCTTTATTGAGAGATTGTGAAAAGCACAAAATTGTCCATTAAAACCATATATAAAATGAGGTTGTTGAGGTCTCTAGAGGAGGATTGACAAATAACAACTTGGGATAAAACTGTTTTAAAGACTACATCAGAGTAAGTCAAAATTCAAGAAAATCTCCAGTAGCAGAACAGCTGAAGTAGAGATACGGTATGATACATCAATAATTATTTGTTGTTTTCCTTCTTCATAAAGGTAAGAGAAGAAAATTAAAAGTAACATAGGGACATCAATAATCAGTGGGGGAGGGAAAGTGCTCGCCCTCAAATTTTAAAACTAACTAGTAATAATACACCTGCCCATCTAGAATTATATACCAACTCCTTTAAAACTAGTAAGGGCTCGACAAATGGTATATCGAAGGTTAGGCAATAAATTTGACTGCCCTCTTCTCAAAGACAGTGCTCACCCTCAAATTAATTAGTATCTTTATGATTAGACGATAACTTTGACTCCCCTCTTCTCAAAGGAAGTGCTCACCCTCAAATTAATTAGTGTCCTGTCTAGAGTAACAAGCACTCACCCTGAAATAGTTTTCTGGCTAGGTTAGACTATAACATTGACTGCTGCCTAATGTAACAAGTACTCACTCTGAAATAGTTTATTGGCCCAGCGGCTGCCACTAAAGAACGAAACAGATATGCTTACACCTACATTTTCTCAGTTAAACAAAATTACGGCATTCAAGCTAACTACAGAGTACAGTCTAGGAGTGCCTTTCTTGCATAGTCAAATGACACTTCCAAGTCCTTCAATTTTATTAACCAAATGAGACGACCTTTTTTTTTTAATATTTGCTGTTGTTCAATTGAAATAAAAATAACCTTTTCATTCTTTTTGACAATCAAAATCAAGGAACTTAAGTTCCAGACTCAAGATAGACCTTACCAGTCACATCACTGTAGAAAGTGACAAGAGAACCGAGGGAGCGGGAGCCATGATAGCGCATCCGCATGGTGGAATTCAGAAGGAAAAGAGTTGGGAATCCATGAACTCCATACCTTGAGAGAATGCTGAACAATTTAATGAATGTTATCCTCAGCGAAGGTTGTTTTCACAATTTTTTTTAAAATAAAAATAAATGAATAAATAAAATATATATCAAAACAATTGCTTAAAATTCTTATACCTTGGTTTGACACTAGACTCTTCAATTGCAAAATGGCGTATGGAGGGATACAGGGAAGAGATCATCGCAAACGTTGGTCTGCATGCTCTAGAGAATGGACACCAGGATGCATAGAAAAGCACAGACACATACTCATGACTGCTCTTGTGAACCAGATTCAACACTCCCTGCAATGAAACATCGTCCCCCTTCACAAACACAAAATAGATTACGATCAGATTTCTGTTGGACATAACAGCAGTACAAGAATAAATAAATAAAATAAATTTACATCATTCTTAAGGAAGTACAACATGTGCACATATAGAGATGGTGGCAGCCACACACATACATGCATATACAGAAAGAAGGTCATCTCCATACATATTGTCTTTCCAACATAAGCCCATTCACCAGTAATTCCCATAATCCCTATCTAAAGCAATTCTATGGTCAGGTAATATCACGGAATTATTTTTTGCTACATGTAACATACCATACTTCCATACTTATATCACTTGTTAATGTCTTCAATTTCAGTCTTTGAGGCCAAACCCTATAGACAAACACATACAGCCTGGGATAAAAGTTGTACAGGCAAGAAAAAGAAAAAAGGGGAAATGAGTTAATGAAGAAGTAATAAATATGGGTTCATTTTTAGTTGGACAACAAAGTATATGCCTTTCGGTGGTGAAATTACATGTTTGCACTTAATATCTACCAATGAACTTATCTTTATTCTCTATGTAGTCTGTTCACTCTATTGACCGCTTAGCAGCTACCCCTCGGCATATGCCCCCGCTGCCTCAAGCCAATACGTGTGTTGGCTGTGCACGGCAAGAACAAAGTTTCGACTTGAATAAAATATTGTTATTTTGTCATTCTTTCTCAATCAAAACACCTTACTCATAAATTTCACGAGATTCAGTAATCAAGCCTCAACCTCTAGATCTTTTAGTCCAGTTAAGTCATAACACCTTTTGGTAGTAAATAGCCCTTGCTGGTGTTACTTAAGTTGTACGTAATCCTCATTTATCTCAAGATAATTTGGAGATTGATATACGTATGAGACTGATTATTCTACGCCCACTTTAAATCTGATCATGGGGCTCACATGCAGAATTAGAAAGGAAATAAAGGCTGCTGAGACTAATTATGTAATCACGTCATGTCGTCATCTGCATGTGGACCCAAGGAAAGGATGTCAAAGGGTGTCGTGGAATTGTATATAATTGATATTCTGATGTTGTGCAATCATCATATGCTTGAGCACCAAAATGTAAACAGATATGCAAAACAATAAACCTCATACCATAAGAAATTCTAGCATACTTGTGAACTCTATGTTACAGTGCATATTCCTTTACCCAAAAAACAGAACACAAAAAATTGTATGCATATTCTTTTACCCCAAAAAAGGAGCACACATAAGTATCTGTGCAGTCTAGTATGCAATCAGAAAATGAAGCAAATGGAGCTTATGGAAGTTTTGAACATTAAAAACAAGAAGTCCTATGATACACTGCTTGAAAGTTTGAAAAGGAGTGAAAATTTGAGCAAGAAGTCCAAGGAAAGAAAGTACCAACATCTTTTAACACATGATACCTTATCATACGGATCGTATGTGTAGTATATCAGATACCAACTTCTTCTTTTGATGTTTGAGTCCTTTTCCCCTACTATTGTTACTATTATTATCATTAGAAAAAGAAATATAATCAAGCTGGAAAATGCACCCAAAACAACAATCTACAAAAAATAATTTTTAGCCAACAGATGGTGAGATAACAGCAAAAGCTGAATGTCTCTGTGACAGAAAACTGTTTGGACTCTTAACATTATTGTTTCCCTTCAATCCAAAATGCACCAATAACAAATCGAAAAATAAAAATATATTGGGCATTGCGGATAAAATTCAATAGCTTGTGTGTTTCTTAATTATTTCTCACTGTTGTTGTATTCAACAATCAAAGCTAAATAATAACTAATTACAATAAAAATCAAATAAAAACAATAAAAATGAAATCTTTATTAAAAAGCAATAAAATAAAACTCACCTCAGTAACACCAGAGAACAAGTCTCCACCTGGAAAGATCGAAATCGAATCCAACAACAGTGAATCAGTTAGTGAAATCACAGGACATATATCAGAATCAGCGTATGTTAATCTTCCAAATACCAAAAAAAGAACAAGCCCAATATTCACCACCCTAAATTCCATGAAATTTGAGAGGGTGTAGGATAAGGTGGAGAGAGAAAATGAAGAGGATTATTACTATTTATTGGTGCTGATGATGAACATGGTTTGAGCTGTCCTGTTTTTTTCAACTTCTTGTTCTTGTTCTTGTTTTGTTTTGTTTGGTTGGAGGGGTTAAATGGTAAAAATGCTACAAACGTTAAAATATGAGAGTTGAGTTTGAGTTTAGTCAGGGATGGTTGGCAAATGGCAATTACCTTTTTGGGTGTGCTGGGGCCCACGTTTTGGATATTGAAGAATCTTTTTTGTGATTCTTGAATTTTTTTTTTTTTCCACTGAATTATTGAAAATAAATGTTTAATGGTTCAGGACTTCAGGGACAATCCCCGAGCTTGAATACACAATGACACAGTTCTCATTTCCATAAAATGATATCATCACTAAGAGCCATAGTTCAAATATAGAATTTTCCATCCACTAAAAAACCGAAATTCCAAAAAAATGTCATTTCAATTTCTATTGATTTTATATTTGGAATTCGATTTTTGAAAAAAATATTAAAAATTCGAGGTTTCGTTCGAAATTCCCTAAGAAAGTCCTATGGGAGCTATATGGGATAAAGGCAAATATAGCACTCCATCCACAAAAATGTCATTCCAATGGGGTTGCTAAAAAGGTCTTAAATTTAGAATGAGTCAAAAACTCAGCCAAAGTTAAGACCTTCCCTAAGAAACGCCATAATAAGTTAGGGATACTGATATATAGTTGCATTTGGTTATTTATTTTAACGGGATCTTATATACCGTCATTTTCGTTTTTAATTAAATGGCCGGGCGGGCGACACTCTTTCCGTCGGTGATTACTGCATACATACGAGAAACCAAGAAATTTATTTTTCACTAAAATTTATCTACAAATAACTATTGAGTTTCGTCGTTTTCTTGCTCACCATTAAGTTTCCTCGTTTACTTGCTAATCCAATTAAGTTTCTTCGTTTTCTTGCTAATCACTGATAAACATAAAAATTGGTTCTTAATTACTTATAGATGAATATAAACAACTAATGATCATATAACACCCCGTGTTTTAATTTTACTTTTTCTATTACCAGAATAATAATAATAATAATAATAATAATAATAATAATAATAATTAAAACAAAATAGGATAGATATTAGTAAGGATAGGAAACCCAGTAAGGTTAAAAAATAAACTTTTCTTCCTTGTTTTTAGGGGAGTTTGAAAACAAAAATGAGTTCACACGGAGTTTTTAAAAACAGAAAGAGTTTTACACAGAAAAAGGGGGAGAATTTTACTGAGAGAGAAAAATGAAGTTTTTTCTGAAAATCTACAGATAGCTAGCTAATAGTCGGAGCGTATCACTGGTGAGTAGTTAGTTTTTCTATTTCACGTGTATACATAAATAAGTTTACTGGCCAATGTCTCCGCTCACTTTTGCTGCTCACCTTCTTTCGTTATTTTTCTGTCAAAGGTGTTAAATATTAGTATGTCAATTTGCTTAATAATTATTGAAACTCTGAAACTTGTTAATTATTGAAACTGTTGAAACTCTGTGTGATGGAATTGTCGAAGCCTTATGCTTGTTAATGGCGGCGCGAGCCAGAGTCATCATGTATATTAGTTTGAACTTGAATCCTTACTGTTGTGGTTATGATTGAATGATGTTGGGTTGTTGTGGTGAAGTGTTGGGTATGCGAATTGATGTCTGGTTTGGGTGATTGAGTGTTGGAGAGGAGTGGGGCTGTTGAAGCTATGTAAATGCGTTAATGGAGGCGCGAGCTCGAATTTGTACTGTTTAATTTTGTTGTTTGTTTTGGTGGGTTATGCTGTGGTTCTAGTATGGAACTATGTTGGTGATTGGAGATTTGATTTCGTAGTGGGTTGGGGGCTGTTGTAGCTCCGGAGAAGCATTAATGGCGGGTCGAGCGCGAGTTATGAAGTGTGAGGGTATTGGGCTTTGAGGGTATCAAGCAGAGTGGGTTTTTGGTAAGGAGTGAAACCGTGGGGTTTATAGTGGAGTTAGGTTGGCGGATGGTGATGGTTGATTGGTGGTGGAGGCGTTGGTCAGTTGGAGAGAGGAAGATGAACAGTGAGTGTTTTTGTTGTTGGGCTTGGGTTGAACTTAGTATGTGGGCTTGAGTGTTTTAATTTTTAGATTTCATTTTGGAGTTAAGTTTTAGACTTTGGGCCTTAGTCTTTGGGCTTTTGGGTTAGATGAGTTTAGGACTGGTTGACTGCTGTTGACCAGGGTTGACTTTAACTAGTTGACCCAGTTTGACTTTTAATTCGGATTATGATTTGGTCTATTAGAATAGGTCTAGGGCTATTAGTGTGTTTGGCTTTAGGCTAAGACCTTTATATATATAGGTGTATTAACTACTATGTGATATTTGAGCCTTTTATGATATACAACGGTATGACACTTAGACATCAATCTAATTAATAACGTATAAACAATAATACGTGAAACAAGTTACTCCTCCGTTCTCTGAAATAACATATGCAATAAAGTTCAATAATGCGTAAACAGATTTACCACACCCTTTTTGAATCTCTCCACGCCTCAAGTTTTGGAAATAAGATTTTAGGACTGAAAATGTCATGTGATAGGTGGGTATTTATTGAATGTGCCATAAATAGCCCGTTAGCGTTATAACTTGGTATTCATTGACTGTGCCATGAATGACCCGGGTATTCATTGATTGTGCCATTAATGACGTAAGGTACATAAGTACTAAAAGGTGGGTGTATAAGGAAAGCAATTAATTAATTAATGAGAGAAATTGATTTGATGGTGTAGGTGTGCTTGGACTTGCATTTGAATACTTATAGGATATCTACATATGTTGTTTAGAATTTCTAACTTCCGTTTACAGGAGGTAGGACTTAATAATATTTTGTGCAGGGACAGTTCTATCCTTATACAAAAGTGGATATCGGTAAGATTTAATTCAATTACTAAATTATTAAGATGAGTTATTATAATGAGTTAATAGAATGGAAGTTTTGCTTGGGAAGAAACTATGCCGGTTGAAATGACGGAACTACCTGTCTTCAAGATGAGAATGATTAAGTTATGGGTACATATAAAGTGTGGTTTAGATAATTAAAGTATGGAATTGTGTTTATGTGGTTAGTCTACTCATACCAGCAAATTCCATTTTGCTGACCCATGTTTGCTTTGTTTTGGCAACGTGGGTGTGTTCTTGGGAACATAGGTGGAAGGCAGTGGAACCACAGCGTTTGATTTGGATTTGTTTCTGGAGTAGTCCGGGACTTTATTTTATTAGGTTTTATCTTTTTGGAAGTATGTAATAACGTAGTTTCATATTCATATGACATGAGAATACGATGTTGAAGACCTATTATTCTTAGAGTTTTATATTGATGATTTTTGGACGGAAAATAGTCTTTTAATAAAGTGATGGTTGAGAAATTTTGGAGATATTTTGTTGTTAAGTTGATTCTTTTATGATACGGGTTTTCGATTTTGGCATAAGTTGTATCCACCCCGTCATAGCCTAGGTTTTTAGACAATTGAACATAGTGATGTTTGAGATATTTATATTTCAAATATTCACTTTGTAATTGTTTAGAAATTCGGGCTGTGACAGATCAACTACCTTATCAATATTATTCCTACTCTCAATTCATTATACAATAATATAAATAGTACGGATTCGTTCCACTCCTAAACTACCAAAACATAAATGGAATTCAACTAATCAAACAAAAGGAACAATGGTGAGTAATATTGTGTTGAGAGATTTATACTCTACGATTATACTATGGATTTAAATAAATCTAAATTAACTAAACTAATAGAAATAGGGTTTTGATGGAAAAGAAAGTTATAGAGAAGAGTAATCAATCCACCTAATGATCAGTTTCATGCAAGAATCGAATTATTCATTGAAAAGAGATCATCTTTAGGTTTTCACGTAATGATCCAACCTAAAGCCTCAAACTTTATCATCCCTAGCAGCAACAACTTACATATTTATAGTCATTATTACTAGCATGTAGGATTATTACAACCAAGTCTCTCGACTTAATTATAATAATCCCTAGTTTAATTTACTATATGTTTATTTTGGAAGTCATATAATAAACTAAACTCTTTGAAACACATACACAATTAAATAATTCTACTAAGCAATATTTTCCTCATTAAGCTATATAATCACTCTCTCTAATGGGGGGATTAGCCTAATATTATTGGATTAATTAAACCAAAACAATGAAAGGAAGATATAATGTAAAGAAGAAGTAATTGAATTGAATAAACTAAAACTTTTATTGAAAGGTTCTAATGGAGGCAATAAACTAAACTCATAAACTAAAACTAAAAAAGAGAGAGAGAAGAAAAACCCTAATTTATTCTAACTAATGGAAGGGAGAGTGAACCCTAATTTAAAACTAAACTAAAGAGGGGAGTAGCCAAGTTTTGTTTAGCCTCAACCCTCTTTATATAGGAGATGTTTACAATTTCGTGCATGGGCTTTGGAGCCATTTTGGGCCATGAAATAAAGCCCAAAACCTAATTACATATGTCCAAAAAGAGTTTCTCTGCGCGAAATTACTTCAACACCCTTTTCATCACTTTTATTACTCTGGTTGGGTCAAGACTTGGACTATTAGAAAGCTTTTTCCGAGCCGGTCATTTTGACATATAATAGGCCCAATTCCGAGGTCTGAGTCCAAAGATACGGCCTGCGGAAGTTATGTTGACTTTTCTACTTTTTTCTACCCGCGTTGACTTTGACTTTGACTTTTCAACTTTAACTAGGCTTTAAAAAGGTTTATTCTCCTTGAAACTTGGGTTTTAACCATACAACTTCTTAGCAATCAACATTTGCTCCCTTCTCTTGCAAAAGTGACATATTTCTTCACATATTTGACTCAAATATCTGAAATATACAAAAGCACGTAAACAATACTAACTCTTATTTATTATACACATAATTGGTTTAAATGTAATATTATTAAGAAGTTAAAACTATAGTTTTTACTCTTATCAATCACCATTAAATTTTCCCGTTTTCTTGCTAATCACCATTAAGTTTAATCGTTTGTACAACTTTTTTGCTTATATAAAAACCATCCTCAAACTATATAAGATTAACAAAAAAAAACAACGTCTCCTCTCACATATTTCTTCATTTCTTTAGTTGCTTTCATGGCTATCCCCAAATGGTCTCACTAGTCGAATTGCCCTACCAGTGAGTATTCAGACTAAGAAACTGAAGAAGAAAAAGAAAATGATGAATAGCTTCGAGACCCATACTATTAAGAAAAAGGTAATAACAAAACAAATGAAGATGAAAATGATGAGGATGAAGATTGATGCTCTGTTTTAATATTCTATTTTATTTTCCTAATGTTAATGTTATGTTTACTTTTAAAAGTTTGAATAATAAAACAATATTAATGTTCTGTTAATGTTCCTAATGTTAAGTTAATGTCCTAATGTTAATGCTCTGTTTTAACGTTCTATTTTATTTTCCTAATGTTAATATTTTGTTTTATTTTATTTTCCTAACATGGTGAGAGATTGAGGAATTGAAAGAGTGAATTAAGAACAAATTCATACGTTATAGCATCTGAGTGTACAGACGACAGAGTTTGCAATTTAACGTACAGACCACAAAAACTCCGCCGTCTGTCTGTCTCCCGAACTTAACAGCTGCAAAAAAAAATGTGATTGAAAAAGCCTATGTGGCACCTTTTAGCAGCCCTTCATTGGACTTGCTCTAACGAAAAGAAAAAAAAAAGAAAAACAGTTAAAATCTGTAGTACACTGATACTATTCTAGTATCCCTGTGTTTTCTACCACTAGTCTAAAATGCCTACAATAATTACATTCAGGATGGCATTGTTATCTTATGCTACCAAGTACCATCCATGAAGGCTACTTGCCATCTAAGAAGGCTGACATAAGTGGCACTGGTAAAATTACCAACTCTAGAAGCACAGAGAGTACACTAATATTTCAGGGTCGATCAAAATTAACAGGCAACTCGTCTGTTAAAAATATAACTGCCCGGAAATTTTGGCCTTACAGGTAGGACACATAAACCCTACAGAATCTGATTGCATTTCGGGGTTGAAAGGCTCATGGCTGAAAGGTATTCTGCACCATACACATACACTAGTGTGTTGCTGACTGTTATTTGGTAAGACAGGTTGCCATCCAAATTGAACCGTGCTATGAAGTGCATCATGAAGAACTGAATCATAACCCAAATCCATAGGCGCCTGAGTTAAAGAGCTCGACTCCTGTCCAGTTACAAACCCAAACTTCGAAGACGCCAAATCCATAGGCGCCTCAGTTAAAGAGCTCGACTCCTGCCCAGTCACAAACCCAAACTTTGAAGATGCCAAATCCATAGGCGCCTGAGTTAAAGAACTCGACACCTGTCCAGTCACAAAACCAAACTTTGAAGGCGGCACCTGAGTTAAAGAACTCGATTCCTGTCCAGTCACAAAACCAAACTTCGAAGGAGCCAAATCATCAAATCCCAGTTCATCAAAACTAGACATGTTCTCAAACCTCTGAAGAGGAAAATTATCACTTTCCACTTGCCCCTGAAATAAGAATACTAAGTTAATTATTAAGCCTACTAAAGAAACCACAGGCAAATTTCATTATAACAAGTTAAAGCTTCCAAAACATCTTACTACACAAAATAGTGAAAAGACAATACTAGTCGGATAGCAGATGTCCTAGTGCAAGGCTTAAGTAATAACAAATAAAAGATTGGCAGGAATTTACAAGTGACAAAACAATCAAGAACTTAAACCGCAACAGACAGAGGCTGATGTATAGGCTGATTAAAACCTAATGCAGTAGTAGATTTTGGCTGTCTTCTTAGTGCTTATCCACAGAAGAAAACACCAACTCTCAGCCGTATCCAACCCCAGCCACCTCCGAACTTTTCTCCTTTATGTTAGGAATTGGCTAATCTTCTCTCTAGTTTTTCTCTTGTCCCAAACAGCATACATTTATTCTTCATATCCAATCACTCCTCAGTATGTTTGAGTTTCCTCAAGAAGAGGATGAAATTAACTCTAAATCAGACATTGGTCTGTTAATCAGTACTTGCACTAAATTAAAATTATGACCAGAGAACAAGTAACTTTACAGAACCAAATGTACAAATTGAAAGAGCATGTTGGTCCAACCCAAAGGAGTAAGTGATATGTAGCCAAACCCACTAGAGACACACCTATGTTTCCTCTATCCATTTTAAGTTTTTAAATCAGAAGTGGTGCATAATTCCTAATCATGCCATACCTTGTTTGACATCAGGTCGAGGGTAGGAAAGCATCCTTCTGACTGCAGCAAAGATAAAGATGTCTCAGCAACCAAAGGGATAAATGATAACTGACCAAAGTACTATTTTAATTCAAAAAGTGGAGCATAATTCTTAGTCATGCCATACCTTGTTTGACATCAGGTCCAGGGTGGGAAAGCATCCTGCTGACTGCAGCAAGTGTGAAGATGGGTCGGCAACCAAATTATGCATAATATTTTCTCTGTCAGCACTCCCAATAGTCTCTATCAAAGGATATTCTTGCAATCTGTTAATGCCAAAACTATTCTCTAGTTCGTTAAACCCAGATTCTTTGGCTTCATCAAGCTTCGGATCCTTCTCATTGGCAGAGAAAACCTTATTTGTATAATTCCCCGCACCATTGGCTATCTCCTTACAAAGGAGGTCTGAAAAGCTAAACGAACCCTCTCCCTGCTTAGCGCCAGACAAGTTGATATCAAAAGTGGTGCTTGTGAGCACATTACTTTCATAAGTATCAAAGGAACCATTTTCCACATTATTATTGCACATGGAAGTGGCAGATTCCAAGCAAGATCTTAAGTCACCACCATCTAGGTTGTTGTTAATTAAATCAACTTTATCCAATTCGCAATCACTAGTTCTTGTAAAAGCACTTTTTCCTTTGTAAGTTTCAGAAGTACCATATGCCACATTCTTACACAAAGCAGCTGTAGGATCCAAGCAAGAACTGAGATTAAAATCTAGATTATTGCTAGTCTGATCGACCTTACCCAATTCACCACCAGCTGTTTTTGTAAAAACATCTTTTCCTTCATAACTTTCACAAGTAACACGTTCCACATTGTCGAACAAGGCAGTGGTAGTTTCCATGCAAGATTTGGGGTCACAGTCTAGATTATTGTTAGTCTGATCAATCTTACCCAATTTATCATCAGTCAATTCAATGTCATTATCTTGTTTATCACCAGATTCGCCACTCAAATCTTCAACTATTTTTCTATCCTGAATATCCTTTTTACCATAAGGAGACACAACCTTCGGTTCACAGTTCGATTTGGGACTTGGAGTTTCCGGAAGGGACTTGGACATCAGATTATCAAAAGTTTCCACATTTTCAACGTTGGGCTTGGCAGGTAAAGAATGTAGATTATAAATCACAGAATCTGGATTACTACGAAGAGAGTTCTGTTCCGAGTTCGACTTCTCAGTATAAATATCCAGATTCAACCCTTCGTCCAGCTTACGATGAGAATGAATATCTGTTCCAATGCCGGAAATAAATGTAACTCGACCAGAACCCTTGTCCATTTCAACTGATGCCTCGACCAAAGATTCCAGATTGAATCCTGCATTCAAACTTATCACGAGACTCAATATTTGCTTCATTGCTAGCTAAAGAAGTTGGTGGATCGGTACTCATTTCCAGATTGAAGCCTGCATCCATTTTACCATGAGAATCAACATTTACTTCATTGCTGGCTGGTGGATCAGAACCCATGTCCAGATTGGATCCTGCATCCAACTTGCTACGAGCATCAATATTTGCTTTCTCGCTGGTTACAGAAGTTGGTGGATCAGAACCCATGTCTTGATTTGATTCTTCATCCATCTTTCCACGAGAACCAATATTTGCTTTATTGCTGGCTGCAGAAAATGTTGGATCAGAACCCATGTCTTGATTTGATTCTTCATCCATCTTTCCACGAGAACCAATATTTGCTTTATTGCTGGCTGCAGAAAATGTTGGATCAGAACCCATGTCCCAATTGGATCCCTCATCCAACTTACCCAGAGAATCAATATCTGCTTTACTCCCGGCTAGAGAAATTGGTAAATCAGAACCCATGTCCATCTCAACTGATGGATCTACTCTAGAGGATCCTGGAAGCAGTCCACTCAGGAATGATGGATTAACCTTGACTCGCTTGGTTTTATCACCAGGTGTTGCTTCAAGGCTCCTCACATAATTTCTCACATGGACCCCAACATGACCATTATAACGACGTCTTTCATCAAAAATTTTATGGCAGAACTGGCACTCAAACTTTCCATCCCTAATTATCACCCCATCACAAACTGATGTACTACTCTGCCGAGACCTCTTTGCACTCTTTTGGTGTGACGACAGCAAGTGCTGCAAATAAGCATCCTTCTCATCAAAGTTCATTTTACATATATGACATTCTAAAAGGTCTTTTATCTCAACCTCAGCCAGATTTTCAGTCCCCAATAAAATAAGTTGCTTCTCATGATCAGCCGAATACGATGTAATAGACGATGCTGCATAGTAAGACAAGTCTTCCTTTGTGCTGGCATCCTTATGTGTAAGACCTGCAGACTGTTGCATACTCAAAAATCTAACCGATTGGTTTTCAATTGGATTAAGTAATTTGAACAAGCATTTTAACTTACACTTCCAGATGACAACCTGCAAGCATCGTATTCACTCTCATCACTGTGAAGAGAATTGGGATGATTTTCATCTTGAAATCCAAAATAGGGGAGCAAATAAGAAGAGACTTCTTTGCAGGAGACAAACTGCTGTCCAGTTGGACTAATGAATATCGAAGAAGAGACAAAAGAGATGTGAGAAACAAATCATGTGTGCCATTGATGCAGGACAGCAGCTATTAACTTATACAAAAAATAACAGAATATGATATCACATACTGGGATTTATCCAACATTACAGAGGGGAAAAAAAAAATTATGAGCAACTTACAAAGTGTATCAAAATGTTTTCATATGCACTTAAAATAAAATAAACAAAAACTATTTTTTCATTCTACATTAAAATCACTAAAAATTCCATTGCACCATACAACAGAGCCTTCAGAGCAAAATTTGCTCATCAAGGGACTACTTCTTTGGCCTAAGCAGTAGAATCAGCTTGCAGGTATGTGTTTGAGACCTTTGCATTCACTGATTGAGTTGTTTTATACTTATTCATTTAATTACTAGTTTTGCTCTTCTTTATGTGTCTGGGTGTGTTTGGGGGGTGGGGGGCCTTTTGTTCAGTCTAACTTCTTTAAGTCAATAGTGACCATGACTCATTCTAAGAATTTCGAAAAATTACACACAAAAAAGATTACAACAATCGTTTTTGCTAAACGATTTTAGGCTACTAAAAACCACTGATGTCAGAAAAACATGCATCATTTGAGCAGCATATCTTCAAAATGCATCTTTCATCTATATCATCTGAAAAACAAGTTCAATACGCATATATAACATTAAACCAGCCTATAACTCTGCAATTCATTTATTGAAACATGCATACTAACAAAGAGACATTGACATACAAATGAAACCATTCCACAAAATCACTACTATCCCACTTCCAAACATTACAAATATAAAATTTCCATAACCATACAACAAAAGCAAAACAAGTACCTTATGTATCGGCGGCAATACAACGAAACGGAACCTTCTTTCCTCTTAAGACTAAGCAAAAGCTTCCAACCAATCGGCAACGCATCCCCAAAATCACTAGCATCAACAACCTTCCTCTTCTTCCTCCTACTACCCCATTGCCCATCCAAGTTTCTCAAAAACGCTAACAACTCTTCCTCTGTGGTCAAACCGTCCGTCCTCCTTCTCAACTCCACACCAAATGGATCTACACTAGACCCCAAAACCGCCAAATCCACAACCACCCCATTCCTATTGACAATCTCCATAACGACATTCTCATTTATAGTGACATTCTCATAAAAATCTTCACTTTCCGCTACTCTCCTCACCTTATTACTCCTCCCTAACTTCCTATCATCCTTTCTTGGCCTCCCCCTTCTCTTCTTCCCTCCATTTATGGACACTATCTCACGGGGCTCCTCCAGTCTCCCGACCACTAATGGCACAGTAGCTAGTTCTTGGCTCAAAACCTTGCTTTCTTTAAACTTAATATCAGTATTATCTTTCCCAAAAAGGCCTCTGAGAACAGCAACAATTTCTTTATTCTCCTTTCTCTCCGGGTCATCGACACTAGTAGTAGTAGTAGTATTTTGAGGTTTAGGAACTTGTTGGGTGGCATTATTGTTATTATTATATCTACCGCGGCCTACTGTGGAAATATCAGGTTTACGAGGAGCGGCAAGACGTAAACGAGAGTAGGTCTGTTTACGGCTTCCAGCACTTTCGTTAAAAACGGACCGGTCAATTTTAGGGATAACGATGTCGTTGTTACACGTGTTGGAAGAAGATTGGGCGGCGGAGGAATATAAACAAAGGGTGTTTAGTTCGGATTGGGATAAACAACGGAGATCGATGACTGGGATTGCATTGGGATTTAGATTTTGGGATGAATCAACGGTTACGATTGTCATTTTGGTGTGTGAGAAGAGAAGAGAAGAGGAGGTGCTGGAGAAACAAACCTTTTTTTCAATTAGAGGAGGGTGGAGAATTAATTAAGAAAATGCACGTGATATTCACGTGTTTTGTAGATATAATAATAATCTAAAAGAAGAAAGAATATATGCTAAAGGAGTAGATTGGTTTGTTCAAAAATACAAATTGTCTTTGAATTGAGTGTTGTTATTTAAATCAACCGAGGGTGTTTTATATGAATTTTATAACAACATTGGGTACCACTCTGTTTGTTTATGATGTACAACATTAGTCGAGTCTGTCAGTGTCATCATTGCAATTACTTTAGACGGGATACATGTCGTATTCTTATTGGTTTATGCTTTCTAGGTTTACTTTAAATACATGTAGTTAGGGTTTCAGGAGTTGTGTTTATGTGTGTAATTTGTGATTGAGAGATTCAATAAAATAGTGATTTTTAGGTCGTCTTTTAATTGTATTTCAATTAAAGTGTAGATTCAATTCAACTGAAGTTTCCGCCAGTAAAATCTACATTATTTGGTATGAGAGCAGATTAATTCCAGAGATTATTATTCGCGATACTATTCACCGAAAATACTGTTCACAAAACATTGTTCATCGGGTGCTATTTACGAGTTATTGTTCACTCAGTTACTGTTCATCGCGAATCCAATTTTATTTTTGTAGATCAAGATATGTCTACAACGTCAGAGATGAAGAATTCATGGAGAACTCATTGATTCATATTAACTCCTAGAGTTCGGGTTGCTCGATTAGAAGAGTTGAAAGAAACGTTAATGCAAAACAGGTTTGATCGATTAGAAGAAGCGAGCTTTTGCAGCCCAAACCCCCCATCGTTGGTGGAGCTTCTATAGCCCAACGTAAAACACCGGTTGTTATCGATGACAACAAAGAGAAGGAAGGAACTTCTGAAGCCGTTGTGTTGTGTCTTGCGCGTGATTACAAATGCCATTAGCAAGAAGTGCTCACCACCATGGGCTTGTGACAAACAGGTCCAAGGAAGCACACACACAAATTCTTTTGGGACGGCTTTTAGTGAACATCAATTAGTTGCTGGAACATCAATGCGACATTCTAGATTTGGGCCTCCTATATTGCATGGGTCAGTACTCTTCGACAGTGGTTATGTGGATCCTTTTCTGCCCAACATTGAGACATTTTCTCTAAGGCAAAGCAGAGAAATACAGTGTACATTTGTGACATCGTGGTGCATTATTCCCTTTGTGAGTAGATACAAAGCCAAAACTCGAGGTCGAATTCCTCCGAACCCCAAGAGGGTGATGTATACAAGAATGAAGAGCTTTTGCATATTGGTGGGTTTCATGTCAACAAGCTTGTGGACAAACTTCTTCAACATGGGGAGAGTGATGTAGAACATTAGTCGAGTCTGTCAGTGTCATAGGCGTGCGCCTATGTTCCCTCTACATTTCATGGGCGTGAGCCCCTTAGTTGAGTCCAAGCCCATAGTTTGAGTCCATTAGTTAGTTGTACACATGTCGTGTTCTTATTGGTTTATGCTTTCTAGGTTTACTTTAAATAACGGGCTTGTAGTTAGGGTTTCAGGAGTTGTGTTTATGTGTGTGATTTGTAATTGAGAGATTCAATAAAAGAGTGATTTTTAGGTCGTTTTTTAATTGTGTTTCAATTAAAGTGTAGATTCAATTAAACTGAAGCTTCCGCCAGTAAGATCTACATTAGTTTCCATGGCATTTCTTCTAATTTTCTTTTATTATTTTTTCCGTTTCATAAGTGAAAGTTATACTTGCACATCTTTCTTCTTCAATATATCGTGTACCACTCTATAAAAACATGTTTTTAGGAAAGAAAAATATGTTTAAAATTAGGTTTATATACCTGTGCTTGAACTGATACGAATGGGCATCAACTTTAGATCTATGATCAATCCCAAAACAAGGCATGAGACCTCCTTGCACACTGTAATTTGAACATACCCCTCCTTACATTCTCCCAGACTAAGTTTATGAGACTACCATTCTGCTTTATATATTACCGGCAGACTTTGGATGTTTGATCACCATTATCCAAAGTGGTTTCCAACTTTCCATGTCAATACCGTTGGTGAACCACAGTTAAAACAATGCTACTACTAAAGTACTAAACACATACTGAAGGATATGAGCTTTGAGCTCCAAGGTCATCCAAAAGAAACAAGTGCGTGCGAAGTGATTTTGCAATGTCAAATTTAAAGAACAATGCTTGGAAGGAAGAAAGTTTGCAATTGATCAGAAAATTTTCTCACTGATATACTTCATATACTACAGCAGGCATCGCTTGTTTATTCCATAATTTTGCAACAATCTAATAAATGTATGTTTGTATATATCATTACAGGGAAACATAAAAAATGCACAAAAATATATTTAAAAAAAGTAATTAGAAATTCACCCTATTCTCATCCATGTTTTTTTCTTTTTCCTTTTTCTCTCTCTTAATTACATTGTTCCAATGGACACCTTACGGTTCCATAGGCTTCCCGATGCCATCAACCATCCAATTGTGCTCCTTTTTTTTTTTTTTTTTTTGCTATTTGGTTCCTTTTCTGTTTGAAATTTCATTTCTACCGTGTATGATGAAACTGAGGGACAAGTAACGTCCAAGGAAAAGAGAAAGTAACTCCAATATGTACCTTCTTCAGTTCCATCAACTAATATTTACTTTGGTTCTTTTGAAGAAAGGTTTTTGGCAGACAAGTAGCCTCTCCTCATTGTTGCTTGCAATCTCCACCACGCGTGCATCCCATTTTAATCGTGTTGCAAGCGCTCTGGCTGTTTCAATGAGAGAAGCCGTGTCATGGAGTACTACCCAACCCTGCATGGATTTGGCAAAGTTTAGCTTTTCAAGCTGGAAAAAATATATATTTATATATAAATATAAATGTTAATACAAAGGGAAGAGAGAGAAATGCTTTTAATCGGGTCTGATAATTTCATTTCGAATCTGTACATATGACCCGAAATGGTGAATCCAATATACAAAAGTCGTACCATCCCTCTTTAATGCTCATTGTTGTAGGACCAATAAGAGGGTCGCACTATCCAGGTTAAACTTGTAAGAGAACAGAGGTAGTATGTGTCTGCCAAGGTGAACGTTCTACACGGTCTTCTCGCAAAACCCGGTTATTTGAGGATCACCAAATCCAACAACTACTATTCATGCCAGTATGCAGCAGAGCATATGGTAAATTTTCACCTTTATATAAAAGAAAATTAACAATAAACATATTTTCTTAGTGATAATTCATATTAAGTTGAAACACATAACAAATTGTCATCAACCAATCAGTCTGGTCTCGTTTGACTTTCCAGATCTTCTATAAGTTAAGGAATACAACTGTGTTTCTGATATCATATTCCATTCTTATGTACTTTAATATTCACGAGTATAAGGAAATCACTGTCTACTGTGTCCGTAACTCCACGTAAAAGAGCAGCTAAAAACGTACATTGGAAGTTCGACTAATCAGAGCTGTAACTCATGATTCATGAATCACAAAGAGAACAATATAATGTGAAGCATCTTCATCTAACACTATGATGCTTACTGTCAAGTGCCAAGTAATCTATATATGTTTAACAAACTTGCTCCAATATCATTGCAATAAAGCATTGAGACAACTGATAGTTGCTGTCAAGAAAGATATTACACATAATATAAGACAACATAGATGACTGTACCTCTGGACGAAGTAACCGATCTACTTCTGTAAATAATCCAAGCGTGGTGCATCTTTGCTGCTGACTAGTAAGAAGTGACAGGAGCCCCTTTGCATGCACCATATCATAAGTTCTCGGATATGTTGGAAAAGCTTCACACCTGGATAAATGTAACCCAAACTAATATTACTTATTTACTTATTATTACTACAATTACAATGCATTAATTATCATCATTACTGAAATTTTAAATTAGAAAACCAACAAGGAAGTCAGAAGTTGAACTCAGTAACAGGGATAAAGATGAAGGAACCTACCAATTTTATTTTTTTTTTTTTTTTGATTGGCAAGCCTGTTTTAAATGAGATCAGTAACTCTTTTAGAGGGTTAAGGCAGACCCACACCGGTTACATTGAAGGACCCTAGCCCGAAGGCTTACATTGCCCGAAGGCTCATCAACCCCGAAGGGTCTCGCCGATGCGCCATTTTGAGTAGACCCAACCGCCTCCACCTTGTCCATGAAGACAAGCTTTTGCTCCTCGGTCCACCCATCGTAGCAGCACCTTGTCTCTAGCCTGACGGCTCGCTTGGCCCAAAGGCCCATCACATAATTACACAAAAAATAAATCCCAACCAACACTTGGTGAGATTCGAACTTGCAACCTCTCCCATGAGGAGAGGGGTACACAACCAATTAAGCTAGAACCTACCAATTGCAATATATAATTCCTATTTCCTACAATTTCTGACAACTATCCTTCTCTTGTCATTGAAATGATCTTAATGATTTTCTAAATACAGATAGTTTGTTAAATCCTAAAGAACTGACTGGATCAATAGAATGACAGCTACTAATGGTGTGGTGAAGCAAGTATACATAAATGGAGTTGACAAGCATAAAAAACGACAGTCACCCAGGGGGACCACAGAGGAAGAGAGTAGCCTATGGAAGATTTGTCTCTACTTATTAGTACGGATCCAGTTGAATCTGAATGTGATTCAGCTGTAAACAGTAATATAGAAGACAACAAGGATCCAAATGACAGGAGTCACGCAAGTGAAATAGACCAATGACCAAGGTCATCAAAAACTCTAAGCACGAGGAACAGAGAGAAAAGAGTGGCTGAAAGGCACATACCAGTCATGCAATACACCAACAAATCCCCTGTCAAGGATTAAAGGAAGGTAGTTAGGACCACTCGTAGGAACAACATTCATGACCCACACAGTTTTCCCTGCTTCCAACAGAGCAGTATTGAAACCACCAAAGTGAGCATTCATGTCTAGCACATTTCTGAGCATGTTGAAAGGTGGAGAAGGATCCTCATCACCAGGTCTCTTTGGATGATCTGAAAATATAATGGGAGAGAGCAGAGACCAATAGTTACGAACTGCAGAGCTCCAGGCTATAGAGTCCTCAGAAAGGTCTTCTGAGTTTACACCTGATAAAAACAAAATGATTAACAGATGTAACAAGGCTAAGGGATATACCGTTCCCAATCAGAATAAGATGGCACAATATCGCATGTAATAGCACATAAAATTACCATGGATATCAAGTTCAGCCGAGTTCAAATAAGCCCTAGAAGGCCAAGTTGTCCGTTTTTGGATTGGAATCCATCGGTTGCTATGAGTACCCCCAATGCAGGATTCAAGTGGCTGATAATATGGAGATTCAAAGTCATGACCCTTACTGCAGATAGATGGTCCAGAACCAGGCTTCCTATGGGTACATGCAATAAGTAACTTTTGAATCAGTAAAGTTTGTGGTCATCACATATCACAATGTAACAAGCTGCTTTGTCTTATTTTAAAACTTATGATGTAATGAAATCCAAACAACTTTGCATTGTTGATTTGATGGAAAAACTACCTAGCAGTATAACAATCTTTTTTACTGGTCTTTTTCCACACAACAGTCTCATCTTGCTGTGATAACATATCCCAGCAGAGATTTTCCACAAAGTTGAGAACAAATAGCCACTTCTTCTGATTCTCTTTGTTACGGTGAGATTGAGGGTTGGTAAGCGGTGAAGTCCATACAAAGTATCCTCCAGGCCTCAAAACTCTGTCAGCTTCAACCAAGAGAATACCATCTGGATCACATGATAGTTAAAATCCTAGAGTAAGTTCATATATATCAAACCCATTAATTCAAATAATTAACTATAAGAATCTACTTTTCAATAGTTGTAGGATAGTGTATAGACTTGAGAGTTTAAATAGATACCTTTCTGATCCCAGTCAACACCACATCGTGCACAATGCAACATATCAAAGGACAGAGATGGATATGGCAACGTCTTTGAATTAAAAGAGCCAAGCATTGCAGGAAGACCTCTTTCAAGCGTCAGCTGAACTTGACTGCCAGAATCCTCGTAGTTGGCAGTGCACATGGTTAGGAGTTGTTTTGACAAGAGATGTGCTCCGAAGCTACCATATCCGCAGCCAATATCCAAGACGGTTCTAACCTGTGAAATAACTTTACAAGTAAACATTAATTGTTCCTAGTTCCTCATGCATAATTAAGTTAAATAAGGACCTCAATCAGACACATGAGAAGTAAAACTAATAATCCTTACAAAACCGGTAAGGCTGAGGGGTGTCAAGGACCACTTGTTTAATGGGAAACAGAACGTGTCTATGATTTTGGGATCCGATCAAACCAAGAAATGGAACCAGAACCTAACCATCAATAATCATTGTGGTGATGGGAAGTCTGAAACTGGAACTGAACCGATCAGAAACGGAACTGGCATGCACAATTATTGCCAAAGTCCAGAAATAGAATATAAGAATCAATAAGCCAATGCCAACCCCAAATCCATAGAAGTGTCTTTAATTCTGTTTCGTCACTTTATGAATTGAAAGAAAAACAGACCAAAACCAATATTTGAGGATAATAGTTCCAAACCAGCATCAAAACAATGACATCACTATGAAAAAACATCTTAATGATTTAAATTAGGTCATGAGATGAGTCATTCCCACATAAACATTGATGAGAAACCCAGATATGTACAAAGTGTTGATGCAAAATTAATATGGGTTCAAGTCAGTCATGTTGCAAAATGGAAGACTACCTCAACAAAATCAAGACCAGACTAGCATATGTTTTGTCATCTGTAATCCTATATTAGAAATTACTAATTACGGTTGAAGAGTAAAACAGAAGTCAAAAATGAATTGTACTTTGACAGTTGGAAGTATCGAAATATTCGTGGATTTACAAGATGGACAACAAAGCTGTGTTGTTTTTTTTATATAGTACACCTGATAATGGAAAATTAATAACAATTAACACAAATACTGTACGACTTAGATGGGAAAGTCATTGGCACCAAAACCTTAAACACTCAGTACTTAGTACATAAACTGCATACACAATGATCAATTATCGTGATTAATCTAATTTGGAGGTAGAAAAGTCTGATGCAAAGTATTATTGTAGTAATATGGTTGTTCAAGAGTTCCACAATTGTTACTTATAGGCATCCACTGTACTGTCACTTTCTTTTTGCATTCACTTTCGCCAAGCATGTTCATAGCAAACCAGTCACATATCATATGAAAACAAAGGTGAAATAGTTTTCCAGATGCCCATTACTATACATTTGATAAAGTGTTATAAGAAGATGAAAATGATTTTCAATTGAAAAGACGATTATGACAAAGTATGAAAAACAGGTTAAATAACTTGGTGATTTTAATGTCATCTCCAATTGTTACGTGCACAAAGATCAACTATTCACTATTAAATTACCAAATGAAATAACCATATCATAAGAGAGTAACTCACTCACCCCAGCTCGAATGAAATAAGATTCATTTCTCAGCCCAATCATTTCAGCTATTTGGTGCGAGTAGTCTTCAATTCCATCAAACATGAGAGAGTCAGAGCGGAAAGATATCTGATCTTCCTCTAACATCATCATCCTGCAAGCATATGAAAAATTGAACACAAGTCACGAAATGATAACAAAACTCTCAGAGGATTTGAAGAAATCTTTCAACCAACCTCTTGGTCAGACTGCCAGATGAAAGGACCTGTTGAGCGGTTATTTTCACATTTCCAACCCAAATGACATCTCTCCCTGTAGGCCACCTGAAAGGAATTCTATAATTCTTAGGCGGAAGAACTAAGCAACTCTCCTTTATTCCTTGCCCACACCGACGGTCATACAAATCACCATCAGAATAACCCAGAGCGGAATTTTCAGATAGGTTGAAGCATGGAACATGATTCTCAAATTCCTGTGAACAAAATTCTAGTTCTTTCAACCTTGATGCACCTTGAGACAGCTCCCCAATGTCGGAGAGGTCAGATATAATTTGCTCCTGTAGCCTTCTATACCCCCTAAGTATATAACCCCTTGACGATGTCGAAATGGAGATTGTCCACCAGAGAGATCCAGAAAGAGCAGTAATGATAAGAATAACTAAACTAAACTTGATAAAAAATAGAACCAAGTTCTGCCTACTTCTAGAGCCTGCCACGTTGAAAGGATCAGATCCAAAACTCTTCTCACCAATACTAGATTTGGACTTGTCCGGGAAGATTAAACTAAGAAGGAAACGCAATGAGAGGGATGCATCATCACGAGGAGAACGAGTTTTATCCGCATCTTCCTTTTCTATTCTGTCTTTCATCTGTGAATCCAATGAGTACTGGACGCTATCCGCGACCCGTCCTCCAGGTCCACCCCGATGAAGTGGCCGCGACATTCTCCCACCTGCTAAAACACATACAAGTAATTCAAAGAAGTCAGTGAACTTTGTAAATCCAATAAGATCTATTCATTCTTGTTAAACAATTCAAAGGGGTATTGCACAAATCCATAAAACAATTCAAAGGGGACAAAAAACAACAACTTCTTTTTTCCTTGAGAGTTGAGAATCAAACAACAGACTACTTAAGAAATAGGTATTGCAGACAAATACAGAAAACTAACAGAAGCCAAAAAAACAGACTACTTTGAGAAAAGGGTATTTCAAACTAAGATCTAATAGTCTAGTTTCAATACACAACTTGATCCATAATCAGATAAAATGCAATATTTTTACCTTGCTAAGCTAACTTATCAGTGTGGGTAAGTCCTCAAGCACATAGAAATGAAAAAACAAAACAAGAACAGTACTAAAACACATCACTCCAAACTAAGAAGAAAAAAGAGGTATGTTGAATTCAATCCAGTTCACATGTAACAACTTATATCACCAAAGTAAGTATAAAGTAAAGAAACCCCACAAGTACAAAATGAGTAATAGATCATTTCAGAAACAAAAAGGTAAGATCTTTAGAGCTATAATTCATAAAGTAGTACCTTATTAATGGCACAAGTAAAAGAAACTCTCCACTGTTCCAGTCATTTCACACTGAGAATCTCTTGTTGTGATTTGAAGTTTGAAGATGATACTGAGTTATTAGTAGTGAGAATGTGAAGTGAAAACTAGTCATTTACTCATTTTTCAACTTTGTTTATAAAGTTGAAGAGATGAGTTAGTTATGCAGTTAATTAACTACACTACTTTTAGCTAACTTGTTAAGTTGGTAAGTGCAGGTGTTGAACTATTTTTATGATGTTAATTTGTGTTAAGAAATACCTTTTATGAGTAAATGATATTAAACAATGGGATACAGCTCGTGTGATATGTGATTGATGGCAATATACTACCAAGAAATATTAAAACTCAGTTTCAAATACTGGGACAATAATATTATGGTCTTTTGTGCATTAAAACCTTAAAGATTAACGTATTTTGGCACCATGGAGTTAATATGCATCTCATATTGACGCATACATAATTTTCGAAATTTGTTTTCATAATTCTTTCGTTCCAATGTTATATAATATTTTACTCTTAAGAAAATCGAAAAAAGAAAAGTTACATGTTTGTTTATTGTTGCTATTGGAAAGGTGTTTGGTTGAAATGTTAAATTATGTCGGCCCTGTTTGGTAGCCTGTATTGCCCAACCCATTCATGGGTTAGGGTGCACTATCCCGATTTTTTATGTTTGGTTCCTATTTTTTGAGCCCAAGCCTGTAGACCTTAAATTCTAAATAAGAAAATCAAAGCACCTTTTACTTAAACAAAAATTTATTCAAAGTTAAAACCCACCACTTTCATCTTCAAAATCTACCACACTAGTTTTACCAAAAAAAAAAAAAAATCATACTAAATAAGAAAAGGACCGACAAATAAAAAAAAAAATGAAATTATGTCATGATTTAAACACGGCAAAAACAAAAACTAAACACGGCGATTTCCAAATTGTTCTTCTAAAAAGTTTTATGTAATATTTCTTTGTAAATTTTTTCAAAGAAAAAGAAATATATATGTGGTTGTTTTGGTATATTAATTTGGGAGTTTGATTAACAATATGTTTTAAGATTACATTGTATTGGGGTTTTATTTGAAGTTTTTCTTTATTTTTGTGAGTGTGCAATAAGTTTTTAGGCAAGAAGAACAAAGGTTAAGTCTGGGTGGATACTCCAAAGTCTACTACAGCATAATCTCATCGTCATTTGGCAATTCAACTAAACAACTCTTTACAAAAAAAATAAAACGGCACTTTACTAAGTTCTTAGTCTACTATCTCATCCAACACTAAACACTCAAATAAACACTACTAGTTCAGCTGCACCTCTTAGATTATAAGGTATTGATAGTTGAGACCATATCATATCTGTGACCGTGGAATCATAGGAATCACATGTGGAATTACCATCACATGTGAATCAAAGAATCAAAGTACTGGGGCAGTGGGGCAGTGGGGCTCATGTTTGGTAACTTGAGGAAATTTTTATTTTGGACCCTTGTGCTTCCATGTCTGTGACCGTGGAATGGAAGATGAACGTGTCGGTGAATGTGTGCAGCATTTTGTCGATGTATGCCTGCATGTTATCTAGGTATAAAGGTACGTGTTGGTAATTGTGTAAAACTATTATCCCATACACCAGTAAATAGAATATAATCTACAATCTTTGACTACCCAAAGCGCGATCAACAAAGACTGTGCGTCTGTGCCTGTTTTGCTGTTAGATAATTGCCACGTTCCGTTGCCCTCGACTGTATAAGAAATAAAAATCTTAAGATCGGGTGTAGCTGAGTAAAGTAACTAGGCGTCCGTGAATGAAGCAGAGATCTGCACAAGTCTCACGGGATCTCTTTGTATTTTTAATTATTTCTTTAGAATCTCTAATAAGAATCTCTAATAAATAAAAACTTAATAAATAGAATTATTCAAGGCGTTGACAAGGTTAAACAAATTTTGTTACCAACTTGCAACTGGCACAGTCTTCTAATCCAAATTTGACCTGAGCCATTCAGTTAAAGAAGGAAGGGGATTAGACTTAATTCTGGCATTAAACAAAAACTTTAACACGTAAGTTACAAGTTAAGAACTCCCAGGTTAAAAGGTCAATTCGGTTGCTGTTTTCCTGAGTCTGAGCTCTCATAAACACTAAATTAAGCCTTTTTTATTTTCTACAACTTGTATAAAGCAAATAAATAAATAACACATTAAAGAGCATTTGATTTGTGTGCAAAATTGAAATCTTGACAAGCCTGCTTTGGAAGAAGTCCTTGGCTTCTTGCTGAAAATACAACAGTACGTGTAGGGGTGCCATTTTTTTTCCGAAATTCTGAAAATTTTGAAATCTGCTAAAAATTCTCGGATTTGGCACCAATATGTCCCTATTCCGATTGCCCGAAATATCCGATTTAATTTCGGATCAGCATTGGATGCTATTTGAATTTTTGATTTTTTCATCCGAATAAGCCGATAAATAAATCTGATAATTTTGATTTATATATCCAATACTACCGAATTATATCAACAAATTTTCACACTTGGTCGTTTGTTTTTCTGAGTCTCTAAATGCTGAATGCTAAATACTAAATGGCCTATTATCTGAATACTAAATTCTAAAAAACATGTTTGTTTTATGTTAGAATAACCTGACTCAAAGGTGAATATAAATCATTCTGACAATTTTACCCATGCTATCTATTTTAAACATTAACTTGATTTATTTAAAATATATATTATTTAATATAAACATTAACTTGATTTATTTAAAATATATATTATATTTTAAAACAAAATATATATTATACTTGAGGAAGGGAGATGGATTATCGAAGAAAAGAAATGATAAATAAATTTATTTAAAATATGCCTTCACAAATATATTTTAATGGTTTATTTTCATATTTTGTTTACTTTCATAAAATATACATGTAATTCTATTTTTAACAAAGTGGATATCATTCACCCAAAAAATGAAAAAACCCTTGACGCCAACATTAAATTTTGAATAACTTATTTTGAACCCATAAAAATCAAGATAAAAAAGTAGATGAGTTCCTGAGATTGAGTTCTTGAGAAAGGGCAAGAAGGGACTTCCTCGTTTCAAGTATTATAATTCAACATTCAGGGGAAATTTTTGGTGCTGAATGCTTAAATTACTTAAAAAAAAAAAACAAGTTTAGAGCCTCTGAATGCTTAAAACTTAAGTTTAAGAGGCTCTGAATACTGAATTAAAAAAAACACAACCTAAGTGCCTTCTAGCTTAGTTGGTAAAAATTTGGGTGATGATACCAGAGGTCTAGAGTTCAAACCCTGCTATACATAATTGAGTAAGTGCCGACTAGCAAAGTCGGTAAAACATTTGGGTGATGATACCATAGGTCTGGGCTCGAACCCCGCCAACATCAAAAGAATTACTGATCTCATTTAAAACAGGCTTGCAAAAAAAAAAAAAAAAAAAAAAAAACTCAAACTTCTGAAATGGTAGATTTCATGTAATCTAAGTTCACACTTGTTGGCCTATATAGTGGATTTCATGAAAACCCAACTCTTGTTTTTAATCTTTATACAATTATTAGAATACAACCCCTACAAGCCTTGAGTACTCAAAGCAACCGCACTCTCTCATACAACCCCTACAAGCCTTGAGCACTCAAAGCAACCGCACTCTCAAACCCTTGAACACTCAAGCCATCCCTTCTTTCAATCTCAAATCAATATGTAGATCACGTCAAAAATAGATAACATCTCAAATCATTTCCTATTTTCATAAATTTTTTAATTTCATCCGAAAAATTCAAATTCCACCCAAAAAAAATCCGATTATTGAATTTTTCAAATTTAGCCAAAATTTCTGATTTCGGCAAAAGTAATAGTATTCTGAAAAAAATTGAATCGGATTGGCATGGCATAATAACATTTAGTAAAAAAATCGGATCGGGAGGATCATAATCCGTTTAGTTCGATCCGGCCGAAACACACCCCTAAGTGCATGCATAATCGCATGTACAATTCAAATTTCAAACACCCATAGTCCTCTAAATTTGAGTCGATGACTCCTATCATAAAAAAAATTTAAAAGTCGACATATTTTTTTACTTCATTAATTCCCTCTGCGTATATCTAAAAAGATTTTTTCTCTATCAGATCCTATCAGAAGATGAGAGTAAAATCTTTCAGATATATGCAGTAAGAATTAATGATAGAGAAGAAAAAATATGTTGAATTTTAACTTTAAGGGGATAGGAAGCCATTGGACTCAGCCTTAGAAGATTTTCAGGTATTAAGTATTGACCAATATATTAGAAAAGATGCCTTTGATTTCTTTTTCAAAATTTGATTCAGTGTGAGTAAACATGTTTTAGCACCATACTAAAGCTCCAAAGATAATCAAAGCACATCATGTTCTTGTTTCTGCTTTTAACTAAGGTCTAAGGCAAATGTTTGAGAGGGTCACTTTGTCTTCTAAAGTTCGAACATAACTTAGAGAATTGCCACCAAGGTCTTTTATAAGGCCCACAGCTCAAATAGGAAGCAAAGGCATGTGGCATGTTTAGTTGCACATTGCCACCATTTATATTAGTTACTTGACTTCAACCAAACACTTCACTCTCTCTATTTTTGCAACTCGAATCACAAATCTGTTTTTTTGGCTAACACACTCGAATCACAATTCACCATCATACATGTTCCCTTTTTGAGTTATATAGTCATATAGGCTTACAAATTATGGCTCCTTTTTACGACATAGTTAGGTTTATCCAAATCATAGTTCGTGATTCCGAACGAAACTCCGGAATTTCGTCGGAATTTCGATTTTCAAAAAAACAAAATTTCAAATATATAGTTGAAATATCTGAAATTTCAAAAAAATTTGAAATTCCAAATGTAATAAAGTCGAAATTTAATAGATTTCAATTTTTAGATTTATCGGAATTCCAAAAATTCCGAAATCCCGAACTATGATTCCAAATAATAGACCAATAAATTTCACATCATGATGGTACTTTAGAATTTATATAGTTAAATGCAAGTCGCAAATTAAGGTCATTTAGATGCATACCTGCATATTACGAAAAACAAAAATGAAAAGGAGTACCAAAAAAAAAAAAAAAAGGAGTGATGTAGCTATGAGTCCGTGATCTTCAAAGTATGAAAGCAACAAATTCTTGTAAATGCACCAATAACCGCATGAAACTTAAATTGAACGGAACAAGGGACTTTCAGTAATATAAATAATTAAAGTTTGTAATATAAATAATTGGTCCAATACTGAGTTCTTTTGAATAAGACGTAACATCAATGGAGAGTTCCATAAACTAGCCAAGTGAGCAGCAAAATATGTAGGAACTGGACCTCCTCCAAATTGGATTTTTAGTATGTAACTCCTGTTATGAGATTTTAAAGGAATGGAAGTCAATTATCGAAAAAAAAAGATCTGTTAGATGAATTCGTGTTTGGAAGTGGAAATAATCCAAAGTAATTATGCTGCAACCAATATTATTAACACTATGCGAGCAAGCTAGGATTTGTGATGAGGTCGACTTCTAGAATAACGTAATAAACTTAATAAGCTTTCCAAAGAGGATTACTCAGTCGAACCTAAGATTTGTGTGAGGCTTCTTGAACATTGTAAACAACCGATTCAATTTAATGGATTGTGTTCAAGTATTATTGGATTGTAGATTGTCGTATTGGTTATGTTAATTTAAGAAAAGACTAATTTTCGAATAGATATATCCTAGTAGAAAATGAAAGAGGATTGTCCTAGTAGATATTTAGATCCAATAAGGAGGTCCAATTTGTTCTTAGCTTTTGTTTGGAGGGATAGTGTACGCGCACTATTAACCTAATTAAGCGCAATTAGTATAAGCATAGTAAAGAAATGAAAACTGAAAACAGACAAAGTGAAGTACATGGGAAATGATTTTGGGTCCTATGAAACATAAAGATGCACCGACTGACCAACGTGCAGTGTTGATTCTGCAATTATACAGTTCAGAAAATGTCCATGATTAAGTAGGTCCTAACATCTGCATGAGCAGCATTCTTCAAGAATCAAGAGGACACACAACTGACTCATTGAACATCCAATACTGCAATGTGTCTTGAACTCTGAGTCCTGAGTCTTGACTCTTGACAAACATTTTAGCCTTTGCATAAAAGGCTTACTAGTTCAGTACAAAGCAAAAATGGGTAAAAGTGTGTTTTTCAGGTGTTATCTTATTTTGCAACTTGGAAGAAGACCCCACAAAAAGAATTGGAAGAATTATGAACTCAAAAATGTTCTCACAGTTCTGCTGCCTTGCGTAATTGCCAAAAAAAAAATTTGCATCTGTAATTCTCTTTATTACTTTATTGTCTATTGTATTATTATTTTTTTCCTTTTCCTTTTTGCTATTCTTAACCAATAACTAAATTGGCATCTGTAAAAAAATCCGACACATTTTTTTGGTGAAAACGTTTTCATTGTAAGATCAACCTCATTAGTTGAATTCGAAACGAGGGATATACTTGATAATGTAATCTTACAAAAGGAGTCCAAGATAGAAAGTTATAAATCATCTTAAACAAATTTCATAAGCGTTAATATATAATATAATTCATCTGATATCATTTTCTCAGATAATCATCCCTTAAAATTTTTTTTACGGGATTAGCTATGGGCAATGGTAATCTCAAAATTTGTTGAAACATTGGAGATAGTGGGCTGATACTCACATATCCTTGTAATTAATAATCTTGTGTTATTCTTTCCAATATATTCTAGAGATAGTGGGCTGATTCATTAGACTTGTAATTATAAGAATTGCTTGATTGATTGTAGGATCTAATCTAAGGATTCATCACTATATATATACCTGTATAGATTCATTAAATGAGACAATTAATTACTTTGATTTTGAACTAAATTAGCCCTGGTTGATAACTTGATATAGCCGGCCTGTAGCTAGCTTGAATGCTTGATAATGAAATTTTGGACTTGTAACTCTCTCAGTACATGATGTTACAGCTAACAAGAGTTGATGTGTCTGACTTTTAGAGACTAAGACAGCTCTCTTATGCAATGGAGCAGTTGATCGTGATAATAAAAGAAGTGGAAGTGTGAGTGAGAGTGTTAAGTGGGTCTTTTGTTCAATTATCGATCAACCAATGTTTTTTTAATTTTTATAAGCTTATCGACCAATGTAAATGTGCTATGTCAACTTGAACTCGATCTTGAAGTCTCTCAATCCAGCTAAAACTCCATTAAGGTTGAGAAAATATCTGACCAAGGACACTGAGTGGTTTCAAGATAAAATGATGACTTATATAAGAGTAAAAGACTAATTCAAGACTAGAGGAGGATAGTGCTCTAAATATCAGGTCTATCATTTCAATTTTATTTTAAATAAGTTGCGTATATTTCATTTTAGTACCCAAAAGAAGAATTTGAAACAAATAGCAATCATGAATCCTCAATTAAAGTTGAAACAAATGAAAAAATCCGACCTGCCGGATTCGAACCAGCGACCTAAGGATGGCTGACAGGAAACTCACCAAGAAATGTGGCTCACACCCCTGCCTTCCTAACCCATTAGGGCATCTCCAATGGGGGGTGTAAAATTACACCTCCACCTAGGCTCCACGTAGGTGCCATTAGGATTTTACACCTCTAATTGTATAGTATTGTATAACTTATAAATATCTACACTCTATACTCTCCAATGGAAGAGTGTAAAAAAAAAATAGATTTTAAACTCGGACGTCACTCCAAGTGATGTCCCTCTTTAATTTAACTGGGACGTCACTTGGAGTGACGTCCGAGTTAAAAAATTACTTTAGAATTAGAAATGGGACGTTACTCCAAATGACGTCCGAAAATTATTTCACTCAGACGTCAGTTCGAGTGTCGCCCGGATTTTTTATTAACTAATACCGAGAGGGGAAATTCCTCACCCTCTCTATTAGCTAATATACTATTACCTACGGTATAGCACCCCCATTGGAGAGAGTTTTTTTATATTTGGAGTGTAAAATTTCCACTCTATACGGTTTACACTCCCTATTGGAGATGCCCTTACTCAAAATCTCTCCCGTGTCGGCCCAACCCATTAAACCCCCCTATTTTTAAGTTTTTATGAAATAAACTCCCAGTTTTTGCTAAAGTAATAAAATTTCGGTCTACTTTTAAATTCCAAACAAAATCTATTTCCTTTTTTACTCTTTTTCTTTTCCAGCACACAATTCTGTTTTGGGGTTTTTATTCTCGCCATTTTTAATCAACAATGACACAAAGAACACACCGATTTCTAATTGAACTGCTCCTCACAACTTCACAACTCTCTATAAAAACCCCACCTCAAATCCCATTAATTCATCGTCAAGTAATCTCAATTCAAACACTCTTTATATCCAAAACAAAGTTCCTTGCAAGCCCAAAAAACCACAATGTCTCTAATTCCAAGCTTCTTTGGTGGTCGAAGAAACGATCCATTCTCACTTGATGTTTGGGACCCCTTCCAAAACTTCCCATTCAACTCATCATCACTATCAATTCCTCGCTCAAACAAGACAACCCAGTTTGCGAACACTCGTATTGACTGGAAAGAAACTCCAGAAGCACATATATTCAAAGCAGATCTTCCTGGATTCAAGAAAGAAGAAGTGAAAGTGGAAGTAGAAGAAGGAAGGGTGTTACAGATAAGTGGAGAGAGAAATAAAGAGAAAGAAGAAAAAAATGACACTTGGCATCGCGTCGAAAGGAAAAGTGGAAGTTTCTTTAGGAGGTTTAGGTTGTCTGAAAATGCTAAGGTTGATGAAGTGAAAGCTAGTATGGAAAATAGAGTTTTAACTGTTACTATTCCCAAGGAAGAAGTCAAGAAGTCTGAAGTGAAATCAGTTGAAATTTCTGGCTGAGAATGTTAATGTGTGAAGATATTTCTCGCAGTACTGGTTATGACTTGTAGTTGTGTTTGTATCAATGTGTCGTGTGTTATGTCTTTTGATGGGCGGGTATGGACTATGAATGGAGTCTAGTGTGAGTTTTGGTGGGGTGCGAATGTGTGATGCCTAAGGTTTTAATTGAACTGTAGTTTTACATACACAAATATATGTCCCTATATTTGCATAGTCACTAAAGCTATGAAAACTTAAATTTACATAGTAACTTTTGGAAATTAAATTAACGTCGTGACACCTGACAGAATATATGTAAATGTATGTTTACATAGTCATTATATATGTAAATCTATATTTACATAGTAACTTGACCTATGAAAACTTAAATTTACATAGTAATTTTTTAAATTTTCTGGATTACTCCCATTGCGAAACTATGTAAATGTATTTTTACATAGTCAATATATATAAATCAAACACTAGTTAAATTTACATAGCATCAACTAGTAGATATTTAAGCTAGCTTTGCTATCCAATTTAGCGATAGAGGATGAAATGGTGATTGGTTGTTTGGAGATTATGTGTTGCGGCGACAATAAATAATTCTTTAATAACTATCATAATGAAGTATGTTATTATGACAAAAGTGATTTTTCAAGTAATCTTGGATTCACAAATATAGATAATTATATTGGTGCTTAACCTGATAGAGAAAGGGACTCTGTACACATAATATTTCCAGAAAAGCTATAAACATTTCATCCATCATAATAAAATGTTTTGGCAAAGTAATTATACAAAAAAGTATAATCCAGCAAAGACTGAATATGCATAACATGAATACTAAACAACTCCAACACATTAACAGTAATAGTACATCATAATCGAACACTCCCAAGTTAGAATGGTTTCAATATTTTACCACAAATAGACACAACGTAATCAACTAGAAATACGGAAAATCAGCTCTTCATTTCTTGCATTCTTCTTTTGGATCCCATTTTTCTTGTTGGCTTGATACAATCTCATATGTCAAGTCAACCCTCAATTGTCTCACGTCTTCTACCGTTATATCTTGCATAGTTTTTCCACATATTATAGCATTCACGAACATAATGATGAATAATCCACAATCTGAACTGAAAATGCCAAAAAAGAAGTTTCAAATAAGAGATAAGAGATTAAAAAGACATTTAAGTTCGGGAAGTGAAGTTCTTACGATGCTCCTTGTTGTGGGCATGCTCCAACTTTGATATTTTTCATCAAATCCACATCTAGCAACCTTAGCTCCTGACGCCTACATCTAATAGATTCCACCACCCTCTCTTGCTGCATTCAATTGAACAAAAAAATACCAAAACTATATAAATGTATAAGAATGCAGAGTAACCACATACTACATCTTCAGAGATTTTGTAAATTTAGTCTCCAAATATAAGAATGCAGACTAACCACAGACTACACATTCAACTTCAAGACTAAAACTACTATGCAAATATAAGAATGCAGAGTAACCACAGACTACACATCCAACTTCAAGACTAAAACTACTACGATGCAAATATAAGAATGCAGAGTAACCACAAACTACATCTTGAGAGATTTTGTGAATTTAGTTTGCAAATATAAGAATCTGCAGACTAACCACGGACTACCCATTCAACTTCATGAATTAAATTACATGGAAGATGCTTACCCATGCAAATGATAGGAAATATAGACACTTTGGTGGAGAACATCCAATTAGCTTCACCACTTCCTTGGGGAGGTGGAAGAACACGTACCAATCAATAATCTACCATAAATAGTAAGAAAAATAAGTAAATTACAAGTTTTTTCATTTCAAAAGATTTGAGTAATCTTTTGTTGGGAAATAAAAAGAGAGTAAATAGAGTTTATGGTGGTGTCGGGAAATAGAGAAAGAGTAAAGAGAGGCGAGGGTTTATGGTGGTGTCGGAAAATAGAGAGAGAGTAAAGGACTTCATAGTATTTCATTCCAAGACTTCTACAAACACCGAAAACTAAACTTGAAATTGTGGACTTCATAGTACCCCTCCCAAAAGAGAACTCGTTTTGGTGGATATCTCACTAGAAATTGGAGTAGACGAAGCTTGAAATTGTAGGGTTCTCGTTCGATCGATCGATTGAGAGAGAGAGAGGATTTGGACTGGAACATAGTGGATCGGAGTTTCGTTTGTAGCCTTACTAGTCTAAGACCTAAGTCATTGCTAGCCTACTAGTGTCCACTAATATGAAAATGCAAAGTAAAGTTACTATGCAAATTTAAGAATGCATAGTAAAACTACTCACATAAATTTAAAAATACTGAGTAAAACTACAACACAAACATGAAAATCATAGTAAAACTACTCATAAATTTAAAAATAAAGCTACTACAAAAATTTAAGAATGCATAGTAAAACTAATATAACTACACAAAATTTAAAAATGCAAAACTAGTAAAACTATCATAGTAAAATCACACATTACACAAACATGAAAACAAACATAGAAAATGAAAATTAAGAATGGTTTGTTAGTAAAACTATTACTTAAAATATAAAAATGCATAATATAACTACTACACAAACATAAAAATGCATAATGAAATTGCAAAACTATGAAAACTAGAAAATACATAGTAAAATCACTAAACAAATGTAAAAGAAAGAAAAATTTACAAGCATATGAAAATTTATTTTTTTCATACAAATTTATAGAAATATGATTAAAGGTTGAAGATTCTCACGGATTTGGTTTAAAAAAGCGAAGTTTTTGGAGCAGTCATCTTCTCAATTTCATCTCCATCTCTTCTAGAACTTGAAAGTTTGATTTTTTTTTTTTTTTTTTTTCAAACTTTTTTTTCGAGATTGTAGAATTCTTCATTTTTTCTCTTTTGTTGCTTTCATAGTTTTTGTTGGTGATTCAACCATTTTTTCTTTTGTTTTGCCATCTTAACTATGTGAATTTAGATTTGTAGGAGAAGAAATTTTAGATCTAAAAACATTTAAAGATTCAAAAAAGAGAAGGAAGCCCAAAGAAAATAGAAGGATTCCAAACAAACCACCAACCTCTACCCAGGTTCAACAAAAGGGTTGGTTCTCAAGATAAAAAAAATGTGGAAAACTCAATCACTATAATCTAACAATTTTAATGTAATCATGGGGAGTTAATACTTGAATAATTATAAACACGCTTTTTTGTGCAAACAAATTGCTTATTATTTAAAAAAAAAACATGCATAAAAGGGAGGTTTTTTGCGAAGAAAATCCATGAGTTAAACAAAAATATCTACTCACCTTTTAGGATTTAGATCTCGGAAAAGGGGGTTTTTAATGTGAGAGAAACCAGTTTTAAAACAAAAACCCCGAAAAGGGGAGAGTTTTAAACGCACTTATCCTATCTTTATTTATATATTTTTTTTCCCATTATTATTATTATTATGAAAATAAACGAAATAAACACGGGGTGTTATAACAGTCCTCCGCTCTACCAACTGAGCTAAGGTCGGTTGATTGTTAAAATTCATCACATATATTTGAGTACATGTCTTGAATCTTCTAATTATGTAGACTGTTCCATTGTGTCTGCGATAGCGTGCCATGTAAGACAGTAAGAGAAGTGTGCAGATTATCTGCTGGGACATTGGATTTTCGTGGATGAACATATTTCGTGTGTAAAAGATTATCACATTATCCGTGTCATTTCAGAATTAAGCAAGAATAACTGAAGGAAGAGAAGTACACGGTACTAAGTAGTGTATAGATTACATAGTGTCGGCATGTCTACATAGATAATAAATTTAACTGTAGTACCAAATGGCATAAGAAAACATCTATACAAGAGAATGAAAAGAATTGCTAACTTAAATGCTTTGCCCTACTTTTGAATATATGTTACAGAAACTATCACTTGTACATTTGGTCATTTATTGACAATTATAAAACAAATTTGATTGTATTGTTACAATGAGCATCACGTCGAAAACAAAATTTATTTTATACACCTTGATTTCTACATATGGCCCTGTGGAAACCTTGCGGTTCCATAGGAGTATGTGATTGCATCCACCATTGTAATCCTCTTGCTATTTCTTCAATGTATCTGCAGGGGCTATTTTGTTCAAAATTCCCTTCTCCCTTCCACGGCGGAACTTTTGGAGAACATATTAGTAAGGCAAAAATCAATGGCATAGTACCTTAGCTGTTCAGCCTTCCTCAGGAACCCAAGTCTATTTTGCTTGTGTCTTGAAGAGTGGTTTTTGACATATGAGGAGTCTCTCTTCATTGTTACTCTCAATCTTCACCACTCGTGCATCCCATTTCAACCTGGTTGCGAGAGCTCTAGCTGTTTCAATAAGGGGAGCTGTATCATGCAGTATCACCCAACCCTGCACAGATCGCATTGTTTCAGTCTAATATTTTAGATTGCTATTGTTTGAAACGTCACTGTTTGAGATTTTGAAACGTTATGGTGGAATTCAAATCTTGCTTTGTTCAACTAGCTAGATCACCAAAATCAAGAGCAATAGACAGGCTGCAGTGAACAAAATGCTTAATGCAAATAAGCCACAACAAAAATGAAAAGTGAAAAAAAGAAAGATACCTCAGGCCGTAGAAGCCTATCTATCTCTGTGAATAAATCAAGTGTTGTACACCTCTTTGGTTGGTTGGTTTCAAGCGACAGGAGTCCATCTGCGTGCACCATATCGTAGGTTCTAGGGTATGTTGGGAATGCTTCACACCTGAATCATTTGTCACAGCAAGTATTTAAGTATAAAACTAAGAGGAAGGCATATATCGAAGTACACATCCACACAAACCATGTAAAATAGTTGGAAAATAAACTACCAAATAAATAACATGTGCCAATGTGAACCGAAAAAGAAAAGAAAACATAAAAAAAATCAGCATATAAATGTTTTACAGTGAAATAGACGAGATTGGATGTAAGAGAGCAAATGAGAATATGAGATACATAAGGAATATTGGGAACTCAAGATACTACTTAAAAGGAAAAAAAAAATCCGTACCAATCATGCAATACACCTAAAAATCCCCTGTCAAGGATTAGTGGAAGGTAGTTTTGAGAACTTGTAGGAACCACATTCATGACCCACACAGATTTCCCCGCTTCCAATAAAGCAGAGTTCAGACCACCAAAACGAGCATTCATATCCAGCACATTTCTGAGCATGTTGTAAGGTGGGGAAGGATCCTCATCGCCAGGTCTCTTTGGATGATCTGAGAATAGAAGGGGCGAGAGTAGAGACCAATAATTACGGATTGCTGAATTCCAGTTTAGTGCATCCTCGGCAAAGTCCTCTGGTAGTACACCTGCTAACGATGAAATATTAGCATTTATTGTAGCACGAAAGGGAATAGAAATATAACTCTTTTAAGAAACTACTTCAATGAGGTAAGCATTATAATAGCAGGATAAAAATTACCGTGAATTTCAAGTTCAGTTGAGTTTGGCTTGAGTCTAGAAGGCCAGGTAGTCCTCTGTTCAATAGGTATCCATCGGCGGCTCCGAGTTCCCCCAATGCACGATTCGAGTGGTAGATAATATGGAGATTCAACGTCACGCCCCTTACTGCAGATTGGAGGTCCTGAACCAGATTTTCTGAGAAGGCATTGAGTAGGACATTAGCTCAACTCGCATCACATGTTACTATTTTAGCATGATAGTGTTACTGTATGTTCCATATCACATAAGAACTTGTGCTAGAACTGAAAAGTGTACTTAACTAAGTTCACTTACCGAGAATTATAACAATCCTTTTCACTGGTCTTTTTCCATACAACGGTTTCATCTTGCTGGGACAGCATATCCCAGCAGAGGTTCTCCGCAAAACTGCTAACAAGCGTCCATTTCTCATGATTCTCTTTTTTACGAGCTGAACCTTGCTGCTTCGTAAGTGGTGAGGTCCATACAAAAAAACCACCAGGCCTCAAAAGCCTATCAACTTCGACCAAGAAAGTACCATCTGCATCACATAACAAAACAAGTAAAGGTCATATAATCCCCAAAAAATTGCCTCAAAGAAAAGGACAGCTGTACGTAATTTGAAGTAAACACTATACAAGGACAGTAGACATAATTTGAAGAGCTGCAAACCAAAGACACACAGGATCACTTTAACAAAGCTAATCAGAAGAATGGAAGTTCATTTGAAATTGGGAGAAAGAACTAGAGAAAAACCACTGAGGTCAACCAAAAAGAAAACGGGTGCAAGTGTTTTCCTTGTATCGAAGAACAGAATATTACATGAACTAAGATCATGCACAAAGATCTAAAACATACATTTGTCTGACACTTGATAACCGTGCTATAGTTCCTTTTCTTTTCCCTTTTTATTATATGATTCTGTATAAGTAATAGCATTGTAATAATGGCCCTTCCAGTCATGTATTCATAGTCTTTTCACTGTTAAAATATGCAATTAGCATGTTTGAGAGGCTTATTGATAGATAGGAGACGTAGTGAAAAACAGTACTTCCGGAGGTGAGTACAAAAGCATAGAGTACCTCTCTGATCCCAGTCAACACCACATCGTGCACAATGCACCATATCAAAAGAAACAGCTGGATATGGCAACTGCTTTGCACTAAAAGAACCAACCATAGCAGGAAGACCTCTTTCGAGTGTGAGTTGAACTTGACTCCCAGAATCTTCGTAGTTTGCTACACACATGGTCAAGAGCTGTTTGGAGAGTAGATGTGCTCCAAAGCTACCATATCCGCACCCTATATCCAGGACAGTTCTAACCTGAATTTTTTTAAATACAAGTTAAAATAAGCTGTTCCACATTCTATAAGGAGAATCTGAATAATTACATCTTTTTTACACGAGAAACGCTACGTGCAACTACGAAGAATCTACAATTCCTAAAAGTGATTATTGCCATTTTGCAAGGACAATCTGTTGAAGTGTCCCCAGTAAGGATGATGCATTGAGCCTAATTCCACTGAAATTTTTCTTCAAATCAATTAAACAAGGTATCAATAGTTCAATTATCACATCACTGAATTGAAGGCACGGCAGATGGAACCATTATACTGTCACCAATAATAGCATAAGTGATACAGCTAAAACATCCCATGTTTGTTGGTGGCGGATTAGATGTGATGCGGTTAGGAGAAGTTTACATGGTTGTACAATTAATGTATTTTATGTTATTTGTTCCTTGTAACTTGTTTGGCTTGTGTGCTTGCTGTAATCGTTTTAGTTCATGAATGAAAAGTATTGGTTTATCGAAAAAAAAAATAATAGCATAAGTAACTAAAATATCTAAGGAACGCCGATAAATGGGATTAAACAATTAGATTCTCTTGAAATTAGATTGACTCACCCCAGCTTGAATGAAACTAGAATCGCTTCTCAAACCAATCATTTCAGCAATTTGGTGTGAATAGTCTTCAATTCCATCAAACGTGAGTGAGTCCGAACGGAAAGATATTTGATCTTCCTCCAACATCATCATCCTGAAACCATTACATTGCACGAGGTCATGAATTACACCTTATACTAAGTACAAGGTCAGCAGACCTTCTCTTCATTCTCTGATTAGTAGTCATTGTATATGAATTATAGCAGTCAAAAACATAACAATATTTGATAAAATTTCATGAAAATTGTGCTTACCTCTTTGTCAAACTTCCAGAGGTTAAAACCTGTTGGGCAGTGATTTTCACGTTTGCAACCCAGATAACATCTTTTCCAGTAGGCCACCTGAGAGGAACTCTGTAGTTCATAGGAGGCAGAACTGAGCAATTTTGCCTTGATCCATGCCCACATTGACGATCATATGGATTGCCATCAGAATCAGCTGAAGCAATATTATCGGAAACATTGAAACAAGGAACATAATTTTCATACTCCGGTGAACAAAACTCCACCTCTTTTAACCTTGTAGCACCTTGAGACAATTCTCCAATCTCCAAAAGATCAGATACTAAACGCTCTTGTATTCGTCTGTGCCCCCTGAGAATGTAACCTCTTGAAGATGTTGTGATAGAGATTGTCCACCAAAGAGATCCAGAAAGTGCAAGAATTACAATAAGAACTAAACTAAACTTAAGAATGAGCAATGCCAAATTTCGCCTACTTCTAGAACCACCTAGTTTGAAAGATTCTGATCCAAAACCATTCTCAACTACACCAGATTTAGACAATTTTGAAGGAGAATTGTATAATATGCTAATGAGTTTACTCATAGATATAGATGTGTGACCATTCGGTGAACGCATTAAATTCGCGCCGTCCTTCTCTTTTCTATCCTTCTTCTGACAATCATCATAGGAGTACTGACTAGTCTCAGTGAATCCACCCCCACCCCCACCCCCACCCCCAGATACACCGCCCGAAACGCCACGAAGGAGCGGTCTCGACATTCTACAGCCTGCAAAATGATTACCAACACATAAAGAAAAAGTTAATTAACCAAATAACCAAAAAGCAAACCCGAACAGAATCTGCACTTTCAAGATCACAAAACAGTGAAAAGAAGAAAAGGGTATCCAAGAAACAGATCAAACAAAAACCAATATTGTCAATCATAGCTAGTTTTAATCACATAAGTAGAAATAAATGAACAAACTCAAAATACATGATCTAACTCATAAACTCAACCACCCACCTTAAAACTTCCAAAAACAGAACCAAACTCAATCCACTTAAGTAAAGCTATAGTAACAGAACATAATGAGTTACTTAAAATGAGCACGTACTCCATAAAACAAATCAATTAAAAAAAAAAAAAGAATAGAATACTCACTTGGACTTAAGAGTTTGAACAAGAGAATAACAAAAAGAAAGCAGAAGTTGAGGGGATATATAATCAGCGGATATTCATGAAGAGTCCACTCCTTGTTTTGTATTTTGTATATATTCTCTCTCTTACTACTTGGTCTTCGTCATCTTCTTCTTTAATTCAACGGCTTTAAAACAGATTACGCGCTTCTTCCGATTTCTTTGCTACTACTCTATCTTCTCATTTAAATTCAAACTTATCTAACTCACTTACATACTTACATTTGTAGTAGAATTATATGGAACTGGAGTTTGAAAGTAGTAATACACTAGCTAGTCTGTTATACAAGTGTCATTAACGAACTCATAGTCACGAGCTGGTTTTTGATATGATACAACATACTGTACTATATGTCCATATCCACTTGATAGCACAGACAGCTTGACAGCTAGCCAAGTGAACTCACATTCACATAGAATTATTGAATTTTCCAATTCTTTGTTTTTAACTTTTTGTTTAGTCCTTTAATTAAAATCCAAAACATGTAACGTGGACAGAGAATTATTTAGCACTTGTTACGATCTAATATAGTACCCTACTAAAAAGTTGCACAATTAAGATTGATTATTGGGTGCTGTTTTTGTGTTCTAATCTAGAAGCGCTTGCAATGTGGAGTTGACTATGTGTCAATGTGTGGATAGCTTGTTAGTGTGAGACATTGACTATTGAGAGTTCACACTTCAAAACAATTGTTTTTCTCAAGAGTTCTTAGTAGGAATTCAACTATAGATGTAGATTATTATATGGTGTGGGCATAGATCAGAATTTTGTCAAAACTATTCAATTCAGCTACTTAAAAATCTTTGGTTTTATGAGAAATCGGCACAAAATGTTTTTCGCATTCACAACCACACCTCAATGGTAAATACGTACTATCCAATTAATCATGGAAGTGAAATGTTCCAAAAAAAAATGTACTTTAACTTGTTAATCACTATTAAATAATTAGAAATCTCATGAGTAACATATTCTTTTTCGGTAGCGTGAAGAGCTCTCCACATTAATTAACTGTTGGATCACCTTAGGGAATGAATCCATATGTCCTAGTTCTCATAAATTGTAGAGATGAGCTCATGAGATAATGGGACCACAATGGCACAATGTACAGCGTTGTGTCGGCTAGCCAACTTTAATTGTTAACAACGTGTCGGTGACTCGGTGAGACTGGCGGCGCGGCAATGTTGAATCTCTGCTTTGTGAGGAACCCTTTGATCTTTAAGTTTAGCTTCATGAAAGGCTTCATTTTTCAAAGCTAACAAAACACAGCATCTGATTCTCACTTGACTAAATTAAGAGTTTGGGACCATTCTGTATTCTGTGTATAAGCGAAAAAATATATATATTAATAGTCAAACGTACCCTCAGTGATATTAGTATGAGCCATTGACATTATAATGTCGAGTTACAATTATTATGTTAGAGTGTTAGACAAGAATGAAAACAAAAGCATGAATTATTGTTTATTATGTTTTTTCTCCTGTACAATTATTATTTGACGCTTCATAACATTTTAAAATTTGTATTGTTTTTTCTTAATGTAGAACAAGGATCATAATAACTTTTGGATGGTCTTAGGACAACTCAAACATCACTATAAGGTCAATACTTTGAGAAAACAAATGTGTTCTCCTATGATGTATTATTTTATGGGAACGGGAGGGGTTCTAAAGAGTAAAGACATATGTTAAAAAAACACGTAAGCAAACTCAAAATTGCTAGAAAATTTATACGTTTTAGATTAGTCTATGTTTTTTTGTAAATATGATCTCTTAAATACTTTAAACATTGTTTAAAATTAAAATGATCTAAATATGTTCTACTTTTATATGTCTCTATATGAATTTAAAACTGAAATGTTATAAATATGATTTGATCCAAATATATGTTCCAACTCCAATCATATGACATTTTATATGATTCGCCAACATTTTAGTGGCAAAGCTCATTCCAAAATACCTAAATCAATATTTAAATTATATATATGGACAATATTTAAAAAAAGAAAATGAAAAGAAAAACAATGCCTTCTCTAATCCTTTAATAATTATATATGATTGAATTATACTCCACTACAATAACCATTAAGCGTCAACAAGACACCATAATTAAATTACTTCAATTATAAGATACAATTTTAATGAAAATTATCACTTTTAAAAAATGGGTATGAAGTAGTAACCTACGTAAGCTTGATTCTCTACCTCTCATTTATATATTTAATGTGCCCCATCTCATTAGATCTAGAACATGCGCTTTAACATGCAACAATTAAGGGACCGTTGCTCATTTATTCTTAATCAATTATTTACCTATTTATTTTCCAAAAATATTCCCACCTTACATATTAGCGAAACAAGTACGATATGCTCGAATAATACATAAATCACATGCGTCGTGAGGGGAACATAAGTAATAATAATGACAAGAATGTGAGCTTGTTTTTCAGTAGACGTAGTTAGTAATGACAAAAGTATGAGTTTGTTTTGCAATAGACATTGATGGGATCCTGTGGAGTGGATTGCCTACTATTTTGTTTACCATTCAGATTTAGGGTGGATAAAAAATGGAGACATTTGTTCTATCAATATATCGGGGATGATGGTTATATGAACTCTATCTTATAGTGACTCAGTTGATTTATCAGATGAATTGAGAGGTTAATTTTTTGTGGAGATATACATCACATAATGGAGACATTTCTACAAAAAATCAGCTCAATTGAATACATTTAACATGGTCAAAAATTGTCAAGAAATGAGGCTCAGCCCATTCGTTCTAATTTGGTTGAGTATAAACTCCCTCTCATTGACCCATATCACATAACCTCCCTATTATTTAAGTCTCGTTAAATAACCTTTTCAAAAAGAGATAAAATCTAGTATGTTTTTATTTCTCATTTTATCTTGTTTCCTTTTTTACCTTTTTGGGATTGAAAATTTTCCGACTATATGTAAATGTATATATATATATATAACTATATTTGCATAGTCATTGGAGCTATAAAAACTTAAATTTACATAGTAACTTTTGGGATTGAAAATTTTTCGACACCTGACAAAATATATGTAAATGTATTTTTATATAGTCATATATATGTAAAACTATATTTATATAGTTATTGGAGCTATGAAAACTTAAATTTACATAGTAACTTTTGGGATTGAAAATTTTTCGACGACACTAGACAAAATATAAATTTAAATTTTCTTATGAAAAAAAATTTTCATATGAAAATTTAAATTTAAATAGGTTAAGAAGACTATGTAATTTTATATTGTCATATGTAAATACAAATTTACAAAAGATGGCATCAGCCCGGTTTGTCTTTAAACCGAAATTATAAATAAAAAGTGACGTCAGCCCGATTTTTACAAGAGTATTTTGGTCTGTTTTGGCTTTGATGTTATGTTTTAAATAATATGGAGGTTTTATGCATTTGTTCGCTTACTTGGGGATTTTTGTGCAACCATTTAAGTACCAGGGAGAGTAAACCCATTGTCTGTAAAAATTGTACCGAAATTAAAAGAATATGAACTATTGGATAATTTTATAACATTATAAACTATTTCTGACGAAATTATACCTCTTTTAGTAGATTTTTTTTAGAGTCATTTTAAGTGGAATTCATATAACCATCCCCCAATATATCAAGACTAAAATTGATACAAACTCAAATATGACTTACACGTTTAGGAACAATTCGAGATCAGGTAACTGTAATTTAATAAGACAACTGCATCGAACAAAATGCCAGTAGCATTTCCATTGTTGACAGGATACATTTTACAGTTTTTCGCGAAAGTTTTAGCAAAAAAGTTCATTTTAGTTTGGGTCTTTGGGATATGTACATGGTTTTGCACTTTTGCCATCTGTACTGTGCTTAATTGTTTTAAAAATCTCTATCTAAGTTTGAGTTATAATAGTGACCAGTTTCGAAGTAGAATTGGGATGTGTCAATCCGTGTTTCTATCTCCAATAATACAGCATTACAGAATTTCTAACCCAGCTATGATCTCGGGTGATGTTAAGCACGTTTAATCATCAAAATCATTAGTTAGCGATCGGTCAAGTTCATACCAACTCATTTGGAAATTTGTACTGGCTGGAAATTGCAATAGGACAAAGAAAGAGAAGAAAGTGGCGAATGAGAGCGAATGAGAGCGAATCAAAATTTTATCAAATTCAATACAATCATAAGAATCATCCAAATGCTTTGAACGCGCTTTTGACCTACCTGGATATCTGTATGGTTTTAGGCTTGTAGTGCACTTTGGTGTCTATGATTATCTTGATGACTTGGGTTGTTTCTTGAATCATATAAAGAGTGGAAAGTAGGTAGCCCGTGCGTTTCTGTGCGTGGGTTTTTTTTGAAAACTTACTCAATAACATATACAGATTTTGTGACAAAATTATTTTAATTATTCTTTAAAAACTTATTTTTAATTAGAAAAAATATTCCATTTTAATAGTTGACCTAATTTAAAATTGTGATTCTCATTTTAGTAGAAGAAGGATTCACGTTTTAGTTTAGAGTTGTTAGAATTTTTCTTTTTTCAATAGGAAAATGAAATCCCGTTTGAATAGGCGATGACATGGAATTAAAAAAAAACATATGTCTTAGTTGAAAATCCGTTTTAATTTCATAACAAATTATTTTAATTGTACTTTAAAAATCCATTTTTAATTGGAGGAGAAATTCCGTTATAAAAATTGATTTAATTTAGAAGTGTGATTCCCGTTTTAATAGGAGAATAATTCATGTTTTAATTAGAAGTTTTAGAATTTTTATTTCTTTCAATAGAAGCCGTAATAATATATAGACCTACTAATTTGACCTAATTAACCGACCTATTAGTAATAACCATTGATTTACATCGAGACATGTGTCCGTGTGTATTTCAATGCAACCTAACGTTATCCAATTAGTGAGTCATAATAGTAGGTCTAAAATGTATGTCCGTGTAGCAGTCTGAATGGATTAAAAAACTATATAAAGTGTTAGGAGGTGTAATATTTGTCAACATGTAATGAATTGATCAACTCTTTAGATAATTCGAGTTCTAGGTAAAAAAAAAAAAAAAAGCCATTGACTGTGCTAGTAAAATTTCCACTTTCAGCAACAACAAAAAAACAAAAAACTTAACAGGGTATTAAGGTATAATGTGGTCCAATCTAACTAATTTTGTTCTTGGATCCTAAGCACCAACTTTACTAATTATTAGTCATGTTGCAATTTAATGGGTATGAGTTAAGGTGTTTGGCACCTTCATAAGAACTGAAATGTCAAAACTCAGAAAAATGCACACAATGCTATTGTTTTTAGCACAAAACAATCCAACTGATAGAGGCATGTGGCTTGAGTGATTGCCCATTCTTTATCTGTACAATTCAATTCATTACTCCTGGTAATACTCAGGAAACAAGAACGTGAAATGGCCAGAACTTGATAAATAAACAACCATATCCACCTCAAATTCAGCCTTTTTGAATCCATTGTTTTAGTTCTTACTTTATTTAGCAGAATGCATGAGATCTCCAGAATGCATTTGGAGAAAATATTTTTCTGACGGAACTATCTAAGTAAGACATAAGTACATTAAAATGGCCAAATGTAAACTGTAATAAAGAATTCTAATCACTGTGGTACCTGAATTTTACTCCCAATCATATTTCTCTAAGTCCTCAACAAAACTGGTTAGTAACCCCTTTCATCTGCACAGCTTTTCCTACCAAAAGAGTTCGCGATCAAGTTCAACTGAACTTGGAAGTCCTTAATGAGATCCACCCGCTGTAGTCGACTAATTTGGAAATTTGATAAAATCACTTCAGCAAAAAATATAATTTTTGGCATCATTTTCCAAATCCATTTCAGTTCTGATCAACAGAATTTTAGCCCACGTCCTCGATTAATTAAGCTTGATTACTAAATAAGATTGTTAAATAGAGAGAATGGACGACTATGTGATGTCAATACAACGTCTTCTAGGCAATTGACAATTTGACATACATCATCAACCCTGTCACTAGGTTAATAATTAATACTATGGCCAAGAAGATCACACTGAATCTAAATGTAAATATGTAAGAGTGCTGTATTGGGCGCCACTCATATTAGATCGGGCAGCCTCCGCCCAAGCCCAAACAACAAAGCCCAAACAATAAAGCCCAATACACCCCACCACCAAATCGAAACCGGCAACAACCTACCATTACCGGTCGTCTCTTTCGCCCAAACCCTTCGAAACCCTAACCCCAAATTCGAATTTCAAATCTCCAACAAATCTCCAACAATCCCGATTCGAGTTTCTCCAACAAATCTCCAACAATTCGAATTAAGAACGGTTGTTGTTTTGGCCAAAACAACAACAAATCTCCAACAACTCGAGTTTGCAAAGTCTTCGACTGGGTTTGTTTGTGAGGATTGTTTGGCGATAAGACTTCAATACAAATTCTTTAAGAAATTCGTGAAGAGGTCGGACGGTTTTCGTTCTTATCAAGTTAATAAAAAGGAGTACCAATTGGAGAAATCCGGAAGTGTATAACCATACTAAAGGTACTTTCTTGATAGAGATTTCCTTGGTTATGTATAATTGGGATAGTATTCCAATGCAGCTTAACCCGACACACAATGATCTTGATTACCCTTATTATGCGAGGAGCGGATCAAGATGGTGCAATCCAACCATGAGTTCGGCACCGAGAACGGTACATCTTGCAATAATATGAACCCTATTAGGTTATGTTAGTGTGAATATATATCAATAATATGAACCCTACTATTAGGTTATGTTAGTGTGAATATATATCTCAATTATAATCAGATATCGAATGTAAATTTATTTGTCTAAGATACTAAGCTACCACCATAATGTTGGATTAAATCTTGTTCTAAGAACATCGCGGTTTGATTTAGTCGTAGTCTTGATGTGCCCAACTCATGTCACAATAATGTTAACTCTTATTGCACGAAAGTAGCTAGAGTTTATACTAATATAGTAATACACTCATTTTATTTTCAGTTTACCTACTTGAGTGTTGATTATCTTGAAGAATTGATAGAGACCTAACTACCAAACATCTCAAGGAGGAATCGCCTTTTGTGCCCATCTACGAGGTACTTGTTGAATTTCTCCAAAAAGCAACGTGGTGCCCAACTATGGACTTGAGTGTCGTAATTTTCTTTATTATACGAGTTCAATTATATGAAACCATCGTGTTTAGTCGGGTACAACTAACTAATTGTCTGCAAAATGAAGATAAAGTTTGTTTATGGAGTAAAACTATAAGGAAGAAAATGTAAGAAGAGATAACAGGGAAAAATTCAATAGTTAGTTAAACTGGTATTATAGCATGACATGTTCACTTATAGGATCTGTTGTGTCTTTTCTTGATTGTGTGTATTCTAGGCTTCCATCTTTGTTGATATGTATTTGGGTTTCCTCGAATTTCCAAATATTGTTTGACACGGCAAGTTGGCAACAATGTGGACCTGAATAAGTTACGTTCTTTTAGTTGAACGATTTGGCCATTGGTGTAGGTGCATGTCATGCTAGTTCCATCTGCATTCAGAATGTGGATTAATGGCTTGAGTCATTGTTGTTTCATTATTGTTTACCTTGGAATAAAACCTTGTTATATTGATTACTTGATGATTAATGGTGGAGAGCTAGAGATATTAGGGATTCTTCGAGTTATCTCGTGTTTTTGTTGTGAGGGTTAGTTGGGTATTATGTTTAGGGACGCCATTGCTCTCTTTCTACTTTTAGTGTTGTAAGTTGTGAATATTTAATTCTTAATGGAGGAGAGTACTATGAATGTGAGGAAAGCTTCGCCTTGGCTATAAGATTGCTTTCTTCAGTACTCTTCGGTCATTTGTAGGAACTTCTGCTGCACATCTTAGTGTAGCTATGTTGGTCGGTGTGAGGTCCACTGGAGGCCATAGCAAAACTTTAGAACGGTCTCAAATGTTTCTACTCCTCGGGGAAGTTGTCTAGTTTGAAGTCGTGAGCCATTATCCTGAACTATGAGACCTACGATTGAGTTGACTCGTGTACTCGCTTCTTGAAATCAAAGGAAGCCGCGTCATCATCACGAGAGAGGGAGGAACTGAATTATGTATCGCCTTTGAAAGTTTCATTCATTGAATATCTTGTGTGTGGTCAAGTTTAAGTCCGCCAAATGAGTTCAAACTTGAATATCTAAATCTAGTGTATTATCATGTGTTAAAAAGAAAAATAAGCACGCTCTTAGTTAACCTTGTGATTTTTCTGAAGTGGGCATTGATTTTGTAGGTTCATTTTATAGGATGCCAAAACAGACAAATTTGAATTAGTAAAGCGTTTAACCTATTTTTTTTCTAGAGGGTTAGCTTCCTAGCATATTTTATTTTGTGGGTATAATTTCATTTTGCCCAATAAGACTGTTTCTTTTCATGTTTTTCTTATAATTTCTTAAAGTATTGTATATTTTATGCATCTCTGCTTGAAATCTTTCTGAACTTCATAATGTAAAGGCACCAATTTCCTATCAATATCACATCACTATCGCTACAAATCCGCCAAAGACTGACTTCATCACTTCGGAACCAATTTCCCTGCCTCTATGTTTTACTAATAGTGTTGGTTGTGACAAGGGGTGGAAGTAGTGAGGGCGAGAGGAGTGGGATAAGCTATATGGGATCATTGGGATGGACAAAGTTATGAGAATTTCTATATTTTCCAAGTGGCATTTTTCACTCTTTTGGGTGTATATGCTCTTTGTTTCTTTCTGAACACTGTAGCTTAAGAGAAGATCTTTGTTTGTCATACCTTGTGAACATAAAAGTTGACGTCTTCTACTTGAATTATTACGTCTGTAGGGGTCTGAGTCGGAAACCTGCAAAGACCAAAAGTAGAAAGTAGCTAAACATAGAATGTGTTTAGCTAGTCTTCAGAATATTAACTTGTTGGGTCCCAGATTACGCCACCAAAATGGATTGGGCAGCCTCCAGCCCAAGCCCAAATGGGCTAAGCCCAACAAAAGCCCAAGATTACACCCCACTTCCATCGCTAAACCGGAAAAACCTTCTCTAGTCGGTCATCTCTCTCGCGCACTCGGCCAAAAAACCCTTCGAACCCTAACCAAAAACGAATTAGAATCACCCAATCCAATTAGAATCGCCCAATCCAAAAACCATTCCAATCCAAAAACCACCACCAATGTTGAGAATGTGCATATGAGGCATGCCAAGTCTTGTCGCTGTGTCAAACACTGTCTTGGCAGCAGCTATTGCACCGCGGTAAGCACGTGAGTGTGTGGCTCCACTGCCCACATGGAAAAAGACTCCGGATACCACCAGACGTGCGGCATGAGCTGCTTGAAGAAGTGGAGTAACCTCTTCAGGCAATGCCCCGTACTTAGGACCAAGAGGGCATCTTGCACCACCATCATCTGGGGCCTTGAGTCGAATTAGGAGGGAACATTTGGGGTGCCACTTTCGTATCTTCTCAACTTCTTCATTGAGTCGAAGGTGGTGAGGTTGACCCACGCTTAGCTGCATACCCGATATGAGCCTCACTTTACAGGGGGTTTGCATAAACAATTCGATCCGGTGAAACTCCAAGTGCTAAGACGGCTTCAATTTCAGTGCGGCTAGCACAATCAAAGCCCACTCCTAGAGCCGCAAGTGCACCTAGGAAGGCAGCTCGGGGATTGCATTTGACAAAGATAAAAGGGACGGACAATGGGCATGGTATGCGGCCCATTTCTCCATTAGGCTCACTAGAATTCCCAAGTCCAATACATAGAAAGGGTCTTTCACCTCTTGCTTGTCGGAGATGTTGGGACGAATAAAAATCTGTCGATCCATCCTTTGATAGAATAAAATCTGTCTTTCACCTCGCCCTACCCTTCATCGCTGTCGCATTCCAAGACCGTCACGGAGGCTTGTGGTACTGAACCCATAGCTCAAAACTAGATAAGAGTATAGGACCAGGTAAAGAATACCTAAAAAGAGGGATGAAGAAAGGTGGATAGCCCTAGGTAAGCTTTGGATTTTGGAAGTTATTTTCCTTACCTCAACGAAAGTATTTATAGAAAACGCTAATGGTCGCCTTCACCACCATTTGGTGGAAAAAGGATAAAAAGAGGTCTATAATTGAAATGCCTTTTTGCGATCTTGGAGAATCAGCACAAAGGTTTGCACTAGGGTAGGTCTCAGAATGCAAATCCAATACTTTGAGAAGTCTAAAAGGAAGGGCTCGTTAATAGCACGGGTTCCAGGAAATAGGGATTGTTTTGTTTTACAGTTTTACTCTTTATTAAATATGGAGTTTATTTAGTACACACGGAAGATGTCAGAGATCCTGAATCTCTTTTTCAATATCTCTATTGTGGGAATATTTTGATATGACCACTGCCATTTTAGCGTTGGTCTATATAACATCGAACAAAAGAGTCGACAATTGGAGTAGGGTTGTTATATACTTACTAGGGGTTGCCCGTTCCTACTGCCCGATTAACAGTCAAGACACTTACCTTTTAAACCGCCACACACCAAGTTTTTATTGAGTGTTGTATTGGGGCCACCAATTACATTACATGACCTCCGCCCAAGCCCAAATCGCATTTCCTATATATTATGGGAATGTGATGAGTTATGGGAATGTGATGTTTGTCTTGTTCATCTTTATATAGTATGAGAAAATGAGCTCGAATTTCCTATATATTTTCTTCGATAGAAACTGAAAAGAGAATCAATGCATTGAAAGTGAACAACAAAAGATTTTTTTAAGGGTACAAAGTGTACTAAGTGTCGATTGTGTGAACTAAAGTGAACTGAAGTGTACTAGGTTTTAGTTCCATAGATATCACTTCTCTGTGTAAAATTGTCGATTCGAGAGGGTGTACAAAGTGTCTTGGTAACCAATAATGGAACATCGATAAAACACGATTTATCCGATGACTATAAGAGCGCTTGACCCTTAGATGGATGGACCGGTATTGACAAAAGATATGTCTTGAGCAATAAAGCCATCACCGCCAGCACCTAAGTAGAACATATACACAATAAGCTAGTTAACAATGTGGAAAATTAATACTAAACCAAAACAATATTGTAAAACAAATACAAGAAACATGTATATTTGATCATATAGAAGAGACCGGTTTTAAAAGCCCGCTTTTTTCCTTTATGATATGGTACTTTATCTAACTTGTGAGTTCAATCCATCGTCCGCCTATGAATCCATATTATAATTGGATACCGTTGAATTTTGGTGTTTATTAGTTATAAGCCCATTCATATCATGTCATGTGGGATGGGCAACAAAAATGTCGCTTCATTCCTTAGTCGGTGATGACAAATGTAAAATGAGTAGTTTACCCACTTAAATGAACGATGAATCCAAACGTAAGTAAACTAAACTTATCATTTCACGTGATCTATTATCAAAGCTTCAACTCGATGCTTAATTGCACTAAATGGAGGCACGAAGTTCGCTCCACTCCTAGTTCTCTAGCACGGATTGTTTTCTAAGTCTAACTAGTAAAGCTTCTTAAGTCAATGAGCTTTCACGAAGGGTGTTATACTCACGATGAAACTAAAATGAGTCTACGTTGAATTTAACTACTTAATACTATGGAAATATGCTTGTTTTGAATCTAGATAAAAGGATTGAGGGGATTGAATCCACCTCGAATCCAACTTAATAACCTAGTATAGATTCTTGTATCTCGATTCTCACGCGTTCTCACGCAAAAATTCGAAGTTCTAATCCCTAGTGTTCATGGCATTTCTACCGAAAGTACTAACTAGCATGTGAAGTCGTCCACCCATTCTCATGGCTTAAACACGACTTTCTAGAGTGGAATAGATTCTACAACCAATTCTATACTAACCACTAAGTTTTCATCAAGGCTTCATCAACCCTCTAATGGAGGATTTAGCCTTGATTCATCAAACTAACAATTCCCATTAAATCTAAACTAAACATAATGAAAAGATTCTAACTTTATGCGATTTCACTAAACAATAATCAAAATCTAATTAATAACTATGAAATGATAACAAACAATAATGGAATTTAGATCTATAAATCGAAATTGTCAAAATAACTATTTTTATTATCTAATCAATCAAGAACAATAATTTGAGAGTTTAATCTAAAACAAGAATTGAAATGAAATTAAACTTAATTAATCTAATGAAAACTAGATCTAGAATTAAGGTTTAATGGAGGCTAACTAATCTAATTTATTTTCTAACCTAACTATCTACCATTAACAAAGAGCTAAGCTTTTGTTTTTATACATCCAGATCCAAAATTCGTGCATGGGCTTGGAGCCATGGGTTGGGCCAGAGAATCAGGCCCAAAACCCAATTCTTTCAGTCCAAAAAGGCCTCTTCAGCTGCAGTTGGCTTCCACAGACTTTTCGTCCACCTCTGCTCCTCTGATTGGGTCAAGGCTTGGACCATTGCGAAGCTCTTTCCGAGCCGGTCGTTTTGACATAAGGTAGGCCTCAATCCGAGGTCTGAGTCCAAAGATATGGCATTCGAAGTTCTCACGACTTTTGCTCCTTTATCTCGCTAAAGTGGCACATTTCAGCAAGATAATGGACTTTGAAGCCCTGAAATGCATAAAACACGTAATCGCGATTAACTCTTACTTATTATTCACATAATTGGTCTAACAAGATGATTATTAGGGGTTAAAACTACGAGTTTTGGGCTCTTATCAAACCACCCCCAAAACAAAGATTTTGCTTGTCCTCAAGCAAATATGAGAAATTAGAATAAGTGACCAAAATGGAGTTCTACCTAATCTCGTTTACTTGAGTCGCGATTGCATTGACCATATGCAACAAGGCCTTAAACCACTAGGAATTCCCTAGTGGACGAAGTTATAGCCTCGTGAGAGTTTTCGATGAAGGTACTCACAAACTTCATCTATACTACAACGACTAAGAAAATAAAACTATTGTTTCCTTATTCATGCTCAACTATCTATACATCTCTAGCAATTACACAAGAATAACCAATCAAAACCCTAAGTTAATATATGCATAATAATCAATCATCTACAATAAACATATATACAATGAGTAGTACTATCAAATGTTTAGAGGGTTTGTTTTCGAGAACTTCGGAATAGCGTCCTTAAGTAGGTTCTCACAATAATAGTCAAGAAACAACACTCGATTTTTCCACTCAAGTTTAAGCTACTCCAAATTAATGCAGTGGGCACACTTTACCTTACAATCTCAATGACAACAAGGAAGCCCTGGTCGATCAAACACATCGCCACTTACTATCCCACTAACCTATTCCTAATCGAGCTAGAGGTCTTTATTAGGTGTCATGGGGATTAGGATATGGTTTAAGAAGGAAGGAAATGGATATTCTAGAGGACAAGTCCGAGATAATAGAGTCTTCATATTATGTAACTTAGAGAAAACCTTGTTATTTTCTTTTGCTTCTATATTCGTTTCCATCCTTAGCCATATTTTTTTTTCTTTTCTTTGGCTTTTGACTCCCTTTTATTCTATTTTTTGGAGTTTTTATTTTATTTCTATTTTTCTTTTCTTTGGATGGAAACTTCTTTTCTTTATTTTCTCGAAGCAACTAACAATTTTTGTTTACACGGGTTTTCTCTTCTTCTTTTCTTCACTCATTCTATTCTCGGACTTATTCTAAATTGGGTAGGTTGATTTTTTTTTTTTTTTTTTATTTTGTTTGTTTTGTAACAGGGTAAAGGAATTGTGGTTTATGGAAGGCTAAAGAAAGGGCTCGAGTGGCGACTAGCGGAAAATAATTCATAGGTTTGAATTTCTGGCTATATCGATCCAAAGAGCGCCTAAATTCTCACTTAGGATATGGTTTAGTGATCAAGCAAGTGGACGTGTGATTTCTCTATCGGATTTTACTTCTCCCTTGTGTCATTTCTCAAATGTTTCGCTCATATAAGGCTTTAGGCTATATTCTCACAGATTTTGTAGAATAAGTACTCTAGCCTAGATTTTAAACTTATCGCTAACAATCATAGATACTCATGTAATATATTTATAGATAGATGCAAAGATTATTACCCATTATTAACCTAAGTTTCTAACAATTATTTCGATGCAACAACTATGTGAGACTTCTAGATTGTTAAGAGCATGGAGAAAGAAAACAATACCAATATTCCTAAGTGTATAGCATAAACTTATTTATTTATATTTTTAAATTTTTGAAATTTTAACTAGAAAACAAATGCATATTATATATATCTATATCCTAACAGATGTCTTAATTACACGTGATTCTATGCCCCCCCCAAACAAAAAGCATGCTTTGTCCTCAAAGCATTTAAATAAAGAGGGTAGGAAAAATACCATTGAAACGCGTGAAATTCAGGAACATCTGCAAAACAAGGTTAAAACATACAACGTACTAATATATGAAATAAAAACTGACGCAACTCTATAAGAGTTCCACCCATTATGAGGTTAACAGAATGAAATTGCTTGGGACATAAGCAGACACTAACAGAAACTAAAACTTACCTCCACTCCGGACATGCATATTATCTACCCAATAGCATCATGGGTCTTGTATTTCAGCCGGGCATGGCAAGTCCAAGAACAATTGCTAGCAAGACCCATAAGCGTTCCTAGCCTACGTGTGTGATCACCTCATGAAACCAAGCACCATAAGTAGTGCTTTGGAACAAATCTTTGAAAGACGTTTCGGTATTATTATAGGAGATGTCATCTCAAAATTACGCCTGGAATAGCTATGAATGATCCGAAACTACCCAGAGAAAAACTGGAATTTTTCGGTCCACGGAAGTCAGGCTGGCTGGCTGGCCAGATAGGGGCGAAGTCGCGCTCTGAAATTTTAGAATTCCGGTGTTTTAGCGTGGTCGCGCTTAACTTTCGGGCGTAGGGGCGCTAGGGTCCATAGATGAGGGTGGGTCGCTGGCTTCGGCTTGGCGGCGCTTCTGAAAGCGTAATTTGAGAACAAAATATACAGAGCGAAGTGCGCTCCTCAGAGGAGCGAAGCCGGAGTTCTTGAAAATTGAAAAATGAGGCCTAAAGCGGGGAGTGAAAGGTGAGTGATGGAAATTAGGTGTAGTGTGGGTTGTGAGTGTAGAATGAATGAAGTTTATATAAAAATCTTTGGAATAGATAACACCACCCCAAACAGTTTGGGAAGGTGGGATCAACATTAACTAATCACGACAACAATGAAAATAACGACATTATATTCATATTGTCATTCAAACAACATTTCACTACAAAAGTCAAAATTAACTACACGGAATTTAACAACGTAACATCCTATCTACTAAAAATAATAAAAGACAACATCAAAACAACAAACAAGTAGAAATCTAGCTACTCTTCAAGGGAGCGAGGTGGGGGTAAGAATAGGAATTTAAGTGATCAAGAATAGAAAAACCAACACCCACCCCCAAACAAATTTTTGAAAACAGGTTTGTAAAAATTTGTTTTAAAACGTGGGTCTTTTAAAGTCAGATTCCCTAGACTTGCTAGATTACTATTTTTATATCTTTAAACTTTTTTACTTTTTATGAATTAGGTTTAATATAAAGGAAAACAATAAGCAGTAAAGACATAATTCACACCATAGAAACATGACTCAAAACCGAGAAAACATGCAAGAGTGGAAAACGTGAATTATGTGAATCGTGGACTTAGGATCCGGTACTTACAGCCACACACTCCATAGGGAGGGCCCGGTTACCTGAATGGTGCATTCACCAATATATGGAAATAAAAGGAAATGCACCAAACACAAAATTGAGTCGTTTATAGTCATATACTCGAGACTTTATATGAATATGCAGTTGATCATATATCAACAACCGAAATAGTTGTGGATCGTTCCATAAATAAATATCACAGAAAACATATCCAAACACAATCAAGCACCAAGATTTCTTACGACGCAGCCTAGTGGAATGAGAGCGAAGTCGGATAGACCTATAACATAACCGAGCATGCACCTTATGTTTCATCTTTGAATGAGAGGGTGTCCTAGTGAATAAGTGTGGAAAAGTGAATGGTTGTGGAAGATATGGTGGATTGGGATAAGTTTTAAAGGGAAAGCATGGAAAAAATGAGGATGTGGGTTTAGCACAAAACTCATTCATGGTGTAGTTAGGGACTGTCTCAAGTCTAAAAATGAAGGTGTCTAGTGGTTTATCCTTGGGAAGTATTTGTTTAATAGGTGGATTTAAAAATCATGAGCCACTGAGGAGAAACTAAAGGATCGAAAGTGCAAACTCGAGGTTCCTTTGAAAAGGTGGAGGGTGGGGAATATTGGTGAGGAAGGTGAATGATTCTCAGCTAGAGCTCTCAAGTCCATATCATCGAAATCTTGATATGTGCAAGACATTCCTCAATAGTTGGGTCAAAAGGATCTTGGGATAGAGATTGAAAAATTCATCTTCCGTCATAGCATCAAAGGATGTATGGTTGTTGGCAAAGGGGACTTCGCTGCTGGTGGTAAAGAAGCGGTGCAAAAGAGTTGCAGAATTCTTCTTCTATTTCGCCTACTACCGTGGAGTCATTGTTAAAGTCGGAATTTCGAAGGAAAGGAATTTGTTAACTGTTTCTCCGAAACATGTTTTTGAAGTAATCTTGAGCTAAGCTCTCGATCATGCTAACCTCTCCATTTGTAGGTGAATCGGGATCGTGGTCCTCGTTTTGAAAACATTTACCTCAACGGAAAGATGGCCAAAGCGACAAGGACATCGAACCATCGTGGCAGTTTATGGCGTTGGCAGTAGCCAAGAAAGGGCGCCCTAAAATGATAGGTACAGAGTCGTTAGTGACTTCTCGTGGTCGGGGATAACGAAGTCTTTTGGGTAGTAAAATTTTGGACTTTAACCAAAGACGTTCTCAACCACACCCTTAGGATACTTAATAGACCGGTCGACTAATTGCAACGTCATTTTAGTAGGTTGCATCTCCTCTAGACCTATTTGTTTATACAAATAAAATGGGAGTAAGTTAACACTAGCCCCCGTGTCTAATAAGCGTCGTCGTGGTGAGAATCTCCTAAGGTGCATTGTCTGATGGGATCGACCGGGGTCCTTGTACTTAACAATTCCATTATTTTCGGATAAGCGTTGGGAATTGTTACGTTAAAAAAGGCGTCTTTTGGTATATTGGTCTTACGCCTAGTAGTACACAACTCCTTAAGAAACTTAGCATGGTGTGGTAGCTTTTTAATAGCCGAGAAAGGGAAGGTTTATAGTTAGATTTTTGAAAACGCGTTCCTAATCTCCTCATAATTTGTATCCCTAGTTAACATGGCTAATTTTTGGGGAAACGGTGTTTTCTCTCTATAATTAGCATATGAATCAACAGGATGTTTAACCTTGGCTTTTTGTTTCTTAGGTTGTGGTTTAACTGGTACCTCTACAGTTGTAGGCTCTTCAGTTTCTATTTCGGTATCTAGTTCGATATCCGTTTGTAGAATATGATGGGGTAACTATAGGCATAGTTACTTTGTTATCAACCACTCTTCCGTAATCCGGAGAGTGGTGATGGCATTTAGCTCACCCACGTTTGTAGTTTCGTACTAATATTACCGTTTACCTCAAAGGTCGTGGTTTCTTTGTTCTAGGGTTGGGTATCGCTTGGCCCGGAAACACGCCTTTTGGTTCGGGCTTTCTCTTGGGCTAACTGTTGGTTTAAATTATTAACAGATTGTAGAATGTGTTGGTTAGATTGAGCCATGGTTTGGAAGAGTTGTTGGCTCACTTGTATGAAGGTGTCAAGACGATCCGGTTGTGTGGGTGTAGTAGTCGCGGGTGGTGGACTGGAACTATCTCGCATTGATTATTTATAGCGGATTGTGATAGTTATTATTTTAGGAACGATACCTTTATTAGCATTATAATTATTATAACTATATTGACCTTGTGCTTGACCTTGTCGAGTTGTGCTTGGTTGTTATAATTATTATAATTACCCGACCACAATCCTTGTCCCGGTGTAGCTTGGTTGTAGCGTGTGGTGGCCTAACATATTGATTATTGTACCACGGAGGTGTGACTTGTTGGTTATTTCTCCAACCGAAGTTGGGATTTTGTCTCAAGGCGTTAGGTTCACTATTAATTGAACAAGAATGTTCATAGGCTATAGGACGTGTGAGTCGGGATGCTCGGGACTCTCAACCGAAACTACATGGATTTGAATTTACATTCATGACGGGGATAGGCTTTTGTTGTACTGAAATGGCCTCAACCTTTTTAGTTAGAGATTCGATTAAATTTTTAAGTTCTAGATCGGGTTTAACCTCAAACATACTTGGTAGCCTAGCGTGTGGAGGAAGAACTAGCGGAGCGGAGTAATCGTCACTACCCCCGGTTGTTATTTCGCTTTAGTTTGATCCTCTAAAAATTTGTAAGCCTCATTGGCTCCTTTACTTAGGAAACTACCCCATTCATTATGTCAAGGACTTCTTTATGGTGGTGTAGAAGTCCTTTGAAAAGGCGCGAACTAACGTGTCTTTAGCTAAGTTATGGTGTGGACACTCTATAAGCGGATCGGTGAACGATTCCAAGCCTCGAGAAAATGATTCATGAGGATTTTGTCGGAAAAATGAATCTTGGAAAGCATTTCATCCGTCTTTAGGGGTGGGTAAAAATGTTCCATAAATAGTGAACAAGTTTGGCCCACGAGTCCACAATTAATTAGCGCCAGGGCAGTTAACCAAGGCGCCTTATCGGCCTAAGGTGAAAGGAAATACCCTTCGGTTTAATCTGTTCCGCACTCAACGGTAGGATGATGGAATGTTGTAAGGACTTGTTCAATCCTAACATGCATGTGTTGGTAAGGTTTTCATGGTCTAGACCATGGAAAACGGGTAACAATTAAATATGTTTGGGGAATTCGAAAATCCCCGTTAGGTCCGCTAGAAGCGATGCAAGATTTAGGGCTATCGCCAAAGCTTTATAAAAGTCGAGAGAGGAGTCTCTTTCTTTCACCATAATGTCGGTGTAGTGTGTGAAATTCTAGATAGGCGTGTTGTATTTATTTCTACGAAAAACAAGCCCGATTATACTAGAATTAAAACTCCTCGGACGTAAGATGCGAGGAGTGGAAGAAGGAGTACTGAATGCCTCCTTGCTACGGCGTTTGAATAAGCGTCTTGTTCTGGCGTGTTCGTGTATATAAGAGATTAGAACGAAAAACTTGACAACTCGAAGTTGAATCAAACTCGTGGAAATCCGAATTTTCAGCTAAAGCGCTGGCTTCGGTGTAAATTCGAGTTCGAAGAACTTAGCTGGTCGCGCTCTCCTTGCTTGTGGCCTTCTGTGGAAGAAAGTTACAGTAACTTAAGCGCTGGTCGCTCTCTCTTTGAAGCTGGTGGCCTTCGGTGTATTGATGAAATTCGGTAGAATATAGCGGGTCGGCTTATCCTCGTAGCGCTGGGCCATCTCCGTATTTTTTTCGAATTTTTCGATCTTTGAAACGAATAACCACGGTATGAATCAAACAAGGGTGGGTGGGTTTAATGGGACTTAAAATGACTACTTCTACAAAGAAAACAATGCTAAAGTGCAACTAAGATGGCGGGCAGCCATTTGATATTTGTAAAATGACGGGTTCGATCCGGCGGCCATTTGACAAATGTAAAATGAGTAGTTTACCTACTAAAATGAGCGATGAATCCAAACGTAAGTAAACTAAACTTATCATTTTACGTATCTATTATCAAAGCTTCTACTCTCAACGCGAATTGCACTAAATGGAGTGCGAAGTTAGTTTCCACTCCTAGTTCTCTAAGACGGATTGTTTTCTAAGTCTAACTAGTCGCTCTTAAGTCAATGAGAGCTTTACGAAGGGTGTTATACTACGATGAAACTAAAATGAGTCTACGTTGAATTTAACTCACGAATACTATGGAAATATGCTTGTTTTGAATCTAGATAAAAGGATTGAGGGAATTGAATCCACCTCGAATCCAACTTAATAACCTAGTATAGATTCTTGTATCTCGATTCTCACGTTCTTACGGCAAGAAATTCGAAGTTCTAATCCCTAGTGTTCATGGCATTTCTACCGAAAGTACTAACTAGCATGTGAAGTCGTCCACCCATTCTCATAAAATTTAAACACGACTTTCTAGAGTGGAATAGATTCTACAACCAATTCTATACTAACCACTAAGTTTTCATCAAGGCTTCATCAACCCCTCTAATGGAGGATTTAGCCTTGATTCATCAAACTAACAATTCCCATTAAATCTAAACTAAACATAATGAAAAGATTCTAACTTTATGCGATTTCACTAAACAATAATCGAAATCTAATTAATAACTATGAAATGATAACAAACAATAATGGAATTTAGATCCATAAATCGAAATTGTCAAAATAACTATTTTTATTATCTAATCAATCAAGAACAATAATTTGAGAGTTTAATCTAAAACAAGAATTGAAATGAAATTAAACTTAATTAATCTAATGAAAACTAGATCTAGAATTAAGGTTTAATGGAGGCTAACTAATCTAATTTATTTTCTAACCTAACTATCTACCATTAACAAAGAGCTAAGCTTTTGTTTTATACATCCGATCCAAAATTCGTGCATGGGCTTGGAGCCATGGGTTGGGCGCAGAATCGGGCCCAAAACCCAATTCTTTCGATCCCAAAAGGCCTCTTCACTGCAGTTGGCTTCCACAGACTTTTCGTCCACCTCTGCTCCTCTGATTGGGTCAAGGCTTGGACCATTGCGAAGCTCTTTCCGAGCGGTCGTTTTGACATAAGGTAGGCCTCAATCCGAGGTCCGAGTCCAAAGATATGGCATTCGGAAGTTCTCACGACTTTTGCTCCTTTATCTCGCTAAAGTGGCACATTTCACAAGATAATGGACTTTGAAGCCCGAAATGCATAAAAAACACGTAATCAGTATTAACTCTTACTTATTATTCACATAATTGGTCTAACAGTATGATTATTAAGGGGTTAAAACTACAGTTTTGGGCTCTTATCAGCTGACATAAAAAAAAAAAATAGTAGTTCTAGTATTTGAGAATCTTTATATTGTAATATGTGTTTATATTATAGTGTAGGTATCAAGCTTTCTCTTAAATGGACGTGTTCGTCGAAAACTTATATAATATCTTCATAAGCTTACACAGTGTAGTCTCAAAACCTTTTAGTTTACAGTCTTATTAATTTGTTTAACGAACGACACTATATAAGCTAATAATCAAATACACTATATAATGACCTTTCAGTACATTCATTTACTCACCTTTTATATTGCTTATGTTCTTGAGTCTTGACTAATGAGTAATGACCTTGATTACATGCAGCTTTTACGAAAGTACTTGCTTAAGGTCCGGATACTGGGGAACAAAACAAAGCGGTAAAGCATTATAGGTGAGAAGCTTTTTCTTTGGTTATCAAATTCTTGAATGTACAATCAAGGTGGTTTTTGGGTGGTTTCCTATGCTTGACGAGGGACAGAAATTGTATTGTGGGTTGAATATTTTATAGGGTGGTATGTACATATGGTTGTTGGAAGGATGTCATTATTGATTTCGTGTTATGACGAGTTTAAGTATGAAATGTTGACCAAACAAAGGAAACTCGCTAAAAATTCGATAGAATTTGGATAGCGTAACATACTCATTCTATTTCTTCATATATACTTGGAGTTATCATAGCAAGCTTATAAGTCTATTAGTTTTTAATTTGGGATGATCTCTTTTTCTAGTGGTTTTCTTTGTACATTGTTTATTTAAATATGGTTTACTAATACTTGTTTTATTTTTCTTTGTAGCGATGGGTCCTCGATCAAAGAATGTGAAGAATGAATGTAGCGAAAACTACATTAAAGGGTGTTAAGAAATTGTTTGGTGGCGGTTCCTCTAGCGGTGATGCAGTTGGAAGAAAAAGACATAGAGTGGCGGGGGCTTTAAACCAAGATCAAGTAGAGGGGACCATTTGGAAAAAGAGGTTCTTGAGGTTCCCGAGGTTGATTCGTTTAGTGAAGATAGTGTAGATAGTGTAGATAGTGATACTAATGTAGGTTTAGATGTAGGTTTAGACAAAGGGAAGAGTATAGTAGAAGAGGAGAGTGAGAGTGAGGAGGAGAGTGTGAGGAGGAGGATGAGAAGCGGGGATGATGATGTTGAAGAATATGTGGTAGAAGGCGCACCACCGTGGAAGAAGCACCTCGGTATTGGATTTCGTGAAGAAAATCCAATGATGATTTGGAGTTTCAAAGAGGTGCGTATGGGGAGGCCCGGTATGAGTCGAGTTGTTGTATGACTATCGGTGCATGTCGCCGCGATGTTTGGGGGAGAAGCGGTAATATTTTGTTTTTCTTGTGTACTTTGATTTTCTTTTACAAAATATTTTGTTTCGTTCATATATATCTAATGCGTGCTTTCGGTTGTTTTGAGGAGGATCGTGGGCGTTGAAGTGTGTTTTCACACTTAGCGAGGTTATCCCAATGGAATTTCAAAATGAATGTGAAAGGTCTAGAGATTTGCCGTGCGATTGAGAAGGATGGGTTGTTTGATCTCGTGGAAGGTTATCACGAGCATATGGATCCACCATTGATCTCGGCGTTTGTGGAGAGATGGCATCCGGAGACCAACACCTTCCATATGCCGGTTAGGAGATGATCTGTGACTTTGGACGATGTTGTCCAAATCTGTGGAGTCCACGATTAGAGGAAGAGCGGTGCAAGGGGACTGATTTGAACTTACAACAATCGATAAATCTCTTACATCTTGGTCTGGGGCTCCTATTGATTTGATTAGGGCGGAGATGGAAGCTAGCAGGTTCACTTCAAAAGTAAGGCTAGAATTCATCCGGAAGCATTTTGCGAACAAGATTCATGATAGCCCTATATGTGACGCTGCTGGGAATGTGGTAGAGAAGGCCTCGAGTTTCCAGGATGTTCAACGGACTGTTAGAGCTTTTATTCTGTTTTTCTTTGGATGTGTCGTTTTTATTGACAAGTCTGGGACTGGAGTGCCTATATGTTATCTGAGGCCGTTGTTGAAATTCAGTGAGATAGAAGAGTATGCATGGGGTGCAGCAATTTTGGCGTTTTTATATAGAGGTCTCGGGGCTGCCACATGTGCGAAGGTGAAAGGGGTTACAGGCTATATGACTCTTCTACAGGTAAAATTTGAGTATTTTAGAGTTTATTTTTTTTAATGTTAATTTTATTACTCTATCAATATGTTAACTATTTGTGTATATCTAGGCATGGATCTATGAGTATTTTCCGGTATTCATGACAGTCCCAAATTTCAACTATATCTCGTCTCAGCCGCGTGCTCATAGACACATCCCAGTCGCTCCACACTATTACGACACAACGTATGCATTGCAGTTTTATCGAGCGATAATTGATGATTTGAATGAGTTCAATGTAAGTATTAAATTCAATGACAATTTGGTATTTAAGTTTGTTTATATTTATTTTTTAGTAATTGATCATTAGAGTTGTTAATGACACATTTGATTTTGTTTCAGTTGTTTGGCATCCCTACAAAAATATCGAGATACAAACCCGATCGATGACATTGCATTTTTGAGGGATTGCTATGTTTTTCAACATTGTCGAGCTTTTACCGTCGCAAGGGTGGTGCGTCGGTTGGGTCCGCGTGCAACTTGTACCTAAAGATCCTCCAATGCCAAATTGGAGAACAAGAACGTGGCGGGGACGACGGGTATGAGGTGAAATTTGGACCAATATTGGGCGCTTTATTGGGAGTCGTGGGCAGAATCCACGTGATCCAACTCTGCAACCGAGGACCTATTTCATCTTATCCATGGGAGTGTTATCAAAACTACATGACTTGGTATGCGAGGAATTCTCATGTAGTTTTGGTGAACCCCGAGCTTCTTCGATTCATCCTCCCCGAGAATAACGCCTAACTGTTCACCGATTGTAAGTATTGTGATTTTTAATTGAGTTTTCTCTAAGCGTGATTTTTTTGCATTCGATTGGTAACTTACCTTGATTTTTTTTAAATGTAGCGCGTCATCGATGAAACCAGTCGTTTGCTAGAGAGAGGTCTGCAATTGGCTGGGAATGATATGCCAGAGGAAGCAAGGTCCTCATTCGAACAGGCGTACAACTTGACTAGGTGCAAGTACATTGGTGGGCACTATAGTTGATTTGTTTCAGTTTAGGATTTGTAACTTTGTAATTTAGTTTGATGGATGTAATTTGTTTCAGTTTAGGGTTTGTAATTTTGTTAACTTCGAATGAATTGATGGATATGATGTTTGCATGAATGTTTGAATGGAATTTAATGTTTAGGGTTTAGGGTTTAATGTTTGAATGTAATTTGTTTAAGTTTAGGGTTTAATGTTTGAATGGAATTTTATGTATGGATGAATTTGATGAATGAGAGTGTTTGATATCTAATGTTTGAATGAAAAAGTGGAATTTGATGAATGAGAGTGTTTGATATTTGATGTTTGAATGGAAAAGTGGAATTTGATGAATATGAAAGTGTTGTAAAAACAAAACGAATTTTGAAAAAAATTTCTTCCAAACGACCCAGCCGCATCGTTTGGCATAAAGGCCAAACGACCTCAGCAGATCGTTTTTCCTTTATACGAAACGACCACGGCAGATCGTTTGCTTTTAATCCCAAACGACCCAGCCAGATCGTTTGGTCTAAAGGCCAAACGACATGGCCAGATCGTTTGGTCTAAAGGCCAAACGACATGGCCACATCGTTTTCCCTTTAGACCAAACGATCTGGCTGGGTCGTTTTGTATTAAAGCCAAACGACCTCACCGTGTAGTTTCGGTCATTATTGACAACATACGAACGTTATTTCAAATCACTCGATTGCGGTCCGAATCAACTAGTCGATCACTCGATTGCCTTCCGAATCAACTTAGTCGATCATTCGATTTCAAAATCACTCGATTGACGTCCGAATCAACTTAGTCGATCGCTCTATTTCCAAATCACTCGATTGCCGTCCGAATCAACTTAATCGATCACTCGATTTCCAAATCAAATCAAATAAAAGCCCTAACATTATTTCCAAATAACAAAAAAATAAAATAAAATTACATTTGTTCCAAATTACAACAAAATATCAAATTACATCAATATATCACTTAGTCGATCGCTCGATTTCAAAATTTGCCGTCCGAATCAACTTAGTCGATTACTCGATTTCCAAATCAAATCAAATAAAAGCCCTAACATTGATAACATAAAAATCAAATCAAATTACACTTGTTCCAAATTACATCAAAATACAAATTACATCAAAATATCATATCGACAACATACAAACAACTTAGTCGATAACATGTACTGTTGGGTCTTCAACGAGCTCATTTTCCCATATTAAATTGGGAATGTTCAATGCCATAAATTGCAATTGCCTTACTGTCAAGGCCAAATTCCAACTTTCAGCAATATCATATCGAGCTCTAAGCCATTGGCATTTTTGGAGGAACCGGACAATCTTCAACAAGTTCAACATTGACAAAATGATTTCCACCAACATGTGCGCTACCCAACACTTGGGTCACTCTCTCAGGATTTGCTTGGGTTCTCAGTGGCATGAGAAGGAAGCACTGACGAGCTCCTAAATGCATAAGGACAACATTAAATCTTGAAGCAAATAAGTATCCAGCAAAAGGCATGCTCATCCACTTATTTAAGGGTGCCATAACCTTCTTCATGTAGGATTTCCTTCATCGAATAAAAAACCTCACTTTGATTGTACAAAGTACAATAAAGGGGAGGTTGTCAGTAAGCTCTTCGTACAACTCCCCTTCTCACCAAATGGCCATTCTTCTTGACTTCTTCCTAATGCAATGCAGAAAGCTCTATAACCGCAGGGTTGCCATCGCCAACAGGGTAATGGACTCTAACAATGTATTTATGCATTTCTTCGGAATATCCAACCCGTAATCCTTAGGACCCTCGTCTTTCCAAAGTCTAAGCCATCTCACATTTTTAGGGTGTGACCGTTTTGGAGAAGGCTTATTTCGTGGTGTGGTTGTTTTTTGGTGTTTTGGGAGAAGGTTTATTTCTTGGTGTGGTTGTTTTGGTGTTTTTGGAGAAGGCTTATTTGTTGGTGTGGTGTGGATGTTTTGGGTTGGTAGTTTTGGAGAAGACTTCTTTCTTGGTGTAGTGTGGTTGTTTTGGGGCGTAGTGTTTGGTTGTGGACGGAGACCCACTCTTCATGGTCACGTTGAGAATGTTCAAAATGAGATGGATCTCGCTTTGAAGAGTTATCATCTCCGGTTTGAAGCTTTTCTGCTGCTGACTACCTTCGGCCGACCTTTGGTTTTGCTTCCTCACAAGGCGGTACTAGCCATGTACTTTTCGTACGGCAATCTCCATAAGCTTCCTAATCATAACCCCTCGCTTCTTCTTCAGAAACCATTGCAAACCTATTCATGAACAAGTCCATCGAAGGTGCAACATCGGGACCAACACCCACTGACACATTGGGAGAAGCAGACAATGTTTTCCAAAAGGGGTCGATAGCAGACAAAGGGATGGACCGCTCTTGCTCTTCAAACTCAATTAATTCATGAGCACATGGCAGTCCATGACTCGTGCGCAAATAGCACCAACACCTTATCTCTCCATCTTTAACACGCTTTACGCGGGTATCTATTTCTTCAAATAACAAGTCTAAACACTTGCGTGAGACAAGGCCTCTGAGTTCACGAAACAAAGGAATCCGGTGGTGGTGCTGAGTTACAATCATACTTCTCTCGAAGGTAGCTCTAATCTCGGACATCTGGATCTCTAGAATCGGGTGGATTAAGCTAAACATACTCAAAAAATCATGACAGTTTGCATTTCCTAGTACACGCTTCACCTGAGCATGAGACCCTTCAACTCTATTGGTCGTTGTACTCCCAAAGTGAATGTGTTGGTCAGTCCAACAACATACGAATCGATCCCTGTGAGGAAACCAAGTCTCTCGCAAATAACAAACAAAATTGGAGTACTCAACCCTGTAATATTTTTCCAAAGCATCCCATCTACGCTGGAAAATAACCTCTGTCTTCGATTTGACTACAGTGTTCCACGAACGGGCCTTTCTACAAGTTCTGTAGTTGGAAAAATATCGTAACATTTTGAAAGGACGCACGTAGCGATATGCCATCTACATAGATGCTTGTGTGCGTTAGGAAAAACTCTGTCAGCGGCACTCATCAGGGCTAAGTCCCTGTCAGACACGATCACAGATGGACTTATGTCACCAAGCAAGCCACTAAAATGATGCAGGGCCCACTCATAGTCGACTGTTGTTTGGTGAAGCGGCAAAGACGACACACGGTGAAAGATTTCCATGTTGAAGTCACCCCAACAAGTATGCATTTAAAGGCCACCGATACCTGTTAGTTTTGTAGGTAGCGTCTAACATGAAAACTGTTGGAAAAGTCCGAGCCAACTTAACACCTTCTGGATGGGCCCATAACAATCCCGTTATCTCCTCGGTATTCTCATCCTGTCTCAACTCCTCAAAATAATGTTCTTTTGCTAACAACTCACGCAATCTCTGTAATTGTGTGAGACCGTTCATATCCAATTTCCTCACCTTCTGCTTTGCAGTGTAGACTTGGGATATACTAGAGATGTTATCATGATACCTATTCTTGATGGAATCCAATATTTGTTTAGGTTTTATTCCACACTTACTCATCTCTGACAAATACTCGAACTCTGGAACGGTTAGTCGAGTAGCAAATGCATGTCCTTCAAGGTCTTCGCCAATGGATGGTTGTGAACACCATTAAGAGCGACAATTTTCCAACTATCGACAAGTGGCGTTGGAAAATACCTTTTAACTTAAATGGACATCCCGATTTCTTGCTTCCGACCTTCTCTTATTAGCCTTCTCTTTGCCTTCCTTCTTGTGTGACCGATACACACCCGAAAGCACTCGCAAGCCAAATTCAATCTTGCTACTTTCGGTTTCCTTTGGCACACTCGGATTTTCAATGACCACAACAACATTAACTTGTCTTCCTCTAGCGGTTGCCCAATCGATTGCCTCGCTCACGTGTATGAAAGACCTAAACACATAAAAACAACAACTATTATTAATACACTAATAAAATTATATTTAGAAAATTTAAAAAAAAAAAAATGAAATCAATGCCTACTCAATCATACCTCTTACGTAGTAAAATTTATGTTGTATCACTTAAAATCGGTTGACAATCCACATCATTCGAAGTTTGCGAGAAGATCGGTTCGGATAGCGGCAAAGAATTCTACATATAGAAGAATAAAACAAGAGTCTCAAACAATGCATTTAGTTTCAAACGACCCAACCATGTAGTTTCATCAAGAGTCCAAACGACCGGCCATATAGTTCTATAGTGTAATGAAACGACACGGCCATGTAGTTACAGTAGTGTAATGAAACGACCCAGCCACGCCGTTCGTAGTGTTCTCAAACTACACCGCCATGTCGTTCGTAGTGTTCTCAAACTACACCGCCATGTCGTTAAAGTAGTGTTCTAAAACTACAGGCCCATGTCGTTTGATAGTGTTACCAAAGCGACCCGCCCATGTCGTTTGGGCTCGGGTTTTGCATTCATTCATTTTGCATCCATTCATTCATTCATTCAATCAATCAAGTGTTTTGTATTCATTTTAATCAAGTGTTACCTCATTATTTAGGTTTGCATTTTGTCGTCGACGATTTCTCGGAATTTCATTTGCTCGACTTGTCGCATCTTCAAATTCTTCACCTTGACCTTCAACATTTTGTTCCACTTCTTCACTTTCAACATATCTTCTATTTTCTCCTTCTCTAATTTGTTGTTCTTCTCTAATTTGTTGTTGTACATCAAACATTACCTCAAATACTTCTTCTTCATCTTCATGTTCCATTTAGAGAAACTTGAGTGTGTAGAGAAACTTGAGTATGTAGAGAAACTTGAGTATTCTATGTAAACCCTAAACTCTAAACTGAGTGAATGAGTATTCTATATATATTTGAAATTTTGATATATTTCGAATAATTGAGTGAAATATATTTGTAAACACCCCAAACTAGTTTATTATTTACAATTGAATAAAAAAAATGGAAAATAACAAGTTTAGATATAAAACAGATTATTATTTTAGATTTGGATAATTTAGTGAAATATGTTTGAAATTAAATTTTTTTTTTTTTTTTATGTCGGTACGAAATTTGTAAACCCTAAACCCTAAACCCAAACCCCAAACCCCCAAACTAGATTATGATTCAAAATTTGAAAAAGAAAATAAAAAATAATAAGTTTATAAATAAAACAAATTATTATTTTGAATAATTAAGTAAAATTTGTTAGCACGAAATTTGTAAATAACTCTAAACCCTAAACCCTAAATCTCAACCTAGTTTTATGATTCACAATTTTAAAAATAAAATAAAAAAATAACAAGTTTAGATATAAAACAAATTATTATTTCAAATAATTAAGTGAAATATGTTGGTACGAAATTTCTAAACCTTGAACTCGAACTCTAAACCCCAAACTAGTTTATGATTCACAATTGAAAAATAATAATAATAACAAGTTTAGATATAAAACAAATTATTATTTTAGATTTTATAGCATGTTTGATTACATGTTTTAACTTGGTTATAAAGATACTATGTCATACAGGATAAAGAGTGTAGAGTGCATGTAGTTTTATTGATGTAATTGTGTTGTTTCTAACCCATTTTTTTAAATCGGATTTCAATTTTTCTAATTCAATTGAAATCGTTTGAGTGCATTTGGAATCGTTTGAGTGCGTGTCCATGTCGTTTGAGTGTACACTCAAACACGTGACCAAGTCGTTTGAGTGTAAACTCAAATTACATGTCCAAGTCGTTTGAGTGTACACTCAGACGACATGACCATGTCGTTTGAGTGTTATTTTGAGTTTGAGTTACACTCAAACTAGATGGCCAAGTCTACTCAAACGATATGGACAAGTCGTTTGAGTGTTACTCACACTAACACTGAAACTACGCGGCCATGTACACTCAAACTTCTGTGCCATGTACACTCAACTTACGCGGTCATGTAGTTTGAGTGTACACTCAAACGACATGACCGTGTAGTTTGAGTGTACACTCAAACGACATGGCCGCGTGTAGTTTGAGTGTTAGTGTGAGTAACATGAAACTACTGGCGGTCATGTAGTTTGAGTGTACACTCAAACGACTTGGTCATGTAGTTTGAGTGCACACTCAAACGACATTGCCGCCGTAGTTTCAGGTGTACACTCAAACTACATGGGCGCGTAGTTTGAGTGTACACTCAAACGACATGGCAGCGTAGTTTCATTAATGTACACTCAAACATGGCGGCGTAGTTTCGATGTTAGTGTGAGTAACACTCAAACGACTTGGTCATGTCGTGCGAAAGTGTACACTCAAACGACTTGGCGAAGTCGTTTCGTTTTTCACTTAAACGACATGGTCATGTCGTTTTGAAGTCGTTGAGTGTACACTCGTGACGTATATGGTCGTTTCGTTTGAAAAACGTAAACCAAACGGGAGGGTTAGTTTTGGCAATACCGGTTGAATTGGTTGCTGGGCTTGAGCTTTATGGCAAATTTGTAATATGGCAAATTTGTAAAATTTCTTTTTTTTTGAGGGGTTGCCCAATCCAATTTGATGAGTGCCCAATGGAATCACCATATGTAATGGTCCAAATTTCCTATGCAAAGAGCACCAAGAGAACGACAATAGTGAGGACAGAACTGACTGCAAGTACTCCTTTTATAGTTAGTAGTACTTCACTAAGTTTTGACGCATTGAATTACAATTCGGTCTTGTGATTTGTGAACACCAACAATGATGGTCAGGTCACAAGAACCTTTCTACTTTCACTTACGATATAAAAGTTACCTCTGTCAGCGATATTCAGTGATGGGATTTTGTGTGTGCAATTCATTCATTATATTTTCTTGTTCTTGTCTTCTGGATAAAAGCCTTGATGCATTATTCTGATAGAATTTCGTACAAGGACTTCTTAGAATTTCTTCATCCATACAAATGAAGGTGGGTTAGGAAATCTGGCGCGCCTATCCCCTTTTACCCAGCACACATTTTTTTTTAAGGAAATCACACCCTTATTACTGTGAGTCATTACTGTGGCACTATGGGGAAACTAAAATCTCACGAGTTAACGAGTCCGAATTTGTTACACACGGATTATTTGTGTGTTTGTTGACACTTTCTAGGAGTGGTCCACGTGTCTAATGGTCTCTCTCACTTTGACCTACTTAAAAAAAATGGTATCCCGGCTACGGGCAACTCTTATTTTGTGTTAGAGCATTCCCAAAAAAATATATATATATATATATATATATATATATATATATATATATATATATATATATATATATATATATATATATATTATAAATTTGTCATTGTACTAAAAAAATATGTTTTGTGGGAGGTACCCCGAAACCAGTTGCCGCCTGATGGTCCAATCAATGAAATAGATTTTTATGTAAAACAGACCTTAAATTTTGTGTATCTTGTATCAAATGCATCATGGCTCTTTATACAACACGATTCATTACCTTTGATTTTGTTTCTGTATTAAGTTGTTGGTCGCATCTCCAATGTCCAAAGCTGAAAGAAACCACAATTTGGTGATGTGGACAATATTATCTAGTTCTCGACTTCTCCGTCCCAAGAGCTGAAGTTTTGAACTGATGAATAATGGATTGAAGTTTCTGATGTCAACTTTGCCCAAGTTTGAAAGACTCATATGAAGCATATAACTCAAATTTCCCACAACTCGAGTGCTTCAGTAATATAGATTTATTACCGATCTTCTATGAAATTCAAGTTTTCCTTTCTGTTGCTCCGTCAATGATTGGCAAGATCCATAACTGGAGCGCGGATGAGGTGAAAGTAAAGCGTAGTGTCACTGATTGTTGTAACATGGCATTTCGGAAGCATTAGCGAAGATTGATTAACTACCAGAAATAGAAACTAGCGGCTAGTAGTAGTGGGTGTTTGGTTCTTATTTTTTCAAAAAATTATTTTTTCTTAAAAAATATTTTTATGAAAAAGTATTTATTCTAAAAACAGTTTTTCAATAAACATGTTTGGTTGTGATTTTTCTTAAAAGCTATTTTATAAAAACAGATTTCAAGACGCGACTATGTTTTCGATATATTTTGTAAGATATCAAGATATAAATCTAAAAAGTCTAAAAACATCCGGAGAGTTCATTTGCCTTTAGCACCCAAAATGTTTCTTTAAAAGAAAAATAGTTTTTTAACTTGAAAAACAAATTTTACCTAATTATCATAAAACAACTTTTTGGGATCAAAAAGTGTTTTTTGGAAGAAAAACTATTTTTTTTTAAATAGAAACCAAACACATTTATTTTTTCAAAAAATATTTTTTCACTAATAAACACTTTTTGACAATAAATAAACAGGATCCAAACACTCCTTTTAAGCTCATATGTAAAAAAATTAGTTTTTTCTTAGTTTGACACAATATATGGAGAGGTAAACATTTTTGAGAGGGGGAGGGAGAGAAATCAGTCAGTTGGAGAAGAAGGGTGGCTGAAGGAGACGAAGGTAACTGGTACTAAGTGGTTCTCCGGTTTCCTTTGGTTCGGGCTATTGTTGGTGGGGGGCCAACACAATTTGGAGTCTGATCTAAACAAATTGAGAGAATGAAAAAACAAAATGAAAAGAAAAATTGAAAAGAAAAATTGAAAAGAAAATGAAACTGATGAAGGAGAAGGAGGGGCAGCTCAAGCCATTTTGGGCCCTGAGCAAAGTTCGAAAAGCAGTCTTCTACTATTGATTACACTCACTTTTTGCAGAATAAATTAAATATTTTTTGTTGAAGTGAGGGAAAAAAGAAATTTGCTTGAAACTGTATTACATTTTTTTGTGTTCAATTCAATTATGTTTTTTTTTTCAAATGTTATTATATGGCTAAATCTACTGTGCGCGAGATGTAGGGTATGCTCTCACATCTCGGCCACTCATCACAGGGGTGCGTGTGTATTGCAAGGTAAAAGTACTGATCCAAAGGCCCATACGACCTGCGCACTGAAGACATAATAATATAAAAATGAAATGAAATCCAAACTACTAAATCTAGGGTGGGCTGAGTTGGGGGACATTTGGACTGTTGGGCCTTAAGCAACTGCCTATTCTGCTATAGAGTTGAGCCGACCCTGAGGAGAAGATTGGTTCTCCTACTTCTACCGTTGCCGCATTTTATGACAGTACGCAAATACACCATGAACCCAATGTTAGGTTCGTTCATTGTTTGTTTGACTATACATAACATTTACACATCCATTCCTATTAAAATATTTTTTTTTTCCTAAAATCAACAACTTTTAGAATTGCTCTTTTGGGAATTAAATTTACTAGTTTGATGAAGTAAATCATTATATAAAAAAAAATGTAGAGGACTGTGGAAGTATGAATCTAATGATTTGGATTATTTAAAGTCATGAACCATCTTCTAGAATGGGTTTTGAGTAACATCAATATTTGTTTTTGTGGAGAGTGAGAATTATTTGATTCCAAGTGAGGGGAAACATGAGAAGACCGGTTTACTCTTCTATGTATTCTTCTTCTTCTGATTTCATATTTTTATTATCTTTTCATTTATTTTTATGTGTGTTATTAAATATGGGTCAAACATTGAGAGTATAAATGACACATGGACCACTCCTACTGAGTGTCAACAAACACACGGATAAGCCATGTGCAACAAATTTGAACTCTGAGTTAGTGAGCCCAAAACCAAGAGAAAAAACAGATTTCAACTTAGAACTCTATTCGGTTCTCTCTCTTCTCTTACTCATACAGTAACACAAATTCCAAATACAAATTCAGGTGGAAGAGATGAGAATATTCAATGTGTTTATTTGGTGTTTTAAACTTTAAAGCACCTAAATTGTAAAAATTAAGAATATGAATACAAAATACTACAACCCATCCCTTCTCACAAACCCAGCAACATCTCTCGTCTCTTATGATAATTTAGATTTTGGTGTCACCTCTCAAGCACCTCAAAGTTGTTGATTTTGATTTAATAATTTTTTTTTTCAAGAGTAAATCTAGGGAAAAAAAATCAGTAATGAAAATGAATTATATACTATATAGGGTTTATCAAACTCAAGATCAAATTATTGAAGAGGAAGAGAAAATGGTGAAAAGAGAAAGGAGAGCTAATTTTAATTTGGAGTCTTTTTTTCCTGGTTTTTTGGGCTCATTAACTCGTGAGATTTTAGTTTCTTTATGGTGCCACGTTATGACTCATAGCCAATCAGGTGAGGTGTAATTTCGTTAAAAAAAAACTAGCAAAAGCAGCACGTATTCAACTGTGCATCCGTTGTTCAATTTTTTCTGTGGCGTGTGAAAATACTATTCATCAAACCCCATATTTTTCTACGTAGTAACTAGTAACTAGCAAGTAAGATGTGTGCTGGGTACTGTGGGATAATCGCGCCCAAATCTAGGAAATCTCACAATTGTAGAAAAAGTCCCAACACAGACCCACTTAACTCAGAACCGCGTAGAACTGTAATAGTATAGAACAGCTAGCATTCAATATCCTGTTATTCCTGTATTAACATCGTACACGTACAATGATCACAATTTCACAAATTCCTTTTAGCCAGCTTCGAAATGATCTGATTGCCTATGGGACACCCAATGGACCCACAGAGTTGTTAACTTTGGAAGCGTTTTAGTGAGCTGCATCTTGGCCTATGGGCAATAAACCGAAGTACCAAAATCATTTCATTTGTTTTTCTTTTCCCACGAGTACACTGTCCACGACCATAAAGAAGAACGAAAGGGAGGTGTATGTGGATATAGTACAAAATATTACGATAAATATTGCAATATATTTAGAGATATATAAGATTGTAAATATCGGTTATATTTCTATAATATTTTGAGATATATGGTGATATTTGGAGATATGTAGTATAGCTAACAATTTTATTTAATATTTATTATTATATTTCAAATAAATATAAATTATATCACGATATATCATCAATAAATATCTACTATATTTGTCAATATTTTAGCGATATATCAAGAAATATCCACTATATTTGTTAATATTTTAGATATATCTACGATATTTGCATATGAAACAATGTAAAATATTTTCAAAAAAACAGATATCCACGATACATATCAAGAAATTGAGTATCGATAAATATCCATATTCCGATATTTTATACCATGTACGTGGATAGGGGTGCCAACGGGTCGGTTTTGGGTCGGGTTTTAGCAGTTTTGGTTTGGGTTTTACTATTTACGGTTCTATCGGTTTCGGTTCTCAACGGTTTTAGTATTAGAATTATAAAACCCAACCCAAAACTATCAAAACCCATGATTTTTTTATCGGTGTTGGTTCTACTTCAGGTCTTTATTATTTATTATGATTATTAAATAATTTCAATCATTTAAACACTAAAACTTTTTTTTTTTTAATTTGTTTATTTTCCTACATGATAATATTTTATATATAATTAGTGATGTATCAACAATCATATTTACATCAATCTATGAATATATATAAATCATACACGTTAAAATATTTACAATTCATGTGATGATTTCAAGCTTTGAAATAGAAATTAAAATAATCAAATATCTAACCCCAAAAATTTGATTTTTTTTTTACGTGCATACACAAATATTTGTTTCCCTGTATTAACTCGATCGTGTACATGTGCAATCACATATATTTGTTATCTTGATATATTTTACGCACACACACACACACACACACACACACACACACACATATATATATATATATATATATATATATATATATATATATATATATATATATATAATATATATATATTTAAATCGAATTAATCGCATTTTAAATCGAAGACATGCATTTTACAATTACATCTCATTACTAATTTTTAACATGAACACTACATATTGGTTTATAATAAGTGTATGTACCACAATATATCAAATGTGTATCCTATTTAAATATACACGGGCATAAGTTAATACATATAAAATGTATTAGTTAATTCATAATATATACGCTGACATTATTATTAACATCTATGATACACTTGTTTAACGTATTGTTACAAAATATACATTTAACAACACACATTCACTATTATGTTATATATATTTAATAGATTTTTACACGTAAAAAATATATTTTATATTATAATGTATGAGTTTGATTATCTTAAATGTAATATAATGCTAAATTTTATATATCGAAATCATAATAATTGGTTCCGGTTTCGGTTTGGGTACCCACGAATTTTTTATTATTCAGTTCTACGGTTTCGGTTCTTTATCGGTTCGATTTAGAGGTGATAAAAGGGCTGGGTTGGGCTAGCCTACCCGTCAAACCATAAAAACCCTCGTGATTGAGGGCCGGGTCGACTAGGGTCAAGCATGAAAACTCAATCCCTTAACCCGCCCATCGACCCTCATTTTTGAGGGCCAAATGAGGGGCGGGTCGGGCCCGATCTAATTATACTTTACTAGTTTAATTTTTTTTTTGTAATTTTTTATTTATTTTTATCATATTTTGATTATGTATATCAATTTTAATATACAAAACTAATTCTTATGCCTTTAAAAAAAAACAAAAACAAAAAATAGATAGAGATGGTAAAAGAGGTGATATTCTTAAAACATCTACATTTTTCATACTTAACTATGTTGTTAGGTTGGATTTGCTTTTATGTATGACTTATATAGCTATCATTAAATCAATTACAAAAACTGTATATGTTATGTTATGTTATAATCTATCTCTTATTAAAAACTAATTTAGTGTTTTTTTTATATACAACTTAGATAATTACAGTATAATACATAAATATAATGTAAAATAACAAGAAAACGTATGAGGGCCAAGTGAGGGCTTAATGAGGGCCGAGTTCATGCTTCAGAACCTAGGCCCTAGTTCGCCCCTCAAATCTGTGAGGGCCAACTTTTGAGAGTTTGATTATGCAATTTTGAGGGGCGGGTCGGGGAGGGTTGAGGGCCTGAGGGCCAAATTATCACCCCTAGTTCGATTATTAATGACGTGTTTTAAATGGGTCTAACTTTTTAAGACCTAGAACCGGAACGGTTTCGGTTTTGGGTAATCGGGTACCATTGGCACCCCTATACGTGGATACCTCACCCAGTGAAAAATGTAACCAATATGGAGGTGTGCAGCTGGACCACAGTTCAAAATTTCAAATGGTCGACACAAATTTCATTTCAGCCACAAAAATTAATAAATTACATGGAGAACTTTCAATGGACTGATCCTTGTTAGTAGAATAGTAGTACGCATTGTTTAAGTCCATTTTTTTTTGGGTAAAGTTTAAGTCCATCTTCACCTTCAATACGGACACCTTGATCATAACTACAAACCCTACTTAAAAATGGTTCGATCTCGTAGTGGGTTAGACGGTTAGTGGTCCTGCTGAGCTTGTTGTTTGTGTCTATTATAGCTGACTTCCTCCTCGTAGGGAAGGCCCAGTGTGCTGAGTTAGACAGTAGATGCATGAACAATTGCTACAGGAGAGTGGCTCCAAAATCTTCAACATGATTGCATGTTTAACAAGAAACAAACAGAAAATTTTTGAGCGGAAATATAACCGTAGCATAGTAAGACCAGTACGTGCACATACTATATGCTGGCTACCAAGATTTCACTGCTTAACAGGCCCAACGGCCAATCCTCAGTTCTGAGTTCTGACAACGAAAATGATCACTTCGGCCTAGAATAGCACCCAATAGTGAGCAACAAGGCCCAAATACAGTATAAACAGTGAACGACAGCATTTAAGGGGACACTGCTGGAGATGGAGCGGGTGTGTTTGCAATCGCAGACCCCGTAACAGCACAATCAACATACGTGCTGCAATAATCAAAAGTGGCATCCCGGAAACTGTCAATCTAATCAAATTGTTGACTCTTCAGTGAACCGGAGGGTCCTATCTAAATATCTAAACTGAAAAACCATTCAGCCTTATAAAAAAAATCAATTTACAACAAAGTAATCTAGCTCTTGCAACTGCAAAAAATTAATCAATAATGGTTAACAATCAGTTAGCATCCTGATAAATGAGATCATAGCTGTACAAATTGGCTGAAATCTTCCGATGGAAAAAATCTCTCCAAATTTATGAGGTATAGTCATCTTCGTCATCATCATCATAATAAAAGCATTAACCCAAATAAAGGCACCAGCTGAGACAATCCTTGCCATTGGTTCCAAATTCGCACTGTATCACAAGCCATGTCTATGTTACAGGAGTGAATCCATCTGATCACAACCTCAATGCACATCATGCCATCACTCTTACAACCTTGCTCCTAATGCTTCTCACACTGTTTCTTTCACCCATCCTCATTGCAAATCATGTCAACTAACACTGTTAGCTACTCATCATTACCTTAGGGATCCTGCACTGATTTCACAGAAAGTTGCAACTTCTGTGTGTAGAAGTTGAATCCAAGAAGTCAACTTGGCTTCTACATACTGAGCGATGGAGATACACTACTCCGTATATCTGTCTGAAAAACAAATTTCAAATGTCAGTTTCAGCTCTGATCCGCATCTGTATTATTGAAACAGCAGGAAACATCATTTCCACTAATTGTACTCGACCACAACTGTGAGCATAAAATATGTACAGCAAACTTGTATCTCAGGATGCACTTTGGACACCTATGACACAAGGAGCTAGACAATGGTTTGAGCCCTATAAGTTTTTTCTACAACAAAGGAATTGTCCAAGAAATGTCGTCTGATGTGAACCAGGCGGCACTGCTAGATAAAATGAAATTTATGTACTTCAAACATTAGGGAGATACAAAAAGACAAAGAACAGATCAAAGGTCCGCCTTATTGAAGAAAACATTAAAAAAAAATCTAAACTACCAAAATTTTCCTCCCAACTAATCTCGTTGCCTACTGCTATCTACACCCTCACCCTGTTTAGTCTTCCTCCACCTCACTCAGCTCTATGGCTTGCTTCATTGCAATCAAGCCGTGTAGACTGTGTTGCATGGGTACGGGACGGAGTGTCTGGTTTGGACACGGGTACGACGATTTGGACACGGCGAGATCTGAGAATTAGGGTACTGTTTTGCTTGTGTCCGGGTGTCCGTGTCCATACCCGTGTCCGCAGGACACGGGTACGCGATACAGAGGAAATTAGGGCGTACCCATGCAACAGAGGTGTAGATATAAACTAATAAAAGAAACCACATGCCTGTTTCTTCCCACCAAATCCCACTCTTCCAGTGCTGCAGAATAAAGATCATTTGATCTCAGATCAAGACCAATTACTAGAAAAAAGAAAGGTTACAACAATCCAATCTCTTCCAAATGAAATAATATCACAAATCTTAGTACTTATTATTACTTTGGATCAATTGATCTTTGTAGAGCATGAAATCCAAGTAAGATATTACTCTCCTCTGAAAGTTTTTGCTGCATTTATATTCACTCTATTTAAACATGTTTAATTGTTTGAAGCTTTCTGTCCCATTCGACGAAACATGTATCTAAAGAATATAGAATATGTTTTCAGTTTTTTAGTAAATAACTTGAATTCCCTCTACTGATAGGAGTTGCAATACATGTTCAACATTTCCTAGCTTGTTGAATATTTTCTAACTATAACAAAATAAATAAAAACACACAGAGAGCCAGAGAAAATGAGAAGATTGATGAAACATGTTCATCAATTATATCCTTTCCATTATGTTTCTTCATCAATGTTCTCATTGTCTTCACACGCTTTTATTTATTTGTTATAGTTGCAAACGATTCAATAAGTTAGGAGAATGATAACATATTGCAACATGAATCAAACGAGGAACTTCAAATCATTCACTAAAAGCCTTAAAACATATTATGTGTTTGCGACAAAAAACTCTTAAGCAATTAATCCATGTTTAGATTGTGTAAATGAAAACAATAGAAACTTTAAATGATGCTACAAAGATCTTTTGCGGGGGAAGTAGCAATAAGCACAAAGACTTGCAATATTATTTCAATGGAAGAAATTTGACAGTGGTAAATTATCTTGCTCTAAGAATCTTCATCTTTTCGTCAATGGATGAACATTATGCATAAGACACTTTGGAATGAAGTCGGGAAGAGAAGAAAAAAGAAAAAACTATAAGGGACAAGAGTTTTGGATAGTCTAAGTGAGACCTACGTCAGCGCTTAGGATAGTGTTCCTGTATGAAAACTTGAAGGAAAATGAAAAATGAACAAAAATATATAATAGCTCCTCCAAATCAAACTAAGGTACATAATTTATTTCGCCCACGTTTCAATATGTACATTTTCCATATTTGCTGTGCTTTTACTGTCCATTACCAAGTTGGCTTGAAATCTTGTAATGAAAAATCTTGACAGGTTCATGATACACATGGCATTGGCACTTTAAATTTGTATAGCCTATAATGAAGACAAGATTACACACACTATTCCTAATTAATCTCTCTTAAAAGGACGGACTCGCAACTAACACCTAAGATTTTAGCCTGCTGTTGTGCAAGTAGTGGTTGAGATTCATTCTCATGCCTCGATATCAGTAAAAGGGATTTAAAATATCCAAACAAATAACCCACTAACTGTTTAGGAATATCATTCACTCTATGATTTTTAAGGAATATCATTAAATCTACCAAATTTCTAGGACCATTTTCGGAATATTCAACAATTTAGGAAAATAAGTCAAATCTACAAATAAGTGGTGAGGATTTTAACGCTGTATATAAGGAAACACATCCATAATCAAATCATCAATACTAATCAATTAAAAGATGATTATTATACTAACAGTCTAACAACTATAGAAACATTAGTATACATGTATAACTATTGAGTGCACGGACCTCCAGCCCATGTAGGCGTGTAGTGCCTGCAACACCTTGGACACATCAACAAGCATCGATAATTTGGTTCACCTCTTACTCTCCACTAAGGCTATGCCGTCGAAACAATGTCTCAACACACTCACCAAGATGCTTCCAATACAGTTAGGCTCACTTATGAGACACAGAAAAAGTACTTTGGACTATACATTATGACATATTGAATTTCTAAAATGAAAAAGTACAACAACATTCTCTCCCCCACATGTGGCAACCATTCCTTGCCTCTTGCTTTCTTCTTTTTTCTCTCAATATTTCCCTAATTTTCAAAACCAATACATTTTGTCTCTAAGATAAATCAACGGGGTAAAATATTGTGTTAAGGAGAAAACCAGTCCTAGGAGTTGGATCAGTTTCGGCTTGGGATTCACACCAATGCTCTATATATTAGAGATGAATACAATGTATAAAAAATTGTAATAAGAAAACTGAAGCAACTTTTAAATCTCATAATTTTACCCAAATAACTATTTTCTATGGAAACAAAATATTTCGAGTTCCTTAAAATTAAAATGATGAAATGTTACAAACATCCCAATGAATGTTGAATACATGGGCATTTCAAAGGCACACATAATAGTGCTACTAAGTGGTGATTACAATTTACAACAATATAGGAAACAATTAAATATGCCGATTTCCGAGGACAACTTTTAGGAATATCATAAAATATACTGACTTTCAGTAAGAGAAGACTGTGACTGTCAATAGTGCCGGAGGCTCAAGCATTTCTAGTCTCCTTATGTTATGTGCGGTAGTTGCACAAAAGCAGCAAAGAGGAAAAATTAAAAATTTCATATTAGTTGCCTACGTATGCAATGGGTAAAATATCAATACACCATTTATGAATTGGTGATTGTTATTTGCTAGAATGACCAAAGACAGTACAGCATGGACCCACAATGGATAAAAAGAAGACGGATATTCAAAGCCATAAAATTAGAATACAGTTCAACTGAGAGCTCCTTCTGTCTCCGAAATATAACAAAGATGGGAAAAGCTCTTCAAAGTTATAATAGTTAGAGTTAGCCAATAGTACCTGTTCAATCGAACTGGCAGGGGGAAGTTCCTATGTGTTTAGTAGTGCTCCGTCTTTAATTTTCCCTTTGGGATTCTCTGGCTGTCTTTATGAAGGAAATAAGAGATTCTCCCACACTACCCAAACTTTTCCTCCCAACTAATCTCACCCCATACCTGCTATGTAACACCCTCACCCTGTTTCCATCTCCCTCCACCTCACTCAGCTCCACAACTTGCTTCCTAGGAATCAAGCCATATAGATATAAAGAACCAGACCCCAGCTTCTTCCCACCAAATCCCACTCGTAGGAGTGCTGCAGAATCAAGATCAATTGACCTCGGATCAAAAAGTACAGCAAAGCTCCCGAAAGACATATCAGGCGTCTTAAACAACTTATCCAAATAGTCAGTTTCTTCTGGATCGCCATTCAATTCTTTAACGTTTATTATTTCTCTGGCGTTATTTATTTTCTCCATGGGAAACGAGGACCTCTTATTAGTGGCTCTTAATATGTTAGCGGCTTCTCTCAACCCACTGAGAAAGGCCCCATGCATTGTTGCAGGATACCGTCGGTTAGTCGCCTCCCCAGCAAAGAAAACCCTACCGTCTCCCACACTTTCTGCAAGAACATCATAGTCATCTCCAGAAGCCCCAATAGCTACATATGAATAAGATCCATAAGCAAACCTGTCCTTTCCCCAGCGAGTACATACAACTTGAACTGGGTTGGGAACCTGGATACCTTTCCGAGCAAAAATGCTCTTTAATATGTTCAAAACCCGGCCCACTGCATCAACAGGAGACATTAACTCGAACTTTACAGCAGATTCCCCTGCAACCAGAGCTACCAAAAGAGGGCCGCCCGACACCGAAGAGTAGCTATAAAACAAAAAGAATTCTCCCCGCATACTCGAGTCCTCTGTCAAATGGCCAAAGGTATCGATTCCTCCACCCCAAAAATCATAAGGGAATAACATGGCAACCTTATTTAGCAAACCGAAACCTATCCTCTGAATTGCTTCTTTCTTTGCCTGAGGCAGCTCAGGGACAAACGCAATTGCCTCTCTCTTGAGCACACCTAATGGCACTGTACACAAAACGACGTCCCCTCGAAACACCTGCCCGCCAGCAAAAACCATAACCCCGTCCGACCCATATTGAATCCTCTCTACAGTCCGATCATATATAATAGGAAGATTCTCAGCAAGTGCACGAATGAACCTCCCGTTCCCACCAGGGATAAAACAATGGTCTCCACCCATCTCGTACGGATCATCCTGGTCCCAAAACGCCATAGAAAGATCAGACAATAATGAAGCATTCGCGTATTCCAAATTCGCAAGATGCCAATCCAACAGCATCCGTTCTTGTGGCTCCTCCGCCACATCATAAGTCCGTCTAAAAGCTTCAAGTGCAGATCCTAACGAGACATCTACACAATCAACCTCCTCCAACATTGCTTCCCTCAACTTACAAACCTTATCTAACAACCTATTAAACGAAACCTCAACTTTGGAATCAATCTCAGAATCCACCGCCTTCCCATCCGGTAGATACAAAGGGCATATATCCCGAACCTTGTGTAAAGGAAACCCAAGCTGTCTAGCAAGAACACCAAGTGGATTCCCATTAATTCCAGTCAAAACACTACCACCCAAATCAGCAGCCGCAACAACACCATTATCACCACCATCTCCACTCATTTTCCTGGTCCGAACACGCCCACCGGCCCGTTTCCTACCTTCCAAAACCAAAACCTTAAACCCCAACAAAAGTAAATGTCTAGCAGCAGCCAGACCAGCTAAACCAGCACCAATAACAACAACACTACCCTTGTCCTCATTCTTCCTCATCAAAGAACTATCTCTAACAATATTCGGGGCAAGTCCAAAATTAATATAACCATACTCAAACAAAAAAGAATAAGCTAAATTAACCAAACCTTTATGTTCGGAACGTATAGACTCCAATGCATGATCTCTAGTCATCCAAGTATCCACATTGGACCGCCACCTGGCAAGAATATGATTCCTTACAACAATATAATTACTTTGTTCAACTCCACCAAGATAGGAAACTACATTGTACTCAATCTCTTCTTCTGTTAAAGAATCTACTGGGAAGCCGACCGAGAGAGCTATTAACGCTTCTATGTCAACTTCTTTAGCAAGATTATCGGCCATTTTTCGACGTTTTCGATTCTTGGTTGAGTTTATTTGGAGGGAGATTATTTGGTCCATTAGTTTTGAAGATGATTTGGAGTTGGAGTTGGAGTTGTTGGCGTCGTTGTGGGGTCGGAGGATACGTAAGCCGTTTAAAGCAGTGGAGGAGGGGATCATTTCTGGGAATTGTTTCTTTCGTCTTCGACGTTTTTTAATTAACGGGACGGTGTTGGTAACTTCTTGTTCGGCGGGTTCTGAAGAAGTGGGAGGAATTTTATTAATGTCGGGCGAGTCCATCAATTTCAGTTTTCAGAGGAGGGAACTAGGGTTTTCAGGGGCTTCCGGTCTAATTAATTACGTTTACGTTTTCGAGGTGTCGCTTTTTTATTGGTGCTGGGTCTGCTGGGATATTTTTTGACTGAGCTATGTAGGTCGTACTTTGAGAGGTGTGCTCAACTGAATCACTTTTTATTCTCAGATTTGCTTTTTTGTTTGGAGAATCTAGCTAGAGAAAGTCAAATATAGCATGGCAAGCCTTAACCATATTTAGCAAGTCCAATGGGGTGCTACTATAGGGTTTTTATATAGCACCCCCAAAAACCAAATAACTATTCCAATGGTTACTAGAAGGGGTCTTAAATTTGTGGCCTTGTCTAAGAGACGGAGGACAAAGTTTATTGTTCAACGGACGACAAACTTTCTCCCGTCTGTCACTATTCACGATATTGTTCACTTTTACTGTTTACAAAACTGTTCATTTTTAAGTAAATAGTGACAGGACGACACCATGCACCAATTCCACAAAATACTAAAGAAAAGTCCATTGGCTTTGTTTTTCATGTTTTGGCATGCCAAATTTGATTGGGCTGCTAAAAAAAATTTATAAATCCTATGTGACAGCATTATAACAACCCTATATAGCACCCCCATTGGACTTAAGGGGTATCGTCGAGAATGTCAATTGACACATTGTTTGTCTGATTGTCCCTCTTTCCATCCATCCTCGCTCTCATCTATTCGCCCAAATTAAATTAGATTATGTGAGTTTTGGTTTTTCTGTCCTATAATTGAGATTATTTTTTGTCCAAAATTAAGGATTTAGAATGAGATTACATGTGATGCATTCGATTGGTTTGGGTTTTTGGTCCTAAAACAAGGATTACGCACACATTAAGATTGCTAGATCAACAGACCAGCACACCATCTGTATTGTTTTCCACAACTCAATTAAAACAGTTGCTAGATAAGGCCTCAAATTTAGCAGAATTTATCATACCAGAAAAATTTAGACCCCCACATATCATCCCCACTAAAAAACGTGTTTTTGTGTTTGGGGTGTTATATGCCTTTTAGCAGCTCATATAGCCCCCCTCCCCCGCCTTATGGACTAGCTCTATTAAAGTTGGGAAAGTCATTGAGAAGTTGAGAACAATTTTAGTTTTCTTAATTTATTTAAAAAAAAACACATTTCTTATCGGAAAATAAAACATTTAACACGTAAACATTTAACTTAGTGCTGGTATCGACTTGTCGTATGCAAACGGATGCTCTCACACCATCTTCGTGCTACGGAGAACATCAACACATTGTACTAAAAAAACACGTTTTGAAATATATAACCTCGCGCCAAATGAGGTTGTCAATTTCATCGACGGGGATAGTGGTTTGGTAGTTGCAAGTTAGATTTGGTAAGTTGCGACTTTTTGATGTGATGAACTCTATAACATTGAGATCATACTTGCCAATCCATACCCATTGGCGCGCGATATAAGCACTTGCTCACATTAGGTTTGTAGCTTGGGAGAGGATAAATAAGGGGCACAGAGTGACATACACAAAATCATATTATTCTTGTTACTTCCTTGTTAAGGGCATCAAAGATGTACCACCACAAAAAATGCATTAAGTGCAATTGCATTATACCAGTCTAAAACAACCCAAATTTGTCCTGATTTCGCTAAAATCTATCTATCTATCTATATCTATTATTGCACAGTGGGCGAAAATGCTCATATGGGTTTTTAGGAGGCCACATCAACACAATTTTAAAGTGGGTACACAAAGTTAATTAAAAGTCATGCCAATATTTTGATTATTTGCGAGTCGGTCCTTACTACAAAATAGATTAGACGTTGGATTTGCTGGAGATTGGATAGATGTTTTCGAGATACATATAATAAGAACAAAACAATTACACGCCCAATCTTTAAACCAATTCGCGATCACTACGAATCATTCAAACACAAGATTTGAATCTAAAAAAAAAAACTTCAACTTCAATTAGGAATCCTAAAAACCCAAAATACCTTCAACTACTATTAACCCAAAAAAAAAAAAAAAACACCCAAAAGCCAAATTGAAGATGCTGCATTTGTTCATGGGGAACCATCTCAAGATGATAATAAAGGTCCTCCACAGGTTGATTCCGAAGCTATAATCCTTCATGAGAAAGTGACTAAGAAAATTATCAAGGAAGGTCGTGGCGAGAACCCATCCAAGTATTCCACATGCCTTTGTAAGTATATTATCTTTATTTCGAATTCTACAGATCAAACTGTTATATATACGGAATTGCATAACATGGGCTATACCAAGATCACATCTGAATATTGTCCTTATTTTAGGGAGAGACTATATTGTTGTGATAGTGCACTATAGAGCCTGGACGGAAAACACGCATCACAAGTTTGAAGATACATGGCAGGAATAGAGACCAATAGAGATGGTTCTTGGAAAAGGTAATTGTGGTTAAAGTATTAGTGTCTACTGTGGCCTTCATTTTAAGTCTATGAAAGAAGATTATCAATTACTCAATAAACAACCACTTGACTTTTGTAAGAGTTGTGGTGTCATGAAGTCGTGTGTGTATATATATATATATATTTTTTTTTTTCAGCTTTTTTTTTTTTCGGTTTCTTATTTTTATGAAGCCCAATTGTTTTGACAAAGTTAACTTAAAAGCAACTTTTGCTTGCATAATTATATGTATCTTTACTAAATTACTATTATAGATTGTAAACTTATAGGGGAATTCGATGAGCAATATAAATTGTTTTCCTTAACTATTTTTTGATGTTTCAGGGGCTTGATCGCGATCTCAGGTGACCTAATGGGCGATGAGTTACATTTTTGTAATGATCTCAGGTAAGAAGTCTAACTAAAAAGTTATCATGAGCAGTATGAAGCTCTTTATGGTATTGGATTCATTACAAAAGTCCGTCTAAATACTTTCTAGGACACTTGATAGATTTCATTATTTTTCATTTTCTACTAATTGAGATATGTGTGTGTCGTAACCATTATTAAAATTCTTATTCATTTGCAAAGTAAATTCTTGGTGATGAACTTTAGACAAAATGGCAACATGTTCAATCCTACAGGAACTCCTTATCATGGTTACCGTTAACATGTGGTATGGAAGGATACCTTCGTATGTGCTTATGAGCTTAGACCTCAGATATGAACGCAGAGTAATTTTTTATATATATATAGTCATTACATTAGATAGTGGGCATGTCTTATATGGGACACTATTAAAGATTTTTTTTAATTCTATTGTCGTATTATTTTTAAAGTATGGTTTACCAGTGAAGCTTTGGAGGCAACGCTGGACTTATCTCAACTGAAACCTCTCCAATTAAAGGACCTCTTATTAGCTAAGGTTAGCTTCATTAGATTTGATTTATTTGTTAAAAGTGGTTTTGTCTAGGATAATTAGGTTAGAACATTGGATATAGTTGTTTTAGATGGTTTAGGTTTTGCTTTGATAGATTTCAGTATTTTACAATAAAATCATTATACACATGAAGGTGAAAATCCTTTGGAATTTTTTGTGATTGATACAAAGTTTGCCAAAATTTTGTAGTGTGTTGCTCTGATTTTGGTTGGACAATTTTGTCAAATTATGACCAAATAGGGAATTGACTTAGATTGATGTGTTGATCTGTTTTTATGCTAGGAGTTACAGTTTAGAAGTTGTTGTTGTTGTTTTAGTGATGATGCAAGCACAAAAGGAGGCATCATCAGATTTGAATTGCAAAGACAAATTCCTTCCTCAAAGTGTTACTATACCTAATGGAACAGCTACAAATGATATTTTCTCTGAAATGGTAAGTTGGTTATTCAAGTTGTCATATGAATTTCAGACTACCATTTGTACAAGCATGAATGAAGTATAGTTGTCATGCTTTGATAATGGGAAAAACTAAATCATGCATGTCATCCTTTTAGTTTATTTTTCTACCCATGAGTCTTGAATCTTAAGTGCAAAAAGACTACTTAAAGCTATCATTATTTTCTTCTTCAGCAGGCCAAAGATTGAGTGGAGACTTTTTTGTTGGCTTTCATCTTAAATATCTTTCTTGAAATCATGTAAGTGAATTTTTATTTTTATCTTGCTTTCTTCTTTCCTGAATTATATATATATTGAGTATTAAGGACATTGTATTGGTTTATTTCGTATTTCAGAGATAAAGTGGTAAAGTACCATCTGTATGACTGACACTTCTCCATGTGGCAACACATCGAGTGCTTGAGAATTTTACTACTTAGCATATTGTTTAAACTATTTCAGGTAATGGAAAAGATTTTTGTGTAAACTTGCTTAGCATAATGGAAAGAATTTTTGTGTAATATTTTAATTAGAGCTATGTTGTTTAGCACACATGAAGATTAGTACCTTATCATTGAACATAAGCTACTCACTCGGTATCAGTTTAGGATCTCAAATGTTTTGAGCATTAATCTAATAACGAAAAATGTTCTTTTTTATTCCAAGTGTCTTAGGAAGCATGTAAATCTAATTACCAATGACTTTCGAAATGTGAACGTGGATAGGAGCTAGGTCTGAGCATTGGACAATACAATTCCATTCTCAGACGACAATTATATATGAAAGCTTATGACAGGAGTGTTGTGTCATGATAGTTGTTGCAAGTAATGATATTGATTGGCATATGACTGAAATCTTGATAATGCAAATAGTTTAGATGAATTGTACTACTGGAGCTTGACTATAAGTGGTGGCAAGGATTGATTTGTGAAGGGCGAATGATACGTGTACGAGGACTTCTCAATCCTGGAGCTAAATAGACATAAGCATGCTCCATTATTAGTAAAGTAAATAGAAATAGTATTTACTATAGGTTTATGAGGGAATTGGATTTGTGCTTGCTTTTATGTTGGATCGTTTGAAAATTTGAAATAAGAAGTGGCGATCTATATTGAATTGTACATATATAAGTTAATATTTAGAATTTCTTACATAAGGATTGTTGTAGTTATATGTCCAGCCAAGAAAAAATTAACTTGAAAACAACAAATAGACTAATGCCTGTTTTGTTATATATTGGTCTACTAAACAAAGTCCCAAAACAATTCTAAAGACTTGCAAAAATAAATAAATAAATAAACAATAAACATACCCAACCATAGAATAAAATTAAAATAACTCAAATTAAACATCACAAATTAAATTTAACTGACTTTAGATTGGATATTATGTATGATAATTATTGCTTTAGTGTATGAATTGATTTATTTTTTTTCACAAATCATTGTTGTCAATTTATGCCTTTCATCCTCCTGTTGAATTTTATTCCATTGCAATTTTTTTAGTCCTAATTTCAAAACATTTTGGCAAATTTAATTTATGCTACGTATATGATATTAGTGTTTTGTTCTTACTTTTTACCATCATATTTTTGCTTTTCCAACACATACGTAGTCTGACAACATACTACAATTTGTGAAATGGAACCACTTTAAATAATTTGCATTTAGAATGGTTAGTCATGTTATTTTAATTGAAATTTCAAATAGTACTATGTGTTTTTTACTTAAATATTTTCTCACTATAGTTCTTTGATCTGAAGATTTCTTAAGGTACAATTGCTTCCACTCCTCCAATTGCAGATAAATGATATAGTATAGAAAGCAAATGCCATAAGGAAAGGAATAACAATTTTATACATTGGAATTTATCCAAACTTTGTCGAAGAAAAGGTTTCGCACTTGGTAGGTTTGCAAACTTGAGTTGCATATAGTTCATGAAATTTGTAGTAGTTCTATTTTCTTGAAGCTTTGTCTCCTTAAATTTCATCTTCCAATCGATTGAACTTTTGTTGGCTATGTTGCAAGCAAAAGCAAATGTCACTTGAACATTTATATCAGAGAAGAGGAGGAAGCAACAAACTCCCTGAGCAGCCTAATGTTGTTACCAACAACTTTTCATTCCAAAATGGTAGTTGTAGTATATATAGAGATATGTTTTTTATTAGCCATCTTTAGAACCAAATAGTAAGATTTCCACAATGCATTTTCCTAACTTTTAGTTTATTTGTTTTTGGTAAACTTTGTTAGTTACTCGATACTGTTTGAATGTTCCGTGGAGTATAATTTTCCATTTCAAATGTCTATATATCTTTATCAATAGTTTTATTGTTATCCATTTTTGATGTTTGTTATATAATATAAGAGTTATTAATAAAACATGCTTCCCAATAAAAAAAACAAATAATAAACAAGTTTATTCAATATTAAATAAACAATCCCCGCCATGGAATAATAATCTATTTCCTTTTGAATTGGTTTTGGAAACTTCATTAAGGACTAAACCAATCTTGCCTTTCATAGAATCTAATTCACTAGGGACAGTATATAGAACTTCTTCAAACTCGTCGTCTTGCCAGTAAACTTTGGGTTTGTAGGAGGTAACATGGCCATTGGATATCTGAAGAGAAAGGGAACTTCCATTTCTAACTGTCATTTCTACTTGGCCGGAGTCAGTAAATTTGATGCCTTTACGAGTGAACTTCTCATCGAGTGTCTGTGTAGTGAACTGTGTTGGTGTTGTTGTTGTAGATGAAGAAGCCTTAATTGAATTAAGCTTGGAGTTGGGGAGAGGGAAAGATAGGAGTGAAGCCATTGGAAGTCCTCTGTTTTCAGAGTCCACACATTGCTCTTACTCATCCTCACTATTTTGTTTGGTAGCAGTATTTGGTTTAAATTTATTTTCTATATTTCTTAGAAAAAATTATTGACATAAATACTAAACTATAGTGGATTTTACATTATGGGAACTTTTTTTTTTTTTTTTTGCAAAATAGGGTACCGTATATTTCAAATATTGCTAATATGAGTACTCGTTATATACGATGTTAAATATTTATGTACGATGTTAAGTATTTATACATATTTGATGCTAAACCGAAATTTCCAGTAGGTTCCTCAATACCAACACTAGTATCAACAGAAACACGACTTTGCTGACATAGGGGAATGATCTTTAAACTAATAATCATATAACGGACGTGCTGGTGGTGGTGAAACCCTAGGTGGCTCCCATTTAATTGGTTGTTCTATAAAATCAGTTGTTGGAAAACGAGGATGATGGTCTTTGATATAATGAAAAGGGGGTCGATGTGGTAAATCGTAAGTTGGGCGGTCAGGGTGGTATTGTGGAGGTGGAGGTGGAGGTGGAGGTGGGAGACATTGGTGATTGGGAAAATTTCGGTCATCTGGAAATAATCTAGGTGGTGGTGGAAGAGTAGCATACCTATTTTCGTTGCTATGGTGGCAGTGGTGACGGTGGAACGGTGAACGTGGTTCCATTGGATCAGATCTCTCTAATTTTTTTTTGAGGAAGACTTTTTTTCGGTCAACTAATTTTGCAACGGTCAAAATTTATACGTAATTGTATCATGGTCAAAATTGACAATGATCAAAATTTGAAATTAGTTGACTCCGTTTGCCAAATCATCAAATACGTATAAATACTTAACAACGTACATAACGAATACCCATATTAACAATATTTGAAATATATGGTACCCTATTTTACAAAAATAATAATACAGTACCCATAATGTAAAATTCACTATAGTTTAGTACCCATGTCAATATTTTTTCTTACCCCCCTATGTTTCTTACTTTACTTAAACCTTCAATATAGAACCAAGTCAAGCCATATGAACATTTTATGAGCTCACTGGCCAACATTTTATGAACTCACTGGCCATACGTTATCACCCTCCACTTGTTGGACCTAGTCACCTAGACAAGAAAAATGTATCAATTAGATGAAGTATCTATTGGCTTTATCCCTCACATGAGGAGAGTTCACTCAACAGATGTAGAGATGCGATCAAGGCCAGATTCTTCTTGCTTTCGAGAGCGACGACTGCTTTCGTGCCTTTGAGGGACTTCCAGTAGAGTGAGTACTTGGTCTTGCTCAGAGCGCGACTTGCGCTCGTGCCCTTGAGGGACTTCCAGTAGAGTGAGCGCACCCTGCGCCCTACTTGAACTTGTTCGAAGCTTATTTCACCCGGCCGTGTCTATTTTTCATGGGCTTCGCTATAGTAACTGCGAAATTTGTTTTTTGATATAAAAACAAAATCAAGGTTTTGGAAAACCTAACCCAGAGAGAAGAACCAAAGAACAAAGAGAGATAACATTTACAGAGAGACAACCCTGTAAAGAGATAAGAGTGGTCTAGTAAGGTGAGAGACTGAAAGGAGAGATTGTAATCTTCATTCTCACTTTATAAAGAACTAGCTCTTGTGGAAGTAGGCACCATTGGCCGAACCACGGTAAATTTTTGTGTTGTGGTTTGTTTTTACTGCTTTACATTATTATCTGTTGTTAATAGTTGTTTAGCGAGTTGGGCATGTTAGTATAGGTTGTAGTTGATATTTATAATTTGTCTGGAGTTGGATATTGTTAAAATACAAATTATCTATGTAGTGGGGGAATCGATTGGTATTGGTATAATCCCCAACAGTATCAAACGATATTGTAGCGATTAGATCAAGGACTGATAATATCAAAAACAACCTAGCCATTGCAACTCGTAAAATTATGACAAATTTCGTATGTGTTGATCACTGAATTTAACAAAAGGTTTTCATGGCATTGTGGTACTCATTTTCCCTGAAAACATGTGGCCGATAGGAACTTAAGGAAAGCGTAGCCATTCTAATTCTTAAAAATTTGACTACTTTGATCTGATAACATGTTACATGGTAGCATTATGGCACACATTTTCCCTGAAAATATGTTTCCATTCAAGTTTAAGATGAATGATGTACTTTGGAAATTACATTTTGCTGTTGTTTTTGGTACTTTTGGACAAAGAATTAGTGGCTGGGCCAAGTGAACGAGACATGTAACTTCCTGGCTATATTATGGCATGACATTAACTCACATAAAAAATCATAATTCTACCTTATCATTGCAAAAAATGGTAAGACTATTAGTTTTTTTTTCGTATAAATAGAAGGACAATTGAACTTCATTGACTTTTGCTAGAGAGTCTTTAGTGGTTGCACGTAGCTTTAATCGGTCTCTGCCTGCTTATGGGGTATTTTGATTATACAAGATGACTTTTTTTCTTATCACAATTACTTAATACGTACTTCTAGCTATGATATCAATACAAAAAATGGTAGGAGAGGTGGTTTTTTTCTTTTCTAAGAGTAGGAGGAGAAATTAACTTCACCTTACTTTAGCTAGAGAGATTGTTTACGCGTTGTTGCATATAGCTTTCATTGGTGTCTGCCTGGTTTTTGTTTATTTTGATTATAAAAGATGCCTTTATTTTCTTTTCATATTTACATTCAGTAATGTGGTAATATCATACTTCAACAGCAGTAAATGAGCCTATATAAGAGTGATGTGTTTCAGAATTCTCTCCATCCCCACATCTCTACTCTACAGCACCATATGGCTTCTTTCAATCTCTTCCACCCTGCATTATGTTTCTCTTACCTTATGTTGTTCACCTTCTTCACCTTTGTGTCAGCTGATGCTCACAATAATGTCTCTGCTCTCAACTTTGTGTCACCTGCTGCTGATAGTAATGTCTCTGCTCCCACTTATGTGTCTTCTGATGCTTACAAAAATCTCTCTGATCCTACCAAGTATTATGAACCCCTTGCACCCTCACCTAGTTCTTTTGACTACTATATCTTTGCTCTTCAATGGGGGGTCAGTGTATGCAACGCAGCAGGAACACATTGCCTTGGAAAGGACCGTGGACAACCCATGTTTTCGATCCACGGTCTATGGCCCTCCGTGCTTAAAGGAAAACAGCCTTCTAACTGTGCCCCAAGGGATATATTTGATCCTACGCGGGTACGCCTATTTCTTTGTCAATGAATTTGATGAAGTACATCTTACTAGTACAAATGCTAATCATTTTCTTGTACAGGTTAAAGATTTGCAGGACAGGTTGAATGCCGCCTGGCCTGACGTACAAAATCTTAACAATGCCAAATTTTGGGGCGAGCAGTGGAAGAAACATGGGACTTGTTCTAGGCTAAAGCAACATGAATTTTTTGAAAAAGCTTTGGATTTGTTTGATGCGATTGATTTTATTCAACGTGTACTTGCACTTAAAGATGTGTTGGGGAACTATGGGGGAACATACAACTTACAGTCTATGATGAATGCTTACGATCTAACTTATAAAGTGAAACCACGCATTTTGTGCAATACCAACTCAGTCGGCAAGCAGCAGATACAAGAGTTCCAACTGAAAATAAGTACGAATGCCAAGGATGAATTAACGATAAACAATGATGAACTCAAGAATTGTCCCAAGCCGGATGCTGATCTCCCACTTTGAAGTGTGGATAATGATTTAGTGAACTCTGTATCAACTTATAGTTTATACACTTATGCATGCAAGCTGATGTTTGATGTGGCGATGATAATTATAATAAGAACTGTTATGAGGTGTTTTACAATTGGCAAGTTTCTTTCACTCAATTTCTAATTGGAATGTTACTTGGCTTTCTGAAGAATCTTATAGTGCACGCTGAACTAGTACCTCCCTCCAAGAGTCAGTCTCCACGGCACCTCAAACACCTTATCTGAAGGGGTTTTTCTTATCAATAAACATCTTGAGCTGATAGCCAGAGTTCAAGGACCTTGGCATGCCCGCCAGCATTTAAAACAGGCTTGTCAATGAAAAAAAAAAGGAACCTTGGCATACAGTTTAGCCCTCGTAGGTAAAACTAGGCAACAAATTTGGAGTACAACAAACTTACTCAAATTCACCCACGCCAAAATGTAAGCAGCCATCATGATCAGGCTCCAAGTACCTACCAAGTGACTACAATAGTAATCAAAGATGAAAAAAATAAACAGAGGTACTTGGATCTTGGATGGTGCATCGGCAACTTGTGTAGACAGATTTTTTACTAATTTAAAAATTCTAACCCTGAGCTACAGTCCCGCAACATTACTATAATATGCTGATCTCCCACTTTGAAGTGTGGATAATGATTTAGTGAACTCTGTATCAACTTATAGTTTATACACTTATGCATGCAAGCTGATGTTTGATGTGGCGATGATAATTATAATAAGAACTGTTATGAGGTGTTTTACAATTGGCAAGTTTCTTTCACTCAATTTCTAATTGGAATGTTACTTGGCTTTCTGAAGAATCTTATAGTGCACGCTGAACTAGTACCTCCCTCCAAGAGTCAGTCTCCACGGCACCTCAAACACCTTATCTGAAGGGGTTTTTCTTATCAATAAACATCTTGAGCTGATAGCCAGAGTTCAAGGACCTTGGCATGCCCGCCAGCATTTAAAACAGGCTTGTCAATGAAAAAAAAAAGGAACCTTGGCATACAGTTTAGCCCTCGTAGGTAAAACTAGGCAACAAATTTGGAGTACAACAAACTTACTCAAATTCACCCACGCCAAAATGTAAGCAGCCATCATGATCAGGCTCCAAGTACCTACCAAGTGACTACAATAGTAATCAAAGATGAAAAAAATAAACAGAGGTACTTGGATCTTGGATGGTGCATCGGCAACTTGTGTAGACAGATTTTTTACTAATTTAAAAATTCTAACCCTGAGCTACAGTCCCGCAACATTACTATAACTAGCATGATGTATGTGCTCTGCACATGATGTTTAGTAGTTGATATGTGGTGTGGAAAAAGTGTGTTGAGTCTAAATGACATAATTGTCTTTATTATTATATTACAAATTTACTTTAATATTTTGATGGGATATTTTGTAATTTAATCAAATGGATATGGGCAGTTCCGTCCAAATAAAATGGTTGAAGAGACCAAGAGTTATCTAAAAAAATATTAAAGTACTGTTGGGGGACTGTAGATAACAACCGCATTCTTTAAAGTATTTTAGATATTTGTTTAAAAATTCTAACCCAGTACTATAATATTTGTTTATTCTGTGATTTGTGACTCTGATCATACTTTTTAGGACGGTTTTGCCTATGTTATTTTCCTATATTTACAATAGCATTCTTACTGTCTTTAATCATTTAGTTTGGGCATAAAAACATGTGCGTCAGCACATGCATCAAGCTAGTGACCAATAATATTTACTACGCCATCAATTGCAACGTTACTTTCAAAAACACACGAAGATGGAAAACGAAACAAACAATATCAAAGGGTAAGCAGGTATCTTGGGTCATATCTTAGTATGGCACCCTTCGTCTATTCCGCCTGCTTTGCAAGCTACTCATCCACTCCCTTTACTTGTCTCTGAGTCATTTCATCTATTGCATCTCGTCTGCCTTCATCGTAATTTACTTTGGGTGGGAAAAAAATTTTAAAACATTATTCCAACCATATTCATATCTGACAGCCAAATCTGAAACAGGGATATGTCAGTATTCTCTGGAAACCCAGCTGTCAGTGGATTGCTAGAAGGCGCTGACCGCCATTAGTTCGTCCAATCATGCCACCTGATATGCTTTAATTAAACATTCAAAAGAAATACTAATAATTCCCGACAACAATGTTTTAACCCGCAACTGTTTTTGAAGAACTAAAGAAATTGTAGTTTTCTCTGTAACACAAAATATCTGTCAATTGCAATACTGCATTTGACATAGACCTACACTTAAGTTATCATGCCATTCAAAGTACAACCAAATAACCACCCTCCCATGGCTTCAGCATGCCCTATACATTCAAAAACGAGGTTATTACGCACATTTTGGCATCTGAGCACTTAACATTGATGCTGAACCTGATTAAACAAGTCTGTCTACCAAGAGTACCAGCCATAAACAATAATATATTGTGAAATTTTCAGTACAGAAATAGACGCACAGCAACTTGAACACAACAGTCATCCTAGCTCCTGTAAGCAGCTACAGAAAAAACTAAAGGAACTTCACAATATAGCATATATGATTCAGATAGACATGAGATTAAACAATCTACACACCGGACATCGATATAAGGCCTGCTAGGCTGCCACCATATGCTAGTAAGCAAACAGCACGAGTACCTTTGAACCATCTTTTCCTCTTCCATCAGAAAGATTTTGTTGCTCAAGGACTCTACACAATTAGATTCTGGATTTGGATCGTGCAAAAGCTCACGCTGACCAGTGTTCTACCTAATCAATTACAAGTTTGGTTAGTGAAATTCAAATGTTAAAATCCATGAGGGACAATCCAGGTAAAAGTGCATGGGAATCAATAATAAATTAATAACTGATTAAATGAGGAATACAAAAGCGAAAGGCACTTTTGCTACCTCTAACACAAAGAAATAGGCACTTGGACCATGGAAGATACCTTATTCCGACACTGACCAATGACCATTATCAAAAGCAGGTCAACAGCTACACAACCACAAAAACAAAATAAAAGGCATGCTATTGACATCTGGCTACCTCACCCAAAACATAAACCAATCCTTCTAAAAAATAAGGACCTGCAAAACCTAAAATACAACTCCAACAGTCATATAAAGAATTCCAAAACCTAAACCATGCCTATCATATACACACACACTTCCATCCATTTCTACTACCAAATATCCTTGTCCATAACCACTGGTATTTTTTTTCCCCTTTATTGATGAAAGATAATTTCATTCATATTAAAACTAATTTCATCAACCCCTTAAACCATCATCAAGAAGCTAACTGAAAAACATCAAACCCCAATACACCCCAATCCCCACCCAACCTATCTCCGACTCCTGACCTCCAAGGAGATCTCCAAAACAACACCTTCTGTCAAAGCTTTGTTGCGACAGGCGCTTCACCTCCAGTATTCTCTCTGTTTTGTCCTCCCCTAATCTCTCTCCCTGTCTTTGCCTTCCCTACATTTCCCTGTCCTTTCCCACCACGCCACCACCTCACTGAACAGTCTTTTGTATACATGTATTCACCCTAGATGATCCAAATAGATTCCTTTGAGAGATGAACAAGTCATCAACATCAAGGAGACATCAACAATCCCATGTGTCCAATAGCCAACGAATGTCTACTTTGTTCATTTTGATCTTAGTTTTTTTACAGTTGTTGCTCTAGCTTATGAAGCAAAAAATAGTAGATTCCTAGTCTACTAGGTTGGTTGCTAAGCAAGCAAACACCATCTAATATATAAAGGCTTGCAGTTGCAGCCATATTGTATTTAGTTCTAGCAATGCCTAATCATTTTGGAGAGACTACTTTTTATCAATTAACAAAGATTAAGTTTGGTTTCTCTAGAGAATTTGCTTGTCGATGAATCATAAATTTAATCGAGAGATTTAGGGTTTATTATGCAAAAACCTAGCCCAACTACTTAACCGTGTGAGTCAACAAGATTGCATTAGATCAAAGCAAAATAACAGCACAGGGAAATTTTAAGAACATAATATTGAGTGGTACAAAGTGTGCATTAGTTTGAGATAATAGCCAAGAAGCATCAAGTTTGACCACAAAGACATGAAAGATTTTGTTTAGGAATACAGAAGCAATAAAAGGTTGAGACTCGCAAACATAAAACAACAATTAAAAAGGATTACAGCAGTAGTGGCAGTAGTTATGGATTCACAAACTGGATATAAAAATGTAAATCATACTCAGCCTAAAAAAACAATATATTGGCAAATAAATTAGTAAAATTCACAAACACCAAATCCTCATCCTATGCCATAAATCATGAGATGTGTTTGTAAGTTTAGAATATGAAGAATGTCAAAAGGTGAAGAGAACATGAGAGACCTGGTAAACAATTTTCGATTACTGGTAGTACAAAATAAAGAGTTAGGAACTAAAGGAGGACCTGATTTCTTATTCATTCAAATTTATCATCTTCTCGTAATCACAAACATCCAGTCAAGCCATAAAAAGCCAAAATATACAAGAAAGTCAAGATATCAATTGGTGAAAAAGTTAATTTCTTACTTGTTCATCCAGATAAGCAGAATATATTATCTGAACAAAGCCTACTTGATTGATAGAGGTAAAAAGTAAGAGAATAGTGTCATACCGCATAAGTCGCTCTATTAGCTGCATTATTTCCTCCTTTGATTGAGACTAGGCTCTCTTTGTATGCAGCAACCTCTAAACAATTAGGATTACTTAAATAACCATGCACATCAACTTTTTTTATTTCTTCGGTAACAAGGTTGTATGTGCATATCTGTTTATTCCAGAATATCAGAAAAAACTCTCCATTCATCGAAAGCCCTATCTTTCCAGCAGCATATGCAATATGTCTAGATATTGTAAAGGGCCCAACGGTGTACAATTTAGTCCAGGAATCTTTGACACCGTATTCATTCAACACCCATATTTCACACTCCCAAGGCCTCCAGTCATTAGTGAAATCACAAAAAGTTTCCACATTATAAATGCAAGCAAGGTTTTCCCTTAAGATAACTAAACATGGATGATCAACATTCTCAACATCCGGTAATGGTAGAGACCCAAACACCTCGTTTCTAAAATCAAATGTAAGAATGTATTTTTCAAGTATCCTCTTATGTTGTGAAAAATCATCATTTACTACCAACCAGCAATATGTTCCATTCCTGTATGGTGTTTTCGGATCAGAAAGGATAACAATAACAGGTGAAACCGCGTCTATAATATTCCACGAATCAGTACTCAAGTTGTATGCCTCAGCTGGGCTCTGTGTGGTGACATTGGGTTGTTTACATAAACTGAAAAACCTCACCACCTTGTAATCATTACTTTTATCATCGAAACCAAATCCAATGGATATGTTTAGATACAAGTAACCATCTTCTGGTTGATAAGGGAATGGAGATTTTGATAGAAGTCTCACTTGTTTCGTTGCAGGATTCCACAGAAAAATATCACTTGAAAATCTATTATATAGGCAAACAATGCCGTTACAAGAAGCCACTATACTTAGGCCGATACTGCCGTATGTGCTGTTACACCTAGGGGGCGCATTAATGCTATCATTATACAAGTTGACATTACAACAATCTGGTAAATCCAGTTTTACGGACGCCTCTAATGAGTTACCAGAAAGTAAGGAAACATAAAGATCAGGATTAGGAGCAGGTCTACCAAACGCGCTAGGGGGGTTCATAACAATGAGACGGTAGTTATCATAGTCATCCTTGAAATGATGTTGATTAACAAAACTAGAGCTCTCAATGAGAGCGCGCCACGACTTGCAGACCGACTTGAATCTTAAAAGAGACGCAACGGGTAGGCATAACAGAATGTAAAACACCACATCTTCTGGTAAAACAACGTTGCTCGTCGTTATTATTGCCATCCACTCTCTCTCTAATTACTCTTAAAATAATAACGATAATGAAACGCTAAGCCAGAGTCAAATTGTACCTGGGAAAGACACTCTGATTTTGCAAATTGAGATTCTCTGCCTCTGCTATACTAGTATACTGCGTGGCATTGGGGAGTGAGCGGAGCTGCGGCGGAGAGAGAGAGTTGGGTGATGCGGGGGGAGAGAGAGAGATCGGTGAAGGAGAAAGGTATTTGGACGAAAAAAAAATAAGAGAGAAGAAGAGGACCCAACTAAGTTGGTTTTTGTCTCGCATACCCCTTCTCCCAAAATCGTTCGCTCCGCTCACTCGATAACTAACTATATATAGTCAGCAATTATGTGTCAGAACTCACAACTCATACTTAGTATTCGGATGGGTTTTTATATTGAAATCCAAGCCCAACTTATGTTTTTGCTTGAGCCCAGTAGCCCGAGTTGCTTGTATAGTTGTATTCCAACTTCCAATGGTGGAGTTTGAGTGTAAGACTGTGCCTTAATGTGGATATGTGGGGCCACTAAATATGAATGATTTTTTTCTAGGGTAATTGCTTGAATTGGCCATGATAAATACACATTGTTCTCCAACCGGCCACGTCTTTCAATTTTGACCAATTCAATGGGTTTTTGACCATTTTGTCATTCTTTACAACACTCTCTTTCCTCCTGCCACATTCTCTCTCCTCTGCGACACTATTTCTCTCCTCTTGTATTTCTGATGTGACATGCACATTAATATTTATCCGTTAGATTCTTTTAGCGATACGCATTAGCGATTAATGACCGTTGGATTTCAATCTAGCAAAAATGAAAACGGTCTTTAGCTATTGTGGGAATCAGGAACCAGCAACTTATAGATCTACTATCATCAATTTTTGGCTGTTTTTGTTGTATGGACATGAAACAACGTTAACCTCGATTTTTGTACCAAACTATAAAAGTTTTTACAAACCTCCAAAGCTTCCAGTTTTTTTACTTCATCTTCTTGATTACCCTTTCCTTCGTGATTTTGGTAAGGTTTTTAATGGAGGACAACAACACAAATCTTGATAATGGATTTTTCTAAGGTCCATCTTCTTGATTATCATCTCCTTCTATGGTTCTCATTGTTTATTAATATGTTTTGAACTTTGGTTTGTTGTCTTCAGTGTTTGATTTGTTTCTAGGTCGTCTTGGGTTTGTTTTTATATAGTGTTTCGACCCCCACCTACGTAGCAAACGTCCATTAGTAGGGGTTTCCACTTTATTCGTTTAATCGACAGGGCTAAAGCCCAATTTGTAGTACTATGGATCAATGTACATGCCCATTAACTCATGTGTCTAGGATTGAACCCTAGCCACATGGCTTGCCACTTACGTACATTAATTTATGTCTAGATTTATTTCATATCAAAGAGATAATCATCAATTAAGAGTCATGATCAATTACAATTACTTGAGCTACAATAAATCTCTACTCTACACATATAAATACCAAACTATTTTTTCATAAAGAACTACGTTCTTGAGACTTGATCCCATCGATAATTTGGGTACGTAGACAACCGAAAGGTACAGTCTCATCATTCATTCAATCACCATCACTTTTCTCACTACTTTTCTACGTTATTCATCTCTTTCATCACCACTTAATGTTTTGATCATATTTGGTCGAAACATAATTGACGCCATCTGCGGTTCTTATTCAACACCCTCGATCATGTTCTGTAAAAATTATGATGAATATTAGAAAAGCTCAAGTTCCCGATACAATTATTGTCGATCAACCCAACCATGATGTTCAAGGTTAACCTGGCGACAACGGACAAAAAAAAAACCCGTCTTACTCCTCTTCAGCGCTGCGCGACATTACTACTTTTCCACAGAGATATGGTCTCCGTAGTCTGATACTTATAATATAAGTCAAATACATCGAGAAGCACTTCTTCGAAAGTTCAAGCGTGTACGGATCAGAAATAGAACAGTTACTACAAGCGTCGTCTGAAATGAACCATTCCTCTAAAAAATGATGTGACATCTGCGTTGTCTGAATGAGCCATTTCTCTCAAAGATGATGTGACATCTATTGCACCACAACATAACACACGCCAACGACATCATAGTGTGTGGGATCATTTACGTGGTCAGAATGAGATTCCCGTTGTTCGCAACGTACGTCATCTACGAGTTCTCAAAAATAGTGTTGTATCCGTCACACCACAACATAACAAATGCCAACAACATAGTTGCGTGTGAGATCGTTTAAGTGGTGATGATTAGATTCTCGTTATTCACAATGGTTATCCACGAGTTTAAGATAATAAATATGGACTTCACAATGGTTACTTTTCACGAATCTCAGCAAAGCGTATCTAATTCATATTTGTCCATTGTCGTTTGATAGTGACGATGATCGTCTCATATTATTTGTTAGTACGACTCTTATATCAACTGAATGGAGGCATTCTTGCTTTGAGAAAATTGCATTGGCCTTGTTTCATGCTGTCAGACGTCTTAAGCTTATTTTAAAGAAGGAATAGTCGAAATTTATATTTATTGAATATCCGCTACGCAAGTTTTTTCGCCAATGTCTACGGATTGAGTCGCAGAATGCAAAAATTACCTTAACGCTTACAACATTGTCTCCGACACTCATACAGTTAAAAAGAGACAAAATTTGGTTTCACTAATAGCTGATTTTCTTATCGATGATATTCCTATGTCGAACGCATTACTCGATGAGGAACACATCAATCCCTAATTGTCATTACCTCCCGGGGGCGCTGACTTGAAAAACTTATCAGATATATCAACTAATTGTTAGATTTACACCGATAGTTTGCATAATAAGTCTGGCTCCAGTCTTAGTTTTGTCATCTTAAAGCTGAATGAAGCCATAATTGGGAGGTCTCTACGTTTGGGTTTTTGACGCTTCACATTATATAGCTGAGTACGAAACTGTCATTTGCGGTATACGCACAACTCTTCAGCTGGGGACGACTAAGTTACGATTAATTATTCTAAGTTAGTCGCTAGCCACTTTGAATAATAATATGCGGCTCGTGATGATAAAATGGACGTTTATTTGGACTTAGCTCAATGAATTACATGAAATTTCACATCTATCAGTATTATACAGTATCCGCGTTATGATGTAAGGCATCCTGATTCTATCGCATACTTATCCGTGGAAAATCAAGTCGTCGTTGTCACGACAACACTGGATTAACCACTTATGCTGTCAGATGATTATGTTTGGGTGAGAACTCACGCAAACACACTAATGATCTTGTTGGAGAGGTTGATATGAAGTGAGAGAGACTATACCACCAATGGTTTCATGCTTTCACGATCCAAATCGTTCAACTCGGGAATCAAGTATAAAAATGCACGTAAGTTCTTCGTTTGAAATGATTGTTGGGTATTTATAGGAATCTTATTGCTTAAAATACCCTTTCCTTATTTGAGATATTTTTATATTTCCCTTTCTTTGTATGAAATCTTTCCAAAAGCTTCATATGGAAAAATCCCTTGACATATCTCTATTATGTTTCGACTATATATAATTGGGTGCCATATTAGTAAGGTTTGTTATTGCTCAATAGGGGCATGCCCGAATGCCACTTTAGTAGATTATTAGGCATTTTGTAAGCCGGAAAACTTAAAAAAAAAATATAATCAATCACCCAAAGTAGTAGCAAAGCGATGCCACGATGGCGGGCAAGCAAGTCCCTCACTAGTAGGCAAAGCGGGACTACCATAGTAGTGGGTATTTAAGCAAAGCCGCGCTTCATTAGTGGGCAGCTCTTTTATGAAAGTAGTACCCAATGATGGTCGTTCATAGGGGTATGAGTTCACTGGTACATACACCGCCCCCAATTCATTCCTTGTGGCGAAGAATAAACATAATATTACTGCAAAAGAATGGAACAGTGTGATTGAAATATCTGCGGTGCAAGTGCATGATAAAGCTAATAGTAGCAATCGCCCATTTGACATGGCATCTGTTAATGCTAGTGTTGGTATTGATACTAAAGAAGTCGTGGAGTGGGCAAGCAAGCACGCCTCATTAGTGGGCGTCTCTTATAGTAGTATCCAATGATGGTCGTTTGTAGGGGTACGACTTTTTGGTGCATGGAGAGAGGTGTTGAAAACGCAAACTCCATGACTTTTTAGTGCATGGAGAGATGTGTTGAAAATGCAAACCCCATGACTTTTTGGTACTTTGAGAGAGGTGTTGAAAACGCAAACTTTACAACTTTTGGTGCATGGAGAAAGGTGTTAAAAATGCAAACCCCATGACTTTTTGGTGCGTGGAGAGAGGTATTGAAAATACAAACTCCACGGCTTTTGGTGCATGGAGAGAGGTATTGAAAACGCAAACTCCATGCTTTTTTGGTGCATGGAGAGAGGTATTGAAAACGCAAACTCCATGACTTTTTGGTGCGTGGAGAGAGGTGTCGAAAACACAAACTCCACGACTTTTGGGTGCATGGAGAGAGGTGTTGCAAATGCAAACTCCACGACTTTTGGGTGCATGGAGAGAGGTGTTGCAAACGCAAACTCCATGACTTTTGGTGCGTGGAGAGAGGTGTTGAAAACACAAAGTTCACGACTTTTGGGTGCATGGGGAGAGGTGTTGCAAACGCAAACTCCATGACTTTTGGTGCGTGGAGAGAGGTGTCAAAAATGCAAACTCCACGACTTTTGGGTGCATGGAGAGAGGTGTTGCAAATGCAAACTCCATGACTTTTGAATTTGAATATGTTATTTTTTACTAACTAATTGAATGAAAATAAAGAAATGTGGAATAATGCATTTTATTGATGAGTGATAATCTGAAAAACAAAAGAAAATTACTTCAAGGACCAGTTATAAGGAACTGTCGGCCCAAACTACTAAGTGTCTGGCTTGATAAAAGCACATCCTAATCCAGGGCCGGATTTGTTATGTGAACCATCCGTGTAAATGATCCATGAATCGGATGAAGGGTCAGTATGCTTTGGCGGGGTTTCCTCGCCCCCAACTGTAGCCATTTCGCTAGAGATACCGTTGTCTTGATTGACTTCGGGGACAAAATCATCGATAGGGAAATCTGCCATTAGGGATGCAAGTGCATGACCCTTTTCTGAAATGCGAGGTTCAAAATTGATGTTATAAGTACTTAAGTAGATGTCCCATTTCGCGAGCCTACTTGATTCCTGGGCACTTCGAAAAACTTTGCGTAGAGGATATTCCGTGTATACTTTGATCAGTCTTCCTTGGAAATACGGCTTGAGGCGTTTGGCAGCATGAACCAACGCTAGAGCAATTTTTTCAATTCTCGAATATCTGCTTTCCACCCCCGTTAGTGTTTTACTAATGAAAAAGATCGGACGACCGTCTTCTCCATCGATGAACAGGGATCGCACTTACCCATAAGATATGTAGCGCCAAGTAAGCTCCAACAGTTGCCCAGAAATTTTGGCCAAGATTGGTGGCGAGACTAGGTAGTTCTTAATTGATTGAAAGGCATTTTCACAATCATCATTCCACCTTGCTGAGTCTTTTAATGTCTGAAAGAAAGGATAACACCGGTCCGAGTATTTAAAGATGAAACGATTTAGTACTGCTAAGCGCCCTGTGAGCTGTTGAATCTCCTTTTTTGTTTTTGGAGAGGGCATGGCTTGAAATGGATCGGATCTGTTTTGGGTTAGCTTCAATGCCTCGACGAGTCATCAAATACCCTAGAAATTTTCCTGATATCAGTCCAAAAGCACATTTCAAAGGATTTAGCCGCATGTTGAATTCGTTAATTCTGTCAAAAACTGATTGTAAGTCAGAGATGTGATCGCCACTATGCTTGGATTTTACAACCATGTCATCGATGTAAGCCTCCATTGTCTTGCCCAACATATCTCCGAATATGGTGTTGATCATCCTTTGGTATGTAGCCCTTGCATTTTTTAAACCGAAAGACATAACTTGGTAATAAAAAATCCCTTGGTTAGTGATGAATGCAGTTGCTTCTTAGTCTTTAATAGCTAGCGGGATCTGGTGGTATCCCGAATACGCATCCATAAATGATAAGCGTGGGTAGCCAGACATGGCATCTACCAATTCCGATATTCGTGGAAGAGGGTAGGGATGAATCAAGCAAGCTTTGTTAAGGTTCGTGAAATCAATGCACACTCTCATTTTACAATCTTTCTTGGGCACTGCAACCACGTTAGACAACCACTGCGAATATGAAACTGGCCGTATGAACTGAGTTGAGAGTAACCAACCAATTTCCTCTCTGACTTTGAGTTTTCTATCTGGGGCCATGCACTTAGGCTTCTGCCAAACTGGCTTGATGGTAGGATCCATGTCAAGTGTGTAGCATGCAACTTCTGGGCTGATTCCTGGCATCTGCTCGACTGACCAAGCAAAGATCTTTTTGTTCTTTCTGAGGAGTGCTACCATTTCTTTTTGTTCATTTTCCGTCAGTTCTGCCGATATGAAAGTTGTTTCTCCACCTAAATTTCCAATTTGAACTTCTAAGAGGCGGTCGATAGTCGGCGGTCTTTCATTTTGTGAACTAGTGATAAACGTAAAATTGAATAATTTATCTACGAAATGAACGATGAAACTCAAAACGCAAGTGAAACTAAATTTAATTACGCGTTGCTATCAAAGATTTCTATACTCTCAATTCTATCGAAATAGAGTGGAGTAAAAAGTTTGTTCCACTCTTAGTTCTTTAGCATTCAAGTTTCCTAGATTGACTAATCTATTCAAAGTCTAATGAGAGCAATGGTGAGAATTATACTACGATGTGAATTAAAACTAGACGTAATATAAAGATTATAACTTTATTAAATTTAACTAAACAATAATTGAATTCTAAATTAATAACTAAGAATTGAATAACAACAACTGAAATTAGATCTAACAATTTTAAATGACAAAATCGAAATGAACAAGAAATAACTATTTTATTTATCTAATCAATGAAGATTAGATAACTATTTTATTTATCTAAGCTCTTTCTAATGGTTTAGACATTGACTCGATTAGAGAAGCATAAGTTGGTGAAAACTCGTACTATAGTAACACGACCAGAATTGGAAGTCTTGGATTCAACAAATTGGGTTTGGGACTTGATTTATGGGTCCATAACCTAGCCTAAAAGCCCATGCACAAAATTGTAAACCTAACTCTCTCCTATATAAAGAGGGTTAAGGCAAAACAAAACTTGGCTACTCCCTTCTTAGTTTAATTAAATTAGCTCTCTCTCTCTCTCTCTCTCTCTCTCTCTTTAGTATAACCTAATTTATGTTTTCTTTAGCATAGCCACCATTACTTCAATCCAATTCAAATTATTATTATGTCTTCTTTTTCTTGCTTTAGTGTAATTAATCCAATGATATTAGGCTAATCCCCCCCATTAGAGAGAGTGATTATGAAGCCTAATGAGGAATATATTGCTTAGTAGAATTATTTAATTGTGTATATATTTCAATGAGTTTAGTTTATTATATGACTTCCAAAATAAGCATATAGTAAATTAAACTATAGATTATTATAATTAAGTCGAGAGACTTGGTTGTAATTGATAAACGTAAAATTGAATAATTTACCTACGAAATGAAAGATGAAACTCAAAACGCAAGTGAAACTAAACTTAATTACGCGTTGTTATCAAAGATTTCTATACTCTCAATTCTATCGAAATAGGGTGGAGTAAAAAGTTCGTTCCACTCTTAGTTCTTTAGCATTCAAGTTTCCTAGATTGACTAATCTATTCAAAGTCTAATGAGAGCAATGGTGGGAATTATACTATGATGTGAATTAAAACTAGACGTAATATAAAGATTATAACTTTATTAAATTTAACTAAACAATAATTGAATTCTAAATTAATAACTAATAATTGAATAACAACAACTGAAATTAGATCTAACAATTTTAAATGACAAAATCGAAATGAACAAGAAATAACTATTTTATTTATCAAATCAATGAAGAACTATGATTCAAAGAATTAGTCTAAAACAATGTATGAAACTAATTAATTTAACTAATTGAATTCAAAAATTAAATCTACAAGCTATTTTAATGGCTACTTTCTATTCTAGATTCTCTAACTATATCTTTCTTAAGAGCTAAGTTTTGTTTTATGCAAAGAAGGAGACCAGATCCACAATTTCGTGCATAGGCTGAGGAGCCATGTTTTGGGTCGGAAAATCGAGCTCAAAGCCTAATTTCTCCAGTCCACAGAGCCCGTTTCAGTTGGTTTTAATTTCAGCAGACTTTTCATCCACTTCTGCTCCTCTGATTGGGTCAAGGCTTGGACCATTGGAAATCTCTTTCCGAGCCGGTCGTTTTGACGTAAGGTAGGCCCAAATCTGAGGCCTGAGTTCAAAGATATGGTCTTTGGAAATTTTGCTGACTTGTGCACTATTTCTGCCCGTGTTGACTTTTCAGCTTTTGACCGGGCTTTATAAAGGCTTTGTCTCCTTGAATCTTGGCTTTTATCACAGAACTTCTTAGCAACCAACCCTTTGCTCATTTATATCGCCAAAGTGGCATGTTTTGCACATAATTGAGCTCCATGCCTGAAATACATAAAAGCACGTAATTAGTATTAACTCTTATTTATTACTCGCATAATTGGTCTAAAAGTAGTATTATTAAGGGGTTAAAACTACAGTTTTGGGCTCTTATCAAACCACCCCCAAACAGCATTTTGCTTGTCCTCAAACAAATATGAGAAATTAGCATAAGTGACCAAAAATGGAGTTCTAACTAATCTCGTTTCGCCGAGTGCGATTGCATTGACCATATGCAACAAGGCCTTAAACCACTAGGAATTCCCTAGTGGACGAGTTATAGCCTCGTGAGAGTTTTCCAGTGAAGGTACTCACAAACTTCATCTATACTACAACGACTCAGAAATAAAACTATTGTTTCCTTATCTATGTCTCAATTATCTATACATCTCACTAGCAAATGAATACAGAATAATCAAGTCGAAACCTAAACTAATATATGCATACTAATCTATCATCTATGAATAAACATATATACAATGAGTAATACTATGAGATGAACTAGCAGGTCCATTTCTGAAAACTCGGAATAGCGTCCTTAAGTAGGTCCTCACATAAATATCAAGACAAAAACCACTCTGATTTTTCTGCTCAAGTTTTGATACTCCAGTGTGTAGTGGGCACACTTTACCTTACAATCTCTATGACACACAAGGAAGCCGAAGTCGATCAAACACATCTGCCACTTACTATTACACAAACATATTCCTAATTGAGCTAGAGGTCTTTATTAGGTGTTGCGGGGATTAGGAGATGGTTTAAGAAGGAAATGGATATTCAAAAAGGACGAGTATGAGATAATAGAGTCTTCATTTTATGTAACTAGAGAAGACCTTGTTCCTTACTTTTGCTTCTACACTTTGTTTCCATTCTTAGCCATATTTTTCTTTTCTTTGGTTTTTGACTCCTTTGATTATATATTTTTTGGATTTCTAACTCTTTATTTTTTATTTTATTTTATTTATTTTTTTATTTGGATGGAAACTTCCTTTTCTTATCTGAAGCGACTAACGAATTCTTGATTTCAAAGGTTCTTCTCTTTTCTATTCTTCATCTCTATTCTCAGACTTATTCAAAGAATTGGGTAGGTTGATTTTTTATTTTGTTTTGTTTTGTAACAGGGTAAATGATTTGCGGTTTATGAAAGGCTAAAGAAAGGCTCAGAGGGGTGACTAGCGGAAATAAAATAATTCATATGTTTGAATTTCTGGCTTATATCGATCCAAAAATGGCCTAAATTCTCGCTTAGGATATGGTATAGTGATCAAGCAAGTGGACGTGTGATTTCTCTATCTGGATTTTACTTCTCCCTTGTGTCATTTCTCAAATGTTTCACTCATATAAGGCCTTAGGCTATATTCTCACAGGATTTGTAGAATAAGTACTCTAGGATAGATTTCAGAAACTTACTGCCAACAATCATAGATACTCATGTAACATATTTATAGATAGATGCAAGGATTATTACCTACATATTAGCCTAAGTTTCTAAAAACTATTATAATGCAAAAGCTACGTGAGACTTCTAGATTATTGAGAGCATAAAGAAAGAAAACAATACCAATATTCCTAAGTGTATAACATACTTTTTATTTATATTTTTAAATTTTTTGAATTTTTTAGCTAGAAAACAAGTGCATATTATACATATCTATATCCTAACTTAAATACGTGTTTCTATGCCCCCAAACAAGAAGCATGATTTTCAAAATTAAACAGGGTAGGAAAATACCATTGAACGTGAAATTCTGGAACATATGCAAAACAAGGTTATAACATACTAATATAGAAAAGAAATCTGACACAACTCTATAAGAGTTCCACCCGTAATGGGGTTAATGAGAAACAAATTTGCTTGGGACATAAGCAGACACTAACTGAAATAAAAACTTACCTGCACTCCTGTTTAAACATTTTCCTTCTCATTTCCCTCTTCATCCTTAATAAAGAAATGAGGTTCCGTCACATCCTGCCATGCCATGGTAATTTGCCAGGCTTCACGCCACTTATCGTCTACTATAGCTAACCTATCAAGCACCACTTGGTCGGATGGGGTGTAAGGGGCAAATTGGCATATTTCACCCTCAAACTTGTCAGGATTTACCAGTTACCCCCCTAAAGTTCAGTTTAGGCAATTTTAACCCTGTACTTGTAAAACGTATCCACCTTCATATTTCCGGTTCATTTCTGGCACCTGAAGAGTGACAAGGAGTGATGTGGAATTATATTTTATGACGTGGAATTTCTAATTTTGCCATGTGTCAAATTCTAATTTTGCCACGTCAGAAAATATAATTCAACGTCACTCTTCAGGTGCCGAAAATGAACTGGAAAAATGGAGCTGGATACGTTTTACAAGTACAGGGTTAAAATTGCCTAAAGTGAAGTTTAGGGGGGTAAGTGGTAAAACTTGACAAGTTCGAGGGTGAAAACTGCCTTTTTGGGTGTAAGGCGCAATTTGATGAGGTTGTATCCTCCACCCTTGCCAAGTCATTGCATGGAACGATCGAATAATACAATTGGTGTGTCTCACAATGTCGACCCCAACCCAATTCGTGAACGGGCACAAAAAACAGGGAAGAAACATAGCATTATACGGCAAATTAAAATAGGCATAAGAAGGTACTCATGCCTCTTGTCATGGGCTCGGGCTAAACTAGACATTAAGGTCTAGGGAATATCATAGAGTGTACGTCCCCCAGCTAAAGCAAGGAAAAATATCACAAGTTTCGTCATTTACAGAAGAACAACGCCATTCCCCATATAATGTTGAGCATAATCCAAAACATAACAGTGCCCATGTTCATAGACAGGCTACCAAGGGCGACGTTATAATCCCCTTGGTCCTATATTCTAAAGATTCCTGCCCCGTAATACTCATGCAAATCATCATAGTTATACATGTATATATTATCTACCAAATAGGCCCATGAGTCTTGTATTTCGGCCGACATAGCAAGTCCAAGCACAAAGGCTATCAAGAACTTGGAAATTTCCATTGGTTCATCCCCGATGGTGATGGAGAACAAGTGTGTTCTCCATCTGGTCTATCAAAGAACTTACAGTTATCATAAAAATAAGATGTAAGTGTGGGAGAATATAGTTCATCATACTAACCTTTTTGTTTTCGCTGTCTGTGCATAAACGTCTCTATCGATTCGAAACTTGATTTTCTCACCCTTGTATATCTTTTTCTATTTAGTTTTTTTTTTCCCGTCTACTGTTTTGTATATGGAGCTTCGCCAACACTTACATAATATTTCATCGATCTAGTTTTACATTGCTGGTTAAATTCTTATCTAATCCAAATTCTTATTTAATTCGAACTCTTATCTAATCAAAATTCTTATCTAGTTCGAATTCTTATATAATCCGAAGTTGGCATCCAGTTTTAATCGCTAAAGCCTTCACCTTCGAATCCAATTTGTCTTTAACTTCTTTTTCTTCCTATTATTACTAAATTGTCCCTACATTTAATTTTAATTGTCTAATCCTAAATCTTCCACTGGCATGAATAGTCAAAATCAATTTTATTATTATTACGTAATTATTTCGGTACAGTTTTTGCCATCATTTTCTTTTGCAATTTTTTCTGTGTCACCCATTTCAATTTTCTCTTCAGCCATCTTTCATTTAACTCCATTGCATCCTATATAAGTTAGTTTGACATTATTTCGTTCACAATAATTTACGATTTTTTTCTGACAGTTCATTTTCCTATCGTTTACATTCACACAACACTTTGTTATGCATTCCGCTCACTCTTTTCTTATTCCATTTTTTCCTTGATTTTTCTTCTCTTTTTCGCCATATGAACTTTGTTCGCATGCCAAAGAGGGGGTTGTATTTCGACCCCCACCTATGTGGTAAACGTCCATTAGTAGGGGTCTCCACTTTATTCGTTTAATCGACAGGGCTAATACCCAATTTGCAGTACTATGGATCAATATACAAGCCCATTAACTCATGTGTCTAGGGCTGAACCCTAGCCACATGGCTTGCCACTTACGTATATTAATTTATGTCTAGATTTATTTCATATCAAAGAGATAATCATCAATTAAGAGTCACGATCAATTACAATTACTTGAGTTACAATAAATCTCTACTCTACACATATAAATACCAAACTATTTTTTCATAAAGAACTATGTTCTTGAGACTTGATCCCATCGATAATTTGGGTACGTAGGCAACCGAAAGGTACAATCTCATCATTCATTCAATCACCATCACTTTTCTCACTATTTTTTTACGTTATTCATCTCTTTCGTCAATATATATAAAAGCTCGCGCACATTCTCTCTCCTCACTATATTGCTCTATTTTGCACCTCGAGTAATATGATTGACTCCTAAAAAATTGGATGGAATAATAATTAGTAACACCTCCCCAGGTGTGTTTAAATCTCCCTAATATATTCTTAATTTTCTATGGACTCTTCAAATTAAAAAAAAATAACAAATTAAATAAACCTTATACAAATTCTACCGAAAACATAACTTTTCTCCTGAAGCTACGATTGTCTCTTATCTTTTTCCTACCAAGCAAGAGTTCACAATAGCCCCATTACTGCATTGAGCCAAACTGGCAGCCATGACACAAATACTTATAACTATCAATCATACATAAGTTATATGTATAGAAAGGAGAAAGATTTATCCGATTAAAATTTCAATGGATTCTATACAGGTGAGAATCGTTTATGCCATTTGAGGTTTAATAAATCTAATATAAAATTTCCTGTTTATTGTGTAATTTTTTTTTCGGGCCTTTATTTGTTTTTTCTAAATGTTTCTGGGTTGCAGGATGAAGGAGTAGGTTTAATACTAATCATTTTCTTTGTCATATGAACACAACAATCAATGTTGGATCCACTATGTTTATCCAAGCAAGGTAACTATTTTTCCAAAACCTATTACCCTAACCAAAAAAACCCACGAGTAAGAAACCAAAAAGTTCCGTCAAGAGAACAAAAATGATTTTCCAAAACTGCGGTTGTGTTAGTAATATAAATTTGTATATACTAATATACTGATACATTTGTAATACATTTACTGAATAGTTGTCATCATAGAAGCTTAGATACCAACGTAAAATTTTTGTTTTCCTCTCTATTTCTCATTTTGCTTCTCTTCATGATGAGTTATGATATTAAGTTTGAAGATATTAGTCTATCAAATAAAAACCTAAAATAGTTTTGGGATTCACCACTTTGGCGTACTATTAGTTACATACGAGCATCTGAGATAATCAAATTCGGGGTACTAAGCTATGAGAATGATAGGGTTGATGTTGTTGTTTGATGCAAGCAGGTTCTGTTGCACGAAGCTTTAAATAATAGAAAACATGGACATTGGCAAATCTATAGAGGATTAGTTCTCTAAGCTACATCCATGCTTTCCAGTGGATACAAGAATCGCCAAAGTAGGAGCTGGCCCAAGCGGCTTATCGTCAGCCTATGCACTGGTTAAGCTCGATTACAAAAACATAACCATGCTCGAGAAATATCACACAGTTGGAGGCATGTGTGAATCAGTTGACATAGAAGGTATGCAATATTTTGAAACCAATGTCTTTGTATCAATTGGCATTTTCTATGCAAAATTCTCATATTGTGGATACCATATCTTTTTACAAGAAGTTGCAAAATTCGAAGAGTTGGATTCCAGAAGTTTGCACTCATTGAAACTACAGGAAAGTTTTAGGACATGAAATAAGTGGCAAATGATTATGTGTCCGTAATTCCTAAGACCTTAAAACTCCAGGTCAGTTTTAGTTAGAAACAACTATTTGATTAGTTTGTCAGAGTTGGCAACTCAAATGTTAAAGATTTAGTTCATCTTTGCAGGAAGAGACAGAGAACTCAAATTGAATTGGGATACATGCAGTGAGTGAATTGAAATAGCATCTGACACAACTCCAGAATTTCTCGAGTCTCATGGACTCAAATCTGTCCCCAAGGTGGTGGCTTATGGATATACATCGTCCGGATATGGCTTTGTCGAAGACATGCCATATGCTTATATACATGAATTTATCCGCACTTCTATGGCAGGAAAGATTAGGCATTTTAGAAGAGGATATACGAGTGTTTGAAGAGGATATACGAGTGTTTGGAATACGATCATTCAATCTTTGCCAATAGAAGTCCATTGCAGCACTGAAGTTCTGGCAATCACACGCAACTCTTCGGGCATTACCATTGATGTCAATAACATTGAGGGAGGAAAATGAATTTTGGAATTTGATAAAGTTATAAACTCAGGCGCTTTTCCTTTCAATAGTGGAAAAACTTACAAATCTCCTTCTTCAACTTCAGCAGGTGCACCAAAATGTCAACTTTGACTGTTTCATAGTGGTTTTATTTTTCATTTTAGTAACTTTCAAAAGTATGTCCTAACGCAATTTTCTTCCTATAGCAATCAAGACGGAAGTCATAGGTACCACCGAGCTCGAAGTGGAGTTGTTTAGTAAAGTGCAGTCTATCGATTACTATATACAACTGCTTTAAAGATCAAGGGTATGGAACATATCCCTAAGGGGTTCTATTACTTTGGGAATTTCATAGAGGATCCCAAAACTATTGGTCATTCAGTTGCAATGCAAAAATTCTATGAAGACACATATATATTTTTCTATTTTGGTCTTATGAAAACTCCGAGGATATCAAAGGACCAACGGTGACAAAGGTTGCAATTGATGTGGTAAACAAAATGGGAGCAGAAGTGCAATCAGTTGTTTTACAACAACGTTTTAAGTATTTCCCTCTTGTTAACAGTTAAGGTATACTCAATAATTTACTCCAATTTGTCCATTTATTTTTGTCCAACATTACTAACTTAGAGATACTAACGACTCCAATACAGATATGAAGCTCGGGTTTTATGAAAAGTTGGAATTTGAACTTCAAGGTCTCAATAACACTTATTATGTAGGTAGTTTATTGGCATTTGAGCTCACAGAGAGAAACTCATCTTATGCCATGGCCATGGCGTGCAAGCCAGTGCGTTGCCTATTTTTCCTTATGTAAAGGTAATTTTGAAGATCATTGCTTTTCAAACTGATTTATGACATGCATACTCTACAAAGCGATTGTTATAATTATTGTGAAATGTATGTTTCTACAGAGATTGTTACCGCTTCATTCAGTTTGCAGTCCTCGGATATTAGAGTTCCCAAGATTAGAATTTCCTAATCTGTCTACACTTGATGGCTATTTAAAGCATTGGGGGACTCATAGATCGAGTCGTCACTCATGGAAAAACTATTTATACTTGGATTAGCGAAAGAGGGGAAGTATGATGCCACAGGACATATAGACAGCTTCATGCTAATGCATCTTGCATTGCTCATAAGCTCCTGACGACCCACAAACCAGTCTTCTCTCTTTCACCACCACTAAATCTCATTTTCCAATCATGGCGACCTAGATAAGCAAAAAAAAAAGAAAGAAAGGTGTATTCCCTCTATTCCCATTCTCTTACTAGATCTAATATATATATTTTTTCTAATGTGTTCATTTTGGGTTAACAGTTTGTGGATGATGGAGTATTTTTCGACGAATTGAACGAAGTATTGACAAGAGAACTTGCTGAAAATGGTCACTCCCTTGCATACGAAAATCATCATTTGTGCCACCCATACCCAAAACGTTCTCGGTAAATTAAATTAAAATAAAAATCTCATTTTTTCCCGATATTTATATTTTGCTTATTGGGTTATTTGGTTTGTTAAAGGTGAGAAGGGGAGGAGGATTAGGGAACTGACATCTGTCATTCAGAAAATTAATGTTCCTAAAAATAGTGTTGAGCTTTATGCTGAGAAGGTTAACAATAGGGGCGCTATTGCTCAAGCTGAGTCTCTTCGATATAAGCTTCTCGGTGGCCTCGTTGTTTGCAGGTATAATCTCATTTCTTTCATTAGAAATTAATTATATTGATTTTATGTCTGTGATTTGAGTAGTATCTAGCTTGATTAGGTAATTATTACAGCGTCTTGGTTATGTCTTTCAAAAACTCAAGTACCAGTGGAGACACATACCAAAAAATTTACAACTTCTACTGAAAATTTGTTGTTTAATTTTGCATGGTCTGCCTTTTCAATATCATTTAGTTGATTGTGTTTTTCATTGCGTTTATTTTTATTTTCTTGCTTATTCAATATTTTATATTGGTTGTTTTTGTTTTTTTTTTTTTTTTTTTTTTTGAGTAATGAAACAATTTCAGTCAACTTGACATAATCCTTATCAAAGATATTATCATTAAGATCGTTGAATATTTATTTTTGGTAAATTATATTTTACAAACTTATGTTTTTCAGAACTTTTGATATAATATGATTTATTGTGGTACAATACGAGTAGAAATTCCATAATTTTTGTTGACTTAAATATTTTGGGTCTCTGTTGTACTAAACTTTGTAGGGTTTAGTTATTATCTCTATGATATCTTTTCAATTCCCTAAATATTTCTCTGAAAAAAGTTTACGTAATCCAGGAATCTATTGCGTAACAAAAATTAGGATATGGGCCGTGTCCAATTTGGATTTATATACCTATCGATCATATGATGCAATGAAATGGGTCTATAGTTTTTCATGTGAAATGGGTTTAACATTTTTGTAAATTTAAGATTGAATACTTTATAGTCATGATGATTGTTGAATAGACACGTCTTAATCTATTAGATGACAAAATGTGTTCAAATGATATTAGTAGTACTAACTATTTGGCTACTTCGTAAAGTTTGAACGTCTCCTTATAGTTGTATTTTGAGGTAAAAAATATTGTAGTTTCATGGCATTAATTATATATATTTGGGGGTTTCATTGCATTATGAGTGGGTTTACACACACCAAGCATAGTAGCACCTATACAAGTATGCATTGGTAAGTATACATTATGCATTTTCACCCTTCAGAAACTAGCTCATGTTCAACATTATAGATGCATAAGAATGCATTGGTAACTTTATTGTAGTCATGGTAACTGTAATAATAACCGATAAAATATTCTAAAATACCGTTGATTAAACAAATCTCCCATTCCATTCCATCTTGCTCTAATGCCTCTGTAAGGTTTCCATATAACTATATATTGTGCAAGTTTACGGAAACCTTCCCATAGGAATAATTGATTCGAGTGTTTCACACTTGATTGAGCAATTGGACTTAATACTTTGAGTTTCACAATATAATTAGTATATATTTGTTCTAAACTTCCTGCACCTTTGATCTCTCCAACTTCACTTTAGTGAAACACTTATGAACTTTTAGACAAGAAAAAGATTTGGTGTGGGTGTGATGTTGAAGAGGTCTTCTAAAGAGTTTGGATTGAGTTGTCCACGTTTTCATCTTACGAAAACGTCATACAAGGAGGCTCAATGTTGAGGCTTCGACATATATGACCAAAAGTACTCTAGCACACGACTACTAAGGAAAAAGAATTGCATTCTTTTACTAGCACAACTAACGTAATGTTTATCATCTATGTTTACGGTAATGTAGTTAGAGGAAAACAAATAGGTTGGGATTTTTGAGCAAGTAGTCTCAATAACTTTTGAACTTCTTTCAACGGAAGATGTAGTTTTTTAAGACAAAATGTGACAAAAATAAAATCATTTTGTGGTATGTTTGAACTTTTATACCATAAATTGTATCAGAATTCAGATTATTCTTAAACTTAATTGTTGTTGTATACTCGAAGTAAATTAAACGCCTGAAGCATTTTTTAAAGTACATTTCCATTACAAATCAAATTATTGAGTATCCATTTGGATTAGAGTATTTTACAAAATGATCGACATGATATTTCTGTATATATAATGGCTATATTTGTGTGTGTGCGTGTTAAATTTGTCAGGATACTTTGCATCTCCGATCTGAATGTGGCTGTTAAAATATGTGATTCAATTGGAGAACCCAAGCCGTATGTGCCAGAAAGTGGTGCTAGTTTTTTCAGTGCTTTTCCTCTGCGGGTAAAAACTATATTAGTAGAACGATTCTAAATTTTACGCCAAGTATATGTTATATAACCTTATTGATTTTTCTTTGTTGATTTTACCTATGGTGTTAGACTTTGATTTCCCTCTTCATTTATAATATAGAAATTTAATGTTTCCTAAAACATGAAGGGAATTGGGAAAAAAAAAAGGAACGAGATATCGAAAAAAATACGAAGTTTTTGGTATGTGACCGATTGTGTAGAAGGAAAATGGTTTGTTGTTCAGGGAACGCAACAGGGAGCTCTGTCTTCTGGTGGCTCTGTCAGCGCTACCCTCCTTATTGGTCCCCTTCTTGCACCAAAGTCAATTAGAGAAGCTGCTCTACAGGTTATTAATTTTCCAAATAAAAAGCCGCTCTTCAGTATTCTTAGATTTTTTTTTTATTCTTCTTTTGGTACCACCTTGCTCATATGAATTATTTAATGTGATAATTGTCTTTTTACCACTAAAACAGCCACTCAAATTAAAGATTTGACTGTTGCTCCCCTTAAAGAAAATAGTGAATTTTAAAGAGATCATATGTTTTAAAGAACATCAGTCTTTTGGTTCCACGCACATTTTATAGCAGAAAGACCAAGGCACTAAGGTAGTAGCATCTTTGGGCATAGATACTAACAAACATTTCCTTTCAACATTTAGGTGGAGGTGGACAGTGGGTACATAGGTAAAAAATGTGATTTACGTGGTGGTTGGTCTCTTAATATTGTTGCGAAGGGTATTGTGCAAGATGTTGACACTATCACAATATTTAGCAACAGGAGACTAGGGAAGGGGAACTTCAAAGTTTATGTGAAATCTATTATTTACAGAAGTATTGAATTAATTACCATTTCCTCATGATTAGCAATCGAGTAGAACGCTTGGGAAGATTGGGCTACGAAGTGTCATTTGGCCTAAAAGTTTGTTAGTGCCACTTATACAATAGGCTGCACTTTTGGAATACCAACTTTGATCTCTTACTGCTCATCTTTTTGTTCATATTATATCCCCACATACACTTGAGACATTCTAATAACTGATAATGAGCAGTCCATGTAATTAACTTGGCTTTTCTTTTACGATTGGCTGATATCGAGCAATCCATGTAATTAACTTGGTTTATTATTATTATTATTATTATTATTATTATTATTATTATTATTATTTCTATGATTTGCTGATATTGAACCATTAATCATGAAAATGAATATGAAATGAGTCCACTTAAATGGGTGATAAGAACATATAGAAGAAATGAAGTCATGGAAGGAACATATGCATAAGCAAAGGGAGCAAGTAGGTGATTGTGGGTTTGAGTCGAGTGACGAGTCCTACTGGGGGTGTGTGTGTGTGTGTGTTTTTTTTTTTTAAATATGAAGGGGGCTTATCATTGAAAGCAAAATAGAAGGGTAGTGAAAGTTTAGTGTTAGAGTATACTCCATCAAGTTGGGTGTTCACACCATTTGTAGGTATGGTGTGTGATGTATTCAACTAGATGTTTTTTGGCTTTGTTCCAAGTATTTATTTAATCCATAATGAGGAATAAATTATCAGATGTGGTAACCAATTAACTCTTCCGACCAAAAGGTGGCTTCATGCCTTAACCAAACCCTATATAATAATGGTAATTTTCATAGTAAATAACTTTTCACTGACTCGAGAAATGTTCACACGAGTGAAAATTCACTAAGCAAGGTGCAGTGGCCGTTAGTGTGTTTTGAGCCCGTAAAATCCCCCAGTAGGCGGGAGACGTTCACATCCTATATGAGCTAATCACTGATGAACTCATATGTAAATAACGATTAAAAGTTAGTGATTTTATTTGTGTTATACAAGTAAAATCATCTGTAAAATCATCTAAGGATTAAATCAAAGTAATTATGCATTTGTACAAGAGCTGCCATAATTGTTAAGAAATAATCAGTGATTAACAATGGTATGACCTCCTTCTCTATTTGCCCCACTTTTCAAATAGAAATAAATAGTTCTAAATTCTAAAATACATACCAACTCAATATTATGGTTGGCGATTATTTGCTTAGATTATTAACAATATTTAAACAATTCATGGAAAGTGAATCAATTGAGGGATTAGCTCTAATGGTTCATGGGATTACAAATCTTTTTCGTGTAATAAAATTCATATATGAGAATGTGGGGATTTTAGAGTGTTTGTGAAGTTTTTTTGACTTTTTTTTAGAGAATATAAAAATTGATGTGCACCTGTTGTGCTGATGACCTATATGTTTAAACTTTAAATATGAGAAGCTTTCACCACCACTAAAGCAGCACTGAAAAACTGCTTATGTGTTGAGTGGTAGTTGCATTTGCTTCAGTATGTGTACTTAAATGGTTTTCATTCTATTTTCAGGTTGTTTTACATGGCGTGGTAAATATAATTACTGAACCAATTGGTGAAGAGATGAGATAGAGCTAACAAAGATTTGTCTGTGCTTCGATTTAATCAAGAAGGTAACATGAATAACTATATGCATTGATCATTCCCTTAGGTTTCTTATACCCTAATGTCAGGTCAACAATACGTCGACTCCTCAAATTCAAGCACTGCCAATATGTTTTCTAAGAGGTGTTATCTTCTACACGACCACATTTTATTCGATCTACGTATTCTTTTAGTTGTGCATCTTCTTCACGACTCCATAGAGCATTTTCTTTTTTCAAGGTACTATTCTAGCATATTGTTCTTGATTGCTTAATGGCTTCTTAGATTTTTTTGGGTTCTCAATTGTTGTGTTTGATTGTGTTCTTTATGGTTAATCTTTGGTATTTGGATTAAAATTTTAGTAGATTGTTTAATTTTTTTTACACTCATAGACAATGTTAGTATCTTTCAAATTGGTTTATGAAAAGTAGAAAAAATATATAATATAAAATGAGGAGTTGCGGTGTCTAATGGTGCATTTAGATTGATTGTTTCTTTATGGTTTGAACTTCGTTGAGACCAAATTTGGTTTTTTATAAAAGATTTGATGATTGTATTGTAAGTGTGTGGTGTGACAAATTAGGCACTTTTGATGTGAGGGAAACTGATCAAATCTCAAATCTCTTTTTTGGGAGTGTACTCAATTAACATGTAGAATGAACAACTTATATATTGATATTTAAGCAGCTCTTTTTTCACTTTGTTTATTGCCTTTATGTTGTTTGAAGTAGTGATTTTATTATGTTTGTATGAAATGGTAACTTAGTGTGTCTTGGGCTTAAGGCTTCCAAGTATGAAGTTCTGAATGTTTTTGTCTTAGTGTATCCAAGCAAGGGCCCTAACTTAGTTAAACCCTGAATATATGCCAACGACATAGTAATAATATAGGTTTATTTACTCATGCATGTAATCCACTATTCTCTTTGTTGTTGTTTTTTTGCATGGCCAAGTGAGGATGAGATATTTTATTATTTAATCAGGATTTTTTCATCTATACAAGTATTTTATTATTAAGGGATTTTGATTTTTTATGTGCGTATGTGTGACATTATTTTTTATGCAAGGTGATGCAAAGACCTTATATGCCTGTCTTTGAGCCTTAACCATCACGAAACAGTGTCAATAATAACGTAATGTATATGCATGTATCATCACTACGTGGCAGATCATCCAAAAAATCCGGCTAAGCATAATTGTCTTGGTCAGCTTCACTTGACCAACTACCCCAGTAACTGCTTACAAATCGGTCTACATTCTTGCTACTAATTTGTAAAAACACGTGTTGCGTCTTGAGCATTTATTTTTTTTTTCTATTAAAATATTAATTATGTTATCTTCCTGACAATTCTTATGAAAGAAAGCAAGACTAACCGAAAATCATTATGTACAATATCTTGGAGAATTGTATTGCCAAAACTCTAGCAATCCTTTATAAACTCCTTCTCATGTTGCTGTTGGGCGTTTCAATATCCTTTTGAAACATGTTTTCTTTTTGTGGAATTGTTATTAGGCATAAGTTTTAACTAATTATTGGATCCATTAAACTTAATCTTTATAAAGGTGTAATATGTTAATAGTACACTCTGTTTTGCTGGAATTTTGTTCAAGTCTATTAACATATGATGTAGGTATTGAATTATGTGTATAATTTCTTTTTATCATGTAGTTTGCTTACCTTTGACGTCGTCTGTAGGTTGATTACATCAGAAGTGCATTGACGACCAAGTTTGTTTTCTAATTCAGCTGTGGAGTGAGTTGAGCGACCTTCTCATCTAGTCATCCCTAAACACTACTTTATTCTGTTACGATGACAAGTGATTTCTTACTCTTGGGAAATGTGTGCATGGGCTGGCATAACCGTGTTTGGTTATTACCCTAATCTCAATTCTCAACTAATACGTACAAGGACTGGATTATCAGTGTATTTGGTTGAATGTTATCTACCTAACATTTAAATTATTTTTATTTTACAATCGTGTGTCAAGTAACTGGACATTTTTAGTACTAGTATTGCTATTTTAGTTCATGAATAGCTGATTTTAGTCATTTTTTAATAAACAACCAACGATTTTTACGTGTAGGTATATATCTATCATTGCGACAATTTGTGAAATATCGTTTTGAATGGGTAACATCAAAGAAATCTATTTGCAATGTTTGATGCTACTGATATTGGGTTATTGTGTTTGTTCAATTATTAGTTAGCTAAGAAAGTGTGGACTTGGGGTTTAATACTTTGTCGCATGATTTTACTTGCAAGTTCTTCTCAGATTGAAATATAGATTTTAATAAACTTCTGATTTGTTTTATTTTATTTTATTTTTTAAATACATATTGAATGAGGAATGTGAAATCCCGTTTGATGGAATTTAAAGACGACGTGAAGCTCCAACTTGAAGCTCCATCTTTACAAGGTTGACTTGCTAAAGAGACTCTAAATAATTGGGTCTTCATGCCAAAAACAGAACGTACCAAAACACAGGGGGTTCCAAGGGAATAGTAACTAAATGCATCCAAAACCAAAAAAACTTACTGATACACCCCCAAGTAAATTATAAATGTGTTTAATGTGTTAATCTATTTATACGAGTATTTGCACAAGAAATTTCACATATCTATGTCTATACTTTTATGAGGAAATTATAAAGGCTTTCTCTCACGCACACATTTAAATTAGAAAATTCATTGAATTGAAAATTTAACTGTTGAAATGATTTTATAGTGGAACCTGTTCACTTCACATTTTTTACAAAAAAATGTATTTACTAATTTTTTCTTCCTTTACATAAATTAAGTAAAACGACACCCGTTCAATGCTTAGTAAAGTGTATATTAAGTTGTATAACTGATCTACACTGCCCATTGATACAAAAAAATAGCCTTTTAGTCTAACAAATTATTGGCGATGAGAACTTTGATCAATTAATTTACTGTATGAGTTTCAATATAGTTTGGAAGTAAGAATATTTTTGATACATAACAGTAAAATGGGAAAAAAAAAATTATATAAAAAGGGTCCCCGTTCGTTGAACGGGTTAAAAAATCTAGTAAATACCAACTACGTTGGCACACATGTGCATGAGCTGGCGTCAACACCAACGCCCAGTAAATGCCAAGTGGCTGGGCAGTTTAGAACCACTTACATTTTGGTTTAGGTCGGACTAATTTCGAAAATCGTTTGCCACTACAAGACCCAGTCCAATAGATTCAACCAAGAATCAGGAATTCAGGATCTTGTTTTCATCATCAGTCCAAAAGTTGCTAGACGCCTAGACAGTACAACTTTTTGCTAGACGGGGTTGTATTATTATTGTAAACAGCCGCAAAGCAAACAATCCCACGACATCACAATTTATAAGGTTTATATTAATATTAGGGCTATTTAGTTTTTGGGTAACTTTTTAATTGGATAATTTGCAGTTGGTCACCAATTGATTGTTTATTTGCGTTTGGGCCAAAATTGACGGTTGACTACGTTGACTTTGAGTTGACCGTCTTGTTCTATCTATAACTTCTTAAAAATGGCTAAAATGCCAAGCACATTCTATACACGTGACTTACTTGTGGACCAAATGCAAATATTACTATTAATAGTATGACCAAATACTAAAAATTTCAAGTAATAGTCAAACACACAAAATCTAAGATTTAATTCAATGGCCATATATATAAGAATCTTTTTGTGACCACAACTTAACCAACTTACATCATGCATCTAATTAGCCAAGTTAATTAAAAAAATTATCGAAAAAAAAACAAGTTAATTAACATACATACGCAAATACGACCCAAAAGTAATGGGAGAAGAAAAACAAAATGCATATTATTAATTTTTGCATAATTGTACGAATTAAATAGTCTCGATCATTACACAAATTTATTTGTAGTAGGAGCAAAACGAAACTTCACGAATATTATTATGAACACATTTGAGGTTGTCATAGTTCAATTGCTATACTTAGAGGTTAGAAGGTGTTTGCTTTTTATTAGTTTTTATACTAAAATAATTGTAAAATATTGTTCAAATTGGACTATCTCAAGCCTAAATTTGAACAAAATTCTTACATCTATATAAAGATGACCGATTGCAGAACACCTCGTACGATTTATTACCAGTGTTAGTCATGGGGTTGAACAATCTATTGTTGATTCGATTGCTATCACTAGGTATAAATTAGAATATAATAAATATTTGTAAAAGAGATCGAGTGGATATTTGAGTGGCCAGTTTATCCAATTAGAGAGTTTTAACTTTTAAGGAGGCGGTGATGAACTTATGCTAATGGGAGAGGTGGAAAAATAGGAGGGTATAATAGATAATATAATTTTTTAAGGGTGAGTTTATAGACCTAACAAGGAAAATATTAACACTCTAAAATTATTGTTTAATGGTACCAAAAACATAAAATTGTACACTCCAATTAGCAACTAATTTTATGTCAATTTAGAGTTGGTTATTGTATTTAGGGTCAATTATCAATTACATGAAAGATGCATCATAATTAGAGCATACAATCGGAATTAGAACAAATTTAAGCATTTTATTAAATGTCCCAAGTCTTATCTTAAAATTAGGGTTTGGTCCTAAAATTTAACTGTAAATTAGAGTTTGGTCCTAAGAGTAAATATGTAAATATATAAAATATGAATGGGTGCCCAAACGCAAATAAATGATCAGTTGGTGGTGACCAACTCCAAATTATCTTATTAAAAAGTGGCTCAAAAGCTAAATATTATTAATATTATTAATATATATATATATTAAGCTCTAAAAACAAACAACGTTCCCCTTCTCTTTCGAGCCTCATCCTCGAAACTCAATAAACCCTCTAAAACTCTACACACACAAAACACACACTATCTCTCTCTCTCTCTGTTCACTATCAATCGTTCGCAACCAAACCAAAAGAACGTACGAACCAACCAACACGTGTCACGCTAATAGAGAAAGAGAAGCAAATTACCATAAAGGTTTTTTTTTTTTCTCCTACCTACTTTGAGATTACCAATTACTTGTTATATCAATCTATTTCGATAGTGTTTCTAGTCAATTAATGGAATTAATGAAATTGAAGTTCATTTATAGTAAAAAAGATCCATTTTTTCATTTAGAACGGTTTACTGCTACAGGGTTTTCCATAGAGCATTTAAGCAATTTGTGCAATGCCCTTGTGTAATGTGTAATAATACATATTGAGTTTAGAGTCCATATATAGTATTTGTCTATTGGAAAGCGTTTTGTAATAGAATGATTTGTGCATTTAAATGGAAAAGTAGCATGAGCCCATGCTGTAGAGAATTGTAATACTTTTTTTTTTTTTTTTTTTTCATTTCTTATAAATGGTTTCAGGTTGCAAAAGGTCTTTGGGGAGTCAACGTATTGAGAAACCCATTATTCTCCACAAGTAATACTGTAATGGCGATTGTACCTTGTGGAAGTACATGGGTATCCCAGTGGGGTGTTCGACCTCAAGTTATGTTGAGACCTTCATTCACAAACAAAATGGTGACTTCTCAATATGGGTGAGCATTTTCATATCCATTTTACTTGTGCAAATATAGTTTATTTTTAATTGGTGTATAATTCGTTACAGTTTGCTCAATTATATTGAATAGGCATGCTTGATCTCCCCAATTCAGAAGACAATCAGGACAATTGTTGTTTTTGAAATTCTGTTATTAGAAACAATTCAACAAGTAACTAGCTTCTAGTTGTATACTTGTATGACTGAAAACATATTCGACTGAAAATTTAACAATCGAAGAAGCTTTGCAGACCTCAATCTAATTTCATTACAAGTATTTTGAGTAGTTGAGAACTAAATCTAAACTCTGTTGGCATGAGAAAGAGTTATTTTTTAGTTCACTGCAGGAACTCATAGTTCATAACCGAGATCATGGGTTATCATTTCGCGAGTTGAGGGATCTGCACAACAACAGAAAACTCATAACCTGAATATTCCCACATCAAGAAAGTAGAACATAATGATGGTTGAAAAGTGTGTTTTTGACGTTTACATGGAAGTTCGATTAAAGTTTTTCTACCATCTTACTATTATTCTACAATCTACATAGATGGAGTAAACATATTTCGTGCATCAATTTGGGTTACGAGTTCAGCCTTGTTGTTCATATTTTTTACAAGACCTTTCATATTGATGCTCCTATATTGATTGGTTTCTCCTAACATTATCTACTGTAACTTTACTGCTTTCTTCTTTTCTATATTTTAGCTGTAAACGGTCAAAGTAATGTTCATTCTCAACAGTTGATATTTAAGTTCTTAAGTAATGTATTTTCTGTCATCCTTCATGCAGTATTTCCAGCAAATTACGTTGTTTGGGCTCAAAAAACTCTGGCTTACTTTCTCAAGAATCCTTGCACGTATTGTTTAATGCATCATTTCAAAATCCACGCCGTTCTAGGGGCTCATGTTTTGTCGTTAGGGCGGATGGGGTAAGTACATTTCGTTACTTAATTTTTCTTTTGCTTCATGATTGCATTTTTGTTTTAGTAGGTCCCACCACTCTCTGTTCACCCTCCCACTTGCCTATCCATACTTTTTTCGTCAATGTCATTTTTTATGTAGTTTGAGTGCGCCTTTATCTATTTTATTTGATTGAATAATATTAGTTTTATCTCATGTACAGGATTTCTATGCTACCCTGGGGGTTTCTAAAAGTGCAAGTAAATCTGAAATAAAGAGTGGTATGTACAACATCTAGATACGTGTGCAGAAATTCTCTGAATTGATGCTAGTATTCATATATTGCTTTACCTGTTTTTTGGCTGACATGGGCATCAATTGACGATTAAAAAAAAGGATTTGATATTTCCAATAGCGTATATTAGAAATGCTCCCGCACTCCCTGTAGATGTATGGATCAAAAAATCTTTGAGCAAAAAGGCTGAATGATCTTAATAAAACAGTTGTTATGTTTCTTATCCCCCACATCCTACTAAACTACTAGTTGGAGCAATGCATGTACTAAAAAGATGCCAGATCGCCAAAGTATGTTTCAGAAATTCACATTATATATTTTACATTACTGAGGAAGGTCATGTTTCGTAGGAACACCCTGTGGGGTCAATAAGACAGTGGTAGACTTAAAGATTCGCCAAGTTGAAATTTCATTGTATTCAATCCACGCGTAATTGCATATTAGTCCCTGTGACGAAATTGCTCTTGCCTTGAACATTAAGAAACATTGCTCTAAATTTGCCAGTCTTGTTCAATTAATAATTGTGGAGAATGCCAACTAGATTGAGTGATGGATCCTTTGTGGAATCCAATAAACTTGAATGTCCTACATCCATCACAATTTAAAGTAAGATAGGGTTGTAAGTTGGGCAAGACAGGTGTGGCTTCTCTTACCAAACATAGGTGGAATGAATTGACAAAATAAGCAGTGAAAACAAAGTAACAAGGAGAACATTGTGTAGCAAATTTTGAGTAACAACTAGCAAGTGACATGGAATGTGGCCAATGATGATGACCCTCCAAGTAACGAGTGACAAGGAATGAGGCCAAAGTGTGATTTGCATACTTTTATAATCAAATTCCAGCAAGGGACTCTTAACCTCTAAATTCTTCGCAAATTTGAGTTTCTTAAGCCGTTATGGTTTATGCCCAATTTGGTGTGTTGATTCATGATAGTTTTGAAAGTAGATGAACATGCCTTTTGGACTTATTTCATCACTACTGTATGGGAAATTCTGATTGAAAGAAATAAAAGGAGTTCTGAAAGGAGCTCTTTACGTCTTAATGATTTGTAAGCTTTTCTGGGTCACAGTTTGGGAGGGAAACTCTGCCCTGAAAGAGCAATGTAGGAGAGGATGCTTTCCTTCTATCTGTTTGCTTTTCTAAATTTTTTTTATTGTTTATTTTAGTTTCTGAAGTATCCTAGTAGCAAACTGTTAATCTTACTAGTTTACCTAACTTGCTATTACTTGTTGAGTATTATGACCGCATACTGGTAGCATCCATTCTGCATTTATGTATAAATTCACAAACCTTTTTTTTGCAGCTTATCGGAAGCTTGCCAGGAGCTATCATCCTGACGTAAACAAGTGAGTAATTACGAGACATGCCAGCATATTTCTTTTCGTACTTGCTTCTTATGCTCACTTTTGCAACATCAGTTGAAGTTCAAATCTTTATTTCGCTGTTGTGGATTGCATCCATTTATTCACCTCATTGTTGTGTTAGAAACCCTTTAAATTTCCGCTGTGTTAATTATTAGCATCTCCTAGCACAAATAGTAGTAGTATGCATATTCTTTATGAACATTTTGTCATCATTAACGGGAGATTTCAAACTTTAAGAGATTAGTCAGAAGTCTACTCTTAGGAAGTTTATCAAATGCATGTACTAGTTTTAAAAAGCTTGTGCCATGTTTGCGTTTTCTCCTAATCCATCACATGGCTACAGTCTCTCCACACAACATATGCACTTGGCTATCTTTTTCGCTTACTTGTATATTGGCCTCTCGAGTTTTTTTTCATTTTACTTGTATATTGGCGTCTAAAGTCTTGGTGTTGACAATTAAACACACATAAACGCTTAAGAATGTGAAAATTATACCAGTTATAAATTCGTAAAACCATTTCTTTGTTATATCGCTTTGCATGATAAACATACAGTTATGTGATTTCATATGAAGTTGTCAAGCGATGAAACGTCATATCACTTTCTGACTCCCCCTCCATGATTTGATATTTTATTTTAAATTGCATTTTTTCTACTGTTGTAATATTGCTGGAAGACCCATTAGTTTCAAGAAATTGAATTCTACATAGAAGTGGATATCTCTCCTACATGTACGGCAGAGTATTTTTCTGCTAAAGAGGATTATAGCTTATTTTTGAAATTTATAACCTCATTAGTTGAAGAATTGAGTTCTTTAGTCAAGTAAATACATACATACATATATAACAGTGACATACAGACATTATAAAAATTCATGAAGGAACATGTGTGGACGATGAGTCAAACGTTTTCAATTTGAACTTTCTTAATATTGAAAGAAGAATATTAGAAGAGGAAGAAGGAAGTTAACATGAAAATTTCAAAGTATAAAGGTGAAGGATGAGGTATTACTCTTATTGGTGAGCTTGTGTAATGTTTGGGTTTAATTAAAGATAGCTATAATTAGCTGGTCTTGAGAAAAATTAAATCACAAATATCACATGCTAAAGTGGACATGAAGAAGAGGCTGGATCAACTAGTCTGGACATTAAGTTTTACACAGGCATGTCATACACTGAGAGTCAGTGACAGTACGACTGTCAAATCTCTCTCCCTCTCTCTCTCTTCTAGTATCCAAACGGGGGTCATTTTATTCTATTTTGCAGGGAACCTGGGGCAGAGCAAAAATTCAAGGACATTAGCAATGCCTATGAGGTAAGCAGTCAGTTTTTTGACTATCATATCCTGTGATCAATGTTTCAGCCATGGAAGATTTGCCTGCTGTGGGCTGTGACTTTGGCTACTAATAAAATTTTATATACAGGTGTTGTCGGATGATGAGAAACGGTCATTATATGACAGGTATGGAGAGGCTGGGCTTAAAGGTGATGGCATGGGCACTGGGGTGAGTTCATCATAATTTATCACTTGAAGAAACAGTCTCCAAATATCAAACGCTACTATCAATTTTGCATTTCCTACTCACAGGGGAGTTTTGTATTAATTGCAGGATTTCAGCAACCCCTTTGATCTGTTTGAGTCTTTATTTGAGAACATGGGTGGTATGGGCGGTATGGGTGGAGGAGGACGAGGCACTAGAACAAGAGCAGTGGATGGCGAGGATGAGGTGTACAATCTTGTCTTGAATTTCAAGGACGCAGTTTTTGGGGTTGAAAAAGAGATTGAGATAACCCGTTTGGAGAGCTGTGGCACCTGTAATGGGTCTGGTGCCAAACCTGGGACCAAGGCATCCAAATGTAGTACCTGTGGGGGGCAAGGTCAGGTCATCCAATCAGCAAGGACTCCCCTGGGTGTTTTCCAGCAGGTAATGACGTGCCAATCATGCAGAGGGACGGGTGAATTTTCCACCCCTTGTAATGCTTGTAATGGGGGTGGCCGAGTGAAGAAAACAAAACGGATCAGTCTGAAAGTTCCAGCGGGTGTTGATTATGGTAGTCGATTGAGGGTTCGCTCAGAAGGTAGTGCTGGAATAAGAGGTGGGTCCCCAGGAGACCTCTTTGTGATCATAGATATCCTTCCCGATCCTGTCCTTAAACGTGATGACACAAATATCCTCTACACTTGTAAAGTGTCATATGTTGATGCAATCTTGGGTACAACAATCAAAGTTCCAACAGTGGATGGCATGGTTGATCTGAAGATCCCATCTGGAACTCAGCCTGGGACGACACTGGTGATGGCGAAGAAAGGGGTGCCTTTGCTCAATAAAAGCAACTTGAGGGGAGATCAGTTAGTACGTGTTCAAGTTGAGATCCCCAAAAGGTTAAGTGGTGAAGAGCGAAAGCTGATTGAAGAGCTCGCCGACCTTAACAAGTCTAAGACAGCAAATGCAAGAAGATAGTTATTGAGGTGCGACTACCTTCTTGTTTCTATTATTGACATCCTGACCTCCCTGGGCAAGTGCTGTTCTCTTGTAATGGGGCCTGAAAGGTTGTTCGACGCTCTGATCTCTCAATCAGGTCTCTGGGCGCTTTTGTCAATTATACTGGTTGGTAATTATTTTGGGCTAGCTTTGTTATAAAACACCTTCGACGAAATATGAAGACATCTTTTAGGACAGTCATCTTCCAATTTTATTTAAACTCAAATTTTTGTTAGAATGATAAGCCTGGTTATAGTATATTTTATTATATATGAGATTGCAATTGATAATGTGGTAAATGCTGTCCGTTTTTTTTTTGCTAGAATTTGTATCGTGAAGTAACAAGAAGAAAATCTGTGAATGTATTTCGAAATGAGGAATAATGTTAATTTATTATTGCGATGAACTTTTTCCCTCTGCATGTAGCTGACTCGGACATACAAACATAATCCACAAACCGAGAAGCGTTATGGCAATGGGAGAAAGATAAGAAGATAGAGGGTACTTCAATTGGAGACGCAGAAAGAGAATTTGGATACTGTTCTGTGCTGTTGTTAACTGTGTGTTTAGTTGGGATTTTGGAAAGGGTGTGCTCAACATCATGGAGATTATTGCGATCAGTATCTAGAAATTGGTCCTGTTTTCTACCTCCGTTCATATTCACTACCCCACAATTTTCAGTGACCGGTTCGTTTCTTGACAGTCGATTGTGCCAAATATCTTCAAGGCGAGGTCAAAACTATGAATGGAACTGATTTTTCTTGGTATGGTATACGCCTTTGTTTCTGATATGCAGCTCGAGGACCCTTTGTTTCCAAACGTGGTAAAAGCTATTTGAGTGTCTAATAACTAATAACTTGAGGTTTTTTACCCAAAAAAAAAAAAAAAAAAAAAAAAAAAAAAAACTTAAGGGTACCCTAATTTAATGGGATCTGGAAATAAAGTTCATATAACCAAATACAGCTTTTAGAGGTCCTACAAACATCTTAGACACTTCACTTGAACTTCTGAACTATGAGGTCAGTTCTACGCACTGCATATTAAGTTTCCAAACATCCTAAGTCTGCATCCAGATGCACCTCATAAGTATAACCTATTCAGAACAGCTTCATCTCTGGTATTACTTGTTATTCAAATCTTACGAGAAAAGAAGAACAAACAGATGTGCTACTTCATTGCCAGGTTTTTGGAGTACCATTAATGGTGCAAATAAGGACAAATCTTTGGGACTTGGATATAAATAAGCGGTCCCACATGAGGGACCTTTCTTAGGAATCAGTCATATCCTATCATTAACCATTCTCAACTCTTATGGTATAAGCAAATCTAATGGTGAAGGTCGTTTTAAGTTTGAAATACATTATATGAAATACATTGTATAATAAGCTATTGTGGTTCTTAACTCTCTGTTGGAGGTGTTTGCTATGTTAAGAGTCCATGGGCCACTGATATTAAGGGACATGCTTTCAGTTCCCATAAGAAGTGAAGTGAGCTGGGCAGAACAAAATAATGAGGCATTTAGATTGTGTTGCTATCCTTCAACCAACACATTCTCCAGATACACCAACCCATACTCACATATTTCTTGCTTGCTATTCATAACTTGTTAGTTATACATTGGTTATTCTACTCTATGTAGAATTGTTGATTACATAATTGCTCTCCTAATTGGGTCCGAGGTTTACGCAATGCCAAAACTTGAACAGAGATACATCAGATACATCACCGTGGAAGTGGAATGGTTACCTAGCTGAATTTGAAATATCTCTGGTGTTTGGCTTACTGCATGAGTTCGATGTAATGGTCATTTCTAGTTTGTTTTGACTATATAATAATGATACTTAATTATATTAGAGTTTTATATGAATGTGACTATGAATATAAGTTCGAAAAAGTGCCCCGCTCTTAAGTGAAAAATAATCCAATTAATCATGGCTAATGATTGTAGGAATTGGGATGAATTTTGTTTTCTTTTCACTCTACCAAACATATTCCTTTTTAGATAATTGCTTACAAACCGGTAAAATCGACTTATTTTGAGCAATGGCATACGACCTAAACCTATTAAACCTATTAAATGCAATGAGGATCCATTATAAGTATCCTAGAATTCAAGGGAGTATGGCCTAGAACATAGGTTAGAATTAGCTCTGCTGCTTTAGCGAAAAAAATAGAATTAGCTCTGTTCTCTTTCTAGTTCTCCTCTGGAGTATGGAGTCCCCACAGATGTCTAGTAGTTCAAGCGCTTCAGCTGAAACCAAGAACGTAGAATTGCTTGATCACATTTTTGACAACACTGAAAACTCCCTTGAGCCCCTGCAATTGCTCAACAATTTGCTTCATGCACCAACATCAGCAGCACAAGATATGAATGAGAATGACCTTGACGATGAAAACGGGGTCATGGTCACTCTACGAATTGGCCTTCCATATTGTTCAAATAGTGAGCCAAAGAGTTCGAATGAAAAAAAGGAACAGAATGGAATGGCTAACAGATATTGGATACCAACTCCTGCACAGATACTCATTGGATTCACTCATTTCTCGTGTCGCATTTGCAAGAAAACTTTTAACCGCTACAACAACTTGCAGGTTGATTTGCACGTATATTCTTCGCCACTTCTTTAGTAATTTTCTTCCATTTCACATTTTTAATTTTTGTGGTAGATGCACATGTGGGGACACGGATCACAGTACCGTAGAGGACCAGAGTCGCTAAGGGGAGCACAACCAAGAGCAATGCTGAGCATACCATGCTATTGTTGCGCTGAAGGGTGCAAGAACAATATTGATCATCCTAGAGCAAAGCCACTCAAAGATTTCAGAACACTCCAGACACATTACAAAAGGAAACATGGGATGAAGCCTTATATGTGCCGCAAATGTGGAAAGTTCTTAGCTGTGAAAGGTGATTGGAGAACTCACGAGAAGAATTGTGGTAAGCTTTGGCTCTGTGTTTGTGGTTCTGACTTCAAACATAAGAGATCACTCAAGGATCATATCAAAGCATTTGGTTCTGGTCATGGACCTTTTCCTTCTTCAATTGATTCCATGGAAGACTTCTAGAGTGCAATGTAGCTGTCCCTATCCATGTAACAAATTGCAGAATAAGAGGACTAAAATTAGGTGCTAAAACCTTGTCTGTCCTGCTGCGAGGGACGTACTCCCACACTTGCATGGCCGCGCGGCCATGGTGTCCTACTAAATAGTCCTTGAACTCGTTAGATCTAATATTGATGTTACGGTGGTCTTATCAGAAATGAATATGGTCAGTCAATTGCAGAATATAGCTTGTACTGTGGCTAAGCAGCTTATAACATTGCAGAAGCGAAATACATCATATCAGACTATCAGTACTAAAATTTTAGCAATATCGTCAGAAACCGTTAAAGATTATGTTCAAAATTAACCGGTTGAAATCATTGAATAGTGCTAGATATATTTGGCAAGATCAGAAAATGTGAAGTAAATTGATTTTTGAGTCATGGTCTCTTTCTTTTATTTTATTTTTATTTTTTGAAAAGATTATGGAGTTAAGCAGAATATTAGACGACCTCTAGGGAGAAACCCTCCGAGACAGACCGGGGGAGAAAGTAACTCTTAAGGACATTTTTTTTTAATCACTTACAAAGACCGGGTAGATGAAATGTCAAGTATACCGTTGACGCGAAATTAGAAATGGCTAAGGTAGATGAAATGTCAAATATACTCCTAATGCGAAATAATAAGTGACCCGGCCCAACCGAAACGACCCAGTGCATATAGTATGAACAATTATTGTTCGTACCTCATCATGAGTTATGAACAGTTACTGTTCATATAAACAATCATTGTTCATACCTATTTGGGGTATGAATAATCACTGTTCATACATCAAGATAATATATGATCAATAAGAACACATATTAAAGTATGATTGATTGTTCATACTTTAATATGGGCTATAAACACTCATTGTTCATATGAATATGAACAATCAATGTTCATATCTTAATATAATGTATGATTAGTAAGAACATCTATTAAAATTCATACTGTTCATATCTCAACATAATGTATGATCAGTAATAACTGTGAGGGAGTAATATTCACATCCAATGAATATCAAGCACGTGTCCAGCACAGACGTGAATACAGATCAACCCGCGATCTGAGCTCGTCCTCATAGCTTGCTTCATAGCAACTCTACTATGGCAATCGATCTGACTAAACTCTAATGCACCGACTTGAAGTCTTCGTCACACGAATGACCTCGATCGAACATCGATTTCCAAGATTCTCGCTTACACCAACGGGCGTTAACGTAAGTCTTAAATACTATCATCAAGACCGGAACTTCTGGCACGCTTCACCATAAATGTCCTTAACTCGTCATCACGGCGTGCGAGTGACCTGAAGACCTGGATCTGACTTGATGCGCAAGAGCTGGAGGTGCAAACCCCTTGCCTATATAAAGAGGATAAGGAATTACGTCTGACCTGATTCAAGTCCCCCCCCAGAGAGAGAACTTGATACATAAGCAGTTTGTCCATACGAATCCCCCTCACTTTCTTGAATCTGTAAGGTAAAACTAAATATAACCTTTACATTGGCGCCGTCTGTGGGGTCGAATTTCTTGAAAATTCATCTACTTAGAATTTACATCACTTCCAACAATCTTCTTAGATTCCCAAATTTTCAAACCCACGAAGCATGGAAAGCCTTCAAGAACAAGTGCAAAATATGGCTACCCAGATGGAAGCCATGATTGGTAGCATCGCCCAGCTCTGACAAGAGAATGCCACTCTCAAAACCCAGGTCGATTCTCAGAACCGAACGGAGTTACCGCTGAGGGCGGGAATAATGAGGTCAACTAACAGATCAATAACCTCTCCCAGCAAATCGAATAGAGCAATAGAAAGAAAGACGCCACCCAAGTTGTCCATAAGATGCTAAAGGCGTACTGGGAATCACCTTTCACATTCGAGGTACTTAGTAAAGCCTCCCCTCAGGATTTCATTCAGCCTAGGTTCGCAATGTATGACGGCAGTATGTGCCCCGGCCAGCACGTAGCTCGCTACATTCAGAGCCTCGCACTCTACAGTGCGCAGGAGTTCGACCACCTACAGTGCCGCTTATTCCTAACAAGTTTAAAGGATGGAGCTCTTCGATTGGTTTTACTCGTTAGGGCCAAACTCCATCGACAACTTTGAAAAGCTCACTAACCAGTTCGCCAGCCAGTACGTCCACAACAGACGTAAAACTGCCGACCTGAATTCACTTTTCCAACTGTCTTAGAAGAGTGACGAGCCAATTCGCACCTTCCCCAGACATTTCAAGACAGAGCTACTGTCCATGGAAAGCGGCCTCAAGGAGTCGTTCGCCACAGTAGCTTTCTCTAATGCAATCAGAAAAAACACTGAGTTATCCAGGTCGCTCATGGAAGAGCACCCTGAAACGCTTTCCGAGCTGTACGCGCGAGTGGAGAAATACATCAAACTTGCCGAAGGCCTCGAGAAAGAAAGGCTGAAGACAACAGGCGAGGTTGCTGCGATCTCGGATAACGCTCCATCCTCCAACAAGCGACCCAGGAAATAGGGTCAACAGACCAGCATCAGGAACCAAAGCAAAAGAGAATTCGCTGCGCTTACAAGATCTCCAAGTTACATACTGGAGAAGATAAAAAACACGGCTTATTACCGACCTGAGGTAAAACGCCCAGAGGACACACCAGGGAAGCCGTACTGTGCTTTTCATAAAGCAAAGTGTCACGAGACTAACGAATGCCGAGGGCTCAAGCTTTAAGACCTTATTGAGGCAGGGCATATCAAACAATACACTGATATACCTGATGGCGACCTGCGCCACAAACTCATGGCTCGCAGGAGCGAAGCCGGACTCCACCACGACCAACCAATAGAGCTCGCTCTCATGCTACATGACGTTCAAATGAGCAATTGCGTCACGAGCGTAGCCAGCACTCCTCTGATAGAGACACCAATAGAACAATCAATATGATCACCTTCCAGGATGACTCTATCACGTCTTCCAGGGAAAAAAGGAGACGAGTTAGTGCCCTCTATGAAGTCTACCAGTTCTCCTCACAAGCGGCCCCATCCCACGCACAAGTGGCCGCAGCTCAAGAGACATCACCTTTACTGAGGCCAACTTCAACAAGGTGTGCCTCCCTCACAATAACGCCTTGGTAGTCTACGTCAAAATCAGCGACTGGACTGTCAAACGTGTCCTCATCGATCCAGGCAGTTTGTGCAATATCCTATTCTATCGAACTCTGAAGGAGATGAACATGCCTAAGTCGGTCATGGTCGATCCAATAGCCCCCCTTTATGGCTTTAACGGATCACGAGCTGATCCAATAGGTGATATCATTCTACCTGTCTCAGTGGGAGCGCATGAAGACAAGGTCATCATCAACACATGCTTCAGCGTCCTGGATGTCAACTCGTCCTACACGGCTATACTAGGACACCGTTGGATCCACAAGATGCAAGCCGTCCCATCAACACTTCATCAAGTGTTGCGTTTCCCTGGCCCCAGAGGTATGATGGAGCTCCAAAACAACCAGCTTGATGCTCACAACTGTAATCAGATCCACTAAGTTAGCAAACCCACTGGGGCATCCCTCAGCAACAAGGGAGAGATCGCCAAAATCAAGCTGGCAAAAGACTTTATCTCTGAGGTCAAGACATTGATCAATACCCCTCATATTGAGGTTGCGAAAGAAAACACTGGGGGCTCGGCAGAAAACATCTTTCCAGGACTCCAGCCCCCAGAAGTCGCTCCACCCATACAAGCGGAGTAGACCAGAGGTCGCCCAGCCCACCAAAGCGGTTACCTAGATCGAGATGAAGGAAAAGGTCAACCTAGGAACGGAGGATGACCCCAAGTTTGTTTATATAGGAGCCAACCTTGATCCTACTCTTAAGGCACAACTTGTAAGTTTTTGATCATTGAATAAAGATGTTTTTGCTTGGTCATATATTAATGTGCTCAGAATTGATCCTAATATTTCATGCCGTAAGTTCAATGTGAACCCAATGCTAAGCCAGTTCGCCAACGACCTAGGAAATTATCTCTTAGGTTCAAAAAAGCAATTAATGACGAGATCGACAATCTCAAAAAAATAGGCTTCATTAGAGAGGTGGAATACCCCGAATGGATTGCTAACATACTAGCAGTCCAAAAAAAGAACGACACAGTTCGCCTATTTGTCGACTTCACCAACGTCAATCAAAATACCCCTAAAGACAGTTTTCCTTTACTAAGAATCGACCAGCTCGTAGACCAAACCACTGGCCACGAACTCATGTCATTCATGGACGCCTACAGTGGTTACAACCAGATTCCTCTGGCAGAAAAAGAACAAGAGAAAACATCATTCATCACAGAACAGGGCATCTACTGCTATAATGTCCTCCCGTTTGGTCTAAAGAACACGGGAGCGACCTACCAAAGATTGGTAACCGAAATATTCCAAGACATGTTAGGAGACACCATGGAAGTCTACATAGACGACATGGTTGTAAAAAGCAAGAAATCTGGAGATCACTTAGACCATCTTGAAAAAGCGTTCTCCAGACTCAGACGAACTCAGATGAAGCTCAACCCAGATAAATGCGTCTTTGGCGTGTCCTCCGGGAAATTTCTGGGGTATCAAATACCCAACGAGGGATAGAAGTGAACCCAGACAAGATTCGAGCATTCTTGGATATGCCCGATCCAAAAACAAAACAACAAATACAGAAATTGTTAGGAATGGTGGCCACCCTAAACCGATTCATATCGAGAGCGTTAGACAAGTGCCGACCTTTCCTACAAATCCTCAAGAAAGGGGAACAATTCTCCTGGAATGATCAATGCCACCGAGCATTCTCTACTCTCAAAGAATATTTGACAACACCACCTATGATGGCAAAACCGATTGATGATGAAACGCTGGGGCTGTACCTAGCTGTTTCTGACTTCGCTCTCAGTTGAGTTCTCTTCAAAGAGGACCTGAACGTGGAGAAACCGATCTACTTCACAAGCAAGACTTTGTTGCCAGCTGAAAAGAACTACTCCCACATTGAAAAGACAGTACTGGCACTACTTTATTCAGCAAGAAAGTTCAGGCCCTACTTCCAAGCACATCCAATCAAAGTGCTCACCGACCTGCCACTTAAGAGGATCCTTCTTAAAGCCAATAAGATAACTCGCATGGCAGTATGGGCAGAAGAACTCGGTGAACACCACATTGAGTTCGCCCCAAGAACATCTCAGAAAGGTTAACTCGTTGCTGATTTCTTAGTGGATTTCCCAGTTGACGACCTGAACTGGGAACCAGAGGAGAACGTCCCGACTTCTAAACAACGGGACCCATCGGTATGGTCACTATTTGTGGATGGAGCTAGCAATCCAGGGGTAGTGGAGTCGGCATAGTCTTGGTATCACCAGATGGCTCCATGGTAGAAAAGTCAGTTTGCATCGATTTTACGACCTCCAACAATGAAGCGGAGTACGAAGCCCTGATTATGGGACTCTGGATGGCTTTAAAACTCGATGTTCAAGAGTTCAAGGTCTTTAGCGATTCACAACTGGTCGTTCGCCAGGTCGCTCATGAGTATGCCACGAATGAAGGTAACCTTTATAAGTACCTTAAAGTTGTAGATCAATTATTACCATCTTTCAAAAAAGTCACTATATATTACTTTCTACGAGACAAGAATCGCCACGCTGATAGCTTGGCGTACCTCGCAACCCAAACACCGATCTGTGACCCTAGGAAACTACTCATTGAAGTAGTAAACTGACCTACTTACCAAAATGAGCACGTCCTAGAAGTTACCGACCTATGCCCACTCTCTGACAGTTAGATGAGTCAAACATGGATGCAACCTATTATAAATTACATTCAGCTAGGCAAAGCACCAGAAGATCGCATAAAGGCCAGATAGGTTCAATAGCAGTCAGGTCGCTACTGCCTCATCAATGACAAACTTTTTAGAAAATCGGCTAGAGGACCACATCTGAGGTACATAAGCCCTAGAACAAGGTCAGACGATTTTCACAGAAATTCACGAGGGAGAATGCGGTCACCACGCAGGAGGTCACTCTCTGGCTCACAAAGCAATCTCACAAGGATACTTCTGACCTCGAATGTAGATCAATGCCAAGAAGTATGTACTCAAATGCGTTAAGTGCCAAACATTTGGCCACAACATCATTCAACCAGCTCGGGAACTAATCAATATTGCCAGCCCTTGGCCATTCCACATGTGGGGCTTAGACATCATGGGTCTATTCATTCCACAGAAGAGCACATGCTTTCGGTTCACCCCATAGCTAGTAAATTCGTGGACGGCAAAAGTTCGGCAATTATTTAAGAGAAATTTTTAACAATAATACTTTTAAATATTCGGTCAATAAAACGGGTAAAAATCGATATCGTGTTTTCGGGTATATATCTTAATATATTTCTTTAAAATTTGGCTATATATTTTACATTTAAAATTTTGATATATAAGTATATAACGTTTTTATTTTTATTTTTACAATTTTATTCATGAAAAAATAATACAAATGTCATTTTATTAAGCCAAACCTTATAATTAAGTGAATAATTGCGAATAATTCAGCAATTATAAGCCCGACCCAACCAATTCAATTTAATTAAACGTATCATTCACCGAATTATTCGTTTTATTGGAATAATTGGAAAGTGTAATTATAGCTATTTCACCCTTAGTGCGCAGGGACTACTTCACCAAATGGGTGGAAGTGATTCCCTTGGCACATGTCAAAGAGGCTAATGTTAGAAACTTCATTTAGACCAACATCATCACCAGATTTGGCCTCCCCCACACATTGGTGATGGATAATGGTTTCCAGTCCAAAGGAAAAATGGTGAAAGAATTCCTGGCTAAGTGGAAGATCGTTCACGCATTCTCCACTCTTCAGTATGCCCAGAGCAATGGTCAAGCGGAAGCTAGTAACAAAGCAATCCTAGAAAACTTGAAAAAGAAGATTGAAAAGAACAAAAGCCAGTGGCCAATGTAACTAGAAAACATTATGTGGGCTCATAGAACGACATCTCGTTCTAGTACAGGCGAGTTACCATTCTTATTATGCTACGTCACTGAGGCCGTCATCCCTACTGAGCTGACAATTACAATGACTCGATCAGAGGTCGTTGAATCTGGTTAGAACGATTCCATTCTCGCTCGTGAGGTCGATTTACTGGAAGAACGACACGACCTAGTAGCCATTCGAGTGGCATCCTACTAGCAAACCCGAGGAAAACTTACAACAAATGGGTTAACCCTCGAAGTTTCCAACTTGGAGACCTAGTCTTGAAAATACCAAGGATGACTCGAAATTGGCACCAACTTGGGAAGGCCCTTATATAGTGGAACGAGTCGTTGGCAATGGAGCATATTGGATCAAAACCCAAGATGGACAGGCCCTTCCACGTCCTTGGAATACTTTCTTGCTAAAGAAATTTTATCAATAAACAATTCCATTTTATGAATTCTTATTCTTAGTGTTAATGCTCATACTTTTTATTTTGCATCAATGCACTGGAATCTCACTAGTATTGTCAAATCAACGCACAGCTCGCTCTTGAGGAGCAGAACACACAATCGAACTAAAATGCTCTATGAGCTTAAACGTTCTCCACATTTAAATGCTCACTTGAGCTCAGAGCTACATAGCTCACATGCTTCTTAGCCTTAACACTTCTCGCTAGTTGGAGACTTATACTTCTAGGGTCAACTAAGCAAAGAATGCTCTCTAAGGGAAAAACATTCAAACGAACTTAAACGCTCTCCGAAGCTCAAACGTTCTGAATGACAAAACAATCTCTGAAGCTCAGAGCTATATAGTTCATAGGCTACTTAGCCTTAACACTTCTCGCTAGATGGAGACCTATACTTCGATGGTCAAACAAGCGAAGAACGCTCTCCAAGGGCAAAGCATTCAAACGAACTTAAACGCTTTCCGAAGCTCAACGTTCTAAATGACTAAAACGATTACCCGAGCTAAAGGCAACATAGCTTACATAGCTGTCACTATGTTCAAAACCTACATTACTAGGATTAACGTATATAGTAACGAATGCTCTCTGAGAGAAATACACATGCTTAAGCTAAAACTCTCAAACGAGCTCACACGCTTCATAGCATCCTATGTCTGCCTAGACAACGGAGTATATATTTCTAGGCTAAATTCCTACGAAAATATGTGCAACAAGCATTCAGCCAAAAGTACGAACATACTTCAGAGTACGCATGCATTTCATAAGTGCAAATTCGAACTGCCTGAACACACTCAGGAAACCAGTTCTTTAACAACTATCGAATTGCCACTCAGGTGGAAGCCAGTTCATCCAGATCTCAAAAATAAAGCAATAGATAAGTTGAACTGCCCAGGTTTCCCCAGGGTATCAGCTTTTAATGTATATGGGCCGAGCCCCCACCATTGCAAAAAGCGAATTGGCCAGGCAAGCCCAGGAAACTAGTTCTATTGTTTCACAACCATTGAAAATTCTAGAATTAGAGAAAACATAGAAACAAACCTCACCAAAAGAAGAAGAAATGCAGCAGTAGTGATCACGCATCAGGAGTAACATGTTTATCTTCATCAGGCACGAGAGTCCGATCAGCAGGGACAATACTGGTAGACGTTACTAGCATCTCCAATTACAACAAGCGCACCTGCGTCTTGAGCCCCATGTTCACGATCTTCTTTCAGTTCAAAGCACGTCTCCTCCAGCAACGCATAATCTTCGCACACTTGGTCATATGCCTGTTGAGCCTGCTGAGCAACCGACTTGCATTGATTGGTGTGCTCAGTTACTGCACCCAATTTTTCTTGCAAGTCGATCATCGAACTGATCATCAACGATCTCTTAGTGACAGCGAACCTGATGCTTTTTCCTCAAAGCTTTCAGTTCCTTCCTCTCAACATCTTGAGCGAGTTGCAAACTCAGCAGGTACGCCTTTATCTTTCCCACATCATTTTCCACATTTCCCATAACTCGGGACCAGAGAATAGTAAAAGCTTACCAAACAGTAAGCCATGTCCATGGTCTCCACATTCTTATCCAAATCTTGGTCTTCTAGAATCTCCTTGTTACCATCCAAGACAATACCTTCCAGAAGATAGTTAGCTATGGGTGCTAACCCGAGGCTCCAGTCAGATCATTTGAATGCTCGCCTCTTCCCCATTTTCCCAGTGTAGACAAACGATCTTCCCAGGTCGCCATCCCCCCCCCAGTAAATCAGCCCCAGCAACAGCTTTTCCTTTCCCATCCACAGCACGGATGCGAGCGCCCAGGTCGACCTCACGCCTAGAGCTCGGGCCCCGGATCACCACAGCTCTAGGTCACTTGCACGAACTAGAATCAGAGCAACCCACACTTTTAGAATGCTTCTTGGCCTTCGTGTCAGAAGCAACTACTTTCCGTTTACCCACATCACATGAACGCTATTCAATCTTCTCCAAGACGAGCGGAGAAGTCTCCCTCACCCCTCCCATTGGAGGGACCAAATATTCAAAGTCATCACCATCTGCCCGAGACATTCTGCAAACACAATGTTCAGCAAAAGAGCCTACAAAGCCTACATATCACCAAAGCAGAACAATGAATATAGGGCGGAAACAAACATGAAGCGTTAAAGAACTTTGGAAAGAGCTCCAACAGTACTTTGGCAAGAACGTTAGCAACACTTGAGCAAGACCTTTCGCAAAAAGCTTAAGGAAAATGATGAACCAGTAACCCTAAAGACTCACACAAAAGGTATTTAAGGCAAACCGTTCCACTTCCCAAGACATACCATAAATATACCAAAACCCTAACCGATGTGCCGAAAGAACCGCCATTTTTTGAAAATTCCATAAAACAACGAGGTTACCCTTTTTGGCTCCCAAACGGTTCACATCTTCACACGTGCCACACACGTGCTAAGGTCCTCTCTAACCAAAACGCTCTCTACGAGTTGCCCGCTCCCTCTAGCTCACAGGCTACATAGCCTCAGCTCCCCCCACTACTTGATCCTTACAACGATTAGAACTGACTAAGCAAGAACGCTACCCAAGAGCATGACACTTAATCAGGCTCAAACGATTCAGTGCCTTGACGCACCTGACCAGTTGGATTCTACAACGCTAGGCAAGTGTAACAGCATCAACAAACCGCATTCAAGACATCAAGAAAAGTGCAAGAAACGAAAATGGCAGAAACTAACCTTAGCTCTCGTTCTCAAGGGAAGCAAATGATGACTCTTCACCTCTCCAGGTGTATATCACAAGTTGCACCCACCAGTTTATTTTTCGAAAAAAACACAATCATTTTATTTAAACCTAGAGTGCCACATGTTCCTGTAAAATGAGGCGTCTCAGCTGCAGTCTTTCAAATCACACATACCACATGCCACACACGCGCAAACTCTATACACTCTCAATAGATCGCTAACACGAACTTAACGACCTACTGAGATGGGGTTGTGAGGGAGTAATATTCACATCCAATGAATATCAAGCACGTGTCCAGCACAAACATGAATATAGATCGACCCGCGATCCTCGTCCTCGTAGCTCGCTTCATAGCGACTCAACTATGGCAATCGATCTGACTAAACAGTAATAAACCGACTGGAAGTTTTCGTCACACGAGCTTATTGCTCCATAGTAACTCGCTACACACGAACGACCTCGATTGAACAACGATCTCCAAGATTCTCGCTTACACCAACGAGCGGTAACGTAAGTCTTAAATACCATCATCAAGCCCGGAGCTTCAGGCATGTTTCACCATAAATGTCCTTAATTCGTCATCATGGCGAGTGACTTGAAGACCTGGATCTGACTTGATGCGCGAGAGCCGGAGGCGCAAATCCCTTGCATATATAAAGAAGATAAGAAACTACGTTTGGCTTGATTCAAGTCCCTCCCAGAGAGAGAACTTGATACGTAGGCAGTTCGTCCATACGAACTCAGTCAATACCACATTTACACATCATCTCCCTCACTTTCTTGAATCTGTAAGGTAAAACCAAATATAACCTTTACAATAACACTTATTGGAGTATGAACAATCACTGTTCATACTTATTTGGGGTATGAACAATCACTGTTCATACCTCAATATGAGCTATGAATAGTCATTGTTCATATATATTTGGGGCAATCAATGTTCATACCTCAACATAATGTATAATCAGTAAGAACACCTATTAGAATATGAACAATCATTGTTTATACCTTAATATGAGTTATGAACAATCATTGTTCATACCTCAACATATTACATGAGATACGTTAATCTATTTGGGTATGAACAATCAATGCTCATACATTGACATAACGTATGAACACTTATTGTTCACATCAAAACGACTGAAAAGGTAAAACTGGAAAATATTTATTTCAAATCCGAGCTATTTGTCTTTACAAGTTGTTTTCACTCGAAAATTGGTTTTCCAGGTTATTTACACCCGAAAATTATCTTTTAGAGTGATTTAAAAAAAACACTGGTTTTGTGAGTGATTTTCACTGGCAAATGTGCCTTGGGACCAATTTCTTGCAAGACATAAGGCTTACAAATTTCCCCCAATTTCTTGCAAAACATAAGGCTTACAAATTTCCCAAAAAAATATGATCTTTAAAGAGAGTACGTCACAACAAAACAATGCTATACGCTGTTCTATAATTATCGAACAAAAAAAAAAAAACATGCCGTTCTATACTAGTGCTAGAACAGACACTAGAAGTTTAGAACAACTAAGTTATTTTTTAACATGTCATTGCTCTTAGTTGGTGAAGTTAATTAGTAGATGAATAAGTCGGTAGAAAGGGTGGTGGTTTATCAGTCTGTTTTTTATTCTTATTTCTACACCGTATGATAGCGAATTCGAGGAATCCCCCCAATGTATCGAGTAGGATATTTTTTATTTCCCTGTGTTAACAATTTAAAAGCAGCTCCCTCAAGCCACATAAATTACAATTTACTACTCCCTAATTTGATATTAATTTATAAAAACCTCCCTCACATATTACAATCAGCTCCCCTTCTTAAAAATATTTAGAAGAACTTTCCTCGCGACATTAAAATTATATAACAAGCCCCTCAATGTTTTTATACTATATTTTACATTTTATTTGAATTAGAATAAGAATCGAAAGAGCGAGACTGCTTAGGCTAATGCTGAGTCCAATGGTCTGCCACTCTCTATCTCTATCCCTCAAAATAACAGTGTTATACGGGTAGAGAGTAGGTTTGGCTGAACCAATGGTTTGAACAATCCTATGCCACTTGAACTGGCACGGTTTGAAACCCACTTTTTTTTACGCCACTTCCACCAGTGCAGAATGAAAACCAAAAAAGAAATAATAATAATAATAATAATAATAATCATCCTCCGCCACATCAAATGACGCCGTATGAAATTGTATTTTGTTTTCCACGCCACTTCAAGTGCCGCCATTTGGGTTTTTACAAACCATGCAATTTCAACTTGCGTGGAATACACTCTGTATTCTTCAATAATACTCTCTATATATAGAGAGTTATATAGAGATAAGAGGAAAAAACTACCGCCACTCCCTCCGCTTTTGAGGGAATGGGTAGCCATTGCACCTAGCCTAAGTCCAATGACTCTTTATCCCCTTAAAAGTGGAGGCCAAAGGGAAAGTTTTCACTCTCTATCTGTAATTTACTCTCTATATATAGGGAGTATTATTGAGATATATAGTACGTTCCGCGGCAGTTTAAGTGGAGTGGTATGACTTACTTTATTATTTTTTTCTTTATTTGCATTTTGAGTCGGATGAAGTGGAGTGGTTTGTTGAGGTTTTCATTCTATACTTGTAAAACCATTAGACCCATTTTCCTTATCTATATCGATAAAACACTTTTAAATTGAGGAATAAGGATAAAGAATCCAAAACGATTAGACTCAGCCTTATAGGCAACATATGATAATGTTTGGTGGGTGGGTGGGTTAAAGACTTAAAAAAATGGGTAAATTCTTGAATTGGACGTTGACTTAAAGAGTAGGATAGAATAGCCTATTGAATGTGTCAGAGAAGATTTATTCCACTTCCGGACGTGGCCCCACTTGATGATAATATAAAATACCCATAATACCCTTCTATAATATTTATATATGAAGACATTGTATCTCATATGTATGACATTATGTAGTGTTGTAACATTCGTATTTGGATAACCTGAAAATACACGTTTAACTGAACTAAATATGATCATAGTAAGACATTGTAGCTTACTTGTACGACATGATATGCGTGGTGCTGTTAAATTTGTATTTGGATAACCTGAAAATACATGCTTAATATGGTTTTCATCCCTATTGCCACTACTGTTTCAGGTCTTTTTCTAATAATCCAGTACTCATCAAATGTTCGCATCTCTACATGACTTTTTCACCAAAAGTTGGTTTTCATTATCGAATAATTCGTATTTGGATAACCTGAAAATACACGTTTAACTGAACTAAATATGATTATAATAAGACTTTGTATCTCACATGTACGACATTATGTGGTGATGTTAAATAACACGTTTAACTGAACTAAATATGATCATAGTAAAACATTGTATCTCACTTATACGACATTATGTGATGCTATTAAATTCGTCTCATTCTAGCTATTTGAGAGCTCTTTTTTCTTAGCTTTTTTAATCTTCATTACTATTGTATAAATTTATTCTGAAAACGAATATAGAAACAACATAATAAGGAATTAACAAGACATTATATTGGATAATAGTGTATAGGTGGAGGAATAACTCACCAAGCACATAAGTACTTGTCATCACGCCAAACACAAACATTAAATAACAAATAATCTACAAATCAAGTTCATAGTAACCAATTTCATCCAAACGTCATCTGTTTTATGAACTCCATGACCTCATTAAAACGAAGATATGCAAAAGAAAAGTGTTAGAGTGAGAGGATTAAAACAAAATTGTTGTTTTTAGTTTTTTTTTTTTTTTTTATTCAAAGATTAGAGAGAGTATTGATGAGAAAGAGAGAAAAAGGTGAGAAAGAGTATTGGCAAAAGAGAAAAGAAAAAAAAAAAAAATGAAAAGATATAAACGTAACAAAATGTTTGTTTTTTTTTGTGGGGCTATATTTGCAGTTGGAATAAAATTTATTTGCCACTTTCAACACGCTACTATGTCCTAATCTTAAAATCAACGTCTGATTCTGGCATTTCCTACTTGTTAGTCGTGAATACTGCACTTCTACGAATCATAGTTTTGGGGCTGGAACTTCTGAAGAAAATTCCAAAATGGAAAAGGGTCCCGCCCACAACATCATTAGTTTTCCTATTTTTTAAAAAAAAAAAACCGGCCTTGGTTACCACGATCTTCATAGGGATGATCGATTAATGTCAAATCTTATACGACGAGATTGCTGATGAAGACATTGCATAGATAATCATAGAGCTAGTTAATTACCCTTGTCACCCTTCCAAGAGTATATTCTTAGGCCGGTGCTATATGAATCTCACACGCACGTTCACACTCCCAATTTGATCTATTCAGTGCTGAAAAAAATGAGTTCTGAAAGATCCAAAAAACCTCACTTGGTTTGCATTCCATTACCAGCCCAAGGGCACATAAATCCCATGCTCAAACTAGCAAAACTCCTTCATTTTAGAGGTTTTCACATTACCTTTGTCCACACTGAGTTTAATTATCAACGTCTACTTAAGTCTAGAGGCCTTGATTATTGTAAGGGCCTTGACGATTTTCGATTAGAAAACATCCCTGATGGATTGCCACCAGAGAACAATCGAGGCGTATTAGACCTTCCAGCACTATGCGCATCCATGCCAAAAAATAGTGTTGAGCCGTTTCGAAATCTTATTTTAAAGCTTAATGGTTCACTAGAGGTACCTAGTGTAAGTTGTATATTATCAGATGGAGTCATGGGCTTTACCTTACGGGTTGCTGAAGAGCTTGGTCTGCCTGAACTGGTTTTGTTTACACCTAGTGCTTGTGGCTTCTTGGGGTATATGCACTATGAAGAGCTGGCTGAAAGAGGCTATGTACCATTAAAAGGTATTTGAACTATTTTAAGTTGCCTTGTAACCTTATCCATTAACTTATTCAGTACTGTGCGTTGATGTGTTTTCATATGTTACATGTAGATGAAAGTTGGTTAACTGATGGATATCTTGATACTCAAGTTGATTGGATTCCTGCAATGGAAGGAATTCGATTAAAGGATCTGCCAACGTTCATAAGAACAACTAATCCAAACGACATCATGTTTAATTACAACGTGGTTCAGATTAGCATTGCTTTCCAGGCTAAAGGTGTCATCCTCAACACATTCAACGATCTGGAACAAGAGGTCTTAGATGCTATCAAGTCTAAATTTCCCCAACTGTATACAATTGGTCCAATATCAATGCTTTGTCGTCAACTACCAGATACGGAAATGAAGTTGTTTGAATCAAATCTATGGGAAGAAGATATGAGTTGCTTGGAATGGCTGGAAAAAAGAGACCCCCAGTCAGTTTTGTATGTAAATTTTGGTAGTCTAGCAATAATGTCATCCTCACAGTTGAGTGAATTTGCTTGGGGGCTTGCTAATTGCAAATATTCATTCCTGTGGGTTGTTCGAGCTGATCTAGTTAGTGGTTCAGCAGAAATCTTTTCTGAAGAATTCATGGAAGAGATCAAAGGACGAGGACTACTTACGGGTTGGTGTCCACAAGAGGAAGTTATAAAACATCGGTCTATCGGTGGATTCTTGACACATTGCGGATGGAATTCTTCACTTGAAAGCATGAGTGAAGGGGTGCCAATGATATGCTGGCCTTTCTTTGCAGAGCAGCAAACAAATTGTTTTTATATATGCAACAAATGGGGGACTGGAATGGAGATTAATAATGATGCTAAGAGGGAGGAAGTTGAGGTGATGGTCAAGGAGTTAATGGAAGGAGAGAGGGGTGAAGATATGAGGAACAAAACCATGGAATTCAAGAAGAAAGCAATAGATGCTACAAATCCTGGAGGGTCTTCTCATACTAATTTTGAAAGGTTAATCGAGGATTTGTTGTACCTAGGAGTGCACCAAGCAAGAGCTTAGTTAGATGATCCAAATTTTTGCCAATCATTGGTGCTAATGGACCTCATAATTTGGCCTATCATTGGAAGTTTGTAACAAGAAGGTTACTGGTAGATGTTAAGGTTCCCCAGTTCCTGTATTTGTGATAACCTCATTATTGCTGTGTGGTACTAGTGTCATTTCACTTTCTAATAAATGATCAAGAGTTTTGTGATGAGTACTGCCAACAGTTCTCTGTCTCCGTTTCTGTCTCTATTAATAAGGAGCTATTATTATTATTTTTATTTTTTGCCTGGTAAGCTCGTTCAATTGTATTAAAAAGAAAAAAAAAAAAAAAAAAATGGTTTGAGTGGATTGTGACAAGTTCACAATTCACTCAGAATCAACACTGGGTCTTTATAAAGATTAAAAAAAATGCAAAACACTATCTAAATCTATAGTAGGTATTAGCAGAATGATCCCATCTTGTAATCCATGAGGGTCTACCAAGATATGTTCTTCCCATGTTGTCTAGAAGTGTGACTCCCTTTCTAGTAGCAACATCAACAGAGAAGTTTGTTTCTCTCCAAATTGAAGTGATGACAAACTTATGTAGCATATTTTGGACATGTTTCCTTATGTGCATAAAAGCCCATGGTAGTTGTGACGATCCAAAAGCCTGTACTGCTGTTTTAGAGTTTGTTTCAATCCAAATGTCAGACTATCCCTTAGTGGCTGCCAGTTCAAGGGCTTCAATGATTGCCAAACACTCAGCCCAGTAACTCAGAGTCACTCCCACTGCCCTGCAATAAGTTAAGAGAAAATCTCCGTTATGATCTCTGAAAGTAAATCCAATCCCTTGCAAGTCCTGGATTACCCCTAGATGCCCCATCAATGTTAACTTTGATGGTTGGAGCATTTGGTGCAACCCAGTTAACAAGCTCTATTCGGGGAGCAGTTATTAGTTTCCCTTGAATGCCCCAATCGTTGAGAATTTGAGTGTCTTCTGAGTACATGACAACCTTGGATAAGTGGGAAGAGTGATGAATTTGTCTTCTGACTTGTCTAAAGCATTTTAAGATGTCTGGCTTCTTGTCTTCAAACACCACCATGTTCCTATGTTTCCAAATGATGGTCATAGTTCCCACCACTGCCGAGGTCCATATATAGCTGTTTGATTAGTGGACTTCTGAATTGAGAGAGTTTGGTAGCATCATTTAACTTGTTGAAATTTCCCCTCATCTTTAAACTTTTATTTGAGCCAACTCCATATCTGTAATGAGAAGGAGCATTCCCATATAAGGTGAGAATTTGTTTTGTCATTATTTCCACAAAGTCGACAGTAAGTGTTGGGGTGGTAGGTCCCTCATCACGTGATATGAATTCGGTAATGTTTTGGATTTGTTCACAAAGGGGCGCACACCCTCATGCCATGTACAAGTAGAATTCCGGTTTTCAGCATAAAATCAAGTTGGTTCAGAATTTCATTTTCACCAAAATTTTAGAATCCTATATATATAAAGTTAGGGTTTTTTATCCACAAGTCATATGTGAGAGAAAACCAATTTTGAGAGAAACCAAAATTGAGAGAAAACCCTTACAAAGAGATAAAACTTGTAAGGAGAGTGATTAGTGAAGAGAGAGTAAGTTTGGAGAGACTTGAGAGGAGTGATTATAATCTTCCTTCCCACACTTATAAAAGGATTTGCTATTGTGGAAGTAGGCATCATTAGCCGAATCACGTTACATCTTGTGTCTCATTATGATAAGTTAATTTATTTTGTTATTGCTTGTTTGTGATAGTTAATTCCATAGCTTAGGTTGTGGTTGTTGGTTGTAGTGAAAGTTAGATTTTTAGATTAGAATAGTAGATTGTTCAAGTGCAAGCTATCTTAGTGGGGATCGATTTGAATCATTTTCCTCAACAAGTGGTATTGGAGCTGTGATTAGATTAATCACAAAGATTGTTATCCAAATCTTGCTCGAAAGATGTTTGATCAAATTCCTAAAAGAATTGAAGGTTTGAGTTGAAATAGTTTGTTGAGATGGATCATTCTATAAACACTCACATGACTAGTCTAAATAGAGGTAACTACACTATTTCAAAATCAAAGATAGAAGACTTGCTTTATTGCAAGGACTTGGCACAACCTATTGAGAATGGAGGAGTAAAACTGGATGCAATAGTTGTGACTGAGTGAAGCAAGCTTGACAGAAAAGCTATTGGGTACATTCAACAATAGATTGATGATAGTGTATTCCACCATGTATCCCAAGAGACTACTGCTTTTAGCTTGTGGAAGAAACTCGAAAACCTCTATGAGATGAAGTCTGTGGGCAACAAAGTGCTACTCATTAAGAAATTTGCTAACTCGAAGTACAAAGAAGGTTTTTAAATGTCTGAGCATCTTAATGACGTACAAAATACCATCAATCAACTGCATTTAATGAAGATTCATATGGGTGACGAAGTTGAGGCTTTGTTACTATTGAATTATCTACTCGATAGTTGGGAGACTTTGACAGTTTCTCTTGGCGGAGACGCTAAGGATGGAATCATTTCAATGGAAATGGTTACCAGTGCATTACTGAATGAGGAGACAAGAAGGGATTCACGTAGTAGCTCCTCTCACTCAGAGATTCTTATCACAGAGAAGCGGGGGGAGAGGTAAGAGTAGAAAACCACCTCATTCTAGAGGTGATGGCAGAAGCAAATCTAGGGGTGAATCTAGAACTCCTAAGACAAATAGACAATGTTACTATTGTGCCAGCAAGGGTCACTTCAGATATGAGTGTAGAACACTGAAGAGGGATGAGAAGAATAATTGTGTACATGAAGACATGGTAAAGAGGAATGGAAGCACAAGCCAAGATACTATACCGCATTAGTAGACGATGGTCTAGTGGGAATTGTGTCAGATTGTGGTGAGTGTTGTGTTAGTACCTCATGTCAGGATACATAGTAGCGATAGATACCGGAGTAGCCTGTCATGTCACACCGCACATGAGTTTCTTCACTAGCTACCTACAAATGTGGTGAATTTGGTGAGGTGAAGATGGGTAACTATGGAGTCTCGAAGATTATAGGCATTGATGATGTTTATGTGGAAACTAATGTTGGCTACACCTTGACACTCAAGGATGTAAAACATGTCCCTGACATTCGACGAAGCCTAATTTTCCATTGGAAAGTTAGATGATGATGGTTTCCAGAGCTCGTTTGGTAATGGGGTATGGAAACTAAGCAAATGTTCCTTTGTGGTAGCCAAACGGAAGAATATACACAAGCTAGTTTGTATAAAACAGAGTTAAATGTAGCACAAGAAGAAGCTTCCACCAAACTATGGCATAAGAGACTGTGTTATATGGGAGAGAAAGATATTAAAGTTCTTGCAAAGCAAAAGGCCTTGCCAAACATCAAAGATACACATTAATTTAAATAGATGTACTCATTGTTTGGTTGGAAAACAACATAGGGTGTCTTTCTAAAGATTCTCCTCTCACCGAAAGAAGAATATCCTTGAGCTAGTACACTCGATCAGATTTATGTGGTCCCATGAAAGTAAAGTCCTACGGGAGAGCTTTGTACTTCTTGACTTTCATTGATGATGTGTCAAGAAAGATATGGGCATATAGTTAGAAGACCAATGATGAAGTTCTCAGTGTGTTTAAGACTTTCTATAGCATGGTGGAAAAAGAGATAGGGAAGCCTTTGAAGTGTATTCGTTTAGATAATGGGGGAGAGTACATTCGGCCGTTTGATGAATATTGCAAGAGTCTTGGGATTCGTCATGAGAAGACAATTCCCAAGACACCGCATCACAATGGTATAGCTGAGAGGATGAACCATACCATTGTAGAGAGGATGAGATACATGCTATCTTACTCTATGTTGTCAAGGAGTTACCGGGTAGAAGCAATGCGCACAATCGTACATATGATCAACCTATCTCCTTCGAAGCATCCAGAGAGAGTGTGGTCAGACAAAAATATTGATTATGGATACTTGAGGGTATTTATATGCAGAGTATTTGTTTATATTCCCAAGGATAAAAGATCAAAGCTTGATGACAAAGCCAAGCAGTGCATTTTTATGGGTTATGGAGATGAGAAGTTTGGTTACAAACTTTATGATCGGATCAACAAGAAAGTAATCCAAAGTTGAGATGTTGTGTTCTTGGAAGACCAAACAATAACAGACTTTGAGAATGGTGAGAAGCTAGAAGCTTTCGTTTATGATCTTGTTGAGTTAGAACCAGTAGTTTTATTGTGGAATGAGTTATAGAAGGCATTGAGAATGCAGAAAACCATGGGTTTGAAGATGATTCTATTGCTCATGATGGGATTGAACCTATTGAGATAGAAGATGCAGATGAACTACTTGAGCAAGAAGTGCATCTTCCTGATCATGAGCCACAAGAAGATGAGATGGGGAGATCCGAGAGAGAAAGTCAAGTTTCAACCAGGTACCCACCACATACGTATGGTTTACTATCCGATGGTGGAGAACCTATGTACTATCAAGACAAAAAGAAGTGGTTGATAGCTATGCAATATGAGATAGGTTCTTTGCATAAGAATCACATTTATGACTTAGTTGAGAAATTGAAATGAAGAAAATTTCTAAAGAATAAGTGGATCTTCACAGTCAAGCATGAAGAGAATAATTCACATCCAAGGCACAAAACTCACCTTGTTGTAAAGGTATTCAGTCAAAGAAAATGTATTGACTTTGATGAAATTTTCTCTCATGTAGTTAAGATGACTTCTATCAGGGTGGTATTGGGTTTGGCGTAAGTATGAACCTAAAGGTTGAGCAACTAGATGTCAAAATATATTTTTTTCATGGTGATCTTGAGGAAAATGTCTACATTTATAAGATGAAAAATAAGCTTTTACTCCTACTTAGCTAAAGAGACTAGGAAGAAGTAAACTATAATTTATATATTTTTATATCAAAGTTCTACTCTCAAATTATCATGTAATAAAACTAGAGTAAAAATTTGTTTCACTCATAATTGCTTAGATATTTAACTAATTTCACTAATGATGAACAATTAAAAAACATGAGAGTAATGATTCTAAATATAACTAATATGGTGAAAACTAATATTGAATATATTCTAAATTAAATTAGGGCAATTAAATATTAAGATGTGAATATAAAGAAGGAATTAGGAAGATTTGAAATCTACCTTGATTAATCCCTAACATGCTAGTATAGAGTTTGTTGCAACCTTAATCTTTATGTTTTCACACAAGGTTCAACATAAAGGTTAGGCCTTTATTATTCCTAATTATTCATGGTATCTCTAGCCAACTAATAATTAGCATGAGAGAAAATTGAAATCCATTCTCATGGTGAATGAACTACCCTCTAGTCTATGTTTATTTTACTTATTGCTAAATAGAAAACCCTAGACTTGAACCTCTTTAATATAACTACTCTATACTAAAACATCAAGTTTTCATCAAAACTTCAATCAAACCCCTCTAATAGAGATTTAGCTATGGTTCATTAGACTATCATAGAATAAATAATGAGAAGAAGAAAACATAATTAAAGGAATACTTGTATTAAAAATAACTTAAATTGTTTTAATGGTGGCTAGGCTAATAAATATAAACCCTAAAAACTATATTGAACTAAAGAGAAGAGGTAGGAGAGAGAGATAGAGTTTTGCCTTATTCCTCTTTATATAGGAGAGGGTTAGGTTTATAATTTCGTGCATGGGCTTTGGAGCTATGTTTTGAGCCACTAAATCAAGCCCAAAACCTAATTACTTAAGTAAAAAAAGGGTTTCTCTGTTGGAAATTACTGCAACCCTCTTTTTGTCCACTTTTACTTTCCTGATTGGGTTGAGGCTTGAACATTATAAAACTCTTTCTGAGCTAGTCGTTTTGACATATAATAGGCCCAATTCTGAGGTCTGAGTCCAAAGATACAGCCTGTGGAAGTTCTGTTGACTTTTTTGCTCTATTTCTGCCCACATTAACTTTGATTTTTCAGCTTTGACTGGGTTTTAAAAAAGCTTTTTCTTTTTGAAACTTGAGCTTTAACCATATAACTTCTTTAGCAACCAATTTTGCTCTTTTCTCTGGCAAAAGTGACATATTTCTTCACATAGTTGACTTTAAAACCTGAAATACATAAAAGTACGTAAAAAGTACTAACTTTTATTTATTATAAACATAATTGGTCTAAATATAATATTATTAAGGGGTTAAAACTACAGTTTTGGGCTCTTATCATGTAGTGATGGACCAACTAAAGGGTTTTGAGGTTAGAGGCAAGGAGCACACATTTGGTATGCAAGCTAAGAAAGAGTTTGTATGGTTTGAAGTAGACACCGAGATAGTGATACATGAAGTTTGAGTCCTTTATAGTGAAACAAGGCTACACGAAGTCTGCGTTCGATCACTGTGTGTTTGTTCAGAAGTTTCCAAATAAGGATTTCATAGTGCTCTTGTTGTATGTGGATGATATGTTGATAGTTGGCCAAAACATCAACAAAATATCCAAGCTGAATAAAGACTTGAGTAAGTCCTTTGAGATGAAAGATTTGGGTCAAGCAAAGCAGATACTTAGTATGCGAATCACTCGTGACAGAAAGAGTGGGAAGTTGTGGTTTTCTCAAGAAAGCTATGTTGAGAAGGTGTTGAAGAGATTCAAAATGGATCAAGCGAAGCCAGTCAGTTGTCCGCTTGGTGGCCAATTCCGCATGACCAAAGATATGTGTCCAAAGGGTGAGCATGAGAAGAAAAAACATACAAAAGATTCCTTATGCATCCGCAGTGGGCAACTTGATGTATGCAATGGTGTGTACAAGACCGGATATTATTTTCACCATTGGTGTTGTAAGCCGTTTTCTGTCAAATCCGGGTAAAGAGTATTGGGAAGGTGTTAAGTGGATATTGAGATATCTCAAGGGCACTACCAAGGTGTGTTTGTGTTTTGGTGGGAGTAAGACCTTACTTGGAGGCTACATAGATGCAGACATGATAGGTAATGTTAACTCGATGAAGTCCACTTCCGATCATCTGTTTACATTTGCAGGGGGAGCAGTTTCTTGGCAATCGAAGTTGCAAAAGTGTGTTGCCCTCTCAACTACAGAAGCCGAGTATATTACAACCACTGAGTGCTACAAAGAGATGCTATAAATGAAGAGGTTCTTTAATAAACTAGGGCTAAAGCAAAAGCAGTTTGTAGTTCTTTGTGACAGTCAGAGCACCATCCATTTGAGAAAGAATATGAGTTTTCATTCTAGATCCAAGCACATACATGTGTGTTATCATTAGATTAGAGAAGTTCTTGAAGAGAAGCAATTGTGCATTGAGAAGATTCATACCAACAAGAATGGGTCAGATATGATGACCAAAGTTTTGTCAAAAGGCAAGTTTGATGTTTGTTGTGCTACTGCCGGAATGGTAGCACACTCCTCCCATTGATTTGGGAATGCGTGGAGGTATCCCCCCCTCATGGCTCGAGAACGGGAGATTGTTGGGGTGGTAGGTCCCTCACACTGTGATATGAATTCGGTATTATTTTGGATTCCGGTTTTCAGCAGAAAACTAAGTTGGTTCAGAATTTTGTTTTACACTGAAATTTCAGAATCCTATATATATGAAGTTAGGGTTCTTTACCCACAAGTCATATGTGAGAGAAAACCAATTTTGAGAGAAACCAAAATTGAGAGAAAACCCTTACAAAGAGATAAAACTTGTAAGGAGAGAGCTTAGTGAAGAAAGATCTAGTAAGTTTGGAGAGACTTGAGAAGAGTGATTGTAATATTCATTCTCATACTTATAAAAGGATTTGCTCTTGTAGAAGTAGGCATCATTAGCCGAACCACGTTACATCTTGTGTCTCATTATGGTAAATTACTTTACATTGCTATTGTTTGTTTGTGATAGTTAATTCCATAGCTTAGGTTATGGTTGTTTTTATTTTTGAAAAGGATTAATAGGGTTATGCAGATCCTTACCTGCATTAAAAGATTATAATCTTACATAAATTTCTCCTCTTACATCATTTGCGTTTATCTCAGTTAACACACTAGTGAGAGGAGGACCATTATAGATAAAACTCTCATCAACATGTAAAGAAATTCTTGCTAAATGGTCAACACTCTTGTTCACTTCTCGATACACATCTGTGTATGTTACCTCCTATAACTGATTTGCTGTGTGCTTTATGGTTGCCCGAAGGTTGCTGCAGTACCATGGGGCATTTTCCTGACCTATTAAGATACAGATAGACCCTTGTGAATCTGAACACACCGAAATCTTGTTAAAGCCGTGTTGTTGACATAGTTGTAGACTGACTGCGATTTCCATGAGCTCTTGGTATAATACCAATATTTTGTTTCCATCTCCAGTGAATGTGAATATCACAATTCCATTATGGTCTACTTCTATACCACCATAGCCAACATACTGATCAGTCATGGAACCGTCGGTATTTAACTTGATGAATCCAGTGGGGGGTAGCTTCCATTTGCAGCAGAGGGGAGTCTTTTTCTTGTATTGAACATCTATGCTAAGTCTGATCAAAGGGGCTTTTATATCTCTAACATCAGGCATCGAGACTATTTTAATGCCCAAATAGATCTTCATGTCCTTAATAATAGAGTAAGCTAGTTGATCCCAAGATTTTGATTTGTTATGAAATTTTCTACCATTTCTCTCCATCCATATATAACCAACAGTTGCACATTCATAGACCTTATGAACTTCTACCTTGAGAGTCTTTTTTCTGCACAAGTTAATGAAGTCACACCATTCTCCATTTGAGGGCTTGCCAAAATTCCCCAAACCAACCATTTGTTTGACTTTTGCCCAAACCTTACTTGTATACAAACAGTTGAAGTACAAGTGTTTCGAGTTCTCCCTTTCAAGATTACAAAAGCAACACTTTGAGCTGGTAAGGACTTTTTTATGCATGAGTCTATCTTGTGTAGGAAGGCTACCTGAGAACAATTGCCAACTATTGAAAGAGTGCTTGGGTAGCACCAATTTTTCCCACACCATCTTGCACCAGTTAGGCTGACCTCTTTTCATTCTAAGTGCTTGATAAGCAGTTTTAGATGAAAATGTTCATGAAGGATTATTGAGCCAAATTACCCTATCCTCGGGCAAATGAGTGTTTATATCTGTGGCTAAAATTGTTTTCTTCATATCACTATCGGGTAAATCATGTACCACCTGATTCCAGTATCCATTGGAGATTAGAGAACTAACCTTTGCATCTAAGGGTAAATCTATAAGATTTCTGGCCTCTTCTGAATTAATGAGTGAGTCCTCGATGCACCATGGATCATGCCACAATAAAGTTTGGTCTCCGGTTGAAATGCTATATTTGATTAACTTGATGGCATATTTTCTATTCTTGAGAATGCATCTCCAAGTCCAAGAGCAGTCTCTGGGAATAGTCATAGTCCAGAAACATTTGTCTTTGATATGTTCTGCCCATGTCCAAGTGATCCAAAGACCTGAGTCTTTACAAGAAATCTTGTATATGAGACCACCATATGCTGCCCTGTTCCAAATAATAGGACCTTGAATCCCAAGCCCACCTGCCCTCAAGTTTAGGATAGAGAAGGTTCTCTCTACTAGACTGATGCATTTTGTTTTCCATCTGAGGGCCACTCCACAAGAATTTGATGCAAATCTTTGATACCATAAGAAGCACTCCTTTTGGAAGTATAAAGGTCTTGGCCTAATAAATGTGAAAGGTTGCTAAGACTAAGATTATAAGTTGTAACCTTCCAGCATGACTCAGAGCTCTGTTCTTCCAATTTTCAATTCTTGCAGTTGTTCGTTCCACCAAAGGTAGGCAGTCCTTGATACTTATCCTAGCTGAGACAAGAGGCAATCCCAAGTATTTTATGGGTGGAGCTACAAGTTGCATCCTCATGAGCTGAGTGAAGTGCTTTCATCATGTGAGAGTCCTCTTGTTATAAGAGTTGATTTGCTTAGGTTAAGTTTTATCCCTGTTGCCATTGAGAACTCTTGGAGAATAGCTTTTAGTGCAAGAATAGACTGCTCCTTTCCTTTAATGAATATTAAGATATCATCCGCAAAGCATAGATGTGAGACTTGAGTTCTCTTGCATGAGGGATGCGGTTGAATAGCTTTGTTTCTAAGTCCTTTTTGGAGTAAGGAACTTAGAATCTCCATTACCAATACAAAAAGATATGGTGACAAGGGGTAGTGCAGCACATGAGAATCCAGTTCTTTAGCTCTCTTGGGAATCCCAATCTATCCAGCATGTAGGTGATAGCTTCCCAGTTGACAGAATCGAAAGCCTTCTAAAGATCCACTTTTACAGTACATCTAGAAGTTCCATGTTGTCGTGAATAACTTCTTAATAGCTCATGAGCAAGTAAGAGATTGTCTTGAATGGTTCTTCCTGCAGGGACAAAAGCAAATTGGCTAGGAGCCACCAAGTCATGTATAACATGCTTTAGTCTGTTAGTAATAACCTTAGCTATGCATTTATAGATTACATTTGTGCATGCAATAGGTCTATACTCTCCTACTGTAGAAGGGTTTTTCACTTTAGGAATCAGACAATAAAAGTAGAATTTATGCATCTAGCTAGGAATAGTGGAGTGTAAGAACATATACTTGATGGCCTTTGTGAAGTCAGCTCCTACAATACTCCAACACTTTTTGAAGAAAAAAGCATTATACCCATCGGGTCCAGGTGCCTTGTTATCATCTTGTTCAAATAAAACTTCTTTTATCTTTTCTTCTGTAACCTCATCGATTAGGTTATCTTGTTGTACATGAGATAAGGTGCCTGTGACTTCAAGCTGTTGGTAGAAAACTTCTTCAGCTATATTAGTGTCTTGTTGACCCAGGAGAAGTGTATAGTATGCTAGAAATTCTGCCGAGACTTGAGACGAATCACTGAGTCTGTCACCTTGTTCACTTACAATTGACTAAATGCAGTTTCTGCCCTTTCTTTCTTTTATGACATTAAAGAAATAAGCATTGCATCTATCTCCGAACTCCAACGAGTCACAATCAGTCTTCTGTTTAAGATCCACCTGTTCCATCTTAGAAAGCTCTATGTATCTTCCCCCTGCTTCCTTTTCAAACTGTGCAAGTGTTGAGTTGTGTGGATCTGCCTGAATCTGTATCTGTAGATTATACATGTCTTCCCTTGCTTCTTTAACTCTGTCATAAAATCATGAGAATTTGCATTTTGACCATCCTTTAAGAGCCTTCTTCAATTCTGTAAGCTTAGAAAAAAGAATGTATACCGGGGTTCCATAGTGTTGCTTGTCCCATACAGATTTAATCAACTCATGGAAAGAAGGATGCATGAACCAAATGTTGCAAAATCTAAAAGGAAAATGCACTTTCTTGGAATTATACCAGCTTACCAACATGAGAGAGTGATCTGAAATGCCAGGAGGAGAGAATATGGCTTCGGTCATATAGAGATTGTTCCAAGCAGCATTTACAAGTACTCTATCGATCTTCGACATTTTTATGTGAATTCCTGCTGCATTGTTTGTCCATGTGTAGAAAAGCCCAGAAAATTTCATGTCTGCTAAACCTGTAGTGACTAAACAATCCATAAAGTCTTCTACTTCCTTTGGATGAACATCGCCACAACCCACTCTTTCATTAGTGTACAAAACATTATTAAAATCCCCCATTATGCATCATGGCTTTGCAAAAGTGTTCTGCATACTTCTGAGAGTGTTCCAAAGAACCTTCCTTCCATTTGGATCATTGCTAGCATAGATGATTGAGAGCTCAAACACATTGTCTGTAGAAAGGATTTTCACAGATACATGTATATATTGCCTACTCTCGGCTAGCTTTACTACATCCAAAAAACAAGGGTCCCAACATAACCAGACCCTCCCACTAGGATCACTATTGTAGTTATCATGAAATTTCCATCCAGGGCAGCATATATTTCTAATGAAATCAAAATTCTCCTTTTTTACTTTAGTTTCTAAAAGGCCAAAAAGGCATAAATTATTCTCTTTCCTAATCTTATTTACCTCATGTAATTTGGAAGGTAAATTAAGTCCCCTTACATTCCATGCTGCAATTTTATTCATCATTGTCATAAAAGATTAGGAGTGATTCTTACCTGCCCCTTTGGGCTTCCCTTTGGTTCGCTTCTTTTTAGCTTTCTGATTTCCGATGTTCAAACCAGTTAGTTCAGAGAGCTTCTTTGTCTCAACACAAGAACCTTTCACAGGTGGAGTTGCAATCATGCCAGCCATTAATGTTTCTTGTTCTTCATCAGTGCCTGGAATGTGGTCTAAAAAGTATTCCTTTTCAAATTCTTCTTCACTTGCACTGTAGCCCTGCTCCTGCTGGAACTGCCCCCTTTTGATACTGAAAGTGTTTCTCTCCTCAAGTTCTTCTTCTGGCAGATCGTCTTCACCTTCTATGATATAGGGCACCATTTCTTGAGGATCAAAGTCAGTTCGAACTTCCTCGAAAGTATCATCCTGATGCACTTCTATGTCCTTTCATGTGTTCCTCATGTATGGAATTAGTTCCATGTTGTTCAAGTGTGTCTCCTCTGCATCTTGCATTGTGTCATCATCATTGGAGCTTAAAACCTCAAACCTGTTTGCTGCCCGTACTTCCTCATGCACAACTATTTGTGACTCTGTAAGTATTTCTTCAACTGGTTCTAGTGGTCTCTCTTCTACTTCTTGTCTCTGGCCAATTTCACGTCTCTCTTCTATGGGTTCACTTGCTGTCCTGGAAGAGATGTTATTCACAGATTGGGGTCATCTGTTACAAGAACTGGTGAATCTTCACTGTGCCCGTTTGCAATCGGAGCACTAGTGTCATCTCTCGGGCAGCTAGTTTGGCCTTGCTGAACCATTTTCTTTGGAGTTCACCTCTGCTGTTGTGTTTTCTGATGAGGTTTTGCTGGTTTAAATGCTTGAGTGGGCTGTATTTCTACTGCCTTAGCTTTGTTCTTGTGACATTTGGCATCAGAATGTCCAAATATCTTACAAGTAGTACACTGCTCTGGTATCCAATCATAATCAAGACCAATATCAACTATATTTCCCTCACTTAGATCCACTGTTATATGAGTAGGAAAGTTGAATTTAGTATCTACCACTACGCATGCTCGTGCACAAGTGATTCTCGTACGGTTTGAAGTTTCCTCATCCATGCATATAGGCTCACCTAGTATGCTCGATACAAAATCTATCCCAGTTTTAGTTTGGTAGATCCATCTTGACCCAAATGGGTAAGGCAGTGAACCTGTTTCTATGATTTTCTACAGCAGCGGACCAAGCTCTCACTACAAATATCCTACCTGCTAGGAAAAGGGGGCCGTGATCTATCACCAATTGTTTATCATCTCCATTGAAGAATTTGAAATAAAATAGATCCTTGTCGACCATCATGTCGAATCCACCCTTTAATTTCCATTGCTTGTTCACAGCCTCCTTAACAAAAGGATAAGATAATCTCTTTCCGACAAAGAAACCGACAACATAATCTTTCCAAAAATTTACCCCTTCCTCTATTATCTCAAGAGGGACTTATGCAATGTTGTTGTTAAACTTGGGATAAACTTTTTTAAGATTAGGTTGGAGTCTACTGTTCTTACTTGTGCTAAAAAGCGAGCTCCAAGATCTTTCTCCAGAGGAGCTAGGGTGTTGTGGTTGCAAAGCTACCTGATCTGCCACCACCACTTGAGCAGCTTGAGATTCTACTGGGTCTTTGATTCCCATATCTTCCATGTTACTTTCAACTGAGAGTCAACGGCTTTTACCTGCCGGAGGGCATGGGTCAGACTTTGCCAAAAATGGGCAATTCCCTCCAAGAGAGGATTTTCGAACTAAAAATAGTTAAAATATGTGAAAGTTTAGATTTTTAGATTGGAGTAGTAGATTGTCCAATTGCAAGTTATCCTAGTGGAGATTGATTGGTATCGTTTTCCCCAACAGTAAGGAGCTAACAGAGTAACTGCCATATCTCTATATATTAAGAAACTACATGGTTTACTGTGAAGGCATTCTGTGAAGGCATTGCAGAAAGGATTGTGCTACTTGCACCCTTTTGAGAGCATACCTAATTATTTTGAGGGGTAACTTCATATGGCTGCATTGATACCTTAAAAGCGGATACCTTGTTACCATCCCTTGGGATAATGTACATTCAGCCAAAATTTTGAGTTTTGAAATATCTTCCAAACAAAAAACAAAAGAAATGTATCAATTACTTGATCAGTGCTTGGATATAAACTATTTACAACTACAGAATTATATGCTCAATGTAAGTAAACTATCACATGATGAACATTCATTACGAATTCTAATTACAGCCAGAATAGTTGATACAGGCCAACATTATCTTACAACTTCTAGTTTCCTGTATTTATCGCATCATCCAAGCTGAATAACTTCAACAGTACGATAATAACCGTGTGGTAAAGTCATCTTCAAGTTTGCCATCTACATTGCTACCTTCTCAATCTGCAGGGAAATATATAACACCTCGATGCTCCTTCAGTTAACTTCGTGGGACCTAACAAACTCCTCTATTCTGGCTTTCAGTTCAACATCGGGAATAAGCATGTCTGGAGTAAGATAACACCGATTAAACGGATCGGTATTCTAACTTAGAAGATGCCTTTGGATGACAGGCCGGTCTACTGTGACATTTGAAGAAGGTAGAATTACAGGATCCTTCGTAAGTGTAAATTGAATTGGGTCAAGGAATTCGTCTGGTATCTCCCCGAGAGCCTCCTCAACGTACATTGCTGCGGAAGCTGCAGCCTTGGCCTTAGCACCAAGCTCAAAAAGTCCATGTATCACACATTCACACCAACGTCTCCACGTATATTAAGCAGAATGTCTGCTGCAGCAGCAAACACTTGCTCATCGTATGATCTACCGTCTCTAGATATGGCACTGGGAAATATATTTTCTGTCTCCTCTTGCCAAGTGAACATATATGCGGGCAATCTGCTTAATCAATTCTTTTGGCTGAAACTGGTATCTTTCAGGGTGTTTTAGAGCAAGAGAATTGCGTTTGGTCCCCACGAGTTTTAGCATGAAGTAATTGAGCATGTTCGCCACCCTCTCAACCATTTCCGGAAGAAGGAAAGGGGCTGCAATCTTTTCTGATGTGAAGGCCAACATACGTATGTCTTCCATTGCGAGTTTCATGGCAGCACTTATAGTATCTTCCAGAGAGTGGAATTGTCGAGTTCTCTCCTGTTTCTTTCCAGCTGGCCATTGCTCCCATTCTGAAGTATTAGACATCTCAGCTTCTATTTTTTTGAGTTCAAGAATTTTGTTCTGACTCTCATCAAGAAGATATATGCTATCACTGATCAGGAAAGTCAGAAAGTTCAGATACAAGCACTTTTCTTCTTCCTTCGCGATGTGTCTCCACATATGGAAATGGGTTGGGGACTGCCAGAGATACTCTAGGAGTTCTGTAATACTGTGCCGTATCTTGAGTTTATCGTAGAACTGCGCGCATACCAGACTCGACCTCAACATAAATCTTCAAAAGATTTCGAACCAGATATGGCGAAGAGAGTTTGCCTTCAAAGAGGGTAGCCGTTGAAGATGAGCCACCTTTACTAGGCATCCAACAATTCAAAACTTTAACCATCTTTGCATTGCTTTCTAAAGTCGAGATGATCTTCACTAAAACGACTATCAGAAAATACATATCTTGGATCTATTTTGTTTCTTTTGGTCAAATTTGCATCTGATAAGTGTTGGGGTTAAACACCGATACCAATCGATCCCCACTACATAGATAATTTGTATTTGAGCACAATTCAACTCCAATCAATAATATAAATATTCCCTACAACTAAACTAACATGTCCAACTTGCTAAACAACTATTAACAATAGATAACAATGTAAAGCAGTAAAAGCAAACCATAACACAAAGATATACCGTGGTTCGGCCAATGGTGCCTACTTCTACAAGAGCTAGTCTTTTATAAAGTGGGAATGAAGATTACAATCACTCCTTGCAGTCTCTCACCTTACTAGATTACTCATCTCTCTTTATGGGTTATATCTCTATAAAGGTTATCTCTCAATTTTGATAGCTTTCAAGATTGAGTTTCTCTCTTTGTTCTTGTGTATTTTCGTGTCTCTTCTAAGTGTTATAAACTCGCGGTCCACAAAAATAGCTTTCTACTGAAAATAGACTTGGATGCAGGGCGCGCTTGGGGCAAGACCAAGTCGAGCGCGGGTCGCACTCAGGCTTATGCACGCAAGCATAAATCCTTTTTCTCCTCATGTGAGGGATAACGCCAACAATCTCCTCCTCCCGAACAGTGAGGGGGGATACCTCCATGCAATTTTCAAATCAACAGGAGGAGTCTGCTACCATTCCGGCAGTAGCACAGCAAACAACAAACATCAAACTTACTTTTCGGTAAGACTTTGGTCATCATATCCGACCCATTCTTGTCGGTATGGATCTTCTCGATACACAAATGTTTGTTTTCGAGTACTTCTCTAATCCAATGATAATGCACATGTATGTGGTTGGATCTAGAATGAAAACTTGGATTCTTGCTCAAATGGATGGCGCTCTGACTGCCACATAGAACTACAAACTGTTTCTGCTTTAGCCCTAGTTTGTCAAAGAACCTCTTCATCCATAGCATCTATTTGCAACACTCAATGGTTGCAATATACCGCTTCTGTAGTGGAGAGGGCAACACACTTTTGCAACTTTGATTGCCAAGAAACTGCTCCCCCTACAAAAGTAACCAGATAACCGAAGGTGGACTTCATCGAGTCAACATCACCTGCCATGTCTACATCAGTATAGCCTTCAAGTAAGGGCTTACTTCCACCAAAGTACAAACATGATTTGGAAGTGGCCTTGAGATATCTCAATATCCACTTAACACCTTTCAAATGCTCCTTCCTCGGATTTGATAGAAATCGGCTTACAACACCAATGGCGAAAGCCATATCCGTCTTATACACACCATTGCGTACATCAAGGCGCCCAATCACGGATGCATAAGGAATCTTTTCCATCTGACTTTGCTCATGCTCACCCTTTGGACACATCTCTTTGGTCATGCGGAACTGGCCACTAAGCGGACAACTGATTGGCTTCGCTTGATCCATGTTGAATCTCTTCAACACCTTCTCAATGTAGCTTTCTTGAGTAATCCACAACTTCCCACTCTTTTTGTCACGAGTGATCCGCATCCCAAGTATCTGCTTTGCTTGACCCAAATCCTTCATCTCAAAAGACTTACTCGAGTCTTTCTTCAGTTTGGATATCTTATTGATGTTTGGACCAACTATCAACATATAATCCACATACAACAATAGCACTATGAAATCCCCATCTAGAAATCTCTGAACAAACACACAATGATCGGAAGCAGACTTCTTGTATCCTTGTTTCGCCATAAAGGAATCAAACTTTATGTATCACTACCTCGGTGCTTGCTTCAACCTATACAAGCTCTTTATTAGCTTGCATACTAAGTGCTCCTTGCCATTGATCTCAAACCCCTCTGGTTGGTCCATGTAGACATCTTCTTCAAGGTCTCCATGAAGAAAAGTTGTCTTAACATCTAGCTGCTCAACCTCTAGGTTCATACTTGCGGTCATACCCAATACCACCTGAATAGATGTCATCTTCACTACAGGAAAGAAAATCTTATCAAAGTCAATCCCTTTTCTTTGACCGAATCCCTTCACAACAAGGCGAGCTTTGTGCCTTGGGTGAGGATTGTTCTCCTTATGCTTGACTTTGTATATCTACTTATTTTTAAGAATTTTTCGCCCTTGCGGTTTCTCAACTAACTCATAAGTGTGATTCTTATGCAAAGAATCTATCTCGTCATGCATGACCTTCAACCACTTTTCTTTGTCTGTACTTTCAAGTGCCTCTTGATAGTACATAAGTTCTCCACCATCCGATAGTAGCATGTACGTATGTGGTGGATACCTGGTTGAAGCTAGTCTCTATCTATTTGACTTCCTTGCCCCATCTGCTGGTGCCTCAAGAGGATGCACTTTTGCTTGCTCTGGTGGTGGTTCATGCATCTCATCTGCATTTTCTATACCAATAGGTTCTATCCCATCATGAGCAATATGATTCTCATCATGAACTTTAAGCCCATGGTTTTCTGCATTCTCAATGCCTTCTGCATGTTCCACAGTAGGAACTTCTGGTTTTGTTGAATCAACAAGATCATTGGTGAAAGCCTGTAGCTTCTCACCCTCTTCAAAGTCTACTATGGTTTTGTCTTCCAGGAACACAACATCTTGACTTCGGATTACCTTCTTGTTAATCGGATCATAGAGTTTGTAACCAAACTTTTCATCTCCATAACCCAGAAAAATGCACTGCTTGGCTTTGTCATCAAGCTTGGATCTATTGTCTTCGGAATATGCACAAATGCCCTGCACCTAAATACCCTCAAATATCCATAATCAACATCTCTGCCTGACCATACTCTCTCTGGATAGTCACTACTCAGAGGCTTTGACGGCGATAGGTTGATCACATGCACGACTGTACGCATTGCTTCTACCCAGTAGGTTCTAGGTAGCTTAGAGTGAGACATCATGCATCTCATCCTCTCTACAATGGTACGGTTTATTCTCTCTGCTATTCCATTATGTTGCGGTGTCTTGAGAACTGTCTGTTCATGATGAATCCCATGACTCTAGCAATACTCTTCAAACGGCCCAATGTACTCACCCCCATTATCTGAGCGAATACACTTTAACAACTTCCCAGTCTCTCTTTCTACCAAGCTGTGGAATTTCTCAAACACGCCAAGTACTTCATCCTTGGTCTTTAGACTATATGCCCATATCTTTCTTGACGCGTCATCAATGAAGGTCACGAAGTATGAAGCTCCCCTATGGGACTTCACTTTTATAGGACCACATAAGTCTGTGTGCATTAGTTCAAGGACATTGTCCTTTTTGTGAACGGGAATCTTTGGAAAGACACCTTGTGTTGCTTTCCTACTAAACAGTGAGTACATGTATTTAAATGTGTACCTTTGATGTTTGACAATACTTTTTGCTTAGCAAAAACTTCCATTCCTTTTATGCCCATATGACACAGTCTCTTGTGCCACAGTTTGGAGGAAGCTTCTTTTTCTGCCGCATTCACTTCTGCTTTACACAAACTAGCCTGTGTTTTGTAAAGAGAGCAAATTTTCTTCCCTCTGGCTGCTACAATGGAACCTCTGCTAAGTTTCCATACCCCGTTACCAAACGAGTTTACAAAGCCATCGTCATCTAACTTCCCAGCCGAAATTAGGCTTAGCCGAATGTTAGGGACATGTCTTACATCCTTGAGTGTCAAGGTGTAACCGACATTGGTTTCTACATGAACATCACCAATGCCTATAATCTTCGAGACGCCACTGTTACCCATCTTCACTTCACCATATTCACCACAGCTGTAGGTAGTGAAGAATTCCCTGTGAGGTGTGACGTGATAGGATGCTCCTGTATCTATCACCTACTTTGTATCCTGACATGAGGTCTAAGACAACACTCACCATAATCTGACACAATTCCCACTAGGTCGTCGACTAGTGCGGTAGTATCTCTGCCTGTGTTTCCGTTCCTATGCACCATGTCTTCATGTACACAGTTATTCTTCTCATCCATCTTCAGTGTTCTGCACTCATATCTGAAGTGGTCCTTGGTGGCACAATAGTAACATTGCCTCTCTGCCTTAGGAGTTCTAGCTTTACCCCTAGATTTACTTCTGTCATCACCTCTAGAATGAGATGGTTTTCTGCATCTACCTCTCCCCTATTTTTTTGTGACAAAGATCTCTGAGCGAGAGGAGCTGCCTTTTGAACTCCTTCTAGTCTCCTCATTCAACAAAGACGCGGTAGCCATCTCCATGGTAACGATTCCATCCTTGGCTACTTCGTGTAGAGAGACTGCTAATGTCTCCTAACTTTCGGGTAGAGAGCCTAATAGAAACAAAGCCTCAACTTCGTCTCCCAAATTAATCTTCATCAAATGTATCTGATTGATGGTATTCTATAATTCGTTAAGATGGTTAGACATTGAAGAACCTTCTTGGTACTTCGTGTCGGCAAACTTCTTAATGACTAGCACTTTGTTTCCGCTCGACTTCCTCTCATAAAGGCCTTCGAGTTTCTTCCATAAGCCAAAAGCTGTAGTCTCTTGGGATACATGGTGAAAGACACTATCGTCAATCCACTGTCGAATGTACCCAATTGCTTTTCTGTCAAGCTTGCTCCACTCAGCCGCAACAAACGCTTCCGGTTTTTCTCCTCCATTCTCAATGGGTTGTGCCAAGTCCTTGCAATAAAGCAAGTCTTCCATCTTGGCTTTCCAAATGGTGTAGTTCTTCCTATTCAGACTCGTCATGCGAGTGTTCATGGAATGGTCTATTTCCACAATTTATTTAAAATCAAATCTTCTCTCAGGAATTTTGTCAAACACCTTCTAACCAAGATTTGGATAACACCCTACGCTAATCTAACCAAGACTCTGATACCACTTGTTGGGGTTAAACACCGATACCAATCGATCCCCACTACACAGATAACTTGTATTTGAACACAATTCAACTCCAATCAATAATCTAAATATTCCCTACAACCAAACTAACATGCCCAACTCGCTAAACAACTATTAACAACATATAATAATGTAAAGCAGTAAAAGCAAACCATAACACAAAGATATACTGTGGTTTGGCCAATGGTGCCTACTTCCACAAGAGCTAGTTCTTTATAAAGTGGGAAGGAAGATTACAGTCACTCCTTGTAGTTTCTCACCTTACTAGATCACTCTTCTCTCTTTACAGGGTTGTATCTCTATAAAGGTTATCTCTCAATCTTGATAGCTTTCAAGATTAGGTTTGTTCTTGTGTATTTTTGTGTCTCTTCTAAGTGTTAGGTTTTGTTAAAAACCCCAACCCTTATTGCAAACTCGCGGTCCACAAAAATAAATTTCTACTGAAAATAGAATTGGGCGAGGGGCGCGCCTCGGGCAAGACCAAATCGAGCGTGGGTTGTGCTGAAGGTTCTGGAGGTCGACCAAGGCATGAGCGCGGGTCGTGCCTTGGGCAAGCTTATTCTGAGTGCGGGTCGCGCTCAAGCTTATGCACGCAAGCATAAATCCTTTTTCTCCTCATGTGAGGGATAACGCCAACAATAAGAAAGGCTCACAGAGTCAAAGCATGACAACACAGAGATTGACAAACATGCTTGAACTTGCACAAGTTAATGGATCAACCTTTATATAAGCCCTTGACGAGCTTCTCTTAATCTCCTCGGCAAGATATTCAAGTACGCTATCTCGAGTATCTGTGTTTTTAAGTGGAGATAGTACAACATCTCCAAAGATCATTACATAAGTTATTTATGACATTCTCAATTCCTGTATAGGAAGAAAACCTATCGTGTGGTCGAGGAGTTGTTTCTTCTGAGAAATATAGCTGGATGACATCTGGATGACATCGGCTTACTCTCAGTATGATCAGGAAGAGCGCTGACATGAAAGAAAGGACCCAAAATGCTCGTCGTCTCAATTACACGCCCATTCACGTAAGCCCCCTTTGGAATCCACCAAGGATGATTAACAAGAGCTTTTGCACCATTCGGGAAGCTAGATATTAACCTCAACATTCTCAATGGTTGCTGGAAATTTTCTAGTACCGATACGTTCAGCACACTAGCTAATCCCTCAAATCTTCATACAAAATCTTAAACAATGGATCTAAACTATCGATATCTCTAAACAAATCATCTAGGAATCCAAGCGGGCAACTTTGTCCACTGCTTAACCCATAACCATCATCCATCAAAGACAATAAAAGTGAAATTGATGGCTTATTTGTGCCGACAAACAAAGTAGGATCACCAAGATAAATTCTACAATAAGAAACAACCAGTTTCTTGTTGTGCAAAAGAAGCGATAACAATAAGAAACAATGATAACAATTTGAGAGGGGTGATAAATCACAAACAAACAAAGTGAACAAAATATCAACTATGCAAGAAATAACCAACCAAGTAGTAGAGAAACAAAGATTTACGTGGTTCGGCTTACGCGTAATCCACAACCAAATGAAAAACTTCAAATTGAGAGAATCAAATAGTGTTACACACTCACCTTGTTCAATAGAACACCTAAAGTCCCCTTTTAGAAGAACTCACAAATCTCTCGTATACATGATTTAAAACCCTAACTTTGTTTTTATAGTGTAGCTGAAATTTCGATTCATTTTGGCATATGGCTGCCAAAATATCATACTACATTCAACACTGGGATATTGAGATTTCATACTTCTTTCAGCACTGAAATACCGAAAAAAACCATTAGTCAGGTTGTTTTCTCAAATTCGATAACAAGATACCGAAATAACTTAACTTGCTCGGTAACAAGTTACCATCTCCAACTCACTTTATCGGTACCAAGATGCCATCTCCAACTCACTTTATCGGTACCAAGATGCCATCCCAACAATCTCTACCTCGGCGAGAATTTCTCAAATTCGAGCCGACCAATTCGCTACACCTAACCAAACAAACAAATGTCCCAAAGAACCAACAAACAAATGTCCAAAAGGACCAACAACGGTTGTACCACATAATGGTTGCCTACGTACCCTTGAAACGGGATCAAACCAATCGTAGTTCACATATGCTCATAAGAGCCAAATCATCTCAAATGAAGGATACAAATCAAGTCCAAGCAATGGTGGAACTTGACTCCAGAAACCACTTTGGTTAACATATCAGTGGGGCCTTGGTGTCTATCTTAGTAAGTAAGATATCACCCTCTTCCAAAATCTCTCTGACAAAGTGAAACCGCACATCAATGTACTTCATTTGGGCATGATGAACTTGGTTTTTGGCCAAATATATAGCACTCATGCTATCACAATAAATCTCAAGCTGATCCTGCACAATCCCGAAATCATCCAACAAACCCTGCAACCAAATAGCCTCTTTCATAGCCTCGGTCACTGCCTCGATCTGTCGTAGACAATGCAACCGTAGACTGTAAAGTAGACCTCCAACTCATCGGAGCACTAGCTAAAGTAAATACATACCCAGTAGTGGACCGACATTTATCCAAATCACCTGCATAGTCAGAGTCCACATAACCCACACAAAACTGACTAATATCCCTTTCAAACATCAAACCAACATCTACAGTACCAAGAATGTACCGTAGAATCCATTTCACAGCTTGCCAATGTTTCTTCCCAAGATTGTGCATATACCTACTAATAACACTAACAACTTGTGAAATGTCCAGCCTAGTACACACCATCCCATACATCAAACTACCAACAACACTAGCATATGGAACATAAGTCATGTACTCATGCTCCTCATTAGAATTCGAAGACATAGTAGCACTAAGTTTAAAATGAAGGGCAAGAGGTGTACTCACAGACTTAGTGTTCCCATAAATACCAAACTTTTGTAGTACCTTATTCAAATATGTCTTTTGAGACAAACAAACTCTACCATTTGCTCTATCTCTATGAATCTCCATGCTAAGAATCTTCTTAGCTTCACCCAAGTCCTTTATCTCAAACTCTGAGGACAAGAGCTGTTTCAGCTTATCAATCTCAGTTTTGCTTCTTGAGGCTATAAGCATATCATCAACATACAAGAGCAAGTAGATGAAAAAACCATCATGTAGTTTGCGAAAATAGACACAATGATCATAGTGACTTCTTATGTACTTAAGCCCTAGCATAAACCGATCAAATTGCTTGTACCAAATCCATATATCGACTTTTTCAGTTTACACACCAAATTCTCATTTTCTGCAACTTTAAACCCACTCGGCTGAGTCATATAGATCTCCTATTCTAAATCACCATGTAAAAAAATAGTTTTTACATTGAGCTGAGCTAGCTCCAAATTAAATCATACTGAGCTACCATGGCCAAAAGGATACGTATGGAGGAGTGCTTCACAACCGGAGAAAACACCTCATTGTAATCAATCCCCTCCCTCTGAGCATAACATTTAGCTACCCATCTTGCCTTGTAATTTAACTCATCACTTAGAGATCCTTCTTTCAATGCAAACACCCATTTCCCGCCAATCGCCTTCTTACCCTTAGGTAACTTTACAAGCACCCAAGTATCATTCTTATGAAAAGATTGCATCTCCTCATCCATAGCTATCTTCCACCTTTTTTACTGCAAAAATTGGATTGCTAGCTCCATAATATGAGGAAAAAGCATATTCGTCAAGGCTTTCAATAACGGGAAGTGCATATGTAACATAATCGTTTAGCCAATACAATGGGGGAACATTCTTATTAGATTTACCAGTTGCAATTGGCTCATGAACTGGAGCCAAAGGACCAACATTAATATGCTCCTCTAATGCAGCCACATTCTTTGCATCATCATATGTTCCATCACCTATATTTACTACTTCTGTGTCTTCAACTGGAACATCAACTGACTGACTACCCATGGTTGCCAATCTACTAGACCATAACCATTTGGACTAGGTAAAGACACATCAATCTCCACTTATTGCAATACCTCTTTGGCCATACTCTCCACCTATTGAGAGTCAATATATTTCAACATAAAAGCCTCATCAAATGTCACATCTTTGCTCAAGACAAACTTCTCATCTTGCTGATCTTATAACTAATAACCTTTAACTCCACCTTTCAGACCCACAAAGATAGCTTTCTTTGCGCGCTCTAGGATCTAACTTACCATCTTTGACATGAAAGTAAGCAGGACACCCAAACACACGAAGGGAATCATAATCCTCAGCAGGTTTACCAGACCAAACTTCCATAGGAGTTTTACCTCCAGTTGCAGACAAAGGCAACCTATTAACAATGTAGCATGCATAAGTCAAAGCCTCAGCCCAAAATGCTTTTCCTAATCCAGCATTGTACAACATATACACCGCACCTTCTCCATTAGAGTACGGTTCATGCACTTAGCTACCCCATTCTGTTGTGGCGTACCTTTCACTGTGAAGTATTTCTCTATTCTCTCATCCTCACATACTTGCAAGAACAGATCACTCGTGTATTCACCACTATTATCAGTACGAAGTCTTTTGATATTTCTGTCAGTGTGAGTTTCAATCAACTTCTTCCACTTCACAAAGATATCTAAGACTTCATCCTTGTTTCTCATGGTATATACCCACAAACGCCTAGAATAATCATCAACAAAGGTCACATAATAATGCTTGTTCCCTCTAAGAGATGCATTCCTGGAAGGACCCTAAACATCCAAATGAACGTAATCAAGGGTTCCACGTGTACGATGGATAGCGGTGCTGATAAGTGCTCAAAAAGTGCTATTTAACCCTCGATTATGCCACTTGTTTAACCATCTTAGTGGACTAATAATGTTTATAAGTTGTGTTTTAAGATTCTACAGGTGAAAAAGAGAGTTTTGTAGAATATTAGAGAAAAAGGGGTAAAATGGAGCAATTCGGAGCATTAAGAATCACATGGGAAGCCCGTGGACAATCATGGAGAAGGCCAAGGAATTAGAGCTATTAAAGATGCGACTTGGACCTATTTTAAGCCTATTTGGAAGCCCAAGGCCAAAGGATTCGTTGCTTGGACCAAAGCTCGCAAAAGAGGATAGAAGGATAGAGCAGAAGAGAGAAAATAGGCTTATGCGTCTGGGACGCATGGATCGAGCGTCCAGACGCATTGATCAAGTCTGAAACACATAGATCGAGCGTCCAGATGTATTTATTAAGTCTGGGATGCTTAAATAATGCGTCGGATGCATGAATTGACATCTTGTAGCCAATTCCTTCCGGTTTTGAAGGCGAAAGTCGGAACTCGGAAGAAGTCTATTTGTATTAGGAAACAAATGATGGTTTGGAATGCTTCTAGAGCTCATTGTAACCCCTATAAATAGAGGACCTAAGTGCCTCATGTAATTTGCCAATTCACTTATATTCTTGTCTGTAACTTGAGGCAGAGAGAGATTAATAATAAAAGATCGGTTTTAACTAGCTGAGTCTTAATAAATTAGTCTTTCTAGTCTTATATTCTTCGACTCTTCTTCTTCTCGTTCTTCATGTTCTTCCTTCTATATGGAAGGCTAATATTCTCCTTCAAGGGAGGAGATGAAGCCGGTGCTTAAGGTTTAATGATTCTTCCGGTTTATGGTGTTCTTGTCCGGGTTAGTTCTTTATGTTTTTAGTTATTAGTTCCATTGCCCACACCAGGGGATGGAAGTATACATTAAGATTTTTATTTATTACAATTGAATATCATGCTAGTTTAGGGTTTTATTTATTGCAATGGAATATTTGCTAGTAACATGCTTTTATTTATTGCAATTGAATATAATGCTAGAATAGAGTTTTATTTATTGTAATTGAATATTATACTATTATTCTCTACTTTTCTTCTAATTGTGTAGTGTTTTAAAGTAAGGGAAGTATTCCTTGTGTTTGCCTTAGATGGTGATTCATTGAATAGCTGCCCAAGCTCACATAAAAGGAAAAAAGATACTAGTAACATGAACATAGGAACAACCTTAAGTAGAGTTAATTGTTTAACGATGTTTCACCCAAAAAGGCATCAGCACTCGCTCAATTGCCCGATTGTAGTCTACTTGGAGAACAACATGAAGCAAAAAGTCATTGAATCAAAAGCATTGGTGGATTTGAATCTCTTGAATCTATCTCTCTCATATTCTCTCCCTATTTCCAATTCTTAGCTTTAGTATAAGTTTAGTTAGTTTAGTTTAGTTTAGCATTAGAATCTAAAATCTCTACAATTATAGTTTTTAATCCCTCAAACCCCCTTTTCAGTCCTGTCCTTCATATAAACATACACTTAAAAGTGGAACGATACCCTACTCATCCTTTACTTATTGAGGGATAATTAGGTTTTGATAAGCTTCTTTTTGTTCAACGACCATCATCTATCTACATCATCCATATACCACATCTCACACACAAAAAGAGGCTGGTCAAATGGCGCCACTACCGTTTTAAGTTGTTTATGTTTAATGTTTTCTTTCAAGATTAGAATTTTGGATATTGAGGTATAATTAGCCACATCATCCATCCTTTTGAGAAAGAGAGAAGCTTGAAGGGCATCTCGAAGACAAGATCTACCATCCAGGTTAGTTGAATCTTCATTCTTTTTATTTCATTCTTAGTATAGTTGCATCGTAGTTTAGTTTTATTGCTTTCTATTATAATTGCATTTAGGATCTTTTCAACAATTGAAGTTGTAAGCCAACACAGCGAAAAATCAAACTCTAGTGTTTCTTGTCTGAATCTTGACAAACGGACTATCGCCTATCGTGCAATGGTACTTGGTAGCTTAATCAATCCAAGTGATTCACTATAACCCTAGAAGAGACGACTTTAGACAACGGGCGAGATACTAGCTGCAAAGCCCAACCCAAGTTGAAGGAAAGTAGTTTTACATTCTAGTATAATTTAGAATAGTTGCATATTAGTTTAATTGCATTCAAGCATAGTAGGATAGTTTTTGTTATTTTTTCAAGATAGAATTTTCTAGTGTATGCCCGTCGTCCATATCATCGTCCAGTAAGAACACAACAGTGGACAAGGTTTAACAACCGACTCACAAGAATACTAGACGAGATGATATGACAAGAGATTAACACTAGCACCAAGGTCTAAGAGAGCATTACCCGTGAATTTTTCTCCTATCCTGCATGATATTGTAGGACTTCCTGGATCTTTGAGCTTGACTGGAGATTGCTGATGGATAATAGATGTTGTTTGTCCAGCTAGAAATGCTTGCTTTGGAACATGAGTACTTCTCTTTATGTTGCATGCATCCTTCAAGAATTTGGCATATGATGGCAACTGCTTGATCGCTTTGAGAAAGGGGATATTGATGTTATCTTTCTCAAATGCCTCCTTCATCTCTAAAAATTGCTTGTCCTTTTTGCTTTGAGCAAAAAACATAGGAAAATGTGCCTTCAGTACAAACATATCAGCATGTGTTTGCTCTTCTTTCTCTTTGGCTTTCTTGCATATCTTGTCTTGGTCATCTTGACAAATGGGAGTGGAAAGGATTTCCCCCACTTCCTTTTGAACTTCATTTGAAATCTTAACCGATTGCTCTGTAGCAATGTCATCATGAGAAGGTAAGTTAACCTTGTTGTCTATTTTCAATCCTGATCTGAGAGTAGTAACTGAGCTAACATGATCATGGAGGTGATTAATACTAGAAGTTGTCCCAATGTGGCATACATCTTCACTCTTCAATATTGGTTCCAATAAGCTAGGTTGAGTGGCTTGTATCTTTACAGACAAAGCAGTGGTGAGTTGGTCGACCTTAGCCTCTAGAGACTCCATTCTAGAACATTGACTTGCCCGAGATTGCTTTGGAGATTGAGTGAGAGGAGTGCAAGAAGCTCTAGAACACTTTCAAACTTCTGATTTTTACGTAATAGCAAAGTAATTGCATTCTCGAGGGTTGGCGGTCGCGGCATAATTTCTCCTAGGATCGGCACTAACTCTCCACTTGTATTGGAATTTTGTTGAGAGTATAATTATTGTTGAGGGACCAACTGTGAAACTTGACTTGTGCGTGCAATATAACTTTGATCTTGAGAACCTAGGGGTCCAAAGATTCTGTCTCCAATAATTACCTTGAAAGTTATTACCACCTTGGTTGGGCCCTCGAAATGAGTTTATATTGTACTCTCCAACCGATGCATGTTGATAGTAACCGGGACATTCTAGAGTTGCATAGGAAGTGTCAGAACAGACTTCAAGATATTGGCTAGCTTGCATGACCGGGAGAGATTTATCTTGAGACTTGTTGAACTTGGAGGGATTCATAGAGAACCGATTAAATTTCTTACTCGAGTTTCAATCTTTGGTGGCGGTGGCTAATGTAGACTTCAGTTCTTGATCGATTGTTCATGTGCTTGGTAACCAAATTGCTTTGGCTCCCCTCCATGCTAGCGACATCCTTGTTGCTAGTAGTCCATTGTTGTGTTTCTTCACTAAATTCTCGATAAAGTTGTAAGCTTCCTCTCCATCCATTGATGTAAACTTGCCTTTGTGCATTGGTATCATCGCTTGTTCATAGTAGAAAGTCCTCGAAAGAAAAATGAGCAATTGTGCTCTTATCATAACCATGATGTGGACATGAGACTAGCAGATTATTGAATTTCTCCCGGCTTTGATGATATTCTTGATCACCTTCCTTCCCTTTGAAATTGCGATGGCTTCTTTGCATGTCATCCGTCTTCAGGGGGTGGGTAGAACTTGTTCATAAACTTTGTTCTTAACTTCTCCCAGTTGTTGATTGAATTGATCTACTGCGGCGGTTAACCATTCGGATGCTTTACCTTCGGTGAGAGTGGAAAAAGAATTAACTTGATACTCTCATCCCTGATATTCTGGTTCTTGAAAGTTCTGAGGACTGATAGAAATTTGTTCATGTGAACATAAGGTTGAACATTGTCTGAACCATATTGATAAGGAGAATTGCACTGTTGAAGCTTCTTCTACACCATCATTGTCTAAACAAGATAAGTATGTGAACCAGTCTACTGCCCACCCTGAGCGTAGTCAGCCAGACATCCATTATCATCACTGTGGTGGTAAAGGGCACATCAGATACTATTGTCCTGTTAGAAAGAGAGATTTTCGTCAACCTTCTACACAGGGGAACCACAAGGCCTATCACACAATCATCAGACCTGAAATAGTTCAAGGTAGAGAAGCAACTTCACCAACAATCTTTCCAGCATATCAAGGAGTATTTTTGATGACCCACAAGGTGAGACCTCCTCGCCTTCCAAACATTCGTCAGATTTGGGTGAGAAAATCTGATCTCCTCACTCCAAATTGATAATGCATGATATAAAGTCTTGAGAATCGACTTTAAAAGACTCACATTACGCCTTAGGGATCCGACGTAAAAAGACCTAAAAAATTCGCATCAATGGTAACATCTTCCTTTTTCTCATTCATTTCATTTACTTAATTTCTATACATTGAGGACAATGCATATGTTAAATTGGGGGAGGGTGTACTTGAGAAATGAATTTCGAAAATTAGTTTTCACAAACAAAAATATTTTTGTTTCTATATCAACAGCATGAGAAAAATGAATTTTAATGATGAGTCTGGGATATATATTCTATACTGCTTAGTGTTGAGTTTGATAGATAGTTGATATTATTGATTTCATTACCGCTTAGACTATTTATTATGCTCGGACATAATTCTTGTTGATAGAATTCTTTATTAAGGCACCACCATAGTACTTGGTCGGTTTTGTATACTTTTGCTAGAAGAGAGATTTAAACCCCTAGTAAACTGGAAGTAGAGTTTTTAGACTTAGCCTGTGAGACTTGAGCTTTATACCCATTTTTTGGAGAGTTCTAAAGAGAAAAATCCGAGTCTTATTGACTCAACATCTTTCAGTTCTTTATGTCGTTGTAATATAGTCTCATTATTTTGTTGATTTGGTTAATCACGAAGTGACATCAACTGGGGAGATAGCCATTAGGTCTTGTAGTCTATTCGGAACAGAGTATCATACTGATATGTCAAGTAGTAAACCCATTCAGCCTTTATCCCACCTAGTAGGACCATCATGTTAAACCCTTTTGCGCTTTATAATAAGCCATTTTCTTTCATAAAACCCTCTACCCTTTACCCAACTCCAGACAAGGAGTATAGCCAAAATCTTTATCAGCCATACCCATATGTTTCTGAGAATACGAGGGGCACAAGGAGGAAGAAAGAGCACAAAAGGAAGATTACAAGGAAATATCAGAGAGATACAATGAAGACCATCATTCTGTTCAAAGTGAAAGAAGCTAGTGGAAAACAAGTATATCCAGTATTAATCAAGGATATACCACTGAGTAAAAAAAAAAAAAAAGTTGAACAGAATGGATGGAAAAGCTAAGACAAAGGAAGAATTTTCTTTGCAATACAAAATTTAAAGAAATCTTCCAAAGAAAGAAGCAAAACCCTTTGTGTTTTCAGAAACAACCTTATAATCCTTTTTACATTTCTTTCATAAACCAATACCCAAGCCAAGTTACAACCCATGGCTTATCACTACAGTATGGTACAAAGTCTAGAATAGGTGAAAGGATGCTAAAGTGAAGGACCCGACACTTCATATGTGATTGACATTTTTTCCATGAGACTACTTTTATTCAGAAGTTTGTTTTTCAAACTAGTATGTGGGATGTTCATATGCATTATTCTTTTCCCCACATACATGAGGTAAAATAGTAGACCATCTTCTGAGAGATTCTTTTCTGAGAGTATGACCGGTGAGGATTGAAAGTCGAGATTATCTACCTATGGTAAACTAGGGATTCCGTTTCTTGGATAGGAGAGTATAGGAGATTAACTAAGTACACACATAAGCCTTGATTGAGAATTTTGTCAATTTTTACTATCTTCCATCATAATCTATGAGTCTTTGCAGCAATGTAGTTAGCAATGGATACCGCCTGTTGGAGTAAGCACTAAGTGGGTAAGGAATTTCTCTCTCTGAAAAATACTATCATTCTTGAATATGCTATTGATTGATTTTGTGGGTATATCACCTGAAAACCCTCATGAGACCATAACTCGTCCTTTTTGGGAAACTTAAAGGTTTAAAGCCTTGTTGTATATGGTAAATGCAATCGCGATGCCTGCAAAAATGAGTTAGGATTTTATTTTTGTTATTAGGATGTAATTTTGATCACTTATCTATTTTTTATCTTATTTGCTAAGAGACTAGCAAATGGCTAGTTGGGAGTTGTGATAAGTGCTCAAAAAGTGCTATTTAACCCTCGATTATGCCTCTTGTTTAGCCATCTTAGTAGACTAATAATGTGTATAAGTTGTGTTTTAAGATTCTACAGGTGAAAAAGAGAGTTTTGTAGAATATTAGAGAAAAAAGGGTAAAATGGAGCAATTCGGAGCATTAAGAATCACATGGGAAGCCCGTGGACAATCATGGAGAAGGCCAAGGAATTAGAGCTATTAAAGATGAGACTTGGACTTATTTTAAGCCTATTTGGAAGCCCAAGGCCAAAGGATTCGTTGCTTGGACCAAAGCCCGCAAAAGAGGATATAAGGATGAGCAGAAGAGAGAAAATAGGCTTATGCGTCTGGGACGCATGGATCGAGCGTCCAGACGCATTGATCAAGTCTGGGAAGCATAGATCGAGTGTCCAGACACATTTATTAAGTCTGGGACGCATAAATAATGCGTCCAAACGCATGAATTGACACTGTAGCCAATTCCTTCTTAGTTTTGAAGACGAAGTCGGACTCTGGAAGAAGTCTATTTGTATTAGGAAACAAATGACGGTTTGGAATGCTTCTAGAGCTCATTGTAACCCCTATAAATAGAGGACCTAAGTGCCTCATGTAATTTGCCAATTCACTTATATTCTTGTCTCCAGAACTTGAGGCAGAGAGAGATTAATAATAAAAGATCGGTTTTAACTAGCTGAGTCTTAATAAATTAGTCTTTCTAATCTTATGTTCTTTGACTCTTCTTCTCGTTCTTCGTGTTCTTCCTTCTATATGGAAGGCTAATATTCTCCTTCAAGGGAGGAGATGAAGCCGGTGCTTAAGGTTTAATGATTCTTCTGGTTTATGGTGTTCTTTAATCAGGTTAATTCTTTATGTTTTTAGTTATTAGTTCCATTGCCCACACTAGGGGATGGAAGTATAGATTAAGGTTTTTATTTATTACAATTGAATATCATACTAGTTTAGGGTTTTATTTATTGCAATTGAATATTTGCTAGTAACATGCTTTTATTTATTGCAATTGAATATAATGCTAGAATAAAGTTTTATTTATTGTAATTGAATATTATACTATTATTCTCTACTTTTCTTCTAATTATGTAGTGTTTTAGAGTAAGGAAAGTATTCCTTGTGTTTGCCTTAGATGGTGATTCATTAAATAGTTGCCCAAGCTCACATAAAAGGAAAGAAGATACTAGTAACATGAATATAGGAACAACCTTAAGTAGAGTTAATTGTTTAACGATGTTTCACCCAAAAAGGCATAAGAACTCGCTCGATTGCCCGATTGTAGTCTACTTGGAGAACAACATGAAGCAAAAAGTCATTGAATCAAAAGCATTGGTGGATTTGAATATCTTGAATCTATCTCTCTCATATTCTCTCCCTATTTCCAATTCTTAGCTTTAGTATAAGTTTAGTTAGTTTAGTTTAGTTTAGCATTAGAATCTAAAATCTCTACAATTATAGTTTTTAATCCCTCAAACCCCCTTTCCAGTCCTGTCCTTCATAAAAACATACACTTAAAAGTGGAACAATACCCTACTTATCCTTTACTTATTGAGGGATAATTAGGTTTTGATACGCTTCTTTTTGTTCAACGACCATCATCTATCTACATCATCCATATACCACATCTCACACACAAAAAGAGGCTGGTCAGGTGCCAAACTTCACCATTCTCTACTTGCCCAAAACATAATGTTCACAAAAATCTAACTTACAGGTTTTAACACCTTTCAACAGTCCCTGTTTCACTAATACTTGCAAGGACTTCTCACCTTCATATGCAAGGCGCATATGCTATAATTTGGTGGCCTCCTTAGCAACTGCCTTTGAATACTCAGTAACTCACTACTACAGAAAAGCTCATATACTGCTGTTATATACAGTGGTAAAAAGCTTTTAGCCCCTGTTTTCCAACCATGGTAACAACCACTGTGACAAATACTTCTAACATAACCGTGGTAAAAGTACTGTATGTACTAGTGTACTCGTACCCCTACGAACAACCATCATTGGGTACTACTATAAGAGTCGCCCACTAATGAGGCGTGCTTGCTTGCCAACTACTATGGCATTCTCGTTTGCCCGCTATTGTGGTATCGCTTGCCTACTAGTGAGGCGTGCTTGCTTGCCCGCTACTGTGGCATTCCCGCTTGCCTACTAGTGTGGCATTTGGGCATGCCCTCTATTGGAGCAATGCCACTGCCCACTAATATAACACCCAAGTTATATATAGCAGGTCCGGAGATATATCAAGGGATTTTTTTCTATATAAAGTTTTTGGAAAGATTTCATACAAAGAGGGAAATATCTCATCAAATAAGGAAAGAGTATTTTAAGCAATAAGAAGCTTAACATATTCATTTTCCTATAAATAGCCAACAATCATTTCAAACAAAGAACTACGTGAATTTTTGAGATTTGAGAGAACGATTTGGATACGTAGGTAGCCATTGGTGGTACAGTCTCTCTCAGTTCATATCAACCTCTCCAACAAGATCATTGGTGTGTTTGCGTGAGTTCTCACCCAAACATAATTGGCACCGTCCGTGGTCTTTATTGATGGGCCCTTTTCCACGTTACTTCTTCCAAGCACCATTAATGGCAAAAACTACAAGGTCCTAGGCGAACAAGAATGCAAGAACACAACAACAACAAGAAAATCCGGAAGTTCTAGTAAATCAGGAAGTGATAGATCAACCCGCTACAACAGATTTGCAAGATCAGCCTTCACAACTCCAAGTGCCACAACAACCCAAATCTAGATGCTACAAATGCAAATGAAGTAAATCCTGAAAATATGGCGACAAACGATGATTACCTTACGTTAGAAATGATGCGTCAAAAGTCCATAAGAGAGAAGGAATGCAACAAAAACTTGCAAAAACAACTGGACCAAGCGTAGCAAGTACAGAGGGATGACGTCGATGCTGCATCTTCCATATCGGCAAGAGCCCCCAGATCTGGCAAAAACTGGAGTGTATTCAACCGAATACAAGATAATAATGGCAGATCCCATCCATTGGAACCCATCCCCGAACATTGTCAAGATTACTCGAGGTCATGCAGACATTCATCCCATTCAAGAGGGTGATCCAGATCTCTAAATACCAACAACACTAGGCGTAGCAGTGGTCATAACACAGGGCACGAAGAACAACAATACACATTGTTAGGTACTCATCATACCTCCCTTAACAGGACAAGGTCATTAAACGTTGATCATAGCGCGTCAGAAAGGTGGACAAAATCCACAATAAGAGGCAGTGCTGGACGCCAAGATCATGACCTCAGAGCCGAATTGCATCACGACCTTAGACATGGTTTGAATGCGGCAAACCGGTAAAAAAGATTTAATGTAGATTAGCCTAGAATGCAACCACACCAAAGGAACAACTACCCAGAACAACAACCTAGCTTGTCTTACCGACACGGAATCCCATAGTCCAAGACACTATCAAAATCTAGAAGTAAGCAACAATTGGGGGTGACCACATCGTAAGATGCAACATAGTGAAGTTACTCCTCAAGTCGAAAGTCAAGAGGCCGTAGGAGCAACATTTACAGGACAACAAATCAGAGACATTATCAAGAAAACAATGACCAATGCGGGTGTGGTTGAAACTCGATGGAAAGACCTTGCAATAAACGAAGATGTCGTTGGGTAATTTTCTCTGATCATACAAAATGCAAAACATCAAGACGGCTTCAAACAACCATATCTTCCTAAGTTTGATGAAGCAGGAGGTGACCCGAACTATCATGTCATGGAATTTGAAAGCAAACTCATTCTCTGGCGTGGAGATGACCCCTTCTTATGCAAACTTTTTCCGTCAACATTAAAAAGAGAAGCTCTCCATTGGCTCTCCGGCCTGCCAGCTCGTTCTATCACATCATTCCAAGAATTAGCAAGTCACTTCACAGACCGGTTCAATCATAATTGGACACCTCCTAAGGATATTAACATCTTGCTAAATACCAAGCAGCAAAAGGATGAAACTTTGGAAAAGTTTGTAAATTTGTTTCCGCCAAGTGCAAGCAGAGGTTACTGATGTCCCTGATATAATGATCATTCATGCATTCAAGGAAGGAATACATTTTGATAAAAATGGAATTTACAATTCCCTTGTACAAGACCCCGCAATCCAAGTCCGATTTGTTTACACGAGCACAACAGTTCATTAACGTCGAAGAAGATGTTATAGCAAAAGCCTCAAGAGACAAAAATTATTTTCAAAGTAAAGATTCAAGTGATAGTAAAGCCAAACAGAAGCAAAACACTGAAGAAGGACAACAACAAAAATCAGACACGGTCCGCGAAAAAATGAATCTCACTCCATTAAATGCCAAATATGCAACAATATATGAGAAGATTAAAGAACATAACTTATTTTTTCCTCCAATGCCCTTACCTGAAAACACAAAGTCTAGGAGTGACAAAAATCTTTGGTGTCACTTCTATAATGATTTCGGTCATGAAACTGAAGATTGCAGATCCCTCAGGGGAAAGATACAGAGGTTAGTTGAAAAAGGACAGTTAGACTAATTTTTACTTCCAAAGACTATGAAGCAAAATTTAGCAATGACGGGCTACAATGTCATCCTAGCTGGTCATGCCAAAATTAATGACATTTCACAAACAAGGCAGAAGTATGAGCAACAAGCCAAGTTTGGTTTCTTGCGTGAATTTTATCACGTAAATAACATTGATTTTGTAGAATGAATTCGTTCAGAAACTATCAAACCGGTCCCTTATGTTTTAGTGATAAAGACCTAATGGGCGTCCATCATCCTCATTATGATGCGGTCGTCATCTCTGCTTTCATTAGATTATGGTGAGTTCAGCGCATAATGATAGACACGGGGAGTTCTGTCAACGTCATTTTTGTAGGTTGCTACAAGAACATGCAGCTTTCAGAGAATTTGGTGGTTGCAAAAATAATCCAATAGTCAGTTTCAATGGAACAGCAACAACCCCAGTAGGCAAAGTTTCTTTACCAGTCGCACTCATGGACAAGATGGCAGACATTGAATTCCTTCTGATGAATTGCAAATCCCTTTACAATGCAATCTTAGGAAGGGATTAGCTCCACAGTATAGGGGCAGTAGTCTCTACTTTTCATTAGCCAGTCAAATTCCCATCCCTCGGCAAAATTTGTAAGATAAGGGGAGACCAAATGACTTCCCACAGTTGCCACGAAAAATTCTTCGAGGAGTATCGTCAGTCCGATATGCGAGGGAATAGAGTTCTCAGCAATTCGCAGGAGGTGTCTAAGTCAGAATCAGTACCACACAATATTTGTACTGCTAGTTCACAAATTGAAGGGCCGCCAACTATAGACCGCCTCTTAGAAGTGCAGATTGAGAATTCAAGCGGCGAAACAACTTTCATATCGGCAGAACTGTCAGAAAGCGAACAAGCGGAGATGATTGTTGTAACGCCCGTATTTTTAAATACGTATTTTTCTATTTAATTAATTAATTAAATTATTTATTTTAAAAATTCGTCGGATTGGACTCGGGATACGTGGGCCCTGGTTTTGGGCGAAGTGCGTGGTTGGCTTGAAGTTTAGGACCCAAGTATATAAACACATTTTTCTAGAAAATAGGGTTCAGAGAATAATAGAATATTAAAAATGGAGGCAGAGCTTGAAATTTGGTTTCTTTGGAGGGTGGAGCCTATGAATCGGGCTAGGAGGATTCGCCTACGTTCATACAGTGAGTAGCTATTTTGCTATATCACGGATTCTGAGTTTTAGTATATCGGTGTATAGGTTTACATTTTTATATATTGGTAAAACTGTTGGTATTAAACCGCGAGTCAAAATCTGTTGAAACTTCGAATTTGGATGAAGAAGCCTTATGGCCGTTAAAGGCGATTAAGCCCCATTAGAGAAATCGTCGGCTTTTTCCTTATTTTCTGTTTACACTCTTTTTGGTTCAACTGTGGCTTTGTTTGGTAATGGGGATCAAAACCAAATGATTTGTGGATTTAAGCTGTCGGGGGTTGTGAAATTCAAAAGGTCTTTGCCAAAGCTTTTAGAGGGTGTCAATGGCGCACGCCCATCCTCTCGAAATTTTTGGGTGAACCGTTATATTTTTGGTTGGGATGAACTGTTTTGTTGATGGTGGTAGTTGGGTTGATGTTGGAGTGTATGAGAAATCAATCGAATGGGTCTTTGGATAGAGGCGGTGGAAGCTCGAAGCTCCATTAATGGCGTACGCCAGGCGATCCTCGAGTAATTTGATTTTCATTGTTTTTGTTGTTTTGTTGTTGATTGAAGATGGATGAATGAATGTTTGTTGAAGTGAGGTAGTGTAGTAGAGTGAGGGGGCTTTGTTGGAAGCTTGGGGTAAGCCGTTAATGGCGCCATAGATTTCGAGATCTAGTTTGAGAAGATGGTGGGTTAGGAGTTGGGGTTTTAGCTTTTAGTAAAGTTGTAGGGGTTTTGCAAGGATTAAAACCGATTAGGTTAATTGGGTGGTCGATTGGAATAGTGGTGGCGGTTTTGGTGGTGGTGGAGAATTGGAGAAGAGAAGATGATGAGCGATGGCCGAATTTCGGTTTGGGCCTTGGGCCAAAACCTTAAGTTTTGTTTTGGGCGGTTTTGTTTTAGTTGGGCCGACCTTGTTTTGTTTTAGTGGCTAGGCGAAATTTGGTGGTAGTTGGGCGAAATTTCGGTTAAATTTTCGGACCACATTAGTTATGTTGGGCAGTTCTCTTTGTTTTATTTTGGGGCGAACCCATTTGTATTTTGGATGGGTTTAATTAAGTTTTGTTTGGGCCTTCTCCAAATTATGTTTTGGGCGATTCGATTATAAGTTTTGGCCCGTTTTTTAATATTGCTTGGGGCCAGTCCATTGGACTTAAAATAGATCTATTTGGGTTCTTAAACGTTTAGACTTTCGGGTTCTAAGGTTTGGCATGGCCAGTTGGGTCCGAACCATGACCTTGGTCATGAGCCCGTGAGCCATGCACCTTTGACTTTAGCCATGAACCATGGCTATGACCCTGAACTGGTCGAACACGGAAAAAACGGTTTGACTTTGGCGATAGCAGTTTGACTTTGACCATGACACATTGACTTTGACCGGAGCCGGTTTGACTTTGACCAAGACATGTTGACTTTGACTTTGACCATGACATGTTGAGTTTGACCTTGACCATGATGTGTTGAGTTTGACCTTGACGGATGTGTTGACCTTTGTGATTGACTTTGCCCGTTGGCCGATTGACTTTGGACCGTTGACCGATTATTAGGAATGTTGACTTTTCGATTTTCACATATTTGATTATATGGATAAATATAGTAATAAAATATTGTTGAGATTGTATAACTTGGTTTTTGTCATTATCTAATTTAGATTTGGCGTGAGTAGTGTGTAAAAGCATATATATATTGGGCTTTGATTGTGGTGTTTGGGTGGATGTTTAATTGTCTTTGCATTTGATGTTATAAAATTGTATAAATTTGGTGGTCATTATCTAATTAAGATTTGGCGTGGATATTGTAATATTATATAATATGTTGGGATATATATAGAATGCAATAGTTTTGGAGAAATAAAGGTATAACCGCTCTATTATTATATATGTGAGATCTTCTTATGAGGTAGCATAGTATTTGAATGAATATTTTCGGGAGTGTGGTGTAGTGCAATAATATATTAGCGTGAAAGTATGAAAGTGGTTATGAGATATAATCGGATATTTCTAAATATTATGGCTTAGTGCAATAAGGTAATTGGACGTGATATAGTGGAATGTTTATGAGTCATAAATGTATGACAATGAATAAATTACGTAACGAAAATCCTAGAACGACTACCACAACTCAAACAAGGCCCTGTGTGGCGTATTTGATATATAAGATGTTGATATATAAGATGTTGTATATATATGAGATGTTGATTGACCCATGTGTTGAGCAATCGTAGCCGAATAGTGGCTTGATATATAAGATGTTGATATATAAGATGTTGTATATATATGAGATGTTGATTGACCCATGTGTTGGGCAATAAAAATAATGGCTTGATATATAAGATGTTGATATATAAGATGTTGTATATATATGAGATGTTGATTGACCCATGTGTTGGAGATCGTGGCCGAATAGTGGCTTGATATATAAGATGTTGATATATAAGATGTTGTATATATATGAGATGTTGATTGTGTGTTGGGCAATCGAGCAATAGTGGCTTGATTATTCCGGGAGCAAATATTGAAGCGAGACGTAGCGATATTTTATGCGAATAGGGGCATTACTTATATAATGGCTTCCGGTGTGAGGATTTACGGTGTCGCGCGCATCCCGCTTCAGGTGGACGGAGTGGTACATTATATAAGGGGAGGCATGTGGATGTACATGTTCGGCGCTCGCTCGCGATTGTGGTAGCCAGGAAACTAGGTAAGACATAGATCTGACGTGATTTTAGGGACACACAAAGAAAGTCTAAACTAATATAATTATGGTAATATGTTGGTAAACAATATATCTCTAGATAGATGATTGTATATGTTTGGCTGGTTAGTAGTTTAGTTATCTCGTGGAGGAACTAAATGCCTTATTTATGATGTGTATAGTTTGTTGTGTGGTTAGTGGGAAGTTAATTTTGGAGGAACTACTGCCTAGATTATTACTTAAGGATGTTGTATTAGTCGTTAAAAGTTAAAAGCCTCGATTGGAGGAACTAACTGCATTATGGATTATGTATATATTTGTATAAGTATATGTTGTTTTTAGAGCTACTCACAAGTATTTTTATAATGTGACCCGATTTGCATGTTTGTTTATCGGGTATGTTCATTCAATGAACATAGTTGATAAGTTTGATGCCAGTTTAGTGTTGAAGAAGAGTGGTTCTTCGCTTGTGGTTTTCGTTAGCGTTTCATCTCGAGATTTGTTTTGTTTTCCCTTGAGGTGATATAGAATTTTAGTCTATACAATGTTTTTGTATTTTCATTTGTAAATTTTATTAAAGAGTTATTGAAAGGAGAGTTGTAACCTAATCTTATTTGTGAATCTTTGTCATGAAGAAGACTTTTGTTTAAGTTAAAATTTTTATTGGTTTTTATTATCCGCATATTTAAATTGTTTATGGGTTTTTTGGAGTTGAGAGTGCGTCACACCTCGGAGATCGAAGAGTCGGGGACAAATAATATTTTTCCGAATTCTGTCGAAATTCGGGGTGTGACAATTGTCCTCCTAAAAAAAAACAAGACGATATTTGCTTGGTCAGTAGAACAAATGCCTGGACTTAGCCCAGATATTGCATGTCACATGCTTGACATTGATCCTATAACCAAGCAATGCGACAGAAACCTAGGCGTATGACACCAGATAGAAAACTCAAGGTCAAAGAGGAGATCGATCATCTACTCTCAGTCAAGCCTAAGAAAGATGGTAAAATGAGAGTGTGCATCGATTTCACGATCCTTAACAAAGCTTGCCCGATTCATCCCTACCCTCTTCCGCGGATATCAGAACGGGTAGATGCCACATCTGACTACCCGCGATTATCATTTATGGATGTTTCTTCAGGATACCACCAGATTCCGCTATCTATTAACGATCAAGAAGCAACAACATTCATAGCTGATCTGGGAATTTTTTGTTACCAGGTCATGCCTTTTGTTTTAAAAAACACGGGTGACACTTATCAGAGGATGATCAACACCATATTTGGAGATATGTTAGGCAAGATAATGGAGGCATACAATGATGACATGATTGTAAAATCCAAGCATAAGGGAGATCACATATCTGACTTACAATCAGTTTTTGACAGAATTGAAGAATTCAACATGCAGCTCAATCCTTCGAAATGCGCTTTCGAGCTAATCTCCAGAAATGTTCTGGGGTATTTGATGACTCGTTGAGGCATCGAAGCTAACCCAGAGCAGATCCGATCCATTCAAGCCATGCTAGTGCCAAAAACAAAAAAGGAGATTCACCAGCTCACAGGACACTTAGCAGCTCTCAACCGTTTCATCTCTAAGTACTCGGACAGATGTCGTCCTTTCTTTCAGACTTTAAAGGACACAGCAGGGTGGAATGATGATTGTGAAAATGCCTTCCAATCTATCAAGAAATACTTAGTCTCACCACCAATGTTGGCTAGCCCAGCCACAGGGAAACCTGTCGGAGTTTACTTGGCCGCTACAGATACTGCAGTTAGTGAAGTACTGTTCATCGATGGAGAAGACGGTCGTCCAATCCTTTTCATTAGTAAGACCCTAACGGGGGTGGCAACTAGATATGCGAGAGTTGAAAAAATCGCTCTAGCATTGGTTCATGCTGCCAGACGCCTCAAGCCATACTTCCAAGGAAGATTGGTCAAGGTAACACTAAATACCCATTTCACAAAGTTTTCCGCAGTGCTCAGGAATCAAGCAGACTGGCTTAATGGGACATCTATTTAAGCGCTTACAACATTGTCTTTTAACCTCGTGTTTCAGCAAAGGGTCACACCCTTGCATCCCTAATGACAAATTTTCCAATTGACGATTTTGTCCCTGAAATCAACCAAGACGAGGGCATCTCTAATGAAGCGCCAGCAGTTGGGGGCGAGGAAGGCCCAACAAATCTTATGGCCCCATCACTCAATTCATAGATGGTTTACACGAACGTCTAACACAACAAAGCTGGCTCTGGATTAGGATGGGCTTTTATCAAGGTAGACAATTAGTAGTTTGGGCCGACAGTTCCTTAGAACTGGTTCTTGAAGTAATTTTCTTTTGTTTTTTAGATTATCACTTATCAATAAAATGCATTATTCCACATTTCTTTATTTTCATTCAGTTAGTTAGTCAAAAATAATATATATAAATTACTTAATTACCATTCTTAAAGAAAAGCAGTTGATAGGAAAGCTAAACTATAAAAAACATATACAAATTCAAAAGTCATGGAGTTTGCATTTGCAACACGTCTTTCCATGCACCCAAAAGTCGTGGAGTTTGTATTTTCAACACCTCTCTCCACGCACCAAAAAGTCATGGATTTTGTGTTTTCAACACCTCTCTCCATGCACCAAAAAGTCGTGGAGTTTGTGTTTTCAACACCTCTTTCCATACACCAAAAGCCGGGGAGTTTGCGTTTTCAACACCTCTCTCCACGCACCAAAAAGCCGTGGAGTTTGCGTTTTCAATACCTCTCTCCATGCACCAAAAGTCGTGGAGTTTGTATTTTCAACACCTTTCTCCACGCACTAAAAAGTCATGGGGTTTGTGTTTTCAACACTTCTCTCCATGCACCAAAAGTCGTAGAGTTTGTGTTTTCAACACCTCTCTCCACGCACCAAAAAGTCATAGGGTTTGCGTTTTCAACACCTCTCTCCATGCACCAAAAAGTCATGGAGTTTGCGTTTTTAACACCTCTCTCCATGCACCAAAAAGCCGTGGAGGTTGTGTTTTCAACACTTCTCTCCACGCACCAAAAAGCCGTGGAGGTCGTGTTTTCAACACCTCTCTCCATGCACCAAAAAAAAAAAAAAAATCATTAAAGCAGTGGCAACACCAACAAACACTATGCTTAAAGCACAAATATTATTCATGCAAGAAGCGCATGAACCAGCATACCCTAGGTTGCAAAGGCAAAATTATCTTACAATTCACTAAGCTGGAATCTAGTCATAGCCTCAACCCTCAATCAAATAACACGCTTCGCAACATAGCGTATCATAATCAAAGTTTAGTAGTCTTAGCCCACACAAGTGCATCCTATCACAAGTCCTTTTTCATCGACTCATATCCCCATAAACAAACATATAGTTCTTCTGCAACTTGAAACCAATTGTCTTTAAAGTGGGTAGTACAGCAACCACCTACGAATTAAGTCTTGTGGTTTCAACGCAATCATAGTTAAATATGTACATAAAAGCTCTGTACTAACTTCATTATACAAGTTATACAAATGGTTTCTTTATCATAAATTATATCAAACAACAAAACAAGGAGTATATATTTGTATATGTAGTTTTTTTTACTTCTTGCAATTTGTGTATCCCAATAATACACGTCTGAAATATCCTCCACACTTTTCGCATTATTCGAACTCATCTCCGTTACCAATGGATTATTCATATACTCTTCGACCATCTCGGTAGAGAAAACTATATCATCTGTCGGCTTCAGCGCCTCTATCACATCATCATCAAGAAATACAGTGGGAATGTGATCCGTGTTGTGGATTGGTATACCATTTGTGGCATACAAAGAGACACCAGGCACACCATTTTTAGTCCCATCTTCAATAGCACGATTGGGGGCGGCTTGGACCCGTTCAATTTCTGTAAACGGTGGCTGATTCTCCATAGTTTTAACGTCTTTTTCGGAAACAAAAATATCAGTAATCATAGCCTCATGGTTTAAAGCAACACAATGTGGCTGATGCTCAACACCCTGGGTAAATTGCCCTTAACTAGCTCCTTTGGCATCAATACCAACACTGGCATTAACAGATGCCATGTCAAACGGGTGGTTGTTACTATCAGCTTTGTCATGCACTTGCATCGCATATATTTCAATCACACTATTTCATTATTTTGTAGTAATATAATGTTTATTCTTCGCCGCAAGGAACGAATTCCATCCGATGAAGAGGGGGCGGTGTATGTACCAGTATACTCGTACCCCTACGAACAACCATCAGTGGATACTACTATAAAAGCCGCCCACTAATAAGGCGTGCTTGCTTGCCCACTACTATGGCATTCCCGCTTGCCTACTAGTGAGGCGTGCTTGCTTGCCCGCTACTGTGGCATCGCTTGCCTATTAGTGAGGCGTGCTTGCTTGCCCGCTACTGTGGCATTCCCACTTGCCTACTAGTGTGACATTCGGGCATGCCCTATATTAGAGCAATGACACTGCCCACTAATATAGCACCCAAGTTATATATAGCAGGTCCGGAGATATGTCAAGGAATTTTTTCCACATAAAGCTTTTGGAAAGATTTCATACAAAGAGGGAAATATCTCATCAAATAAGAAAAGAGTATTTTAAGCAATAAGAAGCTTAACATATTCATTTTCCTATAAATACCCAACAATCATTTCAAACAAAGAACTACGTGCATTTTTTAGACTTGATTCCAGAGAACGATTTTGATATGTAGACAGCTATTGGTAGTACAGTCTCTCTCAGTTCATATCAACCTCTTCAACAAGATCACTGGTGTGTTTGCGTGAGTTCTCACCCAAACAAGTACCTCTTATATACCATGGTTTTTGCCAATGATAAGAGCCCAAAACTGTAGTTTTAACCCTTTAACAATATTGTTGTTAGACCAATTATGTGATTAATAATATAGGTTTATCACTAATTACATGCTTTTGAGTATTTAAGGCTTTGGAGTTGAATAAATGTAAATTTGTTACTAATTAGGCGCTAAAAGGAGCTAAAGGGATTGCTATGAAAGTTCTATGAAGAAAGCCCAAGTTTCATGGAGAAAAAGCCCTTAAAAAGCCAAAGTCAAAGTTGTTAAGTGAAAGTCAAACCGGATTAGAAAGCTGAAGAAAAGTCAACAGAACTTCAAAATGCCATATCTTTAGATTCAGACCTCGGATTTGGGCCCATTTTATATCAAAATGACCGGCTCAGAAAGCTCTTTCCAATGGTCTAGACCTTGACTCGATCAAAGCAGTATAAGTTGGTGAAAACTTGCACTACAGTAATACGACCAGAATGGGAAGTCTTGGATTCAAAAAATTGGGTTTTAGGCTCGATTTTTCAGCCCAAAACATGCATGACTCCTCAGCCCATGCACGAATTTGGGGATCTAGCTCTTCTATATCAAGAGACAAAAGCTTAGCGCTTAAGCTATCTAGATCTAAACCTAGTTCTAGTTCATAAAATTTAGTTTTGTAATATAGAATTAGTTTTAATTGATTAAATTAGTTTATATATATTAATCTAGTTAGTTGTCAATTTTATTAGTTGTGAGAACAAGTTTTGAATTTTAGAATAAATTACTTAGTTATATTTCAATCTTTAATTTCAAATTCAATCTTGCATTCATAGATTTAGTTGTTTTAAATTGATAATTAGTATTCATATTCTTAGTTCTAAATTAGTTTAAATTTCAATTGTAATCCATTTTTGAATCTTAAATTATTGTTAATTTAGATTAAGAAGGTTTAATTAGTTATTCAATAATGACTTGTTTTTACTGTTATTGGTTTAGAAATGATAGTATGATGATTCAAAGCTAAAACCTCTATTAGAAGGGTTTGAGGAAGCCTTGATGAAAACTTGATTTTGTTAGCTTAGAAATTGTCGTGATAATCTATTCAATTCTAGAAAGTAATTAGTTCACCATGAGAATAGATTTGATTGCTTCACATACTAGTTATTATTTGATAGAGATTGCCATGAATAACTAGAGATTAGAATACCAGTTGTTATGCGAAAGCATTGACATTTTGATTACGACATTTCTTTGTTAGTTGATTAAGTCGAATCAAGGTGGAATCAAATTCCCCTAATTCATTCTCTATTGTCAAGTTAGTATTTGAATTCCATCATTTCGTTATTTGCATATTGTTTTCTAGTTTCCCATCATAGTATAAATTCACATCTATAAATATTGCGCATGCTCTCACTATTGTTCCCTTATGTTGATTAATTGATTTCTTTATGTCTTGGTAGTTTAGGAGTGGAACAATTCCGTACTCTATATATTGCATAAATCTATATGTGAGAATAGAAAATAAATAATTGATACCGTAAGAATAAAATTAGAGTAATCTAATTGAGTTTTTACAGGTTATCAGCCAACACCGTGATATTATGATTTGCAAACCGTGGTTAATAGTCCTTATAGTTTGCTCTATTTGATGTGAACCGTGGGAAATAGTGATGATAAATACGCCGGTTTGATAAAAACCATGGTTTATAATAATCTCCTTATACCTCAGTTATTGTAAAACCGTGGTTTACTAACATTTTAAAAAAAAAAATAAAAACCCCTAATTATTCGATTTTCATCATATTCAACCCTGCAACCTGCCCATTTTCACCATATCCACACTGGATTTAAAAACACTAAAAACACATTGCTCAAATAAATAATTTATAGTGCAACAAACAAAAGAAATAAATTTAGACATGGAATTGCTAAATGAAGTTTGAACTTTTTCGAGTTATCAATAATAAAAGAACCATCCAAATCTACTTGTTCCATCCAAAACATCAAAATAATAATGACCAACTTGTTCCATCAATTAAAAGAGCAATCTACTTGTTCCATCTAAAACATCAAAATAATAGTGAGATCGACAAAGTACCGAACCTTAACTGGAATGGGTCAAAACCCAACTAAGACAACGCTTAGCTCGAACGCTCCATTATGTTGGATGAATCTAAGAATGTCAAGTCAAATAGCATCATGTTCCACTTGTGTGTATGTATCTTTAAGGCTTAGATTTGTCATCTACACGATCAAAGATCAAAAGATATTATAATAACTAAATAATTAATGAAAGAGTAACACAAAATAGAGAATGCTAATGTATGACGACTTATACCTTATTTTCAAAAGAATTATCTGAACAAACAGCTTCTATTATTTCTCTCTTAAACTTCATTACGTAATACCCACACTCTTTATTGCCAAGTTGGTACGGGCCCTAAATACAAACATGGAAATTATTCATAAGTATACATTTTTCCAAACACATAGTATGTATACATAAGAATTTGTTTATTACCATAATCCTCTCCCACTTCATTGGACCTTTCCGTCCGTTCCCTTCAAGTCTTTCTATTGTCATGATCACACTTCAAAAATAAGATCAATGTAAAACTTAATTAGTAAGTAAAAGATAAGCATGTAATGATCTAATTATTTCATATACATACACACTCATGACAAACCTGTTAAAATAGATATCCATATCATTAGATGGTAGATTATGAATTGAATCCAACCAATTAAATGTCATCCGTGATAAATTAATAACAATCAAAACCCAATGTCTACTACAAAAAGATTAGGCATGTGTGGTAAAAAAGAAAAATTAACGATTAAGATACAATGTTAAGTTAATGACAATCAAAACCGAATGTCCACTACAAAGAAGAAATAAAATATTTAACACTATACAACAACCTTAGTACATGGTTATTGAACTAGCCTAGCCATGTAATGGTGCTACTAGTGACACAATTTTGATCAACAATTCTCACTACACATGTCTATTGTTTAAGCCTAGTACATTTTTTATGTTTATTGTTTGGGGTATGAGCTTCAATTCTTCTTACATTACCTAGATACAAGCCTACAAGCCTTACTTGGCTTGTGCCTCATATAATTTTTAAATTAACAAGCAAAAAGAAACTACACTCCTCATTAACTTTCTTCAATTTAACTTTTAACTTAACAAGTAAAAGAAAATTAACAATTTGAAAACACGTGTAGTCTTGTACAACCAATCATCTACAAATAATTAACTTTCTGCCTGTCCGTCTAGCCACTTAAACCTATGGTCTCTTCTTTTTTCACTAAAATCTTAAACCTATGGTCTCAATAGGCAAGAATTATGAGAATCAGGTGAATCATACACTATCAATAAAATTGAATAAATATCCTTGCCTTCAAAGTTTAGAAACCATTAAGACACAAGCTTTTGAGACCATTTTACCAACTCTTTATTTTGCCCACCCCCTTTTCTTTCTTTTCCCCAGAGAACCAAACCCAAGATACAAATTAAAATCATACAAGCCTACTAAAATAGAATAGGAACCAAACCAGCATATGCACCTTCAGTGAGGAGAGATGAAATAAAATATGGAGGCAAACCTGGATTGGAAAAGTAAGTGGCGTCCCCTTCTTTTGGCTTGCATCTATCTATATCACTACACATGCATGTGATTAGATTTGCAAATAAAGGGGATTGAAATTCAAAACCTAATACTCACTAAAGATACAAAAATTAAGTCAGGAAGTTATAGGATTGCAATTAAAAGCTTCTCAACCATAAAGTTCTCTTGGACCGCCTACCATATATGGAACATAAAATATCATGGCAAGATGATATCAGCACATATATGGCACACTAGTTCGAGAAAAAATTAACCATGTCTAAGTTCATACTTACAACTAACTATTTGAAATATAGTAGGAACACCAAAACTAAACAAGTAGAGTAATGGGGGCTATCAAAGACTGCCACAAACAGTCCATTTAATTTACAGATAAATCTTCAATTTTGAGCATTCGAAGTTCATCCTTCTGAATATGTATTGGTGTACATGATGTAGCAGTCCACAAAACCCCAATTGACCCACAAACCACATAATAGCTCATTAATTGTACATGTCAAGGACCTCCCTTTGCCATCTTATGTAACCAGAAACATTTCAGACTTTATACGTGTATATAAATCCACTCTTTCACAATGAAATACGAAACCCATAACATATATGACACATACGGTTCCTAAGTATAAGTGACAATATATAATACCTCCAAAGAGCTGAAACAACTGGAGGAAATCCTCAAAAACCCCAATACCAGCAAACAGAAAATTGAAAACTAAGACGATAACAAAGTCATCATACACATACATATGAATTGTGCATACTACACCCTACAACGAGAAATCCAACACCTTTATAATAGGTAATTTTTGTCAGCATTGTTTCTTCAACATTGCCTAAAAGAGAAGAACTAGCCAATCACAAGACATTTATATTAAACCCTTACTAATGCATACCTTCAAAGAACAAAAAAAGTAGGTTGAAACAGTTGAGGTGCACCTTGTTAGAAAACACAGATTGACAAGAATCTGTTATACAGGTACAAAAAAACAAAGCTTAAGACTATGGTATTTGTACATGGAATTAATAATGGATACTACTCTATATAAGCACTGTTACGAATGGTGTCGAGAAAAAATAAAATAAAAAAGGGCTTGCGGTTGAACAATCACACCCCTGCTTAACCATCCCTAAGGCAACTGGTAAATCATTCCATCATTTAAAGATAAAAAAATCCAGGCAACAGAGCATGAAATTAAAGAAACCCATAAGCCAAAAACACACACACACACACACACTCAGAAGCAAGCAAGACTATTCTTCAAAGTCTCGCATTTCTTCATTCAATAATTCTGATTCAAACGATGTTCATCTCTTAAAAAATGGCGAAGGACTTGATGAGCTGGTTTAGCAAAGACTAATGTTAATGGAAAAAGAGATGATGGATTCATTTCTTCTGGTTAATTCTCTTTTTCCACCCACTAACAACCATTTACACTAATTATCACAATACGATCATCATTAGTCATATTTAGAGCTGTGATCAATAAAAACAAACTTGAATCATGCAAAATATAGAAACATACCTCAATGTTTAACCCCCAATCTGAACCAATCAGCATATCACTAAGCTAGTTGCCCTCTCAACACAAGCTGCAGTAGTATTAGCCATACTTATCCCCCTCTTTCCTTCACCAATATTACTTCCCATAAACCAATGATCATAATTATGAATTAGTCAAAAGGGTAGATCTTTATACAAAAACATAAGCTAGTACGCACTACTAATCAATTAATCTGACAAATTTGTCTCAAAATCCAATAATTTAATAATTTGAAAGACACCCAAGTCACCAGTTCAGCTAAAAAGCATAAAATTCAACCAAATCTATTGAATTAAACGTCCCAACATATAAACATGATGATAGAATAAAAACAATTGCAGGTTTGGGTTTTGGTGGTTTTTATTAGTTGTTGTATTATATTTTGATCTGAAGAAATGAAAGAGAAAGATTTTGGACATTTTGATCTATTGTTCTTTTTTTTCAACAAAAAAGTCTAAAGTTTTTACCCTAACATTGAAAATCTAAAAAACTAACCATTTTTTTTTGGAGAAGAGAGGTTGATAGAGGGGTTGGCCGAGTGATAACCAGAGAGTGGTGGAGGGAAAACTAGCATAAAAAGAGAAAGAGAGGCTGAGGAACCCTTTTTCCCGTTACTCAGCACAAAAGTAAAATTTGGTGGGGGACTTGGAAAGATGTAGAGTCTAATCCAATGGAAGTTGCAGAGAAAAAGAGCGGCAAGGCTTTAGTCAAAACATAAGATTTTATCGCCACGGCCCATAACTTTAGTCAAAACATAAGCCATTGTTTTATATAAATAGTGGGATATCGCTTGTAGCCTTGTAGTGTTGTGGTATATGGGAATATGGCAGATTAGATGCCAAGGTTTTCACAAACCAGTGCATAAACCCATATAAAAAATGTTAAACTAATTTCTACCGTGGTATATAGATATTGGCCTGTTTTTACAAAAACAGTGGTACACACATTCTAACATACTGTGATATATATATATATATATTTGTGTATTTTTGTAGTAGTGACTGCTACTTTTTCTGTAATTGTACTACCTTTCAAATAGTACAAGTTATTCCGTCGTATGCCTTTCATGAAAACCATTGCTCCTGAGACTAACTTCATAACACCATTTGCAATAGCTACCTTGTAGGCCTTAGCTTCCAAAAACCAACAGAGATAAGATTCTTCTTTAATGGGGGAACATATCTAACATCGTCCAATTCCCAAACCATTCCATCATACATCTTGAGACGACATCTCCACTATCAAGCTCTTTAAAGCTTGAAAACCACTCCCGTATGGGACAAACATGATAAGTAGCACCTGTATCCAAAATCCATTCACTAGAGTCAATGAAACAAACACTAGATGTAACGGCAAAAGAAAATTTGGAACCATATGAATAATTACCTTCTTGAGCAATGTTGGCATTGGGTTGTTTCTGCTCAGTATCTTTCTTCTTGTGTGTCAACTTTTTGCAGTCCTTTTTCCAATGTCTAATCTCGTGACAAAATGCACACTCATCACGTCCTAAAGTTGTCCCTCTCGACTTGGAACGAGATTTGCCTCTACCTCCACCAGAATTCGGGCGGTCATTTGACCTCCCCTCTTACCACAAAAGCAGTGCTCGTCAACTCTCCCGACTCTCTTTCATTATTGTTCATCATATCCCAACTAGTCAATACAGTCTGCACCTCAAAATAGTTCAAAGCTTTCTTCCCAAACATAATGGTGGTTTTGATATGCCCATACTCCTCCTTAGAAAGGTATCTCAACAAATGGAAAACTTTGTCCTCATCCTTCGTTTCTTCTTCAATGTTCAACAAATCGGTAAGTAATTTGTTAAACTTATTCATATATTGGGCTAGTGGAATACCTTCTTTCTTTCTTATATCATACAACTTTGATTTCATAAAGACACGACCTTCCATTGTCTTATCCAAATACTTCTCTTCAAGGATTCGATCTCCATATTTCCTTGGCCGAAGTCTTATTGAGAACAAAGAGCTTCACATTCCTAGCCAAACACGATCTTATGATACCACAAACTCGCCAATTTTTCTTAGACCAAACACTATCCTCTATATCCGATAGCTTTTCATCTAACACATCATCCAAGTCTTGTTGGCATAGTGCATCTATAACTTCATAACGCCACACACTAAAATTGTTAGATCCATCGAATTTCTCCACATAAATTCTCGCATGATTGATATTCAAAGTCGTAGGAGATTTCTCCTTAGACGTGGAAGTAGAAGTCGTAGGAGTAATGGTAGACTCCATCGACATACTATTCTTAAACTTTCACACACCCTAAACAATCCATAATAACCAAAGAAACACCCTTTTAGGAATTTCAACAAATATTTGATAGTCACAAAAGAACCCAAGTACCACAACCACAATAATCAACTAAGAAACTCATTTGGTAATTTCTTCAAACACTTGGACTCCTCAAATAACCACAAGTACAAACCATAGGTAGAACCTTAGGCTCCGATACCAATTTGTTGTGCAACAGAAGCGATAACAATAACAAACGACGATAATAACTTGAGAGGGGTGATGAATCACAAACAAACAAAGTATCAACTATGCAAAAAATAACTAACCAAATAGTAGAGACACAAAGATTTACGTGGTTCAACTTATGCCTAATATACACCTAAATGAGAAGCTTCAAATTGAGAGAATCAAATAGTATTACACACTCACCTTGTTCAATAGAACACCCAAAATCCCTTTTTAGAAGAACTCACAAATCTCTCATACACATGGGTTAAAACCCTAACTTTGTTTTTATAGTGTAGTTGAAATTTCAGTGGAATATGAAATTTTATTTTATTTCAACATATGGTTGCCAAAATATCATACTACATTCAGCATTGGGATACCGAGATGTCATACTTCTTTCATCACTGAGATACCCAAAAAAAACCGTTAGTTAGGTTGTTTTCTCAAATTCGGTAACAAGATAACGAAATAGCTTCACTTGCTCGGTAACAAGTTGCCATCTCCAACTCACTTTATCAGTACCAAGATGCCATCCCAACATTTTTTACTGTAAAATCTAAACTTTGATTCAAACACACAAAATTAAATAATACGCATAGAAGACAAACTTGAACTAAATAAACTTTATTATATCAATTCAACCACTTATATTAAACTTCATAAACAAAAGAGCTTACCACTTCATAAATTTCATATCGATGCATCTCTTTTCTACAATGCGTGTCTCTTATTATTCTCTCATTTCTTCTTATGCTAAAGTCTAGGCACTCACACACATATATAGCTTCTCCAATTACTAATTCCTACTAAGCTACTAATTAGAAAATTTCTAATACCAACCAAATTCTAATCTTATTTGTATTGTCAATATCAACTTGGTTCCTAATAGCAGCTCATATATGCTAATCACACCACTTTCTAATTAATTAACCTGCAACTCTAATTTAACTAAAATAGCTAGATCTAAAATTACTAATTCCAACACTTATTCTTCCTAAGAACCGATTGTTGTTCTGATTTAACGCTAACATCCTGTATACAACTTACTTTCTTTTCTTCTTAATTCACATAACGCTTATAACACTCTACAAAATAGTTAAAAACTTGTGCCTCAGAACCAGAAAACTTACTTGGAACGGCTTCGACAAGATCCATTAATTAACTCAACTTTTAACATCAATGACTTATCTTCACTTAAAATTTCAGCTGCAGTATTCTCTAAATATATACGTCTAGGATCTCTATCCATCGGAGCAATTAATGACACTAGAAATATCTTCTGAAGAATAATACCATCTTCCCTTTCTGCTAAACTCTTTTGAGTTTTCTGACTTGCCATTACTTATCAATGAACGAACACGCTTTTCAAAATTACAAAAAGTGCATGTATATATTGCACATATTTATCCAAACATGAATACATGAGAATATTATATGAAGAAAGGCCCTAGACTGAACAATACGGAAGCTTCATTAAAGGGGAAACACACTTGGACTAGAAGTCTAAAACTAGCATGGAAGAAACATTACCTTTTTCCTTGGATAATTTTTTACTAATCTACTATCTATCTATACTCTAAGAGAGATTTTTCTTTCTTAGGTGGCATTCTAATATGAGAGATAACTTTTTCTCTCTCCTACGTGGCTTTCTACAATGCTTTCTACCATGCCACGTGGACTCTTTAGAGAGTTTGATTCAATTTCCATTTTCCAAAATAGTGCCTACTTACGATTAATATAACTCTACCACATTGTTTCCTATTTTAGTACAACTCTCCCAACTTAAGTGCAATTCAAATTAGTCTCCACAAATTCTGCAAACATAATTATGTTTAACTAACAATTATTTCCTCAAAAATAGGAAAGAAATGACCACACAAATTCCGCATGTATAAAGAATATATAAATTATTTCCTAAAATATAGGAAACATGATCTTATTACCCCCACAAATTATGCACGTATAGATTTTTCTTCAATGTTGGAATTAAAGATCAACATAAGCCATTTAACAAGATGTACTCTTTTAGTACAACTCTCCCAATTTAAGTGCAATTTAAATTAGTATGTATAATTATTTCCTAAAACATAATTATTTTTAACTAGCTATTATTTCCTAAAAAATAGGAAAAAAATTACTCCACAAATTCCACAAAAATAATTATGTTTAACTAGCAATTATTTCCTCAAAAATACATAAATCTGAAGCTCTCTCTCCTAAAAATCTTAAAAATAATTAGAAGTTTCAGAGGGAATAGATAATAGGCAATGAAGCCATGAAAGCACAGTAGAAAATAATACAAATTGACTGGAAACTAGCATAACACGGTGATCATGGAAAGAACAATATTAAATATGTCTTGATTTCCATTCTCAACAACATAAATGGACTTCCTATTATTATTCTAAGACTATCTATTATATTTGCAGCATAGACCGCGTGTATAGATATGTCACATACATATTATCTTACCCCCAATGGTATTAGCAATTTAGCTATAGGTAAAAATTATAAAATATGAGTGAGAGAATGTCATCATAAAATTGTAGGCAATGACACCACCGAAATAAATGTGCATAATGGGATTTGAAATGAAACACACTCATTAAATTCAAAGTTATAAAAGAATGACCATTACATTGAATTAAGCAAGACTTGGCACCAAGACATCTCCATCCGCCCCTGTGAATAGATTTTAATCTTTCATGTTGGAATCAAAGAAAAGAAGATCATTATTGTTGTGGCCAAGTAACCTCATTGCCAGTTAAGAAAACACAAAATGAGACTCAATTAGAGAAATTATGTTTTTGTCAAAAAATCATGAAAAAAGTCTAAAAACTATGTTCTGTACGTGTCTAGGTTCCATCTTAACATAGAATCCATTTGACATAGCATCACAAAAACCTTGACTGGAAATGGGGCTTTTGCTTGGACTTCAAAAAGGGGCTTGGGGAATGGGACATATGGGATAGACTGATGATAGGCGCATTGGAGCATAGAACACACTTGGTCCAAATAAATACCTATTTTGAAATATTGACAGGTGGCCAGAATACTGTTAGAGATGAGATCGACCTACTGTAACTTGAAAAAAGACCATAATTTATTCAAAATCTATAAGAAGGAAATAAATAAGAAGATAAATTAAGTAGGGCAAATACACAAGGAGACTCTTAATTGTTGAGATGGCCAAAAGTTTTCAAATTAAGCTATCAAGTTTAATATTAAGGGGACTGGGGGAGCTAAAAGAACTTGAATATTTTGTACTTATAACTTATAACTTATAAGTTCTTACTACTATAAGTGCTTGCTATAGTTTGTACCTACATAGATTAATTGTGATGTATTAGTCGGGGTGTTCACGTGCGGTGTCAGGAGTTGCTACCAAATGCGTAGTTAAAACCTTTTGTATATTGAAGGGTTTAACTAAAGCATCACATTTTGTGCTTGAATTAGATCGTAAAAATTTTAAATGTAAAATCTATCAAAATGAAGCATTTCCTATTAGGAAACTCTCAATCTATAGGGGAAGTTTAAATTTTGTTAGCTTTAGGGATAATACAAAAAAAGAAGAAGAATCGACCATTCAAGTAATAAAAAAGTATAGGGAAAAATGAGAGTAAGAGAGGCATATATATATATATGTGGTATATATCCATTTATATTGAATTATAGATACATCAATGATAGAATCATTTTTTATTGGACTAAATACAAATATAGGTCCTCTAATATATGCAATACAATAAAATAGAAAAGAAATCAAACAAGGGAGACAGATGACTAAGGATTTGAGCCCATAGCACATGGTTTCATAAAATCCACACGGTTTCATAAAATCCGTACGATTTTCCTGATCTAAATCGATCAGGTTTTACATGAAAAAGATTTTGCTCAACATGCATGTTCTATTCGATATGGGTAGGAGAAGAACCCGACTCGGTAGTCATACAAATTGGTTGATGATTTTGAAGAACTGGAAACTGAAGAAGAGTCAACCGAGGATCGTGGTTGTAAATGTTATATTTGGTTTTACCCTACAGATTCAAGAAAGTGAGGGAGATGATGTGTAAATTGGGTATTGACCGAGTTCGCATGGACGAACTGCCTACGTATCAAGTTCTCTCTCAGGGGGGGGGGGACTTGAATCAGGTCAGACGAAGTTCCTCATCCTCTTTATATAGGCAATGGGTTCACGCCTCCAACTCTTACACATCAGGTCAAATCCAGATCTTCAGGTCACTCGCGTGCCATGATGACGAGTTAAGGACATTTATGGTGAAGCATGCCTGAAGCTCCAGTCTTGATGATGGTATTCAAGGCTTACGTTACTATCCGTTGGAGTGAGCGAGTATCTTGGAGATCGCTGTTTGATAGAGGTCATTCGGGTGTAGCAGGTCACTGTGGAGCGAGCTCGTGTGACGAAGACTTCAGGTCGGTTGACTATTGTTTAGTCAGATCGATTGCCGTAATTTAGTCGCTATGAAGCGAGCTTTGAGGACGAGGATTGAGGGTCGATCTGCATTCACGTCTGTGCTGGACACGTGTTTATATTCATTGGATGTGAATATTACTCCCTCACATAGCCCCATTTCAGTAGGTCGTTAAGTTGGTGTTATCGATCTGTTGGAAGTTTGGAGTCTACACGTGGTACGTGTGATTTGAACGGTTGCAGGTGAGATGCCTTGGTTTGCGGGAACACGTGGCACACTAGGTTTAAATAAAATGATTGTGTCTTTTTTGAAAAATGAACCGGTGGGTGGCTTGTGATATACGCCTGGAGAGTGAAAAGCTCACATTTGCTTCTCTTGAGATCGAGAGATAAGGTTAGTCTTTGCCATTTTCATTTCTTGCATTTTCCTTCTGTTCGCTTTATTTTGCTCGGTTTCTAGTTCTAGTCTTGGTTTAGTAGTTATTGTGGGTTTGAAGTGAAGAAGAATAATGTCTGATTCTGATGATACCTATTCTGAGGAGGTTAGGGAGGTTGATTTGAGTAAGGAGATAGAGGATGTTGGTTCTGAAACTGTGGTCGCAGTGGCGAGCAGTTCTAGTGCATCATCCTCTAGTGGGTTGCCTCCTAAGGGTAGTAAATAAGCAAACTTTGAAGAGCTTTGGTGATCTGAGGCGTGCTTATGGTATTCTTTATAACGATCTGGAGATTCACGAGCTGGGTGAGGACGCTGACATTTTTAGTAGCGCGTTCGTCCCTCGTGATTATGGTGTGGTTATCTATGAGGGGCAATTGAAGGCGGGATTGAGGTTACCGTTTTCTCGGTTGACCTGTGAGTTTTTAAATTTTTGTGAAAAAGCGCCCTACCAGTTCATTGGGAACATATGGCGCTTGCTTAGGGTATTCAATCTTTTGAATGAGAGTGGGGAATACAACATTGGTGTTGTGGACATCGCTGAGCACTTTGTTGTGAAACGATCTAGTGCCGACAACTTCAGCTTACAGACTTAGACTGGAAAGTCTAGCGTTCTGGATGGAGTTAGTAACGAGCCTTGGGAGAGGAGGCCATTTCTGATAGTTGGGAATTATTGCACCCCTGGGTTTGGTGTGGAGACTAGGGTGTGTAACTTCACTGGTACGTGCTAGGTTGTATGGTTTAGCCCTACCTTTGTTTTGTGTGCTGACGAATTTGTGTTATAACGAACTAACCTTTGACTTTCTTATGTGCAGAGGTCGTTATTGCCAGAAAGAAAGGGCGCAGTGTGATAGAGAGGTTTGCCTGTCTGACTCGTGTTAAGAAGTGAGAAAAGCTACCTGAAGTCGCCAATTATTTTGTTGAAAGGGGCGGTCGTGGAATCAGGGCGAAGAGGAGAGAACAGAAGAAAAGGTCCAGGGGGGAAGACATTGTGAGACTTTCTAGTGATCAAAGCATGAATCATGAAGATAGCGGGATAGTGAGTAGGGAGCAGAGGAAGAAGAATGGTGGTGCTGGTGGTAGTGGTAAGCGACCTGAGGTTGATAGGTCTGTTGCTGGTGGAAGGGGGAAGGGACAGGAGAGCTTCCCTGTTGATAATAAGGTCATCTCCTTCGTTCCTCGTGAGCAAAAGAGTTCGCTAAAGAGGAAGGCTGACGAGCCTATTTCAAAGGCTGCGAAGGTCGCTAAAGCTGCAGAGCTCATCCTTGGCGCTGGTAGTGGTAAGCGATCTGGTGGGAAGTCAACTCGGTCTACTAGATCTAGGATGGATTTTAGCATTCTGGGTCACGGGGATGCTGGTACTACTGCTGAGAAGGTGAAGGAGAAAGCTCCTGTTGTGAAGGCTGGGAAGGGTCATGTTGACGCTGGTGGAGATGACCTCGAGCATACTCTAGTCTATGTTCACGAGCAAACTGGTCAGGAGGTGACTGTGAATAAGTTGGACTGTAGTTATAAGTCTTCATCTATGGCGTCGTGCTTGCTGGAGGGGATTACGCTGGATGGTGATCGGAAGGATCTGGACTCAAAAGATCTGTCTAAAAACCTGCGATCGTTGGACCAGGCTCACTGCTTGTTAAGTGCCACCCCGTGATTTGACGATTAGGCTTTATTTTTGCTACTAACTGTGTTTACTTGGCTGCAGATTATAGCTTGGTACTAGAAGATGAAGACTACTGTTCAGTTTACTAAAACGGGGAGAAGAACGAGCTGGAGAAGCTGAGGGACGAGCTTGCCAGCGTTCGAGATGTGCAGCAGGCTGAACATAAGGAGCTGCTTGATCATCAGGGGTAGGTCACTACCCTGTCCTTGCGGAGCACAATCGCAAAGAATTGAGCGACCGAGCTGGAAGGGAAGTTGACCACAGCGAATGACTTTGCTGATAAGTACAAGAAGGTGGCAGTAGATGCTAAGGAGGCATACGATCGAATGTTCACCAAGCGAGAGGAGCTGGAGGAAATGCATGAGCAGCTAGGGGTAGAGCATGAAACACTCAATGAGGAGTACGCTCATGTGCTTAAGGGCTAGAAAGAGGTCGCTCCCCCTGCAGATGCTAGTGCCGCTCTTGCTACGGTACCCGCTGCTCCTGCTCTTGTTAATGATATGCCTGTGGAGGCTGTTGTGGTAACGAACTTTGAAGTCTTTCCTGACGTGTCCTCGCTACAGGTCGCCTCCGGATATGTGCATGCTTCGCTTCAAGTTGATGAATTTAATTCTCTGTTGTAATAATTGTAAGTTTCTTTGATTGGTCGTGGGCCTGATACATTAGAACCTGGTTTTCCTTTTATTTATTCTCTGTATGGTTCCATTGGGTTTCCTAGGGTTCCGATTCCTTTATTATCTATTTGCTTTAGGAATGAACTGGGTTCCACCTGAGTGGTAGTTCGGTACTTACCAAAAACTGGTTTCCTGAGTCTGTTTATTTTCTTGACTTCTTGGAAGCGTTTTGCTTGATATTGTTGTACTTGTATTGGTTTATATGTTCCAACTGGTGAGAGGTTCTGAGGCTATGTAGCCTGTTAGCTCTAGTGAGTGTCCTGCCAAATGTAGAGAGCGTTTTTCAGCCCTAGAGCATACTGTTTAGAGAGGACCTTAGCACGTGTGTGGCACGTGTGAGGATGTGAACTGTTTGGGGGCCAGAAAAGGTAACCTCGTTATCTTATGGAATTTTTAAAAAAATGGCGGTCCTTTGGCACGTCGGTTAGGGTTTCAGGATATTTATGGTATGTCTTGGGGAGTGGAACGGTTGCTTTAAAGGCCTTTTGTGTGAGGTTTTAGGTATACTGGTTCATCACTTTGTTCAAGCCTGTTGCCAAGTTCTTGCCAAAGTGTTGCTGAAGCTCTTGCCAACGTATCGTCAAGGCTCTTTCCAAAGTGGTCTAGCGCTTCAGGTTTGCTTCCGACCTCTGTTTCTTTCCCTGCTTCGTGCTATGTAATCTCAGTCTACTTCCTTTTGATGATTTTTGTGTTGTCCATGGAGTGTAGCATGTCGATGACAAATGGTGACGATTTTGACTTGGACCCCCCAATGGGAGGGGTGATGTCTTGTTCTGGAGAAGATTGAAATCTTGCCCTGCCGTGCACATGATGTGGGTAAAAGGAAAGCGGTTGTTTTTTACACGAGGGCCAAGAAGTGTTCTAAAGTGTTGGTCACTCTAATTCAAGTTCGTGGAAGCGAATTGGAACTGTGGTGATCCGGGGCCAAAGTCTTGGGCGTGGGGTCGATATGGGTGCTCGCATCCGTGCTGTGGCTGGTAAAGGAAAAGCTGCTACTGGGGAAAGCTCTGGAACTGATTTATTGGGGGGCAAGACGGCGACCTGGGAAGGTCGTTTGTCTATGCTGGGAAGACGGGGAAAAGGCGAGCTGTAAAACGCTCTAACTGCAGTCTCGGGTCAGCACCCATAGTTAACTGTCTTCTGGAAGGTATTGTCTTGGAGGGCAACAAAGAGATTCTGGAAGATCAAGATTTGGAGAAGACTGTGGAGACCATGGATATGGCTTGCTGTTTGGTGAGCTTTTATTATTCTCTGGCCTATTTTTCTTTGTTGGAGAGAATAACTTGCATGTTTTTGTTGTAGTTTCTGACTGGGTATCATAAGTTGAAACATGAAACATGAAAAATGGGAAAGATAAAGGGAAATGTGGGAAAGATAAAAGAAGGAACTGAAATTTTTGAGGAAAAAGCATCAGGACCCTTGAAAGATCGTTGATGATCAGTTTGATGATCGATTTGCACAAAAAATTGGGCATTGTGACTGAGCATGCCAAGAATTGCAAGTCGGTTGCTTGGATGACTCAGCAGGCATACAACCAAGTGTGCAAAGATTACGCATTGCTGGAGGGGAAGTACTCCGTACTGAAAGAAAAGCGTGGACGTGGGGATCAAGATGTAGGTTTGTTGTACTTGGAGATGCTAGTAATGCTCCGTCTACCAATACTGTCCCTGCTAGTCGAACTCTTGTGCTCATTGAGGATAAACATGCTACTCCTGATGTGTGATTGCTACTACTATATTTCTTTTTCTTCGGTAAGGTTTGTTTTGACGTTCCTTCTAATTCCAGAATTTTCAGCAATTGTAAAACAATAGAACTGGTTTCCTGGGCTTGCCAAGGCAGTTCGCTTTTTGAAATGGTGGGGGCTCGGCCCAGATACATTAAGAGCTGATATCCTGGTGAAACCTGGGCAGTTCAACTTATCTATTGTTTTCTTTCCGAGACCGGGACTAACTGGTTTCCACCTGAGTGGCAGTTCGATAGCTTTTTTTAAAGAACTAGTTTCCTGAGTGCATTCAGGTAGTTCGTATTATATTTTATGAAATGCATGCATGCTTTGAAGTATGTCCATCTTTTGGCTGAATGCTTGCTGCGTATATTTTCGTAGGAATTAAACCTAGAAATATATATCCCGTTGTCTAGGAAGACATAGGGTGCTATGAAGCATTTGAATGTTTGCCCTTAGAGAGCGTTCTGCGCTTAGTTGACGTTTAGAAGTATGGGTCTCCAACTAGCAAGAAGTGTTAATGCTACGAAACCTGTGAGCTATGTAGCTCTGAACTTCAGTGAGTATTTTGAAGTTCAGAACGTTTCAGCTTCGGAGAGCGTTTGAGTTCGTTGAATGTTTTGCCCTTAGAGAGTGTTCTGCGCCTAGTTGACCCTAGAAGTATAGGTCTCCAACTAGCGAGAAGTGTTAAGGCTAAGAAGAATGTGAGCTATGCAGCTCTGAGCTTCAGTGAGCGTTTTGTCATTCATAACGTTTGAGCTTCGAGGCGTTTGAGTTCGTTGAACGTTTTGCCCTTAGAGAGCGTTATGCGCTTAGTTGACCCTAGAAGTATAGATCTCCAACTAGCGAGAAGTGTTAAGGCTAAGAAGCCTATGAGCCATGCAGCTCTGAGCTTCAGTGAGCGTTTTGTCATTCATAACGTTTGAGCTTCGAAAAGCGTTTGAGTTCGTTGAACGTTTTGCCCTTAGAAAGCGTTTTGCGCTTAGTTGACCCTAGAAGTATAGGTCTCCAACTAGCGAGAAGTGTTAAGGCTAAGAAGCCTGTGAGCTATGCAGCTCTGAGCTTCAGTGAGCGTTTTGTCATTCAGAACGTTTGAGCTTCAGAGAGCGTTTGAGTTTGTTGAACGTTTTGCCCTTAGAGAGTGTTCTGCGCTAAGTTGACCCTAGAAGTATAGGTCTCCAACTAGCGAGAAGTGTTAAGGCTAAGAAGCATGTGAGCTATGTAGCTCTGAGCTTCAGTGACCACTTTGTCATCAGAACGTTTGAGCTTCAGAGAGTGTTTAAGTTCAAGTGCGCGTTTTGCTCCTAGAAGGCGAGCTGTGCGCCGATTTGACAATATTGCGAGATTGCCGTGCATTGATGCAAAATAAAAAGTATGAGTATTAATACTATGAGTAAAAATTCATGAAATGGAATTGTTTATTTATAAATTTTTTTTAACAAGAAAGTATTCCAAGGCCGCAGAAATGTCTGTCCCTCTTGGGTCTTGATCCAATATGCTCCATTGCTAATGACTCGTTCCACTATATAAGGGCCTTCCCAAGTTGGTGCTAGCTTCGAGTCGTCCTTAATCTTCTTCAAGACTAGGTCGCTAGGTTGGAAACTTCAAGGATTAACTCTCTTGTTGTACGTCTTCCTCAAGGTTTGTTGGTATGATGCCACTCGAATAGCTACTAAGTCGCGTCGCTCTTTAAGTAGGTCAACCTCTCGAGCTAGGATGGAATCATTCTAACTGGATTCGATGATCTCAGTTCGAGTCATTATAATGGTCAGCTCAGTAGGGATTATGGCTTCAGTACCATAACATAGTGAGAATCGTGACTCGCCCGTACTAGAACGAGCTGTCGTTCTATGAGCCCATAGAATGTTTTTAGCTGCATTGGCCACTGGCTTTTGTTATTTTCAATCTTCTTTTTCAAGTTTTCTAAGATTGCTTTGTTAATAGCTTCTGCTTGCCCATTACTCTGGGTGTACTAGGGAGTGGAGAATGCATGAACGATCTTCCACTTCGCCAAGAATTCTTTCACAATTTTCCTTTTGAACTGAGAACCATTATCCATCACCAACATGTGCGGGAGGCCAAATCTGGTAATGATATTGGTCCAGATGAAGTTTCTGATGTTAACCTCTTTGACATGTGCCAAGGGAACTGCTTTCACCCATTTGGTGAAGTAGTCTGTTGCAGCTAGGACGAACCGTAAGCCTGTGCTCTTCTGTGGAATGAATGGACCCATGATGTCCAAGCCCCACATGTGAAATGGCCAAGGACTGGCAATGTTGATCAGTTTTCGAGTTGGCTGGATGATATTATGGCCAAATGTTTGGCACTTAACACATTTGAGTACATACTTCTTGGCATCGATCTGCATTCGCGGCCAGAAGTATCCTTGTGAGATCGCTTTATGAGCCAGAGAGCGACCTCTTGTGTGGTTACTTCATTCTCCCTCATGAATTTCTGCGAAAATCGCCTGACCTTGCTCTAGGCTTATGCACCTCAGATGGGGTCCTCAGACCGACTTCGGAAAAGTTTGTCGTTGACGAGGTAGTAGTGACCTGACTGATATTGAACCTATTTGGCCTTTATGCGATATTCTGGTGCTCTGCCTAGCTGAATATAATCTATGATGGGTTGCATCCATGTTTGACTCATTGAAGTGTCAGATAGTGGGCATAGGTCGGTGATAAGAGCCCAAAACTGTAGTTTAAACCCTTTATTAGTATTTCTATTTAGCCAATTATGTTATTAATAATATAGGTTTATCACTAATTACGTGCTTTTGAGCATTTCACGCTTCGGAGTTGAATAAATATAAATTCGTTATTAATTAGGCGCTAAAAGGAGCTAAAGTGATTGCTATGAAAGTTCTATGAAGAAAGCCCAAGTTTCATGGAGAAAAAGTTCTTAAAAAGCTCAAGTCAAAGTTGTTAAGTGAAAGTCAAACCTGATTAGAAAGCTGAAGAAAAGTCAACAGAACTTCAAAATGTCATATCTTTGGACTCATACCTCATATTTGGGCCCATTTTATATCAAAATGACCGGCTCAGAAAGCTCTTTCCAATGGTTCAGACATTGACTCGATTAGAGAAGTATAAGTTGGTGAAAACTCGTGCTACAGTAACACGACCAGAATTGGAAGTCTTGGATTCAACAAATTGGGCTTTGGACTTGATTTATGGGTCCATAACCTAGCCTAAAAGCCCATGCATGAAATTATAAACCTAACCCTCTCCTATATAAATAGGTTTAAGGCAAAACAAAACTTGGTTACTCCCCTCTTAGTTTAATTAAATTAGCTCTCTCTCTCTCTCTTTAGTATAACCTAATTTATGTTTTCTTTAGCCTAGCCACTATTACTTTAATCCAATTCAAGGTATTATTATGTCTTTTTTTTTTTTCTTTCTTTAGCTTAATTAATCCAATGATATTAGGCTAATTCCCCCATTAAAGGGAGTGATTATGAAGCCTAATAAGGAATATATTACTTAGTAGAATTATTTAATTGTGTATGTATTTCAATGAGTTTAGTTTATTGTATGTCTTCCAAAATAAGCATATAGTAAATTAAACTAGGGATTATTATAATTAAGTCGAGCGACTTAGTTATAATAATCCTACAAGCTAATAATAATAACTATATAGATGTAGGTTGTTGATAGGGATGATAAAGGTTGAGGCTTTAGGTTGAATCATTGCTTGAAAACCTAAATATGATCTATTTTCAATGAATAATTTGATTCTTGCATGAAACTAGTTATTAGGTAGATTGATTACTCTTCTCTATAACTTTCTATTCCATCAAAACCCTATTTTTGTTAGTTTAGTTAATTTATATTTATTTGAATCTATAGTATAATCGTAGAATAGAAATCTCTCAATATAACATTACTCTAACCATTGTTTCTTTGTGTTAGATTAGTTGGATTCTATTTAGTCTTGATAGATTAAGAGTGGAACGAATCCTGACTCTCTATATTGTATAATGAATTGAGAGTAGGAATATTAATCTAAACACTTATTTATGTGATTGATTATTTGTGTCTACGCATATATAGTTAATTTGCCTAAATTTGTTATTTATCAAATGACGTCGTTGCCATCTTAAACTCTTTCAGGACAAGAATTCAATTGGTTGAATCCAAGGGCAATCCCCCATTCTCAACCCATCAACCCTTTTAATTTTTCTTTCTTATTTCTTACATTTTCGGTACTGTTCACTGTTTTAGGTACAGGGGCGCCCGCCCTCCCTTGTGTCTGCGAGATTCACAGTGAAGAACACTACAGAAAAGGTATTTTTAAATTTCAAAAAATTCTGAAAATTTACAGCCATAATCTTTAAGGTGTTTTTGATTTACTGGAATATTGTCAGATTTTTTTTTAGTTGTTTCACCTAGCGAAATAATATAATCTTTATAGTGCTGCATTTCAGCTTTCAAACCGTAAGTTACGGGAAAAACTGACGATTAAGGTTACTTAGGCATGTCCAAAAAATTTAAGATTTTAACACTAGTATCTATAAGATGTCAGAAGTGTACAGTAAGGGGCTATTTGTTTTTTTGGGTTAAGTTATAATAGGGTCTTATAAGACCATGTGTTATAAGAGGGTCTTATAAGATGGTCTTATAAAGTGGTTTGTTTTTCATTTTAAGTTCCTCTTATAAGCACTTGTAAAAATAGAAAAAACAAATACATGACATCTTATAGATGTTTATTTGACAAATATAACCCTACTTTACATCACATTTAACTTGAATAGATTAATTTGAAACAAACGTATAGTTTGATTTTCGGTTTCAAATCAATTTTGATAATTAGAATATCAATTTTAAAAAACTATCTTAATTGGCGATGGTGGTGGTAGTAGTGGAGGTGATGATATTGGTTTTAATAGCGCGGTGGTGGTGGTGGTGGTGGTGGTAGTAGTAGAAGTGGTGGATGTCTTAATAGCACGGTGGTGGTGGTGGTAGTGGTAGTGGAGGTGATGATATTGGTCTTAATAACACGGTCGTAGTGATGGTGGTGGTGGTGGTGGTAGTGGAAGTGGTGGTGATTTTAATAGCACGGTGGTGGTGGTGGTGATAGTCTTAATAGTACGGTAGTAGTGGTGGTGGAGGTGATGATGGTGGTGGAGGTGATGATGGTGGTGGTAGTGGTGGTGGTGATGGTGGTGGTGGTAGCCCGTGGTGGCTAGGGCAATGAAGTTATTTGGAGAATAAGATAATGAAAAGGGAAGAAGAGATAAATGAGGCTAGGGGTATATGGATGGGGGTGTTTGAGTCATTTTTCAAGTTATAAGACTTATATAATTTAAGTAGATCCAATTTTGGTACTTATAGAATTAGAGCCTCTTATAAGACATTTCTAGTAGAATGCCTCTTATAAGAGGCAAAAAACAAACAAAAAAAATGTCTAAAATCACTGGGCCACATCTTATAAGAGGTTATAAGACCTCAAGGTCTTATAAGAGGCAAAAACAAATGGCCCCTAAAAGTCTGAAGAGTTTTTTATTTGTTTTGACCATCTAACTAGTTGATTGTTTTTAGTGTGTTTCTATAGTTTGGCAACACTTAATTTCTGGAACAACAACCAATAAGGAGGGTTTTTAGAACTCCAATTGCTCTAAAAGTTTTACAGGAACCCGCATGATCTTTCAGAAGTCTCCAGTAAATTTTTGGCGATTTTTGGCTTTGTTTTAATTAGTTATCCATTCAGTTGTTTGTGTTGTGTCCGAAAACTGTTTCACAAACATTGCAGGGAAGTAGAAGGACTTTCATAACTCCGATGGATCTGAAATTTTACAGACAGCTTATTGGACGTCTTAGCAAACTACTGTAAAAATTTCAAATTTTTTGGAGCGCACACCCCTGCCCGTTTTAGCCTAATTCCAAGCGCGCCTGGACTTCGAGTTAGGCAAGAGCGCGCCCCACACTCTTATTAGGCTAATTCCAAGCGCGCCCGCGCCCTCTTCTGAATAAGCCCGATTTAACAGGTTAGTTCAAACTTTCATTTATTCAAGTTATTCAGTGTTTCTATCTTCTTGAATACACTGAGATCACGTATACAAGACGCTATTCAAATGCATAGCAAGGAGGCATTCATGTACTCTTTTTTCACTCTTCCATTTCTTCCATCAGAGAAGTTTAATTCTAGTATAATCAGGCTTGTTTTTTTAGACATAAATACTACACGCCTATCTAGAGTTTCACACACTACACATGCATCAATGGCTAAAGAACTAGAGACTCCTCTTTCTGATTTTTATAAAGCCCTAAACGATGGCCTTAAGTCGTGCATCTTGCACATGTTTTGAGGATAAACTTGATTCCGAGCTTAAAACTCTTATCGATGCCCCCACTAAAAAGGTAGATGTCCTCTCTGTTAAACAATAACTCACTCCAGTCATGAACATTAAATCTACTCGTTGTAATGTTTGTTTTAGTCTTAAGCATTTCGACTTCTATTGTCCTCTTGTCTATGCACAACCACCATCACAACCATCAAACTTCAACCATTTAACTCAACCTTAAGGACAAGGAAACTTAAATGACCAAAATAGAGGTTTAGTGCCCATGACCCAGAACTATCAACATCAAGACATGAACGTTCAACAAGCCTTAATTCCAGTTCAACCATCTACAGACAAAGTAGTAGTGACCTTGTTGGAAAAACAAAATCAAATTATGCAACAAAACTCCAACTTGATGAAAGATCAGCATGATCAAAACTCTAAAATGATGCAACAAACGATGCAAATGATGCAGTATTAGTGCCAAAAGGTTATTGACATGTCTCCTAACCAAACTAATAACCAAACACTCGGAATAAACAGTATTCAATGTAATGGTAATATAACCCCAAGGGACCTACAAGCAGTCACTACCCTTCGTTCAGGGAGAGTAGTTGATAACAAAGTGACTATATATGCCTGCAGATCTCTTGCAAACAGATGTTGAAAATGAAACCATATCGAATACTGTCATAGAAAATGAAGACCCTACAACTGTAGAAGTTCCAGTATGGACACCTAGATGGAAAACGGATAAAAATAACGCAAAGACTAATAATACTTTTGAATCTTATGCTAAATATAGAGATAAACCACCGTATCCCCAGAGACTAGTTGTGTCTAAAAAGGACGAGAATTTTTATGAGATTAAGGAAGTGTTTAAAAATCTGACTATAAACCTACCTTTTCTAGATGCTATAAAAAGTCTACCTGGACACGCTAAGTTTTTAAAAGAGTTGTGCACCAAGAAGAGGAAAACCAACATACACAATGAAGCCTTCTTAACTTAACAATATCCCTCTTTATCTGAACATAACAAAGTTGTTAAGTACACGGACCTTGGTCGTCCTACTGTACAATGCACCTTAGGTGATACCTTCATAACAACTGCTTTATTAGACCTGGGAGCAAGTGTTAACTTACTCCCTTTTTATTTATATAAACAACTAGGTCTAACAAAACTTCAACCAACCAAAATGACTTTGCATTTAGCCGATCGTTCTATTAAGTATCCTAAGGGTGTAGTTGAAAATATTCTCATTAAAGTTCATGATTTTTACTATCCAGCCGACTTTGTTATTCTCGACACAGAAGTTGCTCATGATTCTATTCCCATCATCTTAGGGCATCCTTTCTTGGCAGCCGCCAATGCCCAGATCAATTGTTGGGATGGCTCAATGACTCTTTCTTTTGGGAATCTTTCTGAGGAAGTTAACATGTTTAGACAAAAGCAAGGACAACTAGGTTTGCATGTAGAAGGAGAAGTGAAGTCCATTGAAAGTTTTGTACCTCACATTAGTGCGGCTAACGCTTTAGTCCCCACACTAGTAGATACCCCTCTTATGGACAAGGATCACAATTTCTACTCCATAGACGTAGATAACATCGAGGAAGATTTCCTTCGACTCTTTTGCAACCTTTCTTTGCTACCTCGCGAGTCCCCTCCTATTGACATCCATTCATCTCTTGACGCCATGACGGAAGAAGAATTTTTCACCCTCTATCCCAGTGATTCTTCTTACCCACCTATTGAGGAATGTCTTGTATATCTCAAGGCCTCTGACAATATAGAACTAAGAACATTAGTTGAGCACCATTCACCCACCTCACATCCTCATGCCACTCATTCACCTTCCATCACGAATGTTCTTTACCCTCTACCTTTTTAAAGAGCCATTGAGTTTGTACTTGACCTTCTTGTTTCTCCTATGCTTCATAACTTTCTAAACCCATCTGGTGAAGAAGTAACACCCAAGAACACGCCACCTGACACTTTTTCATTTTTTCCATTCCTTCATTCTCAAAATTATCCACATCCCACGTATCTTCCACAACCATCCATTTTCTCACGTTCATTCACTTGGCCTCCCTTTCGTATGAGAAGAAAAAGAAACTGTATGCTCGATTAGGTTCTATATCCATAAGAATTCCTTCCCATTCCACTAAGCCACGTCATAGAAAATCTTGGGTGCTTGATTCTGTTTGATGGTGCATTCCGTGTTAACTATTTATAGACAAATCCATAATTATTTAGATTATTGATATATAGTAAACTGTATGTTAATATATATATATCACATTAAGTCTAGGGAATCTGACTTTAAAAGACTCAAGTTTTTGTACAATATCACCTTTTTGGAATATAGGCCAAACAAAAATTTCAAACTTATAAAGAGTTTTCCAATTTTGTTTGGGGGTGGTGTATTTTGGTATTTCATTTCAAAACGTTTTGCCACCCATTGTGTCATGTTTACACAAATTTAGTTATTTATTTTCAAAATTAAAGCGGTTTAATTGTTTTGCTTCATGTTATCATATCATCTTTATAATATTTATGTTACAGGTACTCCCAATTTTTACCACATTTCTATGGTAAATTCTTTCCTTATCTCTTTACACTTTGAGGACAAAGCGTTTGATTGTTTGGGGGTGGGATAGATGTCGGGTTTTGTTCTCATTGTCACACCCCAATAGTTTCTTATCATTGCATTCGGAAAACCATTATTTGTTCCCGATGTTCTTCGATCTTCGAGGTGTGACGACTCTCAACCAAAAATCCATAAACAGTGGGGGCTTTAAATAATGCGGATAATTAAAACCTGTTTTGGGTTGGTTTTTAAACTTAAACAAAAGTCATCTTCATTACAAAAATTTACAAATGAAAATGCAAATGGTGGTGTGGATTCGTGTAGTTTGAAAAATCTATATCACCTCAAAGGAAAACAAGGCCTATCTTGAAATGCGACGCTTTAACGCAAAACCACAGTTTGGTGAGAACCAATATTCTTCAACACTTGTCAAGACTTATCAATTGGTGGTGTTCATTTAATGAACACATTGGGGATAAGCAAACATGCAAGCTTGGGTCAAGCATTATAAAAATCTTTGGTGTGGGTAGCCCTAAAATACAACATATACTTATACATATATTTACACAATCTATAAGCAGTTAGTTCCTCCAGTCCGGAGGTTTTAACTTCTAACAACTAATACTTATATTCTTAACTACAATAAATAAGGCCAATGTTTAAACTTTTCGGGGTAGTTCCAATCGAGGCCTTTAACTTCCTACTAACCACACAACAAACCATATGCATAATAAAAGGCATTTAGTTCCTCTTTGATTAGTTTTTTAGGTTCTAACCAAGCTAATAACCGTACCAAGCATATTCTATACTTATCTCATTTCATGCTCAATTACATGTTTGGTCGTCTATAGTAATAAAATATTGTCAAGTAAGTAGTTTGACCCACCCTTTAGATTTGCAAAACCATATACAATCATCCATCTAAAGATATATCATTAACCAACATATTACCATAATTATATTAATTAAAGCTTTCTTTTTGTGTCCATTAAAATCATTTCGTATCTATGTCTTACCTAGTTTGAATATTGGATGTTACCACAATCATTATATTCCTAACGTAACATGTACATCCACATGCCTCCCTTTACATAATGAACCATTTCCGTGGAGCGTAACTACCCTAATTATATATGGGATGCCGCGACACATAGTAACCCTCACACGAAAGCCCATTATGCAAAATAATTGCCACTATTATAAGATAAAATATCGCGAATCTCATTATATTTTAAGACGAACGGAATAATCAAGCCACTATTCGGCTACGATTGCCCAACACATGGGTCAATCAACATCTCATATAAATACACCCTACACAAGGGCCAATCATATCATATACGCCCACACAGGGCAAATCACATGAGTTGTGGTAGTCATGTTCTAGGATTTTTGTTACGTAATTTATTCAGGTGTCATACATTTATGACTCATAATCACTCTACTATATCACGTGCAGGTCAATTACCTTATTGCACTAAGCTACAATATTTAGAAATATCTCAATTATATCTCATAACCACTTTCAATTTTTCACGTGCCAATATATTATTGCACTAAGCCACAATCCCGTGGGCAAATATTCACAAATACTATACTATCTCATAGTAGCATCTCACATATATAATAATGGAGTGTTTATACATTTATTTCTCCAAAACTATTGCATTTAATATATATATCCCAACATATTATATAATGTCACAATATCAACGTCAAATCTTAATTAGATAATGACCACCAAATTTATACAAGCTTCCACAGCATTTTAGCATTTGATTTGTCCATACAATTTATAACATAAAATGCAGCACAATTAAACAGTCCACAATCAAAGCCCAATATATATATGTTTTACACACTACTCACGTCAAATCTTAATTAGATAATGACAAACAACGTTATATAATTTTCGACAATATTTTATTACTATATTTGTCCATATTCTTAAATATGTGAAAAAACTGGAAAAACAACTATCTACAGTCAACGGTCAAATTCAAAGTCAAAGTCAACACGTCATGGTATGGTCAGTCAACGGTCAACGGTCAAAGGCAAAGTCAACACATCATGGTCGAAGTCAACGGTCAACGGTCAAAGTCAAAGTCAACACATCTTGGTCGAAGTCAAACTGTCATTGTCAAAGTCAAACTGTCGTTTCTATGTTCAACATGTTCATGGTCATAGCCATGGTTCATGGCTAAGGTCAAAGGTGCATGGCTCATGGGCTCATGACCAAGGTAATGGTTCGAACCCAACTGGCCAAGCCCAAACCTTAGAACCCGAAAGTCTAAATGTTGAAAGAACCCATTGGACCCATTTTAAGTCATATGGACCGGTCCAACCTTAAAAAAGAAATGAATTCGGTCCAACACAAACTAATAGAATCACGCCCAACCCACTAATATAGAAACCGCCTAAAACTAAACAAAGAGAACCTCCTTTCGGCCCAAAACTTAACTTGGTTGGGCCAAAAAGAAAATCAATTAGATAAAAGGCCCAAACAAAATAAGGTTTTGGTCCCTAAAACCGATTAGGCCCAAGCCCAACCGAAATAGACTTGCACTAATGAGATGGGGAGCACCGATCTCCTCCCTCGTCATCTCCTTCACGGCCACCACGTTCTACCGCCAAAATCGGCCACCACAATCTCACATGGGTCTCCATCTCATATTTCAACCAAGGGCCGGTTTCCTCCTCATCACAAACCAAACAACATTAACTAATCCACCAACCCCTTTCAACGACTGTCAAGATCTATCCCCAATCAAGATCTCGACCACCATTAACAACCTCTCTGAGCTTTGTCATCCCCATCAAATATAGCCCAATACTACACACAATACATTAGTGTTTAGCTACTACAATCATACATCAACAACCAACAACACAACCCACAAAAACAAAACAACATAATAAAAGTAATTAAAAGTTCCAACAGTGAATATGATCCGACATCCAAACCATATTCCTCCCCCATTGATGATGTTCAATAATATCCAATATTTTATTACTATATTTGGTGCTTAAATAGGTGGTGCTCTTGGTTGCACAAAACCAAGTCAAATAGCGGGGTGAGGTTTTTTCCGGAATTACTGAATCAAAGTAGCCTCTCCTTGATGTCAATGAAAGTCAACACAAAGAAGGTTCGAGAAAGAGGGAGCCATCGAATATCATGGTATTGGTGGTATCTAAGGAACTTCATTTCTAGTATCTGAGGGGACGCTTTTTATGAATTAATGCATCGCTGAAACTTCAAGCTTCCAACAAGCATCTAAATGTTGAAATCCCGACGCCCAACCATTTTTAAATTAATCAACCAACAAGATTTAATATCTAACGGTTTCCAATCGTATACAAAGCGGTCAAATCATATACGTATTTGTTGTTGTTTTGGCTCGCCGCCATTAACAAAACTCCAAAGCTTCAACGTTTCTATTAAGTATTCCACATTTTAACACTCCAACCGAATTTACCAAATACACAAAACGCCAAATAAACTTGGTTGACTAAAAGAAAATTTAGTAGTAAAAATAAGGACATAAACCTTGGATAGACGAAAATGTTAATGAGAACTTTGGATCCAATACGTAAAACTATAGATTTAGTGAAATAGTAAAAATAACTACTCACCTTAATCCCAAGCTCCACAAATCCTCCTAAATTTCCAACGCATTTCGAGATCAAACAAATCCATTTTTATTATTTCGAGGCTTTGTCTAAAACCATATTCTCTAAAACAATGTGATTATATAATTGGGTTTGACAACCAAGCCCAACACCAAACTTCAACATAATAAAAAATTAAAAGGCCCATGTGAATATGAAATCCAATCATAGCCAATTTTAAATAAATAATTTAATTAATTAATAAATAGCGGGGTGAGGTTTTTTAATTACTTTATAGCCTCTCCTTGAAACATTTGCAAAAATTATGCACTTTTAGGATATAAATTATGCACTTTTCTTTATAAAATATTAAAAATCATAAATATTGTTTATACTAGGCACTTAATGATAATGGTATTGCTCCCTTCTCCATGATGATGTTAGTATAGAAATCTCATGTAGTACTTGAATTAGGATTTAATTTTTGAAACTTAGATTAATACGTAGCTAATAGTCATTGCATCTTTTCACGAACATCTTGCATGAGCATCTTTGATTGTATTTGGTAGTAATTTTCTGAGACCTAGGTTAGAGTACTTAATACATATATCATGTGAGCATCTATCCTAAAAGCCTTATAAGAGTGAAATATCTGAGTGATGACACAAGGGAGAAATCAAATCCGAGTAGAGAAATCACGCATCCACTTGCTTGATCACCACACCATATCCTAAGCGAGAATTTAGGCTCTCTTTGGATCGATATAGCCAGAAATTCACACCTATCTGTAATTTATTATCTGCTAGTCGCCCCACTGAGCCTTTCATTAGCCTTTTCACAAACCACAAATCCTTTACCCAATAAAACAAAATAAAAAATAAAATCAGCCTACCTATCTGGATAAGTCTGAGAAATAGGATGAGTGAAGAAAAGAGAAGAGAAAAACCTGTGTAAACAAAAATTAGTTAGTTGCTTCATAAAAGAAAAAGAAAAGAAAGTTTCCATCCAAAGAAAAGAAAAGAAAAATAAAATAAAATAAAAACTCCAAAAATAGAATAAAAAGAGTCAAAAAGCCAAAATAAAAAGGCTAAGGATAGAAACAAAGTGTAGAAGGAAAAGAACAAGGTTTTCTCTAGTTACATAATATGAAGACCCTATTTTCTCAAACTTATCTTTTTGAATATCCATTTCTTTTCTTCTTTAACCAACACCTATGCCCCGTATCACCTAATAAAGACCTCTAACTCAATTAGGAATAGGTTGGTGTGATAGTAAGTGGTAGATGTGTTTGATCGACCTCGGCTTCTTTGGATTGTCATTGAGATTGTGAGAAAACATGTGCCCACTGCACACAGGAGTGGAAAAATCAGAGTGTTATATGTTTTGACACATTCCTTGTGAGAACCTACTTGGGCACGCTACCCAAAAGTTTCAAAAACGGACCTGCCATTACATTTCATATCATAGTTCATTGAATAGTTGGTTATCTTAAGAGGATTTGATTATTATGTATGTATTAGTTTAAGTTTTAGAAAGATCATCATTGTTTAAATACTAGTGAGATGTATAGATTCTGAGATAAAATTAAGGAACAATTACTGTTATTTCTTAGTCGTTGTAGTATAAATAAAGTTTGTGAGTACCTTCTCTAGAAAACTCTCACGAGGCTATAACTCGTCCACTAGAGAATTCTTAGTGGTTTAAGGCCTTATTGCATATGGTCAATGCAGTCGCACTCATCTAAACGAGACTAGTTAAAAATACATTTTTAGCCACTTATTTTAATTTCACATATTTGTTTGAGGACAAGCAAAATGCTATTTGGGGGTGGTTTGATAATAGCAAAAAATTGTAGTTTAAACCCTTTAATAGTATTTCTATTTAGCCAATTATGTTATTAATAATATAGGTTTATCACTAATTACGTGTTTTTGAGTATTTCAGGCTTCGAAGTTGAATAAATGTAAATTCGTTACTAATTAGGCGCTAAAAAGAGCTAAAGTGATTGCTATGAAAGTTCTATGAACAAAACCCAAGTTTCATGGAGAAAAAGCCCTTAAAAATCCCAAGTCAAAGTTGTTAAGTGAAAGTCAAACAAGATTAGAAAGCTGAAGAAAAGTCAACAGAACTTCAAAATGCCATATCTTTGGACTCAGACCTCAGATTTGGGCCCATTTTATATCAAAATGACCGGTTCAGAAAGATCTTTCTAATGGTTTAGACATTTACTCGATTAGAGAAGTATAAGTTGGTGAAAAATTATACTATAGTAACACGACCAGAATTGGAAGTCTTGGATTTAACAAATTGGGTTTTGGACTTGATTTATGGGTCCATAACCTAGCCTAAAACCCATGCATGAAATTGTAAACCTAACCCTCTCCTATATAAAGAGGGTTAAGGCAAAACAAAACTTGGCTACTCCCTTCTTAGTTTAATTAAATTAGCTATCTCTCTCTCTCTCTCTTTAGTATAACCTAATTTATGTTTTTTTTAGCCTAACCACCATTACTTCAATCTAATTCAAATTATTATTATGTCTTCTTTTTCTTGCTTTAGTGTAATTAATCCAATAATATTAGGCTAATCCCCCCATTAGAGGGAATGATTATGAAGCCTAATGAGGAATAGATTCCTTAGTAGAATTATGTAATTGTGTATATATTTCAATGAGTTTAGTTTATTATATGATTTCCAAAATAAGCATATAGTAAATTAAACTATGGATTATTATAATTAAGTCGAGAGACTTGGTTGTAATTGATAAACGTAAAATTGAATAATTTACCTACGAAATGAACGATGAAACTCAAAACGCAAGTGAAACTAAACTTAATTACGCGTTGTTATTAAAGATTTCTATACTCTCAATTCTATCGAAATAGAGTGGAGTAAAAAGTTCATTCCACTCTTAGTTCTTTAGCATTCAAGTTTCCTAGATTGACTAATCTATTCAAAGTCTAATGAGAGCAATTGTGGGAATTATACTACAATGTAAATTACAACTAGACGTAATATAAAGATTATAACTTTATTAAATTTAACTAACAATAATTGAATTTTATATTAATAACTAAGAATTGAATAACAACAACTGAAATTAGATCTAACAATTTTAAATGACAAAATCGAAATGAACAAGAAATAACTATTTTATTTATCTAATCAATGAAGAACTATGATTCAAAGAATTAATCTAAAACAATGTATGAAACTAATTAATTTAACTAATTGAATTCAAAACTAGATCTACAAGCTATTTTAATGGCTACCCTCTATTCTAGATTCTCTAACTATATCTTTCTTAAGAGCTAAGTCTTGCTTTATGTAAAGGAGGAGACCAGATCCACAATTTCATGCATGGGCTGAGGTCTCATGTTTTGGGCCGGAAAATCGAGCCCAAAGCCCAATTTCTTCAGTCCACAGAGCCCGTTTCATCTAGCTTTGATTTCAGCAGATTTTTCGTCCACTTTTGCTTCTCTGATTGGGTCAAGGCTTGAACCATTAGAAAGCTCTTTCCGAGTCGGTCGTTTTGACATAAGGTAGGCCCAAATCCAAGCCCTTAGTCCAAAGATATGGTTTTTGGAAGTTCTACTGACTTGTGCACTATTTCTGCCTGTGTTGACTTTTCAGCTTTTGACCGGGCTTCATAAAGACTTTGTCTCCTTGAATCTTAGCCTTTATCACAGAACTTCTTAGCAACCAATCATTTTCTCCTTTATATCGCCAAAGTGGCACATTTCTGCGCATAATTGAATTCCATACCTAAAATACATAAAAGCACGTAATTAGCATTAACTCTTATTTATTACTCGCATAATTGGTCTAAAAGTAGTATTATTAAGAGGTTAAAACTACAGTTCTGGGCTCTTATCAAACCACCCCCAAACAGCATTTTGCTTGTTCTCAAGCAAATATGAGAAATTAACATAAGTGACAAAAAATGGAGTTCTAACTAATCTCGTTTTGCCGAAAGTGCGATTGCATTGACCATATCTACAACAAGGCCTTAAACCACTAGGAATTCCCTAGTGGACGAAGTTATAACCTCGTGAGAGTTTTTCGATGAAGGTACTCACAAACTTCATCTATACTACAACGACTTCGAGAAATAAAACTATTGTTTCTTTATCTATGTCTCAATTATCTATACATCTCACTAGCAATGAATCTGAGAATAATCAAGTTGAAACCTAAGCTAATATATGCATAATAATCTATTATCTACTTAATAAACATATTTGCAATGAGTAATATATGAGATGAACTAGCAGTCCGTTTCTGAAAACTTCGAATAAGCGTTCTTAAGTAGGTCCTCACATAAATGTCAAGACAAAACTACTCTCGATTTTTTCGCTCAAGTTTTATTTACTCCGATTAATGCAGTGGGCACACTTTATCTTACAAACTCAATGACACACAAGGAAGCCGGAGTCGATCAAACACATCTGCTACTTACTATCACACTAACCTATTCCTAATTGAGCTAGAGGTCTTTATTAGGTGTTGCGGGAATTAGGAGATGGTTTTAAGAAGGAAGGAAATGGATATTAAAAAAGAACAAGTCTGAGATAATAGAGTCTTCATATTATATAACTAGAGAAAACCTTATTATTTACTTTTGCTTCTACACTTTGTTTCCATCCTTAGCCATATATTTTTTTTTCTTTTTCTTTGGCTTTTGACTCCTTGATTCTATTTTTGGAGTTCTAACTCTTTATTTTATTTTTTATTTATTTTTTCTTTTATTTGGATGGAAACTTACTTTTCTCTTCTGAAGCGACTAACGAATTCTTGATTTCAAAGGTTATTCTCTTTTCTATTCTTTATCTCTATTCTCAAACTTATTCAAAGAATTGGGTAGGTTGATTTTTTTATTTTGTTTTGTTTTGTAATAGGGTAAAGGATTTGTGGTTTATGAAAGGCTAAAGAAATGCTCAGAGGGGCGACTAGCGGAAAATAATTCATAGGTTGGAATTCCTGGCTATATCGATCCAAAGAGGGCCTAAATTTTCGCTTAGGATATGGTATAGTGATCTAGTAAGTGGACGTGTGATTTCTCTATCCGGATTTAACTTCTCCCTTGTGTCATTTCTCAAATGTGTCACTCATATAAGGCTTTAGGCTATATTCTAACAGGATTTGTAGAATAAGTACTCTAGCCTAGATTTCAGAAACTTACTACCAACAATCATAGATACTCATGTAACATATTTATAGATAGATGCAAAGATTATTACCTACATATTAGCCTAAGTTTCTAAAAACTATTCTAATGCAAAAGCTACGTGAGACTTCTAGATTATTGAGAGCATAGAGAAAGAAAACAATACCAATGTTCCTAAGTATATAATATACTTTTTATTTATATTTTTAAATTTTTTGAATTTTTTAGCTAGAAAACAAGTGCATATTATACATATCTATATCCTAACAGATGTCTTAATTACACTTGTTTCTATGCCCCCCAAACAAGAAGCATGCTTTGTCCTCAAAGTATTTTAAATAAATAGGGTAGGAAAATACCATTGAAACGCTTGAAATTCTGGAACATCTACAAAACAAGGTTATAACATACTAATATAGAAAAGAAAAACTGACGCAACTCTATAAGAGTTCCACCTATTATGGGGTTAATGAGAAATAGATTGCTTGGGACATAAACAGACACTTACTGAAACTAACACTTACTTGTACTCCCGTTTAAACATTGTCCTCCTTATTTCCCTCTTCAAAGAGATGAGGTTCTTTCGCATCCTGCCATGCCATGATAACTTGCCAAGCCCGCCGCCGTGTGTCGTCAACTTGTGCTAACATGTCTAGTGTTACTATGTCTGATGGGGTGTAAGGAGCAACCAAATGAGGTTGCACCTGCCATCCCGGCTAAGTCATTACTCGAAATGAGCGAACCACCCAATTAGTGGCTCATGACTTCAACCCTTTTCTAATTCGTGAACTGGGTACATAATTCTAGCAGACAACTGTGCAAGATGCGACAAACCAAAACAGGCATAAGAAGATACTTATGGCGCATGCTTTGGGCTCTCTTAAGACTAGCCACTAATACTCGGGGAATGTCATATCGGTGACGTCCCTCAGCTAAAGCAAGGAAAACGTCACCAGCGGTACTATTTGCAGAAGTAAACTGAAACTCCCTTAGAATATTCATGAGGATGAATAACATGGTGGTGCCTACATTTAGGGACAGACTACTAAGGGCTGCATGGTCGGTGTAAACTAGGGTCTTAGAATCAACCAAATAAGGACGAAACTTATCTAAAACATAAACAACAGCTAAATATTTTTTTTTTCAGTAGTTGTATAATTTTTTTGAGTATCGTTTAGAGTTTTACTAGCATAATAAATATGATGGATTTATTATCTAGTTTCTATCCTAAAGACGACACCAACCTGCATAATCACTAGCATCACACATGAGTTCGAAAGGTTTATACCAATCGAGGAGAGGTCAGTATAATGGGTGTAGAAGTTAAAGGCGGCTTTTAAAGTTTCAAAAGCCTGTTTACAGATTAAAATTAAAATCAAAGATGGCATCCTTTAAAAGCAGATTAGTTAGCGGCCTAGCTATTTTCGAAAAATCTTTGATAAAAGCCTATAAAACTGCATGGCCTAGAAAGGCTCTAATATCCGCGGGACGGTCCGTGGTATAGGTAGAGTCGCTATCTTATCTAGTTTGGCCTTATCAACTTCTATGCCATCACTAGATACAATGTGACCTAGTACTATGCCCTTTTTTACCATGAAATGACATTTTTCCCAATTTAAAACTAGACTCTTCTCTTCACATTGTGTCAAAACCTTAGATAGGTTAGGACAGCAAAGGTCGATGAAAGAGTCTCCATAGATAGAAAAATTATCCATGAATACTTCCATGAAACGCTTCTACTATGTCACTAAATATATGAAGCATACACATTTGGAAGGTACGGGAGCATTACAAAGGCCAAAAGGCATTCGTTTATAGGCATTATGTTCCAAAAGGACATGTAAAGGTAGTCTTTTCTTGGTCATCAATATCAATAATAATTTGGAAATAGCCGAGTAGCCATCCAAAAACAAAAAAGCATGACCCGACTAGAGGCGTTCTAGCATCGATCTATAAAGGATAATGGAAAATGATCCTTTTCGTGTCATGGCATTTAAACGTCAGAATCAATACAAATCCTCCATTTCATAGGACCATGTGTGGCAACATATTCACCCTTGGCATTACATTACCATTGTAATCCCCGATTTTTGGAACTACATGAATGGGTGACCCATTCGCTATCAGAGATTGGGTATATGATACCCGCATCAAGTAACCATAAGACTTCTTCCCTAACCACTTCTTTCATGGCCGGGTTCAAACGACGCTGAGGTTCACGAGAAGTCTTTGCGTTATCCTCCAAATGGATATGGTGAGTACACACATTAGGGTAAATTCCCTTAATATCGGCTAGGGACCAACTAATCGCAAAACATTGTTCCTTAATCACCCTGATTAAATGTGTCTCTTCCTCCTTAGATAATAGAGAAGATATAATTACCAGATGGCTACCATCCGGATCAAGTTGAATATATTTTAACTTCGGGGAGGAAGAGGTTTAAATCTGCGGGGGTGGTTGGTATGTCGATAAAAGCTTTGGGGTGTCCTCATCTTGAGTAATAAATACTTGCTTAGGCAGCAGGTCTTCAAACTCTGTATATGGAGCAACCGAAGGTTCTACGATTTGTGTAGACTCGAAGATGTTGTTAACTTCTTGTGCGTAGGAGTCATCGACAAAATCTGAACTTCAAAAGAAAGGAATTTATGCATATGGTTTTCTCGGAAACGTGTTATTAAAGTAATCTTGCTAAGCTCTTGATCATGCTAATCTCTCCATCTATAGATGAATCGGTATCTGTTTCATCATTTTTAAAAACATTTACCTTAACCGAAAGATGGCCAAAAGACAAGGACATCGAACCATTTCGCAGCGGTTTATAGCGTTGGCAGTTGCCAAAAATGGACGCCCTAAGATGATCGGAACAGAGTCATTAACGACTTCTGTATCGAGGATAACAAAATCAGCAGGATAGTAGAAATCCTGGACCTTAACTAGAATGTTTTCAACCACACCCTTAGGATACTTAATAGACCTATACGCTAATTGCAACGTCATTTGAGTAGGTTGCATCTCTTGTAGACCTATTTGTTTGTATAAATAATACGGGAGTAAGTTGACACTTGCCCCCAGGTCTAATAAAGTGGTGGTCGTGTGAGAATCTCCTAAGGTGCATTGTACAGTAGGACGACCAGGGTCCTTGTACTTCACAATTCCATTATGTTCTATTAAAGTTGGAAATTGTTAAGTTAGAAAGGGGTCTTTAGGAATATTTGTCCTACGCCTAGTAGTGCACAACTCTTTAAGAAACTTAGCGTGGTGAGGTAATTTTTTAATTGCTTCGAGAAAGGGTAGGTTAATCGTTAGATTCTTGAATACTTCCCTAATCTCGTCAAAGTTTGTATCTCTGTTTAACATAGCTAATTTATGGGGAAACGGTGGTGTCTCTCTATGCTTAGCGTATGGTTCAACTGGATGTCTAACCTTTGCTTTTTGTTTCTTAAGTTGTGGTTTAACTGGTACCTCTGGGGGGGTAGGCTCTTGGTTTCCATTTAGGTATCTAGTTCAATCTCCTGTGTAGGGACTACTTGTGGGGTAACTATAGGCATAGTTACATTGTTGTCAACCACTCTACCAGAACGGAGAGTGGTGATGGCATTTAGCTCACCTACGTTTACATTTTCCGTACTAGTATTACCGTTCACCTCAAAAGCTGTGTTTGGTGTTTTAGGATTAGGTATCGCTTGTTTTCAAAACACACCTTTGGGTTGTACTTTCTCTTGAGCTAGCTGCTGTAAGGAAAGTTGGATGGCTTGCAAAATCTGTTGTTGAGATTGCATAAAGGTATCAAAATGATCCAGTTGTGGAAGAGTGTTAGCTATAGGTTGTGTGACAGGAACTATGTCACGTTGATTATTTATGGGTGGGTTGTGATAGTTATTATTATTAACCGGAACGATATCTCGATTTGTATTATAATTATTATTGTTATAATTATTATAATTACCATGACCTTGTAGTTGACCTTGTCGTGGTTGCACTTGGTTGTTATAATTATTATAATTACCCTGACCTTGTCCTTATCGTGGTGGAGGTTGGTTATAATTGTTTGCTTGCCTAACATTTTAATTATTAAATCCTGGAGTTGTTACTTGTTGATTATTTCTCCAACTGAAGTTGGGGTGTTGTCTCCAAGGGACGTTAGGAATAGGATAACTATTAATTGAGCAAACATTATCTTGTTGTAATGTTTGTTATTCGTAAACGAAAGGACAATAGGAGTCGGGGTGCTCTGGACTCAAACAGAAATTACATGGGTTTGGAGTTGACATTTATGACGGGGATAGTTTTTGTTGGACAGAAATAGCCTCTACCTTTTTAGTTAGGGATTCGATTAAATTTTTAAGTTCTGGATCGGGTTTCATCTAAAAAATACCGGCGGCTTTAGCTATTGTAGAAGAACTAGCGGAACGGGAGATATCATCACTACCCAAATTATTATTCCGTTTAGTCTGATCTTCTAAAAATTTATAAGCCTCCGAGGCTCCTTTACTTAAGAAACTACCCCCATTCATTATGTCAAGGACTTCTTTATAGTGGTGTAGAAGTCCTTTGAAAAAGGCACGAACTAACATGTCTTTCGCGAGGTTATGGTGTAGACACTCTATAAGTAGATGGGTGAAACGATTCCAAGCCTCTAAAAATGATTCATGAGGATTCTGTCAAAAGAAATGAATCTTGGAAAGCATTTCATCGGTCTTCAGTGGTGGATAAAAATGTTCTATGAATAGTTAAACAAGTTTAGCCCACGAGTCCACAGAATTAGGCGCTTGGGTAGTTAACCAAGATGCCGCCTTATCGGGTAAGGTGAAGGGAAATACCCTTAGTTTAATTTGTTCAGCACCTACCGTAGGATGGTGGAATGTAGTAAGGACTTAGTCAATCCTACGCATGTGCTGATAAGGTTTTTCATGGTCTAACCCATGAAAAACGGGTAACAAATTAAATATATTTTGGGGAATTCGGAAATCCCCCACTGAGTCTGATAGAACGATGCAAGATTTAGGGCTATCGTTCAAGGCTTTGTAAAAGTCAGAGAGAGGAGACTTTCTTTCTTCAGCCATTATTTCAGGTGGTGTGTGTGGTATGCTAGCTAGTGGTGTAGTGAGTGGTATACTAGAAAGACTTGTTTGTTGCCGTTGTCGGTTAATTACGTTAGGTATTTTTCTTCGGCCCGACCTTAATCTCATGCAAGGCTAAACCAATATTAATGAAACACAACAACACTCCAAACAATCCTGATATGCTAGTATGAACCTCTAACAGAAGATGCGAGGTGTGGAAGAAAAGAATACCTGAAAGCCTCCTTACTTCGCTTATGAATAGCATCTTGTTTACGCGTGCTCAGTGTATATAACAAGTTAGAACACTGAAAACTTTGAAGAAATGGAAGTTTGAAACAAACTGTGGAAATCGGGCGGCAGATTCAGCAGAGAGCTTGAATATGCCTAATATGCCTAGGCAGGCGGTAGTCGCAGTCAGTCGGGCAAAAGGTAGGATTCCATGCGTGTGGGCGCAGGTGGCGCTCAGCCAAAGGGTGGGATTCTAGGCGTGTAAGCGTAGGGTGCGTTCCACTCTGGCTTGCCCAGGGGGCAGGTGCGCTCCGAGTAATTTTTCATGGAAACTTGCAAAGTTGAAACAGACAACCACAGTGAGAATCCAAACAAGGGTGGGTGGGTTATGGGACTTTGAGAAACTATCAAGTCTACAAAAAACAATACTAAAGAGTACTAAGATGGCAGCGGCGCCATTTGATAAACGTAAAATTGAATAATTTATCTACGAAATGAACGATGAAACTCAAAACACAAGTGAAACTAAACTTAATTACGTGTTGCTATCAAAGATCTCTATACTCTCAATTCTATTGAAATAGAGTGGAGTAAAAAGTTCGTTCCACTCTTAGTTCTTTAGCATTCAAGTTTCCTAGATTGACTAATCTATTCAAAGTCTAATGAGAGCAATGGTGGGAATTATACTACGGTGTGAATTAAAACTAAACGTAATATAAAGATTATAACTTTATTAAATTTAACTAAACAATAATTGAATTCTAAATTAATAACTAAGAATTGAATAACAACAATTGAAATTAGATCTAACAATTTTAATAACAAAATCGAAATGAACAAGAAATAACTATTTTATTTATCTAATCAATGAAAAACTATGATTCAAAGAATTAATCTAAAATAATGTATGAAACTAATTAATTTAACTAATTGAATTCAAAACTAGATCTACAAGCTATTTTAATGGCTACCCTCTATTCTAGATTCTCTAACTATATCTTTCTTAAGAGCTAAGTCTTGTTTTATGTAAAGGAGGAGACCAGATCCACAATTTCATGCATGGGCTGAGGTCTGATGTTTTGGGCCGGAAAATCGAGCCCAAAGCCCAATTCTTCAATCCACAGAGCCCGTTTCAGCTGGCTTTGACTTCAGCAGACTTTTCGTCCACTTCTGCTCCTCTGATTAGGTCAAGGCTTTGACCATTGGAAATCTCTTTCCGAGCCGGTCGTTTTCACGTAAGGTAGGCCCAAATCCAAGGCCTGAGTCTAAAGATATGGTTTTTGGAAGCTCTACTGACTTGTGCACTGTTTCTGCCCGTGTTGACTTTTCAGCTTTTGATCGGGTTTCAGAAAGGCTTTGTCTCCTTGAATCTTGGCCTTTATCACAGAACTTCTTAGCAACCAATCCTTTGCTCCTTTATATCGCCAAAGTGGCACATTTTTGCACATAATTGAGTTCCATGCCTGAAATACATAAAAGTACGTAATTAGCATTAACTCTTATTTATTACTCGCATAATTGGTATAAAAATAGCATTATTAAGGGGTTAAAACTACAGTTTTGGGCTTTTATCAGTAATAATCCTACATGCTAGTAATAATGACTATATAGATGTAGGTTGTTGCTAGGAATGATAAAGGTTGAGGCTTTAGGTTGAATCATTGCGTGAAAACCTAAATATGATCTATTTTCAATGAATAATTTGATTCTTGCATGAAACTAGTTATTAGGTGGATTGATTACTCTTCTCTATAACTTTCTCTTCCATCAAAATCCTATTTTTATTAGTTTAGTTAATTTAGATTTATTTGAATCCATAGTATAATCGTAGAATAGAAATCTCTCAACATAACATTACTCTCACCATTGTTTCTTTGTGTTAGATTAGTTGGATTCTATTTAGTCTTGATAGATTAAGAGTGGAACGAATCTTGACTCTCTATATTGTATAATGAATTGAGAGTAGGAATATTGATCTAAGCACTTGTTTATGTGATTGATTATTTGTGTTTACGCATAAATAATTATTTTCCCTAAATTTGTTATTTATTAATTGGTAACTTCTAGGACGTGCTCATTTTGGTAAGCAGGTCGGTTGACTACTTCAATGAGTAGCTTCCTAGGGTCACAGTTCGGTGTTTGAGTTGCTAGGTACGCCAAGCTGTCAGCATGGCGATTCTAGTCCCGTAGAAAGTGCTATATGGTGACCTTTTTGAAAGATGCTAATAACTGATCTACAACTTGAAGATACTTAGAAAGGTTACCTTCATTGGTGGTATACTCATGAGTGACCTGGCGAACGACTAGTTGTGAATCGCTAAAGACCTTGAGTTCATGAACACCGAGCTCTAACGCTATACGGAGTCCCATGATCAGGGCTTTGTACTCTGCTTCATTGTTGGAGGTCGCAAAATCGATGCAAATTGACTTTTCCACAATGTAGCCATTTGGCGATACCAAAACTGTGCTGACTCCACTACCCCCTGGACTGCTAACTCCATCCACGTACAATGACCATACCGATAGGTCCCGTTGTTTAGTCGTCGGGATGTTCTCCTCTGGTTCCCAATTCAAGTCGTCAACTGGGAAATCTGCTAAGAAATCAGCAACGACTTGACCTTTCTGAGATGTTCTTGGGGCAAACTCAATGTCGTGTTCACCGAGTTCTTCTACCCATACCGCCATGCGAGTTGTCTTATTGGCTTTTAGAAGGATCTTCTTGAGTGGCAGGTCGGTAAGCACTTTGATTGGGTGTGCTTGGAAGTAAAGCCTGAATTTTCTTGCTGAATAAAGCAATGCCAGTACTGCCTTTTCGATGTGGGAGTAGTTCTTCTCACCTGGCAGCAAAGTCTTACTTGTGAAGTATATCGGTTTCTCTGTGCTTTGGTCCTCTTTGAAGAGAACTGAGTTGATAGCGAAGTTGAAAACAGCGAGATACAGCCCAACGTTTCATTATCAATCGGCTTTGCCATCACAGGTGGTGTTGTCAAATATTCCTTGAGAGTAGAGAATGCTTGGTGGCATTGATCATTCCAAGAGAATTGTTCCCCTTTCTTGAGGAGTTGCAGGAAAGGTTAACATTTGTCCGACTCTCTCGATATAAATCGGTTTAGGGCGGCCACCATTCTTGACAATTTCTGTATTTGCTATTTTGTTTGTGAATCAGACATATCTAAGAATGCTCGAATTTGGTCTGGGTTCGCTTCTATCCCTCTTTGGGACACTTGATACCCTAGAAATTTCCCGGAGGACACGCCGAAGATGCATTTATCTGGGTTGAGCTTCATTTGAGTTTGTATGAGTCTAGAGAACGCTTTTCCAAGATGGTCTAAGTGATCTCCAGATTTCTTGCTTTTTACAACCATGTCGTCTATGTAGACTTCCATGGTGTCTCCTAACATGTCCTACTACATTTCGGTGACCAATCTCTGATAGGTCGCTCCAGTGTTCTTTAGGCCGAACGGGAGAACATTGTAGCAATAGATGCCCTGTTCTGTTACGAATGATGTTTTCTCTTGGTCTTCTTCGACTAGAGGAATCTGGTTGTAGCCAATGTAGGCGTTCATGAATGACATGAGTTCGTGACTAGCAGTTTGGTTTACGAGCTGGTCGATTCTTGGTAAAGGGAAACTGTCTTTAGGGGTATTTTGATTGATGTTGGTGAAGTCGACACATAGGCAAACTATGTGTCGTTCTTTTTTGGGACTGCTACTATGTTAGCGATCTATTCGGGGTATTCCACCTCCCTAATGAAGCCTACCTTTTTTAGATTGTCGATCTCATCATTTATTGCTTTCCTGAACCTAAGAGATAGCTTCCTAGGTCGTTGGCGAACTGGTATGGCATTAGGGTTCACATTTAACTTGTGGCGTGCTATATTAGGATCAATTCTGGGCACATCAGTATACGACCAAGCAAAAACATCTTTATTTAATGATAAGAAGCTTACAAGTTGTGCCTTGAGAGTAGGATCAAGGTTAGCTCCTGCATAAACAAACTTGGGATCATCCTCTGTTCCTAGGTTGGACTTTTTCTTCATCTCGGTTTGGGGAACCACTTTGGTGGGCCGGGCGACCTCTGGTGTCTTGTTCCCTTGTGTTGTCTCCTCCGTTGGTATGGGTGGAGCGACTTCTGGGAGTTGGAGTCCTGGAAAGACGATTTCTGCTGAGCCCCCAGTGTTTTCTTTAGCAACCTCGATACTGGGGGTATTGATCAATGTCTTGACCTCAGAGATGAAGTCTTTTGCCAGCTTGGTTTTGGTGATCTCTCCCTTGTTGCTGAGGGACGCCCCAGTGGGTTTGCTAACTGAGTGGATCTGATTACATTTGTGAGTGTCGAGCTGGTTGTTGCGGAGCTCCATCATGCCTCTGGGGCCAGGAAATCACAACACTTGATGAAGTGTTGATGGGACGGCTTGCATCTTGTGGATCCAATGTCGTCCTAGTATAGCCATGTAGGATGAGTTGACATCCAGGACGCTAAAACATGTGTTGATGCTGACCCTGTCTTCATGCGATCCTACTGAGATAAGTAAAATGATATCGCCGATTGGATCAGCTCGTGATCCATTAAAGCCATAAAGGGGGGCTATTGGATCGACCATGACCGACTTGGGCATGTTCATCTCCTTCAGAGTTGATAGAATAGTATATCGCACGAACTGCCTGGATCAATCAGGATGCGTTTGACAGCCCAGTCGCTGATTTTGACATGGACTACCAAAGCATCATTATGAGGGAGGCACACCTTGTTGAGGTCGGCCTCCGTGAAAGTGATGTCTCCTGGGCTTCGGCCACTTGTGCGTGGGATGGGGGCCGCTTGTGAAGAGAACTGGTAGACTTCCTAAAGGGCACCTACTCGCCTCCTTTTTTCTCTGGAGGACGTGACAAAGTCGTCCTAGAAGGTGATCATGTTGATTGTTCTATCTGTGTCTCTATCAAAGGAGTGTTGGCGACACTCATTTGAGAGTCCTTTAGCATGAGAACGAGCTCTGTTGGTTGGGCGTGGTGGAGTTCGGCTTTGCTCCCTGCGAGCCATGATATTGTGGCGCAGGTCACCATCAGGTATATCAGTGTAGTATTTGATATGCCCTACCTCGACGAGGTCTTGAAGGTAGCTCTTGGGCCCCCGGCATTCGTTACTCTCGTGGCACTTTGGTTTGTGAAAAGTGCAGTACGGCTTTCCTAGTATGTCCTCTGGGCATTTTACCTCAGGTCGGTAATAAGCCGTGTTTTTTATCTTCTCCAATATGTAACTTGGAGATCTTGTAAGCACAGCGAACTCTCTCTTGCTTTGGTTCCTGTTGCCTTGGTCACTTGTTGGAAGATGGGGCGTCATCCGAGATCGCAGCCACCTCGCCTGCTGCCTTCAGCCTTTCTTTTTCGAGGCCTTCGGCAAGCTTGATGTATTTATCCACTCGCGCGTACAGATCGGCAAGTGTTTTAGGGTGCTCTTTCATGAGCGACCTGGATAACTCAGTGTTTTTTCTGATCGCATTGGAGAAATCTACTGTGGCGAACGACTCCTTGAGGCCGTTTTCCATGGACAGTAGTTTTGTCTTGAATCGTCCGAAGAAGATGCGAATGGTTCATCACTTTTCTAAGACAGTTGGAAAAGTGAATTCATGTCAGCATTTTGACGTCTGTTGTAGACGTACTGGCTGGAGAACTGGTCAGTAAGCTTTTCGAAGCTGTCGATGGAGTTTGGTCCTAACGAGTAAAACCAATCAAGAGCTCCATCCTTTAAACTTGCTGGAAATAAGCTGCACTACAGGTGGTCAAACTCTTGCGCATTATAGAGTGCGAGGCTCTAAATGTAGCAAGCTACGTGCTGACCCGGGCATGTACTGCCGTCATACATTGCGAACCTAGGCTAGATGAAATCTTGAGGAGAGGCTTTGCTGAGTACCTCGAGTGTGAAGGGTGATGCCCGATACGTCTTCTGCATCTTATGGACGACCTGAGTGGCATCCTTCTTGCCATTGTTTTGGCCGATCCACTGGGAGAGATCATTGATCTGCTGGTTGACCTCATTGATCCTACCCTCAGCAATGACTCCGTTTGGGTTATGAGAAGCGACTTGGGTTTTGAGAGTGACATTTTCTTGTCGGAGCTGGGTGATACTACCGATCATGGCTTCCATCTGGATAACCATATTCTGCACTTGTTCTTGAAGGCTTTCCATGCTTCGTGGGCTTGAAAATTTGGGAATCTAAAAAGATTGTTGGAAATGATGTAAATACTGAGTAGATGAATTTTCAAGTAATTCGATCCACAGACGGCGCCAATGTAAAGGTTATATTTGGTTTTACCCTACAGATTCAAGAAAGTGAGGGAGATGATGTGTAAATTGGGTATTGACCGAGTTCGCATGGACGAATTGCTTACGTATCAAGTTCTCTCTCTCAGGGGGGACTTGAATCAAGTCAGATGTAGTTCCTCATCCTATTTATATATGCAATGGGTTCGCGCCTCCGGCTCTTGTGCATCAGGTTAGATCCAGATCTTCAGGTCACTCGCGTGCCATGATGATGAGTTAAGGACATTTATGGTGAAGCGTGCCTGAAGCTCCAATCTTGATGATGGTATTCAAGGCTTACGTTACTATTCGTTTGAGTGAGCAAGGATCTTGGAGATCGCTGTTTGATAGAGGTCGTTCGGGTGTAGCGGGTCACTATGGAGTGAGCTCGTGTGATGAAGACTTTAGGTCGGTTGACTACTGTTTAGTCAGATCGATTGCCGTAATTGAGTCGCTATGAAGCGAGCTTTGAGGACAAGGATTGAGGGTCGATCTGCATTCACGCCTGTGTTGGACACGTGTTTATATTCATTGGATGTGAATATTACTCCCTCACAGTGGTAGTCGTTCACGAAAAACCAAACTTTTAATCATTTTTAATGATAACTAAGTTATAAAGTCGGTTGTTGAATTGGATTCCTTATGAACATTACCTTGCGTATCAATTCCCAAACCAATCTTTTGCAACACCTTCTCACTCAATGCGTCAAAATATTGTCATGCAACCATTTGGTAAGTTTACAATTACTTCGAAACAAAAAACAAAGTTAATATATAGTGTCTTCGAAACAAAAAACGAAGTTAATATATAGTGTCTGACCACCACATCAAGACATAAATAGTACTACCTACTACGACATACGTAATTTTGATGTCTAGAAATTATAGATTAATTTTATGAACAACACCACCAAAAGCACAATTGAACAAGTAGAAGACAAGTCAATAAGCACAAGTGAATAACTAACATCTTGGTTACCAACATACTATTCTCAAGAATACCAAACACACAGAAAATATGACTAACTAGCATCGAAATGGTACATATCAAATCCAGTTCAACCCCCAATCCTATTTTTTGAATAATAAGAAATAATAAATGGTTTTAGATGCATAAGTGGACAACATGCAATGATTGATTAAGTGTAGTCAAAGCACGCAAAGAACAAAATCTACTTACAATTCCAGAAAAGTATTACAAGAGATCGGTTATTGCCCGTTCAATTTCAGAGAACTTCACAAAAGAGTCATTAGGAATCGACCAATCAAAGCAGTAAAGATTCTCCATCATCCATGCCTTTTAGGCAGCACACTGTTACCCATTTGGAGTCCCCAACTAAGAGCAATTTGTGCAAGAGTCTTCAACAATTTCTCTGACACCATACTTAATCTTAGATGCTTACACACAATACTCTTTAGCCATGCTGAACCAGGGGAACCTAATGGTTAATATCCCTGCAAAGTGAAGGCCAGATTTGGAAAAAAGCTCTGCAAAGAGTGGTATAATATTAAAGTTAGAAGCTTAAGTTCCTTAAAACTTATAACTCACGGATAGGTGTACTCCATTCAATTGGCAAAAGGCACGCAATTGAGACTGTTGCCAAGCTAGGTGACATTCCACCTGATTGATAGCAGCAAGGACACTTGAAACTTCCAAATGCTCTCCAAACGTTTTTGACAAAAATATTCTAATACCAATAGCACAAGACTTGCCAAAATCATAAAGACCTTCCACTTCTTTCCAAGGTAAAAAGAATAAATTCATGTTTTCACATATGGGCAATTATATGTGGCGGTTTTAAGAACAACATCTAGACAGGGATTGAGATATATATCTAAATTATCTAGACAATGTAGTTGCATGAATTATTAAAATGTGAGAATAAGACCTCATTAATGATTTGACCTTATTTTGGATGTAGAAACTGGAGCATGTATACTGATTACTCAAAGCAACATACATGCAGATATACAATGATATACCCCTAATACAGTGATACGCAATTACACATGACCAAGCACAATAAAGATTGGAGAACAAAATTTTCTTTCTTTAATATAATAGGCCCACACAGGAACATAAACAACTTATCTGGCCTATTAGTTTAAAAATCTCAACAAAAAAAGAATGGGCTTCTTAGAACATCCCATAGCATCAGTGTTACTTAAGCAATTCAACAACCGAACCATTACCTATATCACATTACCGTGAACTAAAATACTGGACAAATTAAAGAGGTGCTGAGGTGGGATGGTCAAAGAAGTAGTATATTTCCAAGGAAACAATAAACAATGCAACAATATACTATACATTACTACAAATTTATTCAATTACCAATTATCTAGAACGGATTTACTCATTGTACTAAAAAATATATTTAAAAACAAATATATCAAATAAATACCTCCAATAACACTATCAAGAACGAAGACGAACTGTTGAAGGAGACAAATGCAACTAATGAAGAACATAAAAGGAATTTAAAAATCCAAAAAGAATATAATAAATTCAAATTAATCCAAAAAGAAATGAAGTAATAACTTCATTCTCAGTTTCAAGTTTCAACTAAAAAATTGGACACGGGTTTCACGAAAAAAGGTCGAAATAGGTGACACCGGCCAGGACACATGCTATAACTCAAGAGACACGTACTCTTCACTCTAATAATAACTAAGTTTAGACCAATTACAATAGCCAAGCCCAAAGCCCATTAAAGTACCAGCTATTAAAGTTGGTTTATATGTAAGTCGAATCCGGTATGACTCTCAATAGTCTCAATTCAAACATATGAAATAAGTTGGCAGTACTAAAAAACTGCAATTGGAACAATATATACATGAAGTGTTTTTGGGGTTTGGAGGGATGACATATCTGGCTGGAGACTATCTTTTCAAGCAATGCAAGTTACAAGAATAAACATAATGGTTTTGAAAGTTTTTTTTTGTAAACTCTACTTCAACTTGGAAACTTCAAGTGATGATAGTAAAATTAGTAGTGGGTCACTGGTCACTGCTTCATTGATTGGGTTAGTTGCTTATGCTCTTAGGAGTCTTACGCGAAATAGCCACACATTTTGTATTTGAATTAGACCATAAATTTTTTAAATATAAAAACTATCATAATAAAATATTTCTTTTACATCACGAAAGATACCTAAAAAATCTCCCCACCGGGTTCAAAATCTAGTTTTACTAATGAGAAAGTGAGAAACGTACTTCTATTTTGGAACTCTTATTTTCGTAAAAGTTTTGCTTCCTTCCAGTATATATCCTTTCTAGTACAGTTTCACCAAATACAGAAGCACCATAGTTGTACACTTGTAGCTCTACTATATACTAGCATCAGTTCACGTGCCTTGCACGTGGTAAGGACCCATCCATTGCCCAAAAAGTTCATACTACATTAGCACAGAAAGACCTGCCAGATTATATAAAACAAAAAGTGAAAATAATTTTGGTGGCTAAAACTTTTTTATAAAATTATGTTAGCATACTTCTAGTTCACATTAGCCTTGCATGCCAAAACAATATGGAACTGATAAGAACACCATCATAACAAAAGACATGTTTGTTTGCCAAGTGACGAAGGTGAAAAAATAATGCAGTGCTCATTATAGCTCATTATAAATTTGAGATGAGAACTCTACTTAACATGGCAAACATGGAATTGAAGAACAATACTTCGTCTAGATTTGAATAAGGAAGATTCTTTTATTAGTCTCATCATAATCATGAACAGGAGGAGAAAAATAACAACTCGAAGCCCATCCAAATAACAACTACTTGTGATTCTCTTTACGACTGCACATTTTTAAAACAAGTCAAATATACTCATTACAAATACAGGTCCCATTGTTCATATACTCTAAAAATAATTCCAACAAACTGAATGAGAATGGCCAAGAAAAACATTTGTAATATGATACTTCCATTACAACAATGACATTCAAATTTGTCAAAGTGAGCAATGTCGGTGCTAGTAGACTTGGTGTCAATGATCCCGACTTCATTATATTCCCAAGTTTACTTTGAAATCCCAAAGCTTTTTCATGGTTATCTGATTTTTATCCCAAATAAAAACTTGAACTCCTCAAAAGAGGACCACATTTTATTGGTTGAAATTATTATTTGTAAAGAACACCCCAGATTTAGATTTGAAGTTGACACTATAAACATGAAGGAGAAAAAAAGGTTATACATATTGTGATGAATATACTTAAATTGCCATAGGCCACACTGTAAAATACTGAAAATAGTAGTTGCAAAACTACATAACTTAGTTTACACTGAATGATAAGAGATGAGAGCAAGTTGCATCACCTTCAAAACTTTGATGGAGACAATAAAGAAATCATGTTGAGTGATTTCACAAATGTAGATGTGACCCTTAAAACGAATATAAAGAAGACATAGTGTAACGGAAATTGAAATTGGAGTAGCTGTCACTACCGCTGCACCATGAAACGACGCCATAAGGAAATTAGGGAGGCAAATAGCAATCTCAAACTTACACTATACAACATTGTGAAAAACATGACTAACAAATACACTTGATTTCCATTACTTAACCTCATATGTTTGGAAGTGATATTTATTAAACAACAACAAAAATGATATAAAATAAGCCATGTTAGTGAAAAAAATATATATATAAAATAAGCCATAAGAATCGAAGCAATGGAAAATTTGAATGCCTAGAAATGGACCGAACAAACCAGTAGTCATTAGCTGCAAACTGAAGTGGTTCTAAAAGCCGAAATAAGAAATTTAACACCTCAAACACTATATGCTATAGTTCTAAATTGAGGGCACCTTATGACTTTTCATTCAAATATGAGCAAATGAACAAATGTTATGCTGAGAAATCAACCGTTTTGGCTCAATAAAGCAATGTATAACATCACATGCACACAACTGTTACTCTTCATGCCCTGCAAAGGTTAACAAAATCAAATAAATACTAACTAAATTTTCAACAATTTTTTTTGAATATGCTTACAATGTTTAATTACAGACTCATTGCTAAAATATCTACAATGACCAGAAAAAGACCTACATCATTTAACCAAAAAAAAACCCCCACAGAGTGACTAACATTGGTTACTTGAAGTCCATGAACTATTTGCATTACTACCTATAAGAAATGAACTTTCGCATATTAGCTTACGAAGGTGTTCCAAGAAACGGCATTTAGTGATAATAAGGATGGGTTGCTTCTTTGTAAGCAAACATGAGAACATGTAAACGTATGCTCGCTCAGTTTCATTCACAATTCGAGCTCAAATAAACTCTCACAAACTAAACTAACAACCCCAAGAAGATAGTACTTCAGCTTGGACAATAATCCATTGCAATGAAGTATAAAAGATTTGGTCCAGAATGGAAACAAAATTACATAAACCAAGATCCTTCAGGGGAAAAAAAAATACAGAAGTTTAGGACCATATAGTTGTTGCAAATCTTGTCGTTTTCCTTTAAAAACAAAATAAATATAATGGTCTAGCATGATATTTTATGCTGGATTCTCCACTCTACAGAATTGAAAGCTTAGCAAGAATATAAAGCAAACTATAAATACAAATATGTAGAAAATAGATTCTCTATTTAACATTTGAAAATTTTCATTAGAGATTGCAAGACTATTTAAAATGATGACTTCAAGCAACAACATAAGCATCTCCGCTTATTCTCAGCACCATTTAGGCAATAAATTAAATCTAACCCTGTTTCTTGTAGGTGCATGTTTAACTATCCCTAACTACAAACTCCATTCAAAGGTAAACGATAAGGTGTAATGTAACCAATATGAAAGATCAGAACACTACACAATTTCAACTCCAGGAAAAAATAATGTCAAACAAAATTAGCATATAACTTGATGCCTTGACCATAACGAATTCAAATCTTACAAAGCAACATATTCAAAAAGGAGGGAAAATTAAGATAAAGGGAATCAAAGCCACAATTAAATAGAAAACTTTGTGAAAAATATGTTTTTAGAATTAAGTTATGCAAGCATGCCATAATAGGGAATATCAGTGATTGAAGCAGTAACCTATTGTAAAACTAAGATGATATGCATGCATGACTTCAAACAACAAACTCAATCAAAAACTATCATACAGTTATATGAAAAAATGTAACACCAAACTTGAATAATTGTTTTACCACAATTTTCTCTGAATTAAGTCAACTAAACTCATAAGAGCACACTAACAATTAAAATGGGAACTGGTATAGTGTCATTTAAAGCTAAAACGTTAGCATCACTTAATAGAAAGAAAAAATAATAATCGAAGTCCACAAGTGAAATTAATGATGATCAGTGAGATTCAAATAATAACACGACACAAGTTAAGGAAGACATATGGCAAAGAAGATACCTGGGTGGAACCAAGAGATGGAGGTTTATGACTTTCTCCATAGTTCACCATACCCTACAAAAAGTTCAAGGGTACACAGTCGATCAACATGAAACACTGAAACTGGTCAAACTCAATTGACCATTGGGCATAGAAAACTAAAATAACCATGCTAAACCTACTTCTACAACGTGCTTTTTCGTGGATCCAATGGTTCTCACCCAATCTAGCTCCACAATTCTATTCCCTCCACTGTCCACCTAAGCATATGAACACGGTCAACTCGACAAGTTGAGTCATTGTACGTCTGCATCACTCACCATGTCCAACCCCACACATTCCAAAACACACATCATCAATTTATGACACCACCAGTATAAAACTGCTAACATTTCTTCGGTGAATGAAGAACCACATAGCCTAAATATCCAAAATGCATGTGATAACAATGCTATATTCCAACACATGAAATGACATAGTGTATATGAGGTGTTTTCTGTTGGTTTACATGTTTCATTATGGTATATAATAGATCAGGAACAAAAGAATGCTTGACCAAGACCACCGTAAAAAGGGAAAAACAGCCCCAAAAAACAACATAAAAAACAGCAATAAGTGAAGGGAAAAAAGAAATAAAATACCCAATGTCTTCTAACTAATATTTTCATGTGTAGGGGAAGACTATCTGAGAGAAAAGGTGTGCATAACCCAATGCCTTTTGACTAATATTTTCAAACAACTCTTAAGCAAAGGAGATACATGGCTATGATTAATCACATGCTTTATCAAATAACTTGTGATTAAACATCTCATATAGCTTCCATTGTTGAAGTTGATTTCTTCATATCCATATCTCTAAAACCAACAAATTCGTTGTCCGCCTATCCCTTGAAAATTTTCATGAAGTGGGCCAACAATCCACATGTGCGTAATTCCAACCAAATATTCACAAGCGCTAATTTTTTTTTATTTTTTTTTTTTTTTTTTTTTTTTTCATTTTGGACCAAATTTTTCTTAAGTTGCAACGAAATAGAAGTAATATGTCTACCTTGCATAATCAATCAACCAACAACTAACCTTTATGACCTTTTTTCTTTAGACTTTTTTTTTGTACACAAAAGAAAAGGTAGCAAAGGATACGTACCTCTACAACTTTGTTGTGTTGTCTCTATGAAACTCTATGTCCATTTCTTTCTCCGTCCCATCACAATGCTGCAATGAAAGGAAGAGAGCAAGCTCAATATTTATTAAACTTAATTAATAGTCAAGCTAAATAATAATTAAACTTAAGAGTGCATATAACGACATTTTAAATTTTGTTTCAGTCCATACTTCATATTTCAGACCTTACTTTGTCCTTCAATATCATTCTTATAAGCAAGGCATACAGTTAGCAACTCCATAACCCCATACTTCCAAATTAATGAATCTACATCATTGGAATCAATTCTAAACATTTCACATGGTGTTATTCCTAGATGTATTGGGTTATGGAGTTGTTAAGGGGTTTTGGATGCATTGGCATAGACTGCCTCTTCTTATAAAGTCTAGCAAGTATAATTATATACTGGTTAAAAAAGTAACTCCTACATGATCTGCAAGAGAAAGCAGCTTCAATTCCTTCCAGTTAACATTCACACCTTGTATCTCTCATAAGCACAGGAAGGAAACAGCAAATAGACACCCTGCGACCAATGATGAATATAACTGCCTGTTATTTACTGAATTTTCAAAGGTATGCAAATTGGACCCTTTTAACATCAGCAACCAATGACCTGGCAATTGTGGCTTAGTGGACGAAAAAAATGTGTACTTTGTTTGGTGAATAAGGTCATTCTATACTCTACCAAGGGGTGGTTCCTGTGCATGATCATCCACCAACCAGAGTCCAAAATCATGAAAACGCTTTATTTTCTTGTCAAAACCAGTGATGTAATTATAATGGATGATAACATGCTGCCCCTTGGTTTCCTGGACCCATGTCTGATTCTTGAAGTACAACCCTCCTGAAGGGAATGCCACTTGAGGCAACAAATACAGATCGACCTGCACTAGAAAAGTAAACATAAAAAATCACACACTATTCAAAGAGAAAGAGATGAGGCAAAGCCACAAAGGTGACAGTTTCAGAAGTTGTTTGCTAATTATGTGATCCAATGCAGATCATCCTAATTTGACTTACTTTCTTGACGATCAACCAAATGATGAACCTAAGTATCTCACTTTCACCTCATGAGTTTGGGAGAATTTTTGCTTCTCTATTTTCCTTTTGTAATTCTAGCATCATGAACTCAGAAATAAAGTGGTTCAAATTGTAAATGAGCTACCGGTTACACAGACTGAACAATCCCAAGGATCCATCTCAAGTATATCATTTTTCATCTTGAACTCCAGTCGATAATGAGGAATAACATTTCTATTTTAGGAGATGTTCTTTCCTTTTCGTTATCCTAAAAACAGAAAAAGGTTTATTTATAATAAATGGACAACTACCATATACTCACTCCATCAAACATTTCTCCCATTCCAATTCAAATCAAACACCGTACACCATACAACAAAAGTATAAAACGTGGGGAAATAGCAAGAGAAAAGAAATTGAGTACCTGTCGAGCAGTTTTATTCAAATCCCAGTTGAAAGCGGGTTGGTGGTTAGACTTGACTTTTCTGGACCATGGCTGACCCTGGAGTTGTTCAATCCACTTCTTCATTACTTGCTTCGCTCCACTGGTGGGACGCATGAAAATCATGCAGGTGCAAATATAAGTACGACCTTTGTTTCCTGGTGGTGGCAAATCTAAAGAGTGCTTCAGAGGTTTCACCTAACCATATGAAGAAGGATAGGAGTAAGTATTGTGACAACAAAAGGAAGAGGCGTATGTATCCAAGTAATTATGTTGCAGAAAGAAACATTTAAACAATACAAAAAAAATAAGACGATGGTCAGGAAGAGGTTTATTTTATGCTATAGGTTATCGATCTAATAGCCCACAAGTACGTTCGTCTTACAGGCTCCTTCAATGTGTAAGGTGAAGTACTACAGCCTTGTTAGCAAGGTAAGGGTCTTCCCATCTTCATCACTGAAGAATTTCTTAATTGTGCTCCATAGGAAATTAGATAAACATAAATTAAATTATCCTTTCAGCTAACTTGCCTAATCTTTCAATGTGGTAATTCTGTAATGAAACAAATCAAACAGTAAGTCGAAAATAAAAATTTTAGAAATCTTGGGGTTTCAATGAAACAAATAGATGAAAATTAGGTATTGAATTTTCAAGAAATTCAGCAAAACCCACTGACCAAAACATGAAAAAACCAAACCCCAACAATGAAATCTCACAAAACTCAAAATCTTCCGAAGAAGAGCTTGATAGAGATTCCCTGTCAAGAACCACATAGATGACTTGAGGATACTCAAAGAGGTGATAGAAAATTTTCAAATGTCTAATCTATTTAAATGTACCTAGAGTCGACACCTTTGATAAAAGTAGAGAAGATTCTACATTTCCCATCAGTAGATGTTGTTGCAAGAAGTATCTAAAATATAATGCACACATTTGAACATCAGAAAGAAATTGTTAATTCTCACGCACTTAGCTGAAATAGTTGCAAACTAAGCTGCTCCACCACAAAAAAAAAAAAAAAAAAAAAAAAAAAAAAAAAAAAAAAAAAAAAAAAAAAAAAAAAATTGGGATACAAATACAATGGACACTGACTACTCAACGTCTTGACGAAATAATTCAATTTGCAACCAAGCCAAAAATTAAATAGAAACGTGAAGCAAACATCAAGGCTTACTTATCAAAAGACCACTCTATTACACACGAAAACCCTTTGTCACAATGAGTGAATGACCTCTATCGATTACACGAAAAAACCCACATAGTTATTGAAGTGCACAAACTATCAATATTGCACAACAGGGGAAAAGAAAGACGTCTGGTTTCTTCGCATTTAAAATCGGTATAAATGGTAATAAATTCGGCATTAATGTGAAGGCCTTAGTCGCGTACAATTGAATAGTGGCGTGTAGTTAATTTCCGACTTGAATTTATACATACATCCTTAAAGGCACTATATTATCTTAAGGGTATAAATGGTAGTAAATTTTGCAGTTCGCATGGTAATAAAGTGCTGCTAATGTGTGTTATGATAGTAGGGCTATTGTATTTCTTTTTGCACTAAGTGATCAGAAACTTAAGCCTATTAGGTTAGGGCATCTAGACCAATCCTTTTCAATGCCGCCCTTTGATATTATGGTGCACGGTTTTACGATCGATTGTATTCGTGATAATTTATCAAAAGATTTTCATTTCAAATGTCGATCAAATTAATTTGAGAGAAAAAAATACAACTAAATTTACCTCAATATAGCTTGTATCAAAGAGATTTAGCTTGAGCAGTAACATGAAGTCCCATATTATCATCTACTTCCTTTTTCACCGGCCTAAAAAACCCATCAAAACAAATCAACTTGAATCTGATCTGCACATGATAGTTGAAGCATTCTTGGTTTTCATAGTGATAACCTACAAGGGTCAGGAAGGAAGTTGAGTATTATGTGCTTAAAGCATTTGAAATAACTGCCATGGGAGTATTCTAATATCTTAGGAGCAAGGGGATGCTGGACTGGGCATCCGCACCACAAAGATTTGGAACACCACATCGCAGTACCAGTCATTACATATTTATATATGAAGAATGTCATAAACTATAATGATTTTTTTTTTTGTTTTTTCTATAAATTGAAACTATAATTACTCAGTACCCTAAACTAAGACTTTGGTTCCCTTCCTGACCACAAGTATATGTCCAAGGAAGCTCTCGATCTGTGTGCAAGTCCCAACTACAACATTCACTTTCGGTGTCCCCCCTAATGGACCATCCAAAATTTTAGTTAAACTACGAAATATGGTGAACTTATCCCAACTTGAGAGAGGTGTCGGAGCTGTCATTATCAGGAGGACTTCCATTGTTGGTGACAGAGTCTGATGACTGGCCTTCCTCAAAAACCACAATCTCAGAGTCTCCAGTGAGCCAAAAATGGATCTTCCATTTAAAATACAACTAATTCAAATTGGGGAATGATATATACCTTTTGTCTTCTTGAACAGAGTTTTGGTGATGCAAGTAAAATCTCTTATTGCAAAATTCCCCCAACAGATCGAGAAGCCTCAATGATTTGAAACCATCACTAGTTTGTCAGATTGGCAACATCACTCGTTTGATATTACTAACAAACCGATTTGACACAAAGGAATTATTGAACATTTGAGAACTAACAAATCAAAATTTGATAAGTATGGAAAATTGGAACCTGAGTTTTTTAAGAGGAGAAATTTTGATTTTCTTTTTCTTTTTTTCCTTTTGATTCTTTTTTAGTGGGCCAAAGAGTGGGAGAGAGATGGAGAGGGAGACGGAAAAGGAAAGGATTTCTATTTATGGTAATTAAAGCCATCATTTATATTTATTTATGAGTAATAAATACATGGCGTACAATTGAACATTGGCGTGTAGTTGACTTTGGACTTGAATTTACACATACATCCTTAAGGTACTATGTAATCTTAAGGGTATAAATAGTAGTAAATTTTGAAATGATGAAGTAGTCCTTCTTAAAGGCATTGAATAATTTGTTTAAATATTTTATTAAGGGTATTTAGTGGTAGAAAAAAGACTGGTCCAATTTAAATGTTCATGTTAATTATGGTGTACTCTACTAATTAAGATTTAAAGATTCTCAAAAAATATTTGAAGATTCTAGTTCTACTTATGTTCCAAAAGTTATATCATTACCATACTGATTTTGTTAATAAAAGAGCAAAAATAAGGGGTAAATTTGAAAAAAATGGCGATAAAAATACAAGTTTGTCTCCAAGTAGTAGTAGATATATTTGGGTTATATAGCCCTTTTGGTCATTCCAATAATGGCAATATTTGCACTTGGTTCAGACTTAATCGTTTATTGGTCTTTCGGACTTGACCACATTGATGACATTCTATAATATTTAAATGGCGAAATTACCCTTATGTGTTAATGAAATCATAGTACAAAACTACAAAAAACTAGCCACGCTGCCTGCTCTATGGCCGGGCTTGTTAATTTTAGGCATGTTAATTTGACTTGTGAGGTTTAATATCGAATGAAATAAAGAGCAAGCATTTTCCTGTTAGACAACAGTTTGTTACGCAAGGCTAACATGTAGCTCTTGAACTTGAACATATATACCGACAACAATCATTCTCTGATAAATTATAAATACTAACTGATATGTACAATTCAATATATATCGCCACGTCTTCAAGTTACTACCTCCAAAGTTTAAACAATCAAACCATAAGCGAGCACAAATCCAATTCCCTCAATGAAGTCACAGTAAATATTATTTTCTAGTTTACTCTACTAATAGAGAATGTTTATGTCCATCTAGCTCCAGGATTGAGAAGTCCTCATACATGTATGATTCGTCCTCCACAAATCAATCCTTCCCACCACTTAGTCAAGCTACTTTTTGCCTTATCAAATAAGATTTCAGTCACATCCCCTTCAAAATCATTACTTACAACAACCGTCGGGATGCTCCTATCGAAAACTTTCATAATCGTCATCAGAGAATGAAATTGTATTGTCCAAACCAAACTCCTATCCATGCTCCCATCTCGAAAGTCTTTGGTAATTTAATTGACATGCTTCCTGAGACACCTGAAATAAAAAAGAATATTTTTCGTTATTAGATTAATGCTCAAAACACTTACGATCCTAAACTGAAACTGAGTGGGTAGCTTATGTTCAATGATAAAGTACTAACCTATTATTATTTTGTTAGGCTTAGTCTTATAGAATGATATGTTTCTCAACTTGGCACTGTCAAAATCATTGGTTAAGCATGAAACTTGTTCTTAGGTAGGTTCTAATACTAAAATCAATATCCTCAAATAAGCTTTTCTTTTCATCAAACAATACATACTAAACATTACCTTGAATTCGGCCAACTGGTACCTACTCAGGATTCTACATGGCAGTTAAGGATCATATTGCCAATATAGAGCTACTGAAACAAACTATGACACAAACCACACACGCCATAAACATTTGGAAGTGTTCATCATAATATCCTTTTTTTTCAAGTCAAATAAATGTAAGATATAGCGAGCTCCACTCCAGTAGTACAAACCAAACAATGGCAAAAAGAATGACTCTGAATAACGGTTTTCCCTTGTAGCAAGGAGTGATGCTGGTATATGCATGGTAGGTATGAGTGTATGACCCTCAAGACACAAATGTATAATACCAACACACTTTCTCTTCTCATTACAAAATGTGATTATGTGATTATGTGATCATGATTAATAACTAATCATGTAATCATACTACAAATGGGACTTTTTATTATATACAGAAGAAGTGTTTAATATAAGTTTCATGCAAAAACAGTTTTCTGTAGTTAAATTAACTTGAAGGATACTCTCGAACCTGCCTAATAGCATTTGGGTTCGTTTAACGGCTAAAGCGCTTCACATACTGCAATGACCTCTCAAAAACTCTCCAGAGAGGAATCAAATTCAAGTTAAGCTTGCAAGGTTGTTCAAATACTAAGCTAAATATGAGAGAGAGCTTACTGAGAAACTTGATTCATGGGATCATTTGACATCTAGTGAAGTTGTTCGTATTTACGATCAAGGATAAAAACACTTCAATTCACAATTCATTAAGCATTTGACCTTGAGAAATTCTGAAAGAAATATCAAATTGGTAAAATAAAACCCAACCCAAATCAATTCAACAAACATTTAGAAACTATATATATAGTTTCTAAATGTCAACTAGCCTCAACGTTAGTGCAACTCAACTTCAAGGAACCTCCAAGAGGCGCGGGCTTGGTCTTAGTTCTTCGGTGAAAGCGAAGCACACGCCCTCCATAGTCCCTAATAATTCCCCCAAAACCATCACTACTACGTGTTATCAAGCCACCTGAATTTAGCTTTTATAGGATTGATCCATTCTGATTATATGTATACAGTCCAAGCTTTATTATGTAGCAAGCCTTTACTACTTACTCAATCTGGAATTTCTTTGACCTGCCTTTGAAGGCACTTTTCCTTGGCCTCGATCAGCACATTAAACAGAGCAACAACTATCTAATTGAGAATAGAGGCGAAGTGAATTCTACACATCTCTGGCACTCAACTCACATCTTTATGAACTCTTATGGATTCCACAACATTCAGTGTTGTGAGAATGTTGCTTTAAAAGTTACCAATTCATTATCCAATCTTGGAATCTCTTTTCTCTCATCACCGTTTAACTGATCCAATACCAAGCCAATCTTGAAATACAAAGACATTCTTAATCAGTACCAAACACCAATATAATTTTTCAAGGGAAAAGCAATTATGATTTAAAGCAATCAGTACCAAACAATCTTATTGAATCCTAATGTTCAATAAACAATCTTATTGAATCCTATGGATTCAATAGGATTGTTTATGCAATATAGTATAATTATTAAGAAATTACACAGGAGATTAGATTTAAAACTCAATTATGAAATAATCTGAAGAGTTAAGATTTTACCTGATTCCCCAATGTTCATCTATAAAACTACGTTTTTTATTACAAAATACCAAAAGGAGCACTAAAAACAACTACATGAAAGGCCATTGACATATTCTTTGCAATGCAAACAATGTTGCAGATAAAATCTCAACCTAAAAAGCATTCTTGTACAACTTTAAGCATAAACAAATAATAATAAAGGTGAAAAATGTAGAGTGCGTATCGAGCAAAAATTCACCTTGCCAAAGATAATTGTTCAGACTGAAGAAACCATATAAATCTTTTTCTAAGTATTCAAGTATTCAACAACCTGTGTCAATCATGAGAAATATAGGCCCAAAGAATATAGCACATCTAAGACAGATCATACTATTTTGCAGAGACATAGAAACTAAAATAACAAATGAATAGATCGAGAAATCAGACCCATTCCAATTCCAACATAAACATAAATATTTAAATAAAAATAAACCTAACAGTTCCAAAACAAACCAAACAATGGTTTCTAATATAAACAACCCTAACAGCTCCAAACCGCTTAAGCGCAGCATCACCAAACTTATTATCATGAAGAAAACAATCGTGACATCTTCTTAAAAGACGAAATTGTCAAGAGATGTTTATGTTGTTGAAAAGAGAGAGAGAATATAATTGTTGCTGAAAAATCTCAATTTGAAGTTGTATTATTTGAAGTATTACATTTTTATTTTCTTTTTTATGAAGATTCAAACTTGAAGGCAATATATTTTCTTTAGAATTTGATAAAGGGTTTTAGATTTAGTTATTATTTTTGTTTTTTGAGAGAGAGTGTGGTGTTTCACGGGGTTGGGACTTTGTTTTGTATTTTTGGGTTTTTAATTATTGAATTACCCACTAGCTGGTCAAATTGGAGTGTATTTGGTTTTTTGAATTTCTAGACGTGTGAAAATACCAAAACGGTTTTTTATAAATTACAAAATATACTAATAATAAGGTTAATTTAGTAATAAACAATTAATTATTTTAAAAGTAAAGACTTTTTTTAAAAATATTGCTGATGTGGCTCCCTATGAGCATATTGGGAGAAACGAATATTAATATAGGTAGGATGTATTTGTTAACGATTTTTTTCATTCAGAAACATGATTGAAAAACTTACAATTACAACAATTCACCTTTACAAATCAAGTATATTTCATAAAAAAAATTCGTGAGTATTATATATATATATATATATATATATATATATATATGTCTCAGAATTCATTGCATGCACTTCCAACAGTATGTGATCCATCACATGGAATTTCAATTCACAATTCGAAAACTCATAGATGAGTTGAGCAGCCTTTATCGCCTCCTAAATATAGTGCACCCGCGATTTTCTTGAGTACGACTTTTAGTAATCACCTCATGCACCTGCTTTGGTACATCATGTAACTCCACAATTTTTACGTAGTGCCTCTTCGCTGCCCGTTGATAATTCTCTTGAAGCTTTTTTTGACGCTTCAATTTTCAACTTTATTGCGTCTTCATTCAAACATTCCGATCCTTGCGTGGATTTTGGCAACACCACGTCAAGAACGACCGAAGCATTCTTTTTGTCACTGTCTTCATTAGAGTTCATCTGGTTCTTGGAAATTCTTGGACAACCCTTAAAGGTATCAATAGCACTACACCCTTCAACTTCCTTTTTCGACTCACGATCCTTTTTTTGCACAATGCAAGTTGTTTCACAAGAATCAGACGCCTTTTTTCCCCTGGAACACTTTGACTCTTCTAGAGCAAATTCCGTCGGGACTGAACCGTGTATTTTGTCATCTCCTTTGGAGTTACAACTGTTCTTGAGGTTCTTGAGTGATATCTTCACCATTGTTTGAAGAATAGGCACGTTGCATGTTTCGTTGCTTCCTTCATAACTTCTTGGATGACCCTTGGAGAATTCATCAACGCCACTCTCTTCGTGGACAACACCCTCTTCAGCAATACACGGTCTATTCAACTCCTCTGAATACAATTTCTCAATTATTCCTACTCTTTTCTGCCTATACTCATCAGGGTGGTTCCATGCGGCAATGAGAAGCGCATGGTTAATAACTTGGAAGATATCAATTTCAGTCTTCTGTATCTCCATACGCAGGTGATCAATTAATGTACCCGCCATAGTAATGAATATTACTTTCTTTGATGTGGCCCAATGTCATGTATATTTAGGCTATACAACTTGGCAATCTGAATATGAATCTGAATTAAAGAAAGTTTCCTTTTCTAAATTAGAAGTGGATTAGAGTTTCTATTTGTAAGTTTTATGTTTGAGTATTTTTGGGGTTTTAATTACTGAATTACCCACTCGCTGGTCAAATTGGCGTATATTTGGTTTTTTTTAATTTCTAGACGTGTGAAAATACCAAAACGGGTTTTTATAAATTACAAAATATACTAATAGTAAGGTTAATTTAGTAATAAACAATTAATTATTTTAAAAGTAGAGACTTTTTTAAAAATATTGCTGATGTGGCTCCTTATGAGCATATTGGGAGAAACGGATATTAATATAGGTAGGATGCATCAAATTTCGTGATTGATATGATTCCGGTTTTGGAGCTGACCATTATCGAAATATGACGGCTTAATGATTGGCATGGGGAACTCCTCTAGGCTCTAGTCCTCTTACCAAAAACATATCGTGATAAATCGCAAACATTTGGTTTTTTGTATTGATATTCAGTTTTGGAAACTTTAGTATTTTATTGAATAAAAAAAAAGGTTCATTATATATTTTTTGATACAAGAGGCATGGTTTGATGTATTTAATGGTCATTTTCTCTTCTACTTATACAGTTATACTGCTAATTGTGTGTGTGTTTTTTTAATCAAGAGTCTTACATAATTGGTCTATGAGGCATCAACCTCTACAGTCTACACTGACATTATCTATGGGCGGAGGGGCGGACTAAATACAAAAGTAGAACTAGATACAAAGAACTACTTCCTTAGAAAGATTTGTATTTTCCGTGTTTACAAATTTCAGTCGCCCTATACAATCAGCTACTCATATTTTACTAGTTTTTTTTTTTTTTTCAGCGGCAGCATCGCCAACTACCGAGGAGGTATGTGTGTTCGTGAGTGGTTGGAACCAATCTAGAACTGGAGGCCACCACCGAGGCGGCCAGGCCTGTCGATCGAGGACAAACCCCTCATGGCCTCATGATCTCCACCTCATGGGGTAGGTACACACCAAGACCCTTCCTCACCAGTGGGGCTATCTTGTTGGGTCGTGTATATTTTACTAGGTTGTGTAATGCTTTCACTGCTTTGGCCTGGTGAGGTTAGGAATAAATATGTTGGATTTGCAAGCATTGGGTTTGAAAGACATATTGATTTCTGTAAAGTTGCCTACGATGGTCACTTGGAATAAGCCTCTAAGCTTTTTCAAACTTAATACAGACGAATCTTCTTTGAACAACCCGGGTTGTTCTTGCGGAGACGGTGGTATATTTGTTTATTTAGTTTCAAAAAGTTTATGATTCCCATATCTTGGAGACTTGGACTTCAACACTCCATGAGTATTGGACGCATTGACTCATGCTTACGGCGCTCGATCATACATAATGCCAAATAATCAAATTAACGGCCTTGACCAGGGATGGCCCACAGAATGCTGAAGGTATTCAGTTAAATAACCTCAAGTATAGTTATCAGACATAGTCCGGACACTGACCTGGTGGAAATAGTGGGTCACTGAACATATATAATTAATAATTATATTTATTATTTGTAATATTTACTAGGGGTGTGAAAAAATCCGCCGGAACCGACAGAATCGACTGACCCGATTCGAACCGTGTCAAATGAGTCGGTTATCTATTAAGTTCGGTTCGAATCAGTTTGAAATATGTGATAACCAACTAGATCGGTTCGGTGCTCGGTTCATATATGTGAGAACCGAAAAAAACCGATCCGACCCGTCTATATTAATATGCAGAACATAACGTGTATTTGTGAATGAAATATCACGTGCTATTTTTAGAAATCACATGCTAATGGGAAGCATCTTTAGTTTTGTCACTTTGTATTGGTTTTCGACAGTGTTAATAGGAAGCATCTTTCATTAATAGTTATATATATGTACTTGTATTTCACTATTTCTTCCTTCTCTCATCTATGTTTTCCTTGTTTACAGCTTACAAGAAAGAATATATAGAAATTGTAAGGGAGTAATATTTTTATTAAAGAATATTAAGCATGCGTTAAGCATAAGCAGAGATTGTAGCGAACTCATGACACCGACCTCCAAGATTGATTCGTGAGCAGCTCGCCTCATGTAAATGGTACACTTTAGCTCGCTCAAGAATACCTCCAAGCGGAACGAGCAACCTAAAGCAGAACGCTTCAAATGAGGACACCATCCCTTATCCAGATGCAATCATCACAGTAGCCATACCTGTACTTCCAATCACCGTGATATATGAACTACTGCACCCACTCCCAATCATCACACAATTCCAACCAAAAACCAACCTAACACTCATACTCAATCACCACCCTACATATGTACATGATAGTACACGTGTCTCGAGGATCAACACCTTTCCCACCTATAAATACCACCTACATGAACTACTTAAGACCTGATTCTTCTCTCCCCCCAGAATCAAGAGAACATACGTAGCCAGCTCGCTCCTAACCGAACTCAGTCTTCCCAAATCCAAACCCCTTCTTCTTCCTCCATATATGTAAAGGAAAAACATGCATTTACATTGGCGCCGTCTGTGGTCTCGATTACTTGAGAAATCACTTTCATACAAATCAAAAACCAAAAACCAAAAATCTCAATCCCACGAAGCATGGCAAGCCTCGAAGCTCAAGTTCAAAGCCTCGCAAACCAGCTAGGTTTAACAAATGAGAGTATTTTCTTGCTACTCGCAGAAAATGCCGCTCTTCACGCACAAGTAGACGACAACAACAACCGGAAACGTAATGGGAAGCTTTTTGAGAACGGCATCAATGAAGTTAATCGGTAGATTATTTTAACTATATCGAAAGGATCGACCAAAGTGCGCGGTGAGAAGAAAAAAGTCGCGAACCCGGATCGGGGATGGAAAATGCTCAAGACAGTACCGAGCATCGCCATTTACTACAGAGGTACTAAATAAACCCTCCCCTCAAGATTTCGTTCAGCCCTGGTCAACACGTGGCTCGTTATATTCAAAGTTTGGCACTATATAGTGCACCAGAGTTCGATCACCTCCACTATCGTTTATTCCCCACCAAAATTTCGACCAAAGATGGCACTTTCGATTGTTTTTTTCTCACTCGAGCCAGGCTCGATAAAGACCTTCGAGCAACTTATCGATTCATTTGCTAGTCAGTACGTGCATAATAGACGTAAGAAAGTTGATCTGGATTCACTATTCCAACTTTCACTTGGCGAAGACGAAACAATTCATGAATTTCTAGGTCGGTTCAAAGCCGAACTACTGTGCATGGAAGCAGGTCTGGAAGAGTCTTTTGCCACCTTGGCATTTTACAACGCTTGCCGTGTGCGAAACACGGCACTCGCCAGATCGCTCATGAAACAACTCCCCGAGACCTTATCTAAGTTGTACGCTCGAGTCGACAAGTATATAAAGTTGCAGGAAGGCCTGAAACGGCAAGGCCTACCAGAAGAAGAAGAAGTTGCAGCAATATCAGATGACCCCCCAGCTTCCAAAAAACGTCCCTGACAACAAGAACGGAAGCCGGGAAACAGAATGAATAATGACCGAGAGTTCGCTGTCCTGACACGCCTCTCCAGTTATATCTTAGAAAAGATCAAGCGAGCTTCATATTTCCGACCTGATGTGCGGCAACCAGCGGACCGACCTGACAAACCGTACTACGCATTTCACCGAGCTAAGTGTCACGAGACCGATGCATGCTGGGGGCTAAAGCATTACCTCCAGGACCTCATTGAAGCTGGACATATCAAACAGTACACCAACATTGCCGACAGCGATTTACGCCATAAGCTCATGGCTCGCCGACAAACCAGATCTCTACCTCGCCAGGACCACCACAAGGCTCAGGCTCGTTCCCTTGTGAGAGGGCGCCCCAGACCGTTCTCGCCATGGCCAAGTAACATTAACGATCGGCTCGGCCCTACCCAGCCCGCCCGCCCATCTTAACATCTCCGAGGGTCGTTTATTACCACCGCGACCTCAATTCCTATCTTCCCTAATTATTGATAAGATTATATACTAAAAGCATTACTTTTGTATTAACTCTAATTCTTTATATTTTGAATGAGAATCATATAAGCAAATGTTATGCATATTATATATGTTATTAGTTATATGCATGTGTCTAATACTTTATATTATAGATGATATGGTGTGAACACACATAAGATCATATCATCAGTACCTTATAAAGTATAAGTAATCGTTCACAGCCTAGATGGATTTGGACAAACCATTAGTATGATTGTAGTATAATCTGGTATTAGTCTATCTTGACTATAGGATTACACTAGTACACTTTGTGTGTATTGAACAGGACCAAGTGAGGTTGTTTCTCCTTATACTGACTATATAAGAGAACAAACGCCTCTGTTATTATGGATGCTTGTCCTCCTAATCCGGATATAATAACGGGCACTTACATACATTGTACATTGCTTTAAATCATCAATGAGTGAGATTCATTTGTGAATCAACAAACTCGATGGATTGGGTAATGACATTGTATGTAAGGTGTGATGTTGATTATAGAAGGAATCCATGTCCCGCAAGAAGTCGGGTTGATGATGTCCCCTTGAGGAGCTCAAAAAGATTATCATGTAAACCCTGCAGGTGGATTTATTCCGACATGACAATGAGGTTGAGTGGTACTACTCAAGGACATAAGAAGTTAATTAATGTAGTTGTCAGTAACTTGACTTAATCAACGGACATTCGATATCTTAAACACGGGGAGATCAATGAACATATAATATGGAGCCCATAAACGCTGACACGTAATTTGGGATTAGAGCGGTAGTGCAACAATGGCCTTTAGTGGAATAAATCATTTGTTGACGGACTTAGGCCGTCTGTTCGGGGCGAACATGGGAAGCCTAAGCTCGTCAGGAGGCCCAACCCTAATTTCTCCTCATGGTCCCTATTGTAGCCTATAAATAGAATAATCTCTCTCTGGCCGAAATTTACTATTCATCTGAACAGAAAAAGAGGCAAGGAAAGATAGATCCAAATTTAGATCTATCTTTGTGAAAAAAAAAAGGATTGGTATATCGTTGTCCACACAACGTCCAATCTATTCTAAAGGAATACAACAGAAGATCAAGGGGTTGATTGTTGATTTGGATTCATAAAGGTTGGATTCTCAGAGTTATCTAAATCGGATTCAAAGGTATGTTTTCAATCACAAATCGTGGACACCCATTAATTTCGCTGCGCGTGGTGTTCGCGGTTTATAGAAATATTCGTTCTGAAATAACGGTTCCTACAGTTATCAGATCGCTCTTTCGTTTATCCATCACTACTTCACTAGCTTGACCCCGTGCCCTTTTCTTCTGAACTCTCCTTTTCTCCCTGATCACCAGACCTCCTTTTTCCACGAAGAAATGAGCAACTTCTGGCAGTTTCGCTCGCTTCTCAAACCGAGTCAACCTCGCAAACTTTTCTATCTCCTTCCGATTAGTTCGTTTCTTAGCAACGTAATCTGCAAACACAACAAAAACACATGTCAGTCAGAACGATAATGACCGAGCACTCAAAGCTACAAGCAAACGCACTCCACCCACCAAAGATGTTGCAAATCCTAGTTTGCAACCTACATCCTCTAACACAGTAGTTTCCAACTAACAGCAACGGCCACTTCTTCCAAGCTTCATTACTTACACCATCAAGAACACTAGACTTCCCACTCAAAGTTTGCAAGCTAAAGTTGAAATCGCGATATCACTTGACAACAAAATGTTCCATAATATCAGACACCCCTATGTGGTATTCACCACTTTCATTCAGTAAATCGAACACCTTGAACAGCCGCCAGGTGTTGCCAACAAACTGACAAGGGGATTTCCAACATTTAGCTAAGAAATCACAAGCCAGCTTCGAGAACGGTATTCTCATATATGCTCTCAGCTAACCCTCGCATATTATAATCCCACCATGTGGAGGGTTATATTCTTCACTCCGCACATTTTCACGCGGTTCTGGCTCGTATATCTCCAGGTCGGGTATATCTATCCCGTAGGTTGCCCTCAGTTCAGAGAACGCACTCGCTGCAAAACGATCCACCGTCCTAGGGGGTAACCCACTTGAAGATGACCCTTCATCGCGACCTGACGTGCTAGCCACAGCACCAATAGAACCAGATCGTATACTATCCTCATCTTCCCTAACTTCAGCCTCACCATGCTCAGACCAACTGCCAAGACCCCCCAACTCTTTCTTATCTTCCTCATACTCCCCACAACTTAAAGAGACCTCCCGAACCTCTTCCGATCGAGTATCATCAGATTTAGACATTTTCACGTTTTCCTCTTGTCAAATACTCAAGATTAAACAATAAAACCTAACACCGACCTACCTCCTAGACAGACAGCACTTGTACAAGAAGAAAGAAAACTTAAAATGGAAAGGTAGCGGCAGCAGAAGCACTCACCTGAGAAACCCTAGCTTGCGGTTTTGCTGAAGAAGAAAACAGGAAATAACTTTCCAGTTATTCCAAATTTGATTTTATGCAACCACCGGTTCAGTTACCAAGGAGTTATGATTATCGCCTACGCCTCTAGCCCGCACACGTGTCTCAAGGACCTGTCTTTTCAAGATTCCAGGAAATGCGGCAACACATTTCCTTGCCAACTGCTATGATTCTGTCACGTGCCAACCGCATGCCAACTTCCAGTTCTCATTAACTCGTTATACAACACGACTCGCCCCTTACAGCGAACCAGTCAGTTCCCTTCACGCTAGCCCACTCTTCCACTCATGCTCAACACGTACGGCTATTTTCTCTCAGCAGATCACTTTAATGTACAGCACAATCTACTGAGAGGGGGCTATGTAAGGGAGTAATATTCTCATTAAAGAATATTAAGCACGCGTTAAGCATAAGCAGAGATCGTAGCGAACTCATGACACCGACCTCCAAGATTGACTCGTGAGCAACTCGTCTCATGTAGGTGGTACACTTCAGCTCGCTGAAGAATACCTCCAGGCGAACGAGCGACCTAAAGCAGAACGCTTCAAATGAGGACACCATCATTTATCCAGATGCAATCATCACAGTAGCCATACCTGTACTTCCAATCACCGTGATATATGAACTACTGCACCCACTCCCAATCATCACACAATTCCAACCAAAACCAACCTAACACTTATACTCAATCACCACCCTACATATGTACATGACAGTACACGTGTCTCAAGGATCAACACCTTTCCCACCTATAAATACCACCTACATGAACTACATGAGACCTGATTCTTCTCTCCCTCCAGAATCAAAAGAAGATACGTAGGCAACTCGCTCCTAAGCGAACTCGGTCTTCCCAAATCCAAACCCCTTCTTCTTCCTCCCATATATGTAAAGGAAAAACACGCCTTTACAGAAATGATGAGAGAGAAAAACCCTTTCATTGTTTTCCAAACTTGGTTGACCGGTAACTCTTCAAAGAGACAATCTAATAATACTAGATCTACCACCACGACGAAAAGAGTTTCTTTGTTGCAAAAAATGCATGTCTAGAAATGAAGAACAAGGTGTTGTTGCAGATCTGAATACAAGGAGTTTCTTTTCTTATTCCTCTCTCTAAATCTTTCTGGGAAGCTTTATATATTCTCTTTTGTAGAAATTGATCACTGAGTTTTGTTCAAAAAAAACTTTCTTGTTGATAATTGAGTGCTTTGAATATGATTTCTTGCTGAATTGAGCGAGTTTAGAACTTTTTGGTATAAAATTCGGATTTTTAGACAGTTTAACCGTCGGTTTGCATCGGGTATCGGTTTTGTGGGAAATTGTCGGGTCGATTTTGGGTCGGATAAGTCCAAGGCATTGGTTCGGATCGGTTATTATGAAACATAAACCGACAAAGTTGGTTCGGTGATCGGTTTTAACCCAAATCCGAACTCGAACCGACCCGTACACACCTCTACTATCTACTATCTATATACTAAGGCGAGTTCTAGGTGAGATTTTTCTCTCTCCTAGGTGGCACTCTAATATCAAAGTTTTTGAGTCTGCTATGCCACGTGGCACTCTAATATCAAAGATTTTGAGTCTGCTACGCCATGTGGATCTCTAATTGAAACACTTCCTATATACTAAACTAGAGACCTCTAAAAGATATTTTTCTCTTTTCTCTCTCTTAGATAACACTCTAATATAAAATATAGTTTTTTCTCTTATCTTATAATGCCACGTGTAACAATTTTGGAGAGTTTGATGAAAACTAAATTAGAGTCCACAAATAAAAGTTGATTGAGTAGAACCTTAATTAGAATCCTACAAATAATTCCGATTGATTAGGGTCCACCGATTGATTAGGGATACAATACAAATAACTTCGAAAGTTCCAATGTCCATACGTAGCTAACTAATGTTATCTTACATAGATTGTTTTGTCCGCCATCCTGTTTTTTGAGAGTAACACGAGTTGTATCAACGGAAGGAAATATAATACACAACAGGGTACACATTAATTATCAAATTTTGCACAATTTGTCTAGATATATACAAGGTTAGTGCTCTATACTGTTGACGCAACATTGTGTCCATTGCAATGTCGCTAATGCAGTCAATACTGCTGTTACCAAATATATGAAGCTCAGAAGCTCGACACAATGTTCTGCAATGCTGCCATTGGGGAACAATTTGAACCACACGTCGTTGACCGTGAGAAGGTTGACTTAAGTGTAAAAGTGATGAGTCATCGTGTTCCTTTGCACTGAGCACACATCAAGACCGAGTTATGATCCCAACTAGAAGTGGTAGCATAATTTCCAATGATAGTGTCGTTTCAGTTGTTATTGGTGCTACTTCTCACGCTAATTGTTGCTCAAAGCATGTCGTGGCTGGTCTTACATAGAATGCAGCACTTGAGCTTGGGAAGATTGGTATTAGTGTATTCCATACATCAAGCCAAAGTAGTAATACAGACCTTTTGCACATGGTCGTGCTAAATCACAGCCTTGAAGAAGTTGAATTAATGACTTAAAGAGTATGTGTATTAATTGTGCTTACGTTCTATATGTACACTTTCACCATCCTCTTTTAGCATTAAAAGGGATGCCAAAATGATCCCCTACAAGACGAATGAGCTAATACTTAAAGACCTCCTAGAAAGCAGTTGTTTATTCAGTTCTGTGTTGTAATCACAATTATAAACTTTTAGCTATTCTCTGTTTCTTTTTTATAATTTTTGTTATCTACCAAATTCTTAAAGGATCAATAGGAAGCTTTCTCACACAATTTTATAGAAAAGATTATTGCAAGTTAGTACAAGATGATTTATGGGGTGTTATACTTTTCTCTATCTTGTCCTAGGTGGCTCTCTAATATTAAAGTTTTTGAATCTATTATGCCACGTGTAATTAAAGTTTTTGAGCCTAATTAAAACTCTTCCTACTATTTGAGTGCGAGTGTAAGTAAGTGTAGGGCAGGGAAGGGGTCGGGTTCAGGTCGGATATGATTATATCCGAATCCAAACCTAAATAGTTTGACAATATCCAAATCCGAATCGAATCGAATCAAACCGAAATCCCGACCGACCCAATTGGATAACACTAAAAATTCAAAAAAACCCAAAAATTATATTCAAACCCGAACCCAAATACAACATATCCGAATCCGAACCCGACCCGAATAAATAAACAAATATGAAAATCGACCCGAACCCAAACTATTCAGATTCGGTTTGGGTCAAACCCCCCAATTCCCTGCCATAAGTTATAAGCGCGAGTTAACTAGTTTCTTATTACAATTACGACTCTATTAGAAATAGTTTCCTCTATTATGATACCTCTATATGCTCGGTATCTATGAGACTGCCCAAATAATCAAGTAAACATGTTATTGAGTTCTAAGGCATACAAATAAAATATATTGAGTTCCAGGGCATACAATAAAATGTTATTTTGGACAAATTAATGATCTTCTATAGAATGTTGTTTTGATAATTTTATTTCAGGGCATACTACGTATAAATTAGGCATTACCTCAATACATATCTACTGTTATGGTGTGAAGAAAATATGAATTTATCATATTTGCCCACCTATAGATAGTAGAAACTAGATAGTTTAGAGTTATAAATTATAGTCTGCTTGGGATTTTCTTACAAATGCTCATTCAAATGGCTTTTGTCGTTATATGTTTTTCATATAAACTCTATAACTTTAAAGGCACAGGGTGCTTTGAGCTAGCTTTGACTCATGTTTTAGCTCTCCCGAAAAACTTCAATTATAGTAATTCACTGTTATGTATTGATAGAAGATCAAATACAAAATGATTAGTGTAGTTTTAGAGAAAAATCGATCTGGAGTGGATTTAAGGGATCGGAGTAGTGATCACTGGTCGGGTCGGGTCGCCTGAGCATGGCAGGAAAGTGATTAACGAACAATTGTTCATGATGAGAGGTCATTTGAGGATTTTTGTTTGGATCGCTTAGACCAATTTGTTGAATTGAAGTGATATGGTTTCAAACCCAACAAAAAAATAGATGATTCATAGTACGTGGAGCGGAAAAAGTGTATCAAAAGGGAAACAATGAGAAATTTGTTGCTATATACTGATGTATCCTAGGCGTATGTATGGTATTTAGGTATTGGGACGGGGAGGTTATCGATTTGGTGTATCCTCGATTGTCTAAACACTATGTTCTCTGTCCAAGTTCCATCTCTACATAGAATCATATCCATTAACTAATTTTCGTTTAACATGTTATTATTCTACACAGTCTAATATTGCATGAATCAATCACATTATCAAAGTGATACTTAAGGGTATATCACCCAAAGTGCTCTAGACAAAGAAATCATTCTAATGGAGCAAATGTTTCTTCATTTACCAATAATATAATTCTAAAAAAAAAAAGATTGTTATGCTATGCGCTTACACAACAGTGATGTTAGTATAAGAGTTAGTAGATTTTCAAGTGATGTTAGTAAATTTAGTTGTGGGTTATTGGCCAGGTTCGTAGCTTATACTCAAAAGAGCCGTATAACTTACATCTTCTCCGTGAAACCCCACAAAAATTGATTTATCCAAGTGATTAATTAGTAATGGTTTCTCAGCGACAAGACATGAGCTATAATCAAGTTGGTTGATGTTGTTATCTTGATATTTTGTGGTTGTCCTTTTCCGAAATCAGATAATTTATAACATCTTTATTGCTAGTGGAAAGTTAGTATTTGATAATCAAGAGAGCGACTCTTGAAGGAATAAATGTTATATCAGTAGCGTGATTCTATTTTCCATTTAGAGCACATAATTTCTAAGGTTGGAAAAAACGACTCCATAATCAATGGAGCAGTTGTGATGGGAGAGAATGAATAGCTAGAGGTTAGCATATGAGGACATGATCACCAAAGGCACACTCAACTGATTCGCCATGGACTCCTTGAAATTGCTTTAGAGCATATATCATTTTTAGTTCTTCAAATTGGCCTTTGTAATATATAGTTCGCACTCATGAATAAACTAATGGATAAATGTTGCTTCTTGATTGTTCATGGTTTCAATAATATGCAACTACTGGAGACACATAAGTAGAAAGTTTGCTTAAAAAATTAGAGGAAAGCAACTATGTTAACAACTTATGATACACAAAAATTGAATGAACAGGGGTCCTGAAAATATTGAAAGACAACAATAATATACAAGAAGTCACAATATTTCTGTGTGATGTTCTCATAATAGGTTTGTGAAGTCGTGGCATTATCAAAGCGATACTGGAACGCCCAAACAAGTGCTCTAAACATTGTGCAAGATGAACTTATACTCTTAGGAGCATTACATGAAAGAGCCATATAACTTACATATCCTCCATCAAACCACACTAAAATTGATTTATCCTAGTGAGTAGTGTTGGTGTCTCAGCGTCAAGACATGAACTATAATCAAGTTGGTGTTATTTGATTGAATTAATGATCATTCACCAAGAATTCCATCATGTGAAAGTACTAGCTTAAATGACAACATGTGAAAGTGCTAGCTTGAATGACAACTTGACTTCAAAAGTGCTTCGGAAGGGGACATGTGCTAGAATGCTAGAGTACACATTGAAGTATAGAACACACTTGATCTTAATAAATACATAAATGCGTGGTTTTTTAATAGAAAAAAGTTCATCTACTATGTGCTGCTCACTTGGCACATGAGAAGAAACATGGTTTTGGAGTCTAACTATAAGAGATTTTTTTTTTTTTCAAAGAGTTGTACGTATATTGTTTATTTAATAGAAGTGTTTTAATACATAAACAATGTTCGGATATTGCAATTTTAATACGCAAAATACCTAAAAGATCCAGGGCGTATGCCCGGGTCCAAAATCTAGTCTATATACTAAAATAGAGACTTCTAATGGATGATTTTCTCTATCATATGTGGCACTCTAATATGAGAGTTAGTTTTTTCTCTCTCATATGTGGCACTCTAATATGAAAGATAGTCTTTTCTAATAGCCTACAATCCGACATACATAGAGTTGTATTTCTAATTCTTATATTTGGAGAGTTCGAGTGTATTTCCAATTCTTATATATTTGATCAAATAAAAAAATTGCTAAAAAATAAGTGATTTGTAAAAGGTAATTTCCTATTACGAATCAAACACTTTTAGTGTTCCAATTATTATATATTTGATCAAATAAAAAAAATTGCTAAAAAATAGGTGATTTGTAGAAACTAATTCCCTATTACAAATCATACAATTTTAGTGTCTATGATATGATAAAGCACCGACTTATTTCGAATATATCCTTAACACGGCCTCAAAACATAGTTAAAAACAATTATACGAAAAATAACATCACAAAATATATAATATAAAATGAAAAAAAAAATAACGGCAAAGCAATAATGACAAATATTTAAAAAAAATATAATACTAAATGAAACTAACGTCAAAAAACAATTAATGGGGAATCGAAAATTGGATGCAAATGCATCGAACTAACCTCAAATATATATATATATTTTTTTTTTTTTTTTTTTGAAACAATAAATTGGGGTTGCATATATTAACCAAATCGTACATATCTGGTACCTAATGCATCCTCCTCTATGAGATTACTAAGTTCTCTACCTATTGGAGGTCCATAATGTATTAGTTCATTACAATGTGAAGGAGCTACAAGGTGATCTGCATGCCTATTGGCCTCTCTAAAAACATGTGAAAATTTACAACTCATGAATTTCATAGCAGTGTCTAAAATGTGAGCCAAAACATTTTGGCATTGCCATGGAGGTTTAGCTATTTTTGTTACTATCTGTATTGCTGAGAGAGAATCAGATTCCACTTCCACTTTTAGAAATCCCATTTCCTGGCAAATGCAAAGTCCAACCTCTATGGCTTTCATCTCTTGGTAGATAATGGATTCCTCGCCTCCATTTCCTGTATACGATGCCAACAAGGCTCCCATTCTATCCCTGATTACACCACCGTGACCCATTCCCTTCTCTGACAAGGACCCATCAGCATTTAACTTCACACTATCCTGTTCTGGGCAACTCCAATATATACTTTGCTGCTTAGCTCTCTCAAAGTCTACTTGAAGCCCGAGAGCTTGGCATAATCTTCTCACTTCTATCGAATCTTCTATTGAGGCGATCTTGAGCTGTACATACGCCTTCATTCTTCTGAGAATTCTTTTTAGAACCACTGCTGCTGGTTGTGCATTATTTTTGAACCTTCGGGCATTTCTTTCTTTCCAAATCCCGTCTACAGCAACATAAATATAGACCTTGACAATTTCAGTTGCTTTGCTAACTCCCCAGCAGATTCTCAGTATGGACGACCATTCTCGATTCGAATTATGGCGATCTGAAATAATGCCCAGCACCGACATGATTCCCTAAATGATTATCCGAGAATATTCACACTCAAAATAGAGATGGTTGGAGAACTCTCTACTTTGATTACAAAGACAGCAGGAAGAATGGGTAAGGATTTTTTTGTACACTAACCGATCTTGAGTTGACAAGCTATTAGAGAACAATTGCCAGCAAGTAAAGGAATGTTGTGGAATGACTAATTGACCCCAAACGGCCTCATAAGCGCTGCTTGACGTGAAATACCCACTCTGATGTGGCTTCCAAATAACTCTGTCTTTCTCTAAATGTCTCTCAATTGACGTAGACCTGATGTCCTCCCTTAGACGATTGCACTGAATATTCTCAACTATTCCATTCCATTCCATTCTCCACCTGATATTAGCTCACTAACTTTTGCATTGAGAGGAAGTTGAATACTCATGACAACTTGAGTATTTGCCATAAAAGGACTATTGTTACACCATAGATCATGCCATAAGAACGTGTCTTCTCCATTTGATATCGCGTAAAGGATAAGATCTTTTGCATATTTTCTACACTTGAGAATGTTTCTCAATAACCAGGGGCAGTCTTTTGGTACTTCCATGGTCCACAAGAATTTGTTCTTGAGCTGGTTCTTCCATATCCAATCAACCCACAGAGTGTTTTCTTTACTCGTTATCTTGAACAATAGCCCATATTGCGCACCTGTGTTCCATGTTTCCATATTCATAATGCCCAGCCCTCCCTCTTCCTTTGCTTTGCTGATAGTACTAATACTTGCTTGATGCACACACCTTTTGATATCAATCCCACTCCATAGGAAAGTAGCACATATCCTTTCCACTTGTTCTAGAATAGATATTGGTAAAATGAAAGTTCTGGCCCAAAAGATATGTAGAAAGCTAAGAATCGATATAATCAACTGGAGCCTGCCTGCATGAGAGAGTAAACGTGCTTTCCAATCCTTCATTTTCCCAGTTACTTTTTCAACCAGAGGTTGGCAATCTTTGTTACCTAATCGAGCAGAAAAGAGTGGGAAACCAAGGTATTTCACTGGAGGTTTGACAAGCTCAATACCTAAAATTTGAGCCAAGTCGAAAGAATCTCGATGCCCCATTGCCCCAGTCATAATGGTAGTCTTCTGGGAATTGATTTGAAGCCCTGTAGCATCACTAAAAGCTTGCAAACAATCTTTGAGGGCTGCAACAGATATAACTTCCCCTTTACAGAATATTAGAACATCATACGCAAAGGTCAGGTGTGTGAGAAGACTCCTCTAACATTTAGAATGATATTGGATCATCTTGTTTTCAATACTTTCTCTGATCACACAACCCAAAATCTCTATAATTAAAACAAAAAGATATGGGGACATGGGGTCACCCTATCTTAGACCTCTTCCTCCAGCAAAAAACCCTTCCGGTGAGCCATTTATAAGAATAGAATAGTACGATGAGCTTATACACATCTGTATCCATCTCTTCATCTTTGGTGGGAAGAGAAATTTATCCAACATGACTAGGATAGATTCCCAGCTTACCATATCATACGCCTTTCTAATATCAACCTTAACTGAACATCTTGGGGTACCATGTCTTCTTTCGTATCCTCTCATCACTTCATGAGCTAGTAGGATGTTGTCTTGTATCGATCTCTCGAGGATAAAAGCAGATTGATTCTCATGTACTAACTCTGAAATAACTAGTTGCAGACGGGATGTGATCACTTTGGAAACACACTTGTACAGAGTATTGCAAAGTGCAATAGGCCAATAATTTTCCACCTTAGAAGGATTACTCAATTTTGGAATTAGACATAGAAACGTAGCATTTGTTCCCCTCGGCATCTTACAAGTTCTGAAGACATTCCTGATAGCATTCAAGACATCCTGCCCCACTATATCCCAACAATATTTAAAAAAGAAAGGATTATACCCATCTGGTCCTGGCACTTTATTATTCTCCATCACAAACAATGCTTCTCTGATTTCTGTATCAGTGATATCGGCATCCAATACCTCTCTCATGACTGGATCAATCACATTTCTAACGTTCAGACCCATGAAGAACTCTCTCTCGCTGATTGTTGGAGCTGCAGTTCCCACTGTTTGAGTAAAATACTTTACAATGCTCTGTGCAACTTCTGTCTGCCCATATATTGTTAGCCCATTGTCATAGGAGATGGCCCATATTCCTTTCTTTGCCACTTTTTCCTTCAAAGAATTGAAGAAGTAACTGGTACATCTATCCCCATCTGTACTCCATTTCTCCTCTGATTTCTGTTGCATGTCTATCTCTTCAGCTCTTGCTAGCTCGATATACTTATTCATGGCCGCCCTTTCTTTTTCTCTTATATTAATATCACTTGAATTATTCTGGAAATTTAATTAAGCATCCTGTAACTCCTGCCTAGCTGATTCCACTCTCTCATGGAGATTTGAAAAATTCATCCTTGCCCATGGCCTTATTCTTGCCTTCAACAACTTCAGCTTCTGTATCAAGATATACATTGGGTTATTGTAAATTTTGGTGCTCCATACTTCCTCTAGCATGGCCTTAAACTCTGTCTGGTAAACCCAAATATTTCAAAATCTGAATGGAGTTGGAGTTCTGGCATGATCAACCCATGTAAGGAGCATTAGCAAGTGATCTGATACTCCTAGAGGTAAAAATTCCGCTATAGACTGAGGATAACGAGTTAGCCACAAACTGTTCACTAGGCATCTGTTTATCCTTGACATGATTCTGGCTGTACCAATAGACTTGTTCCACCAAGTGTAGAAAAATCCAATTGAAGTAATATCCGACAATCCCGTATTCTGAAGGCAAGCATTGAATTCAACAGCTTCATTCGGATGCATTGGGTCACCCCCCAATCTTTCATTAGCCGCCTTGATGTTATTAAAGTCCCCAACAACACACCACGACTCTTTAACTGATTTATGAATACCCATCAAGTCCTTCCACAAGGCTAGTCTCACTTTAGAATTGTTACTAGCATATATAACTGTTAATAAAAATTCTTCCGCACTTGGAAGATATTTGACTCTACAGTGAATGAATTCCTCAGAGTCTGCTATCTTGTGTACATTAACAACTCCACGATTCCAACAAACCCATATTCGCCCTGACTGACTCTTGTCATAATTGTTTACATGCTCCCATAAAGGACAACAAACCCTCCTAATGATATTATACTTTGGTCTTTTGACTTTTGTTTCCAGCAACCCAAAAACACAAAACTTTTTGTCTATTCTCACCTTGTTTATTTCTGCAGCTTTCAACAAATCATTTGCTCCCCTCACATTCCAAACGCTAATAGGCTCTATCATTGATTCTATCGTTTTTTGTTTTTCGAACCCTTGGGCCTGCCCCTACTCTTGTTTCCTAGTTTTTTCTTTTCATTAGAACCATGATCCTTTTTTCCTTGCTTCTGGCCACAACACCTCCTGGTGATGTTGGAGATATAGGCTCACCTGACAAAGGAATTAAGTTCTTATCCTTGAAGTATTCAGTTTCCTCTGCAGAAGTCTCATCATCCGACATCTCCCCATATCTTAGTGCCTTAAAACTGTTATTGTATTCTTGCTACTCAACGTCGTATTGCAACATCTGTTCCAAGCTCATATTTGTCTCAACTTCTTGTACTATCTCCACATAAGGCACTATGTCTGTATTCATATCGCTCTGTTCCCTCTCTTTATCTCTGTCCCTCTGGTCACTGACAATGTCACTCAACTGACCATTATCAGTTACAAAAGGAACTGGTATCTCTGTCATATATATCTCCGGGATCACAAGACTCAAATCAGATTCCACCACTGTACCCTCAGCCAAGTTACTAGTTGCCACTTCAAGCTCTGTTACTCTTTGAATCACCATAACCCTCTCTACTTCCTGTGTTAAGTTCTCTGTACTCTGATTAATAACTTGATCTTGGTCAGCATCAGTATTCACACCCACCTCACAGTTTTTTGGTAAATTATGTTCATTACTTGTAATAGAAATACCACTAGTAACGACCTCTCCATCCACTGTTCTAAAGCAGCTACTTTCAGGCTGAATTGGAGTATTGTCAACCACTACTTCTTTCTCTCTAGTCCCCCGAGCCTCAATGTTGCTCGTTTTTCTTATGCAGTCTGCAGTAAAGTGCCCAAAAGCTTTGCAATTCCCACACATCTTAGGAATCCATCCATATTCTACAGATATCCTTCGTATGTTATCCTTACCCATTTCTACATTAAAGAATGTTTGGAGTTCTGCAGTACTCTCAACTTTAACACTAACTCGAGCATATTTCAATCTTTTCCTGTGAGCAGTAGCGTCATCCATACTGTCAGGAATCCCAAGACGACTTACCAGGTAGCTCAACCCGTCATCCGTCCATAACTCCTTTGGGACATTGTGCAAGTTTACCCATATGGGAATTAATTGCACCGAATTTCTCCTTCTTTCTATGTCTTGAGACCACTTTGATATCACAAAGCATTGTCCTGAAATGTAGACAGATCCAGTTTCTAAGACCTTCTTTCTATCCTTACTATTAAAGAACTTGAAGTAAAATAATTCTTCATCTGCAACCATCTCAAAGTTTCCTTTTAGTTTCCAGCGTTTTCTCAAAAGGTCCCTCACAGTAAAGAATGGAAGTCGTTTCGAGAAAGAAGCCTACAACATAATCATACCATTCAGTGATACCTTTCATCACTAAGTCTAAAGGTATTTGTGTGATACCATCAACAATTTGAACATCAACTTTCTCTAACGTATTGTTTAAAGGTGTAGTCTTGGCAACTTGAAACAAAGAACTCTAAGGAGATAGACGTGGTTTAGCTGAAATCGTCTCTCTCTCCTCGCTGTTGTTATTTGTCTCTCTTACCTCAAGGGGATTGAAAGTTGTTTCCTTTTCAGAACTCTCACTGTAATCAATGGAGGATTTTACCCAGAAAGGAATGAAACAATATTCTTGAGAAGATAAGAATTCTTCTCCAAGCTATATTTAACTAAAAGCGGCAAAATAAAAGTGTATTGGATCACTTCAGCAACTTAAGTTACATCACTTCCTATCTCCCAAAAAGTTGTCCCCATTGCTGAGAAACTCTATTTGATTGTACTAAATTTTTTATTTTTCTCCATTTAAGCATGTAACGGGAAATCGGAAACTAGATGTAAATGCAAGCATTAAACTAATCTTAAAAAATAATTAATAAAAAATTGGAATATGGATGTAACTGCATTAAACTAACCTCAAAGAATAATTAACGGAAAATCAAAACTTGGATGCAAATACATCAAACTAACAAAAAAAAAAAAAAAAAAAAAAAATTGTCGAAAAATCGGAAATTGGATGCAAATGCATTGAGCTAACCCTCAAATATTAAATTAACAGAAAATCAAAAATTAGATGCAACTGCATTGAACTAACCTCAAAGAAAAATTAATTATAAATTGAAAACATGATGGCAAATGCGTAGAACTAATCTTAAAAAATAATTAATGGAAAATTGGAAACCGGATACAACTGCACTGAACTAATCTCAAAAAATAAATTGGATGCAAATGCATTGAACTAACCTCAAGAAATAATTAACAGGAAATTGGAAACTGGATGTAAATTCATTGAACTAACCTCAAACAATAATTAACGGGAAATCAGAAACTAGATGCAAATGCAACTTTATCAAATAATAAATGAGAAATCGGAAACTGGATGCAAATGCATTAAACTAATCTCACAGAATAATTAACAGAAAATCAGAAACTGGATACAAATGCATTGACTGACCTCAAAGAACAGTTAACAGGAAATTGGATGCAAATGTATTGAACTAACCGAAAAGAATAATTAACGACAAATCAGAAAATAGATGCAACTACATTGAACTGATCTCAAAAAATAAATAACGGGAATTAGAAATTGGATGCAACTGCATTGAACTAACCTCAAAATATAAATAACGGAAAATCAGAAACTGGATGCAAATGCATTGAACTAGCCTCAAAATAGTTGGGTTATATGTTGTGAGAATGTCTCGATAAGTATAGTTTTGCATTTAAAATTGTGTTTATCTTATCTCTTTTCGTATGATTGGGAACTCCTTCCAATTCAAGTAGCTTCAATATATATGAACTTCACCTTATTAGGCAATCTCACAAAACTTCAATCATACTTCTTTTATTAAACAACAAAATGAAGTTGAAGGGTTTTATCAAAAGTGAGTTCTTTTTTTGTAATGGAGAGTGAGGTTTTCACGTTATAAGAAATTTGGTTGAGTGATCAATATAATATTAATATATAATAGTTCTACATATTTACAAATATTTTTCAGAATAATTAATATAGCATTAATACCCATTCGTAGATTATCTTTGAAGTTTTCACATAGTGAGTCATGCATAATTTAAATAATAATTAATGGAAAATCGGGAACTGAATAATCTTCAATGATCCCACATGGTAAATCAAGCATAATTTACTTTTTATGTCATGTTTGCAAGGACACTACAGATGGATCAATTGAAGTTAGTATTACACACCACATTGGATAATTAAAAGGAAATCGGAAACTGGATTCAAATACATAACTGAGCTCAAAGAGTAATTAACGGGAAATCGGAAACTTTATGCAAATACAATAAACTAAACTCAAAAAGTAAGATGGATCAATTGAAGTTAGTATTACACACCACATTGGATAATTAAAAGGAAATCGGAAACTAGATTCAAATACATAACTGAGCTCAAAAAGTAATTAACGGAAAATCGGAAACTTTATGCAAATACAATAAACTAAACTCAAAAAGTAATTAACTATAAATCGGAAACTGAATGCAATTGCATTAAACTAACGTCAGATAATAACTAACAGGAAATTAGAAATTAGATGTAAATCTTTGAAAAATATTTAACGGGAAATCGGAAACGGTATGCAAATACATTAAACAAACCTCAGATAATAATTAATGGGAAACTGAAAACTGGACACAAATGCATTGAACTAAACTCAAAAAATAATTAACATAAAATAAAAAATCGAATGCAACTGCATTGAACTAACCTCATAGAATAATTGGTGGGAAATCAAAAACTAAATGCAAATGTATTGAAATAATCTCAAAGAATAATTAACTGGAAATCAGAAACCAGGTATAATTGTATCGAACTAACCTCAAAGCATAAATAATCAGAAACTAGATGCATATGTATTGAACTAACCTTAAAGAGTTATTAACGGGAAATCGGAAACTGGTTCCAAATACAATGAACTAATCTGAAAGACTAATTAACGAAACATTGAAAAATGGATGAAACTGCACTGAACTAACCTAAATGAATAATTAATAGGAAATTATAAATTTGATGTAACTGCATTGAACTAACCTAAAAAAATAATTAACAGAAAATCGGAAACTTGATGCAAATGCATTGAACTAACCTCAAAGAACAATTAACATAAAATCAGAAATTGGATAAAACTGCATTGAACTAACCTCAAAGAATAATTAACGGAAAACCAAAAACTAGATGCAACTGTATTAAACTAAAATAAGAGATTAATTAACAGGAAATCATAAATTGGATGCAAATGCATTGAAATAACCTCAAAAAATAGTTAACTGGAAATCGAAAGTTGAATGTTACTGCATCGCACTGACCTTAAAGCATAAATGACCGCTTTTTTAGCCTTCTCACATGAGTAATTACGAGTAATTAGGAACCCAAAACGAAAGTGAGTTTATAAAAATAGACTCTTATATGTATGCAAACTGTATAAAAATTGTAAACTATCGAACTAGCCTAGAAAAACAATTAACGAAAAATCAGAAAATAGATGCATATGTATTGAACTAACCTCAAAGAGTAATTAACGGGAGATTGGAACCTGGATGCAAATACAATGAACTAATCTCAAATACTAATAACTTACAGGCAAAAGAAAGATATTCAAGTTGTAACCATGGGTCACAAACTCCTCTACTTTTTGTCGGCATTCACTGGAGAATAAGTATCAACAGCATTAAGTACACAGAGACATACTTAAGCATATAAAGCTTACAATAGCATTTACACAAGTATTGTATAGCCGAGGTTCTCAGCTAGCTCCCATGTGCCATCATTAGGGCCATATCCCTTCCAACTTACCTACAGATTCAAGGCAAAGTGTAAAACTGAATAAATTAACAATAGCAGAAACATATAATCCAAAATGCATTATCTATTACAACTAAAACTAAAATAAAAATAAAAAATTCAGTAGAACCATTTTTCCCAAGAATGTCAAACCATATACATTTAGATTGAACAAAAGGTCGAGTAAGCAAAAGATTTGCAAATATAAATATGCGTCACAACTTGTTGAATCAGAAGAACATTCAAATAAATGAATAGCTATAAATTTTCATTCTACAAGTACCTTATAGTACAATCCAGGCTTTTTCTTATCGTTTGGATCGCCATAGCAAATATCAAGTATCTTCCCCACTTCATATGCACCTTCAGGAATGGCTTCCCCATCTCCAACTACATCCTCTTCAGAGATACTTGACTCCAGCTGGTGTCTTGTTGAGCTCCGGTCCCCAACAAGGAGAAGTTTACACACAGCTTCTGCCATTCCTTTAGCGGATGAGGATAATCCAGGAGGCGACTTCATTCCTTACAAAAAAAAAAAAAAAATGGTATTCTTTCAAAGGTATGCACTCTCATTGACATGGGAAGTTAACAGCAACTAATCAACAGACCTTGGTATCTGGATGATTGAGCTCTAAGCTTTTACAGGTGTCCTTATTACAATGAGTTAATGAGAGTGCATACATTTCTACAGTAAGCATTACAATGAGTCAACACTTTGTTAATGAGATACTGAAACAGTATATGACACATGTTACAACTATTTGACTTACAGTGACAAGTTTAACCCCGGATGTGGAGCCCCAAAACATAAACCAGTGGACATGGCACCACAGCCAGAATACAAATCAAGTAACTTCATCTCGGAATCCTCTGAAGCTTCACCAGAACATTCCTTACTCGAACTTGGCAAAGATGGATCTAGAAACTCTCTTGAAGAATCTAACCAGATTTGTTATCAGTCAGTATTGCAGCATATGGCGTAATCAGATGCCTTTCCAATACTAAACAAAACAATAATATACCTACTGGTAGGCTTTGAAAGGTTGAATATGGCAAAGAGTATGCCATATTATAAAAAAAAAATCACACTGCGGTATTTCTGCCAAACTGATCTGATAAATAAGATGAATTAGTCTGGACTGAAATGAAAGAAAACGCACTAAAGAGGGAAGAGTGATAGAGGCATACATTTGAGGGCACTTGTAAAACTGTGATCTTTGAAACCAGACATTCTAATGGGTTGTCGTCTCTGACTTCAAAATATAATACATGTCTCTCATCGAATGTGCTATTCAGCTCTTGGGTGACAACCTATTTAAAGACCTAGTTAAACATCCAAGCACAAAAACACCACTACAATAAACACACAGTATATATAACATAACAAAAGCATTGCGGCCAGTCGAAGAATTGATCTTACAGTATCAACCGGTCTAAAAAACCATTGCGCTCTAAAATAAGGCTCCTTATTGTCTAATTCAAAAAATTCCACTATTCTTCCTATATAATTGAGCTTTTCACCTTCAGACTGCTTGAAATAATACTCTTGCACTACAACAGACAAGCTCATTTGCAACGCCATACCCCGTCGCTAAAAGTTCCAAAAAGCATTGCAACTAATCAATTGCAACGCCAAACATGGCGTCACAAAGTTGCTGCAAAAAAGTGGGTCACAAAAGCTAAATTTCGACGCCTATAATGGCGTTGCAAAAACTTTTAACTTTTTGCAACGCCACACTTCGTTGCTAATATTATATGTGCATTGCTACTTCATTTTTCATAATTTAATTGGGTTTTAAACTATTTGCAACGACTAGCGTCGCTAAAAACTACTTTTGGCAGCACTTTTTGACGTTGCAAACAAATGGCTTTTTAACTGCACCATTTGGCGTCGCTATAAGTTAACTTTTTAGCTGCATTTTTCAACGTCACTATAAATTACCCAATTGCTACACTAGATGTGTTGCTAATTGTTTAAACCAGTTTGAAATGTCCTACTTCTTTCAATAGCTGGCACCGCCTGAATTATACAAAATATTTTGATTCATATGAATTTGCAAAATTTTCAAAATTCAATTTATGTATATAACAGTAACCATATTTCAAAGCACAATGATTCGTAACAAAGTATAATTCATTAATTAACATAATCCATTACAAAAAAGTGCCAATACATCATATCACATAATCGTCAAAACTAGATTTTTAGCAAAATTCTCAAACATCCGTAGACTGTCGTTTGAACAAGATCCATCCAGGTAATTTTCTTCGTTAGTCTATTGGCAACTGATTGATCAATCAATCTGGTACAACAAATTAAGAAAAAAAATGTATAAGTAAACTTATCTAAAACATTAACGAAGCAAAAATGCACTCAAGTAAGCAATGAATGTGAAAATATTTTTTTCTAGTTAAACGTATGGACCTAAGAAGTAAATACCATTACGACTTAGCTTGTAACGATTGTCTAAATTCCCAACCTTTTATAGTTTGAAAAACAATAATATGCCGATGGCCAAAAGCTTCTAAGAAGAAAGAAAGAAAAAACAGACACTAACCAATAGAGTTTGAATTAAACAACATGGAATTTCGGGTAAGAGAAAAAAACAATGATAACAAGAAGCTAGCGATTGTAATTTGCCTACTATGTTCATCAAACAATAATATATGCTTTGGATCGAAAAAATTATAAGATGTACAAATTAATAATATTTACTCATACTTGTCTGAATGGACTACCATCTTAAAACAAGTAAGCAACCAAAAAAGACTAAAACACATAATTTGGCTACCTCACATAGAAACACAAATGTCATATGGATCATAAGATAAGCATGTATGGCGTTGGGTTTTTAAGGTCATTACATTCTAATTTGTACGTTTTTGGTTATTTGTTTATACACCTCGATGGAGGAATACATGCCTTAAAAAGATAGTTTTGTTAGATCATGCTACCTGCCTTAATTATTGTACTTGAGTATGTTATATTGTGTAAATAAATTGTATGTCCTTAATATATCCCCGATAACCAAACTATGAACTAGTGAACTAGGCATAAAATCTCCACATGGTTCATACCGGGTGTGTTCATGACCAAAAGATACAAGAAGAAATCTACAAGACAATCAAGATAGGCCTTAGAGGTGATAGATTTTCAGTTGAGATAAAGGATAGTGAGCTACACTAGATCTTCTTGCTCAAAATTCACTATGAACTAGTGAACTAGGCATAAAATTACATGGTTGTATTGACCAAAAGATACAAGAAGAAATCTACAAGACAATACAGTAGCAAGGATAAAAATTCACAACAATTTCCCTTAAAAATAGATAAAAGTCATACCCTATGAACTAGTGAACTAGGCATAAAATCTCCACATGGTTCATACCCTCTTTTGACCAAAAGATGAAATCTACAAGACGTTAGAGACAACTCGATCTTAATCTCATATTGCATTTGTTCAGGCTTGCTACTTGTTCACTAGGCTGCATTAAGTCATGCATAGAGATTACAATAAGTCTTAGAACCAAAAATGTCAAGCAGCAGAACAAAATGGTCAATGGAGGCAACTTACAAAGCAGGTTAGTTCCAGACCAAGAATATGCAAACCATGTATCAATTCGAATCAACACTTGAAAACTTCTGACCACCTCTTCCGAATATCCAGTAAATTAAAATAACAAAGAAAGAGGTTATTGAAAATAATGAGTGGCCTGACCAAGAAAAACATGAGTCAGTAAAACTAAAACACGTCTAATCTTAGAGATATATGTTTGTATCAACAAAAACATGGTCTATAAATGACTCAATTGGCATTAAAAGATACTCACAACAAGTTTACATGCCTTTCTTGGTAGCAAAGTACGACTTTAAGATCTACAGTGACTCGATTGATCTTACAGGACTACAAAAATAACAGCAACTTAAAAAAGTCTTCTTATTAGCTAAGTATAGTCTTCATATCTTATGTTGAACTGATTGGTAATGGAAATACTCATAGAACTTACTTAATTTCAAGGCAATCACACTGTCAACAACAAATCCAACAATATAACCCAAGGACTTGAAACCATAATAGCTTACCAAAGTTGTGACTAATAGTGAACATTTGTAAAAGTGTAGTACTTAATCACACATTCCAATTAATTTAATACACAATTCCTACTTGCACAAACCAAAATGATAACATTTTAAATCTCAGAATATGATAACAATCAAATACTAGGTCCAGTGCCTAGAATGTTTCCGCCCAGTCATGAAAACAAGTAAAAGACATCTATGGACGTCATCATTGAGGTGGTACTTGAACCTATTAAGGAAATGTCTAAAACATCTGGGATAGGAAGACCGCCATTTCGCAAGCAAATTACAGGCATTTTACTTTTCGGAATCTTTCTAACACTCCCTTTATCCTGCACACAATCCAGAATTTGTAAGAGAATGAAAAAGGTGCAATGCCTCCGGAATGAGAGAAACCAGGAAGACTAAAAAGACAATCCTATTAAAGTGCACAAGTATGTTAGATTTTTCACATCTACAAAAATCTCACTGGTATCGGTAAAAAAGCTTACTGATGGGGAAGCATACTCATAATATCCACGTTTGACTTTAAGTTGATGGATATTGACGGGAAACTTTTCGGCAGATCAACTGAAGTGATGCATAGATAATAGAATCAGTACGAAGTCGCATCATAAACTTAGGTTCAAATGTCACTTGAGCACGCTCTTGTAAGACACTAATCATACGATGAAATATATGTAAAATAAGTGTATCATGCATTCATACGGGCAATAGAAAAGTTGCATTTAAAATAGCCTGACAACTGTTCCAAACAAAACAAATAAAACATATTATCCGAGACAATCAAATGTAGATACCATTGGACACATGATACACTTTATAAACCGTATCGAAGAAAACAATAAAAACTTATAAGGAACACACATGAACCAAAAACCCAACAGTATGCCAGTTCTAGTTTCCATATCAAAAAAATATAGAAATTTCATGAAACAGGTAAAGCAGGAGCCTATAAAACTAAATTAAAACAATTTTAACAGTGAGGTTCAAATATAATGAAAACCAAAAAATAGCAAAAAACATAACTCAATCAAACTATCGTTGAATTTTGACACAACCCAATCTATTTAAACGCCTTAGAATTTGATAAATGAGTGAAGGGTTAATAAAATATAGTGTTTAACGTACACACCTCTTATATAACACCATTCATAAGGTTTCAAGGTGGTTTCCACGTAATGGAAACTTGAAAGAGTGATTAGGTCATGCATATTGAGCTCATTAGAAGCAGAAAATGAGATGGGTAGTATAATTGAAAAACAGAGGATGATGATGAGTTTCAAAATATAAGACCAAGTCTGAAAGTGCCCGAGTAACCGAACGAACCTGAAAAATCGAAGCTTGGGTGGGAGAGAGATCGTTAGCTTACTATTGATGGATGTGAGAACTGAGGAGTGTTTTGGACTTTTGATTCGTTGCCAATTTGGGGAGGTGATGGTTGAAGTAAGGGTTAGAGAAAACAAAGAAAGTCTTTTTGGGTTTTTCAGTTTTGGTATTTCAATTTTTTTAGTTCTAGTTTTCAATAATTTTGGTATTTTAACTTTTAGTTTTTAGTTCGAGCGAAATTTTAAAATAGGCCCGCCCACCAGAGGCCCATCAACAATGCCACTTGTATCGCAATAGAGGCTATACCAGATAAACGTGTACATTCCTAAAAAATTGTTACAACGAAAGCAACGTCACAATTGACCCATTAAGCTTTAGCCGTGTTCTAAATGACAAAACCCCATAAAATATTGCATTTTCTTTTTTTAGAAAATATAATTACAACCATCTGCAACGCGAGAGGCGTTGCAGTAGATAAATCCCTCTACAAGAAAACTGATAGCACGCCAAATTTTTAGCAGCCCCAAAAGGCGTCGCAATACGTGACCTGTAACAACAATTTTTTGGCGTTGCAAAAGAGTGCGTTGCTAAAGGCCCCTTCTGTTGTGGTGTTGGTAAGGATAGTACATAGTGAATAATGCTACCACAAATTCATACTTTAATTACTCACCTGCACACACGCATGAACGTATAGACTATAAATAGTTTGATCCACTTCTGCTTTTGAAAAATGTCTCCTTGCTAGTAACTTGTCTTTATCACCATTTTGGAAAAAACAAAAAACAAGAATGCCGGATATCAAAATGGCCCATAACAACAAAATACAAGTTCTCAGAGAACATACATGACATCAAAAAAATAGCCACAAGTAATTTCGTCAAAATACGTCAAAATAAAAAAAAAAAAAAAAAAAAAAAACATATATAAGAGTGCAATTGAACCTGGTTCTCGTGACTCTACCGTGAGAGAGTGTGTGAGGGCGAAAACATTAATGCTTTTTCTCGATCTTCAACCTGGGTGAGAGACAGAGAGAGGGGAGGAGGAAAGTTCTATTAGATGAGAGAAGTGAATAAAAGAGAAGTACTATTTATAGAGGAGAGAGAAGGAAGACAAACCTTGTTGTTGCTTTAAAATCGAGTTTTCTTTCGAACAAACTCGAGTCTTCTTCTTCGATTTTTTATAGTTGTTTCGTGTCTACTCTTTATTTTCACAATGAGATCTTATTTCACAATGAGATCTTAACGGACATCAAAATCCAAGTCTAATCCAACGGTGGATGAAACAAATGGACAGCCGTAGCCAAAATGGGAACTAAAATCCAACTACTATACTCAAACAATACCCCACGGCCACTTAAAAACTTGGCCACGGCTGTGGGCCGTTGGACCCTGGAAAAAGCTCAATTTTCTTGTAGTGGTTCATGGATAAATCTTTTCAAGTGGGAGTAGTGTATTCTTTGAGAATATGGAAATAATCAATCTTTTTTAGTGATTTGTACACATTAGTACGTAAACCGAGCGGTGATGATTTACCGCTAAATCACTATAAATCTAATAAAACTATTATACAAGCTAGATCGAGTTTAAGATAATTCCATTTGAAAATTACGGATTAATATCCTAAACCACAAAGTGAATAGGCTATCTCAATTTGATCCCTTAGTTTCCAAGTACTTATGCACCATAATTGCTGCTCATTAACATATTTCGGTTTATTTTCAATAAAAATATATTCTGATTCGAAAATTTGCCGCTAAATCACCATAAATTTAAGAAAACTATTATATAAGCTAGATTGAGTTTAAGATAATTATATTTGAAAATTATGGATTAATATCTTAAACCACAAAGTGAAAATGCTATCTCAATTTGATCCCTTAGTTCCCAAGTACTTATGCACCATAATCGCTGCTCATTAACGTATTTCGGTTTATTTTCAATAAAAATATATTCTGATTTAAAAATTTGTGTGAGATATTTTGTAAAGCATTTTCAGCACACAAAATATTTAATAGATCCCAATCGCGTATGCCCGGGTCCAAAATCTAGTATTATCTATAAATTTGATGGCTAAATATCATGAAATTGTAAGTAGCATAGTGGTTTCTTTGTCAGTTCAAGCCCAGCTAAGGTGTTTTGTTTTGTTAAAAAACGTATAGTAACAAAGAATTAAATTAAAATCACCAATTATCACAACCAACAGTTGGGGTTGGTTCAGAAACCCAGGTGTTTTGTTTTGTTAAAAAACGTATAGTAACAAAGAATTAAATTAAAATCACCAATTATCACAACCAACAGTTGGGGTTGGTTCAGAAACCCAGTTGGACCGTCCCGGTTTAGGTGGTTTGATTGAAAACTGGACAAGTTAACCGGTTTTGATCTGGGCTAAATGCATAAACGATCTAGTAATTGACCTAATCCAGTTTAGTGACTGGGTTGCCGGTTCACCGAGTCAAACTACCGGACCGGGTCTGATAACACTGCCCTCAAGGAAATAAACATGTTTGATGAACCGTGGCTGTGTATTCAATCTTGATGTTAATTCAATATTTGCTATTAGCGCTAGTCTTGTTTGCCTGATTATTTAATCACTTGGCCGGTTGGCTCACTGTTTTATAAATCGTGTTTCTCTATATATTCAATTGTCCATGCCCTACCAGGCCACCAGTATGATACAAGCTAGCTTACAAACTGTAAAACAGATTATTCTTAAAGTGATTTGCAATTATTTATTTGTATGATACATTTATGTAATATTGAACTTAGCATCTTTCTAAAACGTTTCTAAAACGTCATTTCCTGGTTATATATGTGTTTCCAAGTGTCACTAACTGTACAAAAAATATGGTTTGGTTATCAAAGAAAAAATAGAGAAAACGTAATTAAGTTTTATTATTGAAGATAAAAAAAGTAAAAAATTCAATTTTGCATTTTAGTATATAAATATTTTTTTATTTCGATAATTCCATTGTTGTTTATTTTATTTTATTTTATTTTTCCAGTTTTGCCTATTAGCAATTCTTTTTTTACAAAAAAAATTGTGAGAGTTTAAAAATACAAATTTTCTTACAAAATATATAAATCAATTAGAAAGTAGACACATGCATACGCACCGGCTCTTTTAAAAATTTGCTCAACAATCATAACAAATCGTGATTCCTGTTTTCGTCACTAATCTATTTTAATTTCCTAACAAATTGTTTTAATCAAATCTTAAAAACCCGTTTTAATTTCTTAACAAATTGTTTTAATTATGTTTTAAAAACCCATATTTTTTAATTGGGAGAGGGATACCATTTTAATTTGGAAATAAAGAGTTTTTATGTTACTATTTGAGTTTTGGTTTTAAAAGGAAAGGAGAATCCCGTTTGAAGTTGGATTCTAAAAGGAAAAGAGTTTCCCGTTTTAAGTTAACTATTAAGTTGATGAGTAGAATTTTAATAGAGCTCGAAAAATACTCCTTGTGGGAGCTTTAATATTAAGACTAGCTTGTAGGCCCGTGGATACGCACCCGCTCTTTTGAAAACATTTATATTTTTTTTAGAAAATTGGGATTACCGTTTTAATTGCTAACTCATTTTAATTTTCTAATAAATTATTTTAAATGAAGTTTTAATTAAATTTTAAAAATCCGTTTTTTCAATTGGGAGAGGGATCTTGTTTTAATCGGAGAATAATTTCCGTTTTAATTAGATATGCTAGATTTTCTCTTTTCAATAAGGGAAGAATTCTCATTTTGATAGGAGAATGATTCCCGTTTTAATTAGAAGTGTTAGAATTTGTTTTAATAGGAGATGGATTCCCATTATAATAGGAGATGAATTCCCGTTGTAAAAAAAAAAAATCTCGTTTTTCAAATATGAGAGAAATTCCCGTTTTAATAGGAGATGACGTGGAATTTTAATATAGCTCAAAAAATACCCCTTATGAGAGTTTTAATATTAAGACTAGTTTGTAGGCCCGTGCATACGCACCGGCTATTTTGAAAACATTTAGATTTTTTTTAGAAAATTGAGGCTATCGTTTTAGTCGCTAACACGTTTTAATTTTTCTAGTAAATTGTTTTAAATTAAGTTTTAAAAACCCATTTTTTCAATTGGGAGAGAGATTCTATTTTAATAGGAGAACGATTCTCGTTTTAATTAGATATCCTAGATTTTTCCCTTAATTTTCAATAGAGAGGAATTCCAATTTTAATAGGAGAATGATTCCTTCTTTAATTAGAAATGTTAGAATTCTCATTTTAATAGGAGAATAATTCTCGTTATAGTAAGAGATGAATTCCCGTTGTAAAAAAGGATTTCCGTTTTTTAAATAGGAGAGAAATTTCGGTTTTGATGATGTGGAATTTTAATAGAGCTTGAAAAATACTTCCGTGGGAGCTTTAACCCATGCATACATACCGACTCTTTTAAAAACTTGTTCAACAATCATAACTATACATATATAAATTTTCTAACAAATCGTGATTCATGTTTTCGTTGTTAACCCATTTTAATTTCTTAACAAATTATTTTAATCAAGTCTTAAAAACCCGTTTTAATTTCTCAACAAATTATTTTAATCAAGTCTTAAAATCCCATTTTAATTTCTCAATAAATTATTTTAATTAAGTTTTAAAAACCCATTTTTTAATTAAGGGATGGATCCCGTTTTTAATTTAGAAGTGTGATTCTTATTTTTAATAGGAGAAGAATTTTCGTTTTAATTAGAAGTGTTAGATTTTTCTTTTTCTATAGAGGAGGAATTTTCATTATAATAGGAGAAAGATTCCCGTTTTAATTAAAAGTGTTATTTATTTATTTATTTATTTCAATATGAGAAGAATTCTCGTTTTAATAGGAGTTGATGATGTGGAATTTTAAGAGAGCTAGAAAAATATCCTTTGTGGGAGCTTTAATATTAAGATATAGATATAGATATAGATATAGATGTTGATTGCCCTTGAATACCTTGGGTGAAAATCCTGATCCGTCCCTGGCCTTCACTTATTTAATTTTCAACTATGCATATCCAAGATCCCTATTTCAATTTCATCCCAGTCAAAAACGTCAAACATATATATCTTGAACCAACAGAACAAAGAGATAATACATTAATACTATATAATGTTCTACGAAAATAATATGATCGATAACTTACATTTTTAATATTTTTAATCTTAACTTTATTTGTATGACAGAATATGTGATCTCATGGGAAGTAGTCAACTACGTACGTCTACACTTCATCTTTTTCATTTGAAAGAACTGAGCATCACTTGGTTGATCACATTGTCCAAGTTCAAGTAAGAAGATCCACCAGGTAGAGAAGCTTCTTCAGCTTTTTTCTTCCAATCCATCGCTTTCATTTTCATCTCCTTACCTTTCTCTCCCTCCATCAACTCCCTCACAAGGCTTTCAACTTCATCTCTTTTCACATTAGTATCAATTTCCATACCTATACCCCATGTAGTACATGAGAATCTGCAGTTTGTTTGTTGTTCAGCAAAGAATGGCCAACATATCATAGGCACACCACTAGACACGCTTTCTAAAGTTGAGTTCCAGCCACTGTGAGTCAAGAATCCTCCTATTGAAGGGTGACTAAGTACCTGTTCTTGTGGACACCAACTTGCTAACAGACCCCTTTCTTGAGTCTCAGTTATAAACTCGGGTGGGAGAATTGCCGACTCACCAACAACAAGATCAGGTCGGATAATCCAAAAAAATGGGTGTTTGCTATTAGCAAGGCCCCAAGCAAATTCAATGAGTTGTTGAGAACTCATGACTGTTATACTACCAAAATTTACATAAACAACTGAGTTTGCTTCCTTCGCGTCGAGCCAATTAAGATACTCTGAGTCTTCCTTCCATAAATTCGATCCCATGGATTTCAACCCGGGTTCTGTAACCTGGGATGGCTGCAAATTAAGTGGACCAATGGTGTAAATTGGCGGTAATGGTAACTCAGACTGGATTGCACTTAAAACTTCTTGTTCTATAGCATCATATGTGTTGAAAATGATAGCTGAAGCTTTATAGGCTCTCTCACTTTCACCAAGAATAAAGTCAACCATGATGTCGTTTGGGTCAGTAGTTCGAAGAAAGCTTGGGAAATCTCTTAAACGAATGTCTTTCATTCCTGGTACCCAATCGATCGGCGTCTCCAGATAACCATTTGTCAGATAACTCTCATCTATATACAAAAATCAAAGTTAATTTCATAACATGATAACAACCAACAGTGTTTCACAACTCATATATACGTACATATTTCTGACTTAATCACCAATATTCACAATACACATAGTTCAATTCTATCTCTAATTCATTTATAGTGGAAGACTTGATGATATAGATTTATGGGCCCTAGCTCCCTAGATATGTATTTTGTACCTTTAAGTGGTATAAGGCCTTTTTGTATGAGATGCTTATAGTGCAAATAACATGTGAAGCCACAAACACTAGTAGTCCAGAACATGACTTCTGGAATACAAAGTTCTTCAGCAACTCTAAGAGTGAAACTCATGACACCATCAGATAGTATGCAGGAAACTGGAGGCAAGTTTGCACTGTTATTGAGGTTGTTTATGAGATTGCGAAAGGGGACTAAGCAGTTTTTTCGAGTGGACTCGCAAAGTGCTGGGATGTCTTGTGTGGCATCGGTATCAGACGGTGGGAGACCATCTGGGATTGTTGTGAATTGAAAATTAGGTAAGCCGTTAAGTGAATCGGGACCTCTTGATTTGAGTAGACGTTTATGGTTGTATTCAGTATTGACGAAGGTGGTGTGAAAGCCTTTTTGATATAGAAGTTTAGCTACTTTGAGCATGGGATTTATATGGCCTTGGGCAGGGTATGGTATGCATACCACATGTGGTTTCTTAGCTTCTGATAAAGAACCCATTTCCCTCTCCCTGTTTCAATTCTCTGTCTCTCTGTCTCTCTCTCTGCTTAATTTGTGTATGAAATGTACTTGTTATTGTTATTGGAAAGCTAGGCTTCTATTTATAAGGTAAAAAATGCTATTAAATTACATTCTGGTTCATTCATGAACAGCCATCTAAATATTTGTCATTTATGTTACCTGATAATCTATTTTCTATATTAGAAGCTATCATCAATATATTAAGAAGAGTGCTAGGAAAGTAGGAAGTATAGTGTATGGACAAAGAACTGCATCACAAGACGTTTAATTTGTTTGAATGAACAGTGAATCAATGCATGCAGTTAGGCAACTCTTTTAGGAGAAAAAATTCGTTCCTAGGCGCTTAGGAGCAAAAAGTCTATTAAGCCCTCACCCACCACACATCCATTACTTTTTAACTATTGATTAATTCTAGTTAATTAAAATCTAATTAAATATTTATTTTATTATCTCTCAAAATCATTCTATTTTTTATATAATAATAATAATAATAAATCTTATATAATAAATTGAAAGCTACACTAACATTTATGAAAAAACTCTTAAATAAATTTTATCATAATTCTTAAAGAAACGTAAATGCAATTACAAATTGCTACTTTATTACAACCCAAAATATTGACGATAATAGCTAATACCATACAAAATAAAATTGGAAAATTCGCAATATAATTGAATGTAAGAGAACCCTTTGGAAAATCTGCAACACAAAATTAAAAATTTATTTTCTTTTTATTTTATGGAAACACAAAAAAATAAAAGATTTGTGGAAAAAAATATAGAATGATTTGGAGAGAGAATCAAATAAATATTTATTTATATTTTAATTAATTAGAGTTAATCACTAGTTAAAAGAGATGATGGATATGTGTGGAGGATGGGTGCTTAGGAAACTTTTCGCTCCTAAGTGTCTAGGAACGAATTTTTTCTCTTGTTTTACAAGGTCAAACATCATTTGTCAAAAAAGAGGGACTATACAACATAGGGGTGGGCAATGGGCCGGATCGGACTAGCCGAGCCCTAAATATTTAAAAGCCCTTTAGATATTAAGGTCGAGTCGGCCCAGTCCTAAAGTCAGCATAGAGTCGGGTTGGGCCGGGTCACAAGTCTAAATCTCAAGTCCTGACCCTATCCTAAACCCTCTTTAAAGGCTTTAGGGCCGGGTTTTAGGGTCGGGTTTTAGGTAGAGCCTATATATTTTCTTCGTTTTACAAATGTCATTTTTCGGACAAAGGTTTTTTTTTTTGTTTTCGTGTTACAAATTTCGCCTCGTATTTTCGCTTTAATGGTGTGGGACGGAAAACCTTTAGTTCTAGAGTTGGGTTGGATGTGAATAAAAATATAATTTATAAAGTAAGTGGGAAAATAAATTGAGAATAATAAGTTCTAGACTTTGATTTGATGATCAAAGGAATAAAGTCTTATTTTTTATTAGGCTAGTGCTCATTGTTCTTCATAGGCTGCTAGATAAGTTGACAAGTTTTGTTATATATAAGACAAGTTATTAAAAAAGTCGGCAGGTGTAAGTGATAAATTCTGAAAAACAATGTTATTTTAATTTAAAATATTTAATAAAAGAGTTGAATGATTATGACGTGTATTTATAGTGAAAATGTGAAACTATAACTAGGGCTTGGTTAGGGCTGAATTAAGGTCGGGTATATGTTTCAGAACCTTTGCCCTAGCCCTGTCCTAGAAGGCCTTAGGGTCGGGTCGGCCCTACCCTAAACTCTGTGAGGGCTTTAGTTGTGAAGGCTTTATAGGACTTAGGATCGGGTCGGTCAGGACCGGGTTAAGGTCGTTAGGGCCAAATTCCCACCCCTATTACAACATAGTAAACCGAAATGTTGTCTTAATAATCTTACAATTTTGTGATCACACTCATCTAAAGTCTTATTAATCTATCTTTTCTTTTTGTCCTTATCCCATTTATTTTTTCAAAAATTTGCCTGCCAAGCTAAATCAAGACGCGGAATTTCTTTTTCTGATAGTAAATACATAGATTAGTCATGAAACTTTTACAAATAAATCTTATATATATGATATTAATTAGCATGGGTGATTTATTAGAAGTCGTGCCCACGCACATTCAAACTTCTTTGAATAGATGTGGTCGAGTGACCTACCTCGACTAAGCCCTCTAGCTAGTTTGTTTCGCGCTCTAACAATCCTCCATTGCTTTAAGCCTAGGTGCAGAGTTATCCGTGGCGGCTAGGAATATAATGGAAGGGAATATCTGCTACCTTACCATATTTTTACCTATGCAATTGTAAAAAGAGAAATGTAAAACTAGAATTAATGCGTGAAAGCAACACACAACTATGAACTTATGAATTTATGGTAAGTCACTAAGGGCTGTAACCTAAATTTTAGATTATTTTATTTTTTATTAGAAAGTTTTTATTGATTTTTTGTGAGGGTGTTTTCCATCAAGTGATGGCTATCTCTACAAAAAATAGCTCTCAATTCATCTTGGGGGCCACTTTTAGGAGTGGAGTATAGCTTTGGAGTCACTATAAGGTGAAGTTTATATAATCATTTCCTAATTTTTTTAGAAACACTTTAAAAAGAGAAAAAATAAAAAATAAAAAATGGAATAGCCACTACTTTACCCTTCCAGAAGGATAATTCATTTTTATTTTTCAAAATAGCGTTGATCGATGCTTAACGCCTTAACCTTAACCTTAACATGGAAATTGCACGTTTTGGTTTCTAAAAAAACAGTCAATGAATTGAGCAATTGCGTTGATGATGCTCCAATTAGGGGAGGGAATCGGGTCGGGTTTGATCCGAATCCGACCCGATTTGAACCCAAATAGTTTGGGTTCGGGTCGATTTTTATATCTCTTTGTTTATTCGGATTGGGTTTGGGTTCAGGTCTGTCGGATTCGGGTTCGGATATATTTTTTAGGTTTTTTTTTTAATTTTTAGTGTTATCTGATCGGGTTAGTCGGATATAATCGGGTTCGGGTTCGGATATTATGAAACTATTTAGATTTGGATTTGGATTCGGATATAGCCATATCCCACCAAACCCGACCCTAGCTCCAATGTGTTCGCTACCTCAAATAAACAAAACATGTATATCATTTTTGGTCTTGGAAAGATCTCCAATCAGATGATTCCATACATAACCAGCTAGCTATATTATGTCATTCATGATTGCATGCATGGATCGTCTAGCCAAAATATTACAATATATGTTAATACATCACTAGTGACTTCACAGGGCAAAACATTACTATATTTCTCTATAAATAAAATAAAAAACAATTCCAATAAGATCAATATTTAATGAAAACTAATAATTAATCCTTGATTGATTGACTACTAATGAAAATTATTAAGATATGAACGTACTGCCAATCCAAGTTTGAGGGATGCATAAAATGTTGAGTCTCTCGATTGGGATTTGCTTATCTCATTTCAGATTTTTTAAAATTTTCAAGCCACTTCGATCAGCTGACTAATTAACAAATAACAATAATGTGCCTGCTGCATTCATTTGAATCAAGTTAATTGGATCATATATGGGTAGTGCACTCTATTGCATGGATACGCCCTAATTTCCTCTGTATTGCGTACCCGTGTCATGCGGACACGGATACGGACACGGACACGGACACCCGGACACAAACAAAACAGTACCTAATTCTCAGATCTCGCCGTGTCCAAATCGTCGTACCCGTGTCCAAACCAGACACTCCGTCCCGTACCCATGCAACACAGGTAGTGCATGTGCCTGCATTCATTTGAATCAAGTTGGATCATCGATCTGCATTTAATATAAGATGATACAATTTGTAGTTAGTATAAATCATCAAACTAGCTTGCATTTATAAGTACAACACAAAATAGAGGAAAAAAGAAAAAATTACATGTGCCAGCTAATTTAGTTGGTAAAATTTTTGGGTGATTTTATTTGAGGTCTGGAATTCGAATCCCACCAGAATTCAAGTTGCTCAAGTTAGATCTCATTTACAACCGGTTTGCCAATCATTGTCACTAAATACCCCGTTTTTTTAAAAAAGACATGACATTTTCATTTGTTATTTCTTTCAATCAAAGACAAACAAAATTTCCATATCTACCGTCACTTTTTCCTGTTTTTATTGCATTTTTTACATTTTAAACTTGTTTATTTTACCAACGTTCTTTTCGCCTTTTTTCCGTTTTAAACCCGTAATAAATTTTTATTAATAAGAGAAAAATGCTCCTCTATCAAACATCAACGATAAGTGGAGACTGGAGAGTTGATGACCCAAATGTTAACTGGACTGCTAAATGTCAAAAATTAAGCACTGCCCAGTAGCTCCAAATCCGGCCCATTATATGGACAGACATCTAGTCAAATTGGGCAGCAGATACTGTCTTTAGCTTTTAAGTTTCACGTACGAAAGAAATGTGACAGCTTCATATGGGTATTGGTTTGCTGGATAGATGAAGACATTCTATTATTCTATGCACGTTAATAGTGAAACATAGTTGCTCTTACTATCACTGTTGACCCAAGATAAGCGATTATAATATTCCATCCAATTGGTAGTAAGTTTTGTGCGATCCGGGTGCCCGTTGTATAGTACCAAGTAAATAGTTGGTTTTGATAACCATTTTTCTTGTTTACAGCCCCAGTTTTCATGATCTCATTAGTGAAGTTCAAGTTGCAAATATATTAGGTCAGCCTCATTTTCTTGTCTATACGACACTTGTGCACTGTCCCACCAAGTACGAGGTTGAGAGGCTTTGGGTTTCAGAATTCCAGACTGGGGTTCTGGCTTAGGGCTGTTAACGGGCCGGGCCAAAAGTCCCAAAGTCCAATTAAATCCGGACCGATCAAATATGGATATAGACTTTAAATTCGGCTCGATGAGTCTATTGGGCCAATTCTGGATATATTCCAATTAGGTCCGATAATAATGGCATGGCCCGAAATTTTCAGGCTAGTGGTTGTGGTTTTTATTTGTTTTCAAGCAAAAAGAGTACAATATTATTTGAATTAAAGTATAACAAGAAACTCTACACGATGTGATGGTAAGAGAACTTGTTGCAACACGACACATTCGAATTTGCGGTCCATCCTAGCAACGAGTCCGGATTCAGAGAGGCTACCCGCACAAGGAAATAACGTAAGACTTAACCACCGTATTCCACTATTTTCGATCTCAAGTCTAATTATTTATCTTATATATAATGCGGATACTGGATTTTCCAATTAGTTCTCGTATTCCCGGTTTTAGAACAAAGTTTTTAATCAAAAGGGTACCAGACAGTTGGATAGCCACTATTTTTTTACTCTTCACTGAAAGGGTAAATTGGTAAACACGCTTCGCCTTTTACACCTCTTAAATTACACCCGAGAAAAAACTGAACATCCATACCCTTTCTTTCACTCTTTAATCAAGGGAAACAAATAACTGCAAACGAATTATTTTCAACCGCTTTTCATCATCAACCCAACTCTCCTCATCATCCCAAACTCTCTCACCCACAAATTCACAAATTTTCTCCCCAACGCTTTTCTCCGTTTTTTTTTCCGTTTTTTTTTTGTAAATCTCTCTTATTCATTCATTTTCTTTTTAGTCAAAGTTACGAGAGGTACTTTGTTTTTTCTTCGTTTCAATTACTACTTCCTCCGCACCTTCATTTTTACATTTTCATTTTTGTGTTTTACAGAACCGAAGTGTTTCACATCGGCAACGCGGAACCAGACTTAGAAGAAGAGGTCCTGAAAATGGCCAACAAAGACAAAAGCGTTCTATTATTAATCGTAGAAATCGCTATCAAAGGCATATCAATCAACAACACTTATCTAATGAAGGTTGGGTTTTATCTTATTCCGTGTTATCTCATAATGTTTAAAACTTTATTCTTTGCATCTGTCTAACTTATTCTACTAATCTCATAATTATTTCATTTTTATACGCAAATGTATTTTTTTTCCTTTATTTCTCTTAACAGTCCTGTAAGTACTAATCTACAACTTTGGTTTGATTATGTTTTCTTACCTTTTTAAAGTGTTATTTTTCTTTTCGTTGTTTTTTTCTCAGTGTTGTTCCAATTATTGAGTTAAAGCATTATTTACACCCGACAACTCTCCCTTCAGACGTGAAGGTATTATCTTCTGCCATTCTTCTTAGATTAAAGTTTTCTATTTCATGTCAAATGATTCATAAAATTCAAATTAATGTAAATGGCACTTCACTTATTGACTATACTTCGATCCTGGTTTATTCTTTATTCAACAAATCTTATGCGTGTTAAAAAATAAATTTAGTGATAGCTCCTAGAAGTCATTTGTTTGATTGATGTACTATATATTGTTGATTCTATTCTTCATACTCTGTTCGATTTTGTTACATGTTGTTCAATTTTATATACCTATAACTCCCAGTAAATGTTATTTTCCAACCACACGTATATTCAGATGCTACAACGATAAAATGCAACGGTTATAACCAAATTGTATGTGTCAGGTTGGACTGTTAGTTCCTATTGTACAATCAAGTATAGCATGGTTGATTTATGGGAAATATTTAATGTAGAGAAAAAGGACGTTTTTTCTCTTTGGTGTGAAGGACGCGACCCGCGTTCGAATTATGCCTGAACAAGGCACGACCTGCGCTCATGCCTTTGGCGATCATCAGGTCCTTAAGCGCAACCCGCACTCCACTTTGCCTGGTCGAGGGTGCGACCCACGCTCCACCATTTTTCAGCACGAATTTTGACTTTTTCAGAAGTTTTCTGAAATAATATAAATATAGGTTTTTTCTGTAAAAACCTAACCTAACCAAAAAGAAAGAAAGAGAGATTGTAAGAGAGAAATTCTTAGTGAGTTGAATGTTCATTCTTTGTGAGTGAATTGAGAGCTCTTGTAATCTGTTACTCCGGACATCTAGTAAAGCTTGGATCTCGCCAGTGTGGACGTAAGCAAATTGCCGAACCACGATATATCATTGTCTTGTTGTTGGTTCTCTTTTGCATTATTATCTTTACTGTATATGATTGTTATTTGATATTAAGAAGTGTTGGGATATCACTTGGAGGGTGTTGAAGTCTTGTATAGTAAGAAGAATCGATCGTTGTGTAGGATTGATCTATTTGTTGTGGGTAACGTTGTTTCCGCATTGTACTATTCACAACAATTGGTACCAGAGTGAGGTTTAAAACCTAGGATTTTGAGTTTTGGTAAAGAATCATAGTGCTCAAAATTTGTGTATACAAGGTGTTCGATAAAATTCATGAGTGAGATATTTTTTGGGTTATTTTTTGGGCTACTGAAAGACTTGGAGAAACTAAGTATGGAATTCTGCGAGCATTGTGTCTATGGCAAGCAGTGCAGAGTCAAGTTCGGTACAAGCAAGCACAAGACGAAAGGCATCCTGGATTATGTGCATAGGTCTGACAATGGTAATGCGAAAGTATATCCTATAGGCCTTTCCAAGAGTTTTCAGGCGTATGAGTGGAATTGTCGGATTAATGGATAGTGAGGGGCACGCCGCAACAGAATGGGTTAGTAGAGAGAAGGAATCGCATGTTGCTTGAGAAAGCTAGGTGTTTACTTTCCAATGCCAATCTTGGCAAATAGTTCTGGGCAGATGTAGTGGCCATGGCGTATTATTTGTATAATAGATCACCAGTTCCGGCGATAGACTGCAAAACACCTTATGAGGTGTGGACAGGGAAACCAGCTGATTATGGTACTTTGCGCGTGTTTGGATCTAGTGCTTACTACCATCTGAATGATAGTAAGCTTGATTCTAAAGCTAAGAAAGCAATATTCTTGGGCTATACAAATGGAGGAAAGGGATACGGATTGTGGTGTCTTGAGAACCACAAGTTCCTGGTTAACAGTGAGGTTACCTTTGATGAGACTTCGGTGCTACATTTTAGCAGGCCGGAGAAGGTTGGAAATAGTGGTGATTCTATAGAATCTCAAGTGATTGAGATAGAAGCGTCTGCGGATGCTAAAGAGAGTGAGGTTCTTAGTGAAAGAACTATTCAATAAGAAGTAGAGCTACAACAACATAAGCAGCAAGCTTTGGCTAGATCAAAGTCAAAGGGAAGTGTGAAACAAGTTATGAAATATGGGCATGATAAGCCAGTGAAGCATTATGGTCAACCGGACTCAGTTGCCTACGCACTGAATATCGAGTGTGATGAACCAAACGACTTCGCAGAAGTAGTTAGATATGGTAATTGCATAGATTGGTCGGTGGATATGCATGAAATGGTGGAGGCTCATAACAAGTTTTGTACTTGGGAATTTGTTTTATGCCTACGGGCAAAAGAGCTTTGGGTTGTAGAAAGTTCTCTATGGAGTTGAGTTCCAACATTGGTTGGAGGTATTCATGCATTGTTAATTGATGCCTTTCGTAGGCATGGCCCTTTGTGGGTGGAATTGTTCTTTCTGAGCATGACTCTCTGTGAAGATAGCTCTTTGTGGGCATGACATGCTCTTCGTGGGCATGACTCTTTGTGGGTGGCTCTTCGTGAGCAAGACACTCTTTGTGGGTGGCTCTTCGTGAGCATGACACTCTTTGTGGGTGGCTCTTTGTGAGCAAGACACTCTTTATGGGTGGCCCTTTGTGGGCATGGCCCTTCGGGGCCGTTGACTGCGAGTTCTGGATGGATGTATTCTTGCTGGATGTGTTCGGCTCAGTTTTATGTGTTAAAACCTCACCGAGGTGGAGAATGTAGAGAAAAATGACGTTTTTTCTCTTTGGTGTGAAGGGCGCGACCCGCGCTCATGCCTTTGGCGATCACCAGGTCCTTAAGTGCGACCCGCGCTCCACTTTGCCTGGTCAAGGGTGCGACCCGCGCTCCACCATTTTTCAGCACTAATTTTGACTTTTTCGGAAGTTTTCTGAAATAGTATAAATATAGATTTTTTTTGTAGAAACCTAACCTAACCAAAAAGAAAGAAAGAGAGAAATTCTTAGTGAGTTGAATGTTCATTCTTTGTGAGTGAATTGAGAGCTCTTGTAATCTGTTACTCCAGACATCTAGTAAAACTTGGATCTCACCAGTGTGGATGCAGACAAATTACTGAACCACGATATATCTTTGTCTTGTGGTTAGTTCTCTTTTGCATTATTATCTTTACTGTATATGCTTGTTATTTGATATTGAGAAATGTTGGGATATCACTTGAAGGGTGTTGAAGTCTTGTCTAGTGAGAAGGATCGATCTTTGTGTAGAATTGATCTATTTGTTGTGGGTAACGTTGTTTCCGCATTGTACTATTCACAACATTTAATCTATTGATAAGATGTGTAGGGTGATAATCACTATCTGTTTCGTGAAAATTTTATTGCAGAGGATGATAATCACTATATGTTATGGTGACAAATTTAGAGTTAAAAGTTTCCAATAAGTACAACAAGTGGTTTTTCAGTATACCATGGTTTGTAAACTGTACTTCAACCATGCATATACTTTCAGAGCCATGCATGTAACCTTGTACAAAGAATCGTAGTATCGATAAAGATGAGAAGTAAACTTGGCATCATTACGTTAGTGGAAACTGTACTTCAACCATGCATGCATATACTTTCAGAGTCATGCATGTAACCCTGTACGTACAGAGAATCTTAGTATCGATAAAGATGAGAAGTAAACTTGGCATCATTACGTTAGCATTATTCATCATTATTTTTTTTAGTGGGAAAATTAGTATAACTTTTATGTATTGTGCGTACTCTGAAATGTGAGAATTCTTACAGGAACATTGACAAACCGATTGTGATGAGATGGAAGCAAATTGCAAATAGCTTTATTATGTCAATGTGCCCAGCGCACAAAAGGAGACTAACTGCTGAATCCACAAGGTTAGCTACTTAGATGACTCCAGTCACAAACTCACAATACAAATTAATGTAGTTTATTTATGCTAAAATCGTCGATGGTACCTCCTTTCGACTTTAATTTGATCTTGCTAGCTACAAACAATATATGTTTTGTGGTGTCTTTATTAGAGTTACTTAGTGTAGTGATATATCCACATCAACGATACTTTTTAACCCTCTCCTCTTCATACGTCGCTTAATTTGCAGTGATTTTTTACTCTAACAAGCAGAAACTTGCAATAGGTATGATTTATTCACTGTTTTTGTTTTTGTTTTTGTTTATTGATGTTCAAAATTGAAATAGCCTTTACTCTTGCAATGTTCATATGTTTTTATTTTATTGAATCAGTCCATATTCTGCAACTTTATGTTTTTAAGTAGACAAGTAGAGTAACCAATTATAGTTTGAATCCTTTTGTATGAGGTGATCAGTCATATTCAGGTGTAGATAAGCTTTTTGTACCATAGGATTCCTTATTATTAGTTTACCTTTTTCTTTGGTGTTTGATCAAGGAGAAAATTTGATTGTTGGAATATTAGATTTGCATGTTTTTTAATTTCCATTTCCTTGATTGCACTATGGATGCCATTACATGAGACTGTTGCTGGTGAAGATGTTAAGAAGCGCATGTGTATTCTGCCATTCCTTGACAATAGGATTTTTTCCAGCAACATGTGTCTTGATAAGAAGTAATTTTAGTTCTTCATTGTTGTTTTCTGAGTTTGATCATTGGTTATGTAGGTTCCCTAAAAAATGATATGATGGTAAGTTTTTAAACTACACACTTCAATTTCAATGTTTCAATTGTGATGACTAATTAGAGAGCATGCTACTACCTACAAGGCTAGCCATTCTCCACTGGCAACTAACATGTTTATGCTTTAGATCTCTTGGTTTCGAAGGCAAAATGTAATGGAACTATCAAACGGTGCTTGAAGCCTAGCAGAATAGGGCATCTGAAGACCTAAGAAGGAAGGTATTAGATATGAAGATTGGACATGTCACCAAACATTTAGCTGTCTAATCCACATGAACAACATATATCAACTTCTCATGATCAGAATAGCCTGCACATCTTCATTGTGTGCGAGTCTATGACTCATGCTTATTTTTTTTTATGCCTTTAAATATGTTTCATAACTGTTTTTAGGAAATGATAACATTATATTTCATTTCAAGTTTCCTTCCATATATAATTGTTGTAATTCAATTCATATACACTTTGAGAATTTAGATCTGTGTTTTGCAATGTCTATGCATTACTATCTCATTGATTTTACAGTTGTGGGATACTTTAGCTTTTTTTCAAGAATATTTTTTGAGAATCAATTGTGGGATACTTTAGCATGTTAGCAAAAAGTACTTGGTTGCCCATTCATGGTGGTAGCTTGCAATGAATACTATGTACAATTAGTTTGGGTTCGTACAACATATCATGTGCTTTTAATTTTTTTTTTTTTCCATATTAGAAAACTAAGATGGAAAGTTCCTATGTCGTTGCAATTATTACTTCATGCCCTCGGCTTTATCATCATGCTTTTTCCCTTTTACAAACATGTGAAAGTGATGGGATACTAGGAGAAGTCTATGCTTGATTTAGATATTGCAAAAACTATGTACTTATCTTTTCCCCCTTCTAAAAACCTGCTACCACATATACATTTTTCAGACCATTCTAACCATTGTAGGCAGGCGCAATATGCGTGCCCATTTACTAGTTACTCTAATCTTGTTATTGATAAGTACGTAAATGTTATATATTTGCGCTTAATTTTATATTAGTTAGTCGGTTTATTTTATATGTTTGATTTAGTTAGTGTATCTTGTTATTGATATAATTAAGCACGTAAAAGTATACCCGCTCAATTCCCCTCATGGCAAAAAAAAACCCCCATAACCATTTTTAAAAAAACGTAAAAGTATACAAATGTTTTCCTTAAAATTCAATATTTAATAAACAAAGTAAAGATGATTAACATTTGATATCCACTATTTTCATTACATTCTCGTCATTCCAAAAAATTACAACCACTATTTACACAAAATTATAATAGTAATCACCATTATTTACAAAAAAAATTACAAGTAACCACTATTTAAAAAAAGTTACAAGTAAACATCATTTTACAAAAGTTTAGCCTTACATTCACTGAAAAACTACATTAAATCATCATCATCAACAACAACGTCAGATAGGATAATTGCATAGGGTTCAACTTCAGCATCTGTCAAAAGTTGAAGCAGGTTCCTAAAAGCCTCTATGTATACATCGACTTTAGGTAATGCCCAATCTCTCCATTCACCACCTCCTTGAAAAACAAGATCTCTCCATGAAGTCACAGGTCTAGGGAATAAACAATTCTAGTTGAGTTTTACATTGACATAATAGTTATTGTCTTTGTCGCACAAAACACCAATTATTTTAGGATTACTTGGAGGACTTAAGTGCAATGGAAGGAAAGAATGTATGCCACTAGGGGGGATAAAAATAAAATAAAAACCACATTATACTTACTAGCAATTAAATAATTGGTTTCGGGCATCGCGATCAACATATATTTCGAGGAATAACACAAGCTTCTATACCAATCGATGATTGTGCGAAGTTTTGAGGCTCCATCATCGTGCCACATTTTATCATATAAATCGTGCCTCCATGAGTCAATCTCTTCAACTAAGTCTTGCCTCACTTGTATCCACCCGGTCTCCTTATCAAATCCCATACCAACTGTAACTGCCCGAAAACCACAGTTTCCATCACTACTCACATTTTCAAAATCTTCTACATATTGGCGAAAAGATTCATGCACAAGAGGAAGATATTTTTCTTTCGTACTTATCGGAGCAACATGATTCTTTAGAGTTTTTTCCGAAGCAACAACCTTTTTCAAAGAAATCTTCGGAGCAACAACCTTTTGTGAAGCATTCTTCGAAGATTCCTTAGGAGCTTTTTGCATTGAAGATACTTTTCGTTTCTTCGGAGCATGTTGCATGGAAGCAACTGATTTATTGGTTGGTATTATAAGAGGTAGTGATCTCTCCCAAGCCGAAGGATCCATTTTTTGTTGAGTCTTCATCTTTACTTTCACTTTTCGTTGACCCTTTAGTTTTCTTGCCAAGACTACCAACTGGTCTTCCCTTTGGCTTCACTTTTGTTTGAGGAGAGATAAACCAAGTATTTAGCGGACAACTTATTTCCCTCAATCTCTGCAACAAGTTCTTTTTTTTATCTTCAAAAGAATTTTGGTAATGGTCAACAAACAAATCAAATTCATCTTGGTAGTCTAGGTCACCTCAATTAATTGGGTTAGGTGTTGTACTTAGCTTCTTCCAAAATGGGTGAATCAGGTTCATAGTAAGCTTTTCTCCCTTCTTAGAAAGACCATTCAATGAATTGGCACATGGTAATCCATGTGTTACGGAGAACACAACCACACTTTTTTGCGTAACTTTCTACATTTTCACATCTTTCTCTCTCTTCAAGCAATAAATTCATCGCTTTCCTTGACACAAAGCCTCGAATTTTACTAAACAAAGCAATCATGTGTGCAGGCCTAATGTTGTTCAAGTTTTGCTCGAACAAAGCTCTAATTTCGATAACTTGAGCAACAACATTAGGATGGATCAATTCCCACATGTCAAGGAATGTATGATTTTTTTTCTCCCATTTAAGCTTCACTTTAGAGAAGCATGTGCGCCTTCAGCTTGGTTCGTGGTCTTCTCACCAAAGTTCACACAACGATCTGACTAAGCGTCAACAAATTTTTCTTTGCAAGACATTCATGTGTTTTGAAGATAATCAATCAGATCTGGAAACTCATTGAACTTCTCGACAATATAATTCCATTGCCACTCCACCTCCGCATTAGTTGTAGAACTTACCAAACGATCCCACAAACTCGAATTTTTTTGGCACAACGATTCCACATCAGGAAGCTCTTTTCTCGCTCTATGTGCAACATTCATAAATATGTGAAATCGGCAAAACAATTTAGTAACTTGAGGGAAAACAACTTCCAAAGCTTACCTTTCATCAAAGCAGCATCAACATCAATCAGCATTACTAAAGGTGTCAAACCATCCAACATTAACTTAAATTTCTCTAGTTCCTAACTGAAGCCATCTGCAGTTTCTCTCTGCATTAGACAATAAAATGCCAAAAAAGTTTTGTGAGTAGGGGTGACACCTACGATCTCGAATAGTGGGTAATCATGCATATTCGTCTTGTAGGTGGCATCCATAATGAAGACATATGGAAAACAGTTGGACAAAGATATGCTGTCTGGATGCGCCCAACACAAATCCCTAATCTCATCTATATTGTCTACAAGTGTAACATGGTGAATATACATTTCCTTTCCTGAGAAATCAAATGCAGAAGTTGTTGCATTTCTGTTCTACCTGCCATGACTTCTACTTTATTTTTATTGCGAAAGTTGTATAGAGTTTGTATGATCGATGCATTATTTGGAAATCTTTCCTTAAGGTTCTTAAGAGTATTCTTGGGTCTCATCCCTGTTTTCATCAAATCAGTGACTAAAATTTTCTCTCCAACTCTTAATATATTGGCATATGAGTGGCCCTCTAGTTGTACAATAACAAAATGATTGCAACGACCAAAAACCACCTCAATTTTCCAACAATCTTTTGAATAAGAAACAAAAACACCTCTTATTTTGAATCGACAACCACACTTTCTCGTTCCCGCGTTTCTCTTCCTCTAGCTTGAAGTGATTTCCTTTACCATTTTTTTTGCACATGCACCTGATACTCACCAGAGCGCTGACATTCCAAAAAAAATCTTAGAGTCCTTCCACACGTATTTAGTATAGATCCGAGCTCCCAATAACAATAATCATGCCCAAACCTCTCCCCACTTGTTGAACCCAATTCACCATTTCTTTACGAGATGGGAACACCTAAGTTCGCAAAACAAAATCACATAAAATAATATCATTATTAACTCAGATCAAGCAAACATTTCTTTGATTAATAAACTAAAATTTTATGACTTACCACATCTGTAACAAATGAATCACTAAAATCTGGGTACTCCATCCTGCTACTTTGATCATAGGGCTCATCATTTGAAACATAACTAGCAAATCCTCTTCAATCCTCATAAATTCACTTGTATACTCATTTGTCGGTAACTAAAAATAAATAAAATGAAAATGATTAAAAAAGTTATAAATTCACATGTTTTGTGCTATTCTTATGGTTCGATATAAGGCCATTTTATTCACCTTTCTAATTATGTTTGTTACGGTCTTCAAGGTAATGGTAAACTTTATTCTCACTCGCTACTCACTTGCCTTAATTTATTTATTTATTTTTTTTTTCATTCACTCGTTTGTATACAATTTTACTATGTTTTAGTCATTGATGTGAAATTAGTCTCACAAACTTGTCTCTAAAACTTCAACCTATTTCTGCTAGTATGCTAATACAAGCTTCGAACTTGAATGACTTTTTACTGGAATTACGTACTATTATCTCATTCAAGTTTTAACTATGGAAATCAGGGAATACCCTTGATTTGTTCTATTTCATATGTTCATGGGAATAACTTACCGCCAAAATCCATTAGACGAGAAAATGTTGTGAAAAAAATAACGGTGATTGTCGCTCTTCATTTATGTAAGATGTGTGGTAATGAAGGTCATTGTCATTCTCGACTGACTGATCATACGTCAAATTCTCCAAAATCCCTAACGTGAAACTTGTAATCATTGAGTCTTCTTCAATTTCATTAGGCCATTCACTGGGGTTTATGGAAGAGAGCGCTGTATTTTTATCACTCATATTTGAAGGAAGTAAATTTTGGTGGAATTGAGAATGACGGGAGTTCGGTTTCGCTAGGACAAAAAAAGAAATAGAGAGAAAGTGTCGGATGAGAATGAGAAATTAATATAAGGTTTAGTTTTCTCTTTTTAAACTTGGGGTGCCTACTAGGGGGGTGGGGGGTAAACCCATATGAAGAAGGGACACGTGGCCTATCTTTTTACCAAAGGGGTCACTACACCATTTAGGCCAAACAAGAACGGATTAGAGCCTGTTTCTGTTAGGCCTGTCTCTAAATTGTGAAGAAAACTGTTGGACTTTTAGCCTAATTTTGAAACAGGTCTAACGGGCCCTATCCGTTTCTGTTTGGCCCAAATGGTGTAGTGGGTGCTAGTCCGGTGTCAATACCGCCGCTCTTACTGTAAGGTTGTAAGAGACAAGAGAAACTTTGTTAACATCTCTCTGCCATGTGACATGCTACTGTACTGGCAGAGCAAGAAATATTTCATTTTTACAGTGAGGGTCCAAAGGCGCACGCCAAGATGTGCAGAGGCATAGCCTTCGTGCGTGCATAAAATCATGAGTCCCGCTCTTGAGACTAAAATATTCCCACATTGTGATTTTAGAACCTAGAGATCAATCTAAAATTCCTGTGGGCTCTGTACGTAAGCACTCATTGACAATTGTTGTTCTTGAATTGGATGTTCCGAAGATTAACACCCTAAAGGAACCACTGACACCAATTAACATGGAAGAACTTAATTTTGCCCTTTGTGGCCACAATTTAGAGAAAAGAAAGTGAAGTTTATTGATTTTTTTATATGAGAAAAACAAATCCGGCCAGGAACAACAAAGAGAAGGTAGTAAAGCTGGGGTCAATGCCAAAGCGTGTCATCTAAATAGTTGATTGATCATATTGTCAATGTTCATGTAAGAAGAACCACCAGGAGCAGTAGCCTCTTCAGCTTTCTTCTTCCAGTCCAATGCTTTCATCTTCATCTCCTTACCCTTCTCTCCCTCCATCAACTCTCTTACAAGGCTCTCCACTTCCTTTCTCTTCACATTACTATCGATCTCCATGCCTATACCCCAATGTTTACACGAGTATCTGCAATTTGTATGTTGATCGGCAAAGAAGGGCCAACATATCATAGGCACACCACTAGACACACTTTCTAAAGTTGAGTTCCACCCACTGTGAGTCAAGAAGCATCCTATAGAAGGGTGACTGAGTACTTGTTCTTGTGAGCACCAAGTTGCTACTAGACCCCTTTCTTGTGTTTCAGTCACAAATTCAAGTGGTAGGATCACCGAGTCACCAACCACAAGATCGGGTCGGACAATCCATAAAAAAGTTCGATTGGTATTAGCAAGGCCCCAAGCAAATTCGTTGAGTTGGTTACTCGTCATGACTGTTACACTACCAAAATTTACGTAAACAACTGAGTTAGGTTCCTTGGAATCAAGCCATTCAAGACACTCGGGTTCTTCTATCCATAGATTGGAACGAATAGAATCCAATGTAGTTCCTGAAACTTGGCCAAGAAGCAAATGCAGTGGACCAATAGTGTATATAGGTGGAAGAGGCCGAATCAACTTGAACGAAATTGCTCTTAACACTTCTTGCTCCAATACATCAAAAGTATTGAAAATAATAGCTTTTGCTGCATATGTTCTTTCAGTTTCACTCAAGACAAAGTCGATGGTGTCGTCTTTGGCATCTGCAGTTCGAGCAGAACTTGGCAGATCTCTGAAACGGATATCATTCATTCCAGGTATGCATTCTATTGGCATTTCTAGATCTCCATTTGTTAGATAAGTATCACCTGTTCGATTGGAAAAATAAAAAGAATAATTAGCTTACATTATGTAAACAACCACAATATATGCTCAAGTTGCTTGTCTGGAGTACCACAACACCCAAGAGACGTCTCAAGTTCGAGTCTCTGGGGACTCCTCTGGTTTGACCGGACAAGTGAGGGCGCCAAACTTCAGCCAGAGGACTATGGACTGTTTTCCCCGGGTTTCAGCCCCAATTACCTTGTGTTGCGGACTTTGTACTCTTTTTTGTGCGCACCCTTTGAGTTTGAGGGAGTTGACATGCATGTAAAGGATTGACTAGTTGACTTTGGGTGTTTGCTTAACAAAATTTTCAGCATATATTAGCTCATTTGGACAACGAACTGATTATATCATGACAATTGACATATGCTGTACCTTATATTTGATAAATATATAATTACCGCGGAAAACTGGTAAGCTGATTCACTTAAGTTCTTCTTTAAAGAAGGTTGAAATTGCTGGACCAAACTGCTTAATTTTTCAACAAAAACGACATCTCTGGTACAACAAGATCATACTAATAAGTAATAACCAATAACCATGCATCCGCTTTAGCTCGTCTGTTGTGATACCATTGAAGTATCCCAAATAGACAACACAAAGCCCCCTGATCAACTGAAGATATATAAAAAAGTTCATATATACTTTTTACCTATAAGTGGTATAAGACCTCTTTGTATGAGAAGATAATAATGTAAATATGCTGTGAAGCTGCAAACACTAGGAGTCCAAAATAATACTTCCGGAATACCAAGTTCCTCTGCAACTTTAAGAGTGAAGCTCATGACTCCATCTGAAACTATGCATGAAACAGGAGGAATGTTGATGGAAGAGGAAGTGGTATTTAATTGATTTACAAGATTGCGAAAAGGGACTAAGCAATTTTTCTAGTTGATGCGTTGAGAGCTTTGACGTTTTGGGTGGTGTTGGAAGCGGAAGGTGGCAGACCATCTGGGATTGAATGGAATTGAAAGTCAGGTAAGCCTCTCAGAGAATTAGGACCCCGAGAGTTTTGTAAGCGTTTGTGATTATAGTCAGTATTGACAAAGGTGATGTGAAAGCCTTTGTGGTGAAGGATCTTGGCTAGTTTGAGCATGGGGGCGATATGGCCCTGTGCTGGGTATGGTATGCATACTGCATGAAGTCTTCTGGCTTCTTGTTGGGATCCCATCTCTTTCTCTGAATAGGTGTTTGTGAATTGTCATGGCAAGGAACTCATCAATTTAAACTGGTAAGGGGGCATACTGGCACGTGCTAGCATTCCTCTTAGATTACTGTTTGATCTCTGATGGCCGGAATCTCGAGATATATATACATTTTTTTGGGTACAGATATATTGATAGATTGCCACGAGGATTCCCAACGATGTAGCGCACAATTGTCTAACGTGAGCAGTTGGCCGGGTTAAATAGTATTTATGAATCATGATAGCAGGAGTTGTTTTCATCCTATACATGGATAGACGATTCCACTTGAATTATAAAATACTAGAAGATTGGGTTTGACCTTGATATGTACACTGAATTTAATTGAACAGTTGAATATTTCTTCTCAATCGCTAAATATGTAGACCCGTGTTAAGTAAGGACAAGTTTGCAAAAGATTCATGCTCCGTAATCTAATAAGACAACTAACTTTTTTAACACATCTGTTTAAAAGAGATAAACTCTGCAGGCCAAATGTCCAAATGATATAATACAGACATGCATGATCTACAAAACCCAACAAATTTATTAACTTGTACTGCAATAAGGACTAATAGTAAGGACTAACAGTCAGTATACAAATTGTTCATGTACGTACCATTTTCTAAGTGGTCTTACTTAGAGTTCTTAAATTCCAAGGATCTAACCCAATGGTATTGTATGATACCAACCGATACAGATTTTGGAATTAAGAACCTCGTCGACAAGTTTGTTCAGATTAATGCAAGAAGACCCACAAGCATAGCTAGTAATTAAGCCCGAATTATTTATTTAATTATTCGCTGAATTATAAGGTTTAAGAATAAAGCGAATAATTCGGCGAATTTTTGAATGATCTGGTTTAATTAGCGAATTGGTTGGGTCGGCTTTATAATTGCCGAATTATTCGCGAATTATAAGGTTTGGCGAATAAAATGACATTTGTATTATTTTTTCATGAATAAAATTGTAAAAATAAAAATAAAAGCGTTATATACTTATATATCAAAATTTTAAATGTAAAATATATGGCGAATTTTAAAGAAATATATTCAGATTATCCCGTTTAAAAACATTATATCGTATTTTTTTTCTTGTTAGCGTTTTATTGGACCGAATATTTAAAAGTATTATTGTTGAAAATTTCGAATCTTAGGCGAATAATTGACATACCGAACTTTTACCGTCCACGAATTTACTAGCTATGCCCACAAGGTCAGCCTCTTCAGCTTTCTTCTCCAATCCAACACATTTTTCTTCATTTCCTTACCTTTATCACCTTCCATCAACTCTCTTACAAGCTTCTCCACTTCATCTCTCTTCACATCATTATCAATATATCTCCATGCCTATACCCCAATGTACACAAGTGTATCGATAGTTTGTTTGTTGATCAGCAAAGAAAGGCCAACATATCATAGGCACACCAGCACATATACTTTTAACTGTTGGGTTCCACCCACAATGAGTTGAGAACCCACCTATGGCAGGGTGGTTAAGGACCTATTCTTTAGGACGCCAACTTGCTAATATTCCCCTTTCTTTAGTCTCATTTATGAACTCGGTTGGAAGAATAGGCGAGTCACCAACGACTAAATCGGGCCTAATGATCCACAAGAAAGCGTGTTTGCTATTCGCTAGACCCCAAGCAAATTCAATGAGTTGGTCAGTTGTCATGACGGTAATGCTGCCAAAATTGACATAAATAGCTGAATTAGGTTCCTTGGAATCATCTTTCCATAAATTTGATCCTATCCTTTTTCGGAAAGCTGGCGATGCAGCAGATGAATTGGTCCGATGGTGTAAAGTGGGGATAATAAGGGCTTGATTGCATCCAAAGTTTCACTCTCAAGAGCATCAAAAGCATTGAGAATGATTGCCGAGGCTTTGCGTGCTCTGTCTAATTGTGTTATCATGAAGTTGAGCACAATGTCATTAGGATCTGTAGTTCTGATAAGAGTGGGAATTGTAAAGGAGTGTTTTGATCTTCTCCTAATTACAACAAGGAAGAACGGGAGGGGTTTGGATTTTGGATGTGACCAGAATTATTTGTGAAAGCTGCCCGCGATTATCTTCTCTCGTTTTTCCTTTTCTTGGGGAGAGAAGAATCAGGTCTGACGTAGTTCCAGTAGGTGGTATTTATAGATTTTAGGGAGAAGAGATCCTTCTGACACGTGTACTCTTTTGTGCAAATGTAGGGTGGAGATCGCGGATGAGTGTTGAATTGGATTTTGGATATGCCTGTTATGATTGGGGGTAGATCGCGGTAGTCCCTATTTCGGTGATGAGATTACCACTAAGATCTTGGCAATCATTACACCTAGTGGGGTGTGTTTCTATCCGGCGTTACGTATCGGCAAAGTGTTAAATCTTGAGATATCTTCGTTCGCACCACCTACGAGTACGCTTTCGCAGGTCGGTCTTGAGGTCGCCTTGGATTCATCTATCTTTGCGACTCGTGTGCTTGCTAGAGGCATTGTTCTCGTCCGTCTTGGAGGTCGATATCTTCGGGCCGCTTTATGCTCGCGAGTCGCGATGCCCTATGAGGATATCGCTCCCTACTACGACCCTACCGGTGGGCGTTGATGTAAGGAAAACGCTGGCCGAGAGAAAGAGTCGGACGGCGTGGTGGAGCATGAAACAAGTAGTGGATGAACCGACCGGTGGCGCCACTTTTGAATCGTGGCCCGTGAATTGGCGGGGAAAAAGGTAGCTTTACCTTAGTTGCACGTGACGAATCGTAGCGGTTGGAGAAAAACGTGTCGCCGGCGTTATGCTGGAATCTGAAAGGGCGATTGCCTTGGAACACGTGTCGCGGCTATAAGCGAAGTCGTAATGATTACTCCTTGGTAACCGAACGGGCGGTTTATACAAAATCAGATTTGAGATACCAAAAAGTTATTTTCGTGTTTTCCTCCATAAAAACGCCGACTAGGGTTTCTCGGTGAGTGCTCTGTCACATTTTTCTTTCAATTTCCATTTGCTTTCCCTCTCAGTCCGCTCGTTATTTTAAGTAGGTAGGTTATTGTCGGGCTATAGGGTTTAAAATTTGAATATTTGATAGAAAAGAGTTGTTATAATGTCGATTCGATGATACTCGATCGGAGGAGGTCAGAGATATCTTTGAGTTGTGGAAATGCGAGGATGAAGCTTGATAAGTGTCGGCGCGGGGGTTGAATTGGAAGAAGAGGATAGGATAAGGGGGGGGTAATGCCCGATCTAGGTCGAGGAGATGGCGTGGCGGTCACGTCGGGTTGGGGAGATGTCGTCATCGGCGATGTGCCCCTAGAAGTGTGAACCGTCGTCTTTGCTAACTCTTCCCCAACCGAGGGCAGCATATGGGATTAAGGTCCCTGACCTGGAGATATACGAGCCACGATTGAGTGAAAATGTTCGTAGTGAGGAGTATAACCCGCCGAACGGTGGAGTTATAATCTGTGAGGGCTAGCTGAGAGCGCATATGCACATACCGTTCTCGAAACTGGTATGCGACTTCTTGGTACTTTGTTGGAAGTCTCCCTGTCAGTTCGTGGGTAACACTGGCGATTATTTAAGGTGTTCAACTGTTGAACGAGTGGGGAATATGACATAAGGGTAGGCCGATATAGTGGAGCACTATGTGAATGCGTCGATCGGGGAACATGAACTTTAGCTTGCAAACCATGACGACGGCGTTCTGGCTTGTGATCGATGGAGTAAGCAATGAGGGCTGGACTAAGAGACCGTTGTTGCTAGTTGGCAATTACCGTGTGGCGGGTGTATACTGCGACCTAGGATTTGTAACATATCCGGTGGGTAGGAACACTTTTTACATTTGTTATTTTTGCGAGCGTTTGATAGTTGTTCTAACAGTCTTTGTTTTGCTTTGGCTGCGAGTTTTCGGAAGTGGCGAACCGATCGTGGGGAGATAGAAAGATTTGCTCGGGTGAGTCGTCATGGAAAAACAAAGCGAAGTTGCCGAGGTTGCACATTTCTTTGTAGAAAAGGGTGGACCGGCAATCGGGAAAAAGGAAAGCGCAAAAAAAGCGAGCTCGAGCTCCGCTAAGGCAAGGAGTGATGGAGGTAACGAACGAGTGACTGGTAACACGAGAGGAGGAGAGGCGGGTGCATGGGGCGCAAAGGCGCCCTATTAGGGGAACTCGGGAGCCGGGAGGATCGGGCAGTCGGCCTGAATGGGGTTCGATCGAGGCTCCTGTGGAGTTGGAGCCAGTGGTTTTGACCGCTCGTGCTAGGGGCAGGTCGGAGAGGAGGCAACGCGACGCCTCTGAGCAAGACGCTGGGCGAGTTGCGAAAGTAGCTCGACACGCTCGTGGGGATGGCTAGCTAGTCGGGCGGATCGATGGTGAAATGCGGCCGGGGCCCGGTATCTCGCCGTAGTGGGGCCCGACCTGAGCAGGTCATGGACTTGGCCACTTTTGGAGTGGGGTCCAGTACGCCTCGACTGGGACGCGATCCCAGTCCGGTGAAGAAGGCCAAGGCTCCGCGTAAGGTGACTGGAAAAGCGGTTGTGTCTGCGGATGATCTGGAGGGACATTTTGTCTATCTGGACGAGCATGGGGCAAATGTATTTAATGAAAGCAAGCGGATTGCTTCCGGATCGAAGAAGATAGCGGGTTGTTTGCTAGAACAAATAGCTCACGGATGGCACCCCGAGAGCTAGATGAGAAGGGGTTGGCCGACAACTTGAGACAAATGGAAATTCGCGCAATGCTTGGTATGTGCGTAGTTTCATCCGAGGTAACTTGTTTGCTTATGCAAATTGTTGTTGTCTTAACCATGTGTAAGTTCGTGTAGGTGGTGAGTGGATTCGAAGTTGAAAGAGATCGCCGGTTCGCGCGAATCGGATAGGAAATGGTGGTGAAGTCGGTTTGGTGAGGAATTGAAAACGTCGGGGGGCCCCAGATGGATGGGAGAGGGCTGGAAGATTTGAAGAAAGCTCATGAAGGCCTGAGTCCGCCAAGATGTTGAAAGATCTGAGCGGAAGAGGCTGAGGCAAAAGCTAGAAGAGGATTTGAAGATAATGTCAGAAAGCACCTACCGTGGAAATTGGTAGAATTTGAATGATTATGCCTTACCTTGCAAGAAGGTTGCTTTCGGACGATTAACCGGGCCTATGACCGGACGCAGATTTGGGCCTTGAGCCGTTGGAGGTGACTGACAATGGTTTGAAGGAGGAACCGCCGCAGCGTCCGTCCCTCGGTGGAGGAGGTCAAAGGGATGTCGAGGTGGGGCGATTGCCTCTTACGTGGCGCGTGCGAAGCGGGGTGGCTCGAGCGAAAAGGCTGTTGCACCTGCGGTGTTGAGCTTAGAGTTGGATGGCATAGCGATTATTGTGGGCCGGGAGAGATCTTTGAGATCGATGAAGCTTTTTTGGCGTGGAGGGTAGCTACCGTGCGGAGATGACGAGTTGTGAAAGTTGTTGCTTGTCTTTTTATCGGCTTATATCTTTGTGATACAATAGAACTGGGTTTCACAGGGTAACACAGGCGGTTTCGCTTTTTATGTTTGTGTATTGTAATCTTGAGCGAGTGGGTGTCTCTTTGCTGATTCGGGGTAGCGAATGTTGTTAACTCGTGTGTGGTTTGGGTTGGATTTCTACGAGTAGTCTCAAAGAACTTCGGCTCAAGATCGTTTGTATGAAAAAATTTGTTAAACGAGTCGTCCTTTTGTTTGCATGCGATGGTAGATATTTGTTTTGCTTGTGTATGGCTGAGTCGTTTGCTCGCTCATAGTTATGCAGGATTATACGGCTTATAATGGAACGTGGTAGGCACATTGTGGTGACAACCTCCTTACTTATGATTGGTAAGATGGGAGGAGCGTCATGTTGTTGGAGTGCTTGCGATTGCGAAATACGCGCAACGCGAGCATCAGATCGCTGGAGTCTGGCTCGAGACGTAGGTCGAATTGCTATTCGCGTATTGATCTGCCAACTGCGGTGTTCCCTTGCGTCGCGTGAATGCGTGTAGGGAGACGAAGCGGTTCATGGGACATAATGATGGCGGGCAGATGGCGTTTGGCGTCTCAAGGTGATTATGAGGCACTTAGGAAAAGGCGTTTCCTAAGGAATATAAAACTCGAATATCATCAAGGGTTTTATCATTGTTATGCCTAAGCTTCCCTTCATCGTCTTTTGCGCCGATGTTTCGCTTCATCGCAGTGCGTGGTTTCTTATCTGCTTGGCGTGTTATTACGTTTGAGAAATACCTAGAGTAAGCTTTAGCTCATGCCATGATAACTTTCTTTGCTAGGTTAGGATGGCTAGATGTCATGCGTTTGTGAGAGAAGCGTCACCACTATCAATGGAGGAAATGGAGTTTGAGCCTCATGTTCATGGCGATCGTGGGAAGAGAAAGGTTCGATGGAGAAAGCGAAGGGTCATAAGCGACCGAGGAGAGATAGTCGCCCATTTGGCGGCATTGTGTTGGTCGCCACGTCGAATGAAGCTGGCGCTGGTCGTTAAATTCGGCGGCGTGGCTGGGGCAAAGTCGCCCGATCCGCGGGTGTAAGAGTTCGCCCCCGTGAATGTAAGGATGGGGGGCGAATTCTACTACGGGGGGAAGCGGGGAAGAAGCGGATGGTGAAAGCGTTGGTTGTAGCTTCCACTCGGCTCCCATAAGCGACTAAGCGTTACGAAGAGGATTGTGCTAGATGGTGATAAAGCGAGGTGGAGGGCGAGGACATGGGAACACTACCGGGGGGCGATGGATATGGCGCTTGTTTGGTGAGCTCGATACCTTAAGCGTTTGTCTTGCCGACTTCGTGGAGTCCGGTGTTCTAACCGCTCATGCGGTTTTGCGCGGGGTATGATAAGTTGAAAGATGATGCGGCGGCGCATCGAGACTAGTGGTAACCCTCACGTGGATTTTGGGGTTGATGCGAGCTGCGTGGGGGTGGACAAGAAGAAACTAGAAGTGATGTCCACCAAGTACGAGCGATTTCCGAGAACTTATTTATCTTGGACGGATATGACCGAGCTAGAAAGGAATTGGGCCAGGATATTTGCTTATCGCGAAGAAATGCCGGAAGGTGTATAAAAGCGAAGAATATCTTTTCGAAGCTTGTATCGTTATGCCGCTACGGGACGAAAAAGTATGACTGACGAAGAAAGCGATTGGGTGATGAGTCGAGGGGCACGAGATCGCGTGTGATGCTAAGATCTGCCCCGGCACACGGCTTCTACCGGTAGCACCACCGGAGAAGATAAGCATGTCATTCGGTGATGTTTGAAGATGTGATCTTCTAGTCTTCGGTTAGTCTTGAAAAATGTAGTCTACATGCGCTTTCCTCTCTTATATGAGAGTTAACAATAGAAATTTGTGTCTTCGGGCTTACGAAGCGGTTCAGCCTTTTTCGGGCTGGTTTCCACGAAAGTGGCGATTCGATATTTTGCTTATTTTGTAATGATCCTCGATCTGGATTTCTGGGTAATCGGCGGTCGGTGAACATATCTGTTGCGGCGTTTGGTCGTGTATTGTTATTGCTTATGCTCGCATGCATGTTATTTCCTATATGTGTATGACTAACGTTACGTGTATGAGGCATGTGGTTTTCGATAGCGAGTATATCGTTTTGCGAGAGTGTGTTCTCTTTGAGTCGACCTTAGAAGTATAAGTCATCGGCGATAACAAGAAATAGAGAGGCTATGACAAGAATGCCGTAAGCTATGAGCATGTAAGCTCCAGAGGCGTTCTCACGGAGAGCGTTTCGCATTATCGATCCTAGAAATATAGGTCCTCGGCGTGACAAAATTGTAGAGGCTATGTAGCATGTAAGCTCGAGAGGTAGAAATGCGCTCCGCGGAGAGCGTTCGCTTTAGTCGATCCTAGAAATATAGGTCCTCGGCGTGACAAAAGTGTAGGCTAGGCTATGTAGCTCCGTGAAGCTGGTCGATCCTAGAAATATAGGTCGCTCCGCGGAGGCGTGTGGTGGCGTTAAAGCGTGGTGGAATGGGGAGTATCTTGAGGTTCGCATCGGATGACCGTTGCATGGCGTTATGACTCTCGGTGGAATAGCTAGCGAAGTAATTATACAAATGTGACCTTAGATTTATAATCTTTGAAATAACAATTTGCATAGGTAGAAAAGCTTTATTGATAAAATCGTTTTAGCGGATAAGTATTCCATGGGCGAGGTAACAATTTTCCCTCTTGGGTTTTATCCAATATCGCCATTGCTACAACGCTTTACGATGTATGGGCCTTCCCAATTAGGGGCTAGCTTGGAGTCGTCTTGCGTCTTTTTAGCACTAGGTCGCGGGTTGAAAAAGGCCGAGGATGTACTCGCTTGTTGTAGGAGTTCTTGAGTTTCTTGATAAGACGCGACTCGATGGGACTCGATCAGCGCTTTTCGAAAGCGGTCGATTTCTTTAAAAGCGCTAAAAGCGAGTCGTTGTGTCCGGATTCTACAAGTTACGGCGAGTCGTAGTATTTGTCATTTCGGTAGGAATTACGACTACGTGCCATAACACAAGGAGAATGGTGATTCGCCCGGTGCTAGATCGGGCGTGGTGCGGTGAGCCCTGAGAATTTTTCAACTGATTTTTGGCGGCTTTTGTTCTTTTCGATCTTTTTCTTTAGATTTTCGGGATTGCTTTGTTTCGGCCGCAGCTGGCCATTACTCACGAAGCGTCTTCGCGGAGTAGAAAATGAATGAATGATCTTCCACTTGGCTAGGAACTCTTTGGTATTCGGCCTTTGAATTGAGGCCCATTGTCCATTACTAGTGTATGTGGTAAACCAAATCTGGTGATAATGTGAGTCGGATGAAGTTTGGGACATGGGACTCTTTGGCGTGTGCTAAGAGGAATGGCCTCGACCCACTTGGTGAAGTAGTCGGTGGCAGCTAGGACAAAGCGGAAGCGGTACTCTTACGTGGGATGAATGGTCCCATAATGTCCATGCCCCACATGTGAAATGGCCGCGGGCTCGCTATCTTGTCGGTTAGCGGCGAGTTGGATGATATTGTGGCGAGCGTTTGGCATTTGAGACATTTGAGGGCGTATGCTTTAGCATCGATCTGCATCCGGGGGCGAAATATCCTTGAGAGATGGCCTTGTGAGCTAATGGCGGCGCCCGGTGTGATTTCCACATTCTCGCCGTGGATTTACAAAAATCAATTGACCACGATGCAGGGTAATGCCGCGAAAGTAAGTGTGGGCCACCCGGCGGATTTCTGAGCGGCTTGTTTTGGACTAAACAATAACGGCGAGCTTGATATGGGACTGCGCGGCCTTGATGCGGCTCCTCGGGGGGCGTCGTGCCGTCTTGGATATAATCGATGATGGGCTGCATCCATGTTTGGCTCAACCGACCGGGCGGAGAGAGAAATAGGTAAACTTATCATCAAGGTGTGGTCGACTTGGTATGCGGTCGATCGGCGACTTCTATGAGAACTTGTCGGGGGCAGCATTTCGGTGCAGGATAGCCAAGTAAGCTAAAGCTGTCTGCGTGGCGGTTCTCCTCCCGAGAAATGATGTATGTGTACCGCTTAAAAGAAGGCAATAACCGATGAACGACCTAAAGATATTTGGAAAGGTTTACCGTGGGTAGTGTACTCTTTTGCAACTGGCGAGCGACCGATTCGCGAGAGTCACTAAAGACTTGGATCTCTTCGACACCGAAATTGCGGTACCATCCTTAATCCCTAATTAAGCCATTACTCCGCCTCATTATTGGAAGTTGCAAAGTCAATCGCGGTTGACTTTTCAATCATATTTCCGTCGGGGAAACTAAGGCGACTCGATGCCACTTCCACCAAGATTACTCGAACCATCCACAAAAGAGACCCGAGTGATTTGACTTTCGTTTTTGTAATGCAGGAGCTCGGTTTCTTGTTCCCGGTTAGGGGTCCTCATTTGGGAAATCTGCTAGGAAATCGGCGACGACGACCTTTTACGAGAAGTCGCGGGGACGAACTCTATGTGGTGTTCTCAGAGTTCTTCGCCCCAAACCGCCATTCGAAAGTAGTCTTGTTTTCTTTGTGAAGGACTTTTTCTTCAATGGAAGGTCGGTAAGAACTTTGATTTGATGTGCACGAAAGTACGGCTGAACTTCGTCGCGGAATACAACAAAGCAAAAATGCGGCTCGTTCGAGAAGGCGTAATTCTTTTTTCTTTTTGGCGTGGAGTGTCTTACTCGCGTGAAGTAGATCGGCTTCTACGAATTGTTCTCCTCTTTAAAAGAGAGCTGATGGCGGTAAAAATCGGATCTGACCCGGATAAAGCCCGGTGTCTCTCCATATATTGGTTTGGCTAAGGCGGGGCGTGGTGAGATACTCTTTGAGAGTAGCGAATGCATGATGACATTGATCGCTCCATGAAAGCGGCTCGCCTTTTTTGAGGAGCTGCGAGGAACGATCTACACTTATCGAGGCCCTTGATATGAACGGTTGGCGCCCGCGACCATTCAAACAATTTACGTATCTGTTTCTTTGTGCGTGGATCGGGCATATCTAAGAACACTTTCGGATCGGGTCGATTTGCCTCGATCCCGCGCCTGCGACACACGATACCCTAAAAACTTGGGAGGGCGCTCAAAGAGGCATTTTTACGGGTTCAACTTCATGCCCGATGCGGCGTAGTCACGGAAAGCGCTTGTTCGAGGTGGGTGAGGTGATCACCGGCTTTTTGCTTTTGACAACCATGCCGTCAATGTAGACCTCCATGGTGTCGCCTAACATGTCTTGGAACATGTTAGTGACCCGGCGTTGGTATGTCGCTCCGTTCTTTGGACGAGCGGGAGGGCGTTGTAATAGATCCCTTGCTCAGTAATGAAGCGGCGTCTTCTCTTGATCTTCCTCGGCGAGTGGGATTTGGTTGTACCATTATGCGCATCCATAAGGAGAGGGAGCTCATGACCCAAGGTTTGGTCGACAAGTTGGTCAATCGAGGCAAAGGAAAAGCGTCTTTTGGCGTGGCTTGATTGACATTTGTGAAATCAACGATAAAGCGAATCGTGCCATTCTTTTGGGGACGGCGACAATATTTGCAATCCACTCGGGGTAGTCTACCTTTCGATGAAACCGACTTGCTTGAGTTTTTCGACCTCGTCATTGATGGCTTTTGAAAGCGAGGATAGTCGGCGAAGGTCGTTTAATCGGTTTGGTCTAGCATTGGGGTTCACATTTAATTTATGGCATCGCGATTTTAGGATCGACTCGAGACACATCAATATCGACCAAGCAAAACATCTTTATTCATAGATAAAAATTTACAAAATTTGGGTCTTTAATGTGGGGTCGAGGTTGGCCCCTACATAAAACGAACTTGGGGTCGTCGGTGATTGCCTAAGTTCACTCTTTCTTTTCTCGCCCTTCGGAGGTGTTACAACGGATGGTGGAGCGCTGGTGGTAATTCGCTCTCAAGGGGTCTTGAGCGTGCTCTGCGGGCTAGTCCGGCTAGCGGTTGGGGTCCGAACGACTTGAGCAGCAGCGTTGATGGGGGCATCCCCCATGGAATGGATAAAGACTTTGGAGGTATGGACAGCGGTGGTACGGCCGTTGTTGGCACGTGTGTTGGCCCACCACAATCCGAAGCGATTCTTGACACTCTAGTCGATGGGGGGCTGATTTTGTATCAATCTTTGGGTAGCTTTGCTTGTGCGGGGAATGAGTCGGGGAGCGATCGCGGTATTAACTTCTTTGGAGCCCCAGTTACGCTTGGCGGGTCGAGTCACGGACTCGACCACTAAATCATGTGCCATTATTATGGCGGGGTGGGCTCGTGTATGATGGGTGTCGATCCGCAGGCGATCTCATTTTGGTTGATACTATCGGTTATAGTGATCGCTTCAAAGCCGATTGCTTTAAGCTCCATCATTCCCCAGGTCACGGGAAGCGTAGAACTTGATGCAATGTTGATGGATTGCTTGCATCCGATGGATCGGTAATCGCCCTAGTATTGCATTGTATGACGACTTAATGTCGAGAACGCTAAACCGTGTATTACAGGTAATCTTATCCTCTCGAGATCCCACCGATAATTGGTAAGATAATGTCACCAATGGGGGTCGGCTCTGGAGCCATTGAACCCCGTAAAGGGGCGATTGGGTCTACGAGCGGACTTGGGAGGTTCATCTCTTACATGGTGTGGTAAAATAAGATGTCGCAGGAACTACCAGGGTCGATCAGGAGGCGCTTGACTGTCCAATCGCTGATTTTGACATGAACTACCAATGCGTCATTATGAGGGAGGCGGACTTTGCTTAAGTCGGCCTCGCGGAAAATGATATCGCTCGGCTGCGACTGAATCAGCGGGCGTGGCTGCTGTGAAGTAAAATGATAGACTTTCGAAGAGCGCCAACCCGACATTTTTTCTCGGGAAGAGGTCGCGGAATCGTCCGGAAAGGTAATCACATGAATAGTGCGAGCATTGTCCGCGATCGGACGAGTCTTTGCCTTCTCGGGATGAAACGATCGGGGAGCATCCCTGCTCTGCGGGGCGAGCACTGTACCCTTTGGTGGTGGCGGTGAGGTGGAGATCGACTTACATTACCACGACGAGCCATCAACTTGTGACGCAGTCGCCATCGGGGAATGCTAGTGTATTGTTTGATATGACCATCTTCCACCGGTCTTGGAGATAATGCTTGACCCCAACATGCATCGGTTTCATGGCACTTTGCTTTGTGAAATGCACAAAAGGCTTGCCAGTCGATCTACCGCCGCCCGATGTTTGGGAGAAAAAAATGAGGCGCTTTAATCTTATCGGTATGTGACCGGGGAGCGATGTCGACGGTGAACTCTCTGCTGTTATCGATCGTGTAACGAAGCCGGTGCAAGCGACTGGGCTTCTTGACCCGCGGGTACGATCCGAGACGGCCGCTACTGCCGTGGTTCTCGTCTAAGCCGGTGGCTTCAAAGTTTCTGCAACTTGATATACTTGTCCACGCGGGCGCATCTGATTTGAGAGTGTGTCTCGGGCTCTTTCATCAACGACACGGAGAGGTCGATTATTCGACGCCGACAAGCATTAGAAAATGCGAGTGTGGCGAAAAGACTCTTTTAAGCCGCTTTCCATGCATAGCGATTCGACCTTGAACCGCCCTAGGAATTCACGAATAGTTTCGTCTTCTCGGAAGATAAGCGAAATAGTGAATCAAGATCCGCCTTCTTCCGATGCATTTGTGCGCGTCTTGGTGGCAAATAGATCGATTGAAGCCGCTTTCGAAGGTTCTAATAGAATCCGATTCGATTAAAAAAAGAACCAATCAAGAGCACCATCTTTGAGAATTTGGTGGAAATAATCTGCGGTGGAGATGATCGAACTCAAAGTGAACCGTAGAGTGCCAAACTCGAATGTAGCGAGCCACATCTTTGACGGGCACGCGTCGCCATCATACATTGGAAAGCGTGGCTGGATAAAATCTTTCGGAGAGGGTTTATTGAGAACCTCTGTGCTGAACGGAGACGCGCGATATGTCTTGAGCATCTTGTGAACAATCGTGTGGAGTCCTTCTTCTTGGCGTTACGATCAATCTTTTGTGATAATTCGTTAATCTGGCGATTGACGATGATATGCGGCTGGCAGATTCTGCAAACTTCTTTGTTGTTGGTAAACATCCACGAGCTCTTAAGGTAGCATTTTCTTCCCTGAGCAAGGAAATGCTCTCATTTGTTAATCCGGTGGTGTGCAAGGCTCGGACTTGAGCTTCGAGGTGGCCATGCCGTGGGCTTGAGAATTGGTAATGGAAGAGGTAGTTTATGGTGGTTTCTCAAGTAATCGAGACCACGACGGCCTTGATGTAAAGGAGTGTTTTGATCTTCTCCTAATTACAATAAGGAAGAGCGGGAAGGGTTTGGATTTTGGATGTGGACCGAGGTATTTGTGAGCTTAAGCCGCCTCACGATATCTTCTCGTTTTTCTTTTCTTGGGGGAGAAGAATCGAGTCGGCGTAGTTCCAAGTGGGTGGTATTTATAGATTTTGGGGAGAGGAGATCCTTCGACCGTGTACTCTTTTGTGCAAATGTAGGGTGGAGATCGCGGATGAGTGTTGAATTGGATTTTGGATATGCCTGTTATGATTGGGGGTAGATGCGGTAGTCCCTATTTCCATTGATGAGATTACCACTAAGATCTTGGCAATCATTACTTTGGTGGGGTGTGTTTCTATCCAGCGTTCAGTATCGGTAAAGTGTTAAATGCTTGAGATATCTTCGTTCGCACCACCTACTCGAGCCGCTCGCAGGTCGGTCTTGGAGGTCGCCTTGGATTCATCTATGCTGCGCACTCGGTATTGCTGCTAGAAATTGTTCGAATGTCCGTCTTGGAGGTCGATATCTTCAGTTCGCTTATGCTCCTCGCGAGTGCGATGCCCTATGAGGATATCGCTCCCCTACAACTTGTTTGATACATTGTTGTGAACTTCTAGTCTGAAACACACGCCACAGATCCAACGCATTGTTGCACTGTACATCAATGGTGACATCGTGATGTAACTCCTTAGTTTACAATAGTTTCCAAGTCCATTTTGATGTGATACGAACTGGAATACTGGATTGATCAATTTTACCAACCTGAGATTGACCAAACTCGGATTAAAACAAAAACAAACCCACCTAATTCTGCAGCCTGCAGATCATCCAAAACTTAAAAAAAAACCACACCAAAAGAATAAGGGTACCCAAAGAATAATGAAGAAATCTGCGGAGCTCCCAACATTTGGACCCATCTCAAATACACTTCAGAAGATATTCTGAGCGACTTCACGTCTTCACCCAATAAAATCAAACACAACACTCCAAATTGCAACCCAACAAAACTAATCGCATTGTGTGAACCCCAACAAGGGTCATCCACAAAATCCACAACAACATATAACTACTAGCATAGTACCACCATTCACAACTCACAACTCACCACACAATTTCATAAAACCCAAAAGCCATGTCGTCTATTTACACCCACCACTTCTATTCTCTTTCCATAATCTTGATCCTCTTTTCGATCACGACCGTCCATTCCCAAATCAACGTCTGGCCTAAACCAAGAACCATCTCATGGTCCCACCCACAACTCACTCTTCTATCTCCAACATTCCAAATCACTTCTCCTATTCACACCCACCTCACTCCGGCAATCACTCGTTACACCCACACTATACTAACAAAACACTACCACCCCATCATCGCACCCACCGTCAACCTCACTTCCTCATCACCCCTACAAACGTTAACACTCACCATAACCGATCTCATTTCACCACTTCAACACGGCGTAAACGAGTCGTATACTCTATACATCCCCACCACTGGAACGTCTGCTAATCTAACAGCTCCAACAGTATGGGGTGCAATGAGAGGTCTAGAAACATTTTCACAACTCGTGTACGGTGACCCGCCACGACTCGCAACGGGTTTGTTTATAAGTGACTCCCCTATATTTGAACATAGAGGTATTATGCTTGATACATCAAGGAACTACTATGGTGTTGAAGATATATTGAGAACAATTGAAGCAATGAGTTATAATAAACTCAACGCGTTTCATTGGCACGTGGTTGATTCTCATTCATTCCCATTGGTTTTGCCTTCGGAACCGGAACTTTCTAGGAAAGGTTCTTATGGGCCTAAAATGCAATATTCAGTTGAAGATGTGAAGAAGATTGTGCAATTCGGGTTTGAACATGGTGTTAGAGTTATTCCCGAAATTGACTCTCCAGGTTAGTGTGTTTTACTTTTCTTCATTTTTGATCTCTCCTAATTGTTATGAGTTCAGTTCCTAGTTTCTAGTGGAGTAGCTTTAATGGAGAGTGATTGTGGTCCACGTGGGGTGTATGGTCCTATCGAGTACTTAGGAAGAAGTGCTCAGATCCGATTAGGTGGTTGGATCACTTGGATAACATGGGCACATGGTCATGTAACTCTATTTTCAATTGGTCTGTAGTAAACTAGTAATTCGGTCAGCTGATTTTACGAAGTTGGTCTGGATAAGCACTCCTGTGCCCTGTAGAATGGGAAACGACTCAAAATATGGTTAATTTGAACTTTGATGCATAGTAAAAAGTACCGCGAAATATCGTCTGTTGCAATTTTTTGAAATTTGCTCAAAATTTTTAAAATCCCCACATAAATACATAATAGGATTTTGATTGAGGAGTTAGGTTTCTACAATTCTACGTACTAACAGTTCTGATTTTTAAACATTGTTGGCTGGTTACTTTGGTAAGAGTCAACTCCTTTTATTGCATGCCTTGGTAACGTGAATGGGCTGTGGGCATGGTGGTGCTATGTCAGTGAATACTGATAGGTGACATCTGATAGAATTTCCACGGATGCTTATTAGCATTTTGCGATCAGACTCCGACCAAATTGCTAGATAGAATCATCGGTTAGTTTGGGAAGTTAGAAAGTTTGTACTACCTATTGAGATTGGACCCTAAATCCTACTTGCATGCAAAAAAAAGAGATTGGACCCTAATTTAATCGTTTATGAACATGAAATGGTATTATATTGTGTATGTAAATTGGAGCCGGCCAAAATATGCCAAATAACAAGGCCTAATTGACAGATTGGAAACATGGTTTGTATAAGTTGCATTTTCCTCAGAATTTATCTTCAGACTCTTCATGGTTCTTGTTTCTGGTTGCAGGGCATACAGGTTCATGGGCTGAAGCTTATCCTGAAATCGTCGCTTGTGCAAACATGTTCTGGTTACCATCCGGAACTGCTTGGGAAGATCGACTTGCATCTGAACCTGGAACTGGTCACCTTAACCCTCTTCACCCAAAAACCTATGAAGTCCTCAAAAATGTCATCCATGATGTTACAACTCTATTCCCAGAAAACTTTTACCATGGAGGAGCAGATGAGATTGTTCCCGGTTGTTGGAAGGCTGACCCAAGCATCCAAAAGTTCTTATCAGATGGTGGAACTCTTAGTCAACTTCTCGATATCTTTATAAATTCAACTTTACCATATATCACGTCGCATAACCGAACTGTGGTCTATTGGGAAGATGTCTTATTGGATGCAACTGTGAAGGCAGACCCTTCACTTCTCCCCACTGGAAGCACCATTTTACAAACATGGAACAATGGACCAAACAACACGAAACTCATTGTTTCCGCGGGATACAGAGCAATAGTTTCATCATCTGAGTTTTACTATTTGGATTGTGGTCACGGCGATTTTCTGGGAAATGATAGTAGCTATGATACTTTAGGACCTGTTCCAAAAAATGGTGGGTCATGGTGTGGGCCATTTAAGACATGGCAAACGATATATGACTATGATATAACATATGGTTTAAATGAGCAAGAAGCAAAGTTGGTTATAGGAGGAGAAGTTGCACTTTGGTCAGAACAAGCTGATTCAACAGTATTAGATGCTAGACTATGGCCTCGAACTTCAGCAATGGCTGAAACATTATGGTCAGGGAACAAGGATGAGAGTGGTAAGAAGAGGTATGCTGAGGCAACTGATAGGTTGAATGAATGGCGTTATAGAATGGTGAGCAGAGGTATTGCGGCTGAACCCCTTCAACCCCTTTGGTGCATTTCTCACCCAGGCATGTGTAATTATAATTATATTTAGTGATTTTATTGGTAGAGAAATCATGTTTGATCATAGGCTGTGTGATCCAAAGCCTAAGTTTATAACTTTGAACTTTAGTGAAGAAGAGAATGTTCTTTCCACAGCTATTTTTTGTTGAAAAGTTTGTTAATCAATGGATAGAAGCAAAAAGGTTTATGTGAAGAGTTTTGTTTTAAATTTATTCAAGACATAATGACCTAAAAATACAATGTACTTTGCAGTTTTTTACATTAAATACAATGTATTATTTTTTTTGCCTAAAAATACAACATACTTTCAATTTTTTACAATTGATACTATCTGTTAAATCGGATTCGACAGAGCTCGATTTAGCCGTTAAAAAGCAGTCACGTGACTTGCACCCACCTTTTATTTTCGATTTTCATGTTTTGGAAAATTCAAATAATGCTTAGGTGGACTGTATTACTTACGTGGCTAAGTCAAATAGTGGACTCGGACATTCCCTCGATCTAATGGTTTCCCTCCTCAAAATTTTCCCCAAATCAGAAACCCAATTTCAATTCTTCTCCAATTTCTTCCCTCCAACTCTCCATGTTTTTGCATCCAACTATATATACCCACCAAAAGTGAGGGTTAGTTATAAGTTAGCCCTCTAATAGCCTCAAATTCATCCGAAACCAAAAGAACTCACTAATTGGTAAGTTATGCCTTCCTCTTCAATCAACTCCAGATACATATGCGAATGTGGACATCCCACTATTGTGAAGGTTTCACAGACAGAAAGAAACCCAAGAAGAAGGTTCTGGGGTTGTCATTATTACGGCGAAGGCGCTGGAGAAAACTCTTGTAACTTTTTTTCAGGGATTGATCCACCTGCATCTTTAAGTGCCGATTCAAGGGTGGATGATTTGCAATGTCATAATAGGACATTGCAGAACAACTAATTAAATTTTGCTGTGTTTTGTGTTGAAAGAAGGGACTTGGAGTTGTTGAGGAGGCTGGGAGAAGAGAAGAAAAAAAAAACAGAGGAATTGGAGAACAAGTACGAAAAGATTTGCTAGTTATTGAAATTGGCCACTCTGTTGGGTCTGTTTGGATGGTTGATTATTTTGTTCAAGTGAACATTATCTTGTTATATATTGTCAACTGTTGACATTCTTAAGTTTTTTTTTTGTGGTGGTCATCTGTAATGGAGTTTTTGTTGGTTTTTTGGTGCGTTCTTCAACAGAGAAACATTCATCACAACATTCTATGGTACGTGCTTCAATTCTTTGAGAGAGGTTATGACTGAGTCCACCATTTGACTTAGCCACGTAAGTAATAAAGTTCACCTAAACATTCTTTGAATTTTCCAAAACATGAAAATAGAAAATGGGAGGTGGGTGCAACTGTGCAAGTCACGTGACTGCTTTTTAACGGCTAAATCGAGCTCTGTCGAATCCGATTTAACAGATAGTACCAATTGTAAAAAATTAAAAGTATGTTGTATTTTTAGGCAAGAAAAATAATACATTGTATTTAATGTTAAAAACTGCAAAGTATGTTGTATTTTTAGGTCATTATGTCTTTATTCAATTAATAGAATAGTATGTATACTCAGAATATTCAATTTGTACAATTGATACATGAACCTTCTCTTTATTAGAAAAATGTGTTTGCTTATGACACCAGCACTTAGAAGTGGGAGATGGATCTCCCGTCCATGAACATAGGCAGGGCTTATCCTGTAGTCGTAGGCTAGTAGCTGCGAAAAACAGGATTTATGCCTTTGGAATTTTGGTCCCCACGCTTCTCCCGGACCGGTGGGGTGAGTTCTATGATGTCCAAGACAAGTCATCGTGGTCGTATTTTTCCCCCCCGGCACAATATAACCTGTCTAACGGCGTTACTTGCCAACCTATTTTAGCTCTTTGTTAGTCCGCCACCACGAACACGGACTATCGGAAAGACCAAATCTTCTTTTGGATTTCTAGTGATTTTTATGTTTACATCGATCTTGGATCTCTCTACTAAACCTGGCTGCATCCTCTGGATTTGTCTAATTGTCTACCCATGGTTTCAACCCGAGTGACTAGCCTTGCCATGGTTTCAACCCAAGTTAATAAGAATAGTGCTTCCCATTTCGCATTGAACTGTCTTTAGTTAAAGAACTCGAACAACTGTTGAGACTTTCTGGAGGTGAAACTGTTGGTGTAGGCAATGACCTAACCTGAATACTGAAGGTGTACCACAATCACAAACTGAAATCATAACACCGGTTTAGTGGCGCGCTGCTTAGCTACTACTCACTTCATTCGCTGTTATGGCTGTCATAATATAAATTGAAAACAATAACACTGACTTGATGTGCACTTTTTGGCTACTACTATCAATATCACTGTTAATGTTAACAAAATACTATTATGGGTACTCCTGAATACTGGTGTAGTTATAACTTGACTGCTACTTGAATCCTGATGAGTGCAGTTTAGGCTTGACTGCTATCTGAAACATACTTGCAGTTTAGGCTTGACTGCTATTTGAATACTGAAGACTGAATGGTGGAGATGTCAAGGCATGCTGGAATATGAAGACATGAGTACTCTTTCTCATACGTCTCCATATTCTTCTTCCCTCATATGTTACTGAATGTTTTCATATCTCCCTATTCCCCCTCTCAAGTTGGAATGTACAAGGCTGAGTAGGAATATACAAAGACTTGTATATTCCGACTTCAACTTGAAACAGAGAAAACCAAATACCAACTTATACAACCAACCAATGCCAACTTCAAAAAACAATACTTCATACTCCAGTACACAAAAAAAAATTTAACTGAACATGCATCAAACAATACTCACTATAAAGGGTGGAGAGTGGGTTGCGCCTTTTTATGACTGCGAACTTCTGGAATAGTGGAAGATGGAAAGAATAATTTCTCGTGAGATAGAGGTCGTGTGCCCTTATAATACTTCAAACAAACAACGTGATCATGTTCTAGAAACTGAGACAAAAGACGACATCAATATCAACTGCGTGGAAGGTAGAAACCCAAACATCCATAACGGCATATAAACAATACTACCCCTCTAATCCTGGATGAGAGTGTAAACTAATTTCCAAAGGCTTGATACTTCAAAAATCTCGAAAACTGATGTGTGGAGGTATGGGTGTGGGCGCGCTCTTGGCAAGGCCAATTTCGAGCGCGCGCGCCCTCAGTACTGTTGTTTCGCGAAAGTTTTTTTTTCCTTTCACTGCATGGGCGCTTGCGCCCTTTTGGGCCTGGCTATAATTGAGCGCGTGCACGCCCTCTTTATTGGAAAAACGAATCAGTACATAGAAAACTTACTTCTTTTTCACGGCATGGGCGCGTAGCAGAAGGCTTAGATTGAGTCGTCTTGGCGTCTCGCCCAATACTAACCGGATCTTGCGCGAGATCTGAGAGAGGTTGTGCCCTCTTACAATACTAAGACAGAGAGATTCTAGAAGAAGGAGACTGCGAAAGTGAAACAATACTAAGAAACCAATACTGAGAAACTTCGGATCTCTCTCCTAGCTTTATTTAAACAAACTTTAAATACTAGCGGAATCTTGAAAACTTACTTCAAACCATAGAGAATAATGAGATGAGAGATTTCGAAACTTAGAATACTTAAACATGTCGATGAATAGTCTTTGGTGAGCGGTGGTATGAAGCGATCTTGTGAACGATCAAGGTGAGCGATAAATCCTTTCAGAAAAATTGAAACTTGAATTGAAATATAAGAACTTCTTCTTATGAGAAACCCTTCTTCTTCTTAAAACTTGACTTGAATACTATACTGAAAAACTTAAAGAAACTTGATTTTTTTCTTGGTGAGGAATTCCTCTCTAGCATACTACTGAACCTCGCTCTGATACCATGTTGAATTCTATGTTAGTGATGATACTAGGAGAGTTGTGACATTGATATATTAGATAAACCAAGAAGAAGAATAGAGAATATTAGAGATTGATTAGGGTTAGAGAGTTCTTGTATTTAGTGTTCTCTACCCAGAGTTACATACTTATACTAAACTAAAACATGATAATAGAAACTGCTAGATATAGATGTCCATACTTAAGCATGAGACTTTTCATATTGGATATATTCTAATTCTGACATATTCTAATATATACGAATATAGTGGTACACAGCAGTACCATGAAATTGAATCTCCCCACAGTTTCCAAATTTGGCTGGACAAGGATATGATGAGTTGAACCAGACCTCAAAAGCAGTGAAAAAGCATTGAAATAAGACACTCTGATGTATTTGGAAGGCTCGATAAAAAATATGGGATGAATTCTGTGAACAAATTATATTGTTGAAAGTATCCAAGTCATATTTGCTCATCAAAAACAAAGTGAAAGATATTATTCAACACACATGAACATGGAAGTAACTCCTGCAACAAAATGTAGCATCTTGCATAACTCCTATACCAAATATATGCTGCAAATTTAAACCTTGTTTTATACAAAGAGTAAAGGATCAAAGAATTAATAAATCAAATTCTAATTCTGAGTTGTTCAAACTAAGCTACAACATTTGTTCAATTTTGATGAACCCCTTTGCACCAGATGTCTAAGTGTGACATAGAGACGGTGCTATATGTATATGTAAGTCCGGAAAAGAGAGTGGCTTATTGCACAGTCAAGGTTCTGGAACTAGAAGGTTCTGGAACTAGAAGCAAAAGGTGCACCATGCGTATTAGTATAAACAAGAGCTCGCAATTCTCGTTCAAAGCAGAAGCCACGGAGTTGAACCAGATTAAAGTGATGGGATCTTCCATTAGTACTCACTTCTTCCATGAATAGCTCCGCAGTTCTCTTATCAAAATTCCCATTGAAAATCTTCACTAAAACTTCTTGTCCATTGCTAAAATTTCCTTCATAAACTTCCCCACAACCGCCTGCATCCAACACGTGCGTGAAATTACCGGTAGCAATTGTTAGTTCCTTTGGTGAAAATCTAATAAGCATCTCTCTCTCCATGTCAAGTGAATCCTTGGGAAATAGCAGAAACCTTGGATTCAAAAGATAGGAGTTACTTCCTCTATGTAATATTGCGTAGCATACCACGATGACAATAACGACCTTTATTGCAATGACCACTGCAGGCCGAACAGAACACAGAATATAAAACAGTACTACATACTAAAATTTGAACAATAAACTGAAAAATGTGAAATCATAATGTGCAACTTACTAAGGAGAGAAGCATGTTGAGCTCCTTCACCCGATGTCATTCTGCAAAACTCAGAAACAGATCAACTCCAATAAAGAAAATTCAGACTTATTTCCCTATGAGAGAAATAATGGTGTTACTTTCAAAGCAGATATTAGTAATTTGGTATCACTTTTCTAGTGAACAAGTCTATCATGGTATCATCACTTGACCATACCTTCAACTACTGGAGTCAGCAACATGAACTCTTTTTCCCAAGTCATGTTATTTTTTGGTATTTTATGGCGCCTAGCTCAATAGATGAACACAAGATTTCATATTTTAAGACTTTTTTAAAGATGAAATGTTGTTTTGAGCGATGATATCTTTCTTGCTTGATTCTTACTTGTACTTCAAAACGACACAACCAAAGAAACTTGCATTGAAACCACAACCAAAAAAAAACATAAAAAGCCAAGTTCTTAACAACGCCGGCTAGAATTTGCCATGGGGGTGAGCTGGACTGGATCGGCCTTCTCGGGCTTGGGCAGTAATAGGCTTTTCTCAAGAAGCATGAGCCCAAATCCATACGAATGGGCTTCTGTTTTCATGCTTTAACTCCCGCTTAGGCTGAGTCCAATGACTCTCTATCCCTTTAAAAGTAGTGTTAAAGTCAATAAAGTAGAGCTAAAATCAATAAAGTAGTGCTAAAGTCAATAAAGTAGAGCTAAAGTCAACACATTTTCTCTCTATCATTATTTTTCTATGTATATATACAAAGATTCTATTTCTCATCTCTATTTTACTCTTCATACATGTAGAGTAAAAATAGAGATAGAAAAGAAATCCCTTTTAATATATAAGAGAAAAAATAGAGATAGAAGTAAAAAAAAATTGACTTTATTTTACTTTTAAAGGATAGGGAGCCATTGGACTCAGCCTTAGTACAATTTTAGGCATTCATTCAATCGGGTTATTTCTCAGACAATTTGTCACCAAGAGCTACTCCATCTCTTTGAAAAGGGAAATGCCTTTAAATAGGGAATCATCCTTGCTCTAGAGTTGAGTTTGGAAATGTAACCTTGTTTTTGCTTTTGACAATCTAAACTCTAAATAGTTTAGGGAGGATTGAAGGTGTGAAGGTGTCCAGTAGCCTGCCAGTCAAGCTTTAGAGGTTCGGCTCAAAGTGGTGGATGTTAAGGTTGAGTGAGTCCCAAAATGAAATAGTGTGATACCGCTCGAATTAGGCTCACCCATTCTGACCATCCTTGGCTGTTGCCTGAACATCACTCTTTGCACTTAAGCGTGAACTGTGAACTCACTAAATGATCATTAAGTGAGGGAAGGAGAAGATTGCAGTACTAAGCACATGAATACTCCATAACATATTTATACTTCGCAATTTTGCATCACTACTTCAGTTTCTGAACATTTAATGATTTAAACAGCTATAGGAAAACCATAACACATGATGCATCACAGATTGCAGCTACATAGAAGCTGTAACACCAAGCACTCCGTTAAAATTAACAAAGCCCAGACAAGTTGAGCACAGTGGAGTAGGAAAGATTTGGGCTGTGATGATGATAATTCTTAGGTACCCATCATTTGAAGGACAAGAAAAGCAGTATTAGTTGGGGTGTCGGCGCTTAGCAGTCCGGGCCCGCTTCTCAAAATAATGAAGCCTAATTAAGGAATAAAATGAGAGAGAGATAACCGCGACTGGCTGTTATTTGTAAGGCAAAAGGCGATTCGATTCATGGAGCAGAGAAGATACCCGACACAAAGATTTGTCCGTATTGATTCATCAGATTTCAATTTTCATTTTACATTTATGGGTTAGTTAGTGTAACCCCCACCACCAACCCACACACACTAGACGAGCCAATTAGGATCCCCCTAGACGGGCAATTAGGGTCTCCCCCCAAATACACTAAAAAAAAACACTATCTGCCCAAGTTGACTTATTTTTGTGTATGTACTTAGGGGAAAACTCGAATTTCCTCATCTAGTGGGGAGAAAATCCTAATTGGCTCATCTAGGGTTACTACTAATTAACCCTACATTTATTTTAGTACAGAGCAAGTGAAACCAAACGTGAGAATCAAAACTGAAGAATGTACTAACCTCGAAGTACATGAAGCACAACAGTTTTGGCGTGTACCCTCAAATTCTACAGTCCAATTGTCCAAATCCTAACCCCTTGTAGCCTAGTCAATAACGTCAGACTAAAATTATGATACATGTGGTGGAAAAGAACAACTAGAATGATTTAACATCAAAGACCATTAATACTGAGTAGTTGAGAATGCTCTCAGTAACCCACGTCAGCTCCCTTTTTTTCTCTGAGACTGACATATCAGATTTTATAATAATTCCGCATAAAAAATTGAATTCTACGCTCTTTTTTGCGGATTTCAATTGTTCGTAACCCAAAATAGATAAAAACCTATTTCCATACTTTTTTTTCAATTCTACAAAACACTTCCAACAACTCTGCAAAACAAAAATCATCTCTTCAAACCCTCTCTCTTATTCTTCTCTTCTTCCCAACTTTAACAAAAAAAAAAAAAAAAAAACCTAGCTCCATTCTCTCTTTTCATTGATAATTAGTCAACTCGCCCAATCGTCTCTCACCTTTTTTCTCCAAAACCAAAAAAAAAAGGAGAAGCACAACATGTAGAGTGGAGTAAGATTAAGACTCCAACCGATGAAGTTGTTGTTCCTTATGATACCTTGAAACCTACTCCCGAAGGTAATCATATATGTTTTTGAAGAATTGATTGATATTTGATATCCGTATTTTGTTATTTCGATTATTTGATACAATTAATTGTTTATAACTGGCTCATTTCATTTGCATCTGGATGGAACGTGACTTACAATTGTGTTTTCCATCCAACGTTGTTTCTAGCGAGCCATTTCATTTGTATCTCGATAGAATGTGACTTCCAAGTTCCAACTGTGGCTTCCAACCAAATTTTCACGACTATGTGTATTAAAAATTGCTATGTGTATTAATATTCAAGTTAGAAAGGTATAAGAATCAGTTGGGCCTAAGAGGGAGAGAGTTTTGAGTTTGGGGCGAAGAGAAGAGGGAGAGATTGCAACTACTGAGAGCATCTACCCAATTTTTTCATATATTCTGAAAAAGTGCGATGTGTTGTAGTAAAACCAAGAACAGAAAATTGGTTGGTTACTTGGTAGTTGTTAGTTACTTTAGTAGTTGATAACTTACACTTAGTCACCTGGTCCTAAGTTCAAACCTACCCCCAACAAAGCAAGGAATAGTGAGTGGTAAGTTGGGTGTGGTGGTAGGTGGAAAGCACCTGACATTACAGCCTTGAGCATTCTCATTGCAACCAACCTCATCAGTTCCACCACACTTATCTTCAAAACCAGAACCCTTTTCTTCCTTGCAGAGATTTGTTTGCTTGAAACTGTTTTGGGTTGTCCCAATGGCACAAGATATTGCATTCCCAAATGATCAGGTACTTCCTTTATTTAGTTTTTCAATTTGGTTTTTCTTGCAATGCAAAGTGTGTTAAATCACTTACTGTGTCATTTGACTTACTAGGTTGTTATTTTGAAAAAAGTAAACCATGTGAGGTTGATCACCTTGAACAGACAGACCCGTCGGTTTGAATGTCATTTCAGCCAAAGTGGTATGTTCAATCAATTCACTTACCGTAAAATGTTGTCTACTTAGAGATCTTATGATTTATTTCATTGTGGTCGGGTTTCTCTCTTAGCGGGCTACTTAGAGAAATATGAGAAAGACAACAATGCAGGTTATTTCCGATAATGCTTATTTAATTGTTTAGGTTTATTTTTATAAATTTCAGATCCCTACGGAGACTAGAAAGCTTTTGGACAAACCGGTTGTTTTGTTGCTTAATGGAGGCTTAGGAACAACCATGGGAACATCTTTGGTCCCAAGTAAAGTTTTTCGTTATGTTCTGTGTGTTTACTTTCCGTGTTTGTTTAATATAAATTTGATTAGTTTCTATCATTATTATCCAATAGTAATATATTGTTTGGTGAGAGGTTGAATTTTGCATTTATTCAGACTATGTTCAGATTGTTCATTTCATAAATTGGTTGCACGTGGTTAGGAGTCTAGGACTGAAAATTCGGATTTGTGAACTCAAATGTTGTAATATTGCCATGAGAGATTGTTGGAAGAATCTGTAATGCTTATGGGTTCACTCTGCACAAGGAACTGCAGTCTATGGATATTTCACTGGATAAGATTCCACTACCCAAGTCTTCCTCATCTTCAAGTAGGAATGATAAGGGAAAAGGATTGGTAGAAATTACATCACCATCAAAAGTGGTTGCGACAGCAATGGAGAGACAAATTGAGGGGACCTCTTCCTCATTGTCATCTTCATCATTGCTTGGGCGTTATACAAGAAAGACCAAACATGACTTTCCCACTTCAAAGGCCCCAACTTCGAGAGGTGATGGCATTTCGCAAAAACTGCAATTCTTGCATCTCAATATGAGTACGAAGACGAGTCACGATGACTCATTTGATGATCCGGGTCCGAATGTTGTGGAATCCGGATTTGAAGATGATGAAAATTTGGGTGATAGGATTAAATCAGTTCCCATGAAATCATCGGGGTCGGCAAAAGCTAATCGCTCCCAATAAATCGGGTCCAAGATAGAACTCAAAGGAAGGGACCTCGGTTTTATCGAAGGATGGGAAGAACTACTGATTACAAAGTTTCGAGGATCGATTCTTTGTGGACAGATTCTAAAGAAGCAGCTCTGGTCAATCAATCGAAGGAAGTAATTAATGGTCTCGGACGTGGTGGAAACCTTCCACCGGTCTTTGTTAAAAATTGACAGTCTAATGAGCAAGCGAGGATCGAGGCGTCGATGTTATTGAGGTAGGCGGAAGAGGGAGACCAGCTAGCTTGAGGGGCAGGGGAAAAAGAGGTGGTGGTTATTGGAAGGATCAGGCAATGAAGAAACACTTTGCAGGGATAGGTGGTGGTTATTGAGTACATATTTGAGAAATAGCATATGGTCTTTTCCATTTTTATATCATTTGGTGCAACCAAATTTTGTTCAGTAGGTTTCCTGCTTGATTTTGAGTATAATATTGAGTAGTCCTGTCATAGTAAATGTATAGTGTCTTGAGAATCTTTTAACATATAAAGTTAAGATTGGCCCAGATAAACTTATTTGTCTCCGGAATTTGAATAGAGAAAGAAACACATCTTCGGAATTTGAATACAGAAAATTAGTTTTGGTTGAACTTTGAAGATCTTATTACTACTGTAATAGAAAATGTCTTTAATTATAATTGGAACAAGGAGGGCTAACTCTAAATTTTCAAGAATAGTGCAAATTGTCCAGTCCGCCATTATTTTGGGTGCAATGAAGGTGTCACATACCGTGTTATTCACCGACGACCCACCAGCTGGAGGAAGGGCTACTAGATTGGTCCTCTAAAAGGAAACCACTGAATGATAATTGATATATATTATTTGCATATTATTAGATATACATAAATATCTTATAATATCAAAAGATGAAACATGCATGTTCATAGTTCCACATACCGACGCTTATTTAGTAAAGTTGATCGTATCACAATGAAGTATTTTTGTCTTTTCATCTAGATCATTTTTAGCATTCAAAATTAAAATAATAAGATGTTCATTCCAACAACCTTCCTCTATCTAATTATGCATGCGAAGGATTATGCATTATCACATGGAGATATTCAAGGAGGTTGATATCTTGGTGACCCCAACAACAGGGTATGTACGTGGTTTCATTAATAGCATATGCTCATGAGCTATGCTGCACAATCTTTTCATAGGCTATGTGCACGGTGCTTTGGTTCCTTTTTTAAGATCATTTGATGTCTATCATAGTATACTCCATAATATAACCCGTCAAATATAGTACTATATTAGATTGTGTAAAATTTATTACCGAGTCCATTTGTCCAGTTTTTGGAATTCTTCTTAATCCAACACTTAATACCTGATCATTCCAAAACCGATAACAGTGTCTGTGCAAACACATTCCTAGGAGTACTTTATTTCTTATCATATTTGATTCCTTTTGTTTCTTTTAGTTTAAAATCATATCCGTAGCGTATGAGGGGAAAAGAAGGTGTTATCTACTCAAGTTTCATTCTGTTGACTGTCTGATTGACTAAATGCTACTTTGATTTTTTAAATATACACTACAACAGAAGGGCTCTTTTGCAGCGCACCCTTTTGCCACGCTAAAAATTTGTTGCTAAAACACATCTATTGCAACGCCAGCTGGCGCTGCTAAATGTCTTCCGTTCCATAAGGCCTGACTTACTTGCATTCACATATTGCAACGCCTAGACCGTGACAAATGCTTCCTTTTATTATTTTTAAGAAACAATAACAAATATTTTTTTAGGAATTTTAGCATTTAACGCAGGTTGTCGCGCGACAATACATGGAATTATTTGCAACGCCGTATTCATTGCTATAAGCTTTAGTCGATTTAATATTTACGCTTTCTCAATATTTGCTATATATTTGTTCGCGGTGATTGTGGCGTCACAATTGGACTCTTTCAATTTTCAGTCTTCTTCGCGGGCTTTTCTTTTGGGTTTTGGCCCGAACAAAATAACAAAATACTGAAAATAGAAATAACAACAGAATAAAAAAAAAACCCTAAAATCACTTCTTCTCTCCAACTGCTCGCTCCCCTCTTTAGTTTCTTCAGCAAATATTGCTATTGCTAGGTGGCTTCAATCTTCCACCCCCGAATTAAGGTAGTCTTCTTCTACATTTAAGATAATTCATATAAGCTTTCCATATTTTGCAATATGGAAAGCTTATAAGATAATTCATACCTGTTTTGTTGATGTTCATGGTAACAAGATGTTGAACTCTATCAAAGGTTCACTAAACTGCTTGTATCTGGTCTTTGCCTTTATCTCTGCTCTTCTTCTTGGTGCTCTCAAAGGTACTTCTTCTCTTCTTACTCCCAACTTGTATCCGCTATTTCGATATTTTATGATGGTGGGGATTGTTTTTCTTCTTCCGTCATACTATAAAGCCGTTTTTTTTGATGACGGGGTTTTGGATTTGCGGAGGTGTAATATTTGGTCCTATTGCAGCTCTAGTACTCATAATTGGGAATGTTGGAGTGATTTTGGGCCTTTTTCCTTATCATGTTGCTTGAATTTGTTTATACCCCTTGTCAAGTATGTAAATTCCTCAACCTTTGTTTCCTTCAAATTGAATGTCTTTAAGCTATTTTCCATGGAACTTCATATCTGAATTGTATTGTTTGGGTGTAATAATAATTTCTTTTCTTACTTGATCTTGATCGGTGATTGTTTTCGTCATGTAGGACTAATCGGTTCGATGTGCCACTTAAAATCACTCTCCTATTGGCTTTGCGGTGTTTTTTGGCATATGGTTGGGCCTCGGCATCGCTCAGAAGCGTTCTTTTTAGGTCTTTGGATACGGGGTTCTTCACGCCAGGTGTCAACATTTGAGGCCTTCGATGACACAACGAATCAGGAAAGTTTTGGCCTTTGCATTGTGGTACGTTCGAATTCTCATTTGTGTCATTCTTTTCATTATCGGCTCCAGAATTGAGGTTCATAAAACTAACTTGGGGTCTCTTACTATTTTATAAAATTGGTAGGATGGGACATGGGATCAAATCAAAACAAGGCATCAGTAGTTCGAGATTTCGCAGATTTCTGCAACCATTCTTATCCACTCTATTTAAAGGACTTACGCAAAGATTCGGATGAAACTTCGAACTTCGATCTTAGGTATGCTTTATCATTTGCATCTTGAAATTCATAAGTCAAACAAGCTCCATTTAAGTGATTAATGAAGTTTATCGATGGGCTCAAGCCCTTATTTTCAAGGTTTTAAGAGGGATTGTTTTCTCTTGGTCTTACATCCGGAGTTTCCGTGCAAAATTCCAATTAACGAAGTGTTGTTTTGGTTGGTTTTTCATTTGAAGCTAATCCATGAATTGCTTGAGCACCATTTTTCTTAATGATACTATATATCGGTGAGGGAATGGTGAAGAATATCTTGTCGCATTAAAATCAAAGAGTTGTTTATACTTTATACCATGACCTTGTTTCTTTTTTTGTAGGTTTGTGCACATACCTGCATGTATTGCCGTGGGGCTGATAGGACTCCTTGTAGAGATTCCACTTTACACCATAATTGCCATAGTGAAGAGTCCATACCTGCTTTTCATAGGATGGTACAGATTGCTACATGATCTCATAAGCCGTGAAGGCCCGTTTCTTGAAACAGCTTGTATCCCAATTGCGGGTTTAACAATCCTTCTGTGGCCACTTGTTGTGGTTGGAAGCATCTTATTTGCTATCTTCTCAAGCATCTTTGTTCTTGTGTATGGAGCGATTGTTGTATATCAGTCCAGTTCACCTTTCTTTCCTACATTAAGACTTGAATCTTCTTGGCTGCCAACTTATGTTTAGTCTCTTACTCTTCTTGCGGGAAAGATCTTTCCGAAGAGGTGCATTTTATGTCGTTGCCATGGTTGCAGAATTTGATGAGTACACGAATGGTGGCTATATCCGAGAGAAGGGTCTATACTACCAAAGTAATTTTCTTTTAAAGTATTCCTTCTTTTCATTTTGAAGTAGTCGATCAAGTGGTTGCTTTTTCTTTCTTGATCCTCCATTTAACATAATTCATATAAACTTTGTTTTCGGTTCTAGGATTGGGATTGGTGTTTTGATTTTAAGGTAATCTCCCCACAAACCGAGAAAAACATTAGTTTTGATTTAGCAGTCAGTGAACTTAGCTTATGAACGTGCTACTTCTAGTAAATTTTAATGGAATCGGTATCTTCAAGTTGAACATCTTTGTTGTTCCAACCGAAGTTTGACCTCCTTTTCGAAATGATTATCTTGTCGAGATGAAACGCTTTTGCGATTTGTGATGAAATATCAGGCTTGAGTGTTGGATCCAGTGCGCAAGGAGAGGTTTCATTTTTGTCATGGAATCATAAGGTCCACCATATATTAGCATCCACTTCTAATAATGGTACCACAATGTGAGAAAGGGAAGACATTATCATTTTTGTATATTGATAATTGTGTGTCAGTTTTTTTTTTTTCTTTGAATTCTTACTAATGCATGTTTTCATAAATAAGAATAATGGCTGAGACATAATAGTGTACTATATCAAATAGTTCATTCCCTCATCACTATTCATTCTTTTCCAAGTCAAATGCCACACATCTCTGCTTTCCAATCTCCCTCTTCTCTTTATTCTCCAAAAACTGGTGATGGTGGGAGAAGTTTCCAATAATTTTCTCATACATGTGAATTAGGATTGGCTAGAAATGCAGAGATGGTGAAATTTGACTTGCACTTGAAGAACATATATGATGAAAACCACAATTCTTAATCTAGTCTAGCATTTGAATTGCAGGGTCAATGCTTGCATTAAGTGGGATATCTCCGATGATATCTGCATTGTCTATGGACGATAGCAAATCTACATCTCCTATTTACTTGCTTCCTCGATTTCCAAATGAGATTGTTGAAGATCGAGATTGGAGGGTACCGATTGAGGCTCCAAAACAGATGTGGCTATTACATGTGGGTAATGCCTTGAAAGGAGGGATGTGAAAGGGAATCTAGAAATTCAAGTGCATGTCAGCCGCTTGCTCCTACCAATGGTTCAATTTTTGCAAAATGTTTGGTAATTTCTTTTACTATCACACTATTTCTCTGTTTTTTTATCACCACGGATATGATCCTTTTTTTTCTTATTTATTTGAATATTGACTTTTACTACAAGTGGTAATTTGTAAATCGCCGCATGTAACATAAAGCAAGGATTTTAATTTTTTCATGATTTTGTAGGATATGGTGGAGAAGTGGTACATTGGACCCTTCTTTTATGAATGCAAGAGAAGGTGAAGAGGATTCACTGCCTCATCTAGTGGAGGTACTCTTTGTGTTCCCGTGTATGTTTTGTGATTAAACGTGTGTATGTTCTGTGGACTCACCGCCTCATCTTCTTCTGTTCACCATGTTTATCGTATCACTGAAAAAAATGTTTGTCATTTAAAACTTCTAATAGGATCACCCAACAAACCATATCTTCACCACATGGAATCACTCCAATATTTTCTACCTCAAACAAATAAGATGTGTACTTTTCTTTAGAGCCTTCTAATAATACAGAAGGTAATTTTCTTTTAATTTTCAAAAGAACACAGATTACACTAGAAATTAGAAACATTTGAACCGAAGTTCGTGGTTTCTTATGTTAGTAGAATATGTAGTAATCTGTTTAATTGAATGATCTTTTGAGCGATTAAGAAAAAGATCCCACAATTTAGGTTGTAAAGTTCGACTAAATCTTATGACAATGTAGGTGTCTCGTGAACTTTGACAAAGAAGGAAATTGTAAATATTGTTCCGTTGAGCCCTTGAACCTTTGGACTACACCTTTCGACTTTCCGTGATCAACCCAATGGTCTCAAGTAGAAAAACAAGTACATTTATGTTGCCACATCTTCTCGTTTCTGCCAAACCTTGCCACATTTTCCTTTTGATCTTGTTGCAAAGCTCAATGTGGACAAAGAAGTCGGGAGTTCGACTTGGTGGGTTGAAATCGAAGATTTATCGGTGAGCCCATCTTCATTTCTAAAGGTGACAAAGAGGATGACGGATACCTCCTTGTAGTAGAGGTAAGAATGAACACATCGAGTAGGTACTTACTCATGCTAAATGACAAAGAAGGCTGAATTTGGGGAACCGATCTTCCTTATAGAACAATAGAAATTCCCTATGTTAACCCCCTCGTTGCCATGTTATGTTATGTTGGGTGCATTTTGTATTTCAACATGTCCTTTGGGTTTCAAGGTAGTTACATATTATGGCAACACAGCTAACCACATTAAAGAAAAAAAGAGTATATGGTAACTTTTTTGTCCGTACTCCGTTAATCACAAAAGTTGTGGAACTATCTACTGTCTCGTTTTAACGGATGTTAATCTATGTTTTTGATTTTTTAGTATGCGCGGTTCAAGACAAAGATGTTACCTTGTGATTTTAGATCCAAGACGGATAGGAGAGTTTGATGCAGTCATAGCAAGGCTTGAAGTTCCCAAAACTTAAATTTTCCTCTTGCTTTTCATGGTTTTGGGGCCGGAGAGAATTAGTTGTATCGTTTCGTATTTGATTGCATTATTTTTACTTCGTTAAACGGTTTGTGTCGATAATTCATTTTATAGATAATGACCCAACGCGCATACGGTTTTCAAGAGGTGAGTGGAAGCAAAGCAATTATCAAATACAAATTATGTGTTATATATTGAAATTGCCATTGAAAGTTTTAAAGCTTATGATCGCGGCGACTTTCAATTCAAGATGCATGGAAGCAAATCATTTCTCGGATGCCTCTTCAAGACAGGAAAATTTGAATATCTGTCACCAGTTCACCACCATTGAGTCATGACAGAGAAACATCGATATACTCGGGAGAGTACCATGCTGAGGAACTCAAGTTGAGAAACAATTTGAACAAAAGAGCCGGAATGTGTCGCAGAAGCAATGAAGTTGTTCAACCGTTTTACGGATGACCGCTTTGAGAAGATTTTGGATGGCAAGGGCTATTTATTATCGGCACTATATGCTCTAGTTCAAGTTCTGTTATTTTCTGTTTGTTTACACATGGGGTGGCCTAAGTAAGATGTTTTGGGTGTACATGTGGAGTTAATAATGAATGAATAAAAATGCATTTCTTTTGCCATTTCATTGTTGTTTTACTGCCAAATAAAGTGTGCTTTTCTGGAATTTATATCATTCGCAACAATTTTGGTGTAGCTTAAAGATTTGATTCTACCGTAACGTAGACACTTTTTGCCACACTTGGTGTGTCGCTAAATTTATGGACGTCTGTTGCCACGCCAAATGTATAGCTAAAAATTCAAACTTTCCGCAACGGAAATAGTGTAGCAAAAGGTTGCCTTTGCGATGCCTAGTTGTGACTAAAGGTATCATTTTTGCAACGCCATCCTAGTTGTTACAAGCTCTCTTTTGCGGCGCAAGCCGCGCAAATAGTTTGAAATAAATTTGCAATTAATTTAATTTTCATAAATGAAGTAGCAACGAATTAGTGTATTAGCAAGCCCATAGGCGCCGCGAACAAACTAGGAACATTTGCCACGCCACTTTTGGCGTTGCATTTGAGTATTTGAGACGACTTTTAGCCACGCCTTTGCAACGCCATCCTGGTGCGTTATGACAGATCTTTGCCACGCTCAAAGGCACCTTTAGCGATGGGGTATGGCGCGCTAAAACCATGCTCGTTGTAGTGATAACTTCGAGATTTTTTTTATGATGGATTCTCAGATTTGGTATGAGGCTTTGAAAAATCTAAAATATTCGAGCCTATTAGTATTTTGTATCGAGATTTTAAATTAAAATTTTAGAATAGTGCAAGGAAATCTCTTTCAAGAAACATTTGTATACACTATACACCAACTCGAAGAGGTAAATTAGTGTTTTAACAAATTTTTCATTTTTCCTTTGAGGCCAGAGGGTGAGTAATATTTTAAAAAATGCTTTTCTTAACATCTTCTAGATCTTGCCTTTGTGTCTATGAGAAAGTGTTGCTGCATTACAGTTTCTTATAAATTTTAATTGATCCTAATCTGCTTTTATCAAGTGCAACATTAACGGCCATATAGAACACAACCGGTGATGACTGTATGTTGCCCATCTGAATGTATCTGTGTCATTTTACTCGGACATGAGGAGAACAGACCGTCCAATCCAATTAAACAAGATGTAGGCAAGAGTTGTTAGACACATGAATTAATTGGACCAAATAAGTCTGGTCATTGTTTTCATTGGTAATAGAATTTGATCTAAAATGAATGTCTTGGACTTCTTTGTGGACCAAATATACAAAATCAATTGCTTGCACATATTATTGTTCTGCTTATGTTGGTATTTGGTTAAGCATTGCTTCCTAATTGTATTTATTAAAATTGAGGCCATTCAATTTCAATCATTGTTGTTATTTTACTACAAGTGTGTTTGATAAGTTTGCCTACAAGTGTGTCTGATTGGTTTGCATGTTTTCATTAATAATGAAGTTATCGATGCCATATTTGACTTTTTTTGTTTTGTTTTGTTTTAATTTTTTGCAACTAAACAGAGATGGTGTCTTGCTATTACGCATTCTGGACTCTAGGCTCTCCAAGGATCTCCCTTCAGACCTTCAAAAGCTTCAATGCAATGTAAGTTCCAGTCTTATATATTCACTTCCATAAGTATATATAACCATCAATTTTTTTATTTAGTACTAATTAAGAGCCTTTGCTTAACATGTTTAACATCTAATTTGATTTCAAATACATGTATGAGAGGCATCCGTATTTTATAGTTCTCTAATAGATTCAGTAGAATCTAGAAAGAGAGTGTTTTGATCCAAAGATCAAACACTTTGGTTTTTTATTTTTGGATGGAAACTGAGTTGTCCCTTCACTTTGATATATATGAAATGTTCAGAGTAATATATGTAGCATTACATTGTTTGATAGGTGGCGTTTGAGGTCATGCAATTTACCACACCAATTGTAGAACTTGGAAACAAAATGGCAGAAAGGATGAGGAGCAAGGGCACCTACATAGCTCTCCATCTACGCATGGGAAAGGATGTCTAGACTAGAATGGGTTGCCTGGGCCGGCCCATAAGTATGATGAGATCATTAGCAGTGAGAGGAAGTTACAGTCTGAGCTCCTAACAACAAGATCAAACATGAGTTATCATGACAGGAAACTTGCTGGGCTCTGCCCTTTGAATGCTATTGAGGTCACGAGGTACGGTTTGAAATATATTTTTTCTTTACGGTTTGCAACTTTGCATTGCTCCAATTGTCATGGGATACTTTCATCTACACAATTAAACAGATGGAGCTGAAACGACACCTGTACTATATATCTCAAGAGTTGAAAGTGGTCCAGCTTAAAAAAAACAACTCAGGAAATACTGGAAAAACTTTATACTAAGTTACCATCAATTGATGTTGTCGCAGAATAAAACAGATGGAGCTAAAGCAACACCTGTACCATCAAAACATCTCAAAGCCCTCCATCTTAAAGAAGCAACTCCAAAAGTACCTGAAGAGCTTAAATCATTGATGAGCTTAAATCCTTGATACTCGGTCACCACCAACTGATGTAACAACAAGGCCTAAGTCTTCGCATAATCAAACTCATGCCACTATTAAGCAAATTTTAAGTGCACATTCTGCACGAGAATTGATTGTCAACTGGATTGAAGGTCGAGGCAAGTATGTTGTTTGCGAAGCTATTATCAAAGAAGATGTGGTAAAGAAACCAATGAAACATTTTTTTTAGGAGTCTATTTTACGTGTTTGTTTCGGTAGGATGATTTTCTTTTGGTCGCCATGCCCCTAGAACATGGTGGCCCAAGTACACCCTTTTAATTAGAACATGGTGGTCATTAAACCAAGTACACCCTTTTAATTATTAGATTCATATTTAGCCTTTAATTTTTATTTATTTTTATTTATGTATTGAAGTTTTCATGAATGCATTTTGGGTGTTGTTCTTTTCGATTTAAATTGGGCATATTGGATAATTGGAGTATAGATTTTGTGCTAATGAATCGATTATATTTGGATCTCAATATTGAGAAAGTGCATTGATTAACAGATTTTAATGAGCATTTTAAAGATGGGTTTAACCGGGTAATGTTAAATTAGATTAATTGAGTTGATTGGATGATTTTGTAACACTAAATAGAATTAGTTCATCACAATCTGGATTGAAGCCAATGTATTTGGATTTTATTTTCCTCTGTTGGATGCTATTCTATTGTGTAATTTGTCCGAGCACTGAGAGAAGTTTGGCTCGGGTCTTTAGCTATTTATGTAGCAAATCCGGCCATGGGCCGGGCCAAATGGCTAGTGTTCCAAGCAAAGGAGTGAAAATATCAGAAAAAGAAAACAAGTCCAACATCGAGTGTAAGACCACTCCTTCGCTTATTTAGAATCCAAAATTTCTTCTTAATTTTAACAGGAGGGACTATGCTGTCTGATGAGATCTGTCAGATTGATCAAATTCAAGAAATCTCTGTGCATCTACTTTCAAGAAATGCACTCTTACAGTAATCTCTGTTTAGATTTCTTTATCATTAACAATCACTTAATAACTTCACAACTAAGTTGGGTAACCCTTGTGCATTCAACTTGTATTCTTATTCATTTTATCTTTTTGGCACACATCAATCAATTTATATAGGTAATACAATAATAAATTCAATAAATAAATAAAAAAGAAAAAGAAAGAACAGTCGTATAAAAGAAATACAAACAATAGGAGTTCTCAGCCACTAGATTTAGGTATTCAAACTAAATTTCTCAACCATATTTACATGATATCCTAAATTTGGGAACTTTTTGAGTAGCTTAGATACCAATCTGTTTTAGAACACCTTGAATTTTTCTCCATGCAAACTCCAGAATTCCTCATATTCGAGTCCAGAAGTTTCTGGGGAAAAAAATAGACCAGCCGGATAAACCAAATACACTGAGTTGCAGAAAAGCAAAGTCGGAATGGCGGAGGCCTCAGGTATTTGTTAAGGTATTTAAGAAACATTTTGAATATGAACCAAGGTGGCTGATGGCAAAGGAAGATTCAACTCCAAAAGCTTGACAAATCAATAACAGGAATCTCCCTACACTCAAGTAATCTGCTCTAAAAAGAGCATCATGCCTACCAGGACTCTCCAGACCTTTTCCAACCTCAACTTTCTCGAATACTGAAAGATAACTGAAACTTCTTATCCGGTGCTTGTGCGTAAAAACCTTCTAGATTATGCGAAAAAGCAAGGTTTGTGAATGTTAAATGATAAAATAGTTACTAGTATTTCAACAACAAAAGCATGATAAATATCAAAGATCAGAAAAGATCACTTTCTTTCCCGCAGGGTCACACATAATAGATTATCATCGACTGTAACAAATACAGTTTTATATTCATGACCCTACACATCTGAAAATAGTAAAACATTGACCATCATAAAACCAAAAATTTAATTTAGCAGATAGAATATGCAATTCACCTCCAACAACCACCATTATTTTGTTCAAACACTTCTCCACCAATTAGAGGTAGTTGGGAGGGGCATGTTTCGATATTGCTTTTCATTTGTCTATTTTATCTTTTAAAAGGATAAAATGGATGATTCAGCAATATCTGAATTCCAAGCCTGAATTTCCTTATTCACATAGAGAAAGATGAACTCAATGATTGCATGACCAAGACTAAGAACAAACTGTTACAAAATTCAATTGAATACCTTCTATATTTCTTCAAAAATCAACAAATATACAGCCAGTATTAGCAAACGGTCCGACCATAACAAATTGAAGCAATGTAGAGATTTTTGGCCCATTTATCCTGCATAAAACAGTTGTTAATGGACAATGGCAGAAAAGATTCACTGGGGTAAATAAAACAATAACTATGAAAAATAGCCAATCATTAAAATGAGATATTGATAAAAAAAAAGTTTCTACAACTAAATTTATCCTTCCCTTGCAAGGAAGAACTGATGATGATCCAACAGAAGTAATTTGTAGAGCAGGCACCTACCTTTACATGGGTGGTTGGAAAGGCAGATGTACGCAGAGTTTCTTGTGTTTCATCCATCAATTTACGTTTTGGCACACTCAATATGAAGGCAGCTTGATCAGTTGTAGCAGCTGTTGACGTTATCCGGTAACCATTCTCCCATCGCCGGTGGATACCTTCACTTGGGTACAGAAAATCAAGCTCCACAACCTAGTACCAACAGTCCAAGCAAAAGACAGCTAATTATTCGCTAATATTGAAAAGTTGTCAAGATAGTTACTCAACATCATAAATACTATATCTCCCTGCACAACTATTGATACCTGATCAGAATAACCAGAGTTCCTTGACATTACCACCCCCCAGCGGCTGCCAGCAGTTGTCATGGAAGTAACATGGAAACCTTCTTTCCATTTCTTATTAATCCATTTGAAAGGAAAAGATTCACTAACTTTATAGGACTGCTGTGTATAAGGAGTGCCTACAAAATCATATAGTGTCATGAGACAGAATGCATTGAGACCGTTGATGAAGACCAAAAAAAACTATTTGCACATGAAAGTATGAAATCACTGTACTCATAAAAACTGTCAAGTCGTAGTTCAATATATATTTGGCAGAGTAACCCGGCTTGACTGATGGTTTAATAATCCAGTTCATGTGGCTGGACAAGTCAACCATCCAAGCAAGAGATAGTTCTAACCATTACTCCTTTTTCATACTGAAAGCTAGATGACCTCGTTAGCAGTTAGCACTGTCATTTTCTAAAAGATCTAAGCTACATTGCAAATGCTTGTGTGCGATGAAGGGGCATAATATTTGACTTATAATGCATCCTGAAACTGACTGTGTGTGCCCTTAGATGATTATCGATATACTAATTTCAGTGTGGTTAAATAGAAGACACAATAACAATGAGCATTTAACCATAGGAAGATGTTACACTCATAACAGGTTATAGAAGCAGACCAACCTTTGGACATAACAACCAAGGAACTCCCATTTACCGCACCAGCTATTGCACTGATGTAGTAATTCTTTTCCCATTGTTCCATTATCCAATCCTTACAAGAACCAAAGAAAAATTAGTAAGTAGTTGCAACAATTTATTACAAAAATATGCAACTGAGTACCGCTATTGAACCCAACCTTATGCAGAAAGACAGGAGACAATTCGTAAACCTGGGAACCAAAACTTGTCCCAGCATCCATGATAAGGGCCCAAAAATTTCCTTGGGAGGCTACACAACTGATTTGTAAACCATCCTCAATGCCCTTCTCTACATGCTGGCGAAGCCTTGTATCTGCTACATTGTAGTGATATCTATACATGTACAATAAAAAATTCAGTATCCACACACACACAGACTTCTCAAATAACTTGCCATGTATTTTTCCAGGTTATCTTAACTTCGTGAGAGAAAAGAAAAGAAAAAAAGAAGACCAATAGACAAGATTCATGTGACAGGTAATTTTACAAAAATAAAAAAAAATAAGATTTAATTAGATTGCAACAAGCAATATCCTCAACATCCACATGAATCTGCATTAGATAAATATCCATGGAAGAAGCATATAGACCAATTGACGAGAACAAGATCTTATCGTCTAGCACTGAGATTTAATGATTTAATTATTCAATCTTTTTTAGGCTGAACCCAACCTACAGCATACAGATGTTATATTAGTCAATTTCAGTAATTTAGAATACCCTCCAGGTAGCCATCACAACGCAAATCCACCAGTGTCTCAAAGAGACATCCCTAAGGCCCTTGCCGAAGTTCCCAAGATTATTTATAGTATCCACGAATTTTTAAATGTTTCAATTCATTCTTCAATCTTCATCTATAATATTAGATTATTAGTCAATTTCAGTCATCAAAAATGTTTATCTAAAAATAACAAAACATAAGTGAGAAGAAGTTTAGAATATATCACAAGAGTCATCATTTCTCATTTTTTTTTAAATGTTATCGGCACAACCAGTTAAAATTTTTGGTAACAAAAATGAAGATAAGCGTACATGATATTAATGCACTTGATAATATTGTTAGCCTTTACTAGTACATTACCCGAACTGATTGTATTAGACATGCCATTCGAAACGATATAACTACTTTCACGAAAGACAGAAAAGCAACTTCTAGTATTTTTCTTTTACGTTTTCCCTTTATTATTGTATTTGAGAATGGGAAAGATGTAACAGATTATAGCCAATCAATAGGCGTCACATTACAGAGAAACAAAGCAGAACAACAACAATATCGTTAATCAAAATAGACATTTTCAACTGCATGACGACAAACGAGAAGACTAATCCCTAAAGCACAATTGTATGTGAAACAAAACTAAAGATAAAGTGACCTAATCAGAGTAGCAAAAGCAATGGGCCATTTACCTTTGCTTCATGGGTCGACGTGCATTGTACACAGAAATCCACTGCGTAGCTGGACTTCCTATTCGTATTTTTTTCTTAGGTTGGCCATCGTCTTCCAGATTTACAACCAACCTACCTCGCTTTTGTCCAACCTATTCAAACAAATCACCAAAAATTAAGCAACCTAAACACGAGATACATGAAATGTAAGAACTATTAAAACATTCAACCATCGTATAATGCACTTGTATTCGTAACCTTCAAAGCTCCGTCAATTCTAATTGGTCTCAAAGGTGCACATGGTTCTATCAGGGTATCAAAGAGTGTAATTAGCTTGGCATAGTTTGGTTCTTCATCAAATTTCATATTTGTCACCATCTCAAGAAACTGCTTGAACGGAGGAGGACAATAACAACATAGCACGTCTGGAGAAGTAGCCATCTTTTTCTTAGAAACAAGAAAACTCTTGTTGTCTCCCTGCAATAATACAAATATTAGAACATGAAGAATATATGAGGGAAAAAAACCCAAATGCAAAAAGCTACTTATAGTATATGCCTAGTCTACTATTAAGATAAATCACCTGATATCCTTGCCATGGTAACCTTCCCCTGATGAGAAATATTAATGTGTATGCCAAAGATTCAAGATCATCCCTTCTACTTCCTGTCCGACCTAAATGTGCATGTACACTTGCGTATCTTACTGTTCCCCTGCCAATGAAAGAGGTTAATACAGTGAAGGAAATTAAGCTAGATGAACTTGAGAAATCAATGAAAACCTGAAGATGTCGGGCCTCTGGTCATATTCAACGTGTTCACCGGAGGCAGTATCCTTCCATTTAGATGCTGTACCATAAAAGTATCAAAGAAACTATCAACACTAACTATAAAAGGAAATTGAGGGAAATAAAAATACAGGATAAAGGTATAATTCTAAAAAAAAAAACTCCACAACATATTTCTAGTCTAATCAGTCTATTAATGAAAATGGACAACTTACCCAAACCTAGGTCAATAAGAAACAATTTCTTCGCATCTACAGTTCCAGGTTGACCAAGCAGAAAATTTTCTGGTTTCACATCTCCATGCACAAACCTAAATAAGTAACCAAAGACTTCACCAATAAGGACAAGTAGGAAAAAAAAAATGAAAACAGACCAACACTAAAGGAATATTCTAAGGAGTTAACGATGCAAAACATGTCAGTAAGAGATACCCCTTCAAGTGAAGCTTCTCAAGAATCGATATTGCCTCTACAGCAATACACGCTACCATATTCGGCGACATCCTACAGCAAATATAAACATATTAAACAGGCCCAAAACCATATGCAGATAAAGATGAAAAGTTTAAGATTTTGATGCTCACGCCTGTCCAACAGAATTCCAAACATCCCAGAGACTAGGCCCAAGTATGTCCATTACCTGAATGAAAGCATATGTTTAGTTTCTCAAACTACAATAAATACCGCCAAAATAGAACACAAGATACAACTTTGACTAACCAGAATGTAGTAATCTCCTTGCCGACCCTTGTAATGAACCGATGGAATTCCATAACATCCATTGAGCATGCTTATATTGTAAAGAAAAGAATCAGATATTGCACTTAAGATAGCTAAGTGAAAGTTATATAGGAAGCCAAATAGGGATTGATTGCAAGATGCTTACTTGTAGACCTGCCATTCATATGGAGGACCATAATTGCAACCCTTACTACTACGATGCTCCAATTTTAGTGCCACCTATAGCAAAATATTGCATCATAAATCACATAATTCAGGCATATAGGTCCTTAAGAACACAAGATCTAAAAGTTTTATCTAAAAGACATATACCTCAAAAGCATCTGGTCCAGAGCGTTCTGTACCCCCAGTCGCCCTTCTACCAACATAGACTTGACCAAAACCACCTTTGCCCAGCTTCCTCTCGACTTTATATGTAGGAGAACCACCCACTTGTACCTGAACCAATGAATAAGAACTCTGTTTAGGGAGGTCTGCCCCATAAGTTTGCAACAATGTAAAGATTTCAAAAACAGCAGCTGACTGGCTGAGATTATACAGTAACAGGCTGTCCAGACTCTAGATAACGAACAATTTGGAAGTCAATAGCTAAAAAAAACAACACATCGTTCCATCGTCAACCTATGCTACGGCGTTTGTATTTTCCATTTGAAGGAAAATCCGCAAAAGTTTCTGGGTACATAGTCAACTTCCGTAAATTAATTCGTGGATATGGGATCCATTGATACGAAACTTCATAAAAATCTTTACTTCCCACCATTCAAATTAGAAAAAACGCTACTTCATATAGCAGTTTAAGAAAGCCGTTACCTCAGACCACGACTCACGAGTAAGACCTACATTTACAATTTGTAAAATTACGGGACTTCTATTAAAGTAAAAGTTAAATACATATTTGTTTTGAAAATTTTCTCTTTTTAAGAATAAAAAGGGAACGTGCAAAAAAATTGAATAAATGATTTGATAACGTTCTGAAGTTTTACTGTATACAACTGTATATGGTATATAGTATATATTAAAAATTGTACCGAAAAGGAAATACATTCACAACATATGTTGTTACAGCATGATGTTCTGAAGTTTTACTGTATACAACTGTATATGGTATATAGTATATAGTATATAGTAAAAATTGTACCGAAAAGGAAATACATTCACAACATATGTTGTTACAGCATGATGCTTACAAATATGATGCCAACAAGGCAACAATAAGAATCAACTATCAAGAAAGGTACAAGTATAACAACGCCATTGAAATAGTAAATAACTAAAGACCCAAATCAACATAACCCAAACAATTAGTTTATTTCATTGGTAGTATAATGAATAGAAGCTAAGAAAAAACAATTACAAAAAGATAAAAAGTAACTGTATACCTTCTCAGGAACAGGGGTACTGGTTGGGTCTTCTTCACCGCCCACTAATTTCTCGGCACTCCTCCCTTCCACTACTTGGTCTTTATCTCCTACTACCTCTGCTAGATTCAAAGCTGGTCCTTCTGCACCTCCAGCAGCAGCTTCTGGAAGAACTTCACGAGGAATCTCAGGTTCGATCTAGACCAACCAGCCTAACTCCCCTACCTCTGCCAGCAGCAGTCGGCCTTGCTGGTGTTGCTGAAGGCCCTCTCCTCACAGCTGTAGCATTGCCACCCCTTCCTCTTCCAACACCACCACCCCTTCTTCTGTTCTGAGTAGGCTGGACTAAATTTTCTGCTTGATCAGAAGGCTGAATATCATCAAGTTTTTGGGATCTTAATCTAGCTTGCCTAACTCCACTTCTCAACTCTGGCATTATTTCCCCATGCAAATTACACCCGCACCAAATTCCAGTGAATCCCTACACGTCTTCTGCAACAAAACATCATAATCAAGACATAAAATCACATTGCGTGATGAACAAAAAAAAAATAACACCTAAACACATAAAAGACTGATCAAGAAATCCAATTATTCAACAGGCAATTGGAATTTTATATTAGACTTCCGCAACAACTATGTGTTCAATGTAAAACTATATCCAGCCTAATTTTGCAATAACAAATAAGAAGAATCAAATACCACCAAACTAATTTTACTCCAATGCAAACACACAAACTATTAACTAACAATCACACCATTAAACAATACTAATTCTAAACAAACATATTGATCTTATTCCACACAACTCAAATCAAATCTTACTAATACACCAATAAATAAAAAACGTTGTTAAACAATCTAACTACAGATCATCATCAAACATCAATCTAACTACAGAATCAATAACATATAAAAACAAAGTCAGAGATTCGTCACCTTAAAACAAAGAGATACAACACGATCAAGTGATTTATAGTTGGAATAATGATCGGTTACTGATTCTTTCAGCAATGGTGAAGATAATAAACGTTTTTTTTTTTTTTTGTGTGTATGAAAAAAATTTGAGAGAAAAGTTTTTGAGGTGAAGGAAATAAATTGAGTTTTGTGTTGTTGTTGTGACTTGTGTTTGTTGTGTGTGTGTGTCAGATGTTGGTAATATAGGAGGAAAAAAAAAAGGTTATTTAGAATTTTTATTTATTTAGAAATCAAAATGTGGCCTTGTAAAATACCTCTGGATATATATTTTTTTTTTTTCATGAAACTTTTATTGAATGACTATCTTGTCCCTGGATTTTTATAATTTTACTGACAAATTTTGTTTTGCCTACCTTGTTTTATGGGGTCCGTATGTGGAATTGTGGATTTATTAATTCCTTTTTGTGGAGATTTTGTGTCCCCATTAAGTTTCGGAACTCATTGCGACACGGTCTATGAATGTTTTGTATTGACATGACGCATACTATCAATGTTTCTGTAGAACTAATTAATGATACTTAAAAAGAAGGTTATTAGTTGTTGTTAACAGAGGCAGCGAGGAGAGAACAAAGATTCTTTTCTTTGATCAGCCTTTTTTTCCTTTTCAAATTTAGATTTTTGTATGCTATGAGATTATTATTATTGTCAATGAATGCAATGATTCTACGAACGACTGGACTGAAATTTTGCTGGCTCTAGCTGCCCTGAGAATATTCTCGTAGAGAAAAATAAGAGTCTGCAAACCGTTGGATGTGTAATCCAATGGTTAGAAAATCAAAAAAAAAAAATGAGAAAAAAATGAGAAAATATTGTATTTCTAAACCGTTGGATCACATATCTAACAGTCGCGGACCTCGTCTCTATGAGGACATTCTTGGAATAGACAACCTCAATTTTGCTAAGTCTGTTAAGACGTACTTGCTGAAATTTTGATGTAGAATGATGTAGCCACAGCACAATTTGGAACTTGTGTATGAGTTTTGATTAGCATCAAAAGAGGCTCCTAAACCACTGGACAAAATTCTCGTACCTCCTAGACATGAATAAAAGGGTGCAAATACCTGGATCATGTGACTTGCATGTGTGTGTTTAACACAAGGCTGGAAAGAGCATGAGTCATGTGATTTAACATGTTGTCAGATCACATAGGCCCAATGGAGGCCCAAACACCTAACAGACTTACCCGCGACCTGAATATGGATAATGACCAAACCCGACCCATTTATAGCCAAAAAAACGTAAGAAAATATTCGTGTGGCATAAAACCTCGGACACTGAACGTGTGGTTCTAAACAGTTTCCATGTTAAGAAATTTCTGTCATGGGCTTGCTTGAAGTATCAATATTTGAGAAAAATGCCAACACCTCTCACACTCACACTCAAATGAAGTGGTCAGCATTATTATAACTTTCGTTTCCAACACTACCACGGTAACACACCCAGTACCACCACCTTCATGGCTTTGAATCTACTGTTTAATGGTGAAAGACTGTGTTTTGCATTTGAATATAAAGACCCTTTTGTTTGTAAAGCTACTAGTAGTAATAGTGGTAATGGGTCAAGTAGGAGTATGTTTAGTAGAAAGAAGAAGATGAGGTATCATGGGTGTGGTAGAATATGTTCTCTAGGAAAGAAGGCAAGTGGGTTTACTGGAAATGAGCTGCAGCTGTGTGTTAGTCATGATGGAGATTATGATTATGATGAAGATGTTGTTGAGTTTGAAAGAGATGAGTTATCTTGTTTTAGAGGTTTGGTTTTGGATATCTCTTACAGGTCAGCATAACATTTACTAGTTCTCCACTTTTGTTGATTTGGATTTCTTGTTTTTGTCAGTAAAGTTGAGATTTTTATTATGTTCTGGCATATCTGTTTGTTTTGAGTAGAATCATTGTGGAGAAATGGGTTGATCATTATCACAGTAGTAGAACTGAGAGTAATCACTTTGTTATGGAAGCTTCACATTTCATTGTTAATGCATATAGTCTTAAGGCTGTCATTCTTTTTGCTACTAATGTGGAGTAGATGTGCCGGAATTTCTAATTGGATTTATCGGAAGAGGTGAAACGAGCTGACAATTGGAGTAGAATCGTATTGTTACTATTGAAACATCTTTATCACATTGAGACACTAGTACCGATAGTTTTGTAATGAGGAAAATAACATTATGTCGATTAGAATATTGTTGGTTGTGGTATATTCCTTAGGTTGTAAACAGTTAATGCGCTGTTTAAAGAACCAGTAGATCAAGGAAATTGCTTGTAGGCTTTTCACGTTTAGGTTTTAAGTACCCTTTTTCCTTTTGCTGATTGAGATGATGGTTAAATTATACTGCACTTTAGCTGCCAAAAATGTTTGCATTGACTGTGTTTTAGACAACCTACTCTGCAGGCTTACCCCTAATATATCTCTTTTACTGCTTAGTTTCCTTTTGGCCAGGAGGTTTCTTAGCTTTTGTTTTGTTTTGTTTTGTTTGCTGCCTTCTGTTCTAAGTTGCAGTGAATATATTGGAAGTGTTGAATTGTATTGTATGCTCATAAGCTGATGCTGTTTAGTATCTTTCTCCTTTATTTAAATGATATTTGTGGACATTGTTAGAAATTAAGTGGTGTTTCCCTCTTTCAATTGAGTGTGGATTTCGTACATGTTGTTGGCTTGCAATACAAGATATAATTTTTAGATTCCATATATAAGTGCTTACAGAGTTATAGTTTGATCCTAAATTAGTTTATTTTCCAATGTATTGCCAAGAAAAACGTGTCTGATGGTGTTCATCTTGTGCTAGGCCTATCAATGTTGTCTGCTGGAAGCGTGCTATTTGCTTGGAATTCATGGACAAGGTGTGTTGATAAATGAAGCTTACTAGATTCAGTTTGATTTGTAATAGAGCAAGGAGCGACCACCTAGCAACCATAAGTGAAGCTAAAGGTCATTTCTCGAAGTTTTTTTGTTTTGCTTGGTAATGGTTACTGAGGTGGTCAAAGTCCAAGGTGACAATCTACTTCGCTACACAATTGAGACAAATACTGATCTGAGTATTCACAATCCAGCCCTTGTCCGTCTCCCTCTCAAAAACAACCAGATACCATTATTTTACTTTACATGCTTTAAGGGACCCAACACAAACCAAGGCTTTCCAACTTCGAACTCCACTTCATCTCCTCCAATCACTATGCTTCTTTTCTTCTGTGTTGCAATGTTTTGACAAACTCAAGTTTGAAATTTTCCTGCACGATTTCCCTTCTTCATTTGTAATATATGGGGGGATTCAAGCAAGCTTGGTTTGTGTGCGTGGACAGGCTTTTAAAAGCCAGAAAGACGGCATGGAGTAGAATGGAGTGTATATATATGTGTTAAAAAACAAATGTATGAAAAATTCTATTAATAAAATTCATTCAGAGGTCATTTTAGCATGGGCCGGCACTCTGCCTCTGCGACAGTGGTTCTACGTCCTATTGTATACAATATACAGGTCATGAAAAGCATCAGTACTTCATTCTTTTTCGGGAAATTCATTGAAATTTCCACAAGTTCTCTTATAAAGAGTTGCTAACAGCCTTCTCCTGCCACATAAGAATGAAGTTTGTGTCAGTTGTTCTTCTTTCTCTGGCGACCCTGATGCTGTCCTAGCTGAACGACAATTTATCAACTGCCAGTTTAAATAATGCCTTGATTTCCAAGATTCCGTCCAAGATCTGACCAGACCTTAATCTTCTCCAAGACCAATATTTAGCATTGGTTTGTTTGTCGATACACTACTCACTACGAGCAAAGCCTAAAAATGCAATACTGTGATACAGATGCTTTTGGTCTAAAGATCTCAACAATTCATCACTCTTACTTCTACTTGTCTTTTGGTTTCACTCTTTTATTTCCACTTTTTGATTGGGTTCATGATCATATTACCTGCCAGGCTGATGTTTTAGAATATTACGATCAGACTGTAAACTCGCCCAGTGGTTCCTTCAATATTCCAGCTGTCTTGAGGGTATGTAAACTCACCCAGTGGTTCCTCCTACATTGTATGAAAAGTGCTCATGGGTTATAGGTCAATCTTATTTTGTTCTTCTATATTACTATATGTTTCTGGTGTTGTTTACCTTATTCCAATCAATTCAGTTTAACTTACTTTGGAGTTCAATCTCTCCTACTTTCAGGTGGCATCTATTTTATATTTTCTTAGTTATATGTTTCTGGTGTTGTTTACCTTATTCCAATCAATTCAGTTTAACTTACTTTGGAGTTCAATCTCTCCTACTTTCAGGTACCAAATCTGCTACAGGTTGTCAAGAGAAGAAGAATAAGACAACACCTCAGTCGAAAGAATATATTTTTCCGGGATGCTTTCATTTGTCAGTAAGTAAACCAACTAAGCATGTTAAATCTCTTGATAATTTAGTGAAATAATTGAATTGTAGACTGGTGTAGGGTTTGACAGCAATCACTAGTGATACGAAGGTTTCAAAATTTCATTTGATTGTGCTCTCTCACTATGATTACTTCTAAGTAAATCTGGATTGTCAATTTTAGGTTTAAGAATTTAAACTGTAATCAGCCCGTTTTTTTATTTTTCGCTGCGCTACTTCAACAGATATTGTTCCTCACGCGAGAGCCTGACTGTTGACCATGTTCTGCCAATTTCACGTGGTGGAGAATGGGAATGGGAAAATCTGGTAAAAACCTCATATGTTGCATTTTGAGTAAACTCTTTTGATGGTAGATTTCTAACAGAAAGTTGCTGCTCCTGTGTGGGTTTCATGGCTTAGTTTCTGCTGTTTCAACCTAAGTAAAACATCAGTAACTTTCCTACAGGTTGAAACATTACTTTAATCTTCATTTGTGACTATGATTTCTAAATCACACAAGATGTATGTTGTAATGATGTAAACAAAGCAAGCATGTCAAGTAGATTTCTGTTTCATTACTTGTTCAGTAGTATGTGGGAGGAAGCATGCGAGTGCTTTTTTTAATGTCCACGCTCAAGAGGGATTCTTCACACTCTTACTTTGTTTACATTTTGCTTTATGTTCTTAACATTTTCCAGTAACCTTTCTTTCTATACATTTGTGTGTCCTTGTAGGTCACAGCATGTGCAAAATGCAATTCAAGAAAAGGTCAGAAAACTTTGGAGGAAGCAAATATGAAGCTAATTCAGGTTCCGAAGGTAGTTTCCAACTTGATCTTTGTTTACCCATTGTCTAATGGGAATGGATTACGTTGTTGGTCCTGATAAGAACTAGGCTAATGGTTGTTAATCTTGCAGGCCCCAAAGGACTCAGACATAGTTGCCATACCACTGACAGCTGCAGCTTTAAAGACCCTGAGAAAAAGAAAAGGTTTGCCTAACGAGTGGTGCCAATACCTAGGGATACCGTCCTCAAAAAAGTAATAACATCAATGGCTATGTGATGATCTGTACATATCAATAGTATGCCGAAATTGTCTTGTCAACCCTTTCTCACTAAGTTCATGACCAAAAGAATACCTTGTAACCTAGTGTACGATAAATCATTTATGTTTACAACAGTATTTCAATTTAATTGAAATATCACTGTCTTTGTCAAAAGTTGTAATTGAATCTCTTGCACTTTCTTGATAATAAAATGCTGTATTTCTGCAGAAAGGTTATTATAGAGGTTAACCATTCAAAATACAACTTGAAAAATACAGACACAATGACCAAGAGCTGTTTTGGAAAAGGTGACATTTAAATGGTAACACACTAACATGTTCACTGTGTTTTGGATGTGGCTCTGAGCAGTTTATGAGCATCAGGACCAGATTATTCTCTGGTTGGGAGATCTTGCTAAGCCGGTTTATTCCTACAAGTATGCTACTAATAACTGGAGTTGTTTAGGGTCTCAAATCCGCGATATTCCTATTATATGCCCCAGTACATGATTATTATAGAAAATGTTGTGTTTTGGCATTACTTTGGAAAGATGTTTTCATACCACTTAATTCAGAATCAATGTACTTTTCTATACCAATTGGAGAACTCGAAGCTTGTACATATACAGCCCTACTTTTCTGGTGAGTTTCCGGAGTGCTCGTGTCTATTGCCTGTGGGACGGGAAAAGTTGTGTCTCATTTGCTGGGATCGGGACTCTGACAACAAGCTACACTGCTACCGGTTTCGGAAGAAGGATCTGGAATTGATCTGGTCCTTGATGGATTTGGAGATCTTTATACCCCTGGTAATTATATCTCTGCGCTGGTAATTATATCTCTGCGCTGGTAGTGTGAGACTGTAAGTATCTTTGCTTGTGTGTTTAGCCTTATTGTTATTTGCTGAGAAGTTCCTCGTTTTATTGTGCATGTTGGGAGGCCGTGATATATGATCTTACTGTTTGGTGTGTACCAACGATACCATGTTTCCTTCAGAATGGTTCTGTTTCTTGCCATAACAAAAGCTCCATCAGAATAGAGTCTATTAATAAAGGATTCTGAATCACAACAATCAGAGTGAAACAACTATCAGTGATTGTTTAGCATTTCGACTGATTATAGAGTACTATTTAACTTACAAGAACAGAATATTAAAATGTGACGAGTTTCGGGAAGAGGTACTCAAACAACAGGTCAATGTCATCCCAACTGTGGAAAGTATATGCATCAACCTGTGCGATTAAAATCGTGGTGTTAGTCACATTAGCTAGTGGGGGGTAATACTACTTAACCCTAAAATCAATTAGTCCTTCAAATGGAACTCCATCTTCATTGTAGAGGACCTTGAAGAATCTCTTACGAAGCTGATAAGGCCATACAGGTTGTTATAATAAGCTTTCCCATACTTGAACTGAGCGAATTCCAACCTTCTTTTCAACTGAGCATATTGCTTGACCATTTCAATCCAGTCACATGCTACATCCTTTTTAAACCGTCCTAAAACATCATTTTGAAATTTTAATGAACTAAGACGGATAAGGTTTCTTGTACCGATAATATAACCCAACCTTTGCCGTGGCTTCCACATGATTGGATGGCTGAGAAGAGTCTTTGGTTTTCTAGTGAAATTCAAAACAAAAAGATACACTTTAGTTGCATTCAGTAGGACTAAGTAACCATTTAAAAGTCGAAACATTAATAGGAATATGCTACAGTGAACTGGTAAAGTGAAGGGACTTAAAAAAAATACTGTGGACTCTAGTGTTTCCAGTAGTTTGAGTAATTCAGTGACAATATTTCCCTCATGCGAAAATAAAATTTACACTTACAAAGAGTTGTCTGTCAACATTCTCAGGAAGTTTTCTACTTCATGTCAAACACAATTTAAGTTTTGCACGTCCAAAATAGATTGCAACATACGTCTCAAATCTTTAAATGTGTCTTGTGGTAGGAATACCCCTGAAACAATAAAAATTTAGTTAGATACTCAATTTTAAACAATGTCAGAAAATAAAGCATTTCAAAACGAAAACTTACCACTGAAACTATAAAGATGTCTTAGGATTGGGTTTTCAAGTCCCGTGTCTTCCTCTAAGAATACGATCGATTCCGTGTTCAACTCATGCAATATTATTATCATAAAGAAATATCAATCCCTTCAAAACTTTACTGCAAATGAAACTTTTGTAAACACCTAGGAAAAAATAATATAAAAAAAAAAACAGCTTTACAAATCAATATCGTACCTAAGCATCCCTTGAAAGGAGGGACTCATTCTCCAAGTTGACCAATGAGAAAATCGGTGATGCACCTAGAAGCCAATTGCTTCATTTGGTTTGATCAGAGCACTCAAATTTGAACCATACCTATCAAAAATGAAAAAAAGACGTTCTACCAACCCCGTTCTCAATAATCTTAACCAACTTAACCATATTTGGCTGGTTCCTCGTTCTTATCAGGTTTCTTGAGTACTGGGAAATGGATGTTTGCACCTGCAACTTCTCGATACTCACATCAATCCAAGCCTCTCCGGTCGAGAGATTGAATCGCCCCTTGTCACAATAAAATCTGTGCACCTTCAGATTTGGAAATCCTACCATTCTTCCGTCAACTTCTAGAAAGGTGTTGTATTCCTATACATGGACGTTACTGTCAGAACGTGTACAAATACTGCATGAAACAGAGCAGTAAAGTTAAGGTAATCATACCTCTTGCTCTATTATATCGGGCAAACCAAAATGTTCTATTTGTTTGTCCCTTGAACTATGATTTTCAATAGCATGAGGTGAAGAAGTTTCCTGAAAAGGAAAAAAACATGAATTATTACCCATAGCAACAACTAAAACTGCTTGAATTGGTAGCCAAATCTTAACGCACTTATGCACTTATGGCTTTGTAGCATTAGTCATAAATAATATGAAGGTATTTTAATAGAAATAAGGTACCTTGTTATTTTGAGAGGAAAAATCATTATAACTCCTGCAAAACAATATCATAGCAAACATAAGTAAATAAAATTCAAATAACTATAACTATAACAAGTTGAAAAATATTATTAATGTTTTGAACCTATTTTTACCTTGGAAAAAGATACTTTCGTTTTTTCCTTTTCTTCATTGCTCCTTACTCTCTAATCTCTATCTCTTTCTTTCTACAAATCTAAACTATTATAAAGATCGCGACCCTCAACTACAATCCCGCAATAGTGAAATAGTGGCGTACTCTAGATTTTGGATTTATTATTAGATAGATATGATCGAGATAGAATACTGCTATTTTTTTTTTTGGTTTTTTAGCTACGTAGACCTTCAGAGAAACGGAAAAAGGAATATTTCAAGAGATGAGTCGGGGGTACCTCTGCCATTTGCAATGGGTTGTGTTTGTTTTGAAGAAAAATATAGGTGGTCCACCTTTTCCTTATATTACTAGAATATCTACATAGCAGTGGGGGCATGAGCGTAGCAAGGGAGGAGATGAGAGAAGGAAGATGACGAGAGAATGCCGGAAGAAGGGAAAAACAAAGAGGGGAGATACAGACAAACAGTAACCAAGTGACAATTTGTAAACCCAACTCAAGAGTTCGCATATGCTCGCGGATTAGTATTTGAATAGATTCATATATGTCCTTCACCTATGTTTTTTTTTTTTTTTCCGATAATCTTCACCTGTGTTTCTCATGGCCTCATGGGTTTCTACCTACATATGAGATGTGACTTTTAAACTAACAAATAAACCGTTAATACATACCATCAGTGCAAGACTAAGAAGGTGTTTTAAACATAAAATAGTGATATCCATCATCAGTTCATTATTTGTATCATTGATTAAGGTATGCACACACTGTGGAGCTATAAAGAAGACAACTACATCAGCTGGTTGGATTCGATAGGTCTGGGCTAGTACTGTCCAATGTCCATCCTAGAACCCGAGGTACTAGTGCACTACATGGAAGATATTGCAGAAGGCAGTGGCTGCTAATGACGAAGTTAAGAAAAAATTTATACACTTACCTTCAAGATGCACATTTTAAGCAATAGAAGGAAACAACCCCACAATTGTTTTGGGAATGCCCAGTTACTAGAGCTCTTTTGGATTGCTTGTAGAATGTGTATCATCTCAGGGCATTAGAATACATCTTTAACATGATAAATGCAGCTATGACAAGATGCACTCTAGTAAAATATTTGTTGGATTTCATTGGTTCTACATATAATAGAGGCTAGAGACTTATGCTATTTTGAACAGAAGAAGTGCAGACAAATGAGGCGAAGAAAGAAGTACTTAAAGGAATAACATTACTGGCCTCCTGACTATTCTCGGTGAAATTGTTTCACCCCCAAACAACCAAAAACTTACACTTTGCGATTCTATGAGGAAATTCGTCGAACAAATGGCCCGGTGATATTTTTTTCACGAAGAGATCAAAATTCGAAAAAGGAGATTCTTAATAAGAAAATTGCAATAATTATTTTCCAAGCAAAATAAAAAAAACTGGAGATGCTTACTAGAGAAAAAAGTTGGGAAGGAAAGCTTACTAGAGGTTGGGGAACCAATGGTCGTTGCCGCCAATAGAAACAGATGATTTCAAGTTTCCAACCATATTTGAGGCTTGCTACTTCGCTAGTAACGATTGAGGAGAACAATGAGTGGAGATTGAAGTTTTTTTTAAATTAGTTAATCGTGGGAGATTGAGTTTTTTCGCTCCCTCCTATTATATCAGTCTGTTCCGAGATATTCAAAAAATTAACTAGTATACTGCTATGCAGTCAGGCGTGAGCGGAGAGGGAGGAGTGGAGAGAGAGAGAGTGCGTTGAGAGGGAGAGAGACGAAGAGAAGATAAGACAACACATTTTGTCCGCGTACCCCGGGAAAAATAAGCAAGAAATTGCTCCCAAGTCCAATTTTAGAGAAAACGAGAAAAGGGAGAATGTGTGGGAAAAGAATTGAGAACCCATGAGATGGCAAAGGAGAAAAAAGTAATAGCAGACATGCAAGGTTTGACGGAATGAAAACAGGAGTCTCCATAAAGGTGGCTCTTGTGTGATGTGGAGGCAATTAGACTATCAAAGTGGGAATGGCGTCTGTCATGTTTCATACTTTTAAAAACTAGTTGCTTGGGATTTACCACTGTAAGCAACAGTGTCAATATATATAAAGAGGTTCTTAAACAAAAAACGGATGGTGTTAACTACTTAGTGTTGTATTAGGATAAAATCATATCATGTTGAAATTATAGAAAGACAAACTGAAAGATAAATAACTTAACAAGGTTATGAACCGTGGCATACCATGGTTGCAAAAATCAATGCCAGGAACAAGACCCTCGATCCATATAGATTCTCCGTGCATCGAATTAGATGCTACATCCGTCCTGTTTCCAACTGAAGCTCCACCCATCAAATATGTCTTATCAATTTTAACTTAATCACCAATTATAAATTTACAATCCAAAAAGTGATTCTTTCAGCCCTACGTGCAGTAAAGTATCAGAAAGAATGCATGATAGAACAAAGTAGATGATCTCACCCTTTTCATCCTTCAAAGAGCTTGATACTTCACCACACATTCGAGAAGCGTCAGAATCTTTGCCAAACGATGGACAGCCTTCTTTCTCTTCTACCGCTTGTGGAAATACATAAGAATGCGGAAAAGGTATGTTCAAAGCACGGGTCCAAAATATGGAGTTTGCCCTATCAAAATACCATTACAAGCAACATATATCAGAACTACAATACACAGAAACTAAAAAGAACATTAAACGAGTTTGGGTTGTTAGATTTGTTCAAGGAATAGGTCAGACGTTATTAGCATAAAGTAAGCTTAATAGCATTTTCAAGATTGGATAAGCAGGACATGTTATCTGAACGTGGACAATAACAGACAATTCCGCTTAAGTTTCACAACCCAAAATACACCATTTTGCTCTCTTCAAACATGTCTTCCCAATTTCAAAGAAATTGAGATTATGATTTCTTTAAAGAATCCCAATTTATGTTATTTCTAAAAATCTTTTTGGAGAGAATCACCAAATACAACAAGAAAAGATAAATGATTGTGATATCAAATACTAGTATTCAATCACAAGTAAGCCCGAAGGCTATCCTCAACGTCCCCGAAGGTAATTGAACCAGGATATGGTATGCATTATTGGGTTGTTTAGTTTTTTATGACTATTAGTTACTTTCAGTCCTTCATTTTCTTATCCTCTTCTATTTTTGGTGTTCATAAAATATAACTCATACGCTTCAAATCATGTTCTTTCTAGCAAAGAAAGGTGTCCAGCCACTCTTTGTGATTGATGCATATTGAAGAAATACAACAGAATTTTGGTCAATGTACTCATTTGTTCACTTGTTTGTGTTTATAAAGTGTTTCCTATTTTAGATTTTTGAATGATTTTTATCCCATTTTATCAGTCAAGTTTCTACCCAAAAAAAAACGACTAAACAACAAAACCATATCGCCTCAGACTTTCATCATATAAAATTATCACCTCAACTACAAAAACAAAAGCAACTCTATGAGAAGTAACATACCAGAGGAAGTCTTTGAACTGCACCTCACTGGAGAAAAGAAACAAAAACATGTATGTTTAGCATCCTCCAGTAACACAGTTCTAGAAAGACTTCAAGTAACTTTAAAAAATCAGGTTCTAAATCTTTAACATTCCACGTTCCAACATTAGCATTGGACCAGCTTAAACTGAACAGTGCACAGAAGTGAAAGAGAAGCATCTAATTGCTCGACATGAAACTATTGAGAAACAAACACATTGCCTTTTGGAAGGCTCTGATAGCAACAGAAGGCATACTTTGCATTTATTAAATCTGCAGAAAAAACAGACCTAAACTCTTTGGAAAGGGAGTCAAGCTCTATTCATGACCTCATAAAAGGATAGCTGATTTAGTCACTCAAAGAAACAGAAGGGATGTAGACAATAAACAGTCAAATGATCATCACATATTAGGTGACAGCCACCCTAATAAGCTAAAAACGAATATTTATTTCTTAGCAAACTCTCTATCTCTTTTAATATTTATCTTTTATTCTTTTCTCTCTCTATGTGATTGTGTGAGGAGTTAGGGAAGGGGGCAGATAGACCCATCTCGTTATGCGTTTGTACATGTACAAGCATTTTTTAAGCCATAGGATTAATCCATCTTGGCCGTTATGGCATTAGATCACTGATCCCTTCTTAATATCACTATTTCAAATATATACTAGGATCTATTTCCATAAATCTTATATACAATGATGACTAAACAAATATGTATATACAAGGTTCAAAAGATATCGGATAACTGATAAGATTGTTTTTATATTTCGAAGAGTTATGCAATCAAAGCCAAAAGTCTCCTTCTGTTCTACCCTAGCAGAAGCCAAACGAAGAAATCGCGGGCAAGTTTAGAGGGTAGAATCACTGACAACCATACATGGAACAGTTAAAATTGAAATTGCCTGACTTAATAGTATTACTTCATCATTTGTCTGAATGCTAAATAATCTTCAAAGCGTATAGCTCTTTGCTGTCAATGATAATAGTTGCTCAATTGTTCCACAAAAACAAGACACCTAACCTCAATCTAGAAAGTACAGAATCGCCAAAGTAATAAAAGGTGGTTTTACCTTTCTTGATTCCCCGTCTAGAAGTTCCAAAACCAAATTCTTTACTTTATCTTCATACACAGTTTGCAAATTTTTCTTCTGTAAGAGAAACCTGCCTTTAATAATATATTCCCAATAAACAACGTCAGCATGCTCTACAACACTCCTAAACCTAGTACTACAAATAATGCATGCCAACAACAGAAATCCTGAATAATAAAACTTGCAAGCAAAAGTAAATTTGTTGAAGTGGTCACCTGCAACGTTGTTCCCTTCAACTCGAAAAACTCCTCATCCGTAAACCAAAGCGGATTCCCAAAGGCGGTTGGAAGCATATCAAGGTACCTATAACTTAAACATTAATACTTATCTAACATTGCTAATTAAAACTGAAGAAATAAAACAATATGCAGACTCACGGTTTCCAAGCAGAGTTTTTACGAAGACGTTCAACAGTTAAGAACAAAATGATTAAAAAACGATCATCAACATCCCCTTGTTGAAACATAGCTCTACATTTTGGTCCCAAAGTAGCATCTTCAAGTACACTCATTGGTGTTATCGCTAAATCTAACGGTACAACTAACATTACTCCTGAAAATTAAAAATTATTATTACAGTCTAATATAATATTAAATTGTTATAGAAACAGAAATTGGAAATAAACCGTTGCTTTGGTTGACGTCATTATTGTAAAAGAGACCGAAGCCTTTGTTGGGACCACAGTGTTTGATTTTGCAACCACGTAATTCGACTTTGTTGATCTGAAAGGATTTTTAATGATTGAATAAAAGAGAATGGAAAATGTTTTTGATGAGGAACAATAAATAAATGTTAAACCTGTAGCCATTGTCTCAATGCTTCTTCTGTCTTCTCCATTTCTATTTCTCTGTGTGTGTCAGTGTGTGTCCGTTTTAGGGCTTTCAAAATCTCGAACAGGACGGAATTTCGGAATCTACGAAGTAATCTTCCTGGCAATCCGATATATTTGGACTTGTTGACGACATTTTGACCACAAGAATAAAGCACTAATGCTAGAGTGCTGGACCAACCCACTTATTCTGCCATGTGTCAAAAATCTCAATCATTGATTTACACTAGCCATTAAGCCCGACCTATGCTCGGGCCTACTACCTTGATATTCCAATATATGGTTGAATAAATTTTCTAAATATGTAAGTATTTTATGAAAGCCATTAAGAACTTTTAGTTCATGTGTAAACTTGCACTTACATACTGAAACGTTAAGTTGTGATGGAAGAAGAATCAACGAATTATAACGAAAAATTTGGTATTAATTGAACTATTATTTATCTACTACTATTTATCAACGCATGTGTAGTTTATAGCGAAAATGAACGGTGTAGCCAGTTAAAAAAATGTAGAAAGAACGTTAAAAGCCCAAAGTTTTCTAATTAGGTGTATCAAATTGAAGTTGTAAAGTATGAAGAAAAAATGTGATTGCATCTTTGCAAGGGTAAGCCCAGAAAAATGTCATAATTGATGCTGGATGCTTACTTTTTGCATACCACCAAAAGATCACTACCTGGTATTTCGAGTAGGACCAAACCTTGTCACTGACAGGAGCATCATTGTCATCAAGTTGTTGGATCTGTGAGCAGAGAATTTCGGTTTTCCATTCGTCCAATACATCGTCAGCATCAAAGAGATAGTGTATTATCGAGTTTTTCGGTTTCTTTACGTACACCCTCCAATAGATTCACCTCTGTTTGGAGGATCGTACCCAATTGCTCCAACACACCAGAGATCACTGCATAAGCCATAGTGATAAGTGGAGATCAGGTAATGAATATCACCCTCGTTTTTGTTCACACACTTCAAAAGCATGTGTTTCAGTGACATTTGTATTGCTTGCGTGGTCAAGAAATAAGGAAATTGCATGCTAAAGAACAAAGAACGTTAAAAGCCCAAAGTCTTCTAATTAGGTATGTATTTTACAAAAGCCCAAACTTTGGCCCATAGTCATGTTTGGTCAGAGTATTATTTATTAATAACTTTTTGTTCATGTATAAACTTGCAATTGAGTTTCTAGTGACAACTGGCCTTGTCAGTAAATCTGAGAAGAATTACAAATGATGGCCATGCATGTGACAATCGTCTTGCTTTATATATAATGTTTTGTACTACATTGTCCTCTGTTTCTTAGGAAGTTCAAATAAATGGTTTAATCTAAATTGAAGTTGGGGATGGCAGTTGCCCAAACTAAAAAACTTCTTTTTGAAGGGGCATGTGGGAGCAGCATCCCAGTAGCTTGCAGCCAATTTGAGGAGGTCACTCGCAAGGTAACAGAGGGAGGCGAGGTTAGGAATTAGGAGTTGGCGTGAAGATTTCATGAAGACTACTTATGGGGTGCTTCACGCTAGAGTCGGCTCATGCCGAGCATGCCCAAGTAGATTTTTTTTTTCACCTTCCCTTTTACTGTTTCCAACAACACTAAATGACACTGTATCCTAAAACAAAGCCTTCTGCAACCAAACTGTTTCTTTTAGCAAGCGGATATGAAGCCCTAGTCATGCATGGCGTTTTTAGCTGCCTTCTCTACCAAAGTATCCACCCATATTAGAAACTAAATTAATCAAAAGATTCTCATGCTATAGAGCTCACGGTAGTTAACTTTCTGAGAAACAGAACTCCAATCACACTATCCATTTTTGAACAGAAATAAAGACCAACTCGTCTTATCACTTTATACACCAACAGACCTCATAAAAAACAACAGATTGATTTTTTCTTATCCTACACCAGCAACAAAGACCACTTGTATTTTCTCTTTGGGAATATTAGTACCCAGCAGTCAATTTCGGGGGCTAACAACCTCTTCCAACGTCCAATGCAGGAGCTCCAGAAGATTTGCAGCTTTCCTCTTAGCACGGTCAGTGCCACTCTATGACAAATCCTTCAGAGCTTCTTCCACCCCACATTCTTTTGAAGTCTTAAGATGCTTCCCATCAGCTATACACAGTGACCACAACACAGCCGCAACGTTCTCACGGTTGTGTGGTGATCCAGTCCTCATTACCTCCACCAAAACAGGGGTGGGCTCAGCTTGACCAATTGCCACCCTACCTTCTTGATGGCTTGCAAGGATTGCGAGTATTGCAAGTGCCTCATCTACCATTCCACCAGCAGCATCTGTAAGCAGCCTCATCAATGGCACAACAATTCCAGCTCTGACAGCTCTTACTTTGTTCCCTTGATAGATTAAAAGGTTAAATATGGCAGTGGCAGCATCCTTCTTCCCTCTAGGGCTGCCATGGCACAGAAGGTCAATAAGAGCCGGAATAGCAATGAGACTATTCTATGTCAAAGAACACTATTCTAATTAGAAACTTGAAAGAAAAAAACATCTTTCGCATGGACTTGCCTGTGCCTGTTTACAACACACCGTCTCTTAATATTAAAGCAGTTCCCCTCCAATACGAACATTCTGAATGTCTGGTCTGTATAGCCACACCTACACTCAACATCATTGCTTAGAATCGAGTTAGAAACCAAACCAATAATCTTAGTAATTTGGTCTGACCTTTTTTTGTTCCTTCTCAGTCTGACCAACATACCCGCTGAATTTTCACATCCCACCTTTGAACAAATAATTGAAATAAGGCCCTTCTCCTGTTTCTTTGGTCCTCTCATTTGATGGTACGCTAATTCAGTCTGGAAAACTTATGTCTTTGGGGCTATATTGCTTAGCACAAAGTGATTCCTGCAAAAGATTAAAAGTCATAACTGGAGAATAAAATTCAGCCCTAGGGTGAAATATTTGCAGTAGTGTGCCTCAACTTAATTGAAAATGTAGTTTCTTAGTTTTGGAACTACATTTCTAAGAAATGTAGTCAGATGATAAACTATGGTTCATCCTCATTTGGAGGATAAGTTTGACATGCTTCCTATGTGCAAATTGAACGCAATTGCAGTAAATCGCGTTCAATAAAAGAACCTAACTAAAGTGATAGATGGCTGAAAATTCAGGCTAACTGAGTAATCAAAGTTTGCCCTAGTTTCAGTTATCTTGGTTCAGATATATTAGAATATCAATTTTTGCAAATGTTTTTTTATTAATGTGAACATAGCTTAGTACTGCTATTAGAATTCCTTCTGTCGTGCTTGATGATTTTAATTAATTGTGAATGTGGTTTGTAGTATTATTAATTTATTATTATATAAAGAAATACTGGCATAGCAATGATAAGTTATGCTAACTGAAGTCATCAGCTTATGGTGTGCCCTAAAGAACAGGTTTAGAATGTGCTTGTTTGTTTGTAAGTATTTCCAGCTAAATTTAGCTATAACAGGGGATGATGTTTAACTGGAATAGGGATTTTGCCAAGGAATTGGTAGGCATATCCCTCCCAAAAGAAGCAAATAGCAGTAGAAGTGTCGCATCATCAGTTGCGAAGTGGTAGTAAGAGTTTTTTGTTGTGTTTAGTGGGGGAACCACCAATCAACAACTTAAACATCCTCTATTATAGTTCAAGTTTACATGGAAAGATATCCAGGTAAACATAAACAGCCTTAATTGAATTAGAAGGTTGGTTCAGTGAAATAATCAAACTTTTTGACCAAACTACCATTCCCCAAATTTCCTCTAGTTTCCAATTTGTTTTCAGGTTGATATTAACTGTTGATTCCAAATAGAAACTTTAAAAAAAAATACCTTTCTATTGGGCTTGCATGTTCAGTTTATGTTCAGTTTTCCTCTCCGGCTCTTAATTGGAAAATCATTGCTCCCCAAAATTTGTATAGTAAGGACAGTTGACACACAGCCAAGTACTATACATTCCATGCAAGGACATCTGTTGGATTTCATCTCATTTACTGCAAAACAGGAAGACACGCATATCATTAGGGAGCATATCATTTACCAATATCTCAAATTAACGCTTGGATTGCTCCAGGCAATAGACGAAATGCCCGACTGGATTGGATTTGTGATTAAGGATGTAAAAATTATCCTCGACAAGCGTATAATCCATTTAGCCACTTTAATGCCATGGCAACATTGTGATCAAAAGTTTCAGGCAAAAAACGGAATGAACCCAACTCAAAAAATTAGAGATATCGTGCAATGGTAATGAATATAAATCGGAAGCATCATATCCCAAAATATTGGGTACTAACGTAACACCGTACCGAACATAAAGATGAAATCAATGGAACCTCACCTCAAAGCCAATGGATTCTTCACCCTGCCAATGGATTCTTCACATAAAGATGAGTCTGAATAGTTTGCATGAGGTGGGTCGATAATCCTGTCTACACCCTGCCAGTCTGAGATAACAAAACCCTGCAAAAAGCACACAACAATTAGACTTACTTCCGGGTTTGAATAACATACCGGAAATACTCATTTTATATTTAGAATTAGCATGCTGTCGGTAAGAGGTTGTACCCTGAAGCGAAGTCTGTCCTTGAGGAATTAGGAAGCATAAAATTGAGATAAGGATGAGGTGATATTTGAGGGACCTGAAATTGTGCGTACTTGCCTGAATGTTAAAAGAAATTTTCAAGAAAACTTTGTAAGGACCAAGACTTTGTGTACATAGTTAGCTGTATACACAATAACCACAAAATGACCAATGAGCAGTACGTCAGGAGTCAGGACTCAGAAGTGGTTGTGTCACATACTCACATTTAGCGCCAAAGAATTGATCAAGCTGCAGCTAGAGTTGAAGAAGTTGCTTCACATTCATGGGATAAGTAGTCTGTATAGTACCTCTGTACGCTTGCTTGGCCAAGATTTCATTTGCTACATCCGTAGGGTGGAAATCATCCCGGAACACATATTGAGATCGATCAGGACACCAAATTCCCAGGTAAACATATTACTATACAGTCGCAACACCCAGTGTGTGAATACTTGAATCCTAATAGATATAGTAGAAAATTTGAAATGTATCAGCCAAACATTCTATGCTAAAAGAGCTACTCACATGCACACCAGTTCCCACAGTTCCCATTATCCCATATTATATGACCACATTAATAAACTTCAAACACCGTAGTATAAAAGTATATCAAATCTGTTATAACAAAATAACTTGTTTCAAGACAGAACCATTGGCCCAAGTACTGTCCGACCAGAAAAGAATGCTCTGATCTTTTACAATTGTTTGTTATTAGTGAACTTAGATATAACTGCGCTACCACATTTCCATGAATAACTGAAAAAACCAAATTTGTACGGCCAATGCTCTTTTGCACACATGCTAAACTAATATGCATAATAACCCCCTTTTACAAAGATTGTTGGGTGCACTTGTACTGGGACCTCATTACTACAACGCTCAACCTACATTTAGATTCATGAACATGTATATATAATTATATACTCTCATTGATGGAACATATATATTTGTATGGAACAACCATGAAAGATCAGCATGTATATATACTGATGGTTGGAATCACAATATTAACAGTATTTCACCCAAATGGCTTCTGAGAAAAATTTACCTCAGGGCAATGCTCGCGACGTTCAATATTCATCTGCTCATGTGAAACTGAATACTTTGAAGAATTAAAGCTCGTGATCAACACACTTTTTTGGTTGACAGAAACATTGTAGTTGCCATCATATGTACATGGATAAAATCGGGTATCCATGAGCAAAAATTTAACACAAATCTTGACACCCAAATTAATGGAATGGCCCATCAATAATGATAAAACTCCAAAAAGCATTAGCTCTGTTTGCCAAAATAACCAAAATTTTCAACTCAAAAAATCTAAACGAAATTAAAGAAACAACATTCCTAAAAGTGCAATGTATTATTACCTTCCTTGATCTTCTGCAGAGCAGCATGAAGAGCTTTTCTCTTGGTATCAACTAACCACTGTTCAATAACAGAACAACTCCACTATAAGATTGCCAAGAACAATAAACCAAACTTTTTTGCTGAGAGAAAGTGTCGAAAAGATCAAAAGAAATGTTCCCATACCTTGCCAGCTCTTTTCAAAGACCCTTGAAATAGAAACCCAACAGAAACCAAAACAGTTATAACAGTTGCAACAGCCCATGTTGGTGTTTCAGACAATGATCTTCCTTCTTCTTCCATTTCAATTATTCTGTTCTTGAGAGAAGAGTAATGTTATGTGTGCAAAGTGAAAACCAGCATTTGCTAGTGAAGAGGAGCTAAAATCCATTAATGGCGTTAATTGGTGACTGGTGAGACAAAATGCAGACCGAATTAAAAAGCAGCTGCATGGTTTGTAAAGTCGTAACATGCCAGTGTTGGACACAACGGGTCCCACTGCTTTTGAAGTTTGAATATGTCGTACCCATAGGCCCATAGGCCATAGATAGAAGAGTGAAACCCCCAAATAATGTTAGAAGAGATGAAGTAGTAGAAGTACTGAACATCATTAATATCATCTACCCTCACATAACTGAAAATACACCAAAAAAACAATCCCAAAAAATCCGAAACAATCCCATCAAGAGAATTCCTCCATCGACAAAAACATAAGAACGGTCACCATCTTCCTTAGCCTCTTCATCAGTCACATCTGACCTTCCACTCAAATCCCCATTATCATCACTACTTCGATAAATAGAATCGGTAGATTCTAGTTCTAATTGTGTATTATCTACAGGAGAGGAGTCTATTTCCAATTCGAGGCCCTGCTCCTTTGCGGAGCAGTCTAAAGGTTCTTCCACAGAGATATCCTCATCGGATTCTCCACTTCTTGATACCACTCTAGCTGTTTCTAATCTATTGCTTTCAACAATTTCAATAGGCATAGACTGCGAGTCCTCATTATTTCACATCACAACTCCTGAATCTAGTGTGTCTTGCTCTCCAGACTTTATCTCCTCATCAACATTCTGTTCAGCTGAATCAGGCTTATCTAGCTGTTGCAGTTCAGATTAAACAGATTCCATCTCCACCTCACACTCTACTTTCTCCTCCACACTATCTAGTTTCTCCTCGTCAATGTTTTCATCATCATCAATATTATGAAGGTTTGTTCCTTCGGGTTCCGAAAACACCATTTTCACCTCCACAGACTCCATATTAACAACAAACATCTTCAAGTGAACCTCCAAGGTCCTGTTCTATAGATATGTCACTCTCAACCTTGGCCTCAGGGGCTTAATATAGTTGTTCTTCTTTCCAAAAAGCAAAAGATATAGACAAAAATAAAAAATGAAAATAAAGGAGACATTATTTTTCAGATTCCCAAGTGACACGCAAAAAATATATAATGGCCTCTCTCAATGAGGGATTTGGGTGTATCTGAACAGCACTCACCCCATTCTTGGCTGCCTTTGCTTTTTGTAGGTTATTTCGCAGACCACGTGCTGGTGAACCAACAAAAGGGTTCACCGAAATAAATTTCAATCCCTAGATTATCATCAAACCCATGCTGTTAATAAGAAAAGGTTGGGATAAAAGTGGAATAAAAGTACCTTAAAATGTGCTCCAATCGAAAAAAAAATTAGAAGACTTTGAGGATTCATCTGGTGTTGGGGGTATCAGCCCTGCTACAAAGGAGCACTTCGAGGTGGTCATCAGCTCTTAATGTTCTGCCACTACATAATCTTTGTTTTTGTCTAGAAACTGATCAACTTGATATATCACCTGTATAGAGAGTATAAAAGATTAAAATATAATCAATATGACTACTAAGAGTGAAAAAGATAATCATATATATTGAGACAAAGCCATGAATACCTAGCATAGTGAGATATAGTAAAATCAGTGTGAGAAAGCTTTGAGAGTTTGGGGTTTTCGGGGTGGATGGCGAACAATTGAAAAACCAAAGAAAAACAATTAAAACACCGTGGATCAACATTAAGATTAAGTATATTTTCAACATGCTACAACACCACCACATTTTACTTCAGGGCTCAATAACAAACAGAGGCTACAAAGAAAAGAAAAAGAGAACTTCCAAGTTCAGGCAATGGGTGAAGCAAAATGAGCATAAAATTATTTGTACACCGAAATTGTTCAGTGACCAATTTAAATTCAAACAATATTGTAATGGTTGTTTAACTCCACACACACACGCGCAGAGAGAGAGAGAGTACCGTGTCAACGCTGACTGGCTTTCCATCCTCCAGGAGTACCTTAACTACGGTTCCTGACTGATCAGCCTGAAGTAAAAAAAGAAACAAAAGGCATAGTTACACAACAAAGCCTGTGCATGACATGATTTACAAATTTTCGGCATTATGTATTATGTATGTATGTGTGTGTAAATATGGTGGGATCAAAGACAACATACTACTTTAGCAACATCCTCAGGAGTAGAAAATGCAACAAAACCATAGCCCATGCTCTGCCCTTGCATATCGCGCTTGATCTGCAGAAAACCAAAGAAGGATGTGGTTAGATACATCATAAGAAAAACGAATGAAATAACATGAAATAAATTTTCCATAATGCTAGGTCATACCGTGTGGGATGTTATCGTCCCAAATTGAGAAAACAGCTCCTTCAGTTTCTCATCACTAAAGTCATCATCAAGATTTTTCAAATATAAATTAGCACCCTGTAGTTTATCGACTTTACCACTGCTTTCTTGTTCAAATTTGGACTTCAACTCAGCCTTTCTTTCAGTCTTGCTCTTAGCCAACCCAACGTACCAGACCTTATCATTATGACTGTATCCGTTCATTTTCTCAATTGCAAAAGCAGCATTATCTGACTTCTCAAACTTAACAAAACCAAAACCTTTAGATTTTCCACTCTTCACATCCTTCATAACATAGGCATGAGTAATGGTACCATAAGCACTAAAAATTTTCTTAAGGTCCTCATCAGTAAGTGTTTCAGAAAAATTCTTTACATATAGATTGGTATCTTTTTCGGATCCGTCTGCTCGATGTCTCTCTTGTTTACGGACGAAAAGGCCAACAGAGATCTCTATATCATTCATCAACATTCCATCCAGACCTTTAATAACATTTTGTGCAGCTTCCTCCTGCTCAAACTGCACATATCCATAACCTTTAGAGTGCCCATTCAAATCAGTGGCCACATTGCATGAAAGAACCTTGCCAAATGTAGAAAAAGAATCATGCAAGTTCTTGTTATCTATTTCCGGGTCCAAATTCTTGATAAAGACATTAGCATGTCCACTTTTGCGGATGCTAGGGTCTCGATGTGACAACATAATCCTGATGGGCTTCCCATTGAGAGGTGTGAAGTTCAATATCTCCATCGCAGATTTAGCTGCAATGTACAATTCAAATGATCAGACCGGAAAAGACCAACATAACTTCTAGTATGAGACCGATAAAAATGTCTTAACCGCTCAATAATAGATCCAAATGGCAAATGCTGAGGATTCTGGGGGGATGGTCTTGAACATGATTAATTATTATTATTACTATTATTGTTAAAAGCTACTGTTGCTAAGAATTCATATATTGATTGATCTATCAAAAGAACATGTTGTCTTATAAAAAACAGAGAGAATATTAGATAGCAAGGTCGGGTAAGGAACAAAAGGTTAGTCCAACAATCAAACAATAATTAAAATAACCGCATATGGCAGAAACTCAATTTGGCAAACAGACTGCTCAAACCTTCAAAAGTGATTTATTGCGCACACCATTGAATTTATTCAATCAATTAAAACATAGATATTAAACCAGTAGCAAACGTATAGATGTAATGCAATTGGCGTTATCACTAAATTCTTTGGCATGCTATTCAATTCCCTGAAACCAAGGTTTAAGGGCAAGTACTTAGATCATAATGCTAATTCGGACACTCATAAACAAAACAATGACCATATATCACTAATCAAAATTCAAGTCGTCATACCAACCCACCAATGCTGGCCTAAAAAGTAACAACAATCCATGACATCCACTAAATCAAACAATATAACACATAGAAGCACACAGTAAAGAATAATAAAAAAATATAAAACTTTCCAGAATTATAAAGAAAGTCAGAATCCTCGAGGGAAAGTACTCTTTCTCTCAGAGCCTCTGCTAGAGCAGGCGCAAAAGGGGACCTCTGCATAAACCATATCTTGACACCCTTGATTGACTCCTTAGTACCAGTGAGATTATTGAGCACATTACCAAGTTCTGCTGCCACATCAGAAGGAAGTGGTCTAGACAAACCCTTGAAAGACTTGGGTGAAGGATCATAATCTGGTCGACCTTGGCCCATTGAAGGAAGAGAATGTTGCTGGTCATAGAAAGGTGGAAAAGGAGATTGATGCAAGTGAGGAGCAACTCCAGCAGCGGGTGAGGCATTCAGAGTAGGAGAATTTATCATAGAGTTTGATTGTTGAGGCATCATTGGCATGGAGGATACAAAGCAACAGTGGAAAACGTATGAGTAGAAATTCGCCATTTTTTCAAATTAAAACAGATTTGCAAAGCAATGAAAGGGATAAAAAAAATGTTGCAATTTCCTACCATTATAAATAAAACCGCAAACCATTATTATTATTGGGATTCGTATTTGTTAATTTCTAATAACACTCAGCGTCACTTAAATGAATTGACGCCAAAAATGACCTAATCGACACTGTGAAGCTAGGTTACATTGACACGGGTAAGTGTGTCCGTATCGGACACGAATACGAATTGTCGGACACGGCAAAATATCAAAATTCAAGGTAAATTACATACAATGTGTTCGACACGGACACGTGGATACGTATCCAACACGGATTTTTTTTCAAAATATGGCGTGTCCATATAACCTAGCTATGAAGGCTATAATAGTCAGTAAGCAGTCTACTGTGAAAACTCAGATCACTTGGTAAGCGTCTAGGGAAATTATACAATATATTAACACGTGAAGAACAGTCGAACAGATTATAACATGTGATGTTGATGCATCCTAAGCATATAATTAACGCTACATGCCTCAAAAGGATCAGTCATAATCATCATTTATAAAAGAATTACTTCCTTCTTTCATATTAACTTCTAAACAGTGACATGCCTCAAACTTCCAAACAGTTATTTTAGAGATTTTTCTAAAATCGCCAAACTTTGTGACAATGGTTATGGTCAGAAGAACCCTCAGTGATTCAAACACCGAAATGAGATGCACAATCAAACCAATTTACTAATACCCGGACCAAGAATTCAAAAGCCTGAAAATGCAATATGTTTCCAAGGACAAAATCAAAAGCATACCGATTCATAGTCATCAAAAAGCACTTCGCCATCACTTCCATAGTAATATTCTTCGTCTGTTGCAACTCCAACGACATTACCACCCATGTCTTCCTCATCGTCTGTCATGTAATCAAACTCCTCTGCTCTAACTTGAGACATGATACAGACCCTCTGAAATCAAAGATGAGCCAATACATCAATCAATACGGTTTGTAATTGAAACTGTACTGAATTACCCTAACTCATACTTCAATAAATAATATTAATTTATAAATCAATTAAATCATACTACCATAATACTGTTGACCATGTTTGATCACGATAGTCAGTCGGTAAATTGGATGGCTCAATGTGCCAAAGAAAAGGGTGCAAAAACTAACAGTGCTTGTTTCAAATGGCCAACCCTGAAACTCTGCTCGACAGAGTTGAGAAAGCAGATTGTTACTAAAAAGAGGAAGAAGAATGATTCCGCAGTCGGCCTTTTTGTGTTCCCTGTTCAATCCAGGGTTACTGGGGCTAAGTATTCTTACCAGTGGATGGCATTGGCTCAGCAGAACAACTGGCATGTCTTGCTTGATGCAGGTTCTCTTGGTCCCAAGGACATGGACTCACGCGGGTTGTCGCTCTTCCGTCCAGATTTTATTATTACATCATTTTACCGGGTATTTGGCTCTGATCCAACTGGATTTGGATGCCTTCTGATCAAGAAATCTTTGATGGGAAAACTGCAAAACCAAAGCGGGTGCGCTGGTTCTGGAATGGTGAGGATTGTTCCAGTCTTCCCCCAATATCTATGTGACTCCATAGATGGTCTGGATGGGTTAGCAGGAATTGAAGACCAGGGTGATGATGGAAGTGATGAATTGACGCCTGAAACTAATACGGGTCCACAGTTGCCTGCTTTTTCTGGTGTGTTCAGTTCTTCTCAGGTGAGGGATGTTTTTGAGACTGATATGGATCAAGATAACAGCTCAGACAGGGATGGGGCAAGCACCATTTTTGAAGAAGGGGACAGCATCTCCTGGTCAGTTGAATGGAAGATTGGGCTCCCCTTTACCTCCTTCTTGGTTTACGGGCAGAAATAACCATAAGCAGCTCTCTCCAAAACCAGCTTCGAAGATATCTAGGAGCCCAATCTACGATGGTAGAGAAGTAAATTTTGGACGAAATGGAGATCACATATTGTCTTTTGATGCAGCTGTTTTGTCCGTAACCCAAGAATTGCACCATGTTAAAGAGCTCGTTGAAACTGCTCCATCTTCAGAGAGTAACAGGAAATGTGCAAATTTTGGGCATGATGGGTTCAGAGAAGAACTTGGTAATAGAATTAGGGCTTTTTCTCTACATAAAAATGCCCAATTGATCCAATTGAAGATTCTGTTTAAATCTGAAATAAACACAATAATATAGTTACTTTTCATCGACAAACATAACAAAACATAAACAATAGCTGAAATTTAAGAAAGCCCAACCTTTCAATTGATTCAAACAATTGAATGAACCATAACCATCTGGAATCAAACAATAACTAATCAATCGATCAAATTAAACACTTGGGCTATCTAATTGAATCAAAATACAATAAATTAACAATTTTTCAATACATATGATTGGGAAAAAAAGTAGAAATTGAATAGAGTAAGAATGGAGATAAGAATGGGAAAAAAATACATGTGATTTAAGAATGGAGATAAGACTTAAGAATGGAGATAAGATTTAAGAAATAGGTTTTTATCTACTTATCTATTTTGGGTTTTTATGTATTTTGGGCTACGAACAATTGAAATCGCCAAAAAAAAGGGGTATAATTCATTTTTTTAGGTAAAATCTGAAGTGTTAGTCTTAGAGAAAAAAGTGGGTTACGGTGAGCATTCTCAACTACTCAGTATTAATGGTCTTTGATGAAGTCTAGAGACCCGATTTTTTGTGACTAACTCACAAGTACAAATTTTAGGGAAAAATAACCCCACTATTTCAAAATTAGTAACCTTCAAAGAAAAAATAAATTGGCCCCGCCTTTTTATATTTTTTAAAATGCCAATTATACTCTTCTGTGAAAATAACTCTCAATAACAAATGGTTCCGATTTAAAATAAATATTTTCCGATTTGACCTTTTCTGTCATTTAACTATGTACAATGAGTGTTCATACCTTCTGCTGGTGTATGAACAATGATTGTTCATATCCAAATAGGTGAATGTACTTTATACAATATATTGATGTATGAACATTGAATGTTCAGGACTATGAACATTCAATTCAATGTTCATACCCAATCAATGCTTATACCCAAAGACTATGAAGATTGAATGTTCATACCCAAAGACCACTATGAATATTCAATGTTCATACCCAATCAATGTTTATACCCAAAGACTATGAAGATTGAATGTTCATACCCAAAGGACCAAGGACTATGAATATTGAATGTTCATATCCAATCAATGTTCATACCCAAAAGACTATGAACATTAAATGTTCATACCTAATCAATGTTTATACCCAAGGACTATAAACATTTAATTTTCATACCCAATCAATGTTCATACCCAAGGACTATGAATATTTAATGTTCATAATGAATGTTCATACCCAAAGGACTATGAACATTGAATGTTCATACCCAATCAATGTTCATATGCAAGGACTATGAACAATCAAAGTTCATACCTACCAATTGAAAAAAAATTAAAAGTAGTTATGAACAATGATTGTTCATATTTGATGTATGAACACTTTTGATGTATGAACAGTGATTTTTCATACTCCCAAATAGGTATGAACAATCCATATTCATAACTTGATCAATGTTCATACCTATTGGATTATTGTTCATAGCTCCAATAGGTATGAACACTCATTGTTCATAACTAATGTTTGTAATTGGGGTATGAACAATGAGTTTTCACACCTGCTTAAAGGTATGAACAATCAATACACCAGGTCGTTTCGTCTGGGTCGGGCCGTTAATTATTTCGCATCAAGGGTATATTTGACATTTCATCTACCCGATCTATTTTTTATTTCACATCAAGGGTATACTTGACCTTTCATCTACCCAGTCCTTGTGAGTTATGAAAAAAAAAATGTCCTTGAGAGTTACGTTTTCGGCAGTTTTGTCCTTGAGAGTCACTTCCTGAAAAATAAAATCGGCTTTGTATTTATTGGGGCGCAATTTTTTTTTGAATTTGGGGGTGTGGGTCGTGTGTACGGTTGAACTTAGAGCATATTTAGGAGCGATAAAAAAGAAACACCAAATTTTTTAACAGAGAGTGACTCTCAAGGACAAAAATGCCAAAAAAGTAACTCTCAAAGACACCTTTTTTTTTTGTAACCCACAAGGACGGGGTAGATTAAAGGTCAAGTATACATTTGACGCAAAATAAAAAACGGATCGGGTAGATAAAATGTCAAGTATACCCCTGACGCGAAATAATTAACGTCCCGGCCCAGATGAAACGACCCGGTGTATTTAGTATAAACAATCATTGTTCATACCTTTAAGCAGGTGTGAACACTCATTGTTCATACCCCTAATAACGAACATTAGCTATGAACAATGAGTGTTCATACCTATTGGAGCTATTAACAATGATCCAATAGGTATGAACATTTATCCAGTTATGAACATGGATTGTTCATACCTATTTGGGAGTATGAAAAACACTGTTCATACATCAAACATGAACAATCATTGTTCATGACTACTTTTAAATTTTTTTCAATTGGTAGGTATGAACATTGATTGGGTATGAACATTCAATCTTCATAGTAGTCATGAACAATGATTGTTCATGTTTGATGTATGAACAGTGATTTTTCATACTCCCAAATAGGTATGAACAATCCATGTTCATAACTGGATAACATTGATTGTTCATAGTCTTTGGGTATGAACATTGACTGGGTATGAACATTCGATGTTCATAGTCCTTGATTGGGTATGAACATTCAATGTTCATAGTAAACATTCGATGTTCATAGTCCTTGGGTATGAACATTCAATGTTCATAGTCCTTTGTATAGAGATTGTATAGAGATTTGAATGATGTGGTTCTTTATTGCCATTGTCAATTGGTATTAATTCATTTCATGAACTCCTAGTAAGATAATATGAGGGAATATTTGTTTATTAGTCTAGATGCTTTCATTTGTCATTTTGCCATAACATCTAAATTCTTCATCTATTTAGCTTACATGAGTAACAACTTTTGGTACTCGGCAGTGTTGATGCTCACCATATGCTCGTACGTCTGTAACATCAAATGTTCTACTTCAAATTCGTAGAAAAGCGTGGTCACAATGTATGCTCATGTACAACGCCCCAGGACTCACTACACCATAATAGGATATTTGCAACACGTACATTTTTTGCTTTGCAACGGTTATTTATCGTTAGCAAGTTGCCAACGTTAAATAAGCGTTGGCAATGTTGTAAAGCGTTGGTTTATTTGGGTGAATTTCAGAAATTAATTGCTAACGCTTAAAAATCGTTTGATAAGTGTTACAAATTAAAATTTCGCGAAAAGGGAAACAAAAAAAATCGCAGCTTTATTATTTCGGTCTAAGTATAAAATACAACTTTCTTTCTCTCTCTCGCCCTAAAATAGATCTCGCACTTCTCAAATTTTTACTTCTCTCTCTTCAAATCCTTTGCCTTCAAATTTGTTTATAACTAGAAAATCGATTTTTTAGGGTTTTATTTTCTACTTATTTTTCCAGATCTAGTTTCTTTCTTTGTAAAAAAGAGTGCAGATTTGAAAAGCAGAAAATGAGAGAAATAATTAGTATTCATATTGGTCAGGCCAGGTGTAACGCCCGTATTTAAAATACATATTAATTATTTATTTATTTATTTATTTAAAAATTTGCTTTGGATTGGATTTTTGTGATACGTGGGCACGGTTTTGGGCCCGAAGTTCGTGTTGGGCTTGGGTTTGAACCCAAGATATATAAAACACATTGTTCTAGAGAATATGGTTTTAAGATAATAAAAAATAATGAAAATGGAGCACTGACTAGAAACTTGTTTGCTCGGCGTTGGAGCCGACGGTTTGGACTAGGAGGAGGATTAAATTCGGGTTTTAATACAGGTGAGTAGTTAATTTTTCTACTTCACCATATATAGCAACAGTTTATTGTCCTATGTTTTCTTTCAATTCGTTACTGCTCATTATCTTTGGCGTCCTGTTGAACTGTTAAAACTAGGTAAGGTTAGTATACCATTTTGCGTAGTTATTAAAACCGTCGAAACTACAAAGAACATTAAAAGGCTACCACCAAAACTAACTTTGTATTGAACTCTTTTTAATGTTGTGCGTGGGTGGTTTTGTTTTAGGTTGTATGATGTCGGGGGAGTAAGGGATTGTAGGTTTGGCTATTGAGGTTTGATTGGGTGGCCTGTTGGAGTTCTGTTGGAGTTTGGACGAAGACGTTAATGGCGTCCTGTTTATGGTTGTTTGAACTCATTTTTATGTTGTTGTGGGTTGGTATTGTTGGAGGTTAGTGGGGGATGGAATACGGTGGTCGGGTTATGGATTGGAGTCTGTGGTGTGGTTGGGGGTCGGCAGTAGAGCTTGGTGGAAGCTCCCAAGACTTGTTAATGGTGACTTTCCCAAACACTGCAGTAAAATAGTTAGAACGATTTAGGTTGTGATTTTATGTGGATTGTTGATTTGATGATTTGGGTGGGATGTCGGAGCTTTGAAGGGTTGGTAATGGCCGTTAATGGCGGCGGTAAGATTTTTAGATCTAGTTTGATGGAGAATCGGGATTGAAGGATTTGGGATTTTTGTTTTATTAAAGTTAGTGGGTTTTTCGCAGGGATTAAAACCGCCTGGTTAAAAATGGGTGGTGTGTGGAGGAGTGGTGGCCGGATTTTGGTGGCTGGTGGAGCTGCTGGAGGAAGGAGATGACGACTTGGGCTTGGGCTTGGGTCGGTTTCTCTTGGGTTTGGGTTGTTTGGTTGGGCTGGTTTGTTTTGTTTTGATTGGGCCCAGTTATGTTTTAAATTGTTGGGCTTTAGTTCTAGTTGTTGGGCCAGACTAGTTTTATTAAGGTTGGACCAGTTCTATTTTATTTTGTTTGGGTCTTTTCCAATTAGTTTTCTTTGGGCCGGTTTCTAATTTTATGTGGGCTGGTCCTTATGACCCCAATTGGGTCAGGTTGAATAATAAGTTAGTTTAGACTTTTGGGGCCGGTTTTAAGGTTTGGGCTTGGCTAGTTGGGTCCGAACCATTACCTTAGCTATGACCTGAACTTTGCTCTTAGCCATGAACCATGGCTATGACCCTAAACCTGTCGAACATAGAAACGACAGTTTGACTTTGACAATGATAGTTTGACTTTGACCATGATGGGTTGATTTTGACTTTGACCATGATGTGTTGACTTTGACCATGATGCGTTGACTTTTGACTTTGACCATTGACCGTCGACTTTGACCATTGACCATTGCCTATTGAATGTTGACTTTTACTGTTGACCAATGACCGTTGACTTTGACCGTTGACTTTTTTTCCAATTTTTCTCCTATTTAAGAATATGGACAAATATAGTAATAAAATATTATCGAAAATTATATAACGTTGTTTGTCATTATCTAATTAAGATTTGACGTGAGTAGTGTGTAAAGTATATATATATATATATATATATATATATATATATATATATATATATATATATGGGCTTTGATTGTGGGAATGGATTGTTTTAATTGTCTTTGATTTTATGTTGTAAATTGTATAGACAAATCCAATGCTAAAATACTGTGGAAGCTTGTATAAATTTGGTTGTCAGTATCTAGAAAAGATTTGACGTTGATATTGTGACATTATATAATATGTTGGGATATATATATTAAACGCAATAGTTGTGGAGAAATAAATTAATAGACACTCCATTATTATATATGTGAGATGCTACTACGAGGTAGTATAGTATTGGTGAATATTTTCCCACGGGAGTGTGGCGTAGTGCAATAATATATTGGCACGTGAAAGAATGAAAATGGTTATGAGATATAATTAAGATATTTCTAAATATTGTGGCATAGTACAATAAGGTATTTGACCTGCACGTGATATAGTGGAATTATTATGAGTCATAGATGTATGACACCTGAATAAATTACGTAACGAAAATCCTAGAACCTGAATACCACAACTCATGTGATTTGCCCTGTGTGGGCGTATGTGATATGATTGGCCCTTCTGGCGTTTCAGTGAATCTGAATGGCCTTCAGGCGTAAGTAATATGATTGGCCCTTCTGGCGTTTCAGTGAATCTGAATGGCCTTCGGGCGTAAGTAATGTGATTGACCCTTCTGGCGTTTCAGTGAATCTAAATGGCCCTTCTGGTGTAGCCGAATAGTGGCTTGATTATTCCGTTCGCAAAATAGAACGAGACGGGCGATATTTTATGCCGAATAGTGGCAGTACTTACATAATGGCTTCCGTGTGAGGGTTACTTGGTGTGCGGCATCCCGCTCAGGGTAGTTACGCACGGAGTGGTACATTATGTAAGGGGAGGCATGTGGATGTACATGTTCGGCGTTGGGTAGCGATTGTGGATAGCCAGGGAAACTAGGTAAGACATAGATACGACGTGATTTTAGGGACACACAAAGAAAGCCTTAATTAATCTAATTATGGTAATATGTTGGTTAATAATATATCTTTAGATAGATGATTGTATATGCTTGGTTAGTTATTTGTTTAGTTACAACCTAAGGCGCCTCAATGGAGGAACTACATGCCTTATTTATTATGAGTATAGCTTGTTGTATGGTTAGTGGAAAGTTAAGGCGCCTCAGTGGAGGAACTACCTGCCTTATTAGTTATTGAACTTAAGGATGTTGTATTAGTCGTGGAAAGTTAAGACGCCTCGTTGGAGGAACTAACTACCTGCCTTATGTATATATGTTGTATTTTATAGCTACTCACACCAGCATTTTTATAATGCTGACCCGATTTGCATGTTTGCTTATCGGGTATGTTCATTAAATGAACATAGTTGATAAGTCTTGACAAGTTTAGTGTTGAAGAAGATTGGTTGCTGCTCGTGGTTTGCGTTAGCGTCGCATTTCAAGATAAGTTTTGTTTTCCTTTGAGGTGATATAGATTTTCAGTTGAGATAAGGTTATTTACATTTTCATTTGTTAATTTTTGTAATGGAGATGACTTTTGTTTAAGTTTAAAATTTGTATGGGTTTTTATTTATCCGCATATTTAAATTGTTTATGGTTTTTTTGAAGTTGAGAGTGCGTCACACCTCGGAGATCGAAGAGTCGGGAACAAATAATGTTTTTCTGAATTCTGTCGAAATTTGGGGTGTGACACCAGGATTCAAGTTGGTAACTCATGTTGGGAACTCTATTGTCTCGAACATGGAATCCAACCCGATGGTATCATGCCTAGGTATAATCTTTCATTTTTACCGTTTTTTAAACTTATTTGCTCAGTTTTATTTACTTTGAAGCGAGAAAATAAATGTCACTTTTTTTGTTCAAATTCTACAAGAGTTTTTTTTTAAAATTTTTAATTTTTCTATTTCACCGTTGAATTGCGCAGAATTGCACATAAAAATGTTTGCTTTTGTGTTGGTTATTATTAATTAACAAAACTTCCTTTACCTGGTTCTTCTGGATATTTCAATACCCTTTGACTCATTCCCTGGAAGCAATGATCATGTTTTATTCTTCTGCACATTTTATTCTTTACTGTTTTTTCGCACTAAATAACACTAGAGCAAACACATTTATTGAAATGAAAAAGTAAATATTTTTAGTTTTGTGTACTTTTTATTTATTTATTTCTTTAACAAGCTTTCTTTACTTGTTCCCTGGAAGCAATAAACATGTTTTGTTCTTCTACATTTTCTTCGTGCTGTTTTTTTTTGCATTGAAAAACACTTGAGCGGATTCATTTTTTAAATAATAAATAAATCTTTTTCATTTTGATTAGCTTTTATTTATTTTAACAAGCTTCCTGTACTGGGATAATTTAATTCCCTTTTGACCTGTTCCCTGTAAGCATTTATCTTGGTTCCTTCTTCTATATATTTCCTTCTCTGCTGTTTTTGTGTGTACTATTTGTCAGTGATGATCCATAACTCCATTTTTACTCTTTCTACTTGTAGATTACCTCAATTTTTAGTTCTTGTTTATGTTCTAGTTATCTACTATACTGAACCATGAAAAAAAATATTTCTTTTATTGTCCAGGGAGTATGGGCTTTTGAAGTTGCTGCTAGACATCATCTGATGAGTGAAGTGAAGAAAACTGTTAAAGGGGTAATATTAGCATTCTATTGGTAATCTTCGTCGGAGGCGTTTCGTGGGACACCACTGAAGGTACTATAATATTACATTATGTTTAATGTTAACTTGGGACATTGTGTAATCCAATTTGTTGTGAAATATTGTTGAATGATACATAAAGGAAAAGTCATATAAGTTGTCATTATTATTGGAACCTCTTATACTTATCGTGGTAAGTGTCATTGTTATCTTTTTGCCCCACATGCATTAGTTGTAGGCTTTGACTACACCAGAGTCACTACACCAGAATTTAAGAATTAGGACACACTCTTGGAACTATATACCCCATCTCTAATTAGGAACAATAATTGCCGTCTTAAATTGTTTGAACCCCGTCGTACTGCTTTTTTAGGTTGACTTAGGATTACTTTGGTTGACTGAATGACATTAGTTTTCGTCCCAAATCAGAGACTAGACATTGCGTGCTTTTCCAGTTCGGTGACCGTCGTAGATGATTTTCAGAGAGAAAGTGATTCACTTGTCTTTTTCGCGCTCAACATTTCGTGAATATTTGACTCTTTCTTTCACTAACCCTAGTATAAGAAGAAAGTGAGGATTTGGTGGGAGGGCTCTAACAGTAAATCTTTGGTGGTAGTGGTTTGAGTGTTTGATAGTAAGAGCTTCAAATCTCTCTCAAAATCGGCAAGAGCTTCATCTCTCTCTCTCTCAAGTTTTGGAAACCCACACACACTCTCTCTCTTGTCAATTTTCGTTTTTGTTAGAACCCCAATTTCTAGTCAAGGGTTGTGCAAATTTCTTAAATTTTTAGGTTTCTTATTTTCGCTTCAAATTTTGCTGTAGATCGGAGAAATTTCGGAGAAGATGGACAACAAAAATGTAATCGTCTTGCGACAATGGCACTGGGGTAATAATAATAATTTTTTTGATATGGTTAGTGTTTATTACTTTGATGAATTAGATAGTTTCATTTTTGTAAGGGCAGTTTGATCAAAATGTTTGCTTTTGGTTTTGATTAGTGGTGAAATTGCTTGTTTTGGAGGTTTTATGTGTTTAATTGGTCAAGTTTTAGGTGAAAGTGTGTTTTTTTATGTATTTTTTGGGTTGTCCCTTGTGATGGTGTTTCTGGTTAGATATTGATATTCTGTTAGCATGTTAAAACATGAAACCTATTTGCAGTTCAATAGTTTTTGTTCTTCTGGAGTTATTCAGTAAATGTATTTGGTTATTTGAATGCTAGTTTAATCAAAATGTGATGAAGTGACCATGAATTGTGAAGTTGTTGAATTTAGGATACATAAATAAATGAATTTATTCCAAAATTAACATAACGTCATTTGGTAGTACTACTAAATTAACATGATCTTTTTAATAATGGGATTGTTCAAAATTGGGATGATATGGGCCATGTTTGGGATCATGCATGTTTCAATGAACTAAAAGTAAATCCTTTCATTGGTCCTGACACTCTTTTATTGTGAAAGATTATAGGATTGGTTCTTATATATATATATATTTACACAGATAGATCCAACAGAATGTAAGATTTTACTAACTGACCCACCTCTTAATCCTTCAAAGAATCGTGAAAAAATGGTTTAACGGTTTATATTTAGACCAAACATCTTAGATTAGTGCAGTAGCTGGTCCAGAGTCAAGATACCTGCCCTGTTGTGGTTTTATATTTGTCAATCTTGTGTGTGGTGTGTGGTGTGTGGTGTGTGGTGTGTGGTGTGTGGTGTGTGGTGTGTGGTGTGTGTGTTTTTATTTTCAATATGCAAACTTAAGGTAATGTGATTATGTGAGCAGTGATTAGCTACTAATGCATGTCTAAGCATATTGCGTACGAATAAGTTTCATCTAGTGGTGTCTTGACTACTGCAGCTAATAACTTGTTGCATATTACATGTTTAGCGTATTCCTAACTCCTGCAGCTAATAACTTGTTGCGCCTCAAGCTAGCCAAGGAACTTGGGGTCAAAATTGGGAGTCCATGGGTTACTTTGTTCAAGGCTGAAAGCTTACCTGTATTTGTTTCTCTGTTTCTCTTTTAGCTAATCCATATATCCTATATAAGTTTTTTCCACCTGAAACTGAAGAAACTCTAAATGCCCCCTCTTTGAAGCAGACTTTGAAAACTAGAGCAGATGGGTATTGTGACAAAGAATGAATGGGTGATGGTGGGTACAATGCTTTTTGCAGTTTCATTGTGGATCTTTGGGTGAGTTTTCAGCTCCCTACTTTACGATTCTATTGCTCGTCGTGACAACATCTTTATAAACATGCATGGTTGACAATCATATTAGTGTGTATTTGACTTTTTAAGCAATACAAGTGAGAAGCAAAAATAAGGAAGGAAGTGTCAGGCTGCTGACATGTATATTTGGACATTGTTATGTGCATGAACTTAGTGTAGACTCCCTAGAAAATCGAGTGTCTTTATTTGTTATTTAATTTTTGTGCTCCTGAAACTTAATGGTAATAAGCTTTGGCTTGGAAGTAGCCTGAGTTCGAACACATCATGGTTATTTAAATACCCTTGGAAGCGTTGGCTTGGAATTTAAAAGATGAAGCTGACTTTCGGTTCACGGAAGGATCTCATTTTTGTATGAACCATAGAACTGGTAGTTATTATTCATGTGACTAAAATGATGCTATGATCTTATTCATAGCTTGCTAAAGATCCTGCTAATCCTCCCTTCCGAATTGATATAAGAATAAGCGAGTCAGACACACAACTTTTGAAAAATATTATATTCTGAGGTATTATATCTTTTTTCACTTTCGTGTTTTTATTTTCCCTCCCCTACTCAAAACTGTGTTGGATTTTTTAATGGGAATCTCTTGTAAACAGGACACTAAGTTACACATCTTGCATTGTTCATTTCCTTCCAAGTTTTTTTTTCGTATATTTCAACTACTAAATGATGTTGTGTTGATAAGCTTTGCTGTTAGGGCAGTTGCATATGTTTGCTTTATCATAATAAGCTAAAAGTATGTTACCTTCCAAATTTGCTCTGTTGGGCATACTTAGGTTTTCTTTTTTTATTCTTGTGAGATGATTAATTTATTTTTTGTAGAAATCTTTGAAGAAAGAACATTTCTTATGGCAATTGTTGAACAATTGAAAAGGATATGGAGAAGGTGAACGAGGACCTTGAAGCTGAAACGAGGTGTCGCGAAGATGTTTTGAAGGAGCAAAAAAGACTATGAACTTGAAGAAAGTTCTAAAAGAAGGGAACAAATTTGGATACCTAAAAGAGATCACGTTGCAAGCGAGAACGGAGTAGAAGCAAGCAACTTAATGTATGATCAAATCTGTCGTTGTTTGCATGTTTATGGCATTCTTTGCAATTTTTCCACAGATTGTAATGTACCGCCAGATTATTTGGTCGCATTTCTTTTGGCCGATGCAGACAAATGCATGTGAAAGCGCATTACTTTAGGCTCTTCCATTTATGTTTTGTATAACGGAAGTGAGTTGTTTGCGAGAGATGAGAAAGGCATTGCAAAATGCTCGAGAAATCACTTGGTTTAGGACAAGAAGAAAAAGTGCTAATGTCAATTTGAGTGAATCCTTTTGTGCGACAAGGAAAAAAGGAAAACTTGTTGAATGCTTAAGTTGAGACTTTTGTTTGTTTATTTGTTTTCTTTAGCATTCGGAGTTCCTGAAACATATGTAGGAAAACTTGTTGAATTCTTAAGTTAAGACTTTTGTTTGTTTATTTGTTTTCTTTAGCATTCGGAGTTCCTGAAACATATGTTCTTTGCGCACTTGTGTTAAAAAATTGAAACATTGTTACTGTTGCTGTGTGGTCTCTGATAGTTCTGTAGACAATGGTTGTTAGTAGAGGAGAAACAAAATATGAGAAATTATTTTTTTTTATCAGCAGCAACCCATCAGCAACGGTTTATAACCGTTACAAATGATTTTTAAATTAATTTTTTAAAAATTAACTAACAACTTTGCAACGCTTAAGAACTGTTGGTAATTTTTTAACAAATTACTAACGCTTAAAAACCATTGCAAAGGTTTTAAATTTGTCTACGGGCTAGTTATAAAAAGCGTTACAAATTATTATTGCAACGGTTAATAAGCGTTGGAATTATTAACCGTTGCAAAAATTTCCAACACTTTACCCACGCCATATTTGCAACACTTAAAAAGCGTTGTGAAAATTATTAGCAACGGTTTTTTGCTGTTGCAAATAGCCTGTTATGGTGTAGTGATTGCTTCTTGAGATTCAGATTATTATTATTTTGTAATGTTCAAAAATGGAAGTGGAATAGATTCAATAGAAGCAAATGCATTATAAAGAAGAACAATGTAGTATCATTTGTATGTTGTATTTTTGAATGCAAATAAAGTCAGGCGTATTGTACATCCCGATTATCAATTTGTAGTTGCATCATTTTCGTTCTATATGTGTTTATCAAAGCAGACCCAATTTTTTCTCAAAGCAGACCATCTCAAAGCAAACCCAATTTTTTTTCAAAGCAGACCCCAAACTTAAAATTGTCTTTGGGCATACTCCACTTAGGCCTTGTCAACCCAAAGTCCAAAATTGTTCTAAAATTGTCTCTTTTCACTTTCTTCCTCCTCTAAAAAAAAAAAACCAACTGTGTCACTTCTCTCCATTCCAGGTAATAAGAACACCACCTCATTCTTCAAGTTTCAATTTTTTTTTTCACAATTGTCATTAACAATGTAATTGTAGTTTATTATCCTAGTTTTTTTTAAGTGTTTAAAGTAGGTTATGTAAAAGTTTTATACTTTTATGTTCTTACATTTAATAAATGTTATGTTTTTCTTGATTCTAATAAAGAATATAGTAATCTGCGGTTTAGAACAATCACCGTACCACTGGTTATTTTGCTCTATTTTATTTGCTTCATATAGTAATGGCCAAAGGGCTGGCAATAGTTGATGAGTTCTCGAGCTGGCTGGATGATATTGTGGTCAAATGTTTGGCATTTCATGCATTTAAGTACATACTTCTTGGCATCAATCTGCATTCTTGGCTAGAAGTATCCTTGTGAGATTGCTTTGTGAGCCAAAGAGTGACCTCCTACGTGGTTTCCGCATTCTCCCTCGTGGATCTCTATGAAAATCATCTAACCTTGTTCGGGGCTTGTGTATTCGGCGGACTTTCTGAAAAGTTTGCTGTTTACTAGGTAGTAGCGACCTGACTGGTATTGAACCTGTCTGGCCTTGGTTCGATTTGTTGGTGTCTTGCCTAGCTGGATATACTCTATGATAGGTTGCATCCATGTTTGACTCATCAGTGTCAGAGAGTGGGCATAGGTCGGTAACTTCTAGGACGTGCTCATATTGGTAAACAGGTCTATCAACTACTTCGATGAGTAGTTTCCTAGGGTCACAGTTCGGTGTTTAGGTTGCGAGATATGCCAAGCTGTCAGCATGGAGATTCTCTTCCCGTAGGAAGTGGTGTATGGTGACTTTCTTGAAAGAAGGCAGTAATTGATTTACAACTTGAAGGTATTTAGCAAGGTTACCTTCATTGGTGGTATACTCATTGGCGACCTGGCGAACGACTAATTGTGAATCGCTGAAGACCTTGAGCTCCTGAAGGTTGAGTTCTAATGCCATGCAAAGTCCTATGATCAAGGCTTCGTATTCAGCTTTATTGTTGGAGGTCGCAAAATTGATGCGAACTGATTTTTCCACAATAGAGCCATCTGGTGACACTAAGACTACTCTGACTCTGCTGCTGCCTAGATTGATGGCTCCATCTACGTAGAGTGACCATACCGATGGGTCATGTTGCTTAAAGGATGGGGTGTTGTCCTATGGTTCCCAGTTCAGGTCGTCAACTGGGAAATCTACTAGGAAATCAGCCACGACCTAACCCTTCTGAGAGGTTCTTGGGGTGAACTCAATGTGGTGTTCACCGAGTTCTTCTGCCCATACTGCCATGTGAGTTGTCTTGTTGGATTTAAGAAGGATCTTTTTTAGTGGCAAGTTGGTGAGCACTTGATTGGGTGTGCTTGGAAGTAGGGCCTGAATTTTCCTATTGAATAAAGTAGTGCAACTGCTGCCTTTTCAATGTGGGATCTCAGTTGGCAACAATGTCTTGGTCATGAAGTAGATCGGTTTCTCTGCATTCTATTCCTCTTTGAAGAGAACTGAACTGATAGCGAAGTCAGACACAGCTAAGTATAGCCCCAGCGTTTCACCATCAATTGGTTTGGCTAGCACAGGTGGTGTTGACAAGTAGTCCTTGAGAGTGGAGAACGCTTGGTGGCATTGCTCGTTCCATGAGAATTGTTCACCCTTCTTGAGAATTTGTAAGAAAGGTCGGTATTTGTCTGATGCTCTCGATATAAATCGGTTTAAAGCTGCCACCATTCCTAACAGTTTCTATATTTGCTTCTTTGTTTTCGGGTCGGGCATGTCCAAGAATGCTCGAATCTGATTAGGGTTTGCTTCTATCCCACATTATGAGACCTGATACCCCAGAAATTTCCCAGAGGACGCTCCAAAGAGGCATTTCTCAGGGTTAAGCTTCATCTCAGTTCGCCGAAGTCTAGAGAATGCTTGTGTGAGGTGATCTAAGTGATCTCCAACTTTCTTACTTTTAACGACCATGTCGCCTATGTAGACTTCTATGGTGTCACCTAACATGTCTTGAAACATATCGGTGACGAGTCGCTGGTAGGTCACTCTAGCGTTCTTGAGGCCGAACGGACGGACGTTGTAACAGTAAACTCCTTGCTTTGGTTACGAATGAAATTTTCTCTTGGTCTTCTTCTGCTAATGGGATTTAGTTGTAGCCACTGTAGGCATCCATGAATGACAGGAGCTCGTGGCCACAGGTCTGGTCCACGAGTCGGTCGATTCTTGGTAAGGGGAAGTTATCCTTAGGAGTTTCTTGATTTAGGTTGGTAAAGTCCACGCAGAGGCGAACTGTGCCGTTCTTTTTTGGCACTGCTATTATGTTAGCAACCCATTTAGGGTAATCGACTTTCCTAATGAAGCCAACTTTTTTGAGATTTTCAACCTCTTCATTGATTGCTTTTTGGAATCTAAGGGATAACTTTTGAGGTTGTTGGCGAATTGGTTTAGCATTTGGGTTAACATTTAGCTTATGGCATGCAACATTGGAATAAATTCCAGGAACATCGATGTACTACCAAGCAAAAACATATTTATTTAATGATAAAAAGCTTACAAGTTGTGCCTTGAGAGTAGGATCAAGGTTAGCTCCTACATAAACGAACTTGGGGTCCCCGTCATTAGTTCCTAGGTTGACCTTTTCCTTCATCTCGGTCTAGGCAACCACCTCAGTGGGTTGGGCGACCTTTGGGGTCTTGGTCTCTTGCGGTGTCTCCTTGACCTAAAGGGGTGGGGTGACCTCTAGGGTCTGAACTTCTGGAGGGATGTTTTTGATCGAGTCCCCAATGTTCTCCTTTGTGAGCTCGCTTTGGGGGGTCTTGGTCAAGGTCTTGACCTCAGAGATTAAGTCTTCTGCCAACTTGGTTTTGGCGATCTCTCCCTTGTTTTTGAGTGATGCCCCAACAGGCTTGTTGACTGAGAGGATCTTGTTGCAATTGTGGGTGATATATCACTTTTGGGTGTGTTAAAGATTTGAATTTTCTACTCCGTTCGATGTAAACTCAATCTGTCCTTACTCACGAATCTCCATTTATTTAGTTTGAGTAGGGATTCGTTCCACCTAAAGTCTAGGACAACATACAACTTGATTATGCTCTTTAGGAAACTAGTGATGAGTAAGTTCTTTATGCTAAGTATTGGTTTGTTTTAAATCTTAACGGACGCTTAAACTGCGACATACGAAAACGGAAAATTAAGATTAACACTAGGTATTTAAAGAGAGAGAAAGGGTAGAGGATTATGCTACTCATGCAAGGTCTTATTCTATTCTCTTAGAATCAGATTACTACCATCTCTAAGCCATTTTAGGTTCATTATCAACCCCCAAATGGATCGAGAATTGATCCCTAGCGAGATGAACTCATCTCTAAGTCCATATCCCTAGCATAAGGATTTAAACTGGTATTTCATCTATAAAATACCATCTCAACTCCTGGAATCATACAACATATTCCTGTCAAATCGAGAAATAAGAGGTCAAATACGACCCGCGTGCGCGGCTAGCCCAGGCATGAAAAGGGTGGCGCACGTGAGTCATTCTTAACTTCCAGGCCTCAAGTTTGGTCGGACACTACCATTTTGGGGTAGGATGCTACATGGGTCCTTAGTTTTATGCAGTGAATCCTATTTCTAAGAAACATATACGAATCCTAGCTCACATGAGCATCATTAACCCTCCACCTTGGAGGGTTTTAGCTCATGATCCTTGGATTATTTGAAAAACTACAAGTTATCTATGCTAATGAGAGAAAGAAAAGAAAAGAAGATGAGGTTTATTCAAGAACTAAACATGTTCCCCATTAACACTATTACAAGCTTTTACATAAAACAAAAACTAAAAACTAAACTACAAGACAAGCATAAAAAAGGAATCCAAAAAGGGAGTTATTGCTCCAAAATCAGCCCCCCTTATACATAAGAGAGCTCATATCCTACTTTGTTATCCCAACATCGTTTTTATCTTCTACAATCTCATGTCCTTCACCAATTACAGTATTAGAATGGATAATTGGTCTTTGGGTTTTTTCTTTCATAAAAGGTAGTAATGCAACAACCATGCTTGCATTCAGGCTCATCAGATATCGGTTGGTATGGCGATTTTAAACCATGGTATGTATAAATAAGTCCACACACAGACTCACAACTTATTGAGCCAGAATGAATCTTTTGTAGCATATGTGATTATGTGGTTTATATTATTTCTTACTAAGTAGTAGTAGTTTGATATAATTATTGGGCTTGAAAACCTGTTTTTAAAGATCTTTTTGCGTGTGATTTTGTTGTGGGGTTTCCACATTGTTAAACAGGGTGTTAGAGTGGTTCGAGATAGAAATACTCTTCTCTACTGTTAACCAGACCACTACGCCTCTCTCAAAGCCATCACTGATATGTAAGTTACACTATCTTTCTCTCTTCCCTATATCTATTCTTTGTATGAGGAAATTTGATTTCTATATAGCTAGGATGTTTTCGATACATTCTAGGGTTCTTGGTCACAAAATATCCTACACAAAGGATCAAGATATATAATTCAAATCTATGTTGATATCTGTACTTTAATTTGTTCTCAACTTCCACTTCCTTTCACTTCTCTGGTAATTATATAAAAATATCAGCCATGCATGTCTTTCAAATGTCTCTCTGTTGGGATAAGTGGACGAGTCAAACTCATTATGTCTTGTACTATTGTTCTTCTAACTCATTATGTCAAGCTTCTAATAGATTTTCTTTTTTCCATCTCATCACAGGCTTAATAAGTAATTTTTTAAATCCCTGTTGTATGTGCAAATGAATTTTTAAGTAGTTTCTATAAACATCCAAAATTGGTTTTTGGCCTCCAAATAATATTATAATATTATGTAACAAAGTGGTTTTTCTGCATATAGAATTCTGGGATGGTGGTTTTCTAACTTTAATTTTTCTCTGTCCAAATTAATTATATATATTCCACGCATTGTCTTCTTAATTAGCCTATTCAGTTGGCCTTTCTTATTATTTTTTACTAATTGATATACACACCTAATCTTTAGCTAATATCATTTATCAGAAGTGAGGTGCTTGCTTAACGGACTAAACTCTGGAAAACAGCTTGAATCAATTGGTCTCCATGATTCTGCAATCAATCTATTTTCAAATTATGACATTGACATGTAGGTTAATTGTGACTCTAAAATACTTCTATTTGTAGCTTAAAGTAGCTTTTGTGCCGCATATGATAAAGTAGATGGTAAGACACACATGGTCCAATTATAGCTTAACCACATTAACGATATAAGAAAATATCATGTTAGTGCATAGATCTTTATGAAACTTGGGTAAAAAGAGGTGTCTCATGGGTAAGAAAGTTGTAATTTTTCTGTCTAGCTGCTCCAGCTGGTATTTTTTCTAGAATCATCAGAGAAACGATAAAAGAGGCTAATATTAGGTCCATACTACAGTATAAGAAAGTATCCTGTTAGATGCACAGATCAAGCGCTTAATCAACCTCCATTAGGTATAATTCAATGACTTTTTTATATTACCTTAGTAAAAAGTAAGGAATAACATGTCCAAAAGAAGTGCATAAAGTTGTAAGTTATGGGGTCTAGCAGTGGGCACTTCATGTGGTTTGTAGCTATTCCATTGTTGTTAAGGTCCTCTACCATATTTTTAAGGGTATAATAATTGTTAGGTAAGGTTCATTCTATTTTCCTCCACTTCTCAAAGAACTTTGTACAATGCCATTTTTAAGTAGGCACATATATAACTTTTGCAGTGGGTTGACAGTGGGCATGGATTAACTCTATACCCATCGGTGCTACGTGCTTAAACACGGGGATCTACATCAGGTAAAACTTGATGCATTTTGAGTTGAGCTTAACATTAAATTGGAATTGGATGGGAATTAAAATACAAAATGGATCCCATTTAGATAGGTATACATAACTCCATATCTTCTCCCAAATGTCTTTGGCCAAATATCAAGTGTGCCCCATGGCCAACTATTGCTCATAAAATCAGGTCCCACTCTATTAGCCTACCAAGATGCAAGCTGGATTATTCCTTTGAATGGTGCACCATGCTAGGAAGGATTTTCTTCACCATCTACTAATAAAATAACTTGACCATATCAAAACTTTTGACTTCAAATAATAAAGAGGGCCATTAAATCCTACTACTACTAATTATACGTTCTTGGAAACGATAGACACTTATTAAAATTCTAAACACCTCCCAAGATTTGTTAGTTTCTCATTCTTTTATTATTTAATTACCATGCCCTCCTCAAATTAATAAACAAAAGTAAAAACCTTTCGATGTTCTCTTGCCCTATTTAACGATCACTCCATCTTATTCAACAATAACTCTACGCCCTTTTCCTTCTCAAAATCATATTAGCATCAACAATAATAAAAGTAGAAAACAGAATCTAATTTTTTGGCTTTGCAGAAAACTTGGTGTGTTGGTAAGCCTTCATCTGATCAAGCAGGTCTACAGGCAAACATAGACTATGTGTGCAGTTCTCAGGTATTTGATTTCCATAAAGCACGATTTAGATGGTCTGGTGATTAATCGGTTAATGAGTAGTACACTATTATTATTTTTAGTTCATAATGATTTTTATTTTCTCATGTTACCCCATGTTTTGAAACATTCGAAATACTTGAATCATCATCAAGGATGTTAAGGAAGGGTAAAAGGAGTTAGTCAAGGATAAGAAGTCAAAAGGTCAAGATAGTCTGGAGAAGAGGAAGATAGAGGCCGCGACTAGGAAAGGGAAGCCCTCTAAGTTGGGTCCTTCAACTAAAGCACAAGCATGAGCAACCAATCTAAGGGCATTCAAAGCTGATCTTCAGAAAATGAAAAAAGCAAATGTATAGCTCCTTCCCTTTTTTTTAGCCGATATTGCCTATATTGGAAAAAGAAAACATTTGAGAAATGAACGACTTTGAGCTTGGCTAAAATATATTATTCTTTACCTTTAATACGGGAAGCAATGCTACCATTGGACATGTAGAGGTGAACCAAAAGCTTTTGATGTTTGGTGTAAACTTACACCTGTCAATGGATGTAAGGTGTAAGTTTCAGTGAATGGGCATGAAATCTATATTTATATTATAGTACACCTTACATCCATTGAAACCTCTAACCTGCAGGCGCAACCCTATAGACAGCTGCCATGAATATTGTAAATAATCTTTAATGTAAATGTAAATAATTTTAGCTTTTCTTAAAGTGTTTTCTCATTATGCTTAGTTCCCTTTAGTAGACATTGTTACTCACGAATCAATTTAGAGTTGTGTTTATCGAAAAAAAAATACTCATAAATCAACTAAAAGAGAGTGAAAAAATGATGTACTATAAAGTAAAATAATAAGTCTCTTTCCCCCCTATTACTTTTGTAGTTTATTAGTTCCACAAAGTGTAAATATGTCGTCAAAGTAGCAACTGTTTCAACAATATTTACAAGCTTCGAGATATTTGAATTCTTGGTTAGTAGTTTACTATATTTACAATGCAAAGGTTTAGCATTGAAACTTACCTCTCCCGTAGTTAAAGAGCAAGTATCAATTTCTTCTCTCTCCCATAGAAGACAAAATTTAGTCACATGTTTTTTGCAATTCATCTCAATCCATCGCTGGAAGGTATGTACTCACAAGTAAGTAATCTCCTCTTATGTGTTTTGTTTTCACCTGAAAGTCCAAACACAATCAAATGTATACTGATTGAGTTATTCTTCATCGAACTCATAATTACAAATCTTTTGTTGCAAGAATTCTTGAAGAAAGTGAAAAGGTCCAAGTATAAAATGTCAAATGCTTTATTACAAATATAATTCGTGTTCTCACCTCTTTTTTTATGGAAAACAAACAGTTCATTGTGTGAAGGTGTTCAAAAGGGCCTAGAATCATTGACATACTATACTGGTAGGTATGCACCCACCGTTGAGAAAGCAATGCTTCATTGCATGTTGTTTGAGTTAAATACTAGTTTGTGTAGTTATTTGATGTTTCATTGAGTACATATTTTATGCAAATTACATGTATTATTATAGGACATATGATTAATTCGTTGTAGAAACACCTAATTTTCGTAATTTTAGTGTAACCCCCAATGCATACCAAAAATCTACAAAACTTTTGATACTTGGTTAAGTTAAGGATTTTGGATACTCGGAACTTTTATAGATTTTGAGTTCTGTTTAATTGTCATTCGGGTTGAATTCTTCAACACCAACTTTAATTTCTTTAACTTAAATGTTTAAGTACTTTGCTCTTCGCTTGAAAGTTACCTTTCTAAATATTTTCCCGTGATAATTTTCCTTCACCATTTTCATCTGCTATTTCGATCATTTACATTTATTTTGGTTCCAATTTGAAATTGCATACATATAGATGGCTGTGATTTTGATCCTATGACCTTAAGTATATAGGCTTCTTCAGATTGACAAGGATTCATGAAATTCATGCTTTCACTAGGAGAACTATTAGCAAGGGAAGCAAGCACTAATGATTGTTTGAAGGTGATTTGCACTAATGTGGAGGTTAGTTCAGACTCAATATAAATATGTTTTGCAGGATGGTAAGTATACTAACATTTTTATAGGGGGTGAATTACCATATAAAGATTTTTGGACAAGGTAAATCTATTTTATTTGTTGAATAACTTTGATAAAAGGATGCCTCACACTGTATAGAGGAACTAACAGTCATGATGTAAATTATACAATATTTTTAGTACATTTTAGTCGCACTAGAGAAACTAATGCCTTCTAAGGGAAGAAACTAAATTGTCTCGAGGCATAAGGGTTATTTAACTGTTTTGACATTCGTCGAGACGGTTAAGTAATTGGGTTAAATAATGGGATATTTATATTGTTATGATTTTTAGGTTATGACAAGATTTAAGTTTATGAAATGTTGAAAATACAGAGGAGACTCTGCCGATGTAAGATTATTCTGTCTTTGTTTAGTTTGGGTTTTGCTTAGTTGGTCCGATCACGTCCCGAGTTTCATAATGACTGTAGATGCCATGTGTCTTTGGTAATCAATCATTATGAAATTTGGGGTATGACATAGTTGATGGCAGATGACATGCACCTTGGTATTGTCTTAATATGGTAAAATATATAAGTAGGAAGCTAGCAGTTACATGATTCATTATGGGTTAGGGGGTAACGAATCAAGCAGTAGCTAGACTTGCTAGCAATGTTTTTTAGTGTGGTTGATGATGCTATTTTGAACTTTGCCTCTCTAATGAATGCATAGTGGAAAAAACTCTCTACGGTATTTATGATATAAGTCATTGAATGCAGCTGACAAGGTGTTCCTCTCTACCTATATTTTCTTCTATTGCAACTTTGGCTATGTGCACGATTAATAATACAATTAAGATTTGATCGAATTATTCTTAACTCTTAGGAACAATCGTTGTACTCAAATAGGAAACAATCTTTCAGAAACAATATTTAGGAAATGTACTCGGAAAAATCCTTTTGTTCGATCGTTTCAAACATACTAACAGAAGACGCACGCAGGCTTTCTCTTTCCTCTTTTGTGTTTTGCTTCTATATCCTTCTTCTCTACCGCTCCAAGCCTCTTCAACAGGTGTAGTTATTTCACATATTAAATTAACCAACCAGTAATACTATAATTAACTTATAGCTAGGCAATATTAACCATATAATAAGCTAGCCCAAAGCAGCTGATTGTTTTATTGTTTATCAAATAAACATTACATGGGTAGTATAACTCATTATACTAAGTTAATGTATATGTAACTTTTCAACTTTTGGGATCGAGATTAAATAGCAATTTTAATTGCTATGCAGTTGCGTACAAGTATTTAGTTACTTTGTACTTCTTACAATTGTGGGTTTGTAAACCAACCATAAAGAGAGTAGGTGGCATAGTGAAGGAGGTATGCCCACATATCATTTGTGAGAGGGTTCAATAGACCCCTCCATTGTCTTGGCCATTAAGTTGTCTCCAATATTTTGCTATGCTAACTACAATCTGCTATGTTCCGTTCTTCAGTTAAAGTTGGGAGGTTGTCAATTGTCATATTATTTTTACGATAACTAATTAAGCGAGTAAATAAAATTTTGTAATTGGAGTTTTCTACTCTTTAGTTATTTTGATTTTAAAATATGTCATGTTGAGATTGTTGATTGTTACAATGCTATTGTCAGTGGTGTTAAGTTATTCACATAGTTTAATGACTTTGCGTTTACTATGTTATTGTGTGGTAAAAGTCTTTGATTATGTAAATTGTGTAGTAAAAGTCTTTGATTATGTGTTGTTGATTTTATCAAGTTCTGTCTGATTAAGTACTTTGCACCCATTGTATCCGACTTAGTACCAATTGTAAAAGTAAGGCTACTTTCAAAAGGTAGCAAGAATGAGTTCCTTCTTGAATTGTATTAGAATTTGAAAGTTCCTGTCCATATACAACTACTAATATCTAAGCGTATGAACTCTCATTGTGATTCGACACAATGAATTCGCTAGATAATAGCACATTCGCAATGAGATGTATTTATTGATTCTTGGTCGTCTTAAACAATTATAAAGCTTAATTGTATTGCCTCTGTTTGATAATAACACATTCACCTAATTAATTAATTTTAGTCATATAGCTTATGTAGATATACATGTACGGTTAGCATTGGCACATTACTTTGTAGATTATTAGTCCATAGTAGTTTTTCCTCATCCAGATTTAGTAGCTTAAGTTATGAGTCATTAGTTCTGAGGCTTCGATACAAACATAACTAACAGAGACATCGTCTTTTCTGTCCATTCAAGTGATTACATAGCACACTTTAACTTATAAAGATAATTGCTTTTAAGGGGGTCTGTATATTCATATACCAATGACTCAAATAGTGAATAAGTTGTAGCTTTGAGGGCATGCTAATATCATAGCACACATTACTTATGAAGCTAACTGCTTTTAAGGGGGTCTGTATATTCATATCATAGATCCCCAAGATCAGTTTTACTTTTTACACCTAATGTAAGTTGATGAAAGTAATTATTACAATCCTGATACTTTATTAGTCTTACATTGTTTAATTTTTTGGTATACTTTTGTACATTTATGTTTTGCGTCTCGAAAGATTAGTTAAGCATCTGTGGAGAAAGAGAAGGCTTTAGCTCTTGAGGAGTTGAAGGCCGCGGAGAAATTAGCTGAGGAGGCTACTGAAAAGATTGGGAAGCTTTAGTTTCTCAAAAACAAGTGGAGGAGACTATCGGATTGAGAAGTTCTGGGCTACTCACAGGAGTATATGCAACACAAAAGAGGGAAGAGGAATGGTAGAACGAGATTACTGCTGTCCGACTCAAATATGCTGCCGATGTCATATCCCTTCTGTCCACTATAAAGGAGCTCAAACGAATGAAACATGAGATGCCCATGATGAGTGATGCAAATAATCAAGCATTGAGTCATGCCGATGATGAAACCAAGATTGCATAAATTAATGCCGAGAAAGTGGAATTGCTTTCTACGGAGTTGTGTCGTGTGAAGGCTTTACTTGATTCCAATGTTGAGTTAAAATCCAACGAGAGCACTGAATTGATGAAAGAGCTGAAGTCCGAGGTAAAATTCCTAAAAGAAGAACTTGAAAAAGCTAAAGTTGCTGAAAAAAGGGCCACAAAAGCTGAAGCTTTGATTCAACAACTAAAATAAGAAGTTGACTTCATGAAAATGTAGAGTTGGTAATACTATATGCTCTGTTTGGTTCGGTGCACCGAGTTGCAAATAACAAATAGTTGCAAATGGCATGTGATTGTAATGCATCTAATTGCATTGCATCCAACTTACTTGTGTTTGGTAAACCCAAGGCAAAAGGATGTAAAGTTGGTTATATTATTCCACTACTTTTTTTCACATCTTATAAAATTAGTTACATTATCCCACTATTTTTTTTTCACATCTTATATGAGAGAAACCACCTCTCTTGTGTTTGCATCTATTTACACAACTTTTTTGACTGCAAGTGGATGTCATGGAAACTACTTATATAATGCATATAATTGCAACTTGTTGCATTAACCGCCTATTTGCATTTTGCTACCAAACACTGTTTTGTGGGTAGTTACATGAAAATAGGTGCAATTACATGTAAATACATCGAACCAAACAGAGCATATACAATTACCTTAAAAAAATTGTTCCATCTTCTACTGCCCAAGTCATTGTCATGTTTTCTTCATGAACTTTCATTGTTACAGTATTTTATACATTTGTGATTGCACACTTTCTTTCAGTAGTTGTCATGTGGGGAAGGAAGTAAGAGGCCAGGTGGCATATAGTGGATACAATTGGTAGTTTGACTTAAAACTCAAAAGGTCACTACAGCTACTACAAACCCTAAAGGGGACTCAATTGATTGTTCAGAGAGTAGCTCAATTAGAATATTTTCAGCTCTTATAATATGAATTTAAAGTTTTCTTTTTATGATTAACTTGGTATAATGCTTATTTTCATCTCATATGTATAAATTACTCTAGCTCTAGTGCTCAAACTGATATAAGAGTGTATGGTGGAACCTATGCATCCAAATTAAAAATATATATATAAAAACGGTCCCCATTTGTTAAACGGGTCCAAAAATCTAGTTAGATAATTAGATCAGCTAATCAGAAATCAATGCATGTGATTCTGTCAATCCCATTTTTCATCCTTTTCGCCCAATTCTAATTTTGTGAACATTAGAGACAACTAGCCCGACCCATTTAAAGACAAGAAAACAGAAAAAACAGTCGTCTTCTCATTTTATCCCCAACACTCTGAAACGCCATGAACACTTACTCCACACTATCTCCAATTCCACCACACTCACTCCCTTCAACTTCCTCCGCTCCCTCCTCAACCTTCTACACAAACATAAACAAGACTAAAAAACACAAACCACCGTCTCTTCTTTTCACAATCACATCATCATCTACTCATTCTCCAAACAAACATGTCTGGAAACGAAATTCAAACAACACAACTTCACTTCCTACTTCTTCAACTCACCAAACTCGTCATACCTGTAAAGGGGAGTTTAGGTTTTTCTTTAGCTGAAATGAAGAGAGGAAAATGCGTTGAGGTTTTCTGGAGAGACCGAGTTCGCTGAAGAGCGAGCTGCCTACATATCTTCTCTTGGTTTTTTAGGGGAGAGAAAAATCAGGTCTCACGTAGTTCAAGTAGGTGGTATTTATAGGCCTAAGGGAGTGTTGATCCTAGAGACACGTGTACCTCTTGCACATGTGTAGGGTGGAGATTATGAATGTGTTGGGCTGGTTTTAGTGTGAGTCGTGAGCTGATTGGAAATTGGTGCGGTAGTCCCTATTTCCCGGTGGTGGGAAGTACAAGTAAGATTTTGGTAATGATTACACCTGGTGGTGACTTTATCTGAGGCGTTCTGTCTCCAGCCGTTTGTTCGTCCTGAGACATCCTTGAACGAGCTTAGGCGTACCACCCACATGAAGGGAGTCGCCACGGATCGGTCTTGGAGGTCGATGTCCTGAGTTCGCTTATGCTTCGCGCGTGCGCTATATTCCTTAATGAGGATATTGCTCCCCTACACAGCCCCCTCTCAGTAGATTGTTTATGTGCATGGAAGCGATCTACTGAGAGAAAAAATGGAAGTTCGTGCGAAGCATGAGCGAGCTATGGTGAACGTTCTGACTGAGATGCCATAAAGTTTGAACCGTGTGGCGTGATGATTTGGCGGGAAAGGGAAGTTGGCCCGTGATTGGCACGTGACCGAATCGTAGAAGTTGGTAAAGAAATGTGTCACCGCATTATTCGGAACTTTGAGAAAACAGGTCCTTATAACACGTGTGTGGGCTAGAGCATAGGCTGTAATCATAACTTCTTGGTAACTGAACGGGCGGTTGTACAAAATCAAATTTGGGACATTCGAAAAAGTATTTCTTGTTTCCTTCTCCAGCAAAAAGGCAAGCTAGGGTTTCTTAGGTTAGTGCTTCTACTGTTGTTGCCTTTCATTTTCAATTTGCTTTCTTCTTGTTCAAGTGCGATTTGTTAAGTAGGTAGGTCAGTGTTAGGCTGTAGGGTTTAAGCTTGGGTTGTTGATAAGAAGGAGACGTTATAATGTCTGATTCTGACGATACTCGATCAGAAGAGGTTCGGGAGGTTTCATTAAGTTGTGGTGAGTATGAGGATGACAATGAAGAATCGGTGAATGTTGGCATTTAGATTGAGTTGGATGAGGGAGTTAGGGTAGACGAGGGTAATACACGATCTGGGTCGGAAAGTGCTGTGGCCAGTACGTCAGGTCAAGGGGAGAGTTCGTCATCAAGTGAGTTGCCCCCTAGGATGGTGGATCGTCGTGCTGCGAGCTCGTTCCCCGAACTGAGGGCAGAGTATGGGATCAACGTTCTCGCTCTAGAGATATACGAACCACGGTTGAGTAAGAATGTACGTAGTGAGGAATACAACCCGCCGAATGGGGGGGTAATCATCTGTGAGGGCCAGCTGAGAGCGTATATGCAAATACCATTCTCGAAACTGGTTTGTCACTTCTTGGCTCATTGTTGGAAGTCTCCTTGTCAGTTTGTTGGTAATACTTGGCGACTGTTTAGGGTGTTCGACTTGTTGAATGCGAGTGGGGAATACCACATAGGGGTGTCCGACATAATCGAGCATTATGTCGTGAGGCGATTTGGTAATCTGAACTTTAGTTTGCAAACGATGACGACGCGTTCTGCTGTGATTGACGGTGTAAGCAACGAGGCCTGGACAAAGAGGCCGTTGCTGCTAGTTGGCAACTACTCTGCTAGTGGATGTAGGTTGCAAACTAGGATTTGTAACATATCCGGTGGGTAGGAATGTCTTTCTTTTGTTGCTTTACTTGGTGATGTACTGTTGTTCTAACTGGCCCATGTATTTGCTTTGCTTGTAGATTTTTCTGTGAAAATGCGAATTGATCGGGGGGAGATAGAGAGGTTCGCGTGGCTGACTCGAGCAGAAAAACAAGCGAAGCTTCCCGAATTTGCTAATTTCTTTGTGGTAAAGGGGGGGCCTGCGATCCGGGAAAAAAGAAAGGCTCAAAAGGACCGAGCTTGAAGTCAGACAAGGTGAGGGGTGATGGAGACGCATGTAAGTGATTTGGTAACGGGAAGATAGGAATCGGGCTCGTGGCGGCTCGAGACGTCCCTCTGGAGGTGGTGCTTCAGGGGCTGGTGGGTCGAGCTCCCGACCTAAAGGGGGGTCGATGGATGCTCCTGTATAGCTGGAGACGATGGTCCTCAATCCTCGTGTACGAAGCAGGTCGGAGAAGAGAAGAAATGACGCCTCTGAGCAAGATGTTGCATGAGTTGCCAAAGTTGCGCGGCATGCTCTTGGGGAAAGCTCCAGCGCGGGGGGCGCTTCTGGTGGTGGTCAGACTGGGGCTACAACTGCTCGCTGGAGTCGGGTGCGATCGGAGTAGGTCATGGACTTAGCCACCTTTGGGGTGGGGTCTAGTCCATTTCCTGTGGTGCGAGAACCTAGTCCGCTGGCGAAAGCGAATGCTCCCCGCAAAGCGAGTGGAAAAGTTGTTATGGTTGCTGATGACTTAGAGTCACAGTTTGTGTATTTAGACGACAACGGGGTTCAACGAACTATGAGGCGAACTGATTGTAGCTTCAGGTCGAGTAAGGTAGAGGCTTGTCTGCTAGAACAGATAGCTCTGGACGGCAACCGTAAGGAGCTGGATAAGAGAGGGCTGGCTGATAACCTAAAGCGGATGGAAATCGCGCAATGTCTGGTACGTGGCTTTGTCCCTCTTTGATGTATTTGTTCACCTATGTACGCCGGTGTGACTTGGTTATTAACATATGTGTGCAATTGTAGCTTGTAAGTGGGTTTCAGAAGTTGAAGGAGATTGCTCAGTTCGCGGAGGCAGATAGAGAAGCTGTGGTGAAGCTGTCAGACGAGCTGAAAAATGTTCAAGACGCCGCTAAGATGGAACGTGAGGAGCTGGAAGACCTGAAGAAAGCACATCAAGCTCTGAATCTGGCAAAGATGTTGAAAGATACCGAAGCAGAAAATCTGAGGCAGAAACTACAGGGAGTTGAAGAGAACGTCCTGGCAACGACTGTGGAAATTGGTAGACTGAACGAGTATGCCGTGCGGTAATCGCAAGAAGGTTACTCGGGGCCTTCACGAAGGCCTATGGCGTCTGGATCTTCGACTTTGTTAAAATTTGGAAGCGGACTATAACGCTTTGAAGGAGGAACATGCACGATGTACGTCTCGCACCGCAGTGGAACAGGTGCAGGGAGATGTCGGTAATGTGCTCGCTTCTTCAGTGATCATTCCAGAAGCCGTGGTACCGAATGAAAAATTCGCGTCGATGTGCTTATGAGTTTGGACTTAGATGGAGTGTCATTTGTGGTTGACGGGAGGGATGCTTTGAAATTGACGAAGCTCGCCAGGTATGGAGAATTGGTTATTGCCGGAGATGGCGAGTTGTAATTTCGTTTTGTGAATCTGTTTGCTTGTAAGTTGTGATACAATAGAGCTGGTTTCTTGGGGTAACCTGGGCAGTTCGCCTTTCTTGTGTTTATGTGCTACCACTTGGAACAATTTGGTACCCCGTACTGGTTTGGGGTAACCATGTGATGATGAATATTGGTTAGCCGGGTTGGATTTCTTGAGTAGGCTCAGCAACTCGGCTAAAGAACGAACTGTGGTTGGGGCTTGTCCGAACAGGTCGTTGTCTTGCTTATGTGCTATGTTTATTTCTTGTTTCTCTGTCGTGTGTGTGTCGTCTGCTTGATTGAATGTATGAATGATGATACAGCTATATCTATGCCTGTCGGATGCACTGCGGTTATAACTGACCGGCAAGTACCCTGTAGTCTTGAATGAGCGTCTTGTCGTTAAATTGTGCTCAGCTTTAGGTGTCGCTCGTAATGATGTTACCAGATTGCTGCGATCTTGTTCATAGAGTAGGACGTATGATGGTCTGTTCATTGCCCGAATGGGAGTATTTCCTCACGTGTGTGACACGTGTAGGAAAATGAGCGGTTCAAGGAGCGTAATGATGGCGGGCAGGTGGTCTAACGTTTGGCATCTCAAGGTAATTATGATGTGCTTAGGGAAAAGATGTTACCTAATAAGTAAATTGTTCATAGAATACCAAAAGTATTTGCTTGGCTTCTTGTCTTAGCTCCTCTCTGCCTTAACGCTGTGTACTACCTTTGTCGCTGCGTCCACAGGTATGTTTGTTTTCATTTTTGAATGCTACCTTTCTGAGAAGGAGTTGGTGTATATTTTTAACTCATGCAGTATTGTCTCTGTTCGTAGGTTTGATCATGACAAGGTGTCACCCATATGTGAGAGGAGAAAGAAGCATGGGAGAAACTTCACCTCTGATAATGGAGGAGATAGAGTTCGATCCTCATGTTCATGGCGATCGTGGTAAGAGGAAGGCTGTTTCTGTGGGAGCCAAAAGCAACAAGCGACCTAGGAGAGCTGGTCGTCCGGCTGGTGGCATTGTGTTTAGGTCGCCACAGCGGGTAGGCGACACCGATCGTCATGCTGCGGAGCGTAGCGACCTGAGGCAAGGTCGCCAAGTCGCTGGTGAGAATTCGTCCCCGCGATGTGGGGATGTGGGGAGCGAATTCTACTACTTGGGGAAGACGGGGAAGAAGCGTATGGTGAAACGCTCGGACTGTAACTTCCACTCGGCACCCATAGCGACTAGCGTTCTGAAGGGAATCGTGTTAGATGGTGACAAGGCGGAGGTGAAAGATGAGGACATGGAGACGTTGTTGGGGACGATGGATATGGCTGCTTGTTTGGTGAGCTCATGATGTGCTAAGTTGTTGTGTCTGTTTCCAGGCAATTTGGATCTTTAACTTTGTTCGTGCAGTTTCTTGCAGGGTATGATAAACTAAAAGATGTTGTGCAAAACGTTGAGACTGATGATAACCCTCACGTCGAGTTGGGATGTATGCGAGCTGCGTGGGGGGCTGACAAAAGGAAGCTAGAAGTGATGACCAACAAGTATCATAATGTTATTGCCGAGAATGTTGCATTGGTAACTGATATGACTGATCTAGAGAGGGAATTAGCTGAGGTAACTGCATATGCTAAAAAATGTCAAAAGGTAGCGCGCAAAGCATAGAAGGCGTATACCAAGGCCTGTGTCGCATATGCCGCTCTGGACGAGGAGTATCACGTCCTGAAGAAAGCGACCAAGCGCAAGGAGGGGGAGAAGGTATCGCGGCGTGATCTTTGAGATCTCTTGTAACACACTGCTTCCACTAACGCTGCCCCAAAAGATAAGCATGTCTTGACTGATATTTGATGATGCAATCTACCTTTGTATATTTCAGCGAAAATTGTAAGTGTTGTTTACATTCTCCTCTCTTATATGAGAGTTAACAATAGAGCTGTATCTTCAGGTTTGCCTAAGCAGTTCGGTATTTTGGTATAGAGAACTGGTTTCCACGGAAGTGGCAGTTCGATGCGTTGTTAAATTTGTAATAGACACCGATCTGGATTTCCTGGGTAATCCCAGCAGATCGGTGGATCTAGTTGTTGTGGCTGTGGTCAAGTATTGCTACGAAGTGTGCTCAGAATGTATGTTTATGCTTAATTGCTTGTAGTTAGCATCCTGCTTATTATGTATGCGGCTTGAAATAACTGAGGAGCTTGAGACTTAGATTAGAGACACGTTTTGCCTGTGATTAGTGCTTTCTTCCTTGTTCATCGTGCTATAAGAGAAGAAACGTTGGGAACATTCTAGATAATCTACGTTTAGAATTAAGAGTTCTCCACTAGGTGTATTGTTCTGAGCTTAGAAGTAATACTCAGGAGAGTGTTTTGCTCAGGCAGAGCGTGTTGGATTATAAAAGCGTACTGCTCATGGAGAACGTTCCTGTATGGTCAACCCTAGAAGTATAGGTTCTTCGACGAGCGAGGTTCGGAGAGGCTGTAGAGCCTGGAAGCTCCAGAGAGCTGTCTGCTCATAGAGCGTTCTCGTTTGATAGATCCTAGAAGTATAGGTCCTCGACAAGGCTTGGAGAGGCTGTGGAGCCTGTAAGCTCCAGAGAGCGGTCTGCTCATGGAGAGCGTTCTCGTTTGGTCAATCCTAGAAGTATAGGCCCTCGACTTAACAAGACTTCGGAAAGATCCTAGAAATTATGTCCCTCTGTAACAAGCTCGAGAGAAGAGCCTGTGCGCTCCTCCGCCGGAGAGCGTTCTCGTTTGGTCGATCCTAGAAGTATAGGTCCTCGACTTAACAAGACTCGGAGAGGTTGTGGAGCCTGTAAGCTCCAGAGAGCTGTCTGCTCACGGAGAGCATTCTCGTTTGGTCGATCCTAGAAGTATAGGTCCTCGACTTAACAAGACTCGGAGAGGTTGTGGGCTGTAAGCTCGAGAGAGCTGCGTCTCCACGAAGGCGTTCTCGTTTTGGTCGATCCTAAAAGTATAGGTCCTCGACTTAACAAGACTTCGAGAGAGGCTGTGGAGCTGTAAGCTCGTTTGAGATCCTAAAAAAGTATAGGTCCTGCTTCATGGAGAGCATTTTAGCTTATGGTATGGTGCTCATGGTTTAGCTTGAGTGTTGGAGAGTGTTAAAGTGTCTTGGTCGTTCTTCCGGTGTGAATTGTATGACTTTTCAATACAAGTAAATGGAGTAGATTGTAATAGGCAACATAAGGAATTTAATCTTGAGTTTATACTAAATGAAAAACAGCATATACAACATCAGTGGTTTTACTGATAAAACTTTTTCAGCAGATAAGTATTCCAAGGGCGAGGCAATAATTTCCTTTCTTGGGTTTTTATCCAGTATGCTCCATTGCCTACAACGCGTTCCACAATGTATGGACCTTCCCATATAGGTGCTAATTTGGAGTCGTCTTGCGTCTTCTTTAGCACTAGATCGCCAGGCTGGAAAGATCTAGGATGCACTCGTTTATTGTAGGAGTTCTTCAGAGTTTGTTGATAAGAACCGACTCTGATGGTGGCTAAGTCATGCCGTTCTTCTAGCAGGTTGACCTCTCGTGCTAAAACGGAGTCATTGTGTCCCGTCTCTACGAGCTCTGACCGAGTCGTAGTGACTGTCAATTCGGTGAGAATTACGGCTTCTGTGCCATAACACAAGGAGAATGGAGATTCGCCTGTACTGGACCGAGCTGTGGTGCGATGAGCCCACAAGATGTTCTCCAACTGATTCGGCCATTGGCTCTTGTTCTTTTCAATCTTTTTCTTCAAATTTTCTAAGATTGCTTTGTTGCTGGCTTCTGCTTGACCATTACTCTGAGCATATTGTGGAGTAGAAAATGCATGAACGATCTTCCACTTGGCTAGAAATTCTTTAACTGTTATGCCTTTGAATTGGGGGCCATTGTCCATCACTAGTGTATGTGGTAAACCAAATCTGGTGATAATGTGAGTCTAGATGAAGTTTCTGACATGTGATTCTTTGACATGCGCTAAAGAAATAGCTTCGACCCACTTAGTGAAATAGTCGGTTGCAGCTAAGACGAAGCGGAAACCGGTGTTTTTCTGTGGAATGAATGGTCCCATGATGTCCATGCCCCACATGTGAAATGGCCATGGGCTCACTATACTGATCAGCTCGCGAGCGGTCTAGATGATGTTGTGGCCGAATGTTTGGCATCTTATACACTTGAGGATGTATGCTTTGGCATCGATCTACATACGGGGCCAAAAGTATCCTTGGGAAATTGCTTTATGGGCTAAATAGCGACCTCCGGCATGGTTTCCACATTCTCCTTCATGGATTTCCGCAAAAATCAATTGACCCTGCTCTGGAGTAATGCACCGCAAGTGTGGGCTACCAGCATATTTCCTGAATAACTTATTATGAAATAAGCAATAGCAACGAGCTTGATATGGGATTTGCTTGGCCTTGGTACGTTCTACCGGGAGTGTGCCATGCTGTATGTAGTCTATGATAGGTTGCATCCATGTCTGACTCAACTGATTAGCGGAGAGAGGGAACAGATCGCTTATTGCTAAGGCGTGTTCGACTTCGGATACGCGAGGTCGGTCGACTACGCCGATGAGTAGTTGTCTTGGGACCTTAATTCAGTGTTTGAGTGGCTAAGTAAGCTAAAGCTCTGCGTGGCGGTTCTCGCCATAAAAAAATGATAATATGGTAGCTTTCTTAAAAGAAGGCAGTAAATGATGTACGACTTGAAGATATTTCGAAAGGTTACCTTCATGGGTAGTGTACTCTTTTGCAATCTGGCGAACGACCAATTGCGAGTCACTAAAGACTTGAAGTTCCTGTACACCGAGCTGTAGTGCCATACGAAGTCCCATGATCAATGCTTCGTACTCCGCCTCGTTGTTGGAAGTTGCAAAGTCGATTCGAACTGACTTCTCTACCATAGTTCCATCGGGTGACACTAAGACGACTCCAATGCCACTCCCGCCAGGGTTGCTAGAGCCATCTACAAAGAGAGACCAGATTGATTTGATACGCTCCTTTGTGTCTGCGAGCTCCGTTTCTGGTTCCCAATTTGGGTCATCAACAGGGAAATCTGCTAGGAAATCTGCGACGACTTGACCTTTCTGAAAAGTTCGAGGTACAGACTCCATATGGTGTTCGCCGAGTTCTTGGCCCATACTGCCATACGAGTAGTCTTGTTTCCTTGGTGGAAGATTTTCTTCAAGGGGAGGTCGGTAAGTACTTTGATTGGATGTGCTTGAAAGTATGACCGGAATTTTCTTGCCGGATACAACAAAGCAAGTACGGCTCTTTCAAGGAAAGAATAATTCCTTTCCATTGGTGTGAGCGTCTTGCTTGTAAAGTAGATCGATTTTTCTGAGTTGTTCTCCTCTTTAAAGAGAACTGAGCTGATGGCGAAGTCTGATACCGCAAGATAGAGCCCCAGTGTTTCTCCATCTGTTGGTTTGGCTAAAACGGGAGGCGTGGTGAGGTACTCTTTGAGAGTGGCAAATGCTTGGTGGCATTGATCATTCCATGAAAACTGCTCGCCTTTTTTGAGGAGTTGTAGGAACGGTCGGCACTTGTCTGACGCCCTGGATATGAATCGGTTGAGTGCAGCGACCATGCCTGACAGCTTCTGTATCTATTTCTTTGTCTGTGGATCGGGCATGTCTAAGAACGCTCGAATTTGATCTGGGTTTGCTTCGATCCCTCGTTGTGACACCTGATATCCTAGAAACTTTCCGGAGGACGCTCCAAAGAGGCATTTCTCTGGGTTTAGCCTCATTCGAAGTTCGACGTAATCTGGAGAACGCTTGCTCGAGGTGAGTGAGGTGGTCGCCTGCTTTCTTGCTTTTGACGACCATGTCATCGATGTAAACCTCCATGATATCTCCTAACATGTCTTGGAACATGTTAGTTACCAAACGTTGATACGTCGCTCCAGCGTTCTTAAGGCCGAATGGGAGAACGTTGTAGCAATAAATTCCTTGCTCGGTAATGAACGAGGTCTTCTCTTGATCCTCCTCAACGAGTGGGATTTGGTTGTATCCGATGTACGCGTCCATGAAGGAGAGAAGTTCATGGCCACAGGTTTGGTCGACAAGTCGGTCAATGTGAGGTAGGGGAAAACTATCTTTCGGTGTTTCTTGATTGACATTCGTGAAATCGACGCATAGGCAAACTGTTCCATTCTTTTTGGGGACTGCGACGATGTTGGCGATCCGTCACGGATAGTCACTTTTTTCGATGAAACCGACTTGCTTGAGTTTGTCGACCTCGTCATTAATGGCTTTACGAAACCCTTGAGGGATAACCGGTGAAATTTGTTGGCTTAACCGGTCTAGCATTGAGATTTACATTTAATCTATGACATGCTACATTAGGATCTATTCCGGGCACGTCGATATACGACCAGGCGAAAACATCTTTATTCATAGCCAAAAAGTTTACAAGTTGGTCCTTGAGTGTGTGGTCAAGGTTAGCCCCTACATATACGAACTTGGGATCATCATCAGTTCCTAGGTTCACTCGCTCTAATGCGCATCTTTGAGGTGTTGTCTTTATTTGACCGACTTCCTTAGATGGTGATACTTTATCGATCTGAGGGAGAGTGAAATTGGCCGCAGGAGCTGGATCGATATCTGTGGCGATGACAACAGGGGCTGGAATGGCTGCGTTGTGGTCATGACAATAGAGTATGGGGTGACCTCCGAAATTGACATTTGTTGCGCGAAACATGACGACGCGATTTTTGGGGTGCTAACTGGTGGAACAACAACAATGGAGGTGGCTTCTGGGGTCTTGACTGTTGGATTGACAACAACCGATCGACGACGAAATCCCGATCGATGGATCGACAATGGTTTCCGACTTACGGAGCTAAAACAGACGATTGAACCTTCTTGCTGGAGCCCCCAGCGTGCTATTTTGATGCTTTGGCTCTGACCTCGACAACCAGGTCTTTGGCCATTGTATAACTGGTGGGCTCATTCCTTATGTGGATTGGTTCGCTGTCGGTCTTACTTGCTGATAAGATTTGGTTACAATGATACGCTTCAAGTTGATTGCTGCGCAGTTCCATCATTCCTCTAGGGCCTGGAAAACGAAGAACTTGATGCAATATTGAAGGTACAGCTTGCATTTGATGGATCCACTGTCGGCCTAGTATGGCGTTATAGGACGACTTGATGTCCAGAACGCTGAAGCGTGTATTGCAGCTGACTTTGTCTTCTTTAGACCCTACCGATACTGGGAGTATGATGTCACCGATGGGGTCGACCTTGGAGCCATTGAATCTATAAAGGGGGGCAATCGGATCCATGAGGACTGATTTGGGTAAACTCATTTCTTGAATGGTGTGATAAAATAAAATGTCATACGAGCTCCTGGGTCAATCGGGCCGCTTTCTTGTCCGGTCGCTAATCTTGGCGTGGGCGACAAGTGCGTCGTCGTTGAGGAGGCGGAGACCTTGTTGAGGTCGGCCTACGTGAAAAAATGATATCTCGAAGTTGCGACTTGAGCCAGCGGATCTTGTCCAATATGTAACTTGGGGGCGTGTCAAGGCGGCCGAACTCTCTTTGTTAATGCGGTCGGATAGGCGCCTTTGGTGCAAGCGACCGGATCGCTGGCAGCGCGCGGGGTATGATCGAAAAATCGCTGCCACCTCCTCGGTCCTCGGCTAAAACCAATTGGACTTCAAACTTTCTTGCAACTTAATATACTTGTTGACCCGAGCGTACAGTTCGGACATCGTTTCTGGGCGCTCTTTCATCAATGATCTGGAGAGGTCGGTATTACGCACTCGACAAGCGTTAGAAAATGCCAGTGTGGCAAAAGACTCTTTCAGACCGCTTTCCATACATAACAGCTCGGCCTTGAACCGTCCTAAAAATTGGCAAATGGTTTCGTCTTCCCTGAATGATAGCTGGAACAGTGAGTCAAGATCCGCTTTCTTTAGATGCATTTGTGCACATATTGACCGGCAAAGCGGTCGTAAGTCGTTCAAATGTTTTGATAGAATCGGGCTCAAGTGAGAAGAAGAATCAAGTCGCCATCCTCGAGGAAATTTGGGGAAATAATTGATATTGAAGGTGATCAAACTTCGGGGGGCGTAAATCGCTAGACTTTGGATATAGCGAGCCCACATCTCTTGACTTCCACGTCTTTGCCGCCATCGCACATTCGGGAAGCGTGGCTGGATGAAATCTTGAGGAGAGGGCGAGGACATCGCGACAACGAAGGGAAAGCGTATGGTTGGATGAATTTTTGAACAACAACTGGGGATTTCGAGGATCCTTGCGATAATGGTTAATCTGTTGATTAACCGTTGATGCCGTTCGGCGGCGTATGTCTTGAGCATTTTTGGAACAATGGTAAATAAATCCTTTTTTTGCCCGAAGCAAGGAAATGCTCTCGTTTGTTAAACCCAGTTGGTTTGCGAGGTTTTGAACTTGAGCTTCAAGGCTTGCCATGCTTCGTGGGCTTGAGAATTGTTAGTTTTTGAGTAGTGTGAAAGTGGATTCTCAAGTAATCGAGACCACAGACGGCGCCAATGTAAAGGAGAGTTTAGGTTTTTCTTTAGCTGAAATGAAGAGAGGAAAATAGGTTGAGGTTTTCTGGAGAGACCGAGTTCGCTGAAGAGCGAGCTGCCTACGTATCTTCTCTTGGTTTTTTAGGGGAGAGAAGAATCAGGTCTCACATAGTTCAAGTAAGTGGTATTTATAGGCCTAAGGGAGTGTTGATCCTAGAGATACGTGTACCTCTTGCACATGTGTAGGGTGGAGATTATGAATGTGTGTTGGGCTGGTTTTAGTATGAGTCGTGAGCTGATTGGAAGTTGGTGCGGTAGTCCCTATTTCCCGGTGATGGGAAGTACAAGTAAAATTTTGGTAATTATTACACCTGGTGGTGACTTTATCTGAGGCGTTCTGTCTCCAGCCGTTTGTTCGTCCTGAGACATCCTTGAACGAGCTTAGGCGTACCACCTACATGAAAGAGCTGCTCACAGATCGGTCTTGGAGGTCGATGTCCTGAGTTCGCTTATGCTTAGCGCGTGCGCTATATTCCTTAATGAGGATATTGCTCCCCTACAATACCCATGTTTACTTAGACCATAGTGTAGACATGGACGACCTTCTTTTGTCCATATCTCAAACTTCAATTCAACAAGAGTTATACTCATTACTGTCCATATATAAAGATAGACAGCTTTCTCTTCGTTTCATGGTGTCCGTTCTAGCTCGAGAAACACACACACACACAGACGCACACAGTCTCATAAAGTGAACTCCAGTACGTTGATCTCTACTACCAAAACTGGACCTACATGATGGGTTGAGGGCTGATTTTTATGAAGATAATCTCCCTACAAAGGAAATTATCCCCAACAGACATTAGCTCAACAAATGAGTATGGAGGGCTGGATATCAGGAACTTATCAATTTTGAACCTAACATTACTGGGCAGGTTGTTATGGAGATATATCACTGAGGACAACTCCTTGTGGCAAGAGATGATTATTGCAAAATATGGTAACAGTGAACACAGGTGGTGGCCAAATCCCACGTCACAACTCACAAGCATATGGATGTAGTCTTTGGAGAGACGTACTTAATGTTCTTCACGACTTTACGGGCAGCATCGTCTTCAAAGCTTGTAATGGCCATAGATGTCTGTTTTGGCTGGATACTTGGGCTGGAGATAAACTGTTGGCTGAACAATTTCCATTGGTATTTCAAGCTTCTAGAAGGAAGAGAGGCTTCATTAATGAGTTTGCTTGGATGGGCAACAATCAATTGACATGGAAACTATTTCTTAGAAGACAAACTAATGACTGGGAGATGAAACAATACGCCTATTTGGTGATGAAACATGAAAATGTGAGATTTATTGAAGAAACTGACAAGTGTGTATGGATTGGGTCAAAGAGCGAAAATTTTACACTGAAGTCTATCTACACAGCCTTGTACATACAAGGTAGCAATGAGCAAGCAATTGATCCTTTTCCAGTTAAGTTGGTGTGGAAAGTTCGAGTAACATTAAAGTGAAATTCTTCTTTTAGGGGGAATTCACGTAGGTAAGCTGACATTTGACACACTCATTCATAGACGTACCACGGTTTCTCCTACGTGTTTGATGTGTAACTCTCTTCATGGAAGCATAACACCCCTGGAAGGATTGCTCTTTTGCACTGGTGGTAAACTGATGGAACCGGTGACAAGGGTGTTCCCCTTGTTGGCACAAGTTGATTCCATATAAGAGTTGCTGCAAGGATGGCCAAGAAGAAGTGGGAGTAACTTTGGCAACAGGGTATGGAATTTGATCCTTCAAGTCATTGTTTTTAGCGGTGGAGTACGTGTAACCCCTGTATATATAAACAACGCCATTAATCTTTCTCCCGTATTGTATGGGTCCCATGAATTGAGTGTTATATATTTGATCTCCCCCCACAACAAAAATTGAGCTCGTTTGAACATCTTAAAAGAGGATAACAAAATCGAAATTTGTGGACCTTTTTAGGTTGAAAACAAGGTTTGGAACTAGTTTCAATACTTTTGTGGGTCTTTCTTTATTCCATTAATATGACTTCATGGACTCCATGTTATGACCAATATTGCTTTTATAGTAATCTACTTTGTATCGTAGTATGTTAGTTATGTTAGTTATGTTACTGGTTTTTTAATTTTACCTGTACAAGTAAATAATGAGACAATAAGGGACTTCCTAGTTGTGTTATGTGTAAGATCAATTTACTTGAGCATTTGCTTTACTTCTGTAATTTTTGAGTTTCATTGCTTTTCAGATAAAATCATGGCATCTCTGAGAGTTGAGGTCTTGAGGATTTCATAATGGATCATAGGAAGCACCTTCCCCTATGTACTCAGTTTCTGACGGATGATACAACGGAGGGAGTTGAGGCTTGCCTCCATTTGTTCGACGCATCTCCAGGACCTAGGTTTTAGTTTATTTTGTATACTTTTGGGGATGTTAAGCAACCGTTTATTGTTGTACATGGTTAATTTATTTTGCTCTAATTCAAAGTGGAGATTAATGAGTGATCGTAGATTTAACTCTCCAGAATTTATTCCTTCTTACTAGTACCCTTCTTTTGCGTCTGCGAGTGATCCAAGTATTTTAACTTGGTTGCTGGTACCAGATCTACGTTGATCAAGGAACGGCCCTAGTTCTGCTCGAACCGTCTAGGCTAGAACTGTTGCATCCTTGAGAAACCCTTGACACAATCAGTTCAAGATCTTCTTTAATCATTTTTAGTGCCATTTAAAGATCTGCTGTCAGAGTCTCATCTAAAAACAGAAACCTTCCAGCAACACCAGCTAGCTAATAATCTGGTGTGTGCTTATGTGCTTCCACGGCTTTCCTCTAGCTCATTGATAGTAACTAATTACTTCTTGTGCCATATCAAGCGGAACTTTGCTCTAGTTTTGCAATGAGTTATACTATTACCATGTCAGCCTCGAAGTTCAGACTAACTAAAAACTAAAACACTTGACTGTCTTCGCATCCTTGATAAACTGCACACTACAATTTGTTCTCCCACAACATTGGCAAAGAATTATTCAATGTTACGTAGCTAAAACTACGCTAATGTCTTCCCCCTGCTCAGAATGGGGAATATTAAGTTTCCTACCGAAGAACCAAGCACTAAAAAGATGTGCGAACAAGGCAGAGCTACTGACTCCTGTATCCAATGTACCGTCTTCAAAACAGAAATAATGCTGACAATAAGTGGTTGCACAGATTTCAACAACTATGACATGCCAAATGCATTATCTGCTTGCTATCCCTGCTAGGTAGGATCATTTACTTAAAGGTTTTGATCTTTCGGTTCTTTCCTAGTCAAATATCCTCTGTTTTCTACAGTGAGTGGCACATCTAGCCGACTGCGCCAAATCTAAATACTTTCAACCCATTTTTTTTTTCGATAAACCTTAATTGTTGAATCAGCCCACACCCATTATCTGCAAACCTGAATAATTTTTTAAAGTGCTATCTGACGTAGCCAACTTCCAACGTCTATTCACACAATCAAAAAGGAGATTGCAGAAGAGGAAGCATTCAACAACCTATTGAAACCACGTACCATTGTTCACCACACAGTTTCAACAGTACAATCTACACACCTTTTATTAGAATTCCCCTTAAATCATGGGATCTCATAATTGTAATATCTTGACATTGTGTAGATGTATTAATGGTGTATGGTTGGTGATAAGTCTATATAAACCACCATTGGTATTGTAATCAAATCCAAGTTATCAATAACATTTCCTTCTATTAGAATTCTAATAATTCACATTCTAACAACTTTAGCATTAACTTTCACAGCCAAAGAAACCACCCAGAGTAGAAATGGTGCTGCAAAAAGGATTCTGTTTTGGAGGAGGCAACAGTTCTAGCCTCTACAGATGAAGCCCTAGATGGTTCTTGCAGAACTAGGACCGTTCCTTGATAAACCTGGTTCCAGTACCAATTACCAGGTTGGAAAAATTGCACCGCCCGCAGACACAAATGAATAGTACTCAGAAAACCAAACTAATACAACAGTAGCTGGGAACTTTGATCTGGGAGAATCCAACTTCCATCATACGACCATTTTGCTGAGAAAGTGACCCAAAAATGCAATACTACTGCAAATTTCATTTAGTCAGGTTGCTTAGTGCTTACTTGAACATACAAATTGCATTTGCAAATTTTTCATATATATGTCATCTCATGATACACCAAAAACAAAGTCTAAATGCTCTCTTCCAATATTCTGTTTGATCCTGGGGGATTCTACCTCTCAACCGATTTCAAGACAACCTATGTCTTGGAGCTCTCTTTTTAGTAATTCTTGTATTTCTAAAAATACTACACCTTTGAGAATTTATACACCTGAACTTACTGATGGAGTAGCTGTAGTACCTCAAGACCTCATTGATGAGGGCGTTGAGGAGTGGAAAGATACCTTGGTAGGGTATTTTCTAGAAAAAAGACTAGCTTTTCCTTATGTGAAAGCTTCACTTGAGAAAGCTTGGAAATTGAAGGGTTCGATGGAGCTAACTACAGATAGGGACTTGTTTTATTTTACCTTTACTGTTGATGAGGATAGGAAGATGGCTCTAGAAGGGGGGCCAATCTTTATTGCTGGGAGAATTTTCATTATCAGACCTTGGAATGTTGAGGCTGAAAGGATGAGAAACAAAATCTCTACTGTTCCAGTATGGATTAAGATGTCGAATGTTCCGAAAGAGTTGTGGACGAAAAATGGACTGTCTTTTCTTGCAAGTTTGGTAGCGAAACCCATGTGTATGGATGAAGCCACCGCTAAAAAGCAGAGACTATCGTTTGCGAGGGTATGTGTTGAGATTCCATTACTCTTTCACTACCCAAAATCTGTTAGTATTGAAGTTGGTGAGAGGGAAATGAGCATTGGTGTCGAGTATCCATGGAAACCTTCCTCCTGCTCCACCTGTATGAAGTTTGGACACAGTACAAACAAATGCAATAGCACTGTAGTTAATACTTGGATTCCGAGAAGAAATGTAAATGGTCAGAGTAGTAATGCTGGTGCTCAGCAAACAACAACAAGGATTGGTCAGCTTCCTACTCAAGTGGTGGTCCAGACAATTACAAAGAATGTTACTGCGGTGCTGAACTCTCCTCATGCAGAGTTAGTACCAATAGTTTGCGTGGGTCCTTCCACTGTTAGAACAGAAGAATCTGGCCAGAGTAGTGGTGCTCAGGGGAATGGAACAGTGGTTGAAGAGCTCAATACTAGTGGACATGATACTGGAGTTGATCCTTCCATTGGACTTCAATTAGCACTTTATGTGCCTGATAAGATAACAACTCCTATAGTAAATAGGATTGGTGAAACTATGGATACTCCTCAATCGCAAAGAGGAGCTTCAAATAACCAGAGAGATAAGAGTAATACGGTTACACCAACACAAAGTCATCAGCCTAGAGTTATTTCGATTAACCAACTGCCAAGTAGTAGAGAACGAAACATGTATGAAGGGCTAGTTGCTGGATATGAGGATGAAGATGATGATCTCTCAGAGAATGAGACCGAGTTTTTTGCGGATGCTGCTACAGTAGCCCCAACAATTGGCTTGCATAAGAGCTCAGCGCCTTCTAAGGATCAAAATCAATGGACTACTGTGAAGCCAAAAAGAAGCAAAAGAATCCAAGAGCGTTCTTCAGGAGAAATAGAGCCTACGCTTGCTATGATGAAGAAGGTAAAGTCGCTAATGAAAAACAAGAAGATGAGAAATCTTGAAGACTACACCAAAGAGTTTTGGAATGATACTTTGGGACTTACTTATGTGTGTTGCTTTGCGAAGGTTTTTCTTTTGCAACTATGAGAAAGTTACGGACTCATCTTAGAAAGGATCATTCTAAGATTGTTAAAGAAATCATGACTAGAAAGTAGGATTATCATCTCTACTTTCTTAAGTTCGATTGTAGGATGACTAATATGTTATCTTATGTTAGGTTTGAAGCCTGTCGATATAGTGTCTTTGTGCTCCTCCTTTCAATGATCTAACTCTTAGGGAGGCTTAGCTTGTAAAGTTTAACCTTTTGCAATAATATCAAGTGGGGATATACCTTAACCCCAGCTTACTTTTTCCAAAAAAAAAAAACAAAGTCTAAATGCAATTTAAACTCTAAAATTACCCATACCCATCTTGCCGAGAACATAGCAACCTTTAGCTTTCCTAGGAAATCTATTAACGTTGTCAAAGGCATCATAGCACTCTTCATCTGTTGCACACCTTGCTAGAGCATCTGCCACACAATTACCCTCTCTAAACACATGGAGAAAAGTAGCATTCCTGATACACCCGAGACGCCATTCCTACCAAAATGCTTCCCTGTGATACACACTTAATTGCAAAACACAGCTCATTGGAGATAGCATTGTCTCTTCATATACTGCTGGCGGAAGCAGTTACTACTGTTTGAGACCACTCCAACAAGAAACCCGCCAACGTTTAATCCTAAAAAGAAACATTCCCCTTCAATAAAATAAAAATCTATTTTTTCCTCTTCATCCTTTAAAGGTATTTAAAATAAATAAAATATTTAGCGAAAATTATTGGCAGAAATTTATCGGCAGAAATCATAAAAAACGCACTAAGAAACATGGAAAATTTGATGTTGGAGAGATGAAGCAGGTTATTGCCGAAACAGCAAGCATTTACATTACTCAACTTTTACAAGATCTTCCTACTCTTCAACCAATTGATGTCACAAACAAAACCTTCTATGGCCACCTGAGGAAATGAGACTGATCTACAGTCTCTAATTGCCATTAGATATGGATTTGAAGGCGGCTTAAGTTCGTATTCAGAATTTACAGTAACTAAAAAGTAATCACATATTCACAGCAAAATGTCAATAACTGAGAAGTAAAAACACCATATCATCAATCTAGTTAGTAAATTTGGGGACATGAATTATTCGGAACGTGAATTGGGTATAATTCGGTTTCAATTTCGAAACATTTGGGGAAAAATTCGGTCATATATTTGTTGTACAGCAAATATTCGTCTATATGTTTATTCGTGTATAATTTGATTTTATATAATAAAAATTCGTACACATAAACTACTTCCATTTTATGAAATATAGGTCAAAATCACAGATAATTACTTATATTAAGCGTTCTAAATAGTATTTTTAAGCTATATATATATTTTTTAACCACCACATCACATCTTAACAAATTGGATTCTTTTCGAGAAAAATATATTTTTTTAAAAAAAAACTGCCTAATATTTGGACCGAATTATTTCCGAATCCGAATTTTACCTGTTTAGAACTTTTTCCCGAATGATTCGTTTTCAAAAATTGTGTTTAATACGCAAATTAAACCCGAACAAGGATCGTCAATCAACTTTATTCTTTCGTCTTCTTTATCTCGTCGTCCTCAAGAAAAGGCAGTTGCAGAATCATCCATACATCTCCGGTCAACACCTACTAATTTGGGCCAATGATTCATTAGCCGGCAAAATGGGTCATTATCGAAAGTGATATAGACAGACTGGCAAGACCAAATTTGAACTCTGCTCCTATATATTATTACTAAACGTTTACACGTTCTTCCTACTGAATTCGCAAAGATGATTTCAAAGCAGCCATTTACATTACTTAACGTTTACATGTTCTTCCTACTCTTTGACCAATTGATGTCACAAACAAAACCTTGTATGGCCACCTCAGAAAATGAGACTGATCTTCACTCTCTAATCGCTATTAGAGATGGAATTGAAGGCGGCTTAAGCTCGTGGAACCAATCTTTCCATTTCTGTCAGTGGCAAGGCATTACATGCGGCAAGCGTCATCAAAGAGTCATAAGTTTGAATCTTTCCAGCCAGAGTTTGGTTGGATCGTTATCGCCTCATATTGGAAACCTCACTTTCCTAAGGTTCATCCGCCTACGGGAAAATAAGCTCTACGGTGAGATTCCACGAGAAATTGGTCGGTTGTTTCGACTTCAAATACTCAATCTGTTCGATAACACTTTCGAAGGAGAAATTCCAGTCAATCTAACCCAATGTACAGAACTCAGTTTCATTGATTTAAGTTGGAACAAATTGTCAGGGAATATTCCGGCAAACCTTGGCTCATTGTCAAAGCTTGTATTCTTGCTTATTAGAAGAAACAATCTGACAGGAGTGCTACCCCCTTCTTTAGGTAATATTTCGTCGCTTCAAAACTTGTATGCAGAAGAAAATGCATTGGTTGGAAGTATTCCAGCCAGCTTTGGTAGACTGTCAAGCTTAATACAGTTCTTGGTTGGAGGTAATAAACTGTCTGGTGAGGTCCCTTCAACAATTTTTAACATATCATCCCTGATCAATTTAGCAATTTACATTAACCAATTTAGTGGTAGTCTTCCACCAGACATGGGCATCACTCTTCCTAATCTCGTTCAATTCCTTGGGGGTACAAATCAACTTTCTGGACTACTCCCAGTTTCATTAGCTAATGCTTCTAATCTTCAAAAATTTGATATTTCAACAAACAATTTTGAAGGACCAGTTCCCAAGGATTTTCAATTCCCTCAAACTATCGAATGGCTAAATCTTGGAAGCAATAATCTAGGAACAGGAGAAGCTCATGATTTTAGTTTTATCACTTATTTGACCAACAACAGTAATCTAAAGATATTGGACTTGCACCAAAACAATTTTGGAGGTGTTTTACCCAACTCTATTACCAATCTCTCCAACCAAATGGAAAGGTTGCATCTAGGATTCAATAAAATATCTGGAATCATCCCAGAAGGGATTGGGAACCTCGTCAATTTGCTTATATTATCTCTCTCTTCTAATAACTTTTACGGTACTATTCCATCTTCTATTGGAAAACTTCATAGTTTACAGGGGTTAGCTCTTAATGCGAACAAACTGTCTGGACCGATCCCATCTTTTTTAGCAAACAATACAAAATTGAGTGTGTTATATTTAGAAATGAACAGACTGGAAGGAAATATTCCTTCATCTCTTGGTGCTCTTAGCCATTTGCAAGAACTGTATCTGTTACAAAACAACCTAAATGGTACCCTTCCTAAAGAGATCTTTAATATTTCCTCTCTGCTTTTTCTTTACTTCTCTATGAACTCCTTAACTGGTTCCCTCCCTTTAGTAGTAGGAAAACTAAAACATCTTGTTCTAATGGATGCGTCTGGAAATAAGTTATTTGGTCCATTGCCTATTCCTCTTGGTGAGTGTGAGCGTCTGGAAAAGTTATATTTGTATGATAATTTGTTTGAAGGGACAGTTCCTCAATCTTTCAGTTCTTTAAAGAATGTGAAAGAGTTAGATCTATCAAGCAACAACTTGTCTGGTGGAATTCCGAAATATTTAGAGGTCTTTCCGTATCTCCAGCTGTTGAATCTATCCTTCAATAAACTTGAAGGTGAGGTACCAGTGAACGGAATCTTTAAAATTGCAAGCAATTTTTCAGTAGATGGAAATTCTGATCTCTGTGGGGGTATACGTGAATTGCAATTGCCGCCATGCCGAATTAACAATTCTGAAAAGCAAGGAAGGTTCGATCCTTCCAAAATAGCAATTATCATCAGTGTGGCCGTGTTTATTCTTTTGGCATCATGTTCTATGATATTTTACTTGAGAAGAAAAGGTAAACTTAAAACGGCTTCTTTGCCATCAATCGCTGATCAAAGCATGTTAAGGTCTCTTATGGAGATCTTTTCTCAAGCGATCGGTGGATTTTCTCCAACTAATTTTGTTGGTTCGGTGGTTTTGGCGGTGTGTATAAGGGAATGCTCAACCAATATGAAACTGTTGTTCTTTGTTAAGGTGTTCAAACTTCAATTGAGAGGATCGTTAAAGAGTTTCATGGCAGAGTGTGAATCATTGCGTAATATCCGCCATCGAAATCTTGTTAAGATTCTAACTTCTTGCTCTAGTATGGATTATGAAGGAAATGAATACAAAGCACTAGTCTTTGAGTTCATGCCAAATGGAAGTCTAGAGAAGTGGTTGCATCAAGAGATCAGTAAACAAGATGAAGAATTGAATTTGAACCTACTTCAAAGACTAAATGTCGCCATTGATGTTGCTTCTGCACTTAGCTATCTTCATCACGAGTGCCACGCTTTGGTTATTCATCGTGATATAAAGCCAAGCAATGTGCTTCTTGATAATGATATGGTAGCTCATGTTGGTGATTTTGGTTTAGCAAAGCTTCTTTCGGGATCGATAGAGAACTTGCATGACAATCAAAGTACCTCAGCAGGGGTAAAGGGATCTATTGGCTATGCCGCTCCAGGTAGGAATTCAAATATCAACATGAGTTGATTTCAGTCCTTTTTCCAATGCATGAAAATCAATTCAATATCTGGTATACTGCATTAGTTATAATATTTATGTGCCCATATTTTAGTGACACTCAAATGCTTTTATTTGCCTATTTTCCCCCCATGTTAAGTTAGACACCATTAACAGCCCAGTTAAACGACCTGATATAGGTACAGGAGGGCCTTGGATAGTTGGATGTTTTAAGCTCCGGAGCTTATAACATAGTTATTTAGATATTTTTAAAGAGGAAAAATGAATTGTTAGTGCAAATGAAAAGCTGTTAGAGTGAATAAAAACTATCAACTTAATCTAACTTCTTTTCTGTCCATATTAGTTGAGTTAGAATTAAAAAGATCGAGGATAATGACGAAAGAACTGTGGTTGTAGCGGTAATTAAGCAAGTTTGTTTACTTCTATCAACATCTTAAGTGGCGATTGTGAGGACCTTTTCAATTTCTCTGTAGTATAATGGATGTAAAGCATTACGATATTACAATTATATATATACTGTTTTCATTTTCTTTTTTCTTTCCAATGGCTCTTAATATATTTATTTTTTTACTTTTAAATGGTTTTATGGAAACTAGTGATTGATGTATATGTTGCAGAATATGGTATGGGAGCTGATGCATCCATACAAGGTGATGTGTATAGTTACGGAATTCTGGTGTTGGAGATGTCCACAGGAAGGAGACCAACCGACGAGATGTTTAAAGACGGTTTATGCCTCCATAACTATGCTAGCAATGGTTTGCAAGATCAATTTATAAAAATCATAGATCCAATACTTCTATCTGAAGGAGATGACACTCTAGGAGATACTTATAATAGCATGAAAATCCGCAATCACAAAAGAGCAAAACTGCTAGAGTGCTTGACTACAATAGTCAGAATTGGGGTTGCATGTTCTGTTGAATCACCATCAGAGAGAATGGATATCGAGATGTCGAAGAAAGAATTGCACGCTAGCGAGACATATTTGTTGGTACTAGGTTCACGGAGAACGTAACTAACTCCAAAGACGGTTTAATTGAAAGGTAAAATCACATCTTTTTCTTTGGTTGTTATTTATGCTCCCATATATATATATATATATATATATATATATATATATATATATATATATATATATATATATATATATATATATATATATATATTACATTTAAATGGTTTTATGGAAACTAGTGATTGATGTATATGTTACAGAATATGGTATGGGAGCTAATGCATCCATACAAGGTGATGTGTACTGTTACAGAATTATGGTGTTGGAGATGTCCACAGGAAGGAGACCAGTTGACGGGACGTTTAAAGACTGTTTATGCCTCCATAACTATGCTAGTTGTAAATGTTATATTTTGTTTAACCTTACTGGAGTAGGCAATTTGGGGAAGATGGGTTGATTGATTGGGTTTGACCGAGTTCGTTTGGACGAACTACCTACATATCAAGTTCTCTCTGCTGGGGGGAGATTTGAATCCGGTCAGAGAAAATGATCCTGGTGGGGGGGGCTGGAGGAAGCGAATGACAAGGTGGCATTGTACACGGGGTACGTGTAGAAAGTAACAGTTGCAGCCAAGGCGGCGAAGGACACCTATAAGACTCTGTTTGGAGAGGCAACTGAGCTGGCCAAAGAATACAATGAGCTGGAGTATAAATATCTTGCTTTACAGCAGGAACCAGAATGTGGGGCTCGAGGTGCAACAGTGATAGACACACCTGGAGATGCTAGTATCGTTCTTCCTGTATCTGAAGGTACTGTTCTTGTGAATGACTCTGTCTCGGATCTAGCTATGGATACAGCTGCTTTGGAGGACGCACTGGAGCCCCTAGCCACTGAGAATTTGCCAAATGTTTCTTGAATCTTGTCAACTTTGAGTGAGTGTTCTCTTAAAAGTTTGTTCGTCTTTGTTTTGTTTTAAAAGGGTTGTCTTGATACAATAGAGCTGGTTTCCTAGGCTTGCCTAGGCAGTTTGTCTTTTATGTTCGGTATGGCCTGGGCCACATACATTAAGAGCTATTAACCTGGGGCGACCTAGGCAGTTCGCCTTTACTTTATGCTATAATTTTGGTATTTGGACGAGCTAGTTTCCACATAAGTGGCAGTTCGGTAGTTTTAAAGAACTGGTTTCCTGAGTATGTTAAGGCAATTCGTATTTTGCACTTATGAAATGCATGTTTGCTTTGAAGTATTAGCTTAATTTTGTTTGAATGCTTGGTGCGTGTTGTCTTGACATCTGAGTAGGAGTTAGACCTAAAGATGTATATCCCGTTGTCTAGGGAGACTTAGAGTGCCATGAAGCATTTGAGCTTGATTGAGCGTACTGCTCAAGAGAGCGTTTTGAGTGTTCCAGGGAACTTTCTGCACTAAGTTGATCCTAAAGTTGTAGGTCTACAATGAGTGAGAAGTGTTGGAGCTATGAAGCCCTTAAGCTCGAGTGAGCGTTTTAGCTTAAGTAAGTGTGGTGTTCTTAGAGAATGTTTTACACTGAGTTGACCCTAGAAGTATAGGTCTCCAACTAGTGCGAATTGTGTGAGCTATGTAGCCCTTAGCTCGATTGAACGTTTGATTGTAGAGAACGTTTAAGCTCTGGAGAGCGTTTAAGTTCATTCGAATGTGTTGCTCTTAGAGAGCGTTCTGCACTGAGTTGACCTTAGAGTGTAGGTATCCAACTAGTGAGAAGTGTGTGAGCCATGTAGCCCTAAGCTCGAGTGGGCGTTTAAGTGTGTAAATGTTTAAGCTCTGGAGAGCATTTAAGTTCGAGTTAGTGTTTTGCTCTTGGAGAGCGAGCTGTGCGTCTACTTAATGACATTGAGAGAGTGCAGTGCATTGATGCCAAAATAAAAACTATGTGTATAATGTTAAGAGTAAGAACTCATGGAAATGGAATTTTTTATTGATAAAATTTCTTTAACAAGAAAGTATTTCAAAGACGTGGTAATGCCTGTCCATCTTGGGTTTTGATCCAATATGCTCCATTGCCAACGACTCGTAAGGGCCTTCCCATGTTGGTGCCAGTTTCGAGTCATCTCTAGTCTTCTTCAAGACTAGGTCGCCAGGTTGGAAACTTCGAGGGATAACTCGCTTGTTGTATGTCTTTCTCAGAGTTTGGTGGTAGGATGCCACTCGAATGGCTGCTAGGTCGCGTTGCTCTTCAAGTAAGTCGACCTCTCGAGCAAGAATGGAATCGTTCTGACCGGATTCGACAATCTCAAATCGAGTCGTTGTAATTGTCAGTTCGGTAGGAATGACGGCCTCAGTACCATAGCATAGTGAGAACGGTGACTCGCCTGTACTAGAATGAGCTGTCGTTCTATAAGCCCATAGAATGTTTTCTAGCTGCATTGGCCACTGGCTTTTGTTCTTTTCAATCTTCTTTTTCAAGTTCTCCAAAATTGCTTTGTACGTTACTAGCTTCTGATTGACCATTGCTTTGAGCGTACTGGGGAGTGGAGAATACTTAAACGATCTTCCACTTAGCCAAAAATTCCTTAACTATTTTTCCCTTGAACTGGGAACCATTATCTATCACCAGTGTGTGGGGGAGGCCAACTCTGGTAATGATGTTGGTCCAAATGAAGTTTTTGACATTAGATTCCTTGACATGAGCCAAGGGGATCGCTTCTACCCATTTGGTGAAGTAATCTGTCGCAACTAGGACGAACTGGAAGCCCGTGCTTTTTTGTGGAATGAATAGACCCATGATGTCCGAGCCCCACATGTGAAATGGCCAAGGGCTGGCAATGTTGATGAGTTCTCGAGCTGGCTGGATGATATTGTGGTCAAATGTTTGGCATTTCATGCATTTAAGTACATACTTATTGGCATCGATCTGCATTCTTGGCCAGAAGTATCCTTGTGAGATTGCTTTGTGAGCCAAAGAGCGACCTCCTACGTGGTTTCCGCATTCTCCCTCATGGATCTCTATGAAAATCATCTAACCTTGTTCGGGGCTTGTGTATTCGGCGGACTTTCTGAAAAGTTTGCTTTTACTAGGTAGTAGCGACCTGACTGGTATTGAACCTATCTGGCCTTGGTTCAATTTGTTGGTGTCTTGCCTAGCTGGATATACTCTATGATAGGTTGCATCCATGTTTGACTCATCTGAGTGTCAAAGAGTGGGCATAGGTCGGTAACTTCTAGGATGTCCTCATATTGGTAAACAGGTCTATCAACTACTTTGATGAGTAGTTTCCTAGGGTCACAGTTCGGTGTTTAGGTTGCGAGATACACCAAGCTGTCAGCATGGCGATTCTCTTCCCGTAGGAAGTGGTGTATGGTGACTTTCTTGAAAGAAGGCAGTAATTGATTTACAACTTGAAGGTATTTAGCAAGGTTACCTTCATTGGTGGTATACTCATTGGCGACCTGGCGAACGACTAATTGTGAATCGCTGAAGACCTTGAGCTCCTGAAGGTTGAGTTCTAATGCCATGCAAAGTCCCATGATCAAGGCTTCGTATTCAGCTTTATTGTTGGAGGTCGCAAAATCGATGCGAACTGATTTTTCCACAATAGAGCCATCTGGTGACACTAGGACTACTCCGACTCCGCTGCCACCTAGATTGCTGGCTCCATCTATGTAGAGTGACCATACCGATGGGTCATGTTGCTTAGAGGATGGGGTGTTGTCCTCTGGTTCCTAGTTTAGGTCGTCAACTGGGAAATCTGCTAAGAAATCAGCCATGACCTGACCCTTCTGAGAGGTTCTTGGGGTGAACTCAATGTGGTGTTCACCGAGTTCTTCTGCCCATACTACCATGTGAGTTGTCTTGTTGGATTTAAGAAGGATCTTTTTTGGTGGCAGGTTGGTGAGCACTTTGATTGGGTGTGCTTGGAAGTAGGGCCTGAATTTTCCTGTTGAATAAAGTAGTGCCAGTACTGCCTTTTCAATGTGGGAGTAGTTCTTCTCAGTTGGCAACAATGTCTTGCTCGTGAAGTAGATTGGTTTCTCTGCATTCTATTCCTCTTTGAAGAGAACTGAACTGATAGCGAAGTCAGACACAGCTAAGTATAGCCCCAGCGTTTCACCATCAATTGGTTTGGCTAGCACAGGTGGTGTTGACAAGTAGTCCTTGAGAGTGGAGAACGCTTGGTGGCATTGCTCATTCCATGAGAATTGTTCACCCTTCTTGAGAATTTGTAGGAAAGGTCGGCATTTGTCTGATGCTCTCGATATAAATCGGTTTAGAGCTGCCACCATTCCTGACAGTTTCTGTATCTGCTTCTTTGTTTTTGGGTCGGGCATGTCCAAGAATGCTCGAATCTGATCAGGGTTTGCTTCTATCCCACATTGTGAGACCTGATACCCCAGAAATTTCCCAGAGGACGCTCCAAAGAGGCATTTCTCAGGGTTAAGCTTCATCTCAGTTCGCCGAAGTCTGGAGAATGCTTGTGTGAGGTGATCTAAGTGATCTCCAGCTTTCTTACTTTTAACGACCATGTCGTCTATGTAGACTTCCATGGTGTCACCTAACATGTCTTAGAACATATCGGTGACGAGTCGGTGGTAGGTCACTCTAGCGTTCTTGAGGCCAAATGGAGGGACATTGTAACAGTAAATTCCTTGCTTTGGTTACGAATGAAGTTTTCTCTTGGTCTTCTTCTGCTAGTGGGATTTAGTTGTAGCCATTGTAGGCATCCATGAATGAGAGGAGCTCGTGGCCACAGGTCTGGTCCACGAGTCGGTCGATTCTTGGTAAGGGAAGCTATCCTTAGGAGTTTCTTGATTTAGGTTGGTAAAGTCCACGCAGAGGCGAACTGTGTCGTTCTTTTTTGGGACTGCTATTATGTTAGCGACCCATTCAGGGTAATCGACTTTCCTAATGAAGCTAACTTTTTTGAGATTTTTGACCTCTTCATTGATTGCTTTTTGGAATCTAAGGGATAACTTTTAAGGTCGTTGGCGAATTGGTTTAGCATTGGGTTAACATTTAGCTTATGGCATGCAACATTGGAATCAATTCCAGGAACATCGATGTACGACCAAGCAAAAACGTCTTTATTTAATGATAAAAAGCTTACAAGTTGTGTCTTGAGAGTAGGATCAAGGTTAGCTCCTACATAAACGAACTTGGGGTCGTCGTCAATTCCTAGGTTGACCTTTTCCTTCATCTCGGTCTGGGCAACCACCTCAGTGGGCTGGGCGACCTTTGGGGTCTTGGTCTCTTGCGGTGTCTCCTTGACCTAAAGGGGTCGGGTGACCTCTAGGGTCTGAACTTCTGGAGGGACGTTTTTGATCGAGCCCCCAATGTTTTCCTTTGTGAGCTCGCTTTGGGGGTCTTGGTCAAGGTCTTGACCTCAGAGATTAAGTCTTCTGCCAGCTTGGTTTTGGTGATCTCTCCCTTATTTTTGAGTGAAGCCCCAACAGGCTTGTTGACTGAGAGGATCTTGTTGCAATTGTGGGTGATATATCACTTTTGGGTGTGTTAGAGATTTGAATTTTCTACTCCGTTCGATGTAAACTCAATCTGTCCTTACTCACGAATCTCCGTTTGTTTAGTTTGAGTAGGGATTTGTTCCACCTAAAGTCTAGGACAACATACAACTTGATTATGCTCTTTAGGAAACTAGTGATGAGTAAGTTCTTTATGCTAAGTATTGGTTTGTTTTAAATCTTAACGGACGCTTAAACTGCGAGATACGAAAACGGAAAATTAAGATTAACACTAGGTATTTAAAGAGAGAGAAAGGGTAGAGGATTATGCTACTCATGCAAGGTCTCATTCTATTCTTTTAGAATCAGATTACTACCAGCTCTAAGCCGTTTTAGGTTCATTATCAACCCCCAAACGGATTGAGAATTGATCCCTAGCGAGATGAACTCATTTCTAAGTCCATATCCCTAGCATAAGGAGTTAAACTGGTATTTCATCTATGAAATACCATCTCAACTCCTGGACTCATACAACATATTCCTGTCAAATCGAGAAATAAGAGGTCAAATACGACCCGCGTGCGCGGCTAGCCCAGGCATGAAAAGGGTGGCGCATGTGAGTCATTCTTAACTTCCAGGCCTCAAGTTTGGCCAGACACTACCATTTTGGGGTAGGATGCTACATGGGTCCTTAGTTCTATGCAGTGAATCCTATTTCTAAGAAACATATACGAATCCTAGCTCACATGAGCATCATTAACCCTCCACCTTGGAGGGTTTTAGCTCATGATCCTTGGATTATTTGAAAAACTACAAGTTATCTATGCTAATGAAAGAGAGAGAAGAAAAGAAGACTAGAACACCTGATTACCTAAGGAAAAGATGAAGTTTATTCAAGAACTAAACATGTTCCCCATTAACACTATTACAAACTTTTACATAAAACAAAAACTAAAAACTAAACTACAAGACAAGCATAAAAAAGGAATCCAAAAAGGGAGTTAATGCTCCAAAATCAGCCCCCCTTATACATAAGAGAGCTTTCTCTCTTCTCTTCTTCCCACGTGAAATACAAATTTCTCTTAATTTTCATCTTATCCACAAAACCAAAGCAAAGTGACACCTTACATGGTTTACACTATTAACACATAATCTTATCTAATTTTATTAATTGCATGTAAGGTGTTCACTTTGTTCAAATTATTTGCTCCTTTTGTCTTGACTTGCATGATGACTCATCAAATTTTGTGGGCCCGCATAGTGGGTCCATGTACTGTGTCTAGTGGCGGGCAGGTCTTTTGGTATTTTTACCACTTCCCACCATTGCATAGATTTCGTCGCACTGATCGTCTGAGCAGCTCACTTGTCACATTCGGAATCCTGGTTCAAAATATATGAGCTTCGGAAGTTTGATGCTTTTGTGCACGTAATCTTGTTTCTGACTTGATTCTGTACTGTTTGAGTCTTTGGGCTTTAGTCCGGATTTGTTGGGCTTCACATGGGCTTAATCAGAAAGCTTATGTATACTCCCTATTCCGTGCTTAAATATTGCCTTTATAATCATTTTTACGTTATTTGCTCCAACCTGCAAAAGCACGAAAATGCGATTATTTCCTGATTATTAAACACATAATTAACCAAATTGCTATGTCTCTATGGGGTCTAATATTACAGTTTTGGGTGCTTATCAGCAGGCAGCGAGGTTGTTGCTTCTGAGCTCCATCATGCCTCTAGGGCTAGGAAAGCGTAAAACCTGATGGAGTGTTGATGGAACTGCTTGCATCTTGTGGATCCAACGTCATCCTAAAATAGCAGTATAGGACGAGTTGACATCTAGAACGTTGAAGCGGGTGTTGATGATGAGTTTGTCTTCGTGTGACCCAACTGAGACAGGTAGAATGATGTCTCCTATTAGGTCGGCTCGTGATTCATTGAAGCCATAGAGGGGGGCTATTGGATCGATCATGATTGACCTGGGCATGTTCATCTCCTTAAGGGTGTAGTAGAATAGGATGTCGCACGAACTGCCTAGGTCGATTAGGACGCGCTTGACAGTCCAGTCGCTAATTTTGACGTGGACCACCAAGGCGTCATTATGTGGGAGACACACCTTGTTGAGGTCGGCCTCAGTGAAGGTGATGTCTCCTGAGTTGCGACCATTTGTGCGTGGGATGGGGGCCGCTTGCGAGGAGAACTAGTAGACTTCCTGGAGGGCACCTACTCGTCTCATTTTCTCCTTGGAGGATGTGACAGAGTCGTCATGGAAGGTAATCATGTTGATGGTTTTGTTGTTGTCTCTATTAAAGGAGTGCTGACGACGCTCATGACAAGATCGTTCACTAAAGTGTCCTCTAGCATGAGAGCGAGATCTGCTGTTGTTGCGGGGTGGAGTTTGGCTGCGTTCTCTGCTAGCCATGAGTTTGTGGCGTAGGTCGCCATCGGCAATATCAATGTAATGTTTGATATGCCCTGCTTTGACGAGGTCTTGTAGGTAGTGCTTGAGCCCCCGACATTCGTTGGTCTCATGGTACTTTGCTTTAAAGAAAGCGCAGTACGGCTTTCCTGGTGTGTCTTCTGGCCGTTTTACCTCAGGTCGGTAATAGGCCGCATTTTTTATTTTCTCCAGTATGTAACCTGGAGTTCTTGTAAGCATAGCGAACTCTCGTTTGGTTTAAGTTCGGGTGTTGGTCTACTGACCTTGTTACCTGGGTCGCTTCTTAGAAGATGGGGAGCTATCTGAGATCACAACGACTTCACCTGCTTCCTTCAGTCTTTCTTTTTCGAGGTCTTCTGCAAGTTTGATGTACTTCTCTACGCGTGCGTACAATTCGTCTAGTGTTTCAGGGTGTTCCTTCATGAGCAACCTGGAGATATCAGTGTTCTTCCTGATCGCGTTGGTGAAGGCCACTGTGGCAAACGACTACTTGAGGCTGCTCTCCATGGACAATAGCTCTGTCTTGAAATTCCCCAGGAAGGTGTGAATTGGTTCGTCACTCTTCTGAGACAATTGGAAGAGTGAATTGAGGTCGGCTGTCTTCCGTCTGTTGTGGACATACTGGCTGGTGAACTGGTCAGTAAGTTTTCAAAACTGTCGATTGAGTTCGGTCCCAGCGAGTAGAACCAATTAAGAGCTCCATCTTTTAAGCTTGTTGGAAACAAGCGGCACTGTAGGTGGTCGAACTCCTGCGCACTGTAGAGTGCAAGGCTACGAGCTACGTGCTGACCAAGGCATGTGCTGCCATCGTACATTGCGAATTGAGGCTGAATGAAATCTTAGGGGGAGGGTTTATTGAGTACCTCAGTTGTGAAAGGGGACGCTCGATACGTCTTCAGTATCTTCTGAATGACTTGAGTGGCATCCTTTTTGCCGGTGCTTTGTTCGATCCGCTGGGAGAGACTGTTGATTTGTTGGTTGACATCGTTAATTCCCTCTTCAGCGGTGATTCCATTCGGGTTCTGGGACTCGACCTGGGTTTTTAGTGCTGCGTTCTCCTGCCGGAGCACTGTGATGCTACCGTTCATAGCTTCCATCTGGGTGGCCATACTCTTCAGTTGACCCTGGAGGCTTTCCATGCTTCGTGGGCTTGAGATTTATTTGAAGTGTTGTGAACTCAAGAAATCGAGCCACAGAAGGCGCCAATGTAAAGGTTATATTTCGTTTAACCTTACTAGAGTAGGCAATTTGGGGGAGATGCATGGGTTGATTGATTGGGTTTGACTGAGTTCGTTTGGACGACTTGCCTACGTATCAAGTTCTCTCTACTGGGGGGAGACTTGAATCCGGTCAGACGTAGTTCCTCCTCTTTTTTATATAGGCAAAGGTGGCCGCGCCTCCTCCTCTCTCGCGTCAGGTCAAGTTCTGGACTTGATGACATTTAATGAACCATGAAGGCGTCCTGCAGTGGAGTAATGGCAAGCGTAGCTGAAACTCTGGTCTTGATAATGCCAGCTGCAACATATGTTACTAGCCGTTGGGGTGTTGGCTAGAGTTAGCGTTCTGGAAGCTTGACGTTCTAGACGCGGGCGCTCTGGGAGAAGGACGTTTGGGGTGCTGATGAGGTCGCTTAACCTGTATGAAATGGTCATCAACAATCTGGACGTGTGGATGAGTGTGATTGTCCTGTTGTGCTGGACACGTGGCTAATATCCAATGGAAGCGTATATTACTCCCTCACACTAGCAATGGTTTGCAATATCAATTTATAAAGATCATAGATCCAATACTTCTATTTGAAGGAGATGACACTCTAGGAGATACTTATAATAGCATGAAAATCGGCAATCACAGAAGAGCAAAACTACTAGAGTGCTTGACTACAATAGTCAGAATTGGGGGTTGCATGTTCTGTTGAATCACCATTAGAGAGAATGGATAGGGCAGAGATGTCAGTAGAGAATTGCTATATATATATATATACGGGCCGGCTACGTCGACATACTATTCTAACATACTATCTTGACATACCCATCCGACCCTCAAATCAAACAAAATCTAATGGCTAGATCTATTTCTAGAAAACCAAGCAAATAAAAGAAAATGGGTCACAAATAACAACGGGGCAAAAATGTTATTTTCTTTCACACAAATAGAAAAATCATTTTATTCTTTTCACAACTCGTTCTTCTTCTTCATACACGTTTTTTTTTTCTCCACCAAAAACAAGCTCTCGCTTGACGCGAAAGAATGAAATTTAAGGTCTTTTTTTTTCCCAAAATTTATGTTTGGTAATTTATACGATTCATCCTTCAACTTAAACATATTGAAGATGGTGTATTCATGTTCCTTTTATATATATCAATGATTGAACAGGCAACTCCAAATGTCATTTTCTTTTAGAAAACTGACTCTACTCCCTCTTAAAGGGGTATATCCTTGTGTATTTTCACTGGTTTAAACTTGCATTTCTATTTTATGTACATGGATTGATTTTTCTCTCATGTTCAAGGTTTCTACATATCTATTGGCTTCTCAAATCTGAATCATGCAATAAAGTACACCAAAGTTGGGCATGAAGGATGACAGCTTAGACTGAAAACTAGTGTAAATTATGTTTTGGGTTGTATTCTTGTCAAATTTTCGACTTCTCTGAGATAGTGAGTCTTCTTGACATGGACAGGTTGCCACCAAATAATCGAAGATTATAGTTCCAAAACCTATAAAATTTAGATTTCTGTAGGTAGAGGCAACCAGTTTGCACAGACATAAGAATTTATAAACTTAGCGACCTGGAGGTCCGTAGGCTAAAAGAAATCAAATACATCATTAGCTTAAACGAAGCAAAATATTTTACAACAAATACTATACTGCGGTTGAGAACAAGAAAATCTCATACTATTTTTTAAAATGGAAAACAAAGGAAACCCCACGTTTCTAACCTCATTTCAGTTCACTAATTTAACTTCTATATCTTGTGGTGTTTGTTCTTTCTCTGTTTCACTTGTTTGAATTAAATTTTTGGTTAACTTCGATGGTTTTATACTATTATAAGAACTTTAATGGTTTTATACCAAAATAAGAACTTCAATGCAAATGAAGTTATTGTTGGATGTATGGGTGTTTATTTTCCCTGAGTTTTGGGTTCTTTCTTACTAACAGCACGTAGGCTTGAAGGAAATATTGGTCTTCAATGTCGACAACAGACCAATATCAACAATGCTTATATGGATATTCTCCTTACCCATAGCTGCCTTTACTCCCTTTAGTTCGAAGCTCACAAACAAGAAGAAGATAAGAGAACTCCACGGCTTTGACAAAACTATTAAAAATTAATAATCTCGCGAAGAAAGAATTGAAATTAATGTGAATGACGAAAAACAAGCTTGTGAAAAAGGCAAAAATATCAATTTTGCCCTTTCTTATTTGTTTGGTTTCTTATATGCACATCTAGACGTTAGATTGTATAAGATCTGACGGTTGACTAGGTATGGCAAGATAGTATGTTAGAATAGTATGTCAAGATATGGCAAGATATATATATATTTTAAAAAACTGCCTAATATTTAGACTGAATTATTTTCGAATCTGAATTTTACCCGTTTACAACTTTTGAACACATATGCAAACTATGCTACACATTTTTTTTTTTTTTTTTTTTTTTTTTCCCCTAAAGTCTTAAAGTCTTGAAACCCGTCCCTCGAGATCAATAGTTAACATGATTTGTTTGGATTCTAATTGTAATTGGTAATTGTAATTATGTAGGAAAGGCTCATCTATTTTTTTTAATAGAGAATAATTATGTTATTTAAGGGACATTAGGAAAGGTTTTTCTAAATTATTAATAAAAGAGAGTTTGTTCTAATATTAGCAGAGAAATTAGGAATAATTATATAATTTAAATGATATTAGGGAGACTTTTCTAAATTATTAATAAATAGGGGGTTTGTTCTAATTTTTGTGAGGGAGGTGTTTTGAAATTAAGCAACTATGAGATTACAAATTGCCTACTCGACAGTGGATAGGGGTTCCTAAATGGGTATTGCTATATACAAACCCCATATATCTCAAGGCAAACCCCATTTAAAAAAAATTAATACCAGATATGTCCCCAAATAATCTCTTAAGGCAGACTCCACTTAAAAAGTGAAAACACATAAATTTCAACTTTTGTCTTTTTACTCTCTCTCAAGAAACCTTCTTTAAACCCACATTTTTTTTCCACTCCTCTCATTTTCCAATCCAAATAAACTTAACCCACACATCTCTTCTTTCTCTACACATATTCATCGTCTTTTTCAAATTATTTTGTTCTATTTTTATTTACAACCCATCTTTTTGTTTTTCATTTTTTTTTATGACATTGAGTGAAATGGAATGGGCATATGATGTTTTTAATGTGAAAAATGAACTATTTAATGAAGAGAAATTTCAATCAAGTGACCAAGACGGCGACCAAGACGAGGTAACTCCATATACAACTATTGTTCATAATGATTCCAATATCAATTTATTATGAAATCATTATGAGGACGACTTGTACAAAATGTGATTACAAAGTATTTATGCAAACTCAATCTATAAGGACGATCTCTTCCGTTTAATGGTTGATTTGAATAGTGAGTGTTGGGAAATGGGAATAGTCTTACGTTCGAGACGCCCCAGAGCCAACTAACTTTCTAAGACTCGCTACCTTGGAGGCGACTTATGAAGCATTAGACAATCTAATTTGGCCGTCTCTTAGTTACTTTGATAGATATCCTATATTTTTCTTGTGACAAATATTTAGCTAACATTATAATTCACTGTAAATGTTATAGGATCCTCTATACAGTCACAATGAGGTACCAATTGATGCACTTCGGACTTCACAAAATTCAAATGCATCTTCGGAGGAGCACTACATAGATCAAACCGAACATTTTAACACCAACATGGTATGCATGGATGAATATATGTTTTGAAACTTACTTTTTTTATTTAATACCTTCTTACCCATGGATTAATGAATACTTAAATTGATTTATAGGTATTTGATAGTCGTCAAGATTTGATTGATTGGACACAACATAAAGGAAGTGAAGTGGGAGCTATTATCGTCACTGGGAAATCTCAAAATGCAATTGGTGGGAAGGCTCCTAGACTTATTTTGATATGTGAGCGTGGTGGTAAATTTCGATCTCGTAAAAAGGTAGAAGCAAACGAGAAGGCAGTGAGAAAGACTGGAACAAAAAAGATGAATTGTCCTTTTAAATTAAAAGCGTGTTTTGAATGTGGTAGTTTAGATAGATGGACACTAAGAGTTGATTGTGGTCGTCATAATCATGGGATGGCAAAAACTATGGAAGGTCACTCTTATATGGGAAGGTTTAATAAGATGGAAATGATTCTTGTATCTGAGATGAGTAGAGTTGGAGTCAAACCAAAAAAGGTCATGAATGCTGTCAAAGCAAGAGATATATTAAACTCATCCTCCATGAGACAAATGTATAACGCAAGACACAGAATTAGACTTGATGAAATGGAAAATAGAACACAGTTACAAGAGTTGGGTAGATTGTTAAGGGAAAATGGATATGTGGAGTATAGTAAACGTCGAGAAGGTAGCAATGAGGTTTGCAAATTGTTTTGGGCCCATCCGGGTTCGATCCAAATGGCTAAGACTTTTAACCAAAATTTTCTCATGGATTGTACGTATAGGACAAACAAGTATCATTTCAAGTTGTTAGAGATTGCAGGAGTGACATCGACCAATATGACTTTCACTGCATGTCATGTGTTGATGGAAAAGGAAAAAGATTATGACTACACTTGGGAATTGGAAAGGTTTCGAGAGATACTCATGCCTGAAGTTCCAGTGTTGATTGTGACTGATAGGGAGCTAGCTTTGAAGAATGCGGCCGATGTAGTCTTTCTAAATGCAAAGAAGCACTTGTGTCGATGGCACATTTCCCAATGTGTCTTTAAAATGGGAAAAAATATTCTCAGTGACGAGCAAAACATAAATAAACTTTGTGCCATGTGGACTAATATGGTAAAGTCAAAGACACAGAAGAGTTTTTTGAGAAAGTTTGCTTCTATAGAATTAGCTTTTAAAGATTATCATGTGCTCATCCAATATTTGCGTAGAACATGGTTGCCTTACAAAGAAGCATTTGTTGCTTACTGGATAGACCAACAAAAGCACTATGGAAGCACTACGACGAATAGGGTGGAAGGATTGCATGCTCGACTGAAGTGGAGCTTGAAGGGGACATGCAAACATGATTTTCTTGGAATGTGGAAATTGATCCATCCAGTTATCAATATTGAGATGAGCGAAATTAGAGCCTCTTTTGAGAGGAGTTTAACTAGATTTTAGCATGAGCACAATGACGAGTTTTTTTAGTGAGCTCAGAGGATTTATTTCAAAGAGAGCTTTAGATTTGATTTTGGAAGAGATGAGACATATAGATGTCATTGGGGTAGATGATAGTGTTTGCGACCACACTTTGCGTACTTCACACGGTTTGCCGTGTGCGCATGAGCTAGTGATACTCAAACAAAAAGGGTGTAGAATACCTCTTTCTGAAATTGATGAATTTTGGAAAAAGTTGTCTATTGAACTGAAAGCCAGTGATCCCATTGGTGTTGATTACAAACCAGCTATGGATTTATTTATTCAACGACTAGGATCGACTTCTGAAGATCAACAGAGATCTATGATAAAGATGCTCATGGAACTTGCAATGCCTGAAAGTTCATCATTGGAGCCACCAAAGGAGGATGTTACACCTAAAGGCCGTCCTAAGGGCAGTACTAAGAAGAGGCCAGCAAAAGAAGAGTGGTCAACTACCCGAGATCCGTCATGGTTTGAGTACCCTCCGGATGCTCCACCCGTGACTCCACAATCTATAACGAAGCCCAAGGCCAAACCATTTGTTCCAAAGAGGAAGAAACCAAATTTTGATGTTGGTTGCTCCATTAATGAAATTGAACATCCTCCAGATGCTCCACCCGTGACTCCACAATCTATAACGAAGCCCAAGGCCAAACCATATGTTTCAAAGAGGAAGAAACAAAATGTTGATGTTGGTTGCTCCATTAATGAAATTGAACATCCTCTAGATGCTCCACCTGTGACTCTACAATCTATAACGAAGCCCAAGGCCAAACCATATGTTTGAAAGGGGAAGAAGAAACTGAGTTTTGATGTCAGTTGCTCCATTGCTCAATCTGGATATAAAATGTGTTTTTCGCGTGAATTGCTACAGTTTATTGTTGGTTTTGAAGACCCCGTCGGCGATGGAAATTGTGGTTTCAGGGCTCTCTGCTTGGCTTTGGGAAGAAAAGAAACCGACTGGTTTTGGATGAGACAAGAGTTATTAAGTGAGTTAATGTCAAATGAGGAATATTATGTGAGGATATTTTCCCAGGAAGCTGTTGATGGATTAAATAAAAGGATAAGGATCGTGCCAAGAGGAACAAATGGATGGATATGCCTATTACTGGGTATTTGTTTGCGTCGAGATTTGACGTTGTGCTTGTACAGTTCTCTACATCATATTGTTATACATTTCTCCCTATGAGATTTCCAATGGATCTAAACAATGTTAATGTGCTTGGGATCGGTTATGTTAATAGTAATCATTACATTAAACTAGATTTGGAAGATGGTTGCCCAATTCCAAAAATAGTGTTGTTTTGGAGCAGGAATAGTCTAGAAATAGCAAAAAGCTGGGAAATTCTAGTGAAAAACCGTGTGGAGGCATTCCAAGGGTTGAATGTTCAAGGGATTGCTCAAGCGGAGGCTTTCGAAGGAGATCCAATTTTTGTCGATTAATGTAGTTGGGCAAATAGATGTTTGAAATATTTTATACTTTTACAGAGGATACATGAAGAAACATTTTTTGCGATGAAAAGTTTTTGTAAAGACTTTGATAGAATGGAATTGAGTTTCTTATATATTTTGGAACCAAACATTTTACATATTTTAATTTTGATGTTTCGACTTTCATTGTTTACATGTATTGGTCTGAAACATTTTGCCAAAATTTCAAATTAGTTAGAGTTTTAATTTTGATCAAAACTAACCTAAAAAATAAAAGATGTTCAAATTAGGCTAACTCGGTGCATTGGATGGTTGAATTTGGACCGTTTATAAATATAGGAGATTGTGTTGGACCTGTCTTAAGAACGGTTCATTGGAACCAACTTTAAAATAAAAGATGTTCATATTAAGCTAACTCCGTTTGCATTGGATGGTTGGAATGGACCGTCTTAGAAAGATAGGAGATTGTGTCCTGTCTTAATTAAGAACAGTTCATTGGAACCAACTTTAAAATAAAAGACGTTCAGATTAGGCTAACTCTGTTTGCATTGGATGGTTGGACTGGACCGTCTTAGAAAGATAGGAGATTGTGTTGGACCTGTCTTAAGAACGGTTCATTGGAACCAACTTTAAAATAAAAGACGTTCATATTAGGCTAACTCCGTTTGCATTGGATGGTTGGACTGGACCATCTTAGAAAGATAGGAGATTGTGTTGGACTTGTCTTAAGAACGGTTCATTGGAACCAACTTTAAAATAAAAGACGTTCAGATTAGGCTAACTCCGTCTGCATTGGATGGTTGGATTTGGACTATCCCATCTCGTTTTGGATAGCTGATCTAAACTATTTAATTGGTCAAAATTGGTCAATTTTTAGTAATTCACTCAAATTTGGTTCACAGTGGCTGACAAAATCTTTATTTTAAGACAATAATTAAAAAAACATTACTAACCATTGTTTATACACCTAAATGTTACATATTCATTTTATGGTCTTCCCCACTGCACTATATGAGTTTAGGGTTTAAGGTTTATGGGTAAGGTTTTGTACTTTACAGAGATGTGAATGAAATTAAATTTGAACAATATATTTTTTTCTTTAATTCAAAATTTATTATTGAATTTTGGCTCACAAAATTAGTTTTGGAATTTAAATACACGACTCAGTTTAGGGTTTTGGGTTTATAAACCGTTTAGTTGGTCAAAATTGGTTAATTTTTAGTAATTCACTCAAATTTGGTTCACAGTGGCTGACAAAATCTTTATTTTAAGACAATAATTAAAAAAATATTACTAACCATTGTTTATACACCTAAATGTTACATATTTATTTTATGGTCTTCTCCACTACACTATAGCCTATAGATGTACATATGGGTTCAGGGTTTAAGGTTTATGAATAAGGTTTTGTACTTTACAGAAATGTGAATGAAATTGAATTTGAACAACATTTTTTTTTCTTTAATTCAAAATTTATTATTGAATTTTGGCTCACAAAATTATTTTTGGAATTTAAATACACAACTCAATTTAGGATTTAGGGTTTTGGGTTCAGAGCATATATATAGTGAAGGAAAACTTTGATTCAAAATTTTTGGTCAATTGATTTGTAGTTTTTTTTATTTTTTTCATATGAAGTCTTGAATATGAAATTTAAATTGAAATTTCCCGCCCAAATTTTAAAATTTGAATTTGAATTTGAATTTTAAATTTTAGTAAAATTTCGAACACAATATTTTGGTAATTTGGTTTGTATTCTTCATTTCATGTTCAATACAATATGAAAACATGAATTGAATTGAAATTGGAGTTAGTGATAACACAAAACCAACTTGAAATTCAAAACACAAAATTGAAATTGAAATTTTTTGCCCAAAATTTCAAATTTCAAATTGGATTTTAAATTTCAGTGAAATCTCGAATCCTGCCCAAAATTTGAATTTGAATTTTGAAATCCGACCTTAGAGTAAGTTGTACCGAAATATTTTGTCAAAATTTCAAATTTCAAATGAAGAGAGATGTGTTGGTCAGAATGGTTCAATTTAACTAACTTAAAAAAAGTAGATGTTCACATTGGGCTACTCTATGCCCTCTTTTGTTAGTTGGAATGGACCGCCTTTATACATATTTAAAATGTGTAGGTCCTGCATTAGGAATGATTTAATTGAACTAACTTATATAAACAAAGATGTTCCAGTTAGACTATCCCTTTATGCCTCTTTTGGTTGGACTGGACTGTCTTACACTTAGATTAGATTTTGCTGGCTAGCTTTGTTTGATTTAGTTGGTTGGACTGGACTATCTTATAGTTAGATTAGATTTTGCTAGTCCTACATTAAGATCGGTTTAAATAAACTAACTTAAAGCGAAAAGACGTTCTCATTAGGCTAGTGTTTCGGCTTTAGTTGGTTGGACTGGACTGTCTTACTAGATTAGATTTTGCTAGTCCTGTATTAAGATCAGTTTAAATAAACTAACTTAAAGCGAAAAGACGTTCTCAACTGGCTAGCATTTCTACTTTAGTTAGTTGGACTGGACTGTTTTACACCGAAAGATGGAATTTTTTCTAGCAAGTTATTAGTAAGTTATCACATTTCTGTAAAGATGGATATCACATTTCTTTCTCCACCAAAATTTGTTTGAAACACTTATGACATTTAGGAAGAGATTACAACAACCAAAGTCAGTTAAATCAAAAAATTTAGTGTCTCAGTGATCCATCAAATAGTCAGTTTATTCTCTGAATTCTAACTTCCAATTTCTATTCCATTTGAGAAGATCACTATCATAAGCAACATTGATCACCTTAATATAATATATATGATTTTAACATCAAAATTAATTAAAATGACTAGTATGCTGGTTTATGAAATAGAAAGATTGCAAAACCTTACTTAAGAAGTTGTCGCAGTAATCCACATTGGAGGAGGCCAAAACAACTGAGAGTATCCCGCATAATGGCCAATGGTGTAATACTACCATTCTCCAGACTAAACACGCCTATAGAATGACGATTAAATGCAGTCTCCTCTACCTTAAACGATTGAAAGTACCTATCCGTAAAATATATACAATTCCCTTTACTTCCATACAAATCAGAAGCTGGAGCACAAAAGGAGCAATTATCACTCAAGAACAATAACCGGTCACCCAAACTTTTGAGCTCAACCCAAGTCTTCTCCCACTTATCCAACCTATATACTATAAATAGCAATGTAGTATCCATAACATAAGTGTCATCATTAGGAACATAATTTTCATTATCATTCCAAAAGTTCAAATCATCGGAAGTGTGGTTAAAATTGTTTCTATCAAATCTTTGTAAGGGCTCCTTTGACTGCAACATATACAAATACAGAATCGTCTGTAGTTCTCCAAGCAATCCTACAAAAAACATAAACTAACAACTTCCCCAACTTAGCAGGTGGTTGAGTCCAATGAACATGTCAACAAGAACAGAGGATTAGGAGATAAAATCCCCCAGCCCGATAACACTTCAGTTATCTAGATAATAAGAGATAAAACACTTAAATAACAGTTAAGTTAGCTAGATAATATAATAAGAGATAAAATCCCACAACCCGAAGAATCATCCCAACCCACTACAAAACCCCTAGTATAAAGTCATCAAAGACACAAGTTTTAGACAGGAGACAAAATGAGAGCATCTATTAGATGTTCCATGATAAAAAAACCCCAATTAGATAGAAACACCAACATTAACACCATCACTTCTTTCTCTTCTGCCTCATTGCAAGTTGTCGTTTTGTCAACTTTGTTGTGTCAATGTCCATGTTATCTCCACTATTTTCACCACCATCTCCACCATTATCTTGACCACCCCTACTATTTTCACCAACATCTCCACTATTTTCACCCCCACCTCGACTTTGTGAACTTTCTTGAATAATTTGTTGGAATTGGAGAATGTTGTATATCATCTTCTCACGTGCTAACATCCCATGAACATCTTGGGTTCCTCCTATGTCCAACGATTCTTTAAGCAACCTTGTCGCTTCTGTTACAATAAGTTCCTATATATAAAGTAATTTGACAATTAAATGCATATCACAAATATGACTAACATTAGATATATTATATTTTTCGAACATAATGAAATCGAATACGAGTAGGAATAAAAAATATATATACATCTTACCCAATTTACAGGTGGAAGTCTATGAACTTATGAAAAGTGCTTCGGATTCCGTGATTACGAGGATGGCTAATATTGTTGAACCAATCTATGTATCTATTAACGTAATCCGAGGAAGCCACAACAGGTTCACCACGTTCAAACTTAGACAAAACATGATTATTCCCGGCGTCCACAATCGGGAAAAAGTGTAATGATTCACATTGTATCGCACATTTATTTTTTTACTACCATATTTAGGTTGAATCGGCATACCAGGAATCCTTTGAACATATCCAACCTGACGTAGAACTCGGTCAATATTGTAGCCTTCACTATATCAAGCACACACAATACGCCATTAAAAAAAGTAACGTCGTCTAATGGTCGGATGTCACGAACATTTTTGTAAGGGTCCCAATAAACCTAACACACAAAAATTCATAATTGTTATTCTCTTCCATCATTTTACAAACTAACAAATTATAATAAGAAAGTATTAAACTTATATCCTTACTTCTCTAGCTGATAATAAGTCTATCTCCTCCCGAAGGTAGATAAAAGAAGACAATGTGGCCATTGAAAGTGAGGGATATACCATCCACCGTCTCATGCGAGGCATATCCCTTTTAAAGTCCATATTGATCATGGGAGAATTTTGAAGACGAAAGTGTTTATACACCCAAGCCTACAAAAGTATTTTGTGAACAAATCAAATTTTAAAAATGAGATAACTCCCTACAATAATAAAATACTACTTACTTCCAACAATGTCATACACCCGGCAACTTGTCTCCCATTTCGTTGAGATGCTTTTGCCAACTCCCTATATAAATAAGCCAACGCAGCAGCACCCCAAGCATACTTTGAAACATTGTCAACCTCCAAAGAATACCGCAAGTAGGCAACGTGTACACCAACTCCCGACTTGTCATTGAAGATTGTACACCCCAAAAGAAACAACAAATAAGCTCGAACATGACAATCAACAATTTCAGTCGTAGCATCTTCGGGCGTGTTAGAGAATGTCTTCCTTAACCACTCTAGAGTCACATGCCCCTTTTTCACTTTGGGTACATTTTCGGCCGTCAAACCAAGCCCTTGTATAAGCAATTCTTCTGCTTTTCCTTTATCTAACAAATAGATTCCCTCCACTGGAAGACCTTTGATTGGAATCCCCAAAATTTGGCTGACATCATCGAGAGTAATGGTCATCTCGCCAAATGGGAGATGGAAAGTAGTTGTTTCTTGATGCCATCTCTCACAAAATGTTGAAATCACTACTGCATTGAAGTTTTTCCATGAATACAAGGCTAAGTTTAACAACCCAGTAGCTTCTAGCTTCTTTTGGAAAAGAGGTGATTCTTCACTTATGTCCCATTGCTCTAGTTTGACGGTATGGTGGTGCAGTTTTAGAATACCCCTTTCCTACAAAATTAAACAAGATTTTAATTTAATAAATAATTAAATAAATAACACGACTATAAAATGAATTAAGCATAGATGTAAAAAAAAAAACCTTTCCAGCCCAAATCTTGCGAGCAATATGGTCCTCATAATCGACCAAAACTTTGCTATCTATAGGACCTCCGGAATATATTCCCAATTTAGACTCTCCATCACTCTCGTTCTCATCAACTTGATGCAAATTTTCTTCTTGCCCATTAGAAACATCTATCTCCTCATCATGTTCTTCTTCCAACTCAACATTATCTACTTGCTTCAAATTTTCTTCTTGCCCATTAGAAACCTCTATCTCCTCATCATGTTCTTCTTCCAACTCAACATTCTCGTCTTCTTCAATATGGTCTTCTACAACTATTGCTTTTTTGGTTTTTCGTATTAGATGAGATGCCGTTTGGGGCATCCTAACTGAAGGCTGGCGACTAGAGACAACTTTCCCTTTCTTTTTTCAGGGCGGCATGACTATCTTTGTAATATGTCAATAGCTAACAATGGTCAAATTTCAATTACAACCCAAACTTTATGATGCAAGACAGAAAATGCAAGCTTTTGAAGTGAACGAATTTAGTAAGTGAAACCCCAAGCACAACATGCAAGGAAATGAGATAAAAGTCATAAAACTAGACAGACACATTTTTGTGTATGCGACTATGTACTATCCTAGTATGTGATACCGTCTTTTGCATATTCATTTTCCTCTTTATTCTGTGCATTTTCAGAAATAAAATCCACAATTTAATAATTGGGAACAAAGCTTCTTACATTAATTAAAATGAACAAATCAAATCAAGTTTCCTAGTTGATCTGATGTTAGAGCTACAGTAACTTACAATCAATGTTTCGTTATGACACCCTGAAGAATTGTAAAACTACTATGCGTGTTTGCGGTTGACGTGTTGATCTATGCCATCCCGGATAGTAGTCCTGAAATCAGTGAACCCAAATAAAAAACAGGGCGTGATTCAGTGGTTTATTTCTTTCTTAATAAGCATCAGTGCCCATGTACTCAAGGGTCTCATGCAATATCAGCCTAAGTGCCTAATGCATATAGCTACGGTAATTTAGTTAAGAGCAATAGCAATCTACCAATCTTGTATCCTCTGTACGGTAGACAGATATATCAACTTATCAAGTGTGAACAAACTATATAGTAATACTGACCCCTAACCTTTCAAGAAGACAGCAACAACCTTTATTAAACAAAATATAGCTGACAGTCAGTTTTTATTGGAGACGGAAGTATGGATTGCGGAGAACTTATAAACTGATTTTGTCCATTTTCCATGGTTAGGAAGGAAAAAGAGGGGGAAAAAAAGGGGACCATCTAAAGATACCCTATAGAAACTAGGAATTTTCAAACATTATGAGGAAAACGATAGTGTGTAGAACAGTGACAGTTTTCCTTTTTTTTATATACAGAACACAGTTGACATTCAAGATGCCAAATTGAATCCAATTTCAGTTCCTATGGGCAAACATGAAGTTATAGGCCTATAACTTCTAATGGCTTCCTAAACTTGGTTTTCATCAATAATAGCATCATAGTTCATAGTTCAAACAGAATGTTACATCTTATGGTGATTTTGTTTCCTCATTCAAAGTATACTTCAAAGACAAATGATAGGACACACTGAATACTGTAAGTGTATCAGAGTTCAAAATTTAAGGATTAATGTTTCCTTATACCTTTTATGACCAACAGTTTGAAAAATAAGAGTTGTTCCTTGTTTCTACAACTTAAAACCTAACATTTACAAGATCGATCTTGTGAAATGATTGTCATCCAACTGGCACAAAACTATAAGCACAAGACACCCCTAAAAATGACACAAACAAGGCGCCTCCATCCAACCTTATGCCCTACCACAACTCACTGTCACCTGAAAAAGATGAAATAAACTTCGCTTCTACCATTTTCGGATGGGCGTACCACCACAGAAACCGTCGATATGCCAATCACCAACCTATAGGTTATGACCCAAACGAAACATCTTAGCTTTTACAGATGCGCTCCATGAAAATATGGAGACTCACAACGATTGAAATCGAAGGCACAAAAATCACCTGGTGCTATGGGTAAAACAATTCTAGCAACAAGGTGTCGCCAGCGCTGGTTATATAAATGTGAAACATAGTCATTCAAAGTATACTTCAAAGACAAATGATAGGACACACTGAATACTGTAAGTGTATAAGAGTTCAAAATTTAAGGTATAAGGTATACTTGGAACAAAGTCGACTTATATAGACCCAATCTACATTTCTAGTTCTAAAATGCTTGCATTATTCTTGTCCTACTTGGAAAACTAAAACGTTTTCTTCACAAATTCGTAAACACAAACAAGAACTCGAGTAAAAAACTAACTACATAGCTATGAATCAAGTATGAAGATTATACCTATTACCCAAATCTTAAAAACAAATAATCAAACCATAAGACAGCACAGTTAAACAAAAGTTAAGTTAAAATGGGTAATAAAAAAGTTCTTATTACCTTAAACACTTGGTTTCCTCAAATTATCAAGAGTCTCCTGGTGGTAATGGTCATTCAATGAAGAAAAATCAAATCTTGCAGCTGCCAATAAAACATCACCACATATCAGCTAAACACGTTAACAACTTATACATTACAACATTGAACTAAACATAACATTACCAGATAACCCAGCCTTTAAACATGATTCAAGGACTTCCACAGATTATGATTTGGGCCCAAGTGTTCCAACGATTTTAGTCAAATATGGTAAAAACTTAACACGTTTTAAAACTCATTTTTCATTATAACATCTTAAAAATAGGAAGAAGAATTTTTTTTTAAAAAAAGGTGGCTCACAATGTTGTATTTTAGAGGAGGAAGAAAGAGAACAGGCGAAGGAGAAAGTGAAAAGAGAAAATAAAGTTTTTGGTTTTTGAGGCCCAGGGTGGGTATCCCCAACGATAATTTTAAATTTGGGGTCTGCTTTGAGAAAAAATGGGGTCTGCCTTGAGAGATATGGGGTCTGTATATAGTCCTTCCCTTCCTAAATACCCAACTATCATATACCGTAGAGATACCAAAATTTGTCCGAATCCGAATAATAACCTTATTTTTCCCGAATGATTCGTTTTCAAAAATTGCGTTTAATACGCGAATTAAATGCGAACAAGGATCATCAACTCAGTTTTAAATACTTAATCGTCAATCAACTTTATTCTTTCGTCTTCTTTATCTCGTCGTCCTCAAGAAAAAGCAGTTGCAGAATCATCCATACCATAGTACAAAATATCAGGATATGGATATTTATCGATCTCTGATTTATGGATATGTATCGTGGATATATCTCTCTCTTTGGGGATATTTGACATTGTTTCTCATACAAATATCGTGAATATATTCAAAATATCGACAAATATCGTAGATATTGTGGATATTTCTTAATATATCATTATACATTATTTATATTTATTTGAAATATAATGGTAAATATTAAATAAAATTGTTACATATACAAAATATCGCCAAATGTCTCCAAATATCGCAAAATATCCCTAAATATCACAAATAGCGAAAATATCATTGAAATATCACTGATATTTATAGTCGTATATATCTCTGAACATATCGGGATATTTATATATCTTTTTCTGAAATTTAGATAAATATCTACAAATATCACGATATATCAAGATATTTTGTACTATCATCCATACAACTATAAAGCAAAAGATTTATACTAAACTAGTAACATCTCCATTAAACACCTACTAATTTTGGCCAATGATTCATTAGCCTACAAAATGGGTCATTATCGAAAGTGACATAGACAGACTGGAAAGACCAAATTGACAAAATGGGTCATTATCGAAAGTGACATAGACAGTAGTAGGTGTTTACTGGAGATGTTACTAGTTTAGTATAAATCTTTTGCTTTATAGTTGTATGGATTATTACTAAACGTTTACACGTTCTTCCTACTGAATTCGCAAAGATGATTTCAAAGCAGGCATTTACATTACTTAACGTTTACATGTTCTTCCTACTCTTTAACCAATTGATGTCACAAACAAAATCTTGTATGGCCACCTCAGAAAATGAGACTGATCTTCACTCTCTAATCGCTATTAGAGATGGAATTGAAGGCGGCTTAAGCTCGTGGAACCAATCTTTCTATTTCTGTCAGTGGCAAGGCATTACATGCGGCAAGCGTCATCAAAGAGTCATAAGTTTGAATCTTTCCAGCCAGAGTTTGGTTGGATCGTTATCGCCTCATATTGGAAACCTCACTTTCCTAAGGTTCATCCGCCTGCAACACAATCAACTCTATGGGAAGATTCCACAAGAAATTGGTCGGTTATTTCGTCTTCAAGTACTCAGTCTGTGGGATAACACTTTCGTTGGAGAAATTCCAGTCAATCTAACCCAATGTACTGAACTCAGGTCCATTGATTTAAGTTCGAACAAATTGTCAGGGAATATTCCGGCAAAGCTTGGCTCACTGTCAAAGCTTGTATTCTTGCTTATTAGAAGAAACAATTTGACAGGAGTGCTACCTCCTTCTTTAGGTAATCTTTCGTCGCTTCAAGCCTTCTATGCAGAAGAAAATGAATTGGTTAGAAGTATTCCAGCCAGCTTTGGTAGACTGTCAAACTTAATACAGTTCCTTGTTGGGGGTAATAAACTGTCTGGTGAGGTCCCTTTGACAATTTTTAACATCTCATCCCTGACCCATTTAGCAATTTACATTAACCAATTTAGTGGTAGTCTTCCACCAGAAATGGGCATCACTCTTCCTAATCTCGTTCAATTCCTTGGGGGTGGAAATCAACTTTCTGGACTACTCCCAGTTTCACTAGCTAATGCTTCTAAACTTCAAAAATTTGATATTTCAAAAAACAATTTCGATGGACAAGTTCCTAAGGATTTTCAATTCCCACAAACTATCGAGTTGATAAATCTTGGAAAGAATCATCTAGGAACAGGAGAAGCTGATGATTTGAGTTTTATCACTTATTTGACCAACACCAGTAATCTAAAGATATTGGACTTGCACCAAAACAATTTTGGAGGTGTTTTACCAAACTCTATTACCAATCTCTCCAACCAAATGGAAAGGTTGTATCTAGGATACAATCAAATATCCGGAATCATCCCAGAAGGGATTGGGAACCTCGTCAATTTGTTTATATTATCTCTCTCTTCTAATAACTTTTACGGTAGTATTCCATCTTCTATTGGAAAACTTCATAGTTTACAGGCGTTAGCTCTTAATGCGAACAAACTGTCTGGACCAATCCCATCTTTTTTAGCAAACAATACTAAATTGAGTGAGTTATATTTAGAAATGAACAGACTGGAAGGAAATATTCCTTCATGTCTTGGTGCTCTTAGCCATTTGCAAGAACTGTATCTGTTACAAAACAACCTAAATGGTACCCTACCTAAAGAGATCTTTAATATTTCCTCTCTGCTTTTACTTTACTTCTCTATGAACTCCTTAACTGGTTCCCTCCCTTTAGTAGTAGGAAAACTAAAACATATTGTTCTAATGGATGCGTCTGGAAATAAGTTATCTGGTCCATTGCCTATTACTCTTGGTGAGTGTGAGCGTCTGGAAAAGTTATACTTGTATGATAATTTGTTTGAAGGGACAATTCCTCAATCTTTCAGTTCTTTAAAGAATGTGAAAGAGTTAGATCTATCAAGCAACAACTTGTCTGGTGGAATTCCGAAATATTTAGAGGTCTTTCCGTATCTCCAGTTGTTGAATCTATCCTTCAATAAACTTGAAGGTGAGGTACCAGTGAACGGAATCTTTAAAATTGCAAGCAATTTTTCAGTAGCTGGAAATTCTGATATCTGTGGGGGTATACACGAACTGCAATTGCTGCCATGCCGAATTAACAATTCTAAAAAGCAAGGAAGGTTCGATCATTCCAAAATAGCAATTATCATCAGTGTGGTCGTGTTTATTCTTTTGGCATCATGTTCTATGATATTTTACTTGAGAAGAAAAGGTAAACTTAAAACGGCTTCTTTGCCATCAATCAGTGATCAGCATGTTAAGGTCTCTTATGGAGATCTTTCTCAAGCGACTGGTGGATTTTCTCCAACTAATTTTGTTGGTTCAGGTGGTTTTGGAAGTGTGTATAAGGGAATGCTCAACCAATATGAAGCTGTTGTTGCTGTTAAGGTGTTCAAACTTCAATTGAGAGGATCGTTAAAGAGTTTCATGGTAGAGTGTGAATCATTGCGTAATATCCGCCATCGAAATCTTGTTAAGATTCTAACTTCTTGCTCTAGTGTAGATTATGAAGGAAATGAATTCAAAGCACTAGTCTTTGAGTTCATGCCAAATGGAAGTCTAGAGAAGTGGTTGCATCAAGAGATCAGTGAACAAGATGAAGAATCGAATTTGAACCTACTTCAAAGACTAAATGTCGCCATTGATGTTGCTTTTGCACTTAGCTATCTTCATCACGAATGCCACGCTTTGGTTATTCATCGTGATCTAAAGCCAAGCAATGTGCTTCTTGATAAGGATATGGTAGCTCATGTTGGTGATTTTGGTTTAGCAAAGCTTCTTTCGGGATCGATAGAGAACTTGCATGACAATCAAAGTACCTCAGTAGGGGTAAAGGGATCTATTGGCTATGCCGCTCCAGGTAGGAATTCAAAGATCGACATGAGTTGATGTCAGTCCTTTTTCCAATTCATAAATGCATGAAAATCAATATCTGGTATACTACATTAGTTATAATATTTATGTGTCCATATTTTTGTGACACTCAAATGCTTTTATTTGCCTCTTTTTCCCCCATGTTAAGTTAGACACCATTAACAACCCAGTTACACGAGCTGATATAGGTATAGGAGTGCCTTGGATAGTTGAATGTTTTCCGCTCTGGAGCTTATAGCATAGTTATTTAGATATTTTTAAAGAGGAAAAATGAATTGTTAGTGCAAATGAAAAGCTGTTAGACTGAATAAAAACTATCAACTTAATCTAACTTCTTTTCTGTCCATGTTAGTTGAGTTAGAATTGAAAAAATTGAGGATGATGAAAGAACTGTGGTTGTAGTGGTAATTAAGCTAGTTTGTTTACTTCTATCAACATCTTAAGTGACGATTGTGAGGACCTTTTCAATTTCTCTATAGTATAATGGATGTAAAGCACTAAAGCATTACGATATTATATATATATATATATATTCTGTTTTCATTTTCTTTTTGCTTGCCAATGGCTCTTAATATATTTATTTTTTTACTTTTAAATGGTTTTATGGAAACTAGTGATTGATGTATATGTTGCAGAATATGGTATGGGAGTTGATGCATCCATACAAGGTGATGTGTACAGTTATGGAATTCTGGTGTTGGAGATGTCCACTGGAAGGAGACCAACCGACGAGATGTTTAAAGACGGTTTATGCCTCCATAACTATGCTAGCAATGGTTTGCAAGATCAATTTATAAAGATCATAGATCCAATACTTCTATTTGAAGGAGATGGCACTCTAGGAGATACTTATAATAGCATGAAAATTGGCAATCACAGAAGAGCAAAACTGCTACAGTGCTTGACTACAATAGTCAGAATTGGGGTTGCATGTTCTGTTGAATCACCGTCAAAGAGAATGGATATCAGAGATGTTAGTAAAGAATTGCACGCTTGCAAAGACACATTTCTTGGTACTAGGTTCACGGAGAACGTAACTGACTCCAAAGACGGTTTAATTGAAAGGTAAAATCACATTTTTTTCTTTGCCTGTTATTTTGAAATTAAGTGCATTTGCCTCATATATCTTTTTGTCTTCAATAGTATCTGGTATCAAGTCTAATATCTCGGGAAATATATCCCACAAATAGTTGATCACGGCAAAACAAAAATAAAAGGAGTATGTGCTCTCCATGAATTTTCTGTAGTTATAAATATGATATCTAGTATCAATGTATGTTGTCTGTGAAATTCCTTCGGCTGTGAGAAGGGATAGTCTACAATATCTAGTTGTTAGATGAGATAGTCCTGCTTTCTGTGGTATAGTTCTCTGCTTCTCTTAGTATTGGTCTATCGTGCATATGAATGTATCAGTTGAAATCAGTACTAGGTTTACTAACACGACTTTGATAATCTCTTTCTCTCTCTTTTTCCCCTTCCTACTTGGCTTGTATTGCATTTAATATATAAGCATGTTGCACAAGCTAGCTAGGAAATTCTTAAATAGTTTTGTCATTTTCTTTTGTGCAGCTTGTAGGAACTGATCATTGTACATTCAATTCAACACAAAAAGCTCTTGGAATTGATGATTTTGAGAAAATTCCTAATGGTGCTAATGGTAATTTTCAATTCTTGCCACCTAAAGAGTAATTTGAAAGTTAAATAGGCTGTACAGGGTAACTGAAATGAGACCCTTTTTTGTCCAATTTCTTCTTCTTCTCCTTTTTTTTTTCTTTTTTTTTTACAAAAAAAATCCGATAATTGAACTTTACCTTTGGTTATTCAACTTGTTAATTCAATGGGCCATCTGGAATTTTCAGGAATTGAAGAGAGACTGCATCTTATCTAGGACACATTGGTTGTAGGTTTTCATGGATTCTTAGCTTCTGAAGAAAATGCCTGGCGATATTTCTACTCCCGTTAACCTTACTGTTTCAATTGATCTGATGTAGGAGTCTGGTCAAATTTCTGTTACTAATTTTGTGCGAGTAACGAGTACTGAATGGTATGCATATACTCTGGCTTCTTTGTTATCTTGGCATGGCATATCGCATACCAGATAGAGTACCTCTGTATTTGTAGTAATGATAATAAGTCACATTGGGATGCCGGGGACACTGTATTTTATTTAATTGTTAAAAAAATGGTAAGCCCAACAGTGTAATGGCTTCTATTTTGGAGTACCAATGCAGTAAAGAGTTACGCTTCAGTTGTATGGTTGCTTACTGAAGCATGGAATCTGAGAGTCATGATCTCAGATGACCGTTTGGTATACTAACAAATGACAAGTTTTGGCTTAGTGAATGTTTGCCTTTATATATTTGACACAAACGAGTCGTTGTAAGATTGATAGTTTACATTTTTGCTACTGGTTTCTATTATATCTATGATTGAGTTGGATGGTGCTATCTGTATATTAAAGGACTTGACATGATTGAAATTTGCAGTGCTCAGATATTCAATATCTACCCAAGAAAAGGAGCAATTCTTGCTGGATCTGATGCTGATATAATCATCTTCAGCCCAAATTCGAGCTTCAAAATATCATCAAGGTCCCATCATTCAAGATCAGACACAAATGTGTATGAAGGAAGGAGAGGAAAGGTATTTATTGTAATACTTATATAGATATCTATTTTGGCTAATGAATTGGCTAAAATACTATTAGTAAATCTGACCAGTGAAATATCTATATCAATTGGGTATTGTAGTCACTGTAATTCACGATGTACACTTTGATTGTTGTGACGGACCTATGATAGACTTAAATGCTTTTATTGGATATTTAGAGGTTAAGATGAATTAAGCTTGTGAGAATTAGCATCAGTATGTTGAAAACAGTCCCTTAATTAATAGTTTCTTTTGAACCTTCCTAGTTCCTACCCTCATAAAAACATGTGAGAAAAATAAGCTACTAAATGCAAGCAAAAAACGTGGGCATTTCTTGTTGCGAAAATGAATTTCACAGAATTCCATTGGATGGAACTAGTGATTGATGTATATATTGCAGAATATGGTATGGGAGCTGATGCATCCATACAAGGTGATGTGTACAGTTATGTAATTCTGGTGTTGGAAATTTTCACAGGAAGGAGACCGACCGATGAGATGTTTAAAGACAGTTTAAGCTTTCATAACTATGCTAGCAACGGTTTGCCAGATCAATTTATAAAGATTGTAAATCCAATACTTCTATTTGAAGGAGATGACACTTTAGGAGATACTAATAGCATAAGCATTGGCAGTCACTGAAGAACAAAACTGCTAGAGTGCATAATTGCAATAGTCCGAATTGGGGTTGCGTGTTCTATGGAATCCTCATCACGGAGAATGGATATTAGAGATGTCAGTAGAGAATTGCACGCTATCAGAGACGCATGCATTTCTTGGTACTACGATTCACGGAGAACATATCTGACTCCAACAACGGTTTAAATGAAAGGTAAAATCACATCTTTTACAAATAAATGAGTATGAAAGAGATAGAGAGTAGAAGAAATCTGTATTTTGCTATGTACTTTCCCCTTCATTTATGTTCTTATGGGATATATAGAACACTGTTTAGAAACATTAATAAATTGAGTAAAAAGGAAATTGAAGGCAGATTCTTTGTACATGTGTTAGAGGTTGCTACCAACCAGTACATGATTCCCCGGATAGCGGCCGTATGCTCTATTTTTATGAGGTGAAAGTTATTGGTTATTTTGTATCAATTTGGTTATTGTACGTGCAATCTTTGTTAAGGCCAACTCAAATGGTCCCTTATCCCATTAAAGCGTAAACCATGAAAATCTCCCTCCAATGCCCCAATATCTGCAACTGAAGTTCTCACCGTGTATATGCAACCAAATATGCAGAGGGTGGCTCAGGTTGAATCCCACAATATTTTTATGTCATATTTGTTTCTAGTTGTACCTGTAAAGATTTTTTTGTTATGTTTTGTAACATTTGTAAAGATTTCTTGTGTTGATCATAGATTTTGGTGAGTTTGTCCAAAAAATGTGTCATTCAATCTAAATTTTGATTACTATAATTGGTCAAAGACCCTATATAGATTTTAATCTCTTGCTTTCATTCTTCCTTGTGTCTATTTAAAAAAAGAGTTTCAATTCAACGTGTTTGTTCCATCGTATCTTTCAAAGAGTTAGTTGTTCTCCGGTTAAGCCTACTGATTAACAATTGGTGGGCTTAATCGGGCAATATTTTGTTTTTGAGTTCTTTCATTTTTATGCGAGTTTCAATTCTACGTGTTTGAGAAATTTACTTATGTAATGCTTTTATTCCTAATATATTGTTTTTCCTTTATCCTCCCTTCCAACCACTTTCTTTCAAACCTCTTCCACCATGGTGAGTGAGACGAGACTGTTGTACATTTCTTTTTGGGATGACTAGTGTCTTTGCTACTATCATTGTTGACAAAAAGTTGTCTTACCTGTTGTTCATTTGAAGTTTTTTAAATCAAAAGTTGAGAATGTAGAGGACATAATTGAGACTTATTTATTGGATTTGCCTGAATCGGCCTTGGAATGCATTTTAGAGAAACTCCTTGATTTGTGTAAAGTGGCAGAAGTTTGTAAACCGTTGAGAGATGGATGGTGGAGCGATTACCTATAGGAGAGGCACATGAAAAAGAAAGGGGTTGGAGTGATCGGGCAGGCTGCTTATCGAGAATGGAAATGTCAGTATAGTATGAGGAAGGAATTTTATGAAAAGAAGAAGAAAAGTTGGCTCAGGTCTCTCTCTTTTGTATGCTCAACTTCATTGCCTATGGATTCTATCATATCTTGGTATCTTTGTCTTGAGCATGGCAAGCTCTGGTTCCCAGCTCAGGTCTATAACTGAGAGGCAGTTATCGTGATTACTTAATCCCAACTATTTCTTAGTTAAACGTGTTCAATTGGAACTTATCAACAATGAGCAGATTTTTTTGTTTCTTTTATTTTAGGTTTTAAAGATCAGCATTATGTTTCAATCGAACGACAATCATAGTTTGGATTTGCATATCACAATATAATGCTTGACTCTCGATTTGTAATGAATGGTTTATGAGTTTCAACGTCTGACGGTTATGGTTTTAAAATGACTGAAATTTAGGTTCTTCTTTTCCGTCTTTTCATTTCAGAATGGGCATGTTCAGTATATGTTGTCATGTTATGATGCGGAACTTCGCTATGATTGCTTCACAGACACCTTTCAAGCAAGGTATCAAAGTTTATCCTACATTTTCGTTTTCACAACAGATGATCTCATGTTGTCATTTTTCTAATTCAACATCAATTTTAAAGCCTCAAAACATCTAATTGTTTCAAGCTGTAGAATGATGGATAGAAAATGACCAAAATGCTAGTACTAGCACTATTGACACTTTTCAGTGTATCTTTAGCTCATTTGAGTGGGTGTTCATACCTTCTAGAACTTATTTTGTTCATTGGATGTTTGCTCTGTTTTCAGGTATCCATCTCATCATTCATGGACACCAGTGATAGAGCAATGCGTGCACTGGGATAGGATAAGAGCACCACCAATAGACATTCCCCCTCATAATGTTCATGCCTCAGATTGTTTAGACAAATTACATCCGGGGGACCATGTTGAGATTCAGTGGAGAGGAAACAAAGAACTTCCTTATGGTGTGTTCATGACGTCTGAATTCTACGCTTTCTTGAAATTTATTGATTCGAAGTTGTACAAGATTACATTAAGTTTCCAATATTTAATCTACTTTCTCTAATTTTCTACCTCAATATTTTATACCAAGTTTATCCTTAAAACTAGAATAAAACAAATTTATTGAGTTAGTTGTTTGTGTTGTATTACTTGTATGCTTCACAGGGTGGTGGTATGGTGTTGTTGGTCACCTGGAGACATGCGACGAGATTAGAAGTCTCTGCCGTTGTCATAAATGCGGTAAGAGAACTTATTTTTCTGATTCGATAAACTGAATTCCCCATATGTTAGTGTTAAGTTTCCTCTTCAAATGTTACGTGCACATATTTACTTCTACTGTCTTACAGTAAGAGTAATATGCCACCCTATAGCTTTTGTTGCCTCGCGTGTTCATTTTGAGAACAGTTTCTCGACCAGGGAGGAGAAACCAGAATTCTCCTCCTAAATAATAAACAAGGTCATGAGGCACCACTGGTTACAGTGTGTTGCTCATCATCAATAAGTCGGGATGCTCAGTTGGCAGGGGACATGGTTGTAATTTTGGGGAAGAATGAGAATTAAAACTTTTCCATCTCATTTCTCTTGTTTTTTAGTTGTTACTTGTCAGTATAGTTCTTGTTTTACCGCAGTCTTATTTCAATAGATACTTTCATAGTGGCATTCAACCAATGTAGCCCTGGTTCACGGTGGAGACAAACAACCCTAAGCAGGAAAGACCACCAGGAAGTGGGCAAGTGAAGCAGAGGGATTTTATGGTGGAATCAGGAAACTTGATAAGAAGGAAGAAATCTGTGTGTGGAAGCATCTCTGGCCGAAAGATTTACTGCCATGACTGGTGACAACACCAGGTGCAGATCTTACTGTTCGAGTTGTGATTTTAATCATGTGAAGAGTCAAATGGTACATAAGAGCTGAGGAAAGCCCTGCGCATATATGGGATTCAATGGGACTCCAATCCATGCGCACTCCATGTATCATAATACGAATCTCTCTGTTGATAAATTATAGCATTGTTGAATATAGTGTGGGGAAAACAAATGTTTCGATCTTCTTCTTATTTCTCAGGAGTGTGGAATCATTTATGAGTCCATGTATCATAAAAAATTTCATGTTGTTTTCCTCCACCTGGCAGTCAGTTTGTGTTTTTGTAAAATAAAACTACACTTTAAAGATCTCTTTACCTATGGACTGATTTTTTGTTGACAGGACATCTTTGGGAGGCTTCGTCTATGGAGGTTATTTGCGTCTGTGTTTGCCTTTTCATTGACACCGGAATTGATGTTTGGACTTTATTTACTCTACTACTTCAGGGTATTTGAGAGGCAAATTGGGTCTAATAAATACTCGGTGAGTTATCTACCCCCACACGGTCCTTTGTTTGTCTCGATTTTTGTGCATGTTCACTCTGTTGAAAATTCATAGAGCCTTTACGCAAATAATGGTCCCTTGTTGGTCTATATGGTGCCTTGCAAGTTTTTTCTACTGTTGAAATATTAATGATAGAAATTCATATTGATGAGAAGCTTTAGTTTGTTGGACCATAGTGTGTGAAGAGTTCACCAGTCCTTTTTCTGAGCACTTAATTTTTTGATGGATTTCTTTATTAAAAGGATTGTAAAGCAATAAATTAGGGTGAAGTTTTATTTCTCTGATTTTGCAGATCTTTCCTTGAACATGCTGGCATCTGGACCTTATGGTCTTATATTTTCTTCATTTGTGCCATTCTACTTTGACATCCCAGTTTTGACACGGTTTCACATTTTTGGAATTAACTTCTCTGACAAGTCGTTTGTATATTTGGCAGGTCTTCAGGTAAGTTGGTTCTATAACTACTTCATGGTTTTTCCTTTTTATCAATTTCTAGGTTGGCTCGACATGAAATAGTTTTGTTCTCAACTAAATTCTAAATGTATTTTTACTGTAACCTCACAACTCCTTTTCTAGTCATGGAAAAGATCTATTCTGCCAGGAATATGTGGTGTTCTTGCCGGTCTTCTCTATCGTTCCAATATTTTCGGCATACACCGCATCAAGGTTAGTTTATAGTTTTCCAATTGTTCTTTAACCTTGCTTAGATAATTTAGCTGGGCAAATTCTGATATGGCAGTAGAAAGATTACTTAGATTTCACTAGTAGGCTAGTCGCTAGCTTACTAGTTCTTCATTGAATGGAGCAACAATTTTAGTCATTCAAACTATTTCATACAGAAGATCTATCGGGTCAAGTTGTACTTAGATACAATATTTCTATAATGCAGCTAATTGTAATTTTTCTAGTTACAACAATAATAAAAAAGTAACTTTCTAGTTATCAGGAATGAAGAAAACATGACTCCAGAAAAAGGGTACTATAGATAGATGGTTATAGGTCATCTTGTGGAGCTTCTTTTTCTTTTTCTAAATGAGCGATTTTATGTTATACCATAGGTTTTTTGTCGAGTTGCTCTGTTATATTGGGCACACAGATCTCAGTAAAATCTTTAGATTGTGAACAGCACAGACTGTCTGATATGAAATTGGAACAACTGTATTTTGTAATAACTAATTGATTATCTGGTTCTGATTGCAAAATCGGCTCCTTTTTCATTTCACTTGAACAAGTAATTCCCAATGACCAAATGTCATACAGCTCCTAGGGTGCCATATGCATGCTATTTGCCATACTTGGAGTGGTGTTGTGGCTTTTTTTGTTACTGCAATATGTGCATGTCCTAAACCTTTTACATCATCCTTGACAATGAAATTTGTTTATGGAATAACTTTTGCAGTTCCCAGAGTTTGTCAGTTCATTATTTTCACGACTGTCTTGGCCCACTTTGGGAGGTTCATCACCTTCAGCATCAAGCGGGAATGTTATTGGAAATGTACCATCTTATACCGGCCGTGAAGTGGAGGCAAGTACTGCTAGTAAATGATTTTTTGTTGTTGTTTGTCACTTGTGGAGAACTTATGGATTAACTTTGTTTTATTGCACAGAACTATATTCTTGCATTGTGTATGTTAATATTATTACGATGTGAAGTCCTTATTCAAATTTATGTCTGACGTTGGCTCCTCTTTAAATGTTGAAGAATCTTAATTTATCTTTAGGCTCTTGCAGATCTTCATTTGCTGCATTGATGCTTAAATTTTGGAGCTTAGATTACTGACTTAAAGTAGATCACATATCACATCTAATGCTCCATCATCCTGCCACGAGAATTTCACTTTCATATGTTCCACTTGCATTTTGATATGGTTCAAATTCCTGGGACACTATGATATTGTGGCCGTCAGGCATTTTGTTTTGCTTTGTTGGATGTTCCCCAGTTAGTGCCTTACTGGAAGGATTTTTTTATTCGCCACTTGTCTTGGACTCCATTTTGCATGGTCTTGTGCTTTGTCATGGCTTTCCGCGGTAAAGCTTTATGGACAAGTATTACTAGACTTATAATAAATGGCGGGCACTGTGGTTTTCACTGTTGGATTGCCTAAATTATGTAATGGATCCTTGTTTGGTATAATAATAACATTATTAAGAATAGCAATAACAATAACAATAACAATGAAAACAATAATTGGTTATCGCAATGGTTCCATTCCTTTTGTACTTCCTCATCTCTTATTCTGTCCTTGTGACTCACTAACCTATTTTCTTGGTTCAGGGAAATTATTCTTCCGCTGCTCCTCTTGCTTCTACCATGGAGCCATCTGACAATTCTATCGCAACACTGGTTTCAATGGGCTTTGACAGGAACTCAGCAAGACAGGCACTTGTACAGGCCAGAAACGATGTCAATGTGGCTACAAACATCCTTCTTGAAGCACAATCTCACTAATTCAAACCCTGGTCAGTAGGGGGATAAAAAGAGAAATGGGTTTTCAAGTTCGCAATGCTATCTGAATCCTGTTTGCTGGGATAAGAACCATCAAACAAGCATAGTCATCCACTTTTGAACCACATTGGTCGACTCAGTAACTGTCCAGGGGATTATGGTATATTGGTATCCTTTTTGGTTTGGCTGTTTCGCTGCAGATATATGCATGGTGCGAGATCATCATTTCACATACACTAATGATTTACAGAGCTTAGGGAGAAACTATGTAATCAGTTTGGTACTTTGGTGGAGTCATTTCTTCATCTGGAAGAGATTTGATTTTGTATAGAGATTTGAACGATGTGGTTCTTTATTGCCATTGTCAATTGGTATTAATTCAATTCATGAACTCCCAGTAAGATTATATGAGGGAATAGTTTATCAGTCTAGATGCTTTCATAACATCTAAATTCTTCATCTATTTAGCTTACATGAGTAACAGCTTCTGGCACTCGGCAGTGTTGATGCTCACCATATGCTCGTACGTCTGTAACATTAAATGTTCTATTCGAATCCGTAGAAAAGTGTGGTCACAATGTATGGTCCTGTACAACGCCCCAGGACTGCTTCTTGATATTCAGATTATTATTATTTTGTAATGTTAAAAAATGGAAGTGGAATAGATTCAATAGAAGCAAATGCATTATAAAGAAGAACAAGGTAGTATCATTTGTATGTTGTATTTCTGAATGCAAATAAAGTCAGGCGTATTGTACATCCCGATCACCAATTTGTAGTTGCATCATTTTCGTTCTATATGTGTTTATCAGAGAGATGTTCCATTGTTCTTCACAAAATCTCATTCAGCGATTCATAAGTAGTACTAGTAGTTACCCTAACTCTTTAGAAAAGCATGAAATAATTGTATCTCACTATATCTCATTCTAATGCAAGCTCGCCCATACATAACTGTGCTGGTGTCATAAACCTAGACGCCTAGTGTACATTTCGGAAAGTATATTAATCGAACTAGGGACTAAGATAGTGTTTTGCCAAATATTGGAATGTTTTATAATCTCTTGCATTTTCTAGCTCATGAAATGCAAAAATTGCAGCAGGAATGGTTGCCATAAAGCTTACCATTAATTATTTTCTAGTTATATGAAAGTGCCATCTCGAGTCTCGATCACTGTAAAATTTAAAACTTGTGTGTTAACAATAATTTGTTAGCTCTGCCATGATTGGATATACCTCATTTGATATCAGTTCTGTACTTGCCATAAACACACCTAAGTCTACATTTAAGAAATTGTATTAATTGAATTAAGATAATTTTTTTTCAAGTATCGGAAGCCTTTAGAATCTCTTGCATTTTATAGATGGAATGCAATTGAAGTAAAAAATGGCTACAATGAACAAGGGAAAATATATAGTATGAAGAGAGAAATCGGGCCTGTCTTCAATTAATCAATATTCCATATTGAAATGTAACATTCTGTAGAGCTGCACTTTGTTCTTCATATACAAATTGTACATTCTATAGAACTACAATTTCTTCATAATTAGATCTACTCCATATTTTGGTTCTATAACTAGGTTGAATGCAGGACAATGCCTATAACTAGGAGAAAGGCATCCATGTCATATTTGAAGCGCCTTTCGGAATGTTCAGTGTGCCTAGAGGAATCCAGGTCATATTTGAATTTCAAATTATATTGGTATTAGAATTTGGATTAGAATTGGAAATCTATTCAAATATGGTTATGGTGGGAATTCTATAAAAATCTATCGAGGCATCGCGAAAAATAAACTTCGCTGCCATTCCCACCATCTCTTCCTTCATCAAGATTCTTCATCATTATCTGTTTCTCCTTTAACCGCAGTTTTCAAAAAATTTGACCAAACACCCTAAGCCCATCCATCTTCAATTCAACTGAAACCCAGAAAATTGTACGGTTTTTTATAAGAAGATGAGACTAGAAACAGAACCACCACCACTGCTATCTGTTCCCACCAAAAACGATGATGAAAAGTCTGGGGTGTACATCTCAGTTGCCCAGTCTGGTAAGAAGGGATGGCTTGTCCTGGATCCACACAGTGGAAAGGTGGACAAGGGTTTTCAATATCTGAATATCCCCTACTCAATCTTCCTTCTGGTTTAGATATAGACAATACTATGTTTTACGGTATTGCTGCTTTCGACTCCAAGATATATTTTGTTGGTGGTAAATATATTCATGGTGGTGGTTACTCTTCAAACGTGTTTATATTTGATCTCGCTGCAAATACATGGAAAGAAGGCACTCAATGAACCAATTTTCCTTCAGTGGTAGCTATTGGAAAAAAGTTATACGTCTTTGGATGTGGCTCTCATCAGATGGATATCACTATTGGCCAATGGGCTGAGTGCTATGACCTCGATTCTGATACCTGGGCATATCTCCCTAGTCCCCCACAAGAGGTTTTTGATAGCCACTGTTAATTTTGAAGCGGTTTATAAGCATCGGGACCAGATTATTCTCTGGTTGGGAGGCCGGTTTATTCCTACAATTATGCTACTAATACATGGAGTTGTTTGGGGTCTCAAATCCGAAAGATTCCTATCATGTGCCAGCACATGGTTGTTATAGAAGATGTTGTGTTTTGACAACAAGCTACACTGCTACCGGTTCCGAATAAAAAAATCCCAGGTTTCTGAAGAAAGATCTGGAATTGATCTGGTCCTTGATGGATTCGGGGATCTTTATATTCCTGGTAGTTATATCTATGACGCACTTGTAGTGTGAGACTGTAAGTATCTTTGCTTGTGTGTTTAGACTTATTGTTATGTGATAGATCATCTTACTGTTTGGTGTGTGCCAACAATACCGTGTTTCCTTAAAACAGAGATTTATGTATATGGGTGGGTGGGTGTGTGTGTGATTCTGTGTAGTTACCAGAGACTGCACATCTTTACTAGCGCCTCAATGCGTAAGCCTAGGCGCGGTTTTTAAACATTGTTTGTAACTTTGGTCACAACCGAACAAGGTTTTGACTGTGAAATCCATCTACGGAGAATTGGTGAAGTGCATGCTTGGTGATTCTTCAAAAGGATGAAATCATTCGACGTTTACTACTCCTTATTGGTTCCCTTCTGTTGGGCGACTTTTCTCAAGACGGCGAAGCGAATTTGAACAAATTTTATCTTGAGTAGGAAGATAAATTGGAAGATGTGAATCATTTCCTTTTAGCTTTCACAATTTCTGTTGAGATTTAGGACATCTCTTTGCAGGCCTTGACAAGCCATGGGCCAAACCATCGCCTTGTACAGTTGTACCTCATTCACTATATTATTGCTAAAGCTTAATATATGGTAGATGACACTATGGAAGCTGAATATATGACCTTGTGGAAGGAGCAGAATAGGATTTCCAGCCCTGTGCTTGTGAAAGGAGTCTTTAATGTGGCCGTATTCGGCTACAAGGATTTGTTATAAATGTAACCATATGTTCATTGAGACTTTGAGAGGGGCTTTTGGGAATTCGATGTGATTCAATATTGGTTCAGGCTGTATCTTATTATTTCCTTAGTGGTTTGATGGGAAGGACACTATTGTATAACAGGATGAGGTTGTGGCGAAGGATGAGTTGGCTAACGGGTGGATACTGTTTGGGATGTCTTAATACGTTTTTTTCCTATGAAGAAGAATATGTAGAAGTTTTTGATGACTGTCTTTTTAGGATGAAGAAGAAAAAGTAGAAGTTTTTTCAATTGTCTTTTTAGGCTAAAGGAGCGTTTTGGTTTTCTCCTAATTACAATAAGGAAGAACGGGAAGGGTTTGGAATTTGATGTGACCGAGGAATTCATTTGGAATTAACCGCCCACGATCTTCTCGCTTTTTCCTTTTTTCGGGGAGAGAAGAATGGTCCGACGAAGTTCCAAAAGAGGTGGTATTTATAGAGTTTTGAGAGAGGAGATCCTTCCCGACACGCGTGTATTCTTTGTACAAATGTAGGGTGGAGATCGCGGATGAGTGTTGAATTGGATCCGTTATGATTGGGGGTAGATGCGGTAGTCCCTATTTCGGTGTTGAGATTACCACTAAGATCTTGGCAATCATTACACGGTGGAGTGTGTTTCTATTCGGCCGTTCAGTATCGGCAAAGTGTTAAATGATGAGATATCTTCGATCGCGACCACCTACTCGAAAGCCGCCGCAGTCGGTCTTGGAGGTCGCCTTGGATTCATCTATGCGATGTCCGCTAGGAATTTGTTCTCGGGTTTGTCTTGGAGGTCGATATCTTGATTCGCTTTATGCTCGCGAGTCGATTATGAGGATATCGCTCCCCTACCCAACCTACCGATGGGGCGCCAGGTGGAAACGCCGGGCCGGAGAAAGAGTCGGACGGCGTGGTGGGAGCGGAGCTTAACAAGAGTGGATGAACCGACCGGTAGAGCGCCACTTTTGAATGTTAGGGCCTCGTGAATTGGCGGGAAAAATGTAGTTTTATCTTACGCACGCGGATTTAATCGTAGCGGTTAAGCGTAAACGCGATGTCGCCGCGTTATGCGGAACTGGCCGAAAGCGATGGTGCCTTGGAACAGCGGGCTATAAGCGTAGGGCTGTAATGATTACTCCTTGGTAACCGAGCGGCGGTTTATTCAAAATCAGATTTGGAATACGAAAAAGTTATTAAAAACGACTAGGGTTTCCGGTGAGTGCTCTGTTTCTTGTTATCTTTCCCATTTCCATTTGCTTTCCCTCTCTTATACCGGAGCAAACAATAGAGCTGTGTTTTCAGGCTTGCCCGTTTCGCCTTTTGTTCGGAGGATTGGTTTCCACGAAAGTGGCGGTTCAAGACTTGGTGAATTTTTGTAATGAGCATCGACCGGATTTCTGGGTAATCCCGCCAGTCGGTGGGCGTAGTTGTGATGACGCGTCTTGTCATGTAACGTTGTTTTGGATGTGTATGCATGCTCTTTGTGTATTTGTGTGTAACTAGCATCTTGATCTTATAAATATCGTCTGTTAAGTTGTCAACCCTAGAAATATAGGTGCGGACAGAACTGGATGGGTTTACGGTGCGTGGATGCGCGGAGAGCGTTGCGCGATGAGAGGCGTTCTCGTGGTCGATCCTAAAATGTAAAGGCAGCGACGTAACAAGACTTGCAAAGGCTATGTAGCCCGATGAGCTCCGAGAGCGGTTTTTCGCGAGAGCGTTCTCGTGTAGTCGATCCTAGAAATATAGGTCCTCGACGTTACAAGAACTGGAGAGGCTATTAGCCGATGAGCCCATCGCTTCACGAGAGCGTTCTCGTGTAGTCGATCCTAGAAATATAGGTCCTCGGCGTTACAAGAATTGGAGAGGCTATGTAGCCCTGAGCTCCCCGAAATTTTGTCGCTTTCGGTGAAGGCGTTTCGCTTTAGTCGATCCCTAGAAATATAGGTCCCTCGACGTTACAAGAATTGGAGAGGCTATGTAGCCAGTGAGCTCGAGGAGATGTCGCTTTCGGCCGGCGTTCTCGCTTTAGTCGATCCTAGAAATATAGGTCCTCGACGTTACAAGAATTGGAGAGGCTTTCGGCGAAAGGCTTTTCGCTTTAGTCGATCCTAGAAATATAGGTCCTCGACGTTATAAGAATTGGAGAGGCTAAGTAGCGATGAGGCCTCGAAATATGTATTTCGAGTGAAGCGTTCGCTTTAGTCGATCCTAGAAATATAGGTCCTCGACGTTATAAGAATTGGAGAGGCTAAGTAGCCGGTGAGCTCTCGGATGCGCGCCGGCGAGCGTTCGCTTTAGTCGAATAGTGCGAGCATTGTCACGATCCGAATCGTCCGGAAGGTAATCACATGAATAGTCGCGAGCATTGTCACGATCGGTTTCGCCGTGGCGAACGCTCCGCGGGGCGCCCCTCGATGAGGGCGAGCTCCGTATCCCTTGGCGGTGGCGGTGGGGGAGGAGATCATTGCGTACCGACGACGAGCCAAGAGAACTTGTGACGCAGTCGCCATGAATGCTAATGTAGTGTTTGATATAACCAGCCTTCCATGTCTTGGAGATAATGCTTGAGCCCCCAGCATGCATCAGTTTCATGGCACTTCGCTTTATGAAATGCACAAAAAGGCTTGCCAGGTCGATCTGCGGGCTGCCTGGTGGTTGGCCGGAAAAATGAGGCGCGCTTGATCTTATTCAGTATGTGACTGGGGGAGCGGGTGAGGACAGTAAACTCTCTGCTGTTATCCGATAGTTTGGTGCAAGCGACACGGTGCGCTTCTTTGGGGAACGATCCGAGACTTCGGCGACCTCGTGGCTCTCTGCTAAACCATGGAGTTTTAAGGTTTCCTGCAACTTGATGTACTTGTCGACACGAGCGTAGAGCTCGGACAGTGTCTCTGGGCGTTCCTTCATCAGCGATCTAGCGAGATCACTGTTTCGCACTCGGCAAGCATTAGAAAAGGCCAGTGTGGCGAAAGATTCTTTCAAGCCACTTTCCATGCATAGTAGTTCGGCCTTGAACCGTCCTAGAAATTCTCGAATAGTTTCGCCCTCCTTGAATGATAATTGAAACAGAGAATCAAGTCTTCAAAACCATTGCGGTAATGCATCGGGCGGGCGAACAAATCGATAAAAATTTTCTTTCGAAGGTGTTGATAGAATCGGACTCGATTGAAAAGAACATCGAGAGCGCCATCCCGGCTGTCGGCCGAAATAATCTGCAGATGGAGATAGTCGAACTTCGGGTGAAATTTTGTAAAGTGCCGTGACTTTGAATATAGCGAGCCACATCTGGTCGACGAAAGGGTGTCTTTGCCGCATACATGGAAAATGGATAAAGTCGGGTGGAGAGGATTTTTCGAGGACCTTGCGGTGAACGGAGATGCGCCGACACGCCTTAAGCATCTTGTGTACAATGGAGTCCTTCTTCAGAGGTCCGCCAATCCTTTGGGACAACTCGTTAAAGTCCGATTAACGTCATTGATTGTGTTCACTCCGTTTCCCGACTTGTTGTTGCCGATAACTATCCACTTTTAACGTAGCATTTTCCTCCCCGAGCAAGGAAATGCTCTCATTCGTTACTCTAACGGTGGGTGAGGTTCAACTTGATCTTCTATGCTAACCATGCTTCGTTAAATCGGAGAGTTAGAGATAGATGAACCGATCTAAAGTGGTCTCCAAGAATCGAAACCACGACGGCGCCCAATGTAAAGGAGGCGTTTTGGTTTTCTCCTAATTACAATAAGGAAGAACGGGAAGGGTTTGGAATTTGGATGTGACCGAGGTATATTTGAGTTTAATCGCCTCACGATCTTCTCTCTCTCTTTTTCCTTTTTTCGGGGAGAGAAGAATCATCCGTAGTTCCAGAGGGTGGTATTTATAGAGTTTGAGAGAGGAGATCCTTCCGACACGTATTCTTTTGTACAAATGTAGGGTGGAGATCGCGGATGAGTGTTGAATTGGATCTGTTATGATTGGGGGTAGATGCGGTAGTCCCTATTTCCCGGTGTTGAGATTACCACTAAGATCTTGGCAATCATTACACCCGGTGGAGTGTGTTTCTAAGCCGCTCAGATCCGGCAAAGTGTTAAGATCTGAGATATCTTCGATCGCGACCACCTACTCGAGCCGCCATCCTTGGTCGGTCTTCGAGGTCGCCTTTGATTCATCTATGTTGCAAGACACGCAGGTATGTTCTCCCGTTTTGTCTTGAGGTCGATATCTTCGGTTAAAGCATTATCCGAAGCGATGCCCTATGAGGATATCGCTCCCCTACATCATTGAAGGACAATATCTTTTTAGGCTAAATAGTTTGGAGAGTTTCTTGTGGCACTGGTCTCAAACCCTAGTAACTTCTTCTCACAGCTATATATAAAGATACTTTGCCATCTCCAAATTGCTATGAGTTAAGTGTGTCATGGAAACATTTCGGTAGGAATGGCCTTCTATTTGCACTTGTTTGGGGTGGAATATTTTGTAAAACTAAGGGTATGCAATGAATATTTATGAAAAATTTGCAAAATGCAGCGGGTATGTTAGAGCATGGACCAAAATATCGCCGATATATTTGATATATTGCTGATATATATTGGTATTTTGGTACACTAATATTGATATTTCCGATATATATCTACCGAATATAGAATCCTTTTTTCCCGATATATATTGTAATTTCCGATATAAAATTTTATATCACCGAAATAATCGATATATTTGATATTTATGATATATATTGTTTGACTTTTTGACCATTTTTTAATATAAATCCGATATTTCCAATATATTTCCGATATTATATTTTCGATATATCTTATATTTCCGATATTTTAAATAGTTTGTACTGGTCACAAAAAAAAATGGATATATCCGATATATATCAGTTTTTGGGTACACCGATATATTACTAAATAAAATTTTTGCAGTATTATTGCTCCATTGGCTTACTTTCTCAGCAAAATGATCGTATGTTGGAAGTTGGATTCTCCTAGATCAAAACCATCGATGTTCCCGGATCAAAAGTAATAATGTTCTCTCATGTGTAGGGAAATAGAAGTGGGAATATGTTCTCGGTGTTAATGTAGCCCCCCACCACCACACACACACACACGCACACACACTCTCATAAAGTGAACTCCAGTACGTTGATCTCTACCACCAAAACTGGACCTACATGATGGGTTGAGGGCTGATTTTTATGAAGATAATCTCCCTACAAAGGAAATCACCCCCAACAGACTTTAGCTCAAAAAATAAGTACGGAGGGCTGGATATCAGGAACTTATCAATTTTGAACCTAGCATTACTGGGCAGGTTGTTATGGAGATATATCACTGAGGACAACTCCTTGTGGCGAGAGATGATTATTGCAAAATATGGTAACAGTGAGCACAGGTGGTGGCCAAATCCAACGTCACAACTCACAAGCATATGGATGTAGTCTTTAGAGAGACGTACTTAATATTCTTCACGACTTTACGGGCGGCATCGTCTTCAAAGCTTGTAATGGCCATAGATGTCTGTTTTGGCTGGATACTTGGGCTGGAGATAAACCGTTGGCTGAACAATTTCCATTGGTATTTCAAGTTTCTACAAGGAAGAGAGGCTTCATTAATGAGTTTGTTTGGATGGGCAACAATCAATTGCCATGGAAACTGTTTCTTAGAAGACAAACTAATGACTGGGAGATGCAACAATACGCATATTTGGTGATGAAACATGAAAATGTGAGATTTAAGGAAGAAACTGACAAGTGTGTATGGATTGGGTCAAAGACCAAAAATTTTGCACTGAAGTCTATCTACACGGCCTTGTACATACAAGGCAGCAATGAGCAACCAATTGATCATTTTCCAGTTAAGTTGGTGTGGAAAGTTCCAGTAACATTAAAGTGAAATTCTTCTTTTAGGGGGAATTCACGTAGGTAAGCTGACATTTGACACACTCATTCATAGACGTACCACGACGGTTTCTCCTACGTGTTTGATGTGTAACTCTCTTCATGGAAGCATAACACCCCTAGAAGGATTGCTCTTTTGCACTGGGGGTAAACTGATGGAACCGGTGACAACGGTGTTCCCCTTGTTGGCACAAGTTGATTCCATATAAGAGTTGCTGCAATGATGGCCAAGAAGAAGTGGGAGTAACTTTGGCAACAGGTTATGGAATTTGCTCCTTCAAGTCATTGTTTTTAGCAGTGGAGTACGTGTAACCTCCCTGTATATATAAACAACGCCATTAGGGAGAAACTATGTAATCAGTTTGGTACTTTGGTGGAGTCATTTCTTCATCTGGAAGAGATTTGATTTTGTATAGAGATTTGAACGATGTGGTTCTTTATTGCCATTGTCAATTGGTATTAATTCAATTCATGAACTCCCAGTAAGATTATATGAGGGAATAGTTTATCAGTCTAGATGCTTTCATAACATCTAAATTCTTCATCTATTTAGCTTACATGAGTAACAGCTTCTGGCACTCGGCAGTGTTGATGCTCACCATATGCTCGTACGTCTGTAACATTAAATGTTCTACTTCGAATCCGTAGAAAAGCGTGGTCACAATGTTCTTACTCTAAGTCAAATTCCAATAGATAGAATATTATGTAAGCTACTTAGAGTCCAAGACCATAATCCATTATTTATGCAGACACTTCACGCTTCAATTTCCACACACGAAAAAAGATGGAAACATTACAAATACCCAGACCTCAACAGAATGCAATGCTTGCTATTGGTGGCTGCAGGTTCTTTTTCTCGTTTTTTCTTGGATCACTTGTTTGAATGAAAATGGGTTTTCTCAATAAACAAATGCGTATTGTTGTTGGTACATTGGTGTTGTGGACATGATTTTCTCTCCCTACAATGAACATTGGCGTATGATATTCCAAAAATAATTGAAAGTAAAGAGATCTTTGAAAATTTACCAAGTATTCCGAAATTTTCGAAAGTTTCGAAATTGGAAATATATTTTGAATCCGAAAAAAAAATTGGATCGGATTTGGCTAGCATATTAAGTTCTGAAAATTTTTGGAAAAATTCCGAAGGAGGTTAATCCGATCCGATCCGATCCGAAGTCACCCCTACTTTTGGGGATGTTAAGCAACCGTTTATTGTTGTACATGGTTAATTTATTTTGCTCTAATTCAAAGTGGAGATTAATGAGTGATCGTAGATTTAACTCTCCAGAATTTATTCCTTCTTACTAGTACTCTTATTTTGCGTCTGCGAGTGATCCAAATATTTTAACTTGGTTGCTGGTACCAGATCTAGGTTGATCAAGGAACGGCCCTAGTTCTGCTCGAACCGTCTAGGGTTTTGTCCCTAGAGGCTAGAACTGTTGCATCCTTGAGAAACTCTTGGCACAATCAGTTCAAGATCTTCTTTAATCGTTTTAAGTGCCATTTAAAGATATGTTGTCAGAGTCTCCTCTAAAAACAGACACCTTCCAGCAACACCAGCTAGCTAATAATCTAGTGTGTGCTTACGTGCTTCCACGACTTTCCTCTCTTTATTAGTAACTAATTACTTCTTGTGCCATATCAAGCGGAACTTTGCTCTGGTTTTGCAGTGAGTTATACTATTACCATGTCAACCTCGAAGTTCAGACTAGCTAAAAATTTGTATGGTTTTTTACCGATATCTCATGCATGATTCCTACGATATGTATAATTACACTATATCACATGCATAAAATAGCGCAGCGGAAACAGAAGATCGTACCTTGGTCACAACTTTCAATTTGAAGTTCCAAGCTTTGATCTACATGAGAAGATGATGTTCTTGGCACACTCAAGATCTTCTTCTTCTCAACTTAGCTGGAGTCAAGTTCCAACCACGAACGGGAAGCAACATTTGTTCATGAACCAAGAACCGACAATGGCTAGGGAGGTTACCACTTATGGAATCTCCACAAATTACTAGCTTCTTCTTTAGAAAATGTTGGAGGCCACCATTAAAAGAGAGAGAGCTTTTCTTTGTTGTTTTTGGGATGATCAATATGTGAGGGGTGGGGGGTCTATTTATAGAGCTCTCCCACCTCCTCAATATCAGATAGGATAGAGTTCTACACTCATCCTAATATCAGATAGGATAGAGTCCTACACTCATCCTAATACCTGGTGGTTATCCTTATCTTGGTGGTTTATCCTTATCCTGATGGGCGTTTATCCAACCTTATTTCCAACATCTCCCACTCGCCCACAACGGTGAAGAAGGTTTCTAAGATAAGCATTTAAGTAGAATGCTCAGCCATTTGTGTGTCTCACACGGCAAATGGTTCGTGTGACCCTAGCACACGTATCATGATATCTGTGAAGTAGCAAGTCGCAATAAAAAGTACGACACAATGATCTACCATGAAAGTGATCTTAAAGAAGACGAATTCGGAAACCTAATATTCGGAGAGTGTGTGTATACCCCAAGATCTGTTTGTTTCATCACTTTGACAAATAACACTCATCCCTATGAGTCCACACCATAAAATAAAAAACGTATCACATGATTCACAATTATCATCAATTGTTCTGGCCAGGTAGAATCCCAGTGATTGTGTGATAAACCTTCAGTTCTTTTACCCTTTGCACGCAAGTTATTGTCGTCAGAGTTCTACCAACTTCCCAGTATGCATCCAGTCAGCCTTTTAGTAAGAGCTTGTGGGGAGCAAACCAAAGTTACGAGTAGTCCTCTTATTTTCTTGACAAGGTCAAAAGTTCAAGGAGGGTACCATTCGATATGTCTTAAACAAAAAACATATCAATAGAGCTCACATAGCAAGAATTTTTTAGGGATATTTATTTTCTTGCTCTCAGGTGGTCAACTATACACATGTTGTGTGAAAACATGTCATGGCAAGAGTATCTAATTTGTTTACTCAACAATAGATATCTGTATGTCCACTCATACCATGCAAGTGTTGTCATCCCTAATGACAATTCCAATGATACTTTGCTCCCACTTGGCAACAACCGTTTGTAGGTTTAGACAAAATCTTCCTTATGAAGCCTGTTTCTTCTTATCCAATTATAAGAAAGTGACTAAACACTAGGTCCACCCTTCCCATAAGGTTTAGTGACTTGTCAAGCTAAACTCCCACTGTTTAAAATGGAAGTGACTATTCATGTGAGTGAACCAGTCAACCCTACTGACATACATATGAGATGATAAACAATATAATGAGAATGCAATCGATCTGGAAAGAATGCACGTTTATTCATTAAACCATCAAAGTGTTCTTAGCATAATCACATCCTCTTTAACCCAAGCATTTTTACATGTGCAAGGAAGAGTTCCTTTGGAATAGGTTTGGTTAGTGGATCCGCAACCATCTGATCAGTGGATATATGTTGTAGAACCACTTTCTTCTTCAGTATCATTTGTTGTATGTAATGGTACTTTAACTCCTTGGTTCTTCCATGGTACTTTGGATCTTTAGCATACGCAAGAGCAGCCATGCTGTCAGTCTAGATATGAATTGGTTCAGTAGCTCTTGAGAACACTGATAAGTGTTTGATGAATCGTCTGAGCCACACATGACTCCATTGGTGGCAGAAAGCAAAGATGCAATATATCGGCTTCCATAGTTGAAAGTGTTATGGAAGTTTGCTTTTTCTTTCCTCGGATATAGCACCTCCATTCATTATGTAGGTATATCATGAAGTTGACTTCCTCTCATCAAGGTCTTCAGCCCAGTTGGCATCGGAATACCCAATCAGCTTAAGATCTTTCCCTTGGTAGACAAGTGAGTAGTCCACGGTGCCTTTAAAATACCTCATTATCTTCTTGGATGACCTTCCAATGTGCGACCCCAGGGATTTGTTTGGAACCTTGATACTAACCTATTTGTGATAGCGGATGTCCGGCCTTGTACACAACATTGCATACATAAGGCTTCCATTTGCGGCTTGAGTATAGTACATTTTTCATAGCCTGAGTTTCAGTAGGATTCTTGGGAGACATTTTAGAACTCAAAGACTCTCCTAGACTTACTGGGAGATCCACTTGCTTACAATCAGTCATGTTGAATCTTTCCAAAATCTTCTTGATATATGTCTCCTGAGACAAAGATAACAAGCGTTTGGGCCGATCCCGAGTTATTTTAACTCCTAAGACATAACTAGCTTCACCCATGTCCTTCATTTCGAAGTTTAATGACAACCACTCCTTAGTGGAATTTATCAATGCCTTATTATTACATACTAACAAAATGTCATCCACATATAGAGATAGAATCACAAAACCTTTTTTAGATGTCTTGACATATACGCAATGGTCCTCATTTACCATTTCGAATTTGTCTTGAAGCATAGCTTCATGGAATCTCAAATTCCACTGTCTAGAGGCCTATTTTAAACCATATATGGATCTGTTCAGTTTACACACTTTGTGTTCCTGACCCTTGATTGAAAAACCAGTGGGTTGATCCATATAGATTTCCTCTTGCAATTCTCCATTGAGAAAAGTAGTGACATCCATCTGGTAAAGCTCTAAATCTAAGTGGGCAACCATTGACAAGAGAAGACATATGGAGGCAAATCTCACTACTGGTGAGAAGGTGTCCTCATAGTCTATTCTTTTTGGGTGTAACCTTTTGCAACAAGCCTGACTTTGAATTTGTCTATGTTCCCTTCCGCATTTTTCTTGATCTTGAGAACCCATCTGTTCCCAATAGATCTCCTGTTTGGAGGTAGATCAACTAAGTCCCATACTTTGTTTTTCTTCATCGACTCCAATTCTTCCTTCATAGCTTCCATCCACTTACTTGTATTGGACCCAGAAATAGCCTCCTTTAACGTTTTAGGTTCATTAGATATTTCTGTAACTGCATTGGTCATATTTATCTCCCCTTCAATCTCAAACCGACATTTGGGGATATGGCCTCTAACACTCTTACGAGGTTGGGATTGATCAATCAGTTGACCAATGCCATTGTCACTGGAATCAGGGTTGATGAAAGTTTCATCTTCGCTTTGTTCATCAGCAGTTATAAGGTTGTCAACTTCGTAAAGTTGTATATCCTTATCAACCTCACCCCTCATTGGGTATTGATCCTCCAAGAATCTGACGTTACGTGCTTCTATTTCTGTGACATGCCCTTGAGTATCCTCCCCTAGGAAGACATACCCCTTAGAAGTCTCATTGTATCTTATAAAGACACACTTCTTTCCAGGAGCACTCAACTTCCCAAATTCTCGATTTTGAGAAGTGACAAAGGCTACACACCCCCATGGTCTAAGGTAGTTCAAAACGGGTTGTCTACCAGTCCATAGTTCATAGGGTGTTTTGTCAACAGATTTTGAAGGAACTAGGTTAAGTATGTGCGCAGCCGTAAACAATGCATCACCCCAAAATGAGATGGAAAGTTAGCCTGAGCCATCATAGATCTAACCATTTCCAGAAGAGTTCTATTCCTTCTCTCAGAGACACCATTCTGCTGAGGGGTATAAGGAATAGTTAGCTGTCTAGCTATACCCTTATTTTCACAGAGTTCCTTAAACTCATCAGAAAGATACTCACGTCCGCGGTCAGTTCTTAAGGCTTTATTGTCCTATCAAGTTGATTCTCAACAAGGTTCTTGTACTTTTTAAAATAGTCCAAGGCGTCTGATTTGTGAGACATCAAGTACACGGTCCCATAACGTGTATAGTCATCTATGAAGGTAATGAAATACAAAGCCCCATGCCTTACTGTTACATTCATTGGTCCACATATGTCAGAGTGAATAAGTTGTAAAGGATAAGTTGCCCTTTGGGCTTTCCCAAAAGGTTTCTTGGTGGCTTTTCCAGCAAGACAACTTTCACATGTTTCCATTTTAACAGAGGTTAAGTTACCTAACAACCCTCCCTTTGCTAAGCGGTCTATCCTACTGTGTCCAATATGTCCTAGTCTAGCATGTCACAATTGGCAACCAACCATTTTAGACATAAAAACTTCAGTTTGTGCTAAGTGTAATGTCATAAAAGAATTCATTAAATAAGCATGACCTATCAAACTGTTATTTAAAGATATCTCAAGCGAGTTCTGGGAAAAATTAAACACATAGGATTCTTGAAGTAATTTCAAAACTGATAAAAGATTTCTCCAAATTGAGGGTACAAAAAGTACTTCTTCGATCAATAAGGATGGATCTCCCACTCGCAAAATCCAACCTACAAGTGCCTGTGCCCAAAACATCAGCTACACTTTGGTTTCCCATGTGGACTCTCTGAGTTCCTTGTGGAAGTTTCCGAAATCTTCAAAGCGGGGACCTATCCCGGCTTTATGGTAGTCATGTCATTCCTGCTGAATCTACAATCCAATATTGTGATGAATCGACAAAGATGACAAGATTTATCACATTGACAGTACTTAAAGTAAAACTTACCTCAGGAGAAGGACATGCCCTAGCATAGTGTCCCATCTGATGACAACGGAAGCATTCAACACTAGTCATGTCTATCGACTTCCTAGGTTTCTTTTGCTGTGGATCAGGCTTGGCCTTTTCCTTGCCTTTTCCTTTTCCACTTTTCTTGTTCCAAGGAGCCTTCCTCTTTTTGGAGTTGACAACATTTGCTTCAGTTTGAATTACATGCTTTTCATTGAGAAGCCTTTGTTCCTCAAGCTCACATTTTCTCTGCATTTGTGCAAAGTTTGCGATACTGTTGCCTTGCGTTAAGATAAGACGAAATTGTTCCCAAGTTTTAGGTAAAGACCTAATGACAGCTTGAATTTGTTGTTCATTTGACAGACTGCCCCGCTTGGGCTAACTCAAAGAACCATGTTCCTCATCATCACGTGCAATGTCAGGTCATCATAGAGGTATGGGGGGACTTGATAAATTTGTCAAAGCTCATTTGTAGCCTCCTGGTGTGTGTAGTAGTCGAGTACCCCCCAAGGTCCGCCTTTATCGCTTCCCATACCTCTTTAGCCGATCCAAGGCCATCATACCGCATCATGAAGTCATTCCTCATGGTGCCAAGTCCGCAATTCGGGCAACATTGTCTCGCTTGTATACTCATTGTACTTCCTAAGTGCAAGAAGATAAGCAGCTTGTGTTATTCCCCGGTGGTAGGTTTTGCTATTGTCTCGCTTATTACGTCAATGACCTTCCTATCTGCGCGAGAATTAGCCTAACTTTCCTAAACCAAAGTTTAATTTTTATCGTTTAACAAGTCCTTTTTCGTAGCATCGTGAACGGGATTTTCCATCGGGTGCCATTCTATCAAGTTTGAATTCCAAAATAAGATACTACTTAATAAGAATCATCTCTTAAAATAAATCTAAGTAATCCACATTTTCACATATGAGATGATCATGATAATCTACTAGCATGATTCTAGCCATTAAATAAAATCAATGCATTTGACTATCAATAGCATAGAATATGCAAAAATCTACTACTTAAATTTCCATTTAATAAAATTGTTTCTACACAAAGGAGTTTTCTATCTTTCAAAAACAATGTGGAACTAAAAAAGAGTCACCAACCATGAACATAGAAACGCGTCTTGGGTGTCCAGGGAGTCATCCTCATCCTCACCAGTCACTATCAGCCTATTTGAAAATTACTAGCCACTTCCTCTGTTTCCCGGTGAGGTGGGAAAATAAACTCGATGACACATCATATGGATTTGGTTCCTCAAAGATTGTCCCATAATCGATGTAGGAGAGATTTAAGTGGTCGAGCCTCATTCCTATCCTGAATAGGACTGGGGCTCTTTGGTGTATATTCTGATGATGGTGGCTCTGTCTTTATCTTATCAGATTTCAAGACAGTACGCTGCAAAACTCTCATATATTGTTTTGCAGTCATGCGTTTCTTGGAAGCACATCTTCCAATATCTGGTTCAATTTTCCTACAAGTCTCAGGTCTATGCGACTTAGGCATTGTGCCTTAGTTTTCATATGACCGTTGATAGAAAACATACAATTTTATTTATATGCAATAGTAAAAATCCATATTTAAATAATTACAGCATGGTAAAAATAAACATCCTAATGTCAATTTTTAATCGTGGAAAAATAAAAAATTTAAAGGAAAAAAATTTTCCTAAAAAAAATTTCCACTAAAATAGCCAAATTATTTCCCATAAATAATTTATTTTGCAAAAAAAATTAAGCAATTTCTAATTAATTTTAAACAACCTAATTATTTAAAAATTAATTAAAAGATTTTGAAAAAAAAAAACAGTTTTCCAAAAGAAATGTAGATCACAAGATCAAAACTACAAACAAAAGCATGCAAACCATGGAAAATCTGGCTCGATGCCAATGTAGGGTTCTTTACCGATATCTCATGCATGATTCCTACGATATGTATAATTACACTATATCACATGCATAAAATAGCACAGCGGAAATAGAAGATCGTACCTTGGTCACAGCTTTCAATTTGAAGTTCTAAACTTTGATCTACAGGAGAAGATGATGTTCTTGGCACACTCAAGATCTTCTTCTTCTCAACTTAGCTCGAGTCAAGTTCCAACCACTTAACGGAAGCAACCTTTGTTCACGAACCAAGAACCGACAATGGCTAGGGAGGTTACCACCTATGGAATCTCCACAAATTACTAGTTTCTTCTTTAGAAAATGTTGGAGGCCACCATTAAAGGAGAGAGAGAGCTTTTCTTTGTTGTTTTTGGGATGATCAATATGTGAGGGGTGGGGGGTCTATTTATAAAGCTCTCCCACCTCCTCAATATTAGATAGGATAGAGTCCTATACTCATCTAATATCAGATATGATAGAGTCCTACACTCATCCTAATATCATATAGGATAAAGTCCTACACTCATCCTAATACCTGGTGGTTATCCTTATCTTGGTGGTTTATCCTTATCCTGATGGGCGTTTATCCAACCTTATTTCCAACAAAACTAAAACACTTGACTATCTTCGCATCCTTGATAAACTGCACACTACAATTTGTTCTCCCACTACATTGGCAAAGAATTATTCAATGTTACGTAGCTAAAACTATGCTAATGTCTTGCCCCCCTGCTCAGAATGGGGAATATTAAGTTTCCTATTGAAGAACCAAGCACTGAAAAGATGTGCGAACAATGCAGAGCTACTAACTCCTGTATCCAATTTGCCGTCTTCAAAACGGAAATAATGTTGACAATAAGTGGTTGCACAATAAGTGGATCTACCAATACAAAGTCACCAACATAGAGTTACTATCCTCTTAACCAACTCCCAAATAGTAGAGAAATAAACATGTATGAAGGGTTAGTTGTTGGAAATGAGGATGTAGATGATGATCTCTCAAAGAGTGAATCTGAGTTGTTTGGGGATACGTATATAGGGGCTACAACGCTTGCATTGCCTAAGAGCACATCAAAGTATGCAGCGCCTTCTGAGAATCAATGGACTACTGTGAAGCCAAAAAGAAGCAAAAGGATCCAAGAGCGTTTTTTAGGAGAAATAGAGCCTACACTTGCAATGATGAAGAAAGTTAAGTCATTAACCAAAAACAAAAAGATGAGATATCTTGAGGACTACACAAAAAAGTTTTGGGATGACACATTGGAACTCACTTATGTGTGTCAGGTTTTGTAATGTTTCTTTTGTAACTATGAGAAAGCGCAGACTCATCTTAGGAAAGATCATCCTAAGATTGTTAAGGATATCATGACTAGGAAGTAGGATTCCTAACTCTACTTTCTTAGTGTACAATTGTAGCATATCTAGTGATCTTAGGTATGTTAGGCTTATAGTCTGTCGATTTTGCGTCTTTGTGTGCCTCCTTTTAAGGATCTAACTCTTAGGAAGGTTTGTAAGGTTTACCCCTTTGCAATAAAAACCGGTGGGAACCCCATAAAAAAAAAAAAAAAAAAAAAAAACTATGACATGCCCAATGCATTATCTGCTTGCTATCCCCCTTTATGTTTTTTTTTTTTTTTTTTTATTGGCAAACTTGTTTTAAAATGAGATCAAGAACTCTTTGATCTTTGGCGGGGTTCGACCCTGCACCTTTGGTATCATCACTCAAATATTTTACCGACTTTGCTACTCGGCACCTGCCCTGCTATGTGGGATCATTTACTTAAAGGTTTTGATCTTTCCTAGTAAAATATCCTCTGTTTTCTACAGTGAGTGGCACATCTAGCCGACTGCGCCGAATCTAAATACTTTCAACCCATTTTTTTTTTCCGATAAATCTTAATTGTTGAATCATCCCACACCCATTATCTGCAAATCTGACTAATTTTTTAAAGTGCTATCTGACGTAGCCAACTTCCAACGTCTATTCACACAATCAAAAAGGAGATTGCAGAAGAGGAAGCATTCAACAACCTATTGAAACCACGTACCAGTGTTCACCACACAGTTTCAACAGTACAACCTACACATCTTTTATTAGAATTCCCCTTAAATCATGGGATCTCATAATTGTAATATCTTGGCATTGTGTAGATGTATTAATGGTGTATGGTTGGTGACAAGTCTATATAAACCACCATTGGTATTGTAATCAAATCCAAGTTATCAATAACATTTCCTTCTATTAGAATTATAATAATTCACATTCTAACAACTTTAGCATTAACTTTCACAGCCAAAGAAACCACCCAGAGTAGAAATGGTGCCGCAGAAAAGCTTCTGTTTTGGAGGAGGAGTTCTAGCCTCTAAAGCCCTAGAGGGTTCTTGCAGAACTAGGACCGTTCCTTGATAAACCTGGTTCTAGTACCAACTACCAGGTTAGAAAAATTGCATCGACCGCAGACGCAAATGAATAGTACTATTACGAAGAAAATGAATTCTGGAAAGTTAGATCTATAACCACTCTCAACGCTGGATTATACAATATGCGCTTAAGAGGCAGAAAACCAAACTAATACAACAGTAGCTGGGAACTTTGATCTGGGAGAACCCAACTTCCATCATACGACCATTTTGCTGAGAAAGTGACCCAAAAATGCAATACTGCTGCAAATTTCATTTAGTCAGATTGCTTACTTGAACATACAAATTGCATTTGCAAATTTTTCATATATATGCCATCTCATGATACAAAAAAAACAAAGTCTAAATGCAATTTAAACTCTAAAATTACCCATACCCATCTTGTCGAGAACATAGCAACCTTTAGCTTTCCTAGGAAGTCTATTAACGTTGTCAAAGGCATAGCACTCTTCATCTGTTGCACACCTTGCTAGAGCATCTGCCACACAATTACCCTCTCTAAACACATGGAGAAAAGTAGCATTCATGATACACCCGAGACGCCATTCCTACCAAAATGCTTCCCTGTGATACACACTTAACTTAATTGCAAAACACAGCTCATTGGAGATGGCATTGTCTCTTCATATACTGCTGTCGGCAGAAGTTACTACTGTTTGAGACCACTCCAACAAGAAACCTGCCAACGATTACTCCTTCAATAAAAAAAAATTATACTTTTTCCTCTTCATTCTATAAAGTATTAAAATAAATAAAATAATTAGCGAAAATTATCGGCAGAAATGATAAAGAACGCATTAAGAAACAGAGAAAATTTAATGTCGGGAGAGATGAAACAGGTTATTGCCAAAACAGCAGGTATTTACATTACTCAATTTTTACAAGATCTTCCTCCTCTTCAACCAATTGATGTCACAAACAAAACCTTCTATGGCTACCTCAGGAAATGAGACTGATCTCTAGTCTCTAATTGCCATTAAATATGGAATTGAAGGCGGCTTAAGCTCGTATTCATAATTTACAGTAACTAAAAAGTAATCACATATTCATAGTACACGAATCAAAATGTCAATAACTAAGAAGTAAAAACACCGTATCATCAACCTAGTTAGTAAATTTGGGGACATGAATTATTCAGAACGTAAATCCATCCGGGTCTAATTCGGGTTTCAATTTCAAACATTTGGAAAAAAAAATTATGTCATATATTCATTGTACGGCAAATATTCGTCTATATGTTTATTCGTGTATAATTCAATTTTATATAATAAAAATGTACACATAAACCACTTCCATTTTATGAAATATAGGTCAAAATCATAGATAATTACTTATATTAAGCGTTCTAAATAGTACTTTTAGCTATATATAGTTTTTTTAACCACCACATCACATCTTAACAAATAGGACCGAATTATTTGGACCGAATTATTTCCGAATCCGAATTTTACCCGTTTAGAACTTTTGAATCCCGAAAATTTTCCGAATTCGAATAATAATCTTATTTTTCCCGAATGATTCGTTTTCAAAAATTGTGTTTAATACGCAAATTAAACGCGAACACGGATCATCAACTCTGTTTTAAATACTTAATCGTCAATCAACTTTATTCTTTCGTCTTCTTTATCTCGTCGTCCTCAAGAAAAAAAGCAGTTGCAGAATCATCCATACAACTAGAAAGCAAAAGATTTATACTAAACTAGTAACATCTCTAGTCAACACCTACTAATTTGGGCCAATGATTCATTAGCCGGCAAAATGGGTCATTATCGAAAGTGACATAGACAGACTGGTAAGACCAAATTTGAAGTCTGCTCCTATATATTATTACTAAACGTTTACACGTTCTTCCTACTGAATTCGCAAAGATGATTTCAAAGCAGACATTTACATTACTTAACGTTTACATGTTCTTCCTACTCTTTAACCAATTGATGTCACAAACAAAATCTTCTATGGCCACCTCAGGAGGAAATGAGACTGATCTACAGTCTCTAATCGCTATTAGGGCATCTCCAATGGGGGGTGTAAACCGTATAGAGTGGAAATTTTACACTCCAAATATCAAAAAACTCTCTCCAATGGGGGTGCTAAACCGTAGGTAATAGTGTATTAGCTAATAGAGAGGGTGGGAAATTCCCCCTCTCGCTATTAGTTAATAAAAAGCCCGGACGTCACTTAAAATAACGCCCCGCTTAACTTAAAACTCGGACGCCACTTCAACACACGCGTTTGAAGCTTTATTTTAATCCTGGACGCCACTCCAAGTGACGCCCGGTTTAAATTAAAGAGGGACGCCACTTGGAGTGACGTCCGAGTTTAAAATCTATTTTTTTTACACTCTTCCATTGGAGAGTATAGAGTGTGGATATTTATGAGCTATACAATACTATACAATTAGATGTGTAAAATCCTAATGGCACCTACGTGGAGCCTAGGTGGAGGTGTAATTTTACACCCCCCATTGGAGATGCCCTTAGAGATGGAATTGAAGGCGGCTTAACCTCGTGGAACCAATCTTTTCATTTCGCTGTCACTGGCAAGGCATTACATGCGGCAAGCGTCATCAAAGAGTCATAAGTTTGAATCTTTCCAGCCAGAGTTTGGTTGGATCGTTATCGCCTCATATTGGAAACCTCACTTTCCTAAGGCTCATCAACCTAGACCACAATCAACTCTACGGTGAGATTCCACAAGAAATTGGTCGGTTGTTTCGTCTTCAAGCACTCGATCTGTTCAGTAACACTTTCGAAGGAGAAATTCCAGTCAATCTAACCCAATGTACTGAACTCAGGTCCATTGATTTAAGTTGGAACAAATTGTCGTGGAATATTCCAAACAGAGCTTGGCTCATTGTCAAAGCTTGAACTCTTGAGAATGGAAGAACCACCGACAGAGTGCTACCCCTTCTTTAGGTAATCTTTTCGTTGTTTCCAAACCTTCATTATACAAGAAAATAATTTGGTTGGAAGTATTCCAGCCACCTTTGGTAGATCGCAAGCTTAAACCATTTCAAGTGTTGCGGGTAATAGACTATCTCGGTGAGGTCCCTTTAACAATTTTCAACATCTCATCCCCGAATTTATTAGCAATTCCCCGGAACCAGGTTTAGTGGTAGTCTTCCACCGCATATGGGCATCACCTTTCCTCGATCTCGTTGGTTTCTATGGGGGGAAATCAACTTTCCGGACTACTCCCAATTTCACTAGCTAATTCTTCTAAACTTCAACTTTTGATATTTCTTCAAACAATTTCAAGGACAAGTTCCTAAGGATTTTAAATTCCCTCAAACTATTGAAAGGATAAATTTTGGAAACAATCATCTTGGAACAAGAGAAGCTCATGATTTGAGTTTTATCACTTATTTGATCAACTCCAAGAATCTAAAGATGTTGATCTTGGACCAAAACAATTTTGGAGGTGTTCTCCCTAACTCTATTACCAATCTCTCCAACCAAATTGAGAAGTTGTATCTAGGATACAATCAAATATCTGGAATCATCCCGTAAGGGATTGGGAACCTCGTCAAATTGTTTCTATTATCTCTCTCGCTAATAACTTTTACGGTTGTATTCCATCTTCGTTTGGAAAACTTCAGAGTTTATGGGGTTATTTCTTTTACATAAAACAATTTGTCGGACCTATCCCATCTTCTCTAGCAAACAATACTAAATTGAGTCTGTTAATTTTAGGAAGCAATGTGATCTGGAAGGAAACATTCCTTCGTGTCTTGGTGATCTTAGCCTATTGCAAAAACTGAATCTGGGACAAAACAACCTAAATGGTACCCTACCTAAAGAGATCTTTAATATTTCCTCTCTGCTTTTTCTTTACTTCTCTATGAACTCCTTAACTGGTTCCCTCCCTTTAGTAGTAGGAAAACTAAAACATCTTGTTCTAATGGATGCCCCGAAATAAGTTATCCGTCCATTGCCTATTACTCTTGGTGAGTGTGAGAGTCCGAAAAGTTATACTTGTATGATAATTTGTTTGAAGGGACAGTTCCTCAATCTTTCAGTTCTTTTAAAGAATGTGAAAGAATTAGATCTATCAAGCAACAACTTGTCCGGTGGAATTCGAAATATTTAGAGGTCTTTCCAGATTCCGGTTGTTGAATCTATCCTTCAATAAACTTGAAGGTGAGGTACCAAATGAAGCGGAATCTTTAAAATTGCAAGCAATTTTTCAAGAGCTGAAATTCTTATATCTCGTGGGGGGTATACACGAAACGCAATTGCCGCCATGCCGAATTAACAATTCTAAAAAGCAAGGAAGGTTCGATCCTTCCAAAATAGCAATTATCATCAGTGTGGTCGTGTTTATTCTTTTGGCATCATGTTCTATGATATTTTACTTGAGAAGAAAAGGTAAACTTAAAACGGCTTCTTTGCCATCAATCAGTGATCAGCATGTTAAGGTCTCTTATGGAGATCTTTCTCAAGCGACTGGTGGATTTTCTCCAACTAATTTTGTTGGTTCAGGTGGTTTTGGCAGTGTGTATAAGGGAATGCTCAACCAATATGAAACTGTTGTTGCTGTTAAGGTGTTCAAACTTCAATTGAGAGGATCGTTAAAGAGTTTCATGGCAGAGTGTGAATCATTGCGTAATATCCGCCATCGAAATCTTGTTAAGATTCTAACTTCTTGCTCTAGTATGGATTATGAAGGAAATGAATTCAAAGCACTAGTCTTTGAGTTCATGCCAAATGGAAGTCTAGAGAAGTGGTTGCATCAAGAGATTAGAGAACAAGACGAAGAATCGAATTTGAACCTACTTCAAAGACTAAATGTCGCTATTGATGTTGCTTCGCAGACTTAGCTATCTTCATCAAAGTGCCACGTTTTGGTTATTCATCGTGATCTAAAGCCAAGCAATGTGCTTCTTGATAAGGATATGGTAGCTCATGTTGGTGATTTTGGTTTAGCAAAGCTTCTTTCGGGATCGATAGAGAACTTGCATGACAATCAAAGTACCTCAGTAGGGGTAAAGGGATCTATTGGCTATTCCGCTCCAGGTAGGAATTCAAAGATCGACATGAGTTGATTCGAGTCCTTTTTCCAATTCATAAATGCATGAAAATCAATATCTGGTATACTGCATTAGTTATAATATTTATGTGTCCATATTTTTGTGACACTCAAATGCTTTTATTTGCCTCTTTTTCCCCCGTGTTAAGTTAGACACCATTAACAACCCAGTTACACGAGCTGATATAGGTATAGGAGGGCCTTGGATAGTTGGATGTTTTCAGCTCCGGAGCTTATAGCATAGTTATTTAGATATTTTTAAAGAGGAAAAATGAATTGTTAGTGCAAATGAAAAGCTGTTAGACTGAATAAAAACTATCAACTTAATCTAACTTCTTTTCTGTCCATGTTAGTTGAGTTAGAATTGAAAAGATCGAGGATGATGAAAGAACTGTGGTTGTAGCGGTAATTAAGCCAGTTTGTTTACTTCTATCAACATCTTAAGTGACGATTGTGAGGACCTTTTCAATTTCTCTGTAGTATAATGGATGTAAAGTATTACGATATTATGACTCTTAATATATTTATTTTTTTACTTTTAAATGGTTTTATGGAAACTAGTGATTGATGTATATGTTGCAGAATATGGTATGGGAGCCGATGCATCCATACAAGGTGATGATGTATAGTTACGGAATTATGGTGTGGAGATGTCCACGGAAGGAGACCAACCGACGAGATGTTTAAAGACGGTTTATGCCTCCATAACTATGCTAGCAATGGTTTGCAAGATCAATTTATAAAGATCATAGATCCAATACTTCTATCTGAAGGAGATGACACTCTAGGAGATACTTATAATAACATAAAAATCGGCAATCACAGAAGAGCAAAATTGCTAGAGTGCTTGACTACAATAGTCAGAATTGGGGTTGCATGTTCTGTTGAATCACCGTCAAAGAGAATGGATATCAGAGATGTTAGTAAAGAATTGCACGCTAGCAGAGACACATTTCTTGGTACTAGGTTCACAGAGAGAACGTAACTGACTCCAAAGACGGTTTAATTGAAAGGTAAAATCACATCTTTATATATATATATATATATATATTTTGCTTGCCAATGGCTCTTAATATATTTATTTTTTTACTTTTAAATGGTTTTATGGAAACTAGTGATTGATGTATATGTTGCAGAATATGGTATGGGAGCTGATGCATCCATACAAGGTGATGTTTACAGTTATGGAATTCTGGTGTTGGAGATGTCCACTAGAAGGAGACCAACCGACGAGATGTTTAAAGACGGTTTATGCCTCCATAACTATGCTAGCAATGGTTTGCAAGATCAATTTATAAAGATCATAGATCCAATACTTCTATCTGAAGGAGATGACACTCTAGGAGATACTTATAATAGCATGAAAATCGGCAATCACAGAAGAGCAAAACTGCTGCTGGTTTGACTACAATAGTCAGAATTGGGGTTGCATGTTCTGTTGAATCACCGTCAAAGAGAATAGATATCAGAGATGTTAGTAAAGAATTGCACGCTAGCAGAGACACATTTCTTGGTACTAGTTTCACGGAGAACGTAACTGACTCCAAAGACGGTTTAATTGAAAGGTAAAATCACATCTTTTTCTTTGGCTGTTATTTTGAAATTAAGTGCATTTGCCTCATATATCTTTTTGTCTTCAATAGTATCTGGTATCAAGTCTAATATCTCGGGAAATATATCCCACAAATAGTTGATCACTACAAAACAAAAATAAAAGGAGTATGTGCTCTCCATGAATTTTTACGTAGTTATAAATATGATATCTAGTATCAATGTATGCTGTCTGTGAAATTCCTTCGGCTGTGAGAAGTGATAGTAAGACCAAGCCTAGTGTCTCACCTTCAAATCATGGCACGCTGGCTGCTGAGATTCTCCCTCCATAATATTGTAGTTATCCTGGTATGATAAGATGTATTTCATATCTCATATCTCTATGGTGTAGGGAACTGTTGAGTTTATGATAAAGATGGATCTCATAGTCCTATTGTGGAGGAAACTGTTGTAATTCTTATTATAAATAGAGGACACGACCGCCTTGGTCTAGTGTGTTTTCCAGTCCATTAAACTATCTCAATAAACAATCTTTCATGGTATCAGAGACTTAGTCCAGCAACAAGAATTTTTTTTTTCTCTTTAACAGCAATCACAATCACAATGGACGCAGGAAACACCTCTTCAACTGGTGTCGTTGTACCCAACCATTCCGGGTTCATGTCAATCAAATTGGACAAGACCAACTATTCTCTTTGGCTTGCTCAAATTGTTCCTGTTTTGAAGAGCAAGACTAATGGGTTTTGTAGATGGTACAAAACCATCTCCATCTGAATTCAAACGGGATGCTACAGGCGCAGTGACAACTGAAGTTGATCCCGAGTGTGCTGCTTGGAATCAACGGGATCAAATGATCTTGAGTTGGATCAACAGCTCTCACTCCATCAGTGTTATCAACGGTGGCTCGCTGTACATCCTCACGTGACACGTGGTTGTCACTAGAAAAGAGGTATGCTTCTCACTCACAAAATCGCATTCTCCAACTGAGGAATGATTTGTTTACAACAAAAGGGGAAGGCCTTTCAATTTCTGATTTTGTGGACAAAATTAATCAGCTTGCTGATAATCTTGCCTTAGCTGGCAAACCTATTGAAGATGATGATCTTGTTACTATTATTATGAACAATGTTGGTTCCACGTATGAAGCTACAGTAAGTTCTGCTCAAGCCCGTGACACTCCTATATCCTATGACGATCTTGTGGCATTGCTTCTTAGTGCCGAAATGAGACTTAAGGCACATAACACACCTTCACTTGAAACCAATCCGACTGCAATGTATCCTCCTAAATCTCATCAGAACAATACTCGTGGTCGTGGTTCGCCAAATATCCAAGGATCTCACATGAGAGGCAGAGGTCGTGGTCGTGGATTTTATTCAGGACCATCAAACTATGTACCTCAGGCTAACAATTCTGATCATCTTGTTTGTCAAATATGCAATCGACCAAGACACTCTGCTATAGATTGCTATGAGCGCATGAACAAAGCCTATGAAGGTCGGGTTCCCACTCAGAAGCTCACTGCTATGGCAGCTACTGCATCATTCAACAACAGTCCAACCACTTGGATTACTGATACTGGTGCATCGAATCATATCACTTCCGATCTAACTAATCTTGCAATTCATGATGACTATCACGGCAAGGATCAAGTTCTTTGTGGCACAGCGGTGCAGTTTGGTTATAAAACATATTGGTTCAACTAATATATCACATGCTATGTCATCCTATAAAATGAACAATATTTTACATTGCCCTTCATTTCCGCTAACCTCCTTTCATTACATCAATTTTCGTGACAATAATTGCTTTTTGTTTTCTTCCCCGATTGTTTCTATGTGAAGGACCTAAAGACGGGAGGGGCTTTTCGAAGGACGTAATGAAAATGGTCTCTACTCTTTTCACATTCATAATCAGATTCGAAAGCAAGTCAGTCATCCTTTTGCGTTTGTTGGTGTCCGTGTTGGTGCTCAAGTTTGGCATTCTCGTCTAAGCCATCCCCGCATCAAACACCTTATCTAGACTTATGTCAAATAAATGTCTTCCTTTGAAAGGATCAACTTCAATCTTTTTTGTCATTCATGTCCATTAGGCAAAAGTACTAAATTGTCGTTTAGTTTGTCGAATTCAATAACAAAACTTCCTTTAGAGTTGGTGCATTGGGGATGTTTGGTGTTCTCCCACTATGTCTTTTAAAGGGTCGAAGTATTACGTTTTATTTGTCGATGATTTTTTCTAGATACTCATGGATTTTTCCTATGCAATTTAAACATGAAGTCTTTGATATTTTTGTCCGATTTAAGTTGCATGTTGAAAATTTATTCTCGACCAAAATCTCAAAGCTTTTCAATCGGGGAGGCTTAATACACTAAACGTGTTTTCAAAACTTCTTATCAAATCATGGAATTAGTTTTTCGTTCCTCTCTTGTGTCGACCATCCCGAACAAAATGGATTGGCCGAAAGGAAACATCGACATATAGTTAAAACAAGTCTCACTCTCTTGGCACATGCTCATATGCCAAGCACATATTGGGTTGATGCTTTCAATACTGCATTATACTTAATTAACCGATTTCCTAGTCGTGTTTTGAATAATATCACTCCCTACGAAAAATTGTTTCAGAAAACTGCTGTGTATGACTGTCTTCGAGTCTCCCTCCATAATCTTGTAGTTATTCTGGTATGATATGATGTATTTCATATCTCATATCTCTATGGTGTAGGGAACTGTTGAGTTTATGATAAAGATGGATCTCATAGTCCTATTGTGGAGGAAACTGTTGTAATTCTTATTATAAATAGAGGACACGACCGCCTTGGTCTAGTGTGTTTTCCAGTCCATTAAACTATCTCAATAAACAATCTTTCAAGAAGGGATAGTCTACAATATCTAGTTGTTAGATGAGATAGTCCTGCTTTCTGTGGTATAGTTCTCTGCTTCTCTTAGTATTGGTCTATCGTGCATATGAATGTATCAATTGAAATCAGTACTAGGTTTACTAACACGACTTTGATAATCTCTTTCTCTCACTCTCTTTTTCCCCTTCCAACTTGACTTGTATTGCATTTACTATATAAGCATGCTACACAAGCTAGCTAGGAAATTCTTAAATAGTTTGTCGTTTTCTCTTGTGCAGCTTGTAGGAATTGATCATTGTACATTCAATTCAACACAAAAAGCTCTTGGAATCGATGATTTTGAGAAAATTCCTAATGGTGCTAATGGTAATTTTCAATTCTTGCCACCTAAAGAGTAAATTGAAAGTTAAATAGGTTGTACAGGGTAACTGAAATGAGACCTTTTTTTGTCCGATTTCTTCTTCTTCTTTTTTTCTTTTTTTTTACAAAAAAAAATCCGATAATTGACCTTTACCTTTGGTTATTCAACTTGTTAATTCAATGGGCCATTTGGAATTTTCAGGAATTGAAGAGAGAATGCATCTTATCTAGGACACATTGGTTGTAGGCTTTCTTGGATTCTTAGCTTCTGAAGAAAATGCCTGGCGATATTTCTACTCCCGTTAACCTTACTGTTTCAATTGATCTGATGTAGGAGTCTGGTCAAATTTCTGTTACTAATTTTGTGCGAGTAACGAGTACTGAATGGTATGCATATACTCTGGTTTCTTTGTTATCTTGGCATGGCATACCGCATACCAGATAGAGTACCTCTGTATTTGTAGTAATGATAATAAGTCACATTGGGATGCCGGGGACACCGTATTATATTTAATTGTTAAAAAAATGGTAAGCCCAAGAGTGTAATGGCTTCTATTTTGGAGTACCAATGCAGTAAAGTAAAAAGTTACGCTTCAGTTGTATGGTTGCTTACTGAAGCATGGAATCTGAGAGTCATGATCTCAGATGACCGTTTAGTTATACTAACAAATGACAAGTTTCGGCTTAGTGAATGTTTGCCTTTATATATTTGACACAAACGAGACGTTGTAAGATTGATAGTTTGCATTTTTGGTACTGGTTTCTATTATATCTATGACTGAGTTGGATGGTGCTATCTGTATATTAAAGGACTTGACATGATTGAAATTTGCAGTGCTCAGATATTCAATATCTACCCAAGAAAAGGAGCAATTCTTGCTGGATCCGATGCTGATATAATCATCTTCGGCCCAAATTCGAGCTTCAAAATATCATCAAGGTCCCATCATTCAAGATCAAACACAAATGTGTATGAAGGAAGGAGAGGAAAGGTATTTATTGTAATACTTATATAGATATCTATTTTGGTTAAGGAATTGGCTAAAATACTATTAGTAAATCTGACCAGTGAAAGATCTATATCAATTGGGTATTGTAGTCACTGTAATTCATGATGTACACTTTGATTGTTGTGACGGACCTATGATAGACTTAAATGCTTTTATTGGATATTTAGAGGTTAAGATGAGTTAAGCTTGTGAGAATTAGCATCAGTATGTTGAAAACAGTCCCTTAATTAATAATAGTTTCTTTTGAACCTTCCTAGTTCCTACTCTCATAAAAACATGTGAGAAAAATAAGCTACTAAATGCAAGCAAAAAACGTGGGCATTTCTTGTTGCGGAAACGAATTTCACAGAATTCCATTGGATGGAACTAGTGATTGATGTATATATTGTAGAATATGGTATGGGAGCTAATGCATCCATACAAGGTGATGTGTACAGTTATGGAATTCTGGTGTTGGAAATTTTCACAGGAAGGAGACCGACCGATGAAATGTTTAAAGACGGTTTAAGCCTTCATAACTATGCTAGCAACGGTTTGCCAGATCAACTTATAAAGATTGTAAATCCAATACTTCTATTTGAAGGAGATGACACTTTAGGAGATACTAATAACATGAGAATTAGCAGTCACAGAAGAACAAAACTGCTAGAGTGCATGATTGCAATAGTCCGAATTGGGGTTGCGTGTTCTATGGAATCCCCATCACGGAGAATGATATTAGAGATGTCAGTAGAGAATTGCACGCTATCAGAGACGCATGCATTTCTCGGTACTAGGATTCACGGAGAACATATCTAACTCCAACGACGGTTTAAATGAAAGGTAAAATCACATCTTTTACAAATAAATGAGTATGAAAGAGATAGAGAAAGTAGAAGAAATCTGTATTTTGCTCTGTACTTTTCCCTTCATTTACTAGCCATTTGGCCCGGCCTATGGCCGGACTTGCTACATAGATAGCTAATGACTCAAAAACCTAAAGTCCACTTGAATAAATAATATATGTATATTGATAGCTAATGATTAATTACTTATAATATATATATATATATATTTTGTTTGATGGGTTTATGTGTGTTTTTTTTTTAAGTATTATTGTCCTAAAAAACAAAGTAAATCTAAAATAAAGCAATAGATAAGAAGACATATAACAGAAAGTCGAAGCTTAAAGTATATAAGTGCTAAAACGTTATAAGTTAAGTATCCATGATAACAATCTCCTGAAAAATTGTTCCAAATTTGGGTGTAATGTTACCGACGCTCTTCAGTAGGCCAATAACGTCTACAATTGTTTTCACATAAATGTCAGGAGAAACCTAATCAACAAATAGCCGAGTTAACAAAGGAAAGTGGTTATTGAAATAAAATATTACCTATGAGGTGAGTTTTGTTTTCAACTTGGCTTGAAATTTGCAATGTCAATACCTTCTCCATTCATTGGCGTGACTAATGCGATTTTGAAAAAGATCTTGTGATCATTCTCAATTAGCCTATAACTTTTCGCAAACCACACGTCGAATTTCTCTAATGTGTAGATATTGCCTTCCTTTAACACATTTCCTTAAAGTATATCTCCAAAATCCTTAAAGTTCAATAATCACGTCAAATTTCTCTAATGTGTAGATATTGCCTTCCTTTAACACATTTCCTTAAAGTATATCTCCAAAATCCTTAAAGTTCAATAATAGATGAGCATTTGTTAACCATTAATTCAATTGTTTACCATTAATTTATATAAAATGGGTATTGACCATTGATATAATTTTTTTAATTCTTGGTAATATTTGATAATAAAAGTTTATGAATTAGTATGTATCAAAAATCTTACTTCTAAAATATATTGAAACTCAAGTAGCAAACGTAATAATTGATGAGGCTAAAAGGCTCTATTTTTTTGTATTAATGGGTATTAGAGTGTATTATTATTAAGATGTCCAATTTTTTATGGGTTTCATGATAAAAGTTCGCTTAATTTTTAAACACATTAGTATACTTAACACGTGGTGTCACATTCACCATTTGTATCTCTAATTTCCACACGTGTATTCGCACTCTGATTTTTTTAAGAAAGCAAATGGTTAACCTCTTTAGTCTCTTGGGTATCTATTTTCAGTTTACTTTAGCAAAAAAGTAAATTCAGACGCTCTCAAAGGTACTTTTCTTTTTCGCAAAATCTCTTGAACTCGCTATCGTTATTTATAGTTTTGTAATTTGCTATATTCATTCTTATTGGAATTGAGTCAGAGTGCTTTTGGTTCCTTCTCTTAAACGTTTAATTATCAGATTTGTTGAATTGCAACACTTTAAGAAACAATTAAAATATTTTTATAGAACCTACATTTAAATCATATCATATTATTAGTGTTTTTGATATATTGATTGTTTTTAGGTATTAGATATATCTTTACATTTGAAGAATGGTTTGTTTGATGGTCTTGCTGTCAAATTTCAATAAAAAAAAATTTAAGTGACTTATGAGATACATTGCCCTTAATCCATTATAAAGACCTACAAAGAAACACGATAAAACCTCTTTGAAGTTGCCAAAATACACAATAGAAAGATTTAGATAAGCTGCATTATGTATCCGGCTAGAGTTTGTTAACCATGATTTGATCTTTTGTCCGGTCCTCATCAAGTCGGTGTACAAATTAAATATTAAGTTCCCCATATCCTTTGTAAGACCATTGTTGCATGTGTGATATGCCTTAGATACTTCTAAACAGAAAATTTTGCTTAATATTAGTTTAAGCAAATATTAGTTTCAGGGGCATATATATTTGCTTGAAATAAGAAACACCATTGATTGAACCATTGTGTTTACCTTTCCCTGTTGTCCCAATCAACACCAACCCCAAATTACAAGATTACCAAGAGTGGGTTCTTTTTTTTATTGTAAGTGAGATTTTTCACATTGCAAGAAATTTGGATGAGTGGTCAATATAATATTCATATCTCATAGTTATGCATAGCTGCTAATACTTTTATAAAAAGACCCATTAGGTATGACGGATTCGAAAGCTAGTAATGATTCAAAAGGCGAACTCTTTTCGCAATCATTAGTGACAGTCTGAAACTACAATTCTAATTCATGGACTAAATGTTTGTTTTTTGCCTTCTGATTGACCGACATTAATAGGTGTTTTGGTTTAGGGGATTAAAACCCGCCCCTCTTCATCACTGGTTGGACTTATTAGGCATACATGAATCAAAAGAAAGAGGTAGATATGTCCCTATGTGATAGCTTTAACACACCCTCCCATCCCTTCTTGACCAGTTTGTTTCAACACACCCTCCCATCCCTTCTTGACCAGTTTAGGGGTTTGCAGTGGTGAAGGGACCCTTAAATACATTGCGGTGGCAAAGAGGTCTTTCGAGGAGGGGAAAAAAAAGAGGTATTTCATGGAAATGTCCTTTCTTTGAAACATACAGAAGAATCATTGTTGAGATTAGGGAGTCTAAAAAACATGAGTGCAAACGAAGCGAAGGAGAAAAAGAAAAATGAAGATAAATTTGATTATCCATAATATCCAAAAATCAATTAAGAAACCCAGTAAGTGAGAGAGTCTAACTCAACCACCTCCCCAACCCTAAGCACTTTACTCCATCCCATGTTAAAATTCCAACAGAAATTCCTTATAACGCAAGTTTCATTGGAGTCGGTTAACTTTACCCCACTACATCTCTGCTAGTACCGAATTAGTTCCTCAATATTCTTTTTTCTTGAGAATTATCCAAAGTAAAGAATAAGAATAAAGAAAACCTTTTCTCGATAACTAATGCAAGTAATCAACAAATGAAAACACGGAGAACTAAAGTTTATTTTCCTAATTTAGGATAACTCCTAAGCGGTTTAGAGAACAGGGAATAAAAGCACCAACAACACACATAGTCACACACAAAATATTATCGAAAAAAACACACACACACACACACACACAAATATTATTTAATAATATCATGTCATTTGGGGCCCGAAACCAAAAGGAATAAAATAAAGAAATAAGACTCGGCAGTTCACAGTTCACAATGGAAGTAATACCGGCCATGACATGGCCGCTTCAAAGGACCTATGGATAATTGCAATCAAACCACAAGTACAACCGGTAATAGATTTGGAGTTTTGAGGTATTCAAACACATGGTGAAGGCACTTCTAGAAGCGATCAATTCCATATCACCATTAAGGATGCCACAATTCTTTGCTAAAACAAATTATCTCCAAAAAGCTATCGCGAAAAGAAGATAGGTTGCCTTAACGCCCTTCAGAGACCCGAACCACGGGGAAGGACAAATGAAACAAAATAAATATCATGTCTTTTATCTAACCAATCAAAAGTTGTTCTTGAGTTACTCCCCTAATTCATGGCAAAGAAACATGGACTTTCCTAAACCGACGATTAAAGCCTCCTATTTATTTTTTCTTCAACTCAATTAATTCATTTAAACACTTTAAACATCATATTTTTTGGAAAAAAACGTAAGGTTGACCTAATCTTTAGTCCAACCGGTTAGAACCTTCACTTTCGTGATTTTCCATAATTTTTGAAACGAAGTCACCGGTGAGTCTCTATATATCGAAGTAAAGAGAAAGACATTCATTCAATTACTAACCGCAATTTGCTCATTGCACCCACTTCAACTTAACCTCCTAAAGCTGCACAAAGAGCACTTCTTTGCACTAAAGCATCTTTCTCATTACCACTACCTCGATGACTGCCAGGGTTGTGAAGAGCATTGAGCTTCAGCTCATCTTCAAGCCACTTCACAGAACTAACAACCTGCAGGGGACATTTCAAATTACAAACTCAGATCTGGAACCAATCGAACATGACAAACTGCAAGATCATATAAAGTGGAGGGGGAAAGGGCTAGATTCTAGAGCTAAATGATCATATAAGAAGATAAAATCTAAATTAGTTTAAGTAAAACCATAGGTTGTTTCAAGACCAACCCAAAGGTTAGTTTGATTATAAGGGAGTTTGATCACCTAAGTTTCTTTTATTAGTTTTTCTACTTCTTTGGCATGTCGTCATTCTTGGATTGTGTTACATATTTAGTTGTATGATGCATCCCCACCCTTGGTCATGAGTATGCAGACTCCAACGTGAAGCATGCAATCGTTAAATCGGCATCTTGTTAACAATAAAGAAATGACTTCCATCAATGTCATTGCAGAATTGTATTGGACTTCATAACTACCTTTTCGAGAAGAACGACCAAAACACAAAAGCCCTCGACTCCGTAATGCTTTTGCAAATTGTCGAATTCCCTTTAGCTAAATGCCATAAGGCTCTTTGCCGCCATCGCCTTCATCATAGTTTTAGTTTCGGGGGTCTTCGGTTCCCTCCCTTTAATACTATTCCCATACATAGAAGACATGCTTGGATGATGATTAAGGTATCTTTGGTTATTCGCTTCACACTCCCCACCATTGCTCTTCGCATTGTTCACATTATTATTCTGCTTGGCTGTTATTTGTTGTTGTTGTTGTTGTGGTGGTGGTGGCCTCGAATTGGTCTTGGGCATGTTGGTTGCCATGGTAGTGCCAAATACTCAACTTCCACAGTGGTGGAGGAATAGCATAGTCGTGTCGTTGTTGCCGTGTTACATAGTTATCTTGAGTCATTGAATTGAGTTTTATACGCGATTATTTTGAATGTCTCCGATTAAGCTCTTCTAAAAATCAAAAAGAGCAATGTTTCCTAACCCAAGTGTTTCATCAATAACATGTAACATCAAAGAAATTCTTGGAAACTACACAAATGCTTCCTAGCTAGACTTACATGAGATGTGAAGGCCATGAAACTCTTGGATGCACCTCTTTCCATGAGGTTGAGCACCTTCAATGCTATAATAAGAACACCTTTATATACGGATCCAAAATTTCCCATACCAATCAAGTTTTGTGGAGAAAAACCATTTCCGTTAGAGACTACTTTTCCAAAAGAGTTTTAAAGAAAGATTTGCTCGACGCTTTTGCTTCAAGCAAAATGCAAGAAACAGGAATGATATACTTAACGAGAGGGAGAAGAACACCAAGTATCACCTTTAAAGCAAGAGACATTTCCTTTTTCTTTGACATTTGGATAGGGCATTTTTCGGCAAATGAAGTTCGGTAAACACCCCAAGATAAGTTTACTGTTTCCACCAATTGAATATGCACTCACATTTTCAAAGATCCCTCTTATTGGTGCGTCACCCTCAAAGTTATTGAATGATAGATTTAAACTTTCGAGCACCAATATCGGATATTAAAGATGAAGAGGAGGCTAGGCGACCAAGCTCTCGAATTGAGAATCTCGAGGTCACCGAGGAAGCAAGTAATAAAGAGGGAAGGCGGAGACATAGACTCTGTACCAACTACAATGCTAAGCACTCTTGATAACGTTAGTGTCAACATTCACAATGCATTCTTAGGACAATAGTCGCTAAAACACCAAATGTAAAAGGAATTATGTATCCTAAGATACCTATTGCTATGGCTCTCCTTCAGTTGCAAAATAATGTTATGATCCATTTATACTCCAATAAGAAATTGGAAAATTGTGAAGCCAAACAATCCAAAAGTTTCAAGTACAACTTTTTCATTGTATGCGGGAATACTATTCTTGTGAACTCCTTACTCGACCGAGGAATGAAGGACCGAGCATCGAGACCACCCGAAAACATCGACAGAAATAATAATGTCGATAACGCGTACATCGTAGACTTAAGTATACTTTTCCTTTTGTTTTCATAGTGAAAGAGTATGTGCCTGTGTTTTACTATTTGGCCTCTATATGCCTTTTGACTCGATTGGATTTGTTTATCGTGCAAATTTTAAGCTCCTTCGCTCCAATGAGGCCTGCCAGAGATATTCAGAAGCTTGTATACAGCTCTGCAGAGATATGGGAGTGAAGGTTATTGATCTCTACACAGCCATCCAGAAAACAGATAGTTGGAAAACTTCATGTTTTATAGATGGTGTCCATTTATCTTCTGGGGGTAGCAAGATAGTAGTGGATGAGATACTGAAGGTCTTAAAGGAAGCGGAATGGGAGCCGAGCCTATATTGGAAGTCCTTGCCGTCTGAATTTGCTGAGAATCCTCTTTCTGCTCACAAAGAGGGTGCCATAAACGCTGATGAATGGACCTTATACAGGGAAAACTGGCATTAAATTTATTATTCTCTTTGCTCATAATGTTCAGATGAAAAAGTCTACTATGTTTGTATTGCATACGCAACATCTAAAGAAATTCAAAATACGTTTAAGTTGCCAATGAAAGAATATATCAGTTCAATAAGAGGCTTCAACTATTAAATGTAATTTCTGATCAAATTCCAAATGGTGCGGTTCCTTGGCTTTTTGTCTCTGATCATACATGACGACTGCAAAGACAGCGTTCTCTACAGCTTAACCAGCTACCAGTATAGAATATCAGAAAAGGCGAAGTTGAAGGCCAAGTGCCCAACACTACCTTACATAAACATCCATTTGAGATTGTTAAAGATCTCTACCACTGGAGCTAACATTGATATTTACTATCATCCATGTTTTAGTTTCCCAAAATGATCATATATATTCTCTCCTTTTTGTAATTCAAAACTATCCTTTTAACTATTTTATCAGGACAGGATAGAACTGCAATACTCAAATATGTTAATCAAGTCATTTTAAGGGCCTCCACATCGCGCGCCTAGATTACTCTGAATTATAATATTAGCAGCTTTGATGAACCTAAGGTTAAGGTATCAAAAGAATGTGTTCCTTATCTTGCAAACAATATGAGTCGAGCCTTCTCTATTTATAATTAACTTAAACCAACGATATACAAATAGGAATTTTGGGACACCAAGACATTCTAATTAGATTTCAACACCGTTACCTAATCAAATTTGGAAACCAATTTATCACCTTCAATCTATTTCTATTTCTATTTATTTTCTATGGACTAAATTAGAAACCACCTAAAACCTATGAGAGAGTTCTTCCCACGTGGATCTCTATTTTGTCTGTGAGAGTTCTCTCACACGTAAATCTCTATTTTGAATAGGAATTTCCCTGCCATAATTCCACAAGACACTTCAAAGAAATTTCCAAATTAAATTTCGAAGATTCAAATCAAATCTGATACAGATTGTATAATACACTGTTGTCCAAACAAATCTAATCCAAGTTATGTATGCTTCCAAACAAACAAATCTAACAATACCTACATTTTCCCAGACGTGCATGCATTCTAAAGAGATTTCTTCTACATTAATCATTACCATGTGTGGTGCTCCCCATTTGTGGAGTCATTGAGACTTACCTTCAAAAGTGATTTCCCAACCTGGTTGTAAACTTGTAATGCAGCTCTATCCTTGCAGCTAAATCAGCTGAGAAGTTAGCTTCTACATGAGTTTTCAATGGGTAATAAAACTCTTTCAGCCGGCATTCTCTTCCAACAGGCCTGAAGATCCAAAGGAATCAGACATTCCCTGAAGCAAAGGCTGATATAGCTGCAGATCTGTCGTCTTCAAGCCAAAGATTATACCAGCCTTTCCTTATAGTACAACCCGTCAGCACCTGCTCTTTGAGCTAGTGCATAGAATATACCCCTGATGAATAAGCAAAAGAACATACCCTGTTACTGTTCAACGAAGAAATGTCATATAGCGGAGGCCAATCCTCCTTCTCAGCCAACAAATGAGCAGCATCTTTAAAATGTTTCAAGGCGTGACTCTCATCAAACATCCATGGGAATATCATCTGTAGTAGTAAACCAAGATGTCAATAAGATGAATCCAGTAAATACAGTAAACACCTAATAGTATGCCTTTGGGTAAACAGAAAAACTACTTTTTATGTGAAGGTTATGATTTCTACCTAATAGTATGTCTAGCTGCTTCTATTAGCTCCCATGTAAAATGCATATAATAGTTTTATTAATGGAGATAATCTAATGTGACAGAGGCTCTTAAAAGTATCACCAAATGACCACATGCTTCTATTCTAAGGGAATACTCATGAGACACAGTCACCCTGGAATACTCATTATTTTCAGAGAGACAAATACTAATACGTTACACAAAAAGAATGCAAATATTAAAATTTGGAATATAATCCAATATAGCTTAGCTTGCTCTATTTGGATATACCGATATACTAAAAATCATCTGTGAGGAGAAACCTGTGAGAATTCAACATGGGGGAAAATGCAACTAACCAACCAAATATCTAATGCAAAACTTCAAAATTCTGGAAAAACAACAGCAAACCTAAAGAAGAACTCTAGGCTCAACTACCTTGGCTACAATATTAAAGATCTCAATTCCAGGCAAGAACATACGCACCGGATGATAAGCCCAGGCTGCAATGACCTAAATCGAGTTATTTATGCTCAATGCTATATTAATTTCAATATGCTAGCCTAGAACGGAAACAATAGGCCATATAATCTCGACAAAGCATACATTTAATAGGTTTTGTAGAATATAGAATAGGTGCCTTAAGCAGTATTCATCGTTGCTGCTCCACATCGCATTACAGACTATGAATGTTCTTAAAGATCATAACTTAAACAGTTTAATGTGTACATAGTAATTAAAGTCAGCAGCTCCGTTTGAAGTTTACAAAGTCTAATGCAAATCAGCAAAGGTTTTGGGAAACAACTTGTATAGTGCAAGATAACTAACAAAGTTTAGAATTAGTGTGCTTTCACCTTCTTTTTCCCTTATGTCGCTTCTGGCAAGCAGCATACTTATGCACCATGTCTTGAATCCTGCAAAAGACCACACTACCAACTCTAATGTCGTCTTGTACCTGTGTTACAATGTTTTTGTGTTTAAGCTTTCTTCACAACATACATGAGCTAAAAATGAGAATAACCACCTAGCTAATTTAAAGCGTTGTAGATGTTCAAGAATTGCAAAGATGAAAACATACCTAAGTTAGTGAGTTTCTTGGCCCTGAGTTATGACTTTGTAAATCTTCGTGAACTCCATGAATCTGGGGCTGTTTTACCCCGGTGATGTTACCATTTTTTTGTCGGTGAGAATGGAAGTTAGAGTCACCCTCCTCAATCTTCGTCTAACGAATCAACTGTATTAAAACTCGGTAAATCATATTTGTCCACCTTTAAACACCCTGATAAAGATAGAGAGAGCAAATACAACAGTATGAGCATCGCAGAAGGTCTCCAGTTTCTAAACCATGACAATGTTGCCAATTCTAAAAGGAGTCTATGCTTTGGCATGAGAATTTGGGATACATGAACTACCATAATTCACAGGTGCAAGGGCAAACTAATAGGTTTACTTCAAACTCCAGGATCAAATGAACTTCATAAAATCAAGATACAACAGGGACTGGGACAAACACTGTTCACCAAAAGGATTTCCTCTAGTCCATTTTCTATGATACATTATACTCATGTGCCAAATTTTCAATATTTGGATAAGTACAACATTGATCATCGTGGTTGGCAACTTGGCATTCTACATTTTAGTATCTTTGTTTACAGAAATTCATTCTGCACTTGATCGATTAAAAAACAGCATCAAATGAAAGTAAGCTTACTTGATATCAAGGCCTTGGGTCGGGTCTTGAACAATATCCGATGACTTATAATTCCAATTACTTCCAATTCTACCCTTGATGAGGTAGGTTCATCAAGCTTGCTTGGGTCCCCATCTCTTTTTTTCTTCAATACCAACAATGGTTTTTTCAAGGACATTCTTGATCCAGACAGTTCATGGTACCCAACAGTGAAAGTATAATTCCCCTGAAAAGAAAAAAATTGAATCAGTTAATTCGACGAATCAATTTGGATCCCCCCATTTTCAATCAAACACCTTTACCATACCCAACCCCAATTCGGGATGGACCAGATGTTGTTAATTAATATATTGTAAAGAGATGTTTTCAAGAAAAATGAAAAATTAAGACTTTACCTGAAACGAAAGCGGCAGAGGCGACCAATTTCGAGGTTTTGAAAGGCGATCTTGAAAAGAAGGTTGAACTTCAACTACGCCTTGCATTTCTCACGATTGCCCATTCTGCACACAACTTCTGTAAATAAAATTTTGAAAATGAAACACAAACGCTGGAGTTGGAGGCATTGGACTCAGAAGGGAGATCGAATACTCTATTCGTTCTCAAGGATGCAGAATAACAATAATATTTGTAAATAAATCTTTGAAAATCAGACACACATGTTTTTTGCTCTCAAGGAAAAAAATCCTATAACTAATCAATTCCAAATGCAGTATTATGCAGAATAACAGTAACTAAAAGACTTGATGCAAACAACATATAAACAAAAATAACAATACATGCAACTTTAAGTCAAGGGAAGTGAAAGTATATTACCGCCTTCTTTCCTTGTGCAGGGACTTCAGGCCTCAAATCCTGACCAATACTCTTACTTTCCAAATCCCAAATCTTAATCCCATCTTCCGTCCCGGCACATAGCCAATACCTATTAGGACTAAAACAAAGCGCATAAATAATCCCACCAGCATTAAGCAAATACAATCTCTTCCCTTCAGCCAAATCCCAAAGCAAAGTCACCCCATCCTTCCCACCGCTTGCACAAAGCGACCCATCAGGTGAAACAGCCACCGTATTCAAATAGCCAGTATGACCAGCCAAAGTAGATTTCAACTTACAATTTGATAAATTCAAACCTTCACTGTCCTGTCCCACGACGCAGAAACAATCGTGGGATTCTCCCAAAAGGAGAAAACTTTACACTACTGACCCAATTACTATGCCCATCAGCTTCTTGAATTATGTACTTCCATTCACCCAGCGTATTCCAAAGCTTAATAGTCTTTTGGAAGATTTTAGGAAGATTTAATTGAACTTTCGCCAAGAGTAGTAGAAGGAAGCTTCTTCAAAAGTGCTCGCTGTTGGACTTGCAGTTCCTAAAAGCATGCTTCAAAGTCATTAAGAACACTTCAGAGGAGGATATTCTGAGAAAGGCGTCATCTTGAGAGAGTTTGAATTAATGATGAAGGTGGTGGAGATATCTGTTGTGTGGTTATCTTCAAATGCAGTTCTTCTTCATCACTTGATCTCTGTATTTGTGGTAGCTTCTCAGAAGAAATTATTGTCTGTTCTTGAGAGTTCAATTATTTTGGAAGAAGAATGATGAGAGAGTTTGAAAAGAATAGAGATAGGTTTTTAACTATTTTGGGCTACGGTACGAACAATTGAAATAGTGCGTAGAATTCATTTTTTTAGATAAAATCTGATGTGTCAGTATGAGAGAAAAAAAAGGGGCTGACGTGGGTCACTGGGAGCATTCTCCACTACTGAGTATTAATGGTCTTTGATGTTCTTATGGGATATATAGAATACTGTTTAGAAACATTAATAAATTGAGTAAAAAGGAAATTGAAGGCAGATTCTTCATACATGTGTTAGAGGTTGCTACCAACCAGTACATGTTTCCTTCCCAGGATAGTGGCCGTATGCTCTACTTTTACGAGGTGAAAGTTATTGGTTGTTTTGTATCAATTTGGTTATTGTACGTGCAATCTTTGTTAAGGCCAACTCAAATGGTCCCTTATCCCAGTAAACCATGAAAATCTCCCTCCAATTCCCTCCTCCCCAAATATTTGCAACTGAAGTTCTCACCGTGTATATGCAGGGTGGCTCAAGTTTCATCCCACAATATTTTTATGTCATATTTGTTTCTAGTTGTACCTGTAAAGATTTTTTTGTTATGTTTTGTAACATTTGTAAAGATTTCTAGTGTTGATAATAGATTTTGGTGAGTTTGTCCAAAAAATGTGTCATTCAATCTAAATTTTGATTACTGTAAATTGGTCAAAGACCCAATATAGATCTTAATCTCTTGCTTTCGTTCTTCCTTGTGTCTATTTAAAAAAAGAGTTTCAATTCAACGTGTTTGTTCCATCGTATCTTTCAAAAAGTTAGCTGTTCTCCGGTTAACAATTGGTGGGCTTAATTGGGCAATATTTTTGTTTTTGAGTTCTTTCATTTTTTATGCGAGTTTCAATTCTACGTGTTTGAGAAATTTACTTATGTAATGCTTTTTATTCCTAATATATTGTTTTCCTTTATCCTCCCTTCCAACCACTTTCTTTCAAACCTCTTCCACCATGGTGAGTGAGAGACGAGACTGTTGTACATTTTCTTTTGGGATGACTAGTGTCTTTGCTACTATCATTGTTGACAAAAGTTGTCTTACCTGTTGTTCATTTGAAGTTTCTTAAATCAAAAGTTGAGAATGTAGAGGACATAATTGAGACTTATTTACTGGATTTGCCTGAATCGGCCTTGGAATGCATTTTAGAGAAACTCCAGCCAATTGATTTTGTGTAAAGTGGCAGAAATTTGTAAACCGTTGAGATGGATGGATGGTGGGCGATTACCTATAGGAGAGGCACATGAAAACGAAAGGGGTTGGGTGATCGGGCAGGTTGCTTATCGAGAATGGAAATGTCAGTATGGTATAAGGAAGGAATTTTATCAAAAGAAGAAAAAAGTTGGCTCAAGTCTCTCTCTTTTGTATGCTCAACTTCATTGCCTATGGATTCTATCATATCTTGGTATCTTTGTCTTGAGCATGGCAAGCTCTAGTTCCCAGCTCAGGTCTATAACCGAGAGGTAGTTATCATGAGTACTTAATCCCAACTATTTCTTAGTTAAAAGTGTTCAATTGGAACTTATCAACAATGAGCAGATTTTTTTGTTTCTTTCTTATTTTAGCTTTTAAAGATCAGCATTATGTTTCAGTCGAACGACAATCATAGTTTGGATTTGCATATCACAATAATGCTTGACTCTCAATTTGTAATGAATGGTTTATGAGTTTCAACGTCTGATGGTTATGGTTTTAAAATGACTGAAATTTAGGTTCTTCTTTTCCGTCTTTTCATTTCAGAATGGGCATGTTCAGTATATGTTGTCATGTTATGATGGAACTTAGCTATGATTGCTTCAGAGACACCTTTCAAGCAAGGTATCAAAGTTTATCCTACATTTTCGTTTTCACAACAGATGATCTCATGTTGTCATTATTCTAATTCAACATCAATTTTAAAGCCTCAAAACATCTAATTGTTTCAAGCTATAGAATGATGGATAGAAAATGACCAAAATGCTAGTACTAGCACTATTGACACTTTTCAGTGTATCTTTAGCTCATTTGAGTAGGTGTTCGTACCTTCTGGAACTTATTTTGTTCATTGGATGTTTGCTCTGTTTTCAGGTATCCATCTCATTATTCCACGGACACCAGTGATAGAGCAATCGTGCACTGGGATAGGATAAGAGCACAACCAATAGACATTCCCCCTAATAATGTTCATGCCTCAGATTGTTTAGACAAATTACATCCGGGGGACCATGTTGAGATTCAGTGGAGAGGAAACAAAGAACTTCCTTATGGTGTGTTCACGACGTCTGAATTCTATGCTTTCTTGAAATTTATTGATTCGAAGCTGTACAAGATTACATTAAGTTTCCAATATTTAATCTACTTTCTCTAATTTTCTACCTCAATATTTTATACCAAGTTTATCCTTAAAACTAGAATAAAACAAATTTATTGAGTTAGTTGTTTGTGTTGTATTACTTGTATGCTTCACAGGGTGGTGGTATGGTGTTGTTGGTCACCTGGAGACGTGCGGCGAGATTAGAAGTCTCTGCCATTGTCAAAAGAGCGGTAAGAGAACTTATTTTTCTGATTCGATAAACTGAATTCAATTTCCCCATGTAATTTTGGGGAAGAATGAGAACTAAAAGTTTTCCATCTCATTTCTCTTGTTTTTAGTTGTTAGTATAGTTCTTGTTTTACCAAGAGGCTTAATTGATTAATTGTTACGTCTCATGCAAAATTATTTCAATAGATACTTTTCATAGTGGTATTCAACCAATATAGCTCTGGTTCACTGTGTAGCAAATTGTGAGTAGTAAGATGATGAAAAGTAGTTTTTATTAAAGTTTTTACTCCCTTGGGCATTAGACGTGGATTTGATATTACCTAAATTGTAAGATCATGAATATCATTACAGGTTAATTTTATAGGTAAACTATTTAATCAAAACTTATGTTAGAAAACTATTTCATTTACACCCATTGAGTGGCTAAATGCCTATGCATGTTTATCAACATCTCTAGCCCCAAATAATTTTTAATAATGTTGAACTAAAATGGACAGCCATTAGAACCATGACAATTTTCTCTATACAAAGATGTAAGAGCTTGAGACTAATTATTGCTTGAGTCATGTTTATTTTATTTTATTTTTGATTGGCAAGCCTGTTTTATATGAGATCAGTAACTCTTTGGTGCTGGCAAATATCTGGTATCATCACCCAAAGGTTTTACCAACTTTGCTAGTTTGGGGGGTGGGGTGAGAAACAAACGATCCTTATAACAATGGTCTAGGACTGAAAACCTTTGACCTACAACCTCATTATTGTTTCCCCAGCCAAAACATCCACAAATCTTTTGTGTAGCCACCTGATTGGTTATCCTTTTCTACTCTTTATGTTTTTGTTTATCTCACACTCTCACTCTTATGTTTGGCATTAGACATAATAATTATCTAGAAAGAGGCTAGTTTGATCTGCACTGCTGCAGATTTGCATGACCTCATGTTTTTTTGATGTTGAAAACATACTGCTCCAATCTGTGTGTTGTTCATATCTGGTTTAATTTAGATTTGCAGTTGCATAGATTTGATATTCAGATTGACGAGAAATTTTAGTTTGTTGGACCATAGTGTATGAAGAGTTCACCAGTCCTTTTTCTGAGCACTTAATTTTTTTTGATGGATTTCTTTATTAAAAGGATTGTAAAGCAATAAATTACGGTGAAGTTTAATTTCTTTGATTTTGCAGATCCTTCCTTGAACATGTTGGCATCTGGGCCTTATGGTCTTATATTTTCTTCATTTGTACCATTCTACTTTGGCATCCGTGTTTCGACACGATTTCGCATTTTTGGAATTAACTTCTCTAACAAGTCGTTTGTATATTTAGCAGGTCTTCAGGTAAGTTGGTTCTTTAACTATTTCATGGTTTTTCTTTTTTATCAATTTCTAGGCTGGCTCAACGTGAAATAGTTTTTTCTCAACTAAATGCTAACTGTACTTTTACTGTCACCTCACAGCTCCTTTTCTCGTTAGGAAAAGATCTATTCTGCCAGGCATATGTGGTGTTCTTGCTGTTCTTCTCTATCGTTCGAATATTTTAGGCGTACGCCGCATCAAGGTTAGTTTTTAGTTTTCCAATTGTTCTTAACCTTCTTTAGATAATTTAGCTGGGCGTGTTCTTATATGGCAGTAGAACGATTACTTAGATTTCACTAGTAGCCAGCTTAGTAGCTCTTCATTGAATGGAGCAACAATTTCAGTCATTCAGACTATTTTATACAGAAGATCTATTGAATCAAGCTATACTCGGATACAATATTTTACAAGTGCAGCTAATTGTAATTTTTTAATTATCAGGAATGAAGAAAACATGACTCCAGAAAAACGGTACTATAGATAGTTATAGATCGTCTTGTGGTGCTCCTTTTTCTTTTTAGGCACACAGATCTCAGTAAAATCTTTAGATTGTGAAGTGTACGGACTGTCTGATATGAAATTGGAACAATTGTATGTTTAATAGCTAAATGATTAACGGGTTCTTATTGCAAAATCAGTTCCTTTTCATTTCACTTGAACAAATAATGCCCAATGACCAAATGTCATACAGCTCCTAGGGTGCCATATGCATTCTATTAACCATACTTGGAGCAGTGCTGTGGCTTTCTTTGTTACTGCAATATATACATGTCCTAAACCTTCCACATCATGGTCTTTCTTCACAATGTAATTTGTTTATTGAATAACTTTTGCAGTTCCCGGAGTTTGTCAGTTCGTTCGTTTCGCGATTGTCTTGGCCCACTTTGGGAGGTTCATCCCCTCCAGCATCAGGCGGGAATGTAATTGGAAACATACCATCTTATACCGGCCATGAAGTGGAGGCAAGTACTGTTAGTAAATGATTTTTACTGCTGTTTGTCACTTCTGAAGAACTTATGGATGTTAGCTTTGTTTTATTGCACAGAACTATATTCTTACATCATGTATGTTAATATTATTACCATGCGAAGTCCTTATCCAAATTTATGTCTGACATTGGCTCCACTTTAAATGTTGATGAATCTTATTCTAACTTTAGGCTGTCACAGATCTTCATTTGCTGCATTGATGTTTAAATTTTGGTGCTTAGATTACTGACTTATAGTAGATAACATATCACATCTAATGGTCCATCATTCCACTGCAAGAATTTCACTTTCATATGTTCCACTGCATTTTGATATGAGTTCAAATTTCTGGGACGCTTTGATATTGTGGCCGTCAGACATTTTATTTTGCTCTGTTGGATGGTTCCCCAGTTAGTGCCTTACCGGAAGGACATTTTTATTCTCACTTGTCTTGGACTCCACTTTGCCCGATCTTGTGCACTGTGTTTGTGCTGACTTAATGATGTTCCTGGTCTTTGTCAATGGCTTTCTGCAGTATAGCTTTATGCAATACCTATAATAGATTATGGGCAATGTGGTTTTCTCGTTTGGATTGCCTAAATTATGTAATCGATCCTTGTTTGTTATGAAAACAATAATTGGTGATTGCAATGGTTCCATTCTTTTGTACTTCCTAATCTCTTATTCTCTCCTTCTGACTCACTAACTAATTTTCTTGGTTCAGGGAAATTATCCTTCCGTTGCTCCTGCTTCTACCGTGGAGCCATCTGACAATTCCATCGGGACACTGGTTTCAATGGGATTTGACAGGAACTCAGCAAGACAGGCACTTGTACAGGCCAGAAACGACGTCAATGTGGCTACAAACATCCTTCTTGAAGCACAATCTCACTAATTCAAACCCTGGTCAATAGGGGGATAAAAAAGAAAAATGGTTTTTCAAATTCGCAATGCTAACCGAATCCTGTTTGCCTGGATAATAACCATCAAACAAGCTTAGTCATCCACTTCCGACCCGTGTTGATCTACTCAGCAACTGTCCAGTGTATCTTTTTTGGTTTGGCTGTTTCGCTGCATATATGCATGGTGCTAGATCATCATTTCGCATACACTAATGATTTTCCGAGCTTAGGGTGAAATTATGTAATCAGTTTGGTGGTCATTTCTTCATCTTGAAGAGATGTGATTTTGTATAGAGATTTGAACAATGTGGTTCTTTATTTTCTTTTAGTCATGTTTGTAACATGGCCTGTAGTAGCCACTGTCAATTGCTATAAATTCAAATTCATGAACTCCTAGTAAGAGAATATGAGGACATATTTTTTTTTTCAGTCTAGATGCTTTCATTTATCATTCTGCCATAACACCGAAAATCTTCATCTGTTTAACTCATATCAGTAACAGCTTTTGGCACTCTGCAGTGTTGACGCTTACCATATGCTCTTAAGTCTGTAACATCAAATGTTCTACTTAGAATTTGTAGAAAAGCGTGGTCTTTGCTGCTGTTTTATTTGTAGGTAATGGAACTATGTAACAGTACGCTAAATGTTGATTCGCCATTTATAGCCTTCCAATTGTTTAGGAATTAGGACCACCAAAATCCACAATTACTATTTGAATTTTGAAGTCATAACATAAATAAGCCCCAATTTTATCGTGGTAATAATGTGGGTCCGCCACTGATTGCAGGAGGATCTCTGAACTCCGTCTTTAGTTGACGTATAATCTTTTCTTGAATTCTCATTCTGCAAGTTCCATTAATGAAGTTTTGGCTATATTTCTCCAGGTACGTCTATAATCTACTTTCTTACGAAGTTTTGGATATGATGATTGTAGTCTATTGCCAATCCTTCAATCTGTTAAATTTGTCTCTGAGAATTTGTTCACATACTAGCTATTGTTTTCTATTGCTGTATATATGAGTATCAGTTCTAACTAATCAAGTATCGGTGAAATTTCACCTATCACACAATCTTTTGAAACAAACACTTAAGAATACATTCAGAAGGATAACATGCTTGTAGAACCTAAACTACGAATACAATAAGCAGAATTTCATTTTTACTTCACTTCTAACCTGAAAGAAAAACTTTTTCAACCAAACGCAGCTCTTTGAGAACATCTTGAGTCTCCATTCTCTCAGTAATTAGTTCCTCTGAACATTTTACTCCGATTCTAATTAAGGCACTCAGGCATTCTTTGATTTGATTTCTAGGAATGCCATCTTTAATATGATTTTCATCGGATAGCATGTGCATATCTGCGATGTCCAACACCACCCGGTGAGGTAAAGCCTTTTTACAGAGCACATGAAGGGTGAGTCCATCCTTGAACATGTCATCTGTAGGTCTCTTTCCGGTGAATATTTCTAGCATAAGTACACCATAACTGTAAACATCCCCTTGTGTAGACACCGCTGCGGCCATGCCATACTCTGCAATCCATTGATAGACTCATTAAGCCTGTGATAGTGGCCCAGTATTTATTTGTTGAACGTATTTTAAGCTATATTCATTCTTTTAAATTACAAATTGCATGCAACCATATTATGAATTTAACCTCTGTAAAAGAGAATGACAATTGAGTGGAAGTACCTGGAGGAATGTACCCAATAGTTCCTCTTATAGCAACTGAGCTACTTTCGTTTTTGTTGGATGTGGTAGTTGCCTTGGAGAGAAATTTTGCTAAGCCAAAGTCAGCAACAACGGCAGTCATGTCATTGCTGAGCAGTACATTTTCGACTTCGGATCATGATTTATAGGTCCTTTGCATTGATTATGTTGGTAATCCAAAGCAGATGCGACATTGATTGCTATGTTCAATCTTTGGTAGAAGCTCAAACCTTTTTGTAGATCTTGTCCATCTGAAATTTGGTGCAACCAGCTTTCTAGACTTCCATTGAGCATGAATTCGTAAACAATAGCCTTAAAATCATTACTGCTAAAATTCACACTTGAGCAAACAGTTAAGATCTTGAGTAGATTTCGATGTCGAATTTCTTTCCAGGCTTCACATGCATTCAGTGACGAAACTCTTGGAAGCTCTACGTTCCATGAGGTCAAGTACCTTCACGGCAATAAGACCTTCATCTTGCTGGAGAATCCCTTTGTAGACAGTTCCACTACTTCCCATACGAATCAAATTTGTTGAGGAAAAGCCATCCATTGCCTTTTGAAGCTCATTGTAGGAGACCCTTCTAAGATCTCCTGCACGACATTGTTCTTTAGGAGGTTTTGCATTAGGCTTTTTCATCAAAATGATTACAATGAGCAATGCCACCACTAGTAGCAACGGTACAAGTACCCCAAGTGCCACCTTTAAAGCTAGAGGAACTTCTTTTTTGGTAGACTTAGGGGTGTTGCATTTGTGTAACCTAAGCTTTGGAATGCCCCCACAAAGCTTGTCGTTTCCAACGACTGATATTGCACTGGCATTGTGTTTCGTCCACACCTCACCCTCAAGGTTATTGAAAGATAGGTTTACGCTTCGTAAAAAGATCCTCTAGACCTCTTGGGATATTTCCAGTCATGTTGTTGTGTGCATAGTACAAAATGTCCCGATATATCGCGATATTTGGGGATATCTATCCGGATTTCAGAAAAAGATATATAAATATCACGATATGTTCAAAGATATATACAACTGTAAATATCAATGATATTTTAACGATATTTGGGATATTTGTGATATTTTGTGATATTTAGAGATATTTGGCGATATTTTATGTATATAACAATTTTATTTAATATTTACCATTATATTTCAAATAAATATAAATAATGTATCATGATATATCAAGAAATATCCACAATATCTAACGGTATTTGTCGATATTTTGGATATATCCCGATATTTGCATGTGAAACAATGTCAAATATCCCCAAAGAGGGGGATATATCCACGATACATATCCAGAAATTGAATATCGATAAATACCCATATCCTGATATTTTGTACTATGGTTGTGTGAAACATCCAAAACCTGGAGGCTTCTTATCAAAGAACTAAGTGAAGAGGGAAGGGGTCCTTGGAGGAAATTACCTTGGAAGTAAAGGTATTCCAAACTCAAAAAACTTGCAAGGGTGTCAGGAATTTCTCCGATCAATTTGTTATCGGAGACATCTAATGTCTGAATTTTTATTTTTATTTTTTTTGCTAAGTGACATCTAATGTCTGAAGTTTCTTCAAATTACTGATTTCTAATGGTATGGGACCATTTACTGAATTATGTGCTAAACTAAGGAAACTTAAACCCGAGGACAGCGCAATCTCTTTATTTGGTATGGTACCTGTAAACTGGTTATAAGAGAGGTTTAACACTTGCAAATTTGGATTGCATAAAATAGTTGAAGTTATGCATCCTTTTAAAATGTTATCTGACATATCAACATCAAATGTTTCATTTCCAAGATGTTGGTTGCCGAGAGTCGGTCAAATATTGGTCAAAGTCAATGATATATCGTAATATATCTATATCGAGTACCTCAAAAACTGATATATATTATATATTATCGATATATCGGTTGATATTTTCGGCCTTGATAAGAGTAATCTGGGGTGAAACAGCTCAATGTGAGACTGGCAAAATATCATACACGGCAGGACCTTAAGAAGTAACCATGCATCATGAGAACTAAGAGTTTCAAGGACAAAGCACGTTGAATCATTGATGTTGATGGTTTACTCCACAATTCCACAACTCTTAAGGAAAAAAAAATGCAATCTTGACTCTTACGTCAATCGAAAGACTTTGATTTTTGGTGGGTTATTTTTTTGGTTGGGTTAATACTTAAGAGTGGCAAGCCCCACCTGTTTTGTGTTACATACTTTTTTGATTCTGTAAAAGCATATTCTGATATTCAAGTCAATGTAAACTGTAATACACCATATTTTAATGGACGATACAATATGCCCATTCTCTCAATAGCTAGTTCCTTCATATAGCAAGGGCATATCTATGATATCCATCTGCACCGACTCTGTACTCCATCAGTAAAATGAAAAGAAAGAAAACGATTCATCAGTAATTCTACTCGACGTTAGTTTGAAAAAGACCCTGATTACCAAATTATTCTACACGACAATATTATTCTACAGGCAACACAAAATTTGAAGACCGAAACAGAGGATTCACATTTGTAAATCAACCAAGTACGCGTCGCAGCAATGCTCCTATATATTGCTACACCACATACATAATTAAAATAATTAAACTCTACAATTCGCAATGATGATTTCGAAGGCATTTACATTACTTAACTTTTACATCATCTTCCTACTTTTTAACCAATTGTCACAAACAAATCCTTCTATGGCCACCTCGGGAAATGAGACCGATATTCAGTCTTTAATCTCCATCAGAGATGGGATTGAAGGCTTAAGCTCGTGGAACCACTCTTTTCATTTCTGTCAGTGGCAAGGCATTACATGCGGCAAGCGTCATCAAAGAGTCATAAGTTTGAATCTTTCCCGCCAGAGTTTGGTTGGATCGATATCACCTCATATTGGAAACCTCAGTTTCCTAAGGGTCATCAACCTAGAGCACAATAAACTCTACGGTGAGATCCCACAAGAAATTGGTCGGTTGTTTCGTCTTCAACTAATCAGTCTGCGCAGTAACAGTTTGGAAGGAGAAATTCCAGTCAATCTAACCCAATGTACTGAACTCAGGTTCATTGATTTAAGTCGGAACAAATTGTCAGGGAATATTCCGCAAAGCTCGGCTCATTGTCAAAGCTTGCATTCTTGATTATTCAAAGAAGTAATCTGACAGGAGAGCTACCCCTTCTTTAGGTAATCTTTCTTCCCTTCAAACCTTCCTTTTACAAGAAAATAAATTGGTTGGAAGTATTCCAGCCAGCTTTGGTAGACTGTCAAGGTTAACATATTTCAGTGTTTCAGTTAATAGACTGTCTGGTGAGGTCCCTTCAACAATTTTCAACATCTCATCCCTGAATGAATTAGGAATTGCTGTTAACCAATTTAGTGGTAGTCTTCCACTAGACTTGGGCATCACTCTTCCTAATCTCGTTGGTTTCTTTGGTGGTGGAAATCAACTTTCTGGACTACTCCCAGTTTCATTAGATAATGCTTCTAAACTTCAAACAATTGATATTGCAGAAAACAATTTCAAAGGACCAGTTCCTAAGGATTTTCAATTCCCTCAAACGATTAAAAAGATAAATTTTGGAGGCAATCATCTAGGAACAGGATCAGCTCATGATTTGAGTTTTATCACTTATTTGACCAACTCCAGTAATCTAAATACATTGGTTTTTGACCGAAACAATTTTGGAGGTGTTTTCCCGAACTCTATTACCAATCTCTCCAACCAAATGGAGGAGTTGTATCTAGAAAACAATCAGATATATGGAATTATCCCAGAAGGGATTGGAAACCTAGTCAATTTGTTTGCATTAATTCTCTATTCTAATAAATTTTACGGTAGTATTCCATCTTCTATTGGAAAACTTCGTAGTTTACAGGTGTTACATCTGTATGAAAACAGATTGTCTGGACCGATCCCATCTTCTTTAGCAAACAATACTAATTTGAGTGAATTGCTTTTACATCAAAACAGACTGGAAGGAAACATTCCTTCATGTCTTGGTGCTCTTAGCCAATTGCAAATACTGGATCTCCAACAAAACAACCTAAATGGTACCCTACCAAAAGAGATCTTTAATATTTCCACTCTGCTTCGTCTTTCCTTCTCTATGAACTCCTTAACTGGTTCCCTACCTTTAGTAGTAGGAAAACTAAAAAATCTTGTTCATCTGGATGCGTCTGGAAATAAGTTATTTGGTTTATTGCCTAGTACTCTTGGTGGGTGTTTGAGTTTGGAATATCTTTCTTTGAATGAAAATTTGTTTAAAGGGACAATTCCTCAATCTTTGAGTTCTTTAAAGAATGTCATGATAACATTATATCTATCAAGAAACAACTTGTCTCCGCTTAAATTCCAAAATATTTGGAGGACTTTCCGTATCTCGAGGTTGAATCTATCCTTCAATGGCTTCGAAGGTGAGGTACCAGTGAACGGAATCTTTAGAATTGCAAGCAATTTTTCAGTAGCTGGAAATTCTGATCTCTGTGGGGGTATATATGAACTGCAATTGCCGCCATGCCGAATAAAGAAATCAGGAAAGCAAGATGAAAAAAGGCAAGGAATGTCCAATCCTTCCAAAATAGCAGTTTTGATCAGTGTGGTCGTCTTCATTCTTTTGGCATCAAGTTCTCTAATATTTTACTTGAGAAGAAAAAGTAAACTTAAAACGGCTTCTTCACAATCATTCGGTGACCAACATCTTAGGGTCTCTTATGGAGATCTTTCTCAAGCGACTGGTGGATTTTCTCCAGCTAATTTTGTTGGTTCAGGTGCTTTTGGTAGTGTGTATAAGGGAATGCTCAACCAATATGAAACCGTTGTTGCTGTTAAGGTGTTCAAACTTCAATTGAGAGGAGCTTTAAGGAGTTTCGTGGCAGAGTGTGAATCATTGCGTAATATCCGCCATCGAAATCTTGCTAAGATTCTAACTTCTTGCTCTAGCGTGGATTACGAAGGAAATGAATTTAAAGCACTAGTCTTTGAGTTTATGCCAAATGGAAGTTTAGAGAAGTGGTTGCATCAAGAGATTAGTGAACAAGATGAAGAATTGAATTTGAACCTACTTCAAAGACTCAATGTCGCCATTGATGTCGCTTCCGCGCTTATCTATCTTCATCACGAGTGCCATGTTTTGGTTATTCATCGTGATCTAAAGCCAAGCAATGTGCTTCTCGATAATGATATGGTAGCTCATGTTGGTGATTTTGGTTTGGCAAAGCTTCTTTCGGGATCACTAGAGAACTTGCATGATAATCAAAGTACCTCAACAAGGGTAAAGGGATCTATTGGCTATGCTGCTCCAGGTAGGAATTTAAAGATCGACATATGTTGATTTTAGTCCTTTTTTCCAATTCATAAGTGCATGAAAATCATTATCTGGTATTCAACATTAGTTATAATCTTTCTGTGCTGCAACATTTTAGTGAAACTCAAATCCTTATCTCTTCTTTATTCCCCGTGTTAAGTTTGACACCATTAAGATCTCAATTACAAGGCTAAAAGAGGTCGGGCCTTGGATTGTTGGATGTTTTCACCTTCGGAGCTTATAACATACTTATGTAGATATCTTAAAAGAGGAAAAATGAATGTTGGTGGGAATAAATAGTTGTTAGAGATAATAATAAAACGATTAATTTGATCTAATTTCTTTTCAGTCTATGTTAGTGGAGTTAAAATTCAAAAGACTGAGGATGAAAGAATTATAGTTGTGGTGGTAATTAAGTGAGTTTGTTTACTTCTATCAATATCTTAACTGACGATTGTAAGGAGCTTTTCAATCTCTATGTAGTATATTAATAGATATATGTAAAGCATTACAGTATTAATATTATATTCTTTTTCTTTTTGCTGACTCTTAATATATATTTTTGTTACATTTAAATGGTTTTATGGAAACTAGTGATTGATGTATATACTGCAGAATATGGTATGGGAGCTGATGGATCCACACAAGGTGATGTGTATAGTTATGGAATTATGGTGTTGGAAATGTTCACAGGAAAGAGACCAACCGACGAGATGTTTAAAGATGGTTTAAGCCTCCATAACTATGCTAGCAATGGTTTGCAAGATCAATTTATAAAGATTGTAGATCCAATACTTCTATCTGAAGGAGATGACACTTTAGGAGATGCTAATAGCATGAGAATTGGTAGCCATAGAAGAGCAAAACTGCTAGAGTGCATTACTGCAATAGTCAGAATTGGGATTGCATGTTCCGTTGAATCACCGGTACAGAGGATGGATATTAGAGATGTCAGTAAAAAATTGCACACTATCAGAGATACATTTCTTGGTACTAGGGTTCATGGAGAACGTAATTGACTCCAACGATGGCTTAATTGAAAAGTAAAATCACATATTTTACAAATTAATGAATATGAAAGCCTTACAAGTCTTTCTCTCCTTCCCAAGGTAGCCGAAATAAGAACCCGAAAGGTAAAGAGAAAATTTGAGGAATTGTTAGAAATTCTATATGTGCAAATTTATTTAAATATTTATGCAAAGTAGGCGACGAGCGCATTGCAATAACTTTTGAATTCCATGTAGGAATATAAGAAACTGGAATTTGATTAAGCATGCAAGCCATACGAATTGCATAAGTGAACCAGTAGTTTTACTCGACATCATATTGAATAAGACCCTGGCTAGCAAATTATTCTACACGGCAGGTAAATAATTCACCAATGCATGAGAAAACTTCAATGTAACGGATTTTTTTTTGTTCGTTTTTTTTTTTGTAAAAGGCCACTTGCTGACTGATGCCAGTTGCAGTTTCAGAAAACTTAGTTTGTGGGAGTTTTAAGTGTGTGTGTGGCGCAATATTCAAATTCATGTTTCTTTTACTGGATCCAATCTTTGCCAAATATATCTGATCTTTGCCATTGAAATGGAGACCTTGACTCATAAGCCAACAAATCAGTCGAAGTTCAGAACTTCATATACACAGTAACACAGCCAAAACCACTGTATGTTCGATGTTTCAAACAGTGGATTTTCATTTGAAAAACAGCAAGTGGTTATCATATGACATATGCTAATTAGCATGTCCCTGTTGGGCTTGTTTTGCATTTTTGTTTGTAAACTCCTCTATGCTCATCTCCGGCGTTTAACATGTTAACAACAATCAGTGTGTACTTCAAAATCAGAATCAATTGACTGAATGCATGTTCGATCAGGTGTATAACAAATGCATGTGTCATGATGAACACTGCCGTGCATGTAGCCTACTGGTCCCTCAGCCAAACGAAGTTTTGTAATTTTCTGCGTGAGTAATTTATATCGAGTGCCAATTTGCTCTATTAAAATTAATTTTATAATTTGCTCTATTAAAATTTTATAAGTTATTATCACCTATTCACCTTTGCTCTAGAAAAGAAATATAATGACAAAATTTTCATTATGCGGGTTCAAGTTTTCTTTTTCTTTTTCACTGGAAAGGAATATGCATAGTTATTCGTCATTTTTTTCTTCTTCTTAGGTGAGAGGATTTCTATTCGTTTTAACTTTTTTTTTTTTTATGACTGACTGGATTAAATTGGTAATCAGCCTATACTCTTGGACAATTAACTTCACCAGAACATAACTATTTAATGGAATTTCGTCTCACTGAATGCATGGCTTTAACTAAGATAAAGACGGATCCTTAATAAGACATACACAAACAAGCTAGCGCGCTAGATCTTCTAACATACTTTTGCTTTATATGAATTTCATGATAATGAGCAGAGTTTAACACTTTCACCTCCGTTCATTACCTCAAACCTGAAGAAAAACATCTTTTATCTGAATACATCTCCCTTGAGATCGAACATCTTGAATGTCCTTTCGATCAATCATTAGTTCCTCTGAACACGCTACTCCGATTCTCATAACTGAACTTAAACATTCTTTAATCCAATTATATGATTTGACGTCTTCTTTATGAGCTTCTTCAAAACACATGAAGGCTGAGTCCATCATTGAACATGTCATCGGTTGGTCTCTTTCCTGTGAACATCTCTAGCAAAAGTACACCATAACTATACACACCCCCCTGTGTAGAAATATCCACTCCACTCCCATCCCATACTCTGTAGTTCATTCATTGAGTTGTTAAGCATACGATATTTATCTCTATTAGTAAAGTACATCATAATTAACCTGGCCTTTTAAATTAGACCAGCATTTTTACTACCACCAAATACCCCTAATTAAATATAAAGAAAAATTATTCAATGTCTTTAAAAAGGACTATTTCATCATTTAAATTTTTATTTCTATTTATACCCTTCAGTTACAACACACTCACAAAGGAGTTTTATGTAAATTCAGGTCGAAAACCAAATCCACGCTTATATTGAAATGTACGCGGGTAGTCTTACCATTAATACCCACTTAAAACCATTAATACCGGGTCTTAAAAACAGCCCAAAAAATTTAGTTCTTTCAACTTCTCCTCCTTTCTTCATGAACTCATTCTTTGTTTTATGCTTAACCCAAAAAATTTAGTTCTTTCAACTTCCCCTCCTTTCTTCATAAACTCATTCTTTGTTTTAAACTCATTCTTTCTCACTATAGTTTATGCTTATAACTCTGGGAGTGCTAGAAGTACTTTATAGAATAATCGTATTCTAACACATGGTAACATATCTACTCCTTGGTGTGTATGTCGGGATTTCAACTGTGTTTTGTCACCTGATGAAAGATTTGGTTTGAGCCTTTGCACCCTAGAGACACTGCAGAATTCTTAAGTTGTGTGGGGGTAACTGGGCTCACTGATCTGCATTATTCAGGAAGTTCTTCTTTTACTTGGAATAATTATTTTTAAGGCAGTGGCAGGAAATGCACTAGAATAGGTAGATGTTTGATAAATCTTATGTGAAGTAGTGTGTTTCTTGCATCTGATGTGGAGTTTACCACTCAACGTGTGTTGGACCATTACGAGTACCATCGAGAAGCTTTATCCTTTAAGATTCTGCAACTCATGGTTATAATTACCAACTTTTCATGGGTGTTGTGAGGGAACCATGGCAGCTACAGGTTCAGGTAAATCCTACATGTATCCTACATACAAGCAAAAACTTTCAATTTCCAACTGCCCCTCAAAGTTTATGTACTCTTAGTACTAAGAACTTCACTACTAAGTCTTTCTTTTGGAATAAGAAAGAAACTAAAACTGCTGCTGCCATTTCTGATTCTGCAAGGCCAAGTGAATGATTTATGTGTTTTGGTAAACTAATATGTTTTGTTTTTTTTTTCTTCAGCTAAGTTGCAAGAATTGAATGTGTATGAGATCAATGAAAGAGACAGGGGAAGTCCAGCATATCTTAGATTGAGCAAGAAAGAGGTTAATTCTCTTGGTGATTTTGCCCCCTTTAGCAACAAGGTGAGTTTTCAATCTTGAATCAATTTTAGTAATTTCCACACGGTCATCAAGAATCCTTAATCAACAAAATCAATACAGGTTCATAGCTATGCTTCAGTTTGTCAAGTGATCTACACCATACAAACCCAAAGATCAATAAAAGTAAATATAATCCATAGTCTATAATCCTGCCCAGATTCCACTTCAATCTGTTAACTGGATAATTAGCACAAAAGTCCAGTTTTGACCCATTTAATGAATTTATTGGAATCACATTGTCTAAGATTGCCTAAATTAAAAGTTGCATGTGTTCAGTGAGATATTAGGAAATTGCATTAAACTTTTAGAATATTAAGTGAAGCCATTGAACATATTATGCACACTTAAGTCTGTAGGCAGTCACACTGAATCGTTCGCTCCAGCGTATTTTCGTTGGGGGGAGTGTTGAGGTTATACTTGGCCGTTGTTAGACCATTTCTAAATATGTCTGTCTTATAAGCGTTCATTTTCTCTAACAGGTGTACAGTGGAGATTTACAAAAGAGACTTGGGATCACAGCAGGACTTTGTGTTCTGATAAAGAACGAACCATAAATTAAAGGAGACAATTATCAGATATAATGCTAAGTTATGCCCTCTCTCTCTTCAATTTGAGTTCTCTTATTACAATGAATTTTCAGCCATTCAATCGAGGTGAAAAAAAAAATGGTTTATCTTTTTGATTTAGTAGATTGTGTTTCAGATTCGTGACGTAATTATTAGTGTTTATGCTTCTTCAATTTTTAGGCCACGTCTTCAAATCAACAGGTAAGATTTTTAATTCTTTTTCGATTTCTTTTTCCAAATTTTATTTGTTCATGATATCCTGTTTCTTTCATTCTTCAATTCTGTTTTTGAGTCTCCTTCTGTTTGAGACCGCTGCAATGGGCTATCTGGAGGCAGAGCGTTTGCACAAGCATTTTGCTAATCAAGGAACTGACAGACACACATGGGAGACCAATCATGTACTCTACTACCCTGGTGGGAAGTGTCAACTATATGGTTATATGGCACTCAAAGAGGACATCGACAATTTCAACAGGCACTGTCAAGGTTTTGTTCATAACTTGAAACCTGTGTGTGTGGTTTGTGCAAATGCACTTAGGTCTCTGTGTTTCTGCTTGCATGACCACTGATTTCTTCAGTCGTAAGCTTGGTAGCTTACCACACCTGTTTTATATAGATAGGACTAACAATATACCATGTTGAGTCTTTTTTTCATTGTCCCGATAACTGATATTTGTAGGAAGTTGGTCCTTATTCTATTTCTCTGCCTTTTTTTAATATAAACTCAACTCTAATTCATTCTGCTTGATTTTTGTTTTTGAGTGGCCTTGGTGAATGTCAAAAATATTACAAGGTATCTACATTCAATCAAGCTTCTTTTTGTGGAGCCTTTTTTATTTTAACTTTCAAATAAAATTTTCTGGTATGACTATGTACAAAGAAAACTAAGAAATGGAAAATAGTTTTCTGAAAGAAACCTATGTCTTAAGACCACCCTCTTTTTACAGATTTCTATTATGAGTAAGCAAAATTCAGTATGCATAAGAAACAAAATCGCTGATCTTGGAAGCAGGGCCACAGACCTCTTTAATATGTTTATTTTGAGGGAGGGAAAGGTTAAAGTATCATACTGTAATGGTTATAATTAAATGGGCTTCTGAAGCATTTTTTATTCCAGTTTTTGTGCTTTTACACGTGTGACCAGTTGGATTTGCAGGCCCTCATCTATGCAGTCCACTTTACTCTCTCCCATTTTCTTTTGCAAATAGTAAAAAATAAAAATCATATTTTCTTCTACTCTTAAAGTTTAATTCATACTTCTCCTCCTTTTTGCTTTCTGATTTCTCTATTTTTTCATTTGTTTGGTACAACTACAAAAGCTCAACTCTTACTTGAAGCTGCTTCCAATGGAAATCTGAGGCGTCTCAAGAGTAACAGCTTCACTCTTAACTTCTCTACATTTGTGTTTCTCGACTTATGGTATTATCTTATAACCAATTTTTTTTTGGAGTAGATTTGGCTGCGGAACTTGATGTTTGAAAGGGAATAGCGGCAACAGTTGCCAGTATTAAGAATTCAAAAGGCGAATTGGCTCTTCGTCTTGGTGCTGCAGAGGGAAACAGTGATATTTGCAAGTACTTGAGGTTGGGACTTTTAGGGAGAATTGAGATTTTGGTGTGAAGTATATCTGTGAATTGGATTGGTTTCGAAGTTGGGGTTTCGCCATCATGGCTGTTAATGTAATGAAATATGCTCACAGCCCTGTTTACCAATCATTCTAATGCAATCAATCTATGTTCGATTTGGGACTGTGCAGAAGCCATTCCTTATTAATTTATTGGTTTTGCAGCCATTGCAGTGATATCTCCTCTTTTTATTGAAGAGGGAGGGATTTTTGACAGTGAAAACCGAAGAGTGGCCTGAAGAGTTGAATCAGTTTAAACCTGAGGATGAAGAAGCTAAGAATGTTGTCATAGATTTGCTGGATTGGCAGGTGTGTCCTCTTTTCTTTGCAAGTTTAGTGATTTTAATTACCTAATGCAATCAATCTATGCTCGATTTCGGACTGTGCAGAAGCCATTCCTTATTTATGTTCAAAATTCCCTAAATGCAGTGTACATTAGTAATTTGTGTAAAATTATTGCTTATGGTCAACTGTCATTGTTCCCCTCATAGTCATCCGCACAAAAGTTATGCATGTTTTTAATTCATCCCATAGTCAACTGCGCACAACGTTGTGAACTTTTTTGTTCAGCCAAGAAGAAATGTTATTTTTAACTAATATGGGCTTGTGTCGTGTGGTGATCATGTTATATTTATTTTGATGCCTATTATGTTAAATAGCTAACCAATGGTCCTCATCGGCGTTGATAACAATGTTAGAGGAGATTTTGTATATCTCTCTCATAGTTAATTATGTGTGGTAAATCAATGGGTGCTGTTTTCAGCAGGCTTTTATATGTGTGTAGTTTTGGGATTTGCAGTCCTTTTCCTTGCTGTTCAGTCCTTTTCCTTCATGGGAAGCACTAGAAAAGCCCCAAAAACTGAATAGTCTGTTCCTTGATTCAGTGCCCCAATTGATGTGTCTTCATTGACTCCTTTTGTAGTGATTTTACACTAAATGAAACGTTGCCCAATGACGCTATTTCCCAGTCTGCTCTCTTTATCTTTCTGATCTTTTCTGATTTCTTCTATCTCTCAATCTCTTTTTTTTTTCTTAGTTTTGTTTTCTTCCTCACAAAGACCCAGAAAAAATTTACTTGCTCCATTTCTCTAACCCTTCGTGATGCAATGTACTAAAACCCGCCCACCACACGGCACATCAGAACCATATCAACTTATGCTTACGAGGGAGCCCTCCATCCTCTTTGTTGTTAGATGTATTTCCTAAGAACTCCTTGGTAAAGCGATGTGTTAACGTTCATTTCTTACAAGTAGTCATGTACGTAGTGTGTCGAACTTTAGCTTTTATTTTATTTTATATAAAGTAGTCTTTAAATGGTGTTGTTTAGTGCTTACTGTCTTATTGCTTTATAGACTGCGCACTTCATATGCAACCAAGTTATTTTCCATTTGCCAGCGTTTGGAAATGGCTGGGACCGGAGGCCCTCCAAATGTGCTTTCTGTTAGTGATAATAGTGTGCACCACCAACAACAACAACAGGCTAAGAGAATTAGAGAAAGAGTGAGGCAAAGAAATTTGACTTCAGTATAGATAGCCCACCGAAGGGAGCGTATCGGAAGGAATTATTATCGACGAGTCCAAAACCAAATAAATGAACAACTTGCTTCTCAGAGAGAACGCATGTGTGTGGCATGGCACTCGCCTCGATTGAATCCTGCTGATGAATTGTTGGACTCCAACAGTCTAACCCCTCATAGGTTGACCCACGTACGCCGCCAAGCTAGGAATATTTCCAGCCAAATGCTTCGTGCAAGTCAACATTCACAGCGAAGACGCCTGACTCCTATAAGGCAACAAGCCCGAAACTTAGGCAATCAAGAATTGGGTTGTATTGATGCAACGTCACTTCCATCAGAAAGTGGAAGCAATTATGGTAAATCTAAAACCCCTAGAATTATTTTGTGACTAATACCACCCTAGCTTATTCCTCAATGAGACAAATTATTCCATGCATATCGCATTATCGATTGAATAAATTTGTCCGTTCGTATCTCATCTCCTATTTTGTCTTATTTTTGGGAAATAGGTCGATTGTCTCAACTTTTCAATCCCAACATACCCAAAAGTATTTCCAGGAGGACCTGTATGTCAATTTACAGTTTTCTGTGTTCCTGTTCCTCAGCTCTATTTGACACTAAATTTCTTAGGCTTTTAATCCTTTAGTGCATTCTGCTTTTGGAGTTAAGCGGGAAGCCTGCTTATCCTGTTTTTGACCAAGGTCAGGATCATGACTTTGAGGAGGATTGTGGTTCCAGGTAACACTGTAGTCAAATACATTAGGCTTTGCTGTGTGAACATAATAAAGTGAATACTTATATCATAAAATGAGGAAATTCTGGACGCTGGTCATAATTATCCCTCCCACATGTAGCCATGTAGGTCACGCCTAATTTTGTGTATGTACTACATTCTTTCAGTTACATTGCGCCCAAATGTGTGAAAGCAATTTAATCGAAGCTTCGATTAGGTGGATCTGTATTTCATATCATAAACTAAGATATTGGTAAACAGAAGGCTGAAAATGTCAATAAGTATTTTCTTATTACTGCGAGATTCTTTCAGTATCAGTGAAGTAGACTTTTTCAGTATCAGTGTTTGTCAAGATGTTATACACGACTATACTTGGTGTGACCGTGTGACCAAACAACTGGAAGGCATTAAAGGACCAGGACCTTATGCGTCCTCTGTACATTTTAATCTATATACTTGTAAGGATTTTTAAGTGTTATTTCATAAGCTTCTGACATATATATGCATTGCGTCATTTTTAACTGTTCCTTTGTTTCTTCATCATTGACAGAGGTACCATCTCCCGATGAAGTGGAGGTTTATTTGGTTCTACAAGATTGTCTTCGATTGCGAGAAAATTATGTGTTCAGGGAAGAGGTTGCTCCTTGGGACAAAGAAATCATAACTGATCCGAGCACACCAAAGCCTGGTCCAAATCCATTTTCATACTCCTCTGAGGCCAAAAACTGACATGAGTTTATACTTTTGAAACTTGAATGCTACTACAGCTGGTGATTTTGTATTTCCATTTCTTCAATACTCCCCTCTTCTGCTTAGTAAGTAAAGACTGAAAGCATGACTTGGTAATTGCTGTGGGATCGTCAATTATTTAATTTCTTTTCAAATTTAACTGTCCTTTATTTATTTCCACTTTAATATTATCCTTTTCCTTTTCGTTCACAACATTATTTTTGGATGGAAGATGGAGTTGTTCAAGTTTATGCAAACAAAGATTGTAAGATGTCAACTCCACAGTTTATTGTGCTTCAGGATTTTCTTACATCCTTTCTTATCATCTTCAGAATTTCTTATGTTGTTCTTTTACCTCTTTTCTTTAATGCAACAACCTTTTTCACTGATCTGCAACGTATTCTTAGAGTGATTGCAGCAGGAAATATTCGAACTCTCTGTCATCATCGCCTGGTCCTTCTTGAGCTTATTGTGTGTTACTTAGGGATTTAATCCATGGCTTAGAGAAAATCAGCAAAAACAATTCTGTCATTGTCCCCTGGTCAATCAATATATGAGTTTATTGTGTGTTACTTGGGGATTTAATCCATGGCTTAGAAAATCAGCAAAAACAAATATTAAAATAATAGAATACCGCAAAAAGATGGATTATAATCCAACCTTTGTCTGATTTGCAGGTCCTTTAGAGTTATACAATTGCAGTTTAGGATCTCAAGGCTACTCCTTAAGGATTTTTTATTTAGTAGAAGTTTTTAGTTATTAGTTTTTCTAATTCTCTTATGACAATTGTGGGGGTAATTAATGTATCTTTCTGATTCAAATTTAGAGGAAACAATTATTCTTCAATTCCTATGTTTGCTATGTTGAGTATGGTCTTTGACTCAAATCTATAATAAATGATTGCAATTTTTTTTCTCACATTCTTTCCATGGTTCAGTCTATAGTACCAGATGACATATTTTGTTAGATTATTTTAGTTGTCACTTTGTAAACAAGTTATCATACATACTCTTTTTAATACATTAAATTTGTCATCCACGTGTATAACACGTGCTTTTTGCTAGTTTGTATAAAGTTTGTATAAAGGGTGGTTAATTTTAATTGTGTTATGCATAAATTAAGGCCTAGCTAATTGGAACTTACATCAATCTTGCGAAATTAGCATGTGGATCGGAGAAAGATTATGACAATAAATTGAAAGTCGTACATGGGGCAATGTAGCCAAATAGTCCCTCTTATGCCGATTGATTCTCTCATTGTTGGTGGAAATGTTGTTGCTCTTGGAAATAAATTTCGCTAAGCCAAAGTCAGATACACGAGCAGTCGTGCCATCTACCACAACAACTTTGCTCGACTTCATATCACAATGAACACTGGATTCTTTGCAATGCTTATCTTATATATAATGCCAAAGGGTACCGGAAAGTTAGACAACCAGTTTATTTTTGCTCACCCCACAAAGGGCAAATAGGTAAATAGATCTCACAGAATTAAAACCCCAAACGGCACACCGTTTCGAGCACTTAACCCACGACAGAAAACTAACGGTACCCAAAAAAAAAAAAAATGTTTGGTCTTCTTCTCTGGGCAACGAATCTCCATCACTTCTCTTTCTCAACTCTCTTATTCTGACAAATTTATCCACATTCCTTTTGAGTTAGACACTCTACAGTGGCAATGTCAGAGGTACGTTCTTTATTCTTGGGTTGAATTAAATTGGTTTCTTAAGGTTAATTGTTGCGTTATCCTTCAACTTCTTTTTACATAAACATATATTGTTCATACACTTAGAATGTTTTTATTGGTATGCACATCTTTCTTATTCATAGTTGCTCTAGGCTCTGAAATCCAAATGTACGATTTCTTTAGTAAGTCAGAGTAAATTATTGCAGTTGACAATGACAATCTGAAGTCAGAAGGCCCTCAAAATCTCGGGCTTAGGTCCAACGTCAAAGCCATTTTTTTTTTCAATATCAAGTCATTGTTCCCTTGGATGCTGACAATCGAATACGGCTCCATGTGCAGTTGATTTCATAACTGATATACGTCATATTATTATAAAAAAAATGTCTAATATCTCTGGTTCTGCCTAATGTTCTCACAAAGTGTACAACTTTATGTTCAACCTAAATCTACAGATGACAGTTGGATATTTATATCACTTTGTGCAAATGACATTTGCATATATATGCCACTTTGTAACAACGATGGTGATGCTCTTTTGTTTCAGTTATACCGTTCCAAGTCGATTTTGTTGTTGTCATTTCTATACATATCATAATCTACATTCTGTCCTTTGAGGTTGAGTTGTGAAATGTTAATAAAATGAGTTGTTCTTCTCTGACGCATTTTCTGGAATTAGTTTGTTCTAATTGTGAAATTTGAAGACAATATAAGTAATTTTTTCACCACTATCATTTGTTTCAGTTAATATAATAGGAGTAGCTACAATTTCTGTAGGATAGCATCTTTTTATTTCCTTAAAGTTTTTAATAATTGAGAAAAACAGTTACATAGCATGTGTGTCAAACAGCTTTTTAGTATCTTCTACATTCATCTCTTGGATTGGCTTCCTTTTGTTTCACCAGCCCTTTTGACTGCTCATAACAAATTGATACTTAAGACTAAAAGTTTAAATAGATTATGCATCTTTACTCAATCTAACAATATGTTGCTTTCAGGGAGTAACAGATCCATCACGCATATAATGTCAACAACTTTTCCATCCACAAGACCGTCAAGGATAAGCACTGAATTTTATAGCTGTGCAAGGGGTTTTGTTCTGGATCAAAACTTCGAGCCTTACATGTTGCCCGAACCTAGAATTTGTGACAACTGTGGAGCTAAACAATTCAGTCACGAGACCTCTAAGATATGTTTTTATTTGAAGTTTTGTGTATATTTGACAGTTTTAGGGTGTGCTTCAATTCTAGGAAACATTTTTCTGAAATACATCAATTCAAAACTCAAAATATTGTTTCCAATTAGGGTTGTCAATGGGCTGGGCTAGGCCCGAAGCCCAATTGGATCCGTACGGATAGTATAGGGACTTAGACTTAAAATTAGGCCATATAGCCTTAATGGGCCAATTCTGGACAAAGCTATGTCCGGTCTGATAGTTGCCCGACCTGATATTTTGATACTTGTAGTTGTTGTTTTTATTAGTTTTCAAGCTTGATTGTATTATTTTAAGTTCAACATGTTTAGAACAAATGGCCTTTGTAGCTTGGTGGATAAGTTTGATGATGCCACAAATGAGATCAAGGTTCAATTCCCATGACCAGCAAAAACATTTTTGAGAAATTCATTATTATTGACAACTGTATTTCGGACTTGGGCCAGGCCCGACCCAGGTCCGGCTGAGTAGCTCGTAGCCAACTTAGTAGCTCTTCATTGAATGGAGCAATAATTTCAGTCATTCAGACTATTTTATACAGAAGATCTATAATCTATTGAGTCAAGATGTACTCAGATGCAATATTTTGATAATGAAGCTAACTGTAATTTTTTAGTTATCAGGAATGAAGAAAACATGACTCCAGAAAAAACGGTATTATAGATAGTTATAGATCGTTTTGTGGAGCTTCTTTTTCTTTTTAGGCACACAAATCTCAATAAAATCTTTAGATTATGAAGTGTACGGATTTTCTGATATGAAATTGGAACAACGGTATGTTTAATAGCTAATTGATTAACGGGTTCTTATTGCAAAATCAGATCCTTTTCATTTCACTTGAACAAATAATTCCCAAAGACCAAATGTCATACAGCTCCTAGGGTGCCATATGCATTCTATTAGCCATACTTGGAGCAGTGTTGTGGCTTTCTTTGTTACTGTGATATATACATGTCCTAAACCTTCCGTGATTGTGGTCTTTCTTGACAATGTAATTTGTTTATTGAATAACTTTTGCAGTTCTTGGAGTTTGTCAGTTCGTTCTTTTTCGCGGATTGTCTTGGCAACTTTGGGAGGTTCATCTCCTTCCAACATCAGGCGGGAATGTAATTGGAAACATACCATCTTATATTGGCCGTGAAGTGGAGGCAAGTACTGTTAGTAAATGATTTTATTGTTGTTTGTCACTTCTGAAGAATTTATGGATGTTAACTTTGTTTTATTGCACATAACTATTTCTTACATCATGTATGTTAATATTATTACCATGCGAAGTCCTTATCCAAATTTATGTCCGACATTGACTCCACTTTAAATGTTGATGAATCTTATTCTAACTTTAGGCTGTCACAGATCTTTATTTGCTGCATTGATGTTTAAATTTTGGTGCTTAGATTCTTGACTTATAGTAGATAGCATATCACATCTAATGGCCATCATCCCATTTGCAAGAATTTCACTTTCATATGTTCCATTGCATTTTGATGTGAGTTCAAATTTCTGGGACACTTTGATATTGTGGCCGTTAGACATTTTATTTTGCTCTATTGGATGGTTCCCCAGCTAGTGCCTTACCGGAAGGACATTTTTATTCTCACTTGTCTTTGACTCCACTTTGCCCGGTCTCGTGCGCTGTGTTTGTTGTTTTGGCCGTTTTAGTATTGTTCGTGTGAAGAAGAGAGGGCGCGCGCGCTCAAATATGCCTTGCCCAAGGGGTGCACGCGCCCTTGCCTAAGAAAAGAAGTTATTTTTTATTTTTATTTTTTTTTTCTGCGAAGCAACAATACTGGAAGCTGGTCAAGAAGAGGACTCGCGCGCTCTTATATGCCTTGCCCAAAGGGCGCACGCGCTCTTGCCTCTACGCAACCAGTTTCAAAATTTCTCTAGTAAATCGAGATTTTGATTTTACACTGAAATTTTGAACCACTATAAAAGAAGATGAGTTTGGATTTCGACTAAAACCAATTTTTCTTTGTGAGAAAGTTGAGAGAACTTAACCTAGAACTAAAAAGAGAGATTTGAGAGAGAACTTTCTTTGTGAGTGAAAGTTGATTCTTAGTGAAAAAGTGAGAGCTCCCTTTTGTAATCCTCTATCTTGTTTCATCTAGTAAATCATTAAAATCACTGTGTGGACGTAGGCACTTTGCCAAACCACGATATATCCTCGTCTTGTGTGTGTGTTCTTTACATATTCTCTACACTAGTTTATACTTGTTTATGCTTGTGTGGTGATTGGGCTATTAGCTTAGGTATTTGTTGGAACTTTGTCTTAGAAGAAAGATCACACCTTTGTGGTTGATCTTGTTGTTGTTTGTGAGGAGTAATATTCACATCCAATGAATATCAAGCACGGTCCAAAGATAAACATAACTACCAACCGACCTCTAATCCTCCTCCTCGTGAGCTCGCTTCATAGGGACTCGGCTTAACGCTTAACGATCCGGCTTTAACCAAACGATCTCCAACCGGTACCGTGGTGCTCGTCATGCGAGCTCACTTCAGAAATGACTCGACACGCACTAACGATTCTAGCCCATAAGCGACCTCCACGCCTCTCGCTAACCCCACTCCACAACGGTCGAGAACGATATCTTAACTATTACTTTCAAGACCGCAGTTTCACCATGCACGCCGTGAAAGCTCATAACTTCGCCATCATGGCTCGAGAGTGGAATGATGACTTAACTTGACCTCGACGGAGAACAGGAGGCGTGGGCATCTTGCCTATAAAAAGAGGATGAGGAACTACATCCGACCTAATTCAAGTCTCCCCAAGCAAAGAGAACATGATACGAGGCGGTAAACACCATACGAACTCACCAAACCCAATCAATACACTCCATCCCCCTTGATCACCCTACAATTGTAAGGTTATCCAAAATACAACTTTTACATTGTTGTTAGTTTCCGATTTGTGCAACAACAATTGGTATCGAGCTAGGTTTACGACCTAGGATTTTGAGTTTTGAGTAAAACCATAGTGCTTCAAAATTTGGGAAGGCAAAGGTGTTTGATAAAATTCCCAAGTGAATTTTTTCTTGTGAATTGCTTTGTGTGACTTGTGGAAATGGCTCCCAAGGTGTCAAATGCAAGGTTTGAAGCTAGTAGAGAAGTTTAATGGGAAAAACAACTTTGGGATTTCGCAAGTTCAAGTTAAGGACATCCTTATCCAACAAGGTTTACATAAGACTTTGAAAGAGATTAAAACTAAGTCGGTGATGATGACCGATGATGATTGGAAAAATTTCGATCTTCAAGCATGCTCATCAATCCAGTTGTGTCTTACGAATGAGGTCATGTATAATGTGATGACAGAAAATACCACTGCCGGTATTTGGCTCAAGTTAAAGTTAATATATATGACCAAGAGCATGACAAACAAAATGTACTTTAAGAAGCGTCTTTATAGGTATATAATGGTGGATGGTTCAACGATACAAAGAGCATCGTTAGTGAAGTTCCGTCGACGCTTCCGGATTATTTGAATGTTGGCATGACGAGAATCAAGCGACATGTTTAATATTCTCTTTGCCCAAAAGCTATGAGCATTTAATGACTACCTTTATAAATAGAGAAGATGTTGATCTTGATGAAGTTCAAAGTGTACTTCTTTCTTATGAGTTGATGAAGAACACGAAAGTAGAGAATAATATTGATGATGCACAAGGGTTAGTGGCAAGAGGAAGGTCACATGAAAAAACATCTACAAGCAAATGAGAGGTCTAGGTCCAAGTCAAAGAAGTTGTTGAAACATATAAAGTGTTACAATTGCAATGAAAATGGACATTACGCAAGTAATTGTTCTTACCCAAGAAAAGTGACAAGAAAGATGGTAAGTAGAAAGGTAAGGCTCAAGTTGAGGTAAGTTATGCTTGGGACTCTGAAGTGGAAGATGTGAGTCTTTGTGTGTCCACACAAGACTATCTGCCGAAATGTGGATTCTTGACCGAAAGTGTTCTTACCATATGTGCCATAATAAAAAGTGGTTTACTTCTTATGAGAGCATTGATGGTGGTTCCGTTTTGATGGGTAATGACCATGTGTATAAGTATAAGGTTGGGATTGGAACTATACAGTCAAGATGCATGACTGGTATTGCGGAGAACTCTAAATGATGTGAGACATGTTCCCGAGCTAAAGAAAAACCTTATTTCTATTGGTACCTTGGATTCCAAAGACACAAGTTTGTGGGAGAAGGTGGAGTCCTAAAGATTGTTAGTGACTCTTTAGAAAGGCCAAAGCCATGGAACTAGGGGTGTACCGCAGGTTGGTTCGGTCGGGTTTGGGACTAAACCCGATTAACCGAACCGTCCTATCGGTTTATATTTTTCTCGAACCGAAAGCCGAACCGGGTCGGGTTATACTAACCAAACCGAACTAATTTTCAACTGAACCGATATCCGAACCGAACCAATTGGGTTACGGTTTAACCGACCCGAACCAACTGATTTTCACACATTTTAAAATTAAATATGTATATTTTAGCATATATAATATATGGTGGGTCGGGTCGGGTTTGGGACTAAACCGATGATCGAACTGACCCTATCGGTTTTCACATATACTGACCTGAACCGAATCGATTAATAAATATAACTGACCCGAAACCGACTGGTTCGGTTCGGTTTTTTCGGTTTGGCTTGTTTTATGCACACCCCTCCATAGAATCTTGTATACTTTAATAGGTAGTACGGTGACATGCAATGTAGCAGTTGGTACATGTAGTGATGATTCTGAGTGCACTAAGATGTGACATATGCGTTTAGGGCATATAAGTGAACGGGGTTTGTCTGAGTTGTGCAAGCGAGGGTTCTTGAAGGACTTGAAGAAGCCAAGTATGGGGTTCTGTGAGCATTGTGTCTATGGGAAGCAGTGCAGAGTCAAGTTCAGTTCAAGCAAACACATGACAACGGGCATCTTTGATTATGTGCATACGGATGTTTGGGGACCCTCCAGAGTGGCTTCTAAAGGAGGTAACCGTTATTATGTCTCATTCATTGATGATCATACTCGTTATGTGTGGGTGTATATGATGAAAATCAAAGATAAAGTCTTTAAGATATTTAAGAAGTGGAAAACAAAGATTGAGAATCGTACAGAAGGGAAGGTGAAGACTTTGAGGTCCGACAATGGTACCGAAAGTATACTAACAAATCCTTTCCAAGAGTTTTTATGCTAAACATGGTATTGCTAGACACCGAACAGCGTCCGGGGACACGCTTGCCAGAATGTGATTGCAGAAAGGATGAATAGAACATTGTTTGAAAGAGCGAGATGTCTGTTATCTAATGCTAGACTTGGCAAAGAGTATTGGGCAAATGCAGCGTCCATGACGTGTTACTTGTATAATAGGTCACCGGTTCCGGTAATAAATTGCAAGACACCTTATGAGGTGTGGTCAGGGAAACCTGCTGATTACAGATTTTGCGAGTGTTTGGATCTACAACTTACTACTATGTGAGGGAAAGCAAGCTTGATCCTAGAGCTAAGAAGAAAATATTCTTGGGTTTCGCTAATGGGGTAAGAGATATAGATTGTGGTGTCTTGAAGACAATAGGTTCCTAGTCACAGAGATGTTACTTTGACGAGGCTCGGTGCTATCTTTTAACAAGTCGGAGAAAGTCAAACGAGTGGTGATTCTATAGAACCTCGAATTACACGGAGTTTGAATTGTCCGATGCGCCAGACAATATATTGATTGGTTCGTGATGATGTCCAAGATCATGAAACCCACAACAAAGGAAGAAGAGCATGAGCATCCACAACTTTATTTGGCTAGCACAAGTATGGGCATGATAAGCCAGTGAAACATTATGATCAGGTGGATCTAGTAGCATATGCATTGAATATTGAAGGTAATGAGCCAGATAGCTTCAAAGAAGTTGTTAGAGATGCCCATTACAACAATTGGTTGGTAGCTATGCAAGAAGAGATGAAATCCCTTGATAAGAATCACACATGGGACCTGGTTTTTTTTGCCCTGGCGGCAAGCGGGCTATCGGTACCAAATGGATGTTCAGAAAGAAAGAGGTCCTTCCTAAGTCAGGTGACAACGGGTTCAAAGCAAGAGTGGTAGCAAATGGTTTCTCACAAAAAGGAAGGAGTTGATTATAATAAGGCTTTCTCACCGGTGGTCAAGCATACTTCTATCCGTGTGTTATTGAGTTTGGTAGCTCACTTTGACTTGGAGTTGGAGCAATTTGATGTGAAAACCGTCTTCTTGCATGGCGACTTAGAGGAAGAGATCTATATGAGACAACTAGAAGGTTTTGTTGTTGCTGAAAAAGATTATCATGTGTGCAAGCTAAACAGGTCATTGTATGGTTTAAAGCAATTGCCAAGGTAATGGTACAAGCGCTTTGATACGTTCATGATGAAATAGAAATATACCTGAAGTAAGTATGATTGTTGTGTTTACTTTTGTAGACTTCGTGGTGATGACTTTGTTTATTTCTTACTTTATGTGGACGACATGGTTATTGCTTTTAAAAGCATGGTGGAAATAGAAAAGTTGAAATCTCAACTTAGCTCTGAGTTTTAGATTAAGGACTTGGGTGAAGCCAAGAAGATATTGGGAATAGAGATTGAAAGAAATAGAAAGAAGTGAAGGCTAGTTGTATCTCAGAAGAAATACCTTCAAAAAGTGATTTCTAGATTCAGTATGGAGAATGCAAAGTCGGTTTCTACTCCTTTGGCTGGATATTTTAGGCTTTCAACTAGGTTCTCTCCTAGCTTGGTGGAGGAGCAAGAGCATATGGCTCGAGTTCCGTATGCTAGTGTAGTAGGCAGTTTGATGTATGCCATGGTGTGCACACGCCCGGCCATTTCACAAGTCAGTGTTGTGAATAGGTATATGACAAATCCTGGGAAGCAGCATTGGGAGTCAGTGAAATGGGTATTGAGGTACTTGAAAGGGTACTTTCGATGTGGGATTAGTTTATGGTGGAGATACCTCTCATGTCAGTGGTTATGTTGACTCAGATTATGCAAGTGATCTAGACAGACGAAGATCAACTACTGGTTATGTGTTTATGATGCATGGTGCACCGGTTAGTTGGAGGTCTATGCTACAGGCTACAATGGCTCTATCTACTACAGAGGTAGAGTATATGGCAGTGGCAGTGAAAGATGCCTTATGGTTTCGAGGTCTTCTAGATGATATGGGTTTTGAGCAAGACAGTGTTGTTTTGTATTGTGATAGTCAGAGTGCTATTCATTTGGCAAAGAACCAAGTTCACCATGCTCGGACGAAGTATATTGATGTCCGTCATCACTTTGTAACGAGATGTCGTTGAGGATGGTGATATAGCACTTGAGAAAGTGGGCACCAAAGACAACCCTGCTGATATGTTGACTAAGGTTGTCACCGGAGTTAAGTTCCAACATTGTTTGGACTTACTCCAAATCCTATATGTTTGATGAGTGCCCTTTGTGGGCATACCCTTCAGGCGATTGACGGCAAGTTAGCGATGTGGTTTGAAGACTAGTGATTCTTGGTGGATCTAGTGTTCGGCACGGTTTTATGTGCTAAAACCTCACCGAAGTGGAGAATGTTGTTTTGGCCATTTTAATAAGTATTGGAAGTTAGTCAAGAAAAGGGGGCGCAAGCGTGCTCAATATGCCTTGCCCAAAGGGCACACGACTCTTTGCTTCTACACAATCGGTTCTGAAATTTCTCCAATAAATCGAGATTTTGATTTTACACTGAAATTTTGGACCACTATAAAAGAAGATGAGTTTGGATTTCTAACTAAAACCAATTTTTTTCTTTGTGAGAAACTTGAGAGAACTTAACCTAGAACTAAAAAAGAGATTTTAGAGAGAACATTCCTTGTGAGTATGAGAGTTGATTCTTAGTGAAAAAGTGAGAGCTCCTCTTTGTAATCCTCTATCTTGTTTCATCTAGTAAATCATTGAAATCGCCATGTAGACATAGGCACTTTGCCGAACCATGATATAGCTTCGTTTTATGTGTGAGTGTTCTTTACATATTCTCTACACTAGTTTATAATTGTTTATGCTTGTGTGGTGATTGGGTTGTTGTTTGAGTATTTGTTGGAACTTTGTCTTAGAAGAAAGATCACACCTTTGTGGTTGATCTTGTTGTTATTGTTAGCTTCCGCGTTTGTGCGCAATAGTGTTTGTGTTGACTTAAATGAGGTTCCTGGTCTTTGTCAATGGCTTTCTGCAGTATAGTTTTATGCAATACCTATAATAGATGATGGGCAATGTGGTTTTCGCTTTTGGATTGCCTAAATTATGTAATCGATCCTTGTTTGTTATGACAACAATAATTGGTTATTGCAATGGTTCCATTCTTTTTGTACTTCTTCATCTCTTATTCTCTCTTTCTGATTCACTAACTAATTTTCTTGGTTCAGGGAAATTATCCTTCCGTTGCTCCTCTTGCTTCTACTGTAGCCATCTGACAATTCCATTGGGACACTGGTTTCAATGGGATTTGACAGGAACTCGGCAATACAGGCACTTGTACAGGCCAGAAATGACGTCAATGTGACTGCAAACATCCTTCTTGAAGCACAATCTGACTAATTCAAACCCTGGTCAATAGGGGGATAAAAAAGAAAAATGGTTTTTCAAATTCGCAATGCTAACTGAATCCTGTTTGGCGGGATAATAACCATCAAACAAGCATAGTCATCCACTTCTGACCCATGTTGATCTACTCAGCAACTGTCAAGGGTATCTTTTTTGGTTTGGCTGTTTCGCTGCATATATGCATGGTGCTAGATCATCATTTGGCATACACTAATGATTTACCGAGCTTAGGTTGAAATTATATAATCAGTTTGGTGGTCATTTATTCATCTAGAAGAGATTTGATTTTGTATAGAGATTTGAACGATGTGGTTTTATTTTCTTTTTAGTCATGTTTGTAACATGGCCTGTTGACCTGTAGTAGCCATTGTCAATTGGTATAAATTCAAATTCATGAACTCCTAGTAAGAGAATATAAGGACATATATTTCATTTAACATTCTGCCAGAACACCGAAAATCTTCATCTGTTTAACTTATATCAGTAACAGCTTTTGGCACTTTGCAGTGTTGACGCTTACCATATGCTGTTAAGCCTGTAACATCAAATGTCCTACTTAGAATTTGTAGAAAAGTGTGGTCTTTGCTGCTGTTTTATTTGTAGGCAATGGAATTATGTAGCAGTAAGTGCCAAATGTAGACAGTAGACTCGCCATTTATAGCCTTCCAATTGTTTAGGAATTAGGACCACCAAAATCCAACTCTTTTGAAGTCGTAACACAATTACACAAATATGCCCTAATTTTATCCTGGGAATAATGTGGGTCCGCTACTGACGTATAATCTTTTCTTGAACAAGTTCCAATAATGAAGTTTGGGCTATATTTATATTTCTCCAAGGTACGTCTATAATCTACTTTCTTACGAAGTTTTGGATACGATGATTGTAGTCTATTGCCAATCCTTCAATCTGTCTCTGAGAATTTGTTCACATACCAGCTATCGTTTTCTATTGCTGTATATATGAGTATCAGTTCTAACTTCTAACTAATCTAGTATCGGTGAAAGTTCACCAATCACACAATCTTTAGAAACAAGCACTTAAGAACTATAGTACTTTAAATACATTCAGAAGAATAACATGCTTGTAGATCCTAAACTACAAGAAAGAATATATTAACGATGAAAAGAAAAATGCAAGACTATCATCGGAAAAAAAAAAAAAAGAGGGAATTAGCGATACCCCGACATTTAAAGATTGCTTTTGCGATACTCCCACATTTGAAGATCATTTGCAAACCCCACATTTCCAACTTCCCATAGTCTTCAGTCAGTCAACATTTAGTTGACCAAGTCAAACCTGAAAAAAAATAAAAATAAAAGTCGACCTAATTAAATAGTGGAGGTTATCAAAGTACCCCTAGATCCATCTATGCCGCTACTGTCACAGTCGTCCTCCCTCTCTTTTTCTTTTTTTTTTTTAATCGTTCTCCTCTCAAACCATATTACCAAAATTTAAAAACAATTGCCAAATTATTTACAGTGAAATTATTAAATTTAAAACAATTGTAACTGATTTAAAGTGAAATTATTAAATACATGTTCTTGTGTGTTGGATTTAAAAATTTTGAAGTTAAATGGTCAGTTTAGTGGAGGGGTACTTTAGTAATCTCTACTATTTAATTAAGTCGATTTTTATTTTTATTTTTGAGTTTTTTTTTACGGTTTGACTTGGTCAGCAAACTGTTGACTAACGAAAGTTGGAAATATGGGGTATCACAAATGATATTCTACAATTCACAAAGATGATTTCAAAGGCAATATTAATGGAGATCTTGACAGGCAAGAAAAAAAAATTGAAGACCGACAATTCGCAATTTGACTCTTTCCTCTCCTTTCGAATATTGAAAGCGCGGTTTGAGAGCAAGAGCGATATTAATGGAGATGCAACGGCAATATTAATGGAGATCTTGACATGCAATGCTCCTATATATTACTACACCACACCTTAGTTTCTACAATTCGCAAAGATGATTTCAAACCTGCAGGCATTTACAGTATTTAACTTTTACATGATCTTCCTACTCTTTAACCAATTGATGTCCCAAACAAAACCTTCTATGGCCACCTCAGGAAATGAGACTGATCTTCACTCTCTAATCGCTATTAGAGATGGAATTCAAGGCGGCTTAAGCTCCTGGAACCAATCTTTCCATTTCTGTCAGTGGCAAGGCGTTACATGCGGCAAGCGTAATCAAAGAGTCATAAGTTTGAATCTTTCCAGCCAGAGTTTAGTTGGATCGTTATCGCCTCATATTGGAAACCTCACTTTCCTAAGGGTCATCGACCTGCAGCACAATCAACTCTACGGTGATATCCCACAAGAAACTGGTCGGTTGTCTCGTCTTCAAGAACTCACTCTGTTCAATAACACTTTCCAAGGAGAAATTCCAGTCAATCTAACCCAATGTACTGAACTTAGGGTCCTTAATATAAGTTGGAACAAATTTACAGGGAATATTCCGGCAGAGCTTGGCTCATTGTCAAAGCTTGTATTCTTGCGTATTGGAAGAACCAATCTGACAGGAGTGCTACCACCTTCTTTAGGTAATCTTTCGTCGCTTCAAAAATTCTCTACACCCGAAAATAATTTGGTTGGAAGTATTCCAGCCAGCTTTGGTAGACTGTCAAGCTTAAATTACTTCAACGTTGATTTTAATAGACTGTCTGGTGAGGTCCCTTCAACAATTTTCAACATCTCATCCCTGAATGAAACATTATCAATTTCCTATAACCAATTTAGTGGTAGTCTTCCACAAGACATGGGCATCACTCTTCCTAATCTCGCTATTTTCTACGGGGCTGGAAATCAACTTTCTGGACTACTCCCAGTTTCATTAGCTAATGCTTCTAAACTTCGAAAATTTGATATTCCAGAAAACAATTTTAAAGGACAAGTTCCTAAGGATTTTCAATTCCCTCCAACTATCGAATTGATAAATCTTGGACGTAATCATGTAGGAACAGGAGAAGCTCATGATTTGAGTTTTATCACTTATTTGACCAACTCCAGTAATCTAAAGATATTGGGCTTGGAACAAAACAATTTTGGAGGTGTTTTCCCGAACTCTATAACCAATCTCTCCAACCGAATGGAGGTGTTGGATCTAGCACGCAATAAAATAACTGGAATTATCCCAGAAGGGATTGGGAACCTGGTCAGTTTGTTTATATTAGATCTCGGGTCTAATAACTTTTCCGGTAGTATTCCATCTTCTATTGGAAAACTCCGTAGTTTACAGGGGTTATATCTGTCCAAAAACAAATTATCTGGACCGATCCCATCTTCTCTCGCAAAAAACAATACTAAATTGAGTGAATTGTATTTGGGAGGGAACAGACTGGAAGGAAACATTCCTTCAAGTCTTGGTGCTCTTAGCCATTTGCAAAAACTAAGTCTGGAACAAAACAACCTAAATGGTACCCTACCAAAAGAGATCTTTAATATTCCCACTCTGCTTTATCTTGACTTCTCTATGAACTCCTTAACTGGTTCTCTACCTTTAGAAGTAGGAAAACTAAAAAATCTTGTTGATATCAAGGCGTCTGGAAATAAGTTGTCTGGTTTGATACCTAGTACTCTTGGTGAGTGTTTGAGTCTGGAAAAGTTGTACTTGAACGATAATTTGTTTGAAGGGACAGTTCCTCAATCTTTGAGTTCTTTAAAGAATGTCCAAGAGTTAGATCTATCAAGCAACAATTTGTCAGGTGAAATTCCAAAATATTGGGAGGATTTTCTGTATCTCCAGCTATTGAATCTATCCTTCAATAAATTTGAAGGTGAGGTACCAGTGAAAGGAATTTTTAAAATTGCAGGCAATTTTTCTGTTGTTGGAAATTCCAATCTCTGTGGGGGTATACGTGAACTGCAATTGCCGCCATGCCTATTTAAGCACAGAAGGTCTGATCTTTCCAAAATAGACGTTATCATCAGTGTGGCTATGTTCATTCTTTTGGCATCATATTCTCTAATATTTTACTTGAGAAGAAAAAGTCAACCTAAAACGGCTTCTTCGCAATCATTCAGTGATCAACATGTTAAGGTCTCTTATGGAGATCTTTCTCAAGCAACCAGTGGATTTTCTCCAACTAATTTTGCTGGTTCCGGTGGTTTTGGCAGTGTGTATAAGGGACTGTTAAACCAATTTGAAACTGTTGTTGCTGTTAAGGTGTTCAAACTTCAATTGAGAGGAGCATTAAAGAGTTTCGTGGCAGAGTGTGAATTATTGCGTAATATCCGCCATCGAAATCTTGTTAAGATTCTAACTTCTTGCTCTAGCGTAGATTACGATGGAAATGAATTTAAAGCACTAGTCTTTGAGTTCATGCCAAATGGAAGTTTAGAGAAGTGGCTGCATCAAGAGATCAGTGAACAAGAAGAAGAATTGAATTTGAACCTACTTCAAAGAATAAATGTCGCCATTGATGTTGCTTCTGCGCTTAGCTATCTTCATCACGAGTGCCACGTTTTGATTATTCATCGTGATCTAAAGCCAAGCAATGTGCTTCTTGATAATGATATGGTAGCTCATGTTGGTGATTTTGGTTTGGCAAAGCTTCTTTCGGGACCACTAGAGAACTTGCATGATAATCAAAGTACCTCAACAGGGGTAAAAGGATCTATTGGCTATGCCGCTCCAGGTAGGAATTTCAATAATGTTGATTTCAATTATTTTTCCAACTCATAAATGCATGAAATCAATATCGCGTATATTGCATTAGTTGAAATCTTTATGTGCAGCCACATTATCTTCGACGGTCTCAAATCCTTTTGCCTCTTTTCTTCCGTGTTAAGTTCAACACCATTAGCACCCCAGTTACACGAGCTGATATAGGTACATGAGGGCCTTGGATAGTTGGAGCTTATATCATAGTTATTAAAAGAGGAAAAAGAAATTGTTAGAGAGAATAAAAGCCATCAACTTGATTTAATTTTTTTCATCCCATGCTAGTTGAGTTAAAATTGAAAAGATCGAGGATGAAAGAATCGTGGTTGTGGTGGTAATTAAGCTAGTTTGTTTACTTCTATCAATATCTTAATTGATGATTGCGAGGACATTTATTATGATATGACTATTAAAATTATTTTTCTTTTTCTTTTTTTCAATTTCTTTTTGCCGGCCAATGGCTCTTAATATGTATATATATTTTACATTTAAATGTTTAATGGAAACTAGCGATTGATGTATATGTTGCAGAATATGGTATGGGAGCTAATGCATCCACACAGGGTGATGTGTATAGTTATGGAATTTTGGTGTTGGAAATGTCCACAGGAAGGAGACCAACCGATGAGATGTTTAAAGACGGTTTAAGCCTCCATAAGTATGCTAGCAACGGTTTGCGAGATCATATTATAAGGATTGTAGATCCAATACTAATATCTGATGGAGATGACACTTTAGGAGATACTTATAGCATGAGAATTGGCAGCCACAGAAGAACAAAACTACTAGAGTGCATGAATGCATTAGTCAGAATTGGGGTTGCATGTTCTGTGGAATCACCATTAGAAAGAATGGATATTAGAGATGTCAGTAGAGAATTACACGCTATCAGAGACGCATGCATTTCTTGGTACTAGGATTCACGGTGAACATATCTGACTCCAATGACGGTTTAAATGAAAGGTAAAATCACATCTTTTACAAATAAATGAGTATGAAAGAGATATAGAGAGTAGAAGAAATTTGTGTTGTTTTGCTCTTTACTTTTTCCTTCATTTATGCTCTTATGGGATGTATAGAACACTGTTTAGAAACATTAATAAATTGAGTAAAAAGGAAATTGAAGGCAGATTCTTCATACATGTGTTAGAGGATGCTACCAACCAGTACATGATTCCTAGAATAGCAGCCATATGCTCCACTTTTATGAGGTGAAAGTTATTGGTTATTTTGTATCAATTTGGTTATTGTACATACTTGCAATCTTTGTTAGGTCAACTCAAATGGTCCCTTATCCAAGTAAAACCATGAAAATCTCCCTCCAATGGCCCCCCCATACCCGTATTCCTCTATCTGCAAGTGAAGTTCTCACTGTGTATATGCAACCAAATATGCATGGTGGCTCAGGTTTCATCCCACAATATTTTTCTGTCATATTTGTTTCTAGTTGTACCTGTAAAGATTTTTTTGTTATGTTTTGAAACATTTGTAAAGATTTCTTGTGTTGATCATAGATTTTGGTGAGTTTGTCAAAAAAATGTGTCATTCAATCTAAATTTTGATTACTGTAAATTGGTCAAAGACCCAATATAGATCTTAATCTCTTGCTTTCGTTCTTCCTTGGGTCTATTTAAAAAAAGAGTTTCAATTCAACGTGTTTGTTCCATCGTATCTTTCAAACAGTTAGCTGTTCTCCAGTTAAGCCTACTGATAAACATTTGGTGGGATTAATCAGGCAATTGTTTTTGAATTCTTTCATTTTTTATGTGAGTTTCAATTCTACGTGGTTGAGAAATTCACTTACGTAATGTTTTTATTCCCAATATATCGTTTTCCTTTATCCTCCCTTCCAACCACTTTCTTTCAAACCTCTTCCACCATGGTGAGTGAGACGAGACTGTTGTACATTTCTTTTTGGAATGACTAGTGTCTTTGCTACTATCATTGTTAACAAAAAGTTGTCGTACCTGTTGTTCATTTGAAATTTCTTCAATGGTGTCCATTAAGAAGAAGTTTCTTAAAGCAAAAGTTGAGAATGTAGAGGGCATAATTGAGACTTATTTATTGGATTTGCCTGAATCGGCCTTGGAATTTTAGAGAAACTCTAGCCAATTGATTTGTGTAAAGTGGCAGAAGTTTGTAAACCGTTGAGAGATGGATGGTGGAGCGATTACCTATGGGAGAGGCACATGAAAAAAAAGGGGTTGGAGCGATCGGGCAGGCTGCTTATCGAGAATGAAAATGTCAGTATAGTATGAGGAAGGAATTTTATCAAAAGAAGAAGAAAAGTTGGCTCAGGTCTCTCTCTTTTGTATGCTCAACTTCATTGCCTATGGATTCTATCATATCTCAGTATCTTTGTCTTGAGCGTGGCAAGCTCTGGTTCCCAGCTCAAGTCTATAACTGAGAGGTAGTTATCATGAGTACTTAATCCTAACTATTTCTTAGTTAAACGTGTTCGATTGGAACTTATCAACAATGAGCATATTTTTTTTGTTTCTTTCTTATTTTAATTTTTAAAGATCAACATTATGTTTCAGTCGAACGACAATATTAGTTTTGATTCACTTATCACAATATAATGCTTGACTCTTGATTTGTAATGAATGGTTTATGAGTTTCAATGTCTGACAGTTATGGTTTTAAAATGACTGAAATTTAGGTTCTTCTTTCCGTCTTTTCATTTCAGAATGGGCATGCTCAGTATATGTTGTCATTTTATGATGCAGAACTTCGCTATGATTGCTTCACAGACACCTTTCAAGCAAGGTATCAAAGTTTATCCTACATTTTCGTTTTCACAACAGTTGATCTCATGTTGTTATTATTCTAATTCAACATCAATTTTAAAATTTAAAGCCCAAAACATGTAATTGTTTCAAGCTATAGAATGATGGATAGAAAATGACCAATATGTTAGCACTAGCACTATTGACACTTTTCAGTGTATCTTTAGCTCATTTGAGTGGGTGTAATGCATGACGTTCTGGAACTTATTTTGTTCATTGGATGTTTGCTCTGTTTTCAGGTATCCATCTCATTATTCACGGCTCCAGTGATAGAGGAATGTGTGCACTGGGATAGGATAAGAGCACCACCAATAGACATTCCCCTCATAATATTCATGCCTTGGATTGTTTAGACTAATTACATCCGGGGACCATGTTGAGATTCAGTGGAGAAGAAACAAAGAACTTCCTTATGGTGTGTTCACGACATCTGAATTCCTTTCTTGAAATTTATTGATTCAAGCTGTACAAGATTACATTAAGTTTCCAATATTTAATCTACTTTCTCTAATTTTCTACCTCTACATTCTATACCAAGTTTATCCTTAAAACTAGAATAAAACAAATTTATTGAGTTAGTTGTTTGTGTTGTATTACTTGTATGCTTCACAGGGTGGTGGTATGGTGTTGTTGGTCACCTGGAGACGTTTTGATTTTAGATTAGAAGTCTCCGCGTTGTCATAAGAGCGGTAAGAGAACTTATTTTTCTGATTCGATAAACTGAATTCAATTTCCCCATATGTTAGTGATAAGTTTCCTCTTCAAATGTTATGTGCACATATTTGTTTCTACTGTCTTGCAGTAAGAGTAATATGCCACCCTATAGCTTTTATTGTCTTGCGTGTTCATTTTGAGAACCGTTTTCGACCAGGAGGAGAAACCAGAATTCTCCTCTAAATAATATACAAGTCACGAGGCACCACTGGTTACACTGTGTTGCTCATCATCAATAAATCGGGATGCCCAGTTGGCAGGAACATGGTTGTAATTTTGGGGAAGAATGAGAACTAAAACTTTTCCATCTCATTTCTCTTGTTTTTAGTTGTTAGTATAGTTCTTGTTTTACCGCAGGCTTAATTGATTAATTGTTACGTCTCATGCAAAATTATTTCAATAGATACTTTCATAGTGGTATTCAACCAATATAGCTCTGGTTCACGGTGTAGCAAATTCAGAGTAGTAAGATGATGAAAAGTAGTTTTTATTAAAGTTTTACTCCCTTGGGCATTAGACATGGATTTGATATTACCTAAGTAGTAAGATCATGAATATCATTACAGGTTAATTTTATAGGTAAACTATTTAATCAAAACTTATGTTCGAGAAAACTATTTCATTTACGCCCATTGAGTGGCTAAGTTCCTATGCATGTTTATCAACATCTCTAGCCCCAAATAATTTTAATAATGTTGAACTAAAATGGACAGCAGAGAACCATGACAATTTTCTCTATACAAAGATGTAAAAGCTTGAGACTAATTATTGCTTCTGAGTCATGTTTATTTTATTTTATTTTTTTGATTGGCAAGCCTGTTTTATATGAGATCAGTAACTCTTTGGTGCTGGCGGGTTCGACCATGAGACCTCTGGTATCATCACCCAAAGGTTTTACCAACTTTGCTAGTTGGGGGGATGGGGCGAGAAATAAACGATCCTTATAACAATGGTCCAGGACTGAAAACCTTTGACCTGCAACCTCATTATTGTTTCCCCAGCTAAAACATCCGCAAATCTTTTGTGTAGCCCTCTGATTGGTTATCCTTTTCTGCTCTTTATGTTTTTGTTTGTCTCACTCTTGTGTTTGGCATTAGACATAATGATTATCTAGAAAGAGGCTAGTTTGATCTGCACTGCTGCAGATTTGGATGACCTCATGGTTTTTTGATGTTGAAAAATACTGCTCCAATCTGTGCGTTGTTCATATCTGGTTTAATTTACATTTGCAGTTGCATAGATTTGAGATTCATATTGACGAGAAGGTTTAGTTTGTTGGACCATAGTGTATGAAGAGTTCACCAGTCCTTTTTCTGAGCAAAATTTTTTGATGGATTTCTTTATTAAAAGGATTGTAAAGCAATAAATTACGGTGAAGTTTTATTTCTTTGATTTTGCAGATCCTTCCTTGAACATGTTGGCATCTGGACCTTATGGTCTTATATTTTCTTCATTTGTACCATTCTACTTTGGCATCCCAGTTTTAGACATGATTTCAGATTTTTGGAATTAACTTCTCTGACAAGTCGCTTGTATATTTAGCAGGTCTTCAGGTAAGTTGGTTCTTTAAGTATTTCATGTTTTTTTCCTTTTTATCAATTTCTAGGCTGACTCGACGTGAAATAGTTTTTTTCTCAACTAAATGCTAACTGTACTTTTACTGTCACCTCACAGCTCCTTTTCTTGTTGTGGAAAAGATCTATTCTGCCAGGCATATGTGGTGTTCTTCTCTATCGTTCGAATATTTTAGGCATACGCCGCATCAAGGTTAGTTTTTAGTTTTCCAATTGTTCTTTACCTTCTGTAGATAATTTAGCTGGGCATGTTCTTATATGGCAGTAGAACAATTACTTAGATTTCACTAGTAGCCAGCTTAGTAGCTCTTCATTGAATGGAGCAACAATTTCAGTCATTCAGACTATTTTATACAGAAGATCTATTGAGTCAAGCTATACTCGGATACAATATTTTGATAATGCAGCTAATTGTAATTTTTTTAATTATCAGGAATGAAGAAAACATGACTCCAGAAAAACGGTACTATAGATAGTTATAGATCGTCTTGTGGTGCTCCTTTTTCTTTTTAGGCACACAGATCTCAGTAAAATCTTTAGATTGTGAAGTGTACAGACTGTCTGATATGAAATTGGAACAATTGTATGTTTAATAGCTAAATGATTAACGGGTTCTTATTGCAAAATCAGTTCCTTTTCATTTCACTTGAACAAATAATTCCCAATGACCAAATGTCATACAGCTCCTAGGGTGCCATATGCATTCTATTAGCCATACTTGGAGCAGTGTTGTGGCTTTCTTTGTTACTGCGATATATACATGTCCTAAACCTTTCACATCCTGGTCTTTCTTGACAATGTAATTTGTTTATTGAATAACTTTTGCAGTTCCCGGAGTTTGTCAGTTTGTTCTTTTCGCGATTGTCTTGGCCCACTTTGGGAGGTTCATCCCCTCCAGCATCAGGCGGGAATGTAATTGAAAACATACCATCTTATACCGGCTGTGAAGTGGAGGCAAGTACTGTTAGTAAATGATTTTTATTGCTGTTTGTCACTTCTGAAGAACTTATGGATGTTAGCTTTGTTTTATTGCACAGAACTATATTCTTACATCACGTATGTTAATATTATTACCATGTGAAGTCCTTATCCAAATTTATGTCTGACATTGGCTCCACTTTAAATGTTGATGATCTTATTCTAACTTTAGGCTCTCACAGATCTTCATTTGCTGCATTGATGTTTAAATTTTGGTGCTTAGATTACCAACTTATAGTAGATAACATGTCACATCTAATGCTCCACCATCCCTCACAAGAAGAATTTCACTTTCATATGTTCCACTGCATTTTGATATGAGTTCAAATTTCTAGGACACTTTGATATTTTGGCCGTCAGGCATTTTCTTTGCTCTGTTGGATGGTTCTCACACATCATTTTTGGCCGTCAGACTCTCACACATCATTTTCTTTTTGCTTGAGTACAAACAAGGACTCCACTTTGCCCGGTCTTGTGCGCTGTGTTTGTGCTGACTTTAAATGATGTTCCTGGTCTTTGTCAATGGCTTTCTGCAGTATAGCTTTATGCAATACCTATAATAGATTATGGGCAATGTGGTTTTCGCTTTTGGATTGCCTAAATTATGTAATCGATCCTTGTTTGTTATGAAAACAATAATTGGTTATTGCAATGGTTCCATTCTTCTTGTACTTCCTCATCTCTTATTCTCTCCTCCTGACTCACTAACTAATTTTCTTGGTTCAGGGAAATTATCCTTCCCGTTGCTCCTCTTGCTTCTACCGTGGAGCCATCTGACAATTCCATCGACACTGGTTTCAATGGGATTTGACAGGAGCTCGGCAAGACAGGCACTTGAACAGGCCAGAAACGACGTTAATGTGGCTACAAACATCCTTCTTGAAGCACAATCTCACTAATTCAAACCCTGGTCAATAGGGGATAAAAAAGAAAATGAGTTTTCAAATTCGTAATGCTAACTGAATCCTGTTTGGCGGGATAATAACCATCAAACAAGCATAGTCATCCACTTCGACCCAACTGTCCAGGGTCTTTTCTGGTTTGGCTGTTTGGCTGCATATATGCATGGTGCTAGATCATCATTTGGCATACACTAATGATTTACCGAGCTTAGGGTGGTGGTCATTTCTTCATCTGGAAGTGATTTGATTTTGTATAGAGATTTGAACGATGTGGTTCTTTATTTCTTTTAGTCATGTTTGTAACATGGCCTGTAGTAGCCATTGTCAATTGGTATAAATTCAAATTCATGAACTCCTTGTAAGAGAATATGAGGACATATTTTTTTTTCAGTCTAGATGCTTTCATTTATCATTCTGCCACCACACCAAAAATCTTCATCTGTTTAACTTATATCAGTAACAGCTTTTGGCACTCTGCAGTGTTGACGCTTACCATATGCTCTTAAGTCTGTAACATCAAATGTTCTACTTAGAATTTGTAGAAAAGCGTGGTCTTTGCTGCTGTTTTATTTGCAGGTAATGGAACTATGTAACAGTAAGTGCCAAATGTAAACTCGCCATTTATAGCCTTCCAATTGTTTGGGAATTAGGACCACCAAATTCCACAATTACTATTTGAATTTTGAAGTCAGAACATAAATATGCCCGAATTTTATCTGGGAATAATGTGGTCCGCTACTGATTGCAGGAGGATCTCTGAACTCCATCTTTAGTTGCTGTATACGTATAATCTTTTCTTGAATTCTCATTCTGCAAGTTCCATTAACGGGGTTTTGGCTATATTTCTCCAGGTACGTCTATAATCTACTTTCTTACGAAGTTTTGGATATGATGATTGTAGTCTATTGCCAATCCTTCAATCTGTTAAATTTGTCTCTGAGAATTTGTTCACATACTAGCTATTGTTTTCTATTGCTTTATATATGAGTATCAGTTCTAACTAATCAAGTATCGGTGAAAGTTCACCAATCACACAATCTTTAGAAACAAACACTTAAGAATACATTCAGAAGGATAACATGCTTGTAGAACCTAAACTACGAATACAATAAGCAGAATTTCATTTTTACTTCACTTCTAACCTGAAAGAAAAACTTTTTCAACCAAACGCAGCTCTTTGAGAACATCTTGAGTCCATTCTCTCAGTAATTAGTTCCTCTGAACATTTTACTCCGATTCTAATTAAGGCACCTCAGGCATTCTTTTTGATTTGATTTTTGGAATGCCATCTTCAATATGACTTTCTATTGATAGCATGTGATATTCATGATGTCCAACACCCCCGTGAAGGGTGAGTCCATCCTTGAACATGTTATCTGGTAAGTCTCTTTCCCGTGAGCATTTCTAGCATAATACACCATAACTGCAAACATCCCCTTGTGTAGACACCTGCTGCACCCATGCCATACTCTGCAATCCATTGATAGACTTATTAAGCTTGTGATAGTGGCTCAATATTTATTTGTTGAACATATTTTAAGTTATATTCATTCTTTTTAAATCACAAATTGCATGCTACCATATTATGAAATTAACCCTGTAAAGAGAATGATAATTGAGTGGAAGTACCTGGAGGAATGTACCCAATAGTTCCTCTTATAGCAACTGAGCTACTTTCCTTTTGTTGGATGGTAGTTGCCTTGGAGAGAAATTTTGCTAAGCCAAAGTCAGCAACAACGGCAGTCATGTCATGGCTGAGTTTCGTACATTTTGTTCTCGACTTCAGATCACATACGCCCTTCGCATTGATTATGTAGGTAATTCCAAAGCATATGCATATTGATTGTTATGTTCAATCTTTGGTAGAAGCTCAAACTTTTTGTAGATCTTGTCCATCTGAAATTTGGTGCAACCAGCTTTTAGACTTCCATTGGGCATGAATTGTGAAACAATAGCCTTAAAATCATTACCGCTAAAATTCACACTTGAGCAAACAGTTAAGATCTTGAGATTTCGATGGTCGTAATTTCTTCAAGGCTTCACATTCAGCCATTTTAAACCTTGGAAGCTCTGGCCGCTCCATGAGGTTAAGTACCTTCACGGCAATAAGACCTTCATCTTGCTGGAGAATCCCTTTGTAGACAGTTCCACTACTTCCCATACTAATCAAATTTGTCGAGGAAAAGTCAGTCCGCTGCCTTTGAAGCTCATTGTAGGAGACCCTTCTAAGATCTCCTGGACGACATTGTTCTTTAGGAGGTTTAATTTTGTATTAGGCTTTTTTCATCAAAATGATTACAAAGCAAAGTTGGTTTTGATAACCATTTTTCTTGTTTACAGCCCCATTTTTTTCATGATCTCATTAGTGAAGTTCAAGTTGCAAATATATTAGGTCAGCCTCATTTTCTTGTCTATACGACACTTGTGCACTGGTCCCACCAAGTACGAGGTTGAGAGGCTTTGGGTTTCAGAATTCCAGACTGGGGTTCTGGCTTAGAATGTTAACGGGCCGGGCCAAAAGTCCCAAAGTCCAATTAAATCCGGACCGATCAAATATGGATATAGACTTTAAATTCGGCTCGATGAGTCTATTGGGCCAATTCTGGATATATTCCAATTAGGTCCGATAATAATGGCATGGCCCGAAATTTTCAGGCTAGTGGTTGTGGTTTTTATTTGTTTTCAAGCAAAAAGAGTACAATATTATTTGAATTAAAGTATAACAAGAAACTCTACACGATGTGATGGTAAGAGAACTTGTTGCAACACGACACATTCGAATTTGCGGTCCATCCTAGCAACGAGTCCGGATTCAGAGAGGGTACCCGCACAAGGAAATAACGTAAGACTTAACCACCATATTCCACTATTTTTTATCTCAAGTCTAATTATTCATATTCCACTATTTTTGATCTCAAGTCTAATTATTTATCTTATATATAATGCGGATACTGGATTTTCCAATTAGTTCTCGTGATTCCATTTTAGAACAAAGTTTTAATCAAAAGGGTACCGCAGTTGGATAGCCACTATTTTTTACTCTTCACCGAAGGGTAAATTGGTAAACACGCCGCCTTTTACACCTCTTAAATTACACCCGAAAAACTGAACATCCATACCCTTTCTTTCACTCTTTAATCAAGGGAAACAAATAACTGCAAACTAATTATTTTCAACCGCTTTTCATCATCAACCCAACTCTCCCTCATCATCCCAAACTCTCTCACCCACAAATTCACAAATTTTCTCCCAACGCTTTTCCTCTTTTTATTTTCTCGTTTTTTTTTTGTAAAATCTCTTTATTCATTCATTTTCTTTTTAGTCAAAGTTCACTTAGAGGTACTTTGTTTTTCTTCGCTTCAATTACTACCTCCTCCGACCTTCATTTTACATTTTCATTTTGTGTTTTTACAGAACAAAGTGTTTCACATCGGCAACGCTGAACCAGACTTAGAAGAAGAGGTCCTGAAAATGGCCAACAAAGACAAAAGCGTTCTATTATTAATCGAGAAATCGCTTATCAAAGGCATATCAATCAACAACACTTATCTAATGAAGGTTGGTTTTATCTTATTCCGTGTTATCTCATAATGTTTAAAACTTTATTCTTTTGCATCCGTCTAACTTATTCTACTAATCTCATAATTATTTCCATTTTTATACGCGAAATGTATTTTTTTTCCTTTATTTCTCTTAACAAATTCGTAAGTACTAATCTACAACTTTGGTTTGATTATGTTTTCTTACCTTTTAAAGTGTTATTTTTCTTTTCGTTGTTTTTTTTTCTGTTGTTCCAATTATTGAAGTTAAAGCATTATTTACACCGACAACTCCTCCTCTTCGACGCGGAAGGTATTATCTTCCTCGCCATTCTTCTTAGATTAAAGTTTTCTATTTCATGTCAAATGATTCATAAAATTCAAATTAATGTAAATGGCACTTCACTTATTGACTATACTCGATCCCTCGGTTTATTCTTTATTCAACAAATCTTATGCGTGTTAAAAATAAATTTAGTGATAGCTCCTAGAAGTCATTTGTTTGATTGATGTACTATATATTGTTGATTCTATTCTTCATACTCGCTCGATTTTGTTACATGTTGTTCAATTTTATATACCTATAACTCCCAAGAAATGTTATTTTTCCAACCACACATGATATTCGGATGCTACAACGATAAAATGCAACGGGTTATAACCAAATTGTATGTGTCAGGTTGGACTGTTAGTTCCTATTGTACAATCAAGTATAGCATGGTTGATTTATGGGAAATATTTAATGTAGAGAAAAAGGACGTTTTTTCTCTTTGGTGTGAAGGACGCCGACCACAAGCTCAATTATGCCCGAACAAGGCACGACAAGGCCATGCCTTTGGCGATCATCAGGTCCTTAAGCGCAACCCGCACTCCACTTTGCCTGGTCGAGGGTGCGACCCACGCTCCACCATTTTTCAGCACGAATTTTGACTTTTTCAGAAGTTTTCTGAAATAATATAAATATAGGTTTTTTCTGTAAAAACCTAACCTAACCAAAAAGAAATAAAGAGAGATTGTAAGAGAGAAATTCTTAGTGAGTTGAATGTTCATTCTTTGTGAGTGAATTGAGAGCTCTTGTAATCTGTTACTCCGGACATCTAGTAAAGCTTGGATCTCGCCAGTGTGGACGTAAGCAAATTGCCGAACCACGATATATCCTTGTCTTGTTGTTGGTTCTCTTTTGCATTATTATCTTTACTGTATATGATTGTTATTTGATATTAAGAAGTGTTGGGATATCACTTGGAGGGTGTTGAAGTCTTGTATAGTAAGAAGAATCGATCGTTGTGTAGGATTGATCTATTTGTTGTGGGTAACGTTGTTTCCGCATTGTACTATTCACAACAATTGGTACCAGAGTGAGGTTTAAGACCTAGGATTTTGAGTTTTGGTAAAGAATCATAGTGCTCAAAATTTGTGTATACAAGGTGTTCGATAAAATTCATGAGTGAGATATTTTTTGGGTTATTTTTGGGCTAACAAAGACTTGGAGAAACTAAGTATGGAATTCTGCGAGCATTGTGTCTATGGCAAGCAGTGCATAGTCAAGTTCGGTACAAGCAAGCACAAGACGAAAGGCATCCTAGATTATGTGCATAGGTCTGACAATGGTACTGAGTATACCTATAGGCCTTTCCAAGAGTTTTGTGCGTAACAGGGAATTGTCAGACACTGGATAGTGAGGGGCACGCCGCAACAGAATGGGTTAGTAGAGAGAATGAATCGCATGTTGCTTGAGAAAGCTAGGTGTTTACTTTCCAATGCCAATCTTGACAAATAGTTCTGGGCAGATGTAGTGGCCATGGCGTATTATTTGTATAATAGATCACCAGTGCCGGCGATAGACTGCAAAACACCTTATGAGGGTGACAGTGGAAACCACCGATTATGGTACTTTTGTTTTGATCTAGTGCTTACTACCATCCGAATGATAGTAAGCTTGATTCTAAAGCTAAGAAAGCAATATTCTTGGGCTATGCAAATGGAGGAAAGGGATATGGATTGTGGGTGTCTTGAGAACCACAAGTTCCCCGGTTAACAAATGAGGTTACCTTTTGATGAGACTTGATTGCTACATTTTAGCAGCCGGAGAAGGTTGGAAATAGTGGTGATTCTATAGAATCTCAAGTGATTGAGATAGAAGCGTCTCATGGATGCTAAAGAGAGTGAGGTTCTTAGTGAAAGAACTATTCAATAAGAAGTAGAGCTACAACAACATAAGCAGCAAGCTTTGGCTAGATCAAAGTCAAAGGGAAGTGTGAAACAAGTTATGAAATATGGGCATGATAAGCCAGTGAAGCATTATGGTCAACCGGACGGTTTTGCCTACGACCGAATATCGAAAGTGTGATGAACCAAACGACTTCGCAGAAGTAGTTAGATATGGTAATTGCATAGATTGGTCGGTGGATATGCATGAAATGGTGGAGGCTCATAACAAGTTTTGTACTTGGGAATTTGTTTTATTGCCTACGGGCAAAAGAGCTTTGGGTTGTAGAAAGTTCTCTATGGAGTTGAGTTCCAACATTGGTTGGAGGTATTCATGCATTGTTAATTGATGCCTTTCGTAGGCATGGCCCTTTGTGGGTGAAATTGCTCTTTCTGAGCATGACTCTCTGTGAAGATAGCTCTTTATGGGCATGACATGCTCTTCGTGGGCATGACTCTTTGTGGGTGGCTCTTCGTGAGCAAGACACTCTTTGTGGGTGGCTCTTCGTGAGCATGACACTCTTTGTGGGTGGCTCTTTGTGAGCAAGACACTCTTTATGGGTGGCCCTTTGTGGGCATGGCCTTCGGGGGGCCGGACCGCTGAAGTTCGGATGGATGTGTTCTTGCTGGATGTGTTCGGCTCGGTTTTATGTGTTAAAACCTCACCGAGGTGGAGAATGTAGAGAAAAATGACGTTTTTTCTCTTTGGTGTGAAGGGCGCGACCGCGCTCATGCCTTTGGCGATCACCAGGTCCTTAAGTGCGACGGCCCACTTTGCTCGGGTCAAGGGTTGAACCAGCTCCACCATTTTTCAGCACTAATTTTGACTTTTTCGGAAGTTTTCTGAAATAGTATAAATATAGATTTTTTTTGTAGAAACCTAACCTAACCAAAAAGAAAGAAAGAGAGAAATTCTTAGTGAGTTGAATGTTCATTCTTTGTGAGTGAATTGAGAGCTCTTGTAATCTGTTACTCCAGACATCTAGTAAAACTTGGATCTCACCAGTGTGGATGCAGACAAATTACTGAACCACGATATATCTTTGTCTTGTGGTTAGTTCTCTTTTGCATTATTATCTTTACTGTATATGCTTGTTATTTGATATTGAGAAATGTTGGGATATCACTTGAAGGGTGTTGAAGTCTTGTCTAGTGAGAAGGATCGATCTTTGTGTAGAATTGATCTATTTGTTGTGGGTAACGTTGTTTCCGCATTGTACTATTCACAACATTTAATCTATTGATAAGATGTGTAGGGTGATAATCACTATCTGTTTCGTGAAAATTTTATTGCAGAGGATGATAATCACTATATGTTATGGTGACAAATTTAGAGTTAAAAGTTTCCAATAAGTACAACAAGTGGTTTTTCAGTATACCATGGTTTGTAAACTGTACTTCAACTATGCATATACTTTCAGAGCCATGCATGTAACCTTGTACAAAGAATCGTAGTATCGATAAAGATGAAAAGTAAACTTGGCATCATTACGTTAGTGGAAACTGTACTTCAACCATGCATGCATATACTTTCAGAGTCATGCATGTAACCCTGTACGTACAGAGAATCTTAGTATCGATAAAGATGAGAAGTAAACTTGGCATCATTACGTTAGCATTATTCATCATTATTTTTTTTAGTGGGAAAATTAGTATAACTTTTATGTATTGTGCGTACTCTGAAATGTGAGAATTCTTGCAGGAACATTGACAAACCGATTGTGATGAGATGGAAGCAAATTGCAAATAGCTTTATTATGTCAATGTGCCCATCGCACAAAAGAGACTAACTGCTGAATCCACAAGGTTAGCTACTTAGATGACTCCAGTCACAAACTCATAATACAAATTAATGTAGTTTATTTATGCTAAAATCGTCGATGGTACCTCCTTTCGACTTTAATTTGATCTTGCTAGCTACAAACAATATATGTTTTGTGGTGTCTTTATTAGAGTTACTTAGTGTAGTGATATATCCACATCAACGATACTTTTTACCCCTCTCCCTTCTTCATAACGCGCTTAATTTGCAGTGATTTTTTACTCTAACAAGCGAAACTTGCAATAGGTATGATTTATTCACTGTTTTGTTTTTTGTTTTGTTTATTGATGTTCAAAATTGAAATAGCCTTTACTCTTGCAAGGTTCATATGTTTTTATTTTATTGAATCAGTCCATATTCTGCAACTTTATGTTTTTAAGTAGACAAGTAGAGTAACCAATTATAGTTTGAATCCTTTTGTATGAGGTGATCGGTCATATTCAGGTGTAGATAAGCTTTTTTTGTACCATAGGATTCCTTATTATTATTTACCTTTTTCTTTGGTGTTTGATCAAGGAGAAAATTTGATTGTTGGAATATTAGATTTGCATGTTTTTTAATTTCCATTTCCTTGATTGCACTATGGATGCCATTACATGAGACTGTTGCTGGTGAAGATGTTAAGAAGCGCATGTGTATTCTGCCATTCCTTGACAATAGGATTTTTTCCAGCAACATGTGTCTTGATAAGAAGTAATTTTAGTTCTTCATTGTTGTTTTCTGAGTTTGATCATTGGTTATGTAGGTTCCCTAAAAAATGATATGATGGTAAGTTTTTAAACTACACACTTCAATTTCAATGTTTCAATTGTGATGACTAATTAGAGAGCATGCTACTACCTACAAGGCTAGCCATTCTCCACTGGCAACTAACATGTTTATGCTTTAGATCTCTTGGTTTCAAGGCAAAATGTAATGGAACTATCAAGCGGTGCTTGAAGCCTAGCAGAATAGGGCATCCGAAGACCTAAGAAGGAAGGTATTAGATATGAAGACTTGGACATGTCACCAAACATTTAGTATCTAATCCACATGAACAACATATATCAACTTCTCATGATCGAGAATAGCCTGCACATCTTCATTGTGTGCAGTCTATGACTCATGCTTATTTTTTTATGCCTTTAAATATGTTTCATAACTGTTTTAGGAAATGATAACATTATATTTCATTTCAAGTTTCCTTCCATATATAATTGTTGTAATTCAATTCATATACACTTTGAGAATTTAGATCTGTGTTTTGCAATGTCTATGCATTACTATCTCATTGATTTTACAGTTGTGGGATACTTTAGCTTTTTTCAAGAATATTTTTGAGAATCAATTGTGGGATACTTTAGCATGTTAGCAAAAGTACTTGGTTGCCCATTCATGGTGGTAGCTTGCAATGAATACTATGTACAATTAGTTTGGGTTAGGTACAACATATCATGTGCTTTTAATTTTTTTTTCCATATTAGAAAAACTAAGATGGAAAGTTCTTATGTCGTTGCAATTATTACTTCATGCCCTCGGCTTTATCATCATGCTTTTTCCCTTTTACAAACATGTGAAAGTGATGGGATACTAGGGGAAGTCTATGCTTGATTTAGATATTGCAAAAACTATGTACTTATCTTTTCCCCCTTCTAAAAACCAGCTACCACATATACATTTTTCAGACCATTCTAACCATTGTAGGCAGGCGCAATACGCGTGCCCATTTACTAGTTACTCTAATCTTGTTATTGATAAGTACGTAAATGTTATGTATTTGCGCTTAATTTTATATTAGTTAGTCGGTTTATTTTATATGTTTGATTTAGTTAGTGTATCTTGTTATTGATATAATTAAGCACGTAAAAGTATACCCGCTCAATTCCCCTCATGGCAAAAAAAAACCCCCATAACCATTTTTAAAAAAACGTAAAAGTATAAAAATGTTTTCCTTAAAATTCAATATTTAATAAACAAAGTAAAGATGATTAACATTTGATATCCACTATTTTCATTACATTCTCGTCATTCCAAAAAATTACAACCACTATTTACACAAAATTATAATAGTAATCACCATTATTTACAAAAAAAATTACAAGTAACCACTATTTAAAAAAAGTTACAAGTAAACATCATTTTACAAAAGTTTAGCCTTACATTCACTGAAAACTACATTAAATCATCATCATCAACAACAACGTCCGGATAGGATAATTGCATAGGGTTCAACTTCAGCATCTGTCAAAAGTTGAAGCAGGTTCCTAAAAGCCTCTATGTATACATTGACTTTAGGTAATGCCCAATCTCTCCATTCACCACCTCCTTGAAAAACAAGATCTCTCCATGAAGTCACAGGTCTAGGGAATAAACAATTCTAGTTGAGTTTTACATTGACATAATAGTTATTATCTTTGTCGCACAAAACACCAATTATTTTAGGATTACTTGGAGGACTTAAGTGCAATGGAAGGAAAGAATGTATGCCACTGTGGGGATAAAAAAAAAAATAAAACCACATTATACTTACTAGCAATTAAATAATTGGTTTCGCATCGCGATCAACATATATTTCGAGGAATAACACAAGCTTCTATACCAATCGATGATTGTCGCGCGAAGTTTTGAGGCTCCATCATCGTGCCACATTTTATCATATAAATCGTGCCTCCATGAGTCAATCTCTTCAACTAAGTCTTGCCTCACTTGTATCCACCCGTCTCCTTATCAAATCCCATACCAATCATGAATCGCCGAAAACCACAGGTTCCATCACTACTCACATTTTCAAAATCTTCTACATATTGGCGAAAAGATTCATGCACAAGAGGAAGATATTTTTATTTCGTACTTATCGGACAACATGATTCTTTAGAGTTTTTTCCGAAGCAACAACCTTTTTCAAAGAAATCTTCGGAGCAACAACCTTTTGTGAAGCATTCTTCGAAGATTCCTTAGGAGCTTTTTGCATTGAATATACTTTTCGTTTCTTCGGAGCATGTTGCATGGAAGCAACTGGATTTATTGGTTGGTATTATAAGAGGTAGTGATCTCTCCCTGCCGGAAGGATCCATTTTTGTTGAGTCTTCATCTTTACTTTCACTTTTCGTTGACCCTTTAGTTTTCTTGCCAAGACTACCAACCGGTCTTCCCTTTGGCTTCACTTTTGTTTGAGGAGAGATAAACCAAGTATTTAGCGGACAACTTATTTCCCTCAATCTCTGCAACAAGTTCTTTTTTATCTTCAAAAGAATTTTGGTAATGGTCAACAAACAAATCAAATTCATCTTGGTATAGGTCACCTCAATTAATTGGGTTAGGTGTTGTACTTAGCTTCTTCCAAAATGGGTGAATCAGGTTCATAGTAAGCTTTTCTCCCTTCTTAGAAAGACCATTCAATGAATTGGCACATGGTAATCCATGTGTTACGGAGAACACAACCACACTTTTTGCGTAACTTTCTACATTTTCACATCTTTCTCTCTCTTCAAGCAATAAATTCATCTTTCCTTGACACAAAGCCTCGAATTTTACTAAACAAAGCAATCATGTGTGCGGGCCTAATGTTGTTCAAGTTTTGCTTTCGAACAAAGCTCTAATTTCGATAGCTTGAGCAACAACATTAGGATGGATCAATTCCACATGTCAAGGAATGTATGATTTTTTTCTTCCATTTAAGCTTCACTTTAGAAGCATGTGCGCTTCTTCCGGCTTGGTTCGTGGTCTTCTCACCAAAGTTCACAACGATCGACTAAAGCGTCAACAAATTTTTCTTTGCAAGACATTCATGTGTTTTGAAGATAATCAATCAGATCTGGAAACTCATTGAACTTCTCGACAATATAATTCCATTGCCACTCTACCTCCGCATTAGTTGTAGAACTTACCAAACGATCCCACAAACTCGAATTTTTTTGGCACAACGATTCCACATCAGGAAGCTCTTTTCTCGCTCTATGTGCAACATTCATAAATATGTGAAATCGGCAAAACAATTTAGTAACTTGAGGGAAAACAACTTCCAAAGCTTACCTTTCATCAAAGCAGCATCAACATCAATCAGCATTACTAAAGGTGTCAAACCATCCAACATTAACTTAAATTTCTCTAGTTCCTAATCTGAAGCCATCTCGGTTTCTCTGCGCATTAGACAATAAAATGCCAAAAAGTTTTGTGAGTAGGGTGACACCTACGATCTCGAATAGTGGGTAATCATGCATATTCGTCTTGTAGGTGGCATCCATAATGAAGACATATGGAAAACAGTTGGACAAAGATATGCTGTCTGGATGCGCCCAACACAAATCCCTAATCTCATCTATATTGTCTACAAGTGTAACATGGTGAATATACCTTTCCTTTCTGAGAAATCAAATGCAGAAGTTGTTGCATTTTGCATTTCTCTACCGGCCATGACTTCTACTTTATTTTTATTGCGAAAGTTGTATAGAGTTTGTATGATCGATGCATTATTTGGAAATCTTTCCTTAAGGTTCTTAAGAGTATTCTTGGGTCTCATCCCTGTTTTCATCAAATCAGTGACTAAAATTTTCTCTCCAACTCTTAATATATTGGCATATGAGTGGCCCTCTAGTTGTACAATAACAAAATGATTGCAACGACCAAAAACCACCTCAATTTTCCAACAATCTTTTGAATAAGGAACAAAAACACCTCTTATTTTGAATCGACAACCACACTTTCTCGTTCCCGCGTTTCTCTTCCTCTAGCTTGAAGTGATTTCCTTTACCATTTTTTTTTCACATGCACCTGATACTCACCAGAGCGCTGACATTCCAAAAAAATTCTTAGAGTCCTTCCACACGTATTTAGTATAGATCCGAGCTCCCAATAACAATAATCATGCCCAAACCTCTCCCCACTTGTTGAACCCAATTCACCATTTCTTTACGAGATGGGAACACCTAAGTTCGCAAAACAAAATCACATAAAATAATATCATTATTAACTCAGATCAAGCAAACATTTCTTTGATTAATAAACTAAAATTTTATGACTTACCACATCTGTAACAAATGAATCACTAAAATCTGGGTACTCCATCCTGCTACTTTGATCATAGGGCTCATCATTTGAAACATAACTAGCAAATCCTCTTCAATTCTCATAAATTCACTTGTATACTCATTTGTCGGTAACTAAAAATAAATAAAATGAAAATGATTAAAAAAGTTATAAATTCACATGTTTTGTGCTATTCTTATGGTTCGATATAAGGCCATTTTATTCACCTTTCTAATTATGTTTGTTACGGTCTTCAAGGTAATGGTAAACTTTATTCTCACTCGCTACTCACTTGCCTTAATTTTTTATTTTTTTTTTTTTTCATTCACTCGTTTGTATACAATTTTACTATGTTTTAGTCATTGATGTGAAATTAGTCTCACAAACTTGTCTCTAAAACTTCAACCTATTTCTGCTAGTATGCTAATACAAGCTTCGAACTTGAATGACTTTTTACTGGAATTACGTACTATTATCTCATTCAAGTTTTAACTATGGAAATCAGGGAATACCCTTGATTTGTTCTATTTCATATGTTCATGGGAATAACTTACGCCAAAATCCATTAGACGAGAAAATGTTGTGAAAAAAAATAACGGTGATTGTCGCTCTTCATTTATGTAAGATGTGTGGTAATGAAGGTCATTGTCATTCTCGACTGACTGATCATACGTCAAATTCTCCAAAATTCCTAACGTGAAACTTGTAATCATTGAGTCTTCTTCAATTTCATTAGGCCATTCACTGGGGTTTATGGAAGAGAGCGCTGTATTTTTATCACTCATATTTGAATGAAGTAAATTTTGGTGGAATTGAGAATGACGGGAGTTCGGTTTCGCTAGGACAAAAAAAGAAATAGAGAGAAAGTGTCGGATGAGAATGAGAAATTAATATAAGGTTTAGTTTTCTCTTTTTAAACTTGGGGTGCCTACTAGGGGGGTGGGGGGTAAACCCATATGAAGAAGGGACACGTGGCCTACCTTTTTACCAAAGGGGTCACTACACCATTTAGGCCAAACAAGAACGGATTAGAGCCTGTTTCTGTTAGGCCTGTCTCTAAATTGTGAAGAAAACTGTTGGACTTTTAGCCTAATTTTGAAACAGGTCTAACGGGCCCTATCCGTTTCTGTTTGGCCCAAATGGTGTAGCGGGTGCTAGTCCGGTGTCAATACCGCCGCTCTTACTGTAAGGTTGTAAGAGACAAGAGAAACTTTGTTAACATCTCTCTGCCATGTGACATGCTACTGTACTGGCAGAGCAAGAAATATTTCATTTTTACAGTGAGGGTCCAAAGGCGCACGCCAAGATGTGCAGAGGCATAGCCTTCGTGCGTGCATAAAATCATGAGTCCCGCTCTTGAGACTAAAATATTCCCACATTGTGATTTTAGAACCTAGAGATCAATCTAAAATTCCTGTGGGCTCTGTACGTAAGCACTCATTGACAATTGTTGTTCTTGAATTGGATGTTCCGAAGATTAACACCCTAAAGGAACCACTGACACCAATTAACATGGAAGAACTTAATTTTGCCCTTTGTGGCCACAATTTAGAGAAAAGAAAGTGAAGTTTATTGATTTTTATATGAGAAAAACAAATCCGGCCAGGAACAACAAAGAGAAGGTAGTAAAGCTGGGGTCAATGCCAAAGCGTGTCATCTAAATAGTTGATTGATCATATTGTCAATGTTCATGTAAGAAGAACCACCAGGAGCAGTAGCCTCTTCAGCTTTCTTCTTCCAGTCCAATGCTTTCATCTTCATCTCCTTACCCTTCTCTCCCTCCATCAACTCTCTTACAAGGCTCTCCACTTCCTTTCTCTTCACATTACTATCGATCTCCATGCCTATACCCCAATGTTTACACGAGTATCTGCAATTTGTATGTTGATCGGCAAAGAAGGGCCAACATATCATAGGCACACCACTAGACACACTTTCTAAAGTTGAGTTCCACCCACTGTGAGTCAAGAAGCATCCTATAGAAGGGTGACTGAGTACTTGTTCTTGTGAGCACCAAGTTGCTACTAGACCCCTTTCTTGTGTTTCAGTCACAAATTCAAGTGGTAGGATCGCCGAGTCACCAACCACAAGATCGGGTCGGACAATCCATAAAAAAGTTTGATTGGTATTAGCAAGGCCCCAAGCAAATTCGTTGAGTTGGTTACTCGTCATGACTGTTACACTACCAAAATTTACGTAAACAACTGAGTTAGGTTCCTTGGAATCAAGCCATTCAAGACACTCGGGTTCTTCTATCCATAGATTGGAACGAATAGAATCCAATGTAGTTCCTGAAACTTGGCCAAGAAGCAAATGCAGTGGACCAATAGTGTATATAGGTGGAAGAGGCCGAATCAACTTGAACGAAATTGCTCTTAACACTTCTTGCTCCAATACATCAAAAGTATTGAAAATAATAGCTTTTGCTGCATATGTTCTTTCAGTTTCACTCAAGACAAAGTCGATGGTGTCGTCTTTGGCATCTGCAGTTCGAGCAGAACTTGGCAGATCTCTGAAACGGATATCATTCATTCCAGGTATGCATTCTATTGGCATTTCTAGATCTCCATTTGTTAGATAAGTATCACCTGTTCGATTGGAAAAATAAAAAGAATAATTAGCTTACATTATGTAAACAACCACAATATATGCTCAAGTTGCTTGTCTGAGTACCACAACACCCAAGAGACGTCTCAAGTTCGAGTCTCTGGGGACTCCTCTGGTTTGACCGGACAAGTGAGGGCGCCAAACTTCAGCCAGAGGACTATGGACTGTTTTCCCCGGGTTTCAGCCCCAATTACCTTGTGTTGCGGAGTTTGTACTCTTTTTTGTGCGCACCCTTTGAGTTTGAGGGAGTTGACATGCATGTAAAGGATTGACTAGTTGACTTTGGGTGTTTGCTTAACAAAATTTTCAGCATATATTAGCTCATTTGGACAACGAACTGATTATATCATGACAATTGACATATGCTGTACCTTATATTTGATAAATATATAATTACCGCGGAAAACTGGTAAGCTGATTCACTTAAGTTCTTCTTTAAAGAAGGTTGAAATTGCTGGACCAAACTGCTTAATTTTTCAACAAAAACGACATCTCTGGTACAACAAGATCATACTAATAAGTAATAACCAATAACCATGCATCCGCTTTAGCTCGTCTGTTGTGATACCATTGAAGTATCCCAAATAGACAACACAAAGCCCCCTGATCAACTGAAGATATATAAAAAAGTTCATATATACTTTTTACCTATAAGTGGTATAAGACCTCTTTGTATGAGAAGATAATAATGTAAATATGCTGTGAAGCTGCAAACACTAGGAGTCCAAAATAATACTTCCGGAATACCAAGTTCCTCTGCAACTTTAAGAGTGAAGCTCATGACTCCATCTGAAACTATGCATGAAACAGGAGGAATGTTGATGGAAGAGGAAGTGGTATTTAATTGATTTACAAGATTGCGAAAAGGGACTAAGCAATTTTTTCTAGTTGATGCGTTGAGAGCTTTGACGTTTTGGGTGGTGTTGGAAGCGGAAGGTGGCAGACCATCTGGGATTGAATGGAATTGAAAGTCAGGTAAGCCTCTCAGAGAATTAGGACCCCGAGAGTTTTGTAAGCGTTTGTGATTATAGTCAGTATTGACAAAGGTGATGTGAAAGCCTTTGTGGTGAAGGATCTTGGCTAGTTTGAGCATGGGGGCGATATGGCCCTGTGCTGGGTATGGTATGCATACTGCATGAAGTCTTCTGGCTTCTTGTTGGGATCCCATCTCTTTCTCTAAATAGGTGTTTGTGAATTGTCATGGCAAGGAACTCATCAATTTAAACTGGTAAGGGGGCATACTGGCACGTGCTAGCATTCCTCTTAGATTACTGTTTGATCTCTGATGGCCGGAATCTCGAGATATATATACATTTTTTTGGGTACAGATATATTGATAGATTGCCACGAGGATTCCCAACGATGTAGCGCACAATTGTCTAACGTGAGCAGTTGGCCGGGTTAAATAGTATTTATGAATCATGATTGCAGGAGTTGTTTTCATCCTATACATGGATAGACGATTCCACTTGAATTATAAAATACTAGAAGATTGGGTTTGACCTTGATATGTACACTGAATTTAATTGAACAGTTGAATATTTCTTCTCAATCGCTAAATATGTAGACCCGTGTTAAGTAAGGACAAGTTTGCAAAAGATTCATGCTCCGTAATCTAATAAGACAACTAACTTTTTTAACACATCTGTTTAAAAGAGATAAACTCTGCAGGCCAAATGTCCAAATGATATAATACAGACATGCATGATCTACAAAACCCAACAAATTTATTAACTTGTACTGCAATAAGGACTAATAGTAAGGACTAACAGTCAGTATACAAATTGTTCATGTACGTACCATTTTCTAAGTGGTCTTACTTGAGTTCTTAAATTCCAAGGATCTAACCCAATGGTATTGTATGATACCAACCGATACAGATTTTGGAATTAAGAACCTCGTCGACAAATTTGTTCAGATTAATGCAAGAAGACCCACAAGGTCAGCCTCTTCAGCTTTCTTCTCCAATCCAACACATTTTTCTTCATTTCCTTACCTTTATCACCTTCCATCAACTCTCTTACAAGCTTCTCCACTTCATCTCTCTTCACATCATTATCAATATATCTCCATGCCTATACCCCAATGTACACAAGTGTATCGATAGTTTGTTTGTTGATCAGCAAAGAAAGGCCAACATATCATAGGCACACCAGCACATATACTTTTAACTGTTGGGTTCCACCCACAATGAGTTGAGAACCCACCTATGGCAGGGTGGTTAAGGACCTATTCTTTAGGACGCCAACTTGCTAATATTCCCCTTTCTTTAGTCTCATTTATGAACTCGGTTGGAAGAATAGGCGAGTCACCAACGACTAAATCGGGCCTAATGATCCACAAGAAAGCGTGTTTGCTATTCGCTAGACCCCAAGCAAATTCAATGAGTTGGTCAGTTGTCATGACGGTAATGCTGCCAAAATTGACATAAATAGCTGAATTAGGTTCCTTGGAATCAAGCCATTCAAGACACTACGTCTTTCCATAAATTTGATCCTATCCTTTTTCGGAAAGCTGGCGATGCAGCAGATGAATTGGTCCGATGGTGTAAAGTGGGGATAATAAGGGCTTGATTGCATCCAAAGTTTCACTCTCAAGAGCATCAAAAGCATTGAGAATGATTGCCGAGGCTTTGCGTGCTCTGTCTAATTGTGTTATCATGAAGTTGAGCACAATGTCATTAGGATCTGTAGTTCTGATAAGAGTGGGAATGTCTCTGAGACGGACATTTTTCAGTCCTGGTATCCAATCGATCGATGTCTCCAGATACCCATTTGTTAAATAACTTTCATCTGCACACACCAGCATAATCAACACCACACTAATACATGATATAATTTGAACTAGAAAATCAACTTTGATGCTAGATCTATCGGTTTAACCATTTTAAGTAATGGAAACAGGACAAATCAACACATGTATTAAACAATTTGCAGATGCACAATCAAACAATTTTAAAAGTAATACAGATGCCAATAAAATGAAAAGATCTAATCGACAGCTGAAGTTCTGCTATAGAAAAAGCGATTTTAAGTCTTGAGCGGCACAAGATCCTTTGAGCGGCATAAGAGACTAGCTAGCTAATCTACAATATTCCTTTGAGCGGCACAAGATCCCTCTTTCAATGAGAGCGCAAAAGTGTATAAACCCTACAGAGGTACAAGCAATTGCTTGTCCACAGCAAGATATTTGGAATTCCAAGCACTTTTCCAGCATCAAGCGTGAAAATCAGATTTCCATCAGAGACAATACAAGTGACTGGCGGTACTTTAGAAGTGTTGTTGATATTGGTTGTGAGATTTTGAAATGGGACTAGGCCAATTTCTCCCAGAGAGCAACAAAGTAATTGAATGTCTTCGCTAGCAGCATCTAATGGTGGGTGACAATCTGGGACTGTTTTAAACTGAATGTTAGTTTTTTTACTTTTTTTTTTATTGGTAAGTTTGTTTTAAATGAGGTTAGTAACTCTTTGATGCGGGATTCGAACCTACAGTATCATCACTCAAAAGTTTTACTGCTGATCGGCACTTGTAACTGAAAGTTAGTTAAGGGTGCTTTTCCATGAATATGGGCCATGAGATCGAGTCGACCAAAGGCGAGCTTAAGATTTTACTCAATAATTAACAAGGTTGTGAAAGCCTTTGGGATGAATGAGTTTGGCTACTCGGAGCATGGGGTTAACACAGACCGGCTCTGAACTTTGAGAGGCCCAAAGCGAGTTTTTAAAATAGGTCTATATTATTGAGAAAAAAATACAGTCTTTCACACAAAAAGTCGTGGGCCAATGTTTGAGTGGACATATGGTCTAATAAGCATAAGATTATATTTGGAGGGCCAAATTTTGACCAACAAACTGGGGCCTATGCTGCTGCCTAGTTGGCCTGCCCTCAAAGCGGGGCTTGGATTACCCGTATGCAAACTGCATGAGGTTTCTCTGACTCTAATGTAGAACACATTGTCTCTACACTAACATCTCTAATGGCATCTCTGCCCAAAGAGATTAGATAACGAAGTTTATGTTTTTTGAAAAAAAAGGATTAATAGGGTTAGACAAACCCTTACCTGTATTATTAGGAGATTATAATCTTACATAAACTTCTCCTCTTACATCATTTGCGTTTATGTCAGGATCATTATAGATAAAACTCTCGTCAACACTTAAAGAAAGCCTTGCTAAATAATCAGCTAGCACTCTTGTTCACTTCTCGATACACATGCATATGAGTATGTTACCTCCTGCAAATTGATCTGTTGGGTGCTTTGTGGCTTATGTTGAAGACTGCCAAGTGCTAATATCTAATTTTAATATGAAGGGATAATATATTATAAACAGAAAATTGTTTGATCGTATTGAAGTCTAACATAGTGCATGTGTTCTTAACTTCTTATATGTTACTTTGGCTGAATAGAGTCTAAATTAAACTTCAGGATATTTTTTTAAGGTAAAAAAGTCCAATTAAGTCATGTTTTAAGCAGACAAATAGGACTGTGCACAACGATGGTGCGCAAATGGACTCGAGTTTCGCGTTGTGGTTCCTCCATGTTTTTTCTTTCTTTTACCCCTCTAGTATGATCTTTCAAGTTTCAAGAGGAGTAGAGGACGTTCACATAAACTGAGATTCTTCGATGCCAACGTAATGAAATCAACTTTCCCACTTAAATTATTTCTAAACTTTGAATTTATAATTAATAACAATTGTAATTTCTACCTTTCAATGGTGTGAACGATCCCTCTTTCTTTGAGAGCACGAAATGACATAAAACCAGCTGAACTACATGCATTGCTTGCCCACAAGAAGACATTAGGGATGCTGAACTCTTCTCCAACTTCTAGAGTGAAGGTCATAATTCCATCAGAAACGATACTAGTGACTGGCGGTATGTTAGAGGCTGTGTCGAGGTCGTTAAGTAGATTTTGAAACGAGGCTAACAATTTTTGTCCATGGAAAAACAATGAGCTGGGACATCTTGGGTGCTGTTAGTATCAGATGGTGGGAGACCATCTGTAATTGTTCGGAATTGAAAGTCAGGCACACCGTTGAGAGAATCAAGACCTCTAGACTCGAGTAAACGTTTATGGCTGTATTCAGTGTTGACAAACGTGATGTGAAAACCTTTGTGGTGAAGAATCTTGGCTAATTTGAGCCTGGGGTTAACATGGCCTTGGGCTGGAAAAGGAATTGGGTTAACATGGCTGTAAAGGATCGTTTAGGTTTTTTCCTGATTACTGTAGGTAAAGGGGTGGTTATGGTTCGGATTAGACCGAAGTTCGGCTCTCGGCGAAGGCTGCCTACGTATCTTCTCTTGATCTCTTTTTTGGGGAGAGAAGAATCAGATCTGACGTAGTTCCATTAGGTGGTATTTATAGGCTTTGGGGGGCTTGGATTTTTGGGACACGGGGACCCTGGTGGACAAGTGTAGGGAGGAGGTTATTTTTAGTTGTTTTCTGATTGGGAGTGGGTGAGGTAACCCCCATTTCCCGATGAAGGTAAGATTTTGGTCATGATTACACATGATGGGGTATGCCTTTATCCGAGGCGTTGGTCTCGATATACCCGCATTGTGATGTCTCGGTGAGTTTTAGCGTACCACCACCTATCTGAATGAGCTGCTCCACAGTCGGTCTTTGGAGGTCGATGTATTGAAGTCGTGTATGCAATGTTTCTTAGAGAGTTCGCTTCATAGATCGGTCCTGGAGGTCGTTGTATTGAGATCGCTTATGTTTCGTATGCAATGTTCCTTAATGGGGATATTGCTCCCCTACACAGCCCCCTCTCAGTAGATTGGTTGTGTTCATGCAAGTGATCTGCTGAGAGAAGAATCAACACTTGGGTGAAGCATGAGCGAGCTATGGTGATCGTTCTGACTGAGATGGCGCTGAGTTCGAATCTTGTAGCATGATGGTTTTGGCGGGAAAGAAAAATTGGGGCGTGGCACGCGACGTGCGAGAATCATAGCAGTTGGAAAGGAGTCGCGGTCGCCCGCGTTATTCGAACCCATGAAAAGACAGGTCCTTGGACACGTGTGTGGGCTATATGATAGGCCGTAATCATAACTTCTGGGGAACTGAACAGGCGGTTGTGCAAAATCAAATTTGGGATAACCAAAAGACATTTCCAAGTTTCTTCTTCCGCAAAAACGCAAGCTAGGGCTCTACAGGTGAGTGCTTTTGTTGTTGTTTGCTTTTCATTTTCACTTTGCTTTCTTCTCATTCCAGTAGGGTTTGTTAAGTTGGTAGGTCAGTGTTAGGTTGTAGGGTTTAAGGTTGGGTAATTTGAGAAAAAGGAAATACTACAATGTCGGATTCTGACGACACTCGCTCGGAAGAGGTTCGGGAGATTTCACTGAGCTGCGGAGAGTATGAAGAGGAGAATGAAGACTCGTTGAGTGGTGGTGGTGGTGGTGGGACTGAAGTGGATGAAGAAGTTAGGGTAGATGAGGTTAATAGTCGATCTGGGTCGAGGAAGATGGCGTGGCTAGTACGTCGGGGTCGATGGGAGATGCGCTTGAAAGTGAAGTTACCCTAAGAGCGGTAGAAGCATCGTCTTTGCTAGCTTCGTTTTTGACTGCGGCGGCTTTATGGGATCAATGTGCCCGACACGGAAATATATGAACCCGGTGAAAGTGAAGATGTTAAGTAGTGAGAGAGGTACAATCCTCGAATGGTGGAATAATCATCTGTGAAGGTCGGTGAGAAAGCGCACATGCGGATACCGTTCGAAGTTGGTTTGTGACTTTTTGAGTCAGCGTGGGAAATCTCCATACCCGGTTCGTTGGTAACACTTGGCGACTATTTAAGGTGTTCGACTGTTGAATGCGATGGTGAATACCACATGTAGGGGTGTCGACATAATAGAGCACTACGTAATGAGGCGGTCCGGTAATCGAACTTTAGCTTGCAAACCATGGCGACGCAGCGTTCGATGTGCTTTCGATGGTGTAAGCAATGAGGCTTGGGACGAAGAGGCGCGTTCGCTAGTTGGCAACTCGTGCTAGTGGATGTAGGTTGCGAACTAGGATGTGTAGCCTAGCCGGTAGGTAGGCTTGTCTTGCTTTTGACACTTTAATGGGTGAGCGACTGTTGTTCTAACTGGTTCATCTCTTTGTTGTGTTTTGCAGCGAGTTTCTGTCGCGGACACGAAACCGTCGAGGGGAGATAGAAAGGTTCGCGCGGTTGAGTCGAGAACAAAAACGAGCGAAGCTTCTGGAATTTGCTCATTTCTTTGAGGAAAAAGGAGGTGATGCGATCCGGGAGAAAAGAAAGGCTCAAAAAGAGCGAGCTCTAGGTCGAACGAAGCGGGTGGTGATGGAGAAGCTTACAACTGATCTGATAACACGGGAGGACCGAGATCGGGCGCGTGCGCCCCGGCGTCCTCCCCGGTGGTGAATACTTGTAGGGGTTTGGTAGTTCGAGTTTTCGTCCTGAAGGGTTAACAATTGACGCTCCTGTGGAACTGGAGACTGTAGCCTTCACTGCTCGTCCCAGGGGCAGGTCGGAGAAGAGAAGAGTTAAAGTGGCTGAGCCAGAGGGGGCTCGAATGGCTAAGGTTGTCGCGACGCATACGGGGAGAGCTCTAGTGGGGGTGCTAGCGGTGGAAGTCGGTCGGGCGAGGCTGGCAGGTCATGGACTTGGCGACCTTTGGTGTGGGATCTAGTCCGTCTCGACGAGGACGGGAACCCAGTCCGCTAGCGAAAGCGAAGGCTCCCCGAAAGGCGAGTGGGAAGGCTGTTGTGAGTGCTGATGACCTGGAGGCCCAGTTCGTGTATTTAGATGAACACGGAGCGCTGATGTGAACGATAAAGCATCGACCGCTGCGGTTCAGTCGAGTAAAAGGTATCGGGCCTTCTTTGGAACGAGATCGCGTTAGATGGCAATCGCAAGGAACTGGATGAGAGGGGACTGGCGGATAACATACGGCGGATGGAAATCGCGCAATGTCCGATGTAATGGGTTTGTCGTCCTTTGATATAGTGTGTTTTGTTATGTTCGTTGCTTTGATTTGTTTATATCGTGGACTATGGCAGCTTTGTCGCTGGTTTCAAAAGTTGAAAGAGATTGCGCAGCTTGATTATTTGAAACGGATAAAGAGTCTGTGTTGAAGCTGTCAGAGGACCTGAAGAATGTGCAGGATGCTGCTAAAATGGAGCGTGAGGAGCTTGAGGACCTGCGGAAGGCTCATGAAACTCTGAATCTGGCGAAGATCTTTGAAAGAGATCGTCGAAGATCCGAAGCGGAAGAAGAAGGAGAAGGGCGGAAGCGTTCGTCGCCGCGAATGTGGAAATGGAAGGGTGAGCGATTATGCCCTTCACCGCAAGAAGGTTGCTTTCGGGGCCTACTAAGGCCTATGATGATCCGGATGCGGACTTGAGATCTGGAGGCGGATTACAAGGCTTTGAAGGAGGAACCGACGCGCGCGGCGTCCGGTACCTCGATTGGAACAGTGCGAGGAGGCGGTGGTGGGGCGATTGCCTCCTCCTTGATCATGCCGAGGCGTGGTGGTGTGTCGAGTCGCTGGATTTTATTTACTTTTTACCGATGAGTTTGGAACCGGATGGCGATCGATCGTAGTGGACGGGAGGGATGCGGAGGTCGATAAAGCTTTTGAGGCTGTAGAACTAATTGTGATGCCGGGGGGAGGCGAGTTGTAAATTTGTTGAATGTCTCTTATCGGCTTATATCTTTGCGATCAATAAAACCTGGTTTCACAGGGTAACACAGGCGGTTCGCCTTTCTTGCATTTTCGTATTCTATTTTGTTGAATGAGTTGGTATCCCGTACTAGTTCGGGGTAACCATATGAAGTTAAGTTAACGCGTAGCCGGGTTGGATTTCTGAGTAGTCTCGGTGGCCCGGACTAAAAGAACGAAATGTATGAAAGTCTTTGTTTAAAGAAGGTCGTTATTTGCTTTCTGCGATGTTGCACACTTGTTTCTCTTTGTGCGTTTCTGTATCGATGATACGGATCGCTTTGATGGGAATGCCACGTGTAAGGCAATGGCGGCTCGGTAATGATGGCGGACGACTTGGCGATGTTTACGCGTCTCAAGGTAATTATGGCGTGGTTTGGAAAAGATGTTTACTTGAGAAGTGAAAGCGTTCGCGGAATACCAAAGGTGTTTGAGCATTTGTTTGTTCGGCTTCTCTTCTTTCCGACTTCGCGTGCATTTCCACTACCGCTGCTTTGAAAGGTAGCGTTGCTCTCCTCTTTTGAACATGTCTTGCTAAGCATAATCCCGCCCGGTCTTTAACTCCATTGCGTCTTCTTTGTTCGTGGAGGTGTAATTATGGCGAATGCGAAAGCGGAGTAAAAGAAAAGGCGTCCGAGAGAAACTTTCGCCACTGGTCATGGAGGAGATAGAGTTCTCCCCTCACGTGCATGGAGACCCGTGGAAAGCGGCGGAAGGCTGCTTTGGTGGGGGCGAGGCGACAAAGCGACCTAGGGAATTTGGTCGTCCAATTTGGTGGCGTTGTGATCGGTCGGTCGCCAACAACATCGCGGCATCGCAGAGCGATGGTGATGCGAGGCGTGACGATCGAGACCAGTCATCAATTCAGCGATGAGAACTTCGTTCCCGACACAGGGTTGTGGGGGGCGAGTTTACTACTATGGGGAAAAGCGGGGAAGAAACGCCGTGAAAGCGTTGTTGGTAGTAGTTCCCACTCGCCCCATAGCGAGTACTACCGACGGGGCCGTCTTTGGATGGTGATAAAGGCGGAGGTGGAGGATGAAAGCATGAAAACGCTTCGGGACGGGACGATGGATATGGCGGCTTGTCCGGTAAACTTCGTGATCGTTAAAGGCGTTTATGCTAGTTTGAATGTCTTTTCGGTCTCATTGACTTTTGGTCAGGCGGTTTCTCGCGGGGTATGATAGATTGAAGAATGTTGTGCAAGGCATTGAAGGCGATGATAACTCTCATGTGGAGCTTTCGGTACGTATCGCGGGAGGATCGGAGAAAAGGAATTTGGAAGTAATGACAACGAGATATCGAATCTTTGTTTGCGAGAACGCCGCTACCGGGTTACGGACTTGGTGAGCTAGATAAGGAGGTGGCTAAAGTATTTGCTTATGCCAAGAAATGCCAAGGGGGGTCTTCATGAGGCAAAGGAAGCATACACACCCGGCTTGGTGTCGAATATGCCGCTATTTGGGCCGAAATATCATGTCTGAAGAGGCGGCGATGGTGAAGGTGAGGAACAAGGTATCGCGGGTGATCTTTGAGGTCCGCTTTCGACCACGGTCTTTGGCAGGAGTGCGACCCCACAAGATAAGCATGTCTTAACTGATGTTTGATGATGTACTGTATTTCTCTTTGTGGGAATTTGTGATGATGTGTTGATTCGGCCTCTCTTATATGGGAGTAAACAATAGAGTTTGTACTTTCGAGGGCTTGCGGCGATTCGCTACCGGTGAACTGGTTTCCACGGAAGTGGCAGTTCATTGTTTTGTTTAATACGTACCGATCTGGATTTTCTGGGTAGCCCCAGTAGATCGGTAAAATGAGCTGTAATGGCTACTGTTGATTGTTTGCATCTATTCTCCTGCTTATTATGCGCGTGGTTTGTAGTTCAATGCTCGGTAGCGAAGTCTTTGCTTTTATGCTTTATTCTTGTCATTCGTTTGTCACCTTGTTTGTAAAGAGCGCTAGAACTGCTTAGATGATATGAATCGAGGTTGAAGAGTTCTTCGTTAGGTGTATTCTTTCTAAATTTATAAGTAATGCTGCCGGGAATGTCTTGCTTAGACAGGGCGTGTTAGCGTATATAAGCGTTATGCCCATTGGTATTGTACTCATGTGGTCGACCCTAGACCATAGGTTTTCGACGAATGATAAGTGAAGAGACTGTGGAACCTGTAAGCTCCAGAGAGCTGTACGAGCACGGAGAGCGTTCTCGTGTGGTCGATCCTAGAAATATAGGTACTTGACATAACAAGACTTGGAGAGGCTGTAGAGCCTGTAAGCTCCAGAGAGTTGTATGCTCGCGGAGAGCGTTCTCGTATGGTCGATCCTAGAAATATAGGTCCTCGATGTAACAAGACTTGGAGAGGCTGTAGAGCATGTAAGCTCCAGAGAGCTGTATGCTCGCGGAGAGCGTTCTCGTGTGGTCGATCCTAGAAATATAGGTCCTCGGCGTAACAAGACTTGGAGAGGTCATAGAGCTGTAAGCTCAGAGAGCTTTGTATACTTCGCGGAGGCGTTCTCGTGTGGTCAATCCTAGAAATATAGGTCCTCGGCGTAACAAGACTTGGAGATTTGTAGAGCTGTGTAAGCTCCGAGAGAGTTGTATGCTCAAGGAGAGCGTTAGCGTGTCTTGACAGCGTCTTCTTTTTGAGGATGGCGGACCAAGTAAACGTGTTGATTATCTATGCTGTGTAAACTGTTTGACTTGTCAATACAAGTAAATAGATTATATTGTATTAGTTAACACAAGAAACTTATTTTTCATTAATGTGAACAAAAGGATATACAACATAAATGGCGCTACTGGTAAAAAAAAATCAGTAGATAGGTATTCCAAGGTCGAGGCAACATCTTCCCCTCTTGGGTTCTTATCCAGTATGATCCATTGCCGACGACGCGTTCCACGATGTAGGGGCCTTCCCATGTGGGTGCTAACTTGGAATCGTCTTGCGTCTTTTTCAGCACTAGGTCGCCAGGCTGAAAAGACCTAGGATGAACTCGCTTGTTGTAGGAGTTCTTCAAAGTTTGCTAATAAGATGCGACTCTGATGGCAGCTAAGTCCCGATTTTCCTCCAACAGGTCGACTTCTCGTGCTAACACGGAGTCGTTGTGTCCCGACTCGACAAGTTACGATCGAAGTCGTAGTGATTGTCATTTCGGTGGGAATTACGGCTACGTGCCATAACATAAGGAGAATGGTGATTCGCCCGTCTTGGATCGGTATGTGTGGTGCGGTGAGCCCATAGAATATTCTCAACTGATTTGGCCATTGGCTCTTATTCTTTTCAATATTTTTCTTCAAGTTTTCCAAGATTGCTTTGTTTACCGGGCTTCGCCGACCATTACTTTGAAGCGCATTGTGGAGTAGAAAATCGTGAACGATCTTCCACTTGGCTAGAAACTCTTTAACCGTTACGCCTTTGAACTGAGGCCCATTATCCATTACTAATGTATGTGGCAAACCAAATCTGGTGATGATGTGAGTCCAGATGAAGTTTCTGACATGTGACTCTTTGACGTGTGCTAAAGGAATAGCCTCGACCCACTTGGTGAAGTAGTCGGTTGCAGCTAATACAAAGCGGAAGCCCGTACTTTTCTGTGGAATGAATGGTCCCATGATATCCATGCCCCACATGTGGAATGGCCATGGGCTTGCTATACTGATCAGTTTGCGAGCATGTTGGATGATATTATGGCCAAATGTTTGACACTTGACACATTTGAGGACGTATGCTTTAGCATCGATCTGCATACGGGGCCAAAAATATCCTTGTGAAATGGCCTTATGGGCTAAAGAGCGACCGCCGGCATGATTTCCACATTCTCCTTCGTGGATCTCTGCGAAAACTAACTAACCCTGCTCTGGAGTGATGCACCGCAAGTGTGGGCCACCAGCGGATTTCCTGAACAATTTGTTATGGAACAAACAATAACGTCGTGCTTGATAGGGGATCTGCTTAGCCTTGGTACGCTCCTCAGGGAGCGCGCCGTGCTGGATATAGTCGATGAGAGGCTGCATCCATGTTTGACTCAACTGACTGGCGGAGAGAGGGAATAGGTCGCTTATTGTCGAGGGGGTGTGCTTTCGACTTGATGCGCGGGTCGATCGACTACTTCTATAAGTAGTTGTCTTGGGGTGCGGCTTCGAGTGCGGGTTGCTAGGTAAGCTAAACCGTCCGCATGGCCGGTTTAAATCACGCAAGAAATGATGTATGTGTACCTGCTCAAAAGAAGGCAATAATTGATGAACGACCTGAAGATATTTTGAAAGATTACCTTCATGGGTAGTGTACTCTTTTGCAACCTGGCGAACAACCAGCTGCGAGTCACTAAAGACTTGGAGCTCTTTGACACCGAGCTGCAGCGCCATACGAAGTCCCCTGATCAGCGCCTCGTACTCCGCCTCGTTATTGGAAGTTGCGAAGTCGATGCGCGAACTGACTTCTCCATCACCGTTCCATCGGGTGAAACTAATACAACCCCTATGCCACTGCCGCCAGGATTGCTAGAACCATCTACAAAGAGACCAGTGGACTTGATGTGCTCTTTCGAATCTGGGAGGTCGGTTTCTTGTTCCCAATTGGGGTCATCAACAGGGAAATCCGCTAGAAAATCGGCGACGACCTGTCCTTTCTGAGAAATCCGTGGTACGAACTCCAGGTGGTGTTCGCCGAGTTCTTCGGCCCAAACTGCCATTCGAGTAGTTTTGTTTTCTTTGTGGAGGATTTTCTTCAATGGGAGGTCGGTAAGAACTTTGATTTGATCGCTTTGAAAGTAAGGCCGAACTTTAGGTGTCGAATACAAAAAGCAAGTACGGCTTTTTCGAGGAAGGAGTAATTCTTTTCATTTGTCGTGGCGTCTTGCTTGTGAAGTAGATCGGTTTTTCTGAATTGTTTTCCTCTTTGAAGAGAACCGAGCTAATGGTGAAATCGGATCTTGCCGGATAGAGCTTGAGTCTCTCCATCTACGGGCTTGGCTAAGGCTAAGGCGTGGTGAGGTACTCTTTGAGAGTGGCGAATGCTTAGCCTTGATCGCTCCATGAGCTGCTTCGCCTTTTAAGGAGTTGCGAGGAGCGGTCTACACCTATCGGATGCCATTGATATGAATCGGTTGAGTGCAGCGGTGACCATGCGACAATTTCTGTATTTGTTTCTTCGATGCGTGGATCGGGCATGTCTAAGAACGCCGGATCTGGTGCGGATTCCCCCGATCCCCTTGAGACACTTGATACCCTAAAATTTTTGGGAGGGCGGCTCAAAAAGGCATTTTCTGGATTGACTTCATGCCCGTGCGGCGTAATCTAGAAACGATTGTTCAAGGTGGTCGAGGTGATCACCGGCTTTTGCTTTTGGCGACCATATCGTCGATGTAGACCTCCATGGTATCGCCTAACATGTCTTGGAACATGTCGGTGACGGCGTTGATCACGTTGCTCGACGTTTTCAAGGCGAGCGGAGAACGTTGTAACAATAGATCCCTTGCTCTGTAATGAAAGAGGTCTTCTCTTGATCCTCCTTTGCGAGTGGGATTTGGTTGTACCCACTGTACGCGTCCATGAAGGAGAGAAGCTCATGACCACAGGTCTGGTCGACAAGTCGGTCAATACGAGGTAAGGGAAAACTGTCTTTTGGTGTGGCCTGATTTACATTTCGTAAAATCGTAGCGTAAAACCGCTATTCCGTTCTTTTTGGGTACTGCCACTATGTTAGCGATCCACTCCGGATAGTCTACTTTTCTGATAAAACCGACTTGCTTTAGTTTGTCGACCTCGTCGTTGATGGCTTTTTGAAAACGCAGGGATAGTCGGCGGGGTTGTTGTCGAACTGGTCTGGCATTGGGATGAACATTTAATTTATGGCATCCGATTGCGGGATCTATTCCGGGCACATCAATATATGAACAAGCAAAAACATCTTTATTCATAGATAAGAAATTTACAAGGTGGGTCCTGATTGTGGGGTCGAGGTTAGCCCCTACATATACAAACTTGGGGTCGTCTTCAGTGCCTAGGTTCACTTTTTCTCTTCGCCATTGGAGTTTGCATGCACGGATGGCCGGCTTTGGCGATTTGCTATCGGGGGGAGTCTGAACACTTTGTGGGACGACATACGACCGGCCGGAGGGTGGAAGCGACAATGCGTAACGCCGCGGGGATACCCACGACCTGGGGAGTGGGACCTGGCTGCATGCACATTGATGGTGTGGCTGCTGCGTCATCGTGGCGCCTAACACGGTGAGGCGACCTCGATATTCTAGCGACGAAGTTCTCGGCGTTGGATCAATCTTTGGAATCCTTTCTTTGGCGGTAAGGACTTCGGGGCGAGTCGCGGGTATCTGCGTGGAGAGAAAATCTGCTTGCTAGAGCCCCGTTACGCTTGGCGATTCGGAATTTGGAACCGGCAACTAAGTCATGTGCCATTATTGTAGCTTGGTGGGTTCATGTGTGGCGGGGTCGGTTCGCAGGCGATCTCACTTGTTGACATGATCGGTTACAATGGTGCGCTTCAAAGGTGATTGCTTCTAAGTTCCATCATTCCTACAGGTCCCGGGAAGCGGAGAACTTGATGTGGCGTTGACGATTACCGCTTGCATCGATGGATCAAGCGTCGTCCGAGTATGGCATTGTATGGCGACTTCTTTGTCTAGAGCGTAGAGCCGTGTATTGCGGTGATCTTGTCCTCTCTAGATCCCACCGACCTTTGGAAGTATAATATCACCAATGGGATCGGCCACGGAACCATTGAACCCGTAAAAGGGGCGATCGAGGTCACGAGGGCCGGACTTGGAAAGGTTCATCTCTTGCATGGTGTGGTAGAACAAGATGTCACAGAGGCTGGCCGGGTCGATCGGGGCGTGCTTGGTATCCGGTCGCTAATTTTGACATGGACTACCAATGCATCATTATGAGGAAGGCGGACTTTGCTTAAGTCGGCCTCCATGAAAATGATATCGCTGCTGCTTGCGACACGAACCAGCGGGGCGTGAGCTACCTGTGAAATGAAGTGATAGACTTCCTGAAGAGCGCCGACACGACGTCTTTTCTCTCTAGATGAGGTTACGGAATCGTCAGGAAAGTAATGGCGTGAATAGTTCGATCATTGTCCGCGATCGGATGAGTCTTTCGCCATTTCGTGGCGCTGAACGATCTCGTGGACGTCCTCTGCTGCGAGGACGAGCTTGAACCTCTTGGTAGTGACGGCGAGGTGGAGATCGACTGCGTACTCGGCGAGCCATCAGTTTGTGACGCAAGTCACCGTCGGGAATGCTAGTGTCTTGTTTTATATGGCGGCTTCCACTAGATCCACGGAGATAATGTTTAAGCCCCAAAGATGCATCGGTTTCATGGCATTTTGCATTTGTGAAATCGCGTAAAATGGCTTGTCAGTCGATCTCTTTGGTTGCCTCACATCGGTAGGAAGAATGGGGCTCGCTTAATCTTGAGAATGTATGGCGGGGGGGCGTCGGGATAGCGAACTCTGGCGTTGTCTAATCGAGATGCGCGGCTTTTGGTATAAGCGACCTAAAAGCTGCTTCTTGGCCCGTGGAGATGCGATCTGGCGCTGCCACCTCCGGTTCTCGTCTAAGCCGTGGAGTTTCAAAGTTTCTGCAACTTGATGTACTTGTCCACCTTGGCGTAGAGCTCGGGACGATTGTCTACGGCGTTTCTTCATCAACGACACGGAGAGGTCGATTATTCACGCTTTCGGCAAGCATTGGAAAAGGCCGATTAATGGCGAAAGATTCTTTCAAAGCGCTTTCCATACGCAACCGAGTTCGGCCTTGAACCGTCCTAGGAACTCACGAATAGTTTCATCTTCCTTGAATGATAATTGAAACAAAGAATCAAGATCGCCTTCTTCCGCTGTTGTTGTGGGCGTCTTGGCCGGGCGAACAAATCGATAAAATTTGTTGAAGGTTTTATAGAATCGATTCGATTGAAAAGAACCAATCAAGAGCATCATCGAGGACCGGCCGGAAATAATCTGCGGTGGAGATGATCAAACTTCGGGAGAGTGTAAAGTGCCAAACTCGAATGTAGCGAGCTACATGCCGACCCGTGGCACGCGTCTTTGCCATCGTACATGGGAAAGCGTGGGTGGATAAAGTCTTGTGGAGAGGGTTTATTGAGGACCTCTGCTGAAGCGAGACGCTTGCAGCGATATGTTTTAAGCATCTTGTGCAATAACTGTGTCGAATCCTTCTTTACTGGCGTTCGACCAATCCTTTGTGATAACTTCGTTAATCTATTGATTAACGTCGTTGATGCCGGATTCTCTACTCCGTTACCTACTTGTTGTTCTTTGGTAACTATCCACCGAGCTTCGTAAAAGTAGCATTTTCCTCCCACGAGCAAGGAAATGCTCTCATTCGTTATTCTATTTGGTGGGCAAGGTCTTTGGACTTGAGCTTCGAGGTGACCATGCTTCGTGGGCTTGAGAATTGGTGATGGATGAGCCCGATTTAAGGTGGTTCTCAAATAATCGAAACCACGCAGTGGCCCAATGTAGAGGATCGTTTAGGTTTTCGATTCATTGTAGGTAAAGGGGTGGTTATGGTTCGGATTAGACCGAAGTTAGCTCTCGAATTTGCGATATCTTCTCTTGATCTCTTTTTGGGGAGAGAAGAATCGAGTCCGGCGTAGTTCCATTAGGTGGTATTTATAGGCTTTAGGGGCTTGGATTTTTGGGACACGGGGACCCGGTGGACAAGTGTAGGGAGGAGGTTATTTTTAGTTGTTTTCGATTGGGAGTGGGTGAGGTAACCCCATTTTTCGATGAAGGTAAGATTTTGGTCATGATTACATATGATGGGGTATGCCTTATTTATCCGAAGGCGTTCGATCTCGATGATCACTTTTGCATTGTGATGTCTCGGGGTGAGTTTTTAGCGTACCACCTATACAAAAAAGACGCTCGCAGTCGGTCTTGGAGGTCGATGTATTGAAGTCGTGTATGCAATGTTTCTTAGAGAGCTGCTTCATAGATCGGTCCTGGAGGTCGTTGTATTGAGATCGCTTATGTTTCGTATGCAATGTTCCTTAATGGGGATATTGCTCCCCTACAATTGCCTTGGGCTGGAAAAGGAATTTACAAAGCATGAGGTTTTTGAGCTTCTAATGTAGAGTTCATAGTAGGGGTGGGCAATGGGCCGGGTCGGGCTAGCCCGGCCCTAAACATTTAAAGCCCTTAAGATATTATTCACGGCCGCCCTAAAATGACATAGGGCGGGTCACAAGTCGAAACCTCAAGCCTCGACCCGACTAGCCCTCTTTAAAGGCTTTAGTGGATTCGGCTTTAGGGTCGGGCTTTAGGGGCCTATATATTTTTTTTTTTACTACATCGGTTTTAAAACTCATTTATATTACAAAATGTACAATAATCTACAAACTCAAAGTCCAACCAATCTAGTAATAATCTGTATAAGTCCAAAATTTTAAATGCACATCCACAATCTAATGAATTCAAGTACATCGAGAGTTGAATTTGTTGTTCTTCTTTACTCAAACCTCACTAAAATTACATTTAACATTGAAATACATAGACAAATAATTATATTATCATTTTAAAGGAAGAAGTAATATATATAAAGAAGAAACATATAGTTTTGGTTAATGGTCATGGAAGTTGTTAAACTATTTGTAATATCATAAATTATTTTCTATAATAGATTCAAACAAATATAATATTACCTTTCTTACAATTTAAAAGTGATTCAAGCTTTGTATATGGAAATGAAAATATTGACTTTTGAACAAGTGATGGAGAAAGGTTTGAGATTACAAATGTTATTTTTCCCGACAAAGGTTGTTTTTGGTTTTATGTTACAAATGAACTCTCCGCTCTCAGTATTTTCTTTTAATGGTGTGGAAGGAAATATTTAGTTTTAGACTTGATTTTGGATGTGAATAAAAATATAATTTATAAGAAATAAGTGAGAAAAGAAATTGAGAATAATAAGTTATGGACTTTGACTTGATGATCAAAGGAATAAAGTCTATTTTTTTTATTAAAGTGCTCTTCATTGTTACATAATTGCTTTAAGTTAAAGTTTTGTTATATAAAATAAGTTATTGGAAGTCTTGGGTGTAAGTGATAAATTTGAAAGGACAATGTTATTTTAATTAAAAATATTTAACAAAAGAGTTGACAATTATGGTATGTGTATTTATAGTGAAAGTATGAAATAGGTAGGTTAGGGCTTGGTTAGGGCTTGGTTTATTAGGATGTTATGTTTTAGAATTTTATTTCTCCCTAGAAGGCATTAGGGGGGCGGCCCCTATGGGCTGGAGGGCTTTAGTTGTGAGGGCTTTATAGGACTTAGGGTCGGGTCGGTTAGGGCCGGGTTAGGGTCTTAGGGCCAAATTCCCGCCCCTAGTTAATAGTCTATTCAATCTTCTGGTAATTCTGCCTAACAGGGACAAGTGGTTCTGGTAATTCTGCCTAACAGGGGACAAGTGGTTTAGCGGTGGGGTGGGGTGGGGTGTGGTGATGATGATCTTACAATTGTTACCTCAAAAGAGATGGTCTTCTGCTGTCCACTAATTCGAACTTGCCGTACGTAGTACAAATTCCGGTAGTATACGATTAATTGACTATACGAGTACTGGCACTCCGTTGCAGGTGCACTTGTTTTTCTGTTCTTTCTTCTGACTTTAACAAGTACTTACGAGACTTGTCTTCTAGTGTGAGCAAGATATGTTCCCAAATTCTATGTCATGACCTTGAATTTCAACTTCTATGGCCGAGTTTAGTTGGTTTTATGCACCAATTAAAAATGAACTCTTCGCCATAATTTTGATGTATTTAATTAGTGTTTCTTATTGTTCTTCCCAAATCTCATGAGTCGGTAAAAATTGTAGCTAAAGTGGTAAAGACTACCATATTAACTTCCCATGAGCGGGATAGAAGATATGATGGTCGTCTTGAATATTAGTGAAGAACATAACATATTTTTTTTATTCTAATTATTGAAAATAGAAAACATAATTAAATATAAACTGCGTGATAACACAAATTTATTGTAAATAATACATATATATATATATACAAAAATATATAAATTCAAATTACTTAATTGATTGAATGCATTTACAAGTGAGTTTCCAATTTAATGACACAAACTCTTTGTTGATGAGTTGGTGAAAATGTAAAAAACAAACGACACTACATACATGATACATTTAAATGTCCATAACAACACCATTTGGGAGAGTAATTCTACACCGACTCGCCAAATTAAGACAATCAACCAACACAATGATGTGTCTTGTTGACATCAGCAAGGATAAACAGACCATTTTTTTTTGTATTTATTATTGACAGACTCCATATTGTGTTGGGCAGACTCCAAAAAAAACACAGTTATTACAAGTGTGTCATTTAATTAAAATTGAAAAAAAAACAAATATTACAAAAGTGTGTCATTGAATCCCAAAAAAATTGAATTCAGCTTCCAGTTTTAAACGATATATTCGCGGTTCATTGACAAACCTAACGATGTGGCCACACCGTTTGATCGAGTCTCCAACGATGTGGCCACACCGTTTGGACTAAGTCTTAAACGGTGTAGCCATCATCATTGGGACTCGATCAAGCGGTGTATATCGTTTGACTAAATCCCAAACAATGGCCACATTGTTTGAGACTTTATCCAAACGGTGTTTAATGAGATTTGAATTTTGAAAAATATAAAGTTACGTTTTTGCGTTTGAGACTTAGTCCAAGCTTCGTCAAAGGAAAAAAGCGGAACTTTAATATTTTTTCAAAGTTAAATCCCAAACGGTAATGGCCACATCGTTTGGACTAAGTCTCCAACGAAACCGTTTGGACTAAGTCCCCAACGATGTGGCCACACCGCTTTGAGACTTAGTCCAAACGTGTGTAGCCATATCGTTATATCGTTGGAGACTTAGTCCAAACGGCCACACCGTTTGGGATTTGAACTTTGAAAAAATATAAAGTTCTGTTTTTTGGCCTCTTGACCGGTGTGGCCACACCGTTTGGACTAAGTCTCAAACGATGTGGTCACACCGTTTGGACTGAGTCCCCAACGATGTGGCCACACCGGTGTGACCATATCGTTGGGTTTGCACAATGAACGACCTAGTCGGGTCGTTCAATTTTTTGAGACCAATGGCACACTTGTAATATTTGTTTTTTTTTTGAATTTTTTAAGACTAATAACACACTTGTAATAATTGTTTTTTTTTAGAGTCTGCCCAACACAATATGGGGTCCTTCAGTAATAGGTAGGGCTGGCAATGGGTTGGATCGGTCCGGATATATGCAAATCCAAAATCGATCTGCTTTTCAACAATACATACCCAGAACCGGACTCGACCCGAACGGATATTTGAGTTAGAGAACCAGAATCGAACCGAAAACTTTTTTTTGATTCCAGATCCGATCCGTTCCGAACCAATAAGCTCAATTTCAACTCGGTGAACTGAGTTTTTTATAATTGGATCCTAATTTTCGTTATATAAATATTAAATATTTTTTTTTTTGCTAAACACAAAAACAAGGTACACAAATCCAAAAGACATAATGAATTATTTGAAATCCAAATTTGTAAGGGAGGATTTTTCTTTAGATATATAGAAACCATCTTTTTATTATGTAAAAAAATATTGTAATATTACATATGTATTTTGCATATCTTATTTTGGAACTTTAAATATTGCAATGTTGTATAAGGTAATAGAAATATATGGTGGAAGAAAATTAGGAAAATAAGACTAAAAATTTTAATTGGATCAGGCCTATAATGGTTCGGTACATACTTAATCCAGAACCAATCCAATTAGAGTCCGGTTCTGATTTTTAAAACCTAAAACCGGTCCAATATACTAACTACCTGATCCAGACTCGTTTTTATTGGTTCGGACCGGATCGAATATCGGTTCTTACCCGATCCATTGCCAGCCCTAGTAATAGGAGCCTTTTTTTTTTTTTTTTCATAAAACTAGGTTTAAAACCCTAATTCCGGTCTTTATTAGCTTAAAACCCATTGACTTTATTAATTACACCTAAAGCCCACCCGATTTTTTGAAATGTGAAATAAAGGTTCCAACTTCGGTAAATTTCTAGTTTAAGTCTTTTCTTTGTGTTTCATTTATTCAAAATGCCCATTTTACCCTTTTCAAGTTTTTCCTCACAAATACCTCTCTTCTCAAAATATATCTTCATCACCACACTCCAACATACACTAGCTGTCGACCTTCGCATCTCCCACAATCAAAGTAATCACTTTGCCTCTCCATCTTCTTTTCTCCCCACTCTCTTTTTTTCCTCTAATCGTTCTAAAAAAATGAGTGTTTTTATTATTTATGATTTTGGGTTTCAAAATAACCTTTGAAATTTGGTATTGATTAACTTTTTGGATTTCATTACAAATGAAGCATTTCCCCTTTATGTAGATTAGTTTTATTGCATACTCCTGTGATTTCAAGCGGTTGCTATATATATTGATTGTTTAATTTAATATCTGATTTTCTTTACTTTGAATTATTGATATTGTTACTACATACTTTGTAAAGTTATACGTTGAATACATTGTGTAATATTCTAATTGTGTTTTCAAGGTCATTTAACTCATATTGTTTTTGGCACTTGAAGAACAATGTTGGTTATGTTATCTGAGAAAGATAACAAATTGAGAAAATATGTTGTGAAGCTATTTTTCGATTGTGCTTATATAGCTTCTCATCATGAATTTTTGCCTTGTCTTTGAAAAGTTGAAGAAACATGACGGTTTTCTGTGCAAAGGTTTTTGGCGAAAGATATTAGATTGGAAAATTGGGCAAATGCATACTTTCACAGTGCTAGATATGGTAAGATACATGTGCTCGACACTAACTGATCGAATGTTTCAATGAATGATATGGATCACTAAAGAGCGCTTCCTGCCTATTATTCCTATGCTTTTTGGAATCATGGAAAAGATGATAGAAATGACTTGGAACAGATTGGAGGAGTCTATGAAATGGAATTCCGTTTTATGTCCAAAAATGGAGATAGAGGTTGAAGCTATAAGGACTTTGAGGGTGGTTAGATCAAATGAAAATCAGTTTCTAGTTCATAGCGACGTCATTCATTCAGTTGATTTAATGAATAGATCATGTACTTGTAACTATTAGTGTGTCGATAATTTCCCTTGCATACTTGTTATCGCTTGTATTGGTAGTAAGGGTGATTCCTTTTATAGCTACATTGATGAAGGATATACAGTGATCGCATTCAGGCAATGTTACTCACATTCTATCAAGCCAGTTTCGAATGGTTCTATGCTAAGACATATGCTTGATTTTCCTACGGTTTATCCGTGTAGTCCAAAGATTGGTCCTGGTAGACTCAAGAAGAAAAAAATTGAAAGCACCGGTGTGATTCGTTAGTCTGTGATCGGGTTTTGATGTTCTCGACAAACCATATTTTTTTGTTATCTTAATTGAGATTTTTAAGTATAGTCTTCGACATTTATTAATGAGAAATTGATACTCATTGTATTCTTTTTATTGAATGTTAGATACTCATTTGAGATTATTCAAGTTAGTTTTTTTTTTTCATTTGTTATAATGGAATTTATATCTGTGAAATTATTTGTGTTGCAATTGTAATTAAGAGTGCAACATTCATGTATTTTGATCATAATTGATAGTGCAACATTCTAACCGATATTGCAACATTCATATTTGGATTAAGTAAATGATGTCGTGGAGTGCAACATTCATGTTGTAATTAAATGAATTGATAGTGCAACATTTTAATTGAGAATGCAACATTCATGTTGCGATCGTGAATGAAGTGAAACATTCTAATTGATAGTGCAACATTCATATTGCGGTCGTAATGAAGTGTAACATTAACATTCTGGTGAGAGTGTAACATTCATGTTGCGGTTGTAATTGAAGGTGCAACATCCATATTAGGTGGGATGTTGTACAAGAACCATCGTGAGACTTACTTTTGATGTAATGCATGAGACTTAATGCTAGAACTATCGTGAGACTTAATGCTATATACACATATAAACGAATCTTGGTGGATTTGAACCACCATCCTCTTGGGATTCTTCTCCTAATTTCTACCTTTTTGAGCTAAAGATCCATTCTTTTATGTTAACTTCATCACGATAATACTTATAGTACATTTGAATCAAAAGTAATAAGTGCACTTTTCTATTGTGTATAACCATTAAGTTCTTTAACATTCATATATGAGTACATGTAATCTCAATTATTTGATGTCAATGTAACGGTTGCAACATCCATCCATTTAAATTAGAATAATGATCAAGGCAACATCCATATTGCGGTGGTAATCGATGTAACATTCATGTTGCGATTGGTTTTTGCTTGGTAATTGGCGATTGCAATATTCATGTTGCGATATAGTTGACAATGGTTGTTGCGGTAGTAATTGACTATGCAACATCCATGTTGTAATGATAATTGTGATCGCAACATCCACGTATTTGTAATATGAGTTATTTGTGGTTGTTGGAATGGTAATTGATTGTGCTACATCCATGTTGCAATAGTAATTGACGTATGGTGTAACACCCATGTTCCAGTAGAGGGAGTTGACAATTGAAAACAACATGTAAAATCAAACAACAAGCATCAACATTTAAGCTTCATGTTCATTTTAAGCAAAAGCAAGTTCATTAAACCAAAACACAAAATACAACTAAAATTAAATATATATATATATATATATATATATATATATATATATATATATATATATATATATATATATGGAAATTTTAAATTTAGTTTCTCACTTTTGTAATAGTTGGTTGTTTTTGTTCGAAAGTAGATCTCGGTTTTTTAATGTACAAAATCGGTGGAATCGCCATTAATTTCAAATTTCAAATTTCCATGTTACACTTTTCATACTTTCAGTTTAATTTGGAGGAACTAGGGTTTGTTTTTTTGTTTTCAAACTATTTAGATTTCTGTTTGGGGAAGATGGGGTGAGGGACAAATTTGTAATATTACCAAAAAATTGACTGGGTGGGCTTTTAACATAATTACAAAAGTCTATGCCTTTTATCCGAAATTAAATTAGAATGGTGGGCTTCAGCCCCAATCTCTGTTTTTTTTTTTACTTTTTTTAATCAAGTGATCAAGCCCTCTTCTCTCACCAAAGTGACCGGCCAGACCAGTTCTCTGACAATTCCAAACTTCTACAGGCATTTTGTCAAGTAGTTGATTGCCCTTCTCCCTAGCTATTAATCTGCCTCTTTACAAGTGCTAACCAGTCCATGAAAAAGACCACATCAACACCATTTTGGGGCAACTTATCAACACCACAAACTAAAACATCAAGTTTGGTGAGTATAAGATCAGATTTTTACTTCAAACGTGGAAAGAGGTCGTCCATACTTCGACGATCAGATTTTTAGAGGATAAGTCTGAAATTCAGTGGGTGTTATGTTGAGTTTGGTGAGTATTATAGGTTGAGAAAGAGATGGGTCTGATAGAATAAATTTAGTGCGTAGTTGTAATTGCAAGAATTGCAATTCATCTTTTTTTTTGTTTTTGTGATCTTGGTTTATTTTACCAATATCTATCAATGTATGCACTTGATCTTGCGGCAAAGCTTGATGAAGTTGTAAATATTGCTTAATCAGTTGTGATATCATATTAGTACTGGACTACTGGTAGTAATTCAGAATAACACGTCCTTTGCCATTTGCAATTTAAGGATGTAGTCTCCTTTAGGCAGAATTCTGTTTCTATGGAGCAATCTTTTGATGGTAGCTAGTTCAGTTCCAAATTTGAGAGTAATGCTGCTGGAATTGTTTTGCCACTTTCAGAATCTAAATAAAGGTGCTCCAATGGATTGAAGGGTCAGGTTACATAATCACATAACTAATATGAAGATGGCTTGTGAAAATGGAGAAAAGTTGAGACTCATGAGAGAGAGAAGAGGGCCTGATTTGTTTTGTTTTTTTCTCTCAAAAGAAAGACAAAAAGGTGGCCCGTAAATCAGCGTGTTTTTTTTAATCACTCTCTACTATTTAGTACCATTTTTTACTAGTACTAATTTTGGGTGAAATAACTTTGAAAACTAATTTTTTAATTAAAATAATATGTAAGGACAAATAGTTTAAATTTGTAAGAAATATTTTCCAATTTTACTATTTCTGTTATTTTGGTATGAATAATGATTATTAGCTCTTTAACTTTACGTTGTTGTATGAACAATGATTGTTCATACCCAAATAAGTGAGCATACTTCATACATACACTACGTTGATATATGGACAATGATTGTTCATACTCCAATATGTATTATTACTGATCATATATTATGTTGAGATATGAATTTATGAACAATGATTGTTTATACTCCGGCCAAATAGATATAAACAGTGATTGTTCATAATTCATGTTAAGATATGAATAGTGATTGTTCATACTCAAAATAGTAATTGTATGAACAATAATTATTTATATTCTAATATAATAGGTGTTCTTACTGACCATACATTATGTTAATGTATGAGCAGTAATTGTTCATACTCCAAATAAGTAGTATGAACAATAAATGTTCATATGAACAGTGATTGTTCGTAGCCTAGGTTGGGAATATGAACAATGATTGTTCATACCCCCCCCCCGACAAAAAAATAAAATAAAAATAAATAGGTATGAACAATTATTATAAGTATGAACGAACAGTGATTGTTCATAGTTCATGTTGATGTATGAACATTGATTGTTTATACTCCAATAGGTGTAAACAATAATTGTTCATATTTCTTATTGACCACACATTATATTGAGGTATGAACAGTGATTGTTCATATCTCATGTTGAGGTATGAATAACGATTGTCCAATAGATATGTTCATACTATATACACCAAGTCGTTTCGGTTGGGTCAGGCCGTTTATTATTTCGTGTCAAGGATATATTTGACCTTTCATCTATCCGGTCCTTGTGAGTGATTAAAAAAAAAGGTGGTTCTGAGAATTATTTTTTCTCTCAATCTGTCTTGGATGTCACTCTCTGCTATTTATTCTCGCTTAACGTAGACACGACTCATCAGTGTATTGGTTGATTGTGTCAATTTGGTGCGTAAGTGTAGAATTAGTGCCATTTGGGATGTTAAGCTCTTCCGGCGGCATCTAGAGTGAGACTCATGGCTCCATCAAAGACTCATGGCTCCATTAAGTTGGCCTAAAAGGTTCCTGAATGGAGCTAAGAGATTTTTAGTAGTGGATTCATATAAAACTGGGATGTCTTGGTTGGCATCGATATCTCTGATGGTGGGAGACCTCTGGGATAGAACGAAATTGAAAATCCGATAATCTAGAAAGTGAATCGAGACCTCGAAATTTGAGTAAGTGTTTATGATTAAACTCACTATTAAGAAATGTGATATGAAAACCTTTGTGGTGAAGAATTATGACAAATTTGAGCATGGGGTTGATGTAGTATTAGAGCATCTCTAGGTGGTGGTAGCATACTCTTCATATTTGAAGAATGCGAATGAAAAAGTTGGTCGCAAATTTCGACTAACTCTAGGTGGTCGCAAATTCGATTACCAAAAAACAACCCACGCGACATTAGCATTGTCGCGCGACAGTTGTAATGTCGCCCATGTATAATTTGAAAACAATCCACGCGACATTAGATTGGGCGGGCGGTCTGAATGGGCGTGTGAGTCTTTTGGTCAAAGTCGAAAAAAGTTGTGGGGCGACATTTGCAATGGTAGCGACATTACTAAAATGTCGTACCAAGATCCGCAAGATCTAAATTGCCAAATTTGCGAACAAGAATGCGAACAAGCAGGTGATGCGACCACGAATGCATCCACCTAGAGTTAGAATTCCGGAAAATTTCGACGCATTTCTTCAAATTTGAAGAATGCGACCATGAATGCGTCCACCTAGAGGTGCTCTTATAGTGGAAAAGGTATACAAACCGCATGAGGTTTCTGAGCTAGTGATATTGAACTCATTCTAAACAAGGCCCAAAATATCGATATCGATGAATATATCGGTGTACTCAAAAACCGATATATATCGGATATATCATATATATATATTTTTTCGGTGATCAGTCTAAACTATTTAAAATATCGGAAATATTGAAAATATAATATCGGAAATATCGGAAATATATTGGAAATATCGGATTTATATTAAAAAATAGTCAAAAAGTCAACCGACATATATCGTAAATATCGGATATATCGATTATATCGGCGACATAAAGTTTTATATTGGAAATTCTGATATATATTGAGAAAAAAAGGATTCTATATTCGGTGGATATATATCGAAAATATCGATATCGGTGTACCAAAATACCGATATATATCGGATATATCGGCGATATTTTGGTCCATGATTCTAAATACAATTATATTTAGTCAAGTGAGTAAGAGCAAGTCTAATGGGAGCTATATGGACTGCTAAAGACAAATATAGCACCCCAACCACCAAAATGTACTTCCAATAAGACTACTAAAAGACTTCTAAATTTGGAAGGAGCCATAAATCTAGCCAAAGTTAAGATATTTCCCAATAGCTGTTATAATAAGTTTCGAGAGAGGCCGGCCACGGCCACCGGTTTACCGCGTAGGTTAATGATATTCGACGAGCGGCGAGTAAATTGTGTCGTTTGTCCAAAAAAAGTTCAATTTAAGTTTGCAACTAATGGACGGACGGCAGAAACTATGCCGTCCGTAAAGCACCTTATTTTCATTCCTCCATAAGAACGGTTTTTCTGTTTAACTGCTTTCAAATTTGATTCTCCTGCTATCTAGGTTACGTGGCGCCCTTTAGCAGCTCATTTTGACAACTCTTCAGTGGACTCGCTCTAACGCAATGATAACATTGCTATATCACAACTGCATCTATGCCTTGTTTCTATGGAAAGAAGGGTCTTGGACTGAAATAGATCATTAGAGAGATAAAAGGAGATCACATCTTTGTCAAAGTTCACTTATAGAATCTTCCAGTATTGATTACGGAATACGTATATATGTGTAATTAAAATTCGTTCGGAACAGTCTTTCACTTCACAGTTCACACTCAATCTTTAGTTATGCCATATCAGCACATTCAATTAAAATATCTTTTGTAACTAATTCTGTTGTTTGACTGCTATAGATAGATAACAGCATTTGTAAATTCTTTTGGGGTTTTTAGGTTTTGGTCCTCCTAATAATAGGGTAATTAGGCTTTGGTCCAACAATTATCGTTTATTAGGTTTTGGTCCTCCTAACCGTGAGTTGACCGTGAGTTGACTTGGTTGACTAACGATAGACGTCCACCCATCTCACATATTTTGCTATTACCCACAATACCCTTATAAGGTCAATATTGACCGAGTTGACCATCTCCAATTTTGTAGTTTGACGCCAAATCGACGGTATGTGATGAGACACGTGTCTTGACAAAAGAAACAACAAGATTATCGTGGTGGCCGACCACGGACCCTAAGCGGTGCTTGTTCTTGATGTCAAACTTCGAAACTTGTGGGTTGCAAATATCTTAACTTCTTACTTCTCCATTCAATTCTCTCGTTTCATTTGAACATGTATCTTTGGAAATGTTGCCTCAAAATTTCTTTGGAGCACTTTCTATTCAAGTTCTTGGGAACTTGCGGGGGCTTTATGAAGCTTGGAAACAACATGGAAAGCTACCACAGGAAAGGTGGTGAGACCGGCAGAGCGTCTTGCTTGAAAGGGATTCAAAATCTCTCCTTATCTCTACATGCAAATGGATAGAACAAGATTGGGGATCATGGCCGACAAAGGGACTTCATGATATATTCACATAAAATGGAACCCTCTTGCAACAAAGGCGGTATGTGCGAAACGAAAACTAGCACAAACACTTCAAATAATTGGAAGGCATGGGCGGAAGCATTCTATAATGGCTCCATAGCCCGACAATCTAGTTAAAGATGTTAAAAGGCTAGAGGAATCGACGACGAGAGATTTGGAAAGATATCGAATTAAAGTGATGAAACCAATTTTTGCAGAGGTTTTGGGACATCAAACAAACCGTCGATTACTTACCCCATGATTGGAACCATTGTTGTTGCTTCTGGTGGTTTTGGAACTCAGAAACAGAACCGAGAAAACAACAACAACAATAACCAACAACCCGGCCGGTTACTTAGATCTCCATCTCTTTTACAACGCGTGAAATCAATTAATCTATATCGTTACAAGTCCGAAGAACTAAACCCATTTTCTTCAATCACAATAACTACACTTCAACCTTCAGAACTAGAACATTCCCAACAAGTTTTAGACACTTTTAACATACCCCATGATGATAAACAACACATTGACCAATTCCCATATGAGAATCTTGATGAGAATCTCGAAGAGAACCATCATCTTCCCATGGATGAAACTTATCACAATATTGAAGATCATCATGTAACAAGAACATTATATCTGATACAAAACCAGCATCTGGAGATATACAAGTTACTAAACCAGCTACTGTAAGAGAAGGGAAGAGTACTTTGCAGAGTTTCAGAGATGATGAAGAAGTTGATGCAAAGGCAGATGATTTCATTAACAAGTTCAAGAACCAATTGAAGTTGCAGAGGTTAGATTCTATTCTCAGGTACAAGGAGATGCTTGGTAGAGGTGCTGATAAGTAATCTCACTCTATTATTTGGCGAGAATCTTGGTTGTGATGGTCATTGCGAATTGAAGACAAATCCTACTCCACTACCACCCCTCCTCCTCCCTTTTTGCATCGTACCAACATTCCAAGCAACCATTCTTTGAAACCTCCCGATTTCTTGGTGCTCTTTGGTCGGACTAACTAGTAGAGTTAGTCTCAAAGGCGAGAGAGATGAGTTGGAGAAAAGGATTTGTTGTCTACGAGAAGAATTAGGATTGGAATGTTGATGGTGAAGTAGAATTGGGTCTTGAAATGACTAAAGTGAAAGTCGAAGATCTTGAGTGTGGCTACTAGTTCTTGAAAGGGGTCGGTGGGTAGTTTGGAAAATGGATTGGAGGTGATGTTGTAGAAACCGCAATGGGAAAAAGACTTAATGGTATCGGCAATAAATGCGAGTCAGTGAAGGTGGAAGGAATCGAGAGCTACTAGTTGGGTTATTACTCAAATTTCGCTGCTGAAAACCATACCCGGAACCATCTTGCTCAACACCCAATGGTCTTTTTTTTCGAACCGTGAACCCATCGCCTTGATTACGATTCTCCTCTTAGCCTTGTTCTCGAGATTGACCATCGCCTTGTTCCGAAGATTGACCAATTGCCTCATCACATACCGTCGAATGATTTCTTGGTGCTGCTGGTCAGACCAAAATTGGAGATGGTCAACTCAGGACCTCATAAGGGTATTGTGGGTAATAGCAAAATATGTGAGATGGGTGGACGTCCATCGTTAGTCAACCAAATCAACTCACGGCCAACTCACGGTTAGGAGGACCAAAACCTAATAAACGATAATTGTTGGACCAAAGCCTAATTACCCTATTATTAGGAGGACCAAAACCTAAAAACCCCAATTCTTTTTGACGCAATGAAATAAAGGAAATCATCATTTGTTCTAATTTGACTTCAAAATATGCTTTTCTAATAATTGACTAGTAAACACAAACTTAGCAAAAAAAAAAACTTAGAACAAAAGACTGGGAAACACAGATTGAATGGAAAGGACCATTTTATCATTCATCAATCCGATCTAGCAAATTGTCTGAGTTTGATCGCGCATTAAATGGAGTGACTTAGTAAACACTAATTGAATGGAACACAGTGTATTATTTCATTTATTCATGAACGTAGCAAAAAATTATAAATGAAATAATTAAACCAAAAGGAAATGATTATCGAAGAAAAAAAGTAAACCAAAAGGAACAAGATTATTATTGAGTTCGTTGTATTAAAAAAATCAAAATAAAAAAATAAAAAATCAAGTGTTTCTTTTTCTAGCTAGAATAGTATCTATCAATTCTCCATGTTAGTGAAAATGCTTAAATAGGGCTTGACCACAAGAACAAATACAGTTGTGATCAGAGTAAATGCAATGCATGTAAACTAATTAGGTCTCAATGATACGCTTTTGTAGCAATGAGAATGCGATCCCAACTATTTGGCTTATCATCCACCAAAGAAGCTGGCCTGAAAATCTGAAATGAATTGCAACAGAACCGCCCATCCAGGACTTCAATAAAGACATAAGTCACGCAGCCAACTTGGTCCATATTACAAGTGGATATATTGGACGACCTCATAGAATAGAATGTATGGAGAGATTCCACAGGCCATGCATCAAGGTCGTCGTATAAGACGAAGCAACTCACAATCCATTAGCACCAACTCATTCTAAGCAAATAATTCTTCTAGGCAGGGGCAGAACCAGGATTCCAAGTCGGGGGCTTGGGGCTGCAAATTTATAGTTAAACCTATATAGCACATTAGGTATATACAGGGCAGATCTAGGATTTTAGATTGGGGGGCTGTCATGGAGTTAACATTTAAATATTTTTTTAGGAACCAATAATCACTGTCTACGGAAAATTATCTGAATATCTATTTGAGTTCATAATTAGTTAGCATTGATAAACAAAAGAGTTATCACTTTTATTATCTTACCCAAAATAGACAAAAGAATGTTTTCACTATAGATCTAGATAAACATAACAAAGAAATGTGCAAGAATAACATAGCACATTAGTATCACACTAGTGAAGTTTTGATCTGTGTGGATTCTTATCAAATACATCTATTATTATATCCAAATCAACTTCTTTAGCAAATTCCTGTTTAATGTAAATAGCCATGCAATCTGCAAGAAATTCATCTCCCATCTTGTTACGGAGTCGTGTTTTGAGCAATTTCATAGCTGAGAATGCTTGTTCTGTAGTCGTCGTGGAAACAGGAAGTGTCAAGACAAGACGAATCAATCTATCAATCAAATAATAGATCTTTATCTTTCTTGTTTCAACTAATCTTTGACATAATTCGGAGATGGTAGACAATTTCTGAAAAAGAGGATGTTTGAGTACATCAAGTTTGTAATGTTGTAGTTGACTTCTCAAATGATGTATTTCTTGCTTCGTGAAGTCTCCCCAATAAAACTTTTCTGCGAGTTTACAAATGTCATCAATGCAGAAAGACTTAGAAGCATATTTCGGATCCAAAACGGAACTAAGATAAAGAAGCTCTATTGTTTCTCCTGGAAATCTGTTCTTTAATTTCACCAACTGGTAATCTATTACAACATTAAATAACTCGACGCGGTAGTGATGCTTAACTGTAATGTAATCTTTCTGCTGGCAAGAACGACCTGTATCCGCTATGTGTCGAGCACCCATATCAGGCATACCAATGTCATGCTTTTTGCAAAACAAAATCACATCGCTAAGGAAAGCGTATCAGACCGCTTAAGTTTTGTAAATATAGTTGGATTAATAGGCGGTATAATGGCGACGCGCACGAACTGGCACATTGGGTTTTCCATGGTCAGGACGTAAGTCTACTGCCAAAATACCTACTAGATAGGAGCATCGGGTTAATGAAAGAAAGAAAGAAAAAGAAAGAAAGGAAAACGTCCCAAGAAGATCCTCTTAATTCTTGAAGAAGTGCTTTCATACTCGAGACTAAGCTGATAGCATTTAAAATGTCTTGGGACTCTTATTGCAGGGTTTTACATAAGACAGTAGTAATTCTCATAGTCTTATACAATAAATAAAAAAGAAAGACAAACTCAAAACTTTTCATTGCAAGAATAACACCTTTAGCTTCCCCACACATATAGTTGTTTGACCCGTTCTTCATGACGCTTTCAAAAACTATACAAATTGAATCAAACATTTCTTTCAGGCTACAAACTGAAGCAAAATGAGAACTCCATCTAGTATCTCCTGCTCGTTGCAAAGTAGAAACTTGATTAGCTCCTTTTTCCAGTAACAAGTTCACCACTAGCTACCAGCTTATCAATTTCATTTTTCCGAGTATCTTTCAACTCATGTTTACGTTTAGGCGCAACATGAAGATTAACAATGGAAGCCAACTTGGAAAAAAAAACAACCAAACATCATAAACATCTTTAGAAGCCGCAACTAGAGCAAGTTGTAGATGATGTGCAAAGCAATGCACATAATATGTATATGGACACTCCTTCATAAACCATGCATGTAATATATTCCTTTGACCACGCATATTGCTAGCACCATCGTAACTTAGACCTTTTATATTTATAATATGCAAATTATGGCAAGCAAGGATATTGCATATAGCTTCTTTCAAAGTTAAAGCGCAAATGTCTTTAACACCAACAATTCCAAGAAAATGCTCTCTAACAAGACCACATCTATCAACAAATCTTAGGACAATCGCCATTTGCTCCTTATTTGAATTATCTTGTGCTTCATCAACAAAAACACAAAATTTTGCATCACCAATTTCCTCACGAACTCTCTCTCTCTCTCTCTCTCTCTCTCTCTCTCTCTCTCTCTCTCTCTCTCTCTCTCTCTCTCTCTCTCTCTCTCTCTCTCTCTCTCTCTCTCTCTCTCTCTCTCTCTCTCTCTCACTTTATCGGCATATATATGCAAAACTGTCTTTTGAATTGAATGTGAGGTATATGTGGCATTTCTCGGAGCATATTTTAATAATTCTGCAACCTTGTCATTCAACATCGCTGCAAATCCCAACACTCTCTTGAAATTTCCACCATTTTTTGATTTTTTGGACTCGTCATGGCCTCTAAAAGAAATCTCTTGTAGTACAAGAAATTGAATACACTGAAGAATAGCTTTGACTAGCAAATGGTTCTTAACAATTTCTTCTTTAGATAATGTATTTAACACATTATCTATATGTCGAGAAGGATTCATGAAATATAATTTTTACAAGCTATCATAGCCAACCTATGAGGTGAGCATGGACCTTCTTCATGTTGCAAAAAGGAACACTTCTTTCTATTATTAATCTTCTTCCAACATTTAAAACCTTTAACGGTGAATGCAGGACACTTCGACGGATTTGTTTCAAATATAAAACATGGAAAACAATAAGCTCTATCTATATAGAGTTAGTACTCTAGCCAAGGAAAGAGTGTGAACCAAGAGGAGTTGAACCGGCGAGTTTGTTTTCCGAATATGGTGGATGGATACTCTTTCTCACTGAGTTCAAGGAGCCAACTCCCCTTTCCAAGAAAAGCTCGTCGAACATCATCTTGTTGATTAACCGGGTAATTATATATTGGAGTACGTTTACCTGGATCATGTTCAAATAAAGATGTGGAGTCAATTTCTTCAACACTAACTCTTTGGGCTTGAGGAGAAGGTTTAACTTGCTCAATTTCAACAACTGGAACTTGTGAAGGAGGTTGGCCATCTCTATCAAGTCTTGAAATATCAAGACTAGATGTAGAAGTTACATCATTTCCCGGGGTGACATCTTTGGATTTAAAAAAAGAAAACATTGTTTTAATTTTCTTACGAGCTTGATGTTCAAATATTCTTACCTAAGATAAATTATAATAATTTCGTAATCAATAGTTTGCTCTATACTAAAAAAAAAAAAAAAAAAAATCACAAAAATATTCAACTAATTAAATAAGACCAAAAATTAAATGACACTCTAATACTCCAACATAAACTACAAGTTAACAAGGCAATAAGTTAAGTAGTCAAGTAGATAATACATTAGTATTTGAAAATTGAAAAACAAAAACGAAATAAAAAATATAGGCATAATACAAAACAATTTACCTTAAGTAATGAATAATGATAAATGGATTGGGCACAAAATTGGAACTGTTGACTACAGAAGAAGACAATAATAGAGAACACAATTTTCTTTTGTGAACAGTACAACACAAAGTGCTATTTTTTATTATTTTTATTATTATTTTTATTATTATTATTATTATATATATTTTTTTAGGATCGTGACTTGAGAAATTGGGATAGTCACTTTTGAGAAACTGGGATAGTCACTTGTGGGCTTATGGGTTAGTGGGCCAGGGAATTGTGACTTGTGAGAAACGAAACCTCTGGATTTCCCTTTTTTTTTTCCGCTAATAGGAACATGAAACAGGACAAGAACAAACTGGGATTGTGACTTGTGGGCCTATGGGCTAGTGTCCATACTAATATATTTTTTAGTATGTATAGTTTTCAAATAGTATATACTACATATTTTTGTTTGAGATTTTTTTTTTATTATTATTATTTTATTGGGGGGGGGGGGGGCTAATGCATCTTGTACATATAAAGGCCAGAGTAATGGTGGGAGCATAGATCTAATTTTGTTTATATGGTTGAGAATCAACGTACCCATATTTATTTCTTAAAAACACGTATGTTGGAGTGGTCTACCCAGGGCCCTCACCAAATGTAAATTGTATTTTTCTTTGGACAATATTTCAGTTCATCAATTGCAAACGGCCAATTCCCAGTGCAAACATACTGTGAAAGAAAAAAGTTGACACCATATATGTTTTATAGGAAAGCTAACTTGTTTTAGTCTTTTAGGAGCTAGCAGCGTGCAAGGCAAATTAGGTTGAGTACTTTCCTCTCATTTTACACACAAGTGACTAGTCTGTCTTTTCATCTTTTTGATATGCCCCAAGAGTTGATGACCTAAAAATGAAAGGAACTTTGCGAAAAATTTGCAAAAATGACATACTTTCAATTTTTTCCATAAATACAACAAACTTTCGAAAGTGTTTCCACTTTCCAGATATGAATAATGGACGGCTTGTACACTAGACTCTTAAAAATCATTCCCAACTTGTTTTGTGGCTATGTAGAGTTTGTAGACAACCACCTCAAAATTTCAACTCAAATTTCATTAAATTTTAGTTTCATCTTCTTCTTCATCAACAGCAACAACAACAATGGAGGTCATTAAACAATTATGGGCATTTCTTATTTGGTCTAATTATGCATTTTTTTCATGTTTTTTTATCAATGCAAGACTGAAAAACGAAACTAGGCCTTAAGCCACGAAAAAGAGGAAGAGAAATTGGTTCCAGTTTCAGTGGCAATGATCGTTCTACTGCTTCAACTACAACAACAAATCTTCCAATCAATCTCTTCTCTCTTCAACCTCAACCTCTAACATCCACATCCATACTTGATCAATCTTTATCAACTCTGAATTTTGTGTTTGTTTTTATGTGAATTTGATCATTAGAAGAGTGGAAGTAATGAAATTTCTGGATCTAATTTATGTGATGAAGTGAAGAAACTGACGACATTTCAACTCAATTTTCAACTCAATTTTGAGGATGTAGCAAATTAGCAATTCCTCATTCCACGTTGGCATTTAACACCCATTTAGACACACCATCCATTTAATTTGACGGTGTGTATCATTGGAAATCGTTTCATTGTATTTTTGGAAACAATTGAAAGTATATGTTTCATATGTTTCATTTCTGCGAACTTTTGCCAATTGAAAGTATGTTTCATTTCTACAAATTTTTGCCAAAGTTCCTTGCATTTTTAGGTCGTTAACTCTATGGCCTAAATATGTTTAGAACTTAAATTTAGCCTGTTAGGTCAATCTAATTAAGTTAAACAATCAAAAATAAAACTTCTAATTATCAATTTATTTGGGCGGTTGTATAATTTAATGTGAAAATAAATGGTAAAATACTCTCACGTACTCTACAAATTTAATAAGCAATCATGCAACAATTTGTTCAAATTACCAACTGCATATTTTTTGTTTATGAAAATCATATTTTGTTTATGGTAAAAATCATATTTTGTTAATGAGGATTTCATTCACAAGCTTGTCTATGTTTTCATAAGAAGATCCACCAGGTCCAGATGCTTCTATAGCTTCCTTCTTCCATTCCATGGCTCTAATCTTCATTTCCTTCCCTTTCTTTCCATTCATCAACTTGTTCACTAGGTTTCCCACTTCAACTCTTTTCACATTACTGTCAATCTCCATGCCTACACCCCAATGAACACATGCATACCGACAGTTTAATTGTTGTTCAGCAAAAAAAGGCCAACAGATCATAGGCACACCGCTGCACATGCTTTCGAGCGTGGAATTCCACCCACTGTGTGTTAAGAAACCACCAATGGAAGGGTGTTTGAGCACTTGTTCTTGTGGACACCAACATGCCAGTAGACTTCTTTCTTTCGTCTCCATTATGAATTCGGGGGTAAGAACGGCGGCTTCACCTGAGATAAGATCCGGCCTAATGATCCACAAGAAAGTTTGCTTGCTACTAGCGAGACCCCAAGCAAATTCAATCATCTGTTGCGGTGTCATGACAGTAATGCTACCAAAATTCACGTACACAACTGAGTTTGGTTCCTTCGAATCTAGCCATTGGAGACACTCCGTTTCTTCTTTCCATAAATTAGACCCGATAGAATCCAACCTTTTATCTGAAATTTGTTTTTCCAGCAAATGCAAAGAACCTATAGAGTAAACTGGTGGCAGTTTAGATTGAATTGCACTCAAAACATCATGTTCGAGCGCGTCAAAAGTATTCAAAATAATAGCAGAAGCTTTTTCTGCTCTTTTTACTTGTACAATACAGAAGTTGATCATGGAATCGTTTGGATCTGTAGTTCGAATAAAACTTGGGAGATCTCTGAGACGAATTTCTTTAATTCCAGGAATCCAGTCGACTGGGGTGTCCAGAAATCCATTCGTTAGATAACTAACATCTACATATATATGCACCACAAAAAAAGTTGAATCAGTATCACGCAAGAATATCGTATCGCGTTTTTCTGTTCAATTAGTAAACAGTATGTAGAAAAGTTTTAGTTCATACTTCATTCATACCTTTAAGTGGTGTAAGACCATATTCGACAAGATGGGGATATTGAATATATCCCATGAAGCCACATGCACTAGTAGTCCAAAATAATACTTCTGGAATACCAAGTTCTTCAGCAACTATCATAGTGAAACTCATCACACCATCAGATAATATACATGACACTGGAGGTAAGTTGGAATTGTTGTTGAGTTGATTGATGAGATTTCTAAAGGGAACTAAGCAGTTTTTCGGAGTGGACTCACATAGAGCTGGAATACTTTGAGTGCTGTCTGTATCGCTAAGCGGTAGGCCATCTGGGATTGTTGTGAACTGGAAATCAGGTAAACCATTAAGAGAATCAGGACCTCTTGATTTGAGTAAACGTTTATGGTTATACTCGGTGTTAACGAAGGTAATGTGAAAGCCTTTGTTATGAAGAAGTTTTGCTAATTTGAGCATGGGATTGATGTGGCCTTGTGCTGGAAATGGGATGCAAACAAGATGTGGCTTTATGACTTTAGCCAAGGAACCCATATTTACCTTTGTCATGCCTGTAAGTGGTTATGGACTTAAGGTGATGCTTGGAACGGAAGGATAATATGTGCTCGTTTTATAGTAGGATATGCGTTGGACCATGAGTAGAAGAAATTCGCTCTGAATTTTCTTCCTCAACTTGTGTAAGCTGTAGACATTACTGCGCTATAAACCCTATAATAATCGGTGGCCGGTCAAACTTGGGATTCGTAGCTTACTTTCTGGTTATTGGGATGTCGACATTTATTTGATGAGGTCAGGCAAGAGGTACGCATTATGCATTATTAGTCGCAGATAACGTCATTTGTCCGAGTCTTCGATACTCCTGTGCTCCTGGCTGGAAGTCAAAATTGAAATGACATTGTTATCTATATAACAAACAAGAGTAGTGGTCAACAAGCGCCGCTAAGCTTTTTTGGAAATGGGTTTCGGTTGCAGATGGGTTTCTGCTGGGCTTTTGTGGACTGGGCTTCAATTGCAATTTTTAAAAATCAACACCGTATAGACTTGGTTTTTCCTTGTCGTACAAGGGCAATATACTAGTCTATGTAATAAAAAGGGTTAGTGTAGGGTAGGGGTGACTTCGGATCGGATCGGATCCGATTAACCTCCTTCGGAATTTTTCCAAATTTTTTTCGGAGCCTAATATGCTAGCCAAATCCGATCCAATTTTTTTTCGGATTCAAAATATATTTCCAATTTTGGAACTTTCGGAATAACTCGAAAATTTCGAAATACTTGGTAAATTTTCAAAGATCTCTTTACTTTCAATTATTTTTGGAATATCATACGCCAATATTCATTGTAGGGAGAGAAAACCATGTCCACAACACCAATATACCAACAAAGAATACGCGACTTGTTTCTCGAGAAAACCCATTTTCATTCAAACAAGTGATCCAAAAAAAATGAGAAAAAGAACCCTCCCATACCACCAACAAAGATGCATTGCATTCTGTTGAGGTCAGGTATTTGAAATGTTTCAATCTTTTTTTAGGTGTGTGAAATTGAAGCGTGAAGTGTCTGCATGAATAATGGATTCTGGTCTTGGACTCTAAGTAACTTTACATAACATTCTATCTATTGGAATTTGGCTTTTGGATTGGTCTGGAAGTCATTGTATGACTCAATGACATTTTTTTTTCATATCATTATTGTTATGGCAGTCGGTATAATGACAATGGAGTGGTCCAATTCAAGTGGGGAAGTAGCGGCTATGTTATATTTTTGTTTTGTTTTTGGAAGTAAAAAACTAGAAAATGAATGAACGGTCGAGATCTGGTCGAGATCTAATCAAGTGGATAGTGAGAGGAGTATATATTTTTAGAATAAATTGGCAATAATATTGGAAATTTCGGATCGACTATATATCGGAACTTTCGGATCGGATCGGTTTTTAGAGTTATATCCGAATACGATCAAATTTTTTTTCGGAATTTTCGGAAATCGAAAAATTGGCCTAGGAAAACTGCACCCAAAGCCAGACCAATTTCGGGTCGGATTTTGGAAAAATCAGAAATTCGGCAAAAAAAGACACCCCATGTGTAGGGTCACAAAGCCCCATTCCGATAGCTACAAATCATCCTCATAAGTTATGACATGACGATCCAAAGACTTGTAGGATGGATGTGTGCAATTTATTATTTAGGCAGCACAAGAGTACTGGAACTTTATTGACTTGGTCAACAATGACTATATTATGGGCTGGACTTTTAATCTTTGGGTGGTGGGCTGGAGTTCTTTTTGGCCTAATTTGAAAACCGTAGGCATGAGCTATATATTAGTTTCCAATAATTGAAATGCGATACTCTAGTCCGTGTATGTACCTAGATCTACAATGCACTGTCGATCTTAAAAAATAAATAAATAAAAACTTTGATGCCCAGCCGATTCTGAATTTTCAATTCAAAATTCCAAGCAATACCAAAATCAAACATGTAAGCTTTGGAAGTGAACAACTTGATTTTTCGCTACTGCGAACCACAAAAAAAAAAATCCATTACGGTCAGCTGTAGGATACTATTTTTGACTATATGCACGCTGTTAACATATTTCGTACAAGCTTGATTCTGGATTTTATAATTTTCATTATTTTGCTGTCATTGTTCTATAGAACTACAGAAGCAAGCAATTAACAAGAGACATACAAATGTAGGATTCAACACTTGTGTTGCTAACAAATGTTAGTTTTCCATCCCGATTTATATACTAAAGAAAAAAATGTTGGTTCCCTTTGTGTTCTGTCCATTATTTTCACATGTGTCATGTTTTTTACTTTTATTTTTAGGGTTAACTAGTATTACCCCCACATGAGCCAATTAGGATTTCCTCCCCATTAGATGGAAAATTAGGGTCTCTCCCTAAATACACACAAAAAAAAATGGGGAGAAATCCTAATTGGCTCATCTAGTGGGAATAATACTAGTTCACCCTTATTTTTAAACGCCTGGTCGGCCTGGATATGCAAACTCAATTCCTATATCCATCAAGCCGTTCATCAATAGTGCTTAACTTTGACTGGTTGTTCATGTTTTTGCTCTCTTGTCAATTATCCATATCGATAGAGGTCTGGAGAGATAGACAAGGGTGCTGTAGAGTTACCTAAGCCTTATTGTAATCTGGTTTTCATACAAAAGTCCTCTTATTTTTCTTCCCTTCTTCATGTTCAAAAACTCTCTTGATTTCTATCTTTCAAATTGCAAAAACTAAAGCAACGATCAAACAATAATGTTGATTCCCATCGGCCTTTACCTTACTCTCTGCTAATGATGGGCTAGCATCAGGCAATAGCCCAATACTTGCAGCTAGCCAAATGGACGAATCGACCATAACCTTGGTGTCTACTGTCTACACAAATAAATTAAGGACTGATTTTGCTAACGGTAATCTCCTCTCCACAGCTAAAAGTCGTTATTACTTCTTCGTTTCTTTTGTTCTTCATAATTAGCAGAGGAGGCAGAACAATACATGAGAGCTATTTGTTTTATTGCTTAATATTATTCCTATTTGTTTGGCTCTAAACTGGGGTTTTTCTCTCTTTTCTCTGACAAGATTGTGGGGAGCCGAAGGACGGCTGAATTTATGGATTGATTCTGATTCTTCCATTTTTTCTTTCCTAAAGGATAATTTTGATGAAGGAGCTGGAAAAATGTACAAGGAAGAAAAATAAATATATATAAATGAAAATGCATAGCAGGTAAGCTCTTCATTAGATAATTCTATAGTAAGTGGCTGCAGGGGGTCTTCAATCCTTCTTAGAAATTCTGGTCTCCAAATCCACCACTGCTTTGTCCCCGCTGCAACTGTGTGCTGCAAAATTAGTCTCTCCATATAGAGTACTATTCAGTATATGCCTTGGAGACAAAGAAGTACCATGGGAACTCAGATTCAGGTGGCTTAATGCACTAGCATAACTCAATCATATAGTGACCACATCTATATGGAGAAAGGTCAATTGTTCTGCTAACTGATTCGCTATTCAGGGAGTCTCTTGGGACGTAATATATGTGTCAACTGTGTTGACACAGGAAAGCTTCCGCTCCTACAATGAGTTGACTTTATACATGTACTACGGATCCTGCCGTGGTGCCAACAGTTAAACTGCCTATTATTTATTTTACTTTTTCTTTCGTTTACATTTTATAACCACTCTTGTTTTTATTAGTACAATAGTTACTTAATAAGTTGTGAACTACAATAATTTTCCTTCCTCCATGGGACATAGAACGAAAATAATAGTTCACAACTTGTAGAAGTTCGAAGACACGTTAAGGTTAGTACTGGGCGTTGCTCGTTAACAAACGAAATTACGTAACTTGAAATTTATTTGAAATGGTGCCATACAAATTATATGAAACAAACAAATTCTAATAATCTTAGCCTAAAACTTTGGGGTGCATGTTCTGATGAATTTCATTAATAAGCTTGTCTATGTTCTCATAAGAAGATCCACCAGGTGAAGCAGCTTCCTCCGCTTTTATCTTCCAATCCATGGCTTTAACCTTCATTTCCTTACCTTTCACTCCTTCTATCAACTCTTTCACAAGACTCTCCACTTCATCTCTTTTCACATTATTATCAATCTCCATACCTATACCCCAATGAATACATTTGTATCGACAGTTCATTTGCTGTTCAGCAAAGAAAGGCCAAGAGATCATAGGCACACCGCTACTGATGCTTTCAAGCGTCGAATTCCATCCACTATGCGTTAAGAAACCACCTATAGAAGGGTGATTCAGTACATGTTCTTGTGGACACCAACTCCTTAATAGACCTCGTTCTTCAGTATCTGTTAAGAACTCTGGTGGGAGAATTGCTGAATCACCTGAGACAAGATCAGGCCTAATGACCCATAGGAATGTCTGTTTGCTATTAGCAAGGCCCCAAGCAAATTCAATCATTTGTTGAGGCGTCATGACTGTAATGCTACCGAAATTGACGTATACAACCGAGTTTGGTTCCTTGGTATCGAGCCATTGGAGACACTCTGGTTCTTCCTTCCATAGATTAGACCCAATGGAATTCAATCCATTTCTTGCTCCTTGATTGACAAGCAAATTCAAAGAGCCAATAGTGTAAATTGGAGGTAATATAGATCTCATTGCATTCACAACTTCATGTTCCAAGGCGTCGAACGTATTTAGGATCACAGCCGTGGCTCTGGAAGCTCTGTCTACTTCTGTAAGTAAGAATTTTACCATCATATCATTTGAGTCGGTAGTTCGAATAAAACTTGGGAGATCTCTGAGTCGAATGAGATTCATTCCAGGTATCCAGTCAACAGGTGTCTCTAGATATCCATTTGTTAGATCGCTCCCATCTATTTACATATACACCAAAAAAGAAGCGAATCAGACATAACCATTTCGATTTAGAACAAACTCTTGGATACAATCATACAAGTTACTTTGTTGGTAAGTTTCATTACACTCATCGGTCATCAATGTGTTAGAGACATATCTTAGAAGTCAAATAAACAAGCAACTCAGCTCAGAATCGTTAAGAGAAAACAGGAGCAAGTATTTCGTACCTTTGAGTGGTGTAAGACCTCTTTGGACAAGCTGAGGAAATTGTAGATATCCCATGAAGCCACATGCACTGGTAGTCCAAAACAATACTTCTGGAATACCAAGTTCCTCAGCGACTTGGACAGTGAAACTCATGACGCCATCTGATACTATGCATGTTACTGGAGGTAAGTTAGAATTCTTGTTGAGTTCATTGATGAGATTTCTAAAGGGAACCACGCAGGTCGTGCTTGTGGACACACACAGAGATGGAATGTCTTGGGTGGTGTCGGCATCAGAAGGTGGAAGACCATCTGGGATTGTTTTGAACTGAAAATCAGGTAAGCCATTGAGAGAATCCGGACCTCGAGATTTGAGTAGACGTTTATGATTGTACTCACTGTTGACGAAGGTTATGTGGAAACCTTTGTGATAAAGAATCTTGGCTAATTTCATCATGGGATTTACATGGCCCTGGGCTGGGTATGGGATGCAAACCGCATGAGGTTTGTTGGCCAAGGAACCCATCTCTCTCTGTCTCTTAAGTGACTCGAAGGGATGAATACAGTGAAACTTGGGAATAGACACTCTGAAAGGAAAGAAATGTCCAGATTTTATAGGAGGACATTTTTAAAAAATTCACTTTACAGCTAAACTGAACAAACAAATTGGAGTAATTAAAAAACTTGTTATCCATCAACCATAACAACAACATAAGTTGTTCGAAAAACAACTAAAAAGGGTATCAAATTTTATATCTTTTGACAGTTTGGAGACCAAATTTTTTTTCTTGACAATTTGAAGACCAAACTGTTTGATTTTAGCAATTTAAGAACTTCTGTCAAATTTCTTTAACACGGTTTCTAATTTGTATTATTATTATTTTTCTTTCGAAAAGTAAAAAACATGCTGCCGTGGTAATTAGAGTTTCGATGAAAAAAAAACCCTTTTTCATAAAGAACATGAGTTCTATGAGCGAATGATTCACGAACCTCTGTCTATTTAACATGAAAGCAAGATCAAATAAACGTTGAAGGACGAAAAATGGAAGTTGGTTTTCAAGTAAAAGGATGTCATGCACTTTAGGGGTTAAGATCCAAATTGTGTTGAACATTGGCTCTTCCACTTCCTTCGATGTGAAAATGAACTCGAGTGAGGATTCCCTCAACTTGATCAGAAATTCGACAATGAAGCATCCATCAAGCAACATCATTTCCACAAATTCATTGCTATCAAGCTCTATAGTTTATGAATAGAAACTTCGTGCCATCTCTTCCCAGGACTTCATCTCCACCAAGCACTTTTCCAAGCAAAATTTTGGATTCGAAGAGAGGAGATCATGAAAATATCTCCATTTGTGTTTTTCCATTGCTGCTAACTTTGGGTTGCCACGATGTAGTGGACCTATAGACAGTACCTTTGGCTCATACGCATCTACATCGACTTGGCGAATGACATTAGGGACTCTATAAATGGAGGGAGGCACTCTATTCCAACTGTTCCAAGGAGCAGGATGAGATTGCTTTTCGAGTCTCTTTCTTATGGAGATCACCCATGATGCATCGAATGTTACTACACTTGCACTTCCTTCAACATTCATGGTCTAAGCCTGTTGTGAATATAACAATGCGAAAACAACGTTACCCACTACAATAGATCAATCCTACACAAGGATCGATCATTCTTACTAGACAAGACTTCAACATTCTCCAAAGTAATCCCAACACTTCTCAATATCAAATAAAAAGTATCTAAAGTAAAACAATTAATATAAAAGAAGAACAAACCACAAGACGAGATATATCGTGGTTCGGCAATTTGCCTACGTCCACACTGCGAGTTCCAAGCTTTACTAGATGTCCGGAGTAACAGATTACAAGTCTCTCAATTCACTCACAAAGAATGAACACTCAACTCACAAAGAATTGCTCACTTATAATCTCTCTCTTTCTTTGTTTTGGAAAAGTTAGGTTTCTACAGAAAAAACCTATATTTATCCTATTTCATAAAACTTCCGAAAAAAGGCAAATTCGTGCTGAAATACGGTGGAGCGCAGGTCGTACTCTCGACCAGGCAAAGTTGAGCGCGGGTCGCGCTGAAGAGCCTGTAAGTCACCAAATGCATGAGCGTGGGTCGCGCCCTTCACACCAGAATGAGAAAACATTTTTTTTCTCTACAATTCTCCACTTCGGTGAGGTTTTAACACATAAAACCGAGCCGAACACATCCATCCGTAAACTTCATGATCCATCCTTTAAAAGGGCCATGCCCACAAAGGGATCTATCAAGCATGTAGGATTTGGAGCAAGTCCAAACAGTGTTGGAATTTAACTCCGGTGACAACCTTAGTCAGCATATCAGCAATATTGTCATGGGTGTCTACTTTCTCAAGTGCTACATCACCATCCTCAACGACATCCCGTATAAAGTGATAACGGACATCAATATGCTTGGTCCAAGCATGATGAACTTGATTTTTCGCCAAATGAATAGCACTCTGACTATCACAATGCAAAACAACACTGTTCTGCTCAATACCCATATCATCTAGAAGACCTTGAAGCCATAATGCCTATTTCATTACCTTTGCCACTGCCATATACTCTGCCTCAGTAGTAGATAGAACAACTATAGCCTATAACATAGACCTCCAACTAACCGGTGCACCATGCATTATAAACACATAACCAGTAGTCGATCGTCGTCTATCTAGATCACCTGCATAATCTGAATCCACATATCCACTGACATAATAAGTGCCTCCACCATAAACTAATCCTACATCCAAGGTACCCTTCAAGTACCTTAATACCCATTTCACTGCCTCCCAATGCTGCTTCCCAAGATTAGCCATATACATAGTTACAACACTAACTGCCTGTGAAATGTCTGGGCGTGTGCACATCATAGCATACATCAAACTACCCACTGCATTAGCATAAGGAACATGTGTCATATGTTTTTGTTCCTCCATCAAACTAGGAGAGAACTTAGCTGAAAGCCTAAAATGCCCAGCCAAAGGCGTAGAAACCGACTTTGCATTCTTCATACCAAAACGCGAAAGTACTTTCTGAAGGTATTTCTTCTGAGATACAACTATCAAGTATTAAACACCTTTATCTTTGTCAATCTCCATGCTCAGTATCTTCTTGGCTCCACCTAAGTCTTTTATCTCAAACTCAGAGCTAAGTTGAGATTTCAACTTGTCTATCACCACCATGCTTTTGGAAGCAATAAACATGTCATCCACATAAAGCAGGAGATAGATGAAGTCATTACTACGAAGCCTACGAAAGTAAACACGACAATCATACTTACTTCGGGTGTACTCATGTTGCATCATGAACGTGTCAAAGCGCTTGTACCATTGCCTGGGCAATTGCTTTAACCCGTACAGTGACCGATTCAATTTGCATACATTATCTTCTTTCTCAGCAACGACAAACCCTTCAGGTTGTCTCATATAGATTTCTTCCTCAAAGTCCCCATGCAAGAAAGCAGTTTTCACATCAAGTTGCTCTAACTCCAAATTGAAGTGAGCAACTAAACTCAATAACACACGAATGGACGTATGTTTGACCACCGGGGAAAATACCTCATTGTAGTCGACTCCTTCCTTCTGTGAAAAACCCTTTGCTACCACTCTTGCCTTGTATCTAGTATTGTCGGACTCAGGAAGGACCTCTTTCTTTCTGAACACTCATTTACTGTCGATAGTCCTTTTGCCCTTTGGCAATAAAACTAGGTCCCATGTGTGATTTTTATCAAGAGATTCCATCTCTGCTTGCATAGCTACCAACCAATCTCTGTAATGAGCATCTCTAACAGCTTCCTTGAAGCTATCTCGCTCATCATCTTTGATATTCAGTGCATATGCAACTAAATCCACCTGACCATAGTGTTTCACCGACTTCTCGTGCCCATACTTGTGCACTTCTTTAACTTGTATTTTTGGCCTAGGTCAGCCACTACAAGTTGCGGATGCTCTTGCTCTTCTTCCTGTTGCTGTGTGGTTCCAGGATTTGGTACCTTATCATAATCTAACCAGTCATTTGCTGCATTAGACAACTCAAGCTTAGCAGCTTGAACTTCTATAGACTCACATACGCCCACTACTTCAGAACTCAAAAGATAACACGGAAGTCTCATCAAAGGTAACATCTCTGCTGACCAGGAACTTGTCGTCTTTTAGACACCACAATCTGTATCCCTTTACCCCATTTGTGAAGCCTAAGAATATGTCATTCTTAGCTCTAGGATCTAGTTTGCTTTCCCTTACATGGTAGTAAGCTGTGGATCCAAACACTCACAAAATACTATAATCAGCTGGGTTACCTGACCACACTTCATAAGGTATCGTGCAATATAGCCGGGTAATGCTTGGTGACCTATTATGCACGGGTAACACGCCATGGACCTTTGATCACCTGATACTCTTTGCCTAGACTGGCATTAGACAACAAACATCTCGCTCTTTCAAGCAAGGTTCTATTCATCCTCTCTGCCATTCCATTCTGCTGTGGCGTGCCCCTTACTGTCTAGTGTCTAGCAATTCTCTGTTGCGCACAAAACTCTTGGAAATGTCCATAGGTATACTCAATACCATTGTCAGATCGTAATGTCTTTACCTTCCTATCTGTGCGATTCTCAACCCTTGCCTTCGACTTCTTAAATGTCTCAAACACTTCATTTTTCGATTTCATCATATACACCCACACATAGCGAGTATGATCATCAATGAATGAGACATAATAGCGGTTACCTCCCTTTGAAGCCACCCTGGAGGGTCCCCAAACATCCGTATGCACATAGTCAAGGATGCTTGTTGTCGTGTGCTTGCTTAACTTGAACTTGACTCTGCTGCTTCCCATAGACGCAATGCTTACATAATCCCATACTTGGATTCTTCAAATTCTTCAAGAACCCTCGCTTGCACAACTCAGACAAACCCATTTCACTCATATGCCCTAAAAGCATATGTCATATCTTAGTGCACTCATAATCATTACTACATGCACCCACTGCTACATCGCCTATCACCATACTACCTATTAGAGTATACAAGGGTTCCATGTTTTTGACCCTTCATAACAACTAAAGAGCCATTAACAATATTTAGGACTCCACCTTCACCCACAAACTTGTAGCTTTTGGAATCAAAGGTACCAAGAGAAATAAGACTTTTCTTTAGCTCAGGAACATGTCTCACATTGGTTAAAGTCCTCACTACACCATCATACATCTTGACCCGTATAATTCCAATTCCTATCATCTTACAAGTAACGTCATTACCCATCAAAACGGAACCACCATCAATGCTCTCATAAGAAGTAAACCACTTTCTATTCGGACACATATGATAGGAATATCTGGAATCAAGAATCCACCTTTCGGTCATATAGTCTTGTGTAGACACACAGAGACTGAACTCATCCCCTTCAGAGCCTGAAGCATAACTTGCCTCAATTTTTGTCTTACCTTTCTTTTGACCATCTCTCTTGTTCTTTTTCTTTGGGTGAGGACAATTACTTGTGTAATGTCCATTTTCATTGCAATTGTAGCACTGTACATGTTTTAAAGGCTTCTTTGACTTGGACCTAGAATTCTCATTGCTTGTAGAATTCTGTTCATACGAATTTCCTCTTGCCACTAGCCCCTGTCCTACATCAATGTTATTCTCAACTCGTGTCTTCTTCATCAACTCATAAGAAAGAAGCATAGTTTGAACTTCGTCGAGATCTACATCTTCTCTGTTCATAAAGTTAGTCATTAGATGCTCATAGTTTTCTGGCAAAGAGAATATTAAACATGCCGCTTGATCCTCATCATCCATTTTCATGCCAACATTCAAATAATCCGCTAGGTGTCGACGGAACTCACTAACGTGCTCTTGCATCGTTGAACCATCCACCATCATGTACCGATAAAGACGCTTCTTAAGGTACATCTTGTTAGTCATGCTCTTGGTCATATACATAGACTCTAGCTTGAGCCAAATATCGGCAGCGGTATCTTCTCCCATCATACTATACATAACCTCATTAGCAAGACACAACCGGATTGATGAACAAGCTTGTAGATCGAACTCTTCCCAATCATCATCACTCATACTCGCCCTTAGATTTAATCCCCTTTAAAGCCTTATGCAAATCTTGTTGGATGAGGATGTCCCTTACTTGGATTCTCCAAATCCCAAAATTATTCTTCCCATTAAAATTTTCTACTTCAAACTTAGCATTTGACATCTTGGGAGCTATTTTTTCAAGTTACACACAATAAAAAAAAAAAAAAAAAAACTTTAACTAAGGAATTTAATAGAACACCTTGTCTACACAAATTCCTAAGTCGTAAACCTACGCTCCGATACCAATTTTTGTGAATATAACATTGCGAAAACAACGTTACCCACTACAATAGATCAATCCTACACAATGATCGATCCTTCTTACTATACTAGACAAGACTTCAACACCCTCCAAAGTAATCCCAACACTTTTCAATATCAAATAACAAGTATCTAAAGTAAAACAATTAATATAAAAGAAGAACAAACCACAAGACGAGATATATCGTGGTTCGGCAATTTGCCTACGTCCACACTGCGAGTTCCAAGTTTTACTAGATATCCGGAATAACAGATTACAAGTCTCTCAATTCACTCACAAAGAATGAACACTCAACTCACAAAGAATTACTCACTTATAATCTCTTTCTTTCTTTGTTTTGGAAAAGGTAGGCTTCTACAGAAAAAACCTGTATTTATCCTATTTCAGAAAACTTCCAAAAAAAGGCAAATTCATGTTGAAATCTGATTGGGAGCGGGTCGTCTTTGAAGAAGAGTCACCAATGCAAGTCACTTTGTCAAATGAATGGCTTGGTCGGTCGCCTTTCACACCAGAATGAGAAAACATCTTTTTTCAACCTATATTTATCCTATTTCAGAAAACTTTCGAAAAAAGGCAAATTCGTGCTGAAATACGGTGGAGCGCAGGTCGCGCCCTCGACCAAGCAAAGTTGAGCACGGGTCGTGCTGAAGAGCCTGTAAGTCACCAAATGCATGAGTGTAGGTCGCACCTTGTCCAGGTGTAAATGGAGCGCGGGTCGCGCCCTTCACACCAGAATGAGAAAACATTTTTTTTTCTCTACAATTGTTGTGAATATAACACTGCGGAAACAACGTTATCCACTACAATAGATCAATCCTACACAAGGATCGATCATTCTTACTAGACAAAACTTTAACACCCTCCAAAGTAATCCTAATACTTCTCAATATCAAATAACAAGTATCTAAAGTAAAACAATTAATATAAAAGAAGAACAAACTACAAGACGAGATATATCGTGGTTCGACAATTTGCCTACGTCCACACTGCGAGTTCTAAATTTTACTACATATCCGGAGTAACAGATTACAAGTCTCTAAATTCACTCACAAAGAATGAACACTCAACTTACAAAGAATTGCTAACTTATAATCTCTCTTTTTCTTTGTTTTGGAAAAGTTAGGTTTCTATAGAAAAAACCTATATTTATCCTATTTCAAAAAACTTCCGAAAAAGGCAAATTCGTGCTGAAATACGGTAGAGCGCGAGTCGCACCCTCGACCAGACAAAGTTGGAGCGCTGGTGCTGAAGAGCCTATAAGTCACCAAATGCATGAGCGCGGGTCGCGCCCTTCACACCAGAATGAGAAAACATCTTTTTTCTCTACAAAGCCGATCTCTCTTTTGATTGAAATTTTTGAAGCTCATACCCACGATTCCAATTGAAAAAGGGTTTTTTTTTCGATCACCGAAACTCTAATTTGGAGAAGACCTATTGTTATCACGTGAGAAGTGTGTGCGTGTGAGCCACGTACTTATTAAGTTGTACCACGTTAGCATGTTTTTTATTTTTCGAAAATAATAATAATAATATAAATTAGAAACAGTGTTGTTAGAGAAATTTGATAGAAGTTCTTAAATTGTAAAAATCAAACAGTTTGGAGCCCAAACTGTCAAAAAGTGTAAAGTTTGATAACTTTTTAGTCGTTTTTCGTAAGTTGTTTATAATTTTATATATATGGTGGTTTTTTTTAATGCTGTCACTCGTCAGGCAGATCAATTTATGGCTTGGTTTTTGAAGGGGGTGGTAACTTCCATAAAAACAATTCCATGTGAAATTGTGAATACGAGCATTTCATACTCTTCCTCAATACATGTTCCATTCAAGCTAGTCAACGTACTTATAGACACACTCCATGTTAGCATCTCGACTAAGTAAATTTGATAAAACTACTATTTGATGTCAGGAATTGTTTATTGAAGATATTACAGTTATCACTAGCTTCTTAACGTACTCCTCCACAGTCCACACAACAAAGTCTACAGCATACGAGATAGATATCTCAAGATCGCAATCACATGGAGATTATTCTATATTAACACTTCGAATAATTGCATTAGCCAACTTGTCTGTCACCATAACATTATTAGAAATATTTTATGCAAACATTAACTATTACAGTCACATATCAAATGCGATGGCGCTCACTTATTTCTAATCACCGTCACGCTGGATTTCATGGCAATGTCCACCTTCTTTCTCTTTATTACTCGCTCTTCGCTCTTAATCATGCACTATATCCCTGACTTTCCCTGTTTTTGAGGGAATTTGGATTCAGAGAAGCGAACAGAGCAAATGAATAATGATAGAAAAGTAACTAATTAATCATATCCTTGGATGCCTCTGATCTTTTGAACTACAATTAACCCTTGAAAAATTGAAGAAAACAAAGAAATTTTATAGTCTATGAAGGAACCTTCAATAACATTATCAAAGCATATCTTTGGCTACAAGGATTTCCTTGACAAGCTTGCCCATATTCACATAAGATGATCCACCTCGTGCAGTAGCTTCTTCAGCTTTCTTCTTCCACTGCATTGCTTTGACTTTGATCTCGATACCCTTCTCACCCTCCATCACCTCCTTCACTAGACATTCTACTTCATTTCTCCTCACATTACTATCAATCTCCACTCCTATGCGCCAATATATACACGAATACCGGCAATTCATTTGTTGTTCAGCCACAAATGGACAACAAATCATTGGCACACCACCACACACGCTTTCAATAGTTGAATTCCATCCATTATGAGTCAAGAAAACACCTATTGATGGGTGTTTGAGTACATGTTCTTGGGGGCACCACCTTGATATTAGACCCCTTTCTTTAGTCTCGGTTAGGAACTCAGGTGGAAGAATTGCAGGATCGCCTAAGACTAGATCGTGCCTAAAGATCCACAAAAATGTATGATTGCTATTAGCAAGACCCCATGCTAATTCAACCATTTGCTCCGATGTCATAACTACAATGCTTCCAAAATTTACATAAACAACTGATTTAGGTTTCTTTGAATCGAGCCATTCAAGACTCTCGGTCTCTTCTTTCCACAGATTACACCCAATAGACTTCAATAAGTTTTCTGAAACTTGATTCACAAGCAAAGGCAGAGGACCTATAGTGTAAACTGGAGGCAAATTAGATTTAATTGCACTCAAAACTTCAGTTTCCAACTCATCAAAAGTATTCAATAGGATAGCTGATGCTGTGGAAATTTTTTGTACTTCTCGTAATATGAAGTTGAACACGATGTCTTCCGGGTCAGTCGTTCTTATAAAAGTTGGAAGGTCTCTTACGCGAATATCTTGAATTCCAGGAATGAAATTGATGGGTGCATCGAGGTAACCATTTGTAAGATAGCTCTCATCTGTAGATACAAATGACACGGAATTCATATCAAACAAGTATCTTAATTCTGACGTGCTCTTTTTGTGAGCTTCTGTGTACACAGTTTTAACTAAACAGGTTCGTATTCAATCAGGGGCACTCACTCGGCACAGTAAATATGTCTAAACTACTGGGTCTATTATGGCTCTCAGATGTCATACAGTAAGTATATATAGCACACAGCCAAACACTCTAAAAGAATAACAGATCCAACGGTTTGAAAATTAATTATGTTATTCCATCAGGTGTAATTTTTAAAATTGTGCGTTTTACAACTTCAACGAATACAAGTAAACATGCTTTAGTTCAAACCTTTAAGAGGAGTAAGACCGATCTGAAGAAGATGTGGAAATTGTAGAAATCCCATGAGACCGCATGCACTGACGGTCCAAAATAAGATTCCTGGAATACCAAGTTCTTCGGCAGCTCTAAGTGAGAAAGTCATGACTCCGTCAGATATAATGCATGATACCGGAGGTAATCCGCAGGAAGACAAACTAGTGTCATTGATTCTGGTGATGAGGTCCCAAAAGGGTACCAAGCAATTCTTACTAATCGATTCACATAGAGCTGGGAAGGACTGAGCAGTGTCAGTATCAGACGGTGCAAGACCATCCGGGATAGTTTTGAACTGAAAGTCAGGTAATCCCTTGAGAGAGTCAGGACCTTGAGATTTGAGTAAGCGGTTATGCATATGCACAGTGTTAACAAACGTGATGTGAAAACCTCTGTCATGAAGAACCTTTGCTAATTTGAGCATGGGGTTGATGTGTCCTTGGGCTGGGTATGGTATGCAAACAGCATGAGGTTTCTTGGTTTCTGATATAGAAATCATCCCTTCCTCTTCAAATTCTGCTTAAATCTTGATCCCTTAAAGGGCCATATCAATGGCAATCTTGTTTGTGAAATCAACCGAACTCCTTGCATAATATTCTAATGGAATCATTATTTTTATTAGATGCTGACCAATCCAGTTGACAGCATTTGTCTTTTTCCTAATGAAATTATAGATGCCAAACAATAATTTGTCCTTTAATAGTAAAATTTAATATTAAATTATTCGTCTACATGAATAAATCCACCTGATGGTACTTCTAAATATCTTAAAATGGTCCCCTGTGCTGACGGTAAATTGTGAATTTAAAAAATTCACACTAATATCCTCCTCATAAACATGGACAATAAGAAGTGAGAACATCCCTCAAACTTCCTAAAATTCACAGATTCTTGCTTTACCAATTCTCAATCCTCTAGTTTTTTCAAACTTCGCTCCTTAAAACTAGTTAGTGTTATTCAAGCCACCACTCAACCCCACAAGCCACAACCAAAAAAACACAAACTAACAGAGCCCTCTGTCCTCCACAAAAATACTACTCCCAGGAGTTTATCTAGTCGGCCAGTTGTGGCATGTCTTTTTCGTGCGTGACCTTACCTAGTTCAGTTAAGGGTCAGTATTTAATGCAACATATTCGACAGAGGAAATGACACCTTTCCAACCAGTATATACATTTATACGTGCATGTTGGCTGACAGTGCAAAAAAACATTCATGGAACAATAAGAACATTAAATAGGCAAAGTGAGGGAGGGACAGAATAGAGAGAGTAGTGTACAATTATTTGTATTCAGGAACATGTGACTGAAAATAGTTCACACTGTCACTAAAACAACTGTGTGAGGCTTACCAAGAACAAACGATATTACAAGTACAACAACACTGTACAACACGAAGAAAAACAAGTAGTATGTCCTCCTTCACGCAATCCAGCATAATAAAACAAATGTGATGCAAACTAGTTTCAAAAAAATACAAGAACTATAAACTTGATGATCATGAATCAGATAAAATTATGTAATTTAACCAAAAAAAAAATATTTCCTAGACCTTAAATGGGATATCCATGAATATTATCAACAAAAACATTATAACCAAAAAGATAGAAAGGTAACTTTGCTTATGTAAACCAATAAAACAGAAAAGAAGAAGTAAGATTACCAAGGATCAGGTACCAAGAATGAGTAGCCAAAGTATACACATCTGACAGGATGGGGTGCATGTTTTACTCTGCAATAACAATCTTTGGAAGCAGCAATTCTAAGTCTTGCAACCTATACGAGCAAAATAAGACATACATGGATACATAAGCATGTAAAACATATCTATACTTCTAAATAAGGTAGGTATAGTTTCCTACCTCACATTACTCAAGTCCGGGTAAATTGCAATGGCGTCTTTGAAATCCTATTCAATCAAAAATTAATTTATGTCACCTCATAGTTGAAGCTTCAGATGTGCAAACTACCATTAGTTTCCTAAAAAAATCAGTTATATAAATCCAACACATCACCTGATTAGCTGTTGAAGATGTGTACGTTACCACACATGACATTCCAGCGCTTGTTGCAGCCTATGAAACAAAATAAGCATCGTAAAGTGTCATCAGGATCCATATAACTATGTTCAATGTGCTAACACTGGGACAACTAAGACTCGTCAATTTGCACCAACAGGAAAAGCAGCAGTTAGCATAAGTAAATTCCAAGTAGACACGAGAGATAAGTACATCATGGCCATGCTAGGTAAATTCCAAAAGATTGCTGACAAAATCTCAGTTGTTTTCAGTGCTTTCAGAGGGCATTTAAACATCAAGAAGACCCACTACTAAACTATGATGAAAGATTCAATCAATACTTAGAGACAGGTGATTGCAAAGTCTTCATGTTTTTGCTTCAGATCTTTCATAATTTTCTACCTGCGGCCTTTTCCCAAGACACGCCAATCTCCACAAGTAATAGAGTTTATTTAACAAGTAAAACAAAGAGAGCTAAATCCTTCTGAGCCTCTTCTAAAGAATACCAAGCAAATTAAAGCCTACCTCACTGCTTTACATGATTATAAATTAGGCTAAACAACATAGCTTCATATCACCACGGAAAAGAGATAAGATCTACCTGCTGCCCAATGATACTATCCTCCACCACCATACAATTTTTCGCTACCACGCCTAATGTCTGCATATTATTGCATTGTAAAAGTTATTGTCACAATACACATCAAGTAATAAACATAGTTGGAAACAAGTATACAGATGCAGATATGCTAAGAAACCTATTGGATTAATTACCTTGGCAGCTGTTAAATAAATTGAAGGATCAGGCTTCTTTTCCTTAACATCATCACCTGTAAAAAGAGATGAAAATTGCTCAACAATGTTACTGGCATCATCGTCACTCTTAGGTCCAATAAACATGCATAAAATTATTCTTAAGAGGCACTTCTGTGTTAGCAATTTTTCGATCACTAATCAGAGAACTAGAACAGAACGGCACTCATGGACTTGGTAATTCATTCAATAGATATTTTGGTTGTGGACCCTCATACCAAGCCCTCAAATTACCGCCTCTTCTAGTTCAAATCTCTCCTGGGAAAAAAATGCAAATTTGCAAGCAAGCAAGCACAACTTATAGCGTAAAAGTTTTCTGCAACATACATCTATAGCTCATAAATAAAATTCAATTCTTCTACCAGGCAGCATCCTGAGCACATTACAGAACACAGTATAAAATTCAGCGAAGAAAAAAACGTACCTGCAAGAAAGCAATCAAGACCTTGAAACCGCTCCTACAAAACACACCAAATAGCTGTGCATCAATAACTGAAGAAATAACCACGCAGTATTCTCCAACAAAGAATAAACTATGAGATAAAAAGAAACTTACAATTCCTATTAGACTTTCAAGACACAAAATAACTGAGCTTTTAGTTGCCGCAGAGCAAACAGCTAGTTTAATTCCCTGTAAGGAACAAACAATTACGCTAGGCCTAAGCCATGACAAAATAACAACAATTGATGTACCAAAACATATCAAAATTGTCAGTGAACATAACGTAAATTTTCTTACAGCAGTTTTCGCCTCATCCATCAATCTCAAAACCCCCGGTCTAGGTTCCACCTGATCATGAAAATTAACATTCATTACAAAAATTCACTATAAACAACCATACCAAAAGGATTTGATAATTGACTTAATCGCATTCTTACTTTTCCAGATTTGATAATTTCTTTATACCTTTCCGTCTTCCAATCCTACAAATAGACATTACACCATAATTAAAATCTCAAAAACGTAAATAGTAATGAAGAAGCTTACTTGAAGTGTGTCAATCAACATAGCTCTATCAGAATCAGTTTTTGGTGGAGAGTCAAAGATTGAAGAAGATGGCCATCCGTTTTCTTTAAAGTACCTAGTAACAAACGTACACTTATAACAATATGAAATGAAATGGAATACGTATATATAAGATAAAGAAAGAATACGAACCATCGCATTTTGGGTTTGCCACCACCAACTTGATTTTGAAGAACGTCGTAGAAGTCAGAAGTCCAGTTAAGTGGTTCTGGAGTTGTAGAAGAACAACGGACATTGAAATGAGTAAATGCATCGTTGTATGCTTGTCTGTGTAAGTGTTCTGACTCGAGTATCACTCCATCACAGTCAAATATAAGTGCATGAAGAGGAGAAGAAGAAGAAGAAGAAGCGGAGATAGAGACACGTGTTGGGAAGGACGTTGTTTTTCGACGTGTAGAGAAGAAATGGAGTTTGTTAGAGTGAGAAAGAGAGTGTAAAGAAGCTAAGGAGGAGGAGAGAGAGAAACTGGAATGGGAGAAACATTTGAGAGAATGGGAATTGGAATTGGAGTTTGAGGAGAGAATGGGTAGAAGGAGAAGTTGAGAGAGCAAAACAGTTGAAGAAGACGATGCCATTTTGTTATCAGTTTGTGTGGCTCGCAAAACTCGCGCTTTAATACACAACCAATTTTTTAATATGGCCCATGGCCACGAGGTTTGTAGGTCCAGTGACCAGACACCTTCCTCACTCTTTAATCTTTACTGGCATGGTGTATTCGTACCCCGCACACGTGTTGTTTTTTTCAATCTAAATAACATATTTGTCCGGGAGTGAGTGGAGCTGCGGGCGGGGGGAGAGAATTGGGTGATGCGGGAGAGAGAGATGCAACAAGTTGAAGGAAAAGGTATTGTGCAAAAAAAAAAAAAGAGAGAAAATTGAGACAAACAGCAAATGCAAAACCAAAGTTGGTTTTGTCTGCATACCCATTACCCCCCTTCTTCCAAGATTGTTCGCTCCCGCTCACTCAATTAATTCAAATTTATTTGAATTTTTTTTTATGTGGATTTGTGTAATTTAATTAACAGAACAAAGACAAAACCGTACATAAAAAAAAGTTGAAGAGCTACATATAAACAAATAATAAATCTGTGGTACTGTAGCTCACTCTTGCCATTTTTAAAGTAGTTTACAATTTATATACAAGGAATTAAATTTCAGTGACCACAGAAAACGAAAATATAGAAAATTTTGAAAATTTTCGCAAAGAATAAGAGAAAATATGCGAATACATCGTAGTAACTATTCTTTCAAATTTAAATGTCCATATGCCAAAAATAACCAAAATTAATAATCTTCTCAAATAGACATATATGGTATATCTCAGTAATCAAATGGGCTCCCATAAAAAAATAAAAAATTAAAATTAAAAGGGAAAAACAACAAGAATGGCAAGGTGAATACTAAATATTAAATGAGAAAGATTAGGTCTTTAATATTTAGTAACTAGTAAATACTTAATGCTAAATGTTAAATTAACAAAAATAATTTAACCACTATTTAAATTATTTATTACACTTGTTATCATTTGAAATTTTCTATTTTCATGAAAACTGCATATCTATTATAATAAAGCACAATGGCAAGACAAAGAGAGATCGGGATCACGTGGGGATCTGAGTTAGATTGGGGCAGATGTACGATCTAGAACATTTTGAAACTCCTATTCAATGCCATTTAAAAGTATTAATGACATTTATTAAGTGCTTTTAAGGATTGTATTAAAAAAAGTTAATCAATTACTAAAAAAATACAGTTGTATTAATAGTTATATTTAAATTTCTACACCATTTAAGAAATTTTGAAACGTCCATTTCCACCATAATACAATGGAATTTTTTGGGGTGGATGAATTGAATGGCTTTTGAAATCTAAAAGTTTTCTCTCAAACAATATATTTTGAACCCTTAATGCTTTCCATCTAATTACTATGGTCAGTTGGTGAGGTCAAGTTTAAAGCCCCAAAATTGTTCATCTCTCCCACTGCCTTCTCCAAAAATGGGTCGCCAAGATTGTATTAGGATTTAGGCCTAAGATATGATGGAGGATTCAAGTGAGATGAACAGCTTGGGCTTGGGCTTGGATAAGAGTAAAACATGTATTTTAGAAAAGAAACCCCGACGGCCAATTTTAAAGACCCACGAACTTCTTGGGCAATTAAACTCTCTTTGTCTAACTCCCCTCTAATCTCTATTCACTTCTTCTTTATTGACTTGAAAACCTAAAACGCCTCTAATGGAGTCTCTTAACTCTCCCACTATAAATATAAGCCTCTACACAATCACTCTCATGTTTAGTGAGATATTCCATCTGTTCTTGATTTCCAAAAGTTACTTGTCAGAAACCATCTCATGAAAGGTCTTCAAAAGGTAACAGTGCGAAAGTATTCCCTAAATTTAAGTAGTTCAATATTATGGGATTTGATATAATTATTGTGATTTTGTTTTATTTTAAGTCCAAATTCAAGAATTTCTTTGGTACATAGCTCTTTCTAAATTCTAATGAGTTTCAAGATAGTACATAACTATAAAATCTGAAAACTATTTTTCGATGTACGCGTTTCCATGATTGATCCTTTTTATATTTTTTGTTGTTCCAATTAAGTAGGAATTTCATTATTCCCTTTACCGAACAATTTCAGTTCTAATGGAGCAAAGGAGAGTTACATCAGGGAAGTCCTTGGATTATATTGTACTTCGAAGATTAAATCATTGTGGCAATTTGTCACCTCTGTCCATTGCTTTTGGTATGCGTAGTGATGTTCTGGAAGAAACATAAGCCTTTATGTTTGAACACGATTTTCTGGGGAACCTGGTGTACAGATAGATTTGGGTATTTTTGTTCCTACATTGCACATAACTTTTGGGCTAACATTTTAATATATTTTTTTTGGGTGCATATTGGTTGCGATTCATGTGATTTTTATTATTTTTGTGGTTTGTGGGCCGAATGCCGAATATTTTTTCTTCCACTCTGCCATAATTTGATGTAGCACTACGTGAGAAAGAAATATGCTAAGAGAAGTTACCTAAATAGCTAGATAGGGGAAAGATAAGAACGACAAGAAGTAAAAGAGACATAACTGTATGTTTAATTAGGAACAAAATTGGTAGAAAAAACACAAGAAATCAGTGGCCTTTTACTGAGGTTTGGTTGGAACTAGAAACTTAAGGAAAGAAAGAGTAAGGTAGAGAGAAATGAGAGATGGGCTAATTAGTTTGTGTTGAATACTAGCACTTGTGCTTTCTCTCTTCTTGATTTGCGATCATTGTGGGTTAGCACTATGGTGTCTTTGAGTCCTTCCTTTGCTTTGATTAGTATCAATTTGATGAAATTGATCTTCAATTATTTATACAGACTTTGTGCAATCTGGACTATGATTCATCCTTTTATTACATGTCTTTCTAAAATGTTACATAGGGACAATTTTTCAAGCAACGACTCCGATGAAATATGCATCAATTTAGTTGCCTAACTAACTACTCTAACCCATTCTCTCTTTTTTTGATATAAAAGTGTGTACTTTACCAATTGTATTTTTTCCATTTTTTTTGTCGTATTATGCTATTTATTTTAGTACAAGTGCTACATTGTGTAGATACTATTGATAAGCTTAAGAGGTCATCCATTGTTGGTCAACTTATACTCTAGCAAAACCATGCATTTGTGGACTGGATCTTAACACGTTAGGATTGAGTACAGTCAACATGTGTAGAAGGTGGACCACCTGAGGTCACACTAGAAACTTCCATGGATCCATTCACTATCGAGTTGTACTACAAACATGCTCCAAGAACTTGTAGAAACTTTATTGAGCTATCTCAAAGAGGTTATTATGACAATGTCAAATTCCACCGCATTATTGAGGATTTTGTTGTGCAAGGTGGAGATCCTACTGGTATAGGTCGTGGTGGCGAATCAATATATGGTTCGAAATTTGAAGATGAGATAAAACCCAAGTTGAAACATACTGGTGCTGGTATTCTCTCCATGGCAAATAATTATATCCACCCAGGTTTGATATTAAATAGAGTTTTTGTTGTATTGTTTTGCCATATCAATTTTGAATATGTAGTTTGTGATTTTGTTCCTATCGTTTGTCGAGGTATCTTGCTTACATCACATGAAATTTTATTAGATCGTGTATGTTTGAATTTATCTATTAAGAATATCTTTATCATCATTGTTCAGATAGTGATAATGACGACTTATTTTACATCACTATCCATAAGCAATTATTTGATCTAGCTAAAAAAATTAGTACATGCTAATTTTCAGAGTAGTTATGAATGTTGATGGTGTAGGTGACTGAGTAGAAGACAATATGAATTGGGAATGAGTTTATAGTGTTAGCTTGAAAAGTACCATTATCAAGGATAATAAATTCAAAACACATGTTACAAGCCCTTGCATAGTTACTAAACCACTAATTTTCTGTTTCTTTTATTTTTTCTTTCTGAAAGGACTAAGCTCGGTAGATTTTTAATGTTTCGTTGGCATGAATTGGACTATATACTTTCGTTTCTTACTGTACTTTATTTGAGTTGAAGCACGTCTTATCCCACTTCATCAGTTCTCATGGATCTCAGATTTCTTTGGGGTGAAGTGTTATACTTGCTCGTTTTAAGTTACAGTTTCTTAATTATGTTTTTCTTTTTCTTTTTATTTTTGTAGTATTTTTCTAAACTTTGGTTTTTTCTAAACAAGGTATACTACTCATGAAAAAATTACATACTATATAGCCTTTACTTTACCAAAAGATTTGGAAGAAAAAGCAAAAGTGAAAGATGACATTAATTTTAGATGTTCCTCCTTAATTTATTGCTTTGACTTCATATATTTAGGAAAGAGCCGTGAAAGAACACAAAACACAAGAAGTTGGTTGAGTGAGCCTTAAAACGAGACAAGAAGCATTGTAAGAAAACATAGGCTTCTAGGTTTTATTTTATTCCATATAAATGGTATGGGCATCCTATTTCTAATTTTAATTGTTCCAATCACACGTACACTCAAAGTCTTGCAACCGGCAGTTGTTTGATCCTTACATAGACTTTGTTATGTTTCATATTTATTTTTCTTTTCCAGTATGCTTAAGACTATACTTTCCATGGTTTGTCGTGTTGTTTCTACATGGGTCAGATTTTCTTAATTATATCTATTTGCAAAATAGTATGGTTTGAACTAAAAGAACTATGCCCTTTGGGTTGCCATAGTATATAGTGGTCATGTTTGCATCTTGAATTGTGTATTCATGAGAGGCAAGTTGGTAGTTGAAAAGGTTGGCAAACATACAAGCGATACTACCTAAGCAGAGGCGGGCAACACAAAGCATGGGGTGGTAACCTTAAAACAATAATAGCTTAAGCGGGGTGAGCAGGAAGATAATAGGAGAGGATTGTTGTTGTACAAGGGATACTCGATCTCATCTCCTAATAATTGTAGTGGGCATTGTTTCATGTTTAAACCGGGTTGGTCTCCTCAGAGGCAAATTGTTATCAAAAAAAACACAATTTGGGAGCCTAGAGCTCCTCGGTATTCCCTTTCACCTGATAATATTGGATAGAAATACTCATGTTCCTTATCTCAATATGTTATTTTCTAATATACATATAGCTTAGTGGGGGTTAAGGCATTTGGGTGTCATTTATATTAGTTTGTTTTATGTGGTTCATATATGGTTGAAGAATGAATTTGTTTATTCATAATATGACCAATTTTGTACTTCGTGTGTTTGTGGTTTAGCATTTTTTTGTGTGTGGATGTTCATTCTAAACTTTTGTTGAATCTTATACTTTCAGGTCCACATCTTTAAGAATAATAGTTTATGTATGTGCTTAAGATTACAATCGCGAAGTGTTCATGCATTGAGTGCTGACATACCGTGTTTGGTCGAGGTTAGCACCAACCTATTATTGATGAATAGGTTATGATCCTAAATTAATTGCAAATGTTTTGACTTTGTTTTTATATCTCATGTATCCAAGAAAATGGTAGGAAGTACTTTTGTTTTCTTTGTTAGCACGCGTTTTCAATTTTAATTGCATTGAGGGTCATCATATAAGCATAATGGTTTGCCCCGATTTAGTTAGAATTTGTTAAGTGGAAGAAGTAGTGGCTAGCATGGTAGGTGTTAATGATTCTTGCTAGGTTTTTGAGTAGTAGAATATTATATGGACCGAAGTATATAAGAAGCTAGCAATGGCAACATGTCTATAAAACCAATTTTTGGTTCTGGAATGATTTGTGTGTATTCATTGTAGTCACTCTTCACCATTTGAAGTCAGACTTTTTATTTTCCTTTTTTTTTATAGGTATGTTTGTGACTTCCACAATAGTGGTTTCCAAGATAAGGGTAATTTTCTTTTCTTTATAGATTTTGAAATGGAATGAATGTGTTTTTTTTATCGTATATGCTAACTAATTTGTTGAAAGGATTTCATTTTTGTGTTGTTGTCGTTACTCATCCTCCATTGTTGGATTAAATGGTTTCATGAGTGGTGTCATGTAGAACCAAAATTTTCAGAAGGTAGCATAAATAGGTTTTCACAATCCCCATACCTAATTTGGGACTAAAGGTACACATTTGCATCTCTTTTTCACAATACAATAAGAATCCCTAGGACTTTTCTCAAGAAAGCTGGGAAAAAAATCTATGAATTATAGAATTCTTATGGTATTTGAAATTGATACAATTTTCGAATCAACTGGGAACAAAAAACAGTTATTGTAGTGCAAACTTTTGAGATTTGACTAAGTTAATGGCTAGGAACAAAGACAACACTATTGTTGATGGCTAGATCTGTTTTTATAAGTACTTTCAAATAGTGGAAATTTCACTAAGCTGAGTCGACTTGATCGAGCTTAAAGTCAAGCGATGTTAAATTGCTTTTTTTTTTCCCGATAATCCTAGATGAGAAATTTAGCCTCCTAAAGTCTAACATTATTCTTTTCCACAGGACTGCAACACCTAGCTAATGCATATATTGGAATGGGTATTCACCCTGTTACATCAAACACACGTCTCAGTCAAGAATGCCAAGAGAAATTAGTATAAGGTGTTTGCATTGAATTGACAACAAGGTACCACCAACCTTATAGTCCATCGAATACAAGTGGATTGTGGAAATTGAGTGGGTTTAACTTAATGCACATTTGGTTAATATTGTATTGTTGTGTATTTTATTTCATCAAAGTTTTTTACTTTTATCTGTACAAATAGTAGACAGTACACATCTTTAATGAAGTTTATTGAAGGTGATATTTGGTGGGAGTCATAGTTGTACAAGCTGCATTGCTTGCAAATTGTAAGCATTAAGTAGCTCCTTAACCATATATTGTGTCTTTGTATGCAATATATTTAATTAAAGAGGTCTATTTTGCAAAATACATATACCATTGTCAAGTTTCTAGACATATTCCATGATTTAAAAAACTATACCAATAAGCATGGCCACTAGAGATGTAGATCAATTGGATATAATAACATCATTAACAATTAGCTATATTTTTTTTATTAAAAAAAATCCTACTAAAGTATCTAAATAAAAATATGTACTGTGTTAACCATAAGAGCTCATATTAATATAATTAAAAATTATTCAATTAAGTCAAAAACTGCAACTACACATGTTAAAGTTGACATGTCTTATAGGAATATATGTTTTTTTTTGTGAACATTAAACAAATTATATTGAGTAATTATATATATTAACTTTGTTTTTTTAAGAAACCTAAAGACAACCGTGCCGAAGGCACGGATTATACCTAGTCAATCTAACAAAACAAAGTTGTTTCCTGACTCGCGGCTGGGATTTGTTTTGAAGGGGTATAAATCTACGGTTGGGACGAGTGCCACGATGACAGCTGAGTTGGATTAGATATTAATTAGATAATTAATTGGGAAATTAAACTAAAAAACCCTTCGTTTCTTCAAACTTACACCAGTTTTCTTTCGATTAGAAATTAGATGGGGTATTAATTCGTGAAAAAGGAAACCTTTCGTTCTCTCTCCCCACCGATCAGTTCTCAGGCAATATGTTACTTCTTCTTCTTCCTCGAAATGTGTTTTATTATTATTATTAAAACTACGAAAATAGGGTTAGGAGACTACCGTTTAGCTTAATTCTCCCAGTGTTGGACTTCACATTCTCAACAACGAAAAAGAAAGAAATTAGCGTGAAAATTTATGATCTATCTGGTACGTGTGTTTTTTTCTTCTTTTTATGGGTAAAACTTTGATTCTCGAAAATCATATCTCTCTCTTTAAAGTACCCAACATTTGTGTGTTGATGCTTGGTAGTTCATATGAATAATGACCATTTCGATCAATTGATGAGGATTTCCAGCTTCAGTTTGTTTCTTCCTTCATTCTTATTGTTCTCTAATCACATTTTGGTTACTTTCACTTCATTCTTATTTTGTAACTACTCGATGTTGAAGCACAATTGTTGACTGATGTTAAATTGTGCACATTTGCCTGGGATTTTCTCCTGCGGTGGATAAATCAAGGGTCACAATGTGCGCTCACGCCTCGAATGCAGTGTAAGAAAGATTAAAATTAGAGAAATAAATTTGACTGCTTAGAATTACGTTCATTAAGGTCAAGCCGATTATCTCTCTGAGTTCAGTGGAATAACATTTTTGTAGAAACTCAACAACTTCTTCTTTTTTCTTACCTATTTTGTTGATGAATAGAAATTTCTTGGAGAAGTTGGAACAAAACACACTCATTGCTCGGTACTCTCGCTATTCTCATGCAAAAGTCATTGTTACAATTGTTATTGATATGGAGATACCTATTGCAGACACACCATTTCAGCTGCTTATGCAAGCTTCCTAGACCAACAATTAGGATCTCTTTCTCCGGGGAAGTTGGCAGATTTCGTTGTGTTGTCTGTGGACACTTGGGCCAAGCCTGAAGTAGAAGCAACGTATGCAAGTGGTATACAAGCCTACACTATCCCTGAAATTTCAGAACAGAGGAACTTAAATCTTGAGGGCGAGATTCTACGGCAACATCAACACAAGGAATTATAGGTATATCTCCACATAGTCATGTGATGCATTTTAAACAAGTCTGTATAATCATCTGTACATAGTTTACGAAAAAAGGTTGTGTTTGTTCAAGTCAAAGCGTAGGATGTTTGTAAGATCCAGGCAATAATCTATGTATGGTTGTAGTATTCATAAGTTGTTTGATGTTTTTGATATGGTTTTTTGTCGCCATTTCTTGCATTCTGTTTTGCAAAACACATAAAGAATTAATTTGTAACCTGCTCACACATGAAGCAAACATTTAATGTAGGAGTGATTATGTTACACTATGTCCACACTGTTTTCTCATCCATTGAATGTTGTTTAAAAACATTAACGTCAAACATAAAAAGTCATTGGTATGGACTAGAGTATGGATGCCTACTTTCATTTGTCTGTTTTGTTTTTTTACATTTTCAGGAGAAAAAAGAGGCAAAATAGTCTTCAATCTTATATCGTAGGCAAAGTTCTTGCTATGAAGAAAAAGAAAAAGGTTTGTTCATGCTTCCTATTCACTGTTTACAATCTCATCTTAAATTTCAAATATGGGTTAATTGAGAACACTTCCTTTGTTCATGTTTATAATCTCATTGAGAACACTTCCTAGGTAATGTGTAATCCATATCAAATGGGCTGCGGAATTAAGGATTTATCAAGGAATCAACAAATGGGCATTACCCATTTCAAATGGGCTACAAAATTTCTAATAAATGGTATGGATTTTTGAGGCTCTGCTTTGTGGTATCCTGCTTTGTGGTATTTTCTCATTGAATTTCAGTTCTATTTCAATGTTCTTGGGGTTGAATATTTGAATTCATTGTAGGTAATTGATTTTATTGTGTGCTCTGCCCTGACCACAATTTGGTTTTTGTTTGGTTTAATTGTGAGGGCTCATACTCATCTATTGCAATAGCGTCTATTAAATTAAATGCAAAAAAATGGAATCTTGGACTAATTGCAATAGCTTCTGTTTTTGTGCAATTGATATACTTTGATTTTTACTTCTTTCATATTTGTCATCCTTCGTGAATGGTTCTCATTGGCCCTTTTGTGACAGGTTCTTCTTTCCTAGATGGATTCAATTGGAAAAGGCAATGAGATGACATGATTATGCGAACAGATTGATTTTATGGTGTGCTCTGCCCTGACCACAGTTTGGTTTTTCTTTAGTTGAATTGTGAGGGCTCATACTCATCTATTGCAATAGCGTCTATTAAATTAAATGCGAACAAAATTGAATCTTGGACTAATTGCAATAGCTTCCATTTTTGCGCAATTGATATATTTTGATTTACACTTCTTTCATATTTGTCATCCTTTGTGAATGGTTTTTATTGGCTCTTTTGTGACATGTTCTTCTTTCCTAGATGGATTCAATTGGAAAAGGCAATGAGATGACATGATTACGCGAACATGATGATATGACAGGTCGAATCTTCAACCATATGTTCATTCTAATATTCCAATTAGATAATATGCGTATTTTTTCTTTAATATTGGCGTTATTTCCTTAATACTGCTTCTCATGTGTTGTATATTCTGTTTTGGCCGGAAACTCCTCTACATCTATGTGGAATTTTTGGTGATTAGTGATTTTCCGTATGTGTGGATTTGTAGTAATGTGTTTACACTAGTTAGAAGCCTAGAAAGTACAATGGAATAGTGAGAACCTAATTATGTGGACACCAGCCAATACGTTGGCGGCACCATAAAAAAACTTAATGTCACCACCAGTACATGAAACAAGCACCTAGGTTATAATTGGTGTTCCGTCTTATTTATTTGGTGGCCTCAATATGAAATGGCATCGATAACTACTATACTTGGTGGGTTTACTTCAAAAGATTTCTCATAAAGAAAAATGACTATATGGCTCATGGTTTTATTTATTTATGGAAATATATTTTGGTGCTTTTTTAGGGAATGAAATAAAAAATGTAGATGGACAATTATTTTCATGTAAACACATACTCAAGGCATTTAAGTTGATAGCTAATATTGGATTTGCACACCTTCCTCATGCTCCATTTTCATAGTTTGTTTAGGGTACTTAAACATGCATCCTTGCTTTGTTCTTTTCAGGTCAGGAGTGACTAGGGGTTTCAAAGTCACTTTTATGACAAAAAGTCTGCGTAATCTAACATTTGGATCTCTGCTTTTATATACAGTTAGTCAATGAAAAAGATCATGCCAATCCTCCACCTCATATTTCTTTGTTTAAGTTTTGGTCTTTTTTCATGTATTCAAAACAGAAATAGAAAAATTATTGACATAAACAAAATTCAGTTTCTTGGAAGTTTTAAATATGATTAGTTTTTTGGAATTATATTTACATTTCCCCATTATATGCATAAAGACATTTGATAAGAGTTTTTTTTTTTTTTTTTTTTTTTTTTTTTTTTTCGATAATAAACATTTGATAAGAGCTTATCTACACAACAAATTAAACTTTTTTCCCGTTAGAGGAAGATATTTGATAAGAGCTATCCATGCCAAAGTTACAACAACTATTTTGCAAGTGTTAATACCAATTACAATAAAAAGACATAATAACTTTATGAAATCCGTGCCAAAGTGCAGTACTATCAACACACCAATCAATATAGGAACTATAGCTCTGTATGTAGTTTCTGATTTAAGTCTAGGAACGGTTTTAAAGGTCAAGTTAGTCACCTTGGTTGAGTTTCTAGCTATTCTCTATGGACTAATAACCAATATATAGATTCTTCCCATTTGATTTGCTATTATTGTCTTAATTATGATATTTGTTTTTATGTTCATATTATCTTTTAAACTATCTCTTTCTAATTACATATTTTAGATGTTGTTCTCCTACTACTTACCTCATTACCCTGTTTAATTATCTTCTTCTCTGCCACTCAACCCAGACAAATACAGATACAACACTTAAATTTGAAGTGGGTGAGAGTTAACCATGTATGCACCTGTATGGGTTATATTGTTAATAATTTGAACTATAATCTTTCGCTATCCCTTTTGTCTCCGAAGGGTGGTAGGTACCTCATAGAAGATAGAATGTGATACCCAAATTATATTTAAAACTTAACCTTTTCCACTAAAAAACCAAACCATGCAACCTCTGCCTCATTTCTCTCTTTGAGTCACAGGGTGAGAGAGAATACACATATTTGAGACTCAGTCCATTGTGGAGCTAGAAAAAAAAAAAAAAATGGTGAGAGAAATTTGCAACTTACTGGCTATGTTAATCTCCGGGTACTGATTCACTTATTCTTCATCACCAACGGTAATCACTTAACTTACTCCTTTCTCTTTCTTCTTTAAAGTTTACACATAAATTATTTTCAAGTGTTTGATTTTAGAATTGTTTAGTTTTACTAAAGGAGCCCAGTCTTGACCTTCATCTGTTTGTGGACATAAAATGCTACCACTGTGACGCCCTTTCGATCCAACAATATATGCTTTAATCGTTGTAAAAGTAATTCATAAATCTAAATATCTGAGTGTATACTATTTCAAATGACTCTTTGATTAAACTGTAGAGTAGAACAGTGGACTCATGAAGAATGAATAAGAGCTGAATTGTTTTAGGCATACTCAAGACTCGAGAGTTTGACAGTCCATAGTACTTCCATACTGCCAATGAAGCTGATGGGCCACATTATATAGGCTTTGGAAATGCATGGAAAGACTGTTGTTGGGCCAGGACTTTATGAGTTAAGGGGGTTAGGCACTTGACCAACATGATTTGTTGTAGGGAAAATCGTGTACCTAGTGAGGTGGGAGGCTCAGTTGTCAATTGTCTTTGAAGTGCTCAAGCCAATAATCAACTAGGCACCCACATGACTCATAAGCCATTATTGGCAGGTGTAGTTCTAATAGGAAAGGCATCAATTGGGCCCAATGTCCATAAACGTTTGCGAATATTAGATATAATTGAGTATCAGGTGCAGCTAAAAAATGGACAAAGATGACTTGCCCTTTAGGTAAATAAAAGATGTGCGGTTCATACTGTTCATATTTGGATTAACAACATTCAGAATGAAAGCCAAGGTGGTTGCACAGTACGTAACATCTCCAATTGCTACCAAGTACCAAGGTGCACAAAGCAAAATGTAGTATATTATTGTTCTGTGCATGCTGAACTGTGAAATTCACCTAACAAGTGCTACCATGAGTATGACAACGGTATCACACCAATATTTTTTTAGCTGTTCATGAACAGTAGGTAGCATGATTGCTTATGAGGAGTCTTTATAGCTTCCCACCATCCACACTTAAAGCCTGTGGTGGTCAATGGTGAGTGAGAACTGATGAGAACCATCATACATAGTGAGCATGAGTGCATGATTCTGTATCATAATATAGGCCGTGTTGATACTTCGATTTGTGGGAATACAATTTGCACACTTATTTATAGGCTGAAATCCTATGGATATTAGTGGCAACTTTTACTCTCAAGAGCTCTAAACTGCAAACTTAACAAAACAACTCGTTTTCTTTCGCTGGTGGGATTCAATTTCAGGGGTATAAATCGAGGGTCCCCAATGCGCCGCAATATGAGAGAGATTATTAGAAATTAATTAATTAGCAGTCTTAAACGCAGATTATTAGAAATTAATTAATTAGCAGTTTTAAACTAAAATTAAATGAGAATAAAAAAAATGGAAACATGAAAACGGTTCGTTCTCCCTTGAGTACAATGAGTTAGAATTTAATTTTGCTGACAAAAAACCCAAGCAAAGCCCGCTGGACTTCCCACCAATTCAGACTAAACTCTTCGTTCTCCATCTCCCTCTTACTGCCCCTCCATCTACTCACTCTCCCTCTCACTTGGGCTGTTGCTTTTTACGATTACGGTTTTGCAGGTTAACTCTTGCACAATTTGCTCAAGAAAAATGCAAAGCTGGAATATCAAGTAAGGCGGGTATGAATCTTTTGTTTTTCCAGAAATAGGAATAATGGTTTCAATTTTTGTTATTTGGGCGTAACTGTGTAAGTGAGATGTCGCAAGAACACTTAGATTTGCAATGATGTAAGTGTGTAACTGTGTAATTTGGGATTTTTTTTTTTTTTTTTTTGAATATTTTGGGTTGTAACAATGCATCAAAGCCTGTGTTTTTGTCTAATCCAGAGTCGTTGGCCAACCTTAGAGTTTCTTATTTAATTCGTTATACCTTCTATTTCACTCATCTCCTTCCTTTGTTTCATCACTCATTTGCTCATTGTCATTGTCTACAAATTAAAAAGCAATTCCCACCCGTGGACTTAACATTAACATCAACAGTGGACTTAACATTTTCAAATGTGTATTAACTCCTCGTGATCTTCTTCTTTCTTTGTTTGTGTATTTAATCTTATGGGTAAATAATATTAAAAGCTGGGTATCTTTAGGTATCTACTCGATTCCATATTTTTCCCTTTTTTCTATATTTTTGTTTAAATAAGTTGCAATTTTTTATTTTGATTTTCATTTGGGTAGATCCTTCAGCGGGAAGGCAACTGGAAGGTTTTGTTATAGAAGGCTAGGTACTGATTTCGTGTACCTGCATATACACATCTGGCATCAAACCATTTATACCTACTTATTTGGATCAGCTTATGGTATAGAAGACTTTGCCACTGGAGTTAGCTTTGCTTCTGTCACTGGAAGTGGTACTTCCCATTTTGTGGTAAGTTGATGGTAGCAACTTTATTTAGGCTATTACTTGAAAAGATGGCATTGTTATTCCTAACTTCATGTTATAACGTGCTTTTCAATTACATTGTCCAATTTGGGACTAACCATTATTAAGAAGCGTTATGTGGTAATATTGTGTTGCCGTTTGACAGAGTTATAGCAGCGACGTAGCCTTCGTGAAGTGTTCTACTACTCCTAATACTTCAACACGGGTTCAACAAAGGGAACGCTTGAAGCGACTAATATTTACAGAGAATACTCCTAATACATCAGTTTTTTTTTTTTTTTTTTGTTAAACTTCGATTTTAAATAACTCCAAATTTCTTCTCACCTAAAATTGCTATGTAGCTGCGTTATGTCCAGGTGTGCGTTTAAACGAAGTTTAACTAAGACTCTTTAGGAAACAAGTACATCCAACTATGCAAGGACACTTATACTTGAGGTACAATCCCCTATCTATAAGGTTTTTATCGTCTTGGTAACCCATTTAGGTGAGTTACAATAGATTTTATGCGTAATTTCATTGTCCACATGCAGAATTTTGAAATCCTCGCATCTCTTTGATCTTCCTCTCTGTTTGAGGTTGGGGACTACAATGAGTCAGTGACGATAGGTTGCGTACCCTCAATCACCATCTCTCCCCAACGTGTCTTTCGCTCCCAACAATCATGTTTACGAGGTAAGCAATCTTTTCGTGCTAGGCTCTTTCTTTGCATGGGTATAGTTTACTACATGCCATGAGTATTGCATGTTTTAAATCTTTGCACTTTCTTTCAACGTCTCTATTTTTATATTTGCATTTCTTTTGGAAACTGGAATTTCAAACAATTAAAGTTTTAAGCTTTAAGTTTTGTTTTCTTCAATTAGTTGTATCAGATCATGTAAACTCTTTATCCCATTAGCGAACCCGACATTAATAATTCACGCTAAATGTTAAAAGCATTTTAAGTTCTCTGTCCCCTGAATTTATGGTGCGTTATGTCTTTGCTATTTGGGTTTTGATTTGAAGTGTTTCCCTTACCATGGTACTTTATTATTCTCACACTACACAGTAAAATATTATATCAAACTACATAAGAGTGAACTGCCCTTGATGAAAAGGTTGCAGTATATCATATTGTGATTGCTCCCAGTAAAGCCCTAAATTTTGCCAAGATTTAACCATATATTAATTTTTCCAGTCTATATTTTACACCCATTTTTTGGCTTTTGACTACTTGGATTTCTATACATAAATGATTGTTTGCAACAATCCCCTCAAGCGTTGATTTGTTAATTTGTTTCTTATATGTGCAACTCAAACATGGGAGCCCTGGATCTTTGGCTTCCTTATATATTCTTGATGATGGGTTTGAATGCAAATTCTTGAGGGTTTGAAGGTTGTACCTATTTCTGTTGTTGGTTGATTTTTAAAATTTGGTATTGGAGCTAGGTTTGGAGTCATGGTTAAGTGCTTTGAATTGAAGGGAAAATGATGTTAAGGGAGAAGGGAAGCTACCTAGACAATAATGAGTGCCATAATGGAAAGAGTTATCACTGCCATTGGATTCTTAAGCTAGATATGGCTAAGGTTTATTAGAACATGGTTGTTGTGAATTTAGGTTAAGGTTGAAGCTGATCACATGTGTACCTTGACAATGGCATTAATGATGGTGTGACACTTTGCTGTTAGAAAGCTACTCTGTGATGTTTTGGGCTTACTTGATTCGTATTTTGTTTCAATGTTGTTGCCTGACTAAGTTTTATTTGGCTTTACTTGGACTTGCTTAGGTCTTACCTTAACAACCAAATCTTCAGGCCAATCCACTTCTAAAGTCTAACCAATTAATTGTTGAGGATATGTTTTGCAAATATCGTATGTGATGAATTGAGGGAAATCTCATGTTTCTAACGTGTGCTATTATATTAGTGATATTCAGTGTTTTAGGTATACACTGTGGGGAAGTAAAGAACGTAGGAAACTAATCTATAAGGAAGTCCATGTACTCCTTTGTAATTCTAAGATTTTTTTTTTTTTTTTTTTTTTTTTTTTTTTTTTGGTTCAAAATTCTGCTGACTTTAGCAATAAGATTTTTCCTAATAAGATATAGAAATTTATGTATGAGTGAGTTTCATACTTTCATTACAACAGTAGTTTAATGATTTGCAATGTTCAAATATTTTCTCTTACATAGCAAGTTGTTCACTATACTAGAAAACAAAATCATATACATTAACCGTACAGACATGGGTTGTATGGTGGGGAAGTAGTTGGACCTTATACCTTTACAACCTTATAAAGTAACAGTATAGACATGGGCTACTTCATGTTCCTATCTGGCTAATCTGGGTAAAGTTTAAGGCTTAGTACAAAGTGAGCATTCTTAACAGAAAGGCACGAGTCAAGTGACTTGATCTTCTGTACTTAGCTTTCACAAAATCTTAACACATTAATTAGACTTTTCATCGAGTTTAGATTAGAAAAGAATTAATGAGCAATTAATTAGCACAATCAATTCGGTTCCAATAAACCTGCCCTTTCTTTATTCCAATAAACCCTTCGGTTCTCCAAGTAACTTTCTATCTCTATACGTCCTCTCTCCAATTAAAAAAAAAATTAATACCGTCGTTTGGGTTTCTCCAACACCCACTCTCCAACTTCCCATCTATTTTCATTTTCTTTCTCTCTGTCCACTCCAATTTTGCTCAATTCCAACTCCAGTTCTGCTCAATTCCAACTCCAGTTCTGCTCAATTCCACTTCTGATATCTATCACACCATGATTCAAACCCAATGCATGCATATCAGGTAAAGCTTCTACCAGACTTTCTTCTTTTGCCTCCATTGTTATTTTTTCCCAAATTTTAAATGGTTTATGTTTTGATTCAATAAAACTACTGATTTATTTTATTTAGCTAACATTTGGGTATCACAGAAATACAGAACTGTTGAGTTGAAATTTTTTCATGTCTCATTGATTTGTTTGGGTATCACAATTCACAAATCTCTTAGATTGCAACTTCATAAGCTTTTTCTCAAGCCATAAATAGCTTAAAAGCATTTTGGAAAATGTGGACAGTGTTTACAAGTTTTTGTTTTTTTTTGTGTGGTTCAAGCTAATTGAATTTAAAGTTTATATAGTACATTGTTAGATTTGGGAAGAAAGAGATGAACGTACATAAATATTGTGTTGGCTGATGTCTGAATATATGAAGTAATCTTCTTTTGACCCGAATGCAGGTTGAATATGTGTAGACTATTTATGTGTTAAGTTATATGTTTTCGCTGCATGATAAATTTGGATGGAGAAACAAGGTACAAAAAGTGGAAGTGGAGGTTTCCTTCAGTTATTTGATTGGAATAGAAAGTTGTGGAAGAAGTTGTTCTCCAATAAGTCTGATTTTCCAGGTAACTTTGTTGTATAAAGTTCCGAGTTAATGCTTACTATATCTTCTCATATCATCATTGTTTACCTAATGTGATGTAATTGTCATGTGTTCATCAGCATGCAAACAATTTTGACAATTATTAACATAGAACGAATTAAATGTTTTATAATTGTCCGAAAAAATGTTTTTATAATGGGTGTCCTTCAAGAATCAAAAGAAAAAAGATCTCCAAAACCCTTTACATTATTGTAAATCTCAAAAGTTCGAACAATTATCCATGAAGATTTGAAATTTTCAATAACTTTTAAATATTCGGATCCTTCAAGAATCAAAAGAAATAATATGCATGTCTTTAGAACTCGGACTAAATTAAAAGATATAAGTATATAACGTTTTTATTTTTGTATGAAAAACTATTTCGTGCCAAACCTTATCGTTTACTTTAAGATTTTTAACCCCATGAAACTATTGAAAATATCTTGACTTTAATGGATTTTTGTTACTCTCATGTAGAAGGATCAAACCAAGGAAAGAGAAGTAGTGTTAATTTGCAGGTGACAGAGTTCCATCAGGTGAACATTTTTGCATCATTGAGTTTCTGCACTTGATAATATTTTCATATTATGCTTAAGTTTGTTACTGTTTACTGTTTTAGATTGATGAAGATGATATTGGAATATCAAGTATAAAAGGAAGCAGTGATTACAGTTGTTCTTCTTCAATGACCAACGATGAAGGAAATGGAGTAAAGGCTCTTGGGGTTGTAGCCAGGCTTATGGGGTTGGATTTTTTACCTACAACCACTGTTGGCGAGCCATACTCTACCCCCTTATCATACGAACGGTCTACAAAGCTTTTGATAATTGGTAAGGATGATTTAGGTATTTTCAGTACTTTTATTGCCTTCTAATTCTAATGATTGTTTTTGGGTTGAACTCTATTGGCCCCAAAATTAATATGTTCAACATTGTTTTCATTACTTTAGAACCATTGCATAAACTATTTTAGACCTTTTCGATGGCAATGCATGATCTCAGTAACCTTTGTGACCATCCAAACTGCTTACTTAAGGAAGAGGCCAATCACTGATGTCATGTTTGATGATTAATATTGAAGTTTCAGGTGCTTTTTTTTTTTTCTATAGAATAGTCTTTATGTAGAGGACATCATTTCAGAATATTTGGTTGCTTTGTATGTTAGTGGTTGAATTTGGGCATTGCAATGTGTCTCCAATATCCAAGAAGTCCCCATGTATCTCTTAGGTTCCGTTCTTAAAATTATATATATATATATATATATATATATATATATATATATATATATATATATATATATATATATATATATATATAATATATGTTTTTTTTTTATTAAAAAAAATGTTGCATTGTCTTCCCTGTGCACTCTATGTTTCATTGTCTTCTCTTGAGTTTTAGGTTAGTATGTACACTCTAGGTTTTAGACATTGTCTGCACACTCAAATGAGCAATATTGTGAGGTGGACTACACGCAAAGTATATGTAGAATGTGTCAATGACTTTAGCCATGCAGTTACAAAAATGGGGTTAGGAGACTGCCGTTTAGCTTAATGCTCCTAGTGTTGGACTTCATATTCTTAACGACAAAGAAAAAAGCAATTATCGTTAAAATTTATGATCTATCTGGTACGTGTGTGTGTGTGTGTGTGTGTGTGTGTGTGTTTTTTTTTTTTTTATGTGTGAAACTTTGGTTTTCGAAAATCATCCATAGAGTGGTTGTTGATGGTTATTTGTTCAGAATCGAAAATCATTCATAGCTTTCTCTCAAAGGAATGAAACGGTATGTACTCTCTCTCTCTGGGTTATCAGAAATGGGTATGTACCCATGTTGTGCCACAATTATGAGATTCAATATATATGGAAAGTTGTGAGGAAGTGGGAATGAACGCTATGTGATTAACCTTTTATAAATCACTTATGATTTTCAAAACTCAAAGAGTGCAAACAACTTTTCTAATGATTGTCATTTTGCTGTAATTTTTGTTTTCTGCAACGTATTGTATTTTTTTTTTGTGATTAAAGTAATAATTGGGTTCACGTTAGTCTTTTCATTTATTTAATTACTATGATATGATTCTCTTGGTGAGGTTTGTGACCCAAATAAAATTATTTTCGAATCGAAAACATAACGTAACCATGGTATGATACAATTTATTTCCTTTTCATTGTGTTTGCATATGTTCAATTCCTTATTTTGGTTTAACATTAAAATTTCTTAGATAGTTGGTGTGGAGGGTTTGGATTCGCTTTCTCACACCCATTCACACTGATACCCATTAACTATCTATTGCAATTCTTATAAAGAGAAGATCCCGGGTTCCTTTTTCCTTCTCCCCCTTGCTTTTGTCCTTTTCCTCCTTTTATTATTTTTTTTCTTATTTAGTGTTACGATTTTTATCTTATGTTTTCATTTATTTATTTTTTTTCAATTTTTCCTTATTTTGTTTCTTCCGGTTTATGAAATTGGTTGCATGTACGGCAAAAAATGAAATAGTGAATTGGTAACAATGCTTTTGGTTTGCAGAGAACAAAACTAGAAGAGAAAATTTCATCCTATTGCTGGGGTAAGTGACTGAGGACCCTGTTTCTTATTTCATTTTCAATTTTTTATGATGGGCTACCGATTATATGCAATTTTCACTGTAATTCCATCTTTAAGTTTAGATCAACATGTACACAACCATTTGTATCTTTTATTTGAATGCTACTGACTTACTAAGGTGAGAGCCACTGTCAATAACTAGGTGAGTATATTGCTCTGCATCTTGATGCCACCAAAAAAAAAAGATTTAACTCTTCCAAAATCCATATCTAGAAGGAAATCTTCTTTATATAGCATTGCATGTAAAGTTACGAAACATGGTGCATTTTCCGTTATTGCACAATTGAAGTATAGTGGTTTTTATCTTTATATGGTTTTCATTGTTGTTTTAGAGCCTAAATTATTCCGGTTTAAATTATTATAATGCACTACAAATTGAGCTTTCTAGATGTAGGTTTTCACAAAGAAATAGATTAGATATCCATTCAATTTGAAGGGATTGGCTCTATATATTGCTCTCTATTTCTTTCTAGCGTTTCAAATTCTACTAAGAGAAATCTTTCAAATTAAATATTTTATAGTTCTATGTAAACATAGTTTCTATTGTCAATTTGGTGTCCAGTGCTAATTATTGGGGACATACTGAAATGAAGACTGCGCAATAAAAATTTCTTTAGATACTTGGTCTCTTTCTTAATACACGGTCATGACTTGAAATTGTGTGTGTGTGTGTGTGTTTTGTGGAGTGGGAAGGCTTATTGAATTTGACGAGCTTTTGTTAGCTTTTTATATCCAGAAAATTCCATGCTTAATGTTGGAGTCTGCATAGGAAATTTAAACATCCAAGTAGTCACGTGCTCATGACCAAGGATGGGGAAGGCATCTTGCAATATACATATGTAACACAATTAAGGAATAATCCATATTAAGGTAATAAGACTTGCCTACCCTACGTGAAGCTTACCTGTTTAATCCATCTATTTGTTGTATTTCTTTTTTTTTTTTTTAATTGCGAGATTGCAACGTGCTTCCAAATTTGGTCATTGGAATGTGTAGGTGTGTTTCTTACTGTACTCAATGTCATATGAACATGAATGATTTGAAATTTGCATGTCAGGTGAACATGATAGGAGCATCTATATGTTTTATATTAAAAAACTTTTTGGAAAACTTTAACCACTAATAAGGGCAACTACTAGAGCTAAATATTTGCTTAAAAAAAAGCCCTGAATCAGTATTACTTTTGGTCATTTTGTGTCATCCGGTGGTCATGGGATTTTGCTACAGTGTTGCTTCTTAGTTCATTTTGTGCATATGCTACTACACTCGAGTGAAAATGAATACAAGGTTCAACTCACAAGTTATTAATAGGACTAGAAATTGACAACCCTTTTTTATTTTGTGCGTTTTTCTGTGTCCCGATTCCTACTACAAGTATAATATAATTTTCTTTCACAATTGTTTGTTTGGCTTGACACTTGCAATAATTTGATTTGATAATGCAAAAATGTAATTTCATTTCAAATGCAAACCGTCTTTAGAAGTACTATACGTTTTTTGTGATTTGCTCATATTTGCTTAATTAGTATAGTGTTGACGGTAATGATTTTTTTTTGGAATGAATTTTTTTTTACACCACCAGATGAGGGAGGCACAACTGTTAACTTAAATGAAAAAATTATGTGCAAGTTGGTGGGTATTTCCTACTGTTTGCTCCTTTTGAAGATTAATTATGTACCCAGAATTTGATACAAAATGTGTGTAATGCATTTGAAGCATAAGCTATAAATCTAACTTATGGTAACTTATTCTCATACTCTTGCAACGTGGAAGGAAATTTGCCGTTTTTTAAAGGTCTGTTTGTGTTCATGACATATTGACATATGTTTACTTATGTACTTCAAATATTATAGGATTGTTTTTGTTCAATTTATGAATAAGATGAGTTTGATTGGTGAAAGCAGGTCAACTTCCCCATATTTTTTCTTCCGTTTTAAAAAATGTGTGAGTCATTGGTGTGGTTTGCACTCCTTTAGAACCCCCATCAGTCACTCACTATGTCAATACACGTAACCGCATACTCTTCAATAATCCATCTGAATTCTAACAAGAGGTCAGTAACTCTATCATGCAGTTGTACTTGCCTCTAGCAAGAGGCTAATGCCTTGGAAGTTTAGAGCAAGATGGGAAGAGCTTCAACTCAAGTTACAAAATGGAGACTCACATGGACATGGATGGAATCAATTTTACAGTTGATGCCGCAGAGTATGCCTCAAATTGACATAGTGCTCAGTTTGTTATAGCTTTGGCGTGGTCTTTAAGATCATAGTATAGGTTTGTCTCATATAATTTTGTTTTGTATATCACTATATCTAACTATATGTAGATTTTTTGTGTTTTTTTTTTCACAGAAACTCAGAGGGGCTACAGCCCTTGTTAGCCCTGATGTAGGTCCGCTCCTGCTTGCCACCATCTTACCTTCAGGAATAATTTTGTAATTGTTAGGATTCTAATTACCAATGTTTCCTTTATTCCGAAATGTTATACGTTGTTTACCTACTTTCAAATGCTTTCGATAAATTAGTGACAAAATTTATAAAAGTAAACTAATATGCATCATTGAATAAATTGTTGCTTTGTGCATTACCTTTTTCGAGTAGCTTACATTTCAAAAAAAAAATCCATTACAAATAATGCATGTGTAATTCACTATCGAACGTACACATCTACTCAATATTAACATTAGGGGATGTGTGCTAGAATATAACGACAAAAATATTTACTAAAATATAATCCTATTCTTATTGTGTCCAATATCAAGTCATTAAGCTATTGCATGGGTACGGGTACGAGTGTCCCATTTGGATGCTGGTACGGAGATTTGAACACAGTATGGTCTAAAAAGTAGATACGTGGACACAGCTAATATTTATTTTTATTTTTATTTTTTTTATTAGAAAAACTATTTGGCAATAAAATCATTAAAAATATAAGTTAAATTCTACAGTTACACAATCTCAATTATAATATTTTATATTGTTGTGAGTCATATCTTATAAAAGATACATTATCCTACACCTCTTATTGTAAAATTGTAGGTGTCATATCTGGATCGTGTGTCCACGTCGGACACGCTGACATGGTGTCAAACACGGCGACACAAGACACGGCAGAAAATATGAAGTACCCATGCAATATAGCTTATTACTATACGTATGCTAATTTTACTAAAAATGTATATTTACAAGTATATATAGCAACAAAAAAAACTACAACAATTATTTCACATATGTTCATGCAAATTTTAATAAAATGTCATTATAATTTTATAAAATCCGTGCCAAAGGCATGGGCACTAACTAGTCAATATAACAAAACAAAGTTGTTTCCTGACTCGCGGCTGAGATTGAGTTTCAGGGGTATAAATCTAGGGCCACTATTTCGCCATGTGGATTGGGAATTAATTAGATTATTAATTCTGACAAAAAAAAAAAAAACCCCTTCGTTTCTACTTTCTCCGAACTTCGGTCTCCCTCTCAATTCTCAACTTTGCGCCTCCCCCCCTCTTTTGTAAACAGTCAACAAAAAAATCAACTATCTCCTAATCACTTGCAGAGATCATTATATCTTCATCAGTTCTCCTCCTCTCCAGTTGCAAGAAGGAAAACTACATCGGGTATAGTCTCTCTTATATTCTATCATTTTTACCCTTTGTTTTTTTTGTTATTGTTTCTATGTAGTCAATTGATTTTGTTGAATTGGATAAACTGATCGAGTGGTGTTTTCCCATGTATATTATTTTTGGTGAGGATCTTCTTCATATGTATCTGTGTAGATGCTTTCAGCCAGTACTAATGTGAATATACTTATAAAAGGTTGTCACTAACCTCTACTTTGTGAGGGCACTGAGAAATGTGAAAATGATGTGTGGACTATATTTCATTGTGCTAACAATAACTGGGATTTCTTCGCTGCAATTTGTGTATTTAAAGAGAATGAGAGCCATTTGTCTGTGTTGGTTTGTGTTTACTAGAAGTTGTGTTAGCTTAATTAATATTTAGATATTGTAGTTGATCGATTGGTGGTATATGCTACTGATCATTCAAGGTGCATTGACCATATTTTAAATCTACAAGAAAATGTTTTCAAATCATGACTGTTTTGTTTGTTTGAGTTAGTTGCGATCTTAAGGTAGACCTGAATTTCGTCCTCTTTGACCATATTTGGATTTTTTTTCCTCCTCTCATCAATTTTGGGTTAATCTCAAGTAGTTTTAACATTACCGATCAAATCAGAGTTTTTAATTAAAGTGAAAATTCGAAGAAGTCTCCCTTTCGTTCTCAATACAAAGTAAGCACCACAGAATAAACACCAAACGTTAATTCTCACCAAAGAAGTTTGTGAAAAATCCAATTTCCAGTCTTTCTATCTTGCTTCGCCGGTCGGTTTAATTTTACAGGTAATAACGAACGCCTCTAAGTTTTTTCTTCTTCCTACTCAAATTGTCTTTATAAAAGGATGATAATTATGCTTCGATTATGTTTTGTGAGCTTTTCCATCTCCTTTCTTTTGTAGAACGAATTTAGTGACTAAAATTCCCTTGATTTGCACTTGAAAATGCTAGTTTCTTCATCATTATTTGAAAAATCCCTCGCTTCCCATTTGTTTGTGTCGCACACTTATTGATTTTTGTTTATTGGTTTTGCCTACACTCATGAGCACAGTCTAATGTTTGTGCAAGGTATGTAAGGGATCTCCACTTTCTCCTAACTCATTAAATCCACAGGTACTTTTTAGAATTAGTTCTCACTTTTTCTATAAAGCACGTTTCATTTAAAAAAAGGGTATAGATTGGCAATACAATTAGGCTAGCACATCTCATATCATTCTAGGCAATTGCATCTCCCCTACATGTATTACTATTGGTGCTCTCAGTAAGTTTTCTGATCTCATTGTTTTTCGCTTTGAAAGCATTTGCAATCTACACTAAGCAATTGTACGTTGAATCAATTCTGTACTACATAATCTTTTGTTTGCCAATTGACATGTATGAAATATGTTCTTCTTTTGTGTGTGTTCAGGATCCATTGATCATCTTCGTTTGTTTGGAGGCTGATTTTGAGGGACTTATTAAGTGTGTTGCAAAAATGCATCTTAACGAACGGTAAAGTATGAGCATCTACTTAGGATTTGCTTTTATTTGTTGATATTGTGCTGGTTATCTTATGACTTGGAATCTAGGGTGTATTATTTGTTTGGAGTGCTACAATTTTTTTGCTGTATTATTCGAATTATGGGATTGTATACGGTAAGTCAGAGACATATATGCTTTGTTGGCTATAACACCCGGTTTATTTTCTTTATTTTTTCCTATTTATTAGGATTTAAAAAGTAATAATAATATTAAAAAGAAAAGAAAAAGATAAAGATAAAATAAGATAAGATAAAAACGTGGGAGAGTTAGAGGGGTTTGGTTACAACCGAACTCTCCCTTTTTGTTGGTATTTTTCTGGTTTTTGAAATACAAGAAAAAAACAGAGAAAGATGTACAAGAAAAAAAGATGAGTGTTTACTGCGGGAGAGTGCTTGAGTGAGAGAGACAGAGATAAAAGTTGGAGGAAGAATGAATAAGCTAAGGAGTATTGGCGCGACGGTTTTTCCAGTTTTCTCTAGTAGATACAATCTCAAGTTTTGTGATATCGGTGAGTAGTCTAAATTTTAATTTGTTCTAAATCAATTTTAATGGATTGTTAACTGATTTCTACTAATTAAGCCATTGAATTGTTTTACTTGAAATTATGGGATTTAAATATATTAAAGTGCTCAAAGACCTAAATCGCATATTGACGCATACGCGTTCTTTTGGTTATCTATGTATTGATTGGTAATTGTATATGGAATTCATTAAATTGTTGGTCAACTGATTGAAGTGAGCAATTGTTATATGTTAGAGATTGGTTTCTCATAAAAAAGGGGGTCGGTTATATCCATTGATGATTGCCATACCTTGTTTGCTTTTAGTGGCGCAGATATATTACCATGAGTAGTTGGAGGGCATAACAAGTAATTATTTGATTCTAATGTGACTTTTAGATATCAGAAGGTATAATGGTATTCTCTGTATGTCTTTGTAGGCTTCTGACCTTTTGTGATATGTGAGCTATTCCTGGCTTTATATGGCGGTAGTTTCTTTGCATGACTTTATTGCATTTAAATGTCTTATACATAATAAGTAAAGGTTGGATTTTGATAAGGAATATTTGACAATGGCTACTGGTGCAAGTTATCTTTTTGATATATATATACCAATTGATTTGCAGTACTTTAGATATTCTCTTTTAGATGTCAGAAAGTATAAGCTTAGCTCTGTCTGATTTCGAGCTCAATTTTGGTTTAGTTAGAGTTTGAACTAGTTTTATTTTAAAACACGAAAAAGTAAGGTCTGGAAGTCTGCTTTCCAACCCAATTGACCTCGTTTCATTCCGAGGTTTGTCGATATGGTTACGGTGTTCGGAAGTTGGCATGTCAGAATTTTCTGATTTCAGAAATCCGGTCTGTGCCTAGTTTAGAATCGAGTTTTCACATAGTTAGGGCCAGATTCAAACTCTCACCAAAACATGAAAAAATAATCTTTATGTGTCTGCTTTCCAACCCAATTGGCCTCGTCGCATTCCGAGGTTTGTGGTGATAGATATAAGGTCTGGAAGTTTGGTTGACATAAAATAGCGCGTCAGAAATCAGTTTCTACGCACTGTGTTCGAGCGTAGTTATCGAACATTTAGAATGAGATTAAGTATTTTTGTAAAACATGAGAAAGTAAGTTCTGTGTATCAGCTTTTCAACACAAAAAGCCTCAATGAGTTTGGATACCTGTGAAAAGAGTTGTCATTCGGAAGATAGTCTGTCAGAAATCTAGTTTGCTAAAAAATTAGGATTTTTACCGTTTTCAACTTAAGTTTTCTTCTAGATGGGCTGATGTTTGGACTTCGAGTTCTACATGAAAAATTATGTCCACATACCCTAGTTTCTAAATATTTAAGTTACATGTCATTTGGATGAATGTAGGGAAAACTATAGCATTGACTATGTGACTGGTAAGAACTACGAAGGCTTGATTCCAATCTTGAAAGATTTGGATACATAGACAGCTTTGAGCAAAAGTGCAGCCACTACACTACACTACACTACACTATATCTATAATATACATATTAGTTTGTGTGATAACTATGTGATTGTGTTAGAAATTACTGTTGTTTTGAGACTACATAAATATATATGTGTGAGATAGAAGTTGTATATGAATATAGACTTTAGTATATGTGGATCTGTTTTGGACATTAGTGTGTGTGGACTTGAATTTGGGCTAATGAATTATTTGTTTACGATATTGTGTATATGAGTATGGTTATGTAAATTGTATTTATTTGATTATAAGTCTGTTTACATTCAATGATATTTAAGTGCTTGATTTGCCTTGACGCGCGAAAATGACTCTCTGCATGTGTGGTCTGTTTGACATGAGTAATGCTAGTATAATTATAAGTGATAATAATGTTTTAATGTGTCGCCCACATCTTTAAAACTCTCCACGCCTCAGGATTTGGTAATGAGATATTATGACTTGTGATGTCATGTGAAAGATGGGTATTCATTGAATGTGACATGAATGACCCGGGTATTCATTGAATGTGTCATGAATGACCCAATAGTTTGGACTGCTCTAGAGAGGAACTAAGGTATTCGCCTTGCGGGTTGGTCGTATTCCTTGAATGTATGGGAATGTAGGTTTGGGTATTCCTTGAATATGGCGGAAATGACTAAGGGCTTTCATTGAATGTGCCATGAATGGCCCGTTAGTGTTATGATGGATATTCCTTGAATTTGGTGGGAATGACCCAAGGTATTCATTGAATGTGTCATGAATGACCTGAGATTTTATGGCCAAAGAGGCTGTGATTATGTGTATGGACAGCCCAGAGATGGCTGTGATATAGTGATACTCGGTGGGAGAGAGGCACACGTGTATGTGTGATTTGGCAAATGTGTGGAGTGCAAATCGTGGAGTAGGAACTAAAGGTTAGGTTGAGTCTGTTTATAAATGAGTCAACAAGATAATTAATAAGCAAAGTGAAATATTGATTTCACGTATGAGTGAGTTATTGCCTATGAATATTTATGTATTATGATGTATATGCTTTCTTACAAAGAAATATAGAGGTGGTTTGTGTGAGGTTATGGATGTGAAGTGTGACTGGAAATAATATTATTGAATGCTTGTGATCTTTTCTGTGATTGTGGAATGACTCTAAAATGATATGTTATTATGAAAGCATTAATGACTTGTAATAGTCTGAGATATATAGCTATGTACTTGGAAACTTTATAACGTAATGATGTCATGTGAATGACTACCCTTGATATAGGTGGTATGATAAGTAGTATTCCCCGAATATGCGGGACGAACTATGTTGTATTAATTAGACTTTAATGTCTTAAATGAGGTTTGATTATGAATGAAAATTTGACTGGTTGAGATAAATCCTTTTATAGTGATGTTTAACTCTGTTTTTGCAAGAGGGTAGGATCTGTTAATCTTTTATACAGGGACGTAAATATCCTACCCTGAGACGTCGTGCTGGCTTAAAGGTAATCTGTATCAAACCAATATTTAATTAAGTTATCATATGTGTATGTAATAAGTGGTATTTCTGTTGTGAGTTATCTTGGAAATGTATATTGGGATTGAAATCTTACTTGGGAAGAAACTACACACCGTTTTGGAAAACGGAACTATATTGTCTTCCAAGTTGAAATGGTTGGTAATGTTATATTTATTAATTTGAAAGATTATTATATATATTTTGTTGTTAGTCTACTCATACCAGCAAATTCAATTTGCTGACCCATGTTTGCTTTGTTTTGTAACGTGGGTGTGTTCTTGGGAACATAGATGGTGGAATGCAGCGGATGAAGATGTTTGATTGGGATTCGCTCTTGGAGTCTTACTGGTATAAGTTTTATGAAGTATAAAGTCTTGATTTGAAACAGATGTAATAGAGTGGTTTAGTAAATTCTTAAATTTGTACATTAAGAGTTGTTCGTTTGGTTTTAATTTGATCTCATATTTTAATATCGTGGTTGATAATGGGTTATTAGGGTTTTGTTTCATCTTGGATTTTCAGAAGATTGAATAGGGTGTGGATAATTCCCTATTTTTTATTTTCTGGAAATTTGGGGTGTGACATTGGCTTTGATGACTAAATTTACATGCATATTATGATGGTCGTCCCCTATGTCAAACCCAAGTGAAGGAGTTGATTGATTGATACTTTGTGGTATGTGTTAAGGGCTTCCACACTGCTGATGTTAACTAGAAGGCGCCAACACATGTACTCCTTGAGTTTATATCTTAGATGGAACCTTGAGAGCCTTATAGGTTTCATTTAGTGAGTCTATTGTATATTTGAAACTTACCTCTTAAAATGAAAAGTTAATAATGTTAGATTAGGAGAATTACATGTATTCCAAGATAAAGTTTGGAACAACTTCTACTCCTGCTTCCATCTAAGATTGTGAAACTCAGAGGCTTCATTAAGATTCTAAACCCTAGAATAGAATTGAAAATATTGCTAATAGGAAAAAGATGTATTTTATGGTTACACTTAGATACAAAAAAAATCATTCATTTAAAAAATTAATGTCGGAAGATTGTTGCTGCCTTTATGTAACCCTGTTTAGCAATATTTTCAAAAACAAACATAGCATTCAAGAATTACAGCCCAATCAACGTTAATGTTAATTCACTATTCTTAAGTTATTGATGCATTGTGGAGAAGATTGAGTACTACAACATGGAGCAGTGAATGCTGCCTATTTATAGAATTAATATGGATTCCTCATCTATGCCATATTTGTGTAGTTATCCAATATCAAGTTCATCAGACACCAAGTAAATAATGGATCTCTACCTCATTTTTTGGACAACAATTGCAATGATCTACTGATATATGGTAACTGTTTATGTTCATTCACTAACAAACTTTATTGTCATCTTCTTTCTTGCAGCCATTACTTCAATGATTTGACTTCAACTTCAGGCTTTACAATATCAGCTTGCTTGGTAACACTCAGATGCCTTATAGGTATGGCAAGTGTCATTTTTACACTATTTTTTATCCCATTCATGATTTGGTTAAATGCGATATAATTCATTACTCATTAGCGTCTACATGTCATGAAATATTTCAAATAATGAGCTGATGTAATTGTTTTGAACCACATCATGATAGCTGTTTTGAAGTTTCAATGACCACCTAGCAGTCACAAAACTAATTTTTGTTTGGTGTGGACTTTATTCTCATTATGGGGTTTGTCCTTATTTGGTATGAAGCAGTTTGTGTTCTTACGATATTTTTTATTTATTTTTTGTTTCTATGTTGAGCATTGCTGGATAATGTTGTCGGATTAGGAATTTAAGGAGATATATGAGTCGATTAGTGGTGCCGATTTGCACCTACAAGGAGTGCAAATGATTCAAGTTAAACTGCGGAGCTGAGGACACACTATTTTTAAGTTAAGGAACATTATTTAGAAGACTGTTGGAACCAGTATTACGTTGGCTCCGTTTGGGTGAAGGTGGCTTTGGTCAAAAGCTTGGGTTTCGTGTTTTAGTTTAAACTCGATCTTAAATGCCGATTTTCAAGGTCTCTCTTGATTTCAAATTGATATGGCTGCGGAATGCAGCTTGCCGTTGCAAAATAATTCTTTCGTGAGTGTGATAACATGAAAGCTGAGCATGTCTGATGGAAACTACAATCTTAGTTTTGATGTACAGTGTCACGGGATGCATGCTCATTAATTTTATCAATCATCACCTTTGAGTTTCGCGTTAGTGTTACTTCTCAAGCTCTTCTTCATCATATGACTTTAAAAGTTTAAAGTGACTACAAGAATTTAGGTTCACTTTTCTTTTGCCTTAGTCATCTATTCGTTGAAACTAGATTGCGTTGAATAATTTTCATTCCTAACTTTATTTCTAATGAGGTAGTTTTTTGTAATGGGATTTTTTTTAGTAAAACTTATCTATCAGGTCTTTGGATACTGGATACACCTGAAAGATTAGAAACATGGCATGTCTTAAAGGATAAAAGGTACCAAAGCGAAGGTGGAGCAGGAGAAATATCGAGGAACCATATTGTCTGGTACTGCATGTCTTGCTTATTGAGTGGTTGTGGTTAATTAATAATAACTTATCAATGGATAGAATGCTTGCTTTTTCAACTTAACAAAACAGGGCTATTTTTTGACTCGCGGCTGGGATTCGATTTCAGGGGTATAAATCGAGAGTTACAATAGTGCTACCAAAGCGTGTGAATTAGATTAGAAATTAAATGGGATATTAGTCATAGAATATTAATCGTGAAAACCTTTCTTAGAAGAAACCCTTTTGTTTGCTCTCCCAATCCATCAATTCTCATCGAAACGAAGCAAAGAAGAAACCAATATGTTCTTCTTTCGCCTCCTACTTCTTCTTCTTCCTTGATTACATTGTGACTACGGTTAGAAATGAAAAACCATTGAACAAAAAACTATTCTCTTTTCTTCTCTCTCTCACACCTCCAAGATAACCCAATTCTAATCTTAAAAGGGACAAGGTGTCATCATCTTCACCAAATTGAATGCCGGTATCTTTAGTTTTATTTTACCATGTTATTTAGTCACAATTGGTATTATTTTCTCTGTTATTCTTTTTCTCCCGCCCCTCTATCGATAATCCATTTCAGTTTTGACGTATTGAGATAAATAATAAATGGTACGGTGTGGAGAATTATTGGTCTTTCGTGTTCATTTTTTCTCCCTCTTTTGTTTGTTTATTTTGCATTTTTCGTTGAAGACTATCACTTTTTTCTATTTTTGCTGACTGCTAGAAAATGTGTTGTCGGTTTCATAATTCAGGATTTATTTTTCTGTTTTTCGTTGTAGTTGAGCAACGGAAGTAGTAGATTGGCAAACACGAATCACGGAAGGAAGGTTTGTACACCTCCATATTATATCGCCTAAACTTCATTTAACTGAATCAAATATTTTTTTAAAGTTATTTCTTTGATACTTTTTAAGCTATGAGTTATAATTAGTTGATGCAGTTTTTTTTTTTGGTCATTGTTGAATCAAGGTTAATATCAATTTGATTTGTTTATATCATCTATGTATTGAACAATACTGCATAATAAGTAAACCATCTAATATAATGGTCTTATATAGTCTATATACTATTTAATATAGAGACAATACTATGTCGAAGTGTTCAAAGAAGCTCTAAGAAAGTTGCCGTTTGATTGAGGGAAAAAACACAACAACCTATCCTTTATTCACACAATTAGTGATTCACTATTTTTTTTTCTTCCACCCTATTTTGGTTGTTAGATTTCTTAAAATGTGTGGGTCTCTCTTTATACTCTTTCACCGTTGATCAAGAGTCTTTGCTTTAAATTTGTCTTTGGTAAGCAATCTTCACTATTCAACATCTTATATTTGATTGTTTGTTTTTTTTTATTATTATCTCAGATTGATTAAAATACCCTACTTTTGTTGCTTACACTGATAATAATCGAAAAAATTGTTGCCATGGTGTTCTCAATTATAGAGATTGCTATGAGACTTTTGCCCTTCAGCATCCTCAATGGATTTATTTCTATGCCTTTAACATATTTCTCTGCCACTATTGATTACATACTATGAACCAAATGGGAAAAATTTATTGATTTTCCCCTTTTTGTTCCCTATAATCTCAACTCTTCTAACCTGTTACTCTCGCTGGACTTTTAATCTACAAACTCTTTTTCCATCGCCAGTTCTCAATATTTCTATTGGCTTATAATTGAGGTATAGCTTATCCTTTTAAAACTTGGGTATTTAAATTTGAGGAAATTTTAGGATTACTTCTTGAATGTCTACATGTTTAATTTAACAGGGACATGAAAATTTTAATTGGTTTACTGAAATTCCATCTTTGTAACACAGAAATGGGTCATTCTTCTTGATCGACAAAGAAGTAGAGAACAAATTGCATAATGGGCATTCTTTTTGGGTATTTTGCGTAATGTAAGTAACCAATTTTAAATCTTTGCAAATATTAATCCCGCTTTTTAATTGTCGCCACGTAGTTAGCCAATTGCTTATTAGTTATTACAATGTACAATAATAGCCAGTTGTTTAGAATTGTGATAATATTTATCTAATTTTTCCTTTTCCAGCACAAATGCCGATTGCATTAAAAAAAACTGCATTTCTTTCTTGCACTCAATCATATATTTCAAATGTGACGATCTGTCGTCATTTGGCTTGCTTGAGCATTGCACTTCTTTGTTAGAGCTCCCTTCAAAGTGTTGGTCTCCACATCCAGAGGTGTATATATTAGAAAGTTAAGGCATATGCATGTACTTAAAAGTAAGCACTATTGTCTTTATGCGGAGTAGTGGAGTGGTATTTGGTCATTATTTAACTGTGGATATGGGATAATTTATTTGATATTTCTAATATGTTTTTCAAATGCTCATATTGCAGGTATTACCAAGCAAATGAATTTTGTGTAGTAGTCTATGTGGATTTTCTGCATGCTCAAATCGTCAACTACTTTTTCTAGAATTTGACTTAGTGTTTATGCATGTCTTCCTTTTTGTCTATTGCATTCATTTAAAAATAGTTTTCATTTAGAAATGAAGTCTTTTGTACTAACCTTTATTTAAACTCTATATGACCTTCTATTGAATTAAAAAGTTGTTGCTTATTGAAATGGATTCTATGTAGTAACTCCTACCTTTATTAGCCGGTTGCCTTCTACTATTAATCGCCCAATTCATTGTGCCATTCTGAGCTCCTTTTAATATAATCTTTCAGGTACATCATGTTCTAAGCTCTTTGATGTGTTATTACGATTTCTTATTCCAATCATTTGACTGTATTGAGAAGGTATCAAAGAATGTATAATAAATCCTTTCCCCTGCATTGTACAAGGTCTTCCTGACGAGAACACAAAATTTCTTATATCTCATTGAATTGTTTCAATGAACAAAGAATGCCCACATTTTTCCTTTCTACCAAGAGAGAAATGGGGTGGAACCGACTAAATGGGTTTCCTTGAACTGTTATGAAATAATGCATTTCAATTTCAATTTGGTCACATTTGGTATAGTTGTTTTGTTTTTTTTTGGGATTATTGTCATTGTAGATCTCCCCACCACCACCACCACGCACACACACAGAGTAAGGAATTTAGAGAACCGAGGAACCGTCTACATTGTCACTTTTCCTCTTCATAAATTTATGGATGGATATTAGTGCTAATCAATTTGGCATAAGAGATGGATTTAAAGAAAAATGTGTAGGATGTATATTTTTATCCTAAAAAGACTAGGTATTTTGAATTTGTTTACTAATCTCATTTAATAAGTGTTGTGGTACGAGAAGCCACAAATTTAAGATGTTTTACTATTTAGTGGTCTGCTTCTTATTCAACAAGCCTTTGCAATGTTCTTTTTTTTATTCATGTACTTATTGATTGTATATTTATATGGTATCTTCTATTGCATCTCGAAGAAAAACTACAATTTAGTGATTGTTTGTTGTTTAGTAAAAAGTTGGCCTGAATAATGTATAAATACTATTTATCTCATTTTCTTTGCAGCGACAATATTACCACTCATCAAATTCTTTGTAATCACATATTACAAGGGTCCTACATTCCTACTTGATGGCAGATGGAAAATCAAGGGCTAGGTGAAGTCCATTTTTGTTTGTACTTTTGCATCATGTGGATTCTCACCTTGCAGGTGGGAAATCAAGGGTTTGGTGAAGTCCCAATTTGTTAGTCCCCATATGAGAGCTAAGGTATAACAAGATCCCTCTCTTAGCCTCTTTATATGTTAATTAGTTTGTAAATTAAAAAATTGAAGAAAAAAAAAAAAAAGATAAAAAATAATAATGAGTGACTTGACATTAATCATGGGTGATTTGCCATAGCTTAATGCATTGACAAGATATCTCTCACTATATTTTTGTTATATGTCATAAGAATACTTTTGAAAGTTTTGTTAGCTTTTTTACAATAATTCATATGCCTTCTGTTGACATACGTTATTACTACGAAATAGGTGTTCTTAGATTTTCGTGCAACAAAACAGCATGATAATGATATAATGAAGGATAATGCATTAGATCAAGTTAAGAACTCCGTTACGTCTAGGTACATTCCTTAAAGGATCTGAGTTTCTTCATTCACCACTTTTTGTTTTCAATTCAGCTAATTATTTTCATTTATATGTAGAAATATATGTAGATGGATTTACGTACTCTTTTAAGTTGTCTTTATAATATGCTATAGGTATAGATTAAGAATAGTAAACTTCGTTGTTGAATTTAAGTTCATTCAACTATATTTGTTGTTATGCAATTGTTAATACTAATAGTATCTTTGTAAGTCAAATAAGTGCTTGAGTACTCATAAGGAATCAATCCATCTCATATGGATTCCCCATTTGGGGAAATGATTACTAATGCCACATTAACTATTACTAATGATTACATCCCCATTTGAGATGCAAGGCAAAATATTGGCAATGCCACTAACTCTACGGCAGAGCTATGGGCTGCCAGGGATGGGCTTAAAATGAGCATTTGTGTGTACCAGAGTTAGATTATTCTTTTCTTCTTTAATTCCCTAATTGAACGTGTGAGTAAAATTAGCATTGGAACGTGTTAAGAGGTTGTATATTGCTAAATGTTGTTATGTTAGTACGTGCTGGAAATAAGCCAATTGTATTTCATGTGTATGTATTGAAACAATTTTTTTGTTCATCTTAAGTAAATAATATATCCACGAACCATTCTTGTGCATAAAAATCGTTTTATATTTCTGCACCACCTCAAAATAACACCTTTTGCAGTTTATTTATTTATTTAATAGGTAGATATCAATGTGATCGAAACTTCTCTATTAAGAGAAGACTAATAAAATTTGAATACAATCCATACTACTATTTTCACATCAACGCAATTCTAGAACAATCCGTGGTGAAGGCACGGGCACTCACTAGTCAATATAACATAATAGGACTGGTTTTGGGAAAAGCTATGTGGTGGCTGAGATTTAATCTCATGCCCCTTGAGATTAGTATTCTCAAAAAAGAAATTTTATATTGAATCAAACACTTACTGCCGGAGTCAATAAGGAAACTAAGAGTTTGACTCCAGTTTCTTCTCCCAAGTGCCCCTGGAGATTAGTATTATCAAAAAAGAAATTCTATATATATTGAATCAAACACTTAGTGTCGGGGTCAATAAGGATTAGTATTCTCAAAAAAGAAATTCTATATTGAATCAAACACTTACTGCCGGGGTCAATAAATAAACTAAGAGTTTCACTCCAGCTTCTTCTCCCAAGTGCCCCTGGATATTAGTATTCTCAAAAAAGAAATTATATATCTATATCTTAATATTAAAGCTCCCACAAGGGGTATTTTTCGAGCTCTATTAAAATTCCACGTCATCTCCTATTAAAACGGGAATTTCTCTTCTATTAAAACAAATTCTAACACTTCTAATTAAAATGGGAATCATTCTCCTATTAAAATGGGAATTCCTCCCTTATTGAAAAGAGAAAATCTAGCATATCTAATTGAAATGAGAATTATTCTCCTATTAAAACAGGATCTTTCTCCCAATTGAAAAAACGGATTTTTAAAATTTAATTAAAACTTCATTTAAAATAATTTATTAGAAAATTAAAACTAGTTGGCGACTAAAACGGTAGTCCCAATTTTCTAAAAAAAATCTAAATGTTTTCAAAAGAGTCGATGCGTATACACGGGCCTACAAGCTAGTATATATTGAATCAAACAAAGGAGACACCACCTTGGTATTGTTAATACTTGGTACCATCAATCAATTTTGTTTGCTCTTCCTTTCCTTTTTTTTTCATACTTCAAAAAGTCCAATTGAGCAGTTTATTATCATGTAGCTCAATGTCTCTGTTGATACTCAATGCTCTTTGTATGATTATGATACCTGTGGAGGTACAGTTTAGGTAGGACCTTACAATCTCGGAGAATAGGATTTGTATAAGATGTTTGATGAACTTCGTGTCGGTGCTTTCGAAGTTGCCCTCATTATCAGTTCTCTGATGAACTGGAATCAAGTCAGACGTAGTTCATTATGAGTGCTTGAGTTGGAGATGGAGAGAATCTGAGCCCCTTGAGAATGAAGAAGATGCCTCCTTTTATAGGCGTAGATCCATATTTTGTGATGTCTTGATGATTGCTTTTACTCCTTCCATTACGAAGTAATGATCTGTCATTAATGATGTTGTTGACTAACTTGCAGCGGTTATGTTTCCTAGGTCGTTTGGACGACCTGACCTTAGGTTGTATGCCGCGATTAGTCGTGGTCTGCCACGAGTGGTTGAGAGTGGAGGGTACTGACATAGTCCCTTTTCTTTATATCATTGTTTGTAGAATAGTGGTGTAAAGAAAGATAATAAAGGAGACCGCGTGTCTTACTTGGTTGAAAATGGAGATTGTTGCAAATTGAATTTTCTGTGTTTGTAGGCTGGATGTCGCTTGTTGCTTAGAGTTTTGTTGTGAGTTGATGTGGTAGGTTGTACGTCGTAGTGCGCAAATCGTAGCTCATAGTGCGTAGATTGTAAGTTCGTAGTGCGTAGATCATAGTTTGTAGCTTGTAGTGCGTAGTGGATCTCTGGGTATCCCCTTTGATCGAGTTGATGTGCTAGGTCGTAGTCATGGATCATAATTAGTAGATTGGATTTGACTGATAATTAGCCTTTGAGTGGTAATTACAGTTGAATCAAGCTTAACCCTGGCGTTGGTGTTAAGTTGATTTGCCTTTTGGGAGAGTTTTTGTAGATAGTTAGCTTTTTGGGGGCGTTACTATGGTTGATAGCTAGCCTTTTGGGGGCGTCACTATAATTCGTTGATAGCTAGCCTTTTGGAGGCATCACTATGGTTGATAGCTAGCCTTTTGGGGGCGTCACTATGGTTGGTAGCTAGCCTTTTGGGGGCGTCACTATAGTTAGTAGCTAGCCTTTTGGAGGCGTCACTATGATTGATAATTAGCCTTTTGGGGGCGTCACTATGGTTGATAGTTAGCCTTTTGGGGATGCTACTATGGTTGTTAGTTAGCCTTTTGGGGGGCGTCACTATGGCTCGTTGATAGCTAGCCTTTTAGGGGCGTCACTATGGTTGTTTCCCATTGAGCGTCCTTGATTGCAATCTGACATCGTAGTGTGTGGTTAGAACTTGATCCTTAATTAGCAGGGCGATTCGTTGATAGTTAGCCTTTTGGGGGCGTCACTATGGTTGATAGTTAGCCTTGAATTGGCATAACTGTAGCTAGCCCCAGTTTTGGAGCTTGATTGACCTGTAAAAAATTTGTGCTAACACCAAAGAGTGAGTACAAACTAACGGTAGTAAGTTTGGAGGTGCATAGAGCGTGATAACTGAATTGAACATGTTTAGATGGCAATGACTAACCCTAGTTCGGAGATGGTTGTGGCTAGCCCCCAACTTGATTGGCTTGCAATAAAATGCAAGGGAGCGAGCTTCCATTTTGTAATTCAAGCGACTCACTAGTTTGTTCTGATAGTTGGAATATTGGTTGCTTCTCTCAGGTTGTAAACCTGCTCTGACCTGATTTGAGGATGACTTGATCTAAGGATGACCTGAGCTGAGGATGACCTGAGCTGAGGATGTGCTGATCTGAGGATGAGTTGGCTTGAGGACGACCTGAGTTGAGGATGAGCTTATCTGAAGATGACTTGGGTTGAGGATGACCTGAGCTGAGGATGACTTGATCTGAGGACACTACAAGAAAAAGGGACTTATATTGTTAAAAGCAAAGGACAAAAGTCTTTTCATTTGTTTTTTTTCCAAAACCGTTTTTGAGAGTCATTTATTTTTTCCCAAAACCGTCACAAATATTTGTTCGGACTAGCCTCTTCAGCCATTAAAACGATAACAATCGCTCAAAACCGTCACAAAAAACGTATCTTTTGTGACAGTTCTAGCAAAACCGTGATAAATGTTATAATTTTTTTCAAAAAACAAAAAAACTGTATATATTTGAAAACAGACATTTCACATTAAATTGGACCTGTAACAAATATACACCTGAAATATAATCCATTAAAATTCAAATAGCATTCATAAATGCTAACTCCATTGAACATTCCAATAGCAAAAATAAACATAAGACTTAGGTAATCAATAAATAAGTACTTAATAATATACAAATGAATGGATTAGGAAAGAATTGTGACCAAGTCACATTCACGTCAAATACTCGTGATTAGTCTTCATCATAGTTCGAAAGACATTCTTAGAGGCACAGAACAAACTAAGAGCTTTGACATCTATCCGAGGTAGAAGTCTTCTTGCTGGCCAGAAAGTTTCTTGAGAATGAAGCTCTTCATGCTTCTCCTCTTCATTCGGCCAAGTATCTACTTTACCCGACAGATGAGACGATGGGGCAATTGATGGTATCAACGAAACATCAGCATCCATAAAATTCTGCACAACTAATGCATACAATATCTCTTCTAACGCCTTCTTCCTCTCATTTGCCTTAACCTCAACAATTCTCCTAAAGTTTTCACAATAATAACAACTTTCAGTAAACCCCCAACTACTCTATCAATTCAACTATTGCAAATTTAAAAGTAAAACTAACCTGTACAAAACGAGGCCCGTCGGTGGAGAGGGCTCTTCTTTGGGTGTAACTTTCTCGGCATCACGATCGGTTTTGTATTTGTTCAAGCTGTTGATTAACAGCAGAGGAACAAGATGGGGATGACTTTTCAATATCTGAGATAAAACTGTCCAATGGGAGACTCTAATCGAAGAGGCACAATTGGCGAATCAAGTAAAAGCGTCCAATAGAGACTCTAATCAAAGAGGCTTAATTGGCGAACCACCAAGCGGATGAAGCTCTAACAACAAAGCTTCTTCTACCTCCAAATGCAAATCTCCTCTACCCATTCTTTTCGAACCACAATTCCATCCATCAAAATAACAAACTCAATACAATAAATCTCAAGTAAACAATAATAATAATAGTAATTAAATACTGACCTTCATTTTTTTTTTGCACATACAAAGTGCAGGGAAAGGGAAATCTAATAAAATAACATTAAATAAACATTCAAATGAAATAAGAGTACATTTCCCCAAAAATGGAAATCAACAATGTTCAACTATCAAAATAGAACATTAAAACACAAAGACATACCATATTAAACTTCAATGTAAATTCTACTTCTCTCAAGCAAAAGTTCAGAAACCAACTCTACAATGCCTTAATAGACCCGATTAGATAGCCCGGTACTAGTATCAAAGTCTACGGGGAGAGGGATATCATATTATAAGCACAAAGAGATCAATCAAGAAGGATCTAGAGAATCAAGTGATGGTAGCAACCAGGGAGAAACTTACTTGGCTTCACCGATATAGCCGATATAAGAGGTCCATATATACCTCCTCTCGTGGAACAGTTATAGTCCCTTTTCCTGTACAAGTGAATTTCGAGTACTAAAGTAACATTAGCATTGTATTCTTAATAATGCTCTTACCAACACCCCCAGCCTTCTTCAACTATATTAAAATCCTTCCAAATTCTCTCACCCTACGGGAAGTTGGAGCAAATTGATAAAAATGTCCTTTGGGAATATACTATTAATAACAACGAGAACTACCTCTTGCTTTATTCATTTGCATGACTTATGATGAATCGAAAAGTAAGAATGTAGGTAGAAGTTGAATTAAAGTTGAAATTAGTAATAAAATTGACCACTCACTTGGATATATATGTCAAATATTCGTCTCCCTAGAGTGTTATTTCTCGATCGCGTGTGAACATTATTTCAGCAAAATGAAGCTTCACGTTATAACTTCCTGCCGTAAGTTGCGCCATAGTACTTACTTGAGTGAGAATGGAGCAATGCGGGCAGTTGAATACTGGTCTCCAACTGAATTGCTTGTAGTTGTTTGTACTTCGCCTTTTGAGGTTAGTTGTACTACTACAACCCCATTTGTCGAAGAAAAGAAGAATGATGCCGCACCCATCACATTCAAGTCCTGCTCATATTGCTCTTCATGAAGAACAACCCTGAACCTCCGCATGAATTCACTTAACAAGTTATAGTCTTCAACAACAATGATACAATATTTATTCAGAGAAAGAAATTTTTACCGGGATCCCCTGGTAGATCATAAGCCAAATTGTATTGACTAATACCAAGTTCGTGAACTTACACTGGATTTTCCAGACGAGGAAGGTTCTTCTTCAAGCACCAATCAACTCTCGCAAAATAAAAAATTCTGCTTGTTTATTTCTCTTGGCTGTCTTTTATGAATAGGAAATACATTTGGATGATCGGGGACACTTACAAGTTGGTCGGTCAAGAAAACTAGAAATTGCGTTCCTATTATACCACGTAAAGAAGGTCATTTACATAAGAAACCCAACGTATTCTAAAAAGAATGGAGCATTGAATATAAAGAACTAACAATTTAGTTCCCTTTGCTTCCGGATGTCCCATTAAAATTGTTATAAGATATGTCACTTTGCAAGACACATTAGCACCAAGTTAATTTAGGAATTTTTAGATGGATAAGCCACATGCATTTTACTTAAAAATACATACAAGTTGTATCTGGTTTTCGATAACCATGGGGATATTTGTCGATTAAAGTGTTATTTGTCGATACCTACATTCATAAACTTCAGCCCTTGATTGGAAAAAGAAAAAATGAAGGGTAAACAAAGACCATTATTGTAAGTATGTAATAAATGGAATTTTATTTGAAAAAACTCAAAGCGTAATTATAATCTATATAGATGCTATTTAATTACAAGAATCGCAGATTTGAATAATGGATCAAGGGATTCGGAACTTGATCTTTTCGTGTCCCTACAAAAGAAAAGGCGTTCATAAGAAAAGATGGGATAACATGAGTTGCATCCGCTTAATATTTATGTCTCCATCAGTGTCTTTAAGGGACTATAATAAAATGTATATCTAATGGCTTGACAAATGATTATCAAAGATAAACTGTAATGACAAATGAGAATCCAACAAAGTAAATATAATACTACTTACCTGCAGACTTAGGCTTTAACATCTAAACACCCAAAATGACCAAGCTTCAGAAAACCACAGCTAATAGAAGAAACCAAGCACTTTACCACCAACGTTCTTCCTCCTAGCTTCCTCATGATCCATGATCCCAGCAGAAGTTGTCAGCACAATATACCCAAACTGTCTTGATGGAAGCAACCTGCAGTCCACGGCTCAATATCTTTGACTCCAACATCAAAACGAGGGCTGATAACTCCACACTTGTTCAAACCTACCATTGGTTCAATGACAATTTTGCTCGATCTATGATCATCAACATACTCGAACTCCCTAATGTAACCATGCTTCGCATAACCAAGAGAAACTTGATTATCACTTTTGCATGACTGCCGCTTCCTCGCTTTCAAAGATTGACGCTCTCAAATCAAACACAGCCACCAACCTCCCACCGTGGCAACTAGTAGAGTGACTCCACTCCTTAATCAAAGGTGGCGATCTTGATCTTTATACGCTATAGTTACGGGGCCGTCTTTGCCTCGGGACCTCGCAATCTCCTCTTTGCGTGGGTCGGTACCAAGATCGTGGCGCCTTTTCAACTTCATTTTCAACGAACAAGAGTAGTTGGCTCCCGATCCTAAAATCTATAGTATCCTATCGGCACTTATTGTGGACGCTTAACGCCCGGATGATGCTTCCGTTTCTTCAAGAACGTTCACTATGGTTTTGACCTTGATGCAAGCAAATGAATCGTGGTTGCCGCTATGAACGATTAGGGTTTTGGAGTACTACTGACCTTCATTAATCCATTAGAAAGATTGGCTTTTGAGCCAAAAAAGAAACAGAATATGTTCGGTGATTAGCCGGGAGTAAAGGCATTGATGATTCAACCAACCTCCTATTCCCCGAAAGAAAATCGCATAGAACTCAAAATACGAAAACTTTTAGTTCAAAATCGAAGAGAGAGATGAGAAGGAAGAGCCAATGAACATCGATTAAGGACTTTGACACAGTTATTGAAACCTAACGCCAAAGTTAAGAGAGAGAGAGAGAGTCGTGGGAGATCGGCGTTTTTTGGTAGAGGAACGCTTACTAAAGAGAGAGAGAGAGTGGGAGATCGAAAGTGTTTTTGGGTAGAGGCACGTACTTGGAAATGTTTCTGGAGGTGTTGGAAGAATGGAGAAACCGAGCCCTGGGTTTCTAAGTTCTAACTACTTTTAATTAGTGGGCTCTTGCAGTTTTTTTTTTGGTAACTTAGGCTCTTGCAGTTGGGGAGCGAAAAATACCTGGGTCTTAAGGACTGTCACATAAAGTCCGGAAATATGTAACTGTTTTTGAAGACCAGTCACAAATTATACTCCACAACCTAGAAAAAACCATTTGTCACACTTCTAGATATGACAATCACAAATAGTTCTCCACACATATACACCTTCTTTAGAAAAAAAAACCATTTGTGACCGTTTCGAAAACGCACGTCACAAAAAACTTTTTAAAACAGTCACAAAAACCCTTTTCTACCATTTGTGACCGTTTCAAATATAACAGTCACAAATAACATTTTAAAACAGTCACAAAAAGCCTTTTTTCTACTAGTGGGATGAGCTGATCTGAGGACGACCTGGCTGAGTGATGCAAGAGGATCTGAGTCAGATGATGCTGAGTTGTCAGATTGCACATTGATCATACTATGGTTGTTAGTGGGAGGTTGCTTGTCCCTGACTTCTGTGGTGAATAGTGACGCCTTGTATGACTGGAACATCTTCTGAATGATCTGGACTGCGCTGGATTTTTCGCCTGTTTTGTCCAGTCGTTGGGTGAGATCGTCAAGGCGTTGATTAGTGGTTGTAGTGAGGGTTGTGACCGCGTTGTTGTTGATGGCGTCTGGAGTCACGTTGTTGGTGTCGGAAGTGGTTTGCTCGCGCATAGCTTGGTTCTCTTGCTGGAGCGTGGTGAATGATTCTTGGAGGAACTTTACTTGATCTACCAAAGCTTGTAGTTGTGCTTCCATGGTGGTTGTGTTGATCTGAGGACGACCTGGCGGAGGAATTGGAATAAGTTTCGATGCGTTTTGGTATTTTGGCTATAATTTTCGTTACAGTTGTCAGAATCACGCGTGCGACCCCAATTCGGAAAGATCTCGGTGGCGCGCACACTGTCAGTGGATTTGATGGATGATTTGGCTGAGGATGACCTGGAGATGGATGACCTGGAGGAAGACGACCTGGCTGGATGTGTTTTGGTATTTTGGCCATAACTTTGGCTATAGTTGTCAGAATCACACGTGCGACCCCAATTCGGAAAGATCTCGGCGGTGTGCACACTGTTATGTGGTACTTGATGGACGACCTGGCTGAGAACGACCTGAGGAGGACGACCTGGCTGAAAACGACATGAGGAGGATGATCTGGCTGAGGTTTTGATATAGCTCTGTGTGCTGGTGTGTGCTTTTCCTCATTGATATAGGTCCATAGATTGGCATGCTATGAAATTTCTGTTTGAGATTGGCTGAACCAACACTTTAGTTGACCTGGTAAGGAGCAACCTATAAGTTGGATTCCTAGATCTGTATTATCACCGATTCGCCGTAAAGGAACGTGTGACATGGTGGTAGTTGCAACCCTCGGGTTGGTACTGGATCAACTGCAAGTGATCTGTAAGTAAGAAATATATCTTGCAACATAAAAGTGTGCATAGATTATCCGAAGATTAAAGATTAGTATAAATGAAGAATAGTTGAATGTAGACTTATCTCTTAGAACGCTGACTTTTCGCTTGCTGTCATTTATAGTTGAATGGAAGAATACTAATTGTTCTTCCCTTGTGGTTTTACCAAGTTTCGTGGGCTTGAGAAAATGGTGTGAATACTTTTTCTCAAGAAAACGAATCGACAGATGGCGCCAATGTAGAGGTACAGTTTAGGCAAGACCTTACAATCTCGGAGAATAGGATTTGTATAAGATGTTTGACTGAACTCAGGTCGGTGTTCTAAGTTGTCTATGCATCCAGTTCTCTGATGAACTAGAATCAAGTCAGACATAGTTCATTCTGAGTGTTTGATCGAGTTGGAGATGGAGAGAATCTGAGCCCCTTGAGAATGGGGAAGATGCCTCCTTTTATAGGCGTAGATCCATATTTTGTGATGTTTTGATAATTGTTTTACTCCTTCCGTTACGAAGTAATGATCTGTCATTAATGATGTTGTTGACTAGCTTGCAATGGTTACGTTTCCTAGGTTGTTTGACCTTAGGTCGTATATACGACCTGCTTGTAGTCTGGACACATGGTCTGCCACGAGTGGTTGAGAGTGGAGGGTACTGACAATACCCAATAGAATACACTGTCGGTTTTGAGTATTCTTCCTTTGCCATGTATTTTTTTTCACCTACTCTTATTAATTTATGAAGCCTTGGTATGATTCAAAAATTATGGTAAAAACATCATCATGCACTTGGATAAGACATGTTATATCGGTATGGAAGAAACAATGGGAATCAGACAGTTAATTTATTAGAACAATTATTTTTAAAATTGTCACGAGCAATTTCTAGTTAGTATACAAAATGAACGAAATCGAAAGTGGTTGAAATTTTCGTGAAATTACTTCAAAAACTTGCAAACATAAAATGTAGGGTTCGAAATGTTTCTATGCCCATCCAAAACAAAAATTTGTGAACATTTCGCAAAAATTTCCAAAATTTAGTTCCTTGTTTATATATATATATATATATATATATGTGTGTGGCTTAGCCGCTTCAAATTACAGTTATTGGTACAGCGACGGACTCAAATTACTCTTCTTTCGAGTGGGGGCATTTTCTAGCCTTTTAAGAGGCATCACAGTTATTTCGAGTTTGGTTGATTTAGGCTTAGTATGTACTCTGATGTAGTACACTAGTACTACCAGTCGTTGCAGTAGCATATGGTGCCTGGAGCATTTCTCACGTGTTTGACAAATCTGTCTAAGGCAGTAATTAAACTCGTACTGGCTTCTTTGGAAAGTTAGGATATATATCGGACCTGAGTTGGGTTTATACTTCAGTTTCAATTTGTAGGTCTAGGCGCAATCTCTAAAGGTCATAGGACTCATAGCTCATAAGAGGGGATCAGACTATATTTCCAACATATTGGCTAGCGTGAACTGGATTTCAAACTTTGACACCGTGCAAGCGAGAATGTGATTTCCTCCTTTAAGAATTGTGCCTGCCTACTTCTACTTTTCCGTTGTTGTTGTTGTTGTTTTCTCAGAAATCATAATATTTGTTGAAATGGAAATTCACAAACACTCTTAGCACTAATACGAGTCAGAATTTTTTGTTCACCAGCAGTTATGCTGGTAGATTCTACCAACACCTTAATTGCTCCACTTGTTAATGCCTACAGCTGGTTTTGAAGTAATTTAGTTGTTTTTTATTAAAATATATTTATAATTAAATTTTTCCAAAAAGAAAATATCAATTTACTACTACTCTTATTCTTCTTCTTCTTGTTCTCAAGAACAAGCAACAATCGCCCACCAATCTACGTAACAGTCTCAATCGTACTTGTCATTGTAGCAATCACAACAACTACTCGCCTAGTGGCGTAGCTAGGAATTTCTTCTAGGGAGGGGGCCTAGTGCGACCACTAGTAAAGACAAATCGACAAATAAGTAAAAAAAGAACAACTATAACCAGGGGCGGATCCAGGAATGTTAAGCTAGGGTTGTACTTAAGATAAACTAAAAAATAAAAAATTATAACAATGTCCCACCAAAAACTATATAGGTATCATCTTTGCTTTCATATTTCCGACAAACATACCAAAAAGTAATCATCTTCATTATACTATTCAAAATGAACAAAAACAAATGTTTTCACATAGACACATAGTCACAATAGATCTTGACAAGTATAACAAAAGACATCCAAAAGTTAAAACATGACACTAATAAAATCGTGACTTGCGAGGTTTCTTATCAAATTCATCTATTACTAACTTTATATCAATTTCGTTAGCAAACTCCCTTTCGATGTATATAACCATGCAATCCGCAAGAAACTCGTCATCTATCTTGTTACGGACTCGTGTTTTAACAAATTTCATAGTTGAAAAGGCTCGTTCAGCAGTCGCTATGGAGATATGAAGAGTCAAGACAAAATGAATCAATCTATTAATCAAATGATAAATAATCGACTTTCTTGTTTCAACTAAAGCTCGACATAACTCAGAAATGGTAGACAATTTTTGAAAACAAGGATGATGAGTCACATCAAACTTATAATGTTGTAGTTGACTTCTCAAAATAAGTATCTCATGCTTCGTGAAGTCTTCACAATAATATTTCTCGGCAAGCTTGCAAATATCATCAATATGAAAGTGCTTAAAAGCATCTTTCGGGTCCAAAGCCGAACTAAGAAAAAGAAGCTCCATTGCCTCCTCAGAGAATCTACTCTTCAACTCCACCAACTGGTAATTTATTACAGCATTGAATATATCAACGTGGTAATGGTGCTCAACTGTAATACAATCATTCTGCTGGCAAGAACGACGTGTATCCGTCATATGACGAGAGCTCATATTAGGAATATCAATGTCATGCTTCTTGCAAAAAGAAATCACATTCCCAAGGAAACTATCCCAACTTGTTTCTCTAAACACTTGAAGAAGCTCCTTCGTACTTGAGACTAAGCCCATGACATTTAGAATGTCTTGAGACTTCACTTGCAAGGCTTTACATAATACATTTGTGATTCCCATAGTCTTATACAATAAATGAAACATAAAGACAAATTCAAAGTCTCTCATAGCAACATAAGAACCCTTAGCTTCCCTATGCATGGTGTTACTAAACCCATTCTTCATGATGAGTACAAGAACCGTACAAATTACATCATACATCTCCATCAAGCTACAAATGGATTCATAGTGGAGTTTCTCCAGCTCGTTGCAATCTACAAACTTGATTAGCACCTCGTCCACTATTAAGCTCACCAATTGTTAACAATTTCCTCTTTTCGAGCTTTCTCTAACTCTTTCTTCCTCTTAGGCGGAAAATGGAGATTAACAATGAATGCCAACTTTGAAAAGAATAACCAAACATCGAAAACATCTTTAGAAGCCGCAACTAATGCAAGTTGTAGTCGATGCGCAAAATAATGCATATAATATGCATAAGGACACTCCTTAAGAAATAGTGTTTGTAATCCATTCTATTGACCACGCATATTACTAGCACCATCATAACCTTGGCCTCTCATATTTCCAATAAGCAAATTCTTATTAGCAAGAATTTTGGAAATCTTTTTTTTAAAGTTAATGCATAAGTGTCTTCAACACCAACAATAGCAAAAAACTTATCTCTAACAAAACCATTACGATTAACAAATCTTATAAGCTCTCTCAGTGAATTATCTTGTGCTTCATCCACAAGGATACAAAACTTTGCATCACCAACATCCTCATGTATTTTCTTTCTCACATTTTTGGCAAATATATACAAAAGTGCCTTTTGAATACCATGTGAAGTATGCATTGCATTTCCCGAACAATTACCTACTATTTCAGCAATTTTCTTGTTCAACAATTTTGAAAACTCGAACATTGCAAGGAAGTTTTCACAATTCTTTGATTTCTTTGACTCATCATGGCCTCTAAAAGAAAACCCTTGTAGTGCAAGCATCCGAATACATTGAACAACATTTCGGAGTAGAGTCCAATTATTTGCAATCGCTTCATTAGAAAGTCTATTGATAACACTATCTATATGTCGAGAAGGATTCATTAGATTCACAATACAATGTTGCCGACCTATGTGGAGAACAAAGACCACATTCATGTTTCAAAAAAGGACATTGCTTCCCACTGTTAACTTTCCTCTAATTTTGAAACCCATCAATGGTAAACACCGGATGCTTCGGAGGATTGGTTTCAAAGAGAAAACAATAGAAATAATATGCTTTATCCTTGTGGAGTGAGTACTCTAGCCAAGGAAATAGTTTGTACCAATTAGCGTTGAACCGACGTCCTTGCTTTCCAAACATAGTCAATGGATAATCTTTTTCGTTCTCATGAGCCGGTCGACAAGGTCCCATTCTAAGATAAGCTACTCGGACTTCATCACGCTTAACAAGCGGGTATTCATATATAGCAATACGTTTACCCGGATCATGTTCAAATAGAGAAGTGACATCAACTTCCATAGGTGTAACTTCTTGAGCTTTGGAAGAATATTCAACTCCAACTCTTTGGACTCGAGAAGAAGGTTCAACTCTTTCAATTTCGACAACTTGAACTTTGGTAGGACGTTGCTCATCCCCATCAAGTTTTGAATTATCAAAAATAGAAGTTGAAGTTTCGCCACTTTCCAGTTTATCATCTTTTCGTTTATAGAATGATAGAAGAGTTAATGATTTTTTGGGCGCTTGATGATGCGACATTGAAACCTAAGATATTAAATAATTATCAATATACAATAGATAGAGAAAATAATTATCATTGGGTGTTATCACATCATCCACACAATCCAAAATTTCTAATGCATAAAACAAAATCCAATTCAAACAAATAGTTCTATTGGTGTCACTAAATCCCTAAACAAATAAACAAATTTATATAAACAATTTAAATAAATTGGTCTTAACTAAACTAATGTCTAATGCACAAATATTTATACAACTAAACAAGTATCATAATAAGTTAATAAATTGAGAATAATTGAAATAAAAAATTTACCTTGTGAGAATAATAAACTAGAGTTTGCAAGAGTCGAAGAAGTGAAGAACCGAATAAAAGAATAAGTAAATACTGAAATACTCCCAAGAAAGATATACTACTCATTAGTGCTGTCACCCGAGAGTTTAGACTTTAGAAGTTATGACTTCTGACTTTTGAGTTACTCGAGAGGCCGAGAGTTTCTCTCTATTCATTATTTCTAAATTTCTAACTTTCTAATGGGCTGGGCTAAGTTTGTTGGGCTTAACTTTCTATTTTGAACGCTACTGCTTTTTTTTTTACGAAAGCTTGGGTGTGCTGCAGCGCCCCCCCCCCTGGATCCGCCTCTGACTATAACAACAACTTATACAATCAATACTTTGTATTAGAAATGATCACTCAACAAACGATCGCAAAAATGAGTATCGATTGTATATAAATAGTATAAACGCAAAATAAATAAATAAAAACGTTTTTCAACTCTACTAACCTAACAATTCACAACTGCCCTCAACGATGTGATCTTTTGGAAGCATTGAACGATTGCTTCATCATCAATGTTATCAAATATGTCTCGTTCTATGTATGTAACCAAACAATCGTTCAACCATTCATTTCTCATTCGGTTGCGTAACCGATTCTTTATCATGTACATAGAGAAATTGAGGGTTTGAATGTATTAAAATGTCTAACCTTAGATGATTCATGGGTTTAACTTATTAGGTGATGTACCATATACGCAGTACGCCTATATGACTGTATCAAATATCAATGGCCAATGGATAGTTTAATTTGGAGAGTTGGTGAGTTGAAATTGAGAAGTTGAGTGTAAGACGTTGATGTTGATTTTTGGTTGAGTGAAGAAACCAAAAACATATGGGGCAGACGGGTAATGAGCCTAATTTGCCTAAACAATTAGTTTTTTCTTTGTTCATGTTTCATTGTTGGCCACGAACTGCAAGCAAGACTATTTCGAAGCTTTAGAGTTTGTGCTTCATTTTGAAGCAAATTCTTATCATCTCAGCTTTTGTCCGTCATGGACCTATTATGTAGAGTAATACTAAAACTTTTATTTTCTTAACAAGCTCAGGGGGCTACGCCCTACCTGGCCTGTACGTGGCTCTGCCACTGCGGCCCTCACCCGAACACCAAACCTCCTCAAACACCCTTCTCTTCAAACCAATATTCTTTAATAACCCATCAACTCTCGACAAACGACGCTTCTAGATCACTCCGTAACTCTGCTCCATTTCTTCAAATCTCACAGAACCTCTCCTTCTAGTTTATCAACCATTTTTCTATTCAATATACAGTTATTTCTAATAACATGTTAATGAGAAACCTTCTTTGGTATCATAACTCTTTTGTTAAGCTTTCTTTAGATAATCTTTTGAAACAACCTCAAGATAGTTGTGTTCCTACATTGCTTACTGGAAAGAATATTTCTATTACAAAGATTGGTTGAAAACTTGAAATCAACGGAGTTTTGATTTCTCATCCTGATATTTTCAGTCATGGGCTATATTTGATTCACATAGGTCACACCGTTCTCTTTGATTAATTATACATTGGAGCAAAAACAAGAATAGTATCTCATTAAATTGCATGTTTGCAGACAGGATATGAGTGTAAATATTAATGTAACACAAGCAAGCTAGAAAGATGTGGAATCAAGATATAATACAGTTGAGCAAAGATGTGGAATCCAGATATAATACAGTTTAGCTCCAATGGGCTGGCGGTCTGTTCTTGATAAAGGGAAATATCAACCAAAGCCTCTTTTTTGGTAAAATTTAATTGTAAAATAGTTTTAATAAAAAATAACTAAATTGCTTCAAAAACCAGCTATAGGCATTAACATGTGGAGCAATTACTGTGCTGGTAGAATCTACAGCATAACTGCTAGTAAACAAATTTGGACTCGCACTAATACCGTTCGGTACTTTGGTTGAACACAAACAAGATTATATATTTCTATATGGTCATGTTTGGCAGCATGAATTGCCCAATCCGAAGAAATAAGACCCTATATACTAGGTTTTGGTGTTTGGTCCGGTTCATTTTATGAATTGGGGCCACAACTAATGAGTAGGGTATAAACAGAATAGATTGTGAAACTAGAAAAAACATGTATAGTGGATCTTTGGAATTAGGTGAGATATCGTAATACACGAAAGAAATACAGGAGAAAAAACATATTTTTATTATTCATTCGAGTTATACATTCAAAAAATCATACTTTTTTCTGCACCCACTCATTTTTTCTCTCACAAATTTTTCCCTTCACCTTTTCAAATTAAAATTAGAGATCAGAAACAGGAGGAACAAGCAATAAAAAAAAAAAAACATAAACGATATATGACTTCTTCTTCTTTACCGTCTCCATTCCGATTGACCAACCACCGTTTTGATTCTTCTATAAAATTATGTTGAATTGAAGTTTGATATTTCTTTTTGAAATTACTAATATGGGTTTTCTTTAGTTGATTTGTGTGTGTGTGTTTTTTTTTTTTTTGGATTTTTATTTGATTGGGAGAGTTGGAAAAAAAAACAATGAAAAATAGTATGAGACAATCCCTTTAAAGTAAAAAAGACCAAACAATTTCTAGAGTAATTACTTTTGGAATATCCACCACTTGTTTTCCATATCCTATACATGGTCGAATACTACTGAATTTCATATGGCCAAACAGAGCCGTACACAAACAATATATAAATACACTTTATACATACTTTTTGACACAATCACATACCATACTTCCGGAGAACCAACACTTCATTTACTATAGATTTACAAGTATGCAAACTGTGCTAAGCATCGATTTTTTAAAGACTTAAAACCCGTCCCTCAAGATCGGTAGTTAGCATAATTTTTTTAGATTCTAATTGTAAATAATAATTGTAATTATATAAGAGAGACTTATCTATTTATTTTTTAAAAATAAAATAGGATATAATTATGTTATATAAGTGATATTATGGAAGTTCTTTTAAATTATTAATAATAAAACAGAATTTGTTTTAATTTCAATATGGAAAATAGAAATAATTATTTAATTTAAATGACATTAGAGAGGTGTTTCTAAATTATTAATAAAAAAGATACCTTATTAATAAAAGTGAGGCTTATTTTAAATTTAGTGAGAGAGTTGTTTCTAAATTAAGTAAATAAATAAATCTTAAATTGCCTACTTGATATTGGAAAGGGTATTTCGGAAGACCCAACTATCATATGGCTATCATATAGTATAGATATTGCTTAAATCGTTATAATGTTGGAGGGGCTATAAGAGTCTCTCACCTTATATAAATGTAACTTTTTCTTTTTGGTATATACACAATTACACAAACAATAAAAACACTTTCATACTTCTATAAATACTGCATTTCTTTTTGCCATTATACACACATTCATGTAGTCTCAGTCTTGAAAGTAAATTGGGTCATTCAGTCTTGAAAGTAAATTGGGTGGTGGAACCTTCCGATAGCGAAGCATGGCACCTATACACTTTTAACAAACTATCAATTTCAACCCTAGTGACTCGTGGAGTCGTGGCAACTAGTTTGAAACCGGCAATGCCTAGTAGTCAGGGGTCCCCAAAGGCACTCCTGTGAGTGTCCTTAGCTTGTATAGCAAAACCATCTGAACTGCTTCTTGGGCACCATATTAAGTGGGTCAGCTCGATTATATTATTTTATTTGGTAACTGCTTAACAAAATAATCAAGAACGCCTCTATATTATTGCAAAATGAACTATCAGTCTATCAGTGATCAGTCTATGACAACAGACTATATTATAGCGAAAAAAAAAACAACATATTGAAGTTGAAACAGACCAGAAACGAAAGGGCGATTATGTCAATTTCAGTGAGCACTAACTCGTAAGTATCTAAGTCACGAACAAGGTTGAAAACGATACCACTGCTTCAGTGCATTTGGTAGTTTGTGAAGGAAAAGTTGGACAACGAACCTCTTTTGAATCCCAAGATGATAAGAGAATCGAATATATATATATATATATATATATATATATATATATATAAACCAAGAAACATTGCATTCACCAAGTGAGTTAGATCAACTAAAAAAATTAACTTGAGCCTCAATTGAATGTGACTCAGAAAATGTCAGGACTGCTAAAAAACTATATACAGTATAAATTACAAGTACAATAAATGCCGCATCTGCATTTATTGAAACGTTTCAATAAGCTTCTGTTGAAGAAATGTTTCAAAAATGAAGATGAATATGATGTGGTTTTCTTAAACCCCCATCTTGGATTCAATCTCAAACCTGAAGTAAAACTTTGTTTTAAGGATTGAAAAGATGATTACCACATCTGCATTTCCACCCCAATGGCTTGTAATTTGTGTATTTCTTGCTCGTTGTGGATGACAGAAACTTATCGTGTTTGTTTAATGGAACTAAAGGTCCGTTACCAGGTTGAATTGGCGTTGTAGGCACTTGAACGGCCATGCATGGATGACATTCACTACATCTATTGTAGCAACTTGGTGGTCTTGAACCTAAGCGCATTTTTTCTTCTGTTACCACTCCCTACATAGTGAAACAAACATTTGACATATTCTCTCAATCAAATAAACAAACCCCAAGAATTGAAAAAATGAAAAATGAAGTTGTTCTAGCTTACCCGTTGAAGAGTTGAAGGTGGTTGTTGATGAAAGCAAGAAGCTTGAAAGCAAAGAAGATGAAGAATAAATATAAATACAGCTGTGGTTTGGAGAAGTTCATGATTTAAACTCATGGTCCTGGAAGACCATCTCATCTCACATTCACACCATGAAGTATAATATCGAAACAAAGAAAATAAAAGGTGAACCAAGCTAGTGAAGTGTTCTACATTATACAGCTAATTCTTCAATGATGAAAACAGAGAGAACAGAAACAGAGAAAGTGCAGGGTTTTCATTAGAGACTAGAGAAGTAAAAGGGGTATAACTTTAGAAGAAGAAAAAGTTTGGTGAGAGTTTTATTAAATAATGTTCATGAGTAGAAGGTGAGTCTCACCTCAATTAGAGTGGAAGTTGCAGTGAAAAGCACAAGACATGAAAAGAAATGGGAGAAGAGTAATACAACATCAGAGAAAAGCAGAAGAAAAAGCTATGCCCAGTTCCATTTTATTTCCTTTCTCAATCTTCTCTACTAAAAAACTGCATTTTTCTGGTTTATGCAGTACTGTAGCTGTTAAGAAAATGAAAGGGATTTATGTGGGGCTTGAAATAAAGAACCACGGCTTCTTAATACGCCCATTAATATATTGTTTTAAACACAGTTTTGAGTTTTCTGACTCTTGACTGATCGAATCAAATGAAAATGGATTGGATGTAGCACTGGGTTTACTGCTTTGTAACCGTACAAAAAGCCTGCTTTGCTATAAAGAAGTGATGTAAATAGTGCCTAAACTTCCATTCAATTTTTACTGCTTTCTATGTTTACCTGATTTGTTTCTGTGTTATACAGATTCCCAATTAGTCAAACAGGACAGATGTCAGAGAAAAGTTGGCAGAGATTCAGACAAGTGAGAGAAACAGCAGAGAGGGAGTTAAGAAGCTACCTAAGGTGAAATCTTTTGGGTTTCACGGTATGGAAAGATAGAAACAGAACAGTGAAGGCCTGATAACAAAAGGCTACGTATTTTGTTACTCTATTTCTAACTTTATGAACTTGTGAGCCAAATAGAGAAGGATTTGTTATTGTGTGTTTTTTCATTTTGACTGAAGCAATGAAGCAAAATGGCAAGTTATAAAGGAGAGTGAGACAGTGGAGTAAAATTGGTGATTTTGTTTTACTTGTCTGAATGGCTCTTGTATCAATGTGTATTCCGTTATAGAAAGAAAAAGCTTGTGGCGTAGCACTGTTAATGTTAGTGTACTATAGTTTGCAATAATAGAAATAGATTGTACAACACTACAACAGTAACAACACATGTAAAGAGAGTGTGACCCATACCCTACTCCAGCAGTTCTGTACCTAGAAGATCTATACAAAAAATTCGCTCCGAGGGGTTTAGGAGCGAAAAGTCTTCCGGCCCATCCACCAAGCATCCACTATTTTTTAGCTAATGATTAATTCTACGTAATTAAAGTGTAACCAAATAGTTATTTTATTCTCTCTCTAAATCATCTTATTTTTTTATATATATAATAATAAATAATAAATAATTATAATAAATTGAATTTTTTTACACTAACATTTATGAAAAAACTCTTAAATTTTATCATAATTTTTAAACAAAATTAAATACAATTACAAATTTCTATTTTATTACAACCTAAAATATTGACGATAATAGCTAACACAAAATAAAATTGAGAAATTCGTGTTGTAATTGAATAAAATAGAACCCCTTGAAAAATCTGCAACACAAAATTAAAAATTTATTTGTAAATTTGTAAATTTTAATTTTAGTTAATAATATATCTTCTTCTTTTTTATGGAAACACATATAAATGAAATATCTATAGAGAAAAAATATATATATATGATGATTTGGAGAGAGAATAAAATAAATAGTTGTTTAAAATTGATTAACTAGAGTTAATCAATAGTTAAAATAGATGGTGGATTAGTGATTAGGAGACTTTTCGCTTATTAGCGCATAGGAGCAAAAAAATTCTAGAAGATCTATATCATTCCTAATTCATTCATGCTATATATGGCTTCTCTGCATGCCCACTTTGGAGTCCTATGTATTGGTTCACCCAATGAGTTTAACCAATTTTGACTTTAACAAATAATATTAAGGCTTGATTGTTGCGTAATGAAAAAAATTAACCACCCTTACAAATGAACTACATATTTTATTTTATTTCTATTTTTTTTAAAAAAAATTGTGTTTAGAGTTTAGGGGTGTGCATGGGTATTCGATTATTTGAAATCGAACTAGAACCGTTTATAGCGGTCCTAGGTACTAAAATGTTAGACTCATTAAAAGTGAGTCTTCAAGAACTGAACCCGTTAGAACCGAATAGTAAAAAACCGATAGGTACCCAAACCGAAACCGATTATTATAATTTTGATATATAAAGTTTAGTATTATATTACACTAAATAAATGCAAACTCAAACATTATAATATATAGTTTTTTTTAGGTGTAAAAGTCAACTAAATATATTGCGTAATTAAAAGTCTACAATTATTGTAGTACATAGACTTATTCTACATGTTAAAATTTAGTGTGATATATATTTATATAGAACGTATGTATGTACATATTATATAATGTATTCGTGTTTAATGTGAAATGCAAGTTAATACACACACACGTACGTACAATTTATGAGATATATTTAAGATTTTTAGAAAATTTTCAAAGATTTTTGAATTTATGACCATTACAAGTGTTATTGTCACACTAAAAACCAACTTTTATATCGGTTACGTAATTTTAGTAATAATAATGTATAGCCCAAGAAGAAACCAAAACCCAAACCGGAACCGACTTAATTAATGGGTATGGTTACAAGTTTTCTAAATATAAAAAAAAAACTAAAAAGCCAAAGCCGGTAGGAACTGTTAAAAATAGAACCAAACTCAAAACCAATAAGAACCGAACCGGAACCAACCCATGAACACCCTAGTTTAGACTTTAGAACATGTGATTCTAATATTTCCCTTTGGATTTAATATGCATGTTACATTGTTAGCATAGTTCAGACTTTCGAAATTTACAAAATTCTAACAGCTCCATAAATTGAAATTCCAATAGGAATTCTGAAAGATTTATAGTAAAATTCAAAATTTACATTTTTCGACCATTACATCATTATTTCAATATAATTTCTTCAAAAACCGAAATATTTAGGAAAATTCTGAGATCCTGTTCGAAATGTCAAACTATGCATATTACATTGTTGTCTCTTTGGATATGCTTGATCTATTTTTTACTTTTATTTTTTTTTCTGGTTGGATTCCATTATTGATGTTGGATAGACCTATGTGTTCTTCGCTACCATGTAAGGAGGCAAATCATAATTACACGAACAATGGTCTAGAAACAAGAAATCATAAAAGTGTCTGGATTCAGAGAGGGTACCCGCACAAGGTAACTTATGTGAATGCACCCAATCTCGTTAGATTATCATTGTGATTGATATTATTTAACGTGTGATTAACAACGTTTTATTTCTTTGTTACCAAAAATAGTTGTCAAAATCTTTTAATTCGGTAACTAAATCTAACCAGATCAAAAACAAATCCAAAAGAGAGAGAGAGAGAGTTAATTTAGCTGCCGAAAACTTATCTTCTTTTCATCAAAAAATAAAAGATGCATCTTCTTCCCACCAAACTGCTTGCTATACTCTATTACCATAAAACAATTATCTTGGTTTTAGAAGAGAAAATTCGAATTCTCAATGAATATTTTGTGTTGCTGTCTAGTTTAGGTCTTCGCCAAAGCACACCAAGTTGTTGTCCTGGTTTAAGGTCTTACACTCAATGGACTACTCTGCCATGGATGATATACTAGTGCATGCTGTAGGGGAGTAATATCCTCATTAAGGAATATCACGCACGCGTGAAGCATAAGCGAACTCAGGACTTGACCTCCAAGACCGACCTGTGAGCAGCTCCCTTGTGAAGACATACGCGCGCAGCATAGGTGAACCCAAGACATCGACCTCCAAGACCGATCTGTGAGCAACTCCTTTCATGTAGGTGGTACGAACAAGGATGTCTCAGTACGAATACACGGCCAGAGACAGAACGCCTCAAATAAAGTCACCACCAGGGGTAATCATTACCAAAATCTTACTTGGACTTCCCACCACCGGGAAATAGGGACTACCGCGCCAACTCCCAATCAGCACATGACTTATACTAAAACCAGCCCAACACTCATTCACAATCTCCACCTTACATGTGTGCAAGAAACATACTTGTCTCTAGGATTGACACTTCCACAAGCCTATAAATACCACCTACTTGAACTACGTGAGACCTGATTCCTCTCTCCCCTAAAAAGAAAAACCAAGAGAGGATACGTAGACAGCTCGCTCATCAGCAAACTCGGTCTCTCCAGAAAACCTCAACCCATTCCCCTCTCTTCACAATATCTAAAGGGAAATCAAAACGCCCCTTTACATTGGCGCCGTCTGTGGTTTCGATTCCTTGAGAAATCACTTTAACCCAACTCAAAAATCTACAATTCTCAAGCCCACGAAGCATGGTTAGCCTCGAAGCTCAAGTTCAAAACCTCGCAGACCAGTTGGGTTTAACAAATGAGAGCATTTCCTTGCTCAGGCAAGAAAATGCTGCTTTACGAGCACAAGTAGACGCTTACCAACAGCAACCAGTCGGTAACGTTGCGGAGAACGACATCAACGAGGTTAATCAACAGATTAACGAATTATCACATAGGATAGGCCAGAGTGCAGTCAGAAAGGATGCGACCCAAATTGTTCAAAAGATGCTCAAAACATACCGCGCGTCCCCGTTCAGTGCTGAGGTTCTCAATAAACCCTCTCCTCAAGATTTTATCCAGCCACGCTTCCTAATGTATGATGGTAGCACCTGCCCCGGTCAGCATGTGGCTCGGTACATTCAAAGTCTGTCCCTCTACAGTTCTCCTGAGTTTGATCATCTTCACTGTCGACTATTTCCAGCCAGTCTCAAGGATGGCGCACTTGATTGGTTCTTCTGTCTTGAACCTGATTCTATTAAAGCTTTTGAACAACTTACTGATCTGTTTGCTAGCCAATACGTGCACAATAGATGAAAGAAGGCAGATCTTGATTCGCTATTCCAGCTCTCATTCAGGGAAGATGAAACCATTCGCCAATTCTTAGGACGGTTCAAGGATGAACTGTTGTGTATGGAAAGCGGACTGAAAGAGTCTTTTGCCACATTGGCATTTTCTAACGCCTGTCGAGTGTGTAATACCGACCTCTCCAGATCACTGATGAAAGAGCGCCCAGAAACGCTGTCCGAACTATACGCCCGGGTCGACAAGTATATCAAGTTGCAAGAAAGTTTGAAATCCAGTGGTTTAGCCGAGGTCCAGGAGGTGGCAGCGATCTCTGATCATACCCCGCGTGCCAAAAAGCGATCCAGGTCGCTGGCAATAAAAGCAGGTACCCGGTAGGATAACAATAGAGAGTTCGCTGTCTTGACACACTCCCCTAGTTACATACTGGACAAGATCCAGCGCGCCTCATACTTCCGACCAGATGTGAGGCAGCCAATAGATCGACCTGACAAGCCCTACTGCGCATTCCACAAAGCAAAATGCCATGAAACCAATGCGTGCTGGGGGCTTAAGCACTATCTCCAGGACCTCGTCAAAGCTGGTCATATTAAACAGTACACCAACATTCCTGACGGTGATTTGCGCCATAAACTCATGGCTCGCCAAGTGCGCAGTCGATCTCCACCTCGCCGTCACTACCAAGAGTTTCAAGCTCGCCCCCACAGTAGAGGACGTCCCAGAGACCGTTCTCGTCACGAGCTAAGACAACACTCCTCAGATCGTGACAATGCTAGAACAATTCACATGATTACCTTCCCCGATGATTCCATCACCTCATCCAGAGAGAAAAGACGTCGTGTCAGCGCTCTTTAGGAAGTGTATCATTTTACTTCCAAGGCAGCACACGCTCCGCGCAGCTCAGGTCGCCATTCAGGAGATATCATTTTCACAGAGGCCGACCTCAACAAGGTTTGCCTTCCTCACAACGACGACCGGTCCCCCACGTCAAGATCGGCCGATCGATAAATAAAAGCGTCTTGATCGACCCAGGGAGTTCGTGCGACATTTTATTCTATCACACCGTCCAAGAAATGAGTTTACCCAAGTCAATTCTTATAGATCCGATTGCCCTCCTTTATGGGTTCAATGGCTCCAGGGCCGACCCTGTCGATGACATCATCCTTCCAGTATCAATAGGGTCTAAAGAGGACAAAGTCAGCTGCAATACACGCTTCAATGTCCTGGACATCAAGTTGTCCTATAATGCCATACTAGGACGATGATGGATCCACCAAATTCAAGTTGTACTGTCAACATTGCATCAAGTTCTCCGTTTCCCAGGCCCCAGAGGAATGATGGAGCTGAGAAGCAATCAACTGGAAGCATATCATTGTAACCAAATCTTGTCAGCAGGTAGGATCGACAGTGGACCAATCCACACAAGCAACGAGCCCACCAGTTATACCATGGCCAAAGACCTGATTGCCGAGGTCAGAGCCCAAGCATCAAAACCGCACGCTGGGGGCTCCAGTAAGAAGATGCAGTCGTCTGTTTCCACTCCAGAAGTCAACCTAACCACTGTCGATCCATCAGGACGGATCCCAGACGTCGCGACAGTTGTTGTCAACACAGCAATCACGACCCCAGAGGTCACCTCCACTGTTTTTGCCCCTCCAGTTAGCATCTCAACCGCCTCACCGCCATGTGTCGCGACAACAAATCTCAATTCGGCGGTCATCCCATTGCCATCATGATCACAGAGACCATTCCAGCCCCTGTTCTCGTCACCATAGACATCGATCCAGCTCGGGCGACTACTTTCACTCTCCCTCAGATCGCTAAAGTATCACCACACGAAGAAGCATCGTCACCCAAGCCAACACCTCAACAGGTCGACAGAGAGCGAGTGAACTTAGGAACTAATGATGATCCCAAGTTTGTATATGTAGGGGCTACACTTAAGGCCTAACTTGTAAATTTTTTGGCCATGAATAAAGATGTTTTCGCTTGGTCGTATATCGATGTACCCGGAATAGATCCCAACGTAGCATGTCATAGAATAAATGTAAACCCCAATGCTAGACTAGTTCGCCAACGACCTCGCCGCTTATCCCTACGGTTTCAAAAAGTCATTAACGACGAGGTTGACAAACTCAAGCAGGTCGGTTTCATCAGAAAGGTCGACTATCCAGACTGGATCACAAACATTGTTGTGGTCCCCAAAAAGAATGGAACAGTTCACCTATGTGTCGATTTCACGAATGTCAATCAAGAAACCCCAAAAGATAGTTTTCCCCTACCTCATATTGACCGACTTGTCGACCAAACCTGTGGGCATGAATTTCTCTCCTTCATGGACGCGTACAGCGGATACAACCAAATTCCACTCGCTGAAGAAGATCAAGAGAAGACCTCGTTCATTATCGAGCAAGGAATTTATTGTTACAACGTCCTCCCGTTTGGCCTTAAGAATGCCGGAGCGACATATCAGCGTCTGGTAACTGACATGTTCCAGGACATGTTAGGTGAGACCATGAAGGTTTACATTGACGACATAGTCGTCAAAAGCAAGAAAGCAGGCGACCACATCACTCACCTTGAGCAAGCTTTCTCCAGGTTACGCTGCACTCGAATGAAGTTGAACCCAGAGAAATGCCTCTTTGGAGCGTCCTCTGGTAAGTTTCTAGGATATCAGGTGTCACAGCGAGGGATCGAAGCAAATCCAGACCAAATCCGAGTGTTCTTAGACATGCCTGATCCACAGACAAAGAAGCAGATACAGAAGTTATCAGGCATGGTCGTTGCACTTAACCAATTCATATCCAGGGCGTCAGACAAGTGTCGCCCGTTCCTACAACTCCTAAAAAAGGCGAGCAGTTCTCATGGAACGATCAATGCCACCAAGCATTCGCGACTCTCAAAGAATACCTCACCACGCCTCCCGTCTTAGCCAAACCAATAGATGGAGAGACACTAGGGCTATATTTGGCAATATCAGACTTCGCCATCAGCTCAGTTCTCTTCAAAGAGGAGAACAACTCAGAAAAGCCGATCTACTTTACAAGTAAGATGCTCACGCCAGCTGAAAGGAATTATTCTTTCCTTAAAAGAGTCGTACTTGCTTTGTTGTATTCGACAAGAAAATTCAGGCCGTACTTTCAAGCACATCCGATCAAAGTACTGACCGACCTCCCTTTGAAGAAGATCCTCCACAAAGAAAACAAGACTACTCGTATGGCAGTATGGGCCGAAGAGCTCGGTGAACACCACATGGAGTTTGTACCTCGCACCTCTCAGAAAGGTCAAGTCGTCGCCGATTTCCTAGCAGATTTCCCTGTTAAGGAACCAGAGATGGAGCTCGCAAATGCCAAGAAACATGTCAAATCAATCTGGTCTCTCTTTGTAGATGGCTCTAGCAACCCTGGAGGGAGAGGCATTGGGGTCGTCTTAGTGTCCCCCGAAGGGATTATGGTCGAAAAATCAATTCGACTCGACTTCGCATCTTCCAACAACGAGGTGGAGTACGAAGCGTTGATCATGGGCCTTCATATGGCGCTACAGCTCGGTGTGCAAGAACTTCAAGTCTTTAGTGACTCGCAACTGGTCGTTCGCCAGATTGCCAAAGAGTACACTACCCATGAAGGTAACATTTCGAAGTATCTTCAGGTCGTTCATCATTTATTGTCTTCTTTTAAGAAATCTACCATCCATCATTTTTTGTGTGATGAGAACCGTCACACAGACAGTCTAGCTTACTTAGCCACTCAAACACCGAGTTGCATTCCACGACAACTCCTCATTGAGGTAGTCGACCGACCTGCGTACCAGGTCGAGCATGCCCTAGTTATAACCGATTTGTTCTCTCTCCGAAGCTCAGTTGAGTCAGACATGGATGCAACCTATCATGGACTACATCCACCATGGCACACTCCCTACAGAACGTACCAAAGCCAAGCAAATCCCATATCAAGCACGTCGATATTGCTTATTACACAATAAGTTGTTCAGAAAATCTGCTGGTGGACCGCACTTGCGATGCATTACTCCAGAGCAGGGCCAATTGATATTTGCTGAAATCCATGAAGGAGAATGCGGAAACCATGCCGGAGGTCTCTCTTTAGCCCATAAGGCAATTTCCCAGGGCTACTTTTGGCCCCGTATGCAGATCGATGCCAAAGCATACGTTCTCAAGTGCTTAAAATGTCAAACATTCGGCCACAACATCATTCAACCCGCTCGCGAGCTGATCAATATAGCAAGCCCATGGCCATTTCACATGTGGGGTATGGACATCATGGGACCATTCGTCCCACAGAAGAGCACTGGTTTTCGATTCGTCTTAGCTGCAACAGACTATTTCACTAAGTGGGTTGAGGCCATTCCTTTAGCACATGTCAAAGAATCACATGTCCGAAACTTCATCTGGACTCACATCATCACCATATTTGGTTTGCCAACATACACTAGTGATGGACAATGGACCCTAATTCAAAGGCAGAACAGTCAAAGACTTTCTAACCAAGTGGAAGATAATTCATGCATTTTTACTCCACAATACGCTCAGAGTAATGGTCAAGCAGAAGCCAGCAACAAGGCCATCTTAGAAAATTTGAAGAAAAAGATTGAAAAGAACAAAAGCCAATGGCCGAACCAGTTGGAGAACATCTTGTGGGCTCATCGCACCACAGCTCGGTCCAGTATAGGCGAATCTCCATTCTCTTTGTGTTATGGCATAGAAGCTGTCATTCCCACCGAACTGATAGTCACTACGACCCGGTCCGAGCTCGTCGAGACGGGACACAATGATTCTGTTTTAGCACGAGAGGTCGATTTGCTAGAAGAACGGCGTGACTTAGCCGCCATCAGAGTCGCATCTTATCAACAAACCCTGAAGAACTCCTACAATAAACGGGTACATCCTCGATCTTTCCAGCCTGGTGATCTAGTGCTAAAAAAGACGCAAGACGACTCCAAGTTAGCCCCTACATGGGAAGGCCCATACATCGTAGAACGCATTGTAGGCAATGGAGCATACTGGATAAAAACTCAAGATGGGAAATTGTTACCTCGCCCTTGGAATACTTATCTGCTGAAAAGATTTTATCAATAAAACCATTGTTGTTGTATATTCCATTTTTCAAGCACTGTAAGTTCAAGGTTCAATTTTTATGTTACCTAGTACAAGGTATTCCCTTTACTTGCATCAAAAAGTCCTACAGTTCGCATTAGAAGCACGACTAGTATACTTACCTAATCCAACACGCTCAGTGAACCATATGCTCTCATAAACATGAACGCTCTCCGTGAGCAAACAACTCTCTGGCGCTTACAGGCTCCATAGCCTCTCCAATTCTTGTCACGTCGAGGACCTATCTTTCTAGGATCGACCAAACGAGAATGTTCTCCGCGAGCAGACATCTCTCTAGTGCTTACAGGCTCCATAGCCTCTCTAATTCTAGTCACGTCGAGGACCTATCTTTCTAGGATCGACTAAACGAGAATGCTCTCCGCGAGCAGACAGCTCTCTGGAGCTTACAGGCTCCATAGCCTACCCAATTCTTGTCACGTCGAGGACCTATATTTCTAGGATTGACTAAACGAGAACGCTCTCCATGAGCAGACAGCTCTCTAGAGCTTACAGGCTCCACAGCCTCTCCAATTCTTGTCACGTCGAGGACCTATCTTTCTAGGATCGACTAAACGAGAACGCTCTCCGTGAGCAGACAGCTCTCTAGAGCTTACAGGCTCCACAGCCTCTCCAACTCTTGTCACGTCGAGGACTTATATTTCTAGGATCGACTAAACGAGAACACTCTCCGTGAGCAGACAGCTCTCTGGAGCTCGCAGGCTCTACAACCCCCCCCCAGAGCCTCGTTCATCGACGACCCTATACTCCTAGAGTTGACCATACGAAAGCGTTCTCCATGAGCGTCACGCTTATACTGACCCACACGCTCTGCCTGACCAGAGCATTCCTTTGAGTCTTACTTCTAAGACTCAGCACAATACACTTAGGGAAGAACTCTTAGTTCTAGACTCAGGTTATCTAGCATACTCCTAACATCTCTTCTCTTATAACATGATAAACAAGAAAGACAGCGCTAATCACAGGCACATCATGTGTCTACACTAAATCTCAAGCTCCTCAGTTATTTCAATCCACATGCACAATAAGCAGGACACTAGCTATAAACAAGTAAGCAGAAACATGCATTCGGAGCACAACCAGTAGCAATATGTGACCAACCGCCACAACAATTACATCCACCGATCTGCTGGGATTACCCAGAAAATCCAGATCGGTATCTATTACAAATTTAACAAAGTATCGAACTGCCACTTCCGTGGAAACTAGTTCTTTGTACTAAAAGGGCGAACTGCTCAGGCAAGCCTGAAGACACAGCTCTATTGTTAACTTTCATATAAGAGAGGAGAACGTAAACAACACTTACAAATTTTTGCTGACAGAGACAAAGGTAGATCACATCATCAAATATCAGTTAAGACATGCTTATCTTCTGGTGCCGCGCTAGTAGAAGCAGTTTGCCAGGCAGATCTCAGCATCACGCGCATTCCTTGCCCCTATTCCTCGCCTATAGTCGCTTTCTTCATGGCGTCATACTTCTCGTCCAGAGCGGCATATGCGACACAGGCTTTGGTATACGCCTCCTGTGCTTTGCGCGCCACCTTTTGGCATTTTTTAGCATAAGCAGTCACTTTAGCTAATTCCCTTTCTAGCTCAGTCATATCAGTCACTAATGCAGCATTCTCAGCAGCAACATTCTGGTACTTGGTGGTCATCACTTCTAGCTTCCTCTTGTCAGCCCCCCACGCAGCTCGCATACACCCCAGCTCGACGTGAGGGTTATCATCAGTCTCGGTGTTTTGCACAACATCTTTCAATTTATCATACCCTGCAAGAAACTGCACGAACGAAGTTAAAGAACCAGACTCCCCTGGAAACAGACATAACAACTTAGTATGTCATGAACTCACCAAACAAGCGGCCATGTCCAACGTCCCCAACAGCGTCTCCATGTCCTCATCTTTCACCTCTGCCTTGTCACCATCCAACACGATCCCCTTCAGAACGCTAGTCGCTATGGGCGCCGAGTGGAAGCTACAGTCCGAACGTTTCACCATACGCTTCTTCCCCGTCTTCCCTATGTAGTAGAATTCGCTCCCCACATCCCCACATCGCGGGGATGAACTCTCACCAGCAACTTGGCAACCTTGCCCCAGGTCGCTACGCTTCACAGCATGACGAGCTCTCTTGCCTACTCGCTGTGGCGACCTAAACACAATGCCGCCAGCCGGACGACCAGCTCTCCTAGGTCGTTTGTGACCCTTGGCTCCTACAGCAGTAGCCTTCCTCTTACCACGATCACCATGCACATGAGGATCAAATTCCATCTCCTCCATTATCAGAGGCGACATTTCCCTCATACTCCCTTCTCCTCTCACATATGGGCGACACCTTGTCATGGTCAAACCTAGGAACAGAGATACTACTGAATGAGTTACTGTTATACACCAAATCCTTCTCAACAGAGTAGCACTCACAATGGAAAATAAACGTACCTGTAGAAGCAGCGGCGAGGGTAGTGCACAACGATAGGGCAGAGCGACAGGGCAGAGAAGAGCTACGACAAGAAGCCAAGCAAATGCCTTTTGGTATTCTGCGCACAGTTTATTTAATATAAAACGTCTTTTCCCTAAGCGCCTTATAATTACCTTGAGACGCCAAACGCCATCTGCCCGCCATCATTATGTCCTTTGAACCGCCCGTTTTCTTACACGTGTCACGCACATGAGGGCATACTGCCGTCTGCGACACTGAACACAACACACTTCGTCCTACTCTATGTACGAGAGCCCAGCGATCTCGTGGCATCATTCCGAGCGTCACCAAACAGCTGAAGACAAGTTAACAATAGGACGCTCATACAAGCTTACTAGTTATTGGCAACGCAGTTATCACCGCAACACAACAGCCATGCATAGTTATAGCAGTATCATCATTCATAAACACAATCAAACAAGTGGTACACACGCACAGTTGAGAAACAAACAATAAACATGGCATATAAGCATACAATGACATGTTCTAACATACCTGAACTACCATTCGTTCTTTAGCCGAAGTTCTGAGACTACTCAGGAAATCCAACCCGGCTAAACAATTTTCGTCATCACATGGTTACCCCAAACCAGAACGGGGTACCAGATCGTTCACAGTAATAGCACATAAAAATAAAAAGACGAACGCCCAGTTACCCGGAAACCAAATATTATATCACGGCTTATAAGGCGACAAAGATAACAAAACAAATTTACAGCTCGTCCTCTCTAGGCACAACAGTTAGTTCTCCAGGCACGAGCGATTCATCAATTTCAGCATCCCTTCCATCCACCACAACCGACACTCAATCAAAGTTCAAACTCATTAGCACACCAGACGCAGCAGCTTCAGCTCGCGGTACCACGACTTCTGGAATGATCACTGAAGAAGCGAGCACACTGCTAGCATCTCCCTGCACCTGTTCTACCACGGTCCGAGACGTACAGTATGCATGTTCTCCTTCAAAGCGTTATAGTCCGCTTCCAGTTTAACAAAGTCCGCATCCAGAACGTCATAGGCCTTGGTAGCGTCCTGAGCAACCTTCTTTCAGTGTAAGGTATACTTCGTTCAAACCTACAATTTCCACGATCGCATTTGCGAACATTCTCTTCCGCTCCTTGTAGTTTTTGCCTCAGCTCTTCTGCTTCAGTATCTTTCAGCATCTTGGCCAGACTTAGAGCTTGATGTGCTTTCTTCAGGTCTTCCAGTTCATCACGCTCCATCTTCGCGGCCTCCTGAACATTTTTTAGCTCGTTGGACAACTTCACCACAGCTTCTCTATCTGTCTCTGTGAACTGAGCAATCTCCTTCAATTTCTGAAACCCACTTACTAGCTGCAATTACACACATATGTTACTAACCAAGTCACAACAACGTGCATAGGTGAACAGTTACATCAAAAGAAGACAAACTCACGTACCAAACATTACGCGATTTCCATTCGCTTCAGGTTATCAGCCAGCCCTTTCTCATCCAGCTCCTTACGGTTGCCATCCAGAGCTATCTATTCTAACAGACAGGCCGATACCTTACTCGACCTGAAGCTACAATCACTTCGCTTCACAGTTCATTGCCCCCCATTGTCATCCAGATACACAAACTGTGCCTCTAGGTCATCAGCAACCACAACAGCTTTTCCACTCGCTTTGCGGGGAGCTTTGCTTTCGCCAGCGGACTGGGTTCACTCCCCTAGTCGAGACGGACTAGACCCTTCCCCAAAAGTGGCCAAGTCCATGACCTGCTCCGATCGCGCCCGACTCCGTGTCATCAGAAGTAGCACCACCGCCTCACCACCGGACCCGCTGGCTGGAGCTTTCCCCAAGAGTGTGCCACGCTACCTTGGCAACTCGGGTAACGCTTTGCTCAGAGGAGTCATGTCGTCTCTTCTCCGACTTGCTCCTTGCGCGAGGATTGAAGACCACCGTCTCCAGCTCCACAGGCGCATCGATCGATCCCACTTCAAGTCGGGAACTCGACCCACCAACCCCTGAGGCACCAACTCTAGCGGGTCGTCTCAAGCCACCACGAGTCCGATTCCTATCTTCCCGCGTTACCAAGTCGCTCGTACGCGTCTCCATCACTTCTCGCCTTGTCTGACCTCGAGCTCAGTCTTTTTGAGCTTTTCCTTTTTCCCGGATCGCAAGCCTACCCCTTTCCACAAAAAAATGTGCAACATCGGGCGGCAACTGCGCTTGTTTTTCTGCTTGAGTCAGCCGCGCGAATCTCTATCTCCCCACGATCAGTTCGCGTCTTCACAGAAAAATCTACAGACAAAGCAAAATCATGGGCCTGTTAGCATAACTGTCAATCATTAAGTAAAGCGACAAAAGAAAAATATTCCTACCCACCGAATATGTTACAAATCCTAATTTGCAACCTACATCCGTTAGCACAGTAGTTGCCAACTAGCAAAGAACCTCTTTGTCCGGGCCTCGTTTACACCACCGTCGATCACATCGAACGCAGCGTCGTCATCGTTTGCAAGCTAAAGTTCAAATTACCAGATCGCCTCATAACATAATGCTTAACTATGTCGAATACACCTATGTCGTATTCCCCACTCGCATTCAACAGGTCAAACACCTTAAACAATTGCCAGGTGTTACCAACGAACTGACAAGGAGACTTCCAACAATGGGCCAAGAAGTCACACACCAGTTTCGAGAACGGTATTCGCATATGCGCTCTTAGTTGGCCCTCACAGATGATTACCCCCCCCATTCGGGCGGTTGTACTCTTCAATACGTACATTTTCACTCAACCGTGGCTCATGTATCTCCAGGTCGGGAATGTTGATTTCATAAGCTGCCCTCAGTTCGGGGAACGAGCTTGCCGCACTACGATCTACCTCTCTAAGGGGCAACTCACTTGATGACGACATCTCCCTCGACCTGACGTACTGGCCACGACACCTTCTGACCCAGATCGATTGTTACCCTCATCTACCGTAACTTCCTCATCCAACTCATTCTGAATGCCAACACTCACCGATTCTTCATTATCATCCTCATAATCTCCACAACTTAATGAAACCTCACGAACCTCTTCCGATCGAGTATCATCAGAATCAGACATTATAACGTTTCCTATTTATCAATTACTCAAGTTTAAACCCTACAACCTAACACTGGCCTACCTACTTAACAAATCGCACTTGAGCGAGAGGAAAGCAAATTGAAAATGCAAAAGTAACAGCAGCAGAAGCACTCACCTGAGAAACCCTAGCTTGCATTTTTGCGGAGAAGGAAACAGGAAATACCTTTTTGATTTTCCCAAATTTGATTTTGTACAAACCGCCCGTTCAGTTACCAAGAAGTTATGATTACAGCTTATGCCCTAGCCCGCACACGTGTTCAAGGACTGTCTTTTCAAGAGTTCCGAATAATGCGGCGACACGTCTCTTTACCAACTGCTACGATTTTGTCACGTGCCAATCACAGACTACCTTCCCTTTCCCGCCAAATCAACTTTCCACATGATTCAAAGTTTATAGCATCCCAGTCGGATCATCCACCACAGCTCGCTTATGCTCCACACGTTCTTTTGTTTTTCTCTCAGCAGATCATTTCCCGGGACATAAACAATCTACTGAGAGGGGGCTGTGTAGGGGAGTAATATCCTCATTAAGGAATATCACGCACGCGTGAAGCATAACCGAACTCAGGACATCGACCTCCAAGACCGACTTATGAGCAGCTCCCTTGTGAAGACATACGCGCGCAGCATAGGTGAACCCAAGACATCGACCTCCAAGACCGATCTGTGAGCAGCTCCTTTCATGTAGGTGGTACGAACAAGGATGTCTCAGTACGAACACACGACCAGAGACAGAACGCTTCAAATAAAGTCACCACCAGGGGTAATCATTACCAAAATCTTACTTGTACTTCCCACCATCGGGAAATAGGGACTACCGCGCCAACTCCCAATCAGCACACGACTTATACTAAAACCAGCCCAACACTCATTCACAATCTCCATCTTACACGTGTGCAAGAAACACACGTGTCTCTAGGATTGACACTTCCACAAGCCTATAAATACCACCTACTTGAACTACGTGAGACCTGATTCCTCTCTCCCCTAAAAAGAAAAACCAAGAGAGGATACGTAGGCAGCTCGCTCATCAGCGAACTCGGTCTCTCCAAAAAACCTCAACCCATTCCCCTCTCTTCACAATATCTAAATGGAAACCAAAACGCCCCTTTACACATGCCAATGACCAACCTCATCAATGGAAAGACGGTTACTGTCATCGGAATACTGAAATCTGCATTGGACATTGCAAATGAATGTGTGATGGCAAATGATGACACAAAGTTCACGCTTAACCGAAACAGTATAACTATCAACAAACACAATCATTTGATAAATTACAACTAAGAACTTATAATTAAACAGGGTGTTTATGATCCTCCACAAGTACTATTTTTGTTTGATTATACATTGCTTTATTTAGAATACTTAGTATAATGTATTAATTTTCGAAAATTTGCAAGAGTAGAGCACCCTTGTACAATGATATACATGGTTGCACATTTACCGTGCATTTGGACTCGTTATAATTGGTATAGATTGAAGAAAACATTTCAGTAAGTTTTTGCTTAGTTATTCTAATTCCAACCAATCGCAACAACCAACAAGAAGTAACCAAGATTTACTATCTGTTTGAGAACTCAGTACTCTGCCTTTGAGAGACTAGAGTTACACATTTAAAACTAGAGATTGAAACTGAAATTGCATGAGTCCCACTAACAAATAAGTTTTTGTAACTTTCTGGGAGGGAGAAGATGAGTTTTCGCGGAATTAACACATTTGTTTTCGATTTGGTTACATTTAGTTACCAAATTAAAATATTTGACAGCTATTTTCCTTAACAAAGAAATAAAACGGTGTTAACCACACCTTAAATAATCTCATTCACAATGATAATCTAAAGAGATTGGGTGCGTCCACACAAGTTGCCTTGTGTTGGTACCCTCTTTGAATCTGGACTCATCGTAAAATATGAATTTCACACTAAGAATTAATATTTTGAAAAAATAAATAGGATGTTGATTTATTTGTTAGCTCAAGCCATAGTCTATCGAAAGAACATATACATTTTATTACAATTTTAAATTCAAAATGTAGACTAATTACAAAATTCTTTCTTTGCAATTCGTCATCTTTTTGAGACATACATCACGTAGTTTTAAAGGCTAGTCTATGATCATTACAACTAATTATTTCAAGAGAAAGGCTACTATAAACCTAACAAACATGATATATAAGTAGTCAATATGAGAAATGTAATGTCATACGAGGATAACTACAAGATGATAGCTCATTTACGCTAGTGTAGCAAGATTTATCAAACAAAGTTTGTTTAGCGCGGAGTTTATAGTGATCAACTCAATTGGTTGTGTATCCCTATTTTATGGAGAGGTTGCAAGTTTAAATCCCATCAAGTATTAGTTGAGATTTCTTTCTTGTGTAATTTATGTGATGTACCTTTGGGCCAGATAAGCCTTCATGCTAGAAATAGGGTGTTGTTACAATAGGTGGATCAAGGAGTGAAAACAAGTCTTCATGGCCAAGGTAGAAACGGTTGGGTACACTAAAAAACTAGCGCATCAGCAAGAGCCTTCAGACTAGATTCTTTTCGGGGTTGATGAGCCATCGGAATATGGTCATTCAATGTAACATCTTCCTTAACCCTTTAAATATATATATTTTTTTTTAAAAAAGTTTTTCATCGGTGTTTTTACAAGTATACAAATAATGTAACAATTGAGGGAAAAAAAACTTCCATTTGAACTCTGCCCCTTTGTTTTGAGTGATGAGGATTGGGAAATGGGTCCTTACTTTAGCTAGATATATCACAATTGGGCCGGGTAAGGCTTGATAGGAGTACATGACGGGGGCTTCGATGAGTCGGGGCTCAATCAGGCCATTAATTCAAGGCCAACTCAATAGGTCTCTACTCTCGTGTTTTGGGCTTCAGAATCTGGTTCTTTAATTTGGACACTGAGTTTTGAGCTGTTACTCAATTTGGACTCGAGTTGGGCTGATGCTCAGGCTAAAAAGTCTCCGAGGAGAAATGTGAGTTGTGCAAAAATTTTGGTAAACTATACAGACAAATATTAATTCAGATTTTGTGTTTAATCTCCCTGGTTCATACATACCCTGCATAAAAACCCCCTCAATATGTACTAACCCATAAAAACCCCCTCTTTTTCTAAAATACCCAAACTGACTAAAATACCCCCCACACATAAAACCCTAGATCTCAAATTTCTTTTCTCTCTTTCTTCTTGCCGCATCCTCTCTTCTTGTAAACCATAGATATCCTGCAAAACCAAATTAACATAGAAGATAAGATGACAAAACAACCGAAAAATAAGAGAGAAACACCCAACAAAACAAAAAAATCAAAAGTTTCCATGTCACAAACAAAATGGAAGAAAGCAATTACCGATAAAAAGACGAAATCGAAAAGTAAAAATCACACACACACACACACACACACACACACATATATATATATATATATATATATATATATATATATATATATATATATATATATATATATATATATATATAATTTTGTTTGTAAATAAACGAAATCTAAGGTGAAAATGCTTAATTTATTATATAAATATGCATTTATGATCCACAAGCATGGAAAAGGACTTTTGCTTAATTAGTCATTTGGACTCGTTATAATTGGTATAGATTGAAGAAAACATTTCATTAAGTTTTTGCTTAGTTGTTCTAATTCCAACCAATCGCAACAACCAACAAGAAGTAACCAAGATTTACTATCTGTTTGAGAACTCAGTACTCTGCCTTTGAGAGACTAGAGCTAAACATTTAAAACTAGAGATTGAAACTGAAATTGCATGAGTCCCACTTACAAATAAGTTTTTGTAACTTTCTGGGAGGGAACAAGATGAGTTTTCGCAGAATTAACACGTTTGTTTTCGATTTGGTTACATTTAGTTACCAAATTAAAATATTTGACAGCTATTTTCCGTAACAAAGAAATAAGACGGTGTTAATCACACCTTAAATAATCTCATTCACAATGATAATCTAAAGAGATTGGGTGCGCCCACACAAGTTGCCTTGTGCTGGTACCCTCTTTGAATCCGGACTCATCGTAAAATATGAATTTCATACTAAGAATTAATATTTTGAAAAAACAAATAGGATGCTGATTTATTTGTTAGTTCAAGCCATAGTCTATCGAAAGAACATATACATTTTATTACAATTTTAAATTCAAAATGTAGACTAATTACAAAATTCTTTCTTTGCAATTCGTCATCTCTTTGAGAGGTACATCACGTAGTTTTAAAGGTTAGTCTATGATTATTACAACTAATTATTTCAAGAGAAAGGCTACCATAAACCTAACAAACATGATATATAAGTAGTCAATATGAGAAATGTAATGTCATACGAGGATAACTACAAGATGATAGCTCATTTACGGTAGTGTAGCAAGATTTATCAAACAAAGTTTGTTTAGTGCGGAGTTTAGAGTGATCAACTCAATTGGTTGTGTATACCTCTTTTATAGTGATCAACTCAATTGGTTGTGTATCCCTCTTTTATGGAGAGGTTGCAAGTTTAAATCCCATCAAGTATTGGTTGAGATTTCTTCCTTGTGTAATTTATGTGATGTACCTTTGGGCCAAATAAGCCTTCGTGCTAGAAATAGGGTGTTGTTACAATAGGTGGATCAAGGAATGAAAACAAGTCTTCATGGCCAAGGTAGCTAGAAACGGTTGGGTCTACTAAAAAACTAGCGCATCAGCAAGAGCATTTGGACTAGATTTTTTTAGGGGTTGATGAGCCATTGGAATCGGGTCATTCAATGTAACGTCTGCCTTAACCATTATATATATATATATATATATATATATATATATATATATATATATATATATATATATATATATATATATATAAAGTTTTCATCGGTGTTTTTACAAGTATACAAATAATGTAACAATTGAGGGAAAAAAACTTCCATTTGAACTCTGCCCCTCTGTTTTGAGTGATGAGAATTGGGAAGTGGATTCTTACTTTAGCTAGATATATCACAATTGGGCCGGGTAAGGCCTGATAGGAGTACAGGACGGGGGCTTTGATGAGTCGAGGCTCAATCAGGCCATTAATTCAAGGCAAGCTTAATAGGTCTCTACTCTCGTGTTTTGGGCTTCAGAATTTGGTTTTCTAATTTGGACACTGAGTTTTGAGCTGTTACTCAATTTGGACTCGAGTTGGGTTGATGCTCAAGCTAAAAAGTCTCCGAGGAGAAATGTGAGTTGTGCAAAAATTTCGGTAAACTGTACAGACAAATATTAATTCAGATTTTGTGTTTAATCTCCCTGGTTCATACATACCCTACATAAAAACCCCCTCAATAAGTACTAACCCATAAAAACCCCCTCAATAAGTACTAACCCATAAAAACCCCCTCTTTTTCTAAAATATCCAAACTGACTAAAATACCCCCCACACATAAAACCCTAGATCTCAAATTTCTCTTCTCTCTTTCTTCTCGCTGCATCATCTCTTCTTGCAAACCCTAGATATCCTACAAAACCAAATTAATTAACAAAGAAGATAAGATAGCAAAACAACCGAAAAATAAGAAAGAAACACCCAACAAAACAAAAAAATCAAAAGTTTCCATGTCACAAACAAAAAGGAAGAAAGCAACTACCAATAAAAAAAGATGAAATCGAAGGTAAAAATCATATATATATATATATACTAGAGTGCCACTCTTATAGTGACACTCTTATCTCACTCTTCATTTGAGCCGTCGGATCTCGCCCTCAAGATCTGAAGATCTCATTTACTGATATGACCGATATTTCAAAATTTCAGTGTATTTCAAAATAAAAAAAAATGAAAATAACAAAATAAACCGAAATTGGGTTCTCTCTCTCTACAGCTCTAGGCTTCTTCTTCTCATCATTTGGCAATTCGGTTTCTTCATTTGGCTTCTTCTTCTCTGACAGGTATCATTTGGCAATTCAACTATAGTGCACTTTTGGTTATGGTGCTTGCCTATTGGAACGTTTTAATTGACACTTGGATTGTCATTATACCATAAAAACTTGAATTTTGATTTAATTTAGGTTGCTATGATTATAGTTATGATTGATACCCTCATTTAAAGACGGCGACAATTCAGGTGAACTCTTTCAGAGTTCGGTGAACTCTGTCGTATTCTTCATTCCGATTCTCGTCGAGTTTTGAACTCGTCGTGGAGTTCGTGAACTCTATCAGAGTTTTGAACTCTTTCCGAGTTCGGTGAACTCTGTCGTATTCTTCATGCCGTATTCTGTCAGAGTTTTGAACTCTTTCAGAGTTCGGTGAACTATGTCATATTCTTCATGCCGTATTCTGTCAGAGTTTTGAATTTTGTCAGAGTTCGTTGAAGTAGCATATTCGGTAAACTCGCCGAGTTTTTGAACTCTGTCGATGATTCGCCGAGTTTTGAACTCTTTCGAGTTCGTGAACTCTGTCGTATTCTTCATGCCGATTATGTCGAGTTTTGAACTCGTCGAGTTTGAACTCCATGGGAGTGAACTCCATTAGAGTTTTGAACTCTGAAGTTCGGTGAAGTAGCATATTCGGTGAACTCAATGTCGAGTTTTCTTCTGCCCGAGTTTTGAACTCTGTAGTTATTCTTCAGTTTTGCCGCCGATTCTCATCAAAGTTTTGAACTTTGTCGAGTTCGTGAACTCTGTCGAGTTTTAAATTCTGTCGAGTTCGGTGAAGTTTTCGGTCGTTATTCTTCATGCCGTCGATTACGTTAGAGTTTTGAACTCGCCGAGTTCGGTGAACTCTATCGAGTTTTGAACTCTTCGAGTTCACCGCGAAGCATATTCGTGAACTCATCGCGATTCTTCATGCCGTGATCTCATCGAGTTTTGAATAGAAGTTTTGAACTCTTTCGAGTTCGGTGAACTCTGTCGAGTTTTGAACTCTCTTTCGAGTTCGTGAACTCGGTCGTATTCTTCATGCTTCATGATACATCTCCAAAGTTTTGAACTCTGAAGAGTTCACCGAACTCTATCGAATTTTGAACTCGCCAAAGTTTATTGAAGTAGCATATTCGGATTGAACTTTGAACTCGTCGAGTTCACCAAAATAGTATATTCGGTGAACTCTGCCGCCGAGTTTTGAACTCGTCGTATTCTTCATTCCGAGTTTTGAACTCGCGTCGAGTTCGGTAAACTTTGTCGAGTTTTAAATTTCGCCGAAGTTCGATGAACTCGTCGTATTCTTCATGCGTGATTCGTCCGAGTTTTGAACTCGTCGAAGTTTGAACTCTATCGAGTTTTGAACTCTTTCGAGTTCGTGAAGTAGCATATTCGGTGAACTTCTGTCGAGTTCACCGGCAGCATATTCGTGAAACTCGCCGAAGTTTTGAACTCATGCCCGATTCTTCAACTCGACTCTCGCCGAGTTCGGTGAACTCTATCGAGTTTTGAACTCTTTTCGAGTTCGGTGAACTCATTCGTATTCTTCATGCCGTCGATTGAACTCCGAGTTTTGAACTCTTTTCGAAGTGATGGTGAGTTTTGAACTCTGTCGTATTCTTCATTCTTCATGCCGTGATGAGTTTTGAACTGTCAGAGTTTTGAACTCATTCGAGTTCGTTGAAGTAGCATATTCGGGTGAACTCGTCGGAGTTTTGAACTCTTTCGGGGAGTTAGGTGAAGTTCGTGAACTCGAGTTTTGAACTCGTCGAGTTCGTATTCTTCATGCCGTATTTTGAATCGAGTAAAGTTGAAGTAGCATATTCGGTGAACTCGCCGAGTTTTGAACTCGTCGATTCTTCATGTCGTGATTCTCGTCGAGTTTTGAACTCGTTAGAATTCATGCCGTGAACTCTATCGAGTTTTGAACTCTATCGAGTTCGGTGAAGTAGCATATTCGGTGAACTCGCCGAGTTTTGAACTCTGTTAGAGTTCGAGTTTTGAACTCTATCGAAGTTTTGAACTCTCGTCGAGTTCGTGAACTAGCATATTCGGTGAACTTTGTCGAGTTTTGAACTCTATCGAGTTTTGAACTGAACGTGAACGAGCATATTCGTGAACTAGCATATTTCGGTGAACTCTGTCGAGTTTTGAACTCGATGCGAGTTTCGGTGAAGTAGCATATTTGGTTAACTCTGTCAGAGTTTTGATGTTTAAGTTATTTACATTGTTTATGTACATTGGGATTTTTGACTGTTTAAGTTATTTATATTTTTAATTTTTTTGATTTATAGAAATGGAGACAGAGACATCAATCAATATCGAAGAAGACGTAGTTGGGTCTTCGTCTACTAAAGCCCCTGTTCAAGGCACGCAAACATTAGCTGCTCCTTATATAGGAATGACTTTTACAAGTGTTGATGAGGCAAATACTTATTACAAAGAGTATGGTCAACAAGAGGGATTTGAGACTTCGTGTTCTGGACGACTTCCAAGCAACAAAAAATCAGGTGGATTTGGTTAGTGGTTGTTTTACCGGGTTTGCTCACGTGAAGGGGTTAACAAGAGAGATGAAGTCCGATCAAGAAATACATCAACTATCCGGTGTGGTTGCCAAGCTAGAATTTATATTAAGAAAAGAATGCATGAAGAGATATATGAGGTCAGCGTTGCTCATAATGACCATAGTCACGGTCTGGTGACCCCATCGAAGAGAATTTGCATGAAAACTAACAAACATATGCCCGGAAGCGGCGGGTGCTTGACCGAGATATTTAGTGATAGCGGTTTATCCGTTGGGAAAGTGGCATCTGTTTTCCATGGAGAGGAAGTTGGGTTTACACGGAAAGATTGTTGGAACCATTATTATGGTTTGACCGTAAAGATGCCTAAAGAAGGTGATGCAACTGCCGTGCTGCAATATTTTATGCAGAAGAGTGCTGAGGATCCCCGGTTCTATTACGCTATTGATTTAGATGAAAATGGGACTGCGGTGAACTTTTTCTGGGTTCATGGGAGGTCTCGATGCCAGTATGAATATTTCGGGGATGTTGTGTCTTTTGATACCACATATCGTATCAATGCATATTCCATGCCTTTTGCCCCTTTTAATGGAGTCAACCATCATTATCAGTCGATTCAGTTTGGTTGCGCATTGTTGCTTGATGAGACAGAAGATACATTCATATGGCTATTTAAGGCCTGGCTTGCAGCCATGGGTGGTCGTGCGCCAACTGCAATCATCACTGACCAGGATAGAGCGATGACAGCAGCCATTGCCAAAGTGTTTCCTAATACTTGTCATCGTTACTGTCTTTGGCATATTATGTAGAAATTCTAAGAGAAGATGTCATTTACCAAATTTGAGACATTGGTAACCGAAGTTGAAGAACACTATTTCTTTTTCAGATAGGATTGTTGATTTTGAGAGAAGATGGTGTACAATCATTGAGAAGTATGAGTTGTCCGAAAATCCTTGGTTGATGAGAGATATATTCAACGCGGGAGAAATGGGTTCCTTGTTATTTCGGTGGCACCTTTTTTGTCGGTATGCACACGATCGGGTCGAAGTGAATCGATGAATGCTCATTATGACTAGTTTGTCAATTCGGACGACTCACGCTTTATGCAGTTTGTACATGGTAATGAGAAGTCTTTGGCTTTGCTTGCTAGGAAAGAAAGAGATTCGATTACCGCGACCGAGCATAGTTCACGGATTGTGCCTAACGATGCTTTCATCCTTATGCATGCCTTGAAAGGTCTATAATGATCTCAATATTCAATAAATTTAAAGAGCAACTAGAAAAGGCAAAGATGGAGTACAAAATTGATGGGGAACAAATTGACGGTATGGAACCGAAGCTACATGGTGAAATGGAGAGACCCATTTGAAGAATTTCGTTTGGAGAGTGAGTTTCGATAGAGGAACCTTAGAGGGAGATCATGAATGCAAGTACTTTCAGTTTATGGGTTTGCTTTGTGGTCATATCTTAAAGGTTTTATGCGCCACGAGATTGAAGAGATTCCAAACCATTTTAGATTGACGCGGTGGATGCAAAAGTCTAACACTTATATAGAGCGGAGTTTGATAATTGGATTTGTGGTGGGAATGTCTCAAATGAACCTTTGAGAGTGGCTCATTCTATCAAGGTTGCTTCTCAAGTGGCTTTACGCGTCGCGATACTTTTGAGGGTTATTCATATTTTATTGAAAAGATTGGTGAAATGGCTATTGAAATTTCAAAGTTTAATGAGACTTCCTACAAAGGAGACGCAGAAGTTGCAGAGCCTCCAGTTGTAGAGCCTTCGATACCTTCGGTTAATACATCACAGGTTTTTTTAATTTGAATGTTTAATTTGATATAAATTTAGTGTTTAATTCGGTGTTTAATTTGATATAAATATTTATTTTAATTCGGTCTTTATTTCAGCTATTGATTTTGAATCCCAACATTTCTCAAACAAAATGGAGGGGGAAGAAGAAAGCGGATAGATGGAAATCCCCCAAAGAGATAACCCTAAACAATTCAGGAAGAAAGTGTCACAGATGTGGATAGATTTCTAACCATGACTCGAGAAATTGTCCAAAGAAAAATAATAATAAAACTGGTCGATTGTAAGTATAGCTTTATTCAAAACTCTTTGATTCTAAATGTTCACTAGTTCTAATGATATTTTATCCGAAAGCGTCATGGACTTCATTGATGTCCGGACTTGTTAAGAGTGGTTTAGATATGGCAGCCTTGTTAGAGTTTTATCAAGTGTTGTTAAGTTGAACTGCGGTCGAGGGTTGTGTTCCATTGCATCATTATGTCCATTGGATAGTATCTAATGTTGTCCGCTAGCTAGGCTCTAGATAGGAAACATCATAATGATAGACCGGTGCTTTTTTGATAACTTCTTTCTCCTTTTTATTTTCAAAGTTCAATATTCTTTGGTTTAGGTTACATTTGGGGAGTTTAATTAGACCGAAGTTCTAATCTCATTGATGTTGTAGAATAGAGAAGTATGGCTCAAGGAGAAATGGAGAATCTGGAGGCAAAGCTTTGCTTTAGGTAAAAAATCGCGCCTACTCATCTATTCGTTCCAGCCCTCGACTTTGCATCGGTCGATCTTGATCTTTTCATCATTCTCTGCGGTTATGTTTCGACCGCTTCTGAGTTCCACAAGATGCCACGGTATCACCGCCACCTTGACTATGCACCATTGAAGAAAAGGCCAAAATTGAGTTATTAGCTACAACGGAGAAATTGTCGTGAAAAATGAGAGAAGAAGCGTAGTGTTGAAAGAAGGTGGAGAAGTTGAAGAGATTTGAAACTTGGAGTGAAAGGCTTGAACAAACCAAAGCTAGGTGTGGGCAGGCTATACTTGTTGCTAATTCATTCTGATGTGCTTAAATGTTGTAATACGAACAATAATATTTGGGATTGCATAAAGCATTTTGATGTGCTTATTATAAATGTTACTGTTGTTACACCAAGCGGGCCCACTTGCAATTTTGTTCCGTAAGTTGATATGATGTATTGATGCAGATACTATACCACCAGTATAATGCCAACATTTGTCAACAACAAATTTACCTCAACTCATATGATCATCAATCAACATCAACACAAACAAACCAAACTGATAAATTGCCAAAACATCAACATCAACAATATGGACTTAGTACGGCCATATCGTTTGGATTTGAATTTGGATAAAAAAAATGGCGTGTCTGTTTGGACTAAGTCCAAACGGTGTGGCCATGCCGTTTGGGACAAAGTCCAAACAGACGCCATTTTTTTTGCAAATTCAAAGTCCAAACGGCATGGCCACACCGTTTGGCCTTAGTCTCAAACGGTGTGACCATGCCGTTTGGACTTTGAACTTGCAAAAAATGGCGTGTTTGTTTGGACTTTAGTCTCAAAGCGGCAAAGTCCCACACCATTTTTTTTGCAAGTTTAGTACCAAAGCGGTATGGCCATGCCGCGTTGGGACTAAGTCCAAACGGCATGGCCACACCGTTTGGCCTTAAAGTACCAAAGCGGTATGGCCATGCCGTTGGGGACTAAAGTCCAACGGGCATGTGGCCATACCGTTGGCCTTAGTTCCAAACGGCATAGCCGCATCGCTTGAGACAAACGGCAAGGCCAAACGGTTTGGCCATGCCGCATTGGACTTTGAACTTGCAAAAAAATGGCGCGGTCTGTTTGGACTTTGTCCCAAACGGGTCCAAACGGTGTGACCACAACGTTCAAGAGGCAAAAAAATAGATCTTTTGTGTTTTGGCAAAAACATTGCGCATTTGCATTAGATTTTTGTGTTTTGGTAAATAACATTGGGATTTTTGTTTTGTGTTCGCATTAGAGATAGAGATAACATTGGGACATTAGAGATAACATTGGGACAATGTTACGCATTAGATTATTAATAGAGATACTTCGATGTGACAAATTAAAATCATAAATTGTCCGGAGAGCACAAGAAGAGCCATTGAATGGATATAAACCGAGATCTAAGCAAAAGCACATACGCCTGACCACTGGTAAGTAGTATAACTGTTTACTCCACTGACAGCAGACGTCCTATTAAAATCAATGCCTGCTAATAGCAGAAACATAACCAAAGGCAATGTGACATGAAATACATGAAACCCTAGGATCTTAGGTGAACATGAAAAGAATGACAAGTCCAAAGCAAGATCACTATCATTTCATATTTCAACAATATGACACCATGTGAAATACATTGTGCAATTATCGAAAATAAAGCTAAGTTGCTACATATCAACAACTTGCACTTACAAAAGAGTCCTAACATAACATTTTTTGACTACAAAGAGATTTCCAATCTAACTTTCTGACTTTATCTCCTTCCTGCAAAACAAAAAAATTGAATAAACAGATCAGTCAAGCAAAGTTAAATCAAACTGCTTTATTAAGGTCTGACAGAAAAACTAACCTCTCCACTTGCTTCATCATGTTCACCATCTTCCACCACCACCATTTGCCTAATTACCCCCCAATAAAAACACATGAATCAGTATAAATACTACCACATATGTCAAATCCAACACCAAATCTAGAAACCTCATTGATTGGAAAACTCTTGAACTTAAGTCATGATCAACTCTCAAAAGAACAAAGAAAGACAAATGCCAATAAACACTCCCCGCATCATCTCAACTAACACAAACGGAAAAGTAAAGCAAAACCCCAGATCATCTCAAATGCCAATAAACACTCCCCGCGATCATCTCAACTAACACAAACTGAAAAGTAAAGCAAAACCAAAGATCATCTCAAATGCCAATAAACACTCCCCCGCATCATCTCAACTAACACAAACAAACCATTTCCATTTCCAACACTCGTCCCCAACACAAGATAAAAGGAGGTAAACTAACCAAACTAACCACTAAACCCTAAACTAACCAAACTCAACATACCTAAATCCTATGCTCCTTCATGATATCGTCCGCCAATGAACTTGCACCGGGTCAAATTGTATGCCTCCATGAACTCGTTTCAGGCATCCTCGAATCGCAGCCCCACCCAATTGCAGGCCTTGATTGAAAAGAGAAATTTCATCAACGACGGGTCTTTGTCAAAATTAAAACACAAAACTATATTAGTATATACATTTACATTTATAAAATACCAAAACAAAACAAAACAAAAATTAACGTTGTAAGATATTAACTCACCAGATTATGATATGGAAAACTCTGTAGGGAGTAGTGACTAAGATGATCAGGGTTTATCATTCGAATATGACTATTGTTTTCGTACCAACTCATGTATCTACTAACACATTCCCATGGATAAGACGGAATGGGTCCTCGTTGTTCAAGTTGAATCAAGTGATTCTGCCAATTACTCCAGTAGGAAGACGTAATATTAAATTTCAAATCATACCCGCGTCCGGAAGTAGTTCGCATCGAGGTCATTGGTTTTGGGGGATCTGAGGGTACAAACTGCATATAACCCAACTGACGCACAACCCTCGCAACATTGTACTGCTCGACATTATCAAGAAAGCATATAAATCCCTCGAAAAATGTTATTTCATCCACCGGCCGTGTAGCTCGAACTTCAACATAGGGATACCATTCAACCTGTCAAATAGCATATGATCGAGGAAATTAATCATTAATCACATACTAATAATATTAATTAATAAATAAAACTATTTACATACAAAAATGCTTACATCGGTACAAGTCATATTATCAATGGTGGCTCGGGTATACTTCAATGCATTTGTTGTTGTGCTAGCATAAAAGATCGAGATGGCGAAAGTACCTATTAGCCGCGGGACATGCTCAAATGATAGTCCCTCATTTGGGTATGGCTTTCGAACATGGGAAATACTCATAAATCCATGCCTACATTAATATAGACACCGAAGTTAATATTGTAATAGATAGATAAAATTGACATTGAAAAAAAACAAAAACTAATACCGTAGGAGAGTGAAATAGCCCGAAACACCCTTCACCTTGGCACTTGTGGCAATCCCAAGACCTTCGCACAAGTAAGCCGAAGGCCGCACCCCACGCGCGAAGTCTCTCGATCTCCGGCAAATTTCAAAAGCGGTCTCGGATAACAAACGGAACTGCAGTTCAGGGCGCGGTCGGAAGAAGGCGGTACATCCAAAGAAAAATAACGGATAAGCTCTCACAAAGAACTGCGCACCTCTTTTTGGGTTGACGCCTTCTTCACAACAACCCCATTTTCATCACGTAAATCTTCATCTCTTACCTTCCTAGCAAACTGCTTCATCAAGAAATCCATCCTAACTTTGGAAGTGAACTTATTGGATTTCATCTCCGCATCTATCTTATCCATGGGTATGCCAAGATTTTTGTGGAGGAGTCTTTTTGTCTGTTCCAAGGTCAAATCAGTGTCCCCGATCCTTCGCTTTGCCTCGATCGGAACTCCTAAGAGTTGGGAAACATCGCCCAACGCGGATTGTCATCTCGCCCATGGCATATGAAGCGTGTTGGTCTCTGGATGCCACCTCTCCACAAACGCAGAGACCAACACAGGGATCCTGATGCCTGTATACACCTAAGACCAGAGCACATAAGTCGGTCCTTTGAAGCTCCACGTGAAAAGTAGAACATCCTGAACACTCTCCTCGATATCCCATTGTACCAACTTGTTTAGGTGCCCATGACACTTCAACACCCGCTCCGCCCCTAAAACAACAAAACTTAGTATTAATGTATGCACAAGTTTCAGAATACAAAATTTAAATACTAATAGACACTATATGATAATATTACCTGCCCTCCCAAACATCGCGAGCCACGTGCATTGCATAGTCATACAACAGATGTGACACACAATGGCCACCTCCATAAACACCTCTCTTGAACTCCAAGTCATTGTTAGACTTTCTCACAATATTCACTGGAGGTACAGGTACATGGACTTCCTCGTCATCCTCCTCCTCCTCCGTGTCCTCCGCGTCCTCTTCCTCCTCGTCAGTCTTCCTCTTCTGCATCATCAACACCCTCTTCTTCACTATCAGCATGACTTAGAACTACACTCTTCCCATGATCCATATTTACGTCATCGTCATCTACATCTACATCTACATCTAAAATCTACATCTACATCTACATCTACATTTCATCTACATCAATTTAACTATCCCCTTTCTTCTTTTTGATTTCCTAACTCTACACCACTTACAACATTCTTTGGGATCATCCGCTTCCGATCCCCTACTTAACTGATGCGAAGTGGTTGTTCTCCTTCCCTCTTTTTTCTCAGGCTCCTCATCAGCGACCCAACTACTACTCCCCACCTAACAACTTCTTAGCACCGCGGAAAACACTTTTTGCTGCATTCTTCACATTCACATTCTTTGTTCGAGGCATTGCTACAAAATAAATAGGAGTTAAAAATAAGACATTCAACTAATTCAAATTGTTGCAATACCAATGTGAAAAAACAAAGAACGAAATAAAGTGTGCATGCCAATCTATATCTAAGGTGTGCATGCTATCTAGGCAAACTATACTCTATTAAATCCCCCTCCACACACTAACAAAAAAACCCAATCTAATTCAAGCATGCGAACCCAATCTCATTATTCAATTTCTCTTTGGATTATTCTACTATGAAGATTTTTATTTCATGGAACCCCGAAGCTAGCAGCCTACATTTGTCGGGGGCCTGCGATAATCTTTATGAGCTTATCAAAAGCACTAAGTGGGCATTTCTAATTTCATTTTTCTTTTATTTCATGATAAGTATTTTCATAGCAATCATGTCCGCACCTAGCGACAAAACTATCAGATTGGGAACCCGGCGGAATATTTGTTTTCGTTTTTATTCATTTATGGCTTTTTTGGGCTTGTACTTTTTCAAAGATAGCCTACCCGGAGGAAAGCAACCCTTAGTACCGCTTATTTTTCAGTGATCTTTTCTTATTTCTAGGCCATTTACCCGAGCTTGCTTGGCTTTCAAAGTGGATTGAAGGGATAGACCTTCTTTACGTTAATCTTAGGTGTTTTTGTTTAGTTGAGGAGGACTATAATGCAAAATGATCGAAAGGACTGGGCTGGAAAGGGAGGAGAAAACAATTCAAATGGATAGCATGCGAAAATGATCTACTATTATTATAAGAGGGGTAAGCCCTCTTTCTTAAGTTATAGCATCGTTCGAATGGACGAACGACAAGAGCTTGATTCCAACTCACTTACGTTTTAGGATATGTCGGCAAGTCCAATACAAACAAAAAGAAAGAAGTTGAACCCAAAGACCACCAGCGTTTGCATTTCATCTCAGTAAAGATGAAATAAGCATTTACCTTTTTGCTTTGGCAAAGACTACTCATTTCGCGGTAGACTTTTCTAGCTTTATTGCTGGCTCTAAGCCTACCACTTTGAAAACCTAACCTTCGTTCGATAGAGCTAACCCCTTTGATATGAAAGTTTTCCAACCCACCCGAGAGAGGAGAGCTAGGAACCTAAGGAAATAAATTGAATTTGCTCTACATCATCCGGAACTAAATAAGCTTTGGGGTCTTAATTTCAATTCTAATCCGCATATAGAATTAGAACCGAGCTATCCCATGATCGTGATTTGATCATCATTATAGGGCGGAGAAACCACGCCTTTTATGATGAAAGGGGAGCATTATGTCCGATCAATACACCACCGTGCTCTAATTCTAATAAAGGGTGCTATGGAAGAAATTAGGGCGAATCGAGGTTTAGCGGTGCTTATCACTTTCAGACGCCGGACTCGTCGGGTTTATCGGAAGATTTTCTGAAAAGCTTAGTGCAAGTGTCGACTACACGAGCATTCCCTTACTCGGCAGAGCTTTCTCAAGAAAAAGGAAATAACTACTGACGGATAATCTTCATTCGGACTACACGATCTTTTTCACCAAGAGCTTGTTCGAAATGGGGCGCATGGGGAAGTACTTTGGAATGATTTGATTGGGACGCTTAGTGAGTTAATGAGCACTCGTTTGCACGGTTCCATCAACGCTTTTCTTGCGTGTTAGAATCGAATTCATAATCTATAAAGCTATAAAGAAGAGATGCCCCGTAGAAGACTCCAGGCCACCTAAGCTAACAAAAGGCTAAGGATACCCTTTTAGTTGTTTGTTCTTATGCCGACTAAAGCTAGCTGCGCCACAGCTTGAATCTCCCTAGAAATCCCCACTCGTAGCCCTTGACTTGGGTGTGTTAAGCATATTACTGGTTTCTTACCAAAGCCTTGGTTGGCTCAACTTTTTCTCTATCTCTAATGGCTAGACCAAAATCCCCACTTAAGCCTGCCTAGAATCTTGCTTCTGGGCTGCCCCTCTAGAGAAGTCGCTTTAAACCCCATCCCCCCTATAAGAGGTCGAATTGCTTGTACAACTAACCCGCTACCTCTCTAAGAAATCTGAGTACTTAACATTTTCGATCCCATATCGAGGAGGTGAGCCAAAATGAGCCATCAATACAAGATAGAATATATAGGACTCCCCTTTTTTTTTTTAGCCATCCGCCAACCGGATCAATCCACTTTAGCTCAAAAACTCGATAGAGTTCACGAATAGAGTTCACCGAATATGCTACTTTCACGAACTCGACAGAGTTCAAAACTCTGACGTAAATTTAGAACTCGATGAATTTAAAACTCGAATTCACGAACTCGAATTTAGAACTCTGACAGAATTCAAAACTCTGACAGAATTTAAAACTCTGACAGAGTTCACCGAACTCTGACAGAATTCAAAACTCTGACAGAGTTCAAAACTCTCACATAATTTAAAACTCTGACAGAGTTCACCGAATATGCTAGTTCACCGAACTCGACAGTAATTTAAAACTCGACAGAAGTTCACGAACTCTGACAAAGCATGAAGAATAATGCATGAGTTCAAGCTAATTAAATAACATTCAAACTTAATTAAATAATATTCAAACTTCAACGAAAATACCATTAAAGCTAATTAAATTTGCAAAATTATTACATGTACCCAATTTGAATAAAGGTTACCCAATTCGAATAAATTCACTACACAGAAGGTTACCCAATTTGAATAAAGTTCATACACGCGGTTGTCTAATGTTTTCTTCAAATACAGAAACTTGTTTACTTCCAAGTTTCTTGTTCCAAACAACAATATAAACAATTTCATACCCAATAAACGGTTGAACCAAGCGTTTTAAACTTGTTTACTTGTTACAGTATTCACCCAATTTCGCGTTTTAAACAATTGCCAAGAATAAAGTTTACTAGGTTCAACCGTTTAAACAACATCCAACGATATACCCAATTTGTTGTTTACTAATTAAACAACAAATCAAACGAATTAAATGTTCAAAAATACCTTAATCCAGAAGCTTGGTTCAAATTGGAGAAGAAGAAGCCGAGAGAGAGAGAGAGAGAGAGAGAGAGAGAGAGAGAGAGAGAGAGAGAGAGAGAGAGAGAGAGAACCCAACCCAATTTCGTGTTTTTGGTATTTTCTTTTTTTTTTTATTTTGAAATAAACCAAAATTTTATATAAACCAAAATTTTCGGACGGACGGTGAGGAGAAGAGTGAGATATATATAATATATATATAGTGACACTCTTATCTTTTCTTTTTCGATCTCGCCCTCTAGATCCCAAGATCTATATATATAAACCAAAAAATTTTGGTTTATATATATATATATATATATATATATATATATATATATATATATATATATATATATATATATATATATATATATATATATATATATATACTTTTATATATGAAAATCATATTTTATATAATAAATTAAGCATTTTCACCTTAGATTTCGTTTATTTATATATTATTAGTAAATAAACGAAATTTAAGGTGAAAATGCTTAATTTATTATATAAATATGCATTTTCATATATAAAAGTACAATTACATATATATATATATGTGTGTGTGTGTGTGTGTGTGTATGAATTAGTAAATTACATATATAGCTTCATATGTAAATTTGTATTTAAGCATATTCTAAATGTGAATTCGTATTTTCACAAGTGAATTTGTATTTATATATTTGAAATTTGTATTGCAACAGGATGTAAAATCTACTGGTTCTTACAAGGTATTCCGTTATTCTGCTTTGCTAATGCTAAAACTTGTACAAGATTTGAAGGGAAGAATTAGGGATATTCATATCACCAAGATGAAAGAAACTCCTTTTGGTCATCTTTTTATGGTTTTTGTCGATGAAAAGGTCGATAATAGAATGTTAGAGAAACCAAGCCACATCATTATAAAGTTGTTAACCAGTTGGTGCAAGGAAAGGCATAAGCTTAAGATATGAAATAAGTTTGTGTCTTTATGTCCATCTAATATGGATGTAACCTTTGGGCTTCCGATGATGGGGAAAGTTGTTGTTTTCCAGTCAGGAACGAGAATAGATGAAGCTATTTCTGGATCACCATTCCTGTTAAGACGTTTCTCCGGAGTTAACAAGATAACAACAACGGTTGTAAAAGAAATCTTGAACCAGATTGTAGACTCAACGGACCTTACGGATATTGAAGATGTGGTGAGACTACTCGTCATTTTTCTGGTGATGATAGTATTTGTAAGTAGTGGTGCGAGTGGAATAGCTTGGTCCTTCCCAAAGCATGTTGAGACTTTGGAAGCTATGTGGAGTGTGTCATGGGCTACCTCAGTTCACTCAGAACTGATTGAAAATTTTCAGAAGTGGGATAGCAATAGTCCATTCAAAATTTCAGGATGCATTATTCAGCTTTAGGTAAGATACTTACATTGTCTACAAATTCATATTTTCATATGTAAGTTTAGTTTGTTTTTTGACATATGCGTAGTCATATTTTCATAGCATATAACACCTCACATGATAAGAGAGAATATATATTTGCATATGTATATGTCAGATGTCATATGTTGGTAATATACTAACATTATATTGTCTGCATTTTAGTATTTTCATATGTAATTTTGTTTTTACATATGCATAGTCATATTTTCATAGTCTATATCACCTGTCTGGTGTATGAAAACATATATATGAAAATAGAAATTTACATATGAAAATCTATATATGCATATGAAAATTGAAATTTACATATCCATTGCAGATGTCATATGTCATATGTTGGAAAAAGAATTCTATTAAAATGTTGCTAATACAAATTCACATGTTATGTGCAGTACTTTTTGTGTGAGCATGTAATACTTTGTGAGCCAGTCTGCGAGACTTGCTTCCCACGGATTGCAAAGTGGTCGATGGAACGACTAGCGGATGAAGTACCAAAAACTTTCAAGCTAGAAAATGTTCCCAATTGCCACATCAAAGTAAGATTGGAATTGACCGAGGAAGAGAAAGAGGCATTATACCCTAAACACCACCAAAGTGAAGCTGAAAGCTTGAGGAAGGAAAATGCTTAGTTGAAGAGGGAGAATGAAGAGTTGAGGAAACTTAATAAAGATTTAAGGGGTGAAGTTGGTAGACTGACGAGAATAGTTTGTGAAGAGAGTCTAGAAGATATGTTTGAAAATCATGAACATATATAGCAAGTTCTATGGGGAGGAAAACATAAGAAATATAGATTCTATTGAAGGAGGAGGAGATGTCGGTTTGGTTGAAGGGGGATGAGATGTAGATATGGTTGAAGGAGGAGGAGATGTAGATATGGTTGAAGGGGTAGGTAGAGAACAGAGATGTGGATTTGGTTGAAAAGGAAAGCAAAAGAGAGCCCGAGTTGTCCGAGAAAGAGTTGGATGAAAAGGAAGACATTGGAGAGACTGAGTTGTCTGAGAAAAAGTTGGCTGAGAAAGAGACATGTGAAGATGAGTAGAAAGGTGAGGCAGAGGCAGATGAAAAGGAAGAATCCGAGTTGGATGGAGAAGAGAAAAGCAGAGAGACAAAGTCAGATGAAGATGAGGAGGAAAAAGGTGATGGAAAACCTAACTCGATATTTAAGAAAGTTAAGGAAAGGGAGTGGATGAAGAAAACATCAACAATATATGAGTTCGGAAATATTAAGAAGCAAACAAGGAATACTAAAGTTGCTGAAATTGAATTGAATGATGAACCGGTGATTGATGCAAATGATTTCGAGACTCCACCACCACGCGTAGGAAAGCCTATGTCAAGACCACATTCAACCAAGATGAGGAGTCTACTTAATAAAGAGAAGTTACCGTTGGTGGAAAGTTTTTTCAGAAAAGCAAACCAGAAGTAAAATTTACTTTTCATAAATATATATAATTTTTTCTTATCGTCTATGTAATTGCACAAATTGTTTTGATCGTGTATGCATATTGCAGTACAATTACGTGGATGGACATTCAAATACAGTTGAAAATACAGGGGGAACACGTGAACCACCTGATGTTGAACTTCTTCGTCAGTGATAAGGTAAATCTTTTTATTACTCAAATCTTTTAAAATTAAAAAAACTTGCAATTTAGTAATTTTTTGTACTGTTTATGGTAAATCATTGATTGGTACGTGCACTTCTAACTCCCCAAGGAAGTGGAAAAGCTAATTGGATCTTCTCTACCAAAGTGTCTCCATTTCTCATCATTTGCATGGGTAAACATCTTCTATGTAATTTAATTACTAAAGTTGAATATGTAAATTCAACTAAATATGCAAACAAGGCATGAAGATGTTGTTGTTCTTATTTGTTATAGTTGGCTTTAAGAGATAACCAGAAACAAGGCATGAAAGTCTATGTCACAGATCGATGTCCTAAAACAGTTGGACAACAAGGTTGCTCATCTATTTTTTTTATCATAAATAGTCCCAAGTTAAGAAAATACAAAAATGGTTATCACTGGACTTTGCTTCATGTTAATACTTTGAATTGAGAATGGACGCACTATAACTCTTTAAGGCCAAGGAACTACAAGAAGAAGAAATACATTTCGTTAGAAGATGCTAAAATGTTGGTAAGTGAAATTTTATTTTAAGTTACTATGTAAATTTAAGTTTACATAGGTCAGTTACTATGTAAATATATATATATATATATATATATATATATATATATATATATATATATATTTACATAGTTTTGGTAATTTTTTGTTCAATTTAATGTAGCAAGAGAGGGTGGTGGAAGCTATTAGATATATGCGTCAGGAGCTAAGGTTGCTAGATGTGGATTTGATAAAAGATATCAAAGTTGGAGCATGCTCACAACAAGGAGCATCGTAAGAACTTAACTTCCCAAACTTAAATGTCTTTTTAATCTCTTATCTTAAACTTCTTTTTTTGCATTTTCAGTTCAGATTGTGGTTTCTTCGTCATTTTGTTTGTGAAAACTATCCAAGATATAACACTAGAAGCCACGAAACAATTGAGGGTTAACCTGACATATGAGATTGTATCAAGCCAACAAGAAAAATGGGATCCAAAAGAAGAATGCAAGAAATGAAGAGCTTATTTTCCGTATTTCTAGTTAATTACATTGTGTTTATTTGTGGTAAAACATTGGAACCATTCTAACTCGGGAGTGTTCGATTATGATGTACTATTACTATTAATGTGTTGGAGTTGTTTAGTATTGTTCTGCATATTCAGTCTTTGCTGGATTATACTTTTTTGTATGGTTACTTTACCAAAACATTTAATTATGATGGATGAAATGTTTATATCTTTTTTGGAAATATTATATGTGCAGAGTCAAAGTCCCTTTCTCTGTCAGGTTAAGTACCAATATAATTATCTATATTTGTGAATCCAAGGTTACTTGAAAATCACTCTTTGTCCTAATAACATACTTCATTATGGTAGTTATTAAGAAGCTATTTATTGTCATCACAAACACATAATCTCCAAACAACCAACTGATCACCATTTCATCCTCTATCCCTAAATTGGATAGCAAAGCTAGCTCAAACATCTACTAAATTGGATAGCAAAGCTTTAGTGACTATGTAAATATAGATTTAGGGGCCATTTGTTTTTGCCTCTTATAAGACCTTGAGGTCTTATAACCTCTTATAAGATGTGACCTAGTGATTTTGAACATTTTTTTGGTTTGTTTTTTGCCTATTATAAGAGGCATTCTACTAGAAATGTCTTATAAGAGGCTCCAATTCTATAAGTATCAAAATTGGATATACTTTAATTTTATAAGTCTTATAACTTTAAAAATGACTCAAATACCACCGTCCATATACCCCTAACCTAATTTCTCTCTTCTTCTTTTTTCATTATCTTCTTCTCCAAATAACTCCATTGCCCTAGCCACCACCACCACCACCACTGCCACCACTACCACCACCATCATCACCACCACGACTACCACCAGCATCATCACCCCCACCACCACTAGCACCATACTATTTAGACTATCACCACCATCACTACCGGCCACCACCGTGCTATTAAGACCACCACCACCATCACTACCACTATACTATTAAGACCAATATCATCACCACCACCACCACCACCACCACTACCACCGTACTATTAAGACTATCACCACCACCGTGCTATTAAGACCACTACCACCACCACCGCCAATTAAGGTAATTTCCTAAAATCGATATTCTAATTATCAAAATTAATTTGAAACTGAAAATCAAACTATACGCTTGTTTCAAATTAATCTATTCAAGTTAAATGTGATATAAAACAGGATTATATTTGTCAAATAACCATCTATAGGATGTCATGTATTTGTTTTTTCTATTTTTACAAGTGCTAATTATAAGAGAAACTTAAAATGAAAAACAAACCACTTTATAAGACCATCTTATAAGACCCTCTTATAACACATGGTCTTATAAGAACCTCTTATAACTTAACCCAAAAAAAACAAATAGCCCCTTACATATATAATGACTATGTAAAAATACATTTACATATATTCTGTCAGGTGTCAGGCCAATTTCATTCTCAAAAGGTATTATGTAAATTTAAGTTTTCATAGCTTTAGTGACTATGCAAATATAGTTTTACATATATATGACTACGTAAAAATACATTTACATATATTTGGTTAGGTGTCCAGAACTTTTCAATCCCAAAAGTTATTATGTATATTTAAGTTTGCATAGGTCAAGTTACTATGTAAATATATATTTACATATATAATGACTATGTAAAAATACATTTACATAAATTTTGTCAGGTGTCATGCTAATTTCATCCCCAAAAGTTATTATGTAAAACTATATTTTCATTCTCCAACTAAAAAACATAACATATAAAATCCAAAATCAAACTATAAAATCCAACATCAGAAAAAAGAAAGCAAGTTCATCGACATCTTGTTTTTCATATATGAGCAACATCAAAGAATAGATGAAAAAAATGTAAATTCATTGAACCGGTGCAGAGTATGTTGTAGGAGTGGATCCCACTCTTGGGTTGCGGTGGCCATAGCAAGGGCCCTTGTTCTTCTTCCTATCTCTTGTAGCTGATAGGGTTATATACTAAAAGCATTACTTTTGTAATAACTCTAATTCTTTATATTTTGAATGAGAATCATATGGGCAAATGTTATCCATATTATATATGTTATTAGTTATATGTATGTGTCTAATACTTTATATTGTAGATGATATGGTGTGGACACACAGAAGATCATATCATCAGTACCTTATAAAGTATAAGTAAACGTTCACAACCTAAATGGATTTGGACAAACCATTGGTATGGTTATAGTATAATCTGGTATTAGTCTATCTTGACTATAGGATTACACTAGTACACTTTGTGTGTATTGAACAGGACCAAGTGAGGTTATTTCTCTTTATACTGATTATATAAGAGAACAAACACCTCTGTTATTATGGATGTTTGTCCTCCTAATCCAGATATAATAATGGGCACTTACGTGCATTGTACATTGCTTTAAATCATCAATTAGTGAGATTCATTTGTGAATTAACAAACTCGATGGATTGGGTAATGACATTGTATGTAAGGTGTGTTATTGATTATAGAGGAAATCCGTGTCCCGCAAGAGGTCGGGCTGATGATGTCCCCTTGAGGAGCTCATAAGGATTGTCATGTAAACCCTGCAGGTGAATTTAATCCGACATGACAATGAGGTTGAGTGGTATTACTCAAGGACATAAGAAGTTGATTAATGTAGTTGTCAGTAACTTGACTTAATCAACGGACATTCGATATCTTAAACATGGGGAGATCAACGAGCATATAATATGGAGCCCATAAATGTAACACGTAATTTGGGATTAGGGCGGTAGTGCAACAATGGCCTTTAGTGGAATAAGCCATTTATTGACGGACTTGGGTCGTGTGTTCTGGGCGAACATGGGAAGTGTAAGCCCATCAGGAGGCCCAACCCTAATTTCTCCTCATGGTCCTTGTTGTAGCCTATAAATAAAAACATTTCTTCTTGGCCAAAATTCACTATTCATCTGGATTGAAAAGAGTGGCAAGGAAAGATAGATCCAAAATCAGTTCTAGCTTTGTGAGAAATAAAGGGGTTGGTAGATCGTTGCCCACACAACGTCCAATCTATTGAAAGGAATACAATAGAAGATCAAGAGGTGGTTACTGATTTCATAGCTATTGGGTTCTCAGAGTTATCAAGAAGCTGATCTAAAATGTATGATTTTCTATCCAAAACCATGACACCCCTTATTCTGCTGTGCGTGGGTTTTCACGGTTTGTAGAAATTTGCATTCTGAAATAACGGTTCCTACAGTAGCACCCGTGCTATGCTTCCATTTCTTGTCTGGTCTCCCCATCTTCTTTTTTAGATCCGGAGGTAATAAATCAGGCACACTTGGTATTTTAGCAGGCATTTTACTGTTCTCCACAGGTACTATAGCTCTTGAATAACTATCACGAAATATCTAAGAATAGAAGAATTTATCACAGTTGGTATACACATTCAATCCATCAGCCAAAATGGAGCACAGTGCTTGTGCACAAGAGAATCATTCAATTCTCCACCAATTACAAGAGCAGTGACTTCTGTTCAAGTCAACCAAGTGAGTATGAGTAGCACGCACCTTAAAAATACCCTCCCTTGACTTGAGAACCACCCAACTTCTCTCCACCTCGATCCTCTCAGCCAATAAAGTTTCCATAGATGGACATAAGATAGTAGTCCAGCTCCTATCTAACTCCCGCCGATTAGACATCATTTTCATAATTTTCCCACGGATCTTGTCCACCATTGCAGTGATAGGCAAGTGGCGTTCTAGTAGGATCCAAGAGTTGAAGCTTTCCGCAATATTGGAACACATATCGTCATATCTATTTCCTTGAAATTAAGCATTACACAAATGTTCATAACCTATGGCAGACAAAAATGTTTTCACTTGATTGCCGCAAACATCTTGAAAATCAGCCATTTCTTTCTCAAACTTAGGGTGCGTCCCAGCATAGGCAAGGTCTGAAAAAAGATCCAGGGTATGCAAGCGGAAGCAATGGTTGCTGGGCATAGCTGAATTAAGATTAATTTTAAGGTGCCACAAACAATAACCATGATGGGAATCGGGAAAAATGCGAGAGACACCCATGAGTAGACCATGATTTCTGTCAGATATAAAAGTTAGCCTACGATCTTTGGAGACCACCAACCTAAGTTGCTCCAAGAACCAATCCCAATTATCATCAGTTTCAGAAAGTACAACCGCCATAGCTACTGGAAAAATACCTAGAACACAAATAAACATCAATTACTGATTTGGTTTTGCGTACCATACTCATTATGAAAACTTAACTCTTATATATAAAAATAAGTTTTCATAGGCTAAATTATTATGTAAATATTAAAATGCATAGGCTAAACTACTATGTGAACGTAAATTTTCATAGTTTATGATTGTTTAGTTTTACAAACTACTATGAACTACTATGTGAAAAGTTACAAACTCATAAAGACATACCCCCATTTGCATTTTTGGCAGTAGCTGACAAGACACACCCCTATTATTTTGTTTTCACAAAAGTTCCATCCAAACAAGCATAGGACGACAGAAGTTAAAGCTGTGAATACAAGCACCAAATGCAACAAAGAATCTCTTGAACTTTCATGTTGTTGATTTCTTTTCCAAAACAACATGACTCCCTGGATTGGTTTCTTTCAGCTTTCCAACATACCAATGTAACTAATGATAAGATAAAGCATGGTCCCCATGTATCTCTTTCAATGCAAGATCTATGCCGGTATGCACAAAGTAATAATTCAAGTTCACATCATATACCCTTAGAAAATGGTTAGTGATTTCACCTGGCTTAATCAAAGGCTTGTCTCTCACCATGTCTAAAACAATACTCTTTACAAGTTTAGTATTCACTGGGGGATTGTTAACGTCAGAGAATCCAGCTCCACATATGTGTTTTGCTTCCATTGTCTTTATTTCAAAGAACTTCAGCATCTTATACTTCTTGGATGCGTGAACTCTCCATAGACACCCAGTTTCAATCTTCAAATAACACTCAGCCGTGACTCTATCAGGATCATTCTTCTTAATAAGAACTTTGTAATGATTAATAAGACAATGGCGTAAAAGCTTAACATGAAAATTGGTAGCACCACCAGAAAATCTCTGTCCCACACCAATCAAAATAGGCAAAGAAGCGACATTAGCATATTTTTCATTATATGTAGCAGAAGAACTAGAAGTACAAGAAGAAGCCTGAAGAGAGACTTTGGAACTAGAACCAGCATCACACAAAGCAAAAAAATCCTCTTGACGATGTTGTTATAAAAAATGTATCAAAACTTTTAACCAAATTGAAGCAAACAAGGGATTGAAGCTCTGAGTCAGTATCTATCACAATACGCTTTGAATCCCTTACAAAAGATAGTTCTATAGACAATAGAGTAAGGTCTGGCCACTTTTCAAAAATCATACACTTTAAATCAGCAATCATATCGTTAGTCCCAACACGGATACTCATAATTTACGTCTCGTACATAATAGCAAAAAGAGCAGTCCCATCCATGTCTGGATTTGCAAAAAACAACAAAATCAAATTGATGAACATATGTAAATGTATTTTTACATAGTCAATATTACCAACGAAACAATATTTTCAGCAATTTAACTTTTAAATTTTCATGGTCAAAATAAAAATCGCAAAGAAGATGGAAAAGTGGTGAATCTCTTTAGCGTCTAACCTTCTTTTGTCAATTGAGAAACAAAGGAGGTCAAATCGTGTTATCCAAGCAGATGAATCGGTGTTCTTCTTGGTCGAAATTACGATGAATCTGTAAAAAGGGTAAAACGGATAATAAAATAAAATAGGAAATAGAAATCAAACTGGATTTGCCCTGTTATTGGAAAATAGGGAGGTTATGTGGTATGGGCTGATAGGAAAGGGTTTATACTCAACCGGATTAAAACCAAGGGGCTGAGCCCCATTTCTTAAATATTAATGTTACTACACTTCGGAGGAACGTAGTAAAATAGTTGCTAATATCCATAAAAGAGGGGTATAGACGATATATAGGTTAAGACGTTTGACGACTTTCATTTGCTTTTTCTTTCTTCAGTAAAGAAGAGTTTGTTTCTTCAGAGATACATGAAAATGAGCTATATACATATCAAAAATACACAAAGTGTATACATATGGAGCCGTATATAGAATTATAGATTGAACTAGGGAGATGCGTGGGTCCCGAGGACCGCACACCCAAAGATTAAGAAAAACTCCATTACTACATTAGTAATTATTAACTAGCTTTTGAACCCGTCCTACGAACGGGTGTCATTCTAAAAGTATTAGCAACTATACATAACTATGAGATATATATGAATATTATATTGACCACTCATCCAAATTTTTTGCAATCTGAAAATCCCACTTTCAAAAAAAATAAAGAACCCACTATTGATAAAACTCTACAACTTTTTTGTTGTTGTTTAATTAATAATATAAGTTTAATTGAAGTTTTGGAAGAATGCCCAAGGAGGTGAAAATCACATTGATGCTAATTGAATAGCAAAGCATTATGATAAACACCATTTTAAATGCAAAACTATACTTGTCAAGACATTCCCATTATATATGATACAACTATGTTTTGAGGTTAGTTCGATACATTTGCATCCAGTTTCTGAATTTCTGTTAATTATTTCTTGAGGTAAGTTTGATGCATTTATATCCTGTTGCCAATTTCTGGTTAATTATTCTTTGGAGATAGTTCGATTAATTTGCATTTAGTTTATGATTTTCCTCTAAATATTTTTTAAGGTTAGTACGTTGCATCTGCATCAAGTTTTCGATTCCCTGTTAATTATATTCTTTGAGATTAGAATAAACCTTTAATCATGAAGAACAATTCCTTTAGAATAAATATTCAATAACAACCATCTAATGATAAATTGGAAGGCCTAGTTGCTTTTATATAATAACCAATGTTTCTAATTCTAGTTAGAAACCAAAATAGAAATCTTACTAATTAACCTAGATCTAGAACAAATAAGAAACTCTACTAATTCAATATATAAGACTACTAATGATATAATTAGAAGCTTCTATATATGCCCATGCATCATACTCCCTGGCTTGAAACAAACGTGTCCTCAAGTTTGGTTGCATGTAGACTTGCGAATTAATATTCTGCAAAACTCTTGTACTTTATCATCATAGTTTCATGCACTTGCGTCTAGTTTCCAATTTCCCGTTAATTATGCTTTGAGGTTAGTTCGATGCACTTGCATCAAGTTTCTGATTTTCCGTTAATTATTCTTTGAGGTTAGTCCGATATATTTGCATCTAGTTTTGGATTTCTTGTTAATTATTTTTTGAGGTTAGTACGATGCATTTACACCCAGTTTCTGATTTCCCGTTAATTATTCTTTGAGGTTAGTTCCAAGTAGTTGTGTCCAATTTCCGATTTCTCGTTAATTATGTTTTGAGGTTAGTTTGATGCATTTGCTACCAGTTTTTGATTTCCCGATAATCATTTTTTGAGGTTAGATCGATGCATTCACATCCAGTTTCCGATTTCCCATTAGTTTTTTTTCCATTGAAGTTAGTTTAATGCATTTACATCCAATTCTCCGATTTCCCATTAATTATCTTTTGAAGTTAGTTAAATGCACTTACAACCAGTTTTCAATTTATCGTTAATCATTGTTTTAGGTTACTTTCAAGCATTTGCATTCAGTTTATGATTTTCAGTTAATTATTCTTTTAGGTTAGATTGTTAGTTATTCTTTGGTGTTAGTTCAATGCATTTGCATCCAATGTCTGATTTCCCATTAATTATCTTTTAAAGTTAGATAAATGTAATTTCATCCAATTTTCAATTTGTCGTTAATCATATTTTTAGGTTAGTTCCATGCATTTGCATTCAATTTTTGATTTCCCGTTAATTCTTCGATCATTTAGGCTAGTTCAATGCAGTTGCATCTATTTCTTGATTTCCCATTAATTACTTTTTAGAGGTTAGTTGGATGCATTAGCAAGGTAGTGGAACTGGGATGGAATATTCTGTTGGCATTATCCCTCACATGAGGAGAGAAAAGGAGTTGATTTCTGCTTAGAGAAGTCTGAGCGCAACCCGCACTCATATTGGTCTTGCTCGGAGCACGACCCGCTCGTGCCTTGATGAATTGCCTAACAAGTGAGCGCACCCCGTGCTCGACTTAGCCTTACCGTGAGCGCGACCTGCGCCCATGCCTATTTTGGCAGGATTCTATTTTTCCGGAACCGCGAGTTTGACACTATATGTTTGGGTTTTTGGCAAAACCAAACACACGAGAGGTAGTACAAAAGTCAGAGAAAACCAAATATTGAAAGCTATCAAGATTGAGAGATAACATTTACAGAGAGACAACCCTGTAAAGAGATAAGAGTGATCTAGTAAGGTGAGATACTGAAAGGAGAGATTGTAATCTTCCTTCCCACTTTATAAAGAACTAGCTCTTGTGGAAGTAGGCACCATTGGCCAAACCACGGTATATCTTTGTATTGTGGTATGCGTTTAATTCTGCTTTACATTATTATCTGTTGTTAATAGTTGTTTAGCGAGTTGGGCATGTTAGTCTAGGTTGTAGTTGATATTTAGAATTTGTCTAGAGTTGAATTGAGTTCAAATACAAGTTATCTGTGTAGTGGGGGAATCGATTAGTATTGGTATAAACCCCAACAAGTGGTATCAGAGCCAGGTTAGATTAGCCTAGGGTGTTATCCAAATCTTGGTCGGAAGGTATTTGACAAAATTCCTGAGAGAAGATTTGAGTTTAAATAACTTGTAGAAATGGACCATTCCGTGAACACTCGCATGACGAGTCTGAATAGGAAGAACTACACCATTTGGAAAGCCAAGATGGAAAACTTACTTTATTGCAAAGACTTGGCACAACCCATTGAGAATGGAGGAGAAAGACCGAAAACTGTTGCTGCGGCTGAGTGGAGCAAGCTTGACATAAAACCAATTGGGTACATTCGACAGTGGATTAACGACAGCGTCTTTCACCATGTATCCCAAGAGACTACAGCTTTTGGCTTGTAGAAGAAACTCGAAGACCTTTATGAGAGGAAGTCGGGCGGAAACAAAATGTTGGTCGTTAAGAAGTTTGCCGACACGAAGTACCAAGAAGGTTCTTCAATGTCAGAGCATCTTAACGAATTATAGAATACCATCAATCAAATGCATTTGATGAAGATTGATTTGGGAGACAAAGTTGAGGCTTTGTTTCTATTAGGCTCTCTACCCGAAAGTTGGGAGACATTAGCAGTCTCTCTACACGGAGCATCCAAGGATGGAATAGTTATCGTGGAGATGGCTACTGCGTCTTTGTTGAATGAGGAGAATAGAAGGAGTTCAAAAGGCAGCTCCTCTCACTTAAAGATCCTTGTCACAGAGAAACGGGGGAGAGATAGATACAGAAAACCATCTTGTTCTAGAGGTGATGACAGAAGTAAATCTAGGGGTGAAGCTAGAACTCCTAAGGCAGAGAGGCAATGTTACTATTGTGCCACCAAGGGCCACTTCAGATATGAGTGCAGAACATTGAAGAAGGATGAGAAGAATAACTATCTACATGAAGACATGGTGCAGAGGAACGGAAACACAAGCAGAGATACTACTGCACTAGTCGACGACCTAGTGGAAATTGTGTCAGATTGTGGTGTATGCTATCTTAATACCTCATGTCAGGATACAGAGTGGGTGATAGATACAAGAGCATCCTATCACGTCACACCACACAGGAAATTCTTCACTACCTACAGCTGTGGTGAATATGGTGAAGTGAAGATGGGTAACAGTGGCGTCTCAAAGATTATAGGCTTTAGAGATGTTCATGTAGAAACCAATGTCAGCTACACCTTGATACTCAAGGATGTAAGACATGTCTCTGGCATTCGGCTAAGCCTAATTTTGGCTGGGAAGTTAGATGACGATGGCTTTGTAAACTCGTTTGGTAATGGGGCATGGAAACTAAGCAGAGGTTCCATTGTAGTAGCCAAAGGGAAGAAAACTTGCTCTCTTTACAAAACACAGGCTAGTTTGTGTAAAGCATAAGTGAATGCGGCAGAAGAAGAAGCTTTCTCTGAACTGTGGCATAAGAAACTGTGTCATATGGGCATAAAAGGGATGGAAGTTCTTGCTAAGCAAAAGGTCTTGCCAGACATCAAAAGTACTCATTTAAATACATGTACTCACTATTTGGTAGGAAAGCAACACAGGGTGTCTTTCCAAAGATTCCCGTCTCACAGAAAGGACAATGTCCTTGAACTAGTGCACACAGACTTATGTGGTCCTATAAAAGTGAAGTCCCATGGGGGAGCTTCACACTTCGTGACCTTCATTGATGATGCGTCAAGAAAGATATGGGCCTATAGTCTGAAGACCAAGGTTGAAGTACTTGGCATATTTGAGAAATTCCACAGCATGGTGGAAAGAGAGACTGGGAAGTTGTTGAAGTGTATTCGCTCAAATAATGGGGATAAGTACATTGGGCCGTTTGAAGAGTATTGCCAGAGTCATGGGATTCGTCATGAGCAGACCGTTCCCAAGACACCGCAACAGAATGGAATAGCGGAGAGAATGAACCGTACCATTGTAGAGAGGATGAGATGCATGTTGTCTCACTCTAATCTACCTATAACCAACTGGGTAGAAGCAATGCGTACAGCCATGCATGTGATCAACCTATCGCTGTCAAAACTTCTGAATAGTGACTATCCAGAGAGAGTATGGCCAGGCAGAAATGTTGATTATGGATACTTGAGGGTATTTGGGTGCAGGGCATTTGTGCATATTCCGAAGGATGAGAGATCCAAGCTTGATGACAAAGCCAAGCAGTGCATTTTTCTGGGTTATGGAGATGAAAAGTTTGGTTACAAATTCTATGATCCGATTAACAAGAAGGTAATCCGAAGTCGAGATGTTGTGTTCCTGAAAGACCAAACCATAGCAGACTTTGAGGAGGGTGAGAAGCTACAAGCTTTCACCAATGATCTTGTTGATTCAGAACCAGAAGTTCCTGCTGTGGAACGTGCAGAAGGCATTGAGACTGCAGAGAACCATGAGTTTGAAGCTCATGATGAGAATCTTATTGCTCATGATCGGATAGATCGAACCTATTGGTATAGAAGATGTAGATGAGATGCATGAACCACCACCAGAGCAAGCAAAAGTGCATTCTCCTGAGGCACCAGCAGATGGCGTAAGGAGGTCAAACAGATTGAGACTAGCTTCAACCAGGTATCCACCACATACGTACTTACTACTATCGGATGGTGGAGAACCTATGTACTATCAAGAGGCACTTGAAGGTATAGACAAAGAAAAGTGGTTGAAGGCCATGCATGACAAGATGAATTCTTTGCATAAGAATCACACTTATGAGTTAGTTGAGAAACTGCAAGGACGAAAAATTCTCAAGAATAAGTAGATATACAAAGTCAAGCATGAGGAGAACAATCCTCACCCAAGGCACAAAGCTCGCCTTGTTGTGAAGGGATTCAGTCAAAGAAAAGGGATTGACTTTGATGAGATTTTCTCTCCTGTAGTGAAGATGACTTCTATCCGGGTGGTATTAGGTATGACCGTAAGTATGAACCTAGAGGTTGAGCAGCTAAATGTTAAGACAACTTTTCTTCATGGAGACCTTGAAGAAGATGTCTACATGGACCAGTCATAGGGGTTTGAGGTCAAAGACAAGGAGCATCTAGTATGCAAGCTGATAAAGAACTTGTATGGGTTGAAGCAAGCACCGAGACAGTGGTACATAAAGTTTGATTCCTTTATAGCAAAGCAAGGATACAAGAAGTCTGCTTCTGATCATTGTGTGTTTGTTTAGAGATTTCCATATGGGGATTTCATAATGCTATTGTTGTAAGTGGATGATATGTTGATAGTTAGCCTAAACATCAACAAGATATCCAAACTGAAGAAAGACTTGAGTAAGTCCTTTAAGATTGAAGGATTTGGGTCAAGCAAAGCAGATACTTGGGATGCGGATTACTCGAGATAGAAAGAGTGGGAAATTGTGGCTTTCTCAAAAAAGCTACTTTAAGAAGGTGTTGAAGAGATTCAACATGGATCAAGCGAAGCCAGTCAGTTGCCGCTTGGTGGGCAGTTCCGTATGACCAAAGAGATGTGTCCAAAAATTGAGCATGAGCAGAGTCAGATGGAAAAGATTCCTTATGCATCCACAGTGCGCTAGCTTGATGTACACAATGGTGTGTACAATGCCGGATATAGCTTTCGCCGTGGGCCTTGTAAGCCGTTTTCTGTCAAATCCGGGTAAGGAACATTAGGAAGGTGTTAAGTGGATATTGAGATATCTCAAGGGCACTTCCAAATCGTGTTTGTGCTTTGGTGGAAGTAAGCCCTTACTTGAAGGCTACACTGATGCAGACATGGCAAGTGATGCTGACTCAATGAAGTCCACCTCCGGTTATCTGGTTACTTTTGCAGGGGGAACAGTTTTTTGGCAATCAAAGTTGCAAAAATGTGTTGCCCTCTCCACTACAGAAGCTGAGTATATTGCAGCCACTGAGTGTTACAAAGAGTTGATATGGATGAAGAGGTTCTTCGACGAACTAGGGCTAAAGCAGAAACAGTTTGTAGTTCTATGTGACAGTTAGAGCACCATCCATTTGAGCAAGAATTTGAGATTTCATTCTAGATCCAAACACATACACGTGTTATCATTGGATTAGAGAATTACTCGAAGACAAGCATTTGTGTATCGAGAAGATCCATACCGACAAGAACGGGTCGGATATGATGACTAAAGTCTTACTGAAAGGTAAGTTTGACGTTTGTTGTATTATTGCCGGAATAGCAGCACACTCCTCATGTTGATTTGGAAATTGCATGGAGGATGCCCCCTTCACTGTTCAGGAGGGAGAGATTGTTGGCGTTATCCCTCACATGAGGAGAGAAAAGGAGTTGATTTCTGCTTGGAGAAGTTTGAGCGCGACCCGCGCTCAGATTGGTCTTGCTCGGAGCGTGACCCGCACTTGTGCCTTGATGAATCACCTGACAAGTGAGCGCACCCCGTGCTTGACTTAGCTTTACCGCGAGCGCGACCCGCGCCCATGCCTATTTTGGCAAGATTCTATTTTTCTGGAACCGCGAGTTTGGCACTATATATTTGGGTTTTTGGCAAAACCAAACACACGAGAGGCAGCACAAAAGTCAGAAAAAACCCAATCTTGAAAGCTATCAAGATTGAAAGATAACCTTTACAGAGAGACAACCCTGTAAAAAGATAAGAGTGATCTAGTAAGGTGAGAGACTAAAAGGAGAGATTGTAATCTTCCTTCCCACTTTATAAAGAACTAGCTCTTGTGGAAATAGGCACCATTGGCCGAACCACGGTATATCTTTGTGTTGTGGTATGCGTTTAATTCTGCTTTATATTATTATCTGTTGTTAATAATTGTTTAGCGAGTTGGGCATGTTAGTATAGGTTGTAGTTGATATTTAGAATTTGTCTAGAGTTGAATTGAGTTCAAATACAAGTTATCTGTGTAGTTGGGGAATCGATTGGTATTAGTATAAACCCCAACATATTCATATATGGGTGGAGTCAGATTCCACTACTGCAATGAAGTCATTTAATAACAACTAAATGCATTGGTGAGTGCAAGCGGCATGGAAAAAAGTCAAGTAGCTAGCTGATTGGATTCTAATCACCAGCACATGGCGAGAGGTAAACTTTGGAGCAGACATTTGCTCTAAAACTATTGTCACCTTGGCAAATGTGGAAACAAATGTGGGTCGGTACTCCTAATTTTCTATACAGGATAGAAGAGTAGTAATATGACCTACATACTATAGATTTGTAAATTAGCTATTTGTCAAAATGAAGACATGATACTTATATTAACTTTAACTCTTTTTTTAAACTCATAACCTTTCCTTAATCAATACAATTATCTTTAGTAAAAAAAAAAAAAAAAATCTCATTAATTATTATTTGAGGTTTATTCAATGCATTTGCATCAAGTTGCCGATTTTCCATTAATTACTTTTAGTGGTTAGTTGGATGCAATTGCATCCAATTTTAGATTTCCCATTAGTAATTCAAGGTGGTGTGTAATACCAAATTCTATTAATCCTTATGTTATTTCCTTCCAAACATGGCTTAAAAATATATCATACAAGTACATGATTCACTATGTTGGATCATAAAAAAATGTCCAGTTTTCGATTTTCAGTTAATTATTATTTAAGGTTAATTAGTTCATAAGATTTCCATCAGGTTTCAAATTTTCCATTAATTATTCTTTGAGGTTAGTTCAATGTATTTGCATAATGTTGTCAATTCCCCGTTAGTTATTATTTATGATAGTTCAATTCATTTGCATCTAGTTTCTAATTCCTCGCTAAATATTCTTTGAGGTTAGTATGCATTTGCATCTAGTTTCCGATCTCCTATTAATTATTCATTGAGGTTAGTTCCATGCAATTGCGTATAGTTTCTGATTTTCCGTTAATTATGCTTTGAAGTTAGTTTGATGCATTTGCATATAGTTTTTAATTTTTTTTAATTATTCTTTTAGGTTAAATTGATGCATTCGCATCAAGTTTATAATTTTCCATTAATTATTCTTTGAAATTAGTTCAATGTAGTTACACATAGTTTTTTTATTTATCGTTAATCATTCTTTTAGGTTTGTTCAATGCAGCTGCATCCATTTTTTGATTTCCTGTTAATTATTTTTTGAGGTTAGTTAGATGCATTTGCATCCAATTTGTGATTTCCCATTAGTTATTCAAGATTTCAAGGTGATGTGTAATACCAACATCTAGTTTCCTTGCAAACTTGACATAAAAAATATATATATATATATATTATACATGATTCACTAAGTGTGATCATCAAAGAGTATCCAATTTCTTATTTTTTGTTAATTATTCTTTTAGGTTAGTACAATGTATTTGCATCCAGTTTTCGATCTCCCGCTAATTATTCTTTGTTGTTAGTTTCATGCAGTTGCGTCCAATTTCAAATATTTTTTAGGTAAGTTCAATGCAACTGCATCAAGTTTCTGATTTCCCGTTAATTATTTTTTGAAGTTAGTTCAATGCAGTTGTATTAAGTTTCCGATTTCACGTTAATTATCCTTTGAGATTAGTTCAATTCATTTGCATCTTGTTGCCAATTTTTCATTAATTATTCTTTGTGGTTAGTTTGATTCATTTGCATATAGTTTTCAATTTTATATTAATTTTTTTTTAGGTTAGTTCAATGCATTTCCATCCAATTTTTTATTTCCCATTAATTATTCTATAAGGATATTTCAATACAACAGTTGCATCCAATTTTTGATTTCCCGTTAATTATTTTTTGAGGTTACTTCAATACATATACATCCAGTTTCTGATTTCCTATTAATTATGTTTTTTTTTAGATTAATTCCAAGTAGTTGGGTCTAGTTTCTGATTTGGCATTAATTATGCTTTTAGTTTAGTTCGATGCGTTTGCTTTTAGTTTTCAATTTCCTGTTAATTATTCTTATATTAGAGGTTAGATCGATGCATTCACATCCAGTTTCTGATTTTCGATTAATTATACTTTAAAGTTAATTAGTTCAATGCAGTTGCATCACCTACTTAGCTTGCTCATGTCACTGATAGAGTGATCTTTCAAGAAACCCTTCCCTTTCTCACTGATCCAAAAGAAAACCCCACCTTACATGCAAATCTAAACATTCTTAGAGCATTATGTGATGGTTCTCTTTTTGGTCTAATATTTTAATAGGTTATGGACTATCACTATACATAGTAACATGTGATTAGTATCGATAGTCTATACATTACAAAGAGATTTGGGCCTTTTATAGATTTGAGAATAATGATGTTTCGTATTTTTACCTAATATGTTTTGCAAGGTCTACAGGTCTTAGAAGTTATAATTTTCTCCTAACAATCATTAGTTATTTTCATTATTATCGTGTCTGGTTGTCATCATATAAAAACACGTGATTGACATTTTCCTTTGACATTGAGGATATAAAGCATGATATTGGTACTAAAAATATAAGTATCAAGACAGTGAAATCACCATGTCACAAACATGATCATCTACCTTGTTGAACTCGGCCTTAATATTTAAATAGTGAACATTGTCTGGGTTGAATATCTCTCAAACATACTGCTTGACTTTCTGTAACTGTATTACCTATTACTGTTAGAACTTAAAAGTTGGATACTCGAAACTCGTTTATAATTTATCCAACTTTGTTAACAACATTTTTTAGTGCAAAAAAATTGAAATATTGTAACTCTCAGATATAGGGGTTTTGTTTCTTTGAGGTTATTTTCTACATGGTTTTCTAGGGTTTATCTAGCTAAAATTTCTAATTTAAAAGAAAATTTTGAAAATAGTGTTTTTGTGGAACTCTTCGTTGAACCTGCGTTACGTGGATAACCTAATTTTGAATTCATTTTTTTTCCCCGTAATTAGTATTAGAGTTTACAAAAAATTGGAGACTTTGTGAAGTCTTGAAAAATAGAGCCAAGAGAGTATAACTATAATATATATCTAAAGATTAACCAAACCGGTGTCTAAAAGTGTGATGATTTGCACCACTCCCACAATTTTTGCAAAAGCTCGATCTATTGTACTTAGGAGCAGACCCAGGAAAGGGCTACACCAGGCTTCAGCCTTGACTTAAAAGCCATTAGCCCAAGGAAAAAAAAGAACCAAAGGTTAATAACCGATCCCCCGCTCTCTATCTCTCTGCGACTCTGCCTATCTTGGATCGAATTTGTTACTTATTCAAAAGTGAATAAGTGAATAACCCATCTCTTGATTCTTCTTCTACTATTTGTTGCTCATTAGTCACCTATTTGAAACTATTTTGTTTATTATCTATGAATTGTTCGGTTACTAGAGCTTTTGTTTAAAATATTGTTGATCCAAGCCTATTTCAAACGGTTAGCACTAGTATTTTAGCTAACTCGTACCGATAAAAGAGGAAGAAGAAAGTGTTTGAAAGTTTGATCTAACTTGTTTTGTTCTTTCATTTGTAATGTCTAATTAAGGAAATGTTGTTAACTTTTTTCATATAATAAAATTAGTAAAGTGTTGTTCACTTGTTTGGTGGTCAGCTGATTGTGGAAGTGTGTTAGAATAATAGAATTTGGTGCTACATGATCGGTACAAGTCGTTCTTGTCAGCAACAAGATTGCATAACATTTGAGCATCGGTATCGCGTTAATATATTTAACAGTGTTATAGATTTTCAATTAATGGAGTTGAAAAGTAGATTAACTGAGGAAACAATAGAGTTTTTTTGCTGTTAGTTTTGCTTTGAACCTTAAAGATGCTTTCAAATCATTTAGGATTGATCATATTTGCAGTCTTGCTGAGAAATTTTATTTTTGAGATTTCACTTATCAAGATATACTTATATTGAGAGTTCAACTGGAGCATTATGAGATTAATGTTTGTCATAGTACGGTTTTCCATAATATGTCCACGGTGTCTGAGTATTATAGAAGATTAATTGAAACTGGAAAGTCGAAAGTCTATCACTTGATTGATAGATTGATTCATCTTGTGCTTACTCTTCATTCCCATATCTACAACAACTATAGAAAGGGGGTTCTCAGCCATGAAACTTATCAAAACACAACTTCAAAATAAGATGGAAAATGAGTTTTTTTATTATTCAATGGTCATCGATTTTGCTAACGATGTTGATCTGAATTTGGTAATAGATGATTTTGACGCCTGCAAGACTCATAAAATACCGTTTAAGTAGTTTTGCTTTTTAAATAGATTTGTAGTCAAATTTGATCAGATATTTTAATGAATTAGTATATATATATATATATATATATATATGGACGTTTTTTTTTTAGCCAGGAGAGAGTTGAAGTGTTGGGTCTGCCCCTGACTGTAGGTCAACCCCTGACTGTACTACCGCACCCCGCCCTAGGTGTTGCACCAGAGACATCCGAATCCTAGTTCCTTCCTTCCTTAGAGCAGGGTGGCAAACTAACAAGTAGTGCAACTCTTTAACATTGTTGCCTGTGAAGGGTTAAAGATTTGTAAAACTCATTAAAGTAGAAAGAAAAAATCTAGTACTCCCTATATACCATTGTTTTATATATGTACATCACACTACAACCACTTCATCAAAAATTCCACATGCACTAGTGCACTCTCACACAATCGTTGAACATGAAGATGTTAGAGGATCAAATACAGCAGGCAGCAAATACTTCCTTCCATTCACCCCCAACGCATTATAGCTAGCTCCCGAACCCGAATCTACCAACAAATCCCCAGCATAACCGGGATAAGCACCTTTCGCATACACTCCAGGGCAAGCTGATGACGCCTCGAGGTACGCACCAGAAGATCCTTGATAGAATCCATTACCAAATGGATTTGTTACAGTTCCGGCCAAAAGACTGGCTATATTTACTATCATGCCATCCAAGCCCACATCACCATTTGGTGCAACTAGTGGCGCAGTCTGTGGTCCATAAATCGGTTGGTGGAATGGCCATGCACATTGACCAGGACATTGAGTTACTGAGTTACCAACCCATATAAAGGCCGAGTTCTTTTCAGCATTTGAGCCATGAAAGCCACAATTGCTCATACAAAATCCTTCAACTGCAACATCTTTATCAGTGAGGACAAGTACCAACCTCCCCGGTTTTGAGTTCACTTTCTGAGTTAACTCAGTTATTTGGGCTTTTTTCAGAATTTTTCCCATTGGGTAGTTTTCAATGGACACTTGGTTAGATAATACGACTTGGGCTTGTTTCTTTCCAGCCTTTCTCAAATAAGTTTGAATGGTTTTCCACCAAAGTGCAACATTGGGCTTGGAAGATGAAGAAACCATTTGTTTTGTAGGATTTAAAGAGAGAAGAAAATCAGCAACAATTGATTTTTGAGATGGTGTGAACTGACCATACCAAAGAATTGAAACAGGTAGTTTTCCTTCAAGCAAAACACCATTATGGTAACTTAGTAGCATGGGTGGTGGTTGGTATAGAGAAGTAAGCTTTCTAGCACCAAAGCAAAGGTTAATCAAGCTTAAAACCAAAACAGCTAGCAAAAAATGTTGTTTTTGAAAATTGAATGAACCCCATTTTAGAAATGTGTTCAATAACACAAAAAGAGATGTGTGGAATTGGGAGTGAGAGAGAAGCGACGAGAGTATATGTAGGTGCAAAGGGTGCATGAATTTGTGCAAGTGGGACTGCTTTAATGTTTAAGAAGTTGCCTTCAATCAAAATTAAAAAAATAAAGCTCACGGGGAATCCCAGAGATAAGATGTGAAATTGTGAAGGAGACATCTGAGAAGCATCTCACTATTTTTTATCTCTTTAATTTAATGTTTTGTTTAGAACTTTCATGCCATTGGATTCGCTGTTGGTCTGCATGTATGCACAGCAAAACTGACCTATTACGTACATTGCTTACTTGTATAGCTGTGTAAATGTTGCTTGCTTAGCATATTTTCTCGATAGTTGCATCACGATTAGCAGAAAAAATATATAAAACGGGAAATCTTACTTTCATCCCTGCAAATCGAAAGGGTGAATTTAATTCACCTTCCTCTTTCTTTCCGTGAAATGCCTAATTCGAAGACGCCTGTCTATTGGCAAGAATGATTTCTGCGCGCAATTAGCTATATATTAGCAATTAGAGATCATAGTAATTCCGACTAACGACAATTATCCTTAACATCTTAGAATCAATGAAAACACAAGAACACTAATATAACCATTAAAATAATAATGAAATAACAAAGAATAAACGAACACAAGGAACTTATGTGGTTTAGCAATTTCCTACGTTTAGAAATACACCAAAATCCACTATAATCAAAGAGTTGTTTACAATGTCACGAGCCTCACACAAACACCAATCTCTCTCTCACATTTTTGGTACTCACAAATTTATGTTATTGTACTATCACAATGCACTCACAAATTTGGCTATTGTCTTACACTAATTATTGTTCCAATAATGTACTTAGTCAACTCACTACGCGCCCCGTATACTATGAACTCTCTTAGTTGTGTCTTATTAATTATTAAATACCTTGGGGTATTTATAGAGAACGTGAGAAACAAAAGTAGTAATTGGTTTTCAAAACCAATTTACGAAAACTAATTTACTTGTTCATCACCGTTTAGGAGAAGTAGTGCTGGCGGGTCCATGTTTCCAATTCCGATTTGAAAACTAACCACGTGGTGATCAGGCTCCATACTTTACAATCTCCCACTTGGAGACTGCTAACCAAAGTAAATCAACTCCATGCATTTCCAATGCATAATGCGCTTCATCTACGATTTTCAAACTATAAGACCAACTGAAGCAGCTAGCTAGACATAGCTTCAACTTCTCAATAGTCATTGCCTTTGTCCATTGTGAGTCCCAGTTCATTCCAGTAGCTCCCACTGTAAAGATATAATTAGTAGTACCTTTTCTGCAATCAACTTCACCTGCAAAGTCTGTATCAATATACCCTTGCAACTACACGTCACCCCTCACACAACATATGCATTCATCAGTGGTACCTCTTAGATACCGCAGTATTCACTTCACTACTTCCCAGTACTACTTGCCATAATTGCTCATCAACTTGCTAACAGCTTCCACTACACGGAAATATTTGGGCACATGCAAACCATAAACAAGTTTTTTTAGCTTGCATACCATATTCTCTCTACCTAATTCTATGAAACACTCACATTACTGCACATACATCTCTTCCTCTTGGTCACCATGGAGGAAGACAATTTTCACATCTAACTGCTCAAGGTGTAAATCTTTTGCTGCAACAATACTCGACACTGACATCGTAGTATTTAGTTTCACAACTGGAGAGAATATCACTATGTAATCAGAGACGAAGGACTTCATCTCATTCTTCATTGCAAGCTCCCACTCGCTCGCATCATCAACCTCCAATGCTTTATCATAACACTGGGGCACACCGCCATCAGTACGTGGCAATGATACTGGCAGTCCTCTATTGATTAGGTAAGATGCCGTGCTAATGGTCTCTGCCCAAAATTGCTTGGGCATCCCTACTAGTATAAGCATACACTTAGCTCTTTCCGTCAGTGATCTGTTTATACACTCTGCCACCTCGTTCAGTTGAAACATCCCTCGCAAAGTATATTCCATCTCCATTCTATTATCTACACAATCATTCCTCAAACCTACATCAACGTACTCTCCTCTATTACCGGATCTCAACTCTTTTATTTTCAAGTTTGTCTCATTTTCAACCTTGGCATTCCACTTCCTGAACACTCCATAATCTTCAAATTTATGTCTTGAGAAATATGCCCACACCTTTCTCGTATTGTCATCAATAAAAGTTACAACATATGACTTTCTGTCATGGGAGGAGATTGTAGATAGCCGCTAGACATTTGTATGGACTAACTTAAGCTTTTCCGCTTTCAAAGTTCTGCCTACATTATGAAAACTCACCCACTTCCGTTCTTCAACGCAATTGTCACAGAAGCCAAACTTAGTCGACTGTAACATGGGTAGTTTTCCAACTAAGTAAAGGACTTGCATTCCTTTCTCACTCACATGACCAAGTTTGTGGTGCCACACATCCAGATCTTCTTTGTTATACACAATAGCAAATGAACCACATGCATCAATAGTCTTATAGAGAGTACCACTCCTCTTTCCTTTTGCCACCATCATAGAACCCTTAGAGACTTTCCAAGCATTACCAGTAAAGATTGTGACATAACCTTCATCCGCCAACTGCCCCACAGAAATCAAGTTCTTCCTCAAATCAGGAACATGTCTCACATCCCTCAATTTCCATACAAACCCTTTCAACTTGATCTGCACATTACCAAGGAATATCTTGCCTAGGTCACCTTTGGTGTAGTTCACAAAGAACTTTCGATTTGAAGTAGCATGGAACGATGCGCCGGAATCTATGACCCAAAACTCCTAATTGTTTTTCTCCATAGAACATATCAATGCGTCATCATCTACTTCAACAACATTAACATCTTGATTCTTGTTCTTGTTGTTATTTCTTGGAGCTTTACATTCATAACTGTAATGGCTTGGCATGCCACAATTGTAACACAAATCATCACTTGTATCTTTAGGTTCATATTCAATATCATCAAGGCTATGAGATTTCAATCTCCCCTTTCTATGTTCTGACCGATGTCGGCCTTTGTATGAACTACTTCCTCTACTCTCTGTGATCAATGCAAACTCTGAAGTGGAGGCATTATCCGACTGCCTTCGGATCTCTTCGGTTAGTATAATACTAACAACTTCATCATATTTCAACTTAGATTTACCAGAATAACCACTAATTACAGAAACTGTGGCTTTCCAACTCGGTGGCATCTGCCCAAGAATTGCACAAGCCATCACCTTATCATTAAAAGTGATCTAAATTGACTCAAGTTGGTCTTTGGTCTCATTGAACAAATTAAGATGTTCTTAGAAAGAATCTTTCTCAGACATTCTCAATGTAAAGAGTTTCGTTATAAAATGTACCTTATTCGCCGCAGAGGGTTGTTTATACATACTTGAGAGAGCTTTCATGAGAGACGCTGTCGTCTTCTCGTTCTTGAAGTTGAAGGCTACGGACTTAGACAAACTCAATCGGATTGTCGCCAATGCTTTTCTATCAAGCAAATCCCATGCTCCTTGTTCTATCGTTGCAGGCTTCTTTCCTACCAACGATTCATAGAGATCTTTTTGATAAAGATAATCCTCTATTTGCATCTTCCAAAAGCCGAAGTTTGTACCATCAAACCTCTCAACCATGGTTGTCATCTTTTCGATTGTCATTGCTCCCACTTAAACCAAACTACAGTGGAGTAATCTTCGATCACTCAAGAAATTTCTTCAAACACTTTGTGTTAAACAACGGTGGAGTTCACCACTCAAGAATTTCTTCAAACATCTTCAGTAATTCGATTCACAAACCACGCTCTAATATATACCAGTTGTTAGGAATTAAAAAACACAGTAATTCCGACTAACGACAATTATCCTCAAAATCTTGGAATCAATGACAAAACAAGAACACCAATACAACCACTAAAGCAATAATGAAATAACAAAAAATAAATGAATACAAGAAACTTCCGAGGTTTGGCAATTGCCTACGTCTACAAACGCACCAAAATTCACTATAATCAAAGAGTTGTTTACAATGTCACGAGCCTCACACAAACACCAATATCTCTCTCTCTCACACTTTTGGTACTCACAAATTTATGTTATTGCACTATCACAATGCACTCACAAATTTAGCTATTTCCTTATACTAATTATTGCTCCAATAATGTATTCAGTCTCATCACTACGCGCTCTGTACACTATGAGCTTTCTTAGTTATGTCTTATTAATTCTCAAATATCTTGGGATATTTATAGAGAACGTGAGAAACCAAAGTAGTAATTGGTTTCCAAAACCAATTTACTTGTTCATCACTGTTTAGGAGAAGTAGTGCTGGCGGGTCCATATTTCCAATTCCGATTTGGAAACTAGCCACGTGGTGATCAGGCTCCATACTTAACACTATATACCTCACAACTTCATTTTATCATGTATTAAGCATGAAAAATGGACCACATTCCGACACAATATCACCCTAAAGCGCTTTATAGTCTCGAAATTTAGTATAAGTAACTTTGTTAACTCGTCAAAATTTCCAAAATCCTGAAATTCTCGACATGGTGCCATCTAATTTCATACTTTTTCTTTCAACACAATGATTGGGCTAATTGGCTAAGATAGAAATTAATCCTTTTACAGATAAATTATGAATTTATGACCATTGGGTCTAGTGATTAAAGATATGAAATGTGATTATGTACTACTAATTGTCAAATTTGTACCGTAATTCTCTCAAATTTGCACCATTACAACTCCATAGAAGTTCCTTATCAAATTCTCTCAGCCTTTCTCTAACATTGATGAATCCCATTTTGTTTCAGAAGGAAGCACCGAAGCATGGAGTACACACTAGGCCTATATGATGTGGGTCCGTTGACGTAAATCCCCGTACAATGAATATAGTACATATATACAACAGACCCACAATGTTATGCACTACCAATATGCAGGACTTCATCTGAAAGAGAAAAAAATGTAAGTCGCCCATGAAGAGCGAGGCAAGGCCACATGACCTGAAATGGACTAGTCACTAGGTTTGCATGAACTTCCATGCTTGCAGGAAGTGAAGTGTTTTTATTGGAGATCATAAATAGAATCTACAATTGTCAGTGAAATACAACCTAAATGATTGAAATGGTTCATAAGAACGCCTATTGTATAATGTAATCTTAGTATGTAGAAAGAGTTAGGATAAGAATTTTAATGGCAATGGGCATCCATTTTCCAATTCACATCCGAGCCTATAGCACCAACTAGTCAATACAGTATTGTCAGGTGATACCTCGTTTCTAAATGTTTGGCAATGACTTCCATCAAACTAGCTAAGCATCCTTGAGCCGTGAGCGGGGTTAGAGCAAGATTTACTGATGAGATTACTATATTGACCCAGTTAAATCCATGAATACATTGATGCTATTCGATAATCTTAAGGTGCACTCGCATTTCAATTGGAAAAGATACCTTCATTTCAATGCGTGTTTAGTATTTCTCCAATTGCAATCGTATCCTACTGATTAAACATGAGCTTGGTGTAGTAATTAATCAAACAATTTCAGGAATGTTATTATATTACAGGACAATGCAGCTTTTGGATCCGATAAATATCAATAGGCTGTAGTACTTTGAAAGGCAAAATCTTTCTTTGCAAGATTGTGGTTAAACACTGAAAATATCGCCTTAGGAGCAGTAAATCATGTTAACGTTTGGGAAATGTGTTACATATTAGAGAATGAGGAAGTTGCAGAGGAATACTAATCTGTATTACGTCACTAAATTTGGACTGCTAAGAGGATTAGGTGCTCAAAGCAATACAATTAGAATTTCATGACTATACAGTCATATGCTAAGCTAAGCTGTGGCCTGTGGGCATCCAAGTTGGCTATATTTGACTATATTGCTAACAGATTGCAAGATAAAATAATTCTCTCATAACAAGGTGCACGAGTTGCAGGTATACAACAAGATATGAAGAACATATTATAGTGCATTAGTATAAATTAATCTAATGATTCATCATTAATGGAAGGAACATAGTTAATTGGGTTATTTATTTTGCTTATCTAGGTTGTATTCTAATCAAGCTGCTCATATATCCATCCACAAAATAACAAGAAGATTCTCTCTGTCTTGGCACTTTGTTTAAAACTATCATATATATATATATATAGATCGGCCTAATGCAATGTGTTTACTTATTGTGAGATCATATGTTCTACATACAACTGTCTAATGGAGTTCTTTGATTTAGCTTTTGATCTGTTTGACTGCCGCTAATTTGGAAATAGCTGAACATGAACATGATAACAATATTATTTAACCTTGAGGGTAGTACAACTGGTCCGGCTTTGGGTTTGCTCTCCAATGATCACTAATTCGATTTCTCTCAAGGCCACTCGCTAGGCAATACCCGGTCGAATTTTCAACCATGTCCTAGATTAGTCGGGTGTGTATAAGCTGGTCCGGATACCCAATTAGCAAAAAAAAAAAATGAGAACAATATTTTCTCTAAAATTTTTAATAATTTTTAGGATTAAGTAGTATTACCTCCCACTAGATGAGCCAATTAGGATTTCACCCCTGCTAGATGGGAAATTAGGGTCTCTCTCTCCCCCCCCCCAAAACACCGGTCAACTTGGTTTGGCGGTTAACTTTTAAGTCAAATGGCTGAAAATGACACAATCGCTCCCACCTAATTAAAATTGAATATTTATTTTTGAAAATAATAAGAGCATTTGTGTAATTTTCAGTTGCTTGACTTGAAATTTAACGGTCAATCCAAGTTGACTGTGTGTTTAGGGGGAGACCCTAATTAGCCATCTAGTAGGGGGAAAATCCTAATTGGCTCATCTAGTGGTGGGGGTAATACTAGTTAACCCTAATTTTTAACACCTATTTGTGTTTAACATATTGACTCAAGATGCTAGACTGAACAATACTGTCTTTATTTGATAAACAATAGCAAGAATGGTTTATTGGTTTAGTAAACCAGTATTAATTAACTTTCACCGCAATTTTTTGAAGAGCTTGGGCAATGCACGCCCAGGGTTGAAAGTTTTGTATATTACTGATGTTCTTGGAAGCCAGGTGGATTGTTACGAAGGTCAGTGAAGTAGTGACAAGAATGTTAGCTATGGATGAGGCTAGAAATACATGTCATTAAGCATGTTGTGTTTCAGAGGGCAAAGACCATATTCTTCGCAATTTAGCTCAACTGCCCAAGCTCAATATACTTCTGTGTTTTTGGAATCACACTCTTTATAAAAATACTTGAAACATTGCTGTAGTGTTCAAACAAAGAAGACAGCCGGATATAACAACTTATTCCTTTGGTCCCCTGTGAACCAACAATCAGTACTTGACTAAATTCCTACCCTTGGCTAAATAGTAAATGGGAATATATATATCTTGAGTTCTTGACCAATTGATACTTGATAGAATAAGATTTAGGACGAACAGCCAACTCTTGGATTGGCAATATAAGTGCTCGATATATAATGCCCCTATTTTTTGTTTATAATGAAAAAAAATATTTATCATCTAAAATGCGTACATGATGGACTGATGGCTTTACTAGGGAACTAGCATATATGGAGGGTGCTGAGACAACGCAACAATGTACGCATTGTTTGGTCCGCGCCCGGCTCAGCATGTGCTATAAGTCTATAGGGCCAATGTTAACAGGAGAGCTCACTGAGATGGGCAATGGGCAAAAGAAACCAGAAAAACAAAACAGATACAACAAAGGGCCAGAGAACCAAAGCTCACATCTGCTGAATCAGCAGCCAACATTTCTATAACCAATGCTTTTCTCAGAGCAGAGTAGGCCTTATATGTTGCAGCGTTAGTAGAGCAAAAACAGTGACTATTTTTATTCAGCTTCAGAGTACTATAATATACACTTAACCGAAGTAAACGAACAGTAAACCTTACGTCAATGTCTTAATTAACTCGTGTAATAATCTTGGATCTAGGTGTTTCGTTGAATCCCCAAATCATCACCAGCTCGAGGAGCACAAGATACTCGAAATACATTGAATGGTGATCTCATCTGCCATGAGACGCGCTGTTGTCCTTGTTCAAGAACGCCCCCCAGCCATAACTCAAATATTCCTGTGTATTTGAAGGCCTGCTAAAAAGAAATGCATGCATGTGAACATCAAGGAGAAGTGCACAATGTTGAAGATTAAAGGTTGAGCTTTGATCAGCAAGCAAACACCTAAGATCGAGGATTTGCTGCGTTCTTTTAGGACATATGCCACGTAATGCGGATAGCTAACAAATCTATGACTAAATTGGAAACATTGTACGCTTTACACTTAAAGTTTTAAACAACTACCCCCTAGTGTTTTAATACAAAGAGAGTTGGATGGCATGATGCAAGGGAGCATGAAAGCATGATGCAAATCCAGCAATTTCTTTCACTAGCTAAACCTCGACTTGAATTTTTAGCAAAGATAACTTTATCAAGGCATTCAATATAAAACATTTGGTCATCACTCCGGCCTGTACTGGGTTTATTAATATATCAGTAATTCGTGCACACTTTTAGTTGTAATGTTTGCCTTCAATTCAAATACATCTGTCTCGTACAGTGAAGAAACAGATAGCACACCCCAAGTTATATTATGACAAACCTGCTTCCCATTGTTTCCTCAACTGCAGATAATAATATTCAAGAGGTTTCAAGTCACAAGATAAACCTCAAGAGTCACGAAAAATGTAGGATCAGGTTTTGCATTTATACGGTTATACCATTTACCAAAGGAAACAAATGTTACACCATTGTATGACATCAAAATACAAGCTCGAAATCCATCCGCCTCATACGAAATTGAAGCTTATTCACTTAGGAGGTTTGTGCTAGATTAATTAGTGTAAGAACTCTGGAGTAGCAAACAATTTAAGCGGCTCAACACTGGATTCCATCAATTTTGTTAGATGGGCATATCCACCATTCCACCCTAGAGAAACGCTGGAGTTCTCCAATTGTATCGTAGTTTGGCTGCGTTACAGGGTTTAATGATGAATTAATTATCATAAAGCAATAGCTAAATTTTCTTGTTGTTATGAAACTAGGTGTGCAGCTTTGTTAATGCTATCCCCCAGATTTAGGTTTAATCTACTCTTTGACCTAGATACAATAATAGCTGCATTATTGGCTGATGGGAAGATGCAGGTGTTAGTTCCTCACTTCCTCCATGAGACTTCTTCCTCCCAAGCATTATTCTAACACATCACATTAGATTGCATGATCTCTTCGATGAACTAACATGCATTTTTCCCCCTACTTTTCGAGTTAAATGTGGTTCAAATAACAAGTAAAATAAAACAATTTAGAAACAATGTTACGCGTGTATGATTGTAAAATATGATTTTTGAAGATAAAGAGTTCCTCATTTGTGCTGTCCACGACTTCTAGCTTGTTTCTTAAACGCGGATGCCAATTAAAATATTAACTGGAAAGCTATCCATTGCTTATTATATTGTTAAAGAACATCGATCGATCTTATCATAGTATTGGATGAACAGAATTTTGTTCTTTGGAATTTGGATTAAGCCATTGAATCATTATTACAAGAGAAACTGCACTTAACATAGCATGCAAGTTAGCACACTGGATGGTTGAATTTGAATGGATGCATGCACTGGGCACAAATATTCACCTTTGCAAGGAAGACAGAAATGGGCTGCTATACCACCAACAAAACTCCGGTGACCTGAAAACAAAGAAAAGCTGGAATTTGTCTTTATATGCATCAGAAAACAACAAGATCACTGAGAAAAGATATCTATTAAGCAATGAGCATGTTATATAAACTCCACTATTAAAAGTGGATTTATAACATGAATTGAGAGCTGATTTTTTAGAATCCAAATAAAAATATTTAATTTTATCAAAAATTGTTTTGAAATTTGAAAAATCTGAACCGTTGGATAATTTTATAATATTATACGCAAATTTTGATACGTCTAGACATCTTCAAATGTACTGATTTTTTTCTAAAAATGATTTATATTGTGAAGAAAACATCTCACCAAAAATCAGTTTTTAATTCATTGTTTTTTATAGTAGAGTTTTTTTGAAATTTATGTAAATAGATCAAATTCATATAAGGGACAGGAATAAGTAATAACACAACTCCAAGAAACAATTAATAATTAAAGGAGTTGAGGACCATAAGACAGCTAAAAAAGCACTACAAATGTACCATGCCGGTAGAGAAAAACTGATGGGCCCAATAGCCCAAACTTGGTCCACCTCCTTCCAAATACAAAACACCCAATGAAAAAGATTATCCAAATCCAACGTCTCTAACTAAGTGGTGGACATCACGTAGAAGTCACGTGCGACTGTGCGAGTAGTCGCATAGCTGGACATTCAGATGGGCTCTTTCACGAGTTATCTGTGCAAGGTTCAGAGGTGCGGACCGCACTAGCTGTCCACTTAAAAGTCATAAAAATCAGACTGACTCTGCCAGTTGGCTCATCCGTCATCCACGCATCCCCGTAACTCTCCAGCCTGGCCACTCCTCAAACGTCTCTTTTCTTTACCCTTTTTCCCCCAACACCCTCATACCACACAGCAACGCAACATACTTGATAACGGTACTTATGTCATTTTCTATTACCATGAAAGGAAGTGCTGCACTTTTGCACTACTGTAAAACTAGCTAACCTGTACTGCTACTGGTCATGTAGTCCCAAAAATGAGATAAAAATAAAGGAAAAGAACAAAAGAGAAGAAAAGATATGCAGTTGAAATTTGGCTCACATTAGCTGTTCACAGCATAGGAAGGAAAATATAATCATTAAAGAATTACGCGTTTCAAGTTCCGTTGCTTCTCACCTGTTTCTTTCTCACTTGCGTCACCACGTCTTCATTTTAATAATTCCACTCTATATAAATCGCTCTTCCACTCCTCTCCCAACACACAACAATCAATACACCAATCTTAACTCTCTCTTTCTAGTTCTCAAATCTTCTAAAATGGCTTGTACTACTTTTACAACCCTGCTACTACAGCTTCTTTTGGTAGTTTCTCTATTTCATGTCTCTTCAGCTGGAAGGAAACTCGACGAGTTTGTCCAAGACCCATCATCCGTTTTAAAATACCATAAAGGCCCTCTTCTATCTGGTAAAATTACCATAAACCTCATTTGGTATGGAAAATTCAAGCCTTCCCAAAGAGCAATTATTTCTGATTTTGTCCAATCTCTCTACCCTTCAAAGTCCCAAACCACACCATCAGTCTCTTCATGGTGGAAAACAACTGAAAAATACTACCCTCTCACTTCCAAAAAACCCACTTCACTTCATCTCACAATGGGTAGACAAATTCTTGATGAAAACTACTCACTAGGGAAAACTTTGAACAATCGAAAAATTGTACGTTTAGCAGGAAGAGGTGATCAGAAGAATGCCATCAATGTTGTATTGACAGCTTCTGATGTTCTAGTTGATGGGTTTTGTTCTAGCAGATGTGGTACTCACGGTTCTTCATCAACCAAAAATGCTCATATCAAGAACAAGATTTACAAATTTGCTTACATTTGGGTTGGTAACTCTGAGGTTCAGTGTCCTGGTCAATGTGCTTGGCCATTTCACCAACCAATTTATGGACCACAGGGTGCACCATTAGTTGCACCAAATAATGATGTGGGTCTAGATGGAATGGTTATTAATTTGGCTAGTCTTTTGGCTGGAACAGCTACAAATCCATTTGGAAATGGGTACTATCAAGGATCCGCAGACGCACCACTTGAAGCTGCATCAGCCTGTCCTGGAATATATGGAAAGAATGCTTATCCTGGTTATGCTGGGGATCTTTTGGTGGATTCAAGCAGTGGCGCAAGCTATAATGCTAATGGTGCTAATGGAAGAAAGTATTTGCTGCCGGCTTTGTTTGATCCCTCAACATCGTCTTGTTCGACATTGGTCTAAAATACTATTAAATGTATTAAATTTAGCCGTTATACTGTAACTCTACAATTTATTCATTCTTTTTGACATTAATGAAATATATAGCAAATTCCTTCGGGTTTGCTTTCAAAAAAAATTGTCTCAACAGTGATAATTAATACTAGGTTTTAAAACCGTCCCACACTCTTGCAACCCAAAATGGTGCTGACCAATTGCAGTTCATGGATTTTAGACAGCGCTGCACCGCTGCTACTACCTCTCGTCTGCGCTCATTTGGTGACTGATCAAATAAGAAAAGACTTGGGAAAAAAAATAAAAAAGACTACTCAAAAGAAAATAATGGTAAAAGCTGTCATACGAGTGTGTTTGCTAACCAACAAATACTATTAGAGCATTATCAACGCGTTGTGATATTTTGTTGTGACACATCAGCACTTTTAAGGGATGAAAATGGTTAAAATTAGTTAAAATTAGCACGGCACAAATTGTGTTAAAATTAGCACGGCACAAATTGTCCCGTCTAGAAATATTTTTTTTATAAACAGCACAAATTGTCCCATCTATCAATTCTCTCTATTTTTATGGTACACACCCATTTTTGCGCCTATCGTTTTCCTCCACTTTCTACGTTAAAGGTGAAGCATCTATCATTTCTTCATCTCCTCTCATCAATCAACAATTGGTGTGAAAGAGTAAGTGAACTAATTTTCGACGACGATCATGAAAATACCGCAATCGTTCAACAAATGCAAAGTAATGTAGTTTTAGTGGCGTCAATGATTCCGGCTTTCAACACTTTATCTATACCAAAATGGGGTGGATCTGTTGATGGTAGAGAATACACTAACCGCGATCGTGTTGGTCCGATGTTGGTGCGCATGAACGGTTGGTGGCTGATTATTTTGCTGCTAGACCAACTTATAAAGCAGATAAGTTTCGTCGTAGGTTTCGTATGAGAAGACCATTTTTTAACAGTATATTGAAAGTTGTCACTAATTTTGATGATTATTTTAAGCCTTCTTGTGATGCTCTTGGTTTGCCTCGGGTTTCGGGTTTGGTAAAAATGATAGCTGCAATACAGATGCTTGCTTATGGTTGTCCAACTAATTCAATGGATCACTGGATAAAACTTGCTGAGAGTACGACCCGAGAATCACTTCATCATTTTCAGAATGCGGTTGTCAATCATTTTTTGAAGAAACGACACGAAGCCCAACAAAAGAAGATGTAACACGTTTGCTTGCAGTAGGTGAAGAACGCGGTTGGCCAGGTATGTTAGGTAGTTTAGACTGTATGCACTGGGTATGGAAAAATTGTCCAACTGCGTAGCATGGAACTCATTTGGGCCATGCTAGAAAAGTTTAATCGTGATTTTGGAAGCGGTTGTAGACCGGGGAGCTATGGTTTTGCACGCATACTTTGGAATGGTGGATCGTGTAATGATCTTAATGTGTTAGATAATTCTCATTTATTTGATAATTTAGTCGAGGAACGACTCCAACTTGTGTTTATCAAGTTAATAACAATCCTTACAACATGGGCTACTACCTTGGCGATGGAATATATCGACCATGGGGGCACAACGATTCAAACAATCCCATCTCCTGCTACTCCTATGGATACTAACTTTGCAAAAGTGCAAGAAGCAGCTCGAAAAGATGTGGAACGTGGTTTTGATGTTTTACAGGCTAGATTTACAATTGTTAGCAGGCCTGCTCGTTAGTGGGACAGAGGAGCTCTATCCCGTATAATGAAGACATGTATTATACTTCACAACATGATTGTTGAGAATGAACGTAATGTACAACTTCCAAAGTGGAAACCACCTTTAGATGAACGGTTGCGGCATGAAGTTGAGATGCAGAGTAATGACTATTTGTTTGTACAAAACATGGTAGCCAGGACATTAAGTATTCCTTGTGGAGCTACTAATCAATAATTGAAGAATGATCTAGTTGAACATCATTGGGCACGATATGGTGCACGCCACAACCAAAGGAACAACTAATAAGTTTGTTTAAATTTGTTAACTGTGTTTTTTAAGTGTGCTTTTTGTATTTTCTGTTAACTGTACTTTCATCAAGTTTGTTTAAGTTTGATTTGTCTTAGTTGAATTTTCTGTTGAGAATAATGGGTTGGAATGTATGGACTATGAGGGGTTGAAATGTATGGAATAGAAGATGTTAGATAATTAGGAATAGAAGGAGCAGTAAGAATACTGTCACACCCCAAATTTCCAGACAATATTTAAAACAATTATATTCCATTATCTGGAAACCGGGGTGAAACAAAACCCAAAACCGTACCCTTCAGAAAATCTTAAACCAGAAGACTCCAAGAGCAACTCCAAATCACGTGTCCTTATCCACTACACTCCACCATCTATGTTCCCAAGAACACACCCACGTTGCAAAACAAAGCAAACATGGGTCAGCAAATTGAATTTGCTGGTATGAGTAGACTAACAACAAAATATATGTAATAATCTTTCAAATTAATAAATATAACATTACCAACCATTTTCACTTGGAAGACAATATAGTTCTGTTTTCCAAAACGGCGTGTAGTTTCTTTCCAAGTAAGATTTCATCCCCAATATACAAATTCCAAGAATCTCATATAATAGTACTCATCATTCCCACTTTCCAAAATAACTCACAACATAAATATCACTTACATTCTATTTATTAAATGCACATATGATAACCTAATTAAATATGAGTTACCACTTACATTCCATTTAAGCCAACACGTCGTCTTAGGGTAGGATATTTACGTCCCTGTAGAAAAGATTAATAGATCCTACCCTCCTACAAAACAGAGTTAGACATCACAATAAAATGATTTATCTCAGCCAGTCAAATTTCCATTCATAACCAAACCTCATTTAAGACATTTAAGTCTAATTGATATGACCTGGTTAGTCCCGCATATTTGGGGAATACCACTTATCATAATACCTATATCAAAGGTAGTCATTCATATGACATCATTACGTCATAAAGTTTCTGCGTGCATAACTACAGATCTCAGACTATCACAAGTTATTAATATTTTTGTAATAACATATCAAGTTATAGTCATTTCGCAGTCACATAGAAATCACAATCAATTACTAATATTATTCACAGTCACACCTCACATCCATAACATCACACAATTCATATACTTTTACTTAAAAACCACTCGTCTACTTATGAAAATAGGGAAATATCACACCCAAGGAGTACATTCATCCCTTGTGAGTATCAACTCATACAAACTACGTAAACATTTCTCATAAGAAATCATATACATCATATGCAATAACTCCATCATACGTAAAATCAATATTTTTAATTTGCTTATTAATTATCTTGTTTACTCATTTATTCAAAGACATAGCCCAACCTTTAGTTCCTACTCCACGATTTGCACTACACACATTTGCCAAATTACACATATCCGTGTGCCTCACTCACACCGAGTACCACTACAAGACATATGTCCCAAGCGGGATATCGCCTCCAGGAAACATACTTTCATCTTGTAAACTCGAAATTTGTGAGTCACATCCATCTCTGGACTTTCCATACATATAATCACAAATCCTTTTTTGGGCATAACAAAATATCAGGTCATTCATTGCACATTCAATGAATACCTTGGGTCATTCTCGCCACATTCAAGGAATACCCATCATAATATTAATAGGTCATTCATGGCATATTCAATGAATACCTTGGGTCATTCCCGCAACATTCAAGGAATACCTTAGGTTATTCTCTCCACATTCAAGGAATACCCACCTACATTCTCGTACATTCAAAGAATACAGCCCACCCGCAAGGCGAATGCCTTAGTTCCTCTCTAAGGCGGCTTTTCACATGACATCATTAGTCATAAACATTTCTTTTAATCACAGAGGCGTGAAGAGATCTAAAGATGTGGGCGACACATTAAATTTTCACCGGACATTTTTACACCGGATTTTTAACACTCAAGAGTTCTCATTTATTATAATATTTTCATTGTATTATAAAATAAACATCGTCTCAAGCAATAGAATCATTAATAAAGATTCTAAACACAATAACCAATCAACTCACCTCACTATCCATTATATAAATCATAAATATCAAAAGGTTCAATAAGGAATAACGCATTAGTTAAATGTCTCGTTAATATATTTTAAACTACCACAATCACGTACAAAATTAAGTACTAACATTGTACACATATAGTTAATTATCACAATAACTAATAACTAATAACTAATATATAATATAGTGTAGTGGCTGCACTTTTGCTCAAAGATGCCTACGTATCCAAATCTTTTAAGATTGGAATCAAACCTTCGTAGTTCTTAACATAGTCAAAAATCAAAGTCCATCGATGCCAATATATATAATTGCATAAAACCACGTCAAATCTTTATTGGATAATTACAAACATGTTTATACAAGTTCCGACAACCTCCTATTATTGGATTTGTCTACAAAATTCAATATGTCAAAAGTTTGAAAAATCAACATTCAAAAAGTCAACGGTCAACAGTCTCAGTCGTGGTCAACAGATCATTTTCATAGTCAACAGACTCATAGTTCATGACTCATGATCATAGCCATGGTTCATGGTTAAGGTCATGGCTCATGGTCATAGAGCTCGACCACATTTGGATTAAATTAATAAACCTGACATGTCAAACCTATCCACTCTACACACTACGGAGGGACTTCATTTGTACATGAATTCCTGTATGTCTTGAGCTCTATTGAGACAAAGTAGTCAAAAACTCAAAATTATCAAATCAGACTACCTTAATGAGATAAACATGAAAATCAACTTCGATCAAGGCCTTTCTTTACCTTGATCAAACTTTTGCTGTCACCTTTGGCTATTGAGAATGTTGCCTTGTTCTCAAATAGCTTCGGTCAATCCTACAATTGCTAATGGCCTAAAGCCACAGTACACCAGTACCTCCCAGTCGTGGAAGAGCACAATTAGGAACAAGAAATATATTGCTATCCATATATCCAAACTTCTGGCAAGAATTAGATTCTGTCGTGTATATTACTAAGTCAATGAAGACCTTATATGGGACCTAGAATGTCAATTAAATCTTTTTGACCACATCAATATTTTCATTACAAGTTTCCAATATATAAAATAAGTAAATAACTAATAGAATCATATGATTATCAATCAAATAAATTTTTAAAGAACATGTTTAGACTACTCACTTGTGATACGCTCCTGCTATGCTATCAGTAGATTTCCAGCAAGAATCCTCCCTTCTCCTTTATGTGAAAAACTCCATTTTTTATTTTCTTCTCTGTGTCCATTCAATTTTACGAGTGAACTCCTGTGTAAACACCATTTTTTTTTTTTTTTTTTTCAAAACCCCCTTAAAAATAAGAAATGGGGTTTATCCTCTTTACCCTATCTCTTTCTAATCTTTATCATTTTTGTTTTATTTTCTCTATTATTTTATTATTATTATTATTATTATTTATTCTACTAGAAAAATATTAAATAAAAACATGGGGTGTTATAAATACCTTGTTCTTGTTCAACCCATTTACGATAGATAGTTGCTTGCTTAGCTTCCCAAAATGTCAGTTAAATACTGCTAAACTTGCTTAGATCAAGCATCATGATATCTTATACTTTATGTGCTTCAAGCCTCAATATTTTGTTTTCTTTTTCCTTTTTCATTGAGAGGAACATTTGTCGTTTTAGCTATGTTTGTTCTTGCAGATATTTTGCAGTTGTAAGTTTATTGTCTCTGACCTCCTCCAGAGTTTGTGACATTTGGTGCACAACTTTTTCAACATCTCTTTTCTTAAATGTTCTTCCCTTTGGCCATTTTTCTTATCCGGGCACTTCCCTCGATGGTTGAGTTTCTTCATCTAACGAAATATTGGCTATTCCAATATTGTTAGCGGTTGATCCACCACTGATGCCACCACTAACATCACTACTAGAAGTGGTTCTCTATTTTTTTGAACCACTATCACTTCTAGTTTGATAGAAATGATTCCATTTTGGACTTAAAATTAAAATCCAATAACAATGCTCAAATTTAAAATGTTTCTTTTGAACAGTTAAAAAAATAGTACGAGCTCGTGACATTGTATCATCCGCATTAGTACCACTAGCATTCATTTTCAATTGTTGATCATAATAACCTTGAAATAAACTTACCGCATGTTGGATGATGTGAAAACGCGCTTGAACCGATCCACTAGTTCGTGGTTGCCTTGCATGACCAAACTGGCTCATACGCTTGTTCATTTCATCAGCAATTTTCTCAAAAAAAAACATGCCTATTTTGGCCTGTTCCAACAACTGCATTTTCTGAAATAAAAATCCAACTATAACATAAAATTTCATCTTCAACAGTTGTGAAATTTTTTGAACGACCTTGAACATAGGTATGTTGGCTGTTTTCTTGGCTTTGGTTTTCACTATTTCTACCACCTCTATTTCCTCTATTTCTAGACCTTTGTAAAGACATTTGGTGATTTTGGTGAAGAATAAAAGAAGAAAGAAGAAGATGAAATGAATTGGTGAAAAATGAGTTAAGCAAATATGCAATATATATATGCTCAGTCTGACGGAACTAAATATAGTAATATAGCCGTTAATTCCAACGATACAAAATCGAACCGTTTGAATTTTTTATTAAAAAAAAATGTTGGACGGCTAAAGTAGTCCCGTTCCACTCTTGGACGGGTCAAGTTGTCCCGTGCACACCATTTCTATATTCTTCACCAATTTGGCTCCAGTTTTGACAATTCTTAAAATCAAAACTTTATTTGACAACGCGTTCGTGATTAAAATTGCTATAAAAATTGTCAACTGTCACATTGAAAATGAAAAATGACAACACGTTGATGATGCTCTTAGGCTGTGTTTGATAGGAGCTGTGGCAAATGTAAATCATGGCAAATAATACTATTCACACATTTGTCACTATTTGATATGATTTCTGATTTGTGGCAAATGTTTTTGAGTTTTATCACAATTATGATTTTGATGGCAAAATTTAGGGAGGCTATGTAAATTTTGTCACAGCAAATTACACACAAATTTGTCATAAACTATTTGTTATCATGTAATCAAACAGCAACAAATCTAAATTTGCTACAAACTATTTGCAATTGCCACTTTGATTACTATAACAAATTTATCATTGGCAAATGGTGACAAAATTTGTCTTTGCCATAGCTCTTCACAGTAGTCACAGCGGAATATTACCGTTCGAAACTCCTCATTTACATTTGGGACACTTATGAGGCTGATGTGGCTGCTCGCATGCTCATTTAGTTCCAATGAAGTGGCTTCTATGTGTTGTAACTGTGTGGATTGTGGAAACAAATAAATTGCGTAAGCGGCGATGACATGTTCCATTTTTCTTCCCATAAAACCGGAGAGCATCTCTAGTGGGATTAGCTTTGCCAAACAAGTTGAAAAAATTAACAAATTTGGTAGCAAACAGTTACTGGTAACAAATTTTTGTGAACAAGTTAGCGGATACGGGCACTGCACTCCAACTGTTGCGCGCCACTCCATCTAGCGTGTGGTGTAGGCTCCCTAATTCATAATCGACCAGCTTTTTGCAATATTCACACGATTTGCACAAAATTTGCTACCACCTAGAGATGCTTTAGCACTTGAGACGTGTTTACCAAAACAAAATTTGGAGAGAGTAACATAGGTTAATCATAGATTAAGAAAATGAAACAAACTCAGAAAAAAAATAAGTAACATTTATCACACCGATGCTGATCTAACGGATGTGAATCCTAGACCTCTGATGTCATAGGTTTTACCAATTATGCTAATTGGCAACTACAATTTACTAAATTTGTATGTCATCAATGGTAAATTGAATGTAGGTAAAAGTTGAAATTAAATGAAGAGTTTGGATTGAATGTAGGTAAAAGTTGAAATTAAATGAAGAATTTGTGGGGGGGGGGCACCTGAGCCATTTGATATTATTTTTTATTTTTACTAGTCTTTTGAGCGTACCCGAGCGTGATACATCATATTTAGCAATTTTTTATCCAATAAGTTTGACAGTAGGGGAACTATTTTTTGGTAATTTAAATAGGGGAACTTGATATGCAATGTTGGGATGCATATACGACTCATAGTGGGTATTATTCCAAAAAATAGAAAACAAATGCTGATTTTACATTGGTGATAGATGTAGTTCAATGAATTCCTTTAAAAAAAAACGATTACGATTGCACTCTCTACGGTGCTAATTGATCCTCACTCATGTTAAACATCCTTCTTCGATCATAAAGGCATTGCAGTTGACGCCGATTGTCAGACAAAACATTCATACTTGATTGAGCATGATTTAAACGATTGGAAAGGTGGGTCGAAGTCATCAAGTGATGCAGATTTTAGGAAGACAATATACAGTAAGTGAAGAGAATGGAATCATTCGATATGCATTTCGAACTAAAAAAAAAAAAAAAAACCATTGCAAAAAAAAAAACAAAAGAATGCATGCATGCAAAAGTTCTAAGCCATCGAAATATGAGGAAGGCCTAACCAAAAAGTATTATCAGCATGGTAAATTGAGTGCGAAAGAAACTCAAAGTCATGCAATTACCATAAATTGCAAAGATACAAAAACCCAAATCATCCCTATACAAAATTTAATATATGTTATACACATTTTCCATGTTTTAATTTTTTATCGTTTTTGGTCATATAGAATATAAAAGATAAAATCTAATAATACCAATTTACTTTTCTTACCTTAAAAAGATTGTGCAGAGTAGGGTTGTCAATGGGTTTCGATAACCCGATAACTGGCCCGAACCAAATCGATAAAAAACGGTTTGGGTTTTAGAAATTTAGTTTTGCACCCTCCACCGAACCGAAACCGAACTGATAAAATATTAGTTTGGTTTCGGGTTTATCCACCGAACCAATATAAACCCGAACCAATAAGATGACATTTTAGTAATATGTATAATTAATTTTGTATTGGTTTTATCAATTGTGTGTCTAAATTTAATTTATTTGATTTAGGATTTAATTGATTTTATAGTTTTCGGTTCGGTCGGTTCGATTTGGTTTCGGATGAAATATATTATTATTGATTCGGTTCGGTTTTGGATTTTCCATAATCCGACCCAAATCAATCCATTGACAGCCCTAGTGCAAAGACAGTGGAAGTAGAGTATAAAAGATAAAATCTAATAATACCAATTTAATTTTCTTACCATAAAGAGATTGTGCAGAGATAGTAGAAGATGATGGAAGGAACGACATTATTGGAGGAATCGGACCTACTCATTCACAAAGAGAATGTATCTCATGTTAAAGAAGTATGGGGTTTTTTTTTACTTAACCTCTCATTGTATGGTCGGTTTGTAAAAAAACCCCCCAAAGTAACATTCGTCACAAAAGGCCCCCCATTCTGTCCCGAAACTGCTAACAGACCGTTTGTTTTTTTTAAATACCAAATCTACCCTCGTTAAAAGCGGGAAAACATTGGGTTCCCCCCCCAAAAAAATAGTAAGGAATTCTAATTTGTGTAAATCTACCCTAATCTCTCTCTTTCTCTCTCTCTCCTTCTTTTTCTTTTAGTCGTTGCTCTCGATTGTCACTTCAAACAACTTGTTCTCTCGTTTTCTTCTTCTTGGTACGTTCTCCTCTTCGTGCTGGTAAGTAAGTTACACTACCTACATTATTTCTTTTCGTCAAGTTTCTCAAAAATTAGCAAGCTTGAGACTTTCTTCAATGGTTTGGTTTAATTTTTCATTTAATATTGATAAAAGTGATTTTACGTAATCTAACTATCTATGCGTAAACACAAATAATCAATTTACGTAAATACGTGTTTATATCAATATTCCTACTCTCAATAACGAAGTAATATAAGAGAGTCAGGATTCGTTCCACTCTTAAACCTCAAGACTTAAACAAATTCAACTAATCAAATCCAAAAGGAACAATGGTGAGAGTAATGATTTGATGTGAAATTTCTATTCTACCATTCCCAATAATTGAATCTAAACAAGACATAATATAAAGATTTGAACTTTATTTGTTTAAACTCAATTCGAAACTACTCATGCAATAATTGAATTAAACTAATAATGATAAATAAGTAAATCTAAGGATTTAAGCTAATAAATAAATGAAAATGAAACTAGATTATGGAGAACTAATTAACTTTATTTATCTAATAGAACAATAAGAACAAGATATGATTGAATGAATAACAACTATTTTATTTATCTAATGAATGATATTCAATGATTTAAATAACTAATCTAAAACAAAGAATGAAACAAATTAATGGAATGAAAACTAAGTAATTAACTAATCTAGATCTAACTATCTTTTTCTAACCCTAAACTCCATTAACATTAGCTTCCTAACCTAACTGCCATTAACAAAGAGTCAAGCTTTTGTTTTTATACTTTCAGATCCAAAAATCGTGCATGGGCTTGGAGCCATGTTTTGGGCTGGAAAATCGGGCCCAAAACCCAATTTCTTTAGTCCAAAATGGGCTCTTCAGCTGTAGTTGGCTTCGACAGATGTTTCGTCAACTTTTGCTCCTCTGATTGGGCCAAGGCTTGGACCATTGGAAAGCTATTTCCGAGCCGGTCGTTTTGACATAAGATACTCCCAATTCCGAGGTCTGAGTCCAAAGATATGACCTTCGGAAGTTCTATCGACTCATTAGTAATTTTTTTACGCCCATGTTAACTTTTCAGCTTTTGGACGGGCTTTACAAAGGCTTTGTCTCCTTGAATCTTGGCCTTTATTCACGAGAACTCCTTAGCAACCGACCTTTGCTCCTTTATCTCACTAAAGTGGCACATTTACGCACATAATAGACTTTGAAGCCTGAAATACATAAAAACACGTAATCAGTATTAACTCTTAATTATTACTCACATAATTGGTCTAAAAGTATGATTGTTAAGGGGTTAAAACTACAGTTTTGGGCTCTTATCAAATATCAAGTTTTTAGTTGTTTATCTTCGTAATCATTGTATAGTGGTGTTGTACTGCTATATTATGCTTATAACTCAAGTGTATCGTGTTGTAAGCTAGATTTTTGTGTTATTCGACTATTTCAGAGAGATGGTTGAGCTAGGGTTTAGGGTTCTTAGGTTTCATTATGGAGGTAGACAGGGAGAATCTGTTAGGAATGGTGTTTAAGTGTGTGTATACACAAGGGTAGGAGAATACTTGACACTGAGTTGCTTGATGGTGATCGCGCACACATGCGCTTGATATGATTAATTAGCTATTAGAAAAGATTTTAACCCCACATAATCCAGTTTTTGAGATTTCTTAGGTGGATCCAGGAGATAGAAGAGTAATGACTTCTTGATTCTGATTTGTTGTATGTGTGGGGTCATGCTAATAGGGATGCAAATGGGTACACTCATTTGTATGTTAAGGCAGTTGTGATTGAGGATATAAGTAGTGGTGAAGAGCCAGAAAGGGTGGATGTTAAGAGTGATGAGTACTTTTCTAGTGATGAGGAGTCTGAAGAAGGTTTTACAATACGCCTGAAAAAGAATTTGAAGGTAGACGCATCAGGGAGGCCAAGTGTTTGATCTAGATGACTGGCCAACTATTGAAGAAGTTAATAAACTGTCCAAGTTGGCAAGTGATAAGAGCCCAAAACTAGTTTTAACCCTGTAACAATCATACTTTTAGACCAATTATGTGAGTAATAATTAAGAGTACGTTAATACTGATTACGTGTTTTATGCATTTCAGGCTTCAAAGTCCATTATGTGCAGAAATGTGCCACTTTAGCGAGATAAAGGAGCAAAAGTCGGTTGCTAAGGAGTTCTGTGATTAAAGGCCAAGATTCAAGAAGACAAAGCCTTTCTAAATCCCAGTCAAAAGCTGAAAAGTCGACCGCGTAAAAAAGACACAAAATCAACAGAATTTCCGAAGGCCGTATCTTTGGACTCAGACCTCAGAATTGGGCCTACCTTATGTCAAAACGACCAGCTCGGAAAGAGCTTTCCAATGGTCTAAGCCCTGACCCAATCAGAGAAGCAAAAGTGGACGAAAAGTCTGTTGAAGCCAACTGCAGCTGAAGAGGGCTTTTTGGACTGAAAGAATTGGATTTTGGGCCTAATTCTCTGGCCCAAAACATGGCTCCAAGCCCATGCACGATTTTTGGATCTGAAAGTATAAAAACAAGATCTTGACTCTTTGTTAATGGTAGATAGTTAGACCTAGATTAGTTAGCCTCCATTAATTAGTTTGAGAATTTCAATTAGTTAATTAATTAGTTTTTCATATCTTGTTTTAGATCTAGTTTCATATTTAATTACTTTAGAACAAGTAGATTATTAATTTAGTTTTTGAATAATTGTTTTATTATTCATTAGATTAATAAAATAGTGTTCTTGGTAATCTAGTTCATTTTCCATTTACTTATTTAGTTCAATTCTTAGATTCAATTGTTTGTCATTATTAGTTAAATTCAATTATTGCATGAGTAGTTTTGAATTGAGTTTAAACAAGCAAAGTTTCAATCTTTATATCATGTCTTGTTCGAATTCCATTGGGAATGATAGCGTGATAATTCTCGGCTAAATCTCCATTTGAGGGGGTTGAGAAGCCTTGATGAAAGCTTGATCCCGATTATCGTAGAGTCGTCGTAATTTCCTTTCCACTCTAGAAATGATTAGTTCACCATGAGAATGGGTGTAATTGTTCACATGCTAGTTATGAATTGGTAGAAATGCCATGTGTAATTAGGGATTAGGAGTAACCCGATTATTCTGCGAAGCAGTTCAATTCGGATTATGACGATTCGTCGTTAGTAGGATTAAGTCGAGTTAAGGTGGAATCAATCCCCCTCTAACTCCTTATCATAGAATCGACGTAGCATTCTCATAGTTGTTCTAATAGTCAACTAGTTGCATCTTGTGGGTAGTTGCATCGTAGTCTAGTTGCCATTTCGTAAATCTCTCATTAGACTTTAGTTTAGATTATTTATACGTAGAAAACATTACCATGCGGAAGGACTAAGAGTGGAACGAATCATCTACTCCACTATATCTCATAGGATTGAGAGTAGAAATCTTTGATAAATTAGGCACGTATTAAGTGTTAGTTTACTTAAGTTTTGAGTATTATCGTTCATTTCGTAGGTAAACTATCTTTTTATGTTTTATCAAATGGTGTCGCTGCCATCTTAGTTTCACTTTCGCATTGTTTTCGTAGTATAAGTACTCTTCTTAAAGTCCCATTTCACCCACCCTTGTTCGATTCTAACTGTGGTTGTCTTTTTCAGCATTAAACTTCTTCGAAAAAAAAAAAAAAAAAAAAATTGCCGCGAAGCGCTGCGCTTCAAAGGAGCGACTCGCTCCACGTTCTTGGAAGTTGAGCGACCGAACCAAACCACTGTCAAACATTGTAAGTTTACACCGAGCACACCACCCCAAAAAGAAGTGACCAGACCAAAGACCGACTTGACTTTGCGGATTTCCACGAGGTTTGATTCGAACCCGATTTTTCAAGTTTTTTCGGTGTTCTAACTTGTTATATATAATTGAACACTTTCGTAAACAAGGCGCTATTTATAAGCGAAGCCAAGGGCCTAATCAGGTATTCCTTTCTTCCACACCTCACATCTCCTGTTAGAGATTTATACTAGTATATCAGAATTGTTTGGAGTGTTGATGTGTTTAGCTAAGTTTGGTTTTAGCCTTGTATGAGATTAAGGTTTGGTCGAACAAAAACACCAAACGTAATTACACAGCAACATCAACAAGCACGCCTATCTAGTATACCACTCATTGCACCTCTAGCTACTATTTCACACACACACCACCGATATAATGCACGAAAAGGAGAGACTCCTCTCTCTGGGACTTCTACAAAGCCTTGACCGATAGCCCCAAATCTTGCATCGTTCTAGCGGACCGGTGGGGTATTTCGAATCCCCAAATATTTTTAATTTGTTACCCGTTTTCATGGTTTAGACCATGAAAAACCTTATCGGCTACATCGTAGGATTGAACAAGTCATAACAACATTCCACCATCTTACGGTTGGTGCGGAACAAATTAAACCGAGAGTATTCCCTTTCACCTTAGCCGATAAAGGCATCTTTGTTAACGCCCAAATGCCTAATTTTGTGGACTCGTGGGCTAAACTTGTTCATTTGTTTATGGAACATTTTTACCCACCCCTAAAGACGGATGAGATGCTTTCCAAGATTCATTTCTTTTCGACAAAATCCTCATGAATCATTTTCGAGGCTTGGAATCGTTTCACCGATCTCCTTATAGAGTGTCCACATCATAACTTAGCTTAAAAGACACGTTAGTTTCGTACCTTTTTCAAAGGACTTCTACACCACCATAAAGAAGTCCTTGACATAATGAATGGGGGTAGTTTCTTAAGTAAAGGAGCCTCGGAGGCTTATAAATTTATAGAGGATCAAACTAAGCGAAATAACAACTAGGGGGGTAGTGACGATATCCACCTCCCGCTAGTTCTTCTAATATGGATTAAAAGGCTGCTGGTATGTTTGAAATTAAACACGATGCCGAGCTTAAAACTCTAATCGAATCACTCACTAAAAAGGTAGAGGCCATTTCTGTTCAACAAAAGCCTATCCCCGTCATGAATGTAAATTCAAATCCATGTAGTTTCGTTGGAGCCCCGAGCATCCCGATTTCCATCGTCCCTATAGCCTATGAACGGGCTTGTTCCATTAATAGTGAACCTAACGCCCGCGGAGACAAAATCCCAACTTCGGTTGGAGAAATAACCAACACGCCACACCTCCGTGGTACAATAATCAATATGTTAGGCCAACGCGACGGTTTTATCCAAGCTCCACCACGACAAAAGGCGGTCGGGGTAATTTTAATAATTATAACAACCAAGTGCAACCTCGACAAGGTCAAGCACAAGGTCAAGGTAGTTATAATAATTATAATGCTAATAGAGGTATCGTTAGGTAAATAATAACTATCAAAATCCGCCCATAAATAATTCCGCGAGATAGTTCAGTCCACACCTTTCGTGACTACTACACCCACACAACGGATCGTCTTGACACCTTCATACAAGTAAGCAAAAACTTTTTCCAAACCATGGCTCAATCTAACCAACGGCTTCTACAATCCGTTAATAATTTAAGCCAACGGTTGGCCCAAGATAAAGCCCAACCCAAAGGTGTGTTTCGTGTCGCGACTACCTAATCCTAAACCAACAAACACAGCCTTTGAGGTAACTGATAATACTAGTAATGAATATGCAAAGGTAGGTGAGCTAAATGCCATCACCACTCTCCATTCTGGCAGAGTGGTTGATAACAAAGTAACTATGCCTATAGTTACCCCACCAGTAGCCCCTACACCTGCTATTTTACTAGATACCGAAATAGAAACTGAAGAGTCTACCAATGTAGAGGTACCAGTTACAACATAACCTAAGAAACAGAAAGCCAAGGTTAAACATCTAGGTGATACTATTGCTAAATATAAAGAGAAACCACCGTTTCCACAAAAATTAGCCATGTTAACTAGGGATACAAATTATGAGGAGATTAAGGACGTTTTCAAGAATCTAACTATAAACCTTCCCTTCCTCGAAGCTATTAAAAAGCTACCACACCATGCTAAGTTTCTTAAGGAGTTGTGTACTACTAGGCGTAAGACCAACATACCAAAAGCGCCTTTTAACGGAACAATTCCAACTCTATCTCAACATAATGGAATTGTTAAGTACAAGGACCTTTGGTCGATCCCTATTGCACAATGCACCTTAGGAGATTCCTATCGACAACCGCGTTATTAGACACGGGGCTAGTGTTAACTTACTCCCATTTTATTTGTATAGACAAATAGGTCTAGGCGAGATGCAACCAACTAAAATGATGTTGCAATTACCGATCGGTCTATTAAGTATCCTAAAGGGTGTGGTCGAAAATGTCTTTGGTAAAAGTTCAGGATTTCTACTATCCGGTGATTTTGTCATCCTCGATCTGAGGAAAAGTCGCTAACGACTCTGTCCGAACATCTTAGGGCGTCCTTTTCCGGCTTTGCGCCAATCGCTCATTAATTGCGCGATGGTTCGATGTCCATGTCTTTTGGCCATCTTCTTTGTTGAAGTAAATGTTTTTAAAACAAAGAAACATTTACCCGATTCGTCTATGTATGGAGAGGTTAGCATGATCGACAGCTTTGCTCGATATTATTTCAACAACACGTTCCCTGATAATCATATGCCCAAATTTCTTTCCTTTGGAAGTTCAGACTCCAACATTTTCATCCCTACACTAGTCGATACACATATTATGGATGAGAACGAGATAGATGACTTTCTCAAAGATATAGAGGACTACCATAGTAATGTGGATATGACCAATCTAGATAACGAATTCGATGAGTTTCTTAGAGCAGGTGATGATTCACCCTATCAAGAACTACTTTGCACAACATCCACCTCGACTCCCCTCCTTCCACCCTTTAAAAGGAATCTCGAGTTTGCTTTCGATCCTTTTGTTTTCCCGTGCTTCATAATTTTTAAATCCACCTAGTAAACAAATACTTCATAAGAACAAAGCATTTGACACCTTCATTTTCGGACTTGAGGGCGGTCCCTACCTACACCATGAATGAGTTTTGTGCTAAACCTACATCCTCATTGTTTACATGCTTTCCTTCTACAACTTATCCATATCCACCATATCTTCCACAACCATTCACTTTTCCAAACTTATTCACTAGAACACCCTCTCATGCAAAAATGAAAAAGAAGGTGCATGCTAGGTTACGTTATAGGGTTATCCGACTAAGCTTTTCGGTTCACTAGGTTGCGTCATAGGAAATCTTGGTGCTTGATTGTGTTTGGATATGTTTTCTGTGATATTTATTTATGGAATGATCCCCAACTATTTCGGTTGTTGATATATGATAAACTGCATGTTCATACATATGTTTAGATAAAGTCTCGAGTATCTGACTATAAGCGACCGATTTTTTGTGTTGGTGCATTTCCTTTCATTTCAGATATTGGTGAGTGCACCATTAAGGTAACGGGCCCTCCCTATGGAGTGTGTGGCTGTAAGTACCGGATCCTAAGTCCACGTTTAACATAATTTCGTTTTCCACTCTCTTTGCATGTTTTTCTCGATTTTTTTTAGTCATGTTTCTCTATGGGATGAATTATGTCCTTATTGCTTATTGTTTTTCCTTAAAAAAAAATAATAAATAAATAAATAAATATATATATATATATATTCTTTAATATATATATATATTAAAGAATAAACATAGTAATCTAGGAAGTCTCGGGAATCTGACTTTAAAAGACCCACTTAAAAAACAAATTTTCTAAACTTTGTTGTAAAAAATTTGTTTGGGGGTGGGGTGTTCGTGTTTCCGTCCTAGAATGTTTTATGTCTCATTAGAGTTTCTTAGGCCGTTTAATTATATTTCGATTCGGGTTGACATAATCTATGAATTTAGAGTTCATTCGTTCGCATAACGTACGTCATACACGCACTTCGAGGCGTTTTCCACTATCTTATATGTCATCCACGGTCGGAATAAAGTGTTTTATAGATCATTGGATTGGAAATTCTCTCCTGATCATTTCCATATCTCATTCACAAAAATCAGACCGGTAACGAAGCGGCAATATTAGTTTGAAGTTGCGCAAAAAATTGAAAAATTCGAAAATTTCGAATTGGGCTTGGGCCCAACCCTACAAGACCAGCGCAAGCGCGACGACAAGCCTTCTTTACCTTCGCGCGCACCAACAAATCAGCGTTCTCCACTTCCAAACCGCCATTAGCGACCACCAAAACCTTCAAGCCCAAACCTAAAAAATAAAATTAAAAGAAAACCAAATTAACCCCCACTTCCAGTTCAAATCAACTTCCAATCTAATCTAAAATCTTTCCACCACCACCTCCACCAATTTAAATCATCAAAACCACGGGAAATAAAAAAAAAAAATTGAGCGCCGATCCACCACCGCGCCACCACCGCACCACCACCATTGTTGTTCCAGTGAGGTTGTTCCTCATTGCTTCTTACACCTTCTACAAACCCCAAATCAGTTCAAACTCCAATGGCTCAACAACGTCAAATTTTGCCCGAGCAAGCATTTATCGGCAACCACTTGGCGCCTTTTCACGGTGTTTAAAATGATTAGTAGAGACTAGAATAGCTTGTGGTACTTTCGACCCGAAGCCTTTTACCACGAAGACTTAGTCCGGCGGTTTTACAAACACGAGGGAGTTGGAGGGTAGAATTTTTGTTATGGTGGCGAAGAGGAGGAAGAAAGAAGCTTCTGGCGGGTTATTGGTTGAGATTCTAGGCATTCCGCCTAGAATCCATCCGATGCCACGTTACGAGAGTCCCAATATAATGGGGTAGAGCCGTTGATGAGCGTAACATCGAAGGGAACTACAATCGCGAGCTTCGCATTGTGTTCCCCGAGCATCCTCGAACCAACCGGTGGGCTGCATTTCGATGGATTGGTCGGAACGTCCTAGAGAAGGAGAAGGTCAGCGACATTGGTCTAAACTGCCTCCACATTTTATAGATACTCCAGGAGCAGAAGTACGAGTTCTGTATCTTGGAGTTTTTGCTTAACATGATTAGGGGAGTAGGGAAGTCTATTGCACCTCTCCCTGTTTTGATAACCAAGATCATGCTGAAATTGAGAGCAGCTCCGGCGTCTGATAGGATTTACCTCACCCTACACCGAAATCCTCGTATCTATAAGGATTGTGTCCAACGAGTTTGGAGGTTGCCTGAGGATAGGGTAGAGGACGAGGAGGATGGTGGAAATGAGAATGACTCGGATGATGAGGAGGATTTGACTTGTTTTGATGTTGATGCCTTGGAGAGGTGTTGGTCAGATGCAGAACGCATGGCTGTGATTCATCGTGGCATGCGTTCACTCAACACTATCTGCGAAGACCTCCGGACTTGACAGGCTACTATCCACCATAACTTCGAGATCCGTACCCAACGAGAGGATGAGCGGTGGGAACAGATGAGGACTGAGCTAGAAGCTCGCCCGATTCGGGCCGATATGTTTTATCGTTTCCCACCTCTAAATGCGGATTCTCCTTACGAGGATCTGAAAGATCGAGACACGAGCCGTCGTCGGTGAAAGGCGAATGGTGGCCGCCGACGGGAGCTCGAGGAGCCATCTCTCGAGCATGTGCCCTCATTCTTGATAAGAGCCCAAAAATGTAGTTTTAACCCCTTAACAATCGTATTTTTTAGACCAATTATGTGAATAATAAGTAAGAGTTAATATTGATTACGTGTTTTATGCATTTCGGGCTTCAAAGTCCATTATGTGCGAGAAATGTGCCACTTTAGCGAGATAAAGGAGCAAAGGTCGGTTGCTAAGGAGTTACGTGATTAAAGGCCAATTTTCAAGAAGACAAAGCCTTTGTAAAGCCCGGTCAAAAGTTGAAAAGTCAAAGTTCACGTAAGGCGAAAGCTTGAAAGGTAACAAAGTCGTGAGAACTTCGAAGACCATATCTTTTTGGACTCAGACCTCGGAATTGGGCCTACCTTATGTCAAAACGACCGGCTCGAAAAGAGCTTTCCAATGGTCCAAGCTTTGGCCCAATCAGAGGAGCAGAAGTGGACAAAACATCTGTCTAAGCCAACTACAGCTGAAGAGCCCATTTTGGACTAAAGAAATTGGGTTTTGGGCCCGACTTTCCGGCCCAAAACATGGCTCCAAGCCCATGCACGATTTTTGGATCTGAAAGTATAAAAACAAAAGCTTGACTCTTTGTTAAGGACAGTTAGGTTAAGAAGCTAATGTTAATGGAGTTTAGGGTTAGAAAAAGATAGATCTAGATCTAGTTTTTTTACATTAATTCAATTAGTTAGTTTAGAATTATATTTAGTTTTTAGAATAAAGTATTAGTTTTTCATTTCAATTTAGATTATTGTTTAAATTCTTATTTAGATTTAGTTGTCTTAAATTCATAATTAGTTATTCACAATCTTAGTTCTAAATTAGTTTAATTTCAGTTTAATTTAATTATGTCTTATTGTTATTATTGTTCTTGTGTTAGGAATGGTAGTATAGAAATTTCACATCAAATCATTACTCTCACCATTGTTCCTTTTGGGTTTGATTAGTTGAATTCGATTTAAGTCTAGAGAGTTAAGAGTGGGCCGAATCCTTACTCATTATATTGCATGATTATGTTTTGAGAATAAGAAGAATTGATTTAAGCGTAAGAGCGGTAAGATTGCATTATGAGTGTTGTTAACATTAATATTTAGGATTTTACTATTTTTACGGGTTATCAAAACGGCCGCTGCCATCTTAATCTCGTTCTAGACAAGAATTCAATTGTTTGAATCCAGGGGTAATCCCCATTCTCTACCCACCCACCCTTTTAATTTTTCATTCTTATTTCTTGAATTTTTGAAGCCCATTTCCTTTTTTTAGGGCATAGGGCTCATGGATTCACGAGAGAAAAACACTGCGGTGAAGGTATTTCTAAATTTTCGAAAATTCTGAAATTTTCATACATAATATTTAATGTGTTGTTGATTTACTGGAATATTTTCAGATTTTTCAAAGTTGGTTTACCTTGTGAAAAAAATACGATCTTTATAGTGCTGCATTTCAGTTTTCACACCGTATGTTCTTGAAAAACAGACGAGTAAAGTTACTTAGGGAGTTCTAAAAATTCTATAATTTTTACAGGAGTATCTATCCTAAGTCAGGAGTTTGTAGTAAAAATTTGACGAGGTTTTGATTTGTTTTGACCACCTAAATAGTAGAGTGTTTCCAGTGTGTTTCTGCAGTGTTGCAAACACTTATTATCTTGAACACCAGCCGATAAGGAGAGGTTGTAGAACTCCAATTGCTCTAAATTTTTTACAGGAACAAGTATGATCTGTCAGGAGTCTCCAGTAAAACTTTGGAAATTTTTGGCTTTGTTTTGATGGGTTAAACATTCGGTTGTTTGTATTGTGTCCGAAAACTGTTTTGCAAACTTTGCAGGGCAGTAGAGGGACTTTCATAGCTCCTATTGATCTGAAATTTTATAGGCTACTTGATAGATGTTTTAGAAAATTACTGTAAAAATTTCAAATTTTTTGGAGTACAATAAAAGGCCTAAAACTTGAAAACCCTGAGGCGCGACCCGCGCCCAAACTGAGCGCGACCTGCGTTAAAACACTGGACATCTGAAATTCCTGAGGCGCACCCGCGCCCATACCGAGTGTGACCCGCGCTAAAACACTGGACATTCGAAAACCTTGAGCGTGACCCGTGCCTAAGCAAGCACCTGCGCTCAAAACTCTTGGAACTTCGAATTTCAGACCTTTGGCGCCTGCAAGCCCAAGTGAAGCTGCCAGCCTTTCGGTGATTTTGCGGATTTCCACGGTTTTGATTCAAATTTTCAATTTTCAAGTTTTTCAGTGTTCTAACTTGTTATATACACTGAACACGCGTGAAACAAGACGCTATTCATAAAGCGAAGCAAGGACCTTGTCGAGGTATTCCTTTCTTCCACACCTCGCGATCTCGGTTAGAGGTTTTCTACTAGTATATCGGAATTGTTTGGAGTGTTGCATGTTTAGTTAAGTTCGACTTAGTCTTGCATGAGATTAAGGTGCGGTGAAGAAAAACAACTAAGCGTAATTTTACGGCAGCGTCGACAAACACGTCTATCTAGTATACCACCTATTACACCTCTAGCTACTATTCCACACACACCACACGATATAATGGCTAAAGAAAAAGAGAAACTCTCTCTCGACATCTACAAAGCCTTGGCGATAGCCCCAAATCTTGTATCGTTATAGCGGAGACCGGTGGGGATTTTTGAATCCCCAAATATTTTAATTTGTTACCCGTTTTTCATGGTTTAGACCATGAAAAACCTTATCGGCTATCGCGTGGGATTGAACAAGTCCTAACAACATTCCACCATCCACGGTTGGTGCGGAACAAATTAAACGAGGGTATTCCCTTTCACCTTAGCCGATAAAGGCGTCTTGGTTAAGCTGCCCAAATGCCAAACTCTGTGGACTCATGGGCTCAACTTGTTCAATTGTTCATGGAACAATTTTACCCCACCACTAAAGATAGATGAAATGCTTCAAAAGATTCATTTCTTCGCCCGGAATCCTCATGAATCCTTTTGAGGAGGCACGGAATCGTTTCAGCGATCTTCTCATTGAATGCCCAGCATCATAATCTTGCGAAAGACACGCTTGTTCGTGCCTTCTTCGGGGGGCTTTTACATCGTCATAAGGAGGTTCTAGATATCATGGTAGGGGGTAGTTTTCTTAGTAAAGGAGCCTTTGAGGCTTATAAATTCTTAGAAGATCAATCTAAGAAGAACAACAATTGGGGAGGTAGCGATTCCTCGGCTCCTCTCCTTCTTCTCTTGAGGTTAAATATGATCCCGAGTTTAAAACTCTTATCGATGCCCTCACTAAAAGGCAGATGCCATCTACGTTCAACAACAACCCACTCGGTCATGAACATTAACTTCTACTTTCGTTGTAATGTGCATTTATAGTCTTGAGCATTCCGACTTCTATTGTCCTCTTGTCTATGCACAAACACCGCCACAACCATCACACTTCAACCCGGTTAACTCAACATCAAAGATAAGGGAACTTAGGTGACCATAATAGAGGTTTAGTACCCATAACCTAGAACTATCAACATCAAGACATGAAGCGCTCAACAAGCTTTAATTCAATACAACCATCTACAGACAAAGTAGTAGTGACCTTGTTGGAGAAACAAAATCAAATTATGCAACAAAACTCCAACTTGATGAAAGATCAAAGATGATCAAAACTCTAATATGATGAAACAAAGCGATGCAAATGATGCAGTTTTGTGCCAAAAGGTTATTGACATGTCTTCTAACCAAAATAATAACCAAACCCGGCGTGTTTCCAAGTCAAGCGATTGCCTAATCCTAAGTCAACAAACACCCCCTTTTGAAATAAAAGCGATATTTCTTGTAATGGTAATATAAACCAAAGGGGACTTCTGGTGATCCACTACTACCGTTCGTTCAGGCGAGTAGTTGATAACCAAGTGACTATGCCTAAAGATTACCCGCCAAACTAAAAATGATACCATACCAAATACTATAATAGAAACCGAAGACCCTACAATTTGTAGAAGTACCCGGTTAAACCACAACCAAAAGGGAAAACATTACAAAACCCAATAATAGAAAGTGAAGACCCTACACCTGTAGAGGTTCCAATATGGACACCTAGATGGAAAACGGATAGAGATAAAGCAAAGACTAATAAAACTTTTATCCCTTACGCTAAAAATAGCGATAAAGCACCATATCCCCAAAGACTAGTTGTGTTTAAAAGGGCGAGAATTTTGATGAGATTAGGGAAGTGTTTAAAAATTTGACTATAAACCTACCTTTTCTAGAAGCTATAAAAGTCTACTGAACACGCTAAGTTTCTAAAAGAGTTATGCACCAAAAAAGAGGAAAACCAACATACCCCACGAAGCATTCTTAAGCCTGAACAATATCCTCTTTATCCGAACATAACGGAATTGTTAAGTACAAGGACCACGGTTGTCCTATCATACAATGCACCTTAGGTGATACCTTCATAACAACTGCTTTATTAGACACGGGCTTAGAGTGTTAACTTACTCCTTTTTATTTATATAAACAACTAGGTCTAACAAAACTTCAACCAACCAAAATGACTTTGTAGTTAGCCCGATCGTTCTATTAAGTATCCCAGGGTGTAGTTGAAAATATTCTCGTTAAAGTTCGGATTTTTTACTATCGGCCGAATTTGTTATTCTTGACACGAAGTTGCTCATGATTCCATTCCCATCATCTTAGGCCGTCCTTTCTTGGCAACCGCCAATGCCAAATCAATTGTCGGGATGGCTCAATGACTCTTTTTTTTGGAAATCTTTACGTAGAAGTTAACATGTTTAGACAAAAACGAGGGACAACTAGGTTTTCTGTAGAAGGGGAAGTGAAGTCCATTGAGAGTTTTGTACCTCACATTAGTGCGGTGACACTTTAGTTCCCACACTAGTAGATACCCCTCTTATGGAAGAAGACAAGGATCACAATTTCTACTCCCTAGGCGTAGATAACATCAAGGAGGATTTCAGCCGACTCTTTTGCAATCCTTCTTTTTGCCTCATGAAGTTCTCTCCTATTGACATCCATTCATCTCTTGGCCATGACGGAAGAAGAATTTTTTAAGCCCTCTATCCCGGTGATTCTTCTTACCCACCTATTGCGGAATGTCTTGCATATCTCAAGGCCTCGATGATATAGACCTAAGAACACTAGTTGAACACCATTCACCCACCTCACATCCTCATGTCACTCATTCACCTTCCATCAAGAATGTTCCTCGCCCTCTACCTTTTCAAAGAACCATTGAGTTTGTACTTGACCTTGGCGTTTCTCCTATGCTTCATAACTATCTAAAACCAACTGGTGAAGAAGTAACACCCAAGGACAAGCCACCTGACACATTTTCATTTTTTCCATTTTTTCCTTCTCAAAATTATCCACATCCTACGTATCTTCAACAACTATCAATTTTCTCACGTTCATTTACTTGGCATCCCCTTCGTAAGATGACAAAGAAGAAACTGTATGCTCAATTAGGTTTTAGATCTATAAGGCTTTGCTCTCATTCCACTAAGCTACGTCATAGGAAATCTTGGTGCTTAATTACGTTTGATGGTGCATTCCATGTTAATTATTTGTGGAAAGACCCACAACTTTTTTCGATTGTTGATATATGGTAAAGCTGCATTTTAATACATATATATTAGATAAAGTCGAAAGTATCGACTATAAAAGACTCATTTTATTCTTGGTGAACTCCATTCCAATCTTATGTTATGGGAGTGCACCATTAAGGCAACCGGACCGTACTTTTGGAGTGAGTGGTTGTAAGTGTCGGATTCTTATTCTACGTTTCATGTGACTCACGCATTTATCTCTTGCACTTTTTCTCGTGGATTGAGTAGTGCTTCTCTATGGAGTGAGTTTCATTTTTATTTCTTTATCGTAATTTTGTTTTGTTTTTCTAAAAATCAAACATATAAAAGCTAAATAAAATAAAAAGATAAACATATATTAGTAAGTCTAGGGAATCTGACTTTAAAAGACCCAAGTTTTCTTACAATACCAACTTTCTTGAGTATAGGCCAAACAAAATTTTCAAACTTAAAAAGAGTTTTCCAATTTTGTTTGGGGGTGGCTTATTTTGGTATTCATTTCAAATCATGTTCCCACCCTAAGCCTGTCATGCTTACTCCAGTAGAGTTTGTGTTAGTTAGTACGTACCAGTTTAATTGTGTTTCATATTATCATATCATCTTTACAATATTTACATTCACAGTGCGCCAATTTTTTGCCACGTTTCTATGGTAAATTCTTTCCTTATCTCTTTACACTTTGAGGACAAAGCTTTCGATTGTTTGGGGGTGGGATAGAAACACTGCAAAAAGTAGACACTTTTAGGATGTAAATTACGCACTTTTATTTATAAAATGTTAAAAATTATAAAAATTAGTTAGTTACATAATTTAATTGTGCTATTGAATTGTTTCATGAACCCCTTCTCCCAAATTGTTTTGGGGTGGTATAGAAACACGATGTAAATGTTAAGCACATATTAGGTTGTATATACGTATTATTTGTCTTAAAAAAATAAAATAAAATAAAAAAAAAGTTTATGTTATACACTTAGGAATATTGGTATTGTTTCTTTCTCTATGCTCTTAATAATCTAGAAGTCTCAATGCGTAGCTTTTGCATTAGAATAGTTTTTAGAAACTTAGGTTAATATGTAGGTAATAATCTTTGCATCTATCTATAAATATATTACATGAGTATCTATGATTGTTTGGCGATAAGTTTCTAAAATCTAGGCTAGAGTACTTATTCTACAAAATCTGTGAGAATATAGCCTAAAGCCTTATATGAGTGAAACATTTGAGAAATGACACAAGGAGAAGTATATTCAAATAGAGAAATCACACGTCCACTTGCTTGACCACTATATCATGTCTAAGAGAGAATTTAGGCCACTTTTTTGGATCGATATAGCTAGAAATTCGACTTAAGTATATTTTCGCTAGTAAGCCTAATCGAGCCTTTCATTAGCCCTTTCATAAACCACAATTCCTTTACCCTGTTACAAAAACAAAACAAAATAAAATAAAAATAAAAATAAAAATCAACCTACCCATTTTAGAATAAGTCTGAGAATAGGATGAGTGAAGAAAAGAGAAGAGAAAAACCTGTGTAAACAGAAATTAGTTAGTTGCTTCAGAAAAGAAAAAGAAAAAGAAGTTTCCATCCAAAGAAAAGAAAAGAAAAGAAAAAGAAAAATAGAAATAGAAATAAAATAAAAACTCCAAAAATAGAATAAAAGGAGTCGAAAAGCCAAAAGAAAAAGGCTAAGGATGGAAACAAAGTGTAGAAGCAAAAGAACAAGGTTTTCTCTAGTTACGTAATATGAAGACCCTATTATCTCAGACTTGCCTTTTTGAATATCCGTTTCCTTCATTCTTAAACCATCTCCTAATCCCCGCAACACCTAATAAAGACCTCTAGCTCAATTAGGAATAGGTTAGTGGGATAGTAAGTGGCAGATGTGTTTGATCAACTTCGGCTTCCTTGTGTGTCATTGAGATTGTAAGGTAAAGTATGCCCACCGCGACTTTATTTGGAGTAGCAAAACTTGAGTGGAAAAATCGAGTGATTTTTGTCTTGACTTTTATGTGAGAACCTACTTGGGACGCATTTATTCCAAAGTTTCATAAACGGACCTGCTCTTGCATTTCATAGCATTACTCATTGTATATATGTTTATTAAGTAGATGATTGATTATTATGCATATATTAGCTTAGGTTTTCGACATGATTATTACGTATTCATTGCTAGTAAGATGTATAGATAATTGAGACATAAATAAGGAAACAATAGTTTTATTTCTTAGTCGTTGTAGTATAGATGAAGTTTGTGAGTACCTTCACTAGAAAACTCTCACGAGGCTATAACTTCGTCCACTAGGAAATTCCTAGTGGTTTAAAGGCCTTGTTGCATATATGGTCAATGCAATCGTCACTCAGTAAAGCGAGAGTAGATAGAACTCCATTTTTGGTCACTTATTCTAATTTCTCATCTTTGCTTGAGGACAAGCAAAATGCTATTTGGGGGTGGTTTGATAAGAGCTCAAAACTGTAGTTTTAACCCCTTAACAATCGTACTTTTAGACCAATTATGTGAATAATAAGTAAGAGTTAATATTGATTACGTATTTTTATGCATTTTAGGCTTCAAAGTCTATTATGTGCAGAAATGTGCCACATTAGTGAGATAAAGGAGCAAAGGTCGGTTGCTAAGGAGTTCTGTTATTAAAGGCCAATTTTCAAGAAGACAAAGCCTTTGTAAAGCCCGGTCAAAAGCTGAAAAGTCAAAGTCCACGCGCGGGAAGCTTGATTGCACAAAGTCGTGAGAACTTCGAAGACCATATCTTTGGACTCAGACCTCGGAATTGGGCCTACCTTATGTCAAAACGACCGGCTCGAAAAGATCTTTCCAATGGTCTAAGCCTTGGACCAATCAAAAGAGCAAAAGTGGACGAAACATCTGTTGAAGCCAACTATAGCTGAATAGCCCATTTTGGACTAAAGAAATTGGGTTTTGGGCCCGATTTTCCGGCCCAAAACATGGCTCCAAGCCCATGTATGATTTTTGGATCTGAAAGTATAAAAACAAAAGCTTGACTCTTTGTTAAGGACAGTTAGGTTAGGAAGCTAATGTTAATGGAGTTTAGGGTTAGAAAAAGATAGATCTAGATTAGTTTTTAGATCTAGATTTAGTTTTTTTACATTAATTCAATTAGTTAGTTTAGAATCATATTTAGTTTTTAGAATAAAGTATTAGTTTTTCATTTCAATTTAGATTATTGTTTAAATTCTTATTTAGATTTAGTTGTCTTAAATTCATAATTAGTTATTCACAATCTTAGTTCTAAATTAGTTTAATTTCAGTTTAATTTAATTATGTCTTATTGTTATTATTGTTCTTGTGTTGGGAATGGTAGTATAGAAATTTCACATCAAATCATTACTCTCACCATTGTTCCTTTTGGGTTTGATTAGTTGAATTCGATTTAAGTCCAGAGAGTTAAGAGTGGACGAATCCTTACTCATTATATTGCATGATTATGTTTTGAGAGTAAGAAGAATTGACTTAAACGTAAGAACGGTAGGATTACGTATTAGTGTTGTTAACATTAATATTTAGGATTTTACTATTTTTACGGGTTATCAGCTACCAGTACCGACGTGTTTAGGGATAGTATAGCTTGATGCTTTTTATTTGTAGTTTTATTATTGTTAGTTATTTTAATGTAAGTTTTAATTCCGTAATTTGGATTTTGTAGTAAAAGGGCATTTAATGTCAATATTAATATAATGTCGTTATTTTCATTGTGCGTGGTTGTTTAATATTGATCTCATCTTCACAAATTGTTTGGGGGTGGTGTTATCTATTCCAGCATGATTTTTATATGACCCTCGTTTTAGAAGTTATTACGGAGTCAGGGTGAGAATATGGCCGATTAGGCATATCTATGAATAAATATCATGGTAGGATGAAATCTCGATAAAATAGGTAGATTCTATCCTAAATTCAACCTAAAAGATACTAGGGTTGTTTTAGAATCAAGAATATGAGTTGTTTCCATTTTCGAGTTTGGAAATTTTAGTATTTCCGGAAACTACCGTAAAAACTTTTTGGCAACTTTCCAATCCGTTTTAGCAACTTAAAACCTATATAAACTCCATTCATTCTACACTCACAACCCACACTACACCTAACTTCCATCACTCACCTTTCACTCCCACGTTTCGTCTCATTTTTCACGAATCAGCACCTCGGGCCTTTGCTTGAGGAGGGCGCACTCGCGCTCCTACACATTTGTCGAAATTTCATGCAGAGCGCACCAGGCTTCAAGGTGGTAGCGACTCACGCTCAAACACTGGAACTCCAAAATCATCAGAGTGCACCCGCGCCCAAGTGGAGCGCACTCGCGCCCTGACCTCCGTAAACACAAAAATTTCTAGTTTTCTGCGGGTTGTTCCCGGATCATTGCAGCTGTTCCAGAGCATCGTTTTGAGATGACATCTCCTACAATAATACCGGAACAGTCTTTCGAAGAATTGTTCCAAAGCACTACTTATGGTGTTTGGTTTCGCGAGGCGATCACATACGTAGGCTGGGAACCGCTTACGGTAAGACCTGCTGAACTTTATTCTCCAACACTAGCATCTTATTTTTACGATAACTGCATTTTCTTTGAGAGACCAGATGGAGAACAAGTGTTCTCCATCAACATTGATGGTGAACCAATGGAAATTACCAGGTTCTTGCTAGCATTTGTTCTTGGACTTGCTATGCCCGCTGAAATACAAGACCCATGGTGCTATTGGGTAGATAATATGTATGTCTACACTTATGAGTTTTGCATGAGTCGTATGGGGGGGCATTTTCCAGATCGAGGACGAGGGACTATAACGTCGCTTTGGTAGCCCGGTCCATGAACATAGGAACTGTTATGTTTTGGATCATGCTAAACATTTTAGGGAATGGCATTTTTCTTACGTGAATGATGTCACTTGCGGCGTCTTCCTTGCTTTTAGCCGGGACGTATGTGCCATGACCTCCCCTTAACCTTGATGTCTAGTTTAGCTCGAGCCCATAACATGAGGCATAAGTATCTTCTTATGCCCGTTCTAATTCCCGTATTATGCTATGTTTCTTTCCATTTTTTGTACACGCGTTTCACGATTGGATTACGGCCATTAATCGCACGACCCACCAATAGTATTATTTGATATTTCCGTGCAATGACTTGGTAAGGGTGGAGGATACAACCTCATCAGGTTGCACCCTACACCCCGTCGGACCAAGTGGCTTTAATAGGTTAGCAATAATAGATGATAAATGGCGGGGAAGCCTAGCAAATTATCATGGCATGGCAGGGGTTTGAAGGAACCTCACTTCTTTATAGAAAAAAGATGAGGAGGAGGATGATGAATAAAGCGGGAGATAAGGTAAGTTTTAATTTTACTTAGTGTCTGCTTATGTCCCAAGCAATTTGATTCTTGTTAACCCCATAATGGGTGGAACTCTTATAGAGTTCGCGTCGGTTTTTATTTCCTATATTAGTACGCTCTAACCTTGTTTTGCGCGGATGTTCCCGAATTTCCGCGCTTCAATGGTATTTTTCCTACCCTCTTTATTTAAATGCTTTGAGGACAAAGCATGCTTCTTGTTTGGGGGGCATAGAAACACGATGTAATTAAGGCATCGGTTAGGATATAGATAGGTATAATATGCACTTGTTTTCTAGTTAAAATTTCAAAAAATTCAAAAAATATAAATAAATAAGTTCATGGTATACACTTAGGAATATTGGTATTGTTTTCCTTCTCTATGCTCTTAATAATCTAGAAGTCTCAATGTAGCTTTTTGTATTAGAATAATTTTTAGAAACTTAGGTTAATATGTAGGTAATAATCTTTGCATCTATCTATAAATATATTACATGAGTATCGATGATTGTTAGCAAGAGTTTTCAAATCTAGGCTAGAGTACTTATTCTACAAATCCTGTGAGAATATAGCCTAAAGCCTTATATGAGTGAAACATTTGAGAAATGACACAAGGGAGAAGTAAAATCCGGATAGAGAAATCACCGCGCCCACTTGCTTGATCACTAAACCATATCCTAAGCGAGAATTTAGGCCCTCTTTGGATCGATATAGCCAGAAATTCAAACCTATGAATTATTTTCCGCTAGTCGCCCCTCTGAGCCTTTCTTTAGCCTTTCATAAACCACAAATCCTTTACCCTATTACAAAAACAAAATAAAATATAAAAAATATAAAAAAATAATAAAAAAATTAACCTACCCAATCTAGAATAAGTCTGAGAATAGAATGAGGAAGAAAGAAGAAGAGAAAAACCTGTGTAAACAAAAGTTAGTTAATTGCTTCAGAAAATAAAGAAAAGAAGTTTACATCCAAAGAAAATAAAAAAAAATAAAAAAAAAAATAAAAACTCTAAAAAAAAAAATAGAATAAAAGGAGTCAAAAGCCAAAGAAAAAGAAAAAAAAAATATGGCAAAGGATGGAAACAAAGTGTAGAAGCAAAAGTAAATAACAAGGTTTTCTCTAGTTACATAATATGAAGACTCTATTATCTCAGACTTGTCCTTTTTGAATATCCATTTCCTTCCTTCTTAAACCATCTCCTAATCCCCCATGAACACCTAATAAAGACCTCTAGCTCAATTAGGAATAGATTAGTGTGATAGTAAATGGCAGATGTGTTTGATCGACTCCGGCTTCCTTTGTTGTCATTGAGATTGTAAGGTAAAGTGTGCCCACCGCACACCTCGGAGTAAATAAACTTGAGTGGAAAAATTAGAGTGTTGTATCTTGACTATTATTGTGAGAACCTACTTAAGGGCGTTATTCCGAAGTTTGAAACTTAACCCGCTAGACATTTCATAGTATTACTCATTGTATATATGTTTATTGTAGATGATTGATTATTATGCATATATTAGCTTAGGTTTTGACTTGATTACTCTATATGCATTGCTAGTGAGAGGTATAGTTAATTTAGAGCATGAATAAGGAAACAATAGTTTTATTTCTTAGTCGTTGTAGTATAGATGAAGTTTGTGAGTACCTTCACTGGAAAACTCTCACGAGGTTATAACTCGTCCACTAGGGAATTCCTAGTGGTTTAAGGTCTTGTTGCATATGGTCAATGCAATCGCACTCAACGAAACGAGAGTAGATAGAACTCCATTTTTAGTCACTTATTCTAAATTCTCATCTTTGCTTGAGGACAAACAAAATGTTGTTTGGGGGTGGTTTGATAAGAGCCCAAAACTATAGTTTTAACCCTGTAACAATCATACTTTTAGACCAATTATGTGAGTAATAATTAAGAGTTAATACTGATTACGTGTTTTTATGCATTTCAGGCTTCAAAGTCCATTATGTGTAGAAATGTGCCACTTTAGTGAGATAAAGGAGCAAAAGTCGGTTGCTAAGGAGTTCTGTGATTAAAGGCCAAGATTCAAGAAGACAAAGCCTTTCTAAAGCCCAGTCAAAAGCTGAAAAGTCGACGCGGGTAGAAACAGCAGACAAAGTCAGCAGAACTTCCAAAGGCCGTATCTTTGGACTCAGACCTCGGAATTGGGCCTACCTTATGTCAAAACGACCAGCTCGGAAAGAGCTTTCCAATGGTCTAAGATTTGACCCAATCAGAGGAGCAAAAGTAGACGAAAAGTCTGTTAAAGCCAACTGCAGCTGAAGAGGCCTTTTTGGACTGAAAGAATTGGATTTTGGGCCTAATTCTCTGGCCCAAAATATGGCTCCAAGCCCATGCACGATTTTTGGATCTGAAAGTATAAAAACAAGAGCTTGACTCTTTGTTAATGGTAGATAGTGACACTACCTCTTTTTGTGTGTTTAGATGGTGTATGGATGATGTAGATAGATGATGATCGTTGAACAAATAGAAGCGTATCAAAACCTAATTATCCCTCAATAAGTAAAGGATGAGTAGGGTATCGTTCCACTTTTAAGTGTATGTTATATGAAGAACAGGATTTGGAAAGGGGTTTGAGGGATTAAAAACTAATATAGTAGAGATTGTAGATTCTAATGCTAAACTAAGCTAAACTAACTAAACTATTAAGAATTTATAAGAGAGAGACTTCAAGAGATTAAAATCTACCAATAATTTTAATCTATGACCTTCTGCTTCATGGTTGTTCTTACAAGTAGACTACAATTAGGCAATCGAGCGAGTGCCGATGCCCCTCTTGGACGAAACATCGTTAATAGTTAATTCTACTTAAGGTTGTTCCTATGTTTATGCTATTAATATCTTCTTTCCTTTTATGTAAACTCGGGCAGCCATTCAATATATTACCAAGAGCAACATCAAGGAGTACTTCCTAATAGGGCAGCCATTCAATGAATTACCACTTAAGACAAACACAAAGAATACTTCTCCTAAACCACCCCTCGAGCTACCCCTTCTAAGGCAACACAAAGAATACTTCCCTAACTCTAAAGAACTATACTACTAGAAGAAAAGTAAAGAACACTAGCATGATATTAATATTGCAAAACATAAACCCTATTCTATACTTCCATCCCCTGGTGTGGGCAATGGAACTAATAACTAAAAACATAAAGAACTAACCCGATTGAAGAACACCATGAACCGGAAGAATCATTAAACTTAAACATCGGCTTCATCTCCTCCCTTGAAGGAGAAGATTAGCCTTCCATAAAGAAGGAAGAACATGAAGAACGAGAAGAAGAAGAGTCGAAGAACATAAGATTAGAAAGACTAATTTATTAAGACTCGGCCTAGTTAAAACCGATCTTTTATTATTAATCTCTCTCGCTTCAAGTTCGAGACAAGAATATAAGTGAATTGGCAAATTACATGAGGCACTTAGGTCCCTCTATTTAGGGGTTACAATGAGCTCTAGAAGCATTCCAAACCGTCATTTGTTTCCTAATACAAATAGACTTCTTCCAGAGTCCGACTTCGCCTTCAAACCGGAAGGAATTGGCTACAAGAGTCGATTCATGCCCTCGGACGATTATTCATGCGTCCCAGACTTAATAAATGTATCCGGGCGCTCGATTTATCGTCCCCAGACGTTTCAATGCGTCTAGGCGGCTTCGATACATCGTCCCCTGACGATAAGCCGATTTTCTCTCTTATCTATCCTTCTATCCTCTTTTTGCGGGCTTTGGTCCAAACAACTAATCCTTTGGCCTTGGGCTTCCAAATAGACTTTAAAATAGGTCCAAGTCGCATCTTTAATAGCTCCAATTCCTTGGCCTTCTCCATGATTGTCCACGGGCCTCCCATGTGATCCTTAATGTCTCGAATTGCTTCGCTTTTACCCCATTTTTCTAATATTCTACAAAACTCTTTTTCACCTAGAGAATCTTAAAACACAACTTATAAACACTATTAGTCCACTAAGATGGCTAAACAAGAGGCATAATCGAGGGTTAAATAGCACTTTTTGAGTACTTATCACAACTCCTAACTAGCCTTTTGCTAGTCTCTTAGCAAATAAGATAAAAAATAGATAAGTGATCAAAATCACATCCTAATAACAAAAATAAAATCCTAACTCATTTTAAGCAGGCATCGCGATTGCATTTACCATATGCAACAAGGTTTTAAACCTTTATGTTCCCCAAAAAGGACGAAGTTATAGTCTCGTGAGGGTTTTCGGTGATATACCCACAAAATCAATCAATAGCATGTTCAAGAATGATAGTATTTTTCAAATGAGAGAAATTCCTTACCCACTTAGTGCTTACTCCAACAGACGGTCTCCATTGCTAACTACATTGCCGCAAAGACTCATAGATTATGATGGGAGATAGTAAAATTGACAAAATTCTTAATCAAGGCTTATGTGTGTACTTAGTCAATCTCCTATACTCTCCTATCCAAGAAACGGAATCCCTAGTTTACCATAGGTAGATAATCTCGACTTTCAATCCTCACCACCATACTACCTTTAAAAGAATCTCTCGAGAAGATGGTCAACTATTTTACCTCATGTATGTAGGGAAAAGAATAATGCATACCTAACATCCCACATACTACCTTGAAAAAAGACTTCGAATAAAAGTAGTCTCATGGAAAGAATGTCAATCACATATGAAGTGTCGGTCCTTCACTTTAGCATCCTCTCACCTATTCTAGACTTCGTACCATATTTGTAGTGATAAGTCATGGGTTGTAACTTTGGCTTGGGTATTGGTTTATGAAGGAAAGGTAAAAAGATTCTAAGGTTGTTTCAAAAACACTAAGGGTTTTGCTTCTTTCTTTGGAAGATTTCTTCAAATTCTCAGATTGCGAGAGAAAATTCTTCCTTTGTCTTAGCTTTTCCATCCATTCCCATTTCAATTTTTTTATTTTTTTTTTTTTTTTTTTAAGACTCGATTGGTATATCCTTGATTAGTAATTGGATATGCTTGTTTTCCACTAGCTTCTTTCACTTTGAAACGTAATGATGGACTTCATTGTATCTCTATGATATTTCCTTGTAATCTTCCTTTTGTACTATTTCTTCCTCTTTCAGGTCCCTCGTATTCTCGTAAACATATGGGTATGGTTGATAAAGATTTTGGCTATACTCCTTGTCCGAGTCAAGTGACGGGTAAAGGGTTTTATGAAAGAAAATGGCTTATTGTAAGGCTCAAAGGGTTTAACATGATGGTCCTACTAGGTGGGATAAAGGCTGAATGGGTTCACTACTTGACTTATCAAGATGATACTCTATTTCAATAGACTACAAGACCTAATGGCTATCTCCCGGTTGATGTCACTGCGTGATTAACCAAATTAATGAATAATGAGACTATATTACAACGACATAAAGAACTGAAAGATGTTGAGTCACTAAGACTCGGATTTTTTCGTAAGAACTCTCCAAAGAATGGGTATAAAGCCCAAGTCTCACGGCTAAGTCTAAAAAATTCTACTTCTAGTTTACTAGGGGTTTAAATCTCTTCTAGCAAAAGTACACAAAACCCAATCAAGTACTATGGTGGTGCCTTGATAAAGAATTCTATCAATAAGAACTATGTCCCGAGCATAATAAATAATCTAAGCGGTAATGAAATCAATAATATCGACTATCTATCAAACTCAACACTAAGCAAGATAGAATCTATATCCCGCACTCATCATTAAAATTCATTTTTCTCATGCTAATCGATATAGAAACAAAAATATTTTTGTTTTGAAAACTAATTTTGAAATTCATTTCTCAAGTACACCCTCCCCCTACTTATGCATGCATTGACCTCAATGTATAAAAGAAGTAAATGAAATGAATGAGAAAAAGGTAGGATATTACCATTGATGCGAATATCAATATTTGATCTTTTCTCGTCATATAAATGTTAAGCTCACAAAATAGAGAAAATCAAATATCATTAGTTCAAGAAACAAAACAAATACAGGATTATTAAAGTAACTAATCCCTACCGAGCAAACAAAGGCTCAAAACAACTTCGTGGCGGCCTCGACGTTACGACGCCCTCTATCTGCTTCGTCCGCCTCTCGGTTGACTCCAAAGCCTGCCTACCGGCTCTTTAATCTCGTCAACACTACCAGGGGTATCTACTGACCTCGTCAATCCCGAAAGTGTATGGGTGGTCTTTGCTTGATGAGTCCTTTGATGTTCAAACAACGCTGCATTCCCCCAAGATATGTATCATAGCAGCCCTCATGTTCTCGATCCTCTATAGCTTGATAGGGTGCTATGTTTCCAAAATCATACTCGGTAGGGGGTGTGGTGCAGCTACAGGTACGTCGGCTGTCCCTCGACATCTAAGTACTCGAGCTCCATTCTCCGTGGTCCTCGTAGCAAAATACTCTTAGGATCATAGCTCTCGAAGTCTCATCGAAAGCAGCTGATCTAAATCCTAAGCCTTCCATGATCTTTGTGGCTATGACCGGGAGCGTTATCTTAGAATGCTCCACCTTCTTTGTCTTCATATTCCCCAGCCTTCTAAGAATAAATCTACACATACAGATTCTAACGTCCCTAGTCATCAACATCCAAAGCAAGTGTAGACCGGGCTGGTATAAAGTGTTCTCACTCACCGTGCCTACTACGTTGTGACAAAGCCATCTCAGATGCTAGCTGCCGGTTCTTCTCAAGCAGAGACTTGGTCTTCGCCCGGCCGCTTGATTAACCTCTCGCATGTGGGCCAAGACGCCCATGGTAATCCTTCAATCCTCCCAAAGATGTGTCTCATCCCCTCATACATCGGAATTTGGGTGAACTCCCGGAGCATCTCCCTCGCCTACTTAAACTCGCCATCTCAAATTTCAACACAAGCTCACTCGCCTCTGGTATGAAATGGTCTATAGCATTAAAAAAACTGTCTAACTAGACCCTCATCATACGAAGTCACTCGTCATACAAAAACACATCCCAACTCAACGTCGAGATAGCATTTCCAAAGTGTGTTTGAGAGACCCTCTTTCTCTAACAAATTCCCAAACTTCAACTCTGGATGTATCTCTTTTAAGACTTCCATAATAATCAAACAAAGGAAAACGAACAACGACAACCAAAAAGGAAAACTGTAATTATCGTTCAATCGGTCGTGGATGCTGACGCGTCCGACGTAAATTTCAAGTAATCCTATCGTCGCCCCACGCATCGTGTCAAGTTCAAAAATTTTGATTTTGGCGGGGTGTGAAATTTGATGTTATCTTTCAAAATGGCAATGGTGGGTAGCTTATCTTTGTGTTGTGAATGATATATATAAAAATGGGATGAAGTGGTGGTGTAAAAATGCAAGAAATTAAAAAATTTGGTTTGGTTACGTCTGGACGCAAGGGGTAGGCAAAATTGATATGTCCCAGACGCATATTTGAGTGGTTGGGTTTGGAATTCTTGGAGGATGATTCCTCAACTGATTTCCAGCAATGGTTGGTGGTGGTGGAGGTGGCGAATCTAGGTTAGGGTTTTGAGGTGGTGTGGGAAGAGAATGAGTTGTTGGGCGAAATGTGAACTGATTTGGCCCAAAACCCATTTTAATTTTTTTTTTTTTTTTTTAGATAGACTAAAAATAACATATAACGGAAAAGGAAATCTTAACATTAGTTTGAAAACTACCGGACCTTAAAGCATGGGTTCCTAATCAAAATTTCGTGTACGAAATGAAGTGATTAAAACGAAAGTTTTTCAAAAGAATGATCAGGAGGTAGGTCTTTTACGCCGATCCCTAAGACGTAATGTGAGTCTTTTAAAGTCGATCCTCAAGACTAGAATTCTACTCCAAAACTGATATCTCAACAACATGCTTACTTCCCATAGACATTTTATACCGGTCTACTAGAGTTATGAGACTTTGACTCGGCTTGCAACTTCTCTCAAGAAAGGATAAAGTTATGAAAATCAAGGCCGGCTATCGCTGGCACTTATACTAATGAGATCCTAAGGAGTCGCTTTTTACGACGCTTGGCTTCTTCATGCAAAAAACTTAAACTAGACAGAGTAACAGGTTCAGCAAGACATAAAATGTAATCTTTAAGGTGTGTAGGTAACTTACCCCAATTTTCCGCTTCAACAGTGGTCTGATAAACCGGATCCTTGAGAAAAATGGCCTCCACGCCGTCCAAAAGAGGGTAACTCCAGAAAAGGCTTTAGTCGATGAGCATTGACTTTGAAACGAGTCCTTCTCTTGATGTCTTCTACTTCAATAGCTCCAAAAGGTGTGACATGTCTTACTATAAACGGTCCCGTCCATCTAGATCTCAATTTTCCAGGGAAAATTTCTAGATGAGAGTTGTAGACTAGAACCTTCTGTCCAGGTTCAAATTCTCTCTTCAGAATTCTTCTGTCATGTAATGCTTTAGTCTTATCCTTGTAAATCCTTGACATATCATAAGCATCACTTCTCAATTCCTCTAATTCATCGATCCTGAAGCTTCCTCCTTTTCTCCCCGCTTGATCTAGGTTGAAATTCATCTCTTTTCGCCTAATAGGTTTTATGTTCTAACTTCGACAGTAGATGACACGCTTTTCCATATACCAAGCGATAGGGCTTACATCCCTATGGGTGTTTTGAATGCCGCTCAGATGCCCATAGTGTATCTTGGAGTCTAAGAGACCAGTCTTTCCTAGATGGATTTTATCGTCTTCTCCGTAATACTCTTGATTTCCCTATTCAAACTTCGCTTGACCATTAGTCCGAGGATGATATGGTAAAGCTAGCTTGTGAATTACTCCATACTTTGCCATAAGATTCCCAAATACACGGTTGAAGTGAGAACCGTTATCACCGATGATGGCTCTCGTGTTCCAAATCTTGGTAGAATGTTTTTCTCGAGAAAGTCCACGACGACTTTATGATCGGGCGGTCTTCGTAGGGAACTGCTTCAATCCATTTTGAAACATAGTCCATAGCAAGTAGAATGTAGGTGTAACCAAAAGAAGGAGGAAATGGTCCCATGAAATCTATACCCCATACATCAAAGATTTCGAGATAAGGATCGGTTGTTGAGGCCACTCGAACCTTTTCGAGGTCTTACCAAAAATTGGCATCTTGGACATGCTTTGCAATAAATATTTGTATCTTTAAAAGAGTAGGCCAATAGAATCCAGCTTGTAATACCTTTTGTTCCGCAGACGCGTTGCGGGCCAAAATGTCCTCCGCAAAAATCGATCATGACATGAATCGATAGAATGGATTCCTCGCTCCAATTCTAGGATGCATCTTGAATAATTTGATCCCAACACTTCTTGAATAAGTATAGATCATCCCAAAAAATAATAACTGGCCTTTGAGTAGAATAAATCTTTTTTCTTGCTTGCTCCAATGTGATGGTACCTTTGTCGGTCACAAGATAATTTGCAATGTGGTCGTACCATGGCACTTCGATATCTTGAACAACCTGTTCATCGTGAAAAAGTCTCACAGATTTGTAAATTGTCTTTCGTATTCTCCACTAGCAATCTAGAAAGGTGATCGCTAGCGACATTCTCGTTCCTTTCTTATCACGTATCTCCAAATCAAATTCTTGTAAAAGTAGTATCCATCGGATCAATCTTATTTTGGCATCCCGCTTAGCTTAGTAAATGACTTAAAAGCAAAGATGGTCAAGATAGACAATCACCTTTGAACCTATTAAATATTGTCGAAATTTGTCAAGAGAATAGAGCGACGGCTAAGAGTTCCTTCGGTGGTAGAATAATTAATCTGGCTCCATTTAGAGTCTTGCTAGCATAATAGATCATGCGACGACACTTTCTTGTCTCTTTGTCCTAGAACGGCTCCTATAGCATAATCGATGCATCACACATGATCTCAAATGGTCTGGCTCCAATCGGAATGATTAATGATTGGTGCTGAAGTGAGTGCTTCCTTTAACTTCATAAAAGCTTCAACACATGATGTATCAAAATCAAAGACAATATCTTTCCCTAACAGATGTGACAAATGGGTCTTGCAATTTTCTTTGAAATCCTTGATAAATCGGCGGTAGAATCCCGCGTGACCTAGGAAGGCATGAATATCTTTTGTTCTCGGTTTGGGTAGATCCTTTATAATATCAATCTTCGCCGATCTACTAGAATTCCTTCCTTTGAAACTTGGTGACCTAGCACTATCCCTTCCTTTACCATGAAGTGACACTTTTCCCAATTCGTAACTAAGTTGGTATCGCGAACAACGTTTAAGGACTAAGGAGAGATGGTGTAGGCAATCCTCAAAAGATGATCCAAACACTGAAAAAATCGCCCATAAAACTTCCATGTATTTTCTCCACCATGTCAAAAAAATACTCATCATGCATCACCGAAAAGTGGCCGGTGCATTACATAGACCAAAAGGCATAACGACGGTATGCTTAATGTTCCGAACGGACATGTGAATGTGGTCTTCTCTTGGTCCTCGTGGTGAATATGGATTTGAAAATATCCCGAAAGTAACCATCAAGAAAGCAGTAGTAAGCTTGTCCAAATTAATCTTTCTAACATCCGATCGATGAATGGCAATGGAAAATGGTCTTTCCTTGATGATATTATTCGCCTTCTTTGTAATCGATGCAAACTCTCCATCCAAATCAATCCCGGTTGGAATCAACTCATTGTTCTCGTTCTCAATCACGTGTGGTTCCGGACTTCTTTGGCACAACTTGAACCCGACTAACCCATTGACTATCGAAAATAGGGTAGATAATGCCGCGCCAAGGAGCTTGACGACCTCTTCTATAACTACTTCCTTCATTTTCGGATTAAGCCTCCTCTGTGGTTGCTTAGAAGTCTTGGAATCCTCTTCCAGATGAATCCTATGTTGAACTATCATAGGGCTTATCCCCTTGATATCATCAATTGTCCAACCTATAGCTGACTTGTGTTCCTTTAAAAGTGCTACTAACCTGGATTCTTGCTCCGCAGTCAAATCTGATGCAATGACTACTGGGTAGGTTCCCAAATCTCCCAAGAAAACATCCTTGAGTGTAGACGGTAAAGGCTTCAATTCTAACTTAGGTGGCTCCTTCTTAAGCTCTTTAGGTGGTCCATCAAGCATAAGCGATTCAAGCTTTTCTTTGAACTTGATGTCATCCATGACAGGTGATGAATAGTGGAGTGACAGGTGGAGTCACTCGTGATGGCTTCTTCTTACTTAATTCCACAGTAGTTCCTTCAACTTCTCTCTCAACAGCTACTTCAGTGGGTGGCACAACACTAGATATATCCGGAATGTTAGAATGGGTGGGATGGTAGGGACATAAGTTACCTTAGGCTCCACGTAATCTTTTCCCTGGTTCATAGACAATCTTGTTATCAACTTTCTTGCGACCTCTGAGTGGTGGTGACAGAATTAACTTGGGCATTCGGACCGAGTAATCTCCGGGTTATCCACCGCAGGACACCTCTTCCTTTTCGATTTGCTCGGCCGGCTTGGTAATGCTCCTTTTGATCTCTCTGTCGCGGCAAACGATTTGCCCTATCCGGCCTTGAATGACACTAAAGTTATTCTCCAACTTCGGGTTCTTTGATTTGTCCGTTTTATTTCATTGACAATGGTGGTGATAGCTTCTTCCGGATATTGGGATAACCGCTTTGCTCGACCGAGGCGTAGGGCAATATATCCACTCATAAGATCCGGTACTAACTCTCTGTTTGTGTTGGCTTGGTATTGCCGGGTTCCCGTATGATCGTTGATTTTCGTATGGTTCACGGGCGGTTTTGGAACCGATCTCGGTTATTCGAACCGATTTGATCGATTCTGAAATCCTCGAGGAAAATTCTCCGATTTGTATTTTGTGGCTTCCAATAATTTCGTCCCTCGATTGAACCGGTTATTTCTTCCTAAAGAGTTGATACTACATGCCTCTGCATTAGTATCCGTGATAGTACTTAACACTCTTCGGTGGTATGGCCTTCATCGTAACATAGCTCACAAAATGGTATAACAAGGCTTGGATGGCCGAGGTTTAGCTTGGAAATTGTTTGGTTTTGGAGGATTCATGGAGAACCGATCAAACTTCTTGTTCAGATTTTCAAGTCCCGTTGATAGCTTGCCATAATTGATAGCATTGCTTGATTTGGGTCTTCTTGAATTTGGTTGCCAAATTTCTTCTAAGACCCTCCACTCTAGCTACGCCCTCGTTGCTAGTACTCCATTGTTGAAAGTGTCTTCACTAAATTCTCAAGAAAGTTGTAGGCTTCCTCTCCATCCAATGATGTAAACTTACCTTGATGCATTGATCGTATCATCCGCTTGTTCATAGTAGAAAGTCCTCGAAAAGAAAAATGAGCCGGTGTGCTCTTATCATAACCATGATGTGGACATGAGACTAGCAGATTATTGAATTTCTCCCAACTTTGATGATATTCTTCACCACCTTCCCTTTGAAATTGTCGATGGCTTGCTGCATGGCATCCGGTTTTCTTCCGGGGTGGGTAGAACTTGTTCATAAACTTTGTTCTCAACTTCTCGGTTTGTTGATTGAATTGATCGGTCGCGGCAGCTTAACCATTCGGATGCTTTTACCTTCGAGTGAGAGTGGAAAAAGAATTAACTTGATACTCTCATCCCTAAAATTCTGGTTCTTGAAAGTTCTCAAGATCGATAGAAATTTGTTCATGTGAACATAAGGTCAACATTGTCGAAACCATTGAACTTTGGAAGCATAGAGATTACCGATGCTCTAAGTTCAAACCTGGTTAGCTTCTCGAAAACAATACTGCCGGGTGGGTCTCCAATGATTGGTGAATAGAAATCCTTTCGCCTTCTTCCTCACAGGTTTGCATGGGAGGGATAGCTTCAAGATTATTGGTGTCCAAAACACCTCCATCATTGCTTCGCGGCCATTGTTTCAATCTCGCCTAGTATTATTCTTGTGAGTCGGTTGTTAAACCTTGTCCATCAGTTGTGTTCTTCTTGGACGATGATATGGACGACGGGCATACACTAGAAAATTCTATGCGAAAATAACAAAAACTATCCTACTATGCAACTATTTTAAATTATACTAGAATGTAAAACTACTTTTCTTCATTTGGGTTGGCTTTTGCAGCTAAGTATCTCATTTCGTTTCTAAAAGTCGTCTCTTCTAGGGTTATGGTGAATCACTTGGATTGTTTAAGTACCACTTCGCCTAACGCATCGATAGTCCGTTTGTCAAGATTCGACAAAAGAAACACTAGAGTTTGATTTTTCATCGTGGTGGCTTACAACTTCAATTGTTGAAAAGATTCTAAATGCAATTATACTAGAAAGCAATAAAACTCAACTATGATACAACTAAACTAAGAAAGCAATAAAAAAGAATGAAGATTCGACTAACCTGGATGGTAGATCTTGTCTTCGAGATGTCCTTCAAGCTTCTTTCTTTCTTAAAAGGATGGATGATGCGGCTAAAATTACCTCAAGATCCAAAATTCTAATCTTGAAAGAAAACGTTAAACATAAACAACTTAACCCGGCAGCGGCGCCATTGACACTACCTCTTTTTGTGTGTTTAGATGGTGTATGGATGATGTAGATAGATGATGATCATTGAACAAATAGAAGCGTATCAAAACCTAATTATCCCTCAATAAGTAAAGGATGAGTAGGATATCGCTCCACTTTTAAGTGTATGTTATGTGAAGAACAATTTGGAAAGTGGGGGTTTGAGGGATAAAAACTAATATAGTAGAGATTGTAGATTCTAATGCTAAACTAAAGCTAAACTAACTAAACTATCGAGAATTTATAAGAGAGAGAATTCAAGAGATTAGAATCCACCAATACTTTTAATCTATGACCTTCGCTTCATGGTTGTTTTACAAGTAGACTACAATTAGGCAATCGGTTGAAAGTGTCGTAAGCCCCTCTTGACTGAAAACATCGTTAACATTAATTCTACTTAAGGTTGTTCCTATGTTTATGCTATTAATATCTTCTTTCCTTTTATGTAAGCTCGGGCAGCCATTCAATGTATTACCAAGAGCAACATCAAGGAGTACTTCCTAATAGGGCAGCCATTCAATGAATCACCACTTAAGGCAAACACAAAGAATACTTCCCCAGGCAGCCCCTCCCTGAGCTACCCCTTCTAAGGCAACACAAAGAATACTTCCTTAACTCTAAAGAACTATACTACTAGAAGAAAAGTAAAGAACACTAGCATGATATTAATATTGCAAAACATAAATCCTATTCTATACTTCCATCCCCTGGTGTGGGCAATGGAACTAATAACTAAAAAAATATAAAGAACTAACCCGACAAGAACACCATGAACCGGAAGAATCATTAAACCTTAAGATCGGGCTTCATCTCCTCCCTTTAAGGAGAAGATTAGCCTTCCATAAAGAAGGAAGAACACTAAGAACGAGAAGAAGAAGAGTCGAAGAACATAAGATTAGAAAGACTAATTTATTAAGACTCACCTAGTTAAAAACCGATCTTTTATTATTAATCTCTCTCACCAAGTTCCTCGAGACAAGAATATAAGTGAATTGGCAAATTACATGAGGCACTTAGGTCCTCTATTTATAGTGGTTACAATGAGCTCTAGAAGCATTCCAAACCGCCATTTGTTTCCTAATACAAATAGACTTCTTCCAGAGTCCGACTTCGCCTTCAAACCGGAAGGAATTGGCTACATTGTCGATTCATGCGTGCCGGACGATTATTCATGCGTCCCGGACTTAATAAATGCATCCGGGCGATCGATTTATCGCCCCAGATGTACTCAATCGTCCGATCTTCGATACATCGTCCCTGACGATAAGCCGATTTTCTCTTCTCGCTTCTATCCTTCTATCCTCTTTTGCGGGCTTTGGTCCAAACAACGAATCCTTTGGCCTTGGGCTTCCAAATAGACTTTAAAAGAGGTTCAAGTCGCATCTTTAACAGCCCAATTCCTTGGCCTTCTCCATGATTGTCCACGGGCCTCCCATGTGATCCTTAATGTCCGAATTGCTTCGTTTTACCCCATTTTCTCTAATATTCTACAAAACTCTCTTTTTCACCTGTAGAATCTTAAAACACAACTTATAAACACTATTAGTCCACTAAGATGGCTAAACAAGAGGCATAATCGAGGGTTAAATAGCACTTTTTGAGCACTTATCAGATAGTTAGACCTAGATTAGTTAGCCTCCATTAATTAGTTTGAGAATTTCAATTAGTTAATTAATTAGTTTTTCATATCTTGTTTTAGATCTAGTTTCATATTTAATTACTTTAGAACAAGTAGATTATTAATTTAGTATTTGAATAATTGTTTTATTATTCATTAGATTAATAAAATAGTGTTTTTGGTAATCTAGTTCATTTTCCATTTACTTATTTAGTTCAATTCTTAGATTCAATTGTTTGTCATTATTAGTTAAATTCAATTATTGCATGAGTAGTTTTGAATTGAGTTTAAACAAGCAAAGTTTCCATCTTTATATCATGTCTTGTTCGAATTCCATTGAGAATGATAACGTGATGATTCTCGGCTAAACCTCCATTTGAGGGGGTTGAGAAGCCTTGATGAAAGCTTGATCCCGATTATCGTAGAGTCGTCGTAATTTCCTTTCCACTCTAGAAATGATTAGTTCACCATGAGAATGGGTGTAATCGTTCACATGCTAGTTATGAATTGGTAGAAATGCCATGTGTAATTAGGGATTAGGAGTAACTTGGATTGTTTCGCTTGAAGCGATTCAATTCGGATTACGACGATTCGTCGTTAGTAGGATTAAGTCGAGTTAAGGTGGAATCAATCCCCTCTAACTCCTTAGCATAGAATCGACGTAGCATTCCCATAGTTGTTCTAATAGTCGACTAGTTGCATCTTGTGGGTAGTTGCATCGTAGTCTAGTTGCCATTTCAGTAAATCTCTCATTTAGACTTTAGTTTAGATTATTTATAACGTAGAAAACATTACCATCGCGGAAGGACTAGGAGGTGGAGCTAATCATCTACTCCACTATATCTCATAGGATTGAGAGTAGAAATCTTTGATAAATTAGGGCACGTATTAAGTGTTAGTTTACTTACGTTTTGAGTTTTATCATTCATTTCGTAGGTAAACTATCTTTTTATGTTTTATCAGCAAGCTATAAGAAACAAGACCTTTTAGAATATAATATATAGAAGCCTAAGAATAAGACAGTTTGTGGGCATGTGACTTCAAACATTGGGGAGCAAGTTGCTCATGGAGGGGGCCAGTTGGGGGAAAGCCAAGAAAAAGTCAAACAAAGCAAGCTTAAAGGGAAGAGCAATAGCAGGGTAGATGAATAAGAAATTGGAGATGATTTTGAAGATTTCTTAGAATTTGGAACTTCTTAAGTTATATGGTAAGATAGATTTAAATTTAAAGTTATTTAAATTTCATTCTAATTAAGTAATAGATGTTGTCTTTCTATAACTTTGCTTTTTGGATTGTAGATCCACCACACTTGGGAGGTAGGCATGTGAATGTGGATCAAGTTGATGCTGAAGAGTACTACCATAGTGCAAGCTCATCAGATGAGGAATACATCACATATGATGGTGAAGAGCTAAGTGATAGTGAAGACATAGATTTAGTTGATGAAGACATCCTTCATCAAGACAACTTAGTTCATGATGATAACTCAGTGAATGATACCATACAAAGAACTTTCGAAATACCAACTGATGAAGGTGTTTCTGCTGCTAATGTAGGTTTAAAGTTGGAAGTTGGTCAGTTATGGAAGGATAGATATGAGTGTAGAAGCTAGATGAGATTGTATGTTATTAAAAACAAGTTCATATGGATGTACAAGAGAAATGATAGTGATAAACTTGAGTTCAAGTGTAAAGATGACACTTGCAAGTGGAGTTGTTATGTGAGAGTCACAACAGATGAACATACAATGAAGTTTAGGAAGCTAAATAACATACATTCTTGTGAGGGGGTTGCAGAAGACAAGGACAAATTGGCAAATGTACCATGGATTGCATATATGGTTGAGGAAGATATGAGGATACATCATAAGAGTTATAAGACTTGTGACATTCAAGCAATTATTATGAGTAGGTTCCAAGTCAGAGTTAAGTATTGGCAAACATGGAATGCAAGAAACCATGTTATGGAGAAAATATTTGAAAGTTATGATACTTCTTACTCAAAACTACTTGAGTTGTGTAGGCAGCTTTTGAAAACTAACCCACCCTAGAAGTGTTGTAAGGAAATCTAGACATGAAAACTTTAGGAGTTTTGAGTGGGTGTGGATCTCTTTCAAGGCTTGCTTGGATGGGTTGTACAAGGTTGTAGGCCTCTCTTAATTAGGACTTGATGGGTGTTTTCTGAAGGGTAAGCATGGAGGTGTATGTCTATCTATCATTTCTTTGGATAGTAACAATGGGTTGTTCCCTATTGCCTCTTTATATGTGGTTCAGAAAACACATAAACTTGGACTAAATTTTTAGAGATAATGGAACCATACTTGAGTAACCCTCCTGCAAGGCTTAAAATTATCTCAGATAGGCAGAAGGGATTAAATAATGCAGTGGCTAGTGTGTTCCCTCACTACAACTAGAGATTTTGTTTCAGGCACATGGTAAAGAACATGAAAACTAGGTTTAGAGGATTGGATATAGAAGCTTGGAATGCAGCCATCTGAGTTTAAGAAACTAATGGATGTGCTTGAAAGAAGAGAAGTTGGAGCCAAAGATTATCTGAGGAATGAAGATTCAAAACTATGAGCAAGGTCCTATTTTGATCATGTTGTCAAGTTTGATCATTTATCTAATAACTTTACAGAAGCTTGGGAAGTCATCACATTCGGAAGCTAGAGATAAGCCTATTGTGAAGATGATTTATGTTATTATGGTTTTACAAATGAAGATGGTGTATGATAGGAAAGAGAGGTTAGAGACTTTGACTAATCCATATATTGGTGCCAAGGGTGATGGCAATCATCAGTAAAAGAGAAAATGAAATTGGTGATCTTCATGTAGGCGGTTTTGATGATGGGAAGTTCTTAGTAACTCATACATTTGGTAAATGGTGGTATGTAGGTTTGCAGAGGCAAACATGTGACTGTAATGAATGGCAAGTCACAGGGATTGTATGTGTTCATGTTGTGGTTGTGGTTGTTATCAAGCCAAAGAGATTGACATATACTCAGTAAGTAGCCCTACGTATACATTGATGTTATTGGTTAGTTAACTTGTTAGTTATGATTAGATGTTGTTACCTGAATTACTTGTTTTGTTTTTAGATATTGTAGCCCTTACTTAACTGCATGTAGAAGCTTACAGAAAAGGTTGTAGTGGTCGCATCACCCTTTATTTACATGAATATGAATGGTTAGTGGTGAGTATAGTACAACCTTGTAATTTTTTGTTTGTTCATATGCTAATTTAGGTTAATTTACATGTTTATTAACCTTGTGCTTTTATGTATAGGCTACTGAAGAGGAGTTTATCTACCCACTAAATAGACAGAGGCAACCTAGCAGGCCAAGAGTCAATAGAAAAAGAGGTGAGATGAAACAACAACAACAAGGTGCTCGCGTTGTTGTGGATTTGGGCATAATGCTAGAACTTGTCAAGGTGGTGAGATGGGTGGCAATGTGAATTTACCCACTGCAAGAGGAAGAGGAAGGGGTGGGAGACCAAGAACAAGGGCAGTTCATAATCTTTTTATACAAAGGCCAATTAATGCTGCAGATGGGAGCCAAGTTCCTCAAAACATTGGAGATGGGAGGGATAGAAATGGAAGAGGAAGGGGTAGGGGTAGAACCAATAGTGGTGAGGGTAGGGGAAGAGGAAGAACTGGAAGAGGAAGTGGTATAGGAGATGGTGGTGAGGGAGCAAATGCTAGTGGTGGTGGAGCAAATGCTGGTACATGAGGATAGGGGAAGAGGAAGAACTGGAAGAGGAAGGGGTAGAGGAGATGGTGGTGAGGGAGCATATGCTAGTGATGGTGGAGCAAATACTGGTGAAGGTTGGGGAAGAGGAAGAACTGGAAGAGGAAGGGGTAGAGCCAATGCTAGTGAGAGTAGGGAAAAAGGAAGGGGCATAGTCAGTGCTGAGACAGGTCAATCAAGCCAAACACCTTCTTCCATGACATTTCAGAGTACTCAACAACCCAGTCAATCAAGTGAGTTCCAACCAAATGAATCTCAAGTTAGGCCAGTGTTACAAATACCAGCCATGCCACCTATGCCACCAAGAGGAAGGAAAATGAAAGCCACTGCGTCCAGTCAGGCATCTTGTTCAGTTGGTAGACCTTCAGAGGCGTAGTTGAATTAGGTCATCTTTGTGCATTTTGTGATATCTCATGGTTGTTAGGTTTGCTTTTACTTAAACAATTTCTCAGTGCCCTGTTTTGAAGCACGTACTACAATGTCAGTGTTATGCTTTGGATTGTGTAACACTAATGTTAGTGTTATGTTTGATAGTTCAAATTTAGTTTGTTGAATATTGTTTGCAGTGTTGTGTATGTGTGATAGGTATCAGTAAGTTAGTAAGTAAATGTAGCATGGATGTGATAGTGAAAGTAGGTAACTTCCATTAATTTATTCGTGAAAGTACAAGTAACTTACATTGATTCATATAACTGATATGATAGCTTCTTTACAATTTCAGCAACATCAGATATACTGCCTTCAACTTGCATCTTAATAGCACCAGGACCATCAATGTTTAGCTTCACATTTTCCACCTTCTTTGGGGATCTCCACCTCATTCACAACACCTTTCATAGTTTCAGGAGCAACATCAACCCACTTAAAATCCTTACACCTTGGTGCTGCCTTGCATCCAAGGAACCTCATTCCTTGACTATGTTCCTACCAACTCCATTGAAGGTGCATAGTTTCTGGACAATTGTTGTTAACACAAGGAACGTCAAGCCAATGACAATTAACCTTCCAATGATCAGAATCCCCACAATTAAAACATCTTCCCTTGCTGCTTGATGACATTCCTTTCTCGTAACTCATTTGAACCTGAATTATTTGACAACAAAAAACTTTATTTTTTATTTTTATTTTTTTAGCTACAATATATATTTATTGATATGAAAAATAAATCAAACAAACTTAATTAGAGGTCAAGCGCTACAAATTGCGCCACTAGCCCCTTCCGAATGGCAAAACCAATCCTCCTAAACACATATTCGCGGAGAATCGGTTGTCATCACATTCTTTGTCTAACACTTTCTGCATCCTCATAAGCAACTCAACTGCATCTGGAGCTAAAAAACCAAATGTATCAAATGTAAACGGGATGAAGCAGTGTTGGTTAGCCATGCACGCTCTTTCATGTTTCTCCACTTTCGCTGCAGCTGCACTACTAGCTCTACTAGCTGCTTGCCCTACTCTAAAAACTCCATTACCAAAACCAACAAAAGGGGATACCCCTATGACATCCACACATGCATGTTTTCCATAAGACCAGCTATATATCAAGATATCTACAGGCCGAAACGTCGATCTACCTTCTCTAAGATTAGTGAGGAAATTGACAGGAGCCTCTTTTTTCACTTGTATACCCGTCCGGAAAAAAAAAAAAAAAAAAAAAAAAAAAAACGGAATAAAAGGTCCCGTCTAATAAAAGGTCCCGTCCAAGTTCATAACTCAACAGCTATCTCCCAGTAGCAAGTGCTACCCTCATTGTCACTAAGTTAAAAGCTTCCGGATTTGTCACTCTTGCATTGGCTAAGGGTTTTTGGCTCCATAAGAGTGACAAATCCCTATTTCCCCTCGTAGTGATTTGCATTGGGGACGCTAGTAGTTGGATTTTTTAAAAAATTTCCACGTCTTCAAACCCACCAAACCTAAAAACTATTTGTTTTAGTTGTTTTTTCTCAAATTCTCTCTCCTGCACCCAAAATCGAATCCCACGCCATAAAATAAATATTTTTGATAAAACTTGAGAGAATGCAATTTGTTGCTGAAAATCTAAAACCTTTAATGCTACTTTTTGCAGAAAAACTAATTTTCCGTAGGAAACTTCTAATTCCAACAGAGCTTCTAGTAAATCCATATTACCTACAGAGAATTTTTAATCCAGAAATGTTGGGCGTGTTCAACTCTGACATCCGAAAGTCCATTTGTAATTCAAATACCTCCCCGGTAGGATCTGTACCATATCCACCTCTAAACCCTTCTTCATTGTTGTCACGTTTTAATTTCTCACGTGCAAGATTAATCAATCTTTTTCAGCCCAGTGGTGTTATGCCTATTGCACCACTGTAGCTATGCTGTAGTTTTCCGTGACCACTGGCGCACATAGCTGTTCACAGCAGAAGAGAAAACTATTCATTAAAGTAAGACGCGTATGTGACTACCGTTACTGACTTGGTTCTCAGTTGTTTCTCACTCCCACGTCTTCAAATCTTCAGTCCTATATAAACCCTTCTTTCTCTTCATTCTCAACACACAACTTCAAACTCATCTTCCTTTCTCATTTCCCAACTCTTCTATATATTTGAACTTGAAAATGGCTTTTACTTCTGTTTCTACTCTGCTACTACAGCTTCTATTAGTAGTCTCTCTCTTTCATGTCTCATTAGCTGGAAGGAAACTAACTGAGTTAGTTGAAAACCAATCTCCACTCTTGAAATACCACAAAGGCCCACTTCTTTCTGGAAATATTGCCATCAATCTCATATGGTATGGCGAATTCAAACCATCCCAAAGGGCAATTATTTCTGACTTTGTCCAATCTCTCTACCCTTCCAAGACCCAGAGTCAGCCTTCAGTTTCAACATGGTGGAAAACAACTGACAAATATTACCATCTCACTTCAAAAAAACCAACCTCACTTCATCTCACAATGGGTAGACAGATTCTTGATGAGAACTATTCTCTTGGGAAAACTTTGAGTAATCAACAACTGGTACTTTTAGCTGCAAAAGGTGATCAAAGTAATGCCATCAACGTTGTATTGACAGCTTCTGATGTTCTAGTTGATGGGTTTTGTTCTAGCAGATGTGGTACTCATGGCTCATCTTCAACCAAAGATGCTCACATCAAGAACAAAGTCTATAAATATGCCTATATCTGGGTTGGTAACTCTGAAGTACAGTGTCCTGGTCAATGTGCTTGGCCGTTTCATCAGCCAATTTATGGACCACAGGGTTCACCATTAGTTGCACCAAATAATGATGTGGGTCTAGATGGAATGATAATTAACTTCGCTAGTCTTCTGGCTGGAACAGCTACAAATCCATTTGGAAATGGGTACTATCAAGGTCCAGCTGACGCACCACTTGAAGCTGCCTCGGCTTGTCCTGGAATTTATGGAAAGAATGCTTACCCTGGTTATGCAGGGGATCTTTTGGTGGATTCAAGCAGTGGTGCTAGTTACAATGCCAATGGTGCTAATGGGAGAAAATACTTGTTGCCTGCTTTGTTTGATCCCTCAACATCATCTTGTTCCACATTGGTTTAAGGGATTGATTGTTACAGCAACAACAGAATATTATAATTAAACTATTAGTGTATACTCTTAGAGAGCTAAAATTATACTGTAATTCCTCGATTTATTCATTCTTTTGATGTTAAATAATGAAATAGCAAATTCCTTTGGTTTGCTTTCATAATTTTTTTTCATCTGGGTGTGCATCTCAATTGTGTTTTTCATTTTTTTGTGAGTTTTTACTTCCTGTGTTATACCGTCCTACCCCTTTAGACGGCAGGATGCTAGCAATTCTCGATGTGGGTGCAATTTCTAATCCCTCCACAGAATTTTTTTTTGAAATGCCTAACTATTCCAAACAAACTCTACAAGTGAATAGTGAATGGTCCACAATTATTGACCGCGAACTACATTTGTCAGGTAGAAATTTCGGATTCCACTAATCATTAGTGAAAATATCCTATTTTGTTAGGCGCGTTCGTTGCAAAAAACTTGGCCTATTTCACAATTTCTTTAGAAAAAGATCGTGAGTTTGTTTGTATCAAATTTATATTTCCCCGGAACTCTTCGTGTCTGGTCAATTCATCAAAAGTTTTTGAAGCAATCGGTATGGCAGCCAAAACTATGATTTTATATCATAATAATCCTAATTTCTATCCCCAAACCATCTTTTCAACTGCTCCTACATTTTTTACTTAAGAACAGTCTGTCAAGAGAGTCAATGGACTCAATCTACTATCCAGTTTCGGTAAACCACACTGACCCAACTGCTACTGAATTTTTGGGTAAACCTTGGCAATACTTTCACGCAGTCTAGTTTATGGACATTTTTGTTTCTTTTAATTGTTCAAATTCTCGGAAGTCATAGCATCCATAAAGTGTAGTGTGAAGTGTGAATATTGATTGGGGACATTGGGACATTGGTGCACAACTCTAGGATGTAAAACCGAAAGAGAATCAATCTCATTCCTAAAATCTTAAACATAGGCTGAAACAACGCGTAAGATGGTGCAAGTAATGAGCAGTAAACAGTTGGGCACAACTCTTCATGCATTTCACAACGAATTTCAATCTTCAACTTCAGACAACTAGGCAAGTCATGGTGCTTGTGACATGTATGTTAACACATCACCACGCTTCGTGGGTTGTCCAATGTTCATGGAGATTGCTTGATGCCACGTCTTACGGTACAAATGTACACTATCCAATTGTAAGTGCCGAATTAATTATACCATCAACTTAGGTAGTTTATCGAATTCATTTTTGCTGCAATCTTAGTAATGCCTCTTATGGCCTAATCAGTACCTGTAGCCTGTAGGAAGAAACAAAACTAAAATAAGATAACCCATTAACAAAATCGGAATCCGGATGTGGTGTTTTCTTTTTCAATTTTTTTTTTTTTTGCACGTAACTAAGGAAATTTATTAATGAAATGAATTGTCAAAGACAATACAAGTTACATTTTTTTCATCTAAATTGATAGTTGATCTTAAAGGGACTTTCTATCTTAGTAACAAAATATAGTGTACTAGTGCTCCATACTGAAGTATCGCCGGCAGGGGCAGATGCAGGATTCAACAATAAGGGGGGCTACTAACACTAATTCTCACTACTTTTTTTTTTTTTTGAGTGAACAATTACCACTGTACTTTTGGGTTTTGAGCAAAGTTAGGGGGGGCTACAGCCTGGGTCAGCCAACTCATAGATCCTCCCCTGAGTATCGGGCAATAAGGTGGTTCCCTTCTTGGCTGCTGCATCCGCACTAAAGTTGCCTTCTCTCCAAACATGGGATAGCTTCCAGTGTTGTAAAAATGCAATTGCTCGCTTCTATCTCGCTCTAAACATCCATAGAATTGCATCACCATTGAAGGCCTTTACAGCAGCTTCTGAGTCGGCTTCAATCCAAATGCAACCCCAATTCATCTCCACCACTTTCTCAGCTGTCATGACTATGGCTGTGCATTCGGCATGATAACTATCTACCCGACCGAGACCCACATCAAGAACCCCAACCACCGCTAAATCCTTATTTCGGCATACTATACCAGCCACGCCATTATTGGGAACTCCTTGGGCTGATCCATCAATGTTATATTTGATGACATTGCCCACTGGAGCGACCTAGTGCATTTCTTGGATCAACTGCGCTGGGGCACTTTTCATGTACATCAAGCCTATCAAGAATGCGAAATTCTTTTATGTCATTGTATTTTTTTCCTTGTGACAGCTAGTCCGAGACCTTGATCCCCTTAAGAACTTCTTTTCCACTTCGTCTCTTCTGAATTCCAACAGACGGCTCAATTTTCTACTCAAAATGATCCTCCAAACTTTCGCATGTCTCTTAGTATATATATGGTTTGGTTTAGGGAATCCATCGAATAACTCGAGGAGTTAGTTTTGATTGAATTATGATCCAAAAAGGAAAAAAAATAAAATAACCATTCTATGATAAAAATAGAATAGCCATCAATTTTGTGTGCATACCGTGTATACACTAATAATTGAAATATAAAAATACCTGGTATGATTCCTGAATTTGTAATAGATCCACAGGGTAGGGAGTTGTTGAGAAATCTGAAAAGTTTCATTCCCATAAGGAGCTTCTAATTCCATCTCCAAAAGCGCGAAAGATTCTTTCCAAATACTACTGTCCATAGTAAAAAATATCAGGATATGGGTATTTATCAATATTCAATTTCTGGATATGTATCGTGGATATATCCCCCTCTTTGGGGATATTTGACATTGTTTCACATGCAAATATCGTTGATATATCCAAAATATGGAAAAATATCATGGATATTGTGGATATTTCTTGATATATCATGATACATTATTTATATTTATTTGAAATATAATGGTAAATATTAAATAAAATTATTATATACACAAAATATCTCCAAATATCGCAAAATATCTCTAAATATCACAAATATCACAAATATCGTTAAAATATCACCGATATTTGCAGTCGTATATATCTCTGAACATATCGTGATATTTATATATCTTTTTTCTGGAATATGGATAGATATCCCCAAATATTGGGATATATCGGGATATTTTGTACTATGCTACTGTCACACTCTTTTCTTTCTCTTCAAGTTTCTATTCGTGAGAATTGGTGGGTTGATCGTGGTTGGATGTATGGATGGATGGTGAGTTGTGTGGTTTGGATGTCGAGAATGAATCGAAATTTTGGTTTGATTTGAATGCCAAAAAAGGAGGGAAATTATCTACTTACGCTTTCGTGAGAAAGATAAAATGGGTGGGCACCCTTGAATTAATGCATAATAGGGGCGTCGCCCTTAAACTTTGGTTGCACAACTCCAAACTTTCACAATAGCTTCAGTGTCGTCTTCTGCATGCCATTTTTAAACTTGTATCGAAAGTATTCTCTTTGTAATCAAGCCATGATCATTTTGCAATCTCGTCAAGTCTCAGCCCATTTCGCTGCATTCATATCAATTTCTGTAAAGCCAATGAAACAAACTAAGTAAAAGAAAATATATCAATTAATTAGACCAATTAATATAAATGTGGATATAAATATATAACATTCTAGAAATTGGGCTCTGGACACTTTCTTTAGTGTGTTTTTTTTATAAAGAAAGACCAATATTATCTTTTGATTCTACTCCAATTTTAGCAACACTCACTTTTTGAGTGTATTAACTGTTTTTAAAATTTTTTATTTCTCCTTTTTACCCTTTTATTTGTAACTGCCAATTTCTTCTACAAATAAATAATACAAAAATCTAATGTGCGCAGGTTGTACTTGTGTGTGTCAATTGAGGCCACTCATCAAGCAAGGGTGCGTGTGTATTGTTTCAAGATGTACTGCAATCAAATAATACAATTGTCTTATAAAAAAAAACTATTTGTCGATTTACAATTTCACAATTTGAATTACATCAAGCTTAAACATGTTATTCAAAATTATCAGAGATGCATTTTAAATTGTTAAAACTGTATTGAAATTAGTTATAATTAACATACATTTTTTCCATTTTTAAAGTTTTTTCCATATTGTTTTGGTCTCTCTAGAAATTCATCTCACTTTTAATTAGAATTTTGTAGATTTTGGATGAATTTTAGTTATTTTGATTAACCGACTACTCTTTTGGTAATTAATTTAGTACTTAGTTTTATTTTTGTTGGTAGTTGGCTTTTTAGTTGGGACTGATTAAAAGAGGTCAAAATTGTAAAAGTCAGTCTGAAATTTGAGACAGATGTCAAATTTCAATTTTTATGGAGGAAAAACAAAAAAAAAGTTTGCTATTTCCTATGAACTTAAAAAATTTGTGTCTGTGTACCTATACCCAATTTCCTGATATAACATTTATGTGTTTATCACCCCTCTTTTTCCACCTCCACCTCAAAACTAACCCAACTATCATCCCTCACCACCCATTTCCTCGTTCTCTTTCCGTCCAATTATTAAATCAACCCCATTTTATAGATTTACATCATCAACGTTAAAATACCCAACCACCAAATAATAGTTTGGATGAATTTCATTGATTTCCATTTATTTCTCTTCATGGAATTAAGATGGTTTTCATATTATCTTGTCAATTTAGAGATGGGTGTGTCTGAAGCTTCAAATTGGCACCAGAAAAAGGATGTGGATACTAGACAGAGAGCAATGGAGGAGAATAACAACTTACATTTTTTTTTCCGGCGAAAAAAAAAAAATGATGGTGGTGGGAGGAGGCGTGCAGGTGGAAAGCAAGGGCAAAATGAAGAGTATATAATTTCCAAATTATACTAGCTTTCTGATTTTGTTTTGGGTTGTTGGATGTACACATGACACGGTTTGGTTGGGCTAGAAACAAACTAAGCACTACAAACATTGCAGCAAAAAAATGAGCCCATGTAGTTTATCCGGCCTTTAGAAATGGAATAATATAATTGGTTTTATTTTTTCTGATTAATAATTCTTTACATATTTAACTCACTTATCAAAGACCATTAATCTTGAAAGTAGTTGAGAATGCTCCCGGTGACCACACCCCCCCTTTTTCTCGAGGCCCGACATCATGATTTTTCTTAAAAAAGTAAATCTACGCCATTTTTTTCAGATTTCAATTGTTAAGTAACCCAAAATAGATAAAACCCCATTCTTAAATCTTATCTCCATTCTTAAACAAAAAAAAAAAAAAAAACTTAAGCGGGACATCGATAGTCCGAGCTACCAAAAGATCTTTGCTCTAACGAGGTTTTTGGAGTGCTTCCTCCAAAAATAATCGGACCTATAATACTAATCCATTGCCGGTTGCTTTTGATCTACGTAATACTTTTAAACTTTTCGATTTAATCTCTTTATCTCACATTTAATATGCGTGTTTACAAGCATAGAATTGATTCTTAGCACTGAAAAAGTAAAGGCGGAACCAAAATTTGCCAAATTTTTAATACCCACAGATCTTTCTTGAAATTTATGATGAGAAAAAAAAAAAAAAAAGTAAATAAAAAACCGGTTCGGGTTCCAGGTGGGTCTTCCTCTTCAAGCCGTATTAGGAAAGAGATTTTGGAACTTGGGTTTCCAGATGATGGGTGCGAAATCAAGAATTCAGGTGGTGATTCTGCTTAATTTTGACGGATGTTGAGAATGTATTGTCAAAGTTTATGTGGGCGAAAGAGGCACGGAAGAAGATAGAGAAGTTGCAGGCTGAAGGGAAACCGATACCAACGATCAGTTCACTTAACTCTGCAATTACACACCAACTCCATTAGCTATTTTAGAGTTCTGATACCGAGAACATCATATTTCCTGAACAATGAAGGTCCTAAACGCAGCAGCTTTCCCTGTTAGTCAGTGGGCATGTCGACAACTTAGCTGAAGGAGTCGCATTGGCCCGTGAAACACATTTGTCATGAAAAGCTTTGAAGACATTGGATTCCTGGATAAGTACTTCCAAAGTAAGTAAATTCTACTACTCATGCAATTAACTCTTTCATATAAGAATGGTTGCTACACTAATTTCATCCTATTGTTTCATAACTGCAGAGGGCAAAGATGGTTCACCGCAAATTTCCAGTTGAATTGTAATTGAAATCGGAATGAGAGAAGGGGAAGAAAATACATTATTTATGAGAAACAGACATTAGATATTATGATATCTTCTCATTCCATGCTATACCATATTTATACATCTATGCACCAATCAAGTGTCTTGCACCTGCTTCTGGTGTCTTAAGTACTCGCCGATTTGGGAGAAAACTGAGGTAAATAGTCTGCTAACTTTGAAAATATTTACTTTTGGTAATACGAGTAGGTAAGAGGGGGTAAAAAGGAGTATTACTTGGTTGGCCTTCTAGGTCAAGGTGAATGATTTGGTTATCTATAAGATTGTTATTCGTGTACATTTATAAGGAGCGCAGATTGGATGGTAGTGTTATTGTTAGCTAGAAAATATGTTAGGATGAGAATGTTGGAATGTTAAGAATTTCCAGGCTTGGTGTTACTTGACCTTAAGGTGCATTTGGTTAAACTGAATCTAGAACCTACTTTTTCCATTAGAGTTTCTACCAATAATACAACTACTTCTTATTTACTTTTGTGTGTACTGGAGACTATGTAAGGAGTGTGATAGACAAAGTCTGACAAAAGAAGCTTAAAATTTCCAATGTAGGCAAGTTCATGGTTTGGAGTTACCTCTTTGAGTTATTAGGAGTAAAATCTAAGTTCAAACACTTGATCCACTTAATCTTATTTACTGAGAACATGTCAAGGTGCAAAATATGATTAGTATTATGGTATCATGCAGATACAAAAGCTGATAGGATCGACACCAATGGATCTTGCTAGGTCTAATTTGGCAAAGAGTGGGCAAATAAGTAGGAATGCACTTTGCCCATGTGGTTCTAAAAAGAGATACAAAAGGTTTGAATGTTTGCTATGCTGCCTGGTTGTATATATACTGTTACTTATCATTATCCTCATCCTCATCCTCATTGTCATTATGATTATATTTATCTTATTATATTCAATTTTTTACTACTACTACTACTGTTATTATTATTATTACTACTTCCACAATTAGATTTACTATAATTGTTATCAATATTGTTATGATTATTACTATTGTTGTTGTTGTTGCTGCTGCTGTTGTCGTTAATTGTCAGGAGCTATACGCTATCACTTGAAAACTATAAGATATCAGTAGCAATAGATCACTTCCCCTACAAGCTAATAATTAAGGTTCAAATTCCAAATCTAAACCCCCCTAAAGCAAATAGTGAAATCAACAATTAAAGGAAGGCTCGAATTAGCCTTTGGAATCTCTAGAATTTAACATTCAAAATTTGTAACTGTTTTTCAGAAAAACCAAAAAGTGGGTGGGTGTGATTGATTTTACTCCATAAAGGATGATACTAGGCACTCACCTACAGACACAGATGCTTCAATCGCTTCACATGGCATATAAACATGGTCTTAGGTCCAGTTGGGAAGTTTCTCAACATGAAATTGGCCCTACGAGGGTTAAGTATAACAAAAAGTGAATACTCCACTTGAATAAAATTGGAAATCAGAGCCTCCTACATCAATCGCTACAGCTATTGGTTGGTTGGCCACGGCTTGCAATAAGGCCACCTCACTGTTTCTTGGGACATCTTCGTGACCGCTGATTTCAGCCGCATGAGAGGCTTCCTCCTTAGTATTGCAAGTATTGTCCGTCGCAGTTGTAAGGATAGGTAGTTTCTCGAGGCAATGCCTTTGTTGCGTTGGACAAATAGAAATGCATCATCCATTTCACCACCCTCACACTCTTGGTCCACGCCTTTAGTGTCGCGATCCACCAATTCTGTTCGGATAAGGAGATCAACTTCCTTTGTTTTTAAATGAAGTAGCTCCTTCCATAGCCGCCATTGCTGAGAATGCCCAACAAGATCCTGAAATTTCACATGATTATATGAAGTTAGTGAATGTTGTTATCTTCCCTGCAAGGTCACAAGTAGCAACAACAGGCATAGAAAGAAAATTATTTGTAGTTACAAATTGAGGTTTTGGTTTGGTTTTATTCATTTTGAAAAGTTAGTCTAGATCGCTTTGTAAAATGTTTACCACATTGGCCTTGGTCCTTGACGGGGGTTACTGCACCTTCCTTCCTCCAGTCCATACTAGAGGGAACTGTAGTGGCATTTTCGTATCTGAAAGGAGTGGCATGTAAAGGTTTTGCTGGTGAGCAAAGTCCTTTGTATCCATTTCGAGCTGCCTTGAACTCTTCATTGGTTTGGTCTGCAAACCCGTTAACACTTAGCATGTAGGTTCTGTTCCCAGCCCTATTCAAGGATTCAATACGTTTGACATTTTCTTTGAATATTTCAAAACGTGTCTCCTTCTTTGTTGCGTCGTTATATACACGACCATACTGAACCATCCATTGTTCATATCTTTCCAACATTGAAGCCTCATTCAGAGTTCGAGAGAGGTTTCGACAAGCCCAGAGGCTTAAAATGATTAGGAGTATATTGGAAAAGTGGATTGATTTCCATATTAGAGCCATTTTAGCTGCTTAAACCAAGTCTCTAATGGAATTTGTTTTGGATGAGCTTCTATGCACACTTAGACTCAAGCTATCTTTGAGCTTATATAGACAACTTCCTGATTTAAAATTTTTATATTACACTAACCATAGATTCAGTTATGTTTTTATTATATAGTGATGAAGATAGAGTGATCGAGACCTACTCTCCAACGTCCACGGTATAATATACTGATTTAGACTTCAAGAGTGTCGGCACCTTTGTGTTAGCAGCAGAGGTATTATTACCTGCTGACAAATTATTGGTTTTCTCTTGGGCCATTTAGAATTTTAGACAACTATTTTGGACTATATAACAAGTTACTATTAGATTGTTGTGTAAAAATTAGATTTTTAGCTTCACTATGAACTTGGTTTTGCAACACTGATGGTGTCAAGTGCGTACTTAAATTGATGAAAAAAATTGCGTGCAGATGATGAAAAAAATGCTCACCTGCTAACGTTGGAAAACTCCTCGGAAAACTTGCGACTCTTCAAGACTGATTTGCTGGATTACGATGGCCTTTCTGCTGCAGCACCTGTTAGCAAATCACAACACTTTTGATTTTACGCTTTGACCTTCTAAACAAGGTATAACTATCAACTCCAAACCCCCTTGGTGAAAATCTTTCATTACCTATCTTTGTTTACTGTAAATAATCTCTGAGTTTCTTTTGTTTACGATTCTTTTATGGTTTAAATTTTTGCCCCATTAATTCTTTTATGCTTTATAGATGTTTAAACTTGCTTGAGAATTGAGTTATAACATGAAATTATACATTGTATAGGTTTGGCTCTGTATATTAGACATTGCAACTCTTTATTATATTGTGCAAAGCCAAGATGATTATCGAATCAGTATTTTTGTGAGCTTGGGATTTAGAGCTTTTTATTCAGAAGTCTAATTTTGTCGGCGGTTTGTAAAACATTCGGTATAGCATGTTCAACTTAAAAGTCAATTGAATTTCTTAATCACGCGCCCGTGCCAACATTCGATCGGCGTTGTATTTCATTCATTTTATGCATTTAAGTTGTATCTCTTTCTTATAATTTATTTCCACCTGTGAGACCAATGCACTTGCAACTAGCCTAACGCTTTCCTCTGTTAATTGGCCTTTTCAGCTTTGCCAATATCCTCACTTTTTCCGTTTAATGTGTTTAATGCCATGAACAAGTAGTGACGCCCATGGCTGATGCATGGTCAAGCATTGATTCTGATTTCCTCCCTTCAAGGATTTAATTTGAAATTTGGTCTAACGTGTCCCTTGACAATGAGCTCATAGATGTTTTGATATTTGGACATACAAATTGCTTTTGTCATGTTACTACCTACTTGATATCAAATTGCGGGTTAAGTTCTTAATTCGACATTCAAAATAAAAACAACCTTTTCTCTACAGCAAAATGTGACATTAAAGGATTTAAATCCACGTGTTGAAATTCACTATGGTATCCCATCCACTGCATCAATTCTTGCTTTTGATCCTTTTCAGCGACTCTTCGTTATTGGGACACTGTAAGTTTTTTTATTTTTATTTTATTTTTTTTTTATTTTATTTTTTTTTTAAATATTGTGTGAATGAAATGTTTTACTTATTAGGCTATTACTAACTATTATTAAGTTAAGTATGCATATCCATAAAATATATGACATATCCGTCATCTTCTTCTGTGTGCATTGAGTCGACTCTCTTGCATCCATGACCTCTTTGACCGTCGGTTCTGTTTATACTGTTTAAATTTTAAACTTGGATATTACATGTTTGTTCATTTGATGCTTTTGCTTCTTTACATTTCTTAGTTTCAATATGTTACAAGATTTCATGGCTTTATGTAATGATAGATGATGCAAAAGGATCGAGATATCATGTTGGAAAGATACTAGAAATGAGGTAGCACAAAATGCCAAAACAGTTTCTTGCAAGTCTTCTTAATTAGTTCTTATTTTCCTACATATCTTTAAGCCTCTTCGTTGTTGAATTGGTCGTAGTCTCATTGAAAATGTGGATCCGATCCACCGTGAATCGCGGTGTATAAGGATTTGTTCTCGATCGATAAACATTGGATTTGTATTATAATTCTCGGATTCTCTAGAACGCTGATTGCCATAAGCGGGTAAACATTCTAAAAGTAGAATCATGGACTCAAAGTAAGGAAACCAGTTCAACTATTTATGTTTGTCCATTTTAAACTATATTATTGTCAAGCTGCACGGCTTGGACATAGACATGGCCGACTCATATTGCTTGCAAGATAAGGAACAAATTCTTTTGATACCTTAACCTTAGGTTCATCAAAGTCGCTAATGTTATAATTCAGAGTAATCTAGGCGATGTGGATGCCCTTAAAATGACTTGATTAACATATTTGAGTATTGCGCTTCTATCTGTCATGATAAAATAGTTAAAAGGATAGTTTTGAATTACAAAAAGGAGAGAATATATATGATCATTTTGGGAAACTAAAACATGGATGATAGTAAATATCAATGTTAGCTCGGTGGTAGAGATCTTTAACAATCTCACCCCGTGGAGTGTGGTACCATAAATAAGCAAATCAATCGAGTCAAAAGGCATATAAAGGCCAAATAGTAAAACACATGCACATACTCTTGCGTTACTATGAAAACAAAAGGAAAAGTATACTTAAGTCTACGATGTGCGTTACTCACCGACATTATTATTTAAATCGATGTTTTCGGGGTGGTCGATGCTCGGTCCTTCATTCCTTGGTCGAGTAAAGGAGTTCACGAGAATAGTATTCCAAGCGGAGGAAAAGTTGTACTTGAAACTTTTGGATTGTTTGGCTTCACAATTTTCCAATTTCTTATTGGAGTAAAATGGATCATAACATTATTTTGCAATCGGAAGGAGAGCCATAGCAATAGGTATCTTAGGATACATAATTCCTTTTACATTTGGTGTTTTAGCAGCTATTGTCCTAAGAATTGTGTGAATGTTGACACTAACGTATCAAGAGTGCTTAGCATTGTAGTTGGTACAGAGTCTATGTCTACCTTCCCTGTTATTACTTGCTTCATCGGTGACCTCAAGATTCTCAATTCGAAGCTTGGTCGCCTAGCCTCCTCTTCATCTTTAATATCGATATATCCGTTCGGTGGTTTCTATTGTAATTTTTAAGATTAGTTTCATGCTCAAAGGCGAAAAAGCATTTGCAAATACCTTAGGATCCATAACATCAATTTGCTTTCTTGCTAGCACCATTCTTTATTTTTGGTCCGGCCCGGTGACGATATGGGTCATCAAAAGACTCGGAAGGAAAACCCGGTCGAGGGGAAATTTACCTATGTAGTTTTATTATGTTGTTGCTAAGCGTTTACATTTGTCGGTCGGATCAACTTTGGGCAAGGTTATGTAATGGCACCATTTATATTCGGTTTGGCTATACCATATGGACCACCTTTAGGATCTGCATTAGAAGAGAAGTTATTTGCTTTATTTCGGTGTTGCTCATGCCAATCTTTTACACTCTATGTGGATTGAATGACAGATTTTTTTACCCTTGATGGGAATGTGTGGATTGTTCAAGTTGTCATCTTAAGTTGTTTCATTGGAAAGACCATAGGGGTAATGTTGCCTAATCTGTATTGTAAAATGCCCATTCGCGATGCTTTCGTAGTTGCGCTGATAATGAACACCAAAGGCATAGTTGAGTTACCGAATTTCATTTTTGTTTTCTGATATTTATTTACAAGGTAATTTCATATTTTCATTCAAGGAGTCGTCCCCTCTTCTTTTGGCGGTTTGAAAGGTATTGAAGATATCGATCTTTCACGAAATAACCTGTCAGGAAAAATTCCTAAACTTCTTGAAAACCTTGGTGCTCCAGAAAGTTTAAATCTATCATTCAATAACTTTGAGGGTGACGTACCAATAAGAGGGATCTTTTTTATACAACTCATGCATTAATTATATTTCAATGGAGGAAGGTCAGTCAATACTCTGCCAATGGTAGATAATGCAGTTAATAGCAGGTAATGTTGGGTACTGCCTGTATTGTAGTTGTTAATAGTTTGATAAAAGTAAAAACTGAACTATCAATGTAACAGGCCCGGCCGCAGGCGGGCTAATTGGCTAGTATTTATATGTTCTTCACATTACCAGAGAAGTAGAGAGAATCTCCATTGCTTTATTTACTGTCCGGACTCTTTATTTATACATAATCATCATCTCTTGATCCACATCATCTTTGTCAGCTCTACCTCATGTTGGTGTGGATAGACATGTGGCTTTGAATTGCCAACTCATGTATTTAGATCATGCCAAGTCATGTTTGTTATTCCACTCATGTTGTAGGAAAGTGACATTTGTCAAGTGCTACTATATTCATGTGTTGCTTTTTTGTGTTGCCATGTGTCTTCCGTAGGATACCATGTGGAGTTTTGTTATTGGATCAAATGAATTAACAAAGGTCTACTCACTTACATTTTTGTTGACATGCGGATTTGTAGTATTGGTAAGATTGAGCTGAGGTTTAGGAATATTCACTTACACCAATATGATTTTTTCCCTAATCACCGGAGAACCACGTTAGGCTAAATTCCTTGTCAACTTCTTTGATTGGTAATCTTCCATCAGTCATGTCATCGTCCCCACCGCCCTTTCATGGCCGTGTGCACAATAATTGTCCTAAATGTCTCTAGCTTTCAGCTACTTTTGCTACAAAATTTTGTGGTAAGCACCGATCGAAACGAAAAAACTAACGCCAACTTTTGTTTGCTTAGGCCTAATTATTTATCAGAATCACTCAATCACTTTCGTCATGCAAGAAAAGATAAAGGATCAATCTTCCAGCACAATCACGCTTGTCGTCTGAAGTTCAGCCAAATTTGATTTTAGTCGGCACCCTTGGTCAAGCTACGCATGTCATTATCCAACAAGACTAAACAATCGCTTCTAAAGTTATGTACTGTATATATTATTATACGATTTCTAAAATATTTCTCTTTCATTTTTTCAAAACAAACATCACGATTTAAAACGATTTTGTAAATACAGATCAAATATGTTAGTCAGCTGTACCTTTTAATATTGTGGCAAAAAACGACTACCATTTTGGAATGTTCCACTCACTGATTCTACTCGCTTTAATGAGACCATAAATGAACTTTCGAAATAGTAGGAACAAATTAAAGAACAATAATGTGGCCACTTTACCCGGATTTTTTACTATACAACTACTTAATTAGTCCTGATTAGTGTAAGTAGAACCTCGATAAGATAGTACCCTTGCGACCAGGCAAAATCTATTAATTAAGTAGGGTTATTAATTAATCGATAGATTAATAGATTAATAATTGTAAGTACCTTCCGTTCTCAAACCAATCACTACAACATATATGTCCACATACTAGGTCGTATATGCACAGCTCGTATATCACTAGGTCGTACTACGCCACTGGGACGTAACCACGACCCAAACTCAAATCGTTCCAAATATCAAATACAGTCATCCATGGAAACAAATGATTTATCGCGATCCTGAAGCTCAGTCAACGTACCAATGAAGGAGGCATTTACTTTGTAACAGCAGAAGTAATGACAAATCATCAAGAGAGCACAAAATATGGATCTACACTAGACAACGACCTGAAGCAAATAAAGAAAGTCAAATCAAACACTTATAAGTAGAGAGAGATGAACTACGTAAGACTTTATTCAAGTTCACCCACGAAACTTGATACGTAGGCAACTCTTATCCCAAGAAAGAGTGCAGTCATTCCCGATCAACCTCAACATCATGTTATAGGTAGAAACCTATACATCTACATTGGTGTCATCTGTGGGAACTCTTATCCCAAGAAAGAGTGCAACCATTCCCGATCAACCTCAACATCAGGTTATAGGTAGAAACTTATACATCTACAATAATGTATTAATTAATCGATAAAACTATGGTTACAAAAAAATTTCAAGTATTTTTAGCTTTTGGAAACCTAAAGTATTTGCATTATATTTTTATTTTTACGTCTGATAATATCAATATAAAGTGTTAAAGATCATATACTATTATAAGGGTGCAAGATCATGCTGAAAGGCGTAGTAGATCTTTAACATATTTTTATATATATTTTTTGTTAGTGGTGATGCTAAAAGAGTTGTAACATTATTGTAATTAGGAAAACCAATAAAGAGAAGAATAAGGCTGGAAATATAGAGTTAGACTTTAGAGAGAGTACTCATACTCTACCCAGTAGTTCATATATATACTAAACCTACTTTAGGTGTTAAGTTATCCTAATATATAAAAATAGGAAATACTAGATACGGGCATACGGCTCAAGTTCGGCATTCCGAACTGATAGGCGCACGCCTATAGATAACATATAAATTATAGGCGCCCGTATACATACATACTCAACACATTTAAAACGAGTTATATTATGTATAAATTAAACTAAGAAATATGTGTAGTCCAGATTGATATTATATGATTCTTAATTAGCATATGGTAACGTAGTATTTAATCAACCTTTACTTACCAAACACAACGTAATCTATAACCTATATACAACACTACATATTAAGTTGGTCTCATACATACTTCTTATCAATTCATGTAATAAGTGGGATATATATGTATAACACTACTAGGGAACTTTTGAAATTTAGCAAAATTATTAATTTAATTAATACATTGGCCCAAATTGAGACTGGCAAAATATATTGTTTAAGCGCGATAATTAATTTATCGTATATCAATTTAACGAGGTTCTACTGTAACTTCAAGTGATTATTTTAGTACGGCTGCTATTTTAGCAAAACTTTTGTGGTTCACCACTGCTATTATTATTATTACTATTATTATTATTTTTTTAATAGGCTCGAATACCACTAAACTTGTATCACGATTGAAGTTAATTCTAATATTTTTTCCATTGAATATAGTTTTGGGAGGAATTCTTATTGTGGCTTACTTGTATTTTTTTTAGGTTTATTGTGACTTACTAGGGGTAGGAATTTTGAAACAAAATCTACTTTAATCTCGAGACTTGTTTTTGAAAGCCTAGCCACCCCGTCCCTCTCCCCTCTCCCCTCCCCTCCCTCCCCCCCAATTGTCCCATATGTCCCATATCTAATGCAATCGAGAGAGAGAGAGAGAGAGCTCCACTTAAAGTGACTCCAAAGTTATTCCACTACTAAATACAATGAATTAGAAGTTGATTTTTTTTTTTTTGTGGAGATGTTCTCCACACACTAGAGATCATCTTCACAAAAAATTAGTTCATTTGAAGATGTATAACCTTATCAAAAATCGTTTAGAAAATTATGAAATTATTCAACAGCCCATATTTTTTTAATTTCATTACAACTTTTGACAAGATTAACATATTTGATCGAACTGATTTTTTGTGGGGATGCTCTCTATCATGTGATGTACTCCATAAAAAGTTAGCCTTCAATTCATCTTGTAAGTCCACTTTTAGGAGTGCAATAACTTTGGAGTCACTGTGTAACGACCCTACTACCACGTACTCAAACAATGTCACTGTGTAACGACCCTACTACCACGTATGTACTCAAACAATGCCGATACTATCCCCATTTACGTCACCCAAATGCTCGGGTCTAGAGCCTTCCCAACCATGGGTGTGGGTTTAAATCAAAAGGCCTCGACATTAATAAGTGGTAGTTGATCCAATATAACTAGGATTCTAGATGACTTCCTAACCGATGTGGGATTAAACCTAATCCAGGGTGTCACAATTAATCCCACCACCTTAGGAGAGAGTCGTCCCCGACTCTGATACCACTATAACGACCCTACTGCCATGTACTCAAACAATGCCGATATTGTCCCCACTTACGACACCCCTTCCCCCAGTCCAGAGCCTGTCCAACCATGGGTGTGGGATTTTAGCTCAAAAGGCATCGACATTAGTAAGTGGTAGTCGATCCAATATAACCAGGATTCTAGACGACTTCCTAACTTATGTAGGACTAAACCCAATCCAGGGTGTCACACACTATAAATGTCGAATTTTATCCCTAAGGGATTAGACTTGACATTACACCAAATGTGATTAATTGATTGTGATTGAGAGAGGAAGGTGTTTTGATGTTGGTTGGAGATGTTCTTGTACATGGAAAAAGATGCTTACATATCCACACTCTTAAGAGGTCGTGGAATCAATCTCATATGTAGTTCTTAAAGATGACTTGTATAGATGGAAGTCAATGATGTGGAGGTATGGCGGAGTATGGTGGTGGTTTGTGATAAGTGCCAAATTGGGTGATTTGTGATGAGAACAAGTGTGATATAATGTTGATACTGTGTTGATGTCATATGTTGCTTGAAGAGTACGGTTAATGGGGCAATGATTGGAGTGTTGTAGTGAACAAAGATATGGTGCCAACGATCGTAATGATGAGTTTGGCAAGTGATGATGTCATGAGACGAAGTCATGTACTAAGCATCTAGAGTTGAGTCGATTTTGAAAGCCAAACAAGTGTTCGGAGTTGAGTCGACTTAGAATGTGACAAGTATTCGGAATCGAGTCGAGTCATTGGGTGTTGTGGAGTCGTCATCTATTGTAGGCCGATGTCTTGATTGTAGAGTTCGTTGTATACGAGCTGTGTCAGGGTGTCGTGTGCATATCATGTGAGTATCATGTAGAATGTCCCTTACACTTACTATAAGGTGGAGTTTATATAACCATCGCCCTGCCTAAAATATAAAATTCCATATCTAATATCTTAACATTTGAATATTGTTAACAAATAAAGAGTTTAATTTGAAAATGTTTTATGGGATGTATAACTTTAATTTGTTAAGTGTAACATAAAAGAATTGACACCTTCTATCGGGGGAAAAAAAAAACGAAAAAAAGAATTGACACCTTCTATCGGAAAAAAAAAACGAAAAAAAGAATTGACACTTCATTTTCAGTATGGTTGGACCTAGAGTTAATGAAAGCAGCTGTACTAGCAATTTGGAGTTTTGGGTTCTGACCATTTATGTTCTTATGGTAGGTATCCTTTCGGTATCAATCTACACGCTCTGCGAAAAAGTCAAGAGTTCGTATATATCCTTTGAACTCAAACGTTTGAAGTTATGAAGAGAGCATCTAGCCGTCTATGCTATCAATAAGATAGGACCCCTCGGAACTTCTCATGCATTATTGGATTTCTACCTTCGAACAACTTCTCTAACTTGTCTATATTCGATACAAATAATCCTGTTAAGGTTGAAGGCAACCTTCCAACCACATCCCAATTACTATGCCCAATGATTATTATTACAAATTTACAATGAGGTTCATGCATAAACTTGGCGCATATGCTTACTAGACAAATTTTACAGGGAGAATAGCTGCAAATTAAACCGCTTAATAAGCAATTTCTTTAACGAGCAGGTGGATGGTGGACGGGTGAGGAGTAATGACTGTAGACTGCATGAGTTCGACAAAACATTAACTGTGAACAAGTTTTCATGAAATAAATGGAAATTTACAAATATTAACGGTTCCACGGATATTTCAGATACTCATTAGATATATATTCACTGTTAATATATATTCCGAATCTGGTTATAAGGACACATAGAGGAATTTTCAAACCCATTTTTTTTTTATAATCACTCACAAGGACCGGATAGATTTTAAGACAACTATACCCATGACTGACGTGAAATTAAAAACGGCCTAACCTAACCAAAACGAGCCAACATATGTAGTAGTACGTATGAACAATTGTTGTTCATACCTCAACATAATATATGATTAGTAAGAACACATATTAGAGTATGAACAATCATTGTTCATGTTCATACCTATTTGGGATATGAACGATCACTATCCATATCTCAACATGAGCTATAAACAATTATTGTTCATACCTCAATATAATGTATGATTAGTAAGAAAACAGCTATTGGAGTATGAACAATCATTATTCATACATATTTAGAATATGAACAATCACTATTCATACCTCAACATAATGTATGATCAGTACAAACACCTATTGAAGTATTGTTCATACCTGTTTGGGGTATGAATAATCACTGTTCATACCTCAACTTAATGTATAATTAGGAAGAACACATATTGTTCATACATATATATTTGGGGTATGAACAATAATTATTGTTAATACCTCAACATAAACTGTGAACAATCTATGTTTATATCTAAACATAATGTATGAGGTATGTTTACTTATTTAGAGTATGAATAAACATTGTTCATAGATGAGGAGGTATGAATGATAGATATTTAACTAACCTAAATAAACAGGTTAATTAACTCATATTATTATTACCACTTGCAAGTGCACAAAGTCTATTGTAGTAGGTGTGCGAGAACAAGGTCGAACCCACATGGATTGTGATATAGGAATAACTGGATTCTAAAATACTACTTAACCTAATCTGAATATTATGGTTGTTTGTGATTGAAAGAGTGTTTAACTACTACTATTTTAATTATACTATGCAAATTATGAAACTTGTATTAACTATGGATGGTGGAAACACTAAGGCGTTTGATTCCACCTTAGACTCTTGTAGGTTCTCTTAATTCATTGTTTTAAAGTTCTCATGTAAGTACGAGTAGCATGAGGGAAAAGAAACCCTAGCTTCCTCGAATATGTGTTCGTTTAAGCCCTAATATGCATCTATACATGAAGTCGAATTGAATTTCAGCATACAAACATATGAATCCCTAGCAAGAGTTGTCTTATTACGACACAACTCCTCATAGATTCAATATACAATTAAAAGTCATGCTATAATGCTAATGGAATAGTAATCCTACGATTAACTAGTCAATATATGAAATTTAATCATTCAAGATATAATCAATGCAAGTAAACCACTAACATCAGTGTGTGAAAAAATATATAAATCAATTAAAATTGGTTTGAGAGCAGTAACAGCAACATAAAGATATCCTATGCAAGTCTAGGGCTTCACCAAAGCTCTAGCTTTGAGTTTAGTTACTCATAAACATGGTGGAAGAAACAAAGGAACAAGGAAGAGAAATCATCAACAAAACCGTGGTGGTAGGCATTGGCTTCTTCTCCATCAACTCCACTTCTTCTTCTCTAGCAAGCTATCGAACTGTTCTTGAGTTTTTGGGATGGGGCGAGCATCCGAGAGAGCTCTCCACTTCCTTTGTTTATATAGAGATCCCTTAGGGCGTACAAGCCTTGGAATCCCTTTTGGAACCTTTCCTTTCATGTTTGAATCACTTTTGGAACTATCCAAATCTATTTCAAGCGGTGAGTGGCGCGCTGCGAAGGGTCTAGAAAAACACTGTTATTCTGCAAAATTAGAAGGGGGCGTGGGCGCGCTCTGACATAGGCTTATTATAGCGTAGGCATGCTATTACCTCTTGACAACAGTACCTCAACTTTTTGCAGACCTTTATAATGGCATACACATGGTATTTCATATCTCGTTTTGTGTATTCTCTCTGTAATCAAGACGTGAGATTCTCACAACTCCGTAAAGTCCTCAGTCTCAGCCTATTTCTTCGTATTCGCGTTGATTTCTGTAAAACCAAGAAAATAGACTAATCAAATGAACTTATATTAATTAATAAGACAATATAACATAAATATGGGCATACATGTGTAACATTTATGTGTTTATCAATGAACAAAAATGATAGAAATGGTAAAATAATAAGATATTAATTTCAAATCCGGACAATTTGTTTTTAAGAGTTATTTTCCCCCGAAAATTGGGTTTCCGAATTATTTTCACCTGAAAATAGGGTTTGTGATTGATTTCGGGAAAAAAAAAAGTCATTGAGAGTGATTTTGGCCCTGAATTGGCCCTCTAGACCAATTTCTTGATACAGACAACCCTTTATGTAATGGTAATAACTCAAATTTGGTTTGGGTAGTTTTTATGTGTTCTAGGGACATTGATGTTGGTACTTTGATGGTTTTATATCTATACAAGTTGTACAACCTTTTACATACCAAAACTCAATGATTTACCTTACTCACGTGTCTTCGTGTGTATGATTAGAGTAAGGGTTTTCGTTCCAACCTAAATACTAGGATAATGTTACAACTGAAATCTTAGCACCTTCTAGAACCATGTGAGAATGATGTTTGAATTTTTGAACTTTTTATTTTTACTGCCTACAATAACGTAACATGCATGTCACAGTAATTTATGAAACTTTTGTTGGAAAACTAGAGAGAGAGAGAGAGAGAAAGGTAGAGGTTTAATCCTACTCATGCAAGGTCTAACTACATGTTTTTAGAAACAGATCACTACCATCTCAAATCCGTTTTGGGTTCATAGACAATGGCGGAGCCAGGGGGCCTAGCATACACCCTGGCGTACCCTCACCTAGACCCAAAAAAAAAAAAAATTATTAGTTATGGTGCAACTGCATGCAAGTGCTAAGTGGTAACAGTTAAGAGACCCGGACAAAAAAGAAAAAGAAAAGTGCGGTATGTGCTGATGAGAAAGGAAATAAAAGGATGTGCTGACATCATGTGATGTACTTGATGTACAAATATGATTCGATTAAAATGTGCTGATGAGAAAGGAAATAAAAGGATGTGCTGATGTCATGTGATGTACTTGATGTACAAATTTGATTCGGTTAAAGCAAATAGTACCAAAAAAGAAAATAGAAAACCCAATAGTACTTGTGTTCTTCTTTATCTCAGATTTATCCACCCATATATAAACCCAAACACGAAACCATCTTGTATCTATTAAAAAAAAAAAAAAAAAAAAAAAAAAAAAAAAAAAACCCTCACCTACTCTACTTCTCTTTTCCTCCATTCTCGATTACCCTATATTAAAATTTAAGTCTTCTACTTTTTTATCCAAACAAACAACTTTACACCTACCGGTTTTGTAGAGGTAACTAGATAACCCTTATATTATTTAATTTTTTGTCGTCTTTTTGTACTGATTCCTAAACCATATTATTTAGATTTTTATTTGTTTGTGATTTTTATTTTATTTTGTAAACATTATTGGTGGTTTATTTTAATTCGTGCAATTTCAATTAAATTGATTGGTGGTTTATTTTAATTGTTTAAATAGCTATGCTAAAGTATTTGATCAAAGAAAAGTCGTTGCCCGCTCAACCAACTAGTAACACAGATCATGTTGTTAGTGTTGAAGTAGGATCCTCTTCAAAGCGAAGTCACCAAGAAACTGAGGATGGTGGTTTTGAACAACCTACATCAAAGCGGGTTCAACATGGAAATCGTGAAGAACTTGACTTGTCTAGTCTTTCGGGAGACCCTGGATTGAGGAACAAGATTTCAGATTATCATCCTAATGATCGTGACTCAGTGAGAAGAACATATTTGCTTAGGGGTTCTTGCCAGCCTAATCATATTTTTCCTCCAAGGACAATAGGCAAGAGGAACCGTCGCTTTCGGAAAGAGTGGTATGGAGAGTTTAGTTGGTTGGAATATAGTATTCAAAAAGATGTCGCATTTTGTCACTATTGTTATCTCTTTAAATCTTATCAGGGGGCACAAGGAGGCGGAGATGTTTTTTCTTACAAGGGGTTTACTAATTGGGAAAGGAAAACCAAATTAAAATAGCATGTTGGAGGACCAAATAGTGCTCATAATATTGCTTACAGGGCAGCACGAGCATTGCTAAATCAAGAGCAGCATATCGAAACATTTCTTGAGAGACAATCTGACCAAGTTCGAAGGGATTATCGAATACATCTAACTGCAATAACTGATTGCATTAGGTTTCTTTTGAGACAAGGTTTAACTTTCCGTGGCCATGATAAATCAGAGGAGTCGATCAGTAAAGGCAATTTTCTTGAACTTATACGATTTTTGAAAGATTATAACGAAGTCATTAAGAACGTTCTTGATAATGCTTCTAAAAATCAGAAATTGACCTCGCCTGATATACAAAAAGAGATTATGAATGCAGCTGCTGTGGAAACTACAAATGCTATTTTAAAGGATTATGGAAATTCATTGTTTGCTATTTTAGTCGATTAAGCATGTGATATATCAATTAAATAGCAAATGGCAGTTGTTTTGCGTTATGTCGACAAGAAAGGTTGCGTGATTGAGAGATTTTTTGGAGTTGTGCATGTTAAGAAAACTAGTGAAATAACACTTAAAAAGGCAATTGATGAGTTCTTCTCTAAGCATGGGTTAAGCATATCTAGATTGTGTGGACAAGGGTATGATGGGGCCAGCAATATGCAAGTTGATTTGAATGGCCTAAAAACACTTATAATGAAAGAGAATGAGTCTGCATTTTATGTTCATTGTTTCGCTCATCAGCTTCAGTTAGCCCTTGTATCAGTTGCAAAGAACCATGAGTCAATTGCTAACCTTTTAGTGTTCTCTCTAATGTGGTAAATACTGTTGGAGCATCATGTAAGTGACAAGATATGTTACGCAAATCATTGAAGGCTAGAGTTGTTGCAGCCTTACAAAGCGGAGAAATTTCAAGTTGAATCAAAAGACTAGTCTTAAACGATCTGGTGACACTCGATTGGGCTCACACTATTATACACTTCTTGGCATGATAAACAGTTATGGTTCAGTACTTAATGTGCTTGATAATATAGCGGAAGATGGTTCAAGCTCGGAACAAATAGGTGAGGCTTATGGATTATTAAGTTCAGTGCAGCCTTTTGAATTTATCTTAAATTTGCATTTGATGAAAGCGATATTAGGAATTAGCAATGATTTGTCAAAGGCTTTGCAGCGTGAAGACCAAGACATTGTCAATGCTATGGCTCTTGTTAAAATAACAAAGGTATGCTTACAGACGATGAGAGATAATGGGTGGGATAGTCTCCTGATTGAAGTTTCTTCACTATGTGCCAAACATGATGTGGTTGTTCCAAATATGGAAAAGAGGTATGTGGCTCGAGGGAGGTCTTGACGAAGAGCGGAAGGAAACATCAATTTACATTACTATCGTGTTGGATTATTATATCATTGTATTGATTTGCAACTTCAAGAGTTAAACAACCGGTTTAATGAAACAAACATAGAATTACTTCTTTGCATGGCATGTCTTGATCCTTGTGAGTCGTTTGTTGCTTTTGATAAGCAAAAGTTGATCCATTTTGCTCGACTTTATCCCGATGATTTTTCAGAGATAGATCAGATGGAATTAGCATATCAGTTTGAGAATTATATTATTGATGTGCATTCGATACTAAGTTTGGTAAAGTAAACGGAATTAGCAGCCTAGCCAAAATAATGGTTGAGACAAAGAAAGACATTGTGTACCCACTTATGTATTTGTTGATTAAGTTGGCACTGATTTTACCTATTGCTACTACTACTGAGGGCATTTTCTGCTATGAATATCATAAAGAATCGTCTGCGCAATCGGATGGCAGATGAATGATTGAATGATTGTTTAATAACATACATTGAAAAAGAAGTTTTTGATAGCATTGATACCAAGTTGATCTTGCAACGCTTCCAAAAGATGAAGAAGGGTGACAAAAAATAAGGGAACCGAGGACAACTATGAATAAGTATTTGTTTAAATTGAATTATTTTTTCTTTTCTTATTTTTTTATATTACATTTATTCCAATTATTTTATATGATTTTTTTATGTTCGAAATATACTTGTTTTGTGATCGGGTTTGAATTTTTAGTTAAAAAAAAATTAGTGTTTTTTTTTTTTTTTTTTATGGTTTATGGGTGGCTCACCCTCACTTACATTCTGGCTCCGCCACTGTTCATAGACAAACCCAAAAACGGACTTAGGATCGATCCCTAGCAAGATGTATTCATCTCTGAGTCCATCTTACTAGTTATGAGTAGTTGAACTGATATTTCATGTCTGAAATATCATCCCAACTCTTAGATTCATTCTACTCCAGCCGGTCAACTTTAAGAGGATGAATTCACCAATAGCTCACGTACGTGAGGCATCCCATCGCCACAAGGGTAGCTCGCAGGACCTGATCTGGAGCTCTAGGCTCCAAACTTGGTCGGTCTCTGTCATTTTTGTGACAGGTTGCAAATGACTCCTAATTACGTACATAGTGATTTAGAAATCTAAAAACGTAGCATAATCCTCACATGAGCATAATTAACCCTCGACCTTGGGAGGTTTTAGCTCGTGATCATGGGATTGATATGATATGCTAATTATGCTATGATAAATTAATAAAGGAAGAAGAAGAAGAATAGAAAGTACTAATTTTACCTAAAGAAAATGCTGATTTTTATTTTAGAACACAAGTTTCCACCATTAAAGATATTACAAGAACTTAACTAAAGCAAAGAAATGAAAACATGCATGAATATGGAATGAATGCTCTCCATTCCAAAACCAATATATATGAGAGCATTCTCTCTTTTCCTGAAACCACCTCCCACAAATTACTCACATTTATTACAATCTTATCTTCAAATTTAATCATGCCAAAATTAGCATTATTTTGGCACAAAAAGTCTAGTCAAGGTAATTAATACATGCAAGGTGTTAATTTGTGCCAATAATTTGCCACTTTTGTCTTGATTTGCTCCATGATTGATGACTCATCCCATATTGTGAGCCCGCAAAGTGGGTCCACGTGATGTGTCCAGTGGCGGCTCCGCAAGTCGATTTCTGCAAAATTTGGCCTGAGGTAGAGCTTGTCGCACTGATTGTCTAGGCAACTTACTTGCCATAATTTGAGTTCAGGTTCAAAAGGTATGACCTTCGGAAGTTTGATACTTTTATGCACATAATCCCGTTCTTATGCACATAATCCCGTTCTGATTTGGAATCGTCCTGTTGGAGTTCCTAGGCTTTAGACGGACTTCATTTAGCTTTGCATGAGCTAAATCGGAAAGCTTCACGTAGACACATTATTCCTTGCTTAAATACTGGCTTTATCTATATTTTTACATTGGTTGTTTAAACCTGCAAAAGCACGAAAATACAATTATTTCATGATTATTAAACACATAATTAACCAAAGTGTTATGTCTATTCGGGATTTTATATTACAGTTTTGGGTACTTAACAGACATCATGACATAAGTTATAAAAACACGTAAACAAACTCAAAATCGTTATGTCATTTCTAATTGAGGTTTAGATTAAGCAATTTTTTAGTAGATATGACCTCCGCTCATAACTATTTTAAACATTGTCACAAAAAATAAGAACAATCCAAAATTTCTAAACTTAACAAATATAGTATCAAAAATCGTAAAAACGAACGGTCCACAAGTTTCTGATTTAAATACCTTTTTGTCCTAATGTTTAAAGTAGTTAGAAGATTATATGCACAAAAATTAGCCAGACTAAAATTTAGAAATGCCCTAACAATCATGAGGTTGTTCATATATTTTTCTAATATATGTCCCTGAGCTAAACCCCTTCTATTCCCTTTTTTTTTTCAAGCCCATCTGTATTTTGTTTTTGATAAACCCTATCTATTTTATTTTATTTTATTATTTAATTATCCATTAAAACTCATTATTCTTTTAACAGTATGGCCCTGGGAAATAATCTCGCTTCTTTTAAAAAAGTACACCGGAGGGATTCGTTTATCATGATTTTTTTATACCACGCCCCTTTACAAGATGAGTTAAAATCTAATATTTTGTGGATATGATCTCCTAACTATGGATAGATTTTCCACAAAAATTCGGCTCATTTGGAAATCTCTAACCTAATTAAAAATTGTTGGCAACTTTAATTTTGTTTAACGGCCCAGATTTTTTGATTTTGCAATCATCTTTTGACATTGTTAAACATCATCAAATGAGCTGAAATTTTGTGGAGGTGATCTTCATGGTTTGTTGGGCATATCCACAAAAAGTTAGGTTCTAGTTCGTCTTGTGGGTGAAGTTGCGGGCCATGGTATAAATCATGGTAAACGATATATATATATATATATATATCGGTCCAGCTAGGTTGACAAGCGGAATCGAGACAACCATCTTACAGTCGAAATCAAACCGTTGGATCATCCCAAATCCAAATCCGAAACGTTATGCACGAAATTTTGAAATCAAGCACCGACATATATCCATAAATTTACGAAGGGTTTTCTCTCTCCTATTCCTCTTGCCAAATTTGCTCCAAATCCAAACCATTTTCACCTCCAAATTCAACACCTCCAACACAAAATCAAACAATAAATTTTATTTTCTTGATGTTTTAGTTTTATTTTGTTCTCGAAGGTTTTATGTTTTGATGTGGGTATACTTCTCTCTACTCTCCTAAACAGGTGGATCTCTGTTGGATCAGACTTGAAGTTTGATGCACAACGAGACTTGGACGATGTGGGTGCCACATGCATTGAAGGTAGGTACTTATATTTTTAAAAATCATAAGAAATGACACCTTTCAGCTTATAATCAAATAGCTTGCGATTTGTTTGCTTAGTCTTGCTCTAGTAATATGAGTTTATCACTTCATGTAGTTCATTTTCTTTCTTCTGCATATGTATTTAGAAGGTGTTTTGAAATTTTATTTTGTAATGGTAGCTTGTTTGTTGAAAACTTATCGTGTAAATACTAAATTAGTCATTTATGTGTACAAATTAATTTACTTATTACTTTGCAAACTTTTCCAATATAGCATCGTTAAAATATTGAACATTTCTTTTTGTTATGTGACACAGTACATGCTTTGAACAAACTACCTTATTCTAAGATTGATTTGAAGTCGGTTGGTGTCAGGGAAGGGGTATAAGTTCACCGCTAACAATTCTATTCAAAGGTTTCACGATGTAGCCCTAAACTAGTTAAGTTAGAAAACACATAATTGATCTTTAGCTTAAATGGGAGAGCCCTTGGGAGTTAGAGTGCACCTTCACATATCCCAGGTGATGGTGGTTCAAATCCACCAGGATCCTTAATCTTTTTTATGGTGGTTAAAATACTCTCCCAATCATGTATAGCTTTTGAATATTACTTTGCCTCTATGTAAAGTATGTGAACTGCTAGTACCACATGGTGTTAAGTGTGGAAGGCATGCGAGGAGACAAACGTGATAGTGCATGTGGAGTAGTGGACTATTGTGATGATGACTAATGTGTGAAGTAGTAGACTAGTGTGGTGATGACTGGTGTGTTGTAGTGACTGCTACTGCTGCCTTGTTGCCTGCCTACCGCGGCTGGTGTAAGTACCCTCCATTATGCACTACAGTACACGTGTCCACACACCAGGTCGTACCAATCCATCAGCTCGTACCTATCCATCAGAACGTACCAACGATCCAAACCCAGGTCGTCCCCAGCATCAGTCATAGCCATTTATGGAAGCAAATCAATTAGCGCAATCCTAGAGCTCAGTCAACGTAACAATCAAGGAGACATTTACTTTGTAACATCAGAATAATGGCGAATCATCAAGATAGCACACAAGGTGGATCTACACTTCATAACGACCTAGAGCAAATAAGGAAAGTTAGCTCAAGCATCTATAAGTAGAGAGAGATGATCTACGTAAGGCTTTATTCAAGTTTACCCCAAGAAACTTGATACGTAGGCAACTCTTATCCCAAGAAGAGTACAGCCATTCCTTATCAAATAGATCATCAGGTCGTTGTCCCCTAAACACCAAACCTTTACATTGGCGCCGTCTGCTCGGTTCGTTTCCTTAAGAAAAGAACACACACCCTTTTCTCAAGCCCACGAAGCTGGTCAGAAAAACCACCATGGACCCCTCACTTCAAATGTTAGTAGATCAGATGAAGACGTTTCAGAAGGCCTTCATCACGTTACAACAAGAAAACCAAACGATGAGAGAACAAGCCACCTCCAACGCCAACAACGGCACTCCAGACGTAGTGGAGAACAACACCGTCAAAACCCTCACCACCACCACCATTCAAAGGTTAGAAGACTTCGCACAAAGGTTGGAGAAGTTGAACGACAAGACAAGCGCGATCCAAATCGCTTAGAAGATACTCCAGACGTACAAGGCGTCACCATTCACAACTGAAATCAGGGACAAGCAGCCTCCTTCAGAGTTCATCCAACCAAAGTTCCCGCTGTACGATGGTAGCTCGTGGTTCAGCCAAAGACGTAGCTCGTTTCACCCGGACTCTCTACAACGCCCGTGAGTAAGCACGACTAAAGCACAAGCTCTTTCCGGCAAACTGGGGACGAGCTTTAGAATGGTTCTACACGCCACCCTAGTGGTGTCAAAATGGTTTTGGGCGGCTGGCCCGCCCTCAAACAATGAAGCCCTCATGCTTTGAGGGTCGGGCCAGCCCTACCCTCATTTACTTTGAGGGGTCGGGTCGGTCGGGCCAATGCTTAAATCTCGAAGTTTTTACCGCCCCTCAACCCTCCCGGGGGGGTTTGAAGGGCGGGCTAGGGCCAAATGTGAGGGCGGATACTATGTTATACATTTGATTTACAAAATAAATTTAGAAACATTAGTTAAAAATGATAAAATCAAATGCACTTCACAATTAAATTTTCAAACTACTAAAAAAACTTGTTAAAGTTGTATTAGTCAATTAAGATCAATTAAATTCATTTCATAAAATATTATAATGAAATTATAAGATTGGCAAACTTAATAGATAAATGTTTTTTTAAGTGATTTTTAGCATATTAATGTTAAAATGAAATATATTATAAATTTTTTTATTAAAATATGTGTAATAAATGTTGAGGGCCTAATGAGGGCCGGGCTTAAGGGAGGGCTTAAGTTTGAAGTTCAGCCTTACCCTCCCCCTCAAAGGCTTGAATCGGTCGGCCCAAATTTACCTAATGTGTGAGGGCCTCATTTTGAGGGCTTTTTCAGCCCATGGGCCTGGTCGGGGCGGGCGGGCTAAGGGTTTGAGGGCCATTTTGACACCCCTACTCACTCCTGACTCAATCAGCAACTTCGACAAGCTAACTGAGACGTTCGCATCAGAGTTCGTCCACAACAGAAAGAAGCAAGCTAACCTGGACTCCTTGTTTCAACTAAAGCAAGCACATGGCGAGATGATCCGCGTTTTCCTAGGATGTTTCAAAAAGGAGCTCCTCTCAATGGAGCCAGGCTTAAAGGATAGCTTTGCAACTTCTGCATTCACTAACGCTCTCCTGGATGACTCCGACCTAGAAGGATCCCTGATGCACAACAAACCAGAACGCTTAGACGACCTATATCACAGAATTGACAAGTACATAAAGTACGAAGAGTGAAAATAATCAAAAGAAGTTCTCATGATGGCGACAAGCAAGAACCCAAAGAAAATAATCACTACTCGAGCAGCAACAACAACAACAACAACAACAACAAGGTTTCCAGCTCCCACAAGCCCTCTTACACAAAAAGGGAATTCTCCAACTTCTCCAAGACGCCGAGCTAGATCATGAAGAAGATATATACAGCACCATATTTCAAACCCAATATCAACAAGGTGATCACCATACCAGAACGTCCATACTGCCATTTTCACAAGCTCCACCACCATAACACCAATAAATGTTGGAGTCTCAAGCACTACCTCCAAGACTTAGTCGAGGAGGGCAAATTGAAAGAGTTCCTACCAGAAAGCGACCTTAGGATAAGCTGGATGCCAAACGCCACAGAAGTAGGAGCCGTAGCCATGAACGACCTACCAACAACAGAAGCAAGAGCAAAACAGTCCGACGATATAAATCTCCAAGTCGGTCAAGGCACAACAGGAGACAACACTCCTCTGACCACGACGAGGAAAAGGTAATCAACATGATTACAGACACATCCAATGACGAAACCTCAGGTCGGGAAAAGCGCAGATGGGTAGGCGCGCTACAAGAAATCTACCACCTCTCCCACAAAGCTGAAGTCATCACTCCTACCAGCTCTCAGTCAGCGACCTCCATAGCATTCACAGAGGACGATCTAGACAAGGTGTGCCTACCCCACAATGATGCTCTGGTAGTGCACGTCAAAATCAATGGATGGACAGTCAAAAGAGTCCTCATCGATCTAGGTAGCTCTTGCGACATACTCTTCTATCAAACATACAAGGACATGCACCTGCCAGACTCGGTGATGATAGAATCAAATACACCGCTCTACGAGTTCAATGGAGATCGCACAGATGCCATTGGAAACGTCATCCTACCAGTCTCCATTGGAGAAAAATAGGACATGGTCAAAACTTCAACACGCTTCAGTGTGATCAATGTCAAGTCGTCTTACACTGCCATTCTAGGATGCAGATGGATTCACAAAATCTAAGCAATTCCATCAACCCTACACTAGGTCCTACGATCTCCGGACCCGAGGCATCATGGAGCTCAGAAGTAACCAACTAGAAGCTCACCGATACAATCACGTCAGTACAACAACCACACCCAAGCCTCAGGTCGTCAAAGGCAAGGACGTCCCAAAGAAGCAAGATCCTCAAGCTTCCAGCCCTCCACCAGTAGCAACAGACAAGCTCAAAGGGAAAGAAGCACAAATAGAACCATGAGAAAAAGTTAATCTGGGCACAGATGATGACCCAAAGTTTGTCTATGTAGGGGCTAATTTAGACCCCAAGCTCAAAGAGCAACTGGTCAAATTTTTATCTCTCAATAAAGATGTTTTTGATTGGTCGTATATCGATATGCCAGGAATCGACCCTTCAGGTCGCTTGCCACAAATTGAATGTCAATCCAAATGTAAAGCCCATCAAACAATGACCTAGGAAGCTAGCACTCAAATTTCAAAAAGCCATCAATTAAGAGATAGAAAAGCTCAAAAAGGTTGGATTCATCAAAGAAGTCGAATACCCGACCAGGCTAGCTAACATCGTAGCCGTTCCCAAGAAGAACGGCCAGGTACGACTCTGCATAGACTTTACCAACGTCAACAAGCACTACCTCAAAGACAGCTTCCCCTGCCAAGAATTGACATACTGGTAGATCAAACTTGCGGTCATGAACTCCTATCATTCATGGATGCATACAATGGATACAATCAAATACCACTTGCAGAGGAAGACCAGGAAAAGATGTCCTTCATAACTGAACAGGGAACGTTCTGCTACAACGGCCTACCATTCGGCTTGAAGAACGCAGGCGCGACCTACCAAAGACTGGTCACAAAGATGTTCAAAGACTTGATGGGCGACACTATAGAAGTCTACATAGACAATATGATAGTCAAAAGCGAAAAGACTAAAGATCACATTTCTTACCTACAGGAAGCCTTTGAAAGACTGCGCCAAAACAAAATGAAGGTCAACCCAGCAAAATGTGTATTTGGGGTAGCAGGAAAATTCCTAGGATACCTCGTTTCACAAAGGCGCATCGACGCAAACCCAAAACAGATACAAGCTCTCCTCGAAATGCCTGAACCAACTTCCAAGCACCAAATCTAAAAGTTATCTTGCATGGTTTCAGCCCTCAATAGATTCATCTCACGTGCATCTGACAAGTGCAGACCATTCCTTCAAATATTAAAGAAGGGCACAACCTTCATATGGAAAAATGAATGCCACAAAGCTTTCAACGACTTGAAAGCTTACATGTCAACTCTACCCGTCATGTCCAAACCAACTGAAAGAGAGACACTGGGGCTTTACCTTGCAACTACCGACTTTGCTATCAGCTAGGTTCTCTTCCTCTTAAATGAGGGAATCAAAAAGCTAGTCTACTTCACCAGCAAAACGTTGGTCGACTCAGAAAAGCATTACTCCCCGATGGAGAAAATAATGTTAGCTTTGATGTACTCCGCTCGAAAGTTCCAACCTTACTTCCAAGCTCACAGCATCAAAGTCATCACAGATGTACCCATCAAACAAATCTTGAGTTCAAGCAACAAGACAGCCTGCATGGCCAAATGGGCTGAAGAACTCGAAGAACATCACATCGACTTCATTCCCAGAACGTCTCGCAAAGGTCAGGTCGTTGTTGATTTCTTGGCAGACTTCCCCTTCGAAGATGTCAACTGGGAACCTGAGCTAATTACTTCATTTCATCAACCATCCACCTCAGACACATGGCACCTCTATGTAGATGGAGCATGCAATAACAACGATAGTGGACTGGGGGCTGTGTTAACTTCACTAGAAGGAACACAGCTACAAAAGTCAATCAAGATCGATTTCGCAACATCCAACAATGAAGCGGAATAGAAAGCATTAATCACAGGTCTCCGCATGGCACAACAGCTACAAGTCCAGAAACTCAAAACTCACAGTGACTCACAGCTAATCGTCAAGCAGATCACCAAAAGTATGTAACAAACAGAGCAAATCTTGCCAAATATGCTCAAGTCGTCAATAACATCATCAGCTCATTCAAAACATTCTCCTTGGAACACATTTCTCAAGAGGATAACATGCATGCAGATAGCCTAGTTTTCTTAGCCTCGAAGACCTAAGAGACATGTCCAACCACAGTCTACATTGACATCCTGGAGAGACATGCATACCAGCAAGAAAGTGTCAACAGTCTCACAGACTTTCAGCCATTATCTGAAGAAGAGATCACTTAATCTTAGATAGGCCTATTTATGAAATTTCTCTTACATGGTGAGCTCCCAGCAGAAGCAAAGACCGCTCATACGATAAAATTCGAGCTCCCAGATACACCGTAATCAATGGACGATTGTTCTGTAAATCTGCAGGAGCACCTAAGGTGTATAACTCAACGCGAAGGCCAACTCATCTTCGTCGAAATTCACAAAGGTGAATGTGGCAACCATGCAGGAGCAAGATCTCTAGCTCATAAAGCAATTGCCCAAGGGTATTATTAGCCAGACATGCACATCGAGGCCAAGAAGTACGTTTTCAAATGCCACCAATGTCAAACATTTGGACACAACCATCTAAGTCCGGCATGAGAATTGATCAACATAGCCAGCCCATGACCCTTTCATATGTGGGGGCTAGACATCATGGGACCATTCATCCCACAAAAGAAAATATGACTCAAATACGTCCTAGCAGCCACAGATTACTTTACCAAATGGGTTGAAGCAATCCCACTAGTTCAAGTCAAAGAAGTCCACGTCATCAACTTCATATGGACCAATATCATCACAAAATTTGGTCTGCCCCACACGCTTGTCATGGACAGCGAAACTCAATTTGTTGGCTCACAGGTCAAGGCATTTCTACAAAAATGGTGCATCATTCAAGCATTTTCTGCATCTAGATATGCACAAAGTAATAGTCAAGCAGAGGCTACCAACAAAGCAATCAAGGAAAATCTCCAAAAGAAGTTGGAGAGCAAGAAAAGCCAATGGCCAGAATAACTTGAGAACATTCTATGGGCATACAGAACAACTGCCAGGGCTAATACCAATGAATCACCTTTCACACTTTACTTCGGAACAGAAGCAGTCATACCATCAGAACTCACAGTCACAACCACATGTTCTGACATCGTCGAGTCAGGAGAAAATGACAACATCTTGGCAAAAGAAGTCGATCTCCTAAAAGAGCGAAGGGAAATAGCTGCAATATCCCTAGCTCGGTACCACCAAATAATCCAACGATCTTACAACAAGAAGGTCGTCCCAAGATCTTTCCAAGCTTGCAACCTAGTCCTCAAGAAGACATTAGCTCCAGCCAAGCTCGACCCAACATGGAAAGGCCCCTACATTGTTGACAAAGTCGTTGGAAATGGAGCATACTGGATCAAAACGCAGCTCCGTGATATGCTTCCCCGACCTTAGAATACAGCTCTCTTCAAGCGTTTTTATTAATAAGTTTTCTCCAGATGTATCAATCAATATGAATACAATTTTATCAGCATTTTGCGTACAAATGTCATCTTTACATTACAGGAGTACCACACATCTTGCAATAGCTACCCGATCTGGGACAAAAAACGTTAGGTCGGACACCAAAGACGGAGTCAAGATCAACTCACCTACAATTACCACGCAGTGGTTAATTACCAATCAATTCAACCCAAGGTCCCCCAAAAGGGTAACACCAACGCCAGAGTTAAACATGATTCAATTGTAAATTCCATGCAATTATCATTCAAAAAATATTTGGGACCCCCAAAAGGACCCAAAGTCAACTTAAGCCTTTGAACAGGGTTAGGCTTGGCTCAACTATAACTACCACTCAAAGGCTAGTTATTAGTCAATAGGAGTTCTCCCAAAAGGAACAACCCAATCAAACACGCACAAGGAGACCTAGGTGGCGACTAAGCTCATCTAGTGAGGTCATGAACCAAATGATTACGACCTTCGAACATTAGACGATCTATCATAGTCCAACAAATCGTCAAGACTGCCACTATGCAGCACAGGTTGTCATACAATCACATTCATACAATCATATTCAAACAAAATTCAAAGACAATATCAATAAAGAACAGGTAAGTAATTTAAATATTTTACTACTTACATAATTTGGTTAGATGCTAAGGCCCCCAGGTTATCCTGAGAAAACGACCTCAGTACCCCCATCAAAAATCAAAAGTCATCAATATCATTATCAGTATCAACTACAGCAAGAAATAGAATATTGTTCAAATATTTCATCCATCATCAAAATGGCTGACAAAGACAAGAGGATCAATTAACACAAGAAAGATTCTCCACATTCAATGGCTCCAGTAGTCCACCCTCTTCACCAACAGGGCCACCAGCTGGATCACCACTTGCATTTACAACTTCGGTGGAGACCTCTTCAATTGGTTGAATGGCTAGAGTAGCACCAAGGTCAGATGGTAGATCAGGTCGTCTATGACACTACCTCTTTTTGTGTGTGTAGATGTGTATGGATGATGTAGATGTATGATGGTCGTTGAACAAATAGAAGCGTATCAAAACCTAATTATCCCTCAATAAGTAAAGGATGAGTAAGGTATCGTTCCACTTTTAAGTGTATGTTATGTGAAGGACAAGACTGGAAAGGGGGTTTGAGGGATTAAAAACTATGATTGTAGATATTTTAAATACTAAACTAAGATAAACTAACTAAACTATTGAGAATTTATAAGAGAGGGAATTCAAGAGATTAGAATCCACCAATACTTTTGATCTATGACCTTCTGCTTCATGGTTGTTCTTACAAGTAGACTACAATTAGGTAATCGGCGAAATGCCGATGCCTCTGGGACGAAACATTGTTAACAATTAACTCTACTTAAGGTTGTTCCTATGTTTATGCTATTAATATCTTCTTTCCTTTTATGTAAGCTCGAGCAGCCATTCAATGTATTACCAAGAGCAACATCAAGGAGTACTTCCTAATAGGGCGGCCATTCAATGAATCACCACTTTAAGGCAAACACAAAGAATACTTCCCTAGGCAGCCACTCCACGAGTTACCCCCTTCTAAAGGCAACACAAAGAATACTTCCCTAACTCTAAAAACTATACTAATAGAAGAAAAGTAAAGAACACTAGCATGATATTAATATTGCAAAACATAAACCCTATTCTATACTTCCATCCCCTGGTGTGGGCAATGGAACTAATAACTACAAACATAAAGAACTAACCTGATTGAAGAACACCATGAATCAGAAGAATCATTAAACCTTAAGCACTGGCTTCATCTTCTCCCTTGAAAGAGAAGATTAGCCTTCCATAAAAAAAGGAAGAACACGAAGAACGAGAAGAAGAAGAGTTAAAACCGATCTTTTATTATTAATCTCTCTCTGCCTCAAGTTCCGGAGACAAGAATATAAGTGAATTGGCCAATTACATGAGGCACTTAGGTCCTCTATTTATAGGGGTTACAATGAGCTCTAGAAGCATTCCAAACCGTCATTTATTTCCTAATACAAATAGACTTCTTCGAGTCCAACCGTCTTCAAAACTTAGAAGGAATTGGCTATTAATGTCAATTCATGACCGGACGCATTATTCATCGTCCTGGACTTAATCATGCGTCTGGGCCGCTCGATCTATCGTCCAGATGCAATCAATGCGTCTAGACGCTCGATACATGCGTCCCAGACGCATAAGCCGATTTTCTCTCTTCTGCTCTATCCTTCTATCCTCTTTTGTGGGCTTTGGTCCAAGCAACGAATCCTTTGGCCTTGGGCTTCTAAATAGACTTTAAAATAGGTCCAAGTCGCATCTTTAACAGCTCCAATTCCTTGGCCTTCTCCATGATTGTCCACGAGCCTCCCATGTGATCCTTAATGCTCCGAATTGTTTCGTTTTACCCCATTTTCTCTAATATTCTACAAAACTCTCTTTTTCACCTGTAGAATCTTAAAACACAACTTATAAACACTATTAGTCCACTAAGATGGCTAAACAAGAGGCATAATCGAGGGTTAAATAACACTTTTTGAGCACTTATCACAACTCCCAACTAGCCTTTTTCTAGTCTCTTAGCAAATAAGATAAAAAAAATATATAAGTGATCAAAATCACATCCTAATAACAAAAATAAAATCCGAACTCATTTTCGCAGGCATCGCGATTGCATTTACCATATGCAACAAGGCTTTAAACCTTTAAGTTCCCCAAAAAGGACGAGTTATAGTCTCGTGAGGGTTTTCAGGTGATATACCCACAAAATCAATCAATAGCATGTTCAAGAATGATAGTATTTTTCAGAGAGAGAAATTCCTTACCCACTTAGTGCTTACTCCAATAGACAATCTTCATTGCTAACTACATTGCTGCAAAGACTCATAGATTATGATGAGAGATAGTAAAAATTGACAAAATTCTCAATCAAGGCTTATGTGTGTACTTAGTCAATCTCCTATACTCTCCTATCCAAGAAACGGAATCCCTAGTTTACTATAGGTAGATAATCTCGACTTTCAATCCTCACTAGTCATACTCTCAACAAAGAATCTCTCAGAAGATGGTCTACTATTTTACCTCATGTATGTGGGGAAAAGAATAATGCATACGAACATCCCATTTACTACCTTGAAAAACAAACTTCTGAATAAAAGTAGTCTCATGGAAAGAATGTCAATCACATATGAAGTATCGGGTCCTTCACTTTAGCATCCTCTCACCTATTCTAGACTCCGTACCATACTGTAATGATAAGTCATGGGTTGTAACTTGGCTTGGGTATTGGTTTTATGAAGGAAAGGTAAAAAGGATTCTAAGGTTGTTTCTGAAAACACTAAGGGTTTTGCTTCTTTCTTTGGAAGATTTCTTCAAATTCTGTATTGCAGAGAAAATTCTTCCTTTGTCTTAGCTTTTCCATCCATTCTGTTCAACTTTTTTTTTTTTTTTTAAGCTCAGTGGTATATCCTTGATTAGTACTGGATATGCTTGTTTTCCACTAACTTCTTTCACTTTGAACAGAATGATAGACTTCATTGTATCTCTCTGATATTTCCTTGTAATCTTCCTTTTCTGGTCTTTCTTCCTCCTTGTGTCCCTCGTATTCTTAGAAACATATGGGTATGGCTGATAAAGATTTTGGCTATACTCCTTGTCTGGAGTTGGGTAAAGGGTAGGGGGGTTTTATGAAAGAAAATGGCTTATTGTAAAGCAAAAGGGTTTAACATGATGGTCCTACTAGGTGGGATAAAGGCTGAATGGGTTTACTACTTGACTTATCAGTATGATACTCTGTTTTGAATAGACTACAAGACCTAATGGCTATCTCCCTAGTTGATGTCACTTCGTGATTAACCAAATCAACGAATAATGAGACTATATTACAACGACATAAAGAACTGAAAGATGTTGAGTCACTAAGACTCGGATTTTTTGTAAGAACTCTCCAAAGAATGGGTATAAAGCTCAAGTCTCAGGGGCTAAGTCTAAAAATTCTACTTCTAGTTTACTAGGGGTTTAAATCTCTCTTCTAGCAAAAGTACACAAAACTGACCAAGTATTATGGTGGTGCCTTGATAAAGAATTCTATCAATAAGAACTATGTCCAAGCATAATAAATAGTCTAAGCGGTAATGAAATCAATAATATCAACTATCTATCAAACTCAACACTAAGCAGTATAGAATATATATCCCAGACTCATCATTAAAATTCATTTTTCTCATGCTATTGATATAGAAACAAAAATATTTTTATTTTTGAAAACTAATTTTCGAAATTCATTTCTCAAGTACACCACCCCTATTTATTTATGCATGCATTGACCTCAATGTATAAAAAGTAAATGAAATGGATGAGAAAAGGTAGGATATTACCATTGATCTTTGAATATCGAATTAGTTCAAGAAACAAATTTTTAGGTCTTTTTCGTCGAGGATCCCCAAGATGTAATGTGAGTCTTTTAAAGTCGGATCCTCAAGACTTTTGAGTCCTTTATAGTCAGATCCTCAAGACTAGTACTCCCACCCACTCGGTTCCACTTTGTAGGAATTCTTCCGATCTCTCTCAAAGATGTGATTGACAAAAGTATACCTTGTACCAACAATTTTCTCTTAATGGTCAGAACCCAAGACAAGTTTTGAATGGCAATTCTTACAAAGAACCTAGCTTATGCACTCTCCTCTTATGTGCAAATGGACTTTTACCGAACCCTACACGAGTCATACAAATAATCTTCCTTTGAAGGTGTGGGGAGTAAATCCCATAAACTAACAGTGGGGAATACTTAGGTTTCCATCTCAAAACTGATCTTTCGACAACATGCTTACTTCCTGTAGACATTTTCGCTCGATATACTATAATTCCTTCTAGCAGTATCCCTTCCTTTACCATGAAGTGACACTCTTCCCAGTTCAGAACTAAGTTGGTATCGTAACAACGTTTAAGAACTAAGGAGAGATGATGCAGACAATTCTCAAAAGGACATGTGAATGTCTTATCTTGGTCCTCAGGGTGAATATGGATCTGAAAGTATCTTGAGTAACCATCAAGAAAGCGGTAGTAAGCTTGTCCAGCTAATCTTTCTAATATCTAATCGATGAAAGGCAATGGAAAATGATCTTTCCTTGATGCGCTATTGACTTCATGTCATGTCGATGCAAACTCTCCATCCGGTCTGAATCACGGTTGGAATCAACTCATTGTTCTCGTTCTCGATCAACGTGGTTCCGGACTTCTTTGGCACAACTTGAACTGGACTAACCCATTGACTATCGAAATAGGGTAGATAATGCCCGGGTCAAGGAGTTTGACGACCTCTTCTCTAACTACTTCCTTCATTTTCGGATTAAGCCCTCCTCGTGGTTGCTTAGAAGTCTTGGAATCCTCTTCCAAATGAATCCTATGTTGAACTATCATAGGGCTGATCCCCTTGATATCATCAATTGTCCAACCTATAGGTGACTTATGTTCCTTTAAAAGTGCTACTAACACGGATTCTTGCTCCTTGATCAAATCGATGCAATGACTCTTGGGTAGGTTCCCAAATCTCCCAAGAAAACATACTTGAGTGTAGGCGGTAAAGGCTTCAATTCTAACTTAGGTGGCTCCTTCTTAAGCTCTTTAGGTGGTCTATCAAGCATAGGCGATTCAAGCTTTTCTTTGAACTTGATGTCATCCATGACGGTGATGAATCCAAAATTGCATTGATTGACTCAACACTAAGTTCCTCACAAACTGAGTGCAATGTCGAGCTTTCAATAACTTCGTCGGCCGGGATATGAATGAGTCGGATAATCGGTGCTAACGCTTCAATCATGCATACCTCGTTCACGGCCACACACCTCTTGTGGTTCCGTGAGCATTATGGAAAATATTGGTTTCGACTCTCATATTACCAAAGGATAACGCGTCATATTACCGTTTCGAGAGTTGATGAGTGCATTTCGGTGGCCAAGAATGGTGCGCCTAGAATGATCGGTATCGCCTACCGGATGTAGGTTACGTGTCTAGTACTATGAAATCAACCGGATAATAGAAGTCTTTGATCTTGACTATGGCGTCTTCAATGAGTCCTCTAGGTATCTTCATTGATCTATCGCTTATTTGTAAAGTAACATCGATCGGTTTTAGATCCTTCAAGCCCAACTTTCGTAGGCGAAATATGGTAGAAGATTCACACCGGCACCCAAATCTAATAAAGCTTGTTCCTCCAAAGAATCTCCATTACTGATGTAATAGTTGGACTTCGGGATCTTTTCGGTTTCCACAACCGATAGATTCGTAGAGGGTAACGATGAACATCTTTGGCGATAAAAGCTTCTTTCGGAATGTGGTCTTCTTCTTTACTAGATCTTTTCGGGAACTTGGCATATGAGGGAACTTGCTTGATGGCGGTCGAAATGGGATATTAATCGTAAATTCTGAAATACATCGCAAATCTCCTTGTACTGGTCATCTTTTCTGGTATTCATTAGTTTCGAAGGAAACGGTGCTGGCGGATTCTTCAATATCGGTTCTCTTCTTTCGGCTTTGGTTGGCTTGGTAACAAATAGTGGAGTGACAGGTAGAGTCACTCGTGATGGCTTCTTCTTACTTACTTTCCACGGTAGTTCCCCGACTTCTCTCTCAGCGATTATTTGATTGGGTGGCACAACACTAGATATATCTGGAATGTTAGAACTGGGTGGGATGGTGGGGACATAAGTTACCTTAGGCTCCACAGAATCTTTTCCTGGTTCATAGATAATCTTGTTATCAACTTTCTTGCCTGTCCTCAGAGTGGTGACAGCATTAACTTGTTCATGAGTAATCTCCAGGTTATCCACCTGCAGGACACCTCTTCCTTTCGGATTTGGCTCCGGTTGGCTTGGTAATGTTCCTTTTGATCTCTCTGTCAAGGCGGCAGCAATTTGCCCTATCTAGCCTTGAATGACACTAAAGTTATTCTCCAACTTCTGGGTTCTTTGATTTGTCTGTTTCAGCTCATTGACAATGGTGGTGATAGCTTCTTCCAGATGTGGGATAACCGCTTTTGCTTTTCGAGGCGTAGGGGCAATATATCCACTCATAAGATCCTGGTACTAACTCTCTTTGTTTTGTGTTGGCTTGGTATTCTTTGGTTCGGTATGATTGTTGATTTACGTATGGTTCTTTGGTGGTTTTGGAACCGAGCATCGGTTATTGCAGAACCGATTTGGTGATTTTGGAATCACGGAGGAAAATTCCTCGATTTGTATTTTGTGGTTTCCAATAATTATGTCCCGATTGAAGCGGTTATTTCTTCCTAAAGAGTTGATACTACATGCCTGCATTAGTATCCGGATAGTATGAACACTCTTGATTGGTGTGGTGGCTTCATCGAACATAGCTCACAAATGGTATAACAAGGCTTGATGGGCGAGAGGTTTAGCTTGGAAATTGTTTGGTTTTGGAGGATTCATGGAGAACTGATCAAACTTCTTGTTCAGATTTTCAAGTCCCGTTGATAGGCTTGCCATAATTGATAGCATTGCTTGATTTGGGTCTTCTTGAATTTGGTTGCCAAATTTCTTGACACCCTCCACTCTAGCTACATCCTCGTTGCTAGTACTCCATTGTTGAGTGTCTTGACTAAATTCTCGAAAGTTGTAGGCTTTCTCTCCATCCAATGATGTAAACTTACCTTGATGCATTGATATCATCGCTTGTTCATAGTAGAAAGTCCTCGAAAGAAAAAATGAGCTAGTGTGCTCTTATCATAACCATGATGTGGACATGAGACTAGCAGATTATTGAATTTCTCCCGGCTTTGATGATATTCTTGATCCACCTTCCCTTTGAAATTGTTGATGGCTTGTTGCATGGGCATCATCTTACGGGGTGGGTAGAACTTGTTCATAAACTTTGTTCTTAACTTCTCCCGGTTGTTGATTGAATTGATAGGTCATGCGGTTAACCATTCGGATGCTTTACCGCCGAGTGAGAGTGGAAAAAGAATTAACTTGATACTCTCATCCCCGATATTCTCGGTTCTTGAAAGTTCGAGGGATGATAGAAATTTGTTCATGTGAACATAAGGGTGAACATTATGCGAACCATTGAACTTTGGAAGCATAGAGATTCCGATGCTCTAAGTTCAAACTGGTTAGCTTACGTCTCGGAAAAACAATCTTGCTTGGTGGATCTCCAATGATTGGTGAATAGAAATTACTCAAACTTCTTCCTCTGTTGTGGCTTGCATGGGAGGGATAGCTTCAAGATTATTGGTGTCCAAAACACCTCCATCATTGCTTGCGGCCATTGTATCAATCTCGTCTAGTATTCTTGTGAGTCGGTTGTTAAACCTTGTTCCTTTGTTGTGTTCTTCTTGGGCGATGATATGGACGACGGGCATACACTAGAAAATTTATCTGCGAAAATAACAATAAACTATCCTACTATGCAACTATTCTAAATTATACTAGAATGTAAAACTACTTTTCTTCAATTTGGGTTGGGCTTTGACTAGTATCTCGCCGTTGTCTAAAAGTTTGTCTCTTCTAGGGTTATGGTGAATCACTTGGATTGCTTAAGTACCAACGCCCTCACGGCGATAGTCCGTTTGTTAAGATTCAGACAAGAAACACTAGAGTTTGATTTTTCGCTGTGTTGGCTTACAACTTCAATTGTTGAAAAGATCATAAATGCAATTATGCTAGAAAGCAATAAAACTAAACTATGATGTAACTATAATAAGAAAAAAAATAAAAAGAATGAAGATTCGACTAACCTGGATGGTAGATCTTGTCTTCGAGATGTCCTTCAAGCTTCTTTCTTTTTAAAAGGATGGATGATGCGGCTAAAATTACCTCAAGATCCAAAATTCTAATCTTGAAAGAAAACGTTAAACATAAACAACTTAAAACGGCAGCGGCGCCATTTGACACTGCCTCTTTTTGTGTGTGTAGATGTGTATGGATGATGTAGATAGATGATGGTCGTTGAACAAATAGAAGCGTATCAAAACCTAATTATCCCTCAATAAGTAAAGGATGAGTAGGGTATCGTTCCACTTTTAAGTGTATGTTATGTGAAGGACAAGAATTTGGAAAAGGGGTTTGAGGGATTAAAACTATGATTGTAGAGATTTTAAATACTAAACAAAGATAAACTAACTAAACTATATTGAGAATTTATAAGAGGGAATTCAAGAGATTAGAATCCACTAATACTTTTGATCTATGACCTTACGCTTCATGGTTGTTCTCACAAGTAGACTACAATTAGGCAATCGGCGAGTGCCGATGCCCTCTTAGATCTAAACATCGTTAACAATTAACTCTACTTAAGGTTGTTCCTATGTTTATGCTATTAATATCTTCTTTCCTTTTATGTAATCTTTCGGGTGACCATTCAATGTATTACCAAGAGCAACATCAAGGAGTACTTCCTAATAGGGCGGCCATTCAATGAATCACCACTTAAAGCAAACACAAAGAATACTTCCCCTAGGCAGCCACTCCCTGAGCTACCCCTTCTAAGACAACACAAAAAATACTTCCCTAACTCTAAAAAACTATACTACTAGAAGAAAAGTAAAGAACACTAGCATGATATTAATATTGCAAAACATAAACCCTATTCTATACTTCCATCCTCTGGTGTGGGCAATGGAACTAATAACTACAAACATAAAGAACTAACCTGATTAAAGAACACCATGAATCAGAAGAATCATTAAACCTTAAGTACTGGCTTCATCTTCTCCCTTGAAGGAGAAGATTAGCCTTCCATAAAGAAGGAAGAACACGAAGAACCAGAAGAAGAAGAGTTAAAACCGATCTTTTATTATTAATCTCTCTCTGCCTCAAGTTCTGGAGACAAGAATATAAGTGAATTGGCCAATTAACTTAGGTCCTCTATTTATAGGGGTTACAATGAGCTCTAGAAGCATTCCAAACCGTCATTTGTTTCCTAATACAAATAGACTTCTTCCAGAGTCCGACTTCGTCTTCAAAACCGAGAAGGAATTGGCTACGATTAACCGATTCATGCGTGCGGGCGCATTATTCATACGTCCCGGACTTAATCAATGCGTGCGGGCTTTCGATCGATCTATCCCCGAGGCGCAATCAATGGGGTCGGGCCTTTCGATACATCGTCCCTGCAGCGATAAGCCGATTTCTCTCTTACGCTCTATCCTTCTATCCTCTTTTGCGGGCTTTGGTCCAAGCAACGAATCCTTTGGCCTTGGGCTTCTAAATAGACTTTAAAATAGGTCCAAGTCGCATCTTTAACAGCTCCAATTCCTTGGCCTTCTCCATGATTGTCCACGGGCCTCCTATGTGATCTTTAATGCTCCGAATTGCTTCGTTTTACCCCATTTTCTCTAATATTCTTCAAAACTCTCTTTTTCACCTGTAGAATCTTAAAACACAACTTATAAACACTATTAGTCCACTAAGATGACTAAACAAGAGGCATAATCGAGGGTTAAATAACACTTTTTGAGCACTTATCAGTCTACTAGCATCTGCAACAACACTATATACAGCTACTGTTGCAGCCCCACTTTCGACCGACCTCTTCAGGGTTTTGCACTTACGTTCTAGCTCCAAGAAGTCATCCACCAAAACGTAAGTATCCCCGCTCTCTACCAAGTCAACCAGGTCGTTATATTCAGCTTGGGCTCGTTCAGCAACGCCTTGTGCTTTCTTGCATTCACCGACCCAATGCTGAACTTCCAGCTTTGAAGCATCAAGAGATGATTGCAATAGGGCCACATTCCCAGCCAGCTCGTGCACCTGAGCCCTTAACCCTACAATTTCAGGCCTCTCCACCTGTTGCACAGCCAGAAGCTTGTCATAGGCCTCTTTGGCAGCATCCAGCTCCTTCTTGTATAGGTCGGAGATAAGGGCCATCTCTTTCAGCTTCTTATACATAGCCAAGATCTGACAACAAGCAAATTAGAAAGTAGTAACATCAAAGAATAAAACAAAGCACAGATCGGAGAGACACTTACAAAGCAGAAAGAGTGATCCATATCTTTCAGGTTCACTCCCAAGTCCTTCCCATGCTCCAGCTGGTGCCTATCTATGTCCATGGCAATGCTCTCTAGTAGCTCTCCAGCAACTAACGAGGACTTGAAACTACAGTCCCCATTCTTCACAAACTTCCTCAACCCACTCACTGGGTCCTCATAGGTGACAAGCCTATCCAGAACGTCATCACCACTCTTGTCACTGCTGCACTCCCCGACCTCTTCAACTTCTGAGCAGCGCTTGCTCATTCTCACTAGCCTTCTTCTTGCCCAGGGTTTCAGCAAACCCCACATCAACAGCAAGCTCCTTCAGATTCATCCTCTTCAAAGGAGCCCGATCTGAAGAAGCACGACCTTCTCCAGCACAAGGTCGTTCCTCAGACTCAATTTGGGACTTTTTCGCCCCCTTAGTCTCAACTACCTTAGAGCACCTCTTCAGCTGAGGCCTTTGGAAATGAACATCAGCACTCCCACCAGCACTACGACTAGCTTGGTCACCATCGCCTCCCTCAGAACGGCTATCAGCAACTCCTTCAGCCGTTCTCACTCCAGAAACAGGTCGTACCTTCTGGCTCTCCCTCTCCATCTCAGTGTCTGAGCTAGAATCAGAGATATCAAGAACAAGCTTACGAGCCCTTTTCTTTTGCTCAGCTTTCTTCTTATTAATTTTCACACCACCAGGCTTCTTAAAGTAGTGGGCAACCTCCCCCAAGATAGCTTGATTCTCCTCCCAACTCAAACAAGCAAACTTTTCTATCACGTCAAGCTGAGGACGACCCCGAATGGAAACCTCTGCACAAAAGGAAACAAAAATATCATAACGTACAACATATCAAACACAAGACTTACATACGACCTACAAAATAGCTACCTACCAGCCCACTTTACAGAACGGGTATTTAGCTCACACTCAGAGAGAGTGTAATTACCCACAACCAACAATGGCCTACACCCCCATTCCTCCTTACTCACCCCCCACAATCACAGCAGACTTCCCCCTTACGACCTGCAAGCTATAGTTCATTGTAGACGATCTCTTAAAAGAGAAATGCTTCAACACATCTCCTAAACGGATGTTATAACCCCTCTCATTCAACAAATCTAACACATGGAACACCCTCCAACTATTCCCTACGAATTGACAAGGGGCTTTTCCACAAAAATTCAAAACATCAACAATAAGACAGGAAAACGACAACCTCATCCCAGCCTTCAACTGCCCATAACAAATCACCACTCCACCATCCGAAGGAACATAGTCACTGCTATACAAACCTCCTTTCTCCATTCAGGTCGTACATGGCCAGGTCGATATTTACCCAACCAAACTCCTCTTTCAGATCAGCATAAAGCGACCTAGGCCCCAATTCCTCAGCCATCATCTCCGCTGAAGAAGATGATGAAGCCCCAACTCCACTATAAGCTCTAATCTCATCATCCCCATCACTTACCGTTCTCTCTCTCCACTGATCTACCTCCACTTCCCCACTCAAACTATCACTGGTCATAGATATATGAAATAAAAGAGAAACAAATATCAAGTTTTTCAAAGAAACGCACCTGGAAAACAAAAGGATGAGAAAGGTAAGTTTGTTTTTCTCTCTACTTTTTCTTCGCATGAATTGGTAAAATGAAGAACTGGAAGGCCTTTCCCACACGAAAACCCTTTGGCTATGCAAACCTCGAGAAAAACAAACCTTTTCGTATTCCCACAAATGCAATGATAACTCGCCCATAAATCGCCGCGATTTTGGGCCCACGAATCCAGCCTGACAGTTTCCGCACATTTTTCAAAAGCCAATTAAACCAACCAGCTGTCTGACACGTGTTTTAAAGCTTTATTTACACTTCTTTTTTTCACACCATAGCTGTCCAAAGAACAGATAAAATAAAGGGAGTTGTGTAAGTACCCTCCGTTCTACACTACAGTACACGTGTCCACACACCAGGTCGTACCAATCCATCAGCTCGTACCTGTCCATCAAAACGTACCAACGACCCAAACCCAGGTCGTCCCCAGTATCAGTCACAGCCATTTATGGAAGCAAATAAATTAGCACAATCCTGGAGCTCAATCAACGCAACAATCAAGGAGACATTTACATTATAACATCAGAATAATGGCGAATTATTAAGATAGCACACAAGGTGGATCTACACTTTATAACGGCCTGGAGCAAATAAGGAAAGTCGACTCAAACATCTATAAGTAGAAAGAGATTAACTACGTAAGGCTTGATTCAAGTTTACCCCCATGAAACTTGATACGTAGGCAACTCTTATCCCAAGAAGAGTGCAGCCATTCCCTGTCAAACAGATCATCAGGTCGTTGTCCCCTAAACACCAAACATCTACACCTGGAAAGCAAGTGTTGCTGCTGCCGCCTACTGCTGCTGGAAAGCAATTAGTTCAGAGCTGATTTCCTTTTGTTGCCACCTACTGCTGCTGAATTTTCAAAATTGTCGGGCTATTTTGGGCCGGCAATTTTTGGTATTTGCAGAGTTAGTTGATACACTCCTTGTAGATACACTCATTTTTGTTAGTTTTTGAAAATATGTTAGAGTTAGTTTTTGGTTACTCTAGTTCATTGTGAATGTCTAACTTGTAGTTTGTTAGAACCTGTGGATTTCTGTTGGTTTTCTACTGTAGTTAGTGATAATCTATTTGGCTTTAAGACCATTATTTATGGTAACATAACTAGATAGATGAGATGTGACTGCCTCACCTCCTTGACAAGTATGACTGTTGTCTTTGTGCTTTGTTGTGAAGTGTTGATCGAACAAAAATAGGATTGCAAGAGTAAACATCTTAGACTTTCATATTCTTGTCCCTTTAATATTATTATTAACTTAATTTTACTGTTTGTATATTGAAATTAGGTTTAATTATGAATTTCAAGGGATTAGAATGTATTCAGTAGCAAAATTCAATCTATTCCGGTTGATAGATCAATTACAAGGTATTGGTAATGTGTTTAACATTGTTTTTTAGTTAATAGTTAGTTATATGTGTGTGTTAATTCTTTCTAAACAGTTATTGTGTTTATTCTAGAGGTGGTTTACTATACAATTGGGAAGCAAGAAGCAGCAGTTTTGACAGCAATTCTAACTCTAATAACAGATCAAAGCTTGTTCTTCAAGATATGACTATTTTGTAATTATTTTGCAATTCTCAACATTAGATTATCTCTAGTGTTCCATTGTTTATGCAATTTGAATTGAAGCACTTGTTGCTACTACAGTGCTACCTTAGTACCTATGGTAATTATGTGTGTCTAAATCAAGTGTTTTGAGGCCTGTGCACTATTGTTTCAATAATAAAATCGTTTTGCAAATGTCAAAACTACGTTTTGCAAATGTCTAAACTATTGGTGATTTCATCATCTACACAAAATGTTATTGCCAGGAAGACGCTAATACATTGTTTATGCTTATATATATATATATATATTGACGCCTTATTTTGACATCCACAACTTACATTTATATGGAGCAGGTTCCATTTACCATAGTTTATACTACACCACCCTACAAAATGAGTTAAGGGCTAATAATTTGTGAATATGATCTATTAATCATATATAGCATCTACACAAAAAATCATTTCATTTGGAAATTTCTAACCTAGTTAAAAATTATTGTCAACTTTGAATTTTGTTTATCGGCTCAAATTTTTCGATTTTGCAATCATCTTTTGACTTAGTTAAACATTATTAAATGAGTAGAAATTTTATAGAAGTGATATTCATGGTTAGTTAAACACATCCACAAAAAATTATATTATAATTCGCGTTATAAGTGAAGTTGTGGAACATGGTGTAACCTATGGTATAAAAAGTATGGTAAACGAAACCTGCTCGTGTATATATATTTATATATATGAATTTGTGCAACTCGGTTGTGAGCCTGTTGATTGGTTAAGACAACAGAGTACAAATCAATTGTATCACTGAGTGAGGAAGTGCATTCAGTATAATAAGACTAAGTCATCTTACATATAAAGAATATAATATACCAAAACAAATTTGAAAAGAAGACAGGGAAAAAAGAACATAACCAAATCCCAAAATATTCTATTAATTGCACTGCCAGGTCATACAAAGTAACCATGATATCTTATCTTATAGAAGGAAGGTATACAAAACACTGACAGTCCAATCACTAAGTGAACAGTTGTATTCACATCCCTGAGAGTTTCATATTAAGGAAATGGTTGTTCAATATCTTCGACATCTTCATCCTCCTTATGAAGCAATGGTTGTTCAATATCTTGGACTTCTTAGGTAAAGTTGAAGCAAAGAACACCATAACAGAGAAGTATATACAGGGAACCGAAACAAACTTGGATATTTTAGCCTGTAGAACATAATTCACAAACCATTTTGACTTCAAAGCGGCAAGAAGATAAATAGAGACCATCATTGTACTGATAATGCTTAAGATGAGCCACCATAAAATAAGAACCAAAGGCCACTTCCTCTGTCCTTTACTTTTCTCTTGAAATACAATGCAAACACCAAAACCAATATCCAGGTTACTGCATTAAAACTAGAATCCAAAGAGATGGCTTTGAGTTTCCAAAACTCATAACAGCAAGTACGAAACACATATTAGAAAGTTAGAAACAACAGTTATCTTTGTAAACACTTCAGATTTTATGTATTCAGCACTGTTTGATTGTTTGAACTCATCATCCTCTGCATATCTCTTTTCTCTTATAACTTCTACCAATGCCCATAACAAAAATAGTGAGAAACCTGCTATATCTACAACCATGAAAGAGAATCACCACAGCAGTCCACTACTCTACACGTGTTGGGGAATAACGATTCGAATCGATCCCCACTACACAGATAACTTGTAATAAGAATACACTACTACTCCAGACAAATTCTAAATATCCACTACAACCAACCTAGCATGTCCAACTCTCTAAACAACTATTAACAATAAATAATAATGCAAAGAAAATATAAAGCATACCACGACACAAAAATATACCATAGTTCCGCCAATGATGCCTACTTCCACAAGATCTAATCCTTTTATAACGTGGGAAGGAAGATTACAATCACTCATCTCAAGTCTCTCCACCTTACTAGATCACTCTTCTCTCTTTACAGGTTTTTCTCTCTACAAAGGTTTTCTCTCAAACTTGATTGCTCTCAAAATTGGGTTTCAATTTCGTGACTGCGGTTTTCCAAAATCTTACTTCTGTTTTTATACCAAAAACAAATTTCGCGGTTACTGTAGCAAAATAGAAACTGCAAATATATAGGCATGGGCGCGGGCGTGCTCTTGGCAAGGCCAATTTCGAGCGCGCGCGCCCTCAAGTGCCTGTTTCGTGAGAGGCTGAAAAAAACCATCTTCTTTTCCAGTAACAAGGATGCGAGCGTGCCTTGGGCTTAGAGCAATCTGAGCGCACGCGCGCTCAAACTTCTTCACGTGAACAGAACTGATTTCTCTCATCTTCCTCATTCTCATATGAGGGATAACTCTAACAATCTCCCCTTCCTGAATAGTGAGGTGGCTACCTCCATGCATTCCCAAATCAACAAGAGGAGTCTGCTACCATTCCAGCGGTAGCACAACAAACATCAAACTTATCTTTCGGTAAGACTTTGGTAATCATATCCGACCCATTCTTGCATTCTTGTTGGTATGGATCTTCCCAATGCACAAATGCTTGTCTGCGAGTACTTCTCTAATCCAATGATAACGCAGATGTTTGTGCTTGGATCTAGAATTAAAACTCAGATTCTTGCTCAAATGGATGGCGCTCTGACCGTCATATAGAATTACAAACTGTTTCTGCTTTTGCCCTAGTTCATCGAAGAACATCTTCATCCATAGCATCTCTTTGTAACACTCTGTGGCTGCAATATACTCGGCTTCTGTAATGGAGAGAGCAACACACTTTTACAACTTAGATTTGCCAAAACCTGCTCCCCTGCAATAGTAAATAGATAACCGGAGGTGGACTTCATCGAGTCAACATCACATGCCATGTTTACATCAGTGCAACCTTCAAGTAAGGGCTTACTTCCACCAAAACATAAATCCGCTTTGGAAGTGCCCTTGAGATATCTCAATATCCACTTAACACCTTCCCAATGCTCCTTACCCAGATTTGACAGAAATCGGCTTACAACACCAACGGCGAAAGCAATATCTGGTCTTGTACACACCATTGCATACATCAAGCTGCTCATTGCGGATGCATAAGGAATCTTTTCCATCTGACTCTGCTCATGCTCACCCTTTGGACACATCTCTTTGGTCATGCAGAACCGCCACCACCGTTTAACAACCGGACCGGGCTTTGCTTGATCCATGTTTAATCTCTTCAACACCTTCTCAATGTAGATTTCTTGAGAAAGCTATAACTTCCCACTCTTTCTATTATGAGTGATCTGCATCTCAAGTATTTGCTTTGCTTGACCCAAATCCTTTATCTCAAAGGAATTACTCAAGTCTTTCTTTAGCTTGGATATCTTGTTGATGTTCGGGCCAACTATCAACATATCATCCACATACAATAAGAGCACTATGAAATCTCCGTTTGGAAATTTTTGAACAAACACACAATGATCGGAAGCAGACTTCTTGTATCCTTGCTTCACCATAAAGGAATCAAACTTTATGTATCACTGTCTCGGTGTTTGCTTCAACCCATACAAACTCTGTAAGACCCCAATTATGTTTATATTATTATTTTACAATATTTAATATTTTAGAATTTGATATTTATTTCATGGTCAACGTGCTAGTAAATGTGGGTTTGACTTTTTGATAGAAATAGAAAGGAGGGAAAACAAGATAGTATTTTCGAAATTTGTACTATAGGAAATTAGTATTTTGAATCTTGAATGTTGTGTAGAGATTTCTAATATTTGGAAAGTTTTCAAATAAAGATGAAACAAGATATTCATATAAGGTATATGATAAATATAGTACTTATAATACAGAATAATATTATATACTTAGGAATAGGGATATTTAGTAAAATGGGAAATTTCTAAAAAGTTAAGCCTAATATATGGTAGGTAAATTCTTTAGAATGGTCTCCGGAAAAATAAGGTTTTTCTTAAAACAAAAACTACACACACAAGCTAAAACAAAGAAGAACAGAGAGAGACAGGGCAGATTGTGTAAGCTAGCTTGGGATTGGTTTTCTCGTATAATTTTTCTATCTACTCTTTTTCACAATACGAGAGGTGAGTGGTTAGTTTTTCTATTTCAAGTGTATACAGAAATAGCTGTCCAAGGTTTCCTCTCATTTTTACTGCTCATTCTTCTGTCATTATTCTTCGTCCTATCGTTATTGTTAAAACTTGTTAAATTTTAGTACTATTGAAACTTTGAAATTCTGAGATTGAACTGTTGGAACTCTGAAGAGGTTGTTAATGGTAGCGCAAGCCCAAACATCATCTTGTATATCATTTTGAACTGTTATACTGTTGTTGTGTAGTTTGATTGATGATTGATTGTAGTGGGGGGTGATTGAGTGCTGGAAAGTAGGATTGTTGAAAGCTTGAAGGAGGCATTAATGGCGTCGAGATCGAATTTGTGAGGAGTGAGGATATTGGGTTTTAATTATACCCAAAGGTTTGGTTTTTTATGGGGATCAAAACCGAACCATTTGGTGGTGTTTGGTGGTTGGCAGAGGTGCTATTGAAGCTCCAAAAATTCGTTAATGGTGGTCAAGATCTATGGTTGGGGAGTGATTTCGGAATTTATGAATTAGAATTTTGTGTTTATTAAAGTGGTAGGGTTTTTGTCCAGGAGAAAAATCGGTGGGATGAGAGTGGAGGAAGAGAGGAGTGGTGGTGGCTGTACACGAGCTGGTGCACTAGTGAGGATGACTAAGATCGTGATCCAGCACTCCCAGTCTCACCAGTTTGGTTTCTATTTTGGTTGGGCTTAGGCTGAAACCAATTAGTTGGTTTTCTTGGGCCAGTTTTCTATTTTGTTTGGGCTGGGTCTATATAACTTAAAGTGGGTCAAGTTGAGTCTTTAAGTGGTTTAGACTTCTGGGCCTTGGTTTTGGGCTTGGTTTTAGTTAGTTGGATTAGGACCATAGGTTGAAGTGTTTTACATACGGGTTTGCGTCAGGACCCGTTTGGATGAACACCAGTTTGGGATTGGTGATTGTTGGGTTTGGCCTTTTGATTGTTGACCGTTGACTGTTTATTGTGTTACATTTTTTATATATAGTAAATTTTATGGACTAATCCAATGGTAGAATGTTGTGGAAGCCTGTATAAACTGGTTGGTCATTATCTAAGAAAGATTTGACTTTGATATTATGTAATCATTGACACGTGACGAGAGTGAAATTTTAAGAGACATGACATTCCTAAAACGCTATAAAAATATTATGCGATACATTTGGAGCAATTGTGACATTATGTAGTATGTTATAATTGTTGTTTTGTTAAATGATATGATATGTTAGGATATATATTAAATGCAATATTTTTGAGAAATAAATATAAACGCTCCATCCTTATATTTGTGAGCTGCTGCTATGAGGTAGTATGGTATTTGTGGATATTTCCAAAGAGATTGTGCTTTAGTGCCATATATTTTAGTTGGCACGTGAAAGAATGAAAATAAGAGGTATTGTGATATTTCCAAATATTGTGGCTTAGTGCAATAATTTATTTGGCACGTGATAGAGTGAAATGGTTAAGAGATACAAATGTATGATACCTGAATAAATTACGTAATGAAAATCATATAACCTAGGTACCACAACTCATATGATTGGCCCTTGTGTAGGGTGTATGTGATATGATTGGCCCTTGTGTAGGGTGTATGAGATATTGATTGACCCTTGTGTAGGGCAATCGTAGCCGAATAGTGGCTTGATTATCTCGTTCGCAAAATTTAGAACGAGACGTACGATATTTTATGCCGAATAGTGGCAGTACCCACATAGTGGCGTTCATGCGAGGGTTACTTGGTATGCGATATCCCACTTAGGGTAACTACGCACGGAGTGGTTCATTACGTGAGGGGAGACATGTGGATGTACATGTTCGGCGTTGGGAAGTGATTATAGTAGCCAGGGAAACTAGGTAAGACATAGAGACGACGTGATTCTAGAGACACTTGAAGAAATTCTAAACAATAATTGTGATAATATATCAAAGTGTACGTTAAATCTATAATAAATGATTTATTGTGGTTATGAAATTGGTCATTGAGATTGTTCTTGTTGGTTCAATAAAATGATTGGAATTATGTATATAATATGTTTGTTTTATTGTAATTTATGTTGCATTCACAATGGTTTTGCAGAAAAGGTGGGTTGAATTGATTATTTATATAGATGTGACCCACTCTGTGATTAAGCCTACACCAGTGTAAGTATAGAGTAAGTTTTAGTTTTGTTATTTTATTATTAGATGTAGTTGATCTAGTACGGTTTGAAGTTAAGGCGCCTCAGTGGAGGAACTACCTGCCTTAATTATTTTAATTAAAAATGTTGTATTATTCGTTAGATGTTAAGGCGCCTCGGTGGAGGAACTAACTCCCTTATTGATTATGTGTGTGTGTGTGTATATATATATATATATTTTAGGGCTACTCATAACGGTATTGTTTATAATGCTGACCCGATTTGCATGTTTGCTTATCGGGTGTGTTCATAAAATGAACATAGTCAATAAGTCTTAATAGGATTAGTGTTAAAGAAGGTTGATTATTGTTTGTGGTTTGCGTTAGTGTCTCATTACATAATATGTTTTGTTTTCCTTTGAGGTGCAATAGATTTTTAGTTGAGACAATATTTTTGTATTTTTAGTTGTAATTATAATTAATTAAAGAGTTGTTGAAAGGAAATTTGTTACTTAATCATATTTGAGAATTTTTGTAATGTAGAGGACTTTTGTTTTTTTTTATAAATTTTTATTGGTTTCAAATTATTGGAATAATCAAACGGATAATAGGTTTTTGGAAGTTGAGAGTGCATCACACCTCGAAAATCGAAGAGTCGGAAACAAATATTGTTTTTCCGATTTTGTCAAAATTCGGGGTGTGACAAACTCTTTATCAGCTTGCATACTAGGTCTTCCTTGGCTTTGACCTTAAACCCCTCTGGCTGGTCCATGTAGACATCTTCTTCAAGGTCTCTAAGCTGTCTTCACATCTAGTTGCTCAACCTCTAGGTTTATACTTGCAGTCATACCCAATATCACCCTTGATAGAAGTCATCTTAACTATAGGAGAGAAAATTTTATCAAAGTCAATACCTTTCCTTTGACCTAAACCCTTCACAACAAGACAAGCTTTGTGCCTTGGGTGTAGATTATTTTTCTCATGCTTGACTTTGTAGATCCATTTATTCTTGAGAATTTTTCTTCCTTTCGGTTTCTCAACTAACTCATAAGTGTGATTCTTATACAAAGAATTCATCTTATCATGCATGGCCTTCAACCACTTCTCTTTGTATTTACCTTCAAGAGCCTCTTGATAGTACATAGGTTCTCCACCATCAGATAGTAAAACATACGTATGTGGTGGATACCTGGTTGAAGCTTGTCTCTCTTTGTTGAACCTCCTTGCCCCATTTTCTTGTGCCTCAGGAGGATGCACTTCTGCTTGCTCAGGTGGTGGTTCATGCACTTTATCTGTATCTTTTATATCAAAAGGTTCTATCCCATCATTATGAGCAATAGGATCATCATTATGAGCTTCAAACCCATGGTTCTCTGAATTCTCAATGCCTTCTACACGTTCCACAGTAGGAACTTCTAGTTCTGAATTAACAAGATCATTAGTGAAAGCATCTAGCTTTTCACCATCCCCAAAGTCTGCTATGGTTTGGTCTTCCAAGTACACAACATCTTGACTTCGGATTACCTTCTTGTTAATCGGATCATAGAGTTTGTACCCAAACTTCTCATCCCCATAACCCAAAAAAATGCACTGCTTGGCTTTGTCATCAAGCTTGGATCTCTCATCTTTAGGAATATAAACAAATGCCCTGCACCCAAATACCCTCAAGTATCCATAATCAACATCTCTGTCTGACCATACTCTCTCTGGATAATCATTATTCATAGGCTTTGACGGCGATAGGTTGATCACATGCACGGTGGTATGCATTGCTTCTGTCCAGTAACTTCTAGGTAACTTAGAGTGAGACAACATGCATTTCATCCTCTCTTAAATGATACGATTCATCCTCTCGGCTATACCATTTTTTGCGGTGTCTTGGGAACAGTCTGCTCATGGCAAATCCCATGACTTTTGCAATACTCTTCAAACAGCCCTATATACTCACCCCCATTATCTGAGCGAATACACTTCAAAGGTTTCCCTGTCTCTATTTCCACCATGCTATGGAAAATCTTGAATACGCCAAGTACTTCATCCTTGGTCTTCGGACTATATGCCCATGTCTTTCTTGACACGTCATCAATGAAAGTCAAGAAGTGCAAAGCTCCCCCGTGGGAGTTTACTTTCATAGGACCATATAAGTCAGTGTGAACTAGCTCAAGGACATTGTCCTTTCTATGAGACGGGAATCTTTGGAAAGACACCCTGTGTTGCTTTCCTACCAAACAGTGAGTACATCTATTTAAATGCGTATCTTTGATGTCTAGCAAGGCCTTTTGCTTGGCAAGAATGTCCATGCATTTTTCTCCCATATGACACAGCCTCTTGTGCCATAGTTTGGAGAAACCTTCTTCTTCTGCCGCATTTACTTCTGATTTACACAAACTAGCATGTGTCTTGTAAAGAGAGCAAGTTTTCTTCCCTTAGGCTGCTACAATGGAACATCTACTTAGTTTCCATATCCCGTTACCAAACGAGTTTAGAAAGCCATCATCATTTAACTTCCCAGCAGAAATTAGGCTTAGCCGAATGTCAGGGACATGTTTTACATCCTTGAGTGTCAAGGTGTATCCGACATTGGTTTCTACATGAATATCACCAATGCCTACAATCTTCGAGACTCCACTGTTACCCATTTTTACCTCACCAAATTAACCACAGTTATAGGTAGTGAAGAATCCCCTGTGCGGTGTGACGTGATAAAATGCTCATGTATTTATCACCTACTCTGTATCTTAGCACACACCATATTCTAACATAATTCCTACTAGACCAGTCGACTAGTGAGGTAGTATCTCTGCCCGTGTTTCCGTTCCTCTTTACCATGTCTTCATGTACACAGTTATTTTTCTCATCCCTCTTCAGTGTTTTGCACTCATACCTGAAGTGACCATTTGGTGACACAATAGTAACATTGTCTCTCTGCCTTAGGAGTTCTAGCTTCACCCCTAGATTTACTTATATCATCACCTCTAGAATGAGGTGGTTTTCTTCTTTTACCTCTCCCCCGCTTCTCTGTGACAAGTATCTCTGAGTGAAAGGAGCTACTTCATGAACCCCTTCTTGTCTCCTAATTCAACAATGCCCCGGTAGCCATCTCCATGGAAATAACTCCGTCCTTAATGGCTCTGATAAAAGAAATTGCCAAAGTCTCCCATATCAATCTTCATCAAGTGCAACTGATTGATGGTATTCTATACTTCATTAAGATGCTCAGACATTGAAGAACCTTCTTTGTACTTCGTGTTGGCAAACTTCTTAATGACCAATACTTTGTTTCTGGCCGACTTTCTCTCATAGAGGTCTTCGAAGTTTCTTCTACAAGCCAAAAGTTGTAGTCTCTTGGGATACATTGTGGAAGACACTATTGTAAATCCACTGTCGAATGTACCCATTAGATTTTCTGTCAAGCTAGCTCCACTCAGCCACATCAATCGTTTCCGGTTTTTCTCCTCTATTTTCAATGGGTTATGTCAAGTCCTTGCAATAGAGCAAGTCTTCCATCTTGGCCTTCTAAATAGTGTAGTTCGCTCTATTCAAACTAGTCATGCGAGTATTCACTGGATGGTCCATCTCTATAAGTTATTTAAACTCAAATCTTCTTTCAGAAATTTTGTGAAACACCTTCCAAGCAAAATTTGGATAACAACCTAGGTTAATCCAACCTGGCTATTATACCACTTGTTAGGGAATAACGATTCGAATTGATCCCCACTACACAGATAACTTGTAATATGAACACACTACTACTCCAGACAAATTCTAAATATCCATTACAACCAATCTAGCATGCCCAACTTTCTAAACAACTATTAACAACAAATAATAATGCAAAAAAAAAATATAAAGCATACCACAACACAAAGATGTACCGTGGTTAAGCCAATGATGCATACTTCCACAAGAGCTAATCCTTTTATGACGTGGGAAGGAAGATTACAATCACTCCTCTCAAGTTTCTCCACCTTACTAGATCACTCCTCTCTCTTTATAGGTTTTTCTCTCTGCAAAGGTTTTCTCTCAATCTTGATTGCTCTCAAAATTGGGTTTCAATTTCGTGACTTCGGTTTTCCAAAACCTTACTTCTGTTTTTATACCAAAAACAAATTTCGCGGTTACTGTAGCAAAATAGAAACTGCAAATATAGGCATGGGCGCAGGCGCGCTCTTGGCAAAGCTAATTTCGAGCGCGCGCGCCCTCAAGTGTCTGTTTCGTGAGAGGCTGAAAAAAACTATCTTCTTTTCCAATAACAATGGCACGGGCACGGGCACGTCTTGGGATTAGACCAATTTGAGCGCACGCGCGCTCAAACTTTTTCACGCTAACAGAACTGATTTCTCACCTCTTCCTCATTCTCATGTGAGGGATTAACTCCGGTCCAACAACACCCACTATCACGTTTGTACGTTTGTCTCCTCGCATGCCTTCCACACTCAACTCCATGTGGACTTAGGTTTATTTCTTATTTCCAAGCCTTTACTCACAGCTACACTTTGGGCAACCAATATGCGAATTGTCTTGAACGGACCTAATATTCTCCAACGTCTGTGAGTGCAATTTATGGAACCAAAAATAACTAGAATTAATTAGAGAAAATTATCAACGGAATATAAGATTAAAATGTGATTCACTAATACTATTACAAAGTTTAGTATAGGTGGCCAACTCTAGCTCTGTTATCTCTTGATCCGAAAATCGTACACCCGCGATCCTCATCCGTGATCCAACATTTTAACATTTTAGTTCAAGCTTCCCCTTTCTTTTTAGTTCAAACTTCGAATCAATCAAGTCATAGCCTTATTACCCACTAAAACACTCCTCTTTCATAACACGTATCACCCGTGTCCGTTGTACCTCTTTGGTCTTCTCTATCACCTGTACCTACTACGTCAACTTTATCCAGTTTTTTGTCCTGGACTCAGAAGGCCAACTTGGCTTTAACCCTTTTCCGTTACTTTAACCATACGTTGTCCTTAAGTCGACCGAAGTTTCACTCACGTGAAAACCAATACTCACGTGCATCAAACTACACCGCCCACCTTTTCACTCCCTCGTGTGTCGTTTTCTGGAATTTCAAACCTTCCTCCGTCGGCCCAACTACCCAATTTCCGAATTTCGTTTTTCTAGGCCTCATTTGGACCACTAATACCTCCACCGGCCCACCATCCTCGGTTGGTGTTTGGGCCTTACTCAAAATTACACTTCTGCCATCACTCGAGTACGAATATATATTTGAATTGTCAGTGACGTAAGAGACACTAAAGTTGTGAAAATGGATGTATACTCGAATTTCGAACCCTACAAAGATTAGGTTCTTCAAAAATAGTAATCTAATCTGATGGCCACTGATTATGCGCGAATAAAGTCATTAAAATGGTTAAAAATTTCTGCTGCATTACCTCGATATTCCAACCCCCACGTCATAATATCAGTGGACCTAAACCTACATCCACCATAGCCCCTTCAACACTCTACATTTCATCAGTCATGATTAAGTTGTTGTTAATTAAATGAATAGAACTGTAGGTATTATAGTGTAGCCCTCAATACGCGATGTTTACTGAACACACGCAGGTCAAAAAATTAACTCTCTGTTCCACGTCACCTAAGAGTCCAAGGCTTGAACAACACGTCAACCCTAAGAAAACACAGCCTGGCAAAACTTTAGTACTACCAAGTCCAATCAGTCATACACACGTTCGTCATTTGATGTTGACGATACCACTCTACAGCTGTGTACTCATTTCTCTTTGAGAGTTTTGAGTATAAAATCTCCCCTCACACCAATGCTTCAAACTCGTCCTTCCTCAGCTCACTCCATTTGCCAAACTTCAGTTCACTTCAACACGTATCTGTACACACAACTCTGCCCTCACAATGTCTTCTATTTACTACTATGCCATTTTCCTGCTGTTCTTCATAAACCCTTCACTAGCTACAACAAGAAAACTTCAAGCTTTGGTAAAAGAACAACCTTTGATTCTACAGTATCATAATGGTGTACTTCTTAAAGGAAACTTCAGTGTTAACCTCATTTGGTATGGTAAGTTCACCCCAATCCAACGGTCAATACTTATTGACTTCATCCAGTCTTTAAACTCATCTCCTAGAAGAACACTACAACCTTCAGTGTCCTCATGGTGGAAAATCACTGAGAAGTATAAAGCTGGTACATCCAACCTTGTTCTAGGCAAACAAATCCTTGATGAAAGTTACTCTCTTGGTAAATCTCTCAAAACTCCTCAAATTATTTCCTTAGCTTCAAAAACTGGTGAAAGAAACTCAATCAACGTTGTTTTAACGGCCCAAGATGTTTTGGTTGATGGGTTTTGTATGAGTAGGTGTGGTACCCATGGGTCAGCTGCTATGGGTAGTTCAGTGGGTCGTAAGAAAGGGACTAGTACTAAATTTGCTTATGCATGGGTTGGTAACTCGGTGAATCAATGTCCTGGTCAATGTGCATGGCCATTCCATCAGCCAATTTATGGACCACAAACACCACCGTTAGTTTCACCAAACGGTGATGTTGGAGTTGACGGAATGGTTATAAATTTAGCTACTGTTCTAGCTGGGACCGTTACAAATCCGTTTAATAACGGTTATTATCAAGGACCGTCAACTGCACCGTTAGAAGCCGTGTCAGCTTGCACAGGCGTGTTTGGGAAAGGTGCTTACCCAGGGTACCCAGGTGAAGTTTTAGTGGATAGAAGTTCTGGTGCTAGCTATAACGCGCATGGTGTGACTGGAAGAAAGTACATGTTACCTGCCATCTGGAACCCCCAAACTTATGCTTGTTTTACACTTGTGTGAAGAATGCCAACACGTGAATGGGGTGTTGCGATTATAAAATTTGTAATGTATATGATATGATGGGTGTAGATAAGGTTTAGATACAGTGATGATAAGAATAAGTTTGTCGCTTTGTGTTTAAAGATGTAAATTTTTCCTCTTTATGAAAAGCAAAAGCTTTGTTATGATATCAATGGACTTAATCGTTCTGTGAGTTAATTCGTGAGAGTAAAGGCTATAACTAGAGTTGGTTTGATGTTGGGAAACATCATGGCAAGGAATAAAGCAAAAGTGAGGTAATGCATTTGCGGAATTACATACAGTGTAGTGGTTAGCAATAATTAGTATGGAAGCAGCCCGGGGCCGACCCAGCATTTCTACTCTATCGGGCTTAAACAACGAGTCTTAAACAGAAAAAATAATAGACATTAAATAGATAAAATAGTAGACACATTCTAAAAAAACACATTAAATAGAAAAAATAATAGACACATTCTAAAAAAAACAACTGAAAGAATATTTACAAATAGTCAAATATATATACTAATTCATTAAAATAACTCGTCACACTGATTAATAAGATATTCACTTATTTGACAGTGTAATCCTGGATCACGTATCAAAAACTAGTTATACGGGTGAAGTTGTTCAATGGGTTCAATTTTTTAGAGTTTTGAACGATTTTGATCATTCTTTTCAATAGTTCTAGCAATATTGGATATCTCGGTTTCTTTTGGTTTAAAGAAATCTAAACTATTAAAATAAAATAAAAAAATAAACTCACACTTCAATTCTAACAAGCACCAAAATTCAAATCGAAAGAAAAAAAATAGTACATCTCAACACATTAACACATAACATATAAAATTTCACAACTAGCGAACCATATCAAAATTTCAATTTTCAAATAACAATTTTCACGTATCTAAAACCTACATTCTACCAAATCAAGCAATGCAATTTTAAAAAAATAACTAAAATCATTTTTTTCTACAATTTCACAAATCTATAGTAAACAAACTAGCTTACACTAAAAAATTCGCCTCTTTAAACTTTATGCTTTTTCCTCAATTAACTGACCACCAAATAAGTAAACAACACTTTACTAATCTTATCAGATGGTTGCAAATAATCAAAACCAATAACCAATTAACCATCAACATTTTATATTTTAAAAAATAATAAAAAATAACATATATAATATATTACCTTAGGAGAACGAATAGTCGAGTTGTAGAAAAAGTAAAAAATGTGGATTAGAATTAGGCAATTAGAGTTGCTAGTTGCCTAGTTAAAGGAGGAATGAAGAATCAAGTCTTCTATCTTCAAGACTCGAGAATGATGAGATATCCTCTGTATTTCGATTGTTAGTTTATCGTTTGTATTTTCATTTATTTTGTTTTAGAACTTTTGGACAACTGCCACCTGGGCTGGGCTTTATAATTTAGATATATTATAAAAAAAAAATTATTCAAATGGACCCGGGCTAAAGCCTGGTGCAGCCCTCTCCTGGGCCTTTGGAAGCAGCACGTAGTTATTAGTTTAGTTGCCTCCACTTAATTATTCTATTCAAGATCACTTCAAGTTGATAAGCTTTAAGACTGGTTGAGTTGAATAATTTTGTTGAATTGAAATTTGAAAGAGAATTCAAATCTTTAGGTTTTAAACCATGAGATACATTGATGGTGATATGTCCTCGGAATAATTCCTTACAGACGAGCATCTCAAATGGTGCATATTTGTCATTTTCGTGTTATTTTGTTGATTTCGCAAACAAGACAATTGACTTCAAGTCTTCAATGCTGGTACCAAAAAAAAAAGGTCTTCCATGATGCACTAGCTGGGGTTTATAAACTGGTCATTTTCTATACGTCTCTACAGTTTGTTGAGTGTTGACCAACAAGAATTTTGTTTTCTTTTTGTAAAATAAAGTTGTTTAAATGTAGAGTATCAAATGCCCTTCCAAATCAGCTGAATTCCTAGCAGCAGAACTGGCCTCTTAATAAGCTTTTTCAACATTTTGAGCTGGACTCAGGTGAAATACTTGGAGATAATTAAACTGTCGTTAACTCATTCAAGGGAGACTCTTCTGTGGTGGATTGCACTATAAACTGGGAGGGACTGTAAATGATTGGGATTTGGGAGTGAGTAGAGACTAGAGACTGACTGCCGTAGCTAGGAAATTTTTCTCCTTTTTCTTTCCAAATTTTTTTTTTCGATAATCAAATTAATGGACGCATACAGGGGTTATTTAATCATTCAGTAGCTCATTGGGCCTCTCCCTATGCTTGTATTGGGCCGCCTCCCAAGTTCTTATATTTTATCACTCTTTAATTTCACCAATTTCATCATTTTACATGAAGTTATGTAACCATAAAATATATAGAAGACATGCAGCATTGTTTTAAAAAGGTGTATTTTCGCCGTTTTAGGAGATATATACAACTTTAAACCAGGTGGTGCCACTGAACAACGTCTTTATCTTTGACAGCAAAGGGGATTCATCTACAAAATTGTAGTGCAAATTTGAAGTAAATACGTCGCCTAGTTGTTAGTGTTTTACTAGCCATTTGGCCCGGCCTATGGCCGGACTTGCTATCTAGATATCTAATGACTCAAAAGCCTAAAATCCATTTGAATAAATAATATATGTATATTGATAGCTAATGATTCATTGCATACTTTGTTTGAAAGGTTTATGTTTTTCTATTTTTTTTAAAGAGATTGCAAGCTCTCAAACCTTGATCTAGTAAGTGTAATGCGTACATTTTTTCTGGCTAATGCATGTTGTGATATTATTCTCTAGTCACTTGGAAGGGTATGTTGTTGTGAATACCGTCTCATTTATCTGTGAGCGTGTCAGAAATTAGAGTTAAAGGTCATTTGGTTTTTTAGCCTCTGAATGCAATGTGTTTCTCATTTATCTGTGGGAGTGTCTGAAATTTAGAGTTAGGGACCAATTTGGTTTTTTTAGCTTCTGAATGTTGAAATCTGAATGTGCTCTCTCCTATCTCCGAAAGCCTTTGAATGCAAAGCTCTGAATGTTGTAAACATGTTTGTTTTGTTTATGTCAACTGACCCTCTTAGTAAATGCCTGGTACAATGTATGATAAGTTGATAACTAAAGAAGTTACACAATCAAATGTAACTAAATGAAAGAAACAAAAACAGATAATAAACCTACAATGTAAAACTATTACAGTCTAAAAACAGATATGACACAAAGACCACACTCATGACTCTATGCTCATGGCCTACGAAGGATTGCACATGAGAAAAGTTCTGCAATGATAGAAATTGCTAAAATGGAAGTAGTAAAATTCAGCTTGTATGGAACTTAAAAGTCACTTATTTATCCCATTGTCGTGAGTTATAAGCTACAATATTTATTTTTTTACGTCATAGATTAACTCCATATTTAGCAATAAGATCATGTCTAAAGAAGAAGCTAATACTAAAAATGAAAAATGCCCCCGCTTATAAGTTCTCTACAAAAATGATGAGTAGATGGCACGAGAAAGGCTTAAAGCCTTCACGGGCCAATCCCGCGACAAATGTGACAAACATGTTGCTCTGCAATCCCAACATCAAAGCAGCGTGTGTGGAAAGCGGGAGGAGGAACATATTCAAGTCCGTCCCTCCTCCCATTGCAAAGATCGATGGCTACAACACCTTTATCTACATCCGCTTCAAAGAATCAAAGCCCTCGCAAAGTAGGTAGTGTAAGAGTGAAAATCGTTGTCTGCCTTTGAACCGCTTTCCAATTCTTTGGATCAAACTTGAATACACACTGCAAATGAAAAACCAATGGGTTGGTTTAAAAATTGACTCTCTAGATGGAAGCTTACTAATCTTAGTTATAAATAGTTTACCATGGTACTTGTCTACTGACTCTTTCTGCGATATGGGTATCCTCGGCCTTTATCGGTGGCGATGTGAATGAGTAGGGCCTAAGCTCGAGTCATTCCTCTTCTAGCTGGGTATCTATGTATCCGGTATATCAAAGATCGGCCCCGCGGAACGGAAGCTAGTTTGTATCATCCATCCGCTAGGTCTTCTCTTTGAGTTCACCGTGAACGATGGAACCACCGAATCTCCCACTTTCCGCTTCTCGCTTCATATCCGCAGATGGCTCGAATTAGACACCGGACCGGGGGACAAAGATGGAGAGTTCGTTGAGTCACCGGTAGAGGTTCACCGAGTGGTGAATCCGCGACTTGTTCTTTTGATCTTTGATATCCGGAAGAAAGCCGGGGGATATTCCATTTGGTTCCATTCCGTCGGGGGCCATGTTCGATCTGAGACCGACGCCCGTGAGTGAGCATGTTGGAGGTTCTTTCGTGGTAATCGGAAGGGTCTTGTCGTTGTGGAGGGATGCGGGTTGTGACAGAGTATGCTTTCTTATATAAACGGATTTTTGATGCGTTTTGGGTGCATGGTCTGATGATGCTTGGTCCCGTTAGGGGTACGCTGGTTACCTTCACCTCGAGCTTTTGAGTGCTATCAATTCATCCTATTTCATATCAATCGCTAAAGATAGATATCGAAGGAGTATCATAAGGAAAATGAAGGATGGCAAGGGTAGATATATTTCGATGAATAGGAAATGAGCAATGAAGCGGTCAACTTTATCTCAAAATGGAATCTTCCGGAAGGATCAATCATCGATGAGAACTTTATTGATGTCTTCTCTTGTTAATGAAGCTGATAACCACTTTATGACTGATATTTCTTCCTTGGAAGAACTTAAGGAAACCGTCTTTGAGATGGTGACGGTGTCCCCGGTCTTGATGGCTTCTCCGGTAGCTTTTACCAAGCCTTCGGGACATTATTTAGGACGATCTTCTTGAAGCTACTGAGCACTTAAAAAAATATTTATGTTATGCCTTTACATCTTGAGTAATGAGTATATATGTACTACTTGGAACCTCAACGAATTGCAAATGAACACATACTTGTCTCCGACATTAGCCCCCAGACAAGGCCATCTCGAGGATCGAGGGTCTCATCATGTGGTGGCTAGACAAATAAATAATAAATGTACTTTGGGCATCCATGAACTAACATCAATTCATAGCCCTACTAATATGACTCTTTTCCAAGCCTGGCGACACAATATGTGAGGACATGAACCCCGGTAAAAGCATTTATCCCGTTAAGCTTGAAAGCATCCGCCAACCACATGGGGTTCTCATCCTACAACGTTCTCTCTTTATAGTAGTAGATTGCACCTTTACTATACATCTATACCCGATCAAAAAGGGAAAAATCCTAAAATTCTCCTTTTTAAGGAGGTTCCAACTCTAGACCATCTTATCCTAAACTCTAAAGTAAAAAAATGGTGTCCCATGTTTTAGTTTAATCAACTATAAAATGAAATATAGATGAGGAAAAGGCGAGAGAAAGGCAAACCTGTTCTCCAATTGCAGTAGTGTTTCATCATGCTTCGGTTATGAATTCTCTGCTATTTAATTACTAAGAGTGTGTTTAGAGTACCAAGCATCAACCATATAAAGAGTTGGAAAGCTTCTCACAACCTATACGTACATGGGAATGGTTTGTACTCCTCATGACTTGTATTGAGTCAAAACAGAAAAAATAAATAAATGAAGGGTCGCAAACTATTTCTCATTCCTCTTTTCAATAAAGAAATCCTCCTGAGAGAAATTTGTGTGTGTGTGTGTGTGTTAGGGGGCATGAATTAGAAAAAAGAGCTTATTTACGATCTATCTTTACCCGTCATATCCGGAAGTGACGATAAGGATTTGGACCCCAAAGGCTAAGACAAAAGTTTTCCCAATCGGTTCTTCAAGAACTCCTTAAAACGATAAAAAGAACCTCAGATATGTACAAAATAGTTAAGGTGCAAGATCAAACAACATGGTTTTGCAGGAAACATAATGACTTGAAATGTGTGATAAATATTACCTCAAATGGTCCAAAGAAAGGACTTGTTATAGATATGGAAAATGTATAGAACCAGTGTTTCAAGAACATATGTTGAAATAAGTCCATGATGAGCACCCAATATACGATTTTCATAAAAACACCATTAAAAGATATGTCTACGACAATGTTTTCTACAAGGCATTTTATTATTTTCACCTGTAAACAGAGAAAACGGTAGTACAGACCTACTTATGTATATCTTATCGTAGAGTAATTACATCCAAAAGTAAGACAATGCGTAAAAATTCACAATTATCTCCTAAATAGTAAACCAACTCTACTTTTAGATAAACCAAATAGAACAAATAAAGTCATACAGTATGGCAAGCCCAGTGCTACATGTGGAGGGAGGGGGTAAGAGGATAGTGATTCGACAGCTTTGATATTTTCATCAACATCTGATGTTCCTTTTGTGTGTGTTCTCTAATACTCCCACAAAAATAGTACTTTCTTGGTTTCGTGCCCATAGAGATTTTTTATTAATAAGTAAAATATCGTTATTTTGATATAGATGCAGTAGCAGTTACCTCAAGACCAGACTACAAAAGCCAAATAAAAAAAGAAAACCCCAAAACATAATAATTGAAAGGACAAACAAACAACAACTACTTGAAAAAACATATTTATCCAATAGCAACTACTAATTATATTATCTTCCAAACTATGTCCAGTTCAGTTTCGTCACATGTGAGAAGTTATAACGGTATAACCGAGTATAATCATGCATGAATATAACTATTGGGGAACGACAAAAAAATAATACATACTTCTGCCTGAATGCACTGAACCTCTTTCACATGAAATTCAGCAGTCTCACTCTTCTCTTCATTCTCAAGGATAATGTGAACATCATTAGCCCATAGTTCTCTCTTCAGCAATAAACTCCTCATTCTTCTTCATTATTATCCAAAGACATTATTAATCCATTCGGCATAAATAAGTTACCCTCGTGATCTTCCATACCACCAAAAAAAAAAGGGTATTTTTTACTAATTTACACGCAACATTTGATCAATGTCGACGAATTTTAATTAATCTAGAAATTGAAAAGAAAGTTTGATTGAGATAAAGGAAACCCTAGGGAAAAAAGAGGTTCCCCTGTCAACGGTACTGTGAAAGCTATCTGGAATCTCTCAACTCTTGCTTGCTTGGCGTCTATTGTTTGAAAATTTAGGACCACTCCTGAACTATATTATTTAATTCATATTGTTTTGAGTTTTGTGTGTGTGTGTGTGAGAGAGAGAGAGACTTGAAACTTCAATAATATTGGTAAGGTTATTGTAATAGTTTGATTTAATTGATGAATGGAGGGCTTGAAGAGATGAACTTAAAGAATAAGAAAGAGGGTTTGAAGAGATGATTTTTTTTTTTTGCAGAGTTGGAGGTGTTTTGTACAATTAAAAAGAGAGTATGGAAAGAGGGGTTTTGTTTTTTTTATCTATTTTGAGTTACGAACAATTGAAATCTGCAAAAAAGAGTGTAGATTTACTTTTTTTATGCCGAATTATTGTAAAATCTGATGTGTCAGTCTTAGAAAAAAAAAAAGGGGCTAACGTGGGTCACTGGGAGCATTTTCAACTACTCAGTATTAATGGTCTTTGATTTGGTCAACCAGTCCTTCCATAAAAATTGGTTGTAATCAATGTAGTAAATGCATTGAGGCGCCCCTAAGGGGTAACACTCTCTTTGTGCCTTAGGCGCGAGGCATGGCATGCGATTTATTAAAGTGAGGCGCACAATAATAAAAAAAATAAAATTAATAAATAAAAAAATAAAATAAATATTAAATATGACATGAATTATCACTTATTTGCTTAGCCAAACATTAAAATTAATTTTAAGTGATTGTAAGCATTAGCAAAATAAAATTGGTATTTCTCAATACAATCTAGTTCAACTTCAATAAACTAAAAGAGTGAACCAATTGAATTGAGCCAAACGAATTCTTTACAAAATAGAACACATAATTCGAATTTGGGAATCCCATAAAACTTTATTTAATTCATCTTTGTGTTTTCTCTCAATTCCTACAACTTAACAAAAACTAGTCAAAATTAAAACTTATAGTGTACTCTAAGATGAAACTTATTAAATTTATTGTACCATACAACAATTAGATTGCGTCTGAATGTGTCACATTATATATATATATATATATATATATATATATATATATATAAACCACATTCTTTAAAGTTCCAGTTTTCATATTTTAGAGCTTCAAAACCACATTCTTAGGAGTTGTGGTCCAGTACCTATGGGTGAGATCCTTGGTGATCCTACTAATGCATTGCGTCTCTGTCTTCCCGATTTTGACCTTGATTCTCTGGCTGTTAATGCTACCGTCCCCTCAAAACCACAAAAAGTTTTGGCGAAAATTTTCTACGGTAAGATTGTTGTTAGTCTTGAGAGGGTGTTTGAGTTATATGCTCATCAGAAAGAAGTCATTGGATGCTTGCAGTCAGAACATGCAAAAGATTTTCTACTTGCTATTCCGATGAAGAGACTTGAACAGCGTATGTCACAAGTGGAGTATCGGGCCATTCTTCATTACCATCTTATGATTCCTTTGTATTCTGATGGTAGTCTTTGCCCTATATGCAAAAAGAGTAGATTAGATGCTTATGGGGACTATGCAGCACATTGTAGACATTTTCTAGGTTTTAAATACCGAGATGATCATGTTATAAACATTTTGTGTGATGCATTTTGGATGGCTGGAGTACAAGTGAAGAAAGAAGATCATGTTAACTTTCTCACTGATCCGAATGAGGGTAGATCGACACTTAGGACTGCAGATGTCTTAGGGATGTCCATCTTGCCCGAAACCCGCCAAAACCCGAACAAAATACCCGCACCGAACCTGAAAAAACCCAAACCCGAACCCGAACCCAAACCAAAATACATAGGGTAGGGTTTGGTCATGCTCTCTAAACCTGGATCGATCCGAGCCCAACCCGATAATTTAGCCCTAAACCCGTTAAAAGGGCTAAAAAACCCAAAACTGAACCCAGACCGAAATCGAACCCCGAATTCGGTTTCAATTGCATACTACTAATCTCATATAAAAGAATGAGTTAGATAAATATTTGGATTATGAAAAAATTTATGTCGGAATTTTCAATTTTTTCAGTAATTGCACGTAATCATGTGTTTATAGTTCATTCTGAGTCCATCTATTTTTAAATCATATCAAATAATTATGTCCGAGTATAGGTGATAATTACTTCCAAATTCATTAGAAATTTTATTTTGTTTGAAGGATTGGTGGATAGCCGAAGAAGGAATAAAATATAGATATATATTTCAAATAAAGTTTCTTATTGTCTTCTTTCCTCATTTATACCGGGTTATATCCTACCTGAAACCCGAGCCCGATGGGTACTCGAAATATAGGGTTAGAGTAGGGTTTGGTCACACTTCTCAACAAAATACCCGACTCCGAACCCGACCCACTGAAAACAAGTCCGGATTTGGGTAACCCGATACCCGTTCAAAACCTGAAAAGTCGGGTTTGGACCGGGTTGGGTACCCGTTTCGACATCCCTACTGTCTTAATCTACAGTTGGTTTGAGGGAAAACATGTATATATTGATGTAACTGAAGTCTCTCCGTTGGTAGGGTTGGGGAATGGTGGTTTTAGGTGGGAGAAGCAGCCAAGAGAGCAGCGACAGGGAAGATGGAGAAGTATGAGGAAGCTTGCAGGGCTAACTAACATTGTTCCATTCCGTTTAGTTTCGACACTTTCAATTTCTTAGAACAACAGTCTATTGAGCTCCTCAAAAGATTTCAAAAAGTTATAGACAGTAACATTATGACAGCTGGTTCTAACAAGTTTGTTTTTAGAAAGATATGATTTGCTATTCATGAAAGGACTTGCGGCGCAGCTTGTTGCACGTTTGTCATAATTATTTGTAAAATTTGTTATCATTATGAATAAAATTTCTACTAAAAAAAATAAAATAAAAATAAAAATAAATAAATCTGCGCCTTAAGAAAAGGTACAAAAAGCATGCGTCTTATGTTAGCTCCCACGCCTTGGTCCAGGCGAGGCACAAAGGTGTGTCTTGCCGCCGCCTCGCGCCTTGACTACACTGTTTGTAATGAAATTGGAATTGGGCTCTTTAGCCTTGTTTTCTACTAATCTACCTGTTGAAACAAACCATAATTTTCAAGTAATTGCAAATACCCTTTTAGATCTTAAGACTAACAATTGCGAGGTGTTTGATAATGACCAAAGCAAGGGAAAAATCAAGTCAATGTTGGTCACCTGAGCGCAAATTTCATAACAAGTTTTGTCAATTTATTAAGCACGAGTATGCGAACCGTGCTACGCATCGGTGTTTTTTCAAATCTTTAAACATGTTGCTCTAACATCTCTCTGATAGTATGATTTTTTGAATTCTAGTTATAATCTAAAAAATAATATAAAAACATTAAGAGGGGTTGAATATAATTTGAGTGGCGTGAATGAGGTTTTCTAAATTATTTTAAATAATATGAAGTTAATTCTAATTTCAATAAAGTAAGAGAGTTTTTGGTAAATTATTTAAAAATGAGAGAGCTTATTAGAATAATTAAAGGAGGTGGTTCTAAAATCATAAAATAGATAAATTACAAATACACAATTCGGTTGAGAAATTTTCCTCCTAAAGATCTGGCTATCATATAGTGTAAAGATTCCATCCAAAGTTTCAGTTCAGTTCAGTCCAGTGCTGTTCTTAAGTTTCCCCACTCAAGAGACCCTAGTGCCCAATAAACAACATTGTTGTTGTATAAACCTTCGGGCTTAGATCTTAGAGTCCATGCCCGTCTTTGCTTGCCGGGCCGTTGGTAGAACTTTGACAACTAGTCCATCAGTCCATGTGACAAATTCTTGGTTCTCAAAACTTCCACACAGCGAATCAAATGTAACAAACTAATGGATCCCTCAAAACCTCAACCGATGGAAATCCACCAGCTAGAAGATGAAGAATCTCAAAAAACCCCACCACCAACCACAACTCACCATCACCACTACACAAACACAAACACCAACTGCTGCGTTTCATGTGGTGAACCAACAAACCTAACTCCACCAACATCATGGTCCGGTATTTCCCCACCAAATTACCGACCCATCCGTTCCCCAGCCATAAACTTCCCACCCAACAACACCCAACAATCCATAATCCTAACCCCAGTCCCAAAATCCCAAACTGTCACACTAATTTCCCTCCCTCACAATTTCCAACACCCTTCCAAAAAAATTCACTCCCCTAACGACATATCTCATTTCTCCAACTCCCCATCCGGTCTAAATTTCCTCGGCTTTATAGTCTCATTAAGCGACTCCATCCGTGGACATAAAATATCAGACCCATGCCTCATTTCCGAAACTGTAAATACCATTATCTCCATTCTCGACACACTTATCAAATATATCGACGAAATCCCACCAGCTCAACAGTCATCTCGGTATGGGAACTACTCATATCGAGTTTGGCATGAACGACTTACCCAAAATTCCGAAACATTTATGTTATCATTACTACCAGAGGAATTACGTTGTGCGGTGGTAGAGATAGTGGCTTATTTTCTAGATAGTTTTGGGAATGCTAGTCGTATAGATTACGGTACGGGTCATGAAACTAATTTTGTTGCATGGTTATATTGTTTAGCTAGAATGAATGTTGCTACTGAACGTGATTACCATGCAGTTGTTTCTAGAGTGTTTGTTAAGTATCTTGAATTAATGAGGAAGTTGCAAATGATTTATTGTCTTGAACCCGCGGGTTCGCATGGTGTTTGGGGTTTAGATGATTATCATTTCTTGCCATTTATATTTGGTTCGTCGCAGTTAATTGATCATAAGTATATGAAGCCCAAGTCCATACATAATCAGGATATAGTCGAGAATTTTTCTGGGGAGTATATGTATCTTTCTTGTATTGAGTTTGTTAAAAAAGTGAAGAAGGGTTTGTTTGCGGAACATTCACCGTTGTTGGATGATATTAGTGCTGTGGCGAATTGGAGTAAAGTGAATGGTGGATTACTTAAAATGTACAAGGCTGAGGTTCTGGGGAAGGTTCCTATCATGCAGCATTTCCTATTTGGGTCGTTGATAAATTGGTATGTTGTTTATTTCACTTGTTAATAGCAGCTTAGGCTTTTATTGGTTGAAGTTAAGATTGTTGTGCATTCTAAAAGAGTAAAAGTTGATGATGTTTGTGTATATATATATACATATAATTAGTTGAAGACCCCCTAAAATAGAACAGTTTTGTGATATGTTGCCACAATTTCTTAGCATGTTTAAATGAAATCTCTTAAATGATGCATTTCACATGAGATTTTCTAGCTTCTAAGCACATGGATTAATGGGTTGTATTTGCTATTAAGTATGAACTTGGTTCCTAGTCTTCCATAACTTCACATACCTGTGTGGTGAATGAAACTTTAAGAAAGTATAACACAATTTACTTGACATTCTTCTGTAGAGGTGCAAACCTGACTGGAAAAAACCAAAACCCAGCTGTTAGGAAAGATCCTTTATATTGTTTACCTACATGACTTTATGTCGAGAGAACTTATAGTGTGTTTTTATAGCAATCTACCATGTTTCATAGGTTTGGAACGGCAGTGCCTGTAGCTTGGAAGAGTGGGGGTGTTTTTTATTCATTTTTTTCCGGCTACGCACTGAGTCAAAGGTTAGGGGAAATATAAAGAAAGAGAAATACAGAAGATATTGTGAGTGACTGAGAGCTACTCTGTTTAGGCAGTGACTAGAAGGCTGAACGTGAGTGAGACTACGTGTCCATAGGCGCAAAGTGCAAGGGTATGCCGCTAGCCTAGGGGATGGATCTAGTTGGAGCCTTTGACTTGTTTGCGCAAGAAATCGAAGGCAACTGAAGTTTTCTCTCCAAAACATTAGGGGAATCTTGGACCTATCGCGAATGATCTCTTATGATTTATCTTTTATTTCTCTCTCTTTCTGCCTCTTGTGAATGATCTCTTATCATCCGTCTTGTATTTCTCTCTTGTATTGCTATGCACCAACCTTCAAGGTTGTTAAACGGTTCCACCATTCCTTACATGAAATTTACTAGGTTTTCTATTTGTTCATGGTGTGTGTCAACTTGTTAATTGTTGTTCCTTTTTGGAAACAAATGGTTATGGCTTCAAGACATCACATGTTTTAAAGTTATGTTCTTGAAAGTTTTTATATTATTGATTATTAGTTATTTTGCTTCAGTGGTATTTAGACACCAGACAGTTATTTATCATGTGCTGGAGATTATGTAGATAAATTCAATGCGGTTGAGGCGAATGAATAAATGATCCTTTTTCAACCTAGGCAAGATTAAGTTTCAAAGATTTTGGTGAATTGGTAGAAAGTTAAACACCATTATCAGTTTGACCGCTCTTTTTGTTTCAATTGTTTAAGCGCCATTAGAATGCATTGTCCCACTTGAAACTTGTGTATTAAAAGTAAAATTATTATTATTATTTTTTTTTTGATAAGTAAATTTTATTCAATTGGTTGCACAATGTGGTACAAGTGTTAGAGAAGCTGCAACCAGTGCACAAGCAGACTAGATACCTCCTAAGACCTCTTAGCACTACCCAATACCGTAAAGCTCTTCTAAAAGAGAAATTACACCCCAAACGACAACCTGTAGGCCCCAAGATTCCACCCTATCACTAGCAACAATGTTATTGCTAGAGGTGCACCTAATTAGTCAACATGATCATCTTCATGTTCCCTCTCTAGGATAGACTGAAGCCCCATAGTTTGTTCATTCCCACAGCTCTTAGTGTTATTCCCATGTATTTCCCCGAAAAGCTTTTCAAGTCCCATTCTTCCCGATTCAGATGTTATTCCCAAGTTGGTTGCCAATGGCATGACCATGTATTTGATCCAATCGCGAGAGTCATCAGTGTTTTGGCATTTGTACACTCTTTTCGCAATATCACCAACATTCCTTTCATTAAGACTTTCGTTGTGCAAACTCCGATCGCAATCTTCTGATACAGTATTGTCAATAGAGGCACTCCCAAAAACACTCGCTTCTTGGAGTCGCAGTGAATGCGGGTGATATAACGAAAGGGATGAAGGCCCCGGATCTGATGTAACCTTCTTAGTCTTGCTCTGTAAATAAAATTATACACTCTGTAAATATGGTTGTCTTGCTTTTTATAGAGTGAATGCAGTAGAAAAGAAAAACCTAACAGCTATTTGAAGCTGTACTTGGAATCTAATTTCCTATACCTACTACATTGTTACTTATTTTCTTCATTTTGTCAGCTTTCTAATCCCCACTTATTACGTCTGTATTCCCAGTTAGCAACTTCGATTACGACGCTGGATATATTATAGATACTTTTGGGACACTTCCTATCCTACTCACTTATATTTAATGCACTAGTTTAGTAATTTGTGTTGTCAAGAGAAACTGCTACAAGTATCATTATAGGCAAGGGCCCAATTCTAAATGTTATTTTAGATGTGAATTAATTGCAGCTCCGAACTAACTTTGATACCTAACATAAAATGCTAAAAATAACAGTCTTGGCATAATAATTACAATAGTCATTGCCGTATCTGTTTCTTAGATTTTTTATTATAAAATCTTGTATCCTGCTTCAATACCAGTGTTTCTCCATAACTGCATCCCTATGCGGCCATCGCAGCTCCTGACAAATTAAATTGCTATTACAATCATTTATCTACTGTCTTTCTTTTTCTTGTTCCATCTTTCTTTTAAGTAACTTTTCTTCCTGCCTTATCTGAATTTTTAATACGTTTTTAATAATATATTGGATGGGAATACCTGTAAATGAATATAACATTCCAGAACTTGTGTTAGCTCTGTTGCTTTTTTACAATCGTATATCAATTCTTTCTTTTTCTTGTTCCATCTTTCATCTAGGTACCTTTTCTTCCTGTCTTAATTGAGCTTTTAATTTGATAATGTTCATTTGTAACATGTAAATACACGCAACATTCCAGAGCTTGTGTTGGCTCAGGTGGTAACTGTTGTTCCTTTGGTTTTCTGGTGTGACCTTGTCATTCACATTGCAGCCTTTTGTTTTTAATTATTGTCTTTGAGACCAATTTTGGTAATTGACTTATCAAATGAAAGCATCTGTCTTTTTTTTTGCTTTCTGCAGGAACTAGGTGGAAATTGGTCTACGAGTCACTTTTGGCAACTCTAGAAACAAAGGCAACAATGGTTTTCTGATCAATTGACCGAAGAGTATATTTTCCTTGGTGTAACTTCAGCAAGTGCTCTATTGATTCTCAAGATTCTGATTGGCAGTGCACAACTAGTCTCACAGGAGCTTTTTTGTTGTTATGGATAGTTGAAATCGTAATTTGAAACTTTTGGGTTTGTTTCTTTAATTATCGATAGGTTGAATGTATACAAGTGTTTGCCCCACTTGTTTGAAGTTGTGCGTGTTGTTATGTCTTTTAATACCAAAAAATCCATCCGCAGAAGAATTAATTGCACCATGCCCTACGTGTGGTACATGAGTTATATTTTTCGTTTTTTTTTTTTGATGATTATTATATATTTAGCTCAGTGTAGTTACACCTCTAAGAATCTGCTACTCCTGTCTGAATGTCTTACTTCCGTCGTATTGTGTTGAACATGTGTTTTGATAATTAGGCACCAGTTTCTTAGTACATTTGTAAGAAACATCACTCTTGCAAGGTTGTGAAATCCATTAAGCAGTACAAGGTTATCAGATTTTGTCAGTCATACCTCAAGTGAAGGGTAAAAGGTCAGTCGAGCGATAACAAGCATTACCTGATACCGCATGAGGTAGTAGTTAACACTTTGTTATAACTTGATCATTTTGTTTTAGTTTGCCAGATAACTCTTTACATATGGCCTTATAGAGCGAGCTAAGTCTCGTTTGGTTAGTTCTTCTGATGGATATCTTTGAGTTGATTGAGAAAATTGATATAGTCCTTTCAGATCATTTTTGAGCTATAGGTTTGATATTATTGGAAGGAGGACATTCCTTAAGAGCATTCCCAATGCAAGCAATTTTTTTTCACCTCCACGTAGGACTATTTTCCTTCTTTGCTACTTTTGTAGCGAAAAACAAGAAAAGGTTGCCCAATGCATAGGTGATTTTAAACCTCAGACGAAATGTTATCGTCTTTGCTACCGTCTGAATGTAAAAATCGAAAAAACGTGCCGGACGGAATGAAAACATCCTGTCTAAAGTTTAAAAAAAACCGAAAAAACACGCGAGACGGAATGTTTTATTCCATCCGGAAAAAAAAAAAAAAAAAAAAATCGAAAAAATAGGCGAGATGGAATGTTTCATTTCGTCCAAAGCTCACGACTCAGTGAAAATCTCAATAGCAAGTGCTACCCTCATTGTGACTTAGTTACAAATCAATGACTTTGTCACCCTTGCATTGGGCAAGGGTTTTTTGGTATTCAAATGTGAAAACTCTCAATTTCCCTTCATAGTGACTTGCATTGGGAATGCTCTTACAGCGCACTAGTATATGTTAGGACCATTGAGATGTTCAACTCATTCAGGTGTAGCTAGGGCTGGTCATCGAACCAAGCTCGGCTCGACTCGAACTCGTCCGCGCAAAAGTATAAGTCAAGTTTGAGCTTAATTTAAAACTCGTTATACTTGGTTTATAAGCCCATACCCAGTATATAATTTATAATTTATATCCCATTTTAATGTTTTATACAATTTTTTTTCGAGTTTGAACTCGAGTTCAAACGAGCATGCAAAACGAATTGAGCTCAAGCTATTAGTACAACTAGCAATATGCGCATGCATGCACGTCTTAATAGCACAAATATGAAATCAGTAAATTTGCATTGATGCTTTAAACTTAAATTAAACATAGGCTGTACAGAGTTACATACCCAGCTACCCATTTAGCTATACTATGAGCGTTATAATTAGATTTACTTTGAACCCAAAAAACTCAAAACCATAAAATCACTTGAAAAATACTCTTCAAAAGTTTTTTGAATGCTATTACAGTGGTCTTCTAATCTCCATGTCAGACTGCTATCCCTTACTGCAAAAGCCTTCATGAGCTTTTGGTTATCACCTATTACCACTGTGTTGGCTGTATGCAATATTTTTGCTAACAAGATCGCTAATTCTCCTCCCTTAAACTCGCTTTTGCATAGCATTATGACACTTGAACTTGCTGTACATTGCACCTAGAAGTCGTCCATCATGTCTTTTTACATAAAGTTGTCGTTGCTCATTTGTTTGTACCTTAGCATAAGAACCCATCAAAAATATATATTGCGGACCAATTACTATATAGTGCTTGCTCATCAATTTCAAATGTGTTTGATATCTCGACAAATAATCATTAATCATTAAAAAAAAAAAAAATGCTCATTAAAAATAGACATGTTATCCGAGTTTATTAAGAGAGATGGCTTAGGTCTACAATATACTAAAGCACTTTGTATCCAAAGTTAGTTAAGTGTGTGCTTACAATACAAATCTTCTAAAATCTTATTGTAGTACTTCTTCCTCTTAATTGAATTGAAAATTAAATTAATTGAAATCGAGAACGGGGAGAAGAGAGCTTACCCGGTTGGTAAGTACAGTGAGAGATGAAACCCTGACTCTTAAGTGATGCAATTTGAGTGTAGAACTGGTAGGTCGGTTGCAAATCACTTAAAGCGTACTCCTGAACTGGGCCATTTAAATAGTAAATTTGGCCTTGCTTGGCTTCTGTCCAACTGTACATGCAAAGATTTCTGGAACTGCTAGAAGTAATGGATTACAAACTGCACTTGATATAGCTTCAAACACGTCCTCATTAGATCTGTCATCTCCAAATGGAACACACGCAGATCTTACACTGGCTAGGATGAGGGGTCTACATCAATCATGAATGATCGTACTAATAGATTGTTTAATCAAAATCTCGCAAAGTAGTACCTAAACCCACCAACACTTGCATATTAACTATTCCAACAATCTCCAAATGGCCAATAAGCTTCATCACATACGCTCCGATCGAATCCATCTTGTTTCTGCAGATAAAGGAAATTCAACTTTGGTAAATAATAAACACACTGATCACATCACATAATTTACAATTGGAGTTCTGAAAATTTAACTACAGTTACGTTATACAGTTGGTCATTTTAATCAGTTTTTGTTTATGGCCCAAGTATGCGCAAAGTAGTCTAAAGCCTTACGGACAAAATATGAGCAAAGCAGTTCTAAAGTCGTGCTCACTTACTTGGGAGGGTCATAATAGTTTGAACTATCAATATTTGTTGGGGTATTAAAAAAAAAAAAACAGTGAAAAACATAATATTCTTACAACTCTAAAAATTCTTAAGACACTTGAGCTTTCTATAATCCTGCTAATGTTAAGACAAAAGCATTTGCGCTCTTCATTATCCTCTACTTGGGACTGCATCATTATGACTACTTATTCCCATCTCTTCAAAGCAAGGAGCTCTAGTTCAGATTCAAAAGTAGGCATGTCTTCTTCATGTAAAGTTACCCATGCTTAAATCCCATCACCAATCTTTGTATCCATAACCAGGGCCCAAAATATCGCCGAGATATCCGATATCTCGCCGATATATCTCGGAAAAATTGGTACTACCGATATCGATTTTTCAAAGATATATCCACCGAATATTGAACCCCTTTTTTTCGAGATATATCGAATTTCCGATATGAAAGTTTATATCACCGAGATAATCGATATTTCGAGATAATCGATATATATCGGTTGATTTTTTACCAATTGTTAATAATTTAATATTGAAATTTTAAATATCCTATATATCCGAGATATATCGGAGAGATCCGAGATATATCGGTGAGATATCCGATATTTTAGAAACTTTGATTTGGTCACCAAAAGAACTGAGATATCCGCACGGTTTTAGGTACACCGATATATTAACCGATATCGAAATTTTGGGCCTTGTCCATAACCACAATAAAATTCTCATGAAGCAGACTAAGGACTGACCCATATGGGATTTTACCACTCAAAAAAATCCACTTCATAGTAAGGGCACCTACACCAACCACTAAATGATGAGACCAATGGCTCTGCAGCATAGTATGCACCAAGCTGGTCTCTAAAACAATTAGGAAAAAAAACTCTAAGATCAGGTTGTGCTTTCTTTATATATTCAGCTTCAATCTTCTTGATAGACTCATTCAGACATTGTAACTCTACAGTCACAATGAGATAACCAAAAGAATGTTGAGACAATGGTGGACTCATCCTATTACGCAACTTCACAAGTAAACTTGTCATAACTAATTTTATCGTCGGTCCAAGTTGTGACTTAGCCAGGTTAGTGATACATCTCAATAAGAGTGCCATCACTGCCTCCATACACGTGTTGGGCTTATCATGTATAACTCACTGGCGGATTCAATTTTAAGAGCAGCTAAGCCAACACGTCAAATACAAAACTCTTACTGACAACTTCTTGATTGCGCTTCCAGTGTGAGGTACCCATAAAGAGGGCATTTATCTAGGAAGGAAGAGCGACTCTTATCGAATTCAACATCGGAGACACAATGGTTTTATCATACACATGACAATTGGCTGCTCACGTATTGGTTACAGTATTAAGAATTGCTACATTAGCAACCTTATGTGATATAGATGATTACACGCGGTAATCACCATTCCACCATATAATCAAATGTGGTAACTTGAACAGCAAATAACTCCATGCTAATTCAATACAGTGGTTCAATTCATTGACTTTTGGACTGCTAAGATTTAAGCATGCCCGCACTCATTAACATGTATACTGAGTATCTTATTGTTCCACACACTCATTAACATGTATACTAAGTATCTCATTGTTCCACACTCGACAAAACATTTAGTCTTGCTATAATTAAAGAGCAATATAAAGAACGGTGCTGAAGAAAAACCTTCAAATAAAGAATTACAACCAACAATATTTAAAAGTAATAAAATCTTAGTAGATTGGAAATGAAACAATGAAAGAAACAGGGTAGCATGAACAAATAAAATTTGGGAAAAAAATTAAAACATATAAGAAATATTACCTGTTGATCTGAAGGAGTGAATCTGAAAATTGAAGAAGCATAAACCTTAGGTGTGGCGACATGAATTTGAAACTTAATCGAGTGGAACCCATAACAGTGCTACAGTAACTACGCGACACAATTCCGAAGCTTTTGCAAAACCAACTGAATGTTATTACAGAAATCTATACCAAAATTAGTTCGTAGTTTTTGCACTAAGGGCTCAAATAAGAATGTTCCCTTTTGTATAATCTTTGAAACTAAAAAAGACATGCTAAATAAAGCTTGGATGTCAAAAGCAATTATATACCAACAAAATAAAAAGTTCAAAGCGACTACAATCTATCAAAGGCAACTATGCAAATAAAAAGACTATAGACAGGAAAAAAAGAAGTGAGACATACCAATTTCAAAAGTAATTTTTCCGCTCCATTTTCTTCTCTCCGTCCTATTGATTTTCTATTCATTTCCATCTACCATGGCAATTTCACACTCTCTTGATCATAGCACCTACATTAGGAAGGTAAGGGGAGCAAGCATTGGAATACTCCAAGTGACAACTTATTTATAATTATGCATTGATACACTTTATCATTCTTTAAATTTAACAATTACAAAAGCCAAAGTAGGTGCTCACAATGAACTTGAATAAACAAACATGGAACCTTAAATCAATGCATATGCATCCTTTATGTACGTACCCACAATAGGTTGCATCTGTAAATTACGATCAACCACAATAGTTTTTTTCGTCTAAACAAAAATAAGAAAGTGAACTTTAAAATTTATGGAATTGTTTCCGTTATGTTGATGGGATTGTATTGTTTGTTTTACCTGACCCAAGACATGTTCAAAGTATTTTATGAAAATTGGAAAAATAATGAAAAGTGGAAATAGGAGTTCGAAGCAACGTTTTATGGAACATAATAATGAGTGCATTCATCTGGAATGGTTTACTTTGAGTTGAGTTCTGTAAGGTTAAGCTTAATCAGGTACTATTTGAATCTGTCAATGTTCCTGGCTGCTTGTTGATTCTCACCAGAATTTCACATGAATTAGGGAATTAGACAAACGTTTTAATTTGAATGTACATAGCAAAGATTAGTTAATTAAAGTTAGAAACTATGGTCTGACATACACATGCAATGAAACTCTACGAAACTATATATAAGAAAGAATTCAATAGCATTTGAAATAGAATTAAAGTAACTAACAAAAACGAAGGTACCTTAGTTTGCATTCATAGGTTATCCTCAAGTCCTCAAGTACACCCCAGTGTCTCCAATCATATAAATCCAATAGATTGGTAGGAAAGTCTGTGTTTAATGAGATGGGGAATTAAACACATTGAGGGCCCTATTAAGAACAACGATTTTGCAGCAAGCGCAGACAATGGAACATGGTCTATTACACTTGACGACTGCCGAAGCTAACCATGTATCCACAAGTCTTCAAACATGTCAGTGATCCCTGAAAAAATGTACATCCAACATAAGAATCCAAAATCGGTACAATAAACAGTCGATACGTGGTATACACGAAAGCATAGAAAACAATTTCGTTCAATTGTCCTCATGTAGTCATTCGTCAAGTAACACTCAATATGAATGTTTTACAAACATTTTCTTTTTTGGAACATGACAAAGTTCCAATAGATAAGAATAAATACTCATGGGCTAACAGCTCTTCCCAATCTCCCAATATAAAAGTCAATACAGAATGTAAAAGTGGTAGGTCTTTGCCTATTCAAAATCCCTTTTATAGTAACACTAATCAGTTTATTGTCTAAAACACACAGATTGTTTCCGTGGCATGTATGTTTTCTACAAAGTCTACATCATAATGTATCTTTTATTACATAGCCTACCTGGAATGTATCTTTTCCTAGAGAGTTGTAGACAACATCAACTCCTTTGCCTGATGTTATCAAGCTGACCGCAGCAACAAAATCCTCTTGAGTGTAGATTATGATGTGGTGACATCCATCTTCTTTGGCTTGGGCTGCCTTCTCTTCTATTGATACAGTTCCAATTACAGTGGCGCCAAGGGCATTTGCCTACTGGCACAAAAGATACTTGACTCCTCCATTTCTTTGCATGAATAAAGGACTGTGTGTCCAGCTTCTACCTTCATAAACATAAACCACACATCTTAGAACAAAAAGACCACTAACTAAACAATCTAGGGAAAACATTTATGAGGAGAGCACTACAAGCATAAACAATTCATTTTCTTGGGATAAACATCAAACATTACTCATTAGTATGTACGTGTAAAATTGTGAGGAAAATTCACTATTCATTTATAGTACAGAATTTCCAAACAGGGAAAATGAAACAATTGGTAAAATAGAAACATATAATATTTATTACATGGTTCTTTTGGGAATGTGTACATTAAAGAATTCATACATTATGTTCCCCATCTAACATCTATCTCTTTTGAAAACATTTGAGGTCTTAAAACCTTAGGTGGACATGTCCTAGTGCTATTAAACTTCATGATTTTCCAATGAGCTCCTGCAATTGAAGTTAAAATAAAGTTTATGGTACCAAATGACTGAAATTATAAACAAACCTTGAAGCATTGGCGAAGTAAGAACCAAGCTGCCATTCCCTTAAGCATGACAAGCCAACAATAGGATCTATAGAAGATGGGACAGACACCACGACACTTGTAGGAAGGATATGTTCTTCAGTGTATGAACCCATTGGATTTCCCCCATAAGCAACAACATCTCCAACGCTCCTTCCAGTTAATCCAGGACCAACGATTGTCATCGTCTCAACTGCTTCTCTGCCTGATTAAGGGAAGAGAAAGACCTGTCAACAATTTAATCTCACCCTACACTTTCATTTGCTTTTTATTGTTTTTGCAGCAGACGCATAGTATCCACTCTATAGTTTAGCCTTTTTTCATTTCAAAAATACAACTTCAACCACCTATGCCAAGACAGATATAATAAAATAAAGTTGAGAAATGCAGACAATTTCTGCCTCTCCTATACTGAAAGCCTACAAAACAATGAAAAACAAAAGGATCTTAAGCAATCTAAATCTCAACATATCAAAAACAAAAAAACTAAATGAAAGAAGCATCGAGACATCAGGTACTTTGATTTGGGATTTCTATATAATAAAATTGGTTTTTTTTTGTTTGTTCTTGACGAAGAATTGGGATTGTTTTGAACATGTCGCATTAACTTGAATATTACCATGTACATAATACCTTGTAAATAAAAAAAAAAAAAAAAATAAAAAAGGTTTCTCATTCAGCATTTGAGCAACCATTGCTAATGAATTCACATTGAGTAGCTCAATTTTCTTCTATGTGATTCTTTCGGGTTTTAATTGAACGATCATAAGAAACCCTACTTATATTTATTCAGTATTTTTCATACATATTTATGGGATGGTATCCTTTTTTTCTGTGAGTAGAAAATGCCTTACCACTGGTGCTTGATGGAATTCTCATTGGAAAATCTATTTTCGTGGGCATTTTAGCTAAATCACTATGATCTCGTGAGAAGTGATTTCTTGCCAGCAAGGGTATTTTCATATAAGTTTTTATAAACAATCTATTGCAGAGTAGGTATTGAAACTCCTTTTAGTTAAACATTATAAAAATCTAAACATTGAAAGAAAACAAAATATATAATCTTGAAAGTTTTAATAGTCCTCAGTAGACTCAAACTCAAACTCAAACTTCATTTCAACATCACAGTATAACAAAACTCGTCCATAAAGAAGGAAGACACGCACAACAAAAATTTGTTGTAACATTGAAATAAAAATATAAATATAAATAGGAAGACGTATTTATATACCTGCCAAAACACACTAACAAAATTATCCAGACCACTGCACTTATCCAATTTGGTACCTTATAGGAAACCCAAGGTGACCACGATAAACAAATAGAACAACGCATACATGTGTTATAGGCTTTGTATTTTTACAACATGAACAACACAAAATGATAATTCCCTTGTAGATCGGTATCAACTAATTTAATCTGGAGGGTTTTAATCATCATTGTTACAAAACGATAACGGTGATAGATTTTGAGGCCTTGCAAGGTGTTTTTTTTATTTATAAGCGTACAGAAACTCATGCGAGGAGCATGCTGAACCACCAATAGAACTTCTTTTCATCACTATTTCCCTGGAAAAAGTACACTGACACTTTTTAAATCATCTAGGATGACTAACATATAGCTTACATGGTTTTAATTGGTATCTGACAAATGTATGCTAAATGTTTGTTTTGGAGATAAACGTATGAAACCATGGTATCATTCAGTTCAAATCTAATGGGATGGTTCGATTCCAATAAAACTAAGAAGAAAAAACAATAGATAACCTTCAAGAATGCTTGCAGATAATGATAGAGCAGAGATAAAGTCAATTTGACTTACCGCCATAGCAAACGTAGTAATGTATAAGTCAAGCACGGTTGCTGCCATCCACCTGAGAAAGATTCACACACGTAATCAGACCAAACCAAACATCGGATGTTAAATACATACTCATAACAGATGCAAAATTTTAACAGAGAAAGAGAGGAGAAATTGGATGTACCCATAAAAAAAATTATTTGATAGAGTGCGAGAGGTTTCTACTTACTCAACTGAAATTGGTTTGTGTTTTGTTGATTATGGACTGATTGATCAATTTCTTCTTCTTTTCTTGTTGTGTAATTGGAACCAAGAGAGCACCCAAATCTGAATAGAAGCCGATGAGATTGGAGTGAGAAACTTGACTTTTGTGGCAAAAACACAGATTAACAGGATGTTAGGCATGATGATCGCAGCCTCAAATGCCTATCTTCACGGGAAGAATGAAGCTGAAACTGCATATCGACTTATCACTGAAGGATTTGTCGGTACGCTGAGAAACTGGTGGGATCATCTACCAAAGGAAGCCAAGGCAGAGATTGAAGCTTCTGTAAGGATTGATAACCGTCTCTGTTCAAATACCAGCAGTGCGATCAAATCTCTAGCTAAAGCAGAAAAAAGGATGTTAAGAAACAAAAAGGCCTACCTGAATTGTCTTGACTGAAGGCTTGGTTGAGACATTCGATTATTTGTGGGAGAACTCAATTGGAAGAGAGAGAATGATGGCTGATATTATTGCATTTTCTGTTTGCAAAGAAAGAGACGGTTGGTTTGTTGAATTTAATTTGATAAAAGGTAATTATTTGGGCAATCAATGATGGGTAAGTGGCCAACAATTGAATAGGAGCGTATAGTTGATTTCCGACTTGAATTTACACATACGTCCTTAAATTACTATATAATCTTGAGGGTATAGAGGGTAGTAAATTATGAGATGACTAAGTAGTCCTTCTTAAAGGCATTGAATAATTGATTTTAATATTTTATTAAGGGCATTTCATGGTAGAAAAAAAATTGGTCTAATTTAAAGGTCCATGTTAATTATGGTATACTATACTAATAGAGATTGGATGAGTTGAGCTTGAGCCCCATATTAAACTCGAAGTCGAGTTCGAATCGAACTTTTACCGGTGAAAGTTGAGCTTGAGCATGACAAAACTCGACTTCGAATCGAACTTTTACCGGTGAAAGTTGAGCTTGAGCATGACAAAACTCGACTTGGGTAGCTTGATGACCAGTCCTAGGTGTAGTGTAGGTTACACGGTATTTGTAGTGTCGGGCGATATAACAGACCCAAAAACCGATATATATATATATATATATATATATATATATATATATATATATATATATATCGGTCGATATATATTCTTTTATTGACCAATCAAAATTTTGTTTTGTATGTCGATATATCAAAAAAATCGGAAATATTATTGATATATTAATAAAAATCCGTCAAAGATGGATCAAAGTCAATAATCTATATCGTATATATCGGTTGAAATATATTGATATATCAGATTTCGATATATATCTCATACAAAATGTGTCAATATATCCATTCGATATATCACAATATATCTATATCGGATACTAAAAAACGGAAATCTATAAGTGATATTTCAGAAATATAGGCGATATTTTGGTCCTTAGTAAGTTGTGTCTAGCTTGAACAATGTAGAGATGCAAATGTTGCTTTCGGAGTAACCGCCTCAGATTGGTAGAAAATGGGTTATCGTTCAGCAACTTTAATGCGAAGTTGTAATATGTAAATAAAATTGAACAACCATCCAATTGACGATCCTTGAAAAAGAATGTAACTCACATCAGACTTTTTCACTTATCTACTCTACAATTGACTTTTTATTCCCTCAGAGCATCTTTAGGAGAGCCCATCTGACAGGTCCAAACTCACGCGGTTTTTAGAAAACCACGCCATATATCGCACATAAACTTTTTTTTTTCTTTCCCAATCTCTGGTGAAAACCGCGCCATATAAGCCCAATTAGAAGCCCAAGCCCACACGGTTTTGCCAACACCGCGTGAGTGATTTGATACAGCACCAAACCTGGAACCAAATATTGGCCGATTTGGTGTTTGGTTTGGTGTTTTCGTCAACATGTGACTCTCCTGAAGTTGAAAAAACACCAAATTTTTGGAAAATTTGCTTTGTTGAAAATTTGCTGGTGTTTGCTTTGTTGGAAATCCCATCGAAGCTGAGATAGATTAGGATGTACCCTCGAGTTGGATCTCAATGGTAGTATCCAAATAGTGTGCACATGGTTTACACTATTTATATCCCATTGTATATGGGGTCGAATATAGTTTGGGTCGCCATATTGACACAATATTTTATGGGATTGGCACCTATATTGACCAATTTCAAGGTATTGACACTTCTCTATTAATCATATAAAAATACACCCACGGCAAGAAATTGCCGCGAGATCGCACAATCCACACCATCGGGTTGCCGCGAGATCTCATATCCCACGTAAAGTTGTCACCGTGGGTCTTTTTTTGTTTAATTTTTTTTTTAATAGCCACCGTAAAAAAAATTAGTTGCCACGAGATGGTTGTGTTCACTAAAATTGAGTTTTTGCTTATGTTAATTATCAAAACTCTTCTTCATTATTTTGATCACAAGTTTTTCTTATAGTATATGAAAATATTTGCTGCGATATAGCAAAATTATGCCTCGATTGTACATATTTTTTTCATGGTTTTGGTGTTATTCTTAGAGTATATAAAGAAGTTCTAAAGAAGAAAATGAGGTATCTATATGTCGTGTGTGTTCAATATGCAAAATTTGAAGTGAAAAAAAAAATAAAAAACTTAAAAAAATCTTCTGCGGCAACTCCCTATCGTGGAATATGGGATCTCTCACCAATCTGATGTCGTGGACAGTGCGATCTCGTGGCAACTTCGTACAATGGGATATGAGATCTCGCAGCAACCCGAAGTCGTAGAACTAAAATGCATGTGGGGGTGTAAAAGACATACAATGAATAACCATTATTGTTCTACTTTTTGCCAAAATGGTGCTAATCCCATAAAGTGGGGTGTCAATAGTTTTACTTGTTAAAAGTTCAAACTAAATCTAATTAATATGGAGTTCTTGACTGTTGGGGCTTGGGGGTTGCCAGTTTTTAAGTGCTTCGTCCCAGCAACTTTGCCAATTAGTATTTCATCCCCACTTCTATTATTATTTTTTTTTTTTTTTTTTTATATATATATAAGTAAGCTTTATTAGAAATAGTGCAAAAACGTAACAAGGTACATGAAGTGAGTGAAATCCTCACAAATAGCCCAATTACAAAATAGAGGCAAAGAAAAGAAAATATACTAACACAACGTACCCCTATAACATTAGCCCGCATCATCGTCCATAATAACGTTGTGCCAATTCAGCACTAGATTTCTGAAGTGATATTGTCTCCTTTCATCTGAGTTGGACATCCAATACCATGGCGATCCTTTGACTTCCCCCACTTCTTCCATGATTAGTATTATGCCCCCAATTTCACAACATGACCAAGTCAGCAGTCATTGACTTGACTTCTTCCATTTGGTGCATGTGTAAGTACACTTTTACCCCTCCACAAGTAAAATGACCAAAAAACTCATTGACTCCGTTTGCCGCGTGGCATCATCACTTTCACTTAATCCAAAAAACACAAAAAATGTTCCTAAATGACACCCACTACCCCTTCTAACCTAAAATAACCAAAATATCATCATTCATGTGCCACATGTAGCATCCTCACTCAATACCTTATCACATTTACTTATGTTGACCTCTTTTGCCACGTGTCATCATCACACAAGCATCTTATTCTAAATTAGTGGACCAACATCTCAAACCACTCTATCAACTTTTATTTTCTATTTTTCTTTTCAAACAAAATAAAACAATAAATAGAACTGGAACTGTTCATCTTCTCCATTTTCATTTCTCCATTCTCTTCTGCAACTAATATCTCTCCAAAAAAAATGGCAACATAAAATCTAAGTTTATGTTCAATCAGGGCCAGCACTACCCTACAGCATAATAGGCAGCTATTTAGGGCCTCAGCAGTCAAAAGGGCCCCCAGTTCAACCCACTAATAATTTATTTGGATTTTAGTTTTTTTCTTATTATTTTTTAATTATTTTATAATAGTTAAACCCAAAAAAAAAAGACATTAATGCATTGAACACCAAAAATTACAATTACATTTTCAATACAAACCCCTTGTTCCCCTCGCTTTTCCAACCAAAAACTTTTAATTTCCCTAGGTAATATAAAAGCACTAAAGTAATAAATAGTTCTTCGCCAATAAACCGAAAAAGAAACAATTTCTTTATTTATTTTGGCTATGTTTGTAGCAATTATTTACCTTGTATTATTAGGATGTCCACACACTAGATTTATGAACAAAATATTAGAGGTATAAACAATAGAAAAATGAGTGTAATCAATAATAGAAGACTGCTTTTCCAATTTCGCTTAGGGCCCCCAAATGGCTTGAGCCATCCCTGTGTTCAATACTAACAGAATCAAGCAAACTAATATCATCTCATTCCCGCCATTTCATATATAGCACTATTAACCTTATTCCTCTTCCCATAATTTTTTTTCTCTCTAATAGCGCATTCCCCACTCTTCAAATCACCACTCACTTCTCAAAGAATATCACAGAGCTTAACAAATCATGTTTTTCAGAAGAGCAAAGACAAGCATTTCAGTGAAATTACCATGACAAGCATTTAAGTGAAAAACAATAATCCAAACCCACGTAATCTGATGATCGCACGAAAAGTACAAATCGTATAATTTGATTTCTTAACGGGCTTTTTAACATGCTCCTCTATTAATCAATATCACATGAACCTAACAAATTAGTAATTCCTATAGCAATGTAGCAATTTGTACCAGATGGAGGTGGCATGGAAGAAATTGTTTTCGGTCACTCTAAATCAAATTGCTTCTAATCATCACAAGAGATTGGGTATTAAAAGGAAATATACATTGCATGAAATTGAAGCGGCACCAACTCTACAGTGAAATTGAAGCTATATATTACTTGCAAGCCATTGAAGCAAAGAAACAAAGGAAACTCAACAGCTATGTAATAAGCCATATATAGTGTAATTTTTTCATCTATGTCTTCCTCTTTCTCTCACTTCACTTTTTCTCTCAAAATCATCTTCTCCTCTATCTCAACACCACCATTGCCACCAACTATCACCAATAACTCATTTTAGGTAATTCCAATCAATTGGGTTACCTAAAATCAGTTATTGGTCAACCCAATTGATATGATGAGTAGAACAAACTTATTTAACTTATGAAATGACTTGTACGTTTGTTGATGTAATTTTGGTGTTTTGGGTTGCGGTGGAGAGAGAGAGGCTTTTCTGGTGATGCCAGTACGTGGTGGTGGTGCTAGGCGAAGAAGTTTTGTACGTGGCCCTTTAATTTGTTTGATGGAAGAAGATATATGGTCACGTCATCATGGCATCATCACTCACTAAGACGTGTTTTGCATGAGGTATTCTTGGCCGTTGATATCTGGTGTTAGGATGATGACACGTGGCAAAAGAGGTAAACATGATTGAAGGTAGTTAGGTAATTTTAGGTGAACCGGAGTAGTAGAAATCATTTAAACAAAATATTTGTGAGCGTTGGATTAAATGGATCTGATGATGCCACGTGACAAATAGATTAAATTTGGTCTTGTGAGAGTCAATAGGCTTTTTGGTCATTTTACCTATGGAGAGATAAGTGTGTACTTAGTACTTACACATGCACCAAACAGACGTAGTCAAGTCAATGACTGCTGACTTGGTCATGCTGTGAACTTGGAAAAGAATAATGGAAGAAGTGGGGACAGAATACTAATTGGCAAAGTTATAATGGGGACGAAACACTAAAAAAACTGTATTTTTGCTAACTTGCAGACCCTGAAACCTCAAAATAAGTCATCGTCTATGTCGGCAAATTGTATTAGCAAAGAAAAAGTTGAGGTCGACGAAACTTCAACAGATGAAATGGTCACTCAAATCGCCATTGGGCTGGCCTAGCTTTATATTTGGAAATTTTGAACCTAGAAATGATTGGATTGTGAAAGATACGTGCAAAGTGAATGTGATAACATTAAATCAACGTATTATTGAACCATGGTGTTGATATAATAGAACATAATTGAAAATGGCTTCTATGGCCCTTAAACAGCTATTATGTAAGTGACCTCAAGAGTGTGATGCAAGGACGGGGACACTGGTGGACATTGTTGTGACGTGGAATGGAGTAAATAAGTGAAAGGGAATCCATCTCTATCTTTCTTCATCTAAAAAGAGGGGTTAGATGTCCTAGCACGGTAGGGTCAGTCATGCATGGCACCAAAAACAGAGGAATAAGAGAATCCTTACTTCTGGAATCCCACCCCCACAACGACCGCTTTGTCTACACGCAACAGTCACTCAAGGTCTCCGGCAATAGGCTTACGCATGGCATATTGGAATGCATACCTCTTTGATTTTTTCACGTCTTGAAAGTTGAAACCAGAATCAGTTTGATAATCCATTAATCCCACCTTCCACTTGACTATCAATAATTGCAAGTAAATTTGTAATAGAAGTTGCATGTTTTAGGTGTTCAAGTGTTCAACATTCATAACTCATCTTGAAATGAAAACCAAATTTGGTAATGGGCGCGCATCTGGTTGAAGATTTGAAGCTACACATTTCAATTCACCAATTCAAAGTAAGTCGGTCTGCAGGTCTGCACTCTGCAGTTTGAAGTTCACCTTCAAGTTTCATCCCAATGCACGGGCAAAGATCGCGGACGTACTATATAATATCCTTTACACTTCACCTGCCAGGCATGGATAAATATTGCATTATTCAACAAAAAGAATCCACTTGGTGATTGAAATCTTTACGCATTTTTCTGACATATCACGAACAGTAAGTATGCAAATTCAAAAGAAATATCCTGAAAAGAATCCAAACAAATGAGTTCATTGTTCAATTGTTCATGAGGAATGTTGGACAGTCATGTAGATGTTATGAAAGTCGACATTGTTTTCTTTGTTTTCGAAGACATAGATTAGGACATTAGGTACACCGTGGTTTTTGCTAACTTCAATTTCGACAAGTTAATCATAATATTCCGTTTTAGGAGTACCAGACTAACAACATCATTTCATTTATGACCCAATAAATGCAGAGTCTTCCATTTTTTTTTAATCTCATTTCATATAAATTGTTATGTTATTTTGAATAAAACAATTTGCTAGGTTGGGGTGGTTTTGTGGTGGTTTGATACCTTGATCTCTGGGTAGGATAGTTGTTCAAGTAAAGAATTTTAGTCCCACATAGGAGAGGAAATATTAGTGGAGTGTTTATAAGCTTAGGAGGGGGAACGCATTCAACACCACATGCGCGCGCGCCACTAAGGATATGCAATTAGGGTACAAATATTTTTGTGTTAGGAGGGGGAACGTGCTCAACACCACATGCGTGCGCGCCACCCCGAACCAAGCTTGGGCTTGGGCTTTTTGATCCCTTATTTTTTGGGTAAACCAATTTCTTAATAATTTCCTTTTGAAATTGGAAACACAAACGTAGTGGGCTAGTGGACTCCAATCCAAAACGGGAAACTTAATCAGTTCCCTAATTTAGCAGATCTACTTGCAATCCACATTTCTCCACCGATTTTACCTCTACATAAACGTCTCTTTCAGTAGCCTAAAATAGATATGAAACCCCTATTTTCTTACACTACGTTTTTTGGGCAGTCAAAGTATTTGTTTAGTGTTCGCCATTTTTTCTTCTTTGTTGAATGCAGTTAGCATCGAAGATTACTTATTGTGGTTGTTGTATCCTGGAGGTTGGCGTAGTCTGTCTGCACAAGGAAGAACAGACGCGAAACAACCTTAAAGAGAGCGGCCTAGTTTGCGCCTCAACCTTCTTGTATTCATAGTTTATTCTTATTGCTGCAACTGATTTCTATCAGTTTTAAGGTTGTTTAACAATGGAATACGAATAAGGTAACTCGTCCAAGTCCCACAACGACAATAGCCATAATTGACCGTTCAAGTTTGCTGGTGAGCACTTCAAGCGGTGGAAGGCGAAGATGATGTTCTATTTGACCCTGGTGAAAGTGGAAAACGTCCTAAGTGAACCGATTATTGATGAAGATGTTCTGCTGGAACATGCTCTATCTGTTGTTATTGATAAGTGGATCCCTGCGGATTTCAAATGTAAGAACTACATCCTGAACTCGCTTGCTGATAATCTGTACGACTTATACTCTTAACTTCCATTTGCTTCTGATGTTTGGGAAGCCTTGCAAAAAAAAGTATGATACTGAGGAAGCTGACTCCAAAAAATACGATGTAAGTCGTTATCTTAAGTTTCAGATGGTAGATGAAAAATATGTTGTGTCTCAATGCCATGACCTACAGATTATTGTTCATGAGATATTTTCAGAAGGGATGAAGATTGATGAGCAATTTCAGGTTGTTGTTGTCATTGATAAGCCTCCTCTCACTTAGAAGGATTTCAAGAACATATTATGGCATAAGTCTAAGGAGTACGTTTTCGATGGAGAGTCTTATTATGAGACTCTGCATAGAAAAGGAATCACAAAAATAAGACCATAATAAGGAAATAGCTATGTCATCTGCCAAGGCTAAGGTTAATGTGATAAACCATCAAACCCGTAAGATTAAATCTAGTTTGAAGCATAATAAGAAAGCCATGAAGAACAAACCTTTCCACAAGAAAGCCCCACATAATTAGAATCAGAATTCCCACATAATCATTACCAAAATCAGGTGCATATGAATAAAAAACCACCCATTGACATGTCAGAAGTTGTATATTATACTTGTAAGAAGAAGGGGCATTATGCTTGGAATTGTAAGTATCGTAAAGTTAATGAGGCTAACGTTACTTAGGAGCCTTTTGTGGCTATGATAATTGAGGTCAACTTTGTCAATGTCTGTGAGGGGTGGTGGGCTGATATTGGTGCTTCTAGGCACGTTTGCTTTGATAGAAATTGGTTCAAGAGTTATACTACAACTACAAATCAGGATGTTCTACTTGTTCTGGGTACTAGTGATGTGGAGCTGCAGTTCACTTATGGGAAGAAGCTGCTTTTGAAGGATGTTCTTCATACTCCTGAGATTAGGAAGAATTTAGTTTATGGTTTTATTTTGAACAAATGCTGGCTTTCAGCAAATCATAGGTAGTGATCAGTATGTGATCACTAAGTCTGGGGTTTTTGTTGGGAAATGTTATGTATGTAATGGGATGTTTAAGTTGAATGTTGCTAATCTGAATAAAGCTTCTACTTCTGCTTATATGATCTCTTGTTCTGTTAATGTTTGACATAGTAGATTATGTCATATTAATAGGAAGTATGTTAAGAACATGAACATATTTGGTTTAATTCCTAACTTGATCGAATGATGATTTTACACACTGTGAATCTTGCACTAAGGCCAAAATCACAAAGAAGCCTCACAAGTCAGTTGACAGAAGTACAAATAAATCTGCTAGACTTAGTATACACTGATATTTGTGAGCTTGAAGGTGTTTTGACTAAAGGTGGTAAAAAATATTTTATTGCCTTCATTGATGATTGCTCAAAATTTGCATATATATGTTTATTTGCTGAAAAATCTAAGTAATGTTTTTAATGCTTTTAAAGCTTACGTACTTGAAGTTCAAAATCAACATGACAAGAACATTAAAGTAATTCGAAGTGATAGATGTACTGAATATGATTCTGCTGATTTTAATATTTTATTGCAATCACATGGAATTATTCATAAGACGACAACTCCTTATTCACCTAAAATAAATGGAGTAGCTGAACGTAAGAATATAACACTTAAGGAATTAATTGTTGCTATGTTACTTAGTTCTGGAGCAACTTCAAATTTATGGGGTGAAATTGTTTTGATTGTATGCTATGTGCTGAATAGAATTGATAATTCTAAGACAAAGGTTACACCTTATGAGCTATGGAAGAACATTAAGCTTAATTTGAGTTACTTCAGAACATGGGGATGTCTGGATTTTGAAAGGAAGCATGATCCCAAAATCTGAAAGTTTGAAAGTAAAGCTTATAAGTGTGTCTTTCTAGGCTATGTTATGATCTGAATAGTAAGATCTACAAATTTCTAGATGTGAAGAGTAATGTCATTATTGAATCATTTGATGCTGAATTTCTTGAAGATAGATTTTTATATTTATCTAGAAATAGTGGGGTGTCTTTTCCTTCAAGGCCCCTACTTATGATGCTTTTGACACTAATATACCTAGATTGCATTATAGAGACACTCTCACAGAATTTGAACCTAGAAGAAGTAAGAGAGTAAGGATTACTAAGGATTTGGGACCCAAATTTGTCACTTTTGCTTTGGAAATCTCCTCCATTGAAGAAGCTCTCGCATCTTTTGACTCTGAGTTTTGGAGAGAAACCATTTAGAATGAGCTTGTTGATTTGCCTCCTGGTTGCAAGACTATAGGAAACAAATGGGTTTTAATAAGGAAATTTAAAACCGATGGTTCAGTGGACAAGTTTAAGGCCAAGCTTGTTATCAAGGGATTTAGACAGATGGAAAACTTTGATTTATTTAATTTGACACATATTCACCTGTTACTAGGATAACATCCATTAGATTATTATTATTTGTTGCTGATGTTCATAATCTTGTTGTTCATCAAATGGATGTTAAGACAACCTTTCTAAATGAGGATTTAGAAGAGGAGATTTACTTGGACCAGCTAGCAGGTTTCGTGGAACCAGGTAATGGTAAAAAGGTATGCAGATTACTTAAGTCACTTTATGGTTTGAAACAAACACCAAAACAGTGTCATGAGAAGTTTGATAACTTTATCATTACCAATAGATTCAAGATAAATGAAAATGACAAGTGCATTTATTATAAGTACTCTAATGAAATATATGTTATCATATGTTTATATGTTGATGATCTACTAATATTTGGGTATAATTTGCATGTGTTGAAAGAGACCAAAAACATATTGTCTTCTAACTTTGATAGGAATAACTTAGGTGAAGCTGATGTAATTTTGGGGATCAAAATTACAAGATCATCTAATGGCATGTGGCTAGATCAATCACACTATGTTGAGAAAGTGTTGAAGAAGTATAATTACTTCAACTGCATGCCTGTCTGTACTCCTTTTAATTCAAGTGTTAAATTATTTGTTAATAATAGTGAACCTGTGAATCAGAAGGAGTATGCAAGTATCATTGGCAACTTGAGATATACTACAAACTATACTAGACCTGACATTGCTGCCTATGCAGTAGGTGTTCTTTGCAGGTATATTAGTAATCTTAGTGTTGAGCATTGGCAAGCAATTGGCAGGTTAATGAGATACCTAAAGAGAACCATCAATTTGGGTATTCATTACCAGAGATATCCTGCTATTCTTGAGGGGTATACAAATGCTGACTAGAATACTCTCTCAAAAAACTCCAAGGCCACCAGTGGCTATGTGTTTTGCATTAGTGGAGGTGTTGTATCTTGGAAGTCCAAGAAGCAAACCATTATAGCACAGTCTACTATGGAGTATGAGCTGATTGGTTTGGCTATTGCGAGTGAGGAGATTGGTTGGTTACGAGATCTACTCACTCATATTCCAGTTTGGCATAGACCGGTATTAGCTACTTTGATACATTGTGATAACATTGTTGCTATTAGGCAAGTCCACATTAAGTTTTATAATGGTCATGATAGATATGTCGTCGTAAACATAGTATTGCCAAGGATTATATATCTAAAGGTGCAGTAATTATTGATTTTGTGAGATCTGGTGATAATATTACGGATTCATTTACCAAAGCTTTGGCCAGAGAAAAAGTGTGGACTACTGCCAGAAGTATGGGACTAAAGCCCATTGAAAGATGAACATATATGATGGTAACCCAACCAAGAGATTGGAGATCCCAGGAACTAGGTTCAAAAGGAAAACCAAGTTATAGAATGTTGGCTATAAGACATGCATTGTTACTTATTTGTCCCATATTTGGATAGTAAAATGTATGAGATCTTGAAACGGTCAATAAAAGGTTGAGGTTTTCTCGGAAAAACTCTTAATAAAGTTCTATGGTCTTTATGGGCGGAGTGCATAGCTACAAGAGCGCACTCTTGATAAATTCACCTAGTGAATGTGAAAGTACGGGCCGCTTTCTATGAGAATGAGGGTTGATTCTCTAGATCATTCACGAATCCAGGATGATAGCACATGGCTTTTAATGTGCGAGCTGGAAAAGGAGAACACTGGATGTGTTATGCATGTTTATAATTTATTGTATATTCAAGACCTAAGTTTAAGACTGTGTTTACTTATGGATCTTATACTTTGAGTAATTTTCACTACATAAAGATAAAGGTTTGGACACGTTCATTTATATATATATAGTCTTTCTATAAAAAGTAGCTACTTAAGTTAACTTTAAAATAAGTACGTAAATACAAAATCGCCTACAAAATGAATTCAAACCTATTTTTTTGTAGATATAATATACTCAATATTAAGATCATCTCTACAAAATTTAAGCTCATTTGAAAACCTCTAACATTGGCAAAAAACCATTACAAAAACTTAACATTTCTGGATCATTAGATTTCTTTTTAAATATGCTAACAATTTTTATCTATGTTAGAGGTTTTCAAATGAGCTAAAATTTTGTGAAGATGATATTTATGGTGAGTATACCATATCCACAAAAAATTATGATTAGATTCATTTCCTAGGTGAAGTTCTACTTACGTACTTATTTTACGTTAACTTAAGTATATATATACTATTTTTATAAAAAATAAGTTGAGGATTGTTGTGCTATTTTGAATAAAACAAGTTGTTATGTTGGAGTGGTTTTGTGGTGGTTTGATACCTTGACCTCTTTGTGAGATAGTTGTCCAAGTAAAGAACTTTAGTCCTACATTAGAGAGGAAACACTAGTGGATAGTGTTTATAAGCTCTAGCCTCACACTAAGGGTGTGCCCTTTGGGTACAAATGGTTTTGTGTTAGGAGGGAGAATGTAGTCAACACCACATGAGCGCGCACCGCCCCAAATCGAACCGGGCCAAGCTCGAGTTTCAGGCTTGGGCTTAGGCTCTTTGATCTCTTATCTTTTTGGTAAACCAATTTCTTAATAGTTTCCTTTTAGAATTGGAAACAGAAACGTAGTGGACTAGTGGACTCCAATCCAAAACGGGAAACTTAATTAGTTCCCTAATTTAGCGAATCTATTTGTGCTCCACCTTTCTCCATCGTTTTTACCTCAATATAAATGCCTCTTTCAACAGCCTAAAATAGATATGAAAAACTCTATTTTATTTTACTACGTTTTCTAGGCAGTCAAAGTATCAATTTAGTGTTCGTCCTTTTTTCTTCTTTGTTGAGTGCAGTTAGCATCAAAGATTACTTATTGTGGCTGTTGTATCCTGGAGGTTGGTGTGGTCTGTCTGCACAAAGAAGAACATATGTGAAACAACCTTAAAGCATTCCCAATGCAGGTGACTTTGAGGGGAAATAATAATTTGTCACTTTTATGAGTAAAAAGCAATGCCCAGTGCAAGAATGACTATGTAGGTAGTTCTTCACTAGGTAACAATGAGGGTAACACTTGCTACCTTGATTGTTACTGAGTTGTGAATTTCAGACGTAACCTTTTATTCCGTCCTGTGAGGTGTTTTTTTTTTTTTTTTTTTGGGATTCCTCATTCCGTCCAACGTATTTTTTCCAATATTTTTTCATTTTTTACATTCAGACGGAATAAAACATTTTGTCTGAATTTTAAAATCACATTTGCATTGGGCAACCCCTAATGGCTTCTCACCAAGAAAGTAACTATGAGGGGAAATAGTCTTATATGACACCTATGTGGAGGTAACAAGTTGTTGCTTGCGTTTAGGGCAGGGATCGGATCGGGTCGGGTTCAGGTCGGATATGGCTATATCCGAATCCGAATAATTTCACAGTATTCGAATCCGAATCTGAACCCGATTATATCCGAAATTTAATATCCGAATTCAACCCGAACCCGACCGAATCCGACTAATCCGATCGGATAACACTAAAAATTCAAAAAAGTCCAAAAATTATAACCGAATCCGAACCCGACATACCCAAATCCGACCCGAATACATAAACGGATATGAAAATCGACTCGAACCCAATGTATTCGGTAATCGGGTCGGGTCGGATTCGGGTCTACCCGACCCGATTCCTGCCCTACTTGCGTTGAGAATGCTTAAAGAGAGCGACCTAGTCCGCACCTCAATTTTTTTGTATTCACAGTTTCTTTTTGTTTTGTTGCAGCAATTGATTTCTACCTAGTGTTTATGATTCCGAACGGAATATCGGAATTCTGCCTAATATTTCAATTTTTTAAAACTGAAAAAAACAATATATAATCGAAATATTAATGATTTCAAAATTAATTGAAATTTCAAATATGACATGAGTTGAAATATTATGAATTTCGGTTTTGAATTTATCGGAATTCTAATAATTCCGAAATCCCGAACTATGTTTCTACCACAAAGTTCACACTAACAAAGTATAGCAATCAATGAAAAAGTTCACACTAACAAAGTATAGCAATCAATGAAAAAGAGAGTCAATACAATACAGACGTCTAAAATTGGAAATTTGGAAACATAAAAGTACACAAAACTTAAAAATCCAAACACCATACACATTTAAAAACTCCTCAACAAGATCACATGGCATACTTAACTATCCTTTTAAAAGCTCACTTCACCGACTAGTGTCAGTTCCTCAACTTGTTTTTTAGCTAACTTGATCACCTGTAAAAACGTGCAACAAGTTGCATATTGCCATTAACAATGGTCATTCACAGCATCACACGCGCACACTGAACATTCCCATTTGGCATCACACTTCACTCTCTTTGCTTGAAGTCTTGTTGTTTTTTATCTTGTCATTTTTCTTCTTGTTGTTGTTGGTGGTTCTGTAATACACTGATACCTTTGGAGTTGGTGTAAGTAGCTCTCCTTCCCTATCTTCCACTTTATTTACCACCATTCCTTTACTCTTTTTACTTATATCTCACAACTCACAAGTCACAACCCCCCCTTCATTTAAGGCGAAGAAAACGGTGTGAAATATTCAAAGATCCAAGAAAAAAAAAAGCAGGCCCAAGAGAAAGATCTCTTCTTTTTGGGGTATGTAGTCAATTTGTAGTAACTTCATGCTACATTCTCTTAATGGGTGTTGTCATTTCTCAAAACTTTTTGTTATGTTGAAAAGATAAGTAGTATCTTGTAACTTGTAACTTGTTTAGTAGAAAGAAAGATTTGTTGATTTTTTTTCTCTCTCTTGGCATTTATGTTAGAGAGTGTGTTAAATGGTTTCTTGACTGGTTTTCTCACTTGAGGGGTACAGCTGATTCATAAAGTCTGATTTATTGCTTTCTTGTATTTGTAGAATTCTGAATTTTGTTGCATTTGTTTTCTAGTCCCAATGGAAGCCACCTTTTTTTCTACTCTAGACTTCGCCTTACTTTTCTTCTCCTGTCCCTTGCTTGCTTTTGAGGTCTTTGGCTTGGAATTGTAAGTTTGAAAGAAGGCTCATTTGTTTCTTTAGTACAACAGATCATCAATTGTAGTGTTAAATAGAGGGGCAAATGGTTGGTGGGGTTTGTTTACATATTGGAGTTTTGTGCTATATCTTCATTTCAATTCACTCTTCTTATCTCAAATTTTGATTCTTTTCTTTTTGGGTAAGTAAAGATTCTTCTTTTAATGTTGTTTCATTTATAGTATGTGATTTGATATTTGTTATGGTGATACCTCATTTGTCTGGATGCTTATTGTATATAAGTAACTGCTTTGATTCATTTGAAGAGATTAGTTTCTTGTTGTGGGTGTTCATTTGTTTTATTGCTATGTGATTAGGAACAAAATTGAGAAGTAGATGGAGGGGGGAGGCGAGTTGCGGCGCTGGGACGAACTGATACCGGATGCGCTTGCGCTGATCTTTAAAAATCTTAATCTTCAGCAAATACTAACTGTGATTCCAAGAGTATGCAAATCTTGGGGCAAAGTTGTTGCAGGACCTTATTGCTGGCAAGAGATTGATATCGAGGAATGGAGCCTAAATGTCGAGCCAGATCAACTTGATCGGATGATCCGAATGCTGATTACACAAAGCGGTGGTTGTTTTCGGAAGCTATGCGCCTCTGGAATCCCCAATAATGGCCAGCTTATCTCCTTCGTTGCAGACCAGTAAGTTGAACACCACTATATTCCATATGTTCCATCTTCCAATTCTTTTAGCTTTAGAAGAAGTTGTACTGTTAACTCAACTAGGTGAAAATGTGAAATGCAAATGAATCCCATGAACTCACTTTCGATATATTTTTAGGATTATATTCATTCATGTACTCATGTTTGAAAATTCTTAGTATTATTTTCAGTCATGGATTTGGTGATTGTGTTTTATCTTTTTGGTTTTGTAAGTGCTCGTTCCCTTCATACCTTGAAGTTGCCAAGAAGTGATATAAGCAATTCAATGGTGGAATCAATTGTCAAGAAGTTGTCCAACATCAGTTTCTTGGATGTGAGCTACTGCCATTACATTGGAGCGCCTGCTCTCGAGGCAATTGGTAACCATTGCAAGTCACTTGCAGTTTTGCAGCGGGTCATGCACCCATTAACGGTTGAACAAATGGTCTGCCAAGACGAAGAAGCCCACGCTATTGCCACCACAATGCCTAAACTTAAGCACCTTGAACTGGCCTACGCTTTAGTCAGCACCGATGCTGTAAGGGAGATCCTTTTTAAGTGTCGGCAGCTCGAATACTTGGACCTGAGAGGTTGTTGGGATGTGAAACTTGATGAAGAGTTCCTCAAGGAGAAATTCTCAGGGGTGAAGGTGTTGGGACCCCATGTGGAGGACTCTTATGAGAGGAATATCTGGGAGGATTGCTCAGATTTTTCAGATTCCTCAAGCTACTTGGCGTGGGAATTCATGGCAGGTCAAGTGGGCGACGCCGATGATGATAATGACAGCTTTGATGAGGCCTGGGACGAGATGTGGGACGATGAGCAGAGACTGGAGGAGCTGGAACTGAGGTTCTATGAAGGATTCAATGGGCCTATTGGGTATGCTTGGCCTCAAGATGCTTGATTATCACTAGTGATTAGTTCGAGTGCTGTTGTGCCGAATGAAGGTCAGTGCTTTTACCATAACTGTTACTCTACTAATAGAGTTACTACTACTTGGCTGCTGCTTCTACATTGCTTGGAACTTCTATATGCTTTAAAGTGTAATTGTTTCAATGAAAATGAAGTCGTGGTTTGTATGTTACATATCTTCTCATATTAGATCGCTTTTATGTTTAATGATAAATGATCTTTAAGAGTAATTAAATCCTCTTATTTCAAGTAATCACAATCTAGTTGCGTATTGGATGTAAATTTGATAACTTCAAAACTTTACCTATCAATGCTTTTGGAATGACAAAGAATGCACACACTGGATAGGTTGTTTGAGGGAAGTAGAAGACTTAACTCAAGTCATCTTCCTGTTTAATCAAGTAAAAAAGTCACGTTTGGATCGTTCCATCAAGTCATGGTTTTCTTGCAGGTCGTAATACTTCGTCAGAATTGGGAGGAGTTAAATCAAAATATAACACTTGTCAAATTGTTTTTTTGCATCTTGCCTAAACGAAGAAGATTCGAAACTCCCAAGAAAACTGTAATATTGGCATTTGGCAATTACTCCATAACGCAACATTAAGGTAAATCTGTGGATGTGCTACTGTCATTGTTTTCCATCTGACCTCGAACATATCATTCCATAGAAAGTGTGAGATCGTTTTATTTTCTTAATTATTTCATCATTATTTGAAAATGATTAAAATGATAAAACCCTTGTTATCTATTCTTACTTTAGCTTTCTGAATTTTATCATGTTTCCATACCTAATAAATATTGTATATGTTATAATAATTATCCTACTATTTTTAGTTAATACTATACTCTTAAATTGAATAATTATCACACAGATTCCAATAAAAAAATGACAATTACTTTAACACGGGGACTTTTTGCATACTTATTATTTATTAACGTTATGCTTTATTTTAGAGCATATATATGATAAAATCATAAAAGATTAGCAATGGATCTGGATTGCACAGACACAGAGAAACCCTTCAAATTCTAAAGAAAGAAATGACCCCTTGACAAAAGATGAGACAAGTGCCAACACCTACTGCTTTATCTTTGATTTGATTTCTTCCGCAAAAGATTAGCTAGGTCTCTCATAAATATATCTTCTTGGCCCCTAAAGAGAGCACATTCTATAGCTTTTGGTAAAGTCAGATTCTGCTCTCTGTTTAGAAGCAAGTAAGCAACACAATACATTATTAGAAATAAAGAAGGCATGGTCAGACAGCATGCAGTTTTGTACAAGTCCCATTACCAATTCCCAAAAGCAAATGGATTTCAAACATTCGCAAAAGAGCTATTTGTGGTGAAGTAGAGATCGAATTCAAGAAACTTCATTCATTGGTAGTAGTGTGAGTAGAGTTACCTTGGTTTTGGACTTATGTGGTAAATGCAAGAAGAGGTGCCTCTGCTCATTGTTGGGGTGCAGAGAGACTAGGAGGCAGTACATCGGGGATGGGTGGGTAATGGTGCATGGACTACTCTGCAGTTTGCATGCGGTCAGGTTCATAATAAAGAATGGGATATCAACGGAAATTTGTTGGGGAAATGACAGAAATGAATTTAATTGTTACTCTTTACGGGATATACGCAAATTAGACTGGTATAGTTACTCTTTCAATTGTTGATATTATCAGTAATTAGTTGTGGGAGAATCAAGAGAGTGAAGTCTAATCAATATTAGGCCCTTACTTAGGCTCACATATATTACTAATCGAACTTGTCAACGAAAATGCTATTTGTCAGTAAAATTTAAGAAATCATATTACTATTTCACATAATAGTATGCAAAACATTCTTGGATGACAAGTTTCAACTACGTGTGGCAACTCAATAAACCATGCTCTTTATGCAATCTCGTTAAAAGTACTCGAGTTTTTCAGTTTTTCACAAGTTTGGTCTCACCATCTCAATCTGTCATCAATTACATTGAGCTTAAAAATCTGTTTTGAATATACCCAGTAAAGGTATGCCTTAATCATTGTTATAAGCATTCTCAATAAAAAATAGGTCATATGGAAAAATATTCGAAAATTATATGAGCTTATCTAACCTGAACGACCCTATAAGTATATAACATTAGCTTAGCTTAGATTCGTGGAAGTCGTCATTTCGCTGTACGAAGACAGAAAAACTCCTGTATGTTCCTTGTGATGGCACATGGTATATGCAAACCTTTTCAGCTGAAATTTTGGCACTTTAGACTCACACTTTGTGAACTTTATGCAGCAAAAGTCAGCATTATCAGGCAATTCAAGTATTCAAATTAGTTTCGATGAAATGCCCCGAGGCATCGTTCAAATAATAATGTTTATTAAGTACCGACTAGGGTGGATTTTCTACCAAGGAACACACGCGTCAAAAGTTATAGTTAATTCCACTTGGGAGCGAAATAGCACTGCTCCAGAGATTTGTCAATATGACATTCACAGTAAGTACACTATCTAAGTATTTAACTGTGACTTATGCTATTTTGACTTGTTGGTGATCGTAAGAAATTGATGGATGGACAGCTATGGGTCCCCTGTACTGAAGTATGGATCCCTGTTTTGTTCTGTTTGCTCTCATGTGTGGTCTTGCTCTATTCCTCCTCCCATCTATAGAAGGTTGGAATATTTTGGTCCCCATAACAAAGTTACCAAACTCTATAGTCCTAGAACATATAGGAACAGCTTTTTGATTCACAATCTGATGAACTGTTACCTATTTCCATCATGTACTACCCCACAAAAATCAGCTACTCGATTTGGTTTTTAACTTGTATCATTCTTGGCCCAATTCTTTCTTAACTTCTTAAGGCTGCAAAGTTTATAACAAACTAGTAATAGAGCTTGTAAATAATGAATAATCCATGCAAATGAGTCAACGGCTCAATATCTGTGCACCCAGTATGGCAGTATCCCTCCACAAATATGGTACCTTGCGATTCCGCCCTCGCCCACTTGACCTGCCATGAATTCCCCTTAGGAAAGATTTCTCTAGAGTTGCAGGTTATAAGTGGCATGTCATGTTCATTATTGGACGTCTCGGTTGTAAGAAACAACCTCTATCCTACCAGAGGGTAAAGAATATATACTAGAAAAAAAATGCCAAACATCATCTAAGTAATAGTGTTACAGTGTAATACCAATAGTGGTTTAAAAACGACTTGATCAAGCTGATAATTTTGCAGACCAAGTAAATCAAGGGGGGAAACTACCAGTCTACCAAGGGTGGTACAGCTGATCCCAGTTCGCACAAAATCCTCCCAAGAAGAAAAGAATTTGGTCAAACAAATCATTTACCCAATCAACCTGTGATCCTAGTTCCTAGAGAATGATTACAAGTTTGAGCTTCTAGTCATCTTTCTACTTTAAACAGATTGGCACGATCTACAGTGTCGGTTTCTGGTTTTACCCCTAATTATTTTTTCTTATAACAATAAACAATCACATATTGAGATGATAAAAATGTAAATAACGTATAATGTGAGGGTAAAGAGGTAATTTTGAACGATTTGGATACCATAATGTCGCCGTGTTTTTATGAAAATTATAAAATTACCCCTATATACTTTAAAATATATGTATCAATATGGTAGGCTCCACTTAACACGTGCCAAAATACTGGTTTTATAAAAACAGAAACGGATTTAACATATTCATTGTGTTTAGATTCATTTTATTTTATGGTACACCATGCGACTAGGGGAGATCAGAAGAGAGAGAAATAGGGACACAGAAAGGGTACATACATCACATGTTTATGTTGGCCTGCATTCATCATGGTTTTGGTGTTATTATTGTTTGTTTTAAATAAATAGAGAATATGAACCTCAGAGTCTGTCTGAAAGCATGTGCATGGTGACAGTTTAAAAGGAGTATTGTTGTTCACAATTAGTAGACACTTCCAAATAGCTACCTTGTGAATATCAATCAATAATAATCCCTAGCCTCAACAACCAACCCTCCCTTCTTCCTTCAAGATTCAAAATTTACACTCACACTGTCTTCATCAACATGCCTGAATGCTGAAAGTGACACACACCATCTATCAATCCATTTTATTACACTTATTTCCTTTAATTTACTAGAGTAGATCAGGGTAAATGATGGGGAATCTTAGCTATCTGTTCTAAGGAATTGAGTATCTTTGTCTTCATGTGCATGTAATAACTGATTTTAAATGTATATTAAGCAATGAGTTAGTGAAGATTTCGTAATTAATGTGTTGGAGTACTCAATCTCTCATGCATTATTATAAATTACAGTATGGTTAATATATATTTTTATAATTTTTGACGATTGAGGCATTCAAAGTGAGACAATGTGGGATTTGCTGATAGATGTTGCTTCAGCCTTCAGCTGTAATCTGTATGCGAAACGCGGTAAATAGACTGGCATTTCCGAGGAATACAGAATACCTCCACAATCCTATGTACTACACAATCTGACATTCCCAATCTCAGACACACTATAAAGATGTTCCTGATCTCCCAGGCTACAAAGCCTACAACTATGAACTATTTCAATTCCTCCCTTCATAATTCAATCAGATCTGTGTCATAATTCAATCAGATCGGATTATTTATTAACAGTCAACGATTAATGTTATACTAAATGGACCAGGTTTCAGATTGTTCTACCTCAAATGGACTCTTCCATATCGATGAATGTGAAACTTTGAAATAAGGTTGAACATTTCAGACTGCTTACATGGTTTCATAGCTTTGAGTGGCATGATCTAGCTTTGAGCCTTTTGAGTACACTACACTACTACAGTACCACACATTGGTGGAGTTTGATTATTCAGGAAAAAAAAGTAATTAGATAGACTTAAGGGTGACTTGAGAGAATTCCTCCAACTCCCTTGGGTAATACCGTGACAGGACTCATTTATAACGAGTGTGTGTCCACAGTTACAGAAGCTCAACAAAAAACTCTTAAACGAGTGTACACCGAACGTGATAAAGTATAGGACAAATGCCAAAGACCAAGTAAATTCGAACCTACCAACATCCCATAAAAGGAATTTAATCGAGACATGTCTTTAATCAAATACAGGAGGTTCGGCATATAAGCAACGATGATTTTATTTCGTACAACTTTCTCCAAACAGGAAAAGTATCTTTTCACTCAAGAATGGAAAATACTTGTTACTTTTCTGCTGTTCACTCGAGAAGTGTTAAATATTTATCATTAAACCTCTTTCCTCATATAGGGAAATGATTTACAAAGGAAGATCTGTTTCAAATGGCTGGATCACCAGAGCTAGCTATATCTGTTCATGAGCGTTACTATAGTCAGAACCCAGAGGCAGGGCATAGTAGCATATAATGGTTGGACTAGATGCTGGGTTTTCAATGTCACACCAATATTCCACCATTTCCGATAGTCCAGACTCCAGGTCCACTTGTATTTGCAACTTTGAGCCGATTCGTACTGTTAGAAGTTTTCATTTCTGTGAGACGATATGCTTATACAGATGCTTAACCGTACCAAGAGAACGTAATATGTGGTTTATGACAATTTAATTATGAGTTGGAGGTATGTCAGTTTTCGATCTATCTTAATTTGGATTTAACTATCATGAACCATATCTGACCCATTTACTATACTGGGTCCAACAAAAAGGTCCGTGCGGTTGGATACTAAACCATAAAATCCAAGATACAATCCAAAGAATTAATAACAGATTGAATCCTATACATAAACAATATCAGAATATCAGATTGTCTACACCACGGCGGATGATTTCAATCCAGAATTTTTTTATATATTACACGCAGAATATGAAAATTTCTGAAGTAAATAAAAGTATATTTTAACTTGATGCAAAACAAGAATAAGTAGAACAGAATAAAATGACTTGCATAAATTAAAATATAAAAGAGCATATACATTAAGGTATAGGGAGCAGCATCTCAATGCTTCCAGATAGCATCATGTAATTTCCCCACCAAGTTATCCCAAGACACGTACAGTTATAGAGTGGGTGGGTGATGGGGTTAGGGTTGAGGAGGTGAAAAAAATGTATAACCCTAAAAACGCATAGAAGGAAACTACCAAATTTAATATGGATGTACCTCAATCTGGACTAGAATCTACCGAGTTGGAGGTTAATCGTTCTGACCGATAAAAGTCCTCATTTGCAATGACAGGAGGTATACTCCAAGTTCCAAGAGAATGTCCTGCCCCACTACCTCCTGCAGAAGAGAGTGATATTTAGATTACTAAAGTCAGGTATAGGCAAAATAAAGAAGAGCTTTCAACCGTGAGGGAGGAAACAAATAAAAACCTTCTTTTGTGGCTTCCTCACATCGTCTCATGTAATTTATGAAGAGATCAGGATCTAAAGTTTTCGACAAATTTTCATACTTTTCTTCAGCTTCAGTAATGTACTTTGCCTGAAATATGTCCAGAATAACTATGAAGATAGACTAATTGCAAGGCAAACATTAGAACCTACTACCTTATATGCTTGCATCAAATTCTCACTGCCTAGAGTCACGTGCATGTGATATTAGTGAATATTTACCAAAAACAGACTACTGCTACTACTGTTAACCTCATTTAATTGTTGTGGCAGTAGTGGATTAGTGGTAGTCTTTTTTCCAAGGATATCACTTGAATACTCCTAGATAAAAAAAAAAGTATGCATCAGAATCAGCTTTCTACGCTTCATCGAACACAGAGAAGTTCGCTTCGATTTCATCATGTGTGAAATGATGCAAACCCATGTGCTCAAATTCCATTTTTGACCGTTATTTTAGTAAACTAGCATTGCTTTTCCAGATTCAACATCAACCGGATCGAGGTGTGAAAGCCGTTGGATATTTCAGTCAGGCAGGGCATGGTGTAGAAGCTTATACAAACCTTGTGACTGCTATAGACATTCTTAGTAGTAATACTTACCAACATCATTGGTGCAACTGAAGCTCCATACACTCCAACAAACATGCGCAAAATGTTGAAATTATTATCGATTACATCATCCTACAAGGATGTGATCATTGTAAACATAAGACAAGGTTAAGGTGAAAAAGAGCCAAAAAGTCGTAAAAGTAAAAATACATGGCCTCACCTCGTAATCAAACCTACATAATCACCATTGTATGTTGTTGATAGAGAACGAGTTCATGCTTGCAAAAGAAAATTTTATAAGAAACATGAGCTAGAACAGTAACAATAGATAAAGTTCAACGTATTCGGATAGATTAATAGATCTCCCATTACTCCCTGTGCTAGAAGAGAGCATTCAGTTCTATGAATAGGACCTCTTACTGATAAGCATTTACACATAATTTTACAGGTTTTAATGAGTTGGACATGCAAAAGTTGTAATCTATTATAAATGCCTAAACCTACTGATGCATCCCTTCGCATCTACAGGTATAACAACTACAATTATATCCCTATCCAACCATATCCAACTTTTAAGATATGTGCAACTACTACTTCCAAAAGATCAAAACAGTTTCTTGAAAATTTTGCTGGGCAGTGCAATGCTCTAACTATCTTTATAAGTTCTCAGGGTTCTCTTGCATGGGTATGTCTACAGTATGTGTCGGGCCCCACGCCCCCACATGGTCATCCCACAGAAATGCTTCTCCGTCTATGAAGTTTGGAACATAATTCCTTTTTGCACTCCTACAGGGTATTTGGCTGAAACAGAACAAGAGGCAATTCGACTATTGAGCTCTGAATATCGTCATTGGATCTCCGACATCAACAGAATCATCTTCCTTAAATGCAAGTAGTGGCGTTGGTTGGGGGATATTCCTTTCAATATGTTTGCCTTTTTCTTGGGATTCTTTGTCATGTGGGCGATTGAGCATAGTATTACATATTGTAATGTGTTTTCTTTATCATTTTTTTTCTTCTTTTAGGCTTTTGCTGTATTATTGTTGCAGCCAAATCGTCCTACATAATAATTTTCTAATGATTTTATGACATGGTATTACTTCTTTGAAAAACAAAACACAAAAAACTGCAGCATATAAAAAGGGAATGAAAAAACCATGAAGTAGTCCTTACAGATCGTCAGAGACCTCGACAAGGAATTCTGAAATTGACAGGAAATCCATATGCATCTCGTTCACCTTAACAAAATGAAAGAAAGGACACTATAATAAGTAATATTCGAAAACGATAGTTCCAGACACCGATAAACAACAAGAGATTCCAATTTAAATCAACAAAGAAAGGTTAAATGTTTTGCAGACTGTCAAACTTCTACATAGTAATAAAAATAACAAAATATGAAAGGTCCTTTAACATCTACCCCCCCACCCCACCCCACCCCACGCGCGCGGTTTTGTCATTAAAATGAGATGTCCTTACTTGGAAACCAAAAACAATCATACTTTCAAGTACTAGAAAAATAATTGTATTGAACGTTCAGTGTGGGCAAGGTGCGAAGTGTTTTACCTTTTACATTTTCTAAACGGTAGCTCCTTTGCAATTATCGGCGGATAAAAGATAAGACTTGTGTTTATTCTGTTTTTACCTAAATATTTATTTACAACTACAATCCTAAGCGTATATCAGTATATGCAGAGAAATAGTGAATTACTAATAATATAAATAATTAAGGTTACTCCATTGAGTTTATTCAGAAATAAAATATATTAAATTATTTGTTAGTTATTTTTATATTACAAAGCAAAAGGAAGCTTAGAACCTTTCAGAAATTTATCCACACTACATCTCAAACTACATCTCAAGATGTTCCTAATCCATTTCTTGCTAATAATGACCAGTGTAGTAAAGGCGTTAAAAGCGCACCTAAGGTGCAACACCCTTTTGTACCTTAGGCGCAAGGCGCGAGGAGTGGCACGTGCCTGATTGAAGTGAGGCGCGTAGTAATAAAAAAATAGATATATCAAATAAAAAATAAAATAAATATTAAATATGACATGAATTATCACTGATTTGTTTAGCCAAACTTTAAAATTAATTTTATGTGATTGTAAACATAAAACCATTGTAGTCATTTAAAAGAAAAATCTTAAGCAATAAGTAAAGAGCAAAATAAAACTCGTATCTCTCAATACAATCTAGCTCAATTTCAATAAACTAAAATAATGAACCGATCGAATTGAGCCAAATGAGTTCTTCATAAAATAGAACACGTGATTCCAAGTTTAGAATCCCGTAAAACTTTATTTAAAATTTAATAAATGTCTCAATCCATACAACTTAACAAAACTAGTCAAAAAAGTTGTAAAAAAATGAAAAAAACTTACTAAATTTGTATAATTTTTTATATCATACAACAATTGGATCAGTGTAAATGTGTCGCATTATAGCAAAATTGTAAAAAAATGAAAAACTGTAAAAAGGCACACAAAAAGGCACAAAAACACCTTTTATGTTACCTCTGGCCTTGGTCAAGGCGAGAGGCACTAAAAGTCTCGCCTTAGCGCTTTAGCGCATGCTTATTTGCACCTTGACTACACTGATAATGACCAAGGGTAAACGACTTCTGGGACATATATTTTAGGGATAAAGTGTGTGCTTTATAATGTTGGGATGGAACAATATTTTAGTTAGACACGATCTTCACCATTCCTCCCAACAAGCAGACACGGACTTTCATACTACTTACAGATTGAGATACACTAAGTATGAAACAGTATAATAATGATGCAGTATGAAACAAGGCCCAAAATATCGCCGATATATCCAATATATCACCAATATATATCATTTTTTTAGTATACCGACATCTATATATCTGATATATATCCACCGAATATGGAACCCTTTCTTCCCGATATATATCAGAATTTCCGATATAAAATTTTATATCGCCGATATAACCGATATATACGATATTTACGATATATATCGTTTGACTTTTTGACCATTTTTTAATATAAAAATATCCTATATATATCAGTGAGATATCCAATATATCCAATATATATCGGCAAGATATCCGATATATATGTGCAATGTAATGAGAATATCGGAATAAGGGGTCGTTGGTGGATTAGAGAGTTTGGAATAAAGTGGAAAAAAAAAGGTTTCTGCTTTAGCATCTCTTTTAGACTTTTAGTCTATTCCCTTTGTCAGCAAACCCCATTACTTCAAAAAAAAAAAAACATCTCTCCTCAACCTTCACACCAACTCATCACAGATTCATAAACCAAAATCTAGTACTCAAATGAGCTTTCAATAACCCACGAGAAAAAAAGATAGCGGCATTTTTTGTACCCAGGTACTCATTTTCAGTTCTGTTGTTACTTGTTTTCTACTTAGTTACTCATCTAGCTGCAAAACCAATATCTTCATTTTTGTTAAAGAGGTTTGCTAAAGATATTAACTTTGATCATGAGATTACTTTATATGGTGATGCACAAATTGTTAATCTTTGAATGCTAGCTTTGTTAATGTTACTCAATCCCGAACTTGGGAGTGTTGGGTGAGTTGTTTATAACTTTATATGATACATCTACAAATTTCATTATTCATGCTTGATCTAAGTAAGATTATTTTCTTTCTTCTAGACATTAGACCTACCACATTATAATTCGTTAACAAATAAATAAAAGGAGCCCATGATGAAGTGAGTAAACGAAACAGAAAATGTGTTGGAATAATAGTACTAACGTGTTCTTCATGATCACTGTGTTACTTGATGAGAGATGTCGGTTGAATTTTGAGGATGAACTGATGAAGAAACACTGATTTAGTTTATAGTTCTGACAAAAAAAAACTAAAAGAACAAAAAGTGGACTTGATATGGGACATGAGAGAAAAAAACGGATTGGACATAAGATAAGGTCATAGGGTCCCACTATTGGCATGGGCGGATGGACCAAATTGCTTTTCCGAATGGTAGGACATGTGTGACCAAAATGCACCTTACAACTAAAAATGTAAATTACCATTACCATACATGATTCCAAGGCCTAATATTTTGAAATCGGGCGATATTTTAGACCCTTCAAAAAATGAAATATATCGGAACTGTCGATATATTAGAAAAAATAATAAAAAATCAGTCAAACATCGGTCAAAGTCAACAAAGTCAAAAGATATATGTAGAATAAGTCGGAAATATCGATTATATCGTCGAAATAAAGATATATTTTGGTTTTGCCGATATATATCGGGATAAAAAGGCTTAAATATTCGAGCTGTGAAATATCGAATCTTTCAATTTCGGATTGCTTAAAATAACGAAATATTTCAACGACATCAATTTGTCGTCCGAAATTTTCGGCCTTGGATTAGTGCTTCTTCTTTCTTTTTGTTGTGCTTAGCTAGCTACCTAGTGATTAGTATTGATTGTTTTTACCGGAATAGATTTGATCAGTGTTCTTTATAGGTATTGTTCATCTTGGTTATCTTCCTACCTTTTAGACAAGTGTTTTGTAGTGGTTTTGATTGAGATTCGATTAAGGTTACAAAGGTTAATCTGGCAGTGAAGATGACATCGGCGGTGAAACAGTGAAGAGGTCTAGGCGATTGTTTAGATCAGTGTAGTCAATAGTCAAAAGCGCTTTAAAGCATAAAAGACACACTTTTAGTGCCTCGCCTTGACCAAAGTAGCGAGAGGTAATATAAAGGCTTTTTTTGCTTTTTGTCTTTTTGAGGCACACACAAGCGCCTTATCAACTTTTACAATTTTTTCGTTTTTTTTTACAATTTTTGCTATACGTGACACATTTACACTCGATCCAATTGTTGTATGATATAAGAAATTGTACAAATTTAGTAAGTTTCATTGTGGAGTACACTTTAAACTTAATTTTGACTAGTTTATGTTAAGTTGTATGGATTGAGAGAAAACACAAAGATGGATTAAATTTTAAATGAAGTTTTCACGGGATTCTAAAATTGAATCCGTGTTCTATTTTATGAAAACTCATTTGACTCAATTCTATCGGTTCATTATTTTAGTTTATTGAAGTTGAGCTAAATTGTATTGAGAGATACAAGTTTTATTTTGCTCTTTACTTATTGCTTAAGATTTTTCTTTTAAATGACTACAATGGTTTTATGTTTATAATCACATAAAATTAATTTTAAAGTTTGGCTAAGCAAATCAGTAATAATTCATGTCATATTTAATATTTATTTTATTTTTATTTGATATATCTATTTTTTATTACTACTGGCGCCTCCGCCGATCGGTAGCTCCCGCTCTCAGCGCCTTAGCCTAAAAGGCAAGGAAGGTGTTTGCCTTAGGTGCGCTTTAACGCCTTTACTACACTGGTTTAGATAAATATATGCCGACTGAGGGCGGATTGGGTTCAGTAGTGATAAATATAGAATATTTCTCTACCTTTTCTATTTCCAATCCTTTTTGTTATTAGTTTGATGGCGGTGCCTGCCTAAGGTGGTAGTATATGTCCAAAGCAGATCAAAACAATTTCTTTCATCGATTGTTGGTATTGGTATTACGTGCTGAGTTGAGAAGTCTATATTCCAATGTTCTTTGGCAATAAACTATCGTGGTATAGATAATCGACTTCGCCGATTAAAGGTAGTATTAGCCCTCATAAGGGATCATTTTGATGGGGCATATGATAGGATCACAAAGAAAATTTAATTAGTTTTCTACAAAAATTAATGTAGCTATTATGTTATCTATAAATTAAGGTAGCTATTATGTTAAAATAAAAGAAATCTCATAAATTCATAAGAACTAAATTGATCTACATTGAAAAAATGAATAAACCTATGTCGAGAAAATGAATGATAAATTGAGAATGTTGGACTTTTATGTTGTTATATGCATAGCTCGATCACTATTGTTTACCTTTCGGTGTATGTCTATCCTTTTTATAGAGTTCAAATTGGATTGGGTTGTACCGTTGTAGTATTTGACTATTTGAAGAGTAGGCACTTTTTTAAATGTATGTCTTACATTTTGATTAATTAGTTATATTTGTTTACGTACAACATTTCAACGTGTTCGGAAAAATTGTTTCGTAGTTACATATTTGTCTAAGAGAAAAATGGTTAAGAAACCGGATATTGGTTGGTCTCATGGCGTACCGTTAGATAACAACAAAGGGAAGTTTAAATGCAATTACTACCAACTAGAATTTCATAGTGGTGGGGTCAGTCGCCTAAAATAGCACTTATAAGGGGTTGGTAACCAAGTGGCAAGGTGTAAGGAAGTCCCCGGACATGTAAGAATTGCAATGCAAGACCTACTACAAGATGGCACAAATAAAACACTTAAAAGACGGCAGCGTGAAACTCGAGTCGAGGAGACAATGTGTGCAAATTTGGACAATGATTCCAAGGATTTTGACGCAGAAGAAGAAGCAAGAGCATACGAAGAGAGGGGTGAGGAGTTTCAGGGCATGCAACATGCACGAAGAAACTCTGTAGCTGACCAATGGGAAGAAAGACAGCTAGAAAGGGAAGGAGAACAAGTAATAAATTTTTGGCATCGTACTACTTTTCTGTCAGGAAGTGGCTCTGGATCAAGCAACAAAGGAAAGGGATTCATGGGTTTGCGGAGGTCCAAAACCATGAGACAAGCAACAATTGATCCATACACTATTAGACAGCCGGGACACGACCAACCTAGTGTCAAAGACGTGGGTAAAATGAAGACATTTAGGTAGAAGTTGGGTAGACGGATCAGTTCATGGTTCAATTTTGCCGGAATACCTCCACATGCATTAACGACAAACAATCCATATTACCAACCAACTATTGATTTCATCACGAAATGTCCTACTGGAGTGAAAAGACCAACTGCTGAAGATGTACTGGGAAAATATTTAAAGATGGAAAATGATGATATCGACAAATTCAAAATGGGAGTGGCAGAGAAGTATCCAACTTATGGATGCACCATCATGTGTGATGGTTGGTCTGTGACAAGAAAGATATCCCTCGTTAACTTTATGGTTTATTGTGACGGGGAAAGAATTTTCAAGAAGTCTTTCGATATCAGCATTGAATCGAAAGATCACAAAACCGTATTTAAGTTAATGAAAGAAGTTGTTGATGAGATAGGTGCACCAAATGTGGTGCAGATAGTAACTGATCAAGGTTTGCCTACAAAAAGGCTAGAAAATTGCTGATGAAGACACCAAGATATAATTTATTTTGGACACCGCGTGCTTGTCATTGCATAGACTTGATGTTAAAAGATATTGCCAAGTATCATCGGGTGGTGGGGTGTATCAGCAAAGCTCATTCAATTACAAAGTTCATTTACAATGCATCCAGGGTCTTAGCATTAATGAAGGAAACATATGATGGCGAAATAGTTAGATCTGCAACAACTAGATTCGCCACAAACTACTTGTTTCTCAAAAGTCTCCAGCAGAAAAAGATATCGCTTAGGCAGATGTTCGTGGATCAAAGATATCTCGACACCCCATCGGCTAATTCTGTAGAGGGTATGATGGCAGTGGAGCAAGTTGCTCAAGAGCTTTTCTGGAATGATGTTAACTATGTTGTACAAATTCTTGAACCTTTGTACAGATGCCTAAAGTTGTTGGATGGTGACAAGAAGCCAACAATGTCATATGTACAGCAAGCCTTTGAAATAATGAGGGAGAAGATCTCTGAAATCCCTGGATGTAGTTGGGTCCTTGATATTATTGACAAAAAATGGACAAAACAATTATTGCATGTGCTACACACAGCTGGTGAGTTTACTTGATTTAGTTTGAGTATTCAAATATTCCTAAAAGTTATGTTTATTTCTACTAGTAATGTATCTGAACCCAGAGTACCAATACACATTGAAGCTCAAATTCTCCGATCCCCACAAATAAGCAGTTATAAAAGTAGCAAAAGTATTATTTAGTGATGGTCGCAAACAAGCAAAAGCATTGTATCAGGTAAAAATAAGAATTTTATATTCTCAAGTTAGAATTTGAATTTTACATTTATGCTGGGTCACTAACACTTTGGTCTATTAGATGATGTCGTTTCGGGATCGTGTTGGGGAATTTGGTACACTACTGCAAATTTGGAATAGCAATTTCACACCCGGGTAAATGAAATAATTTTTTCATACTCTCAATCACTCAAATGCATTGTCTATAGATAATTAATATGTGTTTTTTTTGTTTAAATAATGCAGCTGAATGGTGGGAGTTGTATGGTGGTGATACAGAAGAGCTAAAAGAGTTGGTGATCAAAATCCTTTCTCAAATAGCTTCATCATCTGGGTGTGAGTGCAATTGGAGCACATTCGGCCTAATTCACACGAAACTTAGGAACCATATTGGCGCGCGCCAAAATTGATGATGTTGGTGAAGGTCCACTACAACTTGCATTTGAAGCAAAGACGTGCACAAAATACAAATAATGATCAAATTATTGACCTCACCCAAGTATTTATGGATAGTGAACAAGTTGCTCCATTGGCTGACTGGGTTATTGATAAAAATCTTTTAAGCTTTGTGTTGGATACGGAAATCGCAGGCTTGACCCGGATGTTGAAGATATGGTTAAATGAGAGTAATAAAGAAGATGGCGATCTTTAGTTTGATTTGGGCCCCGAATTTGACACACCTCTCCAAACACAAGATAATTTGTCCGAGAACATCTTTGGTGATGACGAGACACAAGAACCTGATACTGATGATGATGATAGTGGTGGTGGTGATGGTGACAACAACAGTGGTGGTGGTGGTGGTGGTGGTGGAGGTAATTTTAACGTTCAATTGCATGACTCAACTGATGAGGAAACTCCATTGGACCCACAAGTATATGAGGTTGCACCTAGAAACAATAGTGGTAGAGGAGTTCTTAATGACAATTCCCAAAAAATGTATGAGCCAGGGCGTGGAAGTGTTGGTCAAAGAAGATAACGATGACACATTATACGAAATGATGTTGATATTGATTCAATTTCTTCTAATTTTGAAGCAATGAGTATGAGTTCAGGGACACTCAACCATGACAATGAGAGGGTATATAGTAATAGTTGGGGATACAACCAATCAAGAGATAACGATTCTTCTAGTGGCATGATCAGTCACCTGCGAGTAGTGCGTCATATGGTTCTTCATATGGATATTGGATGGGGGTTGATCAACAACTTTATGGCGCACCACAACCTAAACCAACATATGGACAACTCTATCCAAATTATGAATCTGTTGGAACTGCACCTGGATTTGTTGCATTGTGCCCAATGTATACTTACACCAACACTCCTCGAATTGAAATCATGTTAAAATTTCCAACACAAAAATATGAATGGCATGTTCGACAATTTCTCAACGGTTGGTATAACTCTGTATACACTTGGGTAGGGTATTGTGAAGCAGTTAGGATTCAAGAATCGGATATGGAAGTTGACCAGCCACGTCACTCGTTTATGTATTGATGTAACTTATTTATCTTATTTTGTAATTTGAAACTTTGAGTACATTAGATTATGACATTGTGGTTAATTATTTGTCAATATTTTTTTATGGTTTTCTTGATAAATAAATGTTGCTATTATGTCTTCCGATATATCCGATATTTCCAATATTTTAGATAGTTTGGACTGGTCAAAAAAAAAAATGGATATATCCAATATTTCCAATATATCCGATATATATCGGTTTTTGGGTACACCAATATATTCACCAAATTCGATATTTTGGGCCTTGGTATGAAATGGTGGTACTTTTTTCTTACAAAGGCCAAATTTAGTCTTTCCCAAATAAAATCCTAGGGTTAAGTTCAATCATATTTAGTCTCTCCAGAAACTAGATCATAAGACTTTAATTGGAGATTTACAAAATTGATGCAGAATGATAGAGACACTTCCAATATATTTTTGTGCGATGTAATAGACTAATTGTTCATCTATGCTCTAAGAGCTTAGGGATAGCACCTTCCAAAGAAAGAAATGATACGATTTACGAGAACAAGAACCTTCCATGTGTAGGAACGACCAGATACAAGGACCACATATATGAAAATGCTCAAACAAAAGTATGCTTTTTTTCTCATCTTATATCATTTAATACAACCAACAAATTTATATGAGTTCAGTAAAGATTCACCTGTGTTTCCTTCAATTGGTACAATAAAAGACTTAAAACTCGATAATCAAAGGACTTCAGATGAATTGCTCGCATCACATCCTCAATCGAAATCTGCACAATACATCTTTATTACAAATTCCAATAGGGCCACCAAAAGTGAGCTTAATCTTTATTGCAAATAAATCTGAATATATTTCTCTCTGACCTTATCTTTACTACAAATAAACCTGAATATCTTTCTCTCTAACCTTATATCTAGCATAGTACTAATGCCTATTAGTGCTAGCTAAGTTTTCTTAATAGATTCATCTCTTCTCCTCCTCTTCACTTCCTTACTTCATCTTTGGCTCCTCAAAATCAGACAGCAACCACTAGTCCCACCACCACTACCTTCTTTCCTCAAATAGCCAAAAAACACAACAACTACAAGTTTGGTCGGTGTTGTACCATCGACCATTACACATTTTCTTGGGGAGTACCAACGATCAAGCGAATATGATGTGGTTGCTTCCCACCTTTTTATCACATTGGTAACTGTCACAGGTTCACTTGGTCGGTGGCGACCATACGAGTAATTATCGGTGGTGCAGCTCCGACATAATTGATAAGAAACTTTTTCACCTTCTCTGCTTTTTTACCAGAAGATGGAGGAATTATAGGAGTGGGAAAGGAGGAGGTGAAAATGGTAGTGGTGGTGTCTACTGTGGTGATCATAGACAAGAACTTCAGAATTCATGAAATTCCAACAAACTGAAAATTCCAAATTTTAACCAAAACCCGACATTTTTGGAACTTTGCACTTTCCTCTCGTAATATTAAAAACCACCAAACTTCAAGCTTTCCAGGAAAAGTTGTGTCTATGGCGGCAAGGGTGGTAATGGTGGTGGAAGCCGTGAAGGACAAGGGTGCCCCAACCATTTCTAATAAATATGGTAGTTAATCCAATTTTTTTAGGTAGTCGCTGTTTAAGATATGATGCGTGTATAAACATTGAGCCAAAAACAATCGTTCTCAATTTGAATGGATGATATCGTGGAAGTGCTATCTTAATCATATAGCCATATAGGTGTTGGTAATCAAGTACCTTTTTTCTGCTGACAAGCGCATGACAAAGCTTTCTTTCTAGAGCCCAATACTCTTCTCCAAAACTCAGCTCCACTCTTATTCTAACTCAAGTGAATAAAAAAAAATGTTAGATTCTTACCTACCAAAGAGAAATAAATTTTATACCAAAAAACAATGATCAGTGACAGAGATGATAAACCTGTCAGTCATAAGCCCATGACGCTCTAGTACAAAAATCAATGGTCTAAGTGCACCTGTTTGGAAAGCTTTTACAATGTGATCAGCTAACTTCTCGTTCTTTTCCTGCATATTCTCATAAATCAGAATGACCATATTAATTAGTTATATGCGTAAAAGGTCTCGTTACCAAATACCAAAATTGTCAAACTTACCGTGTTAGAAGTATTACCAACAGATATCTTCCCTGATATATTCACAAGTTCTTCATTGAAGCTGTCCAGCTGCATTATTCAAGAAACTAAACTGCTAAAGAAGAAACTTAAAATAAAGAAATGTGAAATGCTGGTCCATTAGCAGAGAGAGAGAGAGGATAGCTGGCTCCATCACCAAGTATAAAGTGTCTGAACTTCCTAGAAAAACATGTACTATTGATTGCTTATGTCAACTTGGTCCAAATGTATGGTAGCTGGATTGTTCAAAATGAATGGAGTATTGTGTCGGATAAGCTGTAATTCACAGTATAATGTATATGAGGCCTGAATGTTATATGCTGCAGGATCAGTATTGGATTTCACCTACCTTTGTCCATGTCTATATCAAATAGGCATTGATGACGAAATAGGCCATAGGTCAAGAGGAAGTGTTACTATGAAAACTAGGTCATACTTAAGAATGCCTGCCCCGAACTATTACTTCTCTAATTCCACCTCCCCCCCACCCTTTTCATTTTTTTTTCCTTTTGTGGGGGTGGGGAGGGAGGGAGTTATACTTATTGACTTATTATATACACAGAAACTGACACTTGAATGAGAAGCTTTCTACATAATTCCTCGCCTTTTCAAGTTTCTCATGATCAAAACTTTAAGAAATTGAAACCATTGTCACCCAGTCAAATTCCACAATACTAATTTGATATATTTATTAAGTCCTTGAATCTTTCCATTAATCTGTAATTAATATAACCTTGATAGTGGAGGTGTCCCCTTTACCTGATAAATGTAACTTTCTGTAAATGAAAGCACAGGAAGATGTCTGAATACAGATTCTGGTTTGTTCACATCCATTCCATGAAACATGAAATAAGACCTGCACTGTAAATTGTACAGACCAATTATTACACTATATTTGAATAATTTTTACTATATCTGTGTGCACATGCTCAAAATAATACCAGCATATCCAAAATATATTGAAGAGTCAAGCCAAGAAGAAAGGAGAGAGACAAAATAAACGCGAAAGACTAGTGTTCCTACCTCTACTATAGCGTATGATTCTTAGTGCAAAAATCCCACTAGTCGTTAGCACCTAAAAGATAAGGATGTTGAAAAGGAAAGGAGGTTCCTAATTTCCTATGCTAGAATCATGAACGAATAGGAGCAGCCGAGCAGGCAACAAATGGTAATTTATTCATGAAGCACAGAACAAGGAAGTTAGAACCCGCTAATTAATGGCTACTAGCCTCCTACACAGATTCTCTACTGGCATTCTGGCAATATACCCAAGAGGATGATCACAAAGTACGTCTAAGTTCTAACCAGTAAAGTGGAACTCATAGAATAGCATCAACCAACTATCTCGATTTTTCATCCAAAGGAATCAAGTTCCCACCCTCCCCCCAAACATCTCAAAGGCACTAAAATGCAACTCCATGACACTTTCACAATACCCCTTAAACCCAGTATCCAAACACACTAGCTTACATAAAAGTTCTACTATAACCTACATCGGGCTCGTGATATAAAACTTCCGAGTTATTGAATTTATCCATATTGAGCTCCACACACCGTCATAGTTAACGTTTACAAAGCAAGCAAGAAAATACAAATCTTTGCAGGATGGAGGAAATGTGGACATGCAAACACTTTAATACTTCATTTAGGTTCCACTAAAAAGGAAAAAAAAAACTAAAAACAGATGATGCACACTCAGAAAATCACATGACCTTTTCTAGAAATTTAACAAATGGAAACAATAAATTACTCACAAAATCCTCTAGTGTAGAATTTGCTCGCTGCATTGCATCCAGTCCAACCATGGGCATTTCTTCACGCTTACTAAGATTACTTTCATTATTAACACAATGCTCAGTTAGATATGGAGAACTGAACTGCTCATCTGCAAAAATGTACAGCCTCAGTTCCAATTTACAATAAAGCCAAGTAAACACAATAAATAGTTAATTAATTATATACCTTGTCCATCACAAGAAAACAAAACTTGTTCTTCTTGGAGAAAATCTGGAGAAATCTGTCAAAAATAATAATATCAGCGAAAAGTAAACTAGGTAGTGAACAAAGTCAGTAACATAAGCATATCTACCTTGGGGGTAATTTCGGAAATTAAAGTAAATTTTTTCTTCATGTCGAGAGTTCCATATGGTTTGACCTTGGAACAAAAACAAAAAAAAAAAAAATCAAATAAACAAGAATGACTTTTAACGTGTTGAGTAAAAGAAATTTTGAGACTAGTACTACTATGAAGAGGAAGAAATCTGCAAGGAAACGAGTTGATTCGTTGTTATCGTGGGCACGCATGGAAGAGACCATTTTCTGAACTCGCTCTAGCTCACGAAGTGCTTCCATCTCCTTTTCTTTCTTCTCTCTTTCGGCTTTCACTTTTCAGACCGACTCATTCTATTGTGGCCTTTTCGACTTGGACTGGAGCCCAACATGCCTAGTAGTTTGGACTAAGAGTCTTTATCCAGCTGGCAGTAACATATTTAAATAAAATATTTTAATAATCGCGTCATCTACACTCCTGCAATAGTAAATTAACTATAAAAAACTACTTACGAACGGGTGTCGTTATATTAAATTATTGTAAAAAATATTAGCAACTATGCATAGCTATGAGATATGAAAATTATATTAATCAGTTATTCAAATTTCTTGCATCACTCTCTATAAAATGAAGATCAAACCTCGATAAAACTCATTATCGACTTCTTTTTGTTGTTAGGTTTAAAAATAGAAGTTTGATTGAAATTTTGTGAAAATGTCTAATGTGACGAAGATAATATTGAAACTACTTGAATAGCATGACATTCTTAATCATAATAAAAAAAAATTATGATAAACACTACTTAAAATGAAAAACTATATTTGTCGAGACATTTATTCCCTCTACTTATAATACAAACATGTTTTAGGGTTATTAGTTCAATGCATTTGCATTAAGTTTATGATTTTCCATTAATTATTCATTGAAGTTAGTTCAATGTAGTACATTGCATTCAGTTTCCAATTTCTCATTAATTATTCTTTGAGGTTAGTTCAATATATGTAGTTGCATCAAGTTTTCGATTTCCCGTTAATTATTATTTGAGGTTAGTTCAGTGCAATTGCATCCACTTTATAATTTCCTGTTAGTTATTCATTAAAGTTAATTTAGTACAGTTGCATCCAATTTTTTATGTTTAATTAATTAGTCTTTGATATTAGTTCAATGCATTTGCATCAAGGTTCCAATCTCCTGTTAATTACTCTTTGAGATTAGTTCAATACATCTGCATTCAGTTTCTGATTTTTCGTTATTTATATTTTGAGGTTAGTTGAATGCAGTTGCATCTAATTTTCGATTCCCGTTATTTAATTTTTGAGGTTAGTTCAATGCAGTTGCATCTAGTTTCCGATTTCTCATTAATTATTATTTGTGATTAGTTCAATACATCTGCATCCAATTTTCAATTTCATGTTAATTGTTCTTTGAGGTCAGTTCAATGCAGTTGCACCAAGTTTCTGATTTTCGATTAATTATTCTGTGAGATTAGTTTAATGTATTTGCATCCAGTTTTTTATTTCTCGTTTATTATTTGATAAAATTGCATTTGCATCTAGTTCCCGATTTCTAGTTAATTATTGTTTAAGGTTAGTTCAATGAATTTGCATCCAAATTCCGATTTTCAGTTAATTATTTCTTGAGATTAGTTCAATGTATTTGCATCCAATTTATTATTTATGCTTTAAGGTTAGTTCAATGCAATTACTTCCGGTTTCTGATTTCTCGTTAACTATTCTTTGAGGTTATTTCAGTGCATATTTGTATTCAGTTTCTGATTTCCCACCAATTATTCGATCTATAAGGTTAGTTCAATGCAGTTGCATTTGGTTTTTGATTTTATGTTAATTATTTTTTGCGTTTAGTTCAATGCATTTGCATCCAGTTTCTGGTTTCCCATTAATTATTATTTGAGGTTTGTTTAATGTTTAATGCATACCATTTACGATTTCCCATTAAATATTTTTCAAGGATTTGCATCTATTTTCTAATTTTCCGTTAGTTGTTCTCTGACGTTAGTTTAATACAATTGCATCAAGTTTTCGATTTATAGTTAATTACTTTTTGAGTTTAGTTTATTACATTTGCAAAAAGTTTTCGATTTTCCGTTAATTACTCTTTGAGCTTAGTTATGTATTTGAATCCAGTTTTCAATTTTATTTAAATTATCCAATGTGGTGCGTAATATCAACTTCTACTAATCTATCTATAGTGTCCTTCCAAACATGACATAAAAAATAAATTATGTTTGATTTACTATGTTGGATCATCAAAGATTATCTAGTTTCCAATTTTCCGTTAATTATTCTTTAAATTATGCATGACTCACTATGTGAAATCCGCAAAGATTATATACGAACGGGTGTTGTTATATTAACTATTCTAAAAAATATTTGCAAATATGCAGAACTATTATATATTAATATTATATTTGTCACTCATCCAAATTTCTTATAACGTGAAAACCTCACTCTCCATTAACAAAAACTCACATTTGATAAAATCCTTCAATTTTATTTTGTTGTTTAATAATTGAAGTTTAATTGAAGTTTTGTGAGATTGCCTAATAAGGCGAAGTTCATATATATTGAAGCTACTTGAATAGTAATAAGTTATCAATCATACGGAAAAAGATAAGATAAACACAATTTTAAATGCAAAATTATACTTATCGAGACATTCTTACAACATATAATCTAACTATGTTTTGAGGTTAGTTTAATGCATTTGCATCCAGTGTCTAATTTTCCGTTATTTATATCTTGAGGTTAGTTCAATGCAGTTGAATCTAATTTCTGATTCCCGTTTTTTTTTTTAGGTTAGTTCAATACGGTTGCATCTAGTTTCCGATTTCTCATTAATTATTCTTTATAGTTAGTTCAATACATTTCCATCCAATTTCCAATTCCCTGATAATTGTTCTTTGAGGTTAGCTCAATGCATTTGCATTCAGTTTCTGATTTCCAGTTAATTATTCTGTGAGATTAGTTTAATGTATTTGCATACAATTTTTGATTTCCCGTTTATTATTTGATAAGGTTGCATTTGCATCTAGTTTTCGATTTTACGTTAATTATTGTTTGATATTAATTTAATGAATTTGCATCCAGTTTCCAATTTCCTGTTAATTATTTCTTGAGGTTAGTTCAAAACATTTGTATCAAATTTATTTTTTAAGATTAGTTCAGTGCAGTTGCAGTAGGTTTCCGATTTTCCATTAATTATTCTTTAAGATTAGTTCCACGCATTTGTATCATGTTTTCAATTTATAATTAATTTTTCTTTGAGGTTAGTTCAATGCAGTTGCATCTAGTTTTTTATTTCTCATTAATTTAATCTTTGACGGTTAGTTCAATGCATTTGCATCCAGATCCGATTTCCCGACAATTATTTTTTTATATTAGTTTGATGTATTTGCATCCAAGTTTTGATTTCTCGTTAATTATTATTTGAGGTTAGTTTAATGCAGTTGTATCCATATTCCGATTTTCTATTAATTACTTTTTAAGATTAGTTTAATGCGTGCATTTGCATCCAGTTTCCGATTTTCCGTTAATTATTTTTTAAGGTTAGTTCAATGCAGTCAATACAAAAGAAACGACTTTACCCGACTGATAATGACTGTCGCCAAAGGTATTACCCGACAGACCAAAACTGTCGCACGACCATCGAAAAAAGCTCGGTCGGCATAGGCTTCCGACAGTTATTAACAGTCAGAACAAGCCGTCGGGTTTGATGATCTTTGCCGACAGCTACTCCCACTGCCTTGGACCGTCGGGTATGCCTGCTGTTGTGAACCGTCGGATATGGACTGCTGTTGTGAACCGTCGGATAAACCTGCTGCCACTAGCCGTCGGATAGGACGAGTGTTATAGGCCATCGGGTAGGTCAGGTGCTAGTGACAGTTGGGTATTCCAACAATTGTTGCTGCTGTTAATGAATGTCGGGTATTGCTTCTACGCGACAGCCTTTGTTCGTCGGATATTAGTTTTGTTTATTAAAAAAAAAAATATTGGTCATTAAAAAAAAAAAAATCTTTCCAAGTATCCTAACATCACAATTATTACAAAAAAAAACTCTTCAAATAATCCATCCCAACATCACAAGACCGTCAGAAAACGCTCGGTCGGCAGTGGCCGTCGGTGTTGACTCTAAGAAGAAATACCCACTCCTAAATAATAAATGTTGCGGACAAAAGAAGACCATATAGCAAAGTTTCCCCAACTAGATCTCGCAAGTCCTCTGTTGAGTTCACTCCTTGAAAGCATGAGTGAAACCCCAAGGGAAACCTCTGAAAAAATGCCTAGCCCAAAAGTTGTAAAGGCCGAGCTAGGAGTTTTTCCCCATGTTGTAGACAGGAAGGTACTTAGCCTACTCTTACTGCTGCTATCATTGATACTTCACTTGTAAACTAGGACTGGGATTCCTGCTTTGACAATTCAGCCTACAACATTGATCGTGGGTATCTCTTCGTTAAGTACATCATAATCCAGGATGTTGCATACATGTTAAGAAAGAATTAAACAATTATTCACTTCACTTGAGAAGATATGGATCCAAGAAATGGCAGCACTACAAAAGAAAGAGGGTACCAATAAAAAAAAAAAAAAAATCAATGAATAGCTTATTTAGAGAGAACATAAAACTTAACATGATAAAAGCTTCTTCGTAAGAGCTTTGCAGTGTTAATATACACTTACAGTATACTTGGTGGAGAGTAATCACCACAAGGATTCTAAAAAAGGATCCTCATGAAATAGACTTCTAATGTTCATAGGAGTTTGGTTCGTCCGTTACGACTGTTAACTTTATGATTCTAATGTTAGAGTTGATTAGTTATATATTCTTTATGATTCTAATGTTAGAGTTGATTAGTTATATATTCTCCTTTCATGAGGTACTCATCAAGTCAACATTCTGAACTAGTGGCACAATGGTGCTTACCTATTTTAAGGTTAATGTCATCAGTACACTCATCACAAATGCTTTAACTGTATAATTTGTTGGACTAAGGTAAGAGATTTTACCTGCTGCAAACTATCCACCTGTTTACTCCCACGAGACGGGCACGGAGAGCTTTCTGTACATCATTTCGGTTCAAATAATTTACAGTTTCATCTTCAATGCAGACATCAACACTCTAAGTGACTTGATGTGGATTAGAAGGAAGCCAAAATTGACATTGTAAGATATATTGAGGGACAAGAAAGAAAGAGGGGTAAACTAAATCAGTTCATTAGAGAAGAGTAGAAATACTATGGATCAACTCACTTGGGGACTGATAATCTTGGATTGTGAGAAGACCGTGATGTGCAAACATCTAGGGTGACATTGTACTTATCTACAAATCTACTTGCTTCTTTACCCACTTGGGACATTACCATTGAGCATATAGGAGAAACAGATTCCCTATAGTATTCGCTCACATATCAACAATAATTACAAGCTGATGTGAAAATTTTGTATGTAACATCTGATATCAAACCAAGAGACCAGAAGTACTCAGCTCTTGAATTGAAATCTGTCTCAAATTCGAAAGCAATGATTGCTTATTTGGAATGGAAAATTAAGACATCAGCTCAAACAAAATCATCCAACAAGATTTATGTTTAACTTATTATCATTTCAAATAAACTCCTTAAGTTGAATTCTTTTAACTACTTATAGCAATTCCTTTCAAATTAAACAACATTTTATTTTTGTTGAATTGAATCATCATCTCTGCAAGTTGTGGGATATAATGCCCTGGTAATTGCAACATTCTTGTAATCAGTCTTGCTCTTATGTTCTACGATGAACAAATGACGATGAGATTGACAAACATTCTAGTTTTACCTGCATAGCTTTCCCTGGTAATAAATAGTTCCGTTTTGCATGCTATCTTGGAAAACTTATCAAACCAAGTGTAGCAAAAGCGAGAAGATTATCCCTAGCTTAAGCATCCAAATTCGCAACAGTTCCTCAAAGAGATTTTTGGTAATCTAAATACAAATGGACTTTAATTTGAATCCAAGTAGTAGCACTTAAAATGTATCACAAACTAACTTGATTTCAAGTAGTGTCAATAAGTAATTGTTCAAAGTGATGAGACATGCCTGTTATCTTGTCATATACAGTCTCAAAAGAGATTTGATTGGAGAAAGAGAATCCAACACCCACTGGAGTCTCTAAGTATAACATATTTGCTTCTGCAGAACAAATGTGAATCAAGTATCAATTTGCAAAGCTGATCTTAAACCACTCATTGTACATAAATGTAAAGAGAAAGTACATTCAAGAGATATTAAATGGATACCTGTATTCCAGCTATGCTCATTTCTCACCAAAACCTTTCCACTTGGTCTAAAAGGCCCATTTTCAGAAAATGCTCCAACACCCAAAGAAGAACAACCAGGACCTACAAAGAAAACAAAAAGATATTTGAATCTTCTCATAGGAACATAGAAAAAAAAAGAGTTTGCTCCTTCTTTCCCCTACACATAAACGTCTTATAATTAAGTGAGGCGGAAGTGCCGACCGGATTCAACCCGTAGAGAGCAAGAGGCTTTGAAGCTGGATCCATCTCCGCTTCAACAAAGTAGTAAAATAGAGATTTTTTTTTTTCTTCACAACTATAGTAACATAGCCTTTGAATCTTGTTGGAGGGTTGCCGGGCAAAGACGAGTTATTTTGTCGATAATTTTGGAAAGGACTCTACCTTCATAAAAAGCATTGGCTGAAGCAGTGCTAGTACTACAACCAACACCATGGTTTTCCATTACAGTGCATGCATTATTTCAGGTAGAAAGAATGTAGTAGGAAAAGGGAAGTGTAGAGGTAAATAAAGATTTGAGATGCTGCCCAGTGTGAAGCGTGAACTGTGGAGGGACTTGCAATGCTAACTCTAAGCATACATTGACTTTAAGCTAACTCTACGCATACACTAACCATCAAAATTAGATGAAACTAGATGAAACTAGAGTCAAACACATATTAATACATCATTTAAAAGGAATGATGTATACTCTAAGCTCTACGCATACACTAACTCTACACTCTACGCATACTCTAAGCTAACAGTACAAAATTAGATGAAACTAGAGTCAAACACATATTAATACATCATTTAAAAGGAAAACACATCTTAAATAATTTCCCAAAAAACCACATACTTATGTTTTGGAATAGATCAATGCAATGAACAGCTTATATTTTTCGCAATTATATTAGATACAAACAAGCTAAATATAAAGTCATCTTATAAGTTATAACCACTATACATGTATAAAAAGCTAATTAGTCTACCAAGAAGTTAAAACATAATAAACAAAACCTAGCTCAAGTTGGTTTATGACCATCAAAACACAAGTTTCAACAAATCTAAACAATTTAACACATAGTAATCCAAAAAAGAAACTAAGCCCACAGTTGGTATTACTTAAATCCTACTTATAAAACACTAAAAACACAAAACAAATATGACAGTAGTACTTTAATGAGGAACAACAACAAAGTAGTACCGCCAACAAGAGAAGTACTTTCATGAGGCTTAATCAAGATACATAAAGTTTACGTAAAACTGAAAACATGTAATGAAATAAAAAAACAGGTTCAATCCAATTTCAAGAACTAAAACGTTGATGAAATATTTGTTTAACAGAAGAGGAACGTTTACTTACAGAGGTGAAGTTGTACAACATAACTACTACAAAAAAAACCAAATGCAAAAGGAAAAAAATCAAATTTTAATCAAAATAATCAAATTTATTACCTTGATGGCTTATAAATTTTAACCAATTATTTACCTTGATGGCTTCAACCTAATAAAGTGCTACAAAGCAACCTAAAAAACACCAAAACAAAAGAAATCAAATTTTGATATTGAGAATTAATGAATTTAAAATTAAATGTTTAAGATTGAGAGTGAGTCGTTACCTTTTCGAGTGGAATTGTGAGAGTGAGAGTGAGAGAGGGATGAAGCGGCAAAGTTATTATTTTGTTTTTCTGTTTTTTTTTAATTATTATTTTGTTGACCTAATTTGTTGGTCTGAACAAATTTATCGTGGGAAATGAAATTCTTGATGTAACAATGAAAAATAACAACTTGTCAAATTTCATTCGTGAGTTATAGAGATAAGAAATCTTAGCTCATATAGCTTGTGCATTTAAGTTGTTGATAAATTTTGGTGACATATACTTTGCAAAGTATTCATCAAAACACAGAAAGCAAATTGGAAAACTTACCATAAATTATGGCAACGGAGTTCCAGTTGAACTCAACTACAAAAAAAACTCAAATTTTAACTAAACCCCATTTCTTAAATAATCAAATTTATTAGAAAATACTCAAACTAACCCTAATTATTTACGATGAAGTGTTACAAAACAACCTACAAAATCGTCAAAACAAGAGATTATTCGTATTAATGCAATTAAAACTTGATTTTACATTGAATTGAATGTGGGTGAGAGAGAGACTGAGTGAGAGGGAGTGAGGGATTTGAGAAGGTGTTACCTTCTTGAAGCGTGAGTGAGGGGAAGGCAACCGACAGCAGGCTTGAGTGAGAGGAATAATAGTTAGGGTTTTCTTTATTTTTTGATTTTTTCAGAAAATTTAGAGTGGGAACTGAAATTGGTTTGGCGCCCTGATAATTGGAATAGATATGCCAACAGCTGAAACTCGCATGAACAAATCGGACGGTTAATAAGTACAACAAAAATTTAATCAACAGTCGGCATATTTATGGTGTCTGTCGGAAAGAAATGAGGGTTAAAAACCGTCAAACTATCCGACGGATAAAAACTCTCGTGATAAGCGTCGGTTATAACCAAAACACGTGAAGTCTTTGGAATAACTCAATGGGACGGATGGCAAAATAATACCCGACGGATAAACTTTGCAGGGAACGTCCTACAGATGGGAACCGTCGGGTAATCTCTATGGGGTCTGTTGGGTAAACTCATTTTTTTGGTAGTGAGTTACATCAAATATATATATATATATATATATAGTGTTGAAAATTTATAAATAAATTTATAAATTTAATTGGAATATGTCGTAATTATTGTAGCTAGAATTGTGATTTTTGGAATCCTTAACTATGAATAAATGTTTAAATCCCATTGTAGATGGCGCATCAAATCGAAAGGGTTTTAGGAAAATCGTTTTCGGTGGAAACTATTGTTTTTAACAATTTAGTTTTTTGTCTCATATTTTTTTTTCAGCTATATTGTTTAGGAAAAGTTGGAGACTGTGTGACACTCTAGATGGGATTATTTTTTCATAATTAGTTATAGTGTTTAGGAAAAGTTAGAGACTCTCAAAAACTTTATATGGGATTGTTTTCTTATTTATATCATGTTTTTTTATAAATAGTAATAGAGTTTAGAAAAAACTGGAGTTCCTACGAGTATTCCAAAAAAATAGATTGGTGAGGGTATAACTATAATATATATCTAAGAAATTAGAATATGTCGTAATTATTGTGCCCGTAATGGTGATTTTTTGAATCTTTAACTAAATAAATGTCTAAATCACATAGTGGATGGGCACAAATCAAAGGGTTTTAGGAAAAGGGTTTTAGGAAAATTGTTTCGGTGAAAATTAGTTTTTGTTTTGTTTTTTTTTTTTTTTTTTTTTTTTTTTTGGGTAATTAGCTATATTGTTTAGGAAAAGTTGGAGATTCTGTGAAACTCTAGATAAGATTTTTTTTTTCGTAATTAGCTATAGTGTTTAGGAAAAGTTAGAGAGTTTGTGAAACTCTAGATGGGATTGTTTCATTATTTATATCATACTTTTTTATATTTAGTAATAGAATTTAGGAAAAAATGGAGTCTCTATGAGGGTATAGCTATAATATATATCTAAGGATAAAGATAAATATTTGTTTCCTATTTTATCTCCTACTTTTTCTTAATTAGCCATGACACATGTGGACACTCTAGAAACGTTTCCTCAATTGAAGAGGGTAGGTAGAGCTCTAATATATATATAAATCCTATTTTATCTCCTACTTTTTCTTAATTAGTCATGACACGTGGACACTCTTTCCTCAATTGAAGAGGGTAATATAATATATATATATATATATATATATATATATATATATATATATATATATATATATATATATATATATATATATATATATATATATATATATATATATAAAGATATGTGCTGAAAAGGCTTTATAAAATGTCTCACACAAATTAGAATGAGATCCAAGCTAGGAAGAAAAACGAAAATGAAGAAAAGTGCATATGTTAAAATTGTGAGAGTGCGTGATGGATATTCGGGCACTTACTCGGGAAGTATATTAGTCTGCTTCTTAAGAAGTTAATAACCCAACAACAAATGCAAATTTCAGGTATATGAAAGGGTTATGCGAATAACATTTTGAGTGTTCTAATTTGGCATATCTCACATAATCCTTAGAGAATATGAGGAACCGTTGTAAGCTGATTTTACACCCTATACTAAGTTATTAAATGAAGAATATGTAGTATTTTTGAAGTTGCGTTAAGGATATATTCGAAATAAGTCGGTGCTTTATCATAGACACTAAAATGTATGATTTGTAATAGAGAATTAACTTCTACAAATCAACTATTTTTTAGCAATTTTATTTTATTCGATCAAATATATATAAGAATTGGAACACTAAAAGTGTTTGATTTGTAATAGAAAATTACCTTCTACAAATCACCTATTTTTTAGTAATTTTATTATTTGATCAAATATATAAGAATTGGAAATACATTTAAACTCTCCAAATATAAGAATTAGAAATACACCCAAACTCTCCAAAGAAGTTCCATGTATGTGGGATTGTAGGTTTTTAGAAAAGACTATATTTCATATCAGAGTGCCACATAGGAGAGAGAAATATTATCTCTCATATTAGAGTGCCACATAGGAGTGAGAAAAATCTCTTTTAGAGGTATTTGCTTTAGTATATAGACAAGGTTTTAGACCCAGCCATATGGCCGGAATCATTTCTAAAATTCACAGCCCATAAATTTTTGCTAGGAATTCAATGACAGACAATTATTAGCATAATTTTTTAGAGTTGATGTCACACCCCGAATTTCGATAGAATTCGGAAAAACCATATTTATTCCCAACTCTTCGATTTTCGAGGTGTGATGCACTCTCAACTTCTAAAAACCCATAAACAGTTTAAATATGCGAATAATAAAAAACCAATAAAAATTTAAGATAAACAAAAGTCCTATTCATTTCAAAAATCTCACAATTAAGATTAGGTTACAAATCTCTTTTCAATAGCTCTTTATTTAAAATTACAAATGAAAATACAAAAAACATTGTCTCAATTGAAAGTCTATATCACCTCAAGGGAAAACAAAACTTATCTTGAAATGCGACGCTAATGCAAACCACAAGCAGCAACCAACCTTCTTCAACACTAAACCTGTCAAGACTTATCAACTATGTTCATTTAATGAACACACCCAATAAGCAAACATGCAAATCGGATCAACATTATAACCAATGCTGGTGTGAGTAGCCCTAAAATACAACATATACTTATACATATACATACACAATCCATAAGGCAGTTAGTTCCTCCACTGAGGCGCCTTAACTTCCAATAACTAATACGACATTCTTAACTACAATAAGTAAGGCATGTAGTTCCTCCACTGAGGCGCCTTAACTTCCCACTAACCACACAACAAACCATACGCATAATAAAAAGGCATTTAGTTCCTCCACGAGGCGCCTTAGGTTCTAACTAAACTAATGACCAGCTAAGCATATTCTATACTTACCGCATTTCATACTCAATTACAGAGTGGGTCGTCCCTACACAAGTAATTAGTTTGATCCACCCTTCTGCAAAACCATATACAATAATCTATCTAAAGATATATTATTAACCAACATATTACCATAATTATATTAATTAAGGCTTTCTTTGCGTGTCCCTAAAATCACGTTATATCTATGTCTTACCTAGTTTCCCTAGCTACCACAATCGCTACCCAACGCCGAACATGTACATCCGCATGCCTCCCCTCACATAATGAACCACTCCGTGCGTAACTACCCTTAGCGGGATGCCGCACACCAGGTAACCCTCACACGAAAGGCATTATGTAAGTACTGCCACTATTCGGCATAAAATATTGCTCGTCTCGTTCTAATTTTGCGAACGGAATAATCAAGTCACCATTAGGCTATGCCCAAAGGGTCATTCAGCTTCACTGAAACGCCAGAAGGGTCAATCACATTACTTACGCCAGAAGGGCCATTCTGATTCACTGAAACGCCCGAAGGGCCAATCATATCACATACGCCTATCACTAGGGCTAAATCACATAAGTTGTGGTAGCTAGGTTCTAGGATTTTCGTTACGTAATTTATTCAGGTGTCATACATTAGTATCTCATAACCATTTCACTTCTATCACGTGCCAAATAAATTATTGCACTAAGCCACCATATTTGGAAATATCTCAATAATAATTCATGTTCTATCTCATGTCAGTATTCTTAATTGTACTGAAGCTCAATGTTTCTCGTTATAATACAATCCACATTATCACGTGCCAATACTATTCATTGCACAATATCCAAGTATCTCTATATCAAATCTCAAAATTTATTATTTCACGTGCCAATCATATATTACACTATACCATATAGAATATCTCAAGCCTTCATACATACTACAATTCATTTAAGTAGCAGCTCATCTCTACTACTAGTATAGCCTATAATGATCGTGGCCTCTTAAATTCATCCAAGACTTTTTCTGACGCATAATACCCTTAATGAATAATAAAATCAGATGCCTAGCTATTTATTAATGAGGATTACTTTGTCTTTTTATGTGTTTATAAATTTTCAGTACCGATATTGTCCTTAAATAAAACAATTGTTTAACACCTTTAAATAGGGCCAATCAGTCTTTTCATGTGGGAGTATATTAGAAAACCAAATCCACGCCATTCTCATTTGTACGTATTACTATTAATGTCATTTAATTAGCAATAATTGTGTTATTTAATAAGAGGTTAAGAAATGGAAAAATCTAATTAGAGAATAAGAACCGATTCTTTTTCATTCTCTCCCACATCCTGGAACTAGCACAGAAGCCTAAAACCGATGCTTACCCCTTCTTTGTCTCACATAAAATCTCTTAGAAGACCTCTCCCATCTCAAAAAAATAAAGGGGTCAACAACACGGCTAATCGAGCATAGAAACAGAGAAAAAGATGGGCGACTAAAAGGCGGATATTGTAAGAGTACCCGAACAAGAAAAACTGAAGCAACTGATTGCTCAACAAAGCTCCACAAAGAGGTTGTTGAGGAGCAGTGAAGGTGGGGGTGGGTTTGTTTTTTTGGTGAGTCTTAATATGTGTCCATTAATTTCTTATTATTGTTTAAGTTTCTCAATACGTTATGAAGACATACTGTTTAGGAGAATTGTTGTATAATTATTTTGTATTTGAATAAACACCACTTTTGTCCATCTCTAGCTTGTTTTTTTTTTTCCTTCTAATAAATCTATACTAAGCTTGGAAGGGATTGTAGAATTAGCAGGTGGCTTCCATCCAGAGTGTTGCATCAGTGAAATGAATAGTTTGACTTGTGTGATGGATTTCTCAAAGATCTTTTTTTCCGTGTTGGGTTTAACAGATTGAATGGTGATCCAACTGGCATCGTTGAAACTGAAAAGCGGGTGACATTAAGGGAGACTAAAATGCGGATATTCTAAGAGTACCCAAACAAGAAAAAATGAGGCAACTGATTGCTCAACAAAGCTCGACAAAGAGGTTGCAAATTTTGTCCAAAAGATAAATGAAAGGCCCTGAAAAGGTGATGTATGCTTACAAGTTACTCTTAATCTACTAAGTGCAGGGACACAGTGAATATGTTGTACATGGCGGTTGCTGATAGCCCCCTTAGTTGTTTGATAAGTTTCTCATGAAAGGCTTCCTCATCTTTAGGTATTGAACGGATCTAGATTCTAGAAGACATTATATTTGTTTTTAAGTTAACATATTGTCTATTTTTAGTTCTGTTTGGTATACTTCGGCTTATTACACATGCACAGAAATTTCTGCTTACGTTTTTCCTGAAAGCACAACATAACATGTAATCTTGTGTTACTTTAAAGACCAAGATGTGTGTCTATCTTACCGCGACCTAGATAATTAATTATTCAGTTCCACAGAAGATCACTAGGTATCAATGTGTTACTGTAAATATGTATCCCCCATGCCCATGAAGGATCTCACAAGTGATATTGTGGACTTGTGGTCACTGGTCAACTATGTATCTGCTATGATATTCTTAACCATTATAGATTTGTATGAACTTTATTTGTAAATTTTAAAGTGAGGAGAACTTGAGAGCTGCACTTAGTAAGATGGGAGTTGGTGGTCGCTCTATGGAAGACGTGATGGAAAAAGTTAGGAATCGCCATTACCAGGTTTGTAATTCCCAACTGTCTATTAAATCAAGTTCATTGTTAAACTCTTATTTATTAAGCTTTTCTCAATGTGGCCTAATAATGTGGATATACATTTGCACTTGGCATGCACTTTAACATTTGAAGCAGTTCATGGAACCTCTTGTGATCTTTGGGATTAACCATCCAAACCAATACTTTCTTGTGACCAAAACATCTTGAAATTAAAGGTAAAGGTTATTTGTTTTGGTTATAGGCAACATCATTCTAAATATTAATACAATTTACAGAATCAATATAGAATCTAGATCCAATCACAACAATTTTGTTCCCCTGTTGGAGTGTTGGGAGACATTTGGTTCATTAATAGTATCATGCCGCTTGGATTCTTAACCGTCTGAAAGTCGATCTGGTTAATGATCTTGTATATCAAGATACAGCTTGCTCAATCTTTATAGTACATAAGAAATGAATATGTACTGTTTAGAATTTTAGTGCATTGTCTCTATATATTTTGATCATAACCAGTTTCTCCTTTGCAGAACAATTCCTCGAATTGAAGTATCTGACTATTTTCGGATGTAACAATGGATGTGCTTATGTTTTGCATACTGAGGTTTGAATCTTAATCTTGAACTGTTTCTAATTAGAAGTTTGGAAATTTTGAAATCGGATTTTTCAGTACTTTTAAGCTTCGTTTTTTTTCCTCCAAAGACGGATCCTAATTCTTCTTACCTTCATTTATGCTTTTCTATTCCAAAGAACATGATGTTTCAATTAGGACCCGGAATGAAATTTAAGGGCCAGGTCCAGGGTGTTTGACAAACAAATCACCCCAAAAAAAAAAAACACACACACACACACGCAAATGTAGTGGAGCACATGTAACCTAATAGAAAAAGGCTCCCACAGACAGCAAAAGTCTATTGCTTATTGTTTTTTCCTTTTGTTCTCTTTACCCTTCACAATGCAATGCAACACATGTGTATTGAAAATGAAGATGGTTACTATGAAGGCCCCAAAAGTGGTGATGACATGATAAGTTCCATTTCGTAGCTTCAATAATTATTTTGTTTCCTGATATAACAAATCAATAATTATTCTCTTTGTGGACCCAAATGATGTATTGGTAAACTATTTGTTTCAGTTGAACATTTGGAGAAAAGCGAAAGCCATTGCTCAAAGCAACAAACTGTCTGGCACTATAGCAGCAAGATCATTTATTAGGAAATTCAAGTCCTTCAAAGACTGTAATGAAGAACCTATCAATGTATTTATTCATATATATATTAAATGTAGAGTTCAAGTATGTATAATGATAGGGTTTGTGTATTATTATCAATATAATTATTCGAGACGGTTTGATTTTCTTCCTTCTGATGATATTGTCTCATCTATAACATCATTATTGTTTACATACCTACAATACATAGTTACAACTTACAACTTACAAATACACTGGATTGTTCTTTGTTGCATTGTTGCGACCGACATCCTTGGCGATGTATGTAGTGTTGTTACACCTGACTACCTGAGCCTAAAAGTTGAAAATAATAAATTCCAAAGCGAGACCCGTAGTATTTGGCTATCCAAAATGCTACAGTATCATGAATAATAACACCAACATCAAACACCACTGAAGAGTTGGTTTCAAATCAATGGCCTAGTGTAAGTAAAAGATGTTGCTGCCCATGAGAATAGGCGGGTGTTGTTGAATGGATGGCCTATTATTTCTGTTGATTAGACCATTGGTTCCTTAGTATTCCATACGTCTCAATTTTCCATACGCTTAGTATGCAATTGAGTTGTTCATCAATGTAAATAAGTGTTTCGGTCATCTATACGCCTATATGTGTTATTTCCTTTAGCCTTGCAACTGATACCGACAGTTTACATGCGTTCACCATTTTTCTAAATTCATGGTGATGAGCGTTTGCTATAAATTCAAGCCATTATACGTGTTATGTTTAATTTTTTTTTCCCTATTCGTCCTGTTATTTATCTACTCTATAGGGATTTTATCATCTAAGTTCATGTGATGACCGCGCTGGAAGGTATTGCCTCCTCTTCTTATTGTTTTCTAATTGTCTTGAACTGTCTGTTACGGACAACTTATTCATTCACCATTTTTCAATCCTTTTCGAATTGTGTTTAGTTTCTGATTTCAGTTACCAATTAGTTTGTATATAAGCAATCCAGTGTTAGATTGCACATCGTCATTTTCGAGGATGGAAAAAAACAAACTAGCTTAGAAACATTTGTTAGGGTTTAGGGACCTATTTCCAGACTCAAATATGTTAGTATAGAATTCATTTTTTTTTACTTTCGATGCCGAGAGTAGTACTCATAATTGGATGTTCTTCCTGGTTTATACATTATAGCAGTGCTTCATTGTATTGCCCTCACCCGCCCTCTCAAAGTGTGGTGATGGAAGCAACAAAGAAGGATTCCTGCTATATGAACAATTGAAGTTTTGGGCCCTTTTTGTCACTTTACGATTCAAACCAATAAGTTCAGTCCCCCTCTGCCTTTTCAATTCCTTATTATTGGCCTCAGAAACTCACCTGTCAATATAAAAAAACATGTCAAAGTTTATGATACAATTCCTTTCTTCAAAAGCTACCAATAAATTTCATAATGCGTCCGGATTTGTGCTTTTTGAATGTAATATTTATGTAATGGTCGTCAAACAAACTTTAAATAAGTCCCTATGCATGTTACACTAACCAATACTTACATCACCCAAATTCACATACTTTACTAACCTTCTTCATATATATATTCCGTAATAAATTTGTTTGTCAACCACATGCATAGTAATAGTAATCAATTATGTAACGTATTCATTCAATATATTTATGTGAACTCAATTCACCATCAAAGCTCAATAATAAAGTCCATGAATCTAAGTCCGTATGTAGTTTAATTCTCATAAAAACATATATTTCTAAGTCTTATAAAAATTCCCCGTTTGTTACGTGCCAATATATTATATGTTTTACACAATACTCACGTCAAATCTTAATTAGATAATGACAAACCAATTTATACTATGGGTGATGATAAATTAGTGTGGTTTCGCACCATTTTAGTATTTGCTTTGTCCATACAATTTAATATATAAAAACGTAGCACAATTAAACAGTCAACAATCCACAATCAAAGCCCAAAACCAAAACCCAAAAGTCTACATATTTAAAGATCCAATTGGACCCATTTTTAAGTCATATGGACCGGCCCAAAACCAAATGAGAAACTGGTTCAAAACACAAATGGGTTCGGCCCAATGACTAAATAGAACCGGCCCAAGAAAAACTAATTAGTTTTGGCCCAAACAACTTAAACTAAACCGGGCCCAAACTAAACACTCTAAGGCCCAACCCCAACAGATTTTGGCCCAAGGCCCAATTGGTCATCTTCCTCGCCAGCTCCATCACCAGCAGCTTCCCCCACCAGCCACCACCGGGTTCTCCTCCTCCTCCAACTTCCTCGTATCGGTTTTGACCCTTGGCAAAAACCAAACAACTTTAATAAAATCCCCCACTCAATTCGCTACCTCGATCTCACTCCTTCCGAACTAGATCTGGAAGTTTTCGACCTCCATTAATGGCTTCCACAAGCTTTGACAGCTCCCATCTCTAACACTCGATCAACCTACCCAATACTCAATCGACCAAACATAACTAACCCACAACCACCACATAATAAACATTATCAAGGTTCAAAATAGTTAACAGTACCGATCTCTATGGGCTGGCGCCTCCATTAACACCGGTTCAAAGCTTCCACAACACCCCAAACCATATACAACACCAACCCAACATCCATCCCTAAACACAATTCAATCAACACACAAATAACAATAACAGTTACATAAATTTTCCTGGCGATTTCCTAGTGCCGCCATTAATACAGTTACCGAGCTTCAATAACAGAGCTTCGCTAGCACCCATCTTCGACACTCAATCAACCAAACCAACATCAAATACTTACCCCCAACATCAACCAACAAAAAGTAACACAAATTAACAGTTCAAAATATAATATTAACACCCCCACAGTATCACGGTTCAAAAGTATCCGGGACAGGACGAGGATTGGGGCTCGCGCCTCCATTGACAGCCCAATAAGCCTCAACAGTTCAATAACTAAGCAAAACGATATACTAACATTACCTAGTTTAACAATTCAACAATATCACAGAATAACTACAGAAGAACAAACAGAAAAATGAACGGAAACATTGGACAGTAGAATTTTGTCTGTATACCAGTAAAACTCTGGATTCCATGAAATAGAAAAACTAACTACTCACCTAATTAACAGCTCGACGAATCCCTCCTAGTCTGAATTATCGCGCTCCAACGCTCTAGCCAACGAGCTTTTATCTCCGCCTCTATTTTTTTTTATTTTTTTATTTTTTTTTATTTTTTTTTATCTCAAAACCCTATTCTCTAGAAAAAAATATGTATATATACCTGGGTTTGAAACCTAAGCCCAACACATACTCGATCCAGAAATCAGGCCCACGTATCCCAAATCCAATCCAGCGAATTTTAAATAAATAATTAAATTAATTAATAAATAGATAAATACAGTATTTTTAAATACGGGCGTTACAGTTGATTTAGGGATTGGAGTTATATAAAATTTCCTTGCGAGATGTTGATTGACTTATTAGAGTTGGGGTTGTATTAGAAAACTTCTTAAGATTAAGAACTCATGTTGTATTATGAAACTTCTTAAGATTTAAGAGTGTCCACATGGAATACCACATAAAATGTACTATGCTCTAATATAGAGAGAGGTGATAGTAGATATTGAGACTGATACAGTGTCCGTATCTGACACAGCGAAATATCAAAAGTTGAGGTACATCACATAAACAAGACTAAATTTGTAAATATGAAAAAGTATATGGGCAAAACTATATTAAATCAGATAAAAAGTGATGAAGTGATATAGAGATACATAAAAATATATATTAAAATACTATTGGGGGACTATAGATGATAGACGCGGTTATTATTAAAATACTAGGATGTGGCACGTGTGTTTTAAGGACTTCAAAAAGAAATGAGAGGGTGGGAGCACTCAAGCCGTTATTGTTGAATGTTGACTAATCTTTAATATATAATATTTTATAATTACATTTGTATCCTAAAAATTTTAGATATTTACTCATTTATAAACTAATGTAATGGTTGGAGTTTAACTTTTTTAATGAGCCCAAAACTGACAAAGTGTTTCAAAGTTACATAAAAAATAATATTTTACTGTTGCGGGATTGTAAATAAGGGTCGCAATTTTTAAAATAGTTTAGATTGACAAATTTAGTCCTGCAAAATAGTTTAGATTGACAAATTTAGTCATGTTTTTTATTTTTTGCTAGGTAAGTTAGAATTTAATTAAAAATAGAAAAAATACAGGGGTTTCGGGAATGATCAATGATGCCTTCCCTAAGTTTCAACGCTCATATGCTCACTACAAACTCTAAGTAAATATATAGAAAGTACCATAAGGGACTTCCCACCGTTTTACATAATTTGGTTTACCTTCCCATAAACGAGGATATTGGTCTTGAAGTCTTGCACCTTCTTTAGAAAGGGCATCGGCCAAGATGTTTCCTTCTCTCCATAAATGTGTTATCTTGATGAAAAGGAGTTTCTTGAGGCATCTTGTCCATCTAGGTGCAATGTCCCATGGGAGTTGATGAGATTCAAAGGCTAGTACTGCTGCCATAGAGTCAGATTCGATCCATATATGCAGCCAATTCTTTGCAATTGCTAGTTCAGTCCCTTCAAGGATTGCCAAGAATTCAACAATATAGTTGGTGTTGATTCCAATTGATCTCCACAAAGAAAGCTTAAATGTGCCAGATTGATCTCTTAAGCAAACTCCTATGCCCGCAGGGCCAGGATTTCCTCTTGTAGCCCCATCAGTATTAAGCTTTATGATTTGTGGATCAGGTGGAATCCATACACCTTGTTTTATGTTTGGAGCTGGTGACGGCCGAAGAGAGACATTCCAAGCATATGCTACATGGATATCCCTTACATCATTAAAGGATGGAGCTAATGACAAGTGTGAAGTGGTCCAAATCTGGTGGGTGATATAGTACCTACACTTGTTAATGTCCAGCTATTTTTCATAAAAAAAGATATTATTTCTTAGTCGCCAAAGACACACCATGGTACTCGCAACAGCAGTAGTCCATAAATTCTTGACTCTCGGGCTCCACTACTTAGCAATTTGCATTGCCTGGTTGAAAAGGTTGAAATTCATTTGGGTTTTGTTTCGGCAGTAAACTGCTTCAACACAACGAGAGCAATGGTAAAGAACACACTAAGAAACAGAGGAATTTGATGTTGGGGGAGATGAAACTGAACCAAATAATGGCTGCCTACGTACCCAAGATCTGTTCTCTAGGGATCAAGTTTCCACGTAGTTCCTTATGAAAAATGGTTTGGTATTTATATCGATAGAGTAGAGAGTCCTTGTAGCTCAAGTAATCTTGTATCTTGAGTAATTGTGATAGAGCATAACCGTCAACTGATAACTATTTCTTTGATAAGAAATGAATCTGGACATAAATCAATGTACATTAGTGGCAAGCCATGTGGCTAAGGTTCAGCCTTAGACACATGAGTTAATGGGTCTGTACATTTATCTATGGTATTGCAAATTGGGCTTTAGCCCTGTTGATTAAACGAATAAAATAGAGGCCCCTACTAATGGACGTTTGCCACGTAGGTGGGGGTCGAAACACCGCCCCCTCTTTGTCATGCGAACAAAGTTCACATGGCAAAGAAGAGAAGAAAAATCATGGAAAACTTGAAATAATAAAAGAGTAAGAGAAGTGTATAACAAAATGTCGTGTGAACGAAAGCGATAAGAAAAATGGACAATCGGAAAAAATTCGTGAATTAGCGGAAATGAAAAAATGTCAAATTAACGAATTAACGTATACGGGACGCAATGACGTAGTTAAATAAAAAATGGCCAAAAATGCAAAGATAAAATAAAAGATGCACATAAATAAAATTGCAAAAGAAATTGATTGGCGAAAATGTACCGAACGCGTCACGTGATAACGCGAAATTTGAATGCGATGAAGCGTGCCAACGGAATAGCGATACTCGGATTATACCGTTGAAAACTGTGGAGAAAAATCCGCGAATGTCTGTGAACGAAATAATTGGAATTCGAATATGTCCGAAATAACGAGAAGATGTGAACGTGAAAATACCACAGAAACTAGGACTCCAAAATTAAATCCGGATTGGATAATGCTTATCATCAAGTCTTGCACATGAATTCGGTTTGGTTTAGCTAATAGAATTACACATGGACTGAAATACGGGACCAGCTCAAAGAATATATAAACAGAGAACAGAGAGGCTCGATCCAAACCAGCCATTAGTTTCGACGAAGAAAGGCTGCGTGTAGACGAAGAAAAGGTTAGTACTGCTTTGCTGTGCATTACTGCTTGTACTGAGGTATGTGTTTGTCGTGATTGGATCGCATCGCAGCACAACCTCTTTTGTTTTTGGGTTGGTTTTTGCTTGTTTTTGGTGGTGTTAAGTGTTTTAGCACGACTTGATCCCATAACCAAACTAGCCGATAGTATGCCACACTACCAACAGATCGGTGAAAGTGAACATGAAAGCCGACGATGTTGTACGAGCTGGTGGCTTTGGAGCTAGAGATGAACAAGGTAGTCTTCTTCCTGTTGCAATCGAGTCAACTGACTTTGAGGCTTCTCTTCATTGATGCTAGAGTTTAGGAGGAACCACAAGGAGAAACAACCGCCCGGGGAAATGCTGGAGTCGAAAAACGTTGATGTTACTCCATCCCGAAGTTCTAGCAATTGTGGGATCGGCCAGTAGTGCTCAAGTTGGTTGGTCACAAGACTGTTGTTGTCACACCCCGATTTTCGACAGAATTGGAAAAACATTATTTGTTCCCCGACTCTTCGATCTCCGAGGTGTGACGACTCTCCACTTCCAAAAGCCCATATAAATGATTTAAAATATGCGGATAATTAAAACCAATAAAAATTTTAACTTAAACAAAGTCCTCTTCATTATAAAACAATTTACAAATGAAAATGCAAATAATATTATCTCAACTGAAAATCTATATCACCTCAAGGAAAACAAAACACAACACGAGATGCAATGCTAACTTATGAAAACCACAAGCAAAGAACCGATCTTCTTCAACACTAAAACTGTCAAAACTTATCAACTATGTTCATTGAATGAACACACCCGATAAGCAAACATGCAAATCGGTCAACATTATAAAATCTTTGGTGTGAGTAGCTCTAAAATACAACATATATTTATACCAATATATACACAAACCATAATGCAGTTAGTTCCTCCATCGAAGGCTTTAACTTTCAACAACTATTACAACATCTTTTAAGTATAATAATTTAGGCGGTGTAGTTCCTCCATCGAAGCCTTTAACTTCTCACTAACTACCCAACCGGACTATACATTATAATAAATAAGGCATGTAGTTCCTCCATCGAGGTTTTAGGTTCTAACTAAACAAATAACCAACTAAATATATTACCATAATTAGATTATTTCGGGCTTTCTTTGCGTGTCCCTAAAATCACGTCGTATCTATGTCTTACCTAGTTTCCTGGCTACCACAATCGCGAACCCAACATGTAACATGTACATCCACATGCCTCCCTTTACATAATGAGCCACTCCGTGCGTAACCACCACTGGCCGGGATGCCGCGACACCGTAAATCCTCACACGGAAGCCAAATCTATGTAAGCCTTCGCCAATTATTGGGCATAAAATATTATGCATCATCGTTCTATTTTGCTTGAACGGAATAATCAAGCCACTATTCGCTCGCCCGAGGGGTCGCCGAAGGCCATTCAAATTTTAAGCAAACGCGCCCGGACCAAGGCCATTCAAATTTTAATCGAAACGCCGAGGCGGCCAATCACATGAGTTGTGGGTAGAGGTTCTAGGATTTTCGATTTACGTAATTTATTCGGTGTCATACATCTATGACTCATAAACATTTCTACTATATCACGTGCGGGTCAATTACCTTATTGCACTAAGCCACAATCTCTAGAAATATCTCAATATATCTCATAACCATATTTCATACTTTCACGTGCCAATATCTTATCAGACTACACCACACTCCCTGGCAAATATTCACCAATGCTATATTAGCATCTCACATATAAAATAATGGAGTGTAAATACATTTCTCCAAGATATTGCATTAATACAACTATCTAAAGCATATTATATCATGTCACAATGCTTCAACGATCACATCCATTATAACGTTATTAGGAATATAATATCTCCTAACATCTCAATATCACGCGTGTCAAAAATACACAATATCGATGTCAAATCTTTATTAGATAATGACAACCAAATATATACAAGCTTCCATAGCATTTTATTACTATATGTGTCCATATAATATACACATAAAACGTAGCACAATTAAACAGTCCACAGTCCACAATCAAAGCCCAATATGCTTTACACACTACTCACGTCAAATCTAAATTAGATAATTTACCAACCAAGTTATACAATATCCGACAGTATTTTTATTACTACATATATCCATATAAACAAACATATGAAAAACTGGAAAAAGTCAACATTCACAGTCAACGGTCAAAGTCAACGGTCAAAGTCAACGGTCAAAGGTCAACACCTCATGGTCAAGGTCAAACTCAACATGTCATGGTCAAAGCCAAACTGTCATCGTCAAAGTCAAAGGTGAAAGTCAACCGTCCATGGTCAAAGGTCAAAGTCAACCATCAAAGTCAACGGTCGATGGTCAAAGTCAAACTGTCCTAGTCAAAGTCAAACTGTCATTGTCAAAGTCAAAGGTGAAATTCAACCGTCCATGGTCAAAGGTCAAAGTCAACCGTCGATAGTCAAAAGTCAAACCGCATCTAGTCAAAGTCAAAAACCGTCCAAGTCAAAGTCAAAATGTCATCGCTAAAGTCAAACCTGTCGTTTCCATTTTCGACGGGTTCATGATCATAGCCATGGTTCATGGCTAAAAGGTCAAGGGTGCATGACTTCATTGGGCTCATGACCACGGTCGTGGTTCGGACCTTGTGGCGAAGTCCAACCTTAAAACCCGAAAGTTTAAACATTGGAAAACCCAAACAGATCTATTTTAAGTCCAATGGATCGTCCAAAGCAATATTAGAACCGCCCAAAATAGTTAAGTTGATCGGGCCCAAAAGGAAACTAATCAAACCGGTCCAACACACAAATGGTTCGCCCATCAATTTAAGCCGAACCGGGTCCACAAATTACAAAACAAATAGAAATGGCCCAACCACTTAAATTAGATTTCGCCCACAAAAATTAAAAGCGAATTTGGAGTTCCTCCATCGAAATTTCGCCAAGCCACCTAAACATTTCGACCAACCACTTATGAAATTAGACCGCCCAAAAATCGAACCGACCCAGCCCAAGCCAAGCGCCAATGCTTCTTCTTCTTCTCCTCCGCCACCACGGCCACCAATTTTTTTCCGGCCACCCACTCCCATTCCATTAATTCGGTTAGACTCCCATAAGAAACCAAACAACATTAATGAAAACAACAAGCCCAAATCGTCCAATCCAAACATCACAAAACTAGATCTAGGAATATTTCTTGCCGCCATTAATTATCGGGCTTCAAGCTTCCAACAGCCCACCCAAATTCGACCTTCCCTCATACATCAACAACCAAACTAACCCTTGGCCGGCCGAAATCCAACCAATGAAAACTACAAAAGTTCAACTCGATTATATCAAGAATGGCGTTCGGATACGCGGATTGTTCAAGGTTCAAGGCTCCCAACAACCAACCAGACTCAACCCCAACAACAATAATACAACAACCAAAATCCAACTAGAGCAAAACAACAAAACCAAAAGCGAATCTGGGGTTTTATTTGCCCCCATTGACGCTCTGTCGAAATTCGGGGTGTGACATGTTGCGTAATGGCTTGATGCAACAGTGTAATCCTTGAATTGTTGATATCTTGCCGTTTATAATAATGTGGAGGCTCACGGAAGTGAAAAGCAGACGAGCGTGGAAGAAAGCTATTACTGGCTGGCGGTTACAAAAGGGAAACTTTAAACACGATATAGTGCATCTCTAGTAAAGGAGGGCATCATAACCGCACTTAACAACCTGGTCCGGTGCATCCGAAATATGAAATAACAAACAAGATACGGTGCAACACCAGCAAAGGAAGGGCACCGCATACTGTGTTCCATTAATAACGCCCGATGAACCCGGTTTTGAGGTTTCGACCCGATTTTTGACCTATCCGATCCGGTTTTATTTGCTTTTTTGGGTAGAAACTACCGTGATACTATATCTGGCTTAAAAACACTGAGAAGAAAACTTCGATGACGATCGCAGACTTGGTGAGGTGGAAAGAAGGTGACGGATATAACGAATACCGCGAGGCCACGACATAATCTAGCTTCGGGATCGAAAGCGACTTCAAATTGGATCGGCTAGGATATTGCTTTAAATTATTGAGTTTCGATAAAACTTAAATTTAGCTTTGTCGAAGACGAAGAAAACGGAGACAACGGAAAGAATATAACAGAGGCGGTGTAAAACGAGGATATGTTAGTATTTTTTATAAGTTGTCGTAAAATTTTGGTTAAGTCCGAAAAACCGAAAAATTTATTCTTTTGTCGCCGCGGTAGAAACAGGGTACGACGGGAGAAAGAATATTTCGAAAATACCGCGAAGAAAAGTTTAAGCCTCCGCATGATCTCAATGCCTTGTAAAAATAAATAAGGTGAAGATAATTTTCAATCCACTCGAAAGTTAAACTTTAATGCCTTAAAATAATGAAGTTGTCAAAAATTTCACTTGGTAAATTTCTCAGTAGAAAGATCGGAGAATGCCTTGAAAAAATAATGATGATCCGACGGAAATTTTCACTTTCGGAAAATTTTTGAGGAGAAAGATCGGCACAATGCCATAGAAAAATAATGATGACGACGACGAAAATTTTATTTCGGAAAATTTTTCAGAGAAAGATCGGCACAATGCCTTAGAAAAAATAATAAAGCTGAATAAAGTTTTCGCGAAAAAATGTGACGTAATGCGAATTCTCGCCGCACGGAGAAACGGCGGTATTATGAGCAAATTATATTCATAAAGAGTCGATGGAGAAAAAAGTTTAGCACTGAAAGGCGTTAATTAATGTAAAGTAGAAGAATTAAAGAAGCTGACTGAAGTTTCGTTGAGAAAGAGCGACACAATGCCTTAGAAAAAGAATGACTGCGGAAAATAATTAACCGAAAGCGCTAAGCGAAGCGAATATATATTTCGATAGCGGAATATAGTTAACCGAAAGCGGAAAATAAAAGAACTGGATTGTAAAGGAAAGAATGATAGAGAATGTCGGGGTGACTATTCAAAACCAATGGCTAAAGAAAAAGTGTCGATTCACCGTGGATGAACTTCGAAAAATACTTTAAAAGCGGTGCCAATGATTATTGATGACATGAAACAGGTATGTTAGTATTTTTATTTATCAATTATCGTAAAATTGTGGTTAAGTCCGAAAAAGCGACGAAATGATTTGTATTTTTGTCGCAGGTTGAAATGGCGGAATTACGAGCAAAATATAGTTACAAAGAGTCGACGGAGAAAAGTTTCGCGCAAAAAGATGTCAAGTAATGTCGTAGAAGAAATTAAATAATGAAGCTGTCGGAAAGTTTAACTTTCGAAAAGTTGTACTTAGAAAGATCGGCACAAGGCCTTAGAAAAATAAAGGAAGATGAAGAAAGGTTTTGCTCGGGGTGATCGCGCCCGCAATGCCGCCGAGAAGAAATAAAGAAGTCGGAGAAAATTTTCGCTCAGAAAAATTGATGAAAAAATCTCTCGAAATATCGCCCAATGCCTTAGAAGCCGCGGAAAGTTCGTTGAGAAAGAGCGGCGCAAATGCCTTAGAAAAAAATAATGAATGCGGAAGATAATTAACCGAAAGTGCTAAAGCGGCCGAATGCAGATTTTCGAAGAAGAAAATGAAGATTTAATTGAGTTTAATCCGTAAGATAATTGTGAGACAATTGATTAGGTAATTGTGTGAATGTAATACCATAGAGCTAAAACTTCTTTTGATGAAAAAAAAATAAAGTATCGTTTTTGCTATTGAATGTTGTTGTTGTGATAGATAACATACCCGTGGAAAACCCGACAATGTTGTTGATTTATATAGTTGAAATGAAATAGAACGAGATGTCCCCACGTAGAGAAAAACGCCCCCAATGCATACTTAATTTTGCAAAATTAGGCTAAGCGAGCATAAAAGCGTTCAAACTTAGACTGACAAAGCTAAACGTGGTAACCTCGTCAGATTTTGTCGGAACAATAGTAACGAACTAAGCGAGCGTAAAAGCGTTCAAACTTAGACTGGCGAAGTTAAAAGTAGTAACTTCGTCAGATTTTGTCGTAGCGATAGTAATGATTCAAAACGTTCAAACTTAGACTGGCGAAGTTAAAAGTAGTAGCTTCGTTAGATTTTGTCGTAATGATAGTAATGATTAAAAGCGTTCAAACTTAGGACCGGACGAAGTTAAAAGTAGTAACCGTCCGATTTTTGTCGAGCGATAGTAATGATTAATTGGCGTAAAAAACGTTCAAAGCGTAAACTAACGGTTAAATGTGGTAACCAAACCGATTTTTTAAGTAATGATAGTAATGAACTAGCGAAGCGTAAAAAACGTTCAAACGTGAACCGACGGCTAAATGTGGTAACTTTGTCGATTTTTTCAGTAATGATAGTAATGAACTAAAAGTAAAAACGCTTTTAAACTTAAACCGACGAAAAAGATGACGCAAAAGTGATGTGTCTTGACCTTCGCTTCTAACGGGGCGGAGAGATAAGCCAATGAATCGCATGACGCATGTCATTTTGTGGTCTTTGAGTAATAGAGATGCTATCAAATTGTCGAGCAAGACTATTATCAAACTAAGATAAGCCGCCATATTTCATCTCTTGCTTCAAAAGACCCACCAAACCGATTGGCAACAAAGGCGAGAATCCGTGTATAACCGAGCTTTCGGCGCCCCATTGTCAAAAAGCTATTCTCAAGGCACAAATGGTAGCCTCATACGAAACCGTTATTTGAAGCGGCAAAACTAAGTCGTACATATTTCCCAATCTTTTCTCCCGCCGGGTTTAACAAAAATGCATCCAATTCCAAACCCAGATTACTATGGGAGCCATCTCGATAAACAATCCATAAGTCAATGGGATTAGGAATTTGCGTTTTCATGTTGGTCTTCGTAAGCCCCTAGTTATTGGTTGAGAATGTCTTCCATAGATTCTTCTGGCGCAAGAAATCATCAATAGGAGAATCATTAATCGGAAAATCAACTATCAAAAGCGGAGCATGTCGTCTTTTTCAAGAGTAGTATGGCCAAAGACAATGCTATATGCACTAAGATAACTTTCCCATTCGGCTAATCAACTTGATTCTTGTGCATCACGAAAGATCTTGCGTAAGGGATTTTCAGTATAATTATGACCAACCTCCCTTGGAAGTATGGTTTCAATCGGCGAGCGACACGAACAAATGCAAGTGCAATTTATTCCATCTTTGAATAACGAGACTCATCTCCGGTTAAAGTCTTACTGATGAAAAAGACGGGTCTACCATCATCAATGAAAAGAACAGCACTAACAGCTTGAGTTGTAGCTGCCAGGTATATGCCACTAGGTTGACCCGTTGAAGGACTTGTCAATATAAGAGGACTGACCAAGTATTTCTCGATCTATATGCCACTAGGTTGACCCATTGAAGGACTTGTTAATATAGGAGGACTAACCAAGTATTTCTTCAGTTGTTGCAATGTCATCTCACAATCAATGTTCCAAGTTGCCGCCCTCTTTAAAGTCTGGAAGAAGGGATGACAACGATCGGAATATTTAGAAATAAATCTATAAAGAGCGGCAAACCCGACCCGAAGTCGTTGAATTTCCTTCTTTATTTTTGGATGATGGCATATCAATAACGGCGGTAGCGATTTGATCGGGGATTAGCCTCAATACCTCTACGAGTCATGAGGTATCCGAAATTTTCCGTAAGAGAGGCCCAAAAAGAACATTTGGGGATTGAGTATCATGTTATAACTTGTTAAGCCTATCAAAACAAGTTAAAGATCGGAAAAAGATGATCACCAGATTGTTCGATTTAACGACTATATCATCGATATAAGCCTCCATTATTTTTCCAACGATCGGAAAAAATTGTATTGAAGAGTAAAATCCATTTCACCCGTAAGATTTAAACAGTATTGAGGCGCCCGGTCCTATGTGGAAGATGACACTCGCCATTATCTCTTACAAGAGTTAGAGATTTTAGGGCTTTTACACACTTTGGGTCCGGAATGGAGATTGTCTTTTTTTTGCGGTAACCAACCTATCTAGGTCGGTAGTTTGTGCGGGATTGTGGTCTTCCCTCTAGTTATACGTGACACCTTCCATCCCTGCACAGTGGGACATGCGGGATGGCGCTTTTTCTCAAATCTGCGAGGTCGGCCTTCCTGTCCGGTCTGGTCCAATCTAGGATGAAGGTTTTCATTATACTTTCTTTCGTGGCGCTTTTTTTCCAATGCGGATGGACTGTCTAGGATGGCGATTTTCCAAAATCTGAGGAAGTCGGCCTTGTCGCCAAGTCGGTCGATTCAGGATGAAGTTTTTCCTTATACTTTCTTCTGTGACGCCTTTTTTCCCTGTCTAGACGGCCCTGTCTAGGATGACGATTTTCCGCAAATCTGCGAGGTCGGCCTTCCTTGTCAGGTCGGTCCAATCTGGGATGAAGTTTTTCCTTATACTTTCTTCCGTGACGCCTTTTCCCATGCGGGCCGGACTTTGTCTAGGATGGCGATTTTCCAAAATCTGCGAGGTCGGCCTTCCCCGTCAGTCGGTCAATCTGGGATGAAGTTTTTCCTTATACTTTCTTCCGTGACGCCTTTTTTCCCTGTCTGGACGGACCTGTCTAGGATGGCAATTTTTCGCAAATCTGCGAGGTCGGCCTTCCCTGTCGGTCGGTCAATCGGGATGAAGTTTTTCCTTATACTTTCTTCCGTGGCGCTTTCTTCCGGAGGCATTTGTATCGCCGTTTCGCGGTAAGCGGCGGTCTTAGCGCCTTCAAAACCTAGTAACAAAAAGCACGTAACTTTTCGTCCGTTATTGCTTGATGTTTAGAAGTGAGCCCGACATTCTTTGACGCGTCTTGCAATTGTGGCGCGGAAACGATTAACAAAACCGATTTTCTAGTTCATTGAATTGGTGAATCGATCTTGAAGGCAACTCATTAAAACGGTGTAATGCTTCTCCTTTTAGAGTTGATGGAAAGAGCTTACATATGAGCGGATCATCTCCACCCCATAACACCAACTTATTTTTGAACGATAGAACATGCAAGCCGGGATCTCCTTCAGGACTCTCATCATAAAGTTTAAAATCTGGTTGTTTGAAGTCGGGATGGTGGTAAGCTTCTTGAATGTCGGAAATAAAACTTATCAAGCACGCCATCATCATTGTCAAGTTTTTCATTTTACATCCCTTGACTCTATCGTTAAGTTCTTTTGCAATCAACTCTTTTCATTTGTTGTTACGTTAGAGTTAAAGTATTGGATCGAAAAATTGGGACGCCCGGTCGTGCCCATGTGGAGAAGGATACCTTCCATTATCTCTTATTGGAGTTAGAGATCCTTGGCGATGCACGCGACGATCGCTCCGACCGGTGATTGCCTTTGTCTATCCCTCAGTAACCGGCTGTCTAGGCGGTAGTCACCCTTGGCGGGTGGCGGTATAATTATACCACTTCTCCATGTTTTGTTGCTCTTTGCGGGATGCCCGCCTTCCCGGTCATGTCGGACATATCTCGGATGGCGGTCTTCCCCGAAATTGCTTCCGAGGTAAATCTTCCATTTGAGATCGAACATGTCTAGGGTAGTAGTTATCCCTCGCTAATCCGATTCTCCCATAAGTACGGGTAATGAGGTCATTACTCTTAGAGTGTGCACTAATCATGACTTCGTCGTAACTCACGCTTCAACCGTATTAGGAGTGGCGGTAGCGGAGGAGGATGATGCGTATGGTGGTATTGGCCGCTACACGGTTGGATGTTGAGAATTGATCTTACCACTAGAGCAACTTGATTGTTCAACGGTTCTTGCATTGGCGATTTGAATTTCGAGGGTTGCAATTCCTATTAGCGGGAAGAATATGTTGACTATTTGGTCCGCTTCTTGCGCTTTTACCATCTTGATTGTTTCAACGTGATAATGAATTCTAAATTCCCACGGGCGCGTAATTATGTTTCGGCAAGAAACCGCTTCAACACAACGAGCAATGGTAAAGAACACACTAAGAAACAGAGGAATTTGATGTTGGGGGAGATGAAACTGAACCAAATAATGGCTTCCTACGTACCCAAGATCTGTTCTCTAGGGATCAAGTTTCCACGTAGTTCCTTATGAAAAATGGTTTGGTATTTATATCGATAGAGTAGAGAGTCCTTGTAGCTCAAGTAATCTTGTATCTTGAGTAATTGTGATAGAGCATAACCGTCAACTGATAACTATCTCTTTGATAAGAAATGAATCTGGACATAAATCAATGTACATTAGTGGCAAGCCATGCGGCTAAGGTTCAGCCTTAGACACATGAGTTAATGGGCCTATACATTTATCTATGGTATTGCAAATTGGGCTTTAGCCCTGTTGATTAAACGAATAAAATAGAGGCCCCTACTAATGGACGTTTGCCACGTAGGTGGGGGTCGAAACAGGTTTGAAATCTGCTTGAGGTCCATACTTATAGTTCTTTTGAGAAGGGGCACTCCCAAAGAATGTGTTGCAGAGATTCGATGTCAGATTTGCAAAACCTGCAAGAAAAGGCCATGTGGATGCCCTTTTTTTGAACCATGACATATGTAGCTGCACAGTTTTTGAAAAACTTCCAGGTGTTAGCTGCAAGTTTAGGGTGCACATAAGGATTCCAAATATATTTTGCCCAAGCAATAAGGTTAGTTGGTGTCCTGATGGAATGGTGAGCCGACTTGCATGAGAAAACACCTTTTAGGTCAGGGGACCAAATCAGGTAATCATCTTATTCTGGGTCAATTCTGTGCACTTTGGAAATGTTGAAGCCTGATGCATCAAGCATATTTTGGAGAATAGTCGGAATGGTCCAAGAATTATTGACTAGAATATAACTTACTTTGGCATTAAACCCTCTAAGTTAAGAAGTGGAGAGGTTCAGAGCTACTTGAAGGGAGGTAGTGCCAAGCCAGTTACCTCTAATCAAGTCTGTTTTATAACCATTTCCAATCACCCACTGACTTCTATCCTTTACTTCTTGAAGAGCTGCGCGAATACCCGACCATATAGATGAAGCTTTGTAGTATTAGATAATATCACCGTCTCTATTGAAATATTTCAGTTTCAGAAAAGTGGAGAAGTCATCCTTTTCAGTCAGTATCCGCCAAGCCATCTTCATAATCATTGAGGAATTAATGTCCTTCAATCTTCTGATGCCCAGACCACCCTCTCTCAGTGGTTTGCAAACCCTATCCCAACTCACTATTGTAACTCTTGATTGAGATGGATCTCCTGTCCATAAGAAGTTTCTTATAGTGTTCTCAGCTTCTTTGATGATAGATGATGGCCATTTGTAAATGGACATATTGTAGACAGGAATACTGTTAAGGACCGAGTTAATAAAGATAATTCTTCCTTGGAAAGACATCATAGAACATTTCCAGCTGGTGAGTTTCCTCTTTACTCTATCCAAAACAGGAGTAACAAGGGCTCTCGTGACTTTCTTCTGATCCAGTGGAACTCCCAAGTACTTTTCAAGTAAAATACCTTCTTCAATGCCCAGTTCATACACCACTCTATCCTTTCTTCTTTGAGAAAAACCACCCATAAAAATCTTGCATTTGGCTTTGTTCATAGCTTGACCTGAAGCTTTCTCATAGGATTCCAGCAGGATAATAATATTTCTCAAATATCTGATGTTACCATTTGAGAAAATGATAATATCATCAGCAAATAACAAGTGAGTGGGAGCAGCAAATCCTCGAATAGAAATAAGAGGTCTTAAATGATTATTTTGTGATAAATAATGCATACATCTACTAAGAGCATCCTCGGCAATAGCAAAGAGAAGAGAAGATATGGGATCTCCTTGTTTAAGCCCCCTTTCCATAGCAAAGAAACCAATCGGACCACCATTGAAAAGAATAGAGATCCTTAGCTTGCTGATTCCATAATTGCTTTAAGCCAGTTCATCCAAATATTAGAGAAACCCAGTTTAGAGAGAACAACAAATAGAAATTCCCAACTCATGGTGTCATAGGCTTGGGAAATATCTATTTTAATGGCCACATTCCCTCCATGCCTTTTGATTTGCAGCTCGATCATTAAAGAGTTCAAAAGCCAGCCCAATAGTTGCTTGAGAGCATCTTGAAGGGACAAAACCCACTTGCTCTTTAGAAATGATCTTCGGAGCAATCACATTCAATCTAAGTTGCATGATTTTAGTAATGGCTTCCATAAGGAAATTGCCCATGCATATGGGCCTAAAGTGGTTCAGCTTCTTTGCACCTTTTTCCTTGGGAATGAGACTGATAAAATTTGCATTGAGTCCTCCCGGAACCGAGACTTGAGTGAAGAAGGATTGTATGGCAGCACAAGTGTCTTGTTTAATGATATCTCTACAGCTATGGAAGAAGTGTCCCTGAAAACCATCAGGTCCTGGGGAACTATTTGCCTTCATGCTGAAAATAGCTTGTTGAATTTCAAGATAATCGGGATTTTACACAAGCTGTAATTTTCTTTTGCAGAAATCAGGTTTGGAATCAAGCTTAGAAGGTGGAAGTCTTGTTGTGTAGGAAGTTGCTTAAACTTCTCTTCATAAAACTGCAGAATGTGACTTTTGATTTGATCTTGGTCAGTAAGAATGTTTCCTTCATCATTGTGGAGCTCAGTGATAAACGAAGCACCCTGTCTGATTTTGTATATATTGTGAAAATAAGCTGAGTTTCTGTCACCTTCTATATCACTCTTTATTCTCGACTTCTGTTTCCATAGACTTGCTCTATTATTTCTGGTCGCACCTAGCTCTCCTTCCTTCTGTACTGCAGTAGCAATAAGGTCATCATCTTCTACATTTTGCTCCAAGAGAAGTTGGGCATCAAGAAGATCATGTTGAGCTTTTCTGATAGTCACATCTATTTGTCCAAAAACATATGTATTCCAAGCCTTGATGTGAGCTTTCAGACGCTGGAGTTTTTCATGACTTTTAGGAGTGGTGGAGCATATAAGTCTTGAGACCAGCTATGTTTGACCAGATCCATAAAAGTTGGGTGAGACAACCAAACTTTTTGAAATCGAAACGGTGCATTTGCTGGTTTAGGTACATAAGCATGGAATCCCAAAAGAGGATAATTGTCTGAGGCCTGTCTTGCCCCTGCTTTATATTTCCAACTAGCGTATTTTCGATTCCAAAGGTCATTATAGAAAATTCTATCCAGCTTTGCTGCTACTCTGTTTGTGCCCCTTCTATTATTACACCAAGTGAAAGTGATTCCTTCTTGGTTGCTTTCAATCAAGTTGTAGCTGTTCACAAAATCTTGGAATTCGGCCATAGATCTTCTGTTAGGATTTCCTCCTCCTTTTTTCTCTTCATATCTCAAAATTGCATTGAAATCTCCAGCAATCGGGCAAGGACCTAGTTGATTGAGAAGTTTGAGCTCATCCCATAATCTTCTTCTTTGAATCAAAGAGCAATTAGCATGGACAAAAGATATATAACAATTATCTGAAAACACTGTAATATGTTGATCAGATGAGCAAATAAAAGAGACATTTATTCCTTTCCTCCACATGACCCAGATGTTGCCAGTACGGTTGGGTAGGTGGTTGTGGAGAATAGTATTTTCATAATAGTTGATACCACATCTAGATAGATAATCATGTTGTGGTTCAATCATCTGTTCAGCAATGCATAATAAATCAGGGCAATGGGACCTGGTAAGATCCTTCATTCTATCTACATAATTTAATTTTCTAAAACCTCTAACATTCCAGTAAATAATCTTCATTAGGAACGAGATGAGTTAGGGTGCACCTGCTGTTGATGCTTAGATTGATTGGGATGAATATGAGGTTTACTCTTCCCTGTAGTCTTCTTCTTTTTGCTAGCCGAAGAGTTGATTTGCTTTTAAGGGCTCTTTGTAAGATCCTGCCATGCTTCATTGAGGAACTCTTGGGAAGTGACTTCATCCATTAAAGCAAAAGCTGCAAAGTTATTGCTGGTCAGAAGTTCTTCTCTAGGTGGAGTGGTCGTGGTAGAGTGAATAAAGGACACAATCTGATTCTCAGCTTCCACGGGTACCACCTGTTTATCCACACCAGTGGCATCTTCCATGAGGGCATCAGTTGGTGAAATTTCTGCTTCCTTGGGACTAAGCTGATTGGTAGCTTCAGTATGTATATGACTGTCGCTGTTTCATTCGAAGCTCAGTGTTGATATGGGGCACAATCTGAGTGTCTGCTTGATCATGTGGATTGATCAGTTCTATATCGACAGCATCTGGATTTGTAGGGGGAAGAAGACTATCATCAGACAGTGAGGCCGAGCCCACATCTGAAATATTAATGACTTCAACCACTGCCGGAGAGGCATCAGCTATAGTAAAGGCGCTAGGGTCACCACCAATGGAAGTAGTGGTGTTGGTAGCTGAGGGAGAAGCATGAGCAGTATCAACTGGTTTCCACTAAGCAGTAGAAGTCGATTGTTTGTTTTTCTTTTTATTTCTCTTTTTCTGATTTTTTGTGAGCTGTTATGTGCTTGATTCCGGCAAAGAACCTTCACTTGTTTTGTCTTTCTCAAGAGAGGCTTTCAGAGTTCTGCAATCAGTAACTAAGTGACCAACTGTCTTACAATGGTTACAAAATTTGGGGAGTTTGCCATGCTCTACGCGTTGCCAGAACTTAGGGTGTGTTTGTTAAATTTTAACTCATGGAAAGGAAAGGAAATAAAATGGGTGGTCCACTATAGAATGGAATGGAAAGGAAATAATTTTAAATGGTATGTGTTTGGTAAACTGGGGAAAGGAAAGTAAAAACTGGGAAAAAGAATAATCATATTTGTTTTGCAAAAGCGGGAAATGAAAAGGAATAATTGAATTATTGGGTCATTGGTGTATTAGTAGCATAGTACATCTATCTATCGGGATATTTTCTTTCCACAAAATTTTCGGGGATGTATTGTGGATATAAACCTTTGAGGATATATGATTTTGTTTCCATGGAAAAGTGGATATTTCTAAAATATCAAAAAATATCTAAAATATTATAGAATTTCTTGATATATTATTTTATTTTTCTTTCCTTTCCATATTTATTTGAAATATAATGGTAAATATTAAATAAAATTGTTACTTCAACCAAAAATTTTATCAGGGATCTTTTGAGACAAATCCAAGTCCACACATACGCTGGCATAGTAACCCAAAGAGCGCTTTGCAGTGTTATCATCAACATGAAGCGGTCGTCCAAGAGCTTTACCCAAAGAGAGAAGAGTCTTCACTTCCCAGTACTCTAGACTGAGGCCAGGGAAATGAATCCAGACTAAAGCATTAGAAATATTTTCTCTATCAGTGGAGAAGTTGGGAGACCATTTGCTCAAGCGAAGTACTTGATTATCAAAAATCCAAGTCCCTTGTCCCCAGATACGACCATAATCTTCTAAATTTGTTAATCGAATCATGATATAACCCCTTCCAAGAGGAGTAATTTGCCATTTGCCTTTCGGTTTCCAAGTAGTTAATGCAATTTCTTTAACTCTATCAAGACTGATTTTCACCAAGTCTAAACTCCCCACCAGAGAAAGTTTACAAAAGTTAATGCCTTTTTCAACATCCTCTACTTGAATGGTGATTGTTGGGTATTCTCCTTGCATACCTGGGGTAGGGAGAGTTGATGTATCAACATCTCAACCATGTTTAGTTCTGGTAACATTTGCATAGGATCTGGAAGGGGAATTGGATTTTTCATGCTCAACCACCGTTGTTGTAGACTACGAAGCCTCCTGTTTTGTCTGATGCTTTATCTAAACCATCTAAAAAAGACTAGGGGCAAAAGCACCCCTCTTTAGCTTGAGTACCTTTAGAGGATTCCATTTTCTGGTAAGTCAACGGCCCGGGAGAGGCCGGAAGGCCCCGGTCAACGGCGTCCAATGTCGTTCAACCCATACAAAAGGAAAAAAAAACTAACCTTTATAGACTTGAACCTTGGTTTATTGGAAAATGAAATGGTTCTAAGACCACGGGCGACTAATGAAATCATGTTTACTTTTTGGTTTGGTCAATTATTTCAGTTGAACTAAGAGCATCATCAATGCATTTCTAAATTTCGTTGTGACACATCAACAATTTAGATCAATCCAAATGGTTAAATTAACTTTACATACCAACGCAAAAATAGAGAAATTGTGGTTTCTATTTCTGGACGACAAAACTTATCCCATCCAGACAAAAAAATTTATTTAAACTTGTCGCGTTTCTAAAATTCTATTTAAACTCGTTGTGACACATCATCAACTGTTTGGACGGGACAACTTATCCCGTGCGACTCATTTCTATTTTTCTCAGTATTATGGTTTGGAATTTGACAATTGTTAGAATAAAAATTGTGTTTTGGCAGCACGTTGGGTAGGGTTGTTAACGGGTCGAACTTGAACAGGACTCACCTATGTCCAAGTCTCGTCCAAATTATATTTAAATTTAGAAGGTCCAAGTCTCAGTCTAGGTCCCGTTGGACATTATCGGATTCGGGCCTGGTCTAGGTCCAATAAGGTTACATGGAAATAGTGTATTTTTTTTATTATTTCTCTAAAAAAAACTGAAATAGAGTGTAGTAAGGCTCAAACCTAAGCTTTATAGGTGGCACTACAACACTAATCCATCAAGCCTCTTAACATTTTGGGTTCGAGTATACAACTTCATGAGAGTTCGACGAAAAATTTAAGGCGTGTGTGAAAAGGCCGAGATACGTGTGTGTGTGTGTTTGTAACCGGTTAAAGGAACCGGACTCTAACATTTTATGTATACTAGTAGTTACAAATTTAATAGTACTTATTTGAAAAACTAAAAAAATAACCTTAGTTCGCTATCGGGTCGGACGGGGTATATCTATAACTGGCCCAATAGTCTTATCATACAACATTTAAAGTTCTACGTCCCTATCTTATCGGTTGGATTCAATCTAGGCCAGGCCCATTGACAGCCCAAGCATTAGGGGGTCAAAATTGCCAAATTTATTTCCATTCGTTACATTAGAAATGAGATTTGGCAATGCGTTGATTATGCTCTAAGAGACACAACAGATGTGCCAAAATAATGAAACACGTGCATAACACATGGCATCCTTCTAATACACTAGAGACCCCAGAGTTGAGACTATAACCCAGGGCCGAAAATATCGGTCGAAAAATCAATTTTTTGCTAATATTTATCATTTTTTCAGCCTATCGATTTCAAAACATTTGAAATATCAGCTCCTAAAATTAAATTAAATTTAAATCGATATATATCAGTAAAACCGATATAAAAGATATATATCAACAATATATTTAATATATATATATCATTTGACTTAGTTAGACAATTTGACTTTTGACCAATTTTGTTGACTGTTGACTGATATATCCCGATATATATCAACAATATTTCCAATATATCTCGATTTTTCAATTTTTTTGAATATTATTACCAAAATGACAAAAACGATATATCAATCCGATTTTTCAATTTTTCCGATATGTATTGGTTTTGGGAGGGTTTGAAATATCTTCAAATCCCGAAACTTTCGGCCTTGCTATAACCAACCATTTCAATACGAGTATATTCAAGAACTATTATTAAGGAATGATGATGCAATGAACAAGTCAGCTACAAGATGTAATTTTAAAAGGACTCGAGATCTCTACAACCGGTACAGAGATCATCTCTGTAACTGTATTATCTCGCCGTTGATCCAAATCCAAGGTGTGTGTGTGCCTCGATACCTGTGTATATGCTCCGAGATGTGTGTGTGCACGCCGAGATACGAGATGTGTGTGTGTGGTACCCGGTTATAGAGGAACCGGTCTCATTTTTAAAAACTTGTACAAGAAAGCTACAATGGTGACATTTATGTGAAAGGTATCTGAACAAGTCCTTGAGATTTTGTAATTGGGAAGAACTGATTGATCCAACACGAATATGCGGAGATCAGTGATTTAGACCACCTTATATCAAATAAATCAAACTTGTAAATTCCATCAGGACGATCCCCTCCTGCTTGCATTTTTAAGTTCAAACAGTCATGCACTCTCGCTGCTTACTATCCTCTGTCTTACCCCAGTTTTAGGTTGGCCTTCCATCTGCTTTCCTTCCTTGCTCCCTGCAACTGAGTTTAATGGTTGTGTTGTACCTTCTACAACAGATTCTTTCTTGCTTTCCCTCAACTTTCCCGCCTTCCCAATAGCAAGAATCAGCTCGAGTTGCTTGTGCTGTTGTTCCTGTTGAAACATAGTCCATAGAAACAAGGACAACCAATATCAGCGATTCGTGTAAGATATGCATAGAAACAAAGGATTTGAATGAAGAAACAAGTCAATTTATGGATCTGTCAGCCACAAACAATTTACTGCAGCAGAAAGTTGCAGTGAAGCCACCAACATTTTATTAGCATAGTGACTTATTAGGCATCTTGGGAGGATTTCATCAAATTGATTGTCAGTTTTGAAGGTTAGAGTTAGATTCCAGGTTCCAAGTATTCAAAACTGGTATAGCCACAGTACCAACTCGGATTCTAACCAACAAATAGGATCTCAAATAGTTCACTTGATCACCATCCGATTATTTTATCTTTATATAACACAGATTACAAGGTCTAACCATGAAAACCGCTTACAAAGTTACAATCATTATTGGTCAAAGTTATTTGTTAGAGCAAGTCCAATGAGGTGCTATATGGGGCTGCTTAAAGCCATATAGCACCCCAAACACCAAATGACCATTCCAATAGGGCTGCTAAAAGGGTCTTAAATTTGGTTGGTGTGATAAACCCAGCCAAATTTGTGGCCTTGTTTAGCAGTTGCCATAATTAAGTTTCGGGAGACAGATGACAGACTTTCTGTCGTCCGTGTGCTAAATTTCGACGGACAACAGACTTTCTGTCGTTTGTCCAAAAAAAAAATCAACTCAAGTTACAAATTAATGGATGGATGGCAGAAACTGTACCGTCCGTATCTATTTAGCACTTCAAAACAGAAAGGGCGATTGGAATGAAATTCAAGGTTTTGGCTTGCCATATTTGGCCGACAAGGTATAAACCCTAAAAATCCTATGTGGCATGGTTTTAGTAGCCCTCCATTGGACTTGCTCTTAAAGAAAGAAACTACTTACAAGACATAATGCAAAGAAGTAGGAACTTGGTGCTTTAAGTTTCTAAACAACTATGTTACATGGACACGCGATATTTTTAAAATAACCCGTGTTGGATATGTATCCACATGCTCATGTTGGACATGACACGGACATATATTTTATGTGATGTACCTCAACTTTTAAAATTTCGCCGTGTCGTATACGGACACACGTATCAGTCTCAATATAACTTAGCTAAACACCAACTGTTCTAAGAGTCAGAATTATCACTGAGTTTCAATTCTCTCAAGCAAATCTTAAGTGGGTTCTGATCCGCACCTGATTAAAATACAAGGTTGGTTTATCCTTTCCAGGTACCTTTCACAATGTCAGTAACAAAGGCCATGCCTAGTGGTTAAGGCCAAAGCAAATTTTCATAGAAACGAAGCCCGAAGTACACTGTAGGCGAGTGTTCTTAGATATTATATAACTTGTATACATAATAAAGCAGTTAAATAATATCCTGAGAGAACCTGCATTGCCAACAAGACTTTTTGCATTTCACCGAGTTCTTTTTCAAGAATGTTTTCTTGCATTTGTAGAGCTTGAGTGGCCTCAGAATTTTTCAGGGCCAATGCCGCAGCCTGCAAACAATAACAAAAGTTGACAGTTCTAGTTAATAAGACCTCTTTCTATATATTGGCGCTGAATACAGTTATAAAAGCAATATACAAGAGAAACCCTACTGACTACGAATAATAGGCCAGCTCCAATATATGCAGGTTAACAGTTGCCTCATAACTTACTGTTAGATTTGTGATTGGTAATATAACTGTAAGAAATACAAAACAATTCTTCCAATTTACTGAGTATTGGTAAGATGGTTTTCCCCATTAGACGAATACAGGTATGGTTGATTGATGAGGTAATGTTTGTGGAAAACAGATTTTATTGAGAACTTAGTGTATCCATTCATTAGATTTAGTTTCTGAGATATGATAAGACTAACAAGACTCAGAAAAATGAATTGCTAAACCCAGCTGAGCAAGTATGGAGCAGAAGAACTGTTGTAACCTCGAAATTTTATGCATTTCCAGGGGCGTAAACTGATGGTCTAGTTGTTTTTACTAATTCTAATCCGTTCAAAACATAGACAAAGGAGGGGGACAAGACAAACAATAGACAGAGGGGGTGGAGGGGTGTCTTACAAAGCTAAGCATCTTTTACTTTAAGAAACACAATTCTTAACAAATAATCTAAACTTAAGTCACTTGTTCTTCAAGAATATAACCCAATACCAACACTACTAACATAATTTTTTTTCCGTCTCATTTTTTTTCATGCATATAAGGAAGCAAGATATAACTGATAAAAAATCTACAAATATAAACATGTTCACAGCAACAATTTCTTGACTAGCATGCAGTTCAAGGGTTGACTAAACACTAACTGAACAAGCAAACAAGCATTCACAATGTACATCACTTTCCACATTTTAACCACGATATAAACAACTAATTACCTCAGAAATGGGTTCTTTCAAAGACTTTCTAGTAACTCTAAACCTAATCCCCAGCTTCTCAAGTTGCCTAGACAACATCCTAATAATCGTCGTAGAACTTCTCAAATCCTCCTCAAGTTTCTCAATTCTCCCAACTAAATCCAACTTGGACAACCCCAAACCCTGCCATGAATTCAACGACACCCCTCCTCCTCGATTTATTCTCCCCCACTGTCTTCTTCTAATCACTCCACCAATAAAAACAGCAAAAACCAACAGCCCAATTTGCCAAACTAGAATCTTATTATTACTGTTCAATTGAACTAGTTTTTGAGTACTAGTCCAATTTACAATACACCCAATTGAAATTATAGCAGATGGAATTAAACATACAACTTCAGCTACTGATAAAAAATAATCAAAATTAAACTTAGACTCAAAACCATCTTGTCCTTGTAATGAACCATTTGAGTTGTATACTCTCATTTGCAACAATTGACGACTTGGGCAGGACTCAATTTTCAATTTTGATGAGTTTGTGATTTTTTGAGGAAATTTGAGGGGGGGTTTAAGAGAATTAGGAAGAATGTGAGAGGGTGAATGGAAATAATAAAGATTTGATTGTAAGAGGTTTTGAGTAGAAATGGGCATGATTGAATTACATAGAGAATCAGCTGCGTCTTCTCTTTTCTAATTGTTTTGCTGGATTTCCAGAGGAAGTAGAAATACTAGTGTGGATTTTTTGTAAATTTTAGTGTGAATAAAAAGACAGGTGGGACGATTTGTACAATGTGTTCACATGGTGGTAGGATGCAACTCTTTTTTTAAGTGATGCAATAGTGCATATACTTAGTGGCCTATAATCCTATATAGTTCCAAAGTAAACTAGTTTGGTGATCTACCCTTACTCCATGAGTAGCAACGTCAATTGGTTTGTCAATCGATAAAAAACGGTTTGAGTTTCGGTAATTTGGTTTGCTCTCCACCAACCCGAAACTAAACCAAATTGATAAAATATTAGTTTGGTTTTGGGTTTGTCTTCCAGCGAACCGATATGAACCCGAACCGATATGATGACATTTTAGTAATATTTATGATTAATTTTGTATATGTTTATCAATTGTGTTGCTGAAATTAATTGATTTAATTTTGGATTTAATTGATTTTATAGTTTGCGATTTGGATCGGTTCGGTTTGCATTTGTAACATATATTTATCAATTCGGTTCGGTTTCGGGTTTCCAATTTTCTTATCGATTTGGTTCAGTTTCTGTTCCCAATTTTCTTATGGATTCGGGTTCAGATTTTTTAGAACCCGACCAAAATCAATCCATTAAAAGCCCTATCCATCCATGAGTACTATGAAATGAATTTTTCTATCTAGAGTTTAAGAGTTTGTTCATCTACACCCCACACGAAGAGTGAGCTAATTAATCCATCGGAGTGAAAGTTAGAGACATGTTTTCTGCATAATCTTTATATATATATATAATAGCAGTCCCTTTTCGGGATCATTAGGGCTGTCCACATAAGCAGTGAGATTAAGAAAAAATAGGAGAAAAAAAATAGTAAGTAAGAGTCTCAATTAATTATGTTTCTTTTATATACTAAATCTCTTATCAAGAGTCCTAATTCATTAATTATGTTTCATATTTCCTAATCTATACATATCCAAACAAAAAATAATAAGGATTACAGGAGAGACTCTCTTCTTCAAGAGTCCTAATTAATTATGTTTCATGTTCCTAATCTATACATATCCAAATAAAGAATAATAAAGATTAGAGGAGAGACTCTATTCAAATCAAGAGAAAAAATTGCTGATAAAAAAGCTAGAGAAACAAGCTGCAAGAAAAAAAACTAAATAGGAACTAAAAGTCTCAATTCTTGAACTTCTAAGTATCTCATATTCTCGAGTTCTTCAATGTACAACTATTGTGCTGATTTCAAAAGTCTTATTTCTATAAGTCTTCTTTCTCTACCTCCCCAATATGTGCTGATTTCAAAAGTCTTCTTTCTTTTTATTTGTGTTTACCATAAAGTTTTGAGTGTTAAGGGAGAAGGTAATGCAGGTCTAACATTAGAATATTTGACTGTGACTTCAAAGATTGACAAACCATACACTTTACGTATATATACCAACCCTAATTGTTTACCAACTCAATTTACTTCCTCATCTAGGGAGAAGGTTAAGTTATTTATTTTAGTCGTCAATATCTATATACTATCCACATATTTTAGTATGTTCCATAAGAACGTTAGTAAGTGGATCTAAAACTTTAAACTTTACATGTATAGTTTTTGAAGCTTTGAACTTCTCTTTCATATGAGCAATTCTTGATCAATAAAAATTTTCAAGTAACTATTTTCACTCACCTAATCCTCATCTACTAGTTGTATTTTATATAATGTGTTTAAGACTTATATTTCTTTTTTCTATAGTTATTAGCATGCCCCATCCATGCTAATGGATAAACTTCTTTTGACATAATAATAAGATTTTAGTGCATCCTAAATATCTAAATGTAGTTACTTATTGATGGATCTGATAACCAAGTGTTTTTTCCCCATATTCTATATTGTTTTTATTTGTTTCAATATGTGGTTGTTATTTTTTATTCTTCACTTTTAATTTCCTAAGAGCATTTCTAGTCCAATTCATGCATGGGTAGACATCAATGATTCTATCCATAATATCTTTAGAAGTTGAAGTAATCCAAACTTACTTTCATGGTTGTGTTATTTGGTTATATTTGTATAATCTGATAAGTTCATAATCGTTGTTTAAATTTTGAATGGGGTTCTTGGTGTTAGTAGTGTACTCAAGTGGGAATGAATTACTTTGTACATGTTTAAGGTTTGTGTGTTAGTAGTTTGCATGCCGATGGTATTTTGGAGTAAATAAATTTCTCAAGGAGTGTCAGTGGCACTGCCAGAAATAGGAGATTCTTACATGGAAACACAAATAGGAGATTCTTCAACAGAAGGTAAGTTAGTAGACTTAAATGAGGTTTTCTTATTTTTAGGGTATGTTTTATGTTATATATATATATATATATATATATATATATATATATATATATATATATATATATATAATATATATATATATATATAGCTACCCTTATATATTCAACCTTATATATATATATTCTAAAAAATATATATATATCTAAAAAGTAGCTACTTAAGTTAACTGAAAATAAGTACGTACGTAAAACTTCACCTACAAAATGAATTCAACCCTAATTTTTTGTGGTTATGAAGCACTTACCATAATGATTATCTTTCCAAAATTTCAACTCATTTGGAAACGTCTAACATAGATAAAAATTGTTGTCATCTTTAAAAAAAAAATCTAACAGTCCAGAAATGTTGAATTTTTGTAATTATTTTTTGCCCATGTTAGAGATTTCCAAATGAGCTGAAAACTCAGTTATAATAATAATAATAATAATAATAATAATCATAATCATAATCATAATCATAAGTAAACTTTGCAAATCTAATACGATATAACTGAGTTTTGTGTTTTGTGAAGTTATTGGACTATATATTCAAAACTTGAAACTGTACTTCTAAGGTTAAAGTTAATGTTTAATGTATCTTAAAGTTAAAGCAGTCAGTATTGCGTTTTTCGACCTAGTTGGATACGTTTGATTGATTTTCTAACCTGATTGTTTTGTATGTTCTTAGATTCAGATGTGCTATTAATATAATATAATGCTGATTTTCTTTCACATGTGTTGCTTTACTATATTTTTGTTAGCCTTAAGCTACTTCATCGGTACTTTCGTTCCACTTACAATTACAAAATGAAAGATTTCTTAACACTTGGTTTCTTTTGCAATAAATCGAAGACGAAAAATCTAAAAAAACATCACATTTTGAGTATGAATTTGAAGGTTTTGGTTCTCCAAGTCATGACTCAGTCCTAAAGGTTGGACGACTCATTGATGCTTATCTAGCGAAAATTGCGCCTGATCCATGTTAGATCTACGGAAATTCATTACTATCATTGAAATCTTGTTTGACTATACCCGAGTTATTGATGATGGACTCTACAAAGCAACTGATATATATTTAAAGGCAACTTATCCAACTTTTTGTTTTTGTTAGTGTTGTAGTCTGAATTCATTTCTAATATAGAGTGATGCTGTGATTCAGTGTTAATTCGACTATTTCTTATGCTTTACTTCACTTTAATTTGTGATGGGGTTCTAATTAATAGATTTCTTTCGTATAACAAAATTGAAATTTTTATCACAGGTTTGTTTTGAAATTTTCATATTTTTAAGAGTGTTTTTTTTTTTAATTACACCATTAGTAAATTAAATATTTATTTGTCTTCTATCACGAACCACATTCCACATTTGTCTCTGATGGTTTTCAAATATTAAACCATGAAGAGGAGTACCTGAGTTTTTTTTGGAAAAAGGGTCATTGAATCAATAAACATATCAATGCTCATGCTCTTTACGTGCTAACATGAATTACCAAACGATGAACATTCTTATTATCTGTTTTGAGGATTGTACATAACCATAAATAGAAGTTGGTATTACACACCAACTTTGATAATTATCAGAAAATCATAAACTGGACACAAATGTATTGAACCAACCCCAAAGAATAATTAACGGGAAATAGGATAATAATGAGAAATCGCAAATTGGATGCAATAACATTAAACTAACCTCAAAGAATAATTAAAGATAAATCGGAAAATGGATGCAACACTATATTGAACTAACTCATAATAATTAACGGGAAATAGGAAAATGGATTCAACACTGCATTGAACAAACCTAAAGAAAAATTAATGGGGGTAACCAGAAAATGGATGTGAGTGCATCGAACTAACCTCAAAGAATAATTAACGGGAAATTGGAGACTGGATGCAACACTGCAATGAACTAACCTCAAAAAATAATTAAAGGGTAACCGAAAATAGGAGACTAGATGTAAATGTATCAAACTAATCTCAAAGAGTTATTAATGCAAAATCAAAAAATTGGATGCAAATGCATTGAACTAGCCAACGTCAAAGAATATTAATGGGAAATCGAAAACTTGATGCAAATGCATTGAAGAAATCTCAAAGAATAGTTAATGAGAAATCGGAAATTGGATGCAACATTACATTGAACTAACCTAAAAGAATAATTAACGAAAAATAAAAAAAATTGATGCAAATACATCGAACTAACCTCAAATAATAATTAGTGGAAAATTGGAAACTGGATGCAACTGTATTGAACTAACGCCAAAGAAAAGTTAACAAGAAATAAAAAAACTAGATAAAAATGTATTGAACTAACCTCAAAGAATAATTAACGGGAAATCAAAAACTAGATGCAACTGCATAAACTAATCTCAAATAAATAATTAACGGGAAATAAAAAGTTGGATGCAAATGCATCAAACTATCCTCAAAGAATAATTGATGTGAAATTGGAAACTAGATCCAAATAAATTTAACTAACCTCAAAGAATAATTAACGGAAAATTAGAAGCTGGATGCAACTGCACTCAACCAAAGAATAATTAATATGACATCGAAAACTGGATGCAAATCCAGCTAACTAACCTCAAAGAATAATTAATGGAAAATCGGAAACCAGATGCAAATGTATCAACTAACCTCAAAGAATAATTAACGGAAAATAAGAAACTTGATACAAATGCATTGAGCTAATCTCAAAAAATAATTAGTGGGATGAAAATTGAAAACTGGATGCAAATATAATGAACTAACCTCAAAGAATAATTAACGATAAATCGGAAACTAGATACAGCATGCAATGAACTAACCTCATAGAATAATTAACGGGAAATTGAAAACTAAATGTAACACTGCAATGAACTAACCTCAAAGAATAATTAACGGAAAACTAGGAACTGGATACAAGTGCATTGAACTAATTAACCTCAAAGAATAATTGACAGACAATCGAAAACTGGATGCAAATGCATTCAATAAATCTCAAAGAATAATTAACGGGAACTCGGAAACTGGATACAAATCCATCAAACTGACCTCAAAGAATAATTAACGGGTAATCGGAAACAACATGAAACTGCATCAAACTAACCCCAAAGAAAAATTAATATAAAATCGAAAAGTGGATGCAACTGCATCAAACTAACCTCAAAAAATAATTAACGGAAAATTGAAAACTGGATGCAATTGCAATGAACTAACTTTAAAGAATAGTTAACAGAAAATCAGAAACCGAATGCAAATAAATGGAACTAACCTCAAGGAATAATTAACGACAAATTGGAAACAAGATGCCAATGCATGGAACTAATCTCAAAGAATCATTCAGGTGTAATCGAAAACTGGATGCGAATGCATCAAACTAACGTTGAAGAATAATTAACTGGAAATCGAAAACTAGATGCAAATGCATTAAACTAACCTAAAAAATAATTAACGATAAATCGGAAATTGGATACAAATGCATTGAACTAATTAAACTCAAATGATAATTAACTTGAAATAGGAAACTAGATGCAAATGCATTGATATAACCTCATAGAGTTATTAACGTGCAATCCAAAACTAAGTGCAAATTTATGGAACTAACATCAAAGAATAATTAATAAAAAATTAAAAACGGAAAATAAAAAACTGGATGTAATTGCATTAAACTAACATCAAAGATGAATTAACATAAAATAAAAACTAGATACAAATACAATGAACTGATCTCAAAAAATATTTAACGGAAAATCAGAAATTAAATGTTAATGCATTGAACTAATCTCAAAACATTGTTGTTTTATGTGTAGTGGAAATGTCTCAACAAGTATATAATTGGGAATGACTTGCTATTCAAGTATATTCAATATGAATTTCGCCTCATTGGGCATTCTCACAAATTTTTATCAAACTTCTATTATTAAACAACAAAAAGAGTTCGAAGGGTTTTAATAAAAGTGCGTTATTATTATTATTATTATTACTATTTTATAGAGTGTGATTTTCATGTTGTAAGAAATTTGGATGAGTGACCAATGTAATATTTATATCTCATAAATTGATCTATCTACATAGTTCAAATATTTTTTAGAATAATTTAATATAATGGCACCCGTTCGTAGGACGGGTTCAAAAACTAGTTTGTGAATCAAATAAACCGAACTTTTTGAGAGATTACGCCATAATATTTTGGTACACATAAACTTGGGTCCATGGGTCGTATGACTAATTGATAGGATATTTTCATTCTTTTATAGGGATCTTTTTCTCATGCCTAATGTTTTTTTTTTGTATGAATGCAAATTGGTAGTCCACTTCTTAACATAGATGGATCTTTGGGGGTGTGTGTGGGGGTGGTCACTTCCTAGCATACATCGGACATGATCGATCTCATCTCTCAAGGGCCAATAAGTAATCTAGATTGATTTGGTGCCTATAAGATCGATTATTCTATTTATTTCTATTGGCTTTGTTTCTTCTAACTATGGATTTTGCTGCCTATAAGACCGATTATTCAATTTATTTATATTGGCTTTGTTTATTCTAACTAATTTACTTGATTATGTTTAGATAATCAATGATTTAATCAACATCTACTATCACATCTCTCTATATTAAAGCAGAGTACATCTTATGTGTGGACTATCTATTTCCTAGGTGACACGTTCTTGAGAGAGAAGTATGACACGTGGACACTCTTAAATCATAAGAAATTTCATAATACAACAAAAGCTCTTAATCTTCAAAAGTTTCCTAATACAACTACAACTCTAATAAGTCAATTAACATCTTGCAAGAAAATTTTATCCAACTCCAATTGCTAAATCAATTCTAAAAAATTATGCTAATAATTATCCGTCATTGAATGCCACGTAGACACTCTTAAATCATAAGAAGTTTCATAATACAACAAGAGTTCTTAATTTTAAGAAGTTTCATAATACAACCACAACTCTAATAAGTCAATTAACATCTCGCAAGGAAATTTTATACAACTCCAATTGCTAAATCAATTCTAAAAAATTATGATAATAATTATCCGTCATTGAATTTCTTGCAAAAATTTATATGGGCTGTGAATTTTAAAATTGATTTTGGCCGGGTCTAAAACTTTGTCTACTCTAAAAGAGAATTTTCTCTCCCCTAAGTGGCACTTTAATATAAGAGATAGTCTTTTCTAATAGCGAGAACTTGACTTTTTACAAAAAAAAAAAAAAAACTTGCTAAAACTTACCGATTGAGAGAATATTAATTAGACAAAGCCAATTTATTGGGAAACTGGAAAATCCCAAGATTCATGCTGGTTAATTTGAGCTTTCTCTCCTAATTTAATGCAATACAGTGATTTATTAGGAAATCAATTATGAAAAGAGTCCCACAAAAAAGGAACAAAAAAAACACCAATTTTAGTAAGAAATTGTTGGATGTATCTGTAATAAAAGCCAATTTACCGGGATAGGTGGAGAAACCATGGAAATCCCATTATTTTATTGCCCAAGGGCGGTCTTTCTCGGATATTTTGGTAGAAATAATTCTGGAGATAATTCAACAATGAAACATTGATTTATTAAGAAATCAAGTTTTATGCAAAAGAGTTTTTAGTACAAAAGGAATTTGAAGAGGTGGGTGACGATGAAGTGAGATCCATACATGATGATTTGGACCCCCATGGACGAGGGCTTTGTTGTGGGATGCCCAAAAAATTATAACCTTAAATTTATATTTTTTGAGCTTCAAATTCAGTTGGAAATCTATAACTAACTGTTGCTTATGCATATATCCATTTTTTCGATTTAGAAATCAAAAGGCCAGGTTATTTTAAATGGCGAACTAAAGACATTTTTATTGAATTAGAATAGAAATGAAACAATCCAAACAGCAAGTTAACAACTCGGGGGCAAATTTTTTCTAAAGATGAAAAGTATTTGAACATTGGGGCAACGTATGCATTCATTTTAGTGTAACGGATTAGAATCAACGCAATGATAACCGTCGCTCGGAATTTTTTTTAGATCAGAATTTAATACGATAGGAAAAATTTGTGGATATATAAAAGGGTAACAGTCGTTTGGGCAATGATAATTCGGATGCAGTCTTTTGTATGATTTATTGGTTTTAGATTCTAATTAAAAAAAACAATATAAAACTTTAGGATGGGCTTATTATATAATTTTAATGACGTGAAAAAATTTAAATTATTCTAAAAAAATATGAAGTTTATTCTAATTTTAATGAGGGCCTAAATAATTTTAAAATGGGGAGCAGATTATAATAATTCTTGCCCCCAAAAGTTGGGGTCTAAAAAAGATGACATATACGTTGTAGAGATTTGGGTTTTCAAGACAATTGAAATTGTCCCTAGTCCCAAAAAAATCGCGTTTTTAGATAAGATCGTTTTTTGGCTTGGGTTTGGGGATTCAACTGCCCCAATTTTTTGGGACAAATCAAAACACACATCATTTCAATCTTGTAATAATTGTTTTTAAATTTTTTTTGGGACCAAATGATTTGGATTTGAACTTGTAATAATTGTTTTTTTGTTGAGGTTCAAACACAATATGATAGGGTGATGTCAATAACAAATACCTTGAAATTTTATGTAGCAGAAATGGAGTCTCTCTCCATCACTTTTTTTTTTTAATAATTTAGATAAGAGAGTTGTCCATGTTGAGAATTAATTGATATAAATACATGCCTATACGAGAAGTCCTTCCTATTAATTTCCAAATTTAAATGTGTTTTATGAAATTATTAGTTTTTGATTCAAAAGAAAATTAGTTTACAAGTCTAATTATAAAAAGAGAACTTGTTATTGTTATTTTACATAAACAATAATCTTTTACCTATAAGGAAAACTCCCCAAACAATCATGTTATTTCCATCAACTAGATTTTCTGCTTTTCAATTTTGCCTCCGCTCAAAATTTCTATTTACAATGCTATAATATGATTTTATTTGTAATTTATTATATTTGATAAAGACGAATGTGTAAATATAATATTCAACTCTAACTAAAGTGGTCAACAATTACGGCTGGGCTGAAATTCATTGGGCTTTTGAGTGGGCTTTGGTTGCAATTTACCACATAGACTGGGCTTTTATTGGGCTTGGTTAATTGGTCAACTCTCAATTTCACACTCATAATGCGTGCCCAAAATATTAGTATTCGTAATATTTATAGGTAAAATATTTAAAATATCCCTGACATATTGGTCCAAAATCTAGTTTATATACTAATTCCGAGTTTTGTGACCAGAACCTTTACAAATTGGGCAACCCTGCTCGAGACCATCGAGAACGAGCACTAAAGATCTTTTAAAAAACAAGAAAAAATGTTCCACCGTGGAAAATCTTGTACAGGTTGGAAATTCCACAGCGAGAAAGTTTTTGAAGTGCCCACATTCGGGGTGGGGTGGAGGTGGGCACCCCTGGACCGCATGAGTCAAATACTCAAATGGTGCTAATCCGATCCTCCCAAACACGCCAACTCTACTTAAAAGAATCAGTAATTCTTCAAGCATAGCATTTAAAACTGAGAATGGAATGAATCTAGAGTCTAGACACAGATTTTCACTAATCAACAAACAAGATCTCTTAATTAACAATAGCATAAAAAAAGTACGTTATCTAGGTAACCACATCAACTACAACTTCCTACAAACCTGCACCTATCTCCCTGCAAACATTCAGCCATGTCCCTATATTTACCATCATCTGTCCAGATTCCAGAGTAGCATTTTAACCAGTCAAGCCAGTGCCATAAAAGTTATTTGTTTTCCCTCCCTCCAAGCTGCTTTTATTCATCAACCACCACTAGACGCTTCAAATATGTGCCTTACATCACACATCATCACCACTGTGTGAACCTACAAAACATTCAAAGTAAGATCAGGGAGATATACACCATCAGAAACTTGTTTCTTATAAATTTAAGATGTATAGCAATTAAAGAAGAATAGTAGATATCAAAGAAATGTGAACACAGATTATCATTTGATCTCAGATGCAAATACCAATGCAAACTAAACCTTTCCATTGACTAAAAGGGAGAAAGGTTTCCCCTTTGCACCGCCGCTGGTAGAAGTGACAGAATAATCTCATATCAGCAATTAAAAGGTGCAACATACAGTATTATACAGCCTGACAGCTCCTTAACGGCTTAGTCCTTTTTCCGAAATTTAACCGGTCATGTAAACATTGAACAACTCGACAGTATTGAAAGTTGAAAGGAGACAGAGTTTGGTAATCAAACTTGTGTAACAGGTTGCTCACATCATCAAGACATCATAGAAAACAAGTCAATAGAGAACTAACAAAACTCCTGAAAAACGAGGGTCATCACATTAAATAGGTAATAGCTTAACACCTCATATGCGACCAAAGAAGATCATCAACTGAAGATAACCACTATCTTCAGAGAGGGCAATATCACTGCTGACACCTTGGCAAAGACTGGTCCAACTCTTGCAGTTGATGAAAGAAATGTTTTCGAAGGCAAACCGGAGTGGATTCACAGATAGGAAGGGGCTTTCCAAACATTCTATAGATTTCAGTGAGATGTACATTACTCCATAAGTATAAATGGTAGTAATCTATGCTTGATTTAGCTTGACCTTAGAGAGTGCAGTATCTTGCCTCTCTAAACACTCTGTGTACCTTTTCCCATTTTAATACAATTTAACTTACCCAGCAAAAATGAAAGGATCATAAAGGAAGTATGCTTCCATTGATACCTCTGCAAAATGGAAACCATATTTTCAGAAACATCCGTGTCTGACACAATAGCACGCCAGGACTTGCATTGGATGCATGGACACACGCTAACACAGACGATTCCAGGTAAGATTTCCCCTCCTTAAAGAAGCAGAAAAAGAGGTGGAAGAGGAAGACGAAAGAGAAGTGTGAAACAAGGACAGATGATAATGATAATCGTACTCTTCGCCTAGTTACATTTGATGGAGTTAAAAGACGAAAGCAAAGGGGACAAACATTTTTGTGGGTACACAAAACCAATTCATTCACATTGGTCCAAATTGTCACATTAGTACCCAATTCTTATAATATTATCCTGTCTAACATGTACACCAACACCATTATACTTGGAATCTTGTGTTAAAGTCTATTGCAACTTTGCCTATAGTCTACAAAGAAAATCGAAAAAGCAGTAACGTAACAAATTCTCAATCGCCTCTAGCAAGGGAACCATAACTTCAAGCCCTTAATATGAAATAGAGCCGTAACTTCAACCATACATCCTTTGAAGCAGCTTCACAAAAAAACAAAAATTGTCCCTCCTCAATTAGAGAAACGGCCAACTTTAATTGACTTAATTCTACTTCATTCAAAGAGATAGGTTCTCTCTCGCCAAGATGTTACCAACCTGACTTCATAGATTCTGGACCGGAAAGTTTAAATCTGAAATACTACCTAAAATTCAAATCATTACATCTAGGAATGACCAATTTGTTTACTGAGAAGGAGATATGTCGAACATATCAACAAATCGTCCAACCAGAACGCATATATGGAATCTAAGGCAAGCACAATCAGCGTGTAGTACTTTGAGGCAGTTGCTTAACCAGAGTAGAAAAATTCAAACATGAGTTGTACTTCCAGTAACATCCTTAGTCTATTAGAAACTATAATGCTGATAGAATAACAAAGAACAAACGATTGTATTATTTCAACAGAATTAGAGATGCTCCGATAAAACGTAGCATCAAGCCATCAAAGCATAAAGGAGGAATAGAAATTATGTGGCTCATTCACAACCTTTAACAAGGAAACTGGTGTCAGTTGTGAAAATATAACGTAAAGATGCTTTTGAGCTCGTAAAATAAGTTTTCTCAAGTAAGCAAGAATGTCAGATGTTAGAGAAATCCCAATAGCTTTCTTATAATATAATGAATTGTAGTATATCAAGAATACGCAAAGAGAAGCAGGTTAACCAAAGTTCAAACATTTAACTGCGTTTGATGGGTTTACAAATGCACTTAGTCCCTAGGATTTGAAGAAATAAAAAAATATATGAATACACAGCTCGTAGGTTGCTTATACAAGTGAAGCTTTGTGTGGGAGCAATAAGATCGGTTGCACACGTCATTCTAGTTTGCTCTACTAGTTGTCTAGTTGTGCACAAAATAAACAGTTCTTATCTAACCACTAGTATCGGCAATCTTAGTACCTAGGTGGAAGATAATGAAGCCACATTGGAGAAATTCATCATTCAGTTTTCTATGAAGCATAAAGGAAATTCAATGATGTGTTCCATTTCAAATCGTCATGCCATATCCCAAATTCAACCAAAATTGACTACACATAACAGGCTACATGCAACACAGCTTATTATTACCACCATGACAAAATTAATTACTATCAAGAAAAAAAAACAATCCGAACCTTCAAATTAACGTCGTCTCTTCTGTCTTCTCAGACTTCTTATGCTCTTCCGTCTTCTCGGGCTTCTTATGCAAATCAAACGTTCTCGTAATAGTATCCACAATACTCCTCTGTGATTCAAGAATCATTTCCATTCTTTTCTTCTCCATCTCTATCCGTTGTTTCTCCGTTTCCTTCATCATTTCCAACTTCATATTCTCCACTCTAACAAACCCTTCGCCAAATGCTCGAACAACCGATGCCAACTCCGATAACAACCTCCCACTATCCTCCTCCACCTCCTCCTCTTCTTCCTCCTCCCCCACATCATCAACTTCAAAAGACCTTTTTCTCTTCCTAAACATCGGATTCCTCAAAAACCTCGAAACCCCAACTCCATCTCCCCCTCCCGCTCGCCCTCCTCCGCTACCATTCCACCTAGGCGGCAATGGCAATGCATCAAAAATTGGCGACGCCATAGGTGGTCTACGCACAATATGATTAATACTCCTCGACTTATTACTATTACTACTATTACTATTCATATTAATTCCATCCTCCTCCTCATTCTCCTCCTCATCATCATCCTCCTCCTCATCCGAAGACCGAGAAACAACTCTCCCCTGCCCAGACCCAATCAGCTGAACCATCGAAACGGGACTCGGCCTAGCAGAAATAGGAAAAGGACCACGTTCCATAAAATCCATCATATCAAAATAAGCCCAAACAGAAGGATAAGGTCTTTGTTTCTCTGTTCGATATCGTTTACGCAGTTTTTCCATCTTATGTCTACATTGTGTAGCGGATTTTGATAATTCTTTAAACCCACATCGAGTAGCAACAGCATTAGCTACTTCTTCCCATTGACTTGCTTTTAATTGACCTCTTTTTAAAGAGTACCATTTTTCTTGATATGCTTCTATTAAGTTTACTGTTTCTAGGTGGGTCCACGGTAGTGGTTGTGTTTTTTTGGGTATTGAAGTTGAGAATTGAAGTTGGGGTATTATGTTTGTTGGTGTTTTTTGTTCTTGTGGTGGTGCAGATGAAGAAGATGGCTGAGACATTTTTTTTTTTTTTTTGGGGGGGTTTTGAGGATGGGGATTTTTTTTTTATTTTGTGGGGTGGTGGTGGAAGCGGTGGTGGTGGTGGGTGGGGTGGTTAAAAGATGAATGTGGTTACGGAGTTGTTCGATGCTAACATGCGCCATGTGCGTGGACTGGGGTTGGGCGCAAACCCACTTTTTGGACTGCTTTGTTTTTCACGAAAATTTGGATTTCAGCCCAAGTATATGGGTTTGACTGTTTGAGGCTACAAATCGAGTTACCCATAGAATGATCGCAAAGTATCTATAAATTTTAGGTTATTGTCAATATAAAGCGGTTCGTGTTTAGTTGTGTTAAACAACTTAAAAATGTATCGAAAGCGACATCACTTCAATTTACATTTATTTATTTAAATATCATATGTGTTATCAGTGCGTGTTATTTACATACATTGTATCCGCAAGAAATCTCAAGCTTTGGTCCAGTAAGTCAAAGATGAAAGTGATATATTGGTAAGTAATATGCAACTATGTTGAGTTAGTCCATAGTTTAAGTGATTAAATAACGAAGCAACCCACAAAGATGAATGTGGTTGGTGCACCAAATAGATCTTACTTTTGGAAAATCGATTGGTCAAGTAGGCTAGGCCACTAATATTTTTGTTGAGGGACTGGAAGATGGAAACCAAAAGAATTTGGTATTGAATAGTGAATACTACGTACAACGAAGCATCTGTATCGTACTGTTGTGAAAAAATTAAGGCATTTTGCGCATCTGTATCGTACTGTTGTCGAAAACAATACTAATAAATGGGGAAGGACCGCAGGACTAGTGTTGATTGATATTTTTTTTCAATAAACATTTCTCTATCAATAATTCTAGGGTGACATTATTTTTAGCCTGGTTTAGTGACATGAATGATGTGGTAAGCTATTTCTGATTCTTTAATCTCTTTCTCACATGAAAAAAAATTAAAAACCGAAAATAGCCTCCAATCCCTCCTAACATTGACTCTTCTCATTCTCTCTTCCACTGGTAAACACTGAACAAGACTAATTTTTTTTTTTTTTTAAAAAAAAAGAGATGGTGATATCTTTATGTTTTTATTGGAGACAAAATCTCTTACAAGTGCAAAATTTGTGAAAACCTTTTTTCATTAATAAATTTTTGGAATCGTCTTTTCCAACAAATCCAATTCTCAAATAAAATTTTCTTCTAATTTTATGTTCTTTAGTGACGAAGAATTTCAATTTACAGAGTCTAAGAGTATAAAACATTATTGCAAAATCTAACAGGTGCACTCTCACATCTGGGCTAAGGTAAGAGATGACTCCGTACCCATATATCCCGTGTATTCTAGAAACTCTAAAACATTATTAGATGAGAAATTGGAAATAAGAAGGGTAATAGAGTAATTTTGTTTAATTTCTTTGTTTGAGTAGTAGATTTGTGAGAGTAGTAAAAAATTGCCAGACACGTCAGTCCTGTCTCCATAGAATTACTCTTACTCTATATATATATATATACATATTAAAATAATTAAGAGAACATATGGTTCACGTTAAAGATCATGTATAGAACTTGGAAGATCCCTTCTATCCATCTGGAAACATGCCCACTTAGCTAAGGAGTGTGCATCCCCATTCCTACTTACCCATTTAAAACTACTTGATTCAAAAGACGAACTCAACACTTCAACCTAATTGCATCCCTAATAGCAAACAAAGTGCATACACATTCTAACTCTGAACAAGCTTTGATAACCTTCAAATACCACATCCTTGCATATGTTGGGTTGTGGAACCGTCGAGCGAGTGAAGCTCCGGTATCTCACCAGCAAGCTTTAGAGTTTTGAAACTTCTTTGGAATTTCGACGATTTGTCGATATTTCGGCCCCAAACCCATTTTTCTCCCTTTTTTTCTATGTACACCTATATAAAGGAAATAGATTAGGGTTTTGAGATAACTTTGAGAGATTCATTTCTTGGGTATTGTGGGAGCTCTATTGAGCTAGGGTTTGAGTGAGGCCTCTTGTTCTTGATTCTTGATATCTCTTGTAAACTCTCCAATCTTTGCTATAAAGGAAACTTGGCTCTTGTGTGGATGTAGGTAATATTTACCGAACCACCTTAAATCTTTGTGTCTCTTTGCATGATTTACTTCCATTATTATTGTTTGCTTGCTATGGGTGATGATAAATTGGTGGCTTTGCTTGTTTGAGTTTGTTGTGATAACTACCAAAGTCTTGGGTGGGTGATTTCCTTGGTGTGAGCTCCAAGTTGAAATCATTTGGGATAGAAAGTAACTAGATTGAGGTGTGACTTTCTAGTGAAATCTCCCAACAAGTGGTATCAGAGCTACAGGACTGTAACAGAGCTACAGGGTGTGTGAGGAAAAGACTTCACCTTTAGCATTGGAGGCTAGGTGTTTGAGAAAATTCCTCTGAGAGGTTCTCCACTGTTGGTTTTGATTCAGTAAAGTCATGACGACCGACAAAGAAAGCTACAGGATAGAGAAGTTTGATGGAACAAACTTTGGCTATTGGAAGATGCAAATTGAGGACGTTCTCTATCAAAAGGATTTGATGGAAACGTTGATAAGTGAGAAGCCTGAGGAGATTCCGCAAGACAAATGGGATTTGCAAGATAGAAAGGCCTTGGCCACAATCCGATTGAGTCTTTCGAAGTCGGTAGCCTTCAATATTAAGATCGAGAGAAGATGGCGAAGTCTCATGGAGGCACTTACTACGATGTATGAACAACCCTCGCCGCGAACAAAGTCTATTTAATCACCAAGCTATTTAGTATGAGAATGTCGGAGGGGACATCCTTCAAGGATCACTTAAATGAATTCAACCAAACTAAGGACCAATTGGAGTCGGTTGAGATTACATTTAGTGATGAGGTGCTAGCTTTGGCGATACTTGGACAAATGCCTCCAAGTTGGAAGGCTACAGTTGTGGCTATTAGTGGCTCTGCGGGAATGACCAAGTTGAAGTTTGAGCACGTTGTTAGTATGATACTAACCGAGGAACCGAGAGGCGGGATTATCCTTCATCTTCGGGTCAACTTCGGCTTCGGTGATCGGCATTGAATCGAAAGTAGGGGAGAAATTCAAACAGGAATCGTGGTAAGAAGAAGTGGAGGGGGAGATCGAAATCTCAAGCCCCCCAATTGCAAAGCGTTGAACACAAACCTCGAGACATTAGTGAAGTGGTGTGCTATAATTGTGGTAGGCTTGGCCACTATAGCCCCAATTATCCGGCACCAAGAAACAACAACAACATTAATAAGAACAAGAAAAAGAATCAAGAAGCTAATGTTGTTGAGATGGTAGATGACGCTTTGATATGTTCGATGGAGCACAAGAAGGAGTCTTGGGTACTTGATTCCGGCGCATCTTTCCATGCTACCTCACATCGAGAGTTCCTTGAGAACTACACCGAAGGTGACCTTGGAACGGTCTTTCTCGATGATGACCAACCTTGTGACATTCGGCAAAGGGGTGGCGTGCATGTCAAGATGAATGGCTCGTCATGGTTATTGAGGGACGCCGGACAATCGCCCGGATTTGAGGAAGAATTTGATTTCTGTGGGGCAATTGGCAAGTGAAGGATTTGTTACATTCTTCACCGGTGATACTTGGAAGGTCTCGAAGGGTTCATTGATTGTTGCAAATGGTAAGAAAGATGGTACTCTCTACATGACTGCACATGGTTGTGAGTCGATTGTCGTGGCACATGGCAAAGAGGATCCGAATGTTTGGCACCGCAGACTTGGTCACATGAGTGAGAAATGAATGAAAATCCTTCACTCTTCTGGTAAACTCCCAAAGTTACAGTCGACTGAAATTGACTTCTGTGAGAATTGTGTATTTGGAAAGCAGAAGCGGTGAGTTTTCGAGAGAATGGGTCAGACTCCGAAAGCAAGAAGGCTTGAGTTGATTCATACAGATGTCTGGGGGCCAGCTAATGTCTCTTCACTTGGCGGAAAGTCATATTTTGTGACATTCATTGATGACCATACTAGGAAGGTGTGGGTCTATTTCTTGAGACACAAGTCGAAGTATTTGAAGTATTCAAGACTTGGAAGGCCATGGTTGAGAATGAGACAAGCTTGAAAGTAAAGAAGTTCGAGATCCGACAACGGTGGAGAGTATGAGGATTCGGTTTTAAGAAGTCTTTGTCTCGACAATGGCATTAAGATGGAAAAGACTTTGCGGGGACACCTCGCCAGAATGGGGTTGCAGAGCGGATGAATAGAACACGGAGAGAGAGAGCTAGGTGTATGCGCATTACTCAGTAAAGCTTACCCAAGCAGTTTTGGGCGAAAGTGTTAGCACAAAGAGCCTTACCTGATCAATAGAGGACCATCAGTACCTTTGGATTTTAAGATTCCAGAGGAAGTGTGGAGCGGGAAGGATGTGAACCTTTCCCATTTGAAGGTGTTTGGTTGTGTGTCCTATGTCCACATTAGTGACCAAGCTAGAAGCAAGCTTGATGCTAAGTCACTAAAGTGCACCTTCATCGGCTATGGCGGTGATGATTTTGGGTATCGCTTTTGGGATGATCAAAATCGGAAAATCATTCGTAGTAGAGATGTTGTGTTTAATGAGAAGGTGATGTACAAGGATAGAGATGAAGCACAAACCAAGGAATCGGGTACAGAGAGCGGCACAGAGTATGTTGAGTTGGAAGACTTCGATGTAAGTCGTGGTATAGTGGGAGCCCCACAAATGAGGATGATAAGTAGTAGTAACTCAGAGAATAATAATGATACTACACCACCGAAGTCCATCTCCACCTCGTGCCCCAAGGAAGACATCCGGGCCACATGTACCGAAAGTAACGAGATATCCACCCTCCACCTATGTGAATTACTTGCTACTTCATCGATGGTGGCGAGCCCCAATGCTATGATGAAGCATTGGAGGTGAGTGATGCAAGCAAGTGGGAGCTTGTTATGCAAGATGAGATGAAGTCCCTCATCTCTAGTAGTGGCATGGGGAGTTAGCCAAATTACCCATGGGCAAGAAGGCTCTACAAAACAAATGGGTGTTTAGAGTCAAAGAGGAACATGATGGTTCCCAGAGATACAAAGCGAGGCTAGTAGTCAAGGGTTTTCAGCAGAAAAAGCAAGGGGTTGACTTCACGAGATATTCTCCCGTGGTGAAACCGAATACTATTCGGGTCGGTGTTGAGTATTGTTGTGTTGTGGAAGATTTGTATCTTGAGTAGTTGGATGTTAAAACCGCCTTCCTCCATGGTGACCTAGTTGAGGAAATTTACATCAAAGAACCGGAGGGTTCATCAAGAAGCGGTAAAAGAGAATATGGTATCGTGCTCGAAAAGAGCTTGTATGGTTTGAAGCAAGCCCCTAGTAAAGGGGTACGGAAGTTTGATAACTTCATGCAAGGAAATGGCTACTATAAGTAACCATTCACCATTGTTGCTACTTCAAGAGGTTCGACTCAGCCTACGTCATCCCTGTTGCTATATGTTGATGATATGTTAGTAGCAAGTTCCGATATGTCGAAATTGGGAGATTGAAAGAGAAGTTAGCAAGTGAGTTCTCTATGAAGGACTTGGGTGTAAGCGAAACAGATTCTAGGGATGAGGACCGAGGAAGAGATAGCAAAAAGGTATTCGAGTTGTCTCAGCCGAAAGTATATATTGAGAAGGTATTGAAGAGGTTCAACATGGGTAGTCGCGAAACCGGTTTGCACACCTTTGGCGATCCACTTCAAGTTGTCCAAGGAACACTCTCCCAAGATTTGTTGAGGAAAGAAACTTCATGGCTAAGATACCATACGCCTCGCCATTGGAAGTCTTATGTATGCCATGGTTTGCACGCGTCAGGATATAGCCCCCAAGCAAGGGGGAGCCGCCGATGAGATTTATGTCTAATCCTGGCAAGCAACATTGGGAAGCCGTGAAGTGGATATTGAGATATCCGGAGAGGTACTACAGAGAAATGCCTATGTTATGGAAGGGTGTTGTGAACTTAAAAAGGGTATGTGGATGCCGACTTTGCGGGGTGAGGTAGATCGCAAGAAGAAGCTTTGGTTATGTCTTTATGGAGGTGTGCTACCGATGAGTTGGATTTCTCGATTCTGAAGGGCGAGTATGTGGCCGCGTACAAAGGCAAGCAAAGAGATGATCCGTTACGAGGGATTGATGGAAGAGCTTGGGATGAAGCAAGAGAGAAGTGTGTTACAGGACTTGATCGAGTGCTATACATCTTGCTAAGAATTCCGCCTTTCATTCTAGGACCAAGCACATTGGTCTCCGGTATCATTTTATCCGATCTCCGTTGGAGGATGAGGTTTTGGCACTTGAGAAGATCCGAGGGAGTGAGAATCCGGCCGGATATGTTGATTTCAAGACCGTGCCTCATCGAGAAGTTGAAGTTGTGTTCAACCCGGTGGGTCTTCTTGATTGAAACCATGATGGATGAGCCGAAAGTGTTTCTTTAGTAAATTGAAATTGGATGGAGTTGTTACAATTGAGTTGTGATGTGCATGTAGAATCTCGAAGGTTCCAAGTGGGAGATTGTTGGGTTGTGGAACCGTCGAGCGAGTGAAGCTCCCAGATCTCACCAAAGAAGCTTTTAGAGTTTTGAAACTTCTTTGGAATTTTCGACGATTTGTCGATATTTCGCCCCAAACCCATTTTTCTCCCCTTTTTTCTATGTACACCTATATAAAGGAAATAGATTAGGGTTTTGAGATAACTTTGAGAGATTCATTTCTTGGGTATTGTGGGAGCTCTATCGAGCTAGGGTTTGAGTGAGGCCTCTTGTTTTGATTCTTGATATCTCTTGTAAACTCTCCAATTTGCTTTATAAAGGAAACTTGGCTCTTGTGTGGATGTAGGTAATATTTACCGAACCACCTTAAATCTTTGGTCTCTTGCATGATTTACTTCCATTATTATTGTTTGCTTGCTATGGGTGATGATAAATTGGTGGCTTTGCTTGTTTGAGTTTGTTGTGATAACTACCAAAGTCTTGGGTGGGTGATTTTCTTGGTGTGAGCTCCAAGTTGAAATCATTTGGGATAGAAAGTAACTAGATTGAGGTGTGACTTTCTAGTGAAATCTCCCAACAGCATAGTAGTTGTTATGCTAATTTGATAGCAACCTCAACTGCATGCATCTAAGCTTCTTCTACTTGGCATGCCTTGAATCTGCGAACTGCATATTCAATTATTTCCCCTACACTGTTCGTAACAACGCTCCCTGCTCCAGCCCGCCTCATGTCCCTTTTAATTGATAACTGAATATCCCTACTCGGCCAAGTTGTCCTTATGCACTGAATAGAAAACTGGTCATGTAGGCTTAGCAGCGTGCTGTACAAACACTTGGTACAATTTGGTATGAGTCCAGGGCTATGCAATAACCGGTTTCTAGGATTGGAAATTGAATACCACGTGCACACATTTATAGGCAAGTAAACTGTCGTTTTCTTTTCTTCGTATTATTTTAAACACAAAAAACCCCCACAAAGCTTTTAAATAACAAACTCAAGAAATAAAAATAAATAAAAACGAGCTTTCTCTGCCACCTCTCATCTTATTTGATTCACAGGGAGTGGGAAAATTGAAAAACAAGAAGGCAACATGAAAATTAGAAACCGTCATATTCTATGTTTTAGTTTTGCTTTTACTGAACCCACACCCCCCCCGTGGAGAGATATATTTAAGTATAATTGAAATTATGTTGATCTTTCTCTCTCAAAACTAAGAGTAAATAATTTAGAACAAAAGCTTGTCTCTCTCGAAACCTAGACGTACATATGTTTTGTACTTTTGTATTGTGTTCATCTTCGTAGTTTCTTTTGTAGTCGAGAATGTTGATTATGGAAGAAGAAAAGGAGGGTGGTGGAGGAGGAAGCCGAGTGGCCGGGTTTGTTTGTTTGTTTTTGGTTTGTTTGGTTTTTTGTATTTCTATAATGTGAAAATGAAAGAAAACAAATCAAAGACCATTAATACTGAGTAGTTGAGAATGCTCCCAGTGACCCACGTCAGCCCCCTTTTTTCTCTGGGACTGACACATCATATTTTACCTAAAAAAATGAATTCTACGCCCATATTCGCCCTTTTTTTTAATTCAATTGTTAAGAAATTCCAGATAAGTAGATAAAACCTTTCTTAAATCTTATCTCAATTCTTAAATTTTATCTCCATTCTTAAGCCGTTCTTAAATCTTATCTCATTCTTTTTCATTTTAGTACCGTGTTTCAAATCAAAGGCTTAACGTGAATCTTCAAGCAATCTTACAGGAATTGTGAAGGCAAGAGAGAGGATGGGTAAACATATTATTCATGATAATCTCTCTCTTATTCTCAACAGATAAGAAACAAATTAAGGCGTCACATAAAAATTCCTCTTATGGAAAGTAAGTCCATCCATTTGTTCGAAACATAGATGTAAATGACGAGTTTGTAAAGGACATAGATCTATGGATGAGGGCCCAAATAGTTCTCAAAGCGTTGGAAGTGAGGATGAAAGAGTTGATGTTGAGGAGAATGGTTTGGATGAAGAGCGAGCCTAAATTTTGAAGAGATGGAATCAGAATCAAGAAACTTGAAGATGATCGTGATAATACCCATGCTATTTTGAAAAAGCCAAGAAAATGCGATTGCAATTTTCTTTTCCGAAACCGATGGAGCGGTAAGTTTGCATAATAATGGATTGACTATACTCTATAGTGATATTAAGATGTTATTTTATAGGTACAACTCCAAACACATATGAACCCTTGGTGAAAATCTTTCATTACTTAGATATTTGTTATCTATCTTATTTCACAAAAGCTCTCTCAATTCTCTAATTTCACTTGAAATTTCTCAAATGATGTTTATATGATAGGATAATTTGCATTTCACCATTTGGGTCGCCGGCTTAACTTATAATTATTACGTTGATTTTTTCGAGTCCCAGTTGGCCCATGATAATCTCGACATGGGTGATAAGCAACTGACCATAGGAGTTGGTCAACAAAGAAATGGTTATTTGCATAGCGTTGCTAAAAGTGTCAATGGTGAAAGATTACCACTTGAGCCACAGATTTGAACCGAAAGTATGTTGCAAACTTCATTAGTGCAGTGATGGATCGTGGAACTAGGTTTCGTCAATTGAATACACAATTGAAAAATTGCTCTATATCTTTCATAAGGTCTCTCATTTGGAGGATAAGATTTGGGGATGGCATAATGCGGGTGAGTTCACTGTTAAAAGTGCTTATAATGGGTGTTTTCATTTAATTTATCTTGGATTACCTTTTGGAAAAGTAAATGAGTAATTGACATCATATTATCGTTACATATGGAATCCAGAGCTAAACTCTAAGTAGACGCGTCTAGAAAAACTCGACAAAGAATGTAGTCTATAGAATTACAAGTACAATTTCTTGATGACCACTATATCATTTACTTTTGAGTGTGTGTATATTAATTATGTGCTAATATTTCAAACAGGTTCAAGCAGGTTCTTTTTCATATTTAGGAGGAAATGGATCACAATAAATCTTTCCATCATAGTAATATGGTAGTTCCGATTCCTTCCGAAGCTCAAGGAAACCTTTGCTATATCACCTTTTTACTTTGATTTTCCTCCAAACGAAAAGAGCGAGGATTGGACAATAAAACTCGACATACTACCCATAAAGTGGTTGCAGCGAGGTAATTAGAAATTACTTATGAGCTTTATGTTATTGGGGGTAGTTGAATATCACCTAGAGTTTTAAAGTAAAGAGAAAGAGATGATTTGAGGAAAGAAAGTGAAAGAGGAGAGAAAATATAACAGAAAGAACTACCTTGCTTATATGTATGAGACCCATATTGCATATATGCGTCCAAAAAAAAAATACTAGCTTGATAAACAATAAAGCCTTCCTGCCTTGAAATTTCTCATCACAGCAACAGCACTCCCAGAATTCCCATTTCTTATATTCCTCAGCATTTGCCATTTAGGAGCATATGTTTCCACTTGAGTTGTTGGAAATCCAAATATTTGAATTTGTCTGTTTTCGTATACTTTGATTTTGTTAGTCACTTACTCAATACATAGACGTTTTCGTTGTTAAGCTCCAAATCTGCAAGCATACTCAAGTATTATTTACCATCTATTAGATTTCTATGTGAAAGATTTATGTGTAAACCTTACTTCTGAATTAACTAAGCTTTTTTAATGCGATGAGTCCACATAGATTTGTGTGTGCAAATGCAGAAGGAACGGACTGTAAATTGAAGGGACATGATAGGAAACCTTAGGTTGCTTCAAGTAGATTGCTTCTCAAACATTGCTTATTTCAATTCACACTTTTGAAAACATGAACTCCCTCTATATAAATATGCATAGCAGTTGATGTATACTTAGTGATTCTGGTCAGTCCACCTTCTCATGTGCCTTGGCTTCAAAAAACCACATTCGTTAATAGCTCAAGCTCTTACAACATACAATTAATGTATGATGTTGTAGTAAAGAGCATCAAGATATGAGCAGGTGTAGTAAAACTATTAAAAGTGGCTTTCACGTTAGTTTTCCATTGGGTTTTCTTCATGGTGCTAGAATTTGATTCGATTCTTTGTGCTGAAAAATTCACGATTTACTTTCGTATATTGATTGCCTTGAGTAACCAGCACCAGGTCCGGGTGGAGATTGAATCTCTTTATGATGGTTTGGATTTCTCAGAACCACTAACCCGAGCAAGATTTGAAGAGTTGAACAATGACCTATTCAGGAAGACAATGGGACCTGTACCAGAATTCCCAAGGTTCAACAACTCCTTAGGGATTACTTTGATGGAAAGGAGCCAAACGGTGGTGTTATTATCAACTCATCATTATTGACACAAGTCCACTTCCCAGCACTGATCACAACCTTTCAAGAGCTGAGGTCAGATTGAGATTATGTTGTCGTTTCTATCTGGTTGCAGCCACTAGAAAGCCATTCGTTGAATGGTTCATGTCTAATCGAATAGCTTCATTCTTTTTATCCTTGACAAGAATCTTATAAAACTAATGATCACTAAACATTTGGCTTTGTGAACCCTTATCTTTTTCTTTTTCAGAAACAGAATATATAACATGGGAAAAAATTATATGCAGGTATTCCCACTCATCAAAACTCTTACATTCAACATAATTTGCTCTCTTTTGTTTGGGTTGGAGCATGGAACAAAAAGAGAGAAATTGGTGGAGTGGTTTGAAGAGATGGTAGAGGCCAGAGGGCCTGTTATCAGTCCCAGTGAATTTACCTTTCACCACCTTCAATCGCAGCATTTGGGCAAGCTCAAGGATTCAAAACATGATCATGGACATCATAAGTGAAAAGAAATTGGCTGTAGAGGAACAAGTGGTTTCTCCAGACCAAAAAGACCTTATCAGTAACTTACTTAGCATGCATAGAGAAGACAATTCAGCATTGCGATGCACTACCTGGTCACCCGGTTCACATGGAAGTTATGCTTGAAGGTGGAAACATTGTAGAATCATTCGATTCATGTAAACATCCGAACTGAAATCAACGTTGTGGTTAAAAAAAGCACTAGCTGTGTTCAAAGTTCTTCAACCGAATATTTTATCTGTAAATTCCTTGCGGTGATTTCTAGCCAGGTTCTGGAGCATATGGCTGAAGAAAATGGATCTGTAAACTTTATGCTGATCTACGTAGTACTTAAGACGCAAATACTAAATATTAAAGCAATCTACAGTGTTTAGTTATTAGTACTCTACAGCGAGTTATTTATACCATGCATAATCTGGCATAATTATTGAAGCTTTATTTCAAAGTTTGCCCTCCGAGGACGAGCTGCAAAATATAGTAGACCCACTATTGACTGACTGCTAGCCGAATTACAATTACAGAGGTAGATAAATAGCTAGGACGGTTAAATGTAGGTTGCAAAAAAAAAGTTGGCAATTTAACAAAGTTTCCCGAACTGGAGCGTTAGTGGTTCAACATCCTATTATGGCTGAAATACTGTTTTGGTACTCTCTTATTAGTCTCTTCTCCTTGGCTTTAGGCAGAGCTATTACAGTAGGCTACAAAGCAAAACATAGTGATAGTGCTGCTGGAAATGCAAAAGAAAAGCACAAAAAAGCTTCTTGCGCTACCAGTTAACAAAATAAAGAGGAGACGAATCAACTTACGTTACCCTTCATGTCAGTTAAAAGAAACAAAGAAAAATACAACCAGTCCCATTAACTACAACGCTGTAAAACTTTGGGAATCAGAAAACTAAAGTATAAAGGACCTTTAGCATAGCTGTTGGGGTAATTTTGAACATCATTACAGAAATTTGGTTTTCATTTGATACAATTCCACTTCGTTCCTTCAGTCTTGATCAATGACTAGAACAAAATCTGCGCTCCATATGCAACTAACACTACACTACATGACTACAATTAGCTTACTAGGATTCATTTAATCTATTGAAAAACTAAGGATTCATTTACATTAGCTTACGAGGAGGAAGGTCAGTCAATACTCTGTCAATGATAGGTAATGCAACTAATGGCAGATAACGGTAGGTAATGTTCTATTGTAGTTGTTAATAGTTTGATAAAAGTAAAAATAGTTAATCGTGAACTATCAATGTAGCAGGTCCGGCCGCAGGCGGACTAATTGGCTAGTAAGAAAATGGAAGTTAAGTTGACGTCGTCAGATGAGGGACACGTGGTATTAGATTGTAAACTGTTACTGGTTATTGCATAACCACACTCATCTGGTATCATTTAGCATTTTTCACATGCATTGTTAGGATAGTGCTAATTAATCAAACAAATAATTTTGAAAAAATAATTATTGACGCTACAAATTGCGTTTATAATTCTTTTTGAATAACAAAACTAATTCTCCTAAATATATATTCTTGAGAACCAACTATCATCACGTTACTATTTTTTTTATTTTTGATAAGAATATATATAATATAGTTGACTTTGCCAAAATTGTTATGTGCAGGAACAAATTTATTAGATATATGACTAGTCATGCTCGATTGAAACTATAACAGTATAAGATTAAGATCTCAGAATTGTCGGAATTCTGACGGCTCCAAAAACAAGGATTCCGTTCGACCCTTCAAAATCTACGTTTCTAATTGCATGAAATTTTGTACTGAGTCTATGATAATAAGAGATTAATAAATACAATGTACACTTCAAAAAAAAAACAGAAATAGGATGTATAATAATCACGTGCACTTCACCAAAAAAATAAAATAATCACGTGCATCATGTTTAATTGAATGAAAGAGCACGTGTACATTCTACCCTAATAAAATAGGTTCTTATTAGTATAGTCAAACGTATGATACACTGTTACAAAAAAAACGTATGATATACTATCTCTGACTTATTTTGCTTTTTTTTTGTTTTTTTTTCGATAATCTCTGACTTATTTTGCTTAGCAGAGAGTTTAAATATTTGTTCTTTTTTATTATGTCAGTTAGAAACGTAGAAATGTTCCCAAGTTGTTTTGCATATTACTTGAATGAATATATATATTGCGTGCTCTACTGCCACTGGACCCAATTAGTTTGGTGAATGGCGATGGCTCATGTGCCTGATGTGCGGAAGATGACCAATTTATAATTGGGTCCATTATAATATCCTTATTCTTCAATACCCACCAGGCCACCTTAGCTTTGCTTCTAAGGGCATCTCCAATGGGGGGTGTAAACCGTATAGAGTGGAAATTTTACACTTCAAATATCAAAAAACTCTCTCTAATGGGGGTGCTAAACCGTAGGTAATAGTGTATTAGCTAATAGAGAGTGGGAAATTCCCTCTCGCTATTAGTTAATAAAAAGCCCGGACGTCACTTTAAAATAACGTATGTTTAACTTAAAACTTCGGACGCCACTTCAACACACGTTTGAAGTTTTATTTTTTCCCTTCGGACGCCATTTCCAAGTGGCGCCCCAGGTTAAATTAAAGAGGGACGTCCACTTGGTGACGTCAGGAGTTTAAAATCTATTTTTTTTACACTATTCCATTGGAGAGTATAAAGTGTGGATATTTATTAATTATACAATACTATACAATTAGATGTGTAAAATCCTAATGGCACCTACGTGGAGCCTAGGTGGAGGTGTAATTTTACACCCCCCATTGGAGATGCCCTAATAATGCCGTACTTATGTAGTTATGTGGACCAGTTAAATTAGATTCCAACATTGCGGGAATATTCAATTTAATATCCAAAAGATATCACAAAGACACAAACAACAAAACCTTAATAATTGTGTATTTGTGTTTACATCTGGAAAAATTAGTGCCAGCAGTGGGGTATATAATTAAGTCACATGAGATTCCCAGCAAGGTACAATCAGCACATGGACAGTGGACCTGATGTACTAAATCGAAAAGGGTCCTTGTGTACAAAATTTACAAATAGATCGAAGTATCGAACCTGAGATGAACAGAATTAAATAATAGTCATATTGTCCTATATACCTGATAAACGTGTGGACTTATATGTTTCGTTTTATGTGAAAATTGATAGAGCTGATAACAAATCCCATGAATACTGATAAACATGTGGAAAAGAAGAGCACTCTACGGATTTACTTATTACAAAACCTGTGCTGGAGCTATATTATCAATGCGCTTTGCTATTTTTTTATTTTTATTGGTAATGTGATAGGTAGCGATTTTTCTAGCAATTTTACACCTATTTCTATTTCATCAATTGTTAAATTCTCAACCAAAATACTCATAAATTTAGCAGCCATTCGCACCGGACAACTTTAGCCGTCTAGATGTTGGACGGGTTAAGTTTTGCCGTCTATAAATTTTAGTATTTTTTTTAATAAAAAATTAAAATTGTTGTAATAAAAAAAGTCATCATAATTTTTTGAACGGGTCAAGTTTTGATGTTTCAATGTTTTGATTTTTTTTTAGTAACAAAATTATGGACAGACGGGACAACTATTCCCGTTTGAATATTTTTTTTAATAAAAAAAATTAAAATGCTAGGGACAAGTTCTGCTGTCTGAAATAGAAACTGAAGATATCGAAAAAATGCATTGGTACATAAAGTGGTTTTAGTAATTTTGACCGAGCTAAAATGCTGATGTGTCGCAATTTTTTTTAGTAGCGCGTTGATGATGCTCTTATAAGTTACAACTACAGACGTTTTACAATTACCAAAAAAAAAACTACAAACATTTTACGAATGTTGTTCCTTTTTCCTCTTTTTTGTGTTTCTTTTTTGTTTTTCTTTTTAAACTGTTTTTCAGCTCTTGGACTTTTTGACATAAATATGGCTCACAAGAAGTTAGAGCATCTCTAGGTGGTAGTATAACCTGCCTTTTTCTTCATATTTGAAAGAAAAATTCAGAATATCTCGGAATTCCATCTCTAGGTGGCCTCATTTACGGTCGCATCACCTGCTTGTTCGCAAATTTGGCAATTTGGATGTGGATGCGGAGCGACATTGGTACTATCACGCGCCATTGCAAATGGGCTTCTAACTTTTTTTTTGACCCTTTGACCAAGACCGCCCGCTGAATGGTAATGGTGCTCCTCCCTCCTAATGTCGCGCGCCAATGCGAATATCACGTGCTCCAATGGGAAAAAAGGGCAAAAACGGTCGGATTTCTAAATCCTATATCTACACTCATCTCCTTCTTCATTTTACATACACTCAACTCAAACACTTTTATCAAACAACTTAACAATTTCACATCAATCCTTAACAAACAACACACATACATTGCCAAAAAAATGGATCATGAAGTGAATGAGATGTTTCCCTTTCAATCTTCATTTTCATCTTCATCGTTGTCTTCTTCTTCATCTTCTCCAGCGGAAGACTCGGTAGATAGTCTTAATGAAGAATTTGTTAACGACATTCCCTTTATGAAGCACCATTTGGCTGTACTTGCACAAGCACAAGTACATGCTCCGAAAGCACCACATGATGGTTCAAAGAAGGGTCAAAAAGTGAAACATAGGAACTATGCTCTGACTTTGGAAATCTTGAAGGCCAACTACTTCGTCGATCGTCCTGTCTTTCCGAAAGAGGATTTCAAACGGCTCTTTCGTATGAAAAAATCTTTATTTCTTCACATCTTCAACGATATTCAGATTCATTTTAAGTACTTTCAGCCTAAATTTAACAATACTGGTAAACCTGGTATATATCTTCTTATCAAGGTGGTTGCAGCTTTGCGTATTATTGGTTATGGTACGGTGGCTGATCAACTTGACGATCAATTATACATTTTCGAGAAAACTGGAAACCAGGCGTTGAGGCATTTCTGCGATGTAATTATCAAATTGTACAGTTCAGTCTACTTACGAAGGCCAAATATTGTAGATACAGAACGCTTGCTTGCACATTCTGCCATACGTGGATGGGCGAGTATGTTGGGAAGCATTAATTGTATGCATTGGGAATGACATAATTGTCCAACTGGATGACAAGGTGCTTACAATGGTCGTTCTGGAAAACCATCTGTTATTCTCGAAGCTGTTACAACTGAAGACTTGTGGATATGACATTCTTTTTTTGGGATGTCAGGGTCACACAATGACATCAATGTGTTAGACAACTCGCCGGTATTTGAGCACATGATCAATGGTACTTCTCCACCTGTTTATTTTGATGTAAATCAACATAGCTATAATATGAGTTATTATTTAGCTGATGGTATCTATCCTGACTATGCGGCATTTATACAAACAATTTCAAACCCTAATGCTCTAAAGACGAAGTAGTTCACAACGATGCAAGAAGCTGCAAGAAAAGATATTGAAAGAGCTTTTGGGGTTTTGCAAGCTAAATTTGGGATTTGTGCAAAACCTTGCAAATTATGACATGTGGAGACAATGAGTACTATTATGAGAGCATGTATCATATTGCACAATATGATAATCGGAGCTAAGAATAAAAATTATGAAATGAGGAGGTACATTCCTGATCCAGAAGGGCAACCACAGATCCCACCTACTCGAGAACACTACATTGAGGGGACTCTACGAGTTCAATCAAAGACTATGGATGATAGACTTAAAAGCGACCTTGTCGAGCATCTATAGAGCATTAGGGGTGACCGATATTGATTGTTGTAATTTAATTTCGTAGATGCATATTTATTTTTAATATCAATAAACAATGTTAATCAATTTCTATTTTATTATATAGAAAATAAAATGATTAACATTAACCACTCACATTACAATACTCTAACCACTCTTAACTTTTTCTATTACAGCACCTAACTACTCACATTTTTCACACACTAAACACTTCAATAGATCAGGACCTTTTCCTTCAAGGTTCGCAAACTTTTTCAGCTCTCTAACACCATCACAACCATTTGGGCATGATATCTGTGCATAGGGGTAATACTTATACCAATGATCATCTTTGCCACAACACGTGCATATCAACAAATTGTCTCCATATATATATTCCATACCAGGACATATATCATACATGCATTTCAAAAATCTTATTTCTTCACCATCTTCGTTACAACTTCTATGTATGAGCATATAACCTTGACAATGTGGTGCTTTAGGACACCTTTTGTTCATATACTTGCATGACAACGCAAGATATTTTCTTGACGTACAAATTTAGCACATCTCTTGATCGAGTGTATCAAAATAACATGATTGTTGAGTTGATTCGGCAACGTTGGTATGTTGGCTAGTTTTTTGTAATGATGAAGAAGAAGCCATAGTTGTGGAGATAGTTTTGGAGGGTTGGGTGAGAATGAAACAATTTCTTGAAATTCCGGAGTTTGTACTCGATAGCACGCGCCATTAGTACTGGCGCGCGCCAGTACTAATGGCGCGTGTGGTGGCCCCTACAATCAAATTTGTGGTCGAAATTTGCGACCATGTAGAGTTGGTCAAAATTTGCGACCAACTTCTTCAAACTTTTTCTTCAAATATGAAGAGTATGCTACCACCACCTGGAGATGCTATTAGACTTGTATCCATTAGATCGCAAAAATGACAAACCTTGAAAACTTATAAATGTATGGACCAAAGCATTCTACGTTGACTCTCTTTTGTTTGTGCGTCTATTTAATTTTTAAATAACGGAAAATTCAAAATATTATCTGGAAAAGGTTTTCTATATTTTCAGATGAAATTCTGATAATTTTGAAGTTCACCTAACATTCTAACAATTTCTAATAGGAGGCGAATAGTACATAATTGAAGTTCAAAAGATTTAATAGAAGTAACTTAAGTTCAAAAGATTTAATAAAAGTTTACAATTCTTCAAGTTGAACGGAAGTATTGACATCTATTATCTATAGGGCTCAATTTAGTGAGACAAGATTATATCCATATAGGGCTCAATTTAGTGAGACAATATTATATCCACATTGGTGGGTGACATTGGTGGGTGAGGGAGATGTTTTCCCAATACGCTCGAATGGTTGGTATCTCTAAAGCACAGACGCACCTACCAAAGGATTGTGTCTGGGTCGGACACGAGTCAGGCGTGGACGCGGACATGGACGTGCGTCCGACGCGGTCAACTAAACTGGGCACGGGTTAAGACGCAGTCAATATGGTTAGGACGCGGATTTTGACTCAAAAAAATATAAAAGAAATCAAAATAATGCTAAAAGAACTCAATTTTTCTGGTTTTTATTTTGGTAAGACTTATGACATATTTTTAAAGTTTGATTATAAAATATTAAACTTTTACTCTTTTGGTTATTTATCTTAAATAGTTTTGAATTTATAAATGTTGATATATTTAATTTAGTTTTTAATGTTTTATTTATATAAAATAAAATTATAAATATAATTAATTTTTGTATTTTTTGCTGCGTCTGCGTTTTACCTTTTTTAGATATAACCGAGTTGCCACGTCAGTTTTTGCGTCCATGTCTATCTATGCAACATAGTTTGGCATCAAAACAATTAACAAGGCAACCAGCCTTACAAACATGTTGTCCAAAGACTACAAAAAATTGGGCTGACACACACATACAAAAAATGAAATCAGCAATTCAGCATACGGATTCATTGGTAACTCCATGATTCTGGGATTATTGAAACCTTTTTAAGTATCCAAACCAAACCTTACTTATAAATTATAATGGGCAGGAGAAAGAGTTGCATACACTTTACTGAGTATCTCTGCCATTCTTTGAACTTTGGTACGTAAATGGTGCGTGTGTATTATGAATTGTACTTGAATAGTGGAATTAACTAGAATCTTTTGTGGACTACTCATTTTTTTCGTGTGTTGGAGGCATGAAATCCAATTCGATTGGATCCTTTTATTAAGTCTTTCACACACCCCTGTTTAGGGATGGGCAATAGACTGGGTCGGGCTAGCCCGTCCTTAAACATTTAAAGTCTTTCAGATATTAAAGTTGGGTCGGCCCGATCCTAAAATTAGCATAGGATTGAATCGGGCTAGGTTACAAGTCTAAATCTCAAGTCCTGACCCTACCCTAAACCCTCTTTAAAGGCTTTACGGCCGGGCCTATATATTTTTTTCTTTTTACTACAATCAGTTTTAAAACTCATTTATATTATAAAAATGTACAAAGATCTACAAACTCAAAGTCCCACCAATCTAGTAATAATCTTGGATAAGTTAAACAATTTAAAATGCATATCCACAATCTAATGAACTAAAGTACATCGAGAGTTCGAAATATGTTCTTCCTTGTACTCAAACCTCACTAAAATTACATTTAACGTTGAAAAGTACATAGACAAATAATTATATTATCATTTTAAAATAAGAAGTAATAGATATAAAGAATAAACAAAATAACTTTAGTTAAGGGCCAGCAAAATTGTTGAATTGTTTCTAATATCATAAACTGTTTCCATAATAGATTCAAATGAATATAATATTACCTTTATTCTAATTTAAAAGTGATTCAAGCTTTGTTTGTGGGAATGAAAAGATTGGCTTTTGAACAAGTGATGGAGAAAAGTTTGAGATTACAAATGCCATTTTTCTGACAAAGGTTGTTTTTTGGTTTCCGTGTTACAAATGTCTGCTCTGTATTTCGTTTTAATGGTATGGAAGGAAACCTTTAGTTCTAGACTTGGCTTGGATGTGAATAAAAATATAATTTATAAGAAGTAAGTGAGAAAATAAATTGAGAATAATAAGTTCTAGACTTTGATTTGATGATCAAAGGAATAAAGTCTTATTTTTTATTAGGCTAGTGCTCATTGTTCTTCATGGCTGCTAAATTGACAAGTTTTTGTTATATAAGACAAGTTATTGGAAGTACCCTTAGGTGTAAGTGATAAATTACAAAGGACAATATTATTTTAATTTAAAATATTTAACAAAGAGTTAGACAATTATGATATGTGTATTTATAGTGAAAGTGTGAAACTATAACTAGGGCTTGGTTAGGATCGGGCTAATGAGGGCTGAATTAGGGTCGGGCCTATGTTTTAGAACCTTAGCTCTAGTCTTGCCCTAGAAGGCATTAGGGCTGGGCTAGCCCTATCCTAAACTCTGCGAGGGCTTTAGTTGTGAGGGATTTATAGGGCTTAGGGTCGGGTTGGTTAAGGTCAGATTAGGGTCGTTAGGGCCAAATTCTCACCACTACCCCTGTTAATCAAAGAAATCCTAGACTATGGGTATGGGAATCATTTCTTATTTTTAATCCGAAAATAGGGGAAAAAAATATGAAATGGAATAAACTAAAACTTGGAGTATGTGGATTCTATACGGCAATCAAACACATTAATTTAAGTAATAATTGAATTCCGATGATTTATGAACGTTTGCCAAACACACATTTTGTAAGATGAAATCAAATTCCTATTCTAATAGATTCCATTATATTGGTTTCCAATTCCATTATATTTCTAATTAGTTTCCAATCTCAGTTGCCAAATAGACTCAAAATGAATCAACTAAAGAGCTTGAGCCACAAAATAAAAATTGTTGCTCGGTGCAAACACAACCCTCTAACAGGAGTTTAGCCTTTTAAATAAAACTCTAACATTTTAGTATATTATATTATTAAACAAAATGTATATTGTCTCAGTAGTGATTAGATAAATGGCAGGTGTTGATAGAGATGTCTATCTTGCCCGAAACCTAAAACCCGCCCAAAACACGAACAAAATATCCGTACCAAACCCTGTCTGAACCCGAACCCAAACCGAAATACATAGGATAGGGTTTGGTCACACTCTCTAAACCTGGACCGACCTGATCCCGACCCGATAATTTAGCCCTAAACCCGTTAAAAGGGCTAAAAAACCCAGAACCGAACCCGGACCGAAATCGAACCCCAAATCTGATTTTAATTGCATACTACTAATTTCATATAAAAAAATGAGTTAGATAAATATTTGGATTATGATTTCATTTATGTTTGTAATGATGAGTTATTTAATATATTGGATTATGAAAAAATTTATATCGGGATTTCCAATTTTTTCAGTAATTGCACGTGATCATGTGTCTATAGTTCATTTCGAATCCATCTATTTTCAAATCATATAAAATAATTATGTCCGAGTATAGGTGATAATTACTTTCAAATTCATTAGAAGTTTTATTTTGTTTGAAGGATTGGTGGATAGCCGAAGAAGAAATAAAATGTAGATATATATTTAAAAGAAAATTTCTTATTGTCTTCTTTATTAATTTATACCGGGCTTTATCCTATCCGAAATCCGAACCCAAACCCGATGGATATAGAGTTAGAGTAGGGTTTGGTCACACTTTTCAACAAAATACCCGACTACGAACCCGACCTGCTAAAAACCGGTCCGAGTTTGGATAACCCGATATCCGTTCAAAACCCAGAAAGTTGGGTTTGGGTCGGGTCGGGTACCCATTTGGACATCTGTAAGTGCTGACTAGCAAAGTCAATAAAACTTTTGGGTGATAATACTAGAGGTATGGGATTCGAACCCTGCCAGCATTAATCATTTAAAACAGTCTTACCAATAAAAATAAAAATAAAAAAAGAAGAAGATTAGATGAATGAAAACTTTGAATTCTATTTGAAAATGTAAAATTTTCCCATTTCATCCATATTTCTAATGTATCAAAACACTGTATTATCTCCTTACTTTTCATGTCCACTCGATTAAAACTTTATAGGATTTTACCATCTTATTTATCTGGTTAATGAATAAAAAATAAATAAATTAAGAATAACAGTGTTGGTGACTTGGTGTTGGTGAAAAGGGGCATTTCATTCTGAAATCCAACTACAAATGATGTCAAATTTCAATATAAAAAAATGTTTCTTTTTGGTAACTAATACAAAATTACAAACAACTATTGTGACAAACAATTCAATAACTTTGGTTACTGATGCGACTTAACTAATGAATTTTGAGAATTTTCGCACTAATTTGTTTTTAAGATTTATAAGTCCAACTTACACGTGCTGCAAATCGCCATAACGTGTCTTGTTCAGATCCCTCTTCTTCACCTGCTATTGTCCTCAATAATTAAGAAACCAAAATTAACAAAACAAAAAAAGAAAGTTGAGCAACTCGCTTAAAGAGTTGCATCCATGTCATCTCACACACCTTAAAAACGCGACCAAGTTCATACTTTTTTTGATAAAACTATATATAATTATATATATAGGATAAAAAATATATTGCCAAACCAACACACTTAAATCGTGCTGGATTTGTTTTTTCTCAAAATTTTAAAGAATAAAACAATTTGTATCTCGTCGATCAAGCTAAAGCTACTACTACCTCAAATTTAGATTTCATATCATTACCAAAAAAGTCTTTAATATATATTTTATCTCAATCAAATAAGTATATGAGGTATATGACTAATTAGGCCCCAGATGGCATGTATGCAACTCTACAAATGAGCTGTTTATTAGGATTCCCTAATTATAGGTTAGGTAGGATTAGGATTCTATATAAGAAGGTCCTATAACTCTTCTCTTTCAACAAAAAAATTCCCCTCCTCATAATCATCACAACTCTTGTCTCCGCAACAAAAAACAGAGCAAGGCAAAAAAAACCCAACAACAATGGCATTGACAAGCAGTTCTGTTATCACACCAAAATCACTTCTTCAACCCAAACAAGTCTCTCATTCATTTTCTCTTGTTCCTTCAAAACCCAATACACTGAAACCAATCTCAGCCATCCATGCAGCCGAGCCAACAAAATCAACAACCATTACTCCACCTTTAGTTACAAAGCCTGGAAAATGGAGTATTGATAGTTGGAAATCTAAGAAGGCTTTACAATTACCAACATACCCAAACAAAGAAGACTTTGAATCTGTTTTGAAAACACTTGAAACTTTCCCACCAATTGTTTTTGCAGGGGAAGCTAGAAAGTTAGAAGAAAGACTTGCTGATGCTGCTATGGGGAATGCTTTCCTTTTACAGGGAGGAGATTGTGCTGAGAGTTTCAAAGAGTTCAATGCTAATAATATAAGGGATACTTTTAGAATTCTTCTTCAAATGGGTGTTGTTCTCATGTATGGTGGTCAATTGCCTGTCATCAAGGTTTGTGAATTCATTTTCTTTTTTGTTATTTAGATTTGTTTAAAGGTTGGGGCTGTTTATTTTTCTAGTTTTGTAGTTGAATTTTGTTAAAGTTTTGATTTTTATCTTTTTTTGTTGAACTGTTTCATGGTTGTATTTGTCTAGTTTTACTTCATGTTTCTTATATTGGTGGTTCCACTCATTATTAAAAGTTTTACCATGTATTTTGATTGCTTTTTATTTTTAATCTGTACAATATTGATTGATGTTTACATCTTTACCATATTTTGTCCAATAACATATATTTTTTTCTTTTTTCTAATTGGATCTTTACAATATTTGAACACTTTTTCTTTATTTTTCTTCTTTGACTTTGATTTCAGTTTTTAATACTGATTGTGTTTTGGGTGAAAATATTGTTAGGTTGGTAGAATGGCTGGGCAATTTGCGAAGCCGAGATCGGATAATTTTGAGGAGAAGGATGGAGTTAAGCTACCGAGTTACAGAGGGGATAACATAAATGGGGATGCTTTTACTGAGAAGGATAGGACCCCAGATCCTCATAGGTTGGTCAGGGCATACTGCCAATCTGCTGCGACTTTGAATCTCCTTAGGGCGTTTGCCACTGGTGGATATGCCGCAATGCAGAGAGTCACACAGTGGAATCTTGATTTCATGGAAGGCGAGCAGGGAGAGAGGTACATTTTACTTTGTTTACTTCTCGTTGATCAACTTAATAAATTGTTTTCCATCATCACATGTAGATTGATGATAGGATTTATTCAATATACTGTGTGACTCAAAACAATATTGTAAAATATCTTATTGCTTAATTTAGGCTGTTAACCGGATTAGTGGTATTGTTTGAGATTAACTAGTTGAGATTTTGAACTGCTTCTTATTGTAATGTTGCTTGTTATAATCACTGTTCAACAGATACCGACATCTGGCTGAAATGGTTGACGATGCGTTAGGTTTTATGTCTGCTGTTGGACTGACTGTCGATCACCCAATCATGACCACGACTGAGTTTTGGACATCTCATGAATGCTTGCACTTGCCTTATGAGCAATCCCTTACTCGGGAGGACTCAACTTCTGGGCTTTACTATGATTGCTCTGCCCATATGATTTGGGTAGGGGAACGCACTCGGCAGTTGGATGGTGCTCATGTTGAGTTCTTGAGAGGAGTTGCTAATCCAATTGGCATCAAGGTATAGACAATTGACTTCTTTCTTCTCATTTCTGATTTTATTTGATAACTGTTTAATTAGTTTACCTCGGAGCAGCCATTGGTAGACTAAGCTATTAAAATCTGAGATCAGGTGCTAAAGAACTTTAAATTTGATAATTTGGAGCTATTACAACCTCATTAAACTCCTTGGACCTTTTTCCCCATTTGTTGGTGGATCCAAGAATATCAAGGGATCAGACATATTTATTTGATAAAATTGACTGCACGTATCTGATTGGGGTCATTGGTGTTTCTGGTGCAGGTTAGTGATAAGATGGATCCAAACCAGTTAGTGAAACTCATTGATATCCTGAATCCTCACAACAAGCCTGGAAGGATAACAATCATTGCGAGGATGGGAGCTGAGAATATGAGAGTTAAGCTTCCTCATCTGATCAGGGGTGTTCGTGGTGCTGGGCAAATTGTCACTTGGGTCAGTGATCCAATGCATGGAAACACCATTAAAGCTCCTTGTGGGCTCAAAACCCGCCCCTTTGATGCAATCCTGGTATGATTTCTCACTGTTGCCACTCATATACAAAAAATGTACTTTTCAAAGTTAATCTATTGTTGGAAGCTTAATTAGAAAATTAAGATAGATGTTAAAGAGGGCCTGTTTATGAAACTTGCATACATGTAGATACATCTCAATCAGTTTTCGAACCATAAGAATCATTTTGATGTTCCTAATAAAATAAACAACAAACTTATATGATTTAGAATATTTATTTTTCTTACCACCCGATCACTTTGGCCAATTATTGGGAAAACAGGGGCCGATGAATAGGACATATTGCATAATTTAATTGTGGCTTGTCTACAGGTGGGTCACCAATATATTAGGTGTTTAGATATTTGTTCTTATTTGGACAATTCTTAGTTTGCAAAACCATGAACTTCACTTTCTTAAAAGTAGCAAAGTTTGGTTGGTGGGATGGGATGGCGATGGGGATGGGAATGTTAAAGAGTTGTTTATTGACAAGTCTAGTAAATAGGTGAACAAGACATCAAGTAAATTGGGGATGTGGTTGGTGGAATGAGGATATATGGTAGTAAACAAGGAACGAGTAACTAAGTTTCCTTGTATATGAAAAATGAGGGGGAATCATTCCATTTCCTCCACTACCAGAAAAAGTTCCTTGTATGTATGTCGACAGTTATCCAGTAAAAAAACATTTTTAAATCCAGATTCAGGAGTCTTGGTCAATAGGGAACATTTTGTATTTGCTTCGTGAATTTAGTAACATAAAATTCTACTGTTTAGCATAGTTCATCATTATGTTTATTATTGTTCCGTATTTTAGAATTTATAAAGAACTATCATCAAATTGATATTATGTTGTATTGATAGGCTGAGGTGCGAGCATTCTTTGATGTCCATGAACAAGAAGGAAGCCATCCAGGAGGAATTCATCTTGAAATGACTGGACAGAATGTGACAGAGTGCCTAGGAGGGTCACAGACTGTGACATTTGACGATCTTGGCTCACGCTACCACACCCATTGTGACCCAAGGCTCAATGCTTCTCAATCTGTTGAGCTTGCCTTCATCATCGCTGAGCGACTCAGAAAGAGAAGAATTGGAACACAACGTTCTCTCCCCCCCTTGGGAATCTAAGGAGTGGCCATCCATGTATGTCTTAAATCAGTCGATATGTTAGTTCTGTGCTAGTTATGTATCTTTAAGCGATTTGAGTTGAGTTACTAGATTCTAGGCGAGGAATAAAAAAACTGAGGCTCTGACTGCATTGTGCATTCAATAATGTACATCCTGTTGTAAGCTTATTTTATTTATTCAAAATCATTTGATAGTTTAATGTGATGTGAACTTCTTGCAAAAGAAAATAATGGCTTTCTCCCATGCGGTTCAATTGGTTGGTGGCAAAATTTCAATTAACTTCAATTGTTCGAGGCGCGCCTGTCACTATAAGTTATCTAGGTGACATCAAGTATGTATATATATGCATATAATGCATCAAGATATACGATAATGATCAATCCCATTACCCCAATTTTAAAGTTGATCCTTTGACAACTCGGTTATGATTTTTTCCCCTTTGACAACTACAAAGGCGCTCTATTAGATAATGACAACTCTGTTAAGTGAGTATATAATGTGGTTCAACCCTCCTCTTGATGAAAGACTCGGTACTGTTGCAATGGAGGATAGACAACAATGGAATGTACTTTAGATCTGTTAATCAATGAAAGCTGGGGATGCAGAATCCCGGGCTTGATGTTCAAAAAAGAAGAAGAAACAGCTCCGAACATCATCCCTTTTACGACATTTACTCTCTTCTGTTTCCATCTATCAAATTCGAGATATATAAAAAAGCCTGGAAACATGTCTTAATCTTCAGATTGTGCACACATTCTTTGAGTTCGATTTCCATGACCGAGAAGGAAGCAACCTAGGAGGGTCATAGAGTGATGCTCAATGCTTATCAGTTTGTTGAGCTGGCCTTAAATTTTCACCGGGTAGCTTATTGTATATATAAGAGCATCTTTAGGAGAGCTAAAAAAAACACTAAAATTTTGAACAAAAAAAACACCAAGCAACTTTAGGAGCAACATCAAATTTTCGGCCCAACTGACAGGCCCAAGTCTACGCGGTTTTGAGAAAACCGCGATCACATAATTTTTTTTTTTTTTTTTTTTCCAATCTCTTGAAAACCGTGCCGTATAAGCCCAATTAGAAGTCCAAGCCGACGCGGTGTTGGCAAAACCGAGTGATTTGATACAGCACCAAACCTGCAGATTTGGTGTTTTTTTGGTGTTTTCATCAACATGTGACTTTCCTGGAAATTTGGTGTTTGATGCTAGATTGATATCACTCCTAAATATACTCTAAGAAACTAAGAATATTATGTTCGATGTTAACAAGACATCTGTTGTTAACCATGGGATTAAAATAGAGCTCAGCAACCACAAAACGGAATAAGATGATGGTTTATTTTCTCTATTACCTCAAACCTCTTTACCAAGATTTGACACAGACACACATATATAACATCACGGTAATGTATCACTGTAAGAGAGATGGAAAAAGAGAGATGCTACATAACAGAGAAGCGCGCTGGAGATCACTGAACATATGAATAACGCATAGAGAGACTCAGAGAGTTGTCATGTCCGTCTCTTTGTTTTATATAAATACAAGTATCTAAACCGAAGGAAAGTACAACGGAAATTGCTACACAAGTAAACCCCTAGAAGGAGTCGATGTGTATGTTGCTTGATCCCAAGGATTCCCATTCCCTTCTTTATAGCAGCAACACAGAATTACTTGTTTCCTCCATGTTACTGTCGGAAACCACCTCATTTGTCAACCTATACCAATTGATTCTAGAAAGGGTCTTTGAGTGCACAAATTAAGTTAATATGAAAACTACACTAACCGATGATAGGTGGTGCATACGCCATGTGACATTTCTTGCCATCGCACAATTGCGACACTTGGGCTTACAACTCCAAATTGCCTATAAAGCACCAAAAACAGGAAAGAAAAGCTAATAAATAAAAATTGTGTAGAAAGCATTCTCTAAATTAGCCTGCTACATTATTAACTTTTAGCTTGAAAGAGAAGGCTTGACAGTGGCAGGCATACTCCATAACTACCAACCAAATATAATCTTATAACTTGGCTTCTAAGCTAAGCACATGTTGATGTCAATGGTCCACTATCCCACTCCCACTTAATTATCATTCTAAAACCTCTTAGAAAAACACACCAACTTGTGATACATCGTCTGCAGTTCCAAACTTTTTATTTTTTCTTCTGCTGACGCTTCTTTTACAACCATGATCATCTTCCTATTCTACATTGTCCTTCTCTCTTATGTACCATGGACGACAAATGCCGGACGACATTGCACGACTTTTACCACTCAGAAGACTTATAAAAAATGTATGAATCTCCCTTCTCAACAAGCCTCAGTAGCATGGACCTTCTACCCTCACAATGCCACTCTTGATCTTGCCTTTTTTGGTTCTTTTATCTCTCCAACTGGTTGGGTCGGATGTGGTATCAATCCCGATTCCCCTCAGATGACTGGTACTCGTGCTCTTATCGCCTTTCCTGATCCAAATTCTGGCCAAATTGTCCTCCTCACATACATCATCGACCCAACAGTCAAGCTCCAGAAATCTCCACTTCTCTCTAGACCACTCGATATCCACCTCCTTTCCTCCTCGGTGACTCTATACGGTGGCCGAATGGCCACCATACACAATGGTGCAGAGGTGCAAATCTTTGCCACATTGAAACTAGTACCTAATAGGACTAGAATCAATCTAGTGTGGAACAGAGGACTCTATGTACAAGGCTACTCACCAACCATCCATCCAACTACTGCCAACGATCTCGCATCGGTAACCAACATCGATGTCTTGTCTGGAGTTGCGGCAACAAGCCACAGCAATATCTATACATTGAAAGTAGCACATGGAATCCTAAATGCTCTCTCATGGGGGTTTTACTACCAGTTGGAGTAGTCACAGCACGCTACCTCCGTCACATACAAGCAGTAGGAACGACATGGTTCTATGTACATGCGGGTATTCAACTTTCTGCATTTTTGCTTGGAACTGTTGGGTTCGCGATAGGAATTCGACTAGGGGATTTATCACCTGGAGTGAGTTATGGACTCCACCGCAAGCTTGGGTTTGCCGCATTTTGTTTAGGAGGACTCCAAACTTTAGCATTGCTATTTCGTCCCAAAACAACACATAAATTTAGGAGATATTGGAAGTCTTACCATCATTTTGTTGGTTATGCTTGTGTGGTCTTAGGGGTAGTTAATGTTTTTCAAGGATTTGGAGTGATGGGTATAGACAGGTCTTATGCAAAATTAGCTTATTCTTTGGCTTTATCAACTACGATAGGAGCTTGTATAGCTTTGGAGGTGAATGGGTGGGTGATCTTCTGTAGGAAAGCCAAGGAAGAGCAGATGAGAAGAGAAGGACTGGTGGGAAGCTTTGAGAAAAGGTGTGGTAGTGATAAGTCTGATAACTAAGCCAGAAAAAACATAGGCCTTGCTTTTCTTTTCGTTTTTTTGTTCTTCTTGTGTGTAACTGTGCATTGAAAAGTTATATTTCATATTGAAAGCACTTAGACGTCGTTAAACAGACAACACTCACGGAATCAGCTACTAACAAACTAGTATCTCGTGTAAAAATTCCAAAAATAAAAACTGAATAAACAATACTAAGAAAAAATTAACTGGAACCAAAACGCCATTACATCATTCCAACGTCAAAGGTTATGCATATATATATAATCCTATATATAAATTCATATCAGTTCCAACTTCCAACAAACTAGCAGAAACTCCAGCACATAAAAGAGAGTAGCAGGCTTAGACTTGAGCCTCTCTTAACCTAACTAGTTTCACAAAAGACAATTCAACAAGTCCGATCCCCATATAGCAAATAACAGTAGTCGAAGGTTTTACAAGGTAGCACAATCGAATAGCACCTATCACAATGCATCACTAGCCAGGTTTCAAACATCTAGGTTCACACTCTATACATGCATAGTAAATATTAGTCACTTCATTACATGTTGTGGGTGTCCCATATACGTGACACGCTGAGGGTGTCCCATATATGGGTGGAAACGTCGTGGGTGTCCCCCCATATATGGGTTGAAGCGTCGTGGCCGGAACTGCTTCATCCCAGGAATATTGGTCCTTTTAGCAACAACCTACAGCAAATGTCAATAGTATGCTATAAGTAACACAGATGATAATTATCTTTAACTAATTAACCATGAGAATGTGTGTTGCTAGAGCAAAGCATTCACACTTCACAAAAAGAGAGACGAAAAGAAGAACAAACCTTCAATTGGCGGCCATGAAGTTCTGAGTCATTCAGCTGGAGAGCCTGCTGGACAGATTCGATCTCGACAAATTCCACATAAGCAAAACCCATTGGCTGACCAGACTTGTCAGTTCGAATTGTGACTCTGGTGACCAATCCACAGGATTGGAAATGCTGCTGAACTTCTTCCGATGTGCATGTGTAGTCCACCTGCAACCACAACTCCGCCAAGGCGTCAGCTTTAAAGAATAGTTACTATCAGGAGAACAATGGTCCAGTAGTCAGATTAAGGCTAAAAGTCAAATAGTTCGAAATGCATGATTACTTCATAATCCCAAGTGCCCAACAGCCCAAGCACCAGCTGATGAAGAATTTGAGCAACTACTACAGAAATATTTTCTTCAAAATGAGTATAACAGTTGATTAAATAAATTCAGCTGAAAAGTACAAAGATAAAGTATGATGTCTCACTCTCCTTAGTGTAGGAACCGAAGCAAGATCTAAATTGCAATTTAAAATATGTAATTCAGGAATTGAGTTGTCTGACAAAGCATCTTAAAATTAAACCGAACACTTTTTAAAATGGAAAGAGTGTGACATTTCATAAGCTTGTCTAATGCGTCAGACGTGAAAATTGAAAACAGGTTGTACATACAATTATACATGAGGGAGAAGAAAAAAACACCTGGAATTTCAAATAAGATACGGAATCATAGTCTCTCAGCATGGTGATGACCCTCTTCCAACATCCGAGTGATTATGCATTCTCTAGATATGTTACATGGACACACCATATTTCAAAAATAATCCGTGTCGGACACATATTGTATGCAACTTAGCTCGAGGACCTATCTATTTTCCCTTCGAAAAGATACAAATATTTCTCCAAAATAATTTCAAGCTGAATTTCCAACTTTATTTAGAAAACAGTGGATCACATATCAAGATAAATACTTATAAAAAATCACCAAATACCATAAAGGCAACTTCTTGTGTACCGCACCACCGACTTTTTCCTTCAAGACACAATATGTAATCACCTCTTCTAAAGAAAAAGTCTTATTGACAAACCATCAAAGGAGAACTAACATTTACGTCCAGGAGTAGACCTCTTTCTAGAGTCTAGGCACTATGTTCTTACAATAGTAATATATTTCCTTTTAGAGTCTAGACACAAAAAACATCAAAACAAATGCTCTAAGTGCCCACAAAAACTCTGCTCCAATAGCACAGAAGTCGACTAATAACGAGAACAACTCCACAAAAATATTGCTAATTTGTTAGAATGAGCTTTATTAAATCTGTACATTTATCAGGATCTTTTAAGGCCTTGACAGCCAGGGTCAGTGATATTTCTACATTTTCACCCAATATTGCAACTGGATTTGAAGCTTAATCCAGAACTCACAATCTTTCTATACATTGTATGGCCAGACGCGCTTACCGCTGGAGTATTTTGTATTTGTGGCTGCTTCCATCAATGAATTTCTCATGTATATATCAAGTCAATAACAATAACATACAGCTAACAGCAAACAAAAGCCACTCTTAATAAGAGGATAGGGAATGTAGTATGTGCACAAGTTTGTGTATGTGCAATTGCCAAGACATTTTTCAAATTATATCACCACTAATTTAGCAAAACAGTCAAAACAATGATTCAAGCAGCCAAGAAAGAAGAAAAAACCTCACCACTTTCTGCCAAGTAACTAATGCTTGAGAGGTAATGATATCCAGCACCAGAAATATCATTTCAGCTTCAATCACAACAAAGCACGCAATAAATTCAGCAAGCGCAAGATCCATGCCAAACTTTTCAGCTTGAATGCAGCCGCTCTGGAACATTTTGCCTTCCTAAACATGGGATTCCTTCATTTATTTTTCTCATTATTCCCTATCTATTTTTTTTCCCTTCCTTTCTTTTTAACACCTGTCCTTTCACTTTTACCCCTTCTTAGGCCTTGGTTCTTCTTCTTCTTCTTCCTTTTTTTTTTTTTTTTTTTTTTTTTTAAATTTTGTTTAACCAATTTTTGGCCTTCTATTATTTTTTCTACTCTCTATTGTTTCTCTTAGTTTTTTTTTGAACAGTTCCCATGCTACGGGTTAATGTCGAATGCTATATCAAAACATGGTACAGCCATCACAAGCATTAGGCAATTTTCCGGCACTAATTTAACCGACAACTGGAAGGGAGATGTATGACCCTGCGATCATTGTTATACAAAAAGTCAAGCCATGACTTGATATCAATCCAGTATTACTAACAGAAGAGATGGACATGTAAGACAGAAACAAGGAAAATATGACTTCCCAGAAAGCAGCATTATGTACACTCTAAAAGTATATGTTTCCAGGATGGTTTAACTACACTAGAATAAATAATAATCAATGACTATGGTATATACATATATTAAAGTATTAACAAAATTCAACATCATTTTCCTTGCCTTAATCCCACCCGAATGGGGTTGGTCACGAGCTTTCCTTTTCCAAATTTTTCTAGCAAAAGCCATCTCACCCATCATATTTAATTTCTCAAAATCATTTCTAAGAACTTCATCCCAAATTAGTTCTGGTTGCCATCTTTCTTTCTTACCTTCTATGCACACTAATCTTCCTCTTCTTACTAGTGCATTAGTAAGTCTTCTTGTTCTGTAAATTGAGAGTCTGCTGGCTCTTATTTTCTCATCCATAGGCATCACTCCTAGCTTTTCTATCACAAGCTCATCAGTACCTCAATCTCTTCCAGTGACTCCTACCATCCCTCTTAGCATTATCATTTTGCTACATGCATACATTCTTCGTATTTCTCTTATAGTGCCCAACACTCTGCTCCAAGCTCTCACAGAACCAAATTGTCACTAAATAATCTAGGTAGTAAGATGTGATCATATAGCATTCAATGGCTATTTTGACAACTAAATCTGAATGCCTCCAGCTCTTTCATTTATCCCACATTCTCTTTCATTCTTTTCCTTTTCTCCCTCTGATAAACGAAGATATCCAAATGTCCAAAAAAATCATAAACGTAGGGATCCAAATGTCAGCTAATCTTGCTAGTTGTTAGAAGCCTAAACGCCAACTAAATTCTAAACTTACTCATTTCCAAACAAACACTGGGTTAAGTATGAAAGTCCTTGCTCAATAACCAACTCCCCACACAAACTCTAATAAACAAACAGGTACTTTATAACAACTGATAATCATGTTCAATACTTTCCTTTAAACAAAAGACATACATATTTATACCACAAACAACATGAAACAGTACTCAAACAAGGAACTGGAATAGTCCTCACCTAAACCATATGAAAAAGATGCAGTTATAAATCTTATATTACTGACAAAACCTTAAATAAGAAAGAGAAAAAGATTAAAAAAAAAAACTTACATTACCAACAAACACTGATCGAGAATCAACTTCCTCTTTGCTTGCGTCAACTATCTCAACTGCATATACATATATAGTAGCCCAATACACATGGAAAAAAAACGTTAAAGACAAGATACACATATAAACATAAACAAACTCAGACACTTTATTCACCTTGGAAAGCAGCAGTCATTTCTTTTTCAACTTTAGCTTGCATTTCTCTCAAAGCAGCAGCTTCATCTTCCATTTCTTTCAACCGTTTCCTCATTTCACCCAACTCCTGTAACTACAACTTCGTTTCGTTATAATAATAGGATAAATGAGTACCAAAAGCCAAGGAAAAAAGAGGAAAAAAATAACCTTTTCAGCATTTAATGCCAAGTGAGTTTCCTGTCCTTGCTCATCTTCTCCACAGTCTTCCATATTCTCTCTTCACTTTTTTTTTTATCTGGTCTCTTTTTTCCTTTTAATTGGATGGGTCCATTTTATAAGTTCGGCCCACTTTGCTTACAGGCTTCTATTCAGCCCAATAGGCCCAATTCAAACATTCTCAATTTCTCATAGACGAGTACAAGTTTTAATAATTAATAATTATATAAAAAGAAAGATGAAAAAAGTAAGAAAATTGTGATGTTGTATATTTGTCGTTATTAGCTAAATTGGCATGTTGGTCAAATGGTAGATTGTTGAATCTACAACTAAATCCCATATATGAAATTGATCTATGTATATTATACAATTTTTATATTTGTATTGAAAACGATTCTCATGTGTGTGGAACTGGGTATAGAGATGTCAAAGCGATTATAACAACGACAACCTTAATTATGCCATGCCCAAATGATATATTAACAAGTTGAATTGGTAAATTATTGTTGTTTTTAAAAAAAATACAATTTCAATTTCGTGTGGACATTGCATGGTATTTATGGCCTAATATTTTTCGTGTTCTTTGTTGAAGGGTATTGTTGTTTAAGTTATCTTGAGTTTTTGCTCTTTTGTTTAGGTGAATTATGGTTCCAAGTTGGAATTGATATATGTAATCACTTTGCAAAAGCTACACAAAAGGTATTTGTTATTCAATTGGAATATGGCAATAACATGCCTAATACTGAATACTAAACTTCTATAAACAAAGTTTAACTCCCGTGCCTCATCCCTGATGCCTGCTTCAAACAATTAATTTTGAGTTAGAATTAAACATGTAATCAGATTTGTATTGAAAGCTCTTGATTTATTTAACAAAATAACTAATAAAATTCAAGACTCAGCTCATCAGATTCAGATTTGAGAGATGTATTCAGAAAACAAGGCGCCTACACTAGGTCACTAGTACAGAAACAAAAAGAATCTGTTAACAGATTCAGATTTGAAAACACCTACACTTACTAAACCATTACATTGAATCAAAACCATATGTTTATATGTACACCAACTTATTCCACGCATATTCCTACAATTTACACAGTATTGACTATACACCCACATGGCTTAATTTCATTCCTCCACACCTACTATTCTAATTTTTCGATCAATAATCAAACTACATTTTAAAGTTTGAAGTTAGGTGCACTAAACACTCTATATAAAGAACTTCTTCAAAGTCTTCTTACAATACTCTGTTTCCACCACCTTTCCCCACCTACTTGTCTCTGACTCTTTCTCTTCAAATAATTCTCTGCAACAGAACGAAGAAGAAAGAGATCATATCTCAAAGTGAGAAAACAGAGAAGATCAAACAACAACAATGGCTTTAACAAACAGTTCTGTTTCCTCAACTAAATCTCTTCTTCAAACTCCAAAACTTGTTACTTCCACAAAACTCAACAACCTCTCTTCTCTTTCTCTTCTTCCAACCAAGCCCAGTGTTTCTAGATCTATCAAACCAATCTCAGCTGTCCATGCAGCTGACTCAACCAAGTCAACAACAAAAACCATAACTCCTACTCCTACTACAACAAAAACTAGTAGTGGAAAATGGACAGTTGACAGTTGGAGATCAAAGAAAGCACTTCAACTTCCGGAGTACCCGAACCAGCAAGAACTTGAGAATGTTCTCAAAACTATTGAAGCTTTCCCACCAATAGTGTTTGCAGGTGAAGCTAGGCATTTGGAAGAAAAACTTGCTGATGCTGCTATGGGAAAAGCTTTCCTTCTTCAAGGTGGTGATTGTGCGGAGAGTTTCAAAGAGTTCAATGCTAATAACATTCGTGATACTTTTCGCATTCTTCTTCAAATGGGTGTTGTTCTTATGTATGGTGGACAAATGCCAGTCATCAAGGTTCATTTCTTACTTTCATTTCATTTACTATACTTTCATTCTTCAAATTCCATGAAAAATATGAATCTCAAGGTCTCTACCATGTTTGGTATATTTTCTCTTATGCACTTGCAGCCAATTGAACTTTGGATTTTTAGAGTTGACTAAATATTGGATCTAGAATTTATATTTTCTATATCCTATAAATTATTCCAGTTGCATTTAAGTTTGAGTCTTACTGGATAATTAATATCAATTCTTTTTGTCCAAGTTAGGTTGATGTTTACCTTATTTTTATTCAATTAAGCGCTGAATGTTTACCAATTTCGTACATTGTTCTGAAGTGAAGCTTGAATTAAGGTTGACTAAAATGCCCTGTTTGCAAAGTTCATGGATGCGTTTTAGATGGAAGATGTTTTGTAATTTGAGGTAATTCTCTTTTAGGTTGGGAGAATGGCTGGGCAATTTGCTAAACCAAGATCCGATAATTTTGAGGAAAAGGATGGCGTTAAGCTGCCAAGTTACAGAGGGGATAATATAAATGGGGATGCTTTTACTGAGAAGGATAGGACCCCAGATCCTCATAGGTTGGTCAGGGCATACTGCCAATCTGCTGCGACTTTGAATCTCCTTAGGGCGTTTGCCACTGGTGGATACGCTGCAATGCAGAGAGTCACACAGTGGAATCTCGATTTTATGGAGCATGCACAGGGAGACAGGTACATTTTATTCGTTAAGTAGTTTTCAAAATTATGCCATAGTGTATCATGCGTATTATATGTATCAATTATACAGTTTACTAGCCACACAATTGAATCACTATGGACAATGTAAAACGAACTCTTTATGTTCTAGTTGATGAAAACATAATATGAATTTTCTGTACTCTTGTAGCAGACATGATGAATTGAATGTTGTTCGTGAGTTAGGACATATAACGATTCGACCTTGTAATATTAACGTCATGGTTCAACAGATACCGAGATCTAGCTGAAAGGGTCGATGATGCTTTGGGATTTATGGCTGCGGCTGGACTAACCATCGACCACCCAATTATGACCACAACAGAGTTCTGGACTTCCCATGAGTGCTTGCATTTACCTTATGAGCAAGCCCTTACCAGGGAGGATTCGACATCTGGCCTTTACTATGATTGCTCCGCACACATGCTTTGGGTAGGGGAACGCACTCGACAACTGGAGGGTGCACACGTAGAGTTCTTGAGAGGAGTTGCTAATCCTCTTGGCATCAAGGTACCTATCCTTCTATTCAGTCACCCATACTAGGAGTTTGCTGGCAATAAGCTTTTGCACTTGCACCTGATATTTCTATCTAGAGAACTTGAGCATATAACTAGGAACTTTCTCAAAAACTAAATCAAGTTCATGAACTAAAAGGTGTTGGCTGACACAAACTTGGTGGATTGGAACGTTTTATCTAATCATTGATATGATAATCTAAGTGCATAAAATGAAATGATTACTATTTGTTATGCAGGTTAGTGATAAGATGGATCCCAACCAGCTCGTTGAGCTCGTTAATATTTTGAACCCACAAAACAAACCTGGAAGAATTACAGTAATTGCAAGGATGGGAGCTGAGAACATGAGAGTGAAGCTTCCACATTTAATCAGGGCAGTTCGAAGAGCTGGTAAGATTGTCACCTGGGTCAGTGACCCCATGCACGGAAACACCATTAAAGCACCATGTGGTCTCAAAACTCGCCCCTTTGATGCAATCTTGGTATGATCTCCCGCACCATCTTCACTCTTGTTTACATTTCTCCTACTGAAAAACTCGGTTTCTGAGGTGATTGTACTCTTGGGATAACCATTATGAAACTAGACTATATCTACACTCACTTTTCTCTAGAACAATGCAGATACTAGATATCACTAATAGCAGTTAAAACTTTGATACTCCTAGTCAGATGACCTACAAACTTTCAATTATTAAAAAATGCATTTATTATCGAACCAACTAAAGAAGCAATCATTCAGAAACAGGGTCTATTAAACAGGAAGGATAGTTGTGTGATTTAAAACGGTAAGGAACTTTTTTATTGCTCGTCTAAAAGGTGGTCTTCAATTGGATGGCTCATACATGAGCTAGTGTTACTCTGGTGTGATTGGAAGGTAGCAATGACAAACTTTTACTGAACTACCATGTTAATATCGTTTTCCTTTGTGTTGGTAGGCGGAGGTGCGAGCATTCTTAGACGTGCACGAACAAGAAGGAAGCCACGCAGGAGGAATCCATCTTGAAATGACCGGACAGAATGTTACAGAATGCCTTGGAGGGTCACAAACTGTGACCTTTGACGACCTAGGCTCACGCTACCACACCCATTGTGACCCAAGGCTTAATGCTTCCCAGTCAGTTGAGCTTGCTTTCATCATTGCCGAGAGACTGAAAAAGAGAAGGACTGAACCACAACCGCCTTTGTCGTCCTTTGGATTGTAAGAAGTGATCATGTATGACTGTATGAGGATCTACTTATTTATTGGTACTTCTGATATGTTTGTTTCATGCTTGTTGTATGTACCTTTGAGTTATAATTTTGAATTCTAAAGAGAAATAAATTGAAGGCTATTATCCGCATTGAACATTTGATCGTGTTTCTTCTTCAGATTCTAGACAAGTATACGCTTAATCTTCCTCAGATTCTAGACAATAAGACATACCCCGAGCACGGGAACTGGTTCAAAGTCCTGTGGTTAGGGAACCACACTTGTCTGGGGTTGCCAGCATAACTAAAATAGTCAAATACCTCGGGTCAGAGGGGACTCAAACCTGATGTCTCCTAAAGTATGTTGTAAGCCACAGTCCCACACCAGCTGCGCTAGGCATTGGTTACTTGTTTCTTTCTTTTAAAACTCAATCGATCCACTTCACTGGTCCCATTCTTCTGAAAAACAAAATTGTTGATGCGGAAAACTGAAAATTAAGGAACACAGCATAAAAATGATTGGAATCAATAAGCACACAAGCATGCTGAAAGTGCAGGAGAGGGAAGAGAAGGAACAATAAGCACCCAATCTCTGAAAACAGTTTCTGGGAATAGGAGAGGTGGGAGAGGAACAACGACAAGAAGCATATTCTAGCCTGGAATTTCTTGATTGACTGGACAGTAGCGGGCCCTTGACTCCATGTTGGATAGACCGACACTTCATAACATAAAAATGACGAGTTGTTCTATTTGCCTACTCTCTACTTTCAGATAGAAAACAGTACAAGGATAAATATAAGTCTATAGGGATGGATGACAGTATGCCACTAGCAAGTACACACAATCTGAACTTGCAGATTTTTAGCAGGGTAAATAATTGCCAAAACTGCTTTACTCGAGCCAGTAAACGCAAAGATATCAATGCACTCACAACTGGAGGGTAAAACTATAAATTTCTAGGCTAAAACAGTTGTCAACAATATGAGACCTTGAAATGTTAAGATAACTCACATTCCATTTGAACATTCAAACAGGCCATTAAAATAAGAAAATCTGCACTAATTCAAGTCACACAGGGACCGTCAAATTAGTATGACCCTCAGCATGTTTCCTTCCATACACGCATATGGTAACTAGACCAAATTGAAGCTTTCTAGAAAGTACAAGTTCACAATAACCATCAAGTTCAAAACTCACTAACTGCCTGGTCCGGAATGCATTGTGCTAAAATTTGGTGGCAGTAAAAGCCATATTTAACTGTTCACCATTTAAAACCCTATAACAGTTGGTCACAGTTTCAAATGCAAACTCCCTTAGAAGTACGGACTATAACGAGTTGGCCTTCTGAACCTTGGAACTTTCCTGCAACAGATGAGAAAAAAACCAAAATTTCAATACCAAGTTGGAAAGGTAGGTTATAGCAATCAACAGTTCAGTTAACATAAACAAGACGCTCAAGAGAAGAACTTCTTGAAATGACTAACAGCAAGGTACTCACCCATATCCATAAGGTGAATAGAAATATGGTGGCATATATGGCCTCCTAAACGGGTACGCCATATATGGGTTGAAACGCCGAGGACGAAACTGCTTCATCCCAGGAACATTTGTTCGTTTAACTGAAACCTGCACCAAGTATCAATAGTATATATATAAAAGTTATAAAAAGATGAAAACAATAGGAACATGTTACTAAGCAATCTACGCAGGTCAAATAATTAATACACACTTTCAACTGACGGCCATGAAGTTCAGATTCATTCAGCTGGAGAGCCTGCTGAACGGCTTCAATCTCAAGAAATTCCACATAAGCATATCCCTTTGGCTGACCAACTTTATTTGTCAAGATAGTGACTCGGTTAACTGTTCCACAGGACTGGAAATGCTGCTGGACTTCTTCCGGCGTGCATGCATAATCCACCTATAACAACATCTCTGTCAAGGTGTCAGAAGAACAAGACTACTAGGTGATAGTCCAGCAGGAGATTCAGCCAAACAGGAATTCAATTAGAGCAATATCTCCAAACACACCACTAGTTACTAATTATGAAACTCTTGTAAACCATCTTTTCCTACTTTCCACTCTCTTTTTTCTTTATTTTAGTATTCTGAAACTCGTCTGATTGTTTATTTGTCCAGAAAACAATAAAGTATCTACATATGTACAGGGGTGCTGAAGTTGTGGCCGACTGAGAGCGAGGGGAGAGAGAGAACGTGTTCACCGTGTTGCAAACAACTAAGAACAGTACCTATTTTTATCAGAGATTTTTTAAGGATTTTATTTCTTTATTCCATATATTTAGATTTCCCAGAACCGGAGAGAGGGAAAGCGGGGAACTGGGTGCTGAAGTTGTGGCACGTTGAGAGAACATGTTGCAAACAACTAAGAACATTACCTATCTTCATCTGAGTGTATGTTAGGGATTTTATTTCTTTATTTTAGATATTTAGATTTCCCAGAACAGGAGAGAGGGAAAGCGGGGAATTGGGCGCTTCAATGAACACAAAAAGTTGATCCCCTTCAAACATGGGTTATTTTTAGAGATTAATTCTACCTAGAAAGATGTTTTATACTCTTTAAAAACATGAAGTGATCCATCACTAGTTGTTTTTCCCCATAACTGTATACAGCGTCTAATACTTTCACAATAAGTAGATTGGTGAAACTTAAGTCATTATGTATTTATGTCACAAGAGTTCTGCAATAGGAACTTATAGACCATGTTTCTAACACATACTGGCTTACTGCTTTCTAGAAGTATCAACAAAAATAAGTTACAGACGACTTCCTTTCCCTCCACACCATCTGTTTCATGATATGTACCACACACAGTATTGATTCAGGCACATCACCTAATAGCTAATACACCACAATTGGGCAATAGGATGAAATTGGGAAGCAAATAAATACAAAGAATAAAGTTTTGCTCTATTACTAACTGCAAATAAAAAGAAAGACAATCAAAAGCAATAAACAAATATACTCTGTAACATGGCATCGTCTTTTAACAGGTTTCATAAGGATCTGAGCAGAACACAGATCACAAACGAATGACCAGGCAACCAAGAAAGAGATAAAAACCCTCACCGATTACTGCAAGAAACTAGAGGAATCGCAACACAAACACCAGCACCAGCAATTTCATTCCGCGGCTAAGACTGCAGACTCCCATAACACACCCTAACCTCCGATAACAAGACATAGATAGAGATCTACAATGTCTATCCCATACCATTCTCATATGTCTCTCATTCTCATTATTTTCGTTCTCTTTTTTCTTTTTCTTTTTTCCAAAAATTCCCCCTTTTCGGCCTTATAGTATTTTATTCTTTTTTTTTTCCTTTTCTCTTTTCTTTTTCCACACTTTTGGCCTTCTTTTTTTCTTTTCTAATTTTTTTTCAATATTGTTTTTTTTCTCTCTTTTTTCTTTTCTAAATTTTTTTCAATATTGTTTTTTTTTCTCTCTTTTTTCTTTTCTAAATTTTTTTCAATATTGTTTTTTTTCTCTCTCTTTTTTCTTTTCCTTTACATCCACATAGTATAAGCTACTTTTATACCATTACAAGGTATAGATTCATCCCAAGCATTGTTTAACATTTGCCAGAACTAATATATAGGATACTGGAAAGGTGAAGGGTGATCCTGCGAACATTGTCAGACACAAAGTCAAACCATGACTCGAGACAAAAAGGTAACCACATCAAACCATTATTACTAACATAATACATCTATATGCATGCTTAAAAAAAAGGATGAGTATTTATTTTGGGGAAATTTATCCATTTGCAAATTGCAATACCAAAATAGTGAAAATACCTAAACATCGAAGATAATAAATAGTGAATGCTGGAACCAAAAAACAAAAAATAAAAATTGTCCAAGCTGCTATGCTACACTAAAATAGATAACAATTAATGGGAAATTATGTGAACATATCCGATCTAATGAATGGTCTGGACACAGGTAGTTAATGAACTTGAAAGCACCCATTTCCCTAAATCAGCATCAAGACAATACTTTTTTTAAGACAACACCAAACCAGGTATTTAATAAGGTTTCCTTTGCAGCTATTAATGTAAACCTCCAGAAACACACATCACAGAGGTACGCACTTTCTATCTCAAGGTGCAACCAGAATGACAATTATCGTCTCAAAACGATGCAAAATGGTCAATCATCTATTAAAGGTTTTATGGGAGCATTGCCACAACTCACAACAAGCATCTCAAGTTCCAATCTGTGCACTATATGCTTCTTTGTTTTACTTGGAAGCTTTTTTCTTTTGCACTCTTAACCTCTGAAGTAAGTTACTACAACTCTGCTTTTCCATTGCTCTCCCCAGTCTCATTTGTTATTCTTCTACCGCGCGTTCCGGACTTCGCCCTTCGATCTCCAAATCATTTTTTCCTTTTCCTTTTCAATCTACATAAAATAATGGTTGAAATCCCTAGTGGATAAGAACCAGACACTTAGTCACTTAAAGCATCTTGTAGTAAAAGGGCGGTTTTAAATGGTGCTACTAATCCCAAGTTTAAACAAAATTTTACGACAAACTCGCATTAGTTGTCACTTGTCAGTCAACCATGTGACTTGCTGGAAACTCATTTAGTTCATGATTGTCACCATATGAAGATCTTTGGAACTATCTAGGTCGATAACTCACTAATTTGAGTCCTTAAGATCGCAGATAAAAAAAAACTTACATTACCAACGAACACCGACCGAGAATCAATTTCCTCCTTATTCGCTTGATTCGCAGCTGCATTAGCAGGATCTACATAAAAAAAAAAAAAAAAAGACAAAATAATCAATAACAAGTGTTTAATAAATAAAAAAATAAAAAAATAAAAGAGAAAAGATTGGTGACCTTGAACAGCACCCATTTCCTTTTCAACTTTAGCTTGCATTTCTCTCAAAGCAGCTGCTTCATCTTCCATCTCTTTCAATCTTTTCTTCATCTCATCCAACTCCTGCAACTACAAACCAAAACATTTATTATTTTAACTAATCCAAATATTTATTTATTTCAAGAAAGAGATTCAGACCTTGGTGGAATCTTCATCGAGTCTACCCATTTCCACGTCAGCACCATTCTGAGGTGGATCCATGTCTTCTACTTCTTCTGGAATGTCTCCTCCATAAACCTCGTGTTCTTCTTCCTCCATTTTTTTTTTCTCTCTCTCTAATTTTTTTTTTTTTTTTTTTTTATATATCGAGGACTGAAATATCTCGGATGTATGTCGTCGATATAATTGCGAAATATCAAACGATATTCCGATATCGATAAGAGACTCGAGGTATGTGCTGTCATTTTGCTATATTTGAGGAGAGGAGTAGTGTGTAAGTAAATTGGAAGAAATAGTGCACTTTTTGGCCTTTTATTAAGGAAGAAAAACCAATAATAAAACTTTCTAGGTATATATACTGAAACTGTACATAAATTATGATGAGATAATAATAACATGTGGCTCTATCCAATCCATCGCTTTACCATGCAAAACAATAATTTCAATACGGGGACTAACTAGTAGCATGTTTCAAACATGGTTGCAGCCTTTAAGCTAGGTACATGGTAGCCACAGAAGGAAGCTACGCAGCACATCATCCATGTACTGGCGTAGAAGAGGGATTGTCCAAAATTATATTCCATTGCTTACTTGGATTCGACCGAAGACCTCTAATAATGGGCTTCAACTTTTCACTACTCTTTATAATACCGAAAAACAAGAACCTATAAAGAACCACCATCCCTAACAAAACAGATAGATCGACCCATTTAGAATAGCCCATCTGCATTTGCCATACGTTTCTCAAAATTTCTTCCACCACTGATGGTAGGAGCCCCTCCTATTTGATCGTTAGGAAAAGTTTGTCCTTCAAACTCATTCTTGTAGAGTCCCTGATTTGCATATTTATGGAATGCTACGTAGTACATTGGGTATTTCCAGAATGGATTGGGGAGGTCACTTGGCAATCGAAAGAAACCACCACTCAATATCATAACGCCTTGGATTCCTGCTCCTGTAATAATACCCATGAGGAAGTTTGGTACGATACTCGCAACGATCATCATTAAGCTCTCAACTAACATCGTACATGCGAACAGTACTAGAGCAAAGTACACAAAATGATCAATTCCCCTCTGAAGGCCGCCAAGGAAATTAGCTATGGCTCCAGGAGCTAGAGAAATTAGGAGCAAGTAGGGAATAGAAGAAAAAGTGTTGCCAAAACAAAAGCAGCAACCCCGTAGTGTCCATTTAATCTTTCACGTCCGAAGATCTGATTCAACAGAGAAAAAAAAAATTACACATAGGAACTCTCAAGTATGCTGAAGTAATCATACCATCCTTGAAGGTGTGTTACAGATGCTAGTTTATTTCACAATTTTTAAAGTTTCAACTGTAACTAGTTTTACATTTCATTTTTCTCAGGTGGAGAGCTAAAAATTCTATGCATAAATAGGCATAACATATTCTTTCCCAAGGAATTCTCAACTAGAAAAGACAGATAATTATATATACATATGATGAAATGTCACAAGTCCAATACCTTCATGTCCTCCACGAAAGAAGGGAATCCCCCGATTGACATGAAAGTCAAGAATGCGGCTACAAACATAAGCATTGATCCTCTAGCCTGGAAATGTAGAAATCATTGACGGCCCTAAGATACGGCAGTGCACTTTATACTATTTACTATTCCATCTAATTTTGTTCGTGTCACAGCAAATACTATACCTGAATTGAGCCATAAGAATGACCCATATCATAGAAGATGGTTCCCACACATAAACACAGAGCGATGTAGATTGCAAGGCGCAACCAATAGTAGCCTATATCACGATACATATTCACAAAGGACCTTCTTGTAAGAACCATAGACTGAGTAATGAAGCTAGCTTGGCTGCCTTTCTCCAATACTCCCCCTCCCTACAATGAGAAAACTTATTAAGTTCGTAACTTCTATACATTTGGTGTCAGATTCATACTGGCAATTGCAATAGTGTATGTGCCTTACATACGAGCAGTAAGATTAATTAAAAAAGTAGCTCAATTACATTCTTATGTATCTCAGCTATTTGTTCACCAAGTTGCTGGCCAATTTTAGATGATTTGTACGAGTTAACAAGTGAGTTGATTGCTTCCTCAGTGGTTATCGACTTGCCATATCCCTGTTCAATGTCCTAGAGATATATCGACAAAATTAAGTTTCAGTTACATGCATATTTATCCCATCAATAGACAGAAGATTGTGCAAAGTCTTGAATTAATGAAGGCTTACTGGATCAAAATCTTTGTTGATGGTTCTAAGGTAATGATCTGATGGATTCCTCATAGTTGGGCATGGGAAACCATTCAATAGGAAAAACTGCACAAATATACCAAAAGCTGTGTTATATTAGTGCAAACATCTCTTGTAAACATGAAACTAGAGGAATGTCTAATTTGGCCTAATTACCTCCTCTGCCGTAGAAGCTGGACCAAAGTACACTGTTTTACCATATGACAGTAGACAAAGATTGTGAAAAAGTTCAAAAACTTCACTACTAGGTTGGTGGATGGATGCTACTACAGTTCTTCCATCTTGTTTAGCAAGACCTGCAATTCTTTTCATGATGTGATATGAAGCAGCACTATCCAGTCCACTCGTTGGCTCATCTAGAAACAGAAGTTTCGGACGCGTTAAGATCTCGATACATATACTAACTCTTCTCTTTTGTCCACCACTTAGTCCTTTATTTCCCCATCCTCCTATTCTTGTGTTCATTGCATCTTGTAGTCCCATCTCTTTTATTGTAGTATCTGCTCTCTTTCTCTTCTCTGATCTTGACATGGAATCAGGTAGTTGTAGTAGAGCTGAGTAGTAAACTGCTTCTCTTACTGTCAATGTTGTAATTAGAGTATCGTCTTGGGTCACATAAGCCTGATGACATAAATAAATGAAAATTAAAACCTACGATAGATTGACATCGGTCAATACCATATTATACATAGATTGGTATTCTATAAGTGGTTTAGAAACTTGTTGAACATAACTGAACTGATCATCCACAACTTGGTACATAATGAACAATGCCTTTTTGTCTTTCTTTAGCCTTTCTTTTAACTCAGTGAGTTGTTCTGCAGTGAGATTTGCTTGACTCTCTGGTTCTACAAAACCAGACTCGACAATTTCCACAAATCTGCTTGAGACACATACAAGGCCTTCATTTATATGCTCCACTGAGCTATAGTTTTTCCCATTGAACTTTGGGAGTTGGGGTTAACATATTGTTGTTGGAATTAGCCATGAATTTTAACAAGGCTACGATGCCACTATCTTACCAACAAGGATAACTAGACAACAAATGATCAAGAGAAGAAACTTGTTATCTTAAATACAAACTAACAAATAATGATTATTAATGGTGAAAAAAAAATTTGATTAATTCATTCGATGATTTGAAAATGTGATTACACCATAGTTATCAGACCCAGCCCGGACACTGACCCAGCAAAGAAACTGGGTCACTGAGTCACCGGTTCGACTAGTGGGTCACTGGTTCAATCAGTGGGTCAATACTTAAGTTGAAAATATTATATAATTCACTTAGTACATACATTTTAATTTCACAATTTCATTAGTAGCCCAGGTGGTCTTAGAGCCATTTCATTTTCCAATAAATCAAAGTTCGAGTCTATACAAGTTATGTTTTTCAAAATTAAAATGTTTCTTTATTAGTTTACTATTAGATGTTATTTATATTTCTTATATAATTAATAACTAGCAAGAAAAGCTGTTATGGTGTATGTTTTTCAAAATTAAAATGTTTTTTTACTAGTTTACTATTAGATGTTATTTATATTTCTTATATAGTTAATAACTAGCAAGAAAAACTGTTGTGGTGTAAAGCTAGAGATCCTAGCTTGTTTAATAGTCACCCAATGTTTTTCAAAATTAAAATGTTTATTTATTAGTTTACTATTAGATGTTATTTAATAACTAGCAAGAAAAGCTGTTGTGGTGTAAAGCTAGAGATTCTAGCTTGTTTAATAGTTACCCAAGGCTCGAGTCTTAGTACCAACAAACTGGACGAGTTAATCGGGTTTGGCCTGGGTCAACTGCTTAAACGATCTACTATGTAATCCAACCCGGTTTGGTTCGGGCCGAGTTCTATACCAGGTTCAAACCTGGTTGCCGGGACTGGGTCAAACTATGGCCAGACTGGGTCTATGAACACTAGATTACACACCTATTTGTTTTTTTGTGGGGAAGTTAGGGGGCTACAGCCCGGGTGAGCCAACTCATGCATGGATCTGCCTGGCAACATCCTATTAATGTTTAACTCCTACATTAATACAACACTTATTAAATCTAAGAAAACATTTAACCACATACAAGTGAACCGCATCATTACTGAAAAGAATTTGGCTTATTAACTTCTAACATTTATGAGACATAGAAACAAAAGAAGATCATATTTTTCTCACCGAAGTTCCATAAGCTAGTCTTTGTTTGTGGCCATTTAGAAGAATATGGCCCGATTGCCTTGTGTTAGAATCTAATCTTCCTGTAATCAGTAAGTGTTCCTTAATTAGCCACAAATTGGCATATTTTTTGCAAAACGAAGCATGCTAAGAACCAAACGGACTAAAGGGTTGCACACTTGCACACTTGCACCATGCAGTTATTATTGTAACGTGTTTCAAATCAATGAAGTGCTGGAAATGTGAATGCTACTACCTGCCAAGGCATCAAGAAGTGTAGACTTGCCGCAACCAGAAGGACCCATTATAGCCAAGACCTCACCCGGCTGCGCATAACCGGTGAGCCCTTGAAGTATTGGACGACTTCCATCTTTACCAGCTGAAACAGTCACCCATAGGTTCTCCCATGTCAAGAACACACCATCACTTTGCGAACCGAGACCACCTGCGTCATGTTTAACACAATTTGCTTCTCTTGCATTCAAGAGGTTAACAGGCTCAACTATAGGACTGTTAATCTCATTACCAATCTGAAAAGATGGCGCGGCCGGAATATATTCAGGTTGAGCTTGAGTATGGTGACGAGGAGGAGGAGTTGCAGAGAAACTGGTAAATTCATAGAACATTGTTGGGATTCGAGAGGGTATATTATGTTCTACTTGAGAGCTGAAGCTATTCATCTCAAGATCATCATTTTTAACCTTAGGAGGTGATCTTGTTGGGCTTACAGAAGGGGTCCAACTAGGAATATTAACAGGCGGTGAATCCATGATGAGTTGTTCTCTTCTTGGAAAAGTGGTTCAAACAATTTAAAGTTCAAACTAGTGAGAGATAAGAGAAGGTATGAGTGTTTATATAAAGAGAAGAGGTCTGGTTATGTGCTGCTGTGCGAAAATAGTTGAATTGGATAGATAGCTTGGTCGAGTAACCAGAGATCGACAATGAGGAATTGCAGAAACCATGAGGATTAATGAGGATTTGAGAACTAGAAGTTTGCCTTTATAGCTTTAATTGGCTGGCTGCTGGCAATTCTTGTTCAATAAAAGATTCGTTCTACACATAGTGTGATACTCAGTGTTCGTGTAACACATGTTGTGTTTGGTTCACAGATTCTTATTTTATTGTGGAAAGCATAATTATGGAAGTATATGGCTAGAATTTATTTAACATGAAATAAACTAGTTTGTATTTGTTTTGGAGTGCTTCTTCAATGTGAGCATCACATTGAGTAGACTTAACGAGCACAATTAGTTGTCTTTGATTTAACATCTTTTTCATTGAGATTTGGGTTTTTGTGAAAATTTTCACTCAATTTTTTTTGCCTTTTGTGCAATACATCATCAATCCTTGATTTGAGTAGATGAGGAGTGTAGATTAGTACACATTGAGTACATTTGACTTTTGGTGCATTGAAAAAAATGCCATTTGTTTGGTCTAAGAGAAAAAAACATTTTCTATAAAAAATTTGTATACAACTGTTTAATGTGACCCCCATTCTACAATATTTATTATATATCTTACAAAATCCCCGTTTTTCACAACACCTTCCGAAAGAGAATGAATTTGTGGACATGCATACACTACAAACCTTGTCCACATGACATCAAAAGTTGTTGTTGTTGTTTTTTATAAGGCTTCATTCCTATCTACTATTTTAAATCTATATCTATTTCATTACTATCTACTATTTTGTTTTTATAAATCAGAATGAAATTTCAACATTTTCAAATTGAAAATTTCAATTAGATTTCAATATATTCTAAAATCAAAATTTATGAATATTTACATTTTTTTTTTTTTTAAAATTGTGATTGTTGGAAATTGATATAGGTGTTTATTTTAACATGACAACTTAATATTCAAGTTGAACATTTTTAAACCGAAATTTTGGAATAAATTTCAATATATTTTAAATCTGAACTTTAACAAAAAAAAGTTTTGGGATTGGAAATCGATATAAGTGTTTATTTAAACATGGCAACTTAATATTCGAGTTGCAAATGTTAACTTTTAATTTTTTTTCATAAGATTAACAAATTCAAAATTGAATTTTTCTAAAAAGGTTAAAAAGTAAAATAAATTTGAAATTATGGGAAAAAAATTGAATCCAATCCACGCTCATAGAGCACAAAATCCTAGTTAAATTAAAACATCTTACTAAATATAAAAATGAGGGTCTGATGAACAGTATTTTGGTGTATGTCCTAGGGGTAATTGTGTCATTTCACGTTTTTTAAATTTTTTTTTGCTTTTAGTAAATGTAAAATGGTACTTTTGATGTCTATTAAATTATTTTAAAAATTAGTGGGTCCTACATGTTTGGAAAAAGTAGATGACAAAACAGTATTTACATAATTTTTAAAGTCTTAAAAAAACCAAAAGTGATGGCATAATGGTAATTATGTGGTTGTTAAAGTCTTAAAAAAAAAATAGTGGGCCAAGCTGTAACGGTGTCCACATGTTTTTTGTCATTTTTTTTACACCAAAAAAAAAAAATGAAAAACAGAGAGACCTTACCCTTGCTCTTTTTTTTTTTTTTCCCTATCTAGTTGTGGGCCCCACACATTTCAAGGTCTTTTATTGCTCACGTGCATAACACTTGTATTTTGCTAGTATATATATAGAATAGTGTTTTGGTGTCCATCCCAGGGCCAGTTTTGTCATTTCACACTTTTGTAATTTTTTTTTTGTCTTTTGTAAGGGTAGAATTGTATTTTCACTATTTGTTAAATTATTTTTGGAAACTATATATTTGGAAAAAATGGATAGCATAACGGTAATTATGCAGTTTCAAAGTCCTAAAAAAACCAAAGCCTGATCATAACGGTAATTATTTAATTGTTAGTCTTAAACAGAAAAATAGTAGGCCCTGTTTATGATGACGTTCATTAATAGGCTATTTGCTCATTGTGTCATTGGCCAATGAGACTAAAACACGTGGCGACTTTATCATGTGAAAAACAGTTCATTAATGGCATCTCCAATGGAGAGTGTATATATACACCTCCACATAGGTGACACTAGGATTTTATAACCCCTCTTACACACTTTCCATACCTAAAATGGTATCCAATGCAACAAAGCTTAAGAGTTTGTAAAATTAAAAAACTAAAAAAAAAATGACAGTCAAAGTCCGTCGCAAATGGTTTAGCTAAAAAAGAAATAAAACGCACATCACTTTGAGTAACATCCGGATTAACTAAAACTGACCCAACCAATAAATGATGATCTTTGCCTGTCGCAAACGTTACAATTCTAAAAAAAAATAAAACAGACGTAAGTTTATGTGACGCCCGATTTTTTTTTTAGTTGGGACGTTACTTCAAGTGACGCCCGAGATATTTATTAACTAATAGCCAGATGAGAATTCCCTACCCCCTCTATTAACTATTAGCTTATCACATGGGATTTACATACACCCCCCATTGTAAACATATTTTTGGCATTCAGAGTGTAAATTTTACACTTTAAATAATTTACACCCCTCATTAGAGATGCCCTAACGAAGCCGTAACTGGGTCTCGTAGAAATGTTTAGGAGAGAGAGAAATACATTGAGAGAAAGAGTCAAAAGATAATTGAAAAGGAAAGTTAACAAAAAAAAATATTCAGTAATCATCATCTCGATCTTTCATTGTCTACTCCATGTGGTTCTCTTATTGTTTTCCTCTCTGCTGTGTCACTACTCACTCGTGTCTGCATGAAACTTCACAAAAAAAACATACATTAATTGTCTAACTAGCCTTCCCAAGTCAGAAACTTCGAAAAAAAGGATTATATTTCGTGGTTAATTTTTTATTTTTTTCTATGTTGTATTGATTCAATTTGAAAAAAGATTCGATGAATTGGTATACAGGTTGCAATTCCAGTGGTTTGGTACTTTGATCCCACAGTAAAGGTAGTGATTGCGCTGATCACACTTAGAGCAAGTCCAATAGAGAGCTGTTAAATTGGGTTGCTAAAAGGTGCCACATAGGCCTTTTAGCTTGCCCAACCAAATTTGGCACCCCAAAATAAAAAACCAATCTAATCGCATTTTCTGTTTTGAAGTGCTAAATGATACGGATGGTATAGTTTTTGCCGTTCGTCCATTATTTTGTAACTTAAGTTGATTTTTTTTTGGACGGACGACACAGTTTCTGCCGTCCGTCGAAATTTAACACATGGACGACAGAAACTATGCCATCCGTCTCCCGAACTTATTATAACAGCTGCTAGCGAAGGTCTTAACTTTGGTTGGGTTTTTGACTCCTTCCAAATTTAAGACCCTTTTAGCAACACCATTGGAATGACATTTTTGTGGTTGGGGTGCTATATTTGTCTTTAGCAACCCATATAGCCCCCCATTAGACTTGCTTTTACAAAATCATGGAGCTACAACCATTAGAGCAGTTGAATACACCATCATTAGAGCCATTAACATGCATTTAATTAGAGGGAAAATAATGAAAGGTTATTTAGGCTTTAGTCCTACTTTTTATGGGGTATTTAGGCTTTAGTCTTAAAATTATCGATTATTAGGTTTTAGTCCTATTTCCATCTCCGATTTTCTTAAATGACTAGAATACCCTTAGAGCATGTTTATCACGTGACTTGAAATTGCATAAAAGTAGGACCAAAACCTAATTTACCCAATTACAGGAGGGGTAAATCCTAAAAATGAGATTCGGACATGCACTAAATTTTAACATTTTCTTAACTTACATTAAAAAAAAATGCATTTTGGGAAAAGTCCTTGCATTGTTTTTTTTTTGTGCATTCTCTCTCTCTCTCTCTATAAGTCTTAATTTTAAATTGTTCAACTACGCAACATAATGTTATGTTCATTGAGTCCTTTGAATTGGAGTGCTACATTCATAAGATAAAAATAAAAATAAAAATAAAAATATTGACGAGTTGCGTGTTTAATACAAATATATAGTGAAGAATTTACCGCTTGAATTGAGGTTCTTCTCTAAAGAGAGTGCCATGTAGACAGAGAGACCTTCCATCTCAGAAAAGCCCAAGCCCATAAATGGTTTTAGTGAGCCCAGAATCTACTACACAGAGTTGGTTTTATAAGTATAGCCCCGCTTTTAAAATGTTTATGATTAAAACTAAATGGACATTATTGTATTAAACTAGTGCTCCAGTAGGGCTAAAACAAACGAAAATCTCCGCCCACTCGTCTTCTCTCACGCACTCGTAACCTGAACGAAATTTGGGGAGGAGTAAGAAGAATTTTTCCTCATTATCTCACCTAATTCATCAAGATGAAAACTATCAATGATTGAATGGCAGATGTAAATTATGTAGGAAACTTATTATAAAATTATATTTATTGTTAAGTAAACAAGAAAATCAAATTGATACAACAAATATATCATGAACAAACCTTTATTTCAACAAACTAACTTAATTCACCAATGATTAAATTCGATCTTAGTGATAATCACTATGTCTTTATTAAGACAAATTTGCTCCCTCTCGGTGCTCAAGGTTGATGAACAATTGTCTCCCAAGACAAAACGGATTTCAATCCCATGAATGTAGCACTCAAATTTAAAGGACTCAATGCACGCAACATTGTGTTGTGTAATCAAATATCATTTTTAGGATTTACCCCTCCTGTAATTGGGTAAATTAGGTTTTGGTCATACTTTTATGCAATTTCAAGTCACGTGATAAACATGCTCTAAGGATATTCTAGTCATTTAAGAAAATCGAAGATGGAAGTAGGACTAAAACCTAATAATCGATAATTTTAGGACTAAAGCCTAAATACCTCATAAAAAGTAGGACTAAAGCCTAAATAACCCAATAATGAATATGTGAAGTTTTTCTTGGTAACTTCCCTTTTCAGTTCTTTACTTCTTTTTCGCTGGTTTATTTCTATCTCCTAGAATGGCTAGACGTAGCAGTTACGGCTCCGTTAATAGGCTGTTTAGTTTTTAGAGAACAAGTGGGACGTGTTTTAATCTCATTGGCCAATGACATAATGAGTAAACAGCTCGAGCAACAAATTTTTTCTCGTGCATGCATAATGTGTTTTGCTTGAAACACACATACAAAAAGCTCGTGGGCTGTCAACAGGCCGGACTTGAACATGACACACCTAGGTCCAGGCCCGACCCAAATCATATTTGATATTTTGAGTCCAAACTCGGCCTAGGTCCTATTGGGCAAGTTCGGATTCGGGCCAAGCCTAGGTCCGTTAGCAATACATGGAAACTGTTATTTTTGTCTAAAATTTAAACAAATTTGTAAGTGACAAGAATCGAACCCACATCTCTTGTGTGGGGCAGACACTATACTAACCAATATGGCTACCAATTTTCTATGTCAATTTTCAGTAAATATAATAAATATATTAATAATATTAAATATAAAACACATAAAACTATTATAGATTTCGGGCCGGGCCATTATCGGATCGGACATAGATATGTCCAGACATGGCCTAATAATCTTATCAGGCTAAATTTAAAGTCTAAGTCCTTATCTTATCGGTTCGGATTCAATCGGACTTCGGGCTTGTCCCGGCCCATTGACAGCCCTACATGGGTCCATAAAGAACCACCTAGTTAGCCAAATCAATTGCCCAGGAGTTGGCGGATAGGGAAATACTACCTAACATAAACTTAGAAAAATTAAAAGAGTCAAATGCTCCCATTAAACCATCAAATATTGGTATCTAGCCCCACTTGTGGGCTTGTAGCTCACATCAAAAGTTCATTGGTCCCGTAAGTTACTGCCGGACCACACTATAGTACGAGCTTACGACTTGATTATATATATATATATAAGGAAAGTTTTACACTCAGCTCTACGACTGGGATTCAATTTCAGGGGTATAAATCGAGGGCCACCGTTCCACCAACATGGATTAGGAATTAATTAAATGGCTTAATTGTGAAAACCTTTCGTCCCTTGGTTCTCACTTAAGAAAAGAAACCCAAAGGTTTTTCAAAACAACGAAAACATTTTGGTTTTCCTTCATTCTCTCTTCCTCCACCTCTTATCTGTGGGTGTTCTCAATTCTCAACTTTTCATTTTCGTGCACCATACCAGGTACCTTCTCCATATCTCTTCAAAATCATCTTGCTTAATCATCTTATTCTGTTTATTTTTATTTTTATTGTTCTCTTCCCATCTATTTTCATCTTCTTCGTCTCTGTCCACTCCAGTTCTGCTCAATTCAACTTCTGATATCTATGACACCATGATTCAAACCCAACTCATGCATATCGGGTAAAGCATCTATCAGACTTTCTTTTTTTGCCCTCGTTGTTATTTTTTCCCAAATTTTAAATGGTTTATGTTTTGATTCAATAAAACTATTGCTTTATTTTATTTAGTTAACATTTGGGTATCACAATTCAAAAATCTCTTAGATTGTAACTTCATAACCATTTTCTCAAGCCATCAAAAGCTTAAAAGCATTTTGGAATATCATGCGAACAGTCTACAAAACTTTTGATAATTGGTAAGGATTTGGTATTTTCAGTACATTTATTGCCTTCTAATAATTCTATTGATTGTTTTTGGGTTGAACTCTTGGCCCCAAAATTAATATGTTCAACATTGTTTTCATTGCTTTAGAACCACTGCAGAAACTATTTTAGACATTTTTTATTGTAATGCATGATCTCAGTAACCTTAGTGACCATCAAAATTGCTTACTCAACGAAGAGGCCAATCACTGATGTCATGTTTGACGATTAATATTGAAGTTTCAGGTGCTATTTTTTTTTCTATAGAATAGTCTTTATGTAGAGGACATCATTTCAAAATATTTGGTTGCTCTGTATGTTAGTGGTTGAATTTGAGTATTGCAATGTGTCTCCAACATCCAAAAAGTCCCCCCATGTATCTCTTTGCAATGTGTCTCCAATATCCAAGAAGTCCCCATGTATCTTTTAGGTTCCGTTCTTAAAATTTTATTTATTTATATATATGTTTTAAAAAAAAAAAAAAACGTTTCATTGTATTCCCTGTGCACTCTATGTTTCATTGTCTTCTCTTGAGTTTTAGGTGAGTATGTACACTCTAGGTTTTAGACATTGTCTGCACACTCAAATGAGCAATATTGTAAGGTGGACTACACACAAAATATATGTAGGATGTGTCAATGACTTTAGCCATGCAGTTAAAATACGATGATTACTAGGTGGTATTGAATGGATTTACATTAGTTATCAGCTCATCTCGACAAAATTCGTTGGGTGGACATTTGTGAAGCTAGAGTTAAAAGTATATTTTGACTCCACCTTTTGCATAGATGAAGTGGTAATGGACACTAAATTTCTATTAAACTTTATGTAGAGTAGTTAAACTACATTCAGAAAAGTTTTTTATATTGGACTTTTGTATTTAAATTGGTATTTTTACCTTATGAATTTATATACTATGTACAGATGTTTTGCAGAGACCTCTTTGCTAAGATTTTATGATTAACCAACGTGCGTTCAACACCGTTTGATAAGGTAAATTTCTATTCAACTTTATGTACGAGTTGTTAAAGTAGCTTTGGAATGGTTTTTTATATTGGACTTTTGTATTAATTTTTTTTTCTTGGTCAATGTAATTACATACTACTTATGTTTTGCAAAGACCTTTTTGTTGAGATTTTAAGATTAACCAATATGGTCAACACCGTCAATAAGGTCTTGCTTCCTCTAATCATCAGTTAATGAGTTCTAGAATCCACTAAATGTCTTAAGTTATATTAGTAAATAAAAAAAAAATTGCTATATCTAAATTCATATTACATTTGGCTAGAAATATGCCAATTCCATTTAATGTATATTGAAACATTTTTCTTGCTTACCTTTAAAGTAAAGAATATCTCCCTGAACCAACCAAGCTCATTCCAGTTTGTGTCTCTGCTTAAATCAATAAACATACTGAAGTCCTATAATTTTCAGCAATGTCGTAACTTATTTTGTAAGAAATTAGAGATTCCATTTGGCAGTTGGTAAATGTAAATGGGTTTGGAATCTCTCTGTTACAACAGGTTGTATCTTTATTCGATTCCACTGTTCTCGACTAATCCAAGACACATGCTGCAGGTATATAGTTTCTTTCTCTTTGTATATATGGCTTAATTAGCATGTCGAATTTTGGTGATTTGGGTGTTTGTCCTTAGAGTTAAAGTAATTACTTTCCTTTCACTACTAGAATTTTGGCAAATTGGGATGGATGGGACCGTTCCTGTTTGGTGTGTGTCAAAAATCAGCAAAAAATAAGCTACCGGATTAGTAAATTTGTTCATATGTTAGCGACGGACCTAACAGGAACGGCTCCAGTCTGTTCCAAATAGGAAAAAATGGTGTAGTGTTTATTGCCTTAGTCATTAGGGGCCTATAATGGTAGAACCACAAGGCCCTTTATGCGATTTCTGCTCCCTAATTCTTTGTTAATAAAATGCTTTGTCTTGCTACTCCAATGCATAATCTACTCTTCTTATTTAGGATGAAGACTTTCTAGAAGGTCCTATTTGAATATGGTTCTAACTCAAGTGGTAGTACGATAGCCTGCGACAACAAAAAACGCTTTCGTAGTTGAGCTCCAGATTTGGAATTAGGCGTAGGCATTGTCAACAGTCTACAATTCACTTAGCTTTCTAATCCGGTGAGTCTATAGATATTTCTGTGTGCAAATGCGGAAATAACTGATAAGAAACATGATATTAGGCCAACCATCAAGTTGTTTAGACCCTTTACATACTGCTAAAAATATTTCATTGGTCTTGGAGGCTATACTTTCACTCGAGTGGAAGAACCTTATTAAAGTGGCTCATCATATGTTGTTCAAAGTTTACTATTGTTTTACTCATCCAATATCGAATTTCTTTCATATCCATTTCATGCAATTGTTTTTAATTGTCTTATTTGGTTATTGTGTGAATAGAGGATAGTACATGTAAGTTATCAAAAAAAGAGGACAGTACATGTAAGCCTTAAGGTAGATGCAATTGGAAGTTATAGTGACTCAACTGTAGCAGCTTCGATTGGCCTAAATAATGAGTTGTATTGGTAGCCACACAAGTTTTCTGATATGCAGTTCTTCATATTGGGGATGCGTATTGTGATGCGTCCCAGTTTACTTTAAAATTAGATTATTTTTTATTGTTAAAATATATTATTATTATTATTATTATTATTATTATTATTTAGCATTGCAGGGTGGTAGTTGCAGGATAAAGAATTCAAGTTAATTTGATTGGATTAGTGGTGCCGATTTTCACTTCCAACAAATGCAGAGGTTGCAAGTTCAATGGAGAGCGGATGGAGGACTCTATTTGACATGCAAGTTCAACTTATTAGATGGAAATTGCAAACTATGTTTACGACTCTTGCGGAAGCTATATGTGATGAATGTATTCTTTTTTCGATGAATGTATTTACCAAGTCACTACAAATGAATGTGTTAGTTCAATGTTTTGACTAACTTTATTGATATCAACTCCAAGAACTTTGTTTTTGCATTTTTCATTAATTTATTAAGGATATGATGGGTTAGAAGTATCTTCATTTCTAGACATGCATGGCGCAGTAGAAAGTTTTGAACATTTAGCTCTTGAAGTATTATCAAAAGTTTGTTGATGTATAATATTGATCATAGAAATTGCTAAATAGATCCTTTCGTCCTAATAATCTATGCTAAATTGCTAATAACATTGTTCAAACTTGGTCACAATATTTGATAACTTTGCCATGTCTAGCTCTAGAAGCCACTTCTCTAACAGTTGAATTGCTTGAAAGAAGTGCTTAAGATCAATAATAGAATGAGTAAAAGCAATTTGAAGCATCCGTGCTGAAGGAACGGGAATTACCTAGTATATATATATATATAGGCCGGGGAGGAATAGAGGCACATTATAGCCACATTGTAAATTAATCCAAGCAAAATCATGGACTTAAAAGTTGAATTAAGGTTGATTTTTTGTAGATATGATCTCTCCACCATAGAGAACATGCTCACAAAAATTCAGCTCATTCAAAGAAGTCTAACATTAGAACATGCTCACAAAACTTTTAGACCGCTAGATGAAAAGTTCAAAAATGAACACAAATGAACACTAATTTTTACATGGTTAGACATATCCAAATATTATGATTTTTTGTGAGAATGATCTTCATGGTAGGGAGATCATCTCTACAAAAAAACTAGGTCTTAACTCATTTGTATGTCGAAAATGTGGCTATAATGTGCACACTAAGGCTTGCTGTGGGGCCGCAGGGCTTCATTTGGCGGCTACAAATGTTTCTCACAAGTTATGACATGATATATCCAAAGTTTTATAGAATATGTGCAATTTAAAATGTTAATTTGAAAGGGCATTGGATCATTGTTGATTTGGTCAACAATAGCTGTTTTGTGGACTGGGCTTTTATCTTGATTGGAGTTTTTTTGGGCCTAATTTGAAGCGATATATATGCGGGCTATATATATATATATATATATATATATATATAATAATATATATATATATATATATATATATATATTATATTTAGTTTAGTTTGGGATTTCGGAATTTTTGGAATTCCGCCAAATCCAAAAACCGAAATTCATCAAATTTTGACCCCTATCATATTCAGAATTTCAATTAATTTCAGAATAATCAATATTTAGATTATATATTCGGAATTCCAATTTAAAAAAAAATGAAATATTAGGCAGAATTCCAAAGTTTCGTATGGAATCACGAATACTGTACAGGCCACAATAAAAACATATCCGTACCGTATAGGGGTGGGAATTTGGCCATAACGACCTTAACCCGACCTTGACCGACCCGACCCTAAGCCCTATAAAGCCCTCACAGAGTTTAGGGCAGGGCCGACCCGACCCTAAGGCCTTCTAGGGCAGGGCTAGGGCTAAGGTTATGAAACATAGGCCCGACCCTAATTCAGCCCTAACCAAGCCCTAGTTATAGTTTCACATTTTCATTATAAATATCACGTCTTATAATTGTCTAACTCTTTGTTAAATATTTTAAATTAAAATAACATTGTCTTTGTAATTTATCACTTACACCCGATGGTACTTTCAATAACTTGTCTTATATAACAAAAACTTGTTAACCTATCTAGCGACCGTGAAGAACAATGAGCACTAGCCTAATAATAAAAAATAAGACTTTATTCCTTTGATCATCAAATCAAAGTCACAGAACTTATTATTCTCAATTTATTTTCCCACTTACTTTTTATAAATTATATTTTTATTCTCATCAAGCCAAGTCTAGAATTAAAGGTTTCCGGCCCACACCATTAAAGCGAAATCTGAGGCGAAATTTGTAATACTGAGAAACCAAAAAATAACCTTTAATCGAAAAATGACATTTGTAAAAATGAAAAAATATATAGGCCGACCCCAAAACCCAGGCCAAAACCCTTTCTTTAAAGAGGGCTTAAGATAGGGTCGAGGGGCTTGAGATTTAGATTTGTGACCCGGCCTAACCCGACCCTATGCTGACTTTAGGGCCGGGCCGACCTGACCTTAATATCTAAAGGGCATTTAAATGTTTAGGGCCGGGCTAGCCCGATTTGGCCCATTGCCCACCCCTAGTACCGTATTGGATTTTTATAAGGAGGACAATTTGCCATTATTATCTTTTTTCATTTTAAACTATAGGCTTAAATTAGGTTGACTCAGTTGTCAGCTGAGTACCATAGGCCAATGCCCATAGTTGAAACTAAGTAGCAAATGAGCGGGACCAGCCATTAAGTATATATATAACATAAAATCTGAGCACAATTCATACAAGTGGAGCCCACCTACTCAATACAAATTACAAACCAGCGTTCAAGCTGGTGGCTACGTTGTGAAAGTTAAAGACTCAAAAGTAATAACCGTCCAAAATAAGATTGCTTTTATCTCGAGCTTCCAACGTGGCTTTAACAATTAAAAAGAGCCAGAAGAGGCACACAAAAACTCGAAAAAAAATACGTAAAGATTCTCCGTCTCTTCTCCGAAACACCTGTGTAATGGATTAATATCCTCATTAAAGAATATTAAGCATGCGTTAAATATAAATAGAGATTGCTGCGCAATCAGGACATCGTTCTCCAAGATCGACTCGCGAGCAGCTCATTTTATGTAGGTGGTACACTCCAGCTCGCTCAAGAACGTTCCAAAAAGATTGAACGACCTAGAGTGGAACGCTTTGGATAAAGACATTTTCTTTAATCCAAGAGTAATCATTACCAAAGCCATATCTGTACTTCCAATTACTAAAAATTATGAACTACTGCACCCACTCCCAATGATCACCGCCTTCTTACCAGAACCAACCTAACACTCATTCGTAATCTCCACCCTACATATGTACAAGGGAGTACACGTGTCTCAAAGATCAACACTCTCTTGTGTTTATAAATACCACCTACATGAACTACGTCAGACCTGATTCTTCTCTCCCCCAGAATCAAGAGAAGATACGTAGGCAGCTCGCTACTTAGCGAACTCGGTCTTTCCCAAATCCAATCCCCTTCTTCTTCCTCCCGTATATGTAAGGGAAAAACGCTCCTTTACATTGGTATGCGTGCGGGTCTCGATTACTTGAGACACTAATTTCACACAAATCAAAACTTAAAACGAAAATTCTCAAGCCCAAGCATGGCAAGCCTCGAAGCTCAAGTTCAAAGCCTCGCGAACCCGGCTAGGTTTTGACTAAGAGCATTTCCTTGCTCAAACCGGGGAAAATCTTGCTCTTAGGTGCACAAGTAGATGCACAACAACAACCAGCTGGGAACGTTGCTGAGAACGGCATCAATGAAGTTAATCAACAAATTAACGAACTATCGTAAAGAATTGGTTAAAGCGCAGTGAGAAAAGACGCAACCCAGATCATCCAGAAAATGCTCAAGACGTACCGTGCATCGCCATTCACCACGAAGGTACTAAATAAACCCTCTCCTTAGGATTTCGTTCAACCACATTTTCCGATGTACGACGGCAGCACATTCCCTGGGCAACATGTGGCTCGTTATATCCAAAGCTTGGCATTATATTGTGCACCAGAGTTCGATCATCTCCACTGTCGCTTGTTCCCTGCCAGTCTCAAAGATGGAGCACTCGATTGGTTCTTCTCACTCGAGCCATACTCGATAAAGACCTTCGAGCAACTTACCGATTCATTTGCTAGCCAGTATGTGCATAACAAACGTAAGAAAGCTAATTTGGACTCGCTGTTCCAGCTCTCACTTGGCGAAGACGAAACAATTCGTGAATTTTTAGGTCGGTTCAAAACCGAACTACTATGCATGGAAGCAGGATTGAATGAGTCTTTTGCCACCTTGGCATTCTACAACGCTTGCCGTGTGCACAACACGACACTCGCTAGATCACTGATGAAAAAGCGTCCCAAGATTTTATCCGAGCTGTACGCTTGAGTCGACAAGTATATAAAGTTGCAAGAAGGCCTGAAGCGTTAAGGCCTACCAGAAGAAGAAGAGGTCGCAACAATATCAGATGACCCCCTAGTCTCCAAAAAGCGCCCCCAACAGCAAGAAAGGAAGCCGGGTAATAGAATGAATAACAACCGCGAGCTCCCGTTCTCACACGCTCTCCCAATTACATCTTAGAAAAGATCAAACAAGCTTCATATTTCCGACCTGATGTGTGGCAACCAGTGGACCGACCTGACAAATCGTACTGCGCATTTCACCGAGCCAAATGTCACGAGACTGATGCATGCTGGGGGCTAAAGCACTACCTCCAAGATCTCATCGAGGCAGGGCATATCAAACAGTATACTAACATAGCCGACGGCGACTTACGCCATAAACTCATGGCTTGCCGAGTGCGCAGTAGATCCCCACCTTGCCAGAACCATCACAAGGTTCAAGCTCGCTCCCGTAGTAGAGGACGTCCCCGAGACTGTGACCGTTCTCGCCATAAACGCCGACAGCACTCACCAGATCGCGACAATGCCAGAACTATTCATATGTTCACTTTCCTAGATGATTATGTGACATCTTCCAGAGAGAAACGCAGGCGTGTCGGCCCTTCAGGAAGTTTATCATTTTTCTTCACAAGCGTCACACGCTCTGCGAAGTTTAGGTCACAACACAGGGGATATTACGTTTACCGAGGCTGACCTCAACAAGGTTTGCCTCCCACACAACGATGCACTTGTTGTCCATGTCAAGATCAGTGACTGGACAGTCAAATGCGTCCTGATAGACCCAGGTAGTTCATGCGACATCCTGTTCTATCATATAATTCAAGAAATGAACTTACCTAAGTCAGTCTTTATAGATCCGATCGCTCCTCTTTATGGGTTTAATGGCTCTAGGGCCGACCCAATACTCCCAGTGTCAGTGGGATCTAGAGAGGATAAAGTCAGCTTCAATACACGCTTCAGCATTCTAGACATCAAGTCGTCCTATAATGCTATCCTAGGGCGGCACTAGATTCACCAAATGCAAGCTATACCATCCACACTGCATCAAGTTCTCCGCTTCCCAGGACCAAGAGGCATGATAGAGCTTTGAAACAATCAACATGAAACTTATCATTGTAATCAAATCCTTTCTGCAAACAAGACCGCTGATCGCTAACCAGTTATACAATGGCCAAAGACTTGGTTGCTGAGGTCAGAGCCAAAGCATCAAAGCAGCATGCTGGGGGCTCCAGCAAGAAGGTTCAGTCGTCTATTTCGACTCCAGAAGTTAATCCAGTCATTGTCGCTCCACCAAGTCGGATCCCAGAAGCTTCATCAGTTGTTGTCAATCCAGCGGTCAAGACCCCAGAAGTCACATCCGCTGTTGTCGTTCCACCAGTTAGCACATCAGAAGTTGCGCCGTCATATGTCGTAACAAATATCAATCCCGAAGGTCACTCCAGAATCTGTTGTCATAACCACAGAGGCCATTCCAGCCCCTGTTGTCGTCACCACAGATATTGCTCCAGCTCGTGCAACCAATTCCACTCTCCCTCAGATAGATACAGTATCCCCATCTGAGGAAGCATCTGTACCAAAGACAGCATCTCAACAGGCCGACAAAGAGCGAGTGAACCTAGGAACCGAAGATGATCCCAAGTTCGTATATGTAGGGGCTAACCTTGACCCCACACTCAAGGCCCAACTTGTAAACTTTTTGGCCATGAATAAAGATGTTTTCGCTTGGTCGTATGTTGATGTGCCTGGAATAGATCCTAATGTTGCGTGTCATAGGCTAAATGTGAACCCTAATGCCAGACCAGTTCGCCAACGACCTATACGACTCTCCCTGCGATTCCAGAAAGCCATCAATGATGAAGTCGAAAAACTTAAGCAAGTCGGGTTCATTAGAAAAGTAGACTATCCAGACTGGATCGCTAATATCGACGCAGTTCCAAAAAAAAACGACACAGTTCATCTTTGCGTCGACTTCACGAACGTTAATCAGGAAATGACAAAGGATAGCTTCCCCATACCTCGCATAGACCGACTTGTCGATCAGACGTGTGGCCATGTGCTCCTCTCTTTCATGGACGAGTACAGTGGATACAACCAAATCCCACTCGTTAAAGAGGATCAAGAAAAAATATCATTCATCACAGAACAAGGAATCTATTGTTACAACGTCCTCCCCTTTGGACTTAAGAACGCTAGCACAACGTACCAGCGTCTCGTCATCGACATGTTTCAGGACATGTTAGGTGACACCATGGAAGTCTACATTGATGACATGGTCGTCAAAAGCAAGAAAGCGGAAAACCACCTCACTCATCTCGAGAAAGCGTTCTCCAGGTTGCGCCAAACTCGAATGAAGCTTAATCCCGAGAAATGTCTTTTTAGAGCATCCTCCGGGAAGTTCCTTGGATACCAAGTATCACAAAGAGGGATCGAAGCTAATCCAGACCAAATCCGAGCGTTCTTGGACATGCCTGATCCCCAGACAAAGAAGCAAATCCAGAAGTTGTCTGGAATGGTCGCGACACTTAACCGATTTATATTAAGGGCATCAGACAAGTGCCGACCTTTCTTGCAACTTCTCAAAAAGGGTGAGCAGTTTTCGTGGAACGATCAATGCCACTAGGCGTTCTCCATCCTCAAAGAGTACCTGACTACACCCCCCGTCATGGCCAAGCCTAAGGATGGCGAAACACTGGGGCTATATTTGGCGGTATCAGACTTTGCCATTAGCTCGGTTCTTTTCAAAGAAGAAAACAACTCCGAGAAGCCGATCTACTTTACAAGTAAAACACTCACTCCAGCTGAAAAGAATTATTCATGCATTGAAAGAGCAGTACTCGCATTGTTATACTCGGCAAGAAAATTCAGGCCCTATTTTCAAGCACATCCAATCAAGATTCTCACCGACCTACCTTTGAAGAAAATTCTTCACAAAGAAAATAAGACAACTCGCATGGCAGTATGGGCCGAAGAGCTCGGAGAGCACCACATGGAGTTCTTCCCTCGCACTTCACAGAAAGGGCAGGTCATGGCTGATTTCCTAGGAGATTTCCCTGTCAATGACCCAAATTGGGAACCAGAAGCAGAGGTCGTACCCACAAAGGAAGCCACCAAATTAATATGGTCTCTTTTTGTCGACGGTTCTAGTAACCCTGGAGGAAGTGGGATCGGTGTCGTCTTAGCATCCCCAGAGGGAGCCATGGTCAAGAAATCAGTTCGCATTGACTTCACGACCTCTAACAATGATGCCGAATACGAAGCGTTAATAATGGGACTTCGCATGGTGATGCAGCTCGGTGTCAACGAGCTTCAGGTCTTTAGTGACTCGCAACTGGTTGTTCGCCAGATTGCAAAAGAGTATACTACCCATGAAGGTAACCTCGCTAAATACCTTCAAGTTGTTAATCAGTTACTTCTTCTTTCAAAAAGTCACGATACACCACTTCCTGCGCGACGAGAATTGTCACGCAGACAGTTTAGCTTATTTGGCCACTGAAACACCGAGCTGTGCGCCCTAGACAATTACTCATTGAAGTAGTTGACCGACCTACTTATCAAGTAAACCATGTATTAGAAATCAGGGACCTATGCCCGCTCTCTGCCAATCAGATGAGCCAAACATGGATGCAACCCATCATTGAATACATTCAACATGGCACGCTCCTAGACGAGCGTACCAAGGCCAAACAAATCCCATATCAAGCGCGCCGTTACTGCGTGCTCAATAACAACTTATTCAGAAAGTCCGCTGGCGGCCCTCACTTGAGGTGTGTAAACCCAGAACAAGGCCAATTGATTTTCACTGAGATTCATGAAGGAGAATATGAAAACCATGCGGGAGGTCGCTTTTTGGCTCACAAAGTGATCTCCCAGGGATACTTTTGGCCTCGCATGCAGATCGACACCAAATCATACGTACTCAAGTGCGTCAAATGCAAGACCTTTGGCCACAACATCATACAACCAGCTCGTGAGTTGATTAGCATCGCGAGCCCTTGGCCATTTCATATGTGGGGCATGGACATCATGGGACCATTCATCCCACAGAAAAGTACTGGATTCCGTTTCGTCTTAGCTGCAACTGACTATTTCACTAAATGGGTGAAGCTATTCCACTTGCAAATGTCAAAGAATCACATGTCAGAAACTTCATTTGGACTCATATCATCACCAGATTTGGTTTGCCGCACACACTGGTGATGGACAATGGCTCACAGTTCAAGGGCAAAATGGTCAAAAAATTTCTGGCCAAGTGGAAGATAGTTCATGCATTTTCTACTCCACAGTACGCACAAAGTAATAGTCAAGCTGAGGCTAGCAACAAAGCAATCTTAGAAAATTTGAAGAAAAAGATTGAGAAGACCAAAAGCCAATGGCCAAATCAGCTAGAAAACATTTTGTGGGCTCACCGCACCATAGCTCGCACAAGTACAGGCGAATCGCCATTCTCCTTGTGTTACGGCACAGAAGCCGTTATTCCAACCGAGCTGACAGTCACCACTACTCGGTCAGAACTTGTCGAGTCTGGAGAGAACGATTCTATTTTAGCACGAGAGGTCGATCTCCTGGAAGAACGGCGCGACCTAGCCGCTATCAGAGTAGCATCCTATCAACAAATTTTGAAGAAGTCCTACAACAAGCAAGTGCATCCTCGATCTTTTCAACCCGGTGATCTAGTTTTGAAAAAGACTCGGGATGATTCCAAATTAGCACCAACTTGGGAAGGCCCATATATAGTGGAACGCGTTGTAGGCAACGGAGCATACTGGATCAAAACTCAAGAAGGAAAATTATTACCACGACCTTGGAATACTTTTTTGTTGAAGAAGTTTTATCAATAAAATTACATTGTTGTATATCCCATGTTTTCTCTTACTGTAAATTCAAAGTTAATCTACTTTTGTTTATGATTACAATTCACTCCATTTACTCGTAATGGCGAATTCCGCAATACACTTTCATAAGCCCACATGCTCTCCGTGAGCAGAATGCTCTCAAGAGCTTACAGGCTCCACAACCTCTCCGAGTCTCGCTAGTCGAGGACCTATACTTCTAGGATCGACTCAGCGAGAATGCTCTCAGTGAGCAACATGCTTTCATAAGCCCACACGCTCTCCGTGAGCAGAATGCTCTCAAGAGCTTACATGCTCCACAGCCTCTCCGAGTCTCGCTAGTCGAGGACCTATACTTCTAGGATCGACTCGAGAGCGGCTACCGATGAAGCAACACGCTTTCATAAGCCCACACGTTCTTCGTGAGCAGAACGCTCTCAAGAGCTTACAGGCTCCACCTCTCCGAGTCTCGCTAGTCGAGGACCTATACTTCTAGGATCGACTCAGTGAGAACGCTCTCAACACGCTTTCTTAAGTGAACACGCTTTCTACGGGCAGAACACTATCTCCAGCTTACAGGCTCCAATGCCTTACCAACTCACCTAGTGAGAAATCCTTAATATTAAGCTCAGCTCGATGAGAGTACTGATAAGCACCCAAAAGTGTATTATGAAACCCCGTTGAAACATATAAATTTGGTTAACTATGTGTTTAATAATCATAAAATAAATATGTTTTCATACTTTTGTAGGTATTCACAGTAAACATGGAAATATGGTTTAAACCTGCAATAAAGCACGAGAAGCATTAAACTTTCGAAGCTCCTACCTCTTGAACTAAGACTCCGAATGCGACAAGTGAGCTACTCAGACAATCATGGCGATGAACTCTACGCATAGGCGGGAAGTTGTAAAATTGCCTAAAGACCGGACCTCCACTGGACTGCACATAGGACCCACTATACGAGCCCACAAGATTGGATGAGTCATCAATCATGGAGCATGTCAAGACAAAAATGACAAATTATTGGTGCAAAGTTGACACCTTGCATGTAATTAATTAGATTAGGTGTTAATAATGAAAAAAAGACAAGGTGTCACTTTGTTTTAATGTGGTGGATAAAAATGAAGTAAATGTGGTTTGATGTTTCACATGGGAGGAAATGAGATGTCTCTCAAATAAAGAAGAAAACAAAACAAGGGGGACACTCCATTTACTCCCTTGATTTCTTTTCCTTACCTTGTATTATTTTAGTTCCTTAGTCATTCTTATTATTTAGTTTTTAGTAAGAAAACTTGTAATAGTTTTAATGGAGGAAACTTTGGTTTTCTTATAGAGAATAAATAAAAAGCAAGTGAGTTTAGTTAGTTTTTCTTTTCTCTTCCTTCCTCTCTTTTTGTTCTTCAAGTTTGTAATCCTTTATTCCAAGGATCATGAGCTAACTTCTCTTTTGGGGAGTTAATCCAACTCATGTGAGGGAAAATAATTGTTGTTGGCTTGGTAGGTTGTTAGGAAGAACAATTAGACCTACATCCTATCCCAAAATGATAGTTGGTGTAGTGTCTAGTTAGGAATCAAGTAATGAGCTTAGAGATAAGTCATTACTTGATTCCAATTGCTAACATGTATGAGTTTAGAAATGAGCCATACATGTTAGGGATCAAGTTTTCTTCCATTAGGGCTTGTCTATGAGTCTAAGAAGAATCAAATTCACCTTTTCAAATCAACAACTAAATGTTCTTTTCACATGAGGAGGATTAGCTCTCCACCTTTTCTTTGTTAAATTGTATTTTGTCTTAGTTTCATACTTCGAATCTTAATGTTTTTCTTTAATGTTTGTGTAGGAAATAAACCTAGTATTAATATAAACTTACTCACTAGTTCCTTAAGAGTAACAACCAATTTGTAGTTGTCCTAACCTTTAGGTTGGTTCTATCCTTACTTCAACTTTACGAACGCGAATATCGTGAGTAAGGAACTTTGAGTTCGCTTTTGCACCAAATTAGAGAATCAATCTTTAAACGTAGTAAAAGTGTAATATCAAGTACTCCCAATGAGCCTCACAGCAGGGCGTAACAGCCACCAAAGAAAGCGGTAACTACAAGCATAATGCTACCTTAAGATAAACCACAGGTTCCTTGGACATTCCATCCCATACGCATTATAAACAAGATGCTAACTATAAACATTCAAGAGGAAACATGCATTCCATACACAGTCAAGGGGAATACTCAGCCAACGCCAAGACATTAATTTACCGATCTGCTGGGTCTACCCAGGAAATCCAGATCGATACTTCTAACATGTTCACAAAACATCGAACTGCCACTCTCGTGGAAACCAGTTCTCAGTATCAAAATGGCGAACTGCTCAGGCAAGCCTGAAGACATAGCTCTATTGTTAACTCTCATATAAGAGAGGTGAACTTACAAAATATTTCTAAAATTTCCATAACTGACAAAGACAAGAAGATACATCACAATCAAGAATCAGCCATAACATGCTTATCTTTCGGGGCAGCGCTAGTCGAAGGGGTGTGCCTGGCAGATCTCAGCACCACATGCATACCCGAACTCTGTCCCTCGCCGTCATTCGCCTTCTTCAGCTGGTGATATTTCTCATCTAGCTCAGCGTATTGGACATAGCAGGCCATGGTATACGCCTCTTACGCCTTTCTTGGCGCCCCACCTCGGCATTGTTTGGCATACTTTCGGTCACTTTAGCCGACTCCGCAAATCGGTCATAGCGGTAGCCAACCAAAGATTCGTCGTCGACATCCTCACACTTCTTGGTCATCACCTCCAGTTTCTTCTTGTCAGCTCCCCACGCAGCTCGCATACATCCTAGCTCGACGTGCGGATTAGTGTCATTATCGGCGTGCTGCACAGCGTTCTTCAACTTGTCGTACCCTGTAAAAAACTGCAAGTACAACTTTAATGTCAAAACTGTCCAAGTAACAAAACAAAACATCATGCATAAGTTACTCACCAAACAAGCAGCCATGTCCATGGTGCCCAATAGCATGTCCATATCTTCATCCTCTACCTCAGCTTTGTCACCGTCCAACACGATCCCCTTCAGCAGACTGGTCGCTATGGGTGCCGAGTGGAAGCTGCAGTCAGAACCTTTCACCGCACGCTTCTTCCCGTCTTCCCCATGTAGTAGAACTCGCTCCCCACGTCACCGTGACGCGGAGACTAACTCTCACCAGCGACGTGGTGACCTTGCCCCAAGTCGCTACGCTCCTCAGCGTGTCGATTAGTATCATCAACTCGTCGAGGCGACCTGAATACAACGCCACCAATCGAACGACCTGACCTTTTAGGTCGCTTGTTCCCTTTGGCTTCTACCGCAACAGCTTTCCTCTTGCCCCGATCACCATGCACGTGGGGATGGAATTCCATTTCCTCCATTATTAGAGGTGAAGTCTCCCTCAAACTTCCTTCTCCTCTTATATATCTGCGGCACCTAGCCATAGTGTAACCTACGAGCGAGAATGACAATACGCGAGTTACCAACCAAAACAACAGTCTTTGTTCAAACGGGATACCTAAATAAGGAAGACAGACGTACTTGAAGAAGAAACGAAGAAGATGACGCAGTACAGGTTGGGGACGAAGAAAGGCAGTAGCAGGAAGAGCAAAGAGGAGCAAATGCCTTTGCTCTCCTATGAATGATGTTACTTATGGTGTAATAACGTATCTTCCCTAGGCACATCATAATTACATCGAGACACCAAACGTCAGGCCACCTGGCAGCCATCATTGCACACATCTAACCACTCACTTGCCTACACGTGGCATGCACATGCAGAACTGTTTCACTTATACAGAATGGTGATATTGACCTACGTCCTATGATCACAGGTTACTTAAAGTCAACTATGGTCACTAGGAAGCGTCTACACAGCCATACAGATATAGCGATATCTCCATTCATATGTTTAACCAATACAAGCATCTTACAAAACAACGAAACAAGAGATAAGCATAGCATATAAGCAAAAAGCGATCTGCCAAGGGAGGCCTAAACACAGTTCACATGGCAGCCGAGCTGCTGAGTCTACTCAAGAAATCCAGCTCGGTTAACCAACATTCATCATTGCATGGTTATCCAGTATTCACAAACAGAAATAAGAAAAACGAACTGCCCAGGTTACCCCGGGAAACCAGTTCTATTGTATCACAACTAACAACCATTCAACTTACCAACCTTACATCACAACTCGCTAGTTCTAGGCATAACGACCAAACCTCCGACCACCAGCGAGTCGTCAACTTTAACTTCTTTCCCCTCAACTACTATGGACACACCGTCCAGATTTTGACTCATAAAACATCAGATGCAGCAGCTTCAGTGCGAGGCACAACAATTTTCGGAGCATCAATGGAAGAAGTAAGAGAACCACTGGTATCTCCTTGTACCAGTACCACTGGAGGACGAAGAGTACATTGTCCATGCTCCTCTTTCAAAGCTTTATAATCAGCTTCCAGATCAACAAAGTCAGCGTCCAGCTCGTCATAAGCTCTAGTAGCGTCTTGAGAAACTCCCTTGCAGTGTAGAGTGTACTCATTCAGCCTACCAATTTCCCGCGGTCATTTGCATTAGCGTTCAAAGACACCACAGTAGTTTCAAACTTCGGATCTTTATATCTCGGTGTTCTTCAAAGATCTTCACCAAACTAAGAGCTTGGTGCGTTTTCTTCAGGTCTTCAAGCTCCTCGCGTTCCATCTTAGTAGCATCTTGAACATTCTTTAGTTCCTCAGTCAGCTTCACCACAGTTTCCCTATCTGTCTCAGAGAACTGGGCAATCTCCTTCAGCTTCTGAAATCCACTCACAAGCTACAGACGCACACATATGCTAATAATCAGTTTACAACGAGTTCACTAAGCAAGCAAATAGGTTAAAGTAGGACAGCCCCACGTACCAGACATTGAGCGATTTCCATCCGTTTTAAGTTGTCCTCAAACCCCCTCTCATCCAGCTCCTTACGGTTGCCATCCAAAGCTATATGATCAAGCAGACAGGCCGCTATCTTACTCGACCTAAAGCTGCAATCAGTCCGCTTCACAGTACGCTGCACCCCATTGTCATCCAGATACACTAGTTGGGTCTCCAAGTCCTCAGCAGCCATAGTTGATTTCCCACTCGCCTTACGAGAACTCTTCGCCTTCGCTGGCAGACTAGGCTCTCGCACCACCGGCGACGTGCTCGGCCTAACTCCAAAAGTAGCCAGGTCTAGAACCTGCTCCGGTCTCGCCCGAGTTTTGCGAGTGGTAGTCCCACCAATGCGACCACCACCAGAACCACCCCCAGTGCTGGAACTCTCCCCCAAAGCATACCTCGCAGCTTTAGCTACCCTTACAGCATCTTGCTCAGACGCATAAGCTTTCCTCTTCGACGACCTGCTCCTTACACGAGAGTTGAAGACCACCGTCTCCAGCTCTACAGGAGCATCAATCGACCCACACCGGTCGCGGCTTGACCCACCCGCTTTTGAGGCACCACACCTCGAGGGGTGATTCGGAGTTAACGCGACCCCGGTTTCTATCCTCCCTGGTTACCAAGTCACTTGCGCGCTTCTCCATCACTTCCTTCCTAGCTTGACCTCAAGCTCGATCCTTCCGAATTCTTCTTTTCTCTCGGATCGCTGGACCCCCTTTCTCTACAAAGAAATGAGCAACTTCAGGTAGCTTTGCTTGCTTCTGCACTCAAGTCAACCGCGCGAACCTCTCTATTTCCCCACGATCAGTTCGTGTCTTGATAGAAAAATCTACAAGTTAAGCAAAGACACAAATCAGTTAGAATAGCAACAACTCACCCATTAAAATGACATGTACAATACACTCCCACCCACCGGAGATATTGCAAATCCTAGTTTGCAACCTACACCCGCTAGCACAGTAGTTGCCAACTAGCAGCAATGGCCTCTTGGTCCATGCCTCGTTGCTTACACCGTCGATCACATCAGAACATGTGGTCATAGTTTGTAGGCTAAAGTTGAAATTACTAGTTCGCCTTACAACGAAGTGTTCAGTAATATCAGACACCCCTATGTGGTACTCGCCACTTGCATTCAGTAGGTCGAACACCTTGAACAGCCGCCAGGTGTTACCAACAAACTGACAAGGGGACTTCCAACAATGAGCTAGAAAGTCGCAAACCAGCTTCGAGAATGGTATTTGCATATGCACTCTCAGCTGACCCTCACAGATTATTACCCCACCATTCGGCAGATTGTATTCTTCACTCTGCACATTTTCACTCGACCCTGGTTCGTATATCTCTAGGTCCGATACGTTTATTCCATAAGCTGCCCTCAGTTCGGGGAACGCACTCGCTGCATGACGATCCACTGTCCTAGGGGGCAACCCACTTGAAGATGACCCCTCACTACGACCTGACGTGCTAGCCACAACACCAACAGAGCCAGATCGAACACTACCCTCATCTCCCCTAACTTCCTCACCATGCTCAGATTGATTACCAAGACTCACTGACTCTTCCTTATCATCCTCATACTCACCACTAGGGCTGGCAATGGGTTGGATCGGTCCGGATATATGCAAATCCAAAACCGATCCGCTTTTCAACAATACAAACCCAGAACCGGACCCGACCCGAATGGATATTTGAGTTAGAGAACCAGAACCGAACCGAAAACTTTTTTTTGATTCCGGATCCGATCCGTTCCGAACCAATAAGCTCAATTTCAACCCGATGAACTGAGTTTTTTTTTTTTTTTTATAATTGGATAATAATTTTCGTTATATAAATATTAAATAATTTTTTTTTGCTAAACACAAAAACAAGGTACACAAATCCCAAAGGCATAATGAATGATTTGAAATCCAAATTTGTAAAGGAGGATTTTACTTTAGATAGAAACCATATTTTATTATGTAAAAAAATATTGTAATATTACATATATATTTGACATATCTTATTTTGGAACTTTAAATATTGCAATGTTGCATAAGGTAATAGAAATATATGGTGGAGGAAAATTATGAAGAATAAGACTAAAAATTTTAATCGGGTCATGCCCATAACGGTTCGGTACATACTTAATCCAGAACCAATCCAATAAGAGTCCGGTTCTTATTTTCAAGATCTAGAACCGGTCCAATATGCTAACTACCTGTCTCAGACCCATTTTTATTGGTTCGAACCGGATCGAGTATCGGTTCTTACCCGACCCATTGCCAGCCCTACTCACCACAGCTTAAAGAGACCTCTCGAACCTCTTCAGATCGAGTATCGTCAGAATCAAACATTTTTACGTTTTCTTCTTACCGACTACCCAAACTTAAATAATAAAGCCTAACACCGACCTATCTACTAAACACACAATGCTTGACTAAGATGAAAGAAAATGCAAAGCACAAAGACAGCAGCAGCAGAAGCACTTACCTGAGAAACCCTAGCTTGCAGTTTTGCTGAAGGCGAAAACAAAAAATAACTTTGCAGTTGTCCCAAATTTGATTTTGTGCAACCGCCCGTTCAGTTACCAAGGAGTTATGATTACAACCTACGGCCTAGCCCACACACGTGGTTCAAGGAACTGTCTTTTCATGATTTCGGAAAATGCGGCGACACGTTTCTCTACCAACTGCTATGAGTCGGTCACATGCCAATCACGTGACAACTTTTGTTTTCCAACTGAATCGTCATGCAACCCAAATCGAACGTTACAGCGTGCCAATAACTCAACTTACACCAGCCGCTCGTCCACTCATGCTCAACACGTATGGTTGTTTTCTCTCAGCAGATCGCTTCCTTGAACAACACAATCTGCTGAGAAGGGGTTGTGTAAGGGAGTAATATCCTCATTAAAGAATATTAAGCACGCGTTAAACATAAGTAGAGATCGCTGCGCAATCAGGACATCGTCCTCCAAGATCGACTCGCGAGCAGCTCGCTTTATGTAGGTGGTACACTCCAGCTCGCTCAAGAACGTTCCAAGAAGATTGAACGACCTAGAGTGGAACGCTTCGGATAAAGACATTTTCCTTAATCCAAGGGTAATCATTACCAAAGCCATATCTGTACTTCCAATTATCGGGAATTATGAATTACTGCACCCACTCCCAATGATCACCGCCTTCCTACCAAAACCAACCTAACACTCATTCGTAATCTCCACCCTACATATGTACAAGGGAGTACACGTGTCTCAAAGATCAACACTCTCTTGTGTCTATAAATACCACCTACATGAACTATGTCAGACATGATTCTTCTCTCCCCCAGAATCAAGAGAAGATACGTAGGCAGCTCGCTACTTAGCGAACTCGGTCTTTCCCAAATCCAATCCCCTTCTTCTTCCTCCCGTATATGTAAGGGAAAAATGCTCCTTTACAAATCTGTGTGTGTGTTTTTTTTTAAAGTTGTAACTATGAAGTTTTGTGTCTCCAATTCCTGTTCTGTGACTCTCTATCTCTATTTCCTCATTTGTGTTTTGCGATTTTATCAAGGCCAATTGTAAACTGTTGTCATCGGATTGACAAATCTCAGTTTCGTATCATGGGTTTAGCGAATTGAATGTATAATACTTTTGTTATACCAAATTTGAGATTCAAACTAATATTGCATCAATCTAATCAATGCAATCTTTCATAAGAACAAAAGAATGTTGATTAAAATTTGTGTTGGTATTTGTAAGAAAAGGATTTTGAATTGAATAGTTGCTGAACAAATATCAAACTGTTCATTTGCCAAAAAATGCCGCACTCATTTGTTATTTTGGTTGGACCATAAAAAGTTTTTTCCCTCTCATTTATGGGTTTGCCTACTCGATTTTGTTAGGTTGGCCACGCCAGATTTGCTTTTTCTTGTACAACCCACCCAATCTTTGACATTAGTTGTCTATTTGGATGGTTACAATAGGAGGGAATGATCTCTCCTAATCATTTGCCAAGTTAAAATTTTTTTATTATACTTCGCATTATAAGGAGTATATATATATAAGGAGTAGTGCTACACGAACCTAATTTTTAGACCTACTATTGCGACTAACTATTTGGATAACGTTGGTTTTCTTTGCAATACACACGAAACCATTAGTAGGTCGGTTAAGTGGGTCAAATTAGTAGGTTTGTATGTGTATCATTACTGATATATAAGTATGTGTGGATTTAGAAGTTTATTTTAGAGAAGGAAATATAGGTGTTTGCAATTTCAAATTTCGATTCAATTAGAAGAAACGTGGGTGCGTGTTTACAATTTCTAATTTCGATTTCAATTATGTTAATTTAATTTTAGGGAGATAGTTGTAAAACCTTTTGGTTTATTAATCTAACTAACAAACCTGCATGCTCGATGAGCGTGGTATGCAGAGTGGTGTTGCATTCAGTAGTTATTCGCTTAGACTATTGTTTCAACTCCTTTAAATGTTTGAACATATCTTAGTTCAAGATTGCAAACCTGTTCTTTGTTGTAAAATCTAATTTGAACTGCTGCTTAGTGCCTTTAACATCCACTTGTTGACCCACACTAAATACCGGCCAACTACAGTAAATTGGTTCAGAACTGATAGTCTTCATTCTCATTCCAACTGAATTGAAGAAGAAAAATAGTAGAAAATTGAAGCGGCCAAAATAATCTGCTTCAAAATACTTTTCAAATGACATTGCATTATGAAAACCAGGTCAGTCTTTGTTAAACTCGACCAAAGCAATTCCAGAATGACCCCTGTAGCGAAATTGTATCAACAACACCTCATAAAGTATCCAATTAAGGTACTATCAACAACAAGCTTACTCCTACGTTTTCGCACAACACCCTTCTCCAAGGACATGCAAGTACACAATCCAAGGTATACTATCGGGCATGTGGTCTAATCCATACCATATCAACATCATCACACTTGTATGCAACTAAAGAACAAAAAATTTATGATTCAGGTGTATTTCATGCAACACTCAAAAGAGACTTTAGTATTAGAACTATATCTTAGCTTCTGACAGGAAGCAGATGCAAGTCCTTGAAGCATCCTTACCACTTCAGCAGTATCATTTAAATGGTATTTGGCCTTGCTCGGCTTCTGCCCAACTGTACATACAATTTTTTTTGGAATTGTTGTAAGTGATGGATTAAAAGTTGCACTTGATATAGCTTCAAACATGTCCTCATCAGATTTGTATTGAATGCTCACATATTCTATAAATGTTGACAACCATGCACCAACAACATTCAACTTAGCAGTAAATCCACATATTTTCACCCTACTAAAACCCTTATCTAGGACTCAAACAAAGATAAATAATTTCAATATTAAGGAAGTCTAAAAATGCTTGCCGAAGTATCTTGCTTTTGATTAGATCAATTACATTGACATCCAAGTAGCTTATATATAATGAATCTTTACAAAACAGAACATATACATATTTGGCTAATTGAGTTATGGCAGCATGTACGGATGCTACTATACGTGTTCTGGATCAAAGCTTCGCTTGTTCTCGAAGTTGCTCTTGTTCAAAAGATAAAAAACCTAATCAGAAGTCATTTTCCAAAAATAAATAAAGGAAGAGAGTAATCCTAGTTGAGAAAGCAAAGCAACAAAATCAGGAGAAACCAACTTAGATAGAATAATGCTCAAGTATTCAAGTCAAACATAGTTTGGACACTCAATGATCTAACTCAAGAACCTTCATGTTGAGCCATCTGGAGGACTTCCCAGGTAAGATAGTTATTTGAAACAACCAAGCTAAGATACTAACCTAATTAGCTTTTCGTCTTCTTGTGTTAATAATAATATGCGATGCCCAAATACATTTTTGAGATATAAATGATGTGACTATTTTAATGGTTTGTTCTATATATCATTTAAGCAGTGATTGCACTTATTTAGCCAAAAGAAAATGGGGTAATTGAACTGGATAATAGAAATGCTAATAGGTATGTTCATCATGCTACTTGAAATATTAATTTCCATGAGTTTGTATCTGACCGCAAAAGAAAAGCGCATGCTTCAGTTTAATAAGATCAACTTGAATCCCCTGCTATCCGAGGAAAATTAACTTTTATGGGGAATTTAGTATCGCCGTATTGGACGGAACTCTGTCATTTCTCCATTAAGGATGTAATTCCATTATTTCCATCATTACTCTCATTTTTGCTTCAATCAACTGCCAAATTCCGGAAGATGGATACTGCATAAATTGATTAAACCCACTAATACAAACCTCCGTTACAAAGAAAGCATGAAACCCATATGGAACTTTATTTGGGAACTCAATGACAGCAACAGGATCTGGTGACATTGTTTTTGCATTAATGACACAAAGGATTTTCAGCAGAGAAAAAAGCAAATGACATTAATGACATTATATAAATTAATAAGCAAATGGTGAACTTTCTTTCTTCAACTATAACATGCAAAAACTTCTGCGAGTCAAGATTTTGATTTTTTTCAGCTTGTTTTGTTCTAACCTCATTAGAATCCATCCACAAACAAACTTCCCCTTCAATTTCATAATGATCCAGGTGTGGTCCTTTTCGTGTCATAAATCAGTATAGGGATATCCTAAGCACATAGGGGTATTTTTATATCAGTATATCAACTTGACCTAATCACGCCAAAAATCATTGTAATGTAGGTGTTTATATATATCGATCACAACTATGCAACGATGCAAAAACTTATTTGGTTTTTCTAAGTCATCACAACTCATTCAGGCTTATAATCAATATATGTTCATGAGATTATGAATTTCTTAAACAAATTCAGGGGGTCCTCTTTTCATATGTAACAGACTATAAGATTCATGGAGATGAATTTTATACAACAACAAAAAAGAAACTTGAAGCTCTAGAACAATGTGAACAACTTTCCGTATGTGAGCATGTGGATCTTTTTCTAAGGCAAGAAAGGTTATTGATTGAAAGGAAGATATCTATGCAGTTGCCAATTAAACGCTTCTAATGATAATGATAACATTACTTTGACAGTGTTGTCATGATTACAACATTTAGGAAGAGAAGTTACCCTGTATTTTCATCGTGGACGAAAAAAATATTAAGTAGCCGTCATCCTCTTCAGACTTGACACCTGGCTCACGAGGGACGAAAATAGCTTCAGAACCAAATCTTGCAGGTCCTAAGTCATAGACAAATGCATTAAGTGCCATTAACCATCGTTTATGCCCGCTTATAGGTGTCGTTAATTGACCAAATTGGTGTAGTGAATGATCAAAACCAAAGAACATAGTAAGCCTATACTTGTACTGCAATATATAAGGTTCTATCTCCTTGATTTAATCAACCCTTGTTTTAAAAATTGGAACCAGATGATCACTTGATCCCATCCCAAAAAAATTCTGACCTACAAAAACTTTTAAAAAATACGATGAAATCACCATGAATCTTGTTATTTACAATTAGAGCAATCGACTTACTACCAATGAAAAGGTCCTTGTGTCGAGTGGGTTATTATTACCTAAATCAACCAAGGAATTTTCAAAGATGGCCATTTCTGAAACTTTTGCTCTAATATAAACAATGTAAAAATGCATTTGGGTAAAAGAAGTCATAGCATGACACCATTGTTGGATGACATGTGAGATGCTTCTAGCAACGTATGCAAGTGAAGCACTATGGCTAGCAGGCAATAAGTGGCAAGGGAAAAAAATGATAATAAGCCAATTAAGTGGTGTCTCGGTGATAGTTCTACATACTAATACAATAATACATGTCTAACTATACAGTAATATATTCCTGACATTTCTTATCTCAATCAATAGAAAAAAGACTATGGGAGACTTAACTTTTGATATCTTACCAATATGTTATGTATATGTCTCATTGCCAATCTTACCATCTGTATTGTTCTTATTGGTAAGCATGCATATGTCTCTTACTGCCACTACTTTGCGTTTTCGCCTCTTGTTCGGTTCTCATTGCCATTGCATTAACCTGAATTGAAACAAAAATAGCACAATCCTTACATTACCTAATTCTAACAATGCTTTTAATTCATCTGGATTTAGAAAATAAAATCAATGAAGCGTTAAAAGCGATCAAACTTGAGTTATAAAAATATTTATAAAAAGAAAGATTAAGATGTCATATAATTAATTTTTGATTAACTGGAAATTATTAACAATGAAATATTGTTAGAAAATAGCAATCTTACAAATCTTAACAGCACATGTGCTCTTCAAATACAAACCTTCCCACAATTAGCTAATGCATAGACTTAAAAACTCCCCAAACCTGCGACAACACCAAACAAAAAAAAAAAAAAAAATAAGATCACCAACAAAAAATTCATCGTAAACTTCTTCATCTATTTTTTATTTCATGTCAAAAAAATTTTGTCTTCTAAAATTTTAGGTCTTTGTGAACTTACATGGAGATCTTTTTGTCCATTTGTTCTTCCACTTAGCATGTGATGCAATCGAACATCATAAGATGAACTTATATATTCTGGAAGAAATTTATGCATCCACGTTAGTGCATTAGATATAATAAATGCAATTTTAGAAGAATAAGATGTTCACAGATTATACTACTCAGAAAATTCTACAGGTGAAATGTGAAAGTTATAAGGTTTGTTCATTGAAAATGCAATGAAAAAATAAATCAGATTGTGAAAGGCCTCTAGAAATTATACTGAAATAAACTAACAAAGGCGTTGTCATGTAACCAACGACCTTCACCATAGCAACTTATATATGCGGGGAACCAAGTTAACCCACAATAGAAAAGCAAGTCTTATTTTATTGCTGCTAGTAATCGCAAAGATGTTGTATTGAGTACTGATTGCCAGGACACATGGATTGACTACACGGAAAAAGAAAAAAATGTTGCAAAAGTTTTTTTTTTACATACAACTAATAGTTCATTGTTCATGGATATTTAACGAACTGTTTATTCTATCTAAATTGTGAAGCAATTGAAATAAGAACACAAGTTCATAAAAGAGACTGAAGTGATATGAAGCAGCAGATTACATAACAAAGTATAAAACATTGTACAGAAAACATAACAAAAACATCTGTCACGTGAAGAATACATGATATTGTCTTTGAGTTCTTGATGAACAGAGTGCTTGAATTGATTAGTTGCTTGAAGAAACTCCTTCAGAGGTCCAGGGATTTCACAATGAATTAAAACCATAGGTCCTCTAATTGGATGGAACTTTCAATGGTTTACTTATGTTGAAAAAATAAAAATAGTGGACTAATCACTTTAGCTAGAACTCACCTTAATTTCAATAGATTCTAAGACGAAGGCAAGCCACCAGAATCTCCCAAAGCATCTTGTGTTTTGTTGTTAATAATTCGAAACACGCCATCCATCTTTGTAAACTTTGAGGACACGCTTATCGACACCTTAGATAAAATATTAGGAGATTCACATACAAAAATTGATTCTTGAGAAGGAAAATCTTCAGATCGATAATTGTAGCAAGATTGACAATTTCTTTGCCAAATCACTAACCGATCGAACTAAATTGAGAGAAGGGAGAGAAGATAAAATATTAATTATCGGAAGAGAAAGAGGTTTCCTTCTATAAATGAGAAACGGGGTTAGGAAGAGAAAGGGTTTCTAATTAATGTCTGTATTTATGGTGCGTACAGTTCAAATGATGTGTGGATTTGGTTTTTCTATTTGCCAACACATAAAATGACCAATTAGTCCTCATTAAAATGTTAAGTAATACTTTAATTTAAGGACAATATGGGTACCATAAATTTACAAAATCGGAAATAGACCAAGTAGTCCTTCTAAGTAGTATTTGGGTGTTTTGATTTAATAATTCATTTAGGGGTATTATGCGTAAGAAAAAATACCCGGATGAATTTAAGAGGCAAGGTTGATTATAAGAGATGCTACTAATAGAGATATAACTAATTAATGTAGGGAGGTGGTGCTATATAATTCAAATGGAGAGATTAAAAATACATTGCCTCAAAATTAAAGGGGGTTTCAAGAAGGTCACCAATCTAATAGTGTAGAGAATGTAGTCTTAAAAAAGTAAAACAAATCAACAAAAAACACAACTTATGCAGCTCGCCAATTAAAAACAACTTTAATTTGTAACCTGAGCAATTAAAATTGGTTTGGTTTTTTGAGCGATTAAGGGTGATTAATCGGTGATTTTATTGGATTTTAATCTGATGCATGTATAGCATTTTTAAAATATATATATATATATATATATATATATATATATATATATATATTTTATAATATATATATATATATAATCAGTTAATCATATCAAACATTTCAAAAGAGTTAACCGATCGAGATGCAACACGAAATATCAATTCTTGTAATCACATCCAACCAACTCAATTTTGAGTACTACAAAGATGTTAATTATGTTAAAATTTAAAAGAATAAGAGGAGAGAGAAGAAATAATATATATTAGAGAGATAATACAAGAATTTGAATATTTAACTTTCTTTAAGGAGAAAAAAATGAGTAAACTCTTAGCTTAGTATGTTGATTACGTTCTTTTATTATTAATCTAGTATATATAAAAGTCTAATTTGTTAGTTTTTGTTAATTTTAAGTATTTTTTTTAGTGAGGAACTAATATTTTCAATGTTAATCGGCCAATTTGGTGATTAAATCGGGTTGGTTAGAAAAAATAAAAAATCAGTAAAAAAATAATCGTTTTACAAGTGATTTGCGATTAATCGGTGATTAGTCGATTAGTCGTGATAACATGGATTGTACCACAAGTCAGACTAGGAAACGTATGAACCTAATGTTAGGAATATACAACTTAATTGTACTTACTCTTTACCAATTACCAAACTATATAAACCTTTTGTCTTGTACGTGTCTTGTACTTCTTAGTTAAATCCGAGCCTAGTGTAGATACACTATGTCCTTAAGACAGATTTTCCCCCTCACAGTAGTTGAAGGTTGATGGGAAACTGTCTCCCAAGATAGAATGGATTTCCTTTTATAGAAAGCTAACACTTCAATTCTACAGAATCAGTGAACACAACATAATATTTGACTAAGAACAGGGAGAGAAGAGAAAGATTAGAACTTTGTATGATCTGGTGTCTCTTTCTCTCCAAATTCATCCACTATTTATAGGTGAGTAGTGCCTCTTCGAAACAACACAGTGACTCTTGGGAAAAAGTAAGCAACTCTTTGAAAAGTCACATGTTTCGAAATGACACACCATTTTGGCATAAAATACTGTTTCGAACCAGTGCCTATTTCAAAAGGTCACACCTTTTTGGCATAATGTATTGTTTCAAACCAATGTACCCTTTCGAAAAGGTTTTTCTCACTTTACGTACTATTTTAAGAGAAACCCATTTCATCTCAAGTAGGGTAACTTGGGAGACAAATTACTCATTCATATCTCAATGGATTTGTGCAAATCCATTTTTCTAACAGTCCCTCACATGAATGAAAATTTGGCTTCTTCTATTATAAACATCAGATTTATGTTCTTTTACAAATGAAAAGATACCGCATCAAATCAAGTAGCATGGGAGGCCTTGAACTTGCCTTAGTGAAAGACGATTGGATTTAATTGGACGATCAGTAGACTTCAATTAATGTCCTTGAACTGTCAGCTGTTTGCATAAACCTAGACAATCATCTTCACGCAGTACCTTCTCGAATATTGTTGGTTCTCATGTTTGTGTTCATTTTGGACTTGAACACTTCTTGGTTTAAGAGAATTCTTTTGAGATATTTGCCTTAAAATTCTCATAGAAGGAGCCCCACTTCACACTCACATAGGTGATTTCTATAAAGAGTATCCTGCAATACTCCACTTGGATAACATAACTTTCTAAGATATAATAAATCATTAAAAGCTTGACTCATCCTGGGTCTCGCAGTAGATATGCACTGTCTTATATAGAAATGGGTTATAATATATTATTACTCTCCAGTGCTAACTGAGTCATAGACATAATTCAGTTAGCCCTTTGAACCTAGATCTTGGGAGCTCCGGTCAACTAGGTTGGTTTTTCCATTATGAGGACTCTTGGTTGATTATCTCAAAGGCTTTAAGCCCATTCCCCTTGATAATCTTTCCACTTGCTCTCTTGTTAAACCTTTTGTAAGCGGATCCACAATGTTATCTTTTGACCTTACATGGTCAATTGAGATAACTCCATTTGAGAGCAATTGTCTAATGGTGTTATGTCCATGACATATGTGTCGAGACTTTCCGTTATACATGCTACTTTGTGCTCTACCAATAGCAGATTGGTTGTCACAGTGTATACACACTGCTGGCACAGGTTTATACTAGTTTGGAATATCCTCTAAGAAATTTTGAAGCCACTCTGCTTCTTCTCTAGCCTTGTCCAATGCTATGAATTCTGATTCTATAGTGGACCTCCCTATGCACGTTTGTTTTGAGGATTTCCAAGAAACAACTGCACCTCCAAGTGTAAAGACATATCCACTTGTGGACTTTGAGTCTGTAGTGTCAGATATCCAATTAACATCGCAGTACCCTTCTGGAATGGCTGGATATCTTGTATAGTGTAGACCGAAATTCTGAGTATACTTTACGTATCCCAAAACTCTCAGTATACAATGATCTCTGCCAGGATTACTCGTATATCGACTTATCTTGCTCACAGAGTATGCTATGTCAGACCTTGTACAATTCCTGACATACATTAAATTGCCAAGTATACGAGAGTACTCTAGTTGAGATATGCTATCTCTAGTATTTTTCACTAAATGAAGATTTACGTCAACTGGTGATCCTTTTTGGTGTGATGTTATATTTCTTGAACTTTTCAAGAATCGTCTCAATGTAATGAGATTGTGATAGAACAAGTCCATCCTCTGTCCTAGAAATCTTAATTCCTAGGATAACATCAGCGACACCTAAATTTTTCATGTCAAACTTACTGGACAACATTTGTTTGGTAGACTTTATGACATCCATATTACTACCCAAAATTAGCATATTGTCTATATAGAGACAAACAATGACACATCCTTTTTGACCGCTTTTGACATAGACACACTTGTCACACTCATTTATTTTGAAACCGTTTGACAACATTGCATTATCAAATTTCTCATGCCATTGCTTAGGTGCTTGCTTTAATCCATATAAAGATTTAAAAAGCTTGCAAACTTTCCTTTCTTGTCTAGGAGCAAGAAAACCTTCGGGTTGTTCCATGTATATTTCTTCATCTAACTTACCATTCAAGAATGCCGTTTTTACATCCATTTGATGTATCTCAAATCCATGTATTTATGCTATTGCTATTAGCATCCTTAATTATGGAAGTTATTCTTGTTACCGGAGAGTTAGTGTCAAAATAATCCAATCATTCATTTTGTCTAAAGCCTTTGACCACAAGTCTAGCTTTATACTTGTCGATTGATCCATCAGTCTTAAATTTCTTTGTGAATATCCACTTATATCCCAAAGTCTTGGAACTTGGTGGTAAATCCACCAATTCCCATGTATGATTTTACATTATGGATTCAATCTCGCTATTTATTGCTTCTTTCCAATAAGTAGCTTCTGGAGATGACATTGCATCCTTGAATGTTTGAGGATTATTTTCCAACAAGTATGTTAGAAAATCAGGTCCAAAAGACGTTAACGTCCTTGACCTTTTGCTACGACTAGGTTCCAGCCTCCTCAATTTTGCTTTGTGTAGGATGGTTACTAGTTGTAGCATCTAAAGTTCTCTTTGTTGAACTTGGCTCTATACACATATTATACGGAAAACGTATTTTCAAAGAATGAAGCATTCCTTGACTCAATAATCGTATTAACATGGATATCTTGAATATCTGATTTATGAACCAGAAAATGATATGCACTACTATTGTTTGCATATCTAATGAATACACAATCAATAATCTTGGGTCCTATCTTCACCTTCTTAGGTTTAGGGACTTCCACTTTAGCAAGACACCCCCACACTTTTAAGAATTCGTAGGAAGTCTGATGACCTTTCCACAATTCGTATGGTGTTTTAAGTGTCTTCTTGTTAGGAATTGAATCTTGTTGAGAATGTAATTGGCGGAAAGAAAAGCTTCCCCCGACCACAAATTCTGGGGTAAACCAGAACTTAATTAACAATATAGCATTCATCATCTCTTTTAGAGTTCTGATAAGTACCAAAAACTGTGTTTTAAACCCCGTAGAGACATTACATTTGGGTCAATTATGTGTTTAATAAATGTAAATTAATTGTATTTTCATGTTTTCACAGGTTTCAACAGACAATGATAAAATACACATAAAACCTGCGTTTTAGCAAGAAATACAACCGAATAAAGCTTGGACTTGAAATCTTCAGTATTAGCTCATTTAAAGCTCCAAATTGCTAGCAAAGCTCATGGACTCAGAGAACCATAAAACAAGTTGAAGAATCCAAACTTGAGTCCCTAAGCCAGCTAAAAAGGAGATTTTCGGATAAAAACTTGGTCAAAGTAACCTAAAATCTGCCTGAAAGTCAGGAAAAAACTTCAAACGACAATATCTTTCGTCTCCTAACTTTAATTTAAGCATTTGACCAACTAAAATGATCAGCACAGAAAACTCTATGTAACGGTATCTAGCTTCCAAAAAATGATCGTGCAGTTTAGAATATGAAGATAAAACCAAAGCCTGTTACTATTTAGTCCAAGCCCATTACTATTTCAGAGAATATTTCTAGAATATTCCCTAGAATATTTCTAGATTATTTCCTGGGATATTATATTTTATTTGTAACCGTTAGATTTAGATTAGATGTATTGAATCTAGACCGTAAAAAAAACTATAAATAAAAGGGTCTACTTTTAGTTTTTCTCATTGAATGGTTAACATCCAATCATAGGATTTAGAGTAGTTTACTGCTGTTCTAGTGTAATGAAGAATTTAATTACCAATTTTTAATTAAAATGTTTTTAATTCAGATTTATTTTCTGTTAATTAGAATAAATACTTTAGTTTTGTAATCTCAGAGCAGAAACTCTGCCCGAGTGAGGATTATCTTCGTTAGGGAGGGTGTTTTGATAATTATAATGATTAGGAATCGAGTAAGTTCACCCAGATATGGGGTTCTGAATCGATTCCACACGCTAATAACACTCGTTTAGAGATGAAGAGTCATTATTAGGGATAAAAATTCGAGACTAACTCTTTTAACGGAGATATGATTCGCTCAAAACGGATTTTCTATCTCTGAAATCAAAGTATATTTTATTTTATTTTCATCATTTTCTTACCTAAATCCATTTTCACAAACATCACGTGATCGAATTAGTTTTTGTTTATAAACAAACTTTTGCAATTTCATTGAAATGTGAACGAAATGACAAACCCGACCGCTGTTTTACAGACAGATCAAGTTTGATTTTTGTGTTCCGCAATACCATTTGATTAAGGTGAATAAGGAGCTGTAGTTTGATGAATGATTCCATGTTCAGAACAGAAACCTTCAAAATGTGATTTATATTCACCTCCTCTATCACTCTTTATAGTCTTAATCTTTTTGCTTATTTGATTTTCAACTTTATTTTTATAGTGTTTGAATACTTCAATTGCCTCATCTTTACTTCTCAATAAGTAAACATAACTATATCTAGTGCTATCATCAATAAAAGTAATGAAATACTTTTTACTACCTTTAGTTTGCATGTACTTAAGATCACGTATATTTGTGTGTATTAAGTCTAGAAGTTCAGTACTTCTTTCAATGGAATGAAAGGATGATCTGGTCAACTTGGATTCTACACAAGTTTCACATTTATGTTGTGGGTCTATTTTTATCTTTGGTATATAGTCCAAATTAATTAATCTACGCAAAGTATCATAATTAACATGTCTTAATCTACCATGTCATACATGTGAAGACTCAATCAAGTAAACAAAAGATTCAACTTTATTGGCGCTCTTTGGCGCAATAGTAAAATAAGACATCCTAGAGAGCCCATCCTGAAGATAGCCCTTACCCACAAATACATCATTCTTAGTTAGTACAAATTTATCAGAAACAAAGACTAAATTAAAGCCATTCTTGCTCAGCAGTGGCCCAGAAACCAAGTTCTTGCGAATGTCAAGCACATAGAGCACCTCATTCAGAGTTAGTTCCTTCCCAAAAGTCAACCTCATCACCACCTTTCCTTTGCCTTCAACCTTGGACGTAGAAGAGTTTCTCATAAAGAGTTGTTCTTCTTTTTCCACAGCATGATAAGTGGTGAACATCGACTTATTAGAGCATATGTGGCGAGTAGCACCAGTATCCACCCACCATTCCTTTTCATTTCCAATCATGAGACATTCAGAAACCACAGCAGATAGGTTTATGTCATTAACATTGTCAGAAAGCGTGTCCATTGTCACATTTGCTTCAGTCTTTTGCTTCTTGTACTTCTTTGGCTTGCGACATTCACTTGCCTTATGTCCAGCCTTCCCATAGTTGTAGCACTTTCCCTTGAACTTAGTAGGTGTACTACTCTCTTCGCCTTGAGCTTTGTCTTGGCGCTTCCTCTTTCCCTTAGTACTTGATCTTTCCACAACATTGGCCTTTGCCACCATGGGATCCTTGCCCTTCTTCTCAGATAGACGGTTATTTTCCTCTATCTTTAGACGGACAATCAGTTATTCAAGATTCATATATTTGCATTTATGCTTAAGATAGTTCTTAAAATCCTTCCAAGATGGTGGTAATTTCTCAATCATAGTAGCCACTTGGAAAGATTCCCCTAAGGTCATTCCTTCAACAATGACATCATGGAGGATTACTTGAAGTTCTTGGACTTGGCTTATGATAGTCTTACTATCCATCATTTTGAAATCAAGAAATCTGCCAACAATGAATTTCTTCATGCCAGCATCTTCACTCTTGTATTTCTTGTCCAACGAATCCCAAAGTTCCTTAGCAGTCTTGAACACACTATACACATTGTATAATGAGTCAGCCAACCCGCTAAGGACATAATTTCTATACAAGAAATTAGCATGAAACCAAGCATCCTTGGCCAAAACCTTCTCCTTGTCAATTTCATCAGGGCCTACTTCAAGAGCCTTATCCCACAGAAACCTTGCCAAGTTAAGGGTGGTCAGATAAAAGAGCATCTTCTATTGCCAGCGCTTGAAATCAGTTCCATTGAACTTTTCAGGCTTCTCTCCATGAGGAACAAAATGGGGAACAACAGTAGGAACAATGACAGCAGGAGTAACTGGTGGTGTTGCCATATTCTGAAATACAACTACACTTTGTTATTCCTTTAAACCAAAACAGAAACAAATTCTATTTGGTAAAGAAGAAGAAGAAAAAGAAATCTGTCTTAAGTTGTTAGGAATATACAACTTAATTATACTTACTCTTTACCAATTACCAAACCATACAAACCTTTTGTCTTGTACGTGTCTTATACTTCTTAGCTAAATCTAAGCCTAGTGTAGATACACTGTGTCCTTAAGACATATTTTTCCCCTCACGATGCTTGAAGGTTGATGGGAAACTGTCTCTCAAGATAGAACGGATTTCCTTCTATTGAAAGCTAGCACTTCAATTCTACATAATCAACAAACACAACATAATATTTGACTAAGAACAGGGGGAGAAGAGAAATATCAGAACTCTGTGTGATATGGTGTCTCTTTCTCTCCAAATTCATCCACTATTTATAGGTGAGTGGTGCCTTTTCGAAACAACACAGTGACTCTTGGGAAAAACTAAGCAACTCTTTGAAAAGTCACATGTTTCAAAATGACACACTATTTCGGCATAAAGCACTGTTTCGAACCAGTGCCTATTTCGAAAGGTCACACCTTTTCAGTATAATGTACTGTTTCGAACCAGTGGACCCTTCAAAAGGTTTTTCTCAATTTACGTACTATTTCAAGAGAAACCCATTTCATCTCAAGTGGGGTAACTTGCGAGACAAATTACTCATTCATATCTCAATGGATTTGTGCAAATCCATTTTTCTAACACCTAAAAGTATTATATGACAAGTCAGACTAGGAAACGTATGAACCTAAAAGTATTATAGAAAAAAATTAAACAAAAACAAATCTTGATGGAGCCCATCAGTTAAAAACAAGAGTGTGCCATAAATAAAGTCATTCAATTAAGGAAACGTATCGATCTTCCTCATAGTTTTCCTTTACACACACACATAAAAAAAAAAATGTGGGGCAAACAACCAACAATGCAGGAGTTGCAAAGGTAGAGAGAAATAAGAGGAGGCTTTGTATAGCTAACCTTAATGATTGCAAAAGGTTATGGACAACAATGCCATGATTGATTAGACGCAAAATAAGTATAACTCAATTTAAGCATGCAATTCAACACGCCTAAACTAAACTACGTACTATTCTATCTTACTCCTAATCAAATAATTTGAATCAACCGCTCTTTAAAATATCAATTGTAATATGGAGTAAAAGTTATCGAACACTCCATATCATGGTGAAAGTTAACACTCAAGTCATTAAGGAAAAAAGAAAAAGCAATGAGAGTTGGATTTGATTGATTGATTGGATTTATACTATTAAGCAAAATAAACTAAGATGTATAAAGATGGATAAGGTAATGGAGAGAACTCCACCACCCGAGATTACTTCATTAATATATATACTAACTTAAAATCATTTGTAACACAAATGACTCATTCTAAATCCAGTTGTTTTACAACCTAATTATAAAATTCACCTTTGTATGATTTGATCAATTCAATTTACCAATTGATTTACAACCTAATAAAAAAAAATTAAACCTTTTATCCTGTTTGCACAATACTAATTGCTTTACAACCTTATATTGAATAAACTAATCCCCTAGATTCAATTCTCTATCTCTATGTCAATTGAATCTAGACATGTAAGATTACCAAGTCTTCTATTATTTTTTTTTGCTAACGGTAATTGTATTAATAAATTTTTTTTCCAAGTACAAAGAATGGATAGGGTTGATAGTAAATCACTATCTCAAAGCTCAGTTTACAAATCTATAGTACGTGGTCTTCATATCCTCGATTCTGTGCAAGAATGTCGGCCTACCATCCCACCACTTCTACTCTCCCTTTGCAAGGTTAGCTGCTTCTTTTGAGCAAATGTCCACTCCAAAACTAGCCTCACGCCAAGTGTTAGTCACAATGATCCAGTCCGCTAGCTCTTTCACTTTGTCCCAAGCTGTGCGAATTTGCCAATGTACCTAATCATTCTGAAAAGATTTCACTGCCACAGTAGAGTCGGATTCCACCCAGATTAGTTTCCATCCCAGTTCCACCGCTTTTGAGATTCCCTCCACTATTGCGAAACTCTAGGCTATAAAGTTTGTGGCAATACCCAGACCTCCTATATACGCGCCAATAACATTGCCGGTATTGTCTCTAAGAAGCGTGCCCCAACTTGAGTTTCTGGGGTTTCCTCTTGAACACCCATCAGCATTCACTTTTATCATGGTACTTGGAGGTGCCACCCAATAGCATTCAATGATGTGTGGATCTTTCCTTAGCTTGACTGGTAGCTTCCAAGCCTTCAGAACTTCCAAGTCTCTGGTGGAGTTATTCATATATTTCTTCGAACGATCATTAGCTCTTTTCACGCTCCTCGAACTTGAAACATGACGGAATTTATGCTCGACTTCTTGCTGCCATATAAGACCGCATTTCTATTTCTCCAAATAGCGACCAAACAAGTGATTGTAGCTACCTTCCACAGATCCTGTAAGAGAGGACTTTCATTTCTGCATTTTGTGAACATTTCCTCCCTATTGGCAATCCTCGAGTGATGCTACATATTCTTTGCTATGAGCTCCTAGCATCTCTGTGCAAAACTGCATTCAAATAAAATATGATATGTGTTTCCTTTGCCACTGTACAAATACATCAGTGGGATGCCAACTGGAATTTCCTCCCCCTTAGTTTCTCATCTGTATGCATGGCACCATGGTGAATTTTCCAGCTTGTCCCAAGTGTCCTTGGCAACACCTCAGCTGACCAGAGAAACTTGGTCCACAGCGGCCCATTAGCCCTCTCTCTTATTGCTTCATATGCCGACCCAACTGAGAACAAGCTATTAATGGTTGACGCCAAACTCTTCTGTCTTCTCTGTGCTGATCCGGAAGCTGCAGCTGGCTTATGTCTACCCCTAGGTTGATAAGAATTAGTTTAAGAGATTCCAGAAACTTCCATTGATTCCCTTGGATGCAAGTGCTGAGTGGTGCTTTAAGTTTCTGCAGAAGCCTCTTGTCCTGGATAAAGTTTCCAATGATCACCTCACCTATCCAGTTGTCCCTCCATAAGCTTATATTCTCTCCTTTTCTGATGATCCACCCTTGATGGGTATCCATCTATCTGAGGGCCCATTGTAAACTGGTCAACACTGTAGATCTTTTGTGGCTCGACCAACCCCCTGATTTGTTCCTGTATTTTCCATTCATAAACTCTGACCAATCCGAAGTACCAAGTCTTCTATCTCTATATGGACTTAGTAATTTATAGGATAGATTATCCTCCTATTTTATATCTCTATATTAGCATGAGGAAAACCTTAATAAAACACAAGCATAAACAACTTTAAACAAACCTACTAATTTAGTCCTCATAGAGGCTTCATTCAACTCCATATAAGGGGTGATTAGCTCATGATCATTGGACTAAAAATAATGATGGAATGAAAAACATAACTATAATTACTTAAGAAGACAATAATGAAAATTGAATTGAATTAAAACTAAGAACTATTTTATACTTTAAATCCTACATATGTGGCTAAATTTTCACTCTTCCATTTATAGAGAATATAGGGGAGGAAGTACAATGCCATAAAACTCTTCATCCTTATCTTCAATCCTTATCTTCAATTTTTATTCTTTATCCCTATCTTATTTTGACTTCTAGAAACCCTAATTAGGTCAAAACCCTAAAAAAGATAGGTCTTGTGGGCCCATTTTTGCCGATTTCGGATTTGTATGGAATTTCGACAAAATGTTCTCCATCAAACACTATCTTGTGATATATCATAGTGTAGATCTCGTCACACTGATCGTTTTTGATAGGTCACATACCTCAAATGAACTTACGGTTCAAAAGATAAGCAATTCAGAAGTTTTGCCTCTCTTTTTCACATATTAGGACCAATTTGACCCGCGTTTGACCAGGCTTTTAAGGCTTGAATTTGACGTTCTTGGGCTTCTCTTGGACTCTTTTGCTCTTAGGCTTAGCCTACACCATCTTCCTTACTAAAATTCAAGTTTTTGCTTTAATTTCATGAAATGAAGGATGAAACCTACAAAAGCAAAGAAATAGTGTTTATTCATGGTATCTATTCATATAATTAGTCTAAATGGGATATTATTAGGGAGCTAAATAGGCACTTTTGGGCACTTATTAATGATTGTTCAGGCTAATAAGTTTCTTTCTAGGAAGATAGGATTTGCTATTCAAAAGAGACTAACAGGTGCAATTTGTGTGATGCTTGTCGCCTCCCACAATGTAATTTGTTTATATATCAATAAAATATTCATTTGTTTAAAAAAAACTAAAAACTAAAAATCATTATAGTCTTTGATGGTCTTGGATTTGGTGATCTCCAATGGCATCTGTCTACACTTCTATTATGTCATGGTGGTCTCTACTGTGCAACAGATCTCATGCATTTGTAGCCTCACATGTTCAAAATGGAGAGCTTCAGAACCAATCTTATTAGAAGCTGCAGCAATCCCTTTGTAGATCTTGTCATTGATAATATGTCATTGCGGGACTACAATTCTGTCTTTGTAATTTTGACCTTAATTAGTACTCTAGCCTCGAACGTTGTTGCCCCTCTACAAACCACAACATGTTTTAGTGGAAGCTTACTATGGCAAGATTGTCACAAGTTTTGGCAGGGAATTCGAGTTGTCCGTTGTTGCTAATTGCTTGAGGTTTGAGCATGCCAAAGATTTTATTCTTGCTATTCCTATGGAAGGTCATGAGTAGTGCATTTCACCAGTTCTGTATTGTGTCACCTACCGTCCGAAGAGGTGCCCTGATGGGGATGTTGCAGTTGATATATTTGGAAAATATCATATGATACTTTGATAGTTAAGGTAAATGTCAATAAGAGACAATTAAAAAAAACGTTTTATGTGTGTCGATAATTTGGCATCCGGTAATTGGCTTAGTTTGTCTACCAAATGAGCCGATTCAATTGAGGTTCAGTATGAGGCTCGATTTATGTTGCAACATGAATGAACCACCACGTGAAATTCTAATATGCTATGTGCACGAAATGTGTAAAACCTTTATGTGCTATCATTTTGCTTTTTGAGGGGTAGTGTGTAAAACTGTGAATGAATACCTACTACATTATTTGTGATGCCTATTTGCGCACTGATGCAAGAGAAGGACATAGACATAGTGCATATGAGATATCTTCATAAAATTTAATATGTTGGTCTTTTTGTATGTGGGCATGTGGGTCAAATAAGAATTTGCCACATGTCCACATCTACTATCTATATACTAAAACAAAGACCTCTAAAAGAGATTTTTCTCTCTCCTATGTGGTACTCTAATATGAGGGATATAATTTTCTCTCCCCTATGTGACACTCTAATATAAAAGATAGTCTTTTCTAATAGCCTACAATCCCACATACATGGAACCTCTTTGGAGAGTTTGAGTGTATTTCTAATTCTTATATTTAGAGAGTTTGAGTGTATTTCCAATTCTTATATATTTGATAAAAAAAAATGCTAAAAAATAGGTGATTTGTAGAAGGTAATTTCATATTATGAATCAAACACTTTTAGTGTTCCAATTCTTATATATTTGATCAAATAAAAAAATTGCTAAAAAATAGGTGATTTGTAGAAGCTAATTTTTTATTACAAATCATACACTTTTAGTGTTTATGATAAAGCACCAACTTATTTTGAATATATCCTTAATGTGGCCTAAAAAACACTACATATTCTTAAATTAATAACTTATTATAGGGTGTAAAATCAGCTTCCGACGGTTCCCCACATTCTCTAAGGATTATGTGAGATATATCTAATTAGAACATTCAAAATGTTATTCGCATAACCCTTTAATATACCTGGAATTTGCATTTGTTGTTGGTTATTAACTTCTTAAGAAGTAGACCAATATACTTCCCGAGTAAGTGCGCGAATACCCATCACGCACTCTCACATTTTTAACATATGCACTTTTTTTCATTTTTGTTTTTCTTTCTTGGATCTCATTCTAATTTTCAAACACATGTAGACTACAATATGATAATATATATTGAAAGTCTAAACATGTAAAAAGAACATCGGCTTATTATGAAGGGGTGCTTTTATTTGCACATTTGATTTATGCTTCTTTGTATGACATTGTTTATTTAGACAATCTAATGATATATCTAATAATTATCCAAACACAACCTCTCACATACATACACTCGAACGCTCGATTCAGAAAATGCCAAAGTTAACACGAGATCAAATGCTAAGGTGCAAACTCTCCCAAGTTTTTTACATATGCACTTTTCTTCCTTTTCATTTTTCTTTCTTGGATCTTATTTTGATTTTCAAACACATGCAGGCTACAATATGATAATACATATTGAAAGTCTAAACATGTAAAAAGAACACCGGCTTATTATGAAGGGGTGTTTTTATTTGCACATATGATTTATGCTTCTTTGTATGACATTGTTTCTTTAGACAATCTAATGATATATCTAATAATTATCCAAACACAACCTCTCACATACATACACTCGAACGCTCGATTCAGAAAATGTCAAAGTTAACATGAGATAAAATGCCAAGGTGCAAACTCTCCCAAGTTTTTTACATATGCACTTTTTTTCCTTTTCCTTTTTCTTTCTTGGATCTTATTCTGATTTTCAAACACATGCAGGCTACAATATGATAATACATATTGAAAGTCTAAACCTGTAAAAAGAACACCGGCTTATTATGAAAGGGTGTTTTTATTTGCACATTTGATTTATGCTTATTTGTATGACATTGTTTCTTTAGACAATCTAATGATATATCTAATAATCATCCAAACACAATCTCTCACATACATACACTCAAACACTCGATTCAAAAAATACCAAAGTTAACACGAGATCAAATGCCAAGGTGCAAACTCTCCCAAGTTTTTTCTCATTAATGTTAAAAACTGTGCTTCTATCGGTTTAAGAACACTATGAAAGGATCGGACGATCACCGATAGTCATATTTGGAAGACAGGTAGATGTAATGTATAGTTATGCATGTGATGTTATTTTTCTATTCAATGTATATAGAGCAATATAGTACGTTTACATGTGAATCCATAGAGCTTTTTCCATCACAATAAGAGCTGACTATAACAATTTAGATTTTGTATTCGGATATCATTGGAAAATACAAATGAACTCAAAAGCAAAATTGTATTTGACATTTGGGACAGTTTTCTTTAGGGCCCAAATGGTAAGCAAAACCTTAAGTATATGTACTTAACTAATCTCATTTATAAACAATACATTGGCTTTTTTTGAACTAAATATATACAACCTTCTTACATTTCATTTTAGCTCCTGGAACAGAAATTGGAACTGACTTTTATAACAAATACAAGATACGGTAAGTGAAATCACTTCATTCAAGAGCGAGGATTAAATTAAATGATCGAGTCGGCTATCTTTGGTTTCTTAAGTTTTGTTCTTTTTTTTTCCTGAGGACAGGAAGATGGGATAGTGCTAAAAATAAATTTTCAAAATTTGTGCTCATTCTGAGTGCAAGAAGATGTGATAGTGCTAAAAGATATGGGTCAGGATGCTTATATAATGCCCATATCATGGAGTAGGATCCTGCCAAATATGTTTCACCTCTCTAACTTCATAAATGGGTGTAGATGCTTATAGAATGTCCATATCATCATGGAGTAGGATCTTGCCAAGTTGCATAATAATATGATGTCCTATATGAGCTACTCTTGGTATTGTATAAGAACGCTATCATTGAATTTGCATTGTGATGAGCATTTCAAAGCGATGGAACTACAGTTGAACTTGCAATAGCTCAACAACCTTTATTCGATACGCAACAGACTTTGGTTGCAAAGAGAGCCACCTGAACATTTTTTGGTTGTAGGAATTTTAATAATTTTGGAGTAAAATATATCGAAGCTTAAAAATTCTTACGAGTGTTCTACTGATAATTGATGAATGATAATTCTTTGGTCCAAAAGAGTGAAGAGTGTTTGTGTGAATTATTGTTATACTTAGTTTTGTGGCACTTTATTGATGCCATCAAACTTAACCCTTTCAACATTAGTGCAATATTGGAAAAACTTTGTGGTACTATTTCTTCATCTGAACTTTGTTTTGTAATATGCTTACAGAAACATTGAGAATAGATAAATCTACTATAAGAAATAAGGAAAAATGTGGAATAAGATGGAATATTTGAACATTTTATTATAAGTTCAAGGTGTATGTTAGAAGCTTCCAGTTTGGAAAGGGAATGTTATTTGAAAGACACACTCTGTTTCAATCCATTTGATTATTAGATGGGTTATTTAGGCTTTAGTCCTACTTTTTATTAGGTATTTAGGCTTTAGTCCTAACATTATCGATTATTAGGTTTTAGTCCTACTTCCATCTTCGATTTTCTTAAATGACCAGAGTACCCTTAGAGCATGTTTATCACGTGACTTGAAATTGCATAAAACTAGGACCAAAACCTAATTTACCCGATTACAGGAGGGGTAAATCCTAAAAATGAGATTCTACTACACAACACAATGTTGTGTTCATTGAGTCCTTTGAATTGGAGTGCTACATTCATGGGATTGAAATCCGTTCTGTCTTGGGAGACAATTGTTCATCAACCTTGAGCACCGAAAGGGAGCAAATTTGTCTTAATAAGGACATAGTGATTATCATTAGGATTGAATTTAATCATTGGTAAATTAAGTTAGTTTGTTGAAATAAAGGTTTGTTCATGACATATTTGTTGTATTAATTTGATTTTCTTGTTTACTTAACAATAAATATAATTTTATAATAAGTTTCCTACATAAATTACATCTGCCCCATTAGATCATTGATAGTTTTCATCTTGATGAATTAAGTGAGATAATGAGAGAAAATTCTTCTCACTCCCCCCCCCCCTTTCGTTCAGATTACGAGTGCATTTTCGTTCAGATTACGAGTGCATGAGAGAAGACGAGTGGGCGGAGATTTTCGGGGGGCGGGGGTTCATTTGTTTAGCCCTACTAGAGCACTAGTTTAATGCAATAATGTCCATTTAGTTTTAATCATAAACATTTTAAAAGCGGGGCTATACTTATAAAACCAACTCTGTGTAGTAGATTCTGGGCTCACTAAAACCATTTATGGGCTTGGGCTTTTATGAGCTGGAAGGTCTCTCTGTCTACGTGGCACTCTCTTTAGAGAAGAACCTCAATTCGAGCGGTAAATTCTTCACTATATATTTGTATTAAACACGTAACTTGTCAATATTTGTATTTGTATTTGTATTTGTATTTTTATCCTATGAATGTAGCACTCCAATTCAAAGGATTCAATGAACACAACATTGTGTTGCGTAGTCGAACAATTTAAAATTAAGACTTATATAGAGAGAGAATGCACAAAAAAAAAGCAATACAATGACTTTTCCCAAAAATATATATATATATTTTTAATATAAGTTAAGAAAATGTTAGAATTTAGTGCATGTCCGAATCTCATTTTTAGGATTTACCCCTCCTGTAATTAGGTAAATTAGGTTTTGGTCTTACTTTTATGCAATTTCAAGTCACATGATAAACATGCTCTAAGGGTATTCTGGTCATTTAAGAAAATCGAAGATGGAAGTAGGAATAAAACCTAATAATCGATAATTTTAGGACTAAAGCCTATATACCCCATAAAAAGTAGGACTAAAGCCTAAATAACCCTTATTAGATTGTTCAAATATGAAAATTAATGGCCATTACTCATTTTACCCACCAAATCTTACGTTAACACTTTGACATGTTCACATTGACAAAAGATATAGAACGACATGATCTTCTCTGTTATTCATGTTGGAATTGAATAAGTATATTTTGCATGTATATATACAAACAATCACCTAGAAAAAGAGAAAATACTTGCGGGATTATTTTAAGTAGGTGAACGCATTTTCTTGAAAGAGATTTTTTTTTTTTTTTTGGTATTCATCAATTCATTGTAGAACACGTTCATATGATAAATTTTTTCAAGTGGGAGTAGTGCATTCTTTGAGGATATGGAAACAATCAATCTATTTTAGTGATTTGATAGATATTTTAGTGATTTGTACACATTAGTGCGTAAGTCGAGCGGTAATGATTTACCGCTAAATCACCATAAATCTAAGAAAACTATTATACAAGCTAGATCGAGTTTAAGATAATTCTATTTGAAAATTACATCTTAATATTCTAAACCACAAAGTGAAGAGGCTTTCTCAATTTGATCCTTTAGTTTCCAAGTATTTATGCACCATAATCATTGTTCATTAATGTATTTTGGTTTATTTTCAATTAAAATATATTCTGATTCGAAAATTGTGTGAGACATTTTGTAAAGCCTTTTAAGCACACAAAATATTTAATAGATCCCTAGCGTATGCCCGGGTCCAAAATCTAGTAAATTAACTATAGCTAAACTAGAGTTTTGGCTTTAATAGGAAACTAAAAAAAAACCCCCTTACGAGCCTTGCAAACGCAGATTTATTAAACTTGAACTTGCTTTTAAATTACGAACTTATCTCCTTTAGTGTTTCTAACCTTTGTCTTGCAGCAACTCGGAGCAACTCTATAATGAATTCAGAATTGGGTCTGTTGTGCCCTAATTGGTTGTCTGTTTGGTTTTCAGCACCATAGTTGGTTGATGAAATGCAACATAACAAGGACAATATCAAGGAGGTATGTTATTTATTTAATCACTAATACAACAATTGAGTTAATGAAAAATTCATTACTGTATTTAATTGCATCCAGTAGAAATTGACTTTTGACCAATCCAAGCTTATCGTCACAGTAGTTCTTGCAAAGTTGGTATTCTGTTAAAATTTTCATTGACATACTTTTTGTAACTTTCTTTCTTAGACAAGTCCATTGACATTTTGTAGACTTTGTCTATCTTTTATATAGGGATTTGCATTTGCATAAGCTAGTCCTTGAGGAAGATGGCTTACCTGATGGAACTGAACTAGCGTATTATGTTCGTGGGAAGGTTGTGAGTTTAAATTTAACCTAGTGTCTTCCCTTTAATTTATCATATCTTTTATATTAGATTGTTAAATGTTATGCTTTAATGGTCAGAAATTGTTTGAAGGTTATAAAAAAAGGTTTGGAATATATTGCTTTTGCTACAATAGCAAAGTACCCTTAATATCTTTTGAAAATTTTAACATCATGAATTACTGTATTGGGAATACTAATCTACTTCGTGTAATGAGCAGATCAACCCTTCCTAGTTTGAAGCTCATTGTGGTTGGGTTACACATCGCAAACCGTAAGTTATTTTTTGAATCACATGACACGTACTGTTGATGTTGTTCATGTATTTTGATTTCTCCTTGTATTCCTTCACCAGTTACTTGAACATATACTCAGCCCACGAGTTCTCCCCTTGCAAGCAGCAGCTCTTTAACATCAACTTGCTTAAAATCTTTGTGAAGTTCCCTCAAATTCCAGCAATCAACCTTGATCATTTAAGTACATGGGGGGGGGTCTAAGGAGGCTAGTATTAGTCCCTTCTTTATTTCCTGTTGCTTCAAACCTTTTCACTTATGATGATATTCCTTGATGCACTGGCTGTGTTTTGTCTTTCTTTGCTCATGTACCCTCTTCTTGATGTGCTGCTGCTATAATCAAATGCTTGTCTCTATTTCCCCCGTGTTGTGATAGGACCCCCCCATCTATGCGAAGATGTTTTTGTAGTTATGATATAAATTGTCATACCCCGAATTTCGACAGAATTCAGAAAAACAATATTTGTTCCCGACTCTTCGATCTTTGAGGTGTGACGTACTCTCAACTCCCAAAAACCCATAAACAGTTTAAATATGCGGATAATTAAAAACCAATAAAAATTTTAACTTAAACAAAAGTCCTCTTCATTACAAAAATTTACAAGTAAGATTAGGTTACAAATCTCTTTTCAATAACTCTTTATTTAAATTTACAAATGAAAATACAAATAACCTTGTCTCAACTGAAAATCTATATCATCTCAAGGGAAAACAAAACATATCCTGAAATGCAACGCTAACACAAACCACAAGCAGCAACCAACCTTCTTCAACATGAAACCTGTCAAGACTTATCAACTATGTTCATTTAATGAATACACCCGATAAGCAAACATGCAAATCGATTGACATTATAAACAATCTTTGGTGTGAGTAGCTCTAAAATACAACATATACTTATACATATACATACCACAATCCATAAGGCGGTTAGTTCCTCCACCGGCTTTTAACTTCCAACAACTATAATCGACATTCTTAACTACAATAAGTAAGGCATGTAGTTCCTCCACTAAAGTAGCCTTAACTTCCCACTAACCACACAACAAATCATAACGATAATAAAAGGCATTTAGTTCCTCCACGGTAGCCTTAGGTTCTAACTAAACTAATTACCAGCCAAGCATATTCTATACTTACTTACAGAGTGGGTCATCTCTGCCCAAGTAATATGTTTGACCCACACTTCTACAAAACCATATACAATCATCTATTTAAAGATACATCATTAACCAACATATTACCATAATTATATTAATTAAGGCTTTCTTTCCATGTCCCTAAAATCACGTCGTAACTATGTCTTACCTAGTTTCTCTGGCTACCACAATCGCTTCCCAACGCCGAACATGTATATCCACATGCCTTCCCTCACATAATGAACCACTCCATGCGTAACTACCCTGAGCGGGATGCCGCACACCAGGTAACCCTCACACGAAAGCCATTATACAAGTACTGCCATTATTCGGCATAAAATATCGCGCATCTCGTTCTAATTTTGCGAACAAAATAATCAAGCCACTATTCGGCTACGCCAGAAAGGACATTCAGCTTCATTGAAATGCCAGAAGGGACAATCACATTACTTACGCTAGAAGGGCCATTCAGATTCACTGAAACGCCCGAAGGGCCAATCATATCACATACCCCCATCACAAAGGCAAATCACATGAGTTGTGGTAGTTAGGTTTTAGGATTTTCGTTATGTAATTTATTCAAGTGTCAGACATTTATATCTCAGAACCATTCCACTATATCACGTGCAGGTCAAATACCTTATTGCACTAAACCACAATATTTAGAAATATCTTAATATATCTCATAACCACTTTCATTCTTTTCACGTGCCAATATATTATTGGACTACACCAAAATCCCGTGGGAAATATCTACAAATACTCTACTACCTCTAGTAGCATCTCACATATAAAATAATGGAGTGTTTATACATTTATTTCTCCCAAAACTATTGCATTTATATATATATATTCCAACATATTATATAATGTCACAATTGCTTCAAACGTATCGCATAATATTTTTATAGCGTTTTAGGAATATTGTATCTCCTAAAGTTTCTATCTCGTCACGTGTAAAAATATACACACTATCAACGTCAAATCTTTCTTAGATAATGACAACCAAATTTGTACAAGCTTCCACAGGATTTTAGCATTTGATTTGTCCATACAATTTACAACATAAAATGTAGCACAATTATACAGTCAAAAGTCCAAAATCAAAACCCGAAACCAAATCCAAAAAGTCTAAATATTTAAAGACCCCATTGGATCTATTTTAATTTATATGGACTGGCCCAACATAACAATAGAACTGGCCCAAACAACTAATGAAACTGGCCCAAAGAAACACAACTTAGTTCCGGCCCACAGGTCCACAAAAATTACTTAAGCCCACAACAAAACTTAGAAACCGGCCCAAGAAAACTAATTAGTTTTTGGCCCAAACAACTTAACCTAAATCGGGCCCAACCAAAACAAAATAAGGCCCAAGCCCCACTAATAGGTTTTGGCCCAAGGCCCAACCACATCAACAGAACCAGTATCGCTATTAACGCCCTTCCTTCTTCTTCCTCCACCACCAGCCACAAACTAACCACCCACCCACTCCAACCTAACCGAAATGGTTCGGTTTTGATCCCCTAGAAAAACCCCCTCTTTTGATAGCAACAAAACCCGATTCCCACATACTGCGAACTCAACCCCGACCGCCATTGCCGCCCGTCGAAGCTTCCTCCGCACCACTGTCCAGCCCACACTCACCACCAAATCGTTGGGTTTTGATCCCCATTAACAACCAAAACTTTAGGGCATAACGCCTTCTCAAGCTCCAACAACACACTCAAATTCAATCCCGACATCCCCCACTACCTCCAATCAATAATACAATCAACACAACAAGAGTATAACCGAAAAATAAAATACAAACAGTTCCAAATCATATACAGGACCACTGTTTTGTTTGGGCGTGAGGGCTCGCGCGCCATTAACGACCTGTATAGAATAACAACCAATATATAACAAGTTTTAACAATACTCCAAGTTTTAACCCTACGACAATACGCAGAATAACAACCGGGAATGAGAAGGAAACAAGAGCGGAAATCTTAGACAATACAGTTATCTCTGTATAGACGTAAAATAATAGAAAAGCTAAACTACTCACCTATATTAACAGCTCCTACGAATTCATCATAGTTTGAATTGTCGCGCTCCAACGCTCGAGCAAACAAGCCGCCTCCATTTTTATTATTTTATTATTTAAGAACTCTATTCTTCAAAACAATACGAATATATACTTGGGTTTGAAACCCAAGCCCAATACAGACTCGGGCCCAGAAACCAGGCCCACCTATCCCAAATCCAATCCAGCAAATTTTAAATAAATAAATAAATAAATTAATAAATAGATAAATACGTATTTTAAATACGGGCGTTACATAAACTACTTTTGATAAGAGCCCAAAACTGTAGTTTTAACTCCTTAATAATATTACATTTAGACCAATTATATGTATAATAAATAAGAGTTAGTACTGCTTATGTGATTTTGTGTATTTCAGGTATTGGAGACCAATATGTGAAAAAATATGCCATTTTTGCGAGATAAAGGAGCAAAAGTTGGTTGCTAAGAAGTTCTATGATTAAAGGCCAAGATTCAAGGAAAAAAGCCTTTTTAAAGCTTGGTCAAAACTGAAAAGTCAAAGTCAACACGGGCAGAAATAGAGCATAAAAGTCAACAGAACTTCCACAGGCTGTATCTTTGGACTTAAACCTCGGAATTGGGCCTATTATATGTCAAAACGACTGGCTCGAAAAGAGATTTCTAATGGTATAGGCATTGACCCAATCAGAGGAGCAAAAGTGGACGAAATTACTATTGTAGTAATTTCCAGCAGAGAAACCCTTTTTAGACTTAAGTAATTAGGTTTTGGGCTTGATTTCATGGCTCAAAACATGGCTCCAAAGCCCATGCATGAAATTGTAAACATAGCCCTCTATTATATAAAGAAGACTAAGGCATAACTCTTAGCTACCTAGGATTTAATTCATATAACTTTTTGATTAGTTTTAAGTTAGTTAATTATTTAATACTTAGTCTTTAATATAGTTTTTAGTTCTTAAACTCTCTCTTCAATTAGATTATTAAAAGAAAGTTATTGTTTTTCATTATGTCTTTTTCTGATCTCTCTATTAATAATGGTCTAATGACTTCTAGCTAAACCTCCGTTAGAGGGGTTTGATGAAGCTTTGATGAAGACTTGATATGTTAGTTAGAATTATTGTTTGTTAAAGAGTTTCACTCTAATAGGTTAGTTGATTCACCATGAGAATGAGTTGAACTTCCTCGCATGCTAATTATTAGTTGGTAGAGATTGCTATGAATAATTAGGGATCAAATATATAATCTTTATTGGTTAGGATCACAATAATCTACACTAGCATATTAGGAATACATCAAAGTGGAATCAAATCCCCCTAATTCCTTCTCCATATTCACATTTTAGCATTTATTTGCCATAGTATAAGTTAGAACAATTTAATAAGTTGAATTCCCATATCAGTATAATCATAATTCATTACTCTCATTACGTTTTGTTAGAATCGATTGAACTAGGGAAACTTACGTCTAAGAAACTAAGAGTGGAATGAATTTTCTACTCCACATATTGCATGATAGACGAGAGTAGAACTTTGATCATATAGCGTAAAATAGCTTTAGTTTTACTTATTCATAGCATAAATAGTTAAGAGTAGGTAAAACTATTGTTTTACGGTTTATCAAATGGCGCCGTTGCCATTTTAGTTTTGTTTAGATTCGTTTCCGTTCGTATTTTCGATCCTACCAAAACCTCATTAAACCCACCCACTTTTGTTTGGTTCTAACTGTGTTTGTTTGGTTCAGGGATTTTTTTTTTTGGAATTCTACACCGAGCGCGCCCATGCCCAAAGTACTCTATTTTGTGAGCGCGCACGCCCTCAAAACACTGGACATCGTGTCAGGTAAGACCGCACCTTTTTACGCTTGTTTCCAAGCGCGCTCGCGCCCATTCTGAAGACAACCCAATTTTTCACAGGTTAGTTTCCAACTCTCTTCAATCAAGTTATTCAGTGTTTCCAACTTCGTAAACACATTGAGATTGTGTATACAAGACACTATTCGAACGCGTAGCAAGGAGGCATTCAGGTACTCCTTCTTCCACTCCTCGCCTATTCTGTCAGAGGAGTTTTTAATTCTAGCATATTGACACTGCCTCTTTTTGTGTGTGTAGATGTGTATGGATGATGTAGAAGTATGATGATCGTTGAACAAATAGAAGCGTATCAAAACCTAATTATCCCTCAATAAGTAAAGGATGAGTAGGGTATCGTTCCACTTTTAAGTGTATGTTATGTGAAGGGCGGAATTTGGAAAGGGGTTTGAGGGATTAAAACTAATATTGTAGAGATTGTAGATTCTAATGCTAAATTAAGCTAAACTAACTAAACTGTTGAGAATTTATAAAGAGGGAATTCAAGAGATTAGAATCCACCAATACTTTTGATCTATGACCTTCGCTTCATGGTTGTTCTTACAAGTAGACTACAATTAGGCAATCGGCGAGTCCGATGCCCTCTTAGACGAAACATCGTTAACAATTAACTCTACTTAAGGTTGTTCCTATGTTTATGCTATTAATATCTTCTTTTCTTTTATGTAAGCTTCGGGCAGCCATTCAATGTATTACCAAGAGCAACATCAAGGAGTACTTCCTAATAGGTGGCCATTCAATGAATCACCACTTAAGGCAAACACAAAAAATACTTCCCTGGCGTCCCCCACTCCACTGAGCTACCCGCTTCTAAGGCAACACAAAGAATACTTCCCTAACTCTAAAGAACTATACTACTAGAAGAAAAGTAAAGAACACTAGAATGATATTAATATTATAAAACATAAATCCTATTCTATACTTCCATCCCCTGGTGTGGGCAATGGAACTAATAACTACAAACATAAAGAACTAACATGATTGAAGAACACCATGAACCAGAAGAATCATTAAACCTTAAGCACTGGCTTCATCTTCTCCCTTGAAGGAGAAGATTAGCTTTCCATAAAGAAGGAAGAACAAGAAGAAGAAGAGTTGAAGAACATAAGACTAGAAAGACTAATTTATTAAGACTCGGTTAGTTAAAACCGATCTTTTATTATTAATCTCTCTGCCTCAAGTTTAGGAGACAAGAATATAAGTGAATTGGCCAATTACATGAGGCACTTAGGTCCTCTATTTATAGGGGTTACAATGAGCTCTAGAAGCATTCCAAACCGTCATTTGTTTCCTAATACAAATAGACTTCTTCGAGTCCGACCGTCTTCAAAGCTGAGAAGGAATTGGCTACGATTGTCGATTCATGCATCCTAGACTTAATCAATGCGTCACGGATGCTTCGATTTATGTGTCCTAGACGCATTCACGCGTTTGGGCCTTTCGATACATCGTCCGGGCGCATAAGCCGATTTTCTCTCTTCTGCTCTATCATTCTATCCTCTTTTGCGGGCTTTGGTCCAAACAACGAATCCTTTGGCCTTGGGCTTCCAAATAGACTTTAAAATAGGTCCAAGTCACATCTTTTAACAGCTCAATTCCTTGGCCTTCTCCATGATTGTCCACGGGCCTCCCATGTGATCCTTAATGCTCGAATTGCCGTTTTACCCCATTTTCTCTAATATTCTACAAAACTCTCTTTTTCACCTGTAGAATCTTAAAACACAACTTATAAACACTATTAGTCCACTAAGATGGCTAAACAAGAGGCATAATCGAGGGTTAAATATCACTTTTTGAGCACTTATCACAACTCCCAACTAACCTTTTGCTAGTCTCTTAGCAAATAAGATAAAAAAAAATAGATAAGTGATCAAAATCACATCCTAATAACAAAAATAAAATTCTAACTCATTTTCGCAGGCATCGCGATTGCATTTACCATATGCAACAAGGCTTTAAACCTTTATGTTCCCCAAAAAGGACGAGTTATAGTCTCGTGAGGGTTTTCGGTGATATACCCACAAAATCAATCAATAGCATGTTCAAGAATGATAGTATTTTTTAGAGAGAGAAATTCTTACCCACTTAGTGCTTACTCCAAGGGGCGGTCTCCATTGCTAACTACATTCTTTGCAAAGACTCATAGATTATGATGGGAGATAGTAAAATTGACAAAATTCTTAATCAAGGCTTATGTGTGTACTTAGTCAATCTCCTATACTCTCCTATCCAAGAAACGGAATCCCTAGTTTACCATAGGTAGATAATCTCGACTTTCAATCCTCACCAGTCATACTCTCAGAAAAGAATCTCTCAGAAGATGGTCTATTATTTTACCTCATGTATGTAGGGAAAAGAATAATGCATACGAACATCCCACATACTACCTTGAAAAACAAACTTCTACATAAAAGTAGTCTCATGGAAAGAATGTCAATCACATATGAAGTGTCGGGTCCTTCACTTTAGCATCCTCTCACCTATTCTAGACTTCGTACCATACTGTAGTGATAAGTCATGGGTTGTAACTTGGTTTGGGTATTGGTTTATGAAGAAAAGGTAAAAAGGATTCTAAGGTTGTTTATGAAAAACACTAAGGGTTTTGCTTCTTTCTTTGGAAGATTTCTTTAAATTCGTATTGAGAAAATTCTTCCTTTGTCTTAGCTTTTCCATCCATTACATTTTTTTTTTTTTTTTTTTTTTTTTTAACTCGGTGGTATATCCTTGATTAGTCTTGGATATGCTTGTTTTCCACTAGCTTCTTTCACTTAGAAACAGAATGATGGTTTTATTATATCTCTACGGTATTTCCTTGTAATCTTTCTTTTGTGCTCTTTCTTCCTCTTTGTGTCCCTCGTATTCTCGAAACATATGGGTATGGGTGATAAAGATTTTGGCTATACTCCTTATGCGGAGTTGGGTTGTGACGGGTAAAGGGTTTTATGAAAGAAAATGGCTTATTGTAAGGTTCAAAAGGGTTTAACATGATGGTCCTACTAGGTGGGATAAAGGCTGAATGGGTTCACTACTTGACTTATCGATTATGATGATACTCTATTTGAATAGACTACAAGACCTAATGGCTATCTCCCCAGTTGATGTCGCCGTGATTAACCAAATCAATGAATAATGAGACTATATTACAATGACATAAAGAACTGAAAGATGTTGAGTCACTAAGACTTCGATTTTTTAAGTAAGAACTCTCCAAAGAATGGATATAAAGCTCAAGTCTCACGGGCTAAGTCTAAAAAATCTACTTCTAGTTTACTAGGGGTTTAAATCTCTCTTCTAGCAAAAGTACACAAACTGACCAAGTATTATGGTGATGCCTTGATAAAAAATTCTATCAATAAGAACTATGTCGAGCATAATAAATAGTCTAAGCGGTAATGAAATCAATAATATCAACTATCTATCAAACTCAACACTAAGCAATTATAGAATATATATCCCGGACTCATCATTAAAATTCATTTTTTCTCATACTCTTGATATAGAAACAAAAATATTTTTGTTTTTGAAAACTAATTTTGAAATTCATTTCTCAAGTACACCCTCCCCTACTTATGCATGCATTGACATCAATGTATAAAGAAATAAATTAAATGGATGAGAAAAAGGTAGGATATTACCATTGATGCGAATATCGAATTAGTTCAAGAAACAAATTTTTAGGTCTTTTTCGTCGGATCCCAAGGCGTAATGTGAGTCTTTTAAAGTCATATCCCCAAGACATAATGTGAGTCTTTTAAAAGATCCTCAAGACTTTTTGAGTCCTTTATAGTCAGATCCTCAAGACTAGTACTCCCACCCACTCGGTTCCACTTTGTAGGAATTCTTCCGATCTCTCTCAAAGATGTGATTGACAAAAGTATACCTTGTACCAACAATTTTCTCTTAATGGGTAACCGGGACAAGTTTCAGAATGGCAATTCTTTACAAGCAACCTAGCTTACGACTCTCCTCTTATGTGCAAATGGACTTTTACCGAACCCTAAACGAGCCATACAAATAATCTTCCTTTGAAGGTCAGCGGGGAGTAAATCCCATAAACTAACAGTGGGGAATACTTAGGTTTCCATCTCAAAACTGATCTTTTCGACAACATGCTTACTTCTGTAGACATTTTTGCTCGATCTACTAGAATTCCTTCTTCCAGTATATCCCTTCCTTTACCATGAAGTGACACTTTTCCCAGTTGAGAACTAAGTTGGTATCGTAACAACAACGTTTAAGGACTAAGGAGAGATGATGCGGAGACAATCCTCAAAAGGACATGTGAATGTCTTCTCTTGGTCCTCGGGGTGAATATGGATTTGAAAGTATCCCGAGTAACCATCAAGAAAGCGGTAGGAAGCTTGTCCGGCTAATCTTTCAAATATCGATCGATGAAAGGCAATGGAAAATGATCTTTCCTCGATCGCTATTCAACTTCACATGTCGATGCAAACTCTCCATCGGTCGAATCTGGTTGGAATCAACTCATTGTTCTCGTTCTCGATCACGTGGTTCCGGACTTCTTTGGCACATCTTGATTTGGACTAACCCATTGACTATCGAAATAGGGTAGATAATCTTTGGCATCAAGGAGTTTGGCGTCCTCTTCTCAAACTATTTCCTTCATCTTTGGATTAAGCCTCCTCTGTGGTTGCTTAGAAGTATTGGAATCCTCTTCCAAATGAATCTTATGTTGAACTATCATAGGGCTGATCCCCTTGATATCATCAATTGTCCAACCTATAGCTGACTTGTGTTCCTTTAAAAGTGCTACTAACATGGATTCCTGCTCCTCAGTCAAATCTGATGCAATGACTACTGGGTAGGTTCCCAAATCTCCCAAGAAAACATACTTGAGTGTAGACGGCAAAGGCTTCAATTCTAGCTTAGGCGGCTCCTTCTTAAACTCTATATATGGTCCATTAGGCATTGCCTCAACACTAAGTTCCTCACAATCTAAGTCTGTCCGAGCTTTCAACACTTCATCAGCAGGATATGAATGAGTCTTATAATCCTGTGCTAACGCTTCAATCATACAAACCTCGTTCACAGCACACACCTCGTGGTTTTCTTTGTAGCATTATGGAAAATATTGGTTTCGACTCTCATATTACCAAAGGATAACGTCATATTACCGTTTTGACAGTTGATGAGTGCATTTGTAGTGGCCAAGAATGGTCTGCCTAGAATGATTGGTATCTGCCTACCAGATGTAGGTTCTGTGTCTAGTACTATGAAATCAACCGGATAATAGAAGTCTTCGATCTTGACTATGGCGTCTTCAATGAGTCTTCTAGGTATCTTCATTGATCTATCACTTATTTGTAAAGTAACATCGGTCGGTTTTAGATCCTTCAAGCCTGACTTCTTCGTGAGGCGAAATATGGTAGAAGATTCACACGGCACCCCAAATCTAATAAAGCTTGTTCCTCCAAAGAATCTCGATTCTGCATGTAGCAGTTGGACTTCCGGGATCTTTTCGGTTTCCACAACCGATAGATTCGTAGAGGGTGCGATGAACATCTTTGAAGCGATAAAAGCTTCTTTTCGGAATGTTGGTCTTCTTCTTTACTAGATCTTTCGGGAACTTGGCATATGAGGGAACTTGCTTGATGGCGGTCGAAATGGGATATTAATCTGTAAATTCTCAAATACATCGCAAAAATCTCCTTATCTTGGTCATCCTTTTCGGTATTCACTAGTTTGAAGGAAGCGGTCTTTTTGGATTCTTCAATATCGGTTCTCTTCTTTTCGAGCGGTTGGCTTGGTAACAAATAGTGGAGTGAATGGTGGAGTCACTTTCGTGATGACTTCTTCTTACTTACTTTCCGCGAGTAGTTCAAACTTCTCTCAATAGTTACCCGATTGGGTGGCACAACACTAGATATATCCGGAATGTTAGAACTGGGTGGGATGGTGGGGACATAAGTTACCTTAGGCTCCACGAATCTTTTCTGGTTCATAGACAATCTTGTTATCAACTTCTTCTTGCGACCTCAGAGTGGTGACATCATTAACTTGTTCATGAGTAATCTCGGGTTATCTACTTGCGGGGACACCTCTTCCTTTTCGGATTTGGCTCGGTGGCTTGGTAATGTTCCTTTTGATCTCTCTGTCGTCAAGGCGGTAGCGATTTGCCCTATCGGCCTTGAATGACACTAAAGTTATTCTCCAACTTACGGGTTCTTTGATTTGTCTGTTTTATTTCATTGACAATGGTGGTGATATCTTCTTCCGGATGTGGGATAACCGCTTTGCTTTCGGAGGCGTGAGGGGCAATATATCCACTCATAAGATCGGTACTAACTCTCTGTTTTGTGTTGGCTTGGTATTCTTTGGTTACGGTATTTGTTGATTTTGTATGGTGGTTTGGCGGTTTTGGAACCGTCATTTGGTTATTCGAACTGATTTTTGATTACGAAATCCGGGGAAAATTCCTTTGATTTGTATTTTGTGGCTTCCAATAATTACGTCCCCTCGATTGAACTGGTTATTTCTTCCTAAAGAGTTGATACTACATGCCTTTACATTAGTATCCGGATAGTCTGAAACACTCTTGATTGGTATGGCCTTCATCGAACATAACTCACAAATGGTATAACAAGGCTTGGATGGTGAGGTTTAGCTTGGAAATTGTTTGGTTTTGGAGGATTCATGGAGAAGCCCGATCAAACTTCTTGTTCAGATTTTCAAGTCTGTTGATAGGCTTTGCCATAATTGATAGCATTGCTTGATTTGGGTCTTCTTGAATTTGGTTGCCAAATTTCTTGGCACCCTCCACTCTAGCTACGTCCTCGTTGCTAGTACTCCATTGTTGAGTGTCTTGACTAAATTCTCGAGAAAGTTGTAGGCTTCCTCTCCATCCAATGATGTAAACTTACCTTGATGCATTGATGTATCATCCGCTTGTTCATAGTAGAAAGTCCTCGAAGAAAAAATGAGCGGTGTGCTCTTTCGATCATAACCATGATGTGGACATGAGACTAGCAGATTATTGAATTTCTCCGGCTTTGATGATATTCTTGATCACCTTCCCTTTGAAATTGTTATGGCTTGGCTGCATTGTGGGTAGAACTTGTTCATAAACTTTGTTCTCAACTTCTCGGTTGTTGATTGAATTGATCGATTGTCGCAGTTAACCATTCGGATGCTTTACGCCCGGTGAGAGTGGAAAAAGAATTAACTTGATACTCTCATCCCCGATATTGGTTTTGAAAGTTAGAGGGTGATAGAAATTTGTTCATGTGAACATAATTTGAACATTATGCGAACCATTGAACTTTGGAAGCATAGAAATTCACCGATGCTCTAAGTTCAAACCGATTAACTTCGTCTCGGAAAAACAATCTTTGGGTGGGTGGGTCTCAATGATTGGTGAATAGAAAATCGACTTCTTTCCTCTTTTTGTTTGCATGGGTGGGATAGCTTCGGGGATTATTGGTGTCCAAAACACCTCTATCATTGTGTGCGGCCATTGTATCAATCTCGTCTAGTATTCTTATGAGTCGGTTGTTAAACCTTGTCCATTGTTGTGTTTTCTTACTTGGGCGATGATATGGACGACGGGGCATAAACTAGAAAATTCTATAACAAAAAACTATCCTACTATGCAACTATTCTAAATTATACTAGAATGTAAAACTACTTTTCTTCAATTGGGTTGGGCTTTGCAACTAGTATCTCGCCCGTTGTCTAAAGCTGTCTCTTCTAGGGTTATGGTGAATCACTTGGATTGCTTAAGTACCCGCGCCTACAGGGCGATAGTCCGTTTGTCAAGATTCAGACAAGAAACACTAGAGTTTGATTTTTCACTGTGTTGGCTTACAACTTCAATTGTTGAAAAGGTCCTAAATGCAATTATACTAGAAAGCAATAAAACTAAACTATGATGCAACTATACTAAGAAAGCAATAAAAAGAATGAAGATTCGACTAACCTGGATGGTAGATCTTGTCTTCGAGATGTCCTTCAAGCTTCTTTCTTTCTTAAAAGGATGGATGATGTGGCTAAAATTACCTCAAGATCCAAAATTCTAATCTTGAAAGAAAACGTTAAACATAGACAACTTAAAGCGGCGGTGTAAATTATCATTGACATGCCTTTTTGTGTGTGTAGATGTGTATGGATGATGTAGAAGTATGATGATCGTTGAACAAATAGAAGCGTATCAAAACCTAATTATCCTCAATAAGTAAAGGATGAGTAGGGTATCGTTCCACTTTTAAGTGTATGTTATGTGAAGGACGGAATTTGGAAAGGGGTTTGAGGGATTAAAACTAATATTGTAGAGATTGTAGATTCTAATGCTAAACTAAGCTAAACTAACTAAACTGTTGAGAATTTATAAGAGAGGGAATTCAAGAGATTAGAATCCACCAATACTTTTGATCTATGACCTTACGCTTCATGGTTGTTCTTACAAGTAGACTACAATTAGGCAATCGGCGAGTGCCGATGCCCTTGGGATGAAACATCGTTAACAATTAACTCTATTTAAGGTTGTTCCTATGTTTATGCTATTAATATCTTCTTTCCTTTTATGTAAGCTCGGGCAGCCATTCAATGTATTACCAAGAGCAACATCAAGGAGTACTTCCTAATAGGGTGACCATTCAATGAATCACCACTTAAGGCAAACACAAAGAATACTTCCCTAAGGCACCCACTCCCGAGCTACCCCTTCTAAGGTAACACAAAGAATACTTTCCTAACTCTAAAGAACTATACTACTAGAAGAAAAGTAAAGAACACTAGAATGATATTAATATTACAAAACATAAACCCTATTCTATACTTCCATCCCCTGGTGTGGGCAATGGAACTAATAACTACAAACATAAAGAACTAACCTGATTGAAGAACACCATGAACCAGAAGAATCATTAAACCTTAAGCACGGGCTTCATCTTCTCCCTTGAAGGAGAAGATTAGCCTTCCATAAAGAAGGAAGAACAAGAAGAAGAAGAGTTGAAGAACATAAGACTAGAAATACTAATTTATTAAGACTCAGCTAGTTAAAACCGATCTTTTATTATTAATCTCTCTCTGCCTCAAGTTAAGGAGACAAGAATATAAGTGAATTGGCCAATTACATGAGGCACTTAGGTCCTCTATTTATAGGGGGTTACAATGAGCTCTAGAAGCATTCCAAACCGTCATTTGTTTCCTAATACAAATAGACTTCTTCGAGTCCGACTTCGTCTTCAAACTGAGAAGGAATTGGCTACTGATTAATGTCGATTCATGCATCCTGGGGACTTAATACATCGTCGGGGCGATTGATAAGTCCGATTTTCGATTCAACGCTCTCTATCCTTCTATCCTCTTTTGTGGGCTTTGGTCCAAACAATCGAATCCTTTGGCCTTTGGGCTTTGGTCCAAATAGACTTTAAAATAGGACCAAGGGCATCTTTAGACTTTAAAATAGGTGGCCTTCTCTTTAACAGCTCCAATTCCGGGCCTCCCCATGATCCTTAATGCTCGAATTGCCCGTTTTACCCCATTTTCTCTAATATTCTACAAAACTTTCTTTTTCACCTGTAGAATCTTAAAACACAACTTATAAACACTATTAGTCCACTAATATGGCTAAACAAGAGGCATAATCGAGGGTTAAATAGCACTTTTTGAGCACTTATCACATATCAGGGTTGTTTTGACTGTTGTTCATGGTTTATATTTATATTGGCCTTAGCTTTGTATGAGATTAAGATCCGGTACTAGTAAACCATCTTCTGTTATTTATTGTAAGCGTCAATGCACACGCCTATCTAGAATACCACACACTACACCTGCACCAATAGTTGACGAAACAGAGACTCCTCTTTCTGATTTTTACAAGGCCCTTAACGATAGCCCTAAGTCTTGCATTGTTCTTGTAGACCTAGTGGGAGATTTTCGAATCCCCCTAAATATATTTAATTTGTTACCGGTTTTTCATGGTTTAGACTACGAGAAGCCTTATTAACATATGCGTAGGATTGAACAAGTTCTTACCACATTTCATCATCCTACCGTTGGTTTGGAGCAAATTAAACTTAGGGTGTTTCCTTTCACCCTAGCCGATAAGCCGACGTCTTGGTTAACTGCCCAATCGCCTAATTCTGTAGACGTACTTATGGGCTAACCTCATTCAATTGTTCATGGAACAGTTTTACCCACCGCTGAAGACAGATGAAATGCTTCAAAAGATTCATTTCTTCCGCCAGAATCCTCATGAATCCTTTTCAGAGGCCTGGAATCATTTCACTGATCTTCTCATCGAGTGTCCACATCATAATCTTGCGAAAGACACTCTTGTTCGTGCCTTTTTCAAAGGGATTTTACATCACTATAAAGAGGTTCTTAACATAATGAGTGGGGGTAGTTTCCTTAGTAAATGTCCTCAGAGGCTTATAGGTTTTTAGAAGATCAATCTAAGCGTCAAAATAACTGGGGGGAGGGGGTAATGACATCCCCCCATCCAGTAATTATTCTTCCACAGTTAAAGCTGCCAGTATGTTTGAGGTTAAATCTGATCTCGAGCTTAGAACTCTAATCGAATCTCTCACTAAAAAGGTAGAAGCCATTTCTATTCAACATAAACCTACTCCTGTCATGAACGTCAACACTCTTCCATGTAATTTCTGTTACAACTTTGAGCATTCCGACTCATATTGTCATTTCCTCTATGAACAACCACCTGCACAGCCGGATAATGTTTGTTCCATAAATAGCGAACCTAACCCACCTTGGAGACAACACCCCAACTTCAGTTCGCGAAATAATCACCAAGTTACACCTCCGGGGTTTAATAATCAAAATATTAGACCAACGACTAATTACAACCAAGCTTCACCGAGAGAAGGACAAGGACAAGGTAATTATAATAATTATAATAATAATTATAATGCTAATAGAGGTATTGTTCTGGTTAATAATAACTATCATAACCCACCCATTAATAATCAACGTGAGATAGTTCCAGTCGTCACACCACCTGTGGCCACTACACCTTCACAACTGGATCGTTTCGAAGCCTACATGCAGGCTAACCAATAGATTTTACAATCTATTAATCATTCTAACCAACAGCTTTTACAATCCATTAATTATTCCATCCAACAGTTATCCCAAGAGAAAATCCAACCCAAAGGTGTGTTTCCAGGTCAAGCCATACCTAATCCTAAAATGCCAAACACAGCCTTTGAAGTAATCGGTACTACTAGTAATGAATATTTAAACGTACGTGAGTTAAATGCCATCACCACTCTCCTTTCTGGCAGGGTGGTGGATAACGCAGTAACTATGCCTGTTGTTACCCCACCAGTGGGCATTGCACCTGATAATTTACTAGATATCGATGTAGTAATTGACGATCCTACTCTTGTAGAGGTACCTGTTAAACCTCAACTCAAGAGGAAAGCGGCCAACGTTAAAACTCCTATTGATACCTATGCTAAATATAGAGAGAACCTACCATTTCCCCAGAGACTAGCCATGTTACACAAGGATACAAACTTTGATGAGATTAGGGAAGTTTTTAAAAATCTAACTATAAACCTACATTTTCTTGACGTTATTAAAAAGTTACCACAACATGCTAAGTTTCTAAAAGAGTTGTGCACTACTAGGTGGAAGACCAATATACCAAAAGACGCCTTTTTAACTGAACAATTTCCAACTCTATTTGAACATAATGGAATCGTTAAGTACAAGGACCATAGTCGTCCTACTGTACAATGCACCTTGGGGGATACCCACACGACGACTGTATTATTAGACTTAGGGGCGAATGTTAACTTACTCCCTTATTATCTATATAAACAAATAGGTCTACAAGAGATGCAACCAACTAAGATGACATTGAAATTAGCTGACCGTTCTATTAAGTATCCTAAGGGTGTTGTTAAAAACGTGCTGGTTAAAGTTCAAGATTTTTACTACCTAGCAGACTTCATTATCCTAGACACAGAAGTCGCTAACGACTTTGTTCCTATCATTTTAGGGCGTTCTTTCTTGGCAACTGCCAACGCGCTCATAAACTGCCGCGATGGTTCGATGTCCATGTCCTTTGGTCATCATTTTGTTGAGGTAAATGTGCTCAAAATGATGAAACAGTTATCGGATTCATCTATAGATGGGGAAGTTAGTATGATCAAGAGCCTAGCTCAAGATTATTTCAACAATACATTTCTAGAAAATTAGATGCATCAATTCCTTTCCTTCGGGAATTCAGACTTCGACGATGATTCCTACTTAGAGGAAGTCCACGCCCTTTTTGAATCTATTCCAATCTTAGATCCTTCTATCGCTCCATCTTCCGAGTTTGAAGACCTCTTACCTAAACAGGTATTCACTACTCAAGACGAGGACCCTCCGGAATCCTTTTTACCCATTCCTCCCACCCCTGTGCTTAAACCTCTTCCTGCTAAGTTGAAATATATCCAGCTTGATTCGGATGGTAGTCATCTGGTGATCATATCTTCTCAGTTATCTGCTGATGAAGAGGCATGTTTGATTAGGGTGATTAGGGAACATCGTTCCGCGATCGGTTGGTCCCTGGACGACATTAAAGGGATTGACCCTGGTGTATGCACGTATCACATATATTTGGAGGATAATGCAAAGACTTCACACGAACCTCAGTGTCGCTTGAACCCTACCATGAAAGAGGTGGTCAGGGAAGAAATCTTATGGTTACTCAATGCGGGGATCATATATCCCATTTCTGATAGTGAATGGTTAAGTCTTATTCACGTAGTCCTTAAGAAATCGGGGGTTACCGTTGTTCATAATGCTGCGGGTGAATATGTTTCCATGTGAGTTCCTATGAAATGGAGGATCTGTATTTATTACAGACGTTTAAACGCCATAACACGAAAGGATCACTTTCCTTTACCCTTTATAGATCAGATGCTCGAACGTCTAGCTGGTCATGCTTATTATTGTTTTTTAGATGGCTATTATGGCTATTTTCAGATCATTATCGATCCTAATGACCAAGACAAAACTACCTTCACATGTCATTTTGGAACATATGCTTATAAATAGATGTCTTTTGGTCTCTGTAATTATAACACCCCGTCTTTTTCTTTTATTTTTCCTAGTATAATAATAATTATTATTATAATGGATAATAGATAAAATAAAATAGGATAAGTGTTAGTGGAAATAGGAGACGTGGGTTTATAGGATAAACCTTCTTCCTTATTTCGGGGTTTTTTTTTAACAGAAAAGAAACAAAATAGGGTTGGTAAAAAACAGAGAGTTTTACAGAAAATAGAAGTTTTTTTGGAAATCTACGAATAGCTAGCTGACGGTCGAAGCTAATCACGGGTGAGTATTTTTTTTTTTCTATTTCACTGAATCTAGAGTTTGACATGTATAAAGAAATAATTTTGCTGTCTACAGTTTCCGCGCATTTTTACTGCCCTTCTGTATTATCCTTGGTACTGTCGTTGTATCGTTAAAACTTGTTAAATGCTAGGATATTGCTCGGTTGAAATTCTAAGATTTGAAATTAAACCGTGAAACTCTGAAAGTGAAGTGTTTGTTAACTCTGAAGTGATTTGTTAAACCCTGTTGAACTCTGAGATTTTAAAGTGAACTATTAGAAATTGATTAGTGAAACTAGGAAATTTAATCTGTTAGAGCTCGGACGAGGCTGTTAATGGTGGGCAAGCCTACAGAAATCGCCCTGTATAGTATTTTTGGATTGAACCTTGATAATCTTGTTGTTTTGTTATGGTATACTTGAATGAGGTTTGATTGCAGGGGGTGTGTGAGTGTTGTAGAGTGAGGGGAAGGCGCAGGCGAAGCTTGTAGAAGTCAGTAATGGCGTCGTCAAACCAAAAGAAGGAAATTGTCGAAATTGTTTTAGTTTGAACTCTTTTTTTTTTGATTGTGAATTGTTGGTGGTTTATGGGTTGTTGATGGTTGTTTGGGTGCTGGAGAGTGTGTGGTTGAAGCTTTGAACAAGCTTTAATGGAGGTCGAAATTCCCAGATCTAGTTTAGAGGGAGTGGATGGAGTTAAGGGTTTTAGTTTACCTTTTGTTAAAGTTGTAGGGTTTTTCATCAGGAGAAAAACCGATATGATGAGGAAGGGAGGAGAGGTGGCCGGAAAATGTGAGCTGGTGGTGGAGGGGATGACCAAGATTTGGATCCGGTGCTCCCAGTCTCACCAATTCTAATTCTATTTCAGTTGGGCTTGGGCCTAAACATTAGTTTGTTTGTTGGGCCGGTTTCTAATTTTTGTGGGCTTAAGATTATTTTAGATTGGGCCCGGGAAAGATTAAACCCTTTGGGCCTTAGTCTTTGGTTTTTTGGTTAGATTGACCCTTGACCGGTTGACTGCTGTTGACCAGTCAACCCTTTGAATGTTGACCAGAGTTGACTTTTAATTCGGATTATGATTCGATCTATTAAGATAGGCCTAGGGATATTAGCATGCTTGTCTTTAGGCTAAGACCCTTCTATATACGGGTGTACGTGTATTAACTACTATGTGATAATTCAGCTTTTATGATATACGACGTTATGACACTTAGACATTGATATATTAATAATGCGTAAACAATAATACAAGAAACAAGATACTCCTTCGTTCTCTGAAATAATATATGCAATAAAATTCTATAATGCGTAAACAAATTTACCGCACCTTTTTAGAACTCTCCACGCCTCAAGTTTTGGAAATGAGTTTTATGACTAATGATGTCATATGTTAGATGGGCATTTATTGAATGTGCAATAAATGGTCCGTTAGCGTTATAAATGGGTATTCATTGAATGTGCCATGAATGACCAGATTATTTGGACTGCCCTAGAGGGAACTAAGGTATTCGCCTTGCGGGTTAGTTGTATTCATTGATTGTACGGGTGTGCTTGGACTTGCATTTGCATACTGATAGGATATTTATATATGTTTATTTAGAATTTCTAACTTCCGTTTACAGGAGGGTAGGACTTAATAATATTTTGTATAGGGACGCAGTCCTACCATTATCCAGAAGTGGATATCAGTAAGTTTTAATTCAGTTACCTAGTTATAAAAATGAGTTAATAGAATGGAAGTCTTGCTTGGGAAGAAACTATGCCGGTTGAAATGACGGAACTACCTGTCTTTCAAGCTGAAAAGGATTAAGTTATAGGAAAATATAAAGTGATTGTTTGGATAATTAAAGTATGATATTATTTTATGTGGTTAATCTACTCATACCAACAAATTCCATTTTGCTGACCCATGTTTGCTTTGTTTTGGCAACGTGGGTGTGTTCTTGGGAACATAGGTGGAAGGCAGTGGAACCGCGGCGTGTAATTTGGATTTTTGTCTGAAGCAGTCAGTTAGTTCTTTTATTAGGTATGATCTTTTTGGAAGTATGTAATAACGTAGTTTCATATTCATCATGGAATGAGAATACGATGTTGAAGACCTATTATTCTTAGAATGTTATATTGATTATTTTTGGATGGAAGATAGTCTTTTAATAAAGTGAAACAGAGAAATTTTGGAGATTATTGTTTTGAAGTTGTTTCTTTTATGATGTGGGTTTTAGGTTTTGACATGTGTTGTATCCACCCCGTCATAGCCTGGGTTTTTAGACAATTGAACCGAATGATGTTTGAGATATTTATATTTCAAATATTCACTTTGTAATTGTTTAGAAATTTGGGTTGTGACAGTAATGCTCCTGGTACCTTCCAGCAGTGTATGCTTCATATCTTTAGTGACATGGTGGAGCGCTTCATAGAAGTTTTCATGGATGATTTTTCTATCTATGGAGACTCTTTCGGTGACTGCCTGTCTAACCTCTCTAAGGTGTTGACGCGGTGTGAGGAGAAGAATCTGGTTTTAAATTGGGAAAAATGTCATTTTATGGTTAAAAAAGGAATAGTGCTAGGTCATATTGTTTCTAGTGACAACATAGAAGTAGATAAGGCCAAATTAGATAAAATAGTGTCTCTACCTATACCACAGACTATCTGTGATATTTGGGCCTTTTTAGGCCATGCATGTTTTTATAGATGTTTTATCAAGGATTTTTCAAAATTAGCTAGGCCTTTTACTAATCTGCTTTTGAAAAATGCCATATTTGATTTTAATTATGACTGCAAATAGGTTTTTGAAACTTTAAAAGCCGCTTTAACATCCGCACCGATTATACAGCCTTCCGATTGGTCTAAACCTTTCGAGCTTATGTGCGATGCTAGCGATTATGCTGTTGGTGCTGTGTTAGGCCAGAAACTAGATGATAAGTCCACTGTTATTTATTACACTAGTAAGACTTTAAATGATGCTCAACGAAATTACACTACTACTAAAAAGGAATTTTTAGTTGTGGTTTATGATTTAGATAAGTTCCGACCTTATTTAGTTGGCTCTAAGACCTTAGTCTACATTGACCATGCAGCTCTTAGGTACCTTCTCGCCAAGAAGGATGCTAAATAGAGATTGTTCTGATGGATTCTTCTCCTGCAAGAGTTTACCCTAGAAATAAAGGATAAACGAGGATCGAAAATGTAGTTACCGACCACTTATCTAGACTAACCAATGACAGTGATAGTGATTCTGAGTCCATACCTTACTCTTTTCCTGATGAGCATCTTTATGCTATTTTTTCTGCCCTTTGGTATGCCGATATTGTGAATTATTTAGCTTCTGATATTATTCCTGATGTTTGGTCAAGAAATGAATGTAAGAAATTTTTGGCCAGAGTTAAGCTATACTACTGGGATGAGCCCTACCTTTTTAAGTATTGTGCGGATTAGATTATTCGTCGTTGTATCCCTCAGTGGGAATATAATGAGGTTTTATCCTTCTTCCATGACAAAGAGTATGGTGGCCATTTTAGTGGTATGAAAATGGCAGCTAAAATTCTTCAATGTGGTTTTTATTGGCCTACCCCTTTTAAAGATGCTTAGGTTCACTGCAAGATGTGTGTTCACTGCCAACAACTTGGGCGTATCACTAAACACAATATGATGCCTTTAAATCCCATTATAGTGGTAGAAATTTTTGATGTCTGGGGCATTGATTTCAAGGGTCCTTTTCCTGTTTCCCATAGTTTTATTTATATTCTTGTTGTCATGGACTAAGTTTCCAAATGGATAGAGGTCATGGCTTCCTGTAGCAATGACCATAAAACAGTTGTGTTTTTTTGTTAAAGAATACATTTTTAGTCGGTTTGGCATCCCTAAAGCCATCATCAGTGATGGCAAAACGTATTTTTGCAATCGAGTTAGTTGCTTCATTAGTGAAGAAGTACGGAGTTACCCATAAGGTGGCTACTCCTTATCATCCACAGACTAGTGGCCAAGTAGAAGTCTATAATAAGAAACTTAAAAAGATATTAGAAACAACTGTAAATCCTGATAGGAAAAATTGGTCTAAGCATTTAACTGATGCCTTATGGGCATATCAGACAACTTTTAAAATTCCTATAGGTATGTCTCTTTTTAGACTTGTGTTTGGAAAACCTTGTCACTTGCCCGTTGAATTGGAGCACCGTGCTATGTGGGCTATAAAGAGCCTTAACTTCAATATGGATGAGGTAGGTGTCAAGCGCAAATTACAATTAAATGAGTTTGAAGAAATTCGTAGCGATTCTTATGATCTTGCGAAGGATTATAAAGCTAACATGAAACATGTTCATGATAAACAAATTTTACGTAAAGAGTTTGTGGTTGGTCAAAAGGTTTTACTTTACAACTCCCATTTGCGTATTTTCCCAGGGAAATTAAAACCCGTTGGTATGGTCCTTTTCTGGTTATTGAAGTCACCCCTTACGGGGGGCAATCACCTTGGTAAATCCTAAGGACAATAGTACCTTTCAAGTTAATAGCCAACGGTTAAAACATTTTCATGAGTTAATGTCCCCAGATGTGGAGAATGTCCTTTTATAGGACCCTGTCTATGAGGACTGACCTATGATGTTTGGTGTACTTCCTTTCATTTCTATATATTGGTGAGTGCACCATTCAGGTAATCGGGCCCTCCCTTTGGAGTGTGTGGCTGTAAGTACCAGATCCTAAGTCCACGTTTAACATAATTCACGTTTTCCACTCTTACATATTTTCTCGGTTTTTGAGTCATGTTTCTCTATGGAGTGAATTCTGTTTTTATTGCTTTATTGTTTTCCTTTATATTAAACCTTATTCATAAAAAGTAAAAAAATATTATAACCATAAAAATAGTAATCTAGCAAGTCTCGAAAATCTGACTTTAAAAGACCCACATGTTTAAACAAATTTTCTAAACCATGTTTTCAAAAATTTGTTTGGGGGTGGGGTGTTTGGCCTTTCCTTTCTTGACCTCTCAACTTCCTATTCTTGTTGTTTATGCCATTTAGTCGTATTTTGATTTGGGTTGACACTATCTATAAATTTAGATTTCTTTTGATCACATAACTTATGTTATACACGCACTTAAAGACATTTTCCATTTTCTTATATGTCAACCACGGTTAGATTTGAGTTTTTTTTTATAGATCAATGGATTGTATTCTCTTTGTTAATCGTTTTCATAGCTTATTCACAAAAATCAGACCATTAACGAATCAGGTATTTTAGTTTTAAGTTTACAAGACATAATGACAGGATGGGTATTTCGGAATTTGTTTTGGGGTTGGGCCTAAACCGGTTTTACCCTACGTACGACGCACGTGCTTTCAAAAATCTCAACAGAGAGAGAAAAACCCTTCGCGAGTTCTTCTTCTCCACACCTCCATGCCTCCATTAACCATTCAAAATAAAAATAAAAAAAATACAACAACCACCGCGACCCACTCCAACTTTTTGATAGAGTTTCAATTAAAACTCTTCCCCACCTTGCATTCACCCCAAATTCAAAATCCAAACCTCAATGGCTACTCAAAACCAAAAAATTCTTCCTGAACAAGCTTTTACTTTTGACCAATTTTCACCCTTTTATAGTAATGAGATGATTAGTAGGAAGTGACAAAAGTTGTGGTATTTGAAGAATGATTTTAATCATACTGATTTGGTATTGAATTTTTATAAGAAAAGGGAGATTGAGGGTCCGAAGATTTTTGTGAAAGTGGATGGTAGGAAGAGGGAATTGAATGCAACTGTGTTGTCTAGGATTCTTGGCATTGAGTCAAGACACCTCATACTTACATTGTAGGAATCTCAATGGGGAGGAATCGAGGCTTTGATGAAGGAGACTGTAATGGAAGGGCAGTACAAAGCGAAATTGCATTGTGTTCGACAATCATCTCTGAGAACCAACTAGTTGGCTGTAGCTCAGTGGGTTGGTCGAAATGTCATTTGCACCACGAAAGTCAGTGACATCAATTCGAACTGTCTACACGTTCTCTGGGTCTTGCAGGAGAAGAGGTATGATTTTTGCATCCTCGACTTTTTGATAGCTGAGATTCGATGCGTTGGTATAAATAATGGACCCTTCCCTACATTGATTACAAAGATTATGAGGCATTGGGGCTGTGTTCCGAAAACCGATAGAATTATGTTGAAGTTGCATGCAAATGCTTGGATTTATAAGGAATGTATTCAAAGGGTGTGGGTGTTGCCTGAGGATAGGGGTGCTGAGACAGTATTAGATGAGGATGATGAAGACGACACGTCATGTTTTGATGCCGGAGTTTGGGATAAGGCTACTACGGATGAATCTCGTGCCTTCTTACTTCATCTGGCATGCGAACTCTTCATACTCAGTATGAGGAGATTCAGACGAGGCAGGGTAACATTATACGTAACCAAGCCGAGCTTCAGACCAATTTTCAGTCGCTAGCTGATGGTTATAAGGATCTCCACGCTAACATAGAGATTCTCGTCCAGCGTGATCATGAGCGCAGGGAAACCACGAATGCATTTATGGAGCAACAACAAAGATTTCAAGTAGAAGTTCTCCGACGCTTGCCACCTAACGAGGGTTCGTCTTCTGATGAATCTGGGAGGCATGAGCGTCATCGGCGCAGGACGGATGATTCTGGCCCATCCTCGTCTCGTGGCTAGTTTTATTGTATTATTGTTATGTTAAGACTATTTTTCCTATTTTTAGTAGATTTTGATTCCGAATTGTTTTGTTAAGTAGTTAATATTTGAATTCTGTATTTGTTATTTTAAATTTGAAGTTGTTTTAAATTCCGGCATATGCTATGTTGTGTATCCTGAATCCCACCCATCCAACTTATTTGGGGGTGGATTTATTTATTTAGCAATGTTTCCCTCTAATCATATCCACGTATTGTTGTTGAAATATTATTGCCTGCTTGATAATGTTGCTAAATTGGTGTAGCTAGAATTAACTAGTGTTGTTTGGTGCAACCTCAAGGAGTCATAATTAGATGATTGTTATTTTAATTCCATCCAAAAAGCTATTGGTTTGGTTTTGGAGTATGCATCTTCTCTGTTTCTATTTTTGGATTTAGAAATGTCTTTTTCCATCATGTTTTCTTAACTAGTTGGGAAACTTGTGGAACTTATAAACTAGTTCTCTATAAATCCTTAGTTCACTCTAAACTTAAAACCACACCTCTCACTTTTATCTTCAATTCACTTTAGAGAACTTCTGGTACACGGAGCGCGCACGCCCCTACTTTGCCTAAAGTTTGAGTGCGCCCACCCTAAAAACACTGGAACTCTCATCACGCAAGAGCGCGCCCGCGCCCTTACACAGGCAATCTTGAGCACGCCTGCGCCTTAACCTCCGCAGTCACTTCCAGTTCTGATTTTTTGTGGGTTCTTCCGAGGTTGTTTCCAACAGTTTTAGAGTATGTTTGTGTGATATGAAGTCTCCTCAGATCATACCGGAGCAGTCCTTCGAAGATTTGCTTGCAAGCGAGACCTATGGAGGATGGTTCCGTGAAAGGATCATGCAGTCAAGATGGCAGGATCTACTAGCAAGTCCTGATGACTCATATTCACCTAAACTTACTGAATATTATTCTAAGTTCTTTTATCAACCAGATGGAGAACAAGTGTTCTTTATCATAGTTAATGATACAACAATAAATTTCAACAAGTTTTTGGTTGCCTTTGTTGTGAAAATGCCTATGCCTGTTCCTAAAAATTCATGAGGCTATCTGTCTGATAATGTATACCTTTATAACTATGGGTATTTTCATGAGACTTATGGGGCAGGGTTTTTCATGTAGAGGACCAAGGGCAATATAACATAGCCCTTGGTAGCCTGTCCCTGAACGTAGGCACTACCATGTTCTTCATCATGATGAATATCTTAGGGGAGTGGCGGTTTTCTTCTGTGAGTAATGCCACTAGTAACGTTTTCTTTGTTTTAGCTGAGGGACGTTTCTTATATGACATTCCCCAGGTTTTAGTGGATAGTCTTGCAAGAGCTCATAGTATGAGGCATAAGTACCTTCTTATGCCTGTTTTGGTTTGCCGCATCATGTGTTTTTTTTTCCTAATTTTTGTAACCGCTACACGGATTGGGTTGGGGTTGAAATTATGAGACCCACCAATTGCGTTGTTCGTTCGTTTTGTGTTATGACTTGGCCGGGATGGAGGCTACAACCTCATTGGGTTGCTCCTTACACCCCATCAGACCGAGTAAGACTTGACAGGTTAGCACGGGTTGATGATACATGGAGAAAAGCTTGGCAAGTTATCATGACATGGCAGGATGCAAAAGAACCTCGCTTCTATATAGAAGAGGAGGAAAACGATTAAATGCTGGATATGAGGCAAGATTTATTTTTTGTTAGTGTCTATTTATGTCCCAAGCAATTTAATTTTTGTTATCCCCATAACAGGTGGAACTCATATAGAGTTGCGTCTGTTTTTATTTATCTATATTAGTATGTTCTAAATTTGTTTTTCAGGTGTTCTTCAATTTTCACGCGTTTCCATGGTATTTCCTACCCTTCTTATTTTAATACTTTGAGAACAAAACATGTTCTTGTTTAGGGTGGCATAGAAACACGCATAATTTAAGGCACCTATTAGGATATAATACATGTATAATATGCACTTGTTTTCTAGTGAAAAAATTGAAAAATATAAATAAAAAGTTTTGTTATACACTTAGGAATATTTGTATTGTTTCTTTCTCCATGATGATATTAATTTAGAAGTTTCACGTTAGCTCTTAAATTAGAATAGTCTTTAGAAATTTAGGTTAATATGTAGGTAATAATCATTGCATCTTTTCATAAATATATTGCATGAGCATCTATGTTTGTATTGGTAGTAAGTTTATAAAATCTAGGCTAGAATACTTATTCTACAAATCCTGTGAGAATATAGCCTTAAAGCCTTATATGAGTGAAATATTTGAGAAATGACACAAGGGAGAAGTAAATTCCAAATAGAGAAATCACACGTTCACTTGCTTGATCACTATACCATATCCTAAGCGAGAATTTAGGCCCTCTTTGGATCGACATAGCTAGAAATTCAAACCTTATGAAATTATTTTTTGCTAGTCGCCTCTCTGAGCCTTTCTTTAGCCTTTCATAAACCACAAATCCTTTACCCTTTTATACAAAACAAAATAAAAATAAAAATCAGCCTACCCATTTTTGAATGAGTCTGAGAATAGAGATGAAATGAAGAATAGAAAATAGAAAGACTTGTGAAACCAAGAATTTGTTAGTTGCTTCAAATAAGAAAAGAAAAGTAAGTTTCCATCCAAAGAAAAAAAAAAGTTAGAACTCCAAAAACAGAATCAAAGGAGTCAAAAGCCAAAAGAAAAAGAAAAAAAATGGCTAAGGATGGAAACAAAGTGTAGAAGCAAAGTAAGAACAAGGTTTTCTCTAGTTACATAATATGAAGACTCTATTATCTCAGACTTGTCCTTTTTGAATATCTATTTCCTCCATTCTTAAACCATCACTTAATCCCCGCAACACCTAATAAAGACCTCTAGCTCAATTAGAAATAAGTTAGTGTGATAGTAAGTGGCAGATGTGTTTGATCGACTTCGGCTTCCTTGTATGTCATTGAGATTGTAAGGTAAAGTGTGCCCACTGCATACTGGAGTGAGCGAAACTTGAGTGAAAAAATCAGAGTGTTTTTGTCTTGACATATATGTGAGGACCTATTTAAGGACGTTATTCCAAAGTTTTAGAAACGGATCTGTTATTGCATTTCATAGCATAGTTCATTATATATATATTTATCCATAGATGATTGATTATTATGCACATATTAGCTTAGATTTTGAATTGATTATTCTTTATTCATTGCTAGTGAGCTGTATAGATATCTAAGAATAAAAAAAAAAGAAAACAATAATTTCTATTTCTTAATCGTTGTAGTATAGATGAAGTTTGTGAGCACTTTCTCTGGAAAACTCTCACGAGGCTATAACTCGTCCACTAGGAAATTCCTAGTGGTTTAAAGTCTTGTTGCATATGGTTAATGCAATCGTATTCGGCGAAACGAGATTAGTTATAACTCAATTTTTTGTCACTTATTTTAATTTCTCATATTTGCTTGAGGACAAGCAAAATGCTGTTTGGGGGTGGTTTGATAAGAGCCCAAAACTGTAGTTTTAACCCCTTAATAATATTACATTTAGACCAATTATGTGTATAATAAATAAGAGTTAGTACTGTTTATGTGTTTTTGTGTATTTCAGGTATTGGAGACCAATATGTGAAGAAATATGCCACTTTTGCGAGATAAAAGAGCAAAGGTTGGTTGCTAAGAAGTTCTATGATTAAAGGCCAAGATTCAAGGAGAAAAAACCTTTTTAAAGCCCGGTCAAAGCTGAAAAGTCAAAGTCAACACAGGCAGAAATAGAGCATAAAAGTCAACAGAACTTCCACAGGTCGTATCTTTGGACTCAAACTTCGGAATTGGGCCTATTATATGTCAAAACAACTAGCTCGAAAAGAGATTTCTAATGGTATAGGCATTGACCCAATCAGAGGAGCAAAAGTGGACGAAATGGCTATTGCAGTAATTTCCAATAGAGAAACCCTTTTTGGACTTAAGTAATTAGGTTTTGGGCTTGATTTCATGGCCCAAAACATGGCTCAAAGTCCATGCACGAAATTGTAAACCTAGCCCTCTATTATATAAAGAAGACTAAGGCATAACTCTTAGCTACCTAGGATTTAATTCATATAACTTTTTGATTAGTTTTAAGTTAGTTAATTATTCAATACTTAGTCTTTAATATACTTTTTAGTTCTTAAACTCTCTCTTCAATTAGATTATTAAAAGAAAGTTATTGTTCTTCATTATGTCTTCTTCTGATCTCTCTATTAATAATGGTCTAATGACTTCTAGCTAAACCTCCGTTAGAGGGGTTTGATGAAGCTTTGATGAAGACTTGATATGTTAGTTAGAATTATTGTTTGTTAAAGAGTTTCACTCTAGTAGGAATTTATTATGTTGGAATATGAGGGGTTTCAGCAAAGCTTTTAAGCAAGTTGAAGTTAGAGACATGAACAAGAAGCATGTGACCAACGTCATAGGGCTAGTTGCAAAAAGAGTTGAAGGAATTTTTTCTTAACAAAGAGAAGTCAACACCCGTAGCAAGCAGAAAAGTTGAAAAGGAGTTTGAGCATATAAAGCACCATAGTTCAGTATATATGCCATTCAATATCCACAAACAAAGGGAGTTTTGGATCTTGGATGAGATTATCCTTCTTGTTATTTCCTATATAATGTACTATCCAATCTGACAAAAGCACTTATCCTATACAGAGTAATTCTTGAGAAACTGATGGTCCATCCACATAAAACAATTAGTAAGTTAAAAAAACAGTTAAAATATACGTCAGCGTCAATAATAGTAACTATTTTATTTTTCTATCTAACAACTAAAACTAATCTGGATAAACATATTGTAGGTTCTGCATATTGATCGGAACCGATACAACACACCTGCCTAATTTTCCTTTTAGAACAGTTTCCCACACTGCTGCTTCTGGCTATCTAACAGACTGCCAATTGAATTATTTGTTGATAATGGTGGTTTAGGTGCGTTGTTCATCTTAAATCTATGCAAAGAAGGATGGTTTTGATGATAGAAACTTTCACTCTCTAAGCTTTTCTAATCAAACTATGGGTTGTTTTTTGGTGTTATCAAAATAAAAACTTATTTGTTTAATGGGAAACTTGAAAACTAGACTTTTAAGATTGTTAATATGAAAACAAGTATGGAAAGAAGTTTGTATTGCTTAGTCACCAAGTAACACTCATTTGAACTTGTCAAATGAGTGAACTTGTGTTGGGGTTGTGAATGCAAGATTAGAAAGATGTAATGAAATAAGAGTAGTGGAAACAAGATTGAAAACTTTGTATTGAAGAAAAATAAGAACTTGATTCATTAACTAAAGCTTGAAGAACATGAAAATGGAAAACAAGGTAAATAACAATTAAACTATTAATTAAAACATATTAAACTACTCCTAATGACCAAAGATTAATTCTAGGGTAAGTTCTCTCTCCTTTCACTTTGGCTTATATACTATATACCTTTTACATTTTACAACTTTGCCCTCATCCTTTAGAAATAAGACACCTCATTAGGGTTGCTTCATGCTTTAGGTATCTTCTTGAATAAGCTTGCTAAGGATGCTCACTTTTGAGTTGAGGACATAATCTTTTGGGTTAAGGACATGATCTTTCGTCTTTTGGTTTTTAGTCCCTAACTGTTGACCGTTGACTTTTTAGCACGTTTTCTCCCAAGCTGGAATCTTCCCAAGCAGCGTCGATAGCACTCATTTTTGCGCTAAAATGCATGTATTAGGAGTATAAGTCCTACATGGCCTGATCCTGCAAAAGGTAGCAAAAACTATGAGTTGTCTGTTAATTAAGCATAAGAAGGGCATATTTGAAGCATTGTAAAGGTAGTTAAATGCACATTTGGGGACTGATCACCAATCTCGCCAAATCGGAGGTAGAAGAGCAATATCCTTGAGCACAACTAGCACAAAATGTCCTTTGTTTATGTGGCAAATGGCGATTATCTGGAACATTTCTTCTGGACATGCCCTCAACGGAAAGTACGTGACACCTAATTGCGGCGGCGCTATGGTGACAAAAACATAATTAAAAGCACTTGCGACTAAGGAACCCATGTCCAGGAGATTAAGCCATTCTTTCTCATTCATTATAAAAGACTTGGTACACTCTCAGACATCTCGATCACAATCATTTCTTCATCTCGCATTTGCCTTCCCACAAAAGAATGGCCTGTAAGATTTTCAGCAAGACGGTGATTATGAGTTCCGCAAACGATTACCATTTCCCATCCACCTTGATTACGCTGATAACCCTTCAACTTAAATGGACACTTGCACTTTTTCGTTCCTGTCTGTCGAGAGAGTTTCATGGATAGCTTGTATCGATCTATCTTCTTTGGTTTTTGAGGTCTAAAAACAACGCCTCTCTCACAATTTAAAAACACCCTAGGTCATTTTCAATGCTATCCGACTTTGTAATGATAACCATGAAACCAATTTCTCTTCCTACCTCTCTACACAAATCAACAAGGTCTTTTCGATTGTCAAATACCTACAATCATTTTGTTATAGATTGTAATATATCACTATTCGGATAAATGATATACTAAATTTATAAAAATGTCTTCAAGTTCTTACTGTTGTAGTTGTAAATGCGTCAGTCGTATCCGGACAAACAAAATTAGAGTTTTCTGTTGGGCTTTCTTGCTCTTCATTTTCCGACTCATAATTCAATTGAAGCAAAGACAATGCATTTGGAGATGCACTACTAATAGGATGAGGATGTTCAAAGTTAAATTTTAAAAAAAAAAATATGGATTAGGTTTCGTATACTCAATATACACCCAAAAGAAATAGCATTATGCTTAATATTGCAAACAAACTCACATTTTTGTTTGGTGTTTGTACCTGTTCATTGTAGTAATCCAAGTATAATAGTCTTATGAGTTCTCCCATTCGTCAAAATATGATTTTGAATTTTTTTCTTCATCTTCATTCGGTTGGTATTCATCCTCATTACTTTGGTATGGTTGATTCAAATCAAAAGTGGGTGTTTGCATGTTTATTGGTTAGATAAAAAAAGAGGTTATTGGAGAAGAAGAAGAAAACTGTGGTTTTTTTCTTCTACAAGTGAATCCCGTAGAGGGTTTAGTATGGGTCCCACAAGTTATATTTAATAAATGACTTATCTTAGTCAATAAATTTTTTAGGTACGTCTAATAAAAAGAAGGGTAATTTAAGAAGCTAAATATGTCTAAAATAATTTTATTTATTTCTTTTAAAGTTGGGGTACGGGAGTGTTTTTCTGGGTGTGTCTAAGATCACCCTTCTCTTTATCCAACATTCAAACTCCTAATTCCAAATGTCCCCGACTGTCTTTTTCACTTACACTCTATTTGGTACAACGTGGGCCTCAAAGTTAAATAATGCAAATAATATTTGCTCTCTTTAATGTAGGTACAACCTAACCTGTTGCATTATTATTCATCCTCTTATTTTTCCAAGTGAAATTAAAAGAATAAAAGGCCTAAATTAAATTGTTATTACTATCTTTAAAATGTATAATAAATTCATATTACAAAAAATTTTTTTTATTAAACATTAATTGTATTAAAAAATGTGAAACTTAAGAAATATTATTGTTCATATAAAAAAATTTATAAAACACACACGCATGGTGTGAATCCTCTAGTATACTGTAAAGATTTTTGTTAGGAAATTAAAACGTTGGAATTAAAACAATACAAACTATTGAAATTAAATTCGATTTTGTCATCCATTCAAGAAGTGGTGGCAACTCATGGGACCAAATTTAAGTATCTAACTAACTACTATAGTACGGCTTGATTAGCCAAATAGTACCCATTCCAAAGAGTCCGAATTTGTTCACCAGCACATTAGCTGGTGAAATCTACCAACGCTACTTAGAGCCCACGTGTATTACCAAACCTCTCCTATTTTCTTTTTTCTTTTTTCTTTTTTAAAGAAATGAATTAAAAAAAAGTAAGTATATCCAAAAAGACCAAAAAGGAAATAACCCTCTAAGATTTTCTCCCCAAACATTACGTACTTTCTCTCCACTTCCCTCAAACTTCCTTCTCTCCCTCCATCCCTCTTCTTCCCCACTCTTCTGTGTTCATTGAATCAATTTATAAATGGATTCTAAAAAATTCAGATAAAAAGAGGTTAATACCCAACAAGCCAATTGTAGCAGTTGGTGCAAGTGCAACAATTATTTTAGGAGCTTAATCCATTTCTAAAGCTCTTCCTGTATCAACTTTCATGAAGCTGTTCACTTACACATACCTGCTTCACGTAAACTTGCTTTGGTTCAAACACAAAAGGCAATTATAGCATTTTAAAAACCTAACCCCGTTATTTTTTTTCCCCAACACATATATGCAGTAGAGCTTGCTTTCAAGAAAGTAAACTTGCAACAATAAGCTTGTCGAATTTTTTTGGCATCCCATGATTTTTCTCCGGTTTCGCTTTCATCAGGTTCCATCTTTAATTACTAAAAGAGGAAAAATATAGAAAGGTACGGTATAGGAGTGGAGAAGATGAAGAATGAAGGAAGGGCGGGAGAGAGAATGGAAGTTGGAGGGAAGTGGGAGAGAGAGAGTACGCCAATGATTTGAGGAGAAAATCATGGGAAAAATTGTTATTTCCTTTTTGGTAATTTTTTTATATACTTACTTTTTTTTTTTTTTTTAATTTATTTCTCTAAAAAAGAAAAAAGAAAATAGGAGAAATTTGGTAATACACGTGGGCTCTAAGTAGCGCTAGTAGATTTTACCAGCAAATGTGATGGTGAACAAATTCGGACTCCATTCCAAATCTTCAAATATTCGGTTGACTCAGGCGGCAGCTAACAAATGAGTGGGACTAGGCATTGATTTATGTTGTTAAATGTCAAACAACTGATATAGTGGGGACCACCTACTCAATAAAAATCAACTAAAACCACAAAACTTGGAAGAGCCCACCAATTAAAACCATCAGTGTACCACAAGTCAGTGGATGAAACAAGCAAGTGGGGTTTATCGAAAAAAAAAAAAAAGAAACAAGCAAGTGGGTGTTTGAATTTTATTTTTTTCAAAAAAATAAAGAAAAAATATTTATTCTAAAAGCAGTTTTTAAATAATCATATTTATTTATGATTTTTTTTAAAAGCTATTTTATCAAACCGACAGATTTTGCACGATATTTCTTGACATATTTCAACATATTGCGGCATTTAGTACTAAAACATTCGGGCAGTTCATTTGCCTTGAGTACCCAAAGTGAAAAACCAATTTTTTTTTTTTTTTTAATTTTTAACTTAGAAAACAAGTTTTTGCTATTTATCTTAAAACATGTATTTTGGACCAATAAATATTTTTTAGGTGAAAAACTACTTTTTAGAAAAATGAAAAATGGAGACCAAACATGTTTACTTTTTCAAAAAACAATTTTTTCACAAATAAATATTTATTGGTAATAAATAAATAGATCCAAACACCCCCTTATTTAACCTACTATTTGAACCTACTGATGTAGCTCCACGTCAACACCCACAAATTTTAGATGGAAACCCGTCCCACGAGTCTACCGACAAATTGAATTATTTCTTTTCTAAATTACAAAAAAAGAAGAAAACAAGAAAACTAAATATGAAATCCTTCTCCTTTCTTCTTCGTCTATTCTGTTTCTTTCCCCAAACAGATTTAAACTCAAAGAACATCATTTTTCATTGAAGGATCTCAAGCAGGAGAATAATCGCTCGTCATACAAAATCTCTATTAAAGCTAAGATCTTAAAAAAACTGGACTCTCCATATTAAAAAACTTCACAACTTAAACTTGTATATGTTAACAAGTACATTGATGAAGGCAATATATAGTGATATTAATTAACATAATGGGATTTTTTTTCTTTGGAAATTGTCTATATTTCTTGTGAAATAGAAATCCATTGTCTTATTTTAGATGTATTGTTAAGCTTCCTCCGTTTAGTATCAAGCATTCCAATTAGGCTTTGAAGGGTAGATGGATGGAAACACATGCAACATAAACATACCCACTTATCGGTGAAAAACCTTAGATAATTTAAGGCACTTTAGCACTCTCTCCTTTCCTACATGTTAAATGAAACAATACACAACCTTGTCAAAGTTCACAATTTGAGATTCTTCTAATATAATACAGAACACGTCACTGCTGCAGCAATTAATAACCTCAGAAGGTTTGAATTCCAAGAACTCAATCCTATCAGCCAAACATGTAGTTATTAATTCGGCGGATTGAGAGATTGACAGTTTCAAAGGAGAACGGTTATCATTGATCTTGTGAGGATGAGCGGTCAATAACGAGTGGAATGATTCGCAGTTTAAGATTTTCATCTTGAGATTTCTTTAAGATCGTTTTGCATTCCAAAAGAAGAAGAGACGGGGAAAAAACAAGGATTTCATTTTTATTATTGTTTCCTTTTTTTCAGTAAAATTAGTAGGTACTGACGTGGAGCTGGTACCTTTTTTGACACATCAGTTAGGTTGAATTAGTAGGTTCGTGTAGCACCACAACGAAACACCTCAATCTTCACCACAATTCTGATGGGCTTTCCTTCATAACTCGAAAAGAAAATAAAAAGCTTAAATCTTTTTCGTTCATTTCACATGCTCATGGGCCTATTTTATATTAATATATGTCCTTAGATTTATCTACTATCTATATACTAAAGCAGAGACCTCCAATGAACGATTTTCTCTCTCCTATGTGGCATTCTAATATAAGAGTTAACATTTTCTCTCTCCTATGTGCCACTCTAATATAAGAGTTAGCTTTTTCTCTCTCATAGTCTTTTCTAATAGCCTACAATCTCACATACATAGAACCTCTTTGGAGAGTCTGAGTGTATTTCTAATTCTTATATTTGGAGAGTTTGAGTGTTTCCAATTATTATATATTTGATCAAATAAAAATAATTGCTAAAAAAATAGGTTATTTGTATAAGGTAATTTCCTATTACGAATCAAACACTTTTAGTGTTCAAATTCTTATATATTTTATCAAATAAAAAAAATTGTTAAAAAATAAATGATTTGTATAAGCTAATTTCCTATTACAAATCATACAATTTTAGTGTCTATGATAAAGCACTGACTAATTTCCAATATATCCTTAACGTGGCCTCAAAAACACTACATATTCTTCAGTTAATAACTTATTATAAGATGTAAAATCAGCTTTCGATGGTTCCCCACATTCTCTAAGGATTATGTGAGATATACCGAATTAGAACACTCCAAATATTATCCGCATAACCCTTTCATATACCTAGAATTTGCATTTGTTGTTGGTTATTAACTTCTTAAGAAGTAGACCAATATACTTCTCGAGTAAGTGCCTGAATACCCACCACGCACTCTCATATTTTTAACATATGCACTTTTATTCCTTTTCGTTTTTCTTTCTTTGATCTCATTTTGATTTTCAAACACATGTAGGCTACAATATGATAATACATATTGAAAGTCTAAACCTGTAAAAAGAACACCGACTTATTATGAAGGGGTGCTTTTATTTGCACATTTGATTTATGTTTCTTTGTATGACATTGTTTCTTTAGACAATCTAATGATATATTTAATAATCATCTAAATACAACCTCTCACATATATACACTCGAACACTCGATTCAGAAAATGTCAAAGTTAACACGAGATCAAATGCTAAGGTGCAAACTCTCCCAAGTTCTTTCTCATTAATGTAGATAAATGTGCTTCTATCGGTTTAAGAACACTATGAATTGAAAGGATCGGACGATCACCGATAGTCATATTTGGAAGATAGGTAGATGTAATGCATGGTGGTTATGCATGTGATGTTGTTTTTCTATTCAATGTATATAGAGCAATATAGTACATTTACATGTGAATTCATAGAGCTTTTTCCATTACAATAAAAGCTGACTATAACAATCTAGATTTTGTATTCGGATATCATCGGGAAACACAAATGAACACAAAAGCAAAATTGTATTTGGCACTGGGGACGATTTCTTTTAGGGCCCAAATGGTAAGCAAAACCTTAAGTATATGTACTTAACTAATTTCATTTATAAACAACATTGGCTTTCTTTGAGCTAAATACATACAACCTTCTTACATTTCATTTTAGCTCCTGGAACATAAATTGGAATTGACTCTTATAACAAATACAATATACTGTGAGTGAATCACTTCATTCAGGAGCGATAATTAAATTAACTAATCGAGGTGGCTATCTTTGGTTTCCTAAGTTTTGTTTTTTTCCCGAAAGTCAGGGAAAATGGGATAGTGCTAAAAATAAGTTTTCAAAATTTGTACTTATTCTGAGTGAAGGAAGATGTGATAATGCTAAAAGATATGGGTCAGGATACTTATAGAATGTCCATATCATGGAGTAGGATCCTGCCAAGTATGTTTCACTTCTCTAACTTCATAAATGGGTGTGGATGCTTATAGAATGTTCATATCATCATGGAGTAGGATCTTGTCAAGTTGTATAATAATATGATGTCCTATACGAGCTACTCTTGGTATTGCATAAGAAACCTATTATTGAATTTGCATTGTGATTAGCATTTCAAAGCGATGGAACTACAGTTGAACTTACAATAGCTCAACAACCTTTATTCGATACGCAACAAACTTTGGTTGCAAAGAGAGCCACCTAAACATTTTTTGGTTGTAAGAATTTTAATAATTATATTTTAGAGTAAAATATATTGAAACTTAAAAATTCTTATGAGTATTCTACTGATAATTGATGGATGATAATTATTTGGTCCAAAAGAGTGAAGAGTGTTTGTGTTAATTATTATTATACTTATTTTTGTGATACTTTATTGATACTATCAAACTTAACCCTTTTAACATTAGTGCAATATTGGAAGAACTTTGTGGTACTATTTCTTCATCTGAACTTTGTTTTGCAATGTGCTTGCAGAAACATTGAGAATAGATAAATATACTATAAGAAATAAAGAAAAAGGTGAAATAAGATGGAATATTTGAGCATTTTATTGTAAGTTCAAAGTGTGTGTTAGAAGCTTCAAGTTTGGAAAGGGAATGTTATTTGAAAGTCACACTCTTCTTCCATCCATTTGATTATTAGATTGTTCAAATCTGAAAATTAATGATCATTACTCATTTTACCCACCCAATCTTATGTTAAGACTTTGACATGTTCACATTGACGATAGACATAGAACGACATGATCTTCTATGTTATTCATGTTGGAATTGAATAAGTATATTTTGCATGTATACAAACAATCACTTAGAAAAAGAGAAAATACTTGGGAGAGTATTCTAAGTAGGTGAATGCATTTTCTTGAAAGAGAATTTTTTTTGTATTCATTAATTCATCGTAGAACACGTTCATGTGATAAATATTTTCAAGTGGGAGTAATACGTGTATTCTTTGAGGATATGGAAAGAATCAATTTGTTTTAGTGATTTGATAGATATTTTAGTGATTTGTACACATTAGTACGTAAGCCGAGCGGGGATGATTTACTGATAAATCACTATAAATCTAAGAAAACTATTATATAAGCTAGATTGAGTTTAAGATAATTCCATTTGAAAAATTATGGATTAATATCCTAAACCACAAAGTGAAGATACTATCTCAATTTGATCCCTTAGTTTCCAAGCACTTATGCACTATAATCGCTGCTCATTAACGTATTTCGGTTTATTTTCAATAAAAATATATTCTGATTTGAAAATTTGTGTGAGACATTTTGTAAAGCCTTTTCATCACACAAAATATTTAATAGATCTCGGGAGTATGCCCGGGTCCAAAATCTAGTATTATAACTATACCTTCTTGGCTCTATTTTTCAAGGCTTTACAGAGTCTCCAACTTTTTCTAAACTCTAATACTAATTACAGGAAAAAAAAATCCAAATCTATTTTTTGGAGCACTTTAGAGACTCCAATTTTTTCTAAACTTTATTACTAATTATAAAAAAGTAGAATATAAATAAATAAACAATCTCATCTAGAGTTTCATAGAATGTCCAACTTTTTCTAAAACATATAGCTAATTACGGAAAAAAAAAACTAAATTGCAAAAAATAATATTTTCAACCAAAAATGATTTTCCTAAAATCCTTACGCTACAAATAATAGTTTCCACATTAATCTCAGACGAAGTTTAACATAACAAAGTTTCTTTCTAGAAAATAATAATGAAACAATAAAAGAACAAAGGAAAAAATGAATTGAGTTGCTTGAACATTTACTTTATGCATTTGTTAACCACACATGTAACTGGAAAAAAAAAAAAAAAAAATAAACTAATCATAAAATAAGTAATAGTGTACACCAAAAACAAATAAAATTGTATTGTATGCAATATATATATGGGCATAACAAATAAAGTTGAATCAATTTGAGGTGTAAAATTTAGTCATAGTTAAGGATTTCAAAAACCACATGCCACAATAATTACGATATATTCTAATTTAATTTATGAATTTTATAATTTCCAATTTTAACGGAATAACGAGATTCAATTAAAACGGACGTTGGCTTAAATAAATTATATAACTATTGATTTAGTTAAAATAGACGTTGGGCTTAAATAAATTATATACCAAACCAAACCAAAACAAAACAAATTACATGTGAAAAATTAAATTATATAAAAAATAACATCAAAAAATATATAATAGCAATTGAAAAAAAAAAAAAAAACCCTAATAATAACAAATATTTTCAAATATATATAATATTGCATGAAACTAACGTCAAAAAACAATTACCGAGAAACATAAAACTATATGCAAATGCATTGAACTAACTTCAAATAATATTTAACAGAAAATCGGAAATTGGATGCACATACAAACATTAAACTAATAAACTAATTTTAAAAATTAATTAATGGACAATCAGAATATTGATACAACTGCATTAAACTAACCTCAAAAAATAATTAACGGAAAATCAAAACTTGGATGCAAATACATCAAACTAACCTCAAGAAATAATTAACGGAAAATCAGGAATTGGATGCAAATTCATTGAACTAACCTCAAACAATAATTAACGGAAAATCAGAAACTAGATGCAAATACAACATCATCGAATAATAAACGAGAAATCGGAAACTGGCCGGATGCAAATGTATTAAACTAATCTAAAAAAATGATTAACAGAAAATCGGAAACTAGATGCAAATGAATTTAACTGAGCTCGAAGAATAATTAGCAGTAAATTAGAAATTGGATGCAAATGCATTAAACTACAGCAAAGAATAATTAACAAGAAATCGGAAACTAGATGCAACTACATTGAATTAACCTCAAAAAATAAATAACAGAAAATCAAAAATTGGATGCAAATGCATTGAACTAACCTCAAAATATAGTTGTGTTATATGTTGTGGGAATGTTTCGATAAGTATAGTTTTGCATTTAAAACGGTGTTTATCTAATCTTTTTTCCTATAATTGGGAACACCTTAGCTTACTATTCAAGTAGCTTCAATATGAACTTTATCTTATTAGATAATTTCATAAAACTTCAATCAAACTTCTATTATTAAACAACAAATGAAGTTGAAGGGTTTTATCAATGGCAAGTTATTTTTTTTTAATAAAGAGTACGTGAGGTTTTCATGTTATAAGAAATTTGGATGAGTGAGCAATATAATATCTGTATATAATAGTTATGCATATACAGTTGAATATATTTTTTAGAATAATTAATATGACAGGACTCATTCGTAGATAATTTTTGAAGATCCCACATAGTGAGTCGGGTATATAATTTAAAGAATAATTAACGAAAAATCAGAAACTGGATAATGTTTGATGATCCAATATAGTAAATCAAGCATAATTTATTTTTATGTCATGTTTGCAAGGACACTACATATGGATAAGTAGAAAGTTGGTATTACACACCACATTGGATAATTAAAAGGAAATCGAAAACTAGATTCGAATACATTGGCCCGAGCTCAAAAGAGTAATTAACGGAAATTAAAAACTTTATGCAAATGCAATAAACTAAACTCAAAAAATAATTAATTAGAAATCGGAAACTGGATGCAACTGTATTAAACTAACGTCAGAGAATAATTAATGGGAAATTAGAAATTGGATGCAAATGCTTGAAAAATATTTAACAGTAAATCGGAAACGGTATGCAAAAATGCATCAAACAAACCTCAAATAATAATTAACGATGAATCAGAAACTGGATGCAAATGCATTGAACTAACCTCAAAATATAATTAACATGAAATCAAAAACCAAATGCAATTGCATTGAACTAACCTCATAGAATAATTGATGGGAAATCAGAAACTACATTAAAATAACCTCAAAGAATAGTTAACGGGAAATCAGAAATCGGATGAAATTACATCGAACTAATTAAAATCTCAAAGCATAAATAATCATAAATCATAAACTAGATGCAGATGTATTGAACTAACCTTGAAGAGTTATTAATGAAAAATCGAAAATTGTATGCAAATATAATGAACTAATCTAAAGACTAATTAACGAATATAGAAACATAAAAAAATGGATGCAAATGCACTGAACTAACCTCAATGAATAATTAATGGGAAATCATAAATTTGATGCAACTGCATTGAACAAACCTCAAAAAATAATTAACGGGAAATCGAAAACTTGCTGCAAATGCATTAAACTAACCTCAAAAAATAATTAATGGAAAATCAGAAATTGGATGCAACTGCATTGAACTAACCTCAAAGAATAATTAACGGAAAATAGAAAATTGGATGTAACTGCATTAAACTAAAATCATATATTAACTAACAGGCCGGAAATCAGAAATTGGATGCAATATCCTTGATGAATATTTAACGGAAAATCAGAAACTAGATGCAAATGTATTAAAATAACCTTAAAGAATAGTTAACTAGAAATCGAAAACCGGATGTAACTACATCGAACTACCCTCAAAGCATAAATAACCGGAAATTGATTGGAAACTAGATGCGAACTAACTTCGAAAAGTAATTAACGGGAAATCAGAAACTGGATGCAGATGTATTAAACTAACCTCAAAGAGTAATTAACGGAAAATTGGAACCTTAATGCAAATGCAATTAACTAATCTCAAAGAGTCATTAACGAAACATTGAAAACTAGATGGAACTGCATTGAATTAATTTTAATGAATACCTAACGAAAAATCGTAAACTTGGTGCAACTGTAGTAAACTAACCTCAAATAATAATTAACGAAAAATCAAAAACTTGATACAACTACATTGAATTAACCTCAAAGAATAATTAATGGAAAATCGGAAACTAGATCCAACTACATCCATTGAACTAGCATCAAAGAATAATTAACGTAAAATTAGAAATTTAATGCAAATGCATTGAAATAACCTCGAAATATAGTTGTATTATATATAGGGAGAATATAATATCTCGACAAGTATAGTTTTGCATTTTAAGTAGTGCTTATTATAATTATTTTATTATGATTGAGAATGTCTTGCTATTTAAGTAGCTTCAATATCATCTTCGCCACATTGAGCATTCTCATAAAATTTCAATCAAACTTCTATTATTAAACATAACAACCAAAATAAATCGACGGGTTTTACTAAGATTTGGTGCTTTCGTTTGATAGAGAGTGGTGCAAAAAATTTAAACAAGTAATTAATATAATTTTCATATCTCATAGCTATGAATAGTTGCTAATATTTTTTAGAATAATTTAATATAACGACACCCGTTCGTAAGACGGGTTCGAAAGCTAGTTTAAACTTTAAAGTCATTACTCATTAGGCTTAATTTAATCCCATGATTATCATGCAAATTAAAATAAGGGTATCCTAAAATATATATGCCCCATTCAAAATCTAGTTAATATTTGGGTTATTTAGGTTTTAGTTCTACTTTTTATGGCGTATTTAGGCTTTTGTCATAAAATTATCGATCATTAGGTTTATATCCTACTTCCATCTATTGACTGTGAGTCATCTCACTTGACAGTGGTCAAACTGTTTAATTCTCTTTGATTCTTTTCTTTGAAAAGGCCAGAATACCACTTGGGCGTGCATGTCACGCGACTTGAAATTGGATAAAAATAGGACCAAACCCTAATTTACCCAATTACTGGAGGGGTAAATCCTAAAAATGAGATTCTTGAAAATAAAAACGCGACTTGAAATTGGACCAATGAAATCATCTCGTGTCAAGTTATTACCGATTTCTGTCTAACGCAATTCGATCCCAAGGTAATCATATTTTACACTTTGGCAGTTTAGCCACACATAGCAACATTCACAATATTTGAAGTAAAGCATTATAGACAAAGTCATAATTCGTACTATTTAAGCAATGCTATAAATCCTACCCGCACCCCCGCCTTCACGTACATTTAAACATTGTGCGGTAACTTGCATCCTTTAGTAGTTTGTCATTTTTTGCCTTTACATATAAGAGGTTGCAGGTGCGTCCATACACGAAGTTTCTTCAGGTGGGCAACCAAAACAAATTGCAAGAAGAATTTATTAAATACTAGATTAGAGCATTAGTTATTGCATAGATTTCAACTTGCTTGATTTCAAGTCAACCACTACACATTTGCTACTGCTTATGATTTTTTGTCCTTAGTTCCAGCTACAACAACACCATTTCCCTCAGATTGTATCTTGGCCTTAGACTTGTATTCAGTACGTGATTGTAGTTGTGAGTGAGGATCTCCCTCACTTTGGGACTGGTCTCCCCATTAGCTAGCCAAGGCTTTATGGTAATCCAAGTGATAAATTGTGGCACATCGCCAGAAAATACGATGGAGACTGTTATGCAAGCAAGAGTGCTTTGATGTTGTAGTTGATCCTATTTTAATAAATCTATCTTTTTTAAGTAGGGAAGTTTAAGTGAAGAAAAACATGAAATCTAGCCATTCCCAGACAAATGGAGTCCATATCAAGAAGTAGCGACATGCCATCAATTGAAAGCCGGATCAAGGAACATCTACAACAAAAACGAAAAGCATGTGCCCTTGGAATCACCACTTGTCAAATGGTAGATAATTTCATCACTAACAATTCGACACGTAGTGATTTCATCGGTCCAATTTCAAGTCGATTTTTTATTTTCAAGAATATCATTTTTAGGATTTACCCCCTCTTGTAATTGGGTAATTAGGGTTTGGTCCAACTTTTACCTAATTTCAAGTCACGTGACAAGCATGCTCTAAGGGTATTTTGGTCATTCAAGAAAATCAAAGAAGATTAAACAGTTTGACCACAGTCAAATGAGACGACTCACAGTCAAAAGATGGAAGTATGATATAAACCTAATAATCGATAATTTGAGGACAAAAGACTAAATACCCCATAAAAAATAAGACTGAAACCTAAATGACCCTTAATGTTTAGAATAGTTTCTTTGTGACAATGCTTAGAATAGTTAGAAGATCATATGTACAAAAAATTCAACTAATCTAAAATTTATAAATGCCCTAATGATTTTGAGTTTGTTTACGTGTTTTTTTAATATATGTCCTTAGAACCCCTCTCGTAATCCAATTATGAAACATTCTTTGTTGCCCAACCCATCCAGAAGCATTTACACCTCAAGATAAATGACGACTGCCAGAAAGAATGACCAAAAAGATGAATGAGCCCAACAAGAGTAATACTATACGCACCAACAGTTTTGCCACCAACTGATGTGGTTACCTAATTTGACTAAATTCCTGCTGACTAGGATTTCCACTAACAAAACAAAAGTAAATAACTTTCCCCTCCACAACTTTTTATTCCCAATTATATTTTCCCTCCATGGCTCCTGCAAAAATTGATTAACGGTAGTAAGATTTTCTCCAGGAGTACTCTTTTCCAGCCCAGCACCATTTAATCTTACCATTACATATCACTTCAAACGAAAAATTTAGGTCAGTTTATAATTTCTTATTCCCCTTTTATTCCTCTTATGGATGAGTGTGCTATGTTCATGTTCATTTTTTCCCCTTAACTTTCATCTCCATTCGATTTAAATGATCTATTTAAATCATTAGAGTTGAAAACACGCAAAATTTGTTTTCACCATTAGTTTGTGGCACCTTTTTTGAAACTGTTTTTCATTTTTTATTTACCCCGGCTGTACAGTGTTCATTTTTTGTCCCCGTTAGAATACCAATGGAAGAAGTACTAGACAATTTTTCAAATCAAGAGGTGATGTAGAACTCACAGTTGAGAAGCCTGCAGTAGGAATGTCGTTTAGCTCTGTTAATGACCTTCTTGAATTTTATGCAAGATACAGAAAAGAGTTAGGATTTGGTATTTGTAAAAGAAGCAGTACCAAAGATGATAACGGGGAGGTGAAGTATTTGACTATAGTTTGTTCATGTGAAGGAAAAGCTCGGTGCACATGAAAAAGTCTAGTTAATATGCGTCCAATATCAAATCAGATTGCAAAACTAGAATTACAGGAGCTCTACTACGCCTTGATGGAAAGTGGATAATAACCTCTGCGATACTTGGGCATAACCATGGTTTAAGTCCGAGCAAATCCAGGTTTTCTATATAGATGCAATAGGAAACTTACACCAAAAGTAAGGAGAAGGCTCGAAAACAATGATGAATCCAGCATCCGTCTGAATAAGATTATCAATTCATTTGTTTTTGAGGCAGGGGGTCATGAGAACTTGTCATATTTATAGAAAGACTGTAATAATCATGTTGAAAAGTTTCGTCGTTTGCAACTTGGAGAAGGATATGCTAATGCTATGCACAATTACTTTTAAAAAATGCAAACTGAGAATTTTGACTTTTTTCACATGATGGATTTAGACAATGAAGGTCGATTGAGGAATGTGTTTTGGGCAGATGATAGGTGTAGGGTAGCTTGCAAAGAGTTTGGCGATGTTATTACATTTGATGCAATGTACTTAACAAACAAGTATGACATGCCATTCGCTCCTTTTGTGTGTGGTGGTGAACCACCATGGTCAATTAGTGTTGTTAGGTTGCAGTCTTATCTCAAGTGAAGATACTAAGACATATGAATGACTATTTAAATCTTGGATAGCATGTATGCATGGATGTCCTCCGAGTGCAATAATTACATATCAAGATAAGATAGAGCAATGCAAAATGCCATAGCTGCTGTTTTCCATACTGCACGACAACAATGGTGCCTGTGGAACATCATGAAAAAATTGCCTGGAAAATTGAAAGGATATAAAGAGTATGAATCAATCAAATTATGTATGCAAATTACAGTCTATGATTCTTTAACAAAAGAAGAATTTGAAGAAAACTGGTGCGATCGCGAATTTGTTTTAAAATACGATCTCGGAAGCAATGAATATATAGTTAGGAGGGTTGTACAAGAAAAGAGATCATTGGGTGCCTGCATTAGTGAAAGACAACTTTTGGGCAAGAATGTCAACCACACAACGAAGCGAGAGCATGAATGCCTTCTATGATGGCTATGTCAATTCAAAAACTACTCTCGCCCAGTTTGTTAGAGATTATGAAAATGATTTGCGAAGTAAGGCCGAAAAAGAAAATTAAATCAAGCAGACTTTAATTCTTTTAAATCGAGGCTCCCTTGTATAAGTCTTTATGATATGGAGAATCAATTTCAAATTAAAGTGCTTACATGACGGCAAAATTTCTGGAGTTCCAAGAAGAGTTGAGAGGGAAACTTTGTTGTGATTTATCTATGTGTAAGGAAGATGAAGAATACAAAGTAAACAAAGAGGTACCATTTGGAGTTGGGCATAATAGAGCCACATTTAAGGTTAGGTTTAAAGAGGATCTCAAAGAAGTTGATTGCAATTGTTGGTTGTTTTAGTGTATGGGGATACTATGTAGGCGTTCTATTATGGTACGTGTTACTACACAATAATATTTACCAAGTACCAAATAAGTACATCTTATGAAGGTGGAATAAAAATGTCAAATGTAGACACACCAAAATTAAGATTAGTTATGACAACCGGTTTGCCAAACCTAAATCACGTCGTTTTGATGAACTGTGTAATGCTTTTGAAGAGGTTGTAGATATGGTAGTAGATTGTGAAGACAAGTATAAGGAATTGATGGTGCATGTACATACTTTAAAAGAGAAGTTTAGTCATGATAATGGTGCTTGTGGGGGCACTAAGCCTATTTCAAAGAAGAACATCGTTCCACCTGCATATGGAGACGATACAATACAAACAATAGGAAGTCAAAATATTCTTACTCCGATCCTTTGGCTGTTCGGTGCAGGGGGCGAGGACCATTTAAAAGGAAACAAACTAATCTCGAAAAAAATTGTTCAGAGACTAAACAAGGGGGGAAAAAATATGAAAAGTTTTACCTAGCAAGGAAAAATAAGGTCTAATGACATTTTTTCATTAAAAAAACAACTGTCATTATAGAGCCCATCATAAAAGTTAACAAAAAAACGTCATAATTGTTATGACGGTTCTGGATAAGCTGACATAAAAGTTTGAACTTATATAACAAAATTTCATTTATAAACGTCATAACTAAATACATATGCATAACACATTTTACTTAACCGTCATAAATTTACTAGAAAATGCGTCAAGAAATAAACCTGTTTTATGACTGTTTCTATGTAAGCATCACCCTGACAAAAAAAAGTCAAGAAAATAACACTAAAAACTGTCAATAATTGGTATATAACACAATAGTTCTTTGAAAGCCGTCATAACTTCTTTTTTTTTTTTTTTTTGCACCCCCTAGTGAATCTGAAATTCCTGTAAATCTGAAAATTCTTGTAAATTTGAAATTCATGTAAACCAAATGCATTCACACTCCCTGAGTTGACAACTCAACTCCACTACGAAAACTAGAATCATACTTTTATTAACAACATAAATCATTCCAAGAATTTGTTAATATTACATGATTTATTCACCAAGAAAAAAATTAAATATCTCAAAACTTGATTCAAAATCAAGTCTCATAGTCCAACAAGAATGCAATTTACATAACTCATCCAACAAATTACTAATCAACCAATCCATCTTAAACAAACTTAATTGAGCTACCATGTTATCTCTTTATCCTCCATCGAAGCTCACTTACAACCTAAAACAACAATATAAAGAAAATTGTGTTAGTTTGTTTAATAAGTAAACTAAAAATATAATCATATAACCACTTCTACACAATATTTAAAAAAGACACAAACCAATGCGTTAGCACAAGAAGTCAATAACTACTAAATGAAATAGACAGACTTCCTTGAAATAATATCTAATCATGCTACACCAAGCACATAGGCTTCATATACAACCCAACCCCAAATACTCTATCAAACGTAAAAGATATATAAATGTAAAAGATATTGCACATACCTATGTCGAGATAAATTTCTCGATGTACTTTCGATAAACTCCAAACGAATTTCAATAAAAAGAAATGCAAGTTAACAGAAAGGAAACATAAGGGTGTCTTATATACTCTATCGTTAAAATGCTCTAGGCCACCTAATGAAAGGGAAAAACAAAATAGGCACGAAACAAAAATGCAAGTATGTACAGATCAGTCCCAATCGTCCTCAACAGAGAAGCCAAGGCCAGATCTCCAACTGTGGCCTAAGGTGAGTGGATATGGAATGCAGTGGCCCATTGAGGGACCCTGGAGTGGTCTGTTATGGCCTGTTATGGTCTGCAGATGATCAAGTGGGGCTGGTGGAGTGCTGGGCATGGAAAAACTTTACTTCCAACCTCACAAAGTGCTAGGCAGCACCACCACTAGTTATTTTACAAACTTTTTAAGCATAACTCAAAACAAAGTCACTTGAGAGATTCTTCTCTCTCTCTCTGGGCAGAGTGGCAGAGTGGTAGCTGCAAGTGCTGCCCTGAGGTATGTGACAACATTTCAGAACTTTGGAATATACGATAGCCCAAAATTGCAGTTGGCTAATTTAGATCTAGATGTGACCGATGAGGTTTACAGTAAGCTTAAGTAAACAAAAGAACTTGTTTAAGTTGCCCGCTCTAACATGGAATGATAGAAGCATCATGTTTCCAGCTATTGTTCTTACCCACTGACAACGCCGCCCAGTTCCATATGCATTACAAATTTAAAATAATAACTGGTCAACTGGACATCGTTTAAGATGGGTTTAACGACCCTTCCGTGCTTATTAACTTTTTTTTTTTAATAAAATAAGCTAGGGTTAGGCAGACCCCCACCTGCATTAATCTCAAAGACGCTCATACAATGTTCCTATTGCATCATCCTCTACTAATCTATATAGTTCTCGGCTTAACGGGGGACCTTGAAAAGTACAACTATTACAATTAGAGATGGTTAACCCAGCAAGCCAATCCGCTGGTTTGTTACACTCTCTATAAACATGAGCAAAAGAACAAAATGCAAAAGAATTAGCTAATTCTTTGATATGCAGGACTATGTCTAAACAGTACCAAGGGCTATCCACCACATTCGTAAGTATCTGTGTTGCCCATAGTGAGTCTGATTCCACTTCAATATCTTGTATACTTTACCGACATCTCGATCGGGCCCTAACTCAATGGCCTTGAGTTCTTGAAATATTACCGATTTCATCCCCCCAGACCCTGAGTAAGCTTCAACCACTGTTCCCTGCCCATCTCGCATCACGCCTCCATGTCCTGTGCTTTTGTTTTGAACTGTACCTGGATACCGATCGACTGGCACAAACTTCTGTTCTCCGGTGTTTCTCGAAGTTCACTGATCTGAGTTTGTAGATACACTCTCAAGTGTTCTACTCAACACCACCTGCCGCAGTTTTTGCAATATTTTGAACCTTCTTGCGTTTCTCTCCTTCCATATTGCACATATGAGTCTTTGAATAAACATCGCTGTCTTATCCCCTTTCTACATACGGAAGTGATGACCACTCCCTATTGGAGGACCTTGTATCGGACTCAATGCCCAAGACAGATTTGATACCTCTCATAATTTCCTTGGAGTAGTGATTCAAAGAATAAATGGTTTGAATATTCTCGACTTTGGTTGCACAAAGCAAACAAGACGAGTGGTGATGATCTTCTTTTGCACAAGCCTATCCCGAGTCGGTAGGCTATTAGAAAACAATTTGCCAACATGTGAACGAGTGCCTTGGCAATACTAACTTACCCCATACCATTCTCTGCCATCTTACTCGAGGACGCACTGGAGACAGAACTTTATATGCGCTGCTGGCCGAGAACTTCCCATTAGGATTTGGCTTCCATATAACTCTATCCACCATCAGATGAGAGTTAATGGGAGTATTCAAGATGTCTTCTCTGAGTGCAGTGTTATTCAAGTCCTCTACTGTGTTGCTCCATTTTCTCTCCCTGATCAACTGGCTAACCTTTGCATCCAGCGGCAATTGAATCTCAGCAACTGCATGCGGGTTGTGAATGAGAGGACTCGACTGGCACCAAATATCGTGCCATAGCAGAATAGAATCACCAGTTGCGATGCTGTATATGACAAACTTCTTTACCTCATCCCTGCTCTTCAAGATACTCCTCCATGACCAAGCACAGTCATTTGGGACTTCCATTGTCCAGAAAAACTTATTATGCAACAAATTATTCCAGACCCATTCAACCCAAACACTTTCTTCCTTAGCTACTATTCTATACACAAGACCACAGTATGCCCCTCTATTCCAAAGTGACATATTCATAATACCCAAACCCCCTTCCTCCTTTGTCTTGCAAATGGTAGATATGCTGGCCTGATGATGACATTTCTTAAGTTCTACACCATTCCATAAGAAACGTGCACAAACCTTCTCTATCCGTTTCTATCACGGTTTTGGTATTATAAATGTTCTATACCAATAAATAGGCATTGCGGTGAGAACAGATAAGATTGAAGTCTACCGCATGCGACAACATTCTAGCTTTCCAAGTCCTTAAGTTTAGCTGTGGCGTCCACCAATGGTTGGCACTCTTTAATCCCAAGTCTGCCGGCAAAGAGGGTAAGCCCAAATACTTTACTGGAGGTCTAACCAACTCTACTCCCAAAATCGACGCCAGATTCTGAGCCTCATAACCACTAATGGATCCTGTCATGAGAGCAGTTTTATGATTGTTGATATGTAACCCAGTTGCTTGACCAAATAGATGTAAACAATCCTTAAGTCCTCTGATAGACTCCTCTTCCCCTCTACAAAAGAACAGCACATCATCTGCGAAAGCGAGGTGTGATAGGTTGGTTTTCTTACACTTGGAATGAAATTTGATCTGTTTTGCATCAATCTTCTCCTTTACTATGCTTTCCAACACCTCCATAACCAGTACAAACAAATATGGAGAAATAGGGTCGCCCTGTCTCAATCCTCGTTTACCTTGAAAAAAACCTTCTGGAGCACCATTCACAAGAACTGAGTAGGTGGGAGAACATATACATAATTTGATCCACTTCCTTAGCTTCACAGGGAACTGAAATCTCCTCATCATAAACTCTATCGTGATCCCAAATTTGATCATGTCACTTTCGGATATCAATCTTCACCGAAAGCACCTTGGCGTTCCATGTTTTGTTTTTCATACCCCCTCGAAGCTCATGTGATAAGAGAATATTGTCTTGAATGTATCTATCGAGGGGATGAATGCCGATTGGTTCAAATGCACTAAATCATTAATACATATCTTGAGTCCAATTGGTGATGATCTTAGTGGACGATTTATATATGGTGTTGCACGAGCTATCGGTCTGAAATCCTCTACCTTAGTAGGAGTAGTTGCTTTAGGTATAAGGCGCGAGAAAGGTAGCGTTTACTGCTCTTGGGAGATGATAATGCTGAAAACATTCTTTCTTTGCGACTTGTGAAATCCTTACCCACATCTCGGCAAGCCTTGAAGAAGAATGGATTAAAGCCATCAGGTCCCGCACTTTATTATCCTCCATTTCAAACAATGCACTTTTGACTTCTTCATCTGCGGATTTAGGTCTTCTAGTTGCCTAGCCAATGGTTCAGAATAATATTTCTTACCTTCAAACTCATAAAAAAGATTCCTCCTTCAATTTGGCGAACTTGTACCCAATAGTTGGGTATAGTACTCAACTATTGTCTTTGCAACTTCAACCTTTGATAGGACTCCTTGGTCATTTGATAATGCCCATATTCCTTTTTTTCTTGTTTTTCTCCTTTATGCAGTTGAAGAAATACTACGCGTGCACTTGTCCCCATCTTTCATCCACATTCCTTCACTTTTTCTCTGCTGCATATCCCGCCTCTGCTCTTGCTAGAGTGTTGTATCTGCTCAAGCAAACCCTTTCCCTTTCTCCCAGAAAATATTTCCGAGTCCCCTCTGTAGTAATATCGCACATCTTGTAGCTCCCGCTTATTTTGTTTCTACCCTTTCATGAAGATGAGAGAAATTTGCTCGCCCATGGTTTAAGCTTCTTTTTTAGCAGCCAGTTTTGGATCGGCACATACATTGGATTATTGTATATAGCCATAGTCCACACTTCCGCCAAGATGTCTTTGAATTCTAGTTGATACACCGAGGTTCTGAACCGAAAGGGAGGAGCTTTTCTTGTATAATCACTCCAACTCAAGAGCATTGGTGAGTGATCGAAACCCCATAAGGTAGGTAATTTCAAAGCAAATGTGTGCGGAAATGAAGTAATCCATGCTTTATTCACCAAACATCGATCCTAGACATAATACTTCCTATACCAACTGATTTATTCCACCATGTAAAGAAAAATCCAATGGAATTTAAAGTCCGCATTTTGAAGGCATAGGATGAAGTCCTGAGCTTCTCTCGGTGCATGGAATCTCCTCCTATTCTCTCATTAGCACATAAAATATTGTTGAAGTCTCCTGCCGCACACCATGGACCCTTCACTGAAGCACTTACATTCATAATATCTTTCCATAGACCCAATCTCTCGCTGAATCTATTACTTGCATACACCACTGTGAGAAAATACTCTTCGTTGCAAGGCTTGAATCTGACCTTACAATGAATATATTGAGCTGACTCAGATAGCTTCTGGACATTCACTAAGAATGGATCCCAGCATACCCATATTCTACCAGCATCACTAGAGGAATAATTACTGACACTACTCCATCGAGGACAACATATGTTTCTAATAGCATCAAACTTCTGTTCCTTGACCTTTGTTTCCAACAAACCAAAAATACAAATCTTCTTTTCTATTCTAACCTTGTTTATCTTCTTATTAACTTTATAAAACAATAAACTCAAAGTTGCATAAGAACAAAAGTTCCTGCTAGGCAATGTCAGGAAGAGAGAACTTGGTTCTATGGAACAGAAACTTAGTTCCGGGTCTTAAGGTGTATCTCATCAAAATCACAAGTATTGAAAAGGTCGAGAAGTTTCACGAAAAGAAATTCAGTATCCATCCAATCTAAAGATGGGGTTTGCTTGAAATTTCCTATTAAAATTTTAAGAAAGCGAAGCTTCATTAGGTATCGAAGTGTCTGATCTACATATTTGATAACATAACAACTTTAAGAATCAACAATTATCCTAAGCAAACACCTTGATGATACACAGATAGTTGCAAAGATTCATTAAGTCAATAAATTTAATGACAACAACAGTTACACCAAAGTTTCAATTCAACCTGAAATTACCTTGATTATTTGAATCAAAATTATATACTGAGATAATAAGTAAACTAAAATTATTAATGTAACATAGTCGGGTCATCTCACAGAAATCACCGTGAAACTTAAAATATTTGTCCTCAAGTCCTCACGTGCACAAGCCTAGAGCATAATCCTTAATAGAACACACCTGAAAACAAAAACACGACTGGAAAACTTGAGAAAAAACTTCAAAAACTTGCCACACCCGAGAGCATCAAAACCACAATGTCACATTGAAGACATGTACCTAACTACCTAAAAGTAAGAATATAAAGTAACCTGCTAGAATAGATTATAAGATTTTCTAGATTATCATTTTTCTTGTGTGGAATAAATAGAAATGCTTCTTCAAGGCTGAAATAAGTAATGGTTTGGGTTACTGTACCCAAATAAAACCATGCTAACTATAATGGAAAACTACCTATTAGTGCAAGGAAAACAATCAAATCGCTTGCCGCCAGGCCACTTCGTTACGTTGGAAATATAATCTAAAATGGTAAAGTCCAATAAGGAATTCATTAAAGAAAAGCAAGGGTCATATTCTCTATTATTGTACCATTTCTGGTGTTAGATAATCCAGAGTCCCTCACACATGATTTGGATTTAGTGTGTTGAATGAACTAATCATCCAAATTCAATAATACGTAGTCAACAAAAAAGTCGTAGTCAACAAAAAAGTCGCCAGTCTCAAAATTGGGAACAATATATAGATTTGTAACTTAGTAAGGCATCCTATAAACACTCCAAGAGTAATCCATAACTAAAAGAGTTATGCACATCAGATTAGGTTTTACAAAATCTTAGGCATATGCGCATCAAGGTTAACTGTGCAACAGACTCACTCACCTAGTAAGCTTCTGATGTAACTAGATTATACTAACTGAAAAAACCCAAGCTAAGCATTTTATCAAACGTCTACTTCCCACAAAACAGAACCCCCAATATAGTTCTCTTACTTTACAGATGATTTTTTTTTTTTTTTTTTCCAAAGCTAATAAGAACTATTGTTACTTTACTTTTTTTAGGATTATCACCCGCTAAATTTTGAGGAAGGGAGAAATATGCTTAATGCAAGCAATTCCCCTGCATATGATCAACAACTGACAACACAATAGATCGATCATAACCTCAAAGGTAAATCAAGAGATAGTTAATTTGTTTAACTTCTTCATTGTGGCCGGTTGCTACTTAAATATTTGAATTGACTTGTTTGGTTGCAGGGTTATGCAACACAACATTGGATTACAGTACATAACCTATTTTTGAGCAACCAAATATACTCCAAGGGTTTAACAATATTTGCAACACAATACAACCGTAGAAGCTGCGAAGCTTTAACATGAAAAACTCTACTCAACCAAGTTTCACTGAAGCATTTCAGAAAACTATACGGAAAAAGGTATGTAAGTGTACATAGTTTGTAGTAACTTCTTTCTTGAAGCATCATGTGAGTAGATGTTATATTATGTTTTCCGATCCTAAGCTAATAACCAATTGATGCTTTGTGATTTCTTATACATAATTTTTCGTTTGTGTTCTAGAGTGTGCCAAATTTCAATGGCTCGATATATGACTCCAACATATATAACATACAACAAAAAATTTAGAATATGGTATGCAATGTTGTTCTCTTCTTATCTAGTGTTTCTGTATGTATTATTATTATTTTTTTTATTGACATAATGTTTGGACATTTTATACAACACTTATATATCCATGAAATAGGAATAATGCAATCCTGCATGTCCATTGATGCTCAACCAACCAAGATTTGGAGAATTTCATTCACTACTCATGGTTTGATAAACACACCTACATCTTTTGTGTACTTCATTTTTTTTTTTCATTTGTTCTAGTTTCTTAACTAACTCTTATTTCAATATTTTAACGTATCGGAAGGAGGGGAACTTCACACCTCAACAGCTAAGTGATCATGGACATCTTGGATTTCACCACCTAGTTCGTCAGTTCGGTGTCTGTATACCACCATCTATGCTTCATACTAGTAATGAAATCCAATATGAAAAGCTAAACGATTTTTCTCAATAAAGACTCATAAAAGGAACCAAGATAGTTGCGTTAGCTATTGGTGCAATAGTTTGAACCACTCTTGATTGTGATTGTCATCGACTTATTGTCTAGTATGGATGTTTATTGGTTGGATTCGTTACATGGTAAATGCACCGGTACCGGTGACATGGAAATCATTATCAACACGTACGTAACTATTTCCATGCGCATTTATTCGTATACTTTTTTTTATTATATATGTAGACTTTTTTATTTCTTATATTGACATTAATTGTTTAAATTTTTAACTTGAAGTGCATTGATAGCTTTAAGAGGGATCCAAGTGAATAGAAGTTCTTAAACACCATGTTGGCACCACATCAAGGTAAACGATTACAATTGCTATTTATCTATGTACTTGATGTATATCATCCCTAACTTAATTTTATATTTTTATAGGGCCCTAGGCAACCAGATGGTAAACAATATGGTATTCATGCAATGCGCTTCATGCGAGACGTACATAATGAGCAATCCTTCTCCTTTGCCATTGAAAGTAAATAAAATGTCTCTCACATTTTAACTTAATTTATGCTTGATATCTTTAGCAACTGTGTTTTTAACTTTTTTTTTCTCTCTCTATTTTGCAAAATATTAACCTTGTTGTTTCTTATATTCCAGCTAAAAAATCTAAGCCATAAAAAGGCCTTCACCGACAAGGAGATAAATGAAGTTCAAATGGATTTTGTTTAGTTCATCCAAGAATGTATTATGAACTATCCTCAAGACGAAGATGAACCATAAGGCTGAAGACATATATGTGGGTGATCGACTTTGACGAGATTAGGCTATTTTTTCATTTGGATTTGGATTAGGATTAAGCTGATTATATTTATATGAATTAGATTAGAAATGTGTTATTTACTTCATTACGTTTTACGATTAAGTACAAATATATATTGGTTATCCAATGAGATTGTAATGTTTCAATGAAATTAGCAATATGTATGAGTATTACTTGAAATTTAATGGATCATATTCAGATATGTAGTTTATTCAGGTGTGCAGTTTATTGCAGGTTCCCAATTTTTGGGGTTTTTATATATATCCACGTTTTTTTTTTTTTTTTTAATAATAAAAAAAATGTATACATATCACGGTGTTACCCAAACCGTCATGACTAATGGTACTTTTTATGACCGTTACAAAGGATGAATGCATAACAGTTTATTTAAAATCATCACAAATTATATGATTTGTTGTGATGGTTTTTGAGTAGTTGTTACCATTTTTTTATGGTTTTATGACCGTTAAAAAGGATGAATGCATAATCGTTTATTTAAAACCGTCACAAATGATATGATTTGTTGTGATGGTTTTTGAGCAGTTGTTACTATTTTTTATGGTAGAGAGAGGCTAGTCTGGAACAAATATTTGTGACGGTTTTGAAAAAAATAAATGACCCCCACTCCGTCACGGTTGTGGGAGAAAAAAAACAGTGATAAAAGACTTTTTGTCACTGTTTTTAATAGTGATATAAAACTTTTTTTCTTGTAATGGATTAACTTTTGAGAATTTGATTATGGAATTGAATCTGATTGATTGAAGATATAGGATTGAATCGAATTATAAAGAAAATTGGTAGTAATTGATGTTAATTCGAAAAACAGCGGAAGATTAATAAAAATTAGGGTTTGAGGATCGAACTATTTTTCGTTTTAGAGCATTTAGTTCTGATACCATAAGAGAAACTGAAACTGATGAAAACTAGAAATGAGGAAAATGAATTCAATGAATCAATTATTCTTGATTACATGTCTATATTTATACTATGATAGTTACAACTAACTAACATTGCTGACAAGGCATATTGTTAGTTACAGAAGTAAAACAGAATATTAATTAACAAACTACTCTAATCCTAACAAACTAAGATTTGTTATTTCCTGTTACCATCATGTCCAGCTGCCCTATTTTTATCATGTGTGTCATTAACTACCACCACCTAAAATGCTCTAAGGACTAACCATGGTTGAAGCCTTTCAGCTAACTACATAATAGCTAGAGAAGCTACACAGCACTTCCTCTATGGCGTGGAAGAGGGATTCGCCATAATTATGTTCCCTTGCTTATTTAGATTCGACCGAAGACCTCTAATCATGGGCTTTACCTTTTCTGTACTCTTTATAATGCTGAAAAACATGAGCCTGTATAGAACCACCATCCCTAACAAAACAAATAGATCGACCCATTTAGAATAGCCCATCTGCATTTGCAATACATTCCTCAAAATTTCTTCACCACTGATGGTAGGAACCCCTCCTATTTGATTGTTAAGAAAAGTTTGTCCTTCAAACTCATTCTTTAAGAGTCCCTGATTTGCATATTTATGGAATGCTATGTAGTACATTGGGTATTTCCAGAATGGATTGGGGAGGTCATTTGGCAATCGAAAGAAACCACCACTCAATATCATAACGCCTTGGATTCCTGCTCCTGTAATAATACCCATGAGGAAGTTTGGTACGATACTCGCAACGATCATCATTAAGCTCTCAACTAACATCGTACATGCGAACAGTACTAGAGCAAAGTACACAAAATGATCAATTCCCCTCTGAAGGCCGCCAAGGAAATTAGCTATGGCTCCAGGAGCTAGAGAAATTAGGAGCAAGAAGGGAATAGAAGAAAAAGTGTTGCCAAAGGCAAAAGCAGCAACCCCGTAGTGTCCATTTAATCTTTCACGTCTGAAGATCTGATTCAACAGAGAAAAAAATTAAAAAATTACACATAAGAACTCTCGAGTATGCTGAAGTAATCATACCATCCTTGCAGGTGTGTTACAGATGCTAGTTTATATCACAATTTTTAAAGTTTCAACTGTAACTAGTTTTAAATTTCTTTTTTCTCAGGTGGAGAGCTAAAAATTCTATGCATAAATAGGCATAACATATTCTTTCCCAAGGAATTCTCAACTAGAAAAGACAGATAATTATACATATGATGAAATGTCACAAGTCCAATACCTTCATGTCCTCTACGAAAGAAGGGAATCCCCCGATTGACATGAAAGTCAAGAATGCGGCTACAAACATAAGCATTGATCCTCTAGCCTGGAAATGTAGAAATCATTGATGGTCGTAAGATACGGCAGCACTTTATACTATCTACTATTCCATCTAATCTTGTTCGTGTCACAGAAAATATTATACCTGAATTGAGCCATAAGAATAGCCCATATCATAGAAGATGGTTCCCACACAAAAACACAGAGCGATGTAGATTGCAAGGCGCAACCAATAGTAGCCTATATCACGATACATATTCACAAAGGACCTTCTTGTAAGAACCATAGACTGAGTAATGAAGCTAGCTTGGCTGCCTTTCTCCAATACTCCCCCTCCCTACAATGAGAAAACTTATTAAGTTCGTAACTTCTATACATTTGGTGTCAGATTCATACTGGCAATTGCAATAGTGTATGTGCCTTACATACGAGCAGTAAGATTAATTAAAAAAGTAGCTCAATTACCTTCTTATGTATCTCAGCTATTTGTTCACCAAGTTGCTGGCCAATTTTAGATGATTTGTACGAGTTAACAAGTGAGTAGATTGCTTCCTCAGTGGTTATCGACTTGCCATATCCCTGTTCAATGTCCTAGAGATATATCGACAAAATTAAGTTTCAGTTACATGCATATTTATCTCATCAATAGACAAAAGATTGTGCAAAGTCTTGAATTAATGAAGGCTTACTGGATCAAAATCTTTATTGATGGTTCTAAGGTAATGATCTGATGGATTCCTCATAGTTGGGCATGGGAAACCATTCAATGAGAAAAACTGCACAAATTGACCAAAAGTTGTATTAGTGCAAACATCTCTTGTAAACATGAAACTAACGCAATATCTAATTTGGCCTAAAAAGAATTACCTCCTCTGCCGCAGAAGCTGGACCAAAGTACACTGTTTTACCATATGACAGTAGACAAAGATTGTGAAAAAGTTCAAAAACTTCACTACTAGGTTGGTGGATGGATGCTACTACAGTTCTTCCATCTTGTTTAGCAAGACCTACAATTCTTTTCATGATGTGATATGAAGCAGCACTATCCAGTCCACTCGTCGGCTCATCTAGAAACAGAAGTTTCGGACGCGTTAAGATCTCGATACATATACTAACTCTTCTCTTTTGTCCACCACTTAGTCCTTTATTTTCCCATCCTCCTATTCTTGTATTCATTGCATCTTGTAATCCCATCTCTTTTATTGCAGTATCTGCTCTCTCTCTCTTCTCTGATCTTGACATGGAATCAGGTAGTTGTAGTAGAGCTGAGTAGTATACTGCTTCTCTTACTGTCAATGTTGTAATTAGAGTATCGTCTTGGGTCACATAAGCCTGATGACATAAATAAATGAAAATTAAAACCTACGATAGATTCACATCGGTCAGTACCATATACATAGATTGGCGTTCTATAAGTGGTTTAGAAACTTGTTGAACATAACTGTTCTGAATTGTTGAAAAGGCAGTCATAGTGTCTATGCGTTTACGTGTGTTCAGGCCACGCACATAATGCAATATATCAAAGCCGCATTTGGCATTGCTAAAATCAGAAAAGTACGCTTTGATTAACTTGTAGCTTACTCAGTTACTCATTTGGGATCATTCCCTAGTTTTGGACTCACGCCACGTCTAAATTATCGTCCAATAGGTGTGGCTAGAAGATGTGTGCAGTAAATTTTATTCATTTTCCCTTTTTTTTAACTGCAGCTTACACGTTGGAAGCATGCTACTGTTATGTACGAGGTCGGAGTAGGTTTAAGTGTGAAATAAAAAGATAAGAGTCATTCTAATGTTCCGCGTATAACATGGACCATGGTAGTAGAGTAAGAAAGACAATTCCTTTTTGCAGGTGTACCCCCATTACCAGTTTTTATTGGGATGTGTTATATAGTGAGTGTAACACCTTATGTTACATTTTAATTTCCCAAAAGATAATGAGTCGTTCTAGCATAGCATGGGTTACCGTATAACACAAACCAGTGTGATTACGCCAGGAAAAAACATATGCAAACACAGAAGTGAGAAGGTGGAGAAGAGGAAAAAGCTATGGGGGTTGTACACTTGGACAGTGTCATCGTCTTCTATGTCAACCCACCATTACTAGACTACCAACGACGCCATATTTGCACTCCTCTATTCCTTTCTAATTCACTCCCTCTCCTATTCTTATAACTTTGCCTTCTATCATGAAATCAGATAACATGAACAAAATTCATAAACAATCATTGTGCGTGTAGATTACTCAGATAACCATCTATGATTGAAGTCTTTAACTCATTGAATCACAAACCCAATTGATGTAATGGGTAACCTTCCAAATTTCTCTGAAGCCATAAAACCAACTATATTTCAATCGAACACTTTAACTCATTCAATCACAAACCCAATAGACAAATATGTAATGAGTTAATTGACTCGCCGGAATTGCTAATTTAAGATGGCAGTGGCGTTGGTGGTAGACGGATTCATTTTTGCTGCAATGTATGGAATGCTTAGTTTGCTTCCAGCCCAACCAAAACATAACACGTGTACGCCCAACAACCCAAAATTAAATCAGAAAACTGGTACTGTTATGTAATAATAAACTCCCCATTTTGCCCTTATTATCCATTTACCAACCAGTCCACCACCACCACTTTTTCTGTTTTTTTTTTTTTTTTTTTTTCGTCGGCTTTGTTTCTTCAATTTCTAGAATTTTAATCGAAAAAGTTTGAGTTGAATATAACATTTGATAAAAAAAAAAGTTTAATTTCTTAAAACCCAATTGTATAAGTTGAGGGGATGAAGATGAAGAATCACTAAAAGAAATGAACTGGGGTGGGAATGGAAGTGTTTTTGGGAAGACAAAGCTACAGTTGATCTAAAATCATTTTGTGGTATGTTTGGTAATTAGATGGTTTTTGGGGGTTAGTTTGGTATTGTATTTGGTTGGGTTTTTGTTTTGGGAAAACTGGGCGGAGTCTGTTTTAGTTATGGGCACGTGGCGCTTTCTCATAGGGCCAGAAGCAAACTAGGCATAGCAAAATTGCAGCAAAAATGGGCTCGGTGGTAGACGAGAAAGAAGATGTTCATTTTAATGATTTACCCATTTTTCCAGTTGCTTAATTAGGTTAAATTCCAGGTGGCATCTTTTTAGTGGATTGTGTTATGTTGCAAGTGTAACAGGTTGTGTTACATTATAATTTTCCTTGTAGAAAAAAAAACACCAACTAGTGTTGGTGGGGCCTATTTATAGAAAAAAAAAAGTTTGACCATGGTGGGATCAGGAGATCTGAACAAAACAGCTGGGCCACAGGAGGGGAAAAAATAAAGAATTGGTGCAACAATTTATTTTGTGTGAGCCCAAAAATATAGTTTTATAGCGTGGTGACTAAGGGTTATATCTATGGCTAAATCTATGGTGCGCGAGATGTATGGTGCGCCATTACATCTCGGCCACTCATATCAAGGGTGCGTGTATATTTAATGGTAAAATACTGATCCAAAGGCCCATAATTACCTGCGCACCATACGACCTGCGCACTGAAGACATGCTCTATATCTATTATCTAAAAAACTAAGGATTATAAACATGATTATCGAGAAATATATATATATATATATATATATATATATATATATATATATATATATATATATATATATATATATATATATATATTAATTTATAGCCATGGTTTCTAGTGAGTTATTAGAGCAAGTCCAATGGGGGCTATATGGGCTGCTAAAGGCAAATATAGCACCCCAACCACAAAAATATCATTTCAATAGGGCTGCTAAAAGGGTCTTAAATTTGGAAGGAGTTAAAAACCCAACCAAAGTTAAGACCTTCACTAGCAGCTACTATAATAAGTTTGGGAGATGGACGACATAATTTCTGCCGTCCGTGTGTTAAATTTCGACGGATGGCAAAAACTGTGTCGTCCGTCCAAAAAAAATTCAACTTAAGTTACAATATAATAGACGGACGGCAGAAACTATGCCGTCCGTATTATTTAGCACTTCAAAACAGAAAACACGATTGGATTGTTTATTTTATTTTGGGGTGCCAAATTTGGCTGGGCAAGCTAAAAGGCCTACGTGGCACCTTTTAGCAGCCTAATTTAGCAGCTCTCCATTGGAGTTGCTCTTAAGGGAGTCTAAGTAGAACTACCTTTTTCGATCATCAACCTTGTTTTTTTCATTTATAGGCTTTATGTTGAATGGTGCTATTAACCATAAGTAACCACCTTCATAAAACTATCAAACTTGGTTGTACTACAAAGTTACAATTAGGCCATATGTTTTTCTTATTACCAACAAGAGTAATTAGACAACAAATGATCAAGAGAAGAAACTTGTTCTTTTAAATACAAACTAACAAATAATGATTACTACTGGTGAAAGAAATAATTGATTAATTCATTTGATGATTTAAAAATGTGATTACACACCCTATTTATATGTTGCTTTTGCAACATCCCCATCTATTAATGTTTAACTCCTATATTAATGCAACTCTTATTAAATCTGAAAAAACATGTGGTCTTTAACCACACACAAGTGAACCCGCATCATTACTGAAAAGAATCTGGTTCATTAACTTCTAACAACCCCTCTTAAGCTAGACTTCTTTCAGTCCCATCAAAGTCTTCATCTTCACAAATATATCCTTCTTCAGCGGCTTTGTGAATATATCCACCATTTGATCTTGAGACTTGCAGTATACAACTTAAACTTCGCCTTCCTTGACCAACTCGTGAATGAAGTGAAATTTGATCCTTATGTGCTTACTTCTTGCATGAAGCATTGGATTCTTGGAGAGGGAAATAACAACTTTGTTGTCGCACAACATTTCCTTGCTTTTGTTTGTAGCCCTTGGCTACCAATCAAGCTTTATGCTTTTCAACACTGCCATCTGCATTCCACTTGGTCTTATAGACCCACTTCATGCCAATGGTCTTCTTGCCTTTTAGAAGTTCAACTAACTTCTAAGTCTTGTTTTTCTCAATGGACTCAATCTCTTGTTCCATAGCCTTAATCCACCTTTCATCTTTTCTAGCCTTCTCAAATGTAATTGGATTGGTATCTAAGTACAAAGCAAAGTTCAACCAAGGCCTTAAACGTCTTGAAGTACTCCAAATGCTTGGAAGTATACCTGGGCCTTTCTACTGTAGTCATCAATGAAACTAAGAAAGTAGCGGTTACCTCCCAAGGATGTTGTATTCATGGGTCCACACAAGTCAGTGTGTACTGGCTCCAGTAAGTGAGACGCTCGCCATGTTTTCCCTTTAGGAAAAGAGCCTTTATGATGCTTTCCAAGTACACATCCTTCACATACTTGCGACTGTCGATCAATCATGGGCTTACCTCAAACCATATGCTTTGTGTTCGTCAATGACAAAGTGCTGAAACTCAACTGTCCAAATCAAAGGTGCCACAACCACGAAGGGTTCTTGATGAGCGCACTCAAGCATACCAAAGAATCATATTGAATGTTCAAGTTGAACATATTGTTCTGAGACACCTGCAGCCTTGTAATAAGAGAATTGTTCGTCTCTAATTTCACACCGATCACCCTTGAAAAGAATTCATGGCCCTTCTGAGCGAGCTGGCCAACACTTAGCAGATTGTGATTCAACTCTGGGACATAGATCGAGAACATTTGAGATTTTCTTTTGTTCTCCTTTCTTGGATAAAAAGAGAATATTCCCACACCCTTTCGCTAAAAGCCTTCGATCATCACCAATTCTGACTTCGGACTGGATTGTGTTGTCAAGATTGACAAACACATCTTTGTTTCCAGTCATGTGGTTACTGCAACCACTGTCAAGATACATATGTCAACTCGAACATCTCCACTTGGTTTGCGAGCAACAAAACCCATATCATCACCTTCTCTACTCGATGCATTTTCATGCATGAAACCAGACTCAATTTTTCCTTCATTCTCCATATCCTCTTTGCAATACGCCTTGGTATGTCCACACCGATAGTAATTGTAGCATTGGACGTCAGCTAGATAATAGTCTTGTCCTTTTCTTTCTGATACCACTATGTTACCAACAAGGGTAACTAGACAACAAATGATCAAGAAAATAAACTTGTTATTTTCCTCTTCCTCTATTACCTCGTCCTCTCATAGAACTGTACTGTAGTTGTTTGTACTACCATGAGAATTACTTGTACTACCTTGAGAATAAGATTCTCGTTCTCCTCTTTCATGACTCTGAGAACTCCTTCCTTTTCCACGAGTATATCCTCCTCTAGAACTCCCTTTAAAAAAAGTTTGTGATTGAAATGCTTGCTCAACTGGAGAAGAGTCAAACTGCTTCAATTGTACCTCATGAGATTGAAGAGAGACAATAAGACCATCCAAAGACAAGGTAGACAAGTCTTTAGATTCTTCTATCGCCACAACAATATATTCATATATACATACAAGTCATACTTCTAAGTATTTTTTCAGAAACCCTTTGATCTTTAATATTTTCTCCATTAATCTGAGTTAATTAACAAGAAAGATTATACGGTTGAAGCAATCGTCAACTGATTCAAACTCTCCTTCATCCGCAACATATCAAACTCGCCACACAGAGTTTGTAGTCTCGCCATTTTCACTTTCTCCTCACCTTTGTAGGATGTATGAAAGATATATATCTCATGTTTGCTTTGACGATGTAGCAGTTGGGATTCTTTCGAAGATAGATTCATCAACAGCTTGGTACATAAAGAACAACACCTTTTTGTCTTTCTTTCGCCTTTCTTTCAACTCAGTGAGTTGTTATGTAGTGAAATTTGCTCGAATCTCTGGCTCTACAAAACCAGACTCGACAAGTTCTCACAAATCTTGAGACACATACAAGACCTTCATTTATATGATTCACTGACTATAGTTTTTCCCACTAAACTTTGGGAGTTGGGGTTGTAACATATTGTTGTTGGAATTAGCCATGGATCTTAACAAGGCTCCGATACCACTATGTTACCAACAAGGGTAACTAGATAATCCAAATGATCAAGAGAAGAAACTTGTTCTCTTAAATACAAACTAACAAATAATGATTACTAATGGTGAAAGAAAGAATTGATTAATTCATTTGATGATTTGAAAATGTTATTACACACCCTATTTATATGTTGCTCTTGGAACATCCCCATTAATGTTTAACTCCTACATACATTAATGCAACACTTATTAAATCTAAAAAAACATATGGTATTTAACCACACACAAATGAACCCGCATCATTACTGAAAAGAATTTGGCTTATTAACTTCTAACATTTCTGAACACAAGTAGTTAAGACATAGAAATAAAATAAAGATTATATTTTTCTCACCGAAGTTCCATAAGCTAGTCTTTGTTTGTGGCCATTTACAAGAATATGACCCGATTGCCTTGTGTTAGAATCTAATCTTCCTGCAATCAGTAAGTATTCCTTAATTAGTCACAAATTGGCATATTTTTTGCAAAACAAAGCATGCTAAGAACCAAATGGACTAAAGGGTTGCACACTTCACTACAACAATTTTATGATATGACAACACTTTTTTAACATCACTTCTACAAATATGATGTTGTATGTAAAATTTGACGTTGCTTTTTCTATAAGTAATGTTAGTAGTTTGTGTTAATCTTGTTTTGACGTCACTTTTCTCTAAAGTGATGATTTAGAAAATTTCTACATCGTCACTTAATTTAATTTGGATGTGATGTAAATTTTGTCATGTGGTTTAATCTTTTACATCGCTTGTTGGATCACTTTATAAGTTATGTGAAAAATATAAATATTAAATCACTTTAAAAGTGATGTCTAGTTTTGGAAAACAATTCACTTTAAAAGTGATGTCCCACGGTTGCTATTAGATGGACACGCTGCTAACTCTATGCCTTAGACAACAGCTATAGTAGTTAAAGTTAGAATTACATTATTTAGTCATATTATTTCATTGATTTAATTAGTGTTTTGATGATAATTTTTACAGAAAATAAATATAAATATAATGAATAAAAGTGTTGGAAAGAATGAAATTTGGCGTAATTTGGAAGTGGAGTGACATAGAGTGAGTGTCATCATTCTAGCTCAAGGTAATATACTCATATACATTGGCGTGGGTCGGGTGTATTTTCATTTTTTTTTTTTTTTGAGTTTAGATAGTGATGGGTAATAAAGGAATTTTAAGTGGGGTCATGGTAGATTTTTCAAAGGATAATATTATCCTAGCCATAGCCATGGGCCAAAGTATGAAAAGCATAGGTGTTGGCTTGGGTTAACTGATGTGTAGTCTGAGAGGGACTATTTGGCCAAACGTACATGTGAAATGAAAGACCTGACTAGCTTTTGTTATGCCATGTCTGGAACGAAACGTTGAACATCATCTACTACTTCTTAGTCCTTGGGCCAACATATCACCCATTTAGTTTCCTTATCCCTTCTCGTGTTACAAACAAAACCTAACTAATTCTCTCCGTCTTTCTCGCCCTACACCAGTGCACCCCAATCCAACGCCGAAAAAAAATACCCACTTCGACAACCATCGTCGAATTTAAATTCCAATCCCACCGAATCAGTTTCTTCTTCTTTTTTGTAAACTAAATGGAACTCTTCTATTTGGATTGGAGAACCATAACTAATAAACATGGGAGATCAATCGGGAAGGACGAATTGACATCGATTGGAGGACTTGTTGAAGCTAATTGAAGGAGGAGAGAAAAGGGAACTCAAGGACATCGTAAACATGCAAAAAAATCAAGTCCTTACACATTTTAGCTTAAATGAATTCCACTTATTTTTTTTTAGTTATTTTTTGTTGTTTTTTTAATTTCTTCTGTGATAGTGCAACTCCAAGGATGAGAAATACAATGATCAATAATTCTAGATATGTCAGGTAGCTATTACTAACGATTACAATAGTATCTAGGGTCATGGTTACAACACATATTGTTACGATTCTCTACTTGCAATTTCCACAAAAGATATAGGACACTCTTATAAAATGAGAGGTGGACTATTTTGGCTTTTAATATCCATGATAGTGTCTGCCATTTGAAGCTCAACCATGACAAAGGTAATTAAAAAGTCGGAGTTACTTCTTTAAGGACTTAGTGAGCAACTCTCTTCTTCAAGTTTATACGTATTATGTACATAACTTACTGTACTTACTTAGGTTTATTTGGAATTTCATGTCGAGAAGTGGTCGGCAAGTCTTCAATTTGTTTTGCTTTGCTAAAACCATGTACACAGTTATTGGGTTCGTTGGGATTCTAGTCAAGGACGAAGTGCTTTTGGTAAGTCTTAAATAATTATTCGTTTTGGCTTTTACCAGAGTTACATTGGTTGTACCCATTTTTAGAATATCATGTAGTTAGTTGGCCCTTGTTAAATAGTTAGCCGGCCTTTTACCATCAAAGTTGTCTTAGTATTAAAGTGGTTGGGGGTGCTAGCAAACCTCTGAGTAGTCTGGTATTAGAATTTTAGAATATGCAATGGAGCTTTAGAATGTAAACTAGTGTGTTTACTCAGCTTCTATATATATGTAAACTTAAATTAAAAGCATATGGATGGTGCAATAGTTTCATAAATGTGGTGAACTTTCCAAAATTTTCCCATTTATTATTATTTCTTAAATGCCTTTTGAGACCAAAAAATTTCTCAACAAAATGGTTGGTGTGTCTACATAATTTTGTAGAAATTTGTGTTGATGATCCACAAGGACTCAAGTATACGCTATTTTTATATCTTGTTGTCCTCAACTTATTAGTACGTTTGAAATTGATTGTAGTCAGTAGTTAAACATAGTCATGAATATATGGTACAATGGCATGGTTGGTACTATCGTAGTTAGTAACTTATAATTTTTAAGTTGCAAAAAAAAAAGTTCTACTTATTTGTATAGTTTATTAGGCTACTGTTGTGTTTTCTCAGGTAGCTAGTCAATGTTGGTTTGCGATATTATATATCCATAAGCTCAAAATGGCACGAGCGCTCAAATATTTGAGAGGTTAATGGTTCGAATCCATCTGTATATGATCCAATTATATTTTTGTTTTTCAATTTAAATTTGTGCATTTGTGAATCAAGCATAAGTGATGTCAATTGGTTTTTCTAATGTCATTTTTTAAAAGTGATGTCAAATTACTAAATATTACATCACTAAAAAAATGATTTTGTATTCTTATAACATCATTTTAGGTCATCACTTTAAGAAGTGACATTGTATCTTTATCCTAATAACATCTTTTCAAAAGTGATCTAAAATGTTAAGACATCACTTCCAGATATCAATTAAAAAGTGATGTTAAAAACACTTACAACTTTTAAGTCACCACTCACCAATAACATCACTTTTTAGAAAGTGATGTGATACAGTATTGACATCACTTTTCCCGTGATGTAATACGCCTTTTCTGTCACTATGCAGTTATTATTGTAACATGTTTCAAATCAATTAAGTGCGGGAAATGTGAATGCTACTACCTGCCAAGGCATCAAGAAGTGTAGACTTGCCGCAACCAGAAGGACCCATTATAGCCAAGACCTCACCCGGCTGCGCATAACCGGTGATCCCTTGAAGTATTGGACGACTTCCATCTTTACCAGCTGAAACAGTCACCCATAGATCTTCCCATGTCAAGAACACACCATCACGTTGCGAACCGAGACCACCTGCGACATGTTTAACATAATATATTGCTTCTCTTGCATTCAAGAGGTTAACAGGCTCAACTGTAGGACTGTTAATCTCATTACCAATCTGAAAAGATGGCACGGCCGGAATATATTCAGGTTGAGCTTGAGTATGGTGACAAGGAGGAGTTGCAGAGAAACTGGTTAATTGATAGAACATTGTTGGGATTTGAGAGGGTATATTATGTTCTACTTGAGAGCTGAAGCCATTCATCTCAAGATCATCATTTTTAACCTTAGGAGGTGTTCTTGTTGGGCTTGCAGAAGGGGTCGAACTAGGAATATTAACAGGCGGTGAATTCATAATTAGCTGTTCTCTTCTTGAAAAAGTGGTTCAAACACTTCAAAGTTCAAACTAGTGAGAGATAAGAGAAGGTACGAGTGTTTATATAAAGAGAAGAGGTCCGGTTATGTGCTGCTGGTGCGAAACTAGTTGAATTGGATAGATAGCTTGGTCGAGTAACCAGAGATCGACAATGAGGAATTGCAGAAACAATGAGGATTTGAGAACTAGAAGTTTGCCTTTATAGCTAGCTTGAATTGGCTGGCTGCTGGCAATTCTTGTTCAATGGAAGAGTCGTACACACATGGTGTGATACTCAGTGTACGTGTAACACTTGTGTTTGGTTCACAGATTCTTATCTTCTTGTTGGAAAGCATAATTCTGGAAGTATATGGGTAGAATTTATTTCGCAAGAAATAAACTAGTTTCTATTTGTTTGGTTTAAGAGAAGAAAACATTTTCTATAAAAAATTTGTATACAACTGTTTGATGACACCCGCCGTTCTACTATATTTATTATTTATTACTAGAAATTACCCATGTCTTCGACACGAAGACGCTTTGACACGATCGGCTTTTCCAAGTTGACTACACAATTTCTTCCCCCAAAATACCTATTTAGCCACAAGATTTTAAAAAAAAAAAAAAAAAAAAAAAAAAACAGCTTTCTTATGGAATTTCTCAACATTTTCATTTCTAGCAAATTAATATGGTCAGTTGGTCAACAATGATCTAGGCCTTTCTGGGCATGAATGATGTTTGGGTAGGATGTAACTCCTAAGACAGACTATACAATATTATTTTGGCACGAACGTTGTAGTCTTTTATGCAACAATTCTTGTTGAATCTGTCACTAAAATATGAAAGTACATCAGTTTCAACAAAAAGAAACAAACAAAAAGTAAAGCCCATGTGAAACATAAGTATTTCATTTTAAGGCAATTCAGCGAAATAAGATTTCATAAATAAGAAAAAGGAGTATGGAGACAAACAGAGATCACTGTGAAGTAGATTCTCAAGAAAAATGACGTGTATACACATACAATGACGAGAATTATATTTTGTTTCTTTGATATTCTAATAGCACGACTTATTTAATTGTGTCCAAACAAATAGTACCCCACTTCTACATATGCACATATATTTCATATTCCACCTTGCCAACACTATTAACGTGATGAAACTAATCAGTCTTGAACTCTTGACATCAATTGTTTGGATCGAAGATAGGTAAAGAAAATACTTGGTGCTTTATATATTTTTGCTTGGTGTTTCTCTTTGAGAAGTCCATGTTCCTTTGTTGTGCAAAAAGCTGTGTTCCCATCCTACAACTTTGGACATAAGACTTGCCAAAATAAACACCCTTGAACCAAGTTGGTTCCCTAACATGTTTGTTCACGCGACATGCACTATTCACTATTGCTATTACGTATCCTTTTACATCCCCAATAATTGGCATTGAACCAATTTAAACATCTTTCATCTCTTGATCGATCACCACTTTTCCTTTCTTTAAGAAGCAATAAAAACCTATAAGCAAAGACGAACTAATGCCATATTGCAGCACACCGCATTTCTATTTTGAAAAGGACGCTCTTCGTGAAATATTGCATACCCAATATACTGGGAATGCTATTGTAGATATATATATATGTTCCCTTTGCAACCTGCGCGAAAGAAATAACATTGTGGATTAGTAAAGTTTCCCAAATTTCGAGCTCAAGTCAGAATTGGTAATAGTAATCAGAACTTCATACTTACAAAAGAGCATATGTGGTCCTTCAGCATTTAAAGCACCACAACCATTTTAGTCTAGGAATGGGCTGGCATATCAACAGTTCCTTAGTCTAATTAAAAGGTCATTTCGTTCATTATTTGATATTTTCCATAACATAATTCCTTTACTTCACATACCATGTCTAAACCAACGCTTCACCATATATTCTCATTTCATGTTTCATCAAAATTAGCGTCATTGGAAATACAATAGGTAGTATGTAGCTAATACGTATTTTTTTCCAACCCTTGCACCCCCAGTCAATCTTCCGTGGGCACCTACATTAAAGGTTGCATTAGCCGAATGCTTGAAAATCGACAACGTTTGCGTCAACAACGACATTGTATTACCATATACAATCAAGCATCATATCCAACTTAGACACTTACACAAATACATTGTGATTGGGGTCTGCAGTTTGCCCAATCCCAATAGCCAAGTTTCTAATAAGCTAAGGAATTCAATTTTTTAGTGAGGATGACAAATCAATGCAACCAACTACAGGATGACAACTACAATTGGCCAAAGCTTTCTTAAAAGTTTATTTTAGAGTATGAACAAATTAATTTAGAGCACGCTTAAAAATCAAGATAAAATGTCACTTAAGGTTGGGGAGGGGGAGGGGGTCACATGTGGATCAAAGTAAGTGTGTAAATGCAAAACAACTAAAAAAATGCAACCATTTTTTAAACAGACATATTGCATAATAATCAATATCGAATCTAGCTATAAAGAATTGCCAAATTCATAATCCAACCATACCCAACTCCAAATCAACTTTTTTTACAATCTCCTACTTGAACAACAAACTCAAAGGTTAAAAACCCCTCCAACCATGATGACAAACGGAAACATACTATATCAATAATTTTTTCTGAAATAAATAAATAAGAGGACAATAAAATAAAGAAAGCAAGACATGGTCCATCTTGTAAAAGAAAAGAAGATGAATACCTCACTTCATATGATACATTGAATCTGTGCTAAACATGGTCTAGTCCAAACCCGTTGTGGTGTCTGAAGGCACACATTCAAGGCTCATGCTGCTTGTGCTTGCACTTGCACATTGGATAAGAACTGCTAATGCTTACACATTGCTAAAGTAAGCAATTATGATCCCTTATATCAAAAGGAAAAGTAACCAAACTAAAGTGCATTATTAGAAACAAATTTTAGAGCATGAAACTACAGAGCTACTAATCACAATTCTAAACCATATTGCTTTGAGTATGTTATTAGTTCAAAGATATGTACCTGGACCCTCAAACAAATGACATTTAAGTAACACACCTTAAACATATTATCTTTCAAGAAGGATAACATATTGACATAGAAAAAAGACGAAGCTTATGCCGGTAAAGAGTAGAATAGCACCATTGAAAAAAATATATCAAATAACAGGTGCTAATCCAAAATCTAATTCCACCGAATTACTTTGTTTTAACACGGCAATAATTAAAATGTGAACAATAACACTACCATCTCACGTAATATAGTATGTAGTCAATACAATTAATTGATGTATCCATTTCCATTCAAATGGCCTACTAATCTGTGGTGCAAACCATAACTAACCAAGCCCAATGCTTTATACACATTATGTTCAAACATGACACTATGGTCTATGACAGTTTAATACTTGAAAGTTTCTAATTCTACTTACAATTTCCAAAAAATAGAAAAAAAAAAAAAAAAAAAAAAAAAACAAAGCATTTAATTCATTATCTAATTCATTCAAACGATCCATAGTGTACACGTCACTCTTCTAAATCTTGTTGTGGATGCTAACAGGAAACACGCTTTGTGAGTTGCATACAACCTCACTTAAAAATAGTTAATGTCCTGACATTCCAAAATAACACTTGAAAGTTGGAGCTAGCCCAGACGAAAAGGGGGTCTATTAGCCAAGTGGCTCGTACGCAACTCAAAAGTGATTATAATTAAAGGCTATAACTTGTGTTCCAACAGAGGTTTGATTTATATATGTACGATTAATGATCTGCAATAGTTGGCAACCACTAATGAAACCATATATAGCAAATCATGAAGTTTACTATTTTATTGGAATATCTTGTTGTGAAACTAACAAAATTATGAAAAGTCATTGAGGTGGATAAGAAGTAGGTACTTAAGTATACGTGTAATAAAGCTCACCTCTTCAAGCCTGAATTCGATGCCTGATTTGCGCTTGGTAGTCCTACAGTTCAAACACTTGAATTTCAGTCAATCCCTTGACATTCCTAAACACTAAGAGTAAAACAAATTACAAATACAATTTCTAAGTTTTTCAAGTTTGTAGATCAAAATAACCTAAAATGGTTACAATAATGCAATATTTTGAAGTGAGAATTTGTTTGAAGGCGGAGAACTCAAGTGATCAGAAATGTGCCACTCAAACAGTTCAAGCATGTAAAAAATGTGTCAATAAATCACCAAATCTGGACACGTAGAGAATCTTAGTTGTAGTTCTTCCAATTGGTTCTACCTTAGCTAATCTCTTAACATAAAACTTAAGGAGATTGCAATATACAATTTACACAAGCAATAAAAAACTGAAAAAACATAAAAATTAAAAGTAAAAAATCCCAAATACTGATCTGTATCCATCAAGTTTTGCTTCACATCTCTCACCAACATCAGGTAGCCATTTTATTTTCAAATGTACCTTAAAAAGAATAACAACCATGTCAAATTCATCGCCATCTTACTCAAACATCAAGTACTACGTCAAAATAGTATGCTTACCAATAGTGGTCATAAACATGTTTTTTAACGTCTTTAGGTTACCCATTGCTAGAGATTTCGAGACCTTGAGAAGCTCCATCCATGCTTTCACAAAACTTTTAGTGGCTCCATCTCGCATGGAATCTATTCTTCCTATATGAATCTTACAAGTAGCCACCTTATCACTTGTTGCCTACAAAAGAAATGAAACTTCGGATCATTTTGATGGCTAATAAAAAATTGTATGGTAGGGATGTAGTAGGCACACCAGTAACGTTTTCAACTTCATACACAAAATGAAAGATCAGTTTAGCGATTATAGCACCTAACCTCACAAACAGCTACCTGTATGTGATTACCTGAGAAGGAGTAGACAGAGTAGAACAACCTGCACTCCAACTAATTTCTATGGAGCTTTTCTTCTTTAATTTGATTGAGAAAGAAAAAAGTAAATATAATCAAGTTAGCTAGGGAAAATTCGAAACATAAGCACAAGAAACATACTATATTTATAATTGCTAGTAAGCTCTATACATATATATTGACTGACATCAATAGCATAAGCAAAAAAAGGCTTGATCAAAACTAATGGAACCATTATATAAGACAACTTCTCAAACTTAATATTAAAACTACCCTAGGAGATGTGGTCGGTCAAGTAAAACTACCTGATCAAGGTTGGTGTAGGACCTGTGAAGGAGATGAACTGCCTAATTGAAGTCGTGGACGATTGAAGAGAATTGTGACAAATATCTTGAGCAAACACCATGCAAGAACAATTAGTCAAAAAAGAAAGCAAATAAAATTCCTATGTAGTTCACGAAGAATTAAACTACCAGTTTTCCACAAATAATGTTGTAGAATTCACCATCGACTGGAAAAAAAATAATTTAAGGTGTGGCATGTTAGTTCGTAGCACCTCCTTGCGTGACCGCTGAAGCACTTCCCATGAGATGTCTTTTGCTGATAACCATGCATGTTCTTTTCCATTATACTATGGCACACTTACATTATTAGGTAAAAAAGAACATGCATTGAACGGTGGGAGAAAATGTGTCAATCCACAAAAGTCCTTCAAATGTGTATTTGAGGTTATTATATATATAAAGTCACTCGGTAGAGTATGGGTATAGAAAAGTTTAACAATAAAAACAGAGTAGAAATATTAACGGAATAAACAGTTTATAAGAATCCCCGTGAAAGGTGAACCAATTTGCGGCTTCGTTCCTATTTAAATAACTACAAAGTTATTGGAGATTCTAAAATTGCATGAACAAAACAACCAATAACTAAGGATTAATGAGAGTGATTGAAGGCTCTGAAGGTTGTACATGTTATTCAAGATTAATAATCAAAATTAATCCTTAGCTTTCAAATCACATGTGAAACATATGTTTGAAGGATTTGAGAAGGTTGGACATGCATAGCCCACAACCAAAGATAAAATGTGTTCATCAGATCTTAAATTGCTTTCAATAAGAAAGGGACGTTATAACTCCCAATACATATATGTGGAGATGCCATCAGGATTTCAAAACCCCCACTACCACAAATATATAGTATGAAAAAATACACACTTGAAAGATAGTTTCCAATGGAGAAATGCTAAACACAAAGAAAATTGTTATACTATTCAAAAAATGGTATCAGCTTACTCCCAACTAAAAATTATCTAAATTCAATAACAAAATGATAAACAAATCGTTTATTAACATGTAACAGATACTTACATGAAGTAAACCTCATTGACGATATCAGTGCAATCAAGGCGCACAGAGGCGCACGCCTAAGGCACATCTTTGTGCCTCGCCTCAGTCGAGTGAATACTAACATGAGGCATGCACTTTTCATGCTTTTGTGCACTTTTAGGTGAGGCGCAAGGCACGCTAGGCACATGCCTTACTTCAGTTGTTTGTTTAGTTAGTAACTTAGTATTCAGTACGATATTGAGCACATGCCAGCAAATCTAAAAAACTCGGCAATTAGGCCTATGCAACCATACATATTATAGTGAAAGATCAGTTCAAGAAACAATTTAAACACAAAATGCCAATATGGTAAACCATTAAAAAGCTATTGCCACCCCTATAAATGAATGAAAATTTCGAACCCATTACGACTATTATGCAAAAAGTCAAAGAAGTAAGATTCTTACTTCATTGATATGCAGCTAGAGAGAACAAATGGAATTGAATCTCACCAAACTTGTGAGAGAGTCCGGAGAAGTGTGGTTTATAGTCTGGCGATGCAAATTGAAAAAACTCCAGTAGAGGTGTTTCAAGGCTTCAAGCAGTAAATATGAAGAGGAGAGAGAGAGAGAGAGAGTTTTACAAAAAGTTTAATTACCCTGGAACGCATTTGAATTAGGTCATCAAAATTTAAAAAATAAAAATAAATAAATAAATAAAAACAAAAATCAATCTGTTAACGACAATATACAACGCTTCGTTTGAAAATGATATACAACCCCAACACCATTTTAATAAGGACTCGTACCTTATTTCCGTTTCAGATTGTGAAAGGCCATTAGAATTTGGCAAATAACTTTGTCCTAAAATAAACCAACAAAGGTAATGTCATATTATGCTTGAAACTAACAATCTAAGGGAAATGAAAATGCCTATATTCAAATTCGTTCAAAATTTCAAAAAAAAAAAAAAAAATGTGCAATGAATGAAAGGAGGCACACCCTAGTATTTTCATATGTGTGGTCATGTGGGAATTTGTTGACATTTTATTTTGAATTGGAACTACCATGTTGGATGGCATACTTCCTTGGTGTTGACATACTTCCTTCGGCACGGTGTGTTGATTACTACAATTTTTATACCTTTAGCCCAAAAGAAGTTTTCCAAATGGCATGACCAACAACTCTTCTAAACCTATGCTATTTCACCTATTTTGTTTCTTGCTACTATATAGGTTGGACAATCATTTGTTGCCACAATTGGCTACTATATAGGTTGTTCTATATAGGTTGCTACTATATATTATTATTATCTTGTTTGCCATTCAACATGACATTGTTGTGTCTAAGTAATTGGGGTGATGCTACCGGGGAAAATAAATAAATAAATAAAAGTGTTGTAACTTATAAAGAATAAAGACACATTTTAACATTATTTGTAAGAAGTAGTCTACATAAAAGCAAGTTCCCTTCAAAATGAAATCCATATACATAGAAATTCAGCCACTGTAAACAATTATTCATGCCTAACATCAATTACAGCTTTCATCTGACCTGTCAGAAGGTGGCACCTAAGGAGTACATGAGCAGATGCCTTCTAAGATCAGCCCTATCTTTCACAAATTAAATACAACCAAAGAGCAATCAATTCATGCCGTCACTTAGGTATGATAGAGACATCAAACTGAAATATGTCAATGTTTAGTTAAGCATAAATTATAGCATAATAAATAGCAATACATCAAAATAGAGTAACTATAACAATTCTCAAATACATAGTAGATCACATTCAAGTATCTCATAAACAAAATTGGAACTGTAGAGTTGCAAGGAGCATACCCTGATTTGATGCAGAGATGGTAGGTGCAACCGGGAAAAAAGAAAAAAAAAATGTAGGAACTGTCGAGACAAAAAACGATCATATATGAGTCCAAATATAATAGTTAAATTCTCAATAAAATTACCATTTTTTTATGAAACAATATATTATCAATCAGTCTAGTTATCTCATGTTCTAAGTTTTACCATGTTTAACTCTGTAATACCATTAAAAATTCCCAGTCCCCAATGTTACTATCATCCATACATTCACAAGAAAAGAAATGGAGATAAATGAAGTAAAATGTGTTCAATACTTGGTAAGATTGTTCTAAGAAAACCATGTTGTGCTTGTAGCTGAAACTTTGCTAATAAATCGGAAATTGAAACCAGGGAGAAAGGAGGAGGTTAATAAGAAGAAAAGGTGAAACAACGATTGAAAGGAAGTAAATAAACATTTTGCAATGCTCTGGTGATGAATAGGAGCAAGTTGGTAATACACCAATTGATGGGAAATAAACACCACCATATGAGGAATAATGTGAGAAGAATCTCATGAGATTTATTAAAGTTGAGTCAAGGAGTTACTAGGAAATTTATTGATGGAGATAGATAATTTGCACTACAACTGATTTTTGAAGAAGAAGCTAGATGAGAAAACGTACGGACATTACCATTAGACGCCCACGTCTTAAGCCTAACTCATTAATACAAACCAATTATTATAAATTAAAACAACCGTTATTAGCTTAAATGCTTAATCACTATTGAACTAAATGACATTTATTTATTTAACTCCACTTTTGAAGCCTAACTAATGGAAGAGAGTAACCTTTGATGCCAATTTACCTTAATTCATTTTTGCATTAAAAATGATTAATATTGCCTTAACCCAAATGGAAATGTTTTATTGATTCATTTTTGCATTAAAGATAATTGATTTAATTTTGCACTAACCCAAATAAAAACGTTTAAAGATGATTAAATTTGCATTAACCCAAATGGAAATATTTTATTGATTAATTTTGCACTAACCCAAATAGAAACGTTTAAAGATGATTAAATTTGCATTAACCCAAATGGAAACGTTTTATTGATTAATTTTTGCATTATAGATTATTGATTTAATTTTGCAGTAACCCAAATGGAAACGTTTAAAGATGATTAAATTTGCATTAACCCAAATGGAAATGTTTTATTGATTAATTTGTGCAGTAAAGATAATTGATTTAATTTTACACTAACCCAAATTGAAACGTTTAAAGATGATTAAATTTGCATTAACCCAAATGAAAACATTTTATTGATTAATTTTTGCATTATAGATTATTGATTTAATTTTGTACTAACCCAAATGGAAACGTTTAAAGATGATTAAATTTGCATTAATCCAAATGGAAACGTTTTATTGATTAATTTTTGCAGTAAAGATAATTAATTTAATTTTGCACTAACCCAAATAGAAATGTCTAAAGATGATTAAATTTGCATTAACCTAAATGGAAACGTTTTATTGATTAATTTTTGCATTATAGATTATTGATTTAATTTTGCATTAAAGGTTGAGAAGATATCAATGCAAATCCCCACGCACATCTAACTCATATCCCAAGACGATCCCTACCACCCTTTGTCCTCCCATTTTTTTTTTTTATTATAATAGACTAGGTATCACCCGTGCCTATGGCACGATTTGTTATGAGATGCTTATTATGTTGTTTGTGTCATTAATCTTAGTACACCCAAATATTTTCAAATGTGTGGCCTATATGGGAATTTGTAGACATTTTATTTTGAACCTAGTGGTTGTTTATTATGTGGATGTCTGTATGTGGTGGTGTCTCATACCAAAAAAAATTGTGCCTTTTGATAGTTAGAGCCTTCGCCATCTATCTTACAATAAAACGTTGATTTGGTACGGTTATGCAATTTCACTTTTTTCTAAATGCATATACTATTTTATTTCTGGTTACAAAGCTGAAAGCTAAATTGTAATGAACTGAACATTTGATATGTGCAAAATAATTTGATTAGTCTGACATGAATGATAGTTGGGGTATGTAAATTGTACCTAATCATTATTATAGAGTCTATACATAAATTTTTGGGAAGGAAATGAACAAAAACAATTGAAAGTCTATTAAGGAAAAAAAAAATTGACATGGACGTTGTCCTCTACCCATAGTTCACGATTTCGGAATATTTTGAAGTCCAACAAATCCATAAACCGGAATTCCACCCCTAATTCCACCATATTCTGAGTACATTCCGAAATTCCATATTTTTCCCCTTGAACCGGAATTCCGAATTTCCGAGTACATTCCGAGAATTCAGCTAAAATCACTAACTATGCCTCTACTATGCCTTCAACACTTTTTGATGAGCTTGTTCATAACTTGATAGACAACCATACAAAGCATTGTCTAGTACATCAATCGTGGAAAAATGTTAAACAATCACCGCTTTCTCGAGTGATGGGCACATAATAAATATTGATTTTCAAGACAACCTTCTAATCTTCAAAATAAAATTACATTGAGTAGTCTGAGCACATTGTGAGCCATATTATCAAGTAAAATGACACACTCACATAACCAAATGATAGATATGAATAAACTACTTGATTAAGGCAAAACCTTATTAGGAATATAAAAGAAAGTTTGTTTAGTTGTTTTCAAGGCTATCGTTTCCTATGGAATTGGATTTGAAAATATAATTCCAATACTTACAATTTCAAGTAGTTAAAATTCCTAAGAGCATCTTTAGGTGGTAGTATCACCTCCAAATTTCTTCAAATTTGCTTCCAAATCTCGGAATTTCGTAGAAAACCAACTCTAGGTGGAAGCAAAATCCGATTGTATCACCTGTCTAGCCGCATCCGTGGAAGCAAATTTGGGATTTCATATGCGGATGCGGCGCGACAGTGGCACTCCTAATGTCGCCCAAACTTTTTTTTTTTTACTTTGATCAACACACCACGCCATTACTAATGTCTCGCGCTATTGCCAATGTTAAGTGTTTTTTTTTTAATTTGGTGCGACAGTGGGAATGTCGCGTGGGTTTTCTTTTTTAATTTTTTTTTAACTTGGGGCGATAGTGGTAATGGCATGCAACATTACTAATGGCACACGTGGTAGACTCTACATACATATTTGCGTCTGATATTTGCGACCACCTAGAGTTGGTCAAAATTTGAGGATACTTTATTCAAATTTCACCCTCAAACTTGCAGGTGATACCACCACCACCAAGAGATGCTCTAAATATATGTAAATCTCAAGTTTCTGCCCCCTTATAGAAACTTACAATTCCTTAACTTTGGGGATTTGAGATTTCTATTCTAGTGTAGAAAAAGTTACCAAATAGGGCGATTCTTAATTTTCGAAAATATATTATAATCCTAGTTGCCAAACACACCCATAGAGTTACTTTTCATGAGATAAAATCTAGTAATTACAGTTTTCTCTTCGTAGCCTGAACCTCATTGAAATATTGAATTAGCGGAACCAGTTCTTTTCTTTGCATGTTTTTCAAATGTGTTTAATTACTCAAAGTAAAAGACTACATGCCATAAGAATGTTGCAAACATGCAAAATACAAAACATTCCTAAATTGACTGGATAAAAATAATTATGAAAATTCATCGTGCCTTAACTTTCTTTGGTAACTGAGATAACAAACCCTCTTCACCAAGCAAGTGCTTCAACAAAAATAGACTACGACATCGAGCACATGAGTTTACTTCTCAAGTCAGTTATCATGCAAAACAAATTACTGAAGCTTTAACCGAAACCCTGAAAATTCAACCCCAAAATTAATAACATTACAAAGTCATTCCACCATTATTAACGGGTTAATTATCCCCACTAAAATAACTCTTCTTTTACATAAAGGCATAACTAAAATATTATGTGAAGTTGGTATATTTCTTCAGCACCACTGCAGATCTGGGATGATGTCCATTGGCTCACATACAACTGGAGCACAGGTCTTGGCTGTTACACCCTCTCTTTGATAAATGGAACATTTTCACCCAAGAAAAGTTAAAAATTAAGCATCAGTAACAGATAATATGTGAAAGTGCGTGACCTGGGAACACTTTCCAACATACTTACCTTTTTCATTTCTAGTTGTTAATTTCAAAAGTCAATTAGGAAGTCTAATGAGGTCTTGACACACCAAGTCTGCACAATCCTTCACAACTGTCTTTGTAAGCGTCACTTACCATTGGAGTCTAGAAATATACAAAACGACATGCAACTATGTCAGAATAAAGAAAAATCAATTGAATGCATATCAACTCGAGATAGGGGGTGGGTTGGGTGTCTAGAACACCAATCTTTCTTGTTTTTCACTGAAGCATCCCGCATCACATATAAACTCAAAAAGCTATCCATGTCGGTTAGTGTTAGTACAACCTCCATTGAATTAGAAGCAGCAAAAAAGCTAAACTTAGTTGTCATTTCTTCTAATATACTCGCACACCTAGTGTATTTAACACCTTGGTGACCCGTGGTTTATAAAAGTAAGATTGAGCACACATACTACATCATAAGTTCTCAATAATATTGTAGTACTAATAGTCGAGAACACCACGAAAACAAAAAATCTATGAAAACCTTTGATTCCTATAATGGTATTTACGAAATGTACGTAAGCAGAAAACACACAACAATCTGCATTAGTTTTATTAGTTATCCAAGTTAAACGATGCAATCTAAAACCATTTTGCAACCAGAAATAAGGCTTGCACCGTTTCATTCAAACTGAAATAGTTGAATTTGAAATTAAAATATGAAATGAAAATGAAAATTAAACTTACCAAACGTGATCATGAATTGGAATTGTATAATTGTATCATTAATAAAAATTAAAATTAAAATTAAAAAATGAAAGACTATTGCAAGTACCAAATTTAATTAAATACTTAAATTGGAATCAAGATTTGCCTAATAAACAATGACTGTAAAAAATTTCAAGAAATTGACGAAGATATAAAGACTTGTACAATGGTATTGGCCTTGCAATTAAGTATGTATGTATGTATGTGAATATGGATATGATAGGGCAACATGATAGTGCAACACCCATGGTGGAGAAGTAAATAGTGGGATTTAATTTGATAGTGCAACATATGTTGCAGAGTTAGATTTGATAATGCAACACCCATGTTGGAAGAGGTGCTTTGATGGGATTCGACATGTTGCAGTGAGATTTGATAGTGCAACACCCATGTTGCAAAGGTAAATAGTGTGATTTGATAGTGCAACATCCATGTTACAGTGATATTTGTTAGTGCAACATCCATGTTGCAGAGATAAATTGACACTACAACATGAATGTTGCACTGCCACGTCAATTTGTTCACAATAGCTTGTTCAAAGTTGTTTGTTCATATAGAACAACTCAAAATGAACACACTCCTTGCTTAAGAACCAATGGAACCCATAAGCCCACCATAACGGTCTAACTGGATTCCCTTATAAACTAATTATCCCTCACCCTTTGTCCCTCTGACTCTCAGAGAATTTCTAGCGATAGAATAAATTTGTAAATTTGTCTTTCGTTACTCATTAGGCAGACCGTATTGAATATAATAAGAGTTTTAGTCCCCCACGATTCATCTCATGTCATCGCTATTGAACTTTAACAAACCTAAATAGAAACTCAGATTTCTGAATCATCATAGAAAATAGATTCAAACTTCCATGAGCTAAAATTAAATAATTTAGTTGACCAAATTCCAATATATAGTGATAAGTAATATAAATTTTAACTAAGATAAAAACAAACAACAAAATGGATTTAAAAAAAATAAGGGTTAGATAGACTTACCCCCCCATTACTAGTTACCAATTAGTGTTACCCCATTTTCAAAAATATTAGTGATTACCCCCCCATTTCATCTGAAAAAAAATAAAAAAAATCATCTCCGTTGGATCTTGCAATTGGGGGTAAGTCTAACTAACCCAAAAAATAAAAACTTACTGTAATGGGATGTTCAATCTTCTCTTGATGATTATGATGAACAACAAAGAGAAGTAAAGCAGCAATTGAAAACAATATAAATAAACCCCAGATCCAATTAGAAAACCTCCTTCTAACTGGGCGCCGATACTTTGCCTGCCCGTATCCGCATCTTCAAAGAATCCATTTCCACCAATTCACAACCAAATCATAATATATAAACGACCCATTGCTTAGTTTTCATTAAAAAAAACGCTCATTGGGGTAATTTTGTATTGCAACAATAATGTTTTAAAGTCTTTAAAAGAGAGAGACAAAGAAGGAAGGAATATGGGAGTGTTTGAAGTTGTTTCTATGTCTGCTTGGAAGAGAAAATATTTTTAATTGGGCTCGTTTTTTTATATATATATTTTTTACCAAGGCTTTAATAATATAATAAGAGGTTATTATGGTATTAGAAAGTTCACTGGTAGCACTGAACGGACATAAAAAAACATGGACAAAATGGCGTTGCTAGATTACCTGAGACGTTGCTAGATTTGAGAGGGAGAATAGATGCATGATTGCTATCACCGACGATTGAAGAGCATTTTCTCAAAACTTTTGAACAAACACCAATAACAGACGTTAGTAAAGCACACAAACTAAATTTGCTATCAAGGCAATTAAGAAAATACACAAAAATTTGCACTTCGACTAAAAACAATAGACAAAGGATTATAATTAATACTGAGAAAATGAAGAGAACCCCAAACAAAATGAAGTAGAAATAATGAGAAAGATATAGCAAGTAAAAGTAAATTGATCAGGGACGACATTAAAAACCAGATTGATGTGATGACACAACCTTCCTTTCATTTGAGAAGTAAAACAAACAAAAAAATAGTAACAATTTATAGAGGTGGAGAAAACATAAAACCAGGGAGGAGGTGAAGAGGCCCACTACTTTCAATGTATTTTTTTAATGGAGGAGTTACACAAAAATTAAGTGAAGGAGATGAATGTAGCCGTTTATTCTAAAGAGGTGGAGACGTTTTTTTTTTTTTTTTAGAAGGGGGAGAACGGTTGGTTTGGTTTATAAGGATTAGATTCTTTTTAATAACAACCTTGAAAGCTCATTAAGGTCTTAAACCAAAGAGAATTAATTAGAGGGCGAAAGTGTATTTGAAAGATATCTATTGGTTCATGATAACTCTTAATTCATTTATAGAGCATTTACTTCACTAAATAAACCTTTTAAGTTTCATTGAGAATTATCTTCAAAGAGGTTTCAAAATGCTCTAGACCGTACACGTGTCTCCATCCAACATAGATCCCCACAAAATCTTCACCACTCTTTGTCTATCCATTTTGTTTTATTATAATAGATATATCTTACAAAATCTCCATTTTTCTCAACACCTTCCTAAAGAGAATGAATTTGTGGACATAAACTAAAAACCCTGTCCATAGGACATCAAAAGTTTTTTTTTTTTTTTTTTTTAAAATAAAACATGATTCCTATCTACTATTTTAAATTTATATTTACTTCATTCCTATCTACTATTTTTCTTTTATAAAACGAAATTTCAACATTTTCAAATTGAAATTTTCGATTAGATTTCAATATATTCTAAAATCGAAATTTATGAATATTTGCATTTTTTTTTTTAAAAATTGTGATTATTGGAAATCAATATAGATGTTTATTTTAACATGGCAACTTAATATTCAAGTTGAACATTTTCAAATCAAAATTTTGGAATAAATTTCAATATATTCTAAATACGAACTTTAACAAAAATAGTTTTGGGATTGGAAATCGATATAGTGTTAATTTTAAATGGTAACTTAATATTCGAGTTGAAAATGTTTACCTTTTAATTTTTTTCGTACGATTAACAAATTCAAAATTGAATTTTTCTAAAAAGGTTAAAAAGTAAAATAAATTTGAAATTATGGGAAAAAAAAATTGAATCCAATCCACACTCATGGAGCACTATATATAAAAATGAGGGGGTCTGATGAACAGTATTTTGGTGTATGTCCCAAGACAGTTTTGTCATTTCATGTTTTTTTAATTTTTTGTCTTTAGTAAGGGTAAAATGGTACTTTTGACGTCTATTAAATTATTTTAAAAATTAATGGGTCCTACATGTTTGGAAAAAGTAGATGGAAAAACAATAATTACATGATTTTTAAAGTCTTAAAAAAACCAAAAGTGATGACATAACGGTAATTATGTGGTTGTTAAAGTTTAAAAAAAAACAGTGGTAGGGCAAAGCCGTAATAGTGTCCGCACGCTTTTTATCCTTATGACCTTAAATAAGTACTAAATCTAAAACACCCATAACTTCACCTACAAAATGATTTAAAACCTAATCTTTTGTATATATGATCTACTAACTATAAAGAACATATCTACAAAAATTCAACTCGTTTGACATCTCAGGACTATTAGATATTTTTTCAAAAGTGAACAACAATTTTTATCTAAGTTAGAGGATATCAAACGAGTTGAATTTTTGTAGAGATGTTCTTTATGGTTAGTAGATCATAACACAAAAGATTAGGTTTTAAATCATTTTGTAGGTGAAGTTGTGGGTGTTTTAGATTTGGTCCTTATTTAAGGTCCTTTTAAGAGTCGGGCTGTATATATATATGATACAATCTACTGGATATAGTGGGCTGTCAAGATAATATGTCCATTTAAGCTGTCAAGGTAGCCAGCCTATATATATACAGTCCAGCTCTCTAAAGGACGTCCTTAAACGGACTTGGCTAAAAAAACAAAATTATGTATGATAGAATATTCTTAAAAATACTATGTCATAATGATTTTGGTTTTAAACCATCTTATATATAATTTTGTTACATATATATATGTCATTTGTTATACCCATTCTCATATATAATTTTGTTTTTTTTGCCAAGTCCATTTAAGGACGTCCTTCAGAGAGTCGGGCTATATATATATATAGGCTACCTTGACAGCTTAAATTGACATATTATCTTGACAGCCCGCCGCATCCATTAGATTGTAGATAATCCAACGCCCAGATCTTGATCTAATTTAACAAATGAACTAGAGAGGGGGGTAACTTAATCATTTGACTTTCTATTATCAAATTTGATTAGGAAAATAAAAACCCACGACCCCTCTTCTTCATTCCTCCTAACAAAACCCAACCAGGCGAGAGTTTGACCAAACCAAACATATAACTAGAAGCAAACATGGTTAAGAAGAAAGAACAAGGGAAGAATCTAATAGAAATCCTACTAGGAACTTCAAGAAGACCATGTTGTGGGAACAATTCTCTCCCTCTCTCTCTTCTTCCATGAACTGGTTCACCCCACCATTGAGAAGAAAAAAGCACGGACGAGCAAAGAAAACCTTTTTTACCATCATTAAAAAGTTTGTCTTTTTTCAAATCTTGAAGATGAGAAGACCATATCACGCATACAGTAAAGAGACTTGTTTCACTTGTAAAAGTGTAAGAATTTCTATAACAAATAACAAAGATCATTGGATGAACAAGGTTACGTCCATGTAGGCTTAATTTTTTTTGCTAATGGTAATTGGTTGTATTGATAGTAAAAATGAAATAATGTTACATTATATGTTAGTGAGAACCTTAAGTAGGCTCTCCAACATTACAAGAGTTAAAACAGAAATCGAAAATATGTCGAATGAGGGCTTTCCACCCTATGCACAAAAGTAGGCCTGTTCGACCACCATTGATTCACTCCTTCAAGCAACATTACTCCTCTCTTAGCACACTGGTTGGAAGCAAAGTTTACTTCCCTCCAAGTGCTTGTGAGAATGATGTTAGCTTTATGCTTCACTCGGTTCCATTGTGATCGAACTTTCCTTTTGCTTTGATAAAAACATAAATTTATTTGATTGAAGAGACCGAATGTTGACTTTAAATGAATGTTATCTCTTTGGAAGGCTTTAACTGTAGCGGTGGAATCTGACTCAACCCATATGCAACTTGCACCCATGTTTATGGCCTTTTCAATTCCATGCACTATAGCTTTCGACTCAGCAACATAGCTTGTAGTGCTGCCAAGCCCTCTAATGTATGTTCCAATAACTTCACATGTGTGTGTCCTTAGGACTACCCCCTAGCCAGTAGGGCCTGGGTTTCCTCTTGCATAGCTATCGGTGTTGAGTTTGAGCACATTAAGAGATGGAGCAATACAGTAACATTCCAAGCACCTTGGTGCTCTCCTGAGCTTGTTAGATAGACATAGAGCATGCAGAGTTGCTAGGTTCTGAGTTGTGTTATCCATAGAGTGAAAAGCTAGCTCATGAGCTCTCTTAATTGATTTCTTTACCTGAATCTGTATATGGGCTTCATTGATTCTGCCATCTTCATACAAAATTTTGTTTCTTGTTTTCCAAATAGCAACCAAGCATGCAATAGATGCAGCAGATCAGATGTCCTTAATGAGAGGGCTTCTAGCCTTGCATGCAATCAACATATCGTTCATAGTTCTGACGGGCTCCCGAATTTGAAACCAATCCTGTATTTTCTACCATTGTTTTTGTTCGACCGTGCAACCAAAGAATAGGTGCTTTTGAGTTTCTTCATGATTTTGGCACATGCAACACCTTGACACAATTTTAAAGCCTTTTCCTTTGAGCTTGTCATCTGTATGCATCACCCCCTGTAAAATCTTCCAGCCAATGCCTTTGATGCTAGGGTGTACCTATAGAAAAGTATTCCAAGTCTTAATTTTCTTGTTTCTAATAGCTTTGAAGGCAGATTTCACACTGAATTTACCACTTGTTACAGGCAACCTGACTCGGGAATTGGCCTGATTAGAGTTGGGTGCTTGCAAATGACTTGTATTCACTCCAACACTGATAAGGATCTCACTCAGCTCAGGAGAGAATTGTCATTGATTGTCCTCAATACATGCACTCAACTTGGACCTGCATTGCCTCCAAAAGGATGCATTCATGTTTATGACATTAGAAAGAGCATTGTTTCCTGTCCAGTTGTCCTTCCACAAATTTATTCTGGCTCCATTCCCTATGATCCAATCGATGTGTGGTTTGGCTTCTTAGCCCACCTCATTTCGACCATATAGTGGATCGCTTATAAGTAGTCCACTCACCTAATATGTTAGTGTACTTCCCTCTCATATAGCATGCCCAATCATTTTCATCATTCAATAGGCTCCAAGCCATTTTAAGAAGCATCGAGAGATTGATTTCCTTAAGCTTTCTCAAACCCAATCCACCCTCCTCTTTAGGACTTGCATGTTTTATCCCATCTCAAAGTCATGAGCTTCCTTTCTGAGGGATTCCCTGACCAAATGAAGTTTCTTATTATCTTTTCACATTCTTTTAAGGAGGTCATAGGCCATTTGTATATAGCCATGTTGTGCACTCGGATGCTATTTAGTACGTGCTTGACTAGTATCACCCTTCTTTGAAAAGATAGCATTTGCCAGCCCCTAGCTTGATGCCTTCAATCTGATTTTATCAACCAGTGGAGCAAGTGCCGCCTTTGTGATTCTACCTGTGAGAATAGGAACTCTAAGATACTTCTCAGGTAAGCATCCTTCTGCTTGAATGTCTAGTAGTTTCGTAGTTGCTTCCCTCCTTATAGTTGTCATTGGGCTGAGAAAGATCTTACATTTTTCTTTATTGATGTATTGCCCTGCGGAATGTTGATGCTTGTCTAAAAGATCTAGCAGATTCTTAAGGTACCTCTTGTTAGCATTACAAAAAAGAAATATGTCATCGGCAAAAATTAGGTGAGATGGGCTTACATAGCTTTCATGAGTTGTCATTCTCTTTACTTTGTTATTTCTGATGAGCCAATTTATCCCCTTGCTAAGACAGTCTTCCGCAAATGCAAAGAGAAGTGGTGAGAGGGGGTCACCTTTACTGAGACCCCTAGTTGCTTTGAAATAACCTTGTGGCCCTCCCTTGATCATGATTGAGATACAATTGTTAGTGATTGCCCCTTAAATCCATGATATCCATGTCTGTGAGAAGCCAAATCTAGCAAGCACTGACCATAAGAAGCTCTCATCCAGTGTATCAAAGGCTTGAGAGATATCAAGCTTCATAGCTATACTGCCTCCATGCCTTTTAATCTTGAGTTCATTGATCATTTTTTATGCTAATCCGATAGCTTGATGGGAACTCCTATTAGTGATAAAGCCATATTATCTTGTTCCTTCGAGATAACCCTTGCAGCAATAGGTGCCAGTCTTACTGCTAAGATTTTTGTAATAACCTTGTAAGAGAAATTTGAAAGACAAATAGGTCTGAACCTGCAAAGTTGAGACCTATTGATTAATTGGGGGTTAAGTCCATTAGCTCACAAGAACAATTTTGTAGATAATTGGGGGTTTAAAGTAATGTTCATGTAATGGCTAGTATGAGTTTTTGGGATTTATCAAATTTATCCTTATTAAATTCAAGCTTCCTAGCCGTATTGTCAAAAAACAATTTGTAAGTAACAGAGTTGTAGTTTGAATTGCATAACAGAAACACAATAAACAACAAATAGATAGCTTCACTTCTCAATTCCCAATTGGCCAATTTCCTAAAATTTAATGACCGCCCAATTTAATCAACAACCAATTAAATGTGAAAATCAAGGTGTGGTACACATAGTAACAAAGAGCTAAAGACATTTAATAAAAAAAAAATGGTTTCCACTGTCGAGAGCTTGAGCTTCTTCTTCGAAATCAGAAATGGGTTTATATTTTCAAAAATTTCTTTGCCTCGTTTAACTTTTTTTTTGTTAGGAGAGAAGAGTGATGTTTTAGTGTTGATTTCGAGAGAGTTCTTCAAGTTCTTGTCTGGGTGGGTCATGTTGGGAGAGATGGAGTGACGAAAGAGGGAAGGAGGAGATCGAGTCCGGTAGTTTTTGGGTTGAATTTTAACAAAAGAAGGTAAAATGACAAAATTACCCTTGATTTTCCAAGATCTAGACGTTAGATAGGTTAAAATTTAATGGATGTGGTGAGCTGTCAAGATGAGCGGTAAAAATAGTCTGTCAAAAAAAAAAAAAAAGAGACCATACTCTTGCTCTTCTTTTTTTTCCCCTCTCTCTAATTGTGTCCACACATTTCAAAGTCTTTGCTCACATGTATAACATGTGCTTTTTGCTAGTATATATATATATATGGAGGGGTTCTATAGACATTTTATCTTGACACGTAAACAAATTCAAAATCGTTAGGGCATTTATAAGTTTTGGATTAAACTAATATTTTGTAGATATAGTCTCCTAACTATTCTAAATATTGTCACAAATAATGAAAAAAATAAAAAATTTCTAAACTTGCCAAATATAGTATAAAAAATGGTGAAAATGAATGGTCCACAATTAACCAAATTTTGAAAATTATTAACTACATTTGGCAATTTTGAAAATTTTTAATTGTTTTGATTATTTGTAATGATGTTTAGAATAGTTAGAATATTATATATATATGGTGTTCGTCCCAATTTTGTCATTTTACACTTTTGTAATTTTTTTATTATTTTTTAGTCTTTTGTAAGGGTAGAATTATATTTTCATTGTTTGTTAAATTATTTTTAAAAGTAGTTAGTTCTGCATGTTTGGAAAAAGTGGATGGTATAACAGTAATTATGTAATTTTCAAAGTCCTAAAAACAGCCAATGGCATAATGGTAATTATTTACTTAAAGTCTTAAACAGAAAAATAGTGGGCCATGTTGATGATGACAGTGCATGTATAATGTGTTCTGCTCGATACAAACGTACAAACAAAAGCTCGTGGGTCCATGAAGAACCGCCCAGTTAGCCAAATCAATTGCCCTGGAGTTGGCAAATAGGCAAATTGCCCTGCTCCAATTAAACCGAGTTGGCTTGTAAATCAAAAGTTCGTTGGCAAATACATACGTAACATAAACTTATAAAAATTAAAAGAGTCAAATGCTCCAATTAAACCATCAAATATCTTCCACGTCAATAATAAAGCAAGTTTTATATATAATGTATATTACCTTTTTACCCCTAAAACATAATAACTATTACAATTGTATTTAGCCAACTATCTTGTAATTTGAGATAGAAATTGGAGACAAAACTATCAAAAGGGTAGCAAACGAATTTGCCATGCCCAAATGACTCACTTGCCTACGTCGTATTCGCATTACTAGTCTTAGGCACGTGGTTCCCACGTCGCTCTCTCTCACGTGGTTCTAACGTCTCTCTCTCTTTTTTTTATCAGTTTTATGGTCTATCTGAAGGGAAAAAAAAACAACAACAACACTTGGATTGCCAGTTGAGTATCGAAAGGGTATGAGATGAAATTAAGGATGACCGTGAACTGTATTTGTCACTGGAGAACTCTTTAAAGTCATTAGACAAATGGATATGTGGCATTTGTCTTTGCATCCATGCTCTTGGTATACCGTGTCGTCATCTAGATGATACCATAGAACCACCTGCTTTGATGGAGAGTGGAGAACTCACATGTGTCATTGTGGGCATACCACAGCCGCCTCCTAATATAAGCCCAACACTATGGATCTTACACTCATGACACACAGGAGTAACGGTGATACCCCTAATCCGCTTGGTGTTGCTTCACATCTTGATGAGACGTTATTTTATAGTGCATTTTGTATACTTTTTCGTACTGTGAAAAGTATACCACGTGCTTGTCGTTTGGCTTTTTCTGGTGCACAGAAATCTGCTCTCTAGGGTATTACGGCTGACCCTGGTTCAGTTATGCCTTGGGTTCGTCTCCTTCTTCTACCGTGCTGCACTCTGCAAGTTTTTCAATCACAGAATCGTCAGGAACATCATTCTGGTACTAGAAAAAACCTTCAGCAGAAATAGATTATCCATGCTTTGACGACATTGAATGAGCCTGGTGGGATGTTTCGTCTTTTAGAATCTATAATAGAGCCTTCTTCAATCCAGTCAACCAGGAAATTTATCCCCACTTAGAATGTGCGTCGATGCTTACAGAAAATTGATGATGGACATTTTGCTGCAGCGGTAAAAGTGTTGTCATCATCAGGGGTTGTATCCAATACTGCGGAGACTGTACATGCATTAAAGGAGAAACACCGATCGATTAAACCACCGTGAGACCAATTGTTCCTCTTGATGAGCCCCCTTTATTGGTAGAAAGAGACACATTATTGTCATGCATTAAGTCGTTTTCGAAAGGCACTTCTTGTGGTCGTGATGGTCCCTGGGCTCAGCACTTGTTAGATGTCATGAGTGGTGCTGCAGCTACGCCTATATCGTCGACTTGTTAGATGCCTTGACTCATGTAGTGAATTTTTTGTTACAGGGACGATGTCCCACCCGTTAAGCGGAATTCATAGCGAGTACTCCACTTATTACCCCACTCCTTAAGCCGGATAATAGCATTCGTCCGATAGCTGTGGGTATGGTTTGGCGACGTCTTGTGTTCCAAGATTGTAATGAAAGGAATTTCCAAAGACGCGGTGGGGGTACTTGCATGATTTTCAATATGGGGTCGGGTGTCCCCGGTGGAGCAGAGAGGCGATTTTGCATCTTCGTCAATCGTATGGTATATGCTAACGGTGATAGTGCATCTCTTTCTATGTTGCTAATAGATTTTCAGAATGCCTTTAACATGGTTAATCGAACTACTATGTTAAGAGAGGTTCGCATTTGTTACCCCGCCATTGCTCCTTGAGTCGAGTATTTATATTGTCAGCCTGTGAGATTATACTTGGGGGATGATTACATATGGTCTGCTTCTGGGGTTCAGCAAGGTGATCCTTTAGGTCCCTTTCTCTTTGCACTTGTGTTGCACCCTCTGATCCTACAAATCCAATCCAGTTGTCAGTTATTGCTCCAGGCTTGGTACTTAGATGACGGGACTCTGATTGAGGATATAGAATATGTGGCAACAGCTCTGCGTATGATTCAGGAAGAAGGACCCTCTTATGGGTTGGTTCTTAATGTGGCTAAGACTGAGATATTTTGGCCATCACTAGATCCATGTCGTTCCACTCCCGGTCTCTTTCCTTCAGATTTATCTCGTTCTCAGATGTGGGTCAGGTTGCTTGAAAAGGAAGTCAGCACTGATTCTTCTTTTGTCATGAGTCTTGCTCGCAAGTGTGTTGAAAAGGTTATGACTTCGATTGACCGTTTAGCTGCATTGGAGGATCCACAGTGTGAGTTTAGCACTCTTACGAGTTTGTGTTGGGCTCTCCAAGTTAGTCTTTGCAATTCACACTTGTCCACCATCATTTTTTAGGGATGCAGCTAAGACTTTTGATCAGCACCTTCGCATAGTTCTGCAGGGTATTATAGTTTCTAATGGTCCTGGCTTCGGAGATTTGTAGTGGCGTTTAACGACACTTCCATTACGCCTTGGCGGGTTAGGTATCTATTGTGCATTTGATAAATCTGCTTTTGCTTTTGTGGCCTCCTATTTTCAAACTTTAGAGCTTCAAAACCACATTCTTAGGGATTGTGGTTCAGTGCCTATAGGTGAGATCCTTGATGATGCTACCAGTGCATTGCGTCTCTGTCTTCCTGATTTTGACCTTGATTCTTTGGTTGTGAATGTTACTGTCCCCTCAAAAAGTTAGTCTTGAGAGGGTGTTTGAGTTATCTGCTCGTCAAAAAGCAGTCATGGGATGCTTGCAGTCGGAACATGCAAAAGATTTTCTGCTTGCTATTCTGATTGAGGGACTTAGATAGCGTATGCCACAGGTGGAGTATTGTGCGATTCTCCGATACCGTATTATGATTCTTCTGTACCCTGATGGTGGTCTTTGCCCTGCATGCAAAAATAGTATATTAGATGCTTATGGGGACCATGCAGCACATTGCAAATATTTTTTGGGTTTTAAATACCGAATGATCATGTTAGAGACATTTTGTGTAATGCATTTTGGAGGGCTAGAATATAAGTGAAGAAAGAAGCTCCTGTTAACTTTCTCACTAATCCAAATAAGGGCAGATCGACACTTCGGCATACGGATGTCTTGATTTACAGTTGGTATGAGGCAAAATATGCATGTGTTGATGTGACTGGAGTCTCTCCGTTAGTAGGGTTGGGGAATGGTGACTTTGAAGTGGGAGAAGCAGCTAAAAGAGCAGCGACAAGAAAGATGGAGAAACATGAGGAAGCTTGCAGGGCTAACCAGCATTGTTTCATTCTGTTTAGTTTCGACACTTTTGATTTCTTGAAACAACAGTCTGTTGAGCTCCTTAAGAGATTTAAGAAAGTTATGGACGGTAATGTTATGAGAGCTGGTTCTAATGAGTTTGTATTTATAAGGAAATGATTTGTTATTCATGAAAGAATTTGCGGCGCAGCTTGTTACACGCTTGTCCTAATTATTTGTAAAATTCGTTATCAGTATAAATAAAAAACAGTAAACAAAACCAACTGAAATGACCACGTGTTATGAAATCATTAAGGGCAAAACCACAAAATCGATAGATAGCTCCATCGGCTCACTCGTCCACACCACTTATAAGTAGTAGAGATAAGGTAGAATAGATTTCGTCACAGACCACAATTAAAACCTATATCCATACCGTATTAGATTTTTATAAGGGGGACAGTTTGTCATTATTATCTTTTATCATTTTAAACCATAGGCTTAAATTAGGTTGACTCAGTTGTCAGCTGACTGCCATGGGCCCAAATGCCCAATGGCCGAAAGTAAATGGGGGCGACTACACCACATGGTCCAGCACAAAAAAACCATCCGAAGTCGATTGTGATTGCCTGGTTTAGAGAGAAAAAACAAGAGAGAGGAGATAGAAAGAGAGTTTGAGTTGTTATTTTATTTTTATCAACCAATCAGTAAATAGCAAATGAATGGGACTTGGATTTTTTTTAATTCAAACTTTGGATCTGCGTTTTAGTTCTATCCAAAGTAAATAGCAAAAATGAATGGGACCAGCCATAACATTATGGGTTATGCCGTAAAATCTGAGCACAATTCAAACTAGTGGAGCCCACAAATAACAAACTAAGCATTCAAGCTGGTGGCAACGTTTAAAAGAGTCCAAAGTAATTACCGTCCAAAGTAGGATTGCTCTTATCTCGAGCTTCAAGCGTGATATTTTTACAATTAAAGGGAGTTAAAGAAGTAAAGAGGCACACAAAAAACCATAAAAAACACCTAAAGATTCTCCCTCTTTTCTCCGGAACACGTCTTTTTTTTCTGGTAACTATGAACTTTCCTGTCTTCTCTTCATATTATGTGATGGCCAATTGTAAACCGTTGTTGTCAGATTGACAAATCTCAGTTTCTTATCATCGGTTTAGACTCAATGTATAATACTCTTGTTATACCAAATTTGAGATTAAATTTGAGATTCAAACTAATATTGCATCAATCTAATCAGTGCAATCTTTTGTAAGAATAAAAGAATGTTGATTAAAATTTGTGTGGGTATTTGTAAGAAGAGGATTTTGAATTGGATAGTTACTAAATAAATATCAAATTGTTCATTTGCCAAAAAATGCCGCACTCGTTTGTTATTTTGGCTTGATCATAAAAGTTTTCTCTCTTATTAGGTTGGCCACATCAGATTTGTTTTTTCGTGTACAACCCACCCAATCTTTGAGCTAAGCTGTCTATTTGGATGGTTACAATAGTAAAGAACGATCTCTCCTAATCATTTGCCAAGTTAAAAATGTTTATTATACTTCATATTAATGGCGTGTATATATATATATACTAGAAAGTATACCCGTGCATATGCACCAGCTATTTTAAAATTTTACTTAACAATCATAACTATACATATATAAATTTTCTAACAAATCGTGATTCCTATTTTTGTCGCTAACCTGTTTTAATTTCCTAACAAATTGGTTTAATTAAGTTTTAAAAACCCATTTTTTAATTGGGAGAGAGATCCCGTTTTAATTTAAAAGTGTGATTTCCGTTTCTAATAGGAGAATGATTCTAGTTTTAATTAGAAGTGTTAGATTTTTCTTTTTCTATAGGAGAGAAATTTCCATTATAATAGGAGAAAGATTTCCGTTTTAATTAGAAGTACTAAAATTTATCTTTCAATAGGAAGAATTCTCGTTTTAATAGGAATTGATGATGTGGAATTTTAAGAGAGCTAGAAAAATACCCATTGTGGGAGCTTTAATATTAAGATATATATATATACTAGCTTGTAAGCCCGTGCACAATTCTAACTCTTTTGTAAATATTTATATTTTTTTTAGAAAATTGGGACTACCGTTTTAATCGCTAACCCGTTTTAATTTTTTAACAAATTGTTTTAAATTAAGTTTTAAAAACCCATTTTTTTCAATTGGGAGAGAGATTCTGTTTTAATAGGAGAACGATTTCCGTTTTAATTAGATACGTTAGATTTTCGCTTAATTTTCAATAGGAGAGAAATTCTCATTTTAATAGGAGAAGGATTTCCGCTTTAATTAAAAGTGCTAAAATTTCTTTTAATAGGAGAAGAATTCACGTTATAATATAAGAGAAATTCCTATTTTTCAAATATGAGAGAAATTCTCGTTTTAATAGGAGATGACGTGGAATTTTAATAAAGCTCGAAAAATACCCCTTGTGGGAGCTTTAATATTAAGACTAGAAAGTAGACTAAAGAAAGCATAATCGAGACCGCTCTTTTAAAAAACTTGTTCAACAATCGTAACTATATATATATAACAAATATATATGATTCATGTTTTATATATTGCTAACTTGTTTTAATTTCTCAACAAATTAATTTAATTAAGTTTTAAAAACTCGTTTTTTAACTGAGAGAGATACCGTTTTAATAAGAGAATTATTCATGTTTTAATCAGAAATACTAGAATTTCTTTTTTCTAATAGATGAAAAATTTCCGTTTTAATAGGAGAATGATTCATGTTTTAATTAGAAGTGCCTAAAAAAAAATCAATAAGAGAGGAATTCCAATTTTAATAGGAAATGATGATGTTGAATTTTAATAAAGCTCGAAAAATACCCCATATGGGAGCTTTAATATTAAGATACTAGCTTGTAGGCCCGTGCATATGCACTGACACTTTTGAAAACATTTAGATTTTTTTAGAAAAATGGAACCATTGTCTTAGTCAACAAATTATTTTTAATTAAATTTTAATTAAGTTTTAAAAACCCGTTTTTTCAATTGAGAGAGAAATTCTGTTTTAATAGGAAAAGGATTCCCGTTTTAAATAGAAGTGCTAGAATTTGTTTTAATAGGAGAATAATTCCCATTATAATAGGAGAAGAATTCCCTTTGTAAAAAAAAATCACTTTTCAAATATGAGAGAAATTTATGTTTTAATAGGAGATGACATGGAATTTTAATAGAGCTCGAAAAATACCTTTATGGGAACTTTAATATTAAGACTAGCTTGTAGGCCCGTGCATACGCATCGGCTCTTTTGAAAATATTTTAATTTTTTTAGAAAATTAGGACTACCATTTTAGTCGCTAATGCGTTTTAATTTTCTAACAAATTGTTTTAATTAAGTTTTTAAAAACCTGTTTTTTTCAATTGGGAGAGAGATCATATTTTAATAGGAGAATAATTCCCGTTTTATTTAGATATGCTAGATTTTCCCTTTTCAATAGGGGAGAAATTCCCATTTTAATAGGAGAATGATTCCCGCTTTAATTAGAAGTGCTATAATTTGTTTTAATAGGAGATGATGTGGAATTTTAATAGAGCTCAAAATTATATTTTTTTTAGAAAATTGGGACTACCGTTTAGTTGCTAACCCGTTTTAATTTTCTAACAAATTGTTTTAAATTAAATTTTAAAAACCTGTTTTTTCAATTGGGAGAGAGATTCTGTTTTAATAGGAGAATTATTTCCGTTTTAATTAGATACACTAGATTTTCGCTTAATTTTCAATAGGAGAGAAATTCTCATTTTAATAGGAGAAAGATTTCTGCTTTAATTAAAAGTGTTAGAATTTGTTTTAATAAGAGAAGAAAATAGAAGAGAAATTTTCATTTTTCAAATAGGAGAGAAATTCTTATTTTAATAGGAGATGACGTTGAAATTTAATAGAGCTCGAAAAATACCCCTTGTGGGAGCTTTAATATTAAGATATAGACTATAAAGTAGACCCGTGCATACGCACCGGCTCTTTTAAAAACTTACTCAATATATATATATATATATATATATATATATATATATATATATATATATATATAGTTTTAATAAATAAATTGATTCATGTTTTCGCCGCTAACTAACTCGTTTTAATTTCTCAACAAATTATTTTAATTAAGTTTTAAAAACCCATTTTTTAATTGGGGGAGAGATACCGTTTTAATAAGAGAATGATTCATATTTTAATCAGAAGTGCTAGAATTTTTTTTTTCTAATAGATGAAGAATTTCCATTTTAATAGGAGAATGATTCATGTTTTAATTAGAAGTGTCTAAAATAAAATTCAATAGGAGAGGAATTCTCGTTTTAATAGGAGATGATGATGTGGAATTTTAATAGAGCTCGGAAAAAGACCCCATGTGGGAGCTTTAATATTAAGACTAGTTTGTAGGCTCGTGCATACGCACCGGCTATTTTGAAAACATTTAGATTTTTTTTTAGAAAATTGAGGCTATCGTTTTAGTCGCTAACACGTTTTAATTTTTCTAGCAAATTGTTTTAAATTAAGTTTTAAAAACCCATTTTTTCAATTGGGAGAGAGATTCTATTTTAATAGGAGAACGATTCTCGTTTTAATTAGATATCCTAGATTTTTCCCTTAATTTTCAATAGAGAGGAATTCCAATTTTAATAGGAGAATGATTCCTTCTTTAATTAGAAATGTTAGAATTCTCATTTTAATAGGCGAATAATTCTCGTTATAGTAAAAGATGAATTCCCGTTATAAAAAAAGATTTCCGTTTTTTAAATAGGAGAGAAATTTCGGTTTTGATGATGTGGAATTTTAATAGAACTTGAAAAATACTTCCGTGGGAGCTTTAACCCATGCATACGTACTGACTCTTTTAAAAACTTGTTCAACAATCATAACTATACATATATAAATTTTCTAACAAATCGTGATTCATGTTTTCGTCGTTAACCCATTTTAATTTCTTAACAAATTATTTTAATCAAGTCTTAAAAACCCGTTTTAATTTCTCAACAAATTATTTTAATCAAGTCTTAAAATCCCATTTTAATTTCTCAATAAATTATTTTAATTAAGTTTTTAAAACCCATTTTTTAATTAAGGGATGGATCCCGTTTTTAATTTAGAAGTGTGATTCTTATTTTTAATAGGAGAAGAATTTTCGTTTTAATTAGAAGTGTTAGATTTTTCTTTTTCTATAGAGGAGGAATTTTCATTATAATAGGAGAAAGATTCCCGTTTTAATTAAAAGTGTTATTTATTTATTTATTTTTTTTTTCAATATGAGAAGAATTCTCGTTTTAATAGGAGTTGATGATGTGGAATTTTAATAGAGCTAGAAAAATATCCTTTGTGGGAGCTTTAATATTAAGATATATATATATATATAACCGCAATTAATGCGAAAAACATGTAAACAAACTCAAAATCGTTAGGACATTTATAGGTTTTAGATTAGGCTAATTTTTTTGTAGATATGATCTCCTAACTATTCTAAACATTATCATAAATAATCAAAATAATTAAAATTTTCTAAACTTGTCAAATATAGTATTAAAAATGGTGAAAATGAATGGTCTACAATTAGCCAACTTTTTTAATTTGTTGACGACATTGGATGGAATTATAAGTTTTAGATTTGAATAATTTTTTATGATAATGTTTTAAATAGTTGGAAGATCATATGTACTAAAAAATAGCCAAATCTATAACTTAGAAATGTCTTAAAAATCATGAGTTTGTTTACGTATTTTTCTAATATATGTTCCTATAAACCTTCCCATATATAAAAGGAGTAGTGTTAGACCGACCTACTTTTTAGACCTACTATTGCGACTCAATATTTAGATAACGTTGATTTGCATTGCAATACATACGAACATGTATCTCTATGTAAATCAACGATTTGCATTAGTGGGTCTGTGTATCATTACTGATATATAAGTTGGTGTGGATTTAGAAATTTATTTTAGAGAAGGAAATATAGGCGTTTGCAATTTCGAATTTCGATTCAATTAGAAGAAAAGTGGGTGTTTGCAATTTCTAATTTCGAATTCGATTATGTTAATTTAATTTTAGGGAGATAGTTGTAAAACCTTTTGGTTTGTTAATATATTATAACTAATTAATGTAGGGAGGTGGTGCTATATAATTCAAATGGAGAGATTAAAAATACATTGCCTCGAAATTAAAGGGGGTTCTGAAAGGTCGGCAATCTAATAGTGCAGTGTAGAGAAGGTAGTCTTAAAAAACGTAAAACAAATCAACAAAAAACACAACTTATGTAACTCGCCAATTAAAAACAACTTTGTACCCTGAGCAGTTAAAATTGGTTTGGTTTTTTGAGCGATTAAGGGTGATTAATCGGTGATTTTATCGGATTTTAATCGGATGCACATCTAGCATTTTCAAAATATATAATCGGATAATCATATCAAACATTTCAAAAGAGTTAACTGATCGAAATGCAACACAAAATATCAAATTCTCATAATCGCATCCAACCAACTCAATTTTGAGTACTACAAAGATGTTAATTATGTTAAAATTTTAAAAGAATAAGAGAAGAGAGAAGAAATCTAATATAACAAGGGAGGGAAGTTTTATGACCAACGGTTGGGATTCAGTTTGAGGGAGGATAAATCTAGGGTTGCCATGCCTCCACGTGGATTAGGAATTAATAATAAAGCTTAATTGTGAAAACCCTTCGTCCCTTGGTTCTCACTTAAGAAAAGAAACCCAAAGGTTTTTCAAAACAGCGAAAACATTTTGGTTTTCCTTCGTTATTTCTTCCTCCACCTCTTATCTGTGGGTGTTCTCGATTCTCAACTCTTCATTTTCGTGCACCAAACCAGGTACCTTCTCCATATCTCTTCGAAATCATCTTGCTTAATCATCTTATTCTGTTTATTTTTATTTTTATTGTTCTTTTGTGTGTTTGTGTGTGTTTGCAAATTCAATCATATTATTTAGCAAATTATTATTATTATTCCATATTCACATTTTTAAGGATTTGAGAATTATCTGGCCAGAAGAAAAGGTTTAAAAGAGTTATGGATGAGGCTTTTCTCCCTTCGATAGATCTGACAAAGCTTTCGTGGAGCATTTATTGACGTTGCTTAAATGAAAGTCTTGCTTCTCCATACAAAGCGGACGGGACCCCTCCACTGATTCGTTTGAATACATCATATAATAAACAAGGGTAGATTGGTTGACAACACCTCCAAGCAAGAGGGACTAGGCCAGAACCAATTACCACCGATCAAATGAGTGAACTTTCTCTTCTTGGGTCTATTCATTTGGCATTGTCCTAGGAGCGAAAGCCTTTCCTTCTCCATCTCACTACTTGAAGGAATAAGATTTAGTAACTGGATTAGATCACTTTACAATAGATATGGCACCTCCATCTCTTTGTTCATTCACCACCTTTAACCCGATTTTTGCATGATATATCATATCGATTGCCCCTCATCGCACCACCTATCTTCGGAAGTGAGATGCACAAAGATCTACACTGATTTGGGAATCGCAAAGACGACGCAGTGAGCACATCCAAGTCCGCGAATTGAACCTGCTGATATCGCGATCGGGCAGAGTGCCCAATTGGGCGAGAACATCCTTTTTCAGAACTATCACTTGCCCGGATTGAGATGATCTTACGAGGCTGCTACATTGGGAGTGGAATCAGCCAATTGTTTACTAATGCTATTGATATAAAGTTCTTTTTGTCAATTGTTCCACTGAGGGCCGATATGTTATTCACTGTTAGGTCTTGGAAAATATATGATTTTCGTCATCTTAGAATATCTTAGAATATGGCTACTTAAACTCTAACACATAAATTTGTCTTCTTCTTCTTATTTATTGAATTATCAAACTTCCATTGTTTTTTATTTTTGACTTATCACATTGTTTGCATTCTTAGCTTACTCTGCGGATGAAGTGGATTCAATCACCAAGGATATTCGTAATTCTGTCAAGCAGAAGAAAAACAAAGATGCTTATTCTCTCGAGGTAAGTCTCTTTCCTTTAGGCGCATGTTTGATTGCTCTTCAAAGTAATCAAATTTACTTTTGGATTTTTTTTTTGTGATCACTGGCTTTATTCCTTATAGTGATTAGACCATTTTACCTGTTCATGTTGTTAATATTTGTTCATCCTATCATTTTGAGGTAATGTAGTGCAGTTTCAAACCTTTATTTGTTTGTGTGCAAAAAGAACTCACAACCTTCTTGCTTTTAAAAGTTATGTTCACGACAGTACGACTGGCAATAATAATGAACAGTACGACTGGCAAAAAAAAAAAAAAAACCTTTTGTTTTTGTCAGTTTTATTTATTTTAAGGTTTGTGATTCCGATCAATTCAACATATTTAATATAACAAGGGAGGGAAGTTTTAAGACCAACGGCTGGGATTCAATATGAGAGGGTATAAATCGAGGGTCAAAACCGAAGACATGTGTAAAATTAAAAAAAATAATTAGCGAGGGGGAATTAATTTGAGAAATAAATCGCCCGAGTATTAATTATGAAATTAAACAAAAAAAAAAAAAAACCTAATTAAGCCCTCTCAATTCTCCACTTTACATCTCAAAAAAAAAAAAAAAAAAAAACCATCGTTCTCTCTCTCTCTCCAAATTGACCTTTCGAAAATAAAAAAATTAATTGGGACTTAATGTGAAAACCTCTTGGGTTCTCTCTCCCTCCACCTCCACCTCTCAATTTAATTGGGAGTCATAATTGTGAAGACCCATTCGCTATCTCTCCCGGTCTCCCCCACCCCTTAGTGAAGAAATGTGAAAATTTCTTATCTATCCAGCTTTGGGTTCGATCTAATTTTATAGGTATTAAATCATATGTCTTCTTCTTATTCCAAATAACAAGAGTCTATGTTTTTTTTCCCACCGCTACTTCTACTCCTCTCTGGGTTTTACACCAATCTTCTTCCACTTACTAATAATTATTATCCATGGAGTGAAATACATAAATCATGGTAATTAGTATAGATTTCTCTATTTAGAAAGCCTTGAATACTTTGTATTTATGCATTTAGATAGTAGTTTCTGTTCTCGGGCAAATTTTTAGTAATATAGGATTCCAGTAATTAGCAAGACTTAATCTCCTAGAATTTAGAGTGGTATAAGAATTAGTATCCGTGGGATCTAAAAAAGGAAAACTACGTCAAGTACAGGCTCTCTCGATTCTCTATCCTATAAATAATGGTGGGGTTTGCCCGAGATATAATTTATTAATTACTAATTAGATTTCTTTGTTTCATCGTTGATTTTTGATTGGTTGGCAGGCAGGATTGAGGTATCTATCTCCATCAGAGAGATGGAGGATGGTTGTTTTGAACTCCCAAAACATGTTTGGTCATAACTGCAGAATGTGTTGTTTTGATGAATTGGTGAAAAATTGTGTTCACACTACTCTTTACAGTTGTAACTCCCTAAATGTAATTTGTTAGGACTTAGAAGACCAAGAGTTTCAAAATGGGAATTTACACTATCTAAATGATAATTTTGTGTAGAATTATATAATGAGCTTATTTGAAAATTCTGGTTTCTGTATGGAATATAATAGGTACCCTAAAAAAATGAAGGAGCACATTGAGAATATATGTCCTGTGTGCTGTGGAAATTGCAATTTGCAAGGCTTGCTTGCGAGCGAATATAGTGGTGATGTGGATTTTTACTTTTTGCTTCTGTTACTTTTTAATTTCTGGTAATAATTTTTGGAGAATACCAACATACTATTTGTGTACAGTCCAGATGTGAGGACCCAATCCAAATGTCAAACTTCAATGGCTCCTCTTCTCCTCCGACTTTTTGCACAAGTGGACAGAATTTCCGTGTAAAATACATTGAACTTTTTCTAAATGCCTCCACAGGATATGTCAGATTATGATGATGTAAGATATTGTTGTTCTGGAGCTGATGTTTGCTTAGAATGCTGGCCACTAATGACCATTGCTATTAAAGTGATTGATACTGCACTTAGATGTTTGGGAGCTGATGATTTTGCGTAGACTATGTCTGAGAGATTAAATGTATATCTCTGCAGTTTGTCATGCATAGAGGTCCATTGCAGTAGAGAACATACACTACCTTCATGGACTCAATCGACTTCCTTGGTTGTATATGGTTATTGTTATTCTCTGAATGTTGCCATTTAGCGTTCTTAAATTTTTTTCTATTGTTTTAGTGAATTAATGGAGTAGGTTGTATTGGACTATCATTTATAGATGTGTTTACCATTTTTAATGATTTGGTTTTGAATGTATAGTTACTTTGGAAAAACAGACTGCGGTGGAATTGCACCAAGAGAGGTTACGAGAGTCGTCGCTTCACACACAAAGAGCTGAGGAAGTCGAGGTATTTTTTCCCCTAATATATACATTTGTTTTCCCATTGCGCTTCATATAATCATATTGTTTGTAGTACTTAGATTTGTTATGGCAACATATAACATTTTAATATCTAAGATTGTTCAGTTTTAAACCTATCTACTTTATATGCATGGGCATGGTTAAAGTTAATGAATTAAGCACAACCTAATAAGATCCAACACCCATTGTGTCAAAACATTTGAGTTAGTAACATAATGAGGTTGTTCGCAATCTGATAGAATTTCCCTTTCAAAGAGTGATATACTCGAAGTGTCCGAGGCCATGTTTTCGAAAATCCAAGTACTCAAGGTATTGAGGCCTAAGTGTCAGCGTGTACGTGAAATTGAGTTGTTTTAGATTAATTTGTCTACTAAAAGCTCACAATAATTCTCTGGAGTTTGTATTTGTTTTTCTTTTGTGTGTGTGCTGAAAGCAAGGGTTCCAAAAAAAAAAAAGGTTTTACATATATTACTCCAATGCACTGATATGCAGAGACCATATCACTGCTCTGTCCACTAGGAAGAGTAGATTGGTTAGCAGCCTTTAAGGGAACATTATAAGGTCATTGATTATACCAGCAGATTGTTGTGAAGTTCATTGTAATGCATGGATATGAATTTTTATGGTATATAGGTTGGGATTTAACTTAAGTTTTGATTCTCCCTATCTTTGTTAGTGCTTCTGAGTCATTATTTATGAGGTTGGGTTCAGGTGGAGTTCTTTTTGATGCAACCTGTTGCCGTGGTAACATTATCCTTTTTTATTTTGTTATGCTATGTCAAAAGACCATCTTTATGTATGACCAAGAAGTGGTTTGGTTAAACAAAGTTGACAACAGTGAATGTACTATGTGGTTTCAATATTTGTGCTATCATAGATGTCTACTATCATATTTGTGCTAGAATTCAAATTATACAAATTTTAATTCGTAGCTAGATTTCAACTGAAAACAAGTTTGGTGTATATCAAAAACCGTTGTTAAACCATTTGAAGTTATTAGAAAGAGATGATCATATATGAGATTGATGGGTCAAATATAGACACTACACATGTATTCCATGACATTGGTATTATGTCTATCATTGTGTTACCATAGTGTGATATGCAGTGCAAGGAACAACGTTACCTTCTTAATTTAGCTATGAGTATGACACAAAGAAAAATTTTCTTTTATACATAATTTGGAGGTTTCGAGTGTTTTATCATTAGTTTCTCATGTGTGATTATTTTATGCACGTGTACTTTGCGTAGTTCGTGGTGATTTTCATGAAAGAATACCCAATGCACATATCTTGGCATTTATGCACAACAATGACAACTGGATGTTAGGGCCATATATGTTTTTTTTTTTTTTTTTTTTTTTTTCTCCAACGGACAAACAAGTAAGTAGAGGGTAAAGTCTCGGGGAGGAGGCTAGGCTTTGATTGAACCAAACAAATAACTAATACCTCGGATGGTTTGTGAGCCTACTTTTTTTTTTCTTTTTTCTTTGTATAGTTTAATTTTTTGTACAGGTTCACTCTCATTTGTGATTTTGTGTGGTATGGAAGTTTTCAGTTTATCATTCCATCCAAATGAACCCACCCCAATTTTAGTAAGTGCAACTCGATTTAATAAATGGGTTCCAAATCTCCCACAACATGGAGTAATCGTTCGTTGCAATATTGGCCAAATACAACTATTTGATACTCAAGAACATAGTGTTTTACCTACAAAAGAAAAAACGAAAAGAACAGAGTGTTTTTCTATTGATTTTTTCAGTTGAGATTTTTCAAAGACATTTCGTGCCGAAGACACGGGCATTACCTAGTAATATATATTAGAGAGATAATACAAGAATTTGTATATTTAACTTTTGTTAAAGAAGAGAAAATGAATAAATTCTTAGCTTAGTATGTTGATTACGTTTTTTTATTATTAATCTGGTATAAAAGTCTAATTTGTTAGTTTTTGTTAATTTAAGTATTTTTTTAGTGAGGAATTGATATTTTCAGTATTAATCAGTCAATTTAGTGATTAAATCGAGTTAGTTAGAAAAATTAAAAAATCAGTAAAAAAATAATCGTTTTACAAGAGATATGCGATTAATCGGTAGTCAGTCGATTAGTCGTGATAGCATGGATTGTACCACAAATCAGACTAGAAAACGTATGAACCTAAAAGTACTGTACCACAAGTTTTCCAAATAGCAACCAAGCATGCAATAGATGCAGCAGATCAGATGTCCTTAATGAGAGGGCTTCTAGCCTTGCATGCAATCAACATATCGTTCATAGTTCTGACGGGCTCCCGAATTTGAAACCAATCCTGTATTTTCTACCATTGTTTTTGTTCGACCGTGCAACCAAAGAATAGGTGCTTTTGAGTTTCTTCATGATTTTGGCACATGCAACACCTTGACACAATTTTAAAGCCTTTTCCTTTGAGCTTGTCATCTGTATGCATCACCCCCTGTAAAATCTTCCAGCCAATGCCTTTGATGCTAGGGTGTACCTATAGAAAAGTATTCCAAGTCTTAATTTTCTTGTTTCTAATAGCTTTGAAAGCAGATTTCACACTGAATTTACCACTTGTTACAGGCAACCTGACTCGGGAATTGGCCTGATTAGAGTTGGGTGCTTGCAAATGACTTATATTCACTCCAACACTGATAAGGATCTCACTCAGCTCAGGAGAGAATTGTCATTGATTGTCCTCAATACATGCACTCAACTTGGACCTGCATTGCCTCCAAAAGGATGCATTCATGTCTATGACATCAGAAAGAGCATTGTTTCCTGTCCAGTTGTCCTTCCACAAATTTATTCTGGCTCCATTCCCTATGATCCAATCGATGTATGGTTTGGCTTCTTCTAGCGCCCACCTCATTCCTGACCATATAGTGGACTGCTTATAAGTAGTCCACTCACCTAATATGTTAGTGTACTTCCCTCTCATATAGCATGCCCAATCATTTTCATCATTCAATAGGCTCCAAGCCATTTTAAGAAGCATCGAGAGATTGATTTCCTTAAGCTTTCTCAAACCCAATCCACCCTCCTCTTTAGGCTTGCATGTTTTATCCCATCTCAAAGTCATGAGCTTCCTTTCTGAGGGATTCCCTGACCAAATGAAGTTTCTTATTATCTTTTCACATTCTTTTAAGGAGGTCACAGGCCATTTGTATATAGCCATGTTGTGCACTCGGATGCTATTTAGTACGTGCTTGACTAGTATCACCCTTCTTTGAAAAGATAGCATTTGCCCAGCCCAGCTTGATGCCTTCAATCTGATTTTATCAACCAGTGGAGCAAGTGCCGCCTTTGTGATTCTACCTGTGAGAATAGGAACTCTAAGATACTTCTCAGGTAAGCATCCTTCTTGAATGTCTAGTAGTTTCGTAGTTGCTTCCCTCCTTATAGTTGTCATTGGGCTGAGAAAGATCTTACATTTTTCTTTATTGATGTATTGCCCTGCGGAATGTTGATGCTTGTCTAAAAGATCTAGCAGATTCTTAAGGTACCTCTTGTTAGCATTACAAAAAAGAAATATGTCATCGGCAAACATTAGGTGAGATGGGCTTACATAGCTTTCATGAGTTGTCATTCTCTTTACTTTGTTATTTTCGATGAGCCAATTTATCCCCTTGCTAAGGCAGTCTTCCGCCAAATGCAAAGAGAAGTGGTGAGAGGGGGTCACCTTTCTTGAGACCCTAGTTGCTTTGAAATAACCTTGTGGCCCTCCCTTGATCATGATTGAGATACAATTGTTAGTGATTGCCCTTAAATCCATGATATCCACGCGTCGTGAGAAGCCAAATCTAGCAAGCACCATTATAAGAAGCTCTCATCCAGTGTATCAAAGGCTTGAGAGATATCAAGCTTCATAGCTATACGCCTCCATGCCTTTTAATCTTGAGTTCATTGATCATTTTTATGCTAATCCGATAGCTTGATGGGAACTCCTATTAGTGATAAAGCCATATTATCTTGTTCCTTCGAGATAACCCTTGCGGCAATAATGCCAGTCTTCTTATCGCTAAGATTTTTGTAATAACCTTGTAAGAGAAATTTGAAAGACAAATAGGTCCGAACACGCAAAGTTGAGACCTATTGATTAATTGGGGGTTAAGTCCATTAGCTCACAAGAACAATTTTGTAGATAATTGGGGGTTTAAAGTAATGTTCATGTAATGGCTAGTATGAGTTTTTGGGATTTATCAAATTTATCCTTATTAAATTCAAGCTTCCTAGCCGTATTGTCAAAAAACAATTTGTAAGTAACAGAGTTGTAGTTTGAATTGCATAACAGAAACACACTAAACAACAAATAGATAGCTTCACTTCTCAATTCCCAATTGGCCAATTTCCTAAAATTTAATGACCGCCCAATTTAATCAACAACCAATTAAATGTGAAAATCAAGGTGTGGTACACATAGTAACAAAGAGCTAAAGACATTTAATAAAAAAAAAATGGTTTCCACTGTCGAGAGCTTGAGCTTCTTCTTCGAAATCAGAAATGGGTTTATATTTTCAAAAATTTCTTTGCCTCGTTTAACTTTTTTTTTGTTAGGAGAGAAGAGTGATGTTTTAGTGTTGATTTCGAGAGAGTTCTTCAAGTTCTCGTCTGGGTGGGTCATGTTGGGAGAGATGGAGTGACGAAAGAGGGAAGGAGGAGATCGAGTCCGGTAGTTTTGGGTTGAATTTTAACAAAGAAGGTAAAATGACAAAATTACCCTTGATTTTCCAAGATCTAGACGTTAGATAGGTTAAAATTTAATGGATGTGGTGAGCTGTCAAGATGAGCGGTAAAAATAGTCTGTCAAAAAAAAAAAAAAAAGAGACCATACTCTTGCTCTTCTTTTTTTTCCCCTCTCTCTAATTGTGTCCACACATTTCAAAGTCTTTGCTCACATGTATAACATGTGCTTTTTGCTAGTATATATATATAGGGAGGGGTTCTATAGACATTTTATCTTGACACGTAAACAAATTCAAAATCGTTAGGGTATTTATAAGTTTTGGATTAAGCTAATATTTTGTAGATATAGTCTCCTAACTATTCTAAATATTGTCACAAATAATGAAAAAAATAAAAAATTTCTAAACTTGCCAAATATAGTATAAAAAATGGTGAAAATGAATAGTCTACAATTAGCCAAATTTTGGAAATTATTAACTACATTTGGCAATTTTGAAAATTTTTAATTGTTTTGATTATTTGTAATGATGTTTAGAATAGTTAGAAGATTATATATACTAGCAAACATGCACGCTCGATGAGCGTGCTATGCAGAGTGCTGCTGCGTTCAGTAGTTACCGGCTTAGACTATTATTTTCCAAATGTTCATTTGCAATTACATTTTCCAAATGATTTAATTACTTGATGGCCTGTTAGGACCCAAAATCCAGAAGTGCATACTGATGGTGCCATAACAATGCAATATCCATGGATACTATTAAAAACACACTAACAATAACACACTATATACATAACACAACAACAAAATAGCAGAAAAAGAATACAGTCTGTACAGAGTTCATTTGCAATTACATTTTCCAAATGATTTAATTATTTGATGGCCTGTTAGGACCCAAAATCCAGAAGTGCATACTGATGGTGCCAGAACAATGCAATATCCGTGGATACTATCCATCAGTTGTCCCTGTATAAAAAAAAAAACACACTAACAATAACACTATATACATAACACAACAACAAAACAGCAGAAAAAGAATACACTCTGTACAGAGTTCAGTCACGTCAATTTATATTGTGTCCTGCAGCAAAAAACAATAGGCACATATAAGTTTAGTAGGATGAAACCTATACATAACACAACAACAAAACAGCAGAAAAAGAATACAGTCTGTACAGAGTTCAGTCACGTCAATTTATATTGTGTCCTGCAGCAAAAACAATAGGCACATATAAGTTTAGTAGGATGAAACCTTGAGACTGTTAAATGGACAATTTTAAATGTATATACCAAGTACTTACCAGTAAGAGAGCAATGTGATAGAAGATCATGATCTGGAGTTTGTTAGCATGTTACACGATCGGAGGACGTCTTTGTAGACGACATTCCTTGTGAAAGTTCCAGAGTAGCCTCTTATGCTTCCTTTTTTAACCATTATTTTAGTTGTGCTCTTAGACACGCCTTGGGAGAGAGCAACATAGAGCTGCCCATGGTCGAAAACATGGTCTGGTAAATAAGTTCCTACATGAGGAATGGTCTGTCCCTGTGATTTGTGTATTGTTAAAGCAAATCCAAGATGAATTGGAAACTGTTTCCGAGTGAAATCGAACGCTAGCTTGAGATCGTCTGATGCTTTCATAGGAATTCGATGTATGAAGGTTGGTTTACCACGGTGAGTTACAGTTAGAATATCAGCATAGATTACATTTGGTAGGAAAGCACGGCAGAGTAGTCTGGTTCCATTGCACAATCCATTAGCGGGATTGATATTTCGGAGGAGAATTACTGGAGCTCCTAGTTTTAGAGTCAGCTTGTGTGGTGGCAGACTGCCTGTAGATATAGAATTCAGAAATTCTTGTTGATATAAATTCCTCGGGTCATTGGCAACAGAATCAAATGAGTAGTACGTTTGTTCTTCTCCTGGGAACACATGAATGACGTCCTCATTAAGCTTATCAACATACTCATTGGTTAGTGTAAGTAGTGCCCTTTGAGCGATGTAATCCGACTGATGAGCGTAATCACACAAAGAAGGGAAGATCTCAGATATTAAACTGGACAGTGAATGCTCGTCCTCCCATGGAATGAGAATGTCATCTGAAACTTTAATAATATCATCGACAATGCAAGGTTCAGTACCATCACCTATGTGTAACAGCAACTCTGAGAAGGATGGATCCGTCCTAGCTCGCATATTTTCAGTAAGATGAATCACTTTAACACTTGACCAGAGTTTAGAATTTGTTATGCATGCATCAATCTTTTGTGCAATAGTACCATGAGGCACGACAGGGAGTACTTGCCGGAAGTCTCCACCTAGTACAAAAAATTTCCACCAAAAGGTAGATCAGAGTCATTAATATCTTTTAGTGTTCTGTCCAGAGCCTCAAAAGCATGACGATGTGTCATTGTTGCTTCATCCCAAATAAAGAGACTTGTTTGACATAGCAGTTTAGCAAGAGGAGATTCTTTACGCACCCTACATGTTGATTCTGCAAACGTCGGTACTGGGATCTTAAACCTTGAGTGAGCTGTACGACCCCCAGGTAACATGGTTGCTGCAAGACCCGAAGTTGACGTTGCAATGGCAATGTACCCATGATTTCTTAAGTATGCTAAAACTGAACGATATAAAAATGTCTTCCCTGTTCCGCCAGGACCATCAATGAAGTAGACCGAGCTCTCATTACGCACAACTGAATTGACAATGGTCTGGAATGCATGTAATTGAGAAGTGTTCAGCTTATCGACAGATGAAAGGTCCTCTGACGGTATGTGCACTGACATTTCTTCCTCAATTAATCTCGTTAATTTGGAATGGTCATCGTTGTTATCTGTAAAAGATGGCAAGTCATATTCAGAGATCCTTTTTCCATTATCAGCCAAATAGGAATCAATCTCTTTAAGCAAATGATTGAGTAGGTGATTTCAGTTGCTTGAAGAAGGATAGTCCTCAATCATGAATGAATATAACTCATCCCATAACCGGCGAACACCCACGGGATTGCAATATATCAATATGGAACTAAACATTTTTCTTAAAGCTGAAGGCATATGTATAGCAGTAGCTTCCAGTAAGGACTCCCGTATCGCTTCATCATGTTCAAGTAGGCCTCGTTGTTCAGCGGCTTCCTTGAAAGTCAGGTATTGTGTAGAGCCAACGGTTTTCAGATCATCAAATGAGGTAGGTCCTCTCACATGATTCAGAAGAAGCCTGAGATAATATTTCTCAGTGTCAGACGGGTGTGCAGTGCGCAATCTACCAATGACTTTTAGGTGGCTTTTTCTTGGGCGCCATTGGTTTAACGACTTGTTCCATGTATAATGCTCAGGAAATTCTCTGTAGAGGTACTGCCTTGCATCTGCATCAATGCGATTAATTCGGAAAAACTCAGTTAACATGGTGCGGGAGTTTTTTTCATCAGCTAGAAGTTCTCGAACATCTTGATCTTCAGAGAAGAGGACATGGTGCATATTCTCAAGGTGGACTTGTAGAGCATAAACAGCGGGGTACAATCTATTAAGAGGGAATCTGAAGATTCTCCAAAGAGATTCTTGCAGACACACCCACCGTGCATCTAGAAACTTACGGATTTCATCATGGTCATGTGGGGAATGAGAGTTGACTTCCAAAGACACACGATCAGATCCTTTGTACACATATTTGTACGAATATTTTACTGATTTGACTGTAGCACACACCTCCACATTGATGTGACCAGTCATACTTTATCAGCAGCCAGGGGTTATATGGGACAACCCATCTATTGCCAACAGGTATTTCGTTGTCTAGATAAACAACTCGACCATCATCACGTCTTTGGTATATAGGATATGTATCAGTCCCCCGTAGAGTAACTGGTGCAAACTCTTTTGGAAACCTCTTTTTACACACACCCATTTTTCATACAAACACAGTCAGGATTTAATAATCCGCAAGGACCATGGATCATGTGCTTCATTACTATGCCGTATAACACTGGTTCGGTGACGGGATCAGGAATTTCAGCACGAACAATTTTGTCATAATCATCAGGATTTATAAGATTGTCGGCGTCGTCGAATATTATGAGCATATGAGCGTGTGGTAGACCACGTTTCTGAAATTCAATAACATGTACGTATGCAGCAACTTTTCCCAAAATCCCCTTTTTGAATAAATCTTTTTCAACTCCTCACATTTTTCATGAAAAACTCTTGTGGTGACATCAGGTCTATCTTGTGCTAGTTGGCCAGCACGAACTCCTCTTTTAATCTCCTCCCAATTAGGATTGCAAGTCATGGTTAAGAATATGTCAGGCTTCCCAAATTTCTGAACCAGAGCCATAGCATCATGATACCTTTCATGCATATCGTGGACTTCCAATGTAAGATGACGGTAATATTGTTTTTCGCCCGATGTTTGCTAAATGAGAAAATGAAAATAAAAACAATTACAATGATTAACAGCTAGGATATAATATATAGAATGAATAAGAAGTTGAGTAAAATAAATAAATAAATAATAAAACGAAATAAAATAAAGATGTTTAACTGTTTTTGCATTCGTTTCTCCTGCATGCATACAGATCCTGTAGACCTTGGTATAACTTCATTTCGTATAGTATCTTTGATTTGTCACGAAAAATATCTTAGTTTGCTGAATTGAGATTTTCACATACATATCAACAACATATTCTTGTAAAAGTCACCCACCTCTAAGTAATATCGAAGTTAATTGATTATCCGGATCTTAAAAAAATAAATAAATAATGCATATGTAAAAAATATAGAATCCAAACACACGCGCACACACACACACACACACACACACACACACATATATATATATATATATAAAACAAAAAACAAAAAATAAAAAATTGGACGACATATCATGGTATTGTTGGAATCAAATAACCTGGAGCATGTAACAATAATATTCTCGACAACTGATTCGTTGTGCATCGTCGCTGAATATATGAAGATCCCATCCAAAATTTCCATATGGATGCAATAATGGATATTGAAGCGGGTCGTAAAAGCCAGCAGTGTCAGGGACATTGAGGAGTTCACCAGTCGTTGCCTCGACAATAATACCTCGTTCACTTCTTTCGGTTGGCTCCTCACCCCCAACTAAAATAGCTGCTACTTGAGAAGACGTTGGCAATGCGTAGTGATGTCGGTCAGTGGGATGTTCCTTTATATGTAAGCGGATGTCATGTAGATTATAGGATTGAGCAATTCGACGAAGTGTATGAACATAAGGGTTATGGCGGTCAAGGACACTCTGTATAATTGATAAAATCTTCGGATTCAGTAAATCATTTTCAGCTCGTCGGTAGGCGATCTCATGTTCGATGTCATTACATACATCTCAGAGGAACCGTGGTCGATGCCCTAATTGAGGTAGAAGACCGCCAATCCTGTGGTAGATGGCCCCTTGGGCACGGTAAGTATAGATCCCACGTCTCCCAGTTGCTAAATTTTCGTCTAGGTGGACTCCCATGGAAGTGAAGGAGAAAACATGGTTATAATACCGTATATTCTGTCTAAAGTGGACACCATCAAGTGATTGCGTGGTATACAGATACATAAACTCTGGGGGTGCTTACACAAATGGAAGGCAAATTTTACCGCGAATACAGCAGAAAACATCGGTCTCAGACGGAAACAATTTAGCATTACAATGCTTACATGTCAGCATGTCTGATATATAGAAGCGCTGAAGATTGGCGGTGTTTGCAATATCCCTTGCACAGTTGTGAAAAGATTGTTGAGCTCTCGGCATTCTGTTCAATATATGTGGATTCTCAAAGCATGTCCAACAGAAGGAATCTCTTGACCTGGGAAAGACATTAAAATATACATCCGACTTAATGATTGAGCAATTTGATGGAGGTAATGAAAATATTCATATATATGCATAACGTCATGTAACAATACCTTTAACGTCATTCATGAAATTAATATCACTGTCACCAAGAATGCCATTATCATAGCCATCAACATTATATTTGTGTAGTGCAATTGGCACGACATTACCTATTTGCGATACGTATATCAAACTAAATTGAGAATTCATAATATGAAAAAAATAAAAAAAATAATAGAGTAATAATAATAATAATAATAATTACATACCTATATCAATTTGCAAAGTCCTTTGAGTAAGGTTTAGAGCAGCAGATAAAGGCCGATTACTAAGTCTATTTACTTCCATTTGTACATGTTGCCGCATACGGTTGAGGACATCTTCCATGTTTATAATAGGGGTAGAATGAACAGAGTCGTGACAGACTGAATTTAAGATTAGGGTATTATTAAAAGAAAAAAACAAATTATGTTAAAAATATCAACCAAATAAGCATACTTTTACCAGCATTTCCACCATGGTTACATGAGTTTTGAACACCCTTGTCGTGTGAGGTACCTGAGATTCCCGATACCGAAGCAGCAAATGTCGTGCTATGTTCATAATCATGGTCTGTCATATAACATGGATGGTGTAAGATAACATAGTAGAAGGAACAGATTATTGTCGGATTGAATATATGTTAATTGTATTAGCAAACAAAAAACAAAACAGATTTAAAATTAGTTAAATGCAGAAATAAGGCGAGTAAATGTTATGTTACCAGTATCAACACCATGGCTACATGAAACCTGAACATCCTGATCATGCGAAGCAGAAAGTGTCGTGCAATGAGCGTTGGGTTCCAACTTAGATATTTGGGAATGCGATTCTACACCATGCATTCTGTTTTTAAAATTTTGTAATAGCGGCGCTTGTCTCTCTTAACTTGAGACCTTTGATCTTCGGACATTGTTTGTCTCGCCTATCGCGGACACGCAACGCGTTCGTTGATTTGACAGATTGCTCATCGCTCATGTTAAGAATTCTTCCCGTTTTCTTGACGCCAATAATCTCACCAGTAATGATTGGTTATCGCCCAAGACTGCGGTCCATTATTGTTTGAGAAATCTGAAAATTTAATAGAATGGGGAACTGAATTGTATATTATTATCATTTGTTTATAGAGTGAGAATTAGAGTAGGAAAAAAAAATCGCTGAACCGGTATAGTTGGTGCAATTGAAGTAGTATGTTAAAGGCCAATTGAATAGGTAGAAAGTGTGAAGCACAATGAGACCTGAGAAAAGAAAGGTAATGAGCTCCTTATATTCAAACAAAAACAAACAAACGGGCAAAATTCTTTAAAACAAACAGATTTGAGAAACACGGAAATCCAACATCCTCAGTGAAAACCATGTATAACCAAGCTGCTAACTAATACAATTCTTTGCAAGACGAGAGGAGCATGTATATAAAATGTGGCGAGGTTATCTCAGCTGAATTTAAAATATGTCCCTATAAAGATTTCCTGTATTTAAAATAACGGTGGCTGAACTTACTGTGACGAAAACCATGTCAGCACCATCAACTGCTTCCTCAATAGATTGGGAAGAATAGTTGGAGAGAAGTCTAACCATATCATTGAGGAAGCAAACCCAATGATATACTAATACAATGTCAAAATTAACTGATCCATCAATAGCGCCCTGATGATGGGTGTTGGGCAAAACAGAAAGCATTCTCATGTATAATGAACTATAATAACGCACTCGAAAACCAATGGCTGAGAAGTCTTACTTCCATTTAGAAAATGATGATATATCCAATGGTAATAATTGTTATTTCCCCTTCATTTCACAAACAAAAATGGTCATAATGTCTATAAGCAAGTTCTCAAAAGTGCCAATGCAACCATATATAACTTTCTAACTTTTCGACTTCCACATACCATTAGTACTAAAAAAGCAATACGAATTTCATCAAATGCCTAAACACACAGCCATTGAAAGTATTGAATCATAAGCAAAACTATCAAAAGCACTCCAATACATAAGTTCACAAAATTCATAACCACTAAACAAATTCAATCACAAATAAACCATATTTACAACAATACGTGACAAAAGGGTACCTATAAATATTGTAATTAAGATCTTTCGAGAACAACAAAGGCATGTCTTCACGAAGTGTCCTTACAGCTAATTCCAAATTAACATAAAAATCATTCCTTTCCTGTTTATTAACATCTTTTTTCTCTACTACACTTGAAAGTAGTCCACCCTTATCTTGCAAACCTCCCTTTGGTGGTGTTTCAAGCTTTGTGAGTGGGAATGAAAAGATCCGAGACAACCCCATTTGCAGTTTGGCTATAATAAATCACCAAAGACTGAAAGAGGACGAAGAGGGAGAAGAGAAGCCAGAAGTGTCGAAAAGCAAAACCAAAGACTGGAAAGAGTTCATGAAGAAAGGAGTGGAAGTTGAAAGATTTCAAGATTAATGGTAGTTAAGTGGGTATTAATGGTATTTAAGTGGGTATTAATGGCAAGATAACATCAAGGCGTACATTTTCAATATATAAGTGGATTTGGGTTTTATCCTGAATTTACATAAAACTCCTTTGTCTGTGTGTTGTGATTGAAGGGTATAAATAGAAATCAAAAATTAAATGACGAAATAGTCCTTTTTTAAGACATTGAATAATATTTTTGTTTATTTAACCAGGGGTATTAGGTGGTAGAAAAAAGGCTGGTCTATTTTAAAATGCCAGGTTAATTATGGTGTATTTTACTAATAGAGATATGGTGTTCGTCCCAATTTTGTCATTTTACACTTTTGTAATTTTTTTATTATTTTTTAGTCTTTTGTAAGGGTAGAATTATATTTTCATTGTTTGTTAAATTATTTTTAAAAGTAGTTAGTTCTGCATGTTTGGAAAAAGTGGATGGTATAACAGTAATTATGTAATTTTCAAAGTCCTAAAAACAGCCAATGGCATAATGGTAATTATATACTTAAAATCTTAAACAGAAAAATAGTGGGCCATGTTGATGATGACAGTGCATGTATAATGTGTTCTGCTCGATACAAACGTACAAACAAAAGCTCGTGGGTCCATGAAGAACCGCCCAGTTAGCCAAATCAATTGCCCTGGAGTTGGCAAATAGGCAAATACATACGTAACATAAACTTAGAAAAATTAAAAGAGTCAAATGCTCCAATTAAACCATCAAATATTGGTCTCCAGCTCCACTTGTAGGCTTGTAGCTCACATCAAAAGTTCGTTGGTCCCCGTAAGTTACTGCCGTACCACACTATACTACGGACTTACGACGGGCTTATGACGTGATTAGATAAATTATATATACTAGTTTTGAGCAAGTGGCTACACATGTGTCTATGCCATAATTTAATTAGTATTTTGTTTTACCCTATCATATATTAATTATTAGAATATTATAATCACAAATATCATATAATTTAAGATGCAAAATAGAGGTAGAATCGTCCAAATATCTTCCACGTCAATAATAAAGCAAGTTTTATTTATAATGTATATTACCTTTTTACCCCTAAAACATAATAACTATTACAATTGTATTTAGCCAACTATCTTGTAATTTGAGATAGAAATTGGAGACAAAACTGTCAAAAGGGTAGCAAACGAATTTGCCATGCCCAAATGACTCACTTGCCTACGTCGTATTCGCATTACTAGTCTTAGGCACGTGGTTCCCACGTCGCTCTCTCTCACGTGGTTCTAACGTCTCTCTCTCTTTTTTGATCAGTTTTATGGTCTATCTGAAGGGAAAAAAAACAACAACAACACTTGGATTGCCAGTTGAGTATCGAAAGGGTATGAGATGAAATTAAGGATGACCGTGAACTGTATTTGTCACTAGAGAACTCTTTAAAGTCATTAGACAAATGGATATGTGGCATTTGTCTTTGCATCCATGCTCTTGGTATACCGTGTCGTCATCTAGATGATACCATAGAACCACCTGCTTTGATGGAGAGTGGAAAACTCACATGTGTCATTGTGGGCATACCACAGCCGCCTCCTAATATAAGCCTAACACTATGGATCTTACACTCATGACACACAGGAGTAACGGTGATACCCCTAATCCGCTTGGTGTTGCTTCACATCTTGATGAGACGTTATTTGATAGTGCATTTTGTATACTTTTTCGTACTGTGAAAAGTATACCACGTGCTTGTCGTTTGGCTTTTTCTGGTGCACAGAAATCGCTCTCTAGGGTATTACGGTGACCACGGTTCGGTTATGCCTTGGGTTCGTCTCCTTCTTCTTCGCGGTCTTCGCGACTCGCAAGTTTTTTCAATCACGTAATCGTCCGGGAACATCATTCGGTACTAGAAAAACCTTCAAGTGAGAAATAGATTATCCATGCTTTGACGACATTAAATGAGCACGGTGGGATGTTTAGCGTCTTTTAGAATCTATAATAGAGCCTTCAATCAATCCATCAACCAGGAAATTTATCCCCACTTAGAATGTGCGTCGATGCTTACAGAAAATTGATGATGGACATTTTGCTGCAGCGGTAAAAGTGTTGTCATCATCAGGGGTTGTATCCAATACTGCGGAGACTGTACATGCATTAAAGGAGAAACACCCGATGCGACAACCACCTGTGAGACCAATTGTTCCTCTTGATGAGCCCCCTTTATTGGTAGAAAGAGACACATTATTGTCATGCATTAAGTCATTTTCGAAAGGCACTTCTTGTGGTCGTGATGGTCCCTGGGCTCAGCACTTGTTAGATGTCATGAGTGGTGTTGCAGTAGCTATATCGTCTGACTTGTTAGATGCCTTGACTCATGTAGTGAATTTTTGTTACAGGGACGATGTCCACAACCGTTAGCGGAATTCATAGCGAGTACTCCACTTATTACCCCACTCCTTAAGCCGGATAATAGCATTCGTCCGATAGCCGTAGGTATGGTTTGGCGACGTCTTGTGTTCCAAGATTGTAATGAAAGGAATTTCCAAAGATGCGGTGGGGTACTTGCATGATTTTCAATATGGGGTCGGTGTCCCTGGTGGAGCAGAGGCGATTTTGCATGCTGTCAATCGTATGGTATATGCTAACGGTGATAGTGCATCTCTTTCTATGTTACTAATAGATTTTCAGAATGCCTTTAACATGGTTAATCGAACTACTATGTTAAGAGAGGTTCGCATTCGTTACCCCGCCATTGCTCCTTGAGTCGAGTATTTATATTGTCAGCCTGTGAGATTATACTTGGGGGATGATTACATATGGTCTGCTTCTGGGGTTCAGCAAGGTGATCCTTTAGGTCCCTTTCTCTTTGCACTTGTGTTGCACCCTCTGATCCTACAAATCCAATCCAGTTGTCAGTTATTGCTCCAGGCTTGGTACTTAGATGACGGGACTCTGATTCGGGATACAGAATAGGTGATAACAGCTCTGCGTATGATTCAGGAAAAAAAGACCTTCTTATGGGTTGGTTCTTAATGTGGCTAAGATTGAGATATTTTGGCCATTACTAGATCCACGTCGTTCCACTCCCAGTCTTTTTCCTTCGTGATTTATCTCATTCCGGATGTGGGTCGAGGTTGCTTGAAAAGGCAACAAGATCGATTCTTCTTTTGTCATGAGTCTTGCTCGCAAGTGTGTTGAAAAGGTTATGACTTCGATTGACCGTTTAGCTGCATTGGAGGATCCACAGTGTGAGTTTAGCACTCTTACGAGCTTGTGTTGGGCTCTCCAAGTTAGTCTTTGCAATTCGCACTTGTCCACCATCATTTTTTAGGGATGCAGCTAAGACTTTTGATCAGCACCTTCGCATAATTCTGCAGGGTATTATAGTTTCTAATGGTCCTGGCTTCGGGGATTTGCAATGGCGTTTAACTTCACTTCCATTACGCCTTGGCGGGTTAGGTATCTATTGTGCATTTGATAAATCTGCTTTTGCTTTTGTGGCCTCCTATTTTCAGACTTTAGAGCTTCAAAACCACATTCTTAGGGGTTGTGGTTCAGTGCCTATAGGTGAGATCCTTGATGATGCTACCAGTGCATTGCGTCTCTGTCTTCCTGATTTTGACCTTGATTCTTTGGCTGTGAATGTTACTGTCCCCTCAAAAAGTTAGTCTTGAGAGGGTGTTTGAGTTATCTGCTCGTCAAAAAGCAGTCATGGGATGCTTGTAGTCGGAACATGCAAAAGATTTTCTGCTTGCTATTCTGATTGAGGGACTTGGACAGCGTATGCCACAGGTGGAGTATTGTGCGATTCTCCGATACCGTATTATGATTCCTCTGTACCCTGATGGTGGTCTTTGCCCTGCATGCAAAAATAGTATATTAGATGCTTATGGGGACCATGCAGCACATTGCAAACATTTTTTGGGTTTTAAATACCGAATGATCATGTTAGAGACATTTTGTGTAATGCATTTTGGAGGGCTGGAGTATAAGTGAAGAAAGAAGCTCCTGTTAACTTTCTCACTGATCCAAATAAGGGCAGATCGACACTTCGGCATGCGGATGTCTTGATTTACAGTTGGTATGAGGCAAAATATGCATGTGTTGATGTGATCGAGTCTCCGTTAGTAGGGTTGGGGAATGGTGACTTTTGAAGTGGGAGAAGCGACTAAAAAAGCGTGACAAGAAAGATGGAGAAAACATGAGGAAGCTTGCTGGCTAACCAAAGATTGTTTTCATTCATTTAGTTTCGACACTTTTGATTTCTTGAAACAACAGTTTGTTGAGCTCCTCAAGAGATTTAAGAAAGTTATGGACGGTAATGTTATGATAGCTGGTTCTAATGCGTTTGTATTTATAAGGAAATGATTTGTTATTCAGAAAGAATTTGCGGCGCAGCTTGTTACACGCTTGTCCTAATTATTTGTAAAATTCGTTATCAGCATAAATAAAAAACAGTATACAAAACCAACTGAAATGACCACGTGTTATGAAATCATTAAGGGCAAAACCATAAAATCGATAGATAGCTCCATCGGCTCACTCGTCCACACCACTTATAAGTAGTAGAGATAAGGTAGAATAGATTTCGTCACAGGCCAGAATTAAAACCTATATCCGTACCGTATTAGATTTTTATAAGGGGGACAGTTTGTCATTATTATCTTTTATCATTTTAAACCATAGGCTTAAATTAGGTTGACTCAGTTGTCAGCTGACTGCCATGGGCCCAAATTCCCAATGGCCAAAAGTAAATGGGGGCGACTACACCACATGGTCCAGCACAAAAAAACCATCCGAAGTCGATTGTGATTGGCTGGTTTAGAGAGAGAAAACAGGAGAGAGGAGATAGAAAGAGAGTTTGAGTTGTTATTTTATTTTTATCAACCAATCAGAGTGAATTGGACGTTTTTTTTGTGCTGGTCTGCGTTTTAGTTCTATCCAAAGTAAATAGCAAATGAATGGGACCAGCCATAACATTATGGGTTATGCCGTAAAATCTGAGCACAATTCAAACTAGTGGAGCCCACAAATAACAAACTAAGCATTCAAGCTGGTGGCAACGTTTAAAAGAGTCCAAAGTAATTACCGTCCAAAGTAGGATTGCTCTTATCTCGAGCTTCCAATGTGGCTTTTACAATTAAAGGGAGTTAAAGAAGTAAAGAGGCACACAAAAAACCGTAAAAAACACCTAAAGATTCTCCCTCTTTTCTCCGGAACACGTCTTTTTTTTTCTGGTAACTATGAACTTTCCTGTCTTCTCTTCATATTATGTGATGGCCAATTGTAAACCATATTATGTGATGGCCAATTGTAAACCGTTGTTGTCAGATTGACAAATCTCAGTTTCTTATCATCGGTTTAGACTCAATGTATAATACTCTTGTTATACCAAATTTGAGATTCAAACTAATATTGCATCAATCTAATCAGTGCAATCTTTTGTAAGAATAAAAGAATGTTGATTAAAATTTGTGTGGGTATTTGTAAGAAGAGGATTTTGAATTGGATAGTTACTAAATAAATATCAGATTGTTCATTTGCCAAAAAATGCCGCACTCGTTTGTTATTTTGGCTTGATCATAAAAGTTTTCTCTCTTATTAGGTTGGCCACATCAGATTTGTTTTTTCGTGTACAACCCACCCAATCTTTGAGCTAAGCTGTCTATTTGGATGGTTACAATAGTAAAGAACGATCTCTCCTAATCATTTGCCAAGTTAAAAATGTTTATTATACTTCATATTAATGGCGTGTATATATATATATACTAGAAAGTATACCCGTGCATATGCACCAGCTATTTTAAAATTTTACTTAACAATCATAACTATACATATATAAATTTTCTAACAAATCGTGATTCCTATTTTTGTCGCTAACTTGTTTTAATTTCCTAACAAATTGGTTTAATTAAGTTTTAAAAACCCATTTTTTAATTGAGAGAGAGATCCCGTTTTAATTTAAAAGTGTGATTTCCGTTTCTAATAGGAGAATGATTCTAGTTTTAATTAGAAGTGTTAGATTTTTCTTTTTCTATAGAAGAGAAATTTCCATTATAATAGGAGAAAGATTCCCGTTTTAATTAGAAGTGCTAAAATTTATCTTTCAATAGGAAGAATTCTCGTTTTAATAGGAATTGATGATGTGGAATTTTAAGAGAGCTAGAAAAATACCCATTGTGGGAGCTTTAATATTAAGATATATATATATACTAGCTTGTAAGCTCCCGTGCATACGCACCGACTCTTTTGAAAATATTTATATTTTTTTTAGAAAATTGGGACTACCGTTTTAATCGCTAACCCGTTTTAATTTTTTAACAAATTGTTTTAAATTAAGTTTTAAAAACCCATTTTTTTCAATTGGGAGAGAGATTCTGTTTTAATAGGAGAATGATTTCCGTTTTAATTAGATACGTTAGATTTTCGCTTAATTTTCAATAGGAGAGAAATTCTCATTTTAATAGGAGAAGGATTTCCGCTTTAATTAAAAGTGCTAAAATTTCTTTTAATAGGAGAAGAATTCACGTTATAATATAAGAGAAATTCCTATTTTTCAAATATGAGAGAAATTCTCGTTTTAATAGGAGATGACGTGGAATTTTAATAAAGCTCGAAAAATACCCCTTGTGGGAGCTTTAATATTAAGACTAGAAAGTAGACTCGAGCATACGCACCGGCTCTTTTAAAAACTTGTTCAACAATCGTAACTATATATATATAACAAATCGTGATTCATGTTTTCGTTGCTAACTTGTTTTAATTTCTCAACAAATTAATTTAATTAAGTTTTAAAAACTCGTTTTTTAACTGAGAGAGATACCGTTTTAATAAGAGAATTATTCATGTTTTAATCAGAAGTACTAGAATTTCTTTTTTCTAATAGATGAAAAATTTCCGTTTTAATAGGAGAATGATTCATGTTTTAATTAGAAGTGCCTAAAAAAAAATCAATAAGAGAGGAATTCCAATTTTAATAGGAAATGATGATGTTGAATTTTAATAAAGCTCGAAAAATACCCCATATGGGAGCTTTAATATTAATATACTAGCTTGTAGGCCCGTGCATATGCACTGACACTTTTGAAAACATTTAGATTTTTTTAGAAAAATGGAACCATTGTCTTAGTCAACAAATTATTTTTAATTAAATTTTAATTAAGTTTTAAAAACCCGTTTTTTCAATTGAGAGAGAAATTATGTTTTAATAGGAAAAGGATTCTCGTTTTAAATAGAAGTGCTAGAATTTGTTTTAATAGGAGAATAATTCCCGTTATAATAGGAGAAGAATTCCCGTTGTAAAAAAAAATCACTTTTCAAATATGAGAGAAATTTATGTTTTAATAGGAGATGACATGGAATTTTAATAGAGCTCGAAAAATACCTTTATGGGAGCTTTAATATTAAGACTAGCTTGTAGGCCCGTGCATACGCATCGGCTCTTTTGAAAATATTTTAATTTTTTTAGAAAATTAGGACTACCATTTTAGTCGCTAATGCGTTTTAATTTTCTAACAAATTGTTTTAATTAAGTTTTTAAAAACCTTTTTTTTTCAATTGGGAGAGAGATCATATTTTAATAGGAGAATAATTCCCGTTTTATTTAGATATGCTAGATTTTCCCTTTTCAATAGGGGAGAAATTTCCATTTTAATAGGAGAATGATTTCGCTTTAATTAGAAGTGTTATAATTTGTTTTAATAGGAGAGGAATTCTCGTTAAAATAGGAGAGAAATTCCCGTTTTAATAGGAGATGATGTGGAATTTTAATAGAGCTCAAAATTATATTTTTTTTAGAAAATTGGGACTACCGTTTAGTTGCTAACCCGTTTTAATTTTCTAACAAATTGTTTTAAATTAAATTTTAAAAACCTGTTTTTTCAATTGGGAGAGATATTCTGTTTTAATAGGAGAATTATTTCCGTTTTAATTAGATACGCTAGATTTTCGCTTAATTTTCAATAGGAGAGAAATTCTCATTTTAATAGGAGAAAGATTTATGCTTTAATTAAAAGTGTTAGAATTTGTTTTAATAAGAGAAGAAAATAGAAGAGAAATTTTCGTTTTTCAAATAGGAGAGAAATTCTTATTTTAATAGGAGATGACGTTGAATTTTAATAGAGCTCGAAAAATACCCCTTGTGGGAGCTTTAATATTAAGATATAGACTATAAAGTAGACCCGTGCATACGCACCGGCTCTTTTAAAAACTTACTCAATATATATATATAGTTTTTAATAAATCGTGATTCATGTTTTCGTCGCTAACTCGTTTTAATTTCTCAACAAATTATTTTAATTAAGTTTTAAAAACCCATTTTTTAATTGGGGAGAGATACCGTTTTAATAAGAGAATGATTCATATTTTAATCAGAAGTGCTAGAATTTCTTTTTTTCTAATAGATGAAGAATTTCCATTTTAATAGGAGAATGATTCATGTTTTAATTAGAAGTGCCTAAAATAAAATTCAATAGGAGAGGAATTCTCGTTTTAATAGGAGATGATGATGTGGAATTTTAATAGAGCTTGAAAAAGACCCCATGTGGGAGCTTTAATATTAAGACTAGTTTGTAAGCCCGTGCATACGCACCGGCTATTTTGAAAACATTTAGATTTTTTTTAGAAAATTGAGGCTATCATTTTAGTCGCTAACACGTTTTAATTTTTCTAGCAAATTGTTTTAAATTAAGTTTTAAAAACCCATTTTTTCAATTGGGAGAGAGATTCTATTTTAATAGGAGAACGATTCTCGTTTTAATTAGATATCCTAGATTTTTTCCTTAATTTTCAATAGAGAGGAATTCCAATTTTAATAGGAGAATGATTCCTTCTTTAATTAGAAATGTTAGAATTCTCATTTTAATAGGAGAATAATTCTTGTTATAGTAAGAGATGAATTCCCGTTATAAAAAAAGATTTCCGTTTTTTAAATAGGAGAGAAATTTCGGTTTTGATGATGTGGAATTTTAATAGAGCTTGAAAAATACTTCCGTGGGAGCTTTAACCCATCCATACGTACCGACTCTTTTAAAAACTTGTTCAACAATCATAACTATACATATATAAATTTTCTAACAAATCGTGATTCATGTTTTCGTCGTTAACCCATTTTAATTTCTTAACAAATTATTTTAATCAAGTCTTAAAAACCCGTTTTAATTTCTCAACAAATTATTTTAATCAAGTCTTAAAATCCCATTTTAATTTCTCAATAAATTATTTTAATTAAGTTTTTAAAACCCATTTTTTAATTAAGGGATGGATCCCGTTTTTAATTTAGAAGTGTGATTCTTATTTTTAATAGGAGAAGAATTTTCGTTTTAATTAGAAGTGTTAGATTTTTCTTTTTCTATAGAGGAGGAATTTTCATTATAATTGGAGAAAGATTCCCGTTTTAATTAAAAGTGTTATTTATTTATTTTTATTTTTTCAATATGAGAAGAATTCTCGTTTTAATAGGAGTTGATGATGTGGAATTTTAATAGAGCTAGAAAAATATCCTTTGTGGGGAGCTTATATATATATATATATATATATATATATATATATATATATATATATATATATATATATATATATATATATATATATATAATAATTAATGAAAAACATGTAAACAAACTCAAAATCGTTAGGACATTTATAGGTTTTAGATTAGGCTAATTTTTTTGTAGATATGATCTCCAAACTATTCTAAACATTATCACAAATAATCAAAATAATTAAAATTTTCTAAACTTGTCAAATATTGTATTAAAAATGGTGAAAATGAATGGTCTACAATTAGCCAACTTTTTTAATTTGTTGACGACATTGGATGGAATTATAAGTTTTAGATTTGAATAATTTTTTATGATAATGTTTTAAATAGTTGGAAGATCATATGTACTAAAAAATAGCCAAATCTATAACTTAGAAATGTCTTAAAAATCATGAGTTTGTTTACGTATTTTTCTAATATATGTTCCTATAAACCTTCCCATATATAAAAGGAGTAGTGTTAGACCGACCTACTTTTTAGACCTACTATTGCGACTCAATATTTAGATAACGTTGATTTGCATTGCAATACATACGAACATGTATCTCTATGTAAATCAAAGATTTGCATTAGTGGGTCTGTGTATCATTACTGATATATAAGTTGGTGTGGATTTAGAAATTTATTTTAGAGAAGGAAATATAGGCGTTTGCAATTTCGAATTTCGATTCAATTAGAAGAAAAGTGGGTGTTTGCAATTTCTAATTTCGAATTCGATTATGTTAATTTAATTTTAGGGAGATAGTTGTAAAACCTTTTGGTTTGTTAATATATTATAACTAATTAATGTAGGGAGGTGGTGCTATATAATTCAAATGGAGAGATTAAAAATACATTGCCTCGAAATTAAAGGGGTTTAGAAGGTCGGCAATCTAATAGTGCAGTGTAGAGAAGGTAGTCTTAAAAAGCGTAAAACAAATCAACAAAAACACAACTTATGTAACTTCGCCAATTAAAAACAACTTTGTACCTGGAAAGTTAAAAAAATTGGTTTGGTTTTTTGGGCGATTAAGGGTGATTAATCGGTGATTTTATCAGATTTTAATCGGATGCACATCTAGCATTTTCAAAATATATAATCGGATAATCATATCAAACATTTCAAAAGAGTTAACTGATCGAAATGCAACACAAAATATCAAATTCTCATAATCGCATCCAACCAACTCAATTTTGAGTACTACAAAGATGTTAATTATGTTAAAATTTTAAAAGAATAAGAGAAAAGAGAAGAAATCTAATATAACAAGGGAGGGAAGTTTTATGACCAACGGTTGGGATTCAGTTTGAGGGAGGATAAATCTAGGGTCGCCATGCCTCCACGTGGATTAGGAATTAATAAGAAAGCTTAATTGTGAAAACCTTTCGTCCCTTGGTTCTCACTTAAGAAAAGAAACCCAAAGGTTTTTCAAAACAGTGAAAACATTTTGGTTTTCCTTCGTTATTTCTTCCTCCACCTCTTATCTGTGGGTGTTCTCGATTCTCAACTCTTCATTTTCGTGCACCAAACCAGGTACCTTCTCCATATCTCTTCAAAATCATCTTGCTTAATCATCTTATTCTGTTTATTTTTATTTTTATTGTTCTTTTGTGTGTTTGTGTGTGTTTGCAAATTCAATCATATTATTTAGCAAATTATTATTATTATTCCATATTCACATTTTTAAGGATTTGAGAATTATCTGGCCAGAAGAAAAGGTTTAAAAGAGTTCACAGATGAGGCTTTTCTCCCTTCGATAGATCTGACAAAGCTTTCGTGGAGCATTTATTGACGTTGCTTAAATGAAAGTCTTGCTTCTCCATACAAAGCGGACGGGACCCCTCCACTGATTCGTTTGAATACATCATATAATAAACAAGGGTAGATTGGTTGACAACACCTCCAAGCAAGAGGGACTAGGCCAGAACCAATTACCACCGATCAAATGAGTGAACTTTCTCTTCTTGGGTCTATTCATTTGGCATTGTCCTAGGAGCAGAAAGCCTTTCCTTCTCCATCTCACTACTTGAAGGAATAAGATTTAGTAACTGGATTAGATCACTTTACAATAGATATGGCACCTCCATCTCTTTGTTCATTCACCACCTTTAACCGATTTTGCGTATATCATATCGATTGCCCCTTACTGCACCACCTATCTTTCAGAAGTGAGATGCACAAAGATCTACACTGATTTGGGAATCGCAGCACGACGAGTGAGCACATCCAAGTCCGCAATTGAACCTGCTGATATCGCATCGGCAGAGTGCCCACAGCTGGACGAGAACATCCTTTTTCAGAACCATCACTTGCCCGGATTGAGATGATCTTACGAGGCTGCTACATTGGGAGTGGAATCAGCCAATTGTTTACTAATGCTATTGATATAAAGTTCTTTTTGTCAATTGTTCCAATCGAGGGGCGATATGTTATTCTTTGTTAGGTCTTGGAAAATATATGATTTTCGTCATCTTAGAATATCTTAGAATATGGCTACTTAAACTCTAACACATAAATTTGTCTTCTTCTTCTTATTTATTGAATTATCAAACTTCCATTGTTTTTTATTTTTGACTTATCACATTGTTTGCATTCTTAGCTTACTCTGCGGATGAAGTGGATTCAATCACTAAGGATATTAAGTAATTTCAAGCGAGGAAAGAAAACAAAGATGCTTATTCTCTCGAGGTAAGTCTCTTAAGCTGTTTACTTTCCTTTAGGCGCATGTTTGATTGCTCTTCAAAGTAATCAAATTTACTTTTGGATTTTTTTTTTGTGATCACTGGCTTTATTCCTTATAGTGATTAGACCATTTTACCTGTTCATGTTGTTAATATTTGTTCATCCTATCATTTTGAGGTAATGTAGTGCAGTTTCAAACCTTTATTTGTTTGTGTGCAAAAAGAACTCACAACCTTCTTGCTTTTAAAAGTTATGTTCACGGCAAGATGCGGTGGCAATAATAATGAAGCGATGAGTGGCAAAAAAAAAAACCTTTTGTTTTTGTCAGTTTTATTTATTTTAAGGTTTGTGATTCCGATCAATTCAACATATTTAATATAACAAGGGAGGGAAGTTTTAAGACCAACGGCTGGGATTCAATATGAGAGGGTATAAATCGAGGGTCAAAACCGAAGACATGTGTAAAATTAAAAAAAATAATTAGCGAGGGGGAATTAATTTGAGAAATAAATCGCCCGAGTATTAATTATGAAATTAAAAAAAAAAAAAAAAGCCTTAAGCCCTCTCAATTCTCTACTTTACATCCCCTAAAAAAAAAAAAACCATCGTTCTCTCTCTCTCTCTCCAAATTGACCTTTCGAAAATAAAAAAATTAATTGGGACTTAATGTGAAAACCTCTTGGGTTCTCTCTCCCTCCACCTCCACCTCTCAATTTAATTGGGAGTCATAATTGTGAAGACCCATTCGCTATCTCTCCCGGTCTCCCCCACCCCTTAGTGAAGAAACGTGAAAATTTCTTATCTATCCAGCTTTGGGTTCGATCTAATTTTACAGGTATTAAATCATATGTCTTCTTCTTATTCCAAATAACAAGAGTCTATGTTTTTTTTCCCACCGCTACTTCTACTCCTCTCTGGGTTTTACACCAATCTTCTTCCACTTACTAATAATTCTTATCCATGGAGTGAAATACATAAATCATGGTAATTAGTAAAGATTTCTCTATTTAGAAAGCCTTGAAAACTTTGTATTTATGCATTTAGATAGTAGTTTCTATTCTCGGGCAAATTTTTAGTAATATAGGATTCCAGTAATTAGCAAGACTTAATCTCCTAGAATTTAGAGTGGTATAAAAATTAGTATCCGTGGACGAAAAGGAAACTACGTCAAGTACAAGGCTCTCTCTGATTCTCTATCCTATAAATAATGGTGGGGGTTTGCCCGAGATATAGCTGTTAATTACTAATTAGATTTCTTTGTTTCATCAGTGATTTTTTTATTGGTTGGCAGGCAGGATTGAGGTATCTATCTCCATCAGAGAGATGGAGGATGGTTGTTTTGAACTCCCAAAACATGTTTGGTCATAACTGCAGAATGTGTTGTTTTGATGAATTGGTGAAAAATTGTGTTCACACTACTCTTTCTGATTGTAACTCCCTAAATGTAATTTGTTAGGACTTAGAAGACCAAGAGTTTCAAAATGGGAATTTACACTATCTAAATGATAATTTTGTGTAGAATTATATAATGAGCTTATTTGAAAATTCTGGTTTTACGTATGGAAATACTTGGTACCCTAAAAAATGAAGGAGCACATTGAGAATATATGTCCTGTGTCTTTGTGGAAATTGCAATTTGCAAGGCTTGCTTTTGGCGAATATAGTGGTGGTGTGGACTTTTACTTTTTGCTTACATTACTTTTTAATTTCTGGTAATAATTTTTTGGAGAATACCAACATACTATTTGTGTACAGTCCAAATGTGAGGACCCAATCCAAATGTCAAACTTCAATGGCTCCTCTTCTCCTCCGACTTTTTGCACAAGTGGACAGAATTTCCGTGTAAAATACATTGAACTTTTTCTAAATGCCTCCCGGGGGATATGTCGGATTATGATGATGTAAGATATTGTTGTTCTGGAGCTGATGTTTGCTTAGAATGCTGGCCACTAATGACCATTGCTATTAAAGTGATTGATACTACACTTAGATGTTTGGGAGCTGATGATTTTGCGTAGACTATGTCTGAGAGATTATATGTATATCTCTGCAGTTTGTCATGCATAGAGGTCCATTGCAGTAGAGAACATACACTACCTTCATGGACTCAATCGACTTCCTTGGTTGTATATGGTTATTGTTATTCTCTGAATTTTGCCATTTAGCGTTCTTAAATTTTTTTCTATCGTTTTAGTGAATTAATGGAGTAGGTTGTATTAGACTATCGTTTATAGATGTGTTTACCATTTTTAATGATTTGGTTTTGAATGTATAGTTACTTTGGAAAAACAGACTGCGGTGGAATTGCACCAAGAGAGGTTACGAGAGTCGTCGCTTCACACACAAAGAGCTGAGGAAGTCGAGGTATTTTTTCCCCTAATATATACATTTGTTTTCCCATTGCGCTTCATATAATCATATTGTTTGTAGTACTTAGATTTGTTATGGCAACATATAACATTTTAATATCTAAGATTGTTCAGTTTTAAACCTATCTACTTTATATGCATGGGCATGGTTAAAGTTAATGAATTAAGCACAACCTAATAAGATCTAACACCCATTGTGTCAAAACATTTGAGTTAGTAACATAATGAGGTTGTTCGCAATCTGATAGAATTTCCCTTTCAAAGAGTGATATACTTTCGAAGTGTCCGAGGCCATGTTTTGAAAATCCAAGTACTCAAGGTATTGAGGCCCACAAGTAATGTAATGAAATTGAGTTGTTTTAGATTAATTTGTCTACTAAAAGCTCACAATAATTCTCTGGAGTTTGTATTTGTTTTTCTTTTGTGTGTGTGCTGAAAGCAAGGGTTCCAAAAAAAAAAAAAAATACATATATTACTCCAATGCACTGATATGCAGAGACCATATCACTACTCTGTCCACTAGGAAGAGTAGATTGGTTAGCAGCCTTTAAGGGAACATTATAAGGTCATTGATTATACCAGCAGATTGTTGTGAAGTTCATTGTAATGCATGGATATGAATTTTTATGGTATATAGGTTGGGATTTAACTTAAGTTTTGATTCTCCCTATCTTTGTTAGTGCTTCTGAGTCATTATTTATGAGGTTGGGTTCAGGTGGAGTTCTTTTTGATGCAACCTGTTGCCGTGGTAACATTATCCTTTTTTATTTTGTTATGCTATGTCAAAAGACCATCTTTATGTATGACCAAGAAGTGGTTTGGTTAAACAAAGTTGACAACAGTGAATGTACTATGTGGTTTCAATATTTGTGCTATCATAGATGTCTACTATCATATTTATGCTAGAATTCAAATTATACAAATTTTAATTCGTAGCTAGATTTCAACTGAAAACAAGTTTGGTGTATATCAAAAACCGTTGTTAAACCATTTGAAGTTATTAGAAAGAGATGATCATATATGAGATTGATGGGTCAAATATAGACACTCCACATGTATTCCATTATGTCATCATTGGTTACCATAGTGTGATGCAAGGAATCTTCTTAATTTAGCTATGAGTATGACCAAAGAAAAATTTTCTTTTTATACATAATTTGGAGGTTTCGAAAGTGTTTTATCATTAGTTTCTCATGTGTGATTACGTTACTGATTTTCATTAATACCCAATGCTATATCTTGGCATTTATGCACAACAATGACAGCTGGATGTTGGGCCATATATGTTTTTTTTTTCTCTCCAACAGACAAACAGTAAGTAGAGGGTAAAGTCTCTGCAGGAGGCTAGGCTTTGATTGAACCAAACAAATAACTAATACCTCAGATGGTTTGTGAGCCTACTTTTATTTTTCTTTTTCTTTGTATAGTTTAATTTTTGTACAGGTTCACTCTCATTTGTGATTTTGTGTGGTATGGAAGTTTTCAGTTTATCATTCCATCCAAATGAACCCACCCCAATTTTAGTAAGTGCAACTCGATTTAATAAATGGGTTCCAAATCTCCCACAACATGGAGTAATCGTTCGTTGCAATATTGGCCAAATACAACTATTTGATACTCAAGAACATAGTGTTTTACCTACAAAAAAAAAAACGAAAAGAACAGAGTGTTTTTCTATTGATTTTTTCAGTTGAGATTTTTCAAAGACATTCCGTGCCGAAGACACGGGCATTACCTAGTAATATATATTAGAGAGATAATACAAGAATTTGTATATTTAACTTTTGTTAAAGAAGAGAAAATGAATAAATTCTTAGCTTAGTATGTTGATTACGTTTTTTTATTATTAATCTGGTATAAAAGTCTAATTTGTTAGTTTTTGTTAATTTAAGTATTTTTTTAGTGAGGAACTGATATTTTCAGTATTAATCAGTCAATTTAGTGATTAAATCGAGTTAGTTAGAAAAATTAAAAAATCAGTAAAAAAATAATCGTTTTACAAGAGATATCCGATTAATCGGTAGTCAGTCGATTAGTCGTGATAGCATGGATTGTACCACAAATCAGACTAGAAAACCTATGAACCTAAAAGTACTATACCACAAGTCAGACAAAGAAACGTATGAACCTAAAAGTACTCTAGAAAAAAATCAAACAAAAACAAAATCTTGATGGAGCCCACTAGCTGTTAAAAACAAGAGGGTACCACAAATCAAGTCAGTCAATTAAGAAAAAGTATCGATCTTCCTCGTAGTTTTCCTTTACACAAATGCATAAAAAAAACGTGGGCCAGGCAAACAACTAACAAAGCAGCAGTTGCAAAAGGAGAGAAACACAAAGAGACTTGTATAGCTAACATTAACAATTGGAAAAGGTTACGGACATTGGACAACAACAATGCCATGATTGATTAGACGTAGTGGCGGAGCCAGGAAAGTAAGTGAGGGTGAGCCAGCCAGACAAAAACTAAGCATACAAAATAATAAAATAATAAAAATATATATATTATATATATTAATGTATTAGAAAAAAAAATCAAATCTAAACAAGTACTTGTTCATAGTAGTTCTTGGCGGTCTTCTTTTTCGTCGTTCTTTTTCATTTTCTGGAAGCGTTGTAAGATCAACTCAGTATCAATGTTATCAAAAACTTCTTTTTTAATGTATGTTATTAAATAATCATTCAACCATTTATCCGCCATCCGATTGCACAGACGATTCTTTATGATATTTATAGTAGAAAATGCTCTCTCCACAGTGGCAGTTGATAAGCACCCAAAAGTGTATTATGAAACCTCATTTAGACATATAAATTTGATTAATTATGTGTTTAATAATTATGAAATAAATATGTTTACATACTTTTGTAGGTATTCGCAGTAAACATGAAAATATTGGTTAAACCTGCGATAAAGCACGGGGAACGATGTATATATGAATTCTTCCAAATCCGCACAGAAGCACCAAACTTCCGAAGCTCCTACCTCTTGAACCAGGACTCCGAATGCGACAAGTGAGCTGCTCAGACAATCAGGGTGATGAACTCTACACTAGGCAGGAAGTTGTAAAATTGCCCAAAGACCGGACCGCCCATGGGATCGCACACATGGACCCATTATCGCGGCCCACAAGATTGGATGAGTCATCAATCATGGAGCATGTCAAGACAAAAATAATAAATTATTGGTGCAAAATTGACACCTTGCATGTAATTAATTAGATTAGGTGTTAATAGTGAAAAAAAAAATGCAAGGTGTCACTTTGTTTTAATGTGGTGGATAAAAATGAAGTAAATGTGGTTTGATGTTTCACATGGGAAGAAATGAGATTTCTCTCAAATGGAGAAAAAAACAAAACAAAGGGGGGACACTCCATTTACTCCCTTGATTTCTTTTCCTTACCTTGTATTATTTTAGTTTCTTAGTCTTAGATTTTTATTTAGTTTTTATTTTGGTAAGAAATAGCTTGTAATAGTTTTAATGGAGGAAACCTTGTGTTCCTCTTGAAAAATTCTAACTTCTTCATGTAAGTGAGTATATAAATAAATAGTTTTATTCATTTTCTTCTCTCTCTCTCTTGCTTTTTACATTCCACACTTGTTTTAGTGTTCTCCCAAGGATCATGAGCTAACTTTTCCCTTTTTGGGGAGTTAATAAAACTCATGTGAGGGAAAATCTTTGTTGTTTGGTTTAGTAAGTTGTTTAGGAACAACAACTAGACCTACATCCTATCCCAAAATGATAGTTGGTGTAGTGTCTAGTTAGGGATCAAAGTGATGAGCTTAGAGATAAGTCATTGCTTTGGTTCCACATGCTAGCATGTATGAGTTTAGAGATGAGTCATATATGTTAGGGATCAAGTTTTCTTTTATTAGGACTTGTCTATGAGTTCTAGGAAGATAATAATGAACTTATTAAAATCAAATAACAAAGGTTATCTTTACATGAGGAGGATTAACTCTCCACCTTTGTTTGTAGTAAAATTTTATTGTGTCTTAGTTGCATGATTTTTGTAACTTAATGTTTTTAATTTTTGTGTAGTAAAAAAACCAAGTATTTAATATTAATATAATCATATTTAAACTTACTCACTAGTTCCCTAAAGAGTAAAACAACCAAGTTGTAGTTTGTCCTAATCTTTAGGTTGGTTCGAATCCTTACTCCAACTATATGAACACGAAGATCGTGAGTAAGGAAAAACTTTGAATTCGCACTTTCGCCAAAGAAGAGAAGCAATTCTCTAACATAGCAAAAAGGTAAATATCAAAATGGCGCCACTGCCGTTCTAAAGGCATAGGACTTGTGCTATATATTGGAATTTGCTCCAAAGGGAAACCCCCCTCTCATCCTCCCTTATTTTTTGCTGTTTTTCCGTTTTTTTTTTATTTCTTCGTCGTCGCCAAACAAACAACCTGACCTCTTTCGAATTTTTGGTTGTACTACCAGGGACAAAAAGTTAGGACCGGGAAAGTAAACTACACAAGATTCTAAGGTTTCTATGAAAAGTTGAACTCATTATGGAATAATCGACACGCGTGTGCGATACTGGACTCACGTCCGCAGGTGTAACCCGCATCTGCAGGTGTATTTTCTCTTTTGCTGCTCCTATTCTACCTCCAACATCCTCTGATAAATCCTGATCCATATCCAGGCCTAACTCTCTGGAACTGTGACATAAAATTCGAATATCTTCTGGGATTAATTACGTTGACGGATTGAAACGTCTATTTCATTTCTTTGGCGGACTTGCAGGAAGCAACAGGTTCCAAATTTTTACTATTTTTGCATGATTGCCATGTACGTAGTTATTATGTGCTAATTTATGGATTATTATTTACGTGTTAGCCTAGAAATATGCATGAATCATGTTAATATACCTGTAAATATTTCTATACGATTAACTGGGCATGAATTGCATCTTAATGTATATATACATATAAATGGTATTGTTTTGCATGGTTATCTGTCTTTCTACTTATAAGTGTCTATTGTTGCATGTTTAGTATTTCTCTATGTATAAGTACACGTCTTGTATAATACTTCGATTTTGTCAAGAAAGAGGAGAACATTCCAACGAGGGTTAAAATCTAAGTTGGATAAGTTGTTTCTAAACCCTACGGGGTGAAGCTGCTCTCTATATGACACTCGCAATCTCAATGAGTATTGCCGAAATCATTTTATTATGCAATACAAGAGTCGTATTTTAGTCTATGTATAATACGTTGCATGTTTAGTTTTAGCATTGTCTTATTTATATACGTACGTATACTATATTTGCATGATACTGTATTTAGATACGTATGAGTGATTCAAATTTGCCTGTTACTGTTGATATATGTCTACGTATGTAATATCGATCTACAAATTAGCGTATATATATGTATTACTGATGTATATTTTCATGTGCATATAGAAGTATTTATCGATGATACAACCTTGCTTATTCGTATAGCTATACATATGAGTAGAGTATCTTCACATGCTAATGCATCTAGTATTGTATGAGTAGATCGTATTTGCATGCTTGTATTTTCATCCTTGCATAAATCTTAAAAAAAAAAAAAAAAAAATTAATTAAGAACGACCTTGCATAAATTTTAATTCCATAAATCTTAATCATAATCATATTCCAACGGTGTCTAGGAAACTTGAAAGATTGAGGTTACTTAATTAGAACCGTGCTTGCATGGAAAGCCTCCCTCATATCTCTCTTGTGACCTGGCTGTTGGTTTATGCACACGTATTCTTAGCTTCACTGCTACTTTAGCAGCAGCTTAGGCCTACGTTGTTACACTCTAATGCTTTAAGATAATAATACAATTCAACTAATAAGAAGTTCCTTCTGTAAATTAGATCTAATTTTATGCTTGCATGAGATTAAAGTCTGGTTCCACTAAAGAATTTGAACATACCTATCATCGAAGAAAATACGATAAGCAATTGTGTAAGTTCTCACTTAAAAATTGTTCTTCTTCTGTTAATTACCTTCATCAAGTTCCTTCGTCGCTATTAACTTTTGTAGTTATGGCTGACGATCCTCCACCAGCTGAGAAGCCCCTGTCGGACTTCTATACTGCATTACAGGAAGGACCTTCTTCCTGCATCAAACTTGAGGACATTGTCGGTGATTTTCGTATCCCACCAAACATTTTTAGTTTGTTACCTGTGTACCATGGTTTGGATCACGAAAAACCATACAATCATCTTCGTAGGCTTCAACAAGTGGCCACAACATTTCACCATCCAGCTGTCTCTAAGGAACAACTCTTGCTTCGGCTATTTCCATTCACCTTAGCAGAAAAAGCGTCAATTTGGCTTGCAGGACAACAACCACAATCCATAGACACATGGAATAAACTTGTTCAAGCTTTCATGCTTCATTTTTACACTCAAAAGAAAACTACTGAAATGCTTCAGAAAATTCAATTCTTTCATCAAAATCCTCATGAATCGTTTACGGAAGCATGGAGTCGCTTTACTGATCTTCTTTTAGAATGTCCTTATCACCAACTAGACAAAGTCGTCCTTGTCCGTTCCTTCTTTAATGGACTTTCTGATCATCAAAAAGAAACTCTTGATATAATGAACGGTGGTTGCTTCATGGACAAAGGAGTTATTGAAGCATATATTTTTTCTTGAAAAACAAGCGAAAAAAGGTACACACTGGGGTAACACTGAGCCGTCTAGATCATCAAAGGATACTGTAACAAAGGCTACATCTATTTTTAAGGTAAAATCCGATCCTGAATTAAAAAATTTGATAGAATCGCTAACTAAAAAAGTAGATGCCCTTGCAGTTCAAGTAAACGATCAACTCCCAAAACAGGTCATGAACGTTGACACATCCCCATGTGTTCTTTGTCTTAGTCCTGACCATCTTGATGCTTATTGTCCCTTGTTATATGCCTCCCCTTCTCAACCATCAGAAGAGGCATGTGCATTCAACATTCCTAATGCACCTTGGCGACAACATCCAAATTTCGATTAGCGCCAGAATAACCAACAGTTAGGGGCTCCTCCAGGTTTCGCTAATCCACCTATTCGACCAACCAACAACTTTATTCCATACCGCCAAGGCAATAATCAACAATACCAACAAAGTCATAATCATTTTCAAAATACTTTGGATGCTAACTATCAAACCAACCGTAGCCTTGTTCCAACCAATCCAAATCCTAACTATAATCAACAACTTCTCAGCAATAATCGTGATCTAGTACCTGTTGCACAACCTGCGCCACTCATTACGGATAGGACAAGTGAGACTTTCTTAGCTTACATGAACCAACAATCTCAAATTTTAACGTCTATCTAACAATCACTTCAACAATTGGCGCAAGAAAAGAGTTAGAAAGGCGTGTTTTCTGGACAAGCAATTCAAACCTTAAGCCGACAAAACCGCGCCTTTGAACTCACCAATGCACCGGGTACAAGTACTCCCCAACCAAGGTGAGGTGCACGCAATCACTACTCTTCGATCTGGAAAACTGTAGACAATCAAATCATTATGCGGATGATCAACCAAAGGAATCCGACGGTTCAAATGAATCTATTTTCAATAATGAACCTACGAAAGATTCACCAAATACAACAAAGTCAACATCTCAGAATTTAGGAAACAAGCAAGCAGACCCCTTTGCAAAATTCCACCCTAAGGCACCGTTTCATGCACGCTTGGCAAAGAATAAACCTGATGAGAATTTTGTTGAAATTCGAGAGACTTTTCAGAATTTGACAATCAACTTACCTTTTCTCGACACCTTAAAACTATTGCCAAAACATGCAAAATTTCTGAAAGATATGTGCACCACAAAAAGGAGAACTAATGTTCCTCAACAAGCGTTCCTCACCGAACAGTTTCCATCCATCACCGAACACAATGGTATAGTCAAATACAAGGACCACGGTAGACCCAGCGGTTCCATGCACCTTAGGTGACAAATATCACGACTCTTCAGACTACTAGACCTAGAAGCTAGTGTGAACTTACTTCTATATTACTTATTTAAGCAACTAGGTCTTCATGAGATGAAACCCACCACCATGACTCTACAGTTAGCCGATCATTCCATTAAGTATCTAAAAGGAATTGTGGAAAACGTCCTTGTAAAAGTCCAAGACTTTTTCTATCCTGTCGACTTTGTTATTTTGGATACTAAAGTTGCATGTGATTCCATTCCTATCATCTTAGGATCCGTTCCTAGCAACTGCTAATGCTCTTATTAACTATAGGGATGGTTCCATGACCATGTCCTTCGGAAATCTTTCGGTCGAGATAAATGTGTTCAAGGTGATGAAACAAATTCCAGAGCCTAACATTGATGGTGAGGTGAACAGGGTTGATAGCATTGTGCAAGAGTATTTAACAAACATTTTTCCTGAAGATGAAGTATACCAATTTCTTTCCTTTAGCGATTCTGAATTTGAGGATGATGATTATACACAAGAAGTAAACGAATTATTAGAGTCAATACCATTATTTGACCCTACGACCGTGATGTCCAGCAAATTGGAAGAACCTCAAATACATTTTACTCTATGGACGATGACTTTCCTCAAGAATCTTTAATACCCCTCCACCCATACGACTTAAAACCTCTTCCTTCAGAATTAAAATACGTACATCTTGATCTAGATGGTAGTCATCCAATTATTATATCATCAATTGAGTAATTGACTGATGATCAAGAGTCCAGTTTAATAGATGTCATTCAACAACACCGTTCTGCTATTGGATGGTCCCTCGATGACATTAAGGGCATTGACCCTAATGTATGCACCCATCGCATACATCTTGAAGAAAATGCTAAGACGTCACGTGAACCGCAGCGTCGTCTAAACCCAACAATGAAAGATGTGGTACGGGAGGAAGTTTTAAGATTACTCGATGCAGGAATTATTTACCCTATATCCGATAGTATTTGGGTGAGTCCAGTATACATTGTTCCAAATAAATCTGGCATTACAGTTGTGTGCAATGATAAAGATGAATGCATCTCCGCTCGTATTCCAATGAAATGGCGAATATGCATTGACTATCGCAAACTTAATGCAGTAACTCGTAAGGATCACTTTCCACTGCCCTTCATCGATCAGATGCTTGAATGGTTAGCCGGTCATGCGTATTACTGTTTTCTTGATGGTTATTTAGGATATTTTCAGATAGTCATAGATCCTGCTGATCAAGAAAAGACTACATTCACCTGTCCTTTTGGTATATTTGCATATAAACGAATGCCTTTCGGCCTTTGCAATGCACCTGGTACTTTCCAACGCTGCATGCTTCACATTTTCAGTGATATGGTTGAACGTTTTATGGAAGTATTCATGGATGACTTCTCAATATATGGAGACTTTTTGATAACTGCCTATCAAATCTTGAAAAGGTCTTTACACATTGTGAAGAGAAAAACCTTGTTCTTAATTGGGAAAAATGACATTTCATGGTTAAAAAAGGAATAGTTTTAGGACATATCGTTTCAAAAGACGAAATCGAAGTCGACAAAGCTAAGATAGAAAAAATTGCTTCACTTCCTATATGCAAAATAGTTAGCGACATTCGCTGCGATTTTTAGGACACTTGAGGGTTTCTATAGAAGATTTATTCAAGATTTCTCAAAGGTTGCTCGACCTTTAACCAATCTCTTGCTTAAAGATGTCGTTTTTTACTTCAGTTTCAATTGCAAACAAGCTTTTGAGACTTTAAAATCCGCTTTAACTACCGCTCCCATAATTCAACCACCTGATTGGTCTAAACCTTTTGAATTAATGTGTGACGCGAGTGACTATGCTATTGGAGCTGTCTAGGGCAACGCCGAGAAGATAAGCCAATTGTCATTTACTACGTGAGTAAAACCCTTAATGAAACTCAACGTAACTATACCACCACTGAGAAAGAGTTTCTCGCCGTTGTATATGCCTTGGATAAGTTTCGTCCTTACCTAGTGGGTTCTTCCACAATTGTCTACTGACGACCATGCGGCTTAGATTTTACCTATTAGCTGAAAAAAAGATGCAAAATAGAGGTTGATCCGCTGGATTCTCCTTTTGCAAGAATTTACTCTAGAAATTAGAAATAAAAAATGGTTGCGAAAATGTGGTTGCAGACCATTTATCAAGACTTGTCAGTGATATTGATCGCGATGCGAACCTATTTATGATTCCTTTTCGGATGAACACTTATATTCCATTTTTCGTCCCCCGGTAGTACGGTGACATAGTAAATTACTTAGTTACCGAGGAAGTCCCTTCATCTTGGTCTCAAATAATGACGAAAAAAGTTCTTATCTCTTTGTGAAATTTTATTTACGGGATGATCCCTAACCTCTTCAAGTATTGTTCGACCAACTAATCCGTCGTTGCATTCTCGACTGGGAACACAATGACGTGTTATCCTTCTGCCATGAACAATCTTGTGGTGGTCATTTTAGTGGTAAGAAAATAGCGGCCAAGGTTCTACAATGTGGATTTTATTGGCCAACACTGTTTAGAGATACACATGAGCATTGCAAAGCATGCAACCACTGCCAGCAGCTAGGACGCATTACTCAACGTAATATGATGCCTTTAAATCCCATTTTAATTGTGGAAATCTTTGATGTATGGGGCATCGACTTCATGGGTCCCTTTCCAAATTTTCATGGTTTCCTTTACATACTGGTAGCAGTTGACTACGTGTCAAAATGGATTGAGACATTGGCATGTCGTGCTAATGATCATAAAACTGTCATTTTTTAGTAAAAGAAAATATTTTCTCTCGATTTGGCATTCCAAAAGCTATTATTAGTGATGGGGGAAAACATTTCTATAATAAAATTTTTGAATCATTAGTACAGAAATATGGAGTCATGCACAAAGTGGCAACTCCGTATCATCCTCAAACCAGTGGCCAAGTAGAAGTCTCTAATAGAGAGATCAAATCCATTTTGGAAAAAACTGTTAATCCATCTAGAAAAATGGTCTCTACGATTATCGATGCCTTGTGGGCATGAGCGACTTGGGACACCTATAGGGATGTCTTTTAAGCCTCGTTTTTGGAAAACCTTGTCACCTGCCGGTTGAACTTGAGCATCGTGATCTATAGGCCATCAAAAGCCTCAATTATAATACTAATGCGGTAGGCACAAAGAGAAAATTACAGTTAAATGAGCTCAAGGAAATTCGGAGTGATGCCTATGATCTCTCGAAATCATATAAAGCCAACATGAAAAGAGTGCATGACAAGCACATATTGAGAAAAGATTTCAAAGTTGGTCAAAAAGTTTTGTTGTACAACTCAAGATTACACATTTTTCTAGGAAAATTTAAAACTTGATGGTCTGGTCCTTTCATTGTCTCTGCTGTCACCCCTTATGGGGCTATATCTTTGAAAAACGAAAATGATGAAAGCAAATTTCAAGTAAATGGCCAACGCGTAAAACATTATCATGAGTTGCGCTCTCCAGATATCGAAGAAACTCTTCTCAAAGATCCAGTCTACACAGACTAATAGATTCATTGGTGTACTTCTTTCCATGTGATATAAACAGGGAAAGTATGCCATTAGGGTAGCCGGGCCCTTTTCTATTTCTTTTCTAAAAATCCCTAGAGTGTGTGGTTGCAAGCAGCTGGAACCTTAGTCCACAAAAAACTATACTTTAGAACTGAGTATAAATGTCTTCTGTTAATCGAGCAAACGTGCCTTCTGGTAAACAATGGGTACCAAAAATTTCAACTACTTCCTTCTCTTCCCTTTTCTATTCTCTTCCTCGTGAACTTCAGCTCATCATTTGGTGTAAATCTTACCCATCTCGAATAGGTAATGGTCGTAGTATTTTTGCTCGAAAGCAATGGGCGAAAAAGATGGGGGTGGTGTATGAATTGTCAAACACATTTCTGTCCAGATCTTGATCTACTATCCGATATGAGCCGGTATATGGTATATTATTGTCTGACACCAGCTTAGCAGGATAAACTTTGTCGTCATCCCGTTCCTCCCACAGGATGGGATTCGTCTTGAGGATCTGACGTTAAAAGACTCACATTCGTCTTGAGGATCTGACGTTAAAAGACTCAACTTGTTTATACTCGTGCCGTTTATTTTCACCTTTGCACTAAGTGTTGTGCACAAAGAGAGTCGTGATATGCAACATCGGATGGTCCCTCGTTCGCACGGGCAATGGATTCCACCCAGGCCAACCCCGATCGGTTTTCTATGTGATTGATTTTGGGGCGGTTTGAGGCTATACTATATGTACTAAGGGTAATATTATTATTAGACCATTCCACATTGGTCGGGGGATGGTACGAATCTGAAACCCTAAGCCCCCAAAACATAAAAGTTAAGCCCACCGGGTCGGATTTGGATTAGGTTAAGCCCAGGGCCGACATGAAAGTTGCTGATTTAAAGTTTTGTTGTGATGTTTTTTTTTTTTTTTTGGACTACCGGTGTTGTTGACACGTTCCTCTAGAATTGTACATTTGTATATAAAATTTGTAAATAAATAAAAACTTAAAAATAAAAATAATAAATAAAAAAAAAAAAAAAAAAAAAAAAAAAAAAAAAAAAAAAAAAAAAAAAAAAAAAAAGGTTTGAATGTGATTTTGTCATATTCTATGGCATTTTTAATGCCGATCGTTTTGATATCTCATCCGTTCAATTTGGAGTTAAGGGGAATTTATGGAAATCATATGGGCTTGGGCCATAAATTGGACCTGACCCAAAATCACGGACCCGGTCACAAAAACCCACACGCGGGGCATCACACGCATCCAACCCTCACATTTCTTCCCACCACAAATCCGGATCTTGGTCCCCCATAAAACTCCCTCGCGCACGCGGCATCTCAAGCCTACATTTCACCAGCGCACGCTAGCACAACTCCACCAATTCAAACCCCCTTAATCCAGCACCATCTCCTCCAACACTCCTAGCAATTTCCACCCTCATAAAATCATCTAGACCCCTCTATGGCAGCATGAAGACGAATCACAGTTGAGAGGAATTTCAAAAATCTATTCGATTTGGGCATGTTTCATCCCTTTTTCAATGATGAAAAATTGCAAATAGGGAGTGGGAGTATCTGTTGCACAAGGTGCCGGCTAATTACTCGGAAGATTTGGTTTTAAAGTTTTACAACAATGGTGGTTTCGGGTGATGAATTTTTGGATTACGGGCGGAGGGTTTGAGCGTGAACTCATTATTTGGAGTTAATATCGAATCTGACCACGATTCGATAAACTTCGGATAGTCGACCACTGTTGTTATCAGAGTATCCAACTACGATGGACTTAATGTTTGAACACGCTTCTCGAAGGAGAGTACAATAATGGCTCGAACTGCGTGTACCAGCACTCACTCAGATGAAACCAACTAGCCGTCACTCAATGGTTGGCTTACAACGTTATTGGAACTTCAAAGACGTCTGACGTGAACAAGACATTCTTACTCTTTGTGGATCCTCCGAGGAGAAGAAGAATACTTTCTGTATGGTCCATTTCTTGGGCCATGTTCTTACGACTGCGTCAAACAGGTCAGCTCCTCTTGCCGTACTTGTTACTCAGCTTATGCTTAACTTAGGATTCTAATCTGCTACTCCTTTCATTCCAACAAGGTCTTTCAAGAATTTTGGAATTTTCGAGACTTGTTTTATGGACCACTAGGACCCAGTAGCTAGAGATGATATTGAGCATGATAACGTACCTCCTCCTCCTCCTTCACCACCCAACTGTTTTAATAAGGATATCATGCGCCGAATCAGCACTCCCATGGAAGCTTTAAGACACATGAATACCAGCATGCACAGGATGTTTCTTCGTCAGGAAGAGATGCTTACTTCCCAAAATGACTTCCGCAAGAAATCTTGTCGCCAAGGCCGTTTCAAAGAATGATATGATGATGGCAAATCAGCGGCAATTCAAGATCAAACTTTCTGATCTTTGGGCCACATTCTAGACCGGTCACCTTAGCTAGGAGTTAAATTAAGTAGCCGATGAAGTAGAAACCTTGGTTCATCTTTACGCTAACCACGAGGATTCGAGAGTTGTTTATTTCCATTGGCTTAGAAATGACTATGTCATTTATTTCCCTTATGCATTGCATTTTTATTTTCCTAGTGATAAAAAATTATATATCGTTTGATTTCTCATAATTTTGTATCTCCAAACGGTTTGAATGAGAAATTATTTATGTTATGCAATTATTGTACTTCTTAATATATTAGTTTGTTCCTTGATGCATTGGGCCTACTCTCAAAGCCCAACGGTCAGAACCCAACGGACTTATCCAAACGGTCAGATGCCCAATGGTCAGAATTCTAATTATAAATACAACTCTCCTTTTCCACTTTCACTCATCCCTTTCTCTCACTCTTCACAAATTCTCATTTTCTCAAACATAATGAATCCAATCGAGCGATGGGAAAAGGAGCAACGCGAATGGGCTATCACAGTATTCATGATAACAGTGTTTATCATTGTTCTGCTGTCACTCATGCATAACATGATCCAGAACATCTAGATCTATGTAACCGACATCTCTCTTTCCATCTGTCGTTTTGTATATTAGTATGGTGTGTTAAATAATTCTCACACATTTGTACGGGTTAGGTATTAAATGAAGAAGTTTCGTATTAAATATTTGTGTATATTAGTTGTCTTTTCTTATAAAAAAACAAAAACAAAATAATAATAAAACAAACCATAACAAAGAAAACACCATCCAAAACTCACAAAAATAATTAAATCGATACTCATGGTGTCGAGAGAAGATCGCGCACGCTACAAGGTACGCATTACACTTGTCACACATGCAGCTCGATTATTCTATCCATATGCTATTACTGAGGTCTGATCATCATTTCTGAAATTACGCGTAAGTCTAACTACCCTGTGAAACTTTCCTCCGTATTTTCTAACATTGAAACATCTCCTTAATTGTTTTTGGAAATCTGACATGACAAGACTTACTATGGATCCCCATTGTTGATGTTCATAATCACATGGGTCATTAACTACACTTGGAATCAGTTAGTACAGGACTTCATAGATTGGCTATAAATATCTTCTTTTCAGCCATTCTCATTTCAAACAATTTTCACTATCCTTCCCTCCGTAATAGTACCAAATGGATCAACCAAGAAAAATAATGTCGAGAAAGACTACCTAAAAGTTTTTGAAGATGGCGGTTTTCTCCTTATTTTGACACGAAATTATGCGTCGGGGATAGGCGCCTCTTCTATATCATTAGAATTTGGTTATTCGAGAATTGGTTTTGATGTTCTACCAATTTATAGGACACGAGAATGGAAAATTCTACGCCGATGCTTATGGACTGACGATTGGAATTGACTAGGGAAATTATCTCCGACATACTTCGGATCGATGAATTCAGGGAGTTCCTTTTTCGAGTCATCATTTGATTCCGTCAAAACTTTACTAAGAGTTACCGTATCTCATGGCGAAGTGGGAAATAGACATCCACGTTGTTCTTCAATGCTCTTTGAAACGAGAATCAGCGAGTTGTGCTCCATTTGGTTGGGACCAATGTGATAGGTACATCTCACCAATTAGAAGTCACATAGTCTTAACTTCACCTACTTTGGGTTTTGCAGACTCAAAGGGATGATTTTTGTCTAATCCAACACCTCTGGAACGTGATCACCAAGAAAACAAGAAAGTCAGCACCTCTACCTCTACCTACTTTAGTCACGCAAATTATGATGCGTTGGGGTTATCCAGTAATTTCTCCAGAAACACCACTTCAAAGAACACATATTAGTGTACTCTAAACAGACTACTCCATTGGTTTTTGGACTCCTGATACTTTGATAGATGAACAGAACGACCCAAGCTCAAACCCTGACCATTTCTTTGATGAAAATGCCATGCTAAATTTTTTTTAATCCCATGGAAGGCATTCAATTTCTTCATCACGGCATGCGGGAACTATACGCTCGTCAGAATATCATCATTACAATTTTTAAGGAATTCCAAGAACGTCAAGCAATGCATGATGTTGAACAGGAGGAAATCTTGGATAATCATTCTCGATCTTTGAAAAAATCACGCTCTCTAATGGAGAATCAAACTACACTCTCTGCCCGGTAAAGGGGACATTCGGATGCTGCTTCGGACAACAAATTGAAGAACTAAACAACGTGTATACGATATGCACCTTCAATAGTTTCATAATAATCCATGATTTTCTTATTGAATAAAAATGGAATAATGATACTAAGTGAATAAATAAATAATCATTATATATTATTCGTTTTTCGTCATTATTATTAATTTGTTCTTATCTTTGTGTCTTCTTTTTTATGCGAAATGGTTGCTAGAATTATTTACGTTGTGACTAACTAATTTTAACATGTGATTTTCAATGTCATTTGGGAGGGTTTATTTTCTTCCATACTCATTTTATCCATCCGGTTGCCTTTCTCATTGCCCATTTCTTTTTACTTCATCCACCATGACATCTTCATCAAACATTGCATCTTCATCAAACATGACACCTCAAAAACTCATTCCTGAGCAATCCTTTCAGTCTATGATGGATTCCAATACTTATGGTCATCTCTTCCATGACTACATCACTAATATTGGGTGGTCTTCCCTAGTTCTTCAACCTGACCAAACTTATTCTCCGAGTTTGGCCGCATACTTTTATGCTAATATGGAGGACACACCAGCATTCAATCATGCACATAGCTTCTACTTAGACAGGTTCAAAATCCTAGTTGGTGACACACATCATATTTTTTGAACAACGACTTGCTTCTAACTTTGGATCTTCCATATCACAAACCGCCGCATCATGGCATTACATCTATCATAATTCTTACCATTCCTTTCGGTGGCAAGTGTTTGTGAAACTTATGGTGATGGTCTTGAGATTAAGCGAGAAGAAGCTGGCCATGTGCCATGGCGCGACATCACCATTCCTTAGCAAGCATGACCATGAACATGGGGACTGCGATGTTGTTTGTACTCTGAACATCATGGGAGATTGACATTTTTTACTTGCCAATGAGGAACGCTTAGTATTGATCGCAGCGGCTCAAGGTTATACATTATTTAACATCTTAGGTTGTGTTATCTCAACTGAAGCGAGCTTGCACTTTTCGGGATCGATTATATTCTTTTACGTAACCGCTTGCGAATCATGAAGACACATTTCCCACGGTTTGCGGCTACTTTTCATGGTAGGTCAAGGTAGATTCTATGTGCCCAACAAAGCGAGAATCATTCGTTCATTAAGGTTTAGGCAATGGAAGCATCATTTCGGTACACGAGGCATGTTCGTTGTTACCCAAAGGATGAAAATATGAAGAAACATTTGAGGAAATCCGGAGACAAAGAATGGGTAGAAATTTGGCGGACTATTATCTTTTGGTAGCGATGCTAAGGAAATGCATTTCCTTATTAAGGGCCTTGAGACCTACACATCCATTTGGATGGTAAATTTGAGCTTGTCATTGTACATATATCTAGCTAAAATTATGTTTAGGTGTACTATTAAACATTTTATTGTTTCTTTTCTGAATAATATATTATGTTCTCCAACCTTTACGTTCGGCAATCTAGCCCCTAATTTTTGCTCCACGGTTACCGGGTAATTTCTCTCTTTATTTATTGATACTTGAGGACTAAGCATCATTACGTTTGGGGGTATTTTTTAAACTGTAGCAAAAATTAGGCATATTGTAACTTTTGTATATAGTTTTTATTTTCTTGTTAATAATTGTACTTAGTGACAAAGTTTTGTTTCCTTTTCAATGATGAAAATTGTCTAGAAATCTCACATTAGTATCCGAATTAGGATTTGTTTTAAGAAACTTAAGATATCATTATGCAATAGTTTATACATCTTTTCATGAATATTCATGCACTGAGTATCATTGATTGTCATAGCAGTAAGTTTCTGGAACCAACGGTTAGTTACTTAAACTATAAATCCTGTGAGAATCTAACCAAAAGCCTTGACATGAGTGATTTGTGTGTGATGACATAGAAGAGTAGTTTTTCCGATTAGAGAAAATCATGCGTCTACTTACTTGATCACCATCCGAACCCTAGGCGAGAATTTAGGCCTTCTTTGGATCGACATAGCTAAAAATTCTTACCTATTACAAATTTTACCGCTAGTCACTCCACTGAACCTTTCATCAAACCTTTCACTTTCACCAAAAATTCCTTAGCTATCTATTAAACCAAATAAAAGAACCTACCTAAGTGGGGAGTATGAGAAATAGGATGAAATGTGGAAAAATAAAGAGAAAGACTTGTCCCAAATAAAAGTCAATTACTTGCTTCAGGATAGAAAAATAGAATCATGTTCTTAAGCAAAAAAAAAATCATCAGTATCCAGAGGATTAAGAACAAGGTTGGAAAACTCAGTTAGAAGAAGGAAAGAAAACAAGGAATTCTCTAGTATAAATATCTTAAAGACCCTATTCTCTCATACTCGTAAATTTTGATTATCCATTTCCATTTTCTTGTACACTATCACCTAAGCCCCACAATACCTAATAAAGACCTCTAGCTCAATTAGGAGTAGGGTGGTGTGATAATAAGTAGTAGCACTACACCAAAAAAGGCAATTACCAACATTTATATCTGTTACTTATATTTTTACTAACACTTATATCCGTTACTGCTGGGGTGTTACAGTCACTTAGACAAAATTTAGTAACAAATATATCCGTTACTAATAGTGTTGTTAGTAACAGATATATTCGTTACTAATAGCACTATTAGTAACGAATATATCTGTTAGAATATATAACAGATACATAATTGTTGATTGTTTACTGAAATTGTTCATTTATAACGGACATAAGTGTTACTAATGTTTGGCGCGCTTCTCACAATAACGTTTTAAGTAACAAATGTGTAACGGATATATCCGTTACTAAATTAAAGTGGAAAAAAAAATTTAATCGGGGCCACGTACCTACAATTATATTTCAATCTAGCACATCTTATTATTCCATCTTTCATAGATATCACATTCCACAACAACTCAATCATAAATTGAATATCAAGAGACACCAACCACTTTCCAACTAATTAAACATTATAGAAATAACCTACCAATATAATTACTAATTTACAAATCGAACATGTAAGAGGACATCATACAAAAACGGAGAAAATGGTGGCAGGAAATCCACTAAAGAGCTTCCTCCAACCATGGAGTGAGGACATGGATACCAACACGAAAAAAGGCCAAGTACCATGCAGTCGGAAGTAGCAACACCACATGCCCCTTACATTCCTGGGTGCGTATACATACCTATTTTTTTCAACAAAAAAGGTCACCTTAGTCTCATACATCCCACATAAAAAAGGAGACCATAAGATATTGAAGAACCCCAAATTGTAGTTTATACCGTAAAATCATGTGACGAGCATGCATGTTACCTCAATGATGGCATTAAGATCTGAATACTTCTATTTTGCCAATCTCAGAATGCACTCTGCAGTAGTACGACCTTCTCTCACAGCAGAAGGCTTGAAGAACTCTAGTAAACTACATTCAACGCTACTTGAAATCTCAACTTTCATGCCTACATCAATAAAACAGACATGAGGCTTTTCCTGATAATACTAGACAGGCCTAGAGTCAGACGATTATTGATAGAACATTTCAAAAAAAAAATTGTTGCCTAGTGAGTGTACCTTTGTCTAACTCTAAAAATCACTCCACCTCAGATACCTCCTCTGAATCAAATAGGGGTAAGAGCATGTAGACCCCAAGCATATGCCCATTGAGACACACATAATACTTAATACAATCGTCGAAGAAGAACCTGACGCTGCACTTCAAACTTTAGAAAGTGGAAACGACTTGAAAACTCCCCGAAAAAAATCCAACATCACTTTCCACCCCTTGGTCAAGATGCTCACAAGGATCTAAAACATATATACAACACATCTATTCTGCACTGGGGGTAAAAGAAAGCTTTTCCCAGATGTCCTAGAAAAACATGTTATATAAACAAAGTGGCCAGGAATTTGATTAATGCTACCAAACAGGCCACCCTTGGTGCAACCTGAACAGTAAATGAGAAGCTTCCCAAGTGCTATACTGGTGTTAGTGTGGTCTGGAGGCCCATGACAAGGCACAAAGGCTATGGGATAGCAACTCCACTTTCAATAGATCTTCCATATCTGTATAGTTCAAAATTGATTTACTTAGCAATTGGACCGACCAAAGTATGTTAATTAAAATTTTATGAAAACTGAAACTCAAAGAGGACGTTGAGTGATGTAAGGGTTTTCTTACACAATAAAACAGAATTTCGTATTGACGGATTTGTGACCATCTACTTTGGTCAAGGGACTCAAAATGAACACCTGCTCGGTTAAACTTAACCAAAGAGACTAGTTATTAGGTAGCCATGCAATACTTTTTTCCTCTCTTTTTTCAAATTATAATGAGGGTGGCATCTAAAATTCAAGCACTTCTTTCATGGTGTCACAACATTACCTACATGAGCTAAAATAATGTTAACAAAAAGATACAACATTCCAAATCTCAAAGAATCCAATTTATGACAATAACCCAAAACGACGTCAACATTTTAATAGCTTTCATTGTAGCTGATAAAAACAAGTTTCAAATCAGCAGACACCAAGCAAATATCCAATGTTAATTCCTCATGAGCTCTAACATCAGTAAACTCCTATCAATATTGATGCCTATAATGCGAAACAGGACTAGAATTGGATCATTATATTGATAAAACATTTCAACCATCCTAGATGATGATAAATGCAACAAAGCAACAACAATCCACGCAAACCCAAAATCTTACCATTCACCTTCTAATCTCCCCATTATAATGCACTAGAAAATTTAGCTAAATAGAGACATTATTCAGAATTCAAAAAGGGGACGATTGGGATCAATCCTGATCATTCAAAAGTTCCAATTTCTATAATTTTTTTTTATCAACAACCAATTCCACAAAACTGAATTAAAAAAACTCAATCGATCAATGAATAACAACGAATAGATTCACCAAAAACAAACAAAAAATTTCGTCACCTCATCTTTAATATTCCCCATAAATTCAACAAAGGGACGGTCCCGTCAGATGTACATTTGAAACAAAGATTATATTTTACATCAAAAACACCAAATTAAATCGATCAAAAAACAAACAAACAATCAAGAGAGAGAGAGAGAGATTAGACGGACTAAGTGTTGGGGGTGTCACCGACATATATACCAAGTTATTTTCCTTCTTCGTCAGCGAGGGTTTGACAGAGGAGACAGGGGATATTGTTTGATTGAACAAACCCATGAATGAAAAATCCCCCCCCTCACCTTTATTAAACCTAGGTTTGATGGAGGCGACTTTAGCACCGGAGGATCATCGGGGAGAACCTGTTTTCTTTAGTTGTAGCCTATTTTCCGTTAGTTTCGTATATACCCTTTTGCTCTTTATGTTAGTTGTTTTCTATTCGTTTCTAATAGAAACAATTGTTACCAAACAATAAATTGATGTTTTAAAAGTAATTAGAAAAATAAATTGAAATATACTAATGGATACAAGAGAACCTAACAGTTATGTCTGTTAGACAAGTAGTAACAGATATAAGTGTTACAAATGAAATATTTGCTCTATTACAAAATGGCCATTCTGGTGTAGTGTAGACATGATTGATCGACATTAGCTCCTCTAACTGTCATTGAGATGTGAGGAAATGTGTGCCCACTGCACACTGGAGTTAACAAAACTTGAGTGGTAAAATTTTGAGTGGAATTGTGTTTCGACACATACCTGTGAGAACCCATTTAGGCACGCTCTCCAAAGGATCCAGAAACGGCCCTGCTATTACATTTCAAAGCAAGTTCACTGTATGTATTATCATATGTAGATGTTTTAATTATTGGATGCATATTAACTTGAGTTTCAAAGAAATCAATCCTCGTTCCCTGCTAAGGAGATGTATGGATATCTGAGATTAATTTAGGAAACGAGTTTTTATCACTGAGTCATTGTAGTATAAATGAAGTTTGTGAGTATCTTCTCTAGAAAACTCTCACGAGGCTATAACTCGTCCACTAGGGAATTCCTAGTGGTTTAAGGCCTTGTTGCATATGGTCAATGCAACCTCACTCTGCGAAACGAGAATTAGTTAGGACTACACATTTTTGGCCACTTATCTGTTTTAATGTTTCTTCTTTGCTTGAGGATAAGCAAAGTCTTTGTTTAAGGGTAGTGTGATAAGCACCAAAAAAGTGTATTATGAAACCCCATTGAGACATATAATTTGGTTAATTATGTGTTTAATAATCATGAAATAAATATGTTTTCATACTTTTGCAGTGTATTCGCAGATAAACATGGAAATATTGGTTAAACTGCGATAAAGCACGGGAACGACGTATATATGAATTCTTCCAAATTGCGCGAAGCATCAAACTTTCAAGCTCCTACCTCTTGAACTAGGACTCGAATCGACAAGTGAGATGCTTAGACAATCAGGAGATGAACTCTCACGATAGGCAGAAAGTAAAATTGCCCAAAGACCGGACCGCCAATCTGGAGCACATAGACCACTATCTGAGGCCCATAAGATTGGATATGTCATCAATCATGGAGCATGTCAAGACAAAAATGACAAATTATTGGTGCAAAGTTGACACCTTGCATGTAATTAATTAGATTAGGTGTTAATAGTGAAAAAAGGGCAAAGGTGTCATTTTGTTTTAATGTGGTGGATAAAAATGAAGTAAATGTGGTTTGATGTTTCACGTAGGAGGAAATGAGATTTCTCTCAAATGGAGAAGAAAACAAAACAAGGGGGGGACACTCCATTTACTCCTTTGACTTCTTTTCCTTACCTTGTATTATTTTAGTTTCTTAGTCTTAGATTTTTATTTAGTTTTTATTTTGGTAAGAAATAGCTTGTAATAGTTTTAATGAATTAAGGAAATCTTGTGTTCCTCTTGAAAAATTCTAACTTCTTCATGTAAGTGAGTATATAAATAAATAGTTTTCTTCTTTTTCTTCTCTCTCTCTCTTTACATTCCACACTTGTTTTAGTATTCTCCCAAGGATCATGAGCTAACTTTTCCTTTTTGGGGAGTTAATAAAACTCATGTGAGGGAAAATCTTTGTTGTTTGGTTTAGTAAGTTGTTTAGGAACAACAACTAGACCTACATCCTATCCCAAAATGATAGTTGGTGTAGTTTATAGTTATGAATCAAAGTGATGAGTTTAGAGATAAGTCATTGCTTTGGTTCCACATGCTAGCATGTATGAGCTTAGAGATGAGTCATATATGTTAGGGATCAAGTTTTCTTTTATTAGGACTTGTCTATAAGTTCTAGGAAGATAATAATGAACTTATTAAAATCAAATAACAAAGGTTATCTTCACATGAGGAGGATTAACTCTCCACCTTTGTTTTTAGTAAAATTTTATTATGTCTTAGTTGCATGATTTTTGTAACTTAATGTTTTTAATTTTTGTGTAGTAAAGAAACCAAGTATTTAGTATTAATATAGTCATATTTAAACTTACTCACTAGTTCCCTAAAGAGTAAAACAACCAAGTTGTAGTTTGTCCTAAGCTTTAGATTGGTTCGAATCCTTACTCCAACTATATGAACACGAAGATCGTGAGTAAGGAAAAACTTTGAATTCGCACTTTCGCCAAAGAAGATAAGCAATTCTCTAACATAGCAAAAAGGCAAATATCAGCAGTAGCAACAGGTAAAATCAACGCCAACCTAATCAACAAATAAACAAGTGGGTACACAATGTCTTTCTTCGTCTTAACCATTTTTTTTGCTAGGCCGCCAATTCCATTTATTTCACTAAACTTAGTATCGGAACGTACATCAATGATATAATTCTCAAGCTGATCCGCTAATTCCATCTGATCTATCTCTGAAAAATCATCGGGATAAAGTCAAGCAAAACGGATCAACTTTTGCTTATCAAAACCAACAAACGATTCACTAGGATCAAGACATGTCATACAAAGAAGTAATTCTGTGTTTGCTTCATTAAACCGGTCGTTTAACTCTTGAATTTGCAAATTAATGCAGTGATAGAATAATCCAACACGATATTAATGCAAATTGGTGTTTCCTTCTGCTCTTCGTCGAGACCTCCCTCGAGCCATATACCTCTCTTCCATATTTGGAACAACCACATCATGTTTGGCACATAGTGAAGAAACTTCAGTCAGGAGACTATCCCACCCATCATCTCTCATCGCTTTGTAAAGCATTACCTTTGTTATTTTAACAAGAGTCATGGCATTGACAATGTCTTGGTCCTCACGTTGCAAAGCCATTGACAAATCATTGCTAATTCCTAGTATCGCTTTCATCAAATGCAAATTGAAGATAAATTCAAAAGACTGCACTGAATCCAATAATCCGTAAGCCTCACCTCTTTATTCCGAGCTTGAACCATTTTCCGCTACATTATCAAGCACATCAACTACTGAAACATAACTGGCTATCATGCCAAGAAGTGTATAATAGTGGGAGCCCCATCGAGTGTCACCAGATCGTTTAAGACTAGTATCTTGATTCAACCCTTTGCCACTTGAAATTTCTCCGCTTTGTAACGCTGCAACAACTTTAGCCTTCATTGCATCTCGCAACATATCCCGTCACTTACATGATGCTCCAACAGTATTTACCACATTAGATAGAATACTAAAAAGATTAGCGATTGACTCATAGTTCTTTGCAACTGCTACAAGGGCTAACTGAAGCTGATGGGCAAAATAATGAATATAAAATGCAGACTTATTCTCCTTCATTACAAGTGCTTTTAGGCCATTCAAATCACCTTGTATATTGCTGGCCCCATCATACCCTTGTCCACGTAGTCTAGATATGCTCAACCCATGCTTGGAAAACAACTCATCGATTGCCTTTTTAAGTGTTACTGCACTAGTTTCCTTAACATGCACAACTCCAAAAAATCTCTCAATCACGCAACCTTTCTTGTCGACATAATGCAAAACAACTGCCATTTTCTCCTTAATTGATATATCACGTGCTTCATCAACTAAAATAGCAAACAATGAATTCCCATAATATTTTAGAATAGCATTTGTAGTTTCCACAGTAGCCGAATTCACAATATCTCTTTGGATATCAGACGAGGTCAATTTTCGATTTTTAGAAGCATTATCAAAAACTTTCTTAATGACTTCGTTATGATCTTTCAGAAATCGTATAAGTTCAAGAAAATTACCTTTATTGATCGACTCATCTGATTCATCATGACCACGGAAAGCTAAACCTTGTCTCAAAAGAAACCTAATGCAGTAAGTTATTGCAGTTAGGTGTATTCGATAATCCCTTCGAACTTGGTCAGATTGTCTGTGAAGAAATGTCTCGATATGCTGCTCTTGATTTAACAAAGCATGTGCTTCCCTGTAAGCAATATTATGAGCACTATTTGATCCTCCAACGTCTCTTTTAATTTGGTTTTTCTTTCCCAATTAGTAAACCCCCTGTGAGAAAAAACATCTCCACCTCCTTGTGCCCCCTTATTAGGTTTAAAGAGATAACAATATAGACAAAACGTGGTATCCTCGTGAATACTATATTCCAACCAACTAAACTCCTCATACCACTCTTTCTGAAAGCGTCGGATTCTCTTACCTCTTGTTCTTGAAGGAAAAGCATGATTAGGCTGGCAAGGACCCCTAAGCAAATATGTTCTTCTCACCGAGTCTTGATCATTAGGATGATAATCTGAAATCTTTTTCCTCAGTGCAGGGTCTCCCTGAAGACTAGACAAGTCAAGTTCTTCATGATTTTCACGTTGAACCCGCTTTGACGTGGGTTGTTCAACACCACCATCCTTAATTTCTTGGTGACTTCGCTTTGAGGAGGATCCTACTTCAACACTGGCAACATTATTTGTGTTATTAGGTGGTTGGGTAGGTTGAGCGGGCAACGACTTTCCTTTGATCAAATACTTTAACATATTTGTTTAAATAATTAAAATAAACCATTAATCAACTGAATTGAAATTGCACTAATTAAAATAAATACCAATATTATTATGATATTCACAAAATAAAATTAAATAAAAATATGTGGTTTAATGAATTCACAAAAAGAATACAAAAAAACATGGTTTAGGAATCAACTTAACATGAAAAGATAAAAAATAAGACAAGAAATTTAATAATATTAGGCTTACCTAACAAACTTTAGAAATTAATCAAATTATGGATAGCTAATTAAAATAACAGAGAGAAAAGTGAAATTGTGGAAAAGTGGGTAAGTGGGGGCGTGGGTTTTGTAATTTTGTATAACTTTTTGATTAGGCAAAGAGTCAAACTTGAGTAAGGTATTGGGGTTTTTTTTTTTGTTTGGTTTCGGTGTGTGTGTTGTGCTTTTATTTTGTTTTTTGTCGGTTTTTAGTTCAAGTTCAACACTGTTGAGTCATGGTCTAAATTCTAATTCAAGTTTGAATCTTGTTGAGTCACGGTAAAAGTCGGTAATAGTCTAAAGTGTCATAGTCTAAATTCACGAAAAGACAACTGCTGAGTCGTTAAGGATTTGTAGTATTTTATGTACTTTTGTCATTTAGTTAGCTGTGTTTTTCAGTTTCTACAAACAATAAAACTACTTTTTTTTTTTGGTCGAAAATTGAGGGTGAGCCAGGGTGTACCCTGGGCCCCCCTGGCTCCACCACTGATTAGACATAAAATAAGTATAACTCAATCTTTTTTTTTTTTTTCGATAAACTGTATAACTCAATCTAAGCATGCAGTTCAACACACCTAAACTAAACTATTATTCTATCTTATTCCTAATCAAATAATTTGAATCTATCACTCTTTAAAATAACAATTGTAATATGGATATGGAGTAAAAGTTATCGAACACTCTATAGTATGGTAAAAGTTAACACTCAAGTCATTAAGAAAAAAAAAATGAGAGTTGGATTTGATTGGACTTATACTACTAAGCAAAATAAACTAAGATGGATAAAGATGGGTAAGGTAATGGAGAGAACTCCACCGCCCGAGATTACTTCATTAATAGACTAACTTAAAATTGTTTGCAACACAAATAACTCATTCTAAGGCTGTGTTTGATAGGAATTGTGGTAAATGCAAATTTTGTCATCATTTGTCAATGAGAAATTTGCTAGGTGACAATTGCAAATAACTATTGGCAAATTTAAATTTGCACCTGTTTGATGATACTGTGGCAAATATCATTTACCATGATGATGATTTGTAACAATTTGGTGTTGTTTGATTGTCAAAGTTTTTGCCGCTTGCTACAAATTTTTCATTTTGTTTTAAAAAAAATTTGCCGGCAAATAATTTTACGTTTTCTTTTATCGGTTCCACCTTCAACTCATTCGCTTCTCTCACTCTCTCTCACTCAAGGTTAGCCACCGAAACTCTCTCCCCCTCTCTCTCTTTAAATTTTATATATATATAAAAGAAATTATTTTAACTTTGATTGCAATTTCAATTTGATGATTTGGGGAGGCAGGGATTCATCTCTTTCTTATTTTAATTTGAATCAAGGTGAGAAATTTAAATGATTTTCACTTTATCATTAAATTTCCAAATTCGACTTTGGGAGTAAATGATGTAAAATAATCCAACCGAGATTTGCAATCAAATCTTTGGTTGCAAAATGGAATCTGTGGCAAAATATTATCTCATCTAAAATAGGTATTGTGTGTTTGACTGTTTCATTTGAACAGAAGTATAATTTGAGGATCGTCCTAAACACCCCTATCCAAATCATAATGTCGATAGTCGATACTGAACCAGGCAGTAGGAGTAGAGAGTGGAGAATGTGATCCTACTGAATTTCAAATAGTTTTAAGAATGCTCATCACCTTGCTAAGCACCCGAAAGAAGACCAAACTCTCACTTTTTCACTATAGTTTGGGCTCAATTTAGTTCGCATTTCATCACACATTCTAGAAGTGAGAAGTTCAATATTAAAATGAAGAAAGCAGATAAAATGTTTCGGTTTGGCGAGAAGTTGAGAGTTCTAGTTGAAGTCTTCTTGGTGTGTTATAATCGAATACTCTTCTTGACAATTAATCAATGACCATAAATATTAATTTCTCTGCCATAATTTGTTATGGTATTTGAATTAACATGCGTGGAATGGTATGAATGTTTAAATTAAATTATTGTGTGCTTGTGGCGGTGTGTGGTTGTGGTGGGATGTGTGTGGTGTGTCGTGCAGGTGTGTGTCGTGTTGGTGGTACAGATGTGTGCTGCAAGTGGTGGCTCAGATGTGTGTAGGTGGTTGGGCTGCTGGTGTGTGACTGTGTGGGCTACGATTGTCTTTGCTGGTGTGTCTTGGCATGGTGTGTGATCTTTGCAACCAAGAAAACAGAAGAATATACGCATAAGGTCATTTTTTTTTCTCATCTCTGTTTTATTTGTTTCTTATAATATGAATTTGATTTCAATGCTATGAATATTTGATTTAGTTTATCTTATCTAGGATTAAGATATTTGTGTTGGATGAGTATTGTATGATAGGATTAAGATATTTCTTATAATATGAATTTACTTATTGCTTTAGTTGAAAGAGTGGTGCCTTATGTCAAGTATGAATCTCATGTTCATTCCTTTCACCATGAAAATATACAGAGAACCATCAGAAGCCAAGAAATTCCTGCGACTTGCCAGCTTTGCCACCGCAGGAGGATGAACACAGATGCCAGGAAAGCAATCTTATGCGTCTTAATGGGTGCGGAGGACTATTTAGATGCTTTTGAGAAGCTTTTGAAGTTGGATTTATCCGGGAAGCAAGTCAGCATTCTTTGCCCGTCTTAATCTTCTCCTGATCTTGACTAGCGCTTCAGTTACTTCTTGTTTAAATGAAATTATGATCTCATCTCCACAGGAGAAAATTTTCAACAAGTATTATAGTATTTTGGCCTCCAAATTTTGTAGTCATGACAAGAATTAGAAATTCACGTTACAGGTATCTGATTTCTCGTTATTTCTTTATTTGATGACTATTGAATTAGTATGGAAGTGTTTGTGGAAAGACAAATAACAAATAATATGGTTTCCATAATACTTCTTTTTAACACCTGAATGTTTCACACTGATTCATTGGTGAAGATATTATGACGGAGCCGACAGGCGAAGGGATAATCTTTTGTGAATATTTGGCCACAAAGTTCATCTCGTTCTCTCTGTGATTCTGTATGTGCGTATTGTGAGGATATGTTAGTTGTAAATGTAATCTGACAGAAATTGCGCTTAACCACACCAGATTTTTTTTTTAAAAAAAAGGCTAAACTAGAGCTTCTTTGAACCTTACATGTTCATTGTTTTCCACTGTGTTCTAATTTTTCAGTATTGCTTGTGGGACTATTACAAAGAACTCGACTCAATGGAGCTAATTCAGTTAAAGAACCTTGCGACATTCACTGCAGAAATGCTCATGTCTTTCTCCCTTTCTCGCAGTCTTGAAGGCTGTTGACTTGACTGACCTTAAGCAGCTGACTCTAAATAGAGTTATGCACTTTCAGATGCTTTTCGAGGCCATCTTTAAAAATCCAGAAGCTACTGTTTGGAATATCTTCACACGTGTCGGTGTTACCCCTGAGCTTGAACCTCTACGGAATGGTCTTCAGTTCTTCATCAAGCAATATGTTGTGAATGCCGACCATGCCGATAAAAGCGTCTCCAACAAATTCAAGATTGCTAGAAAGGCCTCGAGTAACATGGAAGGAATTTTGATGTGAACTTTCACTAGACTTTGAAATGGAAATCGATATATTTGTAACCTCTCCCACTCTTTATGGTTACAGTTGCTAGGTGGCCTTCAAGTTTTGTTATTATTGTACTTTTAAGTTACATGTTTCAAATTACATTATTTTAAAACTATTATGTTATGTAAACAGCCAATGAATACGATACTCTTTTGGTAAATTCGAGATATTAGATTAATCTATGTTAGCTCTCTGGGTTAATCATGGGATTTTCACCATGGAATTTCAAGCTATTTTGTGAATTCCTAATATGTACATTTATCTTTCTACCCTGCCCTCCAGTTAGATATGCCCTTTCACAGCCACAAAATCCTAGTTAGCAAACTCTGGCTAAGAAAGCTTAAAGTGAAGCAGGTTCGATAACTTCTCTTTTCACATTTTTTCTGCAAGTCGTTGTTTTTTTAATCAAAATACACTTAAAACCCACAAAATCTAAAAACACACCATCTATTGAAGAGCATAGAGGATCTACAGTCTCAACTAAAATGAAACAAATAAAGGGTAATAGTGCTTGTCAAACAAAACGATTATAGATTAATTGGTTGTTCTGCAAGTTGTTTAGCAGAGGCTTGCGCTTGGTATCTTCCATGTCATAATCAGGATCCTATATCTCATCTGCATCTTCTTCATCTTCATCTGCCTCTAGGAATCTCCCTCGTCTTAATAAGGACCATAGAAGAAATTTCTTCAGCAGCAAAAGTCTTCTCTTCACCCTTGTAATTTGTCCATCATGATCCCTGCAAATCACAGCTAATAACGCATACGAACCAACATGAGTGTTAAGTAGACATTCTGGAGTTCTGGTCCCTCGAAATGGTGAAGAAAATAGGACGCCGCCAGAACTAAGGACTGATCATTAGGGAACTAGTGTTGTTAGATATTTATAACAAAAGAAAAATATACAATTTATACAGGCATGTCAGACTATTATAAAGTACATGAACTGGTATTTTACAAAAAAATTCAAAAGAAATGCCTTAAGCCACTTCGAGAGCATTCAACAAAGCAACAAAGACACCCTTCCCGAAGTTTGAGAAACTTCTCAAATCCGCTAGTCCTATCATTGCTGCTCCTTCATCTGTTTTGCGGGAAGCGTAGTTTTCTGTTGAAAATGAAATATACAAATTTGTCGTAAGGAAGATAATTAGTGATAATATTTTGTAGTCCCCTCACCCAACCTTTAAGAATATAAATAAAAAAAAGACAAAAAAAAAAAAAAAAAAAAATTGGCAAAGTAACATGTTAAAATGGACTGATAAGCTTGAGTACCTGATTAGCCATAGTAGCAAAAATCCAAAAGAACTGCCTTAAATCAGACAAGTGCATTACATGTACCATAATAGCAAAAATCCAAAAGAAGTGGCTTGAAGGTTGTCTAAAAACCACTCCTTCCTAAGATCTTCATCATCAAAACTCAAAAAGATCTCACCCATGTTTTCTTTAGACAACTCGAGACCTTTCAAGGCATCATGAACTTTTTGCATCATGCTAGGAGGTCGCTTCAAATTGTCCGCCATTGCCTTAGCAAATTTCTACGCAAGATGTTGAATGTCTTAGCTATCTTCTCGCCGTTCACATCTATGCGAGTTTTTTTTTTCTTTTGCCCATTCGAATTTTGACGCGGTGATTCTTCTTCAACATTCACCCCTGAGCCTTGGGTAGCATCTCCGGTATTGTCAACATATTCATTTACATTAACGGGGTCATTATCATCAGTTTCATCTATTAAAATAAACACAACATATATAGTTATGAGCTTAGTAGTATCTTATCGCATAAAGAAAAACCACAGATAAAAAACATTTCGCTTTAACGCATTCATCCAATATGGGTATAGCATCAGGATCATGCGCATTAAAGTTTCCACTTCCATTTGCAGAATCATTTCCATATATTAAGTCAAGCATCTCATAGTTTGGAAGCCACTTGGTTTTATAACTTGTTGCAGCTGGGTGAGCCTACAATGATAATGTGACTCATGGTAAGTCCTCTAGGAAGCTAGCTTCCCTTCAATGACAAATATATTAAAGCGAAATATATATAAAATGGCTAAATCAAGATCATTTACCTGAATATACTTCTCCCATACATCAGCATCAGCCTGAATGTACTTAGTTTGATGGTTAAAGGAGAAGCCACTCTGGCCTAGCAACTCTGCAGCAACTGTGTAGGCACCCCTTAATGACCTTAGCCTAGAGCGCACATGATTCCAATCCACTTTTTGAGAACCAGAATTGGTTACCACACTTGCAACTTGAACTAGAGTATCTTTCTTTGGAAACGTTAGAATTCTGAGAACCCTTCCCTTGAACAGTAATGATGTCAAACAAAGTTCCGACAAGGACCTTGTCCATTCCATCGTTCCAACGTATTTGACGCTTCCCCTGAACAACTTCTGGAATTGGCGGAGGCGGGGGTGGAGGACGTGGTGCTTGGCTTCTTGCATTGTTATGTGACATTGTTCTGAATATAATAAACCAAAAGAGAATAATATAATAATCAGTGTTCTATATCGACACGAAACCAAAATGTGATAGTGAACTTCGTAGTGGTAGGACTTGAAACCAAAACAAGGTTTAGATATTCATACACAAATCTAAACAAAGAGTTACTAATATAAGGAAAGCTACAAGGAACCATATTGTCATATAGATTAACAAAAGTCATAAGCCAGAATAATACAAGTATCCCAGAGGCAAAACACATCATTCAACATTAATGCCAAAACAACGACAACAAAAAACATAAAGTTAAACCACTATTGCCAACAACACACTAGTTATTCTTCTCCATTTCATTCATCTCGACGCTCCCACATGTCCGCCGTCAACCCATCTCTCCACATTGTCCAACCATCACTCGGAGTCATGGTTATCCCCACATCATCGCCTACTTCTCCATTTCCTTCCTCTTCAATAGTCGCTCTTTCTTCTTCCCATATATCATCATTATTATCGAGCAAAAAGTTATGCAACCCACAACATGCACAAATTATCTTTGCTTGTGTCTCAACGTCATGGTGTGGAGCGTGCCTAAGATACGCAAATCTTTTCTTCAACACACCAATTGTCCTTTCAACAACATTCCACAAAGATGAATGACAGAAGTTATACATTTCTTTTGCATTCCGGGCATCGTTGTATCTAGAGTTATGTTGTTGGTCACTGAGATGATATCTTACAGCACGATATGGTGTAAGGAAGTGTGGAACTAGCATGAACCCAGTATCAGTGAGATAATACTTACCTATGTGAAAAAATTAATTAGAATGATTGATGAATTTTAATAATACTCCAAAACAGTTGGGATTTGAAATGTTTTAAGGATACGTACCATATGGTACAGTTAGTTTGTGCTCTGGCCGACTCACTGCACATCTCAGCAAACGACCATCATGGGCGGAACCCTCCTAACCAGTAAGTACATAGGTGGATTTCATACCAAATGTACATGCCACTAAGACATTCTGAGTAACCTGGCCCTTTCGATTACGATACCTAACTTGATCTTGAGGTGGTACGTAAGCTTCAAAGTGGGTGCCATCAATTGCACCCACAACATCCTAATTAATATAGCATCATCAGTAAAAGAATTACTAATTAACATTATGTACATTAGATATATAACTAACAAACCTGGAAAAAATGGTGCCAAGATTTAGGTGTTCCACCACAGTCGGCTGGAGAGTTTTCTATGGTGGCAAGTCGTACTTCGTCTCTATGTAGCCTAAGCAGTGCATTTAAGACTCGGTGAAAGTACCGGTTAATTGTTTCTGTTGATCTAAAAAAGTAAACCTCAAAAGTCCGATTCCTTAAATCGTGCCCAATTGTGTGTAAGAAAATGGCTACTTGTTCTTCAACCTTAACGGACCAACTATCAACTAACCCATAACCCCGCAATCGAGTGCATAGACGTTCAAATGTAAATATCCTCATTCTCAACTGTTCGTAGCATATACGGTCACTACACCTGAACATTCGCTTGAAAACAATATTTCTCTAAGCGTCCCAATTTCTAATGAGGGCCTTAGGAACTATAACCCTCCGCTTATTTCTCCTATACCATTGGTACCACATCATAGCCTGCATGATTGTTAGCATCATGGTAACTGCAGCTAATTTACGCTCTTCTTCAGTCGGCATTCTACCTAATTAAATGGACAATCATGCATGAGACGAAATAAGACAAAGCAAAAGCATGGAATGAGCAAAGAATGACAACAATTTAATTTACCAGTAAAGAAACCAAATTCATAACCCAATCAAAAGCATGTCAACTAGATTACTAACACAAGCGACAAAAAAATAACTTTATACCAAATTCAACTACAATGAATCCAAATTTGATGAATTATCCAATTACTTATTAAATTGAACAAAAAGGCAGAAAATATTATTTGGGCATTCAATATTTGACTTTGTACATGAATTAATTATCAAAGTTATTAATTCCCATAGTTTGCAACCCTTCATCTTATTTCAGAAATCACAATTCAGAGTGTTCAATAGTTCACAGTAACATTGTACCATACAAAATAAATCCAGTATATTTTACGATCTATTTTTCATTTCTTTTTCGGAATAAATAAAAACAGAGCCAAATACTCAACAATCATGCACTGAATTAACAATCTAAATAAACAAAAAAAATAAAATTGAAATCATTATATATATTTGAACCCTAACCCTAACATAAAAGAATGAGAGAATGAAAATTAACATGCACACACATGAGAGAGATTGAGAGAGAGAAAGAGATGAACAAACCTCCTCAGTCAAGTTGTGGAAGTCGATGATTATGTTGCTTGTCTCCAAATCAATACACAACTGTGTGAGGAGAGAAATTAATGAGAGTGTGAGAGAAGAAGAGATTAATGGCAAATAGGAGAGAAACTAATGAGAGTAGAAAGAGGGATTGAGAGAAAATGGGAAGAAGACGAACCTGGTTGAGCGCTCCAATGAGAGTGCTTTTTCTTTTCTTTTTTGTCGGGCTCTTTTTTTTGGTGGCAAATTTGTGTACAAATTTGTCGTGGTAAAATTTACTCAGCTCCCCCCAGAGTAAATTTTGCCACCAAAATCATGGCAAATGACAACTTGTGGCAAATCCAAAAAAAATTTGACATGACTCAAAAAACACATCAAACAGTAGTGAATAGTGCAATTTATTTGCATTTGCCATGGCAAATGGGGCTATCAAACATAGCCTAAATCCAATTGTTTTACAACCTAATTATAAAATTCACCTTAATTTGTATGATTTGAATCAACTTACCAATTGATTTATAACCTAATAAAAAAAAATTAAACCTTTTAACATGTTCGCACGATACCAATTGTTTTACAACCTCATATTGAATAAACTAAACCTCGGCCTAGATTCAATTCTCTATCTCTATGTCAATTGAATCTAGACATGTAAAACTACTAAGTCTTCTATCTCTATATGGACTTAACAATTTATAGGATAGGTTATCCTCCTATATCTCTATATTAGCATGAGGAAAACCTTAATAAAACACAAGCATAAACAACTTTAAACAAACCTACTAATTTAGTCCTCATGGAGGCTGCATTCAACGCCCTATTAAGGGTGATTAGCTCATGATCATTGGACTAAAAATAATGTTGGAATGAAAAACATAACTAAATCACTTAAGAAGACAATAATGAAATTTGAATTGAATTAAAACTAAGAACTATTAATATTTTATATCTTAAATCCTACATATGTGGCCAAAATTTCACTCATTTAATTATATATATTTATAGAGAATATAGAGAAGGAAGTACAATGTCATAAAACTTTTCATCCTTATCTTTGATCTTCATCTTCAATCTCTATCTTTATTCTTCATCCTTATCTTATTTTGACTTCTAGAAGGTCCCAAAGGAGGCAGATCGAAACCCTAGTTAGGTCAGAAACCCTAAATAAGATGGGGCCTTGTGGCCCATTTTTGCCGATTTTGGATTTGTATGGAATTTCAACCAAAGGTTCTCCATCAAACACTATCTTGTGATATATCATAACATAGATCTTGTCGCGATGATCATTTTGATAGATCACATGCCTCAAACGGACTTACGATTCAAAAGATAAGCAATTCGGAAGTTTTGTCTCTCTTTTTCACATATTAAGACCAGTTTGACCCGCGTTTAACCAGACTTTTAAGGTTTGACTTGACATTCTTGGGCTTCTCTTTGACTCTTTTGCTCCTAGGCTTAGCCTACACCATCTTCCTTGCTAAAATTCAGGTTTTTGCTTTAATTTCATGAAATGAAGGATGAAACCTAAAAAAGCAAAGAAATAGTATTTATTCATATTATCTATTCATATAATTGGTCTAAATGAGATATTATTAGTAGGGGTGACTTCGGATCGGATCGGATCAGATTAACCTCCTTCGGAATTTTTCCAAATTTTTTTCTGAACCTAATATGCTAGCCAAATCCGATCTAATTTATTTTCGGATTCAAAATATATTTCCAATTTCGGAACTTTCGGAAATTTCAGAATAACTCGAAAATTTCAGAATACTTGGTAAATTTTCAAAGATCTCTTTACTTTCAATTATTTTTGGAATATCATACCAATGTTCATGTAGGGAGAGAAAACCATGTCCACAACACCAATGTACCAACAACAATACGACGACTTGTTTCTCGAGAAAACCCATTTTCATTCAAACAAGTGATCCAAGAAAAACGAGAAAAGAACCGCGACCACCAATAGCAAGCATTGCATTTTGTTGAGGTCTACGATTTGTAATGTTTCAATCTTTTTTTCGTGTGGAAATTGAAGCGTGAAGTGTCTCCGTGATAAATAATGGATTATGGTCTTGGACTTTAAATAGCTTTACATAATATTCTATCTATTGGAATTTGGCTTTTGGATTGGTCCGAAGTCATTGTATGACTCAATGACATTTTTTTTTCATATCATTGTTGTTATGGCAGACGGTAATAATAACAAAGAGTGGTCCAATTCAAGTGGGGAAGTAGCGGCTAGGTTATGTTTTGTTTTGTTTTTGGAAGTAAAAAACTAGAAAATGAATGAACGGTCGAAATCTAATCAAGTGGATAGTGAGAGAAGTATATATTTTCGGAATAAACTGGAAATAATATCGGAAATTTCGGATCGGATTTTAGAATTATATCCAAATCCGATCCAATTTTTTTTCGGAATTTTCGGAAATCGAAAAATCGGAAAATTGGCCCATAAAAACTATACCCAGAGCCAGACCAATTTCGGGTCGGATTTCGGAAAAATCGGAAATTCGGCAAAAAGAGACACTCCTAATTATTAGGGAGCTAAATAGGCACTTTTGGGCACTTATCAATGATTGTTTAGGCTAATGAGTTTTCTTTTAGGAGGATAAGATTTGCTATTCAAAAGAGACTCAGGGTGCAATTTGTGTGGCGCTTGTCACATCCCACAATGTAATTTGTTTATATATCAATAAAATATTCATTTGTCTAAAAAAATAAAATAAAAATAAAAGTCATTATTGTCTTTGATGGTCTTGGATTTGGTGATCTCCAATGGCATCTGTCTACACTTCTATTACGTCATGGTGGTCTCGGCATCTACTGTGCAATAGATCTCATCAATTATACATTTATTTGTAGTCTCACGGGTTCAAAATGGAGAGCTTTAGAACCATAGTCTTATTAGAAGCTGCAGCAATCCCTATGTGGATCTTGTCATTGATAATGTCATTACGGGACTACAATTCTGCCTTCGTAATTTTGACCTTAGTCAAAATTACAACATGTTTTAGCGGAAGCTTACTATGGCAAGATTAATGTCACAAGTTTTTGCAGGGAATTCGAGTTGTCTGCTGTTGCTAATTGCTTGAGGTATGGGTAGGGATGCAAGTGGATATCCAAATATTTGAATCCGATTCGAATTCGTATTCGAAAAATGAGATATTATCCAAAAATTTTGGATTCGGATAATTTTTTATGTATGAACTAGTTTCGTACTGCTATATCCACATCCAATAATATTCGATCTGATTTAAAAAATTAATAATTATTATATATAATTTATTTATTTTTTTTATTGTATAAAATATTATACAAAATCATAAACTAATAATATAAAACTATAATAACAAAATAATAATAATAAATGACAAATATATATATTTATACTGGTTTTTATAGTGGTAAAATAAATTATTCAAATCATATAAAATTTTAATTAATTTTAATTTTCGAATAAGATATTATCGGATATCCGAAATCAGATTCGGATTAAAATTTTAATATCTATCGGATCGGATTCGGGATATTAGTATAAATTTTTGAATTCGAATTCGGATACAGGCATATCCGAATCCGAACCTATCCGTTTGCACCCCTAAGTCTGGGCATCCCAAAGATTTTATCCTTGCCATTTCTATGGAAGGTCATGAGTAGCACATTTCACCAGTTCTGTATCGTGTCACCCACCGTCCGAAGAGGTGATGGGGATGCTGAGGTCGATATATTTGGAAAATATCATATGATATTTTGATAGTTAAGGTAAATGTCGATAAGAGACAATTAAAAAAAACGTTTTATGTGTGTTGATAATTTGGCATTCGGTAATTGGCTTAGTTTGTCTACCAAATGAGCCGATTCAATCGAAGTTCAGTATGAGGCTCGATTCATGTTGCAACATGAATGAACTACCACGTAAATACTCTATTGGGAAAATACTGATTGTTCTGGGTAGAATTGGTGCACCTCGTAAATTCATCAATTGGGTCAAGATATGCATTGAGACTCCTACATAGTACATACTCTATTATGGTCAATGGAGCACCCCATGGTTATTTTCAAGGAAAAAGAGGAATTTGGCAGGGGGATCCATGTCACCCTACCTGTTTGTTCTTGTTATGGATTTGTTCACTGAGATGATGGCACACAATGTGGAAACAGGGCAATACAAACTACACCAGAAGTGTCGAGACCCAGTAATCACACATCTGTCATTTGCGGATGATTTGATAGCATTTATGGGTGGAGATGTACTTTCAGCCACAACTCTGAAGACTACACTTGAGGTGTTCAAAGGGTGTACAGGGTTAGAAGTAAATCTGACAAAGAGCTCACTCTTCTTTTCAGGCATTGATCAAGATACTTGTGATGATATCACTGCCATCATGGGTTTCAGTGTAGGGAACTTACCAGTAAAGTATTTGGGGCTACCTCTCATAACCTCTAGATAGACTCAAGGCTAATGACTGCATTCTGTTGCTCACAAAGGTAACAAGTAGAGTACAAAGCTGGAAAGGAAAGCTTCTATCCTATGCTGGCCGTCTGCAGCTTGTCAAAGCTGTTTTGAACCAATTAAGTGTATACTGGCTATCGGCTTTCATTATTCCTAAAAGTACTATTAAAACTATTAACAGTCTATGCAGGAATTTCCTATGGGGAGGTCCATACTGCACCCAATCACATGCACTCATAAGCTGGGAAGAAGTTTGCTACCCTTACAGTGAGGGTGGCTTAGGCATCAGGGATTTAGAAGCATGCAATACATCAGCCATCATATATGATGGAAGTTGGTCAACAAGCAAGACACTCTATGGGTAAAGTGGGTGCACAACATTCTCATCAAGAAGAAGAATTTTTGGCATCTTAAAGTTCCAAATGACTCATATTGGAGCTGGAGGAACCTTTTCAACTCTAGGAAGGAGGCAGCTGAAATTATAATGTATCAAATAGGAGATGGGCATCAAACAAAATTCTGGCTTGACCCATGGCACCCTGTTGGAATCTTGGTGGATTACTTTCCCCAAGCACTGATTCACAACTCACACTGCAGACTCTCATCAACTGTAAGTTCTCTGATACAAGATGGGAAATAGGAATTCCCCCTCTCATACGCAGACATCTTCCCGATATAGTTCTTCTGATGGAGGATGTAGCCAGCATTATTGGTGGAGAAGATATAAGCCTATCTAGACGGTGGCACTGAAGGGAGACTACACGATGAAAGATACGTATGAACATCTTAGAAGCACAAAACAAAGTATCAACTGGTACAAGTTATTGGTGTGGTTTACTAACAGAATACCACGGCATGCGTTTATTACATGGCTAGCCGTCAAGGAGGGATTAAAGACTCTGTAAAATGAAAGAATTATTGGATGTTGTCTCTTCTGACACTTGCGTGCTTTGTTGGAGGCAACAAGAGACTGAAGCACATCTGTTCTTTGAATGCACCATGGCACAATATATCTGGGCTGCACTTCTAGCACAAGCTGGGTACAATAAACCGAGTCCGAATAGCTGGAACGAGGAAGTTCAATGGCTTATGGATGTCAGTGAAGGGAAAGGGGGTAAACAAGATGCTATATGACTGGTCATGAATGGGTTCATATACTGGATTTGGAGAGAACGAAACTCGAGAATATTTAAGAACAAACATAACAGTGCAGACTACATCATCCTAGAGGTTCTACAAGACACAAAAACCAAACTGAGCTCTTTACATTTCAAGATGGAGAGAGAACCTGAAAGTCAAGAATTCGGCACAAGATAGAACCTAAACATTGAGGATAGAGAAAAGATGCCAGAAAATGTAGATGGGAAACTGATGAAGCAGATGTTGCAATTATGAACACTGACGGTACATTGCAAGGGAATGAGAGTTCTTGGCCTGCAGTTATCCGCAACAAACAATGAGATCGACGTGATTGCTGCAGCACATGGCGCACAAGTCTGGTTTCCTTACCATCGCACTCATTGATCGAGTTACAAGGTGTTGAACAAGGGCTCAGGCTTATTGCTAAGAGACATAATGTCAGTAGAGTGAACGCACAAACTGGCTCCACCAACGTAGTCTCCTTCATCAATAAAGATAGCTACCCTTGGGAAGCAAATGGCCTTATGAGGAGTATTAACGTGATGAAACTTCAGATGGAACTGTTCACTATATCTCACATATTCAGAGAAGCTAACAGGTTGGCTGATGCGTTGGCTTCAACTATACCTAACTTGCTATGTTTTGATATTGATCCTATTACCTTTTCTGAGGAATGTAGGACAATTATTGAAGAACTCGGGTAAAGAATATGTAAGACTATGAGCGTTTGTAAATAACTTTTCTCCCTTTATTTTATGAAAAGGGGTAGGGGACTCCTAAAACAACCTCGCTTACCTATCAAAAAAATAAAATAATAAGAGCAGAACTGGTAAGGATTGCAAAAAGTTGGATATCATAAACCAAATTGTTCAATATACAATTTTTTAAGTATATTATACTGAGACTACAAAAATTATGAAGGATAATATTAACAAGTCAATTCATTATAATGCACAAGATGAAACACCTCTGTGGCTCTATTCACCCATCCAACGCTTCACTTGGTGGCATAGGAATGAGTGCAAACTTGGAGGAAAAACTCCTAATATATGCAATGGGTTCCGCACAGGCCTGCATAAAACTGGAGAATGTGGCTATCTAGCAATGTTTTGCCTGAGGCTGAAAACCTCGAGCTTTTACCTCCTCAGCCAGAGGAGTGGTTACCTCCACCTCCAGGGTGGATTGAATTAAACTTTGGTGTTTGTTATATGTGCTGTGATTGCCAGGGACCACAATGGAACTTACAAGAGGGGCATCTCTCAAGCTCGATCACACGTTCTAAGCAAGGAGTATGCAAAGCTGCGCTTTGACGGCATAAATAACAGTCATCTTTGGCAGACAACAAGGCTTCAACTGTATAGTGTTGGAAGGGGATTCTTTACTTATCAATACCATTATTGGAAATAAGGAATCCTCATGCATCTGGCAATGGAGGACTATTGTGGACAGCATTAGAATAGTCTCCTCATCTTTTGATTCTTGTTTATTCAGAAGCACTTCTGCTTTTGGTAATAGTAAAGCCAATGGATTAGCCATGTGAGCTAAAAACCAATGTCTTGCTGAACTAGTCATGTATGATGGAGATTTCCTCTCCAGTTTTTAAATTAATGAACTACAGTTTCCATTAAAAAATAAAATAAAATAAAATCCAACGCTTCACCATGCCAAAACAAAATTGTACAAACTAGACAAACAAAAACCAAACACGCACCCTGAAAATCATACTAGTAACAACAAATTCAATCTAAGGACGACTAACCATGAGCTTGTTTCAACCATGCTTGAAGCCTTTCAGATAACTACATAATAGCCAGAGAAGCTTCAAAGCACTTCATCTATGTACTGGCGTAGACGAGGCATTCTCCATAATTCTGTTCCCTTGTCTACTTGGATTCGACCGAAGACCTCTAATCATGGGCTTCACGTTTTCAGTAGTCTTTATAATGCCGAAAAACATGAGCCTATATAGAACCACCATCCCTAACAAAACAGATAGATCGACCCATTTAGAATATCCCATCTGCATTTGCCATTCATCCCTCAAAATTGCCTCACCACTGATGGTAGGAGCCCCTCCTATTTGATTGTTAAGAAAAGTTTGTCCTTCAAATTCATTCTTGTAGAGTCCCTGATTTGCATATTTATGGAATGCTATGTAGTACATTGGGTATTTCCAGAATGGATTGGGGAGGTCATTTGGCAATCGAAAGAAACCACCATTCAATATCATGACGCCTTGAATTCCAGCTCCTGTAATGATACCCATGAGGAAGTCTGGTACGATACTCGCAACAATCATCATTAAGCTCTCAACTAACATCGTACATGCGAACAGTACTAGAGCAAAGTACACAAAATGATCAATTCCCTTTGAAGGCCGACAAGGAAATAAGCTATGGCTCCAGGAGTCAGAGAAATTAGGAGCAAGTACGGAATAGAAGAAAAAGTGTTGCCAAAGACGAAAGCAGCAACCCCGTAGTGTCCATTTAATCTTTCACGTTCGAAGATCTGACCAAATAGAGGGAAAAAATGACACATCAGGACTCTCGCTGAAGTAATGATACATTCATACCAGCCCAGGTGTGTTAGAGATGCTATTAGTAAAAAAAATTCACAATTTTATAAAGTTTCAACTGTACGTAACTAGCTAAAAATTCTCTGCATAGATAGGAATAACAAAATGTAGGGATCTAGAAAAGACAGATAATTATACACATGATGAAATGTCTCAATCAAGTCCTATACCTTCATGTCCTCTACGAACGAAGGGAATCCCCGATTGACATGAAAGCCAAGAATGCGGCTACAAACATAAGCATTGATCCTCTGGCCTGGAAATATAGAAATTCAATGATATATGATAGTAAGCTACGGCACTTTAAGTGCTACTAGGCCTTACTCCAACACTAAGGAATAAGCTAGAGTACTATCTACTATTCCATCAAATCTTGTTCATGTCACGGCAAATAATATACCTGAATTGAGCCATAAGAATGACCAATATCATAGAAGATAGTTCCCAAACATAAACACAGAGCGATGATGATTGCAAGGCGCAACCAATAGTACCCTAGATCACGATTCATATTCACCAAGGACCTTCTTGTAAGAACCATGGACTGGGTAGTGAAGCTAGCTTGGCTGCCCTTCTCCAATACTCCCCCTCCCTACATCGAGAAAAGTTATTTAAATTAGTTCATAACTTCTATACATTAGGTGTCAGATTCATACTAGAAATTGCAATAGCATGTTCCTTACATACTAGCTGTAAGATTATTTAAAAAAGTATGCATGTAAGATTAGCTCAATTACCTTCTTATGTATCTCAGCTATTTGTGCACCAAGTTGCTGGCCAATTTGAGATGATTTGTATGAGTTAGCAAGTGAGTTAATTGCTTCCTCAGTGCTTATCGACTTGCCATATCCCTGTTCAATGTCCTAGAGATATATCAAGAAAATTAAGCTTCAGTTACATATTTATCTCGTTAATAGATAGAAGATTGTGCAAAGTCTTGAATTAATGAAGGATTACTGGATCAAAATCTTTATTGATGGTTCTAAGGTAATGATCTGATGGATTCCTCATAGTTGGGCATGGGAAACCATTCAATGAGAAAAACTGCACAAATTGACCAAAAGTTGTATTAGTGCAAACATCTCTTGTAAACATGAAACTAACGCAATGTCTAATTTGGCCTAAAAAGTAAACAGGATTACCTCCTCTGCCGCAGAAGCTGGACCAAAGTACACTGTTTTACCATATGACAGTAGACAAAGATTGTGAAAAAGTTCAAAAACTTCACTACTAGGTTGGTGGATGGCTACTACTACAGTTCTTCCATCTTGTTTAGCAAGACCTACAATTCTTTTCATGATGTGATATGAAGCAGCACTATCTAGTCCACTCGTCGGCTCATCTAGAAACAGAAGTTTTGGTCGCATTAAGATCTCGATACATATACCAACCCTTCTCTTTTGTCCACCACTTAGTCCTTTATTTCCCCATCCTCCTATTCTTGTGTTCATTGCATCTTGTAATCCCATCTCTTTTATTGTAGTATCTGCTCTCTCTCTCTTCTCTGATCTTGACATGGAATCAGGTAGTTGTAGCAGAGCTGAGTAGTAAACAGCTTCTCTTACTGTCAATGTTGTCATTAGAATATCGTCTTGGGTCACATAAGCCTGTTGACAAATAAATGAATTAAAAATAAAAACTACGTTAGATTGACATCAATACCATATTATACATTGGTGTTTTGTAAGTGGTTGAAAATCTTCTTGAACAGAATAGATTTGAATTGTTGAAAAGGCAATCATAGTTTCTATGCGTTTATGTGTGTTCAGGCCACGCATATAATGCAATAAATTAAATCCCCAGTCGCCATTGCTAAAATCAGAAAGCGCGCTTTGATTAATTTGTAGCTTACTTTTTTTTTTCCCGTTTTTTTGGGTAAATATACTTATATTTATTTATTGAAATACCAAACCTCTGTACAAAAGCCTTGAACATCAGACAAGATCATGTGAGATACAAATGATGGACATTGATTCCACCAGAATGAGGTAAAAGGATTGGACAAATGTTTAACTTCCATAGGCTGACCAGGTTGATGAGGAAATAGGTGGCATGGTCGCATGGAACAAGGTATGTAAGCCTGGATCTGAAGGAGGTTTGGGTATCAGAAAGCTGAAAGAGACGAATTTAGCACTCTTGATGAAGCTGGTTTGGCATATGTATAACAAAGAAGATGACTTCTCTGTGTTCATGAGAAGTAAATACTTCACAAGGGATGGTGACCCTATCGGCTACAATACAAAACCCACCATTTGGCCAGGATTGAAAAGGCGTTGAAAGAAGTCAGAACTAGTTGCAAGTCTTCTAACTTTCAACTTCTTGTTCCTGAGTTCAAGTCTTCTCAAGTTCAAGTCTCAGGGCCGCCCCTGACAAGCAGCACGTATTCATCAATTGCCCAAAATCAACACAAACTCAGTGGACTACTTGATTTGGAAGCCATACCAGAAAGGAAAGTTTACAGTCAGCTTAGCTCATGAAGACACCAGAAGAAAGAATCAGAAAGTGTGGTGGCATAAATTCATATGGAATACTTATGCAAATCCGAAAAAAGGCCGCCATGGCAAGGAAGCTTTTACACAGATGTGCAACTACAGAAATGCTTTTAAACAGAAAAAAAAACTTTAAGTTTGCTTCTAGATGCTACCTTGGATGTCACTCAGAGGTGGGAATGCAATTCTTAAAAGACTTGTGGGATTGGTTGTCTGATATGTTCGGCTTTAGTAGAGGCTTAAAGAATTTTAAAGAGGTTATGCTACAGGGAAGACAATAAAGTTCTATCATCAGACACGCTTGGAATGCAACAGTGGCCGGTCGATGGGACAATAGCCTTATTATGGCAACAGAGAAATGGCATAGTTTTTTACAACAAGAAACAAAATCCACTGGCCTGCAAAAATGACATTCGAAGACAAGTACACTATTCTTACCCGCTCTCGAAAGGAACAAGTTGGATCTCAGATTTTGTAGTGCTCGGGACTCGGACTGAAATTGCCAAGAGTACCAAAGATTAAGGAATGTAAGTGGGACCCTCCAGATGAAGAAATTATATAGATAAACACTAATGGTTCCTCTCAAGTAAATCCAGGACCAACCGGATATGGTGCAACTTATAGAAATAGTGAATGTGAAGTACTACAAGTCCTTTGCAAAAATATGTAGCTGAAGTCATGGGCACCATAGAAAGTGTAGAAGTGGCACTGTGTAATAGATGGAACAAAGTTTGGGTCAAGTCAGACTCGAGAGTAGCTGTCACTGCCTTTGGCACCTCAGAACTTCGGTGGGAAGTAAAACCTAGATGGGAAAGATGTAAGGAGAAACTCAGCTATGTGAAGGCGACAAGCACGTGGCGTGAAGTCAATTTTGCAACAAATAAAGCTGCAAAACGACAGTATTAGCTTAAACACACAAGAGTAGTATGTATATCTAGGGACACCAACATGGATTTCTAAGTGGGAATCACCTGATGTAACTTACTACATACTGATTTGAATCCGGTTAGTTGGGAAATGTACTCCTAATTAAGCAACCTTCTTGTAACCTCTTCTTCATTTGAATACAACCTACTAACTTGTAAAAAAAAATGGTGAGCGAGGAACCGGGTTATCCATACATGCATCCTTCATCTGCAGTGTAAAGGAGCGTTTTAGTTTCACCTTTACATACAAGGTAGGAAGGAGAATGGAATTGAATGTGGGGAAGACCGAGTTCGTTGATGAGCAAACTGCCTACGTATCTATCTTTCGATTCTGAGGGGAGAGAAGAATCAGGTCTGGCGTAGTTCATATGGGAGGTATTTATAGATGGTGAAGGTGAATCTTAGCCCAACACGTGTAAAAATTCATCCAAATGTATGGTTGAGATTGAGGAGTATGAGAACGGTCTTGGTAGGAGTACTGTAATGATGGGGATCAGTAGCTGTGGTTAGTAGCTTGTGGTAGTGGTTTGTGAAAGTGCATCTTTGGTAATGATTACTTCTAGAAGATAAGCTGAGTCATGATATAGAACGATCTGTGTAGTGAGGTGCGAGTCGATCTGTTCTAGAGCAATCTCGCAGCTCGTAGAAGTGAGCTGATGATGTAGGTCGCTCTGAAGGTAGTTCGGAGAACTAAGTCAGAGGTCAGTGTGGTATTTCCATTATGCTGCGCGCGTGCTTGATATTCTAGAATGAGAATATCACTCCCTCACACAGCCCCCTCTCAGTATGTCGTATAGCTCATTGAAGCGACCTGCTGAGAGAACATGGTAGCGCGTGTTGAGCATGAATGAAGAGGTGGACTGATGTAGATGGAAATACCCAATGAAGTACCGAGGTCGTCTCATCTTTGTCGAATTTAACGGGTGTACGGTGATAACCAACACATGGATGGCACGTGAGAAAATCTGGCAGCTGTTGAGGAAACGTGTCACCGCGTTTTCCGAATTTGGTGAAAAGACGGGTCCTTGGTACACGTGTGTGGGCTAGGGCGTAGGTTGTAATCATATTGCATTGGGAACTGAAGGGGCGGTTATTCAAAATCAAACTTTGGAGAACTGAAAAGTTAGTTTTCGTTTTCTTCTTTAACACCAAGGCAAGGTAGGGTTTCTCAGGTTAGTGTTTTTGCTACTGCTGCTTTTTTGTTTTTCCATTTCCTTATTCTTGTTCAGGTGTTATGTGTTTAATAGCTAGATTGGTGTTAGGTTTTATTGTTTAATTTTGGGCATTTGATAAGGAAAACACGAGATGTCTGACTCTGATGATACTCAGTCGGAAGAGGTTCGGGAAGTGTCTTTAAGTTGTGGTGAATATGAGGAAGACAAAGAGGATTTGGTGGGTTTTGAAAGTGGACTTGAGGATGATGAGGCTGAGGTTAGGGATGATGAGGATAGGGCACGCTCTGGTTCTATGGGTGCTGTAGCTAGCACTTCAGGTCGTGAAGAGGGGTCGTCCTCTAGTGGGTTGCCCCCTAGGACGGTGGATTGTCTTACCGCGAAGGTGTTCCCCGAACTGAGGGCAGCTTATGGGATAGAAGTAAATGACTTAGAGATACACGACCCAGGCCAGAACGAAAATGTGCGGAGTGAGGAGTACAACCCTCCGAACTGTGGGATAATAATCTGTAAAGAGGCGGTGAGGTATCTGGTATGAAGATATCGTTCTCGAAACTGGTTTGTGACTTTTTAAATTTCTGCTGGAAGTCCCCCTGTTAGTTTGTTGGTAACACTTGGCAACTATTCAAGGTGTTCGATTTACTGAATGCGAGTAGTGAGTACTGCATATGGGTAGGTGATATTATTGAGCATTTTGTGGTGAAGCAATCTCGTAATTTCAATTTTAGCTTGCAAACCCTGACGGAGAATTCTAGTGTGTTGGATGGTGTAAGCAATGAGGCTTGGAAGAAGAGACCGTTCGCATTAGTTGGGAATTCACGTGCTAGAGGATGTAGTTTGCAAACTAGGGTTTGTAATATTGCTGGTGGGTAGGAGTGTATTGCTATTGTCGTTTTGATGGTTGGATTGTTGTTATTTTAACTGACTTAGGCCTTTGTTGTGTTTGCAGAGCTCGCTATAGAGAAGCGAACGAAGCGGCAGGAAATAGAGAAGTTTGCAAGGTTGACTTGGGCTTAGAAACAAGCGAAACTGCCTGAGGTCGTGCATTTCTTTGTGGAAAAAGGAGGTCCCGTGATTAGGGAGAAACGAAGGGGTTAGAAGGAAAGGGCTCGGGGTCAAACTAGTGAGACAGCAATGGATAAGCAAAAGAGTGATCTGGTGACCAGGGAGGATAAGAACCGAGGTTGTACTGCTCCTAGGCGATCCACAGGAGGTGTTGGTGCCTCGGGGTGTGGTGGGCCGGGTGGGCGACCTGAAGGGGGGTCGTTTGGTGCACCTGTAGAGCTGGATATGGTGACCTTCAATCCTCGTGAGCGGAGTCGCTCATTGAAGAGAAAGGCTGACGCACCTGAGCAAGATGCTGAAAAGATTGTCAAAGCTACGAAGCATGTGCTTGGTGAAAGTTCTAGTACTGGGGGCAATTCTGATGGTGGGTGAGTTGGTGGTAATGCCACTCGCAGTACCAGGTCGAGGCCTGAACCCGTCATGGACCTGGAGACTTTTGGGGTCGGGCGGAGTTCGCCCCCTGTATCTCGAAAGCCTACCCCGTTGGCTCAAGGCGAATGCCCCAACTAAGTTGAGTGCGAACTAACTATTATTGTATGTGTGCTAATGCAGCTTGTGAGTGGGTTCCAAAAGCTGAAGGAGATCGCCCAGTTGGCTGAATCAGATAGAGAGAACGTGGTGAAGCTGAAAGACGAGCTGAAGGATGTTCAGGATTGCTTATAGCATAGATCGTCGGGAGTTTGCGGAGGTGAAGAAAGAGCACCAGGTGCTTAAGTTGGTGAAGTTTTTGAAAGATACCGTGGTGGAAGACCTTAAGTTGAAATTACAAGCCGCTGAGGAGAACGTTTCTGCTGCGACTGGAGAAATTGGTAGGTTAAATGACTATGCCCAGCACTGCAAAGAAGTTGCTCAAAAAGTTACTAAAGCATATGACGATCTGGATGCTGATTTCCTTGAGCTAGAGGCAGATTACAAAGCCTTGAAAGAGGAGCATGAACGCGGGGCTCCCAGTACATCAGTTGTACCTGTACAGGGAGATGCATGTGATGCTCCTACTTCTGCGGTATCTGCTCAAGAGGTCATTGAATCCCGAACTGAAGGTGTTACGCCAGATGCGTTTGTGAATTTGGGTGCAGATGGTCGTTCGATTGTGATTGAAGGGTGATGTAGAGGTTGAAGACCCTCTGGCTGTTGAAAATTTAGCTGTACTTCCTGGAGTTTGAGAGTTGTGAGGGTATTTTCTTGATTCTGATGTTTGTAAGTTGTGATACATTAGAGCTGGTTTTCTGGGGTAACCTGGACAGTTCGACTTTCTTTTTATGGTTGTCAAAACACTGAGCGAACTGGCTCCCCGTATTGTTATGGGGAGCTCGTCGTATGATGAATGATGATTAGCCGAGCTGGATTTCCTGAGTAGACTCAGCAGCTCGGCTAGTAGACGAACTGGGCCTGAATTTGGTTGAACAATGCGGCCTTTTGCTTTTATGAAATGCTGGTTTCTGCTTCTCCGCTCTGTTTAACTTTTGTTTGTGTGAATGTATGATTCTTGATATTGTTGTAATGGTCTGTCTGTGTGAGCGACTTTTGGTATGAGTGGGGTGGCTAAGTAGCGTGTGATCCTGGATGAGCGTTCTGATCTTTATGCGTTATTAGCGTTGTAGGTCGTGAGTATCCTTAGTATGTCTTAAGCGTTCTAGGCTTTAGATCAGAAAAACTACAGTGTGTGCATGGCACATGTAGGAATATGAGCGATCGAAGATATAAAATGATGGCTGCCAAGTGGCCTGTCATTTGGCGTCTCGATGTAATTATTGCGTGCCTTGGGAAGGGACATTACTTGAGCATAAGTAGAACTGTTAAGAAAAACTCAAGGGTATTTGCTCTCCTTCGTCTCCAAGCTGCTCAGCTCCAAAGTTCTTGCGCTTTTACCTTTTGATCGACTGAGGTACAAGTTCTTCTTTACTTAGTTTTTCGTTGGATAGGAATGCTTTGCTTTTGTGTTAGTTCAATGATCTTTTGGTTTCGTTTGTAGACTCGAGTATGGCCAGGCGCCATGGAAATTCTGCTGGTGGTGATGAGGGGACGAGGGAAACCTCTCCCCTTGTGATGGAGGAGATGGAGTTTAGACCCCATCCGCATGGGAACCATGGTAAGCGCAAAGTTGTTGGCTCTGGTTCAAAGAAAGGCAACGTGCGTTAAGGTGGAGGGCGAGGCGACTGGAGGTATCGCGGTTCAGTCTCCCGGTCGAGGAGGGGTAGCGACTGAACCGGGGAGGAACATGGCAACCGGGACAAGGTCACAAATCTTTGCGGCTAGCGATTCGTCAAGGCGTCCCCGGTGATGTGGGGAGCAACTTCTTTTATGTTGGGAAAACGGGGAAGAAGCGCATGGTGAAACGTTCTGATTGCAGCTTCCATTCGGCCTCTGTAGCGACCTGCCTCCTGGAAAGAATGGTTCTAGATGGTGATAAAGCTAAGATGGAAGATGAAAGTTTGGAAACGACCCTGAAGACCACAAACTTGACTTGTTGTTTGGTGAGCTTTATACTTGTACTGATTTCTTGTGGTGTGAATGACGACTGCTAACATTGGTGTTCCCATTGCAGTTTTTGGCGGGGTATGATAAACTGAAGAGAGCTGTGAAACCTTCCGATAATGTCGATGGTGGCGCTGCCGAATTTTTGGTTAGGATCGCGATCGCACGGGAGGCTGATAAGAAGAAAATGAAGGCTCTGAGGAAAGAACATCAGGACGCGCTGGAGGAGAAAATTGTGTTGGTTAGTTCAATGAAGGACCTGCGTGAAAAGTTGGCGTCCGTGATTGAGTACGCCAAGCAGTGTCAAATTGTGGCACGAAAAGCGCAAAGGGAATATGATCGAGTTTGTGAAGATTATGATGTGCTGGCGGAACTGTACTTTGAACTACTAGAAAAGGTAGATCGTGAGGCTGAAGAAACTACTGCACTTGTCGTAGCACGCGATGCGAGTAATGTCCCTTCTACCGCCCGCTCCAATCGATAAACATGTTGCCGTCTTTGGATGATGATTGCTGGCCTTGTCTTTGTAAGTGATGAATTTTTTTTTTGGGTGTTTTCTTAGTTCTCCTCTCTGTGAGAGAGTTAAACAATAGAACTGGTTTCTCAAGTTCGCCTTTTTGGTACAAATACATAACGAATTGGTTTCCATGAAAGTGGCAGTTCGCTTTTCACAAAAACTTGTAAGAATGCCGATCTGAATTTCCTGGGTAGACCCAACAAATCGGTGTATTAGTGGACTGGCTTCCTGAGTTTATTCAGGCAGTTCAATTGATGGAAGGTTATGTAATACATGTTTCTTATTTATGCTTGACTGTTTGTTCTTATCGTTTTGTTCATAATGAATGCATTATAAAGGCCTACTAAGCTTGAGATTTAGCTTAAGGCAGTGTATTGCTTATGGATAACATTCTCACTAAGTTGATCCTAGGATTATAGGTCATCAACTAGTGAGAATTGGAGAGGTTATGGAGCATGTAAACTCAAGAGAGCGTGCTGCTCACGGAGAGCGCGCGTGTTAGCTTATGAAAGCGTACTACTCGTTGATAGCGTTCTAACTGAGTTGATCCTAGAAGTATAGGTCCTCAACTAGTGAGAATTGGATAGGCTATGGAGCCTGTAAGCTCAAGAGAGTGTGCTGCTCACGGAAAGCGTGTTAGCTTATGAAAGCGTACTGCTCGCTGAGAGCGTTCTCACTGAGTTGATCCTAGAAGTATAGGTCCTCAACTAGTGAGAATTGGAGAGGCTATGGAGCCTGTAAGCTCAAGAGAGCGTGCTACTCACGGAGAGCGTGTTAGCTTATGAAAGCGTACTGCTTGCTGAGAGCGTTCTTAGTGAGTTGATCCTAGAAGTATAGGTCCTCAACTAGTGAGAATTGGAGAGGCTATGAAGCATGTAAGCTCAAGAGAGCGTGTTGCTCATAGAGAGCATGTTAGCTTATGAAAGCGTACTGCTTGCTGAGAGCGTTCTCACTGAGTTTATCCTAGAAGTATAGGTCCTCAACTAGTGAGAATTGGAGAGGCTATGGAGCCTATAAGCTCAAGAGAGCGTACTGCTCACGGAGAGCGTATTAGCTTATGAAAGCGTACTGCTTGCTGAGAGTGTTGAAACTCATGAGAGTGCTGGAAGTGTGCGTATACTGGTGGTGCTTTCCGTGCGAGTTCGGTGCTTTGTTGATGAGATTGAACGGAGTAGGTTGTAATACAAACATAAGTAAACTAAACCTGAATTTACAGCAAGTAAAAACATGGAATGTACAACACTGCTTTTTATTAATAAAATTTCTTTAACAAATACGTGTTCCAAAAGTGTGGCAATGGTTTTCCTTCTTGGGTCTTGATCCAGTACGCTCCATTGTCAACAACTCGTTACACTATGTATGGTCCTTCTCATGTTGGTGCTAGCTTGGAGTCATCTTGAGTCTTTTTCAGAACTAGGTCACCAGGTTGAAAAGATCGAGGATTTACTCATTTGTTGTAGGACTTCTTCAGAGTTTGCTGGTAAGATGCCACTCTGATGGCTGCTAGGTCGCGGCGTTCTTCTAGTAAGTTGACCTCTTGAGCTAGGACGGAGTCATTATGTCCAGACTCAACGAGTTCTGATCAAGTCGTAGTGACCATAAGTTTGGTGGGAATCACCGCTTCTGGCCATAACATAAAGAGAATAGTGATTCGCCTGTGCTGGAGCTAGCTGTGGTGCGATGAACCCACAAAATGTTTTCTAACTGATTTGGTCATTGACTCTTGTTCTTTTCAATCTTTTTCTTCAAAATCTCCAAAATTACTTTGTTGCTAGCTTCGGCTTGGCCATTGCTTTGAGCGTACTGGGGGGTGGAAAATGCATGACAGACCTTCCACTTGGCCAGAAACTCCTTGACTGTTTTCCCCTTGAATTGGGAGCCATTGTCTATCACCAATGTGTGTGGCAAACCAAATCTAGTGATGATATGAGTCCAGATGAAGTTTCTGACGTGTGATTCCTTGGCATGTGCTAAAGGAATTGCTTCGACCTACTTGGTGAAATAATCAGTTGCAGCTAGGATGAACCGAAAACCGGTACTTTTTTGTGGGATGAACGGTCCCATGATGTCCAAGCCCCACATGTGAAATGGCCAAGTATCGGCAATGTTGATTAACTCGCTGGCCGGCCGGATTATATCATGGGCCAAAAGGTCCGCATTTGATGCACTTGAGTACATACTTTTGGCATCGACTTGCATTCTTGGCCAGAGGTACCCCTAGGAGATTGCTTTGTGAGCCAAAGAGCGACCTCTAGCGTGGTTACCGCATTCGCCCTCATGAATTTCAGCAAAAATTAACTGACCTTGTTCTGGGCTTATACACCTCAAGTGAGGGCCGCCAACATTTGTGGAATAATTTGTCATTGACCAAGCAGTAACGACTTGCCTGGTATGGAATTTGACTGGCTTTGGCACGTTCTGCTGGGAGTGTACCATGTTAGATGAACTCTATGATAGGCTGCATCCATGTTTGGCTCATCTGATCTTCAGAGAGTGGGGACAGGTCGCTGATTTCTAAGATGTGCTGAACTTGGTAAGCAGGTCAGTTAATTACTTCAATGAGTAACTACCTAGGGGCGCAGTTCGGTGTTTGTGTAGCCAAGTAAGCTAAACTATCTGTGTGATGATTTTTGTCACGCAAAAAATGGTGTATTGTGGTTTTCTTGAAAGAAGGAAGTAACTGATAAACAACTTGAAGATATTTAGAAAGGTTACCTTCGTGGGTAGTGTACTCTTTAACAATCTGGCGAACAACCAGTTGCAAGTCACTAAAGACTTGAAGTTCTTGTACACCGAGCTGTAGCGCCATTCTAAGCCCCATGATTAATGCTTCATATTCCACCTCATTGTTGGAGGTCGCAAAGTCGATGCGAACTGATTTCTCCATCATTGCTCCATTTGGGGACACTAAGACAACTTCGATTCCACTACCTCCGGGGTTGCTAAAGCCGTCCACAAAGAGAGACGAGACGGTCTTTTCATTTTTCTTTGTGGATGGGACATATGTTTCTGGTTCCCAATTTAGGTCGTCAACAGGGAAGTCTATTAGGAAATCTGCAACGACCTGCCCTTTCTGAGAGGTGCATGGGGTGAACTCGATATGGTGTTCCCTGAGTTCTTCAACCCATACTGCCATGCGAGTTGTCTTATTCTCCTTGAGAAGAATTTTTTTCAATGGGAAGTCGGTGAGTACCTTGATTGGATGTGTTTGAAAGTAAGGCCTGAACTTCCTTGCGGAATATAAGAATGCGAGTGGTGCTCTTTTAATGTAAGAGTAGTTCTTTTCAGCCGAAGTTAGCATCTTACTTGTAAAATAGATCGGTTTCTCTGAGTTGTTGTCTTCCTTGAAGAGAACCAAACTGATAGCAAAGTCGGAGATTGCCAGATAAAGCCCTAACGTTTCTCCATCTGTTGGTTTTGCTAGGACGGGAGGTGTTGTCAGATATTCTTTGAGGGTGGAGAACGCTTGGTGGCACTGGTCATTCCACGAGAACTGCTTACCTTTTTTAAGAAGTTGTAGGAACGGTCGGCACTTGTCTGACGCTCTTGATATGAATCGGTTGAGTGTTGCCACCATTCCTGACAGCTTCTATATTTGCTTCTTTGTTTGTGGATCGGGCATATCCAAGAACGCTCGTATTTGGTCTGGGTTAGCCTCGATCCCCCACTGTGATACCTGGTATCCTAGAAACTTTCCAGAGGACGCTCTAAAAAGACACTTTTCTGGATTCAGTTTCGTCCGAGTTCGGCGTAACCTGGAGAACGCTTGCTCAAGGTGAGTGAGGTGGTCCCCTGCTTGTTTGCTCTTGACGACCATATTGTCGATATAGACTTCCATGGTATCTCCTAACATGTCCTGAAACATGTCAGTGACCAGCTGTTGATAAGTCGTTCCAGCGTTCTTGAGGCCGAACGAGAGGACATTGTAGCAATAAATGCCCTGTTCGGTTATGAATGACGTTTTCTCTTGGTCTTCTTCAGTGAATGGGATCTGGTTGTATCCACTGTACGCATCCATGAATGACAAGAGATCGTGGCCACAGGTTTGGTCCACAAGTCGGTCGATTCGAGGCAAAGAGAAGCTATCCTTAAGTGTTTCTTGGTTGACATTGGTGAAGTCAACGCAGAGGCGGACTGTGTCATTCTTCTTTGGAACTGCTACGATGTTAGCGATCCAGTCTGGGTAATCGACCTTTCTGATGAAACCGACTTGCTTGAGTTTGTCAACTTCATCATTGATTACTTTTTGAAATCTCAGTGATAATCTCCTAGGTCGCTATCGAACTGGTCTAGCATTAGGGTTTACGTTTAGTTTATGACAGGCAACATTTGGATCTATACCCGGGATTTCAATATACAACCAAGCGAAAACATTTTTATTCATGGATAAAAAGTTTACAAGCTAGGCCTTGAATGTAGGGTCAAGGTTAGCCCCTACATAGACGAATTTAGGATCGTCGTCGGTTCCTAAGTTCACTCGCTGCCTTTCTTAAGCTTGTTCTTTGGCTAGTAGTGGTTGAGCGTCCTTTGGAGGAGTGACTCCTGGAGACGTTTTGTCGATCAGAGGAATAGTGGGGGTGGCCACAGGAACTGGAGCGACCTCTGTGGTTACGACAACATGGGCTGGTGCGATCGCTGTGGTCATGACAACAGGTGCTGGAGTGATCCCCTAAAGTTGTATTGGTTGTATAAGACAAGATGGGGCGACCTCTGGGGTCCTGACATGTGGAGCAACAACTACTGGAGCGACCTCCGGGGTCTTGACTGATGGAGCAATAACTGCTGGAGCGATCTCTGGAGTCTTTTCAGACGAAGAGACTTTCTTGCTGGAACCACCAGCATTCTACTTTGGTGCTTTGTACGACCCTCGAAACCAAGTCTTTGGCCATTAGGTAGTTGGTGGGGCTCGTTCCTTCAGGCCGATAGGTGAGTCGATTGGTCTTGTTATTTGAGAGGATCTGGTTACAATAATAAGCTTCAAGTTGATTGCTTCGAAGCTCCATCATGCCCCTAGGGCCTGGAAAATTGAGTACTTGATGCAGTGTGGATGGTATGGCTTGCATTTGATGAATCCAACGTCATCTTAGGATGGCGTTATAGGATGATTTGATGTCAAGAACGCTGAAATGCATGTTGAAGCTGACTTTGTCCTCTCTAGATCCCACAGAGACTGAGAGTATGATATCACCTATTGAGTCGGCTCTGGAGCCATTAAACCTGTATAGGGGAGCAATTGGATCTATGAAGACTGACTTGGGCAACTTCATCTCTTGGATGGTATGGTAGAACAAAATGTCACACGAACTACCAGGGTCTATCAGAACACGCTTGACCATCCAATCACTGATTTTGACATGGACTACTAGTGCATCGTTGTGCGGGAGGCAAACCTTGTTGAGGTCGGCCTCCATGAAAGTGATATCCCCTGAGCTGCGACCTGAACTTCAAGGGGCAGGTGCTGCTTGTGAAGAAAAGTGGTAAACTTCTTGAAGGGCGCCTACGCGCCTTCTTTTCTTTCTAGACGAGGTAATTGAATCATCTGGGAAAGTGATCATATGAATGGTTCTTTCATTATCACGATCAGACAAGTGCTGGTGTCGATCATGTCGAGAACGGTCTCGGGGACGTCCTCTGCTACGGGAGCGAGCTTGGGCACTGTGGCGATCATGGTGAGGTGGAGATTGACTGCGCACCCTGCGAGCCATGAGCTTATGGCGCAGATCGCCATCAGCGATGTTGGTGTATTTCTTGATATGGCCTACTTCGACGAGATCTTGGGGGTAATGATTGAGCCCCCATCACACGTCGGTCTCGTGACATTTGGCTCAGTGAAAGGCGCAGCAAGGCTTGCCAGATCGATCTTCTAGCTGTCATACATTAGGTCGGTGGTATACAACTTTCTTGATCTTGTTCAATATGTAACTGGGAGATCGTGTGAGAACAGCGAACTCACGGTCACTGTTCGTTCTGTTCCCCGCCTTCCGTTCTTGCTGTCGGGGTCACTTTTTTGAAGCTAGGGGGTCGTCAGAAATTGCTGCGACTTCTTCTTCTTCTGATAGGCCTTGCCTCTTCAGGCCTTCCTATAACTTAATGTATTTGTCTACTCGAGCGTATAGCTCAGACAACATCTCAGGGCGTTCCTTCATCAACGATCTGGGGAGTGTCGTGTTGCGCACATGGCAGGCGTTGGAGAATGCCAAGGTGGCGAATGACTCCTTGAGACCAGTTTTCATGCATAGTAGTTCGACTTTGAACCGACCTAGGAATTCACGAATGGTTTCATCTTCACCTAGGGAGAGCTGGAATAGCGAATCAAGATCAGCTTTTTTACGCCTGTTGTGGACGTATTGACTGTTGGAGTTATCCCTCACATGAGGAGAGAAACCGAGTCGACGTAAACGGGCTTAATCGGCATCGCCGACAAGTCGTCGCAAGCGCTCGATAGAAGCGCGACTTCGGCGCTTCGAGTTCCAAGAACATAGGGCGACCAAAAAAAGTGAAGCGCGCGCCCGGCGCCAGCCTCCAGTCTTCAGCGACTTCGCTCAAAGGGGCGCGCCGGCCAGCATAAATTTTGTGGGCCTTGCTACATTACCCTTCGAAATTTGGTTTTGGAGATAAAAACCAAAAATCAAGGTTTTGGAAAACCTAAGCTAACGTAACCAAACAAGTCGAAGGATTGGAATCCGCACTAAAACAAAAGAGATAACCTTTACGGAGATACAACCCTCAGAAAGAGATAAGAGTGATCTAGTAAGGTGAGAGATCAGAAAAGGAGAGATTGTAATCTTCCTTCCCATTTTATTAAGAACTGGCTCTTGTGGAAGTAGGCATCATTGGCCGAACCACGGTAAATCTTTGTGTTGTGGTTTGTTGTTTAACTGCTTTACATTATTATTTGTTGTTGATAGTTGTTTAGCGAGTTGGGCATGTTAGTATAGGTTGTAGTTGATATTTAGAATTTATCTGGAGTTGAATTGTGTTCATACAAGTTATCTGTGTAGTGGGGAACCGATTGGTATTGGTGTGATCCCCAACAAGTGGTATCAGAGCCTTGGTTAGAATAGCCTAGGTTGTTATCCGAATCTTTGTCAGAAGGTGTTTGACGAAATTCCTGAGAGAAGATTTGAGGTTAAATAACTTGTAGAGATGGACCATTCCGTGAACACTGCATTTGATGAGTCCGAATAGGAAGAACTACACCATCCGGAAAGCCAAGATGGAAGACTTGCTTTTACCGCAAAGGACTTGGCACTTCCCATTGAGAATGAGGGAGTAAAACCGAAAAAGACCGATGAGGCCGAAAGTGGAAAAAGCTTGAAAAAAAGCTATGGGTACATTCGACAATGGATAGACGGCGGTGTCTTTCACCATGTGTCTAAGAGACTACGACCTCGGGCCTATGGAAGAAACTCGAAGACCTTTATGAGAGGAAGTCGGGTGGAAACAAAGTGCTAGTCGTTAAGAAGTTTGCGCACACGGTACCAAGAAGGTTCTTCAATGTCCGAAAGCATCTTAATGAAGTACGTAATATCATCAATCGATGCATTTGATGAAGATCAATTTGGGAGACGAAGTTGAGGCTTTGTTTCTATTAGGCTCTCTACCCGAAAGTTGGGAGACATTAGCAGTTTCTCTACATGGAGCAGCCAAGGATGGAATTGTTACCATGGAGATGGCTACCACGTCTTTGTTGAACGAGGAGACTAGAAGGAGTGCAAGAAGCGCTCTTCTAAACTCGAGAGGTCCTTTCACGAGAAACGGGGAGAGGTGAAGCAGTAAAACCATCTCGCTCTAGAGGTGATGACAATAAATCTAGGGGTGAAGCTAGAACTCCTAAGGCGAGAGAGGCAATGTTACTATTGTGCCACCAAAGGCCACTTCAGATATGAGTGAACGCAAACAATCAAGAGGGATGAGAAGAATAAGCGGTACATGAAGACATGGTGCGAGAGGAACGGAAACACAGCAGAGATACTACCGCACTAGTCGGCGACCCAGTGGGAATTGCGGTCGATTGTGGTGTGTCCGCCCGAAAGTACCTCATGTCGATACGAGTGGGTGATAGATACTGGGGGAGCATCCTATCACGCCACAATCGAGGGGATTCTTCACTACCTACAGTTGTGGTGAATATGGTGAAGTGAGGACGGGTAAATGCTGGCGCCTCAAGATTATAGGCATGGAGATGTTCATGTAGAAACCAATGTCGGCTACACCTTGACACTCAAGGATGTAAGACATGTCCCCCGACATACGGTTAAGCCTAATTTATTTTGGGAAATTAGATGATGACGGCTTTGTAAACTCGTTTGGTAACGGGGGTATGGAACCGAAAGCAGAGGTTCCATTGTAGCAGCCGAGGAAAGAAAAACTTGCTCTCTTTACAAAAACACAGGCTAGTTTTGTAAAGCGGTTTAAACGCGCGTAAGAAGAAGCTTCATCCGAACCGCGGGCACAAGAGACCGTGGTCACATGGGCATAAAAGGGATGGAAGTTCTTGCTAAGCAAAAGGCCATGCCGGACATTAGAGGTACACATTTAAATACATGTACTCATTGTTTGGTAGAAAGCAACACGTGGTGTCTTTCCAAAGATTCCCGTCTCACGAAAAGGACATCGCCCCCTTGAGCTAGTGCAACACGACTTATGTGGTCCTATGAGAGTGAAGTCCCACCGTGGAGTTTTTCGCATTTTGACATTCATTGATGACGCGCCAAGAAAGATATGGGCCTATAGTCCCAAGACAAGGATGAAGTACTTGGCGTGTTTGAGAAATTCCACAAAGATGGTGGAAAGAGAGACCGGAAGTTGTTGAAGTGTATTCGCCGATAACGGGGGTGAGTACATTGGGCCATTTGAAGAGTATTGCCTAGAGTCATGGGATTCGCCATGAGCGCACCGTTCCCAAGACACCGCAATGAGAATGGAATAGCAGAGAGAATGAACCGCACATCATTGAGAGGATAAGATGCATGCTATCTCACTCTAAGCTACCTAGAAGCTACCGGGTAGAATGCGCGCGCATGGTACCGTGCATGTGATCAACCCGTCACCAAAGAAAGCCTCTCGAATAGTGATTATCCGAGAGAGTATGGTCGGCAGAGATGTTGATTATGGATACTTGGTGGTATTTGGGTGCGGGGCATTTGTGCATATTCCGGGCGATGAGAGATTCAAGCTTGATGACAAAGCCAAGCAAATTGCATTTTTCTGGGTTATGGAGATGAAAAGTTTGGTTACAAACTCTATGATCCGATTAACAAGAAGGTAATCCGAAGTCGAGATGTTGCGGTTCTTAGAAGACCAAACCATAGCAGACTTTGAGGAGGGTGAGAAGCTACTGTGCTTTCACCAATGATCTTGTTGATTCGAGAACCGTAAGTTCCTACCGTGGAACGCGTAAGGCATTGAGAATGCAGAGAACCATGAGTTTGAAGCTCATGATGAGAATCCTATTGCTCATGATGGGATAGAACCTATTGGTATAGAAGATGCGCAGATGAGATGCATGAACCACCACCGTGAGCAAGCGTAAGTGTATCCCCCCGAGGCACCGCCAGATGGGGCAAGGAGGTCCGACAGAGGAGAATAGCTTCAACCCGGTATCCACCACATAATGACGTGCTACCATCGGATGGTGGAGAACCTATGTACTATCAAGAGGCACTTGAAGGTACGACATAAAGAAAAGTGGTTGAAGGCCATGCATGACGAGATGGATTCTTTGCATAAGAATCACACTTATGAAGTTAGTCGAGAAACCCACGGGAGAAAAGTTCTCAAGAATAAGTGGATATACAAAGTCAAGCATGAGGAGAACAATCCTCACCCAAGGCACAAAGCTCGCCTTTGTCATGGAAGCGGATTCGGTCAAAGGAAAGGGATCGACTTTGATGAGATTTTTCTCCGTAGTGAAGATGACTTCTATCCGGGTGGTATTGGGTATGGCCGCAAGTATGAACCTAGAGGTTGAAAGCAAAGCTAGATGTTAAGACAGCTTTTCTTCATGGAGACCTTGAAGAAGATGTCTACATGGACCAGCCAGAGGGGTTTGAGGTCAAAGGCAAGGAGCACCTAGTATGCAAGCTGATAAAGAGCTTGTATGGGTTGAAGCAAGCACCGAGACAGTGGTACATAAAGTTTGACTCCTTTATGGTGAAGCAAGGATACAAGAAGTCTGCTTCCGATCATTGTGCGTTTGTTCAGAGATTTCCAGATGGGGATTTCATAGTGCTATTGCTGTATGTGGATGATATGTTGATAGTTGGCCCAAACATCAACAAGATATCCAAGTTGAAGAAAGACTTGAGTAAGTCCTTTGAGATGAAGGATTTGGGTCAAGCAAAGCAGATACTTGGGACGCGGATCACCGTGACGTAAAGAGTGGAAAGTTGTGGCTTTTCAAGAAAGCTACATCGGAAGGTGTCAAGAGATTCAACATGGATCGCCGGCCCGGCCGGTTGTCCGCTTGGTGGCCGCCCGCATGACCAAAGAGATGTGTCCTAAGGGTGAGCATGAGCAGAGTCGATGGAAAAGATTCCTTATGCATCCACAAAGGGGCGCTTTGATGTATGCCATGGTGTGTACTAGACCGGATATTGCTTTCGCCGTTGGGGTGGTAAGCAGATTGGCCAACGGGTAAAGAACATTGGGAAGGTGTTAAGTGGATATTGAGATATCTCAAAGGCACTTCCAAATCATGTTTGTGCTTTGGTGGAAGTAAGCCCTTACTTGAAGGCTACTAACCGATGCGCATTATGGCAGGTGATGTCGACTCGATGAAGTCCACCTCCCAGGTTATCCGGGTTACTTTTGCGGGGGGAGCAGTTTTGGCAATCTAAGTTGCAAAAGTGTGTTGCCCTCTCCACTACAGAAGCCGAAAGTATATTGCAGCCACCGAAGTGTTGCAAAGAGTTGCTATGGATGAAGAGGTTCTTCGACTAACCGGGCTAAAACAGTAAACAGATTTGTAGTTCTATGTGATACCGTGAGCCATCCACTTGAGCAAGAATCCGAAGTTTTCATTCTAGATCCAAGCACATACACGCGGCGCTATCATCGATTAGAGAAGTACTCAAGACAAGCATTTGTGTATCGAGAAGATCCATACCGACAAGAACGGGTCGGATATGATGACCAAAGTCTTACCGAAAGGTAAGTTTGATGTTTGTTGTGCTATTGCCGAATGGCAAAGACACTCCTCCCGCTGATTTGGCAATTGCATTGAGGTAGCCCCCTCACCGCTCGAGGGGAGATTGTGGAGTTATCCCTCACATGAGGAGAGAAACCGAGTCGACGTAAATCGGCTTAATTCGCATCGATAAAGTCGAAGCCACCGCTCGATAGCGACTTCGCCGAAGTTCCAGAGAATAGGGCTTAATCAAAAAGTGACCGGCCTCAGCCTTCCAGTCTTCACTACGCGCCAAAGGGAGCGCCAGCATAAATTTTGTGGGCCTTGCTACAAGATCCGCTGAAATTTGGTTTTGGAGATAAAACCAAAAATCAAGGTTTTGGAAAACCTAAGCTATGAGTAACCAAACAAGTCGGAAGGATTGGAATCCGCACTAAAACAAAAGAGATAACCTTTACGAGATACAACCCCAGAAAGAGATAAGAGTGATCTAGTAAGGTGAGAGATCAGAAAGGAGAGATTGTAATCTTCCTTCCCATTTTATTAAGAACTCGCTCTTGTGGAAGTAGGCATCATCATTGGCGAACCACGGTAAATCTTTGTGTTGTGGTTTGTTGTTTAACCGCTTTACATTATTATTTGTTGTTGATAGTTGTTTAGCGAAGTTGGGCATGTTAGTATAGGTTGTAGTTGATATTTAGAATTTATCCGAGTCAATCAGGTTCATACAAGTTATCCGTGGTAGTGGGAACCGATTGGTATTGGTGTGATCCCCAACATTGACCGGCAAAAAGTCGGTGAGTCGCTTTCGAAGGTCTTATTATCGAAGTCTAGCTCGAAAGTGAAAAAAGAACCGGCCGAGCCCTGCTTTGAGACCGGCCGGAAAAATCGACAATGCTGAAAATGATCGAACTCTGGTGCACTATAAAGTGCAAGACTTTGGATGTAGCGAGCCATATGTTGACTAGGGCATGTGCTGCCATCATACATTCGAAAACGTGGTTGAATAAAATCTAGAGGAGAAGCTTTACTAAGTACCTCAGCAGCGAACAGGGACGCACGGTATGTCTTCAACATCTTTGAACAATCTGCGAAGCGTCTTTCTTGATTGCACTTTGGTCGATCTTTTATGACAGCTCATTAATCTGTTGATTAACCTCGTTGATACCGTCCTCTGCTAAGGTACCAGGTGGATTCTGTGTGTCCACTTGCGCGCATAGTGTGACATTCTCCTGCCTGAGCAGTGTGATCTATTCATTCATTGTACCTAACTGACTTGCTAGACTCTGGATTTGAGCTTTGAAACTTGCCATGCTTCGTGGGCTTGTGAAGTTTTCGTTTTGGTTTTGGGAGTGGTTAAGTGGTTTCTCAAGAAATCAAGACCACAGACGGCGCCAATGTAAAAGAGCATTTTAGTTTCACCTTTACATACAAGGTAGGAAGGAGAATGGGATTGAATGTGGGGAAGATCGAGTTCGTTGATGAGCAAACTGCCTACGTATCTATCTCTCAATTCTGGGGGGAGAGAAGAATCAGGTCTGGCGTAGTTCATATGGGAGGTATTTATAGATAGTGAAGGTGAATCTTAGCCCAACACGCGGTAAAAATTCATCCAAATGTATGGTTGAGATTGAGAAGCGAGTATGAGAACGGTCTTGGTAGAGAAATCGTAATGATGGGGATCGATAAGAGTCGTGGTTAGTAGCTTGCGGCAGTGGTTTGTGAAAGTGCAGCTTTGGTAATGATTGCTTCTAGAAGATAAACTGAGTCATGATATAAAACGATCCGTAGTAGTGAGGTGCGAAGTCGATCCGTTTCTAGAATGATCTACCGGTAATTTGAGCCGATGATGTAGGTCGCCCGAAAGTAGTTCGGGAACTAAGTCGCAGAGGTCGGTGTGGTATTTCCATTATGCTGCACGCGTGCTTGATATTCTAGAATGAGAATATCACTCCCTCACATGCAGCTAGATTGGAAGCATACTCCTTTGTGATCATTCCCTAGTTTTGGACTCATGCCAGGTCTAAATTATCGCCCATTAAGTGTGGCTAGAAGATGAGTGCACTAAATTTCAATAGTTTTCAACCACCGTACCCGTTATTTAATTTTGACTGCAACTTATGTGTTGGAAGCATGCTACTGTAGATCTTTAGGATTTCGGCGACCAACTGGTGCATAAGTCAATGCAAGGCCCAAAATATCGATATCGATGAATATATCGGTATACTCAAAAACCGATATATATCAGATATATCTATTTTTTTGGTGACCAATCCAAACTATTTAAAATATCAAAAATATAATATCAGAAATATCATAAATATATTTAAAAATAGTCAAAAAGTCAACCGATATATATTATAAATATCGGATATATCGATTATATCGGCGATATAAAGTTTTATATCAGAAATTCCGATATATATCGGGGAAAAAAGGGTTTTATATTCGGTGGATATATATTGGAAATATCAATATCGGTGTACTAAAATACCGATATATATCGGATATATCGGCGATATTTTGGTCCATGAGTCAATGACATTAAGAATTAACAGTATTTTGACGAGTTGATGATTTGTTCCAAATCCAATATTAAACTGGAAAACATCGTACTGAATGTTCTACCAACTTGTTATGATTTGAGTCAATTTGAGACAATAGATATATAGAAATAAAAGAAGACCACATTTTTCTCACCGAAGTTCCATAAGCTAGTTTTTGTTTGTGACCGTTTACAAGAATCTGACCCGATTGCCTTGTTTTTGAATCTAATAATCTTCCTGCAATCAGTAAGTGTTCCTTAATTAGTCACAAATTGGCATATTTGCAAAACGAAGCATGCTAAGAAGCAAATGGACTAAAGGGTCGCACACTTGCACCATGCAATTATTTGTTATTTATGTAAAGTGTTTCAAATTAAATTAATGATACTTAATCAATGGAACAAATACTTGGGGCATGCCATGAAATCAGTGGCGGAGTCAAGAATTTGTTCCAGAGTGAGCCAGTGCATCACCACAAATTTTCAACACAACTAAAATATTGTGTTCACGACGCTTATGTTTTTCTGTCTCCGATCCGTTGAATTTTCTATTTCAATTGGAAAGTGTTGGAATGTGGATAACTAATTATGTTAATTATGTTATAGGTCTCATTATATTATCTTATGTTCCAACACTCATTATCTGAAGGAAAAAAAAGTTTATTATAAGATTAAACAAGATAAATATTTATCTAATAAAAAGGTTTGGTGAGGGGGTCGTAGGCTACCATTGTATTTCACAAGTTGCGACATGGCAAATCCAAAATCTTATAGAGTATGTAAAGTTTACAATGTTAATTTGAAAGAGTACTGGATCATTGTTGATTTGGTCGATCAACAATGACTGTTTTGTGGGCTGCACTTTTATCATTCGATTGATTGGGGTTTTTTTGGGCCTAATTTGAAACAGTGTCGTAGAGATGACCTTTATGGTATATAGGTAATACCCACAAAAAAAATTAGAATTGAATTCATTTTCTAGGTGTTGTTTTACTTAGGTACTTATTTTAACTTTAAAATAAGTATGTACATCTAAAATCAGGCCTATATATATATATGTGTGGAACTTTGTCAAAAATAGTGTTTTAAGTTTGCAATTTTATCTAACGGTCTAGAAATAATTTTAAGTTTGACAAGGCTAGAAATATCGAATTGAGCTAATTTTTTGTAGAGATATAATCCATGGTGGGTAGAATATATCTACAAAAAATCAGCCACTAATTCATTGTTGAAATGCACTTTTTGATAGGATGTACAATAAATATGTCATTATAAGGATGTCACTCTAGCCAAGGCGATATATATATATATATATATATATATATATAGAAAACTAAACATACTATACTAAAAAAAAAACTATAAGCTCATCAATTGATCGATATAGTTTTTACAAATAAAGTGTGTAATTGTCTATAAAGCAATATTTTCTACTGTAAAGTTGTAAACTAATAACTATCTCAGCGTTTTTTTTTTCCGATAACATATTTAAATTGAAGCTGGTTTCCCATTTTTGGAGCATGCAAGTATTAAAATCTCAAGCTTACTATGACAGTACAAACTTTCTTTCATTGTATTCCTGACATTTGAATCGGTGTGTACCCTTTTTGTTCCCTGGTGCTAACAATGAAGTTACTGAATGGCTTTTAGACCTATAATATATAGTTCTAATCCTTGCAATAAATTAAATTTTTACTATATAGGCAAAAGAGAGAATTCAAGCAAAAGTGGTTGTGGTGTCAAGTGAAGTACCCTAACCGAGAGAGAGTTTCCCTTTAACAGTTTTACAAATAGTATACTAGTAGGTTTGCCAAAATCCATGGAGAGCCGGGGCGTAACTGGCACCCCACCCCCTGGCTCCTCGCCAATGATGAACTCATGAAATGCTGTAAATAAATTAAATGTGAATGGTATTACCTGCCAAGGCATCAAGTAGTGTAGACTTGCCGCAACCAGAAGGACCCATTATAGCCAAGACCTCACTCGGTTGCACATAACCGGTGAGCCCTTGAAGTATTGGATGACTTCCATTTTTACCAGCTGAAACAGTCACCCATAGATCCTCCCACGTCAAGAACACACCTTCACTTTGCGAACCGAGACCGCCCGCGTCATGTTTAACATAATTTATTGCTTCTCTTGCATTCAAGAGGTTAACAGTCTCAGACCCTATAGGACTGTTAATCTTGTTACCAATCTGTAAAGTTGGCGCGCCTGGAATATATTCAGGTTGAGTTTGAGTATGGTGATGAGGAGGAGGAGGTGCAGAGAAACTGGTAAATTGATAGAACATTGTTGGGATTTGAGAGGGTATATTATGTTCTACTCGAGAGCTGAAACTATTCATCTCAAGATCATCATTTTTCACCTTAGGTGGTGATCTTGTTGGGCTTGCAGAAGGGGTCCAACTAGGAATATTAACAGGCGGTGAATCCATGATGAGCTGTTCTCCTTTTGCAAAAATTGTTCAACCACTTCAAAGTTCAAACTTGTTAAAGATAAATAAAGAAGGTATGAGTGTTTATATAAAGAGAAGAGGTCCGGTTAACCAGAGATCGACAATGAAGAATTGCAGAGACAATGAGGAGTTAATGAGGAGTTAATGAGGAAATGAGAACTAGAAGCTTGTCTTTAAAGCTTTGCTGCTGCCAATTCTTGTCCGGTCGTCGTCCTACACGTACATGGTGTTACACTCACAAATATTTAGCAAGACTTCACTTTCTTTTTAGGGTTATATTGACATACCCCCCACCAGTAGTTGCAATTAGGAATACCCCCCATAATAATTGAAATTAGGATTTCCCCCCCAACTTGACAGTCAATATGAGTCAACTAACAGTTGTCGTCAGTTGACTGGTCAAGAATCATGAATTGTCTTAAATACCTTTTTTCTGTGAAAATTACGAAATTAGCCATTGACACTGTTCAAAACCAACAACACACTGTTCAAAATCGAAATTAGACACTGTTCAAAATCGAAATTTTCCTTAAGCTCATACTTTGAAGTATTAGGTCCAAACTTGATTAAGACCAATAAACGAAAAAACAATGTAAGCACGTAGAGCAGGAAGCCGTTGGTGATTTTAAAACTTTTGCATCAAGGGAGGCGACTAAATCGGAAGCCATTGCGGCATTGAGAGCTGATGAAAACAGCCTTAGTCGGGGATATATGGGATCTTAGGGAGTTGGCAAGACCATGTTGATGAAAGCAAAGTAATGGCCCAACTGAAAAAGGAGAAAGTCTTTGATGAGGTTGTGATGGTTGTCGTGTCTTCTTAGAAGCCCGACTTGGAAAAGATCCAAGATGCTATTGCAGAGAAATTGGACCTGAAATTTACAGGAAATCTCAGGTCTACAAGAAATTTACAGGAAATTAGCCCGACAGTGTCAATGGCTAATTTCGTAATTTCCACAGAAAAAGGGTATTTAGGACAATTTATAATCCTTGACCAGTCAACTGACGACAACTGTTAGTTGACTCCTATTGACTGTCAAATTGGAGAGAAAATCCTAATTTCAATTATTATCGGGGGTAATCCTAATTGCAACTACTGGTGGGGGGTATGTCAATATACCCCTTCCCCTTCTTTTTATAGAAAATCCTACCCCCCTCCCCGGCCCACACACACTTTCAACTTCCATTGGTCAATGGTTAGTTGACCTGTCAAAACGCCAAAAAAAATGAAAAATTTGACCTCGTTAAATCGTGGAGGTTACCAAATATATCTCAAACTGAAACTGACCACTGACACATCAGATTGATCAACACACTTATTAGCACAGAAATATATTGGAACTAGTAATGCCGGTAACCCCTAACTAACCCTAATTATTTTCAAAGTGGCCCCAGCCCCCAAGAAGTCGGACTCGAAACACACAACTGTGTACACGTGGGAGAATTTGGTACAACATTCAAACTCCTAATTCCAAATGTCCCCGGCTGTCTTTTTCACGTACACTCTATTGGGAACAGCGTGGGCCTCAAAGTTAAATAATGCAAATAATATTTGCTCTCTTTACAAATGTAGGTGCAACCTAACCTGTTGGATCATTATGCATCCTCTTTTATCTCCAAGTGAAATTAAAAGAATAAAAGGCCTAAATTCAATTGTTATTACTATCTATAAAATGTATAATAAATTCACATTACAAAAAAAAAAAAAAAAAATTATATTGAACATTAATTATATTAAAAAATGTGAAACTTAAGAAATATTATTCTTCATATAAAATTTTTTTTATAAAACACGCATGGCTTGAATCGTCTAAGTATACTTTAAAGATTTTTGTTAGGAAATTAAAACGTTGGAATTAAAACAATACAAACTACTGAAATTAAATTCGATTTTGTCATCCATTCAAGAAGTGGTGGCGACTCATGGGACCAAATTTAAGTATCTAGCTAACTACTATAGTACGGCTTGATTAGCCAAACAGTACCCATTCCAAATCTTCAAAGAATCGTGATAAGGAGAGATCATTCTCTCTAAATTTTGGAGAGATCAAGCCAAATAGCCGTTGGATGGAGAAATTCCTTCTCGAAATCGAAGTTGTTGTATGACCCACAACTAACAAACCACACCAAACTGTATGATCATGTCATCCAATGGCCGATATGAAGTGCGCACGAAATTTAGAGAGAATAATCTCTTCTTATCATTTGCCATCTTCAAATATTCTCCGTAAATGCTATTAGCAATCTTATAGGAGGACAGTTTGACATTATTCTATTTTTTTAATCTATTGCAGCTTATTCTCAGCTGAAATTAGGTTGACTCAATTGTCACTTGGCAGCTAACAAATGAGTGGGACTAGGCATTGATTTGTGCTGTTAAATGTCAAACAACTGATATACTGGAGGCTTGGATTTTTTCAATACAAATCAACTAAAACCACAAAACTTTGAAGAGCCCACCAATTAAAAACATCATTGTACCACACAAGTCAAGTGGATGAAACCACCAAGTGGGGTGTTTGGATCTCATTTTTTTCAAAAAATTATTTTTTCTTAAGAAATATTTCTTCAAAAATATATTTTTGAAAAAATATTTATTCTAAAAATAGTTTTTAAATAAACATATTTGTTTGTAATTTTTCTTAAAAGCTATTTTATCAAACCAACAGATTTCACACGATATTTCTCGACATATTTTAGCACACCGCGACATTTAGCACTAAAACATCTCAATAGTTCATTTCCCTTGAGCGCCTAAAAAAAAACATTTTTTTAAGTTAAAAAACAAGTTTTTTGGACCAATAAATATTTTTTGGGTGAAAAGCTACTTTTTAGAAAAATGGAGAAAACAATTTTTTCACAAATAAATAAAGAGTGTTTCTACAGCAACACACACTTTGAACCGAATTTGTGAACACCATTAATGAAGAAAGCAGAAAAGTGCCTCGATTTGCAAAAAGACTTTTTGAGAATACACACGCACCCATGCCTGATGAGTGCCACGTCATTGTGTTCACAAATTTTGGTTCATTTTGTGTGTTGCTAAAGAATTGCGGATAAATAAATAGTATCCAAACAACCGTCCCCCGAATCTACCGATGAATTACTTATTTTCTAAATTACAAAAAAAACAAAAAGGAAAAAAAAACTAAATATGAAATCCTTCTCCTTTCTTCGTTAATTGTTCACAATTTAAACTCAAAGAACATCATTAATTGTTCATTGAAGGAATCTCAAACGGGAGATTGATCGCTCATCATACAAAATCTCCATTAAAGCTAAGATCTTAAAAAAACTGGACTCTCCATATTAAAAAACTTCACAACTTAAACTTGTATATGTAAACATTACAAGTACATTGATGAAGACGATATATAATGATATTAACATAATAGGTTTTTTTTTTTTTTTTTTGAAAATTGTCTATATTTCTTGTGAAATAGAAATCCATTGTCGTATTTTAGATGTATTGTTAAGCTTCCTCCGTTTAGCATCAAGCATATATTCCAATTAGGCTTTGAGGGGTAGATGGATGGAAAACACATGCGACATAAACAGACCCACTTATCGGTGAAAAATCTTGGATAATTTAAAGCACTTTAGCACTCTCTCCTTTCGTACAAGTTAAATGAAACAAGACACAACCTTGTCAAAGTTCACAATTTGAGATTCTCCTAATATAATACAGAAAACGTCACTGCTGCAGCAATTAACCTCAAAAGGTTTGAATTTCAAGAACTCAATCCCATCAGCCAAACATGTAGTAGTTATTAATTCGGCGGATTGAGAGACTGACAGTTTCAAAGGAAGACGGTTATCATTGATCTTGTGAGGATGAGTGGTCGATAACGAGTGGAACGATTCGCAGTTTAAGATTTCAAGTTTGAGATTTCTTTATTGGAGATCGTTTTGTATTTGTTTGGTTTTGGGTAGAAGAAGAAGAGATGGGGAAAAAACAGGGATTTCATTTTTTTATTGTTTCATTTTTTTCAGTAAAATTAGTGGAGCTGGTACCTCTTTTGAGACATCAGTTAGATTGAATTAGTAGGTCTGTGTAACTACTCCGATGAAACACCTCAATCTTCGATGGGCTTCCCTTAAAAAAAAAAAAAAAAAAAAAGAAAAAAACTAACTTAAATCTTTTTCATTTCACATGCTCATGGGCCTATTTTACATTAATACATGTTTAAACTCATTACTCATTAGGTTTAATTTAATCCCATGATTATCATGCAAATTAAAATAAGGGTATCCTAAAATATATATGCCCCATTCAAAATCTAGTTAATATTTGGGTTATTAGGTTTTAGTTCTACTTTTTATGGCGTATTTAGGCTTTTGTCCTAAAATCCTAGTTAAATCTGAGCCTACATTTGGTCGGGGTGTTGAACAAGTGTTGAGAGATCGAGCACTGGACTCAAATCTTGGAGCAAGATCAAGTTGTTAGTAGTTTTACTCAAGCTAGCCCATCCAGACGACCAGCTACTCCAACTCTGATTGGTAATAACTTTACTATACTCGGGACAGAAGAACAGGAACCTATGTCACATGTAGTACAAGGTAATGCAATGGCTAAGGTAACTGAGAAAAATGAGAAGAAGAAAGTTGAAAAGAAGAGTAACAAGGCCGGATCACTTGGAAGGTTCTACAACCCATAGGCATGGGACTAGATCTCAAGCAAAGGTGCAAGACAACTCTCTCTATATTTCTAAATGAGGATCTTTTTTTTTGGAATATTAGGGGACTAGTTCAAAAATAAAGCTAGAGATAGACTGTGAGAACTCATTAAGTCTCATAATCCATATATTGTTTGCTTGGCTGAACCTCTAGTTAGGCCACAAGTAAATATTTTTGATTTGTTTGGTTTGAATTGCTTTGAGAGTACCTTGATTCATAACGATTCTCATAATAGGATTGGTAACCTCTGAGTTTTTTTGGAAAAGAGGCATCTCTGCTTCAGTGCTTATGGCATCTGATCAACATATTATTGTTTTGGTGGATGGTTGTTTTATATATTTTGTGCATTAAACTATTGGTTAGGTAATAGAAGAGATTTGTGGGGTGATCTGAGCAGTTTCAACCCCACTATGTCGTGGTTGGTGATTGGTGACTTCAATGTTGTTCTAAGAAATAATGAAAAAAAAAGATCGAGGTAGACAACCTAATAGAGTGGCTATGCAGAAGTTTAATGTTTTTGTCAATACAGCAGAGCTGATGGAAAGTAATTGGGATGGCAATAAATATACTTAGTGTAACAATCAAAGATGTGTTAAAAGGGTTCGTTGCAAACTGGATAGAGCCTTTTATAATGAAGCTTGGAACTTTATATTTGGTGGATGAAAGTGTAAGGCATGAGCGCGACATGCATTTGATCACTCTCCTTTGTTGGGCATGCACCCTAATATTCCTAAACCTAAGAATACTCCTTTCATATTCAATAAAATGTGGCTCTCTCACCCCCACCTTTTTTGAATTAGTGAATACTAGCTGGACACAAATGTTTGAGTGAAGACAACTCCCTCCTCTCCTCAAGGTTATGCACAAGCTACAAAGACTGAAAACTGACTTAAAGAAATGGAATCTGGAGTGAGGTTTTGGGGCACACAAATGTCTCCATAAGAAAAGCAGAGGTTGAACTCCTTCAAATGCTGCAACTGGTTGATCAAACAATGGATAGATGATGAACTTCTTATAGCAAAGGTAATACAGAAAGAGTTTGAATTGGTTACAGCCAGAGGTAATAGGTCTTCTCTATTGAGACAAAATAGTTAAACTTGTTTTGAGGATGAGGGTGACATAAACACTGCATATTTCCATAATATATGTAAGGTCAAACAGGGGGCTTCTATGATCACTGAGTTGGTAACAGAGGATGACAATGTTCTTGATGACCAAGAACAGATTAAACAGTATGTAATAAGTTACTATGAAGAGAAATACAGGGAGGTCCATGTTCAAGAAGATCTAGAATTATTGAGTATTATACCCAAGATGATTAATGAGGAAGAAAACTACAATCTGACAAGAGTGTCATCTTATGAAGAAATTCAAAAGATTGTTTTTAGCATGAAAATGGATAGCTCACCTGGACCTGATGGATTCCAAGGACATTTTCTACTTCAAATGTTGGGGAATCATAAAAGCAAGATGTGTGCTTGGCAACACTACACCATAACAGCTTTTGTAACGGATATACATCCGTTACAAGAAAATATTAGTAACGGTTATCTTGCGTTGACACAATAATATCCGTTACTAATATTTGTCACGATTGTCAAGTGTTACTAAAATTAATTTCAATAACGGATACCCAACCATTACAAATGTATTACTAACGCTTGCTAATTTAGTTTGCAACTGCTCAATTATTGGCAATTATCCATTTGTAACGGATACTCATCCGTTACTAAATCTGGAATGAAGCATCTGAAAAAAAAAAACATTTAGGTTACCTACACCTGCTTCTAGTATACATCCCACATATGTTACACAACCTTTCTATCCCATCCCATTAAAGGCCTGCTAAGCATGCATACACTTCAATACACAATAAGCAAAAAATAGCAAGAAAGAAAAGCACTTAAACCAATAAACCAAATGTATTCCATAATTCATTCATATGTCACATGTCTTAACTCTAATTACATTTTATTCAACAATGAAAAAATATTCAAGAATATAATAACTAATAAAATTCATTAAGCCTTTTGTAAACAAAATATATGGATAGAATAAGTCATCGTAGCTCTCAAACGAAACATTTGATCTCTTAGATCACATCATCTTTCCTCTAGCAATCATGAAAGTCATTGCATTAACACCTGCAACCAGCCCAATGACACCAAATAGAAATGATCAATACATAATAATGAATAAAATTTGTCCAAGTTATATTCATAAAAACAAGACGTTAAGAAACTATAAAATATTAGCCACAAGATATTAACTAGATGTTGGGCAGTCTCTTATGAGATGGTCTGGAGAACCACACATGTTCTATTTACATATTCTCTCTAAGAAATGTCAGATGGAGTAGCAAGGACAACTTGTCCCCAAACGCGAATATATATAATCACCATATAGCTTAGCATAGCATCTATCGAAGAATCAAATGCTTGTTTCACTCCAATATAGAATATCTATTTCTAAGTAGTAAATAAAACATCTATGCCAGACTACCCAAAGTGAATTAGAGCACAAAAAAAATCAGCACAAGTTTTTCAAGACCAAAGGAAGATTGATGAGCTTACCAAGTGAAGTATCTCCTCCTTATATATTCTCCTATGTCCGCAAATATTCTCCCCTCTAAACTTACTGCAACATAAGAACACCCTAAATTCAGTTCATTGGAATATGTCCTAATCCAATGAAATCAAATGCCAAGTTTAATTCGATCTACATTAACTAACTAAGAAAAAGAACCGTACTCGCATCGATTCATTAAGCGCTAAAAATGATATTCAAATCTGCTAGGCCGTAAGGAGAACATTTGGACAACCAAAATCTAGGCCTATAGTCTTATATCATGTAGGAAATACTCATCTAGAAAATACAAGAGGTATAATGTTCCCTTAATTAATAACTTGGGAAGAAAATCAGTCGAGAGATTGGGTTTAATTCCTTAACCCAATCCAATACGTCATAAAAATTCCAAAAGAAACTTCAAATGTTCAACTGATAATCAAAATTGGGTGAAAACAATATATCTAATCAAGTGTATTTTGGATGCTTCTCTACATGAATAAGGAAAAACTAGGTGAATACCACTTGATCTTGACCTAATGAGCGTGAGCGTGAGGTGAAAAAGTCCCGCCCTTAAATTTTCGCCCTCTTTTTCTTTTGTTTTTGTTTCAATTCAATTTTTCGATTTACACTTTAACATTAGTCACAGTTGTATATATATCCGTTAGTTTAAATCTCGATAAACGTCACAAAATAATTCGGGTAATTTAGTGACGGTTAGGTAATAATTCAATCTAGACTAAATATTTAGATAGCTATAAAATAAGGGGCTTTTTAGACTTTGGTCCTACGCATAGTTGGTTTATTAGACTTTGGTCCAGAAAAGCTTGAATATTAGACTTTATAGTTACATTTTGTTCACCGTTAGTCAACTCAGTTGACTAACAAATCAACGTGGTCAATCTGCCTACATACGATCGAAGTTGATTGTTAGTCAACCGAGTCGACAACGGGTGACTAAAACGTAACTAGGACTAAAGTCTAATATTCAAGCTTTTCTCGACCAAAAGTCTAATAAACCAATCTTAGGGACCAAAGTCTAAAAAACCCTAAAATAAGTTAGACCACTTACCTTCGATGGCATATATTACACGAGTTTGGTCTTATCAGTACAGACAAGCTAGCTCGACTAGATCAGATTTCCTTGGGAGTGAACTCCTTTGAACACAGTCTCTCTTCCATATCATATAACTCAACCCTGTTTGTGCTTACTTAGAATGTGCCAACCAACTAAACACCTCAAAATTAAGGGATCCAGTACGGTTAGTTCAAGTATAAGATATTCAAAAGAAATGGAATATGTACTCCAAATTTCAGCAAGGATGGCTACAAGTTAAGGGTGAGTACTTTCAATGCTATGTAGTGAAGATTATTCTAAATCTATATGCACCAGGGAAGGTGCAAGAACAGTTTAATAAGTCCAAGCAAATAATTAACATAAGGACAGACATAAAGTATACATACACTTTTTTGTTTTTGGTACACTCTTCAATTAGCTAAACAAACCTTGGCCATTTAATTAAACCATCTTATTTGGTATTTGGTAGTACGTCAAGTAGACGAATAATCTCCCCCTTTCCACCAGGATCAGTATTATTTGTTACCTCAATTAAGAAATAATCTAATGTCATACATGTATGTAAAAAGAGAAGGAACATCACTTTATATCAAAATCTTGATTCAAAGTTAACCACTACATATATCAAATTAGCTCTCTCAAGAAATGATAAAGAATTTCCATCCAATGTTCTACTACTTAAAAAATAATGAAGGGTAGTAATTGGATCAGCAAGAACAACATCTATTCACAATCCAAACTTTAGTAGTAAATTACCCACAAGCACTTAATTGAAAGAGACATATACTAGACTTCCCGTTTTAATCAACTAACCTTTAACTTACCTTCGAGGTAGACGAATACATGGAGAAGGAATGATATCACAAAAGATGGGTGTTGCCCTTTGTACATAGTCTTTCAGCAAAAAGAATGGGTAGTAGGCTTCCCATTTTAAATTGAGACCCTTCCTCTTTTTGCTTCCTTTTCTTTCCCTTTATTTTTACTGAAAATCCCCCCTCTAGAAAAAACGGTGGGCTTCCTCCTGTTAAGATAAGTTGTGGCCTGTCCCCCCAAAAGAAGAAGTGGCATCAAGGGTAACAACAATTAAGATCCCTAAGAGTTCTCTAGATTGTAAATGAACCCTAAAGCAAAAGACCTTAGGCAGTGGGTTGCCATCAGAAGAAGTTAACTGTTGTTTTGCGGGCGAAGTAAGTAAGCGACAGTAGCACGATTAAGATTTCCCTTTTTTCCTTATTAGTCAAACACATCCCAAATATAAGAATCCAGACATTTGTAAGCTGGGCCTAATTATGAGTAGATGGTTGTCGAATTTTGTCAGCAATCGGAGCTATTGCTCAAACCAACCTCATGAAGTAACTTCTGCAGGGCTAAATGCTTAGGAAAAACTTACACTGTAACATGCTTATTCGGCATTGTGGGGTATGGAAAAGATTCAAAAAAAGGATCAGACACAACTTAAAATGATGACTTTAGACCCAGAATACAAGTTTTAAGCATGCAAGTATCTATCTACGATGCGAAAGAAATTACCAGCAATGGCATGTTCTGCTTGACCATCTCCTCAAGAATGGGCAGACAACTCCCAATAAGATCTGTGACACCATCTTGAGAATTTCTAGTTGCGCTGCCCCAGCAGGGCACAACTCTACAACGAATACCACGCCACTATTCCTTGTCAATCAATTTGTACCTTCAGCTAACCACCTTAAATAAATATGATCTTGGTGCATCTCATAAAAATAGGAAACTAACACACAAGTCTGATATAGCCATTAAATGGAAAAGCTCTTATCTTGTCCGATATTTGAATTAGAACCTTAAGAAACAGAGATAAACATGTTACTTAGAAAACTTAGAAATCAATCTTCAACGAGATAACAATAAAAATCTATTTTTTTCATTTTAAAACAATCTTGTACTAGATTCTTTAAAAATTAAACCCCAACCGTGACCAACAATTACTTACCTCTGTTAAAGAGAACCCTTCTTTCAGTAGATCAAACAATTACGCCAAAATCTCGAAACCTTAGCCATAGAAAACAAAAATCAAAATCAAAACTAACCCTGGCCAAACAAAACCAAAATCAAAATTCAAGACAATTTGTGCAAGGAGGAAAAAAAAAATGAAGAGGAGAGGAGAGGGATGACTCACCGACTGAGGAACAACCCCACTCTTTAGGGCAATCTGTTTTCCACTTTTCCCTTCCTTTCGATGAACGCAAGTGGTGAAAAACTCTTGCTTTTAAGTTTTCTTTTTTTTTACTTTCTTAATTTCTAACGCATAGAGAAACTTCACTAAATATCTAAATAAATGTTACATAGTTATTCAAGTATTTCAGCAACGGTTGATCGTATTTCCAACGGATCATAACTGTGAATAATTTTCGAACGGATGAATAAGTGTTAGTAATGAAAAATCTCAACTGTTACCTAGAGGATTAAATTTGAACTTTATTGCTTTAATTCCAAAGGATAATAATACCAAAAAACTCAGCCAATATAGGCTTATTTGTATGGGAAATTTTCTCTTCAAGATTATTACTAAGCTTCTGCAGCTGCGTCTCAATGTATTGGCTGATGATATAATCACTAAGGAGTAAACTGGTTTTGTACCTACAAGATGCTATCAGACAAGCATTTCCATGGCATTTGAACTGATAAATGAGTTGAAGAAGGATAGATTTGGTGGATCTTTAGCTGTTTAGTTAGACATAACGCAAGCTTATGATACAATGAGTTGGATTTTTCTCTTCCAAGTTATGCAAAGAATGGGTTTCTCAAAAATCTGGATAAATTGGATAAGAACTATTATGAGCTCGATCGGCACAAATCTCTGTGTTAATTAATGGTGGACCTGTTCGTTTCTTTGATATGCATTGAGGGCTTAAACAAGGTGATCCTCTTTCACCATTATTGTTTGCTATTGCTGAAGACACTCTGAGTAGAGCTCTACATTATCTCAGGGACAAAAACCATCTCAAGCCATTGACTATCATTAAGAAAGTGGCAGCACCGAGTCATCTTATTTTTGCAAACGATACCGGCCATTATCTTTGCAAATGGAGAGATAAGAGGGATTAGAAAACTCAATCATATACTGAAGAGGTACCAGAAGGCAGCTGGACAACTTATCAGTCAAGACAAAAGTAAAATTTTCTTCAATAACTTTACTCAGCTGAGAAAACAGGATGTTTTGATAGAATTGAATATGAAGAAAGTCTTTTTGCCACAGAAATATTTGGAAGTAAGTCTACAACAAGGTAGAGTTACTAGGGCCTGTGTGACACCGATCCTAGATAAGATTCATAAAAGGCTTACAAGTTAGAAGGGATAGGGGTTGTCTTTTCAAAGGAGAGTTACTTTGATCAAGTTAGTGCTATGTAGCATTCCAGTTTACACCATGTCCATTTATGAATGGCCAATGTCTATGGTAAAAAAAGCCAAGACTATTATGAAAAAATTCCTATGGTCAGGTGATCCAAGCATAAGAAAAGGTGTCACAGTCAGCTGGGATAGAGTATGTAAGCCAACTTGGGAAGGAAGGCTTGGGATCCGACAAATCAATAATAAGAGCCCAAAATTGTAGTTTAAACCCTTTAATAGTATTTCTATTTAGCCAATTATGTTATTAATAATATAGATTTATTACTAATTACGTGCTTTTGAGTATTTCAGGCTTCGGAGTTGAACAAATGTCAATTCGTTACTACTTAGGTGCTAAAAGGAGCTAAAGTGATTGCTAGGGAAGTCCATGAAGAAAGCCCAAGTTTCATGGAGAAAAAGCTCTTAAAAAGCCCAAGTCAAAATTGTTAAGTGAAAGTCAAACCGGATTAGAGAGTTGAAGAAAAGTTAATAGAACTTTAAAAGGTCATATCTTTGGACTCAAGCCTTGGATTTGGGCCCATTTTATATCAAAATGACCGGCTCAGAAATCCCTTTCCAATGGTCTAGGCCTTGACTCGATCAGAGTATTATAAGTTAGTGAAAACACACACTATAATAATACGACCAAAATTGGAAGTCTTGGATTCAACCAATTGGGTTATGGACTTGATTTATGGGTCCATAACCTAGCCTAAAAGCCCATGCACGAAATTATAAAACTAACCAGTGGCGGAGCCAGGGGGCCCAGGGTACACCCTGGCGTACCCTCAACTTGACCCAAACAAAAGAAAAAGCTATTAGTTATGGCGCAAGTGCTAAGTGGTAATTGGTAAGAGACAAAAAAGAAAAAGAAAAGGGCAGCATGTGCTCATGAGAAAAGAAACAAAAGGGATTGCTAATATCATGTGATGTGTGATGTACTTGATGTACAAATTTGACTCGTTTAATGCAACTGTACCAAAAAAGCAACAGTACCAAAAAAAGCAAATAGAAAACCCAATAGTACTTGTGCTCCTCTTTATCTCGTATTATCCACCCATATATAAACCCAAATAGAAACCATCTTGTATCTATTAAAAAAAATAGAAAGAAAAAAAACCCCTCACGTATTCTACTTCTTTTCTCTTCCATTCTCTATTACTCTGTATTAAAATTTAAGTCTTCTACTTTTCTACCCAAACAAACAACTTTACACTTACCGATTTTGTGGAGGTAACTAGGTAACCCTTATATTATTTAATTTTTTGTCATCTTTTTGTACTGATTCCTAAACCATATTATTTAGATTTTTATATGTTTGTGATTATTATTTTATTTTGTGAACATTATTGGTGGTTTATTTTAATTCGTGCAATTTCAATTAAATTGATTAGTGGTTTATTTTAATTGTTTAAATAGCTATGCTCAAGTATTTGATCAAGGAAAAGTCGTTGCCCGCTCAACCAACTAGTAACACAGATCATGTTGTTAGTGTTGAAGTAGGATCCTCTTCAAAGCGAAGTCACCAAGAAACTGAGAATGGTGGTGTTGAACAACCTACGTCAAAGCGGGTTCAACATGGAAATCGTGAAAAACTTGACTTGTCTAGTCTTCTAGGAGACCCTGGATTGAGGAACAAGATTTCATATTATCATCTTAATGATCATGACTCAGTGAGAAGAACATATTTGTTTAGGGGTCCTTGCCAGCCTAATCATACTTTTCCTCCAAGGACAATAGGCAAGAGGAACCGTTGCTTTCGGAAAGAGTGGTATGGAGAGTTTAGTTGGTTGGAATATAGTATTCACAAAGATGCCGCATTTTGTCACTATTATCTCTTTAAATCTAATTAGGGGGCACAAGGAGACGGGGATGTTTTTTCTTACAAGGGGTTTACTAATTGGGAAAGGAAAACCAAATTAAAAGAGCATATTGGAGGACCAAATAGTGCTCATAATATTGCTTGTAGGGCAGCACGGGCATTGCTAAATCAAGAGCAACATATCGAAACATTTCTTGAGAGACAATCTGACCAAGTTTGAAGAGATTATCGAATACATCTAACTGCAATAACTGATTGTATTAGGTTTCTTTTGAGATAAGGTTTAGCTTTACGTGACCATGATGAATCAAAGGAGTCGATCAGTAAAGGCAATTTTCTTGAACTTATACGATTTTTGAAAGATCATAATGAAGTCATTAAGAACATTCTTGATAATGCTTCTAAAAATCGAAAATTGACCTCGCCTGATATACAAAAAGAGATTGTGAATGCAGCTGCTGTGGAAACTACAAATGCTATTTTAAAGGATTATGGAAATTCATTGTTTGCTATTTTAGTCGATGAAGCACGTGATATATCAATTAAAGAGCAAATGGCAGTTGTTTTGCGTTATGTCAACAAGAAAGGTTGCGTGATTGAGAGATTTCTTGGAGTTGTGCATGTTAAGGAAACTAGTGTAGTAATACTTAAAAAGGCAATTGATGAGTTGTTGATCTCTAAGCATGGGTTAAGCATATCTAGACTGCGTGGACAAGGGTACGATGGGGCCAGCAATATGCAAGGTGATTTGAATGGCCTAGCACTTATAATGAAAGAGAATGAGTCTACATTTTATGTTCATTGTTTCGCTCATTAGCTTCAGTTAGACCTTGTATCAGTTGCAAAGAACCATGAGTCAATTGCTAACCTTTTTAGTATTCTCTCTAATGTAGTAAATATTGTTGGAGCATCATGTAAGCAACGAGCTATGTTACGCGAAGCAATGAAGGCTAGAGTTGTTGCAGCCTTACAAAGCGGAGAAATTTCAAGTGGTAAAGGGTTGAATCAATAGACTAGTCTTAAACGATCTGGTGACACTCGATGAGGCTCACACTATTATACACTTCTTGGCATGATAAACAGTTATGGTTCAGTACTTGATGTGCTTTATAATATAGCAGAAGATGGTTCAAGCTCGGAACAAAGAGGTGAGGCGTACGGATTATTAAGTTCAGTACAGTCTTTTGAATTTATCTTAAATTTGCATTTGATGAAAGCGATACTAGGAATTAGCAATGATTTGTCAAAGGCTTTGGAGCGTGAAGACCAAGACATTGTCAATGTTATAGCTCTTGTTAAAATAATAAAGGTACGCTTACAGACAATGAGAGATGATGGGTGGGATAGTCTCTTGATTGAAGTTTCTTCACTATGTGCCAAACATGATGTGGTTGTTTCAAATATGGAAGAGAGGTATGTGGCTCTAAGGAGGTCTCGACGAAGAGCGGAAGGAAGCACCAATTTACATTACTATCGTATTGGATTATTCTATCACTATATTGATTTGCAACTTCAAGAGTTAAATTAATGACCGGTTTAATGAAGCAAACACAGAATTACTTCTTTGCATGCCATGTCTTGATCCTTGTGAGTCGTTTGTTGCTTTCGATAAGCAAAAGTTGATCCATTTTGCTCGACTTTATCCCGATGATTTTTCAGAGATAGATCAGATGGAATTAGCAGATCAGCTTGAGAATTATATCATTGATGTTTTTTCTGATAATAAGTTTGGTAAAGTAAACAGAATTAGCGGCCTAGCCAAAATAATGGTTGAGACGAAGAAAGACATTGTGTACCTACTTGTGTATTTGTTGATTAAGTTGGTGCTGATTTTACCTGTTGCTACTGCTACTGTAGAGAGGGCATTTTCTGCCATGAATATCATAAAGAATCGTCTGCGCAATCATATGGCAGATGAATGGTTGAATGATTGTTTAATAACATACATTGAAAAAGAAGTTTTTGATAGCATTGATACCGAGTTGATTTTGTAACGCTTCCAAAAGATGAATAAGGGTGACAAAAAAGAAGGGCGCCGAGGACAACTATGAATAAGTATTTGTTTAGATTGAATTGAATTGTTTTTTCTTTTCTTATTTTTTTTATATTACATTTATTGCAATTATTTTATATGATTTTTTTATGTTCGAAATATACTTGTTTTGTGATCGGGTTTGAATTTTTAGTTAAAAAAAAATTAGTGTTTTTTTTTATTTTTTATGCTTGGTTTATGGGTGCCTCACCCTCACTTACATTCCTGGCTCCGCCACTGAACCTAACCCTCTCCTATATAAAGAGGGTTAAGGTTAAACAAAATTTGGCTACTCCCCTCTTTAGTTTAGTTGTAAATTAGGGTTCTCTCTCTATATCTCTCCCTCCCATTAGTTAGAATAATATCTGCTTCTTCCCCGAATTAGTTTAGAGTAATTAGGGTTTAATATTCTTGCCTCCAACTCCATTACACCATTAGTTTTATTAATATAAGTTTAGTTTAATTAATTATGTCTTCTTATTATTGTTTATTGTTAATGAACCCAATGAAACTAGGCTAAAAACTCTATTAGAGGAGTTTTATGAAGTCTATGTGAGAGTTATGATTGTTCTTCTTTACTTTTCTTATTGTCTTATGTGCTTCAAGTTCAAATTCTATAGTTGTCTAGAGATAGAGATTATAGGAGTTGAACTAGAGAAAGGAAACTCTACAAAGAGATTTGTGAAGGAGAATTTCTCTTATGCTAATCATATCTTAGTACAGAGATTGCTAGGATTGGTTAGAGATCAATAAAAATTGTGACTTTTGTTGTTTTGCCTTGTGTAGATTAATAAATGTTAAGATTAAAACATGAGAAACTAGTTAGAATAATCATAGGCTCATAGCTTCACATAGATGGATTAATCCTTCCTCTATGTTTTTCCTATTCATTAAATTCACCTTTTAATTGCTTAGTTTAAATTAGTTTAATTTATAATTAGTTTATTGCATTGTTAGTTTAATTAATTTATAATTAGTTTTAGTTTAAATAAATCACAACACTACTCTCATTGTTCTCACCATTGTTTCCTTTTGTTTAATTAGTTGAATTCGTTAAGTCTAGAGAGTTAAGAGTGGAATGATTCCGTACTCTATATATTGCATGAATATATAATGAATTGAGAGTAAGAATAATATTGATAAGGTAGTTGATCATTAGTTGTTTGTGTTCTTCTATAGACAATTAAACATCAATTTTTACGTTTATCAATCAAGCAGATTAATACTGCGGTGTTAATGAAGTTGGCTTGGGAATTCTTAAAGGGTGAAACTGATTTTGCTTTATTCATGAAAGCAAAATACTTCAATTAAGATGGAGATATTATTCAATCCTACAAACCAACCTCTATTTAATTGGCCTGGGATAAGAAAAGCTCTTGTGGTAGTAACAAATAGAACTCAATGGGCGATAGCAAGTAGTGAAAATGTGGATATATGGAGGGACAATTGGTTGACCGGGCAAGCAATCTTTGAAACTCATGCTCAATATCAACTCACTAGATTTAAAAGGGATGTCGAGCTAAGGTTTGTGACTTGCTTGAAGGTGATAACTGGTGCATCCTTGATGCGTTGCAGGAGATAATGAATAGTGTTCATAGAATCCCAGCTAATGTTCTTAAATGCAGTCCTGCTTTTGAGGACTATGTCATCTGGTGCCTTGATCGAAGCGGAAACTTCTCGGCTAACTCAAAGATATGATGAAATAAGAAAGAGGAGGCCGACCCTTGCATGGAGTAAAAACATTTGGAATAGTTGCATCCACCGTCGAACTTCAACATTGGCATGGAAAATCATTCAAAGAGGAATTGCAACTGATGACCGAATACAAAAAACAAACATCTCTTTATCTTCTTGTTGCTGCTTGTGTGGAATTGCTATGGAATCTAACAAGCATCTTTTTTTGGCAATGTTAGTTTACCCAACAGATATGGGAGTGGGTAAAACAAGTCTTTCATGTAAACATTGTTATTAATAGCTTTCAAGATACAATGAAGATAATTAATCAAAACTGGAGTCCTTTGCTGCATGATCTGTGGAAATCTTGTGTTGTTTCATCTCTGGTAAGCATTTGGAAAGAAAGAAACAAGGTGCAATTTGATGGGAAGAAACCAAATTAAGCTTTGGAACTGCAAGCCTTATGTTCGGTTGCAGATGAAAATCACAGGTAAACTATCAAAGGGCCACTGTTACAACACCCCTTTTGAAATTGGGATCCTTAAGTACTGGAATGTTGATATAAGACTGAGAAAAACACCGCAAGTTAAGCAATGTACGTGGATTCCACCGGAGTCAGACATTGTGAAACTTAACACACTGATGGGGCATCAATGGGGAATCCTGGGCCATCTAGGGTTGGTATCATCGCTTTCAGAGGGAGCATGGGTCAATTCCTACTTACATTAAGCATGAACATTGGTCCTGGTGATAACTATAGAGTGGAGTGCATGTCTATCATTATAGCCGTAAAGACATCCCTTAAAAAAGGTTGGACGAAGTTGTGGATTGAAACTGACTCTGAGGCAGCATCAACGAGAGCTTTTGAAACTGGAGATGTTCATTGGATGCTACAACCTAGATGGATAACATCCACAGAGAGACTACATAGGTGGAAAATTACGACCATCTGGAGGGCAGGAAACTTCACGGCAGATTTGCTAGCCAAGCTGGGCGTAACTTTAAATGAAAATGAGGAGTGTATCACTGTTGGTAGGCCAATATGGCTGCACAAATGGGAAGCTCCGTTCCAAATCTTTTTCAGATTTGTATGAGTTTGTAATATAGTAAGAAATAGGGGGCAGCATGCCCACCCTATACAACACCCCATTTGTACTTTTGTTAAAGTTTTAATGAATTCAAACTTATATTACCAAGCAAATAACTTATATATGCCCGGCTTCTAAAAGGACCTTAAATAAGTACCAAACTACGTACCAAATCTAAAACAACTTACAACTTCACCTACAAAATGATTTAAAACCTAATTTTTTGTGGATATGATCTACTAACTACTAATAATATCTCTACAAAAATTTAACTTGTTTGACAATTAGGTGTATATCCTACTTCCATCTATTAACTGTGAGTCATCTCAGTTGACAATGGTCAAACTGTTTAATCCTCTTCGATTTTCTCAAATGGCCAGAATACCATTGGAGCGTGCATATCACGCGACTTAAAATTGGGTAAAAGTAGGACTAAACTCTAATTTACCCAATTACAGGAGGGATAAATCCTAAAAATGAGATTCTTGAAAATAAAAATGCGACTTGAAATTGGACCGATCAAATCACCTCTTGTCAAGTTATTACCGATTTACAATTTGATCTCAAGGTAATCATATTTTACACTTTAGCAGTTTAGCCACACATAGCAACATTCACAATATTTTAAGTAAAGCTTTATAGGCAAAGTCATAATTTGTACTATTTAAGCAATGCTATAAATCCTACCCCCACCCCTGCCTTCAATGTACATTTAAACATTGTGCGGTAACTTACTAGTTTGTCACTCTTTGCCTTTACATATAGGAGGTTGCAGGTGCGTCCATACACGGAGTTTCTTCAGGTGGGCAAACCAAAACAAATTGCAAGAAGAATTTATTAATTACTAGATTAGAGCGTTAGTTATTGCATAGATTTCAACTTGCTTAATTTCAAGTCAACCACATTTGAAACTGCTTATGATTTTTTTGTCCTTGGTTCTAGCTACAACAACACCATTTCCCTCAGATCGTATCTTGGCCTTAGACTTGTATTCAGTACGTGATTGTAATTGTGAGTGAGGATCTCCCTCACTTTGGGACTGGTGTCCCCATTAGCCAAGGCTTTATGGTAATCCAATTGATAAATTATGGCACATTGCCAGAAAATACGATGGAGACTGTTATGTCGGGAGTTCTTTGATGTTGTAGTTGATCCTATTTTAATAAATCTATTTTTTTTTAAGCAAGGAAGTTTAAGTGAAGAAAAACATGAAATCTAGCCATTCCCAGACAAATGGAGTCCATATAAAGAAGTAGCGACATGTCATCAATTGAGAGCCGGATCAAGGAACATCTGCAGCAAAAACGAAAAGCATGTTCCCGTGAAATCACCACTTGTCAAATGGTAGATAATTTCATCACAAACAACTCGACACGTGGTGATTTCATCGGTCTAATTTCAAGTCGAGTTTTTATTTTCAAGAATATCATTTTTAGGATTTACCCCCTCTTGTACTTGGGTAATTAGGGTTTGGTCCTACTTTTACCTAATTTCAAGTCACGTGACAAGCATGCTCCAAGGGTATTCTGGTCATTTGAGAAAATCAAAGAGGATTAAACAATTTGACCACAGTCAAATGAGACGACTCACAATCAACAAATGGGCGGAAGTAGGATATAAACCTAATAATCGATAATTTTAGGACAAAAGACTAAATACCCCATAAAAAGTAAGACTGAAACCTAAATAATCCTTAATATTTAGAATAGTTTCTTTATGACAATGCTTAGAATAGTTAGGAGATCATATATACAAAAAATTTGACTAATCTAAAACTTATAAATGCCTTTAACGATTTTGAGTTTGTTTTATGGTGCTTTTAATATATGTCCTTAGGACCCCTCTCGTAATCCAATTATGAAACATTCTTTGTTGCCCAACCCGGAGAACAAAACAAAAGTAAATAACTTTCCCTTCCACAACTTTTTATTCCCAATTCTATTTTCCCTCCACGACTTTTCATTTTCCCTCCATGGCTCCTGCAAAAATTGATTAATCCAGAGAGTAAGATTTTCTCTAGGAGTACTCTTTTCTCCAGCCCAACACCATTTAATCTTATCATTATATAGCATTTCAGACGATATGATAAATCTAATCCCTCCCTAATATAGTGAATAAGGACTTTCCCCTAGAACCAAATGGGAACATAGATCCAGGCATATTACAAAATATCAGGATATGGGTATTTATCGATATTCAATTTCTGGATATGTATCGTGGATATATCTCTTTCTTTGGGGATATTTGACATTGTTTCACATGCAAATACTGTGGATATATCTAAAATATCGACAAATATCGTAGATATTGTGGATATTTCTTGATATATCATGATACATTATTTATATTTATTTAAAATATAATGGTAAATATTAAATAATATTATTATATACACAAAATATAACCAAATATCGCAAAATATCACAAAATATTACAAATATCATAAATATCATCGAAATATCACCAATATTTACAGTCGTATATATCTCTGAACATATCGTGATATTTATATATCTTTCTCTAAAATTTGGATAGATATCCCTAAATATCGCGACATATCGGGATATTTTGTACTATGGATCCAGGTAGGGGTGGGAATTTGGCCCTAACAACCCTAACCCGGCCCTGACCGACCCGACCCTAAGCCCTATAAAGCCCTCACAACTAAAGCCCTCACAGAGTTTAGGGCCCGGCCGACCCTAATGCCTTCTAGTAGGGGGTAGGGGCTAAGATTCTAAAACATAGGTTCGAACCTCTAACCAAGCCCTAACCGAACTGTTCATACTTTCACTATAAATACACATACCATAATTGTCCAACTCTTTGTTAAATATTTTCAATTAAAATAACATTGTCTTTTGTAATTTATCACTTACACCCCCGAGGGTACTTCCAATAACTTGTTTTATATAACAAAACTTGTCAACTTCCATGACCTATGAACAACAATGAAAGCACTAGCCTAATAAAAATAAGACTTTATTCCTTTGATCATCAAGTCAAAGTCCATAACTTATTATTCTCAATTTTTTTTCTCACTTATTTCTTATAAATTATATTTTTATTCACATTCAAGCCAAGTCTAAAACTAAAGGTTTCCTTCCACACCATTAAAGCAAAATACGTAGCGGACATTTGTAACATAGAAACCAAAAACACCCTTTGTCTAAAAATGACATTTGTAATCTCAAACCTTTCTCCATCACTTGTTCAAAAGCCAATATTTTCATTTCCATATACAAAGCTTGAATCACTTTTAAATTAGAAGAAAGGTAATATTATATTTGTTTGAATCTATTATAGAAATAATTTATGATATTACAAATAGTTTAACAACTTCCATGACCTTAACCAAAACTATTATGTTTCTTCTTTATATCTATTACTTATTCCTTTAAAATGATAATATAATTATTTGTCTATGTATTTCAATGTTAAATGTAATTTGATTGAGGTTTTGAGTACAAGGAAGAATAAATTCGAACTCTCGATGTCTTGATTCATTAGATTGTGGATGTGCATTTTAAATTTTTGACTTATACAAGATTATTACTAGATTGGTTGGACTTTGAGTTTGTAGATTATTATACATTTTTGTAATATAAATGAGTTTTAAAACCGATGTAGTAAAAAAAAAAATATATAGGCCCTACCCTAAAGCCCGGCCTAAAAGTTCGACCGACTAAAGCCCTTAAAGAGGCTAGGGTCGTGGGTCGGCTTGAGGTTTAGACTTGTGACCCGCCCTATTTTTTTTTTTTTAGGTAGGGCCTAATTCGCCCTAATATCTGAAGGGCTTTAAATGTTTAGGGCCGGGCTAGCCCGACCCGGCCCATTGCCCACCCCTAGATCCAGGTGTGAACTTCTCCCAGACATAACTCCTAGCTCGGTGCTCCGAATTAGACGTTCGACCACTCTATTTGGTGTGTCTCGAAATGTACTAAAAGATGGAAAGGTAATTTGGAGCACCTGACTTATGGCTTGACCATGAGTTGACTTTTATCGGCCTGTGATGTTTGGATAGGTTTGGACCTTCCATTTGGCATATATAAGTTCACTTTTGTGACCCGGTCACATTGGCCCACATTTGGCCCTCATTTGAGGCGGATAAGGGCTTGAGTATTTATGTCATGGCCCTACTTGACCCAGCCCCTCAAGTCATGTGGGGTTTTTGATAGGCTCAGACCAGCCTTTTTAACACCCCTATCTGGGAATTTATACAATCCCAAATTATTTAAACTCTTTCCGCTTCAAAATTTTAAGTGGGCAAATTTATACTTCGCAAATAAAGTGTGGCTAAAAAATAGGAAGTAGATGGCTTATAATAGAATAACTTTGTAGACAGGCTACTATTTGTTGTCCACAAAGTTATAATAGGAAGTATTAGAAACAGAATAACTTTGTGGACAGGCTACTATTTGTTGTCCACAAGATAACAAATGCTGATTGGTGGAGTTGGTGCTCGAGAAAACTGTTTATTCTGCTGTACTGTTTATGTGCCCGAAAATGGTTTGGACCAATGAGAAGCTGCGAATTTGTGGACAAACCTGTCCACAAATTCGCTCTCTATTAGAAAATAATGAAATAAGAAGGTGACTAATTACAATAGGGCAGAGACCTATTGCAAATGCGGATGAGGTATTACTAAAAAAAAGAGAGAGAAATTGCAATGTTCGTCTAGTGAGAGGGGATTATGGAAAGTATGGCAATCTAATAGCATAGCGATATTGTGTGTCACTAGGGGTGCAAACGGATAGGTTCGGATTCGGATATGCCTGTATCCGAATCCGAAAATTTATACTGATATCCGAATTCGAATACGACGGATATTAAAAAATTTATCCGAATCTAATTTTGGATATCCGAATAAGATATCGGATAATATCTGATCTGAAAATTAATATTAATTAAAATTTTATTTGCTTTGAATAATTCATTTTTCTACTATAAAAACTATTATAAATATATATATTTGTCATGTATTATTATTATTCTGTTATTATAGTTTTATATTATGAGTTTATGATTTTATATAATATTTTATACAATAATAAATTAATTAATTAATTATATATAATAACTATTAATTTTTTAAATCGGATCAGATATTTTCGGATGCGGATATGACAGTATCCGAAACCAGTTTGGACATAAAAAATTATCCGAATCTTATCCGATTTTTCGAATTCGGATTCGAATATTTGGATATCCACTTTCACCCTATGTATCGCCCACGCGGTACAGAGTAAAAACTAAAGTGAAAAAACCTATTAAGCGGTGTAGGGTTCGATCCCCAAACCTCTAAAGTGTAAACATATAAACCCCAAAATCAATTCTTTCGAAATGATCCGGAATAACTAACGGTGAGGAATAGAAACTCTCTCCATCGTACATGCAAAAAATAATAATAATGAATTTTCACAAACCGAGACCCTTCTTAAAACCTTCAAGTAGCATCTCATGGGTATGTATCATAACTTGAGTATTATTATGTTTTCTAGTCGAATTGTTTTGCTCTATTTTTGTGGATGCGCTTAACGTTTGACGGTCTTTACAATCTCTACACTATATGATAGCCGGGTTTGTAGGAGCCACACTTTTCAACCGAACAGTGTATTTCTAATCTCCCTATTTTAAGATTTTAGAGCCACCTCCCTACGTTTATTTAAATTATATCTCTCCTATTTATTAATTACAATTGGCTCCCTGATCTCTATTAAAATTGAATCACCTCTTTCTTCAATAATTTTAGGATAGTCTTCTTAATTTAAAAGCTAAAATTTATGTATAGAAATTGTATATCTTTCCCATTTTTAGAAAATTGTTTCTCTTTTCTTAGTGAGAAAAACAACTTGGCGAACTAATGCTTAGCACAGAACACATGCTAGTCATCATAGTAAAAGAGGCTCTTGTTCTCTCGATCAAGCGAGAATATGTTCACTACTGGATTTTGGGTTTCATACTTTCCCACTAAACAAATACATTGTTCTTGGCCCGGCCCATCTACACCTCAAGGATAAACGGCTGGCAAAGAAATGAGTCAAAAGTGAGAAACGAAGCCAACAATCGCGACACACAAGTCCAAAACACTTCTCATTAATCATTATTATTATTCACTTACCCTTTTCCTTGACACTTCTCTTTTTTCGATTTCGATCTGAAAGAGAAGAGAAGAGAAGAGAAGAAGAGAGTGTTTGGAAGTAAAATGTCGGGGTATGGGGATGCTGCGGGTGGTCAACAGAAGATAGACTACGTGTTCAAGATAGTACTGATTGGTGACTCAGCAGTGGGCAAATCACAAATACTTTCTCGTTTTGCTAGAAATGAGTTCACTTTGGATTCTAAAGCTACTATTGGTGTTGAGTTTCAGACTCGAACTCTTGTTATTCAACATAAGAGTGTTAAAGCTCAGATCTGGGACACTGCTGGCCAAGAAAGGTAGCATTTTTTATATGATTGTGTAATGCTTAGTCCATGCATTGTGTAGATCTTTAGTCCTTATGGATGGCTTACCAATTGTCGATTTGGTAAAACTACTATAAGTATGGGGAATTTGAAAGTTGAACTTTGTTAAGATACTTTGATTAGATATAATTATTTCTACTTAACTAGCTCATTAACAAATATAATATGAGATAGGCCAAGGGACCCCTTCTTGGTTGTCAGTGGTAATATGTTGTGTAAGCCAACTGTATTTGAAAAAGTATCAGTTCTCACTGCTCATGGTTTCTTAAAAACTTTATTTTTCCTCAAATTTTGTAACATTTCCATCATATTACCAAATATCTCTTACATACCAAAAAAATAAGTACCTTCTATATGCTATCAAAAATGTTGATTATGAGTATCTGTAAAGAGTTCATCTTCTGATTATGTTTCTTTTCTTGGTGAGCAGATATAGAGCAGTCACAAGTGCATATTATAGAGGCGCTCTTGGGGCCATGTTGGTTTATGACATAACGAAACGTCAGACCTTTGATCACATACCTAGGTGGTTGGAAGAGCTTCGTAGCCATGCTGACAAAAACATTGTCATAATACTTATTGGGAACAAGAGTGATCTGGAGAACCAACGAGCTGTCCCCACTGAGGATGCCAAAGAGTTTGCTCAGAAAGAGGGGTTGTTCTTCCTAGAGACATCAGCACTAGAAGCGACTAATGTGGAGAATGCCTTCTCAACTATTTTGACTGAGATCTTTAACATTGTAAACAAGAAGACCCCTTGTTGCAGGAGAGGAGCAAGGCAATGGAAACCAAGCATCTCTAGCTGGAAAAAAGATACTCATCCCTGGCCCTGCACAAGTGGTTCCAGTCAAGAGCAAATTGTGTTGCAGTTCATCTTGATTATATTAGATACTTGTTTTCAGGTTGTGAATTTTGGGTCAGTTTCTACTTGTTATTTCACTTATTTGAGCCGAGTATTTTGTATTCTTGTTGTATATCTTCCATATCTTTAGTTGACAGAGAAGAGATACATTGCATGTTCTGATGTTCAGAAGGTAGATAATGTGATTGTGGAATGATTAAAAATTTGTTTCATTTATTTTCGTGATTATGTTGGAATGTTTACTGGTCTTTAATTTCTTTTATTGACTTTAAACTTACTCAGTCCTCTGTCCTCACTTAGAGCATTTGCAATGCAAGTCATAACTTTCACCCCCTCTATCACCGCCACCTCCTCACTTTTCACCCCCTCTATCACCAACCCGGTGATAAACAAGGTGAAGCTGTGCAATGCAAAGGTGATAAAAAACATCTCGGACGGGATGTTAGATTCCGTCTGGAGTTTTTTTATACGAGACGGAATGTAACATCCCGTCTGATATTTTATAACGAGACGGGATGTAACATCCCGTCTGATGGCTCAATACCAACAGACGCTTAACAGCTCCATTTTCACTTCATTTCCAACCAAAATTCGATTTTGTAGCCTCCATTCACAACCTTTGAACACAAATTTCCATTCATAATGACTTCTCCATCCCCCAACCCATCCCCACCAACCTCACCACATCAAGAGCATTCCCGATGGTTTGAAATGTCAAAATTTCCAAAAAAGGGCAAAAAGGAGGATAAATTCGCCGAGAACGCGTGAATGTAATGGCGAGGAGGACTTAAATTGAACTTGGGTTTAATTTTCCAAGCACACAGGAAATCGAGGACCACCCACCATTAGCGTCAACATCGGTCCGAACCGCGTAGCAAATCGAAGTGGCGGAATCTCAAAGTAAGTTTTTGATTTTTTTTTTTTTAAGTTAATTATTATTATTTATGTTAGTTTATATCAAGTTTGTTGTTGTTTGAATTTGTCGTATTATTTTAGTTTGAATTTGTATTAGTTTATATTAGTTTATTTTAGTTTGAATTTGTCGTATTATTTTAGTTTGAATTTGTATTAGTTTATATTAGTTTATTTTAGTTTGAATTTGTTAAGTATTATTTTAGTTTGAATTTGTATTAGTTTATATTAGTTTATTTTAGTTTGAATTTGTCATTATTATTTTAGTTTGAATTTGTATTAGTTTATATTAGTTTATTTTAGTTTGAATTTGTCGTATTATTTTAGTTTGAATTTGTATTAGTTTATATTAGTTTATTTTAGTTTGAATTTGTCGTATTATTTTAGTTTGAATTTGTCGTATTATTTTAGTTTGAATTTGTATTAGTTTATATTAGTTTATTTTAGTTTGAATTTGTCGTATTATTTTAGTTTGAATTTGTATTAGTTTATATTAGTTTATTTTAGTTTGAATTTTATCGTATTGCGTGTTTGTTGAATGTAGGAAGTACACTTATGGAAAGTCGTTGTGCACTTTCAAATGTCGCGGTCGTGGTGGCGTTGTATGAAATAAAAACGGATCTTAATTTTGTCACGGTTACCGATATTATATCCGCCACACCATTTGGGAGTTTTTTAATTCTAATTTGGGACAAAATGATCAGCGTTGTTGTTTGGGATAGTTGGCGGTGGTGGCCAACTACCCACACATTTCATTTCCCATGGGGTGAAGCTTGGGATTACCCTCTTGATTTCACAATGCTCACGGGTATCCCAATTGGTTATGGAGATGATTCCTTTTGATGAAACTTTAGAGGTTTTTACGGTGATGAAGTTTCTTTGAAGGTTTTGATTTGGTTGAAGATGATGAGCAAGACGAAGTTTTGAGATTATCTACCGAAAGCGGTTTAAGGGAGGAGCTATAAATATGAGTTGGTTTACTACGAGATATTTGAATAGACTCAAGGAGAAGTTCAAAGACTATCATATATTGGTGAGGAGTCGATCCACGAGTATGTATGTAATGCCTTCCTCTTCTACTTTGTCAGCGGTATTATTTGGATATCCGATAGTTATTTACGATCGGGTGGATGGCATTTGCCTCGGACGTAGAGAGGATGTGGGATTATGACCGGGTCAATCCATCTTAGCATACCTTTACCGGGCTAGACCTCATGATTGAGACGAAAAGCCGCTAAAAGGCAATTCCAGCGGCTTTGTTTGGATTATACCGGTAAGTCTTATTTATTAAGTTATTGTTTCATTTCATTTATTTATCTAATTATTAATGTTGACATGTTTATATATATATATTGATATTGTATTTTATCTATCGATGACAGATTGGTGGTACGAGCATTTTCGCGGTGATGCATCCCCGTGTTGAAGAGGTTGGAAGAGGATGAGACTCATGACTGATTCCAATTATTCAAGCATGGGGGCTTCATCGTGGTGGAGGGGTATGGGGACCTATCACATAATATTCATAACACTCGCCAGATTGAGCTTTTAGGAGCTAGTCGAATTGAGTGGCAACCCCGGGCGAGTCCTTCATCTTTCGGACCCTTTACGCGGATATTCCGGATGTTCCGGAGAACGGTGAGTACCGTAGACTATCATATATGTGTCATAGAAGCAAGGTTTCTTTCTCGTGAATGATACTTATAGGTCGATCTACCACGATGGTACCTTGGGGACGATGTTGGCGGCAAGTATCCGAGAGATTGTTATACCTTACCCACCACCTATGGATATGATGGCCTCACGATATTCTTCCCGGCCGTGTTCTTTCACACTATAGAGCAGCAAAACCCAAATGAGTGGCCGACGACGATCGCCTTTTTTTTAACTATGACTTATATTGGAAGAGGGTTGGTCGAGGTCTCTTGCTAGGTGCGTTATACTGGGGCACCAATTTTGAAGGGTTACTTCGGAGCATTGAGGCCCGACATTCATTTCCCAGGAGGATGAGGAGTTGCCACGATCCGCGGCCGGGGGGTGTTTCATGATATTCGATGCCGCAAAGAACTCCACGATATTTGATGATGATGACCTTTGGCATTGGAGCATGATTACTTCTCGGGGGCAAGATATGAGAATACCTATTCCACCAAAGATGCCGCAGATGGTAGCAGATTTGTCAAGATACGATTCGGCTTATTAGCGAGGTTAGTATGATTTGAATTTATTTATGATTTGTTATTATTAGTATTCACTATAACCCCTAACTTGCATTTGTTTTGTTAAACAGATGAAGTAAGGTCGAGCTCCTTAACTCTGACTCTCTCACTTACGCCACGCGTGAGTCCTTCATGGAGTCCCTCGTCGCAGTTTTGAGTAATTTACAAGAAGAACGTGAATCGAACTTTGCCTTTCCGCGAGACGTGCAAAGAGTTGGAGAATGCCGGAAGTGGAGTACCTCAAGCTCAAGCTCAACCAACAGAGGCTGCATAACGACGTAGGGGAGAGCTCTTCGGCCGGCCTTCGTAGGGGAGGAGGTCTCGATAGATATTTTTTTTTGTAGTTTGTAATAATAACCGGCGCCATTACTTGTCTTATGGCGTTTGGGATTGTTGTTTGTAATGAATTTTTGATTAGCAGTTTTTCTTTGACGAGTTTTGGATATGAATATGTCATTAAACAAAGGAGGTTATGTCCAATTTTTTAAGAAATTATAAGTTAGTTTTTTACCGAAGTTTTACGTGTTAGACTGGGTGTTGTTCATGATTGTTGTTTGTCTTCTTTATTATTTTCAAAGTATATTAGCAGGTTTTATATGAATATGTCAATAAAACAAATGAGGTTATGGCCAAAAAAATTAAAACTTATAAGTTCAGATGTTTCCAAAAATGGAACATTCGTTTCGCTTCACATTTGTTTCACTCATTTCTGTCATTGTTGAAACAAAGAAATTTTTAGTTTGGAATATCACTCATTTTGCTTGGTGGTTTGGTTCCGATGTGTTTCGGATGGGAATAGTGTATGGGGATACCGAGACGAATGTAACATCCCGCTCGGGTTTTTAAGCCCTCCTCATCGCATTATTTTACTATTCCAAACAATGCAATTATGGATGGGGATGGTGGCCCATTTGGAATTATTGAGGGGCACATGGATAGACATTTGATACAATGTTGTCACTTGGAAGTGAACAAAAATCTAATAAAATGTGTTGTCAATTGGTAGTTGGACTAAAATCAAAGTATCACATGTGACCTTATCATATGTGACCTTTACTTTCATATTTCGCTTTTACTCTTCTATCTTTTATATCAAACAAACAACATAGCCATCTTCTTCCCCACAACCAAGCTAAAAATAGGAAAAATGTCTAGAAGAAAGAATTACATATAACCAAAGGTTACGGGGAGGATCTAGTAGTAATAGTTCGCCTTTCGGTTTCACCGTCAGTCTTCCGTACTTCAATAAGATGACTACATGGAAAAAGTAAAGAGATGAGCATAATGATATGATGAGGCGAAGAGAGGAGGAGGTTGCGCTTATTATCCATCGTTGGGGCATTAATGACTCCAAGCGACCATTGAAATTGAAGATGTGGATACTGATAAACGCCGTGGATCCGTGCAGGCGTGCAGAGTACACGCTACGTTTAGAGATGGTGGTGATTTCAAGAAACAAAAGATAATGAGGGATTACTTCACAACACCTTGTAGGTGGCCTCCTCATAAGTTTAGACGCATGTACGGGATGACAAGAGAGCTTTTTATGTATATGTTGCATAATTTATTTGCATCATTCGACGATTACTTTAAAGACAAGGTGGATGGATCGGGCCGGCAAGCAATTTCTCGGTTACAAAGGGGAGGACTAGCTGCGGTTGCACAATTAGCAACCGGTTGTTCTTCCGATTCAACGGATGAGTATTTACAAATTGGAGATTCCACAAAGAAATGTATCTATGGTTCGTTGGTGCAAGGCAATTATCACGCGCGTTTGAGGAAGAGTACTTGAGGCGACCAAGTGTGAGCGCGCATTAATCGCTAGGATATTAGCTGAAAATGCGCCAAGGGGTTTTCCAGAATGCTTGGATCAATCGACCGTATGCACCGGGTGTGGAAGAATTGCCCAAGTGGATGGCCGGAACACATGTAGGGTACAAGAAGGAACCAACTTTGATACTTTGAAGCCGCTGCGCATAAACATTGTTGGATCCGCATTGCTTCTTGGCCTACCAAAGTTCGCAGATAATGACATTAACGTGCTTCATCGTTCTCATGTTTTGAATCATTTAGAGCAAGGTGAGGGTTCTGCCACAGATTTAATGTGAATGGTAATGACTATGATATGGGATATTATCTTGCTGATGGTATTTACCCAAAATGGGGCACATTTGTTCAAGCCATTCAATTGCTATCCAAGAAATAAGCATGAAAAGATCTTTACTCAACGCCAAGAAGCCGCAAGAAAGGATGTTGAAAGGACGTTTGGAGTTTTGCGAGCACGATGGCATATTGTTAAGGCTTCAAGCGTTGTCATAGTGTTGTTGTTCTTGGAGATATAATGAAGGCATGCATTATAATGCATAATATGATTGTTGAGAATGAAACGAAAGTGGAGTTTGGAATTGGAAAGGTCGAGGAAAGAAACAATACCGCGTTTCTTCAAAGAAGATGATGGTTTTCATTTTGTCTATCGATGATTGAAGCAAGAAATAAGATCGAGAAATGAAGTTACACATACTAATCTTCAAAAGGACTTAGTTGAACATGTTTTAATTGGACCGGCATTGAAGAAACAAAGCAGATCCGGTACCAATTTATGATCCAAATTGGTCGGATCCAGATGAGGGAGAAGGAGGCTTAAAATTAAAATGGAAATGAAAATGTATTTCCTATGTATTTCCTAACGTGAACTATTAAGTTCCAACGATTTCCTATGTATTTCCTATGTATTTCCTAACGTGAACTATTAAGTTCCAACGTATTTCCTATGTATTTCCTAATGTATTTCCTAATGTATTTCCTATGTAGTTCCAACGTATTTAATCAGCTTGTATTTTAATGAACTATATTACAATGTATTTTAATTTGATTGGTAATTGTATTTCTATGAAAATAATTATATTGGATGTAACATACATAGTGCATTAATTAAAAAAACAGGTTAGATAAAAATACATAGTTCATTAATTAAAAATACAATGAAATTAAAATACATAGTGCATTAATTAAAAGACAGTGAAATTAAAATACATAGTGCATTAATTAAAATACATAGTGCTTTAATTAAAATAAAATACTAGATAATTAAAATACATAAGCTTAGTTAGAGCTAGAACCACCTCTAGCCCTTCCCCATTCAAAGACGATTTCAGCTTGTTGTTGCTTTCGATTATAAAAGCGGCATCGGGATGGAGGACACTTGTATCGGTCGCTAAAATCTTAGCTTCATATTGCATCTTTTTGAAGCCATTTTTTTCCAATTGAACCCGATTTTTTTCTGCTTGAATCTGATTTTTTTCTTCTCTTGCCATCGGTTCTTTGACCATATGCAAGTTCCCTTTCCCTAAGTTCTAAGCATTTTTGTGTTTCATTTGCATCCTGTGCAAATGTATCCTCTAAACGATGTAAAGTAACCCTCCAACATACCAAATGATTTTTCTTGGTTCCTTTTGACTTGGCTTTCTTCGATCCAAGAGGACGCTTCCATTTCTTTTGGACGCTTCTATTTTTGAGAACCCTCCAATTCAACTCCACCAACACTTGGTGAATTAGAAGTTGAATCTTCACCATCATTTTACGACCTTTTCCCTTTGTGGGTTTTGACCTTGCCTCAAAAAACGTTATCTCCACTTTGGATTATCCTTGAGTATAACGTAACAATGATCAAGTGAAAAAGCGATTTTTCTTGTAGTTGGTACGCCATCCTTGCCCTCGGACAACTAAAAAAAAAAAAATGGTGGTAATTAGACTAAAATAATCACTAGGACTAAGATAATTAAACTGCAATAATAATTAGATTAAGATAATAATTAGACTAAGACTAAAATGGAAATAATAAATACACTAAGATAATTAGGACGAAGACGGAAATAATTAGACTAAGACTAAGATAATCAATAAATTCCAAATTGACAACGTTGTAATTACCCGGCTTTGTATTGTTGTACCACTTGCATGTCGAGCCTCCACCAACGATTCACAATTGCAACAAATTTGTTCATCATTTTGAAATATATTTCCACCTTCCGCTAATTGAATCGGGAGACCTATCCAACCCGTGCTTGATTGAACTCGTTTGTTACACGATTCCAAAATCCTTTTGCATTTTGGAAAGCACCAACAATAGAGTCTTCACTAATTTTTATCCAAGCAAGACATAAGAAACTCTTTTCTTAAAGATCCGTACTTCACACGTGACATTAGATTTATCACATTTTTTCCATGATATAAACAGGAAAGTATGCCATTAGGGTAGGCCTGCCCTTTTTCTATTTCTTTTTCAAAATCCTAGAGTGTGTGGTTGCAAGCACCGAACCTTAGTCCACAAAAACTATACTTTAGAACCCGAAAGTATAAATGTCTTCGTTAATCGAAAACGTGGCCTCTCCGGTAAACAATGGGTACCAAAAATTTCAACTACTTCCTCTCTTCCCTTTTCTATTCTTCCTCGTGAACTTCGCCCTCATCATTTGGTGTGTAAATCTTTACCCATCTCAACAGGTAATGGTCGTGAGTATTTTGCTCGAAAAGCAATGGGCTAAAAAGACGGGGTGGTGTATGAATTAATCAAACACATTGCCCAAGTCTTGATCTACTATCCGGGATATGAGCCGGTATATGGTATATTATTGTCCAATACACCAGCTTACAGGATAAACTTTGTCGTCACATCCCGCTCCTCCGTTTACGTGATGGGATTCGCCTTTGAGGATCTCGACGCTAAAAAGACTCACATTCGGCTCTCGGTGGATCCGGACGCTAAAGCGACTCCAACTTGTTTATACTGCGCCGCTTTATTTTCACTCTTCCTTTGCACTAAGTGTTGTGCACAAAGAGAGTCGCGATATGCAACATCGGATGGTCCTTCGCTCGCGACGGCAATGGATTCCACCCGTGCCAACCCCGATCGGGTTTCTATGTGATCGATTTGACTAAATTTGAGGCTATACTATATGCATTTAAGGGTAATATTATTATTGACCATTCCACATTGGTCGGATGGTACCGCCCCCAACGCTAAGCCCCCAAAACATAAAAAGTTAAGCCACAAATCGGGCTCGGATCAGTTCGCCCCGAGCCGGCACATGAAAGTCACCGATTTAAGCCGGCGGATGTTTTTTTTTCGACTACCAAGTTGTTGACACGCTCCTCTAGAATTGTACACATTTGTATATAAAATTTGTAAATAAATAAAAACTTAAAAATAAAAATAAATATAAAATAATAATAATAAATAAAAATAATAAATAAAAATAATAAAAATAATAATAATAAAAATAATAAAAATAATAAAAATAAAAAAGGTTTGAATGGATTTTGTCATATTCTAGTGGATGGCATTTTAATGCCGACGCTTTGATATCTCATCCGCTCAATTTGAGTTGAAAACAAATCGAATTCCACGCTTGAAATTTCGACATAAGTGGGAATTTATGGAAATCATATGGGCTTGGGCCAAAATTGACCTGACCCAAAATCACGGACCCGGGTCACAAAACCCACACCGCTGGGCATCACACGATCCAACCTCACATTTCTTCCCACCACAACCGATCTTGGTCCCCATAAAAAACCTCACAAGACGCTGCATCTCAAGCCTACATTTCACCAACAAGACGCTTAGCACAACTCCACCAATTCAAACCCCTTAATACACAAAGACCATCTCCTCCAACACTTAGCAATTTCCACCCTCATAAAATCATCTAGACCCCTATGGCAAAGATGAAGACGTAATCACGCTTGAGAGGAATTTCCAAAATCTATTCGATTGGTATGTTTCATCCCTTTTTCAATGATGAAATTATTGCAAATAGGGAGTGGGAGTATCCTCGGGTAACAAGCCGCTAATTACTCGGAAGATTTGGTTTTTAAAGTTTTACAACAATGGTGGTTTCCGGGTGATGAATTTTGATTACGGCGGAGGGTTTGAACGCGGAACTCACGCTGGAGTTGGCCATCGAATACAAAGATGCATTCCGATAAACTCGTATAGTCCGACCATGAAAGCATACGAGTATCCAACTACGATGGACTTAATGTTTAACACGCTTTCCTCAAGGAGAGTATAATAATGGCTCGAATCAACAAGGTACCAAAGACTCACTCAGATGAAACCAACTAGCCACTCAATGGTTGGCTTACAACGCTATTGGAACTTCAAAGACGCCCGACGTGAACAAGACATTCTTGCACCTGCCGTGGATCCTCCAGAGAAGAAGAATACTTTCAGATGGTCCATTTCTTGGGTCATGTTTTACGACCGCCAAACGTGTCAGCTCCTCTTGTCCGTGATCTTGTTACTCTCACCTTATGCTTAACTTAGGATTCCAATCACATCTCTTTCATTCCAACAAGGTCTTTCAAGAATTTTGGAATTTCGAGACTTGTTTTATGGACCACTAGGACCCCAAGAGCTAGAGATGATATTGAGCATGATAACGCATCTCCTCCTCCCTCCTTCACCACCCAATGCTTTTTAATAAGGATATCATAATCGAATCAGACTTATGGAAGCTTTAAGCACACATGAATACCAAAGATTTAATAGGATGTTTTTTCTTCAGAAGAGATGCTTACTTCCCAAAATGACTTCCAAAGAAGAAAGCAAAGAATCGCCAAGGCCGCTTCCAAAGAATGATATGATGATGGCAAATCAGCAAAAGAATTCCAAGATCAATCGCCAGCTTTTTGGGCCACATTCCGCACTCCACCACCTTAGTTGCGAGTTCGCCGAGTTTATTTAAGTAGAAACCTTGGTTCATCTTCTCGCTAACCCCGAGGGATTCCCAAGAGTCGCTTATTTCCATTGGCTTAGAAATGACTATGTCATTTATTTCCCTTATGCATTGCATTTTTATTTTCCTAGTGATAAAAATTATATATCGCTTTTGATTTTCATAATTTTGTATCTCCAAACGGTTTGAATGAGAAATTATTTATGTTATGCAATTATTGTACTTCTTAATATATTAGTTTGTTCCTTGATGCATTGGGCCAACTCCTCAAAGCCCAACGGTCGAACTCCAACGGACTTATCCAAACGGGTCGATGCCCAACGGTCGAATTTAATTATAAATACAACTCTCCTTTTCCACTTTCACTTATCCCTTTCTCTCACTCTTCACAAATTCTCATTTTTCAAACATAATGAATCCAATCGAGCGTGTGGGAAAAGGAGCAACGCTAATGGGCTATCACAAGATTCATGATAACAAGTGTTTATCATTGTTCCATCATCACCATGCATAACATGATCCGTAACATCTAGATCTATGTAACCTACATCTCTTTTTCCGTCCGTCGCTTTGTATATATTAGTATGGTGTGTTAAATAATTCTCACACATTTGTACGGGTTAGGTATTAAATGAAGAAGTTTCGTATTAAATATTTGTGTATATTAGTTGTCTTTTCTTATAAAAAAAACAAAAAAAAAAATAATAATAATAAAACAAACCATAACAAAGAAAACACCATCCAAAACTCACAAAAATAATTAAATCGATACTCATGGTGTTGAGAGAAGATCGCGCACGCTACAAGGTACGCATTACACTTGTCACACATGCAACTCGATTATTCTATCCATATGCTATTACTGAGGTCTGATCATCATTTCTGAAATTACCCGTAAGTCTAACTACCCTGTGAAACTTTCCTCCGTATTTTCTAACATTGAAACATCTCCTTAATTGTTTTTGGAAATCTGACATGACAAGACTTACTATGGATCCCCATTGTTGATGTTCATAATCACATGGGTCATTAACTACACTTGGAATCCAGATTGGTACAGACTCATAGATTGGCTATAAATATCTTCTTTTCAGCCATTCTCATTTCAAACAATTTTCACTATCCTTCCCTCCGTAATAGTACCAAATAGATCAACCAAGAAAAATAATGTCCGAGAAAGACTACCTAAAAGTTTTTGAAGATGGCCGGTTTTCTCCTTATTTTGACAATTAAATTGTATGGCCGGGGATAGATTTTTTCTTCTATATCATTCAAGAAATGTTCGGTTATTCCCTTTCAGAATTGGTTTTGATGTTCTACCAATTTATAGACCTCGAGAATGGAAAATTCTACTGATGCTTATGGACGACGCATTGAATTGACTAGGGAAATTATCTCCCTACATACTTCGTGATCCCAATGAATTCCCGTGAGTTCCTTTTTTTTCCAGAGTCATCATTTGATTCCGGCCAAAAACTTTACTAAGAGTTACCGCGATCTCATGCATAAGCTGGAAATAGACATCACGCTGTTCTTCAATGCTCTTTTTGAAACAGAATCAACGAAGTTGTGCTCCAATGGGTTGGGACACAATGTGATAGGTACATCTCACCAATCGTAAGTCACAAAGTCTTAACTTCACCTACTTTGGGTTTTGGCACTCAAAGGGATGATTTTTTGTCTAATCCAACACCTCGAACGCGGATCACCAAGAAAACAAGAAAGTCAAGACTTCTACCTCTACCTACTTTAGTCACGCTAAATTATGATGCTGGGGTTATCCAAAGAATTTCTCCGTAAAACACCACTTCAAAGAACACATATTAGTGTACTCTAAACAGACTACTCCATTGGTTTTGACTCCCCGATACTTTGATAGATGAACGTAATCCACTCCAAGCTCAAACCCCTGGCACCATTTCTTTTGATGAAAATGCCATGCTAAATTTTTTTAATCCCATGGAAGGTATTCAATTTCTTCATCACGGCATGCGGAACTATACTGCCGTAATATCATCATTACAATTTTAAGGAATTCCAAGAACGCCAAGCAATGCATGATGTTGAACAGAGGAAATCTTGGATAATCATTCTCAGCCTTTGAAAAATCACGCCTCCTAATGGAGAATCAAACTACACTCTCAGCCACCTAAGGGGACATTCAGATGCAACTCGCATAAACAAATTGAAGAACTAAACACCGCGGGCTACGACATATGCACCTTCAATAGTTTCATAATAATCCATGATTTTCTTATTGAATAAAATGGAATAATGATACTAAGTGAATAAATAAATAATCGTGATATATTATTACGCTTTTCGTCGTCAGATATTAATTTGTTCTTATCTTTGTGTCTTCTTTTGTACCTAAATGGTTGCTAGAATTATTTTACGCTTTGTGACTAACTAATTTTAACATGTCATTTCAATGTCATTACAGGAGGGTTTATTTTCTTCCATACTCATTTATCCATCCAGTTGCCTTTCTCATTGCCCATTTCTTTACTTCATCCACCATGACATCTTCATCAAACATTGCATCTTCATCAAACATGACACCTCAAAAACTCATTCCCCGAAAGCAATCCTTTCAGTCTATGATGGATTCCAATACTTATGGTCATCTCTTCCATGACTACATCACTAATATTGGGTGGTCTTCCCTAGTTCTTCAACCCGACCAAACTTATTCTCCGAAGTTTGGTCGCATACTTTTATGCTAATATGGAGGACACACCAAGATTCAATCATGCACATAGCTTCTACTTAGACAGTTCAAAATCCTAGTTGGTGACACACATCATATTTTTTCTCAACAACAAATTTCGCCTCTAACTTTGATCTTCCATATCACTTAACCGCCGTGATCATGGCATTACATCTATCATAATTTTACCATTCCTTTCATGGGCAAGTGTTTCAGGAAACTTATGGTGATGGTCTTGAGATTAAACGAGAAGGAGTCCGCCATGTGCCATGGCGACATCACCATTCCCTTAGCAAGCATGACCATGAACATGGGATCGCGATGTTGTTTGTACTCCCCGAACATCATGGAGATTGACATTTTTATCGCCAATGAGGCTGCCTCGCTTAGTATTGCTAAAGGTAATCGCTCAAGGTTATACATTATTTAACATCTTAGGTTGTGTTATCTCCAACTCAAACGAGCTTGCACTTTTCAGATCAAGATATTCTTTTACTCAGAACCGCTAGGTTTAATCATGAAGACACATTTCCCACAGCTTTGCGCCTACTTTTCATGATCGGGTCAAGGTAGATTCTATGTGCCCAACAAACAGAATCATTCGCTCATTAAGGTTTAGGCAATGGAAGCATCCCATCTTGCACTGGAGGCATGTTCGTTGTTACCCAAAGGATGAAAATATGAAGAAACATTTGAGGAAACCGAGACAAAGAATGGGTAGAAATTTGGCGTGACTATTATCTTTTTTAGCGATGCTAAGGAAATGCATTTCCTTATTAAGGACGCCAGACATCTACACATCCTAATGGATGGTAAATTTGAGCTTGTCATTGTACATATATCTAGCTAAAAATTATGTTTCGTGTACTATTAAACATTTTATTGTTTCTTTCTGAATAATATATTATGTTCTCCAACCTTTCGCTCCAATTAATCTAGCCCTAATTTTTGCTCACGGCTTCTCGTGTAATTTCTCTCTTTATTTATTGATACTTCGAGGACTAAGCATCATTCCGTTTTGGGGGTATTTTTTAAACCTCAGAGCAAAAAATTAGGCATATTGTAACCCCAGATATAGTTTTTATTTTCTTGTTAATAATTGTACTTAGTGACAAAGTCTTGTTTCCTTTTCAATGATGAAAATTGTCTAGAAATCTCACATTAGTATCCTAAGTAGGATTTGTTTTAAGAAACTTAAGATAATATGATGCAATAGTTTATACATCTTTTCATGAATATTCATGCACCGAGTATCATTGATTGTCATAGCAAGAAGCCCGGGAACCAACGGTTAGTTACTTAAACTATAAATCCTGTGAGAATCTAACCAAAAGCCTTGACATGAGTGATTTGTGTGTGATGACATAGAAGAGTAGTTTTTCCGATTAGAGAAAATCATGCCTACTTACTTGATCACCATCCTAACCCTAGGCTTTAGAATTTAGGGTTTCTTTGGATCGACATAGCTAAAAATTCTTACCTATTACAAATTTTACCGCTAGTCACTCCACTGAACCTTTCATCAAACCTTTCACTTTCACCAAAAATTCCTTAGCTATCTATTAAACCAAATAAAAGAACCTACCTAAGTGGGGAGTATGAGAAATAGGATGAAATGTGGAAAAATAAAGAGAAAGACTTGTCCCAAATAAAAGTCAATTACTTGCTTCAGGATAGAAAAATAGAATCATGTTCTTAAGCAAAAAAAAAATCATCAGTATCCAGAGGATTAAGAACAAGGTTGGAAAACTCAGTTAGAAGAAGGAAAGAAAAACAAGGAATTCTCTAAGATAAATATCTTAAAGACCCTATTCTCTCATACTGTGAATTTTGATTATCCATTTCCATTTTCTTGTACACTATCACCTAAGCCCCACAATACCTAATAAAGACCTCTAAATTTCAATTGGGGAAAAAGGTGGTGTGATAATAATTTTAGTAGCACTACACCAAAAAAGGCAATTACCAACATTTATATCTGTTACTTATATTTTACTAACACTTATATCCATCATCGGGTGTTACAAATACTTAGACAAAATTTAGTAACAAATATATCCGCTAATAAAGTGTTGTTAGTAATAGATATATTCTGCTACTAATAGCATTATTAGTCTAATATATACGTTAGAATATATAATGATACATAATTGTTGATTGTTTACTGAAATTGTTCATTTATAACGACATAAGTGTTACTAATGTTTTTGCCATTTTCACAATAACGCTTTAATAATAAATGTGTAACGGATATATCCGTTACTAAATTAAAGTGGAAAAAAAATTTAATCGGGCCACGTACCTACAATTATATTTCAATCTAGCACATCTTATTATTCCATCTTTCATAGATATCACATTCCACAACAACTCAATCATAAATTGAATATCAAGAGACACCAACCACTTTCCAACTAATTAAACATTATAGAAATAACCTACCAATATAATTACTAATTTACAAATCTAACATGTAAGAGGACATCATACAAAAACGGAGAAAATGGTGGCAGGAAATCCACTAAAGAGCTTCCTCCAACCATGGAGGAGGGACATGGATACCAACACCTAAAAAGGCCAAGTACCATGCAATGGAAGTAGCAACACCACATGCCCCTTACATTCCCTCACGGGTGCGATAATATACCTATTTTTTTCAACAAAAAAAGGTCACCTTAGTCTCATACATCCCACATAAAAAAAGGAGACCATAAGATATTGAAGAACCCCAAATTGTAGTTTATACCAGAAAATCATGTGACGAAAGCATGCATGTTACCTCAATGATGGCATTAAGATCCAATACTTCTATTTTGCCAATCTCAATGCACTCTAGGTAATGACCTTCTCTCACAGCGTAGGTTTGAAGAACTCTAGTAAACTACATTCAACGCTACTTGAAATCTCAACTTTCATGCCTACATCAATAAAACAGACATGAGGCTTTTCCTGATAATACTAGACAGGCCTAGAGTCAGACGATTATTGATAGAACATTTCAAAAAAAAAATTGTTGCCTAGTGAGTGTACCTTTGTCTAACTCTAAAAATCACTCCACCTCGATAGAATCAAATAGGGTAAGAGCATGTAGACCCCAAGCATATGCCCATTGAGACACACATAATACTTAATACAATCGTCAGAAGAACCCAAAGTGCAGCCTGCACTTCAAACTTTAGAAAGTGGAAACGACTTGAAAACTCCCCGAAAAAAATCCAACATCACTTTCCACCCCTTGGTCAAGATGCTCACAAGGATCTAAAACATATATACAACACATCTATTCTGCACTGGGGGTAAAAGAAAGCTTTTCCCAGATGTCCTAGAAAAACATGTTATATAAACAAAGTGGCCTGTGAATTTGATTAATGCTACCAAACAGGCCACCCTTGGTGCAACCTGAACAGTAAATGAGAAGCTTCCCAAGTGCTATAATCGGTGTTAGTGTGGTCCGAGGCCCATGACAAGGCACAAAGGCTATGGGATAGCAACTCCACTTTCAATAGATCTTCCATATCTCAGATAGTTCAAAAATTGATTTATTTTAGCAATTGGACCCACCAAAGTATGTTAATTAAAATTTTATGAAAACTGAAACTCAAAGAGGACGCTTGAGTGATGTAAGGGTTTTCTTACACAATAAAAACAGAATTGACTGTCAACACGTATTGACGGATTTGGACCATCTACTTTGGTCAAGGGACTCAAAATGAACACCTCTTCCAGCTTAAACTTAACCAAGAGACTAGTTATTAGGTAGCCATGCAATACTTTTTTCCTCTCTTTTTCAAATTATAATGAGGGTGGCATCTAAAATTCAAGCACTTCTTTCATGGTGTCACAACATTACCTACATGAGCTAAAATAATGTTAACAAAAAGATACAACATTCCAAATCTCAAAGAATCCAATTTATGACAATAACCCAAAACGACGTCAACATTTTAATAGCTTTTCATTGTAATGATAAAACAAGTTTCAAATCAGCAGACACCAAGCAAATATCCAATGTTAATTCCTCATGAGCTCTAACATCAAGAACTCCTATCAATATTGATGCCTATAATGCGAAACAGGACTAGAATTGGATCATTATATTGATAAAACATTTCAACCATCCTAGATGATGATAAATGCAACAAAGCAACAACAATCCACGCAAACCCAAAATCTTACCATTCACCTTCTAATCTCCCCATTATAATGCACTAGAAAATTTAGCTAAATAGAGACATTATTCAGAATTCAAAAGGGGACGATTGGGATCAATCCCGATCATTCAAAAAGTTCCAATTTCTATAATTTTTTATCAACAACCAATTCCACAAAACTGAATTAAAAACTCAATCGATCAATGAATAACAAATCTAATAGATTCACCAAAACAAAAACAAAAATTTCACACCTCATCTTTAATATTCCCCATAAATTCCAACAAAGGCGGACAGTCCGTCTGTATGTACATTTGAAACAAAGATTATATTTTTACATCAAAAAACACCAAATTAAATCGATCAAAACAACAAACAATCAACAATAAAGAGAGAGAGAGAGAGAGAGAGAGAGAGAGAGAGAGAGAGAGAGAGAGAGAGAGAAAATTACCTGGACTAAGTGTTGGGGGTGTCTCAGCATATATACCAAGTTATTTTCCTTCTTCGTCAGCGAGGGTTTGACAGAGGAGACAGGGGATATTGTTTGATTGAACAAACCCATGAATGAAAAATCCCCCCCCTCACCTTTATTAAACCTAGGTTTGATGGAGGCGACTTGGGGGAGAAGAGAGACAAAGACTAGCACGGAGGATCATCGGGGAGAACCTGTTTTCTTTAGTTGTAGCCTATTTTCCGTTAGTTTCGTATATACCCTTTTGCTCTTTATGTTAGTTGTTTTCTATTCGTTTCTAATAGAAACAATTGTTACCAAACAATAAATTGATGTTTTAAAAGTAATTAGAAAAATAAATTGAAATATACTAATGGATACAAGAGAACCTAACAGTTATGTCTGTTAGACAAGTAGTAACAGATATAAGTGTTACAAATGAAATATTTGCTCTATTACAAAATGGCCATTCCGTGTAGTGTAGACATGATTGATCGACATTAGCTCCTCTAACTGTCATTGAGATGAGGAAATGTGTGCCCACCGCACACCGGAGTTAACAAAACTTGAGTGGTAAAATTTTGAGTGGAATTGTGTTTCGACACATACCGCGGAGAACCCATTTAGGCACGCTCCAAAGGATCCGTAAAACGGCCCCGCTATTACATTTCAAAGCAAGTTCACTGTATGTATTATCATATGTAGATGTTTTAATTATTGGATGCATATTAACTTGAGTTTCAAAGAAATCAATCCTCGCTCCTCGCTAAGGAGATGTATGGATATCCGAGATTAATTTAGGAAACGAAGTTTTATCACCGAAATCATTGTAGTATAAATGAAGTTTGTGAGTATCTTCTAGAAAACTCTCAACGAGGTTATAACTCGGTCCACTAGGGGAATTCCTAGTGGTTTAAGGCCTTGTTGCATATGGTCAATGCAACCCTCACTCGCTAAACGAGAATTAGTTAGGACTACACATTTTTGGCCACTTATCTGTTTTAATGTTTCTTCTTTGCTTGAGGATAAGCAAAGTGCTGTTTGGGGTAGTGTGATAAGCACCCAAAAGTGTATTATGAAACCCCATTGAGACATATAATTTGGTTAATTATGTGTTTAATAATCATGAAATAAATATGTTTTCATACTTTTGCAGGTATTCGCAGTAAACATGGAAATATTGGTTAAACCTGCGATAAAGCACGGGGAACGACGTATATATGAATTCTTCCAAATTCGCATAGAAGCATCAAACTTTCGAAGCTCCTACCTCTTGAACTAGGACTCCGAATGCGACAAGTGAGATGCTTAGACAATCAGGGAGATGAACTCTACGCATAGGCAGAAAGTTGTAAAATTGCCCAAAGACCGGACCGCCACTGGACTGCACATAGACCCACTATACAGGCCCGCAAGATTGGATATGTCATCAATCATGGAGCATGTCAAGACAAAAATGACAAATTATTGGTGCAAAGTTGACACCTTGCATGTAATTAATTAGATTAGGTGTTAATAGTAAAAAAAAAGGCAAGGTGTCATTTTGTTTTAATGTGGTGGATAAAAATGAAGTAAATGTGGTTTGATGTTTCACGTAGGAGGAAATGAGATTTCTCTCAAATGGAGAAGAAAACAAAACAAGGGGGGACACTCCATTTACTCCTTTGACTTCTTTTCCTTACCTTGTATTATTTTAGTTCCTTAGTCTTAGATTTTTATTTAGTTTTTATTTTGGTAAGAAATAGCTTGTAATAGTTTTAATGGATCAAGGAAATCTTGTGTTCCTCTTGAAAAATTCTAACTTCTTCATGTAAGTGAGTATATAAATAAATAGTTTTCTTCTCTCTCTCTTTTACATTCCACACTTGTTTTACTATTCTCCCAAGGATCATGAGCTAACTTTTTCCTTTGGGAGTTAATAAAACTCATGTGAGGGAAAATCTTTGTTGTTTGGTTTAGTAAGTTGTTTAGGAACAACAACTAGACCTACATCCTATCCCAAAATGATAGTTGGTGTAGTTTCTAGTTATGAATCAAAGTGATGAGCTTAGAGATAAGTCATTGCTTTGGTTCCACATGCTAGCATGTATGAGCTTAGAGATGAGTCATATATGTTAGGGATCAAGTTTTCTTTTATTAGGACTTGTCTATAAGTTCTAGGAAGATAATAATGAACTTATTAAAATCAAATAACAAAGGTTATCTTCACATGAGGAGGATTAACTCTCCACCTTTGTTTTTAGTAAAATTTTATTATGTCTTAGTTGCATGATTTTGTAACTTAATGTTTTTAATTTTTTTGTGTAGTAAAGAAACCAAGTATTTAGTATTAATATAGTCATATTTAAACTTACTCACTAGTTCCCTAAAGAGTAAAACAACCAAGTTGTAGTTTGTCCTAAGCTTTAGATTGGTTCAATCCTTATCTAACTATATGAACACCTAAGATCGTGAGTAAGGAAAAACTTTGAATTCGTGACTTTCGCCAAAGAAGAGAAGAAATTCTCTAACATAGCAAAAGGCAAATATCAGTAGAGTAAATGTAAAATCAACGCCAACCTAATCAACAAATAAACAAGTGGGTACACAATGTCTTTCTTCGCCTTAACCATTTTTTTGCTAGGCCAATTCCATTTATTTCACTAAACTTAGTATCAGAACGTACATCAATGATATAATTCTCAAGCTGATCCGCTAATTCCATCTGATCTATCTCTGAAAAATCATCGGGATAAAGTCAAGCAAAACGGATCAACTTTTGCTTATCAAAACCAACAAACGATTCACTATGATCAAGACATGCCATACAAAGAAGTAATTCTGTGTTTGCTTCATTAAACCGGTCGTTTAACTCTTGAATTTGCAAATCAATGCAGTGATAGAATAATCCAACACGATATTAATGCAAATTGGTGTTTCCTTCTGCTCTTCGTCGAGACCTCCCTCGAGCCATATACCTCTCTTCCATATTTGGAACAACCACATCATGTTTGGTACATAGTGAAAAAACTTCAGTCAGGAGACTATCCCACCCATCATCTCTCATCGCCTGTAAGCGTACCTTTGTTATTTTAACAAGAGTCATGGCATTGACAATGTCTTGGTCCTCACGTTGTAAAAGCCATTGACAAATCATTGCTAATTCCTAGTATCGCTTTCATCAAATGCAAATTGAAGATAAATTCAAAAGATCAGACCAATCCAATAATCTGTGAAGCCTCACCTCTTTATTCCGAGCTTGAACCATTTTCCGCTACATTATCAAGCACATCAACTACTGAAACATAAGTGGCTATCATGCCAAGAAGTGTATAATAGTGTGAGCCCCATCGAGTGTCACCAGATCGTTTAAGACTAGTCTCTTGATTCAACCCTTTGCCACTTGAAATTTCTCCGCTTTGTAACGCTGCAACAACTTTAGCCTTCATTGCATCTCGCAACATATGCCGTCACTTACATGATGCTCCAACAGTATTTACCACATTAGATAGAATACTAAAAAGATTAGCGATTGACTCATAGTTCTTTGCAACTGCTACAAGGGCTAACTGAAGCTGATGGGAAAAATAATGAATATAAAATGCAGACTTATTCTCCTTCATTACAAGTGCTTTTAGGCCATTCAAATCACCTTGTATATTGCTGGCCCCATCATACCCTTGTCCACGTAGTCTAGATATGCTCAACCCATGCTTGGAAAACAACTCATCGATTGCCTTTTTAAGTGTTACTGCACTAGTTTCCTTAACATGCACAACTCCAAAAAATCTCTCAATCACGCAACCTTTCTTGTCGACATAATGCAAAACAACTGCCATTTGCTCCTTAATTGATATATCACGTGCTTCATCAACTAAAATAGCAAACAATGAATTCCCATAATATTTTAGAATAGCATTTGTAGTTTCCACAAGAAATTTAATTCACAATATCTCTTTGGATATCAGACGAGGTCAATTTTCGATTTTTAGAAGCATTATCAAAAACTTTCTTAACGACTTCGTTATGATCTTTCAGAAATCGTATAAGTTCAAGAAAATTACCTTTATTGATCGACTCATCTGATTCATCATGACCACGGAAAGCTAAACCTTGTCTCAAAAGAAACCTAATGCAGCCAGTTATTGCAGTTAGGTGTATTCGATAATCCCTTCGAACTTGGTCAGATTGTCTGTGAAGAAATGTCTCGATATGCTGCTCTTGATGTAACAAAGCATGTGCTTCCTTGTAAGCAATATTATGAGCACTATTTGATCCTCCAACGTGCTCTTTTAATTTGGTTTTTCTTTCCCAATTAGTAAACCCCCTGTGAGAAAAAACATCTCCACCTCCTTGTGCCCCCTTATTAGGTTTAAAGAGATAACAATATAGACAAAATGTGGTATCCTCGTGAATACTATATTCCAACCAACTAAACTCCTCATACCACTCTTTCTGAAAGCGTCGGATTCTATTACCTCTTGTTCTTGAAGGAAAAGCATGATTAGGCTGGCAAGGACCCCTAAGCAAATATGTTCTTCTCACCGAGTCTTGATCATTAGGATGATAATCTGAAATCTTTTTCCTCAGTGCAGGGTCTCCCTGAAGACTAGACAAGTCAAGTTCTTCACGATTTTCACGTTGAACCCGCTTTGACGTGGGTTGTTCAACACCACCATCCTTAATTTCTTGGTGACTTCGCTTTGAGGAGGATCCTACTTCAACACTGACAACATTATTTGTGTTATTAGGTGGTTGGGTAGGTTGAGCGGGCAACGACTTTCCTTTGATCAAATACTTTAACATATTTGTTTAAATAATTAAAATAAACCATTAATCAACTGAATTGAAATTGCACTAATTAAAATAAATATCAATATTATTATGATATTCACAAAATAAAATTAAATAAAAAATATGTGGTTTAATGAATTCACAAAAGAATACAAAAACATGGTTTAGGAATCAACTTAACATGAAAAGATAAAAAAATAAGACAAGAAATTTAATAATATTAGGCTTACCTAACAAACTTTAGAAATTAATCAAATTATGGATAGCTAATTAAAATAACAGAGAGAAAAGTGAAATTGTGGAAAAGTGGGTAAGTGGGGGCGTGGGTTTTGTAATTTTGTATAACTTTTTGATTAGGCAAAGAGTCAAACTTGAGTAAGGTATTGGGGTTTTTTTTTTTTGTTTGGTTTCGGTGTGTGTGTTGTGCTTTTATTTTGTTTTTTGTCGGTTTTTAGTTCAAGTTCAACACTGTTGAGTCATGGTCTAAATTCTAATTCAAGTTTGAATACTGTTGAGTCACGGTAAGTCGGTAATAGTCTAAAGTGTCATAGTCTAAATTCTGAAAGACACTGCTGAGTCGTTAAGGACTGTAGTATTTTATGTACTTTTGTCATTTAGTTAGCTGTGTTTTTCAGTTTCTACAAACAATAAAACTACTTTTTTTTTTTGGTTGGAAAAATTGAGGGTGAGCCGTGGTGTACCTCGGCCCCTCGGCTCCCCATCGATTAGACATAAAATAAGTATAATCAATCTTCTTTTTTTTTCGATAAATAAACTGTATAACTCAATCTAAGCATGCAGTTCAACACACCTAAACTAAACTATTATTCTATCTTATTCCTAATCAAATAATTTGAATCTATCACTCTTTAAAATATCAATTGTAATATGGATATGGAGTAAAAGTTATCGAACACTCTATAGTATGGTAAAAGTTAACACTCAAGTCATTAAGAAAAAAAAAAACAATGAGAGTTGGATTTGATTGGACTTATACTACTAAGCAAAATAAACTAAGATGGATAAAGATGGGTAAGGTAATGGAGAGAACTCCACCGCCCGAGATTACTTCATTAATAGACTAACTTAAAATTGTTTGCAACACAAATAACTCATTCTAAGGCTGTGTTTGATAGGAATTGTGGTAAATGCAAATTTTGTCATCATTTGTCAATGAGAAATTTGCTAGATGACAATTGCAAATAACTATTGGCAAATTTAAATTTGCACCTGTTTGATGATACTGTGGCAAATATCATTTACCATGATGATGATTTGTAACAATTTGGTGTTGTTTGATTGTCAAAGTTTTTGCCGCTCGCTGCAAATTTTTCATTTTGTTTTAAAAAAAATTTGCCGACAAATAATTTTACGTTTTCTTTTATCGGTTCCACCTTCAACTCATTCGCTTCTCTCACTCTCTCTCACTCAAGGTTAGCCACCGAAACTCTCTCCCCCTCTCTCTCTTTAAATTTTATATATATAAAAAGAAATTATTTTAACTTTGATTGCAATTTCAATTTGAGAGATTTGGGGAGGCAGGATTCATCTCTTTCTTATTTTAATTTGAATCAAGGTGAGAAATTTAAATGATTTTCACTTTATCTGTTAAATTTCCAAATTCGACTTTGGGAGTAAATGATGTAAAATAATCCAACCGAGATTTGCAATCAAATGCTGGTTGCAAAATGGAATCTGTGGCAAAATATTATCTCATCTAAAATAGGTATTGTGTGTTTGACTGTTTCATTTGAACAGAAGTATAATTTGAGGATCGTCCTAAACACCCCTATCCAAATCATAATGTCGATAGTCGATACTGAACCAGGCAGTAGGAGTAGAGAGTGGAGAATGTGATCCTACTGAATTTCAAATAGTTTTAAGAATGCTCCTCACCTTGCTAAGCACCCGAAAGAAGACGAAACTCTCACTTTTTCACTATAGTTTGGGCTCAATTTAGTTCGCATTTCATCACACATTCTAGAAGTGAGAAGTTCAATATTAAAATGAAGAAAGCAGATAAAATGTTTCGGTTTGGCGAGAAGTTGAGAGTTCTAGTTGAAGTCTTCTTGGTGTGTTATAATCGAATACTCTTCTTGACAATTAATCAATGACCATAAATATTAATTTCTCTGCCATAATTTGTTATGGTATTTGAATTAACATGGAATGGTATGAATGTTTAAATTAAATTATTGTGTGCTTGTGGCGGTGTGTGGTTGTGGTGGGATGTGTGTGGTGTGTCGATGCAGGTGTGTGTGTCGTGGTTGGTGGTACGTGATGTGTGCCGCAAGTGGTGGCTCAGATGTGTGTAGGTGGTTGGGCCGGTGTGTGATGTGTAGGGCTACGGTGTCTTTTTGGTGTGTGCAAAGATGGTGTGTGATGCTGCAACCAAGAAAACAGAAGAATATACGCATAAGGTCATTTTTTTTTCTCATCTCTGTTTTATTTGTTTCTTATAATATAAATTTGATTTCAATGCTATGAATGTTTGATTTAGTTTATCTTATCTAGGATTAAGATATTTGTGTTGGATGAGTATTGTATGATAGGATTAAGATATTTCTTATAATATGAATTTACTTATTGCTTTAGTTGAAAGAGTGGTGCCTTATGTCAAGTATGATCTCATGTTCATTCCTTTCACCATGAAAATATACAGAGAACCATCAGAAGCCAAGAAATTCCTGCAGCTTGCCACTGCACAGAGGATGAACACAGATGCCAGGAAAGCAATCTTATGCGTCTTAATGGGTGCGGAGGACTATTTAGATGCTTTTGAGAAGCTTTTGAAGTTGGATTTATCCGGGAAGCAAGTCAGCATTCTTTGCCCGTCTTAATCTTCTCTGATCTTGACTACGCTTCGCCATTTTGTTTAAATGAAATTATGATCTCATCTCCACAGGAGAAAATTTTCAACAAGTATTATAGTATTTTGGCCTCCAAATTTTGTAGTCATGACAAGAATTAGAAATTCACGTTACAGGTATCTGATTTCTCGTTATTTCTTTATTTGATGACTATTGAATTAGTATGGAAGTGTTTGTGGAAAGACAAATAACAAATAATATGGTTTCCATAATACTTCGTTTTAACACCTGAATGTTTCACACTGATTCATTGGTGAAGATATTATGACGGAGCCGACAGGCGAAGGGGTAATCTTTTGTGAATATTTGGCCACAAAGTTCATCTCGTTCTCTCGTGGATTCTCAGATATGTGCGTATTGTGAGGATATGTTAGTTGTAAATGTAACTGGCATTAAAATGGCGCTTTAACCACACCAGATTTTTTTAAAAAAAAGAAGGCTAAACTAGAGCTTCTTTGAACCTTACATGTTCATTGTTTTCCACTGTGTTCTAATTTTTCAGTATTGCTTGTGGGACTATTACAAAGAACTCGACTCAATGGAGCTAATTCAGTTAAAGAACCTTGCGACATTCAACGCAGAAATGCTCATGTCTTTCTCCCTTTCTCGCAGCCTTGAAGGTCGTTGACTTGATCGACCTTTAAGCGGTGACTCTAAATAGAGTTATGCACTTTCAGATGCTTTTCGAGGCCATCTTTAAAAATCCAGAAGCTACTGTTTGGAATATCTTCACACGCGTCGGTGTTACCCCTGAGCTTGAACCTCTACGGAATGGTCTTCAGTTCTTCATCAAGCAATATGTTGTGAATGCCGACCATGCCGATAAAAGCGTCTCCAACAAATTCAAGATTGCTAGAAAGGCCTCGAGTAACATGGAAGGAATTTTGATGTGAACTTTCACTAGACTTTGAAATGGAAATCGATATATTTGTAACCTCTCCCACTCTTTATGGTTACAGTTGCTAGGTGGCCTTCAAGTTTTGTTATTATTGTACTTTTAAGTTACATGTTTCAAATTACATTATTTTAAAACTATTATGTTATGTAAACAGCCAATGAATACGATACTCTTTTGGTAAATTCGAGATATTAGATTAATCTATGTTAGCTCTCTGGGTTAATCATGGGATTTTCACCATGGAATTTCAAGCTATTTTATGAATTCCTAATATGTACATTTATCTTTCTACCCTGCCCTTCAGTTAGATATGCCCTTTCACATGCCCACAAAATCCTAGTTAGCAAACTCTGGCTAAGAAAGCTTAAAGTGAAGCAGGTTCGATAACTTCTCTTTTCACATTTGTTCTGCAAGTCGTTGTTTTTTTAATCAAAATACACTTAAAACCCACAAAATCTAAAAACACACCATCCATTGAAGAGCATAGAGGATCTACAGTCTCAACTAAAATGAAACAAATAAAGGGTAATAGTGCTTGTCAAACAAAACGATTATAGATTGATTGGTTGTTCTGCAAGTTGTTTAGCAGAGGCTTGCGCTTGGTATCTTCCATGTCAGAATCAGGATCCTATATCTCATCTGCATCTTCTTCATCTTCATCTGCCTCTGGGAATCTCCCTCGTCTTAATAAGGACCATAGAAGAAATTTCTTCAGCAGCAAAAGTCTTCTCTTCACCCTTGTAATTTGTCCATCATGATCCCTGCAAATCACAGCTAATAACGCATACGAACCAACATGAGTGTTAAGTAGACATTCTAGAGTTCTGGTCCCTCGAAATGGTGAAGAAAATAGGATGCCGCCAGAACTAAGGACTGATCATTAGGGAACTAGTGTTGTTAGATATTTATAACAAAAGAAAAATATACAATTTATACAGGCATGTCAGACTATTATAAATCAACCGTAAGTACATGAACTGGTATTTTACAAAAAAATTCAAAAGAAATGCCTTAAGCCACTTCTGAGAGCATTCAACAAGCAACAGGCAGCACCCTTCCTGAGTTTGAGAAACTTCTCAAATCCGCTAGTCCTATCATTGCTGCTCCTTCATCTGTTTTGCGGGAAGCGTAGTTTTCTGTTGAAAATGAAATATACAAATTTGTCGTAAGGAAGATAATTAGTGATAATATTTTGTAGTCCCCTCACCCAACCTTTAAGAATATAAATAAAAAAAAAGACAAAAAATAAAAAAATAAATAAAAATAAAAATGGCAAAGTAACATGTTAAAATGGACTGATAAGCTTGAGTACCTGATTAGCCATAGTAGCAAAAATCCAAAAGAACTGCCTTAAATCAGACAAGTGCATTACATGTACCATAATAGCAAAAATCCAAAAGAAGTGGCTTGAAGGTTGTCCAAAAACCACTCCTTCCTAAGATCTTCATCATCAAAACTCAAAAAGATCTCACCCATGTTTTCTTTAGACAACTCGAGACCTTTCAAGGCATCATGAACTTTTTGCATCATGCTAGGAGGTCGCTTCAAATTGTCCGCCATTGCCTTAGCAGCTTCTACAAGATGTTCGAATGTCTTAGCTATCTTCTCGTCGTTCACATCTATGCGAGTTTTTTTTTTCTTTTGCCCATTCGAATTTTGACGCGGTGATTCTTCTTCAACATTCACCCCTGAGCCTTGGGTAGCATCTCCGGTATTGTCAACATATTCATTTACATTAACGGGGCCATTATCATCAGTTTCATCTATTAAAATAAACACAACATATATAGTTATGAGCTTAGTAGTATCTTATCGCATAAAGAAAAACCACAGAAAAAAAACATTTCGCTTAACGTACCATCCAATATGGGTATAGCATCAGGATCATGCGCATTAAAGTTTCCACTTCCATTTGCAGAATCATTTCCATATATTAAGTCAAGCATCTCATAGTTTGGAAGCCACTTGGTTTTATAACTTGTTGCAGCTGGGTGAGCCTACAATGATAATGTGACTCATGGTAAGTCCTCTAGGAAGCTAGCTTCCCTTCAATGACAAATATATTAAAGCGAAATATATATAAAATGGCTAAATCAAGATCATTTACCTGAATATACTTCTCCCATACATCATCGCATCAGAATGAATGTACTTAGTTTGATGGTTAAAGGAGAAGCCACTCGCCTAGCAACTCTGCAAAGAATCGTGTAGGCACCCCTTAATGACCTTAGCCTAGAGCATTACGATTCCAATCCACTTTTTGAGAACCGTAATTGGTTACCACACTTGCAACTTGAACTAGAGTATCTTTCTTTGGAAACGTTAGAATTCTGAGAACCCTTCCCTAGAACAAGTAATGATGTCAAACAAAGTTCCGACAAGGACCTTGTCCATTCCATCGTTCCAACGTATTTGATTTGACCCTCGAACAACTTCTGGAATTGGCGGAGGCGGGGGTGGAGGACGTGGTGCTTGGCTTCTTGCATTGTTATGTGACATTGTTCTGAATATAATAAACCAAAAGAGAATAATATAATAATCAGTGTTCTATATCGACACGAAACCAAAATGTGATAGTGAACTTCGTAGTGGTAGGACTTGAAACCAAAACAAGGTTTAGATATTCATACACAAATATAAACAAAGAGTTACTAATATAAGGAAAGCTACAAGGAACCATATTGTCATATAGATTAACAAAAGTCATAAGCCAGAATAATACAAGTATCCCAGAGGCAAAACACATCATTCAACATTAATGCCAAAACAACGACAACAAAAAACATAAAGTTAAACCACTATTGCCAACAACACACTAGTCGTTCATCTCGACGCTCCCACATGTCCGCCGTCAACCCATCTCTCCACATTGTCCAACCATCACTCGGAGTCATGGTTATCCCCACATCATCGCCTACTTCTCCATTTCCTTCCTCTTCAATAGTCGCTCTTTCTTCTTCCCATATATCATCATTATTATCGAGCAAAAAGTTATGCAACCCACAACATGCACAAATTATCTTTGCTTGTGTCTCAACGTCATGGTGTGGAGCGTGCCTAAGATACGCAAATCTTTTCTTCAACACACCAATTGTCCTTTCAACAACATTCCACAAAGATGAATGACAGAAGTTATACATTTCTTTTGCATTCCGGACACCGTTGTATCTAGAGTTATGTTGTTGGTCACTGAGATGATATCTTACAGCACGATATGGTGTAAGGAAGTGTGGAACTAGCATGAACCCAGTATCAGTGAGATAATACTTACCTATGTGAAAAAATTAATTAGAATGATTGATGAATTTTAATAATACTCCAAAATAGTTGGGATTTGAAATATTTTAAGGATATGTACCATATGGTACAGTTAGTTTGTGCTCTGGCCGACTCACTGCACATCTCAGCAAACGACCATCATGGGCGGAACCCTCCCAACCAGTAAGTACATAGGTGGATTTCATACCAAATGTACATGCCACTAAGACATTCTGAGTAACCTGGCCCTTTCGATTACGATACCTAACTTGATCTTGAGGTGGTACGTAAGCTTCAAAGTGGGTGCCATCAATTGCACCCACAACATCCTAATTAATATAGCATCATCAGTAAAAGAATTACTAATTAACATTATGTACATTAGATATATAACTAACAAACCTGGAAAAAAAATGGTGCCAAGATTTAGGTGTTCCACCACGGTTGGAGAGTTTTCTATGGTGGCAAGTCGCATTCGCCTCTATGTAGCCTAAGCGGTGCATTTAAGACTCGTGAAAGTACCGGTTAATTGTTTCTGTTGATCTAAAAAAGTAAACCTCAAAAGTCCGATTCCTTAAATCGTGCCCAATTGTGTGTAAGAAAATGGCTACTTGTTCTTCAACCTTAACGAACCGACTATCAACTAACCCATAACCCCGCAATCGAGTGCATAGACGTTCAAATGTAAATATCCTCATTCTCAACTGTTCGTAGCATATACAGTCACTACACCTGAACATTCGCGTGAAAACAATATTTCTCTGAGCGTCCCAATTTCTAATGAGGGCCTTAGGAACTATAACCCTCCGCTTATTTCTCCTATACCATTGGTACCAAATCATAGCCTGCATGATTGTTAGCATCATGGTAACTGCAGCTAATTTACGCTCTTCTTCAGTCGGCATTCTACCTAATTAAATGGACAATCATGCATGAGACGAAATAAGACAAAGCAAAAGCATGGAATGAGCAAAGAATGACAACAATTTAATTTACCAGTAAAGAAACCAAATTCATAACCCAATCAAAAGCATGTCAACTAGATTACTAACACAAGCGACAAAAAATAACTTTATACCAAATTCAACTACAATGAATCCAAATTTGATGAATTATCCAATTACTTATTAAATTGAACAAAAAGGCAGAAAATATTATTTGGGCATTCAATATTTGACTTTGTACATGAATTAATTATCAAAGTTATTAATTCCCATAGTTTGCAACCCTTCATCTTATTTCAGAAATCACAATTCAGAGTGTTCAATAGTTCACAGTAACATTGTACCATACAAAATAAATCCAGTATATTTTACGATCTATTTTTCATTTCTTTTCGAATAAATAAAAACAGAGCCAAATACTCAACAATCATGCAATGAATTAACAATCTAAATAAACAAAAAATAAAATTAAAATCATTATATATATTTGAACCCTAACCCTAACATAAAAGAATGAGAGAATGAAAATTAACATGCACACACATGAGAGAGATTGAGAGAGAGAAAGAGATGAACAAACCTCCTCAGCCAAGTTGTGCAAGTCGATGATTATGTTGCTTGTCTCCAAATCAATACACAACTGTGTGAGGAGAGAAATTAATGAGAGTGTGAGAGAAGAAGAGATTAATGGCAAATAGGAGAGAAACTAATGAGAGTAGAAAGAGGGATTGAGAGAAAATGGGAAGAAGACGAACCTGGTTGAGCGCTCCAGTGAGAGTGCTTTTTCTTTTTCTTTTTGTTGGGCTCTTTTTTTTTGTGGCAAATCCACTTATTTTGGTGGCAAATTTGTGTACAAATTTGTCGTGGTAAAATTTACTTAGCTCCCCCCAGAGTAAATTTTGCCACCAAAATCATGGCAAATGACAACTTGTGGCAAATCCAAAAAAAATTTGCCATGACTCAAAAAACACATCAAACAGTAGTGAATAGTGCAATTTTTTGCATTTGCCATGGCAAATGGGGCTATCAAACATAGCCTAAATCCAATTGTTTTACAACCTAATTTTAAAATTCACCTTAATTTGTATGATTTGAATCAACTTACCAATTGATTTATAACCTAATAAAAAAAATTAAACCTTTTAACATGTTCGCACGATACCAATTGTTTTACAACCTCATATTGAATAAACTAAACCTCGGCCTAGATTCAATTCTCTATCTCTATGTCAATTGAATCTAGACATGTAAAACTACTAAGTCTTCTATCTCTATATGGACTTAACAATTTATAGGATAGGTTATCCTCCTATATCTCTATATTAGCATGAGGAAAACCTTAATAAAACACAAGCATAAACAACTTTAAACAAACCTACTAATTTAGTCCTCATGGAGGCTGCATTCAACTCCCTATTAAGGGTGATTAGCTCATGATCATTGGACTAAAAATAATGTTGGAATGAAAAACATAACTAAATCACTTAAGAAGACAATAATGAAATTTGAATTGAATTAAAACTAAGAACTATTAATATTTTATATCTTAAATCCTACATATGTGGCCAAAATTTCACTCATTTATATATATTTATAGAGAATATAGAGAAGGAAGTACAATGTCATAAAACTTTTCATCCTTATCTTTGATCTTCATCTTCAATCTCTATCTTTATTCTTCATCCTTATCTTATTTTGACTTCTAGAAGGTCCCAAAGGAGGCAGATCGAAACCCTAATTAGGTCAGAAACCCTAAATAAGATGGGGCCTTGTGGCCCATTTTTGCCGATTTTGGATTTGTATGGAATTTCAACCAAAGGTTCTCCATCAAACACTATCTTGTGATATATCATAACATAGATCTTGTCGCGATGATCATTTTGATAGATCACATGCCTCAAACGGACTTACGATTCAAAAGATAAGCAATTCGGAAGTTTTGTCTCTCTTTTTCACATATTAAGACCAGTTTGACCCGCGTTTAACCAGACTTTTAAGGTTTGACTTTGACATTCTTGGGCTTCTCTTTGACTCTTTTGCTCCTAGGCTTAGCCTACACCATCTTCCTTGCTAAAATTCAGGTTTTTGCTTTAATTTCATGAAATGAAGGATGAAACCTAAAAAAGCAAAGAAATAGTATTTATTCATATTATCTATTCATATAATTGGTCTAAATGAGATATTATTAGTAGGGGTGACTTCGGATCGGATCGGATCGGATCGGATTAACCTCCTTCGGAATTTTTCCAAATTTTTTTCGGAACCTAATATGCTAGCCAAATCCGATCTAATTTTTTTTCGGATTCAAAATATATTTCCAATTTCGGAACTTTCGGAAATTTCGAAATAACTTGAAAATTTCAGAATACTTGGTAAATTTTCAAAGATCTCTTTACTTTCAATTATTTTTGGAATATCATACGCCAATGTTCATTGTAGGGAGAGAAAACCATGTCCACAACACCAATGTACCAACAACAATACGCGACTTGTTTATCGAGAAAACCCATTTTCATTCAAACAAGTGATCCAAGAAAAAACGAGAAAAAGAACCTGCAGCCACCAATAGCAAGCATTGCATTTTGTTGAGGTCTAGGTATTTGTAATGTTTCAATCTTTTTCGTGTGTGGAAATTGAAACGGAAGTGTCCGTGATAAATAATGGATTATGGTCTTGGACTCTAAATAGCTTTACATAATATTCTATCTATTGGAATTTGGCTTTTGGATTGGTCTGGAAGTCATTGTATGACTCAATGACATTTTTTTTCATATCATTGTTGTTATGGCAGACGGTGTAATGACAGTAGAGTGGTCCAATTCAAGTGGGGAAGTAGCGGCTAGGTTATGTTTTTGTTTTGTTTTTGGAAGTAAAAAACTAGAAAATGAATGAACGGTCGAAATCTAATCAAGTGGATAGTGAGAGAAGTATATATTTTCGGAATAAACTGGCAATAATATCGGAAATTTCGGAATTTTCGGATCGGATCGGATTTTAGAATTATATCCAAATCCGATCCAATTTTTTTTCGGAATTTTCAGAAATCGAAAAATCGGAAAATCGGCCCATAAAAACTATACCCAGAGCCAGACCAATTTCGGGTCGGATTTCGGAAAAATCGGAAATTCGGCAAAAAGAAACACTCCTAATTATTAGGGAGCTAAATAGGCACTTTTGGGCACTTATCAATGATTGTTTGGGCTAATGAGTTTTCTTTTAGGAGGATAAGATTTGGTATTCAAAAGAGACTCAGTATAATTTTGTGGCGCTTTGTCACCTCCCACAATGTAATTTGTTTATATATCAATAAAATATTCATTTGTCTAAAAAAATAAAAGAAAAATAAGAGTCATTATTGGCTTTGATGGTCTTGGATTTGGTGATCTCCAATGGCATCTGTCTACACTTCTATTACGCCATGGTGGTCTCGCATCTATCAGGCAATAGATCTCATCAATTATACATTTATTTGTAGTCTCACGGGTTCAAAATGGAGAGCTTTAGAACCATAGTCTTATTAGAAGCTGCAGCAATCCCTATGTGGATCTTGTCATTGATAATGTCATTACGGGACTACAATTCTGCCTTCGTAATTTTGACCTTAGTACTCTAGCGTCGAACGTTGCCGCCCACCTACAAACCACAACATGTTTTAGCTGAAGCTTACTATGGCAAGATTAATGTCACAAGTTTTTGCAGGGAATTCGAGTTGTCTGCTGTTGCTAATTGCTTGAGGTATGGGTAGGAATGCAAGTGGATATCCAAATAATTGAATCCGATTCGAATTCGTATTCGAAAAATGAGATATTATCCAAAAAATTTGGATTCGGATAATTTTTTATATATGAACTAGTTTCGAATACTGCTATATCCACATCGATCCAATAATATTCGATCCGATTTAAAAAATTAATAGTTATTATATATAATTAATTTTTTTTTATTGTATAAAATATTATACAAAATCATAAACTAATAATCTACTATCTATATACTAAAGCAGAGACCTTTAAAGAAGGATTTTCTCTCTCCTATGTGGCACTCTAATATGAGAGTTAGTTTTTTTTTCTATCTTATGTGGCACTCTAATATGAAAGATAATATTTTCTAATAGTCTCCCCACGTACATGGAACTCTTTGGAGAGTTTGAGTGTATTTCTAATTCTTATATTTTGAGAGTTTAAGTATATTTTCAATTCTTATATATTTGATCAAATAAAAAAAAAATACTAAAAAAAATAGGTGATTTGTAGAAATACGAATCAAACACTTTTAGTGTTCCAATTCTTATATATTTGATCAAATAAAAAAAAATGCTAAAAAATAGGTGATTTGTATAAACTAATTTCCTATTACAAATCATACAATTTTTAGTATCTATGATAAAACATCTAACTTATTTGAATATATCCTTAACATGGCTTCAAAACATAGTTAAAACAATTATATAAAATATATAATAGAAAATGAAAAAAAAAATAACGGCAAAGCAATAATGATAAATATTTTAAAATATATATAATATTGAATGAAACTAACGACAAAAAACAATTAATGAGGAACGGAAAACTGGATGCAAATGCATCGAACTAACCTCAAATAATATTTAACGGAAAATCGAAAACTGGATGCAAATGCAAGCATTAAACTAATCTTAAAAAGTAATTAATAGAAAATCAAAATATGGATACAACTGGATTAAACTAATCTCAAAGAATAATTAACAGAAAATCAAAACTTGGATACAAATACATCAAACTAACATAAAAAAATAATTGTCGGAAAATCAGAAACTGGATGCAAATGCATTGAGCTAACCCTCAAAGATTAAATTAACGGAAAATCGAAAACTGGATGCAACTGTATTGAACTAACCTCAAAGAAAAATTAATTATAAATTGGGAACATAATGCAAATGCGTGTAACTAATCTTAAAAAATAATTAACGGGAAATCGAAAATCGGATGCAACTGCATTGAACTAATCTCAAAAAATATATTGGATGCAAAACCTCAAGAAATAATTAACGGGAAATTGGAAACTGCTGGATGCAAACTCATTGAACTAACCTCAAACAATAATTAACGGGAAATCGGAAACTAGATGCAAATGCAACTTTATCAAATAATAAACACGAGAAATTGAAAACTTGATGCAAATACATTAAACTAATCTCACAGAATAATTAACGGGAAATCAAAAACTGGATGCAAATGCATTGAACTGACCTCAAAGAACAATTAATAGAAAATTGAGAATTTGATACAAATGTATTGAACTAACCGAAAAGAATAATTAACGATCAATCAGAAACTGGATGCAACTGCAATGAACTGATCTCAAAAAATAAATAATAGGAATTGAAAATTGGATGCAACTGCATTGAACTAACCTCAAAATATAAATAACGAAAAATCAGAAACTAGATGCAAATGCATTAAACTAACCTCAAAACATAGTTGGGTTATATGTTGTGGAAATGTCTCGATAAGTATAGTTTTGCATTTAAAATGATGTTTATCTTATCTCTTTCCGTATGATTAGGAACTCCTTGCTATTCAAGTAGCTTCAATATATATGAACTTAGCTTTATTAGGCAATCTCACAAAAATTCAATTAAACTTCTATTATTAAACAAAACAAATGAAGTTGAAGAATTTTATCAAAGGTGAGTTTTTTTTTAATGGAGAGTGAGGTTTTCACGTTATAAGAAATTTGGTTGAGTGATCAATATAATATTAATATATAATAGTTATGCATATTTGCAAATATTTTTAGAATAATTAATATAACAACACCCATTCGTAGATAATCTTTGAAGATTCCACATAGTGAGTCATGCATAATTTAAAGAATAATTAACGAGAAATCGGAAACTAGATAATCTTCGATAATCCCACATAGTAAATTAAGCATAATTTACTTTTTATGCCATGTTTTCAAGGACACTACAGATGGATCAGTAGAAGTTGGTATTATATATCACATTGGATAATTATAAGGAAATTGGAAATTTGATTCAAATATATAACTGAGCTCAAGGAGTAATTAATGGGAAATCATAAAGTTTATGCAAATTGCATTAAACTAATGACAGAGAGTAACTAACGGATAATTAGAAATTGAATGCAAATCCTTGAAAAATATTTATCGGAAAATCGAAAATGGTATGCAAATACATCAAACAAACCTCAAATAATAATTAATGAGAAATCGGGAACTGAATGCGAATGCATTGAACTTTACTCAAAAAATAATTAACATAAAATCAAAAACCGAATGCAACTGCATTGAACTAACCTCATAAAATAATTGGTGGGAAATCGAAAACTAAATGCAAATGCATTGAAATAACCTCAAAGAATAGTTAACTAAAAAAATAAAAACTGGATATAATTATATCGAACTAACCTCAAAGCATAAATAATCAGAAACTAGATGCAGATGTATTAAACTAACCTTAAAAAGTTATTAACGGAAAATCGAAACCGGATCCAAATGCAATGAACTAATCTCAAAGACTAATTAATGAAACATTAAAAATGGATGAAACGCGACCGAAACTAACCTAAATGAATAATTAACGGAAATTATAAATTTGATGTAACCGCATTGAACTAACCTCAAAAAAATAATTAACCGAAATCGAAACTTGATGCAAATGCATTGAACTAACCTCAAAGAACAATTAATATAAAATCTAAAATTATATGCAACTGCATTGAACTAATCTAAAAGAATAATTAACGGAAAACTAAAACTGGATGCAACGCATTAAACTAAAATCAGAGATTAACTAACGGAAATCAAAAATTGGATGCAAATGCATTGAAATAAATATAAAAATGGTTAACTAGAAATCGGAAGTCGGATGTAACCAGATCGCACTAACCTCAAGGCATAAATATCCACTTTTTAGCCTTTCATATGAATAATTACAAGTAATTATGAACCCAAAATAAAAGTGAGTTTATAAAACACTCTTTACATGTATGCAAACCGTGATAGAAATTGTAAACTATCGAACTAACCTAGAAAAACAATTAACAGGAAATCAGAAACTGGATGCAAATATATTGAACTAACCTCAAAGAGTAATTAACGGGAGATTGGAACCTGGATGCAAATGCAATGAACTAATCTCAAAGACTAATTAACGAAACATCAAAAACTGGATGCAACTGTACGTACTAAATTAACTTTAATGAATAACTAATGGGAAATCATAAAGTGGATGTAATTGCACTGTACTAACCTCAAATAATAATTAACGGGAAATCGAAAACTTGATGCAATTGCATTGTACTAACTTCAAAGAATAATTAATGAGAAATTAGAAACGGGATGCAACATACTATATTAAACTAACCTCAAAGAATAATTAATGGAAAATCATAAACTTGGTACAAATGCATTGAATTAATAACCCTAAAACATATTTGTATTTTATGTAGGGGGAATAAATGTCTCGACAAATATAGTTTTGCATTTTAAGCAGTGTTTATTATAATTATTTTTATTATGATTGGGAATACCTTGCTATTCAAGTATCTTCAATATTATCTTCGCCGTATTAGGTATTCTCACAAAACTTTAATTATTAAACCAATCAATAAAAAAAATTTAAAAAAAAAAAAAAAAAAAAAAATCGATTAGTTTTATCAAGATTTGGTGCTTCCTTTTTATAGAGAGTGGTGCAAGAAATTTAAATGAGTAATTAATATAATTTTCATATCTCATAACTATGCATAGTTGCTAATATTTTTTAGAATAATTTAATATAACGGCACCCGTTCGTAGGACACGTTCATATGATAAATCTTTTCAAGTGAGAGTAGTGTATTATTTGAGGATATGGAAATAATCAATCTGTTTTAGTGATTTGTACACATTAGTACGTAAGCCGAACGGTGATGATTTACCGCTAAATCACCATAAATCTAATAAACCTATTATACAAGCTAGATCGAGTTTAAAATAATTTTATTTGAAAATTATAGATTAATATTATAAACCACAAAGTGAATAGACTATCTCAATTTGATCCCTTAGTTTCCAAGTACTTATGCACCATAATCGATGTTCATTAACGTATTTCGGTTTATTTTCAATAAAAATATATTCTGATTCAAAAATTTGCCGCTAAATCACCATAAATCTAAGAAAACTATTATACAAGCTAGATTGAGTTTAATATAATTCTATTTGAAAATTATGGATTAATATCCTAAACCACAAAGTGAATAGGCTATCTCAATTTGATCCCTTAGTTTCCAAGTACTTATGCATCATAATCGCTGCTCATTAACGTATTTCGGTTTATTTTTAATAAAAATATATTATGATTCAAAAATTTGCCGCTAAATCACCATAAATATAATAAAACTATTATACAAGATAGATCGAAGTTTAAGATAATTCTATTTGAAAATTACGGATTAATATCCTAAACCACAAAGTGATGAGGCTATCTCAATTTGATCTCTTAATTAGTTTCCAAGTACTTATGTACCATAATCGTTGGTCATTAATGTATTTCGGTTTATTTTCAATAAAAATATATTCTGATTCGAAAGTGTGTGTGAGACATTTTGTAAAGCATTTTCAGCCCACAAAATATTTAATAGATCCCGGGCGTATGTCCGGGTCCAATATCTATCTAGTATAAAACTATAATAACAAAATAATAATAATAAATGACAAATATATATATTTATACTGGTTTTTATAGTGGTAAAATAAATTATTCAAATCATATAAAATTTTAATTAATTTTAATTTTCGAATAAGATATTATCGGATATCCGAAATCAGATTCGGATTAAAATTTTAATATCTATCGGATCGCGGGATATTAGTATAAATTTTTGAATTCGAATTCGGATACAGGCATATCCGAATCCGAACCTATCCGTTTGCACCCCTAAGTCTGGCATCCCAAAGATTTTATCCTTGCCATTTCTATGGAAGGTCATGAGTAGCACATTTCACCAGTTCTGTATCGTGTCACCCACCGTCCGAAGAGGTGATGGGGATGCTGAGGTCGATATATTTGGAAAATATCATATGATATTTTGATAGTTAAGGTAAATGTCGATAAGAGACAATTAAAAAAAAAACGTTTTATGTGTGTTGATAATTTGGCATTCGGTAATTGGCTTAGTTTGTCTACCAAATGAGCCGATTCAATCGAAGTTCAGTATGAGGCTCGATTCATGTTGCAACATGAATGAACTACCACGTAAATACTCTATTGGGAAAATACTGATTGTTCTGGGTAGAATTGGTGCACCTCGTAAATTCATCAATTGGGTCAAGATATGCATTGAGACTCCTACATAGTACATACTCTATTATGGTCAATGGAGCACCCCATGGTTATTTTCAAGGAAAAAGAGGAATTTGGCAGAGGGACCCATGTCACCCTACCTGTTTGTTCTTGTTATGGATTTGATGGCACACAATGTGGAAACAGGGCAATACAAACTACACCAGAAGTGTCGAGACCCAGTAATCGCACATCTGTCATTTGCGGATGATTTGATAGCATTTATGGGTGGAGATGTACTTTCAGCCACAACTCTGAAGACTACACTTGAGGTGTTGAAAGGGTGTACAGGGTTAGAAGTAAATCTGACAAAGAGCTCACTCTTCTTTTCAGGCATTGATCAAGATACTTGTGATGATATCACTGCCATCATGGGTTTCAGTGTAGGGAACTTACCAGTAAAGTATTTGGGGCTACCTCTCATAACCTCTAGATAGACTCAAGGCTAATGACTGCATTCTGTTGCTCACAAAGGTAACAAGTAGAGTACAAAGCTGGAAAGGAAAGCTTCTATCCTATGCTGGCCGTCTGCAGCTTGTCAAAGCTGTTTTGAACCAATTAAGTGTATACTGGCTATCGGCTTTCATTATTCCTAAAAGTACTATTAAAACTATTAACAGTCTATGCAGGAATTTCCTATGGGGAGGTCCATACTGCACCCAATCACATGCACTCATAAGCTGGGAAGAAGTTTGCTACCCTTACAGTGAGGGTGGCTTAGGCATCAGGGATTTACAAGCATGCAATACATCAGCCATCATATATGATGGAAGTTGGTCAACAAGCAAGACACTCTATGGGTAAAGTGGGTGCACAACATTCTCATCAAGAAGAAGAATTTTTGGCATCTTAAAGTTCCAAATGACTCATATTGGAGCTGGAGGAACCTTTTCAACTCTAGGAAGGAGGCAGCTGAAATTATAATGTATCAAATAGGAGATGGGCATCAAACAAAATTCTGGCTTGACCCATGGCACCCTGTTGGAATCTTGGTGGATTACTTTCCCCAAGCACTGATTCACAACTCACACTGCAGACTCTCATCAACTGTAAGTTCTCTGATACAAGATGGGAAATAGGAATTCCCCCTCTCATACGCAGACATCTTCCCGATATAGTTCTTCTGATGGAGGATGTAGCCAGCATTATTGGTGGAGAAGATATAAGCCTATCTAGACGGTGGCACTGAAGGGAGACTACACGATGAAAGATACGTATGAACATCTTAGAAGCACAAAACAAAGTATCAACTGGTACAAGTTATTGGTGTGGTTTACTAACAGAATACCACGGCATGCGTTTATTACATGGCTAGCCGTCAAGGAGGGATTAAAGACTCTCTGTAAAATGAAAGAATTATTGGATGTTGTCTCTTCTGACACTTGCGTGCTTTGTTGGAGGCAACAAGAGACTGAAGCACATCTGTTCTTTGAATGCACCATGGCACAATATATCTGGGCTGCACTTCTAGCACAAGCTGGGTACAATAAACCAAGTCCGAATAGCTGGAACGAGGAAGTTCAATGGCTTATGGATGTCAGTGAAGGGAAAGGGGGTAAACAAGATGCTATATGACTGGTCATGAATGGGTTCATATACTGGATTTGGAGAGAACGAAACTCGAGAATATTTAAGAACAAACAAAACAGTGCAGACTACATCATCCTAGAGGTTCTACAAGACACAAAAACCAAACTGAGCTCTTTACATTTCAAGATGGAGAGAGAACCTGAAAGTCAAGAATTCGGCACAAGATAGAACCTAAACATTGAGGATAGAGAAAAGATGCCAGAAAATGTAGATGGGAAACTGATGAAGCAGATGTTGCAATTATGAACACTGACGGTACATTGCAAGGGAATGAGAGTTCTTGGCCTGCAGTTATCCGCAACAAACAATGAGATCGACGTGATTGCTGCAGCACATGGCGCACAAGTCTGATTTCCTTACCATCGCACTCATTGATCGAGTTACAAGGTGTTGAACAAGGGCTCAGGCTTATTGCTAAGAGACATAATGTCAGTAGAGTGAAGGCACAAACTGGCTCCACCAACGTAGTCTCCTTCATCAATAAAGATAGCTACCCTTGGGAAGCAAATGGCCTTATGAGGAGTACTAACGTGATGAAACTTCAGATGGAACTGTTCACTATATCTCACATATTCAGAGAAGCTAACAGGTTGGCTGATGCGTTGGCTTCAACTATACCTAACTTGCTATGTTTTGATATTGATCCTATTACCTTTTCTGAGGAATGTAGGACAATTATTGAAGAACTCGGGTAAAGAATATGTAAGACTATGAGCGTTTGTAAATAACTTTTCTCCCTTTATTTTATGAAAAGGGGTAGGGGACTCCTAAAACAACCTCGCTTACCTATCAAAAAATAAAATAATAAGAGCAGAACTGGTAAGGATTGCAAAAAGTTGGATATCATAAACCAAATTGTTCAATATACAATTTTTTAAGTATATTATACTGAGACTACAAAAATTATGAAGGATAATATTAACAAGTCAATTCATTATAATGCACAAGATGAAACACCTCTGTGGCTCTATTCACCCATCCAACGCTTCACTTGGTGGCATAGGAATGAGTGCAAACTTGGAGGAAAAACTCCTAATATATGCAATGGGTTCCGCACAGGCCTGCATAAAACTGGAGAATGTGGCTATCTAGCAATGTTTTGCCTGAGGCTGAAAACCTCGAGCTTTTACCTCCTCAGCCAGAGGAGTGGTTACCTCCACCTCCAGGGTGGATTGAATTAAACTTTGGTGTTTGTTATATGTGCTGTGATTGCCAGGGACCACAATGGAACTTACAAGAGGGGCATATCTCAAGCTCGATCACACGTTCTAAGCAAGGAGTATGCAAAGCTGCGCTTTGACGGCATAAATAACAGTCATCTTTGGCAGACAACAAGGCTTCAACTGTATAGTGTTGGAAGGGGATTCTTTACTTATCAATACCATTATTGGAAATAAGGAATCCTCATGCATCTGGCAATGGAGGACTATTGTGGACAGCATTAGAATAGTCTCCTCATCTTTTGATTCTTGTTTATTCAGAAGCACTTCTGCTTTTGGTAATAGTAAAGCCAATGGATTAGCCATGTGAGCTAAAAACCAATGTCTTGCTGAACTAGTCATGTATGATGGAGATTTCCTCTCCAGTTTTTAAATTAATGAACTACAGTTTCCATTAAAAAATAAAATAAAATAAAATCCAACGCTTCACCATGCCAAAACAAAATTGTACAAACTAGACAAACAAAAACCAAACACGCACCCTGAAAATCATACTAGTAACAACACTTTCAATCTAAGGACGACTAACCATGAGCTTGTTTCAACCATGCTTGAAGCCTTTCAGATAACTACATAATAGCCAGAGAAGCTTCAAAGCACTTCATCTATGTACTGGCGTAGACGAGGCATTCTCCATAATTCTGTTCCCTTGTCTACTTGGATTCGACCGAAGACCTCTAATCATGGGCTTCACGTTTTCAGTAGTCTTTATAATGCCGAAAAACATGAGCCTATATAGAACCACCATCCCTAACAAAACAGATAGATCGACCCATTTAGAATATCCCATCTGCATTTGCCATTCATCCCTCAAAATTGCCTCACCACTGATGGTAGGAGCCCCTCCTATTTGATTGTTAAGAAAAGTTTGTCCTTCAAATTCATTCTTGTAGAGTCCCTGATTTGCATATTTATGGAATGCTATGTAGTACATTGGGTATTTCCAGAATGGATTGGGGAGGTCATTTGGCAATCGAAAGAAACCACCATTCAATATCATGACGCCTTGAATTCCAGCTCCTGTAATGATACCCATGAGGAAGTCTGGTACGATACTCGCAACAATCATCATTAAGCTCTCAACTAACATCGTACATGCGAACAGTACTAGAGCAAAGTACACAAAATGATCAATTCCCCTTTGAAGGCCGACAAGGAAATAAGCTATGGCTCCAGGAGTCAGAGAAATTAGGAGCAAGTACGGAATAGAAGAAAAAGTGTTGCCAAAGACGAAAGCAGCAACCCCGTAGTGTCCATTTAATCTTTCACGTTCGAAGATCTGACCAAATAGAGGGAAAAAAATGACACATCAGGACTCTCGCTGAAGTAATGATACATTCATACCAGCCCAGGTGTGTTAGAGATGCTATTAGTAAAAAAATTCACAATTTTATAAAGTTTCAACTGTACGTAACTAGCTAAAAATTCTCTGCATAGATAGGAATAACAAAATGTAGGGATCTAGAAAAGACAGATAATTATACACATGATGAAATGTCTCAATCAAGTCCTATACCTTCATGTCCTCTACGAAAGAAGGGAATCCCCCGATTGACATGAAAGCCAAGAATGCGGCTACAAACATAAGCATTGATCCTCTGGCCTGGAAATATAGAAATTCAATGATATATGATAGTAAGCTACGGCACTTTAAGTGCTACTAGGCCTTACTCCAACACTAAGGAATAAGCTAGAGTACTATCTACTATTCCATCAAATCTTGTTCATGTCACGGCAAATAATATACCTGAATTGAGCCATAAGAATGACCAATATCATAGAAGATAGTTCCCAAACATAAACACAGAGCGATGATGATTGCAAGGCGCAACCAATAGTACCCTAGATCACGATTCATATTCACCAAGGACCTTCTTGTAAGAACCATGGACTGGGTACTGAAGCTAGCTTGGCTGCCCTTCTCCAATACTCCCCCTCCCTACATCGAGAAAAGTTATTTAAATTAGTTCATAACTTCTATACATTAGGTGTCAGATTCATACTAGAAATTGCAATAGCATGTTCCTTATGTTGTGAATAATTAACTGCGGAAACAACGTTACCCACACCAAACGGATCAATCCTACACAAAGATTGATCTTTCTCAATAGACAAGACTTCAACACCCTCCAAGCAATATCCCAACACTTCTCAATATCAAATAACAAGCATATGAAATAAGACAATCAATGTAAAAGAAGAACAAACCACAAGACGAGATATATCGTGGTTCGGCAATTTGCCTACTTCCACACCGCGAGTTCCAAGCTTTACTAGATGTCCGAGTAATCGATTACAAGTCTCTCTCAATTCACTCACAAAGAATGAACACTCAACTCACAAAGAATTGTTCTCTTGTAATAACTCTCTTTCTTGGTTTTGGAAAAGTTAGGTTTTCAAAAACTGATTTTGTTTTATACCAAAACCAAAAATCGCGTTTCGTAATGTAGGCCCGCAAAAGACTGAGCGCTGGTGGGCTTCTACTGAAGGGCCAGCATTAAAACCATGAAGCGCGCTTAAATCATCTGGAGTAGTGAGCGAAGAAGTCGCTTCACTCCTTGAAGGGGCAAGCTTCGACCGCGGAGAAACAAAAATTTCTCTACATTCTCCACTTCGGTGAGGTTTTAACACATAAAACCAAGCTAACACATCCAAAGAAGATCACATCCAAGAGGGAACACCTCCAAAGAAGGAAGACTCGCATCAACCGCCTCGGCGGCTATGCCTGCCTGTGGGCTCTTTCAAACATGTAGGATTTGGAGCAAGTCCAAACAGTGTTGGAACTTAACTCCGGTGACAACTTTTCACAAGATATCGCAGGGTTGTCATGGGTGTCTACTTTCTCAAGTGCTACATCACCATCCTCAACGACATCCCGTGATAAAGTGATATCGACATCAATATGCTTGGTCCGACCATGATGAACTTGGTTCTTCGCCAAAATGAATAGCACTCGACTATCACAATATACAAAGAACACCGTTTCGCTTCAATACCCAAATCATCTAGAAGACCTCGGCCATAGTGCCTCTTTTCATCGCCTCGCCCATCGCCATATACTCGCAAGTAGTAGATAGAGCAATCAGAGTCTCAGAAGATAGACCTCCAACTAACGGTGCACCATGCATCATAAACACATAACCAAGAGTCGATTGTCGCCTATCTAGATCACCGCATAATCGAATCCACAAACCCACCGACATAACAAGTGCCTCCACCATAAGCTAATCCCACATCCAAAGTACCCTTCAAGTACCTTAGTACCCATTTCATCGCTTCTCCCAATGCCGCTTCCCGTGATTTGCCATATATTGCCGCCACAACACTAATCGCCTGCGGAAATGTAATGCGTGTGCACACCATAGCATACATCAAACTACCCACGGTGACTTGCATAAGGAACATTAGCCATATGCTTTTGTTCCTCCAATCAACTAGGAGAGAACTTAGCCGAAAGCCTAAAATGCCCAGCCTAAAGGAGTAGAAACCGACTTTGCATTCTCCATACCAAATCGAGAAATTACTTTTTTCGAATGTATTTCTTCCGAGATACAACTATCCGCCGCTTCTTCCTATCTCTCGTCAATCTCCATGCCCAAGATCTTCTGGCTCCACCTAAGTCTTTCATCTCAAACTCGAGCTAAGTTGAGATTTCAACTTGTCTATCTCCACCATGCTTTTGGAAGCAATAAGCATGTCATCCACATAAAGCAGAGATAGATGAAGTCATTACCACGAAGCCTTCTAAAGTAGACACCTGAAGAGTCATACTTACTTCGGTGTACTCATGTCAGATCATGAATGTGTCAAAGTTTTTGTACCATTGCTCGGGGCGATTGCTTTAACCCGCATGGACCGATTCAATTTGCATACATAATCTTCTTTTCAAGAACGACAAACCCTTCAGAGGTTGTCTCATATAGATCTCTTCTTCCAAGTCCCCATGCAAGAAAGTTTTCACATCAAGTTGCTCTAACTCCCAAGTTGAAGTGAGCAACTAAACTTAATAACACACCTAATGGACGTATGTTTGACCACCGGGAAAATACTTCATTGTAGTCAACTCCTTCCTTCGTCGGAAAACCCTTTGCTACCACTCTTGCCTTGTACCCAAGATTGTCGGACTCGGGAAGGACCTCTTTCTTTTCTCAACACCCATTTATCGCCGATAGTCCTTTTGCCCTTTGGCAATAAAACTAGGTCCCATGTGTGATTTTTATCAAGAGATTCCATCTCTGCTGCATAGCTACCAACCAATCTCTCAGAATGAAGCATCTAAATGCCTTCCTTTGAAGCTATCCGCTCATCATCTTCGATATTCAAAGGCATATGCCACTAAATCCACCGACCATAGTGTTTCACCGGCTTCTCGTGCCCATACTTGTGCACTTCTTTAACTTGTCTCTCGTGGCTCAGTGGTCACCCACTACAAGTCATGGATGCTCTTGCTCTTCTTCCCTCTGTTGTCGCGGTGGTTCCATGATTTGGTACCTCATCATGATCTAACCAACCATCTGCCAGATCGGGATAACTCAAGCTCAAGAGTTTGAACTTCTATAGACTCACCATTCTCATTTCAGCCTTCCGGCCATCAAAGATAACACTAAGTCTCATCAAAAGTAACATCTCTCACGATCAGAACTTGTGGGCTTCTAGACACCACAATCAGTATCCCTTTACCCCATTTTATGCTCTAAGAATATGGCCTTCTTAGCTCTAGGATCTAGCTTTGTTGCCCCTCACATGGTAGTAAGTCGCCGATCCAAACACTCGCAAGATACTATAATCACTGGGTTACTCGACCACACCTCATAAGGTGTCCCGCAATCTATAGCCGGGTAATCGGGTGACCTATCAGACAGTAACACGCCATGGACACCGTGATTCCGCCTAATACTTTTGCCTGGGGACCGCATTAGACAATAAACATCTTGCTCTTTCAAGCAAAGTTCTATTCATCCTCTCTCGCCATTCCATTCTCGGCTGTATGCCTCCCTCGATCGCCCAGTTGTCCGGCAATTCCGCAAGCATTTAACTCTTTGAAAGGTCCATAGGTATACTCAAGCACCATTGTCGTAACCGTAATGTCTTTACCTTCCTATCAGGCGATTCTCAACCCTTGCCTTCCACTTTTAAATGTCTCAAACACTTCATCTTTCGATTTCATCATATACACCCACACATAGCGAAAGTGTGATCATCAATGAATGAGACATAATAGCGTTACCTCCCTCGAAGCCACCCCCGAGGGTCCCCAAACATCCGTGATGCACATAATCAAGGATGCCATTGTCGTGGTGCTTGCTTTGACTTGAACTTGACTCTCAGATCGCTTCCCATAGACGCAATGCTCACACGTAACCCCATACTTGGCTTCTTCAAGTTCTTCAAGAACCTCGCTTGACAACTCGGACAAAACCCTTTTCACTTATATGCCCTAAACGCGATATGCCACATCTTAGTGCACTCGTAATCATTACTACATGCACCCATCGCTACATCGCTTTATCACCGCATACTACCAATCGTGAGTATACAAGGTTCCATATTTTTGACCCTTCATAACAATTAAAGAGCCATTAACAATATTTAGACTCCACCTTCGCCACAAACTTGTGGCCTTTGGAATCCAAGGTACCAAGAGAAATAAGACTTTTCTTTAGCTCAGAACATGTCTCACATCGGGTTAGAGTCCTCACTACACCATCATACATCTTGACCCGTGATAGTTCCAATTCCTACCGCCTTACAAGCAACGCCATTACCCATTAAAACAGTAACCACCATCAATGCTCTCTATAAGAAGTAAACCACTTTCTATTCGGGCACATATGATAGGAACATCCCGAATCAAGAATCCACCTCTCGGTTATATAGTCTTTGTGTGGACACACAAAGATCTAACTCATCCTCTTCAGAGCTCCAAGCATAATTTGCCTCAAATTTTGCCTTTACCTTTCTTCCCGACCATCTCTTGTTTCTTTCTTAAAGGGTGGGGACAATTACTTGCGTAATGTCCTTTTCATTGCAATTGTAGATGTACATGTTTTAAAGGCTTCTTTGACTTGGACCTAGAATTATCATTACTTGAATAATTCCTGTTCGGATTTAATTTCCTCTTGCCACTAGCCCCCGACTTGCATCAATGCTATTCTCTACACGTCTTCTTCATTAACTCATAAGAAAGAAGAGCACTCAACTTTCGTCAAGATCGGCGACTTCTCTCGTTCATGAATGTAGTCATTAGATGCTCATAGCTTTCTCGGCAAGGAGAATATTAAACATGCCGCTTGATCCTCATCATCCATCTTCATACCAACATTCAAATAATCCGCTAGACGCCGACGGAACTCACTCACGCTTTTGCATCGTTGAACCATCGACCATCATGTACCGATAAAGACGCTTCTTAAGGTACATCTTGTTCGTCATGCTCTTGGTCATATACATAGACTCTAGTTTGAGCCAAATACCGGCAAATGTATTTTCTCCCATCACACTATACATGACCTCATTAGCAAGACATAACCGGATTGATGAACAAGCCTCAAGATCGAACTCTTCCCAATCATCATTACTCATACTTTCGCCTTTAGATTTAATCCCCTTCAAAGCCTCAGGCAAACCTTGTTGGATGAGGATGTCCTTTACTTGGACTTGCCAAATCCCAAAGTTATTCTTCCCATTAAACTTCTACTTCAAACCTTGCGTTTGACATCTTGGGAGCCATCTTTCAAGTTACACACAATAACCCAAAAGAAACAGTTTCACCTCGAATTTAATCGAACACCTTGTCTACACAAATTTTAGTACTAAACTCAAAATCCTAGGTCGATACCTACGCCTCGATACCATTTGTTGTGAATAATTAATCATGGAAACAACGTTCCATTGACTCAAACGGATCAATCCTACACAAAGATTGATCTTTCTCAATAGACAAGACTTCAACACCTCCAAGCAATATCCCAACACTTTCAATATCAAATAACAAGCATATGAAATAAGACAATCAATGTAAAGAAGAACAAACCACAAGACGAGATATATCGTGGTTCGCAATTTGCCTACTTCCACACCGCGAAGTTCCAAGCTTTACTAGATGTCCGAGTAACGACATAAGTCTCTCTCAATTCACTCACAAAGAATGAACACTCAACTCACAAAGAATTGTTCTCTTGTAATAACTCTTTCTTGGTTTTGGAAAAGTTAGGTTTTCCAAAAATCTGATTTTGTTTTTATACCAAAACCAAAAATCGCTGGGTTATTCAGTAGGCGAGGCCCGCAAAAGAGAGCTGGCGCTTCTTAATCCGCGCTGGGGCGCTACTGTTAAAGCCATGAGCTGGGCCGCTTTCTTTGAGCGGGCGCTTAAATCATCTGGAGTAGTGAGCTGAAGTCGCGCTTCACTCGAAGCGCTGGGCGACCGACCGTGAGAAACAGAAATTTTCTCTACACCTTACATACTAGCTGTAAGATTATTTAAAAAAGTATGCATGTAAGATTAGCTCAATTACCTTCTTATGTATCTCAGCTATTTGTGCACCAAGTTGCTGGCCAATTTGAGATGATTTGTATGAGTTAGCAAGTGAGTTAATTGCTTCCTCAGTGCTTATCGACTTGCCATATCCCTGTTCAATGTCCTAGAGATATATCAAGAAAATTAAGCTTCAGTTACATATTTATCTCGTTAATAGATAGAAGATTGTGCAAAGTCTTGAATTAATGAAGGATTACTGGATCAAAATCTTTATTGATGGTTCTAAGGTAATGATCTGATGGATTCCTCATAGTTGGGCATGGGAAACCATTCAATGAGAAAAACTGCACAAATTGACCAAAAGTTGTATTAGTGCAAGCATCTCTTGTAAACATGAAACTAACGCAATGTCTAATTTGGCCTAAAAAGTAAACAGGATTACCTCCTCTGCCGCAGAAGCTGGACCAAAGTACACTGTTTTACCATATGACAGTAGACAAAGATTGTGAAAAAGTTCAAAAACTTCACTACTAGGTTGGTGGATGGCTACTACTACAGTTCTTCCATCTTGTTTAGCAAGACCTACAATTCTTTTCATGATGTGATATGAAGCAGCACTATCTAGTCCACTCGTCGGCTCATCTAGAAACAGAAGTTTTGGTCGCATTAAGATCTCGATACATATACCAACCCTTCTCTCTTTGTCCACCACTTAGTCCTTTATTTCCCCATCCTCCTATTCTTGTGTTCATTGCATCTTGTAATCCCATCTCTTTTATTGTAGTATCTGCTCTCTCTCTCTTCTCTGATCTTGACATGGAATCAGGTAGTTGTAGTAGAGCTGAGTAGTAAACAGCTTCTCTTACTGTCAATGTTGTCATTAGAATATCGTCTTGGGTCACATAAGCCTGTTGACAAATAAATGAATTAAAAATAAAAACTACGTTAGATTGACATCAATACCATATTATACATTGGTGTTTTGTAAGTGGTTGAAAATCTTCTTGAACAGAATAGATTTGAATTGTTGAAAAGGCAATCATAGTTTCTATGCGTTTATGTGTGTTCAGGCCACGCATATAATGCAATAAATTAAATCCCCAGTCGCCATTGCTAAAATCAGAAAGCGCGCTTTGATTAATTTGTAGCTTACTTTTTTTTTCCCGTTTTTTTGGGTAAATATACTTATATTTATTTATTGAAATACCAAACCTCTGTACAAAAGCCTTGAACATCAGACAAGATCATGTGAGATACAAATGATGGACATTGATTCCACCAGAATGAGGTAAAAGGATTGGACAAATGTTTAACTTCCATAGACTGACCAGGTTGATGAGGAAATAGGTGGCATGGTCGCATGGAACAAGGTATGTAAGCCTGGATCTGAAGGAGGTTTGGGTATCAGAAAGCTGAGAATTTAGCACTCTTGATGAAGCTGGTTTGGCATATGTATAACAAAGAAGATGACTTCTCTGTGTTCATGAGAAGTAAATACTTCACAAGGGATGGTGACCCTATCGGCTACAATACAAAACCCACCATTTGGCCAGGATTGAAAAGGCGTTGAAAGAAGTCAGAACTAGTTGCAAGTCTTCTAACTTTCAACTTCTTGTTCCTGAGTTCAAGTCTTCTCAAGTTCAAGTCTCAGGGCCGCCCCTGACAAGCAGCACGTATTCATCAATTGCCCAAAATCAACACAAACTCAGTGGACTACTTGATTTGGAAGCCATACCAGAAAGGAAAGTTTACAGTCAGCTTAGCTCATGAAGACACCAGAAGAAAGAATCAGAAAGTGTGGTGGCATAAATTCATATGGAATACTTATGCAAATCCGAAAAAAGGCAGCCATGGCAAGGAAGCTTTTACACAGATGTGCAACTACAGAAATGCTTTTAAACAGAAAAAAAAACTTTAAGTTTGCTTCTAGATGCTACCTTGGATGTCACTCAGAGGAAGATATACAGCACGTTTTGTGGGAATGCAATTCTTAAAAGACTTGTGGGATTGGTTGTCTGATATGTTCGGCTTTAGTAGAGGCTTAAAGAATTTTAAAGAGGTTATGCTACAGGGAAGACAATAAAGTTCTATCATCAGACACGCTTGGAATGCAACAGTGGCCGGTCGATGGGACAATAGCCTTATTATGGCAACAGAGAAATGGCATAGTTTTTTACAACAAGAAACAAAATCCACTGGCCTGCAAAAATGACATTCGAAGACAAGTACACTATTCTTACCCGCTCTCGAAAGGAACAAGTTGGATCTCAGATTTTGTAGTGCTCGGGACTCGGACTGAAATTGCCAAGAGTACCAAAGATTAAGGAATGTAAGTGGGACCCTCCAGATGAAGAAATTATATAGATAAACACTAATGGTTCCTCTCAAGTAAATCCAGGACCAACCGGATATGGTGCAACTTATAGAAATAGTGAATGTGAAGTACTACAAGTCCTTTGCAAAAATATGTAGCTGAAGTCATGGGCACCATAGAAAGTGTAGAAGTGGCACTGTGTAATAGATGGAACAAAGTTTGGGTCAAGTCAGACTCGAGAGTAGCTGTCACTGCCTTTGGCACCTCAGAACTTCGGTGGGAAGTAAAACCTAGATGGGAAAGATGTAAGGAGAAACTCAGCTATGTGAAGGCGACAAGCACGTGGCGTGAAGTCAATTTTGCAACAAATAAAGCTGCAAAACGACAGTATTAGCTTAAACACACAAGAGTAGTATGTATATCTAGGGACACCAACATGGATTTCTAAGTGGGAATCACCTGATGTAACTTACTACATACTGATTTGAATCCGGTTAGTTGGGAAATGTACTCCTAATTAAGCAACCTTCTTGTAACCTCTTCTTCATTTGAATACAACCTACTAACTTGTAAAAAAAAATGGTGAGCGAGGAACCGGGTTATCCATACATGCATCCTTCATCTGCAGTGTAAAGGAGCATTTTAGTTTCACCTTTACATACAAGATAGGAAGGAAAATGGAATTGAATGTGGGGAAGACCGAGTTCGTTGATGAGCAAACTGCCTACGTATCTATCTTTCGATTCTGAGGGGAGAGAAGAATCAAGTCTGGCGTAGTTCATATGGGAGGTATTTATAGATGGTGAAGGTGAATCTTAGCCCAACACGTGTAAAAATTCATCCAAATGTATGGTTGAGATTGAGAAGGAGTATGAGAACGGTCTTGGTAGGAGTACTGTAATGATGGGGATCAGTAGCTGTGGTTAGTAGCTTGTGGTAGTGGTTTGTGAAAGTGCATCTTTGGTAATGATTACTTCTAGAAGATAAGCTGAGTCATGATATAGAACGATCCGTGTAGTGAGGTGCGAAGTCGACCGTTTCTAGAGCAATCTCGCGCTTCGTAGAAGCCGATGATGATAGGTCGCTCTGAAGGTAGTTCGGAGAACTAAGTCAGAGGTCAGTGTGGTATTTCCATTATGCTGCGCGCGTGCTTGATATTCTAGAATGAGAATATCACTCCCTCACACAGCCCCCTCTCAGTATGTCGTATAGCTCATTGAAGCGACCTGCTGAGAGAACATGGTAGCGCGTGTTGAGCATGAATGAAGAGGTGGACTGATGTAGATGGAAATACCCAATGAAGTACCGAGGTCGTCTCATGCTGTCTGACGAACTGGTGTACGGTGATAACCAACACATGGATGGCACGTGAGAAAATCTAAGCAGCTGTTGAGGAAACGTGTCACCGCGTTTTCCGAATTTGGTGAAAAGACGGGTCCTTGGTACACGTGTGTGGGCTAGGGCGTAGGTTGTAATCATATTGCATTGGGAACTGAAGGGGCGGTTATTCAAAATCAAACTTTGGAGAACTGAAAAGTTAGTTTTCGTTTTCTTCTTTAACACCAAGGCAAGGTAGGGTTTCTCAGGTTAGTGTTTTTGCTACTGCTGCTTTTTTGTTTTTCCATTTCCTTATTCTTGTTCAGGTGTTATGTGTTTAATAGCTAGATTGGTGTTAGGTTTTATTGTTTAATTTTGGGCATTTGATAAGGAAAACACGAGATGTCCGACTCGATGATACTACCGGAAGAGGAGGTTCGGGAAGTGTCTTTAAGTTGTGGTGAATATGAGGAAGACAAAGAGGATTGATTGGGTTTTTGAAAGTGGACTTGAGGATGATGAGGCTGAGGTTAGGGATGATGAGGATAGGGCACGCTCTGGTTCTATGGGTGCTGTAGCTAGCACTTCAGGTCGTGAAGAGGGGTCGTCCTTTAGTGGGTTGCCCCCTAGGACGGTGGATTGTCTTACATGAAAGGTGTTCCCCTAACCGAGGCAGCTTATGGGATAGAAGTAAATGACTTAGAGATACACGACCCAGGCCAGAACGAAAATGTGCGGAGTGAGGAGTACAACCCTCCGAACTGTGGGATAATAATCTGTGAGGGGCAGCTGAGGGCTGGTATGAAGATATCGTTCTCGAAACTGGTTTGTGACTTTTTAAATTTCTGCTGGAAGTCCCCCTGTTAGTTTGTTGGTAACACTTGGCAACTATTCAAGGTGTTCGATTTACTGAATGCGAGTAGTGAGTACTGCATAGGGGTAGGTGATATTATTGAGCATTTTGTGGGAAGCAATCTCGTAATTTCAATTTTAGCTTGCAAACCCTGACGGAGAATTCTAGTGTGTTGGATGGTGTAAGCAATGAGGCTTGGAAGAAGAGACCGTTACTGTTAGTTGGGAATTACTGTGCTAGAGGATGTAGTTTACAAACTAGGGTTTGTAATATTGCTGGTGGGTAGGAGTGTATTGCTATTGTCGTTTTGATGGTTGGATTGTTGTTATTTTAACTGACTTAGGCCTTTGTTGTGTTTGCAGAGCTCGCTATAGAGAAGCGAACGAAGCGGCAGGAAATAGAGAAGTTTGCAAGGTTGACTCGGGCTTAGAAACAAGCGAAACTGCCTGAGGTCGTGCATTTCTTTGTGGAAAAAGGAGGTCCCGTGATTAGGGAGAAACGAAGGGGTTAGAAGGAAAGGGCTCGGGGTCAAACTAGTGAGACAGCAATGGATAAGCAAAAGAGCGATCTGGTGACCAGGGAGGATAAGAACCGAGGTTGTACTGCTCCTAGGCGATCCACAGGAGGTGTTGGTGCCTCGGGGTGTGGTGGGCCGGGTGGGCGACCTGAAGGGGGGTCTTTTGGTGCACCTGTAGAGCTGGATATGGTGACCTTCAATCCTCATGAGCGGAGTCGCTCATTGAAGAGAAAGGCTGACGCACCTGAGCAAGATGCTGAAAAGATTGTCAAAGCTACGAAGCATGTGCTTGGTGAAAGTTCTAGTACTGGGGGCAATTCTGATGGTGGGTGAGTTGGTGGTAATGCCACTCGCAGTACCAGGTCGAGGCCTGAACCCGTCATGGACCTGGAGACTTTTGGGGTCGGGCGGAGTTAAGCCCAGATCTCTCGAGACCCTACCGTTGGCCAAGGCTAATGCCCCAACTAAGTTGAGTCTAACTAACTATTATTGTATGTGTGCTAATGCAGCCTTGTGAGTGGGTTCCAAAGTCAAGGAGATCGCCTGACCGGGTTGAATCGATAGAGAGAACGTGGTGAAGCTGAAAGACGAGCTGAAGGATGTTCAGGATTGCTTATAGCATAGATCGTCGGGAGTTTGCGGAGGTGAAGAAAGAGCACCAGGTGCTTAAGTTGGTGAAGTTTTTGAAAGATACCGTGGTGGAAGACCTTAAGTTGAAATTACAAGCCGCTGAGGAGAACGTTTCTGATGCGACTGGAGAAATTGGTAGGTTAAATGACTATGCCCAGCACTGCAAAGAAGTTGCTCAAAAAGTTACTAAAGCGTATGACGATCTGGATGCTGATTTCCTTGAGCTAGAGGCAGATTACAAAGCCTTGAAAGAGGAGCATGAACGCGGGGCTCCCAAAGACATCGGTTTGTACCAGACATTGGGAGATGCATGTGATGCTCCTACTTCTGCGGTATCTGCTCAAGAGGTCATTGAATCCCGAACTGAAGGTGTTACGCCAGATGCGTTTGTGAATTTGGGTGCAGATGGTCGTTCGATTGTGATTGAAGGGTGATGTAGAGGTTGAAGACCCTCTGGCTGTTGAAAATTTAGTCCGCACTTCCGGAGTTTGAGAGTTGTGAGGGTATTTTCTTGATTCTCGATGTTTGTAAGTTGTGATACATTAAATTCGGTTTTAAAGGGTAACCGGACGATTCGACTTTCTTTTATGGTTGTCAAAACACGGTTTAACCGGCTCCCCCAGATTGTTATGGGGAGCTCTCGCCGTGATGATGAATGATGATTAGCCGAGCTGGATTTCCTGAGTAGACTCAGCAGCTCGGCTAGTAGACGAACTGGGCCTGAATTTGGTTGAACAATGCGGCCTTTTGCTTTTATGAAATGCTGGTTTCTGCTTCTCCGCTCTGTTTAACTTTTGTTTGTGTGAATGTATGATTCTTGATATTGTTGTAATGGTCTGTCTGTGTGAGCGACTTTTGGTATGAGTGGGGTGGCTAAGTAGCGTGTGATCCTGGATGAGCGTTCTGATCTTTATGCGTTATTAGCGTTGTAGGTCGTGAGTATCCTTAGTATGTCTTAAGCGTTCTAGGCTTTAGATCAGAAAAACTACAGTGTGTGCATGGCACATGTAGGAATATGAGCGATCGAAGATATAAAATGATGGCTGCCAAGTGGCCCGTCATTTGGCGCCTCGATGTAATTATCATGTGCCTTGGGAAGGGACGTTACTTGAGCATAAGTAGAACTGTTAAGAAAAACTCAAAGGGTATTTGCTCTCCTTCGCCTCTCCAAGCCGCCGGCCCAAAGTTCGGCGCTTTTACCTTTGTTGATCGACTGAGGTACAAGTTCTTCTTTACTTAGTTTTTCGTTGGATAGGAATGCTTTGCTTTTGTGTTAGTTCAATGATCTTTTGGTTTCATTTGTAGACTCGAGTATGGCCAGGCGCCATGGAAATTCTGCTGGTGGTGATGAGGGGACGAGGGAAACCTCTCCCATTGTGATGGAGGAGATGGAGTTTAGACCCCATCCGTATGGGAACCATGGTAAGCGCAAAGCTGTTGGCTCTGGTTCAAAGAAAGGCAAACGTGCCAAGGTGGAGGGGCGCAGGCGACCTGGAGGTATCGTGTTCAGGTCTCCCAGTCGAGGAGGGGGTAGCGACCTGAACCAGGAGGAACATGGCAAACTGGGACAAGGTCACAATGCTGCGGCTAGCAGTTCGTCCCAGCGTCCTGGTGATGTGGGGAGCAACTTCTTTTATGTTGGGAAAACGGGGAAGAAGCGCATGGTGAAACGTTCTGATTGCAGCTTCCATTCGGCCTCTGTAGCGACCTGCCTCCTGGAAGAATGGTTCTAGATGGTGATAAAGCTGAGATGGAAGATGAAAGTTTGGAAACGACCCTGAAGACCACAAACTTGACTTGTTGTTTGGTGAGCTTTATACTTGTACTGATTTCTTGTGGTGTGAATGACGACTGCTAACATTGGTGTTCCCATTGCAGTTTTTGGCGGGGTATGATAAACTGAAGCGAGCTGTAAAACCTTCCGATAATGTCGATGGTGGCGCGGTTGAGCTGGTTAGGATGTGTACTGCCTGGGAGGCTGATAAGAAGAAGATGAAGGCTCTGAGGAAAGAACATCAGGACGCGCTGGAGGAGAAAATTGTGTTAGTTAGTTCAATGAAGGACCTGCGTGAAAAGTCAAGGCCGTGGATGAGAACGCCAGCGATTGTCAAATTGTGGTACCTAAAAAAAAGCGGAATATGATCGAGTTTGTGAAGATTATGATGTGTCGGGCGAACTATGACGTTGAACTACTAGAAAAGGTAGATCGTGAGGCTGAAGAAACTACTGCACTTGTCGTAGCACGCGATGCGAGTAATGTCCCTTCTACCAGCGCCGCTCCGACTAATAAACATGTTGTTGCTGATGCTGGATGATGATTGCTGGCCTTGTCTTTGTAAGTGATGAATTTTTTTTTTGGGTGTTTTCTTAGTTCTCCTCTCTGTGAGAGAGTTAAACAATAGAACTGGTTTCTCAGGTTCGCCTTTTTGGTACAAATACATAACGAATTGGTTTCCATGAAAGTGGCAGTTCGCTTTTCACAAAAACTTGTAAGAATGCCGATCTGAATTTCCTGGGTAGACCCAACAAATCGGTGTATTAGTGGACTGGCTTCCTGAGTTTATTCAGGTAGTTCAATTGATGGAAGGTTATGTAATACATGTTTCTTATTTATGCTTGACTGTTTGTTCTTATCGTTTTGTTCATAATGAATGTGGCGTATAGTGCCTACTAAGCTTGAGATTTAGCTTAAGGCAGTGTATTGCTTATGGATGACATTCTCACTAAGTTGATCCTAGGATTATAGGTCATCAACTAGTGAGAATTGGAGAGGCTATGGAGCATGTAAACTCAAGAGAGCGCGCGTGTTAGCTTATGAAAGCGTACTACTCGTTGATAGCGTTCTCACTGAGTTGATCCTAGAAGTATAGGTCCTCAACTAGTGAGAATTGGATAGGCTATGGAGCCTGTAAGCTCAAGAGAGTGTGCTGCTCACGGAAAGCGTGTTAGCTTATGAATGCGTACTGCTCGCTGAGAGCGTTCTCACTGAGTTGATCCTAGAAGTATAGGTCCTCAACTAGTGAGAATTGGAGAGGCTATGGAGCCTGTAAGCTCAAGAGAGCGTGCTACTCACGGAGAGCGTGTTAGCTTATGAAAGCGTACTGCTTGCTGAGAGCGTTCTCAGTGAGTTGATCCTAGAAGTATAGGTCCTCAACTAGTGAGAATTGGAGAGGCTATGAAGCCTGTAAGCTCAAGAGAGCGTATTGCTCATAGAGAGCATGTTAGCTTATGAAAGCGTACTGCTTGCTGAGAGCATTCTCACTGAGTTTATCCTAGAAGTATAGGTCCTCAACTAGTGAGAATTGGAGAGGCTATGGAGCCTATAAGCTCAAGAGAGCGTACTGCTCACGGAGAGCGTATTAGCTTATGAAAGCGTACTGCTTGCTGAGAGCGTTGAAACTCATGAGAGTGCTGGAAGTGTGCGTATACTGGTGGTGCTTTCCGTGCGAGTTCGGTGCTTTGTTGATGAGATTGAACGGAGTAGGTTGTAATACAAACATAAGTAAACTAAACCTGAATTTACAGCAAGTAAAAACATGGAATGTACAACACTGCTTTTTATTAATAAAATTTCTTTAACAAATAAGTGTTCCAAAAGTGTGGCAATGGTTTTCCTTCTTGGGTCTTGATCCAGTACGCTCCATTGTCAACGACTCGTTACACTATGTATGGTCCTTCTCATGTTGGTGCTAGCTTGGAGTCATCTTGAGTCTTTTTCAGAACTAGGTCACCATGTTGAAAAGATCAAGGATTTACTCATTTGTTGTAGGACTTCTTCAGAGTTTGTTGGTAAGATGCCACTCTGATGGCTGCTAGGTCGCGGCATTCTTCTAGTAAGTTGACCTCTTAAGCTAGGACGGAGTCATTATGTCCAGACTCAACGAGTTCTGATCGAGTCATAGTGACCATAAGTTTGGTGGGAATCACCACTTCTGTGCCATAACATAAAGAGAATAGTGATTCGCCTGTGCTGGAGCTAGCTGTGGTGCGATGAACCCACAAAATATTTTCTAACTGATTTGGTCATTGACTCTTGTTCTTTTCAATCTTTTTCTTCAAAATCTCCAAAATTACTTTGTTGCTAGCTTCGGCTTGGCCATTGCTTTGAGCGTACTGGGGGGTGGAAAATGCATGACAGACCTTCCACTTGGCCAGAAACTCCTTGACTGTTTTCCCCTTGAATTGGGAGCCATTGTCTATCACCAATGTGTGTGGCAAACCAAATCTAGTGATGATATGAGTCCAGATGAAGTTTCTGACGTGTGATTCCTTGGCATGTGCTAAAGGAATTGTTTCGACCTACTTGGTGAAATAATCAGTTGCAGCTAGGATGAACCGAAAGCCGGTACTTTTTTGTGGGATGAACGGTCCCATGATGTCCAAGCCCCACATGTGAAATGGCCAAGGGCTGGCAATGTTGATTAACTCGCGGGCTGGCTAGATTATATTGTGGCCAAAGGTCTGGCATTTGATGCACTTGAGTACATACTTTTTGGCATCGACTTGCATTCTTGGCCAGAAGTACCCCTGGGAGATTGCTTTGTGAGCCAAAGAGCGACCTCCAGCGTGGTTACCGCATTCGCCCTCATGAATTTCAGCAAAAATTAACTGACCTTGTTCTGGGCTTATACACCTCAAGTGAGGGCCGCCAACATTTGTGGAATAATTTGTCATTGACCAAGCAGTAACGACGTGCCTGGTATGGAATTTGACTGGCTTTGGCACGTTCTGCTAGGAGTGTACCATGTTAGATGAACTCTATGATAGGCTGCATCCATGTTTGGCTCATCTGATCTTCAGAGAGTGGGGACAGGTCGCTGATTTCTAAGATGTGCTGAACTTGGTAAGCAGGTCAGTTAATTACTTCAATGAGTAACTACCTAGGGGCGCAGTTCGGTGTTTGTGTAGCCAAGTAAGCTAAACTATCTGTGTGATGATTTTTGTCACGCAAAAAATGGTGTATTGTGGTTTTCTTGAAAGAAGGAAGTAATTGATAAACAACTTGAAGGTATTTAGAAAGGTTACCTTCGTGGGTAGTGTACTCTTTAGCAATCTGGCGAACAACCAGTTGCAAGTCACTAAAGACTTGAAGTTCTTGTACACCGAGCTGTAGCGCCATTCTAAGCCCCACGATTAATGCTTCATATTCCACCTCATTGTTGGAGGTCGCAAAGTCGATGCGAACTGATTTCTCCATCATTGCTCCATTTGGGGACACTAAGACAACTTCGATTCCACTACCTCCGGGGTTGCTAAAGCCGTCCACAAAGAGAGACGAGACGGTCTTTTCATTTTTCTTTGTGGATGGGACATCTGTTTCTGGTTCCCAATTTAGGTCGTCAACAGGGAAGTCTGTTAGGAAATCTGCAACGACCTGCCCTTTCTGAGAGGTGCATGGGGTGAACTCGATATGGTGTTCCCTGAGTTCTTCAACCCATATTGCCATGCGAGTTGTCTTATTCTCCTTGAGAAGAATTTTTTTCAATGGGAAGTCGGTGAGTACCTTGATTGGATGTGTTTGAAAGTAAGGCCTGAACTTCCTTGCGGAATATAAGAATCGAAAGTGGTGCTCTTTTAATGTAAAGAGTAGTTCTTTTCAGCCGAAGTTAGCATCTTACTTGTAAAATAGATCGGTTTCTCTGAGTTGTTGTCTTCCTTGAAGAGAACCAAACTGATAGCAAAGTCGGAGATTGCCAGATAAAGCCCTAACATTTCTCCATATGTTGGTTTTGCTAGGACGGGAGGTGTTGTCAGATATTCTTTGAGGGTGGAGAACGCTTGGTGGCACTGGTCGTTCCACAAGAACTGCTCACCTTTTTTAAGAAGTTGTAGGAACGGTCGGCACTTGTCTGACGCTCTTGATATGAATCGGTTGAGTGCTGCCACCATTCCTGACAGCTTCTATATTTGCTTCTTTGTTTGTGGATCGGGCATATCCAAGAACGCTCGTATTTGGTCTGGGTTAGCCTCGATCCCCCACTGTGATACCTGGTATCCTAGAAACTTTCCAGAGGACGCTCTAAAAAGACACTTTTCTGGATTCGGGCCGTCCGAAGTTCGGCGTAACCGAGAACGCTTTTGCTCAAAGGTGAGTGAGGTGGTCCCCTGCTTGTTTGCTCTTGACGACCATATTGTCGATATAGACTTCCATGGTATCTCCTAACATGTCAGTGACCAGCTGTTGATAAGTCGTTCCAGCGTTCTTGAGGCCGAACGGGAGGACATTGTAGCAATAAATGCCCTGTTCGGTTATGAATGACGTTTTCTCTTGGTCTTCTTCAGTGAATGGGATCTGGTTGTATCCACTGTACGCATCCATGAATGACAAGAGATCGTGGCCACAGGTTTGGTCCACAAGTCGGTCGATTCGAGGCAAAGAGAAGCTATCCTTAAGTGTTTCTTGGTTGACATTGGTGAAGTCAACGCAGAGGCGGACTGTGTCATTCTTCTTTGGAACTGCTACGATGTTAGCGATCCAGTCTGGGTAATCGACCTTTCTGATGAAACCGACTTGCTTGAGTTTGTCAACTTCATCATTGATTACTTTTTGAAATCTCAGTGATAATCTCCTAGGTCGCTATCGAACTGGTCTAGCATTAGGGTTTACGTTTAGTTTATGACAGGCAACATTTGGATCTATACCCGGGATTTCAATATACAACCAAGCGAAAACATTTTTATTCATGGATAAAAAGTTTACAAGCTAGGCCTTGAATGTAGGGTCAAGGTTAGCCCCTACATAGACGAATTTAGGATCGTCGTCGATTCCTAAGTTCACTCGCTGCCTTTCTTAAGCTTGTTCTTTGGCTGGTAGTGGTTGAGCGTCCTTTGGAGGAGTGACTCCTGGAGACGTTTTGTCGATCAGAGGAATAGTGGGGGTGGCCACAGGAACTGGAGCGACCTCTGTGGTTACGACAACATGGGCTGGTGCGATCGCTGTGGTCATGACAACAGGTGCTGGAGTGATCCCCTAAAGTTGTATTGGTTGTATAAGACAAGATGGGGCGACCTCTGGGGTCCTGACATGTGGAGCAACAACTACTAGAGCGACCTCCGGGGTCTTGACTGATGGTTCAATAACTGCTGGAGCGATCTCTGGAGTCTTTTCAGACGAAGAGACTTTCTTGCTGGAACCACCAGCATTCTGCTTTGGTGCTTTGGCCCTGACCTCAGCAACCAAGTCTTTGGCCATTGTGTAGTTGGTGGGCTCGTTCCTTGTGCTGATAGGTGAGTCAGTGGTCTTGTTCGCTGAGAGGATCTGGTTACAATAATAAGCTTCAAGTTGATTGCTTCGAAGCTCCATCATGCCCCTAGGGCCTGGAAAATTGAGTACTTGATGCAGGGTGGATGGTATGGCTTGCATTTGATGAATCCAACGTCATCTTAGGATGGCGTTGTAGGATGATTTGATGTCAAGAACGCTGAAACGCATGTTGAAGCTGACTTTGTCCTCTCTAGATCCCACAGAGACTGAGAGTATGATATCACCTATTGGGTCGGCTCTGGAGCCATTAAACCTGTATAGGGGAGCAATTGGATCTATGAAGACTGACTTGGGCAACTTCATCTCTTGGATGGTATGGTAGAACAAAATGTCACACCTAACTACCGTGGTCTATCGAGAACACCGCTTTGACCGTCCAATCACCGATTTTGACATGGACTACTAGTGCATCGTTGCAGCGGAGGCAAACCTTGTTGAGGTCGGCCTCCATGAAAGTGATATCCCCGAAGCCGCGACTGAACTTCACGAAGGTGTGCCGCTTTGTGAAGAAAAGTGGTAAACTTTCTTGAAGATTTCTTACGCCTTCTTTTCTTTCTAGACGAGGTAATTGAATCATCTGGGAAAGTGATCATATGAATGGTTCTTTCATTATCACGATCAGACAAGTGCTGGTGTCGATCATGTCGAGAACGGTCTCGGGGACGTCCTCTGCTACGGGAGCGAGCTTGGGCACTGTGGTGATCATGGTAAGGTGGAGATTGACTGCGCACCCTGCGAGCCATGAGCTTATGGCGCAGATCGCCATCAGCGATGTTGGTGTATTTCTTGATATGGCCTACTTCGACGAGATCTTGGGGGTAATGATTGAGCCCCCATCACACGTCGGTCTCGTGACATTTGGCTCAGTGAAAGGCGCAGCAAGGCTTGCCAGATCGATCTTCTAGCTGTCATACATTAGGTCGGTGGTATACAACTTTCTTGATCTTGTCCAATATGTAACTGGGAGATCGTGTGAGAACAGCGAACTCACGGTCATCGTTTCGATTCTCGTTCCCGCCTTAGTTCTTTGCCCGGGTCGCTTTTTGAAGCTAGGGGGTCGTCAGAAATTGTTGCGACTTCTTCTTCTTCTGATAGTCCTTGCCTCTTCAGGCCTTCCTATAACTTAATGTATTTGTCTACTCGAGCGTATAGCTCAGACAACATCTCAGGGCGTTCCTTCATCAACGATCTGGGGAGTGTCGTGTTACGCACATGGCAGGCGTTGGAGAATGCCTAGGTGGCGAATGACTCCTTGAGACCAGTTTTTATGCATAGTAGTTCGACTTTGAACCGACCTAGGAATTCACGAATGGTTTCATCTTCACCTAGGGAGAGCTGGAATAGCGAATCAAGATCAGCTTTTTTACGCCTGTTGTGGACGTATTGACTGGCAAACAGGTCGGTGAGCTGCTCGAAGGTCTTTATCGAGTCTGGCTCGAGTGAAAAGAACCAGTCGAGCGCGCTGTCTTTGAGACTAGCTGGAAACAATCGACAGTGAAAATGATCGAACTCTGGTGCACTATAAAGTGCAAGACTTTGGATGTAGCGAGCCATGTGTTGACTAGGGCATGTGCTGCCATCATACATTGGAAAACGTGGTTGAATAAAATATGGAGGAGAAGCTTTACTAAGTACCTCAGCAGCGAACAGGGACGCACGGTATGTCTTCAACATCTTTTGAACAATCTGCGAAGCGTCTTTCTTGATTGCACTTTGGTCGATCTTTTATGACAGCTCATTAATTTGTTGATTAACCTCGTTGATGCCGTCCTCTGCTAAGGTACCAGGTGGATTCTGTGTGTCCACTTGCGCGCATAGTGTGACATTCTCCTGCCTGAGCAGTGTGATCTGTTCATTCATTGTACCTAACTGACTTGCTAGACTCTGGATTTGAGCTTTGAAACTTGCCATGCTTCGTGGGCTTGTGAAGTTTTCGTTTTGGTTTTGGGAGTGGTTAAGTGGTTTCTCAAGAAATCGAGACCACAGACGGCGCCAATGTAAAAGAGCATTTTAGTTTCACCTTTACATACAAGGTAGGAAGGAGAATGAGATTGAATGTGGGGAAGATCGAGTTCGTTGATGAGCGAACTGCCTACGTATCTATCTCTCGATTCTGGGGGGAGAGAAGAATCAGGTCTGGCGTAGTTCATATGGGAGGTATTTATAGATAGTGAAGGTGAATCTTAGCCCAACACGTGTAAAAATTCATCCAAATGTATGGTTGAGATTGAGAAGGAGTATGAGAACGGTCTTGGTAGAATCTTGTAATGATGGGGATCGGTAGAGTCGCGGGTTAGTAGCTTGCGGCAGTGGTTTGTGAAAGTGCAGCTTTGGTAATGATTGCTTCTAGAAGATAAACTGAGTCATGATATAAAACGATCTGTGTAGTGAGGTGCGAGTCGATCTGTTCTAGAGCGATCTCGCAGCTCGCAGAAGTGAGCTGATGATGTAGGTCGCTCTGAAAGTAGTTCGGGGAACTAAGTCAGAGGTCGGTGTAGTATTTCCATTATGCTGCACGCGTGCTTGATATTCTAGAATGAGAATATCACTCCCTCACATGCAGCTAGATTGAAAGCATACTCCTTTGTGATCATTCCCTAGTTTTGGACTCATGCCAGGTCTAAATTATCGCCCATTAAGTGTGGCTAGAAGATGAGTGCACTAAATTTCAATAGTTTTCAACCACCGTACCCGTTATTTAATTTTGACTGCAACTTATGTGTTGGAAGCATGCTACTGTAGATCTTTAGGATTTCGGCGACCAACTGGTGCATAAGTCAATGCAAGGCCCAAAATATCGATATCGATGAATATATCGGTGTACCCAAAAACCGATATATATCGGATATATCTATTTTTTTGGTGACCAGTCTAAACTATTTAAAATATCAAAAATATAATATTAGAAATATCAGAAATATATTTAAAAATGGTCAAAAAGTCAACCGATATATATTATAAATATCATATATATCGATTATATCGGCGATATAAAATTTTATATCGAAAATTCCGATATATATCGGGAAAAAAAGGATTTTATATTCGGTGGATATATATTGGAAATATCAATATCGGTGTACTAAAATACCGATATATATCGGATATATCGGCGATATTTTGGTCCATGAGTTAATGACATTAAGAATTAACAGTATTTTGACGAGTTGATGATTTGTTCCAAATCCAATATTAAACTGGAAAACATCGTACTGAATGTTCTACCAACTTGTTATGATTTGAGTCAATTTGAGACAATAGATATCTATCTAATAAAAAGGCTTGGTGTGGGGGCCATAGGGCCCTATCCGGCGGCTACTATTGTATTTCACAAGTTATGACATGGCAGATCCAAAGTTTTATAGAGTATGTACAGTCTACAATGTTAATTTGAAAGAGTACTGGATCATTATTGATTTGGTCAACAATGAATACTTTGTGGGCTAGACTTTTATCATTCGATTGGTTAGGGTTGGGTTTAATTTGTAAGAGTGACTTGGGTACGGGCTATATACTAGTATAGAAATAAAAGAAGACCACATTTTTCTCACCGAAGTTCCATAAGCTAGTTTTTGTTTGTGACCGTTTACAAGAATCTGACCCGATTGCCTTGTTTTTGAATCTAATAATCTTCCTGCAATCAGTAAGTGTTCCTTAATTAGTCACAAATTGGCATATTTGCAAAACGAAGCATGCTAAGAAGCAAATGGACTAAAGGGTCGCACACTTGCACCATGCAATTATTTGTTATTTATGTAAAGTGTTTCAAATTAAATTAATGATACTTAATCAATGGAACAAACACTTGGGGCATGCCATGAAATCAGTGGCGGAGTCAAGAATTTGTTCCAGAGTGAGCCAGTGCATCACCACAAATTTTCAACACAACTAAAATATTGTGTTCACGACGCTTATGTTTTTTTGTCTCCGATCCGTTGAATTTTCTATTTCAATTGGAAAGTGTTGGAATGTGGATAACTAATTATGTTAATTATGTTATAGGTCTCATTATATTATCTTATGTTCCAACACTCATTATCTGAAGGAAAAAAAAGTTTATTATAAGATTAAACAAGATAAATATTTATCTAATAAAAAGGTTTGGTGAGGGGGTCGTAGGCTACCATTGTATTTCATAAGTTGTGACATGGCAAATCCAAAATCTTATAGAGTATGTAAAGTTTACAATGTTAATTTGAAAGAGTACTGGATCATTGTTGATTTGGTCGATCAACAATGACTGTTTTGTGGGCTGCACTTTTATCATTCGATTGGTTGGGGTTTTTTTGGGCCTAATTTGAAACAGTGTCGTAGAGATGATCTTTATGGTATATAGGTAATACCCACAAAAAAAATTAGAATTGAATTCATTTTCTAGGTGTTGTTTTACTTAGGTACTTATTTTAACTTTAAAATAAGTATGTACATCTAAAATCAGGCCTATATATATATATGTGTGTGGAACTTTGTCAAAAATAGTGTTTTAAGTTTGCAATTTTATCTAACGGTCTAGAAATAATTTTAAGTTTGACAAGGCTAGAAATATCGAATTGAGCTAATTTTTTGTAAAGATATAATCCATGGTGGGTAGAATATATCTACAAAAAATCAGCCACTAATTCATTGTTGAAATGCACTTTTTGATAGGATGTACAATAAGGATGTCATTATAAGGATGTCACTCTAGCCAAGGCGTATATATATATATATATATATATATATAGAAAACTAAACATACTATACTAAAAAAAAAAACTATAAGCTCATCAATTGATGGATATAGTTTTTACAAATAAAGTGTGTAATTGTCTATAAAGCAATATTTTCTACTGTAAAGTTGTAAACTAAAAACTATCTCAGCGTTTTTTTTTCCCGATAACATATTTAAATTGAAGCTGGTTTCCCATTTTTGGAGGAGCATGCAAGTATTAAAATCTCAAGCTTACTATGACAGTACAAACTTTCTTTCATTGTATTCCTGACATTTGAATCGGTGTGTACCCTTTTTGTTCCCTGGTGCTAACAATGAAGTTACTGAATGGCTTTTAGACCTATAATATATAGTTCTAATCATAGTACAAAGTATCGTGCCAGAGCAATATATCGGATGGGCTAATTTCCGATATTTTTGGTATATATAATGTCTAAAGGGTTGGTAAGATGAGATTTGGAATTATTGAAATAATGATAATTTGACATAAATATCGATATATCTCAAAAAATGTCAATTAGATATAAGCTCAAGTCTTAAACTCATAATGGCTAGCCTTTAGAGAGTAAAACAGCTGGTCCCAGGCCCAAAAATGTAGTGGGCTCCTAATTTTGAGTCCAATTCTTAGTGAATACGTGACCTTCCACCATCCAAATGGGTAAGCACAAAGTCTTCTGTCTTCATCTTGTTCTACTCTTACTCTGCAAAATTTTCAGATATATGTTTTATTAGAGCTACGAATTGATTTTACCTTTACAAATTTTGATTTTACTTTCAATTCATCTTCAAAGTTCAAAGACATAGTAGATCGATTAATTTGAATTGACCATCACCATATGAGAAAGCTTTGGCACTACCCATTTGTTCTTTGAAATTTGTTGAGTAGAAGAAGTGGTAGAGATAATCCCATATTGCTCAAGTAAAACGTTTCAATTGAAAAAACATGGTATATTGGCAAATTGAATTTATCCAAAATATCGCGATTTTTGCTTGTATTAATCCGGTAAGATGAGTTACCTTTACCAGGAATGAATCGCCCATAGTACAAAATGCCGCGATATATCGCGATATGTGCCGGTTTTCTAGAGAACCGATATTGAAATATTGGCGATTCATTCCTGGTAAAGGTAACTCATCTTACCGGATTAATACAAGCAAAAATCGCGATATTTTGGATAAATTCAATTTGCCAATATACCATGTTTTTTCAATTGAAACGTTTTACTTGAGCAATATGGGATTATCTCTACCACTTCTTCTACTCAACAAATTTCAAAGAACAAATGGGTAGTGCCAAAGCTTTCTCATATGGTGATGGTCAATTCAGCTAATCGATCTACTATGTCTTTGAACTTTGAAGATGAATTGAAAGTAAAATCAAAATTTGTACAGGTAAAATCAATTCTGTGTAGCTCTAATAAAACATATATCTGAAAATTTTGCAGAGTAAGAGTAGAACAAGATGAAGACAGAAGACTTTGTGCTTACCCATTTAGATGGTGGAAGGTCACGTATTCACTAAGAATTGGACTCAAAATTAGGAGCCCACTACATTTTTGGGCCTGGGACCAGCTGTTTTACTCTCTAAAGGCTAGCCATTATGAGTTTAAGACTTGAGCTTATATCTAATTGACATTTTTCGAGATATATCGATATTTATGTCAAATTATCATTATTTCAATAATTCCAAATCTCATCTTACCAACCCTTTAGACATTATATATACCAAAAATATCGGAAATTAGCCCATCCGATATATTGCTCTGGCACGATACTTTGTACTATGGAATCGCCAATATTTCGATATCGGTTCTCTAGAAAACCGGCACATATCGCGATATATCGCGGCATTTTGTACTATGGTTCTAATCCTTGCAATAAATTAAATTTTTACTCTATAGGCAAAAGAGAGAATTCAAGCAAAAGTGGTTGTGGTGTCAAGTGAAGTACCCTAACCGAGAGAGAGTTTCCCTTTAACAGTTTTACAAATAGTATACTAGTAGGTTTGCCAAAATCCATGGAGAGCCGGGGCGTAACTGGCACCCCACCCCCTGGCTCCTCGCCAATGATGAACTCATGAAATGCTGTAAATAAATTAAATGTGAATGGTATTACCTGCCAAGGCATCAAGTAGTGTAGACTTGCCGCAACCAGAAGGACCCATTATAGCCAAGACCTCACTCGGTTGCACATAACCGGTGAGCCCTTGAAGTATTGGATGACTTCCATTTTTACCAGCTGAAACAGTCACCCATAGATCCTCCCACGTCAAGAACACACCTTCACTTTGCGAACCGAGACCGCCCGCGTCATGTTTAACATAATTTATTGCTTCTCTTGCATTCAAGAGGTTAACAGTCTCAGACCCTATAGGACTGTTAATCTTGTTACCAATCTGTAAAGTTGGCGCGCCTGGAATATATTCAGGTTGAGTTTGAGTATGGTGATGAGGAGGAGGAGGTGCAGAGAAACTGGTAAATTGATAGAACATTGTTGGGATTTGAGAGGGTATATTATGTTCTACTCGAGAGCTGAAACTATTCATCTCAAGATCATCATTTTTCACCTTAGGTGGTGATCTTGTTGGGCTTGCAGAAGGGGTCCAACTAGGAATATTAACAGGCGGTGAATCCATGATGAGCTGTTCTCTTTTTGCAAAAATTGTTCAACCACTTCAAGTTCAAAGTTCAAACTTGTTAAAGATAAAAGAAGGTATGAGTGTTTATATAAAGAGAAGAGGTCCGGTTAACCAGAGATCGACAATGAAGAATTGCAGAGACAATGAGGAGTTAATGAGGAAATGAGAACTAGAAGCTTGTCTTTAAAGCTTTGCTGCTGCCAATTCTTGTGGTCGTCGTCCTACACGTACATGGTGTTACACTCACAAATATTTAGCAGGACTTCACTTTCTTTTTAGGGTTATATTGACATACCCCCCACCAGTAGTTGCAATTAGGATTACCCTCCCATAATAATTGAAATTAGGATTTCCCCCCAACTTGACAGTCAATATGAGTCAACTAACAGTTGTCGTCAGTTGACTGGTCAAAGATCATGAATTGTCCTAAATACCCTTTTTCTGTGGAAATTACGAAATTAGCCATTGACACTGCTCAAAACCAACAACACACTGTTCAAAATCGAAATTAGACACTGTTCAAAATCGAAATTTTCCTTAAGCTCATACTTTGAAGTATTAGGTCCAAACTTGATTAAGACCAATAAACGAAAAAACAATGTAAGCACGTAGAGCAGGAAGCCGTTGGTGATTTTAAAACTTTTGCATCAAGGGAGGCGACTAAATCGGAAGCCATTGCGGCATTGAGAGCTGATGAAAACAGCTTAGTCGGGATATATGGGATGCCGGGAGTTGGCAAGACCATGTTGATGAAAGTAGTAATGGCCCAACTGAAAAAGGAGAAAGTCTTTGATGAGGTTGTGATGGTTGTCGTGTCTTCTCAGAAGCCCGACTTGGAAAAGATCCAAGATGCTATTGCAGAGAAATTGGTCTTAATCAAGTTTGGACCTAATACTTCAAAGTATGAGCTTAAGGAAAATTTCGATTTTGAACAGTGTCTAATTTCGATTTTGAACAGTGTGTTGTGGGTTTTGAACAGTGTTAATAGCTAATTTCGTAATTTCCACAGAAAAAAAGTATTTAGGACAATTCATAATTCTTGACCAGTCAACTGACGGCAACTGTTAGTTGACTCTTATTGACTGTCAAGTTGGGGGGAAATCCTAATTTCAATTATTATGGGCGATAATCCTAATTGCAACTACTGGTGGGGGTATGTCAATATACCCCTTCTTCTTCTTTTTATAGAAAATCCTACCCCCCTCCCCAGCCCACACACACTTTCAACTTCCATTGGTCAATGGTTACTTGACCTGTCAAAACGCCAAAAAAAAATGAAAAATTTGACCTCGTTAAATCGTGGAGGTTACCAAATATATCTCAAACTGAAACTGACCATTGACACATCAGATTGATCAACACACTTATTAGCACAGAAATATATTGGAACTAGTAATGCCGGTAACCCCTAACTAACCCTAATTATTTTCAAAGTGGCCCCAGCCCCCAAGAAGTCGGACTCGAAACACACAACTGTGTACACGTGGGAGAATTTGGTACAACATTCAAACTCCTAATTCCAAATGTCCCCGGCTGTCTTTTTCACGTACACTCTATTGGGAACAGCGTGGGCCTCAAAGTTAAATAATGCAAATAATATTTGCTCTCTTTACAAATGTAGGTGCAACCTAACCTGTTGGATCATTATGCATCCTCTTTTATCTCCAAGTGAAATTAAAAGAATAAAAGGCCTAAATTCAATTGTTATTACTATCTATAAAATGTATAATAAATTCACATTACAAAAAAAAAAAAAAAAAAAAAAAAAAATTATATTGAACATTAATTATATTAAAAAATGTGAAACTTAAGAAATATTATTCTTCATATAAATTTTTTTTTATAAAACACGCATGGCTTGAATCGTCTAAGTATACTTTAAAGATTTTTGTTAGGAAATTAAAACGTTGGAATTAAAACAATACAAACTATTGAAATTAAATTCGATTTTGTCATCCATTCAAGAAGTGGTGGCGACTCATGGGACCAAATTTAAGTATCTAGCTAACTACTATAATACGACTTGATTAGCCAAACAGTACCCATTCCAAATCTTCAAAGAGTCGTGATAAGAAGAGATCATTCTCTCTAAATTTTGGAGAGATCAAGGCAAATAGCCGTTGGATAGAGAAATTCCTTCTCGAAATCGAAATTGTTGTATGACCCACAACTAACAAACCACACCAAACTGTATGATCATGTCATCTAATGGCCGATATGAAGTGCGCACGAAATTTAGAGAGAATAATCTCTTCTTATCATTTGCCATCTTCAAATATTCTCCGTAAATGCTATTAGCAATCTTATAGGAGGACAGTTTGACATTATTCTATTTTTTTAATCTATTGCAGCTTATTCTCAGCTGAAATTAGGTTGACTCAATTGTCACTTGGCAGCTAACAAATGAGTGGGACTAGGCATTGATTTGTGCTGTTAAATGTCAAACAACTGATATACCGGAGGCTTGGATTTTTTTAATACAAATCAACTAAAACCACAAAATTTGGAAGAGCCCACCAATTAAAAACATCATTGTACCACACAAGTCAAGTGGATGAAACCACCAAGTGGGGTGTTTGGATCTCATTTTTTTCAAAAAATTATTTTTTCTTAAGAAATATTTTTTTAAAAATATATTTTTGAAAAAATATTTATTCTAAAAATAGTTTTTAAATAAACATATTTGTTTGTAATTTTTCTTAAAAGCTATTTTATCAAACCAACAGATTTCACACGATATTTCTCGACATATTTTAGCACACCGCGACATTTAGCACTAAAACATCTCAACAGTTCATTTCCCTTGAGCGCCTAAAAAAACATTTTTTTAAGTTAAAAAACAAGTTTTTTGGACCAATAAATATTTTTTGGGTGAAAAGCTATTTTTTTAAAAAATGGAGAAAACAATTTTTTCACAAATAAATAAAGAGTGTTTCTACAACAACCGTCCCCCGAATCTACCGATGAATTACTTATTTTCTAAATTACAAAAAAACAAAAAGGAAAAAAAAAAACTAAATATGAAATCCTTCTCCTTTCTTCGTCGTCTATTATGTTTCTTTCCCCAAACAAATTTAAACTCAAAGAACATCATTAATTGTTCATTGAAGGAATCTCAAACGGGAGATTGATCGCTCATCATACAAAATCTCCATTAAAGCTAAGATCTTAAAAAAACTGGACTCTCCATATTAAAAAACTTCACAACTTAAACTTGTATATGTAAACATTACAAGTACATTGATGAAGACGATATATAATGATATTAACATAATAGGTTTTTTTTTTTTTTTTTGAAAATTGTCTATATTTCTTGTGAAATAGAAATCCATTGTCGTATTTTAGATGTATTGTTAAGCTTCCTCCGTTTAGCATCAAGCATATATTCCAATTAGGCTTTGAGGGGTAGATGGATGGAAAACACATGCGACATAAACAGACCCACTTATCGGTGAAAAATCTTGGATAATTTAAAGCACTTTAGCAGCTCTCTCCTTTCGTACAAGTTAAATGAAACAAGACACAACCTTGTCAAAGTTCACAATTTGAGATTCTCCTAATATAATACAGAAAACGTCACTGCTGCAGCAATTAACCTCAAAAGGTTTGAATTTCAAGAACTCAATCCCATCAGCCAAACATGTAGTAGTTATTAATTCGGCGGATTGAGAGACTGACAGTTTCAAAGGAAGACGGTTATCATTGATCTTGTGAGGATGAGTGGTCGATAACGAGTGGAACGATTCGCAGTTTAAGATTTCAAGTTTGAGATTTCTTTATTGGAGATCGTTTTGTATTTGTTTGGTTTTGGGTAGAAGAAGAAGAGATGGGGAAAAAACAGGGATTTCATTTTTTTATTGTTTCATTTTTTTCAGTAAAATTAGTGGAGCTGGTACCTCTTTTGAGACATCAGTTAGATTGAATTAGTAGGTCTGTGTAACTACTCCGATGAAACACCTCAATCTTCGATGGGCTTAAAAAAAAAAAAAAAAAAAAAAAAAAAAGAAAAAAACTAACTTAAATCTTTTTCATTTCACATGCTCATGGGCCTATTTTACATTAATACATGTTTAAACTCATTACTCATTAGGTTTAATTTAATCCCATGATTATCATGCAAATTAAAATAAGGGTATCCTAAAATATATATGCCCCATTCAAAATCTAGTTAATATTTGGGTTATTAGGTTTTAGTTCTACTTTTTATGGCGTATTTAGGCTTTTGTCCTAAAATCCTAGTTAAATCTGAGCCTACATATGATCGGGGTGTTGAACAAGTGTTGAGAGATCGAGCACTGGACTCAAATCTTGGAGCAAGATCAACTTGTTAGTAGTTTTACTCAAGCTAGCCCATCCAGACGACCAGCTACTCCAACTCTGATTGGTAATAACTTTACTATACTCGGGACAGAAGAACAAGAACCTATGTCACATGTAGTACAAGGTAATGCAATGGCTAAGGTAACTGAGAAAAATGAGAAGAAGAAAGTTGAAAAGAAGAATAACAAGGCCGGATCACTTGGAAGGTTCTACAGCCCATAGGCATGGGACTAGATCTCAAGCAAAGGTGCAAGACAACTCTCTCTATATTTCTAAATGAGGATCTTTTTTTTTGGAATATTAGGGGACTAGTTCAAAAATAAAGCTAGAGATAGACTGTGAGAACTCATTAAGTCTCATAATCCATATATTGTTTGCTTGGCTGAACCTCTAGTTAGGCCACAAGTAAATATTTTTGATTTGTTTGGTTTGAATTGCTTTGAGAGTACCTTGATTCATAACGATTCTCATAATAGGATTGGTAACCTCTGAGTTTTTTTGGAAAAGAGGCATCTCTGCTTCAGTGCTTATGGCATCTGATCAACATATTATTGTTTTGGTGGATGGTTGTTTTATATATTTTGTGCATTAAACTATTGGTTAGGTAATAGAAGAGATTTGTGGGGTGATCTGAGCAGTTTCAACCCCACTATGTCGTGGTTGGTGATTGGTGACTTCAATGTTGTTCTAAGAAATAATGAGAAAAAAAAAAGATCGAGGTAGACAACCTAATAGAGTGGCTATGCAGAAGTTTAATGTTTTTGTCAATACAGCAGAGCTGATGGAAAGTAATTGGGATGGCAATAAATATACTTAGTGTAACAATCAAAGATGTGTTAAAAGGGTTCGTTGCAAACTGGATAGAGCCTTTTATAATGAAGCTTAGAACTTTATATTTGGTGGATGAAAGTGTAAGGCATGAGCGCGACATGCATTTGATCACTCTCTTTTGTTGGGCATGCACCCTAATATTCCTAAACCTAAGAATACTCCTTTCATATTCAATAAAATGTGGCTCTCTCACCCCCACCTTTTTTGAATTAGTGAATACCAGCTGGACACAAATGTTTGAGTGAAGACAACTCCCTCCTCTCCTCAAGGTTATGCACAAGCTACAAAGACTGAAAACTGACTTAAAGAAATGGAATCTGGAGCGAGGTTTTGGGGCACACAAATGTCTCCATAAGAAAAGCAGAGGTTGAACTCCTTCAAATGCTGCAACTGGTTGATCAAACAATGGATAGATGATGAACTTCTTATAGCAAAGGTAATACAGAAAGAGTTTGAATTGGTTACAGCCAGAGGTAATAGGTCTTCTCTATTGAGACAAAATAGTTAAACTTGTTTTGAGGATGAGGGTGACATAAACACTGCATATTTCCATAATATATGTAAGGTCAAACAGGGGGCTTCTATGATCACTGAGTTGGTAACAGAGGATGACAATGTTCTTGATGACCAAGAACAGATTAAACAGTATGTAATAAGTTACTATGAAGAGAAATACAGGGAGGTCCATGTTCAAGAAGATCTAGAATTATTGAGTATTATACCCAAGATGATTAATGAGGAAGAAAACTACAATCTGACAAGAGTGTCATCTTATAAAGAAATTCAAAAGATTGTTTTTAGCATGAAAATGGATAACTCACCTAGACCTGATGGATTCCAAGGACATTTTCTACTTCAAATGTTGGGGAATCATAAAGCAAGATGTGTGCTTGACAACACTACACTATAACAGCTTTTGTAACGGATATACATCCGTTACAAAAAAATATTAGTAACGGTTATCTTGCGTTGACACAATAATATCCGTTACTAATATTTGTCACGATTGTCAAGTGTTACTCAAATTAATTTCAATAACGGATACCCAACCATTACAAATGTATTACTAACGCTTGCTAATTTAGTTTGCAACTGCTCAATTATTGGCAATTATCCATTTGTAACGGATACTCATCCGTTACTAAATCTGGAATGAAGCATCTGAAAAAAAAACATTTAGGTTACCTACACCTGCTTCTAGTATACATCCCACATATGTTACACAACCTTTCTATCCCATCCCATTAAAGGCCTGCTAAGCATGCATACACTTCAATACACAATAAGCAAAAAATAGCAAGAAAGAAAAGCACTTAAACCAATAAACCAAATGTATTCCATAATTCATTCATATGTCACATGTCTTAACTCTAATTACATTTTATTCAACAATGAAAAAATATTCAAGAATATAATAACTAATAAAATTCATTAAGCCTTTTGTAAACAAAATACATGGATAGAATAAGTCATCGTAGCTCTCAAACGAAACATTTGATCTCTTATATCACATCATCTTTCCTCTAGCAATCATGAAAGTCATTGCATTAACACCTGCAACCAGCCCAATGACACCAAATAGAAATGATCAATACATAATAATGAATAAAATTTGTCCAAGTTATATTCATAAAAACAAGACGTTAAGAAACTATAAAATATTAGCCACAAGATATTAACTAGATGTTGGGCAGTCTCTTATGAGATGGTCTGGAGAACCACACATGTTCTATTTACATATTCTCTCTAAGAAATGTCAGATGGAGTAGCAAGGACAACTTGTCCCCAAACGCGAATATATATAATCACCATATAGCTCTCAAAGATAGCATCTATCGAAGAATCAAATGCTTGTTTCACTCCAATATAGAATATCTATTTCTAAGTAGTAAATAAAACATCTATGCCAGACTACCCAAAGTGAATTAGAGCACAAAAAAAATCAGCACAAGTTTTTCAAGACCAAAGGAAGATTGATGAGCTTACCAAGTGAAGTATCTCCTCCTTATATATTCTCCTATGTCCAAAAATATTCTCCCCTCTAAACTTACTGCAACATAAGAACACCCTAAATTCAGTTCATTGGAATATGTCCTAATCCAATGAAATCAAATGCCAAGTTTAATTCGATCTACATTAACTAACTAAGAAAAAGAACCGTACTCGCATCGATTCATTAAGAGCTAAAAATGATATTCAAATCTGCTAGGCCGTAAGGAGAACATTTGGACAACCAAAATCTAGGCCTATAGTCTTATATCATGTAGGAAATACTCATCTAGAAAATACAAGAGGTATAATGTTCCCTTAATTAATAACTTGGGAAGAAAATCAGTCGAGAGATTGGGTTTAATTCCTTAACCCAATCCAATACGTCATAAAAATTCCAAAAGAAACTTCAAATGTTCAACTGATAATCAAAATTGGGTGAAAACAATATATCTAATCAAGTGTATTTTGGATGCTTCTCTACATGAATAAGGAAAAACTAGGTGAATACCACTTGATCTTGACCTAATGAGCGTGAGCGTGAGGTGAAAAAGTCCCGCCCTTAAATTTTCGCCCTCTTTTTCGTTTGTTTTTGTTTCCATTCAATTTTTCGATTTACACTTTAACATTAGTCACAGTTGTATATATATCCGTTAGTTTAAATCTCGATAAACGTCACAAAATAATTCGGGTAATTTAGTGACGGTTAGGTAATAATTCAATCTAGACTAAATATTTAGATAGCTATAAAATAAGTTAGACCACTTACCTTCGATGGCATATATTACACGAGTTTGGTCTTATCAGTACCGACAAGCTAGCTCGACTAGATCAGATTTCCTTGGGAGTGAACTCCTTTGAACGCAGTCTCTCTTCCATATCATATAACTCAACCCTGTTTGTGCTTACTTAGAATGTGCCAACCAACTAAACACCTCAAAATTAAGGGATCCAGTACGGTTAGTTCAAGTATAAGATATTCAAAAGAAATGGAATATGTACTCCAAATTTCAGCAAGGATGGCTACAAGTTAAGGGTGAGTACTTTCAATGCTATGTAGTGAAGATTATTCTAAATCTATATGCACCAGGGAAGGTGCAAGAACAGTTTAATAAGTCCAAGCAAATAATTAACATAAGGACAGACATAAAGTATACATACACTTTTTTGTTTTTGGTACACTCTTCAATTAACTAAACAAACCTTGGCCATTTAATTAAACCATCTTATTTGGTATTTGGTAGTACGTCAAGTAGACGAATAATCTCCCCCTTTCCACCAGGATCAGTATTATTTGTTACCTCAATTAAGAAATAATCTAATGTCATACATGTATGTAAAAAGAGAAGGAACATCACTCCATATCAAAATCTTGATTCAAAGTTAACCACTACATATATCAAATTAGCTCTCTCAAGAAATGATAAAGAATTTCCATCCAATGTTCTACTACTTAAAAAATAATGAAGGGTAGTAATTGGATCAGCAAGAACAACATCTATTCACAATCCAAACTTTAGTAGTAAATTACCCACAAGCACTTAATTGAAAGAGACATATACTAGACTTCCCGTTTTAATCAACTAACCTTTAACTTACCTTTGAGTAGCCGAATACATGGAGAAGGAATGATATCACAAAAGATGGGTGTTGCCCTTTGTACATAGTCTTTCAGCAAAAAGAATGGGTAGTAGGCTTCCCATTTTAAATTGAGACCCTTCCTCTTTTTGCTTCCTTTTCTTTCCTTTTATTTTTACTGAAAATCCCCCCTCTAGAAAAAATGGTGGGCTTCCTCCTGTTAAGATAAGTTGTGGCCTGTCCCCCCAAAAGAAGTGGCATCAAGGGTAACAACAATTAAGATCCCTAAGAGTTCTCTAGATTGTAAATGAACCCTAAAGCAAAAGACCTTAGGCAGTGGGTTGCCATCAGAAGAAGTTAACTGTTGTTTTGGGCTTAAGTAAGCAAGTTTACTTGATGAAGACGATTAAGATTTCCCTTTTTTCCTTATTAGTCAGACACATCCCAAATATAAGAATCCAGACATTTGTAAGCTGGGCCTAATTATGAGTAGATGGTTGTCGAATTTTGTCAGCAATCGGAGCTATTGCTCAAACCAACTTCATGAAGTAACTTCTGCAGGGCTAAATGCTTAGGAAAAACTTACACTGTAACATGCTTATTCAGCATTGTGGGGTATGGAAAAGATTCAAAAGAAGGATCAGACACAACTTAAAATGATGACTTTAGACCCAGAATACAAGTTTTAAGCATGCAAGTATCTATCTACGACGCGAAAGAAATTACCAGCAATGACATGTTCTGCTCGACCATCTCCTCAAGAATGGGCAGACAACTCCCAATAAGATCTGTGACACCATCTTGAGAATTTCTAGTTGTGCTGCCCCAGCAGGGCACAACTCTACAACGAATACCACGCCACTATTCCTTGTCAACCAATTTGTACCTTCAGCTAACCACCTTAAATAAATATGATCTTGGTGCATCTCATAAAAATAGGAAACTAACACACAAGTATGATATAGCCATTAAATGGAAAAGCTCTTATCTTGTCCGATATTTGAATTAGAACCTTAAGAAACAGAGATAAACATGTTACTTAGAAAACTTAGAAATCAATCTTCAACGAGATAACAATAAAAATCTATTTTTTTCATTTTAAAACAATCTTGTACTAGATTCTTTAAAAATTAAACCCCAACCGTGACCAACAATTACTTACCTCTGTTAAAGAGAACCCTTCTTTCAAAGATCGAACAATTACGCCAAAATCTCAAACCTTAGCCATAGAAAACAAAAAATCAAAATCAAAACTAACCCTGGCCAAACAAAACCAAAATCAAAATTCAAGACAATTTGTGCAAGGAGGAAAAAAAAAAATGAAGAGGAGAGGAGAGGGATGACTCACCGATCGAGGAACAACCCCACTCTTTAGGGCAACTGCTTTTCCACTTTTCCCTTCTTTTTCGATGAACGCAAGTGGTGAAAAACTCTTGCTTTTAAGTTTTCTTTTTTTTTACTTTCTTAATTTCTAACGCATAGAGAAACTTCACTAAATATCTAAAGAAATGTTACATAGTTATTCAAGTATTTCAGCAACGGTTGATCGTATTTCCAACGGATCATAACTGTGAATAATTTTCGAACGGATGAATAAGTGTTAGTAATGAAAAATCTCAACTGTTACCTAGAGGATTAAATTTGAACTTTATTGCTTTAATTCCAAAGGATAATAATACCAAAAAACTCAGCCAATATAGGCTTATTTGTATGGGAAATTTTCTCTTCAAAAGCTTCTGCAGCTGCGTCTCAATGTATTGGCTGATGATATAATCACTAAGGAGTAAACTGGTTTTGTACCTACAAGATGCTATCAGACAAGCATTTTCATGGCATTTGAACTGATAAATGAGTTGAAGAAGGATAGATTTGGTGGATCTTTAGCTGTTTAGTTAGACATAACGCAAGCTTATGATACAATGAGTTGGATTTTTCTCTTCCAAGTTATGCAAAGAATAGGTTTCTCAAAAATCTGGATCAATTGGATAAGAACTATTATGAGCTCGATCGGCACAAATCTCTGTGTTAATTAATGGTGGACCTGTTCGTTTCTTTGATATGCATTGAGGGCTTAAACAAGGTGATCCTCTTTCACCATTATTGTTTGCTATTGCTGAAGACACTCTGAGTAGAGCTCTACATTATCTCAGGGACAAAAACCATCTCAAGCCATTGACTATCATTAAGAAAGTGGCAGCACCGAGTCATCTTATTTTTGCAGACGATACCGGCCATTATCTTTGCAAATGGAGAGATAAGAGGGATTAGAAAACTCAATCATATACTGAAGAGGTACCAGAAGGCAGCTGGACAACTTATCAGTCAAGACAAAAGTAAAATTTTCTTCAATAACTTTACTCAGCTGAGAAAACAGGATGTTTTGATAGAATTGAATATGAAGAAAGTCTTTTTGCCACAGAAATATTTGGAAGTAAGTCTACAACAAGGTAGAGTTACTAGGGCCTGTGTGACACCGATCCTAGATAAGATTCATAAAAGGCTTACAAGTTGGAAGGGACAGGGGTTGTCTTTTCAAAGGAGAGTTACTTTGATCAAGTTAGTGCTATGTAGCATTCCAGTTTACACCATGTCCATTTATGAATGGCCAATGTCTATGGTAAAAAAAGCCAAGACTATCATGAAAAAATTTCTATGGTCAGGTGATCCAAGCATAAGAAAAGGTGTCACAGTCAGCTGGGATAGAGTATGTAAGCCAACTTGGGAAGGAAGGCTTGGGATCCGACAAATCAATAATAAGAGCCCAAAATTGTAGTTTAAACCCTTTAATAGTATTTCTATTTAGCCAATTATGTTATTAATAATATAGATTTATCACTAATTACGTGCTTTTGAGTATTTCAGGCTTCGGAGTTGAACAAATGTCAATTCGTTACTACTTAGGAGCTAAAAGGAGCTAAAGTGATTGCTAGGGAAGTCCATGAAGAAAGCCCAAGTTTCATGGAGAAAAAGCTCTTAAAAAGCCCAAGTCAAAATTGTTAAGTGAAAGTCAAACTGGATTAGAGAGTTGAAGAAAAGTTAATAGAACTTTAAAATGTCATATCTTTGGACTCAAGCCTTGGATTTGGGCCCATTTTATATCAAAATGACCGGCTCAGAAATCCCTTTCCAATGGTCTAGGCCTTGACTCGATCAGAGTAGTATAAGTTGGTGAAAAAATGCACTATAATAACACGACCAAAATTGGAAGTCTTGGATTCAACCAATTGGGTTATGGACTTGATTTATGGGTCCATAACCTAGCCTAAAAGCCCATGCACGAAATTATAAAACTAACCAGTGGCGGAGCCAGGGGGCCCAGGGTACACCCTGGCGTACCCTCAACTTGACCCAAACAAAAGAAAAAGCTATTAGTTATGGCGCAAGTGCTAAGTGGTAATTGGTAAGAGACAAAAAAGAAAAAGAAAAGGGCAGCATGTGCTCATGAGAAAAGAAACAAAAGGGATTGCTAATATCATGTGATGTGTGATGTACTTGATGTACAAATTTGACTCGTTTAATGCAACAGTACCAAAAAAGCAACAGTACCAAAAAAAGCAAATAGAAAACCCAATAGTACTTGTGCTCCTCTTTATCTCGTATTTATCCACCCATATATAAACCCAAATAGAAACCATCTTGTATCTATTAAAAAAAATAGAAAGAAAAAAAACCCCTCACGTATTCTACTTCTTTTCTCTTCCATTCTCTATTGCTCTGTATTAAAATTTAAGTCTTCTACTTTTCTACCCAAACAAACAACTTTACACTTACCGATTTTGTGGAGGTAACTAGGTAACTCTTATATTATTTAATTTTTTGTCATCTTTTTGTACTGATTCCTAAACCATATTATTTAGATTTTTATATGTTTGTGATTATTATTTTATTTTGTGAACATTATTGGTGGTTTATTTTAATTCGTGCAATTTCAATTAAATTGATTAGTGGTTTATTTTAATTGTTTAAATAGCTATGCTCAAGTATTTGATCAAGGAAAAGTCGTTGCCCGCTCAACCAACTAGTAACACAGATCATGTTGTTAGTGAAGTAGGATCCTCTTCAAAGCGAAGTCACCAAGAAACTGAGAATGGTGGTGTTGAACAACCTACGTCAAAGCGGGTTCAACATGGAAATCGTGAAAAACTTGATTTGTCTAGTCTTCTAGGAGACCCTGGATTGAGGAACAAGATTTCATATTATCATCCTAATGATCATGACTCAGTGAGAAGAACATATTTGTTTAGGGGTCCTTGCCAGCCTAATCATACTTTTCCTCCAAGGACAATAGGCAAGAGGAACCGTCGCTTTCGGAAAGAGTGGTATGGAGAGTTTAGTTGGTTGGAATATAGTATTCACAAAGATGCCGCATTTTGTCACTATTATCTCTTTAAATCTAATTAGGGGGCACAAGGAGACGGGGATGTTTTTTCTTACAAGGGGTTTACTAATTGGGAAAGGAAAACCAAATTAAAAGAGCATATTGGAGGACCAAATACTGCTCATAATATTGCTTATAGGGCAGCACGGGCATTGCTAAATCAAGAGCAACATATCGAAACATTTCTTGAGAGACAATCTGACCAAGTTTGAAGAGATTATTGAATACATCTAACTGCAATAACTGATTGTATTAGGTTTCTTTTGAGATAAGGTTTAGCTTTACGTGACCATGATGAATCAAAGGAGTCGATCAGTAAAGGCAATTTTCTTGAACTTATACGATTTTTGAAAGATCATAATGAAGTCATTAAGAACATTCTTGATAATGCTTCTAAAAATCGAAAATTGACCTCGCCTGATATACAAAAAGAGATTGTGAATGCAGCTGCCGTGGAAACTACAAATGCTATTTTAAAGGATTATGGAAATTCATTGTTTGCTATTTTAGTCGATGAAGCACGGATATATCAATTAAAGAGCAAATGGCGCTTGTTTTTTATGTTATGTCAACAAGAAAGGTTCGTGATTGAGAGATTTCTTGGAGTTGTGCATGTTAAGAAAACTAGTGTAGTAACACTTAAAAAGGCAATTGATGAGTTGTTGATCTCTAAGCATGGGTTAAGCATATCTAGACTGCGTGGACAAGGGTACGATGGGGCCAGCAATATGCAAGGTGATTTGAATGGCCTAGCACTTATAATGAAAGAGAATGAGTCTACATTTTATGTTCATTGTTTCGCTCATTAGCTTCAGTTAGACCTTGTATCAGTTGCAAAGAACCATGAGTCAATTGCTAACCTTTTTAGTATTCTCTCTAATGTAGTAAATATTGTTGGAGCATCATGTAAGCAACGAGATATGTTACGCGAAACAATGAAGGCTAGAGTTGTTGCAGCCTTACAAAGCGGAGAAATTTCAAGTGGTAAAGGGTTGAATCAATAGACTAGTCTTAAACGATCTGGTGACACTCGATGAGGCTCACACTATTATACACTTCTTGGCATGATAAACAGTTATGGTTCAGTACTTGATGTGCTTTATAATATAGCAGAAGATGGTTCAAGCTCGGAACAAAGAGGTGAGGCTTACGGATTATTAAGTTCAGTACAGTCTTTTGAATTTATCTTAAATTTGCATTTGATGAAAGCGATACTAGGAATTAGCAATGATTTGTCAAAGGCTTTGGAGCGTGAAGACCAAGACATTGTCAATGTTATAGCTCTTGTTAAAATAACAAAGGTACGCTTACAGACAATGAGAGATGATGGGTGGGATAGTCTCTTGATTGAAGTTTCTTCACTATGTGCCAAACATGATGTGGTTGTTCCAAATATGGAAGAGAGGTATGTGGCTCTAAGGAGGTCTCGACGAAGAGCGGAAGGAAGCACCAATTTACATTACTATCGTATTGGATTATTCTATCACTATATTGATTTGCAACTTCAAGAGTTAAATGACCGGTTTAATGAAGCAAACACAGAATTACTTCTTTGCATGCCATGTCTTGATCTTTGTGAGTCGTTTGTTGCTTTCGATAAGCAAAAGTTGATCCATTTTGCTCGACTTTATCCCGATGATTTTTCAGAGATAGATCAGATGGAATTAGCAGATCAGCTTGAGAATTATATCATTGCTGTACTTTCCGATACTAAGTTTGGTAAAGTAAACAGAATTAGCGGCCTAGCCAAAATAATGGTTGAGACGAAGAAAGACATTGTGTACCCACTTGTGTATTTGTTGATTAAGTTGGTGCTGATTTTTACTGTTGCTCAAGCATCTTGTAGAGGGCATTTTCTCGCCATGAATATCATAAAGAATCGTCTGGCATAATCGGAGATGGCAGATGAATGGTTGAATGATTGTTTAATAACATACATTGAAAAAGAAGTTTTTGATAGCATTGATACCGAGTTGATTTTGCAACGCTTCCAAAAGATGAAGAAGGGTGACAAAAAAGAAGGGCGCCGAGGACAACTATGAATAAGTATTTGTTTAGATTGAATTGAATTGTTTTTTCTTTTCTTATTTTTTTTATATTACATTTATTGCAATTATTTTATATAATTTTTTTATGTTCGAAATATACTTGTTTTGTGATCGGGTTTGAATTTTTAAAAAAAAAAAAAAAAAATTAGTGTTTTTTTTTTTTTTTATGCTTGGTTTATGGGTGCCTCACCCCTCACTTACATTCCTGGCTCACATTGAACCTAACCCTCTCCTATATAAAGAGGGTTAAGGTTAAACAAAATTTGGCTACTCCCCTCTTTAGTTTAGTTGTAAATTAGGGTTCTCTCTCTATATCTCTCCCTCCCATTAGTTAGAATAATATCTGCTTCTTCCCCGAATTAGTTTAGAGTAATTAGGGTTTAATATTCTTGCCTCCAACTCCATTACACCATTAGTTTTATTAATATAAGTTTAGTTTAATTAATTATGTCTTCTTATTATTGTTTATTGTTAATGAACCCAATGAAACTAGGCTAAAAACTCTATTAGAGGAGTTTTATGAAGTCTATGTGAGAGTTATGATTGTTCTTCTTTAGTTTTCTTATTGTCTTATGTGCTTCAAGTTCAAATTCTATAGTTGTCTAGAGATAGAGATTATAGAAGTTGAACTAGAGAAAGGAAACTCTACAAAGAGATTTGTGAAGGAGAATTTCTCTTATGCTAATCATATCTTAGTACAGAGATTGCTAGGATTGGTTAGAGATCAATAAAAATTGTGACTTTTGTTGTTTTGCCTTGTGTAGATTAATAAAGGTTAAGATTAAAACATGAGAAACTAGTTAGAATAATCATAGGCTCATAGCTTCACATAAATGGATTAATCTTTCCTCTATGTTTTTCCTATTCATTAAATTCACCTTTTAATTGCTTAGTTTAAATTAGTTTAATTTATAATTAGTTTATTGCATTGTTAGTTTAATTAATTTATAATTAGTTTTAGTTTAAATAAATCACAACACTACTCTCATTGTTCTCACCATTGTTTCCTTTTGTTTAATTAGTTGAATTCGTTAAGTCTAGAGAGTTAAGAGTGGAATGATTCCGTACTCTATATATTGCATGAATATATAATGAATTGAGAGTAAGAATAATATTGATAAGGTAATTGATCATTAGTTGTTTGTGTTTTTCTATAGACAATTAAACATCAATTTTTACGTTTATCAATCAAGCAAATTAATACTGCGGTGTTAATGAAGTTGGCTTGGGAATTCTTAAAGGGTGAAACTGATTTTGCTTTATTCATGAAAGCAAAATACTTCAATTAAGATGGAGAGATTATTCAATCCTACAAACCAACCTCTATTTAATTGGCCTGGGATAAGAAAAGCTCTTGTGGTAGTAACAAATAGAACTCAATGGGCGATAGCAAGTAGTGAAAATGTGGATATATGGAGGGACAATTGGTTGGCCGGGCAAGCAATCTTTGAAACTCATGCTCAATATCAACTCACTAGATTTAAAAGGGATGTCGAGCTAAGGTTTGTGACTTGCTTGAAGGTGATAACTGGTGCATCCCTGATGCGTTGCAAGAGATAATGAATAGTGTTCATAGAATCCCAGCTAATGTTCTTAAATGCAGTCCTGCTTTTGAGGACTATGTCATCTGGTGCCTTGATCTGAAGGGAAACTTCTCGGCTAACTCAGCATATGATGAAATAAGAAAGAGGAGGCCGACCCTTGCATGGAGTAAAAACATTTGGAATAGTTGCATCCACCGTCGAACTTCAACATTGGCATGGAAAATCATTCAAAGAGGAATTGCAACTGATGACCGAATACAAAAAACAAACATCTCTTTATCTTCTTGTTGCTGCTTGTGTGGAATTGCTATGGAATCTAACAAGCATCTTTTTTTGGCAATGTTAGTTTACCCAACAGATATGGGAGTGGGTAAAACAAGTCTTTCATGTAAACATTGTTATTAATAGCTTTCAAGATACAATGAAGATAATTAATCAAAACTGGAGTCCTTTGCTGCATGATCTGTGGAAATCTTGTGTTGTTTCATCTCTGGTAAGCATTTGGAAAGAAAGAAACAAGGTGCAATTTGATGGGAAGAAACCAAATTAAGCTTTGGAACTGCAAGCCTTATGTTCGGTTGCAGATGAAAATCACAGGTAAACTATCAAAGGGCCACTGTTACAACACCCCTTTTGAAATTGGGATCCTTAAGTACTGGAATGTTGATATAAGACTGAGAAAAACACCGCAAGTTAAGCAATGTACGTGGATTCCACCGGAGCCAGACATTGTGAAACTTAACACTGATGGGGCATCAATGGGGAATCTTGGGCCATTTAGGGTTGGTATCGCTTTCAGAGGGAGCATGGGTCAATTCCTGCTTACATTAAGCATGAACATTGGTCCTGGTGATAACTATAGAGTGGAGTGCATGTCTATCATTGTAGCCGTAAAGACATCCCTTAAAAAAGGTTGGACGAAGTTGTGGATTGAAACTGACTCTGAGGCAGCATCAGCGAGAGCTTTTGAAACTGGAGATGTTCATGGGATGCTACAACCTAGATGGATAACATGCACAGAGAGACTACATAGGTGGAAAATTACGACCATCTGGAGGGCAGGAAACTTCACGGCAGATTTGCTAGCCAAGCTGGGCGTAACTTTAAATGAAAATGAGGAGTGTATCACTATTGGTAGGCCAATATGGCTGCACAAATGGGAAGCTCCGTTCCAAATCTTTTTCAGATTTGTATGAGTTTGTAATAGAGTAAGAAATAGGGGGCAGCATGCCCACCCTATACAACACCCCATTTGTACTTTTGTTAAAGTTTTAATGAATTCAAACTTATATTACCAAGCAAATAACTTATATATGCCCGGCTTCTAAAAGGACCTTAAATAAGTACCAAACTACGTACCAAATCTAAAACAACTCACAACTTCACCTACAAAATGATTTAAAACCTAATTTTTTGTGGATATGATCTACTAACTACTAATAATATCTCTACAAAAATTTAACTTGTTTGACAATTAGGTGTATATCCTACTTCCATCTATTAACTGTGAGTCATCTCAGTTGACAATGGTCAAACTGTTTAATCCTCTTCGATTTTCTCAAATGGCCAGAATACCATTGGAGCGTGCATATCACGCGACTTAAAATTGGGTAAAAGTAGGACTAAACTCTAATTTACCCAATTACAGGAGGGATAAATCCTAAAAATGAGATTCTTGAAAATAAAAATGCGACTTGAAATTGGACCGATGAAATCACCTCTTGTCAAGTTATTACCGATTTGCAATTTGATCTCAAGGTAATCATATTTTACACTTTAGCAGTTTAGCCACACATAGCAACATTCACAATATTTTAAGTAAAGCTTTATAGGCAAAGTCATAATTTGTACTATTTAAGCAATGCTATAAATCCTACCCCCACCCCTGCCTTCAATGTACATTTAAACATTGTGCGGTAACTTACTAGTTTGTCACTCTTTGCCTTTACATATAGGAGGTTGCAAAAGGCCCATACACGGAGTTTCTTGGTGGGCAAACCAAAACAAATTGCAAGAAGAATTTATTAATTACTAGATTAGAGCGTTAGTTATTGCATAGATTTCAACTTGCTTAATTTCAAGTCAACCACATTTGAAACTGCTTATGATTTTTTTGTCCTTGGTTCTAGCTACAACAACACCATTTCCCTCAAATCGTATCTTGGCCTTAGACTTGTATTCAGTACGTGATTGTAATTGTGAGTGAGGATCTCCCTCACTTTGGGGACTGGTCTCCCCATTAGCCAAGGCTTTATGGTAATCCAACCGATAAATTATGGCACATTGCCGAGGAAAATAACGATGGGAGATCTGTTATGTCGGGAGTTCTTTGATGTTGTAGTTGATCCTATTTTAATAAATCTATTTTTTTTAAGCAAGGAAGTTTAAGTGAAGAAAAACATGAAATCTAGCCATTCCCAGACAAATGGAGTCCATATAAAGAAGTAGCGACATGTCATCAATTGAGAGCCGGATCAAGGAACATCTGCAGCAAAAACGAAAAGCATGTTCCCGTGAAATGGTAGATAATTTCATCACAAACAACTCGACACGTGGTGATTTCATCGGTCTAATTTCAAGTCGAGTTTTTATTTTCAAGAATATCATTTTTAGGATTTACCCCCTCTTGTAATTGGGTAATTAGGGTTTGGTCCTACTTTTACCTAATTTCAAGTCATGTGACAAGCATGCTCCAAGGGTATTCTGGTCATTTGAGAAAATCAAAGAGGATTAAACAATTTGACCACAGTCAAATGAGACGACTCACAGTCAACAAATGGAAGTAGGATATAAACCTAATAATCGATAATTTTAGGACAAAAGACTAAATACCCCATAAAAAGTAAGACTGAAACCTAAATAATCCTTAATATTTAGAATAGTTTCTTTATGACAATGCTTAGAATAGTTAGGAGATCATATATACAAAAAATTTGACTAATCTAAAACTTATAAATGCCCTAACGATTTTGAGTTTGTTTACGTGTGCTTTTAATATATGTCCTTAGGACCCCTCTCGTAATCCAATTATGAAACATTCTTTGTTGCCCAACCCGGAGAACAAAACAAAAGTAAATAACTTTCCCTTCCACAACTTTTTATTCCCAATTCTATTTTCCCTCCACGACTTTTCATTTTCCCTCCATGGCTCCTGCAAAAATTGATTAACGGTAGTAAGATTTTCTCTAGGAGTACTCTTTTCTCCAGCCTAACACCATTTAATCTTATCATTATATAGCATTTCAGACGATATGATAAATCTAATCCCTCCCTAATATAGTGAATAAGGACTTTCCCCTAGAACCAAAAGGGAACATAGATCCAGGCATATTACAAAATATCAGGATATGGGTATTTATCGATATTCAATTTCTGGATATGTATCGTGGATATATCTCTTTCTTTGGGGATATTTGACATTGTTTCACATGCAAATACTGTGGATATATCTAAAATATCGACAAATATCGTAGATATTGTGGATATTTCTTGATATATCATGATACATTATTTATATTTATTTAAAATATAATGGTAAATATTAAATAATATTATTATATACACAAAATATAACCAAATATCGCAAAATATCACAAAATATTACAAATATCACAAATATCATCGAAATATAACCAATATTTACAGTCGTATATATCTCTGAACATATCGTGATATTTATATATCTTTCTCTAAAATTTGGATAGATATCCCCAAATATCGCGACATATCGGGATATTTTGTACTATGGATCCAGGTGTGAACTTCTCCCAGACATAACTCCTAGCTCGGTGCTCCGAATTAGACGTTCGACCACTCTATTTGGTGTGTCTCGAAACGTACTAAAAGATGGAAAGGTAATTTGGAGCACCTGGCTCATGGCTTGACCATGAGTTGACTTTTATCGGCCTGTGATGTTTGGATAGGTTTGGACCTTCCATTTGGCATATATAAGTTCACTTTTGTGACCCGGTCACATTGGCCCACATTTGGCCCTCATTTGAGGCGGATAAGGGCTTGAATATTTATGTCATGGCCCTACTTGACCCAGCCCCTCAAGTCATGTGGGGTTTTTGATAGGCTCAGACCAGCCTTTTTAACACCCCTATCTGGGAATTTATACAATCCCAAATTATTTAAACTCTTTCCGCTTCAAAATTTTAAGTGGGCAAATTTATACTTCGCAAATAAAGTGTGGCTAAAAAATAGGAAGTAGATGGCTTATAACAGAATAACTTTGTAGACAGACTACTATTTGTTGTCCACAAAGTTATAATAGGAAGTATTAGAAACATAATAACTTTGTGGACAGGCTACTATTTGTTGTCCACAAGATAACAAATGCTGATTGGTGGAGTTGGTGCTCGAGAAAACTGTTTATTCTGCTGTACTGTTTATGTGCCCGAAAATGGTTTGGACCAATGAGAAGCTGCGAATTTGTGGACAGGTTTGTCCACAAATTCGCTCTCTATTAGAAAATAATGAAATAAGAAGGTGACTAATTACAATAGGGCAGAGACCTATTGCAAATGCGGATGAGGTATTACTAAAAAAAAGAGAGAGAAATTGCAATGTTCGTCTAGTGAGAGGGGATTATGGAAAGTATGGCAATCTAATAGCATAGCGATATTGTGTCACTAGGGGTGCAAACGGATAGGTTCGGATTCGGATATGCCTATATCCGAATCCGAAAATTTATACTGATATCCGAATTCGAATCCGACGGATATTAAAAAATTTATCCGAATTTGATTTTGGATATCCGAATAAGATATCGGATAATATCTGATCCGAAAATTAATATTAATTAAAATTTTATTTGCTTTGAATAATTCATTTTTCCACTATAAAAACTATTATAAATATATATATTTGTCATGTATTATTATTATTCTGTTATTATAGTTTTATATTATGAGTTTATGATTTTATATAATATTTTATACAATAATAAATAAATTAATTAATTATATATAATAACTATTAATTTTTTAAATCGGATCAGATATTTTCGGATGCGGATATGGCAGTATCCGAAACCAGTTTGGACATAAAAAATTATCCGAATCTTATCCGATTTTTCGAATTCGGATTCGAATATTTGGATATCCACTTTCACCCTATGTATCGCCCACGCGGTACAGAGTAAAAACTAAAGTGAAAAAACCTATTAAGCGGTGTAGGGTTCGATCCCCAAACCTCTAAAGTGTAAACATATAAACCCCAAAATCAATTCTTTCGAAATGATCCGGAATAACTAACGGTGAGGAATAGAAACTCTCTCCATTGTACATGCAAAAAATAATAATAATGAATTTTCACAAACCGAGACCCTTCTTAAAACCTTCAAGTAGCATCTCATGGGTATGTATCATAACTTGAGTATTATTATGTTTTCTAGTCGAATTGTTTTGCTCTATTTTTGTGGATGCGCTTAACGTTTGACGGTCTGTACAATCTCTACACTATATGATAGCCGGGTTTGTAGGAGCCACACTTCTCAACCGAACAGTGTATTTCTAATCTCCCTATTTTAAGATTTTAGAGCCACCTTCCTACGTTTATTTAAATTATATCTCTCCTATTTATTAATTACAATTGGCTCTCTGATCTCTATTAAAATTGAATCACCTCTTTCTTCAATAATTTTAGGATAGTCTTCTTAATTTAAAAGCTAAAATTTATGTATAGAAATTGTATATCTTTCCCATTTTTAGAAAATTGTTTATCTTTTCTTAGTGAGAGAAACAACTTGGCGAACTGATGCGTAGCACAGAACACATGCTAGTCATCATAGTAAAAGAGGCTCTTGTTCTCTCGATCGAGCGAGAATATGTTCACTACTGGATTTTGGGTTTCATACTTTCCCACTAAACAAATACATTGTTCTTGGCCCGGCCCATCTACACCTCAAGGATAAACGGCTGGCAAAGAAATGAGTCAAAAGTGAGAAACGAAGCCAACAATCGCGACACACAAGTCCAAAACACTTCTCATTAATCATTATTATTATTCACTTACCCTTTTCCTTGACACTTCTCTTTTTCGATTTCGATCTGAAAGAGAAGAGAAGAGAAGAGAAGAAGAGAGTGTTTGGAAGTAAAATGTCGGGGTATGGGGATGCTGCGGGTGGTCAACAGAAGATAGACTACGTGTTCAAGATAGTACTGATTGGTGACTCAGCAGTGGGCAAATCACAAATACTTTCTCGTTTTGCTAGAAATGAGTTCACTTTGGATTCTAAAGCTACTATTGGTGTTGAGTTTCAGACTCGAACTCTTGTTATTCAACATAAGAGTGTTAAAGCTCAGATCTGGGACACTGCTGGCCAAGAAAGGTAGCATTTTTTTTATATGATTGTGTAATGCTTAGTCCATGCATTGTGTAGATCTTTAGTCCTTATGGATGGCTTACCAATTGTCGATTTGGTAAAACTACTATAAGTATGGGGAATTTGAAAGTTGAACTTTGTTAAGATACTTTGATTAGATATAATTATTTCTACTTAACTAGCTCATTAACAAATATAATATGAGATAGGCCAAGGGACCCCTTCTTGGTTGTCAGTGGTAATATGTTGTGTAAGCCAACTGTATTTGAAAAAGTATCAGTTCTCACTGCTCATGGTTTCTTAAAAACTTTATTTTTCCTCAAATTTTGTAACATTTCCATCATATTACCAAATATCTCTTACATACCAAAAAAAAAAGTACCTTCTATATGCTATCAAAAATGTTGATTATGAGTATCTGTAAAGAGTTCATCTTCTGATTATGTTTCTTTTCTTGGTGAGCAGATATAGAGCAGTCACAAGTGCATATTATAGAGGCGCTCTTGGGGCCATGTTGGTTTATGACATAACGAAACGTCAGACCTTTGATCACATACCTAGGTGGTTGGAAGAGCTTCGTAGCCATGCTGACAAAAACATTGTCATAATACTTATTGGGAACAAGAGTGATCTGGAGAACCAACGAGCTGTCCCCACTGAGGATGCCAAAGAGTTTGCTCAGAAAGAGGGGTTGTTCTTCCTAGAGACATCAGCACTAGAAGCGACTAATGTGGAGAATGCCTTCTCAACTATTTTGACTGAGATCTTTAACATTGTAAACAAGAAGACCCTTGTTGCAGGAGAGGAGCAAGGCAATGGAAACCAAGCATCTCTAGCTGGAAAAAAGATACTCATCCCTGGCCCTGCACAAGTGGTTCCAGTCAAGAGCAAATTGTGTTGCAGTTCATCTTGATTATATTAGATACTTGTTTTCAGGTTGTGAATTTTGGGTCAGTTTCTACTTGTTATTTCACTTATTTGAGCTGAGTATTTTGTATTCTTGTTGTATATCTTCCATATCTTTAGTTGACAGAGAAGAGATACATTGCATGTTCTGATGTTCAGAAGGTAGATAATGTGATTGTGGAATGATTAAAAATTTGTTTCATTTATTTTCGTGATTATGTTGGAATGTTTACTGGTCTTTAATTTCTTTTATTGACTTTAAACTTCCTCAGTCCTCTGTCCTCACTTACAAGAAGCGATATCAGAACCTTGTTGAACTCCCTCATGCCCTGCCTAATACATTGTTTGGTAGATCCTTGCATATCGGAAACTTGAATCATTAAATTCTCTAATGCATGCTGATCAGTCTTAGCTAAAGGCCTTAAGCTAAGTAACTAGCAAAGTAAAATAGTTGGGGAAACTTTGGGTGCAGTGCTACCAATTCACCAGATCTCATGAGTCACCACAATTGAGTGTGCCTGGGTATGAGTAGATTCCTGAGAAACCCTGTGATACACCCTGGTTCTTTATAAAAATGCAATATTTAGTGAACCACTGGGTACAGAATGATAAGAAATTAAGAAATGATAAAAACTAATCACTTTTTAAAGGCCTGTCTTAGCCAACTCCACAAGTGATGCTTTTATACTACTAAGTCATAGAACTGGAAACTGGCATTTTAAATACCTCACGTATGTTAGAAAGATGACATGCATCAAATGATCATTTCAACAAATTAGATAGGGTGGGTCAAGATTTTTTAAATACCCAAATGTTATGATAAAGCTTACTTCTACATAATGAAATAAGTTTATACATCAACAAAAGAGTTCAAAATTGATGATAATGCAAAAATGACTTAATTAGCATCTGCCTGTTTATCTGTTTCTTCAGCATCTTCAACCTCTGTTGCTGCCTCTTTTGTTTTAGCCTCCAGACCGTCCTTGTCGCTTCTGAAGCGTACAGAGAGCCTCTCGAGCAGTTCTTCACAGTCTGCTGATGAGACCATCACACTTATATTAGTCCTACCTTTCCAGCATCCAATAGCTATTGTTGAGGCATTGGCCTGTATAGTATCTGAAAAGGCTTGGACACCTGCAACCATCACCAAACAGCATGCTCAGAATAGATAATGATGTGAAACACAATCGACCTTCCTTTGATAACATGGATGCAACCCACCTGTATTTAGCACAATCACACAACACCCCAGCGTTAACTCTGATGCCTTTTCACCAAATTTGGTATCGACAAAATCTGCAAATTTGATGCTCCTGTATTGCAATAGATGTTTGAAGTCAGCTAAGGACGCACAAAGAATCTGTTTGGTAATGTAAGGAAGAAGCAGTGGTAATCCTTCCGAAGAAATCCTGTATCCACAAGGTGAAGAGGTTCCTTCTTTTGACGTTTGTCGTTCCTGAAACACAAATAAAAAGTATTTATAAGGCTGTCACTCCTAGATGAACCAAAATACATGATTGACTGAAACACAGAAACAAGAATAATGGTAACCACTCGGACCATATTTCTCTTGCACTGACATGAAAACATTGGTCTTAGACATTTTGTTATACAGACCAAAGAAACAAGTATGCTGGAGGAAAACACTTACAAAGATCTTCAGGCCGACAGATGTTATCTTAAGTCGCTCCCCCACTCGGATATTTAGTTTGAGAACATCCTGAACAGATTTTGATATATAGTAAATTCTCTTAACGTGCTGAGCGTCATTGTTTCTTGTTACCAAGTGATCTTTGAAAGGAAATGATTCATTAATGCCATAGAATGCCTTTATGCCATTTATCGTGGCTTCATCTTCAAAAATAACAACAGGATCCACCCCTCGCCATTTGCCTTGACTCGGTAACTTTCTGCTTCCTCCTCTTTCTTCTTCATGGACAGTGTCCCCATCTTCATGCACTTCAGATACCTCCAGCTCATCGTCTTCCTGAACCACCCCAGAAGAATCAAGTTTGGAAGCATCATCTCCTGATTCTTTATTCAGTACATCATCATCAGGATTGACTTTATCCAAAAGTGATTGTTCAGGTTTCGCATCTTCGGAGGAATTAATCTCCAACTCAATTGTACCTTCCACTACTTTTTCAGATAAATTCTTAGGTACTTTATGGTCTTCATGTGTAGAACGCCCATTCAGATTGCTAGTATCATCCAAAACGACTGCAAAATGAGAACCAAATTTGTCATTGTAGAAAGAAAAAAAAGAGACTGCAAGGGGTTAGAGATAACAGTAGGTCACATAAGAGGTATAAGATAACTTTATTAACGGCAGTCCAATATATGCTACAAAATTAGTAATCTTATACAACAACTTTGGAGGAAAAATAAATAATAAACATAGCCTAAGAGAAAATTTCATGGTTACCGGGTGCAGAGGATAGCTTCTGAAAGACAGCAATGAAGAAGGCTCCAGTATTTTGATCGTGTGGTAGTATCCTCATGCAACGTTCTAGAGGGAGACATGAATTTTCTTCGACCGTAACAATCTCTGGAGCTGCACAATTGTCTGTCTGCTCATTATCTATGCTATTTTGATTTTGAAGTCTAGTCCCCAAGTCGGTGGCAGTCTCTATCTCAGTGGTATCTCCAGATGGACCCAAATCTTCTTGTTGATTGTCAGTCTCTGTCATTTTTGACTCGCAACTGGTACCCGAAGGAAACATACTTGGCAAAATAGCATTCCTCCGGTAGTTCAAAACATTTTCGTAAGAAGCTAACCATTGGCCTCTATCACGGATCTGCCATGTACAATGTATTTAGAAACCAAATGAACAAATATGGTAAGCATTCAAAGTTCAAACTTCCATGTCTCACGCTGCAATGTTTAGTCTGTGCACTGTAATAAATAAAGGGGTTAACGAACATTACCCCAACTAGATGAGCCAATTAGGATTTCCCCCTTACTAGATGGGGAAATTAGGGTCTCCCCCCTAAGTACACACAAAAAAAAAGTCAACTAGTGGGGGAAATCCTAATTGGCTCATCTAGTGGGGTGGTAATACTAGTTAACCCATAAATAAAACATGTTTAAACGGATTATAGATCAAAAGTTGCAGATCCCAGAAGTGTAAGACCGCGAATATAGTAATTCAGGTCGGTATGGTAGGCCAGGAAACATACTAGTTAAAGGACGTTGATTCTATAATTCAGAGAGACGCAAACAATTTCTATATATATTAATATTAATATTCTTATAAGAATATTAAAAAAGCACGCGCACACGCACACTCAAAAAATTGGATCGAACTCATAGTAAACACATTGGCAAATATTTGGTGCATCAGACTGCATCCACAAACACCGTGACATTCAGAAAAATAGAGATCTTACACACGGCATTGCCTCCATCATGCAGGTCCAAACAGTAAACACAGTCAAAGCTGGCTATTTTGTAAATATTTTATTTATAACATATGTACATACTCCCCACTTTATTAAATAATATTTACTAATAGAACATGGGATGAGGATGTTTAATCGGAAGTAATAATATAAACAGTCATGTAAACATTGAGATCCACATGTAGTCAAGTCATTATGTACACAATAACTCCAATATGCCAATATCAGATGTTCAAATCACAGGAAATTAAAATAAAGAAAGGTATGTCCCAAGATAACCATAGCCATTAACCAACCTTCCATTTCTTAAGACCAGGTCGACGGACCAACTCAGGGAGCTCAGTGGAAACATCTAAAAGCTCAATAGACCCTTGATAACTCCGAAGAACCTGAAGAAGATAAGGATTGAACATTTGAAATAACAGAAAAACTGCTGAGACTATCATCTAAACTAACTGAAGAAACAAAATCCAATAAGAAGCGAAATGATAAAAAAGATATATTATCAGACGGATTAAAGTTGCAGAAGGTTTGCAGTATATAAACAACTTAAATAACAAACAAATTCATATCTTAAGAATGAGCTTCCAGTAGGAACTCCTAGTCAGTAGGCATAATACTTGGTACCAAACATTCTTTCCTTTTAATTCTATGTCATCAAATTGATTGATGATAGGACAGCATTCTAGTCATAAACAAGGCATTAAAGTGAGGTATGCCAATATTGGTACATTAACTTAGCCTTCCAACTAAAAGGATTTGTACAATCAACTAGCTAAAGCTTTCTTTTAGCACAAAAGTGATCTTAATGCTGCCTTATAAACAACTTAAATAACAAACAAATTCATATCTTAAGAATGAGCTTCCAGTAGGAACTCCTAGTCAGTAGGCATAATACTTGGTACCAAACATTCTTTCCTTCTAATTCTATGTCATCAAATTGATTGATGATAGGACAGCATTCTAGTCATAAACAAGGCATTAAAGTGAGGTATGCCAATATTGGTACATTAACTTAGCCTTACTACTAAAAGGATTTGTACATTCAACTAGCTAAAGCTTTCTTTTAGCACAAAAGTGATCTTAATGGTGCCTTGTCAGTGTATAGCATATTATCATTTGGTAGTCTAATATTTTTTTTCTATTTTGTTTTCCTCTCTAGATTTTGTCGCAAATAGCAAATTGTCTCACAAAGGCAAAATTTAAAGGAGCAAGCATTCAATTTTAGACGGGATAAACATCCAGTTAGGTTGGCCTGCGGCATATAATGTTGTCCTATGTTTGCCCATTATAAATTTATAATATAACAGTTAACATAATAAAGAAGAAAAAGAAGACTATTAAGATGTTGAGGGGAAAAAATTTGTGGTCAGCTGGAGTAGAAACAATGCAATAAGTTAATTATGGTAGTGTATGGAGTACACTAGATTATATATTTGCATGTACACACTAGTACACAAACAGAAAACAGAATATGGTAGCAAGAAGTTCAATGCATGAAGAGCTCCTAAAAATAACTGTGATGAATTTACAAGATATTCAGTATATGTTATATTCCTTTCTAATAGATGACATATCACCTCAGCAACCACAGCCTCATTCTCCACTGGATTCATTGAACACGTTGAGTAAACCATTCTTCCACCAACTTTAAGCAAAGCTATACCTGCAGGAGTGATGTCGGATCATTAAAACCATGAAAAGAACCAAATAAGATCCTTGTACAAGGTTGGTCACTCAGTCAATGAAACAGTTTTCATACATGAAGTACCTAAAGTATACTACCTTCTTTTAAGTAACACAAGTTCACACTTCACAGCCTTCTGTTAAGCAACATAACTCAATTCTAAGGTACAATACAAAAATGTTTGAAAGTTGTATACATAATGTGGTTTCTACCTACATCAGTACAATCAGATCGTATTGTTTGCACGTTTGTCCATAGCACATTCAGTATGATGCAAAAAAATAACATTATGTTAGGAATACATAAATGAGGTTCACTGAATCAATGTAAATCTCGATGAACTTGAAACTTTAAAACACAATTTTCTTTGGTGAAATTAATATTCACATTGACGTCTATTGTTATCATTAAAACTACCTAGTTTCCATGGCTTTTATTATCCTCCCATCAAAAGACGTTTTACTGCCAGCATAACTTTTTAAATACCCAAAAAAGAATGCAATAATACAGATGGAACCACCTCTCATCAAGTATGCAAAAGCTTGGAAAAGACACGGAAAGAGATAGCAACACCCACACACGACTACAAATTAATAATAACACTGCAAAAGGCATAACACGAAAATGTTGCATACTCATATAAGATCAAACTAAAGTTTCTTCCAGAACAGTACCACGCATGGCTATTTGCACTTGGAGGCGATGAACCCCATTACCCAGTCCTGCGTTCCTGTGTGTGATGGAATAGATGTTAGAATTTTAGTACAAAGCAAAAGAGGGGTAACATAAAAGGACATTTTGGGATGCATAGATGTATCTACCACTTCCTCCAAAGGTCGGGAGCTTTACGAAGAGTGCCATCTCCGCTGCATGGAACGTCACATAGAACCCGATCAAATAAAAGTTGAGTAAGCCCTTCATCTTCCACATTTCCCATCCCAAGCTTCTCCAAATATTTTTGCTTTACATGGCAACTGGGAAAGTGTTGAGCTTCATGATTAGTAACTATCAAGTTGGCACTGCACATTCTTTTTGTTTGGTGGATGAGAAGGTTACATCTTTGGACATCAACATCATTTGCTATGACCTACACCAATCAAAAAGATAAAGGTCAGCATAAATTCAATTAAAATGTGGAAAAAAAATTTCAACCAGAGTTCTGGGCAAATGTATATTGAGGGAGTGTAATTATAAATTCAATTAAAATGTAAGGAGAGAGAATAGGGACCATTCCAGCAGGTAGCAATCCAGAATCAGTTGACTGGTGTATCATCTCAAGCAATTGGAATGTTTTTGACCCAGGAGCTGCACACACTGCAAAAACAAATGAAACAGTCAACAAAAAGATCAGTTAATATTTGAAAAATAGGTTTAGAACAAGAGATAAACCATTGTGCCTAGAAGATTTTTCAATGGAATTTAGTTCTCCTAGGCAATGAAGAGATTCTTTGGAAAAAAGTGAAATAATGGAGGAAGGTATTTTGTTTAATTTATCCACGTATTGTGAACTTAAAAAGAAATCCACTGACAAGCGACTAAAGCAATAGATATGCAACAAAAGGTAGCTTACTGTCAAGTATAAAATGATCTGGACGTACATCCAGGAAAATCGGAGGTACCTGTGTCAACAGCAACACAAGGACATGAGGCAACATTTTAGAAGTAACAAAGCCAGTTTAACTAAAAACTACCAACACGGACCACCATAAACTTTTAAAGGGAGATGTACATGAACAACATGTTATAAATCAACTGACATTAGATAAAGATGCCTACCATGCTAACAGCCTCTTGTCTCGTTATGTTCCCAATTTCATTCGCTTGCTTTAAGAACTCATGGAACCTGCAATTGGTTATAGCATAGCCATGATCAAACATTACTAGCTTTAACTTGACCAGAAAAAAGGGATTCATCCTGATACGGCAGACTTTGGCATATCATTTACAGAGCTTTTTTTACCTAGTGAGTTTTAGTATCAGACGCACAAACATAATTATACATTGCTTTGAATAATAAGACGCCAAAGTAATCTTCGTACAGAACAAAAGGAGAAGAAGTAGCCCCGACACCTCAAAATCCCCGTGACTGACACACTAACCCGAAGATCTTTTGCCAATCTTCTTTCTCCATAACAAACAATGACCATGTAAAGAACATAATGACGCGGCTTAGTGTAAAACAAAAAATAACCAAAGAGCAACATCTGGTTTATGTATGGTCCAATCCGTATTTAAGAGGGTTTAGTTGTGTTTTAGTAAAAACTTCACTACTAAAAGTTAATCAAATGCAGTACTTACTTTGCAAGGGTCTGGTTTTTCCTTAGCTGCATGCGAGAATAATTTGAATGCCAAGCTAGATTACCAGGATACCAAGGTAAAGGCCTAATAGCATCCACCTCACCGTCATCAGTAACCTACACAACAAATTATAACATGGTAAACACAATTTAGTAAAATATTTGCATATCAAAAAATATATATATTAACCTCCATTGCAAGATTTTTCATAAAGTCATTCTCTAGCTGAGACCGAATATCCTCAAAAAACTGGCCACTGCAAAAGAAAACAAAAAAAAAAAAAAAACTGTTATGAGTAATTGAAAGTGAAATATTGGAGTGGCAATTTAGTAGTACAAGTAAAAGGACGTGACCTGGAATTGATACGGAAAGCAGCAGGTAAAGGTTTGTGAAGTACATTCAAATATTCATCCCACTCATCTTCCGACACTATTCCTTGCTCCTACATTAAAACAAACAAATAAATAATATATATATATAGATAGATAGATAGAGAGAGATAATGAAAGACAGGCTTACTTTATAGTACTTGTCGAAGTCGATATTTTGAGTGGTGAATGGTTCCCAAGGAGAGTGATTGTTGTTATTGTTAGAAGCAGTAGAAGAGGAATCAGGATTGGTGTTAGCATCAGATGATGATCTGTTTCTTTTCCAGACATTCTCTTTGTTCTGTTTAAAATGCTTTCTTTGTGTTCTCCCTCTTTTTCCGCCCATTGTTTCTACAACTGCTGTGAATGCCAGAATGAGAGAGGGAACCAGAAAATGTCTCAAACTTCCTACAATCAAACCATTAGGGCTTCTAGAGAAATATACTATAAACTTCAATGCACCCATTCTTGGGCTTTCTCTCAAATGTTTTTGTGGCCTCCTAACATCTAAATAGCCCATTACCACTATGGACCCAAAACTTCTCGTGTTTCTTCCCTTTTCGTCACATGAGTGGAAGACTGGAAGGAATGGGTGAGGCCGTGAGGAGGATAACATATGTGCCTGGAATGAATGGGGGCTGAGGCCGTGGAGCTCGTTCATTTAACTAAATGAGGATAACATAGCTACTTGGGTTTGTGCCCTTGATTCATTAAAACATTTACACTTTCTTTTTTTATCAGTAAAAAGTGTAAAATAGGACTTGTGTTACAATTTGGTACTGGCTCTCCATATCAGTGAAAGATAGTGTGAGTGAGAGCCTCACATATTATACACCACTACAAAAAGACAGATTACTATTAGTTGTTGATGATCCTTGTCTACTTGAAAACCAAGTCCGAAAAGTAGTGTGATCTCGACTAGCTGCAAAAGTGTTTTCTTCTTGCAAAACCGTATCCAAACACTTCCCTTGATCCTGTTAATCACTTTGTTGATGCAAAGTGTCCGGTTTCTAAAAATAATTTCATTTCGAACACACCATATTGACCATACAATGGGGTACGTAGACAAACATTTTACAATAACATTTTTACAGTAGCTCCCTGGCTCATTTGTTACACCGGCAGCAATACATTACATTTGGACCCGTGGTATGATGTAACATTTAAGAAGGTGATATATTCGTGGCGTGACACTTGAATACATAGATACGAGTATACGACTTGGTCGAGGTTAATATTCAGAAATAATAGGAAGTTCAAAATATTTTCCTTATGAAATAACACCTTCAAATAATGCTCATTAGAGAACATGGTCGGTAGTACTACAGCAGTTTCATGCTTCTTTTTCATTTTTTGGATGGATCCAAAAAGTTCCTTCTTTTACGCAAAAGATTGATATTTGATTTGACCAATCTTGAGGAGGATTCCCTTTTCGCTTATTAAAAAAAAAAAAAAAATCTCGAGGATTGTATTGCTGACTATTCTGATTTTGGTTTTGATACCGTGATGGTTTGCAAGTCTCGAAGAACTCTATTGACATTGCAGTTGGAGACTACAACGCTATAGCCAGACCACAACCCTTCAACAGTTTATCACAAAACGCTCATATGAGAGCTACAACCCAGGATGCAGTTTCTAACAAAATATACAGTTACTCAAGAAAAGCCCCAACAACCACAGGAAACTAGGAAGTAATTTCCAAAATTCCAGTGAGCTACCCAGGATGCAGTTTCTAACAAAATATACAGTTACTCAAAAAGGAAACTAGGGAAGTAATTTCCAGAATTCCAGTGTGCTTTTAAAACAAGTAGTGGAGTATATGTTTCTTCAAACAAGGTCTCAAGCAAATGCCTCGAGGATTTTGTTTTGCATCTCAAATACAGTGGATAATAGACAACACAAAGATCCCATGCAAACATTGCATTAAGCAGCCGTTCCCAAGGGATGTAAGCAAAATCTACTGACAATAAATCTAGTATTCTCCTGAGAATGGCGGAATAAAATTGTCACTTCAGTTGAGAATAGGCTGGTGTGACTAGAACTACAAAATTGTTATGACATAGTCAGTGTCATTCTATACAAAACTTGCGGCAATTATGCCGTTAAGTGAAAGATGATCAAACCTCTGTAATTAGAGAATGATATGTCAAGTAGCTTCTGAATTTGACAGTACCAATGGAGCTATCCAATATTACTCGGATTGTCTCCAATCTATATTTGCGAAAGAAAATGTCACAGCACATTATTGCTTGGTACGTGTCTCCACATAACCCCACACTATGCACAACAGTCAACTTCCATCACAAATATTTGGCAGCGTAAAATCCCAATTAGAATTCTATTCACTCCATCAAACAGCTATTCTAAGTTGTAGAATTTAAGTTTAAATCTTCCCGTCACAAATACCCCTTGAATCTTCTGACTACCAAACTTGAGGAGGAAACCAATAAGATTCACTCCACTAAAATTATGCTAACTCTAATGTGCTGAAAAACAAACATGAACGAAACATAAGAGTGCTGAATTGCCATCAGTTTCTCGTAACTGACAACTACTAGACAGAATACGCAACAGAGCACTCCTGATCAAGTTCTCACAAGTCAGTTGTCACCCAAAGGATCCTCTGTTGGTCATTTAACTATTCAATCAACGAACCCGGTGTTAGGGCAGCGAAGAATCAGCATTTGTTGAGATTGCGATAATTCCGTGAAAAACGAATCACTTCGGAGTTATCTGTGAAGATAAAATTACCAGACAAGAATATTATAAAACAAAACGAGACAGAGCTCAGTATCCTCAACCTGATAGGAACCAATGCATACATCCAAAATCCAGATATGATGGAAGAAGCAACTGACACCTGGAGAATAACTTTCAACCGCAGAAACACTAGAGTAGAATGTTCTCCATGTTCAGACATACATTAAAACCACACTCCAATAGCACAAACTTGAAACCACAGTTTTCAATAATTAAGATCCATTAAGTATCTCCATTGCTTGAAGAAGCTTATCAATTTATCCATCTATAAAGAATTTCAGAAAGGGCCAAATAGATCTATAAATTGCATCGACGTCACACGATATGAATCTTGAGAGATTCCTCTTTTCAGATTATTTTAATGCCCATCTTCCCAGTTTTCGAAGAAGTTAATCTCTACACAATCTCATTCTTGGAGCATATATCTTAAAGATTTAATCCCGAAGCATTCAATTTCAAAGATACAAGATGAATAGGATAAAAAGAGTTCCATGCATAATCAAATCCTGGCATCCGTGTGAACGTTGGCAGGCGAAACTTTCGAGTAGACTTCCAGCTTCTCCACTAAATCAGCCTCCAAACGAGCTTTCTAACACTTTAGGATCCACCGTAACTTCTCAGATGTGCAATGAGGTGCACGTCCTAAAAAAACATTCTTTTAGAGTAACTGCAATCTAACTCACCTTAGTAATAAGATCCCGAACCTCTGCCACTTCCATAGGGATCTCTCACGCGACGACCAGAATAGATAGATGAATATGAACCAGTACCCACCTGAACACACACACACAGTTAGATGACACTAAGTAGTACTATATTATATTTTTCAGGTGCAAGAAAATGCAACAATAATTACATCATCGGTTCCTGTTGAGGTGTAATCCCTGGATGAGTAATCCCTCTCGTAACTGGAATATGCTCCTCCCATATCAGCTCTTCTCCCTTCATCTGTGAAAATTGGAATTGAGCCAAACTCGCAATAAACCTTACTGAAAGAACCAAAAAGAATGTTGTATGTTCATACCTCGGCTATAAGCAGTTGACGTGTGAGTATCATATACTCCCTGAGAATGGCCAGCAGAACTCCTACTACCTCTCTCATATCCTAGGTGAGTACCCCGTCCCACTCTGTCATATTTATAATATAAATCAACAACCAAGAAGAATAAGAAGGTAAAGAAAATAAAATGGCAAGACAAAATTTCATTGTGTCCAAGTAACAAATAAACCTTGCACTGGTAGACTCGCTTCCATAAGCCCTGTCATTGTATGGCATGTCGTCATTACTCACTCCGTAATCAAAACGAGCCCTCGACTGTCTGACTGTAGATTCGGGAAAACGAGACTGATACTCTTCCTAAAAATCCAGAAGTAGGTGAGTAACAATAGTAGAAATATACAAAGACTTCAAAAGAACCTCATTCAGAAATCACAAACCATTGAAGCATGAGAGCGCTTTGAACCAGAAACAGAACCATAATCGTGACTTTGACTGCCACGATAGCTTGAGGGTCGTTCCATGTGTCTTCCATAGCTTTCTTCGGCATAAGAAGGAGGTGGTCTACGATCAGCAGCACGAGGAGCAGTTCGTTGAGGACTATCCAGGTATTCTGATTCACGGGACGGGTAAGCATCTCTATAGGACCAGCGTTTCTCATTAGCACCCTTGGTAACAAAATCAGAAGACCTAGTCTTACTGACGTAATTGGATGGCCTAACCCCATCAACAAAATCAGATGACCTAGTCTTACTGACATAATTGGATGGCCTAACCCCATCAACAAAATCAGATGACCTAGGGTAATGTTCATCGGTTCGAACATATTCCCTTCTTGAGCTGCTCCTACCAAAAGCTAGACCTGTACAAAAAATTATGACAGCATAATAATCTAAACTGAAAAGCTTGGGTAATGGGTGAATGAGAATGGTAAATACAATAATTACATACCAGGAGACCTCCGGTCATAAGATCTCTCCGAAGATGGAAGTCTTCTTCTGCTGTCAATTCTACTAGGGGCCATATCCGTGATTGGGTATCTTTCCCTGGAACCAAGGGGTCGCTTGAAACCACCACTGTATGTTCTATGACTTTGCATATCTCGTCCACTGCGACCTGCATACCCCCATGAATCACTAGAGTCCCAGGAAGTCCTGCCTCCTCTACCACCGCCATGCCCAACCATGTAACCTCCCCTGGCATGTCTGCTTGACTTGCCTCTTTGGCGTGGCCTTGACAGCCTTGCCCTGACTTTCACCTATATATACGGATAAATTGAAACATCAAACACAATTGCACCAATAAGATGTAATGAGCAGACATGCCTCTTTGGCGTGGCCTTGACAGCCTTGCCCTGACTTTCACCTATATATACGGATAAATTGAAACATCAAACACAATTGCACCAATAAGATGTAATGTGGAGAGGGAGGAAAAAGAACATCAATGCAGCTGTGTTTAGCACCAAGATCATATGCTATCCACTTGGGAAAAGAGAAGCATATATGATACTGAGAATTTCGGACTGTAGTAAGGTTACAGATAAAAAGACCTACAGAACGAAAATTCCCTATTACATGTTATCCATTGTCACAAGTTTTCTGTCTCCACTATTCCCCTCCTTAAAGCTGGTATATATGAGACAACAAACCTAACAGCAACCACGGCCTAGGATATGATTGTGCTGCCAAAACACAGCCTAAATAACTACCCAAAGAAATTGTAAGGCACGGACTAGAGATGGATCATCAACAGACCTTTTTGACACCATCACCAAGCTCGGTATTATTGACACCATCAACACAAGCCACTGCAGCATCATGTGTATCAAATGTTATGAAGCCAAAATCTGTTCTTTTAGCAGCTGGCATATTCCTTGCAAGTTCAACCTTTTCGACCTTCCCAAATTTCTTGACATGCTCTGAGGCACGGTCCTCATCCCAAGAAGCAGGCAGACCATCAAGAAATACTGTCCTAACCTGAAGAAGCAAAAATATAATATGTCCAAACATGATATTTAGAACTGTGGCCTTACTGAAATAAATAAATCGCATTTTTTCTTAGTTCAATGCAACATACCAATTATAAGTATATAAAGCACGTACACACATTGTAATGTGCAATAGAACACTTAAGAGATTGTCTGAATAATAAGGTAATAAATGAATATTGTGCTCCACCAATCTATGTACCTGTGCCATGATTTCATCGTCTGGCTCTATGAAAGTATCAGCAAAAGCAACCTTTGCCGATCTATCTGTTCCAAAAACAACATCCATCTTCTGCAAGCGCTTGCATGCCTCCAAGGCATCTGCGCGGCAAGAGAAATCCAAAAACGCAAAACCCCGATTTAGTCCTTCATTTTTTGCGTCCTCAACTAAGGTCACCTCCTCAAACTTGTCAACACCATGATGCACAAGCTTTTCTCTAAACTGTATGAGAAATAAGTAGATCCAAGCATAAACAAAATGAATAGAACAAAACTATTAGGTAATAGCCTAATATTGAAGTCAAGGAACACGGGTTACAAAAAAATATAAATATCCAACTCAAACCATCCATATCAAGCGCTGCAGATCTAAATCATACTTACAACTGCTTTTGTCCATGTCTTGCATATGTTTCCAACAAATAGAGTGTCACTGTCCTGGCTTGGAGATACTCCACACTGCTTTCCATTAACCTGAAAAGAAAATGCTAGGATCAAGTAACCTAATTCAAGGAAAGATAAACATCCATTTGTTTTTCAAAATACGGAAGGTGGTGAAGAATACCGTTGGATGCTTAAGTTCATTAATGGCACGTCGAGCCTGCTCAACAGTTGCAAAACGTACGAATCCAAAACCCTTGTTCTTCTGAGTCATGGGATTCTTCATTAGTCTAACCTCGGTAACCTCTCCAACCTGACTAAAAACCTTCCTCATATCCTCCTCATTAGCATCTCTATCCAAACCTCCAACAAATATCTCAAACTCCTTCCTCTTCCTCCGTTCTTTCATAACATCATGATGCTCTTTCTCATCCTCATTAACTTCTTCCTCCTCCACATCACGTCCACCATCTTCTTCCACCTCCTCTCTAACCTCCTCCTGCTCGCCCACCCCTTCAATAACACCCTCCGTCATTTCATCCCCGTCCCCGTCATACTCAACTTCACCTTCTTCAATCTCCTCATCTCTATACTCTTCTTCTTCTTCCATATTCGCCGCAACCTCCTCTTCCGGTTCAAAATCATAGTAAGTCTCATTCAAATCTAATCTCTCTGATTTATCACTCTCATTATATACCACTGATACCTCCTCTTCTTTTTCCTCTAATAATGAGCACATAAAATAGTCCGTGTTATTGTGGTTCATTGTGGGGCCCAATGGTAATTAAATATAAGTGCAAAAAAAAAAAAAAAAAAAAAAATAATAATAATTAGTAGTACCTTTGGGTGGAGAAGAATAGTGGTCCTCTTCTTCTTCGTCTTCTTCATGGTTGTTGTTATTGTGGTCCATGTTTAAGTTATCGGGTGGGGTTTGTTTGGGTACTTCTTCTTCTTCCTCTTCTTCTTCTTCTTCGTGTTGGATTGGGATATTAGTGTGGGGTCTTTTTTTTAATGGTATAGCGTTGGACGACGGACGTCTGACTGCACGCGGCGGCATTTTTATTTTATATATTTTTTAATTTGGGGGGCGAGAAGATATAGAGAGAGAGGAGTGTTGTGGAATTTGCTTGTTTTTAAGAAGAAGAAGAGCGTATGAAATTAGGAAATCTAGATTATGTACGATATTTGAGAGACCGTGTGGGAATGGAACTTTTGAGGAAACCTGCTTTTTTAAGTTGACGACGACTTTCCTTTGGGGTTGAGTTTTATACAATTAGATTTCATTTATTTATGTGATATATGGTAATGATACTAGCTTTCGAACCCGTCCTACCAACGGGTGCCGTTATATTAAATTATTGTAAAAAATATTAACAACTATGCATAGCTATGAGATATGAAAATTATATTAATCAGTCATTCAAATTTCTTAGACCACTCTCTATAAAAAAAAAAGCACCAAACCTCGATAAAACTCATCGACTTCTTTTTGTTGTTAGGTTTAATAATAGAAGTTTGATTGAAGTTTTTTGTGATAATGCCCAATATGGCGAAGATAATATTGAGTTTACTTGAATAGCATGACATTCTTAATCATAATAAAAAAAATTATGATAAACACTACTTAAAATGCAAAACTATATTTGTCGAGACATTTATTCCCCCTACATATAATACAAACATGTTTTAGGGTTATTAGTTCAATGCATTTGCATCAAGTTTTCGATTTTCCATTAATTATTCTTTTGAGGTTAGTTCAATGTAGTGACGTTGCATTTAGTTTCCAATTTCTCATTAATTATTCTTTGAGGTTAGTTCAATGCGGCTTTATTAAGTTTTTCGATTTTCGTTAATTATTATTTTGAGGTTAGTTCGGTGCAATTGCATCCACTTTATAATTTTCCGTTAGTTATTCATTAAGGTTAATTTAAAAATGCAGTTGCATCCAATTTTTGATGTTTAGATTAATTACTCTTTGTGATTTGTTCAATACATCGCATCCAGTTTCGATTTCCGTTAATTGTTTTTCTAGGTTAGTTCGATAGTTTATAATTTCTAGTTATTTATGCTTTGAGGTCGGTCGATACGCTTACATCCAAATTCTTCCGATTTCAGGTTCACTATTCTTTGAGGTTATTTCAATGCATTTGCATCCAATTTTTGATTTTCCGTTAGTTAATCTATAATTTAAGTTTAATGCAGTTGCATCCAGGTTTATGATTTTCCGTTAATTATTATTTGAGGTTAGTTCAATCTGGTTGTATCAAATTTCGATTTTATGTTAATTGTTTTTGAGATTAATTCAATGCATTTGCATCAAGTTTCGATTTTCTGTTAATTATTTTTTAAGGTTAGTTCAATGCATTTAGATCAAATTTATAATTTCATTAATTATTCATTTAGATTAGTTCGGTGTAGTTTCATCCTTTTTTTAATGTTTTGTTAATTAGTCTTTGAGATTAGTTCATTGCAATTGCATCTAGTTTCTAATTTTCCGTTAATAATTTTTAAGGTTAGTTCAATACATCCGCATCTAGTTTCGATTATTTATGCTTTGAGGTTAGTTCGATGCAATTACATCCCCGCTTTCGATTTCGGTTAACTATTCTTTGAGGTTATTTTAATGCATATTTGCATTTAGTTTTCGATTTCCCACCAATTATTCTATGAGGTTAGTTCAATGCATTTGCATTCGATTTTGATTTTTCATTAATTATTTTTTGAGTTTAGTTCAATGCATTTGCATACAGTTTATGGTTTCCCATTTATTATTATTTGAGGTTTGTTTGATGTATTTGCATAAATATTTTTTAAGGATTTGCATCCAATTTCTAATTTTCCGTTAGTTATTCTCTGATGTTAGTTTAATGCAATTGCATCCAGTTTCCGATTTCTAGTTAATTACTTTTTGAGTTTAGTTTATTGTATTTGCATAAAGTTTTCGATTTCCCGTTAATTACTCTTTGAGTTCAGTTATGTATTTTAATCCAATTTTCGGTTTCCTTTTAATTATCCAATGTGGTATGTAATACCAACTTCTATCGATCCATCGTAGTGTCCTTGCAAACATGACATAAAAATAAATTATGTTTGATTTACTATGTGGGATCATCAAAGATTATCTAGTTCGATTTCCCATTAATTATTCTTTAAATTATGCATGACTCACTATGTGGAATCTGCAAAGATTATCTACGAACGGGTGTTATTATATTAATTATTCTAAAAAATATTTGCAAATATGCATAACTATTATATATTAATATTATATTGATCACTCATCCAAATTTCTTATAATGTGAAAACCTCTCCTCTCCAAAAAAAAACTCACCTTTGATAAAACCCTTTAACTTCATTTTGTTGTTTAATAATATAAATTTGATTGAAGTTTTGTGAGGTTGCCTAATAAGGAAGTTCATATATATTGAAACTACTTGAATAATAAGGAGTTACAACCATACGGAAATAGATAAGATAAACACTATTTTAAATGCAAAACTATACTTATTAAGACATTCTCACAACATATAATCTAACTATGTTTTGAGGTTAGTTCAATGCATTTGCATCTAGTTTCGATTTTCCGTTATTTATATTTTGAGGTTAGGTCAATGCAGTTGAATCGAATTTCTGATTCTCGTTAATTATTCTTTGCAGTTAGTTCAATACATTTGCATCCAATTTCCAATTCTCTATTAATTGTTCTTTGAGGTCAACTCAATGCATTTGCATCCATTTTCTGATTTCTCGTTAATTATTCTGTGAGATTAGTTTAATGCATTTGTATACAGTTTTCGATTTCTCGTTTATTATTTGATAAGGTTGCATTTGCATCTAGTTTTCAATTTTCCGTTAATTATTGTTTGTGGTTAGTTCAATGAATTTGCATCCAATTTCCAATTTTCCGTTAATTATTTCTTGAGGTTAGTTCAATGCATTTGCATCTAGTTTATTTTTTAAGATTAGTTCAGTGCAGTTGCATCCGGTTTTCGATTTTCCGTTAATTATTCTTTAAGATTAGTTCCACGCATTTGCATCATGTTTCCAATTTATAATTAATTTTTCTTTGAGGTTAGTTCAATACATTTGCATCCAGTTCCCGATTTCCCGACAATTATTTCTTTTATATTAGTTTAATGTATTTGCATCCAAGTTTTGATTTTCCGTTAATTATTCTTTAAGGTTAGTTTAATGCAGTTGTATCCATATTCCGATTTTCTATTAATTACTTTTTAAGATTAGTTTAATGCTTGTATTTGCATCCATTTTTCGATTTCCGGTTAAATATTATTTGAGGTTAGTTCGATGCATTTGAATCTAGTTTTTGGTTCCCCATTAATTGTTCTTTGACATTAGTTTCATTCAGTATTATATATGTTTTGAATGCCGTTATTTTTTTTTTCTATTTTATATTATATATGTTTTTTTGTAATGTTAATATATATATATTTATATATATATTTATATATATATATATATATATATATATATATTTATGTCATAATTATTGTGGTCGTAATTGTGATTTTTGAATCCTTAACTATGAATAAATGTCTAAATCACACGAGTGGATGGCTTAATCAAATCGAAAGGGTTTTAGAAAAATGGTTTTTAGATTGGAAATTATTGTTTTTAGCAATTTAGTTTTTTGTTTACTATTTTTTTTTTCTTAATTAGCTATATTGTTTAGGAAAAGTTGGAGATTTTGTGAAACTCTAGATGTGATTGTTTTTTCTGTTTAGAAAAAGTTAGAGAATATGTGAAACTCTAGATGGGATTGTTTTTATTTATATCCTATTTTTTATATTTAGTAATAGAGTTTAGAAAAAAAAAAATGTTTTATATTTAGTAATAGAGTTTAAAAAAAAACTGGAGTCTTTGTGAGGGTATAGTTATAATATATATCTAAGGATAAAGATAAATATTTGTTTCTTATTTTATCTCCTATTTTTTCTTAATTAGTCTTGACACGTGGACACTCTATAAACGCTTCCTCAATTGAAGAGGGTAGAGCTATAATATATATATAAAGATTAGATGGACTAAAAAAAAGTAAATTTAGGGCTACGGTTATTTTTTTTCAAAGAAATTAGCCCCAAACCCAAATTTCGTTTCAAAACAATTCTAGAAGACATGATTTTTTTATCATCACTCACAAACCCAATTCCCAAGATTAAATAGCCCACAAACCCAATTTTTAAATTTTAATAACCCTTAAGGACAAAATAAGTTGGCCCGACCCTTTTTATTTTTTTAAATCCCACTTTTACCCTTTCTTGTTAATAAACAAAATTACGAATGAGAAAACCCAAAACCCCTTTCTTCTCCAACCGACCAGACTCTTTGATTCATGACACACTTTATCAAACTACAAATCAAATCTCTTCAACAGATACCCATTTCGATTACTAATTTGTGTGTGTTAACAACTAATCATCTTGAAGCTATTGATCACTTTAGGTTATTTGTTAACAACCAATCATCTTTCTTTCCTCTTTCAGAGATTTTGATTATAAGGTCTAGAAGGCATGTAGACTATGTAAATCCTGAAGTCCGACGTGTAAATCTAACAATCAATACATCTACAAGGTGGATCTTTAGCTCAAATGGCTGAGCACTTCGGAGATATCCAAAGGAGATGGTGGTTCGAATCCATCAAGATCCTCTAAAGTTTAATGTTAATCAAACAAGAAATCAAGTGTGTTCATATTCCAATAGATGTTCTCACTGATCATTCCTCATGTTGTTGAGGTATGAGCATTAATTGGTCATAGTCCAGTAGGAGTATGAACAATGATTGTTCAATATGAACAATGATTGTTCATAGTCCAAGGTATGAACAAATAATTGATTGTTCATAGTCCAATAGATGTTCTCACTGATCATTCCTCATGATGTTTCTGAGGTATGAACAATCATTGTTCATAGTCCAATAAGAACTGAATACTCAATATTTCATGATCGGAGTATAAACAACAATTGTTCAGTATGACAATGATTATTTATAGTCCACTAGGGGTATGAACAATGATTGTTCAGAGTGAAAAATAATTATTCATAGTCCAATATGTATTCTCACTGATCATTCCTCATGTTGTTGAGGTATGAACAATAATTGTTCATAGTCCAATATGTGCTCTCACTGATAATTTCTCATGTTGTTGAGGTATGAAATATCATTGCTCATAGTCCAATAAGGGTAATAGGTGTTCTCACTAATCATTCCTCATGTTTATGAGGTATGAACAATCATTGTTCATAGTCCAATAAGTATTGAACAATCATTGTTTATAATCCAATAGGAGTATGAACAAAACGATTGTTCAATATGAACAATGATTGTTCATAATCCACTAGGGGTATGAATAATGATTGTTCATAGTCCAACAAATGTTCTCACTAATCATTCCTCATGATGTTTATGAGGTATGAACAATTATTGTTCATAATCCAATAAGAACCGAATAATCAATTGTTCAAGATCGGAGTATGAACAACGATTGTTCATAGTCCAGTAGGTTCTCTCACTGATAATTTCTCATGTTGTTGAGGTATGAAAAATCATTGTTCATAGTCCAATAAGGGTAATAGGTGTTCTCACTAATCATTCCTCATGTTTATGCTGAGGTATAAACAATCATTGTTTATCTTCCAATAAGTACTGAACAATGATTCTTCATAGTCCACTAGGGGTGTAGGGGAAATTCCAAGTATCCCCTGATCTTCCTATGTGCCTTGTGATATGGAATCCTTTGCAAAATAGAGAAGGGATGAGATGATGATGAGTTTAGGGTTGAACCGTCTGACGGCTGCCTACGTATCTCCTTTGTTCTATTGGAGAATCAAACCTTATTTTGTGTAGTTCCTAAGAGCGAATCCCTATAGTTTATATAGGAAGGGTGATGTGAGTCATAGGGTTTAGGGTTTTCCTCACCGCTTGTGAGTTCCTTTCCATCTTTGGACTCTGCCTTCCTATTAGGATTTCTCTTCTTTATGGAAGTCTAAATCTAGACCATATCTTATGGGAGGTAAGTTTCCTTGTGGATCATAATGTCACATTGTGCATGGGAAGATTATATATAAAAGGTAACTTCTAAGATATGTCATCATGATTCCTTCCTTATCATCAAAGATCGCCATCTTCAGTTTTCTTTTGTTCAGGAACTGTCTATATCAGTTCCTAACGACTGGAGTAACTGTTATGTTTGAAGGCGGTCAGTTATGTGCCTGGCACATGTCCACTAAACACTCGTACTCAGCACGAGATCACTCATTCACATAACTAATCCGATGGTCTTCGTCTCATTCTGGACGTCTATAGTTGTAGGTTATTTTCCATACACGTGTCATTTGTTCAGTGATGGAAAATCCCCCTACAGATGCCCCCGCTCGTGCCAGCTAGCATGTGGGCATTTGAAGCAACGCTGCTTTTGGCGTGATAATCCTTTTCCAAAATTGTTTATTGGAACTGCTAACGTACCTAACTAATTAAGGCGCGGCCCTGAAAAAACTGCTCGAACAGACACGCCATTTCCCGATAAAAGTAATGATGGCAGTTCCATCCCAAAAAGACGCACCGTTTGGGCTCATCCTAACCGTCCATCTTATTTGTATATAAATGATCTGGTGAGAGAATGTTCATTATCTCTTCTGCTACCTTTTTCTACATGCTAAACATTTTGATCTCCCGTTAGGGTTTAACCAAAGCTTGAAACTTTTCCTCTTTGTTGATCATGAATCCCAACTAGTCACTTGTAAACTTTGGAGATCTTTCCTCCCTGGAACTGATTCGCGAGAAATTTCACATCCCTGAAGATATCGGCCTGGAGTGGGGGAGGTTATCTGATGAGTTAGTCTACAAGGAGGTGGCACTCATCACCATTGGTCAACTTAAGGCCGGACTCACTCTTCCCCTCCACCTATTGCTAAGAGAGTGTCTGATTCACTTCAATATTGCTCTTGGTCAGGCAGCACCCCTGTTTTACAGAACTGTTATGTACTCTGCCCTTCTTGCCAAGAGACATGGGTTTGCTCTAAACTGCTGGGTGTTCGATTATTTTTATGAGGTCCGGCGTATTCGAGACCAGTCGTACTATTACCTCATGACTAGAGACAAGAATTCTCCAATCGTTTTTTTTTAAGGGAAGCAGAGTGACGAAGGTTGGGCTGATCACCACCTTCGTGTGCTGGGTGATACGTGGGACGTTCCCCCCTCTGATGCTGATGGTGAGCCAATGGGAATTCATGTTCTCATAAAACACACCCATGCTCCAACCAGTAAGTCTTCCTACTTAGATACTTTATAACTTGTTATAGGAGTACGTCTTTTGCCTGAATATCTTTTGCTATTATTCTTTAGATTACTCTTCTCCCTGGAATCAACTGACTGCAACTGATGCTGCTACGGTGGATATTATCAAGAATATCCCCAAGGAACAGAGGATGCCTTGGGTGATAGTTCTTGATTCCACCTGTCTTTTTGAATATTTCAACATGTTTACTGAAGAACTGCTGCAACTTGTTCCTGGCTATTCCCCCTTTAGGATAAATACTGTGAATTCTGGACGCATAATACTTCCTCCTCCTATTGATCAGGATGCCGGACTTCTTTCACCTCCAGTTCAGGATGAATCCTCTTTGATTACTAGAAGAAGAGGAAACCGCAAGGAGAAGAGTTCGGAGGCTGTCTCCAGTGATGCTGCGATGTTGGGTTTAGTTCAGGAGCCTGCTGTTAGTGATGATTGTGTGATCACTGGTGGGAGAGGCCCTAAACTGCCTCATGAACTGCTGGCGGCCAGCAATTTTAAAAGGGGAGTGCTTGCGTCCAATCGTTCAAAATTGAAGAGGTCTGATACCGTTTCTGATGTTGCCTCCTCTGGTAAGAAAATGAAGTTTCACCTTCTCTCTGTTAGTGAAGATACACTTTTTTAGTTGACGACGACTTTCCTTTGGGGTTGAGTTTTATACAATATATTTCATTTATTTATATGATATATGGTAATGATCCTTGATGGACTAAAAAAATCAATTTATGGCTATGGTTTTTTTTTTCAAGAAATTAGCCACAAAGCCCAATTTCGTTTCAAAACAATTCTAGAGAACATGGTTTTTTTATAATCACTCACAAACCCAATTCCCATGTTTAAATAGCCCACGAACCCAATTTTTAAATTTTAATAACTCTTAAAGACAAAATAAGTTGGCCCGACCATTTTTATTTTTTTAAATCCCACTTTTACCCTTTCTTGTTAATAAACAAAATTACGAATGAGAAAACCCAAAACCCCTTCCTTCTCCAACTGACCAGACTCTTTAAATCATGACGCACCTCATCAAACTACAAATCAAATCTCTTCAACAGGTACCCATTTCGATTACTAATTCGTGTGTGTTAACAAACAATCATCTCGAAGCTATTGATCACTTTAGGTTATTTGTTAACAACCAATCATCTTTCTTTTCTCTTTTAGAGATTTTGATTATAGGGTCTAGAAGGCATGTAGACCGTGTAAATCCTGAAGTCTAACGTGTAAATCTAACAATCAATACATCTACAAGGTGAATCTTTAGCTCAAATGGCCGAGAACTTTGGAGATATCCAAAGGAGATGGTGGTTCGAATCCATCAAGATCCTCTAACTTTTAATGTTAATCAAACAGGGAATCAAGTGTGTAATATGATTAATTTTCAACTTAGATGACGCTTCAAAAAGAAGTTCCTGAAATTCAGTTCCAAAAGAAGTTCATAGTTAAAAAAAAAGTTCATAGTTGTTGAAGTATGAACAATCGTTGTTCATAGTCCAATAGAGGTAATTGTTCATATTATAATAGGTTCTCACTGATCATTCTTCATGTTGTTGAGATATGAACATTCATTGTTCATAGGCCAAGGTATGAACAAATTGATTGTTCATAGTCCAACATATGTTCTTACTAATTATTCCTCATGATGTTTCTGAGGTATGAACAATCATTGTTCATAGCCTAATAAGAACTGAATACTCAATATTTCAGGATCGGAGTATGAACAATAATTATTTATAGTCCACTAGGGGTATGAACAATGATTGTTCAGAGTGAACAATCATTGTTTATAGTCCAATATGTATTCTCATTGATCATTTCTCATGTTGTTGATGTATGAACAATGATTGTTCATAGTCCAATATGTGCTCTCACTGATAATTTCTCATGTTGTTGAGGTATGAAAAATCATTGTTCATAGTCCAATAAAGATAATAGGTGTTCTCACTAATCATTCATCATGTTTATGAGGTATGAACAATCATTGTTCATAGTCCAATAAGTACTGAATAATCATTGTGTATAGTCTACTAGAAGTATGAACAATGATAGATTGTTCAGTATGAACAATAATTGTTCATAGTCCACTAGGGGTATGAACAATGATTATTCATAGTCTAAGGTATGAACAAAATGATTGTTCATAGTCCAACAGATGTTCTCACTGATCATTCCTCATGATGTTTATGAGGTATGAACAATCATTGTTCATAATCCAATAAGAACCGAATAATCAATTGTTAAGGATCGGAGTATGAACAATGATTGTTTAGTATGAAAAATCATTGTTCATAGTCCACTAGGGGTATGAACAATGATTGTTTAGAGTGAACAGTCATTGTTCATAGTCCAATAGGTATTCTCACTAATCATTCCTTATGTTGTTGAGGTATGAACAATGATTGTTCATAGTCTAGTAGGTTCTGTCCCTAATAATTCCTCATGTTGTTGAGGTATGAAAAATCATTGTTCATAGTCAAATAAGAGTAATAGGTGTTCTCACTAATCATTCCTCATGTTTCTGAGGTATAAACAATCATTGTTCATCTTCCAATAAGTACTGAACAATCGTTGTTCATAGTCCACTCCACTATGAGTATGAACAATGATTGTTCATAGTCCAAGGTATGAACAAAATGATTATTCATAGTCTAACAGATGTTCTCACTGATCATTCCTCGTGATGTTTCTGAGGTATAAACAATCCTTGTTCATAGTCCAATAAAAACTGAATAATCGATTATTCATACTCCAGGAGTATGAATAATGATTGTTTATAGTCCACTAGGGGTATGAACAATGATTGTTCATAGTGAACAATCATTGTTCATAGTCCAATAGGTGTTCTCACTAATCATTCTTCATGTTGTTGAGGTATGAAAAATGATTGTTCATAATGCAATAGGTGCTCTCACTGATAATTCCTTATGTTGTTGAGGTATGAAAAATCATTATTCATAGTCCAATAAGGGTAATAGGTGTTCTCACTAATCATTCCTCATGTTTATGAGGTATGAACAATTGTTGTTCATCGTCTACTAGGAGTATGAACAACGATTGTTTAGTATGAACAGTGATTGTTCAGTGTCCACTAAGGGTATGAACAGTTATTGTTCATGGTCTAATAGGTGTTCTAACTGGTCATTCCTCATGTTGTTGAGGTATGAACAATGATTGTTCATAATCCAACATGTGTTCTCACTGATCATTCCTCATGTCTTAACAATCATTGTTCATAGTCCAATACGGGTATGAATAATTATTGTTTAGTATGAACAATGATTGTTTATAGTCCAATAGACGTTCTTACTGATTATTTTTTATGTTGTTCAAGGATGAACAATCATTGTTCATAGTCCAATAGGGGTATGAACCATAATCTACATAACAATAGCACCAGTTATTCATCAGCCTGTTTTTTAGATGGACTGTTAAGTGGTTTAATGGGCAGAAGGGATTTGGATTCATAACACCAAATAATAAAATAGAAGATCTATTTATTCATCAATCAGCTCTAATAGGTAACAAAGTTTTAACTGAGGGTGAATCCATTGAGTACCAGGTCGAGCAAGGTGATGGTGGTAGGAGTAAGGTTGTTGATGTTAGTGGATCTGATGGTTCGATCTTCAGTTCACGGTGCCCCATATGGTGGCAGTGGTCGTAGTTATGGTGGATTTAGTAATGGTTACAGTTCCGGTGGCGGATACGGTGGATCTGTAAGGGGTCATGGTGGATGAACAATGATTGTTCATCCATATGGGGTATGAACAATGATAATCTACATAACAATAGCACCAATTATTCATCAGCCTGTTTTTTAGATGGACTGTTAAGTGGTTTAATGGGCAGAAGGGATTTGGATTCATAACACCAAATAATATAATAGAAGATCTATTTATTCATCAATCAGATCTAATAGGTAACAAAGTTTTAACTGAGGGTGAATCCATTGAGTACCAGGTCGAGCAAGGTGATGGTGGTAGGAGTAAGGTTGTTGATGTTAGTGGATCTGATGGTTCGATCTTCAGTTCACGGTGCCCCATATGGTGGCAGTGGTCGTAGTTATGGTGGATTTAGTAATGGTTACAGTTCCGGTGGCGGATACGGTGGATCTGTAAAGGGTCATGGTGGATCTAGCGGTGGTGGTTATGGTGGATGAAATGAGTGTAAAGAAAGACGTGTGTCGCTGGTTTTCTTGTACAAGGGCAAACTTGAACTTTTCATATCCCTGTCCTTGAGAGTGATTATTAAAAAAGCTTGGTTCTGGGAATGATTATTTCATATGTTTTGTCCTTGAGAGTCACTCTCTATTTTTTTTTTCTTTTTTTTTTGCGAGAAAATAGTCTAGAGCACCAATTTTGGGCCAAAGCAACTCTAGAGGACACAGGTTTTTTTTAGTAACTCACAAGAACAAATTCCAGCATTAAGTAACCCACGAATCTACTATTTCAATTTTAGTAACCCTAAGGACAAACTAAATTGGCCCGGCCTTTTTCACTTTTTTTTAAATATCTGGTTTACCCCTCATAAAAAATTGATGATTATTCATACCCAAATAGGTGAATATACCTAATGCATTATATTGTTATATGAACAATCATTGTTTATACCGGGGTATGAACAATGATTGTCCATACTCTAGTAGGTATTATTACTAATCATAACTCATGTTGAGATATGAACAGTGATTGTTCATAGCCTAAATAAATATGAATAGTAATTGTTCATAGCTCATGCTGACGTATGAACAGTGTTGATATATGAGTAGTGATTGTTCATACCCCAAATAGGTGTTTTTACTGATCATATATTATGTTGAGATATGAACAATAATAAATAGGTATGAACAATCAATGTTCATACTATATATATCGAGTCGTTTTGGTTGGGTCGGGCCATTTATTATTCTGCATCAGGGGTATACTTGACTTTTCATCTACCCGAGCCATTTTTTATTTCATGTCAAGGGTACTTGACCTTTCATCTACCCCGTCCTTGTGAGTGATTAAAAAAAATGGTGTTGAGATTTACTTTTTCGGCCGTTTTGTCCCTGAGAGTCGTTCTCTATTTTCTTTGTCAATTGCTCATGGTAAACAAAGAACATTAATGTGGTTGTCAATTAACATGCATTTGATAATTGATCTAAAAGTGTTAGAGTGAACGACTTTTAAAGAGATTTGAACTTATTAATAATGGGAAAATGAATAGTGAGTGTAAATGCTAGATTTGGATTAACCTTATAAACGTAGGTAATTTGGGATGACTGGGATAGATGATTTGGATTTGACCGAGTTCGTTTGGATGAACTGCCTACGTATCAAGTTCTCTCTACTGGGGAGAGACTTGAATCAGGTCAGACGTAGTTTCTCCTCCTCTTTATATAGGTAAGATGTCTACGTCTCGTGCTTTTCCACGTCAGGTCAGATCCAGGTCTTCAAGTTACTCACGAGCCATGATGCAGGCGAGTTAAGGCTATTTATTATGATGCGTGCCTGAAGCTCTGGTATTGATGGCTATAGTAAAGACATGTGTTACGAGCCATTATGAGAGGAGTGAGCGCTATTAAGGTCGCTCTTGGGCGAGATCGTCTATTCGACTCGAGTCACTATGAAGCGAGCTAGCAGGTCAAATGTTAGAGGGGACATCGAACTGGTGGTGAGTTGATTAGGTCGCTTGCCTATCTTGAGTCACTATGAAGCGAACTAGGAGGACGAGGACTTTAGGTTGGCTGTTAATTCTATTGTGTTGGACATGCGTATGATATTCATTAGATGTGAATATTACTCCCTCACACAGCCCCATCTCAGTAGGTCGGTTTGTACGTAGAAGCGATCTGCTGAGAGAGAACGGTAGCACGTGTGTAGCATATGTAAGGAATAATAACCGCCTCGTTTTGTGGGATTTTGAAAAGACATCGGTTAAGAAGACATGTCGTCTAGGGTTTAGGGGTAAATGATTGTTTTTCAAGAAACGAACTGGTGGCTTGCTGTATACGTGTTAGGAGAGCTGAGGGGTTTTCATTTTGCTTTCTACTGAAAATGAGAGCGTAAGGTTAGTTTCTTCTCCTCTGCCATTTTTGTTTTTTCCATTTTTCTTCTATCATTGCTATTTCTGTTTGGTTATAAGGTCGTCTTTAGTTGTGATTGTTGCTGGTATTGTAATACATAAAAAGATATATCTGATTCAGATGACACGCGATCTGAGGAGATTCGAGAAGTGTCTCTGGGTTATGATGAGGTAGAGGAGGAGATGGTGGAGTCATTATGGTTCGAGAGTGTAGAGGAGGATGTCAAATCTGACTCCGTTGTTGCTATAACGAGCAATTCTGATAGTGGTGCGGCATCGACCTCTAGTGGTTTACCACCTAGGGTAGTAAATAAGTGAGCTTTAAAAAGCTTTTTAGATTTAAGGGAGTCTTATGATATAAAGGGTAGCGACCTGGAGATACACGAACTGGGGGATGATGGGAACGTTTTTAGCAATGCGTTCTTACCGCTGGGTTACGGGGTCGTTGTATGTGAAGGGCAGTTGCGAGCTGGTATGAGAATACCGTTCTCAAGGCTTACCTGTGAATTTTTTAATTTCTATGAAAAACCGCCCTGCCAGTTTGTTGGGAACACCTGACGTTTGCTTAGGGTTTTTGACTTGTTGAATGAGAGAGAGGAGTACCACATTGAGCTCACTGACATTATTGAGCACTTCGCTGTGAAGCGATCTCGCGCTAATAATTTTAGCTTACAGACGCTAGCGAGGAAGTCGAGCATCTTGGAAGGTGTAAGCAACGATCTTTGGGAGAGAAGGTTGTTGTTGTTAATTGGAAATTTCTATGCTAGTGGGTTTGGTGTACACACTAGGATTTGCAATTTTGCTGGTATGTACTAGTGTACTGTCTTTTGTGTTGATGTCTTGGTTGCTGATTTTGATTTTGATACATTTCTGTGTTGTTTTGTAGAGGTCGCTATCACAAGGCGAACTAATTGTGGCGTGATTGAGAAGTTTTCTAAGCTAAGCCGAGCTAAGAAGCAAGAGAAACTTCCTAAGGTAGCGAACTACTTCATAGAGAGGGGAGGTCGCGAAATCAGGTTGAAAAGGAGGAACCAGAAGAAGAGGGCTCGTGGACAAGCTGATCATGAGTCTTCGTCTGAGTTGGTGATGGATAGGGAAAATAGCGGCATTATGACTAGGGAGGAGAGGAATCTTGCTGGGCGAAGGCGACCTTCAGGAGGTGCTGGGGCCTCTGGAACTGGAGGTGGGTCGGATAGGCAACTTGAGGGGGGAAGGGGGAGGGTTCATGGGAGCTCCTATGTTAAAGTGGAGGACATCTCCTTCACTCCTCGTGAGCGGAGCAAGTCGTTGAAGAGGAAGGCTGATGATGCACCTGAACTGAGGGCTGCTAAGGTCGCTAAAGCGGCTGAGTATATGCTTGGAAGTAGTTATGGTGCTGCTGGCGGTGAACGAACTGGAGGGAAGACTGTTCGCAGTTCGAGGTCGAGGGCTCAGGTTGATTTCAGTGTTCTGGGTAGTGGGGGCACTGAAATTGTTCCGACACTGCTGGCAGGGTGAAGGATAGTAGGAAGAGTTCTTCTGGTAAAGGTAAAGACATTTTGGAATGCAATCTGGTGTATGTGAATGAGAAGTTGGGACAAAAGCAGTTCGTGAAAAGGTTAGACATTAGTTACATGTTTGCACCTATATCGGCTTGTTTACTTGGAGGGGATGGCTCTCGATGGAGATAGGAAGGATCTTGATTCTAAAGGTCTAGAACAGAACCTGAGGGCTATGGATTTGGCACACTATTTGGTAAGCGGTCAAGTTGTCATTGTTGGATTGATTTTTCACTTTTTCATATATTTGCGTTGGAATGTGCACTTGTGTGATGCTGCGATCTTTTTTGGTGCAGTTGATAGTTGGTTATCAAAAGTTAAAGACGGCAGCTCAATTTGCTGAGATGGAGAAAGGTGAGGTCGAAGCTTTGAAGGATGAGCTGGCCTCTGTTCGGGCGGTGCAGGAGTCTGAGAAGAAAGAATTGGACGCTGTGAAGGCCCAACTCGTCTCAGTGACTCTGGAGAAGATGGTAGCTATGAACGAGTTGAGCGTCCTAGAGGGGAAGTTAGCCACGCCTAACGACTTCGCCCAGAAGTGCAAAGGGATTACGTTGCAGGCTAAAGGGGCGTATGATGACATGTGCCTTGAACTAGAAGAGCTGGAGCAAAAGTATGAGAAGCTCAAAGAAGAGCATGAATGTAACGCCCGTATTTAAAATACATATTTTTCTATTTTTCTATTTATTAATTAATTAATTTATTTATTTAAAATTTGATTGGATTGGATTTGGGATATGTGGGCCTAGTTTTTGAGCCCGAGTCTGTATTGGGCTTAGGTTTCAAACCCAAGTATATATTCATATTGTTCTGGAAAATAAGGTTCTGAGATAATAAAAGATAATAAAAATGGAGGCAGAGATAGAAGCTGGATTGCTAGAGTGTTGGAGCGCGACGATTCGAACTATGATAGATTTGTCCAGCTGTTAATAAAGGTGAGTAGCTATTTTTGCTATTCCACCGAATCTATTGTTTCCGTGTATTGGTATATACTGTCTAAGGTTTCTACCTATTGATACTGCTCATTATCCTATTTTATTCGATGTCGTGCCTGTCGTATTATTAAACTTTGTTGGATATCAGAAATTTTAATTGAACTGTCGAAGAAGCTTGATTGGGCCCGTTAATGGTGGTGCAAGCCCAAGAGACAGAAATCGTCTTGCAGAAATCGTCCTGCCTAGTTTTTACTTTTTGTTGTGGTTTGAAATTCCTCTTGGTGTATTGGTTGTGGAGTGTTGGTTTGATGTTTGGTTTGGGGTGATTGAGTGTTGGAGAGGAGTGGGGCTGTTCAAGCTCTGCTGATGCTCTGTAAAAGTGTTAATGGCGGCTGGAGAAAACCGCCAGTAAATATTTAGTTGAACTGTTTTTGTTGTTGTGTTTTTGAATGGATTGTTGGTTGTTGAGGTTTGAGTGATTGTTGGATTGGGTGGGGGCCATCGGAGGTGGTAGAAGCCATTAATGGCGGACGATCCAGATCTACTTTGGAGGAAGGGGTTTGATTTAACTAATTAGAGTTTTTGGTTTTATTAAAGTTGTAGGGTTTGTGTTTAGGAGTGAAACCGCTTGGTTGAAAATGGGTGGTGTGTGGAGGAGGGGTGGCCGATTTTGGTGGCTGGTGCGGTGCTGGATCTGTTGGAGGGAGAAGAAAGAGAATGCGATCCGGTGCTCCCAGACGCATTCTAGTTTCTCTACACCTGTTAGCTGTTGGGCCTTGGGCCGAAATGTTTAAGTTTTGGTTGGGTTGAGTTATATTTTTGTTTTGGGCCAGAATCTATTTGGTTTGGGCCGGTTTCAATTTTTGGGGTTTAAGTTTTAGTTGTTGGGCCGGACCAGTTCAATTAAGTTTTGGACCAGTTTTAGTTTTAGTTCTGGGGCCGGACTAAGTTAGTTAGTGGGTTGGGCCATTTTTTCTATTTGTTCTGTTTTGGGCCAGTTCTATCTATTGTTGTTGGGTCGGCTCACATTAGTTTTCTTTGGACCGGTTTTTCTATTTTTGGTTGGACCGGTCCATATGACTTAAAAATGGGTCCAATGGGTCTTTCAACATTTAGACTTTTGGGTTCTAAGGTTTGGGTTTGGGCTTGGCTAGTTGGGTCCGAACCATTTCCTTAGTTATGAGCCCATGAGCCAGGCACCTTTGCCCTTAGCCATGAACCATGGCTATGACCCTGAACCTGTTGAACATGAAAACGACAGTTTGACTTTGTCAATGACAGGTTGACTTTGACATTGACCGTTGACCATTGACTGTAGAATGTTGACTTTTTCCAGATTTTCACATATTTAAGAATATGGACAAATGTGGTAATAAAATGTTGTCGAAATTGTATGGACAAATCAAATGCTAAAATGGTATGGAAGCTTGTATAAATTTGTTTGTCATTATCTAATTAAGATTGACGTGAGTAGTGTGTAAAACATATAAATATTGGCACGTAACAAGAGATGAATTCTTATAAGACTTAGATAGATACATTTTTATGAGAATTAAACTACACATGGACTTAGATTCATGGACTTTAGTATTGGGCTTTGATGGTGACACTGCTACAGAATGACACATTTACCACGGTAGGTGAGAAGTTTTATGCTACTGTTTTACCAAAAATAGTGACAAAAACATGTATACCACGCTAGAAATTTCTATAGTTATTTGTTTACTAGCTAATGCCATGGTTCCATGAAAACCATGGGATCAAGTTTGCCATATGCCACGGTTCAAATTATTTGTGTTTTTTAAACTAGTGTACCTCACTGTTTCGTACAAACAGTGGTTTATAACTTATGCTATTTTTTATTTGGGAAAAAAAAATCTTATCTACCGTTGCCTTTGAAATTTTATGTTCAAAAGCCCTCATTATATCGGAAAAAAGGACTCAGAACTGTCTCGTGACTATTCGCTCTTGAACTTCTTGACAACCCTGTGAGCTTCTCGGTTCGTATTTTAATTCAGATAAGGGTTTCTCCTTTCCAAATTTAGAAGCAAGATTTATCAATATGGTTCGATTTTCACTATGCTTCTTGCGAGGGTTTTCAAGTTACTGAAACGAGGATCCGAAATTGAATGAGTTTATAGATTATTCAGAGAAATCAAACAATTATGAGAAATCTGGTGTGTCAAAAAGGTGTTGGGACTAATTCAGATGATGGGTTTGATTTGGGGAGAATGAATCGTTTGCTGGAAAGGCTTGGAAACCCTCAGTCCAAATTCAAGGTTTGAGCTCATTTTAGAGTATTTTTGTTTTTATCAAATTTGAGTTGGGAACTTTAAAGTGGCGCACTTAGTGTTTGATGAAAATTCTAAGTGAGTGGTATTTTGTTGGTTTCTATACTTGGTATGATCAATGATGTTTCCTTCTTTTGTGAGAAAGCTACATGGTTTGTTTACGTACTAAATTTGGTTTGTTTTATAATTAGATAGCAACTTTTCTTTCAGTGTGCAGCCCACACCTTTGGAGTATATGCATGGGAACGAATTTAATTAGGAAGAGAGGGAAATAGTCTAACCTGAGGCATTGAGTTGCCTTTTTCGTCAAGAAGTTAAGAACACTTGTTGATAAGGTAAGGAAATTTAAGGCTAAGGAATTTTCAGTTGGTGTATTCTTAGTATCCTTGCAGTTTTGGGAACTTAGGTTATTTTTCTTTTTGTGAATTTGTTGAAGGGTTTAGTTAGGTTTTAACTTGCCTGTTAGTGGCCTGGCAATGACTGATCTGTAGTAGTCTGGTAGTGGCCTGGCATGGTTGTAACAAGCGAGACACGCAGAAATCCATTCGTTTGTATCGAGCAAGGTATTTGTTTTACAGTTTTTCTTAGTGGCTTAATAAAAAACTGGACTGAAGGAATAAGATATGGAGGCTGTACATAAATCGGTTTTAGAAGTATAGTCACTTACGCACAAGCAAACACTTTGATTATCCTATTTCTAAAAAAATCGTTGGGTCCCCTATTCTTGGAGTATGGGGACCAAAAGAATACTCCAATTCTATGAACTTAATTTTGGTATGTAATTTACTATTCTAGAAATATTTGTGCCTTATTCCATTCTTTTAGAAAGAATGTTGCTGAAATAAGTTCCACATCGTGTCGTGCAGTGTCTTGCGTTTAAGTAAATTCTAAAATTAATTTGCATTTTTATTGGGTAATATCTTATAAATGAAATCCGCATATATAGTTTGGTCATACAATTATTGAAGCCGCTTGTGCTTTGGTTGGTGATTATCATCATTTTGGTAGTGGATTTCACTTATTAAAATTATGTTGTAGAGCATGGTATCATTGTATGGTTTTGTCACTTAGTAGCATAACAAATTAACAAATTTGTTTTTATTCAGATGGTTTAAGAAGGAAGTGGAAGCAGGACATGTGTGTATATTTCATGAACTTGGCTTAATGATTGCCACCTCTTAATTTGGTGTAAGGAGGAGCTGGTAGGCCATCTCTTTTGAGATTTCCAGAAACATGCTCAACAGTAAGAAAAGGGGAGATGGAAATAAGGATGGGCTGGAAGAGACCCTACAGGACGTCAACCATCTGGTTGGGGTTCTCATTTACACCATGTGTCCAAGGTAAGTTAAGGTAAGCAAATCAATTTATTTAACTATTATTAAAAACAATTATATGGCTTATTAAATAAGGGAGTTGCATTGGAAAATAAGGGTGGAAGAAGGACAAATCCCAACTGAAATTCTTCCTTTATGGGTCGATTTTAGTAAATCTCTTTTAATCCACATGGGATCTCTCTCTTAAACTAGATTTATACTATTGTGAACCATTTATGTAGTATTTTGATGGCTGGAATTGCTTGATTGAAGTGGTAACATAGGTTCTGATAGTACTTTTCATCTTGTTTTGTTGGAGGTTTACAAGTGAAATTATAAATTATTGATGGGGAATTCACCTGGGTTTGAATTGGGAGTATGTTTGTATGTGTTTCTAAAGCTAGGTTCTCTTGAAGATTATTATGAAAGCTTGCTATGAATTAACACTGAAATGTGGCATTAGTTACCTTAATATGTACATTCATGAATTGTTAGATTATGACTAAGCATATGAGATAAATTCCAGTACGCTGAATTGTTTAATTAGGTTGAATTTGTAGTTCTAGACTGGTAGTCACTAACTCACTAATTCCATTTTCCAGGAAATTAGCACCCTTAATTCAAAGCGGCGAGCAACAAAAAAATATAACCACTCGTCAGGTAAGAACCCTTTTTTCCGATATTGGAGAACAATTGGTGAGTGTATTTTGAACTATGGTAATACGTACATACACACATACTCCTCAATGTGATGCTAGTTGTCTTGGTATCCCGATGATTTATGGAATAGATGATGTTCATGGACATAACAACATGTACAAAAATCTTACGGAACCAATTACTTAATAAGGTATCATAAGTGGTTAGTTATACAATTTCTAAACTGTTTTACTTGTACTTTTCTTTATTGTTTAATCACAAGTATTTCTTTCATAGGGTGATCAAACTTTGTTTATTCTTGGCTGAATGTTCTTGGGACGAGAATGCGAACGCGGATTAGAATGTTCTTGGTGAAGTTAAATAGATTTGTATTTTTTTTCTTTTCTTATTCTTTCATCGCAATACAATTTGGAATACACACTACTACAGAAAAGAACATTAGCCACGGTTTGTAAATTGGTATATACCACTGTTCTACTAATAACAATGGCTTATAGTCATTTGCCACGGTACAAAACACTTGTCTAGTTTTGAAACAATCAAATACCACTAATTTCGTAAAACAGTGGTATATATTTTGACATTTGTCATGGTACTCTCAAATATAACGATATTTATGTTTTGGTAATCATATACCCCACTGTTTCCTTGAAAATAGTGGTTTATATTTTTGGCAATATTACACCCACCGTGGATAAAAAAAATTCTGAAAAGAAAAAAAAGAAGTCTATGTTTAAACCCCACTACGCTTCTCAACTGCGACCTTATATCTCTCTCACTAGGGCTTGACAACATCTCTCTCTCGCCCTATTTTATAACGGTGGTGTAGCTGCCTCCCCCTCGTCATCTCTCTCGTCTACAAATTTTAATGCATGTTCAATCCAAAGGTCTCTCGCTCCTTCTATTTAATATGCCACTTTATCAATTTCGTTTTGTTCAGAATCAAAGCAGCGACGTCATCGTTTTTAGATGTGTTTGGTCACCACTTGCTTTGAACCGTTTGATTTCTGTAAAGGTAAAATAGTTCTTGTATGTTCTTTCAAAGGATTTTATTCAAGGTTAGTTATTTTTTGTTTAGTGATAAGAGCCCAAAACTGTAGTTTTAACCCCTTAACAATAGTACTTTTAGACCAATTATGTGAATAATAAGTAAGAGTTAATACTGATTACGTGTTTTTATGCATTTCAGGCTTCAAAGTCCATTATGTACAGAAATGTGCCACTTTAGCGAGACAAAGGAGCAAAGGTCGGTTGCTAAGGAGTTCTGTGATTAAAGGCCAATTTCTAAGAAGACAAAGCCTCTATAAAGCCCGGTCAAAAGATGAAAAGTCAAAGTCTACGCGGGCAGAAACAATGCACAAAGTCAATAGAACTTCCGAAGACCATATCTTTGGACTCAGACCTCGGAATTAGGCCTACCTTACGTCAAAACGACCGGCTCGGAAAGAGCTTTCCAATGGTTTAAGCCTTGGCCCAATCAGAGGAGCAGAAGTGGAAAAAACGTCTGTCAAAGTCAACTGCAGCTGAAGAGGCCTTTTTGGACTGAAAGTATTGGGTTTTGGGCCTGATTCTCTGGCCCAAAACGTGGCTCCAAGCCCATGCACGATTTTTGGATCTGAACATATAAAAACAAAAGCTTAGCTCTTTGTTAATGGTAGATAGTTATGTTAGAAAATAAGTTAGGTTAGGAAGCTAATGTTAATGGAGTTTAGGGTTAGAAAAAGATAGATCTAGATCTAGTTTTGAGTTTTATCCCATTAATTAATTAGTTTTTATACCTTGTTTTAATATAGATTATTGAATCATTGTTACTTTTCATTAGATTAATAAAGTTAGTTGTTTTTGATAATCTAGCTTCATTTTCCATTAAACATCTATTGCAATTCATTGATTTAGTATTTGTCACTATTAGTTTAAATCAATTCTTACATGAGTAGTTTCCTTTTAAATTTAACAAGCAAAGTTCAACCCTTTTTATACCATGTCTTGTTTGATTTGCTTGGGAAATGATAGTATAATGATATTAGAAAATTCACATCACACATTACTCTCACATTGTTCTTTGTGTCGAGTAGTTGAATTCTAATTAAGTCTTGAGGGTTTAAGAGTGGAACGAATCCTGACTCTCTTATATTACTTCGTTATTGAGAGTAGGAATATTGATATAAACACGTATTTACGTAAATTGATTATTTGTGTTTACACATAGATAGTTAGAATACGTAAAATCACTTTTATCAAATGGTGTCGCTGCCATCTTAATCTCGTTCAAGACAAGAATTCAATTGCTTGAATCCAAGGGGCAATCCCCCATTCTCTACCCACCCACCCTTTTAATTTTTCATTCTTATTTCTTGAATATTCGGAACAGTTCATAGTTTTAGGCATAGGGGCTGTGGATTCACAAAGAAAAGCACTGCGGTGAAGGTATTTCTAAATTTTCGAAAATTCTGAAAATTTTCAGAAATTATATTTAATGTGTTGTTGATTTACTAGAATATTTTCAGATTTTTCAAAGTTGGTTTACCTTGTGAAAAAATACGATCCTTACAGTGCTGCATTTCAGTTTTCACACCGTATGTTCTTGAAAAACAGACGAGTAAGGTTACTTAGGGACTTCTAAAAATTCTATAATTTTTATAGAAGTATCTATCCTAAGTCAGGAGTTTGTAGTTAAAATTTGACGAGTTTTTTATTTGTTTTGACCTCCTAAATAGTAGAGTGTTTCCAGTGTGTTTCTGGAGTGTTGCAAACACTTAATATCTGGAACACCAGCCGATAAGGAGAGGTTGTAGAACTCCAATTGCTCTAAATGTTTTACAGGAACAAGTAGGATCTATCAGGAGTCTCCAGTAAAAATTTGGAAATTTTTGGCTTTGTTTTGATGGGTTAACCATTCGGTTATTTGTATTGTGTCTGAAAACTGTTTCGCAAACTTTGCAGGGCAGTAGAGGGACTTTCATAGCTCTGATTGATCTGAATTTTACAGGCTACTTGATAGACGTCTTAGCAAATTACTGTAAAAATTTAAATTTTTTTGGAGTACGATAAAAGGCCTAAAACTCGAAAACCCTTAAGCACGACCCGCGCCCAAAACACTGGACATTCGAAAAAACGAGGGGGCCCCACCGAAGGAAAATTTAGCGTGAACAGCCCAATTTTCAAAGGTTAGTTCAAATTTCTATTTCTTCAAGTTATTCAGTGTTTCTAACTTGTTAAATATACTGAGATTGCGTATACAAGACGCTATTCAAACACGTAGCAAGGAGGCATTCAGGTACTCCTTCTTCCACTCCTCGCCTTTTCTGTCAGAGGAGTTTTAATTCTAGTATAATCAGGCTTGTTTTTCGTAGAAATAAATACAACACGCCTATCTAGAATTTCACACACTACACTTGCATCAATGGCTAAAGAACAAGAGACTCCTCTCTCTGATTTTTATAAAGCCCTAAACAATGGCCCTAAGTCGCATCGATTCGTTTTGCAGACCTAGTAGGGGGATTTTCAATCCCCCTAATATATTTAACTTGTTACCGGTTTTTCATGGTTTAGACCACGAGAAGCCTTACCAGACACGCGCGTAGGATAGACCAAGTTCTCACTACATTCCATCATCCTAGCGTAAGTCCGGATCAAGTTAAACTTAGGGTGTTTTCTTTTCACCCCTAGCCGACAAAGGCGGCGTCTTGGTTAATCGCTCAAACGCCAAACTCGTGGACTCATGGGCTCAACTTGTTCAATTGTTCATGGAATAGTTTTACCCACCACTGAAGACAGATGAAATGCTTCACAGGATTCATTTCTTCCACTATAATCCTCATGAATCCTTTTCAGAGGCCTGGAATCGTTTCACTGATCTTCTCATTGAATGTCCAAGATCATAATCTTGCGAAAAGACACGCTTTGTTCGTGCTTTCTTCAAAGGGGCTTTCACATTATCATAAGGAGGTTCTAGATATCATGACTGGGGGTAGTTTTCTTAGTAAAGGAGCCTTGGAGGCTTATAAATTCTTAGAAGATCAATCTAAGAAGAACAACAATTGGGGAGGAAACGATTCCTTCCGCCTCCTCTCCTTCTTCTCTTGAGGTTAAACATGATCCCGAAGCTTAAAACTCTTATCGATGCCCTCACTAAAAGGTAGATGCCATCTCGTTCAACAACAACCCACTCCGGTCATGAACATTAACTCTACTCGTTGTAATGTCATTTGTAGTCTTGAGCATTCCGACTTCTATTGTCCTCTTGTCTATGCACAAACACCACCACAACCATCACACTTCAACCGGTTAACTCAACATCAAGGACAAGGGAACTTAGGTGACCGAATAGAGGTTTAGTACCCATAACCCTTAACTATCAACATCAAGACATGAACGCCAACAAGCTTTTAATTCCAATACAACCATCTACGACACAAAGTAGTAGTGACCTTGTTGGAGAAACAAAATCAAATTATGCAACAAAACTCCAACTTGATGAAAGATCAAAGATGATCAAAACTCTAATATGATGAAACAAACGATGCAAATGATGCGTCTTTGTGCCAAAAGGTTATTGACATGTTTTCTAACCAAAATAATAACCAAACCGGTGTGTTTCCAAGTCAAGCGATTGCCTAATCCTAAGTTAACAAACACCGCCGAAATAAAAAGTATTAAGTGTAATGGTAATATAAACCAAAGGGGACCTATAGTAGTCACTACCCTTCGCTCGGGAGAGTAGTTGATAACCAAGTGACTATGCCTAAAGATCACCCGCGAAACTATAAATGATACCATACCAAATCTTGTCATAGAAATTGAAGACTTACACTGTAGAGGTTCCAATATGGAAACCTAGTTGGAAAGTGATAAAAGATAAAGCAACGGTTAACAAATATGTTCCCCCTCATATTAGGTATAGGGATAAAACACCGCATGAACAACTAGATTTTCTGTAGAAGGTGAAGTTAAGTCTATTGAGAGTTTTGTATATCACATTAGTGCTTAGGACGATGTCGCCCCTACACTAGTACATATCCCTCTTATGGAAGAAGAAAAAGATCACAATTTTGACTCTTTGAACATAACTGAACTAGAGAAAGAATTTTCAACCCGCCTTCCGACCATATATAAGAGATGGACTAAACCTCACAATAGGCGAGATAGATGAATTCCTCAAAGATGGAGATGAATACCATAATTATATGGATGCGAACAACCTAGATGAGGAATTCGACGAAGTTTCTAAGAAACTGTGATGATCCACCTTCTCAAAGCGATTACCTAGAGCACCACCCTACCACCATCCACCTGAAGTTAATCACTCATAAAATCCAATCATTCTTCCCACCCTTTTCTTTCTAACACTTATCCACATTCCAAGTATTTTCCAAAACCATTCATTTACTCACGATCATTCACTTGACACCTTCTTATTCAACTAAGTCAAGGCCATAGAAAGTTTTGGAGCTTGATTCTCGCTTTTGGTGGTGCATTCCATATTAACTATTTATGGAAAGATCCACAATTGTTTAGATTATTGATATATGGGAAACTGCATGTAAATACATATATATCACTTTAAGTCTAGGGAATCGACTTTAAAAGACCAGCGTTTAAAAAACAAATTTTTACAAACCTGTTTTCAAAAATTTGTTTGGGGGTAGGGTGTTTGGTTTTTCCATGCTTGATCACTAAACTTCCTATTTTTATCCCCACCTTGCTCCCTTTAAGAGTAGCTAGATTTCTCTTTGTTTGTTGTTTTGATGTTGTTTTTTATTATTTTTAGTAGATAGGATGTTACGTTGTTAAATTCCGTAGTTAACTTTGAATTTGGTAGTTAAATGTTGTTTGAATTTCAATTTTAATATAATGTTGTTCTTTTCAAATTGTGCATGGATTTTATTGTTAATCCCACCTTCCCGAATTGTTTGGGGGTGGTATTATTTATTCTATCATGATTTGTAGAAGATCCTCTATTTTAGAGTTTGTTTTGGAGTGAAGGTTGAGAATATTGTCGTAATTGGCATACCTATGATTAGATGTGGTGGTAGGATGAAATCTAAAAGAGTTTAGAAGTTACTATTCTAAATCCAGTATAAAAGATACCAGGGTTGTTATAAAATCAAAAATATGGTTTGTTTCCGTTTTCGGGTTTGAAAATTTTCTATTTCCGGAAATTGCCTTAAACAATTTGGAAACTTGCCGATTCGTTTTGGAAGCTCAGAACCTATTTAAACTTCCTTCATTCTACACTCACAACCCACACTACACCCCACCATCATCTCTCACCTTTCACTCCAAGCTTTCCCTTCTTTTTCCTCTTAAACTTCGCTTCAAAGACTTACGAGTGCACTCAAGGCTCAATGAGAAGCACTGCGCTCTAGACAATTTTAGAAAGTTTACTCGAGCCTTTGACCGCCCCAACTTGAGTGCGACTCGCGCCCAAACACTGTAACTCCAAAACCTCGTGAGCGACCCGTTGCCTAAGTGGGAGCGACCCGCTACCCTTCGCGTGGAACACGGAAAATTCCAGTTTTCTGGGTTGTTCTCGGGTGATTTGCACTGTTTCAGAGCGTAGTTTTGAGATGACATCTCCTACAATAATACCGAACAGTCTTTCAAGATTTGTTTCAAAGCACTACTTATGGTGTTTGGTTTCGTGGAGGTGATCACACACGTGATTTTGGGAACCGCTTATGGTTCTTGCTAGCATTTGTTCTTGGACTTGCCATGCCCACTGAAATACAAGACCCATGATGCTATTAGGTAGATAATATGCATGTCTACACTTATGACTTTTTGCATGAGGCTTAGGGGGGCAGGCATTTTTCAGATCGAGGACCAAGGCTTAATATAACGCCGCCTTTTGGTAGCCCGGGTCCATGAACATAGGAACTGTTATGTTTTGGATCATGCTAAACATTTTAGGGAATGACGTTTTTTTCTTACGTGAATGATGCCACTTGCAGCGTTTTTCCTTGCTTTTTAGCCACGGGACGATGTGTCATGACCTTCCCGTAACCTTGATGTCTAGTTTAGCACGAGCCCATAGCATGAGGCATAAGTATCTTCTTATGCCCCGCTTTTAGTTTGCCAGTATTATGCTATGTTTCTTCCCTATTTTTGTGCCCGTTTCACGGATTGGGTTGGGGTCGAAATTGTGAGACCCACCAATTGTATTATCCGATCTTTCCGTGTAATGACTTGGCAAGGGTGGAGGATACAACCTCATCAGGTTGCACCTTACACCCCATCCCACCAAGTGCTTAAACAACGAGGTTAGCATCCGTAGATGATAAATGCATGCAAGCTTGGCAAATTATAATGGCATGGCGGGGATGCGAAGGAACCTCACTTCTTTACAGAAGAGGAGGATGACGAGTAAACGTTGGAGTGGAGGTAAGTTTTTAATTTCAGTTAGTGTCTACTTATGTCCCAAGCAATTTAATTCTGTTACCCTATAATGGGTGGAACTCTTATAGAGTTGCGTCAGTTTTTTTTATTTCCTATATTAGTATGTTCTAACCTTGTTTTGCAGATGTTCCAGAATTTCACGCGTTTCCATGGTATTTTTCTACCCTCTTTATTTAAATGCTTTGAGGACAAAGCATGCTTCTTGTTTTGGGGGGGGGGGGCATAGAAACACGTGTAATTAGGGCATCTGTTAGGATATAAATATGTATAATATGCATTTGTTTTCAAGTTAAAAATTTCAAAAATATAAATAAATAAGTTTATGCTATACACTTAGGAATATTGGTATTGTTTTCTTTCTCTATGCTCTTAACAATCTAGAAGTCTCATGTAGCTTTTGCATTAGAATAAATGTTAGAAACTTAGGTTAATATGTAGGTAATAATCTTTGCATCTATCTATAAATATATTACATGAGTATCTATGATTGTTAGCGATGAGTTTTCAAATCTAGGCTAGAGTACTTATTCTACAAATCCTGTGAGAATATAGCCTAAAGCCTTATATGAAATTTTAAACATTTGAGAAATGACACAAGGGAGAAGTAAACTCCAGATAGAGAAATCACACGTCCACTTGCTTGATTACTATGCCATATCCTAAGCGAGAATTTAGGCCCTCTTTGGATCGATATAGCCAGAAATTCAAACCTATGAATTATTTTCCGCTAGTCGCCCCTCTGAGCCTTTCTTTAGCCTTCCATAAACCACAATTCCTTTACCCTGTTACAAAAACAAAACAAAATAAAAAATTCAACTTATCCAATCTAGAATAAGTCTGAGAATAGAATGAGTGAAGAAAGAAGAATAGAAAAACCTGTGTAAACAAAAATTAGTTAGTTGTTTTAGAAAAAGAAAAGAAGTTTCCATCCAAGGAAAAGAAAAAAAAATAGAAATAAATAAAAACTCCAAAAATAGAATAAAAGGGAGTCAAAAGCCAAAGAAAAGAAAAAAGAAAAAAAATATGGCTAAGGATGGAAACAAAGTATAGAAGCAAAAGAAAATAACAAGGTTTTCTCTAAGTTACATAATATGAAGACTCTATTATCTCAGACTTGTCCTTTTGAATATCCATTTCCTTCCTTCTTAAACCATCTCCTAATCCCCACAACACCTAATAAAGACCTCTAGCTCAATTAGGAATAGGTTAGTGTGATAATAAGTGGTAGATGTGTTTGATCGACTCTGGCTTCTTTGTTTGTCATTGAGATTGTAAGGTAAAGTGTGCCCACCGCATTAACCGGAGTAAATAAACTTGAGCGGAAAAATCAGAGTGGTTTTTGTCTTGACATTTATGTGAGGACCTACTTAAGGACGCTATTCCGAGTTTTCAGAAACGAACCTACTAGGCATTTCATAGTATTACTCATAGTATATATATTGGTATCATAGATGATTGATTATTATGCATATATTAGTTTAGGTTTTTGACTTGGTTATTCTTATTCAATTGCTAGTGAGATGTATAGATAGTTGAGACATGAATGAGGAAACAATAGTTTTATTTCTTAGTCGTTGTAGTATAGATGAAGTTTGTGAGTACCTTCACTGGAAAACTCTCACGAGGCTATAACTCGTCCACTAGGGAATTCCTAGTGGTTTAAGGTTTTGTTGCATATGGTCAATGCAATCGCGACTCGAGTGAAACGAGTAGTTAGAACTCCATTTTTGGTCACTTATTCTAATTTCTCATATTTGCTTGAGGACAAGCAAAATGCTGTTTGGGGTGGTTTGATAAGAGCCCAAAACTATAGTTTTAACCCCTTAACAAACGCGTATTTTTTAGACCAATTATGTGAATAATAAGTAAGAGTTAATACCGACACGTGTTTTTATGCATTTCGGGCTTCAAAGTCCATTATGTGAGAAATGTGCCACTTTAGCGAGATAAAGGAGCAAAGGTCGGTTGCTAAGGAGTTCTGTGATTAAAGGCCAATTTCCAAGAAGACAAAGCCTCTGTAAAGCCCGGTCAAAAGATGAAAAGTCAAAGTCCACACGGGCAGAAACAGTGCACAAAGTCAACAAAACTTCCGAAGACCATATCTTTGGACTCAGACCTTGGAATTGGGCCTATCTTATGTCAAAACGACCGACTCGGAAAGAGCTTTCCAATGGTCCAAGCCTTGGCCCAATCAGAGGAGCAAAAGTAGATAAAAAGTCTGTCGAAGTTAACTACAGCTGAAGAGACCTTTTTGGACTGAAAGTATTAGGTTTTGGGCCTGATTCTCTGGCCCAAAATGTGGCTCCAAGCCCATGCACGATTTTTGGATCTGAACATATAAAAACAAAAGCTTAGCTCTTTGTTAATGGTAGATAGTTATGTTAGAAAATAAGTTAGGTTAGGAAGCTAATATTAATGGAGTTTAGGGTTAGAAAAAGATAGATCTAGATCTAGTTTTGAGTTTTATCCCATTAATTAATTAGTTTTCATACCTTGTTTTAATATAGATTATTGAATCATTGTTACTTTTCATTAGATTAATAAAGTTAGTTGTTTTTGATAATCTAGCTTCATTTTCCATTAAACATCTATTACAATTCATTGATTTAGTATTTGTCACTATTAGTTTAAATCAATTCTTACATGAGTAGTTTCCTTTTAAATTCGAACAAGCAAAGTTCAACTCTTTATACCATGTCTTGTTTGATTTGCTTGGGAAATGATAGTATAATGATATTAGAAAATTCACATCACACATTACTCTCACATTGTTCTTTGTGTCGAGTAGTTGAATTCTAATTAAGTCTTGAGGGTTTAAGAGTGGAACGAATCCTGACTCTCTGATATTACTTTGTTATTGAGAGTAGGAATATTGATATAAACACGTATTTACGTAAATTGATTATTTGTGTTTACGCATAGATAGTTAGAATACGTAAAATCACTTTTATCATTTAGCTATCATGAATGGAGAAACTGACTTCTAGGTTTCTTTAAATGCTGGATTGAAGAGAATATATGTATATTTTTTTTTTTGTTTATCTGAATTGAAGCAAAATGCCATAACATTCCAATAACTGACCTAGGTTTTTTTTGTGAATTGGATTGGGATTTGGTTATGCAATGAATTATTGGTATACAACTTTGTGATTATTTTGAACTTAATTGGAATGTGATTTAGTAAGATTCTTCTTCCATATCTACTTATTTGTCTCTTATCTGTTTCTAATGCTCACCATCTTTATGATAAAAAGTCCTATTAGTCATAGTTATTTTGCCTTGCTTGCTTTTCAACACTAATACTTACAAAAATAAACACACAATCATATCCACTGGCAATTATATATATATACAAAGAGTTTGTTCTTGTTCTTTTAATTGGTAGCTAGGGCAACGATTGTAATTGGGTATAATTTGCCTATTGTATGTTAAGGTAGTTTTAATGACTTTGTATGTAGCAGATGAAGGTTTTTTGTACAATTACTATAGATTTGTTGATTTAGATTCGAAATTTAAGGTTTATAGTTTTAAGAATCGAAGATGCACCTTGCGTACTTTTTCATTCTTTATATTAGAGTTTCCACTTTGCTTCAATTTCTAAATTGGTTTTTTTGTTGCTGCATCAAGCTTCTCAACTCTCTAGTATTTTTCGTTAAATTCTTCTGTGAAAATGTCAATGATATGAACTATTTGTTTGTCTATTTTGTTGCTTTTACTTAGTGCTATGACATGTTTTTTGTTCTTTTCTAAGTACCTAATGTTGTGTTCCATATTGCAATTACAATAATCACTTTTCGGATGGTAGAGTTACTTTATTTTGGCTATATATTGCACGTGTTAGCTGATATTCTTCATTTGATGGTATTCCATGAATTTGACACTTTGAATATGATACATATTAAACCCCAAATAAACCTCTATGGCTCTATGACCATATAATATCTACTCTTCAACAAGTTACATAACTAATTAGAAGTGAGCCACTACTTTGCCCATCATCTGACACAATTAAAGGATCTATTTCAAGAATTGTTAACAACATGAGTAACATGGTTGGGCGTGTTCAGGTTGTCCAAGGCTCACACCATCAGAAGTGCTTGTTGGTGTGGCTTAGGAAGTATGAGGATTACTATTATGATGTTGTTGGTCAATGCTAAGGAGATGAATGTGTTTAAGGTATTGTCATTTTCCTCAAATACTCGAAACATTTTATCTGAATCTTAGATTCTTAGTTATGCATCCAATTGGCAGAATTTTTCTACTTATTTCTGAATTGTACATTCTATTATTATTATGAGCATGGTTCAGTTCACATAATATTTAATTGCAGATTACAGAGGCAATCTTTTAAAGCACGAGGCTAGTTATACTTGTTTTTTTTTTTTCTATATTTCAATATTTCCATTGTACATTTACTTCACTTTAGTGTTTGTGTTTCTTTTAGTTATTATGTCATTATGAAACTTGGCATTCAACTTATCGACGAGACATTTGATAGGAAAAAGGTTGAGTTTTACTCTTGGTGTCCGAGTTTACGCCAATCTAATTTATCGATAACAAGCCATATTTAGTTTTTGGTCTATGCTTTGGTAGAAAAAAGTGATATCCCCATTGATCCTTTTGTTTTTGTGTGGAATTATAGCATGCATTTATTGTTGATAGGTAGTAGTATGGATGGTTGTCTTCTTTTAGTTTTCTTTTGGGTTGTTGGATTTCTTAGTATCTAAGTATTTCAAAGCACAGAATTAAGCTCCAATGGATGACCTTTGATTTCATAAGGTAATCTATCTACTTGGGGTACTGCAAGAGCTGAATTTGGAAAACTTATTGGGTGTTTATTTGACATGGTAGGATCAGTTTGTTTGTAACAAACCTTGCTCACTTAGGACTAATAACTTTGGCTGATTTATATTGTTTAAGAATACGTTTGTATTTTAATTTCTTTTGTTGGCAGCTTTGTTGGCATCTTTGTTGGTTGTTCGTGAACATTTGGATGTGGACAAAATGGTTATGGTAAATTATTGTTTACTTCTATTTTGGTGACCTATTTACTTTATTTTGTTTAAACTAATGTTGCATTGGGTTGGTATGTTTTTCAGGTGGCTAAAGTTCAACTCACTAGAGCATACTCTTTCAGTTGTCAGGTGTTGGATAACCTACATCATAAAGGTTAGTTTATATATACATGTCCTAGTGTTGCTCATAATTCTTACCCAATCAAAGACCATGACTTTGCTAGAAGCTTATAACTACTTCAGTCGCTTAAGTATTTAACTCATAGCTGATTGGTCATTGGTAGTGTGTTAGTTATCTGATTTATGGTGGTATTTCTAGTTCAGTTTTTTTGTACCAAGGAGATATTCATTTTCTTTGTGTTTTCATTTTTCAGCACTTCCACAATTTACAAGTGCCTTTACAAGTGTTGTTTTTTTTATTACTTGTCTTCCTTTCTCTTGCATATATATTTGAGAAATTTCATAAAAAAACATTCTATATGGCCATTATGTACTGAAGGTGAGGTTTGTATTGGGCATGGTTACTTAGAGCTCCTTAAGATTGATAAGCGACTACACCTTAGTTGTTTCGTTCTTACTTTTCAGTTATGACCTTTGATGGGATCATGTTTTGTATATGTGGACAATCGGGGTTGTCTTTTGCATTTTATGCTTTTAAACTAAGGTTCACTAATTCACTTGTATGTATATCTTAATTGGACTTATTAAATGGGATAGATGGTTGCGCAAACGAAGTGCTCTCTCTCTCTCTTCCCATATACATGTTCCCCTTATAAAGGTATTAGTGACCCATGCCAAGCACTACAGACATTGTATTTTAGTCCAAATAGGACAATATATTTCTTTATACATTTCAACCTTAAGATGGAGTAGACTATTGCGAAGTACTAGTGCAAGGTTTCATATTGGGGTGGTAGTTGCATTATTTTTCATTATATTACTTGTCAGTACATAGGGCACATACCAACCTGGTGATACAGAGTGGGTATTATGTAACGAAGTTTATGACGACGGAAATAATGGAAGCTTGTTTAGATAATTTTTTTAGGGTATTTTAGACTTTGGTCCTACGCATAGTTGGTTTATTATTTCTATTTTGTGTTACTCTTCATTATTTAGTTATTATATACTTTTTTATCTTTGATCGTGCAGATGACAAATCTATCCCTCAAAGATACATACACACAAGAGGAACTTGATGTTGTTCGACTTAAAATTCTTAGATTCATCCAGCATAATGGAGCATTCGAGCCAAGCGTCGAGTCTTAGCTAGGTTTTGACCCTTTCCAGTTAAGGTGTGGTGCTTGGCCTCACCATTTTTTTTTTTGATATTTTAGATAGAACAAATAGATTGCTTTTTTTATTGATGCAACAAGTTAGGTCATTATTATTTTGATATAACAAGTAAATTTGGATGTTTCTTTCATTATTGATGACTCAAAAAAGTTCAAAATTCTTTTAGCAATTCAATGTCTTTGTGTTGGATGTGTAAATTTATTTATTTTGTTTGTGTTGCACTATGAATTGTTTATTTGAGCAATGTGTTTTTAAATCTAGTGTGGATATATATGGTGAAAATGGGCAGGTTGCAGGTTGAATGAATATGATTAGAATCAAATAATTAGGGGTTTTTTATTCTTTTTTTAAAAAAAAAGACTATAAACCACGGTTTGATAAGAACCGAGGTATAAACAGTTTATATAGCCCACACTTTGTAATGACTATACACCACGGTTTGATAAGAACCGAGGTATAATCAGTTTATATAACCCACGGTTTGTATCCAACCATTGTATATATCATCACTATTTCCCACGGTTTGTAAATATAAGAGCAAACTTTTCGGACTATTAACCATGGTTTATAAATCCTAATACCACTGTTTTACTCAAAACCGTGGTATATAAGAGGTACTTTTCCCCACGGTTTTGTTATAAGTATTTGTCACGGTGGTTGTTACCACGGTATGAAAACATTGGCTAAAGGCTTTTTACCACTGTAAATAACAGTGGTATATGAGCTTTTCTGTAGTAGTGTGACTTGAGTTCACATAAATATATTGAACGAATATATTTCATGATTGATTATTATTATGAGTTGCTACTTAAATGAATTGTAGTATGTATGAAGGCTAATATATTTCATATGGTGTAGTGCAATATATAAACCGCACGTGAAATAATAAGTCCAACTTTTGTTAAATATTTTCAATTAAAATAACATTGATTTGATTTATAGACTTGTTTTATATTTGGATAGTAGCCATGAAGAACAATGAGCACTAGCCTAATAAAAATAAGACTTTAATGAATCAAAGTCCATAACTTATTATTCTATTTCTTTTCTCACTTATTTCTTATAAATTATATTTTTATTCACATCCAAGCCAAGTCTAAAACTAAAGGTTTCCTTGATTAAAGCAAAATGTGGATTTGTATTATAATGAGCCAATATTTTCATTTCCATATACAAAGCTTGAATCACTTTTTAAATTAGAAGAAATGTAATATTATATTTGTTTGAATCTATTATAGAAATAATTTATGATATTACAAAAGTTTAACAACTTCCATGACCCTTAACCAAAACTATTATGTTTCTTCTTTATATCTATTATTTCTTCCTTAAAATGATAATATAATTATTTGTCTATGTATTTCAATGTTAAATGAGATATAAAGGCATTTTAAATTTTTGGACTTATACGTGATTATTATTAGATTGGTTGGAATAAATTGTACATTTTGTAATATAAATGAAAAATCCTATAAAAAAAATATATACAACTCCTAAATGTGATTTGCCTTTTTGATGGGCATATGTGATATGATTGGCCCTAATATCGAAGGGCATGTTTTCAGTGACCGCCCATTGCCCACCCCTAGTATGAAGGCTAATATATTTCATATGGTGTAGTGCAATATATAATTGACCGCGTGAAATAATAAGTTTAGATTTGATATGGCCCGGCAAATGAATAGGCGCGTGATAATTGGATTGTATTATAATGAAACGTTGAGCTTGATTACAATTAAATTATCTTGGCATGAGAAAGAATAAGAATTATTATGAGATATAAAATGAATAAATTACATTATCAAAAATCCTATAACCTAGCTACCACAACTCATGTGATTTGCCTTTGTGATGGGCATATGTGATATGATTGGCCCTTTCCGGCATTTCAGTGAATCTGAATCGGGTAAGTAATGTGATTGGCCCTTCCGGGCGCTTTTGATTGAATCTGAATGGCCGCTTCGAGTAAGTAATGTGGATTGGCCCCTTCCGGCGGTGAATCTGAATGGCCCTTCGGGCGAATAATGGTGGCTTAATTATTCGTTCGCGCAAAATTAGAACGAGACGACGCGCAATATTTTATGCAGATAATGGCGATTACTCACATAATGGCTTTTCGTGTGAGGGTTACGGTGTCGCGACATCCCGCCGGGGTAGTTACGCGACCGGAGTGGTTCATTATGTGAGGGGAGGCATGTGGATGTACATGTTCGGCGTTGGGAAGCGATTGTGGTAGCCAGGGAAACTAGGTAAGACATAGATACGACATGATTTTAGGGACACGCAAAGAAAGCCTTAATTAATATAATTATGGTAATGTGTTGGTTAATGATGTATCTTTAGATAGATGATTGTATATGGTTTTGCAGAAGTGTAGGTCAAACTAATTACTTCGGCAGAGACGACCCACTCCGTAATTGAGCATGAAATGCGGTAAGTATAGAATATGCTTGACTGGTTATTAGTTTAGTTAGAACCTAAGGCGCCTCGTGGAGAAACTAAATGCCTTTTTATTATGCGTATGGTTTGTTGTGGGGTTAGTGGGAAGTTAAGGCGCCTCAATGGAGGAACTACCTGCCTTACTTATTGTAGTTAAGAATGTCGTATTAGTTGTTGGAAGTTAAGGCACCTCGGTGGAGGAACTAACTGCCTTATGGATTGTGTATGTATATGTATAAGTATATGTTGTATTTTAGAGCTACTGACACCAGTATTTTTATAATGCTGACCCTATTTGCATGTTTGCTTATCGGGTGTGTTCATTAAATGAACATAGTTGATAAGTCTTGACAGGTTTAGTGTTGAAGAAGGTTGGTTGCTGCTTGTGGTTTGCGTTAGCGTTGCATTTCAGGATATGTTTTGTTTTCCCTTGAGGTGATATAGATTTTCAGTTGAGACAAAGTTATTTGTATTTTCATTTGTAAATTTAAATAAAGAGTTATTGAAAAGAGATTTGTAACCTAATCTTATTTGTAAATTTTTGTAATGAAGAAGACTTTTGTTTAAGTTAAAATTTTTATTGGTTTTTAATTATTCTCATATTTAAACTGTTTATGGGTTTTGGGAGTTAAGAGTGCTTCACACCTCGAAGATCGAAGAGTCGGGAACAAATATTGTTTTTCCGAATTCTGTCGAAATTCGGGGTGTGACAATGAACGTAGGGCTTTGGGTGGACGAGAGAATGACTCACCCGAAGATGCAAGTAATGCTTTTAATGTAGTGCCCTCTGTTGCTGTCTCTGCCTCTACTGATCTACCTCCTGTTGGTGGCGAGCTGGAAATGAACACTACCGTCCCTCCTGCTGCGACCTCTATAAAACCTGTCTTATCTCCTGTGCTGGACCCTCTGCAAGTTGATACCTTTGACCATGTTGTTTGATTTCTTTTTCTTTGAGAGTTGTGAGGTTTTTGAACGTTTGTCTTGAATTTGTAATCCTGTGTGAAAGTGGTGGAGATACAATAGAGCTGGTTTCCTGGGCTTGCTTGGGCAGTTCGTCTAATTCTTTTTGTTGCGTGGCATGAGCCAGATATATTAAAAGCTGAGAACCTGGGGCAACCTAGGCAGTTCACCTTTAGTATTTGCTTTAATTTTGGTATTTAGACTAACTAGTTTCCACATAAGTGGTTGTTCGGTAGGTTTAAAGATTTGGTTTCCTGAGTATATTCAAGCAGTTCGTATTTTGCACTTATGAAATGTTTGCTTGCTTTGAAGTATTAGCTTATTTTTGTCTGAATGCTTGTTGCATGTTGTTTTGACATCTCAGTAGGAATTTGACTTAGAGATATAAGTCCCGTTGTCTAGGAAAACTTAGGATGCCATGAAGCATTTGAACTCGACTGAGCATATTGCTTAGGAGAGCGTTTTGACTGTTATAGAAAACGTTCTGCAGTATGTTGATCCTAGAATTGTAGGTCTTCAACGAGTGAGAAGTGTTGTAGCTTAGTAGCCTTTGAGCTCGATTGAGCATTTTAGCTTAAGTAAGCGTGTTGCTCTTAAAGAGCGTTCTACACTGAGTTGACCCTAAGAGTATAGGTCTCCAACTAGTGAAAATTGTGTGAGCTATGTAGCCCTGGGCTCGAGTGAGCGTTTGATTGTAGAGAACTTTTGAGCTCTGGAGAGTGTTTAAGTTCATTTGAATGTTTTGCCCTTAGAGAACGTTCTGCACTGAGTTGACCCTAGAGTTGTAGGTTTCCAACTAGTGAGAAATGTTAATGCTAAGTAGCATGTAGTGAGCTTGAGTGAGCATTTTTCTTTTTGTGTTGAACGTTTAAGCTCCGGAAAGCGTTTAAGTTCAAATAATCATCTGGCTCTTAGAGAGCATTCTGCACCGAGTTGGCCCTAGAAATGTAGGTATCCAATTAGTGAGAAGTAGGTGAGCTATGTAGCCCTGAGCTCGAGTGAGCGTTTTAGCATAGAGAACGTTTGAACTCTTGAGAGCGTTTTAGTTCAAGTTAGTGTTTTGCTCTTAGAGAGCGAGCTGTGCGTCTATTTAATAACATTGAAAGATTGTCGTGCATTGATGCAAAATAAAAACTATGTGTATAGTGTTAAGAGTAAAAATTCAATGGAAATGGAATTTCTTATTGATAAAATTTCTTAAACAAAAAGGTATTCCAAGGGCGTGGTAATGTCTATCCGTCTTGGGTTTTGATCCAATATGCTCCATTGCCAACGACCCATTCTACTATATAAGGGTCTTCCCATGTTGGTGCCAGTTTCAAGTCATCCTTAGTCTTTTTCAATACTTGGTCGCCAAGTTGGAAACTTCGAGGGTTAACTCGCTTGTTGTATGTCTTCCTCAAAGTTTGGTGGTAGGATGCCACTCAAATGGCTGCTAGGTTGCGTCATTCTTCAAGTAAGTCGACCTCTCCTGCAAGAATGGAATCGTTCAAACCAAATTAGACAATCTCATATCGAGTCATTGTAATTATCAGCTCAGTAGGAATGATGGCCTCAGTGCCGTAGCATAGTGAGAACGGTGACTCGCCTGTACTAGATCGAGCTGTCGTTCTATGAACCTATAGGATGTTTTCTAGCTACGTGGGCCATTGATAAGCATGTAAATGTTACATTATTTACGCCTAATTTTATATCAGTTAGTCCGTTTATTTTATTTGTTTGATTAAGTTAGTGTATTTTCGGTGATTTTGCAGAAATTAGAATAACTTGATTAATATTGTCGATATTGAAAAGAATCGAAGATATCAGTGTGTACGTTGGTCTAGAGGTGCGAAATATATATGTTGTTCGCATTGGGGCATGGCTATGGGTTATAGCTTACTAGCTTTGGAGCTTGTGTCGGAGCATGGTGGTTTGGAATTCTTGAGTTAGGACCATGCGGGCTAAAGTCGGTTTGAAGGAATTAGTGTACCCAACTATAAAATCCCATGAGCTAAAGACCGGACCATGTGCACCAAGCCAATTCTTAGCACTTAAATAGACCAGCCCATATACACCAAAGCCCATTAAACATTTAAACCTCATCCCATTATAGTCCTTTGACCACTTGATCATTACTTTAGACTTCCTTTCCCATTCTCACGAACAGAACTAGGAAACCTTCCATTCAAAGCAATTCAAACTTCCATAATCGAACTAACCAATAAACCAAAATCAAAACCCACGACAGCATATAATATTCCAATTAAAATTCGTACCGAATCTCTCGGTTACAAATCTCCACCAAAATAGAACTTTCCAAAGACAACCAAAAACTGCCGATCCCATACCGAAACCAAAGGAGTTTCCTTTTGAAGGGGATTCTCGCGAATAAGGGAGAAGACAGCAGTGAAGGGAGCTCGGGGGCTGAAAGGGAGGCAGAATAGAAAACCAGAGAATGGAGGCTGAAGCTAGAGACTGAACCAGAGAACAGGGAGAGAGGCCGAGACTTTGAGTGTGGACGCAACTGTTGACGCAGAGGAAGTGGAAAAGAAGGGAAACCTTTACGGCAGGATTTCGGTTTTGTTTTATGGGCTCTTTTACTTTTACTTTCACTCGTTATATATATAATGTGTAACTAAGTTCCAAGCTAGATGCAGGACGAAGTCCGAAACAGTTGTTTGTGTTTGGGATTGGTTATCTGATTTTCAGTATGCTTCATTTTTATATAAATTCTTCACTGTTCATGATTAATTAACAAAAGGTTTAGTCTTTCATATGGTATGTGATGCATGCGATATTGTTTGGTCACTTTTGTTATTAGTTAAACACGTTTTTACTGTTTAAGTCCAGGTTGTGTACTATTCGTGTTGTAAGAAGACGAATATTTATGTGACCCTGACCTTAGTGCTGAACCGTTAGAAGATACTTATCGAATAAGAGTTACCACGTTCATATCATCGAGACGGTAGTCAATACTCATTGCCAATGCCGCTCGTATAAAAACTGAAATAGAGAATCCAATCATACAAATACAAATAATGGTTTAAGACGGAGTCATAGTCCTAGTATTCCCTCCACGTAACAGAAACCCAATTATTTAGTTTAGTTCCGTTTTAGACCGTAGTTAAGTAAAATAGTTTTAGTAGTAATCAATTCAAATCAACAAATATTGTTCGAATTAGGATAAGTAATATTTTAGTATTCAAATGTTTCTAAACAGCAATCCCTGTGGGATCGACCTCGTTCTTCAAGACCTATTACGATAGACCTCGTAAACTATGAGTAGTATTAGAATAAATAAAATAGGATTTAATTAGCCTGTTTATTTAAGCCGGTTAATTTCCTATCAAGTTTTTGGCGCCGCTGCCAGGGATTGTAGTAGTACAATTGAGTTTTAAAGTTTTATTTATCGTGATTCGTAGTTTAAGTTTAGTCGTAGTTATATTATTTCATAGTTTAAGTGTCTAATTTTAGTTATTTTTGCAGATAATTAAGCATATATTTCTTCTTACAAGGGATAGTCGTGACTTTGTTGTGGACGTTGTGAAGTGCTTGTTGTCGTCACCCGATGTCGCAAGTAGCCCTCGAAGGCTCACGCCGGAGGTACGTCTTTTTCCTTTGTGGGGTTGAATTTTGTTTGTTTCGTGGGTTGTGCTTGTTTTATTGTTTCTTGCATTTAGGGAGGTTAAATCACATTGACCAGCCTTAGGCATCTTGCATTAGGACAGGTTTTAGCCCGCTCACTAGGAAAACCTTTTTTACGCGTGGATCGAGTGACGGTGCTTTTTGCACAAGAACTGGGAATCGTGTGATTTGGGTTTAGGAGCAAATATATATTAAACAAGTTTTAAAATTCAATCTGGGTTGTAATTTTTGTTTGGTATTGTTTGTGTGAATTGTCTGCATCTTTTATTAGAGTCTTAGGTTTTAGAAGTAGTTTATGGTAGTAACTCGGTCCGATAACACACCGTTATACGTTTGATCCCGAGATTGAACGCGACTCTCCTTAGAGAAGTAGGCATCCCAATTAGAGGTACCAAACTTTTGTTGGCAATACACCATTTTTTGCCGACATGGAGGGTAATAACAATAACGTGGTTGCCCAAGTACCTAGATCTATTAAGGAATATATATATCCTACTAGGACAACCCGACCATCTTGCATCGTTCCCCGCAACCAATGCTAATCACTTTGAGTTAAAGCCCAATTTCTTTGGGGCTCCTTCCTAAGTTTAGGGAACGGAAGAGGAAGACCCATATCTTCATGTGAGGGAATTTGAGGATATTTGTGGAACTATTAAGCTTCAACAATTTAGTGAAGCTATTAAATTAAAATTGTTCCCATTTTCTCTTAAAGAAAAAGCCAAGAGTTGGTTTCACACTCTCCCATCGAATTCCATAACGGGATGGGAAAAGTTATGCATTGTCTTTTTAAAGAACTTTTTCCCTAATCATAAGGCGACTGCTTTTAGAAAAGACTTGTCATCTTTTTGCCAAACTGATGGAGAGTCATTATGGAAGTGTATGGAGAGGTTTAAGGACATGCTCTTGCAGTGTCCTAACCACGGCCTAGAGAACGGTAGGCTAGTGCAGATTCTCTATGAGGGTCTCGATTTTAATTCTAAGGCTATGATTGAGACCATGAGTACTGGGGATTTCTGTGATAAGACTGTAGAAGAAGCGTGGACCTTTTTAGAAGAAGTCTCGAGAAGGTCCCAAGAATGGGAAACTAGTCGTGAGCCTAAGAAGGTGGCTAGTAGTACTACTACACAGAAGGGTTTGTTCCGTTGACAAGAAGATCGACACCCAACGCTAGGATGGCCGCTTTAATTAGAAGAGTTGAAGCTCTCGGAGCTAGAAAAAGAGACAAAGTCTCTAGCTCCAGTTACCAATGTTGAAGTCCCCGGGTGTCCATTTGTGTGAAAGTCTTGATCACGTTATAGATAATTGCCCCGTGTAAATGCACAAGTCAATGCTTTTAATTCATACCAAAAGCCGGGGCAATAATCCTTTTTCTAACACGATAACCCCTCGGATGGCGTAACCATCCCAATTTGTCTTGGTCTAAAAGGTATACATCGGGGAGGCCCCATGGTTAACTCAAAACCGGTACACAAGTATGCACCTCAACCACCTAAACTTTCACTTATAGAAGAGGCCATTGCTCAATTAACACAAAACACCATGAAATTCCGGGACAACAACGCAAGCGGTTTATGCAAGCCGGTCCAAACGGCTACTCGGGATAATGCTCAAGCCATTAGGAAGATTGAAATCACCATAGGTCAAATTGCTAATACTTTGAATGAGAGGGACAAGGGCAGGTTTCCTAGTCAACCAAGTAGCTAATCCGAGGAGTGGGTTGGAAATAAGTTCTAACTTAAACCAAAGGCTCATCGAGAGCAAGCCAAGGCTATCACCGTTCTTAGGAGTGGAAAAGCGTGTTGATAATAGGGTTGAGATGTCTAAGGATGCCGAGGTCGATCGATCCTATAGAGTGTGAGAAGGAGGAAGGTGAGGTGAGTGAATCTAATAGTCATAATACTTCTAGGAAGGGTGTAGAACCTCCTACTGCTGTGGAGACTAACCCTGTGCCATCTTATATGCCTAAAGCTCCTTTTCCCCAACGTTTGATTCCGGCTAAGAAAGGTTCTAATCTTAATGAAATAATGGAGATATTTAAACAGGTTCAAATAAATATTCCGTTACTTGATGCTATAAAACAAGATCCTTCCTATGCCAAGTTTCTTAAAGATTTGTGTACACAAAAACGTAAGTTGAATGTGCACAAGAAAGCTTTCCTAACTGAGCAAGTGAGTTCTATTATCCAAAACCGAACCCCGCCTAAGTTTAGAGATCCAGGATGCCCTACTATTTCTTGTGTTATTGGTGATCATATGATTGAGAAGGCATTACTTGATTTAGGAGCTAGCGTTAATTTGTTACCTTATTTAGTTTATTTACAGCTTGGTCTTGGTAAGTTGAAACCTACACCAATTACCCTTCAATTGGCAGATAGGTCTATTAGGATTCCACGTGGTGTTGTTAAGGATGTTTTGATTCAGGTTGATAAGTTTTATTTCCCTGTTGACTTTGTTGTTCTGGATACACAACCTGTTCAAGATCCTAAACACCATATTCCGGTCATTTTAGGTCATCCCTTTTTAGCCACTTCTAATGCTATCATTAACTGTCGTAATGGAGTGTTAAAACTTTCTTTTGGTAATATGACTACAGAACTTAATGTGTTTAATGTGGGTCAAGAACCTCCCCGAACGATGATTTTTTTGGGATGTTAATCTTATTGATAGTATAGTTCACAAGACTTTCTTGGAGAGTTATTCTGATGACCCTCTTGAGTCTTGTTTAACTAATTATGGTAGAGGTTGTGATGTGGATGATGTAATTTGTGAAGTTAATGCGTTGCTCGATGCAACCCCAATTTTAGAAACTAATACGTGGAGAGCCACAATAGAGCATCTGACTCCATCTGAGTCTACCCCAGTCTCTTCTATAGAGAGTCCTCCTAAGCTAGAGTTGAAACCATTACCTGATACTCTTAAGTATGTTTTTCTAGGACCTGATGATTCTTTGCCGGTTATTATTGCTTCTAATCTAGATAATGAACAAGAAGGTAAATTGATTAGGGTTCTTAAAGAGCATGAAGCGACTTTAGGGTGGAATATTCCGATATTAATGGTATCATGGGTGATTGTATGCATCATATTCATCTTGAGAAGGATGCTAAACCAACCCGGCCAATTTCGGAGGACGGCTTAATCCTAACATGAAAGAGGTAGTGAGAGCCGAGGTTCTCAAGTTGTTAGATGCGGGTATCATTTATCCCATTTCGATAGTAAATAGGTGAGTCCTGCTCTCAGTTGTCCCTAAAAAGTCCGGGCTTACAGGTTGTTGAGAATTCCAATGGCGAAGTTAGTGCCCACCCGTATGACTACCGGATGGCGTTTTTGCATTGACTATCGTAAGTTGAATTTGGCCACTAGTAAAGATCACTTTCCTCTTCAACCAATCTAGTAATAATCCCAGTATAAGTCCAAAAATTTAAAATGCACATTTATTGACATTTAACGGATGCTAATAGATATAAAGAGGTTAGCCGGTCATAAATACTATTGTTTTCTTGATGGTTATTTCGGTATTACCAAATATGTATTATCCAAGTGATGGAGAAAGGATCAAGAAAAGACTACTTTTGTTTTTGTCCTTTTGGAACAGTATTTTTTGCCTATCATCGTGGATGAATAAAAATATAATTTTTTGGATTATGTAATGCACACAAAGGTACCTTCCAAATGATGCATGCTTAGTATTTTTCCGATATGGTAGAAAGGTTTCTTGAGGTGTTTATGGATGACTTCTCGGTGTTTGGGGATTCTTTTGATGAAGGTTTGCTAAACCGCTTTAGAATTTGTGGTAATTAGGTGCAAGGAGAAGAATCTTGTGTTGAATTGGGAGAAGTGTCATTTTATGGTTCAACGGGGGTATTGTTCTTGGTCATATTGTTTCTAGTAAAGGAATTGAGGTCGATAAGGCCAAGGTTGATGTCATTTAAGGCCTTCCACCACCTAAGACTGTGGAAAGATATTAGGTCATTCTTAGGTCATGCTGGATTTTATAGGCGTTTCATTAAAGACTTTAGCAAGATTTCTCGTCCCTTATGCAATTTACTTGGTAAGGACGTCGCTTTTGTCTTTGATAATGATTGTTTGAAAGCTTTTGAGAAGCTTAAGCATTTATTGACTACCGCTCCTATCATACAGACTCCTGATTGGAGTGAGCCTTTTGAATTAATGTGTGATGCGTCTGACTATGCAGTTGGGGCTGTTTTAGGTTAACGGTTTGACAAGTTGCCCCATGTTATTTATTATGCTAGTCGAACCCTTTAATGATGCATGTGATGAACTACACTACAACCGAGAAAGAGTTGTTGTTAGTTGTTGTGTTTGCTTTAGACAAATTTAGGTCTTACCTCATAGGGTCTAAGGTTGTCGTGTTTATCGATCATTCGGCTTTGAAATATCTCCTTACTAAGAAGGATGCTAAAGTCGCTTTTTGATTATTTGGGTACTCTTGTTGCAAGAGTTTGATATAGAGATTAGGGATAAGATGGTGGTAGAGAATGTGGTCACTGACCACTTGTCTAGACTTATAGTAGAATCTTCTACCGATATTTTGCCTCTGTAAATGAATCTTTTCCGATGAGCACTTTTTGTTATATCACAATCGCCTTGGTATATGCGGATATTGTTAATTATCTTGTAACTAAAACAGTTTCCTCTCATTGGAGACAACGGGATAAATCTAAGTTTCTTTGCCGAGGTTAGGAATTTTTAAGGATGATCCATACTTGTTTAAGTCATGCCCGACCAGATTGTTAGGAGATGTGTCTCTCGAGTGAGTTTCATAGTATTCTCTCTTTTTTTGCCATGACCATGCATGTGGTGGTCACTTTGGTCCTAAAAAAGACGGCGAAGGTTTTGCAGTGTGGTTTTATTGGCCTACTCTATTTAAGGATGCACATGAATTTTGTTTGAATTGTGATAGATGCATTTGTCACATGTAATATTTCCCATAGGAACATGATGCCTCTTTCCCCTATTTTAGTTGTGGAGCTTTTTTGATGTATGGGGGTATAGACTTCATGGGTCCTTTCCCTCCTTCCTTTGGTTATCTTTATATCCTTGTTGCCGTAGACTATATTTCTAAGTGGGTTGAGGCGGTGCCATGTAATACGAATGATCATAAAGTCATAGTTAAATTTTTAAAATATAATATATTTTCTCGTTTTGGTACTCCTCATGCAATTATAAGTGATAATGGTACTCATTTTACACACCGAGCATTTGAATCTTTAATGAAAAAGTACTCTATTACTCATAAGCTTGCTACCCCATATCATCCTCAAACTAGTGGCCAAGTTGAAGTATCTAATAGGGAGATTAAGTGGATTTTAGAAAAGACTGTACGACCTGACCGTAAGGATTGGTCTCAACGTCTTAATGATTCTCTTTAGGCTTATAGAACTGCTTATAAAACTCCTATTGGTATGTCTCCTTATAGGCTTGTGTTAGGAAAGGCATGTCATTTGCCGTAGAATTGGAACATCGTGCTTTTGGGCCATTAAAACGCGTTTAACTTCGATATCGTAAAGGTCGGGTTCACAATGTAAACTTCAGTTGAATGAGTTAGCCGAAGTTAAGGAATGAGGCATATGAGAATGCCAAGATTTACAAAGAGCGGACTAAGATTTTTCATGATAAATCTATTCTTGAAAAGTCTTTTGAACCTAATAAAAAGTCTTGCTATATAATTTCGCTTTCGTCTTTTTCCCGGTAAGTTACGTTCTAGGTGGACCGGGTCCTTTCATTGTTAAAACTGTTTTTTCCTCATGGTGCTTTGTTGAGATAGAAGATCCTACGGATGGTCGTGGTGTTTAAGGTAAATGGTCAACGTTTGAAACCATACCTTGACGGTTTGGCGGGCGGGATGTGGAAGAGGTAAGTCCGCTTTTGATCCTATTTATCATGACCCGATTGAGTATCCGGCTTGTTGATAAGCCCACATAGCACTTGATCGGGTTGTGTGAAGCATTCGATCGCTAGAGATGTTAACTGTAGTGCTTGTGGGAGGCAACCCATGTTTTTAGTATTTCCGGAAATTGCCGTAAAAACTTTTGGCAACTTCCCGATTCGTTTTAGCAACTTAAAACCTCTAAAAACTTCATTCATTCTACACTCACAACCCACACTACACCTAATTTCCATCTCTCACCTTTCACTCCCACATTTCCCGTTGTTCTTCACCATTTTAGCACCTCAAGAACTCGAAAAGCATCCCGCCCCAAGTGGAGCGACTTTTGCCCTAAAACTTGTCGAGAAAATTCAACTTTGAGCGCACTGCGCCTCTAAAAATTGTCGAGGAAAATTCAACTTTGAGCGCACTGCGCCCGCTCTAAATTGTCCGAAAATTCAACTCGGCGCTTTGCTTCAAAACATGTAAAAAAAAAAAAATTCGCGCGCGCTCGCTTCAAGTGGAAGCGCACCGGCATACGCGACCTCTGTGGACACGAAAATTTCCAGTTTTCTGCGGACTGGTCATGTCGAACCCCACTGAACTAAGCGAAGACAACCAAAAAGAGTTCGGTGAACAAGATGGAGCAATGAATATGGCCATAATAGTTGGGAATTTATTTTCCATTTTATTGTTCGCATTTGCTTATTCTATATGCATGTTTTTATTTGTGGATGGCTGTGACACTAAGCCCAACAGTTGTGTGAAGCATTCGTCTGCTAGAGACGTTAACTGTAGATGTTTTTATTTTTGAGTCATGTGTACCTTTCGCATATCTCATGCATTCCACTTTAACACCTTTTCTCCTTGTTTTTGGAGAGGTGTAACTCTATGGAATGAGATATGTGCCACAGGTTAGTCGTCATAGTAAATTGGTTCCTGTTCTATTTTATCGATATTATATCTTTAGTGAGGTACTAATTTCTCTGTGGTGACTCGAAGTTTTATTTTTCGTTCATGGAGCTATTGGTAACTTCTTTCCTTATTCTTTTACTTGTCCATGTTATTAATTTTTGGAATTAAGCATATCTGTCAACATTGAGGACAATGTCTAAACTAAGTTTGGGGGTGGGAACAAAATGTTTTGTTTAGCGAAAAATAAAACTTATGTATACTATGCACTTAGGGGTAGTGGTATTGTTTCCTTTTCTATGATGATTATAGTCTAGAAATTTCAGTTAGCATTAGAATTAAGAGTAGTTATTAAGAAACTTAGGTTAAGATATAGGTAATAGTCTCTGCATCTTTTCCTAAATGTCTTGCATGAACGTTATATTTGTAGTTGGCAGTACTTTTCTGAGACCTAGGTTAGAGTGCTTAATTTTACATATCCAGTGAGAATCTAGCCTAAAAGCCTCATATGAGTTGATCTCTGAGTGATGACACAAGGGAGAAATTAATTCCGAGTAGAGAAAACACACGTCCACTTGCTTGATCACCATACCATATCCTAAAAGAGAATTTAGGCAATCTTTGGATCGATATAGCCAGAAATTCAAACCTAAAGAATATTTTTTTCCGCTAGTCACCCCACTGAGCCTTTTATTAGCCTTTTCATAAACCGCAAATTCCTTACCCTATATAAAAAAAATAATAATAATAATAAATAAATAAATAAATAAAAATAGCCTACCCATTTGATAAGTTTGAGAAATAGGATGAAATGAAGAAAAGAAATGAGAAAGACCTATAGAAAATCAAGAATTTGTTAGTTGCTTCAAAAGAAAAATAAAGAAAAGAAAAATGAATAGAAATAAAATAAAAAAAGTTAGAACTCCAAAAATAGAATCAAAGGAGTCAAAAAGCCAAAACAAAAGGGCTAAGGATGGAAACAAAATGCAGAAGCAAAGTAAGAACAAGACTTTCTCTAGTTACGGAATTTGAAGACCTTATTTTCTCAAACTTGTCTATTTTGTTTATCCATTCCATTTATTCTTAAACTATCACCTAAGCCATACATAACATCTAATAAAGACATTTAGCTTAATTAGGAATAGGTTGGTGTGATAGTAAGTGGCAGATGTGTTTGATCAACCTCGGCTCCTTTGGATGTCATTGAGATTAAGAGGAAAAGTGTGCCCATTTGCATTAATCGGAGTGAGCTTAAAAACCTGAGTGGAAAAATCGAGTATTTTTGTCTTGATATATTTGTGAGGACCTACTTAGGGACGCTTATTCCAAAGTTTCGTAAAGCGGACTCGCCAATCGCATTTCATAGTTTTGTTCATTGCATGTATGTTTATTTTTAGATGATTTGATTATTATGCATGTATTAACTTAGGTTTTAAAATGAGTATTCTTTATTCCTTACTAGTGAGATGCATGAATACCTGAGATTAAATTAAGGAAACATTACTGTTATTTCTTAGTCATTATAGTATAGATGAAGTTTGTGAGTATCTTCTCTGAAAACTCTCACGAGACTAAACTCGTCCACTAGGGTAAACCTAGGGGTTTAAAAGGCTTATTGCACATGCTAAGTGTAATCGTGATTCCTACGAAAGTGAGTTAGAATTTTTGTTTTTGTTATTAGTTTAGTTATAGTTTTGTTCGAGGACTAGCAAAATGTAAGTTTGGGGGTATTTGATAAGCACGTAAATGTTACATTATTTACGCCTAATTTTATATCAGTTAGTCCGTTTATTTTATTTGTTTGATTAAGTTAGTGTATTTTCGGTGATTTTGCAGGAATTAGAATAACTTGATTAATATTGTCGATACTGAAAAGAATCGAAGATATCAGTGTACGTTGGTCTAGAGGTGCAAAAATATATATGTTGTTCGCATTGGGGCATGGCTATGGGTTATAGCTTACTAGCTTTGGAGCTTGTTAATGGATTCTTGGTGGTTTGGAATTCTTGAGTTAGGACCATGCGGGGCTAAAGTCAGTTTGAAGGAATTAGTGTACCCAACTGTAAAATCCCATGAGCTAAAGACCGGACCATGTGCACCAAGCCAATTCTTAGCACTTAAATAGACCAGCCCATATACACCAAAGCCCATTAAACATTTAAACCTCATCCCATTATAGTCCTTTGACCACCTGATCATTACTTTAAACTTCCTTTCCCATTCTCACGAACAGAACTAGGAAACCTTCCATTCAAAGCAATTCAAACTTCCATAATCGAACTAACCAATAAACCAAAATCAAAACCCACGACAGCATATAAGATTCCAATTAAAATTCGTACTGAATCTCTCGGTTACAAATCTCCACCAAAATAGAACTTTCCAAAGACAACCAAAAACTGCCGATCCCATACCGAAACCAAAAGAGTTTCCTTTTGAAGGGGATTCTCGCGAATAAGGGAGAAGACAGCAGTGAAGGGAGCTCGGGGGCTGAAAGGGAGGCAGAACAGAAAACCAGAGAATGGAGGTTGCCGAGACGGGAACCGAAGAGAACAGGGAGAGAGGCCGAGACTTTGAGTGTGGACGCAACTGTTGACGCAGAGGAAGTGGAAAAGAAGGGAAACCTTTACGGCAGGATTTCGGTTTTGTTTTATGGGCTCTTTTACTTTTACTTTCACTGTTATATATATAATGTGTAACTAAGTTCCAAGCTAGGATGATTTAAGTCCGAACAGTTGTTTGTGTTTGGGATTGGTTATCTGATTTTCAGTATGCTTCATTTTTATATAAATTCTTCACTGTTCATGATTAATTAACAAAAGGTTTAGTCTTTCATATGGTATGTGATGCATGCGATATTGTTTGGTCACTTTTGTTATTAGTTAAACACGTTTTTACTGTTTAAGTCCAGGTTGTGTACTATTCGTGCTGTAAGAAGACGAATATTTATGTGACCCTGACCTTAGTGCTGAACCGTTAGAAGATACTTATCGATTAAGAGTTACCACGTTCATATCATCGAGACGGCAGTCAATACTCATTGCCAATGCCGCTTGTATAAAAACTGAAATAGAGAATCCAATCATACAAATACAAATAACGGTTTAAGACGGAGTCATAGTCCTAGTATTCCCTCCACGTAACAGAAACCCAATTATTTAGTTTAGTTCCGTTTTAGACCGTAGTTAAGTAAAATAGTTTTAGTAGTAATCCATTCAAATCAACAAATATTGTTCGAATTAGGATAAGTAATATTTTAGTATTCAAATGTTTCTAAACAAAGAATCCCCTCGTGGGATCAACCTCGTTCTTGAGCACCTATTACGATAGAACTCGTGCGCTTGCGAGTATTAGAATAAATAAAATAGGATTTAATTAGCCTGTTTATTTAGGCCGATTAATTTCCTATCAGCCATTGACTTTTGTTCTTTTAAATCTTCTTTTTCAAGTTCTCCAGAATTGCTTTGTTACTATCTTTTGGTTGACCATTGCTTTGAGTGTACTGGGGAGTAGAGAACGCGTGAACGATCTTCCATTTAGCCAAGAACTCTTTAACTATTTTTCCCTTGAAATGGGAGCCATTATCCATCACCAGTATGTGGGGGAGGCCAAATTTGGTAATGATGTTGGTCTAAATGAAGTTTTTGACATTTGATTCCTTGACATGAGCCAAAGGGATCGCTTCTACCCATTTGGTGAAGTAATTTGTCGTAGCTAGGACGAACCAGAAGCCTGTGCTTTTCTGTGGAATGAATAGGCCCATGATGTCCAAGCCCCACATGTGAAATAGCCAAGGGCTGGCAATGTTCGAGCTGTTGTTCTATGAGCCTATAGGATGTTTTCTAGCTGCATGGGCCATTGGCTTTTGTTCTTTTCAATCTTCTTTTTCAAGTTTTACAGAATTGATTTGTTACTAACTTTTGCTTGACCATTGCTTTGAGCGTACTAGGGAGTAAAGAACGCGTGAACGATCTTCCACTTAGCCAAGAACTCTTTAACTATTTTTCCCTTGAAATGAGAGCCATTATCCATCACCAGTGTGTAGGGGAGGCCAAATTTGGTAATGATGTTGGTCCAAATAAAGTTTTTGACATTTAATTCCTTGACATGAGCCAAGGGGATCGCTTCCACCCATTTGGTGAAGTAATCTGTCGCAGTTAAGACGAACTAGAAGCCTGTGCTTTTCTGTGGAATGAATAGGCCTATGATGTTCAAGCCCCACATGTGAAATAGCCAAGGGCTGGCAATATTGATGAGTTCGCGAGCTGGTTGGATGATATTGTAGCCAAATGTTTGGTACTTAATACATTTCAGTACATACTTCTTTGTATCGATCTGCATTCTTGGCTAGAAGTATCCTTGTGAGATCACTTTGTGGGCCAAATAGTGATCTCCTGCATGGTTTCCGCATTCTCCCTCGTGGATCTCTGTGAAAATCATCTGACCCTGTTCTGGACTTATGCACCTCAGATGAGGTCCTCTGACAGATTTTTTGAAAAGTTTGTCATTTACTAGGCAGTAGCGACCTGATTGGTATTGAACCTATTTGGCGTTGGTTCGATCTGTTGGTGTCTTGCCTTGCTGGATATACTCTATGATAGGTTGCATCCATGTTTGACTCATCTGAGTGTCAAAGAGTGGGCATAGGTTGGTAATTTCTAGGACGTGCTCATTTTGGTAAGCGGGTTGATCAACTACTTCGATGAATAGTTTCCTAGGGTCAGAGTTCGGTGTTTAGGTCATGAGGTACGCCAAGCTGTCAGCGTGGCGATTCTCTTCCCGTAGAAAATGGTGTATGGTGACTTTCTTGAAAGAAGGCAGTAATTGATTTACAACTTGAAGATACTTAGAAAGGTTACCTTTATTGGTGGTATACTTATTGGCGACCTAGCGAACGACCAGTTGTGAATCACTAAAGACCTTGAGCTTCTGAACTTTGAGCTCTAACGCCATACGGAGTCCCATGATCAGGGCTTCATACTTAGCTTCATTGTTGGAGGTCGCGAAATCGATGCGAACTGATTTTTCCACCATAGAGCCATCTTGTGACACTATGACTACTCCAACCCCGCTACCCCCTGGATTGCTAGCTCTATCCGCGAAGAGTGACCATACCGATGGGTCGTGTTGTTTAGAGGTCGGGGTGTTGTCCTCTGGTTCCCAGTTTAGGTCATCGACTGGGAAATCTGCTAAGAAATCAGCAACGACCTGGCCCTTCTGAGAGGTTCTTGGGGTGAACTCAATGTGGTGTTCACCGAAGTTCTTCTGCCCATACTGCCATGCGAGTTGTCTTGTTGGCTTTAAGAAGGATCTTCTATAGTGGTAAGTCGGTGAGCACTTTGATTGGATGTGCTTAGAAGTAGGACCTGAACTTTCTTGCTGAATAAAGTAGTGCCAGGATTGCCTTTTCAATGTGGGAGTAGTTATTCTCAGCTGGCAACAATGTCTTGCTTGTGAAGTAGATCGGTTTCTCTGCGTTCTGTTCCTCTTTGAAGAGAACTGAACTGATAGCGAAGTCAAACACAGCTAAGTACAGCCCCAACGTTTCACCATCATTTGGTTTTGCCAGCACAAGTGGTGTTGTCAAATAGTCTTTGAGAGTAGAGAACGCTTGGTGGCATTGCTCATTCCATAAGAACTGTTCGCCCTTCTTGATAATTTGTAGGAAAGGTCGGCATTTGTCTGTTGCTCTCGATATGAATCAGTTTAGAGCTGCCACCATTCCTAACAGTTTTTGTATTTACTTTTTTGTTTTAGGGTCGGGCATGTCCAAGAACACTCAAATCTGATCTGGGCTTGCTTCTATCCCACGTTGTAAGACCTGATAACCCAAAAATTTCCTAGAGGACACTCCGAAGAGGCATTTCTCGGGGTTAAGCTTCACCTGAGTTCGCCAAAGTCTGGAGAACGCTTGTGTGAGATGATCTAAGTGGTCTCCAAATTTCTTGCTTTTGACAACCATGTCATCTATGTAAACTTCCATGGTGTCACCTAACATGTCTTGGAACATATCGGTGACGAGTCGCTGATAGGTCGCTCCAGCATTCTTGAGGCCGAACGGGAGGACGTTGTAATAGTAAATTCCTTGCTCTGTCACGAATGAGGTTTTCTCTTGGTCTTCTTCTGCTAGTGGGATTTGGTTGTAGCCACTGTAGGCATCCATGAATGACAAGAGCTCGTGGCCACAATTCGGTCGATTCTTAGTAGGGAGAAGCTATCCTTAGGAGTTTCTAGATTTAGGTTAGTAAAGTCCATACAAAGGTGAGTTATGCCATTCTTTTTTGGGACTGCTACTATGTTAGCAACCCATTCAGGGTAATCGACCTTCCTAATTAAACCAACTTTTTTGAGATTTTTGACCTCTTCGTTGATTGCTTTCTGAAATCTAAGGGATAATTTTCGAAGTCGTTGGCAAACTGGTTTAGCGTTTGGGTTAACATTTAACTTATGACATACAACATTAGGATCAATTCCAGACACATCGATGTACGACCAAGCAAAAACATCTTTATTTAATGATAAAAAGCTTACAAGTTGTGCCTTGAGAGTAGGATCAAGGTTGGCTCCTACATAACCGAACTTGGGGTTATCATCAGTTCCTAGGTTGACCTTTTCCTTCAGCTCGGTCTGAGTATCCACCTCAGTGGGTTGATTGAGCGACATCTGCCGATCTCTTGCGGTGTCTCCTTGACTGGAAGAGGTGTGGCGACCTCTGGGGGACTTCTGGAGGGACGTTTTTGACCGAGCCCCCAATGTACGTACTCCTTTGTGAGTTCGCTGCGGGGGGTCTTGGTCAAGGTCTTGACCTCAAAGATGAAGTCTTCTGCCAGCTTGGTTTTGGCGATCTCTCCCTTGTTTTTGAGTGATGCCCCAGCAGGCTTGTTGACTAAGAGGATCTGATTGCAATTATAGGCATCGAGCTGATTGCTTCTTAGCTCCATTATACCTCTGGGGCCAGGGAAGCGTAAAACCTGATGGAGTGTTGATGAAACTGCTTGCATCTTGTGGATCCAATGGTGTCCTAAAATTGCAGTATAGGACGAGTTGACATCCGAATGTTGAAGCACGTGTTGATGCTGACATTGTCTTCATGCGACCCAACTGAATATGGGGGGTTATTAGATCCGTTGGGTCGGCTCATGATCCGTTGAAGCCATAGAGGGGAAGAGGGGGGGGGGGGGGTTAATTGGATCGATCATGACTGACTTGGGCATGTTCATCTCCTTAAGGGTGTGGTAGAATAGGATGTCACATGAACTGTCTGGGTCGATCAGGACGCGCTTGACAGCCCAGTCGCTGATTTTGTCGTGGACCACCAAAGCATCATTGTGTGGGAGACACACCTTGTTGAGATCAGCCTCAGTGAAAGTGATGTCTCCTGAGTTGCGGGCAGTTACGTGTGGGGCAGGAGCCGCTTGTGAAAATAACTGGTAGACTTCTTGGAGGGCGCCTACCTGTCTCCTTTTCTCCCTTGTGGACGTGACATAGTTGTCCTAGAATGTGATCATGTTGATCGTTCTGTTGTTATCTCTATCAGATGAATGTTGGCGACAATCATGACGAGATTGGTCCATAGAGCGTCCTCTAGGGCGGGAGCGATCTCGGTTGTGGTTGCGTGGAGGAGTTCGGCTTCACTCTTTACGAGCCATGACCTTATGGCGCAGGTCGCCATCGGCTATATCAATATAGTGCTTGATATGGCCTGCTGAATTGCACAAATTCTTGTCGTTTAGAACCTGAAAATCAATAAATATAATTTTCAAACCTGCAACAATTAAAAAGAATAGTGGCAAGTTAGAGTCGAACTACACCTTGAAATGGAGAAATTAGAGCGAAGAAAATTAATGAACCAATAACTAACTAAGTACGTGAGATTTAAACCAATTTTTGGATTTTTGATTTTATCAAACTAATTTAATCTAAAAATGAAAATTTGCTTCTATTTTATCAACTAATTAAACTAAATTTTTGCCGGTTTTCAAAAATTCAATTAATGAGAAATCCTAATGGTGAATGACTTCACCCTTATTTTTAAAGAATAGATTATTTCAATATTTCCAATTATTTATTCCCCTTTATTTTATAAATTTCATCAAATAAACTCCAATGCTAGTTGTAAATTTAATGGATGATTTTTCAGTGTAAGCATTTTGTGGACGCTAGCCACATTTAAAAGAATATCTCAATAAATGAATCCTCTATTTCTTCAAGCATTTACGTTTATTTATCAAAGTATGGAAAATCACCACATATAATAGAGGAGCATAAACCATCCACGATAAATAATTAAACATCAAAACCAAACTTTAAAATAGGCTTAGATAAGAACAAACAATGGAAAATACCCCGAATGTGATAGAATCCATGACTATTTTTCTCTAAGTTATTTTGGAAGAATATCATTGGACATAATTAAAACAACAAGATATGGGGAATTAAAACTTGAAAATATAAAACTAAATCTATATCTTCATGATAGGGGATTCATCTTCCACCATTAGGGTGAAGATTTTACCCTATAATGCTAACAGAGTAATAAAAAGAGTAAGAGAATACCACCATTTTATTCAAATCACTTTATTGCTCGTCGGAAAAATAGTATGTATACACTTCTAATATCTCTCCCTCACTAATTAAATGAACTAAAACTACAAAGCAAAATTTCTACTATAATGGAGATATAATGGGTGTAGAATGAGTCTCCCCTCAATGCCAATTCTCTTCTCTATTTATAGCTTCCACCAACAAGATCTTTGTGCATATAATATTTTCACACAAAATAGAAATAATCTTTGGGATATAGGAAGAAAATATAAGATAAAAGAATTTAGGAAATGGAATACGAAAGAGATATTATTAATGTATGAGGAAGGAAGGAAATATAAATTGGAAATCAAATAAAGGATAAAATGGAATGATATGATTTTGAATTAGGAATGGAGTGATTGGCAAGAATATGGTGAGAATATAGGAGAATATATGGTGGCTAGGATATAAGGTGTTATGAAATGATTTGATATAATGAAATCTAGGGAATAAGTCATTAATGGAAATTGAGATATTTAATGTGGTGAAAATGGTAAGAATATATGGTGGTAGTTGCAATTATCCTTTCTTAATTTCCTTCCATAATTATCAATTTTCTAATATTTCCTTCTATTCTTGATAGCACAATTTATTCCATGAGCTATCACTTATTGATTATCTAAATGATCCTCTTTGGCTTATGGGCTCGGGCTTTGATTGGGCTTTGACCAACATATTTATTTCCTACAAAAAAATATTAAACCAAATTAATAAAACATATTTTGCATTAGACTTTTCCAAAGACATGCACATATATGCAAATAATCATTTATGACAAAAAAATGTGCATAATGTCATGGAATAAAGCAAATGTATGGTTTTACGTTAAAAATACACAATTAAGCATAAATGATATTATAAAGTGCCTATAAAACTATATATAAAATATACAATTTTAGACACTTATCACCTGCCTCAATGAGGTCTTGGAGGTAGTGCTTGAGTCCGCGGCATTCGTTGGTCTCATGGCACTTTGCTTTGTAGAAAGCGCAGTATGGCTTTCCTGGTGTGTCTTTTGGCCGCTTTACCTCAGGTCGGTAATAGGCCGCTGTTTTTATTTTCTCCAATATATAGCTTGGAGATCTTGTCAGCACAGCGAACTTGCGCTTCATGTGCGTCCTGGTACCAAACTTCTGTCCTTGTGGTTTGGGTCGCTTTTTTTAGGACGGGGCAGCGTCTGGGATTGTTACGACTTCCTCTTATTCACCATCGTGATCTAAAGCTTCCTGTAGCTTTATATATTTGTACACGTGAGTGTACAAGTCTTACAGTTTTTCAAGTCGCTCCTTCATAAGCGACATGTATAGTCAGGTGTTTTTTCGGATTGCCTTGGTGAATGCCAAGGTTGCAAAGGACTCTTGGATCGCTTTCTATAGACATCAAGTCTGTCTTGAATTGCCCTAAGAAGGAGCGGATTGACTTGTCTTTCTTCTGAGATAGCATGAAGAGTGAGTCGACGTCGGTTTTCTTACGTCTGTTGTGGACATAATGATTAAGGAACTGGTCGGTTAGCTTCTCGAAGCTATCGATGGAGTTCGATTCCAGTGAGTAGAACCAGTCGAGGGCTCCTTCTTTCAAACTTGCAGGAAACAAGCGGCATTGCAAGTAGTCGAACTCTTGCGCACTATAGAGTGCGAGGCTCTGGATGTAGCGAGCTACGTGTTAATCGAGACACAAACTGCCATCATACATCACGAAGCGCGGCTGTATGAAATCGTGCGGGGAGAGTTTACTAAGTATTTCCGGTGTGAATGGGGATACTCAATAAGTTTTTAGCATCTTCTGGACGATCTGAGTGGCATCCTTCTTCACAGTACTCTGGTCAATTCGCTGGGACAGCTCGTTGATTTGTTGGTTCACTTCATTAATACCATCCTCAGCTGTGACTCCGTTGGGGTTCTGGGCTGCCACCTGATTTTTCAGTGTGGCGTTTTCCTATCGTAAGAGGGTGATGCTGTCATTCATGGTTCCCATCTGTGCAGCCATGCTCTTCATTTGTTCTTGTAGGCTGTCCATGCTTCGTGGGCTTGAAATTTGTTTGAAGGTTATTTTGGTTGAATGGATGTGAACTCAAGAAATTGAGCCACAGACGGTGCCAATGTAAAGGTTAGATTTGAATTAACCTTACAAACGTAGGCAATTTGGGATGACTGGGATATATGATTTGGATTTGACCAAGTTTGTTTGGATGAACTGCCTACATATCAAGTTCTCTCTGATGGGGGGAGACTTGAATCAGGTTAGACGTAGTTCCTCCTCCTCTTTATATAGGTAAGATGTCTGCGCCTCGTGCTTTCCCGCGTCAGGTCAGATCCAGGTCTTCAGGTCACTCGCGAGCCATGATGGCGAGTTGAGGCCATTTATTGTGATGTGTGCCTGAAGCTCCGGTCTTGATGGCTATAGTAAAGACATGCGTTATGAGCCGTTATGAGAGGAGCGAGAGCTATTGAGGTCATTCCTGGGCGAGATTGTCTATTCGACTCGAGTCACTATGAAGCGAGCTCGCAGGTCAAATGCTAGAGGGGACATCGAACTGGTGGTGAGCTGATTAGGTCGCTTGCCTGTCTTGAGTCACTATGAAGCGAACTAGGAGGACGAGGATTTCAGGTTGGTTGTTAATTCTATTGTGCTGGACACGTGTATGATATTCATTGGATGTGAATATTACTCCCTCACAGTGAGTTTGTAGCTAGAGCACACAAATAATTTTGTTGGTAAGTTGTAAATAAAAGAAGCAAAAATAATTATCACATTCTTTTTCTCTTTTAACTTTTGAAGAGAACAGGCTTTGAGGAAAATAACAAAAGAAGGGTATTTATTTTCCTATTGGAGGAGGTGGATAAGATTTTATCCTCTAGGATAATACTTTTGAAATAAATGATGCGACGATCCTTTGCATCTTATGTGTCGATACTGCTTCCATTTAGATATTGCAGACATGGGGTGATGATGAGTTTTACTTCGACGATAGCTTTACCAAGTTGTCACCGTCTTAAAATTACTTTCACCGGTGCACCATTAATTGCAAATATCATTCATAATCAGTTACATACATCGCAAATCTTATTCATCTTCCTAATTAAAAGGTATAATACATATATCTAACGCAATTCATCACCCCTCGTCTCAATACATTTCCAATTATCTGACACAACTTCTCCCCACAGGGCTAGTTTCCATTATACCTTATGAGATAAACCAATATAGCTATTTTTAGTGCAAGCTTTAATTACAATATATATAGTGTATGAGGAAGGGAATTATTGTTATATTAAGAATGTGGTGACATGGATTCATGATCGATAAAACTTATCAATTCTTTTCATCTATCATATAGTCTAGTTGTTAGATAATTGTTTTAGTAAACTTATTAAGACTGTAATACTGCATTGACTCGAGTGTCGTTAGTGGATTTATTTGTGTATCACACAAATATATATACGACCCGGCTCCTAAAAGGACCTTAAAATAAGTACCAATTCAAATTAAGTACCAAATCTAAGACAACCCACAACTTCACCTACAAAATGATTTAAAATTTAATTTTTTGTGTATAACCATAAAAAACATCTCTACAAAAATTCAACTTGTTTGATATTCTCTAACTTAAATAAAAATTGTTGTCCACTTTTGAAAAAATATCTTAACGGTCTAGAAATGTCGAGAAATATTAAACAAAATGACCTTAAAATAAGTACTAAACTAAGTACCAAATCTAAAATGACCCACAACTTCACCTACAAAATAATTTAAAACACAATGTTTTGTAAATATGATCTACTAACCATAAAGAACATCTCTACAAAAATTCAACTCGTTTGATATCCTCTAACTTAGATAAAAATTGTTGTCCATTTTTGAAAAAATATCTAACGGTCCAGAAATATCGAGTTTTTGTAATCATCTTTTGCCAATGTTAAGAATTGTCAAATAAGTTGAATTTTTGTAGAGATGATCTTTATGGTTAGTAGATCATATCCACAAAAAATTAAGTTTTAAATCATTTTGTAAGTGAAGTTTTGGATTGTTTTAGATTTGGTACTTATTTTAAGGTCATTTTAGGAGCCGAGCTTATATATATAAACTATATTGACTTCAGTGTAGTTAGCGTTATACAAGGTCTCACACGTTGAGTGGTGTGGATAGTGAAGAAGATGATGATTGTGGGATGTGATAAAATTCTAATTTGCAAACTAATACAGTATAAAATGACCTAGACTTATAACTATACTTCGATCAACAATTACAGTGCAACAGAGCTCATTAATAATTATAGCTCATCTCATAATAATGCTGAAACAAATTATCTTAAAATTTGTATGTTTTCCGACAGTTGTAGAAAAGTGTAATACAAAATTGGTTACAATTTAGCTTCGGTTTAATTACATAATTATGCAACGTACTCAGGTCCTCTTAACACTTGTATTAACATACTATTTTTTGTATCAATTGCATCAATGTATAATTCACAATTTCACAAAACTAGCAATCTGTTAGCATCCGTCTGTTAAGTGATTATTATTATTATTATTATTATTTTCACCTGACATTTATGTGTGTCAAATTGTTTACACAAACTTAAATTAGCATTTTCACACACAATTGTTCACACATAAAATTCAAAATGTTCGGGATTTCGACCCATCTAAAATGCCCACTTGTTTTTAATTACTAAACAACCACTACATACAAAATCCACCCCACTAAAGTTATGAGACGCGTGGCGACATCATGGCGACCGTACCAATGTGAAATGATTAGATTGTAGCACACATTAAAATGAAAAATAGGATGAGGCATTATCTTGGCCGGTGATATTAGATTAATCCAACACTAGTCACATCATCTTCTTCCAAATATAATTATGAATATCAATAGATCTAATTTTTTCTATCAGTCATCTCGTTTTTCATTACAACCCTATTGTTCCCGAAGATCGAAATCTTTTTATCGAATTCAATGCAGGATAATTCTATTTTAAATTTGTTTCAAGTGCGGTTTCTTTAATTTCCATATTCTTTGCAAATTTACAACTATTCTCATTGTTTTGTAACCTTTGGTTATGGATTTTAATTAATTTTGAAAGAACAACGGTGGTGCCACGCGTTAATGGCGGGTGTAAAAGGTTTTAAGAACACATGAATAAGTGAAAGAGTTTGGTGTGGGATTTCCACCTTGTAAATAGTTTCAAATTGTTGATGTTAAAATTCCTTATAGTAAGGGAGATAAGTGTGGTGGTGGTGGTGGTGTTTTTGGGTGTAAATTGGCAATAAGATGATCGAGCCCGTTATATAAACTCCACCTTATATGAACTCCACCACCAAAAGTGGATTTATAAGATAAATTGAGGGTTCATCTTGAAATTTGTTTGTTTTCCGACAGTTGTAGAAGAGTGTAATACAAAATTGGTTACAATTTAGCTTAGGTTTAATTACATATATATGCAACGTACTTAGGTCATCTTACCACTTGTATCAACATACTATTTTTTGTAACAATTGCATCAATGTATAATTCACAATTTCACAAAACTAGCAATCTGTTAGCATCCGTCTGTTAAGTGATTATTATTATTATTTTTTTTTTTTTTCACCTGACATTTATGTGTGTCAAATTGTTTACACAAACTTAAATTAGCATTTTCACACAAATTTGTTCACACATAAAATTCAAAATGTTCGGGATTTCAACCTATCTAAAATGCCCACTTGTTTTTAATTACTAAACAACCACTACATACAAAATCCACCCTACTAAAGTTATGAGACAAGTGGTGACATCATGACGACCGTACCAATTCAATGTGAAATAATCAGATCGTAACACACATTAAAATGAAAAATAGGACGAGGCATTATCTTGGTTGTCGATATTAGATTAATCCAACACTAGTTACATCATCTTCTTCCAAATATAATTATGAATATCAATAGATCCAGTTTTTTTTGTCGGTCATCTCGTTTTTCATTACAACCCTCTTGTTCCCGAAGATCGAAATCTCTTTATCAAATTCAATGCAGGATAATTCTATTTTAAATTTGTTTCAAGTGTGGTTTATTTAATTTCCATATTATTTGCAAATTTACAAGTGTTCTCATTGTTTTGCATTGTAACCTTTGGTTATGGATTTTAATTAATTTGGAAAGAGCAACGGTGGTGCCGCGGCATTAATGGTGGGTGTAAATGGTTTTAAGAACACATGAACAAGTGAAAGAGTTTGGTGTGGGATTTCCACCTTGTAAATAGTTTCAAATTGTTGATGTTAAAATTCCTTATAGTAAGGGAGATAAGTGTGGTGGTGGTGGTGGTGGTGGTGTTTTTGGGTGTAAATTGGCAATAAGATGATTGAGTCCGTTATAAAAACTCCACCTTATATGAACTCCACCACCAAAAGTGGATTTATAAGATGAATTAAGGGTTGATCTTGAAATTTGTTTGTTTTTCGACAGTTGTAGAAGAGTGTAATACAAAATTGGTTACAATTTAGCTTATGTTTAATTACATAAATATGCAACGTACTTAATTACTAAACAACCACTTGTTCACACATTATTTATCTTGGCCGGTGATATTAGATTAATCCAACACTAGTCACATCATCTTCTTCCAAATATAATTATGAATATCAATAGATCTAATTTTTTCTATCAGTCATCTCGTTTTTCATTACAACCCTATTGTTCCCGAAGATCGAAATCTTTTTATCGAATTCAATGCAGGATAATTCTATTTTAAATTTGTTTCAAGTGCGGTTTCTTTAATTTCCATATTCTTTGCAAATTTACAACTATTCTCATTGTTTTGTAACCTTTGGTTATGGATTTTAATTAATTTTGAAAGAGCAACGGTGGTGAAGCGGCGTTAATGGCGAGTGTAAATGGTCTTAAGAACACATGAATAAGTGAAAGAGTTTGGTGTGGGATTTCCACCTTGTAAATAGTTTCAAATTGTTGATGTTAAAATTCCTTATAGTTAGGGAGATAAGTGTGGTGGTGGTGGTGGTGTTTTTGCGTGTAAATTGGCAATAAGATGATCGAGCCCGTTATATGAACTCCACCTTATATGAACTCCAAATGAACTCCACCACCAAAAATGGATTTATAAGATGAATTGAGGGCTGATGCTTGGTGAAAATAGTCTTCTCATAATAGAGAATCTTTCTACAAATAATTAGCCCAAACGAAAATATTTAACCTTTTCAAAAGTTATTTTGAAATTTGAAAAATTTGGATCGTTGGATAATTTTATAGCACTGTAAACAAATTTTGATATGTCTACACATCTTCAAAAGTGATGATTTTTTCTAAGAATGATTTATATTGTGCGAAGAATATCTCCACCAAAAATCAGCTTCTAATTCATTGTTCTTTCATGGTGGAGTTTCTTTGGAGTTCGTTTGAGTGGAGTTCATATAACGGGTGTAAGTACCCTCCGTTCCACACTACAGTACACGTGTCCACATAACAGGTCGTCCTCCTTCAGGTCGTCCAACACCATCAGACCGTACCCAACGACCCAACACCCAGGTCGTCCAAAGCATCAGCTACAGCCATTTATGGAAGGATATCAACTAGCGCAATCTCAGAGCTCAATTAACACCATAATCAAGGAAACATTAACTTTGTAACAACACATTAATGACGAATCATCAAGATAGCACATAAGGTGGATCTACACTTCATAACGGTCCAAAGCAAATATAGAAACACAACATCTACACCTATAAATAGAGAGAGATGAACTACGTAAGACTTGATTCAAGTTTAGCCCCAGAAACTTGATACGTAGGCAACTCTTATCCCAAGAAGAGTGCAGCCATTCCCAATTCTCCAGATCATCAGGTCGTTGTCCAGTAAATACAATATCTACATTGGCGCCGTCTGCCGGTTCGTTTCCTTAAGAAAATCACACTTACTATTTTCTCATGCCCATGCAGTTGGTAAAAACCACCATGGATACTTCTCTTCAGATGTTGGTAGAACAAATGAAGATGGTACAAGACGCTTTCGTCACTTTACAACAAGAGAATCAGACGATGCGCAACCAGGCCACCTCTAACGCCAACAATGGCACGACAGAAGCAGTGGAGCACAACGCCGTTGCAGCCCTCACCAACACCACCAATCAACGCTTAGAAGACTTCGCCTAAAAATTAGATAAGTCAAACGAAAGAGCCAGCGCGATCTAGATTACTTAAAAGATGCTAGAAACATACAAGGCATCACCATTCACCACACAAATCAGAGACAAGCAGCCTCCTTCAGAGTTCATCCAACCAAAGTTCCCGTTGTATGATGGTACCTCCTGCCCAGGCGAGCACGTAGCTCGCTTCAGTCAAATCCTTGCACTCTACAGCCATCCAGACTACGAAGTGCAAACTTTTTCCAGCTAGTTTGAAGGACGGAGCAATAGACTGGTTTTACACACTCCTTCCCGATTCGATCAGCAACTTCGACAAGCTGGCTGAGACGTTCGCAGCAGAATTTGTCCACAACAAAAAGAAGAGAGCCGACCTAGACTCTTTGTTCCAACTCAAGCAAGCTCATGGCGAAACGATTCACATCTTCCTAGGACGTTTCAAGAAAGACCTCCTCTTGCTGGAATCAGGACTCAGTGACGGCTTTGCAATTTCTGCGTTCACAAACGCCCTATTAGACGACTCCGACCTAGCAGGGTCCCTCATGCATAACAAACTAGAAACCTCAGCCGACCTGTATCACAGAGTCGACAAGTATATCAAGTACGAAGAATGGATGGCCCAGCGCAAAGGCAAAGAGGTCCTCGCAGTTAGCAACGAGCAAGACCCCAAGGGAAGCAAGCAATATTCAACCAACAACAACAACAACAACAATAGCAAGAGATCTAGCTCCAGCAAGTCTTCTTACACGAAAAGGGAATTCTCCAACTTTTCAGGACACCGTGTCAGATCCTGAAGAAGATATATACAGCAACATACTTCAAACCCAACATCAACAAGGTAATCGCCATACCAGAGCATCCATACTGCCATTTCCACAAACTCTACCACCACGACACCAATGATTGTTGGAACCTGAAGCACTACCTCCAAGACTTAGTGGAGGAAGGCAATTTAAAAGAGTTCCTGCCAGAAAGCGACCTGAGGCACAACCTGGATGCCAAACGCCACAGAAGTAGGAGCCGCAACAATGAATAACTGCGAGCAACAGAAACAGAAGCAGTAGCAGGTCAACCCGACGATCTAAATCTTCAGGTAGGTCGAGGCATAACAGAAGACAACACTCCTCTAACCACGATGAGGAGAAAGTAATCAACATGATTATAGACACCTCAAACGACGAAACCTCAAGTCGGGAGAAGCGTAGAAGAGTATGAGCGCTTCAAGAGATCTACCATCTCTCACACAAAGCTGAGATGATCAACCCCACCAATCCATAAACAACAACAACAATTTCATTTACTAAGGTGTGCCTACCCCACAATGATGCCTTGGTATTACACGTAAAAATCAATGGGTGGACAGTCAAAAGAGTCCTCATCGATCCAGGCAACTTGTGCGATATACTTTTTTACCAAACATACAAGGACATGCACCTGCCAGACTCGGTGATAATAGAATCAAACGCACTGCTCTATGGGTTCAATAGAGATCGCACAGACGCCATTGGAGATGTGATCTTGCCAATCTCCATTGGAGAGAAGGAAGACATGGTCAAAACTTCAACACACTTCAGTGGGATCGATGTCAGGTTGTCCTACACCGCCATTCTAGGACGTCATTAGATTTACAAGATCCAACTATTCTATCAACCCTACACCAGGCCCTACAATTTCCCGGTCCCAGAGGCATCATGGAGCTTAGAAGCAACCAACTAGAAAGCTCACCGATGTAATCAGGTCATCACAACGACCTCACCCAAGCTTCAGGTCATTGAAACCAAAGACGTCCCAAAAAGGCAAGATCCTCAAACATCCATACCTCCAGCAACTGCATCAGACAAGCTCAAAGGAAAACAAGCTCAAATAGAACCAGGAGAAAAAGTCAATTTGGGCACAACTGACAACCCAAAATTTGTCTATGTAGAGACTGATTTAGCCCCAAGCTCAAGGAGCAACTTGTCAAGTTTCTATCTCTCAATAAAGATATTTTTGCTTAGTCGTATATCGATATGCTAGGAATCGACCCTCAGGTCGCTTGCCACAAGTTAAATGTAAATCCAACTGTCAAGCCTATCAAACAACGACCTAGAAAATTAGCACTCAAGTTTCAAAAGGCCATCAATGAAGAGATAGAGAAGCTCAAAAATATTGGATTCATCAGAAAAGTCAAGTGCCCGACCTGACTAGCCAATATAGTAGCCGTTCCAAAGAAGAACGGTTAGGTACGACTTTGCATAGACTTCACCAACATTAACAAGCACTGCCCAAAGGACAGCTTCCTGACACTACCTCTTTTTTGTGTATGTGAGATGATATATGGATGATGTAGATGGTGTATGGTCGTTGAACAAAATAGAAGCGTATCAAAACCTAATTATCCCTCAATAAGTAAAGGATGAGTAGGGTATCGTTCCACTTTTAAGTGTATGTTTATATGAAGGACAGGACTGAAAAGGGGGTTTGAGGGATTAAAAACTATTATTATAGATATTGTAGATTCTAATGCTAAACTAAACTAAACTAAACTAAACTAAACTAAACTATTAAGAATTTATAAGAGAGGGAATTCAAGAGATTAGAATCCATCAATACTTTTGATTCAATGACCTTTCGCTTCATGGTTGTTCTCACAAGTAGACTACAATTAGGCAATCGAGCGAGTGTCGATGCCCTCTTGGACGAAACATCGTTAACGAATAACTCTACTTAAGGTTGTTCCTATGTTCATGTTACTAGTATCTTCTTTCCTTTTATGTGAGTTTAGGCAGCTATTCAATGAATCACCATCTAATGCAAATACAAGGAATACTTCCTTTACTCTAAAACACTACACAACTAGAAGAAAAGTAGAGAATAATAGTATAATATTCAATTATAATAAATAAAACCCTATTCTAGCATTATATTCAATTGCAATAAATAAAAGCATGTCACTAGCAAATATTCAATTGCAATAAATAAAACCCTAAACTAGCATGATATTCGATTGCAATAAATAAAAATCTTAATCTATACTTCCATCCCCTGGTCTGGGCAATGGAACTAATAACTAAAAACATAAAGAACTACCTGATTGAAGAACATCATGAACCAGAAGAATCATTAAACCTTAAGCACCGGCTTCATCTTCTCCCTTGAAGGAGAAGATTAGCCTTCCATAAAGAAGGAAGAACATGAAGAATGAGAAAAAGAAGAGTTGAAGAACATAAGACTAGAAAGACTAATTTATTAAGACTCAGCTAGTTAAAACCGATATTTTATTATTAATCTCTCTCTGCCTCAAGTTCTGGAGACAAGAGTATAAGTGAATTGGCAAATTACATGAGGCACTTAGGTCCTCTATTTATAGAGGTTACAATGAGCTCTAGAAGCATTCCAAGCCGTCATTTGTTTCCTAATACAAATAAACTTCTTTCAGAGTCCAACTTCGTCTCCAAAACTGAGAAGGAATTGGCTACAGTGTCGATTCATGCGTCTCAAATGCAAGCAATGCATATGGACGCTCGATCCATGCATCCCAGACGTATTAGCCGATTTTGTCTCTTCTGCTCTATCCTTCTATCCTTTTTTGCGGGCTTTGGTCCAAGTAATGAATTCTTTGGCCTTGGGCTTCCAAATAGGCTTTAAAATAGGTCCAAGTCGCATCTTTAATAGCTCCAATTTCTTGGCCTTCTCCATGATTGTCCACGGGCCTCCCATGTGATCCTTAATGCTCCGAATTGCTCCGTTTTACCCCTTTTTCTCTAATATTCTACAAAACTCTCTTTTTCACCTGTAGAATCTTAAAACACAACTTATAAACACTATTAGTCCACTAAGATGGCTAAACAAGAGGCATAATCGAGGGTTAAATTGCACTTTTTGAGCACTTATCACAACTCCCAACTAGCCTTTTGCAGGCATAATCTTATTTTTGTAAAATAGATAAAAAATAAAATAAAAAATAGATAAGTTATCAAAATCACATCCTAATAACAAAAATAAAATCCTAACTCACTTTTGCAGGCATCACGATTGTATTTACCATATACAACAAGGCTTTAAACTTTTAAGTTCCCCAAAAAGGACGAGTTATAGTCTCGTGAGTGTTTTCAGGTGATATACCCACAAAATTAATCAATAGCATGTTCAAGAATGATAGTATTTTTCAGAGAGAAAAATTCCTTACCCACTTAGTGCTTACTCCAACAGACGATCTCCATTGCTAACTACATTGTTGCAAAGACTCATAGATTATGCTGGGAGATAGTAAAAATTGACAAAATTCTCAATCAAGGCTTATGTGTGTACTTAGTCAATCTCCTATACTCTCCTATCCAAGAAACAGAATCCCTAGTTTACCTTTAGACAGATATTCTCGACTTTCAATTCTCACTGGTCATACTCTCAGAAAAGAATCTCTCAGAAGATGGTCTACTATTTTATCTAGTGTATGTGGGGAAAAAAATAATGCATACGAACATTCCACATACTACTTTGAACAGACTTCTGAATAAAAGTAGTCTCATGGAAAGAATGTCAATCACATATGAAGTGTCGGGTCCTTCACTTTAGCATCCTCTCACCTATTCTAGACTTCGTACCATACTGTAATGATAAGTCATGGGTTGTAACTTGGCTTGGGTATTGGTTTATGAAGGAAAGGTAAAAAAGATTCAAATGTTGTTTCTGAAAAACACTAAGGGTTTTGCTTCATTCTTTGGAATATTTCTTCAAATTATGTATTGTAGAGAAAATTCTTCCTTTGTCTTAGCTTTTCCATCCATTCTGTTCAATTTTTTTTTTTTTTTTTTTTTTTTTTTTTTTTTTTTTTTTTTTTTTTTTTTTTAACTTAGTGGTATATCCTTGATTAGTACTGGATATGCTTGTTTTCCACTAGCTTCTTTCACTTAGAACAGAATGATGATCTTCATTGTATCTCTCTGGTATTTCCTTGTAATCTTCCTTTTGTGCTATTTCTTCCTCTTTGTGCCCCTCGTATTCTCAGAAACATATGGGTATGGTTGATAAAGGTTTTTGGCTATACTCCTTGTTTGGAGTTGGGTAAAGGGTAAAGGGTAAAGGGTTTTATGAAAGAAAATGGCTTATTGTAAGGCTCAAAAGGGTTTAACATGATGGTCCTACTAGGTGGGATAAAGGCTGAATGGGTTCACTACTTGACTTATCAGTATGATACTCCGTTTCAAATAGACTACAAGACCTAATGGCTATCTCCCCAGTTGATGTTCGTGATTAACCAAATCAACGAATAATGAGACTATATTATAACGACATAAAGAACTGAAAGATGTTGAGTCACTAAGACTCGGATTTTTCTTAAGAACTCTCCAAAGAATGGGTATAAAGCTCAAGTCTCACGGCTAAGTCAAAAAAATTCTACTTCCAGTTTACTAGGGGTTTAAATCTCTCTTCTAGCAAAAGTACACAAAACTGACCAAGTATTATGGTGGTGGTGCCTTGATAAAGAATTCTATCAACAAGAACTATGTCCGAGCATAATAAATAGTCTAAGCGATAATGAAATCAATAATATTAACTATCTATCAAACTTAACACTAAGCAGTATAGAATCTATATCCCAAACTCATCATTAAAATTCATTTTTCTCATGCTACTGATATAGGAAAAAAAATATTTTTGTTTTTGAAAACTAATTTTCGAAAGTCATTTCTCAAGTACTTCTCAAGTACACCCTCCCCCAACTTAACATATGCATTGTCCTCAATGTATAGAAATTAAGTAAATGAAATGAATGAGAAAAAGGGAAGATGTTACCATTGATGCCGAATATCAAAATTAATCCCAAAAATATAACATTTCCTTTTACCAAGATTTTTTTTTTAGGTCTTTTTAAGTCAGATCCCTAAGACTATATATCATGCATTATCAATTTGGATTGAGGAGATCAGATTTTCTTATCCAAAACTGACGAATGTTTGGAGGACGAGGAGGTCTCACCTTGTGGGTTGTCAAAAATACTCCTTGATATGCTGGAAAGATTGCTGGTGAAGTTGCTTTTCTACCTTGAACTATTTCAGGTCTGATGATTGTGTGATAGGCCTTGTGGTTCCTCTGGTGAAGTTGCTTTTCTACCTTGAACTATTTCAGGTCTGATGATTGTGTGATAGGCCTTGTGGTTCCTCTGTGTAGAAGATTGACGAAAATCTTTCTTTCTAACAGGACAATAGTATCTGATGTGCTTTTTACCACCACAGTAATGATAATAGATATCTAGCTGACTATGCTCAAGGTGGGTGGTAGACTGGTTCACATACTTCTCTCGTTCAGACAATGATGGTGTAGAAGAAGCTTCAACAGTGCAATGCTTCTTATCAATATGGTCCACTTTCTGCTTCAGAAGACTCATTTTAGTTTCTAGATTCTGTTATTTTTCCAAAACTTCTTTAAGCTGATTCTCTAATAACTGATTTTTCTGGGCAAAAGTCTGTTGTTCATCCTGAAATGTAGAGTTCATCTTCTCAAAGTATGATACTCTCTCTGCCAATTTTCCATTTACGCTTCACTTAAATCCTGAATTTTCTGTAGAGATTCCAAGAACATGGCTAGCAACGCCTCTGTGGTGGGGTTCTTAGGTTCATCACAGTTTTCTGTAGATTGAGCACTCTTAATTGTATCTTCGAATGGGAAGGATTCTTGTATCATGCTATCAAGGAAGTACACCTCTCCACCTTCGGTGTCATCACAATCCTTATGCAACAGGTGAAAGATATTTATGTCCATGGACATCTTACCAAAAGTTGATCTTCATTTTACCGTTGTGACAATTTATCAAAGCTTTTACGGTAGCGAGGAAAGGTCGGCCTGGAATAATTGGTATTTTATCAAAGGTTTCCTGGGTGTCTATCACAATGAAATCCACTGGATAGTAGAAATCGGCTACTTGAACAAGAACATCCTCAACTATGCCTCTGGGAATCTTGGTAGAGCGGTCAGCTAACTTCAATTTGACTTGTGTAGGGTTTAGGTTCTCCAGGCCCAATGCTTGGTACACATGATATGGCAAGAGATTAACATTAGCACAAAGGTCTAAAAGAGCATTACCCGTGAATTTTTCTCCTATCTTGCATGATATTATAGGACTTCCTGGATCTTTGAGCTTGACTGGAGCTTGCTGATGGATAATAGATGTTGTTTGTCCAGCAAGAAATGCTCGCTTTGGAACATGAGTACTTCTCTTTATGTTGCATGCATCCTTCAAGAATTTGGCATATGATGGCAACTTCTTGATCGCTTTGAGAAAGGGGATATTGATGTTATCTTTCTCAAATGCCTCCTTCATCTCTAAAAATTGTTTATCCTTTTTGCTTTGAGCAAAAAATATAGGAAAATGTGCCTTTGGTACAAACACATCAGCATGTGTCTGCTTTTCTTTCTCTTCGGCATTTTTGCATATCTTGCCTTGGTCATCTTGACAAATGGGAGTGGAAAGGATTTCCCCCACTTCCTTTTGAACTTCATTTGAAATCTTGACCGATTGCTCTGTAGTAATGTCATCATGAGAAGGTAAGTCAACCTTGTTGTCTATCTTCAATCCTGATATGAGAGTAGTAACTGAGCTGACATGATCATGGAGGTGATCAGTACTAGAAGTTGTCCCAATGTGGCATACATCTTCACTCTTCGATATTGGTTCCAATAAGCTAGGTTGAGTGGCTTGTGTCTTTACAGACATAGCAGTGGTGAGTTGGTCGACCTTAGCATCTAGAGACTCCATTCTAGAACATTGACTTGCCTGAGATTGCTGGAGATTAAGCTGAAACTGTGCAAGAAGCTCTAGAACACTTTCAAACTTCTGATTTTTCTGTGATAGCAAAGTAATTGCATTTCTCGGGTTGGTTGGGTCGCGGCATAATTTCTCCTAGGATCAGGCACTAACTTTCTACTTGTATTGGAATTCTGCTGAGAGTATAATTGTTGTTGAGGAACCAACTGTGAAGCTTGACTTGTCTGTGGAATATAACTTTGATCTTGAGAACCTGGGGGTCCAGTGTTCTGTCTCCAATAATTGCCTTGAAAGTTATTACCACCTTGGTTGGGCCTCTGAAATGAGTTCACATTGTACTCTCCAACTGATGCATGTTAATAGTAACCAGGACATTCTAGAGTTGCATGAGAAGTGTCCGAACAGACTTCACAGTATCAGCTAGCTTGCATGACTGGGGGAGATTTAGCTTGAGACTTGTTGATCTTGGAGGGATTCATAGAGAACTGGTTGAATTTCTTACTCAGAGTTTCAATGTTGGTGGCCAGGCTAGCCAATGTAGACTTCAGTTCTTGATCTGCTTGTTCATGTGCTTGGTAACCAAATTGCTTTGGCTCCCCCTCCATGCTAGTGACATCCTCGTTGCTAGTAGTCCATTGCTGTGTTTCTTCAGCTAAATTCTCGAGAAAGTTGTAAGCTTCCTCTCCATCCATCGATGTAAACTTGCCTTTGTGCATTTACTGTATCATCTGCTTGTTCATTATCAAGAGTCCTCAATAGAAAAAATAAGCCAGTATGCTCTTGTCGTATCCATGATGTGGACATGAGACTAGCAGATTATTGAATCTCTCCCAGCTTTGATGATATTCTTCAGTCACCTTCCCTTTGAAATTGTTGATGGCTGCATGGCATCATCTTTACGGGGTGGGTAGAACTTGTTCATAAACTTTGTTCTCAACTTCTCCCAGTTGTTGATTGAATTGATCGGCTGTGTAGTTAACCATTCAGAGGCTTTACCTTCGAGTGAGAGCGGAAAAAGAATCAACTTGATACTCTCATCTTTGATATTCTGGTTTTTGAAAGTTCTGAGGACTGATAGAAATTTGTTCATGTGAACATAAGGTTGAACATTGTCTGAACCGTTGAACTTTGGAAGCATAGAGATTACTTATGCTCTAAGTTCAAACTGGTTAGCTTCTGTCTCTGGAAAAAAATACTGCTTGGTGGGTCTCCAATGATTGGTGAATAGAAATCACTCAGCTTCTTCCTCTGTTGTACTTGCATGGGTGGGATAGCTTCAGGATTATTGGTGTCCACAACACCTCCATCATTACGTGTGGCCATTGTATCAATCCTGTCTAGTATTCTTGCTATGCGAAGATGATGAAAACTATCCTACTATGCTTGAATGCAATTAAACTAATATGCAACTATTCTAAATTATACTAATATGCAAAACTACTTTCCTTCAACTAGGTTGGGCTTTGCAGCTAGTATCTCGCCCGTTGTCTAAAGCTGTCTCTTCTAGGGTTATGGTGAATCACTTGGATTGCTTAAGTACCACGGCCCACAGACGATAGTCCGTTTGTCAAGATTCAGACAAGAAACCCCCACTAGAGTTTGATGTTTCGCTGTGTTGGCTTACAACTTCAATTGTTGAAAAGGTCATAAATGCAATTATACTAGAAAACAATAAAACTAAACTACGATGCAACTATACTAAGAATGAAATAAAAAGAATGAAGATTCGACTAACCTGGATGGTAGATCTTGTCTTCGAGATGTCCTTCAAGCTTCTTTCTTTCTTAAAAGGATGGATGATGGGGCTAAAATTACCTCAAGATCCAAAATTCTAATCCTGAAAGAAAACGTTAAACATAAACAACTTAAAACGGCAGTGACGCCATTTTACACTGCTTCTTTTTTGTGTATGTGAGATAATATATGGATGATGTAGATAGTGTATGGTCGTTGAACAAAATAGAAGCCTATCAAAACCTAATTATCCCTTAATAAGTAAAGGATGAGTACGGTATCGTTCCACTTTTAAGTGTATGTTTATATGAAGGACAGGACTGGAAAGGGGGTTTGAGGGATTAAAAACTATTATTATAGATATTGTAGATTCTAATGCTAAACTAAACTAAACTAAACTATTTAGAATTTATAAGAGAGGGAATTCAAGAGATTAGAATCCACCAATACTTTTGATTCAATGACCTTTTGCTTCATGGTTGTTCTCACAAGTAGACTACAATTAGGCAATCGAGCGAGTGTCGATGCCCTCTTGGACGAAACATCGTTAACGAATAACTCTACTTAAGGTTATTCCTATGTTCATGTTACTAGTATCTTCTTTCCTTTTATGTGAGTTTGGGCAGCTATTCAATGAATCACCATCTAAGGCAAACACAAGGAATACTTCTTTTACTCTAAAACACTACACAACTAGAAGAAAAGTAGAGAATAATAGTATAATATTCAATTACAATAAATAAAACCCTATTCTAGCATTATATTCAATTGCAATAAATAAAAGCATGTCACTAGCAAATATTCAATTGTAATAAATAAAACCCTAAACTAGCATGATATTCGATTGCAATAAATAAAAACCTTAATCTATACTCCCATCCCTGGTCTGGGCAATGAAACTAATAACTAAAAACATAAATAACTAACCTGATTGAAGAACACCATGAACCAGAAGAATTATTAAACCTTAAGCACCGGCTTCATCTTCTCCCTTGAAGGAGAAAATTAGCCTTCCATAAAGAAGGAAGAACACGAAGAACGAGAAGAAGAAGAGTTGAAGAACATAAGACTAGAAATACTAATTTATTAAGACTCAACTAGTTAAAACCGATCTTTTATTATTAATCTCTCTCTGCCTCAAGTTCTGGAGACAAGAGTATAAGTGAATTGGCAAATTATATGAGGCACTTAGGTCCTCTATTTATAGAGGTTACAATGAGCTCTAAAGCATTCCAAACCGTCATTTGTTTCCTAATACAAATAGACTTCTTTCAGAGTCCAACTTCATCTCCAAAACTGATAAGGAATTGGCTACAGTGTCGATTCATGCGTCTGGATGCACTATTCATGCGTCTCAAACGCAAGCAATGCGTCTGGACGCTCGATCCATGCGTCCCAGACGCATTAGCCGATTTTGTCTCTTCTGCTCTATCCTTCTATCCTTTTTTGCGGGCTTTGGTCCAAGCAACAAATCCTTTGGCCTTGGGCTTCCAAATAGGCTTTAAAATAGGTCCAAGTTGCATCTTTAATAGCTCCAATTCCTTGGCCTTCTCCATGATTATCCACGGGCCTCCCATGTGATCCTTAATGCTCCGAATTGCTCAGTTTTACCCTTTTTCTCTAATATTCTACAAAACTCTCTTTTTCACCTGTAGAATCTTAAAACACAACTTATAAACACTATTAGTCCACTAAGATGGCTAAAAAAGAGGCATAATCGAGGGTTAAATTGCACTTTTTGAGCACTTATCACTTCCCCTACCAAGGATCGACATACTGGTAGATCAAACTTGCGGCCACGAGCTTTTGTCATTTATGAACGCATACAGTGGGTACAACCAAATACCGCTTGCAGAAGAAGATCAGGAAAAGACGTCCTTCATAACCGAGCAAGGTACGTTCTACTACAACGTCCTACCATTCGGCTTGAAAAACGCAGGTGCGACCTACCAAAGACTGGTAACCAAAATGTTCAAAGACTTGCTAGGAGACATTATGGAAGTCTACATAGACGACATGGTGGTTAAAAGAGAAAAGGTGGGCGATCACATTTCCCACCTACAAGAAGCCTTTGAACGACTTTGCCAAAACAAGATGAAGCTCAACCCAGCCAAATGCGTATTCGGAGTAGCATCAGGGAAATTCTTAGGTTACCTCGTTTCACAAAGACGCATTGAAGCAAACCCAGAACAGATATGAGCTCTCCTTGAAATGCCAGAACCAACTACAAAGCAATAAATCCACAAGTTATATGGCATGGTTTCAGCCTTCAACAGGTTCATTTCAAGAGCATCTGACAAGTGCAGACCATTCCTACAAATACTCAAAAAGGGAGCAACTTTCACTTGGACAGACGAGTGCCATAAAGCCTTCAACGACCTGAAAGCTTATTTATCAACTCCACCCGTCTTGTCCAAGCTAGAAGAAGGAGAAACACTAGGGCTGTATCTTACAACTACCGACTTCGCAATAAGCTCAGTTCTTTTTCGCGAACATGATGGAGTCGAAAAGCCGGTCTACTTCACCAGCAAGACGTTGGCAGATTCAGAAAAACACTACTCTCCGATGGAGAAAACAATGCTTTCTTTACTCTACTCAGCTCGGAAGTTCCGACCTTACTTCCAATCTCACAGCATCAAGGTAATCACAGATATTGAGTTCCAACAATAAAACAGCCCACATGGCCAATAGGCTAAAGAACTCGGAGAACATCACATCGAGTTCGTTCCTAGAATGTCTCGAAAAGGCCAGGTCATTGCTGATTTCTTGGCAGATTTTCCCGTCGAAGATATCAACTGGGAGCCCGAGCCAGTCACTTCACTCCATCAACAAGTCACCCCAGACACATGGCACCTCTATGTAGATGGAGCATGCAACAACAATGGCGATGGGTGGATCGGAACGTGTTAACTTCACCGAAGGAAGCCCGGCTACAAAAATCAATCAAGATCGATTCACATCGTCCAACAATGAAGTGAAATACGAAGCATTGATCACAGGACTCCGCATGGCACAACAGCTACAAGTCCCAAAGCTTAAGGCTTACAGCGATTCCCAGCTAATCGTCAAGCAGATCACCAAAGAATATGTCACAAATGGAGCAAACCTGGCAAAGTATGCTCAGGTCATGAATGACCTCATTAGATCGTTCAAAACGTTCTCATTGGAGCACATTCCCAGGGAAGATAACAGACATGCAGACAGTCTAGCTTTCTTAGCTTCAAAGACACAAGAGGTCTGCCCCACCACAGTCTACATTGACATCCTGGAAAGACTTGCTTACCAGAAAGAAAATGTTAACCCTCATCCGCAGAAGAGATCAGTCAATCTTGGATAGGCCCATTTCTCAAGTTCATCTTACATGGCGAACTCCCATCAGAAACAAAGAATGCTCGTGCAATATAATTCTGATCCCCAAGATACACAGTAATCAACGGACGATTATTCCGTAAATTCGTAGGAGGGCCCCACCTAAGGTGCATAACTCCACGCGAAGGCCAACTCATTTTAGACGAAATCCACAAAAGTGAATGCGGCAACCATGCAGGGGCACGATCTCTAGCACATAAAGCAATAGCCCAAGGATATTATTGGTCAGGTATGCATATAGAGGCAAAAAGGTACGTTCTTAAATGCCTCCAATGTCAAACATTTGGTCACAACCACCTAAGTCCAGCTAGGGAATCGATCAACGTAGCCTACCCATGACCTTTATACATGTGGGGGCTAGACATCATGGGACCGTTCATTCCACAATAGAAAACATGTCTCAAATACGTCCTAGCAGCCACTGATTACTTCACCAAATGGGTTGAAGCAATCCCACTAGTCCAAGTCAAGGAAGTCAATGTCATTAACTTCATATGGACCAACATCATCACAAGATTTGGTCTACCCCACACCCTTGTCATGGACAACGGAACCCAATTTGCGGGCACACAAGTCAAGGCTTTTCTACAAAAATGGCGCATCACTCAAGCATTTTCTTCACCTAGATATGCACAAAGCAATGGCCAAGCAGAGGCCACAAACAAGGCAATCAAAGAAAACCTCCAAAAGAAGTTGGAAAGCAAGAAAAGCCAATGGCTAGAGTAGCTCGAGAATATTCTATGGGCATACAGAACAACAGCCAAAGCCAGCACCAATGAGTCTCCATTCACACTTTGCTTCGGATCAGAAGCAGTAATACCATCATAACTCACATTCACAACCACACATTCTGACATAGTCAAGTCAAGAGTCAATGACATCATCTGGGCAAAAGAAGTTGATCTCCTAGAGGAATGAAGAGAAACAGCCACAATATCCTTAGATCGGTACCACCAAACAATCCAACGATCTTACAACAAGAAGGTCTTCCAAAGATCTTTTCAAGCTGGGGACCTAGTCCTCAAAAAGACACTAGCTCCAGCCAAACTCGACCTAACATGGGAAGGCCCCTACATTGTTGACAAAGTCGTTAGAAATGGTGCATACTGGATCAAAACTCAGCTCGGTGATATGCTTCCCTGACCTTGGAATACAGCTCTCCTAAAGCAATTTTATCAATAAGTTTTTCTTTTGTACTCTCCAAATACATTAGTCGATATAAGTAAAGTTCCATCAACATTTCAAGTACTGATGTCATTTTTGCATTACATAAGTATAATGCATCTCACTGCGCAACCCGACCTGCGTCATCACAATGTCAAGTCGTACATCAAAGGCGGAGTCTACAACAACCACACAATGGTTATATTTCAATCAATTCAAACAAGGTCCTCCAAAAGGACCCTAAATCAACTTAACACCAATACCAGGGTTAAGTATGATTCAACTGTAATTGCCACTCAAATGCCAATTATCAGACAAATACAATCCAGGGGACCTCCAAAAGGACCCAAGTCAACTTACGACCTCACAAAAGGGTTAAATTATACTCAAATATAATGGCCACTCAAAGGCTAATTATATCAATCAGAAGTTCCCCCAAAAGGAACGAATCAGGGCGTACACCTAGGGACAAGACGAAGCCTAGGTACCAACTACGCAAATATATCAGGTCGTACGCAAACACTTTACGACCTATAACAAATCAAACGACCTAGCAAAGTCAAGCAATTCATCAGTACGACTACGATGTAACACAAGTCGTCTAGCAACAAATCAAAAGCAACAGAGCAATCACATGCATGCTTCAAGCAAAATTCCAACAAGTAAGTAATTTAAGTATTGCTAATTACATACAATTTCGGTTAGATATATGAGGCCCCTAGGTTATCCCAGGAAAACGACCTCAATATCCCCGTCATAAAAATATAAAGTGTATCAGTATCAGTATCAACTCGAGCAAAAAGAGAATATTGTTCAAACACTTCAAGCACGTCACAAACATCAATCAAACAAGAAGAGGCTCAAATAACACGTGTTACTTGATCAACATTCAAAGGCTCAAAGGGCCCACCCTTTTCACCCACCGAGCCACTAGCTAGATTAGCAACAACTTCAAAAACATTAGAGACATCAACAACTGGAGGAACTATTGGATTATAACCTAGGTCAGTTGGCAGGTCAGATCGTTCAGCAATATCTACGCCAGTATCTTCAACAAACACTATTGCAGCCCCTCTTTCAACTGCCATCTTCAGAAGCTCATACCTACGATCTAGCTCCAGATAATCATCTACTAGAACATAGGTATCTCCGCTCTCCACCAAATCAACCAGTTTATTATATTCAGCTTCAGCTCGTTCAACAACGGACTACAACTTCTTGCACTCGGCAGCCCATTGCTGAACCTCCAACTTTGCAGAGTCAATAGAGGGTTGCAAGAGAGCTACTTTCCCACCCAACTCTTGCACCTGAGCCCTGAGCCCTCTCCACTTGCTGCTGCCTGCTGGCATCTAGCTCCTTCTTAAAATAATCAGAAATAGAAGTCATCTCCTTCAGCTTCCTGTACATTGCCAGAACCTAACAAGCAAGAGAACAAATATAGATATCAGATTGGATCAAAATCAACAAAGCCCAAAAAAAGCAAGCTCAGAATGGGAGAACACTCACATAGCACAAAGACCGGTCTATCTCTAGCAAGTTCACTTCCAGACCCTTATTGTCCAGCTTATGTTTATCCCCATCAAGCACAATACTCTCCAGCAATGCCCCACCAACCAACTTGGACTTAAAGTTACAGTCACCATTCTCCACAAACTTCTTCAACCCACTAACAGGGTCTTCATACATAACCAGTCTGTCCAGAACAACACTTTCACTCTTCTTACTTGGGTCCATACTTCCTGACCCCTTGCACTGTTCAGCAACAGGCTCAGCCTCATCAACTTTCTTCTTTCCACGGGCCTCAGCCACCCCATCATCAGTAGCCAAATCAATCAAGTTCATCTTTTTCAAATGAACCCGACCTGAAGATGTACGACCCTCACCAGTCCTAGGTCGTTTCTCAAACTCAGTTCGGGCCCTCTTAGCTCCTTCCGACTCAACCACTTCAGAACGCCTCTTCAGATTAGGTTTCCAGAATGAAGTGGAGCATCACCCTCCCCACCAGCATTTCCAGCACCCCGCATCTCCAGAAGAGAAGCAAGTGGATGCAGAACGATCTGCATCACCAGAGGAGAAGTTGTTGGATGCAGAGTGTGCCACATCCCCTAGCTCAGAACGTTGGGACGCCAACCGATTTGCATCACCCAACTCAAAATGTTGTGATGAGAAACGATTTGCGTCAACCAACTCAGAGCGTCTGGATTGCGTCACTCCTCCAGCCATCCTCACCGCCCGAGCGTTGTTCGCCAGATCCTCGGCCGACCTAGCAGCCCCGAGCGGCTATCACTAAAGCACCTCGACCCCTTTTTCCTCCAGAAATAGGTGCTTTCTTTTGGCTCTCCCTCTCCATGGCAGATTCCGAGCTAGAATCAGAGATAACAACCACAGCTTTGCGAGCCCTCGCCTTTTGCTCCAGCCTCTTACGGTTGATCTTCTCTCCTCTGCGTTTCTTAAAATAATGCGCAACCTCCCCCAACAACACTTGTTTCTCCTCCAAGCTCAAACAAGCAAACCTTTCAATAACACCGGCCTTAGTACGAAAAGGAATGTTGATCTCTGCAAAAACAAACCAAATAAATCAGAACGTCCAAATTATGGTATACTATACACACATTACGACCTAAAACCAACGACATACCAGGCAACTTTATAGCCCGATTTTCAATCTCCAAACCAGGAGGACAATATCTATCCACAGCCAACAACGGCCTATAACTCCAGTCATCCTTACTCACCCCCACAATAACAGGAAACTTCCACTTAAAAACATGAAAACCGAAATTCATAGCACCCGACCTCCTCACAACAAAGTACTCCATCACATCCGATAAACAAATGTTATAGCCTATGTCATTCAATAAGTCCAGCACATGGAGAATCCTCCAGCTGTTCCCCACGAACTGACAAGCGGCTTTCCCCAAAAAGTTCAACACCTCCATAGTAAGACAGGAAAAAGGCAACCTCATCCCAGCTTTCAATTGTCCATAGCAAACAACTACTCCTCCACCCCAAGGAACATAGTCACTATGAAACAAATTCCTCTCTCCCTGCAGGTCGTACATGACCAGGTCAGACTCCACCCAGCCAAACTCCTCCCTCAAAGATGCATAGCAATCCTCCGACTTAGGCTTCCTCTCATCCACCATCTCCAATGATGAAGACGATGAAGCCTTATCACTACTACACACCCTCTCCTTAACTTCTTCATCACTTACCGTTCTCTCTCTCCATTTATCAAATTCCACCTCACCACTCAAACTATCACTGGTAGCAGACATTACGAGGTCTAAAATTAACGAAAGAGAAAGATTTGCAAGATCAAAAGACGCACCTAATACCGACTTCTAGATAGGCGATTATTTCTGCGTCTACAATAAACTAATATGGCAGGTTTATACGTACCAGATCTTAATCTCATGCAAGTTTTAAGTCTAATATGTAATTCCTAACGAGCATGCAAAAATAGCCTGATTATTACTAGAAATAGAATCATCTTACAGTAATTCGAGGATGTAAAGAGGTGCTACCTGGAGTGTCCTTGCTACGGGTATAAATAGCGACTTCAATAGCCTTGAAGTAGGTCTACATTACTTGAACAATTATACGAGTACTGGTCCTAGTACGCGATGTCGATTTGTCCTGGAAACACACCTTTGGGTTGCACTTTCTCTTGAGCTAACTGCTGTAAGGAAAGTTGGATGGCTTGTAAAATCTGTTGTTGAGATTGCATAAAGGTATCGAAATGATTCGGTTGTGGAAGAGTGTTAGCTATAGGTTGTGTGACAGGAACTATGTCACATTGATTATTAATGGGTGGATTTTGATAGTTATTATTTATCGGAACGATACCTCTATTAGCATTATAATTATTATTGTTATAATTATTATAATTACCCTGACCTTGTCGTGGTTGTGCTTGGTTGTTATAATTATTATAATTACCCTGACCTTGTCATTGTCGTGGTGGAGCTTGGTTATAATTGTTTGTTTGCCTAACATTTTGATTATTAAACCCTGGAGGTGTTACTTGTTGATTATTTCTCCAACTGAAGTTGGGATGTTGTCTCCAAGGGGCGTTAGGAATAGGAAAACTATTAATCGAGCAAATATTATCTTGTTGTGACTGTTGTTGTTTATAGGCGAGAGGACAATAGGAGTCGGGATGCTCTGGACTCAAACAAAAATTACATGGATTGGAGTTGACATTCATGACGGGGATAGGCGTTTGTCGAACAGAAATAGCCTCTACCTTTTTAGTTAGAGATTTGATTAAATTTTTTAGTTCCGGATCGGGTTTCATCTCAAACATACCGACGACTTTAACTGTTGTAGAAGAACTAGCAGAACGGGAGAAATCGTCACTACCCCCCAGTTATTATTACGCTTAGTTTGATCTTCTAAAAATTTATAAGCCTCTGAGGCTCCCTTACTTAGGAACCTACCCCCATTCATTATGTCGAGCACCTCTTTGTGGTGGTGTAACAATCCCTTGAAAAAGGCACGAACTAGCGTGTCTTTCGCGAGGTTATGGTGTGGACACTCTATAAGTAAATCGGTGAAACGATTCCAAGCCTTTGAAAATGATTCATGAGGATTCTGTCGAAAGAAATAAATCTTGGAAAGTATTTCATCGGTCTTCAGTGGTGGGTAAAAATGTTCCATAAATAGTTCAACAAGTTTAGCCCACGAGTTCACAGAATTTGGTGCTTGGGCAGTTAACCAAGACGCCGCCTTATCGGCTAAAGTGAAGGGAAATACCCTCAGTTTAATTTGTTCAGCACCAAATGTAGGATGGTGGAATGTAGTAAGGACTTGGTCAATCCTACGCATGTGCTGATAAGGCTTTTCATGGTCTAACCTATGAAAAACGGGTAACAAATTAAATATATTTTGGGGGATTTGGAAATCCCCCACTGGGTTTGATAGAACGATGCAAGATTTAGGGCTATCGTTTAAGGCTTTGTAAAAGTCAGAGAGAGGAGACTCTCTTTCTTCATCCATTACTTCAGGTGGTGTGTGTGGTATATTAGTTAGAGGTGTAGTCGATGGTATACTAGAAAGGCGTGTTTGTTGACGTTGCCGGTTGATTACGTTAGGCGTTTTTCTTCGACCTAACCTTAATCTCATGCAAGGCTAAGCCAATCTTAACGAACACAACAACACTCCAAACAATCCTGATATGTTAGTATGAACCTCTAATAGGAGATGCGAGGTGTGGAAGAAAAGAATACCTGAATGCCTCCTTGCTTCGCTATTAAATAGCGTCTTATTTACGCGTGCTCAGTGTGTATAATAAGTTAAAACACTGAAAACTATGAAGAAATGGAAATTTGAAACAAACCTGTGGAAATCGGGCAATTTCAGTAGAGGGCGCAGGTAGTGCTCAGAATAGGCCTAAGTAGGGCGTAGGTAGCGCTCAAGTTCGAGCTAGAGTTCCAGGCTCTTGGGCACAAGGCGCGCTCCAATTTAGCCTTGGTGAGGAGCAGGTAGCGCTCAGGGAAAACCTCGAGGTCCAGGCACTTCAGCACGGGGGGCACTCGTGTTTTGCCTCAGCAAGGCGCGGGTCGCTCACCAAAAGTGGAGTTCAGTCTTTGGGGGGCGCAGTCGCTCAATTATGCCTACCCAGGGGCTGGTTCGGCTCCGTGTAATTTTTCGAGGAAAATTTTCAGTACTGAAATGGACAACCACAGTGAGAATCAAACAAGGGTGGGTGGGTTATGGGACTTTGGAAAATTAACAATTCTAAAGAAAACAATGCTAAAGGCAACTAAGATGGCAACGGCGCCATTTGATAATCGTAAAAATTGAATAGTTTTACTAATGAATAAAGCGATGAAACTCTAAACGAAAGAAAACTATAAACTGATCTTATACTAGATTTATCAAAGATTTCTACTCTTGATACTATTGAAGTAGAGTTAGAATAGAAGATTCGTTCCACTCCTAGTTCTTTAGCATTTAAGTTTCCTACGACTATCAATCCTACCAAAGTCAATGAGAGAATTACGAATTATACTACGAAATGCTACGGAATACTAAAGTTGAATCTAGAATAAGAATTAGGGGGGAATTGAATCCACCTTGAATCCAACTTAAGAAACTAGCATATATTGTTGTAATCCAATTCTTACGTTCTTACGGTAAGAATTGGTCGTTTTAATCCCTAATTATACATGGCATCTCTACCAATTCATAACTAGCATGTGAGGACGTCCACCCATTCTTATGGCGAATCAACGTCCTTCTAGAGTGGAATAGACTCTTACAATGATTCTAAGCTAGTTTGATCAAGTTTTCAGCAAGGCTTCATCAAACCCCTCTAATGGAAGTTTAGCCTCGATTCATCAAACTATCATTTTCAAATGAAATTAAATAAGACATAATATAAAAATTCTAACTTTATTAAATTTAACCAAACAATAATCGAAATCTAATTTAACAACTAAGAAATCATTAAATAACAATAATCTAAATTAATCTAAACAATCATTAAATAACAAGATCGAATTTAACAAGAACTAACTATTTTATTTATCTAATGAATGATATTCAATGATTCAATTAACTAATCTAAAACAAGGAATGAAACTAATTAATGGAATGGAAACTAATTAATTAAATCCAAAAACTAGATCTAGAACTAAGCTTTTTAATGGCTACTCTAATGGCTCCTTTCTAACTTAAGCTAATTGATACTTTAGAGCTAAGTCTTGTGTGTGGAAATGGAGGAGACCAGATCCACATTTTCGTGCATGGGCTGAGGGTCCATGTTTGGGGCCGGGAAATCGAGCCCAAAGCCCAATTTCTTCAGTCCACAGGCCCCTTTTTAGCTGGCTTTGAGTTCAATAGGCTTTTCATCCACTTTTGCTCCTTTTATTGGTTCAAGGTTTGGACCATTGGAAAGCTCTTTCTGAGCCGGTCGTTTTGACATAAGGTACGCCCAATTCCGAGGCCTGAGTCCAAAGATACGATTTTCGGAAGTTCTGCTGACTTTTGTGTGTTGTTTCTGCCCGTCGTGGCCTTTAATCCCAGAACTTCTTAGTAACCAACCCTTTTCTCCTTTATATCACCAAAGTGGCATATTTCTGCACATAATTGACTTCAATACCTGAAATACATAAAAGCACGTAATTAGCATTAACTCTTATTTATTATTCGCATAATTGGTCTAAAAGTATTATTGTTAAGGGGTTAAAACTACAGTTTTGGGCTCTTATCACCCTCCCTATGAAGTGTGTGGCTGTAAGTACCGGATCCTAACTCCATGTTAAACATAATTCACGTTTTCCACTCTTGCATGTTTTCTCGAATTTTGAGTCATGTTTTTCTATGGTGTGAATTATGCATTTATTGCTTTATTGTTTTTCTTATATTAAACTATATTCATAAAAAAAATAAAAAATTTGTTAAAATCATAAAAATAGTAATTTAGAAAGTCTCGGGAATCTGACTTTAAAAGACCCGCTTTTAAAACAAAATTTCTAAACTTCGTCGCCAAAAATTTGTTTGGGGGTGGGGTGTTCGGTTATGTACTGGATTGATCAACTTTCCATTTGTGTTGCGTAGGCCGTTTAATTATATTTCGATCCGGTTTGACTTTATCTATGAAATTAGAGTTTATTCGTTAGCATAACTTACGTCACGCACGCACTTCGAGGCATTTTCTATCTTCTTATATGTCATCCATGGTCAAAATAGAGTGTTTTATGGATCATTGAATTGGAAATTCTCTCCTAATCATTTCCATAGCTCATTCGCAAAAATCGGATTGGTAATGAAGCGGCAATTTTAGTTTGAAGTTGCGCTAAAAATTAAATTTTTTTTTGGAATTCGAATTGGGCTTGGGCCCAAGCCCACAGTACAACCCAAGAACGCTTCGCGTCCTTCTTCCTCACCTTCACCACCGCCATTAACATCTTTTCAACCTAGAACCAAAATAAAATTAAATTAAATTAAATTAAATTTAAAAAAAAAAAAAAAAAAAAAAACCTAACTTAACCCACGCCCAAATTCATTCCTAAACCATATATTCTTCTCCAACTCATTCCCCCAACAATTTCCACCACTGAAACCACTAAAAATAAAAATAAAATGAACTTCCGCGCCACCACTATCGTTTTTTTTTTGTAAGGTTGTTTCAACTTGTTCCTACACCTCCTATAAACCCCCAAATCATTCTAAAATATCAATGGCTCAAAGACGTCGGATTTTGCCAGAGCACGCGTTTATTGCCGACCACTTCGTGCCGTTTTACGGTGACGAGATGGTTAGGAGTGGCTTGTGGTACTCGATAGACGATTTTTACCATGAAGATTTGGTCCGACAATTTTATAAGACGAGGGAGTTGGATGGAAATAGGATTTTTGTTAAGGTGGCTGGGAGGAGGAAAGAAGTATCTACTAGGTTGTTAGTTGAGATTTTAGGCATTCCGCCTAGACGCCATCTCGATGCCACATTACAGGATCCCCAATTTATTGGGGTCGAGCCTTTGATAAACGCGACTATTTCGAAAGGGAACTACAATGCGAGCTCTCATTGTGTTCGTCAGTCGTCTCTCAGAACCAACCAGCTGGCTGTAGCTCAGTGGATTGGTAGGAATGTCATAGGGAAGGAGAAAGTCAGCGACATCGGTCTGACCTGCCTTCACATTCTATGGATACTCCAAGAGCAGAAGTATGAGTTCTATATTTTGGAGTTTTTAAGTAACATGATTAGGAGAGTTGGGAAGAGTATTGCACCTCTCCCTGATTTGATAACGAAGTTCATGATGACCTTGAGAGCGACTCTGACGTCTGATAGGATTTGCCTAAAAGAGCACTGAAATCCTCATATTTATACGGAGTGTATCCAAAGAGTTTGGAGGTTGCCTGAAGAGAGGGTAGTCGAAGAGGATGACTCGGAGGAGGAGGAGGACACGACGTGTTTTGATGTCGATGCCTTGGAGAGGTGTAGGTCAGATGCAGAACGTATGGCTGTGATTCATCGTGGCATGCGTTCTCTCAATACTATTTACGAAGACCTCCGAACTCGGCAGGCTACCATGCATCATAACTTTGAGACTCGTGCTTAGCGCGATGATGAGCGGTGGGAACAGACGATGGCCAAAATGGAAGCTCAGCGTAAGTTTCGAGACGATATGCTTGCACACTTTCCACCCCAGGGGGGTGCTTCTTCTGAGGAGCAGTCTATGAGCCACGAGCGTCTTCGTCGCAGGACGGATGGCTCTGGCCCATCAGGAGCTCAGGAGCCATCACCTTCCCATGTCCCTTCACTACCAACAGCGAGTGGTTTAGGAATATGATGAGTTGATGTTGTTTTGTATTTGCTTTTTATTTTTAGTTCGGATGTTAATTTATGAATTCCGTATTAAATTTGAATTTGGTTGTTAAATGTTGTTTGAATTTGAATTTGAATATAATATGGTTCTTTTCAAATTGTGCATTGTTTTTATCGTTAATCCCACCTTCCCGAATTGTTTGGGGGTGGTATTATTTACTCTAGCATGATTTGTGATATGATCCTCCAGTTTAGAATTTGTTTTAGAGTGAGGGTTGGGAATATTACCGATATGGGCATCGCTATGAATAGATATTGTGGTAGGATGAAATCTCGATGAGTTAGGCTGTTTCTATCCTAAATTTAATCTAAAAGATATTAGGGTTGTTTTAGAATCAAGAATATGAGTTGTTTCCATTTTCGGTTTTGGAAATTTTTTGTTTCCGGCAATTGCCTTAAAACTTTTTGGAAACTTCCCAATTCGTTTTGGAAACTCAAACCTATATAAACTTCATTCATTCTCCACACAAAATTCACATCTCTCACATTCATCTCTCACCTTTCTCTCCTAAGTTTTCCATCTTTTTCCTTCTCACTTTTTCGATTTCAAATTTCGAACGCAGCGCTGCATACTCTAGGCCTTGTCGGTCGAGAATTTCATCGAGGCGACCCGTGCCCTACCTAGGCCTAGTCTGAGCGTGACCTGCGCCCAAAACACTGGAATTCCAGTTTTCATCCTGAGCGCGACCTGCGCCCATCGAGCAAAAGTGGCCTTTTGCACCTAAGTGCCTGGAACTCAAAATTCACCAAGGCGCACCCCGGACCCTACCCAGGCATAGGTTGAGCGCCACCCGCGCCCTGGCCCCGTGGGCACGTAAAAATCCAATTTTTTGTGGGTTGTTCCAGGATCCGTTGCAGCTATTCTAGCGAGGTTATTGGGGATGACATTCCCTCGTATCATACCGGAATAGTCTTTTGAAGACTTGTTCTAAAGTGACACCTATAGTGCGTGGTTTCGCGAAGTGATCATTCTAGCAGGCTGGGAGCCACTATTGGTAAGTCCTGATGAACTTTATTCTCCCTCACTTATATCTTATTTTTATGATAATTGTAAGTTCTTTGATAGACCAGATGGGGAACAAGTGTTCTCCATCACCATCGGGGATGAACCAATGGAAATTTTCAGGTTCTTGCTAACCTTTGTGCTTGGACTTGCTATGCCGGCTGAAATACAAGACTCATGGGCCTATTTGGTAGATAATATGTACATGTATAACTATGATGATTTGCATGAGCATTACGGGGCAAGAATCTTTAGGATAGAGGACCAAGGGGATTATAACATCGCCCTTGGTAGCCTGTCTATGAACGTGGGCACTGCTATGTTTTAGATCATGTTAAACATTAGAGGGGAATGGCGTTATTCTTCTGTGAATGACGAAACTTGTGATATTTTTCTTGCTTTAGCTGGGGGATGTATACTCTATGATATTCCCCAGACCCTAATGTCTAGTTTAGCCCGAGCCCATAGCAAGCGGCATAAGTACCTTCTTATGCCTGTTTTAATTTGTCGTATTATGCTATGTTTCTTTCCTGTTTTTTGTGCCCGTTTCACGGATTGGGTTGGGGTCAACATTGTGAGACCCACCAATTGTATTATTCGATCGTTCCATGCAATGACTTGGCAAGGGTGGAGGATACAACCTCATCAGGTTGCACCTTACACCCCATCCGACCAAGTGGCGCTTGACAGGTTAGCTATTGTAGACGATAAGTGGCGTGAAGCCTGACAAATTACCATGGCGTGGCAGGATGCGAAGGAACCTCATTTCTTTATTGAGGACGATGAGGAAAATGCTTAAATGGAAGTTAAGGTTAGTTTTTATTTCAGTTAGTGTCTGCTTATGTCCCAAGCAAATTATATCTCATTAACCCCATAATGGGTTGAACTCTTATAGAGTTGCGTCAGTTTTTCTTTTCTATATTAGTATATATGTTTAACCTTGTTTTGCAGATGTTTCAGAATTTCACGTGTTTCCATGATATTTCTCTACCCTATTTATTTAAATGATTTGAGGACAAAGCATGCTTCTTGTTTGGGGGGGCATAGAAACACGTGTAATTAAAGAATATGTTAGGGTATAGATATGTATAATATGCACTTGTTTTCTAGTTAAAAAATTCAAAAATTTTAAAAATATAAATAAAAAGTATGCTATACACTTAGGAATATTGGTATTGTTTTCTTTCTCTATGCTCTCAATAATCTAGAAGTCTCACGTAGCTTTTGCATTATAATAGTTTTTTAGAAAATTAGGCTAATATGTAGGTAATAATCCTTGCATTTATCTATAAATATGTTACATGAGTATCTACGATTGTTGGTAGTAAGTTTCTAAAATCTAGACTAGAGTACTTATTCTACAAATCCTGTGAGAATATAGCCTAAAGCCATATATGAGTGAACATTCGAGAAATGACACAAAGGATAAGTAAAATCCGGATAGAAAAATCACACGTCCACTTGCTTGATCACTATAGCATATCCTAAGCGAGAATTTAGGCCCTCTTTGGATCGATATAGCTAGAAATTCAAACCTACAAATTATTTTCCGCTAGTCGCCCCTCTGAGTCTTTCTTTAGCCTTTCATAAACCACAAATCCTTTACCCTGTTACAAAACAAAACAAAATTACAAAACAAAACAAAACAAAAAAAAAAAAACTACCCAATTCTTTGAATAAGTCTGAGAAAGAGATGAAGAATATAAAAGAGAAGGACCTTCAAAATCAAGAATTTGTTAGTCGCTTCAGATGAGAAAAGTAAGTTTCCATCCAAATAAAAAAATAAAAATAAAAGAAAATAAAGAGTTAGAACTCCAAAAATAGAATCAAGGAGTCAAAAGCAAAAGAAAAAAATATGGCTAAGGATGGAAACAAAGTGTAGAAGCAAAAGAAAAAAAAACAAGGGTTTCTCTAGTTACATAATATGAAGCTTCTAGTATCTCAGATTTGTCCTTTTTGAATATCCATTTTCTTCCTTCTTAAACCATCTCCTAATCCCCGCAACACGTAATAAAGACATCTAGCTCAATTAGGAATATGTTAGTGTGATAGTAAGTGGCAGATGTGTTTGATAGACTCCGGCTTCTTTGTGTGTCATTGAGTTTGTAAGGTAAAGTGTGCCCACTGCATACTGAAGTAGCGAAACTTGAGCAGAAAAATCAGAGTGGTTTTTGTCTTGACATTTATGTGAGGACTTACTCATTGCAGATATGTTTATTCGTAGATGATTGATTATTTTGCATATATTAGCTTAGGTTTCGACTTGATTATTTTGTATTCATTGCTAGTGAGATGTATAGATAATTGAGACATCGATAAGGAAATAATAGTTTTATTTTTGAGTCGTTGTAGTATAGATGAAGTTTGTGAGTACCTTCACTGGAAAACTCTCACGAGGCTATAACTCGTCCACTAGGAAATTCCTAGTAGTTTAAGGCCTTGTTGCATATGGTCAATGCAATCGCACTCTGCGAAACAAGATTAGTTAGAACTTCATTTTTGGTCACTTATGCTAATTTCTCATATTTGCTTTAGGACAAGCAAAATGATGTTTGGGGGTTGTGTGTACCGTACATTATATTTCCAGTCCAAAGTGTACTCGAACCATGGACCGGATATGGGCCTGGCCGGACCCGATCCGATGGGGCATCCCAAATAAACATTTTTGGACCATTCGGTCTTCTAATCCGTCAAAGTTCATAACAGATCCAGGGCCCATCCGAGTGGCCCAGATCCATGGATCCAATCCGTTCGGATGATTCGGATCCAATAATCCGATCCGCGGAAGCAAAGAATCCTAGTGCAATCCGATAAGATCTTGCACAAGGATAGAATGAAATCTTGGGGAATGATCCTATTTTAGATAGGATCATACTAGATTCATCATGGAAGGCAATCTCGAGAATCCCTTTCTTGGCCGCCAAGGCAGGGGATTGCTATATATACGGAGGCTTCTGCATCCTCCAGAACTACGTTTTAAGAGACTTGATCCCGGATTCTTCACTGGGTACGTAGGCAACCAGAACGTTGGTGCAGTCTCTCTTCCTCAAAAATCTCAATCCACATCTCTTCCTAGCTTTCGGAAGCACCATCACATCGGGAGTGTCGGGTTAACGTTTTGCCCCGACATTCTTTGGCGCCGTCTGTGGGGACTGAACCCACAAACACGTGGTCTTCCGAGCGTAATATCCTCGACCTTATTTTTTCGGTCGTCCTTGTTACCATGGCTGAACAAACTGCGATGAATGATGCAGAAGTTGCCAATCGGCATGTCGCGACTTGACAGAACCTGGAGAATGTTCTAGGCACCACTGCAGAGGTGGGGCAATCGAGCTGTCATAGATCCTTTTCTCAAAGCGGAGGAAACGGATGGTCTGAAGCTGTTCCACACACTCTGGAGCCACTAGGGACTTGGGGATCTAATTCCCGTGTCCTCGCCGCAACGCTGTGTGGAGCACAAGAGCTACCATAATACACCTCGGGGAGGGTCCTGATGAGAAGCTCAGGGGTGGCATTGACTTCAGCAACGTAAACAAAGCTTGCCCAATGCATCCATATCCATTCTCTCGCATATCAGATCTAGTCAATGCAACCTCGGGATTCGAGCGTCTGTCATTCATGGACGCTTCCTCTGGTTATAACCAGATACCTTTACAGCGATGAATGTCGACATCTTGGCTCGTGACGAAGCCATGGTGGAGGAACTCAATGATAAGCCCTGTAGAATCTCATCACTTACCAGGACTCTATGGAGCGCAGGCAATTGGGTCTTATGTATAAGACAGATATGTCACTTACAATAGTTATGATTAGTTCCACCAATAAAGTTCGCAGACATTGAACTTTGCTTCCATTTTTTATCAATAAATTTCATTTCAATTTACGTTACATTACTTTGTGGGGAACATACCAAAGTATCATACCAGGCCAATTTGGTTCCAACTTCCAGTATGGCCGATTGGATGTTCAGAATCATACCAAAGGAAATTCAGTATCTTAGACTATATTATTACGTCACCACTTTCACATACCCATTACATAATAAGTTTTATTTGATCATTCATGCCACTTACTTGTTTTTCTTCTTCATGCCTGCCACACCATACAGTTCGAAGTGTTTCGTCCATAAATTTTCTAACGTGTCAAAGCCTACTTGGGGGCATATTTTTGATAAAATATAGTTCATATTTGCTGACAGATTCCTTGATGTCTCTACTAGCCGGAGACAGTTTCCTCCAGCGTGCAACAATTTCTATTCTTACACTTACTAAACCCAGGTGGCGAAGGCCATCTTGCACTTTAGTTTCGGCTTGCTTGGTGGCCTACACCTGGTATCATCGTTCGACAACGCAAACCCAAGAATGATAATGTATCATTTTTGGTCTGGGTGCGATTGCTTAGGTTACACCAAGCGTCTACCCTTGGTGGCGCAATCTAAGCTACACTCAATCAAATTAATAAGGCACTTCTGGTTGTCCTTTGGTCTCCACAATGATCATCTACTGGAGAATCTTTGCAATGTAACTACGCTTGTTCGTCAAGTGACATAGTTGCATTGGTATAGTCGCGACAACGGTAGACCACCGTCTAATCTTTTATAAGGAGGGTTATACATTCAACATATCCAACTTATTGCCTGAGTGTTTATCTCTGCCGAGTTAACACAAGCTACGACATACATGTACTCCATATCTAAACTATGATAGGAACAGTTCATGCACTGTTACGATATCGGGATAACTCCTCCTTCAGCATGTCAAGCTCCGCGTCACGCGCGGCAATTTCTCTGGCTAAGCGAGTAGTCTCCTCCTTATGGCTCTCATAGCGTCGTGTGGCTAACACCCGTACCTGCAGTCCATATATAAATTCACGCGTTAATTCGCTTCTTTACTAATAAAGTTACAAGTTCTAGTGTTGTTGTTTACCTTGTCTAAATCCCGTTGTAACACGTCAATCGCTTCCATAATATCTTCCGATGGCAGTACCGGCGATGACTCTCGGGGAGCAAGATCAGGATTTGGACATTGCCTATAGGCGATCGGGCGCCACGAGATCCGGATGACGCGGAATTAAAATTTCGGTTCAGATCGATACATTAGGGGTTTGCTCTCTATGTGACGCCGAACGCCCATCCGATCCACGCGACCTATCTGCTCCAAAGGTCGGTATCATACTACTGATAGGCACTATATCTAAGGGTACTCTCGAAGGCCTACCACTCCTAACACGGAACCGGAATCATCGGAACTAGTTGCGGTGACCCAAAAGCCGGAACAGTATGGGGTGGGGTTTCTCCCAACTGCACACCCTTCCCTCGATCATTTCTGGGGGCATCTGGTTCCTCCTCATCCTCTGAACTACTGACTATAAGATTCCTCCTTCGCGATGGACCAGGCACTGTTCCTAGCAAGTAGAATTATCGTCAGTTTTTTATTTCTGAGTCGCAAAGTAAGCTATTCCGCGAAAATGCATTGCTCGTCAATATATGAGTTTTACCTGTGGTGAAATTATTTCCACGCGTAGTTCCAGCATTATTTTCTGAGTTCAAATGGGCACTGGATGCAACCCGAGAGCTCACACTTTCGGTGTGCTCCCATGAGTAAACCGGTGGCACATATGATACGTGACGGGTAGCCAGTCTCCGGCGAGGCCTTCCATGCATCTCTGGCGTTGCCTCCCTTGCTACATTTGGAATTCGAGCGCCACGAGGAGGGTCACTGCTAAAGGTTGCGCTTCCTGGTGCTCTCGGCACCCCACCAACTCCATGACCGGTACCTACCGGCATTGGCATTACATCAAGTATCCACCAGACCACCTCGTCTGGATATGACAAGTCATACGCCATTGGCGGTAGGCTACATAGTACGTTCAGATTACTCCACATTTCCTCAGTCAATTCCCCTTCGGGCGCACGAATCTCATCGACACCTGATCCGGAATGATAAATTCGGTTCGTTATCGAACTTGAATGATTAATTCGAATTCATTTTGAGGGTCGGTTTACCTTTAAATGTACATGGGATGAATTCTTCGTATTCTGGCCGCCTCCAGTTACTGAGTATGTAACACGGTGTGTCCCATCCTTTATGGCTATGAAGAAATCCAAGAAACTTCGAACCCCCATTGCGTGATGTCACCAAGGCAAATACGGCCTCTGGAAGGAGCGAGTTAGGAACTAAGAGGTAGTAGATGGACTCGATTCAGATGCAAGTTGTACGCTTGGCGAATCGCCTTCCGGTAGAGATGATCATATAAAATGTTACATTACATTTGACCTGGTGAAGTCTCCCACATGGATAGCAAGTAGACCAATAGCTCGTTTAATGGAAACCGTAGACCGGAGAGAAGTTGATAGTAGCTCACAATAACTTCACCCGGTCTTACTGCATCTGTTAACGACGTTCCCCTCATCTGTGGTTTTCGAATCCCAATGTAATCCGGTATGTCGAATCTCCTTTGGACGTCTTCAGCTGTTAATTTCGTCACCGTCCGGTCCATTATCAAATTATCTCCTGGCACCCGTCGTTGAACTGGTGATGCGTGGGTCGTCCTGCATTCACGAGGCAATTCATTACACAAGCTATAATGCATATGGACGTGCAATGCGTATTCAGTATAGTAATTAAAGATGGAGATAATGCATATGGAAATGCAATGCATGTTACGCTTACTTAACAGGCTATTAGACCGACGTCGTACTCTCGAATTGCCTCAAAGAAGTGAACTAAGTCACAGGTGCACTCTTGAAGTCGCCCTCGTTTTCTTAGTTTGGTCGAGGTAGGGGCTAGTGTGGTCGAGGCATACCAGGAGTCCTGACCTCAAATATTTGCTAGGTGGTCTTGACCCAACCCTTTGTGTCAAAGCCCAATATTTAATGTCCAATATCCAAACACAATATCCAAAAGCCAACCCTTCATTTCAAAGCCCAATATTTAATTTCCACTATCCACACACAATATCCAAAGTTCACAAGCCCAAAACCCAAAATCCATAAGGCCCAACACCCAAAATTCATAACAACCATTATTGTACCACCGGTGACCGGCGACCGGCCGGTTCAGCAGTTCCCCCTCCGGTTCGGGCATATTCCAGCCGGTTCAGGTGTTACTCTCCCCGGTTCAACAACTTTTCAACCGGTTCCAGCTTGTCCAGGCGTTTTTTAACCCGGTTCAGGACGGTTTCAGCTGGTTCGGGAGTTTTTATAGCCGGGTCACATATTTTCTAGCTGGTCCAGGCGTTTTTCTTGCAGATTTTGGCTTTTCCCTGCCGGGTCACTGGTATACAAGCTGGTTCCGGCGGTCTACCGGCCGGTTCAGGCCTACTTGTATATAGATCTAGCGAATTTGATCTATTTTCGTACCGGGTCAGGCTATTTCCTTTCTGGGTCACTAGTTTTCAGGCCGGGTCAGTTAGTTTTTAAGCCGGGTCAGTGTGTTTCCTTGCCGGGTCAGCTCTATTTCAACTCATTTGGTTTATTTTTAGGCCAAGTTAACATCTCCCATAACCATATCACTAATTTGGTCACTCAATTTACTCACTAAAGTATTAAAGCTAGGGGTTTTATATGATTCTTTAAACCTCATAAGCTAAACATGCAAAGTTTTACCTATTTCACATCTAGTAACAACTACAAAAGTGAATTAAGTGAAAAATTGAAGCACACTTACATGGTAAGGCTTAGTTCTTCACTTCTCTCCTTATTCTTCTTTATCTTCTTATCTCTTCTTTTGATAACACCCACACAATTGTTATCTCATTCTTTTAACTTATCCAACCACCCATTTATTACAAATAATTTTTATCCCCAACCCTTTTTACTTTTCTCACCTTTTGACTTTATCCCCTCTTATGCTTCCTGTCATTTATTGAGTTACACCCACTTCTCTATTTTTAGATTAACTCTCATTGTCATTTTTCTTTCTTTACTATTTACCTGCGACAGTCATTTCCGTTTATACCCTTCACTTTTTCTACTTTTGTTTCTTTTGATTATCTCACATTTTTTCGTCCATCTCTATGACATACTTCTTGTTTTTTCCATTACACGTTCCACTTTCCTTCTTATATCATTTTGGTTTTTTCCATCATTTTTCTTCTTCAACATACAACCTTCATCTTCATTTGCTACTCTGTTGAAGAGGGGGCAATGTGTGTACCGTACATTATATTTCCAAATTCAAAGTGTACTTTCGAACCATGGACCGGATATGGGCCATATGGCCGGACGGTCAAACCCGATGGTCGGGTCAAATAAACATTTTGGACCATTCGGTCTTCTAATCCGTCAAAGTTCATAACGGATCCGGGGCCCATCCGAAAGTGGCCCGGATCCATGGATCCAATCCGTTCGGATGATTCGGATCAATAATCCGATCCGCGGAAAGCAAATAATCCTAGTGCAATCCGATAAGATCTTGCACAAGGATAGAATGAAATCTTGGGGAATGATCCTATTTTAGATAGGATCATACTAGATTCATCATGGAAGGCAATCTCGAGAATCCCTTTCTTGGCCGCCAAGGAGGGATTGCTATATATATCGAGGCTTCTCGCATCCTCCGTAACTACGTTTTAAGAGACTTGATCCCGGATTCTTTTTCGGATACGTAGGCAAACCGTAACGTTGGTGCGATCTCTCTTCCTCAAAAAATCTCAATCCACATCTCTTCCTAGCTTTCGGAAGCACCATCACATCGGGAGTGTCGGGTTAACGTTTTGCCCCGACAGGGGTGGTTTGATAAGAGCCCAAACCGTAGTTTTAACCCCTTAACAATAATACTTTTTAGACCCGATTATGCGAGTAATAAATAAGAGTTAATGCTAATTACGTTTTTATGTATTTCGGGCATTGAAGTCAATTATGTGTAGAAATGTGCCACTTTGGCAATATAAAGGAGCAAGGGTTGGTTCTTTAAGAAGTTCTCGTGATTAAAGGCCAAGACGAAGCGTAAAACGTAAACACAAAAGTCGTGAGAACTTAAGAAGACCGTATCTTTGGACTCAGGCCTCGGAATTGGGTGTACCTTATGTCAAAACGACCGGCTCGGAAAGAGCTTTCCAAAGGTTCAAACCTTGACCAATCAGAAGAGCAGAAGTGGACGAAAAGCCAATTGAAGTCAAAGCCAGCTGAAAAGGGCCTTGTGGATTGAAGAAATTGGGCTTTGGGCTCGATTTTCCAACCCAAAACATGGACCCTCAGCCCATGCACGAAAATGTGGATCTGGTCTCCTCCATTTCCATATACAAGACTTAGCTCTTAAGTATCAATTAGGTTAGGATAAAAAGTAGCCATTAAAGCTTAGTTCTAGATCTAGTTTTGATTTTTTTTCAATTAATTAGTTTTCAATTATTGTTTTAGATCTAGTTTTTACTTTACAATAGATTAGTTAGAACAAATAAATTATTAATTTAGAATCACATTTAGTTTTATAATAAAGTATTCATCTTTAATTCCGATTTAGTTTATTGATTCAATTCTTGTTTAGTTTTAGTATTGTTAAATTCATAAATTAGTTGTCTTCAATTGCTAATTAGTTAATCATAATCTAGTTTTAATTATTTAGTTATCAATTTCATTTCTTCGTTGTTAATTTAGATTTGAATCTATTGATTAGTTAAATTAGTAAAATGTAGAATCTTTATATGATGTCTAGTTTTAATTCATATGGAAATGATAGTTTGATAAATCAAGGCTAAACCTCCATTAGAGGGGTTTGATGAAACCATGATGAAAACTTGATTGTGTAGTGTAGAATCGTTATAAGAGTCTATTCCACTCTAAAAGGTCGTTGATTCGCCATGAGAATGGGTGGACTTCCTCACATGCTAGTTATGAATTGGTAGATATGCCATGTATAATTAGGGATTAGAACGACCAATTCTTACCGTAAAAACGAAAGAATTGGATTACAACAATCTATGCTAGTTCTTAAGTTGGATTCAAGGTGGATTCAATTCCCCTCTAGTTCTTATTCTAGATTCAAACTTTAGTATTCCGTAGCATTTCGTAGTTGAATTATTATAATCCCAATATTTTGTTAGTATAAATTGTATCGTAGTATAATTTGTAAAACTCTCATTGACTTTGGTAGGATTGATAGTCGTAGAAAACTTGAATGTTAAAGAATTAGGAGTGGAACGAATCTTCTATTCCAACTCTACTTCAATAGTATTGAGAGTAGAAAAACTTTGATAATATTAGACGTAAAATAGTTATAGTTTTACTTCGGTTTGATATTCATTATTTATTCGGAGTAGAAATATATATACATCCAATTTTATGGGTTATCAATATTCCTGAAGGGGAATACCACTCCCTTACAATACTCATGACCGTACCACACTAAACTAAGAGAACTGTATTGAACTGTACACTTTTAGGAAGGGCAATTTGTAAGAATGCATGCATGCATTCACGGATCGGAACTGAGAGATATCGCTGTGCTTGTTTGAAATGCGAATTTGCAAACGTAAGTGGATGAGCCTACGGAATGCTCATGTGTTTCCATGCCAGTATCCTACATAAAGGATGAAAATCCCGTGAAAACTTTACCGCTATTTCAAAACTGCAAAGCCTTAGCAGTATTTCCATCAATTTGCTTAAGAATTTGGTGGTTAAAACACTTCCCCGGCCTGTTGAGCTTAACATTATATTCTTGGATTAGCGAAAAAATAAATAAAAATAAAACTCTTGGTCGAAAAGTTTCCAAATCAGCAGAGCATGCAAAAAAAGCATGGCCATCATGAACTAAGCTAATGTGAATAATGTCATTGTGACATTGTTAGTTGTCTTTTGGTATGTTTCTTTTTTTTAGGTATGTTTTGAGTCACATATGTTTTGAGTCACATAATATTGAGATATATTATTCTACTCTTGTGAAGAAAGTATGAGATATATCATGAACTATGTAACTGAATTGGGGTGGGGGGGGGTGGGTTGGTTTGTGTGCAAATTGTTAGAATCTCTATGAATATTTCAAAATACTAGTGTGTGTGTGCAAAATAGAGGAGATGAACTAAGTGTGTTCTCTCCACTTTAGTGTATTGTGGATAGTCTCACATTGGTTAATCACCACTAGCAAGTGAGGTATATGAAGAATTCCTCTACCATAAGAGCGTGCCCTTAGAGTACAAATGCTTTTGTGTTAGGAGGGAGGACTCACCCAAAGCCACACCCGCTCGCCCGCACCGAACCGAGTCGCGTCGTGTCGGGTTTGGGCTTGGGCTTGTGCTTATTGTCTAGTGGGTAGTGGCTAACTAAAAGCCTAAACTTGTTTTGCTTTTGCATCGGTGTTCTATCTCTAGTTGGTTTCTACTTATTTATCCGTTTGTAAAACTGACTTTGAGTTTAAGGATGAGTCCTTCTCCCATCTGGAAAACCAACTACCTTCTTCTATATATTGAGGTCTGTGCGTCCATAGAGAGTATCCAATCCAGACATAAGTAAAACTGACTTTGAGTTTGAGGATGAGTCCTTCTCCCATCTGGAAAACCAACTACCTTCCTCTATATATTGAGGTCTGTGCGTCCATAGAGAGTATCCAATCCAGACATAGAGAATCACTTCATCAGAACTCGTTAATACCAAAGACACACCTTCATCCCACACGAAATCAGAGAACCAGAATTCGACCTCGTCCTATTCTTCTTCTTCTTCCCCGTCACCGCCGATAGAGTTATATTGTTGTTGTTCTGAGAAGTAATCGTTACAGTCTCAAAAAGTCGGCCATTGTTGACCATTGAATCCTGTGAGAAAAACGTCACTGCTGCCTTTCTGCACCATTGAAAATGGCGAAATCTTTTATTAAAAACAGCCTAATCCACGTCTTGATTATTACCTGTTAATTCTGTCATTGTCTCTTTATTGTTTTATTTATTCGGATACAACACAAATTCTTCTAGTCTAATTATTTTTCTAACAAATTACTATTCTATTATGTAATTTTTCCAAATTTTTAGGGCCCCACATCAGATGCACCCCTGGTTCCATCTATGCCGGTTGGTGTTAGCTAGCTACCCCTTGTCGCTGATTGATAAGCATGCCAAACCACACGGCCCCACCTAACCCCATGGAATAGAAAAAAAATACTCTAGATCAGGAATCATTTAAAATGAGGACAAAGGTGGGATAGTTTCTGAAACTAATAAGTGTTGGTTGTTGATTGGGTCTTATTTGTGTTTTGTATCAACGACGATGTAATGGTGCTGAAAATTATTGTACGAAAGATAGCGGATGGTTGTCACGGCTCCACCAAATTATTGATACGCATGAATCTGGGCCGTGGACTACACGTCTACATTATATATAGCCTGCGCACAGTAGCTTTTCTATTAAAAAAAAAAGAGAAACTTTGTTTACCTACTACCTAGACTAATACATATTTTGGACTCAGTACTTTTTTTTTTTTTTGGTAAAGGACTCAGTACTTAGAATATTTCGACTTCCATACTCTCTATTTATATCATATAATTCAGCTGAAGTGCTGAGCAGACCATTCATCACTCAACATGACCACATCAATTGAATCGTTTGGTAGTAGCACCTTCACCACCTTGCAGGTAGTTATAGCTTCACTATTTGGTCTCATAGCAGTCACATTTGTCATTAGAAAACTGTCCGATAAGAAGAAGTATCACCCGTGTGCTGGTACCGTCTTGAACCATGTTCTCCACTTCAGGAAATTACATCATTACATGACTGACCTCGCTCGCAAGCACAAGACGTATAGGTTGATCAGCCCCTTCCGCAATGAAATTTACACTTCTGACCCTGCCAACGTCGAGTACATCCTTAAAACAAATTTCCCAAACTATGGCAAGGTAACCAACGTACACTTGTTGCACATCAAGATAACATGCAAATAGTTGTAAGAATCTTCAAGGCAACTGTATTTGATATTACTTGCATGAATTATTTCTCAGGGATGGTATAACTACGCCATTTTGAACGATTTGATGGGTGATGGGATCGTCACTGTGGATGGTGAAAGGTGGAAATATCAAAGGAAGGTGTCTAGTTATGAGTTCTCTACCAAAAACTTGAGGGATTTTAGTGTCGCAGTCTTCCGACGAAATGCTGAAAAACTTGCTGGGGTAGTTTCAGATGCCGCAGCAGAAAACAAACCCTTTGATGTACAAGTAAGCCTTGAAGTTCGTTGGATACGCTTAAGAATTTTTGCCAACTGCATACATTTACTATCATTCTTTTGCCAGGTCGGATATAAATTATATTACTGTCAAAATTACATTTTCATGTGTTGATATATTAGAAAGTAATGATACACACACCTACTAATTTGACCTACTTAACTGACCTATTAATAATGGTAATTAACTATTGATTTACATATAGATACATGTCTATGTGTATTGCAATGCAAACCAACATTATCCAAATAGTAATCGAGTGACAATAATAGGTCTAAAAAGTAGGTCCATATAGTACTACTCCTGGTAAAGTAGGATATGATCATCTACACCTACATTTTCATGATCAGGTATATATATTTCATTGGTTTTTTAGTTTTTGGCCCATGTGATAATAAGGTAATTAGATTTTGTCCCTCTTTAATTCAATAACTGAAAAAAGTATCCTGACTAAAAAGAAAATATGTTTTATCATTTTTATGTAGCATTTGTTTTTGAAATCAACAATGGACACTATATTCAAAGTCGGATTCGGCGTAGAGCTGGATAGCGTGTTCGGAGCACAAGAAGGAGCAAAATTTGCACACGCATTCACCGAATCAAGTGAAATAATCATGTGGCGCTATGCTGACATGTTATGGAGGATCAAGAGGTTCTTTAGTGTTGGAACTGAAGCAAGACTAAAGAAAGCTGTCAAAGTGATTGATAAATTCATATACAAGCTAATTCGTGCTAAGATTTCCAAATTGTCCAAGTTTGATTCTTTTGTAAGTTTCTATATCTATTTCTACTATCTATATACTAAAGCAGAGACTTCTAATAGAAGATTTTCTCTCTCTTATGTGGCACTATAATATGAGAGTTAGTTTTTTTTTATTTCTATTTTCAGAGTACACAAACGTGTGGTGAGTTTAACTTTTTATTGGTGTGATCACTTGATGCCAGGTGAAAAAGGAAGATCTTTTGTCGAGGTTTCTGGAATTAAACGCCACAGATCCAAAGTACTTGAGGGACATAACTTTCAATTTCTTACATGCTGGAAGGGACACAACAGCTGCCACTCTTACCTGGTTTATGTACAGGATGTGCATGCATCCCCACATACAAGAAAAGGTCGCACAAGAAGTCAAGGAGGCCGCACAACTGAAGGATACGACATCTATTACTGAGTTTGCAGCAACAGTGACTGAAGATCATGTTCTTGATAAGATGCAATATCTACATGCAGCTCTATCCGAGACTCTTAGACTCCACCCTGCAGTCCCTGTTGTGAGTTGATCTATAGTTCTATATATTTCTGTAAACACGAAGATAATCTTTACTTACATTATGTGTTTACCTGTTCTGATTAATTTTGGCCTTGATGTTACAGGACGGGAAAATTTGTTTCTCAGATGATACCTTGCCGGACGGATATAGTGTGAAGAAAGGAGATATGATAGCCTATCAGCCATATGCCATGGGAAGAATGAAATATAACTGGGGAGAGGATGCAGAGGAATATCGTCCAGAAAGATGGATTGACGAAGATGGCAAGTTTCGCCCTGAGAGTCCTTTCAAGTTCACAACCTTCCAGGTGATTTTCTACTTCAAGTTATAAACCTACACTTAATTAAAGGATTAGTTGACGTATCTAGGTAGTTGGGAGAAACAACAAAATACATATAAACATTTCCAGAAAATATATGAATCAATAAGTCACGACGTAATTGAGTTCACCATTCTCTTCCTGCTGCTTAACTGCTTAAGCACTGTGTGACCTGTTAACTATAAGATGACCTGAGCTGACAGCATAATCTTACACGAAAATCAATTACCTTGTTTGGAAAGACAGGGTGCATGTTAATGGTATTTTAGTGTTCATACTCATTTTTTGTAAACAAAATACAATTTCCGTTTCAGTTGAGTAGAACTTCAATTTACATTACCTTGTGCTTGTTAGGCTGGACCGCGGATTTGTACTGGAAAAGATTTTGCTTATAGAGAGATGAAGATATGGGCTTCTGTCTTGTTCAACTTCTTTGTGTTCAAGTTAGAGGATGAGACGAAACCAGTTAAATACAAGACCATGCTCAATCTCCACATTGACGGTGCCCTCAATGTCCAGGCCTTTCCTAGAGCGGGTCGCAACCTTGGGAAAATTGATGCTTGAACAGACGGTTGTTGTGTCTCATTTTTTTATCTGTTTGTTTTTATTTTTGTACTTGTTGGGATATTTAGCCTTTACAAAGCCAATGAACATTTATTGTTTATACATGATGATGTTTAATTAAATGCACGAATCTTATTATTATGCATATGGATGAACTAATATCATATGATGAAACCATAAGTTCCATAGGTAATAGAATTAGAACAATCAAGCATATGAAGAGTCATGTGCGGAAGATTTGATTGTATCTATTTACCTAGAATGCTTCTGTGATTAGGGGTGAAGTCGGACGCTTCATTTATAAAGATCAGAATATACATAATTGCTATATGATAGGATGATGATATCTCAATCATTTGGAGTATGACTCTAAGTTTGTATATTGGTGTAGTCACACGACCGATTAATCGAGGGATCAAAGTGAGAACACACTATAAATTATTTGTTAAGGTTAGTGTGCAAATCTCACTCTACCAATTAATCCCTAGACTTGAGGAATTGTGAAAATTCATTCATGCCTCAAATTTATTACTTTGAGATGTTAAAAAGTAATGTCTATTCATAGACTAGACTTGACATTTTGGGTAATGAATGTAGGACGTTTTGAATCAATTAATTCTAATAAAGGATCCACCACTCTACCTGAGTTATATATTAGGAAATTGTGGACATAACTAATTGAGCTCAAACCCCCGGTATAAGAAATAGTTCTTTTTATTTCAATTGATGTTAAATGTCAAATTGGGTCAATTAGACAATGGGACAAAATGAAGAACAAATTCCCATGGTCTAATTGTGAATACAAGTAAGGTGGAGGGACTTAGATATAATTAATGGTAGAAAATGACTTTCTTGAAAGTTCAAAAGGGCCTTATCAGTAAATATGGATTTGTTAATGGGACTTTCCATATTAAAGAAATATATATTAAAAGGGTTTTAATATATCAAGACAAAATCTTGTATGATGAGGGAACGATCTTCTTAAGATAAAGACTTGGAATCCTAAGTGGATCCCATTCAACACACACTTACATATACATCAAAGTTTCTACATATATAAGAGAATAACTTTTGGAGAAAGGACCATTAGTCTTTTCAGGAAAAGTACAACCAAAAAATAGGAGAAAAGTAAAAGTGTTTTGTGGTGTGTTATGTGGTGAATACTACTTAGAAGAAATTTCAAGACTACGTGATTTGGATTCAAACTTTGGAAAGTTTCTATTTCTTGTCAATCTTCAATTTGATTGGCTTTGAAGGTATTTTTTTTTTAATTAATTTTTTTGATCAATCTTAGATTAAGTGTTAAAGATGTAGAATTAAAGTAATCTAACAATTGGTATCGAGTGAATGGTCATGCTTTATTATCTATTTTTATTTCTTTTAAAAGAATAATCAGATCTGAAAATTTTATATGAGATATATGGTAATTTCATATCTGCATGTTCTTAGTAATAAAGGTGCAATTTTTTTTAGTATTGGGATGTACTATTTAAAATTGAATAAAAGAAAAAATATATTAACGTTGTTAACATGAGATGTTAGTTTATTAATATGGTTTTTTGTTGCATGAGTATATTAATAGTCTGTACAATTTTTGTTTTACTGCTTGCATATTAATTTGTTTAATTAGTGGCTATCATGTATCCTGTTTAATTAAACATAATCTTTTTACATAAGATAAATAGACGTTGGACTAATTTTTTAGCCATGTTAGTAGCTGCTAACAAAATAAAGTAGGATGTACTTTTAAGGCTTTGTACTTCAGTTAAGTTTTCTTTGCCTGACATGTGCTCTTCTTTGCATGATATGTATGGACCACATGCTAAGTAAATGACGTTTTTTTTTAGAAGTATATAGCTGCTGGAACTTTGTCTACTGTGACACATGAGATGCTTACAAAGCTTTTGAAGCTTGTACAATAGACATGGTTATAAGTGGTACACATGTGCAGTTCTATTTTTTGGAAGTTTGCTATTACAGCTTACTTTATTGGACAAGTACAATATTTATTCAATGCATGGGATGCACAAAAACATAGAACATGGAGTCATGCACTATATACTAATTAAAGATGCATATATAATGATGCAAACACATAGGACGTACATGCATGAGTCAGATATGTTTGTCCAGATGCTAAATTATTATATGATATATTAGATACACACATGACATGCTAGATTAGATATTTTTTTCTTATTTGCATGCATGATATTTATGAGATAACTATTTGCATATGATGCCAGCTATTTTTTTTTTCCGCAGTACACTAATATATTAATGATAGATCTTTAATTTTGGCAAGAGATGCATAATCTCTTCATTAGAAAATTAGAAAGATATAATTGTCTTAACGTTGTTTTTTTATTGATTAATACCCTCGGTCTATATAAAGCAAGTAAAAAGGATTTAATTTACTTAATTAAATCCCTTGCTAACCGTTATCAATTCAATATGAATTATTATATTTTTAGATGTGATTAATATGATCCCTACGGATAAATTAATTGACGCTAAAAATATTTTGCCTATTGTCATTCTCGGTAAAAAAAATTTCATGTATGGCTAGTGTGGAGTGTTTTCCTTACGGATTCATTATCTCATGATTATATTAATGAATTATGATGATGGTACACATCTGAAACATAGTTGACAAATTACTACGGTTTCATGCAATTATGTTTTAGTAGCAAAAGGAATAATAATGGAAATCATATTACATGTATGTAAAATTGATGGGTCTAGTAGAACTTCGCCGATTAAGTTGAATAATTTTGATGCCGTGACGGATAAGAGATTATTCATAAGTATTAGGTTTCCATTCTTTATATTTGTCTTATTGATACAATATGGGGGTGTTGTATTTTTATTATATAAGCGGAAATTGGTTATTAAATTCCCAAAACCAATATTTAATGCATTATAATAATTTTTGTGTAAATGTAAATGTTAGGATATCGTCTCAATCAAATTTCAGTCCCTTAGCATCTATCTTGAAAGAGAACAAGTTAAGCGGTCCCTAATTATGTGGATTGGGCGTAACATTAACATTATCTTGATCTTTTTGAAAGTTACAAATTCGTTCTCACTACCCATTGCCCCCTGAACCGCCAGACAATGCTAGTGCAAGGAAATTTGAAAGATGAGTACAAAAATGGCAAAAGGCCAATGAGATGTCCAAGTGTTATCTCTCGGCATCCATGTCAAAGCGTGCTCCGGCCAACACCAAAAATTTTGGTAAAACTCATTGAGATCATGACCAATTTGCAAGAGATGTTTGGCGAACAAAATCGCACTAAACGTCAGATTGCAATGGCAAACCTGATGAATACAAAAATGGATGATGGGACTCCAGTTAGGGAGCATATCCTTAAGATGATTGGCTATGTCAATGAGTTGGAGATCCTAGGCTAAAATAGACACCAATTCTCGGGGTTGATGCTATTCTTCGGTCTTTGCGGTTTCATTTAATCAGTTCAAGTTGAACTACAACATGAACAATATGGATCTGACACTGCCAAAGTTAATGAACTCTTTGCAGCAGGCTGAAGACTTAGTTAAGGTTAAGCCAAGTATACTGGTCTCAGAAAATGTTGGTGTTTCCAAGCCTAAGCGAAAAAGGCAAAGGCAAGTGGAAAAAGGGTAAAAAGTTTGCCCTTGGGGCAAAAGGGGAGTGGAGAAGAATTCAGGGGCTAAAGCAAAAGGTAATTGTTACCATTGGAAAAGCCCGGTCATTGGAAACGAATCGTAGAGAGTATCGGCTATGAAGCAAAAACAAAAAAGAAGGTATGCAATCCTTTATTCTTGAAACCAAAGAGTTGGTATTTCCTTCTAACACCTGTTATGTGGAATAAGAGGCCACTAACTACTTTTTGTAAAATGTTATATGAGTTTGAGGAGGAAAAAGAAGGATGAATGAAGAAAAGGTGTACCAAGCACTAGGGACGACAGAGGCAAATGTTGCTACAGTATCAATAGGAGTTTATTGTTTAGCATTAGAAAAGAAAATGTTGGTTTTAGAAGACTATTTTTATGTTCCAGGGATAATGAGAAATTTGGTTTCTGTTTTTGCACTTTATTATAAGTCAGAATATAATATTCTATTTCATTTGATTCAAAAGTTGTAATCAAATTAATAAAAAGATTATTGCCTCTGGTTTTTTGGAAAATGGTCTCTATTTACTTTCTTCTATGCTAGAAATAAATGATTTTGATATTAGTAATTCATCATATGTTATTACCTCAAAAGAGGGTATTTTCTTCAGTTAATCTAACAAACTTGTGGCACTTAAACTTGGTCATATCAATGAATAAGATTGATAGCTTGGAGTGAAAGATGGGATTTTAAGTTCACTCCCTTTATAATCTTCCTCAACCTGTAATCTTACTTAGAAGGAGAGATGACTAAAAGATCTTTTAAAGTAAAGGTTCAAGAGCCACATAGTTAATGGAGTTAGTACATCTGAGATGTACATGGGCCTATAAATGTGAAAACAAAAGGTAACTTAATGCAAAATATGATTTTGTTTCAATTAAGTGCACCAAGAACTCCACAACAAAAAGAGATTGCAGAAAGAAGGAACATAACCTTATGGGGTATGGTTTGGACTATGGTGAGTTATTCAAACCTGTCTCTATATCTTTTTGAGATAAGCCTTAGAAATGTCAGCAGATATTCCTATTTATGTTCAATCTAGATTAGTTTATAATTTAGATAAAACTTCCATGTAAAGTTCGAGTTTATCTAAACCTACTCCGATTGCCATCAGTAGTGGGAGGGCAATTAGACCTCCAGAAAAGTTAACCCTATTATTAAGGGACACTTTCTATGTTATATCATATGACAAAGATAAAGATCATATACACTAGGAAGAAGCAATTTCTAATATTGATTCGAGAAAATGGCTTGAAGCAATGAGATCGGAAATGGAGTCCATGTATTCCAACAAAGTCTGGGAACTTGTTGATCCATTGCCAAATATTAAGCCTATTAAGAATAAGTAGTTATTCAAAAGTTAAAGGGGAGCTAATAGAAATGTAGAGACTTTTAAAGCGAGACTGGTGGAGAAAATGTTTACTCAAAAAGAGGTTATCAAATATGAGAAAACTTTTTCGCCAGTAGCCATGAAAAGTCCATTAGAATCCTTCTAGTGATTGCTACTCATTATGACTATATGATTTGGCAAATGGATGTAAAGACTGCGTTTTAGAACCTAGAGGCTTTACAGTTCCTACAAGCTTTAAGGAGTTTGAATGTAAACTTTGATCAAACAATCAAATCGTTTGGTTTTGATCAATGTAAGGAAGGACCTTGTGTTTTACAAGAAGGTTGAAGCTACAATGGCTATGTTAATGGTCTCATATGTATATGGTACACTAGTCATTATGAATGATATAATCTATGAGGACCAAATACTATATATTGGTATATATGTATGTGCAGACCCTTATATTAATATTATGGGTTTTAGAATGGTTGCTATATGGCTTTGAAGGCCAGTGGGAGATTGTTGGGATATTTGGCCTTTACAAAGCCAATGAACATTTATTGTTTATACATGATGATGTTTAATTAAATACACGAATCTTATTATTATGCATATGGGTGAACTAATATCATATGATGAAACCATAAGTTCCATAGGTAATAGAATTAGAACAATCAAGCATATGAAGAGTCATGTGCGGGAGATTTGATTGTATCTATTTACCTAGAATGCTCACAGTTAGGGGTGAGGTCGGACGCTTCATTTATAAGACTGTAATATACATAATTGCTATATGATAGGATGATGATATCTCAATCATTTGAGTATGACTCTAAGTTTGTATATTGGTGTAGTCACATGGTCCATTAATCGATGGGATCAAAGTGAGAACACACTATAAATTTGCTGTTAAGGTTAGTGTGCAAATCTCACTCTACCAATTAATTCCTAGACTTGAGGAATTGTGAAAATTTGTTCTGTCTCAAATTTATTACTTTAAGATGTTAAAAAGTAATGTCTATTCATAGACTAGACTTGACATTTTGGGTAATGAATGTAGGACGTCTTGAATCACGAATTCTAATAAAGGATCCACCACTCTATGGAATTATGTATTAGGAAATTGTGACATAACTAATTGAGCTCAAACCCGGCCGGTATAAGAAATAGTTTCCTAATGCTCAATTGATGTTAAATGTCAAATTGGGTCAATTAGACATGGGTGTGACAGTGAAGAACAAATTCCCAATGGTCTAATTGTGAATACAAGTAAGGTGGAGGGACTTAGATATAATTAATGGTAGAAAATGACTTTCTTGAAAGTTCAAATGGCCTTATTGTAAATATGGATTTGTTAATGGGCACTTTCCATATTAAAGAGATATATATTAAAAGGGTTTTAATATATCAAGTACAAGTACTTGTATGACAAGGACTTGTCTTCTTAAGATAAGACTTGGAATCCTAAGTGGATCCCACTACACACATGTATTTACGTATTCTCAAAGTTTCTCTATATAAGAGAATAACTTTTGGAGAAAGGGACCATTAGTCTTTCAGGAAAAAGTACAACTAAAAGTAGGAGAAAATCAAAAGTGTTTGTCTTGTCTTTGTGTTGTGTGGTGAATACTACTAGAAGGTCAAGACTCACGTGATTTGGATTGAGCTTTGGAAAGTTTCTATTTACTGTCAATCTCCAATTTCGGCGGCTTTGAAGGTATTTTTCTTTTAATTATTTTTTTGATCAATACTAGATTAGCATGTTAAAGATGTAGGATTAATGTAATCCAACAGTAGTGACCAAGAGAAACTAATTATGATTAACAAGAATGAACTGCTAAAGATGTAAAGTAAAGATTGAATCGAGCTAGAGATGAGTTTTCTTATTGAATAACAACATCGGTTACAATTTTTTTCTCTCTCTCTTGTTCTAGTTTTACAAATTTTTCTCTAATGATTTCAAATGAATCTTTTACTTCTCTTTCCAGTCTTTATATAGTGCTATGAGAATAGCTTTCACCAATCATTAACTGTCGCGTGTCTATCCTCTTCTTCTTCCTCCTTTTTTTCCCGTCTTAAACCTGCAATACACAAACTACATTTGCGAAATATTGACCATTACATCGATATTTTTTTATTATTCAAGATATTTGGGCTGGAATATCGGGTTGACGATATTTTCCCATGACATCGCCCCCTCTCGACACTTTCAAATTTCGACCACGAAAAATTTGAATGTTTCGAGAACCAACATAAATTTAAAATTTTCAAAATTCAAAATTTCAAAATATCAAGCGGTTACATCTGAAAAATGAACAGTTATCACGAAATATGAACAATAAAAAGCTTCAATTATTTTCTCTCTCTTCACTTATCCACAAAAAGCTTGAGACACTCCAACCCCACCACCATTAACAAACTAAAAAAGTTTCAACTTGAATTTTTCCGCTGTCTCCATCATCAAAACTTTCTGCAAATTTGTCAGGTTAGTTAACATAAACACTTAAAATGGGATTTTCTGCAATAAACTTCATCGTTCACTACACCATAACAGCTTTTTTGTGACAGGGGCTTTTTCTGATTTGTGACGCCAAATAGACGTCAGAAAATTTGTGACGCGATAATAGCGTCACTATATGGGTTTTGCCGTCACAATAAATTAAATAAGTAATTTGTTTATTTTTAGAAATGTTTAGAAAATATAGTGACGGCAAGAAGGCGTGAGATAATAATACACGTGATGGGCATGTGCAACAAGATGAGGCGTAAACTCGGAACTGTCTGCAAAGAATTGGATTTCTTCTCGACCTCAACTCAAGAACACAACAAAGAGAAACCCTTCCCTCTTAACTCCGCCTGATCTTTTCTCCATGTTTCTTGATCTATTCGAATTCCACCTCATTTTCGTTGATCTTTCCCAAATTTCGATGAAATTGACTAAAGGAAGCAGTTTGTTCATCTCAATTTGTTCATCTTAGACAAAGGTACCATCTTTCCAGCTGAAAAGCCTGAGATCCCAGATTGGTCTTGTTAATCAAGAGCCTATTCTATTCGCAACATCCATAAAAGACAATATACTGTTTGGCGAAGAAGAGGCTTCAATAGATCTTGTAATTGAAGCAGGCAAGGCAGCTAATGCACATAACTTTATTACAAAATTACCTGATGGATACAATACTCAAGTAAGCGTCCACAATAGTTTTTATCATCTATTAAAAGTTTATTTATTGTTTACTATAACTAATTTGTTGAGCCATCTCGTCTGCTCGATCAGGTTGGGAAATTTGGAGTTCAGTTGTCTGGAAGCCAAAAACAAAGACTGGCAATTGCACGAGCTCTAATAAGAGACCCGACAATCCTGCTGCTTGACGAAGCTACAAGTGCATTGGACGCACAGTCAGAAAGGATAGTACAGGACGCTCTGGATCAAGCAGCACAAGGGAGAACAACAATAATTGTGGCCCATCGCCTCACAACCATCAGAAATGCCGACTTGATTGTGGTTCTTGAATCAGGAAAACTACTAGAATTGGGTTCTCATGATGAACTGATGCGTATGAACAATGGAGAAGGTGGTGCCTACTCTAAAATGGTGTTCCTTCAACAATCGGGTAAGAATGAATTTAAGCAACCCCCTCATTTTCAGACAGAGGGTAGTAGTCAGCATAGAATGATGCCCATGCCAAGTCCAGTCAGTGCGAGGTCAAGTAGGCAAATCAGACCCGCTTATTCCATGAGTCCTGCATACCCCTTCAGCCCAGCATATGCAATGAGTCCAGCATTCTCCATCCAAACTAATCACTATGATATTCCAGCTGAAGGAAATTTGAAAGCCTTAACCTATCCTCCACCTTCACAGTGGCGCTTGTTGCAAATGAATGCACCTGAATGGAAAAATGCAGCTCTTGGGTGCCTGGGTGCAGTTGGTTTTGGAGCTGTTCAACCGGCACATTTCTTCTGCTTGGGAACAATGATCACAGTGTTTTTTATCCAAGATACTGCACGTCTCAAATCAGAGACCAGATTCTATTGATTCATGTTCCTAATTGTCGCAGTTATGTGCCTCATCACCAATCTCCTCCAACATTACAACTTTGCTATCATGGGAGAAGGCTTGACCAAACGGATACGAGAGAAAATGCTTGCAAAGGTGTTAACATTTGAAATTGGATGGTTCGATGAAGATAAGAACACAAGTGCCGCCGTTTGTGCAAGGTTGGTTACGATCTTTTAAGGTATCTATAGTTCCATACTACTACTTTCGACGAAGTTCAATTTTGTTTTTCGCTATTTTGGTTTTGTAATTCTTGAATTCGTTTTCTAGGGTTTATAAATTTCTTGTTGATTGAGTTTTAAATTTTATTGTTTTGAATTTCAGGTGTATCAAAAGAAAAACAAGTTCCAACTTGTTCTCAATTCATTAGCATTTGTTAGTTCTCCAGAAGAAAGAGAAGCAAGCAAGCGAGACCAAGGAGCAGCAGCGGTTACCACTCTCTCAATCTATCATCAGGTAGGAATTAAACCCGTGTGTTTTTATATCAATTAGCAGCTTTGATTTCTTAAAAGTTTTTTTGAAAGTGAATACTGGCTGTATGTATGTCAGTTTCACTTCTATAGGTCGAAAACTTCTTTTTCTAATTTATCAATGTTTAAAGTGAGCCATTGAGTATAATAGAATTTTTATAGGTCTGTATGTATGTCAGCAGAGCAGCTATATCAGCAACATCGACGACCAACAAAGGTGTTGGTGCTGCTGCTCGATTTTTGAAAATCCAGTAAATAAACTTAACATGTTGGTGGTGGGGCTGGGGTTCTTCCAAATACCTTGCTGCTGAGGTATATCTCTCTCTTGCGCTCAATTAAGAAGGTGAATGATTTTGTAGGTAGCATAGACAAGAGCAAGAGATATCGAGGAAGAGATATTAGTTTTGCAGGAATGCTTAGAAGAGAGGAATGGGTTGTTGCTAGCTTCAGCTTCAAAGGCTGAGCAGGTAAAGATCATGAAATCTTCTCTTTGGAAGTTTATTATTCTAGATCCTGTGTAATTTGCTTGAATGATTATGTTTTGTTGCCCTTTTTGTAATGACCACAACTACAAAATCCTGTGAGTTTTGAATCATAGACTTACAATATCAGCTTCCACTTCCTGACATAACATTATGCACTCACATTATCAAATCTAATGGAGAGATGGACTGATGGAGGTCATGCATGTAATCATTTCCCAAGTGAGCGAGGCGGTTCTTCTTGTTCTTCACATCAGTTAATATACTCATGTTTTTCTCTACACTCCCAAAGATTTTTAATAGCCAGGCCATTACCAAATTCTCCCCACTTGTGTGTGTTTTCAGCTGGTCTGTCCCCCATTTTTAAATATTTGGCTCTATATTCATTTATAGTTTCACTTACATATGTACATACTTCACATTATTCTTCATTGCTCTCTCAAAGCTGGAATGTAAATCTTAACCATGTCCATCTTCACAAATTCTGTTCTTGTTCTTGTTGTCCTACACACTTTAAAGTCTTTTGCCACAACCCTTCCACGACACCCTCTAAAAGTCGATTTTTACTCCAGTTCTTGCCCTCACCTTGAACAACTGGTAGGATCAGTGACATCTCAACAATTCAAAGAAGCACCAGTTTCGGCACCAGCAACGATTCGTCTTTTTTTCCATGACTGCTTCGTCGAGGTAATAATCTACAATTCGACTCTTCTTTCATGACTGCTTTGTTGAACTGTTGAAGTGTTGATTTACTTCAAATGTGCAATATAGAATTTTGTGTAGTCTGAAGCTAACGTGCACCCGTAGTCCAGTCCACAAATCAAGTAGCATTGATACATAATGTGTCTCTGACACTAACATGCACTTTGCGCCGTTTGGTGATTATTATTTATGAGTGTCTGTATACTGTTCAGCACAAGTGTCATTCTGGTGCATTATACTATTATAACAAGGACCACAGTAGTAATGACTGAGAATTGAATTTTTTGTTGTATTTGTTGTTTTATAGGGTTGCGATGGGTCTATTCTTATATCGACGAAGGCAGGGAGTGCAGTTTTAGCAAAGAAGGATGCACAGGATAACAAGCATTTGGTAGTGGAGGCGTTTGATGGTATAAAGAACGCTAAAGCCTTGGTGGAGAGCAAGTGCCCTGGTATTGTTTCTTGTGCTGACATTGTGGCCATTGCTGCCAGAGACTTCGTTCACTTGGTAATTAGCTATCTTGTACTATAATTTCATTCATCTGATCGATATGCCTATAGAATATTTAAGGCTAAGTTTCCAACAAAATACAATTTTAGAGATGATGTAGAGATTGTGTCATTTGCCTTTTTGATGTCGTATATAATGTCAGCATGACATAAAATAGTGATGTATGTTGATGTCAAATGTAGGTTGAACCTCTGCTCTCTGGTGGAATGACTAGATACCTGATTTCTTTTTCATCACATTCATTGTCGCCTTCAACAATCAACCCAAATCCTGCCAACTTATCTTATGTTGCCTCCCAGGTCCATATGTGTTTTCTAGAAGTCTACAACATTATGATTCCACACTATATTATACACATTACATGATTACGTTACAGTGAGAAGTTAGTAGTTTAGTACTCCTTTAAAATAGAGTGGCATTCGTGTAGATCTTTTCCGTGCATATATGAGAGCTGGCAGTTTGTGGAGTTGGTTTCTCAAGTAGGATTGTTTTGTCATTTTCTGGGCAGAAAAAAACAGCAAAAGGCACACAACTACCCAAAAATAATTGAATGATCATATGTAGGACACTACACCAAGTTTGCCTCATCAGATTGTTCCTTGACAGCTTCAAGACACACTAACATTATTCAGATTCTACAGTTAAGTAGATTACATTTGGCTAAGTGCTGAATATGGTTTGATGGCATCAATCTATTAAGGTTTTTTTTTAAGAAAATTATGTGGGAGGGAAGGGGAAGTTTCAGACTTCACAAAGATTTTTTGTTCAAGTGACCGATGACTCTCATTGACCACTCGGTTTAACAAACAGTTGTATTCTTGTCGATTTGTGAGTAATCTTGAAAGCATTTTTATTTTTTCACTAAGTACAACTTCAGATTGGCTTGTTAATTAGTAGGAGGGGATTACTTTTTCATTACAGTTCATTATCTACTGTCATGGCACTTAAAAATCAAAATCCTGTCCTTCTGATTGGTAGAGCTTAATCTAAGGTTAACCTTCATTCCTTCGCCTGTTAAGGTGAGTGGTGTTCTGATTTCGAGTTAACTTGATGAAGATTACCAATAATAATTCCAATCTATGACGCAGGTAGGTTGTCCTTATTATCAAGTGAAGACAGGGAGGTGGGACAGAAAATTTTCTTTGGCATCAAGAGTGAGCTCAAACATCCCAAGAGCCAACTCAACAATCGATGAGCTTCTTAAAACTCTTTGACTCAAAAGGAGTAAGCCTGCAAGACCTAGTGGCTCTTTCAGGCGCCCACACAATTGGTTTCTCTCACTGCGAGCACTTTGTCAGTCGACTCTACGACCATCAGGGAACTAAGAAACCCGACCCTTCCATTGACCCAAGGCTCGTAAAGGCCTTAAAAATGTCCTGCCCTCATTATGGTTGTAATGTAGGCGTCGTTGTACCATTCGATGTCACCACACCATTCACATTTGATCACTCATATTACGGGAATTTGGAGAACAAAATGGGGTTGTTAGCTACTGACCAAGCACTTCTCTCGGATAAAAAAAAAATGTGTGTGGGGGTGTCTGTTATTTTATTGTCTTTTTTAATTAAAAAGATTAAGTGAAATGACATAATTCACTTGTTGATAAGCTCATTGCTCATTCTTGTTGTTTAGAATGTGAAATTAAAAATTAAAGTGACTTTAAATTATTGGTTTTGCTTCTTTGACTGTTGTTTTGGCTTGAATTGGAGACATGCTTTTAACTAGCTACTTCTCTCCTTCGTTTATTTTGCTTGAGCATGTTGGATAATGGTGGGATCTTTGCTTTTGCTATGCAATGTATTTGGCTAAGTGGTTTATTCTATTCTTTGTTCAATTGTTAAGTACTTGATATTATGGAAATTGAATATAGTTGTACTTATTTCTGTTGTATATTTCACGTGGATATGACAAGGAAGATAAAGCAACAAGGGATTATGATCTAGCTGCTTTGAAGTATTGGGGTCCCACTACCACAACCAATTTCCCGGTAGAATACACTTTACAAGTCAACATTATTTAATCTTTGTTAGTTGTCTTTGAATTTGATAGAAGAAAACTGATGTGGTGGTTAACTGTGTAACTCTATATTTTGGATAACAGAAGAATAGGAAAAAAAAATGGTTTAGGATTGTTTTACTGTTAGTAGTGCCGATGGTTTGTTAGTGCATTCTTTTATTGAGTTGAACCTCAAGGTTTTGCTTTATTTCTTCCTTTCATTTTCTACGTTGATACTTTAACCAAGGTTGGAAGTTGGAACTTATGCCACTTTAATCTGTTATAATGTAAGCCAGTTTCCATGTCATATGACACCAGGCTATATACTCGAAGGTAAAGGCAGTACCCGTTTAGTTGTATATATGTCACTTTGTTGTTCATATAGCTTCTAGGGCTAAAGAGGCTCCCATAGGTGCTTTACTGTGTATTAGTGTTGTGTTGTCAAATAGTAATGGCCTATAGCTTCTTTGATATCCTAGTGGCATGGTTATTTTCTTGCTATGTTACTAATTTGGTAGACTAGAAACTATGTCACTTAGTTTTAATTGGTATAAGTAAACCTATTGTTGTATATATCTCTCGTTACATTTTAAGGTAGAAGTCTATCTAAATTCTTTTGTTAAATGAAACAGGTAATGCATGTGACATTTGTTTGTTGCCGACTTTGAAGGATGGAGGTGGTCGATATTGCCACTTGGACACTTTCTAATAAGAAGACTTTCTTTCTAGCTAGTTGTAAGCATAATGTAATGTACTTTTTCGTTTGGAAAATTGAAGTACTTGGTGTTTACAAGTGACTTGATAACTTTGAGTGATGGAATGAATGTTTTATTCTTGATTCTTGAATGGGATTGACGGTGTGATTGTGTATTTTATGAAATGGATTGTTTTTTCAAAGAGTTGTATCTTGGCTAGTTCATATAACAACCGGTGCTGGCTAGGGCTAGTTGTATCTTGAATAATAATAATAATTGGTTGTTATACATCCATCGGTGGATGTGGATGTATAGCAACCAATTATTATTATTTTTTTCTAAAATATATTTTGTGACGTCTAAATGACGTCACAAATTTTGTGACGCCATTTTGACGTCACAAATATTTGTGACGCCATTTTGGCGTTTAATTTCATTAAAAACGGCGTCAAAAATTTGTGACGCCATTTTGACGTCACAAATAATTGTGACATCGTTTTGGCGTCACAAATTAGTGACGCCAAAACGATGTCACAATTATTTGTGACGTCAAAATGGCGTCACAAATTTTGTGACGTCGTTTTGGCGTGACAAATTAGTGACGCCAAAATGGCGTCACAAATATTTGTGACGTCAAAATGGCGTCACAAAAATAATTGACGCAAAACTGTGACGCCATATTTGTGACGCCAAAATGGTGTCACTAAAATTATTTGTGACGCCATTTTGGCGTCACAAAAAAGCTGTTTTGGTGTAGTGGTTGTCTTTAATCTTGAAGAAAAACATCTGTTTTCCTTTATATATTACTAGAATTTAGGGTTAGGGTTTTGAGCTTGAATGTGTTATTTGTGTGTCCCTATACTAACTATACCTTGAATTATAATTTTTGACAGTATGGCTAGGAGAAAAATTTGTGTTAATTTTAAACGCACCCTCTCGAAACAATCCTGGCTTCAACGTCAAGAACGCATGCTTTCGACATATAGTTTTTCACCTCAAAACCCGACATTATCCCCAAGAGACCTCGATACGCGTTTAATTAATAATATATTATATACTTATACTAGATATAGCGATAGTGGCTCAGATAAAGGCTATAATTCTAATAAAAAATTTATTGTTTTTAATGATACCGATATGTTGAACGAAAGTATTGAATCTGCAACTCGAAATAACTCGTCCTCTTCAGTCTCGTCATCACAAAGGACCGAGACTGACGAACCAGAATGGCGTGCCATGTATCTGGCTGACGGCCCCATTCCTTTGAGACTGTAGATTCAGAATCTGACCGCAAAGTTATGGACGATAATAGCATGTGGAGTAATGGCTTGAACCCTTGTTTTCCCCAAAGACCCAACTTAGACATAGTTAAAGCTGCCTACCAAATACCAGAGTCTGTCCATCTTCGACATTATGCTGGTAGTACAAAAGGAACTCGATGTCAAAGCGGCGTTCCTCAAACCACCATTATTACCATTGGGCAACTAGCTGCTGGCCTGCGCCTTCCCTTATCTAATCTCGATCGAGAAGTACTGAACTACCTTACCATTTCTCCTGACCAAGGCATAGGCAATTTCTAGAGATTGCTGTACATTTGTAATTTATATATTTCTCACCTTGCACCCGATGTCCGGATATCCCAAAGGATTCGTCTTATCGATATCCAAAAACATTATACCTTTGTTGAACATAACGAGAAGAATAAACATGGTATAAAAGAGCCCAGTGGTTATTTTTATCCCAAAAAATGAATTAACCGTGCAGACATTATAAGGATAAACCAAGATAGTGATTTCAGATGACCATTATACCCTATCGTTGTATCTGGGCAATGGGAGTCATCTGCTTCAGTCGCTTTTCCATCCTTGGCATATCCTATTTTTAACATTAAAGGTACGTTATTTTACGACACCCCATCCCTCCTCTATCTTAGACCTGCTATATGACTAGTCTATCATTCCGACTTTGTTTCAGTGCCCAAACCAACTGATAAATGTAAAATGAATAGTTTTACCTACGAATAAAAGATTGAACTCTAAACGCAAGTAAGACTAAAACTATTTTCTCGTGTGTTATATCAAAGATTATTCTACTCTCGAATCTATCGAAATAGAGTTGGAGTAAAATATTCGTTCCACTCCTAGCTTGTTAGTATTCAATATTTTCTACGACTATCTGTCTATCCAAAGTTAATGAGAGTAATGTGGGATTTATGGTACTATGCAATTATGCTAACAAGATACGAATAACGAAATGACGGAAATATTAAGGTTTGAATCTAGATAAAGAATTAGGGGAATTTGATTCCACCTTGAATCCAACTTCATAGCCTAACATAAATTGTTGTAATCCAATTCTTACGTTCTTACGATAAGAATTGGTCGTTCTAATTCCTAATCATTCATGACAATCTCTACCAACTAATGACTAGAATGTGAGGAAGTTCAACCCATTCTCATGGCGAATCAACTACCTTTTAGAGTGGAATAGACTCTTACAACTAATTATACACTACACAATCAAGTTTTCATCAAGGCTTCATCAAACCCCTCTAATGGAGATTTAGCCTTGATTCATCAAACTATCATTACCATATGAAATTAAACAAGGCATGACATAAAGATTATAACTTTACTATATCGATCTACTCAAGAATTCAAATCTAATTTAAACAACTAAAAAATGAATAACGACTAATAACTGAATTTAGATCTAAGTAATTTAATAAACCAAACTAAAATTATCAATAACTAACTACTTTTATTAATCTAATGAATAATAAAATAATGATTTAAATACTAAATTCAAATGAAAACTAATTAATTAATGGAGTGAAAACTAGATCTAGAACTATGTTCTAATAGCTACTTGCTACCTAAAACTAACTATTTTCTTAAGAGTTAAGTCTTCTCAATTCAAATGGAGGAGACAAGATCCACATTTTCGTGCATGAGCTAAGGAGCCATGTTTTGGGTCGGAAAATCGAGCCCAAAACCCAATTTCTTCTGTCCATAGAGGTTTTTTCAGTTGGATTTTTCTTCAACAGACTTTTTGTCCACTTCTACTCCTCTGATTGGGTCAAGGTTTAATCCATTGGAAATCTCTTTCCGAGCCGGGCGTTTTGACATAAGGTACGCCCAATTCCGAGGTATGAGTCCAAAGATACGGTCTTTGGAAGTTCTATTGACTTTTGTGCGCTATTTCTGCCAGCGTTGACTTTGACTTTTCAATTTTGACCGGGCTTTTTAAAGGCTTTTTCTCCTTGAATCTTGGCCTTTAATCTCATAACTCCTTATCAAGCAACCCTTGCTCCTTTATCTCGCCAAAGTGACACATTTATGCACTTAATTGACTCTAATGCCTGAAATACATAAAAGCACATAAGCAGCATTAACTTTTATTTATTACTCGCATAATTAGTCTAAATGTATTATTGTTAAGGGATTAAAACTACAGTTTTGGGCTCTTATCAAACCACCCCCAAACAACATTTTGCTTGTCCTCAAACAAATATGAGAAATTAACATAAGTGATAAAAAATGGAGTTCTAACTAATCTCGTTTCGCCGAGTGCGATTGCATTGACCATATGCAACAAGGCCTTAGACCACTAGGAATTCCCTAGTGGACGAGTTATAGCCTAGTGAGAGTTTTACAGTAAATGTACTCACAAAATTCATCTATACTACAACGACTAAGAAATAAACTATTGTTTCCTTATATATGTCTCAATTATCTATACATTTCACTAGTAATGAATAAAGAATAATCAAGTCAAAACCTAAGCTAATATATGCATAATAATCAATCATCTACGAATAAACATGTATACAATGAGTAATACTATGAAATGCACTAGCAGGTCCGTTTCTAAAAACTCGGAATAACGTCTTTAAGTAGGTCCTCACATAAATGTCAAGACAAAAACCACTCTGATTTTTCCGGTCAAGTTTCACTACTCCAATGTGCAGTGGGCACACTTTACCTTACAATCTCAATGACACACAAGGAAGCCGAAGTCGATCAATCACATCTTCCACTTACTATCACACTAACCTATTCCTAATTGAGCTAGAGGTCTTTATTAGGTGTTGCGGGGATTAGGAGATGGTTTAAGAAGGAAGAAAATTGATATTCAAAAAGGACAAGTCTGAGATAATAGTCTTCATATTATGTAACTAGAGAAAACCTTGTTCTTTATTTTTGCTTCTACACTTTGTTTCCATCCTTAGCCATATTTTTTTCTTTTTCTTTTGCTTTTGACTTCTTTGATTCTATTTTTAGAGTTCTAACTCTTTATTTTCTTTTATTTATTTATTTATTTTTATTTGGATGGAATCTTTCTTTTCTTATCTGAAACAACTAACTAATTCTTGATTTCAAAGGTTTTTCTCTTTTCTATTCTTCATCTCTATTTTTGAGTCATTCAAAATATAGGTAGGCTGATATATATATATATATATATATATATATATATATATATATATATATATATATATATATATATATATATTTTTTTTGGTTTGTTTTTGTAACAGGGTAAAGGATTTGCGGTTTATGAAAGGCTAAAGAAAGGCTCAGAGGGGCGACTAGCAGAAAATAATTCATAGGTTTGAATTTCTTGCTATATCGATCCAAAGAGGGCCTAAATTATCGCTTAGGATATGGTATAGTGATCAAGAAAGTGGACGTGTGATTTCTCTATCCGGATTTTACTTTTCCCTTGTGTCATTTTTCTAACGTTTCACTCATATAAGGCTTTAGGCTATATTCTCACAGGATTTGTAGAATAAGTACTCTAGCCTAGATTTTAGAAACTTACTGCCAAACAATCATATATACTCATGCAATATATTTATAGAAAGATACAAAGATTATTATCTACATATTAATCTAAGTTTTTAAAAACTATTCTAATACAAAAGCTACGTGAGATTTCTAGATTATCAATGGCCTAGAGAAGGGAAGCAATACCAATATTCTTAAGTGTATAACATAAACTTTTTATTTATATTTTTAAAATTTTTGAATTTTTACTAGAAAACAAGTGCATATTATACATATCTATATCCTAACAGATGCCTTAATTACACGTGTTTCTATGCCCCCAAACAAGAAGCATGCTTTGTCTTCAAAGTATATAAATAAACAGGGTAGAGAAATACCATGGAAACGCGTGAAATTCTGAAACATCTGCAAAATAAGGTTAAACATACTAATATAGAAAATAAAAAATTGACGCAACTCTATAGGAGTTCCACCCTTTATTGGGTTAATAAGAAATAAATTGCTTGGGACATAAGCAGACACTAACTGAAACTAAAAACTTACCTTAACTCCCGTTTAAGCCTCATCCTCCTCATCTCTAATAAAGAAATGTGGTTCCTTCGCATCTTGCCATGCCATGATGATTTGTCAGGCTTCACGTCACTTATCATCTACTATAGCTAACCTGTCAAGCGCCACTTGGTCTGATGGGGTGTAAGGTGCAACCTGATGAGGTTGTATCCTCCACCCTTGCCAAGTCATTGCACAGAACGATCGAATAATACAATTGGTGGATCTCACAATGTCGACCCCAACCCAATCCGTGAAGCTGGCACAAAAAATAGGAAAGGAACATAGCATAATATGACAAATTAAAACAGGCATAAGAAGGTACTTATGCCTCTTGCTATGGGCTCGGGCTAAACTAGACATTAGGGTCTGGGGAATATCATAGAGTGTACGTCCCCCAACTAAGCAAGGAAAATATTACAAGTTTCGTCATTCACAGAAGAATAACGCCATTCCCCTCTAATGTTTAGCATGATCCAAAAATATAACAGTGCCCACGTTCATAGACAGGCTACCAAGGGCAACGTTATAATCCCCTTGGTCCTCAATCCTAAAGATTCCTGCCCCGTAATGCTCATGCAAATCCTCATAGTTATACATGTACATATTATCTACCAAATAGGCCCATGAGTCTTGTATTTCAGCGGGCATAGCAAGTCCAAGAACCAAGAAATTTCCATCGGTTCATCCCCGATGGTGATGGAAAACACTTGTTCTCCATCTGGTCTATCAAAGAACTTACAATTATCATAAAAATAAGATGTAAGTGCGGGAGAATAAAGTTCATCAGGTCTTACCATTAGCGGTTCCCAGCCTACGTGTATTATAACCTCGCGAAACCAAGCACCATAAGCGTCACTTTGGAACAAGTCTTCAAAAGACTGTTTCGGTATGATATGAGGTGATATCACCACAAAACTACTCTCTAGAACAGCTGGGACGATCTAGGAATAACTCACAAAAAATTGGAATTTTTCGTGCCTATAGATGTCAGAGCGCATGGGGTGCTCAAGCTATGCCTGGGTAGGGCGCGAGATGCGCCTTGGTGAATTTTGAGTTCTAGGCACTTAGGCGCAGGGCGCGCTCACTTTTTGCCTGGGATGGGTGCGGGTCGCGCTCAGGTGAATTTTTGAGTTACAGGTGGGCAAGTGCAGGTGGTGCTCTACTGAGGTGCAGACGCGCTCCGTGCTGCTGAAGTCCTAAAGTGAAGAAGAAAAAACGGAACTTGGGAGTGAAAGGTGAGAGATGAAAGTGGGATGTAGTGTGGGTTGTGAGTGTAGAATGAAAGAAGTTTATATAGGTTGGGAGCTTCCAAAACAAATTGGCAAGTTGCCAAAAAGTTTTAAGGCAATTGCCGGAAACAAAATATTTCCAAAACCGAAAACGGAAACAACCCATATTATCTATTCCAAAACCAACCCAATATCTTTTAGGTTGAATTTAGGATAGTAACTACCTAACTCATTGAGATTTCATCCTACCACAATATCTACTCATAGCCATGCCCATATTGGCAACATCCCCAACAATCATCGCAAAATTATCTAATAATTTTTTTGGATCATATAAAAATCATGCTAGACTAAATAATACCACCCCCAAACAATTCGGGAAGGTGGGATTAACAATAAAATCAAAGCACAATTTGAAAAGAACCAAATTATATTAAAATTTAAATTCAAATACATTTAACTACGAAATTTAACAACTTAACATCCAAACTACTAAAAACAATAAAAACAACTAAATAACATCGACACAACAACTTTTTCTAAACAACTAGCCACGTGATGAAGATGGACCCTGAGATGGAGATTGGGCCTGGGATTGTGATGGGGCCTGAGATAAAGAAGGGCCCGAGCCATCCGTCCTTTGATGACGACGCTCATGTCTATCAAACTCATCTGAAACAGAAACCTCTAGGGGTGGCATGTGTTGTAGAATCTCTACTTGGAACAGGCATTGTGCTTCCATTGCTGCTTTCATCTCTGCCTTCATCTTTGTATACTACGCATTGTGATGCTGAAGGAGTGTCTCCATATTATACAAGATATCATCCTGACCCTTTTCGAGGATTTCAAACTCATCTGAAGGTTCTTTTGTTTATTTCGAATTATGATCTGTCTATCATGTACATCTTCACAGATAGCATAAATGCACGCCAGTATGCATCACTAACATGCGTTCTGAATCAGACGTACACCCTCCAAGGCATCTTCATCCAAACATGTCATGCCCTCCATTTTCTCATCCGAATCAACCACCCTATCCTCTGGCAACATCCAAGTCTTTTGGATACACTCCGTATAAATAATTTCATTTGCATGCAATTTCAACATCCTCCGCTCAGTTCTTGGTTCCCCCCCCCCAAGACAACATTATCTTCGTAATTAAAACATAAAATGGTGCGATACTCTTCCAAACTCCTCTAATCATATTTATCAAAAACTCGAGGATACAGAATTCATACCTCTTCTTTTGCAATATCCAGAGAACGTGCATACATGTCAAACTGATGTCGCTCACTTTTTCCTTCCCAATGACGTTCTTACCAATCCACTGAGCTACCACCAGTTGGTTGGTTCGCAAAGATGTTTGTCAAGCATAATGAGAATTCGGATTGTATTGACCCTCCATGACTGTGTCGTTCATCAATGCAAGAACTCCAGTATACTAGGATTCCTGTACGGTGGCTTCGAGGTGGCGTTCAGGCATAATGCCTAAAATCTCAGCCAACTTCTCTCTCGATAATTCTCTCCTAGTCCCAGCCACTTTCATGAAAATTTTCTGACAATCCAACTCTCTCTTCTTATAGAATTGTTCGACCAAATCGGAGTAGTAGAAATCATCTGTCGAGTACCACAACCTATTCCAATTCTTCCTAATCATCTCATCACCGTAAAATGGCATGAAGCGATCGGTAGTAAAAACTTGTTCCAGCAAAATTCTTCGTCTTAGAGCCATTGAAGTTTTGGGTGGATTTGTGGGTTTGAATAAGGTGGGGAATGGAGTTAAAATAAAACTCACTTAAAAGAATGGGAGGGAGCTCGGTGGTGGCGGTGGCAGTTCGAATTCTTGTATTTTTGGATGTTCTTGGTGGTTGGAATTGTTGAAGATGGTTGTGGGAGAGGTTTAGAGAAGATTTGAATTTGTTTTAAACTGTTGGCGTGGGTGTATTGAGGTTTCTCTTTTTTTTTATTTTTTATTTTTAGTTAGGGTTTTGAATTTGGTAATGGCGGAATTGGAAAGAGGAAGAAGAAGAACGTAATGCATTCTTGGTCCGTATTGTTGACTTGGGCCCAAGCCTAATTCGATTTTCGAAATTCGTTGATTTTTCGCGCAACTTCAAACTAAAATTGCCGCCTCGTTACCGGTCCGATTTATGTGAATGAGATATGGAAACGATTAGAAGAGAATTTCCAATCCAGTGATACATAAAACACTCTATTCTAACCATGGATGACATATAAGAAGATGGAAAATGCTTCAAAATGCGTGCATGACATAAGTTATGCGAACAAATGAAATCTAAATTAATAGATAATGTCAACCCGAATCGAAATACGATTAAACGGCCTAAGCAACCTAAATGGAAAGTTGAACAATCAAGGATGGAAAAACGAACACCCCACCCCCAAACAAATTTTTGACAATAGAGTTTAGAAAATTTGTTTTAAAAGCAGGTCATTTAAAGTCAGATTTCCGAGACTTCCTAAATTACTATTTTTATGATTGTAACCATTTTTATTTTTTATGAATAAGATTTAATATAAGAAAAACAAGAAAGCAATAAATGCATAATTCACACCATAGAGAAACATGACTCAAAAACTGAGAAAACATGCACGAGTGGAATATGTGAATTATGTTAACCTTGGACTTAGGATCCGGTACTTACAGCCACACACTCTATGGGGAGGTCCCGGTTACCTGAATGGTGCACTTACCAATATATGGGATTGTAAGGAAGTACACCAAAGAACTAAATGAGCCGTTTATAGTCAGATAATCGAGACTTTAACAAATAACTGGATATATATATATACCCTACAGTTTTCCATATATCAACAACCTAAAGAGTTATGGGTCTTTCCATAAATAAATAACATGGAATGCACCCCAAAATAGAATCAAACACCAATATTTTCTACGATGCAACTTAGTGAAATGAAAGCGAGGTCTGATAGATCTAGGATGTAACCGAGTATGCACTTTCTTTTCCATCTTTGAACGAGAGGGTGTCCAAGTGAATGATCGTGAGAAAATGGATGTTTGTGGAAGAGATGTTGGATATGGATATGTTTTAAATGTAAGGGGGGGAAGAAATGAGAATGTGGGTTTAGCACAAAACTCATTCATGGTGTAGATAGGAACTGTCTCCATTCTGAAAATAAAGGTGTCAATTGTCTTTCCCTTGGGAATTATTTCCGTATTAGGAGGATTTAGAAATTCATTAAGCACAGAAGAAGCATGAGGGTCAAGCGCAAACTCCAAGTTCTTTTGAAAAGGTGGAAGGTGGGAAAAATTGGTGAAGGAAGATGAATGAGTGTCAGCTAGAGCTCTCAGGTCTAGATCATCAGAAGCCTTGAGATATGCAAGACATTCTTCAATAGGGTGGTCAAAAGAATCACTGGGATAGAGGGTGAAAAATTCTTCTTCCGTCATAGTGTCAAGGGATGAAGGAATGTTGGCAGGGTGGGACTCGAGAGGTGGCAAGAAAGAGTTGCAAAAGAGTCGAAGGAAATCTTCCTCGACTTCTAGGGAGTTCGCGTCAAAGTTGGAACTTCCAAAGGAAAGGAATTTCTGCATATGATCATCCGGAAATGTGGTTTTGAAATAATCATGAGCTAAACTCTCGATCATGCTAACCTCTCCATCGATATTCATATTAGGAACCTGTTTGCTCATTTTAAAAACATTGACCTCAACAGAAAGATGGCCAAAGGACAAGGACATCGAACCATCGCAGCAGTTTATAAGCGCGCACTACACCATAACTACATTTTTGTGACAGAGGCTTTTGAGGCTTTGTGACGCCAAAATGCCGTCAGAAATTTTGTGACGGCAATTAGGCGTCAGTATTTGTTTTTTAGCATCACAATAAATCAAAAGGTTATTTTATTTTTTTAAGAAAATTCTGGAAAAAATTAGTGATGGCATATAGGCGTGAGATTTTAGCTAAAAAAAAGTTGAAATCAGCGCATGTGTTCTGCACAAGCGTCAAACTCAAAAGACATTGGGTTTCTTCTCGATCTCAACTCTCTAAAAGAGTGAAACCCCTTGCCCTAAATATGTTCTTCCTCCCCATTTCTTCATATTCCACCTCCTTCCCCTAATTTTGATGACGGTGAATTGAAGGCGACAGCTTTGTTTATCCCAACATCTCCGTCTTAAACAGAGGTACTCTCTTTTTGATCTTTTAAGGTTACAGTCGATGAAGATAAGTTTTGTTTGTCTTCATTTTTTTTTGGGGTTTCTAACGTGATTTCGTTTTCTAGGGTTTATAATCTTGTTCCTATGGAGTTTTCTCCATTTCACAATTTCTCCACCCAATTTGCATCAGATTCAGAAACGAGAACCATCTGTGTGAGAACCCCACTCTCTTCTCTACTCTCTTGATCAAAACAAATCATCTAACCACATCCTCTCCTCTCCTTCTCATATCTTCAAACCCCATTTTTATTGCTCTTGACCATTTACAAGAATATTTGGAAGTTGGGATCGGAAAATGTGCTGAAAATTGATCCAATTCAAGTTGGAAAAAAGGAAGCATTTTCTGCAGAGGAAGCAATAAAGTGTCCTATTAACAAGCTGATTGATGGTGTCGAATTTGTTGGAAAACACGATGGAGAAGTGACGGCCTTATCCATTGGCACATGGATGACCACTAGTTTAGTTTATGCATTGACAGATGGCACGGTTGGTATCTTCACATTTGTTCTGCGCTAGGCACTTTTATTTTTGTTATTCTAAAATGTTCTAGATACTTCTCTAGTTGATTAAGAGGCGTGAATTAAATTCTTATTGTTATACATTTGGCTTTGTGTCTGTTTTTCTTTTTTGCCTTTTGCTTTGTTTTATTTAGCTTGCTTATCTGCTTTGGGTGTTAATTAGTTGGGTGTATTGTGTGTGTGTGGTGAGGGAGTTGGGTCTGGAGTTCTGGTTTTAGTATTAACTTTTTGGTTTTGTATTTTTTTTCCTGATTCTAGGTGTTGATGTAATCTCTGAATTATCTCAATATATTTAGATTGATGGATCAAAATTAAAAGTTACATTTGTGGCTTGGAATCATGAAATGACATGGATAGTGAGGAGGATGATAACATCCGATTTAGGTCGAGGATGACATGGAAGGGGCCTAATCAGGGGAGGATGGTAGCTGATGTTAGTTGTATTTTTTTTGTAAATGGGGGAGTTCTTAGTTATAGGCTTGGGATTTCTCTTTGTAGGGTAGATTGTCCATTTCTTTCTCCTTGCTTCCTTATCTTGGGATTTTTCCTTGTCTATTTTTTAAGTAAGGCCCAACAGCTGGAACTTGAGAACCAACGACTAGGTACTGAAGCCGTACTAGTCCTAGTTAGCTTGGTACATGTCTGAGTCCCGCAAATAACCGCTAACTAGTAGTTAGTGCTTCTCCAGATGCTGCTATATTCGTTGGCTTTCATAAGTATGTCTGAGACTCCTAGTATAGGTTAGACACCCTACCGGCTGGTGCCTTTAGGTAAGGATAGCTGAAAAAGAAACCCGTTTTATATAGATCGAGATTTGTAGCTTGATTATTTACTCATTCCATACTGGTAAGAATTGCAGAAAATCATTCTATAACACTTCTTCTTCTTCAGGATATCCGACGATCAAGACAATTCCCATCAAACTCTTTCATTTAATAGAAGTGAATTTCGTCTTTGCTTCTTCTTTGGTGTTATTCTTTACCGGGTGCCCGCTCTTGCGCGTCGCCGCCGCCGGTACCATCGCTGGTGCCCGGCCGCCGCCGCTTTATTCTTTGGGTGCTCGCTTTTGCCGCCACCGGGTGCGCATCGGCCGCTAGGTGCCCGCTTTTCTTCGCCGCTAGATGTTGCCTTTGCTAGTCGCGTCTTCGCCGCCACCGCCGCCGCCATGGACCTTAGGTTATATAAGAGAAGGTAGGATCCAAGTTAAATACTTGAACTTGTTCCAAAAGGTAAGACAACAAGGAACCGAGCCAAAGATAAGAATCACTACTAAAAAAAGCATATTTTATATCGGTTACAAGAATACCTCTATATTGGTTCTTAATAAAACCGATTTAATATTATGTACCAAGATTTCTCATATCGGTTTATATTTTTTCATATCGGTTGCTATTTTGTCATGTCGTTTACATAATAACTGATATGTTATATCCAACCTTTTATATCACAAAGTTCCAACCCATCTAAGTAGTTAAGTATGTATAATATCACTTACATTTTTTGCAATATAAGAATATTCCGTTTAGATATAAGAATTCATGTGTTATTTCATTGCCTTACCGGAAAAGAAAAAAAAAAAACTTTTCGATAGGCACAAACCAATTCTAGGGTTTGGGAAACTCATCCACGATGGTTGTCTTAATTAGATCAACCTAGGTGTTCTCGAGCTTCTCTTCTCCACTAGATCGAGCATCTGATCTCCATGGGGTTTTGCTTACTAGGTATCTAGTTCAATGGAATTTCAGATCTGCTTGTTTTGATTCAATTCGAGTAGATGGTGCCATGGGGTTTTGCTTTGTTTGAAGGTAATGTCTAATTTCAGAAATTGTTAGTTATATATGTTACTATTACTTGGAGTTTTTCGCTTTTTATCCTTTTGTTTGCTTATGAGATTCATTTGATGTATTATCTTCAGATCGGGCTAACATTTTGGTTTCATTGTTAGAATCCTAGAAGTGTTACTCCCCCCAGAGAACTCGGGCATTCACCTCTCCCTCTTGAGCGTGGTGCAACAGGTTGATATTCCTCTTGATTCTTCAAAGGTGAGATAAATTTCAGGAATGACAAATTACCTTATTAGGATGCCCTATTTAAGCTTTAACCTGAACTCATTATACTATACTTTGTTTTGAATTAGGATATCAAAAAGAAGGAGAAGGAACTCCAATTCAAGGAGTCTGAATTGAAGAAAAGGGAGTAGATATCTTCTGCTTTTGCTTTAGATGTGTATAAGCATGTGCATGTTGACATTGGATATATGTGTGCTACATTAGACTAGGTAGTTACATTAGACTAGGTGGATATCTCTACCAATTTCTCTCTTGATTATTGTTATATAGCTTGCCTCACAGCTGTCAGAGGTCTCGTCCTTTCTCTAAATCAGCTAGGGAATTTCAAGTCTCTTTGTCAAAGCTATACATAAACTAACGAAGTTGCTACTGTTTATCCTTCCTTCTGAATTGCATGCAACAAGGCTTTCATTTGCTTCATCATATTTAAGTGGTCTCCTCTCCTTGGTGATTGATTGTATGTCTTTTGAAAATCCTATATGTTTTCAAGGATAAGCTATGGAGAAAAGCTATAACAAATCCATAAAGTATTAAGCGTTGACAGTTGCCAAGAAAGGGCGCCCTAAAATGATCGGAACAGAGTCATTAGCGACTTCTATATCGAGGATAACAAAATCAGCAGGATAGTAGAAATCATGAACCTTAACAAGCACGTTTTCCACAACACCCTTAGGATACTTGATAGACCTATCAACTAATTGCAATGTCATTGTTGTAGGTTGCATTTCTTGTAGACCTGTTTGTTTATATAAATAATAAGGGAGTAAGTTAACACTCGCCCCCAGGTCTAATAAAGCAGTGGTCGTGTGAGTATCCTCTAAAGTGCATTGTACCGTAGGACGACAAGAGTCCTTGTACTTAACGATTCCATTATGTTCCGTTAAAGTTGGAAATTGTTCAGTTAAAAAGGCGTCTTTAGGAATCTTTGTCTTACTCCTAGTAGTGCACAACTCTTTGAGAAACTTAGCATGGTGAGGTAACTTTTTAATCGCTTCAAGAAAAGGTAAGTTTATCGTTAGATTTTTAAAAACTTTCCTAATCTCATCAAAATTTGTATCCATGTTTAGCATAGCTAATCTCTGAGGAAACGGTGGTTTCTCTCTATATTTAGCATATGGATCAACATGATGTTTAACCTTGCTTTTCTGTTTCTTAGGCTATGGTTTAACTGGTACCGCTACAGGGGTAGGATCTTCAGTTATCATTTCGGTATCTAGTTCAATATTTGGTGTAGGGACCACTGGTTGGGTAACTATAGGTATGGTTACTTTGTTATCAATCACTCTACCTGAACGGAGAGTGGTGATGGAATTTAGCTCACCTACGTTTTCATTGTCCTTACTAGTATTACCGTTTACCTCAAAGGCTGTGTTTGTTGTTTTCGGATTAGGTATCGCTTGACCTGGAAACACACCTTTGGGTTGTACTTTCTCTTGAGCTGCTGTAAGGAAAGTTGGATGGCTTGTAAAATCTGTTGTTGAGATTGCATAAAGGTATCGAAACGATCCGGTTGTGGAGAAGTGTTTGTTAAAGGTTGTGTGACAGGAACTATGGCACGTTGATTATTAATGGGTGGATTTTGATAGTTATTATTTACCGGTACGATTCCTCTATTAGCATTATAATTATTATTGTTATAATTATTATAATTTCCTTGTAATTGCCCTTGCCTCGGTTGAGCTTGGTTGTAATTGTTTGTTGGCCTAACATTTGGGTTAAACAACCTTGGAGGTTGTTGATTACTTTGCCAACTGAAGTTGGGGTTTTGTCGCCAAGCTGTGTTAGGCTCACTATTAATGGAACAAACATTATATATCTTGTTGTGATATTTGTTGTTCGTAAGCGAGAGGACAATAGGAGTCGGGATGCTCTGGACTCAAACAGAAATTACATGGATTAGAGTTAACATTCATGATGGGGATAAGCTTTTGTTGAACAGAAATAGCCTCTACTTTTTTAGTGAGAGATTCGATTAAATTTTTAAGTTCAGGATCGGGTTTCATCTCAAACATACCGGCGGCTTTAACTGTTGTAAAAGAACTAGCGGAACGGGAGATATCGTCACTACCCCCTAGTTATTATTATGCTTAGTTTGATCTTCTAAAAATTTATAAGCCTCTGAAACTCCTTTACTTAGGAAACTACCCCCATTCATTATGTCAAGGACTTCTTTATATTGGTGTAACAGTCCCTTCAAAAAGGCACGAACTAACGTGTCTTTCGCGAGGTTATGGTGTGGACACTCTATAAGAAGATCGGTGAAACGATTCCAAGCCTCTGAAAATGATTCATTAGGATTCTATCGAAAGAAATGAATCTTGGAAAGCATTTCATCGGTCTTCAGTGGTGGGTAAAAATGTTCCATAAATAGTTAAACAAGTTTAGCCCACGAGTCCACAGAATTAGTCGCTTGGGCAGTTAACTAAGACGCCGCCTTATCGGCTAAGGTGAAAGGAAACACCCTCAGTTTAATTTGTTCAGCACCAACCGTAGGATGGTGGAATGTAGTAAGGACTTGGTCAATCCTACGCATGTGTTGATAAGGTTTTTAATGGTCTAACCCATGAAAAATGGGTAACAAATTAAATATATTTAGGGGGATTCGGAAATCCCCCACTTGGTCTGATAGAACGATGCAAGATTTAGGGCTATCGTTCAAAGCTTTGTAAAAGTCAGAGAGAGGAGGCTCTCTTTCTTCAGCCATTATTTCAGGTGTGGTGTGTAGTATGCTAGCTAGAGGTGTAGTGAGTGGTATACTAGAAAGGCGTGTTTGTTGACGTTGCCGGTTGATTACGTTAGGTGTTTTTTTTCGACCTGACCTTAGTCTCATGCAAGGCTAAGACCAATCTTAACTAAATATGACAACACTCAAAACAATCCTGATATGCTAGTATGAACCTCTAATAAGAGATGTGAGGTGTGGAAGAAAGAAGTACCTGAATGCCTCCTTGCTTCGCTTATGAATATCATCTTGTATACGCGTGCTCAGTGTGTATAATGAGTTAGAAACACTGAATAACTTGAAAGAAATGGAAGTTTGAACTAACCTGTGGAAATCGGGCGGTTCAGAGTAGAGGGCGCAGGTCGCGCTCAGAATCAGCCTAGGTAGGGCGCGGGTCGCGCTCAGGTTCAACTCGAGCTCCAGGCGCTTTAGCGCGGGGGGAGCTCGAACTTTGCCTTGGTAGGGCGCTGGGCTTCAGTAAAACTCAAGTTCCAGCGCTTGTGCCGGGGGCACTCGAAGTTTTGCCTTAGGAGCCTGGTCGCGCTTCAGGTAAAACTCAAGTTCCAAGCTTAGAGGGGCGGGGCCAAATATTGCATGAGTAGGGCGCGGATCGCGCTCCGTGTATTCCTGCGAGGAAAATTCAGTTCTGAAACAAACGACCACAGTTAGAATCAAACAAGGGTGGGTGGGTTATGGGACTTTAGAAGACTAACAATACTAAAGAAAACAATACTAAACGAGAACTAAGATGGCAGTGGCGCCATTTGATAAACATAAAATGAATAGTTTTACCTACGAATAAAAGATTGAACTCTAAACGCAAGTAAAACTAAAACTATTTTCTCGTGTGTTATATCAAAGATTATTCTACTCTCGAATCTATCAAAATAGAGTTGGAGTAAAAGATTTGTTCCACTCCTAGCTCGTTAGTATTCAATGTTTTCTACGACTATCGGTCTATCCAAAGTTAATGAGAGTAATGTGGGATTTATACTACTATGCAATTATGTTAACAAGATACAAATAACAAAATGACGGAAATACTAAGGTTTGAATCTAGATAAAGAATTAGGGAAATTTGATTCCACCTTGAATCCAATTTAATAGCCTAGCATAAATTGTTGTAATCCAATTCTTACGTTCTTACAATAAGAATTGGTCGTTCTAATCCCTAATCATTCATGACAATCTCTACCAACTAATGACTAGCATGTGAGGAAGTTCAACCCATTCTCATGGCGAATCAACTATCTTCTAGAGTGGAATAGACTCTTACAACTAATTCTATACTACACAATCAAGTTTTCATCAAGGCTTTATCAAACCTCTCTAATAGAGGTTTAGCCTTGATTCATCAAACTATCATTTCCATATGAAATTAAACAAGACATGGCATAAATATTATAACTTTACTATATCGAGCTACTTAAGAATTCAAATCTAATTTAAACAACTAAAAAATGAATAACGACTAATAACTGAATTTAGATCTAAGTAATTTAATAAACCAAACTAAAATTATCAATAACTAACTACTTTTATTAATCTAATGAATAATAAAACAATTATTTAAATACTAAATTCAAATGAAAACTAATTAATTAATAGAGTGAAAACTAGATCTAGAACTATGCTCTAATGGCTACTTGTGCTACCTAAAACTAACTATTTTCTTAAGAGTTAAGTCTTCTCTATTCAAATGGAGGAGACAAGATCCACATTTTCGTACATGGGCTGAGGAGCCATGTTTTGGGCCAGAAAATCGAGCCCAAAACCCAATTTCTTCAGTCCATAGAGGCCTTTTCAGTTGGATTTTGCTTCAATAGACTTTTCATCCACTTTTGCTCCTCTGATTGGGTCAAGGTTTAGACCATTGGAAATTTCTTTCCGATCCTGTCGTTTTGACATAAGGTACACCCAATTCTGAGGTCTGAGTCCAAAGATACGGTCTTCGGAAGTTCTACTGACTTTTGTGCGCTGTTTCTGCCCGCGTTGACTTTGCCTTTTCAGCTTTGACCGGGCTTTTTAAAGGCTTTTTCTCCTTGAATCTTGGCCTTTAATCTCAGAACTCCTTAGCAACCAACCCTTGGTCCTTTATCTCGCCAAAGTGACATATTTCTACACATAATTGACTCCAATACCTGAAATACATAAAAGCACGTAATCAGCATTAACTCTTATTTATTACTCACATAATTGGTCTAAATGTATTATTGTTAAGGGGCTAAAACTACAGTTTTTGGCTCTTATCACCAACCTCGATAAGAAGTCTTGGAGAATCCACTAGAGTAATGGATCTTCTAAAAGGCACTGATGAAGAAATCACTGCTTGAACTGGCACTGATAAATACGGCAATCCAAAATTGACTGTCGATCTTCCTGATATCGATAATTATGTTGCTCCTTTATACTTCTTAAAAAGTATTGTCCTTCGAGGTCAATATTCTTTACCTCCCCAATCTGTTATGCCATGCAAAACTACTCCATGTCCTTTAAAGCCTTGTTCCTCTGAAAAAGTATTAATAAAAACTTTTGATTCCACTGAATTACCTGCTAATACACCTCGATGTTATTTTGAATATATGATTAATGGTTTTAAAATGACTAAAGATCTTTTTCCTCAAATCAAATAAGAGATTCCCGATTTCTATAATTATCCTCTTTTGCACGATGTGTTTGACCACCAATGCTTATTGTTCACAGATATGGCATCTCGCATTCCCCATGTTCCAGTCAAATTATCAAAATCTCTAGACAAGTTTCTGCTCAAGAGAAAACCAACAGATGGCAGTTCTTCCTAAGCTCCCACTTCTTCCAAAGATAAAAATGTTGACATTGGTCTTCATTCAAAAAAAAGAAAATAACCTTGCCATATTTCAGCACCACCAGCCTCGAAACAAGCAAAACTGCAAAAACTACTACTAACATTGCACCTGTTAATATGCCCTCCAAATCTTCAACTATTCCAGCCAATCCAAAGATTACTGCTTTTGATTCTTCTTCTTCAGCTGGCGATTTCGAGGTGAAACTTGTCTTTCGAGATCAGACCAAAGTTCCAAAAACTGCTTCTCTATTTTCTGAACCTCCGATACTAGGCCTCGGAAAAGCTCTTGTGCTGAATACTATACTTCCTCGAGATAGATCGGCAATGATTGAAATTAGCATAGATGAACGATTCCAACTTTTGTTTGAAAAAGTAAGTATTTATCCTTCTCCTTATTCTTATCTTAATTTACTTATTCTGTATTCATAAACTATATCTCCATCCCAAGTTAAAGTTACTACTGTGGGGCAGTTCGATAGTGAAATGGCCAACTTCCACCGTTATAGAGATGAGAACCAAAAGTTGAAGAAGGACAAAGAAAATCTTCAACAATCTCTTGAGAAAGTTTAGCAAAATCATGCTGTCGAGGTGAAGAATTATTTCGCTGAACACACGGCGGTGCACAAGAAACTGCAAAGCTCTTTTGAGGCTATGGAGAAAGAACTTGCCCAAACAAAAACCTCATTTGCCTCTGAGCAAACGGAATGGGCGGCCCAAAAAATTGATCTGGAAGCTGAATTGGAGAAGGCCCATGCTAAACTAGCTACCAACACTGAGCATATGCAATATTGTGTTGATACCATGAAGGGCTTCAGATCCTATCTTCCTCCTGATGTTATCAAGGAGTATAATCTTGATTCTGATGACAAGAGCGAGATGCCCTCTGACCTTGCGGCCCATGATCTGGATATCGATGTTGTAGACTCCACTCCGCCTACTGCTGAATTTTCCAAGACCGACATGGCTACTTCAATCTTCAACCCCGACTCTCTCATCAGTACACCCAACTGCTTAGCTAGATGACCCTGAAGTGCAAGTTGGCCTCAATACTCTTCTTGAAACCAAACATCTTGATGTAAACCCTACCAAGACCTCCACCCAGCTTTAACTTCTTCGTCTTGAAAGTTTTGTAATCTTAACGTTGATATAATGATCTGTCTATCTCTTCTAACTGCTTTAAACTTCTTTTGAATTATGGAAAGTAGATCTTTTTGCTTTTTATAAACTCATTTTGTATGCAATATATCTGATATATCATACATAAACAGGAAATAATCTCATTTTTTATACTGCTCCTAATCAACATAATATTGATACTTCATATGGGTACTTAATATATATCTTGAATTTAAAAACGAGTTTCGATACCCCTCCAACTAAAAGTAGTATCGATACTTAATACATATTTTGAATTTAAAAAATGAATTTCGATACCACTCCACCTAAAAACAGTATTGATACTTAATATATATTTTGAATATAAAAAACGAATTTCGATACCACTTCACCTAAAAGCAGTATCGATACTTAATATATATTTTGAATATAAAAAAACGAATTTCGATACCACTCCACCTAAAAGCAGTATCGATACTTAATATATATTTTGAATATAAAAAACGAATTTCGATACCACTCCAACTAAAAGTAGTATCGATACTTAATACATATTTTGAATTAAAAAAATGAATTTCGATACCACTCCACCTAAAAGCAGTATCGATACTTAATATATATTTTAAATTAAAAAAACGAATTTCGATACCACTCCACCTAAAAGCAGTATCGATACTTAATATATATTTTGAATATAAAAAATGAGTTTCGATACCACCCCAACTAAAAGCAGTATCGATACTTAATATATATTTTGAAATTAAAAAATGAATTTCGATATCACTCCACCTAAAAGCAGTATCGATACTTAATATATATTTTGAATATAAAAAACGAGTTTCGATACCACTCCAACTAAAAGCAGTATCGATACTTAATACATATTTTGAATTTTGTTTTTAAAAAAAAAAGTTTCGATACCACTCTTCCTAAAAGCAGTATCGATACTTAACAAATATTTGAATATAAAGAAACGAGTTTCGATACCATTCCAACTAAAAACAGTATCGAAACTTAACATATTAACATACACTACACCATAATAGGATATTTGTAAACCTTTTTTGCTTTGCAACGCTAATTTACCGTTAGCAAGTTGCCAACACTATATAAGCGGGTGAATTTTATGAATTAATTGCTAACGCTTAAAAATCGGGTGAGAAGTGTTGCAAATTAGAAATATAAAACATAACTTTACTTTCTTTCCTCTCTCTCTCACCGTCTCCTCCATCTCTCTCTACCCACACACACTCTCACTGTAAGAACCCTAATTCTATAATTCTTTTCGCTCTCTCTCTCTCTCTTTCCTTAATTCCCCTTTTCTCACTCTTCAATTCGATTCAACCATCTATTCTTGACAAACTCAAGACTTCAAAAAAATAATCTAATCTTTTCTTTCTCAGATGCAAAAAGAGTTATTTTTGTAGGGTTTAAGGATTAATATGATTATATTTATTGAATTTTAAAGGGTTAAGTTGTGAGTGATTAGAAGAGTTTTTTTACTAAAGCTGGAGCGGTTAGAGAGGAAGATATGAAGATTCTGCAAATGGTTGGACCGGTACATGGATTTGTTGTGGATCCGGTTTTGGATTCTAGGAAGGTGTTAGTGGTGTTAGTGGTGCTGGTGGGTCTGGTTCGGGATCAATTCTTTGGTTAGGGAATGGTGGGGATAGAGCTGGTGGTGGAAGAGGGAAGAGACGAGTGGTTTTGGAACCTATTGATAAAGTTGCGCAATAGAGACAGAGAAGGATGATTAAGAATCGAGAGTTTGCTGCTAGGTCTAGGGAGAGGAAACAGGCCCAGTTTGGATGATTTGTTTCTTGATTTTTATTGGATAAGTTTGTTCAGAGTTGATTTAATTTTTTTTGTTATTATCATGCGTTTAGGCGTACACAGTGGAGTTGGAATCCTTAGTGACACAATTAGAGGAGGAAAATGCACGACTTCAAAAAGAACAGGTGAAACTAGTTTTGGATTTTTAAGCCCCATGAGTGATTGATTTTTTTTATTATGGTAGTTGTAGTTTAAACCAATTACCGTGTTTTATAAGTTATGAACTGGGATTTAGTGTGTGAATTTTAAGAAACAAGTAATGTAACCCTGTGGAAGTGTATGTAGTCAAGAGAAATTGGGTCATTTACTGTCCAGTTTGATCCCCTCTAAGTGAATTGAACATTAGATTTTCAGGAAATTTTCACTTTATTTTTGCATTATCCTTTCTGTAAAATTGTAGGATGATGTTCCTGAATCTTCCCTTATTGATGGTTTTTGCTTGAGGTATAGGTGGTAAGTTTCCCATTTTTTTTTTCTTCTTCTTTTTATTTTTTATGCTCTACTCGTTTTTCACCCTATAATGTCAGAAAGTGAAAATTAGGCACACATATATGGACGTGTAAGAGACTAATAGGAGATACTCTCATATTATTTTCCATATGATGTTACTGGCTTGTGTATGTTAGTAAGTAATATTGTTTGGGGGTAAAGCCTGTTGTTTGGAGGCATCTATACTTAAAATAATAGTTACATTTTACATGGTAGAGTGGCCTATAGCCTCGACAGAGAGCTTAATTTAGTTTTTTACTTGTTGTTCATAACTAAGGGAAATAATAAGTACTGACTATTTATTGGACGTGTTAGTAAGACAACTGTTTGTGATGATGAAAATGGGCAGTGTCCTCGATCCACTTGAATTCTCTCTAACAATGTTTCAAGCAATGCATAGTCATGCTATGTTGTTATTGAGATTGCAAAAGTCATTCATGTGATGTAGTTACATTTCTGTTTCCTTTTGCAGGTATCGCATCCAAAGTGACCGAAAAGTTGCAATTCGCAGTGTGCATCCTTCTTAACAAGCAACCTTACAGTGCCTTGGTTGTGTCAAAGCAAAGATACATGTTGCGAAAAGTTACCATTGCTCTCCTAGGTGCTTTTTAGATGCCTGGCAGCATCATCGTACCTTACATGAAAGGGCATCTAGTGTTGTAAATGAAAATGGCACTGAAGAGGAAGAACTTTTTGGACGCTTTAATACTTCTGGATCTGGAGCTAGCAATGTGAGCCTGTCCGGTTCTACTCCAAGTATAGGGCTTAATACTAGTTTAAGTGATGGATCTACTCCTTCATATCCAGCAACTGTTACCGAAAAGGAGTGGTGGTGAAACCTGGTTTGAGGTCGGACGATTGAAGACCTATACGCCAATAGCTAATGATATTGGGCATGTTCCCAAGTTTGAGTGTGTGTCATTTGATGCAGAAAAGAAATTGCATGTTGGTCATGCTAACACAATATTGACTTCCCATGTAATTCCACCCCCAACCCCTTGTCCGAGGTGCTTGGTTCCAGTGAATGGTGTTGATGTGATGGGCAATTTAGATTTGGACGGTCGTACCTTCAGGAACCTTTACTGTGCTCTCATACAATATTCTGTCAGATGTGTATGCTTCAAATGATTTGTACAGTTATTGCCCTTCTTGGGCCTACCGCAGACAAAACTTATTGAGGGAGATTGTTGGATATCGTGCAGACATCCTTTGCCTTCAAAAGAGGTACTCTCGCTTTATTGTCCATTATGAAAAATCATTTGATTCGGTGTTTGGTGGGTTTGCACCATGTGTTCTTTCTGCGTACTTTCCTTGGTGTCTGTACCCTATTAATTCTTGTGAATATTCCATTAATTTGCAGGATAACGTCGCTCTAATAGCAGTTTTAGAAGCAAAGTTCAGTAACCACAGGGCGGACACCCCTGGAAAAAGACAACTTCTCTGTGTGGTTAGTATATAACTTAGGAACTTAACTTTTTATTCATCCTTTTTCTAACATGCTACTTAGTCCAGCTTTATACTCTTTGATTTGGTAGGAATTGTGTTTTTTTCTCCGCATACATAATGGAACTTGGGATCTGTTGAGGGAGGCATTTCATCTCACTCTAGCCGCCCCCATTTTTCTAAGGAGTAGCTTGTGTTTTACCCCCAAGCATGATTCATATGTTACACCACATTTCGAGTATGTAATAATGCGCTTTGCAGATTGTATCCATCTTTGTAGTTCTTCTTCATGGTGATACCTGAGGAAAAAAATTCTTGAAAGGTTTAAACTTGTCTTTGACGTCTCCTAAAACAAGCTTTGCTCTGTTTTGAGCCTTAATGTGTCCTGACATGAGTTTTGCCCTGTTCAGTACCTTTTAGCATCTTTTGTTAATGGCAGAGTGATTAAAGTGCGTATTGATTGGTGCACTTTCGTCAAATATCTCAGTAGTGATGAAAATTTACTTATATAATATGATTAGGGTCCATTCAAGCACGATTTATATGAATGGAATTGTCATTTTGGAACTAAATCAAATTATATTTAAATTTAGTAAAATATTCTAAGTGTTTTGGTCACTCAAAGAGAGAACATAGCTCGTGAGACCACTGATGTAAACTATGCGACCATTCTAGAACGACTTGATGAAGAGTCTAATGCTCAAAAATAACTTGAGGAAGAAGTAGCAACAATGCAGCGAGAATCTTCTAGTAGGGCCAGCTCATCTCATGTATTATTATTTTTGTACTGCCTAGCTTTTGTCATAATTCCAAAGTGGGGTATGCACAGGGCATCATTCTTCAAACCTTATACAAAATTCTGGTTTCATAAAATTTTGCTTTTGATCCACTTTGTTTATTTGATTAAATCTGGTGGTAGTTGACTCATGGGAAGGGGTTGACCTTGTCTGATCGTTGAGGAAGGTAGATGTCTATATTGTTTCTCTTTTCTATTTAGACTTTTAGTTTATTTTGATAACTGACATTGTGCTTATAACTTTGTTACAGTGTTTCAGAAGTGGCGTCTCTACTGTCTCGTTTTCGGAATTCTCTCAATGCTATTTGCACCCATACTTAGTGACTGGGTGCCATTTTACTATACCAGTTCAATGGCAGTAGGAGTTTTGCTTGTGGTCTTGTTTCTTCTGTTTCAGGTACATAAGTTCTACAAGTATTCTTCGATTGATTTCGTTTTTTCGGAAGTCAATTCAATTAATTGGACATCTATTTCTACTAGTTGTTTAGCTGAGCATCTTGTCAGTCATGATTATATATTGTGTTTTATATTACCCTTCATTCCTGGCGCTAGCCTACCTAAAATCCCGACCTCGTTGAATCCAGCTGCCTAGTGCCGGTTAAAAACCATTTTCTCCAAAAACCGATCTGATAGATAGAGCACCCCATTATTTATCACAACTATTGCTAGTTAACTTGGGGAAAATGATCACACGACAACACCCTTAAGACGACAGGCACACAGCTGGAATCATCTAATTGTTCACTGTGAAATAGTAGAGTTGGTACTTATGAAAATTACTTTTTTTGAGGTAAAAGACGAATATCTGAAGCAAATGAGGGAATGAGGTAATCCAGACTGAAATGACTTGCCATTGTCATTTAACCATATGAATTGCCGAAATTTTAAATCATTACTGATGCTATCATTTTCTTTGTTTGAAGAACATCGAGATACATTTTGAGGATTGGAACATTGGGATCCTGGGTCATGTTGTGCTCCATGGAGTTGACCAGGGAAGAAGAGATTTAACCTGGCAAAAATGGTCTTATCAGGTCAGTGTTTTCTTCAATGAGCTTAAAACACGTCCAACAATGTTGTTTCGATTTATGCCGTTCTTTATTGTTCATGCAGGTGGGTCTAAAAGGAGAAGCTGTCAATCTTGTCTCTCCAAGTGGGGTTTCATCAGTGGAATGGACGCGTGGGTCATTAGTTATGCAAAGGCAGCAACCACTTACATGGTATAAGGTAAGAAAATGTACTATGACTTAACATTCCTAGAGGAAGTCACTTTTGGCGTCATAAACTTACTTTTTTCTTTTTCTCTTTAAACTTGTAGTCTTATTTCAGTGCACCTAATGGTGAGGGACCGTTGGCTTTGGACATGGGAATTATAGGAAAGGGTCAAATATGGATCAATGGGCATAAGGTTTTCAACAATGCAAGTTGTTATCTCTTGTTTAGGATCATGGTACAAAAGCTTCTTTTATGGTGATAGTCCAACAATAAGTTTGTGAGGTTTAGAAAATCGGTTAAAGTTGTAAATGTATATGGTTGGATTAGTTTTGTACTTTATTAGTTTTTTTTCCTAGGTATATTATGGTTTATTTGTAAAATGGTATTAAAATGTATTGTGTAAAGGATAAATTTAGTGTAAATAAGAATTTATGATTTCTGTATATGGTGCAATAGCTGGTGGCTACAAAATATGAGAAATTTTTTTTTTTTATCACCAACTGTTCATAACCGTTACAAACGACTTTAAAATTTTTTTAAAAAAAATTAACTAACAATTTTGCAACTGTTAAGAATCGTTAGTAATATTTTTAACAAATTATCAACGCTTAAAAAGCGTTTGTGAAATCAAAAAACCGTTGCAAAGGTTTTAAATTTGTGTACGAAATAGTTATAAAAAGCGTTACAAATCATTATTGCAACGGTTAATAAGCGTTGCAAACAGAAATTTCCAACGGTTATTAACCGTTGCAATAATGATTTACAGATCAGGATTTTCTGCCAAGAGTAGGATTTTATTGACCTGGTATCGAGATGAGGATCTACAGATTATCAGGATTTTTTTTTACCCGAACTTGACATTTATGCCAAGAACTGGATTTTATTGACTTGAACTCACATTTTTTTTTTTCCAAGAATAGGATTTTATTGACCTGGTATCGAGATGAGGATCTACAGATCACCAGGATTTTTTGACCCAAACTTGACATTTCTACCAAGAACTGGATTTTATTGACTTGAACTCGCATTTCTACCAAAAGTAGGATTTTATTAACCTGGTAACGAGATGAGGATCTACAGATCACAAAGATTTTTTTTTTACCCGAACTTGACATTTCTGCCAAGAACTGGATTTTATTGACTGAACTTCGCATTTGCGTCAAAACGGGGATTTTATTAACTTGGTATCAAGATGAGGATCTACAGATCACCAGGATTTTTTGACTCGAACTTGACATTTCTGCAAAGAACTGGATTTCATTGACCTGAACTCGCATTTCTGCCAAGAACAGGATTTTATTGACCTGGCATCGAGATGGGGATCTACAAATCACCAGGATTTTTTTACCCGAACTTGACATTTCTGCAAAGAACTGGATTTTATTGACCTGAACTAGCATTTCTGCCAAGAACATGATTTCATTGACCTGGTATCGAGATGAGGATCGTGGATCACCAGGATTTTACTTGACCTGGTACCGAGATGAAGATCTACAGATCACAAGAATTTTGCTTGACCTATTATCAATCACGGAAGAGAATGCCAAGACCACTAGAGAGCCTGAACGCCGCTTTAAACTCATGAAAGAGGTAGTAAAGTGAGATCTTGGCGATTTCACTGATGTTGAATCATTTACCATATATCCCATTGAATGGGTTAGTCATGTTAATGTGGTGCCAAAGAAGTCCGATTACCATGGTCCATAAATGAGGAAAAGGGAGTCAATTCCCGCAAAGACGGTTCCCATCATGGGAAGATTTGTATTGATTATCGAAACTTGAATGCGGTCACAAGGAAAGATCATTTTCCCCATTTCATTTGTAAATCAAATGCTTGAACGCTTGATGGGACATGCTTATTTTCTTGGATGGGTATTCGTTACTTTCGTGATCTTAATTGATGAATTCGATCAAAGAAAAGACTACCTTCACATACCGCTTTTGGAACCTATGCTTATGCACGATGCCTTTTATGTCCTGGTAATGCACACGCCATTTTCAACGCTTACATGTTACACATTTTCGATAGATATGGGAGAGATTCATGGAAGTGTTTACGGATGATTTTCCTTCTATGGAGATTCTTCTTTTCGACGCATCATCATCCAATCTCTAAAGCAGTATGCATTGTCAAGAAAAGAATCGGGTCCTTAATTGGGAAAAGTATCACTTCATGGTAAAAAAAGGAATAGTGTTAGGTCACATTGTGTCTAAAAAATGGTACGGGCTACCGATAAGGCTAAAATAAACAAAATTTCTACTCTACCTATTCCACGGAACATCCTTTGACATAATGAAATTTCTAGGACATACGGATTTTATCAAGATTCATTCAAGATTTCTCAAAAATTGCTAAACCCCTTACCTAATCTTCTTATAAAAGATGCACCCTTTAAGTTTAACTCCTCCTGACTTTGTATCACGGGGCTTTTTGAAACCTTTGAAAGTCAGCTTTAATAAGTGCACCTATAATTCAACCTTTTGATTGGTCAAACCATTTGAGACTCATGTGTGACGCCAACCACTACACCGCTACCGCTCTAGGTAAAAAGCATAATAAGGACCTACATGCTATTTACTATGCAAAATTAAAACACTAAATGAGGCTAAACGGAATTATAAAACCAATCGGTCGCGGAATTCTTTAGCCATTATGCATGCTTTAGACAAATTTTGTCCTTATTTGATGGGTCAAAACCTTAATCCGCGACCGATCATGAGTTACTTAGGTACCTTCTCGCAGCTAAGAATGCTAAGTAGAGGTTGATCCGATAGATTCTCCTCCCTCAAGAATTCACTTTGGAGATAAAAAGATTAAAAAGGAGTTGAAAACGAGTGGTCAATTACCATCATTGAGGTTAACAAATGATAGTGAGAGTGATTCCCCATCACATTTTAGATTTCTTTTTGGATGAGCACCTTTTACTCCATCCTTTCTATACCTTGGTATATCGATGTCGGGGAACTATCCGGTCACCGTTAGGGACTCCACCCTTATGGAAATGTAAAATAAAGAGGGAAGAAGTTTCTAGCTCAGAGTAAAGTACTACCATCGATGACCCATATCTTTTCAAATACCGCAAGGACCCTCTGATTATCCGACGCCAGATTCCATAATGTGAAAGCAGTTTGGACCCTTTCCCTTTGTCACGAAACCATGACATTTCCAAAGGCAAATAAAATTGCCGCTAAGTATTACAATGTGGGATTCCGCTTAGTCAACACTATTTTGTGATGTCTTTCTTTATTGTAAGACATGCATTCGTTGCCAACATCTGAGTCTTTATTTCTACACGAATATGATGCCCTTAAGTCCCATTCTCATAGTAGAAAGTTTTGATGTTTTGGGCTTCGGATTTCATGGGACCCTTCCCAACTTCTAATGGTTTTATTTACATCCCAAGAAATTATAGATGTGTATCTAAATAGATCGAGGTCATACCATGTCAGTAACAATGATAACAAAATGGTTGTCTATTTCATAAAGAAAACATTTTTTCAAGATCGGTGTTCCAAAAGCCATCAATAAAGGATTGATGGTGGTCTACATTTTTGCAATCGAAGTTTGAACATATCATGAAAAAATATGAGAAACCCACAAGGTTGCAACTCCGTGATCATCCTCAAACAAGTGGTCAAGGAAGTCTCCAATCGAGATTAAGTGTATCTTAGAAAACAAATTAATCAAAATTGGAAAGACCGTCATTCGCCGGCTAAACCATTTACGGCATACATAACCGCTTTAAAACACCTATAGGGATGCACCCTACAAGCTTGTTTTTGAAAACCTATCATCCGCCAATCAAACTAGAGCATCGTGGCCTTGTGGGTAATAAAACCTTTTAATTATAATCTCGATGTAAGGAAAAGCGAAAGTTGCAAATAAACGAACTTCAAGAGATTCAAATGATGCTTAAGTGACCTTCAAAAAGATTACAAAACAAACATGAAAAATGATTCATGACAAGCATATTGTAAGAACCGCTATGGTTTCACCGATGATTACGAACCGCGGAAACACCATGCGCAATGAATAAAGGTGTTCACGGTTTGTTTAGGAATTCATACATTTAGATTAGCTAAGATAACTCGAGAATCCAAGATCTATGAATCGCCAAACCCTCTTGATCTTTGTCAGTATTTATATCCTTAGAATGGAGGTTGTTGATGTGTTATATATTAAAAGCATTACTTTTGTATTAACTCTAATTCTTTATTTTTGATTGAGAATATATGGGCAATATTATACATATTATATATATATTATTAGTTATATGCATATGTTTCTTTATGTTGTAGATGATATGGGTGTGAATACGAAGATCCATATCATCATAATATAAAGTATATAAAATATTCACAACCTAGATGGATTTGGACAAAACTTGGTATTGTTGTAGTATATAATGGCATATCTATCTGACTATAGGATACACTAGTACTTTTGTGTGTATTAACAGACTAGTGAGGTTGTTTCTCCTTATATCGACTATATAAGAGAACAAACGCCCTCGTTATTATATGCTTTGTCCTCCTAAATCGATATAATAACAGTATTACACGTATCATTATATTGCGTTTTAAATAATCAATGAGTGAGATTATTTTGTGAATCAACATACCGGATGGATTGGTATTGACAAGGTGCCGCTGATTATCGGCGAACCGCAGTATCGAAGAAGTCGGTTGATGATGTCCCTTGAAAGCTCAAAGATTGTCATGTAAACCCTACCAGCGGATTTATTCCGACACGACAATGAGGATTGGTACACTGGCGATACAGAAGTCGATAAAACGAAGTTTAGCGAAACTGACTTAATCAACAGATATTCGATATCTTAACACGGGATCAACGAGCATATAATATGGAGTTATGCCGATTACGTAATTTGGGATTATGGTGGTAGTACAACAATAGCCTTTATAAGTTGTCGACGGATGACGGCGCGGTGTTCGGGCAACATGGAAGCCCAAGCCCGCCGTAGATAATCCAACCCTAATTTCTCCTCATGGTCCCTCGCCAGTAGCCTATAAATAGAATACTCTTTCTCTGGGCCAAATTCACTATTCATTATTCTGAAAAAGAGGCAAGAAAAGTGAGATATGAATTCGCTATGATCTTGAGAGAAAGAAGGGGGTCGGGTAGATCGCTGTCCACACAACGCCCAATTTATTCTAAAGAAATACAATAAGATCAAGGGGTTGATTGTTGATTCGTGATTCATAAAGTTTGGATTCTCAAAGTTATCAAAACGGATCTAAAAGGTATGTTTTCTATTCAAAAATCGTGAGAACCCCATCATTCAAATTTCGCTGGTTCTCCATGGTTTGTAGAAATATTGATTCTCGAAAATAACGGTTCCTACAATAAGCAAAAGGGCAACGATCTTCCAACCCTCTTTCTTTCTCTCTTGGCCTTCTCTCACTTACAAAATTTGGAACCACTTTTGGATTTACTTTTCTTCAAAGAAAACCTTAAGAAAATGGCCGAGAAAGAGGTTTCTATTTATAGGCTACAATAGGGACCATGAGGAGAAATCGTGGTTAGGTCTCCTCGACGGGCTTGGGCTTCCCATGTTCGGCCCTGCAACACCTACCTAAGTCCATCAACAAATGGTTTATTCCACTAAAGGTCATTGTTGCACTACCGCCTTTAATCCCAAATTACGGTTACATTTATGAAGTTCCATATTATATGCTCGCTGATCTCCCTCGTTTTAAGATATTGAATGCCCGCTGATTAAGTCAAGTTAATTACAACTACATTAATCAACTTCTTATGTCCTCGAGTAGTACCACTCAATCCTCATTGTCATGTCGAATCCACCTCAGGGTTTACATGACAATCCTTATGAACTCCTTAAGGGGACATCATCAACCCGACTTTCTCATGGTCACGGATTTCTTCTATAATCAACAAAGACACCTTACATACAATGTCATTACCCAATCTATCGAAGTTTGTTGATTCACAAATGAATCTCACTCATTGATTATTTAAAGCAATATACAATGCACATAAGTGCCTCATATTATATCTAGATTAAGAGGACAAACATCCATAATAACAGAGGTGTTTATTCTCTTATATAGTCAAGATAAAAAGAGAAACAACCTCACTTGGTCCTCGCTCAATACACATAAAGTGTCCTAGTGTAATCCTCAGAGTCAAGATAGACTAATACTGATTATACTACAACCTTACCAATGGTTTGTCAAAATCCATCTAGGTTGTGAACGCTTACTTATACTTTATAAGGTAATCGATGATATGATCTTCTCGTGGTGTCACCACACACCATATCATCTACAACATAAAGTATTAGACGATGCATATAACTAATAACATATATAATATGCATAACATTTGCCCATATGATTCTTATTAAAAAAAAAAAAAAAAGAATTAGGAGTTAATACAAAAGTAATGCTTTTCGGTCAGTCAAAAAGTTTTGCTTTATAACTCAAGATTACATCTTTTTCCGTGAAAACTTAATAATACCGATGGATCGGTCCTTTTAGGATATATAATCGCAAATCACCCCTTATGGGCTATTACTTTAAATAACCACAAAGATAACAACACTTTTCAAGTAAATGGTCAATTACTCAAGCATTTTCACGAAGTTACGGTCTCAAGGATGTAGAAGAAACCCTTCTCTAAGATCCTATCTACAAGGATTAAATCCTTTTTCCTCGATGTATTCCTTCCCCATTCCTTTCCACCTTTTTCTTTAAAGGGAATACTTCAATTAGATAACCGGACCTCTCCACTTGGAGGGTGTGGTCAGATGTCTCGAGCCTTAAGGCTAAGTCTAATGGTGTGGCAAAACACCAAATATCATAGAAATTTTGATCTAATGGTGCGGATAAGAGCCCAAAATGTAGTTTTAACCCTGTAACAGCCATACTATTAGACCAATTATGTGAGTAATAATTAAGAGTTAACACCGACATTTGTGTTTTTATGCATTTCGTGTTTCAAAGTCCATTATGTGCGTAAATGTGCCACTTTAGCTAAATAAAGGAGCAAAGGTCGGTTTACTAAGGAGTTCTATGATTAAAGGCCAAGATTCAAGAAGACAAAGCCTTTCTAAAGCCCGGGCCAAAAGCTGAAAAGTCGACGCTAAAACAAAACAACACACAAAGTCAAATGTAACTTCCGGCGCCATATCTTTGAACTCGTGACCTAATGGGGCCTATCTTATGTCAAAACGACCGCTCGGAAAGAGCTTTCCAATGGTCTAAGCCTTGATCCAATTAGAGGAGCAAAAGTGGACGAAAAGTCTGTTGAAGCCAACTGCAGCTGAAGAGGCCTTTTTGGATCGAAGAATTGGGTTTGGGCCCGATTCCTTCTGCCCAAAACATGGCTCCCAAGCCCATGCACGATTTTGATCTGAAAGTATAAAACCAAAGCTTAGCTCTTTGTTAATGGTAGATTTTTAGTAGAGAATGGTAGATAGAAAGTAGCTTAGAATAGAAAGTAGCCATTAGAATAGCTTCTAGATCTAGATTTAATTCTTTTATGTTAAGTTTAGTTCAAATCCAATTCTTGTTTTAGATTAAACTTTAGAATCATTACTCTTAATTAGTTTGATTAATAAAATAGCTAGTTTGTTAATTTCGATTCTTGTCATTTACATTTGTGTTAGATCCGATTTCATTTATTACTTGTAATTCAATTCTTAGTTATTAATTAGATTTTAATTATTGTTTAATTTAGATTAGTAAATTTCAATTCTTTATATCATGTTTAGTTTAAATTTAATCGAAAATAATTGCAGAATGATTCTCGGTTAAACCTCCATTAGAGGGGGTGAGAAGCTTGATGAAAGCTTGATTCCGATTATCGTAGAAGTCGCCGTAATTTCCTTCCACTCTAGAAACGATTAGTTCACCATGAGAACGGGTTTAATCGCTCACATGCTAGTTATGAATTGGTAGGAATACCATGTGTAATTAGGGATTAGGAAGAACCAATTGTTCTCACTAAACAGTTCAATTCGACACTTACGATTCGCCGTTAATAGATTAAGTTGAGTTAAGGTGGAATCAATCCCCTCTAACTCCTTATAATCGAATCAACGAAGCATTCCCATAGTTATTTTGATAACCGACTAGTTGCATCTTGTGGGTAGTTGCATCATAGTCTAGTTGCCACTTCAGAAATCTCTTTATTAGACTTAGAGTAGATTACTTATAATGAGTGAACATTAACATGCGGAAGAGATAGGAGTGGAACTAACTTCCTACTCCACTATATCTCATAGGATCGAGAGTAGAATCTTTGATAAATTAGGCACGAAACTATCGCTTAGTTTTACTTACGCTTAGAGTTTCATCGCTTTATTCATTAGTAAAATTATTCTTTTACGCTTATCAAATGGCTATGGCCGCCATCTTAGTTTCACTTTCGCATTAATTTCAGAGTGTAAGTACTTTTCTTAAAGTCCCATTTTCACCCACCCACCCCGGGTTTGATTCATACCGTGGTTTTCCGATTCATCGCTGAAAAGTTCCCGACAAAAATACACCGAAGCGACCGCCTATAAGACCGCACCGCACCCTATAGCTTGAACACGAAGCGCCCCCCACGCTGGAGCGACCGGCCCTAAAAAACATTTGAAAATTAAATTACACGAGCTTTTCACGCTTCTATGAGAGCGACACCCGCCTTTGCTAATTTTTCCGGATTTCAACAGTTTTGACTCGAACTTTGATTTTTCAAGTTTTTTAGTGTTCTAACTTGTTATATACACTGAACACGCGTAAACAAGACGCTATTCATAAGCCGGCAAGGACGCAATCAGGTATTCCTTTCTTCCATACCTTGCATCTCCTCGTTAGAGGTTTATACTAGTATATCGAATTGTTTGGAGTGTTGACGCCTTTAGCTAAGTTTGGTTTTAGCCTTGTATGAGATTAAGGTCCGCCAAACAAAACACCGAACGTAATTACCCAACAACGCCAACAAACAAGTCTATCTAGTATACCACCCACTACACCTCTAGCTACTATTTCACACACATCACCGACACAATGCCCGACGAAGAAGAGACTCCTCTCTCGACTTCTACAAAGCCTTGAGCGATAGCCCCAAATCTTGCATCGTTTCTAGCGGACCATTAGCCAGGATTTCGAATCCCCCAAATATTTTAATTTGTTACCCGCTTTTCATGGATTGACCATGAAAACCTTATCAGCTATCATCGTAGATTGAACAAGTCCTAACAACATTCCACCATCCTACGGTAGGTGCGGAACAAATTAAACTCGTGGTATTCCCTTTCACCTTAGCGGTAAGGCGCTGCCTTTGGTTAACTCGCCCAAACGCCTAATTCTATGGACTCGTGGGCTAAACTTGTTCAAATTGTTTATGGAACATTTTACCCACCCCTAAAAGACGGATGAGATGCTTTCCAAGATTCATTTCTTTTCGACAAAATCCTCATGAAACATTTTCAGAGGCTTGGAATCGCTTTCACCGATCTCCTTATAGAGTGTCCGTGATCATAACTTACCGAAAAGACACGTTAGTTCGTGGCCTTTTTCAAAGACTTCTACACCACCATAAAGAAGTCCTGGACATAATGAATGGGGTAGTTTCTTAAGCAAAGGAGCCTCGGAGGCTTTATAAATTTTTAGAGGATCAAACTAAAAGCGAAATAACAACTGGGGTAGTGATGATATCCACCGCCCGCTAGTTCTTCTAATACAGTTAAGGCCACCGGTATGTTTGAAATTAAACACGACCCGAAGCTTAAAACTCTAATCAATCACTCACTAAAAAGGTAGAGGCCATTTCTCGCTCAACAAAAGCCTATCCCCGTCATGAACGTAAAATTCAAATCCATGTAGTTTTTGTTGAGCCCCTCGAAAGCATCCCGACTCATCGTCCCCTATTGCCTATGAACAGGCTTGTTCCATTAATAGTGAACCTAACTTTGGAGACAAAATCCCAACTTCGTTAGAGAAATAACCAACACGCCACACCTCTAGGGTACAATAATCAATATGTTAGGCCAACACAAAGTTTTAACCAAGCTCCACCACGACAAGGACAGGTCGGTAATTTTAATAATTATAACAACCAAATGCAACCTCGACAAGGTCAAGCACAAAGTCAAGGTATTTATAATAATTATAATGCTAATAGAGGTATCGTTCGCAGAAATAATAACTATCCAAAATCCACCCATAAATAATTCACGCTGAATATAGTTCGAAATACACCACCCGCGACTACTACACCCACACAACCGGATCGCCTTGACACCTTCATACAAGTGAGCCAAAAACTTTTCCAAACCATGGCTCAATCTAACCAACAACTTCTACAATCCAGTTAATAATTTAACCCAACAGTTGGCTCAAGATAAAGCCCAACCCAAAGGTGTGTTTCCAAGTCACTAAATACCTAATCCTAGAACAACAAATACAGCCTTTGAGGTAACCGATAATACTAGTAATGAATATGAAAATGTAGGTGAGCTAAAAGGCCATCACCACTCTCCGCTCGGGCAGAGTGGTTGATAACAAAGTAACTATGCCTATAGTTACCCCACCAAGAGCCCCTACACCCGCTATTTTACTAGATAATCGAAATAGAAACCAAGAGCCTACCACCGCAGAGGTACCGATTCATAACACAACCTAAGAAACAAAGCCACGGTTAAACATCCAGGTGATACCATTGCTAAATATAAATAGAAACCACCGTTTCCACAAAAATTAGCCGTGTTAACTAGGGATACTAATTATGAGGAGATTAGGGGACGTTTTCAAGAATCTAACTATAAACCTTCCTTTCCTCGAAGCTATTAAAAAGCTACCACACCATGCTAAGTTTCTTAAATTTGTTGTGTACTACTAGCGTAAGACCAATATACCAAACAACGCTTTTAACGTAACAATTCCCAACTCTATCTAAACATAATGGAATTGTTAAGTACAAGGACCCCGGTCATCCCTCTTGCATAAATGCACCTTAGAGATTCTTATACGGCGACGGCGTTATTAGACTTGGGGGCTAATGTTAACTTTACTCCCGCTTTATTTGTATAGACAAATAGGTCTAGACGAGATGCAACCCACTAAAATGACGCGTTGCAATTAGCTGATCGGGTCTATTAAGTATCCTAAGGAGTCGCCGGAAAATGTTCGTAAAAGTTCAGGATTTTTACTATCCGCTGATTTTGTCATCCTCGACCGTAGTCGTTAACGACTCTCCCGATCATCTTAGGGCATCCTTTCCCGGCAACCGCCAATGCGCTCATTAATTGCGCGATGGTTCAATGTCCATGTCTTTTGGCCATCTTGCTATTGAAGTCAATGTTTTTAAAACAAAGACACCACATTACCGATTCGCCTATGGATGGAGAGGTTAGCATGATCGAAAAGCTTTGCTCGAGATTATTTCAACAACACGCTCCCCGATAATCATATGCCCAAATTTCTTTCCTTTGGAAGTTCGGACTCCAACATTTCCATCCCTACTCTAGTCGATACACATATTACGGATGAGGATGAGATATATGACTTTCTCAAAGATGTAGAGGACTATCATAGTAACGAGGATATGACCAATATAGATGAGCAATTCGATGAGTTTCTTAGAGCAGGTGATAATTCACCCTATCAAGAACTACTTTCCACAACATCCACCTCGACTTCCCTCCTTCCACCCTTTCAAAGGAATCTTGAGTTTGCACTTTCGATCATTTTGTTTCTTCAGGCTTCATAAGTTTTAAATCCACCTAGTAAACAAATACTTTAGAAGACAAAAAGCGTTTGACACCTTCATTTTCGACCGAGACAGTCCCTACCTACACTATGAATGAGTTTTGTGCTAAACCCACATCCTCATTTTTTACATGCTGTCCTTCTACAACTTATCCATATCCACCATATTCTCCACAACCATTCACTTTTCCACACTTATTTACTAGAACACCCACTCGCTCAAAAATGAAAAGAAGGTACATGCTAGGTTACGTAATAGGGTTATCCGACTTCGTTTTCATTTCACTAGGTTGCGTCATAGGAAATCTTGGTGCTTGATTGTGTTTGGATATGTTTTCTGTGATATTTATTTATGGAATGATCCACAACTATTTCGGTTGTTGATATATGATAAACTGCATGTTCATACATATGTTTAGATACAGTCTCGAGTATCTGACTATAAACGACTCAACTTTTGTGTTTGGTGCATTTCCTTTCATTTCCATATATTGGTGAGTGCACCATTAAGGTAACCGGCCCTCCCTACAGAGTTTGTGGCTGTAAGTACGGATCCTAAGTCCACGCTTAACATAATTCACGCTTTCCACTCTTGCATGTTTTTCTCGGATTTTGAGTCATGTTTCTCTATGGGGTGAATTATGTCTTTCTTGCTCATTGTTTTTTCTTGTTAATTTAAATATATATATATAATATATATATATATATATATATATAGTAATCTAGGAAGTCTCGAATCGACTTTAAAAGACCCATCGCTTAAAAACAAATTTTCCAAGCTTCTTTGTAAAAAATTTGTTTGGGGGGGGGTGTTAAATGTTCGGGCCCTAAAATGTTTTATGTCCCATTAGAGTTGCTTAGGCCGTTTAATTGTATTACGATCCGGGTTGACATAATCTTGAATTTAGAGTTCGATCGTTAACGTAGCATTATGTCATGCATGCACTTCGGTAGTTTTCCACTATCTTATATGTCATCCACGGTCGGAATAGAGTGTTTTATGGATCATTGGATTGGAAATTATATCCTAATCATTTCCATATCTCATTCGCAAAAATCGGACCGGTAACGAAGCGGCAATTTTGATTTGAAGTTTCGCGAAAAAATCGAAAAATTCACAAATTTCAAATCGGGTTTGGGCCCAACCCGCCACAACATTAGCACCAGCGCCTTTTACCTTCAACATCGGCGTTCATCTTCTCCAAACCGCCATTAACGCCATTAACAAAGCTTCCAAAAACCTAAAAATAAAAATAAAAACAAAACCAAATTACCCACGGCCACAATCCAAGACCCAACCCAAATCGACTCCAACCGCTCCGCCCACAACCTCCACCAATTTACATCAACAAAAACCACCAGAAATCAAAATAAAATAAAAATTTTGGTGTCGGCTTCCACCACACCACCACCACCATCGTTCTTTTTTAGTGAGGTGTCCCTCATTGCTTCCCCTTACCTTCTACAAAACCTCAAACCGTATTCAAACTTCCAATGGCTCAACAACGCCCGATTTTACCGGAGCAAGCTTTTTTCAGCGACCACTTCAACCGCTTTTTACGACAAAAATGATCGGTCCGAGACTGGAATAGCTTGTGGTACTTTGACTGAAGCCTATTACCACGAAGACTTAGTTAGACGGTTCTACAATACGAGGGAGTTGGAAGGGACTAGGATTTTGTTGTGGTGGCGAAGGGAGGAAGGAAGTGACTCATGGGTTGTTGGCGAGATTCTAGGCATTCCGCCTAGAATCCATCCGATGTCACGTTACGGGAGTCCCAATATAATGGGGTAGAGCCATTGATGAACGGATATTCTGAAGGGAACTACAATGCGAGATCGCATTGTGTTCGCCAGCATCCCTTAGGACCAACCACCGGCCGCAGCTTCGGTGGATTGGGTCGGAACGCCCCGGGAAGGAGAAGGTCGGCGACATCGGCCCGAACTGCCTCCACATCTTATGGATACTCCAGAGGCGTAAGTAACGAAGTTCTCAGATCTTGGAGTTTTTACTTAGCATGATTAGGGGAGTAGGGAAGTCTGTTGCACCTCTCCCTATGTTGATAACCAAGATCATGCTGAAGTTGCGAGCAGCTCAGGCGTCTGATAGGTCTTACATCACCCTACACCGAAACCCTCGCATCTATAAGGAGTGTGTCCAACGGGTTTGGAGGCTGCCTGAGGATAGAGAAGAAGACGAGGAGGATGGTGGAGATGAGAATGCCGAGGAGGATGGGGGAAACGAGAATGCCGAGGAGGATGAGGAGGATTTGACTTGTTTTGATCGCGGATGCCTTGGAGAGGTGTTGGTCGGACGCAGAACGCGTAGGTCGTGATTCATCGCGGGCATCGCGTTAAACCAACACCATCTGCAAAGACCTCCGACTTCGATAGGCAACTATCCATCATAACTTCGAGATCCATTACCCGAGAGAGGGATGAGAGGTGGGAACGGATGAGGGCGAGCTAGAAGCTCGGCGCCCAGTTCGAACCGACATGCTTGCACGATTCCCACCTCACGGGGACTCTCCTTCCGAGGACACACCATCGAGGCACGAGCATCGTCGCCGGCGGGCCGGATGGTGCTGGCCCATCGAGCTCGGGGAGCCATCTCCTGAAGGCAGTGCCCTCCGCTACCGATCGGAGTGATTAGGGATAGTATCGTTTGATGTTTCTATTTTTTATTTGTAGTTTCATTATTGCCATTTATTTTAATGTAAGTTTTATTTCCGTGATTTGAATTTTGTAGTGAAATGTACTTGAATGAAAATTTTAATATAATGTGGTTATTTTCATTATCGTGGTTGTTTAATATTGATCCCACCTTCCCAAATTGTTTGGGGGTGGTTTTATCTATTCCAAAGATGATTTTTATATGACCCTCGCCTTAGAATTTATTCTTGAGTCAAGGTGAAAATATGGCCGTTTAGGCATATCTATGAATAGGTATCATGGTAGGATGAAATATCGATTAAATAGGTAGATTCTATCATAAATTCAACCTAAAAGATACTAGGTTTGTTTTAGAATCAAGAAAATGAGTTGTTTCCGTTTTGGGGTTTGGAAATTTTGGTATTTCCGGAACCGCCGTAAAACCTTTTGGCAACTTCCGATCCGTTTTAGCAACTTAAAATCTATATAAACTTCATACATTCTACACTCACAACTCACAATACACCTAATCTCCATCACTCACCATTCACTCCCCTAATCCCACGTTTATTCTCATTTTCCGAAGTTTTAGCAACTCCGAGCCGCACTTTCCTCGCAATTTTTTTTAGATTTTTGTCGAGCGCTTTTCAAGGTGAAGGCGACCAGCGCTCAAACACTGGAATTCCAAATCTTCAGAGCGACTTTCGCTTTAAAGTGGCGACTTTCGCGCTACGACTTCCGTGGACCGAAAAATTCCAGTTTTCTGGGTAGTTTCCGGATCATTCGCGGCTATTCCAGGCGTAATTTTGAGATGACATCTCCAACATTGATACCGAACAGTCTTTCAAGATTTGTTCCAAAGCACTACTTATGGTGCTTGGTTTCGTGGCGATCACATCACGTTAGTGGGAGCCGCTTATGGTAAGACCTAATGCACTTTACTCTCCAACACTAGCATCTTATTTTTACGATAACTGCATTTTCTTTGAAAGACCCGGATGGAGAACAAGTGTTCTCCATCAGCATTGACAATGAACCAATGGAAATTACCAGGTTCTTGCTAGCATTTGTTCTTGGACTTGCTATGCCCGCTGAAATACAAGACCCATGGTGTTATTGGGTAGATAATATGTATGTCTACACTTATGAGTTTTTGCATGAGTCGTATGGGGCGGGGATTTTCCGTATCGAGGACCATGGGGACTATAACGTCGCTTTTGGTAGCCTGTCCATGAACATAGGAACTGTTATGTTTTGGATCATGCTAAACATTTTAGGGGAATGACATTTTTCTTCTGTGAATGATGCCACTTGCAGCGTTTTCCTTGCTTTAGCCACGGGACGTATGTGTCATGACCTTCCCCGAACCTTGATGTCTAGTTTAGCCTCGATCCCATAGCATGAGGCATAAGTTCCTTCTTATGCCCTGTTCTAGTTTCCGTATTATGCTATGTTTCTTTCCCCGCTTTTTGTACACGTTTCACGGATTGGATTACGGCCATTAATCGCACGACCCACCAATAGTATTATTCGATCCTTCCATGCAATGACTTGGCAAGGGTGGAGGATACAACCTCATCGAGGTTGCACCTACACCCCACGGACAAGTGGCCCTTAATAGGTTAGCAATAATAGATGATAAATGGAGGGAAGCCTCCAAATTATCATGGCATGGCGGATTTAAGGAACCTCACTTCTTTATGGAAGAAGAGGATGAGGAAGATAATGAGTAATCGCGAGAGATAAGGTAAGTTTTCATTCTAGTTAGTGTCCGCTTATGTCCCAAGCAATTTCATTCTTGTTAACCCTATAATGGGTAGAACTTCGTTATAGAGTTGCGTCAGTTTTATTTCCTATATTAGTATGTTCTAACTTTGTTTTGCAGATGTTCCTGAATTTCACACGTTTCAATGGTATTTTTCCTACCCTCTTTATTTACAATACTTTGAGGACAAAGCATGCTTCTTGTTTGGGGGAGGGGGGGGGGCATAGAAACACGTGTAATTAAGGCATCTGCTAGGATATAGATATGTATAATATGCATTTGTTTTCTAGTTAAAATTTCAAAAATTCAAAAATATAAATAAATAAGTTCATGCTATACACTTAGGAATATTGGTATTGTTTTCCTTCTCTATGCTCTTAACAATCTAAAGTCTCACGTAGCTTTTGCATCAGAATAATTGTTAGGAACTTAGGTTAATATGTAGGTAATAATCTTTGCATCTATCTATAAATATATTACATGAGTATCTATGATTGTTAGCAGTAAGTTTATGAAATCTAGGCTAGAGTACTTATTTTACAAATCTTGTGAGAATATAGCCTAAAGCCTTATATGAGCGAAACATTTGAGAAATGACACAAGGGAGAAGTAAAATCCGGATAGAGAAATCACACGTCCACTTGCTTGATCACTATGCCATATCCTAAGCGAGAATTATTTTCCGCTAGTCGCCCCTCTGAGCCTTTCTTTAGCCTTTCATAAACCACAAATCCTTTACCCTGTTACAAAACAAAACAAAATAAAAAATTCAACCTACCAAATTTAGATAAGTCTGAAAATAGAATGAGGAAGAAAGAAGAAGAGAAAAACTTGTGTAAACAAAAGTTAGTTAATGGCTTCAGAAAATAAAGAAAAGAAGTTTCCATCCAAAGAAAAGAAAAATAAAAATAGAAATAAAATAAAAACTCTAAAAATAGAATAAAAGGGAGTCAAAAGCCAAAGAAAAGAAAAAAAAAAAATGGCTAAGGATGGAAACAAAGTGTAGAAGCAAAAGTAAATAACAAGGTTTTCTCTAGTTACATAATCTGAAGACTCTATTATCTTAAACTTGTCCTTTTTGAATATCCATTTCCTTCCTTCTTAAACCATCTCCTAATCCCATGAACACCTAATAAAGACCTCTAGCTCAATTAGGAATAAGTTAGTGTGATAGTAAGTGGCCGGATGTGTTTGATCGACTCCGGCTTCCTTGTTGTCATTGAGATTGTAAGGTAAAGTGTGCCCACTACACAATTGGAGTAAAATTAACTTGAGTGGAAAAATCAGTGTTGTTGTATCTTGACTATTATTGTGAGAACCTACTTAAGGGCGCTTATTCGAAGTTTGAAACGAACACTGCTAGGCATTTCATAGTATTACTCATTGTATATATGTTTATTGTAGATGATTGATTATTATGCATATATTAGCTTAGGTTTTCGACTTGATTACTCTATATGCATTGCTAGTGAGAGGTATAGTTAATTTAGAGCATGAATACGGAGACAATAGTTTTATTTCTTAGTCCTTGTAGTATAGATGAAGTTTGTGAGTACCTTCATGGAAAACTCTCACGAGGCTATAACTTCGTCCACTAGGGAATTCCTAGTGGTTTAAGGCCTTGTATGGCATATGGTCAATGCAATCGCGACTCAAATAAACGAGTATATAGAACTCCATTTTTTGGTCACTTATTCTAATTTCTCATCTTTGCTTGAGGACAAGAAAAATACTGTTTGGGGGTGGTTTGATAAGAGCCCAAAACTGTAGTTTTAACCCTGTAACAGTCATACTATTAGACCAATTATGTGAGTAATAATTAAGAGTTAACACTGATTACGTGTTTTTATGTATTTCAGGTTTCAAAGTCCATTATGTGCAGAAATGTGCCACTTTAGCAAAATAAAGGATCAAAGGTCGGTTACTAAAGAGTTCCGTGATTAAAGGCCAAGATTCAAGAAGACAAAGCCTTTCTAAAGCCCGGTCAAAAGCTGAAAAGTCGACGCGGGCATAAACAGCACACAAAGTCAACAGAACTTCTGAAGGCCATATCTTTAGACTCAGACCTTGGAATGGGGCCTACCTTATGTCAAAACGACCGGCTCAGAAAGAGCTTTCTAATGGTCTAAGCCTTGATCCAATCAGAGGAGAAAAAGTGAATGAAAAGTCTGTTGAAGCCAACTTCAGCTGAAGAGGCCTTTTTGGGCTGAAAGAATTGGGTTTTGGGCCTGATTCTCTGGCCCAAAACATGGCTCCAAGCCCATGCACGATTTTTGGATTTGAAAGTATAAAAACCAAAGCTTAGCTCTTTGTTAATGGTAGATTTTTTAGTAGAGAATGGTAGATAGAAAGTAGCCATTAGAATAGCTTCTATATCTAGATTTAATTCTTTATGTTAAGTTTAGTTCAAATCCAATTCTTGTTTTAGATTAAACTTTAGAATCATTACTCTTAATTAGTTTGATTAATAAAATAGCTAGTTTGTTAATTTCGATTCTTGTCATTTACATTTGTGTTAGATTTGATTTCATTTATTACTTGTTATTCAATTCTTAGTTATTAATTAGATTTTAATTATTGTTTAATTTAGATTAGTAAATTTCAATTCTTTATATCATGTTTAGTTTAAATTTAATCGAAATGATTAGCGTAATGATTCTCGGCTAAACCTCCATTAGAGGGGTTGAGAAGCCTTCATGAAAGCTTGATTCGATTATCATAGAGTCGTCGTAATTTCCTTTCCACTCTAGAAACGATTAGTTCACCATGAGAATGGGTTTAATCGTTCACATGCTAGTTATGAATTGGTAGGAATGCCATGTGTAATTAGGGATTAGGAAGAACCAATTGTTTTGGCGGCGCTTCAATTCGATTCTGACGATTAAATGGCCGTTAATAGGATTAAGTTGAGTTAAAGTGGAATCAATCCCCTAACTCCTTATAATCGAATCAACGTAGCATTCCTATAGTTATTTTGATAATCGACTAGTTGCATCTTGTGGGTAGTTGCATCGTAGTCTAGTTGCCACTTCGTAAATCTCTCATTAGACTTAGAGTAGATTACTTATACGTAGTGAACATTAACATCTTGGGAAGAACTAGGAGTGGAACGAACTTCCTACTCCACTATATCTCATAGGATTGAGAGTAGAATCTTTGATAAATTAGGCACGTAAACTATCGTTTAGTTTTACTTACGTTTAGAGTTTCATCGCTTTATTCATTAGTAAAATTATTCTTTTTACGTTTATCAGTTCGTCAAAATGGTAACCCACCAACGCTATCGGTATAAGTTTTCATATCTATAGCGCCAGTTTTAACGAGATAGCGTAAAGTCTACACGCCAGTATGAGTGGCGGGTAGAAGAAATCTAAGCCACACGCCACACTGTGTGGCAGGTTGAATTTTTTTTAAATGTTTTTTCCCACACACCTTTGAGAATGGCGGCTGGAGAGTGGAGAGTCCAAAAAAAGCAAAATTCCTTCCTATATGCCATTGGTACTGGCGGCTGTCAAAAAAACCATTGGTTTTGGAAACGCTAACCTGCTATCACTATCCACTGTACTATTATGGTTTGGTGGGATAACGCACCAAACCATTGGACTTATCCTAAGTCCACAGTATATCTTGCGCATTCCATGTTAGCACTTTTACTCATCGTTTGAGTAGTGTACCCCTGATCAGTCCCCAAATATGCGTTTTATTACCTTTACAATGCTTTAAATATGCCCTTCTTATACTTAATGAATTGACAACTTATAGCTTTTGCCACCTTTTACAGGATACATGCCATTTAGGACGTATATTCTTAATACGTGCATTTTAGCGCAAAAAGGATTGCTATTGACGCTGCTTGGGAAGATTCCAACTTAGGAGCAAAAGTGCCAAAAAGTCAAATTCAATTGTCAAAGTTAACTCTCAAGGACTCAGGACTAAAAGCTGAAGACTCAAGGACTCAAAGCTAAAAGCTATGGACTCAAGGACTTAAAACCAAAATCAAGAATTCAATTGTTTGGGCTAAAGTCAAAAGCCCACATAGCTTAAAGGTTGTTTCTAGAAGAAAGGGCAAATATGTAATTGGTGTCCTATATAAACCAAAGTAGTAGAAAAAGAACCTTACCCTAGAGCTAATCTTGGGTCATTAGGAGTAGATAATTGAAGTTTGTGTTTTTGTGGTGAGTAACTTCAAAAGAGTTTGTAAGAAGTGAGGTTCATCCTAAATTGTTTAGAGTTTGAGTGTGGGAGTTGTGAAGAAGAAAGGTAGACGTACTCTTGGTATAAATTGTTTAGTTTAAGGTAATGAAAACTCAAGTTGTTGGTATGGAAATGACATGAAAATATTGAAAGAAGTATTGATTGAATCTTGAAATAAGAACAACAATATAAGATTGAAGATTGAAAACAAACAAAGTAAAATAGCAAGATTTAAATAAAAGAAAATGAAGAACAAAAAAGTAAATAACTTGAATTAAAAAACTATACAAGAAATTAAAACAAACCAAATGGTTTGGATCCTAAAACAATGGATGTTTTCTCTCTCCCTAGCTTTTAGATTATATACCCCTACTTTTGTCTTTTACATATTTGCCCTTCTCCATTACAAATGAGACACCTCACATTTCACTTTTGCCTTTTGATTTCTTCTTGACCATGGTAGGTTTTGGGAGAATGTCATATTTTGATATAAGGGCCTCCATCTCTGGTCTTATGAGTTGAGGGCTTTGACCTTTGACCTTGACCTTTTACTTTGACCGTTGACTTTGACTTTTTTAGCACTTTTCCATAGCAGCTTCTGGTCTTCATAATAAGCGTGATTAAGGCTACTTTTGGTGTTAAGATGCAGCTTTTAGGATAAGTGGTCCAAATACTCCATAACCTGAGAAAGGCAATAAAAGCTATGAGTTGTTTTAAGAAGGGCTGTAATGCAATAATATCAGGGTAATAAAATGCACATTTGGGAGCTGATAAGTAATATGTTTTTAATTAATAGTGTAATTTGTTATTTACTTGCTTTCCATTTTTATGTTCTTCAAGCTTTAATGATTAAATCAAGTTCTTATTATCTTCAATACTAGTTTTCAATCTTCTCTTTAATACAAGTTTTAATTACTTCTCTAATCTTTGATTCAATCCCCAAAACACTAGTCATACTCATTTGACAAGTTCAATTGAGTATAACTTTGTGTGCAAGATATCCATAAAGACCATTTCCATACATGTTTTGCAATCAAATCAATAGTTTATTCAAGATTTAAACCCATTCTAGATTAAAAAAAAAACTAGGGTTTCCACCATTAAAACTTCAAGAACAAGAGTAAAAAGTTTAGAGAGTTTAGAAAGAGATTTTTCAAACCATCAAACCATTCCTCCAAACAAAGGATTTAAGATGAACAACAAAACCTAATCCCACTTTCTCAACATGTCAAATGGCACTACTGTCATGGATCCAAATAAATGGAAAGAGGAATATGGAGAAAAAAATCACTCATTGAACTCTTCTTCTCAATCTTATTTTCAAAAAAATTTTAAAGTTTTTTCCCTTTATTTTGTTACTGATGTTTATTTTTCGCGTATTTCAAGTACACTTCTGAGCAAACGGAGCCCGGGAATAACACGAGACGAATCACCGGAGACTGCTAATGAAAAGCGAACGCAAATAGAACAAATTTACTCGTGTCGCGTCTGTCATCCACGCGCCCGTGCGCGACACTCGTCCGCACCTGTCAGACACATGCCCGCGTGTGATATGCGTCCACAACTTGTTTACCCATGCTGCACCTCGATTTTTTCCAACAAAGATTCCATTGGCTCAGAATCTTCCTGTGTAAGTCACCTTTAATTCCCCCTAGTATTTTTAATTCAACTGTAAGTAGATAAAAAGTAGATAGATTTGCAAAGTTTTGAATTTTCAAAACCAAAAATTCAATTAAAAAAGGAATTTAAAAATTAAAAATGTTTATTAATTAAAATAAATTAGTAACCGATAGTAAAGTTAAACATTAAAATTAGTTTAGTAGCATGTTTAGGTTTTATTTTCTATTAATATAATTGTTGTTTATACATGGTTAGATTAAGATAATACCATATAGTTAAGTCAAAATACACAAAAAATTAATTACGATAAATACAAAATAGTTTAAGTTTGAAAGTTTAGTCTTTTGGTTTAAGTTTATTTACCAAGAGTTGGGGATTCAACCAACTTGGACCGGTTGGATGTGCGAGGCGAGTAGTGTAACATCACGCTCGCACATCTCAACCCAACTTGGGAGTTAAAGTTTCAATCTTTGACGAACACTTTCCAAGCTTTTACGTATTTTGTTTAATTAACTATTAGTTAATTAACTAAACAAAGTTAAATTTTTGTGTTTACCACTTTTATAGTTTTAAGCCAACGAAGGCAACCAATTGTATCTTATTGGCTTTGCCACATTTCGACCCGACTTGTGGGTCTTTGATAAGTGCTCAAAAAGTGCAATTTCACCCTCGATTATGCCTTTTGTTTAGCAATCTTAGTGGACTAATAGTATTTGTAAGTTATGTTTTATGATTCTACAGGTGAAAGAGAGAGTTTTATGGAATATTAGAGAAAAAGGGGTAAAACAAAGAAATTCGGAGCATTAATGATCACATAGGAAGCCCGTGGACAATCATGGAGAAGGCCAAGGAATTGAAGCTATTAAAGATGCAACTTGGACCTATTTTAAAGCCTATTTGGAAGCCTAAGGCCAAAGGATTCGTTGCTTAGACCAAAGCCCGCAAAAGAGGATAGAAAGATAGAGTAGAAGAGACAAAATAGACTTTCGCATCTGGGACGCATGGATCGAGCGTCCAGACTCATTGCTCGCGTCTGAGACGCATGAATCGTGCGTCTAGACGCATGAAACGACACTGTAGCCAATTCCTTCTCAGTTTTGGAGACGATGTTGGACTCTAGAAGAAGTCTATTTGTATTAGGAAACAAATGACGGTTTGGAATGCTTCTAGAACTCATTGTAACCCCTATAAATAGAGGACCTAAGTGCCTCATGTAATTTGCCAATTCACTTATACTCTTGTCTCTAAAACTTGAGGCAGAGATAGATTAATAATAAAAGATTCGGTTTTAACTAGCTGAGTCTTAATAAGTTAGTCTTTCTAGTCTTATGTTCTTCGACTCTTCTTCTTCTCGTTCTTCGTGTTCTTCCTTCTTAATGGAAGGCTAATCTTCTCCTTCAAGGGAGGAGATGAAGCCGGTGCTCAAGGTTTAATGATTCTTCTGGTTCATGGTGTGCTTCAATCAAGTTAGTTCTTTATGTTTTTAGTTATTAGTTCTATTGCCCAGACTAGGGGATGGAAGTATAGATTAAGGTTTTTATTTATTGCAATTGAATATCATGCTAGTTTAGGGTTTTATTTATTGCAATTGAATATTTGCTAGTAACATGCTTTTATTTATTACAATTGAATATAATGCTAGAATAAGGTTTTATTTATTGTAATTGAATATTATACTATTATTCTATACTTTTCTTCTAGTTGTGTAGTGTTTTAGAGTAAGAGAAGTATTCCTTGTGTTTGCCTTAGAGCGGTGTATGCTTCATATATTTAGTGACATGGTAGAGCGGTTCATGGAAGTCTTCATGGATGAATTTTCTATCTATGGAGACTCTTTCACTGAATGCCTGTCTAACCTGTCTAAAGGACATATATTTAGTAGACATGTTAGACAAGCAGTTAGTGAAAGAGTCTCCATAGATAGAAAAATCATCCATGAAGACTTCCATGAACCGCTCTACCATGTCACTAAATATATGAAGCATACACCGCTGGAAGGTACCAAGAGCATTACAAAGGCCAAAAGGCATTCGTTTATAGGCATATGTTCTAAAAGGACATGTGAAGGTAGTCTTTTCTTGGTCATCAATATCAATAATAATCTGGAAATAACTAGAGTAGCCATCTAAAAAACAATAAAAAGAATGACCAGCTAGACGTTCGAGCATCTGATCTATAAATGGTAAAGGAAAATGATCTTTTCATGTCATGGCATTTAAACGTCTGTAATCAATACAGATCCTCCGTTTCATTGGACCATGCGTGGAAACATAGTCACCCTTAGCATTATGTATCATGGTAATCCCTGATTTCTTAGGAACTACATGAATGGGACTTACCCATTTGCTATCGGAGATTGGGTATATGATACCCGCATCAAGTAGCCGTAAGACTTCTTCCCTGACCACCTCTTTCATGGTAGGGTTCAAGAGACGCTGAGGTTCGCGAGAAGTCTTTGTGTTATCCTCCAAATGGATACGATGAGTGCAAACATTATGGTGAATTCCCTTAATGTCGTCTAAGGACCAACCAATCGCAGAACGATGTTCCCTAATTACCTTAATCAACCGTGCCTCTTCATCCGCAGATAACAGTGAAGATAAAATTACTGGGTGACTACCATCCGGATCAAGTTGAATATACTTTAACTCAGAAGGAAGAGGTTTAAGCACTGGGGTGGAAGGAATGTCGATAAATGCTTCTGGAGGGTCCTCATCTTGAGTAATGAAAACTTGTTTAGGTAGCAGGTCTTCAAACTCAGTAGACGGAGCAACAGAAGGGTTTAAGGTAGGTGTATACTCGAAGAGGGCATTGACTTCCTCTACGTAGGAGTTATCCTCAAAATCTGAACTTCCAAAGGAAATAAATTTATGCATTTGGTTTTCTGGAAACGTGTTATTAAATAGTTTTGAGCTAAGCTCTCGATCATGCTAACCTCTCTATCTACAGACGAATCTGGTACCTATTTCATCATTTCAAAAACATTTACCTCAATAGAAAGATAGCCAAAAGACAATGACATCGAACCATTGTGACAATTTATAAGCGCGTTGGCAGTTGCCAAGAAGGGACACCCTAAGATGATCGGAACAGAGTCGTTAGCGACTTTTGTATCGAGGATAACAAAATCAGCAGGATAGTAGAAATCCTGAACCTTAGCATGCACATTTTCAACCACACCCTTAGGATACATAAGACCGATCCGCTAATTGCAACGTCATTTTAGTAGGTTGCATCTCCTGTAGACCTATTTGTTTATATAAATAATACAAGAGTAAGTTAACACTCGCCCCCAGGTCTAATAAAGCGGTCGTCGTGTGGAAATCTCCTAAGGTGCATTGTATAGTAGGACGACCAGGGTCCTTGTACTTAACGATTCTATTATGTTCTGATAAAGTTGGAAACTGTTCAGTTAAAAAGGCGTCTTTGGGAATATTTGTCTTATGCCTAGTAATGCATAACTCTTTAAGAAACTTAGCATCTTTGAGGTAACTTTTTAATCGCTTCAAAGAAAGGGTAAGTTTATCGTTAGATTCTTGAAAACTTCCCTAATCTCGTCAAAGTTTGTATCTTTGTTTAACATTGCTAATCTCTGGAGAAACGGTGGTTTCTCTCTATATTTAGCGTATGGATCAATAGGATGTCTAACCTTGGCTTTCTGTTTCTTAGATTGTGGTTTAACTGGTACCTCTACAGGGGTAGGATCGTCAATTTCTATTTCGGTATCTAGTTCAATATCCAGTGTAGGGACTAATGGTGGGGTAACTACATGCATAGTTACAGCGTTATCAACCACTTTGCCAAAATGGAGAGTGGTGATGGCATTTAGCTCATCTACGTTTGCATTATCCTTACTAGTATTACCGTTTATCTTAAAAGCTGTGTTTGTTGTTTTAGGATTAGGTATCGCTTGACCTGGAAACACACCTTTGGGTTGTACTTTCTCTTGGGCTAACTGCTATAAGGAAAGTTGGATGGACTGTAAAATCTGTTGTTAGGTTTGCATAAAGGCGTCGAAATGATCCGGTTGTGGAAGAGTGTTTGTTACAGGTTGTGTGACGGGAACTATGTCACGTTAATTATTAATAGGTGGGTTGTGATAGTTATGATTAACCGGAATGATACCTCTATTCACATTATAATTATTATTGTTATAATTATTATAATTCCTTTGTCCTTGTCCTTGTCTTTGTCGTGGTGGAGCTTGGTTGTAATTGTTTGCTGGCCTAACATTTTGATTATTAAACCCTGGAGGTGTAACTTGTTTATTATTTCTCCAACTGAAGTTGGGATGTTGTCTCCAAGGGGCGTTAGGAATAAGATAGCTATTAAAAGTGCAAACATTATCTTGTTGTGATGTTTGTTGTTCATATCTTGAGTGGACATGATAGAGTCCGGATGCTCGGGACTCAAACAGAAATTACATGGATTAGAGTTGACATTCATGATGAGGATAGGCTTTTGTTGAACAGAAATAGCTTCTACCTTTTTAGTGAGAGATTCGATTAAAGTTTTAAGCTCAGAATCGGGTTTAATCTCAAACATACCGGCATAGCGCTGTTTGTAAAGAACTAGCGGAGCGGGGGATATCGTCAGTACCCGCCAGTTATTATTACGCTTTGTTTGATCTTCTAAAAACTTATAAGCCTCTGAGGCTCCTTTACTGAGGAAGCTACCCCCATTCATTATATCAAGGACCTCTTTATGGTGGTGTAAAAGTCCCTTGAAAAAGGCACGAACTAACGTGTCTTTCTCAAGGTTATGATGTGGACACTCTATAAGAAGGTCAATGAAATGATTCCAAGCCTCTGAAAAGGATTCATGGGGATTCTTTCGAAAAAAATGAATCTTGGAAAGCATTTCATCTGTCTTTAGTGGTGGGTAAAAATGTTCCATAAATAGTTGAACAAGTTTGGCCCATGAGTCCACGTAATTTAGGTGCCAAGGCGTTAACTAAGACGCCAGCCTTGTCGGCTAGGGGTGAAAGGAAGCACCCTCGGTTTAATTTGTTCCGGCACCAACCGTAGGATGATGGAATATGGTAAGAACTTGTTCAATCCTACGCATATGCTGATAAGGTTTTTCATGGTCTAACCCAAGAAAGATGGGTAACAAATTAAATATATTTGGGGATTCAAATCCCCAATTGGGTCTACAAGAACAATGCTAGATTTTGGGCTATCATTCAAGGCTTTGTAAAAGTCAGAGAGAGGAGACTCTCTTTCTTCAGCCATTATTTCAGGTGTGGTGTTTGGTATACTAGATAGGTGTGTGTGTTGACGTTCATGATAGATTACGTTAGTCGTTTTTTCTCCACCTGACCTTAATCTCATGCAAGGCTAAGTCCAATGTTAAAGAAATATGACAATGTTAAACCTGGATATGCTAGTATAAGAACTCCTCTGACAGAAGATTCGAGGAGTGGAAGAAAGAAGTACTTGAATACCTCCCTGCTTCGCTTATGAATAGTGTCTTGTATACGCGAGCTTAATGTATTTAACAAGTTAAAAACACTGAATAACTTGAAGAAATGGGCTACTCCAGAAGTGGGTGCGGGTCGCGCTCAGAAGAGGCCTTAGTAGGGCCTTGTCCGCGAGTCTATTTCGAAGTTCCAGGCGATGTCAGCTAAAGACTCGGGGCTTTTTCTGGGAAATATTTTTAGATTCTGAACCAGACAATCACTGCTAGAACCAAACAAGGGTGGGTGGGTTTAATGGGACTTTAGGAAGACTAACAATACTAATGAAAACAATTCTAAACAGAACTAAGATGGTAGCGACGCCATTTCATAAAAGGTAAAAAGATAGTTTTACCTACGAATAAGCGACGAAACTCAAACGTAAGTAAACCTAAAACTATTTTCTTGCTTATATTATCAAAGTTCTACACTCTCGATGCTATTGCAATAAGTGGAGTAGAGAATTTGTTCCACTCCTAGTTCTTTAGAATTTACGATATCTAAGATTATCAATTCTATCAAAGTTGATGAGAGTAACGATGGAAATTATACTAAACAAGATGCGATAATTCGAACTATGAAAATACTAAATTGACAATATGAGGAGGAATTAGGGGGATTTGATTCCACCTTAATTCGACTTAATCAACTAGCGAGGAATTGTCGTAATCCGAATTGCAATACTTTCACATAGCAATTGGGTCTTTCTAATTCCTAATTGTTCATGGTAATCTTTACGAACTAACAACTAGCATGTGAAACAATCAAACCCATTCTTATGGTGAACTAATTACTTTCTAGAATTGAATAGATTATTACAAACAATTCTACGCTAACAACAATCAAGTTTCATCAAGGCTTTCTCAAACCCCTCTAATGGAGGTTTTAGCCTTGAATTATTACATTATCATTAATATATAAGTAATAACAAGACATGATAAAAAGATTATAAATTTAATATATTGATCTAATCAAGGATTCAAAACTAAATTCAAAACTAAGTAATGATTAATAACTAAATAACTGAATTGAGATCTAAGTGATTTAATGAACTAAAACTAGATTTATGAATAACTAACTAACTTTATTGATCTAATGAACAATAATCTAATGATTCAAAAAACTGAATTAAAAACAAGTAATCACTAATTAAAATAAAGTCTAAACTAAAGTTATCTCAATCTCTAAGTAAAAATTCCTATGAAAAACTATTTCTGAACTAGATCTGGAATTTCTTTTTCAGAGCTAACTCTTTGTTTGTTAAATGGAGGAGACCAGATCCACAAAATCGTGCATGGGCTGAGGAGCCTGTTTTAGGCCGGAAAATTGAGCCCAAAACCTCACTACTTCAGTCCACAAAGGGGTTTTCAGTCGGATTTGACTTCAACAACCTTTTTGTCCACTTTTGCTCCTCTGATTAGGTGAAGGCTATAACCATTAGAAAGCTCTTTCCGAGCCAGTCGTTTTGACGTAAGGTAGGCCCAATTCTGAGGTTTGAGGCCAAAGATACGGCTTTCGGAAGTTCAACTGACTTTTGTGCGCTATTTCTGCCTACGTTGACTTTGACTTTTCAGCTTTGATCGGGCATTAAAAAGGCTTTTTCTCCTTGAATCTTAGCTTTTAATCATAGAACTTCTTAGCAACCAACCTTTGCTTCCTCCCCTTGATTTCCCGCTTCTTATAAAAATTTAAAACCAAATCCTCATGGTAAAAATCATCCTCTGTATACCACAACCATTGCCAATCCCTACGTTTCATCTCGTCATCATTAAAGCGGTGCTTGAAATGTTCCGTTTTGAAAACTTGTTCCAGAAGGATTTTGCGTTTTTGGGCCATTGAATATTGGAATTCGAAATGTGGATTTGAATAAGGTGGGGGAGGGTAAATGGAACAAGAAATCAAACCTTGGTTTGATTAGTCTTTTGATTTGGGCATAAATTTTTTATTTTTTTTTATTTTTTTGAACTGTTGGAGAGAGATGGGAACTAGAGGGGGAGAATTTGGTGTAGGTGGGGGTTGATTTAAGGTGGTTAAAATTGATGGGGGTGAAAATCGGTGGTGGTTTTATCTTTTTTTTGTTTTTTTTTTTAGGTTTTGGTTCATTTTTGGAGGTGGAAAGATGAGGAAGAAGAAGAACACAATGCGTTCTTGGGTTTTGCTGCTTACTTGGGCCCAAGCCCAAACAAATTCAGAAATATCCATTTTGTCCCTATGCGTGCAAATTTTAAAATTAAAATTCCCGACTCGTTACCGGTCTGATTTTTGCGAATGAGATATGAAAACGATCAGGAAAGAATTTCCAATCCAATGGTATATAAAACACTCTATTCTAACCGTGATTGACATATAAAAAGGTGGAAAACGCCTCGAAGTGCGTGAATGACGAAAATTATGCGAACAAATAAAATCTAAATTCATAGATAATGTCAACCCGAATCAAAATACGATTAAATGGCATAAACAACAAAAATAAAAAGTTTAACAATCAAGGATGGAAATACCAACACCCCACCCCCAAACAAATTTTATAGAACAGAGTTTAGAAAATTTGTGTTAAACGTGGGTCTTTTAAAGTCAGTTTCCGAGACTTCTAGATTACTATTTTTTATGGTTTTGATATTTTCATGAACACAATAAGTAGTAAAAACGTAAATCACTCCATAGATAAACATGACTCAAAAACTGAGAAAATATGCGAAAGTGGAAAACGTGAATTACGTTAAACGTGGACTTAGGATCCGGTACTTACAGGCACACACTCCATAGGGAGGGACCGGTTACCTGAATGGTGCCCTTACCAATATATGGAAGTGAAAGGAAGTATACTAAACAACAACAGTCAGTCCTCATAGACAGGGTCCTGTAAAAGAACTTCCTCCACATCAGGGGACATTAACTCGTGAAAATATTTTAACCGTTGGCCATTGACTTGAAAGGTATTGTTGTCCTTAAGATTTACCAAGGTGATTGCCCCGTAAAGGGTGACTTCAGTAACCAGAAAAGGACCAGACCAACGGATTTTTAATTTCCCGGGAAAAATATGCAGACGGGAGTTGTAAAGCAAGACTTTTTGACCAACCACAAACTCTTTGCGCAAGATTTGCTTATCATGAACACGCTTCATGTTAGCTTTATAATCCTTCTCGAGATCATAAGAATCGCTACGGATTTCTTCAAGCTCATTCAATTGCAACTTGCACTTGACACCATACTTCATCAAAATTGAAGTTAAAGCTTTTATAGCCAACATAGCGCGGTGCTCCAATTTAATGGGAAAATGATAAGGTTTCCCAAATACAAGTCTGAAGGGAGACATACCTATAGGAGTTTTAAAAGCAGTCTTATACGCCCATAAGGCATCAGTTAGACACTTAGACTAATCTTTCCTATCAGGATTTACAGTTATTTCTAAGATTTTTTTTATTTCCCTATTAGAAACTTCTACTTGGCCGCTAGTTTGTGGATGATAAGGAGTTGTCACCTTATGTGTAACTCTATACTTTTTAACTAGAGACGCAACAACTCTGTTGCAAAAATGTGTTCCACCATCACTAATGATGGCTTTAGGAATGCCAAACCGATAGAAAATGTATTCCTCAACAAAAAACACAATTGTCTTATGGTCATTGCTACGACAAGCTATGGCTTCTATCCATTTAGACACATAGTCCACGACAACTAGAATATATATAAAACCGAGGGAAACTGGAAAAGGACCTATGAAATCAATGCCCCATACGTCAAAAATTTCTACCACCATGATTGGATTTAATGAAATCATATTATGCTTAGTGATTCGCCCAAGTTGTTGGCAATGAACACACGTCTTGCAATCACTTCGGCATCTTTAAAGAGGGTATGCCAATAAAACCCACATTGCAGAATTTTAGCAGCTATTTTCATACCATTAAAATGGCCACCACACTCTTTGTCATGGCAGAATGATAGAACCTCATTATATTCCCATTGAGGAATACAGTGACAAATAATCTGATCCGCACAATACTTAAAAAGATAGGGCTCATTCTACTAGTATAGCTTAACTCTAGCCAAGAACTTCTTACATTCATTTCTTGACCAAACATCGGGAATAATATCAGAAGCTAAATAATTAGCAATGTCAGCATACCATGGTGCAAAAAAAATAGCATACAGATGCTCGTCAGGAAAAGAGTCAGGTATGGACTCAGAATCACTGTCATCGTCATTTGTTAGTCTAGATAAGTGGTCGGTAACAACATTCTCGACCACTCTTTTGTCCTTAATTTCTAAAGTGAACACTTGCAGGAGAAGAATCCATCGGATTAATCTCTGCTTAGCATCTTTCTTTGCGAGAAGGTACCTAAGGGCTGCATCGTCCATGTAAACTAAGGTCTTAGTACCAACCCAATAAGGTCTAAAGCATAAACGGCAGCTAAAAATTCTTTTTCCGTAGTTGTATAATTTCTTTGAGCATCGTTTAAAGTTTTACTAGTATAAGAAATGATAGTGGACTTATTATCTAATTTCTGACCTAACACAGCACCAACGGCATAATCACAAGCATCGCACATGAGTTCGAAAGGTTTACACCAATCAGGTAGTTGTATAATGGGTGTAGATGTTTAGGCGGCTTTTAAAGTTTCAAAAGCCTATTTACAGTTATAATTGAAATAAAAAATAGTATCCTTTAAGAGCAAATTAGTTAAAGGCCTAGTTATTTTTGAAAAATCTTTGATAAAACGCCTATAAAAACCTATATGGCCTAGAAAGGCTCTAATATCCCGGATAGTTCGTGGTATAGGTAGAGACGCTATCTTATCTAGTTTGGCCTTATCTACTTCGATGCCATCACTAGATACAATGTGACCTAGCACTATTCCATTTTTCACTATGAAATGACATTTTTCACAATTTAAAACCGGACTCTTCTCTTCACACCGTGTCAAAACCTTAGACAGGTTAGACAGGCAGTCAGTGAAATAGTCTCCATAAATAGAAAAATCATCTATGAAAACTTCCATGAAGCGCTCTACCATGTCACTAAATATATAAAGCATACACCGCTGGAAGGTACCAAGAGCATTACAAAGGCTAAAAGACATTCGTTTATAGGCATATGTTCTAAAAAGACATGTGAATGTAGTCTTTTCTTGGTCATCAATATCGATAATAATTTGAAAGTAGCCAGAGTAGCCATCTAAAAAACTAATAATAAGCGTGACCATCTAGACGTTTGACCATCTGATCTATAAATGGTAAAGGAAAATGATCATTTCATTTCATGCCATTTAAACGTTTGTAATCAATACATATCCTCCATTTTAATGAGACTCGTGTGGAAACATATTCACCCTTAGCATTACATACCATGGTAACCCCCGATTTCTTAGGAACTACATGAATGGGACTTACCTATTCGCTATCGGAGATTGGGTATATGATACCAGCATCGAGTAAATGTAAGACTTCTTCCCTAACCACCTCTTTCATGGTAGGGTTCAAGCAACACTGAGGTCGCGAGAATTCTTTGGCATTATCCTCCAAATGGATACGGTGTGTGCATACATTATGGTCAATCCCCTTAATGTCGTCTAGGGACCAACCAATCGCTGAACAAATGTTCCCGAATCACCCTAATCAACTGTGCCTCTTCATCCGCAGATAACAGAGAAGATATAATTACAGGATGACTACCATCCGGATCAAGTTGAATATACTTCAACTCAAAAGGAAGAGGTTTAAGCACCGGGGTGGTGAGAATGTCAATAAAGGCTTCTGGTGGGTCCTCATCTTGAGTAGTGAAGACTTGTTTAAGTAGCAGGTCTTAAAACTTAGTAGATAGGGCAACATAAGGGTCTATGGTAGGTGTAGACTCGAAGAGGGCATTAACTTCCTCTACGTAGGAGTCATCCTCAAAATCTGAACTTCCAAAGGAAAGGAATTTATGCATCTGGTTTTCTAGAAATGTGTTATTAAAATAGTCTTAAGCTAAGCTCTCGATCATGCTAGCCTCCCTATCCACAGACAAATCTGGTAACTGTTTCATCATTTCAAGAACATTTACCTCAACAGAAATATGGCCAAAAGACATGGACATCAAACCATCGCGGTAATTTATAAGCGCGTTGGCAGTTGCCAAGAAGGGATGCCCTAAGATAATTGGAACAGAGTCGTTAGCGACTTCTGTATCGAGGATAACAAAATCAGCAGGATAGTAGAAATCCTAAACCTTAACAAGCACGTTTTCAACCACACCCTTAGGATACTAAATAGACCAATCCACTAATTGCAACGTCATTTTAGTAGGTTGCATCTCTGTAGACCCTATTTATTTATATAAATAATATGGGAGTAAGTTAAGACTGGCACCCAGGTCTAATAGCGCGGTCGTCATGTGGGAATCTCCTAAGGTGCATTGTACAGTAGGATGACTAGGGTCCTTGTACTTAACGATTCCATTATGTTCGGATAAAGTTGGAAACTATTCAGTTAAAAAGACGTCTTTAGGAATATTTGTCTTATGCCTAGTAGTGCACAACTCTTTAAGAAACTTAGCATGGTGAGGTAACTTTTTAATCGCTTCAAGAAAGGGATGGTTTATCGTTAGATTTTTGAAAACTTCCCTAATCTCATCAAAATTAGTGTCCTTGGTTAACATTGCTAATCTCTGGGGAAACGGTGGGTTCTCTCTATATTTAGCGTATGGATCAACAGGATGTCTAACCTTAGCTTTTTGTTTCTTAGGTTGTGGTTACACTGGTACCTCTACTGGGGTAGGATCTTCAGTTATTACTTCGGTATCTAGTACAGTATCCGGTGTGGGGACTACTGGTTGGGTAACTACAGGCATAGTTACGGCGTTATCAACCACTCTGCCAGAACAAAGAGTGGTGATGGCCTTTAGCTCCCCTACATTTTCATTTTCATTACTAGTATTACTGTTTACTTCAAAGGTTGTGTTTGTTGTTTTTAGATTAGGTATCACTTGACCTGGAAACACACCTTTGGGTTGTACTTTCTCTTGGGCTAATTACTGTAAGGAAAGTTAGATGGACTGTAAAATCAGTTGTTGGGTTTGCATAAAGGCGTCGAAATGATCCAATTGTGGAGGAGTGTTAGTTACAGGTTGTGTGATAGGAACTATGTCACATTGATTATTAACAGGTAGGTTGTGGTAGTTATGATTAACCGGAACGATACCTCAATTAACATTATAATTATTATTGTTATAATTATTATAATTCCCTTGTCCTTGTCCTTGTCCTTGTCCTTGTCCTTGTCGTGAGAGTTTTCTAGAGAAGGTACTCACAAACTTCATTTATACTACAATGACTAAGAGATAAAAATAAATTTCCTAATTAATCTCAGATATATACATCTCTATAACAATATAATAAGAACAATGCTTTTGAAACCTAAGCTAATACACACATAATAATCAAATCATCTAAAAATATACATGCATATGCTATGAACTATTTTATGAAATGCAATGACAGGTCCGTTTCTGAAACTTTTAGAATAACGTCCTTAAGTAAGTCCTCACAATTTGTCAAGACAAAAATACTCTGATTTTTCCACTCAAGTTAGCTCATTCCAGTGTGCAGTGGGCACACGCTTCCTCACAATCTCAATGATGTCCAAAGGAGCCAAGGTCGATCAATCACATCTACCACTTACTATCACACCAAATTAATCCTAATTGAGCTAGAGGTCTTTATTAAGTGATACGGGGCTGTGGTGATGGTTTAAGAAGAAACAGAATGGATATTCAAATAAACAAGTCTGAGATAATAGGGTCTTCAATTACATATAACTAGAGAAAACCTTGTTCTTACTTTGCTTCTACACTTACTTAGTTTCCATCCTTAGCCTTTTTATTTTGACTTTTTGACTCATTTTATTTTATTTTTGGAGTTTTTATTTTCTTTCTATTTTTATTTTTCTTTTCTTTTGATGGAAACTTCTTTTATTTTTTTTCTTCTATGAAGCAACTAACTAATTTTTGGTTTTCCACAGGTTTTTCTCTTAATTTTCTTTACTTATCCTATTCTCAGACTCATTTAAATATGGGTAGGTTTATTTTTATTTTTATTGGTTTAAAATATGGGTAAAGGATTTGTAGTTGCAAAAAGGCTAAATGAATGGCTCAGATGGGCGATTAGCGGATAATTACTTATGGGTATGAATTTTTAGCTATATCGATCCAAAGAGGGCCTAAATTCTCGCTTAGGATATGGTATGGTGATCAAGCAAGTGGATGTGTGATTTATCTACTAATGTTATATGTCTCATTTGTGTCATCACTATGATACTCACTCATATGAGGCTTTGCTTTTAGGCTAGAATCTCACATGATATGTAAAATTAAGTAGTCTAACCTAGGTCTCAGAAAAATACTGCCGAGTACACTCATATATGCTCATGCAAGATGTTAATGAAAAGATGCAATGAATATTACCTATGTATTAACCTAAGTTTTTAAGAACTACGCTTAATTCTATTACTATTTGAGATTTCTAGACTAATATCATCATGGAAAGGGAAATAATACCATTATCCTAAGTGCATAGGATAAATTTTTTTTTAATGTTTTTTCTATTTTTATACGACAAATAACACATAATATACAACCTAATATGTGCTTAAACATTTACAATGTATTTTTATACCACCCCAAATAGAATCATGATTTGTCCCCAAAGTATGGAATGAAAATAAAGGATAGAGAATACCATAGAAACATTTTTGTAAATGGTAACACCTATAAAAGAAAGTTAAATGATACAACTATAAATAATAAAATGCAGACGCAACTCCTATATGAGTTCCATCTATTATGGAGATAACATGGATTAAAAGTCGCTTAGGACATAGGCGGACTCTAACAAGAAATTATAAATATTACCATATATTGTTCTTTCTCATTATGCATTTTCCTCCATTTTCTCCTCACTTGTGAAATGAGGCTCATTTAAGTCTTACATATCTATGACTACTTTCCAAGCCTTCATCCCGTTTTCATCTACCCTAGCCAACCTATTTAGTGCAATCTGGTCGGACGGGGTGTATGGGGCTACTAGGTGAGGTTGTAGGTGCCAGCCAGGCCAAACCATAGCATATAAAGAACAGACTATAGCATTGGTAGCGCATATTGTATCAACCTTAACCCAATCAGTGAAGCGTGTACATAATTTGGGGAAAAAGAATCGCATTATGTGGCAAACCATAACAGACATTAGAAGGTACTCATGCCTCATTGTATGGGATCGTGCTAAACTAGACACTATGGTCTTGGGAATATCAAAGTGCATACATCCCTCAACTAAAGTAAGGAAGACGTTATATGTGGTGCTATTCACAGTTGAAAAACGTCATTCCCTTAATATATTTTGCATAATGAAAAACATAGTAGAGCCTACGTTAAGGGATAAACTTTTAAGGGCTATGCTATGTTGGCCTTGATCTTCTAAGCCGAAAATGCCCGCCCCATAAGTCTCATGAAAGTATGCATAGTTATAATAAAAGGCATTATCCGACATGTAATCCCATGTGTCTTGGCCAGGAGGCATTGAAAGTCCTAACACCAATGCTAACAAAAATTTGCTTAAATCCATTATTTAATTGTTTATGTTAATAGAGAACACTTGTTCTCCATCTTGATTATTACAAAAAAATTACAATTATCATAGAAATAAGCAGTAAGTTGATGTGAATAAGTATCACATAGATATACCAACAGAGGGTGCCAACCTAATTGGTTAATCATGTCGTCGAAATAAAAGTCATAAGTGTCACTATCAAGCAAGTCATAAAAAGACTATTCCGGTATAATTTCTGGAATAGACATAACAACCGAGTAATGAATTAAAGTACTGGAAGTTAGAAAAATGGAACCTGGAAATCCGAGCCTAGAAGCTTGCGGTGAGGGCACGCGCGCGCTTGGAAAAACCCTTGGGTGGGCGCGATGTGTGATCAATAATGTTGATATCAATTTTATACGAGCGTGGTGCATGCTAAGTTTGGTCTTGTGAGAGGCGTGTGCGCACTCTAAGATGCAACGATGTGTTTAGGGTTTTCAGTTATGAAACTACATGCTTAGTGATTTATTTTATAGTGTTTGGTTGCTAAGTCTAAGGCCGAATTGTTGCTAATATAAAAGATTTGAAAGAAACATATTTTTAGAATAGTTTCCTACACATGAATTCTATTTCAGTTTTTGGAATTTCTATATATGATTAGCCTATGAAATTCCCTGAAATTTTGATATTTCACAAAATTTAAAGCTCCTAATTACATATTGGATCCCAATTGGATGAAACAAGGCCCATGGGTTGCATATAATGGGTTTCTCTATTAGATTAGCTTATGAAATTTTGCGAAACTTTGAAATTTCTCGAAATATCAAGTACCTAATTACATTGTGGTCACAATTAATTTCAACAAGGCCCAGGGGTTGTTATATTTTGGCCCAAAACTAATATAAATGTGATTTAAGGCATGCAATTCCATACGTTAACATATATTAAAATATACCACCCCCAAACGATATTAGAGGGGGCGTTTATAACATAGATCAATTATATTTCCTAAACATGCTGAATATCAACAGAAAAACTATATGGTAAAATAAAAATATGTGATTAATCATGCTTTAAATTTAACAATACGTGCATAAATAAATAATCACATAAACAAATAAATACTAACTACTTAACTAAAAATAAAATTAACAATTAATTAAACTAAAATACTGAAATTAAAACAAGTACGAAAATTAAATAGTTATTACAAAATAGAAATAATTTTAAATCAAATTCATCACAACAAATCAAATATAAATAAGCTATCCCTGGGAAGAAGAGGGTCTAGAACCATCAGCAGGACAACGATGACGACACTCACATCTAGAGTTAGAAGAAGAAGGCGAACATCCTGGCTGGGGCAAATGTCTCAAGACTTTGGCCTGAAAAGCTGCCTGCACCTCCTCCATAATCTCTATAAAATTAAGCATGTCGGTGTGGTTATCAGCTATGGTGTGAATGTTATGCTCTAGGCTGTGGTGATCACGTTGAATGGAACCCTGACGCCTCTGTATCGATTCACAAAGCGTAGTGAGGTTTCGCTGATGATCATAAAGTGTACGCATCCCGCTATGGAGTAGTGAAAAGCGTGCAATATCAGAAGTAACATGATCCATAGCATTCTCAGCAAAACAAACTGAATATTCATCCTCATCCTCATCCTCATCTAAACCATCATCTCCCTCTTCAGGTAGTGTCCAATTCCTTTCGGCACAGTCACTATACGCCTTTGCGTTTGAGTGAATCTTAAGATGAGTCCTATGTGACTCATGCACGCAACCCCAAGATAACATAATCTTAGTAACTAAAACAGGTATGGGTGCAGTGCTCAGTCCTACAGCCATAAGCTCATCACATATAAAATCAATGAGGCAAAAACCATACATCCTGTTCTGCAGTACCCAAACAACATGCAGAAACGACAGGCTGATATCACTCGGCTTTGAAGTGCTATAGACGTTCTTTCCTAGCCACTGCGTCACAGCCAGCTGGTTAATCCTCAGTGATTGCTACCAGGCACAGTGAGAATGATCATTGTATCGACCCTCAAGCAGCATCTCTAGCATCATCTGATGCACTCCAGTAAACTGGGATCTCTGTAAGGTCAAGGTGTCCTGTTTTACTGCTATCCCAGTGATGGTAGCAAGCAAATCATGAGTCACATCCTGGTGAACTCCGTCCAAATCCACAAACATTCTCCCTGATGGAAGTATCCTCTTATTTCAATGGAACTTCAACACCAAATCCTTATTGTAGTACTCCTCAGTAGAGTACCACATTATCTCCTACTCTCTTGCACGCATCTCTGTACCATAGAATGGCTAGAATATCTCCGCGTTAAATGCGAATTCAGGGTATGATTTTACTGGTCGGGCCAATTTTTGGTTGGATTTTGAATACGGGTAAGGGTTTAAATAGGGGATGATTAGGGAAAGGTGCTGTAAAAATATGGTGAAGGTCTGTTTCGATGGAGGCGCGATGCGCGCTGGGATCGATTTAGGTTAGGTCGAATTTTGTTTGAGAAGATGAAGTGAATGGGCCGGTGTTGAATCTTAAATGGGATGGTCGGTGGGGTGTAAATATCGTGGGTTGGGTGGAAAAATAAATTTTTGGCCCAAGCCTAAATCTTTTCAATAATACCCATCTTGTCATGTTGCCTCGTAAACTTAAAACTAAGATTCCCGATTCATTAGCAGTCCGATTTTTGCGAATGAGCTGTGAAAATAATCAGCATGAAGAATGCTATCTAATGATCTAGGAAAAACTCAAATCTAACCATGGGTGATATATGAAATGGTGGAAGAATGCCTCAAAATGCGTAAATAGAATAAGTTATGATGGCAAAGGAAATCTAGATGACTAGATTGCGTCACACGAATCTATACAACTTAAAGCAACATAAACAAAGATAAGAAGTTGAGAGAATAAGGTGGGGTGACTACCCACCTGCAAACAAAATTTTAGAATAGGACGAAAAAAATTTGTTGTGGTGAAAAAGAAGGTCTTTTAAAATCAGATACCCTAGACTTTCTAATCTATCTAATATTTATGTGTTTTATATTTCCTAATTTTTATGAAAAGGATTTTTGAATAATACAAGAATAAAGCAAGTAAAAATGTAAATCACAACATATAGAAACACTACTCAAAAGAAACGAGAAAAAGTGTAAGAAAGGAATGCATGAATTACATGAATGTGGACTAAGGATCCGAGACTTATAACCACACATTCCGAAAGGAGGGTCTGGTTACCTTAATGGAGCACTTCCAAAATATAGACTATGGATAGGAAGCACACCAAGCATTGAGGTTAGTCCTCCTAAATAGGGTAATGTAGAAGAGTTCCTTTTACAGGGGGCGAACGTAATTCATGGAAATGTTTTAAGCGTTTGCCATTTACTTGAAATGTACTATTGTCTTTGGGATTTACCAAAGTAATTACTCCTTGAGGAGTGACATTAGTAACCAGAAAAGGTCTAGACCAACGTGTTTTTAATTTACAAGGAATACTTTTTGAGGAGTGACATCAGTAACCAAAAAAGGTCTAGACCAACATGTTTTTAATTTACAAGGAAAAATATGCAAACGTGAGTTATATAACAAAACTTTTTGACCAAGGTCAAACTCTTTACACAAAATATGTTTATCATGAATACGTTTCATGTTAGCTTTATAATACTTCCCTAAATCGTAAAAATCGCTACGGATTTCTTCAAGCTCATTTAATTGTAATTTGTGCTTGACACCAGCGGAGTTAATGTTGAAATTAAGACTTTTAATAGCCCACAGGGCACGGTATTCCAACTCAACAGGCAAGTAACAAGGTTTACCAAAATCTAAGTGGTAAATGGACATACCAATAGGTGTTTTAAAAGCCGTTCTATATGCTCAAAAAGCAGCTATTATGCGTCTAGACTAGTCTTTCCTATCAGGATTAATTGTCGTTTCTAAAATCTTTTTAATTTCTCTATTGGACACCTCTACTTGACCACTAGTTTGAGAATGATACAGAGTTGCCACCTTATGGGTAACTCCATATTTCTTGACTAAAGCTTCAATAACTCTATCACAAAAATGTTTTTCTCTATCACTAATTATGGCCTTAGGTACGCCGAAACGTGAGAAGATATACTCCTTCATAAACAAAACTACATTTTTATGATCATTATTACGACAAGCCATGACTTCAATCCATTTAGAAACATAGTCTATGGCTACAAGAATATAAATGAAACCATGCAAAATAAAAAACGGGCCCATAAAATCTATACCCTAGACATAAAAAATCTCCACTATAAGAATGGTATTTAGGGGCATCATATTACGTTGAGTACTACGCCTAAGTTGTTGACATCTAATACACGCTTTATAGTGTTCATGGGCATCTTGAAACAAGGTCAGCTAATAAAAACCGTATTGTAGAACTTTGGCGGCAGTTTTCATTCCACTAAAATGACCCCCGCATGATTGTTCATGGCAGAAGGATAAGACTTCATTTTAAAAGGTAGGGTTCATCCCAGTAGTAAAACTTAACATTTGCCAAAAATCTCTTGCGTTCATTCTTGGTCCATATGTTAGGAATGATCTAAGACACTAAAAAATTAACTGTCTGCATACCAAGGTGCAGAAAAATTGAAAAAAGATGCTCATCTGGAAAAGAGTTAGATATCGATTCAGAATCACTGTCATCCTCATTAGTTAACCTAGATAAATGATCTGCAACTATATTTTCAGCTCCTTTTTTATCCTTAATTTCTAAGGTAAATACAGTTAGAAGAAGAATCTAATGGAGCAATCTCTGCTTAACATCTTTCTTCACAAGAAGGTACCTAAGAGCAGCATGGTCTGTATAGACGATGGTCGTGGAACCAACTAAGTAGGGATGGAAATTATCTAAGGCATAAACAACGGCTAGAAATTCCTTTTTTGATAGTAGTGTAATTACGTTGAACATCATTTAAGGTTTTACTAGCATAAAAAATAATTGTGGATTTATTATCTAACTTCTGTCCTAGCACAGCACCAACGGCATAATCACTAGCATCACATATAAGTTCAAAAGGTTTTGACTAGTCTGGTGGTTGTATGATATGTGCAGAGGTTAAAGCAGCTTTCAAAGTTTCAAAAGTTTGTTTGCAGTCATGATTAAAATAAAAAATGGCATCTTTTAAAAGTAATTGTGTTAACGGCTTAGCTATTTTTAAAAAATCTTTTATGAAACGTCTGTAGAAACCTGCATGGCCTAGAAAGGCCATAATCTAACGGACAATCCGTGGTATAGGCAGAGACGATATTTTATCTATTTTAGCTTTATCTACTTCTATTCCATTTTTAGAAATTATGTGGCCTAAAACTATGCCTTTAGTGACCATAAAATGACATTTTCCCAAGTTTAAGACTAAGTTCTTTTCCTGATACCGTTACAAAACTTTAGAAAGATTTGAAAGACAATCTTCAAAGGAATGACCATGAATGGAAAAATCATCCATGAATACTTCCATGAATTTCTCTACCATGTCACTAAAAATATGCAGCATACAACGTTGGAAAGTACCAAGTGCATTACAAAGGCCAAAGGGCATTCTTTTATATGCATACGTACCAAAGGGACATGTGAATGTAGTCTTCTCTTGGTCATCAGGATCAATAATAATTTGGAAATAGACAGAATAGCCGGCTAGACGTTTAAGCATTTGGTCAACAAAGGGTAAAAGAAAGTCATCCTTACGTGTCATAGCATTAAGCTTCCTATAATCAATACAAATTAGCCACGTTATAGGAATTCGGGTGGAAACCAACTCTCCATCGGCATTACGAATGACTGTAACACTGGATTTCTTAGGGACTACATGAATGGGCTTACCCACTCACTATCTGAGATGGGGTATATAATGCCAACCTCGAGTAATCTCAAAACTTCCGCTCTAACTACCTCTTTCATGGCAGGGTTCAAACAAAGTTATTGCTCACGGGAGGTTTTTGTATTATCCTCCAAATGTATGCAATGTTTGCATATGCTAGGGTCAATACCCTTAATATCGTCTAAAGACCAACCAATCGCAGAACGATGTTCACGAATACCCCTAATCAAATTTACCTCTTCAGTAGAAGATAATGGAGATGATATAATAATCAGATGAGTGCCGTCTGAACCAAGATAAATGTATTTTAACTCAGTGGGAAGAGGTTTAAACTCAGGGGTAGGAGGTGTGGGAATGAGGGAATCTGGAGGGTGTTCCTCTTCTAAAATGTAGATTTGTTTAGGAATGAGTTCTTCAAACTTAGAAGCTATATCATGGATATGAGTAGATTCAAAGAGGGCATGTACTTCTTGGATGTAAGAATCGTTGGTACTACCAAAGGAAAGAAATTGGTGCATCTGATTATTTGGAAAAGTTTTAATAAAATAATCTTAAGCGAGACTCTCTATCATGCTAATTTCACCATCTATAGTTGTGTTTGGTGTTTGTTGCATTATTTTAAAAACATTTACCTCAAGAGCCCAAAACTGTAGTTTTAACCCTTAACAATAATACTTTTAGACCAATTATGCGAGTAATAAATAAGAATTAATGTTGATTACGTGCGGAGAGTCTTAAGCAAGACTCTCTATCATGCTAATTTCGCCATCTATAGTTGTGTTTGGTGTCTGTTGCATTATTTTAAAAACATTTACCTCAAGAGCCCAAAACTGTAGTTTTAACCCCTTAACAATAATACTTTTAGACCAATTATGCGAGTAATAAATAAGAGTTAACGTTGATTACGTGTTTTTATATATTTCAGGCATTGGAGTCAATTATGTGCATAAATATATCACTTTGCGAGATCAAGGAGCAAGAGTTGGTTGCTAAGAAGTTATGTGATTAAAGGCCAAGATTCAAGAAGAAAAAGCCTTTTTAAAGACAGGTCAAAGCTGAAAAGTCAACGCGGGTAGAAATAGTGCACAAAAGTCAGCAGAACTTCTGAAGATCGTATCTTTGGAATCATACCTCAGAATTGGGCCTACCTTATGTCAAAACTGAGCGTCTTGGAAAGAGATTTCCAATGGTCTAAACCTTGATCCAATCAGAGAAGCATAAGTGGACAAAAAGTTTGTTGAAGTTAAATCCAATTGAAAAGGCCTCTGTGGACTGAAGAATTTGGGTTTTGGGCTCGATTTTCCTGCCCAAAACATGGCTCCAGGCCCATGCACGAAATTAGGGATCTCTTTCTTCTCTTGAGGAGAGGAAAGAGGAGACTCAGAAGTTAGACCTAGATTAGAAAATAAATTAGCTTAGACTCCATTAATTAGTTTTATTACCTTGTTTTTAATTTAGTTATTGAATCATTGATAATTCTTCATTAGATTAATAAAAGTAGTTAGTTATTCATAAAGTTAGTTTTGGTTTATTAAATTACTTAGATCTAAATTCAGTTATTAGTTGTTAATCATTTCTTAATTGTTAATTCAGTTGTGAATCCTTGAGTAGTTCAAATTAGTAAATTTATAATCTTTATATCATGTTTTGCTTAAATTTATATAGAAATGATAATTTAATGATTTAAGGCTAAAACTTCCATTAGAGGAATTTGAGGAAGCCTTGATGAAAACTTGATTTTGTTAGCTTAGAAATCGTCGAGATAATCTATTCAATTATAGAAAGTAATTAGTTCACCATGAGAATGGGTTTGATTGCTTCATATGCTAGTTATTATTTGGTAGAGATTGCCATAAATAATTAGGGATTAGAAATACCAGTTTGTTATGCGAAAGCATTGAAATTTGGATTACGACATTTCTTTGTTAGTTGATTAAGTCGAATCAAGGTGGAATCGAATTCCCCTAATTCATTCTCTATTGTCAAGTTAGTATTTGAATTCCGTCATTTCGTTATTCACATATTGATTAGTAGTTTCCCATCATAGTATATTTCTGTCGTTACTCTTATTAACTTTGATAAACTGATAATCGTAGTTAACGTTAATTCTAAAGAACTAGGAGTGGAACGAATTCTCTACTCTAAATATATATAACAACGAGAGTAGAAAAACTTTAATAACATATTAGCAAATTAGTTTTATTTTTACTTACATTTGAGTTTAATCACTTATTCGTAGGTAAAACTATCATTTTACTTTTATCAAGTGGCGCTGCTGCCATCTTAGTTCCCTTTAGAATTGTTTTCGTTAGTATTGTTAGTCTTCCCAAAGTCCCATTAAACCCAACCACCCTTGTTTGATTCTAACAGTGATTGTCTGGTTCAGAAACTAAAAAAAATTTAAAGAACAAGCCTGAGAGCACCCCGCGCCCATACAAGGCAAAGTTCAAACGCCCCCGCGCTGAAGCGCTTAGAACTCGAGTTGGACCTGAACGCGACCCGCACCCTACCAAGGCCATTTCTGAGCGCGACCCGCACCCTACCACTCACTACACCTCTAGCTAATATACCACACACTCCACCTGAAATAATGGATGAAGAAAGAGAGTCTCCTCTCTCTGACTTTTATAAAGCCTTGAACGATAGCCCAAAATCTTGCATCGTTCTTACAGACCCAGTGGGGGATTTCCGAATCCCCCTAAATATATTTAATTTGTTACCCATTTTTCATGGGTTAGACCATGAAAAACCTTATCAGAACATGCATAGGATTGAACAAGTCCTTACCACATTCCACCATTCTACGGTGGGTGCTGAACAAATTAAACTGAGGGTGTTTCCTTTTACCTTAGCCGATAAGGCGGCGACTTGGTTAACTGCCCAAGCGCCTAATTCTGTGGACTCATGGGCCAAACTTGTTCAACTATTTATGGAACATTTTAACCCACCACTGAAGACAGATGAAATGTTTTCCAAGATTCATTTCTTTCGACAGAATCCTCATGAATTATTTTCAGAGGCTTGGAATCGTTTCACCGATCTTCTTATAGAGTGTCCACACCATAACCTCACGAAAGACACATTAGTTCATGCCTTTTTCAAGGGACTGTTACACTACCATAAAGAGGTGCTTGACATAATGAATGGGTGTAGTTTTCTCAGTAAAGGAGCCTCAGAGGCTTGTAAATTTTTAGAAGATCAAACAAAGCATAATAATAACTGGGGGGTAGTGATGATATCTCCCGCTCCGTTAGTTCTTCTACAACTGTTAAGGCCGCCGGTATGTTTGAGATTAAACCCGATCCTGAACTGAAAACCTTAATTGAATCTCTCACTAAAAAGGTTGAGGCTATTTCTGTTCAACAAAAGCCTATCCGGATCCCCGTCATGAATGTCAACTCCAATCCATGTAATTTCTATTTGAGTCCTGAGCATCCCGACTCCTATTGTCCTCTCGCTTATGAACAACACACATCACAACAAGACAATGTTTGTTCCATTAATAGCGAACCTAACGCACCTTGGCGACAAAACCCTAACTACGGTTGGCGAAATAATCAACAAGTTACACCTCCAAGGTTTAATAACCAAAATATTAGACAAGCAAACAACTACAATCAAGCTCCACCACGACAAGGACAAGGTCAGGGTAATTATAATAATTATAACAATAATAATTACAATGCTAATAGATGTATTATTCCGGTAAATAATAACTATCACAACCCACCCATTAATAATGAACGTGACATAGTTCCTGTCACACAACCTATAGCTAACACTCCTCCACAACTGGATCATTTTGATGCCTTTATGCAATCCCAACAACAGATTTTACAAGTCATCCAACTTTCTTTACAGTAGTTAGTACAAGAGAAAGTACAACCCAAAGGTGTGTTTCCAGGACAAGCGATACCTAATCCTAAAACAACAAACACAGCCTTTAAGGTAAACGGTAATGCTATTAAGGAAAATGCAAACGTAGGTGAGCTAAATGCCATCACCACTCTCCGTTCTGGCAGAATGGTTGATAACAACATAACTATGCCTATAGTTACCCCACCAGTAGTACCTACACCAGATATTGAACTAGATACCAAAATAGAAACTGAAGATCCTACCCCAGTAGAGGTAACAGTTAAACCATAACCTAAGAAACAAAAAGCCAAGGTTAGACATCCTGTTGATCCATACGCTAAATATAGAGAGAAACCACCATTTCCCTAGAGATTAGCAATGTTAAACAAGGATGCAAACTTTGACGAAATTAGGGAGGTTTTTAAAAATCTAACGATCAACATACCTTTTCTCGAAACAATTAAAAAGTTACCTCACCATGCTAAGTTTCTCAAAGAGTTGTGCACTACTAGGCGTAAGATAAATATTTCTAAAGACGCCTTTTTAACTGAACAGTTTCCAACTTTATCAAAACATAATGGAATCGTTAAGTACAAGGACCGTGGTCGTCCTATTATACAATGCACCTTGGGAGATTCCCACAGGATGACCACTTTATTAGACCTGAGGGCGAGTGTTAACTTACTCCCGTATTATTTATACAAACAAATAGGTCTACAAGATATGCAACTTACTAAAATGACGTTGCAATTAGCTGATTGGTCGATTAAGTATCCAAAGGGTGTGGTCGATTAAGTATCCAAACGTGCTTATTAAGGTTCAGGATTTCTACTATTCTACTGATTTTGTTATCCTTGATATATAAGTCACCAACTACTCTGTTTCGATCATTTTATGGGAGTCTTTTCTTGGCTACTGCTAACGCGCTCATAAACTGCTGCGATGGTTCGATGTCCTTATCCTTTGGCCATCTTTCTGTTAAAGTTAATTTTTTTAAAACGACAAAACTGTTTCCAGATATGACATTGGATGGAGAGGTTAGCATGATCGAGAGCTTAGCTCAAGATTATTTCAAAACCACGTTTCCGGATGATCAGATGCACAAATTCCTTTCCTTTGGAAGTTCCAACTTCTACGAGCACTCCCCGGAAGTCGAGGAAGAGTTCCTTCGTCTCTTTTGCAACTCTTCCTTGCCACCTCGCGAGTCCCACCCTGCCAACATCCATTCATCCCTTGACACAATGACGGAAGATAAATTTTTCACCCTCTATCCCAGTGATTCTTTTGACCCACCTATTGAGGAATGTCTTACATATCTCAAGGCTTCTGATGATCTAGACTTGAGAGCTCTGGCCGAGCCCCATTCATCCACCTCACATCATCCTGCCACTCATTCATCTTCCCTCACCAATTTCCCCCAATTTCCACATTTTCAAAGGAACCTTGAGTTTGCACTTGACCCTTTTGCTTCTTCTGTGCTTAATGATTTCCTAAATCCTCATAATACGGAAATAATTCCCAAGGAAAAGACACTTGACACCTTCATTTTCAGAATTGAGACAGTCCTACCTACACCATGAATGAGTTTTGTATTAAACCCACATTCCTATTTTTTCCATTCTTTCCTTCTAAACCTTATACATATCCAACATATCTTCCACAAACATCCATTTTCTCATGATCATTCACTTCGACACTCTCTCGTTCAAAGATGAAGAAGAAGGTGCATGCTCTGTTACATCCTAGATCTATCAGACTTCGCTTTCATTTCACTAAGTTGCGTAGTAGAAAATCTTGGTGCTTGATTATGTTTGGGGGTGCATTCCATGGTAATTATTTATGGAATGATCCACAACTATTTCGGTTGTTGATATATGGTAAATTGCATGTTCATTATATACTTATGTTTTAAATATAGTCTTGAGTATCTGACTATAAAAGACTCATTTTGTTGTTTGGTGTACTTCCTTTCACTTCCATATATTGGTAAGTGTACCATTCAGGTAACCGGGCCCTCCTTATGGAGTGTGTGGCTGTAAGTACCGAATCATAAGTCCACATTTAACATAATTCATATTTTCCACTCTTGCATATTTTCTCGGTTTTTGAGTCATGTTCCTCTATGGTATGAATTATGTCTTTATTGCTTTTCATTTTTCTTATATTAAATATCATGCATAAAAAGTAAAAAATTTAAAATCATAAAAATAGTAATCTAGGAAGTCTTGGGAATCTGACTTTAAAATACCCACGTTTAAAACAAATTTTCTAAACTCTGTTGTCTAAAATTTGTTTGGGGGTGGGGTGTTGGTCTTTCCGACCATGATTGCTAAACTTTCTAGTTGTGTTGTTTATGCCATTTAATCGTATTTTGATTTGGGTTGACATTATCTATGAATTTAGATTTCATTCGTTCGCATAACTTACATCACACACACACTTTGAGGCATTTTCCATCTTCTTATATGTCACCCATGGTTTAAATAGAGTGTTCTATGGATCATTGGATTGGAAATTCTCTCCTGATCGTTTCCATAGCTCATTCGCAAAAATCAGACCTGTAACGAATCGACAATTTTAGTTTGAAGCTGCGCGAAAAAATCAGAAAATTTCGGAAATCGAATTGCTCTTGGGCCCAAATCTTGCATGCACGCGCCACGCACGTGCGTCTCCTTCTTCCAAACAAAACAGATCATGAGTTTTTGTTCTCACTTCCGCCATTACCAAACTTTAAACCCTAACCAAAATTAAATTAAATTAAATTAAATTAAAAAAAAAAAAAAAAAAAAAAAAAACCCACCATGCCAAAAGTTTAAACCTACTCCAAAACTTCCCCACAATTTAGAAGTAATTCTGCGTTGATTGTTGGGAATGTTGCCTATATTGGCATGCCTATAATTAGATATTGTGGTAGGATGAAATTTCAATGAGTTAGGAAGTTACTATTCTAAATTCAATCTAAAAGATATTAGGTCTGTTTTAGAATAATGAATATGGATTGTTTCCGTTTTAAGTTTTGGAAATATTTTGTTTCCGGCAATTGCCTTAAAGCTTTTTGGCAACTTGTTAATTCGTTTTAGAAACTAAAACCCTATATATACTTTCTTCATTCTACACTCACAACCCACACTACAAACCTTGCACTTTCACCTTTCACTTTCAATTTTTTTCTCTTTCACTACACCATAATAGGATATTTGCAACACAGCCTTTTTTTGCTTTGCAACGGTTATTTACCGTTAGCAAGTTTCCAATGCTATATAAGCATTGGTAATGTTGTTAAGTGTTGCTTTAATTCGGGTGAATTTCATGAATTTATTTCCAACGTTTAAAAATCGTTTTAGAAGTGTTATAAATCAAAATTTCAAAAATTTCGCGAAAGAGGGAAACAAAAAAAAATCGCTCTCTATTATTTCGGTCAAAATATAAAAGATAATTTTAGTCTCTCTCCTCTCTCTCTCACCGCCGCTACACTAGGTCTCCTCCCTCTCTCTCTCATTGTCGTAGCTGCGCCCACAGTCATAACCGTTGAAATCTTGTGTGAAAGTCTGCCACTGCTGCTTTTAAGGTGACTACTTTCTCACCTTCCTCTTCTATTTCCATTAGCAATGAAAATAGTGAGCTTTTCTTAAAACTTGAAAAGGAGTGAGCTTTTGACAAAAGAAACTTGTTTTTATTGATCTACTGGTTAAATAAGATGGAACTCTACATCATGAACTTAAGGTTAAGAATGAGAAGACTCTTTTCTTCGGTGAGAAGCCAGTCACTATTTTCGGGCAGTCCGTGCATGCATTCATGCGTGATTTTATTGTTTTGGATTTTATTGTTTAATTATTTTATTGTTTGGGTAGGAACCCTGATGAGATTCCATGGGCTGATATTGGAGCTGAATATGTTGTTGAATCGACTGGTGTGTTTACCACCAAGGACAAAGCCGCCGCGCTTTCATTTGAAGGTTTGCTTTAGTGTTCTAGCCTCTAATGCTTGTTTATATTGACAGATCGTGGTTCGTGGTTTGTAAATGTTTATAAAAATGGGATTATTATATTATAGTCCACGAAAACGGAGTTTTCTTTATTGATACTATTTTGAAATGAAATAGTTGTTGTCGGTTAATTCTAAAATGGGGTTGTTATGTAGTTTGTTTCTTAGTATGTGCAAGTGATCTAAGTCTATGCATCGGCGTGACAGTTCAGTAGAATAATGATATTTAAAAGTAATTAAAATTTGTTTGGTTGGATATATATCTACTTAAATACTACTAATAAGATTGAAATGAATTTGATTTCATTTTATTCCTAGAAGAAATTCTAATTGATAGGATTGAAATGAAGTGGATTTCTTTATTTCATTCCCGTTTGTGTAGTTTTTATGTATTGACTTTCTTGTTTGCCTCTACTATGGTTGCATACTAATTATATATATTGTTTTCTAAAATGTGTTGGGTTGTCAATGCAATGTGGTGGTGCTAAGAAGGTTGTCATTTCTGCCCCAAATGCAGATGCTCCCATGTTTGTTATCGGTGTCAATGAGAATGAATACAAGTCGACATCAACATTGTCTCCAACGCAAGTTGCACTACCAACCATCTTGCTCCCCTTGCCAAGGTTTGTTTATATTTTAATGGTGTTAAGATTTTCTGAAATTCGGGATCTCTCGCTGTTAAAAATGATTTCTTTTGTTAGTGACATGTTTTATAATATGACAAAGTTATCAATGATAGGTTTGGAATCGTGGAAGGTCTAATGACTACTGTCCACTCCATGACTGGTAAGTTGAGGGCAATTTAGTTTCCTTATGTGTTTCCTTTTTTTTTCTTTGGGGATTGATTTGTATGTTTCTAAATGATATTTTGATTTAGCTACCCAAAAGATCACATGAAGTTAAAGAGCTTCCTCTAACATCATCCCCAACAAAGACCGAGAGCTGCCAAGGTATTTAGTTGAACTAAATCCCCAAGAATGTTTACAATATTTGGTAAAAAATGTTACATTTCCTTTTGGAATAGCATTGTTTTCTGTTTTTGTTGCTACTTGTTTTGTCATGCTTTAATAATTTATAATTGTATTGTCTTCTCTCTGGTAATGAAGGTCAATAAAAGTTTTGCCAAAAGCTCACCGGAATGGCCTATCAAGTTCCTCTGTTGATGTCTCGTTGATCTCACCGTGAGACTTGAGAAGAAGGCTTCCTATGATCGGATCAAAGCTGCAATCAAGTAAGGATTGTGTGTATTGTTTTTATCATCTTAATGAAAGTTCAACTACTAACTGTAATCAAGTCCCCTGTGTATTCTAACTTACAAGTCTGCAATGCTTTCGGGGAGGAGTCCGAGGGTAAGTGAAGGGAATCTTGGGGTACACCAAGATGATGATGTGGTTTCCACGGACTTCATTGGTGACAATAGGTATGAATTGTTGTTGATGTTACGTTTTGGTGTCTTTTCAAGGAATGTCTGTTCAAAATCAAAGTTTAGTTAATTTTCCAATGGGGCATTTGCTTTGTCATGAAGTCTCCAACAAACAAACCTTTGATAAAAATATTGTTTTTAAGATGTGGCTGCATTGAATTTTTTGAATTGTTGGTCCAGCCAAGTGGCTCAGTTGTGTGCTCTACAAATTTTCATAGTATTTTTAATAAACGTGTTTTATGTTATCTTATATTTTCATTTGTTAATCTTGTTTTTTTAAAACTAAATTTGTTCTTCAAATTTTATGAAGGCATGGGATATGTGTTGAGGTGGTCAGAGTGAACTCTGTCCCAAGAGAAACTTAATATGTTTCTCGCACTCGATCTTTGTTTTTAAAAAGTTCCTATTTTTGTTATGCCATCATTACAGTATGAAGCTTCTGAAGTATTTGGTGAAAATGTTATAGGACAAAGCATTTCAGTTCTTTTTCTTTCCCAGTTCTTTTTGTGGTTGAAGTGTTTGGCCATTTCTGTTGACTCCTTTTGACATCACATGATGTCATTTGGTTTGGGTTTGAATTACTTCAGTACGGTATGGGATCCTAGATGGTCTTTAATGTAGGTTATAGATGAATGATTAGTTTTTGAAACCTTGATATTTTCTATAATTTTCAGTAATGTTTTACCATATGTTGTATGACCAATTAACAAAAAATAAAGTTTTAATAAAGTAAAACTAAATACTGTTTATACTAAATACTATTTTCTATAATTTTCAGTGATGTTTTACCATATGCCTAGTATTGGAATCAATCCGCAATTCATTACGTTTACACATGTAACGATGGAATCGGATAAGTATATATGTGTACGAGAAACATCACCGGAGAATAGTGTTGTTATTATTGATATGAGTATGCTAAATCAGCCGTTGAGAAGGCCTATTATTGCTGATTTCGCTTTGATGAATCCTAATTCTAGAATTCTTGCTTTGAAAGGTGAGTTGTTTGAAATTAAACTATTACTTTTTTAATTACTTATGATATGTTGAATTGTTAATCTTAGCAGTAACTCCATCTGTCAGTGTCGTAGCATCCACCTCACAAGCTACTCGCAGTTTTAAAACATGGTCCACTCTACGACTTTGCCCTCCTGATTTCATGCAATTAAGCTTTGCTACCAATGTGTGCACTTCGCCGGGAAAACGCTCGAGAGTAACTCCCTCTCGCAGAATTCGCACCCTCTAAAGTTAAATACTCGGTGACTCCCTCGAAGAGTGTTTCTCTGCAGTTGTTATACTCCCCTTCGATGATGCGGTTGTCGCGACACTCGGGTGAGATTTCTCTGCATTCAATTCACCGCCTTCCTTCTCCGTAGCTTTCTCCGGAGCTTTCTCTGCCGGGTTGTGCTCCACATCCTCATGGACAGCAGTGCCCTCATGGACAGCATCAGCACTGCCCTCATGCTCGTGCTCAAGATCCTCCTGATCCTCAACCACAGCGCTAAAATTCGCAGCTGCCCCCTCATGTTCTTCAGCAGCCCTCTCATGTTCGGCAGCACTAGAAATCTCAGCAGCCCCCTCGTGTTCGACATCAGCTCCCTCTTGATCAGTAGCACTCTCATGCTCATGGGATTATATTGCCACAAAGGTTTTAACCTTGGAGTAGTTCTAGGTTTCTTTCTCAAAACTATATACCTGTTTGTTAGTGTTCTTGTTGTGTGTTTGTTGCAACACATGTACAACATGATTATAAAAATTAAGTTTCAGTGGTTTTTCCATTGTTTGTGTTGATTATGAACTTTTTGCTGGCGCTAACAGTATTCCTTATTGGCAAATCTTCTAACAAGCATCAAGATTAACAATTTGGAAATTATTGATGCAAGGGGATACAACCGTTCTCTCATTTCTTCACGCGTTATTGAAGCTTACTTGATTCAGGTAAACTAGACTTCCTTATTTCAGTAAAATTGAGTCGTATGTTAGCATATGGTATAATAACAACCTTGAACAGATAAACTGAGTGCAGTTTAGAATATTAATAGTCTAAATAAGTCATCCATAAGCTTTAACTACTCTTCTGACATCTATTCTTATACGTGTTTAGGCTTTTGCTGATGAAATTGGAATTCCATTCATGGAAACTAGTGCCAAAAGTTCTACAAATGTAGAACAAGCTTTTATGGCCATGGCTGCTGAGATCAAGAACCAGGTACTTATTTTCCTTTGAATTTTTATATTTGAGGATGAATGTTTAACTGAAGGGCTAATCTACATTACTCATTCTCAGAGTTTTGGGTTTCACTACTAGATACGATGCTTTTGTGGATTTTGCAATAATTTAAAATTATTTTTCTTAGAAAAAAAAAATGATTGACTTTTGAGAAGATCTCCATCCTGGTTTTTTCAAGCAAAGTAGACATATGATATTTCCGATGAGACCTGGGAATCTGGGATGTGGTAGACAATAATCATGGCAAATGGTCAACTTTTGTTTTTGTTTACAATTCAATTTGTTGATGCATTTACTTGTTCGGAGTACTAATTCAATGTAAATAAATCACATTGCAGTTCTAGTAAGTGTGGTAGTAAATGTTTAAGTCGACCATGTGTTTCCTCAATGATAAATAATACTATTATAGCCACATAAATTTGTTTGTAACAATATGTGTCTCTGTATATTTATGATTCTGAATTTCTGATTGCTTTCCAAAATGGCAAGTCAACCAGGGTTGAACAATGCTAGGCCTCCTACTGTTCAGATCCGAGGACAACCTGTTGGACAGAAGACTAACTGTTGCTCTTCTTAAAGGAAGTATAAGCAGGAGAATACAGATTTCTGTCTTGACCATTTGCACTGTCATGGCAAGTAATTCTACCCTACTTTACTGGGAGGAAAGACCGGTCAAGCCACACCTTGATTTATGTTCTTTCTTGTTATTTCAAATGTTATTGAAATTCAATTCTTTGTAGCTTATTTAATTTTACAATTTTATGGGTATTCAGTGACACAAAATTGTGGATGCCATTCATTTTTTGTAGGTTTAGATGGTCTCGCTACAAAATATGAGAAATTATTATTTTTTTAATCAGCAACACATTAGCAACGGTTTATAACCGTTACAAACGACTTTTAAATTAATTTTTTAAAAATTAACTAACAACTTTGCAACGCTTAAGAACCATTGGTAATATTTTTTAACAAATTACTAACGCTTAGAAAGCGTTGCAAAGGTTTTAAATTTGACTACGCACTAGTTATAAAAAGCGTTACAAATCATGACTGCAACGGTTAATAAGTGTTGGAAATTTCTGTTTTCAATGGTTAATAACCGTTGCAAAATTATGTTTGCAACTCTTATTAACCATTTGCATCGCTTATTAACCGTTGCAAATATTTCCAACACTTTGCCCACGCCATATTTACAACACTTAAAAAGCGTTGCGAAAATTATTAGCAACGGTTTTTTGCCGTTGCAAATAGCTTGTTATGGTGTAGTGTTTTGTTTCTTCATTTCAGCACTCAAGCTATACGGAGCGCACCCTGCGCTTGAACGGCCTGTTACTCAATTTAGACCTGAGCGCACCCCGCGCCCTCACAAGACCAAATCCGAACTTGACACGTGCTCAAAACAATGGAACTTCCCCAAGGCACGAGCACACCCTGCGCCCATCCCAAGTAAAAAGTGAGCGCGCCCTGCGCCTAAGTGCATGGAACTCGATCACAGCCAGAGCGCACCCCGCGCCCATACAAGGTATAGTTTGAGCGCCCCCGAGCTCTGACATCCGTAGGCACGAATTTTTTTGATTTTTTGTGGGTTGTTCCAGGATCGTTTGTAGATGTTCTAGAGAGTAGTTTTGTGATGATATCTCCTACAATCATACTGGAGCAGTCTTTTGAATACTTATTGGGAAGCGAGACTTATAGAGGTTGGTTCCGCGATAGGATCTTGCAGTTAGGATGGCAGCATCTACTGGTAAGTGATGATGACTCGTACTCACCTCAACTTACTGCTTATTTTTACAATAATGTTAAATTCTATTGTAACCAAGATGGAGAACAACAATTCTCCATCGTAGTTGATGACACACCACTAGCATTCAGTAAGTCTTTGGTAGTGTTAGTTTCGGAATTGCCTTTGCCTGATCCTATGCACACGTGGGGATATATGATCGATAATGTATACTTCTATGACTATACATATTTCCATGAGTATTATGGGGGAGGGGTATTTCGTGTAATGGACCAAGGGCGATATAGCATAACCCTTGGTAGCCTGTCCCTGAATGTAGGAACCACCATGTTATTCATCCTGATGAATATTTTAGGGGAGTGGCAGTTTAATTCTGCAAATAGTACCGTTGGTGACGTTTTCCTTACTTGAGCTGAGGGACGTCGCCGATATGACATTCTCTAAATATTAGTAGCTAGTCTTAAGAGAGTCCATAACATGCGGCATAAGTATCTTATTATGCCTGTTTTGGTTTGCCGCATCATGCGCGATTGTTTACCTGAATTATGTACCCAGTTCACGGATTGGAAAAGGGTAGAAGTCATGAGACCCACCAATTAGGTGGTTCATTCATTTCGAGTTATGACTTGGCCGGGTTGGCAGGTGCAACCTCATTTGGTTGCTCCTTACACCCCATAAGACTGAGTGACACTTGATAGGTTAGCACGGGTTGATGACACACGGCGACGAGCTTGGCAAGTTATCATGGCATGGCAGGATGCGAAGGAACCTCATTTCTTTGAAGAGGATGAGGACGATGCTTAAATGCTGGAGTTAAGGTAAGTTTTTATTTCAGTTAGTGTCTGCTTATGTCCCAAGCAATTTAATTCTTGTTAACCCCATAATGGGTGGAACTCATATAGAGTTGCGTCTGTTTGTCTTTATCTATATTAGTATGATTTAACCTTGTTTTGCAAATGTTCCAGAATTTCACGCGTTTCCATGGTATTTTTCTACCCTTTTTAGTCCAATACTTTGAGGACAAAGCATGCTTCTTGTTTAGGGGTGGCATAGAAACACGTGTAATTAAGGCATCCCTTAGGATATTAATATGTACAATATGCACTTGTTTTCTAATAAAAATTCAACAATTTCAAAAATTCAAAAATATAAATAAAAAGTTTATGATATACACTTAGGAATATTGGTATTGTTTTCTTTCTCTATACTCTCAATAATCTAGAAGTCTCACGTAGCGTTTGCATTAGAATAGTTTTTAGAAACTTAGGTTAATATGTAGATAATAATATTTGCATCTTTCTATAAATATATTGCATGAGTATCTATGATTGTTTGGCAGTAAATTTCTGAAATATATAGCGTCCTTAAATAGGTCCTCACATAAATGTCAAGACAAAAACTTACTCTAGCCTAGATAAACAAAAACTTACTCTAGCCTAGCTTTTACAAACTTACTTCCAAACAATCATAGATACTCATGCAATATATTTATAGAAAGATGCAAAGATTATTATCTACATATTAACCTAAGTTTCTAAAAACTATTATAATGCAAACGCTACGTGAGACTTTTAGATTATTGAGAGCATAGAAAAAGAAAACAATACCAATATTCCTAAGTGTATAGCATAAACTTTTTTTTTTTATATTTTGAATTTTTGAAATTTTTGAATTTTTACTAGAAAACAAGTGCATATTATACATATCTATATCCTCACAGATGCCTTAATTATGCGTGTTTCTATGCCACCCCCAAACAAGAAGCATGCTTTGTATTCAAAGTATTGAACTAAAAGGGTAGAAAAATACCATGGAAACGCGTGAAATTTTGGAACATCTGCAAAACAAGGTTAAAACATACTAATATAGATAAAGAAAAACAGACGCAACTCTATATGAGTTCCACCCGTTATGGGGTTAACAAGAATTAAATTGCTTGGGACATAAGCAGATACTAACTGAAATAAACACATACCTTAACTCCAGCGTTTAAGCGTCGTCCTCATCATCTTCAAAGAAATGAGGTTCCTTCGCTTCCTGCCATGCCATGATAACTTGCCAAGCCCGTCGCCGTGTGTCATCAACAAATGCTAACCTATCGAGTGTCACTCGGTCTGATGGGGTGTAAGGAGCAACCAAATGAGGTTGCACCTGCCAACCCGGCCAAGTCATAACTCAAAATGAACGAACCACCTAATTGGTGGGTCTCATAACTTCAACCCTTTTCCAATCCGTGAACTGGGTACAGAATTCAAGTAAACAACCGCGCATGATGCGACAAACCAAAACAGGCATAAGAAGATACTTATGCCGCATGTTATAAGCTCTCTTAAGACTAGCCACTAATACTCGAGGAATGTCATATCTGCGTCGTCCCTCAACTAAAGCAAGAAAAACGTCACTAGCGGTACTATTTGCAGAATTAAACTGCCACTCTCCTAAAATATTCATCAGGATGAATAACATGGTGGTTCCTACATTCAGGGATAGGCTACCAAGGGCTATGCTATATCGCCCTTGGTCCATTATACGAAACACCCTTCCCCCATAATACTCATGGAAATATGTATAGTCATAGAGGTATGCATTATCGGTCATATATCCCCACGTGTGCATAGGATCAGGCAAGGGCAATCCCGAAACTAATGCTACCAAAGACTTACGGAATTCTAGTGGCGTGTCATCAACTACGATGGAGAATTGTTGTTCTCCATCTTGGTTACAATAGAATTTAACATTATTGTAAAAATAAGCAGTAAGCTAAGGTGAGTACAAGTCGTCATCACTTACCAGTAGATGTTGCCATCCTAACTGCAAGATCCTATCACGGAACCAACCTCCATAAGTCTCGCTTCCCAACAAGTTTTTGAAAGACTACTCTAGTATGACTGTAGGAGATGTCATCACAAAACTACTCTCTAGAACAGCTGCAAATGATCCTGGAACAACCTACAAAAAATCGGAATTTTTCGTGCCTACGGATGTCAGAGCGCGGGGGGGCGCTCAAACTATACCTTGTATGGGCGCGGGGTGCGCTCTGGCTATGATCGAGTTCTAGGCACTTAGGCGCAGGGCGCGCTCACTTTTTGCCTTAGATGGGCGCAGGGTATGCTCGTGCCTTGGGCAAGTTCCATTGTTTTGAGCGCGTGTCGCGCTCGGATTTGGTCTTGTGAGGGCGCGGGGTGCGCTCAGGTTTAAATTGAGTAACAGGCGGTTCAAGCGTAGGGTGCACTCACTGAGGCGCAGGGCGTGCTCCGTATAGCTTGAGTGCTGAAGTAAAGAAACAAAAGAGAAAAAAATTGAGAGTGCAAGGTTTGTAGTGTGGGTTGTGAGTGTAGAATGAGGGAAGTATATATAGGGTTTTAGTTTCTAAAACAAATTAGCAAGTTGCCAAAAAGCTTTAAGGCAATTGTTGGAAACCAAATATTTCCAAAACTTAAAATAGAAACAACCCATATTCATTATTCTAAAACAAACCTAATATCTTTTAGATTGAATTTAGAATAGTAACTTCCTAACTCATTGAAATTTCATCCTACCATAATATCTAATCATAGGCATGCCAATATCTACAACATCCCCACCACCATTTCTAACCTTTTGCACCACCAAAACATAAAAAATTAACAAAAAATTTGAACCACCACCGCCACCACCGCTAGTGCATTTTATAGTATTACTCATTGTACACGTGCAATTAAGGCATCTGTTAGAATATAGATATGTACAATATGCACTTGTTTTCTAGTAAAAATTCAAAAATTTCAAAAATTCAATAATATAAATAAAAAGTTTATGTTATACACTTAGGAATACTGGTATTATTTTCTTTCTCTATGCTCTCAATAATCTAGACTAGAAAATTTTTGTCTTGACATTTATGTGAGGACCTACTTAAAGACGTTATTCTGATTTTTCAGAAATGGACCTGCTAGTGCATTTCATTGTATTACTCATTGTATATATGTTTATTCATAGATGATTGATTATTATGCATATATTAGCTTAGGTTTCGACTTGATTATTCTGTATTCATTGATAGTGAGATATATATATATATATATATATATATATATATATATATATATATATATATATATATATATATATATATAATTAATATATATAAATAAATAAGGAAACAATAGTTTTATTTCTTAGTCATTGTAGTATAGATGAAGTTTGTGAGTACCTTCACTGGAAAACTCTCATGAGGCTATAACTCGTCCACTAGGGAATTCCTAGTGGTTTAAGGCCTTGTTGCATATGGTCAATGCAATCGCACTCGGCAAAACGAGAGTAGTTAAAACTCCATTTTTGCTCACTTATTCTAATTTCTCATATTTGCTTGAGGACAAGTAAAATGCTATTTGGTGGTGGTTTGATAAGAGCCCAAAACTGTAGTTTTAACTCCTTAACAATAATATTTTTAGACTAATTATGCGAGTAATAAACAAGAGTTAATACTGATTACGTGCTTTTATGTATTTCCGGCATTGGAGTCAATTATGTGCAGAAATGTGTCACTTTTGCGAGATAAAGGAGCAAGGGTTGGTTGCTAAGAAGTTCTGTGATTAAAGGCCAAGATTTAAGGAGAAAAAGCCTTTTTAAAGCCCGGTCAAAGCTAAAAAGTCAACACGGGCAGAAACAACACACAAGTCAGCAGAACTTTCGAAGACCGTCTCTTTAGACTCAGACCTTGGAATTGGGCCTACCTTATGTCAAAACAACCGTCTTTGAAGGAGATTTCCAATGGTCCAAACCTTGACCCAATCAGAGGAGCCGAAGTGGACAAAAAGTCTGTTGAAGTCAAATCCAGTTGAAAAGGCCTCTGTGGACTGAAGAATTTGGGTTTTGGGCTCGATCTGACTCCTCAAAACATGGCTCCAGGCCCATGAACGAAATTGGGGATCTCTTTCTCTTCTTGAGGAGAGGAAATAGGAGACTCAGAAGTTAGACCTAGATTAAAAATAAATTAGCTTAGACTCCATTAATTAGTTTTATTACCTTGTTTTTAATTTAGTTATTGAATCATTGATAATTCTTCATTAGATTAATAAAAGTAGCTAGTTATTTATAAATTTAGTTTTGGTTTATTAAATTACTTAGATATAAATTCAGTTATTAGTTGTTAATCATTTCTTAATTGTTAATTCAGTTGTGAATCCTTGAGTAGTTCAAATTAGTAAATTTATAATCTTTATATCATGTCTTGCTTAAATTCATATAGAAATGATAATTTAATTATTCAAGGCTAAAACCTCCATTAGAGGGGTTTGAGGAAGCCTTGATGAAAACTTGATTTTGTTAGCTTAGAAATTGTCGTGATAATCTATTCAATTCTAGAAAGTAATTAGTTCACCATGAGAATGGGTTTGATTGCTTCACATGCTAGTTATTATTTGGTAGAGATTGCCATGAATAATTAGGGATTAGAAATACCAGTTTGTTATGCGAAAGCATTGAAATTTGGATTACGACATTTCTTTGTTAGTTGATTAAGTCGAATCAAGGTTGAATCGAATTCCCCTAATTCATTCTCTATTGTCAAGTTAGTATTTGAATTCCGTCATTTCGTTATTCGCATATTGATTAATAGTTTCCCATCGTAGTATATTTCTGTCATTACTCTCATTAACTTTGATAGACTAATAATCATAGTTAACGTTAATTCTAAATAACTAGGAGTGGAACGAATTCTCTACTCTAAATATATTGAACAATAACGAGAGTTGAAAAACTTTAATAACATATTAGTAAATTAGTTTTAGTTTTACTTACATTTGAGTTTAATCGCTTATTCGTAGGTAAAACTATCGTTTTACATTTTATCATCAACCACTTTCCCTAAACGGGGAGTAGTTACGGCCTTTAGTTCTCCTTGTATTATATTTTCATTACTATAACTACCATTTAATTCAAAGGCTGTGTTTGTTGATTTTGTATTAGGTACAGGTTGACTTGGAAACACGACTTTTTGTTGTGGTTTTTCTTGGGCTAATTGTTGGATGGATTGTTGGATGGCTAGTAATATTTGTTGTTAAGTTTGCATGTATTCATCGAATCCATCAGTTTGGGAAGGTTGAGTTGTCATAGGTTGTGTAACAGGAACTATCTCACGTTGATTATTAATGGGTGGATTTTGATAGTTGTTATTAACTAGGACTAAACTTCTATTATTATTATAATAATTACCTTGCCCTTATCCTTGCCTTAGTTGATATTGATTGTAGTTATTGGTGGACCTAACATTTTGATTATTAAAACCTGGAGGTGCTGCTTGTTGGTGATTATTACGCCAAATAAAATTAGGATTTTGTCTCCAAGGTATGTTAGATATATTATTAAAAGCATAAACATCTTCAGGTCGTGATTGTGGTTTTTCATAAGCAATAGGACAATAATGATCGAAATGCTCAAGACTATAACAGAAATTACAGCGAAGAGAGTTTATATTCATGACGGGAGTTGCTTTTTCTTCTTGTTTTTTAACAGAAAGGGCATCTACCTTACGAGTGAGGGATTCAATTAAAGTTTTAAATTCAGGATCTTGTTTAATCTCAAAGATACTGGCTACCTTAGCTATAGAAGAAGGAATGGAGTGGGAGTAATTGTTACCTCCCCAGTTGTTACTTTTCTTGGGTTGATTATCTAGAAAATTATAAGCATATGTGGCTTCTTTACCTAGGAAATTACCTCCATTCATGATATCTAAAGGCTCTTTATGATGTTGGGATAGGCCTTTAAAGAAGGCACGAACTAGTGTGTGTGTCTTTACCAAGATTATGATGTGGACATTCTACTAGAAAATTAGTGAAACGATTCCAAGCCTCAAAAAAGGATTCTTGAAGCTTTTGGTGAAAGAAATGAATATGTGATAGCATTTCATCAGTCTTCTATGGCGGGTAAAATTGTTCCATAAATAATTCTACTAGTTTTTCCCATGTGTCGACAGAGTTCGGCTTTTATGCTGTTAGCCAGGCAGCCGCTTTGTCAGTTAGGGTGAAAGGAAACACCCTGAGCTTTATTTGTTCAGGTCTTATGTTAGGATGATTAAATGTAGTAAGAACTTGTTATATCCTACGTAAGTGTTGATAAGGCTTCTCATGGTCTAAACCATAGAAAACTGGTAGCAGATTAAATATATTGGATGGGATTCTAAAATCTCACATAGTATCTACAAGAATTATGCAGGACTCAGGTCCATCATTTAAAGCCTTATAGAAATCAGATAGGGGTCTTTTTGCTATTTCTTCAACCATTACTACAAATGAAGTGTTGGTGGGTGTAGGTGATGTGTGTGTGGTGATTGGTGCATTTCTAGATAGGGGATTATTTCTGTGTCTACGATAAATAAATATAGATGGTTTATGCATACCAGATCTTAATCTCATGCAAGTTTTAAGTCTAATAGGCAAGTCCTAACAAGCATGCAAAAATAGCCTGATTATTACTATAAATATAATCCTCTTAAAGTAGAGTCGAGGATGTATAGAGGTGTTACCTGGAGCGTCATTGCTATGTGTATAAATAGCGTCTTCAACAGCCTTGAAGCACGTCTACGTTACTTGAACAATTATACGAGTACTGGTCCGGGTACACGGTGTGGATTGTGAAGTCCTGTAAAAAGATTAACCTTATTAGTTTTTTAAAATTTTTAAGAATTAGAAAAAGGCTTTTTACTATGGGCTTCGTGTTGGGCCTTGATGTTAGCCTTATGAAATGGGTTTTGGTAGTGGGTGGGTTTATTAATTTAACTATGATTAATTAATTAATTTTTTTTGGTATTTTTCTATCAAACCAACGGCCAGGTCACGTAGGAATTTGAGGGAGGTTGTCCATGCGTGCACATTCCTTAATTAGATAGCCCCAAATTTTGTCAATTTGCTAGACACCGTTTAGAATGAAGAAAAATAATTTTTAAATTTTTTTAATTTTTAGCATACGAGTATTGTACTTTACTCTTGAGATAATTTTGGAAATAATATTAAAAAATTAATTTAAGCTAATTAACCTAGGGCACATGCGCACTTAGAATCTAGTTATATTGGGCGCGGGTCACGCTTGAGATATAGAAAGCGGTCGCTCAGTGAAGGCAAATTTAGGGCTCGCGCGCGCTTGTGACTTAAAACTAGGGTTTCAAATTTTTAGGTTTAGGTCATGGGAGGGCAGGGAGTTGGCTGAGCAACTCGTATGCTCTCGAAAAGTAGCAGAAAAATTTGAAAAAAGTACGAACAATGTTTTAGTTTGTGTTTTGTGAATAATGAAAATAGTGTTTTGTAATCTAAACACGCATAATGTAAACGAACTAAATGGCAAGTGACGCCATTAATAATAAATAATTGATGTTTGGTTGATGAACAGTAGATATATGATGTTCGTACGGTAACTCGTGTTCAAACAATCAAACTAGTGGAAGATGGGTAGAAAATTGAACACGTTCGGTGGATTACGAAAGTCGCTCATGAGCAGTGTGAGTCGTATACAAAATGGAGACCCATCTTGCAATGGTGTGTAGAAGTTGGAGAGAGGCTCTTCAGCTTGCACTACTTCGTCGACCATCTTAGTAGATAGAGGACTAGAAATAGGAGATTATCTAGGACGACGTGCTCTCCTATGTGAGTAAGTTTTATTCTTGCTAATACCTGTAGTGCCTAAACGCAGTATCATACACTTTTAGCAAAACAACAAAACTATACTAACATGCACAAACGATGCAAGGTATGCTCAAGAAATCGAAATTCATTTATGTAAGTATAGAGTTTTGAAAACTTTTTTGGTCTATAATTTACTATGCCCTGTTCAAGGGAACAATTGGATGCGAGACTAGGATGGCTCCACTACACGTATCAGAAGAGTAGGCAGTCACTTCACCAAGTGGTGCGCTACCAAGAATCTTACTCGCGATGAATCTGGGGGAGGGGAGTGAGGAAGGTTGTTGGTCCACCAGAATCTGGTAACTTGATAAGAGCCAAAAACTGTAGTTTTAACCCCTTAATATCATTACATTTAGACCAATTATGTGTATAATAAATATAAGTTAGTATTGTTTACGTGCGTTTATGTATTTCAGGCATTGGAGTCAAATATGTGAAGAAACATGTCACTTTTGTGAGATAAAGGAGAAAAGGTTGGTTGCCAAGAAGTTCTATGATTAAAGGCCAAGATTCAAGGAGAAAAAACCTTTTAAAGCCCGGTCAAAGCTGAAAAGTCAAAGTCAACACGGGCAGAAATAGAGCCGAAAAATTAACATAATTTCCACATGCTGTATCTTTAGACCCAGACCTCAGAATTGGGCCTATTATATGTCAAAATGACCGGCTCGGAAAGAGCTTTCTAATAGTTTAAGCCTTGACCCAATCAAAGGAGCAAAAGTGGATGAAAATGCTATTGCAATCATTTCTAGCGGAGAAACCTTTTTTGGACTTATGTAATTAGGTTTTGGGCTTGATTTAAGGACCCAAAACATGGCTCCAAAGCCCATGCACGAAAATGTAGACCTAGCCTCTCTTATATAAATAGGACTAAGACATATAGTTAGATATACTTAGACTTAGATAGATATAATTAATTAGAGATAGATAATTAGAATTTAAACTTAGTTATTAGTTTACACCTTAGTTAATTATTGTTCTTCAGTATTCATTAGATTAATAAAAGTTCATTATTGTTCTTCATTATGTCTTCATTATATATATATATATATATATATATATATTATATGTTTATGATAGTCTAATGACCTCTAGCTAAACCTCCATTAGAGGGGTTTGATGAAGCTTGATAAAGACTTGATATGTTAGTTAGAATTATTGCTTGTTAAGAGTTTCACTCTAAAAGGATAGTTGATTCGCCATGAGAATGGGTTGGACTTCCTCACATGCTAATTATTAGTTGGCAGAGATTGCCATGAGTAATTAGAGATCAACACTTAATCTTATTTGATTAGGACTGCAATAATCTACACTAGCATATTAGGAATATATCAAGTGGATTCAAATTCTCCTAATCCCTTCTCCATATTAACATTTCAATATTCAATTATCATAGTATAAATTAAACAGCTATTTTAAGTTCAATTGCCATAGTAGTATAATTTCAAATCATTACTCTCAACTGTTTTGTTAGTATCGATTAAACTAGCGAAAACTTACGTTTAAAGGACTAGGAGTGGAACGAATTCTCTACTCCATTTATTGCATGATTCACGAGAGTAGATAACTTTGATAGTTTAGAGTAAATCATTATTCTTTACTTCTATTTAAGTTTAATTAGTTAAGTAGGAGTAAAGAATATAATTAATTTGTTACCCATTTTTCATGGTTTAGACCACGAGAAACCTTATCAACATATGTGTAAGATTGAACAAGTTCTTACCACATTTCATCATCCTACTATTAGTTCAGAGCAAATTAAATTGAGGGTGTTTCCTTTCACCCTCGCAGATAATGCGGCATCTTGGTTAACTGCCCAAACGCCTAATTTTGTGGACTCATGGGCCAAACTTGTTCAATTATTCATGGAACAGTTTTACCCACCGCTAAAGACAGATGAAATGCTTCAAAAGATTCATTTCTTCTACCAGAATCCTCATGAATCCTTTTCAGAGGCCTGGAATCGGTTCACTGATCTTCTCATTGAGTGTCCACATCATAACCTTGCGAATGACACGCTTGTTCGTGCTTTTTTCAAAGGACTTTTACATCACCATAAGGAAGTTCTTGACATATTGACTGGGGGTAGTTTCCTTAGTAAAGGTGCCTCTGATGAGGCTTATAGGTTTTGGAATATCAATCTAAACATCAAAATAATGGGTGTAATGACATCCCCCGCTCCAGTAATTCTTCTTCCACAGTTAAGGCTGCAGTATGTTTGAGGTTAAATATAATCCTGAGCTGAAAACTTTAATCGAATCTCTCGCTAAAAAGGTAGAATCCATTTATGTCCAACAACAACCTACTCCTATCATGAACGTTAACACTCTTCCATGTAATTTCTGTTACAGCCTTGAGCATCCCGACTCCTATTGTCCTCCAGTCTATGAACAACCATCCGCTCAACCGGACAATATTTGTTCCATTAATAGCGAACCTAACGTGCCTTGGAGACAACATCCCAACTTCGGTTGGAAAAATAATCATCACGTTACACCTCCAGGGTTTAATAATCAAAATGTTAGGCCAACACCCAATTACAACCACGCTCCACCGAGACAAGGACATGGATAAGGAAATTATAATAATTATAATAATAATTATAATGCCAATAGAGGTATCGTTCCGATTACTAATAACTATCGTAACCCACCCATTAATAATCAATGCTAGATAGTTCCAGTCACATCACCTGTGGCCACTACACCTTCACAACTGGATCGCTTCAACGCTTTCATACAGGCTAACCAGCAGATGTTACAATCCATTAATCAATTTAACCAATAGATGTTCCAAGCCATTAATCTTTCTATACAGCAGTTAGCACAAGAGAAAACCCAACCAAAAGGTGTGTTTCTAGGTCAAGTCGTACCTAATCCTAAAATGCCAAACAGAGCCTTTGAAGTAATCGGTAATCCTAGTAATGAAAATATCAACGTAGGTGAGCTAAATGTCATCACCACTCACCATTCTGGAAGAGTGGTTGATAACGCCGTAACGATGCCTGTTGTTACCCCACCAGTGGTCCCTACACCTAATATTTTACTAGTTACCGAAGTCGTAACTGATGATCCTATTCCTGTAAAGGTGCCAGTTAAGCCTCAACCTAAAAGGAAAACAGCCAAGGTTAAAACTCCTATTGATCCATATGCTAAATATAGAGAGAACCTACCGTTTCCCCAGAGACTAGCCATGTTACACAAGGATACTAACTTTGATAAGATTAGGGAGGTTTTTAAAAATTTAACAATTAACCTACCTTTTCATGACGCTATTAAAAAGTTACCACAACATGCTAGGTTTCTAAAAGAGTTATGTACTACTAGGCGGAAGACCAATATACCAAAAGACGCATTTTTAACTAAACAGTTCCCAACTCTATCTGAACATAATGGAATCGTTAAGTACAAGGACCCTGGTCGTCCTACTGTACAATGCACCTTGGAGGTTACCCATACGACGACTGGGCTATTACACCTGGGGGCGAATGTTAACCTACTCCCTTATTATTTATATAAGAAAATAGGTCTACAGGAGATGCAACCTACTAAAATGGCATTGCAATTAACAGGTCGGTCTATTAAGTATCCTCAGGGTGTTGTTGAAAATATGCTGGTTAAGGTTTAGGATTTTTACTACCCAGCAGACTTCATTATCCTAGACACAGAAGTCGCTAATGACTCTGTTCCTATCATTTTAGGGCGTCTTTTCATGGCAACTGCCAACGCGCTCAAAAACTGCCGCGATGGTTCGATGTCCATGTCCTTTGGTCATCTTTCTGTTGAGATAAATGTTTTTCAAAATGATGAAAGAGTTACCCGATTAGTCTATAGATGGGGAAGTCAGCATGATCAAGAGCTTAGTGATAAAACATAGTTTTACACACGTTTATTGGCTTTCAGTTACTTATTTTCTTAAGTCCAAGGTCCACAGTCCAAAGTCCGAGGTCCACAGTCCAAAGTCCAACGTCCGTATAGTCGTACGTTTTAGTCAAGTTACCTTACTCACGTGGGATTGGTAGGATAGGTCGAGTAAGGGATCTTCCAAACCTTAGGGCTCGGATAGGTTCACAACTGGAGTTACAACTTTAAGTGAGAAGGATTTTTAGGTTTCTTTTTAGTTGGTTTTTAATTAAAATAACGGTAATGCAAATAAAATAAATTACTACGGCGATTATATGTAGGTCAACAAAATGTAGAGAAACAGGGAGAGAGTTAATCATGCTCATGCAAGAATTATTTTTTAACAGTTTTTATTACCAAATCACTACATCTCTAATTCGTCTCGTTTCGGAAACGACGTCGAGTATTGATCCCTAGTGCATGCCCACATCTCTAGGTCGCATTTCACTAGCATAAGGAGTTTTAATAATACCGCATCTCTAGTATATTATTTCCGCTCCCGGCCTCGATTTCACATCACCGGATGAATTGGAGAGTCACCGACACTGCAGAGTCGCTACGACCGTCTGGAGCATCGGCCATCCAACTTTGTACGCCTCTCGATCATTTTGGGACCGGATGTTAATTCTATGCCTAATTCCTAAGTAGTGATTCTAGAATATTAACGAGTCAATCCGGATTTTTACACGAGCAGCAAAGATAACCCTCCCCGAGGGGGATTAGCTCATCATCATAGAAGGAATAATAAAACTTGCTGTATACATTAAGTAAATAAATGTAGGACATAAATTAAACTAGAAAAGAAATGATCAAGTATTAAGGGTAAAATAACTTACAGTATTAAGCTGCTGAAATGGAAATGGCGGAATGTAAGTACTGAAGAAGAAGAAAAAAACTAAGTGTAGCTAAAGCATTAATATGCTGAAGGAGGATATATGAAGACCCCCCTCACATATATATATAGGGGGGACCCTTCACGGAAATCTTAATATCGAATCAGGTTTGGTTTTAGCTAATTGAAAAGTTCAAAACTTTGAGAATCAAAGTTTTGTTTTAACCGTATTAAATTTTTGTCTTTTTGCTGATTTTATGTTTTGTTTGTTAGCTCATTTCAATTCAAACCACCTGGTTTGAATTGGTACGTGTCTTCTTTCTTGCCGTGGGTATCAATTTGAAACCATCCTTTGCCACCTGCCTATGCTTTGATTCATCATACCTTCCGGGCCCAGCAGAGCGGGTCCACTTAGTGTGTCCAATGGTGGCCCGATTTTGGCGTTTTACAACTTTTGTCCTTGCTCGAAGTTCGCCGCCTTCGCTATGGCAGCTTCACTAGCCAACGCCGGCACCTAGATTTATCTTATTTGAGCTTCGGAAGTTTCCCGCTTTTATATGGGCCCGCTCGCGACCGGTTCTCGTTCTTTTGGAAACTTCGCTCTAGTCGGGCTTTGTTGGGCTTCACGGAGATTGAGTGGGAATTCCAAATATTCCCAGATTCCTCAGATTTGGCAGCTTCACTAGCCAACGCCGGCACCTATATTTATCCGATTTGAGCTTCGGAAGTTTCTTGCTTCTTTATATATGGGCCCGTTCCGCACTGGTTCTGTTCTTTTGAAAACTTCGGCTTCACGGGGGTCGAGTGGGAGACTCCAAATATTCCCGTATTCCCCAGCCCGATGCATGTTTTATCACTATATTCATTTTAATTGCGGAAACCTGCAAAAGTACAAAAATATAATTATTACATGATTATTAAACACATAATCGACCAAAATGCTATGTCTCTCGGGGTTTAATATTACAGTTTTGGGTGCTTATCACACCACCACCCCAAACAAAGACTTTGCTTGTCCTCCAGCAAAGAAGAGACATTAAAACGATAAGTGGTCAAAAATGTGTTGTCTAAGCTAAATCTCATTTCGCAGAGTCGCGGTTGCATTGACCGTATGCAACAAGGCCTTGAACCACTAGGAATTCCCTAGTGGACGAGTTATAGCCTCGTGAGAGTTTTCCGGAGAAGATACTCACAAACTTCATTTATACTACAACGACTTAGAACAAAGGCTTGTTTTCTTAATTAATCTCGGTATCTAGACATCCCACTAGCGGGGGAAACAAGGATTTTATTCTTTCAAATTCAAGTTAATGTACATACAATAATTGAAACATCTACGTATGAGCATGCATGCAAGAATCTAATAATGAAATGTACGAAAGCAGGGCCGTTTCGATCCCTTGGATAGCGTCCTTAATTAGGTTCTCCGCGTGTATGTGCGAAACACAATTTCTCTCTTATTTTTCCACTCAAGCTTTGCTATCCCAGTTGTACAAAATGGGCACACGCTTTCCTCACATACTCAATGACGGTCGAGGAGCCGAGGTCGAGAAGTCACAACTACTACTTATTATCACACTATCCTATTCCTAATTGAGCTAGAGGTCTTTATTAGGTGTTATGGGGCTTAGGTGGTAGTGTAGAAGAAAATGGAATGGAAAGTTAAAAAAAATGATAAGTATGAGAGAATAAGGTCTTTGATATTTTATACTAGAGAATCCTTATTTTCTTTCCTGCTTCTAATCATGGGTTTCCATACTTGGATTTTTCAAGCTTTTGTATTCCCTTTTGATTTGATTTTTGGCCTTTTGATTTTTGGAAACATATTTCTATTTTCTTTTTCTTTTCTTAAAAGCAGTAACCGATTTTGATTTGTGACAAGGTTTTTCTCTTCATTTTTCTCAAGACTTTTATCCTATTTCTCATACTCATCATCTAGGTAGGCTTTATTTATTTGTGGTTACTAGATGGGTAATGATTTTTGGTGAAGTAGAAAGGATTAATGAAAGGTTCATTAGGCGACTAGCGGTAAATTTTTTTTTTTGTCGCGAATTTTTGGCTATATCGATCCAAAGAAGGCCTAAATTCTCGCTTAGGATTTGGGTAGTGATCAAGTAAGTAGACGTGTGAACTTCTCTATTTGGAAGAACTACTCCTCTGTGTCATTACTCATATATCATACATTTGAGGCTTTTGGTTAGATTCTTACAAGATATGGAAACTAAGTTGTATAACCGTGGGTCCCAGAAACTTACTGCTGTGTACATTTAATGATAGTCAGTGCATGAATGCTCATGAAAAGATGTAAAAACTATTGCATATGTATTAAATTAAGTTTCTAAGGACAAGTCCTAATTCTGATGCTAGGGGGAGATTTCTAAATATTTTTCATCATAGAAAGGGAAATGAGAATTTGTCACTAAATACGTTTATTTAGACATTAAGTAAACTATATACAACTATGTATGCCTAATTTTTGCAAAAGGTTCTCACCACCCCAAAAACAAATGGACACTTCGTGGTCCTCAAAGTGTTAAGAGGAAGAAAAAGTATACCTGAGAGGCTTTGAGCAAAAATAAAGCTGACATCTTCCACAGAAATTTATTGTAACACACTATATATTATACATCATAAAAGTAGAAGCACACTGTTAGAGTAGCACACTGTTAGGTCATTTATTTATTTCACATAAAAATATAAAACAAATATGTACATGCATCAACTCACATTGCCCCAACCTTGAACTGGGGGATAGTCCCTCCTTGCCTCGTCCCTGTAGAAATGACATTCCTTCGCATCCCGCCAATCTATCATAGCTTTCCAGACTTCACTCCATTTCCTCTTCTTTGCATTGTCTAGATGAGCTATCATTTTTTCATCATTAGGGAAAGAATGAACTTTCTTAAGATACCTTGCAGGGCGTGTCCATGTCAGAAATCTCAAGGAACGAATTATCTTGTTTGTTGGACACATAGAGTCGACCTTTACCCAGTCCTGAAAGGTGGCTGCAAACTCAGGGAAGTATGTCCTCACTATCCTGCATGCTGTAACTGGCAGGGTGATATAGTGTTGCCGAAAAGACCGAGCCTTCTTAAGATTCTCAATTACTAGTTTTGTAATGTCGAAGGTGGTACGTTGCTGGGCCAATGCATGGAATGTCTTACACGCTGCCTTTGATGCCGTGGAAAAATGCCAATCTCCCATGATGTTCAAAAGAATAAATAACATGGCGCTCCAACATTCATGGTCATAATCGGCTAGTGGAATAGTGAATTCGCCATCGGCCGCCTTCGCACGCTCTTTGACGTGGGCAAGGCCATCACCATAGCGGGCAGCAAAATCTTCCCTAGAGTAGTCATTAAGGTCATTCTCTATCATGTATTGGATGGGGAGATCCGGCTGAAAAGGAGGAAGGTCTAGAGCCATAGCCACCACCGCCGCTCATAAAAGGCGGTCGGTGTTACCAATACGTAGTGTAAACCCATTCAAAGGGAAACCCTGGACAGTTGGTAGATCTTCCATGTTATTATAAAAATAAGTTGCCAAACCTGGGGAGTATGTCTGCTCCGGGTGTAGAATGAGAGAGTTCCATCCAACTTGAGTGATGTAGTCTCTGAAAAGATGTCCATATGCCGGAGAATTTAGCAAAAAATGGAAAGATTGTTCTGGAATCATCTTTGGAGCTTCCATTGTGTGAAAAAAATTGTGACCTATTCAGACAAGGATAAACAAATATTAGAGCATGATGAGAATAATTAAGTAAAAACAAATTACCATACAAAAATTAAAAACTAAAAAGAAAATGATAAATATTATAAAATTGCAAAATATAAATGGTTTCATTGGCCCAAGTAACGGCGAGGATCCTTTTGTGGGAGGAATCCGTTTATAAGATTCTCTATGTCGTCAATCCGCGGCAAATGTGACCGTTGCAACATTTTGTTTTCTCGCCGTAAATCTCGCGGTTCTCCATTATGAGAGTGTGATTTGCCAAGAATTGGTTGTGGATGTGCAAGAATTGTGCTTGTTCCTCTTCGCTTATTGTCCGCAGTCCCGAAATTCAAGAAGGCTGGTGATAATAATAATGTTCGACGCTTGAATAATGCCATCAGTCCTTGTTGAATTAAGCCGGCCCTTCCATGGGATTAAATACGCTACATAATGCATTTTCAAGAAAGATGTTGTCGGTGGAACAATTTTCGCTTTGGTCCCGTATCGACATGGTTCTTTACGACGTTGGGGTTCCGAGAATCCGCTCCTACATACCGAAAGTGAATGGTAAGAATGTTGGTCTGTTCAAGAGGTGTATGAGGAGAAGTGCTAGAAAACCCCAATGTATCATGATAAGTGTCACAATGGTTGGTAAAGGGGCTGCCTTTTTCCCGCACGCGCGATTGCATTCCGAGAAAATTTAATAATGCAAAATCATTGCGGTTACTCTGCAAGACCCGTGAGTAAATGGAGGAGGGTTTGGTTATTTCGAAGTCTTAGATGTGCCTAGGACATTATGAGCTACCCATTGGATCACGATAATTGGTTCTTTTGTAAAGATCTCGATAAAACAATACGGTTTTTCCGGTTGTATTCGCCGTGAAGGATAGTTGCAAACATCAAATGCCGGATATTATCGAAAGGTGAACTCCTTGGTTTGTAATAGGAATTTGAAGTATCTCAGAGATGATTTCCATAGTCAATTCATTTTTGCATCCGTTAGCACGGACAAAGAATTTCAATTTTGAACTACCGAAGCCTCAAGATTATTTCAACAATACTTTTCCAGAAAATCGGATGCACCAGTTCCTCTCCTTCGGTAGTTCCGACTTCGATGATGACTCCTATTTAGAGGAAGTCAGCTCCCTTTTCGAGTCTACCCCTGTTTTAGATCCTTCTGTCACTCCATCTTCCGAGTTTAAAGACCTTTTACCTAAACAGGTCTTCACTACTCAAGCTGAGGACCCTTTGGAATCCTTTTTGATAATTCCTCCCACCCCTGTGCTTAAACCTCTTCCTGCTGAGTTGAAATATATCCAGCTTGATCCAGATGGTAATCATCCGGTGATCATATCTTCTCAGTTATCTACTGATGAAGAGGCCCGTTTGATTAGGGTGATTAAGGAACATCGTTCTGCGATCGGTTGGTCCCTGGACGACATTAAAGGGATTGACCCTGGTATATGCATGCATCGTATACATTTGGAGGATAATGCAAGACTTCACGTGAACCTCAGCGTCATTTGAACCTTGCCATGAAAGAGGTGGTCAGGGAAGAAGTCTTACGGTTACTCAATGCGGGGATCATATATCCCATTTTCGATATTTAATGGGTAAGTCATATTCATGTAGTCCCTAAGAAATTAGGGGTTGCCATTGTTTATAATGTTGTAGGTGAATATATTTCCATGCGTGTTCCTATGAAATGGAGGATCTGTATTGATTACGGACCCTTAAACGCCATGACACGAAAGGATCACTTTCCTTTACCCTTTATAGATCAGATGCTCGAACGTCTAGCTAGTCATGCTTATTATTGTTTTTTAGATGGTTATTCTGGTTTTTTGTAGATCATTATCGATCCTGATGACCAAGACAAGACTACCTTCACATGTCATTTTGGAACATATGCGTATAAACGGATGCCTTTTGGTCTCTGTAATGCTCCTAGTACCTTCCAGCGGTGTATGCTTCATATCTTTAGTGACATGGTGGAGCACTTTATGGAAGTTTTCATGGATTTTTCTATCTATGGAGACTCTTTTAGTGAGTGCCTGTCTAACATTTCCCAGGTGTTGACCCGATGTGAGAAGAAAATTCTGGTTTTAAATTGGGAGAAGTGTCATTTTATGGTAAAGAAAGGGATAGTGCTAGGTCATATTGTATCTAGTGACAGCATAGAAGTAGATAAGACTAAATTGGATAAGATAGTGTCTTTACCTATACCATGGACTGTCCATGAAATTAGAGCCTTTTTAGGTTATGCAGGTTTCTATAGACATTTTATCAAGGATTTTTTGAAAATAGCTAGGCCTTTAACTAATCTTCTTTTGAAAGATGCCATATTTGATTTTAATTATGAATGCAAGCAGGCTTTTGAAAATTTGAGAGCCGCTTTAGCATCTGTACCGATTATATAGCCTCCCGATTGGTCAAAACCTTTCGAGCTTATGTGCAACACTAGCGATTATGTTGTTGGTGCTGTGCTAGGACAAAAACTAGATGATAAGTCGACTGTAATTTATTATGCTAGTAAAACTTTAAATGATGCTCAACGCAATTACACTACTACTGAAAAGGAATTTTTAGTTGTGGTTTATGCTTTAGATAAATTCCGCCCTTATTTGGTTGGTTCTAAGACCTTAGTCTACACCGACCATGCAGCTCTTAGGTACCTTCTCACCAAGAAGGATGCTAAATAGAGATTGATCTGATAGATTCTTCTCCTGCAAGAGTTTACCCTAGAAATTAAAGATAAACGAGGGGTAGAAAATGTGGTTGCATATCACTTATCAAGACTTACCAATGACAGTGATAGTGATTCAGAGTCCATACCTGATTCTTTTCCTGATGAGCATCGTTATGCTATTTTTTCTGCACCATGGTATGCTGACATTGTGAATTACTTAGCTTCTGATATTATTTATGATATTTGGTCCAGAAATAAACGTAAGAGGTTTTTGGCCAGAGTTAAGCTATACTACTGGGACGAGCCCTACCTTTTTAAGTATTGTGTGGATCAGATTATTCGTCGTTGTATTCCCCAGTAGTGTGGTGGCCATTTTAGTGGTATGAAAACGGCTGCTAAAGTTCTTCAATGTGGTTTTTATTGGCCTATCCTTTTTAAAGATGCTCAAGTTCATTGCAAGACATGTGTTCGTTGATTGCCAACAACATAGACATATTACTAAACGTAATATGATGCCTTTAAATCCCATTTTGGTGGTAGAAATTTTTGATGTCTGGGGCATTGATTTCATGGGTCCTTTTCCTATTTCCCACGGTTTTGTTTATATTCTTGTTGTTGTGGACTACGTTTCCAAGTGGATAAAGGTCATGGCTTGCCATAGCAATGACCATAAGATAATTGTGTATTTTGTTAAGGAATATATTTTCTGTAGTTTTGGCATTCCTAAAGCCAACATTAGTGATGGGGAAACGCATTTTTGCAATAGAGTTGTTGCTTCTTTAGCTAAAAAGTACAGAGTTACCCATAAAGTGGCAACTCCTTATCATCCACAAACTAGTAGCCAGGTAAAAGTCTCTAATAGGGAAATAAAGAAAATATTAGAAACAACAGTAAATCCTGATAGGAAATATTGGCCTAAGCGTCTAACTGATGCCTTATGGGCATATCGGACTGTTATTAAAACTCCTATAAGTATGTCTCCCTTTAGATTTGTGTTTGGAAAACCTTGTCACTTGTCCGTTGAATTATAGCACCGTGCTATGTGGGCTATAAAAAGCCTTAACTTCAATTATGATGAGGTCGGTGTCAAGTGCAAATTGCAATTAAATGAGCTTGAAGAAATCCGTAGCGATTCTTATGATCTCGCGAAATATTATAAAGCTAACATAAAATGTATTTATGATAAACAAATTTTGCGTAAGGAGTTTGTGGTTGGTCAAAAGGTCTTACTTTTTAACTCCCGTTTGCACATTTTCCCTGGAAAATTAAAAACCCATTGGTCTAGTCCTTTTATGGTTACTGAAGTCACCCCTTACAATCACCTTGTTAAATCCCAAGGACAACAGTACCTTTACAGTTAATGGCCAACAATTAAAATATTTTCACGAGTTGATGTCCCCAAATGTGGAGGATGTCCTTTTACAGGACCTTGTCTATGAGGACTAACCTTTGTTGTTGGTGTACTTCCTTTCATTTATATATTTTGGTTAGTGCACCATTCAGGTAACCGGACCCTCCTTTTGGAGTGTGTGGCTGTAAGTACCGATCCTAAGTCCACGTTTAACTTAATTCACATTTTCCACTCTTGCATGTTTTCTCGGTTTTTGAGTCATATTTATCTATGGTGTGAATTATGTCTTTATTGCTTTATTGTTTTCCCTTATTTTAAAACTTATTCATAAAAAATAGAAAATGTTAAAACCATAAAAATATGTAATCTAGCAAGTTTTGGGAATCTGACTTTAAAAGACCCACGTGTTTAAACAAATTTTCTAAACCCTGTTTTCAAAATTTGTTTGGGGGTCGGGTGTTGGTCTTTCCATTTTTGTTCGCTTAACTTCCTATTCTTGTTATTTATGTCATTTAGTCATATTTTGATTCGGGTTGACACTATCTATGAATTTAGATTCCTTATGCACACATAACTTTTGTCATGCATGCACTTCGAGGCGTTTTCCATTTTTTTATATGTCAACCACAGTTAGATTTGAGTTTTTTTTTTATAGATCATTGGATTGTACTCTCTTTGATGATTGTTTTCATAGCTCTTTGATGATTGTCTTCTTCTTATATATATGTTTATGATAGTCTAATGACCTCTAGCTAAACCTCCATTAGAGGGGTTTGATGAAACTTGATGAAGACTTGATATGTTAGTTAGAATTATTGCTTGTTAAGAGTTTTACTCTAGAAGGATAGTTGATTTTCCATGAGAATGGGTTGGACTTCCTCACATACTAATTATTAGTTGGTAGAGATTGTCATGAGTAATTAGGGATCAAAACTTAATCTTATTTGATTAGGACTACAATAATCTACACTAGCATATTAGGAATACATCAAGTGGATTCAAATTCCCCTGATCCATTCTCCATATTCACATTTTAATATTCAATTATCATAATATAAGTTAAACATCTATTTCAAATTCAATTGCCATAGTAGTATAATTTCAAATCATTACTCTCAACTATTTTGTTAGTATCGATTAAACTAGCGGAAACTTACGTTTAAAGGACTAGGAGTGGAACGAATTCTCTACTCTATTTATTGCATGATTCACGAGAATAGATAACTTTGATAGTTTAGAGTAAATCATTATTCTTTACTTCTGCTTAAGTTTAATTAATTAATTAGGAATAAAGGATAATTTCTACGATTATCATAACTGATTACTCTAAATCCTCGTGGCTATATTTTTGTACTTTTCTGGAGGAGCGTGACTACTTTGGGCTCTAGTTGATTGATTTTAATTTGGTTTTTTGGTCTAGGGCTTCAAGAATCAAACAACCTCCGATTTATCTACATTGGGGAATGACTTCCCAATGGTTGTTATGTGGCTCGGGTTCAGCCTTATGCGTGAATGTAAATTGCAATGTGGAAATTAAATTTCAAACAATCACGTAAGCATGCTTGAACACACAAGGTATCCCCTTACATGGGCTTTGAGGAAGTTTAGAATTTATCTCTCAAGTCGTGCTTACACGCTGCTTGAGGAAAAGGTGGCATTGGTTGGCTTGTGATCTGAGAATCAGGCCCAACCGTCCAAGCTTTTCCCTATTTTAAGTTATAATAAAAGTCCACTTAAAAAGCCCACAGTTTGGGTTTTTGATAATTAAACAATTTTGCTTTCAAGGGCCCAAAACATAAAACATAAAACATAAAACTAAACTAATACTAAACTAATCTAATAAATTAACTAGTTTAGATAAATTATCTAGATTAACTAGAGCTAAACTTGGTTAGAGTGTTGATTACCAAGTTGATTCAAAATGTACAAGCGTATGATTCACGATTCGCCTCGCACACTTGAACTTCTCAAGGCAATGAAAACTTTATTCTCTTGGTAACTTTAGAACTTCAACCAAGTGTTCACTCATGTTCATCCACATAATCAATCAAAACTCATATTTTCTAAAAAAAATTCATTTTTTTTTATATCTCTATCTATTACAAACAAGTCCCACTGATTTATACTACTTTATTACAAAATCCGGGATTCATAATACAAACAAGCATAGAAAACAACTAAACTTTGAAAAACTGGACACTAAAATGCTAAGGTGGACTCGCGGTCGCCCGTCAGATTCCTGCCAAGTTCTGTCGGTATTCAACTTCAGCTCTTCTCCAGCATTTTGATCTCGAACCTAGATTTGCAAAAAAGTAAGTCAGTAATGAAAAATAACGAAATAAATCAACGAAAATTTGAAAAAAAATAAGTGAAAAGGTGAGAGTGATGTTTCCCTCCTTAGATGCTCAACCAAGCATTCTTGCTCCTTTAATCCATGACGGCGACGCCATTTGAAGTAATGTAGTTGTGAATATCTCAAAGTTTTTATATTGGTTCACCATAGATTGTTTAGAATTTGAATGGTTGGGAGTTGAAGAAAGAAAGGTAGTTTCTTTAGTTTAGGACAAGTGTTTGTTTACTAGTTTATGAAGAACATTAAAATAAAAGCTTAAGTGGTTTTAATGATTGAAGAACATAAACTTGAAATCAATGAAAGGAAATGATTGATTAAAGAAAGAACAACAAAGAAACATGATTGATTGATTGAAATATAAAAGCAAATAATAAGATTGAAATGAAAAACAATAAAGTAAATGACTTGAATATAAAAAAGACTAGAAATTAAATCCTATTTGACACTAGATTAAGTCAAGGTACATTCTCTCTCCCTAACTTTTAGTTCTTATACCCCTACTTTATGCAAATGACTTATTTGCCCTTCTCCATTACATTTGAGACACCTCACCATTTACTTTATGCTTTTGTTTTTTCCTTTTACTTTTTTATTTTTTCTTGATCAAGTTAGGTTTTAGAGAAAGCCATCTTTTGATTTGAGGACATCTATCTCTGGTCTTCTGAGTTGAGGACTTTGACTTTCAGCTCTTTGGTTTTGAGTCCTTGACATTTGACCTTTAACTTTGACTTTGACTTTGACTTTTTTAACACTTTTTCATAGCAGCTTCTAGTCTTCATAATAAGCATGATTAAGGCTTTTTTTGGTGCTAAGATACATCTTTTATGATTAGTGGTCTGAATTTCTCTATAACCTGAAAAAGACAATAAAAGCTATGAGTTGTCTTTTCATTAAGCATAAGAAGGGTCATAATGCAGTAATATAATGGTAATAAAATGCACATTTAGGAGCTTATCACCACCCCCCAAATAGCATCTTGCTTGTCCCCAAGCAAGGATGAGAGAAAAACTAAGATCACAAATGAGTGATTTATTATAAGATATACTAATCTTGTTTCGCAGAGTGTGATTGCATTAACCATATGTAACAAGGTGTTAAACCACTAGGAATTCCCTAGTAGAAGAGCTTTAAGCCTTATGAGAGTTTTCCAGCGAAGGTACTCACAAATTTCTTCTATCTAGTACAAATGTCTTGTTTCCTTATTTATTCTTAGAAGCCTATACATCTCATTAGCGGGGAATAAGGGGACAAGCTCCTTTGAACTTAGAATAACATATGTATAGTAATTTAATCGTCTAAAGTTAAATGTGCAAAACATGAGCAATGAAATGCAAAAGCAGAGTCGTTTCTGAGACTTTTGGAAAGTGTCCTTAAGGTGGGTTCTCACAGGGGTGTGTTACAATTACAACTCTTTGATAGATTCACTCAAGTTTCATTCTCTCAAGTGCAGCAGGCACTTATATTCCTCACATACTCAAATGATGTCCAAAGAAACCGGGGTCGATTGATCACGCTTGCCACTTACTATCACACCATCCTATTCCTAATTGAGTTAGAGGTCTTTTATTAGGAGTTACGGGGCTAGGGTGATGATTTAGAAAGAAAAAGGAAGGGAAAAAACAAAATCTGATAAGTTGAGAAATTGGGTCTTCAAGATACTTGTAACCAGAGAAGAACCTCATTTTGTTCTTTGCTTCCGAATTGTGAATTTTTTAGCCCTTTGGCTTTGTGACTCCATTTGATTTTGAATTTTGGGAGTTCTAACTTTGCTTCCTTTTTTTTTCCTTTTGATATCGTCTCCTTTTGATTTTGAACTTTTTGGAAGATTCGATTTTTGACTTCTTTGATTTTTTGCAGTATTGGTTTTTGATGGGTCTTTCTTTTCTTCACTTTCTTTTCTTTTTGAAGCAACTAACTGATTTGTTTTTATACAAAGTCTTCCCTTCTCTTTTTCTGATCTCCATCTAATTCTCAATTCGTCAGCTGGGTAAGCTTTTTATTGTGTGTTGTAATAGGTTAGGGATTTATGGTGAAGAATAAAAAGGCTTTTAGAAAATGGTGAAGGCTTAAGAGGGATAACTAGAAGAAAAACTATCTTTTTAGGTTTTTAACATTTATTTGGTTGTATCGATCCAAAAAGGGACTAAATTCTCTCTTAGGATATGGTGTGCTGATCAAGCAAGTGGACGTGTGGTCTTTCTATCCGGACATCATTTGTGTCATCACTCAATAATCATTCAGATGATGTTTTTGGCTAGATTCTCACAGGATATGGAACTTAATTGTTCTAACCTTGGTCTCGAAAACTCACTGCTATATACAATCAAATGCTTATGCATGCCATTCATGAAAAGATGCAGAAATATTGTACGTATATTAGTCTAAGTTCGAAGAACAAATCCTTACTCTATTGCTATAACAAGACTTTTTATACTAAACAGAAAAATATTTCTGGTCTTTTTCAGAATTTTTTTTTTAAAAGAAGAACTATACTACTAAGAAAGAAATATACTGCTATAAGAAATACCTAGTTTTTGCAAAATTACCATACCATACCCCCCAAATAGAAATATGTTTTGTCTTCAAAGTATGAAGAGATAAGGAAAGAGATGACCATAGAAACATAAGCAAAAATGACGATACACCTGTATTCTGTTCTTCATGAGGAAAATATGTCACCCTCAAATAAGTTGTGGGCGTGGGTTATTTGATATAGAATAAGAAATACATGGTTTATTGTACTAGTGATAATTATTCTACTATGAAATATGTTTTTGGGTTTTTTGTATTTTTGAAAACATATGAAATGCATGAAAGAAAAATGGAAATTTTGGCATGATGTATTTATATTACCTTCTACTCATATACCAAATTGCACATAAGAAAATCTAACATGCATACATGATTATTATTACACTAACAAATGAAGAAATAAAAAGTGCGAAATATAAGGTACGTAAACAACTATCTAAATGGACACATATGAAATGTGTGTGTGTGTTTGTTTTTCAAAGTAATTGTTTTTCTCAATCAAAATGTATCTCTAACCATATAGAGGGTTTGACAATAAGATAAAATTATAAGTGAATCTGGTATCATTTTGGTTACTCTGGGGTGTAAAATTTTCATTTTTATATCCTCTAGTTTTAAAAATTATAGAGAGAGGTTTTAAGATACTCATACTCAAAATCCGTGATTCTTAATGCTAGTTTTTTAAAACAAACCATAACTGGTGATCTCAGGCAACTTTCATGTCGACTCTTTATTGAACCCAATCCACTCAAATTGTGACTTCAGTTATGTGTGTTGGGGGATTTACTGCACAAGACATAATGGAAGGGTTTAGCTAACTGGACACTAGTGGATGGTGGAACTAGGTATCTTTGGTGGATTTTAGTAGTTATAGTTAAACTAGGATGGAACTAATGTTCTATTCTGATTGTTGTAGGAACCTTGTCCTTGCCTGAATGTATTTGGTGGTTTGAAGTGAATGGTGAACGACCCCTGGAGGCGGTTGGGTTTGTGGATTAGTATATGGGTGTTGCCTCCATGGTGCATTTGATACATTAAAAGTACATATTTCTTCTAGTTGAAGTGATGATATATTGTTGATGAAGGGACAATTGGTATCTATATGGTTTAAGCTGAGACAGAAAGTGCATGGTGATATGGGCAACCCTTAGTAACACATAACTGATCCTCAAACCGCTCTTAGAAGAATGGAGATTGCGTACTTCTAAAGGTTGGTCTATGTGGAATCCATTGTCCATTTTTTTGGTTTTAGAAAATCACATAACTTTTGGTGTATTGAGAATCTTTCATAATGAGAATGGAGAAAAACAACTATTTTAAAAAATAAATGTAAAATAAAGAAAATAAAATTTGTATACTCGCTCCATAGGATCACACTTACTCAAACGACGAGTAAAAAGTGTTTTACAAAGAATATGCGATATATACGTGGATTAAGGCTTCGACACTTACAACCACACTCTCAAGAGGAGGGCCCCGTAACCTTAAGGATGCACTCCCATAGAACACTACACCAAAATAGGATATTTGTAACACACACATTTTTGGCTTTGTAACATTTTTTAACCGTTAGTAAGTCGCCTATGCTTTGTAAATGTTGGGATTCCGATGAATTTGAAGAATTAATTTCTAACACATGAAACCATGTGCTAAGTGTTACAAATCCTAAAAATCAAAACAGCTTCGAAATTTCGAAAAGAGGGAAACAAAAAAGAAATCATATCATCGAAATAGAAAACCCCTCTTTTTCTCTCACAACCGCTACTACTCTCTTCTTTAAGGTTAGGGTTTTATTATCTTCCACAATTTTGCCTCTCATTGCCGTTACTGCTAATTGGATTACACTGCTTAATTGGGCTGATAACGATTCCAATGTTGGGTTGATACTGCTTCATTTGATTTTGGTTACTTCAAGGTGCGCTTTTAATTTGCTTATTTTTGTGAATTTAGTATCTCTGCACTGTATCAATTTTTGCTTGGTTTGAGGGTGTTTCTTTATTAGTCAATTCGCTTGAATTTAGTATCTAGGTACTGTTTTGATTTTCCTTGGTTTAAAAGTGCGTTTTTTATTTTCTTAAAGTTGTTGGTTTAAAATAAATGATTGAAGGAGCTTGTGCTCTTATATTTAGTGGTTTTCTCTTGCTAGTGGTGCGTTTTTTCGGTGATTTGGGTTTCTATTTGGAATTCTAGTTTACAAGATGTTTGAAAAGATTAGCACTTTGTTACAATAGGGTGTTGTCTAACTCCATACTTTAGTTTCTAAAGAATCATGGTGATGTTTAACAGGTCACAATAAACATTGTGAGAATTATTAAAAAAAACTAAATAAAAAATAAATAGTGAACAAGATTGAAGTGATTGTATTAGTTGATTCATATTGTTTGTAATCTGATAAAATTTTATTTTATTTTGAGAATTGGGGTTTACATTGGAAGTCCATTTTCACATTAATACATTTGAGTCTAGTGTTGGAATTGCCCCACTTGATGTAGGTGCTAGCAAAATTCGATCTGGTTTGTGAATTGGTATGTATTGGTCTATGGGTTTGGTTTCACAAGCAGTTCATGATGGTGTTTGCCATGTTTGGCCCACATTCCTTTAGTGGTATGTTTGTTCACTTAGAAACCCCTTAGGCTTGCTTTCTCACAATTCAAGGAGTATAAAACTAAATTAATAAAAACCAAAAGCTTGCTACTTTTCTGGCGTCTTCTTGAACCATATGTTTCAATACTTATTTCTACTCATATGTAGGCGTCAGAAAGAGATAACAAAGGGGGGTTTTGGTGGTTCTCATAATTTTCAACTATCCAGATTGAGATATTATAGACCTATCTAGTTGTCTAGTTTATTTTTTTGCATCATTTTTTTTTCTATATCTTCTTCAATATCTTTTGGTGTCTTTTTCATCTCTTCTACTTTTTGTTATTCACATTCATCCTCTCGTTCTCTTTGAAATCTTATTACTTTATATATCTTTTTTCATAATACTTATGGGTGGTTTTTGTCACAAACTTTTTGCAATGTCATATATCCTAATGTCTATTAATACTGATCCGTAGGGTTCTACTGCCTTCCCTTTTTTTGTGCTAAACTGCCGCTGACGAAGTGCTAGTGCAAGAGTTGGGATTAATCCAACCACACACTATAACATTCATCATTTCTTATAAACTAAATAGTATATCTCTCCTTCACTCTTTGATTTACTTTTTCTATTTTGTTTTGTTTGTGTAAGTGGTTTTATCACTTCTTTTTTACTTAGTACAGTTGATCATATAATAAAGAGAGAACTAAAGGCCATTGATGCAGATATGCACCTTAGAAAAACTGAGATGGCTAGGCAGTAAGGTGTTTTTATTGCTTATAACTTTACCTGGTTAGTGAATAGCCCTTCCAATTTCACTTAAAACTTTTACTGGCAATTCCAGAGAAATCTATCATGCTCTTTCAATTTTCTCATCAGTGTTTTCATTTGTAAACAATGAGTTCCAACTACTACCAATCAAATGCACTTGAGGTTTTCAATAGCCCATAATCATTTGATGAGTTGCCAACATAATTTTATCCTTTGATGCAGTAATAATAATAATTCTTATTAACATTCACTTCCTTCCACGTCTTGTTTAGCTTTTTTACATCACAAATGGCATGTTATGGAAAAGTACTTATAATGGTGTTGGATCCTGCATTGCTGCTTCAAAGTTCAAGCATGCCCCATTAAAGATTTTTATGCATTTTGGGATCTGGTTCAGCCAAGTATGAAAGCAAGCAGGATAATTGATTGACAAATCATGACTTGATCAGGTGATTTAGTGCACATGCTATCTTCACTCTTATTTTAGTGTTTGTTTTTCGACTGTCGCAAGTATAGTAGTTTTGGGCAAGGACCAAAATATCGATATCGGTGAATATATCGGTGTACCCAAAAACCGATATATATTGGATATATCGGATATATTGGATATATCTTTTTTTTTTTGGACCAGTCCAAACTATTTAAAATATCAAAAATATCATATATATCGGAAATATAATATCAAAAATATCGAATTTATATTAAAAAATGGTCAAAAAGTCAAACGATATATATCGTATATATCGATTATATCGGCGATATAAAGTTTTATATCAGAAATTCTGATATATATCGAAAAAAAAAAGGTTCAATATTCGGTGGATATATGTCGAAAATATCGATATCGGTGTACCAAAAAACGATATATATCGGATATATCGGCGATATTTTGGTCCTTGGTTTTGGGTACATGTTGGTAATCATCCTTCAGAGTTCTTTCAATGGATGATTCTTTCATGTTATGCCTGCTATATTTTACATTTTTATCATTGATTTTTATGCCTGACTCAAGTCTTCCGTCCTATTAATGTTTGCCGGATTTTTCCCTTTTTTTTGTAGTACATACTATAACGTTAACACTTGGATAATATGTGTGGATTATTCCTTCTTCTTTTTAATGAGATTGGAAAACGTATTAGGAAGATATAACTGATTAAAGAGTTCCCATAGTAGTTGATTGTGGGCAGTTAATAATGTCAACAATATTTTGTGTACCAGTGGGATTGTTTCGTTTTATTCTAAACTTAGATAAGTCTGTTTGTTTGCAGTCCCTCTACATTTTGAAGTCACAAAACTAAAATGTGTGTGGAGGAGGTTAGTGTGCCAGAGAATGAATAATGTTTAGCAGCTGCTTGTCTCCCTAATTTGTATATTTTAAAGTTATTGTGTATCTTGCTCATCTCTTGTTATGTGTTTACATTGTATTAGTTACCTTTTAGCTACTGATGTACAAAGGCATGGGTTCCTTATCTATAATATTGTAATCTGATATAGTTTATTTATTTGCTATAACACCAAGTCCATGAGAGATGGATGACTGTATGAAGTTATCAAGAAATGTTTGTACAGTCCTAGGTTTGTAGAAGTGGTGTTTTTGTTTCTAAAGTATTTTAAAGCATTCTAGAATAGCCCGATTAATTAATCTTTTCACATTGGGAAAATTCTTTCTTAGCTTGATAGATCATTTTGTTGTCGTTCAGTGTGTTGTGTAGGGGATCGATTTTATGGAGGGAAAAACAAAATTACTAAAAGAGCTGCTCCCCAATCTGATGAGTCATGCTCACCCCAAGCCCCTCATCAAGGTAAAAAATTTAACCCCACCATCCTCCATTTTCTCATTTTTTTCAAATTATTACTATAAAGTTTTCTCTTTATGCAATCATTGTTTTTGTCCTTAAGATATCGGAGTAGACAACAAATGCTCTATCTTTAGAGGGGGTGTTTCAAAGATTTAATTACTTACATGAATTTAATTAGTTTTATTGTATTTCTTAGTTCATTATTTGTTTTGTGAATTTTTTGGAATTAGATGGACTTTGTGGAGCCGCAATATTTATATTGAGTGAAGCAATCATTAATGCTTGTTATTGCATTTTGAAGATTTGGGATTGTTTGGAAAATCATATGGAAATTTGTGACCCTTGATAAATCTGAATTTGTAACCCTCAAAATTCTTTTGAAGTATATATATATGGTTCAATGAATATTGTATTTTTTTTTTCAGCCTTTTGCTTGCGTTTATTTGTCATCATTTACTTGTCAAATGGTATGAAAAGGCATTGGAAAATGGATAAGTTCATATATTTTCTTCCATATGAAACAGGAGTGTCATTTGTGCAGGTTTCAGGTGTGTCAATATATTAGGGCAGGAAAAAAGTAAAATTATTTTTTTTACAATATCAACACATTACTAACGGTTACAAACCGTTGAAAAGCTATTAAATCATCTATCAACAATCGTTACAAATCAAGCTAAGAAACATTTTTTAACCGTTAGTAATTGTCACCCTGCAACGCTTTATAACCATTACAAATATTTCTAACACTTTACCCATGCCTTATTTGCAACGCATTTTAAATGTTATGAAAAATAGTAGTAATGGTTTTTAGCCGTTAGTAATATCCTGTAATGGTGTATTGGAATGCATCCAAAAACATAACATGAATTTTTTATAGTCATATATTCAAGATTATATGTGTGGGGTCGTTTTAAGTCAGATTCCTCAAGACTATGCATAAGATGGATGATATGTTAACTATATACTAATAATCTAAACAATTGAGGATCTTTATAAAAAAAAACATATGAAAGTATACACCCCCAAACAGAATGAGATTATGTATGTGAAGTGTAAGATAAAGAATGATAAGAGAATGTTTGTGTAACCCACCATGGAATTTATGCAATAACCCGTTATAGTTTACTTGTTCAGAAGAGTGAGAAGTTGGTAGTAGGCGACCTTCATGAAGCTCAGATGATGGGGAATAGAACATACAAGGTTTCTACCACCTGAAATGATGGACTCTTGTGTTTGTATATTGGGCAAAGTTTCAAAGGCAATAGGCTTATGTGCGAATTTAAGGTTTCTTTGAATTGGTTTCGTGGTGTAGTCCTCAGAAATTTGTGGATTTATGATGAATGGAGGTTGGATTTTAAGAGGTGTTAAAAGACTGATTTGCCCTCTCCCATTACATTTGAGCCACCTCACCATTTGCTTTATGTTTTTGTTTTTTCCTTTTGCTTTTTGATTTCTTCTTGATCAAGATAGGTTTTAGAGAAAGTCTTCTTTTGTGTTAAGGACATCTATCTTTGGTCTTCTAAGTTAAGGACTTGATTTTCAGCTCTTTGGTTTTGAGTTCTTGACCTTTGACCTTTGACTTTAACTTTTTCAGCATTTTTTCATAGCAGCTTCGAGTCTTCATAATAAGCGTAAATAAGGCTCCTTTTGGTGCTAAGATGCAGCTTTTATGATAAGTGGTCTGAATTGCTTTGTAACCTGAAAAAAACAATAAAAGCTATGAGTTGTCTTTTTATTAAGCGTAAGAAGGGTTGTAATGTAGTAATGTAAGGGTAATAAAACGCACATTTGGAAACTGGTCAACTCACTACAGTGTAAATTCAATCAAACACTCTTATTCTTACTAGTACTTTTGGCGTTGGACTAACTACCTCTAGAGCCACAAGATAATGACGATTCTGGTCAACTTTCGATATTTTTTATTTGAAGTATGTCGTCACTGCTAGGCAAACGAACACATATATAGATCACATCCTTGTTCATTCTCAATATTTTTTTGTTAAATACATGTGATCCAATTCTAGAACAAGATTCCTCCAAATCAAAAAAATCACATGGAGACTCTATCTCAAAACCAATCTTATCACATATAGCAACATTAAACAATGCCATCATATTTGAAAACCAAGAAATACCAAACACATATAGAGTTACACTCTACGAAAGCATCCTACCTTCTTTTTTCTTTTTTTATAATACATTATTGCTATCGTTTTATAAGAATTTTGATATTTATCTTATACTTGTTTTGTGATTGAGTTTGAAATATTAGTTTTAATTTTAATTGTTTTTTATTTTATTTTTTTGTTGTATACTTGGTAGTCTGGATGGCTCACCCTCATTTAATTTCCTGGCTCCTCCATTGACAATATATAAGAAGTTGTTGATTTAATGAAACTGGTGGGGGTTAGCCTAAACTTAACCCAGCTTATTCATTTAAAAAAAAAATTGTAGCCGCGTCGTGAAGGACAAAGAACTTCCGTGCCAAAAAGTTGGTGTGTACTACGATACTACCACGTAAAGTTGTAAACCATTCCTTGGAATTGTCGTTGCATAGTAAATGCATACATTCCATTCAATTAAAAGAGAATCTCTTTGTATGGAAATCAATAAGTATTTGAGTGTGAACTTCGTATTCGAATTTTTAAGATATGTACGGTTATCCCAGCCTCTAAAAATGCTTGCCTAACCGCTATCTCAGAATACGAAGTATACATTCGTTTTATCCTAGGACTTCCGGCCTAGTATATTTTCAAATCAGCACTCTAGAATGCTTGGCTATGCATGGGATGGGTATCCTAGGACTTCAATGTAGTCACTCCTTGTATGGTTATATTTTGTAACTTATTTAACAAATGTACCATGGAAACCTTTGACGGAAAGGTGCATACTGTTCCTGTATATGGGATTTTATACATTAATCCTGAGACGTAATTGATTGCTATCCAAAATAAACAGAACTATACATAACATTATAAAATTCACTCTAATTATATGTAAAAGTGATTTTACGCATTCTTATTTAAAACGGCATTTTATACATGATAAGTGTAAGGGACATCCCATCAGCCACGTGATGTGCACACACACAACGACTCCCTTAACATAATACGACCTCCCGACATACGAACGCTCATCACACTCGTCCGGCATCGAGTACTTTCGATGTTCAAGCTAGCTTCGTTGGCTCGTCACTCGACTTCATCTTGTGACATCATCACCTACTACTGTCATCATTACCAGTTTATCCTTAAGCCCCATTCCTACCGTAATACATACACCATTACAGCCATACAACATCATTACGGAGAGCGCCATCATTACATCTTATGCTAACTCAGATAGACTTACAACTGCTATCTACGTGCCCCTCACAGACACATGTCATCTATCTCGACTACACATCTGTACTCATCAGTACACGTGTTGCACCTGATATTCTCTCTCAATGACTATAAAAACCACCCTTCAGAGCTACATGTGGCTTGATTCCAGTTTCACTAACATAGTGTTGGATACATAAACATTTTCTTACTCATGAAGAGCAGCCATTAACACACCCCATAACCATTCCCTCTTTATTATCCTAACTTAAAAGCTAAGGATCAAGTCCTAATCATTCATTGGTGTAAATTTAGACATTTTTAGTAAGTAGGAGAAAAGCTTTAACCCGCCGCCTGACAAATCTCTACACTATATGATAGTCGGGTTTTCAGGAACCACTCTCCACTATCAAGTAGGCAAATTGAAATCTCTTTATTTGCTCAATTTATAAATACCTCCCTCACAAAAATTAGAACCCCCCCCCCTATTAATAATTTAGAAGAACCCTCCTAGTGTCACTTAAATTATTTAATTATTCTCCATTTCCCTCTTTGAATTTAGAACAAGCCCTCTTTTATTAAGAATTTAGAAAAACACTTCTTAATGTCACTTAGGGAAAATAAAAAAAACTCAGTGCTTAGCACAGTTTGCATACTTGTTAGTAGTTTAAAACCTGTGAATTAAACGGTGTACATAGTTTTACGAAAATGCAAAAGCTAGCAACGTCCTTGGTGATCGTGGACTAGGAAATAGACAAATGTTGTACGTACGGTGTCCAAATATTCACAATACACTATGGTTAGGAACTTGGGAGGCTGCTATCCAATATCACCTATTTAAAAGTTGTTATTGCTCAAGAAGAAAATGAAAAATTAGAGAAGGCCAGAAGGGTGGAAAAGAAGACAGAGAAAGCAAGAATGGTAGATTATTCCATGCTGCCTCCTCTAAGTCCATTAGGGCAATACAGCAATAACCCTGTAATGACTTACCACATTATTGGTGTTTATGAGTTAGAGATCCCATTTGACAAACCTCAAGCTGTTGTTTCAAACCGGTAAATTTTGGATGAAAAGCATCATAGCTGTTGTCCCCACAAGTTCAAATTTTGGATCATCAAAATTCAACAGTTAGGCAAAATACACTGGGTTTTAACCAATTTCTACTAATTAATGATGCAGAACATGTTGTTTACTATGGTAAGTTACGCGGGAACGCTAAGAATGACGGTAGCAACGGAGAAAGGATTTATTGATCCCAAACTACTTATTTCCTGCTTAAAAGAAGCTTTCACAAAGATATATGTAGCAGCAGTTGGAGAGCATCCGGTCATATTTTATTGATGTCTTGCTCTCAAGCGGCAGGGGCGCCAATGTGACTTGAAGGCAGGGCCAGCTCAACCATATAGCCAAGTAGGCCTCTGCTTAGGGCACCGCAGCCCAAGGGACCCCAATATAATCTAGCCACAGCCCACTATTGCTTTATTAGTGGGGAAAATAAAGAAAAAAAATTAAAACCAAATCACACTATTGCTTTTCATTTATTTTTAGCCTTTAGATAAACGTTTTTACATTGGAAAGTTGGAAACTAGAAAATCACCTTAAAGTAGTGTTAACTTAAACTCCTTCGGTTCCCTCGCATTCTCCAACAAAAAATAGCACGCTTCCATAACTAATTAAAGTTCTTCATCACCCCATAACAAATAATCAAATATAACATCAACAACTCAATCTTACGTCTATCATTTTTTTGCATTCTAAGGTTTTTTCCTATAATCGTTCTTTCTTTCTATATTTGTTTTATTTGGTGTAGAACTATTTTGTCTTCTCTCTCTATTTACAATTCTTTGTTAAATAAATCTATTGAAATTTCAAATTTGTGTGAAGACTATTCAAAAAAGAAAAAAAAAAAAATGTTGGGATCATATTAAATAACGTAAACAAATAAATAAGATGTTGTAAGAAAAAAAAATAAAAAAGATGTAACAATTTTTATTGGTATATATTAATCGTAGAAGGTCCCCTATTCAAACTTTGCTTAGGGCCCCGATTATCTTGAGCTGCCCATGCTTGAAGGGCGAAAAACTTCACTAGCCATCTATATAGGCTTATATTGGTCGTAAACCAATTCCTTAGCATTGTGGTTACATAAAAAAAAACGTACAATCAATGAATTATAAGAGTTCTATCCAATATGGAGATTAAAAAGTACATTTGAGTGATTAATTGGTAGTCAGGTTTCCACGACTCTAAAGCCATAAAGCTATTTCGGAATAAATGAATTTTCCTATGATATTGTTGATATTTTCTCACCACAAAAGTTCTTGCTTTTAAGACCAAAATAACTACATAAATGAAGGTAATCTTACTCCCTGTTTATATTCCCTCTTGTGGGCCCGTATATATAGTCAGGGGTGGCTCAAGACTATTGGGGGCCCTAAACGATATTGGAATAAGAGGCTTTCTACTACTAGAATAACTGCAATGTAGTGGGCGTAAGCGGAGAAGGGGTGGAGAAGAGAGGGAGAGATGGGTATTCGTGAAGAAGGAGAGAGAGAGAGAGAGAGAGATGGGTTTCGCCAGTGTTTTATTTATTTATTTCGAGGGGGGCTACAAACTACATTTCGCCTTACTTTCCAAACCCAACCCAAGAGTTCGCTTCACTTACAAATTAATTAATACGGAAAAATTCTTATTTATTTGTTTTATGTTATTTCGTATAAATGCAAACCCTTAAATGATCCAGCCTTTTCTTTTTTTCCTTTCATGATTAGTATTCTCAAACTAATAAACTTCAATAGATTTATTTAACAAACAGTCTATAAAGAATGAGAGATTGTAGAGGAAAAGTAAAGTAGGCAAAGAAATGATAGAGGTTTTTAATTTGTTAAGGGGTGAATAACTTTTTTTTGGCACACAAAAAAGGAATTTTATTAGAAAGAAAAGAGAATGAGGTACATCACTTTACAATCGAAATTACTTAAACCTATAGTAAGTCCTAAAAGGACTTTCTATGCGAGTAACAAAATCAGGTCTACTCAAACTTTATGAAATGGATCCTAAAGACATTGAAGAACCCTTCTTGGCTACCGAGTCTGCTATGAAATTGCCCTCCCTCCAGATGTGTGATACTTTTAGTTCTTGTAAGTTCTTGGTTGCATGCTTCTAGCGAGCTCTAAGTGACCATGGTATGTCATTCCCTGAGAATGCCGTGACCGCAGCCTGTGAGTCCGCCTCTATCCATATTCTATTCTAGTTCATGTCTTTAGCTTTCTCCGCTGCATAGACAATAGCTGTGCACTCATCCTGAAATAAGGTAACTTCACCGAGCCCAACTGCAAGAACCCTTATGATTGGGAGGTCCTTATTTCTAAAAACTACACCAGCACCCCCTCTAGTTGGAATGCCAAGAACTGACCCATACGCGTTGCATTTGATGACCGAGCCCAAAGGTGGATACCAGTGTACGTCTTTGATACCTTGTAGTGGGGTACCTTTGCTCTTCACTTGAAGTCTGTTAAGAATTATGTTCCCTTAGAAAGCAAGATTGACACTCTAATTCCCTGTACTATAGACTTCTTCATATGGCAAAAGTTAATTAGAAGATCTTCAAAGTGAATTTTGTTGCGAGTTTCCAGATTTGCACCATGAGGTGAATTACAGCAGCATTCTAGAGGTCTTGGATAATGGAGCTTCGACTTTTGGAGAGTCCTATGAGAGTCATGAAGTTGAGTTTGATGGGTTGAAGTTCAAACAGGCTAGCGACCCAAGCCCATAGCTTTTTAGTTTTCGTGCAGTCCCATAGGATATGTTGGGCCGACTCTTCTTCTAGGTGGCAGAAATGGCACCGAGAAACCAGTTTAATACCAGTTTTCCTAATGCGATCATCTATTGGAAAAACTTTTCGATGAGCTTCCAAGCTAGACTAGCAGCACGCGGATGGATTTGTGTGGCCCAGACTTTCCTGTGCCACGTGTTTTTATTTTTTTTCTTTCGAACAGTTTCGAAAGCCGATCGAACAGTGAAATTTCCACCTATTTCAGGTTTCCATATTCTTAAGTCCTCTTCCCCACTTGGAGGTGGTAGTCTTGAAAGATCAATCCCAAGCCTATGGAACACATTAATTACTGTGTTTGGCAGGCGCCAAGAATTGTCTTCAATGACATCAGCTACAGTAACTTTGAATCCCAACCAGTTTACATGTGGCATTAACTCCATGATGGATAGTCCAGCCCAATTATCTCTCAACAAATCCACACTTTGTCCATTGTCGATGACCCAACCAGTGAAAGGTTTGATTTCTTGAAGTGCACCCCTTAGCCCCGGCCAAACTGAAGAGGGCTTATGATAAGTGAGTATACTTCCGTTTTTCTTCGTGAACTTCTTGGTCATGAACTTGCTCCAGTCATCTTGCTTACACAGAAAAACTCCAAGCCAGTTTGAAGAGCAATGCTTTGTTAAGTTCTTCCAGCCTTTTGATGCCTAGCCCTCCCTCGTCTTTGGGTTTGCAAACATCCTCCCACTTTAAGGTGACTGCCTTCCTTTTTGTGGGATCTCTTGACCATATAAAGTTCCGAATGGCCTCATTTCCTTCTTTAGTGCTCTTTGCCGGCCATTTATACACTCCCATATTGTGTATTGGCATGCTTGAAAGAATTGATTGGACTATCACTATTCTTCCCTGGAATGAAAACATTCTGCCAGCCCATCCGGATGCTTTCTTTTTTATTTTATCCACTAAGGGTTGGATGAATCTTCTAGTTACTTTCCCTTTGAAGAGAGGCACGCCCAAATATGTTTTCGGCAACTCCCCCTCTTTGATGCTAAAGAATTCCTCCATTTTTCTTTTCCTGGCAACCGTCATGCTACCCATGTAAAGCTTGCTTTTGTCTATGTTAAAAAATTTCCCCGCAGCTTGTTGGTAAGACTTAAGGCCAGACCATAGTCTTCTAAGTCCACGCATGTCTCCATTCGCAAAGAGGAACAAGTCATCTGCAAAAAGGAGGTGTGTATGTCCATGAGTGTTGCCTACATCGCCATATGCTTAACCTGCCCAGAGTTGAACATGTGGTTAATGCATCTGCTGAGCACATCTTCGATCAAGTCAAATATAAAGGGGGAAAATGGATCTCCCTGATGGAGCCCCCTGTGTGCAGTGTGCAGTAAAAAAACCCACAAGAACCTCCATTTATCATCACCGAAATCATTGCACTGTTTAGAATCTTGGAAATCCAGTCACACCAAGTCTTGGAGAAGTCGAACTTTTGCATCACTAGAATAAGGAATTCCCAACTCTGAGTGTCAAAGGCTTGCGCGATATCGAGCTTTAGACTGATGTTGCCACCTCTCCTTTTGTGGTCCAATTCATTAATCATTTCTGAGGCGAGATAGATGCATGTAGTACTATTCCTGCCTTTGATAAAGCCAAGCTGCTCACAACTAATCAACTTGTTTGCCATGAGGTTAGTTCTTAAGGACACAATCTTAGTGATAATTTTAAATAAAAAATTGCTAAGAGATATTGGTCGGTAGTGATTAACAACTTGAGCATTCTTCATCTTAGGGAGAAGAACCAGAAAGTTGGAATTCATACCCATGGGAAGCTTGGTATCCCTAAAGAAGGAAATAATTGCCTTGGAAACATCTAGGCCCACAATGTTCCAAAAAGTTTGAAAAAATATTCTTTGAAACTCATCTGGCCCAGGTGAGCTGTTAGAATCCATGCTAAACACAGCATCTTTAACTTCTGCTTCTGTAGGGAGATTAGTGAGCTTGGCGTTCTCGTCTTCCGATATGAGCTTGGGTATCAGTTCTAGAAGTTGTTCATTGTGTTGAACCTGTTGTGCATGGTACTTGTTTTGGAAGGTTGAGACCACATGTTGCTTAATCTCATGTTGTTGTTTCAGAATGGTACCATCACTTTTCTTGATTTCCATAATCAAAGAATTGTTTAACCTCAGCTTGTGAACTGCATAAAAGTAAGAAGTGTTTCTGTCTTCTTCAAAAGTTTCCTCAATTCTTGCTTTTTGTCTCCATTGCTCTGATTCCAAGTCTATTAGCTTGTTGGGTTCCTGTTCCTTTACTATTTCACTATGTTGTAGTACAACATTAAAGGGGTGCTCTTATTGTTCACGCAAGACCTGCTCTAGTTCTGCCTCTACTTGTTCTCTCCTTAGTTTCAGGTTCCCAAACACTTCCTAGCTCCACTGTTTGAGTGTCAACTTGAGGCGTTTCAGTTTTTTCATAACTTTTCTTATTGGTACATCCTCTAAAGGCTCTTCCCAACTCTGCTTGACAATGTCTTGCAACCCTTCATGTTTGATCCAAATCCTCTTGAACTTGAAAAGAATGTTTGTGGGTTTAGGGATGGTGGTGAGCCAGCCGACCACCGGCGAGTGGTCTGAGAATTTTCTTGTCAAAATTTTGCTCTTCCACCCTAACCACTTTTTGTCGATCCACTGTTAGTTCACTAGGATTCTATCAATCTTCTGGAGCATTCTTTTATCCCCTAATCTTTTGTTGCACCAAGAAAACTTGTAACCAAGATTAGTGGAATCAAGCAGAGCATTATTATTAATGAATTTGACAAATTCATTAACTGCCAGTTGGCATGGTGAGCGTCCTCCTTTTCTTTATGTCACCATGGTAACAACATTGAAATTGCCAGCCACTACCCAGGCACCTACATTTATTCCCAAAGTAGTTAGTTCATCCCAGAGGGCTCTTCGGTGTACATATGGAGACCGCGCATGAACCAGTGAAACAGTGGCCTCCCCAACCTTGATCGTAATCTGTTGATGCGACAAACCCAAAAGACTAACAGTCAAACCTTTCCTCCAAAAGACCCAAACCTTTCGATCTCAATCAAAACCGATGCATAGAAGCCAAAGTCCCTGTTCAGTGTATGTATGTCCACCCCCACTGGAGACCCCAGGGCTTTGCCCATGGACATTAGGATCTCGTAGTCCCAATATTGCTGGCCTAGCTTTGGGAACTTTATCCAAACAAATGCCGCGGAGGAGCATTGGATAGTTGGGTCAAAGTCAGGTGTTCATTTAGAGAGACAAAGGATTTGATCTCCAAACCTCCATGGACCTCCTCCCAGAATGTTCCTTAAATCCGTATCATGAAGAATCCCTTCCCAAGTGGTACTAGTTTCCAATCCCCTTTTGGCTTCCACAAGTCGAGAGCTATTTTTTTAACTTCTTCTAGCTTGATTTTGTTAAAATCCAGTCTGCCAATGAGGTTGAATTGGCAATACCATCTCCCTCTTTCAATTGCTTGCTTAGTTAAGCGAATTGAAGGCATGCTGCCTTTCATTTCTGGAATTGGGAGGTCAGAAATATTGATTTGGTGTGGCTGGTCACCTCATACCTTGTCCCCGAAAGAGACTGAGTTAGCAGTACACAGTTCATTCCGTTCGGATAAGCTACTATGGCGGTGATATTCGTTGGTGTTGCTGTGCTTTTTTCCGTGTTCACTGCTTGCAAAGCTTGAAAAGTATCTTGTGTAGTTGTGTTACCCTTGCTATGATTTTCTAGCTCATAAAGATCCATGTATTAGTGTTTCTTTTCTCAACACTGTAAGAATAGGAGGATCTACTAACCTAACCTTTCAGAACTCACACTGTTAATTAATGGAAGATTTTACCTGAAAGGGAAGAAAGTATGAGGATTCTAAACATAAGAATAGCTCACCAAACTTTTTTAACTAAAAGCGGCAAAATAATAGAGTACTAGATCATAATATTAGCAGAGTTAGAGTAAGCTTAAGTTACTCCTTTTCTCTAACTCAAGGTCCCCATTTCTATTGCTTTCTCTTCAAGGGTGAAGAACTTTACTAGTTATGGAAGTGAATAGTTTTTTGTTGGAGAAGGCGAGGGAAATGAAGTGGAGAAGAGGGAAATGAAGGGCATGATTAGAACTTGATTGTCCAATATATATATATATATATATATATATATATATTAAATTAATTATATGGGGCCCTGAACCTAAATTATATATATATTAAATGGGCTGAATTATATTGGGGCCCTTGGGCAGTGGGACCTAAATTATATTATGCTACATTGTTGAGCCAACCCTGTATATAGTACATACTACACAACAAACAACATATATGCTCTCAATGTGATGAACAACATCCTCACAAAAATATAGTCCCAATCGGAATCTCCTTCCCCAAATAAAAATTGAAGAAAATATTCTAGTGCACTGAATTTTACAGTTACTTTGATTTGATTTTCGCAAGGAATGAAGATCTTACTGATAAATTATACGATTAGATTGACTAATGACATTTGTATGCGGATTCAACAAGTTGGGTAAGAATGGCAGTTGTATTGAGGGATTCATAATGAAACTAGTGGCAAAAGCACACATGTTTCTTTTTCTTTTCTTTTTTTTTTGAAGAAGCTAGGGGTTAGGCAGACCCCAACCTGTATTAATCAAAATATCAAGTACACTTTTCCTTGCGCATCATCCTCCATTACAATATTAGTTAGAGCATAGTCTAAAGGAGGAAGAAAAAAAAAACAGAATCCTCATGAGTCTTACATAACTTAGAAAAAGTAATCATCTACCCTATTTGTTTCTCTATACACATGTTTAAAATCAACCAGTTCAAACTATTGTTTCAAAAGCACACAAAAGTTGAGGACTCAAATATTTTGCATTTGATATATTAGTTTATAAAAGTTAACTATTTTTTGTATTTTCGTTTTTTAGATTTCGAGGGTATTCTAAGATGGTTTTAGTGTGATATTGGGTCTATTTTAAGTAATTTTAGGTGGTTTTAGGTAGTAGCATAAATTTAGGAATTTTTGGGATGTTCTATTTCTAATTTGAAGTGTTTGGAAGCCTATAATATGGCTCTAAGTTGTAAAACGAAAATAGGCTATTGATTTACAAAATTTGTGATTCTTAATTTTTGGAAATATATTCTGAATTCCACCCTAAAATCCTGGTTGCCAAACACACCCTAAAATCTTGGTTTCTCTTGTTTATTTGCCCATATTTTGGTATTCTATTGGTATAATCAATAAGTCTTGGATGTTTTTCGAGTTTCAAGTAAGTTATTTAAGGCTGAGTCCAATGGTTTGGAGTGCTAAAACACCATACCACAATACAACAGTGGATAGGGTTAGCGGGATAGCGTAATCGAACCCAATGGTTTGTTTTTTTACCCGCCACCCAAAAAAGTCAGCTCATCTAGCTGCCATCGATAATGGCGGGTGGAAAATTAGAAAATTTTGTTTTGTATCCGGCCCATTGGTAATGGCGTCTAGATTTTTCTGTTTTAAACCCCCTCTCCATTTTACCCTTTCTCCCAACTCTATTTCCTTCTTTTGCCACCGAATCAAAATTCCAACAGCCACACAATATGGCGTGTAGATTAGATTTCTTCGATTTCTTTTGGCCGCCACTCATACTGGCCTGTGGACCATATGTTATATCGTTAAAACTGGTGGTATAGATAGGTAAAGTTTTACCGATAGCGTTGGCGGGTTAGCATTTTGACGCACCATTAGATCACAATTCCCGTCATATTTGGTGTTTTGTCGCACCATTGGACTTAGCCTAAGAATTTCAATTGATTTGCGAGAAGTTCGTAGAGTTACAGATAACGTTATTGAGACGTTCAACTTATTCGATTGAAAAGCAATATTTTTCCTCCACGTGTTGCATCAAAAACCTTCTCTTTTTTTTAATCTGCATTTCTGAGGTGAAAGTTCACAAGGCTTTGATTTGCTCCAATTACATGGCAAAATAGTGTATGTTCGCTGTCAAGTCTTTGTTTTCCTCTATTCTGAACTTTTACGTCCTCCATTTTGTTTTACTTCCGTTAGTTAATCATTTGTTAGGAGTTAGAGCATCTTTAGGAGTGATACCAACCTAGCATCAAACACCAACAATTTGGTGTTTTTTCAACTTCAGGAGAGTCACATGTTGATTAAAAGACCAAAAAAATGCCAAACCAAACACCAAATCGGCCAATATTTGGTTCTAGCTTTGGTGTTGTATCAAATCACTCACGCGGTTAAAACCGCGCGGTTTTGCCAACACCGTGTGGGCTTGGGCTAGATTGTGGGCTTCAATCACACGGTTTTGCCAAAACCACGCGAGAGATTGGGAAAGCAAAAAAAAATAAGAAAATTGGTCACGCGGTTTTGAAAAACCGCGGGCTTGGGCTTTTAAGATGGGCTTCACTGGCGCGGTATTGGAAAAATCGCGTGGGTTATATGGCGCAGTTTATCCAAAACCGCGTCATTTGATGGCGAAAATTTGATGTTGCTCCTAAAGATGGTTAGTGTTTTTTGGTTTGGTATTTGGTTTGGTTCAAAATTTTGGTGTTTTTTTGGTTGCTCTACTAAGGATGCTCTAGACTACCAACTTGTATATTTTGAAACTAAACTTTAGATTGCACGCAAATTATATGCTACAAATATTAGCCAACCTTTAAGTTTTAAGCCTTACCAAAATGCATTAGAAATCAATTAATAATTTGAAAGTAGACTGTCAAACTTCTCTGTCTTGAACTTATAATTTAGTACATACATAAAACATTTGAGTGTATAATCCAGTTTGCACTAGTTGATCTTAGGCAATGTCTAAATGCCTTATAAGTTCTGTACATAGTAACGTTTTCAATTGGAAGAAGTTGGACACTCCAATTTTCCTAACCTACATATAGAATATTTAAACCTTTGTAAAAATGATCAAATCATTTAATTAGCGTTTCTTAAGGCAGTAATTTTGGAAAAGTAACTGTGGCGATTAATACCTTCCACAGTCTACACTCTAAAATTCAGTTAACGCATCAAATTAGTGAAGAACTTCGTAAAGACGTACTAATTTGTGCTTTATATGAAGAAAAAATGACGCTCGTTCCCGGCCCACTTTTGTTCTAAAATCACAGGTCACTTTCAAATAATCAAAACAAATCGTACTCAATACATCAAAACAAATCGTACTCAATAATTCTGATCTATCTACCCTTCTCAGATTCCACTCTCTGACTTTCGTATCTGGGAATCCTACAATTTTTTTTTTTTGGGAATCGTATAATGTTAATCACTCATAAGAGCATCTCGAATGCAAACTGTCATTTTAGCGACATCACCTTTAACAGCCGAACCAGTTTTGGCTATGTTTTGATAGGCTCCAATTAATGTGCCAATGGTTAAACGACAACCATCGTTGGATTGGGACAGAAGGATAGACGCCTAACCTTGAGACTTCAAAGACTCAAAGACGTTGCCAACCAAATAAACAGAATCACACGTTATCTATAAATTATAGAGTTAACTAGTATTATCCCAACTGCTCCACCTAAATAAAATTGAATATTTTCTTGAAAACAATGAGAATAGTTGTGTTATTTTCAATTTTCAGTTGTGTTATTTTCAAATTGACCGTTTGTTTAAGGGGAGACCCTAATTTTCCGTATAGTGGATATAGTGGGGAGAAAATCCTAGTTAGTTCATCTAGTTGGGGTAATACTAGATAACCTTAAATTATAATATGATTCCATTTAAAATGGCCAAATATATACGTGATGTGTTGATGTGTTGGAGCACATTTTTTTTTGAAAGCGTACATTTAAAATAACAAAACGGATCTTTATAGACAGTGCGTCCAAGTGTCTGTAATCAGTCCGCGTGGTACCAAAACCTGCATAATAAATGTGGTAAGTAAAAATGCGTAAGTAATAATGCAAAAAAGTCATGGACTTGGACAAACTCAAGTGATACGTGGTCCTTGACTACTGGAACTGTGACCAACTTGATATTCATTGTAAAGTTTGGTACAGCATGCTGGGGAACACTCCTAGGTTTTGTATGTATTCCAATTATTTTATCTCTAATCATCTAAGGCAGGGTCCGCAATTTCAGACTGTTTTCAGAATTATTGGAAGACCATATGTAGCAAGCATGTGACGCTTACTTGTTTTTTTAGCTGGAGACGCTTACCCCAGTGTGTACTGTGTATAGTGTCTAGCTACTATTTTTTTTTGGTAACTACCCAGTGTCTAGCTACTACTCAAACCATCGGGTAGTGCTGCAATTCCATATTTCCATCTCACATCACTTTCCGGACCACCCGCACTGATTAAATCTTGCAATAGGATTGACTGGTACTTTTGAGTACACACATCATATCGAATTATTGAGGACGTCAATTTTATTAAGGACGATTCTTCTGCCTTCCACTACTTAACTATATGAGAACTCGAGCCCTCTCCGCCTGACGCTGGCATAAAGAGTTGTTTGGGTAGGGACCGAAATCAATAGTTTCAAACTAACGCGGAGAATTGTTCACATAAATCTTCACACCTTGTTCAGCTATATAAGATGTTTTTGGAAACAATTCAAATGTTACTGTGATAAGAACAGTCACGTACCCACTGCTGATATTGGACTTGCTTATAATGAAATGACGAGAAACACGTTATTTGTTCTTGCGTAAGTTAGTACGTACAAAGATTGAAGAAGCCTTCGACGAGTATGGTAACTTGGTCAGCTACCCATGCAAAACAATGCTTCACAAGTGTCCCATAAAGCCCAACGCCCCAATAGGCCAATACACACATTCAACCCGACCCAACTTGCTTATACCTTCAGGACAAGTGGGTGCCAAGATAAAGTCTTTTTTTTTTTTTTTTTTTTTTTTTGTTTGGAAAGCAGGATTTTTGAGAGGTCCCTTACCCCTATATTATTGATAATAAAATTAAAATAAAGTGTGATCTAGTTCCAGTTACATTCTCTCACATATTCCTTTCCTGCAGCATCTTCAAATATTATTTTTTTAACATCCTCTGCAAAGGAACTAGGAATCAACTCAATACAACTGAGTGCAGGTATATTAGCAGCTAGTGCATCTGCTAGTCTATTGGTCTCTCTAAATACATGTACAATGGAAAAAACTTCGAAATCAGCTTCCAATCTTCTAATGTTAGCCATCAAAACATGCGCTTCCCATGGGTGCCAACATAAAGTCATTTTATGTTGGTCCTAAATCCTCACACTAATAATAAGTCCAATGGAGGGCTACTAAAAGGAGCTACTTACCACATAAGATTTTTAGGGTTTTTATCTTGCCCAATTAAATATGGCATACCAAAACTTAAATTTCATTCCAATCGCTTTTTTGTGTTTTAAAGTGCTAAATGATACAGATGGCACAATTTCTACCGTCCGTCCATTAGTTTATAATTTAAGTCGATTTTTTTTTTGGATAGACGGCACAATTATTTTGTTGTTCGTTGAAATTTAATACATGAACAACAGAAATTGTGTCATCCGTCTCCCGAAATTTATTATGACAACTGCTAGACAAGGCCACAAATTTTGTTGGGTTTATTACACCAACCAAATTTAAGAGTGTTCTAACAACCCCATTGGAATGACTTTTTGGCGTTTAGAGTGCTATATGACTTTTAGCAACCCATATAACACCCTATTGGACTTGCTCTAATGAGACACAGACCTACTAATAATAACCATTGATTTACATAGAGACACGTGCGTGTGTATTTCAATGCAAATTAAATCAACATTATCTAATTAGTGAATAACAATGGTAGGTCTGCGTAGCAGCCAGTGGCGGAGCCAGGAGACCCAGGATACACCCTGGCGTACCCTCAATCTCTTGAAAAAAAATATATAGTTATCAATACCAATAAAAAGCTACACACTGACACACGGGAGGTATTGAAAAAGAATTAATCAAAATAACATAAAACCCAAACAAAGAAACCCACGTACTAAACCAAAAATGAAAAACGAATTGAAAGTTGAAACCCGTCATACTGGACGGACTCCACTTCTCCTCCTCTAATCTCTATTATTCTATTAATAAAATTTTAAAGTCTTCAAATCTTCTACCCAAACAAACAGCTACCTTTTTGTGGAGGTATAACTAGAAAACACTTATATTATTAAATTTTTGTCTTATTTTTTATTTGTTTGGACTGATTCCTAAACCATATTATTTAGTTTATGTATGCAATTGTGATTTTTATTTTATTTCATTTTGTGAATATCATAGGTGGTTATTTTAATTGATGCAATTTCAATTTAATTGATTGGTGGTTTATTTTAATTGTTTAAACAACTATGTTAAAATATTTGATCAAAGAAAAGTCGTTGCGCGCTCAACCAACTAGCAACACAGATAATGTATGGCATGTCTTGATCCAAGTGAGTCATTTGTTGTTTTCGATAAACAAAAGTATGTTGATCCGTTTTGCTCAACTTTAACCCAATGATTTTTCAGAGATAGATCAGATGGAATTAGCATATCAGTTTGAAAATTATATCATTGATATGCGTTTCGATACTAAGTTTGGTGGAGTAAATGAAATTAGCGGGCTAGCCAAAAAATGGTTGAGTCGAAGAAAGACATTATTTATCCACTGGTTTATTTGTTGATCAAGTTAGTATTAATTTTACATGTTGCTACTGCTACCATGGAGAGGACATTTTCTACTATAAAGAATCGTTTGCGCAATCGGATGGCAGATGAATGATTACTTAATAACATACATTGAAAAAAAAGTGTTTGATAGCATTGATACTGAGTTAATTTTGCAATGCTTCCAGCAAATGGAGAAAAATGACAAAAAAGAATGCCACCGAAGACAACGGTAAATAATTACTTATTTAGATTGGTTTTTTTCTTTTTTTCTAATATATTTATTGCAATCGTTTAATATAATTTTTTGATGTTCGAAATATACTCAGCATTGAATATACTTGTTTTGTGACCGGGTTTCAATTATTAGTTAAAAAAAATTAGTTTTGTTTGTTTGTTTGCTTTTTTTTTTTTTTTTGTTTTGGTTGTCTAGCTTGGCTCACCCTCACTCAAATTCCTGGCTTCGCCCTTGGGTAGCAAAGACTCAAATCCTAATAAAGAGGTAGAGCAAAAAAACCACCTTCGGCCCATAAAGCCATATCGAAATAACATTAAGGTAGTCGAGCAGTGGGTGAGCACCTATGTCTTCTAGGCAATGCCAATGCCTAGGCAAGCTAGGTGTTAGGCGGTTTTTTCTCTAATAAATGTATTATAATATATAATCATCCACACACCATACTATAATAAGTGAAGAAACCAAATTTTTATCATAATTCAAAAAATAAACACAAACAAAATTACTTATTACAAAAGGTGTAACAGTTGAAGAAGATGACAAGTAATCTCCTTGAGTTGAATAGGGAGACTAAAAAGCGACTTCATATAAAAACACATTCTCTTTCTTATAGTGACATATAATTTACAATGAGCTCTAGTATTTTAAACTTATTTAAATCTTAAGCCTCCATGGCCTTTTTATTTTTGACATTTAATTATTTTTTGAAAATAATAATAAATAAAATAAAATAAAATAAAAATTGAGCCGCCTAGCCCGACTAATTGACCCCTAGACCACCCTAGAGCCCAATTAACCCACCTAGACTACTTTTTGAACCGACTTAGTCCAAGGCGAGTTGCTTGGGCACTGCCTAGCGCCTAGGTGGCCACCTAGACAGATTTTTAGAACACTATCATACATACCCTGAGTGTAAAGCCCATAAAGATGGAATACCAAATGGATTTTTCATGTCCTGGTAATTGACCAAAATAGGTTGATGGTTATAGTAAAAATGGGAACGGCAATTCCTATTGCTAGTGGTCTAAGACCACTTTGGAAGGTGAAGATGGGGATTTAGAGAAGCAGCTACTGAGCACTTAATCACCTTTGGTTGGTCAGACTCTCTCATCGATAACATTAGAAGTTTAACTGTTAATTGCAAAGCAAGAATGCTTGTAGAATAGGGCCAGCAGAGTGGTTCAATTGTAATCGACGTATTTTGTACTTGATGAAGTAGTTTATTAACTATCACTGGTTTCTAAGCGAATTGAACTTCAGTTTCTAGTGGTGGTGGTGGTGGTTGTGATCATCTGCTAATTTGACATTTTGATTCTTTGCTTAAGATTTTGAGAAGCCGTGAGAGAAAAGAGAATAAAGACTAGAGCAAGAAGAGAATGAGAAATAGTTGAAAGAAAGATTAATAAGAACGCTTTTGGTGGCGATTGATTCCGCTCTAAGATGGTTAAGTGGGACCATATCCATGGCAGGATTGGTAGCAACTTACACAACGGAAGACGTAATCCCATTGAGCGAAAGTTGAAGCACATGTAAAAATAAAAGTATGTTGTATACATTAAGAAGTGGTAAGCACATTTTCACCCAAAGCGCATGAAAACCGCTTCTTGCGCATATCTGTTGATGTGTTAAGCCAGGGACCGCCACGCCTTAGATTTGAAATCATACCGGTATTCCAAGTTTCCACAATGCATAGGGTCATCCTTTTTAAAACAAAGAGTTACCGATCTCATTTAAAAACAAAGCTTACCAAAAAAAAATGGCGAATCTTCAAACGCTTATTAGGTCATTTTACGAGGAACTGTTTTACTTCTCAGTCCTTAATTCTTATATAGACAGTGTTACTACAAGTTGGCAATGGAAGTGTTACACTGCATCAGCACTTCACTCGGGTTGTAATTGATACAGACATCATCAAGTTCACAGATAATATAGCAGAAGCTTGAAGCTTGAACTTCTTTTGTCTGATCTCCTAAAACATGGCTCCTCTAAGTACTAAAAATAAAAAATTGGTGTCTGGTATCTAAGATAGGGCATTGTATCCTATATTTCAAAGACTCCGCAACTTACAATGTTCTAAGTGAGAAACATCAACAATGAATAGAAAGTGATAAGTACCAAAAATTGTATTTTAAACCCTGTAGAGACATTAAATTTGGGTCAATTATGTGTTTAATAAATATAAATTAATTGTATTTTCATGTTTTCACAGGTTTCAACAGACAATAATAAAATACACACAGAACCTGGGTTTTAGCATGAAATACATCTGAATAAAGCTTGGACTTGAAATCTTCAAGATCGGCTCATTTAAAGCTCCAATATGCCAAAGAAAGCTCATGGACTCGAAAAACCATGAAACAAGTTGAAGAATCCAAACTTGAGTTCTTGAGCTAGCCAAAGAAGTCATGTTCGGTCAAGACTTGGTCAAACCGACTTGTAACAAATCAAAATCAAGAGAAAGTTCAAATGGTGACATCTTTCGCCTCCTAACTCCGATTGAAGCATATGACTGTCAAAATGATCACCATGAGAAAACTCTACACAACGGTATATTGCTTTTACAAAATGGACATATGGTTTGAAATTAGAGATAAAGCCAAGCACGTCACTATTCATCGAAGACGACGTAGATATTTTAGATTTTTTATTATTTAACTTTTTGTAAAGTCAAAAGATGAATAGTTTCAAATAGTGTCAAATAATGTTGAATAGTGTCAAATAGTGATTACTATTTCTTAAAGTCAAAAAGTTGAATAGTGATCAAATCTCATTCGTTGGATCAGATTTCTGAGATTCGATCACGACCGTCCATTCAACTATAAATAGAAGTGTCTAGTTTTAGTTTTTCTCATGGAATGGTTAGCATTCCATCAGTAGGAGTAGAGTAGTTTACTGCTTTCCTAGTGTAATGAAGAATTTAATTTTCAGTTTTTAATTAAAATATTTTTAATTCAGTTTTATTTTCTGTTAATTAGAATAAAACTTTAGTTATGTGATCTCAGAGCGTAAACTTTGCCCGAAAGAGAAATTATATCCGTTTGGGGAGTTAATAAAACTCATGTGAGGGAAAATCTTCGTTGTTGGTTTGGTAAGTTGTTTAGGAAGAACAACTAGACCTACATCCTATCCCAAAATAATAGTTGGTGTAGTGTCTAGTTAGGGATCAAAATGATGAGCTTAGAGATAAGTCATTGCTTTGGTTCCACTTGCTAGCATGTATGAGCTTAGAGATGAGCCATACATGTTAGGGATCAAGTTTTCTTCTATTAGACTTGTCTATGAGTTCTAGGAAGAATAAAATGAACTTATCAAACAACAAAACTTATTAAAATCATTGAGATGAAATATTTTGCAATTTTATTGAAATGTTAATGAAATGACAAACCTGACCGCTGTTTTACAGTTAGATCAGAAAGGATAAATTGTTTCTGAACAACAATAAAAAAAAAAAAAAAATGAAATGACTTGTATGCTTTGTAGGTAAACAAGTACTGCCACTAAGAAGTAATAATTCCTCCCCCAGTATGACCACACTTTTGCAGGCTTCCCTGAGGCAAAGCATAGGGTTCCTGCAAATAATATACATAGGTTGTTAAGTATGAAGGCACAAACATAGATGGAAATTGTGATTCAGTAAGAAGTCTGAATTCCTCTACCAAATTTAATTTTTTTATGTTGCAGTAGGAAAGCAAGTGTACAAACTTTACCTTCTGGAAGTTCGGGCTGAGTAAAAGGAGTACAAAGAGTCTTGCATGCTCCATTATCTTCATTGGTCTTTGCTTTCACCTCCTTCTCGACTGTCTATAATGAAAATGAAATTAAATAATGTCAAAAATAAAATAAGTTGCATCACATCAAACTAAACAATGTAAATAACCCAAAGAGTGCGCATAGAATAATCTAGTATCACCAGCTAATTTCTAACACACAGACACAAGTATTATACAACATTTCGTTTAAGAAACAAATCCTTCTCAACCACAATGGGGTTCGCCATACTAGTAGTAGTAACTTGTCCAACACTAGAAGCACTGATATTTGGGTTAAAACGATGGCTCAATTATATGCATGAGGCACCCATTGAAACAAAAAAAAGAAACATCCAAAATAAAAAATAGAGGCTATGCAATTAATAACTAGAAATGGGAAGAACTGCCAGAATCACACTAAAATCAAAACATCAGCAGCAAACAACGGTGACACATTCCACAAGGCAAGTATTAGCATTTCTAACAGCTATTAAACGATAAACTAGAGCATGACATGACAAGAATGAAAATTCAAAAAGAAACATCATATAGCATCAGCTTCCACACACCTCCTCATCACACCAAGGGGGTAAAATCAATTTTTTCTCATTAAGAGCTGTTGCGAACTCTTCCCTGGCACAGGAACCACAATTACTTGGCCAGATGCCACTTTAGGTGGAAGCACCAAGCCTTTGTCATCTCCATGAACCATCACCATTACCCCTATCTGCAGAAAAAGGTATAGCACAAGTTAATTACACCATTTTCTATTATTTTGGCAAATAGAAACCAGATAAGGTCTATCAACCACGCTTAAGGTTAGATTTGTCACACAAACATCTCGTTTCTGCAAGTACCTAATAGGCAAACCAGTAATACCTGGACAGGAGGGTATAACCTATGGAAGCTCTCAACTTACAAGGTATAACTTTGTTAGGAATATACAACTTAATTGTACTTACTCTTTACCAATTACCAAACTATACAAATTTTTTGTCTTGTAAGTGTCTTGTACTTTTTAATTAAATCCAAGCCTAGTGTAGATACACTATGTCCTTAAGACAGATTTTCCCCCTCACGGTGCTTGAAGGTTGATGGGAAACTATCTCCCAAGATAGAACGGATTTCCTTCTATAGAAAGCTAGCACTTCAATTCTATAGACTTCAAATAACACAACATAGTATTTGACTAAGAACGAGGGGAGAAGAGAAAGATCGAACTCGTGTGATCCGGTGTATTTTTCTCTCCAAATTCATCCACTATTTATAGGTGAGTGGTGCATTTTCAAACAACACAAAGACTCTTGGAAAAAAGTAAGCAACTCTTTGAAAAGTCACATGTTTCGAAAGGACACACCATTTCGGCATATATAGCACTGCTTTGAACCGAAGCCTATTTTTGAAAGGTTGCACCTTTTCGGCATGATACAATCGCTTTCAAACCAAAGGCACATTTCGAAGGTCGCACCTTTTCGCATAATGCAATCGCTTCAAACAAATGCATCATTTTGAAAAGGTTTTTCTCACATTACGATTAATTGTTTCAAGAAAAACCATTTCATCTTAAGTGGGGTAACTTGGGGAGACAAACTACTCATTCATATTTAAATGGATTTGAGCAAATCATTTTTCTAACAATCCCCACATTAATGAAAATTTGGCTTCTTCTATCATAAACATCGGATTGTTCTTTTACAAATGAAAAGATACCGCGACGTCAAGTAGCATGGGAGGCCTTGAACTTGCCTTAGTGAAAGACGATCGGATTTAATTGGACGATTAGTAGACTTCAATTAATGTCCTTGAACCGCCGGGGTCGTTTGTATAAACCTAGACAATCATCTTCACGCTAGCATCGCCTCTCGAATCTTCGTTGGTTCTCACGCTTGTGTTCATTTTGGCCTTGAACACTTCTTGGTTTCGTGATAGTGCTTTTTGAGACATTTGTCTTTAAAATTCTCATAGAAGCGCCCCATTTCGCACTAACATAGGTGATTTCTATAAAGAATATCCCGCAATACTCCACTTGGATAACATAACTTTCCAAGATATAGTAAATCATTAAAAGCTTGATTTATCCCGGTTCTCGCGCGGATATGCACCGCCTTATATAGGAATGGGTTAGAGTATAATATTACTCTCCAAAGCTAACCGAAGTCACAAACATAATTCAGTTGGCCCATTGAACCTAGATCTTGGGATCTCCAAATAAACTAGGTTGGTTTTTCCATTATGATGACTCTTGGTTGATTTATCTCAAAAGCTTTAAGCCCATTCCCTTGATAATCTTTCTACTTGCTCTCTTGTTAAACCTTTTGTAAGCGGATCCAAGAATGTTATCTTTTGACCTTACATAGTCAATTGAGATAACTCCATTTGAGAGCAATTGTCTAATCCAGATTATGTCTACGACGATATGTCGAGACTTCCCGCTATACATGCTACTTTGTGCTCTACCAATAGCAGATTGGCTATCCGCACTATCACAGTAGTATACACACCGGCCGGGCAATGTTTGAGCCCGGTTTGGAATATCCTCTAAGAAATTTCAAGTCACTCACTTTCGCCGTCTACACCTCGTCCAACACTATGAATTCTAATTTTATAGTGGACCTTTGCTATGACGCTTGCTTATAAGGATTTCTTTGAAATTTATGCATCTCTCCTAGAGCAAAACACCACATTTGATGTCTTTTTTGAGTAATGCTTCAACAAATTTCCAATTTTGAATTGATTAATTCAAGAAGATACATAATCCCCACATTTTTCCAATTTCTCATGACAAAGTCAATAAATTGGAAAACCATTTAGATATATGTTTTTCAAGTGAGGCTTTGTGTTAAAGAATGTCACATATCATTCATATAGTGTTGAAAACACTTCTAAGACCTCAATTTTGCTTACAAGTATGCTTATAAAACAATATCTTAAGCAATCTTCTTTATTGACACTCTTTGGCTTAATAGTAAAACACATACATCTTACAAATAATACAATATTTTTAGAACCCTTTTAGCACCCTCCATTCCTAACATTTGAATGAAGCAAGGATTCTCGAATCTTGGATCATAATTCCCCAAGTGTGGCATTACCACCACCTTGTTTGCTTTCAAGAAGTCCATTCCAAGAATGACTTGAAAATGGTCTAAGCGAAGCTACCATCGTCTACCTTTCCTCGCCACCATGCATCTTAATGTCAACTTCCAAAGCGAGTCCTTTCACCGGTTCGGCTTCTTGGTTCAAGCCTCTCATGAGCCTGTACATTCTCGCTAGTTTCAATCCAATAGCCTCAGATACATACTCGAGAGATTAACATATGAGTTGAACCAAGATCTACCATTGCTAGTATACACCAGAAGTTATTGAAGTTCCACTTCTACTTAACATAAGGTCGCCATCGGGACCAAAATGTTCATACCATTCAACTAACTAGTAGGTCTAACAAATGAAATAGGAACAACATGAATAGGAGAACCTGGTGGTGTTGTCATTTCTATTCTAAAATAGAAACACACCTTCGTTATTTCCTTAAACCAAAAGAAAAAAGAAAAACGTAAACAAATTCGCTCGGTAAAGAAGAAGAAGAAAAAAGAAAATCTGCCTTAAGTTGTTAGGAATATACAACTTAATTGTACTTACTCTTTACCAATTACCAAACTATACAAACCTTTTGTCTTGTAAGTGTCTTGTACTTTTAATTAAATCCGAGCCTAGTGTAGATACACTATGTCCTTAAGACAGATTTTCCCTCACGGTGTTTTGAAGGTTGATGGGAAACTATCTCCCAAGATAGAATGGATTTCCTTCTATAGAAAGCTAGCACTTTTAATTCTATAGACTCAAATAACACAACATAGTATTTGACTAAGAACGAGGGAGAAGAGAAAAGATCGAACTCAGGTGATCCGGTGTATTTTTCTCCAAATTCATCCACTATTTATAGGTGAGTGGTGCCTTTTCAAACAAACACAAATGACTCTTGGGAAAAAAGTAAGCAACTCTTTTGAAAAGTCACATGTTTCAAAAGGACACACCATTTCGGCATATAAGATCGCTTTCAACCAAAGGCCTATTTTCGAAAGGTTGCACCTTTTCGCATGATGACTTTGTTTCAAACCAAATAAGACATTTCGAAGGTCGCGACATTTTCGCATAATGCAATCGCTTCAAACAAATGCATCATTTTGAAAAGGTTTTTCTCACATTACGCATCGCTTTGTTTGAAAAACCCATTTCATCTTAAGTGGGATAACTTGGGAGACAAACTACTCATTCATATTTAAATGGATTTGAGCAAATCATTTTTCTAACAAACTTAAAATTGTACAGATATGTAAGTGCTCAAAAAAGAATATTGTAGACAGAACAGACTATCAAAAGTTCAAAAAGAACAGCTCTTACAACACTACCTCGATTACTTAAGAAGCAACCACAACTTAAAAGAATAAAGAAAATAAATAAAGGGTTTGAAGAGCATTACCGTTGAGTGCTGTTCGCCCAAGAATTCTGCCAGACCATATCCCTGCCGCCCTTCTCATTCTCTATATTGTAGGTCAAACATCTTGGCAAAATTCTGACCAAGACAATGGGGAGGTTGCACCTTGTACCCCACGCCCAGTATTTGGAACAAATGCCTGACAACAAATAATTAGCATAGAAGTTACATTATTCACATCTAATATCAAGACCAGGAAACAGCCAAATAAGTTACAGAAACTCGTGATGTGTTACCTCAACACTAGTTGCATAAAGCCCACCAGCAAACTTTTCAAGCTCACTTTTCTTCCCCTTTACAACTGGGATTGCCAAAAATCTTCATATACCTTTCGATAGAGTTCCAATATTTCAAGAACCTTAAAAAACAGTTATGAACGTGTAAAAGATATTCAACGGATAATAAAGAACAACATAACGACCACAATGTGATGGCAAACGAATGCCCAAAAATCAGATACAGGAATAACATTTTGGGGCTATCAGAAAATCAAGACATCAGAATGCTTATTCAATAGCTAAACAAACTTGCTCTCCTTAATATCAAATCAATAGTGGAATTAAAAGATAGACTTAAAAAAGGTTGATCGCGTGCTAAAAAAAAGGCATGTGCATTTCGAATATGCTACTTGGAAGAGAATGCAACAGTTCTACAAAGACACATATAGCCCCAACTGCAAAAGCTAAAACAAAATCTTCCATCATCCCTTCCTATATCTCATAGTTAGACGCCCCAAGTCTTGAGACTGTAAGGCCTTAGGCGAGAAGCACTTTGGGTGAGCCTAAGTGAATCTTTGACTGAATAAGCAAATACCATCTAATGCTGTAACGAACAACTAGGAGCTGTGGATAATACTCCTACATTTTATTCAGGTAAACTGATGTTTCTAAGGAGCAAATTAAATAAGTATGGTCTCTTCCACTCTTTTAACTTTAACTGACAACAAAAAACAGCGCAAGGGAAAAGGGAAAAAACTGATAGAACTTCACACACCTCTCTATACCTCGTTATCGGCCTCCTCTTTTGTCGCGAAATTCACTACTCCTATAAGTAGGAAACAATATTAAGATAGTTACAGCTCCATGATATGTTACTCCCATAATTATCTATTTGTAAGTTTTTGGGGAATTAGTGTTGTAACTAATAGCAATAGTTTTATTTTTAATTGTGTCCCCGTGTCCTACTTCATATAGTTAGCCGTGTAACTAATCATTTTCAGTTTAACACTCATCAAATTCAATGCACATTGATAAAAGTAGGATACCCGACGGCGAACCCAGCCCAACTACAGTCCACAGGGGGGAGAGAGAAGAGATGGCTGATTGTGACGGAATGAAATGAGGACAAGAAAACACAGAGGGCAGGACACAATATTTTTGAGATATTCATGAGAAACAAAGATTGAAGAAGTTTTTGACGAGTGTAGTAACTTGGTAAGGGCTACCCATACCAAACAATGAGTGTCCCAAAAACACCAACACAGTCAATTTTGTACTGGATAAGGAGTTTTTAACTCTATCGCTGGTCTAAGAACGAATTGTACTTCAGTTTATAGTGGTGGTGGTGGGGGGATCGTCTGCTAATTGGACATCTTTGATTCTTTGCTTACGATTTTGAGAAGCCGTGAGAGGAAAGAGAACAAAAAAAGACTACAGCAAGAACAGAATGAAAAATTGTGGAAAGAAAGAACAATAAGAACATTTTTTGTGGTACTTCCGCTAAAATGGTTAGGTAGGGCTATATCTATGGTAAGTTGATGCGAATGTAAAAATTAAAGTCTGCTTCCGATGTGGAACTAATCACTACACAAACCATCAAAACTGTTTCTGGCACACATACGCTGATGTGTTGGGCCGGACTGCCTACGTCTTAGATTTGTAATCACACTAGCATTCCGAGTTTCCACTTCTTTAATACAAGGTCGATTATTTCTGAATGAGTCATCTTCAAACGCTTACAAAGTTACAGGGTCATTCTCTTTCAAAAAGACAGAAGACCACTCCAATAACGACAAACCAATAAGACTCTGTAACTTGCATTGTTCTTGCCCCAAGTGAGAAACATAAAAAGAAAAACAGAGCTGTATGTAGGTAAACAAGTACTGGCACTAGTAACTCCTCCCCCAGTATGACCACACCTTTGCAGGCTTCCCTGAGGCAAAGCATAGGGTTCCTGCAAATGATATATAAGTTTAAGTTTAGTGTGAAGGCTGAGTAAAAGGAGTACAACCAAATTCCGCAAGAAGTCTGAATTCCTCAACCAAATTTAGTTTTGTAAGTTGCATTAGGAAAACATGTGTACAAAACAAACATTACCTTCTGGAAGTTCGGGCTGAGTAAAAGGAGTACAAAGAGTCTTGCATGCTCCATTCTCTCCCATGGTCTTTGCTTTCACCTCCTTCTCGACTTCCTATAAAATATAAATAAACACAAATGAAAACGAAATGAAATAATGTCAACAATAAAATAAGTGGCATCACATCAAACTAAACAATTTACATAACCAAAAGAGTGCACGTAGAATAATCTGGTATCACCAGCTAATTTCTAACACACAGACGCAAGTATTATATAACATTTCGTTTAAGAAACGAATCCTTCTTAACCACGACGGGGCTCGCCATACTAGTAGTAACTTGTCCAACGCACTGAGATTTGGGATTAAAACGATGCCTCGGTGATATGTGTGAGGCAGCCATTGAAACAAAAAAAGAAACATCCAAAATCCAAAACAGAGGCTATGCAATTAATAACTAGAAATGAGCAGAACTGACAGAATCACACTAAAATCAAAACATCAGCAGCAAACAACGGTGACACATTCCACACAAGGCAAATATTAGCGTTACTAACAGTTATTAAACTAACAGTTATTAAACGATAAACTGGAGCATGACATGGCACGGCAGAAACATTCAAAGAGAAACATCATATAGCATCAGAATCCACACACCTTCTCGTCACACCAAGGGGCTAGAATCAATTTTTTCTCATTAAGAGCAGTTGTGAACTCTTCCCATACCGTGGCAACCTTAATGCAAGCATCTCTTTTTTCCTTAGCAGCATCAAAAAGGCTTTGCTGAATATTTTCCAAAATATCTCCAATTTTCTCTGCCAAATCCCCTGTGGATATATCCATTTTAGAAGAATTGTCACGACGGACAATAAAGCAAGGTTATACCTGTAGCAAAACACTACGACTATGTTTGTTTAGTGGCAAACCGGGCTGGCAAAATATATTTTCCCACTTAAGCAGTGATTTGCTTGTGTTTGTTTGCCAAATAGGATCCACTCCCCCCCCCCCCCCAAATCTTTTTGCCAGTGAGAAAATAGGGGTTATTTTCTTGCTAGGGCAAGAAAATTTAGCAAGAAAATTTGCTAACCCTATAACCCAAACTATCGACCTCTTCTCTCACTCTCACTCTCTCATAGCCGTCACTCCCATCTCTGGACTATCGGTCTGCTCATTCACTCATCTCTCTCGAGCTCTTTCTACTCTTTCTTGATCTCTCTCTCTCTCAATCTCTCAGTCTCTCTCTCAATCTATTGGTGTCTCTCTCTATCTTTTGGTCTCTCTTTCAATCTCTCTCGATCTGTCTCTCTCTTTCTAGCCGATAGCATATAATAAACTATTTTTGTTTCTTTGTGTTTGTTGGTTCCAGTCAGAAATTGAAGAAGGTTGCTAGTTCTTTGCGTCAAGTACAAATTCGGTTTTGAACTATTTTTTGTAATTAATTATGGTATTGTTGCTAGATTTGTTTAGAACTCTTGCTATGGTTTGTTTAGAACTATTGGTTGATTTGTTTAGAATTCTTGCTATTAGAATCAGTATTATAAATTTCATTGTTAATAATGTGTTCAGTAATTTTGTAATTAATTATGGTATTGTGGTTAGAAACGAATTTTAAATTTTAGTACTCTTGCTAGATTCTACTGATAGCAGACATGTTAACCAAAATAGTAGTGGTTTTTATGTGGATTTTTTTTGAAATAATATTTAATAATCTGTACATACTATACAGACTATACATACTATACATATTCTACTTCCTATACATATCTGGTTAATGTTAAGCGGGAAAGTCGGTTGGCATGTTGCTTTATTAGGTGCTTTTTTCCATACAGTCGGCTGTCATGTTTTGAAAATAAAACTTGTTTGTATTTGGGAGTGCTAATTTATTTTGGATATTACTATATTGATGTTTTGGATATTATTACTATGTTGGTGTTTTAGCTATTATTACTATGTTGATTGTTTCGACTTTCTTGTACTTTTTTTTTTAAAAAATGTTAATAACCATTGAGTGAATTTAAATGTTTGTTGATTTGTTGTCTCTAGTTGATGAACTTTCTGTTAAATGGTTTTTTCTATTTGAGTTTTTGTAGAATGAGAATAGAACATGAGCGTAGACTAGTTGCGACTCTTCTTATTATTTTGATAGGTCATATTATGATGACATGGTGGTATAGGAGAAGGTATATAGGGAGGTATAGGCCTAGGGCTCCCCCTGCCCTTATTAGAGCTCCTCGAAGAAATTGGGATTCTATACGGGCAACTTTGTAAGGTAGGATGTATACTACCACTAACATATTTTATCATGAGCAACTAAAGATGAGGCGAGGAATATTTCGTCAATTGTGCACTCGTCTGCGTGGTCATGGTCTATTTGATAGTAGACATGTCACCGTCGAAGAGCAAGTGGCTTTGTTTCTTCACACTGTTAGGCATGACATGCGTAATCGAAATGAAGGATTTCAATCCTTGCGCTCGGGAGAAACAGTCCACCGTTACTTCTATGTTGTGTTGGCTGCATTGCTTTGGTTATTTTGGGAGTTAGTAACAAATGCTACTGCTGAGAACTCTCCTCGCGAGTGCTCCAACACACATCATTGGCATTGCTATTTCAAGGTTAGACAACTTTTTCTTACACAGGTTAGGATGAGTGTTATTTCAAGGTTAGAGAGTTTATTCAATCTTAATAAGTTTTCTTTGTTAGGATGTGGTGGGTGCAGTTGATGGTACACATTTTCCAATCAATTTACTATTTGAGCAATAGGCTAGGTATCGTAATAGGAAGGGTAACGTCACCCAAAATGTGTTGGTGACTTGCACATTTGACATGAAGTTCACATACGTACTCGCAGTGTTGGAGGGATCTGCCCACGATAGACGATTGTTGAGAAGTGTCGTGCCTTGTCCAGGGCATAAGCTTACTCTACCCATTAGTATTGTTGAATGACTAGTTACTTATCAACCTACTTTGTGTCTTCAATTTAAGGTGGCAAGTACTATCTAGTAGATGCTGGTTTTGCTTTAGTCCTAGGGTTCCTCACACCTTATCACGGTGTGCGGTACCATCTCAGAGAGATAGGTGAGGTTCAACCTCAAAATCACAAAGAATAGTTTAATTTCCGTCATTCATCTTTGCGTACTATTGTGGAAAGAACAATTGGTATTTTGAAAAAAAGATTTGTGTATCTAAGGCACCCCTAATTCCATGATGTCAAGATACACGCAAAAGTGATCCTTGCATGTTGTGGTTTGCATAACTACTTGCGAGAAAAAGATCCTAATAGTATTTGGAATGCTCAAAACAATCAAGTGAATGAAGAATTTCATATTTATATGCAACCTAGCCGGAGTGGACTAATTTTAGGGATGAATTGTCAATTGCAATGTGGCAAGATAACAATGACATGTAAACATTGCTATTAGGTAGATTGTTATAGTAACTTTTTTGTAATAAAGAAAAGTTTTTGTCAATTGCAATGTAGCAATGTGGCAAGATAACTATTTGTAACTTTTTGCTATTGTTTCAAGACTAGTTATAATGTTTCTTGTAATACCATGTTTTATTATTTAAGTACTATGTTTTATTGAGTGTTGAATAAGTATGGAGTTTTCTTTATTATTTGTTTCAAACTAGGTATGGCAAGTGGTGGTGTGAATCCAATGGATAATGGCAATGGAAAACGTAAAGACTGCAAAAAAACAAATAAGACCCAAGTGAGATGGTATCCGAACATGGAAGCGATCTTGGTTGAGGTGTTATTGGAGGAAGCTGCTAGTGGGGGAAAGAAGGCAGATAATGGTTGGAGGACAGAGAGTCTTAAGCGAACTACTAATGAAATAAACCGATGACTAAATATGACTCTTGTTTCTGACAATGTCCGATCGAGGTTAAAAACTATGAAGAAAGATTGGAAAGTTACCAAACATGCACTTGACGCGAGTGGTTTTGGTCGCTCTTTCAACCAAGACAATAAGAAAATTAAAGTAGATGATGATGCATTGGCGAGCTACGTAAAGGCACATCCCGAAGCCAAAACCCTTAGACATAAAATGTTTCCGCATTATGACCAATGTCTGATCATATTTAGAAAAAACTTTGCAACTGGAGAAGGGGGCAATAGTGGGTTTGATGACGATATTACGGTCTCGTATGTCGATTTAGGAGGTTCACCAGGTTTGAAATAAATAGAGTTGATTTTTTTTTTTTTTTTTTTTCTAACTTGCATTGAAACTAACTATGGATCATATTTAAATGTTGGAGAGCAATCCAATGGAGGGGGTGATGGTTCTCAAGCTGGTGAAAGTTCAACTGTTGTAGGTGATGGTTCTCAAGATGATAGTGGAGTTAAAAGCTGTCACAGCCCGATTTTCTAAACAATTAAAAATAATGAATATTTGAAATATAAATATCTCAAACATCATTATGTTCAATTGTCTAAAAACCCAGGCTATGACGGGGTGATACAACACATATCAAAACCTAAAACCCACATCACAACAGATCAACTTAACAACAAAAATCTCCAAATTCCTCAACTATCACTTTATTCAACTTTCTTCCATCCCAATACAAACATAAACAAACTTTAAGAATAACAATTTCCAACATCGATTCTCATGTCATATAAAAAAATGTAACCTACGCTTATTACATCCTTCCAAAAGATTAGACCTAATAATTTAAACTCCCATACCGCTCCCAAAGCGAGAATCCAAATCACACGCCCGTTCCATCGCCTTCCACCTATGTTCCTAAGAACACACCCACGCTACCAAAACAAAGCAAACATGGATGGGTCAAAAAATTGAATTTTTGGTATGAGTAGACTAAATACATATAAAAATTATCATACTTTAATTATCCAAACAATCACTTTATATCTTCCCATAACTTAATTATTCTCACCTTTGAAGATGTAGTTCCGTCATTTCAACCGCATAGCTTCTTCCCAAGCAAGACTTCCATTTATTTTCACTCATTCAAATCACTTTCGCTTTAATATCTAAATCATTAAATTAAAACTTACCGATATCCATTCCAGATAAGGGTAGGACCGCGTCCCTCAAGACAAAATATTATTAAGTCCTACCCTCCCCGCAAAAGAAAGTTAGAACTTGTATATATAACATATGTAGATATTCTATATGTATTCAATAGTAAACCCAAGCACACTCATTATAAACAAATCCATTTCTCTTATCGATTAATCAATTACTTTATCTTATACACCCATTTCACAACCTACGCATCTTTAAGTCATTCCCCGCCACATTCAAGGAATACCCAACCCTACATTCCCCGCACACTCAAGGAATACAACTAACCCCGCAAGGCCCGAATACCTTAGTTCCTCTCTAGGGTAGTCCAAACAATCCGGTCATTCATGGCACATTTAATGAATACCCTGGGTCATTCATGGCACATTCAATGAATACCCCTATATAACGCTTAAACGGGCCATTTATGGCACATTCAATAAATGCCCACCTAACATATGACATCATCACCATAAAACTCAAATCCAAAACTTGAGTCGGGAGTTCTAAAAAGAGTGCGGTAAATTTATTTATGCATTATTGAACTTTATTTTATATATCATTTAAGATAACGAATGAGTATCTTGATTCCTGTATTTTTGATTTACGCGTTATTAATTTCAGGGATGTCTTAGTGTCATAACGTTGTATATCATAAAATACTGCAAAATCACATAGTAGTTAATACACATACACACGTATATATAGAGGTCTTAGCCTAAAGTCAAGTATGCTAATAGTCCTAGACTTATCTTAATAACCCAAATCATAATTTTAGGAAAAAGTCAAATTTTCGGGTCAACTGGTCAAAGTCAACCCCGGTCAAAGTCAACAAATCAAACTCGGTCAACCCGCCTAAACTCCAAAACCCAAAAGCCCAAATCCTAAGGCCCATAGTCTAATCTAAAAGTCAAATTTTAAAATCCAAAACCAAAAAGAGAATAGCCCACGATTTTGGCCCAAGCCTAAAATCGTTTTTTGGGTAATCGCTTCATCTCCTTCTTCTCTACTTTCAAACAACCACTACCACCACCACACACAGCCACCGGCCACCCATCGAGAAAAACAAACCCAGCGGTTTGGTTCAGGGAGAAAACCCTCTACCCATATCAAAAATACTTGATTCTCGTTATAATTGGAAAAAAACCGACGCATTAAAGGTTGATTCAAGCTTCAATTGTCAATTTCCAACACCCAATCCACCACCAACAATCCCCCAACCCAACAACATATCCTCACAACAAAATCTAAACAAAACGCATCCAAACAAAACCAACCCAAACAATCAAAACGCGGGATTCGGTTTGGTCACCATTGAAGCTCTTCCCGAGCTTCAACAAAGACCCTATTCAACCTCAACAATCACGATCAACTAACAGCCCACATAACCACAGTTCATCCATCCCAACAACAGAAAAGTCCAAGAAAACTATACGGAATCAATTCTAATGAAAAACAAGAAAGGGCGTTTTGGGTTATGAGGTTTACGCCTTAACCACCGGTGTCGAAGTCTTCGACATCTCAAAGCTAAATTAAGCCATAGTTTTATGTAATTGTATTGTTAAAAAAAAGCGATCTAACATAGTCTACAGAGTCGGCACCTTAACAGAGTTTTACAAGATCGCGTGACATTCGTGATAACTCGGTCGACACCATTAAAGAGGTTTACATCAGATCAATTAGAAACAAGATATCGGGATAAATAGCATAAGCACATATAACAAGAAAAACTTCAGACTACTCACGCTTAAAAACTAAGCGAATCGGCTCCCTAAATCGAAACCCGTGCGCCGCCATCGCACGCCGAACCGATTATCTTCCTCGTTCAAAACTCCTGTTTTTCTCTCAGTAAAACTCTCACTTTTTAACAAAACTCTCGTTTTGTTTTTCTCAAAAAAACTCTACGTGAGAAACCCCTATTTTCCAGTTTTTCAAACCTCTCCGAAAAACCCGGGTTTTAAGCCTATCTACTTACTTACGGGCTTTTATCCTATCTACTTACTTACGGGCTTTTTTTTTTCTAACAACTGGATATCCTATTTCTGTATTCTATTTACATTATTATTATTATTAGGAAAATAAACGAAATAAAATACGGGGTGTTATAATATACACACCTTAAAAGGATCTCGTCCCGAGATTCAAGGTAGAGTGTAGATTAACCAAACAACAGTACGTCAACCAATAAGAAGAGACATACGTGTATACGCAAGTATACACACCTTAAAAGGAATACACATAATTAGTTTCTTCAATTGCCAACACTTAATTAAAACCATTATTTCTCAATTTAGCAAAACCCATATTCTTCAAGTTAAGTCATACTAAGAAGGCAATGTAGTTCCTCTCACACCGAGGCAATCAGTTCCTCTCTTAGTATTTCCCAACTAGTCCAAGCGTTCCACATTTAATATACATTTAATAATTTCATTTCCCAACAATCTTCCCAGTCAAATCTTTTCACTAAAAAAAAACTCACAAATTCCCTCCACCATCTTGGTGTTTACACATATATCAACATTTCTCTCAGTGTCTCACAAACACCACATGTTTGAAGATAAAAATAAAACGTATAGACTGATTCATATTATCAACGGCCTATACTATGTCCACCATCACATAGGATCAAACACCTACAATGTGATGGATGCATACTGGCTCACACACTAACGATATGCAAGTATACACTGGTTCACACACCAACGATGCATACTAACTCTCTACCATCACATAGGATCAAACACCAACGATGTGTGGTATGCATACTGGCTCACACACCAACGATATGCAAGTATACACCGGGTTCACACACCAACGATGCATACTAAGAGATGTTATGTATATTGGATCACACACCAACGATATACATAACTTGGACAATATCAAATATTTCAAATCCAACCTTTATCAAAAGGGTTTCCTTATTCCTTGATAATTCCAATTTACTCAAATATGAAATTTTAAAATACCAATTTCTTATTTAACCAATACTTACTTAAAATCGAAACTCATATGAAAACAACACTATAACATCTTTGAACAATTTCAATTATAAATTTCATAAGAAACTAACTATTAAAACAACCAAAGATTTTATTTTCATAATCATACGATACTTGCTTACATGCTAAGTACCAATAAAGGAAACTAGCAAACAACAAATTCAAACATACCTAACATTAACCAGTGTAGTTCTTCTCATAGTGTCCCAACTGTCCACATTTATAACACTTGCCTACTAGTTCATTTGGTTTAGAACATCTTCGAATAGTATGTCCAACCTCCCCGCAGTTCAAACAATTACCATCAAATCTCTTTAGCGAAGCACTCGCGTCCTTATCCACATGCTTACTTGTTTGCCTATTATATGGGTGATGTTGACTTTTTCTCTGCCCTTGACGTGGCTGACTAGAAATAAGGTGTAAGCTGGCTTGTTTTGGGGCATTCTCTTTAATCTTCTCATTTCCGGGTTTATTACCCAATTGTTCATATCTTAATGCCAAATCTAACACGCGATCGAAAGTTTCTGAATCAAAGGGTATCAAATAACTCGATAGATATGGCTCTAGTCCACGGATGAACTTCTGGTTCTTCTTTACTTGGGTATCCACTAGATAAGGAGCATACCTCGATAGTTCATTGAACTTAGTCACATACTCTGTAACAGTTTTCCCTCCTTGGGTCAGATGAAAGAATTCCTCAATTAATTGCTCTTTAACAGCATTAGGAACAAACCTTCCCTCAAATCTTACCTGGAAATCCTCCCAAGTCATATTTCCCACATCCACATTATCCTTGATAGACCTCCACCAAAATAAAGCTGACCCCTCCAACTGGTGAGAAGCCAACTCCCCGCTTCGACCTCAAATGAGTTGCATCTTAGCAAACACGGACTCACACATAGTAACCCATTTCTCAGCATCAATGGCCCCTTTCTCTCCCTTGAACTTCTGGCCTCCTAAAGTTATAAAATCCTTGTTTCTCCTAGCAAAAGGATCCCCTAGATTAGCATGTTGACCCCTCTGAATAGTTTCCACCAACTGAGTTAATATAGCTCCCAAATCAGCAGATATATTACTTCCAGTACCAGTAACGTCATTGTCATCTCCAGCCATCACCTTAAAACAAAATGGACTTCTATTAGTACTTCAAACATCTTAAACTCAAACACACCCAACCAATCACCACATTCCGAGGATCACCTAGACCTTCCAAATCTAGGCTAACCTAAGCTCTGATACCAAAATTGTCACAGCCCGATTTTCTAAACAATTAAAAATAATGAATATTTGAAATATAAATATCTCAAACATTATTATGTTCAATTGTCTAAAAACCCAGGCTATGACGGGGTGATACAACACATATCAAAACCTAAAACCCACATCACAACAGGATCAACTTAACAACAAAAATCTCCAAATTCCTCAACTATCACTTTATTCAGAACTTTCTTCCATCCCAATACAAACATAAACAAACTTTAAGAATAACAATTTCCAACATCGTATTCTCATGTCATATAAAAAAAATGTAACCTACGTTATTACATCCTTCCAAAAGATTAGACCTAATAATTTAAACTCCCATACTGCTCCAGGCGAGAATCCAAATCACACGCCGCGGTTCCACTGCCTTCCACCTATGTTCCCAAGAACACACCCACGTTGCCAAAACAAAGCAAACATGGGTCAGCAAATTGAATTTGCTGGTATGAGTAGACTAAATACATATAAACATTATCATACTTTAATTATCCAAACAATCACTTTATATCTTCCCATAACTTAATTATTCTCAGCTTGGAAGACAGGTAGTTCCGTCATTTCAACCGGCATAGCTTCTTCCCAAGCAAGACTTCCATTTATTTTCACTCATTCAAATCACTTTCTTTTAATATCTAAATCATTAAATTAAAACTTACCGATATCCACTCTTTGTAGATAAGGGTAGGACCGGCCCCTCAAGACAAAATATTATTAAGTCCTACCCTCCCCGCAAAAAAGAAAGTTAGAACTTGTATATATAACATATGTAGATATTCTATATGTATTCAATAGTAAACCCAAGCACACTCTCGTATAAACAAATCCATTTCTCTTATCGATTAATCAATTACTTTATCTTATACACCCATTTAACAACCCTCGTGCCTTAAGTCATTCCCGCCACATTCAAGGAATACCCAACCCTACATTCCCCATACACACTCAAGGAATGCAACTAACCCCCAAGGCTTAATACCTTAGTTCCTCTCTAGGTAGTCCAAACAATCTGGTCATTCATGGCACATTCAATGAATACCGGGTCATTCATGGCACATTCAATGAATACCCCTATATAACGCTTAACGGGCCATTTATGGCACATTCAATAAATGCCCACCTAACATATGACATCATCAGTCATAAAACTCAAATCCAAAACTTGAGTCGTGGAGTTCTAAAAGAGTGCGGTAAATTTATTTATGCATTATTGAACTTTATTTTATATATCATTTAAGATAACGAATGAGTATCTTGATTCCTGTATTTTGATTTACGGCGTTATTAATTTCGGGGGATGTCTTAGTGTCATAACGTTGTATATCATAAAATACCGCAAAATCACATAGTAGTTAATACACATACACATCGTTATATATAGAGGTCTTAGCCTAAAGTCAAGTATGCTAATAGTCCTAGACCTATCTTAATAACCCAAATCATAATTTTAGGAAAAAGTCAAATTTTCGTCAATCGGTCAAAGTCAACAAATCAACTCGTCAAAGTCAACGATCGACTCTGGTCAACCCGGCCTAAACTCCAAAAAACCCAAAAGCCCAAATCCTAAGGCCCATAGTCTAATCTAAAAGTCAAATTTTAAAATCCAAAACCAAAAAGAGAATAGCCCACGATTTTGGCCCAAGCCCAAAATCGTTTTTGGGTACTGTTCATCTCCTTCTTCTCTACTTTCAAACAACCACTACCGACCACCACACAGCCACCACCGGCCACCCATCAGTAAAACAAACCCAGCGGTTTGGTTCAGGGAGAAAAACCCTCTCTACCCATATCAAAAATACTTGATTCTGTTATACTGGAAAAAAACGACCGACGCCATTAAAGGTTGATTCAAGCTTCAATTGTCAATTTCCAACACCCAATCCACCACCAACAATCCCCCTCAACCCAACAACATATCCTCACAACAAAATCTAAACAAAACGCATCCAAACAAAACCAACCCAAACAATCAAAAACGCAGGACGGTTTGGTCACCATTGAAGCTCTTCCGGAGCTTCAACAGCACCCTATTCAACCTCAACAATCACGATCAACTAACAGCCCACATAACCACAGTTCATCCATCCCAACAACAGAAAAGTCCAGTAAAACTATACGCACCAATTCTAATGAAAAACAAGAAAGGGCGCTTTTGTTATGAGGTTTACGCCATAACCACACGATTATCGAAGTCTTCGACATCTCAAAGCTAAATTAAATCATAGTTTTATGTATTGTATTGTTAAAAAAAAACGATCTAACATAGTCTACAGAGTCGGCACCTTAACAGAGTTTTACAAAGATCTTTGGACATTCGTGATAACTTCGGTCGACACCATTAAAGAGGTTTACACTGTATCAATTCTCGAAACAAGATATTCGGGATAAATAGCATAAGCACATATAACAAGAAAACTTCGGACTACTCACGTTAAAAACGAATGTTAACAAAACGGCTCCCAAATCGAAACCCCGTCGCTCATCACCCCACGCTGAATCGATTATCTTCCTCGCTCAAAACTCCCCGTTTTCTCTCAAGAAAACTCTCACTTTTAACAAAACTCGCTTTGTTTTTCTCAAAAACTCTACGTGAGAACCCCTATTTTCCAGTTTTTCAAACCTCTCCGAAAACCCGGGTTTTAAGCCTATCTACTTACTTACGGGCTTTTATCCTATCTACTTACTTACGGGCTTTTTTTTTTCTAACAACTGGATATCCTATTTCTGTATTCTATTTACATTATTATTATTATTAGGAAAATAAACGAAATAAAATACGGGGTGTTATAAAAGCACTACCCCAATTGCCAAAAAGGGTAAGAAGTCTCGGTTCTTTAAGGATATCCCCTTCTTTTAAGGTGTTTACTGAAGTGGTGGTTGAAATAGCAAAGTCCTTCAAAGCCCCAGTGAAGCCAATAGAAATGCTGAAGGGAGCTTTGAAAGCTCTTCCTGACATGGAGCCTGAACTTTATTTGAGGTCACTAGACTTGATGGGAGAGAATGATAAACTAATGGAGATCTTTTGGGGCAAGATGAGGAAATGAAGACACCTTGGCTGTTTAAGAAGCTTCACCAGGCAGGGCTATGAGGGTCAATGTTAATTATGATGGTCACATTATGAACTCATTAGTTGTTTGTTTTCAAACTATATGTGCAACTCTCTTGTGTTTTGGGAGTGTGTTCGTTGTTAGTGTTTGTCTCTTATGGGCAACTCTCTTGTGCTTTGGGAATGCTCATTTCTTTTGAAATTATTATGAACTTGTTTGTGTGTGCTAGTGGAGGTATGGTGGAGGATCTGTGTGTGTGTAGAGTGTTGCCTTTGTGTATTGCCTCTGGCTGCTGCTGTGTGTGTGTGTGTGTGCGGTGGGTACTAAGTGAGTGTGGTGAGAGTGTGAGTGTGTGTGTGCTAAGTGTGCTGACTACTGAGTGTGAGTGTTCAGAGTGTGCTTAGTGTGTGTGTGTTAAGTTAAGAGTGTTGAGTGTGTGTGTGTGAGTGTTCAGAGTGTGCTGAGTGTGTATGTGTTGAGTTAAGAGTGCTGAGTGTGTGTGTGAGAGTGTGAGTGTGCTGAGTGCAGAGTGCTAAAAGTGTGTAGTTTGAACTCTTCTTTTGATTCTTTGAATTGTTTTGTGGAAATGCATCTTTGTGTAGTTGTTGGTTTGTCTCTCTGGTTTTGTCCAAGTGAGAATGATTGCAGTTTACCAATTTTGAGTTAAGAGAGTAGTTTACCAGTGAGGATTTTGAACTTTAAAAGGCAACATTACAATGAGGCATTAGTGTATCATACATTTTCATGCTGTAAATGTGAACTTCTCTTAATTTGCTTTTGTGTAAGAATAAGGGTAATCAATTATATGTCAGATACATGTAGTGGACATCCAGATGAATAAATTTGGATGTTGTTGAAGGCAAGGCCCAAATTATCGAATTCGGTGAATATTTCGATGTACCCAAAAACCGATATATATCGGATATATCGAAAATATCAGAGATATCTATTTTTTTGTTCACTAGTCAAAATTTTGTTTGGTATGTCGATATATCGGAAATATCGTCGATTATATCAGAAATATCGTCGATATATAGATCAAAGTCAACAATATTTGGTCAAAGTCAACAATTTATATCGGATATATCATATATATCGGTCAATATATATAGTTATATTGGAAATTGCGATATATATCAGGAAAAAAAATTCAATATTCAGTTGAGATATATCAAATATATCCATATCGGTGTACCAAAAAAGCGATATATATTGGCGATATATCAGATATATCGGTGATATTTTGGGCCTTGGTTGAAGGGTATTCTGCTAGGGTTGAAAAGGATTCCTTCAGTCAGGAGTTATTTGATCCATGAGAACTAGTCTTGGCACTAGCAGCTTGATCCACAGTTTTTGAGACATGAAAATAGACTAATTGGGGGCATAAGCTAGTAATTCGCCGAATTATTCGCGAATTATAAGGTTTGGCGAATAAAACGAATAAGTCGGCAAATTTTTGAATGATACGGTTTAATTCGCGAATTGATTGGGCCGGGATTATAATTGCCGAATTAAAATGTCCGGATCTTTGAAATTCAAAAAAACGGGTCGGGCCTTAGTTGGAACCAAAAATAAATGTGTTAGTAATACACTACCAAAAAAGTGACTTTTAGCCTCGGACATATTGCCGCGGCTAGGAGTTTGGTGGCTATATCTTACTTGTTGCCACGACAAACTAAATATGTGGCAAGAAGTACCTTTTTGCCTCGTGATTATCCTTTTGTTGCAAAAGGTGCATTTTTGCAACCGCTTCAATGTGGTCGTGGGGCTTTAAGTCGGACCTTTCGTAGAAACAAATTTTGCGCGTGGCTTTAATTAAGTGTTTGGCGTCGATGGCTGCAAAAAGGCTATTTAAAACATTAATTAATTATTTTTATTAAAAAAAAAACCAGAAAATAGAAAATAGATCGCGGGAACTTTCGCTCGTTTATTTTGGTGAAAGTTTGAACTCAAATAACAAAAAGAGAAACCGAAAACCCAAATCCTTTTCACCGGCTGCCGCACCATTCCCTTCTTCTTCACCACCGATTCTTTGCCACCGCCAGATTTTTCATCGCCATCGCCGATTGCCCACCACCGATTCTGCCTTCTTCTTCTTCTTCTTCACCGCCAGTTGCTGCCACCGCCACCGCCAGTTGCTGCCTTCTTCTTCTTCTTCTTCACCGCCAGTTGCTGCCACCGCCAGTTGCTGCCTTCTTCTTCACCGGTTGCCTTCTTCTTCTTCTTCACAGCTTCTGCCTCCTCCATTACTTACTTTACCTTCAGGTAATCCATTATCTTCTTCCCCACGTTTTATTTTAGAGATTTGTTTAAGAAATTGTATATTTTTTTGTGATTTGAAGCAGTTCATTAGTTTATTTAAATCTAAATATCGTAAGAATATTTGATCAATTGATTCGACTTTTCTATTGTTAGAATATTGTATATATATATGAGGTTTTAATCCAATTTACGTTATTTTTGGATAAAAAGTTCGACTTTTCAAATTTAAAGCTTTAGCTTTCATCGTATTGAGTTCTAGTTATGTTTTCATGGCTATTGTTTTCTTCCATTATGTGAGACCAATATTTGGTGGTAAATCCCACATTTGGACAAGCTTAATATGGCCTTGTCACAGTTTTTTTTTTTTATTGGTTCTCCTATGTTATGTTAGGATGTGTTACCGAATATATTAATTTTTGAACTTGATGTAGGATATGATATTCTTGCTGAACAAGATTGTCTTATTTTTTTTTATGTAGTTGTAGTTCAGTTTTTAAATGGATAAAAGTTGGATGGATCCGACTCTAGGAATATGCGTCGTAAGTATATACTTGGTTGTGAGAAATTTATCGAGTTTGCTTGGAATAATCGAATTAAGGAACTTGGTGGTGAGATTTACTGCCCATGTGTAGGATGCCTTAATCTAATGTTATTGCCTAAACATATAGTGGAACATCATATAAAGAATCGTGGTATACTACGGAGTTATGTCCGTTGGACAAAGCATGGGGAGAGTGTGGAGGTAAATACCGAAGTCTAATCGTGGTGATGATATGCATACAATGTTGCAAGATGCATTAGGATTTCAAAACATGGTTGGTATAGACAATGACATACCACCTAGTTCGAATACAAATGAGTCTAGTTCCAAAGTGACACTTTCGAACGGATGAGCCAAATGAAGAAGCACATAAGTTTTGCAAGTTGTTGAAGGAAGCGACACACCCTTGTACCCCTCGGCTGTACTAAGAGTTCAAAATTGTCTTTTCTAGTACGATTGCTTCATGTAAAGTGTCTTAACGGCCGGAGTAATCATTCGCTTTGACATGTTGCTTGAGGTATTAAATGATTCACTTCCAAATGACATCAATATGCCCAAGAATCATTATGAATCAAAAAACAACTTCGGATCTTGGGATGGAGTGCATTAAGATAGACGATGTCCTAATGATTGTATGTTGTATTGGAAGGATAATAAACCAATCATGGACAAGGATAACTGTGATGTATGTGGTGAGTCAAGATGGATCACGACTTCGGAGTGTACAGAAAATAGAGTTAGTTCATCTACAAAACCTAAGAAAAAGGTCGCTAAGGTTTTATATGATACTTTCCTATAAAGCCAAGACTCCAAAGATTATTTATGTGCTCAAAAACTTCTAAAGATATGAGATGGCATGCCGATGATCGCATTTAAAAGATGGTGCTTTGAGGCATCCAAATGACTCCAAGGAATGGAAAAGCTTAGACCAAAGATATCCTTCATTTGGTTTAGAATCTCGCAATGTTAGACTCGGAATGGCTAGTGATGGCTTCAATCCTTTTGGTAGTCTTAGTTCTATTCATAGCACTTGGCCCGTTATTCTAGTTCCGTATAATCTGCCTTGGATGTGTATGAAACAACCTTTTTCATCATGTCATTGCTAATTCCCCGCCCTAGCAAATCCCGAAATAACATTGACGGTACTTGCAGCCATTGATTGATGAGTTAAAGGAGTTGTGGGAGAAGGGAGTTGAGACGTATGATGCCTCTTCAAAACAGAATTTTAAAATGCATGCAGCTGTTTTGTGGACTATTAATGACTTCCCAAAGATTTGCTAATTTGTCCGGATGGAGCACTAAAGGACAACTTGCCCGTCCTCTTGCCATGAGAAGACTTGCTCAAAATGGTTGCAAAATGGGAAAAAGTTCTGTTTATATGGGAAGTCGAAATTCCCTGCCACTTGATCATAGATATCGAAAGAATAAGAGTTCTTTTTGATAACAAGACAGAAAATGGGAGTTGCCCCAAGCCCCTTTAATCGGAAGTGATGTACTTGCTCAATTAGATGGATTCACCAAATCACATTTGGTAAGGTGAATAGTGATAAGGTTATTGGACAAAAGAGAAGTCGAGAGGATAATTCTTTGCCACACAATTGGAAGAAGATTAGTGTATTTTTGAGCTCCCATATTGGAAATACCTTTGTTTACTCCATAATCTAGATGTCATGCACATTGAAAAGAACAACGGTGAAAGTTGGCTTGGGACACCGCTGAATTTAGAGAAGAAATCAAAGGATAACCTCAAGTCAAGACAAGATTTGGTGTTAATGGGTATCACGAAAAGTCACTTCATCCGATAGCTAAAGAGGGTAACAAATACTATATCCCCCGCTCCCTTTTACCTTGTCCTTGACCGAGAAGAGGAAGCTTTGTCAATTCTTGAAAGGTATTAAAGTTCCGGATAATTTTTCATCAAATATATCGTGTCATGTTCAGGTGAAAGAATGCAAAATACCTGGCCTAAAAAGCCATGATTGGCATGTTCTAGTGCAAAGAATCGCTTCCAGGTTGCAATAATGGAATCTTACCTAAGGAAGTTACATTAGTTCTTGTTGAACTCTCTAATTTCTACAAGCAAATTGTGTTCAAAAGTATTATGGGTTGCAGAGTTGGAACGCCTTGAGTACCAGATTGTCACACACTATGCAAAATGGAAATGATATTTCCTCCATCATTTTTTGATGTTATGGTGCACTTGCCTATTCATTTAGCTGGTCAAGCTAAGCTCGGTGGACCAGTGTACTATCGATGGATGTACCCAATCGAAAGGTCAGTAAGTAAAGATAATAGTAATGGTTACTTTTGTTTATATTTTGTTAAAATTTGAACTTAAATTTTGTCATCTTTTATATTTATTTAGGTACTTGTACACTTTGAAGAAGTATGTTCGTAATAAGAGTAGACGAGGAGGGATCCATTGCGAAGGGGGTATCTTTGTCGATGAATGCTTGACTTTCTGCTCAAGATACTTAGATGATGGGATGGAGACTAAGTTCAACCGGACAGGGAGGAATGAAGAGTTCCGAGTTGTTGGATTGGATTGACAGTTTTCTATTTTTTCAGGATACAGTCGTGCTTTAGGGAAAGGAACGTTTAGGACTTTAACAGACGATGAGTGGGAACAAGCTCGTTTGTATGTGCTAATCAATTGTGAGGAAGTGGTACCATTTATTGAGTAAGTCCACTTTATTGAAATTGTGCCTTAGTTAAAAGAAATATTATTTATAAACCTATGTCGTAAATGCAATAATGTTTTGTACAGGAAACACAAACAAGTGATTAGGGATGAGCTCGGGCGGCGGGCAAGTGCTAGGAATGTGGACCGTATTCATAATGAACGGTTTGGTAAATGGTTTGAAAACCAAGTAAGTGTTAATTGTATGCAGTTAGATTATGTATATCAGTTTATGTACTCTATTTACTTTTTTCCAAAGTAGTTTTGTAGATAGCAATATGATTTCACAGCTTTAGTAACATGCCTCAAGAAGGATTCTACTTGTTTTATTTATATTTATGTTTAGCTGATTTAGGGATATTTAGAGGATGTTTAGTACAGTTTAGATTTAGTTTCTTATTTAGGGATGTTTGTTCTACTTGGAATTTAGCTGCAGGTTCCTAGAGCATTGGTAATTAGTCTGTCCAACACAAAGAACAAGGAAAAAATAGGAAGATATTAGTAAATCTCTCTCCCCCCCCTCCCCGCATTAGTTGTTTCCTTTTCTTTTGGGTCCTGGAGAGTGGAAGACAGAGAATGTCTCTCTGCATTACCGCCCGATTTTGTGTTATCAATAGTGGTAAAGTTATTAGGGCTATTCAAAATTTCAAACCTTATAATAATTACTCATGTACAACAATTTATATTCTCGCTCAGATAGAGTGTTCTCGGTCCGAGCCTCAAACCTTGTAATAAAAGTCCAATATTCTGCCATGTTGTTTGTTGCAAAAGAAGCCATTTTTTGTCTTCTTTCTTTTGATTGAGCTACTTGCTACTGATTGCTTATGTTTTACCGGGTTTAACATTATTTTTTTTCTCCTTATCCTAATAGGTCCAAAGAAATGAAAAAGGATGGGGAGTTGGTCACGAAAGCAACTTCAGAGTTTAGCATATGGTCCTAGTCGATTTGCTTCTTGTTTTAAGGGCTGTATTGCAAATGGATACAGATTTCACACAAAAGCTCGTGAGTCACGAAGGAAAACTCAGAATAGTGGAGTTTTTGTATCGGCAGAAACGTCAAGCTTTATGAAGCGAAAAGACATGAACCCAGTGACCGGTAGTGTGGGTTATTATGGTGTGTTGAATGACATAGTTGAGTTGCGTTATTGCAAGGAGAATAGAGTGTTTCTATTCAAGTGTGATTGGTGGGATGTTATGACTCGCGCAGGAATGAAAATAGATGAATATGGGTTCACTCATCGTGAACTTTACACCTAACCTTAGCTACGAAAGTGAACCGCTTATTTTAGCATCTCAAGCGAACAAGTTTTTATCTCCAAGATAATTTGGATGATAATTGGCGAAGTTGTGTTAAAGACGCCCAAGGGACTTGTATGATATGGGTTCAGTAGTTGAGTCGACTGAAGATAACACGCCTTGCATGCAAAGCAAGATGTGGATAACATAGTTGACAAAGACACACCCACATTAACGGTTGGACTAGGAGTGAGATTGATGGAGTAGAAGTTGTTGCGGATACTATTGATGAAGATATCATTGACGGTGTCGAATGTGATGAAGACTTCATCAATGATAGTGATTGTGATGAAGACATTGATAGTGATTGTGATGAAGACAATGACAGTGACGATGATTATATGTAGTTTTTTGTGCTATTTTTTTTTGTGGGAACAAACTCATTTTTTGTGCTGTTTTTTTTTTTTGGGAACAAACTCGTTTTTTGTGCTATTTTTTTTTTATGTTTTGGGAGTGGTTATTATCTAGTGTCTTCCTTGATGGATTTACTTGATGAATTGCTTTATGTGACGATTTAGACAGGTGCAATGGTCAAACGATTTCGAGAGGATCCTAATGGTGACGAGAGCGGTAAGTTTAACTAAACATTCTAGTTCATTATTGTCTTATGTTTAATTAATGAAGCTTTGGGCTTGTGTACAGCTGGAAAGTGGGTAAGGGCACTTCTACCCTTCCTAAGGTATTTGACCAACCAAATGGCTCAAAGTTGGAATTGGTATGGAAAGGCGCACAACCGGTGGGACCTCGGAAACATCCAAGCTTGTTCTCTCAATCTCTTGGAGTATTAATGGCAACGCCACGCCGATTTGATTGGACAAAAATTGGGAGCTCCAAGATGTAGGCTACAAAGAGTGGTTATGGGATAACATTAAGGTATGGACATTTGGATCTGCACACACTTGCACTAATTTAAAAAACCTGCCTATTTCATTTCTTAGTAGATTTTTTTGTCTCTCGCTTTAGGATAAATGGGAACTTGATGAGACCCGAAGGAGCCCACTTTGGCTCTGATTTCCGGGGACGAATTCAGAAACAAAAAGAGTAAATGGAAAAGGAACTTTTATACCCGCTATGCCACATATGAAGAACGTATAAGCCATAGGCCAGAGCAACTATCGCAAAAGGAGTGGATTCAACTTATAGAGTTTTGGGATACTCCGAGCATCAAGTAAGAAAAAGTGTAATGTTTAGCTTAAGTATTTTTATAGGGTACAATACTAACTAGGAGATCTTTTTGTATAGGCAATTTCTAAACGTAATGTGGGCTAACCGTGCTAAGCAAATAGCTAAGCATGTTCTTTGGAAGAATAAGTTTTCCCCAGTTTGAAGAGATAATGGTACATATGCTTATTATTTTTATTTTCCCATCTGCGGCATTGAATTTGACTAGTGATTAACAATTAATAAATTTCTTTATATTTGGTTAGAGTCGAGGTCGGAGCACCCCTTCCCTAGGAGATCTTTTTGTGAGGACTCACACAAGTTCACAACGCATGACGCTCTTGATGATCAATCAAGAGAATACATTGTATGTAACAATTTCATCTTAGTAATAGCTTCAGTTTAAATATCATACTTGGCTGTATTTAATATCCTGTGTACTGTGTAATTTTGTTTTTGGAATACGAAGCACAAAATGAAAGACCTAGCAGGTATAGATGAACATGGGACACAACCTCCTCTCGATGAGATCTATAGGAAGTGATGCCTCCAGAGCGCATGGACGTGTGAGGTTGAAGGGACGAGGTGTAACCCCAACCATCTACTTTGGCTCCGACTATCTTCGCACAATCGTGTGAATGACCTCGAAAGCCAGTTGGCTGAAATGCAAAGAGTAGCACAAGAGAAGGAGGAGGAAAAGACGACTTGAGATTGAAGAGATTAAGAGGCAAGCACAAGAGAAAGATGAGCAAAGGCTTACATGAAATAGATGAGATGAAGAGGCAGTTGGATGCACGAGATGCGGACATGGAAATACGACTTATGCAAAAGGTGGCTAATTTTGCCCAAATGGTATCAATGAGGGTAATGTAAACATGCTTAGTTTCTTGTCTATGAATGTTCTTTTTCTTTATAATCTGAAATGGTCTCTTAGAGTCTCAGAGTTGCTTAGAGTTCAAGTCGAAACCCGATATACACCGGTGTCCAAGTCTAGAGCAAGCTAGAGTTCCTATTTGATCGTTACAAGGGTTGATTGTATTCAACTGTGGTGCTTTTGTTTTGACTCTTGGTGCCTTTTGAGTCTTTGTCTATGTTTTGACTTTTGAGATATTGTCCGTGTCTTTGTTCGAAATGTGAAAACGAGGTTGTCACGCTTTAGTAGTAGGATGATCGATCCAAACTTGAGTTTAATCTTGGATGGCTAGTGAGATGTCTTGAGCCTCAATAAACCCATTTTTCTGGATTGAAGTTTCAATTACTCCTACTCAATTGGGAAGAGGTGCTAGAGCAGGGTACACATCATATATTTCTTCAAAAACAAAACAGCCCCACCTCGCTCGTTTTGAATAAGCGAAAACCGAGCAATCAATAAAAACTAAAACTTTACACTTTGTTAGATCTAAATCCTTAAAACAACAACAAAACATATAATCTTTTTATATAGTTGTGAGTTGTTGATCAAAGATGGTAAGGTTGGGGAAATTTAGAACATTTGTGAATAACAAATGGCTAGTTTTTGTTGGGGCAATGTGGATACAAATCGATTCGCGGTATTGGGTATTTGTTTGGAAGTATATCACCTATTATAAAAGTTCATTGAATTATAATCGAAACAAATAGCAAGGTTAGGTGTTGCTAAGGATCTTGGTGATAGTGTTGGTTTTCTTGCTTTGGGAGTTTATGTGAAATTTTACCACTTTGGGCTGCTATGTTGGTTGGTTCTGTGCAAAATTTTTGTTGGGTATGGTTTGGTTTGGTTGGTTGTTACTCATAGAGTTCCTACTTTGCCTTTATGGGCGATGTGCATTCTTATATTTGTGGGAACAAATGGAGAGACTTACTTCAATACGGCAGCTTTGGTGTCATGTGTGTAACTTCCCCAAAAGCCGGGTCCGGTAGTTGGGATCCTTAAGGGGTTTGCCGGGCCGAGTGGTGCAATATTGACCCGTGATATATGCTCGTCCACTCACCTGTTAATGCTACCGATCATCTTCATGGTTGCAGTAGGGCCATCAATGGTAGTTATAGCTTTGATGTTCATTGTTCGACCTGTTGGAGGTCATAGACAAATTAGGTCTTCCGATGGCACGAATTTTGCTTTCATCTATAGTGTGTGTCTCGTGTTGGCAGCTTATTTAATGGGGATTATGATTGTTGAGGATATTTTGGATCCAACTACAAGTGTGGTCATGATATTCACGATTACTGTTGTTTGTTCTCGCTATTGCTTCCGATTATGCGGTTCCTGTGCTTTCAAGCTTTTTCTCCAACTGATGCCACTTTGAAGAAGAAAGTCTTCTACCGAAAGCACAAAGCAAGACCCTAGCAAATCTGGCGAGGAGGTACATGAAGTTATTTTCAGTGAGGTTGAAGACGAAAGCCTAGGGGAGTAGATTTGCTCCCCGCAGCAGAAAAGGCGTAAAAAGAATAGCACAATTGCAAGCAAAACTATTCCATCTTTGCCGCCGCAGGGAGCCGTAAGAGTCAAGAGGAGAAAGGGTCCGCATAGGGAAGACTTCACCTTGATGCGGGCATTGATAAAGCGCACTTTTGGCTTTTATTCTTCTCCCTTCTTTTAGGTTCGATCCGGGGTAACCGGATCGATAATCTTGGTCAAATGAGCCGCTTTTGGGGTATGATGGCACACATCTTTGTATCCATGATCAGCATTTGGAACTTTCTTGGACGCCAGCGTGGTGGAGGCTACTTCTCTGAAATCATTGTGAAGGATTACGTATCCATCCAAGACCAGTAGCCATTCTTCTGCCGCCAGTCTTTATGGCAATTGGTCACTTCTTCTTTGCTATGGGTTGGCCTCGAGCTATGCACATAGGTACACCGTTGATTGGACTTGGATATGGTGTTCATGGGGTCGTAGTTCCAAATTTCTTTAAGGCCCTGAGCTGTTTGGCATGAAGAATTTCGGGGCATTGTACAATTTTCTCACTTTGGCAAATCCTCACTGGATCGTTAGTATTTTCTGGTTTAATTGCTAGCACTATATATGACTATGAAGTCGAGAGACAAGCTAATATGCACCACTTAACGGGAACTCGAGATCCATATTTATGAGAATGCTTGATGGAGCATTTGGGGTAGAAGAGTCACCCTTCCGATCATATATGACGAAAGTATCAAAGATAGTGATCTTTGGAGATTGCCTCTAGAAGAAGTTGGGATTTTGCCCGCATTGAGAATATTCGGAGGATCGACATGGATCTTTGGATTACTTGTTCCGAAACTTGCGCTGCCCGAAGAAATGCGACACCTTATCGCTTTTAAAAGATCTAACGATCGGAGGTCGGACGGTTTGAAGACTTTGCCGAATGGCTGAAAAGCTTCACTTCCTTTTCGCATCTTGCAAATCTATAATTTTCCAGATTTGTCGTCGCGCGCGATTGATCCATTGCCTCACCGCACTTCGAAAGTAATCGCAGATCTACTTAAATGATGCCTTGACTTAAATTTTTGCCAGTTTACTACGAAAAATTAAACTTCGTGATCCCAAAACTTCGAAAGTAATCGCAGATCTACTACTTCGAAAGTACTTGTGAAAAGATGCATATTTTTGATTGAGACTAGTTGACTATGACGACGCCGTCTTGGTGCTTTTATAGAAGTATTTTTATATTCTCGTGGTGTAGTCGAATTGTGGGGAACGGGATCAACACCGGATCTTAGATTAAATTGATATGGAGTAACGAATGCCGCTGGAGGGCATCTTGCTATGTAATTATTATTATGGTATTTTTTAGCTACTGGGATAGTTATCGATTTCAAAAGCTCATCCGGCTTTGTGATAAGATAATAATCTCAGATTTAGAGGCAGGTTGTTCCTTGTATATAGACTCACTTATGCCCCTTCTCTGCAGTGGGCATTACAACACTTGCACTTAGGATCCGGGAAGGTAAGAGAAGTAGAAGATGAAAGGGAACTTCGCTTAGTATGTTATTTTTGTTGGCCTCAAGCATCGGTGCAACTGTTCTTGAAGTCCACAAGCTCAATCTTACAATCCCCGCAAAGATATACCCCGCAGCAGATACGCAAACGCCTGATGTCATCCCGAAATTCTCGTGTGGATGCCAACGATAGTTTGTTAGGCACATTTGTATATGTCGGACAAACACGTAACAGTTTCCTATTGGGTCATGTATAAGTAGGACAAACATAGACAATGAAGATTTCGTAGACTTCTTTGTAAAGAATTTCAACCGGTCCGTGTTTGGGAATGAGTTGAAATGGTATTGGACGTAATCACAACAAGGTAACTTGAACTACAAAGACGCAGATGAGCTTGTGGACCTTTGCAAGAAGTACAAAGATCGATGTCGAGGTCATTGCATCTTCTCGAAGTAGAAAACACTGCTCAACCATGGGTACGATCGTTGAACAAGAATGATCTTATGACAAATTGTTCGAATTGTCTCACGTGTCTTCTTACTCGGTATAAAGGCAACTTCAAACACTACGATGTCAACAATGAGATGCTCCATGGCTCTTTCTACCAAGACAAATTAGGGGAAAGATGCGAGAGCAAATATGTTCAAGACAACCAACCAACTTGATCCATCTCGCTACTCTTTTCAAGTTAATGATTACCATGTTGAGGATGGATGTGATACAAGATCTTCTCCCGAGAAGTACATTCAACAAATTCTTGACTTGCAAGAACAAGGGGCTTAAGGGAGGTATTGGAATACAAGGACATATAGATAGTCCCGTTGGACCCGTAGTTTGTTCTCGCTCTTGATAAATTGGGAATACTTGGTCTTCCAATATGGTTTACCGAGGTTGATGTCTCATCCATTAATGAGTATATTAGAGCCGATGACTTGGAAGTTATGCTACATGAAACCTTTGCTCATCCCGCAAATGAGGGTATTATGTTTGTGGGGATTCCGGGAGTTGTTTATGAGTCAAGATAATTCACATTTGGTTGATGCGTAAGGTAGTGTTAACGTAGCTGGTAAGAGATACCTTGAACTCAAGCGAGTGGTTGTCTCATGCTCATAATCCATGTGTTTGCTACATTATAATATTATCTATCCAGATTATTCAGTTTCTAATAATGGAATTGCATCTACATCTATTCTGCTTTGTCTAGAATCTAGAATTCTAGATATGTTACAAGTAGTGATCGGTCTTGACTTGTTCTTTTTCCTTTGGGCGTGAGAAAAAAAAGGGCGGGGAGTGGCTATCATCCTTGGTCTTTCGGTCTTAGGTATGAAATAGCTACAAAACTTATAGTGAACATTTTGGTTTATAAAGTCGACACTAATGAAGCATATGCTAAGCTTGGTAGATGACTAAACACTGTTAGAGTGATAAACCTTTAATTATTGTCTTCGGTTTATGTCTTTCTTGTTATTTCTAAACTTTTCTTGTTGTTTGTTTACGCAGAAAATAAATGCACAACGATGGCTTATTATACATGCATGATTGATTCCGAAACTTCATAGTTTTTGCGATTTTGGCGCTAATAGGCGGAATATGGTACTATTGCGTATGCGTACTGTTGAATTTTGAACTTTCATCACAAGAATTTTTTGTGTAGATAGTTTGATACTTTTGTTTGTGTGATACCGAAATACTCGAAAGATGGATAGTTATTTCTCTTATTTTTGGTAGTAATTGGAATTGGTTTATGTAGCTTCCATGTGAAATGAAATTTCACTTTAGATTCTCATTCATAGCTCTATGTGGTTTTAGTACACAAATTATTATTATTATTATTATTATTATTATTATATATACAACACTTTTTGCCACGACCATTTGCTATAAAAAAAAACCCAAAAGTAATGTTTTGCCGCGGCCATTTGCTGCAAAAAAAAACCAAAAATAATGTCTTGCCGCGGCCATTTGTTGCAAAAAAAAAACCAAAAGAATGTCTTGCCACGGCAATTTGCTGCAAAAAAAAACCAAAAATAATGTCTTGCCACGGCCATTTGTTGCAAAAAAAAAATCAAAAGAATGTCTTGCCACACGCCATTTGCTGCAAAAAAGAACAAAAAATAATGGCGGGAGAAACATTTATTGCCACGACTTGTGGCAATAAATACTTTTTGCAGCGATCATGTCTGTGACAAAAAGAAATTAATTTATTTTGACAATTAAATTAATTCAAATAAAAATAATGTTTTGCCACGACATGGTCGCTGGCCTAAATGTTCACTCTCTTGTAGCGGTGGCAAAAGTCGTGGCAACAAACTTCTTTCCACACCCTTTTTGCCTCGAAAGAGGCTAAAAGTTTTTTTAAGTGGCAAAACACATGTTGCCATCGAATTTTGGGCTTTTTGCCACCACAACTGACCGTGGCAAAAAACCATATTTTTAGTAGTGATAGTAAGTAGAACAAAAAATTTGACATTTGTATTATTTTTTCATGAATAAAATTGTAAAAATAAAAATAAAAACATTATGTACTATATATCAAAGTTTTAAATGTAAAATATATAGTCGAATTTTAAAGGAATGCATTCGTATTATACCTGTTTAAAATAGGTACATCGTATTTTTACCGTTAGCATTTTATTGGATCGAATATTTAAAAGTATTATTGTTGAAAATTTCAAATCTTAGGCGAATAATTACCGTATCGAACTTTGGTCTTCCACGAATTTACTAGTTACGTGGGGGTGTTTGAATCCTATTTATTTATTAGTAAAAAACCATTTTTTGAAAAAATAAATGTGTTTGTTCTCTTTTTTTTTTTATAATTATGTAAAACTTGTTTTTGAAGACAAAAAAAACCAGATTTTGGGTTTAATCTCCCTGGTTGATACATGACCAGCATAAAAACCCCCTCATTACGTACTAACCCATAAAAACCCCCTATTTTTTTAAAATACCCAAACAGACCAAAATACCCCCCACACATAAAACCCTAGATCTCAAACTTACCTTCTCTCTTTCTTCTCGCCGCTTTCTCTATTCCTGTAAACCCTAATTATCCAGCAAAAATGAAAAAACAACCAAAAAATAAGAGAGAAACACCCACTAAAACAAAAAAAATCGAAAGTTTCCAAATCGAAATCAACTACTAATAAAAAAAAGACCAAATCGAAGGTAAAAATCATATTTTTTTTTTCAATTTTGTTTGTAAATAAACGAAATCTAAGGTGAAAATGCTTAATTTATGATATAAATATGCATTTTCATATATATATATATGTGTATGAATTCGTATTTTCACAAGTGAATTTGTATTTGCATATTTGAAATTTGTATCTGGTCATCTTTTGGTCATCTTTTGAAATTTGTATTTACATATTTTGAAATTTGTATTTACATATTTGGATTTGTATTTACATATACGAAATCTGTATTTACATATTTGAATTTGTATTTACATATACGAAATTTGTATTTACATATTCGAAATTTGTATTGCAGCAGGACGTAAAATTTACTGGTTCTAACAAGGTATTTCGTTCTTCTGCATTGCTAATGCTAAAGCTTGTACAAGATTTGAAGGGAAGAATTAGGGATATTCATATCACCAAGATGAAAGAAACTCCTTTTGGTCATCTGTTTATGGTTTTTGTCGATGGAAAGGTCGATAGTAAAATGTTAGAGAAACCAAGTCACATCATTATAAAGTTGTTAGCGACTTGGTGCAAGGAGAGGCATAAGTTTAAGATAGGAAGTAAGTTTGTGTCTTTATGTCCATCTGATGTGGCTGTAACTTTTGGGCTTCCGGTGATGGGGAAAGTTGTTGTTTTCCAGTCAGGAGCGAGAATAGACGAAGCTATTTCTGGATCACCATTCCTGTTGAGACATTTCTCTGGAGTTAACAAGATAACAACAACGGTTGTAAAAGAAATCTTGAACCAGATTATAGATTCAACAGACCCTACGGACATTGAAGATGTGGTGAGACTACTCGTCATTTTTCTGGTGATGACAGTATTTGTAAGTAGTGGTGCGAGTGGAATAGCTTGGTCCTTCCCAAAGCATGTTGAGACTTTGGAATCTATGTGGAGTGTGTCATGGGCTGCCTCAGTTCACTCAGAACTGATTGAAAAAATTCAAAAGTGGGATAGCAGTAGTCCGTTCAAAATTTCAGGATGCATTATTCAGCTTTTGGTAAGTTTAGTTTGTGTTTTCTGACATATGCGTAGTTATATTTTCATAGCATATATCACCTCACATGATAAAAGAGAATATGAATTTGCATATGCATGTGTCAGATGTCAGATGTCATATGTCATATGTTGGTAATATAATAACATGTCTGTTTTCGTATGTAATTTTGTTTTCACATATGCATAGTCATGTTTTCATAGTCTATATCACAACCTTAGAGGGATGTTTTCTGGATTGGTCCTTCAAATTTGTAGATGAAATCTAAAAATTTTGTCACCTAACTGGGTCTGTATTCCTGAAAATCTAGTTTATACAATGCCAGTTATAAACTTATCATTGATCAGTCAATCAGTGTTTTTGGTGGAGATCTAGTTTTACTTTTAGCATAACATTAGTTTTGACAGAATTCATGTTAGTCGGGTAATTAGAGAGTTAGTTAGGGATGACCGACCACATTACTAGTTGCAATTAGGTGTATGAAAATATGAAAACATTTTTACATATGTCAGGTGTATGAAACCATATTTACATATGTCAGGTGTATGAAAATATATATATGAAACTACTAATTTTACATATGAAAATCTATATTTGCATATGAAAATTGAAATTTACATATGTCATATGTCATATATCATATGTTGGAAAAAGAATTATATGAAAATGTGCAGTACATATGCTAATACAAATTCACATGTTATGTGCAGTACTTTTTGTGTGAGCATGTGAAACTTTGTGAGCCAGTCCGCGAGACTTGCTTCCCACGGATTGCAAAGTGGTTAATGGAACGACTAGCGGATGAAGTACCAAAAACTTTCAAGCTAGAAAATGTTCCTAATTGCAACATCAAAGTAAAATTAGAACTGGCCGAGGAAGAGAAAGAGGCATTATACCCTGAACACCACCAAAGTGAAGCTGAAAGCTTGAGGAGGGAAAATGCTGAGTTGAAGAGGGAGAATGAAGAGTTGAGGAAACTTAGTAAAGATTTAAGGGGTGAAATTGGTAGACTGACGAGAATAGTTTGTGAAGAGAGTCTAGAAGATATGTTTGAAAATCACGAACATATAGATGTAGATATGGTTGAAGGGGTAGAGAACAGAGATGTGGATTTGGCTGAAAAGGAAGAATCCAAGAAAGAGTTGGCTGAAAAGGAAGAATCCGAGAAAGAGGAGGGCAAAAGAGAGTCCGAGTTATCCGAGAAAGAGTTGGCTGAAAAGGAAGAGTTGTCTGAGAAAGATACATGTGGAGAGTTGGCTGAAAAGGAAGAATCCGAGTTGTCCGAGAAAGAGTTGGCTGAAAAGGAAGAGTTGTATGAGAAAGAGACATGTGGAGAGTTGGCTGAAAAGAAAGAATCCGAGTTGGATGGAGAAGAGCAAAGCAGCGAGACAAAGTCAGATGAGGAGGAGGAGGAAAAAGGTGAGGGAAAACCTAACTCGATGGTTAAGAAAGTGAAAGAAAGGGAGCGGATGAAGAAAACATCAACAATATATGAGTTCGGAAATATTAAGAAGCAAAAAAGGAATACTAAAGTTGCTGAATTGGATGATGAACCAGTTGATTGATCTGAGATGATTTCGAGACTCCACCACCCCTACCAGAGGAAAAGCCTATGTCAAAACCACATTCAACCAAGCTGTGGAGTCTACTTGATAAAAAGAAGTTGCCGTTGGTGGAAAGTTTTTTCAGAAAAGCAAACCAGAAGTAAATTTTACTTTTCATAAATATTTGTAAGTTTTTCTTATCGTCTATGTAATTGCACAAATTGTTTTGATCGTGTATGCATATTGCAGTACAATTGCGTGGATGGACATTCAAATGCACTTGAATATACAGGGGGAACACGTGAACCACCTGATGTTGAACTTCTTTATCAGTGACAAGGTAAATCTTTTGATTACTCAAATCTTTTGAAATGAAAAAACTTGCAATTTAGTAATTTTTCGTACTGTTTATGGTAGATCATTGATTGGTACATGCACTTCCAACTCTCTAAGGAAGTGAAAAAGCTAATTAGATCTTCTCCACCAAAGTGTCTCCATTTCTCATCATTTGCATGGGTAAGCATCTTTCATGTAATTTAATTACTGAAGTTAAATATGTAAATTTAACTCAATATGCATACAAGGCATGAAGATGTTGTTGTTCTTATTTGTTATAGCCGGGCTTTAGAGATAACCGTAAACAAGGCATGAAAGTCTATGTCACGATGTCCTAAAACAGTTCGACAACAAGGTCGCTCATCTATTTTTCATCATAAATAGTCCCAAGTTAAGAAAAATTTCAAAATGGTTATCACCGGACTTTGCTTCATGTTGATACTTTGAATTGGGAATGGACGACTATGACTCTTTTAAGGCCAAGGAACTACTTAGAAGAAAGAAATACATTCCATTAGAAGATGCTGAAATGTTGGTAAGTGAAATTTTATTTTAATTTACTATGTAAATCTATATTTACATAGGTCAGTTACTATATAAATCTATATTTACATAGGTCAGTTTATAATATATTTACAATGGGACTATGGTAATGCATTTATCAATCCGCAGAAGCATTAACAACAGCAAATTAAGTTTCTGGAACCATGCTTGATATAAATTACTGGTTAGGTGATTTTGGATTGTCGGTGAGAGGTGAGCCTTTGGGTTAATGAAATAATACAAAAATGTCAGAAAAAACACTTTACTTGTCTGGCATATTTCGTACCTTAACTGTAGATACTCATTTTAGAAAATCTAAGCTTGAGAGAAAATATTGGTCTAGCTTTACATCAAATTTTAATGGATAATTTAAGTTTACATAGGTCAGTTACTATGTAAATATAGATTTGCATATATATTTACATTGTTTTGGTAAACTTTTGTTCAATTTAATGCAGCAAGAGAGGGTGGTGGAAGCTATTAGATGTAGGCGTCAGGAGCTAAGGTTGCCAGATGTGGATTTGATGAAAGATATCACAGTTGGAGCATGCCCACAACAAGGAGAATCGTAAGAACTTAACTTCCCAAACTTAAATGTCTTTTTAATCTCTTATCTCTTATCTTAAACTTCTTTTTTTGCATTTTCAGTTCAGATTGTGGTTTCTTCGTCATTTTGTTTGTGAAGGCTATAATATGTGGAAAAGCTGTCCAAGATATAACGCTAGAAGTCGCGAAAACAATTGAGGGTTAACCCGACATATGAGATCGACAAGTCAACAAGAAAAATGGGATCCAAAAGAAGAATGCAAGAAATGAAGAACTGATTTTCCATATTTCTAGTTGATTACGCCAGGTTTATTTGTGTTAAAATATTAGAACCATTCTAACTTCGGGAGTGTTCGATTATGATGTAATGTTACTGTTAATGTGTTGGAGTTGTTTAGTATTGTTCTCGATATTCTCAGAACTAGCTTCGATTTGCGTTTATATATAATGTGGTTCTTTATGCATTTATATTTCTTCCAATTACGCTTAATTTGTTTTTCAACTCTTTAGGTCGTTATGCTCTTTTAAATGTAATATGTGCTTCTTGATATTTTAATGTGCAACTGAAAGTAGGTTATGCATTTAGCAAACTACACAAAGCATTAACAACAGCAAATTAAGTTTCTGGAACCATGCTTGCTATAAATTACTGGTTAGGTGATTTTGGATTGTAGGTGACAGGTGAGCCTTTAGGTTAATGATGTTTTTTGTAGAAAGCTTGTTCTTGTATGAAACTCATCCAGATCAGGCAACTGTTACAATGTAACAATTTTCAGTTTTTGACCCAACAAAGAAAATCTAATTACCAGTAAATTCTCTCCTGTTATATGCTTGACATTTGCATACCGGAGGAGTTTTGCATAGACATTGGGCAGACCCCAAAAGGAATAGCTTCACTCACTCTTGGGTTCGATAAAATGAGTAGTATAGCTTCACTCACTCTTGGGTTCGATAAAATGAGTAGTATAGCAAATTAAGTATATATGAATCCAACTGATCACCATTTCATCTCAAACATCTACTAAATTGGATAGGAAAGCTAGCTCAAACATCTACTAAATTGCAAAGCAAAGCTTTAGTGTTTATGTAAATATAGATTTACATATATAATGACTATGTAAATCTCGATTTACATATATTTAGTCTCTCTGGAACTTTTCCATCCCAAAAGGTATTATGTAAATATATATTTACATATATAATGACTATGTAAAAGTACATTTACATAAAGTTGTTAGGTGTCAGGTTAATTTCATCCCCAAAAGTTACTATGTAAAACTATATTTTCATTCTCCAACTAAAAAACATAACATATAAAATCCAACATCAAACTATAAAATCCAACAAGTTCATCGACATCTTGTTTTTCATATAATGAAAGCAACATCAAAGAATAGATGAAAAATTCATTGAACCGTACAGAGCATGTTGTAGGAGTGGAGCCCACTCTTGGGTTCAGTGATGGCCATAGCAAGGGCCCTTGTTCTTCTTCCTACCTCTTGTAGCACCCGTCGGCCGTTTCCGTTCTTGTCCGTCTCCCCATCTTCTTTTTCAGATCCGGAGGTAGTAAATCGAGGCACACTTGGTATCTTAGCAGGCAATTTATCGTTCTCCACAATGTACTATAGCTCTTGAATAACTATCACGGAATGTCTGAGAATAGAAGAATTTATCACAGTAGTTATACACATTCAATCCATCAGCCAAAATGGAGCGCAGTGCGTGTGCACAAGGGAATCCTTCGATTCTCCACCAATTACAAGAGCAAAGGACTTCTATTCAAGTCAACCAAGTGAGTATGAGTAGCACGACCTCAAAAATACCCTCCCTTGACTTGAGAACCACCCAACTTCTCCCCACCTCAATCCTCTCAGCCAATAAAGTTTCCATAGATGGACATAAGATAGTAGTCCAGCTCCTAGCTAACTCCCGCCGATCAGACATCATTTTCATAATTTTTCCACGGATCTTGTCCACCATTGCAGTGATAGGCAAGTGCCGTTCTAGTAGGATCCAAGAGTTGAAGCTTTCCGCAATATTGGAACACATATCGCCATATCTATTTCCTTGAAAATAAGCATTAGACCAATGCTCATAACCTATGGTGGACAAAAATGTTTTCACTTGATCGCCGCAAAACATCTCGAAAAACAGCCATCACTTTCTCAAACTCATGGTGCGTCCCAAAGATAGGCAAGGTCTGAAAAAAGATCAAGGGTATGCAAGCGGAAGCAATGGTTGTTGGGCATAGCTGAATTAATATTATTTTTAAGGTGCCACAAACAATAACCATGATGAGAATCAGGAAAAACGCGGGACACCCACGAGTAGACCATGGTTTCGCCGATATAAAAGTTAGCCCTACGATCTTTGGAGACCACCAACCTAAGTTGCTCCAAGAACCAATCCCAATTATCATCAGTTTCAGAAAGTACAACTGCCATAGCTACTGGAAAAATACCTGGGGGACACAAATAAACATCAATTACTGATTTGGTTTTGCGTACCATACTCATTATGAAAACTTAACTCATATATATAAAAATAAATTTCCATATGCTAAATTATTATGTAAATATTAAAATGCATAGGCTAAACATCTGATGTGAACATAAATTTTTATAGTTTATGCTTGTTCGGTTTTACAAACTACTATGAACTACTATGTAAAATTCACAAACTCAAAAAAAGACATACCCCCATTTGCATTTTTGGCGAGGTGACAAGACACACCCCTTGTATTTTGTTTTCACGAAAGTTCCATCCAAACAAAGCATAGGATCTACGGTTTAAAACCGAATACAAGCACCAAATGCAACAAATAATCTCTTGAACTTTCCCCGTTGTTGATTCCTTTTCCAAAACAACATGACTTCCTAGATTGGTTTCTTTCAACTTTCCAACATACCAATGTAATCGATGATAAGATAAAGCATAGTCCCCATGTATCTCCTTCAATGCAAGATCTATGCCGGTATCGCCAAGTAATAATTCAAGTTCACACCATATACCCTTAGAAAATAGTCAATGATTTCACCGGCTTAATCAAAGGCTTGTCTCTCACCATATCTAAAACAATACTCTTTACAAGTTTACTATTCATTCACTGGGGATTGTTAACGCGTCGGTGAATCCAAATCCACATGTGTGCTTTGCTTCCATTGTCTTTATTTCAAAGAATTTCGCATCTTATACTTCTTGGATCGTGAACTCTCCATAGACATCCGGTTTCGGTCTTCAAATAACACTCACCCGTGACTCTATCAGATCATTCTTCTTAATAAGAACTCTGTAATTATTAACAAGACAATGGCGTAAAAGCTCAACACGAAAATTGGCGTAAAGACCGCCCGGAATTTCTCATCCCACACACCAAAAATAGGCAAAGAAGCGACATTAACATATTTTTCATCGTTATGTAGCGTAAGACATAGAAGAACTAGAAGTACAAGAACTAGAAGCCCGAAGAGAAACTTTGGAACTAGAACTAGCGTCACACAAAGCAAAAAATCCTCTTGACGATGCTGTTATCAAAAATGTATCAAGACTTTTAACCAAATTGAAGCAAACAAGGGATTGAAGCTCCGAGTCAGTATCTATCACAATACGCTTTGAATCCCTTTACAAAAGATGTTTCTATAGACAATGGAGTAAGGTCTGGCCATTTTTCAGAAATCGTACGCTTCAAATCAGAAATCAAACCGTTAGTCCCGACACGGACACTCATAATTTGCGTCTCGTACATAATAGCAAAAAGAGCAGTCCCATCCATGTCTGCATTTGCAAAAAACAACAAAATCAAATTGATGAACATATGTAAATGTACTTTTACATAGTCAATATCACCACCGAAACAGTATGTTCAGCAATTTAACTTTTAAATTTTCATGGCCAAATCATGTTATCCAAGCAATTTAACTCAGAAATTCATCGCAAAGAAGATGGAAAAGAGGTCGTCTAACCTTCTTTCGTCAATTGAGAATCGTCTTTTCGCCAATTGAGAATCGTGTTTTCGTCAAGCAGATGAATCGGTGTTTTTCTCAATTGAGAAACAAAAGATGTCAAATCGTTGTCCAAGCAGATGAATCGGTGTTCTTCTGGGTAGAACTTATGATGAATATGGAAGAAGGGTAAAAAAGGTAATAAAATAAAATAGGAAATAGAAATCGGATTGAAATTTCGCTGGTATTGGAAAGCAGGGAGTTTTTGTGATATGAGCCGATAAATAAGGAGGTTATGTGGTATGGGCCGATATGAAGGGGTTTACACTAATCCGGATTCAACCCAAGGGGCTGAGCCCCATTTCTTGCAAAAAAAACTGTTTTTTCTTATCTTTCTCTCATCTGCGCCAAAGGCAAAGTTACGGTCCGGTTATTTTCTCCAAATAAAACTCGTTTTTTTTTATTATATCTCGATCTCTCGTCTCGATCTCTCACTCAAATAGCATCTCTCTTCTCGATCTCTCACTCGAACAACATCTCTCACTTGATTTCTAAAGGTAAGAAGATCCTAAAAACGCGATTTTTTTTTTGTTTGAATTCATTATACATGATTTGCATCTATGGATCTATATTAGATTGAAGTTATCACTTGCGGAGTCGAGCTTCATTTAGATGGTTGGTTAAGTTGTAGAGAAGTGTCAATTGAATGTTTTGATGGTTGTTACTAGTTTTGAAGTAACTGCTAATAAGTAGGAACATTTTGTAGTTGCACCTGATGTTGTGATGTTAAGTGGTGTTGTTGCTGCAACTGCCATTTTTTTTTTTTGGAGTTAAGGTTGAACAATCTACTCAGAGTTGCCAGGAGCCTCGTCTGATCTCTCACCCTAGCTCGATACTGCCCTCGACCTGTGGTATTTAGTTCGAAAGACCATGATGCTATTAAGGGTGTGAGAGCCCACTATCTATGCCATTAAATGTGAGGGTGGACACAAATTTAAGTATTAAACAGAAAGTAGCTCAAAATGCCAGTCTCGGACATTATATTGGTGGCCCTGAAAAGGGTTGCAAAACCTTCAGTACAGGATGTGCTTGAAATATAGGATATGTGTAAAATGGAACTTCTGACATGGATGGTATTAGTTTCCGTGTTATATGCTTAATACAGAATGTCCCTGGTTAGTTCAGCATACAAGTTTTAGTATTGCTATATGGGGATGTGTTACCCCTAAGCAATGAAGTAAGAAACAGGATCCAACTTTGTTGTCTTGAGCTAATAAGTGATATTTGGGTGCCTAGAACTTCTGTCATGGTTTTTTTTGTGTGCTGTGTTATTTGCTTGATACAAACTTCCATGGTCAGTTCAGTAAATTTTTAGCTTATCTGGACCATAGTTTCTGTTATTTCTATAGCTTATTTGCTTCTGTTTCAGGGAAGTCACGAAATAAAGGATTTTAACATAAGAAGTGCGGCAGGTGGAGCCATAAACAGAGCCGTTCAAAGAGATTTTAAAGTTCAAGTATCCAAGAACTCCCTTGAGATTCATCTCTTTTGGACTGGAAAGGGGACTTGCTGCATACCTGTACAAGGTTTCTATGGACCATCCATTTCGGCTATCAGAGTTACACTTGGAACAAACTGCAGAGCTCCTAGGAATAGACAACAGGCTAAAAAATTTCAATTATGCTGAGTTAGGAGAGGGAGGATTTGGACCAGTTTACAAGGTAATATTCAGGTTAAGTTGACTGCGATAATTAATGAGAAGAACTTTCAATTTGGACTGAGACTGATATGCAGTGACATACTCATCTGCTTGTGTTTACTGGTGATTTGTTCTATTGGCTAATGATTTTCTAGTTTCTACTGTTTTTTCAATTATCTACAGGGGATTCTGTCTGATGGAAGAGAAGTAGCTGTGAAAAAACTTAGTAACATCTCACCAAGGGAAGAGTCAGTTTGTGGCAGAGATTTCCACCATTTCTGCAGTTCAGCATCGCAACCTAGTGAAATTGTATGGATGCAGCATGGAGGGGTCAAACAGACTCCTTGTTTATGAGTATCACAAAAAGAAAAGCCTTGATCAAGTACTCTTTGGTAATAAAAGCCTTGAACAGACTCCTTGTACTTCCATTTTTTTTTGTCTTTGGAACTACTTTCTAAAGCTCGTTTGCCACGGATGCAATACATGCAGGTAAGAATGCTTTACATCTTGATTGGCCTACCCGATATAGCATATGCTTGGGGGCAGCAAGAGGTCTAGCGGATCTTCACGAGTCAAAGCCCAGGATCATTCACAGAGATGTGAAGGCTAGTAATATTTTACTTGACATTGAACTGAACCCCAAAATCTCGGATTTCGGTTTGGCAAAGCTCTATGATGACAAAAAGACTCACATTAGCATGCGAATTGCGGGGACTATGTAAAAGCCCTTCTGACACTTGTGTAATTGTTTGGAGTTATTCTACTCTTGAGTTTGTCTACTAATCAGTGGGTTGGATGCTGTTTGATTGTAATACTCTCCAACGTTTGGCTAATGCGTGGCTGTTGCAACCCGGAAGTTGAATTGTATTCACAATCCAAAAGATATCACCCTTGACCCATGCTCTGTTGACAAAACTTGTGTAGGGTGGATTTTAAGAATAATCTTGTGTTTTCTTTATAGTTTTATTCCTAAAAATATAAATCTAAAACTGAGTATTTATTGAAGTAGCTATCTCGCACCTGAGTATGCAATGCTTGGCCATTTAACTGAGAAGGCTGATGTATTTGGCTTTGGGGTTGTGGCATTGGAGATCCTATGTGGGCGTCCAAATGCAGACTCGAGCTTGGAACCGGAGAGGATGTATCTTCTTGAATGGGTATGATAAACAAAAGTTCATTACTAAGGGATTCAATTGCACACGACTTATGGAGTGCAAGAAATTAAGCGTAATACTGATCAATCAATTTTATGATATGAGGTTGTTTTTAACTTTTATATAACTTGAACGGTTTGTAATAACTTTTTTTTATTGTATTATCTGAGTGAGTTCAGTTTATTAAGATTGACTATTTTTCCACACACAAATTTGAAATTTAAATAAATACGTTTGGTTCCTATTTTTTAAGAAAAAAATAATTTTTTATAAAAATAGTTTTTAAGAAAAATCTCAACCAAAAATGTTTATTCAAAAACTGTTTTTAGAATAAATATTTTTTCAAAAAAACACTTTTTGAGAAAAATTGATTTTTTGAAAAAATGAGATACAAACACCCACTCAGTTTTAGAATTTTGTTTGTTGTTTTGGTAAGAATTATATTGTAATTTATATTGTAACAAGTGTGTTGCTATTGTGTCAAGAAGCATACTAAAAGCATGCTCTGATCCATCCATGTCAGAAAATAGTACCCCAGTCCATCAGTCTCAAACTACGCAACCATTTGAGAGAATCATTCAGCAATGCAGCCTTCTTTATCATTAGTAGTAAATAGTAATCAGTAACAACTTTATACAGAAAATTTGGAATCGTAGTATACTTCTTTTCATCAGACGAATAAAACAGGGGAAAAAAATCATTTATTGAGGACTCGTCAATATGTGAATTTCACAAAAAAATACTCGTCAATATACTACAAAGCAATTTAATCATACATATCAAAGAATGATTAACACAAACACACTCAGAGATCACTCGGTCGTTTGGTTCCAAATCTTGTCCATTCCGAAATTGAGTTACCCAACCATCCAAGCTAAAGTTCAGAGTTCATCACCAAGTTAACGCACGGATTTTTCAAAATAACTTTCATCCAAGAGCAGTGACCATATCCTTCCTGGTTCAGACACTTCTATGTCAGTAGATTGTAACTTATATTTTATATGTTTCTCATGAATAAAGTTTTGTTCATAAAAAAGAAAAGAAAAAAAGGCTAGAGCATTCCTCAAGCTATTGAGAAAACTGGAAACTCATTACTGGCTTTCATGTAGACTAGAAACACTATTTGCATGTTTTTTGTTTGTATCATGATTTATACTCTCAATTTTTCTTCTTGCGCGATATATTATAAAGGTTTAGATGTTCTCTCGTTTTTCTGGTTTTATTTGAACTTACTTTGATTGTCTCTGACTAGCTAACGAATATTACTTTGCTTTTTTTGACTAGCGTTGTTGCAGTCTTTGTGAAATCGTTGTCATCTAGCTAGTATTAAAATATTATTCCTTCAGTATGCAAAGAATCATATAATCTAATCCCTGATGTATTTACTATTAGTATTTGCCCGTGCCGTGCGTCACAGATACGCGCCCCCGACGCACATCCGCCACCCATACGACACATATACGTGCATCTTTGGCTTCAGTGCCCCGACGCACATCCGCCCCTACTCATATTTCCAGAGTACGACACAGATACGCCAGCCTTCGGCGCCCCCAACAGCGCATAAAAGTTTAGCCCAAAAACAGTCCAGGCATTTTTTGTGCGGGATGGGTGAAGTGAGAAATTTTTTTAAACTTACCCCCAAAAAACTTGTTAACTCACCCTAGGAAAACAATCTAGTGGCTATGGTGAAGGGGGTAACACGACCAAATATCACCTTATGAGGTGGAATTTGTCCTTCCACTCCTCCTTTCTTTGTTATATAGATATTTAGTACTTGATACTAGTATTAAAATAATCGATAGGAGTGTTGTTAGAAAGATCTCTACAATAGCGTATATCGCTTGCTATGCTCTCGCAAGTTCCCAAACGTTTTAAAGTGTTATGTTTTCATTTATTTTATGCATGTGGCATGCATATATATATATATTATTTTTTCTATGGCCTTTTGTATGTTGTAAAAATAATTGTATGTTCTATGGCCATTTTCTAATATGATCATAGGAATGGGAAAACCTATGTGTTACGTAGTACTCGAGGGAAAGAATTGTGGAGTGTACACAAATTGGGATGACTGTAAAGCCCAAGTGAATGGTTATAGTAACACAAATTACAATGGATGTAAGTTCATAGAAGAAGCTAAATATAGATTGGCCACTCACCGTCAGCGTAAGATGTCTTCGGAATCCAATATTCGTATGTGCACACGACCCATCGAAGAGACCAAATTGACAAATTCACAACCTCCCCAAGTGCTAGCTTCTCACGTTCCACATGCACCTCATATAAAAGTTCCATATGCACCTCACATAGAAAATATGAGAGGTCATGTAGCTGAGCAACGCGACGATTGGGTCTACGTCCGCTACTTGGTCATGGTGTTCCTAGTTATTTTAATTGTTGTAATGATCAAATTACTATTCATCTTGTAGTTGTACTAGTCTAATATGTTTGTGGAGTCTTCTAATTAAATTTATGTTTATGTGGTTGTAACGACATTTAGACCAAGTTTGTTTTACTAATTATCCTAATTCACTTTCTTAACTTGTCATTGTTTTAAGTATATTAACTTAATTTGTATGTTTATTAATTAGATATGGCAATGCGATGGACAATGTTCTTATCGATATATTCCATAACGAGCTACTTTTAGATCATAAGAATGAGAACGGATTTCTTCCAATATCAAAAGAGCGTGCAAGAGAAACACTCCAAAACACATTTATATTTGGTATCGACTTGACTATTAGTCATGTAACTCAGCGAGTGAAGACCTTACTATGGATAGCACGCGATATTGCTAGTGTAACTATGCAACAAGGGTTTGAATGGAGTAATGTAGAACATAAGATCATAGCTAGCAACGAGGTTTGAGATCAAGTCATAGCAAGTGATCCGAGTATGGAAAAATATAGAAATAAAGTTTATCCAAGGCACTATGACATTTTATATGTGTTTGGATAACAATAGTTGTTAAGGTCTCTATTGCACTTTCATTTTATTTTATGGTTGTTTCAAAAGACATACTATTATTATTAATGTTGAGTTGTATTGTCTTTAATTTTCTTTATTTTGTATTTTATTTTTAGCTTTTTTCAGACTTTATTGAGTTTGGAAACAAAAAAAAAATTATTTCTAAAAAGCTGAAATTTCATTTGCCACGAGAAAAAAATGATGTAAACAAACACGGGCAAAACTGGCTAATCTCATATTTTTCCACTAGAAATTTGTACAAACAAACACTGGAAACATAAATTTTCTCACTAGAAATTTGCCCGGCAAATCTCTAGTGGGAAAACATTGGCAAATCTCTAGTGGGAAAACATTGGCAAATCTCATATTTTCCCACTAGAGATTTGTCAATAAACAAACACAGCCTACAAGAAAATCGACTTTTTCCCACGGATTCCCAGTATTTTTAGCCACGGTTATAAAAACCCTTGCATAGTTTCTTACGAATTTTGACAGTAGCAAGTACGTTTTGTAGCTTCAATACTTTTAGCCACAGTTTAACTGTTTAATTGGGCCGTGGGTGGAGCCACAGCCAGAACCGTTGGGTACAATTTCTTTAACCATGGCGGTTGTTCTACGCGTTTTGACCATGGGGTTAGGCTCCCAACAGTTAAAATACTTGGGAAAAAAATAAAAATAAAAAGACTCGGATTGTTCTAACTTCTATTTCTTCCTCCACCCGACCACCCACATAGCCTTCGTCCCCCCACCGCTACTCAACCCTTTTTTTTTTTTTTTTTTTTTTTTTTTTTTTTTTTTTTTTTTTTTTTTTTTTTTTTTCTATATCTTCTTCTTTTATCTCAACAAGGTATTGAAGCAAAAATTGTATTTCAAGCACCATTTTTTTTTTTGCCGAAATTGGGAGAACTAATTTTTCAAGTTTAATTTTCTTAGGATTTATTGTGGGAAAGGGATTTAAAGCTATTTTCTCCTTCCCCAATCCCCACCACCGCTTAGCTTCGCCCCCCACAATTAGCCACTTACCTTTTTATTAGTTTTGTTTTTTTTGTGTGTGTGTGTGTGTGTGTTTTTTTTTTTTACCTTTTTCTACTTCTCACATCTCAAAATGGTAATGAAATCAAAAAAATTATTTCAAGCACCGATTTTTTTTCTAGGGTTTTATTTGACAATCTTTTTCAATTTTAATCTTGAACTCTTTTTTCTTTTTTTTTTTTTTGATTTGATTCATGTTTGATGTGTTGGAATTGTGTTTGCATGTGTAATGCAGCTTGAATTTAATTTTTTTACTGTTTAAATTGGTTATTGAATTGAAGTGGTTTGATTTATTTTGCAGGATTGAAGAGTGAATAATTGAGAATAGTTTTTGTATGTTTTGTTGTGGGAATTGAGAGTAAATTATGGCGCAGAGTAATTGGGAAGCAGATAAGATGAATGTAAACTTAATTACTTATTATGTTGAATTGTTGTTTTGAAATTATAATTCTTTTTTGGTTTTTGGGCAGGCTTGATGTGTATATTTATGATTACTTGTTGAAAAGAAATCTTCATAATTTGGCAAAGGCTTTTATGAAAGAAGGGAAAGTAGTTGCGGATCCAGTAGGTAATAAATGACAACTGAATTATATTGGAGTCTGTAATGGAAGTTTTAACTATAGAGGTTTGAATCAGTGTATTGTAACATACAACTAATATCAGTTATGAACAGATAATATAGTTTACGAGGTTTCTGGCTGAACTGTTGGTCCATTTCAATGGTTGGCGCATGCAAAGTGATCATGTATTAATATTATTCCATGAATTATGTACTTATGGAAGTTGCTATTAGAATGGTGTTTGAGCATATTAGGGCAAGCTTTTGATAATGAAAACCTTGTGTTGGTATGCAGCGATTGATGCTCCTGGAGGGTTTCTCTTTGAGTGGTGGTCTGTGTTTTGGGACATTTTTATTTCAAGGACGAACGAGAAACATTCTGAGAATGCTGCAGCTTATATAGAGGTACGTGAAATCAGTATCGAGTCATCCATTAGTTTCCAGAGTGTGTCTCTTACTTGATTCATAATTTCTCTATAGAGGGACAGACACAACAAATCAAGTCAAGAGAGCATCACCAACAACTACAAATGTAGCAATTGTAAATTGAACCGCATGTGTGTGTTAACGTTTGCTAGTGGATAGAGTAGTCAACGCAAACTCGCAGATGTTTATAAGTCCACCACTTATAATTTGTCTCTCCTGCATATATCACTTGATATTTTGTTTTTTATTTTTTGAGGAGATTGAGTAACCTTTCAATTTATTTACAAAAGTGATTTTACTATTCTATCTCAACTTTTTTTATTGTTGCTAGGTTAACAAAAGCCCATTCGACAAAAAAAGAGGCATAAGCACTCAGGATCAACAAATTGGTGAGTATTCTAACTGTTTGGTGTATCGTTGCTTACTTAACTACTTCCCAAGGGCCAAGGAATGCTCACTATGCTCTACCAAATGCCTAGTCAAGTAGTAGAATTGGATAGGACTTATTATACTTTATAATAACTTTTTGTTTAATATGATCTTGTACCGACTTGCACTCGTACAAGATGGATCCATACCGACTTGTTGATACTGTGGTGGTGTGTTCATGGTGTGGTGGTGGTGCTGGCACGGGTACGTGGTGTGATTGTGTGCTGGCAGGTGGTTGTAGTGTGGTATATGTGAGAGAGTGTGTACAGGTGGTAGCATGTGAGTGTGTGCAGGTGGTAGTGTGTGAGTATGTGCAGGTGCTAGTGTGTGAGTGTGGTGCTGTGTGGTGTGGTGTTATTGCTGCTGGATGGAGTGTGTGTTGATGCCGCATGCCGGCCTGCCTGCTACTGGATGGAGTGTGTGTTGCTGCCTGCCTGCTTGCCTGCTTGCTGCTGGGTGTTATTGCTGCTGCCTGCGGCTACCATGGACCTGCTTATCTTTGGTATTTGTTTTTATTACACATGTTTGTTACTTGTATGTCAATTTGTTAAAGTTTATTTGATTATTGGATATCGGAGGATATATGGATATAGGATCTATTTAGGTGGGCTGTTAATTTGATCTTGGAGCAATAGAAATGTCAGTCAGGTCTATGTTTATTTAAAATAATTAGTTTAACTATTCTTTATTGAATTTGAGTAGAGTTTTTCTTTTAGACAATGCAAACAATAAAAGTGTCTCCCTTTTGATACTTTGAAATAGAAGATTTCCTTTTCATAATATGAATTGTATAGTTAGCTTGTACTTGACTTTAATTGGTTTGTGCTTTCAATTCTATAGAAGTGGTTGGTTAGTTGGATTTTTCGTTTACGAAAGGAATGTAAAAGATAGAAACACATAGCTTCTAAGATACATTAGAAACATACGCCCACCTTTGAAAGTATTATTTTCATCATACTATCTGTATCACTCTTTTGTTTGTTGAATGTGATTTAGTACCTTAGTAGGTAATAATTAGCTTTCATTTGATCCTTTATTCTTTTGTGTAGGATGAATTCCTATTCTTACAAAATCTTTTATATAGCCAAAGCTTGAGCTTCAATATATCAGAATGCAACTCGGACCAGAGCCACATAATATTCTCAATCAACATGCATAGGGACAATTCAAGTCATGCCTTTGGAAGCAATGGTGAACTTATTGGAGAGCCCCTTAATACAATTTTCAAGTTTTATGCACCATATGATTTGCTTCAAACCTTCCTAATACAAGGTTGGAAATGGCGAAACACTTTACCAGAAGGTCTAACCCCAACACACACACACACACACACACACACACACACACACACACACACACACACACACACACACACACACATATATATATATATATATATATATATATATATATATATATATATATATATATATATTTGATTGTTTCTTTGATTTTCATGCTTCGTGCTTGTATAAAAAATTATACGTGGTTTTTAGCATTAACTTGCATGCATGGACGATTAACTTTTATATGCCTAGCATGTTTGTTTTCGGGATCTTGGTTAATTCAATCATTGGTTTTATAGCTTTCTTTTATAGATCTTCCAGGGATAATTAATGAGGTGTATGATGGTTATGGTGATTGGATATATATATATATATATACCTACCCTATGTATTTGATGCGGGTTCATTCGGGTTTTGTCGGGTTGGTTTTTTTTTGTTTGGGTTTTGGGCGGGTTTCGGGCAAGATGGACATCCCTACTTGAGGGTTTTTTCATTACAAGAAAATTGAGCTTTCACTACAAAGAAAACAGGTTTACCACCACGGTCTAAAACCGTAGCAAAAAGTTTTTCCCACGATTTTGGACCGTCGCAGGACCATGGGCTTTTTGTGCGTAGGAAATGGTCTACCCCGAGTCATGACCGTGGGTAAAGCCTATTAATAGCGATGGTCTTTGCGTCAGCTATTGCCATTGGTATGGCCCGCGACAGAAACCGTTAGATAATCCGTGGCAAAAGTCACTTTTACCTACGATTTTGAGTGTATGGGAAAAGGTCGATTGTTCCTACGGTTTTGGTCCGTGGGGATATGCTGTTTTTCTTTGCTATAGACATGGATAGGCAGAGTCATTTTAAAAAATAATAATAATTGATATTTCAATTCTTAGATCTTTTCACCTGCAATCCACAAATAACCACCAATCACCATAACCATCATACACCTCATTAATTATCACGAAAGATCTATAAAGAAAGCTTCAAAAAACCAAGGATTGAATTAACCAAGATCCCTTTTAGGGCATATAAAAGTTAATTGTCCATGCATGCAAGTTAATGCTAAACACCACGATAATTTTTTTATACAAGCATGAAAATCAAAGAAACAATCAAATATATATAATGGTGTTTAGCATTAACTTGCATGCATGGACAATTAACTTTTATATGCCTAGCATGTTTGTTTTCGGATCTTGGTTAATTCAATCCTTGGTTTTCGCGAGCTTTCTTTTATAGATCTTTCAGGATAATTAATGAGGTGTATGATGGTTATGGTGATTGGTGGTTATTTGTGGATTGCAGGTGAAAAGATCTAAGAATTGAAATATCAATTATTATTAATTTTTTAAAATGACTCTGCCTCGGTCTATAGCCGTAGCAAAAACAGCATATCCCACGGACCAAAACTGTAGGAACAACTGACCTTTTCCCACAGACCAAAATCGTAGGTAAAAGTGACTTTTTGCCACGGATTATCTAACGGTTTCTGTCGTGGCCATACCAATGGCAATAGCTGACGCAAAGACCATCGCTATTAATAGGCTTTACCCACGGTCATGACTGGGGGTAGACCATTTCCTACGCACAAAAAGCCCATGGTCCTGCGACGGTCCAAAATCGTGGGAAAAACTTTTTGCTACGGTTTTAGACCGTGTGGTAAAACCTGTTTTCTTGTAGTGAAAGCTCAATTTTCTTGTAATGAAATACCCTCAAGTAGGGATGTCCATCTTGCCCGAAACCCGTCCAAAACCCAAACAAAAAACCTGCACCGAACCCGACAAAACCCGAACCTGAACCCAGACCGAAATACATAGGGTAGGGTATATATATATATATATATATATATATATATATATATATATATATATATATATATATATTTGATTGTTTCTTTGATTTTCATGCTTCGTGCTTGTATAAAAAATTATACGTGGTGTTTAGCATTAACTTGCATGCATGGACAATTAACTTTTATATGCCTAGCATGTTTGTTTTCGGGATCTTGGTTAATTCAATCCTTGGTTTTGCGAGCTTTCTTTTATAGATCTTTCAGGATAATTAATGAGGTGTATGATGGTTATGGTGATTGGTGGTTATTTGTGGATTGCAGGTGAAAAGATCTAAGAATTGAAATATCAATTATTATTATTTTTTTAAAATGACTCTGCCTCGGTCTATAGCCGTAGCAAAAACAGCATATCCCACGGACCAAAACTGTAGGAACAACTGACCTTTTCCCACGGACCAAAATCGTAGGTAAAAGTGACTTTTTGCTACGGATTATCCAACGGTTTCTATCGTGGCCATACCAATGGCAATAGCTGACGCAAAGACCATCGCTATTAATAGGCTTTACCCACGGTCATGACTGGGGGTAGACCATTTCCTACGCACAAAAAGCCCACGGTCCTGCGACGGTCCAAAATCGTGGGAAAAACTTTTTGCTACGGTTTTAGACCGTGTGGTAAAACCTATTTTCTTGTAGTGAAAGCTCAATTTTCTTGTAATGAAATACCCTCAAGTAGGGATGTCCATCTTGCCCGAAACCCGTCCAAAACCCAAACAAAAAACCCGCACCGAACCCAACAAAACCCGAACTTGAACCCAGACCAAAATACATAGGGTAGGGTTTGGTCACACTCTCTAAAACTGAACCGACCCGAGCCTGACCCGATAATTTAGCCCTAAACCCGTTAAAAGGGCTAAAAACCTGAAATCGAACCCAGACCAAAATCGAACTCCAAATCCGGTTTCAATTGTATACTACTAATCTCATATAAAAGAATGAGTTAGATAAATATTTACATTATAATCTCATTCATGTTTACAATGATGAGTTATTTAATATATTGGATTATGGAAAAATTTATGTCGGATTTCTAATTTTTTCAATAATTACACGTGATCATGTATCTATAGTTCATTCCGAGTTCATCTATTTTTAAATCATATCAAATAATTATGTCCGAGTATAAGTGATAATTACTTCCAATTTCATTATAAGTTTTATTTTGTTTGAAGGATTGGTGGATAGCCGAAGAAGGAATAAAATGTAGATATATATTTCAAATAAAGTTTCTTATTGTCTTATTTCTTCATTTATATCGGGTTCTATCCTACCCGAAACCTAAACCAGCGGGCCGAGCCCGATGGGTACTCAAAATATAGGGTTAGGGTAGGGTTTGGTCACACTTCTCAACAAAATACCCGACTCCGAACCCGACCCACTGAAATCCAGTTCGAGTTCGGGTAATCCGATACTCATTCAAAACCCGAAAAGTTGGGTTCGAGCCTGGTCGGGTACCTATTTGGACATCCCTACCCTCAAGTATCCATAATCAACATCTCTGCCTGACCATACTCTATCTAGATAATCATTATTCAGAGACTTCAAAGGCAATAGGTTGATCACATATACAGCTGTGCGTATTGCTTCTACCTAGTAACTTCTTGGTAACTTGAAGTGAGATAACATGCATCTCATCCTCTCTATAATGGTACAGTTCATCCTCTCTGTTATACCATTGTGCTGCATGCGTTGTCTTGGCAACTGTCTGCTCATGACGAATCCTATGACTCTTGCAATACTCTTCCAAAGGCCCAATGTACTCTCCCACATTATCTAAACGAATACACTTCAAAGGCTTCCCTATATCTTTTTCAACCATACTATGGAAAATTTTGAACACACCAATAACTTCATCCTTAGTCTTCAGAATATATGCTCATATCTTTCTTGACGTATCATTAATAAAAGTCAAAAAGTACAAAGCACCCTCGTGGGATTTCACTTTTATAAGACCACATAAATCTGAGTGTACTAGGTCAAAGACATTTTTCTTTCAGTGAGAGGGGAATCTTTATAAAGACAACATATGTTGTTTTCCAACTAAACAATGAGTATATATATTTAAATACATACCTTTGATGTTTGACAACACCTTTTGTTTGGCAAGAACTTCCATGCCTTTCTCTCCCATATGACACAATCTCTTATGCCATAGCTCTGTGGAAGTTTCTTCCTGTGCCGCATTTAACTCTACTTTACACAAACTAGCTTGCATCTTGTAAAGCGAACAACACTTCTTAACTTTGGCTACTACAATGGAATCTTTGCTCAGTTTTCATACCCCATTACCAAATGAGTTTTGAAAGCCTTCATCATCTAACTTCCTTGCGGAAATTAGGCTTAGTCGAATGTCAGGGACATGTATTACATCCTTGAGTGTTAAGGTGTGGACAACATTAGTTTCTATATGAACATCACCAATGCTTGTAATTTTTAAGACTCCATTGTTACTCATCTTCACCTCACCAAAATCACCTGATTTGTAGGTAGTAAAGAAACTCTTGTAGGGTGTGATGTTGGTAGAAAGCTCATGTATTTACCACCTACTCTGTACCTTGGCATGAAGTGCTCAAGCATAACTCACCACAATCTGACACAATCCCTACTTTACATCCTGAAGCTATGATAGTAGAGTCTCGACCGGTGGTGCATTCTTTCATCTCTAACTTGTTTTCATGTACGGTACTAGTCTTCTCATCCAACTTCAATTCTACGCATTCATACTTGAAGTGGCCATGGATACCGCAATAATAACACGACGAGTCTTTTTTAGGAGGTCTACTCATGCTCCTAAATTTTCTTTTGTCATCGCCTCTAGAATGAGATAGCTCTCTACTTTTGCCTCTCTCTTGTCTTTGTGTGACAAGAATCTCTGAGTGACAGGAGCTACTATGTGCGCCCCTTCTTATCTCATTGAGGTCTTCCAATTTGTTCCACAAACTAAAAGTGGTGGTCTCTTGGGATACAATGTGGATTATGTTGTCGCCAATCCATTATCTAATGCACCCAATCGTTTTTTCATCAAGCGTCTTCCAATCGGCATTAGATACTGTATCCGGTTTGACTCCCCAATTCTCAATGGATTGTGCCAAGTCCTTGCAATAATGTAAGTCTTCCATCTTTATTTTCCAAAAGGTGTAGTTACTTTTATTTAGACTAATCGTGCGAGTGTTTATAGAATTATCCATCTCAACAAACTATTTCAACTCAAATTTTCTCTTAGGAATTTAATCAAACATTTTTCGAGCAAGATTTGAATAACAACCTTTGTGATTGATCTAACCATGGCTATGATACCACTTGTTGTAGAAAAAGATACCAATCGATCCCCACTAAGATAGCTTGAATATGAACACTCTAAACTCCAATCGAAAAATTTAAGCTTTCACTACAACTAACAACCATAAACCTAAGCTATGGAATTAACTATCACAAAAAAGCAATAACAATGTAAAGTACAACTTGCCACAATGAGACACAAGATATAGTGTTGTTCGGCTAATGATGTCTATTTCCACAAGAGCAAATATTTTTATAAGTGTGGAAAGGAAGATTATAATCACTCCTGTCAAGTCTCTCTAAACTTACTAGATCTCTCTTCACTAATCTCTACACTATATGATAGCCTGGTATTTAGGAACCACTCTCCACTCTCGAGTAGGCAATTTGTAATCTCCATAGTTGCTCAATTTCAAAACACCTCCCTCACAAAAATTAGAACAAACCCCCTATTTATTAATAATTTAGAAAAGCCTCCCTAATATCACTTAAATTATATAATTATCCCTAATTTCCCTCGCTAATATTAGAACAAAATCTCTTTTATTAATAATTTAGAAAAACCTTTCTAATGTCACTTAAATAACATAATTATTCCCTATTAAAAAAATAGATGAGCCTTTCTTACATAATTACAATTAGAATCCAAAAAAATCATGTTAACTATCAAACTCGAGGGACGGGTTTTAAGACTTTAAGAAAAAAGAAAAAAAAAAAAAAAACCTAATGCATGGTTTGCATACTTGTATCTTCTTACAAGCTTTATCTCTTTACAAAGGTTTTCTCTCAATTTTAGTTGTTCTCAAAATTGGGTTTCTCTCTTGTATATCTCGTAAGACTTATGGGTAAACTACCCTACCTTCATATATATAGGATTCCTAAATTTCGGTGTGGAACGAAATTCCAAATCAAATATGTTTGTCTGTTGAAAACCGAACTCCTAACTGTGCACCAACTCGGTTTGTCTGTTGAAAACCGGACTTCTAATTGTGCACGGCATGGGCGCGGGTGCCCCTTGTATAAACTCAATCATGTCGTACCGGCACATGGTGAGGGACCCCAACATAGGTCCGGTGAAGATTTTTCTCGAACCACAACTAATTGTTGATGTGAAGCTGTAATATTTCAAGATTATTGGAATGTCACACTTGTAAAGGTGCGTTTTGTACTTTCCTTTACATACAAGGAGGGAGTAGGAGAAAGGATTAGAATATAGATGAGACTGAGTTCGTCGAAGAGCGAACTGCCTACGTATCTTCCCTTGATTCTTGGGGGAGAGAAGAATTAGGTCTGGCGTAGTTCATATGGGGAGTACTTATAGGTGGTGAAAGTGAATCCTCACCCAACACGTGGAAAGAACAGCACAAATGTAAGGTGGAGATTGTGGAGGCGTGTGAGAACTGTGCTCATAGGTATGCTGTAATGATGAAGATTAGTAGCCTGGCTTAGTAGCTTGCGGCAGTGGTCAGTAGCTAGCGGCAGTGGTTTGCGTATGTGTAGCTTCATTCATGATTGCTTCTAGAAGGCAAGCTGAGTCATGATATCGCACGATATGTGTAATGATACGAACTGAACTGGAACGATCTTGTAGTTTGTCGATGCGATCTAGTGACACAGATCGGCGAAGTACATCAGAGATCGATGTGGTATTTCCACTATGCTGAGCACGTGCTTGATATTCCTGAAGGAGAATACCACTCCCTTACACAACCCCCTCTCAGTAGGTCGTGTCGGTCGTTGAAGCGATCTGCTGAGAGAACCTATTAGCGCGTGTGGAACATGTCTAAAGAGAGAAGCTGGTGGAAGTGGAAATACCCAACGAACTATGGAGATCGGTTCGTACTATTTGGTGACCTGATGGGCAAAAACATTTGACACGTGTACAACACGTGAGCAGATCTGAGCAGTTGCAGAGAAAACGTGTCGCCCCATTTTTCGGGATTTGAAAAGACAAGATAGCTTGTGGGAAGTCGTGCGCGGCTAGGGCTAGGATGTAATCATCTTGCTTTGGGAACTGGAGGGGCGGTTATACAAAACTACGCTGGCTCTCTAAAACGCCATTTTGTTGCCTCTCTTTGCAGAAAAACCTCACTACACCAATAGTCTTTAGGTTAGTTTTCTGCCATTGTTGATCTTTTGCTGTGTGCTTCGTTCTTGCACTTTGTTAGTAAGTTGTTAGGTCATTCGCTTAGTTGCTTATGGTTAGGGTTGTGAGAGACAAGAGATGTCTGACTCAGACGATACGCGATCTAATGAGGTTCGCGAAGTTTCCCTTGGTTGGAATGACGCAGAGGAAGAGAAGGAAGAGTCGGTTTGTGGGGTGAGTGAGGGTGGCGATGAAGATGATGATGTTGATGAGGTGAAAAGTGGGGAAGATGATGCCCGATCTGCGATCTGTGGTTGATGAAACTAGCACTTCAGGTCACGTCGAGAGGTCGTCTTCTAGTGGGCTGCCTCCTAGGGCAGTAGACAGACACACTTTGAGGGTGTTCCCCTATCTGAGGGAAACGTATGGGATAACCGTGAGCGGTCTGGAGATCCATGAGCCCGACAAGGACGCCCGGGTCTTTAGTGATAGGTACAACCCACCGAACTATGGGGTTATAATTTATGAGGGGTAGCTGAGGGCGTACATGACGATACCATTCTCTAAGCTGGTTTGTGAGTTCTTGAACCATTGTGGCAAAGCGCCTTGTCAATTTGTGGGTAACACATGGCGGTTATTCAAGGTATTTGACCTGTTGAACGCCAGCTGTGAATACCGGATAGAGGTCACTGATATTATTGAGCATTTCTCAGTAAAGCGATCTCGAGCGCTTAACTTTAGCTTGCAAACTCGAGCTACGCTGTCGAGCATTATTGATGGTGTGAGTAATGAGTCTTGGGATAAAAGGTCGTTGCTGCTTGTTGGGAACTTCTGTGCTAGGGGGTTCAGTGTGGAAAATAGAATATGTGAATTTACTGGTGGGTACCAGTACAGTATCTGAGTATTCTGATGTTGCATTGGTTGATTTTGCACTGATGTTTCTATTTTGTTGTCTGTGCAGAGCTCGCTCTAGAGAAGGAGACGAATCAGGAGGTGATCGAGAAGTTTGCTAGGTTGACGCGAGCTGAGAAACGGGCAAAGCTTCCAGAGGTTGCGCATTTCTTTAAGGAACAGGGAGGGCCCGCGATTAGGGAGAAGAGGGCACGTGGTAAGGTGAGCGGTAAAGCATCGAGGAAACATGTGATGGAAAAGCGTAAGAGTGATTTGGTGATGAGGGAAGATAAGAATCGAGGTCGCGCTTTGGTCGGGTTAATCACCAATCGAGGTCTTTGGTACTTGAGGTTTTGGGGTTGGGAGGGGTCAAGAGGACGCCCGTTCGACTTGGATGACATCCTCTTTGAAATTCCTGAGCGAAGTCGCTTGCCAAAGAGGAAGGGTAGCGATCCGGAGGCTTGACCTGCTAAGGTCGCCAGGGTAGTTGAAACCGCGCTTTGGAGGTGGTGCTAGAGCTGGTGGGGAAGGGCGAACCGGGGGAAGAGCGTCTCGTAGTTCGAGGTCAAGTCCGATGCCCGACTTCAGTGTGTTGGGTGAGGAGACCACGGAGGTCGTTGGAGATACTCCCAGGAAGATGAAGGGGAAGGCTATTATGAAAGAGACTGGCAAAGGTCACTCCAGTGGTGGGAAAGATGAGTTGGAGAGTAATCTAATGTATGTGGATGACGTGTCTGGCAAAAAATGCTATGTGAAGAGGTCGGACTGTAGTTACAAATCCGCACCTATAGCTGCTTGTTTGCTGGAGGGAATGACACTGGATGGTGATATGAAGGACTTGGATTCCAAGGAGCTGGAGTCGAATTTGAGGGGGATGGATAAGGCGCTGTGCCTGGTGAGTAGCTCCTATATTATGACTTGTCTACTTTATTGTGATTTGTGTTATTATTGGATGCTAATGTGGTATATTGTGCAAGTTGTCGCAGCTGATTGCTGGGTACCAGAAATTGAAGACGACTGCCCAGTTCATTGAGCTAGAAAAGACTGAGGTCGAGTTGCTGAGGGACAAGCTCTCGACTCTTCGAGAAGTGGAGCAGTTTGAAAAGAAAGAGCTGGATGCTTTGAGGACGGAACTCACATCGCTGACGTTGGAGAAGACGTTAGCTGTCAATGAGTCGGTCGGGCTATGGCATGAGGTGGACGACCTGAAGAACAAAGTGGCTACCGCGAATGCTTATGCTGAAAGGTGCAAAACTACCGCTTTGCAGGCGAAGGAAGCTTATCTTGCTATTCGTGTTGAGATAGAGGAGCTGGAGAAAAAAGATTATGATCTGCAAGAGGAACATGAACGTGGGGCTTTGGGTGATCGTAGGGACGAGCCACTCGAAGATGCTAGTACTGTTCCTGAAGTCATGCCTCCTTCTTCTACTTGTGCGGTGGTTGGGTAGCCTCAGGCTTCGGGCGACTTGGATATGACCGTGACTGATGCAGCTGTAGCGACTTCTGGTAACCCGAGCTCTTCTCAAGTGTTGGATGTCCTTCTCACGGAAAGTTTTGATAACATTGTTTAAGATGGTTATTTGAGTTTGTGTTTGTATGTGGCCTTTGGCTTGAAACAATAGAGCTGGTTTCCTGGGGTAACCTGGGCAATTCGTCTTTCTTTATGTTTGCAACAATGATGAACTACTTGGCTTCCTTGAATGTATTGGGGAGTTCAAGTAGCGATGACTGGTGGCTAACTGAGCTGGATTTCCTAAGTAGACTCAGCATCTCAGTTAGTTTGCGAACTGCGGTTTAACTGTGGCCGTCAGTTCGCTCATTTGCTTGTATGGAAGGCATGTTGCTTTACTTTGTTCAATTAGCTTCGCGTATTATATGTCTGATTACATTTTGTAAGCGTGTGACTGTTGTTGCGACTTGTTGTGAGAGTGATATAGTCTAAACGACCTGTGAATTTGTTGACCTGTCTTGCTTGTTGTTCAGTTAAAGTGTTGTAGGTTGCACATATTTTGAGGACGCATGGAGCGTTCTATAATCTGGAGTTACTTGGGCTATAGTACGTGCATGGCACATGTAAGAATATGAGCGGTCGGGAGATATGAAATGATGGTTGCCAGGTGGCCTGCCGTTTGGCGTCTCGATGCCATTATGACTTGCCTTGGGAAGAGACGTTACTTGGGCATAAATAGAACTGTTTCAAGAAATTGAAGAGTATTTGCTCGTCTTCTTCTTCAAGTTGCTCTGTTCTTTTGGGTAGTGTTTGCATTCTTTCCTCTACTAATCACTTCATGTATGTGTTTTTGTTTCTTGATTCTTTGTTTGATCTAGAAAACTTTGTTCGTGTAGCAACTCGCTGATCGTTGGCTGTGTTTGTAGACTTTAAAATGGCTAGACGTCGTGAAAACACTGCTAGTGGTAATGAGGGGTCGAGGGAAACTTCTCCCCTAGTGATGGAGGAGATAGAATTTAGACCCCATCCCCTTGGTAACCATGGTAAGCGTAAAGCTGAGGATTCTGATGCTAGGAAAGGCAAGCGTGCGAAGGTGGAGGGATGCGGGCGACCTAGGGGGGTCGTGTTCAGGTCCTCGAGTCGTGGAGGGGGCGACGACCTGGGGCAAGATCACAATGCTGCGTCTGGCAGCTCGTCCCCGCATCTTGGTGACGTGGGGCACGACTTCTTCTACATTGGGAAGACAGGGAAGAAGCACATGGTGAAGCGTTCTGATTGTAGTTTCCATTCAGCCTCTATAGTGAGCTGTCTTTTGGAGGGACTAGTGTTAGACGGTGATAAAGACGAGCTGGAGAGTGAAAGTTTGGAAACGACCCTGAAGACCTCTGACACAGCTTGTTGTTTGGTGAGTTTTCTAGTTGTATCTTTTTATTGTGGCATGAATGAGGAATGTTAATAGTAACGTTCTCCGTGCAGTTTTTGGCGGGTATGATAGGTTGAAGCCAGAACCGTTCAAATAAGCGGTAGTGGCGATGGGTGGCGTATCGAGCTGGGCGAGGATGCATCTTTGCTTGGGAAGTCGATAAGAAGAAGTTGACGTCCCTGAGGAACAAACATCAGGACACGCTGAAGGAGAAGACTATTTTGGTTAGGGCGATGAGGGACCTGCAAAAACAGTTGGCGTCCGTGACTGAGTATGCCAAGCAGTGCCAAGTGGTGGCTCGCATCAAGCGCAGAAGGAGTATGATCGAACTTGTGAAGATCATGATGTGCTAGCGGAATTGTACGTGGAGCTACTCGAGAAGCAGGACCATGAAGCTGAAGAAACTGCCGCACTTGTCATTGCATGTGATGCGAGTCATATCCCTTCTACCAGTGTCGTTCCAAGGGACAAGCATGTTGTTGTTGATGTAGGACGATGAATTTTTAGACTTTTCTCTGTAAGTGTTAAAGTGAGTTTTTGGATATGTTATGATTTCTCCTCTCTGTAAGAAAGTGAAACAATAGAGCTGGTTTCTCAGGCTTGCCTGAGCAGTTCGCTTTTTGGTGTAGATCCTTAACGAGCTGGTTTCCACGAGAGTGGCAACTCGATGTTTTATAACACTTGTAAGAACTACTGATCTGGATTTCCTGGGTAAGCCCAGCAGATCGGTGAATTTGCGAATTGGTTTCCCGGCCTCGGGTCGGCAGTTCTATTGATGAATATGTATGGAATGCATGCTTTTGCTTATGTTTGATTGCTTGTAGCTAGTGTTTTGTTCGTGATGGTTGTAGTACATAATGGCTACAAAGCCGAGATGTAGCTTAAGAAAACGTTTTGCTTGTTAAGTATTACGCGAGAGAGCGATCTCACTGAATTAATTCTAGAAGTATAGGTCCTATACTAGTGAGAATTGGAAAGGCTATGAAGCCTGTTAGCTTAAGAGGGCGTTCTGCTCGCCGACAGTGTATTTAACCTATGAGGGCGTAATGCTCACTGAGAGCGTATTTCGCCTATGAAAGGCGTAGTGCTTACTGAGAGCATTGACAACCCGTAAAAACTCACTAGATTACTCTAACTTTATTCTTACGGTATCAATTATTTATTTCCTACTTTCACATATAGATTTATGCAATATATAGAGTACGGAATCGTTCCACTCCTAAACTACCAAGACATAAAGAAATCAATTAATCAACACAAGGGAACAATGGTGAGAGTAATATTTATAGAGGTGAATTTATACTATGAAACTAAATATATGAATTTAACTTATACTAATTTAACGAAGCAATTGAATAGGAATTGAATAAAATATAGAGAAGAATATGGAGAAGAGATTAGGGGGATTTGATTTCACTTAAATAAATTCCTAATATGCTAGTGTAGATTATTGCAATCATAACCAATTAAGATTAATTGTGATCCCTAATTATTCATGGCAATCTCTGCCAACTAATAATTAGCATGTGAGGAAGTTCAACCCATTCTCATGGAGAATCAACTAACCTACTAGAGTGAACTCTTAAATGCAATAATTCTAACTAACACATCAAGTCTTCATCCAAGCTTCATCAAACCCCTCTAATGGAGGTTTAGCTAGAATTCATTAGACTATCATTTCTAACACAAGTACAGTAAAAACAAGTCATTATTGAATAACTAATTAAACTTTCTTAATCTAAATTAACAATAGTCTAAGATTCAAACATGGATTACAATTGAAATTTAAACTAATTTAGAACTAAGATTATGAATACTAATTATCAATTTAAAACAACTAAATCTATGAATGAAAGATTGAATTCGAATTTAAATATTGAAATATAACTAAGTAATTTATTCTAAAATTCAAAACTTGTTCTCACAACTAATAAAATTGACACCTAATTAGATTAATCTATATAAACTAATTTAATCAATTAAAACAAATTCTATATTACAAAACTAAATTTTATGAACTAGAACTAGGTTTAGATCTAGATAGCTTAAGAGCTAAGCTTTTGTCTCTTGATATAGAAGAGCTAGATCCCTAAATTCGTGCATGGGCTGAAGAGTCATGTTTTGGGCCGAAAAATCGAGCCCAAAACCCAATTTGTTGAATCCAAGACTTCCCATTCTGGTCGTGTTACTGTAGCACAATTTTTCACCAATTTATACTACTCTGATCGAGTTAAGGTCAGGACCATTAGAAAGAGCTTTCTGAGCCGGCCATTTTGATATAAAATGGGCCCAAATCCGAGGTCTGAGTCCAAAGATATGGCCTTTTGAAGTTCTATTGACTTTTCTTCACCTTTCTAATCCAATTTGACTTTCACTTAACAAATTTTGACTTGGGCTTTTTAAGGGCTTTTTCTCCATGAAACTTGGGCTTTCTTCATAGAACTTTCATAGCAATCCCTTTAGCTCCGTTTCACGCCTAATTAGTAACAAATTTACATTTATTCAACTCCAAAGCCTGAAATACTCAAAAACACGTAATTAGTGATAAACCTATATTATTAATCACATAATTAGTCTAACATCATTATTGTTAAAGGGTTAAAACTACAGTTTTGGGCTCTTATCAAACCACCCCCAAACAGCATTTTGCTTGTCCTCAAGCAAATATGAGAAATTAGAATAAGTGACCAAAAATGTAGTTCTAACTAGTCTCGTTTCGCCGAGTGCGATTGCATTGACCATATGCAACAAGGCCTTAAACCACTAGGAATTTCCTAGTGGACGAGTTATAGCCTCGTGAGAGTTTTCCAGTGAAGGTACTCACAAACATCATCTATACTGTGACGACTAAGAAATAAAATTATTGTTTTCCTTATTTATGTCTCAATTATCTATACATCTCACTAGCAATGGATACAGAATAATCAAGTCGAAACCTAAGCTAATATATGCATAATAATTAATCATCTACGAATAAACAAATATACAATGAGTAATACTATGAAATGCACTAGCAGGTCCGTTTATGAAAACTCGGAATAGCGTCCTTAAGTAGGTCCTCACATAATGTCAAGACAAAAGCACTCTGATTTTTTCGCTAAAGTTTCGCTACTCCAGTGTGCAGTGGGCACACTTTACCTTACAATCTCAATGACACACAAGGAAGCCGGAGTCGATCAAACACATCTGCCACTTACTATCACACTAACCTATTCCTAATTGAGCTAGAGGTCTTTATTAGGTGTTGCGGGGATTAGGAGATGGTTTAAGAAGGAAGAAAATGGATATTCAAAAAGGACAAGTCTGAGATAATAGAGTCTTCATATTATGTAACTAGAGAAAACCTTGCTCTTTACTTTTGCTTCTACACTTTGTTTCCATCCTTAGCCATATTTTTCTTTTTCTTTGGCTTTTGACTCCTTTGATTCTATTTTTGGAGTTCTAATTCTTTATTTTATTTTATTTGGATGGAAACTTTCTTTCTTATTTGAAGCGACTAACAAATTCTTGATTTCAAAGGTCTTTCTCTTTTCTATTCTTCATCTCTATTCTCAGACTCATTCAAAGAATGGGTAGGAGGCTAATTTTTATTTTTATTTTGTTTTGTAAAAGGGTAAAGGAATTGTGGTTTATGAAAGGCTAAAGAAAGGCTCAGAGGGGCGACTAGCGAAAAATAATTTCATAAGATTTGAATTTATGGCTATATCGATCTAAAGAGGGCCTAAATTCTCGCTTAGGATATGGTATAGTGATCAAGCAAGTGGACGTGTGATTTCTCTATCCGGATTTTACTTCTCCCTTGTGTCATTTCTCAAATGTTTCACTCATATAAGGCTTTAAGCTATATTCTCACAGATTTGTAGAATAAGTACTCTAGCCTAGATTTGAAACTTACTACCAAACAATCATAGATACTCATGTAATATATTTATAGATAGGTGCAAATATTATTACCTATATATTAACCTAAGTTTCTAAAACTATTCTAATGCAAAAGCTACGTGAGACTTCTAGATTATTAAGAGCATGGAGAAAGAAAACAATACCAATATTCCTAACTGTATAACATAACTTTTTATTTATATTTTTAAAATTTTAAAATTTTTACTAGAAAACAAGTGCATATTATACATATCTATATCCTAACAGATGCCTTAATTACACGTGTTTCTTTGCCCACCCCCAAACAAAAAGCATGCTTTGTCCTCAAAGTATTTAAATAAAAAGGGTAGAAAAATACCATGGAAACGCGTGAAATTCTGGAACATCTGCAAAACAAGGTTATAACATACTAATATAGCAAATAAAACTGACACAACTTCATAAGAGTTCCACCCATTATGGGGTTAATAAGAAATAAATTGCTTGGGACATAAACAGACACTAACTGAAACAAAAAACTTACCTTATCTCCCGCTTAATCATCCTTCTAATCCTCTCCTTCTATAAAGAAATGAGGTTCCTTCGCGTCCTGCCATGCCATGATAATTTGCCAGGCTTGGTGCCATTTATCATCTACGGATGCTAACCTGTTAAGCGCCACTTGGTCGGATGGGGTGTAAGGTGCAACCTGATGAGGTTGTATCCTCCACCCTTGCCAATTCATTGCATGGAAAGATCGAATAATACAATTGGGTCTCACAATGTCGATCCCAACCCAATCCATGAAACGGGTACAAAAAATAGGGAAGAAACATAACATAATACGACAAACTAAAATAGGCATAAGAAGGTACTTATGCCTCATGCTATGGGCTCGCGCTAAACTAGAAACTAAAGTTCGGGGAAGGTCATAAAACATATGTCCCGTGGCTAAAACAAGGAAGATGCTTTTGCAAGTGGCGTCATTCACAGATTTGAAAAACGTCATTCCCCTAATATGTTTAGCATGATCCAAAACATAATAGTGCCCACGTTCATGGACAGGCTACCAAGGGCGACGTTGTATTCCCCTTGGTCCTCGATACGGAAAATTCCTGCCCCATAAGCCTCATGCAAAAACTCATAGGTGTAGACATACATATTATCTACCCAATAGCCCCATGGGTCTTGTATTTTAGTGGGCATAGCAAGTCCAAGAACAAATGCTAGCAAGAACCTGGTATTTCAGTGGGCGCGGATTGTGCTCCGGAGAATTTGGACTTACAGTGTTTTGGGTCGAATTAGGTGAATTTGGACTTACAATGTTTTGGGCGCGGGTCGCTCAACCTATGCCTGGGTAGGGCGCGGGTCACGCTCAGGGTAAATTAGATTGGCAGTGTTATGGGCACAGGTGGCGCTCCACTGAGGCGCAGGCGCCCTCCGAGGTGCTGAAATGCTGAAGTGAGAAGGAAAAAGAAGGAAAACTTGGGAGTGAAAGGTGAGAGATGAAAGTGAGAGATGTGAGTTGTGTGTGGAGAATGAATGAAGTTTATATAGGTTTTTAGTTTCAAAACGAATCGGGAAGTTGCCAAAAAGTTTTAAGGCAATTGCCGAAAACAAAAATTTCCAAAACCGAAAACGAAAACAACCATATTCTTGATTCTAAAACAAACCTAATATCTTTTAGGTTGAATTTAGGGTAGTAACTGCCTAACTCATTGATATTTCATCCTACCACAATATTTACTCATAGCCATGCCAATATCAGCAACATTCCCAACAATCATCGTAAAATTACATAATAAATTGTGGATCATATAAAAACCATGCTAAAAGAAATAATACCACCCCCAAACTATTCGGGAAGGTGGGATTAACACTAAAATCAACGCATAATTTGAAAAGAACAAAATTAAATTAAAATCGAAATTCAAATACAATTAACTACCGAATTCAAATTTAACTACTGAATTTAACAACTTAACATCCAATCTACTAAAACAATAAAACAACATCAAAACAACAAACAACAAGAAATCTAGCTACGAGGATGAGGAAGGGATAAGAATAGGAAGTTGAGTGATCAAGAATGGAAAAACCAAACACTTCATTCCCCAAACAAATTTTATAGAACGAGTTTAGAAAATTTGTTTTAAACGTCAGGTCTTTTAAAGTCGATTCCGTAGACTTAATATGGGGTCGTTTTTAAGTCGATTCCCTAGATTGTGCACACCCCTAAACAAGCAAGAAACTGGGGTGGCACAAAATAGATGATGCGTGGTCAACTATAAACTAATAGTTGAAAGAGTTGGGGGTCTAGCCATAAAAACATGATACTAAATGCACCTCCAAACAAAATAAAGTTGTATAATTGGAAGCAATCATGTAGAAGAATGAAAGAAAACTTATGCAACCCATCAAAGAACATATGCAAACCATCATGTTATAGCTGCATTAAAAAGTTGGAATGACCCAAAAGATAAATTAGCAATACTTTAGGTGACAAAGGAATAAAGTATGGATCCTGATGTCTTTCATGAAGCTCAGATGAGGAAAAATAAGACAAACTAGGTGTCTTGCTACACTCGGTCAAAGCTTGGTTCTCAACTACAAGAATGGTGTACTCATGGGATTGTGTGCTAGGCAAACACTCTTCACTGTGAGGGTTGAAAAAATTATAGAGGGTCTCTGAGGCAATTGGCTCAAGGGCAAAATCGAGGTTCCTTTGAAATGGTGGGTGAATGGATGGCTTAGTTTGGTCGATGGTTGGATTATAGGAGGTGGTAACTTCGTGGATGGTGGTCGGTTAGTGGTTCATCGGTTGGTGGATCCTCACACGCTCTTAAGAAATCATAGAAGTCTTCATCTAGCTTAGTTGAATCCAGAAGTTGTGGTTCGTGGCTTTATCTTTAAGAAATTCATCTATTTCTTCCATTGTTATTTTCTCACCGCCAAACTAAATTGAGATTCACATTGTGATAAAGAAGTTACTTCTTTTAATTCCCTACACATGACCTTGTTCATGCCTTATATTATAATTGTTAATCTCTATTTCCTCACCCTTTTCCTCTAAAACACTATAAGTATCCTCAATGGCATTGTAGTAGCCATATAGAGGGATGTATCACATAAATCTTGGGCCAAGATCTACGCCCGCATCAGTAGGTGTATGGGGCCCAGAAAATGGGCCCAAGACCAAACTATGCCCTAGGAGTAACCCTAAAAGAGGGATATAAAAAAGGAGGAGATGAGGAGAGAGAGAAGAGGGGGTGCGGAATGGAGGCGGGGGGCGAGGAGTGAGAGGTGAACTACGGCTTGATCCCGAAAGTGGTACGTGGGCAACCTAATTGGTGCAACCGATCTAAAAGAGAGTGAGAGTACGAAAATTAGGAGGTCGCGGTATTGTGGTGCGACAAATGGCTTACCCCCTGTGGGGACCGAAAGTAGATTAGTAGATAAGGAGGTAAATAAATGGAGAAAAATGGGAACCCTAATAACTCGTTCTTCTCGGATCCGCATCGAGGGAAAAGAAAGTGGATGGGGAAACATGACAGCAGAATAGCTGATGAACACATTGAGGGAAGTAGATTGGTCGTCACCGCCACGTCCACTAACTAAATTCTTCTCCAGATTTACTTTATCTCGTTCTATTTCTAGATGGATCAGCCGTCCCCAAATGCAATCTTTAATATTATTGGACTAGTTACTTCATCATGGTCATCTTTATCCTTTGAATTGCGTTCTTGAGAAGGCCGATGGCTATTATCTGCCGTCTCTATCAGAGGAGGATATTTTATTACATCAACAAAGATCCCCTTCGAGAAGTCTTTGAGGGGAAGAGGAGCTATGTTGTGTTTATATACCTTCCAACCACTTCTACATTGGAGACATTTTCCTTGTTCACTCAAATGATTTAGAGTCCGAGTTTATCCGTTCGCGAAGAAGGAATTGAAATTACACCGGGAAGCCACTCACCGCGAGAACTTCAAACTTACGAAGAAGGTAACACACCACCGCCCCTCACGCTGAATTTTGATCTTGCTAGGAGAGTTTCTTTGTATGCACGATTGAAAAAAGTGATCATATTGGCGTGTGGGTTATGAAAGACAAATGGGTGTGTGGAGATGGGGTGTAAAGTTTTGATGAGATGCCCGAGAGGAATGTTGTTACTTGACCGCGATAATAACGGGACTAGTTCGGGGTGGGTGTTATAAAGAATCCCTGTTGTATTTTTCAGAAATGTGGGGATCAGATGATGTACAGTGTGATTCGTATACATTTGCTAGTGCATTGAAGGCTTGTGCTGATTCATGTGACTGGAAGTCTGGTGTGGAGAATTGGACTATGGAGTGCGTTTGTTTGAAAGAATGAAGATTCATGACGTGGTTTCATGGACAATGATTATATCGTCTTATGTTCAAATAGGACGAGAGGAGCTTGCAGTCTGAACATTTGTTAGGATGGGGAGTCGGTGTTTGTCCTAATGAGTTCACTTTTGCCTCAATCATTTCTGCCTGTGCAAACCTTTGTGAGAGTTTATTGGGGTGAGCAGCAGTTACATTAGCATGTCATACGTAGGTTTAGAATATTCTTTGTCGGTTGCAAATGCCATAATGACTATGTATTCAAAATGTGGGCGTGTAAGATCTAGTTCAATGGTATTTAATGGGATGGTAAGAAGGGATATTGTGTCATGGACTACAATAATAATAGCAGGTGTTCCCAGGATGGCCATTGTGAAGAAGCCTTTGACTATTATTCAAGGATGAGGGGTGAAGGACGAAACCGAATGAGTTTAGTCTCTCGCTTATTGAGTGTCGTGAAAATATGGCTATTCTTGAGCAAGGGAAGCAATTACATGCTCATATACCGTTGATTGGGCTAGAAAATGATCTAATGATTCACAGTGCATTGATTAATATGTATTGCAAATGTGGGAGTGTACAAGAGGCTTCAAGGATCTTTAATCTTTGTGGAAAATGACAAGATGTTGTGGTCGTGGGACAGCTATGATTAATGGTTACGCTGAACATGGACATTGTAAAGAAGCAATTGATTTGTTTGAGAAGACGTTGAGGGTGGGCATGAGACCTGATGATGTGACCTTCATTGGTGTTCTAGGTGCATGTAGCCATGCGGGACTAATTGATCTCGGTTTCCACTATTTCAACTTGATGAGTAGGAAATATCATATTAATCCCGAAAGAACACTATGGCTGCATGATTGATCTCCTCTACCGACTATTTGGGCGACTAAAAGGCGAGCAAAATGATACATGGAATGCCATATAAAAAGGATGACGTTGTTTGGTCGTCCTTGCTCACAGCATGTAGAGCCCGTGGTGATATTGAACGTGGAAGACGTGCAGCAGAGCACCTTCTAGAATTGAATCCAAATTGTGCAGTGACTTATATTACCTTATGTAACATTTAGTCCGCGAAAGGGGAGTGGAAGGATGCAGCAGATATGAGAAAACGAATGAGGTCAAAGGGGGTTGTAAAGGAGCCAGGGTGGTCTTGGATTAAGGTCAAGGTTACGAAGATTTAGAAAAGAAAGAGTTTAAGCAGATTCTCATTGATGGAATTGCGATGGGGGTCCTTCGAGGACGCAGTTGTCCACATTGGCAGCCTAATTTCTCCTAGAAGCCTTACTGGTACAGATGTGTAATTCTTATGGTCGAGACGTGGTCAACATGAAATGAGAGCCGCAGCTATGTTTTAAGTTTCAGCTTGATGATGCCGGGTGGGTGGCACGGAATTGATTCTAAAAAGCAAAAGAAAGGGTGTGGATTGATCAAATACATTATGTCGACAAGAGTTGGCGAGGGCCCAATATTCGCAGCTCCACAAGTAATACTTCATACTCGTGCATTTGTAATAGAATTCACGAAACCGAACGAGGTTTCAAGTATCCAAGTGTGTCCATGAGAAGTTTCGAGATTACAAAGAATGTATCGAAGAGACTTAAGAGAGCAAGGATGGAACTGCTTCCAACTCGGCACAACAATGCAAGAAAACAAGGGTGTGCTACACGTTATGCGAGAGGCATACACCGCAAATAGGTTTCGAGAAAAAGAGAAAGATCCACCGCATCGCTGAACGAGTGGAGATTGAGCTAGTATTGAGAGATGGATCCATCTCACCTATAAAGCCAGGAATGGGGCCCTCCGCGAAGCGGAGTTCCCGGATGCACATTCCAAAGGAGAGCGAGGGGGGTCCGAGAAGACCCTTCGCGGATATGTCGGGGGCATTCGGCGAGAGCGGAGGGTTCGAAAGACCCTTCGGATATGTCGTGGGGCTATCCGAATGAGTGCGGGGGGATTAGCCCTCTGCGGGCCCTCGTGTCCAAACAGCGCGTGTGGGGCAGGCAGAGCTGTCCCGGACCGGCGTGTCCGAAGCCTCGAGCGGGATAGGATATGCGGACAGCAGATCCGAATCAAACATGGGGGCAAGCTGAGTTGCCCCTCACCAGACTCCACTCCTGAGCAGAGATAGCGGGGGGGATGAGCCCTCCGCGACAACCCGAGCAAACCCGGGGAGTGGGATGAGCCCTCCGCGGATCAGAGATGCTAGAGATACATGGGGCAATGAGAGAGCCCTAACCGGCGACAACCCGGTCGAGCCCGTGGAGTGGGATGAGCCCTCCGCGGATCAGAGATGCTAGAGATACATGGGGCAATGAGAGCCCTAACCGGGCGACAACCGGTCGAGACCGCTGAGGATGAGCCCTCCGCCGATCGAGACGCTAGAGATACATGGGGCAATGAGAGAGCCCTAACCGGCGACAACCCGGTAGAGACCGCGGAGTGGGATGAGCCCTCCGCGTATTAGAGATGTTAGAGATACATGGGCAATGAGAGAGCCCCAACCGCCGACAACCCGGTCGAGCCCGCGGAGTGGGATGAGCCCTCCGCGGATCAGAGATGTTAGAGATACATGGGGCAATGAGAGAGCCCCAACCGGCGACAACCCGGTCGAGCCCGCGGAGTGGGATGAGCCCTCCGGATCAGAGATGCTAGAGATACATGGGGCAATGAGAGAGCCCTAACCGGCGACAACCCGGTCGAGACCGCGGAGTGGGATGAGCCCTCCGCGGATCAGAGACGCTAGAGATACATGGGGCAATGAGAGAGCCCTAACCGGCGACAACCCGGTAGAGACCGCGGAGTGGGATGAGCCCTCCGCGTATTAGAGATGTTAGAGATACATGGGGCAATGAGAGAGCCCCAACCGGCGACATCCCGGTCGAGCCCGAGTGGGATGAGCCCTCCGCGGATCAGAGATGTTAGAGATACATGGGGCAATGAGAGAGCCCCAACTGGCGAAAACCCGGTCGAGCTCGCGGAGTGGGATGAGCCCTTCACGGGACAGAAAGGCAAGAGACAGGCAGGTCAAAGAGAGTAGCCCCAGAGCCTGGTTGAGCCGCAGGTCGGAGTTACAAGAGATATGCGGACATGAAATCCGAATCAAACATGGGGGCAAACTGGGTTGGCCCTCATCAGGCTTCTTTTCAGAACAGAGACAGTAAGGGTGATGAGTCTTCCGCAAGCCGGAGTTCCAAACTGCAATTGGAAGGGGACGAGTCCCTTTGCGGACGGGATATTGAGGTCCATGAGTAAGGGCAAAGGGGATGAGCCCTTTGGCGGATACAATATTGAATTCTGTGAAAGGGTGAGACACTCCGTGCACATAGTAGTAAGTTATGTGGAGGAGAGTTTATGGCCGGGACAAGACACTCTGCGGGTACGGTAGTGAATTTTGTAGATGAGAGTGGATAGCTGGGTGGAGACACTTCGCTGGCATGAGAATGGAGTTTGAAGAGTGAGAGTGAAGGGGATGAGACCCTTCGTGGATACGCTAATGAGTTCTATGAATGAGAACCGATAAAGTGAGACACTTCACAGACATACGGTCTAGTAGCTGAGTACGTGGATATGAGATGTCCTGAGGAGAAGAAGGCTACGTAAAGTCACAGGACAATGTGGATATCTAGAGTTCAGAGAAAGAGACAAGGAAGCTTGAGGACTTCTCGGGTCCGCCGTCGTCATCGCCGCCGAACCCGAGAAGGGGGCAATTGTAGTAGCCATATAGAGGGATGTATCACATAAGTACTGGGCCAAGAGATACGGCCCAGACCGTAGTGTGTATGGGGCCCAGAAAATGGGCCCAAGACCAAACTATGCCCTAGGAGTAACCCTAAAAGAGGGATATAAAAAGGAGGAGATGAGGAGAGAGAAGAGGGGCTGAGAATGGAGGAGGCAGGGGGGTGAGGAGTGAGAGGTGAACTACGGCGGCTTGATCCCGAAAGGGTACGTAGGCAACCTAATTGGTGCAGCCGATCTAAAAGAGAGTGAGAGTACGAGTAAATTAGGAGGTCGCGGTATTGTGGTGCGACAGGCATCATTCAAATGTGTCAAGAAATCATCCAACCGAGTGCGGTTAGCAAACACAAAGGCCTAGACATGCTCAACTGGAGGGTCCATATTAAGAGAATGCCAATAGTTATCAAATTCTTCCTCTGTCACATCTTTATAAATATCTTCTAATGTGTCATCATTATATTCATCGTTAGATGGATCAATGGGAGGTTCCTCAGAGGCATCTATCGAATTTGAGTGGTCATCCAAAACATGTCCTAAAGAGTCGTCTTCAAGAAATTCCTCATCTAGGTGGGGTGTGGAGTCAACATAATGGTTAATGGTTAATGGGAGGGTCATGGGAAGGTAATGATTCATGAAATTCAGGGTAGGTCTTAACTAGGTCGAATGGTGTGGTTATGGGAATAGGTTGTTCTAGTTGTGTGTCGATCTTTGGCAAGGTTGAAAGTTCTTTGTTAGGCAAGGAGATCATGGAAATCATTTGGGCTATGTTCAAGCATAGTTTGGGAAATTTGGTCCAGGAAGGGTGGCTTAACTAGATGGGTGGCTGATTTTTGGCATGGTGGAAATGTCTTGTTGGTATGGTGTTCGATAGTCATAGTTATTGGCATTTGAGTGACTCTGGTTGATCTCGTATTGTGATGGGATAGGTTGAGGTTAAATAAATATGGGACATGAATGGGCAAAGTGTAGTGCGGATCTCAACAAATTGTGCACGGAAAAGTGTTTGATTTGTTATACACACTCATTACGGAACTAGAATTATACGACACTGGTTGACTCCCTGTATAGTTTGGATGACTAGAAAACTCTTGATTGCATGGGTCACTATAAAAATTTGAAAATTGAGGTTCATAATTATTATTATATTATATAGTAGGCTCAAACTTTTGATATAATGGTAATGACTACCACAGCATGAACATGGTGAAGGGTTTGCATAATAATCATATGATTGTTGGTCTACATATTGATATGCCATATTGGTTTTACAAATATATTATAGGACAATTAATATGCAACCAAAACTCTAACTATAAATTTCCAGATAGGCATGTACGTTGATGTTTATGATAAACAAGCCTGATTATACTAGAATTGAAACTCCTCTGACAGAAGAGGCTAGGAGTGGAAGAAGGAGTACCTGAATGCCTCCTTGCTACGCGTATGAATAGCATCTTGTATACCTTGATCTCGATTATTTGAAGAAGTTAGAAACATCGAATAACTTGAAGAAATGGAAGTTTGGATTGACCTGTGAAAATTGGGCTGCTCCAGAAGAAGGCGCGGGGTGCGCTTAGAATTTGCTTGTGAAAGGCACAGGTCATGCTTGTTCCTGAGACAATTTTCAGTGAGTTGAGCATGGGGGGCGCTCAGAATTTGCCTGTGAAGGGCGCGGGTCGTGCTCATGTGGAACTCGAGTTACAGTATTTTGAGCGCAGGTCGCGCTCAAACTTTGCCTTGTATGGGCGCGGTTTGCGCTCTCCAAAAAATTTGAAATTTTTACAGTAGGTTGCTAAGACATCCAGTAAGTAGTATGTAAAATTTCAGAACAATCGGAGCTATGAAAGGAAACAATTTTCAGACACAATACAAACAACCGAATGGTTAACCAATCAAAACAGAGCCAAAAATTGCCAAAATTTTACTGGAGACTTTTGATAGATCATGCATGTTTCTATAAAAATATTAGAGAAATTGGAGTTCTATATATCCTCCTTATCGGCTATTGTTCCAGAAATTAAGTGTTGCAAAACTGCAGAAACACACTGGAAACACTCCACTAGTTAGGAGGTCAAAACAAATAAAAAACTCATCAAATAATTACTACAAACTCCTGAATTAGGATAGATATTCCTGTAAAAAATTTAGAATTTTTGGAACTGCCTAAGTAACCTTACTCGTCTGTTTTTAAGAACTTACGGTTTGAAAACTGAAATGCAGCACTGTAAAGATCGTATTTGTTCACAAGGTAAAACAGTTAGGAAATTTCTGAAAATATTCCAGTAACTCAATAACACCTTAGATGTTATGCCTGAAAATATTTAGAATTTTGAAAATTTAGAAATACCTTTACCCCAGAGTATTCGTCACCGTGATTCCATGATCTTAAGGGGGCCAGGTAAGGCAAAAAGGAGGGCGGATTAAAACAGTGAATTTCAAGAATGAATAGTAACGAAAAATGAGAAACAAGAAAGACAAATTAAAAGGGTGGGTGGGTAGAGAATGGGGGATTGCCCTTCGGATTTAAGCAATTGAATTCTTGTCCTGAAAGAGTTTAAGATGGCAGCGGCGCCATTTGACAACCCATAAAAACTCACTAGATTACTCTAACTTTATTCTTACGGTATTGATTATTTATTTCCTACTCTCACATATAGATTTATGCAATATATAGAGTACGGAATCGTTCCACTCCTAAACTACCAAGACATAAAGAAATCAATTAATCAACACAAGAGAATAATGGTGAGAGTAATATTTATAGAGGTGAATTTATACTATGAAACTAAATATATGAATTTAACTTATACTAATTTAACTAAGCAATTGAATATGAATTGAATAAAATATAGAGAAGAATATGGAGAAGAGATTAGGGGGATTTGATTTCACTTAAATAAATTCCTAATATGCTAGTGTAGATTATTGCAATCATAACCAATTAAGATTAATTGTGATCCCTAATTATTCATGGCAATCTCTGCCAACTAATAATTAGCATGTGAGGAAGTTCAACCCATTCTCATAGCGAATCAACTAACTTACTAGAGTGAACTTTTAAATGCAATAATTCTAACTAACACATCAAGTCTTCATCCAAGCTTCATCAAACCCCTCTAATGAAGGTTTAGCTAGAATTCATTAGACTATCATTTCTAACACAAGAACAAGTAAAACAAGTCATTATTGAATAACTAATTAAACTTTCTTAATCTAAATTAACAATAGTCTAAGATTCAAACATGGATTACAATTGAAATTTAAACTAATTTAGAACTAAGATTATGAATACTAATTATCAATTTAAAACAACTAAATCTATGAATGAAAGATTGAATTCAAATTTAAATATTGAAATATAACTAAGTAATTTATTCTAAAATTCAAAACTTGTTCTCACAACTAATAAAATTGACAACTAACTAGATTAATCTATATAAACTAATTTAATCAATTAAAACAAATTCTATATTACAAAACTAAATTTTATGAACTAGAATTAGGTTTAGATCTAGATAGCTTAAGAGCTAAGCTTTTGTCTCTTGATATAGAAGAGCTAGATCCCTAAATTCGTGCATGGGCTGAAGAGTCATGTTTTGGGCCGAAAAATCGAGCCCAAAACCCAATTTGTTGAATCCAAGACTTCCCATTCTGGTCGTGTTACTGTAGCACAATTTTTCACCAATTTATACTACTCTGATCGAGTTAAGGTCAGGACCATTAGAAAGAGCTTTACGAGCCGGCCATTTTGATATAAAATGGGCCCAAATCCGAGGTCTGAGTCCAAAGATATGGCCTTTTGAAGTTCTATTGACTTTTCTTCACCTTTCTAATCCAATTTGACTTTCACTTAACAGCTTTGACTTGGGCTTTTTAAGGGCTTTTTCTCCATGAAACTTGGGCTTTCTTCATAGAACTTTCATAGCAATCCCTTTAGCTCCGTTTCACGCCTAATTAGTAACAAATTTACATTTATTCAACTCCAAAGCCTGAAATACTCAAAAACACGTAATTAGTGATAAACCTATATTATTAATCACATAATTAGTCTAACATCATTATTGTTAAAGGGTTAAAACTACAGTTTTGGGCTCTTATCAAACCACCCCCAAACAGCATTTTGCTTGTCCTCAAGCAAATATGAGAAATTAGAATAAGTGACCAAAATGTAGTTCTAACTAGTCTCGTTTTCGCCGAGTCGCGATTGCATTGACCATATGCAACAAGGCCTTAAACCACTAGGAATTTCCTAGTGGGCCGAAGTTATAGCCTCGTGAGAGTTTTCCAGTGAAGGTACTCACAAACATCATCTATACTGTGACGACTAAGAAATAAAATTATTGTTTTCCTTATTTATGTCTCAATTATCTATACATCTCACTAGCAATGGATCTGAGAATAATCAAGTCGAAACCTAAGCTAATATATGCATAATAATTAATCATCTACTATAAACAAATATACAATGAGTAATACTATGAAATGCACTAGCAGGTCCGTTTATGAAAACTCGGAATAGCGTCCTTAAGTAGGTCCTCACATAATGTCAAGACAAAAGCACTCTGATTTTTTCGCTAAAGTTTCGCTACTCCAGTGTGCAGTGGGCACACTTTACCTTACAATCTCAATGACACACAAGGAAGCCGGAGTCGATCAAACACATCTGCCACTTACTATCACACTAACCTATTCCTAATTGAGCTAGAGGTCTTTATTAGGTGTTGCGGGGATTAGGAGATGGTTTAAGAAGGAAGAAAATGGATATTCAAAAAGGACAAGTCTGAGATAATAGAGTCTTCATATTATGTAACTAGAGAAAACCTTGCTCTTTACTTTTGCTTCTACACTTTGTTTCCATCCTTAGCCATATTTTTCTTTTTCTTTGGCTTTTGACTCCTTTGATTCTATTTTTGGAGTTCTAATTCTTTATTTTATTTTATTTGGATGGAAACTTTCTTTCTTATTTGAAGCGACTAACAAATTCTTGATTTCAAAGGTCTTTCTCTTTTCTATTCTTCATCTCTATTCTCAGACTCATTCAAAGAATGGGTAGGAGGCTAATTTTTATTTTTATTTTGTTTTGTAAAAGGGTAAAGGAATTGTGGTTTATGAAAGGCTAAAGAAAGGCTCAGAGGGGCGACTAGCGAAAAATAATTTCATAAGATTTGAATTTATGGCTATATCGATCTAAAGAGGGCCTAAATTCTCAAACAGGATATGGTATAGTGATCAAGCAAGTGGACGTGTGATTTCTCTATCCGGTTTTACTTCTCCCTTGTGTCATTTCTCAAATGTTTCACTCATATAAGGCTTTAAAGCTATATTCTCCACAGGGATTTGTAGAATAAGTACTCTAGCCTAGATTTGAAACTTACTACCAAACAATCATAGATACTCATGTAATATATTTATAGATAGGTGCAAATATTATTACCTATATATTAACCTAAGTTTCTAAAACTATTCTAATGCAAAAGCTACGTGAGACTTCTAGATTATTAAGAGCATAGAGAAAGAAAACAATACCAATATTCCTAACTGTATAACATAACTTTTTATTTATATTTTTAAAATTTTAAAATTTTTACTAGAAAACAAGTGCATATTATACATATCTATATCCTAACAGATGCCTTAATTACACGTGTTTCTTTGCCCACCCCCAAACAAAAGCATGCTTTGTCCTCAAAGTATTTAAATAAAAAGGGTAGAAAAATACCATGGAAACGCGTGAAATTCTGGAACATCTGCAAAACAAGGTTATAACATACTAATATAGCAAATAAAACTGACACAACTTCATAAGAGTTCCACCCATTATGGGGTTAATAAGAAATAAATTGCTTGGGACATAAACAGACACTAACTGAAACAAAAAACTTACCTTATCTCCCGCTTAATCATCCTTCTGATCCTCTCCTTCTATAAAGAAATGAGGTTCCTTCGCGTCCTGCCATGCCATGATAATTTGCCAGGCTTGGTGCCATTTATCATCTACGGATGCTAACCTGTTAAGCGCCACTTGGTCGGATGGGGTGTAAGGTGCAACCTGATGAGGTTGTATCCTCCACCCTTGCCAATTCATTGCATGGAAAGATCGAATAATACAATTGGGTCTCACAATGTCGATCCCAACCCAATCCATGAAACGAGTACAAAAAATAGGGAAGAAACATAACATAATACGACAAACTAAAATAGGCATAAGAAGGTACTTATGCCTCATGCTATGGGCTCGCGCTAAACTAGAAACTAAAGTTCGGGGAAGGTCATAAAACATATGTCCCGTGGCTAAAACAAGGAAGATGCTGCAAGTGGCGTCATTCACAGATGAAAAACGTCATTCCCCTAATATGTTTAGCATGATCCAAAACATAATAGTGCCCACGTTCATGGACAGGCTACCAAGGGCGACGTTGTATTCCCCTTGGTCCTCGATACGGAAAATTCCTGCCCCATAAGCCTCATGCAAAAACTCATAGGTGTAGACATACATATTATCTACCCAATAGCCCCATGGGTCTTGTATTTTAGTGGGCATAGCAAGTCCAAGAACAAATGCTAGCAAGAACCTGGTATTTCAGTGGGCGCGGATTGTGCTCCGGAGAATTTGGACTTACAGTGTTTTGGGCGCGGGTCGCGCTCAGGTGAATTTGGACTTACAATGTTTTGGGCGCGGGTCGCGCTCAACCTATGCCTGGGTAGGGCGCGGGTCACGCTCAGGGTAAATTAGATTGGCAGTGTTATGGGCACAGGTGGCTCCAATCGAAGCGCAGCGCCCCTCAGAAGTCTTTGAAATGTCAAGTGAGAAGGAAAAAGAAAGAAAACTTGGGAGTGAAAGGTGAGAGATGAAAGTGAGAGATGTGAGTTGTGTGTGGAGAATGAATGAAGTTTATATAGGTTTTAGTTTCAAAATGAATCGAAGTTGCCAAAAGTTTTAAGGCAATTGCGAAAACAAAATTTCCAAAACCAAAACGAAAACAACCATATTCTTGATTCTAAAACAAACCTAATATCTTTTAGGTTGAATTTAGGGTAGTAACTGCCTAACTCATTGATATTTCATCCTACCACAATATTTACTCATAGCCATGCCAATATCAGCAACATTCCCAACAATCATCGTAAAATTACATAATAAATTGTGGATCATATAAAAACCATGCTAAAAGAAATAATACCACCCCCAAACTATTCGGGAAGGTGGGATTAACACTAAAATCAACGCATAATTTGAAAAGAACAAAATTAAATTAAAATCGAAATTCAAATACAATTAACTACCGAATTCAAATTTAACTACTGAATTTAACAACTTAACATCCAATCTACTAAAAACAATAAAAACAACATCAAAACAACAAACAACAAGAAATCTAGCTACGAGATGAGGAAGGGATAAGAATAGGAAGTTGAGTGATCAAGAATGGAAAAACCAAACACCCCACCCCCAAACAAATTTTATAGAACAGAGTTTAGAAAATTTGTTTTAAACGTGGGTCTTTTAAAGTCAGATTCCCGTAGACTTAATATGGGGTCGTTTTAAGTCAGATTCCCCTAGATTGTGCACACCCCTAAACAAGCAAGAAACTGGGGTGGCACAAAATAGATGATGCGTGGTCAACTATAAACTAATAGTTGAAAGAGTTGGGGGTCTAGCCATAAAAACATGATACTAAATGCACCTCCAAACAAAATAAAGTTGTATAATTGGAAGCAATCATGTAGAAGAATGAAAGAAAACTTATGCAACCCATCAAAGAACATATGCAAACCATCATGTTATAGCTGCATTAAAAAGTTGGAATGACCCAAAAGATAAATTAGCAATACTTTAGGTGACAAAGGAATAAAGTATGGATCCTGATGTCTTTCATGAAGCTCAGATGAGGAAAAATAAGACAAACTAGGTGTCTTGCTACACTCGGTCAAAGCTTGGTTCTCAACTACAAGAATGGTGTACTCATGGGATTGTGTGCTAGGCAAACACTCTTCACTGTGAGGGTTGAAAAAATTATAGAGGGTCTCTGAGGCAATTGGCTCAAGGGCAAAATCGAGGTTCCTTTGAAATGGTGGGTGAATGGATGGCTTAGTTTGGTCGATGGTTGGATTATAGGAGGTGGTAACTCAGGTGGATGGTGGCTGGTTAGTGGTTCATCAGTTGGTGGATCCTCACACGCTCTTAAGAAATCATAGAAGTCTTCATCTAGCTTAGTTGAATCCGTAAAGTTGTGGTTCGTGGCTTTATCTTTAAGAAATTCATCTATTTCTTCCATTGTTATTTTCTCAGCTGCCAAACTAAATTGAGATTCACATTGTGATAAAGAAGTTACTTCTTTTAATTCCTGCACATGACCTTGTTCATGCCTTATATTATAATTGTTAATCTCTATTTCCTCACCCTTTTCCTCTAAAACACTATAAGTATCCTCAATGGCATTGTAGTAGCCATATAGAGGGATGTATCACATAAGTACTGGGCCAAGAGATACGGCCCAGACCGTAGTGTGTATGGGGCCCAGAAAATGGGCCCAAGACCAAACTATGCCCTAGGAGTAACCCTAAAAGAGGGATATAAAAAGGAGGAGATGAGGAGAGAGAGAAGAGGGGGGCTGAGAATGGAGGCAGAGGGGGTGAGGAGTGAGAGGTGAACTACGGCGGCTTGATCCCGAAAGGGTACGTAGGCAACCTAATTGGTGCAGCCGATCTAAAAGAGAGTGAGAGTACGAGTAAATTAGGAGGTCGCGGTATTGTGGTGCGACAAATGGCGCCGTCTGTGGGGACCGAGTAGATTAGTAGATAAGGAGGTAGCGAAATGGAGAAAAATGGGAACCCTAATAACTCGTTCTTCTCCAGATCCAGATCAGAGGGAAAAGAAAGTGGATGGGGAAACATGACAGCAGAATAGCTGATGGACACATTGAGGGAAGTAGATTGGTCGTCACCGCCACGTCCACTAACTAAATTCTTCTCCAGATTTACTTTATCTCGTTCTATTTCTAGATGGATCAGCCGTCTCAAATGCAATCTTTAATATTATTGGACTAGTTACTTCATCATGGTCATCTTTATCCTTTGAATTGCGTTCTTGAGAAGGCCGATGGCTATTATCTGCCGTCTCTATCAGAGGAGGATATTTTTTATTATCATCAAAGATCCTTCGAGAAGTGCCGGGAAGAGGAGCTATGTTGTGTTTATATACCTTCCAACCACTTCTACATTGGAGACATTTTCCTTGTTCACTCAAATGATTTAGAGTCCGAGTTTATCCGTTCGTGGAAGGAATTGAAATTACAATCGAAGCCACTCACCGAGAACTTGAAACTTACGAAGAAGGTAACACACCACCGCCCTCACGCTGAATTTTGATCTTGCTAGGAGAGTTTCTTTGTAATGCATCGATGAAAAAAGTGATCATATTGACGTGTGGGTTATGAAAAGACAATGGGTGTGTGGAGATGGGGTGTAAAGTTTTGATGAGATGCCCGAGAGGAATGTTGTTACTTGACTTTGCGATAATAATAACGGACTAGTTCGGGTGGGTGTTATAAAGAATCCCTGTTGTATTTTTCAGAAATGTGGGGATCGAGATGATGTCAGATGTGATTCGTATACATTTGCTAGTGCATTGAAGGCTTGTCTTTGATTCATGTGGACCGAAGTCCGTGTGGAGAATTGGACTATGGAGTGCGTTTGTTTGAAAGAATGAAGATTCATGGCGTGGTTTCATGGACAATGATTATATCGTCTTATGTTCAAATAGGGCGAGAGGAGCTTGCAGTGCAAAACATTTGTTCGGATGGGGAGTCGTGTTTTGTCCTAATGAGTTCACTTTTGCCTCAATCATTTCTGCACAGCAAACCTTGTGAGAGTTTATTGGGGTGAGCAGTTACATTCGCATGTCATACAGGTAGGTTTAGAATATTCTTTGTCGATTGCAAATGCCATAATGACTATGTATTCAAAATGTGGGCGTGTAAGATCTAGTTCAATGGTATTTAATGGGATGGTAAGAAGGGATATTGTGTCATGGACTACAATAATAGCGAGGGTGTTCCTGGGATGGCCATTGTGAAGAAGCCTTTGACTATTATTCAAGGATGAGGGTGAAGGACGAAACCGAATGAGTTTAGTCTCTCGAAGCTTATTGAGTGTCGGCGAAATATGGCTATTCTTGAGCAAGGGAAGCAATTACATGCTCATATCTTGTTGATTGGGCTAGAAAATGATCTAATGATTCACGGTGCATTGATTAATATGTATTGCAAATGTGGGAGTGTACAAGAGGCTTCAAGGATCTTTAATCTTTGTGGAAAATGACAGTGTTGTGTCGTGGGCGGACATATGATGATTAATGGTTCTGCCAACATGGACATTGTAAAGAAGCAATTGATTTGTTTGAGAAGACGTTGAGGGTGGGCATGAGACCCGATGATGTGACCTTCATTGGTGTTCTAGGTGCATGTAGCCATGCGGGACTAATTGATCTCGGTTTCCACTATTTCAACTTGATGAGTAGGAAATATCATATTAATCCCGAAAAGAACACTATGGCTGCATGATTGATCTCTCTCGCTACCGGACGACTAAGCGAAGCAGAGCAAATGATACATGGAATGCCATATAAAAAGGATGACGTTGTTTGGTCGTCCTTGCTCACAAAGATGTAGAGCCCGTGGTGATATTGAACGTGGAAGGCGTCAGCGAGAGCACCTTCTAGAATTGAATCAAATTGTGCGGTGACTTATATTACCTTATGTAACATTTAGTCCGCGAAAAGGAGGGAAGGATGCAGCCAGATATGAGAAAACGAATGAGGTCAAAGGGGTTGTAAAGGAGCCGGGGGTCTTGGATTAAGGTCAAGGTTCACGAAGATTTAGAAAAGAAAGAGTTTAAGCAGATTCTCATTGATGGAATTGCGATGGGGTCCTTCGAGGACGCTAGATTGTCCACATTGGCAGCCTAATTTCTCCTAGAAGCCTTACTGGTACAGATGTGTAATTCTTATGGTCGAGACGTGGTCAACATGAAATGAGAGCCGCAGCTATGTTTTAAGTTTCAGCTTCAGTGATGCCGGAGTGGTGGCCTGGAATTGATTCTAAAAAGCAAAAGAAAGGGTGTGGATTGATCAAATACATTATGTCAGCAAGAGTTGGCCGAGGCCCAATATTCGCAGCTCCACAAGTAATACTTCATACTCGTGCATTTGTAATAGAATTCACGAACCAGAACGAGGTTTCAAGTATCCAAGTGTGTCCATGAGAAGTTTCGAGATTACAGCAATGTATCGAAGAGACTTAAGAGAGCAAGGATGGAACTGTTCCAACTCAGACAACAATGCAGTAAAACAAGGGTGTGCTACACGTTATGCAGAGAGGCATACACCGCAGTAGGTTACAGAAAAAGAGAAAGATCCGCTGTACCGCGGAACAGAGTGGAGATTGAGCTAGTATTGAGAGATGGATCCATCTCACCTATAAAGCCAGGGAATGGGGCCCTCCGCGAGCCGGAGTTCCCGGATGCACATTCCAAAGGAGAGCAGAGGGGTCCGAGAAGACCCTTCGCGGATATGTCGTGGGGCATTCCGAAGGAGAGCGGAGGGGTTCGAGAAGACCCTTCGCGGATATGTCGTGGGGCTATCCGAATGAGTGCGGGGGGATGAGCCCTCTGCGGGCCCTCGTGTCCAAACAAATACAAGGGCAGGCGGTCGGCCCGTCCCGGCCGGCGTGTCCGGCCTCGAAAGGGATAGGATATGCGACGCCAGATCCGAATCAAACATGGGGCAAGGCCGAGTTGCCCTCACCGCACTCCACTCGAAAGAGATAGCGGGGGATGAGCCCTCGCGACAACCCGAAAGCAAACCCGGGGAGTGGGATGAGCCCTCCGCGGATCAGAGATGCTAGAGATACATGGGGCAATGAGAGAGCCCTAACCGGCGACAACCCGGTCGAGCCCGTGGAGTGGGATGAGCCCTCCGCGGATCAGAGATGCTAGAGATACATGGGGCAATGAGAGAGCCCTAACCGGCGACAACCCGGTCGAGACCGCGGAGTGGGATGAGCCCTCCGCGGATCAGAGACGCTAGAGATACATGGGGCAATGAGAGAGCCCTAACCGGCGACAACCCGGTAGAGACCGCGGAGTGGGATGAGCCCTCCGCGTATTAGAGATGTTAGAGATACATGGGGCAATGAGAGAGCCCCAACCGGCGACATCCCGGTCGAGCCCGCGGAGTGGGATGAGCCCTCCGCGGATCAGAGATGTTAGAGATACATGGGGCAATGAGAGAGCCCCAACCGGCGACAACCCGGTCGAGCCCGTGGAGTGGGATGAGCCCTCCGCGGATCAGAGATGCTAGAGATACATGGGGCAATGAGAGAGCCCTAACCGGCGACAACCCGGTCGAGACCGCGGAGTGGGATGAGCCCTCCGCGGATCAGAGACGCTAGAGATACATGGGGCAATGAGAGAGCCCTAACCGGGCGACAACCAGTGTAGAGACCGCGGAGTGGGATGAGCCCTCCGCGTATTAGAGATGTTAGAGATACATGGGGCAATGAGAGAGCCCCAACCGCGACATCCCGGTCGAGCCAGCGAGTGGGATGAGCCCTCCGGGATCGAGAGATGTTAGAGATACATGGGCAATAGAGAGCCCCAACCGGCGAAAACCCGGTCGAGCTCATGAGTGGGATGAGCCCTTCACGGAGACGAAAAGGCAAGAGACAAAAGGGTCAAAGAGAGTAGCCCCAGAGCCTGGTTGAGCCGCAGGTCGGAGTTACAAGAGATATGCGGACATGAAATCCGAATCAAACATGGGGGCAAACTGGGTTGGCCCTCATCAGCTTCTTTCAGAACAGAGACAGTAAGGGTGATGAGTCTTCCGCAAGCCGGAGTTCCAAACTGCAATTGGAAGGGGACGAGTCCCTTTGCGGACGGGATATTGAGGTCCATGAGTAAGGGCAAAGGGGATGAGCCCTTTGGCGGATACAATATTGAATTCTGTGAAAGGGTGAGACACTCCGTGCACATAGTAGTAAGTTATGTGGAGGAGAGTTTATGGCCGGGACAAGACACTCTGCGGGTACGGTAGTGAATTTTGTAGATGAGAGTGGATAGCTGGGTGGAGACACTTCGCTGGCATGAGAATGGAGTTTGAAGAGTGAGAGTGAAGGGGATGAGACCCTTCGTGGATACGCTAATGAGTTCTATGAATGAGAACCGATAAAGTGAGACACTTCACAGACATACGGTCTAGTAGCTGAGTACGTGGATATGAGATGTCCTGAGGAGAAGAAGGCTACGTAAAGTCACAGGACAATGTGGATATCTAGAGTTCAGAGAAAGAGACAAGGAAGCTTGAGGACTTCTCGGGTCCGCCGTCGTCATCGCCGCCGAACCCGAGAAGGGGGCAATTGTAGTAGCCATATAGAGGGATGTATCACATAAGTACTGGGCCAAGAGATACGCCCGCATCAGACCGTAGTGTGTATGGGGCCCAGAAAATGGGCCCAAGACCAAACTATGCCCTAGGAGTAACCCTAAAAGAGGGATATAAAAAGGAGGAGATGAGGAGAGAGAAGAGGGGGGGCTGAGAATGGAGGCAGAGGGGGTGAGGAGTGAGAGGTGAACTACGGCGGCTTGATCCCGAAAGGGTACGTAGGCAACCTAATTGGTGCAGCCGATCTAAAAGAGAGTGAGAGTACGAGTAAATTAGGAGGTCGCGGTATTGTGGTGCGACATGCATCATTCAAATGTGTCAAGAAATCATCCAACCGAGTGCGGTTAGCAAACACAAAGGCCTAGACATGCTCAACTGGAGGGTCCATATTAAGAGAATGCCAATAGTTATCAAATTCTTCCTCATCACATCTTTATAAATATCTTCTAATGTGTCATCATTATATTCATCGTTAGATGGATCAATGGGAGGTTCCTCAGAGGCATCTATCGAATTTGAGTGGTCATCCAAAACATGTCCTAAAGAGTCGTCTTCAAGAAATTCCTCATCTAGGTGGGGTGTGGAGTCAACATAATGGTTAATGGTTAATGGGAGGGTCATGGGAAGGTAATGATTCATGAAATTCAGGGTAGGTCTTAACTAGGTCGAATGGTGTGGTTATGGGAATAGGTTGTTCTAGTTGTGTGTCGATCTTTGGCAAGGTTGAAAGTTCTTTGTTAGGCAAGGAGATCATGGAAATCATTTGGGCTATGTTCTGAAGCATAGTTTGGGAAATTTGGTCTGGGAAGGGTGGCGAACTAGATGGGTGGCTGATTTTTGGCATGGTGGAAATGTCTTGTTGGTATGGTGTTCGATAGTCATAGTTATTGGCATTTGAGTGACTCTGGTTGATCTCGTATTGTGATGGGATAGGTTGAGGTTAAATAAATATGGGACATGAATGGGCAGTGTGGTCTGGATCTGAACAAATTGTGCACGGAAAAGTGTTTGATTTGTTATACACACTCATTACGGAACTAGAATTATACGACACTGGTTGACTCCCTGTATAGTTTGGATGACTAGAAAACTCTTGATTGCATGGGTCACTATAAAAATTTGAAAATTGAGGTTCATAATTATTATTATATTATATAGTAGGCTCAAACTTTTGATATAATGGTAATGACTACCACAGCATGAACATGGTGAAGGGTTTGCATAATAATCATATGATTGTTGGTCTACATATTGATATGCCATATTGGTTTTACAAATATATTATAGGACAATTAATATGCAACCAAAACTCTAACTATAAATTTCCAGATAGGCATGTACGTTGATGTTTATGATAAACAAGCCTGATTATACTAGAATTGAAACTCCTCTGACAGAAGAGGCTAGGAGTGGAAGAAGGAGTACCTGAATGCCTCCTTGCTACGCGTATGAATAGCATCTTGTATACGCAATCTCAGTGTATTGAAGAAGTTAGAAACATCGAATAACTTGAAGAAATGGAAGTTTGGATTGACCTGTGAAAATTGGGCTCGCTCCGAAGGCGCTGAAGTGCGCTTTTAGAATTTGCTTGTGAAAGGCACGCGTCATGCTTGTTCCCCGAGACAATTTTTCGATGAAGTTGAGCATGGGGGCTTCGAGAATTTGTCTGTGAAGAAGGGCTGCTGGTCGTGCTCATGTGGAACTCGAAAGTTCTGATATTTTGAGCGCAGTTCGCGCTCAAACTTTGCCTTGTATGGGCGCGGTTTGCGCTCTCCAAAAAATTTGAAATTTTTACAGTAGGTTGCTAAGACATCCAGTAAGTAGTATGTAAAATTTCAGAACAATCGGAGCTATGAAAGGAAACAGTTTTCAGACACAATACAAACAACCGAATGGTTAACCAATCAAAACAGAGCCAAAAATTGCCAAAATTTTACTGGAGACTTTTGATAGATCATGCATGTTTCTATAAAAATATTAGAGAAATTGGAGTTCTATATATCCTCCTTATCGGCTATTGTTCCAGAAATTAAGTGTTGCAAAACTGCAGAAACACACTGGAAACACTCCACTAGTTAGGAGGTCAAAACAAATAAAAAACTCATCAAATAATTACTACAAACTCCTGAATTAGGATAGATATTCCTGTAAAAAATTTAGAATTTTTGGAACTGCCTAAGTAACCTTACTCGTCTGTTTTTAAGAACTTACGGTTTGAAAACTGAAATGCAGCACTGTAAAGATCGTATTTGTTCACAAGGTAAAACAGTTAGGAAATTTCTGAAAATATTCCAGTAACTCAATAACACCTTAGATGTTATGCCTGAAAATATTTAGAATTTTTGAAAATTTAGAAATACCTTTACCGCAGTATTCGTCACTGTGATTCCGCAATCTTAAGGGAGCGCGGGCGCGCTTTGTGTAAGGCAAAAGGGAGGGCGGATTAAAACAGTGAATTTCAAGAATGAATAGTAACGAAAAAAATGAGAAACAAGAAAGACAAATTAAAAGGGTGGGTGGGTAGAGAATGGGGGATTGCCCTTCGGATTTAAGCAATTGAATTCTTGTCCTGAAAGAGTTTAAGATGGCAGCGGCGCCATTTGACAACCCATAAAAACTCACTAGATTACTCTAACTTTATTCTTACGGTATTGATTATTTATTTCCTACTCTCACATATAGATTTATGCAATATATAGAGTACGGAATCGTTCCACTCCTAAACTACCAAGACATAAAGAAATCAATTAATCAACACAAGAGAATAATGGTGAGAGTAATATTTATAGAGGTGAATTTATACTATGAAACTAAATATATGAATTTAACTTATACTAATTTAACTAAGCAATTGAATATGAATTGAATAAAATATAGAGAAGAATATGGAGAAGAGATTAGGGGGATTTGATTTCACTTAAATAAATTCCTAATATGCTAGTGTAGATTATTGCAATCATAACCAATTAAGATTAATTGTGATCCCTAATTATTCATGGCAATCTCTGCCAACTAATAATTAGCATGTGAGGAAGTTCAACCCATTCTCATAGCGAATCAACTAACTTACTAGAGTGAACTTTTAAATGCAATAATTCTAACTAACACATCAAGTCTTCATCCAAGCTTCATCAAACCCCTCTAATGAAGGTTTAGCTAGAATTCATTAGACTATCATTTCTAACACAAGAACAGTAAAAACAAGTCATTATTGAATAACTAATTAAACTTTCTTAATCTAAATTAACAATAGTCTAAGATTCAAACATGGATTACAATTGAAATTTAAACTAATTTAGAACTAAGATTATGAATACTAATTATCAATTTAAAACAACTAAATCTATGAATGAAAGATTGAATTCAAATTTAAATATTGAAATATAACTAAGTAATTTATTCTAAAATTCAAAACTTGTTCTCACAACTAATAAAATTGACAACTAACTAGATTAATCTATATAAACTAATTTAATCAATTAAAACAAATTCTATATTACAAAACTAAATTTTATGAACTAGAATTAGGTTTAGATCTAGATAGCTTAAGAGCTAAGCTTTTGTCTCTTGATATAGAAGAGCTAGATCCCTAAATTCGTGCATGGGAAAAGAGTCATGTTTTGGGCCGAAAAATCGAGCCCAAAACCCAATTTGTTGAATCCAAGACTTCCCATTCTGGTCGTGTTACTGTAGCACAATTTTTCACCAATTTATACTACTCTGATCGAGTTAAGGTCAGGACCATTAGAAAGAGCTTTCTGAGCCGGCCATTTTGATATAAAATGGGCCCAAATCCGAGGTCTGAGTCCAAAGATATGGCCTTTTGAAGTTCTATTGACTTTTCTTCACCTTTCTAATCCAATTTGACTTTCACTTAACAGCTTTGACTTGGGCTTTTTAAGGGCTTTTTCTCCATGAAACTTGGGCTTTCTTCATAGAACTTTCATAGCAATCCCTTTAGCTCCGTTTCACGCCTAATTAGTAACAAATTTACATTTATTCAACTCCAAAGCCCGAAATACTCAAAACACGTAATTAGTGATAAACCTATATTATTAATCACATAATTAGTCTAACATCATTATTGTTAAAGGGTTAAAACTACAGTTTTGGGCTCTTATCAAACCACCCCCAAACAGCATTTTGCTTGTCCTCAAGCAAATATGAGAAATTAGAATAAGTGACCAAAAATGTAGTTCTAACTAGTCTCGTTTACGAGTCGATTTGCATTGACCATATACGCAACAAGGCCTTAAACCACTAGGAATTTCCTAGTGGACGAAGTTATAGCCTCGTGAGAGTTTTCCAGTGAAGGTACTCACAAACATCATCTATACTGTGATCACTAAGAAATAAAATTATTGTTTTCCTTATTTATGTCTCAATTATCTATACATCTCACTAGCAATGGATACAGAATAATCAAGTCGAAACCCTAAGCTAATATATGCATAATAATTAATCATCTACTTAATAAACAAATATACAATGAGTAATACTATGAAATGCACTAGCAGGTCCGTTTATGAAAACTTCGGAATAAGCGTCCTTAAGTAGGTCCTCACATAATGTCAAGACAAAAGCACTCTCGATTTTTTTTTTAAAGTTTCATACTCCAAAGCAGTGGGCACACTTTACCTTAAATCTCAATGACACACAAGGAAGCGGAGTCGATCAAACACATCTGCCACTTACTATCACACTAACCTATTCCTAATTGAGCTAGAGGTCTTTATTAGGTGTTCATGGGGGATTAGGAGATGGTTTAAGAAGGAAGAAAATGGATATTCAAAAAGGACAAGTCTGAGATAATAGAGTCTTCATATTATGTAACTAGAGAAAACCTTGCTCTTTACTTTTGCTTCTACACTTTGTTTCCATCCTTAGCCATATTTTTCTTTTTCTTTGGCTTTTGACTCCTTTGATTCTATTTTTGGAGTTCTAATTCTTTATTTTATTTTATTTGGATGGAAACTTTCTTTCTTATTTGAAGCGACTAACAAATTCTTGATTTCAAAGGTCTTTCTCTTTTCTATTCTTCATCTCTATTCTCAGACTCATTCAAAGAATGGGTAGGAGGCTAATTTTTATTTTTATTTTGTTTTGTAAAAGGGTAAAGGAATTGTGGTTTATGAAAGGCTAAAGAAAGGCTCAGAGGGGCGACTAGCGAAAAATAATTTCATAAGATTTGAATTTATGGCTATATCGATCTAAAGAGGGCCTAAATTCTCACTTAGGATATGGTATAGTGATCAAGCAAGTGGACGTGTGATTTCTCTATCCGGATTTTACTTCTCCCTTGTGTCATTTCTCAAATGTTTCACTCATATAAGGCTTTAAGCTATATTCTCACAGGATTTGTAGAATAAGTACTCTAGCCTAGATTTCAGAAACTTACTACCAAACAATCATAGATACTCATGTAATATATTTATAGATAGGTGCAAATATTATTACCTATATATTAACCTAAGTTTCTAAAACTATTCTAATGCAAAAGCTACGTGAGACTTCTAGATTATTAAGAGCATAGAGAAAGAAAACAATACCAATATTCCTAACTGTATAACATAACTTTTTATTTATATTTTTAAAATTTTAAAATTTTTACTAGAAAACAAGTGCATATTATACATATCTATATCCTAACAGATGCCTTAATTACACGTGTTTCTTTGCCCACCCCCAAACAAAAAGCATGCTTTGTCCTCAAAGTATTTAAATAAAAAGGGTAGAAAAATACCATGGAAACGCGTGAAATTCTGGAACATCTGCAAAACAAGGTTATAACATACTAATATAGCAAATAAACTCGACACAACTTCATAAGAGTTCCACCCATTATGGGGTTAATAAGAAATAAATTGCTTGGGACATAAAACGGACACTAACCGGAAACAAAAACTTACCTTATCTCCCGCTTAATCATCCTTTTCCGATCCTCTCCTTCTATAAAGAAATGAGGTTCCTTCAAGTCCCGCCATGCCATGATAATTTGCCGGGCTTGGTGCCATTTATCATCTACGGATGCTAACCTGTTAAAAAGCCTTGGTCGGATGGGGTGTAAGGTGCAACCCGATGAGGTTGTATCCTCCACCCTTTGCCAATTCATTGCATGGAAAGATCGAATAATACAATTGGGTCTCACAATGTCGATCCCAACCCAATCCATGAAACGGGTACAAAAATAGGGAAGAAACATAACATAATACGACAAACTAAAATAGGCATAAAAGAGGTACTTATGCCTCATGCTATGGGCTCGCTAAAACTAGAAACTAAAGTTCGGGAAGGTCATAAAACATATGTCCCGTGGCTAAAACAAGGAAGATGCTTTGCAAGTGGCGTCATTCACAGATGAAAAACGTCATTCCCCTAATATGTTTAGCATGATCCAAAACATAATAGTGCCCACGTTCATGGACAGGCTACCAAGTGTGTTTTTTCACCAATTTATACTACTCTGATCAAGTCAAGGTCTGGACCATTAGAAAGAGCTTTCTGAGATGGACATTTTGATATAAAATGGGCCAAAATCCGAGGTCTGAGTCCAAAGATATGGCCTTTTGAAGTTTTGTTGACTTTTCTTCAGCTTTCTAATCCGGTTTGACTTTCACTTAACTGCTTTGACTTGGGTTTTTTAAGGGATTTTTCTCCATGAAACTTGGGCTTTCTTCATAGAACTTTCATAGCAATCCCTTTAGCTCCTTTTAGCGCCTAATTAGTAGCTGAATTTATATTTATTCAACTCCAAAACCTGAAATACTCAAAAACACGTAATTAGTGATAAACTTATATTATTAATCATATAATTGGTCTAACAGCAATATTGTTAAATGGTTAAAACTACAGTTTTGGGCTCTTATTAAGCGTGTTTAGCCTACGAAAGCGTATGGCTCACTGAGAGCATATTTAGCCTCTGAAGGCGTACTGCTCACTCAGAGCATTCTTACTGAGTTGATCATAGCTAGAAGTATAGGTCCTCAACTTAGTGAGAATTGGAGAGGCTATGAGCCTGTAAGCTCATGAGAGCGTCTTTGCTTTCATGAGAGCGTGATTTAGCTTATGAAAGCGCACGACGACCGAGGCGTGATTTTAGCCTCTAAAGGCATACCGCCATCGGGCTGCGTGCTCACTGAGTTGATCCTAAAACTATAGGTCCTCAACTTAGTGAGAATTGGAGAGGCGATGAGCCTATAAGCTCATGAGAGCGTGCTGCTCGCGGAGAACGTATTTAGCGTATGAAAGTGTATGGCTCACTGAGAGCGTATTTAGCCTCTGAAGGCGTACTGCTTACTGAGAGCATTCTCACTGAGTTGATCCTAGAAGTATAGGTCCTCAACCTAGTGAGAATTGGAGAGGCAATGAGCCTGTAAGGTCATAAGAGCGTGCTGCTCGCGGAGAACATATTTAGCTTATGAAAGCGTATGGCTCACTGAGAGCGTTGGACCTTATGGGAGTGCTGGAAGTGCGCCTGTACTGGTGGTGCATTTGGTGCAAGCGTGGTTTTGTCGTTGACGCGATTGAACATAGTGGTTGATAATACAAATATAATTAAACTACTTGAATTGATAGGAAATAAAAAACATGAATTGTACAAGACTACATCTTATTGATAAAATCTTTTTAACAAATAAGTGTTCCAGGGGCGTGGTAGTGGTTTCCCTTCTTGCGTCTTGATCCAGTACGCCCCGTTGCCAACAACTCGGTTTACTATGTATGGTCCCTCCCATGTTGGTGCTAGTTTGGAGTCATCTTGAGTCTTTTTCAGAACTAAATCACCAGGTTGAAAGGATCGAGGAAGTACTCATTTGTTGTAGGACTTCTTTAGAATATGTTGATACGATGCCACTCTGATAGCTGCTAGGTCGCGGCGCTCTTCCAGCAAATCGACCTCACGTGCTAGGACGGAGTCATTGCATCCTGATTCGATGAGTTCTGATTGAGTTGTAGTGACTGTCAGCTCGGCGGGAATGACGACTTCTGTGCCATAGCATAGGGAGAATGGTGACTCGCCATTGCTAGAGCGAGCTGTGGTGCGATGAGCCCACAAAGTGTTCTCTAACTGGTTTGGCCATTGGCTCTTATTCTTTTCAATCTTTTTCTTCAAATTTTCTAAGATTGTTTTGTTGTTGGCCTCTGCTTGGCCATTACTTTGAGCATAGTGGGGAGTGGAGAATGCATGAATGATCTTCCACTTGGCTAGGAACTCTTTGACTGTTTTGCCCTTGAACTGGGAACCATTGTCCATCACCAGGGTGTGTGGCAAACTAAATCTGGTGATAATGTGAGTACAGATGAAGTTTTTGACATGTGACTCTTTGACATGTGCTAACAGAATTGCTTTGACCCACTTAGTGAAATAATTGGTTGCAACTAAGACGAAGCGAAAACCAGTACTTTTCTGTGGGATGAACGGTCCCATGATGTCCATACCCCACATGTAAAATGGCCAAGGGATCGTAATATTGATCAACTCGCAAGCTGGTTGGATGATGTTGTGGCCAAAGGTTTGGCATTTGATGCACTTGAGGACATATGTTTTGGCGTCGATCTGCATGCGAGGCCAAAAATATCCTTGGGAGATCACTTTGTGGGCCAAAGAGCACCCTCCAGCATGGTTGCCGCACGCTCCTTCATAAATTTCTGCAAAAGTTAACTGACCTTGTTCTGGGCTTATGCACCTCAAAAGAGGTGCGCAGCGGATTTACGGAATAACTTGTTATTAACCAGGTGATAACCGTAAAAATAATAGAATCCAAAATATTAATGTTAACAACACTAATACGTAATCCTACCGTTCTTACGTTTAAATTAATTATTCTTACTCTCAAAACATAATCATGCAATATAATGAGTAAGGATTCGTTCCACTCTTAACTATCTAGACTTAAATTGAATTCAACTAATCAAATCCAAAAGGAACAATGGTGAGAGTAATGATTTGATGTGAAATTTCTATACTACCATTTCCAACACAAGAACAATAATAAGAACATGTCATTATGGAATAAGTAATTAACTTTATAAATCTAATAGAACAATAATTTAATACTGAATTTAAGGCAAGAATAAAAACTAATTAATTAATCTAAAACTAGATCTAGAACTAAGGTTTAATGGCTACTTTTCTTCTCCTAACCTAATTTATTTTCTAACCTAACTATCTACCATTAACAAAGAGTCAAACTTTTGTTTTTAATACTTTCAGATCCAAAAATCGTGCATGGGCTTGGAGCCATGTTTTGGGCCGGAAAATCGGGCCCAAAACCCAATTCTTTCAGTCCGAAAAGGGCTCTTCAGCTGGATTTGGCTTCAATAGACTTTTCGTCCACTTCTTCTCCTCTGATTGGGTTAAGGCTTAAACCATTGGAAAGCTCTTTCCGAGCCGGTCGTTTTGACATAAGGTAGGCCCAATTCCGAGGTCTGAGTCCAAAGATACGGCCTTCGGAAGTTTTGTCGACTTTTGTGTCTTTGTTTACGCCGCCGTCGACTTTTCAGCTTTTGACCGGGCTTTACAAAGACTTTGTCTTCTTGAATCTTGGCCTTTAATCACGGAACTCCTTAGCAACCGACCTTTGCTCCTTTATCTTGCTAAAGTGGCACATTTCTGTACATAATGAACTTTGAAGCCTGAAATGCATAAAAACACGTAATCAGTATTAACTCTTAATTATTACTCACATAATTGGTCTAAAAGTATGATGGTTAAGGGGTTAAAACTACAGTTTTGGGCTCTTATCAAACCACCCCCAAACAGTATTTTGCTTGTCCTCAAGCAAAGATGAGAAATTAGAAAAAGTGACTAAAAATGGAGTTCTATCTACTCGTTTACTTGAGTCGCGATTGCATTGACCATATGCAACAAGGCGCTTAAACCACTAGGAATTCCCTAGTGGACGAGTTATAGCCTCGTGAGAGTTTTCCAGTGAAGGTACTCACAAACTTCATCTATACTACAACGACTAAGAAATAAAACTATTGTTTCCTTATTTATGTCTCAATTATCTATACATCTCACTAGCAATGAATACGGAATAATCATGTCGAAACCTAAGCTAATATATGCATAATAATCAATCATCTACTTAATAAACATATATACAATGAGTAATGCTATGAAATGCAATAATGTGTCCCGTTTTGAAACTTTGGAATAGCTTCCTTAAGTAGGTTCTCACATAAAAGTCAAGACAAAAATCACTCGATTTTTCCACTCAAGTTTTGCTACTCCAATTAATGCGGTGGGCATACTTTACCTTACAATCTCAATGACACACAAGGAAGCCGAAGTTGATCAAATACATCTACCACTTACTATCCCACTAACCTATTCCTAATTGAGCTAGAGGTCTTTATTAGGTGTTCATGGGATTAGGAGATGGTTTAAGAATGAAAGAAATGGATATTCAAATAGACAAGTCCGAGATAATAGGGTCTTCATATTACGTAACTAGAGAAAAACCTTGTTCTTTTTGCTTCTACACTTTGTTTCCATCCTTAGCCTTTTTCTTTTGGCTTTTTCGACTCTTTTTATTCTATTTTTGGAGTTTTTATTTTATTTCTATTTTTATTTTTATTTTCTTTTCTTTGGATGGAAACTTCTTTTCTTTTTCTTTTATGAAGCAACTAACTAATTTCTGTTTACACAGGTTTTTCTCTTCTCTTTTCTTCATTCATCCTATTCTCAGACTTATTCTAAAATGGGTAGGTTGATTTTTTTTTTTTTTTTTTTTTTTTTTATATATATATTTTGTTTTGTTTTTGTAATAGGGTAAAGGAATTGTGGTTTATGGAAGGGCTAATGAAAGGCTCGATTAGGCTAACTAGCGGAAAATATACTTAGGTCAGAATTTCTAGCTATATCGATCCAAAAAGGGCCTAAATTCTCTCTTAGGACATGGTATAGTGGTCAAGCAAGTGGACGTGTGATTTCTCTATTCGGAATATACTTATCCCTTGTGTCATTTCTCAAATGTTTCACTCATATAAGGCTTTAGGCTATATTCTCACAGGATTTGTAGAATAAGTACTTTAGCCTAGATTTCATAAACTTATTGCCAAACAATCATAGATACTCATGTAATATATTTATAGATAGATGCAAAGATTATTACCTACATATTAACCTAAATTTCTAAAAACTATTCTAATGGAAAAGCTACGTGAGACTTCTAGATTATTAAGAGCATAGAGAAAGAAACAATACCAATATTCCTAAGTGTATAGCATAAACTTTTTATTTTTATTTTTATTATTTTTAAGACAAATAATACGTAATATACAACCTAATATGTGCTTAACATTTACATCGTGTTTCTATACCACCCCCAAACAATTTGAATGCTTTGTACTCAAAGTGTAAAGAGATAAGGAAAGAATTTACAATAGAAACGTGGCAAAAATTGGCAGTACCTGTAATAGAAATATTGTAAAGATGATATGATAATATGAAGCACAATTAAACTGGTACGTACTAACTAACACAAACTCTACTGGAGTAAACATGACAGGTTTAGGGGTGACAACATGATTTAAAATGAATACCAAAATACGCCACCCCCAAACAAAATTGGAAAACTCTTTTTAAGTTTGAAAATTTTGTTTGGCCTATACTCCAGAAAGTTGGTATTGTACGAAAACTTGGGTCTTTTAAAGTAAGATTCCCTAGACTTACTAATATATGTTTATGTTTTTATTTTATTTAGTTTTTATATGTTTGATTTTTAGAAAAACAAAACAAAATTACGATAAAGAAATAAAAATGAAACTCACTCCATAGAGAAGCACTACTCAATCCACGAGAAAAAGTGCAAGAGATAAATGCGTGAGTCACATGAAACGTAGACTAAGAATCTGACACTTACAACCACTCACTCCAAAAGGAGGGTCCGGTTGCCTTAATGGTGCACTCCCATAACATAAGATTGGAATGGAGTACACCAAAGAATAAAATGAGTCTTTTATAGTCGATACTTTCGAGACTTTATTTAATATATATGTATTAAAATGCAGGTTTACCATATATCAACAATCGAAAAAAGTTGTGGGTCTTTCCACAAATAATTAACATGGAATGCACCATCAAATAGAATTAAGCACCAAGATTTCCTATGGCGTAGCTTAGTGGAATGAGAGCAAAGCCTTATAGATCTAAAACCTAATCGAGGATCAGTTTCTTCTTTTGTCCTCCTCCGGCGGGGATGCCAAGTAAATGAACGTGAGAAAATTGATGATTGTGGAAGATACGTAGGATGTGGATAATTTTGAGAAGGAAAAAATGGAAAAAATGAAAAAAGTGTCGGTGGCTTGTCCTTGGGTGTTACTTCTTCACCAGGTTGGTTTTAGATAGTTATGAAGCATAGGAGAAATGCAAGGTCAAGTACAAACTCAATGGTTCTTTGAAAAGGTAGAGGCGAGGAACATTAAGTGATGGAAGGTGAATGAGTGACATGAGGATGTGAGGTGGGTGAATGGTGTTCAACTAGTGTTCTTAGGTCTATATCATCGAGGCCTTAAGATATGCAAGACATTCCTCAATAGGTGGGTAAGAAGAATCACTAGGATAGAGGGCTTAAAATTCTTCTTCCGTCATGGCGTCAAAGAGATGAATGGATGTCAATAGGAGAGAACTTCATGGTGCGCAAAAGAAGGGTTGCAAAAAGAGTCAAAGGAAATCCTCCTTGATGTTATATATCTACGTCTAGGGGTAGAAATTGTGATCCTTGTCTTCTTCCATAAGAGGGGTATCTACTAGTGTGGGGGACTAAAGTGTCACCGCACTAATGTGAGGTACAAAACTCTCAATGGACTTCACTTCCCTTCTATAGGCAAAACCTAGTTGTCCCCTGTTTTTGTCTAAACATGTTAACTTCTATAGAAAAGATTTCCAAAAGAAAGAGTCATTGAGCCATCCCGACAATTGATTTGGGCATTGGCGGTTGCCAAGAAAGGATGCCCTAAGATGATGGGAATGGAATCATGAGCAACTTCTATGTCAAGAATAACAAAGTCGGCTGGATAGTAAAAATCCTGAACTTTAATGAGAATATTTTCAACTACACCCTTGGGATACTTAATAGAAACGATCGGCTAACTGCAAAAGTCATTTTGGTTGGTTGAAGTTTTGTTAGACCTAGTTGTTTATATAAATAAAAGGGAGTAAGTTAACACTTTCCCCCGTGTCTAATAAAGCAGTTGTTATGAAGGTATCACCTAAGGTGCATTATCTGATAGGGACGACCGGGGTCCTTGTACTTAACAATTCCGTTATGTTCAAATAAAGAGGGATATTGTTCAGTTAAGAATGCTTCGTGGGGTATGTTGGTTTTCCTCTTCTTGGTGCACAACTCTTTTAGGAAACCTAGCGTGCCCGGTAGACTTTTTATAGCTTCTAGAAAAGGTAGGTTTATAGTCAAATTTTTAAACACTTCCCTAATCTCATCAAAATTCTCGTCCTTTTTAAACACAACTAGTCTTTGGGGAATATGGTGTTTTATCGCTATTTTTAGCAGAAGGGATAAAAGTATTATTAGTCTTTGCTTTATCTCTAGCCGTTTTCCATCTAGGTGTCCATATTAGAACCTCTACAGGTGTAGGGTCTTCACTTTCTATTATTGGGTCTTGTAATGTTTTCCCTTTTGGTTGTGGTTTAACTAGTACTTCTACAAAATAGGTCTTGGTTTCTATTATAGTATTTGGTATGGTATCATTTTTAGTTTGGGGTAATCTTTAGGCATAGTCACTTGGTTATCAACTACTCGCCTACGAACGAAGGGTAGTGGATTTGCACCAGAGGGTCCCCTTGTTTTATATTACCATTCAAGAAATCGCTTTTATTTCAAAGGCGGTGTTTGTTGACTTAGGATTAGGCACTGCTTGACTTGGAAACACGCCGGTTTGGTTATTATTTTGGTTAGAAGACATGTCAATAACCTTTTGGCACAAAGACTGCATCATTTGCATCGTTTGTTTCATCATATTAGAGTTTTGATCATGATGATCTTTCATCAAGTTGGAGTTTTGTTGCATAATTTGATTTTGTTTCTCTAACAAGGTCACTACTACTTTGTTTGTAGATGGTTGTATTGGAATTAAAGCTTGTTGAGCATTCATGTCTTGATGTTTATAGTTCTGGGTTATGGGTACTAAACCTCTATTCTGGTCACCTAAGTTCCCTTGTCCTTGATGTTGAGTTAACTGGTTGAAGTGTGATGGTTGTGGTGGTGTTTGTGCATAGACAAGAGGACAATAGAAGTCGGAATGCTCAAGACTACAAATGAGACATTACAACGAAAGTAGAGTTAATGTTCATGACCGAGTGGGTTGTTGTTGAACGTAGAGATGGCATTTACCTTTTTAGTGATGGCATCGATAAGAGTTTTAAGCTTCGGGGATCATATTTAACCTCAAGAGAAGAAGGAGAGAGGAGCGGGAGGAATTGTTACCTCCCCAATTGTTGTTCTTCTTAGATTGATCTTCTAAGAATTTATAAGCCTCCAAGGCTCCTTTACTAAGAAAACTACCCCCAGTCATGATATCTAGAACCTCCTTATGATAATGTTAAAGCCCCTTGAAGAAAGCACGAACAAGCGTGTCTTTCGTAAGATTATGATGCGGGCATTCAATGAGAAGATCAATGAAACGATTCCAGGCCTCAAAAAGGATTCATGAGGATTAAAGCTGAAGAAATGAATCTTGTGAAGCATTTCATCCGCCTTGATGGTGGGTAAAACTGTTCCATGAACAATTAAACAAGTTTAGCCCATGAGTCCACGAGTTTGGCGTTTGGGGCGAGTTAACCAAGACGCCGCCTTATCGGCTAAGGTGAAAGAGAATACCCTCAGTTTAATTTGTTCCGCACCAACCATGGGATGGTGGAATGTTGTTAGGACTTGTTCAATCCCTACGCGTAATGCGATAAGGTTTTTCATGGTCTAAACCATGAAAAACGGGTAACAAATTAAAAATATTTGGGGGATTCGAAATCTCCCACCGGTCTGCTAGAAACGATGCAAGATTTGGGGCTATCGCTCAAGGCTTTGTAGAAGTCGAGAGAGAGAGTCTCTTTTCTTCAACCATTATATCGGGTGGTGTGTGTGAAATTCTTAGATAGGCGTGTGGTATTTATGTCTACGAAAAACAAGCCCGATTATATTTAGAATTAAAACTCCTCTTAAAAAGAAATGAGGAGTGGAAGAAGGGAATTCCTGATTGCGTTCTTGCTTCGGCTTATAAATAACGTCTTGTTCACGCGCGTGTTCAGTGTATATAACAAATTAGAACACCTGAAAAACTTGAAAATTGAAAATTTGAATCAAACCCTGCGAAATCCGGCAAAATCAGGTTGAGAAGTTTCACTAATGCAGCGCAGGTGCGCTCACTGCAAATTCGAGTTCCAGTGTTTTGAGCACGGGTCGCACTCGGTATGGGCGCAGGTCGCGCTCAACTTCCAGTGTTTTGAGCGCAGGTGCGCTCCTTTTGGGCGCAGGTGCGCCTCAGGGTTTTCGAATGTCCAGTGTTTTGAGCGCGGGTCACGCTCGGTATGGGCGCAGGTCGTGCTTCAGGGTTTTCAAGTTTTAGGCCTTTTATCGTATTCCAAAAAATTTGAAATTTTTACAGTAATTTGCTAAGACGTCTATCAAGTAGCCTGTAAATTTTCAGATCAATCGGAGCTATGAAAGTCCCTCTACTTCCTTGCAAAGTTTGCAAAACAGTTTTCGGACACAATACAAACAACCGAATGGTTAACCCATCAAAACAAAGCCAAAAACTTTCCAAATTTTTGCTGGAGACTCCTGACAGATCCTAATTGTTCCTGTAAAAACTTTAGAGCAATTGGAGTTCTACAACCTCTCCTTATCGGCTGGTGTTCCAGATATTAAGTGTTTACAACACTGCAGAAACACACTGGAAACACTCTACTATTAGGAGGTCAAAACAAATAAAAAACTCGTCAAATTTTTACTACAAACTCCTGACTTAGGATAGATACTCCTGTAAAAATTATAGAATTTTTAAAACTCCCTAAGTAACCTTACTCGTCTGTTTTTCAAGAACATACGGTGTGAAAACTGAAATGCAGCACTATAAAGATTGTATTTTTTCACAAAGTAAACCAACTTTGAAAAATCTGAAAATATTCCAGTAAATCAACAACACATTAGATATCATGTCTGAAAATTTTCAGAATTTTCAAAAATTTAGAAATACCTTCACTGCAGTGTTTTTCTCTGTGAATCCGCAGCCCCTATGCCTAAAATAGTGAACAGTTCCGAAAATTCAAGAAATAAGAATGAAAAATTAAAAGGGTGGGTGGGTAGAGAATGGGGGATTGCCCCTTGGATTCAAGCAATTGAATTCTTGTCTTGAACAAGATTAAGATGGCAGCGGCGCCATTTGATAACCGTAAAAATAATAGAATTCAAAATATTAATGTTAACAACAGTAATACATAATCCTACCGTTCTTACGTTTAAATCAATTCTTCTTACTCTCAAAATATAATCATGCAATATATTGAATAAGGATTCGTTCTACTCTTAACTGTCTAGACTTAAATTGAATTCAACTAATCAAACCCAAAAGGAACAATGGTGAGAGTAATGATTTGATGTGAAATTTCTATACTACCATTCCCAACACAAGAACAATAATAAGAACATGTCATTATGGAATAAGTAATTAACTTTATAAATCTAATAGAACAATAATTTAATACTGAATTTAAGGCAAGAATAAAAACTAATTATTTAATCTAAAACTAGATCTAGAACTAAGGTTTAATGGCTACTTTTCTTCTCCTAACCTAATTTATTTTCTAACCTAACTATCTACCATTAACAAAGAGTCAAAATTTTGTTTTTATACTTTCAGATCCAAAAATCGTGCATGGGCTTGGAGCCATGTTTTGGGCCGGAAAATCGGGCCCAAAACCCAATTCTTTCAGTCCGGAAAGGGCTCTTCAACTGGATTTGGCTTCAACAGACTTTTCATCCACTTGTGCTCCTTTGATTGGGTTAAGGCTTAGACCATTGGAAATCTCTTTCCGAGCTGGTCGTTTTGACATAAGGTAGGCCCAATTTCGAGGTCTGAGTCCAAAGATACGGCCTTTGGGAGTTCTCTACGACTTTGTGTCTTTGTTTTACGCCCAGCGTTGACTTTTCAGCTTTTGACCGGGCTTTACAAAGGCTTTGCCTTCTTGAATCTTGGCCTTTAATCATGGAACTCCTTAGCAACCGACCTTTGCTCCTTTATCTCGCTAAAGTGGCACATTTCTGTACATAATGGACTTTGAAGCCTGGAATGCATAAAAACACGTAATCAGTAATAACTCTTAATTATTACTCACATAATTGGTCTAAAAGTATGATGGTTAAGGGGTTAAAACTACAGTTTTGGGCTCTTATCACCAGACAATAATGGCGAGCCAGATATGGGATTTGTCGGGCTTTGGCATACTCTTCTGGGAGTGTACCATGCTGGATGTACTCAATGATGGGCTACATCCACGTCTGACTCATTTGAGCCTTAGAGAGTGGGCATAGGTCACTGATTTCTAAGATGTACTCCACTTGGTAAGCAGGTCGGTCAACTACCTCAATGAGTAGTTGTCTAGGGGCGCAGTTCGGTGTTTGAGTAGCCAAGTAAGCTAAACTGTCCGCGTGACGGTTCTTATCACGCAAAAAGTGGTGTATGGTGGCTTTTTTGAAAGAAGGAAGTAACTGATTAATAACTTGAAGGTATTTAGAAATGTTACCTTCATGGGTAGTGTACTCTTTAGAAATCTGGGGAACGACCACTTGTGAGTCACTAAAGACCTGCAAATCTTGTACACCAAGCTGTAGCGCCATTCTGAGCCCCATGATTAATGCCTCGTACTCCGCCTCATTGTTGGAGGCACAAAGTCGATGCGAGCTGATTTCTCTACCATTGCTCCATTTGGCGACACTAAGACAACTCCGATTCCACTTCCTCCGGGGTTGCTAGAGCCATCCACAAAGAGAGACCAAACGGTCTTGTCATTTTGCTTTGAGGGTAGGATGTCTGCTTCTGGGTCCCAATGTATGTCGTCGACAGGGAAGTCGGCGAGGAAATTGGCCCTCGCCGACGACCTGTCCTTTCTGCGAGGTGCGTGGGACAAAGTCGATGTAGTGTTCACCGAGTTCTTCGGCCCATACTGCCATGCGAGTTGTCTTGTTCTCCTTATGAAGGATTTTCTTCAACGGGAGGTCGGTGAGTACTTTGATTGGGAGCGCTTGAAAATAAGGCCTAAACTTCCTTGCAGAGTATAATAATGCGAGTACTGCTCTTTCGATGTAAGAGTAGTTCTTTCCGACCGGAGTTAGCGTCTTACTTGTGAAGTAGATTGGTTTCTCGGAGTTGTTATCCTCTTTGAAGAGAATCGAACTGATAGCAAAGTCCGATATTGTGAGATAAAGCCCCAGCGTTTCTCCATCTGTTGGTTTAGCTAGGACAGGAGGTGTTGTGAGATACTCTTTGAGGGTGGAGAATGCTTGGTGACATTGATCGTTCCAAGAGAGCTGCTCGGATTTTTTAAGAAGTTGTAGGAACGGTCGACACTTGTCTGATGCCATTAATATAAATCGGTTGAGTGCAGTGACCATGCCTGACAGCTTCTGTATATGCTTCTTTGTCTGCGGGTCGGGCATATCCAAGAACGCCCAGATTTGGTCTGGGTTAGCTTCGATCCCGCGACTGTGAGATTTGATAGCCTAGAAATTTTCTGGAGGATGCTTCAAAAAGGCATTTTTCTGGATTCAGCTTCATTCGAGTTCGGCGTAACCTGGAGAACACTTGCTCAAGGTTAGTAAGGTGGTCACCTACTTTCTTGCTCTTGACGACCATGTCATCAATATAGACTTCCATGGTATCTCCTAACATGCCTTGGAACATGTCAGTTACCGGTCGATGATCCGCTAAACCGGCGTTCTTGAGGTTTGAACGGGAGGGGCGTTAGAAGCAATAAATTCCCTGCTCTGTAATGAAGGACATCTTCTTTTGATCTTCCTCAGCAAGTGGTATTTGGTTGTACCCACTATATGCATTCATGAAGGAGAGGAGCTTGTGGCCACAGGTCTGGTCTACTAGTCGGTCGATTTTAGGTAATGGGAAGCTGTCTTTGGGTGTTTCTTGGTTGACATTGGTGAAGTCAACACAAAGGCGAACTGTGCCATTCTTCTTTAGAACTGCCACTATGTTAGCGATCCAATCTGGGTAGTCAACCTTGCGGATGGAACCGACTTGTTTAAGTTTGTCGACCTCGTCATTGATTGCTTTTTGAAACCGTAATGATAGTCTCCTAGGTCGCTGTCGAACTGGTCGAGCATTAGGATTGACATTTAATCTATGGCAAGCAATGCTAGGATCTATACCCGGCACATCAATATACGACCAAGTGAAAACATCTTTATTCATGGATAAAAAGTTTACAAGCTGGGCTTTGAGTGTGAGATCAAGGTTAGCCCCTACATAGACGAACTTAGGATCATCTTCTGTTCCTAAGTTTACTTTATGCCTTTCTTCGGCTTGTACTGTGGCATGTGGTGGGTGAGCGTCCTCTGGGGGATTGCTCTGTGTAAATGCTTTGTCGGTCTGATGAGTACTAGGAGTGGCTGCAGGAACCGGAGAGTCTTCTGTGGTTACCACAACAGGGTCAGAGATGACTTCTGTGGTCATAACAACAGGGGCTGGAGTACTTGTCTGAAGCTGTATTGGTTGTATGGGCTCTGGTAGGGTGACCTCTGGGGTCTGAACAGGTGGAGCGCTGATTGCGGGAGCGACCTCTAGGGTCTTGACTGTTAGATTAATAACTGCTTTAGCAACCTTCGGGGTCTGGACAGATGGATAGGCCTTCTTGCTAGAGCCCCCAGCATTCTGATTTGGTGCGTTGCCTCTGACTTTAGCGACCAAGTCTTTGGCCATCGTGTAGCTGGTGGGCTCGTTCTTTGTGCTGATAGGTGAATCGATGGTTTTATTTGTTGAGAGGATTTGATTACAATGATAGGCCTCGAGTTGGTTGCTTCGAAGCTCCATCAGTCCCCTAGGCCCTGGAAAACGAAGGACTTGATGCAGTGTTGACGGTACGGCCTGCATTTGATGAATCCAATGCCGTCCTAGGATGGCATTGTAAGACGACTTGATATCTAAGACTCTAAAATGTGTGTTGAAGCTGACTTTATTCTCTCGTGATCCCACTGAAACTGGGAGTATAATATCACCAATTGGGTTGGCTCTGGAGCCATTGAACCCGTAAAGAGGAGCAATCGGATCTATGAAGACTGACTTGGGTAAGTTCATCTCTTGGCCTGTGTGGTAGAACAAAATGTCACATGAACTACCAGGGTCAATCAGAACACGCTTAACTGTCCATTCACTAATTTTGACATGGACTACGAGCGCGTCGTTGTGCGGGAGGTAAACTTTGTTGAGGTCGATTGCTGTGAAAATGATGTCTCCGGTATTGTGACCTGAACTGTGCAGGACAGGTGCTGCTTGTGAGGAGAAATGGAAATCTTCTTGAAGGGCACCCACGCGCCTTCTTTTCTCTTTGGACGAACTAACTGAGTCATCAGGGAAAGTGATCATGTGAATAGTTCTTTCATTGTCGCGATTTGATAAGTGCAGGCGTCGCTCGTGGCGGGAATGGTCTCTAGGACGTCCTCTGCTGCGAGATCGAGTTTGATCGTTGTGGGGATCAAGGCGGGGTAGAGTTCGGCTGCGCAGCTTACGAGCCATCAGTTTGTGGCGCAGATCGCCATCGGTGATGTTGGTGTACTGCTTGATGTGTCCTGCTTCGTTGAGGTCCTAGAGGTAATGCTTTAGCTCCTAGCACGCATCGGTTTCGTGACATTTTGCTCGGTGAAAAGCGCAGTAAGGCTTGTCAGGTTGATCTGCTGGTTGTCGTACATCAAGTCGGTAGTATACAGCTCCCTTGATCTTTTCCAGTATGTAACTGGGAGATCGTGTAAGGACAGCGAACTCACGGTCATTGTTCATTCGGTTTCTTGATGTCCTTTCTTGCTGTTGTAGTTGCTATCGGGGTCGCTTTTTTGAAGATGAGGGGTCATCGGAAATTGCTGCTACTTCTTCTTCTTCTGGTAGGCCTTGGCGCCTTAGTCCTTCTTGTAGCTTAATGTACTTGTCCACGCAAGCGTACAGCTCGGATAACGTCTCGGCGTTCTTTCATCAACGATCTGGCGAGTGCCGTGTTGCGCACACGACAAGTGTTGGAGAATGCCAAGGTGGCAAATGATTCTTTCAGGCCAGCTTCCATGTATAGTAGTTCTGCTTTGAATCGACCTAAAAATTCACGAATGGTTTCATCTTCGCCCAGTGAAAGTTGGAACAATGAATCAAGATCAGCTTTCTTACGATTGTTGTGGACGTACTGACTAGCAAACAAATCAGTGAGTTGCTCGAAGGTTTTTATTGAGTCTGATTCAAGTGAAAAGAACCAATCGAGTGCACCATCCTTGAGACTGGCGGGAAACAGACTACAATGAAGATGGTCAAACTCCGGTGCGCTATAGAGTGCGAGGCTTTGAATATAGCGGGCTACGTGCTGACCAGGACACGCGTTGCCATCATATATCGGAAAACGTGGTTGGATGAAATCTGGAGGAAAAGCTCTGCTTAGTACTTCAGCAGTAAATGGAGACGTGCGGTATGTCTTCAACATTTCTTAGACGATCTGGGTGGCGTCTTTCTTGATAGCGCTTTGGTAGATCCGTTGTGACAATTCGTTAATCTGTTGATTAACTTTGTTGATGATGTCTTCTGCTAGGGGAGGAGGTGGAGTCTGAGTGTCTACTTGCGTGCGAAGTACGACATTCTCCTGCATGAGCAGGGTGATTTGTTCATTCATCACTCCTAGTTGACCAGCTAAACTCTGGATTTGAGCTTTGAGGCTTACCATGCTTCGTGGGCTTGAGAATTTTGGTTTTTGGTTTTAGGATTTGTTAAGTGGTTTCTCAAGAAATCAAGACCACAGACGGCGCCAATGTAAAGGTGCGTTTTGTACTTTCCTTTACATACAAGGAGGGAGTAAGAGAAAGGATTAGAATATAGATGAGACCGAGTTCGTCGAAGAGCGAACTGCCTACGTATCTTCTCTTGATTCTAGGGGGAAAGAAGAATCAGGTCTGGCGTAGTTCATATGGGGAGTATTTATAGGTGGTGAAAGTGAATCCTCACCCAACATGTGGAAAGAACATCACAAATGTAGGGTGGAGATTGTGGAAGCGTGTGAGAACTGTGCTCATAGGTCTGTTGTAATGATGAAGATTAGTAGTCTGGCTTAGTAGCTTGCGGCAGTGGTCAGTAGTTGGCGGCAGTGATTTGCGTATGTGTAGCTTCATTCATGATTGCTTCTAGAAGGCAAGCTGAGTCATGATATCGCATGATCTATAATGATATGAACTGATCTAGAGCAATCTCGTAGTTTGTCGATGCGATCTAGTGATACAGATCGGCGAAGTACATCAGAGATCGATGTGGTATTTCCACTATGCTGAGCACGTGCTTGATATTTGATAAGAGCCCAAAACTGTAGTTTTAACCCCTTAACAATAATACTTTTAGACTAATTATGCGAGTAATAAATAAGAGTTAATGCTAATTACGTACTTTTATATATTTCAGGCATTGAAGTCAATTATGTACAAAAATGTGCCACTTTGGCGATATAAAGGAGCAAGGGTTGGTTGCTAAGAAGTTTTGTGATTAAAGGCCAAGACGGGCAGAAACATTACACAAAAGTTAGCAGAACTTCCGAAGACCATATCTTTGGACTCAGGCCTTGGAATTGGACGTACCTTATGTCAAAACAATCGGCTCGGAAAGATCTTTCTAATGGTCCAAACTTTGACCCAATCAGAAGAGTAAAAGGGGACGAAAAACCAGTTGAAGTCAAAGCCAGCTGAGAAAGGGCCTTGTGGACTGAAGAAATTGGGCTTTGGGCTCGATTTTCCGGCCCAAAACATGGACCCTCATCCCATGCACGAAAATGTGGATCTAGTCTCCTCTATTTCCATATATAAGACTTAGCTCTTAAGTATCAATTAGGTTATGATAAAAAGTAGCCATTAAAGCTTAGTTCTAGATCTAGTTTTGATTTTTTTCAATTAATTAGTTTTCAATTATTGTTTTAGATCTAGTTTTTACTTTGCAATAGATTAGTTAGAACAAGTAAATGATTAATTTAGAATCACATTTAGTTTTATAATAAAGTATTCATCTTTAATTCCGAATTAGTTTATTGATTCAATTCTTGTTTAGTGTTAGTATTGTTAAATTCATAAATTAGTTGTCTTCAATTGCTAATTAGTTAATCATAATCTAGTTTTAATTATTTTGTTATCAATTTCATTTCTTCGTTGTTAATTTAGATTTGAATCTATTGATTAGTTAAATTAGTAAATTTAGAATCTTTATATGATGTCTAGTTTTAATTCATATGGAAATGATAGTTTGATGAATCAAGGCTAAACCTCCATTAGAGGGGTTTGATGAAACCTTGATAAAAACTTGATTGTGTAGTATAGAATCGTTGTAAGAGTCTATTCCACTCTAGAAGGTTGTTAATTTGCCATGAGAATGGGTGGACTTCCTCATATGCTAGTTATGAATTGGTTGAGATGCCATGTATAATTAGGGATTAGAACGACCAATTCTTACCGTAAGAACGTAAGAATTGGATTACAACAATCTATGCAAGTTCTTAAGTTGGATTCAAGGTGGATTCAATTCCCCCCTGGTTCTTATTCTAGATTCAAATGTTAGTATTCCGTAACATTTCATAGTTGAATCATTATAATCCCAGTATCTTGTTAGTATAAATTGCATCGTAGTATAATTCGTAAAACTCTCATTAACTTTGGTAGGATTGATAGTCGTAGAAAACTTGAATGCTAAAGAACTAGGAGTGGAACGAATATTCTATTCCAACTCTACTTCAATAGTATCGAGAGTAGAAAAACTTTGATAACATTAGACGTAAAATAGTTATAGTTTTACTTCTGTTTGATATTCATTATTTATTCGGAGTAAAAATATATATATATCCAATTTTATGGGTTATCAAATGGCGCCGCTGCCATCTTAGTTCCCTTTAGTATTGTTTCTTTAGAATTGTTAGTTTTCCAAAGTCCCATAACCCAACCACCCTTGTTTGATTCTCACTGTGGTTGTCCATTTCAGCACTGAAAATTTTCCTCGAAGAATTACACGGAGCGCAACCCACTCCCTGGGCAAACTAAATTGGAGTGCCACCTGCGCCCAACCGCCTGGAACTCCACGTTTTGGCTGAGCACGCGACCCGCGCCTTGCCAAGGCAAAATACGAGTGCCCCCTGCGCTGAAGTGCCTGGACCTTGAGTTTTTCACTAAGCGGGACCCGCGCCCTACCAAGGCTAAATTGAGCCACCCGCACTGAAACTCCGAACTCCAAATCCGACACTCGCGACTGCCCTACTTAAATAGGCTATTTATGAGCGCGACTTGCGCCCTCTGCTGAAACTGCCCGATTTTCACAGGTTTGTTTCAAATTTCCATTTCTTCATAGTTTTGAGTGTTTTAACTTGTTATACACACTGAGCACGCGTAAACAAGACGCTATTCATAAGCGAAACAAGGAGGCATTCAGGTACTATTTTCTTCCACACCTCGCATCTCCTGTTAGAGGTTCATACTAGCATATCAAGATTGTTTGGAGTGTTGTTGTGTTTTTTTAAGATTGGTCTTAGCCTTGCATGAGATTAAGGTCAGGCCGAAGAAAAACGCCTAACGTAATCAACCGGCAACGTCAACAAACACACCTTTCTAGTATACCATTCACTACACCTCTAGCTAATATACCACACACACCACCTGAAGTAATGGCTGAAGAAAGAGAGTGTCCTCTCTCTGACTTTTACAAGGCCTTGAACGATAGCCCTAAATCTTGCATCGTTCTATCAGACCTAGTAGGGGATTTCTAAATCCCTCCAAATATATTTAATTTGTTACCCGTTTTTCATGGGTTAGACCATGAAAAGCCTTATCGCCATTACGCGTAGGATTGACCAAGTCCTTATTACATTCCACCATCCTATGGTTGGTGCTTTGAACAAATTAAACTAAGGGTATTTCCTTCACTTTAGTCGATAAAGGCATCTTGGTTAATCAAGCGTCAAAATTCTGTGGACTCATGGGCTAAACTTGTTCAACTATTTATGGAACATTTTACCCACCATCGAAGACCGATGAAATGCTTTCCAAGATTCATTTCTTTCGATTGCATCCTCATGAATCATTTTCGAGGCTTGGAATCGCTTCACCGATCTTCTTATAGAGTGTCCACACCATAACCTCGCGAAAGACACGCTAGTTCGTGCCTTTTTCAAAGGACTTCTACACCACCATAAAGAGGTGCTTGACATAATGAATGGGGGTAGTTTCCTAAGTAAGGGAGCCTCAGAGGCTTATAAATTTTTAGAAGATCAAACTAAGCGTAATAATAACTGGGGTAGTGACGATTTCTCCCGTTCCGCTAGTTCTAACACAACAGTTAAAGCTGCCGGTATGTTTGAGATGAAACCCGATCCGGAACTTAAAAATTTAATCGAATCTCTAACTAAAAAGGTATAGGCTATTTCTATTCAACAAACGCCTATCCCCGTCATGAATGTCAACTCCAATCCATGTAAATTCTGTTGGAGTCCAAAGCATCCCGACTCCTATTCTCCTCTCACCTATGAACAACAACAATCACAACAAGATAATGTTTCCTCGATTAATAGTTTTCGTATTCCTAACGCCCCTTGGAGACAACATCCCAACTTCAGTTGGAGAAATAATCAACAAGTAACACCTCCAGGGTTTAATAATAAAAATGTTAGGCCAACAAACAATTATAACCAAGGCCCACCATGACAAGGTCAGGGTAATTATAATTATAGCAACTAAGCTCAACCACGATAAGGACAAGGTCAGGATAATTATAATAATTATAATACTTATAGAGGTATCGTTCCGATAAATAATAACTATCAAAATCCACCAATTAATAATCAACGTGACATAGTTCCTGTCACACAACCTATAGCTAACATTCCTCCACGACCAGATCATTTCGATACCTTTATGCAATCTCAACAACAAATTTTACAAGCCATCCAACTTTCCTTACAGCAGATAGCTTAAGAGAAAGTACAACCCAAAGGTGTGTTACCAGTCAAGCAATAGCTAATCCTAAAACAACAAACACAGCCTTTGAGGTAAATGGTAATACTAGTATGGAAAATGAAAACGTAGGTGAGCTAAATGCCATTACCACTCTCTGTTCTAGGAGAGTGGTTGATAACAAAGTAACTATGCCTATAGTTACCCCACCAGTTGTCCCTACACCGGAGATTGAACTAGATACCTTAATAGAAACTGAAGAGCCTACCCCTGTAGAGGTACCAGTTAAACCACAACCTAAGAAGTAGAAAGCAAAGGTTAGACATCCAGTTGATCCATACGCTAAATACAGAGAGAAACCACCATTTCCCCAGAAATTAGCTATGTTAAACAGGGATACAAACTTCGACAAGATTAGGGAAGTTTTTAAAAATCTAACGATAAATTTACCTTTTCTGGATACAATTAAAAAATTACCTCACCATGCTAAGTTTCTCAAAGAGTTGTGCACTAAAAGGCGTAAGACAAATATTCCTAAAGACACCTTTTTAACTGAACAGTTTCTAACGTTAACAAAACATAATTGAATCATTAAGTACAAGGACCCTAGTCGTCCTACTGTACAATGCACCTTAGGAGATTCCCACACGACGACCGCTTTACTAGACCTGGGGGCAAGTGTTAACTTACTCCCGTATTATCTATACAAACAAATAGGTCTACAAGAGATGCAACTTACTAAAATGACGTCGCAATTAGCAGATCGATCTATTAAGTGCCCTAAGGGTGTGGTTGAAAACGTGCTTGTTAAGGTCGAGGATATCTACTATCCTGCTAATTTTGTTATCCCCGATACAGAAGTTGCTAATGACTCTGTTCTGATCATCTTAGGGCGTCCTTTATTGGTGACTGCCAACACGCTTATAAACTGCAGAGATGGTTTGATGTCCTTGTCTTTTGGCCATCTTTCGGTTTCGGTAAATGTTTTTAAAATGATGAAACAGTTACCAGATTTGTCTATAGATGGAGAGGTTAGCATGATCGAGAGCTTAGCTCAAGATTACTTTAATAACACGTTTCCAGAAAACCTTATGCATAAATTCCTTTCTTTTGGAAGTTCAGATTTTGTCGATAACTCCTACGTAGAGGAAGTCAACACCATCTTTGAGTCTACACAAATCGTAAACCCTTCGGTTGCTCCATATACAGAGTTTGAAGACCTGCTGCCTAAGCAAGTATTCATTACTCAGGATAAGGACCCTCCAGAAGCATTTACCGATATTCCTTCCACCCCGGTGCTTAAACCACTTCCTCCTGAGTTAAAGTATATTCAACTTGATCCGGATGGTAGTCATCCGGTAATTATATCTTCTCTGTTATCTAAGGAGAAAAAGACACGGTTGATCAGGGTGATTAGGGAACATCATTCTGCGATTGGTTGGTCCCTAGCCGACATTAAGGGAATTGACCATAATGTGTGCACTCATCGTATCCATTTAGAGGATAACGCAAAGACTTCCCGCGAACCTCAGCCTCATTTAAACCCTGCCATGAAAGAAGTGGTCAAGGGTGAATATGTTGCCACGCATGGTCCTATAAAATGGAGGATCTGTATTGATTACAGACATTTAAATGCCATGACACGAAAGGATTATTTTCCTTTACCCTTTATAGACCAGATGCTTGAACGTCTAACTGGTCATGCTTTTTATTGTTTTTTGGATGGCTACTCTGGCTATTTCCAAATTATTATTGATATTGATAACCAAGAAAAGACTACCTTCACATGTCCTTTTGGAACATACGCCTATAAACGAATGCCTTTTGGGCTTTGTAATGCTCCTAGTACCTTCCAGCGGTGTCTGCTTCATATATTTTGTGACATGGTAGAGCGTAAGTGTTCATGGATAATTTTTCTATCTATGGAGACTCTTTCACTGAATGCCTGTCTAAAGTTTTGACATGATGTGAAGAGAAGAGTCTCGTTTTAAATTGGGAAAAATGTCACTTCATGGTAAAAAAAGGCAAAGTACTAAGTCACATCGAATCTAGTGATGGCATCGAAGTAGATAAGGCCAAACTAGAAAAGATAGCGACTCTACCTATACCACGGACTGTCTGTGATATTAGAGCCTTTCTAGGCCATGCAGGTTTTTATAGGCGCTTTATCAAAGATTTTTCGAAAATAGCTATGCCGTTAACTAATCTGCTTTTAAAGGATGTCATCTCTGATTTTAATTTTAACTGTAAACAGGCTTTTGAAACTTTAAAAACCGCCTTAACTTCTGCACCCATTATACAGCCTCCCAATTGGTTTAAACCTTTCGAACTCATGTGTGATGCTAGTGATTATGCAGTTGGTGCTGTCTTGGGACAGAAACTAGATAATAAATCCACTGTTATTTATTATGCTAGTAAAACTTTAAACGATGCTCAAAGGAATTATACAACTACTGAAAAAGAATTCTTAGCTATCATTTATGCTTTAGATAAGTTTTGTCCTTATTTGGTTGGTTCTAAGACTCTAGTTTACACGGACCATGCAGCCCTTAGGTACCTTCTTGCAAGAAGGATGCTAAGCAGAGATTAATCCGATGGATTCTTCTCCTGCAAGAATTCACATTAGAAATAAAGGACAAACGAGGGGTCGAAAACATAGTTGCCGGCCAATTATCTAGACTTACAAACGACGATGATAGTGATTCTGACTCCATACCGGACTTTTTTTCCTGATGAGCATCTGTATGCTATTTTTTATGCACCATGGTATGCTGACATTGTGAATTATTTAGCGTCTGATGTTATTCCTTATGATTGGTCAAGAAATGAACGTAAGAAGTTCTTGGCGAGTTAAACTATACTCTTCGGATGAGCCCTACCTTTTCAAGTATTGTGCGGATCAGATTATTCGTCGTTGTATTCCCCAATGGGAATATAATGAGGTTCTCTCATTCTGCCATGACAAAGAGTGTGGTGGCCATTTTAGTGGTATGAAAACAGCTGCTAAAATTCTTTAATATGGGTTTTATTGGCTTACTTTCTCTAAAGATGCCCGAGTGTATTGTGTGCATTCGTTGCCAACAACTTGGGCAAATCACGACGAGTAATATGATGCCATTAAATCCAATCATGGTGGTAGAAATTTTTGACGTATGAGGCATTGATTTCATGGATCACTTTCCAGTTTCCCACGGTTTCATTTATATTCTAGTTCTCGTGGACTACATGTCTAAATGGATAGAAGCCATGGCTTGCCGTAACAATGATTATAAGACAGTTGTGTTTTTTGTTAAAGAGTGTATTTTCTGTCGATTTGGCATTCCCAAAGCCATCGTTAGTGATGGTGGAACCCATTTTTTTCAACAGAGTTGTTGCATCTCTCGTGAAAAAGTATGGAGTTTCACATAAGGTAGCAACTCCATATCATCCACAAACTAGCAGACAAGTAGAAGTTTCTAATAGGAAAATCAAAAAGATATTAGAAACAATCAGAATCTCGATAGAAAGAACGGTCAAAGCGTCTATTTGATGCCTTATGGGCATATATGACTGCTTTCAAAACTCCTATAGGTATGTCTCCCTTTAGACTTGTATTTGGGAAGCCTTGTCATTTGCCCGTTGAGTTGGAGCACAGCGCTATGTGGGTTATAAAAAGCCTTCACTTCAATTTTGATGAGGCGGGTATCAAGTGCAAGTTGCAATTGAATGAGCTTGAAGAAATTCGTAGCGATTCTTATGATCTCACGAAGGATTATAAAGCTAACATGTAACGTGTTCATGATACGCAAATCTTGCGCAAAGAGTTCGTGGTAGGTCAAAAGGACTTACTTTACAACTCCCGTCTATATATTTTTCTAGGGAAATTAAAAACCGGTTACCTGAATGGTGTACTTACCAATATATGGAAATGAAAGGAAGTACACCAATGAAAAAGGTCAATCCTCATAGATAGGGTCCTGTAAAAGGACTTCCTATACATCAGGGGACAATAGCTCGTGAAAGTGTTTCAACCGTTGGCCATTGACTTGAAAGGTACTGTGTCTTTGGGATTTACCAAGGTGATTGCCCCATGAGGGGTGACTTCAAGAACTTAAAAGGACCGGACTAACGGGTTTTAATTTCCTAGAAAAAATATGTAGACGGAGTTGTAAAGCAAGACTTTTTGACCTACCACAAACTCTTTGCGCAAGATTTGCTTATCATGAACAACGTTTCATGTTAGCTATATAATCCTTCGCGAGATCATAAGAATCGCTACGGATTTTTTCAAGCTCATTCAACTACAACTTACGCTTGACACCCGCCTCATCGACATTGAAGTTAAGGCTTTTTATAGCCCACATAGCACGGTGCTCCAATTCAACGGGCAAATGACAAGGTTTCCCAAATATAAGTCTAAAGGGAGACATACCTATAGGAGTTTTGAAAGCTGTCATATATGCCCATAAGGCATTAGATAGACGCTTTGACCAGTCCTTCCTATCAGGATTTACAGTTGTTTCTAATATCTTTTTGATTTACCTATTAGAAACTTCTACTTGTCCGCTAGTTTGTGGATGATACGGAGTTGCTACTTTATGTGTAACTTCATACTTTTTCACTAGAGATGCAACAACTCCGTTGCAAAAATGTGTTCCACCATCACTAATGATGGCTTTGGGAATGCCAAATCGAACAAAAATATATTCTTTAACAAAAAACACAACTGTCTTATGGTCATTGCTACGGCAAGCCATGACCTCTATCCATTTAGACACGTAGTCCACGGCGACTAGAATATAAATGAAACCGTGGAAAACTAGAAAAGGACCCATGAAATCAATTCCCCATACGTCAAAAATTTCTACCACCAATATTGGATTCAATGGCATCATATTACGCTTCGTGATTCTCCCAAGTTGTTAGCAACGAATGCACGTCTTGCAATGCCCTTAGGCATCTTTAAAGAGAGTATGCCAATAAAACCCACATTGAAAAATTTTAGCAGCTGTTTTCATACCACTAAAATGGCCACCACATTCTTTGTCATGGTAGAATGAGAGATCCTAATTATATTCCCATTGGGGAATACAACGACGAATCATCTGATCCGCACAATACTTGAAAAGATAGGGCTCATCCAAGTAGTATAGCTTAACTCTGGCCAAGAACTTCTTACGTTCATTTCTTGACAAATCATAAGGAATAACATTAGACGCTAAATAATTCACAATGTCACCATACCATGGTGCATAAAAAATAGCATACAGCTCATCAGGAAAATAGTCCGGTATGGAGTCAAAATCACTATCATCATCGTTTGTAAGTCTACATAAGTGGTCGGCAACTATGTTTTCGACCCCTCATTTGTCCTTTATTTCTAATGTAAATTCTTGCAGGAGAAGAATCCATCGGATCAATATTTGCTTAGCATCCTTCTTAGCGAGAAGGTACCTAAGGGCTGCATGGTCCTTGTAAACTAGAGTCTTAGAACCAACCAAATAAGGACGAAACTTATCTAAAGCATAAACGACAGCTAAGAATTCTTTTTCAATAGTTGTATAATTCTTTTGAGCATCGTTTAGAGTTTTACTAGCATAATAAATAACAATGGATTTATATCTAGTTTATGTCCCAAGACAGCACCAACTGCATAATCACTAGCATCACACATGAGTTCGAAAGGTTTAGACCAATCGGGAGGCTGCATAATGGGTGTAGAAGTTAAGGCAGCTTTTAAAGTTTCAAAAGCCTATTTATAGTTAAAATTAAAATCAAAGATGACCTTCTTTAAAAGCAAATTAGTTAAGGGTCTAGCTATTTTCGAAAAATCTTTGATAAAATGCCTATAAAAACCTGCATGGCCTAGAAAGGCTCTAATATCACAGACAGTCCGTGGTATAGGTAAAGTCGCTATCTTATCTAGTTTGGCCTTATCTACTTCGATGCCATCACTAGATACGATGTGACCTAGTACTATGCCTTTTTTTTTACCATGAAGTGACATTTTTCCCAATTTAAAACGAGACTCTTCTCTTCACATCTTGTTAAAACTTTAGACAAGTTAGACAGGCATTCAGTGAAAGAGTCTCCATAGATAGAAAAACCATCCATGAACACTTCCATGAAACGCTTTACCATGTCACTAAATATATGAAGCATACATCGCTGGAAGGTACCAGGAGCATTACAAAGGCCAAAAGGCATTCGTTTATAGGCGTATGTTCCAAAAAGACATGTGAAGGTAGTCTTTTCTTGGTAATCAATATCAATAATAATTTGGAAATAGCTAGAGTAGCCATCCAAAAAACAATAAAAAACATGACCAGCTAGATGTTCAAGCATCTGATCTATAAAGGGTAAAGGAAAATGATCCTTTCGTGTCATGGCATTTAAATGTCTGTAATCAATACAGATCCTCCATTTCATAGGGCCATGCGTGGCAACAAATTCACCCTTGGCGTTACGTACCATGGTAATCCCGAATTTCTTTGGAACTACATGAATGAGACTTACCCATTCGCTATCAGAGATTGGGTATATGATTCCCGCATCGAGTAACCGTAAGACCTCTTTCTTGACCACTTCTCTTATGGCAGGGTTTAAACGACGCTGAGGTTCATGGGAAGTTTTTGCGTTATCCTCTAAATGGATACGATGAGTGCACACATTAGGGTAAATTCCCTTAATGTCGGCTAGGGACCAACCAATCGCAGAACGATGTTCCCTAATCACCCTGATCAACCGTGTCTCTTTCTCCTAAGATAACAGAGAAGATATAATTACAGAATAACTACCATCCGGATCAAGTTGAATATACTTTAACTCAGGAGGAAGAGGTTTAAGCACCGGGGTGGAAGGAATATCGCTAAATGCTACTGGAGGGTCCTCATCTTGAGTAATGAATACTTGCTTAGGCAGCAGGTCTTCAAACTCTGTATATGGAGCAACCGAAGGGTCTACAATTTGTGTAGACTCGAAGATGGTTTTGACTTCCTCTATGTAGGAGTCATCGACAAAATCTGAACTTCCAAAAGAAAGAAATTTATGCATATGGTTTTCTAGAAACGTGTTATTAAAGTAATCTTGAGCTAAGCTCTCGATCATGCTAACCTCTCCATTTATAGACGAATCTAGTAACTGTTTTATCATTTTAAAAATATTTACCTCAACCGAAAGATGGCCAAAAGACAAGGACATCGACCCATCACGGTAGTTTATATGCGTGTTGGCAGTCGCCAAGAAGGGACGCCTTAAGATGATCGGAACAAAGTCGTTAGCGACTTCTATATCGAGGATAACAAAATCAGCAAGATAGTAGAAATCCTGGACCTTAACAAGCACATTTTTAACCACACCCTTAGGGTACTTAATAGATCGATCCGCTAATTGCAACGTCATTTTAGTAGGTTGCATCTCTTGTAGACCTATTTGTTTGTATAGATAATATGGGAGTAAGTTAACACTCGCCCCCAGGTCTAATAAAGCGGTCGTTGTGTGGGAATATCCTAAGGTGCATTGTACAGTAGGACGACTAGGGTCCTTGTACTTAACGATTCCATTATGTTCTGTTAAAGTTGGAAACTGTTCAGTTAAAAAGGCGTCTTTAGGAATATTTGTCTTACACCTTTTAGTGCACAACTCTTTGAGAAACTTAGCATAGTGAGGTAATTTTTTAATTGTATCCAAAAAAGGAAAATTTATCGTTAGATTTTTAAAAACTTCCCTAATCTTGTCGAAGTTTGTATCCCTATTTAACATAGCTAATTTCTGGGGAAACGGTGGTTTTTCTCTGTATTTAGCATATGGATCAACTGGATGTCTAACCTTTGCTTTCTGTTTCTTAGGTTGTGGTTTAACTGGTGCCTCTACAGGGGTAGGCTCTTCAGTTTTTTTTACGGTATCTAGTTCAATCTCCGGTGTAGGGACAACTGGTGGGGTAACTATAGGCATAGTTACTTTGTTATCAACCACTCTCCCAGAATGGAGAGTGGTGATGACATTAGCTCACCTACGTTTTCATTTTCCATACTAGTATTACCATTTACCTCAAAGGTTGTGTTTGTTGTTTTAGGATTAGCTATCGCTTGACCTGGAAACACACCTTTGGGTTGTACTTTCTCTTAAGCTAACTGCTATAAGGAAAGTTGGATGACTTGTAAAATTTGTTGTTGAGATTGCATAAATGTATCGAAATGATCCGGTCATGAAGGAGTGTTAGCTATATGTTGTGTGACAGGAACTATGTCACGTTGATTATTAATTGGTGGATTTTGATAGTTATTATTTACCAGAACGATACCTCTATTAGTATTATAATTATTATTGTTATAATTATTATAGTTATCCTGACCTTGTCCTTGTCGTGGTTGAGCTTGGTTGCTATAATTATAATTACCCTGACCTTGCCCTTGACCTTGTCATGGTGGGCCTTGGTTATAATTGTTTGCTAGCCTAACATTTTGATTATTAAACCCTAGAGGTGTTACTTGTTGATTATTTCCCCAACTGAAGTTGGGATGTTGTCTCCAAGGGGCGTTAGGAATAGGAAAACTATTAATCGAGCAAATATTATCTTGTTGTGACTGTTGTTGTTTATAGGCGAGAGGACAATAGGAGTCGGGATGCTCTTGACTCAAACAGAAATTACATGGATTGGAGTTGACATTCATGACGGGGATTGACATTTGTTGAACAGAAATAGCCTCTATCTTTTTAGTTAGAGATTTGATTAAATTTTTCAGTTCCGGATCAAGTTTCATCTCAAACATACCGGCGGCTTTAACTGTTGTAGAAGAACTAGCAGAACGGGATAAATCGCCATTACCCCCCAGTTATTATTACGCTTTGTTTGATCTTCTAAAAATGTATAAGCCTCTGAGGCTCCCTTACTTAGGAACCTACCCCCATTCATTATGTCAAGCACCTCTTTGTGGTGGTGTAACAATCCCTTGAAAAAGGCACGAACTAGCGTGTCTTTCGCGTGGTTATAGTGTGGACACTCTATAAGTAGATCGGTGAAACGATTCCAAGCCTCTGAAAATGATTCATGAGGATTCTGTCGAAAGAAATGAATCTTGGAAAGCATTTCATCGGTCTTCAGTGGTGGGTAAAAATGTTCCATAAATAGTTGAACAAGTTTAGCCCACGAGTCCACAGAATTTGGCGCTTGGGCAGTTAACCAAGACGCCGTCTTATCGGCTAAAGTGAAGGGAAATACCCTCAGTTTAATTTGTTCAGCACCAAATGTAGGATGGTAGAATGTAGTAAGGACTTGGTCAATCCTACGCATGTGCTGATAAGGTTTTTCATGGTCTAACCCATGAAAAACGGGTAACAAATTAAATATATTTTGGAGGATTCGAAAATCCCTCACTGGGTCTGATAGAACGATGCAAGATTTAGGGTTATTGTTGAAGGCTTTGTAAAAGTCAGAGAGAGAAGACTCTCTTTCTTCATCCATTACTTCAGGTGGTGTGAGTGGTATATTAGTTAGAGGTATAGTCGATGGTATACTAGAAAGGTGTGTTTGTTGATGTTGCCTGTTGATTACGTTAGGCATTTTTCTTCGACTTGACCTTAATCTCATGCAAGGCTAAAATGCAATCTTAACCACCTTAACTCAAATCCACTAGCATTGACGATTAAACAATAATAAATCAACAACACTCCAAACAATCTCGATATGCTAGTATGAACCTCTAACGGGGAGATGCAAGGTGTGGAAGAAAAGAGTAATTAATAATGCCTCCTTTAAATCTGGCTTATAAATATCATCTTGTTTACGCAGTTTGATTTGTATAAACAATCTTTAGCAAGTTAAAACACATGAAAAACTATGAAGAAATTTAAATTTGAAACAAACCCATTGAAATCGGGCTAGAAAGCAAAATCAGAGAAAGGGCTAATCAAATTGAAGAACAAAGTAGTGCCTATGAATAAACTAAGCCTAAGTAGGGGCACATAATCTAGTCTAACTATCTACCTAACCTAGTTTCGAAGCTTTTGTTTTTCATCCAGATCCAAAAAATCTCATGGGCTTGGAGCCATGGGGCGACTTTTTTCAATTTAGCCTTGGTGAGGATTGGGTCAGGCTTTTCGAGCTCAGTCGGAAAACCTCATTCAAAGCATCGTAGGTCCAGCGCCTTTATCTAAAAAGTGGCACATTTCTGCACATAATGGACTTTGAAGCCGCATAAAAACACGTAATCAAGATTTTTACCACATTGGCAAACAAGATGATTATTAAGGGGTTAAAACTACAGTTTTGGAAACTCTTATCGAGGTTAGTGCTTTCGAGCCAAAGAGTGGAGTTCCAGTGCTTTAGCCTTGGTGAGGAGCAGGTGGTCGAGGTCCAATTATGCCTACCTTGGGGAGGGGCGCCAAAAGTCGCCGGTGCTCCGTGTAATTTTCCAAGGAAAATTTTCAGTGATGAAAAGGACAACCATAGTGAGAATCAAACAAGGGTGGGTGGGTTATGGGACTTTGGAAAATTAACAATTCTAAAGAAAACAATGCTAAAGGCAACTAAGATGGCAGCAGCGCCATTTGATAATCGTAAAAATTGAATAGTTTTACTAATGAATAAAGCGATGAAATTCTAAACGAAAAAAAACTATAAATTGATCTTATACTAGACTTATCAAAGATTTCTACTCTTGATACTATTGAAGTAGAGTTGGAATAGAATATTCGTTCCACTCCTAGTTCTTTAGCATTCAAGTTTCCTACGACTATCAATCCTACCAAAGTCAATGAGAGAATTACGAATTATACTACGAAATACTAAAGTTGAATCTAGTATAAGAATTAGGGGGGAATTGAATCCACCTTTGAATCCAACTTAAGAAACTAGCATAGATTGTTGTAATCAAATTCTTACATTCTTATGGTAAGAATTGATCGTTCTAATCCCTAATTATACATGGCATCTCTACCAATTCATAACTAGCATGTGATGACGTCTACCCATTCTCATGGCGAATCAACGTCCTTTAAGAGTGGAATAGACTCTTATAACGATTCTAAGCTAGTTTGATCAAGTTTTCATCAAGGCTTCATCAAACCCCTCTAATGGAAGTTTAGCCTCGATTCATCAAACTATTATTTCCAAATGAAATTGAATAAGGCATAATATAAAAATTCTAACTTTATTAAATTTAACCAAACAATAATTGAAATCTAATTTAACAACTAAGAAATCATTAAATAATAATAATCAAAATTAATCTAAACAATCATTAAATAACAAGATTGAATTTAACAAGAACTAACTATTTTATTTATCTAATGAAAGATATTCAATGATTCAATTAACTAATCTAAAACAAGGAATGAAACTAATTAATGGAATGGAAACTAATTAATTAAATCCAAAAACTAGATCTAGAACTAACCTTTTTAATGGCTACTCTAATGGCTCCTTTCTAACCTAAGCTAATGGATACTTTAGAGCTAAGTCTTGTGTGTGGAAATGGAGGAGACCAGATCCACATTTTTGTGCATGGGCTGAGGGTCCATGTTTTGGGCCAAAAAATCGAGCCCAAAGCCCAATTTCTTCAGTCCACATACCCCTTTTTAGCTGGCTTTGAATTCAATAGGCTTTTTGTCCACTTTTTCTCCTTTGATTGGATCAAAGTTTGGATCATTGGAAAGCTCTTTTCGAGCCGGTCGTTTTGACATAAAGTACGCCCAATTCTGAGGCCTGAGTCCAAAGATACGATCTTCGGAAGTTCTACTGACTTTTGTGTGCTGTTTTTGCCCGTCTTGGCCTTTAATCCCAGAACTTCTTAGTAACCAAGCCTTTGCTCCTTTATATCGCCAAAGTGGCACATTTCTGCACATAATTGACTTCAATACCTAAAATATATAAAAGCACGTAATTAGCATTAACTCTTATTTATTATTTGCATAATTGGTCTAAAAGTATTATTGTTAAGGGTTTAAAACTACAGTTTTGGGCTCTTATCACCCTCCTTATGGAGTGTGTGGCTGTAAGTACCGGATCCTAATTCCACGTTAAACATAATTCACGTTTTCCACTCTTGCATGTTTTCTCGGATTTTGAGTTATATTTTTCTATGGTGTGAATTATGCATTTATTGCTTTATTGTTTTTCTTATATTAAACTATATTCATAAAAATAAAAAAAAATTGTTAAAATCATAAAAATAGTAATTTAGGAAGTCTCGGGAATCTGACTTTAAAAGACCCGCTTTTAAAACAAAATTTCTAAACTTCGTTGCCAAAAATTTATTTGGGGGTGGGGTGTTCGGTTCTGTACTGGATTGATCAACTTTTCATTTATGTTGCGTAGGCCGTTTAATTGTATTTCGATTTGGTTTGACTTTATCTATGAAATTAGAGTTCATTCGTTAGCATAACTTACGACACGCATGCATTTCGAGGCATTTTCTATCTTCTTATATGTCATCCATGGTCAGAATAGAGTGTTTTATGGATCATTGGATTGGAAATTCTCTCCTGATCATTTCTATAGCTCATTCGCAAAAATCGGACTGGTAACGAAGTGGCAATTTTAGTTTGAAGTTGCACTATTTTTTTTTTTTTTTTTTTTTTTTTTGGAATTCAAATTGGGCTTGGGCCCAAGCCCACAGTACAACCCAAGAACGCTTCGCGTTCTTCTTCCTCACCTTCACCACCGCCATTAACATCTTTTCAAACTAGAACTAAAATTAAAAAAAATAATAATAATAAATAAAAAAAAAAAAAAACCTAACTTAACCCACGCCCAAATTCATTCCCAAACCATATATTCTTCTCCAACTCATTCCCCCAACAATTTCCACCACTGAAACCACCAAAAATAAAAAAAATAAAAAATTGAACTGCCGCGCCACCACCATCGTTTTTTTTTTGTAAGGTTGTTTCAACTTGTTCCTACACCTCCTATAAACCCCCAAATCATTCTAAAATATCATTGGCTCAAAGACGTCGGATTTTGTCAGAGCACGCGTTTACTGCCGACCACTTCGCGCCGTTTTATGGTGACGAGATGGTTAGGAGAGATTTGAGTGGCTTGTGGTACTCGATAGACGATTTTTACTATGAAGATTTGGTCCGACAGTTTTATAAGACGAGGGAGTTGGATGGAAATAGGATTTTTGTTAAGGTGGCTGGGAGAAGGAGAGAAGTATCTACTGGGTTGTTAGCTGAGATTTTAGGCATTCAGCCTAGACGCCATCTCGATGCCACATTACAGGATCCCCAATTTATTGGGGTCGAGCCTTTGATGAACGCGACTATTTCGGAAGGGAACTACAATGCGAGCTCGCATTGTGTTCGCCAGTCGTCTCTCAGAACCAACCAGCTGGCTGTAGCTCAGTGGATTGGTAGGAATGTCATAGGGAAGGAGAAACTCAGCGACATCAGTCTGACCTGCCTTCACATTCTATGGATACTCCAGGAGCAGAAGTATGAGTTCTGTATTTTGGAGTTTTTGAGTAACATGATTAGGGGAGTTGGGAAGAGTATTGTACCTCTTCCTATTTTGATAACGAAGATCATGATGACCTTGAGAGCGACTCTGACGTCTGATAGGATTTGCCTAAAAGAGCACCGAAATCCTCATATTTATACGGAGTGTATCCAAAGAGTTTGGAGGTTGCCTAAAGAGAGGGTAGTCGAAGAGGATGACTCGGAGGATGAGGAGGACACGGCATGTTTTGATGCCGATGCCTTGGAGAGGTGTAGGTCGGATGCAGAACGTATGGCTGTGATTCATCGTGGCATGCGTTCTCTCAATAGTATTTGCAAAGACCTCCGGACTCGGCAGGCTACCAAGCATCATAACTTCGAGACTCGTGCTCAGCGTGAGGATGAGCGGTGGGAACAGACGAGGGCCGAGATGGAAGCTCAGCGCAAGTTTCGAGACGATATGCTTGCATGCTTTCCACCCCAGGGGGGTGCTTCTTCTGAGGAGCAGTCTGTGAGCCACGAGGGTCGTCGTCGCAGGACGGATGGCTCTGGCCCATCAGGAGCTCAGGAGCCATCACCTTCCCATGTTTTTCACTACCAACAACGAGTGGTTTAGGAATATGATGAGTTGATGTTGTTTTGTATTTGCTTTTTATTTTTAGTTTGGATGTTAATTTATGAATTTCGTATTTAAATTTGAATTTGGTTGTTAAATGTTGTTTGAATTTCAATTTTAATATAATATGGTTCTTTTCAAATTGTGCATTGTTTTTATCGTTAATCCCACCTTCCCGAATTGTTTGGGGGTGGTATTATTTACTCTAGCATGATTTGTGATATGATCCTCCAGTTTAGAATTTGTTTTGGAGTGAGGGTTGAGAATATTGCCGATATGGGCATCGCTATGAATAGATATTGTGGTAGGATGAAATCTCGATGGTTTAGGCAGTTTCTATCCTAAATTTAATTTAAAAGATATTAGGGTTGTTTTATAATCAAGAATATGAGTTGTTTCCGTTTTCGGTTTTGGAATTTTATTGTTTCCGGCAAACTTTTTGGAAACTTCCCGATTCATTTTGGAAACTCAAACCTATATAAACTTCATTCATTCTCCACACAAAACTCACATCTCTCACATTCATCTCTCACCTTTCTCTCCCAAGTTTTTCTTCTCACTTCCGCATTTCAACAGCTCGGAACGCGCCTGCGCCCTAAAGGCACTGTCAGTCATAATTTCATCAAAGCGCGACCCGCACCCTACCTAGGCCTAGTCTGAGCGCGACCTACGCCCAAAACACTGGAATTCCAGTTTTCATCCCGAAGCCACTCCACGCCCATCCCATGCAAAAGTGAAGCGCCAAGATGTTTCAAGTGTCCGAACTCAAAATTCCCCAAGGCGCACCGCGCACCCTACCCAAGCATAGGTTGAGCGTCACCCGCGCCCCGGCCCCGTGGGCACGTAAAAATCTGATTTTTGTGGGTTGTTCCAGGATCCTTTGCATCTATTCCAGGGAGATTATTGGGGATGACATTCCCTCGTATCATACCAGAACAGTCTTTTGAAGATTTGTTCCAAAGTGACACCTATAGTGCGTGGTTTCGCGAAGTGATCATTCTAGCAGGCTGGGAGCCACTATTGGTAAGTCCTGATGAATTTTATTCTCCTGCACTTACATCTTTTTTTTTATGATAATTGTAAGTTCTTTGATAGACCAGATGGGGAACAAGTGTTCTCCATCACCATTGGGGATGAACCAATGGAAATTTCTAGGTTCTTGCTAACCTTTGTGCTTGGACTTGCTATGCCGGCCAAAATACAAGACTCATGGGCCTATTTGGTAGATAATATGTACATGTATAACTATGATGATTTGTATGAGCATTACGGGGCAAGAATCTTTAGGATAGAGGACCAAGGGGATTATAACATCGCCCTTGGTAGCCTGTCTATGAACGTGGGCACAGCTATGTTTTAGATCATGTTAAACATTAGAGGGGAATGGCGTTATTCTTTTGTGAATGACGAAACATGTGATATTTTCCTTGCTTTAGCTGGGGGACATACACTCTATGATATTCCCCAGACCCTAATGTCTAGTTTAGCCCGAGCCCATAGCAAGCGGCATAAGTACCTTCTTATGCCTGTTTTAATTTGCCGTATTATGTTATGTTTCTTCCTTATTTTTTGTGCCCGTTTCACGGATTGGGTTGGGGTCAACATTGTGAGACCCACCAATTGTATTATTCGATCGTTCCATGCAATGACTTGGCAAGGGTGGAGGATACAACCTCATCAGGTTGCACCTTACACCCCATCCGACCAAGTGGCGCTAAACAGGTTAGCGCATGTAGATGATAAATGGCGTGAAGCCTGGCAAATCACCATGGCATGGCAGGATGCGAAGGAACCTAATTTCTTTATTGAAGAGGATGAGGATGATCCTTAAACACGGGAGTTAAGGTAAGTTTTTAGTTTCAGTTAGTGTTTGCTTATGTCCCAAGCAATTTAATTATTGTTAACCCCATAACGGGTGGAACTCATATAGAGTTGCGTCAGTTTTTCTTTTCTATATTAGTATGTTTAACCTTATTTTGCAGATGTTCCAGAATTTCACGAGTTTCCATGGTATTTCTCTACCCTATTTATTTAAATGCTTTGAAGACAAAGCATGCTTCTTGTTTGGGGGCATAGAAACACGTGTAATTAAGGCATCTGTTAGGATATAGATATGTATAATATGCACTTGTTTTCTAGCTAAAAAAATTCAAAAATTTTAAAAATATAAATAAAAAGTATGTTATATACTTAAGAATATTGGTATTGTTTTCTTTCTCTATGCTCTCAATAATCTAGAAGTCTCACGTAACTTTTGTATTAGAATAGTTTTTTAGAAACTTAGGCTAATATGTAGGTAATAATCCTTGCATCTATCTATAAATATGTTACATGAGTATCTATGATTGTTGGCAGTAAGTTTCTAAAATCTAGGCTAGAGTACTTAATCTACAAATCCTGTGAGAATATAGCCTAAAGCCGTATATGAGTGAACATTCAAGAAATGACACAAAGGAGAAGTAAAATCCAGATAGAAAAATCACACGTCCACTTGCTTGATCACTATACCATATCTTAAGCGAGAATTTAGGCCCTCTTTGGATTGATATAGCCAGAAATTTAAACCTACAAATTATTTTCCGCTAGTCTCCCCTCTGAGCCTTTCTTTAGCCTTTCATAAACCACAAATTCTTTACCCTGTTACAAAAACAAAAAAAAAAAAAAAAAAAAGCAACCTACCCAATTCTTTGAATAAGTCTGAGAATAGAGATGAAGAATAGAAAAGAGAAGGACCTTTGAAATCAAGAATTCATTAGTTGCTTCAGATGAGAAAAGTAAGTTTCCATCCAAATAAAAAAATAAAAATAATAGAAAATAAAGAGTTAGAACTCCAAAAATAGAATCAAGGAGTCAAAAGTAAAAGAAAAAAAAATATGGCTAAGGATGGAACTAAAGTGTAGAAGCAAAAGAAAAAAAAACAAGGGTTTCTCTAGTTGCATAATATGTAGCCTCTAGTATCTCAGACTTGTCCTTTTTGAATATCCATTTCCTTCCTTCTTAAACCATCTCCTAATCCCCGCAACACATAATAAAGACATCTAGCTCAATTAGGAATATGTTAATGTGATAGTAAGTGGCAGATGTGTTTGATCGACTCCGGCTTCCTTGTGTGTCATTGAGTTTGTAAGGTAAAGTGTGCCCACTGCACACTAGAGTAGCGAAACTTGAGTAGAAAAATCATAGTTGTTTTTGTCTTGACATTTATGTGAGGACTTACTTAAGGACACTATTCCGAGTTTTCAGAAGCAGACCTGCTAGTTCATCTCATAGTATTACTCATTATAGATATGTTTACTTGTAGATGATTGATTATTATGCATATATTAGCTTAGGTTTCGACTTGATTATTTTGTATTCATTGTTAGTGAGATGTATAGATAATTGAGACATCGATAAGGAAATAATAGTTTTATTTCTGAGTCGTTGTAGTATAGATGAAGTTTGTGAGTACCTTCATTGGAAAACTCTCACGAGGCTATAACTCGTCCACTAGGGAATTCCTAGTGGTTTAAGGCCTTGTTGCATATGGTCAATGCAATCGCATTTCGCTAAACGAGATTAGTTAGAACTTTATTTTTGGTCACTTATGCTAATTTCTCATATTTGTTTGAGGACAAGCAAAATGCTGTTTGGGAGTGGTTTGATAAGAGCCCAAAACTGTAGTTTTAGCCCCTTAACAATAATACTTTTAGACCAATTATGCAAGTAATAAATAAGAGTTAATGCTAATTACGTGCTTTTATGTATTTCAGGCATTGAACTCAATTATTTGTAGAAATGTGCCACTTTGGCGATATAAAGGAGCAAGGGTTGGTTGCAAAGAAGTTCTGTGATTAAAGGCCAAGACGGGCAGAAATAGCACACAAAAGTCAGCAGAACTTCCGAAGACCATATCTTTGGACTCAGGCCTTGGAATTTGGCGTACCTTATGTCAAAATGACCGGCTAAGAGCTTTTCAATGGTTCAAACCTTGACCCAATCAGAAGAGCAGAAGTGGACGAAAAGACAGTTGTAGTCAAAGCCAGCTGAAAAGGGACTTGTGGACTGAAGAAATTGGACTTTGGGCTCGATTTTCCGCCCAAAACATGGACCCTCAGCCCATGCACGAAAATGTGGATCTGGTCTCCTCCATTTTCACATACAAGACTTAGCTCTTAAGTATCAATTAGGTTAGGATAAAAAGTAGCCATTAAAGCTTAGTTCTAGATCTAGTTTTGATTTTTTTCAATTAATTAGTTTTCAATTATTGTTTTAGATCTAGTTTTTACTTTGCAATAGATTAGTTAGAACAAATAAATGATTAATTTAGAATCACATTTTTTTATAATAAAGTATTCATCTTTAATTCCAATTTAGTTTATTGATTCAATTCTTGTTTAGTGTTAGTATTGTTAAATTCATAAATTAGTTGTCTTTAATTGTTAATTAGTTAATCATAATCTAGTTTTAATTATTTAGTTATCAATTTCGTTTCTTTCGTTGTTAATTTAGATTTGAATCTATTGATTAGTTAAATTAGTAAATGTAGAATCTTTATATGATGTCTAGTTTTAATTCATATGGAAATGTTAGTTTGATGAATCAAGGCTAAACCTCCATTAGAGGGGTTTGATGAAACCTTAATGAAAACTTGATTGTGTAGTGTAGAATCGTTGTAAGAGTCTATTCCACTCTAGAAGGTCGTTGATTCGCCATGAGAATGGGTGGACTTTTTCACATGCTAGTTATGAATTGGTAGAGATGCCATGTATAATTAGGGATTAGAACGACCAATTCTTACCGTAAGAACGTAAGAATTGGATTACAACAATCTATGATAGTTCTTAAGTTGGATTCAAGGTGGATTCAATTCCCCTCTGGTTCTTATTCTAGATTCAAACTTTAGTATTCCGTAGCATTTCGTAGTTGAATTATTATAATTCCAGTATCTTGTTAGTATAAATTGTATCGTAGTATAATTTGTAAAACTCTCATTGACTTTGGTAGGATTGATTGTCGTAGAAAACTTGAATGTTAAAGAACTAGGAGTGGAACAAATCTTCTATTCCAACTCTACTTCAATAGTATTGAGAGTAGAAAAACTTTGATAACATTAGACGTAAAATAGTTATAGTTTTACTTTCGTTTGATATTCATTATTTATTCGAAGTAGAAATATATATATATCCAATTTTATGGGTTATCAATATTCCTGGATGAGAATACCACTCCCTTACAACACTCATGACCGTACCACACTAAACTAAGAGAACTCAGATTGTATCACATACACTTTTAGGGAGGGCAATTTGTAAGAATGCATGCATGCATTCACGGATCGAGTCGAGATATCGCAGCGCTTGTTTGAAATGCTAATTTGCAAACATAAGTGGATGAGCCTACGGAATGCTCATGTGTGTCCATGCCAGTATCCTACATAAAGGATGAAAATCCCGTGAAAACTTTACTGCTATTTCAAAACTGCAAAGCCTTAGCAGTATTTCCATCAATTTGCTTAAGAATTTGGTGGTTAAAACACTTCCCCTGTTTAGCTTAACATTATATTCTTGGGTTAGCGAAAAAATAAATAAAAATAAAACTCTTGGTCGAAAAGTTTCCAAATCAGCAGAGCATGCAAAAAAAGCATGGCCATCATGAACTAAGCTAATGCGAATAATGTCATGGTGACATTGTTAGTTGTCTTTTGGTATGTTCTTTTTTTTTTCAGGTATGTTTTGAGTCACATAATATTGAGATATATTATTCTACTCTTGTGAAGAAAGTATGAGACCTTCAATACCTGGGGGTGTAAGAGTATAGGCAACTATGTAATTGAATGGGGGGGTTTGGTAGTGGAGTTTTTTGTGTGCAAATTGTTGGAATCTTTATGAGTATTTCGAAATACTAGTGTGTGTGTGTGCAAAGTGGAGGAGATGAACTAAGTGTGTACTCTCCACTTTAGTGCATTGTGGATAGTCCCACATTGGTTAACCACCACTAGCAAGTGAGGTATATGAGGAATTCCTCTACCATAAAGGCGTGCCCTTAGGATACAAATGCTTTTGTGTTAGGAGGGAGACTCACCCAAAGCCACACCCGCTCGCCCGCACCGAATTGAGTCGCGTCGTGTCGGGTTTGGGCTTGGGCTTGGGCTTACTGTCTAGTTGGTAGTGGCTAACTAAAAGCCTAAACTTGTTTTGCTTTTCCAGCAAGTTTCGGTGTTCTATCTCTAGTTGGTTTCTACTTTTTTATCTGTTTGTAAAACTGACTTTGAGTTTGAGGATGAGTCCTTCTCCCATCTGGAAAACCGACTACCTTCTTTTATATATTGAGGTTTGTGCGTCCATAGAGAGTATCCAATCCAGACATAAATAAAACTGACTTTGAGTTTGAAGATGAGTCCTTCTCCCATCTGGAAAACCGACTACCTTTCTCTATATATTGAGGTTTGTGCGTCCATAGAGAGTATCCAATCCAGACATAGAGAATCACTTCATCAGAACTCGTTAATACCGAAGACAGACCTTCACCCCACACGAAATCAGAGAACCAGAACTCGACCTCGTCCTATTCTTCTTCTCTTCTTCCTGTCAGCTGCCAGAGAGAGTTATATTGTTGTTCTAGAGGGTAGTCTATTCTAGTGCAAAGTCAGGCTACTGTTAACCATTTAATCCTGTGAGAAAGACGTCATCACTGCCTTTCTGCACCATTGGAAAGGGCGAAATCTTTCTTTAAGGGCAGCCTAATCCGCGTCTTGGTTATTACATGTTAATTCTGTCATTGTCTCTTTATTATTTTCTTTATTCGGATACAACACAAATTCTTCTAATCTAATTATTTTTCTAACAAATTACTATTCTATTATGTAATTTTTCCAAATTTTTAGGGCCCCACATGCACCCCTGGTTAGGGGTGGGAATTTGGCCCTAACGACCTTAACCCGGCCCTGACCGACCCGACCCTAAGCCTTATAAAGCCCTTATAACTAAAGCCCTCACAGAGTTTAGGCCAAGGCCGACCCCGCCCTAATGCCTTCTAAGGCAGGGTCAGGGCTAAGGTTCTGAAACATAGGCCAGACCCTAACTAAGCCCTAACCAAGCCATAGTTATAATTTCATTATAAAATACACAACTAAAACTATCCAACTCCTTGTTGCATATTTTCAATTAAAATAACACTGTCCTTTGTAATTTATCACTTACCATATGGGTACTTCTAATAACTTGTTTTATATCATAAAAACTTGTAAACCTAATTGTTTATATCTCACAACTCACGTACACCTCACAACTCCCCGTCTAACCTAGTCGCCAAGAACAATAATGAGCACTGGGCACTAGCCTAATGAAAAATAGGTTGACGTTAGTAAAAACTCATTCCATACTCTTATTTGTCTTTGTGTTCTTTAATGTTAAATGTAATTTTGGTGAGATTTGAGTACAAGAAATAATGGATTTATGTCAGTGAAAACTCATTCCAAAATGTGTCTTGTACATTTTAACTGTAATTTTGAAATATAAATATGAGTCTCTATGTACTTCAGTTTATTAGATTGTGGATATGCATTTTAAATTGTTGAACTTATCAAGAATTATTACTAGATTGGTTGTTATTCAAATTTCAAAGTGGTGGGACTTTGAGTTTGTAAATCTTTGAATTTTTTTTATAATATAAATGAGTTTTAAAACTGATGCAGTAAAAAGAAGAAAATATATAGACCCGGCCCTAAACTGTTAAAGAGGGCTTATGGTAGGGTCAGGGCTTGAAATTTAGACTTATGACCCGGCCCATTGCCCACCCCTACCCCTGGTTCCATCTATGCCGGTTGGTGTTAGCTAGCTACCCTTGTGGCTGATTGTTACTTGACCTACTGACAGAATTGGCAATCCCCACTTTTCTCTGCTCTACTGTGGCTCAAAGCAGCTCAAACCAACTTCTTTCCCCCTCTCTTTTTCACTTTCAAATTTCAAATCTCTACCGCTTATAGTTTCTGCTGTTTAGTTTTTGTTGCCTTTCCTGGTTAACCTGATCTGGTTTTTCTTTTGGTTTCAAGTAGCTAGTTATCAAAAAGGATAAGGATAAGTTTCTTGCTTGATGTCCCAGTTACTCTGTAAACCTTGATTTTGAAAACCTAAGCAGTTCTGGTACATCCTTTACCTTTCATCTCTCCCCCCCTCCCCTCTTCCCCGGCTTTCAGTGTAAGTTAGGTAGGATAATCAGGCTACATCTTTTTCTCTGAGTTAGTTAGATGGCATCGACTGATAGAACCGTAGAAGGGGAAGATGAGCAAGGAGATCTCTCAAGGGTCAGAATAGAGAAACTCCAAGCTGACATGAAAAATTTATTTTGCTCTAAGGAAAAATGTGTGGTGAAGATTGGATGCAAAACCCCGAGAAAAACCACACAGACACAATAACCTTGGTGGGGAAGCTATATGGAGGAAAACATATATCACTACAGGACTTTGCAGATGAAGTGCATAGATGCTGGCAAATCAAGGGAGAGACCAAGATAGAAGTTATTTCAAAAGGACTCTATAAAATGGTCTTTGCTAAGGTAGAAGAATATCAGCATGTCAAGCAAAATGGACCTTGGGTGATCCAAGGATTTATCCTCTCCATTAAGAAAGGAGATGATTTGGGTATCCTGGGAGAAGATAGGAGGTTTGATAGAGTGGACTTCTGGGTGCAGATCTTTGGCCTCCCAAGAGATCGCATAAATGAGAAAAATGTGCACACAGTGGGTTCAACTCTAGACAAAGTCAAGGGGATGGATCTTCACTGTTCATTAGCCTTCAAACACCCTGTTGCAAGGGTGAGAGTGCATGGACATCAAAGAGAGGTTGCTCAAAGGCATAGAGTTAAGCACGGAATTGGGAGAAGTAATTGTTGTCTCCTTCAAATATGAAAAGCTAGAAATCTTTTGCTATTTTTGTGGATGTATTGGGCATGATATACATTACTGTAGTATCAGAGAAAAACATAGCTTGGAGATGAGGAAGCTGGGAAGCTCCCCCAGAGATATAAAAAACAATTTCTCTTTTGGTCTAAGAGCAAATGTATTCTACAATGGCGATGCTGTGCCAATCCCAGCCTCGATTACCTTTTCGGGTCCTCCTCAAAAACCTAGGATGGATCAGATTCCAGCTAGGAACAGGAACTCACCTGGAAAGAAGCTATGGAAGGGACATGGGATATGGTCACCACCACTGAAGGATGCTCAGGTGGTGGCGAGTGTGGCGGTCAGGTCAAAGGGTACAGAGGTAATTACAGAGGGTCTGACAGAGCACAGAACGGATACATCAGTCTGGATGATCACAGAATCAGTGACCGTTGGGGTGGCTAGGCTGGGCAATGCATCTAATAGGGGTTTGGACTTGGATATGACTGAGTTGGAAAAGGCCCATGATTCAGGGGCCAAAGCTGGTACGCTGGACTCAGATCTGCGACCAGCTGAGTCTTGTGAGGCCTTGGTGATCTGGAGCCCAAGTTCGATTATGATGGATATGGACCAAGGAAAGGAACTAGAAACAGAGGCTTGCAATCAGAAACAAGAGTATAGGATGGTTCTTCGAGAAACCACAGCTGGAGGCCTAAGAGAGCTAGCTTTAAAAGATGAGTCTTTGGGAATAGGAACATCTCCCCGTGGATGATCGGTCTTACACGACCCTCTCTCTCTTTTTGTCCTAAACCATCATTCAGAATCTTGAGAACATCAAGCCTCGATGTATCTCACCACTCCACCTCATCAGCTAGAAGAGAGAGCGCTTGTTTCAAGTTCACAGGCTTACCTACACGTGGAAGGGGTTTTAAAACGGTGGTATCTCGAGGTAAGAGAAAGGGGGTAGTTAGAAAGCCTGATGGTGTTGGTCAAGAGGTAAGGATAGGTAAAAAGAGATCTCTTGCTGCTAGATCTAACGATAAACAAACTACCATGGATGATGAAGAATGGGAAAGGTATTGTTTGAAGATGGTGGTAAAGCAATCTAAGAAGGCTAAGAGGGAGGCTGATGCGCTTAGGGAACAAGGCCTAGGGCATTTGTTAATCCCTGAAGAGGCTCCAGTGATTGATATCTCTAGCGATACTGGGGCGTCATTGGATCCATCCACCTCAAGCCGGTCTCTCAACCCCAATATGCCCTCTGATCTCTCAGATCATAGTATTCCAGAAGATCAAATTCCATCGGATGCCTTCACAGAATGGGGAGATGATTTATACTCTGAAGAGAGGGTCCCAAACTTGGAAGTTCAGAATGTGGCAACGCAAGAGGAAGTAGCTTTAGATTTTGCTCTAGTGGATCTTGTGCAAGGGAGTTTTGAAGAAGGAGGATATGAGTCAGAAGATAGTATCTCCTTGTTCAAGCAACCTCAACCTATAGCAGTGGATGACTCGTTAGTTAAGCGAAGATGCACTTTCAAAGGGAAGCACCATAGTATAGGGGAGAGTTCTTTTGTCTCCAAGAGTCCTGATAAGATTCCTAGTGAGTATGAGAAAGCTAAACTGGGTGGGGATAAGTCTGAAAGCAGTAGGGGTCTGATGTCTCCTCCAGGGTTCGCGATAGCTGTCCCACAACAGCTGCCTCATCAACCATGATACAAGCCTGGAATTGCCGGGGAATTAGTTCCTCCACGGCAATTCAAAATCTAAAGGACTTAATAGGTAAGTTTGACCCTGATATAGTCTGTTTGTCTGAAACAAAGGTGGGATGTGATAGGATAAAGAAGATCAATAGGATGGTTAAGTATAGTGGCTGCTTTAGTGTTCCAGCTTTGGGTCGCAGTGGGGGGCTAGCTGTGCTATGGAAAGATGGGGTAGATCTGGAAATCTTGGGAGCTTCAAATAACCAAGTGACAGGTAAACTTAGCAACTATCATTGTAATAATACCTGGTTCTTCTCCTTTGTGTATGGCGAACCGGTTGCCAGTAATAGGCATAGAGTTTGGAATGAGCTTAGGGAAGTTGCCAACTTGATCCCTGGACCTTGGTGTCTCTTTGGGGATTTCAATGCTATTACTTCCCTAGATGAAAAGATAGGAGGTAATAATCTTATTAGTAGAAGCATGGCTGAGTTCAATGATCTCATTAACGACCTTGATCTGTTTGACTTAGGATTCAAAGGTCCTAAGTTTACATGGAGTAATAATAGAAGACCTCATGACCATATTATTGAGAGGCTTGACAGAGCCTTGGCCTCGGAGGATTGGATTCTCCAGTTTCCCAATATGAAAGTCACTAATGTAGTTAATGCCACATCTGATCATCTATGTCTTATGATTAACTTAATTCCTACTGCTGATGTTAATATGAAGCATGAAAAACCTTTTAGGTTCTATAACATGTGGTTATCTGATCCGGCCCTCAGTATGCCCTGATTGCTACTGCTTGGAACTCTATTACCCATGGGTTGTTTGATGTTGAGGTCATCCTTAAACATAAAATCACTCAACAACACCTTACTATATGGAATAAAAAGGTGTTTGGAAATATTTTCACAAATATTAATAGAGTAAATAAGGAGTTGGATCATGTCTTGAAGAAACCCTTCTCTTTAGCCAATTATGGAAGAGCTAAGGTCTTAAAATCTGAGTTGTTTGATTGGTTGGCTAAAGAGGAGAGTTTCTAGAAACAAAAATCCACCAATCATTGGCTGAAAGATGGTGGGAGGAATACTAGATTCTTCCACCTCTCAACCATTTATAGAAGAAGGAAGAATAATGTGGAGATGCTCCAAAGGGAAGGGGGTGGCTGGAGTGAGGGAAGAGCTGAAGTGGGAACCACTATCAACTCCTACTTTAAAACTCTGTTCAGCTCTGATCACCCTCAAGTTAGTGAGAATATCCTCAACCTCTTTCATCTTTGTATCTCTGATAGGGAGAATAATATTCTCATTGCTGTTCCCACCTCTGAGGATATTTGAAAAGTGGTGAAGAAGATGGGGAGCCTTAAAGCTCCTGGTCCTGATGGGTTCCAAGGTTGTTTTTACCAAAACACTTGGGATATGTGGGCAAGAGCATTGTAGCCTTTGTAAGGGACTTCTTCATTAATGGGGTCCTTAACCCTACCTTTAATGAAACTTACATTGCTCTCATTCCCAAGACTGGTAATCCTGAGACTGTGGCAAACTTTAAGCCTATCAGTTTGTGCAACTTTTGCTACAAAGTGATCTCCAAGATTTTAGCCAATAGGCTGAAGTGTCATTTGAATAAGATTGTTTCCCCCTTCCAAGGGGCTTTCATTAAGGGAAGAAATATAGGGGATAATACAAGACTGGCATGTGAACTGTTTCATCACATGAAACACATGAAAAATAAAAGGCATGGGTGGATAGCTTTAAAATTGGATATGGCAAAAGCATATGATAGGGTGGAATGGTCCTTGGTAGACAATATTTTTGAGAGACTGGAGTTTAATCTTTCCTAGAGGAATATGATCCAACAGTGCCTATCCATCAGTGTCTTTCGTGAGTCTTCTTTGAATGGCAGCCTTTGGACAAGATTACTCCCCGAGAGGCCTTTAGACAAGGAGACCCCCGTCTCCCTATCTATTTATCATCATGTCCAAGCCCTCTCTAGGATGATTGCTAGAGCTGAGGCTGAAGAACATATCCATAAGATCAAGATAAGAAGAGCCTCCCCCCCTATCTCTCATCTCCTCTATGCGGATGACCTCATCTTGTTCACTAGAGGAAACCTGGAGGAGGGGGGGGGGGGCGCATCTCAAAAGGATTCTTCAAGAATATTGTGCTGCCTCAGGACAGCTCATAAATTTTGATAAGTCCAGCATGTTTTCCAGCAGAAATATCAAGTTCAGAAATAAACTCAAGCTGAAAAAGTTCTGGAAAATGAGGGTGTTTGACCCCAAGGATAAATATTTGGGTATTCCCATTATGCTTTCCCATAAGAAGGTAGAGGACTTTGAATATTTAGTTAACAAAATACACAATAAGATTAAGGGGTGGAAAGCTAAGGTGCTATCACAGGCTGGAAGGGCTACCATGATCCAGTCTGTGATACAGGTCACACCCCTGTATGCCATGGCTACTTATATGCTCCCTGTATCTACCTGTAACAAGATAGATAAAGCTTGTAGAGACTTCTTCTAGCATGGGACTGAGTAGTCGAAAAGTGTCCACACCATAAGGTGGGATAACTTATGTACACCCAAATCTGTTGGAGGGTTGGGATTCAGAAAGATGAGGGATATGAACCTAGCTATGCTAGCAAAACTTCCTTGGAAAGCAACTACGGATATCAACTCTATATGGACTAAAACCCTAGCCAGCATCTATGGCAAAAACTGGATTGGGGATGTTTGGAAGCCCCCTGAGTATGCCTCTTTCTTTTGGAAAGGCATACACAAAACTTTCAATCTTATTAGTGGGGGGCTGATATGGGGGATTCACAATGGACACTCCATTTCTATTTTGGATGACCCTTGGGTTGTTAGTAATGGAATCCCAAAAACTCTAAGAGAGCTAGGAGTGGAGGACTCCAGGCTAACTGACCTCCATGTGAATGAGCTCTTCAAAGAGGATAGGACTGGGTGGGATGAGGCTAAAATCACAACCTTATTCCCCCCTATCCTTGCTAACAGAATCAAAGAAGTGGTGATCAGACCTTTGGGTTTGGGGAAGGACAAGATGGTCTAGGGAGTAGAAAAGTCTGGCAAGTTCACTGTGAAATCTGCCTACAAGTATCTTACCAAAGATAAAACTGTAGGGTTCCAGCTTTAACACTCAGGCAGTTAAGCTTCTCTGGAAAACTAGCTAGATTGCCAGCCAATATCCAGTTGTTCCTTTGGAAGGCCTATATGGAGGCTTTACCAATGGGGGATAGGCTGGACATCTAGGCATATGTTGGGAGATTTCTCCTGCCCTCTCTGTGAAACTCTCTTGGAAAATGACACCCATCTGTTCTTTGAATGTGATTGGTCGAGGGCCCTATGGTTCACATCAGGCCTGGGCCTGAGAATGGAGGCTCATGGAAGGAATGGGGTCAGAGATTGGGTTTATAAGTTCCTAAGATGGAGCAATAGCAGAAGGCAGCAAGAATCCCAAGCTGGGGTACAAGCATGCTATCTTCTTTATAACATCTGGAAAGCTAGAAATGAAGCCAAGTTCGAGCATAGACAACCTAACAGGGAGAGGATAATCAGAAGAAGTGTTTTGGAGGCAAAACAATGTTATGCGAGCTTAGCTGCATGCCACCTCGAGCACAAAGCTTCTACTGCTCATGATCTCCCTGATGCTAACCTTGATTTTGATTCTAAGTTCTTTGTTATACCTAATGAGTGTATTAATATTAGGTTTGATGCCTCTTTTCAGGCAACAACTGGAAAGGCGGCAGCAGGAGCAATTGCTTGGAACAGTGAAGGGATGATAGTGGGAGCTGGCACTAGAAGGTACTAAGCCAGATCAGCAGAGGAAGCTGAGATGGTGGCAACTGAGGTAGCTGTAGCGTTAGCACTAACTTCAGGATGGACTGAGCTTTTGGTAGAGGGAGATTGTACAGCAAGCATCAAGGCTCTTAATAGGCAAGATTGCTCTTGGCAAAGATGAGAGCTTTGAGAGATTATGTGCTTAGATTAAGCTCTCCCTTATCTTTTGTAAATTTAAGTGGTTAAGAGAAAAAGACACCGGAGAGGCACACTTTGTTGGCAAAATGGGCATACTACCGCCAGCAAGTGTGTCACCTCCCACGATGCCTCCCTGAACTACAATGTTTTGCCTTAGGATCGGTTTAAGCTATATATATATATATATATATATATATATATATATATATATATATATATATATAAAAAAAAAAAAAAAGATTGTTAAGCATGCCTAACCGCACGGCCCCACCTAACCCCATGGAATAAAAAAAAAATACTCTAGATCAGGAATCATTTAAAATCATGGCCCAAAATATCGCCGAGATATCCGATATCTTGCCGATATATCTCGGTAAATTGGTACACCGATATCGATATTTCCGATATATATCCACCGAATATTGAACCCCTTTTTTCCGAGATATATCGGAATTTCCGATATGAAACTTTATATTGCCGATATAATCGATATTTTCGATATAATCGATATATATCGGTTGACTTTTTGACTATTTTTAAATATAAATCCGATATTTCCAATATATTTCCGATATTTTAAATAGTTTGGACTGGTGACCAAAAAAACCGATATATCCGATATATCTCGGTTTTTAGATACACCGATATATTAACCGATATGGAAATTTTGGGCCTTGTTTAAAATGAGGACAAAGGTGGGATAGTTTCTGAAACTAATAAGTGTTGGTTGTTGATTGTGGTTGTTGATTGGGTCTTATTTGTGTTTTGTATCAACGACGATGTAATGGTGCTGAAAATTATTGTACGAAGACAGGGGATGATTGTCACGGACTACACCATGTCACCATCAACCACAGTTTGGCTCCACCAAATTATTGATACCCAAATGCCTGTGGTGAACCTTTTCTGTAGAGATCAGAGATAAGATTTCTACGGTCATTGCCCAATTAAGTGCTGGGTTTTAAAAAATAGCAGTAGGTCTAGAGTACGCACCGATACGCATGAATCTGGGCCGTGGACTACACATCTACACTATATATAGCCTGCGCGCAGTAGCTTTTCTATTCAAAAAAAGAAACTTTGTTTACCTACTACCTAGTACTAATACATATTTTGGACTCAGTACTTAGAATATTTCGACTTCCATACTCTCTATTTATATCATAATTCAGCTGAAGTGCTGAGCAGACCATTCATCACTCAACATGACCACATCAATTGAATCGTTTGGTAGTAGCACCTTCACCACCTTGCAGGTAGTTATAGCTTCACTGTTTGGTCTCATAGCAGTCACATTTGTCATTAGAAAACTGTCCGATAAGAAGAAGTATCACCCGTGTGCTGGTACCGTCTTGAACCATGTTCTCCACTTCAGGAAATTACATCATTACATGACTGACCTCGCTCGCAAGCACAAGACGTATAGGTTGATCAGCCCCTTCCGCAATGAAATTTACACTTCTGACCCTGCCAACGTCGAGTACATCCTTAAAACAAATTTCCCAAACTATGGCAAGGTAACCAACGTACACTTGTTGCACATCAAGATAACATGCAAATAGTTGTAAGAATCTTCAAGGCAACTGTATTTGATATTACTTGCATGAATTATTTCTCAGGGATGGTATAACTACACCATTTTGAACGATTTGATGGGTGATGGGATCGTCACTGTGGATGGTGAAAGGTGGAAATATCAAAGGAAGGTGTCTAGTTATGAGTTCTCTACCAAAAACTTGAGGGATTTTAGTGTCGCAGTCTTCCGACGAAATGCTGAAAAACTTGCTGGGGTAGTTTCAGATGCCGCAGCAGAAAACAAACCCTTTGATGTACAAGTAAGCCTTGAAGTTCGTTGGATACGCTTAAGAATTTTTGCCAACTGCATACATTTACTATCATTCTTTTGCCAGGTCGGATATAAATTATATTACTGTCAAAATTACATTTTCATGTGTTGATATATTAGAAAGTAATGATACACAGACCTACTAATTTGACCTACTTAACTGACCTATTAATAATGGTAACCATTGATTTACATATAGATACATGTATATGTGTATTGCAATGCAAAACAACATTATCGAAATAGTAATCGAGTGATAATAATAGGTCTAAAAAGTAGGTCCATGTAGTACTACTCCTGGTAAAGTAGGATATGATCATCTACACGTACATTTTCATGATCAGGTATATATATTTCATTGGTTTTTTAGTTTTTGGCCCATGTGATAATAAGGTAATTAGATTTTGGCCCTCCTTAATTCAATAACTGAAAAAAGTATCCTGACTAAAAAGAAAATATGTTTTATCATTTTTATGTAGCATTTGTTTTTGAAATCAACAATGGACACTATATTCAAAGTCGGATTCGGCGTAGAGCTGGATAGTGTGTTCGGAGCACAAGAAGGAGCAAAATTTGCGCACGCATTCACCGAATCAAGTGAAATAATCATGTGGCGCTATGCTGACATGTTATGGAGGATGAAGAGGTTCTTTAGTGTTGGAACTGAAGCAAGACTAAAGAAAGATGTCAAAGTGATTGATAAATTCATATACAAGCTAATTCGTGCTAAGATTTCCAAATTGTCCAAGTCTGATTCTTATGTAAGTTTCTATATCCACTTCTACTATCTATATACTAAAGCAATCTATATACTAAAGCAGAGACTTCTAATGGAAGATTTTCTCTCTCCTATGTGGCACTATAATATGAGAGTTAGTATTTTTTTATTTCTATTTTCAGAGTACACAAACGTGTGGTGAGTTTAACTTTTTATTGGTGTGATCACTTGGTGCTAGGTGAAGAAGGAAGATCTTTTGTCGAGGTTTCTGGAATTAAACGCCACAGATCCAAAGTACTTGAGGGACATAACTTTCAATTTCTTACATGCTGGAAGGGACACAACAGCTGCCACTCTTACCTGGTTTATGTACAGGATGTGCATGCATCCCCACATACAAGAAAAGGTCGCACAAGAAGTCAAGGAGGCCGCACAACTGAAGGATACGACATCTATTAGTGAGTTTGCAGCAACAGTGACTGAAGATCACGTTCTTGATAAGATGCAATATCTGCATGCAGCTCTATCCGAGACTCTTAGACTCCACCCTGCAGTCCCTGTTGTGAGTTGATCTATAGTTCTATATATTTCTGTAAACACGAAGATAATCTTTACTTACATTATGTGTTTACCTGTTCTGATTAATTTTGGCCTGGTGTTACAGGACGGAAAAATTTGTTTCTCAGATGATACCTTGCCGGACGGATATAGTGTGAAGAAAGGAGATATGATAGCCTATCAGCCATATGCCATGGGAAGAATGAAATATAACTGGGGAGAGGATGCAGAGGAATATCGTCCAGAAAGATGGATTGACGAAGATGGCAAGTTTCGCCCTGAGAGTCCTTTCAAGTTCACAACCTTCCAGGTGATTTTCTACTTCAAGTTATAAACCTACACTTAATTAAAGGATTAGTTGACGTATCTAGGTAGTTGGGAAAAACAACAAAATACATATAAACATTTCCAGAAAATATATGAATCAATAAGTCACGACGTAATTGAGTTCACCATTCCCTTCCTGCTGCTTAACTGCTTAAGCACTGTGTGACCTGTTAACTATAAGATGACCTGAGCTGACAGCATAATCTTACACGAAAATCAATTACCTTGTTTGGAAAGACAGGGTGCATGTTAATGGTATTTTAGTGTTCATACTCATTTTTTGTAAACAAAATACAATTTCCGTTTCAGTTGAGTAGAACTTCAATTTACATTACCTTGTGCTTGTTAGGCTGGGCCACGGATTTGTACTGGAAAAGATTTTGCTTACAGAGAGATGAAGATATGGGCTTCTGTCTTGTTCAACTTCTTTGTGTTCAAGTTAGAGGATGAGACGAAACCAGTTAAATACAAGACCATGCTCAATCTCCACATTGACGGTGCCCTCAATGTCCAGGCCTTTCCTAGAGCGGGTCGCAACCTTGGGAAAATTGATGCTTGAACAGACGGTTGTTGTGTCTCATTAGTTATCTGTTTGTTTTTATTCTTGTAGTGACCAAGAGAAACTAATTATGATTAACAAGAATGAACTGCTAAAGATGTAAAGTAAAGATTGAATCGAGCTAGAGATGAGTTTTCTTATTGAATAACAACCTCGGTTACAATTTTTTTTTTCTCTCTCTTGTTCTAGTTTTACAAATTTTTCTCTAATGATTTAAAATGAATCTTTTACTTCTCTTTCCAGTCTTTATATAGTGCTATGAGAATAGCCTTCACCAATCATTAACTGCCGCGTCTCTATCCTCTTCTTCTTCCTCATTTTCCCGCCTTAAACCTGCAATACACAAACTACATTTGTGAAATATCAACCATTACATCCATATTTTTTATTATTCATGATATTTGGGCTGGAATATCGGGTTGACGATATTTGCCCACGACATCGCCCCCTCTCGACACTTTCAAATTTCGACCACGAAAAATTTGAATGTTTCGAGAACCAACATAAATTTAAAATTTTCAAAATTCAAAATTTCAAAATATCAAGCGGTTACATCTGAAAAATGAACAGTTATCACGAAATATCAACAATAAAAATCTTCAATTATTTTCTCTCTCTTCACTTATCCACAAAAAGCTTGAGACACTCCAACCCTACCACCATTAACAAACTAAAAAAGTTTCAACTTGAATTTTTTCGCTATCTCCATCATCAAAACTTTCTGCAAATTTGTCAGGTTAGTTAACATAAACACTTAAAATGGGATTTTCTGCAATAAACTTCATCGTTGTCTTTAATCTTGAAGAAAAACATCTGTTTTCCTTTATATATTACTAAAATTTAGGGTTAGGGTTTTGAGCTTGAATGTGTTATTTGTGTGTCCCTATACTAACTAGACCTTGAATTATAATTTTTGATAGTATGGCTAGGAAAAAAACTTGTGTTAACTTTAAACGCACCCTCTCGAAACAATCCTAGCTTCAACGTCAAGAATGCATGCTTTCGACATACAGTTTTTCACCTCGAAACCCGACATTATCCCCAAGAGACCTCGATACGCGTTTAATTAATAATATATTATATACTTATACTAGATATAGCGATAGTGGCTCAGATAAATGCAATAATTATAATAAAAAATTTATTGTTTTTAGTGATACCGATATGTCGAACGAAAGTATTGAATCTGCAACTCGAAACAACTCGTCTTGTTCAGCCTCGTTATCACAAAGGACTGAGACTGACGAACCAGAATGGCGTGCCATGTATCTGGTTAACGGCCCCATCCCTTTGAGACCATAGATTCAGAATCTGACCGCGAAGTTATGGACGATAATAGCATGTGGAGTAATGGCTTGAACCCTTGTTTTCCCAAAAGACCCAACTTAGACATAGTTAAAGCTGCCTACCAAATACCAGACTCTGTCCATCTTCGACATTATGCTGGTAGTACAAAAGGAACTCGATGTCAAAGCGGCGTTCCTCAAACCACCATTATTACCGTTGGGCAACTAGCTGCTGGCCTGCGCCTTCCCTTATCTAATCTCGATCGAGAAGTACTGAACTACCTGACCATTTCTCCTGGCCAAGGCATAGGCAATTTCTGGAGATTGCTATACATTTGTAATTTTTATAATTCTCACTTTGCACCCGATGTCCATATATCCCAAAGGATTCATCTTATCGATATCCAAAAACACTATACCTTTGTTGAACATAACGAGAAGAATAAACATGGTATAAAAGAGCCCAGTGGTTATTTTTATCCCAAAAAACGAATTAACCGTGCAGCATTATAAGGATAAACCAAGATAGTGATTTCAGATGACCATTATACCCTATCGTTGTATCTGGGCAATGGGAGTCATCTGCTTCGGTCGCATTTCCATCCTTGGCATATCCTGTTTTTAACATTAAAGGTACGTTATTTTACGACACCTTATCCCTCCTCTATCTCAGACCTGCTATATGACTAGTCTACCGTTGCGACTTTGTTTCAGTGCCCAAATTAAACTAACTGATAAACGTAAAATGAATAGTTTTATCTACGAATAAAAGATTGAACTCTAAACGCAAGTAAAACTAAAACTATTTTCTCGTGTGTTATATCAAAGATTATTCTACTCTCGAATCTATCGAAATAGAGTTGGAGTAAAAGATTCGTTCCACTCCTAGCTTGTTAGTATTCAATGTTTTCTACGACTATCTGTCTATCCAAAGTTAATGAGAGTAATGTGGGATTTATAGTACTATGCAATTATGCTAACAAGATACGAATAACGAAATGACGGAAATATTAAGGTTTGAATCTAGATAAAGAATTAGGGGAATTTGATTCCACCTTGAATCCAACTTCATAGCCTAGCATAAAATGTTGTAATCCAATTCTTACGTTCTTACGATAAGAATTGGTCGTTCTAATCCCTAATCATTCATGACAATCTCTACCAACTAATGACTAGCATGTGAGGAAGTTAAACCCATTCTCATGGCGAATCAACTACCTTTTAGAGTGGAATAGACTCTTACAACTAATTCTACACTACACAATCAAGTTTTCATCAAGGCTTCATCAAACCTTTCTAATAGAGGTTTAGCCATGATTCATCAAACTATCATTTCCATATGAAATTAAACAAGGCATGGCATAAAGGTTATAACTTTACTATATCGATCTACTCAAGAATTCAAATCTAATTTAAACAACTAAGAAATGAATAACGACTAATAACTGAATTTAGATCTAAGTAATTTAATAAACCAAACTAAAATTATCAATAACTAACTACTTTTATTAATATAATGAATAATAAAATAATGATTTAAATACTAAATTCAAATGAAAACTAATTAATTAATGGAGGAAAAACTAGATCTAGAACTATGCTCTAATGGCTACTTGCTACCTAAAACTAACTATTTTCTTGAGAGCTAAGTCTTCTCTATTCAAATGGAGGAGACAAGATCCACATTTTTGTGCATGGGCTGAGGAGCCGTGTTTTGGGCCGGAAAATCGAGCCCAAAACCCAATTTCTTCTTTCCATGGAAGCTTTTTCAGTTGGATTTTGCTTCAATAGACTTTTCGTCCACTTCTACTCATCTGATTGGGTCAAGGTTTAATCCATTAAAAATCTCTTTCCGAGCCGGTCGTTTAGACGTAAGGTGCGCTGATTCGAGGTCCGAGTCCAAAGATCACGATCTTCTAAGTTCTCACGACTTTTGTCATTTGTTTTACGCCCGCGTTGACTTTGACTTTTCAGCTTTGACCGGGCTTTTTAAAAGTTTTTTCTCCTTCAATCTTGGCCTTTAATCTCAGAACTCCTTACCAAGCAACCCTTGCTCATTTATCTCGCCAAAGTGACACATTTCTGCACATAATTGACTTCAATGCTTGAAATACATAAAAACACGTAAGCAGCATTAACTTTTATTTATTACTCGTATAATTAGTCTAAATGTATTATTGTTAAGGGGTTAAAACTACAGTTTTGGGCTCTTATCAAACCATCCCCAAACAGCATTTTGTTTGTCCTCAAGCAAATATGAGAAATTAACATAAGTGACCAAAAATGGAGTTCTAACTAATCTCGTTTCGCCGAGTGCGATTGCATTGACCATATACAACAAGGCCTTAAACCACTAGGAATTCCCTAGTGGACGAGTTATAGCCTAGTGAGAGTTTTACAATAAATGTACTCACAAAATTTATCTATACTACAACGACTAAGAAATAAACTATTGTTTCCTTATATATGTCTCAATTATCTATACATCTCACTAGCAATAAATAAAGAATAATCAAGTCGAAACCTAAGCTAATATATGCATAATAATCAATCAACTACGAATAAACATGTATACAATGAGTATTACTATGAAATGCACTAGCAGGTCTGTTTCTAAAAACTCGGAATAACGTCCTTAAGTAGGTCCTCACATAAATGTCAAGACAAAAACCACTCTGATTTTTCCTCCAAGTTTCATTTACTCCAATGTGCAGTGGGCACACTTTACCTTACAATCTTAGTGACACACAAGGAAGCCGGAGTCAATCAATCACATCTGCCACTTACTATCACACTAACATATTCCTAATTGAGCTAGAGGTCTTTATTAGGTGTTGCGGGGATTAGGAGATGGTTTAAGAAGGAAGAAAATGGATATTCAAAAAGGACAAGTCTGAGATAATAAAGTCTTCATATTATGTAACTAGAGAAAATTTTGTTTTTTTTTTTTGCTTTTACACTTTGTTTCCATCCTTAGCCATATTTTTTTCTTTTTCTTTTGCTTTTGACTTCTTTGATTCTATTTTTGGAGTTCTAACTCTTTATTTTCTTTTATTTATTTATTTATTTTTATTTGGATGGAATCTTTCTTTTCTTATCTGAAGCAACTAACTAATTCTTGATTTCAAAGGTCTTTCTCTTTTCTATTCTTCATCTCTATTTTCAAACTCATTCAAAGAATGTGTAGGCTAATATATATATATATATATATATATATATTTTTTTTTTTAATTTTTAATTTTGGTTTGTTTTTGTAACAGGGTTAGGGATTTGCGGTTTATGAAAGGCTAAAGAAAAGCTCAGAGAGGCGACTAGTAGAAAATAATTTATAGGTTTGAATTTCACGCTATATCGATCCAAAGAGGGCCTAAATTCTCTCTTAGGATATGGTATAGTGATCAAGCAAGTGGACGTGTGATTTCTCTATCCGGATTTTACTTCTCCCTTGTGTCATTTTTCTAACGTTTCACTCATATAAAGCTTTAGGCTATATTCTCACAGGATTTGTAGAATAAGTACTCTAGCCTAGATTTCATAAACTTATTGCCAAACAATCATAGATACTCATGCAATATATTTATAGAAAGATGCAAAGATTATTATCTACATATTAATCTAAGTTTCTAAAAACTATTCTAATGCAAAAGCTACGTGAGATTTCTAGATTATCAAGGGCCTAGAGAAGGGAAGCAATACCAATATTCCTAAGTGTATAACATAAACTTTTTATTTATATTTTTAAAAATTTTGAATTTTTACTAGAAAACAAGTGCATACTGTACATATCTATATCCTAACAGATGCCTTAATTACACGTGTTTCTATGCCTCCCCGGACAAGAAGCATGCTTTGTCCTCAAAGTATATAAATAAATAGGGTAGAGAAATACCATGGAAACGCATAAAATTCTGGAACATCTGCAAAACAAGGTTAAACATACTAATATAGAAAATAAAAAATTGATGCAACTCTATAGGAGTTCCACCCTTTATGGGATTAATAAGAAATAAATTGCTTGGGACATAAGCAGACACTAACTGAAACTAAAAACTTACATTAACTCCTGTTTAAGCCTCATCCTCCTCATCTCTAATAAAGAAATGCGGTTCCTTCGCATCCTGCCATGCCATGATAATTTGCCAGGCTTCACGTCACTTATCATCTACTATAGCTAACCTGTCAAGCGCCACTTGGTCGGATGGGGTGTAAGGTGCAACCTGATGAGGTTGTATTCTCCACCCTTGCCAAGTCATTGCACAGAACGATCGAATAATACAATTGGTGGATCTCACAATGTCGACCCCAACCCAATCCGTGAAACGGGCACAAAAAATAGGAAAGGAACATAGCATAATACGACAAATTAAAACAGGCATAAGAAGGTGCTTATGCCTCTTGCTATGGGCTCGGGCTAAACTAGACATTAAGGTCTGGCGAATATCATAGAGTGTACGTCCCCCAGCTAAGCAAGGAAAATATCACAAGTTTCGCCATTCACAGAAGAATAATGCCATTCCCCTCTAATGTTTAGCATGATCCAAAATATAACAGTGCCCACGTTCATAGACAGTACCAAGGGCGACGTTATAATCCCTTTGGTCCTCAATCCTAAAGATTCCTGCCTCGTAATGCTCATGCAAATCCTCATAGTTATACATGTACATATTATCTACCAAATAGGCCCATGAGTCTTGTATTTCAGCAGGCATAGCAAGTCCAAGAACAAAGGCTAGCAAGAACCAAGAAATTTCCATCGGTTCATCCCCGATGGTGATGGAAAACACTTGTTGTCCATCTGGTCTATCAAAGAACTTACAATTATCATAAAAATAAGATGTAAGTGCGGGAGAATAAAGTTCATCAGGTCTTACCATTAGCGGTTCCCAGCCTACGTGTATTATAACCTCGCGAAACCAAGCACCATAAGCATCACTTTGGAACAAGTCTTCAAAAGACTGTTCCGGTATGATACGAGGTGATGTCATGAAAAACTACTCTCTAAAACAGCTGGGACGATCTAGGAACAACTCACAAAAAATTGGAATTTTTCGTGCCTACAGATGTCAGAGTGCAGGGGGCGCTCAAGCTATGCCTGGGTAGGGCGCGGGATGCGCCTTGGTGAATTTTGAGTTCCAGGCACTTAGGCGCAGGGCACACTCACTTTTTGCCTGGGATGGGCGCGGGTCGCGCTCAGGTGAATTTTTGAGTTACAGGTGGACAAGCGGTGGCGCTCTACTGAAGCGCAGGCGCACTCCGTGCTGCTGAAGTCCTAAAGTGAAGAAGGAAAAACGGAACTTGGGAGTGAAAGGTGAGAGATTAAAGTGGGATGTAGTGTGGGTTGTGAGTGTAGAATGAAGGAAGTTTATATAGGTTGTGAGCTTCCAAAACGAATCGGCAAGTTGCCAAAAAGTTTTAAGGCAATTGCCGGAAACAAAATATTTCCGAAACCGAAAACGGAAACAACCCATATTATCTATTCCAAAACCAACCCAATATCTTTTAGGTTGAATTTAGGATAGTAACTGCCTAACTCATTGAGATTTCATCCTACCACAATATCTACTCATAGCCATGCCCATATTGGCAACATCCCCAGCAATCATCTCAAAATTATCTAATAATTTTTTTGGATCATATAAAAATCATGCTAGACTAAATAATACCACCCCCAAACAATTCGGGAAGGTGGGATTAACAATAAAATCAAAGCACAATTTGAAAAGAACCAAATTATATTAAAATTCAAATTCAAATACATTTAACTACTAAATTTAAATTTGACTACGGAATTTAACAACTTAACATCCAAACTACTAAAAACAATAAAAACAACTAAATAACATTGACACAACAACTTTTTCTAAACAACTAGCCACGTGATGAAGATGGACCCTGAGATGGAGATTGGGCCTGTGATTGTGATGGGGACTGAGATAAAGAAGGGCCCGAGCCATCCGTCCTTTGATGACGACGCTCATGCCTCTCAGACTCATCTTAAACAAAAACCTCTAGGGGTGGCATGCGTCGTAGAATCTCTACTTGGAACAGGCATTGTGCTTCCATTGCTGCTTTTATCTTTGCCTTCATCTCTGTATACTACGCATTGTGACGCTGAATGAGTGTCTCCATGTTATACAAGATATCATCCTGACCCTTTTCGAGGATTTCAAAACTCGTCTGAAGGTTCTTTTGTTTATTTCGAATTATGATCTGCCTATCCCGTACATCTTCACAAATAGCATAAATGCACGCCAGTATGCAGCACTAACATGCATTCTGAATCAGACGTACACCCTCCAAGGCATCTTCATCCAAACATGTCATGTCCTCCATTTCCTCATCCGAATCAACCACCCTATCCTCCGGCAACATTCAAGTCTTTTGGATACACTCCGTATAAATAATTTCATTTGCATGCAATTTCAACATCCTCCGCTCAGTTCTTGGTTCCCCCCAAGACAACATTATCTTCGTAATTAAAACAGGAAATGGTGCAATACTCTTCCCAACTCCTCTAATCATATTTATCAAAAACTCGAGGATACAGAATTCATACCTCTTCTTTTCCAATATCCAGAGAACGTGCATACATGTCAAACCAATGTCGCTCACTTTTTCCTTCCCAATGATGTTCTTACCAATCCACTAGAGCTACAACTAGTTGGTTGGTTCGCAGAGATGTCTGTCGAGCACAATAAGAATTCGGATTGTATTGACCCTCCATGACCGTGTCGTTTCATCAATCATGGGAACTCCAAAGATAATCGATTCCCCGTCATGATGGCTTCGAGGTGGCGTTCAGGCATAATGCCTAAAATCTTAGCCAACTTCTCTCTCGATAATTCTCTCCTAGTCCTAGCCACTTTCATGAAAATTTTATGACCATCCAATTCTCTATTCTTATAGAATTGTTCGACCAAATCGGAGTAGTAGAAATCATCTATCGAGTACCACAACCTATTCCAATTCCTCATAATCATCTCATCACCATAAAACAGCGTGAAGCGGTCGGCAGTAAAAGCTTGTTCCAGCAAAATTCTTTGTCTTAGAGTCATTGAAGTTTTAGGTAGATTTGTGGGTTTGAATAAGGTGGGGAATGGAGTTAAAATAAAAATCACTTAAAAGAATGGGAGGGAGCTCGGTGGTGGCGGTGGCAGTTCGAATTCTTGTATTTTTGGATGTTCTCGGTGGTTGGAATTGTTGGAGATGGTTGTGGGAGAGGTTTAGAGAAGATTTGAATTTGTTTTAAACTGTTGGTATGGGTGTATTGAGGTTTTTTTTTTTTTAATTTTTGGTTAGGGTTTTGAATTTGGTAATGGCGGAATTGGAAAGAGGAAGAAGAACGCAATGCGTTCTTGGTCCATACTGTTGACTTGGGCCCAAGCTCAATTCGATTTTCTAAATTCGTCGATTTTTCGAGCAACTTCAAACTAAAATTGCCGCCTCGTTACTGGTCTGATTTATGCGAATGAGATATAGAAACGATCAGAAGAGAATTTCCAATTGAATGATACATAAAACACTCTATTCCAACCATGGGTGATATATAAGAAGATGGAAATTGCCTCAAAATATGTGCATGACATAAGTTATGGGAACAAATAAAATCTAAATTAATAGATAATGTCAACCCGAATCGAAATACGATTAAACGGCCTAAGCAACCTAAATGGGAAGTTGAACAATCAAGGATGGAAAAACGAACACCTCACCCCCAAACAAATTTTTGACAATAGAGTTTAGAAAATTTGTTTTAAAAGCAGGTCATCTAAAGTCAGATTCCCGAGACTTCCTAAATTACTATTTTTATGATTGTAACAATTTTTATTTTTTATGAATAAGATTTAATATAAGAAAAACTAAGAAAGCAATAAATACATAATTCACACCATAGAGAAACATGACTCAAAAACCGAGAAAACATGCACGAGTGGAATATTTGAATTATGTTAACCTTGGACTTAGGATCCGATACTTACAACCACACACTCCATGGGGAGGGCCCGGTTACCTAAATGATGCACTTACCAATATATGGGATTGTAAGAAAGTACACCAAAAAACTAAATGAGTCATTTATAGTCAGATAATCGAGACTTTAACAAATAACATATATATATATATATATATATATATATATATATATATATATATATATATATATATATATATATATATATATCAACAACCTAAAGAGTTGTGGGTCTTTCCATAAATAAATAACATGGAATGCACCCCCAAACAGAATCAAACACCAAGATTTTCTACGACGCAACTTAGTAAAATGAAAGCGAGGTCTGATAGATCTAGGATGTAACCGAGCATGCACTTTCTTTTTCATCTTTGAACGAGAGGGTGTCCAAGTGAATGATCGTGAGAAAATGGATGTTTGTGGAAGAGAAGTTGGATATGGATAAGTTTTAGACGTAAGGGATGGAAGAAATGAGAATGTGGGTTTAGCACAAAACTCATTCATGGTGTAGGTAGAAACTGTCTCCATTCTGAAAATAAAGGTGTCAATTGCTTTTCCCTTGGGAATTATTTCCGTATTAGAGGATTTAGAAATTCATTAAGCACAGAAGAAGCACGAGGGTCAAGCGCAAACTCCAAGTTCTTTTGAAAAGGTGGAAGGTGGGAAAAATTGGTGAAGGAAGATGAATGAGTGTCAGCTAGAGCTCTCAGGTCTAGATCATCAGAAGCCTTGAGATATGCAAGACATTCCTCAATAGGTGGGTCAAAAGAATCACTAGGATAGAGGGTGAAAAATTCCTCTTCCGTCATAGTGTCAAGGGATGAATGAATGTTGGCAGGGTGGGACTCGCGAGGTGGCAAGAAAGAGTTGCAAAATAGTCGAAGGAAATCTTCCTCGACTTCCAGGGAGTTTGCGTCGAAGTTGGAACTTCCAAAGAAAAGGAATTTCTGCATCTGATCATTCGGAAATGTGGTTTTGAAATAATCATGAGCTAAACTCTCGATCATGCTAACCTCTCCATCGATATTCATATCAAGAACCTGTTTGCTCGTTTTAAAAACATTGACCTCAACAGAAAGATGGCCAAAGGACAAGGACATCGAACCATCGCGGCAGTTTATAAGCATGCACTATACCATAACTGCAATTTTGTGACAGAGGCTTTTGAGGCTTTGTAATGCCAAAATGCCGTCAGAAATTTTGTGACGGCAATTAGGCGTCAGTATTTATTTTTTAGCATCACAATAAATTAAAAGGTTATTTTATCTTTTTAAGAAAATTCTAGAAAAAATTAGTGACGGCATATAGGCGTGAGATTTTAGATAAAAAAAAAGTTGAAATCAGCGCACGTGTTCTGCACAAGCGTCAAACTCGAAAGACATCGGGTTTCTTCTCGATCTCAACTCTCTAAAAGAGTGAAACCCCTTGCCCTAAATATGTTCTTCCTCCCCACTTCTTCATATTCCACCTCCTTCCCCTAATTTCGACGACGGTGAATTGAAGGCGACAACTTTGTTTATCCCAACATCTCTGTCTTAAACAGAGGTACTCTTTTTCGATCTTTTAAGGTTACAATCGATGAAGAAAAATTTTGTTTGTCTTCATTTTTTTTTTGGGGTTTCTAACGTGATTTCGTTTTCTAGGGTTTATAATCTTGTTCCTATGGAGTTTTCTCCATTTCGCAGCTTCTCCACCCAATTTGCATCAACTGTGTGAGAACCCCACTCTCTTCTCTACTCTCTTGATCAAAACAATTCATCTAACCACATCCCTTCCTCTCCTTCTCATATCTTCAAACCCCATTTTTATTGCTCTTGACCATTTACAGGAATATTTGGTAGTTGGGATCGGAAAATGTGCTGAAAATTGATACAATTCAAGTTGGAAAAAAGGAAGTATTTTCTGCAGAGGAAGCAATAAAGTGTCCTATTAACAAGCTGATTGATGGTGTCGAATTTGTTGGAAAACACGATGGAGAAGTGACGGCCTTATCCATTGGCACATGGATGACCACTAGTTTAGTTTCTGCGTCGACAGATGGCACGGTTGGTATCTTCACATTTGTTTTGCACTAGGCACTTTTATTTTTGTTATTCTAAAATGTTCTAGATACTTCTCTAGTTGACTAAGAGGCGTGAATTAAATTCTTATTGTTGTACATTTGGCTTTGTGTATGTTTTTCTTTTTTGCCTTTTGCTTTGTTCTATTTAGCTTGCTTATCTGCTTTGGGTGTTAATTAGTTGGGTGTATTGTGTGTGTGTGGTGAGGGAGTTGGGTCTGGAGTTCTGGTTTTAGTATTAACTTTTTGGTTTTGTATTTTTTTTTTCTTGATTCTAGGTGTTGATGTAATCTCTGAATTATCTCAATATATTTAGATTGATGGATCAAAATTAAAAGTTACATTTGTGGCTTGGAATCATGAAATGACATGGACAGTGAGGAGGATGATCACATCCGATTTAGGTCGAGGATGACATGGAAGGGGCCTGATCAGGGGAGGATGGTAGCTGATGTTAGTTGTATTTTTTTTGTAAATGGGGGAGTTCTTAGTTATAGGCTTGGGATTTCTCTTTGTAGGGTAGATTGTCCATTTCTTTCTCCTTGCTTCCTTGTCTTGGGATTTTTCCTTGTCTATTTTTTAAGTAAGGCCCAACAGTTGGAACTTGAGAACCAATGACTAGGTACTGAAGCCGTACTAGTCCTAGTTAGCTTGGTATATGTCTGAGTCCCGCAAATAGCCGCTAACTAGTAGTTAGTGCTTCCCCAGATGCTGCTATATTCGCCGGCTTTCGTAAGTATGTCTGAGACTCCTAGTATAGGTTAGACACCCTACCGGCTGGTGCCTTTAGGTAAGGATAGCTGAAAAAGTAACCCGTTTCATATAGATCGAGACTTGTAGCTTGATTATTTAATCATTCCATACTGGTAAGAATTGCAGAAAATCATTCTATAACACTTCTTCTTCTTCAGGATATCCGACGATCAAGACAATTCCCGTCAAACTCTTTCATTTAATAGAAGTGAATTCCGTCTTTGCTTTGCCGGTGGTGTGTCTAGCTGCTGCTGCTGCTTTGCCTCATCGCCATTCTTTGGTGCTCGCTTGCTACCGCCAGCGCGTCGTCTTCTTTAGGTGCCTGCACGCTTGCTGCCGCTAGTGCGTCTTCTTTGCCACGCGCTTTGCTGCCATGGACCTTAGGTTATATAAGAGAAGGTAGGATCCAAGTTAAATAATTGAACTTGTTCCAAAAGGTAAGACAACAAGGAACCGAGCCAAAGATAAGAATCACTACTAAAAAAAACATATTTTATATCGGTTACAAGAATACCTCTATATTGGTTCTTAATAAAACTGATATAATATTCTACCAAGATTTCTCATATCGGGTTTATATTTTTTTCATATCGGTTGCTATTTTGTCATGTCGTTTACATAATAACTGATATGTTATATCCAACCTTTTATATCACAAAGTTCCAACCCATCTAAGTAGTTAAGTATGTATAATATCACTTACATTTTTTGCAATATAAGAATATTCCGTTTAGATATAAGAATTCGTGTGTTATTTCATTGCCTTACCGGAAAAGAAAGAAAAGAAACTTTTCGATAGGCACAAACCAATTCTAGGGTTTGGGAAACTCATCCGCGATGGTTGTCTTAATTAGATCAACCTAGGTGTTCTCGAGCTTCTCTTCTCCACTAGATCGAGCATCTGATCTCCATGGGGTTTTGCTGACTAGGTATCTAGTTCACTGGAATTTCAGATCTGCTTGTTTTGATTCAATTCGAGTAGATGGTGCCATGGGGTTTTGCTTTGTTTGAAGGTAATGTCTAATTTCAGAAATTGTTAGTTATATATGTTACTATTACTTGGAGTTTTTCGCTTTTTATCCTTTTGTTTGCTTATGAGATTCATTTGATGTATTATGTTGTATTAGGCTAACATTTTGGTTTGATTGTTAGAATCCTAGAAGTGTTACTCCTGCCGCAAACTCAGGGCTTTCACCTCTCCCTCCTGAACGTGGTGCAACAGTTGATATTCCTCTTGATTCTTCAAAGGTGAGATAAATTTCAGGACAGGAAATTACCTTATTAAGATGCCCTATTTAAGCTTTAACCTGAACTCATTATACGATACTTTGTTTTGAATTAGGATATCAAAAAGAAGGAGAAGGAACTCCAATTCAAGGAGGCTGAATTGAAGAAAAGGGAGTAGATATCTTTTGCTTTTGCTTTAGATGTGTATAAACATGTGCATGTCGACATTGGATATCTGTGTGCTACATTAGACTAGGTAGTTACATTAGACTAGGTGGATATCTCTACCAATTTCTCTCTTGATTCTTGTTATATAGCTTGCCTCACAGCTGTAAGAGGTCTCGTCCTTTCTCTAAATCAGCTAGGGAATTTCAAGTCTCTTTGTCAAAGCTATACATAGACTAACGAAGTTGCTGCTGTTTTTCTCTCCTTCTGAATTGCATGCAACAAGGCTTTCATTTGCTTCATCATATTTAAGTGGTCTCCTCTCCTTGGTGATTGATTGTATGTCTTTTGAAAATCCTATATGTTTTCAAGGATAAGCTATGGAGAAAAGCTATAACAAATCCATAAAGTATTTATTCCAAAAATGACACCCAAAAGACGTAGGACTTGTGTATTGTCAAGTCTTTGATCCTCCATGGGATGATCAGATACTTTTAATTAATTTATTTCTTTCTATATGTACTTTTGTGGTGGTGTTGAGGCAAAGATAAAATAATTGTTTCTTGGAACTTTTAACGACTTATGAGCTACTTTACTCCTGTAAGGTACTTGTTTATGAAAGATCTACCGGATCATTTCTCGAAGTTTCTTGAATATGCAGCTACCTGAACATGATATTACACTGGAAGCAGCATGGCTTGAGCTTTTCATTGACCGTAACGGAAAATATTGGGATGTACCAGAGTCGATCTCATTGGATGTGTCATATCTCATTTTTGATTCTGGATTGAGATACCGGTTTGGTGTGAAAAAAATAGGGGCCATCCGCAGGCTGTTAATGCCATAAATGGTTACCCGCCTTTAGCTTTAATGCCTGGAATATGTGCAAACCTTCTCTTATGAGAAGAGCAGTGACATTTGGAGACAAGAAGAGAAGCAAAAAGATATCATTATTACGACAGAGAAGGGTAAAACAAATGTATTACTTTTTGTATGATGAATTGATGAATACAAAACAAATGTATGATGAATTTTTTTGTATTACTTTTTGCTCATAGATGAACTTGGATACTTAATATGTGATCTTGAGTTGTAGTCGAGTGATTACATTAATTGAAATGGTATGTTTGTAGATTTTTTGATATATTTTTTGTGTTCATCATTTTGTGATACATGTTTTGTCAAATTTTGATGTTTGGGGTTTTTGTGGTTGTATTTATGCAGGTGATTTAAGGGGGAGAAAAAAGAAAAATAGGATGGCAACCAAAAATGAAAGTTATTTTTTTTTTCAATTAAATGATATTTTGTGACGCCTGTCAAAAAGGGTTGTCATAAATAACTGACGCCAACAAGCCGTCACAAATATTTGTGATGCCAGAATGCCGTCACAAAAAAAAGACACCACAGTGCGTCACAAATTACTGACACCAAAATGGCGTCACAAATATTTGTGACGCTACAGTGCCGTCACAAAAAAAAGTGACACAAATTAAGACGCCAAATTTTTGACGCCAAAATGGCGTCACAAAAAATAATTATGACGCCAATTAGCCGTCACAAATTTACTGTTTTGGTGTAGTGGCGTTGGCAGTTGCCAAGAAAGGGTGCCCTAAAATGATCGGAACAGAGTCATTAGCGACTTCTGTATCGATGATAACAAAATCAGCAAGATAGTAAAAATCCTGAACCTTAACAAGCACGTTTTCCACAACATCCTTAGGATACTTGATAGACCTATCAACTAATTGCAACGTCATTGTTGTAGGTTGCATTTCCTGTAGACCTGCTTGTTTATATAAATAATAAGATAATAAGTTAACACTCGCCCCCAGGTCTAATAAAGCAGTGGTCGTGTGAGTATCCCCTAAAGTGCATTGTACCATAGGAGCGACAAGAGTCCTTGTACTTAACTATTCCATTGTGTTCCGTTAAAGTTGGAAACTGTTCAGTTAAAAAGGCGTCTTTAAGAATCTTTGTCTTACGCCTAGTAGTGCACAACTCTTTGAGAAACTTAGCATGGTGAGGTAACTTTTTAATCACTTCAAGAAAAGGTAAGTTTATCGTTAGATTTTTAAAAACTTCCCTAATCTCATCAAAATTTGTATCCATGTTTAACATAGCTAATCTCTGAGAAAACGGTGGTTTCTCTCTATATTTAGCATATGGATCAACAAGATGTTTAACCTTGCTTTTATGTTTCTTAGGCTATAGTTTAACTGGTTCCGCTATAGGGGTAGGATCTTCACTTATCATTTCGGTATCTAGTTCAATATCTGGTGTAGGGACCACTGGTTGGGTAACTATAGGCATGGTTACTTTGTTATCAATCACTTTACCTGAACGGAGAGTGGTGATGGAATTTAGCTCACCTACGTTTTCATTGTCCTTACTAGTATTACTGTTTACCTCAAAGGCTGTTTTTGTTGTTTTCGGATTAGGTATTGCTTGACCTGGAAACACACCTTTGGGTTGTACTTTCTCTTGAGCAAACTGCTGTAAGGAAAGTTGGATGGCTTGTAAAATCTGTTGTTGAGATTGCATAAAGGTATCGAAACGATCCGGTTGTGGAGAAGTGTTTGTTAGAGGTTGTGTGATAGGAACTATGGCACGTTGATTATTAATGGGTGGATTTTGATAGTTATTATTTACCTGTACGATTCCTCTATTAGCATTATAATTATTATTGTTATAATTATTATAATTTCCTTGTAATTGCCCTTGCCTCGGTTGAGCTTGGTTGTAATTGTTTGTTGGCCTAACATTTGGGTTAAACAACCTTGGAGGTTGTTGATTATTCGCCAACCGAAGTTAGGGTTTTGTCGCGAAGCTACATTAGGCTCGCTATTAATGGAACAAACATTATCTTGTTGTGATATTTGTTGTTCGTAAGCGAGAGGACAATAGGAGTCGGGATGCTCTGGACTCAAACAGAAATTACATGGATTAGAGTTGACATTCATGACGGGGATAAGCTTTTGTTGAACAGAAATAGTCTCTACCTTTTTAGTGAGAGATTCGATTAAATTTTTAAGTTCACGATCGGGTTTCATCTCAAACATACCGACGGCTTTAACTGTTGTAAAAGAACTAGCGGAACGGGAGATATCGTCACTACCCCCCCAGTTATTATTATGCTTAGTTTGATCTTCTAAAAATTTATAAGCCTCTGAGACTCCTTTACTTAGGAAACTACCCGCATTCATTATGTCAAGGACTTCTTTATAGTGGTGTAATAGTCACTTGAAAAAGGCACGAACTAACGTGTCTTTCGCTAGGTTATGGTGTGGACACTCTATAAGAAGATCGGTGAAACGATTCGAAGCCTCTGAAAATGATTCATTAGGATTCTATCGAAAGAAATGAATCTTGGAAAGCATTTCATCGGTCTTCAGTGGTGGGTAATAAATAGTTGAACAAGTTTAGCCCACGAGTCCACAGAATTAGGCGCTTGGGCAGTTAACCAAGACGCTGCCTTATCGGCTAAGGTGACAAGAAACACCCTCAGTTTAATTTGTTTAGCACCAACCGTAGGATGGTGGAATGTAGTAAGGACTTAGTCAATCCTACGCATGTGCTGATAAAGTTTTTAATGGTCTAACCCATGAAAAATGGGTAACAAATTAAATATATTTAGGGGGATTCGGAAATTCCCCACTGGGTCTGATAGAACGATGCAAGATTTAGGGCTATTGTTCAAGGCTTTGTAAAAGTCAGAGAGGAGACTCTCTTTCTTCAACCATTATTTTAGGTGTGGTGTGTGGTATGCTAGCTAGAGGTGTAGTGAGTGGTATACTAGAAAGGCGTGTTTGTTAACGTTGTTGGTTGATTACGTTAGGTGTTTTTTTTCGACCTGACCTTAGTCTCATGCAAGGCTAAGACCAATCTTAACTAAATATGACAACACTCTAAACAATCCTGATATGCTAGTATGAACCTCTAATAGGAGATGTGAGGTGTGGAAGAAAGAAGTACCTGAATGCCTCCTTGTTTTGCTTATGAATTTCATCTTGTATACGCGTGCTCGGTGTGTATAATGAGTTAGAAACACTGAATAACTTGAAAGAAATGGAAGTTTGAACTAACCTGTGGAAATCGGGCGGTTCAGAGTAGAGGGCGTAGGTCGCGCTCAGAATCAACCTAGGTAGGGCGTGTCGCGCTTCGAGTTCAACTTCGAGCTCCAGCTTTAGCGGGGGGCTTCGAACTTTGCCTTTGGTAGGGCAAGTTCCAGCGTTCTCGGTAAAACTCAAGTTACAAAGCTTGGTAGGGGCGGGGCGAATATTGCATGAGTATATTGATGAGTAGTCGGATCATCCCGTATTCCTTCTGGAGGAAAATTCAGTTATGAAACAAACGACTACAGTTAGAATCAAACAAGGGTGGGTGGGTTATGGGACTTTGGAAGACTAACAATACTAAAGAAAAAAATACTAAACGGGAACTAAGATGGCAGCGGCGCCATTTGATAAACGTAAAATGAATAGTTTTACCTACGAATAAAAGATTGAACTCTAAACGCAAGTAAAACTAAAACTATTTTCTCGTGTGTTATATCAAAGATTATTCTACTCTTGAATCTATCGAAATAGAGTTGGAGTAAAAGATTCGTTCCACTCCTAGCTCGTTAGTATTCAATATTTTCTACGACTATTGGTCTATCCAAAGTTAATGAGAGTAATGTGGGATTTATACTACTATGCAATTATGCTAACAAGATACAAATAACGAAATGACGGAAATACTAAGGTTTGAATCTAGATAAAGAATTAGGGGAATTTGATTCCACATTGAATCCAACTTAATAGCCTAGCATAAATTGTTGTAATCCAATTCTTACGTTCTTACGATAAGAATTGGTCGTTCTAATCCCTAATCATTCATGACAATCTCTACCAACTAATGACTAGTATGTGAGGAAGTTCAACCCATTCTCATGGCGAATCAACTATCTTCTAGAGTGGAATAGACTCTTACAACTAATTCTACACTACACAATCAAGTTTTCATCAAGACTTTATCAAACCTCTCTAATGGAGGTTTAGCCTTGATTCATCAAACTATCATTTCCATATGGAATTAAACAAGACATGGCATAAAGATTATAACTTTACTATATTGATCTACTCAAGAATTCAAATCTAATTTAAACAACTATGAAATGAATAACGACTAATAACTGAATTTAGATTTGAGTAATTTAATAAACCAAACTAAAATTATCAATAACTAACTACTTTTATTAATCTAATGAATAATAAAACAATGATTTAAATACTAAATTCAAATGAAAACTAATTAATTAATAGAGTGAAAACTAGATCTAGAACTATGCTCTAATGGCTACTTGCTACCTAAAACTAACTATTTTCTTAAGAGTTAAGTCTTCTCTATTCAAATGGAGGAGACAAGATCCACATTTTCGTGCATGGGCTGAGGAGCCATGTTTTGGGCTAGAAAATCGAGCCCAAAACCCAATTTCTTCAGTCTATAGAGGCCTTTTCAGTTAGATTTTGCTTCAATAGACTTTTCGTCCACTTCTACTCCTCTGATTGGGTCAAGATTTGGACCAATGGAAAGCTCTTTCCGATCTGGTCGTTTTAACATAAGGTACACCCAATTATGAGGTCTGAGTCCAAAGATACGATCTTCGAAAGTTCTACTAACTTTTGTGCGCTGTTTCTGCCCGCGTTGACTTTGACTTTTCAGCTTTGACCGGGCTTTTTAAAGGCTTTTTCTCCTTGAATCTTGGCCTTTAATCTCAGAACTCCTTAGCAACCAACCCTTGTTCCTTTATCTTGCCAAAATGACATATTTCTGCACATAATTGACTCAAATGTCTGAAATACATAAAAGCACGTAATCAGCATTAACTCTTATTTATTATTCGCATAATTGGTCTAAATGTATTATTGTTAAGGGGCTAAAACTACAGTTTTGGGCTCGTATCACCAACCTCGATGAGAAGTCTTGGAGAATCCACTAGAGTAATGGATCTTCTAAAAGGCACTGATGAAGAAATCACTGCTCGAACTGGCACTGATAAATACGGCAATCCAAAATTGACTGTCGATCTTCCTGATATCGATGATTATGTTGCTCCTTTATACTTCTTAAAAAGTACTGTCCTTCGAGGTCAATATTCTTTACCTCCCCAATCTGTTATGCCATGCAAAACTACTCCATGTCCCTTAAAGCCTTGTTCCTCTGAAAAAGTATTAAGAAAAACTTTTGATTCCACTGAATTACCTACTAATACACCTCGATGTTATTTTGAATATATGATTAATGGTTTTAAAATGACTGAAGATCTTTTTCCTCAAATCAAAGAAGAGATTCCCGATTTCTATAATTATCCTCTTTTGCACGATGTGTTTGACCACCAATGCTTATTGTTCACAGATATGGCATCTCGCATTCCGCAAGTTCCAGTCAAATTATCGAAATCTCTAGACAAGTTTCTGCTCAAGAGAAAACCAACAGATGGCAGTTCTTCCCAAGCTCCCACTTCTTCCAAAGATAAAAATGTCGACATTGGTCTTCATTCAAAAAAAAGAAAAGAACCTTGCCATATTTCAGCACCACCAGCCTCGAAACAAGCAAAACTACAAAAACTACTACTAACATTGCACCTGTTAATATGCCCTCCAAATCTTCAACTATTCCAGCCAATCCAAAGATTACTGCTTTTGATTCTTCTTCTTTAGCTGGCGATTTCGAGGTGAAACTTGTCTTTCGAGATCAGACCAAAGTTCCAAAAACTGCTTCTCTATTTTCTGAACCTCCGATACCAGGCCTCGGAAAAGCTCTTGTGCTGAATACTATACTTCCTCGAGATAGATCAGCAATGACTGAAATTAGCATAGATGAACGATTCCAACTTTTGTTTGAAAAAGTAAGTATCTATCCTTCTCTTTATTCTTATCTTAATTTACTTATTCTGTATTCATTAACTATATCTCCATCCCAGGTTAAAGTTACTACTGTGGGACAGTTCGATAGTGAAATGGCCAACTTCCACCGTTATAGAGATGAGAACCAAAAGTTGAAGAAGGATAAAGAAAATCTTCAACAATCTCTTGAGAAAGTTTAGCAAAATCATGCTGTCGAGGTGAAGAATTATTTCGCCGAACACACGGCGATGCACAAGAAACTGCAAAGCTCTTTTGAGGCTATGGAGAAAGAATTTGCCCAAACAAAAACCTCATTTGCCTCTGAGCAAACGGAATGGGCGGCCCAAAAAATTGATCCGGAAGCTGAATTGGAGAAGGCCAATGCTAAACTAGCTACCAACACTGAGCATATGCAATATTGTGTTGATACCATGAAGGGCTTCAAATCCTATCTTCTTCTTGATGTTATCAAGGAGTATAATCTTGATTCTGATGACGAGAGAGAGATGCCCTCCGACCTTGCGACCCATGATCTGGATATTGATGTTGTAGACTCCACTCAGCCAACTGCTGAATTTTCCAAGACCGACATGGCTACTTCAATCTTCAACCTCGACTCTCTCATCAGTACACCCAACTGCTTAGCTAGATGATCCTAAAGTGCAAGTTGGCCTCAATACTCTTCTTGAAACCAAACGTCTTGATGTAAACCCTACCAAGACCTCCACCCAGCTTTAACTTCTTCGTCTTGAAAGTTTTGTAATCTTAACATTGATACAATGATCTGTCTATCTCTTCTAACTGCTTTAAACTTCTTTTGAATTATGGAAAGTAGATCTTTTTGCTTTTTATAAACTCATTTTGTATGCAATACATCTGATATATCATACATAAACAGGAAACAATATCATTTTTTATACCGTTCCTAATCAACATAATATTGATACTTCATATGGGTACTTAATATATATCTTGAATTTAAAAACGAGTTTCGATACCCCTCCAACTAAAAGTAGTATCGATACTTAATACATATTTTGAATTTAAAAAATGAATTTCGATACCACTCCACCTAAAAGCAGTATTGATACTTAATATATATTTTGAATATAAAAAACAAATTTCGATACCACTCAACGTAAAAGCAGTATCGATACTTAATATATATTTTGAATATAAAAAACGAATTTCGATACCACTCCAACTAAAAAAGATGATCGATGCTTAATATATATTTTGAATATAAAAAATGAATTTCGATACCACTCCACCTAAAAGCAGTATCGATACTTAATATATATTTTGAATTTAAAAAAATGAATTTCGATACCACTCCACCTAAAAGCAGTATCGATACTTAATATATATTTTGAATATAAAAAACGAGTTTCGATACCACCCCAACTAAAAGCAGTATCGATACTTAATACATATTTTGAATTTAAAAAATGAATTTCGATACCACTCCACCTAAAAGCAATATCGATACTTAATATATATTTTGAAATTAAAAAATAAATTTCGATACCACTACACCTAAAAGCAGTATCGATACTTAATATATATTTTAAATATAAAAAACGAGTTTCGATACCACTCCAACTAAAAGCAGTATCGATACTTAATACATATTTTGAATTTTTTTTTTAAAAAAAAATGAGTTTCGATACTTAACAAATATTTGAATATAAAGAAACGAGTTTCGATACCATTCCAACTAAAAACAGTATCGATACTTAACATACACTATACCATAATAGGATATTTGAAACACAGACCTTTTTTGCTTTGCAACGCTAATTTACCGTTAGCAAGTTGCCAACGCTATATAAGCATTTGCAATGTTATAAAACGTTACTTTATTTCAGCGAATTTCATGAATTAATTGCTAACGCTTAATTAAAAATTGTGTGAGAAGTGTTGCAAATTAGAAATATAAAACATAACTTTACTTTCTTTCCTCTCTCTCACCGCCGCTACGCTCTCCAGTCTTCTCCATCTCTCTCTACCCACACACACTCTCACTGTAATAACCCTAACTCCATAATTATTCTCGCTCTCTCTCTCTCTCTTTTCTTAATTCCCCTTTTCTCACTCTTCAATTCGATTCAACCATCTATTCTTGACAAACTCAAGACTTCAAAAAAAAAAAATCTAATCTTTTCTTTCTCATATGCAAAAAGAGTGATTTTTGTAGGGTTTAAGGATTAATATGGTTATATTTATTGAATTTTAAAGGGTTAAGTTGTGAGTGATTAGAAGAGTTTTTTTTACTAAAGCTGGAGCGGTTAGAGAGGAAGATATGAAGATTCCGCAAATGGTTGGACCGGTACATGGATTTGTTGTGGATCCGGTTTTGGATTCTAGGAAGGTGGTAGTGGTGCTGGTGGTGCTGGTGGGTCTGGTTCGGGATCAATTCTTTGGTTAGGGAATGGTTTGGATAGAGCTGGTTCGGGATCAATTCGGGAAGAGACGAGTGGTTTTGGAACCTATTGATAAAGTTGTGCAATAGAGATAGAGAGGATGATTAAGAATCGAGAGTTTGCTGCTAGGTCTAGGGAGAGGAAACAGGCCCAGTTTGGATGATTTGTTTCTTGATTTTTATTGGATAAGTTTGTTCAGAGTTGATTTAATTTTTTTTGTTATTATCATGCGTTTACACGGTGGAGTTGGAATCCTTAGTGACACAATTGGAGGAGGAAAATGCACGACTTCAAAAAGAACAGGTGAAACTAGTTTTGGATTTTTAAGCCCCATGAGTGATTGATTTTTTTTATTTATTATGGTAGTTGTATTTTAAACTAATTACCGTGTTTTATAAGTTATGAACTGGGATTTAGTGTGTGAATTTTAATAAACAAGTAATGTAACCCTGTGGAAGTGTATGTAGTCAAGAGAAATTGGGTCATTTAATGTCCAGTTTGATCCCCTCTAAGTGAATTGAACATTAGATTTTCAGGAAATTTTCACTTTATTTTTGCATTATCCTTTTTGTAAAATTGTAGGATGATGTTCCTGAATCTTCTCCTATGATGGTTTTTGCTTGAGGTATAGGTGGTAAGTTTCCCATTTTTTTTTCTTCTTCTTTTTATTTTTTATGCTCTACTCGTTTTTCACCCTATAATGTCAGAAAGTGAAAATTAGGCACACATATATGGACGTGTAAGAGACTAATAGGAGATACTCTCATATTATTTTCCATATGATGTTATTGGCTTGTGTATGTTAGTAAGTAATATTGTTTGGGGGTAAAGCCTGTTGTTTGGAGGCATCTATACTTAAAATAATAGTTACATTTTACATGGTAGAGTGGCCTATAGCCTCGACAGAGAGCTTAATTTAGTTTTTTTACTTGTTGTTCATAACTAAGGGAAATAATAAGTACTGACTATTTATTAGACGTGTTAGTAAGACAACTGTTTGTGATGATGAAAATGGGCAGTGTCCTCGATCCACTTGAATTCTCTCTAACAATGTTTCAAGCAATGCATAGTCATGCTATGTTGTTATTGAGATTGCAAAAGTCATTCATGTAATGTAGTTACATTTTTGTTTCTCTTTTGCAGGTATCGCATCCAAAGTGACCCAAAAGTTGCAATTTGCAGTGTGCATCCTTCTGAACAAGCAACCTTGCAGTGCCTTGGTTGTGTCAAAGCAAAGATACATGTTGCAAAAAGTTACCATTGCTCTCCTAGGTGATTTTTAGATGCCTGGCAGCATCATTGTACCTTACATGAAAGGGCAGCTAGTGCTGTAAATGAAAATGGCACTGAAGAGGAAGAGCTTTTGGATGCTTTAATACTTATGGATCTGGAGCTAGCAATGCGAGCCTGTCCGGTTCTACTCCAAGTATAGGGCACAATACTAGTTTAAGTGATGGATCTACTCCTTCATATCCAGCAACTGTTACCGAAAGGAGTGGTGGTGAAACCTGGTTTGAGGTCGGACGATTGAAGACCTATACACCAATAGCTAATGATATTGGGCATGTTCCCAAGTTTGAGTGTGTGTCATTTGATGCAGAAAAGAAATTGCATGTTGGTCATGCTAACACAATATTGACTTCCCATGTAATTCCACCCCCAACCCCTTGTCCGAGGTGCTTGGTTCCAGTGAATGGTGTTGATGTGATGGGCAATTTAGATTTGGACGGTCGTACCTTCAGGAACCTTTACTGTGCTCTCATACAATATTCTGTCAGATGTGTATGCTTCAAATGATTTGTACAGTTATTGCCCTTCTTGGGCCTACCGTAGACAAAACTTATTGCGGGAGATTGTTGGATATCGTGCAGACATCCTTTGCCTTCAAGAGGTACTCTACGTTTTATTGTCCATTATGAAAAATCATTTGATTCGGTGTTTGGTGGGTTTGCACCATGTGTTCTTTCTGCGTACTTTCCTTGGTGTCTGTACCCTATTAATTCTTGTGAATATTCCATTAATTTGCAGGATAACGTCGCTCTAATAGCAGTTTTAGAAGCAAAGTTCAGTAACCACGGGGCGGACACCCCTGGAAAAAGACAACTTCTCTGTGTGGTTAGTATATAACTTAGGAACTTAACTTTTTATTCATCCTTTTTCTGGTTTAACATGCTACTTAGTCCAGCTTTATACTCTTTGATTTGGTAGGAATTGTGTTTTTTTCTCCGCATACATAATGGAACTTGGGATCTGTTGAGGGAGGCATTTCATCTCACTCAAGCCGCCCCCATTTTTCTAAGGAGTAGCTTGTGTTTTACCCCCAAGCATGATTCACATGTTACACCACATTTCGAGTATGTAATAATGCGCTTTGCAGATTGTATCCATCTTTGTAGTTCTTCTTCATGGTGATACCTGAGGAAAAAAATTCTTGAAAGGTTTAAACTTGTCTTTGACGTCTCCTAAAACAAGTTTTGCTCTGTTTTGAGCCTTAATGTGTCCTGACACGAGTTTTACCCTGTTCAGTACCTTTTAGCATCTTCTGTTAATGGCAGAGTGATTAAAGTGCGTATTGATTGGTGCACTTTCATCAAATATCTCAGTAGTGATGAAAATTTACTTATATAATATGATTAGGGTTCGTTCAAGCACGATTTATATGAATGGAATTGTCATTTTGGAACTAAATCAAATTATATTTAAATTTAGTAAAATATTCTAAGTGTTTTGGTCACTCAAAGAGAGAACATAGCTCGTGAGACCACTGATGTAAACTATGCGACCATTCTAGAACGACTTGATGAAGAGTCTAATGCTCAAAAATAACTTGAGGAAGAAGTAGCAACAATGCAGCGAGAATCTTCTAGTAGGGGCAGTTCATCTCATGTATTATTATTTTTGTACTGCCTAGCTTTTGTCATAATTCCAAAGTGGGGTATGCACAGGGCATCATTCTTCAAACCTTATACAAAATTCTGGTTTCATAAAATTTTGCTTTTGATCCACTTTGTTTATTTGATTAAATCTGGTGGTAGTTGACTCATGGGAAGGGGTTGGCCTTGTCTGATCGTTGAGGAAGGTAGATGTCTATATTGTTTCTCTTTTCTATTTAGACTTTTAGTTTATTTTGATAACTGACATTGTGCTTATAACTTTGTTACAGTGTTTCAGAAGTGGTGTCTCTACTGTCTCGTTTTCGGAATTCTCTCAATGCTATTTGCACACATACTTAGTGACTGGGTGCCATTTTACTATAGCAGTTCAATGGCAGTAGGAGTTTTGCTTGTGGTCTTGTTTCTTCTGTTTCAGGTACATAAGTTCTACAAGTATTCTTCGATTGATTTTGTTTTTTCGAAAGTCAATTCAATTAATTGGACATCTATTTCTACTAGTTGTTTAGCTGAACACCTTGTCAGTCATGATTATATAGTGTTTTATATTACCCTTCATTCCTGGTGCTAGCCTACCTAAAATCCCGACCTCGTTTAATCCAGCTGCCTAGTGCTGGTTAAGAACCATTTTCTCCGAAAACCAATCTGATAGATAGAGCACCCCATTATTTATCACAACTATTGCTAGTTAACTTGGGGAAAATGCTCACACGACAACACCCTTAAGACGATAGACACAGCTGGAATCATCTAATTGTTCACTGTGAAATAGTAGAGTTGGTACTTATGAAAATTACTTTTTTTGAGGTAAAAGACGAATATCTGAAGCAAATGAGGGAATGAGGTAATCCAGACTGAAATGACTTGCCATTGTCATTTAACCATATAAATTGCCGAAATTTTAAATCATTACTGATGCTATCATTTTCTTTGTTTGAAGAACATCGAGATACATTTTGAGGATTGGAACATTGGGATCCTGGGTCATGTTGTGCTCCATGGAGTTGACCAGGGAAGAAGAGATTTAACCTGGCAAAAATGGTCTTATCAGGTCAGTGTTTTCTTCAATGAGCTTAAAACACGTCCAACAATGTTGTTTCGATTTATGCCGTTCTTTATTGTTCGTGCAGGTGGGTCTAAAAGGAGAAGCTGTCAATCTTGTCTCCAAGTGGGATTTCATCAGTGGAATGGACGCGTGGGTCATTAGTTATGAAAAGGCAGCAACCACTTACATGGTATAAGGTAAGAAAATGTACTATGACTTAACATTCCTAGAGGAAGTCACTTTTGGCGTCATAAACTTACTTTTTTCTTTTTCTCTTTAAACTTGTAGTCTTATTGCAGTGCACCTAATGGTGAGGGACCGTTGGCTTTGGACATGGGATTTATAGGAAAGGGTCAAGTATGGATCAATGGGCATAAGGTTTTCAACAATGCAAGTTGTTATCTCTTGTTTAAGATCATGGTACAAAAGCTTCTTTTATGGTGATAGTCCAACAATAAGTTTGTGAGGTTTAGAAAATTGGTCAAAGTTGTAAATGTATATGGTTGGATTAGTTTTGTACTTTATTAGTTTTTTTTCCCATTGTAAAATGGTATTAAAATGTATTGTGTAAAGGATAAATTTAGTGTAAATAAGAATTTATGATTTCTGTATATGGTGCAAGAGGGGCATCTTTTTGTAGATTTAGCTGGTGGCTATAAAATATGAGAAATTTTTTTTTATCAGCAACGGTTCATAACCGTTACAAACGACTTAAAATTTTTTTTTAAAAAAATTAATAACAATTTTGCAACTGTTAAGAATCGTTGGTAATATTTTTAATAAATTATCAACGCTTAAAAAACACCGTTGCAAAGGTTTTAAATTTGTGTATGAAATAGTTATAAAAAGCGTTACAAATCATTATTGCAACGGTTAATAAGTGTTGCAAACAGAAATTTCCAACGGTTATTAACCGTTGCAATAATGATTTACAGATGAGGATTTTCTGCCAAGAGCAAGATTTTATTGACCTGGTATTGAGATGAGGATCTACAGATCACCAGGATTTTTTTTTGCCGAACTTGACATTTATGCCAAGAACTGGATTTTATTGACCTGAACTCACATTTTTTTTTTCCAAGAATAGGATTTTATTGACTGGTATCGAGATGAGGATCTACAGATCACCAGGATTTTTTGACCCAAACTTGACATTTCTACCAAGAACTGGATTTTATTGACTTGAACTCGCATTTCTGCCAAAAGTAGGATTTTATTGACCTGGTATCGAGATGAGGATCTACAGATCACAAAGATTTTTTTTTTACCCGAACTTGACATTTCTGCCAAGAACTGGATTTTATTGACCTGAACTCGCATTTCTGTCAAGAACAGGATTTTATTGACCTGGTATCAAGATGAGGATCTATAGATCACCAGGATTTTTTGACCCGAACTTGACATTTCTGCAAAGAACTGGATTTCATTGACCTGAACTCGTATTTCTGCCAAAAACAAGATTTTATTGACATGGTATCGAGATGGGGATCTACAGATCACCAGGATTTTTTGACCCGAACTTGACATTTCTGCCAAGAACTGGATTTTATTGACCTGAACTAGCATTTCTACCAAGAACATGATTTCATTGACCTGGTATCGAGATGAGGATCCACAGATCACCAGGATTTTACTTGACCTGGTACCGAGATGAAGATCTACAGATCACAAGACTTTTGCTTGACCTATTATCAATCATATAATTCTAGAGATACAAATATTTGTTATATATGTATAAATATTAATTTCAGAAATGACAATATCTTTATTGAATGTATAACCTTGATAACAAAAATTACACCATGATACTTGAAACATTCTTTATTGATAAAATGTTTTCAAATTGCTTACATTTTGAGGCTTTGTTAATATTACACCTTCAGCCATTTTTAAGTAATAAGCTCCATTGATTCCGACCTTGTGAATGATATAAGGCCCATCCCAGGTTGTTGCTAGTTTGCCAGCCCTTTTTTCTTTAGTAGCTTGAGTGACCACTTTCAATACCAAGTCACCTTCCTGAAAATGCCTTTCTCTTACTTTTTTGTTGAAAGTTTTTTTAAGATGCCTATGATAGGTGTCGAGCTTTACCCTTGCTTGATCCCTTGTCTCCTCGAGATTTAGAACTTCTGAAGCCATTCTTTCATTATTTTGACCATTCTCTATCATCTTTGTTCTGGATGTCGAGACCACCATTTCAGATGGAGTTACTGCTTCCATACCATAGGCCAAAGTAAAAGGTGATTTACCTGTAGATGTTCGAGGTGTCGTTCTATAAGCCCATAAAACGTTGTTTAACTCATCCACCCAAAGACCTTTCTTGTCTTCTAATTTTTTCTTGATATTATCCATAATGGTCTTATTTATTGCCTCTGCTTGTCCATTACCCTGAGCATAGTATGGTGCAGATGTGAAGTGCTTAACCTTGTAAGATTCCAAGAAAGCTTTCACTTTTCCTCCTATGAACTGCAGGCCATTATCTGATATAATAGCATAAGGTAATCCATATCGACATATGACTCGTTCAAAAATGAAGTTTATAACATCCTGTTCTTTTATATGCTACAGAGCTATGGCTTTTACCCACTTTATAAAATAATCTATGACTGCCAATATGAACCTTCTTTTGCCTCTCCCTGATTTAAGCGGACCGACAATATCCATACCCCATAGATCAAAAGGCCATGGGTTTGAGACACAATGTAACTTTTCAGCTGGGACATGTATGACTTTCCCATGAATTTGGCACTACACACACTTTTCATATTGAAGACAGTCCTTTTCGCATTTGAAGCCAAAAATATCCCTGTCTCGTGATTTTGTTGGCCAATGATCTACCAGCTGAGTGGTTTCCACATTCGCCTTTGTGAAGCTCGACAATGATTAGCTGCACTTCCTCATACGATATGCATTTCAAATGTGGACCTCCAGGATTCTTTCGATACAATTCATTATCAACCAACAAATATCTTTGGGTGCCAGATTTAATTCTTCTGGCCTCATTTTTGTCGTGCACTACTTTACTATCAGCTAAATATGAGACATATGCTTTCATCCATGACGCCCCCAGTGTATCAATTTCCATGACTGCTGAATCGTCAATGTCGATGCTTGGCTTATGTTGAACTCTGATATGCAGAGTGCGACCCTCTGTGTTTTCCAACATCGCTACAACATACGCCAAGGCATCTGCATGTCTATTCTCATTTCTATTGAGATGTTGAAGTCTTATTTGACTAAAATTCTTCAATTTGGATTTTATAAAATTCAAATAATCGACCATATTTTCACACTTTTGCTGAGTATCCCCTATTTATCTGATTGACCACGAGCATCGAGTCACTAAAGATCGATAACTCTTTTATATTGAGAGATTTAGCCATCTCGAGACCAGCTATTAAGACTTCATATTCAGCCTCATTATTGGACGCATGGAAACCCAATGTTATTGTAGTCTCGAGCCTTTGATTTTTAGGAGTCACCAACACCACTCCGATGCCACACCCCTTTCTTCCAGAGGATCCATCGACAAATAGTCTCCAACCATTTGTTACAGCCCATGGATCATCTGCATCGATAACATCTTTAGGCTCTTGCAGCATTGAAAATTCCTCTTCTTCCATGCCTCAACTGGCATCCTCAGATGGAAAATCAGCCAAGAAGTCGGCCAGTACCTGACTCTTTTCTAATACGCGGTTTTGATACTTGACTCCAAATTCATTTATTAGTACAGACCATTTAGACATCTTTCCTGACTTAGCAGTTTTCGCCAGAGTTTGCTTTAATGGGAGATTCGTCATCACGATCACCGAATGAGGTTGAAAATATGGCTTTAACCTCTGCGATGAGAATAACAGTGCCAAAGCATACTTTTCTAGCATCGAATATCAAGTTTCAGCCTCAAGCATTGTTTTACTTTGAAAATACACTGGCCTTTCCAATCCATTTTCTACCTTCACGAGGACAAAACTTATAACAAAATCTGATACAGCCAAATAAAGAAGCAAACTTTCTCCCTCATCTGGCTTTGTCAGCGTTGGCATTTCTTGTAGGTATTTCTTTAATTCAAAAATGCTTCTTCACATTCCTCATTCCAACAGAATTTGGCATTCTTTTTAAGCAACTTAAAAAGTGGCTTACAACAATCAGAAGTTCTGGAAATGAATCTATTGAGTGCTGCTATTCTCCCTGTCAACCTTTGTATTTGCTTTTGAGTTGTAGGTGATGGCATTGGTTGAAGCGCTCGTATTTGCTCAGGATTAACATCAATACCTCGCTTCGTAACTATGTATCCCAAAAACTTGCCATAACTGACCCCGAAAGTACATTTTTCAGGATTAAGCTTCATATTAAACTCTCCCAATATTTTGAAAACCATGTCGAGGTCTTTTACGTGATCTCTAGCTTTCATAGATTTGATGACCATATCATCGATATAGACCTCGACAATATGCTTGATGAGTTTCTTAAACATCTTCTCCACTAGTCTTTGGTAAGTGGCTCCCGCATTCTTCAATCCGAATGATATTTTGATGAAGTAGTATATTCCTCCATTAACCACAAATTCCATTTTTAACTGGTCTAAAACAACCATTAGAATCTGAAAGTATCCTGAATAACCATAGCAAAAATTGATCAACTCAAAATCAGCAATTCTGTCGACCAATTCATCAATTCTAGGCATGGGATAATGATCTTTTGGACACTTTTTGTTTACATCAGTAAAGTCGACACAAATTCGAACTCAACCATCTTTCTTGGGTACAACCACTATGTTTGTTACCCATTCAGAATGCTCAACTTCTCTGATGATGCCATTATCTAACATCTTTTGTATCTCCACTTGCACTGCTTCTTCGTACATTGGCCTCACCTTTCTATGCTTTTGATGCACTGGAGTTTTATTTTCTTCCATATTCAGTTTGTGCGAACATATATTTGGATCGATACCGGTGAGATCCGACATCGACCATGCAAAAACATCTTGATTCTCTTTCAAAAATACTACCAACTCCTTTCTTATACTTACAACCATTTCTGTACCAATGAACGTATGACGCTCATTTTCTTTTTTACCGATATTAATCTTCTCCACCACCTCTATGGTTTTTCTTTCCCATGGTGGTTCTTCATGTTTGTTCATCTCTTGAGTGAACTTTACCTGCTCCTGTATTTGCATGTTGGTATCGGCAGGTAAAGCTTGCTGTAACTACTAAGTAGAGTTTTCCAAGACGCCCCCAATATCTTGGCTTTTCCCCTTCATCATTCCCTTTACTGTGATGAAATTACACTTTTTTATTCGGACTGATCACCCCTGATCTCGTGCAATCCATATACAGTTGGGAATCTGAGAACTTGATAAAATGTACTAGGCACAACACACATTTTATGTATCCATTTCCTTCCCAATATGGCATTATGATCAGATTGATGCTTGATGACCACAAATTTCATCATCACTATTTGAGGCCCAGCTCGAACTGGCAATTTTATCTCTCCAGCAGGTTTGGTAGAAGTTCCATTAAAACCATATAAATTAAACTTTGGTGGTTTTAAATGTGACTCATCGAGACCAATTCCTTTAAATGCTTTCCAAAATAAAATATTAACTGAACTACTACAGTCCACTAATATCTTCTGTACATTTTTTTTTTTGAAAGACAAGCAGGGTTTTTGAGAGGTCCCTTACCCTTATTTTATTAAAATTAAAACTAGCTTGGTTACAATATCTTCTTCTGTAAATCATAGCCCAAAATACGCAAAGTGATTAGCAAAGCATTATCATGTGGTAACATTACCTTAGACAAGTCCTCCGGTACAAACATGATTGCCCCAAGAATGCTAGCCGATATTAGCTATTGACTTACTGGCTTTGGCTCGATATTAACCTCGATCACTTCTTTGACCTTCGAGATCTTCCTTATCTTATCTCGAAAAATCTTTTTCTGAGGAATTTCCCCCTTGTAAATCATGTTTATTACCCCTAATGGCTTCTCCTTTATGGTCGCTGTCTCTGCAGGTCTAACATCAGCACGAAACTCTCTCAACTTCCCATCTTTCATGAGCCTGTCTATCTCTTTTAATAATTGGAGACACCGATTAGTCTCATGGTTCTCAATCTTGTGAAATTGACAATAAGGATTTCCTTTCATTTCCCTAAGAGTGTATTTTGGCCACACCACAAAATCTTCCTTTGCTATCCTCCGTAAAATATCTTCCGGCGTGGAATTGAGAGGTATGAAATTGCTAGGATCGAGCTCCTCTTTCAATGTTCTGTCGTACTTTCTTCACTGTTGTGGCTGATTATCTCGATTTGTATAATGCTCCTGAGGTTTTTTGTTATCTGACCTCGAGGAGTCTCGACTTTCATAGTGATCATTATTATCCTTATCTTTTTTCCTCGCATCGGTGACTTGTAATAATGTTTGCATAGTGGCGACTCTCAACCCCTCCTCTACTATGATATCTCTATCAACCTTATCATACAACTCTTGCAATGTTTTAACCTCTTTCCTCAACAGATACTTATGCATATAAGATCCTGGTATTACCCCAGCTTGAAAAGCTATGACAGTTGTTGTCATTTATGATTCATCCAATCTTTCCACTGACTGTGTTTCAGCCTTGAACCTTGTTAAGAAATCTTTTAATGACTCCTTCTTTGCTTGCTTCAATTGGAATAAGGCTGACACCTGTTTTGGCTTCACCCTCTGGTGACCATAATTAGTGAGGAACCTTTCTTCAATCTCTCGAAAGAATGAAATGGATCCCTCTAGAATTGCGAAAACCACTTTAATGCTTTCCCTTTCAAGCTTGACGAAAATGATCGACATAGTACAGTATCCCAATATTCGGTGCCCTGATATATCGAGAACTGATGTTGATAACTAAAAAGATGGTCCATGGGGTAAGTAGCTCCTTCATATTGGCTCAATTTTGGATTTTTGAACTTCGGAGGTAACGAGGCCCTCTCTATCTCCTTTTTTAATGGATTTCTACCCACATCATCTGCCAGCTTTCTTATCGACGCCGAGACCTTTTCCAATAAATGATCTCCTAATTGCTTCTGCATCATTTCCTGCACCATCTCCTTTGTGACTAGTGCTTTACCTTCTTCTTCTTGCACCACTTTCGGTGTTGTTCTCGCTACAGATTGTACTTCTTCCAAATGACTCCTTCTCCTCCCCTTGAGATGACTCTTTCGTACTATTGGAGTTCTTGAACTCGACTCCTCGTCATCCTTCTCATACATAGCGTCTTCAACACACTTCTCCTTCTCTTCCCTTATTGTTTTATTCTCAGCCATTAACATCTGATTTTGCTTTTCTAACTCATTCATCCTTCTCAACAAGTCTTTCAAAGATACTTTTTTTTCTTGTATTTCCTCTACTTCTTCTATCATTCTACTTGTTGATCTTCGAGTTCTTCACTCCTCATTCTTAGACATAGCATGAGAAGTGCTTCCCTCATTTACCATCATTGCTTTACTTGATGTAGTACGCTTTGGAGGCATCTTGATTACTTTCTTTAACCCTTCACTGACCTTACCACACAGTTACTCTTTATCACCAAGATTTCAATCAACGGATTCTATCAAAGAAAACAAAAACGAAAGACAAAACAATCGATCTTTGTCTTTGAACCCGAGACGGTGCCAATGTAGTGATCTAGAGAAACTAATTATGATTAACAAGAATGAACTGCTAAAGATGTAAAGTAAAGATTGAATTGAGCTAGAGACGAGTTTTCTTATTGAATAACAACATCGGTTACAATTTTTTCTCTCTCTCTCTTTGTTCTAGTTTTACAGATTTTTCTCTAATGATTTCGAATGAATCTTTTTCTTCTCTTTTCCATTCTTTATATAATGCTTTGAGAATAGCATTCACCAATCATTAACTGCCACGTGTCCATCCTATTCTTCTTCCTCCTTTTCCCGCCTTAAACCTGCAATACAAAAACTACATTTGTGAAATATCAACCATTACATCGATCTTTCTTATTATTCATGATATTTGGGCTGGAATATCGGGTTGATGATATTTGCCCACGACAATTCTGTATCTTGTATTTATTATTAACAGTCTCCAAGCAAAAATCAAAGTAGGGAGTTTACATTTTCCAATAAAACACACCAACAAATTTAGCTCACTACTTCACCACTTCTTGTATGGACAACCTCCTTGGAACCTTCGATAAGCAACAACAACAACTTTAGCTTCTGATTCGAATAATAACTCCAACAGCTCCAGGTTTAGTAGACGTGCTGAAGGCGAGAGTCGAGAGAGAGTGCTGGAAGTACGATGAGAGATGGTTTAATCGATGGAACAATATTAATTTGTAAAATCAAAGAAATTAAATGATATGATTATTACCTGTATTATATTGTTACAAACAACCTCGTGCACGAATAAGCAGATGGCCCATAGCTGTCGTTTACGACGAAAACATGTGTTATATTCTGTCGTTAGAGCCATAATAAAAACCGTTGTAGTTTTTGAAATACAACGGCCTGGGGCACTTGTAATATTTAAAAACAATGACGGCTTTTAACACTTGTAAATTAACGACGGTCGTTAGCACATGTTTCTTTTAAAATCTGGTCCATGTTTATTTTGAATAGAACAACAAACTTAGCCATCGTTTATGGGAGAAATATTTCAACAGTTCATTGTCGTTTATTGATTTAGTATCCCTATTTTTTTTTTGCGCACCTGATAAAAACTAAAAAACAGTAACAAAATATAAGAAAAGAACCTGAATAAAAGCAAAATATTTTGATTGAATGCTTGAAACTTCAAGAACTTGAACAAATCCCATACAACAACTTGGTGCACAACCAAGTCTTTAGTATAACTTAAGAAAGTAATTTATATTACATTAATAAAAGCCTTAGGCAATGTAACAGTAGATCCCACATCAATGTCACCAAAGGTCTTTCCTCTAGCACCAAACAACTCGTGTGAAATTCTAGAATCTCATCTACTACGATCCAATATGCATTCTCAGGCACTTCAGCTTGATCACCAAACATTCTTCCAATGGAAACCACTCTACCCCCCATGCTTTGCAGCTCACATGTTTGTCCAGAACGCGATACCATTGGTTGCCTAGACAATGAATGACCAGTTGTCTGCGACAAACAAGATTGTCCAGAACGCGATACCATTGGTTGCCTAGACAATGAATGACCAGTTGTCTGCGACAAACAAGATATGAAGTAGTAAGAAAATCTCAATACGACAAACATGTCAACTTGTCTATTCATGTGTAAAATCAAGAGTTGTATAACAATATATAGCAATATTATATATTTATAGTTGGTAATTTCTTGCAAACTCAACAAGGAATAAGTAAACTTGGCAAGTTCATATATAAGCAAGAGGAATTAAAGCAAAAGAAACTAAGTCAGTTGCAACATCCCAAACAATGAAAGAAAAAGGAAGAAATCCAATGTACTAGGCATACAATCTACCCCTCACTAGCTACTTACCTATACTTTCTTAAACTCCTAAGATCAAGCTTACACTAGTACAAGAAAAGACTCGCTGACATAAGACAACTATAAGTAGTTCTATTTTTACTTGGTGAATTTCTAATTATGAAAAAAAAATCTATGGTAAAGTTTTTCAGATAAGTAAGTACTTATAATCCCAAACTCCTACTTCTGAAATGGAACAATCATCAATCCCAACATCCTCTAAATTTACTCAATTAATTATGAATTTCATTCAAACAAGCATCAATAATATTATATCGAACAACACCAAATGACTATTAACTGAAGCCTAAACCACTAATAGAGAGCATAAATAACAATGCCAATGACGGTAAGGATAGGATCGGATGTTCCAAAATAAATTACTGGATCATTTGCCTTGTTGTTTTTGTGGTTATGCCAATGAAAACTCAAAGCACTTATTTGTTTGTTCTTGCACTAATTAAGAAGGTTTGGGCAGGTGTCAAGGTGACAATAAGGTCTGGTAATTTAGTGTTTACCTCAAACCAACAGAGGTATTCCCTTTTCTAAAGATTAGGTGGATGGTTGCCTAAAGATTGGGTATATGGCAACCATCCAGTCCTGCACCAAGTAATCTTTAAGTTTCTTTCATGATTTATAGGGGCCAATACATTCATATTGTAGATAAACAATTACCAAGGTCTTGCCGGTGGACTATGGATGAATCGTGAACTCATGACTATACCACTTGGAGTGAGACCATGACCATTTGGAACAGCAACCCTCCACGTTGGGAACCACTTCCAACCTTGATGAAAAGGGGGCTCTTCATGAGAAAGGGTTAATTTAATTAGCCTCCTATCCTCTCCTACCTACCCCGGTGAACTATAGGGCTTCAAAATGCAATAGCTGCCGTGCAAAAACAGGATTGATATTCATAGTAGTGCATGCACGAAGCCAGACTGATGAACCTTGGCTGATTCTTCGTGGCCTAGGTCTGGAAAAGGAAAAAGTCTGTGAGTTCTTGGTTATAGACTTGTGTCACTCGTGTCACAATATCGGCATAAGATAAGGCCATCATCCGACCCAATCACCTATTAGGAGAGTCCTGGTGGAACAACGAATAGCATTTCAGGGCCGATTTACACTTATGCTAATGCATCTTTCTAACGTCGATAGACGGGGCTATGAAAGGATGACATGACTGAAAGCGGCTTTCTTGGAACTAATTCATAGTCGGTTGCAATTAGACTTTTATAACTATATAAACAAATATAACAAGTGTGCGAGATGAGGGAACCTGTCTTAATTGACCTTTCTTTCTTTTGTAGTACTTTATTGGTGAGATCACTCCCACTTATAATAGCATATATAAGAAATAGTTGTGCCTTTACTCGTGAAAGTAGGATAGTAGGTCAATAAAGTCAGGAAGGAATCCTACATTCTCTCTTTGGCCACGTTGGATCGATTCTGGAAGAACTTAAGGAAACCGTCTTTGAGATGGTGACAGTGCCCCTGGTCTTGATGGCTTCTCTGGTAGCTTTTACCAGGCCTTCTAGGATATTATTTAGGATGATCTTCTTGAAGCTATTGAGCACTTAAAAAAAAGGTTATGTTCCTCTGTCATCTGTCAATGGTACTGTGAAAGCTATCAAGGTGCAGCAGTGAGGTTATATTGGGGATGGAACCGAACGAATAGAGCTATAAAGGTTATATTAGGGATGGAACCATCTATTTCTAGCTTTCATACTCATTAACTTAGCTGTCATGGAAAGTTTCGTTAATTTATTTTCACACGAAGGGTATAAAGGTTGTACTACATTTTCCTTCAATTTTTTGTAATAATCATCGCCATGTATATCTTCTTCATTTTGTTCATCACGGCCACCTCAAAGTTCATTCATACAATCATCTAATGACTCGGGATCTATATGGGCATCGTTAACCAAATCAACCATCCTAGGTGTTGCACTTGAAGAAGTGCTAGGAATCCCCTTTTTAAGACTACTAGTGGGCAATGGTTCACCATGAAAAGTCCACGTTGTATATGTCTCATCAAAACCAAGACGGATTATATGGTAAGTGACTTCCAAAATAGTATTTTTCCCATTAACATTGTGACATGCAACACATGGACAACAGTACCATCCATCGTTTCCTGGATTGTTTTGAGCAAATTCGAGGAATGATCTGACACCCTTAAGATATTATGTAGAAGCTTGAGGCGCTTTCATCCATGCCCTGTTTGGGGGTATTGAAGACATTCCTACTATACAAAGAATGAGAATAAACTTGTATATACAATATTTGCAATAAACATAAGTTCAAGCTAACAACTGCGAAATGCCAAAATAAACTTTAATGCTATATCAACCATAATGAGAATACTGGAACAAGAAATGAGAACTAAAATTCCGTAAAATAATGAGAACACAATGTTGCAAGTTAACAGGAGTTTGAAGGTCATTGAGGTCCCATACAGTATATAGGTAGGGAACTTTAGAACTAATCTCAGAGCCTTTGATGAACAATTAATTATCGAGTCTACATCCATATGAACCGAAACAAGCAAGCAATGCAAGAACTGAACCCAATGGAAGTGTAGCTCTACAACTTAAGATATGATAATACAGGGTTCCACCTAAACTTAAGCTACTTATGGATAAACATAACCCAAGTCTTAGGTCCTCCTGATAATGGTACAGGCTACAAAAGTTTGTATGGTTCCAATTGATAATTCTAGAATGTTACAAAATATACCCAACCTTCATATTTAACATAAACTAAGTCCTAGGCTGCTACAGGCCATCCGCTAGGCTGCTGCAGGCCGTTCCCCATGCCACCCCAGGCCATTTCCAGCCTCTTAACATGTCATTGTAGGCCATTCTTTCTTGAGTTCTCTGACATGCCATTCACTAAGTATGTATATTACTTCAATTCCTTCAAAAACAAAAAAATCAGCACCACACCATCCACACAATTATCCTTTAGTCCCACCTACACATCAATCAAGCATATTATAGTTATGGAAACATGTCAGACACTATTCAATGGAGACTTTAACGTCTCAACTCTTCAAACCAAAAATTGGGTTGAAACAATATATAAGAAACTAAGTATAGAGTGGGTGTTACTCTACAAAAGAAGAACTAAAGTAAAGATATATACTAATTACTAGGTATTATAGTTATGGAACCAACAAGTAATACGTTATCCTATAGGCAAACTTGCCTTGATACATAAACATGAATATTAAATAAATTAGTACGCATTATCATCCACAGGAAACCAACAACTACATTAACTGGAATCACATGCAGGAGTAAAATTACAATAAAAATAAAAAGCTTAGCACTAATTACACTAACTTACGTCGACACGTCTATTAACTTCTGACACACAAGTCTAGCTAAATATCCAAGTCCTAAAGCCTAAATTATACAATTTTAAGATATAAATGTGAATCAATTACTGTACAAGTACATAATCAAAATGTATCACCAACTCCTCGGGTCACAAACAACAAACAGGGTCGTACTTTGAAGTATACATAGGCTTCCAAAGAGGACTTCTTCATTTCTAAGTTTGTATCAGTAGAAATCAGTTATTACAGCTAAAATGTTCTAACATACTAACTGCTTTCACTTAATGATTCTAAAATAATAAGTAACATTGAAATTAACGATCAAGTCTAAGTAACAGTGTAATTAACGCATCAAGTCTCTACTCTCTAGTATATAGAGAGACCATTGTAGTCATTCGAGGTTAAGTCAATATATTGGTTTCACTCAGAATTCCTTCTGCATCTAATGGCTTTGCTAACTAATCAAAGAATTAATATCAAAATACGTCGTAAGTAAAGTACATGTTAATTGGATGACCGAGCTAAACGTAGAAATCCGGAGAACTGATATGAAAAATAAAAAGAATAATTGAAAACTATAGAATTGATACCAAAAAGAATTGTTGCAAGAGAGTAAACAATTACATGTACCAAGCTATTGATTGCGACAGAAATAGCTTTAAAAGTGATGAATCCCTCAAACTTTAAACGGTTCACCTGCATCAAATTGTTACAAGTATTTTCAGAAAAGTTAAAATTTTGAAGAGAAAATACATGATAATGATGAACTTACCATAAGACCCAATATTGTGTGTGAAACCCATTGTTTTCCCTTTTTTTTTTCCGCAAAGGTTATGTCTGGTTTATAGGTTTCTTCTTCTTTGCTTTTTGGTTCTCTCAATTTTTCAATTTTGTTTCTGTGTCGATGGTTAAGAATGAAACAACAATTGAAAACAAGATTTGCCCTCTCTCTCTCAAAAGTTTCGGTTATTTGCTATTTTGCACCAACAAAAATTTAGCACAAGTCTAATTGTTCACGAAATTGTAGAACGGGAATGAACTTGTGCAGGCTCCAAATATATAAATAGACAAGCACAAAATATCCTCAACAATATGTTTATCCTCAAAGATTCATACAATACTCTCACAAACCATATATGCTACAAAACTCATTAGAATAAGCTTAACTCAGATTACTACTTAATTAAATTCCGATCACAGTTCGGAATGTAAATAAGCTTCTTATAAACTAAACATGATCATTATATATAAGCTAAAAAATAAAAACCCCACAATCATTTCAACTATAACGATCAAGGCATCAAGCAATTAAACTCAATTATCCTAACTAAATCCCATTTCTTATATACTTCAACTAACTTCATACAACACTTATTCTTCCACAAGTTCAAAACTTTACTCATTGTTTCTCATTTATACTATTCAAATTTCACAAAATAGTCTCTATAACGACCGAGGCTCGATTTTGCAAAGTAGTCTCTATGGAATCTCCTAGTACTGCAAGGGCATCAACGAGCTCTCCATCCTCTCTTAATGATGCAGTAGTCTCTAGGAAATCTCCTAGTATTGCAATGGCGACAGTGAGCTCTCCTTCCTCTCCATCACTGCCTCGGTCAAGCCAATCTCTTAGGAAATAATGAGGATAATTCCAGTTCGCTAGGCCCTCTTCTAGCCACTCCTCATGTTTCTCAGCTTCTTTGAACATCCACTGATGGCTCTGCTCAGAATTGCCTGCCTGGCAATTCTCCCTTTAGTACTTTGAGAAACACAGGCAGTCCTTCCTTCTCTCGAGAATTTGCTTATAATAGTGGAAACACTCGAGGAAAAGAAGTTATGGTCTATACAACTCAAGAACAGACTCAATCAGTCCTTGACCAGGAGGAAGGTGTCTTAACTGAAGAAGAACTTTTCCAATTTCATGTTGACAATAATGTGTATGCGGCCTTAGTCATTGAAGAGGATGGTATAGATGATGACATCTCTGAGATGTATGAGGAACCTTTTGATGATCATATTTTGACCTCCCCTCTAGTCACAAGATTTCAAATGCCATCGCAAGTTGTTACTAGAGCCCAGCTGCAACAATAACAACTGTAGAGCTCAGGAAAAAGAGGTAGAGGAAGGGCCAAAGGCTCGGGTAACAAATAAAAAAACAAAAGATGATCTTATGAAGATATACACTTATAATATTAGGGGTTTAAACGATTTAAATAAAGCAAAGGATCTTAATGCTTTCAGAATCAAGAATAAATTAGCTTTCTTTTGTCTTTTGGAAACTAAAGTTCGGCTAGCAAAATTTTTGAGTATTAGCAAGGTCTGCTGCCCTTCTTAGAAGTTTGAACACAATTCCTCTAGTGCAGTTTCTGGACGCATTTGGCTCTCATGGGATCCTTCAGTGCTAGGTGTTCAAATTTTTTTGGAGAGTGATCAATTTATACATGCTCAGGTAACTATCCTTGCCACAGTACAAGTGTTTCATTTTACGTCAGTCTATGCAAGCAATAATAGATCGGAAAGGTTGATTATCTGGCAAGATCTCATCAGTCTCTATACATCCTTCTCGGGTCCTTGGTGTGTCTGGTGATTTTAACAATGTCCTCTATTCCCATAAGAGGATTGGTACTGACTTGGTACATCCTAGGGAAACTACCCCCTTTGCAAATTGTCTCAACACTGTAAGTCTCTATGATCATAAATCCAGTGTCTGTTTTTTTACTTGGACTAACAATGGTGATGGTTCTGTGAGAAAATGGTCTAAGATAGACATGTGTCTTATAAATTCCTTGTTGGCTACTCAATTTTCTTCTTCTGGAGTGGATTTTTTGCCGCAAGGACTTTTTGACCATTCGCCTATAGTTATCTCGATCTCTAATTCTTATTCATGCAGGCCCCCGTTCAGATTCTATAATTACTAGGTTGTTAATCCTTCTTTCAAGGACACTCTTATTAATTGCTGGTCTATTCCTAGATAGGGAAATCCATCTTTCATACTTTGCAAGAAATTAAAGATTTTCAAGGAAGCTCTCAAGGGTTGGCCTAGATTCAGTTCCACCGATCTTCAAAATTAGGTGGTCGCTGCCCAGGCCAATCTAGAATATAAACAAATGCAAATGTAGAAGCGACCTTTTGATTCTCACCTTTCTAATCTAGAAAGGTTTCGCATATCTGAGCTTTGTGACCTTATGCTTATGGAGGAGTATGACCTTATGCAGAGGACAAACACTGACTGGCTATCCTTTGGTGACAAAGGTAATACATTCTTTCAAAATTCTGTAAAGGAAAAGAAGACTAGGAACAAAATATTGTCTATTTTGGATTCTCAAGGAACCTAGCAGGATGGTCAATCTAATGTTGCTCAGGCATTCATATATTTCTATAAAAAATTGTTGGGTACTTCTTCTTCATCTTCATGTAACCCTCGGATCCTGGAGCATCTTAACCTTCAAGTGTTGCCCCCTGAGAGTGCCGCTAGATTGATCAAGGATATAGATATCTTGGAAATCAAGGAAGCACTCTTCTCTATGGATGATAACAAAACTCCTGGGCCTAGTGGATTTAATTCTTTCTTCTTCAAGAAAGCCTAGGATATTGTTGGTGAAGATTTCTCTCTCATTGTCCAGCATATGTTCAATCAAAAGTCCATACCAAGAGGTACAAACTCCACTCTCCTATGCTTAATTCCAAAAAATCTTGCACCTTCTAAGGTTGATGAATTTAGGCCCATTGCTTGTTGTAATACCATTTACAAATGTGTTGCAAAGATTCTAACAAGCATGATGAAGGAATATATGCCCTACTTAATCTCTCCGGCTCAGTCGGCCTTTGTACTAAGCAGAAACATCCAAGATAACATTATTCTTGTGCATGAGCTTATTCGAGGTTACACCAAGAAACATGGCACCAGGAATTACGCAATTAAAATTGACATAAAGAAAACTTTTGATTCAGTCAATTGGGAAGCCATGGGTATGATTCTGCAGAGATTTGGTTTCCCTCCTCTTTTTATAGAGTGGCTATCTATGTGTTCACTACTCCTTATTCCATTATCATCAATGGAACCTCTGAAAGATTCTTTGAAGGTGAACAAGGTCTGAGGCAAGGGGACCCTATTTCACCTTATCTTTTTGTCCTTGTGATGGAGGTGCTCTCTGGCCTTCTAAATCAAGCCCTCTATTCTGGACACATTCATCCGCATTCTAAATGCCGAAAGTTGAGTATCTCTCACTTATTTTTTACGGATGATGCCCTTCTTTTTTGCAAAGGAGATATGGCTTCTATTCTTGCAATCAAGGAAATTCTTCTCCAATTTTTTCTCCTCACAGGATTGTATATCAACTCAGCTAAATCATCTCTATTGGTTGGTTGTATATCTCATGAAGCTGGACCGAACTTGGCTAATGCTTTGGGTATACCCCTTATATCTCCGCCTCTTATATATCTTGGTCTACCGCTTACTTCTTCAAGGCTAGGTATACGAGATTGTCTTCTTATGGTAGAGAGATTGACTTTGCGAATCTCAAATTGGAATAATATATCCTTGCCAAGGGCCGACAGACTTGAACTTATCCAGTCAGTACTCTCATCCTTCCAAGTCTACTGGTCCAAAACCTTTGTCTTGCCAAAGAAAGTCCTGGACAATGTATCTAAGCTTTGCAATCGTTTTTTATTATCTGGTGATAAGAGCCCAAAACTATAGTTTAAACCCTTTAATAGTATTTCTATTTAGCCAATTATGTTATTAATAATATAGATTTATCACTAATTACATGCTTTTGAGTATTTCAGGCTTCAGAGTTGATTAAATGTCAATTCATTACTAATTAGGTGCTAAAATGAGCTAAAGTGATTGCTAGAGAAGTTCCATGAAGAAAGCCCAAGTTTAATGGAGAAAAAGCCCTTAAAAAGCCCAAGTCAATACTGTTAAGTTGAAAGTCAAACCGGATTAGAGAGCTGAAGAAAAGTCAACAGAACTTCAAAAGGCTATATCTTTTGACTCAGGCCTCAGATTTGGGCCCATTTTTATATCAAAATGACCGTCTTAGAAAGGTCTTTCTAATGGTCTAGACATTAACTAGATCAGAGCAGTATAAGTTAGTGAAAACCCGCGCTACAGTAACACGTCTAGAATTGAAAGTCTTGGTTTCAACCAATTGGGTTATGAACTTGATTTATGGGTCCATAACCTAACCTAAAAATCCATGCACGATTTTGTATCATTATATAAGAGAATAAAAACCCTAAACTCTCTCTCCCTTCGATTAGTTAGAATAAATTAGGGTTCTCTCTCTTTCTCTCCTTTTTAGTTTTAGTTTATGAGTTTAGTTTGTAGCCACCATTAATTCAATTCAAGTTATCTTTAATAAAGTAGTTATTCATTATGTTTTCTTCTTTCTATTATTATGTCCATGATAATCCCATGATTCATAGCTAAACTCCCATTAGAGGGAGTTTGAATGAAGCTTTGAGAGGACTTGATTTGTTAGTTTAGATTTGTTGTTAGGGTTTAAGTTTAGGTTTTTCTTGACTTATTAGAGATAAGAAGAGTTTAACCTAAACTAGAGAATAGTGAGTTTGCCATGAGAATGGGAACAAGTTTTCTCTCATGCTAATTAGTTTATGACTAGAGATAGTATACAATAATTAGGGATTATGAAAGGTCTAGTCTTTATATTTTAACCTTGTATAAGAATATCTATACTAGGGTTCTCTATACAAATCTATGCTAGCATGTTAAGAAATTACAAAGTGGATTTCAATCTCTCTCTAGCTTTCTCTATATTTGATTCATCTATATTTAATTACTTTAGTTAATATTAGTATGAGATCAATTAATAGTATTATCTCATAGTATAAATTCTCAACATAATATTACTCTCACTATTGTTCTTTTTGTTTGATTATTTAGATTCTATTTAGTCTTGGTAGTTTAGGAGTGGAACGAATCCTGACTCTTTATATATTACTTCATTATTATTTGAGAGTAGGAATATTGATCTAAGCACTTATTTAGTTGATTGATTATTTGTATTTACACATAGATAGTTAGTTTACATAAATTGGTCTTTATCATCTAGCCCCAATATGACATGAAAGATGCATCATGCTAGCCATGAAGTATTGAGGTATGCTAAATATCAAGGTGGTCTAGGTATGATTGATGTAAGAACTTAGAACAAAGCTGCTTACTGCGACTTGATTTTTAGAATTGTTGTGAAAGATGGTTCACTATGGTCAAATTGGACATGGAGCCAACAGATAAAGAAGTCCTTCTTTTGGACTATGAAAACACCGGCAAGTTGCTCTTGGGTATGGAGGGGGATTCTGAAGCATAGAAACATTGCTCGAAATTTTGTTCGATATGTTATTATAGATGGGACTAATAGCATCTTCTGGCACGACCCATGGTGTTCAAGTCAGCCTCTTTGGGAATCAACAGTAGCGAGAAACTCCTTCACTCTCCCTATTGACGCAACGGTTAGTGAAATCTTGGACCAAGGCAACTGGTCCTCACTAGTGACGTCTATATATGTTAGCTCCCTAAAAAATCTCATCTTGGGTACTGCAGTGAATCACTTTCTAGACAAAGATGAAGTAATCTGGTCACCGAGCAGCTCGAGTGACTTTTCAGTCAAATCAGCTTATGCGGTTTTGCGAAAAGTGAGACCAAAGGTTAAAATGGTACAGAGTTATTTGGGGCAAACTCTCTATTTCGAAATTCTCTTATACCTTGTGGCAATTGCTTTCAAACTGCCTTCCTACTCAAGATTGATTGATACAGAAGAAGACCTTGCAATTTTCTGAATGCAGTCTCTGCGGTAGCTCTTCTGAGCAGTTAAAGCATTTGTTCTTTGATTGTCAGTACTCCAAACAAGTATGGGCCACTGTGGAAAACAACATTGGACTAGGGGATCTTGTTAAAGACTCTACTTCGGAATGGTACAACATTTTTAGGCTATGTAGACAAAGCTCCACTTGTGTCGATATATTTAAAGTCTTTGTTGGAGCCACTGACATGAACTCTGGTGTGAAAGAAACAAACGGAAGAAGAAGAACATTTTGCTAACTTCCCAACAGCTAAGCACAAAGATTATGGCATCAATGAAGCTATATCTTCAGAAGAACCTATCAGAAGTCAAAGATTTTTATACCCTTCGAAGCACTTGTAACCAGGCTAGGACTGCAACTAAATTTCAAACATCAGGAAGTTCTTTGGTGCAAGTGGAAGCCAGCTGAATAGGGAGCTTTCATGCTTAACACTGATATGGATCTGTCAAGCAAATTGGAAATGGGTATGGAGGAACAATTCGCCATGCTTTGGGGAATGTAGCTCAAGCTTATGCAGGCAGCTCTTCCAAGCACTTTGTTATCTTTCAGGAGATTCACTCTGTAGCAGTTGGGCTTAAGTAGGCCCAAGATTTAGGTATTGACAAGCTGGAAGTTAATTTTGACTCACTTGGGGACATAAACATCTTAAATGGCATCGAGCGATGTCCACGGTACTATTCTAATATGGTAGCCTATATTAGATGTCTTACAAACTCTTTTGTAAAATGCTCTTTCAATCATATCTTTAGATAAGGAAATCAGGCAGCCGACTACCTTTCAAAGTTGTATAGATCGCCAGAAGAGGATGTCATTTTCTTTTCTTTTCCTCTAGATGCAAAGTTACATCATATAATAGAGGAAGATAGAATAGGTACTATGTATCCCCAAGTTTCATCTAATACAGGTTGAGGTCCGCCATAACCTCTAGCTTATTAAAAAAAAAAAAAATCACAAAACAAGACAATCAGAATAACAAATACTTAAAAACAATAGAGAAGCATACATCTTGTTAACAATACAATGACGAGAATCAGGTTGTAATGTAGTATGCCAATCAGGAGTTTCAACCATAGTTGGTTTAGGTTGAGGAGTAGGTCTCCAATTATTACCATCCATTATTGATTATTGATTATGATTATGAGCAGCTCAAGTCTCACTCCAAATATCTCAAGTCTCTACATCCAAGTATCTAACTCCCTAAAAATTAACTTAAGAAGGAAAATAAGATCAGTTGGTATAAGTGGGTGTGGGCTCGTCATATCCATCCAAGACAGGCTGGCCTAGCTTGGAAACTGATCCACCGAGTGGTCCCAACAAATGACAGAGTGCAAAGGAAAGGAGTTCAACTTGCTTCGCGATGTAGGCTCTGTAAGAAGGAAGCAGAAAGCGCAAAACATATTCTCTGGGAGTGTGAGGAGGCCACGACACTGTGGCAGTGGGCTTCGAACTACTTTGGGGTAAAGCCCTTAGACATCAACTTAAAGTCGATCACGGAGGCAGGAAGAGGGCACAGCCAGATACGCAAGGAACTCTGGAATGTTGCGGTTATTCATCTCATGGTCCAAATATGGAAAGTGTGAAATAGTATTTTCTTTGAAGATGTGAAGCTAAATCTACTGAGAATAAGATGTGAAGTCCTCAAAGGGGTAAGCATCACTGGTCTCTTGCTAACTGGAACAATGAGTAATTCTACCATAGATTTTCAGATTCTAAACCAACTGAACATCAAAAGAAGAGTGAGGCCAGCGAGTAAAATCAGGGAAGTGTCCTAGATTCCTCCTGATATAGGGGTAGTTAAGGCCAACACAGATGGTTCGGCCTTCGGAAACCCAGGCAATGGGGGTGCGGGAATCATTTTCAGGAACAATACGGCGGAAATTCTGGGTATCTTGGTACAAGGCCTTGGGGTTACTACAAATTATGAGGCAGAAAGTTTGGCAGTGGTTTTGGCGGCTGAAACTGCGGTGGAAAAATGGTGGAAAAAACTCTAGATAGAGAGTGACTCTATGGCAGTAGTCCTAGCATTCAAAGGAGGAGAAGTCCCATGGTGGCTGAGAGCAAGGTGGTATGGAGCATCAAAGTTGATTGACTAGAAAATTTCACATACTCTCAGAGAAGCAAACTTTGGGGCAGATGCGGTAGCAAAACATGGATCAACTTTGAGTAAAGGCGAGCTCTATTGGAGTCCCAATAGACCCCCTTTCATTAAGTCCTTAGAATGTCCTCACCGGACTTACTACAGATTTGATTCTTAGAGTCTGTTGTAATTCCATTTTGTCAGAGTTGTATTCTTTTATTCCTATTAATAAAATATCCTACTTGCATGCAAAAAAAAACTTAAGAGGACGTTGAAAGGTTAATACCTAGAAGGAACAAAGGTGATTAGTTGTGTGAATTACTACTACTTACAATTTTGTTTGAGCAAATTAAACATTAAATTTGTAATCTTTGAGGAAAAAATCAACCTTTTGAAAAAAAAATGCAATTGGTTAATATAACAACAACAAATTTAATTTTTCGACTAATAGAAGAACTAATGTGAAAAATAGATAGAAGAATTGAAATATGAAGAATTACCTGAACTAAGAGATGGAAACAACAATGAATGACCCTTACTTTTTATTTTCTCTCTCACCCTTTTTAAGAATGAGCCAAAAGAAGTAGTAGTATTGACGAAGGTGTATTCTCTCTTTTTAGGAAAAAAAAATTATTCTCTCTCTCTCTCTGGCTATATTTTAGGGTTCTCAAATTTTTTGGTTATTTGCCAGATGAAATTTAGCGCGAAGTGTAATTTTTTGCAAAATAGCAGAGCGGGAATAAGCATGCCAAATCTTCAAATTCTAATCTAAGAGTACAACGGCTATTGAGTTGGACAACGATGGCTATTGGCAAACATTTTATTCCGAGGGCCATTAATCGTTTTTTATGCCCGATTACAACTGTTGTATTTTGGCCCATTTGGTGTAGTGTAATGGGGAGAGCCTTCTCTACTACTAATGGGCCAAGTTAATTAGTAAGATTACTATTTTTATTTTATTTTTTTGCACACTTTAGGGTATTTTGAATACCCTGTTAATACACTAGTCCGTCCCTAGCATGGGACATTTCAGGTCTAAACTTAAACTTAAAGATGTTTAAAACACAAAATGGACCAAATTACTTTCATTAACTATCAAAATATAACACCAAAATCTTGCTAAATAAATAGCTTATTACAACTTGTCTGAAAAATAATAATAACATAGAACTTCTCGATCTTAAAAAGGAAAAATATAAGAGCATCTCTAGGTGGAAGTATCACCTCCACATTTGTCTCCACATTTCAGAATTTCGCAAAAAACCATCTCTAGGTGGAGGCAAATGTGGAGTTATCACCTATCTAGCCGCATCCTTGGATGCAAATTTGTGATTTCGGATGGAGATGTTGCACAATAGTGGTAACGCGTTCGCCCCACTAATGTAATCCAAACATTTTTTTGAATTTGACCACAGCACACCGTGCCATTACTAATGTCGCGTGCGATAGTAGGAATGTCGCGTTAGGGTTTTTTTTTTTGACTTTTTCAATTTGGTGCGACAGTGCACTACAACAGAAGGGGTCTTTTGCAACGCCTAAAAAGTGTTGCTAAAAAGTGTCTTTTGCAATGCCTTTAAGGTTGCAAAAACATTTGCCGTTTTATGTGCCCCAAGTCATTTGGACTTAATTATTGAGATGCCCATGCATGACAAATGTTCCCAATTTAATATTTTAAAAAATAAAAAATTATCAATTATGACACCATAGTTGTTGCTACTGTTTATGTAATTTGTTGCCACGCCTTTGCCATTGTAACAACATTTTATGAAAATAAAATTTTATTTGGCATGACCCCTGCTGCAACGCTATTAGCGTGGCCTATGGGCTTTTTATAATGGGGCGGTAATGCGGTATTTAACTATTTATTTTCACTGGAAAAGTTTTTCGCATGCTAGTTTCAAGTTAGGCAGCTTTACGAAAATACTTTAAATTGGAAACCTAAATATTCTCCCCAAATACTTCGTCTGCCAAACTGCCAATATCTTTTCCATATATTGCCATCTATCTTCCATATACTGCCATCGAAGGATTCAAATCTTTAACCATCTATCTTCCAGTGCCATCAAAGTTAAGGTAAGCTATCGACTTCTTCTCTTTTCTATTTTCTCAAAAATCATATTAAATAGTTTAAAGCTTTGATTTTTTTTTTTTTTTTTTTTGGTTTTTAGGTTTATTAGTAATTCTCTAAAAAGCTTCGGATTTTGGTTAGTCTCTTATTCAATCTCCTTTGGGATTTATATATTCATTCAATTAGTTTTTTTTTTTTGCAATTGAGAAAATAGAAATCACTAAAGCTTCAAAGCGCCCTTTCTGATTAGCCTCGCCTTTACTGCTTAGCCCACTTATCACTATTGCACTATTGCCTGCCCATCAGCCATCGGGGTATTGCTTCAATCCGAAATTCCCTATTTAAGATGGGAAGATCAACAATACGAGTTTGTTGCTTCTGTTAAGTGGGTTTCAAACATATCTAAGTTGTTGGGAGGAAGTTTGTTTTAACACTTATTGATTCAGGAGTTCCATAAAGCATTGTAAATAGTTACCTTAGGGCTACTAGAAAACGGGAGCACTTAGTCCACTCTCATTAAAGCGATTGGGGTTTCCTTAGATGCATTTATAGGAAGCAAGGAGTGTACTGGTTAATTCAATGAATATGATCCGACATTTTGTGTGAACCAGATTAGATGCCACATTCATTTTTTTTGGTAACTAAGGTTGTACCAATCTAAAACAAGGTATTTGGTATATCCTTACTGTGACAAGAATGGGTGCTTCTCTTGGGCATTTTATGGGCGAGGTATTTTTCGCGTTTTTTGGTGCTCGAACCAAAAACTAAAAATTTGGAAACCCTAAACACTTTCTTTTCTCCAACCACTAAAGCAACATAATAGACCACGCCTGATTTCTCTCTCTTTTTGCGATAAGTAAGTGTTTTTTTTTCTTTTCTTTTTTTCACTTGAAAGCTTGAAAAGCTTCCAATTTTGGTTTTGGGTTTCCTTCAAAGCTTCGACTTTTGGGTTGAGCTTCAAAAATTTTCAGGTTGGCTTAATTATCTTTGGATCTTAATTAATTTATCATGTTAAAAGATGAAATTAATTACTACTAGAGGAATAAAGTTTTAAGCTTTAATTTTTCAGGTTTGTATTATTATCATTTGTAATCGTTTGATTGTAGATGGTTTTCCTTCTTTCCCAAATGGTGTTGTTTTGATGTTCCTTTGTTTCCCCCCTTTAGTAAATCATGGAAAATTTGAAGTTATTTACTTTCGTCAATTTATGTTTGAATTGTTATTTATTATTCATCATCACTCACAATGCTCTGACTATTACAAACTTGTGCTTAATTTAGAAGGAGATTGATATATTCACTTGATGTACTTATGTACTTTGTTAAATTGAAGGTTGAATTGAAATATTTTTCAGGGAATATCCACGAGCAGGATTATAGATGTTCGACGACTTTTGTCTGTTAACACAGTCACTTGCAACATAACAAACTTCTTGTTGTCTCACGAGGTAAGCAACAATCAAGCACTTGTAATAGTTCCTTTTATAGTTGTTGTATAGTTCTTAATTGGTACTATTTTTTCCTTTTCCTTCATGGGTCTTTCCTCATTTTTTTTTTTCTGTTTTTTGGTATGCCGAGAGACACCTGACCTCATTCTTACTATAAAAACAGTAATCCTTCAATCAAAATGTAGCTCTTGCTACTGCCATAGGAGTGAAAATTACTCCCAAATGGTGTTGTTTTGTCCCCCCCGTTAGTTACATGTGTTTTAGTGATAAAACACGAGTTCTTATCGAGTTATATAGACTCAAGTTAGAAGAATTTATTAGTTCATTAATTTTCTATGAATTATGATAATGAGCTTACGTGTATATATGTGGGATCTATAGGAGTTGACGTTGGTTATAGTTCTTTGGGAACATGTGACTATAAGGAAGCGTGTGAAGGTAGGAAATTATACCACTAGTCTATAGCCTACTTATTTCATGCATTTTATATTTATTTGAATGGTTAAATGTTAGTTGATCGTTTGGTGTGCCGTGAGCCACCAACGTGTCTAGAAAATGCACAGACTTACTAAGACTCACAACATATAAGTTTTTGTGTGGAAATAATGTTTTTGGTGAACAGTGTATTTTTTTTTCTGACAAGTTTCTATACGTTTCTTTTTGTTCTTTTTAGCGAGATCTGAGGCACCAATGAATATGCTAAGGCTTTATTTGGGTTTAGCTACATTATCATTGATCATCTTTTTTATAGGCTTTCAACATTTACCTGTGATTGTAGAGCTTACTGAGGTATTATTGGCTTTCTAAGATACACTTTGTACAAATATCTCGTTCAGTTAAAATATGAGAGGCCTTATCTATTAGTTTTTTTGTTTCGTACATTGAGCATTCATAGAAGAGTACTTGTAAGTTGTCAGTCAAGCTCATGTTGCATCCATTTAGGTTTCAGTTGTTGTAGCAGTTCTATTCAAAACTTGTTAAAGAGCTCTCCCCATATAGAAACTCTTGCCTTTTAAGTAAATCAGGTTCTAAAAAAATCTTTGTCATTCCTTTAATTAATAGTTATTTTTCTTCTTCATGTGTTTAGACTAACTTGGCTTCTAATTCTTATACATCACTCTTCCAATGTTTATCCAATGTTTAGGTAATGAAGGCAAAATATTGGGGAGAGGTGTTCCAAAACATTCATTACCTAAAATCCATTGAGAACAGTCTGTCACTATTTTGGTAGTTGCAGAAGTATGTAGGACCTGGTCATAGTTAATTATTGATGAGGTTTTTACAGAGTTGATTGGGCAGAAATTTCCAGCAATATTCTTGAAATATCTATCATCAATTGGTGAGTAGGTAAAAAATCTCGACTTTAGTTCTTCTTTGCTTATGTCATTGAAAACTCAATATATACTTGGTTATTTTTACTCTTTTGCTTAGTTTCAATCAAATCAGTTGGGATATTTGAACTTCCCAATCAGAGAATTTCTGACATGTTCCTTTGACATTGAGTTTAAGTGAATCAGGAATCTTTATATGAGATAAGGGTTGTGGTGGTTTGTGAGTACTTGTATATGCTTGATTGATGTGTAGGTAGAACTAGAGGATAATTGTGTGGATTGTGTGGTGCTGATTTTTGGTTTATGAAGGAAACAATATGCATACTTAGTGAACGGCATGTCAAAGAAGTCAAAAACGAATGGCCCATTGTGTCTGGAAATGGCATGTAGTGGCTAGAAATATAGCTTGCAGTAGCTGAAAATAATGATATGGTTATATACTAAAAGCATTACTTTTGTATTAACTCTAATTCTTTATATTTTGAATGAGAATCATATGGGCAAATGTTATGCATATTATATATGTTATTAGTTATATGCATATGTCTAATACTTTATGTTATAGATGGTATGGTGTGGACACACAGAAGATCATATCATCAGTACCTTATAAAGTATAAGTAATCATTCACAACCTAGATGGATTTGGACAAACCATTGGTAAGGTTGTAGTATAATATGGTATTAGTCTATCTTGACTATAGGATTACACTAGTACACTTTGTGTGTATTGAACAGGACCAAGTGAGGTTGTTTTTCTTTATACTGACTATATAAGAGAACAAACGCCTCTGTTATTATGGATGCTTGTCCTCTTAATTCGGATATAATAATGGGCACTTACGTGCATTGTACAATGCTTTAAATCATCAATGAGTGAGATTCATTTGTGAATCAACAAACTCGATGGATTGGGTAATGACATTATATGTAAGGTGTGTTGTTGATTATAGAAGGAATCCGTGTCCCGCAAGAAGTCGGGCTGATGATGTCCCCTTGAGGAGCTCATAAGGATTGTCATATAAACCCTGCAGGTGGATTTGATCCGACATGACAATGAGGTTGAGTGGTACTACTCAAGGACATAAAAAGTTGATTAATGTAGTTGTCAGTAATTTGACTTAATCAACGGGCATTCGATATCTTAAACACGGGAAGATCAACGAGCATATAATATGGAGCCCATAAATGTTGACACGTAATTTGGGATTAGGGCGGTAGTGCAACAATGGCTTTTAGTGGAATAAGCCATTTGTTGACGGACTTGGGCCGTGTGTTCTGGGCGAACATGGGAAGCCTAAGCCCGTCAGGAGGCTCAACCCTAATTTCTCCTCATGGTCCCTGTTGTAGCCTATAAATAGAAACCTCTTTCTTTGGCCATTTTCTACACAAGAAAAATCAAGGTTTTGCTCAAAAAAATAGATCCAAAATCGGTTCCATTTTTGAGAGTGATAGAGGCCAAGTGAGAAAGGAGAGGTTGGTAGATCGTTACCCACACAACATCCAATCTATTGAAAGGAATACAATAGAAGATCAAGAGGTTGATTGTTGATTTCATAACTATTGGATTCTCAGAGATATCAAAAAGCCGGATTTACAGGTATGTTTTCCAATCCAAAATCGTGAGAACCATTAATTCCGTTGTGCGTGGTTTTCATGGTTTGTAGAAATATTCATTCTGAAATAACGGATTCCTACAAATAAAACCTGCAGTGACCTGTCAGAGCCTAGAATTTTCCTAGGGCAGCCTGCAGCAACCCAACAGATGGCCTATAGCAGCCTAGGACTTGAAATTGTATGAAGTATAAAGCTTGGGTATTTTGTACCATTCTAGAATTATTGTTTGGAACCATAGGAACTTTAATAGCTAGTTTCTTAGTTAGTAATCAATGCACAAGTTTATTAGCGGGATATTAGTTGGATTTGGATATGAGTAAGTCCTCGGATACGTCTCCATGTCCTCGAGATATGAGTTGGATTTGGAGGAGTTACATTTTTCTTGCCTATTCTTTTTCTTTGGCATGGTAATCACTATCGTTATTTTATTTTCTTATTATAGTCTTGGAGTTTGTGTTCTTTTAACTGTTGTTTCCACCATGTGATAGTCATGAAATGTGACGATGAAACAAGAGATCTTGTGATCTAGAACTAAATATCAATCTAGAGGATCTTTACCTTTTTTTTAGACTTCCCTTCCCTATTGAGTTGGTTTGTTCCAGGAATAATCTGACTTCCTTTGCGTGACGCATCTCTATGTTGTTGATGGGACCATAGTTTGACCACGTAAAAATATTTCACATGCATTGCTTACTTGCATTTTTGCATTTTTTTTCTTTAATCTTCTTTTAATTTGGATAAGTATACTAATGTCTCTTTTCTTTTCCAATTTGTTGTTTGTACCAGATTGGCTGATTGGTTGGCGATATATTGATAAGGAAAACTTAGGTGGATGTTGTCCGAATCGGGAGATTATGGGAATTTGGCAAAAATCTTATTTTTTGAAAAACTAATCTTATTTAGTTGATGGCTTCGAAGATTATGTAATTTAGTATATTGGCAGAGACTAATTGTATGGATGCTCAGATAATGTTTATGGATGATCTTAATTAATGAAATACATTTTGCTATAATTTATTGTGAATGAATACATCTTATTGGAGTTTTTAGTTTAATCATAAATTGTATTGGGCAGGTTTATGTAAATTGAAATGATTCAAAATAATCCCATTTGCAACGCCAAGCTCGTTGTAAAAGAATAACAATTACCAACACATTTGGTGCGGCTAAAACCACCAACAGTGGGGCAGCTAAAAATACACTTTTGGGAACGCCCTTGGTGCAACTAATGGTTTAAAATTTTTGCGACAAAGATGCTGCAGCTAATTCTTTGCTTCTTTTGTGACGCCAGAGGGTGCAAATAAAAGTAACCCTTTTGCAACGCTAGCAGGTGCAGCTGAAAAGAACCTTTTGCAATGCCAATCGCTGCAAATAGTTTAAATATTTTAAATATCATTTTAGTTTGGGAAAATACTTTAGCAACGCTAATAAAGTAATAGCAACGACACAAGGCATTGCAATAACCTTCAAGCTTTTGCGACGCCAATTGTTGCGTCTCATTTTAGTTTTTGTGACCCAATTTTTTGCCCCACATTGGCGTTGTCACTCATCATTGGTAGCGCTTTTTCGTACCTGTAGCGACACCAGATGGCGTTGCAATTGAGCCTTTATTTTGTAGTGGTGGGAATGTCGCGTGGGGGTTGTTCTTTTTTTACTTTTTCAACCTGGAGCGACAATACCAATGGCGCGCGATAGTGGTACTTGCACGTGGGGTAGACCCTACATACAGATTTGCGACCGATATTTGCCTCCACCTAGAGTTGGTCAAAATTTGAGGATACTTTATTCAAATTTTGGCCTCAAACATGCAGGTGATACTACCACCACCTAGAGATGCTCTAATGTTTAAAACAAAAACATGTAAACTAAGACTTGTGTGGACGCCAGATTATGCCAAGATCCTAAAGACGCGCTCCATTGGCTTAACCTTGTTCACCTGTAAAAATGATAAATAGGGGCGTAAATCAACGCACCCAACAAATACACTTCAGACTACACTACAATCCTAACTAAAGAATTATCAGTAACACTGCCCCTAACTGTCCTCATGAAAGGTAGTGTCCAGAGCATGCCAAATCATGCGCGCTATCAAGGAACTAGTTGAGTAATCCGGCAAACTGCTTTCTGTTAACCAATTATTCTTATTAGTTTTACGTTACTCGGTACTCGATCAACATTGCCAACACACGACAATGCAAACATACTTATATATGAAAAAAAAAATACAAATTCAATTATACCAATATCTCAATACTATATAACAAAATTTTATATCACGTGACTCATCACATTTGAAATAGTAAATATATACATTGTGATATCATAGGCGCCTTGCTTAAATTAAAAGGTACCATTATATTTGTCTAACATACCTATAAAGGAAAATCATAAAATCATGTACTCAACTTCAAACCCACTCCCACTATATATATGGATCAGACACTATTATTGATGCAAGTAAACATTCAAATTCATAAAGGCATAAATATTCATAAATAACATTATGCATGGCAAAAATTAGGATAAGTACATCCAAATCAAATGAACCAAACATCAACAGTAAATATCAAAGTAGATATAAACTAGGCTTACATGCTTTTCAATAAGGAATTATTAAATTATGCCTATATATAGAAAGCACTAAAGTACTGTACAACTGAAAAAGGAATTTGGAAGAGATGAAGACAAATCTATGAATAAAAAGATCAGAGAGTGACTCTCAAGGACAAAACGGATGAAATAATCACTCCCATAACCAAGCTTTTTTAATAATCGCTCTCAAGGACAAGGATGCAGAAAGTTCAAGTTTGCCTCTGTACAAGAAAACCAACGACACACGTCTTTCTTTACACTCATTTCTTCCACCATAGCCACCACCGCCAGATCCACCATGACCCCCTACAGATCCACCGTATCCGCCACCGGAACTATAACCACTACTAAATCCACCATAACTACGGCCATTGCCACCAGATAAGGCACCTTGAACTGAAGATCGAACCATCAGGTCCACTAACATCAACGGCCTTCCTCCTACCATTGAAGCTGTAGTTATGGTAAGTTCAAAGTTTATTTAATTGAGATTAATCACCATAAATTGTATAGAACTTGGATAGAATGAGAGTTGTGAAAGAGAAAAGGTTGTATTTTTTAGCCTTTAGGACTTGTTTTTGTTAACTCCATTTGTATTGAATGAACACTTTGGAAAGAAACAACTTGAAAGAACTTGATTGAATGATTGAAAACACAAACTTAAAAGAAATAACTTGATTGAATTGTAAAACATAAACTTGAAAGAAATCATTTGATTGAATTGAAGAACAAAAAATAAAACAACTTGCATGTAAATGACTTGAAAAATAAATCCTACACTACTCCTACATGACACTAGAATAAGTCTAGGTGTATTCTCTCCTCCTATTTTTTGGTTCTTATACCCCTACTTTTACAAAAGTCTGATTTACCCTCTCCCTCTACAATCAAGACACCTCACCATGGTTGTTTTATGCTTTTCTTTTTTGCTTTTTCATTTCTTCTTGATCTAGCTAGGTTTTGAGCAAGTCTTCTTTTGCATCAAGGCCATCCATCTTTAGTCTTCTGAGTTAAGGACGTGATTTTCAGTTCTCTACTTTTGAGTCCTTGACCTTTGACCTTTGACCTTTGACTTTGACTTTGATTTTGACTTTTTCAACACTTTTCATAGCAGCTTCGAGTCTTCATAATAAGCGTAAATAAGGCTCCTTTTGGTGCTAAGATGCAGCTTTTATGATAAGTGGTCTGAAATGCTCTGTAATATGAAAAAGACAATAAAAACTATGAGTTGTCTTTTCATTATGCGTAAGAAGGGCTGTAATACAGTAATGGAAGAGTATAAAAACGCACATTTGGGAGCTGATCACCACCCCCAAATAGCATTTTGCTTGTCCTCAAGCAAGGATGAGAGAAAAAACTAAGATCACAAATGAGTGATTTATTATTTATTATACTAATCTCATTTTGCGGAGTGCGATTGCATTGACCATATGCAACAAAGCCTTAAACCACTAAGAATTCCCTAGTGGATGAGCTTTAAGCCTCGTGAGAGTTTTCTAGAGAAGGTACTCACTAACTTTTTATATCTAGTACAAAGGGTTTTGTCTGCTTATTCATTCTCAGAAGTCTATACATCTCATTAGTTGGGAATAAGGACAAGCTCCTTCGAACTTAGAATAACATACGTACAGGTAATTTAATCATCTAATGATAAATACGCAACATAAGCAGTGAAATACAAAAGCAGAGTCGTTTCCAAAACTTGTGGAGAGCGTCCTTAAGGTGGGTTCTCACAAGGATGTGTTAAAACACAAACTCTCTGATAGATTCACTCAAGTTTCGTTCACTCAAATGTAACGAGCATTTATATTCCTCACATACACGACGTCCAAAAGAAACCAGGGTCGATTGATCACACTTGCCACTTACTATCATACTATCATATTCCTAATTGAGATAGAGGTATTTTATTATGAGTTACGGGGCTAGGGTGATGGTTTAGAAAGAAAAAGGAAGGGAAAAACAAAAAATCTAATAAGTTGAGAAATTGGGTCTTCAAGATACTTGTAACTAGAGAAGAACCTCGTTTTTCTTTGCTTCCGAATTGTGATTCATTCTTTAGCCCTTTAGCTTTGTGATTCCATATGATTTTAAATTTTGGGAGTTTTAACTTTGCTTTTGTTTCTTTTTGCTTTTGTTTCTGGTATCGTCTCCCTTTTGATTTTGAACTTTTGGAAAATTCGATTTTTGACTCCTTCGATTTTTTTTTGGAGTTTTGGTTTTTGATGGGTCTTTCTTTTCTTCTCTAGCTTTCTTTTCTTTTCGAAGCAAGTGATATGTTTTGGTACAAGGTCTTCTCTTCCATTTTCTGATATCCATCCAATTTTCAACTCATTCCAAACTTTTATAATAGGTTAGGGATTTATGGTAAACAATAAAAAGGCTCTTAGAAACTGGTGAAGGCTCAAGAGGGGTAACTAAGGGAAAACTATTTTTTTGGATTTTTAACGTTTATTTGGCTATATCGATCCAAAAGAGGCCTAAATTCTCTGGATATGGCAATAAAAACAAGGGGCGTCTTTCTATCCGACATCTCTTTTGTGTCATCAGGCATTCAAGAGGGGTTAGATTCTCAGGGGAAAAACTTTTTTAACCTTAGGAAATTTTTTACAACAATCAAAATGCTTTACATGCCATTCATATTAAAAGATGTAAAAAGGCCTTGATTCTCTCTAGGATATACTCATGGAAAACAAAACAAGACTTTTAATTCTATCTTAAATAGAAAATTCATAGTTTTTGCAAAATGTTACTATACCCACCCAAATAGAAATATGTTTTGTCCTCAAAGTAAAGTGAAGAGATAAGGAAATAGATTTCCATAAAAATATGAGCAAAAATGGTTACATTTTATGTTCTTTATAATGAAAATATGTCACCCCTAAATAAGTTTGGGGTGTGGGTTGTTTCATATAGAATGAGAAATGGTTCTTTTGCTTCTTTATCAATGTCGATAGCAAACCTTTCTCTCAATGGAGTTTAGAGAGAGAGAAGCTCCCATCAATGGAGTTTAGAGAGAGAAGCTCTGCCTTTCTCTCTATAAACATCACGTAACCCTCTTTCCTTATCCCCTTGGGACTATTTTTAGTGTGCTTCTAGAAATAGATCTTGTTCCTTAAAAGCCTTCTTTTTAGGGAAGTCGTGGTTGCTTTGACTGTGTAAACTGGCCATCGGGCCTCAGCTGTCTCGGTGATACTCGATAGATACCTGAATATCTAAGCCCATCTCTTTCCAACTATCCTGATGGCTTTATCAGTTGATAATCTTCAATCCTTTCCCCCTCTTCCAACCTCGTCTCAAGTTCAACAACAAGATTCAATCTTTTCTACTTCTCAAGGTCAGACTCCTTCGCAAGGTGAGTCTCCAACTTTTCTTGTCCCTCCCCCTTTAAGCAACGAGATGGGTGCTGCAACAACACAACAAATAGGTTTTGTTCAACTACAGAGCAATGGTGTAGCTCCTACACCCAATCAAACAAGAAGAAACTGGAGCTCACTCTTTCAATCTAGTACGAGTCATTCTTCGGATGTTGCTTTCAAACAGTTTGATCTTCAAATTGTTGAAGGGGTTGCTCAAGTCCCGATGGATATAATCCATAAAGGTTTCAGCGACTGGCGAGAGTATGTAGTTGGGTTCTTTTTAGAGCATCGTCTCCCTTACAAAGTGGTCAAAGAATTCTTGAAAAAAAAGTGGCATACTAAGAGCGAATTTGAAATGGTGTCGGATGCAGACTTGTATTATTTCAAGTTTCAGAATGAAGAGGATAGACGTCTGGTACTGGAAGCTGGACCGGTTTTTATTGTTGGTAGATGTTTTGTTGTTATAGAATGGTCACCGGAGATTGAAAAGAAGAAAAAGACAGTTAAAGCTATTCCTATTTGGGTAAATTTGCATGAGGTACGCAAAGACCTATGGACTGGAGAGGGATTGGGTTTCCTTGCTAGTAGAATAGGCAAAACAACAAAGAATAGATGGCCTAACAGCATCCAAAAGGAGACTTACGTATGCAAGAGTTTGTTGAGATAAGTGTTGAATTACTGGAATCTTTTGAAATCAATATGGGTGGTGATGATGTAAGGAGAATCATAGTGGAATATGGTTGGGTTATGAAATTCTATGGCAATTGTAGAAAATTTGGACACAAGACCATAAACTGTTTGAAACAGAGTGGGTCACACAGTAATGCAGCTCCCAGTGCGGCTGAAGGGCCTGCTGATCCTGAAAGCGGCGGTAGGAGAACTGATAACCCGTAAAAACTTAACTAGATTACTCTAATTTTATTCTTACGGTATCAATTATTTATTTCCTACTCTCACATATATATTTATTCAATATATAGAGTATGGAATCGTTCTACTCTTAACTCTCTAGACTTAAACGAATTCAACTAATCAAACACAAAGAAACAATGGTGAGAACAATGAGAATAGTGTTGTGATTTATTTAAACTAAAACTAATTATAAATTAAAGTAATTTAACTAAGCAATTAAAAGGTGAATTTAATGAATTGGAAGAACATAGAGGGGGGAAATTCCACCATAAAATTCAATTGGCTGTTAGTTAGTCATCGAATCGAATATTGATCCCTAGTGAATACCAAGTCCTCTCGAATTAAGGTTCCACTAGCATGAGAGTTTAACTCCACCACAAATCTATTTGATGGTGGCTCTAAACTCTAGTTCATCATTATGAGGTTTATCTCTAAACCCTCACAATAATGAACTTGAAATTCTATTCTAAATAACAACTATTCTAACAAGCAATCATCCTCACATAGTTTCTTCAACCTCCTCTAATAGAGGTTTTAACCTAATTTCATTAGGTTCATTAACAATAAACAATAATAATAATACATGATTAAATTAAACTAAACTTGATTAAAATAACTTGAATTGAATTGAATTAACTAATTATCAATTTAAGACAAACTAAATCTATGAATCAAATATTGAATTAGAAACTAAAACTTAAAATACAAACTAATTATGGATTCTAAAAAACTAAATCTTGTTCTAAACACTAATTTGAAGCTAATTAACCAGATCTAAACCTAACTATTGGATCTAGACTAAGTAAAGCTAATTAAAAACTAAGTAACTTAAGAGCTAAGCTTTTGTCTCTTGATATGGAGGAGAAAAAGATCCAGAAATACGTGCATGGGCTGAGGAGCCATATTTTGGGCCAGAAAATCGAGCCCAAAACCTCATTACTTTTTCAGCTGGAAATGACTTCAATAGCCTTTTCGTCCACTTCTGCTCCTCTGATAGGGTTAAGGCTTGGACCATTAGAAATCTATTTCCGAGCCGGTCGTTTTGACGTAATATAGGCCCAATTCGGAGGTCTGAGTCCAAAGATACGTCCTTTGGAAGTTCAGCTGACTTTTATGCCCTATTTCTGCCCGCGTTGACTTTGACTGTTCAGCTTTGACCGGGGTTTAAAAAGACTTTTTTCTCTTTGAATATTGGCCTTTAATCATAGAACTTCTTAGCAACCAACATTTGCTTCTTTTTTATTTTGAATCTTTTCTGCCTTATAAATGACTTTAATGTCTGAAATACATAAAAGTACGTAATCAGCATTAACTCTTATTTATTAGTCGCATAATTGGTCTAAAAAGAGAATCTTGGCCTTTAATCATAGAACTTCTTAGCAACCAACATTTGCTTCTTTATCTCGCAAAAGGGACGCATTTCTGCACATAAATGACTCTAATGCCTGAAATACATAAAAGTATGTAATTAGCATTAACTCTTATTTATTAGTTGCATAATTACTCTAAAAGTATTATTGTTAAGGGTTTAAAACTACAGTTTTGGGCTCTTATCAAACCACCCCCAAACAGCATTTTGATTGTCCTCAAGCAAATATGAGAAATTAGAATAAGTGACCAAAAATGGAGTTCTAACTAATCTCGTTTTACCGAGTGCGATTGCATTGAGTATATGCAACAAGGCCTTAAACCACTAGGAATTCCCTAGTGGACGAGTTATAGCCTCGTGAGAGTTTTTCAGTTAAGGTACTCACAAACTTCATCTATACTACAACGACTAAGAAATAAAACTATTGTTTCCTTATTTATGTCTCAATTATCTATACATCTCACTAGCAATGCATACAGAATAATCAAGTTGAAATCTAAGCTAATATATGCATAATAATCAATCATCTACGAATAAACATATATACAATGAGTACTACTATGAAATGCACTAACAGGTCCGTTTCTGAAACTTTGGAATAGCATCCTTAAGTAGGTCCTCACATAAATGTCAAGACAAAAACACTCGATTTTTCGCTCAAGTTTATTTACTTGATTAATGCGGTGGGCACACTTTGCCTTACAATCTCAATGACACACAAGGAAGCCGATGTCGATCAAACACATCTGCCACTTACTAGCACACTAACCTATTCCTAATTGAGGTAGAGGTCTTATTTAGGTGTTGCGGGGATTATGAGATGGTTTAAGAAGGAAGGAAATGGATATTCAAAAAGGACAAGTCTGAGATAATAGGGTATTCATATTATGTAACTAGAGAAACCCTTGTTCTTTTGCTTCTACACTTTGTTTCCATCCTTATCCTTTTTATTTTGGCTTTTTTTACTCCTTTTATTCTTTTGGAGTTTTTATTTTGTTTCTATTTTTATTTTTCTTTTCTTTTCTTTTGATGGAAACTTCTTTTCTTTTTCTTTTATGAAGCAACTAACTAATTTTTGTTTACACAGGTTTTTCTCTTCTCTTTTCTTCACTCATCCTATTCTCAAACTCATTCTAAAATGGGTAGGTTGATTTTTTTATTTTGTTTTGTTTTTGTAAAAGGGTAAAGAAATTGTGGTTTATGAAAGGCTAAAGAAAAGCTTAGAGGGGCGACTAACAGAAAATAATTTCATAAGATTTGAATTTCTGGCTATATCGATCCAAAGAGGGCCTAAATTCTCGCTTAGGATATGGTATAGTGATCAAGCAAGTGGACGTGTGATTTCTCTATTCGGAATTTATTTCTCCCTTGTGTCATTTCTCAAATTATTTTACTCATATAAGGTCTTAGGCTATATTCTCACAGGACTTGTAGAATAAGTACTCTAGCCTAGATTTCAGAAACTTACTGCCAAACAATCATAGATACTCATGCAATATATTTATAGAAAGATGCAAAGATTATTACCTACATATTAACCTAAGTTTCTAAAATTAAATCCTAATTCAAGTACTATATGAGATTTCTAGACTAATATCATCATGGAGAAGGGAACAATACTATTATCACTAAGTGTCTAGTATAAACAATATTTATGATTTTTAATTTTTTATAAAGAAAAGTGCGTAATTTACATCATAAAAATTTCTAATTTTTGCAAATGTTTCTATCCCACCCCTAAACAATCGAACGCTTTGTCCTCAAAGTGTAAAGAGATAAGGAAAGAATTTACCATAAGAACGTGGCAAAAATTGGCAGTACCTGTAACAGAAATATTGTAAAGATGATAGGATAACATGAAACACAATTAAACTGTTACATACTAACTAACACAAACTCTACTGGAGTAAACATGACAGGCAAAGGGTGACAAAAAGATTTGAAATGAAATACCAAAATACGCCACCCCCAAACAAAATTGGAAAACACTTTTTAAGTTTGAAAATTTTTGTTTGGCCTATACTCCAGAAAGTTGGTATTGTACAAAAACTTGGTCTGTTAAAGTCAGATTCCCTAGACTTAATGTGATATATATGTATTAACATACAGTTTCCCATATATCAATAATCTAAATAATTGTGGATCTTTCCATAAATAGTTAACACGGAATGCACCATCAAACAGAATTAAGCACCAAGATTTCCTATGGCCTGGCTTAGTAGAATGGGAGTGAATTTTGATGGATCTATAACCTAATCGAGCATAAAGTTTCTTCTTTTTCTTTGAACGAAAAGGTGTCCAAGTGAAGGATCGTGAGAAAATGGATGGTTGTGGAAGATATGTAGGGTATGGATAAGTTTTAGATTGAAGGAATGGAAAAAATGAATGTGTGGTTTTAGGATAAAACTTATTGGTGGCATGGGTTGGTATTATCACACATCTGAAAATGAAGGTATCAAGTGGCTCTTTAGGCAATTCTTGAGAGGGTGGATCATCACAGGCTCTTAGAAACTCGTCAAATTCCTCATCTAGGTTGTTCGCATCCATATAATTATGGTATTCATCTCCATCTTTGAGGAATTCATCTATCTCGTCTATTGTGAGGTTTACTCCATCTCTTGTAGGGTCGAAAGGTAGGGTGGAAAATTCTTTTGCTAGTTCAGTTATGTTCAAGGAGTCAAAATTGTGATCTTTGTCTTCTTCCATAAGATGGGTATCTACTAGTGTAGGGACGAGATCATCGGAAGCACTAATGTGATATACAAAACTCTCAATAGACTTAATTTCACCTTCTACAGGAAAACCTAGTTGTCTCTGCTTTTGTCTAAACATGTTAACTTCCACAGAAAGATTTCCAAAAAAAATAGTCATTAAGCCATCCCGGCAATTGATTTGGGCATTGGCGGTTGCCAAGAAAGGACGCCCTAAGATGATGGGAATAGAATCATGAGTAGCTTCTATGTCGAGAATAACAAAATCAATGGGGTAGTAAAAATCTTGGACTTTAATGAGAATGTTTTCAACTGCGCCTTTGGGATACTTAATAGAATGATTGGCTAACTGCAAAGTCATTTTGGTTGGTTGAAGTTTTGTTAGACCTAGTTGTTTATATAAATAAAAAGGGAGTAAGTTAACACTCGCCCCCAGGTCTAATAAAGCAGTTGTTATGAAGGTATCACCTAAGGTGCATTGTACAGTAGGACGACCAGGGTCCTTATACTTAAGAATTCCGTTATTAGCTTTTATGAGAAAATGGGGACCAAGTTTTGTGAGAAAGGTTGTGATATAACTTAAGTTACAACAGTGATCCAGTGCATACTTTTTTACCGCTTTTAGTTTAAAAACAGCTTGTAATCAAAGTCTTATCTGCAAAACCTCTTGTTTTCTTGCCTTTCTGGGTAAAATCCTCCATTGCATAACAGTGAGAGTTCCGGAAAGGCCAAAAGCTCAAGATGGCTTCATCGAGTAACCCCCCCCCCCACCATCGTCAACCATCAATGGGGATAATAGAAACAACTCTTGGAGGGATTTGTTTGGACGAAATGGCTCACATGAGTCAACAGTAGAGTTCAAAGAATTCACTCCTGTCATGGTAGATGGCGTAGCTCAGTTTCCCACTGAGTTATTAGAACAAGGCATAAAGGAATGGGATGATTACCTTGTAGGATATTTCCTGGATAAAAGACTCTCTTTTTTGTCTGTGAAGGAACACTTACAGAAGAAATGGAAGCTAAAGGGTGCTTTTGATATCACTACTAACAAAGAATTGTTCTACATGAGTTTTACAAGCTCGGAAGATAGACAAATGTTTCTAGATGAAGGTCATATCTTCATCGCGGGGAGAGTATTTGTTGTAAAGTCATGGACTGTGGAGGTGGATAGTTACAAAAACAAGGTAGCTTCGGTGCCACTATGGGTGAAAATTATGGACATACCTAAAGAGATGTGGACTTTTGAAGGGCTGTCATACCTTGCAAGCTTGGTGGGAAGGAGTCCAATGTTTATAGATAATGCCACTGCAAGAAGGAAAAGGTTGTCTTTTGCCTGATTTTGTATCGAGTTTCCAGTAAACTATGAATACAAGGAAGTTATCAATGTGAAAGCAGGAAACCGTGAGGTTACTATACCACTAGAGTATCCATGGAAGCCGCTGTTGTGTACAAATTGCAATAAATTTGGACATGAAGCAGACAAGTGCGCTGGCAGAACCACTAGAGTTTGGGTGCAAAGGCGGCCAGCGCAAGGCAGAAGGGTAGAAATATCGAGAGAAATAAACGAAGGTATAGGAACAGTGAGACAACCAGGAGCTGAACCCAGGCCTCCTCAAGCAGGAGTTGGTGAAGGAAACCTTGAAATAACTATAATAAACACAGAGCAGTCATTGGTAATCAGGGAAGTGGGAGCAACACACAATGAGGTAATAGATACCCAGAGTGGGCCTTGTATGCAGATAGTGGCATGGCAGCGAGCCCAAGAAAGCAACAGCGAAGGGGCATCACAAAGTAATATAAATTTGATCGCTCCTGGAAGGGTGGAATGTAGTTTTGAAATAAACAATGAGGAGGAAAGTTCAGTGGTAGTGTTCCAAACACCTACCCAACAAAGTAGACAAAGGAATACTGACGCCAAACAGTTCTATGCTGAAAGGAATATTTTTGAAGAGCTTGCTGGTCTCGAAGATGATGATTTGTCAAATGCTGAACCAAAACTCTTTGGAGATTCAAACTCTTCTCCGAGGAATTTGCAAGAGATTACAGAGGGAACAACTGTTCAAACTAGAGCCCAGAAGAAGAGAAATACAAAGCAGCAAGTAAATTCTGGGAAGAGAGGAAAGGGTAGACCAAAAGGGAGTGTAAGCAAAAGAACCGGTAATCTGTGTCCTCAATGACGAAAATCTGCAGCTGGAATGTTAGGGGTATGAATGATGGGTTAAAAGCAAAACAAATGTGTAAGTTTATTGTGGATAATAAGATTAGTTGTATGGGGTTTTGGAAACTAAAGTGAAAATGGAAAAGTACTTAAATATTTTTGATATAGCCTGTCCAAATTGGGAGATCGTCCACAACTACTCTAGTAATGAACGAGGAAGAATTTGGCTTACGTGGGATGGTAGTTATGTAGCTATCCAAAAGGAAGTGGAAGGCTCCCAATTTATTCACTGCAAGGTTACCTTACTACAATATGGAATCTCTTTTTTCTTAACTACGGTTTATAGAAGTAATAATAGTCATGATAGACTAATTTTGTGGGAAGAGTTAAAGGCTATCAGTACAGGAGTTCATGGCCCATGGTGTGTTATGGGGGACTTCAATAATGTGTTGTTCTCGCATGGGAGAATAGGTGATAGGGTTGTTCACCCGAGAGAAATGCAACCCTTTTCAACATGCCTTAATGTAGCAGGACTTTTTGATCACTCAGCAATGGGATGTTTTTATACCTGGAATAGTGGAGGCGATCATATGAGGAAATGGTCAAAAATAGACAGGTGTCTTGTAAATGCAGCTTGGTCCTCTTTAAGTTTGGCAACAAAGGTGGAATTCTTAACTCAAGGACCATCCGTTCACTGCCCTATGGTGTTATCTTTCCTCAATTCTATCAGAAGCCACCCACCGTTTAGATTATGCAACTTCTGGATGCTCCATCAAGATTTTGAGAGTTCGCTAAAAGTGTGTTGGGAAATAACAGACCATGGGAACCCTGACTTCATGTTAACAAGAAAGCTTAAGAGCTTGAAGGTAATTATGAAAAGCTAGGCAAAGAATTGCTGCAATGACACCCATAGACTGGTGGAAGAGACAAGAAAGGTGTTGAAGGTAGTTTAAGAAAACCTACATAAAAATCCACTTGATTGTGCTCTGAGTGCCCATGAATATGAAATAAAAGAGAAGCTATGTTTTCTGATCAGGCTTGAGGAAGCAGATATTTTTCACAAAATTGACATTGAGTGGTTATGTTTTGGTGACAAGTGTAGTGGATACTTCTTTAATGCTTTAAAGGAGAGGATGACCAAAAAACATGTTTGGGATATTACTGATGCACAAGGTGTAAGAAGAGAAGGCAAAGAACAAGTAGTGGAGGCTTTTGTGGAATATTATTCAGAGCTTCTCGGGGTTACATCCTCTGCTTCATGTGATGCCGGTTATCTTAATAGTTTGAGTATGGAAGAGATCTCTCTTGACATGAGTCGGTTCTTGGCATCATTAATTTCTGATATTGAGATCAAAGAAGCCTTGTTTGTAATGGAGGACAATAAAGCACCAGGGCCGGATGGGTTTAATGCCTATTTCTTCAAGGAAAGCTGGTCTACCGTTGGAGAAGATTTCAAAAGGACTATCAAACACATCTTTCTCCATAAAAGGATGACAGGAGGTATAAACTCCACATTGCTCTGTCTTATTCCTAAATTGAGAAATGCATCGAGTGTTGCTTCTTTTAGACCTATCGCATGCTGTAATATTATATACAAATGTGTGTCTAAAGTACTAACAAACAGAATGAAGACTTGTATCTCCTCGTTGGTTTCGTGCACCCAATCGGCATTTATTCCGGGTCGAACCATCCAAGATAATCTGCTGTTAGCTCATGAGCTACTAAGGGGCTATGCGAGAAAGAAAGGCCAGAAGAGGTGTGCTATCAAGCTGGACATTAAGAAAGCCTATGATTATGTGTTGTGGCAAGCACTTGAGGCCATTTTACAAAAGTTTAAATTCCCCCCTGTGTTCATTGAATGGTTGTTTATGTGCTACGCATCTCCTTGGTACTCTGTAATGGTACATGGGACACCGGAAGGGTATTTTGAAGGTAAAAAAAGGCTTTGACAAGGGGACCCAATTTCACCATACCTCTTTGTGCTTGTCATGGAGGTATTAAGTGCTGCTTTAAGTCAAGGGCTCTAGTTGAAAAGGATAAAAGCTCATCCAAAGTGCAAGAAGGTGGCCATTTCCCACCTCTGCTTTGCAAACGACATACTTCTATTCTACAAAGGCAACATGGAGTCTGTCATGGCTATCAAAGATATTCTATATACTTTCTCTCAAGCAACATGATTACATCTTAGCAATGAAAAGACTACTATTCTTACTGGAAGTGTGTCTGAAGAAGAGGGACAAGAGCTAGCTGCAGCAATGAATATCTCTCTGGTAACTCCACCTGTTACCTACCTAGGGCTACCTCTCACTGCCTCAAGACTAGGTATACGGGAATGCTTGCCCCTCATAGAAAAGATCACAGCTCGGATTTCAAACTGGAAGAACAAAGATCTTAACAGAGCAGGTAAAGTTCAATTGGTTAAGTTTGTCCTCACATCCTTCCTGTCTTATTGGGCCCAAACTTTTGTCTTTCCACAGACAGTACTTGATAAAGTGGCCAAGTTGTGTAATAGATTTATTTGGGCTGGTTCGATCAAATATGCATCATGCTAGTCATGGAAAGCTCAGACTAGATAAAGATCAAGGTGGACTGGGGATTTTGGATCCAATGGTCTGGAATAAAGCTGCTTACTGTGGGTTGGTTATCAAAATTGCGAAGAAACATGAGTGCTTGTGGGTTAAATGGTCATGGGATAATCACATAAAACATGAGCACTTTTAGACGATGAAGACCCCTCGAGACTGCTCTTAGGTTTGGAGAGGGGTGATGAAGCATCGGGAAATTGCTTGGAAGTTTGTAAGGTACTGTATAGCAAATGGATAGGAGACTAGTTTCTGGCATGACCCATGGTGCTCGGGGCCTTTTATCAAGAATGAACAGGCGAGAAATCTCCTTGCACATGTAATACCTGAAGATGCAAAGGTCGCGGAAGTGATAGCTGATGGGGGTTGGGCGAGAACTATAGCTGATCTTCCAGAGTGCGAAGTAAAGAAATGGATGATGGAAACTGAGATAAATTATCACATTGAAAAAGACTAGATCACATGGACTCCAACCAGTATAGGAGCATTCACGATTGCTTCAGCATATGCAGCTCTTAAAAATGTGCAAAACAAGGTAAAATGGTCAAGATTGTATGGGGGAAGCTTTCAGTACCTAAACACTCATTTACCATCTGGCAACTGTTCTCGGGTGTGCTACCTACGCAGAATCGACTGATGAAAAAGAAGGTGATTGGAATGTCAAAATGCTGCATGTGTGACAGTCATGAAGAAAGCTCGAGCCATCTCTTCTTTGATTGCGATTATTCACAGCTTGTATGGAGAAACTTCAAAAGAGCTATAGGGCTTCCAGAAATGGTAAAACCTTCACACAATGAATGGTACTATCTAATGCGCATTTGCCGTACCTCGATCTACAGTGGCAAATGAGATCATACGGGCTATGATTTGCGCGGCAGTTCAGGCAATCTGGACAGAGAGAAACTGGAGACTGAAAAAATAGAGGTTCAGACCGACTGATGCTGTTAGCTTGAAGGTATTGAATAACATGCAAATCTATTTGGGGAAGTCGATGGAATCAGTGAAGGAGGATGAGGCAACAAAGAGGATACTGAGCACGATGGGAATTGGAGTAAACTATACGCGAGAAGAGGAGACATGGGTAAAATGGAACAAGAAGATTCCAACACCTCAACGCTAAGAAGTGCTAGCTATGGGGCGTCTTTGAGAGATCAAAATGATGATGTCTTGATGGCTTTTGGTGGAAGTTTGACAAAAACGTCATTTTCTTGGAGTGTTGAAAGGCTTGGAAGGTACTTGTAGACTTGAATATCCGGTATGAAGTGCAATCTATGAGTATCCGGAGTCATCCACCTTGAAGAGAGCCACCTTGGTACCGCGTAGGAGGATTTGGCATATACAAAAGGTGGTCTCAAAGTTTGAAGACGCGTTAAGTTAAAGCATGTGTTTAGGGAGGGTAACCAACCTGCGGACTACCTAGCAAAAGTAAGTAGGATTTGTAATGAAACCATGTACTATATCCGATCCCACCTATGGATCAAAAACTTCGATGAACTTATCAAGGGGGATAAAGAAGGGAAAATGTACTTGGGTTGCCATTAAATAAAAAGGTTAGGGTATCCTTAACTCCTAGTTATTTCACAAAAAAAAAAAATGTTAGGATAAAGAGGGATATTGTTCGAATGTTTAGGTGGGTATGTTGGTTTTCCTCTTCTTGGTGCACAACTCTTTTAGAAACTTAGCGTGTCCAGGTAGACTTTTATAGTATCTAGAAAAGGTAGGTTTATAGTCGGAAACACTTTCCTAATCTCATCAAAATTTTTAGTCCTTTTTAGACACAATTAGTCTCTCGGGATACGGTGGTTTATCTCTATATTTAGCATAAGGTTCCAAAGTATTATTAATCTTTGCTTTATCTTTAGCCATTTTTCATCTAGGTGTCCATATTAGAACCTCTACAGGTGTAGGATCTTCAATTTCTATTACAGTATTTGGTATGGTTTCATTTTTAGCTTCTGTTTGCGGGTGGTCTTCAGGCATAGTTACTTTGTTATCAACTACTCTCCCTGAACGAAGGGTAGTGATTGCCTGTAGGTCCCCTGGGGTTATATTACTATTACCCCGAATACTTTTTATTTCAAATGCGGCGTTTGTTGACTTAGGATTAGGCATTGTTTGACCTGGAAACACGCCTGTTTGGTTATTATTTTGGCTAGGAGACATGTCAATAACCTTTTGGCACAAAGACTACATCATTTGCATCATTTGTTTCATTATATTAGAGTTTTGATCATGCTGATCTTTCATCAAGTTGGAGTTTTATTGCATAATTTGATTTTGTTTCTCCAACAAGGTCACTACTACTTTGTCTGTAGATGGTTGGACTGGAATTAAAGCTTGTTGAGTGTTCATGTCTTGATGTTGATAGTTCTGGGTTATGTGCACTAAACCTCTATTATGGTCACCTAAGTTTCCTTGTCCTTAATGTTGAGTTAACTGGTTAAAGTTTGATGGTTGTGCATAGACAAAAGGACAATAGAAGTCGGAATGCTCAAGACTAAAACAGACATTACAACGAGTAGAGTTAATGTTCTTGACAGGAGTGGGTTGTTGTTTAATAGAGATAGCTTCTACCTTTTTAGTGAGGTCATCGATAAGAGTTTTAAGCTCGGAATCATTTTTAACCTCAGAAGAAGGAGTGGAGCGGGAAGAGTCGTTACCTCCCCAATTGTTGTTCTTCTTAGATTGATCTTCTAAGAATTTATAAGCCTCCAAGGCTCATTTACTAAGAAAACTACCCCCAGTCATGATATCTAGAACCTCCTTATGACGATGTAAAAGCCCCTTGAAGAAGGCACGAACAAAGCGTGTCTTTTTCAAGGTTATGATCTGGGCATTCAATGAGAAGATCGATGAAGCGATTCCGGAAGGTTTCTTGAGGATTCTGGCGGAAGAAATGAATCTTGTAAAGTATTTCATCTGTCTTCAGTGGTGGGTAAAATTGTTCCATGAACAACTAAACAAGTTAAGCCCATGAGTCCACAGAGTTTGGCATTTGGGCAGTTAACCAAGACGCTGCCTTGTTAGCTAAGGTGAAAGGAAACACCCTAAGTTTAACTTGATCCGGACTTACGCTAGGATGATGGAATGTAGTGAGAACGTGTTCTATCCTACGCATATGCTGGTAAGGCTTCTCATGGTCTAAACCATGAAAAACCGGTAACAAGTTAAATATATTAGGGGGAATTCAAAAATCCCCAAAATGCAAACGATGCGACTTAGGGCCATCGTTTAGGGCTTTATAAAAATCAGACAGAGGAGTCTCTTGTTCTTTAGCCATTGATGCATGATAAGAACCCAAAACTGTAGTTTTAACCCCTTAACAATAATACTTTTAGACTAATTATGCGAGTAATAAATAAGAGTTAATGCTAATTACGTGTTTTTATGTATTTCAGGCATTGAAGTCAATTATGTGCAGAAATGTGCCACTTTGGCAATATAAAGGAGCAAGGGTTGGTTGCTAAGAAGTTCTGTGATTAAAGGCCAAGATTCAAGGAGAAAAAACCTTTGTAAAGCCCGATCAGAAGCTGAAAAGTCAGAGTCAACGCGGGCAGAAACAGCACACAAAAGTCAGCAGAACTTCCGAAGACCGTATCTTTGGACTCAGGCCTCGAAATTGGGCGTACCTTATGTCAAAACGACCGGATCGGAAAGAGCTTTCTAATGATCTAAACCTTAAACCAATCAAAGGAGCAAAATTGGATGAAAAGCCTATTAAAGTCAAAGCTAGCTGAAAAGGGCCCTGTGGACTGAAGAAATTGAGCTTTGGGCTCGATTGTCCGGCCCAAAACATGGACCCTCAGCCCATGCACGAAAATGTGGATCTGGTCTCCTCCATTTCCACACACAAGACTTAGCTCTTAAGGATCAATTAGGTTAGGATAGCAAGTAGCCATTAAAGCTTAGTTCTAGATCTAGTTTTCCAATGAATTAATTAGTTGTTATTCTTGTTTTAATTTCAGTATTGAATGATTGTTGTTTAGTTGTTAGATCAATAAAATATTTAGTTCTTGATAATCTAATTTCGTTTTCCATTAATTATTAGCTTCAATTCTTAGATTTACTTATTTGTCATTATTAGTTTAAATCAATTATTGGATGAGTAGTTTCCATTTGAGTTTAAATAAGCAAAGTTCCAATCTTTTTATGATATCTAGTTTTAATTCATATGGAAATGATAGTTTAATGAATCAAGGCTAAACCGCCATTAGAGGGGTTTGATGAAACCTTAATGAGAACTTGATTGTGTAGTGTAGAATCGTTGTAAGAGTCTATTCCACTCTAGAAGGTCATTGATTTGCCATGAGAATGGGTTGGACTTTCTCACATGCTAGTTATGAATTGGTAGAGATGCCATGTATAATTAGGGATTAGAACGACCAATTCTTACCGTAAGAATGTAAGAATTGGATTACAACAATCTATACTAGTTTATTAAGTTGGATTCAAGGTGGATTCAATTCCCCCCTAATTCTTATTCTAGATTCAAACTTTAGTATTCCGTAGCATTTCGTAGTTGAATCATTATAATCTCATTATCTTGTTAGTATAAATTGCATCGTAGTATAATTCCTAAAACTCTCATTGACTTTGGAAGGATTGATAGTCGTAGAAAACTTGAATATTAAAGAACTAGGAGTGGAACGAATCTTCTATTCCAACTCTACTTCAATAGTATCAAGAGTGTAGAAAAACTTTGATAACATTAGACGTAAAATAGTTATAGTTTTACTTGCGTTTAGACTTCATCGTTTATTCGTAGGTAGAATTAATTGATTTTATCTTATTATCAATGCAAGTGTAGTGTGTGAAATTCTAGATAGGCGTGTGGTATTTATGTCTACGAAAAACAAGCCTGATTATACTAGAATTAAAACTCCTCTGACAGATGAGGCGAGGAGTGGAAGAAGGAGTACCTGAATGCCTCCTTGCTACGCGTTTGAATAGCGTCTTGTATACGCGATCTCAATGTTTGTATGATGTTAGAAACACTGAATAACTTGAAGAAATGAAAGCTTTAACTAACCTGCGAAAAATCGGGCTGGTACACAAAGGGGCGCGGGGTGCGCTCTGGTCTTACTTGAGGTCCAGGTGCTTCAACATAGGGTGTGCTCCAAATTTTCCTGACACGGGCGCAGGTCACGCTCTTGCCTGAGGCGACTTCCAGTGAGTTGAGCGCGGGGGGCATTCATAATTTGCCTGACACGGGCGCAGGTCGCGCTATTGCCTTTGGCAATGTCCAGTAAGTTTATCTCACTCTAAAAAATTTGAAATTTTTACAGTAGTTTACTAAGACGTCTATCAAGTAGCCTGTAAAATTTCAGATCAATCAGAGCTATAAAATTCCTTCTACTGTCCTTCAAAGTTTGTGAAACAGTTTTCGGACACAATACAAACAATTGAATGGTTAACCAATCAAAACAGAGACAAAAATCACCAACATTTTACTGGAGACTTCTGACAAACCATGGGTATTACTGTATAAAGTTTATAGGAATTGGAGTTCTATAAACCCTCCTTATCGGCTGTTCCAGAACTTAAGTGTTTGCAAAACTGCAGAAACACACTGGAAACACTCCACTTGTTAGGAGGTCAAAACAAATAAAAAACTCGTCAAATTTTTACTGCAAACTCTTGACTTATGATAGATACTCCTGTAAAAATTTTAAATTTTTTGGAACTGCCTAAGTAACCTGACTCGTCTGTTTTTCAAGTACTTACGGTTTGAAAACTGAATTGCAGCAGTGTAAAGATCTTATTAGTTCACTAGCTAAAACAACTAGAAAAAATCTGACAAAATTTCAGTAAATCAGTAACCCCTTAAGGATTACGCCTGTAAATTTTCAGAATTTTTCAAAATTTAAGAATACCTTTACTACAGTGTTTCCCTCTGTGAATCCGCAGCTCCTATGCCTAAAACAGTGAACATTACCAAAATTTTAAGAAATAAGAATGAAAAATTAAAAGGGTGGGTGGGTTGAGAATGGGGGATTGCCCCTTAGATTCAAGCAATTAAATTCTTGTCCAGAAAGAGTTTAAGATGGCAGCGGCGCCATTTGATAACCCGTAAAAACTTAACTAGATTACTCTAACTTTATTCTTACGGTATTAATTATTTATTTTCTACTCTCACATATATATTCATTCAATATATAGAGTACGGAATCGTTCCACTCTTAACTCTCTAGACTTAAACGAATTCAACTAATCAAACACAAAGAAACAATGGTGAGAACAATAAGAGTAGTGTTGTGATTTATTTAAACTAAAACTAATTATAAATTAAAGTAATTTAACTAAGCAATTAAAAGGTGAATTTAATGAATTGGAAGAACATAGAAGGGGAAAATTCCACCATGCAATTCAATTGCCTATTAGTTAGTCATCGAATCGAATATTGATCCCTAGTGAATATCAAGTCCTCTCGAATCAAGGTTCCACTAGCATGAGAGTTTAACTCCACCACAAATCTCTTTGATGGTGGCTCTAAACTCTAGTTCATCATTATGAGGTTTATCTCTAAACCCTCATAATAATGAACTTGAAATTCTATTCTAAATAACAACTATTCAAACAAGCAATCATCCTCACATGACTTCTTCAACCTCCTCTAATGGAGGTTTTAGCCTAATTTCATTGGGTTCATTAACAATAAACAATAATAATAATACATGATTAAACTAAACTAAACTTGATTAAAATAACTTGAATTGAATTGAATTAACTAATTATCAATTTAAGACAAACTAAATCTATGAATCAAATATTGAATTAGAAACTAAAACTTAAAATACAAACTAATTATTGATTCTAAAAAACTAAATCTTGTTCTAAACACTAATTTGAAGCTAATTAACTAGATCTAAAACTAACTATTGGATATAGACTAAGTAAAGCTAATTAAAAACTAAGTAACTTAAGAGCTAAGCTTTTGTCTCTTGATATGGAGGAGACAAGATCCACAAATTCGTGCATGGGCTAAGGAGCCATGTTTTGGGCAAGAAAATCGAGCCCAAAACTCAATTTCTTCAGTCCACAGAGGCTTTTTTAGTTGGATTTGACTTTAACAGGCTTTTCGTCCACTTCTGCTTCTCTAATTGGGTCAAAGTTTGGACAATTGGAAAGCTCTTTTCGAGCCGGTCATTTTGACATAAGATAAGCCCAATTCCGAGGTCTGAGTCGAAAGATACGGTCTTCGAAAGTTCTGTTGACTTTTGTGTGCTGTTTCTGCCCGCGTTGACTTTGACTTTTCAGCTTTGACCGGGGCTTAAAAGAGGTTTTTCTCCTTGAATCTTAGCCTTTAATCACAGAACTTCTTAGCAACTAACCCTTGCTCTTTTATCTCGCTAAAGTGACACATTTCTACACATAATTGACTGCAATGCCTGAAATACATAAAAACACGTAATCAACATTAACTCTTATTTATTACTCGCATAATTAGTCTAAAAGTATTATTGTTAAGGGGTTAAAACTACAATTTTGAGCTCTTATTAATAACGGAGATTGGGGAAGTGATAGATGCCACAACCTTTGAATACTGCTGAAGTATTAGCATGTAACACTACTTAAGTAATGGTGCCCGAGTGTTCAGATGCTAATCCAGTAGAGAGTGCTAAGGATATTGTAGGAGAAGGTGTGAGTACAGAGTTAGCTCTTAGCCATGAGGAAATACTTCAAGGGGATATTCCAGCAAGAGTTTTAGACGTGCGTAGTTCCCTGATGCCTTATTCTTTGGAGTATGATTCTGCTATAATACCTTCTGTTGAGACATTGGATAGTACAACTGGGTCAGAATTGTAGTATAATGAAGATTACAATGCCTTTAGCATCCTAGCACTGGATGTTAGAGACGGGGAAATGTCAAATGATGATGAAATCTTAGTCGAAGAAACCGAATACTTTAATGATAAGAATACAATTCATTTGAAACCAGCTGAACACACCACTCCACTGTTCCAAAAAAAAGAAGGGCCCTGTCCTGAGATCACACAATAAACCACAGGATGATAGTGCAAGCAAGAGTACTGGGAAGAAGAGTAGTGGTCGCCCCAAGGGTTCAAGAAATAAAAGATATCGTTAAAGATGATTGCTCCTTTAAGTATATGGAATGTGAGAGGCACCAATGACATCCAGAGGGCTAAGAAAATAAACAAAATTAGGATCGAGAAGAAGCTTTGTTTTTTTGGTCTCTTGGAGACAAAAGTTAGAATCCATAAGTATGATGAAATAAGGAATATATGTTGCCCTTCTTGGCAACATGTCCATAACTATAATAAGAGTCCTGCTGGGCGCATATGGGCCTGCTGGGATCCTTTCTTCATGAGTGTCCATAAAATTTTAGAATCATCACAGTTCATTCATTGCAAGGTAGTCTATTTTCCGGAAAATGAAAAATTCTTTTTGACAGTGGTATATGCAAGTAACTCCAATTCTGAGAGGCTACAACTATGACAAGATATCATGCTCATCAATAACTCTATAAATGGCCCGTGGTGTGTTGCAGGGGATTTCAACATTTTGTTTGCAAATGAAAGGGTTGGAGGAGAACCTATGCATCCTTGAGAAGCAGTGGACTTTAACTTGTGTTTGCAAGGGGCAGGTCTATCTGATCTTAATTACAATGGTTTATTTTTTACATGGTCTAATAAATCCATTGGGAGTACTAATATCATGTCTAAAATTGATCGATGTCTAGTTAATAATTTTATGGCACTCGAAATTTCCTTTTACTAATGCAGAATTTTTGCCACAAGGAGTTTCAGACCACTCTCCCATGGTTTTACAGTGGATCGACTTCAAGCGTTCTGCAAAGCCTTTCAGATTCTGCAACTTCTAGGCGATCCAAGATGGTTTCCTTGTTATGCTAGAGGATGTTTGGAATACTCCCATCTATTCCAACCCTATGTATGTGCTGATTCAGAAACTCAAATTACTCAAGGAAAAGGTCCGGCCATAGGCTAAGCTAAATTTCTCCAACCTTCATGAAAGAGTACTCAATGCCCAGAAGGAACTACAAGATATTTAGATTCTCCTACAACAAAACCCAAATGATGCAATGATTGGTGAACAGGAACGAGTGGCATTGAAGAAGTATAAAGACCTAACTCTCGCAGAAGATATCGATATACTGCAAAAACGTGATTATCTCTGTATGAAGGATGGGGATAAAGGAACTACCTATTTCTTTAATTCTATCAAAGAAAAGAAAGCTAGGAGTGGTATCTGGTCTCTCTCTTTAGACCAAGGTACGACCTCTGGTAAACATGAAGTGGCTACGCTCATGGTTGAGTACTATAAAGCTCTGTTAGGCTCACCTATACTAGCCCTGTCAGTGACGAGGATTTTTTTATGCAGCTACAAGTTCGAGTAGTTCCTCCTGCTCTGCAACAACAACTCGATGAATGTCCAACTGAAATGGAAATCAAGCAAGCCCTTTTTGATATGCCGGATAACAAAGTGCCAGGTCCAAATGGTTTTAACCCATTTTTTTCAAGCATTGCTAGAATGTGGTGGGTTCAGACTTTACATGAGCAGTCCAGAATGTATTCACAACAAACAAGATACCCCGAGGAGTTAACGCCACCTTTTTGTGTCTCATCCCCAAAGTGAGCAACCCATCTAAAGTGGAAGACTTCAGACCCATTGCACTTTGTAACACTGTTTACAAGTGTGTCTCTAAAGTCCTCACTAGCATATTCAAAATCTTCATAGATTCACTCATCTTTTCAAATCAGTCAGCCTTTATCCCTGGAAGATCGATACAAGATAATATTCTTTTATCACATGAACTCCTCAGAGGCTATGATAGGAAGAGAGGAACACCTAAGTGCTCTGTCAAGCGGCCTATGACACGGTAAGCTGGGACACTATCTCATGCATGCTAAAAAGATTTCAGTTCCTATCTAAGTCCATGTCATGGATATATATGTGTATTTCTTCTCCCTCTTACTCAGTGTTAGTGAATGGTGTTCCCGAGGGTTTTTTCCCTAGAACTCGAGGTCTTAGATAAGGAGATCCCATCTCTCCGTATCTTTTTGTTATGGTGATGGAGATCTTATGTTGTGTTATCAAAGGAAAAATATGCTCCAGCCAGATGAAGTACCACTTGAAATGTAAAAAAACATAAGTTACTCAGCTAGCCTTCGCAGATGATGTGCTATTTTTTTGCAAAGCGGATGTGCAATCTATCTATGCTGTCAAAGACTGTCTTCAAGAGTTTGGGGATGCTACTGGGCTTCAAATTAATTCTCATAAGACAACCATCATGACTGGTGCTTTAAGTCAGTAGGCTGCTCTGGATTTGGCCAATATCTTGAACATAGAACTTGTGAAACCTCCTGTTCGATATCTGGGACTGCTTCTATTCTCTGCATGTTTAGGCATTAGAGAATGCCAACCCCTCATTGAGAGAATCACTGGCCGTATTGTTGATTGGAAATCTAGGTTATTATCTCATGCTGGTAGATTACAGTTGATTTCTTATGTTCTTAGCCAATTCCACATGTATTGGTCCAGAACATTTATTCTCCCTATCACTGTCTCAGAACAAGTGGAAAAAATTTGTGTTAACTTTCTTTGGAATGGGACTGATTCCAAAAGAAGTCTCCACCAAGCAAGTATACATACTATTTGTAAACCAAAAGAGGAAGGAGGGTTGGGTATTATGAATATGAAGGTGTGGAATAAGAGTGCATATTGCGGTCTTGTTTTCAAAGTAGCTGCAAAGGATGAAAGTGTCTGGGTTGAATGGATATGGCAGAATCACATCAAGAAAAAATTCTTCTAGACCATGAATATTCCCTCTAATAGTGCGTGGTCGTGGAGGAGTATTCCTTTGCTCCTCCACTCACAGGTAGTTCTTGAGCTCCATTTTCCTTTGGATGCTACTGTAAATCAGCTCTTACATAATGGTACATGGAGTAGTGTCATCCATAATCTACAATGTGCGGAGCATAAGGAAGACATCTTGAATACTATCATTAATGACCATCTTCCAGTGGACAGAGTGATATGGAAACCACATCATAGTGGTCAATTTACCTCCAATAGTGCGTATGTTGCTTTGAGTTGACAAGGACTGAGGGTGAGATGGCAGCGATTTGTGTGGGGAAAGTTGGTAATCCCACGACACTCATTCACTTGTTGGAAACTATTTTCCAATAGTTTGTCAACTCAAGACAGGCTTGTCTATAAGAAGATCCTTAATCACTCATCCTGTTGTTTTTGTAATCAAAGCCGAGAGTATTCCAACCACCTATTCTTCGAGTGCCCTTTCTCTACTAATATCATAACAAGTATTAAAAGTTTCCTTGGTATTGCAACTGATTCAAGGAGTTCAAATAGGGAATGGTCCTCCATCTTGAGAATCTGTAAAGAGAGGAAACATGTGGGGGAGATCTATAAAGTATATATATGTACTGCAGTGAATGCAATCTGGAAAGAAAGAAATGCCCGAAGATTTTTCAATAGAGCCCAGCCTGCTACAATCATTCTTGCCTTAATCAAAAGACAATTGAAGCCATATATTCAAATTTAAGTAACCTCCTTGATTGATATTGCTGAGACACGGTCCTTGTGTTTAGCTTTGGGCATTCAAGTAACTTTCAAAGCACCAGTCACTAAATGGTGCAACTGGATACCTCCGCCAGAACCAAGAGCAAAACTGAATACTGATGGAAGCTTGCACGGTCCTGACACAGGTCATGGAGGTTTAATAAGAGATAGTAACGGGAAGGTCCTATTGGCTTTCACAGGGTCAAGTGGTAAGCAATCGGTGATTTTCCAGGAGTTGAAGGCAATCGAGATTGGCTTGAGCATATGTGCATATATGGATATCCGTATGGTGGAAGTGGAATCAAATTCGTTGATGACCGTTCAAGCTATCACCAAAATAGCTGCACCTCCTTGGTATTGCTTGGACTTAGTTACATATATTTAACAACTCAGTATTCTATTTGTTTTATGTTCCTTTAACCATGTATATAGGGAATCCAATAAACCGGTTGACTATTTAGCAGGTTTGGGATTAGGGCCTATAGAGTTTTTATCTTTTGTTGGGCCTCCCATAGATAGGGAACTATGTATGTTAGTAGAAGAGGATGCTAAGGGAACTATGTATGCTCATTTTTCTTGATTAATACAGGTGGGGGTCTGCCTAGCCCTAGCTTATTTCTAAAAAAAAAGCTACGTAGTTATTCTATTATGAAATTTTTGGGTTTATATAAATATGAAAATATATGTAATGTAGAATATCTAACATGCATGCATGATTATTATTATATTAACAAGTGAAGAAATAAAAAAGTACAAAATGTAAGGTACGTAAACAACTATCTAACCGGAAACATATGAAATGTGTGTGTGTGTGTGTGTGTGTATGTGTTTTAAGGTAATTGTTTTTCTTAATCTAAAAGTATCTCTAACCATATAGAAGGTTTCTACAATAAGATAAAATTATGCGTTGATCTGGTATCATTTTGGTTATTTTGGGGCATATAATTTTTATTTTTATATCCTTAGGTTTTGAAAACTATGTAGAGATGTTATAAAGAGACTCATACTCAAAAGCAGTGATTGAAAACAAACCATACCAGGTGATTTTAGGCAACTTTCGTGTCGGCTCTTGATTGAACCCAATCCATCCAGTCAGACTGTGGCTTCACTTATGTGTGTGTTTGGGGGATTTACTACGCAAGACGTAATGGGAGGGTTTATCTTAGTGGACACTAGCAGGTGGTGGAACTTGGTCTTTTTGGTGGATTATGGTAGTTTTTGTTAAAATGGGATGAAACCAATGCTCTATTCTAATTGTTGTAGATATCATGTCCTTGTCTGAATATATTTGGTGGTTGACGTGATTGGTGAACGAACCCTGGAGGTGGTTGGGTTTGTGGATTAGTATTTGGGTGTTGCCTCCATGGTGCATTTGGTTGCACATATTTCTTTTGGTTGAAGTGATGAAATGTTGTTGAGCAAGGGACAATTGGTATCTATGTGGCAAGGGACAATTGGTATCTATGTGGTTTAAGCTGAGACAGAAAGTGCATGGTGATATGGGGGTTAACTGATCCTCAAACTGCCCATAGAAGAATGGAGATTGTGTACTTCTAAGGGTTGGTCTATGTGGAATCCATTGCCCGTTTTGTTTTTTTAGAAAAATCACATAACTGTTGATGTATCGAGAATCTTTAATAATTAATATGGAGAAAAACAACTATTTTGAAAAAGAAATGTAAAATAAATAAATGAAAATTGTATATTCGCTCCATAGGATCACGTTTACTCAAATGACGAGTTAAAAATGTCTTACAAAGATTATGCGAGATATACGTGGACTAAGGTTTCGGCACTTATAACCACACACTCCAAGAGGAGGGCCTGGTTACCTAAAGGATGCACTCTCATGGAATGCATCGAGAAAACATAATATGAATCTTTTATAGTCATATATTGAAGACTATATGTGGGGTCATTTATGTCAGATTCTCCAAGACTATGCATAAAATGGATGATATGTTGTTAACTATATACTAATAGTCTAAACAGTTGGGGATCAATCTAGGAAAACATATTAAAGCATTTACCCCAAAATAGAATAATATGATTCATTTGGAGAGTAAGATGCAAAATGATAAGAGAATGCTTGTGTAACCTATCATGGAACTTATGCAATAACCCGTCATAGTTGGATTGTCCAAAAGAGTGAGAGGTTGGTAGTGGATGTCCTTCATGAGGCTCAAATGATGGGGACTAGGACATACCAGGTTTCTCAACTACTGAAATGATGGACTCTTGTGTTTGTATATTGGGCAAAGTCTCTTTACTAGGAAGGTTTAGAAAATTATGAATAATCTCAAAGGCAATTGGCTTAAGTGCGAATTTGAGGTTTTTTTGAGATGGTTTCATGGTGCCATCCTCAGAAATTGGTGGATTTTTAACGAATGGAGGTTGGATTTCAAGAGGTGTTAATTTGGGATGGTGATGGTTGGGTGGTGGTATTTTACATGATCTCGATGACTTAGAGAATTCTTCATCTAGTTTTGGTGTTTCCACAATATTGTGGTTCATATCTACTGATAAACACCCAAAAGTGTAGTTTAAACCCCTTAATAGTGCTCTACTTAGGCCAATTATGTTAATAATAAATAAGAGTTAGTATTGTTTACATATTTTTGTGCATTTCAGGACTCGAAGTTAATTAGGTGACTAAAGGCACCACTTTTGCATGGAAAACGAGGCAAGATGATTACCAAGGAAGTTCTACATTTGAAGCCCAAGAATCATGGGGAAAAACCTTTTTCAAGCCCAGTCAAAGCTGGGAAGTCAAAGTCAATCCGGGTAGAAAAAGGATAGAAAAGTCAACAGAACCTCAACAAGTCGTATCTTTGGAATCGAGCCTCGGAATTGGGCCTACTTTATGTCAAACCGACCGACTCGGAATCATCTTTCCAATAGATATAGCCTTGCCCCAATCGGAGCTGTAAAAATAGACAAAATGGGTATTGAAGTAATTTCTAGTACCTATGGCCCTTTTAGACTTGACCTAATAGACTTTGGGCTCACTTTAGAGGCCCAAGGTCCCCCCCAAGGTCCCCCTTTTTTGCCCATGCACGAAAATGCAACCCTAACCCTCTCCTATATAAAGAAGGTTAAGGATAAACACTCCTATCTCTCCTTCCCCTCCTTAGTTAATAATTAGTTTAGTTTAGTTTTAATTAGTTTTACTTTATTTAGAGTTAGAATAATTTAGTTTGTAGCCACCACTAGAAACCTTTCAATAAAAGCTTGTTTATTCAATTCTTCTTTACTTTATAATGTCTCCTTATTATTGCTTTAGTATAATGATTCCAATTACACTAGGCTAAACCTCCATTAGAGGGGGTTTATGAAGCTATGTGAGGATGAGTAGCTAGTAGTTTTATTGTATTGCATAAAAGAACGTCAAGTTCTTCGTTATGAGTAACTAGAGATAGAGTTCATAATGGAGAACTAGAGTATAGAGCCACCACCAAAGAGATTTGTGGTGGAGCTACACTCTCATGCTAGTGAAACCTCAATCAGAGAGGACTTGGTCTTCACTAGGGATCAATACAAGCGATTCGATACTAACTATTAGTCAATCGAATCGCGTGGCGAATTAAACCCCTTCTAATACCTTCATTCATCATTTAAATTCACTGTTTTCACCTCATATCTACTGTTTTGAGTCTCATTAATTAAGCATATTTAAAATCTAGATTCGTATCCAAGTAGTGTACAACTAGAGTTTGGCGAACACGACTACTCTTTATCACATGATTTTGAGAGTATTTATCTACTATTTTTCCATCATAATTTACTGTTCACGATCTCATATATCTATTGTGAATCAATCTATTACCAAGATATTATCATCAATGGCGCCGCTAGCTATCTAGTTCGTTTATATTACGCGTGCATGTTTAGATTACAAAACACTGTTTTCACTATTCACAAAACACACACTAAAACACTGTTCATACTTTTTTCAAATTTTTATGCTATTGTTCGAGAGCATACGAGTTGCTCATCAAACTCCCTGCCCTCCCATGACTTGACCCTAAAAATTTGAAACCCTAGTTTTTTTATTCACGAAGACGCCAGCGCCCTCATCTTTGCTTCACCGAGAGCGACCTTACCAAATTACCTTTTTGCTAAGCGCGAACACACCCTAGGTTAAATAGAGTAACTCACGTTTTTAATATTATTTCCAAAATTATCTCAAGAGTACAGTACAATACTCGTGTGCTAAAAATTAATAAAATTTAAAAATTATTTTTCTTCATTCTAAACGGTGTTTGGAAAACTGACAGAATTTGGGGTTCTCTAATTAAGAAACGTGCACGCACGGACAACCTCCCTCAAATTTCTAAGTGACCTGGCAATTGGTTTGATAGAAAAATACCAAAAAAATTAATTAATTAAATATTAATTAGAAAGCCCACCCACTACCAAAGCCCGTTTCACAGGCCTAACATCAAGGTCGGCCCAACACGAAGCCCATAGTAAAAAGTCTTTTCCTAATTCTTAAAAATTTAAAACTAATAAGGTTTTTCTTTTTACAAGACTTACCAATTAATATAGCGTATGTGTATATTCTATTGATTAATTTATCCTAAAGTGCATGCTGGCAAATTCCATATCCTATATTTGGTTGTCTATTACTCTTTTTTGTTTTGGGCCAAGTTGGGGACTGAGAATTACTGAAGTCTGGGGAATTGACGTGCTTTATACCATAACACTTTTGAGTGTTCAAAACCTCAAAACATTGCCAAACTAATAGACACTACAACAATGATCTTAGTCAATAAAACTAAAGTAGTTACTATCAAGTAATTCCCACTTTCTAAAGGTATTCCTTCAACTGAATCAACTGTCATTGTTGGTGCACTAGCTCCATACATATTTGTTGCATCTACTGCCATGTTGTTGTTATTGTTTAGCTTTGTCTTTTTCCATCTATTACAATCACTTGCTTATGACACTAAAATCTCTGTTTATATTTTCTTTTAGTAAGCCCAATGGAACATTCCTCACCAACTTTGGAACGTGTACTGTTCTCTCATCGAGTTAAGGCTACATAGAAATGATTAGATATGATTGGTGTAAACGCTTCATTGGTACTACTGTAGGAATGGTGTCAACACTTCATTTATAATGCATAATTGTTTACAGGATGAAGAGATATATTATAGGAATGTTCGAAATGAATGAAGAACTAATTTTAAAATTACACTATTGAATCTTTTAGCCTTGCTGTTGGTCCATGCTAAAGTGTGGAGAACTTGACTAAAGGGGTTAATCTGCATAGCTTGGGTGAATGAAATATCAAAGATGGTTTTGAACACATCAGTTGCTGAAACTTCTAATTCTTATTTCGGACACAAATGGATGGTGAGATGGAGCTCAATGTCTGTACTTTTTCTCTTTTGTTCTCAGGGATATGCAGATACAAATTATTGTCTTCTACGTTGACATACCTTTTATTTTACTTTCTAATTAATCGATATGTGACTTTTAATTCTTTTTGCCAAGACCTTCATACTTCACATAAACATAGATGTTATTGAAATTAATATATTTAAATTGAAATATCACCGCTATATTTTGTGTTATTGATTGTTTTCTAACACCTAATCCCGATTTGTCACTCAATTTTCTCCAAATTTAACCAATTTTATTTATCAAGTATATATTTTAGCACATCTTAGCAAGTGACGACGTGCATACCCATGCACTTTTGCTAGTATATATTAAGCCTTTAGCATAAGACTATGCTGTTGTCACACCAAATTTTAAAAAACCACCTTATAACTCCGATAATAAAGTTTCCATCTTGCCGATAAGTGAAATGAAGGATTCTGATATATCTATATCTTAATATTAAAGCTCCCACGAGGGTATTTTTCGAGCTCTATTAAAATTTCACCTTATTTCTTATTAAAACGAGAATTTTTTTACTATTAAAACGGGAATTTCTCTTCTATTTGAAAAACGAGAATTTTTCTCCTATTATAACAGGAATTTTTCTCCTATTAAAACAAATTCTAACACTTCTAATTAAAGTGAGAATTTTATTCTATTAAAAATATAATATCTCTTATAATTGAAAAAGCGGGTTTTTAAAATTTAATTAAAATTTCATTAAAAACAATTTGTGAGGAAATTAAAACGGGTTAGAATTAAAACAGTATTCCTAATTTTATAAAAAAAATCTAAATATTTTCAAAAGAACTAGTGTATACGGACGGGACGACGTGTAAGAAAACCAAACAAGCGGCAGAAAAAAGTGAAAAAAACGCGGTTTGCATTCCGCCGTTGACGTTAAATAGAACATCGTTCTCCTCAAATCTGATTCTGAAACAATAATTTCTCTAAATAATCCGAAAATGGACCCAAAAGATCGAAGACCTGAAGCTCTCGGAGACTTACAACTTCTTCCCGACGAAATCATCTGCTCTGTCCTAGAACTCTTAACTCCTCGTGACGTCGCATGTGTTTCTTGCGTCAGCAGGTTTCCATATCTCTTCCCCTTTTTTTTTTTACAATTAATCAATATATATATAATTACGTGTCATGAATCTGGGCAGTGTGATGTACGTACTGTGCAATGAAGACCCATTATGGATGATATTATGCCTTGGGAGTGTTACTGGTCAATTGGAGTATAAAGGTTCTTGGAAAAATACTACTCTATTCCAGTAAGTATTGATTACTTATTATCGTGTAAATATTAATAAGAAGAGAAAATGTTTATGGTTGTTTTTGTTTCTTTTTTATATTCTGACAGCCAACATGTTCCTGTTGAACTTCTGGAGTCTTCTAGAAAACGCCTTCATTTTGATGGTAATGAAATAATCCATTGTTATGCTTAGTTTTAGTTAACTTGTTGTTCATCATGTACTATGCATTGTAATATAATGACACGTATTATGCAGGATTCAACTCTTTATTTCTTTACAAGCGGTTCTACAGGTGTTATACCACTTTGAACGGTTTCTCCGTGGACGGAGGAAATGTGGAGAGGAAGAAAGATGTTTCATTAGACGAGTTTCATAATGAATATGATGGACGCAAACCGGTATATATGAAAATTGTTACTTATAATAATCTGTGAAGCACGGATGCGGGCACACACATGGGCTTGGTGACACATGGATGCTATTTTATTTTTTTTATTCTTTTCAGAAATCATTGTTTTTCTTCGTTGACTCACCAAACTCTCTCAGGTATTGCTTACTGAAATAGCTGAAACATGGCCAGCAAGGAGTACTTGGACAACGGAACAACTGTTGCAAAACTATGGAGATACAAAATTCAAAATCTCTCAACGAAGTTCTGGGAAAATCACTATGAAATTTAAGGATTACGTCTCCTACATGAAACTTCAGCATGATGAGGACCCTCTTTACATTTTCGATGACAAGGTATTTATAGTTTAAATTATATATTCCTGTACTGCATTTTTCTGGAAAATGCTCTATAGATATTTCTATAGATTTTTTGAGATAAATAACCTGCAATAAATACAGTTTGGGGAAGTTGCACCGAGTTTACTGAAAGACTATAATGTGCCTTATCTATTCCAAGAAGACTATTTTGACGTGTTGGATAGAGACCAACGACCTCCTTTTAGATGGCTAATCATTGGACCAGAAAGGTCTGGTGCATCTTGGCATGTTGATCCCGCTCTCACCAGTGCCTGGAACACTCTTCTGTATGGGCGAAAGAGGTAAAATCTATTGCTTTTTTTTTAGATAAGTAAATTTTATTCATATGGTTGCAAAATGTGGTACAAGTATGAGAGAGAAGCTTACTTACAAGGTTCAACCAGTGCCCAAGTGGACTAGACACCTCCTAAGACCTCTTAGTAATTCTGTAAAGCTCTTTTAAAAGAGAAATTACACCCCAAACAATGACCTAAAGGCCCCAACTTTCCACCCTATCACTAGCAACAATGTCATTGCTAGAGATGCACCTAGTTAGTCAACATGATCATCTTCATGCCACCTCTCTAGGATAGACTGAAGCTCCATTGTTTGTTCATTCCCACAACCCCTAGTGTTATTCCCATGTATTTCCCCAAAAAGCTTTTCAAGGCCCATTCTTCCCAATCCAGATGGTATCCCCAAGTTGGTTGCTAATGGCACGACCACGTATTTGATCCAATCGCGAAAGTTGTCAGTGTTTTGGCACTTGTATACTCTATTCGCAATTTCACCAACATTCTCTTCATTAAGGTAAAATCTATTGCTAATTGAGTTCTTTTTCACAATGTATTTTCTGCATTATTAGAGACATTGATATCAGTGACAATGATAATACTGCTTGTTGACTACTCATAATGTTTGTTGTATTCTCTGAAACATATGAGATCAGCAATCTTGTAATCATAATGCTAGATTGTATTCCCCTAACCATGTAACATGATTTTACTCGTTACTAAAAGGGGTCCATCAGCAATCATATAATCCCTCTTTTTAACCTTTGTTTGCTATAGTTGAAAACAGAATTCCTAATCCATAAGTCAAACTTTAACAGGTGGGCACTTTACCCTCCAGGTAGAGTCCCTCTGGGTGTCACTGTACATGTTAATGAAGAAGATGGTGATGTCAACATTGATACTCCATCATCTGTGCAGGTAATTTCCATGCTATTATCTATGGCGCCATTAGCTTGTTCTTTTCTTTCAACCTTTGTTCCTTTGTTTTGATATTTTCCTTTGCCAATCAACAGTGGTGGCTAGATATTTATCCGATGCTTGCAGATGAAGACAAACCAATAGAGTTTACCCAACTTCCTGGTGAGACAATATATGTCCCAAGTGGTTGGTGGCATTGCGTGCTAAACCTGGAAACCACTATTGCTGTGACACAGAACTTTGTGAACTCAAAAAACTTTGAATATCTGTGTTTGGATATGGCTCCTGGTCACCTCCATAAAGGAGTTTGCCGTGCTGGATTGCTTGCTATTGATGCTGAATTTTCTGAAAATGCTGAAAGGAATGCATCATATGATAACAATCAGCTAAGTTATCCAGATATGAATAGGAAAGAGAAGAGGATGAGAATTTCAAAAGCTGGGGAGGACCCATTTGTTGATGAAATTGCTAATGATTCTACAAATGGATGCTTAGGAAATAACAATAAGCTGAAGATTCAAGACTTTTCTTATGACATAGATTTCTTATCCATGTTTCTAGAGGCAGATAGAGACCATTATATATCTGTGTGGAGCCCAAGTAATTGCATAGGCCAAAGAGAAATGAGGCAATGGTTACACAAGCTTTGGGTGAGAAAGCCAGGGATGAGAGAGTTAATATGGAAGGTTCTTATACTTTTTCTTTTATTCTTCGATCATTTTGTTCTTTATGTTCTATCAGTTTTCATTTAAGCCGAGAGTTGCCTGACCATATAGCCTAAGATTCCTACCTAGATGACTTGAATTGTTCTGCCAACAGTATGGAAGAAATGAAATGGGCACAATTCTAATGACTGTAGGGGTATGTAATTTGACATCCTAAACTCAAATCTAGCTAAAGCATCAGGAATGGTAGAAGTCGTATGGAAACAGACTCAGAAAAAAAGTGTAATTGAGTGAAATAATTCAGAAGACTAGATGGTTTTGACTACTCAGATTGGCTGGTCTATGAAGCTTTGTTGCTTGGGCTTCAGATGATTTCTGTTACCATCCAGGAGCACCCCCTTCTTTCATGCACTTACATTTAACCCCGCACTGTTTGACTGCCAACTTCCATGTGTATTTCACTGTTGCTCGTTAGTATGTATATTCATGCTATCTGTTTTCTTCTACATGAAATATCTTTTCTTTTTTATACCTCCGCCCGCTTTATTTTGAACTGAAAATAAAAGATCTTATTTTTTTTTCTTTGGATGCTTCAACTCATTCAATTTCCCATCCTTAATATCTATCGTATCACTGACTTATGTTTACAATCACATAGGGCGCTTGTCTAGCTCTTAATGCAAACAAATGGTCACTATGCATGGAGGAAATTTGTGCATTTCATAACCTGCCTTCTCCCTTCGATGATGATAAGCTTCCTGTGGGCACAGGTAGCAATCCTGTAAGTGACTTCTACTTCTTTATTCATTGGTACAGTATTTTTGAGTTTCAACTAGCAATTATTCAGGAAACATGCATTTCCATTGAAAGAATTAAATATCCAATTTTAAGGATTTTTTGGGTGCCCGAAAAGATAGTTTACTATCGTAGAAGATAAAAGATCTTTCAAGGATATAGATTGCAAGAATTGGGGAGGAAACTGCTTATATGAACCAATTGACATCCCAATCAAGGAGGGGCTCCCTAGGGCCAATTTATCATACCAACTTTTCCCTGATGCATTGCAGTACAAATATACAATAAATTTATTTTAGATTCAATTTATTGAAGTAAATAGTCGCTGCATAGATCACCATTTTATCGTTCCCCCATTAGACTAGAAAGCTCTTGTCTTTGCTTAAGTGTCGGCGTCAAAGTTAGCTTCAAACCAAGTCGTGACGCTCATCCAAACTGGTTTTGTAGCTAATCGTTCCACATAGATCTTACACTCCAGTGAACTCAACAATGGTGGGAGTCAAATGGCAGCAGAGATTTAACCAATAATATGGCCACCCCCTTTCAATTGTCTTAAGAAATCATTTTACAATGGCAGTACATTCAGCTTCAAAATTTGTAGGAACACGAAAACCACCTATAAGAACTCCTAGCAGATGAGCCTGTTGATCTGAGTGTGACGCCGCAGCTGACCAATTCACTCAATATATCAAGTTCCACACATAAAGTTGATAAAGAAAATGGCAACTATTCTCCAAGAGAAGCAATTATATTAGTCACAAACTAATCTTTATTTCTCACAAACAAGCTCCATAAGAATCAAAAGTAAACTAGATCAGTAATCATTACGATCACCCATGATGTCATCATATTGCAAGGCTAATTAAATTAAGGTTCTCGAAATTAGTGAAGGAGGTATTTAGGGTCTGGAGAACCCAAACAACTTTAAGATTTGTGCCTGTGATTTTCAACTTTTAAAGTATATGTTATCAGTGTGAGTAGCCATAGATGAGCTAATGTGCTTCCCGTATGAGTAGCTTAATATATAGTGAGGCCTTATGATCATAGCCCTATTACTCTCTAATAAGGTGAGGTGGATAGCAGATCATCTTCCAAGAGCCATTATATTGACTTTGTGGAAGGAGAGAAATGCTAGGATCTTTGAAGTACAAGAAAGAGAACTTATCAAGGTTGTGGAGGGGATCAAAGGGGTTTCGTATCAAGATTTCATGTGTGATTGGGATGTCCTAGTAAATTAGGTGGGAAATGTGGGATTGTAGTGTCATATGATAGCTTCTTGTTATAAAAACCACGTTGTAATATGTTAGCTTCTAGCTCAATTGGTCGTGTACCTTTCTCCTCAAAGGAGAAGTTGCAGGTTCGAATCCCACCAAGCGTTGTTAGGATTTCTTTCTTGTGTTATTATGTGATGGGCCTTTGGGCTAGGTGAGCCTTTAGGCTAGAGACGTGGTGCTGCTACAATAGGTGGACCAAGGAGCGAAAAACAAGTCTTCATGGACAAAGTGGAGGCAGTTGGGTCTACTCAAAATGGCGCAACGGCGAGAGCCTTCGTGCTAGGTTCCCTTCAGGGTTGGTGAACCTTGGGGCTAGGTTGCCTTCGGGGTTGATGAGCCTTGGGGCTAGGGTCCTTCAATGTAACCAGTGTGGGTCTGCCTTAACCCTCTAAATATTTCAAAATAAATAAATAAATAAAAATTTGACAACTTTATGAAGGGGAGGGATAAAACCACTCCTAAAACGTACGAAGTCATATCTCATTCTACCAGTTGAATTAAGGGCTAATATTTTGTAGATATGATCTCCCCACCATGAATGACATGACCACCAAATTTCAGCTCATTCAAATATGTCTAACATAATCAAATGTTATTATGAAATCGGAAAATTTTGAACCTTTAGATAAACATTCAAAATTGAACACTAGTTTTCGCAAGGTTAGACATATCCAAATAGGATGGAATTTTGTGGGCATGCTATCCATTGTGAAAAGATCATATCTACAAAACATGGGGTCTTAATTCAATTTGTAGGTCGATGGAGTGGCTCGGGAGTGGCTCTATCCCTCCCCCTTTATGAATTGTGTTTTTTAGTGATAAAAAAATAAAAAGTATGAGGAGAGCCTTAGACAAACTTTTTGTTATAAAATAAAAAGAAAAAGAAATGTATTTATGAGTTAGCTCGGACCGTATGATTCAGATTCAAAATGAATTTTAGTGATTGTACGCTTAATTTGGATTGTAGGATTTGTTTTACCATTTGTATAGTTGATCTTGATATTCTCAATTAAAAGACCAAGTGACCAGCACAAAGAGAATGAAGGTTTTCACTTAATCACTATGTTAAACCTCTCGGGACTCGTGATTGAATGTTTTGATTCAAGTCCTTAAAATATCGCTTGGTTAAGTTGTTGGGGGATTATATCTTGTAGGTTCACATAGCATTAATTTAGTTTCTGACTCGGCACTTCTTAGTGTCAGCATTTTTGGGACAAGACTAACTGTGAAAAGCATCCATTGTTTTCACACTCAAGAACTCCCTTTTTCTTTAGTAACGCTTGGCAGGAGCATGTAACTTATCTACTTCTCAACAGGTTTATCTCACTGCTGACCATGTGATTAAAATCTATGTTGAAGGAGGATTGGAGTCTTCATTACATGGTTTAGGCACCGAGGTATTAGTTAAATCCTTTCTTTTTATGTCTCAATTCATGAAGTTGACCTGTCTTTCCATAATATTTTACTTTGTACGTGCAGCTTGAGTTTTACAGTCTTCTACACAAAATCAACTCTCCTCTGAAAAATCACATTCCCGATATTTTGGCAAGTGGAATTTTGTACCAAGTAAATGGATCTTATGATATTGTGCTATGGGATGGCAAAGGTGTCCCTGATGTAATTGCTAAATGCAATCTGATTGAAGAGAAGTGTCCAACTGATGGTTTCCCTTTTGGTGTATGGAGCAAGAAACAGTTTGAACTTAAAAAAGCTGGCATGCCAGTAAGTGAATGTTTCAGTTCTGCTAGGAGCACAACTATATGGCCGTATATCGTAACTAAACGATGCAAAGGGGATATATTTGCACATTTGTGAGTTATTTATCTTTGATTTAGTTCAACAAAACTCAGTACTTACCTTTACTGAACTACGGCTAGATGTCTGCTAAAATTATAAAATTTCTTTAATGGTGTCACTGTATTTACTTTTTTCAGAAGAGATACTTTGTCTTGGGATGAAATCCTAAATTTGGCTTCCTTTTTGGGAGATCAGCTACGCAATCTTCATCTCTTGCCCATGCCATCTTTTGCCGACTACATCTATGGAAAGCAAGAGTCAAGTAATGATATTCCCTCGGTAGATGTCTGTCCCAATGCACTTGAGGAGGGACTTAGCATTCCAGTTGAATGGCGATCTTTTATTGAAACTCTCGCTATGAGGAAGAAGGATGTTTCCAGCCGCTTGGCTAAATGGTATGCTTTATTTTTATTCAAAAAGGTTCATTGGCTTTTAATCTCAGTGCTACTGATGGAGTCACAAAGATACACCACCAAGACATGTTTTATCAAGAGTTCGACTATCAGACCATGTTGTATTTGTGTTGTTGTTGCTGAGTGGTGACTAAAATATATGCAACATGTGCACTCCCTTCCCTTTTCAAATGAATTAGCATTGCTGTATGCCATACTTTGTTCTTTAATGTTGCACACTCTAGTACTGCTGGATATCAGGTATCCGTGGTCAGCCTGACTGCAACTATTTAGAAACACAATTGCTAATCTATCCATGAAGTCCATATAAGACCTTTTTGTTACTGGCCCAGCTTGGAATCTTTTGGAACTTAATACTTTCCTTCTAGCAAATTGTCCGTTCTTTTAATTGCAGTCATCCATGGTGATATTTTATAATGCAAACATCATTTAAGGAATCCATATGAATGCTCTTGTGAATTTGATATAATTTCCAGGGGGGATCCTATTCCAAGCAATCTGATCAAAAAGTTGAAGACTATATCCCAGATGATCTTTCGCTGTTGCTAAACATGTTTAAGGTTCTACACAATTGTCAAAAAACCTTTTACACTAGTGCACTGGCATTTTGACTTATATGAGTTGTAACATTTCAACATCATGTTAATTGTAGGATGAAAAAGGTCTACACAGGGTCTGTAAGTCTTCCAGCTGGATACACTCAGATATTATGGATGACAACATATATATGGAAAGATGTTCTCTTAGTGGCTCTAATGAGCATGCCATGGATGTTAGTGAAGTAGTTCATGATTCTGTGAATGGCTGCGGCGGCTGTGCAGAGCAGTTAAATTGGCGCCCTAGCTGCATACTGGACTTCAGTGACCTGTCCATAGGTTAATTTGTCTTTTCTCACTCATTCATGCTATATATATGTGTTCCTTGGGAATATAAGTATGTTTTCCTTAAGTAATTAGCTTCGTGAAAGATCCAAATTACACGTGACACCAAGAATAAAGACTCAACCTTATAGATAAATAAGTAGACAAACTCTTCTTGTGTGTAGTGTGTACACTGATGGATTTTCTGTGCCTGTGTTATATTGTTTTAATAGCAGATATAATTGCTGTCTACCAAGGTCATTTTTTGCAAAAAATACTAATTAGATTACCGATTTAATGATACTAGCAGTTTCATGTATCACATTCTTTCACACATTTTTGGAAAAAAGTGGCCATCCTAAACTCCATTAGTTATGTGGTTTCAGCAAACCTATAATATTAATCTTTGTCTGTGATGATCTGATTCATGAGACCTGATTTCTATACCCTTGCCTGCAGCTCATGTAGGAAGGGGTGGCTCTTAACTCTACAATTCGGAATAAAGTGGTCGTTTTAAAGTATCTTAAAGAATATTTTCTAGCAAATTAAGGTTCAAAGGTGCTTATGTGTCGTCTCTATTCTATTTTCTTCCGCAGGTGACCCTATATATGATCTGATCCCTATTCATCTGGATGTCTTTCGGGGAGATCCAGATCTTCTTAGAAGGTTCTTAGAAAGTTATAAACTGCCTTTGTTGAGAAGAACATCACAGTATGAATCAGTTGGGATTGGCAATAAATTTGAACGATTATCATACCATGCTATGTGAGTTACCAACTCTTTTATACTTCATATATGTTTTCATTTACCTCTTTCTTGGTATTACGAAGTATTAGTTGGATATATCTTCATATATATATTTTTTCACGAATATCGACATCTGACTTCTTACGAACTCGAAGGAATATAACTTGAGAAAATTATCTTTATAGTTGGTCCTTTTGATCAGATGCATCTCATGTTCCAGATGCTAGACATTATAGGAAGAAAATATAAGCTATGCTGTTTCTTCTTCTCTCTCAAATAGGTTTCCTTTTGGATAATGTGTTTAAAACAAAACGGAGATGAATGAAGGTAAAGAATAAAGGGTTAACTAGTATTACCCACTAGATGAGCCAATTAGGATTTCCCCCTTACTGGATGGGGAAATTAGGGTCTCCCCCCGAAATACACACAAAAAAAAACACGGTCAACCAGGGTTGACCGTGTTTTTTTTGTGTGTATTTCGGGGGGAGACCCTAATTTCCCATCTAGCAGGGGAGGAATCCTAATTGGCTCATCTAGTGCGGGGGTAATATTTGTTAACCCAAGAATAAATACTCTTGAATCATGCTTCTTAGGGTGGCAGCCAAGTATGATTCGACATTTGTACTTCAAACAAGTAAGAATATATAGATGGCCATTGATCCATGCTGCAGCAAGTGATCGGTATTTTACTGCTCATGAGTTGAACACTATAGAACCTTCCAAATATCCAAATTGATGTGCTGATTGTAGGGCCTTCTTTTTACAAATAGACAAATAGTAGTGTTTTTCACCACCATGTCATCATAATCTTGTTACATTTGGTGAATCTGGTGTCTTTGATTTATGGGTTTTGGTTAATTTGAGCAATTTCATCTGTGTACAGGTGCTACTGCATTTTGCACAAGGATAATGTACTGGGAGCTATATTTAGCCTGTGTAAGGAACTGAAGATGGTCAAATCATGGGAAGAAGTTGAAGAGATTGTATGGGGAGAGTTAAACAAATATGAAGGCTTCTCTTGAATTTGCTCATCGATCATTTATTAGTCATTTGTGCAGGACTCAATCAACTGAGCAGTTGGAATCTTGTAAGTTGCAGACTGGACGAGCAAATTGGTAACACTTGGCTTATAATTATACTGCTGCAAGCTGGATTTTCTGGTAACAAGCACTCTTTGTAACTTTAGTTTCTAAATTATTAACAGAGGTAGTTATAACTAATTTTAAAGTCTTGCTGATCTGACTGACCGACTGTTGGCTACTGTGATTGATCTCTGAATATAACAATGTAAAGGCCATTACCTGTAAGTAAAAGATTTCACTATATGAATATAATAAAAGCCTATTGGTTGCTCAAATTATTAGGCCACTAGTTGGTCAATATATCAAATTGGCTACCATCTTTTCAAGGTTTGTTGTAGTAAGAGAGAGAGACCTGCACAAATAGTAAACTGAATTTCTTTTAGTTAATGGAAACCTTTGCCAAGAGGCAAAAACAGCATTTTCATAGCCCTCAAAGTTTTTGTTATTTATAACTTAGATGTCTGAGAAGCAACGAGGCGACTCTAGTGTGTAAACCTTCATAATATTGATTGCCTTTAAAAGTCAACATACATAATTCAATCAGCTCCGCTTAACATTCACACAAGGTAAGCATGGTATAGATTGTACTAGCTTTAACTCTTAGAGGCCCCTGTTCAGCATGACACTGAAATACAAGTTATAAACGCAATGAAGAAAGTACGCTTTGAAATCAAATACAAGAGCTACTAGACTGTTAGATTCATCACCCAAAATGTCGACAAAATTTAAAATGCAACCTGGAAGTTAGCTTCTCTGTGGATGTCTGAAGAAAAAATCCATTGTTTGGCATTTGCTACTATTTAGTTTTCTGATTACCCCTGGGACTCTGTCAGATTTAGCTCTCGACTTTGCAAACTCAAATTGATTTCTTTTGCTTTCACCATAGAGTTGTTCTCCAACAGTCCAACTTGCATGTTCCCATTGTTGTTGCTAAGACCTCAATGTAACCTGACAGAAGCAGCATGCGCAATAAGAGTTCCCCACATCTGCCTTGTCGTAATTAACATAACAAATCTTGACATCGGAGTTCAAATCTTTGGACGCGTACATGAAACAAGTACTTGAATCTTTACTGATTGTGTATATGAAAAGAGATTAATAAGTATTCAATTAACGGTAACCTGAACGACCTTCCAATGGTCGTGATATTTGGAACCTTCAATTTATATTCTCCGTTTCTTTTAATAGTGACTACGTACGAGCATTGAAACAAAGTTTGTAGCGAAAAAAAAGCATTGAAAATTTGAAACAAAGTTTTTCAATCAAAGAGAGAATTGGTCATGGGCGTGCCCAGTTTAATAAGAACTCAAGTTAAAAAAGTCGTGGGGCAGGCAACTATGCAAATAATTTTGAAGTAATGACGATATGGATCATACATGGACATTCTATCGAAAAAAAAAAGATCATACATGGACACCAAACACTTAAAATTTTACATACATATAATTTGTTCTTGGATGTGTTTCAAGGCTATGTAAGGGTACGGTTTCATGAAATGGACTACTCATTTATGTTCAATCAAGCAACTGAAGTATCAGAATCGTCTCAATAGTCTATTCTAAGAAATGGTACTTTTGAAGCCACGCGTCACGCTATAGCCACTTAAGATAGTGACGCAGTGGGGGGCATGGTCCTGGTGCTAGTCTTGTTTGCCTTCTCTAAAGATAACAACATAATTGGTCTGATGGACCACACGGACACAGATAATTACCACGTGAAAAACTCTACTACCACAGTAGTAACTAGATTTTAAACCGGGCATACGCTCAGAATCTTTTAGGTATCTTTCGTGATGTAAAAGAAATAATTTATTATAATAGTTTTTATATTTAAAAAATTTATAGTTTAATTTAAGTACAAAATGTGTGGCTCTTTCGCGTAAGACTCATAATAGTATAAACAACTAACCCAACCAATGAGACAGTGACCCACTACTAATTTTATTATCATCACTTGAAGTTTTCAAATTGAAGTAGAGTTTACAAAAAAAAAAAAAAAAAAACTGTCAAAACAATTATACTTATTCTTGTGACTTGCATTGCTTGGAAATATAGTCTGCAGCCAGAAATGTCATCCACCAAACCCCAAAAACATTGCACGTATATATTGTTCCAATTACAGTTTTTTTAGTACAGCTAACTTGTTTCATATGTTTGAATTGAGACTATTGAGAGTCATACCGGATTCGACTTATATATAAACCGACTTTAATAGCTAGTACTTTAATGGGCTTTGGTCTTGGCTATTGTAATTAGTCCAAACTTAGTTGTTATTAGAGTGAAGAGTATGTGTCTCTTGAGTTAGAGCATGTGTCCTGGTGTCTCCTATTTCGACCTTTTTTTTCGTGAAACCCGTGTCCAATTTTTTAGTTGAAACTTGAAACTAAGATTGAAGTTATTACTTCATTTCTCTTTGGATTAATTTGAAGTTATTATATTCTTTTTGGATTTTTAAATTCTTTTTATGTTCTTCATCAATTGCATTTGTCTCCTTCAACAATTCTTCTTCGTTCTTGACAGTGTTATTGTAGGTATTTGTTTGATATATTTGTTTTTAAATATATTTTTTAGTGCAATGAGTAAATCCGTTCTAGAGATTTGGTAATTGATTAAATATATAGTAATGTATAGTATATTGTTGCATTGTTTATTGTTTCCTTGGAAATATACTACTTCGTTGACCATCCCACCTCAGCACCTCTTTAACCTGTCTAGTATTTTAGTTCATAGTAATGTGATATAGATAACGGTTCAGTTGTTGAATTGTTTAAGTAACACTATTGCTATGGGATGTTCTGAGAAGCTATTCTTTTTTTGTTGAGATTTTTAAACTAATAGGCCAGATAAGTTGTTTCTGTTCCTGTGTGGGCCTATTATATTAGAGAAAGAAAATTTTGTTCTCCAATCTTTTTATTGTACTTGGTCATGTGTAATTGTGTATCACTGTATTAGTGTATATCATTGTATATTTGCATGTATGTTGCTCTGAGTAATTAGTATACATGCTCCAATTTCTACATCCAAAATAAGGTCAAATCATTAATGAGGTCTTATTCTCACATTTTAATGATTCAACTACATTGTCCAGATAATTTAGATATATACCTCAATCCCTGTCTAGATGTTGTTCTTAAAACCGCCACATACAATTGCCCATGTGTGAAAATTATAATAGATTCACATGAATTTCCAACCTGAATTTCCTAGTACCTTGGAAAGCAGTGGAGGGTCTTTATGATTTTGGCAAGTCTCGTGCTATTGGTATTAGAAATTTTTTATCAAAAAAGTTGGGAGAGCTTTTAGAAGTTTCAAGTGTCCTTGCTGCTGTCAATCATGTGGAATGCCACCCAGCTTGGCAACAGTCTCAGTCGTGAGCTTTTTGCCAATTGAACGGAGTACACCTATCCGTGAGTTATAACTTTAAGGAACTTAAACTTCTAACTTTAATATTATACCCCTCTTTGCAGAGCTTTTTTTCAATATCTGGCCTTCACATTGCAGGGATATTAACCATTAGGTTCTCCTGGTTCAACATGACTAAAGAGTATTGTGCGTAAGCCTAAGATTAAGTATGGTGTCAGAGAAATTGTTAAAGACACATGTACAAATTGCTCTTAGTTGGGGACTCCAAATGGGTAACAGTGTGCTGCCTAAGAGGCATGGATGATGGAGAATCTTTACTGCTTTGATTGGTCGATTCCTGAGGACTCTTTTGTGAAGTTCTCTAAAATTGAACAGACAATAACTAATCTCTTGTAATACTTTATGGAATTGTAGGTAGATTTTGTTCTTTGCATGCTCTGACTACATTTAATCAATCATTGCATGTTGTCCACTTATGCATATGAAGCCATTTATTATTTTTTATTATTCAAAAAATATGATCGGGGGTTGAACTGGATTTGATATGTACCATTCCGATGCTATCTAGTCATATTTTCTGTGTGTTTGGTATTCTTGAGAATAGTATGTTGGTAACCAACATGTTAGTTATTCACTTGTGCTTATTGACTCGTCTTCTACTTGTTCAGTTAGGCTTTTGGTGGTGTTGTTCATAAAATTAATCTGTAATTTCTAGACATCAAAATTACGTATGTCGTAGTAGGCAGTACTATTTATGTCTTGATGTGGTGGTCAGGCACTATATATTAACTTTGTTTTTTGTTTCGAATTAACTGTAAACTTACCAAATGGTTGCATGACAATATTTTGACGCATTGAGTGAGAAGGTGTTGCAAAAGATTGATTTGGGAATTTATAAGGTGTTACAAAAGATTGGTTTGGGAATTGATACGCAAGGTAATGTCCATAAGGAGTTAATAAATGGTAAAACGATAGTTTTACCTACGAACAAGCAATGAAACTCAAACGTAAGTAAAACTAAAACTATTTTCTTGCTTATATATCAAAGATTCTACTCTCGTTATCAATGCAATATGTTTATAGTAGAGAATTCGTTCCACTCCTAGCTCGTTTAGAATGTAACGTTTCCTAGTTCGTGTAAGCTAACAAAGTCGTGAGAGTAATGGAATTGAAATTAACTACGATGGTAATTCAACTAATCTAGATGTGATAAATGAAATGACAGCAATTTAATACTAAATTGACAATATGAGGAGGAATTAGGGGAATTTGATTCCACCTTGATTCGACTCAATTAACTAATGAAGAATTTGTCGTAATCCGAATTGAAATGTTTTCGCATAACAATTGGGTCTATCTAATCCCTAATCATTCATGGTAATCTCTACCAACTAACAATCAACATGTGAAGCAATCAAATCCATTCTCATAGAAAACTAATTACTTTCTAGAATGGAATAGATTACTACGGCGATTTCTACGCTAATAAAATCAAGTTTCATCAAGGCTTCCTCAAACCCTTCTAATGGAGGTTTTAGCCTTGAATCATTACAATATCATTTCTAACACAAGAACAAATAGAACAAGTCATTATTGAATAAGTATTAAACTTTATTAATCTATTTGAACAATAATAATAATGATTCACAATGAATTAAAACTGAATTTAAAACTAAGATTATGAATAACTAATTATCAATTTAAGACAAACTAAATTAAATGAACTAAGTAATGGATTCCAAAAACTAAACTTATTGTTCTAACTAATTTATTGATAATTCACTAGATAAACAATAAGTTATTGATTCTACAAACTAATTTCTTGTTCTAAAAACTAAATGTATAAAAAATAACTAGATATAAACTAAGTTATTGGATTCCTCCTAAGTAAAAACTAAGTTGCTTAAGAGCTAAACCTTTGTCTCCTCATCTGGAGGAGACCAGATCCACCATTTCGTGCATGGGCTGAGGAGCCATGTTTTGGGCCGAAAAATTGAGCCCAAAACATCATTACTTCAGTCCACAAAGGGGTTTTTAGTTGGAAATGACTTCAACAGCCTTTTCATCCACCTTTGCTCCTCTGATTGGGTCAAGGTTTGGACCATTAGAAATCTCGTTCCGAGTCGGTCGTTTTGACGTAAAGTAGGCCCAATTCCGAGGTCTAAGTCCAAAGATACGGCCTTCGAAAGTTCAGCTGACTTTTATGCGCTATTTTTGCCTGCGTTGACTTTGACTTTTTAGCTTTGACCGGGCTTTACAAAAGCTTCTTCTCCTTCAATCTTGGCCTTTAATCATAGAACTTCTAAGAAACCAACCCTTGCTCCATTATCTCGCAAAAGGGGCGCATTTCTGCACATATTCGACTCCAATGCCTGAACTACATAAGAACATGATAACAATACTAACTCTTACTTATTAATCACATAATTGGTCTAAAAGTAATATTGTTAAGGGGTTAAAACTACAGTTTTGGGATCTTATCAAACTACCCCCAAACAGCATTTTGCTTGTCCTCAAGCAAATATGAGAAATTAGAATAAGTGACCAAAAATGGAGTTCTGACTAATCTCGTTTCGCCGAGTGCGATTGCATTGACCATATGCAACAAGACCTTAAACCACTAGAAATTCTCTAGTGGACGAGTTATAGCCTCGTGAGAGTTTTCTAGTGAAGGTACTCACAAACTTCATCTATACTACAACGACTAAGAAATAAAACTATTGTTTCATTATTTATTCTCAATCATCTATATATCTCACTAGCAATGAATACATAATAATCAAGTCGACACCTAAGCTAATATATACGTAATAATCAATCATCTACGAATAACCATATATACAATGAGTACTGCTATGTAATGCACTAACAGGTTCGTTTCTGAAACCTTGGAATAACGTCCTTAAGTAGATCCTCACATAAATGTCAAGACAAAAACACTCTGATTTTTCCGCTCAAATTTCGCTACTCCAGTGTGCAGTGGGCACACTTTACCTTACAATCTCAATGACACACAAAGAAGCCAAAGTCGATCAATTACATCTACCACTTACTATCACACTAACCTATTTATAATTGAGCTAGAGGTCTTTATTAAGTGTTGCGGGGATTAGGTGATGGTTTAAAAATGAAGAAAATGGATATTCAAAAAGAACCAGTCTGAGATAATAGAGTCTTCATATTATGTAACTAGGGAAAACTTTGTTCTTACTTTGCTTCTACACTTTATTTCCATCCTTAACCATTTTTTTTTTTTTTTTTTTTTTTGGCTTTTGACTCCTTTGATTATGTTTTTGGAGTTCTAACTCTTTATTTATTTATTTATTTTTCTTTTCTTTGGAGGAAAACTTTCTTTTCTTATTTGAAGCAACTAACAATTTCTTGATTTCAAATGTCTTTCTCTTTTCTATTCATCATCTCTATTCTCAGACTCATTCAAAGATGGGTAGGCTGATTTTATTTATTTTTTATTTTTTATTTATTTTTTGTTTTGTAAAAGGGTAAAGGATTTGCGGGTTATGAAAGGCTAAAGAAAGGCTCAGAGGGGCGACTAGCGAAAATAATTTCATATAGGTTTGAATTTCTAGCTATATCGATCCAAAGAGGGCCTAAATTCTCGCTTATGATATGACATAGTGATCAAGCAAGTGGACGTGTGATTTCTCTATTCAGAATTTACTTCTCCCTGTGTCATTTCTCAAATATTTCACTCATATAAGGTTTTATACTATATTCTCACAGGATTTGTAGAATAAGTACTCTAGCCTAGATTTCAAAAACTTACTGCCAATGCAACATAGATACTCATGCAATATATTTATAGAAAGATGCAAAGATTATTACCTACATATTAACCTAAGTTTCTAAAAACTATTCCAATGCAAAGCTAACGTGAAACTTCTAGATTAGTAAGAGTATAGAAAGAAAACAATACCAATATTCCTAAGTGTATATCATAAACTTTTTATTTATATTTTTGAATTTTTTATTTTTTTACTAGAAAACAAGTGCATATTATACATATCTATATCCTAACAGATGCCTTAAATTACGCGTGTTTCTATGCCACTACCAAACAAAAAATCATGCTTTGTCCTCAGAGTATTGAAATAAAAAGGGTAGAAAAATACCATGGAAACGCGTAAAATTTTGGAACATCTGCAAAACAAAGTTAAAACATACTAATATAGATAAATAAAAACAGACGCAACTCTATATGATTTCCACCCATTATGGGGTTTCAAGAAGTAAATTGCTTGGGACATAAGCAGACACGAACAAAAATAAAAACTTACCTCTTATCCAGCATTTAGGCGTTGTCAACCTCTTCTATAAAGAAATGAGGTTCCTTCGCATCCTGCCATGCTATGATGATTTGCCAAGCTTCATGCCATTAATCATCTACGATCGTTAACCTGTTAAGCGCTACTTGGTCGGATGGGGTGTAAGGTGCAACCTGATGAGGTTGTATCATCCACCCTTGCCAAGTCATTGCACGAAAAGATCGAATAATATAATTGGTGGGTCTCACAATGTCGACCCCAACCCAATCCGTGAAGTGGGTACAAAAAACAGGGAAGAAACATAGCATAATATGGCAAACTAAAACATGCATAAGAAGGTATTTATGCCTCATGCTATGGGCTCGTGCTAAACTAGACATTAGGGTCTGGAGAATATCACAGAGTATACGTCCCCCAGCTAAAGCAAGGAAAATATCACAAGTTTCATCATTCGCAGAAGAATAACGTCATTCTCCTCTAATGTTTAGCATGATCCAAAACATAACAGTGCCCACATTCATGGACAGGCTTCCAAGGGCGACGTTATATTCCCCTTGGTCCTCAATCCTAAAGATTCCTACCCCATAATGCTCATGCAAATTCTCATAGTTATAAAGGTACATATTATCGACCAAATAGGCCCATGAGTCTTGTATTTCAGCTGGCATAGCAAGTCCAAGAACAAAGGCTAGCAAGAACCTGGTAATTTCCATCGGTTCATCCTCAATGGTGATGGAGAACACTTGTTCTCCATCCGGTCTATCAAAGAACTTACAATTATCATAAAAATAAGATGTAAGTGCAGGAGAATAAAGTTCATCAGGTCTTACCATTAGCGGTTCCCAGCCTACGTGTATGATCACCTAGCGAAACCAAGCTCCATAGGTGTCGCTTTGGAACAAATCTTCAAAAGACTGCTCCGGTATGATACGAGGCGGTGTCATCATCACAAATACACTCTAGAAGTGTTGCGAACAACCCTAGAAAAACTCACAAAAAATCAAAAAAAAATAGTGGCTTTGAAGGGCAAGGCGCGGGGTGCACTCCGAATTTGCTTGTATAAGGCGCGGGGTGGGTGTGCTCCTGTCTTTGTCGAGGTCCAAGCACTTCAGTGCGGGGTGCGCTCGGATTTTGCCTATGAGAGCGCGGGGCGCGCTCTTGTCTTGATCGAGTTCTAGAGGCTTTAGCGTGGGGTGTGCTCAGATTTAGCCTATTATGGGCGTAGGGTGTGCTCCGTATATCTTGAGTGCTCTGCAGTGAAAAACTAAGAGAAAAGTGAGGAGTGAAAGGTGAGAGTGCAAGGTGAGAGGTGTGGGTTGTGAGTGTAGAGTGAATCAAGTATATATAGGGTTTTAGTTTCTAAAACGAATATCCACAAGTTGCCAAATTTTTTAAAGCAATTGCCGGAACCAAAATATTCTAAAAACCAAAATGAAAACAAGTTATGTGCATATTCCGAATATAAACCAATAACTTTTTGGTTGAATTCAAAATAGCAACTTCCTAATTCTATTCATTGAATTTTCACTCTACAACAATATCTATTCTTAGCCACACCAATATCGACAACATTCTTAAACACTCGTATTTCCACAGTTTGTAAGATTTAACTTCTAAAACAGTGAATAAGATAAAAACAACGCAAAAAAAAAAATAATACCGCCCCAAACAATTCGGGAAGGTGGGATTTATGGAAAATTCATGGCACGCTTGGACAGAAACCAAATTACATTAAAAATTCAATTAACAATCAAATATCAGAAAACGATTACATAATCCAAATCTAACTAATAAACTAAACAACTAGAAATAAAATTCTACAAAAACAGGGAAACTTCCTAAGTTACTATTTTTATGGTTTTAATATTTTTTTAATGTTTTATGAATACGGATTAATATAAGGAAAACAGTAAGTAGTAAAGACGTAAGTCACTCCATAGATAAACATGACTAAAAAAACTGAGAAAACATGCGAGAGTGGAAAGCGTGAATTACGTTAAATGTGGACTTAGGATCCGATACTTACAGCCAAGTGAATGATTGTGAGAAAATTGATGGTTATGGAAGATATGGTGGATATGAATAAATTTTAGAAGTAAGAAATGGAGGAAATGAGAAAGTGGGTTTGTCACAAAATTCATTGGTGGAGTGGGTTGGTATTATCACACATCTGAAAATGAAGGTCTCGGGTGGCACTTTAGGTAGTAGTTTCTTACTATGAGAGTTTAGAAAATCATGAAGCATAGTAAAAACAAGAGGGTCAAATGCAAACTTAAGATTCCTTTGAAAAGGTGGAGGGCAGAGAACACTGATGGAAGGTGAATGAGTGACAGGATAATGTGCGATGGGTGAATGGTGTTCAGCTAGAGCTCTCAAGTCTATATCATCATAAGTTTTTAGATATGCAAGACATTCTTCAATAGGTGAGTTAGAAGAATTATTGGAATAGTGGGTAAAAAAAATTTCTTCTGTCATGGTGTCAATGTTGGAACTTCCAAAGGTTAGAAATTGGTGCATCTAATTATCAGGAACCGTGTTGTCAAAATAATCTTGAGTTAAGCTCTCGATCATGCTAACCTCTCCATCCGAAGTCGTATCTGGGAACTGTTTTGTCATTTTAAAAACATTTACCTCAACAGAAAGATGGCCAAAAGACATGGACATTGAACCATTGCGGCAGTTTATGAGCGCGTTGGCAATATCCAAGAAGGGACGCCCTAAAATGATAGGAACAGAGTCGTTAGGGACTTCTGTGTCGAGGATAATGAAATCAGCCAGATAGTAGAAATCCAGAACCTTAGCAAGCACATTTTTAACAACACCCTTTGGATACTTAATAGACTGATCAGCTAATTGCAATGTCATTTTAGTAAGTTGCATCTCTTGTAGACCTATTTGTTTATAGAGATAATAAGGGAGTAAGTTAGCACTCACCCCTAGGTCTAATAGCGCGGTCGTCGTGTGGGAATCTCCTAAGGTACATTGTATCGTAGGACGACCAGGGTCCTTGTACTTAACGATCACATTATGTTCGGTTAAAGTTGGAAACTATTCAGTTAAAAAGGAATCTTTAGGAATATTTGTCTTACGCCTAGTAGTGCACAACTCTTTAAGAAACTTAGCATGGTAAGTAACTTTTTAATCGCTTCTAGAAAAGGTAGGTTTATCGTTAGATTTTTGAAAACCTCCCTAATCTCATCAAAATTCGTATCCTTGGTTAACATGGCTAATCTTTGGGGAAACAGTAGCGTATGAATCAACAGGATGTCTAAATTTGGCTTTTTGTTTTTTAAGTTGTGGTTTAATTGGTACCTCTACTGGGGTAGGATCTTCAGTTATTACTTCGATATCTAGTACAATATCCAGTGTAGGAACTACTAGTGGGGTAACTACAGGCATAGTTACGGCCTTATTAATCACTCTGCCAGAACGGAGAGTGGTGATGGCCTTTAGCTCACCTACGTTTCTATTTTCATTACTAGTATTACCATTTACCTCAAAGGCTGTGTTTGGTGTTTTAGGATTAGGTATCGCTTGACCTGGAAACACACTTTTTGGTTGTACTTTCTCTTGGGCTAACTGCTGTAAGGATAGTTGGATGGACTGTAAAATCTATTGTTGGGTTTGCATAAAGGCGTCGAAACGATCCGGTTGTGGATGTGTAATTGTTACAGGTGGTGTGACAGGAACTATCTCACGTTGATTATTAACAGGTGGGTTGTGATAGTTATGATTAACCGGAACGATACCTCTATTAGCATTATAATTATTATTGTTGTAATTATTATAATTACCTTGTCTTTGTCCTTGTCCTTGTCTCGGTGGAGCTTGATTGTAATTGTTCGCTGGCTTAACATGTTAATTATTATATGCTGGAGGTGTAACTTGTTGATTATTTCTCCAACTAAAGTTGAGATTTTGTCTCCAAGGTGCATTAGGTTCGCTATTAATGGAACAAACATTGTCTGGCTGAGCGGATGGATTTTATAGACTAAAGGACAATAGAGCTCGGGATCTTGCAGGACTCAAACGTAAAATTTACAGGAATAAAGTTAACATTCATGACAGGGGTAGGCCTTTGTTGAACAGAAATAGCTTCTACCTTTTTAGTGAGGGATTTAATTAGAGTTTTAAGCTCATGATCATATTTAACCTCAAACATACTGGTAGCCTTAACTGTTAAAGAAGAACTAGCGGAGAGGCGGATCGCTACCCCGTAGTTATTATTACGCTTTGTTTGATCTTCTAAAAGCCTATAAGCCTCTGAGGCTCCTTTACTGAGGAAACTGCCCCCATTCATTATATCAAGAACCTCTTTATGGTGGTGTAAAAGTCCCTTGAAAAAGGCACAAACTAACGTGTCTTTCGCAAGGTTATGATGTGGACACTCTATAAGAAGGTCAGTGAAACCATTCCAAGCCTCTGAAAAGGATTCATGAGGATTCTGTCGGAAAAAATGAATCTTGGAAAGCATTTTATCTGTCTTCAATGGTGGGTAAAAATGTTCCATAAACAATTGAACAAGTTTGGCCTATGAGTCCACAGAATTAGGCGTTTGGGCAATTAACCAAGACGCCGCCTTGTCGGCTAGGGTTAAAGGAAACACCCTCAGTTTAATTTGTTCCGCACCTACCATTGGATGATGGAATGTGGTAAGAACTTGTTCAATCCTATGCATATACTGATAAGGTTTTTCATGGTCTAACCCATGAAAAACTGGTAACAAATTAAATATATTTGGGGATTCGAAATCCCCATCGGTCCGCAAGAACGATGCAAGATTTTGGGCTATCGTTCAAGGCTTTGTAAAAGTCAGAGAGAGGAGACTCTCTTTCTTCAGCCATTATTTCAGGTGTAGTGTGTGGTATATTAGATAGGTTTGTGTGTTGACGTTCACGATAGATTATGTTAGTCGTTTTTTCTCTACCTGACCTTAATCTCATGCAAGGCTAAGTCCAATATTAAAGAAACACGACAACAGTCAAGACAACCCTGATATACTAGTAGAAATCCTCTAACAGGAGATGCAAGGAGTGGAAGAAAGAAGTACCTGAATGCCTCATTGCTTCGCTTATGAATAGTGTCTTGCATGCTCTAGCTCAGTGTATTAAACAAGTTAGAAACACTGAATAACTTGAAGAAATATAAGTTTGTACTAACCTGTGGAAATCGGTCGTTTCGAAAGGGCGCTGGGGCGCCAGATTTTTGCTTTTACAAAGGCGAGGGGTGCGCCAGTGTCTTAGCCGATGTCCGACAACTCAAAGACGAGTGCGCTCTGAATTTGCCTTGGAGAGCGCGGGGTGCGCTCAGTGTATCCTTGTGGAAAAAAAAATTAGTTCTGAAGCAAACAACTACAGTTAGAACCAAACAAGGGTGGGTGGGTTTAATGGGACTTTGGTAAGATTATCACTACTAAAGAAAATGAAACTAAACACAACTAAGATGGCAGCGACGCCATTTGATAAAAGGGAAAACGATAGTTTTACCTATGAATAAGCGATGAAACTCAAACGTAAGTAAAACTAAAACTATTTTCTTGCTTATATATCAAAGATTCTACTCTCGTTATCAATGCAATATGTTTTGAGTAGAGAATTCGTTTCACTCCTAGCTCGTTTAGAAAGTAACGTTTCCTAGTTCGTGTAAGCTAACAAAGTCGTGAGAGTAATGGAATTGAAATTAACTACGATGGAAATTCAACTAATCTAGATGTGATAAATGAAATGACAGCAATTTAATACTAAATTGACAAAATATGAGGAGGAATTAAGGGAATTTGATTCCACCTTAATTCAACTCAATTAACTAATGAAGAATTTGTCGTAATCCGAATTGAAATATTTTCGCATAACAATTGGGTCTATCTAATCCCTAATCATTCATGGTAATCTCTACCAACTAACAATCAACATGTGAAGCAATCAAACTCATTCTCATGAAGAACTAATTACTTTCTAGAATGGAATAGATTTCTATGACGATTTCTACGCTAATAAAATCAAGTTTCATCAAGGCTTCCTCAAACCCCTCTAATGGAGGTTTTAGCCTTGAATCATTACACTATCATTTCTAACACAAGAACAAATAGAACAAGTCATTATTGAATAAGTATTAAACTCTATTAATCTATTTGAACAATAATAATAATGATTCACAATGAATTAAAATTGAATTTAAAACTAAGATTATGAATAACTAATTATCAATTTAAGACAAACTAAATGAAATGAACTAAGTAATGGATTCCAAAAACTAAATTTACTATTCTAACTAATTTATTGATAATTCACTAGATAAACAATAAGTTATTGATTCTACAAACTAATTTCTTGTTCTAAAAACTAAATTTATCAAAAATAACTAGATCTAAACTAAGTTATTGGATTCCTCCTAAGTAAAAACTAAGTTGCCTAAGAGCTAAGTCTTTGTCTCCTCATCTGGAGTATACCAGATCCACAATTTCGTGCATGGGCTGAGGAGCCATGTTTTGGGCTGGAAAATCGAGCTCAAAACCTCATTACTTCAGTTCACAAAGGGGTTTTTAGCTAGAAATGACTTCAATAGCCTGTTTGTCCACTTTTTCTCCTCTGATTGGGTTAAGGCTTAGACCATTAGAAAGTTCATTACGAGCCGGTCGTTTTGACGTAAGGTAGGCCCAATTCCGAAGTCTGAGTCCAAAGATATGGCCTTCGAAAGTTCAGCTAATTTTTATGTGCTATTTCTGCCCGCGTTGACTTTGACTTTTCAGCTTTGACCGGGGTTTACAAAAGCTTATTCTCCTTGAATCTTGGCCTTTAATCATAGAACTTCTAAGCAACTAACCCTTGCTCTATTATCTCGCAAAAGGGGAGCATTTCAGCACATATTCGACTCCAATGCCTGAAATACATAAGAACACGATAACAATACTAACTCTTACTTATTAATCACATAATTGGTGTAAAAGTAATATTGTTAAGAGGTTAAAACTACAGTTTTAGGCTCTTATCAGGAGTCCAATTCAACAACTGACTTTATAACTCTTTTTTAAAAAAGAAATATTTAGAGGGTTAAGGCAGACCAACACCGGTTACATTAAAGGACCCTAGCCTGAAAGCTTACATTGCCCGAAGGCTCATCAACCCCAAAGGGAACCTATCCCGAAGGCTCTCGCCGATGCACCATTTTGAGTAGACCTAACCGCCTCCACCTTGTCCATGAAGACTTGCTTTCGCTCCTCGGTCCACCCATCATAGCAGCACCTTGTTTCTAGCCCGACGACTCACTTGGCCAAAAGGCCCATCACATAATTATACAAGAAATAAATCCTAACCAACACTTGGTGAGATTCAAACTTGTAACCTCTCCCATGAAGATAGGGGTACACAACCAACTGAGCTAGAAGCTCTTGTTATTATTAAAAATGATTAAAAGTTTGGCTTTTCATGAATGACTACCACGATCCTCGGTTGACTCTTCTTCAGTTTCCAGTTTTTCAAAATCATCAACCAATTTGTATGACTACCGAGTCGGGTTCTTCTCTTACCCGTATCGAATAGAACATGCTGAGCAAAATCTTCTTCATATAAAACTTGATCGATTTAGATCGGGAAAATCGTACGGATTTTATGAAACTGTGTGCTATGGGCTCGAATCCTTAGCCATCTGTCTCCCTTATTTGATTTCTTTTCTATTTTATTGCATTTTATATATTAGAGGACCTATATTTGTATTTAGTCCAATAAAAAATGATTCTATCATTGATTTATCTGCAATTCAATATGGATGGATATATACCACATATATATATGCCTATCTTACTCTCACTTTTCCCTATAATTTTTTAATACTTGAAACTTTATCTATAAGGCTAATAAGATTTAAACTTCCCCTATAGATTGAGAGTTTCCTAATAGGAAATGCTTCATTTTTATAGATTTTACATTTAAATTTTTTACAATTTAGTTCAACCATAAAATGTGATGCCTACAATTTTATGACGACATTCTCTCACTCAGATTTTATGATTTTCCTATAGGTAAATTGTTAATACCATTGGGGGTAAGATAATGCGGATGTGACATGTCTGTATACACGCGGTTTATAGTGCAAATAGATAGTCTTAGAATAATAATATGAAGTCCATTTATGTTGTTGAGAATGGAAATCAAGACATATTTAATATTGTTCTTTCCATGATCACCGTGTTATGCTAGTTTCTGGTTAATTTGTATTCTTTTCTACTGTGCTTTCATGGCTTTATTATCTATTCTCTCCGAAACTTCCAATTATTTTTAAAAAATTTAGGAGAGAGCTTCAGATTTACGTATTTTTTAGGAAATAATTGCTAGTTAAACATAATTATTTTTGCGGAATTTGTGGGGTAAAAATAATTGCTAGTTAAACATAATTATTTTTGTGGAATTTGTGGGGTAATTTCTTTCCTATTTTTGAGAAAATAATAGATAATTAAAAATAATTATGTTTTAGGAAATAATTGTACATACTAATTTGAATTGCACTTAAGTTGGGAGAGTTGTACTAAAAGAGTACATATTGTTAAATGGCTTATGTTGATATTTAATTCCAACATTGAAGAAAAATCTATACGTACATAATTTGTGGGGGTAATAAGATTATGTTTCCTATTTTTTAGAAAATAATTGGTATATTCTTTATACTACGGAATTTGTGTGGTAATTTTTTCCTATTTTTGAGGAAAAAATTGCTAGTTAAACATAATTATGTTTGGGCAGAATTTGTGGGGACTAATTTAAATTGCACTTAAGTTGGAGAGTAAGTAAGCACTCTTTTGGAAAGTGAAAATTGAATCAAACTCTATAAAGAGTCCACGTGGCATGGTAGAAAGCATTGTATTAGAATGTCACCTAGGAGAGAGAAAAATCTATTTCAAAGGTCTCTGCTTTAGTATATAGATAAATTGCCAAGAAATATCTCCAAACTATAAGGACTCACACCTCCCAAGATTTTTCCAAACTTCTACTACTGCACCCATGTAAATATAAACAAAAACCATTCCAATAAACCATTGTTTGTTTTTACTTTTCCTTATTGCCCTTACAAAAATTACATTTATTTGGTGACCAAAACTATTAAAAGATGACAATTGTGTCATTGAAAATTAGTCAAGACTACTGCGTAATAGAATATAAAATAATTTTCTTGTAGATTCTTTGATTGTGTACTTTGAGAAAAACAATACTCGGATCAGAGTATTGATATGGATTATTCTATTATATATGTTTTTGAGAACATGGTGGAAGGGCTGCGAGTGCAAGTTCAAATGCCGAACTTAAGTGGTATATCTTTGAGAGTGCGCAAAAGCATAACGAGACATTTACTCTCTTTTTTGAGTTTGTATGGATTTAGACACTCGACAATGATTTTGAGTTAAAAAAAATTACACCTTTAAATTAAAAAACTTTTGGATGACTTTCAAAGAAGTCAGACTTAACATGCGATTTCTATTATATATTTATTTATTTGGGTGGTGGGGGTGGGGGTGTTGAATATAATCTTGCACCCCCTGGCTTAGAATCCTAATTTTGTCTGCCTAAAAAACAATACATTTTAGTATGGGTGATCGAGGGGAAGAAATTCTTTTTGCCTCTCTCGATTGAGGGAAAAATGAGCTTGTCCTTCGCTATAAAACTGATCGTTTACACTTGACCGCACCGGTTGAAATCCAGAAAGTGAAACAGACTAACAAGCGTCTTGCAAAAGGTGTTCTACTAGATTATCTCGACTCTTTTTTGAGAGCTAATAAATGTTGTCCGCATCTTCTTAAACCTGTCTACTATTCTTACGAGAATGAAAAACTTATATTCAAAGGGTATAAAACAAATTCAAAAGAATTAGTTCTCGAAAAACTATTACATTATTTATGTATGGATGACAGCGGGGTGAGCTTTTAATTTACTTCTCTCTAAGGCTAAGTCCAATGGTTTGGTGCGTGAAAACACCAAATCACAATAGTATAGTAGATAGGGTTAGTGGGATGGCGTTTACGTGTCCAATAGGTTTTAGCATATAACAGTAAACAAAATATTTTTTTCAATTCTAGCCACCATTGGCGAGGGCGGGTGCAAAACATTTTTTTTTTTTTTTCCGATTCTAGCCGCCATTGGAGAGGGTGGGGGAAAAATAATTTTTATTTTCTCTGGCCGCCATTGCCTTTGGCGTATGGAAGTTTCTCTTTACTCTTTTGCCGTTTCTCCTATCTGTCGCTCTCTTTATCATCAAAATTCAACAAATAATCAGCGAAATTCAACAAATAAATAAGAAAAACAGTAAAAGAAAATTAACCAAAACTCTCGCTATTCAAGTCTCCCGTATTTTTTATTTCTTTTACTGCCCAATTCTTCAATCTCTTGCCGATACAACACCCACTTCCGCAAACATGTATGATACAGGGTGGGATAAAATTAAATAACAATTTGAGAATCAGAGGATGATACGGGGTTTTATAAAGGCACAAACTATGAGAAGTGTTACAAGTCGTTGACAACTTATAAATAAATCAGTTACTTTATTTCGTGGATGTTTGAATCAAGCCGAAGATATGAACAGATTAGGAACTAACGAAATAGACATTGTAAATTATTATTATTATTATTATTATTATTATTATTATTATTATTATTATTATTATTATTATATAATTGATTAAACTCAAACTATTTTTTTTTCTTTTACAGATGGACCAAGCAAGGAAGTTGTATGTCACCAGGTCTTCAGATAATAAACCCTTCAAATTTGATCATGCGTGGTTTATTTTAAAAGACTACAAAAAATGAGCGCGCCATTCAATTCCAACTACACCTAGTTTCTCTCAAACTAATTTTCATAACGGGTCTCCAGCTCCATTAAATGAACAAAATGGCATGGGGGGAACACCTGATTCTGAAATGCAAGGACCTGGTTCATCAAAAAGACCGGATTGTGGAAGAGACAAATCAAAACACAAAAAAAATAGTTGACAGTCAAAACGAAACTTCTCTCAAAAATTAACGTGACAATCTCAACGGGCGATGGAGGCCCATTGAGGCAGCTACTGACTGTGGGAAAAAATTCTATGAAAGTGAAGCGTCTAATCCTTCAAGGATTAAACTTGCAGAAAAAAAAAAATTACGTGAGACATTGGCATGGGAAGAGGAGATCATGAACACAAATACATCGACTATGACACCTCAAGGTAAAAAATGATACAAAAACGCAAAGAAACAAAATTTTGAAATATCAAACTCTTCGCAATGCAAAAACTGCTTCAAGAAATTTGCACTTTGAAGAATACGGGGAAGAAAGTGATTGATTAATTTGATTAAGTATTTTAAATGCTTCATACATATTTGATGCATTTTTAATGTATTTCCTTTTAATTTGTTGTTTTTTTATTTTCAATAAATGTTTTATTTCAATAATTAATTAAGTTGTTGCAAATCGGAATAAATTTAATCTTAAAATTGAAATTAGAACAAAGAAATACAACTAAAGCAAAAAATATAAAAGGGTATGATAGAATGGTAATTGCACAAACTAATTTACGAAAAAAACTTAAAATAGAGAATTCAATTGTAACCGCTATTGTGAGTGGCGGGTGGAAATATGAATTGAAATTCTAACTGCCACAGTGAGTGGCGTGTAGAGTTATTTCGAAATTAAATCGAAATTCTAACCGCTATCCACATAGGCGTACAAATTTATTTGAAATTTTTTCTGTAGCCGCCACTCGTTCTGGCGTGCAGAGCATACGTTATATCGTTAAAAGTGACTGTATACATAGCGAAATTTATAACGATAGCGTTGGCGGGTTAACGTTTTAACGTACCATTATATCACATTTTACGTGAAATTTGGTGTTTTGCCGCACCATTGGACTTAGCCTAAGTCTCTAGTGCTCTTTAGCATTTCTAAAGAACTGGTCAATGAGTTTGGATATGTTTGGACGAGGGCGTATGTTTGCTATTCCTTTGATCCTAATAACATTGTTTTTATAATTGAAGATGAAGAGATTATTTTTACAAATGAAGATGAAGAGTTCGATTGACCAAAAGCTTAAAGACATTCACTACATACCGAGATGGGGGTATAGTAAAATCTCACTTAGCTCTATTTCATTTGTTCTGGTAAGATAATGAAGCCTTGTTATTTACTATATTTATCTTTTATGTTAATCTCACTCAGCTCTATTTTTGTTTTATTTTTGGGTTATATAGGCTTTGGTACCAATTTTTAGACCGATATTAAGAAATACTTTACCGTCATTTGGAGTTCATATAAAGTGGAGTTCATATAACGGGCTCGAGTAACCTGCCCGTTATATAAACTCCAATCATACGAACTCTAAAGAAACGTACTCCACCATGAAAAATAATAAATTAGAAGCTGATTTTTGGTGGAGATATTCTTCCCACAATATAGATCTTCCTTAGAAAAAATCAGCACATTTGAAGATGTCTAGGCGTATCAAAATTTGCTTATAGTGTTATAAAATTATCCAACGGTCTAGATTTTCAAATTTCAAAACAACTTTTGACAAGGTTAAACATTTTCGTTTGGGCTGATTTTTTGTAGGAAGATTCTCTATTATGAGAAGACTATCTTCACAAAAAATCAGCTCTCAATTCATCTGATAAATCAATTTTTGGTAGTGGAGTTTATTTGGAGTTCATATAACAGGTTCGTTTAAGTAATTAGGTTTTAGTACTACTTTTTAGAAAGTAATTAGGTTTTGGTACAACTTTTTGATGAATCACTTACGGTGCTAGCTCGTCCTTAAGGCAAAAAAGGTGACCGCCTAAGGCCTCATTTTCAGGAAGGCCTCAATCTCAAAAAGTTTCCATAAAAATAAGCCTCATCTATCGTAAATTGATAAAATCTCCAAAATGTTTCATAAAAATAGGCCTCATCTCTCCTAAGTTTCCATAAAAATAAGCTTCAATTTACAAATTTGAGAAACCCAAAGAAATTTCCAAAAATAGGACTCGAACAAAGTAACAACTACTCCAAAATATTTGGCCACATTTTGGGGGAAAAGGCCACATTTTGGGGAGTTACGCCTTAGGCCTCGAGTTTGGTCGAGCTAGCCCTAGTCACTTCACCACGTGCTACATGATTTACATCCTTATTGGTCATTGTGATCTAAAATAATATTGTCCGTTAATTTTTTATTTTGCTTATTTAGAAAAAATTCATGAGATAAGGAGGAAAAAATCTCACATATCCATCGTAACCATATCTTCTTCTCTATCCATTAGACCCATCATCTTCTCTCACTCAAACTTTAACACTTATTTACTCTCTCATCTCAAACACTTACGCATGACGCTTTTTCATCAAAATCTAAAGTTTAGTACATAGACCCTTACATCTCATCACTATTATCATAATCTTCAAATTTCATCGTCATTTTTAAACAAATGAAGTTTTACTATTTCCTAATTTATTTTAAAAGTTGTATTATTTCCTAATATCACTATTAAAAATTGTACCAAAACCTAAAAAAAACTCTACACTTTTTTACGTGAAATGGTATTGTGGACAATATGAAAATCCATACATATTGAAACAATTTGATCGTGGTCAACTGATAGAAGTGATACTATTTCCTAATTTATTTGAAAAGTAGTAGTATTTCCTAATATAAGTCTAAAAACTGGTACTAAAACCTAAATAATAACCCCATTTATTTTTCTTTTACTTTTCTTCAAATGATCATTCCATTACAACTTTAGAAACTCATTTGAATATTAAGCCATATTCCAATACATAAAATTTCCCAACGTGAACGGCCATTATTTTATAATACCTTGATGCAGTAGCCAGCACTATCACCAAGTTCGGCGTTTTTTTGAATAAAACGTGTTTAAAACCCGTTAAATTACAAAGGCATCTTGTATACGTTTAGAACCCGTGTTTTCAAAATATCGTGTTTAAAACGTTTGTAACGCGATTTAAACGTAAAAACCGTATATATCACGAGATTTCAAAAAGATCGCGTTTTAAACTTTCTTCTCTTTGGTTTTGTTCGGTCACTTACTCACAGAGTCACAGAGTCGCACAGTAGAAAAAAAACAAAACGAGAACTTTACCCCAAAAGAAAGAACCCGATCGAGAAGAGCTCCTTCACCAGTTCACCACCAAGTCGCCAACTACCAAAGTACAAGGTTAGCTCTCTCTCTCTTGGTCCTTGCTTACTGCTTCTATCTATCTCTCTTATTAATTGCAAGAAGTAAGTCAAGTAACAGACTTGCACAGTTGCACCCCCATTAATAACCCGGAATAGCCTTGCAATAAGTAATTGAAGCATTAAATTTCTGTTAGTCCTTCATTCAATAATTGTTGTTGTTTATGGAACTACATTTTCAAATTTGTAATCTTTTGATTCTTTTCTAATGTATTTTTAGATATGCCAAGGGTTAGAGATCCATTATGGGAGCATGCCGAGCCAACAACACAAAAGAAGAACAAATGCAAATTTTGTCAACTTGAGATATCTGGGGGAATAAGTAGGCTGAAGTATCACTGAGCAAAAATGATTGGGCATGATGTTAGTCCTTGCACTGCTGTGAGTCTGTGACTGATGAAGTGATGGAGTTGGCACTCAATGCCGTAACCGAAATAGAGGACATGCCTTGTGTTAACAAGAAAGCTAGAAGGAGTAACTCCAAAGAAGGAAACACATGCTCAAGCTTCAATTTCGGGTCTCAACAATCGGTTTATAGGGCATCAGGACAGTCAAGCACCATTTTCCACTAACCGAAGGTTTTGGAACTACTGAAAAAGAAGGAAAAGGAGGTTGCTGATATTATGAGAGTAAAATTTATTTTTGCAAACAACCAAATTTAATTACTTTTATATCACTATGAATAATTTCTAATTCAAGGATGGTGTGTTGATATGTTAAAAACATATGATTCTTTGTGCAAGTATGTGCTTCAATTGTGGACGGACATATATAGTGTCATGCACAACTTATACATTGTCGTATATAAGCTTATATATTGTTGTATATAAACTTTCTCTATTATATAGTGTCGTGCACAGCTTATACATTGTCGTATATAAGCTTCCCAAGAACAAGTTGTTCAAGACACTCTATATAAGCTGCCTTCAAACATGTCCATTAAAGAGAAAGCTTGAACAAAGTAATACTTCACATTCAGTTGAAAAAACCATTTCACATTCAGTTCAAAATAACTTATAACAAAATAATAAGTGAAACAAACTTGCACCAAAATAAGAAAGTGACATAGAGGCTGAATTAATTTTGCCAAAACATGTCCATTGCTGAATTAATTTTGCCCAAGCAATTCCCACAAATGATCTATCAAAGCAGCCTGAAAAACTATATGAGTCTGTCTACAACGAATTTTGCGATGCCAACCAAGGAACCGTTGGAACCTTCCTTCATCGTTTTCATTAACCTCAAATTCCCAATTATCATATGATTTGTTTGAATGAAATGAGCAAGTAGTGTTTGATCTTGATTTGACTCATCCATCTCAATTTCATGAAGAGATAAATTTACACCAAAAATCATTGTACTAAAATTAGAATTAGAAATGGGTGGAACTAAACTTCTTTTTTTATCTGTAGAAAGATGTAAGATAGAGAGTGGTAAGGTATTTGGACGGATATGGGGTGGTGGCAAGGAAAGAGGAGTCGCAACATTTTACCGTAAGTGAATTGTGCGTATAGGATATATTTCATTATAAAACAATAATTTGGAGTGTGGTGCGTTGGTGCAGAAAAAATTTCGTACTTCAACTAGCATCATCTTTTAAGTGGATGACATCACTTTGCACTCCAAATCAAGTAATTGCGTTGAAGATACTCTTAATGAATTTTTAGTACCCCTGTTTCATAGATTGAGGTAGTACCCCTGATTGACAGGAGGACTTGAACATTTACCCCATAATATGATCCTGGGGAATGCTAAGATATATCGGAAGTGTTTTGTACTTTTGTTAAAGTAGTAATAGCTAGAAATATAGATGGCCTTGCATCATCGTGCAGTTAATATCTCCCAGGCCAAGTTTATTGTCAAAACTGCTACTACTACAAATCAAGTAAAAATGAGTATATAGAGCTTGCAACTTGTTGGACAGATCCCTGCTTGATATAAATTAGCGTCAGATTTTCACTTCTCAGTTCATGATTATACTCTAATCTTTAACATCTACCACAATGACAGTAACTACAGGAAAGTCCCTAAATCCTGATAACACAAGAAAATAATACATCAAGCAAAACCAAGGTCGATTACAATATGCGAGAAGCCAATCAACATTCTCTACAACAAATTTCTCAAATAAACAAAGAAAAAGTTGATACAGGATTTACAAGGATTTCAAAAAATATATGTAGGGAAAAAATCAAAATCAAATGGTAGAAAAGGGCTAAAAGAAAAAGTTTACAAAAATGATCAACTCATTAATTCCTTATTATTATTTTTTCAAATTCTTTTTTCCACTCCTATATAAAATCAGTCTACTTATCTATGGTATTTTTTTTTACCATTTCTTACCGCTTTTTTTTTACGTATTGTAAGTACCCTCCGTTCTACACTACAGAGCACGTGTCCACATGGCAGGACGTCTTACTTTAGCTCGTCCCACAACATCAGATCGTACCAACGACCCCGCACCCAGGTCGTCACCAGCAACAGTTACAGCCATTAATGGAAAGATATCAACTAGCACAATCTTGGAGCTCAATCAACGCCACAATCAAGAAAACATTAACTTTATAACAGCACATTAATGGCGAATCACCAAGATAGCACACAAGGTGGATCTGCAATCCATAACGGTTCAAGCACATATCTATAAACAGAGAGAGATGAACTACATAAGGCTTGATTCAAGTTTACCCCGAGAAACTTGATACGTAGGCAACTCTTATCCCAAGAAGAGTGCAGCCATTTCCTATCCAACCAATTATCAAGTCGTAGTCCCAAAATAACCAACATCTACATTGGCGCCATCTGCCAGTTCGTTTCCTTAAGAAAAGAACAACCACTCTTTTCTCAAGCCCACGAAGCTGGTCAGAAAAACCACAATGGAGCCCAACCTACAAGCATTGGCAGACCAGATGAAGACACTCCAAGAAGCCTTCATCACTTTGCAACAAGAAAACCAAACAATGCGAGAGCAGGCCAACTCCAACGCCAACAATGGCACCACAGAAGACAAGGAGCACAACATTGTTGTAGCCCTAACCAACACCACCAATCAGCGTTTAGAAAACTTCGTGCAAAAACTAGAGAAGTCAAAGGAAAGAGCCAGCGCGATCCAGATCGCTCAGAAGATGCTAGAGACGTACAAAACATCACCATTCATCCAAGATATCCGAGACAAACAACCTCCTTCAGAGTTCATCTAACCAAAGTTCCCGTTGTACGACGGTAGCTCCTGCCTAGGCTAGCACGTAGCTCGCTTCAACCAAATCCTAGCACTCTACAGCCATCCTGACTACGACTACCTGAAGTGCAAACTTTTTCCAGCCAGTTTAAAGGACGGAGCAATAGACTGGTTTTACACACTCCCTCCAGATTTGATCAACAACTTCAACAGCCTTGCTGAGACATTCGTAGCAGAGTTCGTCCACAATAGAAAGAAGCACGCCGACCTGGACTCCTTGTTTCAGCTCAAGCAAGCTCATGGCAAAACGATCTGAGCCTTCCTAGGACGTTTTAAAAAGGACCTCCTCTCGCTCGAGTCAGGACTCAGTGACGGTTTTGCAATTTCTGCTTTCACAAACGCCCTCTTGGACGACTCCAACCTAGCAGGGTCCCTCATGCGCAACAAGCCAGACACCTCAGCAGACCTGTACCACAGAGTCGACAAATACATCAAGTACGAAGAATGGATGGCCAAGTGCAAAGGCAAAGAGGTCCTGGCAGTTAGCAACGAGCCAAGGAAAGCAAGCAATATTCAAACAGTAACAACAACAACAAGAGATCCAACTCCAGTAAACCCTCATACACAAAGAGGGAATTCTCCAACTTCTCCAGGATGCCAAGTCAAATCCTGAAGAAAATCTATACATCACCATACTTCAAACCAAACATCAACAAGGTGATAGTCATACCAGAGCTCCCATACTGTCATTTCCACAAACTCCACCACCACAACACCAATGATTGCTGGAGCCTCAAGCACTACCTCCAAGACCTAGTGGAGGAAGGCAAATTAAAAGAGTTCTTGCCAGAAAGCGATCTTAGGCACAAGCTGGATGCCAAACGCCACAGAAGCAGGAGCTGCAGCAATGAACGACACGCCAAACAACGTAAAACGAGAACAACTTCGACAATCTAAGTTTCCGTGTCGGTCAAGGCAAAAACAGAAGACAAAGACTCCTCCGACCAAGATGAGGACAAAGTAATCAACATGATTACGGACACACCTCAAACGATCGAAACCTCGGTCGGAGAAGCCTGTAAGAGTGGGAGCAATCCAAGAAATCTACCACCTCTCACACAAAGCCGAGATTATCAACCCCACCAACCCGAAGAGGACAACAGCAATTTCATTCACAGGAGAGGATCTAGACAAGGTGTGCCTACCTCACAATGATGCCTTGGTAGTGCATGTCAAAATCAACGGTTGGACAGTGAAAAGAGTCCTCATCGATCTAGGGAGCTCATGCGACATACTGTTCAATCAAACAAACAAGGACATGCACCTACCGGACTTGGTAATGATAGAGTCCAATGCACTGCTCTATGGGTTTAACGAAGATCACACAGATGCCATCAAAGACGTAATCCTACCAGTCTCTATTGGTGAAAAAGAGGACATGGTCAAAACTTCAACATGCTTCAGTGTGATCGATGTTAGGTCGTCCTACACTGCCATTCTAGGACGCCGTTGGATTCACAAAATCCAAGCAATTACATCAACCCTACACCAGGTCCTACGATATCCCGGTCCCAGAGGCATGAGGGAGCTTAGAAGCAACCAACTAGAAGCTCACCAATGCAATCAGGTCAGCACTACGACCTCACCCAAGCCTCAGGTCGTCAAAGCCAAGGACGTCCCAACAAAGCAGGATCCTCAAACATCCAAAACTCCAAAGAACAAAGATCGAAAAAAAGCTCACGGAAAAACAAGCTCGATAGAACCGGAAAGAAAAAAAGTCAATTTGGGCAATAACCGATGACCCAAAATTTGTTTATGTAGGGGCTGACTTAGACCCCAAGCTCAAGGAGCAGCTTGTCAAATTTCTATCTCTCAATAAAGATGTTTTTGCTTGGTCGTATATCGATATGTCAGGAATCGACCCTCAGGTCGCTTGCCACAAGTTAAATGTAGATCCAACCATCAAACCTATCAAACAACGACCTAGAAAGCTAGCACTCAAGTTTCAAAAAGCCATCAACGAAGAGATAGAAAAGCTTAAAAATGTTGGATTCATCAGAGAAGTCGAGTACCTGACCTGGCTTTCCAACATAATAGTCGTTCCAAAGAAGAATGGTCAGGTACGACTCTGCATAGATTTCACCAACGTCAACAAGCACTTTAAAAGACGACTTCCCCTACCAAGAATCGACATCTTGGTAAACCAAACTTGCGGCCATGAGTTTTGTCATTCATGGACGATACTGATGGTACAACCAAATACCACTTGCAGAAGAAGATCAGGAAAAGACGTCCTTCATAACCGAGCAAGGTACGTTCTGCTATAACGTCCTACCTTTTGGCTTGAAGAACGCAAGAGCGACCTACCAAAGACTTGTCACCAAAATGTTCAAAGACTTGCTAGGAGACACTATGGAGGTCTACATAGACGACATGGTGGTCAAAAGCGAAAAGGCAGGTGATCACATCTCCCACCTACAAGAGGCCTTTGAACGACTTCGCCAAAACAAGATGAAGCTCAACCCAGCCAAATGCATATTTGGAGTAGCCTCAAGGAAATTCTTAGGTTACCTTGTGTCACAAAGGTGCATTGAAGCAAACCCATAACAGATACGAGCTCTCCTTGAAATGCCATAACCAACGACAAAGCAACAAATCCATAAGTTATCTAACATGGTTTCAGCCCTCAACAGGTTCATCTCAAGAGCATCTGACAAATGCAGACCATTCCCCGCAATACTCAAAAAAGGGAGCAACATTCACTTGGACAGACGAGTGCCATAAAGCCTTCACCGACCTGAAAGCTTATTTATCAACTCCACCCGTCATGTCCAAACCAGAAGAAGGAGAAACACTAGGGCTGTACCTTGCAACTACCAACTTCGCAATCAGCTCAGTTCTCTTTCGCGAGCATGATGGAATCGAAAAGCCTGTCTACTTCACCAGCAAGATGTTGGCAGATGCAGAAAAGCATTACTCTCCGATGGAGAAAACAATGCTTTCTTTACTCTACTCAGCTCGGAAGTTCCGACCTTACTTCCAATCTCACAGCATCAAGGTCATCACTGACGTACCCATTAAACAGGTATTGAGTTCTAACAACAAAACAGCCCGTATGGCCAAATGGGCTGAAGAACTCGGAGAACATCACATCGAGTTCGTTCCCAGAACGTCTCGCAAAGGCCAAGTCATTGCTGATTTCCCCGTCGAAGACATCAACTGGGAACCCAAGCCAATCACTTCACTCCATCAACAAGCCACCCCAGACACATGGCACCTCCACGTAGATGGCGCATGCAATAACAGTGGTAGTAGACTGGGGGCTGTATTAACTTCACCAGAGAGAGCCCATCTACAAAAATCAATCAAAATCAATTTCGCAACATCCAACAATGAAGCAGAATACGAAGCATTGATCACAGGCCTCCGAATAGCACAACAACTACAAGTTTCAAAGCTTAAAGCTTACAGCGATTCCCAGCTAATCGTCAAGCAGATCACCAAAGAATATGTCACGAACGGAGCAAACTTGACAAAGTATGCTGAAGTCGTTTATGACATAATCAGCTCGTTCAAAACATTCTTCCTAGACCATATTCCTCGAGAAGACAACAGACATGCAGACAGTTTGGCTTTCCTAGCCTCCAAAACACAAGAGGCATGTCCGACCACAATATACATTAGCATTCTGGAACGACCTGCTTACCATAAAGAAAATATCAACAACCTCACAGATTTTCAGCCCTCATCCGAAGAAGAGATCAATCAATCTTGGATGGGCCCATTCCTCAAGTTCATTTTACATGGTAAGATCCCATCAGAAACAAAGCATGCTCGTGCAATACAACTCCAAGCCCCAAGATACACAGTGATCAAAGGAAGACTGTTCTGCAAATCAGTAGGAGGACCCCTCCTAAGGTGCATAACTCCAAGGGAGGGACAACTCATTTTCGACGAAATCCACAAAGGGGAATGTGGCAACCACGCAGGAGCAAGATCACTGGCACAAAAAGCAATCGCCCAAGGGTATTATTAGCTAGGCATGCATATCGAGGCAAAAATGTACGTTCTTAAATGCCTCCAATGTCAAACTTTTGGCCACAATCACCTAAGTCCAGCAAGGGAATTGATCAACATAGCCAGCCCATGGCCGTTCCACATGTGGGGGCTAGACATCATGGGACCGTTCATCCCGCAAAAGAAATCAGGGCTCAAATACGTCCTAGCAGCCACAGATTACTTCACAAAGTGGGTTGAAGCAATCCCACTAGTCCAAGTCAAGGAAGTCAACGTAATCAACTTTATCTGGACTAATATCATCACTAGATTTGGTCTACCCCACACCCTAGTCATGGACAACATAACACAATTTGCTGGCACACAAGTCAAGAATTTTCTACAAAAATGGCGCATCACTCAAGCATTTTCTACACCTAGATATGCACAAAGCAATGGCTAAGCAAAGGTCACCAACAAGGCCATCAAAAAAACCTCCAAAAGAAGCTGGAAAGCAAGAAAAACCAATGGCCAGAGCAACTCGAAAACATTCTATAGGCATACAGAACAACAGCTAGATCCAGTACAAATGAGTCTCCTTTCATACTTTGCTTCAGAATGGAAGCAGTGATACCATCAGAACTCACAATCACAACTACACGTTCTGACATTGTTGAATCAGGAGTCAATGACAACATCTTGGCAAAAGAAGTTGATCTCATAGAAGAACGTAGAGAAATTGTCGCAATATCCCTAGCTCGGTACCACCAAACAATCCAGCGTTCTTATAACAAGAAGGTCGTCCCAAGATCTTTCCAAGCTGGCGACCTAGTCCTCAAAAAGACTTTAGCAACAGCCAAGCTCGACCCAACATGGGAGGGCCCCTACATTGTTAACAAAGTCATTGGAAATGGCGCATACTGGATCAAAACCCAGCTCGGTGATAGGCTTCCCCGACCTTGGAATACAGCGCTTTTATCAATAAGTTTTTCTCCAAGTACATAAGTCAAAATGAATGAAATTTCATCAAAACTTTGAGTGCAGCTATTATTTTTGTATTACATGAGCACCTTGCATTTCACACTACGCAACTGACCTAAGACATCACAATGTCAGGTCGGATATCAAAGACGGAATCCAGAACGACTCAACAACAGCAGCCACGCAGTGGTTAATTTCAATCAATTCAAATCAAGGTCCCCCAAAAGGACCCTAAACCAACTTAATACCAACACCAAGGTTAGGTATGGTTCAACTGTAATTCTCACTCAAAGGCCAATTATCAGACAAATTCAATCTAGGGGACCCCCAAAAGGACCCCAAGTCAGCTTACAACCTCACAAAGGGTTTAAGGCAGACTCAAATATAATGGCCACTCAAAGGCTAATTATATCAATCAAAAGTTTCCCCAAAAGAAACGAATCAGGGCGTACACCTAGTGACAAGACGAAGCCTAGGTGCCAACTACGCAAATGCATCAGGTCGTACTCAAACACTCTACGACCTGTGACAAAAGACGACCTAGCAAAGGCAAGCAGTCCATCAGGACTAGTACTACGCAGCACAGGTCGTCAAACAACAAACCAGCAAAAACAAATACAATCACATGCATACTTCAAGCAGACATCAGCAAGTAAGTAATTTAAATATTTTTAATTACAAAGTCGGTTAGATACCGAGGCCCCCAAGTTATCCTGGGAAAACGACCTCAATATCCCCATCAAAAATAATATTATATCAGTATCAAGAACAAAGAGCTGTTTAAATATTGTTCAAACGACCTCCCAAACCAAGAGCAAACACAAGACGTTCAGAGTCAATTCACACAAGAAAGATTATCCACATTCAAATGGTCCATATCACCACCCTCTACAGCACCGAACTAGTAGCCTGATCAACAACAACTTCAGAAACATCTGACCCAGAAACAACAGAAGGAACAGCTGGAGCAACAGGTGGCACAACGACTTGGTCAGATGGCAAATCAGATGGTCTACTAGCATCTACACCAGCATCTGCAGCAGACACTGTTGCAGCCCCACTTTCAATAGACATCTTAAGGCGATCATACTTATCCAATGCCTCAACATAATCATCTAACAGCACATACACATCACCACTCTCCACCATGTCCACCAAGTCGTTATATGCAGTCTCAGCTCATTCAGTAACGGAGCGCAGCCTCTTGCACTCATCGACCTATTGCTGAACCTCTAGCTTTGTAGAATCTAGAGCGGGTTGCAACAAAGCCACTTTACCACCCAACTGTTGCACTTGTTCCCTCAGCCCTGCAACCTTCGTTCTCTCCACTTGCTGTTCAGCCACCAGTCTGCTACAAGTCTGCTTGCTGACATCCAGCTCCTTCTTGTAATGGTCGGAGATAAACGCCATATCCTTCAGCTTCTTATACATTGCCAGAACCTAGCAAATAAGATAACAAATATAGACATTAGAGTGGATCAAAATCAACAAGACCCAAAAGGAGCAAGCTCAGAATGGAAGAATACTCACATAACACAATGACCGTTCCATCTCCACCAAGTTCACTTCTAGGCCCTTATTATCCAGCTTGCGTCTATCCCCAGCAAGCACAATACTCTCCAACAACACCCCACCAACCAAAGGGGACTTGAAGCTACAATTACCATTCACAACAAACTTCGGCAACAAACTATAGGGGTCCTCATATCGTAACCGATACATCACAAGGACGAGATCGCTCTTCTTACTTGGGTCCGTGCTTTCGACCCCTTGCCTGCCTTCCAAAGAACGGGCTCAGCCTCACCAACTTTCTTCTTTCCACGGGCCTCAGCCAACCCAGCATCATCGGCCAAATCAATCAGGTTCATCCTCTTCAGAGGAACCCGACCTGAAGACGAACGACCTTCAACAGAACAAGGTCGGTCTTCAGACTCAGTTCGAGCCTTCTTAGCCCCTTCCGACTCAACCACTTCGGAATGCCTTTTCAGATTAGGCTTCCGAAACAAAGTGGGAGCATCACCCTCCCTACAAGCACTGCCACCTGCAGCATCACCAGCACTTCCATCACCCGCATCTCCAGAAGAGAAGCAGTTGGATGCAGAATGATCTGCATCACCAGAGGAGAAGCGGTTGGACGCAGAGCACCCTCCACCCCCCAACTCGGAACGTTGGGGTGCCAAACAATTTGCATCACCCAACTCAGAACGTTGGGATAACAAACGATTTCGTCCACTGACTTCGGGATGTCCGGAAGGCGTTACCCTCCAAAATTCACATCGCGCGGAATGGTGTTCAATGACCCCACCGGGCGTCCTAGCTCTACCTACCGAACGGTACGCCACCATCACCTCCACTCCTTTTCACTCCAGAAACAAGTGCTTTCTTTTGACTCTCCCACTCCATGGCAGATTCTGAGCTAAAATCAGAAAGTTCAACCACTACCTTGCGAGCCCTAGTCTTTTGCTCCAGCCTTTTATGGTTGATTTTCTTCCCTCCACGCCTCTTAAAGTAATGCGCAACCTCACCCAACAAAGCCTGCTTATCCTCCAAACTCAAACAAGCAAACCTTTCAATAACACCGTTCTTCGTACGAAACGAAAACGGATTGTAACCTCTTAAAACAAAAAAAAAAAAACCAAATAAATAAGAACGTTCAAATTATAATTTAAAACACACACATTACGACCTACAACCAACGACCTACCACGAGGTTGTACAACACGTTTATCAATCTCCAAACCATGCGGGCAATATCTACCTACAGCCAACAACAGCTTAAGCCCCCATTCCTCCTTACTCACCCCCATAATAACAGGAGACTTCCCCTTATAAACATGAAAACTAAAGTTTACAGCACCCGACTTCCTCACAACAAAGTGCTCCGTCATATCGTTTAAACAGATGTTGTAGCCCCTGTCATTCAACAAATCCAACACATGGAGAATCCTCCAACTGTTCCCCACGAGTTGACAGGGGGCTTTCCCCAAAAAATTCAAAACCTCCATAGTAAGACGGGAAAAGGGCAGCCTCATCCCAGCCTTCAACTGCCCATAACAAACAACTACTCCTCCACCCTAAACAACTACTGCCTCATCCCCGGCCAGCCAGATCGTACACAGACAGATCGGATTTCACCCAACTAAACTCCTTCCCCAAAGCGGCATAACAATCTACAGACTTAGGCTTCCTCTCATCCACCATCTCCAACGAGGAAGACGACGAAACCTCATCACCACTACGAACCCTCTCCTCAACTTCTTCGTCACTTACCGTTCTCTCTCTCCATTTACCAACTTCAACCTCACCACTAAAGCTATCACTAGTCATAGACATTGCACAATCAAAGAAAGAAGGAAAGCTCAAATTTCTAAAGTTGAAAACACGAACCTGATGGCAAGGGATGAGAAGTTTTTTTTCTTTGCTTTCTTTCCTTTTCTTTCGCTCTAAATTTTTCCTTTTTTTCCTTTGGTTGAAAAGTGAACAAACAAAAAGCTTCCACAAGTCAAAAAACCCTCAACTGCCCAGACACCTCGAGATAATCAAAGTGTTTCGTGTTCCCAAAACCTAAATCATTACTCGCCCACAAATTGCCATAACTCCGGTCCCACGAATCCAGCCCAACAGTTTCCGCACATTCCCCGAAACCTAAATTCAAAACAAAAAAGCTGTCAGACACGTGCTTTCAAACTTTACTTTTTAAACCGTTCTCCTTCCACACAACATTTGTCCAATGAACGAATAAAATATAAAGGGGGTTGTGTAAGTACCCTTCGTTCTACACTACAGAGCATGTGTCCACATGGCAGGACGTCTTACTTCAGCTCGTCCCACAATATCAGATCGTACCAACGACCCAGCACCCATGTCGTCACCAACAGCAGTTACAGCCATTAATGGAAAGATATCAACTAGCACAATCTTGGAGCTCAATCAACCCACAATCAAAGAAACATTAACTTTATAACAGCACATTAATGGCGAATCACCAAGATAGCACACAAGGTGGATCTGCAATCCATAAAGGTTCAAGCACATATCTATAAATAGGGAGAGATGAACTACGTAAGGCTTGATTCAAGTTTACCCCGATAAACTTGATACGTAGGCAACTCTTATCCCAAGAAGAGTGCAGCCATTTCCTATCCAACTAATCATCAGGTCGTAGTCCCAAAATAACCAACATCTACACATATTATACGTTTTAAACCCGTTTTATTGTTTTAAACCCGTTTTTTATACCCTGCGTCTTTTTATATCTTTTTTTCCGTTTTTTTGCCGAGACGTTCTGTTTAAAACACGAACTAAGTATTTTTCAAGTAAACCATTTTAAACCCGTACCGTACTTGGTAACAGTGGTAGCCAGTGATAAATTTTGCACCTTAAGCATAACTTTCATTTAGATGCAGTAATGCACTTATGCACACCATCAATTACTTTGTTCTATGATAAGAAAGATAGACATGGGCGCATAGAAATACTACATGAGTCGGGCGTTTCACCACAAGTGACCTCGTTGTTAGAGCCAAGTGGCCAACAGGACCAGAAATTCAGAATATCAACTATTTGTTAGCATCTCATAACTTCTATTGGCCGTTCAACTTTTCCAGTAAGACAATCAGTTCCTTGTAGTTGTCTCATCAGAAAACACATGCAAGATTCCTATCCCATTTGTTATGCTTCATACATCCCCATTCGCCACATACATCCATGCATTTTCATTTGAGATGCCGAAATTTTCTTGATTTTATTTGGGTTTTTGGCTTTGTTGGAATATTGGTAAATTGGAAAGTCTTATTATTAAAGCTCCTTTGTTCCCCCATTTCACACTGAACAAGTCAACAGTATTCACTGATACTGTGGCCTCAAAGCTTCCCCAAATGTCTCAAAAACTTTTCATTGTGTTCTGCTTTCACATATCTGTAACCTTGGCATCACAATTGAGGCCAGGCTTTTATGCACAAACATGTCCAAGAGCTGAATCTATAGTAAGAGATGTTATGTGGAAAGCTATGATGAGAGAGACAAGAAGTGCTGCATCTGTTATGCGCTTACAGTTCCATGATTGCTTTGTCAACGTACGTTTCTTATTTCACATTTATTTATTATATTATTACTATGCTGACTATTGCTTGTTGGTCCTATATATGCTTTTGATAGGGTTGTGACGCTTCCTTACTACTAGATGATACACCTGATATGCTAGGGGAGAAGCTTTCTTTATCGAATATAAATTCTCTCAGATCCTATGAAGTTATTGACGAAATAAAGGAGGCACTGGAGAATAACTGTCCTGGTGTTGTTTCGTGCGCTGATATCATAATCATGGGTTCCAGAGATGCTGTTATATTGGTAAAAGTTTTGATTTCATTAAAATTTAATTTGCCTGCTATGGAAACAATTAAACTGATTCTATTATATTCTCAAATTTGTAGAGTGGAGGACCAAATTGGGAAGTCAAGTTGGGACGGAAAGATAGCTTAACAGCAAGCCAAGAAGATTCCGACAATGTCATGCCCAGTCCAAGAGCGAATGCGACTTTCCTTGTCGACCTCTTCAGCCGATTCAATCTCTCTATAAAGGACTTGGTTGCGCTTTCAGGTTCACATTCGATTGGGAAAGGCCGGTGTTTTTCTATACTTTTTCGCCTTTACAACCAATCGGGTACAGGACGACCAGACCCAACTATAGAGCCTGAATTCAGGGAGAAGCTAGACCGGCTATGCCCACTTAGTGGAGACCAGAATGTGACTGGGGACCTTGATGCAACTCCTTGCCTATTTGATAATCAATATTTTAAAGACTTGGTTAATGGGAGAGGTTTTCTTAATTCGGATCAGACGCTTTTCAGTTTGGATAATCGAACACGAGAATTTGTTGTGCATTTTAGTAAAGATCAAGACGCATTTTTCTCAGCCTTCGTGGAGGGAATGGTGAAGATGGGTGATTTGCAATCAGGCCGACCAGGCGAGGTCAGGAGAAACTGTAGGGTGGCTAATAATCCGGCTCACGGAAGAAACCGTGTTTTGAAGAATAGAGTTGATCTAGTTAGTAATCTAGTTTAAACAAATTTAAATGTATGTGATTAAAATTAGAAGCCAATTTGTTAGAAACAGAGATGATGTGTTAACTGAAGGAGCATAGTTAATGCGGTTTTGGAAACGTTTTGGTTAATGCCAGAAGTGATCCCAGGTAGTAATGAATTTAACCAGTTTTTTCAGCAAAATAATAAAGTAATGGATGATTATGGCGGTAATAGCTAAGACATTCTAATTTAAGGTGGTTCTACTCTGGCATTCTGTATTAGAATTGCACAACAATATTGAAAGACAGGGAATGCAACTTGTACCAAGAGTTTGAAGGCAAGGGGGGAGTAACTGAAGTGATTTGAGTAGAGAGGAAGAGGAATGTAATTGGAAATAGAGTAACTTTATGTTATGTTACGTGATTTATGGTATCTAATTTGAGTTAGATATTGTCTCCTATTATCTAAGCATTATATTTAAGTTAATAATATTAGTGGGTTAGTTATTATCAGACTAGTAGTAGTGGTTAGATAAAGTAGTGAACAATTTCTTATAGTGGCCGTAAGTTACATGGTTACTTGAACTTGTATTTAAGGCTTGTGAGTTAATAAAAAAGATAAACTGATTATTGTACGTAATTGTTTGCACAACCGAGTGAATTGGAGGTGGTTCCCTCAATAGAACCAATTGGAGTTTTCGGGCTTTTTTCGAATTAATCCCATCCTATCTATCATCTTTCTTTTCTTGCATTTTAATTTCTGATACAATCTAGTTTGATTGTATCACTTTAGCGCCAACTTGGTGATGCATCATTAAGTGACTCCAGGCACAACTATAAGTCTATATATAACCTTGATCAACCGGGATGGTCGACAGATGATGGATGAGAATGCTATCAAACTAACTAGGAATGTTGATCGATGATCGTGCCTTCTGATGACAATTTTGATGGTCTTTTGGTAGTACCATTTTCAAATGGTAACGGGGGACCAGAATGATGCAAATAAAAGATAACATAATACCATTAACACAGGGACCTTTGGACGTTCCAAAAGGTATTCCATGAGATTTATGGCAGTCGGTTTTGTTTTTTCTCTGGAAATATGGAAGAGATAGTAAGAGGTGGTTCAAGTTGGTTCATATAAATGAGGTTTGTAAGTTGAAAAATGGAAAATGTTTGTTGGATTTTTGTGTATGGTAATTAATTTGCTGGAAGGATCTGCTCAGTATGCAGGTAGGCTCATCTCTATTTATAGTAGTCAAGTAATGGTTTACAACTTGCTATAATTTGCAAATATGCATGTTCAAAAGCTTCAGGTTCAAGGGACATACTCCAAACTGAGATAAATTATTGAATATACCATTCGGTCATTCCCTAAAAAACCTTTAAGTATTATGTCGTAGGTATGCATTGCAATCTTTTACAATTTTTTCTCAAGTATCAGAATACTAAATAGATAATAATTGATACAGACAAATTGACACATTTAGAACGAACTTTCAATCTCAACAAAGTGTGAATAACTTCTAAAACACAATGTGATACAACTTTGTTGGGATTATATCAGAAAAAAACGATAAACATTGAAGAGAGAGAACAATGGAGTGGAATTAATTTGAGAACCAAAAACTCCAATGGTTGTATACTTGTATTGAGGGAACCGCTTCCATTGCAAACAAGTTATAAATTCTCGAGCTGTTCTTCAGTATGTGAGGGTGGGCCTTTGGAACCTGCCATCCTATACACACGCTTCCATTGGCTGTGAAACAAGTTATAAATTCTCATTATGCAACAACTTGTTTAAATATAGAGAACATTCAATCACGTCCATAGCTACCCACTAACTCACTAGGGATAGATACCCACTAAAAGACCAACTTTAACTAACGCCAACTGATGGATACATGATCAAACTACATACACATAGCACAATGCAGATGCCAATGGTGGGAAACAGTTCCACAAGACGTAAGAAGAAATCGAAATTTTACTAAAGGCCATCCATAATTATACGAACTACAAACGGGACATTTTTTTTTTATAATCAAATATATTTATAATATCAACAAGGGGTTACATTTGTATTGTCATGCTCCAGGGATTAGTTTAATACAAATGCAAGCATTAAACTAATCTTTAAAAGTAATTAATAGAAAATTGGAATATGGATACAACTGCATTAAACTAACTTCAAAGAATAATTAACGAAATCAAAACTTTGATGCAAATACATCAAACTAATTAACATCAAAAAATAATTGGCGGGAAATCGGAAATTGGATGCAAATGCATTAAACTAACCCTCAAAGATTAAATTAATGGGAATTCGGAAACTTGATGCAACTGCATTAATCTAACCTCAAAGAAAAATTAATTATAAATTGGAAAGATTATGCAAATGCGTGGAACTAATCTTAAAGAATAGTTAACGTTAAATCAGAAACTGGATGCAACTGCACTGAACTAATCTCAAAAAATAAACTAGATGCAAATGCATTAAACTAACCTCAAGAAATAATTACCCGAAAATCGGAAACTGGATGCAAATTCATTGAACTAATTAACCTCAAACAATAATTAACGGAAAATCGAAAATTAGATGCAAATGCAACCTTAACAAATAATAAACGAGAAATTGGAAACTGGATGCAAATACATTAAACTAATCTCACAAAATAATTAACGGGAAATCAGAAACTAGATACAAATGCATTGAACTGACCTCAAAGAACAATTAGTAGGAAATTGGAAATTGGATGTAAATGTATTGAACTAACTGCAAAGAATAATTAACGAGAAATCGAAAACTGGATACAACTGCATTGAACTAACCTAAAAAAATAAATAATGGAAATCAGAAATTGGATGCAACTGCATTGAACTAACTTCAAAATATAAATAACTGAAAATCATAAATTGGATGCAAATGCATTCCACTAACCTCAAAATGTAGTTGGGTTATATATTGTGAGAATGTCTCAATAAATATAGTTTTGCATTTAAAATGGTGTTTATCTTATCTCTTTCCATATGATTGGGTACTCCTTGCTATTCAAGTAGCTTCAATATATATAAACTTCGCCTTATTAGTCAATCTCACAAAACTTCAATCAAACTTCTATTATTAAACAACAAAATGAAGTTGAAGGGTTGTATCAAAGGTGAGTTCTTTTTTTTAATAGAGAGTGAGGTTTTCACGTTATAAGAAATTTGGATGAGTGATCAATATAATATTAAAATAGTTATGTATATTTGTAAATATTTTTCAGAATAATAAATATAATAACACCTGTTCGTAGATAATCTTTGAAAATTCCACATAGTAAGTCATGCATAATTTAAAGAATAATTAATAGGAAATTGGGAACTTGATAATTTTCAATGACCCCACATAGTAAATCAAGCATAATTTATTTTTTATGTCATGTTTGCAAGGACACTACATATGGATCAGTAGAAGTTGGTATTACACACCACATTAAATAATTAAAAGGAAATCGAAAACTGGATTCAAATACATAACTAAGCTCAAATAGTAATTAACGAAAAATCAGAAACTTTATGCAAATGCAATAAACAAACTCAGAAAGTAATTAACTAGAAATCGAAAACTGGATGCAATTGTATTAAACTAACATCAGATAATAACTAACGGGAAATTAGAAATTTGATACAAATCCTTGAAAAATATTTAACGGGAAATCGAAAACGGTATGCAAATACATCAAACAAATCTCAAATAATATTTAATGGAAAACCGAAAACTGGATGCAAATGCATTGAACTAAACTAAAAAAAAATAATTAATAGAAAATCAAAAACCGAATGCAACTGCATTGAACTAACTTCATAGAATAATTGGTGGGAAATCGAAAACTAAAAGCAAATGCATTGAAATAACCTCAAAGAATAGTTAACTGGAAATCAAAAACCGGATGTAATTGTATTGAACTAATCTCAAAACATAAATAATTAGAAACTAGATGCAAATATATTGAATTAATCTTAAAGAGTTATTAAAGGGAAATCGGAAACTAGATGCAAATGCAATAAACTAATTTCAAATACTAATTAATTAAACATTGAAAAATGGATGAAACTGCACTGAACTAACATAAATGAATAATTAACGGAAAAATATAAATTTAATGTAACTGCATTGAACTAACCTCAAAAAATAATTAACGGAAAATTGGAAACTTGATGCAAATGCATTGAACTAACTTCAAAGAACAATTAACATAAAAATCAAAAATTGGATACAACTGCATTGAACTAACCTCAAAGAATAATTAGCAAAAAATCAGAAATTGAATGCAACTGCATTAAACTAAAATCAGAGATTAACTAACGGGAAATCAGAAATTAGATGCAAATGCATTGAAATAACCTCAAAGAATAATTAACTGGAAATCGAAAGACAAATATAATTGCATCGCACTGACCTCAAAGCATAAATAACTAGAAATTGTAAACTATCGAACAAACATAGAAAAATAATTAACGGAAATCAGAAACTAGATGTAGATGTATTGAACTAACATTAAAGAGTAATTAACGGGATATTAGAACCTGGATGTAAATGCAATGAACTAATCTCAAAGACTAATTAACGAAATATCGAAAAATGGATGCAACTGTACTGAATTAACCTTAATAAATAACTAACGGGAAATCATAAAGTTGATGCAATTGCACTGAACTAACCTCAAATAATAATTAATGGGAAATCGAAAACTTGATGCAACTTTATTGAACTAACATCAAAGAATAATTAATGAGAAATTGGAAACTAAATGCAACGTACTACATTGAACTAATCTCAAAAAATAATTAATGGAAAATCAGAAACTTGATGCAAATGCATTGAACTAATAACCCTAAAACATGTTTATATTATATGTAGAGGGAATAAATGTCTCGACAAATATAGTTTTGCATTTTAAGTAGTGTTTATCATAATTCTTTTATTATGATTGGAAATGCCTTGCTATTCAAGTAGCTACAATATTATATTCGCCACATTGAACATTCTCATAAAATTTCAATCAAACTTCTATTATTAAACCTAACAACAAAAAGAAGTCGATGGGTTTTATCAAAGTTTGGTGCTTCATTTTTATAGAGAGTGGTGCAAGAAATTTGAATGAGTGATTAATATTTTTCATATCTCATAGCTATGTATAGTTGCTAATATTTTTTAGAATAATTTAATATAACGGCACCCATTCATAGGACGGGTTCGAAAGCTAGTGCATCATGTATGGCCAGAGATGTCCCGACTTAAGAACCTCACATGGGGGTTGGGAAAGTGGGTATTATTTTCCTTGGGTTCTACTATTGACACCCCCAAATTGTGTTGGGCAGACCCGGCTCAATTTGGGGTCTGTACTTATGTTGGGCACTACCCCCCACCAAGAACCAAGAAACCGGTACTAACCTATTTCAGCCTTCGTGTCTTTCTTCTCTCTTTGTGTCTTTCTTCTCTCTTTGTGTCTTTTTTCTCTTTTCGACCACTCTCTAACCGCATTCACTAAATTATCACAGAATTTTGTATTGATATTTGTGTAAAATTTCAAACATTTGTAGAAACTTTGAGTAAAATTTGAAATTAAGAAAGCTATTGAGAACAATTTACCTGAGACTTTGGTACGAAATTTGTTAACCCTAAACCCTAAACTAGTTGTTGATTCACAATTGCACAAAATAAAATGGAAAATAACAAGTTTAGATTTAAAACTAAATATTAAATCGGTCAACAGTAAAACAAAATCGGTCAAAAAGTCCAACCAAATCAATCGATATATATATATCGAAAAATATGACATATATCAGTATGAAAATAGGTCAATATATCTAATCGATATCTCAGATTATTTTCATATCGGGTACCTCAAAAAATGAAATATACCCGCAATATATTGATAATTCAACTGATATTTTCAGCCTTGCTTTATACCACTTATTGGTGGTGGTGTCATAAATTTTCACATTAGCACTGCCAAAGCTATAACCCTAAAACCAGGGACCATCTAAGCAGTTAAAACTGGATTTAATCGGCGATTAATTGGTGAGTAATCGTATATCAAGACTGGAGCGAGATGTTTTCAACCGATTTATCATTTAGTACTCAGTTAGCGATATATTCGGTCGTATCGACCGATAACACCGATTTATCGGACCAACTGAGAATAAAACAGCACCAATATTATTGGAACCCAACTTGATTACTTGAATTACTGATTACTGAACACTTCCAATTCCAGAGCTTGTCTTCATCTCCTCAGTCCTCTCTCCCCTCTTCAACTATGAAGTGATTAAGTAAACAGGTATTATTTTTTGTTCTTCTTTATTCTTTGACTCTTTGTTTCCTCTTCTCCTTTCTCCCCTATTTTCTTTTGTCTTTTCCATTGTTGTTTGTTTGTTGTAGGGTAATGTTGTTTGTTTGTAGGGTAGATATTATTATATTTTGATGGTCATGCCCTATGCATACTCTGCTGCACCTTACAGTGGAGGTGTGAAACCAAAGCTTAAATCGGAGAACAAGAACGAATAATTAATTTAAACCTAAACAATAAGGGGCGGCCATTAAAAGAACACAGTTGGAATATAATGCTTGTTGCTCGGATTTGTGGGGGCAATGGTAATGTAATAATCTCGTCCAGTTTAATGAATTATATCGGTGTTTATTTGGTACTCCTTTTGCTCCTGTAGATTGGAATGCATTTAGTTGGTATTCTGGGAGGACCATGTGCAGAAGTGCAAAACTATTGGAGTTGTTACCAAACTACTAATAACCAATATATTGTTTTGCAGTAGTATTTCCAGCAAAGCTATTTGTATTTGTAATGACTAATAGAGTTAAAGTCGTTAAACTCTTCTACCATAAAATAAATAAAATAAATAAATAAATAAAATAAAATTGTGTTTTATTAAAATGTTTCTTATTTATTGGACCTAATATTGTTGTTTATATTCTATATTTCAAAGCTATAATTGGAATTTTGTATATAATATTATATACCGATTCAACCGATTAATCACCGATTAACCGATTAATTGCATATCGCTCCTAGACCGATTACTACTGAAAACCGATTTTAATTGCTTAGGGGACCATCAATCCAACGATTACTACCGAGGAAGTAAATTTTAGATCCCAAGATAGCGCAACCGAAGTTAATGGGAGGATGTACAACATAAGACATGTGTTTGTGTCTTTTATGAACATCACTGGTTGGGTTGATATATAGTATTGTTGTGCCCTAAAAACTGTGGAGCACACCAATTCTATACAACGGAAGCAAACAACCAATATCAACCGTAGTAGAAACAATAATCCACAAGTCTACAACTACGGTATATGAAATCAACAAACAAGTAGTAGACAATGTAAACTACTTATCAAAATAGCAAGTCAATCAACCAAATAAGAGAGACAAAGATTTATGTGATTTGGCTTGCGCCTATTAATCCACAATCAAAGAGAATCAAATAGTATTACACACTCACTTTAGTTTACTAGAACCCCCAAATTCTCTTTTCTTATGGCCTCACAAATCTCTTATACAATAAACAACCAATTGTGTAGACTACCATTGAGGTTAGACATGAACAAAACTCTCAATAAGGTACCAAATCTTAAACCCTAGCCACCAATTTTGTCGATTTCAGTTACAAATTTCTAAATCCTAATTTTGTTTATATAGTGTAGATTAAATTTTTGTGAGATACGAAATTTCGATCCATTTCGACATATGGATGCCAAAATATCACACTTCATTCAACACTAGGATACCGAAGTCAGGTTGTTTTCTCAAATTCAATAACAAGATACCGAGCTTCACGCTCAGTAACTAGATGCCATCTCCAACAGGTATACCACTCGTAACTAAATTTTCTGTAAGGATATTTTCCTCTCACCACACAAATATAGACTAAATTCTTCGTTGTATTGCCACTGTGCTGCGACGATGATGAGGATGTTTGGCTCACTACCTTCGTCGCCATTATAAAATAAACTAGTTTCCTAACAAAGTCTGGAAGAGCAGTGGACCCTATCTCGAGTTGGGTCCATATAATTTTGGGCCGGTATGTCGGTGGGAGGATTCGTAATTTCTGTTCTTCAATATTTGTTTGTAATTGAGAAAAAAGATGTTCTTCGTGATACAATCTCTCTATCAAGGACTTGGTTGCGCCTTTCGGGTTCTCATTCTATTGGCAATGGCTAATGGCTGGTGTTTTTCTATACGACTATACTTTGTCGCCTTTACAATCAATCTGGTACAGTACAGGTCGACCGGACCCAACTATAGAGCCTGAATTCAGGGAGCAGCTAGACTGGCTTTGTCCAACTTGGTGGATATTGAATACTAATAGTAAAATGTGACTGAGGACACTCATGCAATTCCTGGCCTATTTAATAAAAAAAAAACTTCAAAAACTTGGTTCATGACTTCATGGTAGTGATTTTCTTAATTCATATAAGACGCTTTTGAGTTTGGATAATCAAACGCGAGAATGCATTTTAAGTAAAGATCAAGACTCGTTTTTCACTGCCTTGATCTATTGGGATACTAGTGAATGCCCGTGTCAATCGGCACTCTAGACACATTGCTTTTGAACAACACTCCAAGAGACCATCTCTATGGTAGCATTGGATCCATGATATAACCATTTCCAACAGTTTTATACTTCATAATCATTTCATACTACTCATATTCAAGTGAGCTTAATGATTGCAATTCCATGCATTTCATTTCTCACAAACCAACTCATTACACATACCCTTATACATTCATTAATTCAACACATATCAAAATGAGAATAAGGAAAATAAGGGGAGAGAGTCTTCAATTAAGAGCATTATCATTTTTATTTTTATTTTTTAAAATAAAAAAATCCAGCAGTCTCCTTTGTATTTTCAACATTTCAAAAACATAAATCCTGTCATAACCTGAAAATCAAACAATACAATCCTCATAGATCAACCAAACCAAAATACTCTAAGAAACTTGTAATATGTCACGAACGATAGGTAAACACAAAGCATCAGCACATTGGCAACATCTCTAACCACCATCCCCTCAAAAAGCTCTCGAGTAACCTCCCCATATGGCTTGACTCTAACATACCACCAATCATCATCGTTGAGGGAACTCTAAAAAATCTCTTTATGTATGCATCACATCAAAACACTCCCTTGCAATACCAACTTCCCTTTCTTCACACCTCTCATCAAACACCTTTCATCTTCGGTCCCAAATTCTCCTAATCGAAGAATACATATAAATTAGAGAATTATGCCCAAACAAATCTACTGCAAACCCTCTCTTCACAATCCTAGCATAGCGTTTCTCCCTTTGTAAACCGCCAACCTAAGTTCTGCACAAACCTTAACTTAAAAAGGAAAAATTATACACTGAACATAGATTTAAATTTTATGTGGTATACTATAGGCTAGACTACTTACACACAGTCGACTCTGTCAAACATATTTATAGTTAATAGAATCAGGGGCATATATACTTGGGGTAACAGTTATAAACTCAGTATAATTAATCAATTGTATTTGATAACACAATGTATAGAATCAGGGGCCTAACGATAGGTAAACACAAAGCATCAGCACATTGACAACATCTCTAACCACCATCCCCTCAAAAAGCTCTCGAGCAGCCTCCATATCACCGACTCCAACATACCACGCAATCATCGAATTCCAGCTCTAAAAATCTCTTTCAGGCATCACATCAAAGTACTCTCTTGCAATACCAACTTCCCCATTCTTCACACCTCTCATCAAACACCTTCCTCGCATCCCAAATTCTCCTAATCGAAAAATACATATAAATTAGAGAATTCTGCCCAAACAAATCTACTGCAAACCCTCTCTTCACAATCCTAACATAGCGTTTCTCCCTTCTTAAACCAACCTAAGTTCCGCACAAACCTTAACTAAAAAAGGAAAAAGTATACACTGAACATAGATTTAAATTTTATGTGGTATACTATAGGCTAGACTACTTACACGCAGTCGACTATGTCAAACATATTTATAGTTAATAGAATCAGGGGCCTATATACTTGGGGTAACAGTTATAAACTCAGCATAATTAATCAATTGCACTTGATAACACAATGTTTACATTTGAGAAATTCGTCTACTATTTGCTAAACTTCAAATCCAACAGTAAACTTACAATTCCCGCGTTTATAGTTATCAAACTTATAACAAAAATCAAAATAACTAAATGAGTAAGCTAAACAACTAATTATTATAAGAAAGTTCAAGAAAAAAAACATGAGATTACACAAACTATCATTAGTTCAGGAAGCTTTTTTTCTATGCTTAACATGTATGACTCACCGGACATGGAGGCAGATCAGGATTTCCTTATGAATAGTGGATCAGGAGCTTCCTTCCTTCTCTTGAAGAAAGACGACCTTCTATCAGAGAGAGTAGATCGGGCTCGAGCTTCTTTGGAGAGACTCGATATTGGAGAGAAAGACTCGAGAAGAAAAGTGAAAATGAAGAACAGTCATTTGATCTTGCTCAAACAGATCTGAGCCATCCTTTGTCTGTTATTTTGTCTTTTAGTGGAAAAAAAACCCTATCTTATTAGATAGATTCAATAGATTGTTGATGAGAACGCAGACATAATAAGATAGATTCAATAGATTGTTGATGAGAACGCAGACATATTATCTACGACACAATTCTGTTGGTTGCTAGACTGCTAGTACCATTTTCAACTGGCAATAGGGAGCAGAATGATGCAAACAGAAGAAAACTCAAGGACCTTTGGACGGCCACAAAGGTAGTCTACGAAAGTTTTGAAAGTCAACTTTGGATTTTCTCTGTAAAGATGGAAGTGATATTTAGGTTTTGCATAAATGGGTCTTATGAGTTGTGCTTGAAAAGGGTAACATTTCAAGCTATTCAATTTGCTGATACAATCTATTCAGTATGCTGGTAGTCAAGTACGGGTGTACAACTGCCGATTTGCAAATTTGTTCAATAGCTTCACGTTCAGTTGTTCGACGAGACATCCATTCTGAGATCATTTACCTTACAAAATATAGAAGTGTTGTTCTGTGCCGTACGGGCAGAACACCAATACACAAATAGACCATTTGGAATACAGAGAACTTTCACCACACACCACACGTTCTAAAAGACTTTTATCAAAATTCAAAACTATAGTGTCCATCCTTTTTAACCCTCAGCACATATCAGACTGAAAAGTCCAAGAAGTTGGCAAGAGGTACAATACTTCAAAAAAAATATACAATACTTTAAAGGAGCCCTCCATTTATCTCCCTGTGCAGACAACTAAAAACTAAACATTCACCTCTAGGTCAACATGTTATTGTTAGGAAACTTTTAGAAGGTTTACCAATGTTCAATTTTCTAAAGTCAAACGCGCAAAAGCACAGCAGAATGAAGTACCAAAAAAATACATTTGACCACAACATCAGTTGTGTATTCTTGCACTGTAATACTGGAGGCTTGAAAAATAAAAGAAAAGCATCACAAAGAAAAATGTGCAAAACAAATTCAAACATTCAAGATGGTAATAAAAACACATTAAAGTTGCTTAAACAATCCATAATCAGAAACAACCCAAACAACAAAATTCCTAAATGCTTAGAGTATAGTCATAGCATGCAATGCAAAATAAGGCCAATAGACAAAGCTATTGACACTCAAGGAGAGAATAAAAAATAGTTCTACCAAAACTCAAGCAGACTTTCACCTTCAACAACAATTAAGCTGCAACGGACGGCTTAGAAGCAGCAGAGAGCCTAGATCTCTTCTTTGCTAAGCTCTCACTACGGCGTTCTTTCTGCTCTTTCGCCCTCGTAGCCAAAAGCTTCAGGTAATCAGCAGCCTCTGATTTAGCCTTTGCAACCCTATTCTTCTTCTCAGCAATTCTTGCTCGCTTTCTTTGCAGGGTCAAGGGTGTCACCAATCTCTGTATCTTGGGAGCTTTGCTGCATTTCTTTCCTGTAGATTAAAAGCATATTATATATTATTACAAATTGCAAACAAACATATTATCTGATGATCAATGGCACCAACAAGAAAGTTTATTCAAAGCAATTATTATTTTTTCGTTCTTGCAAAATAAAAATGATGAAATGATGAAAAAAATGGAATGTCTCATAGACTAGATGAGCCAACCCACCAGCTTTGTTGGTGAAGTTTCGGCGGTATGTATTGACATACTTCCGGACATCATCCTCCTTGGAGAGGTTGAAGAGCCTTCTGATATTGGATGCCCTCTTTGGCCCTCTCATCCTTGGCCTCTCTGTGTTGGTCAACCCAGGAAGATCATCCTCACCTTTCTTCACAATAACCAAGTTCAGAACAGAAAGATCCTGACTCACAATGCAACCACGAACAGACTTCCTTCTCCTCTCTCCAGTGCGCCTCCCATGTCCACGGAAGCAGGGAGTGCCTACCAAAACAAATTAGAATAACAGTTCAAGTTTCTATGATTTAACACTCCACTTAAAATCATAAAGGACACAATGAACAAACCTCTGTGCAGCAAAAGGCGAACACGGCCAGGAGTCAAGACACCCTGCTTCATTGGAAAACCCTGTTTGTCACACCCTCCCATGATTTTGAACACATAACCCCTGAACTCCTGTTGGTCATAGAACTCACAATTGAATGAGAGGACTCTATTTGGTATCTATGAAGATGGTAATACTAAAACTGAAATATACCTCGCCAAGAGCATCTCCATTAACCTCTTGTGAGATCCTCTTATCATAAAATGCTCGGCTGTACAATAAATGCAAACCAGATAAATAAATGAAAACATGCACACAAAAAAAAACCTATTCCTGCACAAAGCACGTAAGTACTACAGATCTTGCAATACTTGCAACTTCAATTACAGAACCAAAAAAGACATCATAAAATAGATAATGCACAAGCAGCAAGAAGCATCGTATTCACTTATTGTTCAACACTTATTCCACTCAACAAATGCATATCATTTTACTGAATTCCAGATGACAACGAGCCTTTGTTTTACCCAGAAATATGCTTAACCGATAGTTATCGATCCAATGTCAACATCTGACACTTCAAACAACATTTAAATGTTAACTATTTTAGCCACCACTGATGAGTAAATATAAATATACATGACAAGGATAGCACGCAATGGAAACCAACGACTGCCAAAATATACTTTCTACAAACGTACTAAATGCCTAAACAAGTACTACCTACTAACAACTTTTACACAGTTTACAGTGACCTAATCATAAAATATAAAATGTTTCTAGTAAACAGACTAAAACTTTCGGAATACTTATCAACTAATAATTATCCCAATATTCTAGAAAAACATAACCAAGCCAAATTCTCCCCAACCTAAATAGCTCAATTCACCAGTATCTACATTCCCACACAAACTAACATTAAGAATGTCTGAAAGAATAACCTCAGTCACAAACAATTTAGCTGAAAATAACAATTTCATTTTTTTTTTCAGCTCCATATCCCTCTCATGAATCTCATGAATCTCTCATAGAGACACTAATTTTGCTAACTTTTATTCCCCAACACTAATCTTTAATAGATCTACAAACTCATGCATTTCTCCTAATTCAAAAACAAACATATATATATTTTAAAAAAAAAAAAAAACTTACAGTTTCTGGTCATCATCGATTTCAAGCTTCTTCTGACATCCCGTAGTGGGATTTGCAATATTGAACTAAAAAACAAAACATAAACAGATATAAAAAAAAATAAAAAATGGAATCATTTTAATTAAACGAGTTAGGATTACAGAGTCAAACAAACCTTCATCTTCCAGACACAGTTTTGGGGTTTGAAAGTGAGGCAATGCTTTTTCTAGGGTTTCTCTCGCGCGCCTCTTATTATGTTTAGGGTTTTGACAAGGTTGTAGTACTAGTCATTTTATAGATGAACAACATGCAATCCAGGCCGTTGCTTTTATTGGACCGAACTTTGTTGGGCTTTCGACTTAAAGCCCATTTATATACACGGGCCTCCGAGTCTGTTGATCTGTCTGAATCAGCAGATGGAACCTCTACGCCGAAAGTCATTCCTAACCTCGTAGGTAAGGACGTTAACCTAACAATAACATATATCTCCTCCATTGTTTTTTAGTGGCCAAATTGATTTCCACGGCTAGCTCGTATACCACTTGGCGCTAATGATTGAAGAGAAAAGCTTCGGTCCGAAGTGCGTCTAAAAGCAGTTGAGGACCACACATTTAGTATCCACATCAGCATTTTCATACAAAAAGTCTTCAAAAAATATCAAATGTGTGGTCCTCAGCCGCTTTAGGACCAAAGTCTTTTCCAATGATTGAACCATTTTAAAGTTTGGAACTTGAATACGTTTTCGTTTTGAGAGTGGCTTTTTCAAATTGTCTAGTTCTGATTATGGACTTTACTTCTAGAGAATACTAATGCCCGAGGACCGAGGTAATACGCGAGATTCTAAGCTGGTGAAAACTTCCTATTTAACGCATTTTTAGACTGAATATAAAATTTTAATTTCCCCATCAGTGGGTTTGCTATTGATATTATTGTCACAGCCAATGTTAATATGCTCAAGCGTCCAGACGACACCCAACTGATCCAGTAAAGCATGCTTGAAAATTGCAGGGGTTATTAAGCTCACCAAACAATAAGACATATATAATGTACAACAGCCTTAATATAATGTTTGGATGATTATATAGTATATACAGATACAGATAATGTTCAATATCTGTAGTCTGCCTCGTGTTTAGTTTTTTTTTTTGGTAACTCCTCGTGTTTAGTTGTTTTCAATATCAATCGCCCATTTGATAACCGAAGTTCTTTAACAGTTGAAATTATAAATTCAGCTAAATTAATATAAATGCATGACATAGCAAAGACATCGACGCCATATTATAGTTGTACAGTTCCAAACTTCCTACTGGCGAAGAATTGATTTTCTCTATTTTCTTAACTTGGTTATTGAGGGAAACACTAGTATGTGTAGTTTTCATGCAAAATGAACTTGAATTTGGAACAAACACTCAAATGATGCGGTCTTGCCTCTTAAACATCTTTGAAGCAAACGCTTCCTCACATAAGTTCTACCTTCTTCTTTAGGCAGAGCACAGGACAGATCAGAGTAGGAACATAATACACTATCTTCCTGGAAGAAAAGTTTGATCTATGTTGGAAACTTCGAAAGCACTAGTGGTAATATAAGTTTTGTGCAAGTTGATTACATACATACATACATACAAATTAACGCATCTACTATTAACAGTTATCCGCATTTTAAAATATCATCCTACGTACAGCGATCATATAAGACTATAGAGAAAAGATTATTGATTCGACATGAAAATAAATAAAGGTTGACTCAACTTAAATTTAATAAAATATTGATTCAACAGATACTTATTGGTAATATAAAACTCGAAGTCGTTGAAGCGGAAGATATATTATAACACTGATTGTAAAGACTAAAGAGAGCTCAAACAATATAGACTATAAGATCCATGGTGTTGGAACGAACTTAGCCGCCTACCAGAAACTAATATAGTTTTCCTCAGTACGCATAATTTTATATAGCTAAAATTCCGTTGAAAACACACTGACCACTGCATATTGTACAAGAAACTTGGAAAACTTATACATAGAACCCACACAGAACCACTTCAATACTCATACATTAAAAACACAAGAAGGACCTCCTATGTAACAGCAAATTTTTACCGAACCAGCTTCACACTGTAAATTCCCATAGTCGCAGATAGAATACCTCATCATTCATTGGTCAACAATCACATTATCTCGCATATCACAATCCACTCATAATGCGCATACAAATTCACCACTACTCTCAATGTCATCTGAATCTGCATCCGCATCCATTTCGTCCAGATCCATGCTGCCTCCAATAAATTGGCCACCAATCTTAGGCCCTTCAGTAGGTTTTCCCGCCTCTTGTATAATGGCCAAAATATCTTCAATACTTTGGGATGGACCATTTGAATCACAGTTCTTCAGATTGTAATCTCCCCCTTCCATCAAATCCACTGGCAAGTTATATAAGAACCATGGGTGATTTTTAATCTCTGCCATGGTTATCCTCTGCAAAGATACAATTGTAGGTCATTCATGAAGTTGCCGAGAAAAGTATAAAAAAGATATGATCAAACAACTGACTACCTTCTCTGGGTTCGTCACAAAAATCCGAGATAAAAGATGTTTACATTCCAAGGACACTCGCACATAGTCTGGAATTGAGTAGTGCACACTAAGTATACGCTGCAATAAATCACATAATTTTATTTCTTATTTGACTAAAACCATTTATGATTTTCAGTGTACTCAATAATGGTGAATATATATACTACTCACCCCGATTGTCTTTCTGAAGTTCTTCGGATCGTCAGGATCTTCAAATGGATAAGCCCCTACTAGCATCACATACAAGGTAACACCACAGGACCAAACATCTGCAATCTAAACTTCTCAAGAAGTAGATAAGGATACTTATTTAGCCAACATAATGAAACCTCATTTTTATAAAACAGGAAGGATAAGAAATAGTCACTACCTTTCCATCATACTCCTTCCTAGATAAGACCTCTGGAGCAATGTAAGCTGGTGTTCCAACAGTTGATTTGGGTTGAGAATGTAACACAGATGACTAGTATACAAGGAAGAATAACTATCAGTTAATTTCCCATTCATGTGAACTTTAAGAGGAAATTAACTACCTTGGAATACCCAAAGTCGCATATCTTTAAACGAGGTGCTGTGCTTCCGTCTAAGAGTGTGTTTTCCAACTTTAGATCCCGATGGCAAATTTGCTGTAATAGATATTAAATTATAATGGTTCAACCACTGACGATTTCATTTTTATTAAAATAGTGAAGCATTTTTACTATATATAAGGAAGGGGCAGATCATACCATAGAATGACAGTAACTGACACCTGATATTAGTTGTTGAAAGAAAAACCTTGCCTGTTTATATAAAATTAGAGGGTCAGGAAGATAGCCTAATTTAAGGTAGATAGCACACCAAAACATCAAATAAATTTGGTGGTTTTACTACTGCCTTCCTACTAGTCCAACTGGTGAATAGTCGTATTACCTCATCCTCGCTAAACCTTCCAGCAGTGCATATCCTCTCAAAAAGCTCACCACCAGCAGCATATTCCATGACTATTGCCAAATGAGTAGGTGTTAACAGAACCTGCCAGGACTAGCTCTTTTTAGTTATAATTCTATGCACCATAAACCAACCAAAAAAACCACAATTTTCAGAAGGGCTAAACTAAATCGCCTTCAATATTCTTATTGCTCTAACGGTATACGCAAACCAGATGTAAAATGCAATTACTTGCAGGCAAAGGCAACTCAACAGATGTAGAGCTGGAGCCACTTAGCAACCATTTTTTGGAATCTGGTGCTCTTACTGCTTAATACTAAGAGCGCATGAAAAATTTCCAATGCTCTTCATATGCACTTTGTGTAACCACACATATCCAATGATTCCATATAACTATATAAGACATTTGAATGTTACTATTAAAGCTAGAATTCAGTTGTTACCATCAAACTAGCTGCACGGAGTCTCAAACGAACTAAATCACATAGGTTGTATTAAGTGCTTGAGAACTCTTCCTCATCGAACTGAGCACAGTTATGTATATCACTCCTAAATCCGCGACAACTTACGATTTCAGATAATTGAACTTAGCAATCTGTTCCCAAGGATTATTAGAAACTTTTTTCACTATCCTTAATAAGCTAAAATACTAAACTAAATTAACTTGCAGAGTACCTTATGAGGGCAAAAGCAAAATCTGAATTGAAATCAAAATAACAAAACAGATAAGAACTTCAAAATATATACAAGCATCATCTTAGCTCTTCCAACAAATGTTTTTAACCAAGAAACTAATAAAATTCAACAAAGCCAACTGTTACAAAGCCCAGAAAGACACTAAAATCCTAACTATAAGTTCATACAGGAAAATAAGATTGAATTCAGTTACCAACCTCTTTAAATCTGACTATGTTAGGATGCTTTAAGGATCTATGGTTCATAATCTCCCTCAGCACATTTTCATCAATCTGTAACATACAAGAACCTCTTAATCAATGTAACAGTTCAAAACCCACATTAAAAAAAACGTCTTTTCACTACAAACAATTGAAAATAAAAAAGAAGATGGTACTGATGCAAAACAAACCTTTTGGCCTCTTTCTATGTACTTGACTGCATAAAGCTCTTTAGTGCATTTATCTCTAACAAGCTTAGCAACAGCAAAGTTTCCAGAACCTATTTCTTTCAGTATTTCAAAACGTTCCATAGCTCTTCTTCAACAATACAATACAAAACAAATCTATTTTCTCTTTCTCTCTCTTTCTCTATTTATTCTCTGTTCTGCTTTTCACCATTTTTTCTTTTTCCCTTTAAAAAAGTTTTGAGTGTTTGTTCAGATTGTTAAAAAGATATCTTTCTATCAAGTTTCAATTTATCAAAGTCGGTATGAAAACAGAAACAAATAACCGTCCACGTGGCAAAAATATGTTCTTGATAGGGGCTTGCAAACAGTTGTATGCACTGTTGTAATTCTATTTTACTCTAATTGGGTGGTGACTGATACATGAGTGTAAAACAATCCCAAGGGGACAGCGGGAAACACCTTTTTTTGTGGTCCCGAGACTTGGTACGAAATTCACCATGCACGTATCAATGTATCAATCAATTCACCCAACAAAGGAAAAGAAGCTTCTCCAAAACGAATTTCCGGCGTCACTCCATTAGTGTATTTGAAACATACGACAGCAAAAGGATATCAAATGGGTACTTGTTCAAATTTACATATATTTAAAAATCCGAATTCGATAACGTGCAAAATCAATATCCAGAAGAGAATAAATAAATTATGCAACCCACAACGAAAATTACTGACTAAACTCATAGGCTTACCTTTTTGTATTTTAAATTCTAGAAGTAATTTGGAACGATCATACAACCCACGACAGAAAGACCAAAGACCTACTCTTCATAGACTCATAGTGAACCTCTATAAGTCTATAGTCTCTTTAGTCTAAACGAGAACAAGCCAAGTTGGAGGTACTGACACAGTGACACTATGCCGTTACGGACTCTGTAAGGTCAATCAAAAAACGAATTATTTTTGTAGTTTCGTGGCGAAAAGTCAAAAAAAAAAAAAAGTACACGCCTCGGAATGCGCAACTTCGATCAGTAGCGTGACCATCTTCCCTTCCCTTCTGATTAGGTGTCCTGAACTCCTGATGACACAGATGAAATCCTGATGATTCTTCAGGATGGAGTGCGCTGGTACACTTTAATTTGGACCCAAGTGCAGTCGTTGTTAAGCTTTAAACCGCTGATTTCTTCAGAATTTATTGCTGTTAACATAGACGAGTATGATAAGGACACCATCGATTAAAATTATGATGGAACATTCATCTTTTGGCATTAAGTGTCCACAATCCAGTGACACCACATGCTTATGAGTTATGACAGCAATAAATGAAATGTAGCAAAAGTGTGGCCGTGGGGGCTTTCGGCTTAGCCACTAAAGTATCTAAAGTATTTACTGGCCTTGTGAACATTTGATGAAATCAATTTTATTTAGAGTCGGAACATACTATCGACATTCCTTCACCGTAATAATAACCACATTTCCTTTGACTTTGGGTTATTTACCGAGTCAAAAAAATAAGGAAGAAACCAAATAAAAACTTGACGACTGAAAATTATCAGTAATCCAGAAATAGCAATGCAACAAGTTTTTTGCTTTTAGGAACTACGATTCTCTCTGCAACAACCCACCTTACATCGCACTTATTTAAATCAGTGATATTTTTTTTTTGGTAAAGACTTAAATCAGTGACACGCTTACTGGGAAGGCGTTCTTAGAAAACTTGTCTCCTTGCTGCCCTGAGAATCAGGGTGTGATGGGGCCATGGAGCCATATGCATTCCTAGCGTCTTGACCAATTTTTGTAAGTTTGGCCTCAGAATAACACACAAGGTGGTAAGAGAATCAGCTTTTCAATTTCAACCTTTGGTGTTTGGACTTTGGACTGCTGCTGGTTTTCCAAAAGGCAATCACATCTTTGGTGTTTGGACAATTAAGAAGAACTATAACACAACTGTAGAGAGCTAATAAGAGCTACAGCGTACAGCAACAGAAGAACAGAGAATCTGACAGTGCACAATAACAGATTATCACATAGTGGATCAGGGGCGGCCCTGAGTTTTGAGGGGCCCTAAATGAGTTCTGGAGCCTATGTAATATAATAAAAAGGAAAAAAAAAAACAAGTCTCAATTTGATGGAGAAAATGATATAGTTGTTTTTTTTGCACTGTTAAAAAAAAAACTTTATTTATGGTTTGAAAGTATAACATAAGCACTATGGGTAATTTTTAGTCAACCATGAAAATTGGAGGACAGTACAAATAAATGTAGCTGCAAAAATAATCACAACTAAGAGCATTTTTAGCAGTGATATCAACCTAGCATCAAATACCAAATTTTTATGAATTTAGTGTTTTTTCAACTTTAGGAGAACTACATGTTGATGAAAACACCAAAAAAAACACCAAATCGACCAATATTTGGTACTGTATCAAATCACTCACGCGGTTTTGCCAACACCGCGTGGGCTTGGGCTTCTAATTAGGCTTATATAGCGCGGTTTTGCCAAAACCGCGTAGAGATTGAGAAAGAAAAAAAAAAAAAAAAGTTTATGTGCGATACATGACGCAGTTTTCTCAAAACCGTATGGTCTTGGGCCTGTTAGTTGGGCTTTAGTGGTGCGGTTTTGCCAAAACCGCGTGGGCTATATAGCGCAGTTTTGCCAAAATCGCGTAGTTTTTTTTATGTTGCTTCTAAAGTTGTTTGGTGTTTTTTTGGTTTGGTGTTTTTTTTGTTCAAAATTTTGGTATTTTTTTGGTTGCTCTGCTAAAGATGCTCTAAATATCTTGTCAAAATTGTTTGTGGTCTGACTTATTACATGTAGATATATGGCACAGAGTAGAGACCACAGAGTTAATGGGGCTTGGCATGGCAGAGGGACCAATTTTGGGCCTAAAAATATTGAAAATATTGAGTAGACTTGAAACAGGCTTTGAGTTGGATAGTAGACTTAAAACGGGCTTTGAGTGGGATATAGTTGGATTTGGGCAAATTTGGCTGGATGGGGCCCCCAAATTTTCAGCCCAAAATAGGGCATGTTTCGAAATAGGCACTGGTTCGAAACAGTATTTTATGCTGAAATAGTGTGTCCTTTCGAAACATGTGAATTTTTAAAGAGTTGCTTACCTTTTTCCAAGAGTCACTGTATTGTTTGGAATATGCACCACTCACCTATAAATAGTGGATGAATTTTGAAAAAAAAAATACACCAGATCACACAAAGTTATGATATTTCTTTTCTCCCCATATTCTTAGTCAAATACTATATTGTATTCGCTGATTCTATCGAATTGAAGTGCTAGTTTTATATAGAATAAAATCTATTCTATCTTGGGAGACAGTTTCCCATCAACCTTCAAACACCATGAAGGAAAAATATGTCTTAAAGACAAAGTGATTATCACTAGACTTGAATTTAATCATTAGTCAATTAGGTTCATCTGTTGAACTAAAAAATTTGTTTATTTGTTGATAATAAAAGTTTATTCATATCAATTTGATTTCTTGTTTACTTAACAATAAGTATCTTTTTTGAATAAGTTTTCTACAAAAACTAAAAACTATGAAGTAAAAACTTGTATATATATAACCAATAATTGAGTGATTAATTTTATTTTTTATTATTATTATCTTTTAACACTACTAGTTCGTACTGCAAGTTATATTCGACTGTTTTGAAACGGATAAAACCAGAAATACGATGAAGCTATATAATTTTTTTGCCTTGACTTAGAACTAGAGGCCGAGTCATAAAACCATGGTTCCTGGACTTGGTGGATATACTTAATTTTAAGTTAGCTAAAATATATTCCTGTTGTATATCCTGAGTACTGAGTAGGCCGTTACTTGCCTACAGCATGTATGTTTGGTGGTTTTGCCCACATTAAGAAAATAAAAAATTATTTTTTGGAGTAAATTTTGGGTGACATTGGACACACCCATATAACCGCTCCCATACTCCATAACTAATTAAAAATTTTGTCATACCCTAATAACCGCTTCAATCTAATAATATACTTCAAATTCATTTGGGGTATTTCCTAAAAAAAAAAAAACGGCTTTGTAATTTTGCACTTCAAAATTCAAAATAATTAGTTGTTTGTAATCATGCTTATTGGTGAGAGAAATATTGCTAGAGAACAATGTAAATTATTGAAGAAGAAATAAGAATAAATAAATGACTTGTTTTGTTTTTGAGTACGCCTAATAAAAAAATAGATAATTTAGGAATTTAACTATGTTTTAAATAATTTTATTTATTTATTTTAAAATTAGAGTATAGGAGTGTTTTTATGGGTGTGTCCAAAATCATCCTAAATTTTCGATATATATTTTTTATTTTCTGTTTTGGAAATTGAGAGACATACTCCTTCTTTAATGCCTAACCTCAGTTAGTCAGCTGACAAATATTTTGTGTCGAACATGAGGTATCTCTATCGTTTTTTAAAACGAGGGAATATCTAAAAAACTTAAAATAAAAAATTGTATCTCAAAAGACTCAATATAGAATTATAGATTATAGACTATAGAGATACTTTGCCAACGCTTTTTAACCACGTTAGATGGGCTATATACTTTATATAGAGAGTCAGAGAAAGTGAGATGCTTTACCAAAAAAACAAAGTGAGATACTAAGTACTAAGTTGGGCATAAATTGTGTACACAATCCCGGTTAGTTTTAAAAATGTTTCTCTACGGCCTCCCTCTTGTTTTTGGGCCTTCGTTCTCGTATATAGCAATTGGCGGCCCTTATAAATGTCCAATGGGAGACATCTTGACCCAGATTTCTAAAGAAAGGCTTGCCTATTGACTCTGTTCCCCTGTACCTACAAAGTGTGCAGTTTAAACTCTAAAGTTTTTTTTTATTGTGGCTGTGTCCATACGACTGGGGTTATTGGAGGAAAATGGAAATCAAAGTACTGCACATGTATCAAATATAGTGGAGAACTGAGTCAGATTGTAAGGTTATTATCACTTGCATTAGCCATCCAGAAAGAGGATAGGGCATTATCGAAAAAGAAAGAAAGAGGATAGGTCATTAGCAGCACGCTGAATTAACCATTTAACAATAAACAAAAATAAAAAATTATTATAGTCTCTTCTTCAAGAAAAATATACCCAATTTTCAAAAGCCATTTTGTAAGAGCATCCCCAAAAGCCAAAGGCGTCAAACTCAAAATAAACTAGTTTAAAAAAGTTGAGGATCTGTTTGGAAGTTTTCATTTAGAATTAGAATTGAAAATATAATTTCAAGACTTACCATTTCAACTAGTTAAAATTATTAAATATATATAAATCTCAAGTTTCTATCCTATATAGAAACTTACTGTATCTACCAAATTCATGACCATGGGGATGACATGTCTCAAAGACCGAGGTAACTTAAGAAACCGTAGAGCGAGAGTACAGGATATAGGCCAGGTACTTGAGGCGAGTGGGACGGTTAGCGTTATGAACCTGGAGAGGTGGAGATCGTGGAATCGAAGCGGTTAGCGGTTAGGGGAGTATAAGAGAGAGAGAAAGAGAAAAAAGGGGGAAAAAAAAAAAAGGAAGAAACCGAGAGAGAAAGAAAAGAGGCCGTAAAGATCGAAGTTACATAGGGGATTTCAAAGGTTGTAAAAATCTGATTATACATTTGGCGCCGTCTGTGGGGACACACGAAAGTGACCTACGGTTTAGAGACAAGAAAAAGGGTTATAGGATGGCAACGATGACTAAGAAAGGGGAGAGGGAGACCAAAAAAAAGTGAGAGAGGGAATCGATGAGGAGAGGCTCGAGTGTGGAGTTGGAAGAAACACCGTGAGGAAGTTCAAGACGCGACGGCCGAGGCAAACCGGACTCTTGCGGGAAGAAGTAGCGAGATTTGGGAGGAGAATGAAGATCTTAGAAGAGAAAGGGAAACTACACAAAAGAGGGGAGGGACTAGAGAGCCGAGAATAGCGAGATGGGGAACAGAGCGAGGAAGCGCCTCGAGGGCCAAGAGGTGATCCGGAGGGGAGGGTCACCGAGGTGATCCAGGCGATGATTGAAAAGGATAGAGAAATAAGTCGGACGGCGGAAAAAGAAAGCCAAGGGGTGGTGAAGAAGGTAGTAGCCGGACTTAATCAGAACCCGCTAGCGGATTCTGTTTGGAATTCCGAGGTACCGAAGAGGTTTACGCAACCGAGGTTCGAGCGATATGACGGGAAGGGTGATCCTGCGGACCACTTACACCATTTTAGGCAGCAGATGCCGCTGTGGCAAGAGAGTAAGTATGACGGACTCCGCTGCATGATGTTTCCCGCTAGTCTGAAAGGGGGAGCTTCGGATTGGTATTACCGATTGGCGTCGCGCAGTATAAAGAAGTTCGAGGAGTTGGAGCAGGCATTCGTGGACCATTTCATTCATCAGAAACGGAGAGTAGTGGATATCGCGGACCTCTTCAATGTCAAACAGAAATCCGCCGAGACGCTGAGGGAATTTTTGTGTAGGTTCAAGGAGGAGACGTTGAGGGTCGAGAATTTGGATGAGCACACCGCAGTAATAGCATTCCAGCATGGGTTGAAGCAGGGTACTAGAGTCCATGAATCTGTGTCCAAAATCGAAGTCACGACGTTACATGCACTGTATCCAAAGGTCGAGAAATACATACGATATGAGGATATACTGCAGAGAACTGCTAAGGAGCCTAGGAAGACGGAGAAATCAGTGCATAGTGTAGGACAGAACGACCGGAAAGACAGAGGAAAGGCTGCGGCCCGTGAAGGGGGATCTTACAGGGAAGAGACACACAAAGCTGAGAGAGGTCGAGACATGGCGAGGAGAGACTCTCGCGAGAGAAAACCATACCGCGATATAGCGACAACTCCTTTGAACAAAACTTTAGAGGAGATATTGCCGTTAATCAAAGGGATGCAGTATTTTGAAGGTCCGAGAAGCGCGCTGAGAACCGGAAGAGAAGCCGTTTTCGCGCGTACCACGGATCCAAACCACGTAACCAATGAGTGTTTCGCTTTGCGGTTGGTAGAGAGAATGATAGAAAAGGGGGGTTTGAGAGAGTTCATCGGGAGGCACATCCGGTCAAAGAAGCGCCACCGTAGCGAGGATCCTAGGAACCATCAATGTCATCTTCATTGGGAAACAAAGAGGAAGGAATGCTCACCGACAAAGTCGAGGAGGGCGTCCGGCTTACAAAGCCAGATAAATGAGGTCTCGAAAGCATTCCGCGACCGTGCCGAGGGCCACGGAGGGGATGGTAGGATAGAATTCTCACCAAAGGATCCGAAGCGGTAATCTCTCCCCACGAGGATCTTGTTGGTGATAACAATTGCGATGGTAATTACATGGTGAAGAGGGTGTTAATAGATTGCGGAAGCTCAGTTGATTTGTTGTTTAGCGGTGCTATGGAGGAAATGAATATTGAGAAGAAACAATTGAAGCCTCCCCGGACCAATCTGTTTGGATTCAACGGTAGCATGACCGAACCCATAGGGGAACCGGAGCTACCAAGAATCTGCGAGTCCGTAACGGTGTTCACCCGTTTCATGGTCGTGGACTCCACATCGCAATTCAATGCCATCTTGGGAAGGAGATGGATTCACGAGATGAAGGCAATTCCATCCACCTACTATCAAGTGATCCGTTTCCCGACTAAGGGAGGAATGTACGAGATAAGAGGAGACCAAGCCGCGGCTCAAAGAATACACCAGGTGGTGGTTCGAGAGTTGATCCGCCGCACGCGCACAAAGGGCGGAAAGAAAGCGGGCGACACGAGGGCGTAGCAATCACGAGCCTTAACGGGTCCCAGAGTTGCCCGGGGCGAAGACAATGGATGAGGTGGAGACAATGAACGTAAATCTTTGAGGAGGAGAAACCGGGTGTCTATCAGGGCCGATTATCGGAGAGTTGGAAAGCAAAGTTGACCGCCTTTGTTGATTGAGAACAACGATGTGTTCGCGATGGTCCGTGGAGGATCCAAAGGGGACTGGATCCAGAATTTGCTTATCCACAGGTTGCATATGAGAGAAGGGCCAAGCCCATCCGGCAAAAATGAGAGGCTTAAAGCCGCAGTATCGCTTGAGGGGATACGAGAGGAGATACATAGGTTGAAAGCGGCGGGGATTATTCGCGAATGCAAATTCACGGAATGGCTCTCCAATATTGTCGCGGTTCTAAAAAAGAATGGGAAAGTAAGAATGTGTGTCGACTTCCGCGGATGTCAATTTACAATGTCCAAAAGATTGTTACCCAATGCCGATATAGACGAGTTGGTGGATCGGATCGCGGAGTTTAAGTTCTTCTCTTTCATGGACGATCTATGGGATACAATCGTGTTCATGTATGAGTCGGACCAAGACAAAACCGCGTTTATAGTAGAGGGGGAGTTTATCGTTATACCCGAATGCCTTTCGGCTTGAAGAACGGGGCTACCTTCGGAGGATAGGTGAGAAGATGTTTGAGAGCAAGATCGGGAAGGGAATGGAAATCTACATAGATGACATGGTGGAAAAGTATGACCGAGGAGGAACATCCGGAGGGATTGAAGGAGACGCGTTGCAATATTACGGACATACAAGCTGATGTTGAACCCTGACAAATGCACCTTTGGGGTGACGTCGGGAAAGTTCTTGGGTTACATCGTCACATACCGCGGAATAGAAGCAAATCCGGACCAGATCAGGGCTTTGGTAGAGATGCAATCACCCCAGGATGTGAAAGAGGTCCAGAGGTTGGCAGGAAGAATCGCGGCTCTCAACAGATTCATTTCAAAATCCTCGGACAAGTGTAGACCTCTGTACCTACTCTTGCGGAAAACAACGGACTTCCAATGGACCGAGGCGTGTGAAAAAGCTTTCCAGGAGTTAAAGGTTTATTTGGGAAGAGCCCCTATCTTGTCGCGACGGGCAAGAGAAAAAACCGATCTCAGACTGGGGGGGTCGGAGTACGCAATCATCAGCTCCGGTTGATAAGGGTGGTGGACAAGATAGAGAGGCGGTGTATTTTCGTGAGCAAAACCATGTTAAATGCGTAAACCCGGATATAGCGGGGATCGAGAAATTCGCCCGGGCGTTGGTTTTCTCAAACTTTGAAACTAAAACCGTGCCGATGCTCACTCGGTAGTGGTGGTGACAAATTTACCACTCGACAGGCCCAAAGCGGAAAAGTCGGGAAAGAATGTTGAAGTGGGCGGGTAGTCTTTGAGTTCATAATGCGACATAGAGTACCGTCGGGGACAGCAGAGAAGCCGCACGGCTATGGCGTAATTCCCCGCGTAATTCCCGGCCGAGGACCCTACATGGGGAGAGGAAATGGTTATGGAACGAGAGGCGATCCTAGTCATGACCCATTCGACCCTTGGATATGAGAAACGGGTGGAGGGTCTTCGCAGATGGATCTGCGACCGACACCGGAAGCGGGATCGGGGTGGTGTTGGTTACACCGGAGAACAACCGATTAGAATTATCGATGAAGTTGGGGTTCACAGCTTCGAACAATGAATCGAGTATGAGGCGGTGATAGCGGGGTTGGAAATGGCGGCCGATCTCGGGTGAATAAATTAACGGTGTATTCAGATTCCAATTTGGTAATATGTCAAATGAACGGAGAGTTTGCAGCCCGGTGCCCCAGGATGGCAAAATATTTAGAGGTATTACAGAGAAAGGCTAACAAGTTTACTCAGATCAAGTTCGCCCACCTGAACCGCGGTGAGAACCGACACGCCGATCGTTAGCATATGTTCTTGGCGCTACTTTAACTGGCGGGCGGGCGAGCCGTCGAAATTAAGGTCTTTGAACAAACCAAGTACGTCGAGGGTGAAACAGTTTTGGAGTCACCGAGAATGAGACAGGTGGAGGGGAACCCATAAAGAGTTTCCTTTGGCGGGTCGAGATCGAGGACAAACGGGAGAGAAAAGAATGGAACAGTGTCTCAAAGATACACTCGATAGATGGTGACTTATACGCACGCAATGTCACGGACCGTTATTGAAATGCATTGGGCTTAAACAAAGCGTAAGAGGTCTTGAGTGAGATTCATGAGGGGATTGTGGAGTCATTCTGCCGGGTAGGGGCGGCACATCGATTATTATCTCAAGGGTATTTTTGGCGCGACATGAAGCGGGACCAAACGGAGTATGCAAAAGAGGTGTGAGAAATGCCAAAGATTCTCACCGATACATGCTCTCGCTGAAGTCTTTGCATAAGGTATTCAGCCCTTGGCCTTTCGCCATGTGGGCTTCGATATCGTGGACCGCTCCCCGGCGGTGGCAAACGAAGGTTCGTGTTGGCCGCGACGGATTATTTCACCAAATGGGTTGAGGGTGTGGCACTGCAGCAGGTTAAGGAGGAGCAAGTCAAGAAATTCCTGTGGGAAAATATAATTTGCCGATTTGGGCTGCCGCATACCATAATCGCAGACAACGGTACTCAATTTCATCAGCAAAGTACGCGAATTCCTCCAAGCATTCAAGGTGAAGCAAGGATTCTCAGCTCCTTACAATCCAGAGGGGAATGGTCAGGCAGAATCCTCTAACAAGACAATAATGGATAATTTGAAGAAGAAGTTAGAAGATCGAAAGGGGCGGGCGCGACGAGTTGAATCAAAGCTATGGGCGCATCCGAACAACACCACGAACTTCCACTCAAGAGTTGCCATTTGCCATGGCCTATGGAGTGGAGGCGGTGATTCCCGTAGAGATGGTGGAGGCGACAACGAGAACCAGAGCCGTAGAGGGAGGAGTCAATGAAGTTATTTTAGCTGCGGACCTGAACCTTACAGAGGAAAGGAGGGATATGGCGCGCATCAAGTTGGAAGAGTACCACGAGATTTGCGAGGCAAGATGACAAGAGGGTGAAGCCACGGCAGTTCAATGGGGACCGCGTTAGAGAAGAGTAACCCCAGCCACCAGAAAAGAGAAGGACGGAAAGTTGGGGCCCAACTGGGAGGGGCCATACACCGTGGTCGAGAAGGGCGGGGCCGGGACCTATCGGTTACAGACTACGAAGGGGGAGGACATCGCGAGACCTTGGAACATAAGAATGTTGAAGAAATTTTATGAGTGATGCTTTGTACAGTTTTATTTTAATTAAAGACAAGCTCTGGAATCAACAGAGATTCTCATCTAAGTGTATGATGATGTTATGTGTCGCCCATGCTGTCATCGAATCAGGTGCAATCGAGACCAAAGAATTTGGCGGTGTAATGGCCGTGAACACTCAAACCAACTGGGGGCAACCGAAGTTCCCCAACAGCCTCCGGTAGAGTAGAGACAGCGGGGGGGACGAGCCCTTCGTGGACGATGAGGTCCAAAACAACCGGGGCAAACCGAAGCCGCCCCAAAGAGCCCTCACGGCTACCGAGAGATAACGGAGGGGACGAGCCCTTCGTGGACGATGAGGTCCGAAACCAACTGGGGGCAAACTGAGCTGCCCCCAAAGAGCCTCACGGCTGAGAGAGATAACGGAGGGGACGAGCCCTTCGTGGACGACGAGGTCCGAAACCAACTGGGGGCAAACTAAGCTGCCCCCAAATAGCCCCACAGCTGCCAGAGACAGTGAGATGGGAAGCCATCCGCGGATGCGGTGGTCCAGAAACAAATTTTGGGCGGACTGTGCGGCCCCAAAAACAAATTGTCACAGACAGCTAAGCATAATATAGTTGAGCAACTTGGAAAAACATTTTCCCCAAAAAATATCTGTAATACATCGAGATTGGCAAAGGTTTGAGCCCGCTGGGAACACCCAGAAATACGGGGCACGCATAATATCCAGAACACCAAGTAAAGAACAAGTATATTACAAAAGATATTGAGATATAAAACAAAGGGTTGAACTCCGATCACTGCTCCTCGGCGGGTGCGGGAGTAGAGGTGTCCTCGGGCATCTCTTTCTGGGGTGAGCCTTCGGATATGTTCACTACCTCATCAGTGGCCACCGGACAAAGGTGCCGCCCTTTTGTCGCATGGCGGTGGAGGGGAGGTAGCAGCTGGATCGGCGGCTTGGTCAAGGGCAGGAGGCGGCGAGGGAAGAAGTCTCCCAAAGAGCGGTGCTTCGGCCATCGGCCATCCGACGCTCTAGCGATTTTCTTTTTTTTCTGCTAGAGTCGCGGAAGCGAGGAGGCTACCGAGGACCGGTCAAGGGTGGTTTCTTGCGCTGGCTCCATTCTTTGCCTTCTCACTAGTCGGTTTAGCTGAAGGTCCGCTATTTGGTTGACGGAGAGCCCCTTCGCGGACCTTATTGTCGTTGTGTGCCTTGAGGGCGCGATCACGAGAGTCATCGCGTTCTTTCTCCAACTTTGGCATATTTTGCCTTCCGGCCGTCCGCCCATGGATCTCCGCTTCCACCGCCTCCAGGGTGTCCAAGGTGTTAGTCAATCCCCGGATGACGTAGCCTATGTCCAGGCTCAGCTGAACACAGAGAGGAGTTAGAGGTGACACAAAGTAATGATGCAAGGCAAGAGAATCAAGATGAGACTCACCTTCTCCCACCCAGTGTAGATGGCAGCGCGGTGGGCAGCAAACGTTCCCGAGTCACCGTAGGCTTGATCTCGTGGAAGATGGGATGAGAAGAACAGAGAGGCAGCCACCGCGGCATTGTCTAAAGCGGAGTCTCTAGTGGTGACGGGGCGATCCCTGGCCTTGAACTCGGGATGCCAGATTTCAGGCCCAACGGGCACGGGATCCTTACCATGACGGCGCGATGGGACCAACGGCCGTGGGGCCGCAGCTACTGGGGCGGATGGGGCAGCAGGAGTGGAGGTGTTTCCCGCAGTTCTACACCTCTTGGCGGGTGGCCCCTGCGGCGCCGAGTCGGTCTGCTCATCTTCAGGGTCGTTGTCCCACAATTTGAGTTTGTTGACATCCATGTTCTGGGTGGGCGGAGGTGAGTCGGAGACTGCAAAATCGTCCTCCCAATCAGCAAGGGAAGAATATGAGCCGGGGACACCTGCTGGGGTGGATTGGTCTGGAGCAGCGGTAGAGGGTTTCTTGGTCCGTGCAGCAGCGGCTCTAAGGGCCTCGGCTTGTGAATGAGAGATCTTTTTGGTGTAGCCTCTCTTCTTAGTCTTGGGGGGAGAAGGTTTGGGCAATCTCTCTTTAGGTGGAGGCAGACGATAGAAAGGGCCTTGATACGGGCCGAAGTCTTTGAGGGTTGGGTCGAGAAGGAGCGGAGTGGCTTTTTCAGGATCAATGCCTAGAAGGCCGCACTGGTCATTTCCCAGATCGCGGAGTTTCTGAAAGATTGCGGAGTAGACACCGTTGTAAAGTTGTGAATGAGAATCGGGCCTCCAACCTGTGACAAAGAAAGTTAGCGGCAGGGTCAAAGACGGATAAGAATGAATACAAGGACACACCAACTGCTCAGATATACTTACCGCTCCTGAGAAAGTGTAAGTGCCTTAGAAACCTCGGAAGGGATGTCCGTAGCGAAAAGTTCCCTGACACATACAAAAAGGGTAATGGTGCCACACTTTATCGAGAGGTGGTGATGTGAAGAATGAAAGATTTCTTTAGGTGGGCGACTACAAAAGGATTGATAGCCTACACTGCCAAACTTGGTACTCTTTTTGATGAAGTAATGGGCAATGACATCGCGGAGTTTGATCTGGGGAGAGTTGGTTTTGTTGTAAAAGTTGGCAGCGTACATGACACACCAAAAATTGCCAATGCCTTGACATGGCGGAATGTTGAAGTGATTGCATACTTCTATGTCAAGCAAAGACAGGGGGAACCTTAAGCCGGCTACTATTTGCCCAACGGTAACGACCAGGCTCCCTGGCCGCGGTTCTACAAGATGGGGAAAATGAGTTATGCCCGACACATGCTCTAACAGCACATCATCTGGGATGCCATAAGCGGCTTTGATCAAGGTCTAGGTTGGGTCTGCGGTAGGATGAGGGGGGTGGGGGAAGCTTAAACGATCTCCCCGAGGTAGAAGGGATAGCGGCAAGGCTTGTCGCCGCGGAGGTGGGAGAGTCTGATCCGTTAGCGATGGTGTTACTAGATCTAGAGGGTGGGGTCTCCGATCGATCAGATCGGACGACAGAGGAGTTCGAGGACTCCGAAGCAGACATGAGATTCGAGAGTGGGCGAGGCAAAGAAGCAGTGATTTCCAAAATTCGATCAAGATAAAGATATCCCACAGCCTAATGGGCGGGGAAAAGAGATGAACAGTGATCGGAACTAAATAAAAAACCAAGAATGGAAAAGAGGGAAGAGGAAGGAGAGCAAACCTGACCTTCAATGCAAACAAAGCAAGGAAGAGAAAGCACAAATGACGGAGACAGTAACCGGTAAGAGAACCGCTGGAGGAAGATGCTAACAAGAAGAGCGGAACAATTAGAGTAGAGGAAGAGGAAGAAGAGAGAGAGGTGCTGAGGTTAGAGAATGAAAGAGGGAAGAATAATGGGAAAGATGAAGGGTTTGAGGGTTTGAGCGGGATTCGAGGCATCAGGGGTAACCAAGTAATTTTCCGGAGGGTAATATCCAAAGGCCAAGAGAAATGGTCCAGAGGATGGGCGCCGCGTGGATATCGAAGAACGAGGTGTCGTCGTTCCTTGGTAATCATGACGCGTCGCGGGCATGCTAAGCACGCTGTGAGAGAACAACAGAGCAAGCACGTGTCCGTTGAGAGATAGCGTGCCCGTTGAGGGAAAGCACACGCTGATATCATTAAGCAAAAAGAAGTAGGGGCAGCGGATCGATAAATTTGAGAATATCTCGGACCCCCAAACGAAGTTCTTCACGAGGTTCGGGGGGCCGAGAGGGGGCATTTGTATCTACCAAATTCATGACCATGGGGATGACATGTCTCAAAGACCGAGGTAACTTAAGAAACCAGAGAGTGAGAGTACAGGATATAGGCCGTGGTACTTGAGGCAGTAGTGGACGGTTAGCGGTTATGAACTGGAGAGGTGGAGATCATGGAATCAGGAAGCGGTTAGCGGTTAGGGAGTATAAGAGAGAGAGAAAGAGAGAAAGAGAGGGGAAAAGAAAAAGGAAGAAACTGAGAGAGAGAAGAGAAAGAGGCTGTAAGATCAGAAGTTACATAGGGATTTCAAAGGTTGTAAAATCTGATTATACACTTACAATTCCTTAGTTTTAATTCCAGTGCAAAAAGTATTGCCAAACAGGATAATTATTAATTTTTGAAAATATATGTTTGAATTCTATCCTAAGAGCAAGTCCAATGGAGGGCTGCTAAAAGGGGCCACATAAGTTTTTTAGCAGTCCCAGCCATATTTAGCAGCCCAAAATCAACAAAATCATTCCAATCACACTTTTTAGCAGCTGTTATACTGTCTGTATAGAGCAGTTATTAAAAACGTGAATTTCTTTCTCTTCTCCATTTCTCTCTTATCTCTTTTGTCTCTTCCCTCTCAATCTCGCGGCATCCTCTCTCTCACCTCAATTTATGTTAGATTATTTTGATATACATTCACCAGGTATAAATTATTACAACTTTGAAATTCAATTTTATTGAGTTTATTTTGATTGGTTGTGAGTTATTTTGATTGTGAGGTTATTTTGATTAGTTTAATGTTGAATTGTTTGTTGAATTAGAATGTTGGAATTGTGAGGTTAAAGATATTAGTTTAATGTTTGTTGAATTAGAATGTTGGAATTGATGTTTTAAAATGTTAGTTTAAAATTGTGCGTTTTGTTTAAATTGAAGTTATAAAGAGGATATTGTTGATTGAATTGTAGGTGTCACGCAAAATGAATAACAAGGGTAAACGATTTTTCAGTCGAAAATCAGTTAGTAGATTAAATACAATAGTCAACGTCAGCGCTAAACGTCAATGAAATCTATAATTTGCAAAACCCTCCAGTAATTGAATTTATGGACCCAGTCGATCCACTAACACATGCTACATTGGCTAGAAATCCGAAAACTCACATCTCTTATCGTGTAAATATGGTAGGCATTTGATTGTTAAATTTGATTTTTTCAACATCATATTTTGTATTTTCTTTAATTTTAATGAATAAATGTTTAGGGAGGAGTGTGTGGGGGGAGATGAAATTGCGGTGTTGTTGGGCATCCGTGAATAATTGGTGGAAAATAATGGTTGTCAAAGAAGATTGTTTTGAAAGTATAAGAAATGAAATTTTACAATCTCCGTTTGGGTCATTGTTTCGATGTGGTTATCAAAATGCCTGTCACGCCCCGAGACCCCAGCACACATCCTAAGGACGATGAGTGAATCTCGAGACTGACACCCTCACAATTCTACCGAAATTTCGACAGAGTTTTCTTTGTTTAATCGACCTTCGTAAACCCTAAAACATGTCATAAACCTGTCATAACCTGGAAATCCTAAACTACAAACTTCCAACAACCATATATATACAACCCAACCTTCTAAACAACATTATATACATCCACCCACTGTTTAAGTATAACTGCTACTCGAATACATCAAATAAATACATCAAAAGGAGCGGAGCTCTATAAATATACAGCCAAAATGCCTAGACTATCTCTATACAACCCAAACTACGAACTTGACTCTGTCCTCGTCAAGCATAAGGGAATCCTCCCAAATCGCCATGACCATCATCGCTAGGGTTAGGAAAAACCTCCTCCGCAACTGGCTCGTCTGAAATGTTAAGTAGGATGAGCAACAACGATGCCCAGTAGAAACACACATAACCAATAAATAGTCTACTTATAGAAAATATTTAAAACATCGCGGGGTTTCTATAATAGTATTCAAATATTGTGACTATGTATATATACATCACTAACTAGCGTAAAATCATCTCGACATGCTTCATTGATATACAAAATAGAGTTTTCACAATCATCATACAACTATTGTGGTCGGCGCATCCTATTAGAATGGTGAGGGTAATGACCGTACTTTTCGGCCTCGATCCAGCAATCTCTCGGTTCAGTACTTTCCAGTGTGAACCATGCACCGTTGTTTTCCTGATTTTACCGGCAGGGAGCTGAAATGTCGTTGTTGTGTTCGTACACACAAAATCCCCAAAGCTTTTAGGGCTCAGGTGGGCTCTGTGACCACGACCCCCATCTGGTACACACCTAACTTACGGTGGTCAATTTGTTCGATGATCGCAGACCGCTTTCCCGATCGACACACATCCAGGAGTGGACTAAACTCTCACTCCTCGCGTCTAAAATCTCATCGAGGTAGCATGTAACCCCACACAAGCTAATCACCATACAGCGTGACACGTACAAGCATGGTTATCTAGAAAAGTAGAAAAAGAATTCCCGGACTACATCTAGTGATGCATCCCTTTAAAGGTGTCCCACCACCTCGAAAGGTGTACACCACAGTTGGAATCCTATAGCGAACTGCCGTCTCCGGAATTTCGACAACAGTTCCTTCTTTATAGGAATTCACAATTCCTTTTCTAAATCCCCTCGTGATAAGCATAGTAATATCTATATATATACTCGTATTACCGATTGTTTTCAAATACTCTATTTACATATTTAGTTTTTCTTTTTAAAACTGTTGGTTCTTTATGTGTGAGTTCCTGGATTTCCCACCATCGAGTAAAAACAACCTATGACTCCTAAACGGGCCAGACATAGTAAATAACAACCGATGATTCCTAAACGGCGAATCATCGTAAATAACCACGAAACTCTATCCCGGGGACAATCCAGAACCTCACACATATTTACAAACAACCCGGGTAATCCTCACCCGCATACAAAATCCATCTCTCTGTCTCCTTACTGAGACAAGAGACGTGAACCCTTCCCAAAACCAGTTTTTCTCTTTTAACAAAGAAAGCAAATCTCCGCTACCCCGATTTTACCAAAAAACCATTTCACACGAAAGCTATATATATATACATTTTATATCGAGGAAATACAGTGCAAAACATGAATATCACATATACATGCATGGTTGATAAGCAACTATCTATTTCCTATTTAAACAATTCAAATCATGCATGAAAATAAGCAGACTATATATATTGGTATGTAGGTTCCTACCTTAGCAAGCTCCGTTCTCCTCAAGCCCACTTATCCGAATCAAGCCCGCTTAACCGAGTCAACTCTAATTCACTCCTATAACAGCATATACATATACGTCGTTTATTAGAATTGATCGAACAACAACGAGGAATTATTATCTAGCGTAGGCCGAGAAGAAATCCCGATGTTAAGAATTTGGTTTCGGGTATTTTTTTTTCCTATAACTACGGTCAACAGAGCTACAAGCCATTTCGGGCACTGTTACTCTGACGGTCTCTACGGCTATTCCGGCCATGGCAGGCCCTCATATCGACGTCAATCCTATCACATCTCAATTCAAATTCCAAATTTTAACTACAACCAATCCCACGCCCTTCGATTCATATTACATCTCTCGAAATTCACATTAACAGTTATAAATCGACATGAATCTCTCGAACTTCACATTAACAATTGTAAATCGACATGAATCTCTCGAATTTGAAATGATTAACCAAATTCTTACCAAATCAGCAGCAAAAATCGCTCCTTAGCTTGCTTCTCCATAATTTCGCAGCGCTCTCTCCGTCTCCAAACCACCCAAACTCTAGACATTAAACCCACCCCATTTCAATTATACTTCCTCAATACAACCAACTACATAAAAATCGAGTTCAAATTATTTCTTGTAAAGTTTAAATTCACTAACCTTTCACTTTGAAACACGGCGCGACTCCAAGGATTTTCGACCGATTTTAGTTAAGCCATTCCTCTCCAAATAGCTCTTGTCGAATTATACAACCACCCCATTCAATATCTCTCATCAAATACAACCTCAAGCTATTGAATTTGAATCTAAACATTAATTTGAAACGAATTTAACTTACCTTTCGCGGAACTACGATGAAATTCCACTCAATTTTCGTTGCACACTTGGTTTATAGTTTCTAAGAATTTGGTTTGAATCAATCGGTTTGAATCAATTTGGGGAGAAGGGAGTTTCTCTCTCCTAGGGTTTTAAAGAAGTGCGAATTAGGGAAGAAGAGGTGCGATTTGATTTCGCGATTTTTGTTTTTTTTTTCTATTTGGGCTGCGATATATTTAGGCCCAAGCCCAATATATCCTAATTAGACTTAACGTCCTACTTAGACTCCTAACCACTAACGAATTTGACGTCGCGTCGTAATTATTTTTCCGGCTCATCCCGCTAAATTTAATCTTCTACATTCTATCTCACCGCATGCTATAATGATGACCCAATCATGCGTGTAAAATTTTGTTAACTTCGTGCCGCTTCGCGCTTGAGAAAATCGCTAACCGCCATTTTTGGTCAAATTTTCGTATAAGATTTGCTCATCTAACGGGGCTTAGGAGTCGGAGTTAAGTTTCAGTAAGTTACGTACGGTTGAAATATAAACCCGACGACCAATTTACATAAATGACCCTAGATTTATTATGAAATTTACAAAAATACCCTTAATAATAATTCAAGTCTTTACAATGCCGACCGTGGTTTGATATACGCTTTGATCGAGCGGTGGTGGGACACAACTCACACTTTTCACTTTCCACAAGGCGAGATAGGCATCACTCCAATGAATATTACTATGCTCACGGGAATGAGCGTAAGAAGGGGAAAAACTGTTACGTTTGGAGAAGGTCGGTTCGCAACTTTTGATTATGCACATAAAAAATGGCCGAATATAAGGCGGGGCATTGGGCTAAAGGGGGTATCAAACCCTCCTTTTTTGTGAATGAGTTCATGGAGAAGATGAAAGACAGTGACGAAGGTTGGTGCCAGACGAGTACATATTGGGAGAGATATTTGAGAGCATTATATTTTTACTTAATCACGCAGCTAGTGTTTCTTCTCCATGGGTGATAGTTCACTGAGATTAGGTTGGATAGAGTGTTTGGTTTGGTTAGATTACATGCATCAGTATGATTAGGGTGGTGTTATATTTGGAGCTTTGATTTACGCATTGGATCAAATGTGCCGAGTCACAGCTAATGTTGCGGATGGTCAATGTGGTGGCTTCACCCCTCTTTTACAAATAAATTTTAAATTTTTAGTATTATAATTTTATGATAGTATTATAATTTTTAAATTACGTACAAGTTTGATTTTGATATTTGTTTTTATGATAGTATTGGTGGCATGAGTACGTACCTACCATGACTCCTCTTCTGAGACCGAACATGGACCGTGACATCGTCCCATGGATTAGAGCATGAATGAATGACTTTAAAGATCGTCGAAGTGGTTAAGGACGCCACAACATTCACTTAGATCGTAACCAACTCGAGACTAGATCGGCATTGGCGATACAGTGGATATCATGGTTTCATACTCGATATATGGAATTAAATGTTGATGATGTGGAGGGAGATACTATGGATGATATTTGGTTACGTGAGGCGATTCATCGTGTAAGTCGTTCATATAATCTTACAATGCGCCAAATCGTCTTTGAGTTTGGAGGTATCATCATGTGGTACCTGGACGATAGGTGTTGGCACCAAATCGTTGAGACACCTTTCATCCTACACCCTCCTCCGAAGAATATGTGCCCATTGGGAAGAGTCAGTCAATGGAGGTCCTATCTTAGAATGCATGAAGATTTGTGGTCACAAGCTTCTCTATATTTAGATATGAATGGTGACTACGATAATTACTGGGATCGCATCTCAAGGGGTCATATATTGCCTGCTACCATGTACAGAGCTGCTAACATGGACTTTATAGGACATAAGGCCATTAGAAGTGATTTGCGTATCCCACACCCTGCTGAGCCTTACTTTTCATCTCAAGGTCCTTACGAGTCTTTTGTTCCAACTCTTTCCGATTCGGATAACATATGGAGCTATGACATAGTTACATCTCAAGAAATGCATGCCGTCATACCTATACCTCTTGTTGATCAAAGTTATCTTTCGAATCTTGTCTCGGATTTTGACACTTTAGATGAGGTTAGTATTTGGTTTATATATTGAAACTTGAATTATATTTGGTTTATAGTGATGATTTTTATTAAAGTTATTGATTTTTTTGTAGGCTACACTTGGAGCGCGATATGTCGAGTCACAACTAATGATGTATGGGATGTGCGATTTGTTTATGACTACAACCGACAAATACTATCATTATTTGGTGCCCGAGCGAGAAGAAAATAAAAAGATACATGATAGAGTCGCGGAGTCAGAAGCGCAGGTGCTAGAACTGACATTGCGAGAATCACGGCGAGCAGGTAAATCAAAGAAGAAGCAAGCTGTCGAGAGTTCGAGTGGAAATTAGTTTATAATTTGTTTTTATGTGTGTTTTGATTTACTTTTATGGATTTTGTTTAGTTGAATGAATTGAATCATATTTGTTTAATCAATGAAAATTGTTTAGTTGAATTATATGTGTGAATTGTTGTCTCTATTGTATAAACGAAATGGATTGGAATAGAATGAAGTGGAGTGAGTTTATATATGAAAAGAATAATGAGATCTGTCAGTTTTTGCGTCTGGCAGATACAGACGGCAGAGTTTCTGTCGTTCATCAATTTAATTAAAACGGGATACGGACGACATAGTTTTTGCTGTTTATACATAAATAAGCAACAGACGACAGAAATTATACCGTCTGTCTCCCGGAACTTATTATGGCAGCTGCTAGCGAAGGTCTTAACTTTGGATGAATTTTTAACTCCTTCCAAATTTAAAACCCTTTTAGCATCTCGAATTATATTTTTGTGTTTGGAGTGCTATATTTGCCTTTAGCAGCCTATATAGTCAGCCCTTCGTTGGACTTGCTCTAAAATCCTAGTTGCCAAACACACTTTGCATAATCTCTACACTATATGATAGACGGGTTTGTAGGAGCCACACTTCTCAACCGAACAGTGTATTTCTAATCTCTCTATTTTAAGATTTTAGAGCCACCTCCTTACGTTTATTTAAATTACATCTCTCCTATTTATTAATTACGATTTTAGAGCCACCTCCCTACGTTTATTTAAATTACATCTCTCCTATTTATTAATTACAATTGGCTCCCTGATCTCTATTAAAATTGAACCACCTCCAATAATTTTAGGATAGTCTTCTTAGAGCATCTCTTTATTTAAATTACAAATCTCTTCCAACTATTTATTAATTACAATGGATGCGGATCGCGGGCCCTAATGTCGATCTCTATTTTTTACTAAAATTTTTTGAACCACCTCTTTTTTTTTTTTATGACCCGAATTTTGCGGCCTGCAATTGGTGAAATTTCAATAATTTTAGGATAGTCTTCTTAATTTAAAAGCTAAAATTTATGTATAGGAATTGTATATCTTTCTCATTTTGTGAAAATTATTTCTCTTTTCTTAGTGAGAGAAACAACTTGGCGAACTGATACGTAGCACAGGACACATACTAGTTAGAGATCTATACTTGGTTCGCTCGTGCTGTGCGTGGGTGCCTCACTCGCTCGCTCTTACGAGCTCACACCATTCGCAATCAGATCATAAACCGTTGGAGTCTACGACCAAACTTTCCCAGCAAATATCGAGACATGACACACACACTTTGTTATTTTCACCCTACTTAAAAAAACACAAGAAAATTTCAAAAACGTAGGATTCCCATTTGTCCTTCACCCTATCATGGCCCATGGACAGCTACCCAACCGTCTGTGCCAGCTCTTTCACGTATCTCATTACTACCATACCCCCCACCACAACCTACCTATCCAACACCCAACCATCACACCACTCCCCTCTAACAAAACTTCGAGATCCACGGTGGATAACTAGTAAGTAACAAAACTATGTCACGACATTTAGCACCCTAGTAAAACTCTCCACAGAATAAGACCTCTCCCATTCCTCCCTCTCCTCTTCTCCGCTCTCGTTTTTTTTTCCCTTTCCTCTAAAAAACCTCCTCCCGTTTTATCAGAAATAAAAAACCGAGCCAAATGGCAACACCACGTGAGGAAAACGTGTACTTAGCAAAACTAGCAGAACAAGCCGAACGTTACGAAGAGATGGTAACTTTTATGGAAAAAGTAACCACTTCAATAGACGCCGAAGAATTAACGGTTGAAGAACGCAACCTACTTTCTGTCGCGTATAAAAACGTTATAGGCGCCAGACGCGCGTCGTGGCGTATTATTTCTTCCATCGAGCAGAAGGAAGAGAGCCGCGGGAATGAAGAACATGTTTTGACGATTCGTGATTATAGATCTAAGATTGAAGCTGAGTTGAGTTCGATCTGTGATGGGATTTTGAGGTTGCTTGATAATAGATTGATTCCTTCGGCCTCGGCTGGTGATTCGAAAGTGTTTTATTTGAAAATGAAAGGAGATTATCATAGGTATCTTGCTGAGTTTAAAACCGGGGCTGAAAGGAAAGATGCTGCCGAGAATACTTTATCTGCTTACAAAGCTGCTCAGGTTAGGATTAGATTTGGTTTTGATGTTAATGTTTTGGGTGTGTTGGTTGATATGATGGATTGTGTTGTTTTTTTGGTGCAGGATATTGCGACTGCTGAGCTGGCACCAACTCATCCGATAAGGCTAGGACTGGCTTTGAATTTCTCTGTGTTTTATTATGAGATCTTGAATTCACCTGATCGTGCTTGTAATCTCGCCAAACAGGTAAATGGGTAGTATGGTTGGATATGTTATTATGTTAAAAATGATTTTGAAGAAGATAGAATTTAGATGGACATAAAATGATTGGAGGTGATTTATTTCGTGATTGACATGATTTATTAGACCCAAGAATAGACCTAGCAAGAATTTTTATTTTTTTGACTTGTTGCATTTGTTGTCGATGATCTACGAAACTCTAGTTTTGGCTTTTTGTGAGATTACGTTTGGATCTTTGCTTATTAGTTTCTGAAGGGCTAGGTGCGCTCCATTTGACATTGCTGAAACTTTAAAGTCCATTTTACTATTATATTTGTACTGTGAACTGTGATATATGTATTTCACCCGAAAATATGATTTTGAAGAAGCTTTGACTTGTAATATTTCTGGAAGTCTCATTTTTAAGACGGGAATTTGGACATTTTTGGTATTACAAATGGAAATAGTGCATGTATTTTTTACAAGTTACAATCACACGAACATTTCAGAAATTCGAAATGGGTCAGTTACTCTTGTAACTAGTATATTGATTTTTGTTTTGGGGATTATGTTCAGGCATTTGATGAAGCTATTGCGGAGTTGGATACCCTGGGTGAGGAGTCCTACAAGGATAGCACTTTGATCATGCAGCTCCTTCGTGATAACCTCACATTGTGGACATCGGACATGCAGGTATTGGATCTATCTTGAGTCCTGATTTTTCTGTTCTTTTTTGAGTGTATAGTTGACTCATTTTGCTAATATAATTTGTGTTTGTCTGTTTAGGATGATGCCGACGAGATCAAAGAAGCACCAAAGGGGGGTGATGAGCAGTAGTGATTCTATTCATCTCCAGATTAGGGTTTCTCTATTTGCTCTATTTATCTTTTACAGAATGTGCTTGTTGGTGATTCCCCAGTTACTCTGAATTTTTAAGAACTCTTGCATTGTTTTCTCGGACCTTTTAAGGTACAGGGTTTTGTGAGTTTGTTAGTTCTATATTCTATGTGTCTTTAATTGCCTTGATCTTTAAATGGTTTTGTTTAGTGTACTTATGCATTTTATTACCACACCTCTAGCCTGTATGATGATGTCATCTATCTTGAGGTTGGTGCTTGCTCTATAACTCGAGCCCATCTGACATAGGCACGTTACAACTTTGGTGATAGATTGTATCTTCTTGTTGGTTATTTCCCATCATATTGGATTGCATCACTCTTAAAATTCATGTTTTTAAATCATTAGATATCTCATTTTAGTCTCGAGTTGTAAAATCAAGTGGAATGTGATTATGGTGGATAGTTAGGCGGTCATCGAGGAGAAAGGGTTGGAACACCTTAGTAGTTATGATATGTCTGGTAAAACGGAAGCTCAACTTGGAAATCCAGTGGTCTACTGGTCAAGCCTTAAGGGGTTGGTCCCAAGATCTTGTGAAGGCACGAGGAAACTTGTGATGTTAAAAGTTATAACATGAGTGAATCGGTTTGAGAGAGAGGTTTGATAGTGGAATTTGTAGGTTACTAGGATGGATCTTGGATGGGGATGATTTAAGTGCAGATAATAATTAGTTCTGGCGGACCATTTGTAATGCTTGATACAACATTAGTTAATGATTAGTATAGTATAAAGTTCAACCTTGTCTTCTTTGGTAGTGATGTTTTTGCTTTCAGTAGCAAGAGACTTGTTTTGTCTATTTACAGTCGTCAGTCTCTGGCTATGCGCCATTATTAGCTGCTTATCTTAGGAAGTGCAAACTAAGTTTTTTGTGTGTGAAATGATTTGTTTATGCTCTGCTTGGGATTGTTGAAGTTGGTGAACTGGTGGTCATATTGGTGGTTGAACCTTGTGTCTGGAAAGATGATACTTGGTAATAGCATTGTTTCCACATTGGTAAAAAATATTGGAATTTCAAATGATATGATGGTTAGTTGGTAAGTCATACCCTCATCTATTGTTAATTTATGGGGTGTTTCGTTGTAAATGTTCTTAGATTAATGGTTTTTAGGGTAAGTCCAATGGTTTGGTGCGCCATCCCGCCAAACCACAATAGCATAGTGTATACAGTTAGCGGCTTAGCGTTTCCCAACCCAATGGTTATTTTCACGGTTATTTTCACAACCGCCAATGCCTATGGCGGATAGATTTTTTTTTTTTTTTGGACTCTCCAACCGCCATTCCCACAGGTGTGAAAAAAAAAAAAAAAGTTTTTTTTTTAGGACTCTCAACCGCCGCCATTCCCACGGGTGTGGGAAAAAAAAAAAAAAAAGTTTTTTTTTTAGGACTCTTAACCGCCAATGCCTATGGCGGGTAGGATTTTTTTTTTTTTTTTTTTTTTGGGACTCTCCAACCGCCATTCCATGGGAAAAAAAAAAAAAAATTTTTTTTTTTTTTTTGGACTCTCTAACCGCCATTCTCAAAGGAGTGTGGTTTAGATTTCTTTTACCTGCCACTTTGAGTGGCGTGTAGACTTGACGCTATCTCGTTAAAACTGGCGCTATATATAAGTAAACTTATACCGATAGCGTTGGCGGGTTAGCGTTTTGACGCACCATTGGATCAAAATGTCCGTGATATTTGGTGTTTTGTCGCCCCATTGGACTTAGCCTTAGACATGTCATTCCTTGGATAAGGTTGGGGGTGTTTCATTAGAGGGGTGTTCAGGTGTTTTTTGCAAGTGTTCTCAAGTTCAGGTTCCGTAGCCATGTCACTTCTTGGATGAGCCCGGTGTTTCATAAGGGTTATGGGGCGTGTTCAGGTTCTGCGAAAGTGTTCTTTGGTTCATGGTCCTTGGAAGGGACAGTGATTTGGAACTTTAATACATTATATCCAATCTGTTGTTATGTAGTGCATGTAGTTATGAGGGAGAGGTGGCACTTACTTTCGAGGAGAAGTGGGTAAATGGAAAAGGTGATCATGTCTATTAAAGAGGGATGGTAGTTTCTTGTCGAATGGGAGAGACTAATGGGGTGGGTGTTTATTAGTGAAAAAACATTTTTTGAAAAATAAATGGAAAAAAAAAAGGTTTTGATCCCAAAAAGTTGTTTTATGATAATTAAAACTTGAGGGATGGTTTAGTTTAGTGATTTATCTTGTCGAATGAAAAATCACAACCAAACATGTTTATTGAAAAACTGTTTTTAGAATAAATACTTTTTCATAAAAATGTTTTTTAAGAAAAAATGATTTTTTGAAAAAATGAGAACCAAACACCCACTAAGCATAGACCATCCTACTAGTTTTTCTCATATTTGCATCTTCCTAATACTGATCCTAGAGACCCAGTAGAAAGAGTAAGTAGCTTATTTATTTTGAGTTTCTTGTGGTCTCATCCAAGGCTGAAATGTTAAGTTAGCATTTCAAGACGTATAAAGGCATATCACTCGCATCAACAAAGAAGTATCTAATACTCAATCGTAATGACTCCTAGTTTATGGGTAGAAGGGTTAGAGAGTAGTAGGGGTTACTTCGGATTGGATAAAGGGCTTTCGGAAAAAATTTCAATTTTTTTCGGATGATAATATCTTTTCCAAATCCGATCCAATTATTTTTCGGATGACAATTTTTTTTCCGAATTCGGAAAGTTCATAAAATTAGATTTTTTTTGGAAATTTCGGAACCGCAAAATATAGAACTAAATCGGAAATTTGAATTATATAATCAGATTCTCTTTTAGAATAACTATTTTTTATCTAGTTAATACATTCATTTTTAGCAATCATTTTGAAATGTATTAATTCAATAAACAATTTAGACCTTTTAACACGTTTAGTCAGCAAATTTTTTCTTCATATGTTAATGCATTAATTCAGTAAATAGGAATATGAGATAAATTGAGACATATATTAGAATGACAATATTGATTTTTGAAGTTGTGAGAGAGACAATATTCTACTTCTCTAGGGTTTTTATTTGGTTTGTAAATTATATGTAGTTTTAATGCAGTAACTATATGAAATAGACCGCTATATGTTAAAAATTTGGAAATTAATCGGAAATCGGATCGGATTTTGAAAGCACATCCAATTCGGATCCAATTATTTTTCAAAAAAATCGGATATCGGAATTTCGGATATTGGAACACAAATACCATTGCCAAATTTGAAAAAATATCGGATCGGAATTCGGAAAAAAGAGACCCTAGAGGCTAGGCACCCTAGGTTGGGTCAGCTATGGTTTAAAGAAGACTTTAACACGAGACTTCGTGTGGGTTTTGGTCTACTGCAAGTCATATGTGTAAATTAGGGAAGGTGTGATTTGAATTGGCACCAGTGAACTCTCTTTAGAATTTTACTATTGGCTTGTATTGTTTTTCATTAGGGCAGGGAATGGGTTGAGTTCGGGTCGGATATGGCTATACGAATCTGAACTACCCAAATAGTTTGACAATATCCGAATCTGTATAAAATTGAAATTTTCAATCTGAATCCGAATCGAACCCGATCAACCCGATCGGATAACATTAAAAATAAAATAAAAAAAACTAAAAATTATATCCGAACCCGAATCCGATATACCCGAATTCAAACCCGACCCGAATAAATAAACGGATATAAAAATCAACCCGAACTAGGGTGATAAAAGGGTTGGGCCAAGCTAGCCCTCCCCTCAAACCATAAAAACTCTCGTGATTGAGGGCCAAGTCAGTCCGCCGATTTTGTATTGAGGGTTGGGTCGAGTAGGATCAAATATGAAAACTCAAGCCCTTAACCCGCCCTTCGACCCTCATTTTTGAGGGCCAAATGAAGGCCGGGTTAGGCCCGATCTAATTATACTTTATTATTTTTTTTTTTTTTTTTTTTTTTTTTTATTTATTTTTATCATACTTTGATTATGTATATCAATTTTAACTAAGTATACAAAACTAATTGTTATGCCTTTAGAAAAAGAAAAAAGAAGAAGAAGATAGAGATGGTGGAAGAGATGATATTTTTAAAATATCTACATTTTTCATACTTAATTATGTTGTTACTTGTTAGGTTGAATTTGCTTGTATATATGACTTATATACATATCATTAAATCAATTACAAAAAACGCATATGTTATGTTATGTTTTAATTTATTTTCCTATTGAAAACTAATTTAGTGATTTTTTTTTATACAACTTAGATAATTAGAGTATAATACATAAATATAATATAATGTAAAATAACAAGAAAACGTATGAGGGATGATGAGGGCTTAATGAGGGTTGGGAAGGGTCAGGCCAACCCGCCCCTCAAATTTGTGAGGGCCAACTTTTGAGGGCTTGAACATGCAATTTTTAGGGGCGGGTCGGGGCAGGGTTAGGGATTGAGGGACAAATTATCACTCCTAACCCAAACCGAACTATTTGGATTCGGATTTGGGTTGGGTCCAATTCAGGTCAAACCCAACCCAATTTCCTGCCCTATTTTTCATGGGTTAACTTAGGAGTGACAATTTGGCCCTCAGGCCATCAACCCAGCCCGAAAAAATGCGTGTCAAAACCCTCAAAAGTTGGCACTCACAGATTTGAAGGGCCCTCATGCTTGTTAGGGGCGGGCTAGGGTCTAGGTTCTGGAGCATGGGCCCGACCATTTGGCCCTTCCAAGCCCTCACTTCGCCCTTCCAAGCCCCCTCACTTAGCCCTCAGTACTCATAAGATATATTTTATTTTTTTACATTATATATGTATGGTACCATAATTATCCCTATTTGAACTAAATATTTTCACTACAAATGATGTTTAATAATGGTAGTTTACCACATATCATATGGAAGTATTTTGTAATTTGAGTAAAAGAGATCAAATATAAAAAAGAAAGTGATTTATGATTATTTTGTGTAAACCCAAAATAGGAGTGATAATTTATGTATTATACTATATATTTGTGTAAACCCTAACCTAAAACAAAACCATGTTTTCTTATTATTTTATATTATATTTATGTATTATACTATAATTATCTAAATTGTATAAAAAAAATCATTAAATTAGTTTTCAATAGAGGATAAATTAGAATATAATATAACGTATGCACTTTTGTAATTGATTTAATGATATGTATATAAGTCATACATAAAAACAAATCCAACCTAACAACATAGTTAAGTATGAAAAATGTAGATGATTTAATAATATCATCTCTTCCACCATCTCTATCTATTATTTTTTCGAAAGGCATAAGAATTAGTTTCGTATACTTAGTTAAAATTGATATTCATAATCAAAGTATGATAAAAATCACAAAAAAAAAAAAGTAAACTAGTAAAGTATAATTAGACCGGGCCCGACTTGGTTCTCATTTGACCCTAAAAATGAGGGTCAAAGGGCGGATTAAGGGTTTTGAGTTTTAATGTTTGATCCTACTCGATCCGGCCCTCAATACAAAATAGGGGCGGGCTGACCCGGCCCTCAATCATGAGGGCTTTTATGGTTTGAGGGGCAGACTAGTCCGCCCGCCCGACCCGACCCTTTTATCACCCCTAGGTTAACTAGTACTACCCCTGAGCTAATTAGGAATTTAGGATTGCCCCTAAAAAAACACACACAGTCAACCCATTTTATTTATTTTTTATTTGGAGGGAGAATCTAATTTCCCATGGAGACCACTGCAAATCCATCATTCAATGACAATGAAAATGGCTGTTATCAATTTTCACCTCAAACTTAATTTTGCACTTCGTTTGCACACTGCAATCCATTGCTAAATATTTCTTTGTACACTGATTCTTGCGTTATTAAGTACAGTGCAGAATCCATTTATAAGGTGAAACGTTTCGGTACTTTTCTTCGTGATTTGATCATTTGAATTACAAACTTCATTTTGAACTTTCGAAGACCAATTTTTTAGAGTGGTTTGGTGCAATGACGCGTCTCAAGATTTTTTGACTTCTTGGATCAACAACAGTCCTAAATTAAGCAATTCTCTCAACTCTTCAGACACAAATCACATCGAGTCATGGACTAAAAAAAAGTCAGCCTAATCTTTCTCAACCAATATTTTTAGGCATTCCCTCTGCTTCCCTGTTCAAGCCTTGACGATTTCAGGCTGTCACATTTTCTTCCTTTAAATTCAATCTCAAAAGCCCAAAACCAAAACCATCTATAACCAAAACCTTTATTCAGTTCTTCTCTCCCACTTCAACAGGAGAAGAAGAATGAGGTGAAGAAAATAGAGGGTACCAGTATGATTAATACAGTAATACTATATACCAAAGAAAAGAAGAGTTTGCTGACAATGCTGCAATTGGCGACCAGTGAGATGCGCAATGGTCCTGATTGGAACTAAACTTTAAAATTTCTCTCATTATTAACAAGGATAGATCCTAAGCAAGCAAAGGATGTCTTGAAGATGCTTAAGAAGCGTTTTGGAAGTGAAAATCCCAATGTACAACTTCTTGCATATTTTGTGTTGGAAACCTGGCTAAAATTTGTGGGGAAAAAGTTCTTCAGCAGATTGTTGAGCAAGGAATTTTACAACAGATGGTCAAACTAATGAAGACGAAGAAGTTTGATGTGAATCTAAGGGAAGAGATATTGCTTCTCATAGATGCATGGCAAGCAACCTTTGGGGGGAAGTTATCCTCACTACTACAAGGCTTATAAAAAACTAAAATCATCTGGTGTGGAATTTCCACCTAATGCAGAAAACATTGCTTACTACCAGCAAATTCATCTGTCCACTTCAACATCTGAGGATGAAGTTGATGCTTTTATATGGAGTGATATCTGTTATCAGCTTAAATGAAGTACAAACTGCTTGGTGTTCAGTGGATGGGTTAACAGAAATTCTAACTGAATTGGATCCACAGTTCCAAGGGTGTAAAACTAACACGTACTGTCGATCTTATCAAACGAGTTTAATCCTTCTCATGAACAATATACAACAGATGAGGAACTATTACTATTACGCAGGCATTGGCTTTGAGTGATGGCTTTCAGCGTGTGCTTTAACATGACAGTACAGTGGAAGAAACTCCTGTGGTAGTAGTAATATGGGAAACTACGCAGGCACCTTTCCCCAATGTTAACCATGAAGATGATGAGTCTGAAGATGATTTTGGCAAATTAATTCACAGGTTCAAGGCACAGTGTGCAGGGGAAGAGTTCACTTCCATCTCCATCCTCCCCCCCACCCCCAGGCAAAGAAACCTAGCAGTAGGGATGCCGGTATGGTTTATCATCTTAGCAGCAATACCTGCAAAGCTGATAGTCTGACCAAAGTGCCAGAACAGACATCTCACTGCTGATCTGCTTCATTCTGACATCACTCACCATACTGTTAAAATACTAACTTCTAGTATAGAAATTACATAAAGAAGACAAAATTTCAGTAGTCCTGATTGATGTAGTCGTTTCTGATTATTCAATCTTTTTTCTCAAAAATTTCTAAGAATGTAAATCAGATTAGAAGTTGCAAAGATACAATTAAATCTATCTATTTTTGTTTTAAATTTGAGTTAAAGGGTTCTCGTGAAGCACAGGACAAAAAGACTAAGCAGTATTTCAGTCGAAGTTGGATGTGAAAAAAAAAGATCACGAGGAGACTTGGAAAGAAAAACAAATACTTAGTTCATTCCAGAGGAGTGAAAATTTTAAACGTAGAACAGTCATCCTAACAGCAGGCATCTCCGATGACTTATGAGACTGAAACTAGGACATCAATGAAGTATTCTCAACAGAGATTTCCTTTCTCCATGACGCACTCTGCACTCTAGGCATCTGCCACACCAACTTGCTAGGTTTTTGGTAAACCTAATGGACACCAAATCAGTAAAAGAAGTGGGATAAATGATGATGAGAAGCTTAACCGTACTTATGAAGTTAACCGTACTTATGAAGGACATCTCTATAAAGCGAAGGTGCAACTTCTCCTTCCTCTCTTTTCCACAAAGAGGTAAAGTGACTCCAGTTATTTACGGCATGAACAATATGACAAGCTCAAGTATGTAATATATACCATAAAATTTGGCAAACTAAAGAGACTTTCTACGATACGCAGGGACAACCACCACCTGCAGCTCATGCTGCTGCTATACATACTCATTTCATAAAGTCCACCTGATATCTACTACATTCATTGCTTATGTACATAAGAAATCCAGTTTATCAGGATGGGTGAACAACATAAGAGTCAGCCATCTCAGCATGCGCCTCAAAAGTGCTACTTACCAACATCAATGATCTTCACTATACACAACCACATGTCCATCTCAACCACCAACCCTTCATTTAGCTAGCTTCCATAATTACTCTGCTTAGGTATTGTGTCTCCAAACTCTAAACTTATCCATACCAGCATCCTTATCTCTACTAATATGATGTTTGTGGGTCTCATCCACAACATTCTACAAACATCTCAAAATTATTCACCAACACTACTCTTATAAGTTGAACATAATCTTTAACCCTTGTGTTTATTTCTATGAATGCAGCAAAAGTGATTCCTACGGTTAATTCTTCCCATTAATGGAAGAGTATGCTCCTAACCGTACGAGTGTCTGCATATCTCCGTACTTACTTGAGATGAAACTCTAAAGAGAGAAATGTTCTTTCACTTCTTTCTAATCACATAGCATGTACAAAGAACAAGACATTGAAACATCGCCCCTATAAGTTATATTCAGTTGTGAATTCTAACCATTTCTGCAATGGAAGAACTTCATTAAGCCTTTCTAAAACTAGAAGTTCTAGCAACAAAATTCCACAAAAGCGGATAGGACTGAATGCTAAACCTTCGAGTACACTGGTTATATCAATAAATTTTGCTTTAAAATCAACACTAAAATTACACAAACATGCATATAAACTACACAAAATTGTCTATATCATCGATTAGCACAAACATTTAAATAATTCAACACAGACCAATATGAAAGAAGTACATTCTCTTTACATTACCATATCAAAAGAACAACAAAATCTAGAGAAATATGTAATTAAACATTAAAACATCCATTTACATGTTTAACAGTGTCAGAACGTAGAACCCATTTCCTTTCAACAAACTGCCAAACCACCCCGAAACTTAAAAGTATCTATCCAACGAAATATAAAACCCCTAACTTCATTTTTTTTTCACAGTAAAAAAAAGAGCTACCTCAAAAGTAATCTTCTGTGACTTCTAAACCCTCAAAACAGCCTTCCCCAATATAAGTCACTGGAAAAACTCCAAACTAGCTGCCGTAGGCGACTTTGGCGAAATCAAAGGGTAAGGTGACCTTGGTGATGAAACTAGCCCAAACCCCAAAGGTGAGCTCGGTATTACAGACTGCGATGCCAAACCCATAGACGAAGGAGTGGACTCTCTAAGGTACTTCATGTAAGCTGAAATTGGGGAATCAGCTGCAGCATGGACGGTTGGAAAAGGCGGTAGAGGCGAAAAAAGCGACGTCGATTGATGCCCACTGTTGGCAGAGATGGATTGAATAGGGATGGCGTTGTTTAAAGGAAGTGGTGGAGGGCGAATACGTTGAAGGCGTGAAATTTGAGGCTTAGGAAGATGCATGGGTGGTGGTGGTTGTTGTTGTTGTTTTTTAGTGGTGTAGTGAAATGAGCAGTGGAACCAGTGAGTCTTTGAACAACGTTTCTGAAATCATTTTTGTTTATATTGTATACTGGTGGTTGACTTTGTGGGTGTTGCTGATAGTTTTGATATTGCCCTTGCCCTTGTACTTGTTCTTGTTCTTGTTCTTGTTCTTGTTTTGTTTATGTAATTGTTGTTGATGATTAAATGGTGGGGGTTTTCTTATGGGTTTGGAAATCTTGTGATGAGAAGTTTTGTTGAGTTGTTTGAGGTAGTTATGTTGATGAGTAGTTTGATTGTTGTTGGTGTTGCTGCTGTTGGTAGTAGTAGTAGAGTGTTCCATCATAGCGTTGTTGATGCTGTTTCTTTGATTTGAAGGTGTTATGTTTCCTCAAGTGAGGGGGGATATGTTTTGAGGGTTTGACTAAACACTCTTAAAGTGTTTTGGAGTGTTGACTTGGTTCACTGTTTGAGCTAGAAGAGAGAGAGTGTGTGTGAGATAGAGATGGAAATCTGGTCAAAAGGAGTGAGTTTGAAAAATGGTCGGGAGAGGAAGAAAACGATGCTTCGGGTCTAGAGTCTACTAGACATAAGACGTATAGTACAAAAAGTGTGACACAAGACATGATCTATGATTTTGTTGTACTACTGCTGTTGGACACAGAATTACTTTCAATCCAAAGACCCGTGCTGCTTTTGTGATAAACAATTTCATCTTGAGAATCAATTCAGAATCACGACTCTTGAACACAGTTGCATTTGCACGACTCTGAGTTCTGAAAGCGGTGTTAGCTTGTTAGGGAATAGGAAGGGGTGTGTGTATCAGTGTATGGGAGTATGGGATTATGGGTAGGTGATTTTTGTGAGTTTAGCAACACACCCTTTCGGAAGCCAAATTCGCTCAAAACTATGCTGATTGCTGACCCAAGAATCTGACCGGTGGAGTGGCGTGAGTTTTGGTGTTTGACCTTCAACAAAGATTGAAGTTCTGCACTTCTGCCAATAAACTAATATCGGACTTAAAATTTTAAAGTCCAAGTCTAACTCATCCGTTTGCATCCAATCGATCCATAAGCCTGACCCATCCAAGGCACATGTTCAAACTTCGAAGTTCACTCCTCTATTCCAACCAAAAAAATGTTTGGGGTCTCTTCGATCTGGTCAGGGCTCTGTCCCAACGGGTTTTTAATTTTTAATTTTCGTAGTTTCAGGTTAATCCTATTAGGGGTGCAACTCGTGCGGGATGGGTCGGGTTGAGGTGGCCCTATTAGGCCCCAGGTGAAAATACATCAATCCAAAGTCCAAACCCTATTCGGGTTAGCCGAGTTTGCTCCGTTTTTTCTTTTTACCAAATTTGAAAAAAAATGTACAAAATCTCTCACTATCTCTTCTTTTTGGAAAATGCATAAGAAATACATAAACAAATTGAAATTTGAGAACAAAAATTTACTAATTTGGTTATATTTTTCTCTAAATCAAATCAAAGATATTCAATCCATATGATTAACGTTTGAAAAAAAACATGCAAGAAACAAAATAAATGTTAAGACATGAGATTAGTTCGATCATCCTTAGGATCGGGACTCATGTTTCTCGGGTATATTTGACGTACCGACGAGAGCCCAACCCAAATTAATTTGGGTTTTCACTTTCCAATCCAAGTCCGACCCAATGAAAATTTTATGCAACCCAAGCTTGCTAGAATTTGGGTTTCAGTCCATCAGACCCCAAGTTGCACACCTAAATCTGATCCATTGCCAGCAAGTAAAAATGGGATCCTGGATTATGCACAGGTGCAACTCTTTAATTGAGTTGCTCAAGAGCATATCTATGAAAACTAGCCGTTACACAACCCACTGAACTTCAACAATTACTACCGTTGGCCTACAGAAAAACTAGCCGTTTGGTCACTTTGTCTCCTTTCAAATATGACCGTTGCTCTTTGATTCCATCTCAATTCTTCTCACTGCTATATATCCCCACTTCATTTATCTCTCTGCTTATCTTTCTCTCCTCCACTCACCATTTCAGGTCATTGAAATCACCTGAAACTAACATCCAAAGCAACTTCTTTCCTTGATTCTTTCAAATTTTTTATAATGGGATTGTCAATCGACAATGGCTCATCTGCGATAAACCAATCACATCACCGTACTCACAAGGTCTTCTTACTAAGCAATTACATTCTCTTAGGTGCTGCATCAAGTTGCATTTTCCTCACACTCTCCCTTCGTCTATTCCCTTCACTTTGTGGATTCTTCCTCATTTTACTTCACGTTTTCACAATTACTGGTGCTGTATTCGGTTGCACTGCTGCGTCGAATGGGACTAATAAATGGTACGCTTCTCACATGGTGTTTACAGTACTTACAGCTATATTTCAAGGATCAGTATCTGTACTCATTTTTACACGAAGTGGTGAATTTCTTGGGAAATTGAAGTCTTATGTTAGAGAAGAAGATGGTGTTATGATCCTGAGATTAGCTGGAAGTCTTTGTATTTTGATCTTTTGCTTAGAATGGGTGGTTTTATCACTTGCTTTTGCATTGAGGTACTATGCTTATGTTGAAGGTGATGAGAGTAGTAATAGTTCAAGAAAGAGGAGTGCCAAGGTTCAAGAGGAAGATATTCATAATGACTGGCCATGGCCCTTCCAAGTGTAGAGAACGGTTTCCTGATTTGTTTGGGGAACAATTGCTTATGTTGTTGCTTTGACTAGATTCCAATTTATATGTATTGGAATTTTATTCGATCTAGTACACTAGGTTTATATTGAAATTCCTTATTGTATTGATTTTTTATTTTATTTCAGTCTGATTTGTGGTTACTGTATACTGTTATGGGGTTGATCTATATAAATGCTACTTGCAGTTTGCTTTTTCTCAAAAGGTTTTTGGGTATGAATGGGCTTTAATTTTTCTGGGCTGAAGTTCTGTTCTAAATGCATGTATACAAAGCTGTCTCCGTCTTAATTTCTCTGTGGAACTCAAACACGTATTTTTCTCCAGCTAAAGTTGTTGGGACGACGTAAACAATTCAAATGGGAAAATTTCATTGTTACCACTTTCTAGTTGAGTGGTTGGTCATTGTACTGTAGGCGTAGTAGTGGACTAGTGGTTAGATTCAACCATAATGGTGTGGAACGATTTATGTAAGTAGCGTCGGTTCTACTGCAAAAGTTGTGGCCGTAATAGCCATACTGCCAAACACGCATATGGTGTGGAACGATCATCAAATTAACAGAAACTTTTGCCAAATTTTTATTTGTTAGGAAATCATCCTCACCTTAAAAGATGGCTAAAATCCAAAATTTGTATGTGCAGAATTTCCACGAGTATTCATTAATTTTGAATGAAACAGTACAAAGTTAGGATTGTAAAACTTTTTTAACATTTCCACGAGTATTCATTAATTTTCCACGCACCTAAAACTAAAACTGTTGGATCTTCAGTCATCAGATGAAAATGCGAGAGAGGTAATGCCAAATGTAGATAAAAGTTGTGGTTTGAAAAAATAAATAAAAATGGTTGTGGCTTGTGCATCACACTTAACAGAATCAGAAAAAAAGAATGAAAATTTAGTTGGGCTTTTGTTATTTTTATGTATATCATCAACTTTTATAAGTGTTCCATTCTTATATTTTTAGTAATAAATTAAGAGCATGTCTTCAGTGCACAGGTAATTATTGGCTTTTGGATAAGTACTTTTGCCATTAAATACACACACACCCTTGGTATGGGTGGCCGAGATGTAATGGCGCACCATACATCTCGCGCACCATAGATTTAGCCATAAATTAATCTAAAAACTTAGTTTTTATATTTTTTGGACAATATTTAAATTGTCATGTTATGATGTGTGTGACAATATTTAAATTGTCATGTTATGGTGTGTGTATTTTGAAGTTTGAACTGTAATTTCAATCCAAAAACAAATAAATTAAAGTATAGACTGTTCAATTGGTTTCAATATTTTTGTAGCTAAATTGTTTAAATATGTTTGTTATGTTGTAAAGAATGACAACTATTATTAATATTTATTAATATAATATCACGAATTTTTGCAACAAAATATTTAAAACACGTATTAATTAAACACTGCGTAATTGCAATATTACGAATTTTTGACAAAGACCGTACCATTTTTTTGAGTCTTTTTGTTGTATCCGCCATGTAACGTTATATTATATTAACATGCCACAGCTAAACGTTGTTAACAAAGAAAGGAGAATCTCTCACCTTCCCGTGTCGTCTTTCTTGAAACTCCATCTGCAAGAAGTGGAGGTGAGAGACTGTATCTAATCGTATCTGAACTCTGAAGAATGGGAAGCACATCACCAAACACAACAAGAAAACCTATAAGATGCAAAGGTTAGACTTCTCTCCAACTCTTCACTCAAATTCAAGCCAGTACGTGTTCTTTTATAATTGAGTAATAATATGAAGTTTATAAAAGTGCAGCTGCAATAGGTAGAAAGGCGGGGGAACCTCTGGTTATAGAAGAGATTGAAGTAGCTCCACCTAAAGCTTATGAAGTTCGGATAAAAATACTTTGTACATCTCTTTGCCATACTGATATTACCGTTTGGAAAAGGGAGGTAAGCTGAACATACAATTAGCAGATAGTACTGAATATTTGCTTCTGTTTTTTCACAGTGAATTTCCTTGTTTTTTTCCTTTTAGGCACCTATAGGAGTATATCCAACGATTTTCGGGCATGAAGCCATTGGGTAACTGCATTTAATTAAAGAAGTTCCCTTTCTCTTCCAGTTAGCTAGATAGCCTGGTGTTCTTCATCAAATGACCAGCTGCGATTCTGAAATAATCACTACGACGATGCATTACAAACTTCATCTTTATCGACGTTGAACAAAAAATTATGTGGAAAGTGACCTTCATTTTTATACTTTAGATAGTATGACAAATAATAATTTGCCACAGTCGGCTAAAACTACTGCTCAAGTCATTAGAAAAACAAATGCAAATGTAGACTGATAGTGAAAGTTCACATTTCCTAAATACTGATTTCTATGGCAAATCATATGTATATGTCAAGACTGATTGAACTGTTATGATTAAAGAACTTAAGACCAAGTCTAACTTAACAGCACCTGTTTTATTACTTAGACATGTTAAAGAATAAATTAGTCGATTATAAGGCTATTATCCTTTTCTCCAGAAATATCGTTGTCAAGCCGGTAATAATGGATCTTTTTCAACATATAGGGTGGTGGAGAGCGTGGGAGATTATGTAGAGGAAGTGAAGGAAGGAGACAGAGTTGTTCCTTCTTTTCTAGCAAATTGCAATGAATGCATTGATTGTAAGTCGGAGAAGAGCAATATGTGCACAAAATTCCCGTTTAGAGCAGGTGCTGGTATGCCGAGGGATGGGACGAGCAGATTTATAGATTCCAATGGAGATGTTGTGCATCATTTCTTGTCTGTGTCAAGTTTTGTTGAGTATACTGTGGTGGATATAGCTCATGTAGTGAAGATCAGCACAGAAATTGCTCTAGATAAGGCCTGCTTACTTAGTTGTGGTGTCTCAACTGGTAAAATTACTTTAAACACATTGTCAATCATCTAATAGAAAGAAATATTTCAGATGGTATTCATCTGGAGTAAATCAATTTTTTTTTTTGCACAAGCATTTTCAATTGCAAATGTACGTGATTAATCAAAATTGCAAATAGATTATTGTATGAAATGAACAAGTGATGCTGTTGAAAATACCTGATGCCTCGGGTAGGTCTCCAGCATTTTCCATACAGTTATTTGATAAATCTGTGAATGGAGATGCGTGCAGGACTTGGTGCTGCTTGGAAAGTGGCAGACGTCCAAAAGGATTCAACAGTCGCAATCTTTGGACTTGGAGCTGTTGGACTGATGGTAATATAAAATGACATATGGAAGTATTTGCTTGGAACAACACATAGTTCATACGACTTTGTAATGGATATGATTAACAGAAAAGAATTAAGACATGATTTCCCAAAATCTCTATTCTTCTAGTAGGAGGCATGAGTTTGTTCACACGCTGATCTTAAGCGCATCAACTTGTTCATGTTGTCTGAGTAATTGGTCTGTGACCAGAAAAAACTGTTATATAGATTATTGCTTCCAAATCCACTTGTATTAGGTAATGAACGGTGATGAGTTGATCCTGAGTCCGAAAAAGACTGATGATCAGCTGTGATATGATCCATGTCTTAGACAATATTGGCAACACCGAAAGTCGAGACATAGTAACTATCATTGTAATATCTGCATTCAGTTGAAGACCGATGTAACTTCAAACAGTGATAACCTCATAGGTTGGTGGGGCGTCTTTCTCCCCTGCATTGTGATTATTTTTGAAGTCGAAAACAATGAATAATCTTTTTACAATAGGAACAAAATCCTCAACAATTATACCCCCTAAGCTTAACTTCTGTTTGCTACTTTCTTAACACTTGTAATCTGATCCACAGGTAGCTGAGGGAGCAAGACTGCGGGGAGCTTCAAAAATCATTGGTGTGGATATGAATCCTGAAAAGTTTAAGATCGGTATGTTTTAACTAAATTACTTGGAAGTTGTTCTACATTGCTGCCTTGCTGGGGAGTGATTATGACTAGGGACTAGGGAGTTAGTCAGTTAGAACAACAGTAGTAGACCAGTAGCTGTAATGTAGATCACCATTCTGATATATGCTTTTGTCAATTATATCGAGGAGCTCAGGGAAGAAATTTGGAGTGACTGATTTTATCAACCCAAAGGACTGCTCAGAAAAACCGATCAACGAGGTCAGTTGAAATTTTCACTAAGCACATATATTTAAATGACTTCCGTGTCATTTCCCCCCTGATTTGGTCGTATATGATATTGATGTCAGGTGATCAAAGAAATGACAAATGGAGGGGCTGATATCTGTTTTGAGTGTATAGGACTGGCATCGGTCATGAATGACGCCTTCACTAGCTGCCGATGGGTTTTCCTCTTCTCTCTATCTCTCTATGTTCTGGATTGAGTTTTCTGTTTACAGTTCACATGCTAACTAGTAACAACTAGCCTTACGCAAAGACAGAGATCTATAATTATTGGATTGGAATGCAGGGGTGGGGCAAAACAATTATCATAGGTGTGGAGATGCACGGCGCACCACTAAGTGTAAGTCCTTATGAGTTGTTATGGGGCAAAAGCATCACTGGCTCCTTCTTTGGAGGAATAAAACCCAAGACTGACATTCCGCTCCTAGCTAAACGCTATATTGACAAGGTAATCGAGTGTGTGCATTTTTCACTCCCCACAAAGTGCGCATGCTACATTTGATGTAAACGTTAGACTTAATACTGTTGCATTTTCGTTTTGCAGGAGCTCGACTGGGACAAGGTCATAACTCACGAGGTTGGCTTTCAAGACATTAATAAGGCCTTTGATTTACTCATCCAAGGAAAGAGCCTCCGATGTATCATTTGGATGAATAAATAGTTGCATTATTTTTTTTCATGTAGTTGCCAATAAACAAGAATGTTTACAAGACTTCGGGGGTAGATTGTTACCACAAGCCTTGAATTTGAGCTCATGGATGACAACTATTTATTTGCGGAAATTGAAATAAAAAATTGTTCCGAACAACTCTACTTTTGGAAAATGAGGCAAGACTACAGCTAACAGTCCAAAACTGACCTTGCCCTCAAATCCTCAATCATTAAGTTTTATATATCTGTTTTCTTATCTGAACTAATGCTCTCAGTCCTCTCAGGCTCTCACCATATATTTAATTTTCTTATTTTGTCGTAAAATACTACTACCAAATATAAAACTTGGCTTTCTCTTCTGAAAATTTTATCTTGTTATGTAAATAAATACTCTTTTCCTAAAAAAGTTTGCATATAGAAGAGTGTTCAATATATTTTCAGTGACATTGTACGTGGTACCAAAAAAATGAAAATGAATCTATCAAGTATCAATTAATCAACATCGTAAAAAAGAAATATTGTAAAAGAAGACTGATATATTTTTAAATTAAACTTTCCTGGATTATCTTATTCTTATCAACTCTTTGAAAGAGAAAGACCAACTACGAAATGGACAAATGGTTAAGTGATTTTAGCCATTTATATAAGTTTAGCTTTGTCTACTTAAGGGGGCTAAGATTTCTCTTTAATTTCCAACTCTCACTCAGTCACTCTTAAAAGATATGGAGAAAGCTCCATTAGTCAGCACTCTAGGCAAAACAATCCGTTGCCGAGGTTCAAACTCTTAAGTAACTTTTGATTTTCTTTTCAATTTGTAGTACGTCTCTCTCTATCAACACTAATCACTTCAGATTTTTTGTATCTTTTTTTGGTGAAAAATAGCTGCAGTATGTAGAAAGGCCGGGGAAGCTCTTGTGGTTGAGGAGATTGAAGTAGCTCCTCCAAAAGCTTATGAAGTTCGGATCAAAATATTATGTACCTCTTTGTGCCAAAGTGATGTTACCTTTTGGAAAATAGATGTATGTCGAAGCAACATAATTTCAAATCAGATTTTTCACAATTCATATTTTAACTTTTTCTAGATACTTTGATTTTTGATGGTCTTCTACTTCATTTTCATATTTAGGGACCATTACCAAGGGTTTTTGGTCATGAAGCAATTGGGTAATTTGGTCTTATTTATGAACGTTATCTGTCTTTTTTATCTGCCTCGTATTTTCCATTGCTACTATAAATGTTTGTTATATTGCTAAACTTCATACAAATTCATACGTCTCCATAGTGGCATTAACATATTTGATTCACAGGGTTGTGGAGAGCATAGGAGACAATGTAGAGGAAGTAAAAGAAGGTGATGTTGTAATTCCAGTTTTTCTTTCGGATTGTCAAGAATGCGTTGATTGCAAGTCGGACAAGAGCAACTGTTGCACTCAATTTCCATTCACAACTGCGCCGGGGATGCCGAGAGATGGAACCAGCAGATTTAGAAGTTTAAATGGAGAAGTTATATATGACTTCTTGTGCGTTTCAAGCTTTAGTGAGTATACAGTGGTAGATATTAGCAATTTAGTGAAGGTCAGCCATGAGATTCCTCCTGACAAGGCTTGCTTACTTAGTTGTGGTATCTCAACAGGTAAGCTTGGGTGGTGATATTGGATTATTGGCAGAGGCACTATACGTCTATATGTAAAGTACTATACGTCTATAGCCGTTAAATTTATTCATGAATGTTAATAGTCCTGCCCCTAAAAAGAAATCATTGAGATCTCTATATCACCAAAAGAAACACACACACACACAGTCACACACACACAAGATAACAGAACGACCCCTAGCCAACTGATAAGACAATCAATTCTTCCTAATGGGATTGCAGGTGTAGGTGCTGCGTGGAAGGTGGCAGGCGTGCACAAGGGATCTACAGTTGTTATCTTTGGGCTTGGAACTATTGGACTCGCGGTATTTAACTTCAAAGAGTTGATAGAAATGCTTACTATTAAAAGTATAGGATTTGATGGATTAAACGGCCTTGTCGTATGTATATCAATGTTGCTTCACAGGTTGTGGAAGGTGCAAAAATATTTGGAGCTTCCAAAATCATTGGTGTTGATCTAAATCCCGAAAAATTTGAAATTGGTATATCTTTATTTCTTATTGTTGTCATTGGATTTTTGAGTTGATTATCTGTTTTCTTCCACAACAGCGCATCTCGAGTTTGTTTTTTTTTTTTGAAAATGTTATGGGGTTAAGGCAGACCCCCACCGGTTTTTATTGCAAAAAGGTTAACCTTACAAGCCCCCTAAGAGTTGGATCGGATCATTAAAGGAGGTACACAAAGACGCAATATCAACAGGCTTCAAGCCTAACATACCTTAGATCACTAGATATGCTACAATCGAACCCTATGAAAGTAGAGATAGGAATCCTACTTTTTAGTCATGATTTCCTTAACAATCTTAAGATGATATTTCCTAAGATGAGTGTGCACTTTCTCATAGTTACAAAAAAAACTTTCACAAGCACAACACACATAAGTGAGTCCCAATGTATCATCCCAAAACTCTTTTGTGTAGTCTTCAAGATATCTCATATTTTTATTTTTGATTAGCGACTTTACCTTCTTCATCATTGTAAGTGTAGACTCTATTTCTCCTGACGAACGCTCTTGGATCATTTTACTCTTTTTTGGCTTCATAGTAATCTATTGATTCTCAAAAGGTATTGCATACTTTGACGTGCTCTTAGGCAATGCAAGCATAGGAGCCCCTATATACGTATCCCCAAACAACTCAGATTCACTCTCTGAGAGATCGTCATCTACATCCTCATTTCCAACAACTAATCTTTCATACATGTTTATTTCTATACTATTTGAGAGTACGTTGGTTAAGAGGAGTAACTCTATGCTGGTGACTTTGGATTGGTAGATCCAATATAGTAGGTATACTTGTTCTCTCGCTACCAAATCTCCTGCCCCAACAATAGTTGTTGGGCTTGTCATCGGTTCCTTGCCTCTAGCGACATTTGAATAAGTTATTCTATCTGTATTTCCACGAGTATTTTGTCCATTTGTACTATAACTCTCTGCTTCATTCATGTTAATACCATTGCCTTGATCATTGTTTGGTTGCAATACTATGCTCCTTTGTGTGCGTGACACGATAGGAGTACCCTCGTTTTCTGTTCTGGTCGCTACACTTTGATTCTATGTAGTTCTTCCACTACTTTGAGGAGTGGCTCTACTAGTACTAGCCTGGTGTAGTACACTTCTCTAGGGTGTGGCCCTACTAGTAGAGGCTTGATGCGGAACTACTCCTTGAGCAGGTGTTTCTGCGTTGTTGCGCACTATATTTTCCTCCTATGGATCTTCCATTCTCTGTACCATCGCCAATTCTGAAATCCTAATCTCATTTGGAACTGGTGTGGCATTCACTGCGGCAGGAGCTCTAACTCTCTATAGTTGAGTTTGGGGCACTTAGAATTGAGATGCCCAAACCTACAACATTTCAAGCAAGCTACTAATTTCACTTGATGTTAATGGAAGTAGGGTATGTAAAGTCCAAGCCAATAATTATACAAATCCTAGCAAAAGACAATTTTTGTCTCTTTGAAGTGGCATCATCCATACACTTAGGCTCAGCTAGTAAACTAGCTAACCAAGAAATTCCATTTAGTGTCAAAAGTTCTTTTGGTACTTCTGACAATTTTACCCATATTGGAACTGTTTGGGTTTTGTTTCTTAAGCTTTCAACTCCTGCCGACCATGGTCTAATTACAAAGATTTTACTTGAGATGAAGAGAGGCCTCCTTCAAGCACCATGTTACTATTTTCAGCAAGTGAGAACTTGATGAAAAATAAATTACGATCTGTTGTAATATCCATGTGACTATTCAACTTCCATGCTTTCTCAAGAAAGTTCTTGACGTATGGGAAAGTTGATCGCTTGTTGAGAAAATATCCTACTAGTATGTCCTTCCACACCTCCACCCCCTCATCAATAATCTCTTGAGGGACAAATGCCACTCCATCAGTAAGTGGGGGTGAAAGACTTTAGCATTGTTGAAGTGTTTATACTTGGTCTGTTAAAGAGAGCACTCCAAGAGAGTTGAGGTTGTTCTAAAGTTGTCATCTTTAGTACAGAACATATCTAATTAAAGGACATAGCAATATTACATTCTTCTTCGTTGGTCTTCAAAAGCTTACAATAAAAAGACAGATTGAATGAAGAAATAAGATAAGATTGTTATTCACCAAACTGTTTTTAGCTAAAAGAGTAAGAGTTGGTATACTAAGAAGAATAGGGCGTACTATTCAAGTAACTCCCACGCTCTCATAAATCGCCCAGAGTAAGGCCCTCAAGTTCATACACCATATGTTCATGTATCATCTTTATTTTTTCCTAATGAAGATTTCCAGTTTTTTACAACGGAAAAAAAGGTCTAAGACAAACTAATTTATGTTTTTGTCATCTCTATGGTGGATCTAATGCTACTTGTGAGTTGTGATTTTAATTAGAGAGAAGTAGAGAACTAGTGGGAAATGCACTTGGGAATTCCATATATGAATATATTCTACCTCATTAAAAAAATCTAATCTAACTAGTCTAACTAGTCTATGTTGTTTATAGGAATCTAGGGGGTCTATGAACGGTTTCTGCACTATTATATAATGACACTCTTGGTCGATTCACTCGATTGGTTTCTTAAACTTTTATCTGACATGGTTTATAGATCGGGATTACTTGCTTATGAACTACAAGTATACCGAAGTTTTAGTTGCCAAATCCTGATGCAGGGAAGAAACTTGGATTAACTGATTTCATTAACCCAAAGGACTGTGTGGAAAGACCTGTTAATGAGGTCAGTTGATTATTGTGTTCATTTTTAAATAGATTATTTTAGCAATAGTATTAAACAATCATGCATTTGAATGAATGATCTAAACATTTTATTAATAGGTTATAAAAGAGATGACAAATGGAGGAGCAGACTACTGCTTCGAGTGTATTGGACTGGCTTCCCTCATGAATGAGGCATTCAGCAGCTCCAGACCGGTTTTTTTCTCTTCACTACTCCATGTGTCAATGTCTAAACTCTAAAGACTTCGATAATTACTACCTTGTCAATTCTTATGTGATAGAGGCTATGTGTTACACGGTACATATGAGTATATGACTAAACAAAGACAAGGCGTACGTGCGCACACACATTTTAGTTACTAGATTTATCTTTTAATAGATCAAATTTCAAATAACAGAAAAACAGAAATAACAGAAAAACTGAAAATTTGGAATGTAGGGATGGGGAAAGACTATTGTTTTAGGTGTGGAGATGCATGGTGCACCACTAAGCATCAGTGCCCTTGAGCTCTTGATGGGTAGAAGTATCACGGGCACTTTGTTTGGAGGAATTAAAGCCAAATCTGATATCCCAGTCTTGGCTAAACGTTACTTAGACAAGGTAATAATAATTTTCTGTATAATTTCTTAACTGTAAATCACAATGGGCCTGTCATTTGTTTAATGATGTTCTCATTTCCAATATTTTCTGAAATTTTTTGTTTCGGGCAGGAGCTTCATTTAGATGAGTTCATCACTCATGAGGTGGACTTCAAAGACATCAACAAAGCTTTTGATTTACTCATTCAAGGAAAGAGCCTTAGATGCATTATTTGGATGGAAAAATAGAGCAATTGTTGACTCACAAGTTATCGAAATTATCACCTTCAATTAGCTTTCCTATTGTCTTTCTTTTTCTACTAATGTGAAGTGCAGTCTTAGTTATTGGTAACTAGTGTATGCCCGTGCCATACGGCACTGTTTCAAAACCCAGCCCATCCGACCCAATTTAAATTTCAGCCCAACACGCCAATAGAAGCCTAGCCCCTACAGCAGTTTTTGTTGCTTCTTAATCCACTACTCTTGTTGCTTCTTAATAACTTGTCTACTCTCCCACTATTTTTTGGATTTGCCAAGTCATATTTTAAATCCAAAAGTAAATAGGTGGGTGTGGGGGGCCTACACCGTTATGTTTTATTAGATAGAAGATATTATTCAGAATCAGAAAATTAAGCTAGAGGGGTTAGTTAAGAATATTTAGTAGTCCTAAGACTCATCTTAAATTTTTTTAGAATTTAATACTCCAATTTGACCAGAATATGGAACTGACCACCTGTTATCCAACTTTACCAGGAATAGACGAAAATATCCTCACTTGGAAACAAACATAACCGACTATCTACCCAGTAACGTAGTGGGATGCAAAACAAAATTTTGAATTTCACACAAAAATTTCACTTATAACCACCTGCCTTTACATTTAAAAATGCATATAATGAAAAAACTAAAAATATTATGTCTCCAATATTTTGTGGATGCATTTGACACTAGTCATTAAGTCTAAACCCCAAACCACTAGACACTAAACCCAAAATCTTTATAAACTAGACTCTAAGTCTAAACCCTAAACCTTAAAATACTAAATCCTAACCCCTAGAAATTAGACCCTAAGCCTAAACCCTAAACCTTAAGACACTAAACCCTAACCCCTATATCCTAAATTTCTAAACATTAAACCCTAAACCAACCCGTTGCATTTAATAGTAGTTAATCAAACCCACAAAATAAATAATCAAATGCATTTAAAAATGCGTGGTGTGTAACTGTGTATGCATTTTAAAATGTATAAGTTTATAACGTGGTGCATCTGCATTTTAAAATATATAAGTTTATAACATGGTGCATTTGCATTTTAAAATGTATAATTTTATAATGTGGTGCTTCTGCATTTTAAAATGTTTGCATTCAGTAAAACTTTTTTCATAGAATCTGCAAGTGTATCCATACAATTCAAAACCACTGATTTTAAGATTTAAGATGGGGGATTTACAAACCTATAAAATAAGGGGAGAGTCATGTGTATCAAAACTAACATGGCAAACATCAGAGATACGAGGTGTTGAGAAAGAAGTACAGTCAAGTAAAAGAAAAGAATACACCATTAATATCATTGATAATCACAAACCGAAACTGTTGAACATCAACCAGATAAAAGTAAGGTGTTCTCCTACACCTTCCCTAAAAAATTACACACTCCCACAACTTTGTCAAAATAAATTCACATTTTCTAACTCTATATAATTCTATGCCCAAACAAAGGGTAATGCAAAGGAATTTAATAAACTCACACACACAAATGTAGTTTTTCAAACAATACTTTCCCATTCATGATTCTCGATCGCTCCTACAAACCATTAAATTTGTATCAGCGAGCCCGAACTTGCTGATGTGAACCCAAAGAAAAATTAGGATCTGAGATATCATTGTGGGTTTCACTGTTGCCTCTACTGCAAGAGATTTGTTCATTACTCTCCAAACAATGTCTTGCTCATTAGATGATCAGGAATTGTTTTGGCTCATGGATTAGCATCATGCGCTTTTAAGAAGAGATTAAATTGAGAGGAGATTAAAATAATGATAATTGCATAAACTAAAAAAAGTTATGTAAAGAAGAAGAACAAAAAATAAATTAAGGGTAGTTATTATTTATCTGATAAGTAGTTATTTTGCAAGGGCGAAAAAGTAAAGAAATTATCTCAAAAAAATCACAAGTGGCGGGCAGTCTCGAGTCAAAAGCCCAAATTCTAATGCTTTTCTATAAGAGCATTTACAATGCAGGTGACTATTATCCCCCCCTTATCACCGCCACCTCAGCACTTATTCACCCCATTTTCACCAAATCGGTGAAAACCAAGGTGAAGCTATGCAATGCAGAGGTGAATAAAATATCTCGGACGGGATGTTAGATTCCGTCTGGAGGTTTTTGATTGAGACGGAATGTAACATCCCATCTGGTTACTCAATACGAATAGACGTGAACAGGCTCCATTTTCACTTTCTTCCCAGCCTCCATTGCGATTTTCAAGCCTCCATTAACAATCTTTTATCACAAACTTCTATTCCTAATGACTTCTCCACCCCCCAATGCATCCCCACCAACCTCACCACACGAAGAGCGTAGTAGATGGTTTGGAAGTTTTAAAATTTCCAAAAAAAAGGGGCAAAAAGGTTTGTCGTCACGAATGCAAAATGTGGGCGAGGAGGACGAAATTGAACTTGGGTTCAATTTTCCACAGCTGTTGTGAAATCGAGGAACACCCACCATTAGCATCAACTTCGATCCGACACGTAGCTAATCAAGTGGTGGAGTCTCAAGTAAGTTTTAGATTTTTTTTTTATGTTAATTATTATTATTTATGTAGTTTATATCAAGTTTGTTGTTGTGTAATTAGTTTGAATTTGTCGCATTATTTAAAAAAAAATTAGTTGTAATTATATCGTATTGCGTGTTGGTTGAATGTAGGAAGTACACTTATGGAAAGTGCGTTGTACACTTTCAAATGTTGTGTCGTGGTGGCGTTGTATGAAGTAAAAAACAGATCCTAATTTTGTCACGGTTACCAATAACCACACCATTTGGGAATTTTTTGAATTCTAATTTGGGACAAAATGATCAAGCGTTGTTGTTTGGGATAGTTGAGCGGTGGTGACAAACTACCCACACATTCCATTTCCCATGGGGTGAGCTTGGGATTACCCCTCTTGATTTCACAATACTCATGGGTATCCCAATTGGTTATGGAGATCGATGTCGTTCCTTTTGATAAAAATTTAGAGGTTTTTACTACGGCGATGAGTTTCTTTGACGGTTTTGATTTGGATGAAGATGATGAGGAAGACGGGTTTTTGAGATTATCGGCTGAGCAGTTTAAGGGAGGAGCTATAAATATGAGTTGGTTTACTTCGAGATATTTGAATAGACTCAAGGAGAAGCCAAAAGACTATCATATTGGTGAGGAGTCGATCCACGAGTATGTACGTGCCTTCCTTTTCTACTTTGTTGGCGCGGTATTATTTGGATATGTTGATAGTTATTTACGTATCGGGTGGATGGCCGATGTCTCAGACGTAGAGAGGATGTGGGATTATGACTGGGGTCAATCCATCTTGACATACCTTTACCGCTGGCTAGACCTCATGATTGAGGAGAAAAGCCACTAAAAGGCAATTTGTGCGGCTTTGTTTGGATTATACCGGTAAGTCTTATTTATTAAGTTATTGTTTCTTTCATTTATTTATCTAATTGTTATTGTTTCATTTTATTTATTTATATATATATATATATATATATATATATATGTTTATATATATATATATATATATATATATATTTATTTATTCTATTGATTTAGTATTGGTGGTACGAACATTTTTAGGTGTGATGTATCCCCGTTGAAGAGGTTGGAAGAGGATGAGACTCATGACCTGATTCCACGTATTCAAGCATAGGGGCTTCATCGTGAGGCGAGGGGTATGAGGATCTATCGCATAATATTCACAACACTTTCGTCAGCCATTGAGCTTTTAGGAGCTACCATTGAGTGGCAACCGGCAACCGTTTGAGTCCTTCATATTTCGGACCCTTATGTGGATATTTCCGGATGTTCCCGAGAACACATCAATACATGAACTATCCTATATGTGTCATAGAGCAATGTTTCTTTCTTAGCGGCGAATGATACTTATAGGGTCAGTAACTACATGGTACCTTGGGGACAGATGTTGGTGGCAAGTATCTGGAGAGATTGTTATACCTTACCCACCACCCATAGATATGACTGTAACGCCCGTATTTAAAATACATTTTTTTTTATTTATTAATTAATTAAATTATTTATTTAAAAATTGGCTGGATTGGATTCAAAAACGTGGGCCTGGTTTCTGGGCCCGAGTCTGTATTGGGCTTGGGTTTCAAACCCAAATATATATTCGTATTGTTCTGGAGAATAGGGTTCTAAGAATAAAAATATAATAAAAATGGAGGTAGAGCTAGAAACCCGTTTTCTAGAGCGTGGAGCGCGACGACTCGTACTCGGAGGAATTTCGTTGAGTTGTTCATTATTGTGAGTAGATATTTTATAGAATTTTTTTATTAAAGTCTCGTTACTGTCGGTTTCTTTTCGGTTGAAATTTGTGTGTTATTTAAACTTGAAACTATGGAAATTTTATTTGAACTGTGATACTTTGCCTTAAACTGTCGAAGCTTCAAGAAGCTGTTAATGGCGGCGAGCCAAAACCAAACGGTTGTCCTGTGTACGGTTTGATACTGTTAGTATATTATTTGAAATTGTTTGTGTATTCCTCTTGTTGTATTGATTGGGGTTGGACTGTGGAAGCTCTGGACAGGGAGGCGCGAGCTCATATGGTTTTCTTTAATTCATCTTTGTTGTTGTGTTGTTGGGTTTGGTGTTGATTAAATCGTGATTAGGGAAGGGGCTGTAATGCCGTCGAGATTAATTGGTGTGGAGATCAGTTGGAGAGGAGTGGGGCAGTTCATGCTCTGCTTAAGCTCTGTAAAAAGTGCTAATGGCGGTTAGAGGAAATCGCGCAGTCGATTAGAGTAGGTGAAGTGTTATTGTTGGGAAGTGTCGGGTCGTGTAGTGTGTGTGAGGGCGGTAGATGGGAGCTGTCGAAGCTCCATTAATGGCGGCGGGAAGTATTTCAGATATGGATTTAGGAAGAGTTTTGATGTTATGATTTTCGGTTTTTGCTTTAATTAAAGGTGTTTGGTTTTTGATAAGGAGTAAAATCGGTTTGATGAAGTGAGGAGTGGGTGGCCGGCGCGATTTGGTGGCTGGTGGTGGAGGAAGAGAAGCCTGGAGAAGATGAACAGTAGCCGATTTGGGCTTGGGCCTTAGGTGATTGTTGGGCCATATTCATTTCTATTTTCTGTTTTGGGCCGATTTTAAATCTTTTGAGTTTGGGCCGATCCAAATCTTTTAAGTTGGGCCGATTCTATTTTTTTGGATGGGGCCCGTTTTAGTTTTTGGTATACATGGGCCGGTTTTCTTTTATTTTGTGGGCTGGGTCATTTTGGTTTTAAGTGGATCTGTTCCCTTTAGACATTTCTAGTTGAGCTAAATCTATTGTTGGGTCGGTCTCTGGTTTGGCTTTGATGTTGGATCAGGCTAACTTTATTTAAATATTTGGTTGAGTCATAGGCTCGGCTAGTTGGGTCAGAACCGTTTCCTTAGTCATGAGCTCATGAGTCATGCACCTTTGACCTTAGCCATGAACCATAGCTATGACCATGAACCTGTTGAACATAGAAACGACAGTTTGACTTTGACAATGATAGTTTGACTTTGACCATGACGTGGTGACTTTGACTTTGACCGTTGATTTTTATTTTATTTTTTTTTTCATATATTTAAGACAATGGACAAATATAGTAATAAAATATTGTCGGAAATTATATAACGTTGTTTGTCATTATCTAATTAAGATTTGACGTGAATAGTATGTAAAGCATATATATATTGGGCTTTGATTGTGGACTGTTGACTGTTTAATTGTGTTACGTTTTTATATATTAAATTGTATGGACAAATCAAATGCTAAAATGTTGTGGAAGATTGTATAATTTTGGTTGTCATTATCTAATTAAGATTTGACGTTGATATTGTGACATTATATCATATGTTGGTATATATTATTAAATGCAATAGTTTTGGAGAAATAAATATATAGACACTCCATTATTTTATTTGTGAGATGCTAGTAGAGTATTTGTGGTTATTTCCCACGGGATTGTAGCGTAGTGCAATAATATATTGGCACGTGAAAGAATGAAAGTGGTTATGAGATATAATTGAGTTATTTCTAAATATTGTGGCTTAGTGTAATAAGGTAATTGACCTGCACGTGATATAGTGGAATGATTATGAGTCATAAATGTATGACATTTGAATAAATTACGTAACGAAAATCCTAGAACCTGACTACCACAACTCATGTGATTTGCCCTGTGTGGGCGTATGTGATATGATTGGCCCTTGTGTAGGGTATATACATATGAGATGTTGATTGACCCATGTGTTGGGCAATCGTGAGCGAATAGTGGCGAGTTTTGGGGCGGTCCGTATAACCAAAAATGATAATAGTGATTATTCCGTTAAGAAAAATAGAACAAGGCGCAATATTTTATGCCGAATAGTGGCGATTTTGCATAATGGCTTCCGTGTGAGGGTTACCCGGTAAAAAGCATCCCGCCAGGGGTAGTTCACATATTTCGAGTGGTTCATTATGTAAAGGAGGCATGTGGATGTACATGTTAAATGCGCTGGGAAGCGATTGTGGTAGCCAGGGAAACTAGGTAAGACATAGATCTGACGTGATTTTAGGGACACACAAAGAAAGCCTTTAATTAATATAATTATGGTAATGTGTTGGTTAATAATATATCTTAAAATATATGATTGTAGATGGTTTTGCATAAGTGTGGGTCAAACTAATTACTTTTTATCTTAGAATTACTAATTGCTTCCGGCATGAAATGCGCGCATGGATATAATATGTTTGGTTGGTTATTTATTTATTAAACCTAAAGCATGAAATAACTAATGGAAGGTTATGGATATAATTTGTTTGGTTAGTTACTTGGTTATTTGTTTAATGGAACTTTTATTATGAATCTAGATAGATGATTGGTTTTTGTTTAGTTAGCCTTTATTACATAAGGATCTTGTATTAGTTGTTGAAAGTTCGGTGCCTCGGGAAACTACATGCCTTATTTATTATGTATATATTTGTTATATGTTAGTTTTAGAGCTTAAGGCCCCTTTTTATAATTGGAGGAACTGTTTGCTTAATTATTCATTAAATGAACATAGGATGTTGTTTAGTTGTTGGTTCTTAAGCATTGCATCTCGAGGTTGAAGGAACTATAGATTTTCGTTTTACCATTTGTAATTTTAATTAAAGAGTTATTGAAAAGAGATTTGTAACCTATTATTTGTAAATGTATAAATATATGTTGGTTTTATTTTAAAATGTTTATGGGTTTTGGGAGTGGAGAGTCTCACACCTCGAAATCGAAGAGTCGGGACAAATAATAATGCCGAAATTGATAATCCCGATTTGCATGTTTTGCTTATCGGGTGTGTTCATTAAATGAACATAGTTGATAACTCTTGACAGGTTTAGTGTGGAAGAAGATTGGTTGCTGCTCGTGATTTGCGTTAGCGTCGCATTTCAAGATAGGTTTTGTTTTCCTTTGAGGTGATATAGATTTTCAGTTGAGATAATGTTATTTGCATTTTCATTTGTTAATTTTTGTAATGAAGATGACTTTTTTTAATTTGAAATTTTTATTGGTCTTTAAATTATCCTCATGTTTAAAACTATTTATGGGTTTTTGGGAGTTGAGAATGCGTCACACCTCGGAGATCGAAGAGTCGGGAACAAATAATGTTTTTCCGAATTCTGTCGAAATTCAGGGTGTGACAATGACAGCCTCTGATATTCTTCCTGCTGCTCTTTCACACTATAGAGCAAACCCAAATGATTGGCCAGACACACCAGTTTTCATTTTTACAGGAGACTGTGACTTGTATTGGAAGAGGGTTGGTCGAGGTCTCTTGCTAGGTGCGTTATACCGGGGCACTAATTTTGAAGGGGTTACTTCTGAAGCATTGAGGCCGGACATTCATTTCCCAGAAGGAGTGGAGTTGCCACAGTCACAGCCTAAGGTGTTTCATGATATTCACATGCCGCAAAGAACTCCACAAATATTTGATGAGGATGACCTTTGGCACTGGAGCATGATTACTTCTCAGGGGTAAAATATGAGCATACCTATTCCACCAGTAGATGCCGCAGTGGTAGCAGATTTGTCAGTACAGTTTGAGCAGTTAGCCGAGGTTAGTATGATTTGAATTTATTCATGATTTATTATTATTATTATTCACTATAACCCCTAACATGCATTTGTTTTGTTAAACAGGATGAAGTAAGGTCGGAGCTCCTTAACTACAGCTCTCTCAGTTATGCCATGCGTGCGTCCTTCATGGAGTCATCTCGTCGCAGTTTTGAGTGCTTACAAGAAGAGCGGAATCGAACTTTGCAGTTTCAGAGACGTATGCAAGAGTTGGAGAATGCTGCAAGTGCCACACTTCAAGCTCAACCTCAACCAGAGAGGCGACAACGACATAGGGGGGAGAGCTCTTCGACCGAGCTTTCTTGTAGGGGGAGGAGGTCTCAGTAGATATTTTTTTGTAGTTTGTAATAACTGTGCGCCATTACTTGTCTTATGGCATTTGGGATTGTTGTTTGTAACGACTATTGATTTAGCAGGTTGTTTTTTTTTTTATGAGTTTTGGATGTGAATATGTCATTAAACAAATGAGGTTATGTCCAAAAAAATTCAGAAATTATAAGTTAGTTTTTTTATCGAGTTTCTGTGTTAGACTTGGGTGTTGTTTATGATTGTTGTTTTATTTATTATTTCCAAAGTATATTAGCAGGTTTTGGATATGAATATGTCAATAAAACAAATGAGGTTATGGCAAAAAATTTCAAAAAATTATAAGTTCGTATGTTTCCAAAAATTTTATATTCGTTTAACTCATTTCACTCGTTCCAATAGTTCGTAGGTTAGGCTAGACCTCGCATTTAACTCATTTCCTATGTCTTGGTTGAAACAGAAAATTTTGATGGAATATCACTCATTTTTGAAGGTGGTTTGGTCATGACAGGTTCTAACAGGAATAGTGTATAGTGTAGACCGAGACGGAATGTAACATCCCGTCTGGTTCATGGTTCCTTCCCACTGCGCCTTTTACTATTCCATACATTGGATTTGTGAATGGTGGGCCATAAATTGGAATTATTGAGCATACATTTGGATAGACATTTGGATGTGTTGCCACTTGGAGAGTGAATTTTTTTTTGATAAAATGTGTTGTCAATTGGAGAGTGGACCAAAATCAAACTATCACATGTGACCTTACCTTTCATATTTTGTTTTACTCTTCTTTCTTTTAGATCAAACAAACAAACATCCATCTTCTTCCCTACAACCAAGCTAAAAATAGAAAAAATGTCAAGAGAAGAAAGAATTGCATTTAACCAAAGGTTATGGGGAGGATTTAGTAGTAAAGTTCGTCTTCTGGTTTTACCGGGTCGTCTTCTGGTACTTCCGCTGAAGATGACTACATGGAAAGAGTAAGAGATGAGCATAATGATATGATGAGGCGAAGGAGGAGGAGGAGGAGGTTGCAATTATTATCCACTGCTGGGGCATTAATGACTCAAGCAGCCATTGAACTTGAAGATATGGATACAGACAAACGCGGTGGATCTGTGAAGGGCAGAGAGTACACGTTTAGAGATGGTGGTGATTTCAGTACACAAAAGATAATGAGGGATTACTTCACAACACCGTGTAGGTGGCCTCCTCATAAGTTTAGACGAAGGTACATGATGACAAGAGAGCTTTTTATGTATATATTGAAAACTGTTGTATCATTCGACGATTACTTTAAAGACAAGGTGGATGGATTGGGTCGGCAAGCAATTTCTGGGTTACAAAAGGGACTAGCTGCAGTTGCACAATTAGCAACTGGTTGTTCTTCTGATTCAACGGATGAGTATTTACAAATTGGAGATTCCACAACAAATGTATCTATGAAGCGTTGGTGCAAGGCAATAATCACGGCATTTGAGGAAGAGTACTTGAGACGACCAACTGAGGCAGACACTGCTAGGATATTAGCTGAAAATGCGGCAAGGGGGTTTCCAAGAATGCTTGGATCAATCGACTGTATGCACTGGGTGTGGAAGAATTGTCCAAGTGGATGGGCTGGAACACATGTAGGGTACAAGAAGGAACCAACTTTGGTACTTGAAGCCGTTGCAGACAAACACTGTTGGATATGACATTGCTTCTTCGGATTACCAGGTTCGCATAATGACATTAATTTGCTTCATCGTTTTCATGTTTTTGAATCATTAGAGCAAGGTGAGGCTCCTGCTGTTGCATTTAATGCGAATGGTAATGACTACGATATGAGATATTATCTTGCTGATGGTATTTACCCAAAATGGGGCACATTTGTTCAAGCCATTCGTTATCCAAGAAATAAGCATGAAAAGATTTTTACTCAACGTCAAGAAGCTGCAAGAAAAGATGTTGAGAGGACGTTTGGAGTTTTGCAGGCACGATGACATATTGTTAAGGCTTCTGCGCGTTGTCATAGTGTTGTTGTTCTTGGAGATATAATGAAGGCATGCATTATAATGCATAATATGATTGTTGAGAATAAACGTGAAAGTGGAGTTTGGAATTGGAACTGTCAGAGGAAAGAAACAATACCTGATCTCTTTCAGGAAGAGGATGGTTTTCATTTTGTCTATCAGATGATTGAAGCAAGAAATAAGATCAGAAATGAAGTTACACATACTAATCTTCAAAAGGACTTAATTGAGCATATTTTTAATTGGACTGACATTGAAGAAACAGCAGATCCGGTACTAATTTATGATCCAAATTGGTCGGATCCAGAGGAGGGAGAAGGAGGCGAAAATTAAAATGGAAATGAAAGTGTATTTCCTATGTATTTCCTAACGTGAACTATGAAGTTCCAAAGTATTTCCTATGTATTTCCTAACGTGAACTATTAAGTTTCAACATATTTTCTATGTATTTCCTAATGTATTTCCTATGTAATTCCAATAAGTTCTTATGTGTTTAATGAGTTGTATTTTTATCTCACTGTTTTTAATATAATTGTATTTCTATGAAAATAATTATATTGGAAAGAACATACATAGTGCATTAATTAAAATCAATAGTGATATAAAAATACATAGTTCATTAATTAAAAATACAATGAAATAAAAATACATAGTGCATTAATTAAAAAGACAGTGAAATTAAAATACATAGTGCATTAATTAAAATACATAGTGTTTTAATTAAAATAAAATACTAGATATTACATACGCTTAGTTAGAGCTAGAACCACCTCTATCCCTTGCCCATTCAGCACGTATTTCAACTTGTTGTTGCTCGATTAAAAAAGCGGTATCGGGATGGAGAACACTTGTATCGGTCGCTAAAATCTTAGCTTCATATTGCATCTTTAGAAGCCGATTTTTTTCCAATTGAACTTGATTTTTTTCCATTTGAATCCGATTTTTTTCTTCTCTTGCCATCACAATTCTTTGACCATATGCAAATTCCATTTCCCTAAGTTCTAAGCATTTTTGTGTTTCATTTGCATCCTGTAAAAATGTATCCTCTAAACGTGTAAAGTAACCCTCCAACATACCAACTGATTTTTCTTGGTTCCTCTTGGACTTGGCTTTTTTCGATCCAAGAGGAACGCTCTATTTCTTTATAACCCTCCAATTCAACTCCACCAACACTTAGTGAATTAGAAGTTTAATCTTCACCATCCATCTTTGCGACCTTTTTCCTTTGTGGGGTGGCTTGACCTTGCCTCAAAAACGTTACTCCACTTTGGATTATCCTTGAGTATAACGTAATAATGATCAAGTGAAAAAACCGCTTTTTCTTGTAGTTGGTACGTCATTCTTGCTTCGGACAACTAAAAAATAAAATAAAAATAATTAGACTAAAATAATCACTAAAATAAGACTAAGATAATTAAACTAAAATAATAATTAGACTAAGATAATAATTAGACTAAAACTAAAATGGAAATAATAAATACACTAAGATAATTAGACTAAGACGGAAATAATTAGACTAAGACTAAGATAATCAATAAATTCCAAATTGACAACGTTGTAATTACCAGGCTTTGTATTGTTGTACCACTTGCATGTCGAGCCTCCACCGCATTCACAATTGCCACGAACTTGTTCATCATTTTTGAAATATATTTCCATCTACCCACTAATTGAATCGGAAGACCTATCCGACCCACGTGCTTGATTGAACTCGTTTATTACACAATTCCAAAATCCTTTTGCATTTTGGAAAGCACCAACAATGGAGTCTTCACTCATTTTTATCCAAACAAGACATAGAGTTTGATCTTCGGACATGCTAAAGTGAGTTTTTGTTTTTGCTTGAGTGCTACCACTTGCTTGAGTGCTACTACTTGCTTGAGATGCTTGAGTTGATGCCATTTGATATTTTGTTTTTTTTGAAGAACTAATTTTAAGGAAGAAGAAATATGATATATGATTGTTGAGAGTGTAAGTTGAAATGAAAGAAATGTTGTATATATACCAAAGTTTTTTATTTTGACCGTTTTTTACCGTTCTGACTTTCTGACTGTTGGTGAACTAGCCGTTAGGACTCCGGACGGGATGTTTGATTCTGTCTGGAAAAAAAGAAATATAGCGAGACGGGATGTTGGATTCCGTCTGGTGAGTTTTGTAATCCAGACGGAATCTAACATCCCGTCCGAAGTTAACAAGTCACCCACTATCTCAGTGATGAGTTTCACCTTGAAATCAATTGGGCAAAATATTCACCAGATAATCATCTCTACATTGCATAGCAGTTTTTGGCCAAAACTGGTGACTATAGTCACAAACCCCTTGAAACCCCCGCATTTGCAAATGCTCTAAAACAAAGACTTATGCCGATGAAATCGTCTCCGCATTGCAGAACAGTTTTTGGCCAAAGCTGGTGACTATAGTCACAAACCCCTTAAAACCCCCTGCATTGCAAATGCTCTAAAACAAATATTTATGCCGATGAAAAAAAATTAGAGAGTATTAAAACCCAAAAAAATTATTGGTCCGGCTTTTAAGTTTGTTTTTAAAACCAGCCTCTCTATCCCAATTTCTTGTATTCAGAATTGAGACCAGTTCGCCGAATTGCGTGAAATGAATAAGGCGATCAGTAAGAAAATTCATTCAAAATTAAATTACAAATAAAAAATAAAAAACTTACTTCGAATCATTCAAAGTTCTGCTAGATGCTCCTATTCCCTCGTCTCAATCCTAAACAAAGATTTGCAAGTATTGGTCAAAATACTTTTTATTTCCACACCAGCCCTACGTAAGTATTAGCTTGTCTTTAAAATAACATAATAAGTAATGATCACGCTCTCCTCTCGTCAAAATAAATAAGTATTCAAACATAAATAAGTATTGAAACTTATTTATTCATCTCAAAATCAAAATTTGCTCCTCCTCTCGTCAGCGACATACGAAAAACTTGAGTTAGACAGATTAGTAAATGCAACAATTCAGAGATCATATGAAAAGGGTCCTTATAACGCGTATGACTTGATCATAAGGTAGAACAGACATTCATATTCTGCACGAGTTTAATATGGCAAAAGTCTGGAAGTGGTGCTGGTCATATAACCAAACCCCTTTCATACCCTAAAAATGATATTACAATGGTGACAAAGGTCTTTTGGAGGCCGGGCAAATGGAGCAGTTGGGACTTCGGAGTAATCTACAAAATTAAGTTTGCTTTAGAAATGTCATTCAAAAATAAAAGTTGGTAATTTGGAATATAGTCTAGATGGAATGATCCACATCTTTTTCTTTTTTTCTCTATCATTTGTTGTTTTTTCTGACCAGACCAATTTTGTAAGATCTACATGAACAAGGGCCATGTAGCTCTGTATCGCCAATTCAAATTTTGGTTGGATGAGCAACAACTCCACCGCTTGCAATTCACAAATACAAACGAAAACTATATCCATCCTCCAGCCGGCCAAAGACGGCCACCAAACATTACTATCAGGACCCTGACCAAATCGATTTCACCTAACAAGGACATTCTCATAAATATAGAGAAACTAAAGGACAAAAATGGTCACTCTATGATCGTCTAAATACCCGCCAAAACACTACAGCCAAAAAGAATGCAACCAAACCAGCTAAAACGTAGTGAGAGAATGAGAGAACGACCCGCGAGTTTCGGATTTGTAACGCAACAGACTCATAACTCTCTTCCCTCATATGCTACTTTCTCTCGTCTTCATATTCTGGCTTCTAAACATTGGTGGTTGAGAAACCAAGGAACAACGATACGTCACTAATACCAATATGGTATCTTCTAAACCAAACCAAAGGTGATTATTGTACTTGTTTTTCTCCTATTTATTCGTTCAAACCTCATGTTTCTTGATTTGGCTTTTTTTCTGCTTTTATTGAATTGCCTTTAGTTATTTTGTGCTTGTTCCATGTTCCTAAGAGTTTTTCATTATTCATTTTATTCCATATATGATCGCTTGTTGATGATTTTGTGTGAATTCTAGAACTGGGTCACTGGATTTTGATCAAAAGACTTCTTCATCTGCTCAATCTAAACAAAGCAAATCGGCCCTTGTTTCGTCAGGCGCTAAATCATCCAAGATCACATATTTAGCCCAGGTATTGCTATTCTCCTTGAATGGTTCTTTTTTTGGTGCGTGTTTGTGTTTGTTTGAGATGTTTTTTTTTTGTTTTGCACTGATTGAACTGGGTTTTCTGAATTAATATTGTTGTGTTTTGTGAGTCAGAGTGTTGTCAAAGGATTGGAGATGCAACAACAATTGGGTACTCTTGAAGAAGAATTTAAGAAGACAAAGGAAGAATTGGCTGCAGTGGAGGAAGCCAAACTCAGAGTTGTTTATGAGCTTGGTGAGATGAAGAAGGTTGCTGACGCAGCCAACGCAAGGCTCACTGAGGCCTTATCTGCTCAGGAAAAGGCACAGGAGAGATCTCGTGTTCATGAACTAGAGAAGACGAGCATCGAGTCAGCTAAGAAGAGAGACCAAGCCTGGCAGATTGAGTTTGAGGCGGTTCAGAAGCAGCATGCCGTAGATGTGGAGGCTCTCTCTACTGCTTCTGAAGAGCTACAACGACTCCGTCAGGAACTCATGTTGGTCATGGAAGCCAAAGATTCAGCTCTCAAAGAGGCCTCTGAGGCGAAGAACACTGCTGAGGTCAATGCCAATACGGTCATGGACAAATCTATAGAGCTCAGATCTGTTAAGGCATCACTGACTGATTCGAATGCAGAATTGGAGGTCAAACAAAAATACATAGAATCCATAAAGCTTGGACTCGAAAGAGCCAAAAACATGGAAAAGGAGTTGAGAGAAAAGGATGCTTCCTGGGAGGAACTAAGACATGAGCCGCGTAGTGCAAAAGATTCAGAACCCAAACCTGTGGATTTATCATCTGATAGTAACATAAGAGTTCAGAAACTTGAACTCGAAGTAGAGAAGGCCAAGGAGTCGGAAGGGAAAATGTCTGAGGCATTACTTTTCCAGACAAAACAATTTGAAGAGACAAAGGTTTTGCTCGAGGAAGCCAAACTAGAAATTACTTATCTTCAAAAGGAGGTTCAGAGCTTGGAAGCTTCAGTTGGACAAAGTAAAAGGGATCTCGATGTATCACATCGCTGTCTTGAGAAAGCAAAAGTCGATACACATTCCATAAAAGAAGCTGTTGAGACTCTCAAATTTGACCTCAAAGTAGCTAAAGACGGCCTAGCACATGCCAAAGAAGGTGAAGAGAATGCTTTATCAAAGGTTAGAAGTTTAATCAAGGAAATGAACATACTTAAAAATGAACTTAAATTAGCCACAGAGGCTGAAGAGAAGAGCAAGAAAGCCATGGACGACTTAGCATTGGTCTTGATAGAAGTCTCTAAGGAAAACAAGGAGGCGAAGGAGAGCTTGAGGTTGACGCAATCTGATCTCGACAGCACTAAGGTGGAGGCAGAATCTTCAAAGCAAAAGCTAAACACCACAGAGGAGCAGCTCCAACAACTCTTGGAGGATGCAATGAAGGAAACTGATCAACTTAAAAGCGTGTCTGAGAGATTAAAATTGGAAGCCGAGGATTCAATATTTGCTTGGAATCAAAAAGAACTCGAGTTTGTTAGTTGCATAAGAAGAGCTGATGAGGAGAGCAATGCCTCAAAACAAGAGAACAGAAAATTGAAAGAGTCGCTGAGAACGGCAGAAGACATGGCTAAGGTAGCTAGGGAAGAAAATTGCAAGCTGAGGGATATACTCAAACAAGCCCTAAATGAAACTTCTGCTGCTAAAGAAGCTGCGGAGATTGCACGGGAAGAGAATTCCCAGATGAAAGACAACCTGTTGGATAAGGATGATATGTTGCAGGATCTTACCAGAGAGAATGAGCGCCTTAGAATTAAAGAATCAGCAGGTCATGAAACTATCAAAGAGTTGAAAAGGCTGCTCTCCAGCAAATCATCAAAGAATCTGAAAACAGTGAATATGGATCAGGAATGGATATTCAAGAAACAGCATTCCACAATGAAGGAGCATAAAGATAATGTAAACATAAAAGAAATTCTTAATCTCAAATTTGAGGAGCCGCAAATTCCTAATGGACACAAGGATGAAAATGAGGACCCTGAAATGACCGAGATGCTCAAAGGTTCAATTTTCGATGTAGTGGCTTCACCAGATGGTCCAAAACCAGTTTCACATCACCGTAAAATGTCTTCTTCAGGAGGAGCAATAAACTTGGAGGATACTGATCATCAAGATGGAACTCAGTCAGAAGATTCGGAGGATAAAAACTCACTGCGAAAGAAGAGAGCATTGCTACGTAGATTCGGGGAGCTTCTCAGGAAAACGAGCTACAACAAGAGGGAGTCCTAAGTTAGCTGAGCACTTCTATGTACAGCCATCTTCCTTCCTGTCTTTTTTCCCTTTTCCTTTTATTTCTTCCTCACTGTTGTAATTATACTAATGCAGTTTCTTTCAAGAATAGAACTATATTCCCATAATGATATTCTTGAGTTTCATCCCAGACCAATACAAATCTGAAGTATAAGTATTTTCTGACTCACATGACCAGTAGCTTATTGTGAGTGTACTTCTTAATTCTTCCATGTTTCTGTTGATAAAATCAATCTCCTGCAAAGACATCCCACTACAAAGCTAAGTGTCAGTAACTATGCTGCTCCATATCTTTGAAGTTGAGCCTTTGGTATTAAGATGTTCACAGGGAGCTGAAAAGATGTGCCACAATTTTGCCAAGCTGAATTCTATATGACTACATGACTTCTCATATATTCTGCAAACTACCTAGGTGGAGACTTATTAATGTAGATTGAAATGGCGGAAGCAACACTTAATCAAAATCTACACATTATAAAACCTTAAAAGTCTCACTTTTATTGATAATCACTCAATAATTCATAACACACATAAACACAACTAAAAACAACTCTCTGAAACCCTAACTATAAGCCCTTATTTATACTAATCCTAGAAAGCATAAACCAATAAAAACACGACATGTGTCACAACTAACTAATGGACTCAAACCATGGGTTTGGACTCAACTAAGGGCGCATGCCCATGACACTGACAATAACAACTAATGTTCTACATCACTCTCCCCATGTTGAAGAAGCTTGTCCACAAGCTTGTTGACATGAAAACCCACCAATATGCAAAAATTCTTCAAATTTCAATTTTGTATATGTCACCCTCCCGAGGTTCTAAGGAATTCGACCTCGAATCTTGCCCAAATATCGGCTCAAACGAATAACATGACACCACAATGTTGCTAGTACTCCTTTCTTAAAACACAACGGATATTGAAAGTCACGAAGTATACGTTGAAGTGTTTTGTGGCTGCGAGCAAAAACCTTCTCAAAATTGGTTAGAAAAGGATCAATATAACCATCACTTTATGCTTGCTGAATTCGATGAATAAGACCTTCATAGATCTGGTCAGCAAGACGTCTTTGTTGCAAATGAAAGTGATGAACCTGCTGATTTCATTTGTTATCACACTCAAGACATGATACAACGACTTCATAAATTCTTTCCTTCTCTTTGTTGTCATCAACAACAACCGGTGTTTTATGTTGGGCTATAGAAGCTCCACCAATGCTAGGGGTTTGGGCTGCAAAAGCTCCATCATAGCCTCCCTAAGTCGACTAGTCACTTCTTCTAATCGATCAAACCTGTTTTGCATCAAGGCTTCTCTCCACTCTTCTAATCGAGCAACCCGTACTCTAGGGGTTAATATGAATCCATGAGTTCTCCATGAATTTTTCATCTCTGACGTTGTAGACATATCTTGATTTACAATAATAAAATTGGATTCGCGGTGAAACAGTACCATAAACAGTATTCGGTGAACAGTACTATGAACAGTGTTTTTGCACCAATCTCCCAAAAATTAACCCACTCTAATACCAAATAATGTAGATTGAAATAGCAGAAGCAACACTTAATCAAAATTTACACTTTATAAAACCCTAAAAGTTTCACCTTTATTGATAATCACTCAATAATTCATAACACACATAAACACAACTAAAAACAACTCCCTGAAACCCTAATTATAAGCTCTTATTTATACTAACCCTAGAAAGCATAAACCAATCGAAACACGACATGTGTCACAACTAACTAATGGACTCAAACCATGGGCTTTGACTCAACTAAGGGCGCATGCCCATGACACTGACAATAACAACTAATGTTCTACATCACTTATGCTTTCATCTGAAACATTGTATCAGCTTACTACTTTGTTACGACTAAGTAAATATGGGTGTCAACATATTCTGTACATCCAAGTGCGTGCCGACTTTGCTGAATTGCCTTAACTTAGGATGTTGTATTGTTCAAACTGAACACTAACCAAGTGCTTCCAAATGTCTGTGGTCAACCGAACAATCATATTATTCAATTGAATTATCTACACCTATGTCTTCTGACATTGAAGTGTCTTGAAGGTCGTTTCTCATCTATTCAGTTCTGTTTTCTGAGAATGATTCCAAACTTGAGATAGCATCAAAACCTAGCCCGGAAATAATCTCCATACAAAACTAACTTCATGACAAGGAACAGATGACCAAAAGAAACAGTATAACTCAACTAAGTTCTCCATAGTTCGTCACCAATTTCAGTTACTCCTAAACAAACTTCCCAATCTCTTGACACATGTTTTTTCTATCCAAACAGTGATCTCTTGCTGCATTATGCACACTTACTTGTTTACCAAGTCTTTCCCAAACAAGTTCAAACTTGAACTAACAGTACAGAAATTTCAAGTCAGCAGCTCCTCTGGGAAAACACCCTCAATTATTCATATTCTCTACCTTTTTGGTGGGAAGGAAGGAAAAACTTGTACCACAGAAGTTCTGCAACTACAGAGTAGTATAGTACTATAGGTACATATAAATCGAACAGTAGAAACAATAAAATCAGCGGTCTAAAATTACAAAAGAAGGAAAAAACATATATAAATCAATAATAAGTTGCATGCTCTTCCCAACACCTTCAGAAATTCAAAAATAGGTCATACACAAGAAACATTTTACACGTCATTTTGTTTCGAGTCATAGACGACGCAAACTTCAATATTCAAAGATTACTTAAACCTCATTACATTGATAAATTCTGAGTAATGAAGCACGCAAACTTCAATACTCAAAGAGTACTTTACACTCCACATACAACATATTACCAATTCTGCAAAAGTAAGTAACACAATCATCAGTTGCATAGTTACAAGCATCTAGACTAACTGATTGTGCTCCTTTATCCCTCTGGATTTTAATTGATCTAACAGCTCTTAGCCTCTAACTGTTACTAATACATATGCCATTTTTTGTTGCAAGTGATCAATCTCAGCACATCTTTACATAACAAACTTCTGTCTTCTTCTAAGTTTCATATTAGTAATTAAAGACGAAAGGACCAGAATGTGTGTACCTCATGGCTTAGGACATTGACTGCACCTTTTCATGTCAGTGATCCACTCAACTTTGAGGACCTTCTGACCCTTTGCCATTAAAAAAACTCCCTAAATATTAATTTCTCGTAACCAGTAATACTTCCAGTGATGAAATTTCTTTACCAAAATCTCACCTTCTTTTACTTCTATACAAGTAGGGACGTTAGATGAAAATCAATCTCAACATCTATAGTCCATTCCTTAACTTCTGATGTAACCACACACTGTAGAGTATGATGTTTTCCATAATAATTAGAAATAGTTACAAACGAATAGTATCCATCTTTAGAGCAACATGCATCTCGACCTTCACAAAGAACAATGTTGTTGTATTCTTATCTTTTTCCAACTTGTCCAGCCTAATTTGATCCAATAACGTATAACCTATTAATGCCGGAACCAGAGACGGAATTTTTTTGCAATGTGCTAAAGTAAATTATCTCCATAATCAACTGCCACCTTCATCTGCAATAAAATATATTTGAGCTCTGAGTAAATTTTATCTATCTCTGGATGTGATATATCCCCTCCCAAAAACATATGCAATCTACTTCCTACCTCAATCCAGCTGTACCCTGGTTGCTTCTTAACTCCTTGAACTTTCATCAAGCTCCTCATACTTGTAACTTTATTCCACATGCCAACAGCTGCATATATATTGGACATCATAATATATGTCCCTGAATTTTGAGGCTCCAGCTCTATAAGTCTTGTTGCTGCTAACTCTCCCAGTTCCACATTTGAATGAACCCGACAAGCAGCAAGAAGAGCACCCCAAACCCCAGCATCTGCTTCAAATGGCATTCCTAAAATTATCATGCACGCCTTCTCTAACTGTCCTGCTCGACATAGGATATCAACCATGCATGCATAATGTTCAGCTCTGAGTGCAATCCCATGGTCATTAGCCATTATGCCAAACCAATCCATGCTCTCTTTAACTTTCCCTGCATGCCCACATGCAGTCAAGATATTGAGGAAGGTTATTCCATCTGGTTTAAGACCATTCAATCCCATCTCATCAAATGAACTCAGGGCTCTGTCGTAGTGTCCATGATGTGCATACCCAGCTATGATGGTGTTCCATGAGACAAGGTCTGGACTGTCAACTTGTTGAAAAACAACTTCCGCGTCAGGGATGCTACCACCTTTATTGTACATTGTAATTAAGGCATTACATACAGATAGGTTTGACTCAAAGCCTTCCTTAATGACATGTACATGAATCTGCCTTCCCTCTTTTAAAGATGCAAGACTAGAACAAGCAGAAAGAACAGAAAGAAACGTCGAGTGATCAGGCTTCATACCCGTTTCAAGCATTCCTGAAGTCATGCTCAATGCTTCCTCACCATTCCCATTTTGCACATAGCCTGTGCAATGTAGAACTTATGTATTAATAAAAACTTAAAATTCATTTCTTTCAAAAACATTGGAGACACGAGTAGTTATAGGAACTTAAAGAAATTGATTAGAGATGAGCCTCAACTCGAAACAAAAATTATTTGTGGACCAGACTAACCAAATGTTCTTAACGACGTACTCAGGGGCATATTCCATATGATAAATATGTGATTCAATAGGTTTTGAAATAGCACCTGCAATCATGGCATTCCACGAGATAATATCCTTATTCCTTATCTCTTCAAAAAGTCTTCTTGCACTCTCCATATTTCCCTCCTTACAAAACCCTGTGATCATAGCTGTTATAGCAACAACATTCTTTTCAGGCATCATTCCAAATAATGCCTTCGCTTCATCAAATTTCCCATTTTCGACATAGCCACTGATCATAACAGTCCAAGAAACAGCATTTTTGTTAGGCATCCGATCAAATAAACTCCTAGCTCGCTCGACGTGCCCTTTCTGAGCATATCCATCCATCATTGCAGTATACGAAATCACATTCCTCTCCGGCATTTCCTCAAAAAGCCTAGTAGCTTCCTCAATCCGACCACTCCTAACAAAACCAGATATCATAGCATTCCACGAAGCAGTATTCCTCCTGGGCATCTCGTGAAAATAATCACAAGCTTCATCAATCCTCTCATTCTCTACACAACCCGCAATCATTGAATTCCATGACACCACATTCCTTTCTGGCATTACCATGAACAACTTTTTCGATTCCTCCATAAAACCATTTTGCCAGTAACCAGTGACCATAGCATTCCACGTGACGACATCTCTTGAAGGCATTTTGTCAAATAGTTTTCGAGCTGCTTCGATTTTTCCAGAACGCCCATAGTGTCCAATCTTTACATTGCATGAGTAAATGTCATTAGTGGAGAAATTCCTAATAAAGCAACGGTTGAGGGGTTGTTTGAAAAAAGTGTAGTTTCTATAGAGGGAATTCCATTTGCAAAGAGTTAGCCAGTAGAGGTGAACGACCATATGTGTCTTCAATTCGGAATTTGAGCCGAGGTTCAAATTTGTCTAGTACACGCAATATGACCACATTCCCATGGCAGTACAAAATATACCTTTTCCTATTTAGCACGTTAACAACTTCATAAAAGGAAACCGAACAGATACAACATTAAATTTTGTTTTACTTTTGTTTTAGGCAACGATATCTAGTAAGCTGCCCAATAGTGGTTTTTTTCTCAAATTAAAATGCATCCCAATCTTTTGTTTGAGAACAAATTTAATTTAACACAACCACAAGTACAATCTATCTAATAAAATAGGGGTTTTTTTTTTTTTACTAAAAGACAAAATAACACGCAAAGGATGGTCCAGATTTATTTGAGGAAAATCTAACGACTACTGTACTCTAATTTGAATTGTTAGAATCTGGCACTAATGGGAACAACTTTTGTTTCCATGTGGGTCACAGGTTCGACTCACTATATCACAAACTTCATTTATTTTTTTGGGTTGGATCGTTTCCGATTTTTTTAGAGTGACCACCAAACAAGCATCTTAATCTAATGGAAAGTATTGCGTACATAGAAGAAACAAAAACTGTCATTCTATAGTATTGACACGTAAATCAGAAACACTTACATAAATCAAAAGCACTTAAATTAAACCCATCACGAAATAGTCTGGTTTGATTTTGTTGGGAGAGGAAGGAAGAGTCCGGCGGTTTTTGGATTTAAACTAAAATGACCAAATTACCCTCTTCAGCCTCAAATTTGGACAGATGTCAAATCTAATGGATGTAGTGAGCTGTTAAGATGGAAACAATTTTTGTTTCCATCTAGCTCGACTGAAGAATCCTTAACCAGACTTGAACTAAACATTCAAAATATTTTAATTAGATTTCCCAAATACGAAAGTGTTAGAAATCGAATCCTATATTTTAAGAAATTTTGGGGCATTTTAGGATTCAATTTCTAACAAAACGGAGATACTTTTTATTCAAATCTCTCCACTTATTTGTTTATCATTCTCTCTGTTAAATTATCAAAATGTAAAAAGTTTCTCATTCTATTTGTTAAAGGGTATTATGTAATGTATATTAAGTTGGTTTGTGAAAAATAAAACGCATAAAATTACCATAACCTCAGATCGATCCATGCTACCATGGAAATATCCTTTGGAACGCAATGTTATGTGTTAAATATTTTTTTGTTTTAAACGCCGATTGGCACGGGCACTAACTAGTATGCAAATAATGTAAAGAGAAATTGCAAACAGAATTAGACGACTAATTTCCATTTAAGTTAATGAATATATCCAAAAACATATTATGATAAACACAGAAGAGAACCCATTGTTCACCACAAAATAAATACCAGAATTACACTTTCATTCCCACTACTACCGATTCTCCACCTAAAATTCTAAAACAAAACATCAAAAAACTACTACTACTACTACTACTACAAACATCCACAACACATCAGCTTAAGCCCTTTCACCCCTGATCCTTCTTGCAAGCTGGATATCCTTTGGCATGATTGTTACACGCTTAGCGTGGATTGCGCAAAGGTTAGTATCCTCAAACAGGCCAACAAGGTATGCTTCAGCTGCTTCTTGCAAAGCCAAAACAGCATGACTCTGGAAACGCAAATCAGTCTTGAAATCCTGTGCAATTTCTCGAACTAGCCTCTGGAATGGCAATTTCCTTATCAAAAGCTCTGTACTCTTCTGATACTTCCTGATTTCACGGAGAGCAACTGTTCCTGGACGATATCTATGTGGCTTCTTCACTCCTCCAGTTGTTGGTGCAGATTTCCTTGCAGCCTATCATTCAAAAAACAATAAAGATTCAATCTTTAACCATTTAAACAACAAATTCAACAATGGGTATGAAAATTTCTTGTTATTGGAACATACCTTGGTAGCAAGCTGCTTCCTTGGTGCCTTTCCTCCCGTTGATTTCCTTGCAGTTTGCTTTGTACGTGCCATCTACAAAACCCAATTCAACAACAAGAATTAATTAAACCCTAAAACAAGAACCAAACAAGATTAAAAGAAGATGAGAGTTATTAAAGGGAGAATAAACTTACCTCTGAGTTTTTTGAGAGAAGAAAATTTGTTGGCCTTGGAAAAGTGAAAAGTGAAATACAGGAAAAAGATTTTCTATCTTGGAACTGATTGTGGTGTATTTATAACCATTTGAGTCGGCTATAATGATGGTTTTAAACGGTCTTTGCGCTTTGAATTAACGGCCACGATTTAGTTTCATTGTGTTTTTCTTGTTATGCTATCGTAGGGTTGGTTTTGAGTAAAAGTGTGTTTTCTGTAAAGGAATGGATGGGTGAGATGTGGTTTTGAGGTTTGGTGCGGATCGTGGAGATGGAATGCTGGATTTCTATTGGTTAAGAAGAAAGAGAGTGGATTGTGGTTGTGTTGGTAAAACCAACTTAGACTTGGACTTTTATTTGTGTTTTGCTGAGTTGGAAACATTAAGTACGTTCTTTTGTGAAAACGAATCGACGGATGAGATGTTTTTTTAAAGTGGAGGTGCTGATTGGATTGCTAGATTTCTATTGGTTGCGATTAGAGAAATTGGATTGTGGTTTAGTAGTTTAGTTAACAAACCAAGTTGGACTTGGACTCTAATTTGTGTTATGCTGAGCTGGACTATGCAACATACTGGAGGGGTTTAAATTAGGCCGGGTAAAATTGTTAAGGCCCTCTTGCTTTGAGGGCAGAGCCGGGTCAATTATACTTCAATTCGTAATCCCATAGTCCTTAGGGCATAGGGTCACAGCTCAAGGGCCTGACTCTAGGAACAAGTTGAACAGGCTCTATGAACTCTAAAAATCCCAGCATACATGACAAAACTAACTTTATAATCAACTTGCAAGTTTAATTAAATGGCATCAAAATCTTATTGATGATCGTATGTCAATTAGATGCTCTTAGTTGGACACAAAAGCGTCTAACAATTGCACAAATGAATATGAATCTAAGGCAAAGCTACTCTCAACATCAACTATTGTGTAATAATATTTAGATATATACATACATCAAAATTCAGTACGTTAATAGAAATATTGAAAATGTGAGGTAAAGATTGTACCTGTTCAGCCTCCCTTTCCTTTTGGATTTTCTCCTCTTCTAAGATGTAGTCGATGAAAGACATCATTCTTCCATTCTTTTCAACTCCATCATTAACAGATTTGGAACTCCTATTTGGTAGCAATTTCTCCTCTTCATCACTCAGCGCCACCTCAGTTGAATTGCCAAAAAAACTCCCCTCAACAGATGACTCCTCTTCCGAAGTACAGTCCTCTATTTTCAATTTCTTTTTTACTTCATTGGTCAAAACTTCATCTACGCCTTCCTTGTCTCCCACAACTACATCCTTCTCCACACCCACATTTAAACGAGACCCTCCATCATTAGCTGAAATTGCATTTTGCTCCTCCATAGGTTCAGATTGTCCTGTTTCTTCACTATGTGTGATTGCATTCTCCCTATTCAATGGTTCAGATTGATTGTGCCGTTTTTTCCACTAACACATGTTCCAACTCCATGTTAGTATCTTCATTACGAGCTGCTTCTACTTCCACCATTTGAAGTTGCTTCCCAGAACTAACAGCCGCCTCAGCATTAACACTATCGTTCACCACATCAGTGAACCCACCATCATTGCCTGAAATCGCCATTTCTATATTCAAATCTTCAGAGTGTCCTGTCTTTTCCACTGACACACGTTCCATCTCTATGGTAGCATTGTCATTACCAGCTGCTCCTTCCATCGTATCATTTTGCTCCCCAAAACTAACATGCGCCACATCATTCACACTATCATTTCCAGCTGTTCCTACTACCGTCTTTGACACCTCGCTTTGCTCCCCAGAATTAGCATGCGCCACAACATTAACGCTATGGTGTGCCGAACCATTCACACAATCTTCCGCCTTCTCAACACTATGTTCAGATTGGGATGTTGTCTCATTATTCACCTTCACTGGAATCTTAAGAAGTGGTGTTATACCCCTTAAATCTGATCTTCTAGAGACACTACTAGATCTCAAAGATGAATGACAACTTGATCTTTTAGAAGAACCAGTAGTGCATTCCGTCTCCTGTGAAATTGAAAGAGAATACTCTTCTTCACACTCAGACTTGTTATGTCCAATTTTTGAACATTTTGAACAGTAGTTTTCCAATCTTTCATACTTCAAACTAACTTTAAGTACAAAATCATTCTTACCTTTCACTTTCAACACAGATTTCAAATGCTTTTCAGTATTAATAACAACTCTAACTCTCAGAAAAGGCCCATCATCATCAAAGTTATTTTGATCATCAACCTCATCAACTTCGCCAATTTTGGGACCCAACTCATAACCAACTGAACTAGTAACCCTTTCTAAAGGAAGCCCATGTATTTGCACCCAAAATGTAACTAAATGAAACCCCATCCTTTTTAATGGAACATCTTCTTGCCATTTTTTAACAGATACAATATCACCATTTATAAGCCATGGACCTTGTTTAAGAACAAAGTTCATGTCTTCAACATCAGTGAACTCAAAAAGAAATGTTTTTGCTGCTACACATGAGGTTTTAATACCAGCTTTTGGTTGCCATTGCATGCAAAGCTGATCTAAGATGTGGTTAGAATCAAGATTATTGGGTTTTGGTGTTAGAAGCTTACCGAAGATGGTTCTTTCCCATTTGTTCTTTTCTAGTTGAGAGAGATCATGCTTGAACTCTGTTGGTGAGTCTGATTCATGATCAGTGAGATTGAGTTTAGAACTGAAAGAAGATTGTAGGGATTTCTTTGAAGAAGTTGAGCGGGAAGAAGAATCCATTGATGAACATGCAAATGGAAATTCCAAAGGGTAGGCGTAGAGCAACTGAGCAAGTAGTCGAAGTTAAACACTCATTTATTAATTAGTACACAAGTCTAGTACTCATGTAGTCCATAACATAAACCTGTTAGTAAGTTCGCGTTTAATTCGCGTGCCTAACGCGAATTTTTTAAGTATCTTCGAAAAACGAATTATTCTGTTATTATTTGGATTCCGGAGTAATTTAGGATCAAAAAGTTCTACACGGTTAAAGTTCGGATTCAGAAATAATTCGGTCCAAAATTTTGGCAATTTAAAAAAAAAAAATCTTGAAAAAAAAAAACCTATTTGTTTAGTATGGTGGATTGGTGGTTCAAAATGAGTATGTATATTAAAATTCTACTTAGAACATTTAGGGTGTGTTTGTTATGATGGAAACATATGGAAAATTAAATGAAAATAAGAGAATGTGTATTTTTTAAAGGTTTTGTCTTTCCAAATATATAAAAGGTTTTGTGTCTTTTAAAAATTAACCCCTTGAAAATTTTGTGGAAAGGAAAGGAAAGGAAATAAATAAATAGGTTTATGTTTCCATAGCTTTTTGTAAAAACAAACATTTATTCATTTCCCCTAGTTTTTCTTTCCTTTCCCCAGAAAATCAATTTAAAATTATTTCATTTCCATTCTATTCCATAGTGGACCACCCATTTTATTTCCTTTCCTTTCCATGAGTTAAAATTTAACAAACACATATAAGTAATTGTGTATGGTTTTGTCCTATATTTTGTGAAATGAAAGTGGTTTATGTTTACGAATTTTTATTAGAGAAAATCGAATTATACACGAATATTTTCCGTATAGCAAATATATTACTGTATCTAATATTTCAAAATTAAAACTGAATTATACCCAATGGATTCTGGTTCCAATAATTCCCATCTCCAAATTTACCAACTAGGGACTCCATGAGCACAGCATTATTCACAGGAGGATTAGGAGAAAGATAAAACTAACACACATGGCCCACAAAAAACACGTCCTAAATCAACTCTGATTGTTTGGTGGTCAAACTCTCTCTCTCTCTTCTTTTCTCTCTCTCCACCAGCCAATCACAAATCACAGCCGACTTTGGATGTTCTTTTTGTAATGGCGATGTGGTAGTGTAGTCCAAGGCCCAAAATTTCGATATCGGTTAATATATCGGTGTACTCAAAAACCGATATATATCGGATATCTCGGTTTTTTTTGTGACCAGTCCAAAGTTTCTAAAATATCGGATATCTCGTCGATATATTTCGGATATTTCGGATATTTCGGAAATTTCAATAAATAATTGGTCAAAAAGTCAACTGATATATATCGATTATCTCGGAAATATCGATTATATTGGCGATATAAACTTTCATATCGGAAATTCCGATATATCTCAGAAAAAAATGAGTTCAATATTCGGTGGATATATGTCAGAAATATCGATATCGGTGTACCAATTTACCGAGATATATCGGCGAGATATCGGATATCTCGGCGATATTTTGGACCATGGTGTAGTCACCCTCCTAGGAGAATGCAAGGACTTCGAAAGTGGTGCTATGTGAACACACCCTCATTAATCTTTAATTCAAAACTTTTTACCTTCCCCCAAAATTTGATCGGGTGCGAATGTCCCATCCCCCGAGAGAAGCAAAAATGGTTTTAGTGTTCAGGATAAGATTTTGCTCTGTTTAGCTCTATATGGGTTCGGGCCTTTTACTTTCATGACCCACTCTAAGGATTGAATTTAGAGGAAAGGACTTGAGAGACTTAAAAAAACAACAAACTCGTGATTGATGAAGCACTCGACAGTTTAGATTAGGCTTCTTTTTCTTTGTTTTTTTTTGAAGATGTATCTCCTTACTCTATGCTAGTATACTGCCATATACTGCCATTGTAATAAGAGCGTGAGGAGAGCAGTGCATTTCGGTTAATTATGTGTATTTTTAATTATTTTTATTATTATAAATTTTAGTCTCAAAAAAAATTGAACGCCACACCATGGGCTATGTAAATATTTAAATTTATCCTAAAGGATTATTAGGATATTACACTAAATTAAGACTTAGCTCTTAAGTTATAGTAATGACAGAGGAAATGGTAATGAAGGTTGAGTTAGTAATTTTGATTATAATCAATAACTAGATTGGAATCAACTCATACATAGTTCTTGGGAGTGACTTTTATAGGTATTAAAAATGTACATCAAACGCGACACGTGTACTAATGAGTACAAATGTGGTCGAAATGAATGACATGTTTTCTCAAAGGGGCATAAATGACATGCTTCCTCAAATGGGCACGTAGATAGTAGCCATAGGTGTCTAGGCTTGTCTAAGCTGGCATAGGGTGTAATAATGATGAGTACTCCGTAATAATGGTGAATGACTGTAATGGTTTATATATTACAACGGAAATTAGACTTAAGGATAATAGTAGTAATGATGATATCGGCAAGTGATGATTGCACGAGATGGAACTGAGTGACAAGTCGCTAGTGTTGATATGTATGCGAGTTTTTGAGTATGGCGAGTGTCTGAGTCGGCCTCAAGTGTGACGAGTATTCATATATATGGGATCAAGCCATACTAAAGGAGTCGTTGCATGTGGGGATTGTGGGCTTGTACACATCACATGTCTAGTGGGATGTCCCTTACAGGCTATGTTCACAGAACATGGGCTTGTGTACATCACATGTCTAGTGGGATGTCCTTTACAGGCTATGTTCACAGAACATGTATAGAACATTTAAACGACACTAACCTTTGAAAAAGATTCAAACTGTTGTCTAAAATAGTACGATATCAGGATGAAGTGATTAATGAAACCAACCAAATCAGATCCAGTAATTCCAGAACTCAACGGGAGATGGGAGGTCCTTCACACAATACATCATAGGCGCCGGAAAGCTCTTTCATAGCTCCTGTAGAGTGCAGATAAAAAAATATCCTTTCGGACACTATGTAGTTCTTTCAGTTACCAGTGTGTATTGAGTGCTTGGTCACCACGAAGATAACTTGATTACAAAGATTTCAAACTGTCCAATGCGAGACTCCAAATAGGCAAATACTAAAGATAAGAATAAGTTCAGCACAATGCATACAGAAGAAAACATCCAATTCTTTTGTGCAATTAGAAAGTGCAATTGGATACCCTCTGCCATGAGAAATTGGTTGAGCTTTGATATCTATGGATTCAACAAAAGATTTTCACTCTTTGCAAAGCAAAACATACAACTTAATCTCATCACTGCACAACTTAGAAACAACATAGATGGTAGAGGCAAATCAAACACAGTGTAACACCTTTACAAGTCATACGTGATTTAAATTCAAAAAAGAGTGGTCACCTAAGCTCCTTTCCCCACCACTTACGTCAAAACACTAAACCAAAGATCTGTCACCCACCTTACTGCCACTTTACAAAGCCAAAACACTAAACCAAGATCTGTCACCCACCTTATTGGACACTCACCCAAGCTCATACGAACTCAGAGTATCATGGATCAATATTCTCCAGCGTTACTTTTTGCACCTCAAATGCGTCGAAGATGAAAGTTGCTTCGGTTTGATTTGAAAGCTATGGATCCCAGCAGCACAAACAAACAAGTTCCACTCTTCTCCACATATATATATATATATATATCAGGAGACTGTATCTTGAAAATTTACCCCATCACCCACCTTCAGAGAACCATCCTTCATCAAGTAGACTCAAGCTCTTAAACCTCTCTCTTGAATAGTGATGAGAAGCCTTCCTCCAGTCAGTTCCAGTTTTCATCATTGCAACAAATTCTTCATAACTTATACATCCATCCTAAAACACAAGTACACACGGACAATGTTAGGAGAAATATGAAGAGGACACAAAAGACTGAATGTCTGAATCCTGAAAACCACATGAAGCAAAACGACAAACCATGTCTGTATCAACTTCATTTATTATGTCATTCAATACTTCAATATCCACTTCACCAGATTCATCTACTAAAGCTGCACAAAGCTCTTCTCGTTCAATATACCCACTCCCATCTGTGTCAAAGAACAAAAATGCCCTTCGGAAGTGCTCAACATCAGCCAAAACAGAAAATATCATGGTGTCATTCCAACCACAATAAATGAAAGATGATCTCAAAAAATGTACAAAAGGAATCAAGGAGAATTTATTTTAAAAAAATGGTGGTTATTACAATTTCTATAAACATATCTAAGAGTTAGTATGCCCTTGCTGAATACACACCGCTGATATTTCACACAATCCCACAATATACACTTAACTCAATGTTATGAGATAATGTGAGAGTGCATACCTGCACACTGATATGACAGTACCCTGTCTGAATCTAGGTTGAAAGTAGATAACTACGTTTTACACCAGAGTTTTCCTAAAGCCACGTCAGTGAAAGTATACTAGACATCATTAAGTCCAGTTTTTGTACCAACTTATTATTAGAAATATACTGTACTAAAGTTGGCAGAGAGAAAGTCCCTCAAGAAAATAAAAAATTACCAAGCCCCCACAATCTTTGACATTTAAGAGATCCACTTTATTAAGGAAACTAAGAAATGTAATGGAATTAGGAAATTATGGATCCATGGGATAAAAAAAAAAACCTTAAATTTAGACAAAGTTGGATTTCTTATATGAATTATGGATCACTTTAGCTTCATGACCTTGCTACACATCTCAGTGAAGATCTTTGATGCAAAAACAAGAACTATATGAAATCACCTGTGGTGTTACAAACTCTACTAACGATATGGCAAGATCCATCGCTCGCTCATTACACAATATTTATTTTTCATCAATGCACCACTGGGGGAAACACTAAAACACCAGACGACTAATTGTAAGAAAAACAGAATCTTCTGCGTATGTAACAAGTGATGGGCAGGTATTCGAGCAATTTGAGAACTTGGGTAAGAGACTCTCTAAATCAGAATATTGATTACAGCATACCAACCTTTTCTCACTCAAAATTCGCATTGATGGCAGAGACTGAGACTACTAGGAAGAGTCCACGGAAATATATTAAAACACCTACTGCTGTATGGCATAACCTGTAAAAGTAAAAAGGTTATCGAGTGAGTAGATTTTCTGGCACTGAGAGGAGAAAACAAGAAAACTTCATACCTATATCTGAGTTGAGATTGAGGACAGTCAGACGAAAACCGCGTCATTTGAGGTTCCAGTCGATGCCAAGACCAGGGTACCACTTCTCTTATAATATGAGTTACCTCATCTGTTTAGTTTGAAACTGAAAGGTATAGCAGATCATTTCAGGGCAAACTGATCATTTGTCATAAAGAGGATGAGTACAATACAATATACCAAAAATGTAAACATTCTCAAGCTCCCTGAAGCTCAGAATATTCACATTCCGGCGACTTTACATAGAACAAACGGCTTGAAAGCTTCAATATAATAAGGAATAACTATACCAACAACAAACCAGACCAAAAAGGCTTATTCTGCTAACAAAAGAATTTGATTAGCTGAATCTATCTACTAATCTAAGATACCTTTATAGTTTATACTAGATGACTCCTGAGTCCTGACACAAGCCATCTGGTCTGGTAAAGGGCTCACATAAGATAAAATGCCTCTGCTTAGCAAAACCTCTTCCCTTTGTAACTGAGGTGGGAGTGTGGGACCTATTCTCTTCATTGGAGACCCTTGTATGTCCACCAAAAGATGAGTTCAGAACCTCAGATCCAAGTTACAATAAGAAAGTAGGGTTCTAAATTCTAATACAACATAGTATCTGATGCTTCTCTCATAACTAAAAAAACAGTTTAGTGATAGTATTTACCGAAATGAAGATATGCCTGTTCTCTCCCTTGCTCCTTAATGATAATCCCATGTCTAACGTTCTCTGGAACCAACCTTCACTTTGCCATCAACTTTGCCTTTCGTGCTCATCTTTAAGAATCATGTTGTGTAGAACACCTCTTTAGGTGATATACCATCAAAGTATCACTCTACTTATCCATTCAAAGTCGGACTTGTGATGAGATGTATTCTAACATCTCTTGCTGTTCTTCTTCTTCCAAAATATCAACCGCATCCATGTCTGGCACGTACCCAGCCCACTTCATTTCTCCAATCAGACCTTCCAACATCTCATATATCGCTTCACTTTTTGAGTGAACTTTGTCCCCCACAAGAAATGTGTTCACCTCACTCTTTACCTCAATCCAACTACATCCTGGTTCCTTCTTCAGACCATTTTGCCTCATCATCTGCCTCATCTTTGAGACCTGACCCCACATCCCAGCTTCAGCATAAACATTGGACAACAGCACATAAGCAGCAGAATCTTGAGGATCTAACTGAAGAATGGAACTGGCTGCAAGCTCTGCCACCTCTACATCTCCATTAATTCTGCAGACACTGAGCAGACTTCTCCATACGATAGCATCAGCTTCAAATGGCATCTCAAGAATCAGTTTCAAAGCCTCGTCGATCTGGCCTGATCGCCCAATAATATCCACCATGCATGAGTAGTGTTCCAACTGTGGTTGCAAACCATAATCATTGAGCATGGAATGGAAGTAACACTTTCCCTCCTCAAACAGACCCATATAACCACAAGCTCGAAGCACTGCTACAAAGGTTGCATGATTTGGATTTATGTTCTCAGACTGCATCTTCGAAAATATTTGAAGTGCTTCCATTCCTAGACCATGCTGTGAATAACCAGATATCATTGCATTCCATGATACAAAATCCCGCTCTCGCATTTTCTCAAACATTAGACGAGAATCTTGCATGTTCCCACACTTAGAGTACATGTCGACCAGAGTGCTGCATATATATACATCTGACTGCAATTCTTGCTTGATAATCTGGGCATGGATTTGCTTTCCAAGTCCAATGGTAGCAAGATTAGCACAAGTATCAAGAATTGTTGCATAGGTGAAGTTGTCAGGCTTCACACCAGTGTCCAACATCTCACAAAAGAAATCTTGAGCCTCTTCACTTTGTTTCTGTAGAGAGAACCCAGATATAATCGCATTCCATGATACCATTGTTTGTTTTTCCACTCTATCATGGAGCTTCTTTGCTTCCTCCATCATTCCACATTTAGAATACATGTCAATCAGAGCACTACCAACAAAAATGTCAAAACCCAACCCAGACTTGATAACTCTGTCGTGAACCTCCAATCCATAATCGAGGTGTCGCAAACCAGCACAAGCTTTTAGAATGCTTCCGTAAGTGAACTCGTCAGGTTCCAGTCCCGAACCGAGCATCCAACTGAAGAAGAACAGTGTTTCCTCTTGACATCCATTCTGCTCGTACGCTGCAATAATTGCATTCCAAGTGACAGCATCTCTTCTGTCCATGGCATAAAACACTTTGCATGCCTCAGGTATAACTCCACACTTTCCATACATGTCCAATAGGGCATTTGCCACGCATATGTTTGATTCAAAGTTACTCTTAATAGCTAAGCCATGTATTTGTAACCCCTCCAAATATCCTTGGACCATTGCACATGCACTAAAGACGCCCGACAGAGTGATCTCATCTACACCAAGACCTGACCTCTGCATACGCCGAAATAGCTGCAGAGCTTCACAACCTTGATTACTCCGAGCGCAACCAACAATAATAGCATTCCACGATTGCAAATTATGATGTGGCATCAGCTCAAAAAAATTCCGAGCATCTCTTAAACTATCACATTTCGCGTACATGTCCAGAATTGCAGTTCCTACTATGACATCCGACAAAAAATTGTTCTTCAAAGCATGGCCATGCAATTGAGAACCTAAATCCAATGAACATAAACTTGCACACGACCTGAAAATACTAGCATAAGCAGACTGACTCACCCCAATTCCCTCTCGTTGCATCTCCTTGAAAAACTCTAAACTCTCCACAAACCTAAAATTCTGAACACAACCTGCAATGACTGAACTCCAAGAAACCCAATTCCGTTCAGGCATTTCGCGGAAAACCTTGTGCGAAGCTCTCAAATTCTTACATTTCGCATACATATCAACAAGAGCACTGCCAGTTACCACATCATAGTCAAATCCCGTCCGCACAACAAGACCATGAATCTGAATTCCCAAACTAGAATCCACCAACGCACCACAAGATTTAAGAAGCACAGCGAAAGTGGTACGATCAGGAAACGTACCCAGTTGTCCCATTTGTAAAAACAAGTAAACCGCTTGCTCATAATCCTTATGTTGCAAGTAGCTAGAAATCATGGAATTCCAAGAAACAACATCTCTTTCAGGCATTATATCGAAAAAAGAGCGCGCGAGGGTCAAACCATCTGATCCAAATGAAGAGTAACCAAATATCATGGCGTTCCAAGAAACAGTGTCTCGGTTGGGCATTTGATCGAATAGTTTATGAGCGTAGGGGAGAAAGGAGCATTTTATGTACATTTGGATTAAGCAGTTGGTTACATAGACAGTGGGTACGAACCCAGATGTGATCATGTGTGCATGGGCTTGTTTTCCTACTTGTACTGATCTTTGCTGACTTGAACATTGTCTATATATTTGGGAAAACTGTATTTTTGTAGAGAAAGTGTGGATGAAAGAGTAATTTGAGAAGAGTGTAATTTGAGGAATGCGATAACGTGTCATTGTAAGTCTTCTGGGAAAATTGGTAAAGGACTAGGAGTTAATGTTGCGCCTAACTTCATATATCTTCAGAAGGCATAAGATAAAACCAATATATATAATCTGTACTTACTGTATAAACATGAGTATATTGACATTCACATTCCACAACAGTAGAAAAACAAGTGCCTGTAACAGAATAATTTATTTATTCAAAAGCAACTAAATAGAACATCAGTATGGATGCCTGGACACATGGTGACACTTATAAATAGAAAATACAAAGTACAAGAGAAACAATCAACTCAGCAACTGACTCCAGCACTCCATCCCACAGAGACACAACTACAGTACATGGAGACTTACCGACTTATTAGCAAACAGACTCCGAATGACTACTACACTACTAGAAGGGCACAAGATTTATTCAAACTAAAGTGATAGTTTATACTCGAAGAGATCGAATACTCAATTTCATGCACTTAAGAAAGCAACCACACGGTTCATAAAATCACAAGCATTTTCAAGCTCAGGTGTATGGAGATGGAACACATGTTCCTCATCATATTCCATAAACTCCACTACTCCATCATACCCACTTTTTCTTAACTCCTGATAATAAGACCTTCCCCTGTGTATCAAAATATCTTTCTCAGCAACACACACCAATACCCTTTTGCATACCTCCTTGGAAAAAGGGCCCTTTGAAAAATTTGGATCTTTAAATGGATTGAGAAGCGGGTCATCGGGCCCACTTGTCGCTGGACAAACTGCAGACCATAGCTTCCCTAAATCATCCGTCTCCCCTTCAGACTCAATAGGTTCAACACCAAAGAAATAAGGATGGACTAGAATGATCCCATTAAACTTAATCCTGTCATTTGGTTCAGAATGAGCTCGAATCGCCATATTATGCACGAGATTTGCCCCTGAACTATCACCTGACATGTAAACTTTATTGAAGTCTGCGTAGTTACTCAACCATTCTTCTCCAGATTCATTAGAAAATACCCATTTAACTGCAGTCCATGAATCTTCATAAGCAATAGGTACAGGGTATTCTGGCGCTCTTTTATAATTAACAGAAACCGCGACAACATTAGTTTTTTCAACTAGCAAATTTAGATAGTTGTGGTATGTTGGGCTGAAAGCAGATTCTATGATAAAACCACCACCATGAAAGTAAATGAGAAGGGGTAGTTTTGAATGAGGTTTTGCTCCTTTGGGCAGATATAATCTTGCTGATAACACACTTTCTGGTGGGAGTTCAACATCTTTAGAGGAAACACTAGTTTTTGGTGGGATTACAACATCTTTTGAAGAAACACCAGTAGATGGATCGACTGATGGTGGAACGAATACATCCTGTCTAACTCTTTCTATTCTACCATCTTCATGAACTTGAATAAAAGGTGGATACCTAAAGGCTTCAACCTTCTTTGAACCCATTGAAGAAGAGGAAGAAGACATCAAATATTTTGGTTCTTAAGAGTTGAGAGCAAGGGTGTGAGGAAAGACAATAGGAGGATCTTGGTTTGTATAGTTTTTGTAAGCTAGGTGGGTCAGTGGCTTGAGACGTGGAATTAGCCAATTAGGTGACCTTTGAGGAACCATGTACACGTGGGAATGAAAATTTAAGTTTTCTAGACTTAACGTTATTCTTGAAGTCCATCGTCGGCCTTCACCACGCGTAACTGCACACAAATACAAGAAATGGGTCTCAGCCCTTGGTCAAATAAGCCTACAACACAATGACAACATAAAGAGGATAGAACTACTTGAAGAGAGGCCAAGACAAGATTAACAAAAGGAAAGATTTTGCTTTGGAAAGTAGTAACTGAAGATTAATTTTCCAAAATATAAGTGTCGTTCATCAAACTACTTTATAAAAATCTCGATGCAAGTCATGTAATCCTATGGCCGGTGTATGCTAATTTTAAATATAATGTTCAGTATTCTTCGGACTATGCAACTCGTGTTACCTGCCTAACTTAACACCTGACTTTAATAAAAGTGCATTAGAAAAGCTGTTCATTAATAACTGAAAACCGATAAACAAAACCGAACCGGCTGTTTTTTCCGGTTCCTAAGAGACTCAGTTCGGTTTTCAATTCCTAAAAATAAAAACCGAGGGTTTTGATGCGGTTCTCAGTTTCATACCCCAGTTAACTGATAACAACCGAACCGTATATATATTTATATTAAGTTTTAACTACAACCATTGGATTATATCTGATATTCTAATTTCTATGGCTCAAATTAAAACTCTATTTTCTCCTTGTGGACAATGTTAGTCCTCCTCCACCGAGAAAGAAGATTTCAACTCACCTTCTCTATCTCCAACTCTCCATCAGATCGCTTTATAGCCTTATTACCAACAAGAATACCATAGCAAATAATTAACTATTCACGTGCACCAACAAGGCATTCACAAATAAGTAGTTTACTTAATCTAATTATTCACTCTCTATTTCCCCTCCAACTTAGATTCACAAATTCTTCAGTAAATCAAATAAATTTGGAATTACAAGATGGTAATGTGACACAAACACTTGAACCTGATAGAATTAAAGGAAACGAGGTAGCAGTGAAAAAGCGAAGAAAGAAGATGGATAAATCACTTTGCCAAAGTTGAAGGTAGTGTTCCTTTAAGTGCTACCTATAACTATTGTAAGACCCCATTTGAGTTTGATTATGTTCTTAATGGGACTTCCAGTACGAGTTTCGAAACAATCGACGTTGACTTTCAAACCCAAAGAAAAAGGTGGGCATGACCGCATGAGCTTGTGGTTGCTAGTAGCTACATTTAGTCGAGACTCTTGCGAAGAAGTCATTGCCCAGTTGATGACCTTCCATACAAATTTGTCGAGTTTGAACCAATGTCTAAGGATTTTTGTCAAGTTGTTTGTCTAAGGTTTCATGACCCAAGTGGCACAACAATTACTAAATGTTCTATTGCTTTGTATATGGACGGGGAAAAAAGAGTTGAAGCAGTCTAGTACTTACACAATGATTGCAAGAGTAAGTATATAATGATGGTCACTAATTCAAAGCTAGAAGGCTCCAATTTCATTCTAAGCTAGTTGAACTGTTAAATGGTATAAGTGTACTAGAACCAATGTCTTGACTGTGGGTGGTGGTCTAGAGAGAGTTGTTGGTGGTGGTGGTATTGGTATTAGTATTGTTGTTGGTATTGTTGAACCCAACCACCATAAACTAGTCCTCACCAAAGATTCCCACAAGGACCCAATAAAACACCCCACTGAAGGATGACTTAAGAAGAATTGTTGTTGAACCCAACCACCATAAACTAGTCCTCTTCCTTTGTTGGTCAAGCATGTAGACAAGAGCATGGGTATATTATATTGGTCGCATTCACCAAAACAAAGCTCAAAGTTCTAGTTTTGAGCTAGTTGAACTGTTGAAGAGTTCAACAAAGCGGCTAAACAAAGTGTATTAGCACAAAAGTTCATAATACGTCAATAATTAAGTGTGAGAGCATAAAAGTCTTGAGCTGGTAAATTTATAGTCCCACATCGTCCAGACCAGAAACAATAATAACATTACAAGTCTATAAATATATAGGCTTGGTTAGTTAACCTAATATTGGGTTTGGGCTTGGGCTTGGGCTTGGGCTTGATGCAAATCAGGCCTTAAGTTGGTAAATAAGTATTTTTGGAAAAGTGGTCTAAGTACTGGTTTTTAAACCGAACTGAACCAAATTTATAGTTCGGTCTGCACCCGATTTTTGTGATCCATCGGTTTGTTAACGGTTCTATTTTCAAGAACCGAGTACTAACGGTTCGGCCCAAGATTTCACCCAAAACCGGACCGAACCGAACTGTGTACACCACTAATTAGAACCTTCAAAATGCAATAGACTTACTGAATTAGTGTATGAGCATAAAAGTCTTGAGCTGGTAAATTTATAGTCCCATATCGTCCAGACCAGAAACAATAATAACACTAGCCATGCAGCCCGACCTGTGGCCGGGCCTGTTATTCTTAAACCCATCATGTGGGCCTATATTTAAGGAAAGCACTTGGAAGTTTAACATATCCATATCTATTAACTAATACATATCCATATCTATTAACTAATACATATCCATATCTATTAACTAATAACTAATACATATCAATTAACTAATCCATTGTTTTTTAGAATTTGTTTTTTTTTATTCTATGTGTACATTTGAAATAATGAAATAATGCGTAGCTTTGTTTTTTGTTTTAGCATAACACATGAAAGGACAATTTTAATTTATATTAAATTAGAGAGCAGGCCAAATTCAGGGTTAGTTTGGTAAGAAGGCAAATAATTATTTTTCAAATAGGGACTATTTTAAAAACTTTGCTGATGTGGCTCATTATGAGCATCTTGGGAGAAACGGATATTAATATAGGTAGGATTACAAGTCTATAAATATATGGGCTTGGTTAGTTAACCTAATATTGGGTTTGGGTTTGGGCTTGGGCTTGATGCAAATCAGGCCTTAAGTTGGTAAATAAGTATTTTTGGAAAAATGGTCTAAGCACTGGTTTTTAAACCGAACTGAACCGAATTTATAGTTCGGTCTGCACCCGGTTTTTGTGATCCATCGGTTTGTTAACGGTTCTATTTTTAGGAACCGAGTACTAACGGTTCGGCCCAAGATTTTACCCAAAACCGGACCGAACCGAACTGTGGTACACCACTAATTAGAACCTTCAAAATGCAATAGACTTACTGAATTAGTGTTCGTACCCTACACTCTCAACCAATCACTACAGACCACGTGTCCAATATCATATTAACCAGAAGTCTAGAATACGATCTAGAGCTACTCCAAGATGGATAGATAGAGAACACGAAGACATACTCACAGACCTATGGGTATCTACACCAGTTCGACCATAATTAAATGCTCATTAATGGCACAAGGAACCGAACCAATCTCAATTGATAGACAACTCAAAGGCCAAACTTAACGGACGACAATCATTAAAGGAAATAAGAGTAAGAGTTTAATAGGTCATTACTTTATAACGGCTTCATACAGAAAGCAAGAGACAATCCTACAACTATAAAAGAGAAGCAGGAATTACGATTGGCTTGATTCGAGTCTGGCTAAAATACTCAACACAATCTTTCTCCAAAAGAAGAGTGCAGCTACTTTCTCATTATCACAACCTAAGTTTATATGTAAAGTTTTACTCCTTTACACTAGTGCCGTCTGTAGATTGTATTATTTGGAAATTTATCTACTCAAGTCTAACAATATTTGTAAAGATCTCAATTTCCAAACTCATGAAGCATGGTAACCAAAACGAAAAGCTACCAAAATTCATAGAATTGGAGGGAAATAATCTGTCATTTCAATAAATGGCAGCAATGCAACTAGGTTGCCACTTGCAAAACAGTCAAACTTGTTTGAAAATTTGGTGCCAACAAGTTTGTAAACCGGTAATTTGAACTTCAAAAACTTGTAAAGGACGCGACCTCGAATCATCAAAGATCAGACATTCAGACAGACTGGCAGAGCTTACTCCTGTCTCTTTCCAGAAGAAGTTATCAAAGTGAAATTTTGATTTCAAAATTCAGAACTAACGTTTACAATGCAGGAGGATTTTCAGTTCATAATTAAGGTGTCAACCCGGCCTGAACTAGCAGCAACCTAGCAGACACTACTGGGAATATCGTGTCCGGCCATGGCTAACTGAAGCAGCAGGTCATGTAAATTTTGTTAAATATTCATTTTCTTTCAGCTAAGGACAAAATGTCAATGACCTAGTCAAGTCTTAAGGTCTCGGCAATGCAAAACAGAGAATTCATTTATTGGAACTGCCAATCCCTAGAGTCGGACGTTTCAGACTCCCTTGATTCCTCTACTTAATTTTGGAATACTACTATTAAGTTAAAAGTGTGCTTTTAAGTTCAGCTATTATACTAACGATCTTTCTCAGTATTGATCAGTAAGTTGCCGATCAGTAAAATTTCGACTTGGGACTTCTGCTATGTCCATTGACGCACTTCTTTTGAGTGTGAATTTATAACCCGATCCATTAGATACCACTGCTCACTCAGAGTGCAAGTCAATCAAACTCCAACACTGGGGATAAACAAGGGTACTAAACTCACATATTGATACCTTACTCGGGATCCATATCTCCAAATTGCGATCTCAAACTCACAATTTCCAAATTACAATTTCCAAATTACAGGTTGCTTCCACTACGAACTGGACCTAGCTACAACATCTCTGAATAGGGGCTAACCAAAGCCATCTTGCCATGTCCAGTCCAGCTCAATACAACATGCATCTCCAAAATTATTACAATTGATATTGACGTGTAATAACTGATTAGTACTAACTCTTTGGTGCTAGCTTGTTTTTATTTTTTTTAACAGGTCACTCAAACTCCAAAATTGGGGCTAGCTACATCACGCCAATTCAAAGCTAATAACTATAGTAACACCCCCAAAAAGCTAGCTATCAACCAATCAGCTTAATGCCCTGCTAAGAATCAAGTTTAATCTATGAACTATGATGTCAGATCGCAATCAAGAATGCTCAATGGGAATCAACCATAATAATGCCCCTAAAAGGTTAGTTATCAACGATAACGACCCCCTTACAAATCGACTTGATGTTTATCCAAAAGTCAAGTCCAATTCAACCGTAATTGTCACTCAAAGGCTAATTATCAATCAAATTCAATAAAAAAACACCCCCAAAAAACGTACATATTGATTTAACATCTATGCAAGGATTAAGTCCGATTTAACTGAAATTGTCACTCAAAGACTAATTATTAGTCAAATTTAATCAAAAGTGCTCCCAAAAAGATTACAAATCAACTTAGTGCCTCTACAAGGATTAAACTTGATTCAACTATAATTATCACTCAAAAACTAATTATCAATCAACGCACTATGATCTAGGAGCACAAGCTAACATATCTGCTCGCAACAAAGCTCCACACAACAAATGTCATCCAACTTAAAAAACGTGATATAATTCGTAACAATTTTATATATGAGCATGTATTAATTAATAATTAGTAGTTTCTATTTTATTTGGTTTTCTAATTCAATTAGGATTAGGATTTAGGATGGTTTCCTATTCGGTTTCCAATTAAATTTAGTAGCTGTTTTCTTATATAAAAACATCTACGCCTTCATTGTTAGGAGATTATTATTGAATATTATTCTTTCTTCATGTTTTTTTTATCGGATTCTTTCTTCATGTTTGAAAGTTTAAACCTTAGTTTTAGGTGTTTTGTCCATTAATCATAATTGATGTTCATCCATTGTTGAAGCTTCCGCCAACAAAATACATCACAATCTCTACTACAAACCAAGTAAGTCTAAAGACCTCCACCAATTCTCCTCATGGTCTCATTTATTATCTTTATTTACACCACTGTTTCAAAAACAACAATCTAAAAAAAAGAGGGTTGTGTTAGTACCCTACGCTCTCAACCAATCACTACAGACCATGTGTCCAATATCATATTAATCACAAATCTAGTATATGATCTAGAGCTACTCCAAGAGAGATAGATTGAGCACATGACCTAAACATATCAAGACATGCTCACAGACCTATGGCTATCTACACCTGTTTGACTTAATAATGGCACAAGAAACCGAACCAATCTCAACTGATAGACAGCTCAAAGGCCAAGCTTAATGGATGGCGATCATTAAAGGAAAGGAAAGCAAGAGTTTAATAGGTCATTACTTTGTAACCGCTTCATACAAAAAACAAAGACACAATCCTACAACTATAAAAGGGAAGTAGGAATTAAGATTGGCTTTATTCGAGTTTGGCTAAAAGACTCCATACGTAGGCAACCCTTCTCCATACTTTCTCATTTACAGAAATAAAGCCTTTCGTAGTTCCTTCGAAGTGGTGTCTATCAATATGGTATTAACATCCTCGTCAAACTCATTGCCAGAGATATAATTTTATTAACATAAAGAACAAAGGCAAAAATCTAGCACCTGAATCAATCAAAAGAAAAATAGAAGAAATAAGAGAGTAGGAATTACTTTGGAATTAGCTACCAAGCTTTGAAACCCAATCCTTCAATTCTTCTTTCTCCTTACTCAATTGAACTTCTCTCACTTCTGACTAATTACCCACTCTTTTTATATTAATAGATTGAATGCTCAACATCATTTTTTATTAGTGGCTGAGAATCAAAAGGCGAAACAAAACCAGGCACGTGTAGTGTGTTTTATGGACTTCGAAATTAGCAAAATATCTCCCATCTCCCTCTCTATAACTATAATACTTTCTATGTAGTGGGGATATTGAGAGAGTCCGGTTCGCTCCTATTCTTGGCGCCAACCCCAACAACTCGACAGTCGACACTTGACTACTCATCCAAAATCAAATCCTCAATGCACATTGGCATGTTGCACTTCATATTGTCAGAAAGTCTGAACATAACCCGATAAAAGCCGCTATCACCTATCACAAACTTGTAAAACCTGTCTTGCCAGAACATAAATTTAGATATGGAAGAAATGAAAGAGGTCTAAATCGCTTTGAAACTGTCAAAACAGACTAACAGAAGGCAACATGCCAGTTTGTCGTGAAAATTTCATTTTACCCCATGGGGAGACACTGTAAGAAAAGGAAATTAAAAACATTCACTAGATAGTGGGATTAGATTCATCATTTCTTTTCTATTTACTGGATGTGTAAACGAATACACTAGTTAGCATGAAACGATTCATCATTTCTTATCTATTTACTCTGTAACTGCCGAAGGTAATAGATACATGGAATGAACTCATTATTTTCCACATCATGTGTGTAAAATATAACAAATATCCCTTTCCCCACACCCAAGAGCTGGCCAACTAAACAGGCATATACCTACATAAATATATAACAGAGTGAAAGGTCTTCTACTGAATTTGGTTCTGCAGCTGCCTAGGCTCAGAATATTCACATTCGGCAACGGCACAACAAGCTTGGAACGATTCAATAGAATAATGAATAAATACACCAACAACGTGCCAGATCAAAAGGATCTATTCTGCTTCCGAAAGAATTGGTTAGCTAATCTATCTAATACTGTAAGATGTATTTATACTGGGTGAATCCTTCCGACACAAACAATCTGGTAAAGGGTTCACATAAAACGCCTCTTCTGATCGAAACCTGTCCATACCCCTTGTTCCTGAAATGGGGCCTTTCCTCTTCCGTGGAGATCCTTGCCTGTTCAACATAAGGGTTCAGACAAAAGTTACTGAAAAAGAAGCATAACCTCCCCACATTATTATACCAAATGTTGCTTTTTATGATTATAGTGTAAAACAATTGCGCAAGTGTCTCCATATACACACTTCTTCCAACAAAGGACTGGAAATCTTTATTAGAAGACCAAACTTAACCATAAATTCACTTCCCAGTCCTTTTAGATGGTCGAGAAAGAATGATTCGTGAAATCGTGAGAGGAAAAGCTCCACAATGTTCCCAGTTAGAGATCAGTAAAGCAACTAAGAATATTGACATTTAGCCACTACACACTGTAAATTAGTGGGAGTCCCAAGATTAGGCAGTTCAAAACCGTTATATGGTACAATCAGAGGTCCAATGCAAACGTATGATAATAAAAGTCCATAAAATTAAAGTAATATACCAATTCCCCTCATGTAAATACCAAAATGTTGCTGAAAGAACACATACCGTCTTCTATGAATTTCTATGATTCTATCAAATAACCCTTTCCCCTCCTTTAGTGATCCACGCTCCACTCTATCAAACAGATGAACCAATGCTTTCCTGGTTGGGGACAAGGTAAATAAAACTTAATTTGCAACTCCACCAAAGCTTTAAAGGATTGCCCAAGAATGGCCAAGATACTTTCAAGTGAGAAATTTTGTCTTGAGACAACAATTATCTTGTTCTTTTGGAGGATACGCTCCTCATCAGAGTTATGTATAATTTTAGAAGTGGAATTTAATTACCTGTCCGGGGATATAGTTTTCCGGTGCCCTAGAAAACGACGGTGACCTTCAACCGCTCTGGCCATATTCCCAGAGTATGAAGGAATAAAAACATCGCTCTCAACCGACACAATGTAGTCAAGTGCAGCCATTTGGGATGCATGGCATGAAAAAGGTTCAAGTTCCTCCACAGATGCTAACTTTTCCTGTTAAAGCACACAAGGATATCTCTCACCATTGATACTGTTGTAATCATAAAACATGATATGTAAAAAAAATATAAACAAGTCATCAAAGTCTGTACTCATCACATAAGCATAATATGAATATGCTGAGCCAATATTATAGCTAATTCTATATGATATCATACATATATAGAACTTTGGTAGTTCATGATGAATTGCTGAAGTAAGCTATTAATAAACAAACACCAATATGTTTCGCACAGAGAAGAATAGTCATATTGATTGCAGTCTTTGCAGATATAGCCTACTCAAAGCTTTGTATGCAATACCAGTATGTTTCAGGTTAAATGGTCGGTTTAGCACATATGATAGATTCAATTTGTTAATGCGATCGGTAAGGAGCTATGGAATGCCCAAGAAGATCCCCTCTACCCTGTTACAAGCCCTTTTATAGTACAAGAGTATTCCAATTACAAATAAATTCATGGTAGGCCACCCCATTGAAACATGGGTTAGCACATGCCCAATTATGTACCTCCTCTTTGATCCCTTCTACTTTGTGAATTTCTTTTTCTAGTTGCTCAAATATCCTAGCATTCCTCTCCTTCCACAAGTTCCAAACAATAACAATTTATTAAGCTTGAAATATCAATTTTCAATACCATTTGTTCTTTTATACTCATTCTCAAACAAATTCAACTGGTATATTCATCTCTAAAATCCTTATCACTGTACAGCATTTACTACTCTTTTCGTTTCTCCCAAAGAATTGTTTAAAAGTACATATAACTGGATCCAGTATGAAGATATAACAATTAAAGATACACGATTGATTTCATTAAACTTTGCAATTGTTAATTGCCTCTCACGGTATTCCAACTCATCATGGGCCAAGATTTTGGCATCAGTTAGGTAGCATCATCTCAGTTCTAATTAGTCTTTAGGGGAAAAGGGGAGAGAACTTCCCCTTTTCAATTTGATCTCTACTTTCTAGTTGTTGGTCGTCCAATCCAATACATCACTTGATCTTACACCAACAAGTATTACTTGGTGCTTTAACTCAATCCATAACTTCCTAACTACTTTTCTTGCTAAAATAAAGAACCAAATTCTACAGGCTATCATGCTGGATGTCCTCATCCACCAGGCAAGCAAAAAAGAAAAAGAAACGAGAGAATAAATCACAAATAATGCAAGAGCATGATCAAAGATGACACAAGCTTCTGATGTCAAAGAATCTCTACCAAATATCATAAAAAATAGTGAACTGAGATATTTACAGGGAGGGGGGGGAAATAAGTGAAAAAGAAAATATAGGTGTCAGTTTTCTACCTTGCTCATTAATAGTGGAAAGCGGAATTGAAGATCATCCATGTGTGCATCACCTCCATATATATCCCCTGCAGCAATATATATGGGTGTGGTTGATGGATATCCAAGGGCCGAAAGGAACATACCGACCTCCTTTGGAGTTAAAGGACAGTAACCCTTGGCCCTTTGTTCCCTGGAATCAATTTCCTTCACCTTCCAATATGCTGTGTTCTCTCTGCGTGAATTATCATACATGAAGTTAATATAATATAAACACTGCATGTCTGATTCACCATGTGCAAGCATACTAAGTTACTAACTAATTGGTGGATTGGATTGGACCCTACCTCAGAAGGAAACAAACTTCATGGATTCGAGTCCCACCTTACTTATCCACAACATATTTGAAAAGAAAATTCAAAAAGGCATATTATTAGTGGCTTGAGGCTTTGGTTTCTATAAAGTTGATAGGGAATTAGTTATTCATTAGAAGACCTTTTCTAATAAATGGAGGCTTCTTTAGAGGATGTTACCCCTTTTCTGTGTTATGGTTTCTATAAGTAGAGCAGGGGAATTGAGAGCTGTGAGCAAAGGAGGACATGAAAGAAGCAACCTATTTGCAAGAACAAAGGCATGTAGTAGTCATGAATCTTTGTTGAGTGGCGTGGAAGTTGTGAAACAACTTCAGCATTTGATAGTTCGCATGATTGTACTATTTCCATTAAAAACAAAGGTGTTGTTCTTCATCAACTGTTGATCCTTTTACAGAGCATCCCTATTACAATTTTCAACAACCTTGACAAACAAACAAGCAAAAAAAAATGTTTTCCTTTTAATTTTTGCAACAAATTTTGTTTATCTGGAAATATCTTATTTTTTTCCTTTTAATTAACAGTAAAAAAATGAATAGCCTTCAGAACCCTGTCTTATAATCTCATACCTGATCAGAGTTAGTTCATCTGCTTCAGCTTGGGACAACCCATGTGTGCATCCACTAAAAGAAAGCATGTCCTTCTCATAGCGTAAATGTAAAGCAATGTATGGACCATATGACCTCATTCGGTCAACCAACAACTGCAAAACAGATGAAACGGAAAACTTAAACCTCTTTTACTAGTAAACAAATTTGACAATTTTGATCATTCAAAATAATGAAAAAGGTTGTTTATTTACTTTTCCCATAGCCTCAATTTGAGGAGAAAAACGAAGGGCATCATAAAAAGCACGACAACGTAGCTTTTGTATGTCTGGAGGCAGATTATTATTTGCAAGACGAGAATCAGATTTCGCAGCTCGAATAACCTACATAACATGCATGAGCTAAAATCAGAAAACTCATAAGTATCAGTTTTGGATAAAACCTTCAACCTTCAAAGAGCATACCTTATACTCTTCCCACATGCTAGCTATCTCATCTTGGTAGTAATCCATGCCAGACCAGCTCCTAAACTGCTTAACTGCTCGGGTGGCATTTGTAAGTTCCTTCGGTAGCTTTTTTATAACTTTGACATCGTTAGCTAGAGCATTAATAAAATGGTCTTCATCAAAAACGTCTGAAAAGTTGCTGCAATTCAAAGAACAAACTTTGTAAATCTTAAACCACATCAGCACCTGGATAATTACGAACATGTGCAGATGAGAAATATTCATACCTTGTATCTTGCCAGAATGACCTTTTATCAAGTTCTGGAACAACAAGAGTAGCATTTAAGATACGGGCCACAGCCACCATGTCACATATCTGCACTCAGAGAAGAGACTTGGTTCAGTTTCAACTGACCAATAAGTGGAATAACAATTCTATCGTAGTTGTATATTCAATTAAGCATCCAAAACTGAATTATAGTACACTTAAATATATGAAATGAGAAGCCAAACATGTACCATGGATCCATAACACAATAAAGTAATGCTAATAGCCTAATACATATAAAGAGTACAGACATGATAAAATTTTCTTGTTGGATTCAAAACTATGACTTTAGTGGCTAATAGGGGTGGGGAAGGAAGTGTTGTAGACTTTAGGGACATGCTGACACCTCTAGAATATATCTACTGATGTACAGACTAAGATACAAACATATCAACTCATAAGATTAGATACTGTTTAAGAATCAGTCACAAGGTCTAAATGCATCACTGCAACCGTGAAACATTGTTAGTAGAATAATGATTTAACAAATATTGGCTACGAATGGAATGATGTCCCAGTACATGTTTTCCCAGCTGTAACACAGTATAGAATGTCTTAATTATTAAAGACCAACCAAATCCCTCAAAACACTTCTCTAAGTTTTATCTTATAATTTTTCCTATAAATTTTAGTTCAATATCAAAGACAGCCTCAATTTAGTTGAACTAATGAACTATTGAGATATAGTAGAGAACTAGATCAGAGAGACAGAGGGGATAGAAGCAGCATATTGGCTTGAACTTCCCTCAACAAAATAAACAAAGAGTAGACTCTTCAGATGTATAGTTCTCTATATTATTTAGCCGTAGAGCATGTTGCATTACTCATCATTGACTAGTATATGATAAACATGTGATGCTAAAACAGGAGTGCAACCAGATATTTTTCACACCCACCCGGAGTTTTCCAGAATAAAATGACTACAATTAATTTTATGTAACTATATTACAAAAATTAATAAAATAACGCTACTAACCCCAGCACGCATCTGGTTGAGACCACCATTAGTATGAACAAGCAAGTATCCCCGCGACTCGGTAGGAGCTGAAAAACCAACAACAACAACTATAAACAAATACACAGAGGAAATGCAACCAGCATGATTAAAAAACCATTCGAAACATGTTTCACTTACGTGAGTACAAAGGGCTAGGCTCAATACAGGGCAAAAAATCACGACTCGGAGGCGGCTTCCATAGCTTGTTAAAATCCAAAATCCCCCTTGCACCAACCAACTGTTCAAATCTAAAGGAGTGAAAAACATGAAATATGCATGACTAATTTGTAGTTTGTACTACAAAAAATATAACAACTCTACCTAAAACTAATATAATGATCTAATCTAACATGACATCATTCAAACATACCACAAAAAAATGAACAAGTAGGTGAAACTAATTTCAAGAAATATAAATATAACCTTTTGAGCTGAAGGTGGCACTTTTGAAAATTGAGGTGGTGCAAACTCTTGTGTCCAGCTCAACTCACTCTTCCATCTCTGGTGTCCAATTTCCTGCAAACCCAACATTCACAAATCACCAAAAAAAAAAAGAATTGTAAAAATTGAATCTTTACTTGCACAATAAAAATCTTGAAAAAATAATAAAAGCCCAAGAAAGAAAAAAGTATAGTGAGAGTTACCCAAGGGAGCTTATAAGAAGACTCAGTAGAAGAAGGAAAGATATGAAAATGAAGATGAACAGCAAGAAGAGCTAGTATAGATATTGCCCCTATGGCGTATGTTAACACTTTTCTCAACACTCCTATGTTTCTTAACCTGCGCCTAGGCATCTCTCACACTTTCTTTCCTCTCTCTAAATCCCAGAAACCATTATTTGACTCCTCTCAAAATGCTTAATCACTTTCTTTCTTGTTTCTTTGTCTCTCTTGTAGTCTTGTGCTATGATTAAGTTTTGCTTTTTGAGTATATTAAAACGTTGTTGTTGTTGTTAGTAAACAAGAAGAATTATAGTACGAAGAGAATCGTGGCAAGTTTTAAAAGATAGAGAGATGAGAATGTGAGAGTGAGTGAGAAACCGGATTTGTCGAGATATATTCCAAAACCGTTAACTTATTATTATTACTTAACCCCACCTCACGTACATACCATACCCACTTTGACTCACTTACTTTACAACATTCAACTTCTAGTTATGTTATTTCCTTGTCTCATTAATCTTGACGGTTCATGTGTGTTTGGTGACCAGTCCAACTTTAGCTACAAAATTTAACGGGTTTTCTGTCAAAGAATTTGCAATTAGAGGAAGGAAGAAAATACTACGGAGGAACAAGTGAAATTATCCCCCCAAGGCATAATGACTCCCTCAGATTGTGAATTACTTTCAAAATGCATAGGTTTTCATTGTTTCAAATATGTACGAGTCTGTCTCCTACAAATCTTATATCTGGTGGAAAATATTTCTGACTCAAAATCTGTCGCATTCTACAATTTCCAATTATGTGTACGATCATCAGTTCACATGGGGCGTTATTTTGGTTTCGTGTCAACTAATTGACTAGGATATTTTCTGTCGACAGAGTGTAAGTGGACTTTTCTGATGATTATAATAGTTTTAGTTAATTTTGTGTGGCTTTCAGAAATACATCTCGTTTTTATCGAACACTAAAGTGGTAACTTAGTTGGATCATGTCCATTTAGGAGTGACTTCGATCGGATCGGATTAACCTCCTTCGGAATTTTTCCAAAAAAAATTCGGAACCTAATATGCTAGCCAAATCCGATCCAATTTTTTTTTGGATTTAAAATATATTTCCAATTTCAAAACTTTCGAAATTTCGGAATAATTCGGAAATTTCAGAATATTTGGTAAATTTTCAAATATCTCTTTACTTTTAATTATTTTTGAAATATCATACGCCAATGTTCATTGTAGGGAGAGAAAATCATGTCCATAACACCAATGTACCAACAACAATACACACTTGTTTATTGAGAAAATCCATTTTCATTCAAACAAGTGATCCAAGAAAAAAAAACGGTAAAAAACACCGCAGCCCACCAATAAACAAACATTGTTGATTCTGCGGGTATTTGTTTGTATGTTTCAATCTTTTTTCATGTGTGGAAATTGAAGCGTGAAGCATAGTACAAAATATCAGGATATAGATATTTATCGATATTTAATTTCTGGATATGTATCGTGGATATATCCTCCTCTTTGGGGATATTTGACATTGTTTCACATGCAAATATCGTTGATATATCTAAAATATCTAAAATATCGTGGATATTGTGGATATTTATTGATATATCATGATACATTATTTATATTTATTTTAAATATAATGGTAAATATTAAATAAAATTATTATATACACAAAATATCGCCAAATATCTCCAAATATCCTAAAATATCACAAATATCATAAATATCGTCAAAATATCACCGATATTTATAGTCGTATATATCTCTAAACATATCGTGATATTTATATATCTTTTTCTAAAATCTGGATAGATATCCCCAAATATCGCGATATATCGGGATATTTTGTACTATGGCGTGAAGTGTATGCATAAATAATGGATTATGGTCTTGGACTCAAAGTAGCTTTACATAATATTCTATCTATTGGTATCTATTGGAATTTGGCTTTTGGATTGGTCTGGAAGTCATTGTATGGCTCAATGACATTTTTTTCCATATCATTGTTGTTATGGCAGACGGTGTAATGACAAGAGAGCTGGTCCAATTCAAGTGGGAAGTAGCGGGTGGTTATGTTTTGTTTTGTTTTGGAAGTAAAACTATAAAATGAATGAACGGTCGAGATCTAATCAAGTGAATAGTGAGAGAAGTATATATTTTCGGAATAAATTGGCAATAATATCGGAAATTTCGGATCGGATCAGATTTTAGAATTATATCCAAATCCGATCCATTTTTTTTTTCGGAATTTTCGGAAATCGGAAAATCGGCCAATGAAAACTACACCCAAAGCCAGACCAATTTCGGGTCGGATTTCGGAAAAATCGGAAATTCGGCAAAAAGAGACACTCCTATGTCCATTTATTAAATCTTAGTTGGATCATGTCCATTTAACAGCGATTCCAAACTCTTAAAAATGGTAATTACTAGTGCCAGACAAAGCACTACAGCATATTAATTGTTTCTTCTGTGATACTCTGATATTTGCTGTCACTGTTTTAGGTAGGGGTGGCAATGGGTCGTGTTAATGCCGGGTTGAAATCAGATCACGGGTTGAAGGACCAAACCTAAACCCAATCTATTTGATAAACAGGTCAAGATTGTCTAATCCGAACTCAACCCCGCTAAATTGCCAGGTTACCTAACATATGGCCTGTTAAGTTAGCGGGGTCAAACTCGGATTAGGTTAACCAACAATCCGTTAATAAATTTTAATTTTTGAAAACATAAACTGATAAATAACAATAGATTAAGTCTAAATTTATTAAAAAGACATACTTAATTGTTACACAACATGATACTACTACTAATTCTTCTCTTTTGTTTTAGGGAGTTGGGATGATAATATCTTAAAACAAATCACGGGTTGATGGCCCAACCCATTAGACCTGATAACTAATCGAGTCTACTCACAGATTATTTGGGTTAACATATGTGACACTAACCCAACCCATTTATTTGACGGGTTCGGCAGATCAACCCCTAAATGACCAATTTTTTTTTTTCTCCAACCAAAACATGTACAAAGCCGCTAATTTCATATCGGTTTCGCAGGTCGTGTACAAAACTGTCACCCCTAGTTTTAGGAACAAATAGCAAATTGATTTGAATTGCATAGGTTCTTGGATTGTGTACAAGTTAAATATTCTTGTGCACACTTTGAACCTAAGCACCTTAAGTTCGGTACGATGGCTCAAACGAGAAGTTGCTTTTCCTACTGAAATTTTAGCAAAGTTAAGATTAGACTAATTATTCGTGATCTTAACTAGGAGTGTTCATGGGTCGGTTCTAGTTCAGTTCTTATCAGTTTTAGATTTGGTTATATTTTTAACGATTCCTACCGGTTTCAGTTCTTTCGGGTTTTTTTTATATTTAGAAAACCCGAAACCATACACATTAATTAAGTCGGTTCCAGTTCCGATTTCGGTTCCTTCTCGGACTATACATTATTATTATTATTATTATTATTATTATTATTATTATTAAAAAATTACGTTTTTAATTACATAACCGATATAAAAGTTGGTTTTTAGTGCGACAATAACACTTGTAATGGTTTTAAATTCAATAATCGCTGAAAATTTTCTAAAAACTCTAAATAAATCTCATAAATTGTACGTACGCATGTATTAACTTGCATTTCAAATCGAACACGTGTACATTTTACTATACGTACGTACATACATACGTCCTATATAAATATATATCACACACTAAATTGTTATCATTGCACGCATTCATTATCATATATATACATGTATGTATACACGTACGTATAATATATCAAGCACGTGCACTTATGTAAATATTATCATGTACACATTTATATTAGTTAATATATACAGTGTATTAATTAATTCACAGTATGCGTACATGTAGTCGACATTATTATTAATATTTATAATATATATACATGTTCAATATATGTAATGTTACAAAACATACGTGCATTTAATAACATACATTCACTATTATGCTACCCCTACCCCTATATATTTAGTAGACTTTGACGCCTAAAATTGCAAACAAACTATATATTATAATGTTTGGGTTTGTATTTATTTAGAGTAATATAATACTAAACTTTACATATCAAAATCATAATAATTGGTTCCGATTTCGGTTTGGGTACCCATTGGTTTTTTACTATTCGGTTCTTTATCAGGTCGGTTATTAAAGACCCGCTTTTAATGGATCTAACATTTTACGACCCATAACTATTATAAATGGTTCCAGTTCGGTTTCGGGTAATCGAATACCCATGCACACCCTTATTCTCAGAGCAACGATCTTTAGGAGAGAAACCAAAAAACACAAAATATTTGAACCAAATCAAATACTAAACAAAAAAAACACCAACCAACTTCAGGAGCGATATCAAATAGTTGACATCAAATGACGCGGTTTTGGATAAACTGCGCCATATATTCCACGTTGCTTTCGCAAAACTGCATCATAGACGCCCAAGCCCACGCGGTTTTCCAGAAACCGCACAATGTGTCACACATCAATTTTCTTCTTTCTTCTCTTTTCAAATCTCTCGCGCGGTTTTTACAAAATCGCGTGATTGAAGCCCACACTCGAGCCTAAGCTCATGCGGTGTTCAAAAAACCGCGAGAGAGATTTGATACAACACCAAAGCAAACACCAAATTTTAGTTGATTTGGTGTTTGCATTGCTTTGGTGGGTTTTTAGTGTTTTCATCAATATGCGTCTCTCCTGAAGATGAAAAAACACCAAATTGTTAGTTGTTGTTTGATACTAGGATAGTGTCTCTCCTAAATATGCTCTTAACTATGTAAAGCATTCCACAAAATGCAAGTCAATCTGGAATGTTGTAATTAATAAATCCAATTTTAGTTGTTGGTCTAATTTATCGATCTTGTTATATGAACTCCACCACCAAAAATAGATTTATAAGATCAATTGAGGGCTGATTTTTGGTGAAGATAGTCTTCACATAGTATAAAATCTTCTTACAAAAAAATCAGCTCAAATAAAAAAAAATTAACCTTGTCAAAAGTTATTTTGAAATTTGATAAATTTGGACCGTTGGATAATTTTATAACATTGAAATCAAATTTTGATACATCTAAACATCTTCAAACGTGCTGATTTTTTCTAAGAATAATCTATATTGGGGGAAAAACACAATTTTTTTTAACCAAATCAAACACCAAACAAAAAAAAACACCAACCAACTTTAGGAGAAACATCAAATATTCGACATCAAATGACCCGTTTTAGATAAACCGCGTCATATAGCTCACGCGGCTTTCTCAAAATCGAGCCACTGGCGATGTGTCGCACATCAACTTTCTTCTTTCTTTTCTTTCCCAATCTCTCGCGCGGTTTTCGCAAAACCGCGTGATTGAAGCCCACTGTTTAGCCCAAGCTCACACGATGTTAGAAAAACCGCCCGCAAGTGAGATTTGATACAGCACCAAAACTGGAACCAAATTTTGGCCAATTTGGTATTTGGTTTGGTGTTCTCATCAACATGTGTCTCTCCTGAAGATGAAAAAACACCAAATTGTTAGAAATTTATAGCATTTTTAGGAGAGCAACAAAAAAAACACCAAACTAAAAAAACACCAAGCAACTTTAGGAGCAACATCAAAAAAACACTAAGCAACTACGCGGTTTTGCCAAAACCGAGCCATATAGCCCACGCGGTTTTGCCAAAACCGCGCCACTAAAGCCCAACTGACAGGCCCAAGCCCACGCGGTTTTCAGAAAACTGCGTGCTACTTCTATATAAACAGCTCCAAATCCGCGCGGTTCAGTCACTTTCACCTCTTTTCACAATTATAAAACCCTCTCCTTAGTTAAAAAAAAAACAAAAACCTACTTAAACTTTTAAAATTTGATATGGATCCTTTTAAACCTTTCGACGGTGATGATTGGCAGTACACAGACGACATTGGCGATGAGGGAAAAGAACCTGAGGAAGTAGAATACAGTGGGGGAGAAGAACCCGAGGATGTCGCGCCGACTGATAGACATCCCTATGTACTGGAGTATCAGATGAACGACTTCGATTGACAATTTGCACCTGGAGAAGCACTTGATATGGAAGTTGTGTCTTCTACACGTGATACAAAACACGGTCGAAAGCGCATGGCTAATACTCGTCGTAATTAATTAGTTTTGATTAAATATTTTAAATATTAATTAGTTGAGTTGGACCAATTAATTATTTATCTTATATGCATTATTTTTTTTTTATAATATCAAAGATGTTATTGAACTACCGAAGTTAGATCGGCTTTACTTGGTGTTAGAGAGTGGTGGAAGGTTATTAGGAGTTTGGATGAGTTTGTACATATTAGAGATAGTATTTTGTATACACCTTTAGGTATTTTGATTGATGCGGATTATGAGAAGGCTGATTGGGCAGTGGTCATAGCTTTAGTAGAAAGATGGTGGAGTAAAACTCATACATTTCATTTCCCTTGTGCGGAGTTAGGGTTCACACCACTAGACTTCACTATGATTTATGGGTTGAGTATCGGTATAGGCCAACCGATACCTTTTCATACAAATTATGAGAATATGGACAATATGTTTATGAGTTTTTCTCGTTTGGGTGCGGATGCTTATGATTCTTCTGGGATTAAGCTATCTCATATTAAGATTGCATATATGGAACCCCTCTTGCATCCTGATATACGAGCGGAGTTAGCTTTGACTGTTCTACCGGGTAGTGAGGGTTATGATCAGTATGTTAGGGCTTTTTTGATGTTTTTTATTGGGCATGTTTTGTTTCCCAATGGTCATTCTACGGTATGACTGGGATATTATGCTTATGTATCTGATTTGCATACTATGAGAGATTATGACCTGGGTAGCTCAGTATATGCCACATTGATATCGGCGTTAGATAAAGCTTCAAAGACATTCGTAAGTAGAAGTCCCGATTGCGGGATTCACGGGACTTTTAGAGATTTGGTTTTATGAGTACTTTTGATGTCTTTGTCCTAACATAGACATGATTCTTTGATACTTTTCGCCCTAGATTTGCTAGTTGGTCGGGGCCTCCTCAATTGAATGTAGGGCAGGCGATTAGGAATAATATATGTATGGCTCGTGCTCAGATTGATATTAGATCATTGTCATCTATTGAGTGGAGACCTTGGCGTTTGTCTACTGCCTTTGACGATCCAGTTGTACAGCATGCTTGTGTGTTGTCACGTCACAGAGTTGTTTTTGCCGCACGTGACTGTCAGGTTTGGTACTGTGGCGACAGATGTTGGAGGCAGATGACTGGACGTTATGGAGTTCCATGTGCTCCCATGCCAGATGTTAGTGATGCGAAGTCGTGGGGTAGAACTCAAATTCATGAAGTTCATGCTAGTTATGGTCCTTGGCGAGATGCATCTTCTTTTGTTGTTGAAAGCGGCGATCGGGATTATAGATGGTGGAACCGTGTCTCCATGGGTCCGTTTGTTGCCTCCCCGTTGGTTGGGCTAGCAACTTCGAGTTTGTGGGCTGGAAGGGATGAGACGTGAGCTCACGATTCCTCATCCGCCATCGCCTGTTTACAACCCACAACCTCGAATGCATATCATCCAAATCACGTGGTTTGCAAGTAATCCTCGATATTTGTCGTGTGGGACTGATGGGGAACCTACTTATATTTCCATTCCCGAGGTGCCTCATGCTTGTTTCTCGAAAGTTAGAGCCGCATATTGATCAAGATACCCATGGTGAGTTTAATTGTTTTATTTATCTTCTTCATTATATATATAATATGTACTCACACCGTATTTTCTTAGATTTTAGGGTTGAGGTTCTAGAAAGATATGAGAACCAGTTCTTATGTTTGATGGGATGAGGGATGTATCATTATAGCCAAGAAAGAGAGGAGGCATATTCTCAAACATATCAAGAATCCCAGCGTCGTATGTGAGACTTCGAAAAGACTCTGAAAGCGATGAAGATATGCAGCAAGTGTACACGCAAAGAATCATCGGGGATATGAGGAACTTCAGTCAGTAGTTAACATCCATCGCAGATGAGAAGATCATAATTCTCGATTAGGAACTTAGAGGAGCGACGGGCGAACGCCCAAATAGAGAGAGAGAGGGATCGAGTGGTAAAGGGAAGAAAGAGAGCTAAATAAATTTGATGTAATATGATAGGTTTTGGATTATTTTGGATATTATATGATTATATCATAATCATAGATTTTGGACCGCATAATCATAATCATAGGTTTTAATTTCTTTAATTTTTTCGATTTTGAATTACAATTCTTAATTTCTTCAATCGCACAATTGTTAATTTCTTCACTTCTATACACAACTCATAATTTTTCAAGTTCTATGCACCACGCTTATAATTTTCGAAAAACGCGACGCCGGTTTTGGCAAAACCGCCATCAGTTCTCAGCCCACCACACACGTTTTTGCAAAACCGCACCATAGAAGCCCATTTAGCATTTAGCGCAGCCACGCTGCCCAACCGTGCGGTTTTGCCAAAACCGTGAGTGATTTGATACAAAGACGCAAACCCGAACCAAATATTGGTCGATTTGGTGTTTGGTTTGGTGTTTTTTTAGTGTTTTCATCAACATGTAGTTCTCCTGAAGTTGAAAAAACACCAAATTCTTGATGCTAGGTTGATATCACTGCTAAAGATGCTCTTAGTGTTTGATGCTAAGAAGAATTTGGTGTTTGATGCTAGGTTGATATCACTGCTAAAGATGCTCTTAGTGTTTGATGCTAAGAAAGTATCTTACCTAAAAATGCTTTAATTTGCTCTGCAAGAGTGATTTGAAACTACTATTCCAGGTTCACCCACACCTAATATATTCACCCTACAGGCCTACATGTATGGGTTTTCTCATCAAGTGAGAGCATTATATCCATTTTTGTCTATATACACCTGTACGTAGAAAAGAACATCTAAAATGGTCGCTTATCATGTAAGGATAACTGGAACGTTGAACTAGACAAAATGAGCAGCTAGCATAGGATTTCATTTCTCGTGACACCGGCCCCCTTGCTACAGAATTTCCCCACTACGAAGATCACGTTCCCAGTGATTCAAAAGACAAAAGTGTATGAGAAAAGATTGAGTCTCATCACACTACTCTCATGTACTTTGTCCCATGCCAAGTGATATTATAGGATGCTTTTTAGGACTCTCAAACGTGTTTTGGTGTTCTTTTACCACATTCATTCACTTGGCATGAAAGTCAAGAGTAAATAAACCAGAAGCAGCTTTATAAAAAAAAAAAATCGTCAGCATACTAGTTTTACTATTTAAGATACACAGTAACTCAAATACTGAAATACACAATGGTACGGTGTGAAGTTTTTTTGATAGATAATGGGAACTGTGAAAAGGTATGTACCGTGATTATTATAAGGTGGGGAATGGCTATTTTTGTCACTAGAACAAACTATTTGAAAACGACTTACTATGGTCTATTTCCAATCATTTGATTATAGCCAATATTTTAGCGACACCTATTTATTATGCATTACATTCATAGTCTGAAGTACTCTGGACTCATTGGTGTATTTGCACTTCAGCTTATCACATATGTAATGAACTGTCTTTCCATCTTTTTTCAACTAGATCCACATCTGACCCAGCACGCCAACATAGGCGGTGGAGTCCCCAAACATTAATTATGGCCAAATTATTTGCGGATCCATCTCGATCTCACCTACCCCAGTGTTCGGAATCACAGTTGAAACTTTATCAATAAAGCTACTGATATGCCTGTTAGTCGAGTTACTTGAGCTTGGTTTGAGCTTTTCTTATTTTGGCTCGCTAAAATTCGATACCTACGTTATGAGCTGGTCTAATCCAGCCTAAATATAGAAATGAGCTGAGGCCTGAACGGCTGAACATACTGAGTTTCACTGGCGCCTCAACTACGATTCAAAAGTATCCCATTATTTCATATTTTAACACGCCTCTCGTAGTCCATTATGAATAGCCCCTGAGCATAAACCGAGCTGAGCTTGAGCATGCCAAATCTCGACTAGATGTTTAAGGCAATAAGCTAATCCAGTTTTCTAAACACTTTGATTGCAACTGATTGTCATCTGTTTGATGGGAAACCGCGTGGCGTCCAAGGTATGGTCCATTATGTTGGTCAAGTGCTCAAGTATCTTCCTTTTCATGTTACTTGTGATGAATACTGCAGAAGCCCCATGAGACATGAAGTGTGAGGTGTCACTAGATCTACATGCACGTACTAATTATTGTAGAGGAATACTAGCGAGCTACCCCTCTATCGATCAGAAAGGAGAAAATATTGCTTCTTCTTCAACGTCAAGACTGAAATTTTATGTTTTTTTATTGATTGTGTGTTGATTAAAAAACTAAGATTGTGTGTTGATTAAGTTTGGGGGTATCGATCTCTGTTTACAACATCACCTCTTGTTCTCCTTAGTTCTGGACTGAACGAAAAATATGTCAATGAATTGAATTGAACAAATAAAAAAAGACTCTTCATAAGAGCTAAATCAAGAAGAAAACTTGTAAATTATTGTGTTCTAGCCTTTAGGTACCGTCAATTGTTAATTTTTTTTAATCGATTATTTTCCCCCACATTCCCTATTTATATTTCTTACAATTTTCTCCTGCATAATGACGAAGCAGAAACAAATTAAAAATTAAAAATGTATATAGAAGACTTATTAAATTTGATATTGATTATTGAATGAATTGAATACAGAACTTGTTATGTATTTATAGAGTTTACAAGGCTAATGGAAATAGAAATACTACTAAAAGTATGATAATGCCTAAACTAGCTAGAACTCATAATCTATTTAGGAAAAGAAAGACTAATTTTAGAACTAAATATGAAAATAGAAACTAATACTAGTTTACTGTCTTGCATCGGTCCCCTGCTCTTGAAAAGAACTCAACCTCGAGTTCACTTCAAGTAAATAAACATATTTATCTCCATATATGATAAGGAAAGATATCCTAAGCATTAAATGTAGGAGAAATATTATAACACCCCGTGTTTTTATTATTTGTTTTTTTTATAATAATAATAAAGATAATAATAATAGATAATAGATATAATAAAAATAGGATAAGTGTTAGTGGAAATAGGAGACGTGGGTATGGGATAAACTCTCTTCCCTATTTCGGGGGTTGTTTTTTTAAAACAGAAAAGAAAAAAATAGGGTTGGTCAAGAACAGAGAGTTTTTCAGAAAAGAGAGTTTCACAGATAGGAAAGAGAGAAGTTTCTTGCTGGAGATTTTGCTAGGAACAGGAGCGCGCTAAAGGTGAGTAGCTATTCTTGCTATTTCACCGGTTATCGTTTTTAGTGTATCGGGTATATCTTGTATAAGATTTCTGCATAGGGATACTACTTATTATCTTGTTTTATTCTACGTCGATGCGGTCAGTATTATTAAACTTCGCTAAATATCGAAAATGGGGATTTAACTGTTGGAAGCTTTGAATAATGTGTTAATGGCGGCCAGAGACAATAAAACAAGATAATGTGTTAATGGCGGTTGTATTATTAAGCTTTGTATAAATGTGTTAATGGCGGTCAGTACCGTTTATGTTAAGCTAGCCGTATGTGGGTGGTTTGTGTTGAAATTTGGAACTTGTTGTTTGGTGATTGAATGTTGGTTTGGAGGGGGCTGTGGAAGCTTGAAGGGAGCGTCAATGGAGGCGCGAGCCCCAAACCTCCTCCCCTGTAGAAAAACGTCCTTACTGTGATATTGTGGGTTGAACTATTATGTTTTTGTTTGTTTGAACTCGTGTGGTGGCGTTATAGTTGGTGGTAGCGAGTGAGTGAGTCTTTGTATAAAGTAAAGGGGGCAAATTATTAAAGCTTGGAGAAACTATTAATGGCGGCAGTAAAAATTTCTAGATCTAGATTTAAGGATTTGAGGTTTTATTAGCTTTTATTAAAGTTGTAGGGGTTTGGAATCTGGGTAAAATCGGTTGGTTATTTTTGGGTGGCGATTTGGAATTGGTGGTGGTCGATTTGGGCTGGTGGTGGAGGCTGTTGGAGAAGATGAATAGTAAATTTCGGGTTGGGCCTTGGGCCTTAGCAAGTTTAAATTGGTTGGGCCAAAACCTTATTGTTAGTTGGGCCGAAATGTTTTAGTTTTGTTGGGCCAAAACTTTATATTTTATGTTAGGCCCGATTCTATTTTAGTTGTTGGGCCGGTTTCAGTTTAATTTTCGGGCCGAACTCAGTTGTGTTTTGGGCCAGTTCAGTTTAAAGGTTTTGGGCAAATTTCTAATATTGCTTAGGGCCAGTCCATAGGACTTAATATAGATCCAATTGGGTCAGGTGGAATAAATAAGTTGGTTTTAGACTTTCGGGTTCTAAGGTTTGGAAAAACGCCCGGTTAGTCCGAACCATTACCTTAGTCGATAATGCATTTAGCCATGACATTGACCTTAGCCATGAACCATGGCTATGACCAACCCATTGAACATGGAAACGACAGTTTGACTTCACCATGATGGTTGACTTTGACTTTGACAAGGGTTGACTTTGACCAGAGTTGACTGTTGACCAGGGTTGACTTTGACAAGTTGACCCAATTTGACATTTTAACTCGGATTATGATTTGGGTTATTAAGATAGGTCTAAGACTATTAGCATACTTGACTTTAGGCTAAGACCTCTATATATATGTGTGTATGTGTATTAACTACTATGTGATTTTGCAAGATTTTATGATATGCAACGTTATGACACTAAGACATCCCCAAATTAATAACGCCGTAAATCAAAAAAATACAGAATCAAGATACTCATTCGTTCTCTAAAATGATATATAAAATAAAGTTCAATAATCGTAAACAAATTTATCCGCGACTCTTTTAGAACTCTCCACGCTCAAGTTTTGGAATTGAGGTTATGAGTGATGATGTCATATGTTAGGTGGGCATTTATTGAATGTGCCATAAATGACCCGTTAAGCGTATATAAGGGTATTCATTGAATGTGCCATGAATGACCAGATTGTAGTGGTGGCCCTAAAGGAGGAACTAAGGTATTAAGCTTACCATGGGTTAGTTGTATTCCATGAGTGTACGGGAATGTAGGATTGGGTATTCCTTGAATGTGGCGAGGAATGACCAGGGGCATTCATTGAATGTGTCATGAATGGCCCGTTAGTGATATGATAGGTATTCCTTGAATGTAAATGGAATGACCTAAGGTACATAGTTTGTGAAATATGTGTATAAGAAAAGAAATTGATTAATTAATAAGAGAAATTAAGTTGATTGTGCGAGTGTGTTTGGGTTTATACGAATACCTATAGGATATCGACAAATGTTAGAAGTTCTAACTTTCTTTTTCGCGGAGGAGGTAGGACTTAATAACATTTTGTGCGGGGACGCCGGTCCTACCCTTTATACTGTGAAAGGATATCGGTAAGTTTTAATTCAATGATTTAGATATTAAAACAAGTTATTAGAATGAGTTAATAAGATGGAAGTCTTGCTTGGGAAGAAGTTATGCCGGTTGAAATGACGGAACTACCTGTCTTCTAAGCTGTGAATGATTAAGTTATGGGAAAATATAAAGTGATTGTTTGGATAATTAAAGTATGATAATGTTTATATGTGGTTAGTCTACTCATACCAAAGAAAATTCCATTTTGTCGATCATGTTTTGCTTTGTTTTGGCAACGTGGGTGTGTTCTTGGGAACATAGGTGGAAGGCAAATGGAACCATAAGCGTGTGATTAGGATTCTCTTTGGAGCGAGCACGGGAGTTTAGTTTATTAGGTCTAATATTTTGGAAGGATGTAATAACGTAGGGTTACATTTTATATGACATGAGAATACGATGTTGGAAATTGTTATTCTTAAAGTTTGTTTATGTTTGTATTGGGATGGAAGAAAGTTTTTAATAAAGTGATAGTTGAGGAATTTGGAGATTTTTGTTGTTAAGTTGATCCTGTTGTGATTTGGGTTAGGTTTTGACATGTGTTGTATCAACCCCGTCATAGTCTGGGTTTTTAGACAATTGAACCAAGTGATGTTTGAGATATTTATATTTCAAATATTCATTTTTTTAATTGTTTAGAAATTCGGGCTGTGACAAATATGTATGTCTTCAAGTAGGTCGACAACATAAGCATCGTCACTTATCTTTTTGAGAATTCGTAAGGGACCAATTTTCTTCCTCTTGAGCTTGTTGTAAGTACCAATTGGAAAACGCTCTCTGTGAAGAAAAACCATAACCATATCACGTTCTTCAAAAGTCTTTATACGCCTATGTCTGTCTGCGCTCCATCTGCTTTGTACCTAGTATTAGAAAACTCGAGATTCTTTTTCACATCTTCATGCAATGTTTGCACATTATCAATCAACTTATTTTCATCAGCGTGTGAATCTGGCAAATATGACAAATTAAAGTAACAAGATCCCAAGTATGGTTAGGCAAACTAGCACCTGGAACAAAATCAATATGATGTTGAATGTTCCTCATGGGAGGCAAATAAATAGGGTCATCATAAGATAAAACACATGAAAATTATTGGAAGATAGGTGGAACTTTATCATGAATCTCAATAGGAGAATCAGAAGTAGTAGGCTTCACGACTACTGCAAATATCTCATTCAATTTCTCAAAATCAGATTGAACATCATTAGAAACCAATAAAGTAGGAGCATCAGCAGTAGATGGAGAAGACTTAGGCTTGGCATAGGAAGGAGCTAATGTCACTTTCAAACCATCCTTGACAAAAAATAAATATTCTGCTTGCAACGATGAATATCATCCACATCAAACATCCAAGGACGACAAAAAAGAACATGACAAACATTCATATCCACAACATCGCAAAGAATAATATCCTTATACTTGCCAATAGAAAAACTGAGAAGGCATTGTTCCTTAATGTTGGGTGCGAATAAAGAAATCAATAAAGAGACAAAGACAGCAGTAACAGGGAATAACCAAGGCGCGTATCAGGTTGTCCTTAAGAAAAGATTTCGCTCCTTCCAGTAGTGCAGAAAGGCAGCAGTGACATCTTCCTCACAGGATTCAATGGTGTACAATAGATTGACTTGCACTAGAACAAACTACTCTCTAGAACAGCAATATAACTCTCTAGAGGCTATAGTAAGAAGAGAAGAAGAAGTAGGTATGATGCGAGTTTCTATTTCTCTGAGATGCCTCTATATGGACGCATGGTCCTGTATTTATAGAGGTAAGGTGGTCAGTTCCCAGTTATGAGATGGACTCATACTGTTACTCTAAGTCGGTTTCCAAAAGAGATAAACATGGAAGAGAAACCAACTCGAATTAGAACACCCACCGAAACTTGTTGCTGAAGCAAAAGCAAAAACAAGTTTAGGCAATTGGTAAGCCACTACCCACTAGACAATAAGCCCAAGCCCAAGCCGACATGACTCGACTCGACTCGGCTCGGTGCGGGCGGTCCCGTGTGGCTTTGGGTGAGTCTTCCCTCCTAACACAAAAGCATTTGTACCCTAAAGGCACGCCCTTATAGTAGAGGAATGTCTCTTATACTTCACTTGCTAGTGGTGGATAACCAATGTGGGACTATCTATTATGCACTAAAGTGGAGAGAACACCCTTTGTTCATCTCCTCCACTTTGCACATGCACACTAGTATTTAGAAATACACAAGAGATTCCAACAATCCCCCACTATTTTAAAATACTAATAGTCCCCCACTATTTTGGAATAGGATATTACAAAAGAAATGGGTTAACGAAATGCCAGAGAGAATCGAAAAAACAATGCATAAGATACTGGTGTTTTACGGGCTTGAACCAGTCATAGGATAACATGTCTTATAATACGTGAAAGTGGTGGATTAAAAAATCTTTGAACCAACATTCCTTTGTAGTAAAATAGATCACATGCACCCACACTACTCTTTCATTATATGCCCGTCATTGTTTTAAGCTTTTTGGCCCTTACAGACCTCGTGTTCTATGAATGCTCTAGAGTACTTGCCCGTATACTCATAAGAACCGACCCAGTTCTACATTCATATAGGTGGATATCCATCAAGTGTACATTGCAGTTAAAATACACTATTTCATTATAAAATGGATTATGGATTCCAATAAGAGTATAATAACTCATCCTTACTCATTGCAATTCAAGTTATACAAAGTATACAAAAATACTATCTCGTCATAGGCTGGGACGTCTAAAAAAGGACAATAGCATACTAGAGCGACTTGGTGACTTGTTTTTCCCTTTGAACCTACTTCATGGGATCTCCAATCACATAGGTGGGGTTGCCGTCAGTGTCGCCCTCTATCTTAGGCAAAAGTCCTATCCCCCTCGACGTTTTAACCACTTGCCTCTTGTTAAGCGGTTTGGTCAGAGGATCGGCCAAATTTAACTGTGACCTCACATAATCTAGAGCCACAACTTTAGATTCCAGCAACTGCTTTATAGACTGTAGTCTTAGACGGATATGTCTGCTTTTCCCATTATACAATTTGCTCTTTGCCTTTGCTATTGTGGCCTGACAGTCACAATGTATAGGTACAGCTGGAGGCAATTTTGTACCAATAGGAAGATGTGCCAAGAGGTTTCTAAACCACTCAGCCTCAACACTTGCTTTATTTAAAGCAATAAGCTCGGACTCCATGGTTGAACGAGCTATCAAGGTCTACTTAGAAGATTTCCAAGCGACTGCACCTCCACCAAGGGTGAAAATATAACCACTAGTGGACTTGATATCATGAGAATCAGATATCTAGTTTGCATCATAATAACCCTCTATCACAGGTGGAGTTTGTCTAAAACGTATGTCGTAATTCATTGTTCCTCTCAAGTACTTGGCTAGTCTCTCTAATGCACTCCAATGTTCCTTGCTAGGACAATGAGTATATATGCTTAACCTGCTAACTACATAAGCAATGTCAGGTCTAGTGCAATTCATCAAGTACATGAGACTATCGTACAAATAATTTGGGCATATTTAGACTGAAGGACACTATGTTGATGATTTTTCTGAAGTTCACTACTTGCCTCATAAGGTGTCGACACAGGCTTACTATCATAATAGTTAAACTTCTTCAAAAACTTCTCAACATAATGCTCTTGTGAAAGCATATAACCATCACTATTTATGATGATTTTGATTCCAAGAATCACATCAGCTTCTCCCAAATCCTTTATTTCAAATTGGGAGGATAAGAACATCTTGGTGTTTCTCACAACATCAAGGCTAGGACTCATGATTAACATGTCATCCACATATAGACAGATAATCACATATGTATTCACATCAAAAGATTTAATGTAAATATATTTATCAACATCATTTATTTGATATCCATTGGACATCATGATACTGTCAAACTTTTCATGCCATTGTTTTGGCGCTTGTTTCAACCCATATAAAGACTTAACTAATTTGCATACTTTTTGCTCATTCCCTGGTACTATAGTACCCTCAGGCTACATCATATATATTTCTTCATCAAGATCACCATTCAAAAATACATTTTTTACATCCATTTGATGAATAAATAAATTATGAATAGCAGCAAAAGCCATTAGAACTCTTATAGAAGAAATCCTAGTTACAGGAGCATAAGTATCAAAATAGTTAATGCCTTTTTTATGGGAGAATCCCTTGACTACTAGTCTAGCCTTGTATTTATCAATGGAACTATCTAGCTTCAGTTTCTTTTTGAAGATCCACTTGTAACGTATAGGTTTCGCCCCAGGAGGTAGATCAACTATCTCTCATGTGTGGTTAGATATAATCGAATCTAGTTCTGAGTTTAAAGCATCTTTCTAGAAAGGTGCATCTCTAGAACTGATTGCCTCATTATATGTCACAGGATTATCATCAAGGAGAAACGTGTAAAAGTCATCACCAAAATTGGTGGATTTTCTATCTCTTTTACTCTTCCGAATTTCTTGTTTAGAAATTTCAGGATCTGTTGATTGTTGTTCACTAGGAGCAACCAACCTCTCAATGCCAATTTTCAAATGAAACATATTCTTAAAGAAATCAGCGTTTTACTATCTATAATAGTGTTAGCATCGACAAGGTTATTATCAGATTTTACTACTAAAAATCTATATGCATCACTATTATGAGCATAACCAATGAACATACAATCAACAATTCTAGGTCCCAATTTTCTCTTTTTAGGTTCGTTCACTAGAACCTTTGCAAGACACCCCCACATTTTGAAGTATTTCAGGTTAGGTATATGAAATTTCCATAATTCATATGGTGTCTTAATTAGCACATGAAAATCATTGATTTGAGACGTTACATATCTATCCTCTCTCATCTGGAACTTTAGAAAAGTCCCAACAGCATACTTCTGAGTACCAGCATCCTCTATTATGTATTTTTTGTTCAAACTCTCCCATATATCATGTGCATTCTTATTTGAACAATAAATATAAAAAATTTCATTGGACAAGGTACTCAAAATAGCAGGACGACATATCTTATTCCTATTGAGCCAAGCAGCGTGATTTCTTTCGAAATCATTAGAACCCTCCATGGGTGTTGTATCAGTGAGATACTTTACATAGTTGAGTACATCTAGGGATGTGAACACCCTTTCTCTCCATCGCTTGAAGTGTGAACCGCTGAAGGATTCAATATTTGACACATTGGGTAAGTTGCGAGCATTCAGTAGAGGTGCAGCATCTCTCATAGTCGAAGTAACTTCCATGACTCCAGAATTGGTTTCTTTGTTCGGCGTGTCTGCTGGTGTAGACATCTTGATTCTTTCCTTAAGATTGTTGGATGCGAATAAAGAAAACAATAAAGAGACAAGGACAGCAGTAACAGGGAACAACCAAGGCGCGTATCAAGCTGTCCTTAAGGAAAGATTTCGCCCCTTCCAGCACCGAAACTTGTTGTTGAAGCAAAAACAAGTTTAGACAATTGGTAAGCCACTACCCACTAGACAGTAAGCCCAAGCCCAACCCGACACGACTCGGTGCGGGCGGGCGCGTGTGGCTTTGGGTGAGTCCTCCCTCCTAACACAAAAGCATTTGTACCCTAAGGGCATGCCCTTATGGTAGATGAATGTCTCTTATACTTCACTTGCTAGTGGTGGATAACTAATGTGGGACTATCTATTATGCACTAAAGTGGAGAGAACACCCTTTGTTCATCTCCTCCACTTTGCATACACACATACACTAATATTTAGAAATACACAAGAGATTCCAACACTTAACATGTTGTTTGCACTCATCTTATATCCAACCAACTTCATAAGGGCAAAGATGTGGTTAGGTAGGAAACTCTAATTTTTCAACCATTTTCTTTGACACAATGTTCTCACTACTACCACTGTCAATAATCAGATAACACAATTTACCTTAAACTGTACAAGTAGTTCTAAACAGATTATGCCGGTGTGGACTTAATGTCCCGTATGTTCCTAATTTTTTTACTAAAAAAATATCAAAACATTGAAACGGCAAAACTTGACCCGTTCAAAAAATGATGATGAATTTTTTTTATAATAACCGTTTTAATTTTTTATTTAAAAAAAATTGAAAAACTTATAGACGGCAAAAGTTGACCCGTCCAACATCTTTCCATGAATACTTTCTAAACATTTGTTAATTTTATCAATAAAAAATCAGAGAACACCACAGAAAGGAGTTGCTTGTCGTTAATATTAAGTCGTTAACAAACTACTACATTTTGTGCTTTATTATCAATTCTAAAGCTAAATGTTTTAGTTTAATGATGTCACAAGTCAACAAGTAAGATATCCATCTAATTAACAAATCAATGAAATAAAAACTATAGAAATGGAATGTGAATGAGAGTGGTCTAGTACGTGGAGTGAAGTGGGCACTCAGATTCACAAAAGAAGCTCGATTTGTTGGCAACTTATGGAAATATCAAAATCACAGTGAAGTCAAAAACAAAGGAAACCTTGATAAAGTCAATTTGGCAAAATATAGATATTAGATGCCAGATATATCACCCTCATTGTCAAAGTGTTATGACTGAGTTAGGCTATGACTGAGTTTAGCTTCAATCATATTTGGAGCCACCGACTACTTTTTTTTTTTTTTTTTTTTCCCTGAATTATTCTATAGTTTGATTATTAATCTCTAACTAAATGAAATCACTGAAGAAGAAAACAGATGCTGTTTAGTCCAAAACGCCAATAAAAAAGTATAACACCCCGTGTTTTAATTCTTTGTTTTATAATAATAATAATAATAAAGATAATAATGAAAATAGATAATAGATAAAAAAACAGGATATAGGATATCCAAAGAGCTTCTGAGACGGATAAAAGCCCGTAGATAAATGGATAAGTGTTGTCCTTGTTTTTCGGAGTTTTTCTCATGCGTAGAGTTTTTGGGAAAAAACACAATGGTGGTTTTAGAAAAAAAAAAAAAAAAATGGAGTTTTACCGGCGAAGAAAAAGGAGATTTTTCATGGTAGCTTGGATGATAGTCGGGAGCTAAAAGGTGAGTAGATATTTTATGGATTTTTAGTTTATAAAATCCTTATTCTTTGTCGATTTCTTTTAGGTTGAAATCACAGCCGGGTTGTTAAAACTTAAAACTCAATTTGATATTTAACCGCTGAACCGCGGATACTCAACATAAACCGCCGGAACCGCTGGAACTTCGGAAGTCGCCAATGGCGTCGTCCGCGAGTCCAACAAATGAAAATCGCCAATATTTCATTCGAACCTTGTTTGGGCTTGTTAAAGGCGGCCAAACAACCAACCAAAAATCGTCCCATAGTTTTGGTTTGAAACCGCATCGATGGAGGTTGTGAAACCGCATCGATGGTGGTTTTGTCGAACTTCGGGTTTTAGGTGTGATGCTAGATTATTATTTTGTATGGTGTTGTGATTTGGTTGTGTAGTGTGCTGTTGGAGCTTGAGAAGGCTTTAATGGCGCCGAACGCCATTACTGTGATACTGAGGGTTGGGTTTTTGATGTGTGATTTTCGTTGTTTGAATCATTTGATATTGTTGTTGTTTGGGTTTGATGATGATGGGGTAGTGTAGTGTGGGTGTAGGGGATGTAAATGGGGTCGAGTGGAGCTTGAAACAAGCTTTAATGGAGGCCGAAATTTCTCCCAGATCTAGTTTTGGTGAAGTTGAGATTTAACCATTTGAGTTTTTGCCTTTGTTAATGTTGTTTGGATTTGGAGGGGGAGTCTAACCGGCTTAATGAAATGGGAGTGGGTGGCCGGCGCGTTTTGGTGGCTGGTGGAGGAGAAAATTTGGGGAGGAAGATGAACAGTAACCGATTTTGGGCTTGGGCCTAATCGGTTGGGCCAAAAACATTAGCTATGTTGGGCCAGTTCTATTTTTGTTTTCTTTGGGCCTTGGTTGTTTTGTTTGGGCCCGGATTCTATTTTAGTTGGTTTGGTCCATTTTCTTTTAAGTCTTTGGGCCAGAAACTTAGATTGTTTTGTTGGGCCAGTTTCAGTTAAATTTTCGGGCCGAACTCAGTTGTGTTTTGGGCCAGTTCAGTCTAAAGTTTTTAGGCCAGTTTCTAATATTGCATGGGCCAGTCCATAGGACTTAATATAGATCCCAATTGGGTCAGGTAGAATAAATAAGTTGGTTTTAGACTTCCGGATTCTAAGGTTTGGGCTTGGCCAGTTGGGTCCGAACCATTACCTTGGTCATGAGCCCATGAGCCATGCACATTGACCTTAGCCATGAACCATGGTTATGACCCTGAACCTGTCGAACATGGAAATGACAGTTTGACTTTGACCATGATAAGTTAACTTTGACGTTGATATGGCGTATTTTAGACACGTGACAAGATTTATATTTTAAGAGACATAGCCATAAAGACCTTTGACTTGGCTATGATTAAGTCTATTGGGATAGGTGCTTGACTTTAGGCTAAGACTTGTATATATATACGAGTGTACGTGTATTAACTATTATGTGATATTTCAATCTTTTATGATATGCAACGTTATGACACTTATACATCCATGAAATTAATAACGCGTAAACCAAAAATACATGAATCAAGATACTCTTTCGTTCTCTGAAATAATATATGCAATAAAGTTCAATAATCGTAAAACAAATTTACCGCGACTCTTTTAGAACTTTTCACGCCTCAAGTTTTGAATTGAGTTTTATGACGCTTGATGTCATATGTTAGGTGGGCATTTATTGAATGTGCCATAAATGACCCGTTAAGCGTTATATAGGGTATTCATTGAATGTGCCATGAATGACCCAGATTTGTTTGGACTACCCTAGAGAGGGAACTAAGGTATTCGCCTTTGCGGGTTAGTTGTATTCTCGAAGTGTACGGAATGTAAGGTTAGGTATTCCTTGAATGTGGCGGGGAATGACCTAAGGTACATAGGTTGTGAAATATGTGTATAAGAAAAGTAATTGATTAATTAATAAGATAAATTAATTTGATTGTGCGAGTGTGCTTGGGTTTACTTTTGAATACCTATAGGATATCGACAAATGTTAGAAGTTCTAACTTTCTTTTGCAGGAGGGTAGGACTTAATAACATTTTGTCTGTGGACGCCGTCCTACCCTTTATACAACAAAGGATATCGGTAAGTTTTAATTAAATGACTTAGTTATTAAAACAAGTTATTAGAATGAGTTAATAAGATGGAAGTCTTGCTTGGGAAGACACTATGGCGGTTGAAATGACGAAACTACCTGTCTTCTAAGCCGAGAATGATTAAGTTATGGGAAAATATAACGTGATTGTTTGGATAATTAAAGTATGATAATGTTTTATGTGGTTAGTCTACTCATACCAAAGAAATTTCATTTTGTTGACCCATGTTTGCTTTGTTTTGGCAACGTGGGTGTGTTATTGGGAACATAGGTGGAAAGCAAAGGAACCGCGGGCGTGTGATTGAGATTCATACCGGAGCAAATCCGTTAGTTCTTTATTAGGTCTGATTCTTTTTTGAAAGGATGTAATAACGTAGTTTCCTATTCATATGACATGAAATACGATGTTAAAGACCTGTTATTCTTAGAGTGGTTTAATGTTTTATTGGGATGGAAGATAAACTTTTTATAAAGTACTAAAGAGAATTTTTGGAGATTATTTTGTTGTTAAGTTGATTCTTTATGATGTGGGTTTTCGGGTTTTGACATGTGTTGTATCCACCCCGTCATAGCCTGGGTTTTTAGACAATTGAATCGAGTGATGTTTGATATATTTATATTTCAAATATTCATTAATTTTAATTGTTTAGAAAATCGGGCTGTGACAAAAAGTGTCAAGAAAATGGTGCATCGAAGATTTGAAGCTGCTCGATCTTGAAAGTATTTCAAAGAACTCACCTGTTCTAGCTTATTTTTTGTAAACTTGCTAAAATGTTATTCCCATTTTAGTTTCTCCAGTTTTCTCTATACATTGCGATTTGTTATATACCTCAACATCTTTTACTCTCGATCGATAATTATTACATTCTAATTTCCAGAAAATTTGGACCAATGTGGCCGTGCCTCTCTTCTGGTCTTCCGTGTTTTCTACAGAACCAGTAGTATGTGTCACTTTGACATGGGGTTCCACACAAATGCTTATCTTACTAAACCAAGACAAGAATGCTTAAATCGGGCATAGTCAATAGATAATCAAAAAGAAAAGTTTGGGTATACTTGTCTGCATTAGTAGGTCATTGCAACACCCCGTATTTTCTTTTATTTTTCCTATTACCATAATAATAATAATAATAATAATAATAATAATAATAATAGTAGTAGGTAAAAAAAAAAAATAGAATAAACTTTTGTTAAGGATAGGAAATCCCGTAGGTTAAGAGATAAACCTTCCTTCCTTGTTTTTCGCGGGGGTTTTAAAACAAAAAGGAGTTTTGCATGGAGAGTTTGGAAAACACAGAGAGTTTTATCCGAAAAAAAAAAAAAAAAGTTATACTGAGAGAGGAAAAGGAAGATTTTTTTTGATAGCTGATATCAGCAGGTAGTAGGAGCGTATCACGGGTGAGTAGTTTAGTTTTCTCGTCTATACAGAGATAAAAAGTTAAGTTTTACTGTAGTACAATGTTGCTGCTTATTTTTCTGCTCTTCCTCTCGTCTGTGATTATTCTACTTGTTATTGTTAAAACCGGTTTTATTTATGGTACTGCTGGAACTGTGAAAGAGTTAATGGCTGCGCAAGCTAATAAGCCCACATGACAGAGAAATCGTCCCTGAAGGAGTTAAAAACCTGTATATTGTTTGAATGTTTATTATGTGTATAATGTTGTTGTTAATGGTTTGATGGTTGGTGGTAGTGGGGGTGTGTGAGGGCTATCGAATGTGGGCTGTTGAAGCTTGGAGGGGTCGTTAATGGTGGACGACCCAGTGTGAAGGAAGGGTTATTGATGTGGATTATTTCATAGTTGGTTTGGTTGTCTGATAGTTGTTGGTAGTGTGTGTGTGAGTATTATAGAGTGGGGGGGGGGGGGGGGGCTGTTAAAGCTTGAAGGGGGTTGATAATGGCGGCGCGATTCAGTTGAGGGAAGAGTGAGTGATGTGAGGAAATTGATTTTTGGTTTTGTTAAAGTATTAGGGGTTTTCATAAGGAGTAAAACCGGTGGGATGAAAGTGGAAGAGGAGGAGAAATCATGGTGGCTGATACGGTGGTGGCTGGTGGAGGAGGTTGCTAGCGAAGGGAGAAAGATGACTCTGTTGGGCTTGGGTTGGGCCAAAACCAATAAGTTGTGTTGGGCCAAAATCTATTTTTGTTGGGCCAAAACCAATAAGTTGTGTTGGGCCGAAACCTATTAGTTTTGGGCCAGTTCTATTTTGGATGGGTGATGTCCATAGAAGTTAAAATAAATCCAAGTGGGTGAGATTATAAACTTATAGGCTTAAGTTTAGATTGGGCTTGGAAAAAACTAAACACTTTAGGCCTTAGTCTTTCGGTTTTTGGTTGGATGACTTTAAGACTGGTTGACTTTGACTATTGACCAGAGTTGACTTTTAACTCGGATGATGATTTGGTCTATTAGGATAGGTCTAGGGCTATTAGCATGCTTGGCTTTAGGCTAAGACCTTTCTATATATACGTGTATACGTGTATTAACTACTATGTGAAATTTCAGTCTTTTATGATATACAACGCTATGACACTTAGACATCGATATATTAATAACGCGTAAACAATAATACAAGAAACAAGATACTCCTCCGTTCTCTGAAATAATATATGCCATAAAGTTCAATAATGCGTAAACAAATTTACCACACCCTTTTAGAATCTCTCCACACCTCAAGTTTTGGAAATAAAATTTTATGACTGAAGATGTCATGTGATATGTGGGTATTCATTGACTGGGTCATGAATGACCTGGGTATTCATTGAATGTGGCGAGCATGACCTAAGGTACATAGGTACTAAAAGGTGGGTGTATACGACAAGTAATTGACTAATTAATAATATAAATTGATTTGAGTATGCGAGTGTGTTTGGGCTTACATTTGAATACCTATAGGATATCTACATATGTTATATAAAATTTCTAACTTTCTTTTGCAGGAGGGTAGAACTTAATAATATTTTGTGCAGGGACGCGGTCCTACCCTAATACAGCAGTGGATATCGGTAAGTTTTAGTTCAATTACTTAGTTATTAAAACAAGTTATTATAACGAGTTAATAAGATGGAAGTCTTGCTTGAGAAGAAACTATGCCGGTTGAAATGACGGAACTACCTTTCTTCCAAGCTGAGAATGATTAAATTATGATATATTTAAAGTATTAGTTGGATAAGTAAATATTGGAAAGGTTTATATGTGGTTAGTCTACTCATACCAACAAATTCCATTTTTGTTGACCCATGTTTGCTTTGTTTTGGCAATGTGGGTGTGTTCTTGGGAACATAGGTGGAAGGCAGTGGAACCGCGTCGTGTGATTTGGATTCTTGCCTGGAGCAGTCCGTTAGTTCTTTTATTAAGTCCGATTCTTATTGGAAGGATGTAATAACGTAGTCTACTTTTTATCATGACATGAGAACATGGTAGTGAGGAATTTTATTCTTAGAGTTTGTTTGATGTTTTGTTTGGACGGAAGATAGTTTAATAAAGTGATGTTGGAAATTCTTGGGTTTATTCTTTTATGATTTGGATTTTAGGTTTTGGCATGTGTTGTAGCCCCGTCATAGCCTGGGTTTTAGACAATTGAACATAGTAATGTTTGAGATATTTATATTTCAAATATTGGCTTTGTAATTGTTTAGAAATTCGGGTGGCAGTATCATGAAGCAACTTATTTGAAAGCATTTATTAATACCATTTATATATATATATATATATATATATATATATATATATATATATATATATATATATATATAACAAAGGACCTTAAATAAATACAAATCTAAAACACCCACAACTTCACCTACAAAATGATTTAAACCCTAATATTTTGTGCATATGATTTACTAACTATAAAAAACATATTTACAAAAATTCAACTCGTTTGACAATTTTTAACACTGGCAAAAGATAATTGCAAAAACTAGACATTTCTGGACCTTTATATATATATATATATTCAAAAGTGGAAAACAATTTTATCTAAGTTAGAAGATATCAAACGAGTTAAATTTTTGTAGAAATGTTATTTATGGTTAGTAGATCATATGTACAAAAGATTAGGGTTTAAATCATTTTGTAGGTAAAGTTGTGGGTGTTTTAGATTTGGTACTTATTTAATGTCCTTTTAGGAGTCGGGCTGTATATATATATATATATATATATATATATATATATATATATATATATGGGGGTTGGCTACCTTGACAGCTCTAATTGACCGCTAATCTTGACATCCCACCACATACACTAGATTATAGTCCATCCAACGCCCGATCTTGATCTCATTTAACAAAGGAATTAGGGAGGTAACTTAGTCATTTGACTTTCTATTCTAAAAAAACTCACCAACAAACCACCCAACTCTTCTTCCCCTTCCACCCAACAAAACCGATCTCTCCCAACAAATCCCAGCTCTTCTCCTTCCACCCAACAAATCTCAGCTCTTCTCCTTCCACCCAACAAAATCAATCTCTCCCAACAAATCCCAACCGAGAGCTTGATGAACTCTCTCCCTATATAAAAATCTTTGATCGCTCTCCCTCACCTAAAGAAAACAATTCAAGTTTGAAGCTTTTACTTTTTGGTGAGTTATTTCTATTTTGTTTTAATGTATCAAATGTTAGGAAGAAACCCACCCACCCACCTTTCACGTTTTTCATTTTTTCTAGTGTTTGTGCATGGTTAGTTTAATAGGCGCACACCCACATTTAATTACTGTCTAATTTTTTTAAGAGTTAAAATTGGAAATTTAATATGGGAGTCGCTTGATATTTATTTCGTTATGGTTCTGCATTTATTCTGTTTGATATATTTTCCTCGCTTTTTGAATTTTCTAGAAATGGAAGGGAATGTTGGAGCTGTTGACGGTTCTTCTTCTCGTTGTACTGATTCCCAAAGTAAAGATGTTGAGATATTAGTTGCTCCGCACTTAGGTATGAAGTTTAATAGTGTTGATGAAGCAAAGACTTACTATAGAGAGTTTGGTAAACAAGAAGGATTTGAGATTCGTGTTCGGACTACAGATAAAAACAAACCTGGTGTGGAATTGTCTTCTAGTTGTCTATTGGTTTGCTCATGTGAGGGGGTCCATAACAAGAAAGAAGAAAGTGAAGGTGTAGCTTCGAGAAATACTTCAACTGTTAGGTGTGGTTGCCAAGCTAGAATGCGAGTTACAAAAAGAAAACTTGAAAATATATATGATGTGAGCTTTGCTGCAAACAACTGATAAGAGCCCAAAACTATAGTTTTCACCCCTTAACAATAAAACTTTTAGACTAATTATGCGAGTAATAAATAAGAGTTAATGCTGATTACGTGTTTTTATGTATTTCAAGCATTGAAGTCAATTATGTGCAGAAATGTGCTACTTTGGCGAGATAAATGAGCAAGGGTTGGTTGCTAAGAAGTTCTGTGATTAAAGGCTAAGATTCAAGGAGAAAAAGCCTTTGTAAAGTCCGATCAAAAGCTGAAAAGTCAAAGTCAACACGGCGAAACAAAGACACAAAAGTCGTGAGAACTTTTTCGAAGACCGTATCTTTGGACTCAGACCTCGGAATTGGGCCTACCTTATGTCAAAACGACCGGCTCAGAAAGAGATTTCCAATGGTCCAAGCCTTGACTCAATTAGAGAAACAAAAGTGGACGAAAGGTCTACTGAAGTCAAATTCGGCTGGAAAGGGGTTTGTAGACTGAAGAAATTGGGCTTTGGGCTCGATTTTCCGGCCCAAAACATGGTTCCTCAACCCATGCACGAAAATGTAGATCTTGTCTCCTCCATTTTAGACACACAAGACTTAACTCTTAAGAAATAATTAGGTTAGGTAGCAAGTAGCCATTAGAGCATAATTTTAGATCTAGTTTTACATTAAATTAATTAGTTTTTATTATCTTGTTTTGAATTTAGTTAATTGAATCATTATTTTATTATTCATTAGATCAATAAAATAGTTAGTTCTTCATAATTTCGGTTTTGATTTATTAAAGTACTTAGCTCTAAATTAAATTACTTAGTTGTTAATCAATTCTTAGTTGTTAAATTAGATTTGAATTATTGAATTGAAGGTTTATATTAGTAAAGTTAGAACCTTTATATGATGTCTTGTTTGAATTCCATGAGAAATGATAGTTTTATGAATCAAGGCTAAACCTCCATTAGAGGGGTTTGATGAAGCCTTGATGAAAACTTGATTATGTAATGTAGAATCGTTGTAAGAGTCTATTCCACTCTAGAAGATATATAGTTGATTTGCCATGAGAATGGGTAGAACTTCCTTACATGCTAGTCATTAGTTGGTAGAGATTGTCATGAATGATTAGGGATTAGAACACCCAATTCTTATCGTAAGAACGTAAGAATTTGATTACAACAATCTATGCTAGTTTATTAAGTTGGATTCAGGGTGGATTCAATCCCCCCTAATTCTTTATCTAGATTCAAACCTTAGTATTTTCCGTCATTTCGTTATTCGTATCTTGTTAGTTGAATTCACATCGTAGTATAAATTCCCACCATTACTCTCATTAACCTTGGCTAGGACTGATAATATATAGAAAACTTTGAATGCTAAAGAACTAGGAGTGGAACGAATCTTTTACTCCACTCTATTTCGATAGATTCGAGAGTATAATAATCTTTGATAAATTAGTCTTCGTAAAGTTTTAGTTTTACTTGTGTTTGAATTTCATCATTTATTCGTAGGTAGAAATATCATTTTTACATTTTATCAACAACCATAGCCACAATTTCATCTCTCCATCAAAGAGGCAGTATATGAAAGGTAACAAAAATATGCCTGAAGCTGCGAAGTGTTTGACAGAGGTTTTTCATGACAACGGTATACATGTAGGGAAAGTGGCAAACGTTTTCCATGGGGATGCGATTGGATTTAGGAGAAAGCATTGTTGGAACCACCATTATGGTTTGACGAGAAAAATGCCTAAAGACAATGATGTTACTGCCGTACTTCACTATTTTAGGCAAAAGAGTGCTGAAAATCCTCGCCTACTATGCCATTCAATTAGATACAAAGGGGTTATAGAAATTTCTTTTTGGGTTGATGGAAGGTCTCATGTCCAATATGAGTACTTTGGGGATGTCGATATTTTGATACAACATATAGAACTAATGTTTACAGTATGCCTTTTGCCCCTTTTATCGAGTCAACCACCACATGCGCCTATTCAGTTTGGTTGTGCCCCTCGCTACTTGATGAGACGTAAGAGACATTTGTGTGGTTGTTTCGCATGGCTTGCAGCTATGGGTGGGTCAGCCCACCAACTTCAATGCTTATTGACCAAGATTTAGCAATGACTGCAGCAATTAGAAGAGTTTTCCCTGCTACTCGACATCGATTTTGTCTTTGGCACATTATGCAAAAAAATTCAGAGAAGTTGTCCTTTGTCTACCATAAGCTCGATACATTGTGTTCGGAGCTTACATATATTATTTGGAAGTCATATAGGATTTCTGATTTTGAAAGAAGGTGGTATGTACTACTGTTGAAATATGACTTGACTAAAAATACTTGGTTGACAGAAATATATAAAAACCGTACGTCTTGGGTTCCGGCTTATCACAATGACATTTTTTTTGCTGGTATGCATACGACTGGGCAAAGTGAATCAATGAATTCTATTATGATCAATTCGTTAGTTCGACGACTACACTTATGGAATTTGTCCATGGCAACGAGATGTCTTTGGAATCAATAGCCAGGAATGAAAGGGAATCTGATTACTGCACAGAACATACTTCTCGCATTATGGCTAAGGATGCTTTCCTCCTCAAGCATGCAGGTAAAGTTTATACCATTAGTGTTTTCAATAAATTCAAGAAACATTTAGAAAAGGCTAAGATGAAATATAGAATTGTTGGAGAAAAGATAGACATACATGGAACTGGAATTTATACGGTGAAAACAAGGGACATCAAGCAAACTTCAATTTGGAAAGTGACTTTTAATAGAGAAACCTTGGAGGGTGACTGTGAATGTAAGAATTTTCAGTTCGAAGGATTACTTTGTGCTCACATTTTAAAGCTTTTTCAGCGTTATGACATCGAAGAGATTCTAGATCATTTTATTTTGAAATGGTGGACGCAAAAGGCAAACACATATAGAGTGGTGTTTGATGGTGGACTAGTGGCCGGTCATGAAGACCATGAGCCTTTAAGAGTTGCCCATTATATCAACGTTGCTACTCAATTAGCTTATGATGCATCGATTAGTGTTGAGACATATGCATATTTTATTCAAAGATGAGTGAAATGTCTATTGGAGTTTCGAGCTCAAGGAAACTATCAAAGAAAACAGATATAATGAATAATGAAGCACCTCCAAATTGAAGAGTCTATAGTTGATACCTCTCACGTAATTTATTTAGTTTGTTGTTTATCTTTACAATGATAAAAATCTTACTTTATTTTAACTCTTAAATCTTCCTTTCAGCTCTTGGTTTTAAATCCCAACATTTCTCAAACGAAGGGGAGGAAAAAGAAAGCGGAGAGAATGAAAGGCCCCAGGGAGGAAGCCTTAGAGAATTCAGGAAGAATGTGTAAAAGTTGTAATAAGATTGCTAAGCACCACTCCAGAAATTGTCCAGAAAAATTAAAAAATAAGAGTGTTGAATGACATGTTTGTCGAGTGTGGAAGGACCGTTGTGTTCTTACACTCTTGTTTTTTTTTGGGTGTTTATTTTTATTTTTTTTGAATTGTTTGAATTTTAAATTGACTATCCAATTTTTTGGGAGCTTACAGTGTGGAAGGACCGTCATTTTAAACATGCCTTCACGAACACGAGGAGGATCAAGCACCCAAACCCAAAAAGAAAATGTAACGAAGTGCCACCAATTCCCATTGTTGATGAACCCAATGAAGAAATCGCAAAATCAACAACTCAGTGGACTATGAACACTTAATGTTCATACTTTTGTTGGACTATGAACATTTAGTGTTCATACTCCTAGTGGACTATGAACACTAAATGTTCATACTCTTGTTAGACTATGAACATTCAGTGTTCATAGTTGATGCAATACAGTTTGCTAATGATGTCAATGAAGTTGGCATATGATGTGTATGTCAATGAAGTTGACATACGTCAATGAACTGGAAAAGTAGGTAACAAAGTTGGAAAGACATGGACGTGCCCATATTTGATTGGAAATGTCAAAATAAGCATAACCCACAGCTTTTCCATGGGCACCACCTTCTTGGGCCCTAAATCCATCGTTTAAGCCTTCAAAATCACGTTTTTGCCGTTTTAGGAAAGTTTTGTTTTTGCTATATCTTTTGATAGGAGAGTCCATTTTTTATTTGGTCAGTTAGGTTAATTCTATTTTGATTAGTAGTTTCTTAATATGTGGTTATCCCAAAACTTTTCATTTTTGGAAAATTTTTAGTTTTGTAGAAATTAGGGTATTTTGCCTATATAAAGGCTGGTAGTTTGTATTAAAGTTTTCAGTTTTGGTTTTGAGTTAATCATATTAAGAGTTACCACAATTGGACTATGAACATTGATATTAAGAGTTAATCATATTATGAGCTATGAACATTCTTTGTTCATATCACAATTGGACTATGAACAGTGATTGTTCATAGTTCGGTAGCTATGAACACTTATTGTTCATAGTCCATATTGTACGTACTATGAACAATCATTGTTCATAGTCCAATTATAGTATACACAAAGAATATTCATAGCTCATGACTATGAACATTGATTGTTCATAGTACGTACAGTATGGACTATGAACAGTGTTCATAGTCCAATTGTGATATGAACAAAAAAATGTTCATAGCTCATGACTGTGGTATGAACAAAGAAGGGTTAATTTGAGATACCCCCTTGTTTTGCAGTGAGAGGAGTGATTTTTCCCAATAATAATATCATCTTTATTTTTGTTTTGGTCAACGGTTGAGATTAGATCATCTAATTTATTTTAGATCGACGGTCGAGATTAGATCTAACCATTTTGGTAGTCTTCCACACATGCACAACTTATACATTGTCGTATATAAACTTTCTCTATTATAAAGTGTTGTACATAGCTTATACAGTAAGGTATGAACATTGATTGTTCATACCCCAAATAGGTATGAACAATGAGTGTTCATAGCTCATATTGGGGTATGAACAGTGATTGTTCATACCCCAAATAAGAGAGGGTACAATGGTCATTTGACTTTCTATTCACAAAAAAAATATATATCCACAAAAAAACCACGACCCCATTCTCTATATTAAAGCAGAGTACATTTGAGGTGGACAATCACTATCCTAGGTGGCAATTTCTTATAACATAGCTCTCCCACGTAGATCTACTAAAATTGTCACATAGATTCATCTCTCTACTAAAACTCTGTAGAATTTTCATGAGACAATAGCAAAACCCAATTCATCGCCACTTCTAAACCGATGCCAAATAAAAGTTGGCTTATCTTCCCCTCATCATAATCAATGCAACAAACTCTTCAAACTAATAGGAAAGTATAAACCCAAAGCTACGTACTCCACTTCCTCTCAAAACTACTAATGGATCATGTCAAAAGGTGTGCTTCAAACTCTAACTCACTCTCTCTGTCTCTCTCAATTTTTACATCATGTTCCCTTATGGCGTATTGCTACTTGCTTGTTTTTTTACTGCATTTTATATATATATATATATATATATATATATATATATATATATATATATATATATATATATATATATATATATATATTTTTTTTTTTTATTTTTTTTTTTTTTAATTATTTAGTTTCAAGTATGTAGTTGTGAAGTTATTGTTGAGCATGATCATAGTTAACAGAGTGCTACAAATTCATACTTAATGATTATATCTAGAATATGAAAAAGGCTTAACTTGCTTTTCTAATTAATGAAGCAATACTTGCTAATTTAGATTAATTGAATAAAGCAATGCGCCAATACACAACATAGAATAAGTTTGATTTACACTCTTTAAATTCATATTTGATTATTTTCTGTTCCAGTTTAAGATCAGTTATCTATTTGCAGGAGGTTATCTTAGATTGAATACTTTGTAATATTTAGGCTCTGGCTTTATGATATAATATTGTTTCAATCGAAGAAGTCTTAATTTGGGAATTTAGTAGTTTTTACGCCAATTACTTAACATTGTTGATATAATGTACATCCCATTGATATATTTTAGTAGCTATTGAGTGGTACGTATCACCAGTAGATCCACATTATTGTTCATCTTCGATCTTGATCCACATTGTTTATGTGCTTTAAACAACGTGAGGAAGGAAAGCAGACTGTAGAGTGGTGCAATAATTAGGAGTCTATAAGCAATTGGCAGTGAGGAGGCCACAATATGTATGGCTTGACGTAAGCAATGCCAACTTTTACACTCCGCTTTAAGGAACTAGGTAGCGGAGGTGAATCTTATATGTATAAGCGACGATGGTGAAGGCCGGAATTGAAGAAGTCGTCGATACACATTACGACATCATGAGTCCAAATAATTAGCAATCAACAGTATGGTGAGATCAAGAAGAGAGCTTGACTTGAAGATTAGTAATTAGCTTAAAAGTTTGTTATCTTCAATTCATTCAGCAATTTAGTGTGCCTGACTGCCGGTTTAGAAATCTTTCCTTCTTCAAATTAATTTGTTTGTTTGGAATCTCTGAATCTCTACTTCCAAGAAGACGTCAACCCAACAATCAACAGATGATGCTTCCAATGAGTATTAGATGTTGTTGTAATTACATCTACAAGGGCACTAAATTCAATTCTAGAAAAGAAAGCGTTCTCGACATTCTTTCGGGCTATATACGTTTGTTTGATAATACGAATAATATCCTATGTTGTGCTATGATCCATAATTTTCTTCTTATGTACCTTAAAGGTGTGGTTCTGTGGCTTACTAATGCACTTTACTTTTGTATGTATAATAAACATTCCTGCATATTTAATCAAGGCAAGATCAAGAGGCAAGATCAGGATTTCATTATGAAATAGTTCCACGATATTTGTGGCGATTTTGGTAAATGCAATGTTGCAAAGAGGATAATGGTATTTCAATATTGTATGATATGTTTTTTTTTTCTTTATTATAAATTCTTTGTGTGTGGTTATTGACATTTTGAATGGGTTGTAGGAGGTATCATATTGGATGGTGGACTAGGGATTTCCGAATTGCATCCAACCTGTTATTCCCAAAACTCAAAGATACGTTTTTCCACTTTTTTCTTTAAAAAAATAAACAAAAAATTCACTGCTCATTCTTTCTTCATTGATGCATACCATCATAATTACATTGTTAATGGGTTTGTGGGTAGGATTTTTTTTTTAAGTGGTCATGTTACTTGTTAAGCAACTAAAGATACATCATGCCCTCTTTGAAGGTGACAGTAAAAACGTTTATGGAAGTACTTTCAATGATCCTGATTAATTGGAAATTGTTCCATTTAGTTGAACATGTAAATACTTTAACTAATATTCAGTTTTGAAAGTTTGATTGCAGTTGAAAGTGGTTCATCTATATTTTTGGACTCTATAGATCGACCCTTTATGCAATGATATGATATTATATTTAGTGGTGACAAAAAAAAATGTACTTATATACATAATTAGGTCATTGTTTTCAGTTATTAGCAGTGTCTCTTTTGTTTATGTTTGTTAAGTGTGTTGCGTTTCCTATTGTTAGTGTACATTTTAGATTGTGATTTCTTAAGATGAACCATTTTCCGTCCAACAAAAAATCTGAAAGATCCCGATTATATGGCTGGGTAAAAAACCTTGTTAATATTAAAGCTCCCACAAGGGGTATTTTTCTAGCTATCTTAAAATTCCATAACGTCAACTCATATTAAAACGGGAATTCCTCTCCTAGCTATTGAAAAGAGAAATTCTAGCATTTCTAATTAAAATGGGAATTCTTCTCCTCTTGAAAAAGTAAAATCGATCTAACACTAAAACAAGAATCGTTCTCCTATTAAAAACGGGAATCACACTTCTAAATTAAAGCAGGATTCCTCTCCCAATTAAAAAATGAGTTTTTAAAACTTAATTAAAATAATTTGTTAATAAATTAAAACGGGTTTTTAAGACTTAATTAAAACAATTGGTTAGGAACTTAAAATGGGTTAGCGACGAAAACAAGAATTATGATTGTTGAGCAAGTTTTTAAAAGAGCCCGTACGTATACATGTGTCTACTTTCTAGTATTAATATTAAAGCTCACATAATGAGTATTTTTCTAGCTCTCTTAAAATTCCACATCATCAACTTAATAATCATATCCAACTTAAAATGGGAAACACTTCTTCTTTTAGAAACCAACCTAAAACGGGACTCTCTTTTGCTCCCACAAAAGGTATTTTTCGAGTTCTATTAAGATTTCATGTCATCTCCTATTAAAATTGTAATTCCTCTCCCTATTAAAAAGAAAATTCTAGCACTTTTATTTAAAATGGGAATATTTTTTCTAATTAAAATGGGTTTTTAAAGCTCAATTAAAATGATTGTTAGAAAATTAAAACGATGTTTCAACTGAAATGGGATCCGTTTTTCCCAATTCAAATGATTGTCATGAAATTTGTATATTTTTGAGAAAGTTTCAAAAGAGCCGGTGCATATGCACGAGCCTACATGCTAGTATCTATATAAAGCTCCCATAAGGGGTATTTTTCTAACTCTCTTAAAATTCTACGTCATTAATTCCTATTAAAATGGGAATTCCTCTCCTATTGAAAAGAGAAATTCTAGCACTTCTAATTAAAACGAGAATCTTTAATTAAAATGTGAATCATTCTCCTATTAAAAACGGGAATCACACTTCTAAATTAAAATGGGTTCCCTTCTCCAATTAAAAAACGGGTTCTTAAAACTTAATTAAAATAATTTGTTAAGAAATTAGAACGAGTTTTTAAGACTTGATTAAAACAATTTGTTAGAAAATTAAAACGGGTTAGCAATGAAAATAGGAATCATGATTTGTTATGATTGTTGAGCAAGTTTTTAAAAGAACTGGTGCATATGCACGGGTCTATTTTCTAATTAATATCAAAGCTCCCACATAGGGTATTTTTCTAGCTCTCTTAAAATTCCACGTCATCAACTTCTATTAAAACGGGAATTCATCTCTTATTGAATATTGAAAAGAGAAATTCTAGCACTTCTAATTAAAAAGGGAATCTTTCTCCTATTATAGTGGAAATTCCTCTCCTATTGAAAAAGAAAAATGTAATATTTTTAATTAAAATTAGAATCCTTCTCCTATTAAAAACAGGAATCACACTTCTAAATTAAAACGAGATTCATCCCCCAATTAAAAAACATGTTTTTAAAACTTAATTAAAACAATTTGTTGATAAATTAAAATGGGTTTTTAAGACTTGATTAAAATAATTTGTTATGAAATTAAAACGGGTTAGCGACGAAAACAATAATCACAATTTGTTAGAAAAAATTTATATGTATAGTTATGATTGTTGAGCAAGTTTTTAAAAGAGTTAGTGCGTATGACACATGTCTACTTTCTAGTATATATTAAAGCTCCCACAAGGGATATTTTTCTAGTTATCTTAAAATTCTACGACATCAACTCCTATTAAAATGGAAATTCCTCTTATATTGAAAAGAGAAATTATAACACTTTTAATTAAAACGGTAATTTTTCTCCTATTATAATGGGAATCATATCCATCCCCTATTGAAAAAGAAAAATCTAACACTTCTAATCTATATCTTAATATTAAAGCTCCCACAAGGTGTATTTTTCGAGCTCTATTAAAATTCTACGTCATCTCCTATTAAAACATTTATTTCTCTCCTATTTGAAAACGGAAATCCTTTTTTACAATGGGAATTCCTCTACTATTATAACGGGAATTATTCTCCTATTAAAACAAATTTTAGCATTTTTAATTAAAGCGGGAATCCTTTTCCTATTAAAACAGAATGTCTCTCCCAATTGAAAAAATGGGCTTTTAAAACTTAATTAAAACTTCATTAAAAATAATTTGTTAGAAAATTAAAACGGGCTAGCGACTAAAACAGTAGTCCTAATTTTCTAAAAAAAATCTAAATATACGTTTTCAAAAGAGCCGGTGCGTATGCACGGGCCTACAAGCTAGTCTTAATATTAAAACTCCCACAAGGGATATTTTTCGAGCTCTATTAAAATTCCACTAAAATTCTACATCATCTCCTATTAAAACAGAAATTTCTCTCCTATTTGAAAAAAAGGAAATCCTTTTTTACAACAAAATTCTTCTCCTATTATAACCGGAATTCTTCTCCTATTAAAATCGGAATTCCTCCCCTATTGAAAATTAAGAAAAAATATGGGAATCATTCTCCTATATATTAAAACATAATCTCTCTCCCAATTGAAAAAACGGGTTTTTAAAACTTAATTTAAAACAATATGTTATAAAATTAAAATTGGTTAGCGACTAAAACGGTAGTCCCAATTTTCTAAAAAAAATCTAAATATTTTCAAAATAGCCAGTGCGTATGCACGGGCCTACAAGCTAGATAAAATAGTAAAGCTCTTATAAGGGGTATTTTTCTAGCTCTCTTAAAATTTCACGTTATCAACTCCTATTAAAATGAGAATTCCTCTTATATTGAAAAGAGAAATACTAGCACGTTTAATTAAAACAATAATCATTCCCCTATTATAATGGGAATCCATCTCCTATTGAAAAAGAAAAATCTAACACTTCTAATTAAAACGAAAATATTTCTCCTATTAAAAACGGGAATCACACTTCTAAATTAAAACGGGATTCCTCCTCCAATTAAAAATGAGTTTTTAAAACTTAATTAAAACAATTTGTTGAGAAATTAAAACGGGTGTTTAAGACTTGGTTAAAACAATTTGTTATAAAATTAAAATGGGTTAGCAACGAAAACAGGAATCACGATTTGTTAGAAATTTTGTACATGTATAATTATGATTTTGAACAAGTTTTTAAAAGAGTTGGTGCGTATGCACGGGGTCTAATTGAACTGATTTTTTTGTGGAGATGCTATCCAAAAATCAGCCCTTAGTTCAATGTATAAGTCTGTTTTTAAAATGCATATGTCATTTCTGCATGTTAATTATGTATGTCGACGTAGCCAACCCTATATGTATATATATATATATATTAGTCTTCGAAGGTGTAAGTCATCTCTACCAAAAATCATCCCCCCTTAGTTCAATGTATAAGTTTGTTTTTGAAATGTGTATGTCATTTCCGCATGTTAATTATGTATGTCCACGTAGCCAGCCCTATATATATATATATATATATAGTCTTCGAAGATAAAAAAAATTATCCAATCTTAAGCTCATTCGTTCTGTCTTCTTTCTAATTAAGTCCACTCTTAAGACCGTAAGTGGGATTGAAATCGCAAGTGGGTTGGATAAATAGATGTTCAATTTGTTTAAGATAAAGGTTGATGATTCTTTGAGCAATAAAGAAGTCTGTGCAGTTGTTTGAATTAGTGGAGTTGATTCACCAATGCATTGGTGCATTGCTAAAAAATACTATACTAAAATCTCATGAAAAATTCATAATGATTAAAGAGGTCATAAACTCATAATTAAATGTTAGTAATTTAGTATGTCCAAAACATCTTCAACTTACAGAAAGCATAGAACACACAGCTCGTTGAGCTTCGGCTAACACATCGAAATGGATACAGCCTGGTCGGCCCACGTTTATTTAAAGACATTTAGTTGAACCCTCACATTACCACAAGCCCACAATGCAAACATATTGTCATGTCTTGTTTTATACTAGTTATTGCCCGTGGACTAGTTAGTGCCCGTGCCTTCGGCATGGATTTTATAAAGTTATTGCACAATTTGTAATAATTTGAATAACATTTGTGAATTTTTTTTTAATTAATTTTCTTCATTTGTATTGTTTGTCACAAAAATAGTAGCAATATGAATTCAACCAAATTTAATAGTTCAACTCATATACATTGACATGGTTTTAACCAACAGTAGCAATTGGACATACTTTAATTCATGTGCTTTTACAAATGGAAGAAATTTAGTAGGAAAAGAAAAGCATTTGTGATATTCATCTCACCAAAATTCATTTGGGTACAGTATAGGTGAATGAAACATTATGTTGGTTATTTGAAAAGACACTCTATGCATTTTCATCTATTTATTTGTCCATGTCAAGATTTCTTAAAATTGCATTAACATCCGCAAAACAATTGTTATAGTTATTTTTATTGGTAGATGTTTTGGTGAAGTTTATAGGTGTATTAGACTACACATCACCTAATATTAACTATGAACGATCAACCATTGGTAATTACGGAAAAAAATAAAATAAAATGAACCATTAGTCGTAATATGCTCCATATTTAGTTGATGCACATTGAATTATAAAATTACACGTGTATTGTTTATAATGGAAAACAGATTTTGAAATGTAGGCAATAAATTTAAAGAATAGATGGTTGACATCATGCCTCTAAAGTGCACTCTACATACTTAGACTATTAGCCTCAGCCTATGTTACGCAGACACCAAGAAAGCTCAATTGTTTTCAAATGCATCCCAACTCTTATACCAAAACCAATTCCAAGATTCATGTTCCGCTGTTGAGCCCTACAAATCTCTTTTCATAAGTAATCTATGATTCATGTATCATTTATTATTGTCACTCTGAGTTTAGCTTGAACGGAAATTGTCTTAAAAAACTGATAAGTTTCTATCTTTCTAAATGTGCACCATGAGGTGAAGAACTTTAGTTGTGAAAAAAAAAAAACAATTAGCTGAAGAACTTCGGCTGAGCAAGCTTGTCAGTATGAAGATTTCCAAATTTTGGTCGGCAGTAGGAATCTCTTGTACATTATAACTTATTAGCTAGTCTTATGGTCCTGATTAAAAGCCATTAATTAAAGCAAAATAATGAAGGAATTGAAAAGAAGAGAATACCCAAGACAGTACACAAAAGAAATTTAGTGACCCAATTTTTTTGAAAATTCTAACTTCATCAAAACTACATTATTAATAATGTCTATTATACTAAAATCCACTAAGGAAGGTACTTATTACTGACCCTTCAACTATAAAAACTCCAAAGAATGGTAAGATAATATACAAACAGTGAAGCCTCACAGAGCCGTTAGTATATACCTTGAAATACTTCAAACAGTTGCAATTGGAAGACACAAATCGGCCATATGGATGGTCCTGGCCTTTTACCATAAAGCACAAACCCACAAATTGGTGATTACAAATTTTAGGTGAATACATATACCAGCCAAAGAAACATACAATATGTTGAATCTTCTATGTTTGGAAAGTTTGCCATAAGCAAGAAAAAGTCCTTTGTTTCCAACACTTCAAGCCACATGCCCACATATCATAAAATTTAAATAGACATATACACAGTATATATATATATATATATATATATTTCAACTAAGGTAAACCTTTCACCATAAATAAAATTTCATTGAGGATACATTATTGAAAAGTTCCATAAAATAAGAGAACATACTTCAACATCTCTTAATGATAAACCAAAATTTTAATTACTACGTTGACCTTCAATATAAGTGAAGCACATGGAAACTTGAAGCCTTGATGTCGATATTAGTTCATGTGTTGTGAAGTTGACGTTCGAGTTGATACAGTGCTAGAATGTAGTCTTATCAGCATCACGTCTATTGGTACACGTCAAAGTAATTGGCAAAATTAGACTAACTTTTAAGAATAAAGTCACAAGCAATGATGAATCATATCCATACATATCAAATAGAATACACAGTGCATACAACACTTGTTGGCCATACATAAGGATGGAATCTAATTTTGCAGTACAAAATGAAAAGGCTAATGTTACCACGACGATAGGTGGCATCAAAGAGAACCCCCACCTTTAATCCAACTTCATAAATACTGAACCAAAAGCAAAAACACTAACAGATATAAGGAGAAGCAAAACTTGCATGCAATAAGTCCTCATCCTATATATTACACACCAAATAAATCACATCCATACAATGAAGTACATAACAATCTATTAGTATAATCAATGACCTATTATTCCCTTAAAGGTTGCCAACCAATCTGTTCTACATAGAAGTGATATGGTCTTTGCATATCACTGCATTTGAGTAATATCTTTATTATGGAACCCTTGCTTTCAATGTTTCTAACTCTATCAAATTGTGAACAACTCATTATACAAACACACGCACACCCTCTCATATGGGCTAAATTCTTATTGAACATCAAAATTGATGCACAAAAATGTGGTCAACAGATACTTGCAATTCATTCTGATTGATCAAATTCAATTCATTCCAAAAGACCAAATTCATGCCAGAAAAAAGAAGTTCAAAAGCGAAGCCGACTCACCGACAATTCCAAACTGAGAAGATAAACTTCTCCTTCAAGAGATGCAAACAATTTTGGAAGATCTGTAAAGTGCTTCTGAACCTAATAAATATAATTGAATAAAAAGGGAAACATGAACTTAAATTGGGAAGCTTCAATTCACTCAGTGAAGACAATGGCTATAGTACTAATGGTGTGTATCTGAAAAGAGAACTTTCATAATATAGTTCCTATCGATAAGTGCTTCTGCACATTAAAAAGCCAAAGAAATTGAAAAAACAGAAAAATGAAAGAGGAAGAAATTTAGAGACAATAGAAACTCAGAAATGAGGAAGGAATAGAAGAACCCTTGAGAAGACCTTTTTTTGTCCGGAGTTGTCGTTTCGTCGAAGAAGAAATTCCATTGACTGTGAAGCTTGATAAAGAAGAGAACCAAAGCTTTCAATTTATTCCATTTCCATAAGATTTTTAATTAAAACCTAATCCTGGTTATACCGCCACTCGAAGCGTGAGAGAGCATCCTAGCCACCACTCAGAAAACATAACATTTATTTTACAATAGGAAGTAATTTATTTTACTAACAAATGAGACGTAGCATTTTAAAGATGATTCCAAGATAAGAAAAACAAAAAACAGATCGAAAAATATTTAATACTATATGTTGGTTGTCCAAGTATGAACACCATTTGTTTTGCACCCAAATCCTCATCAATTCTCTAAAATGAAGGTCATTTGGCAGCAAGTTGTTGTGCACTTGTGCCTTCAAACCACCTAGAATGTATATTCGAAAAATCAATTACAATGGTTTAGAATAGTTGAATATCCTAAGGCCAAAACTAAATTCTAATTCCTATGCATTCATAAACTAAAGTTGGCATTCCCACTTTTCCATCTAAATACCATAAAATATGTAACTGGTGAATTGAGCTAAAGATAAATCTATATCTAGAGAAAAATATTAAGGATTGAAGATCAATATACATCAAGATCCTTAGCCATCTATGTGCAAATCTGCTCTAGTATATATCCTTGCCCATGCATTTCTGTTGCTCACCGTTTTACCCTGGTGATTGTACATCCAAAACAGGAAAATGTACACCGAAAAAGAAGAAAGAGTTCTAAACGTCGCAACAATTTCAAAAGGTAATAAACACATACTAAGAATTGCCTATGCAGAACTATGCAACACATTGGTAATATTGAATACAATAATTGTTCCTAGAACTTTTTTACATGCGGTTCTTTTGATTTTAAGTGTCGTAGATGTTAATAAGGAAAAAGGAAAAAGTGAGAACAATAGCAGACAGAAAAAACAAATACGTTCATAAATTAATGTATGAAACAAAGGGTTACTGTCATACGAAGTGGGTATTGGTGATTGGTATTTCTACCCCAACTAATATAAATATTCGACTCCCTGGTAAAATCTTAGTATGTCATTTTGACCTTTGTTGTCCAAATACAAACCATTAAGAGAGAAAATTGAAAAACGATTTGTTAAGAAATAACTCCACTATGAGAAGCAGGAAAATACCTTAAAAAGAACCAATATAGCATGTAAATAAAGTATGGATTCACAAAAGGCCACCAAAATACTAAACTTGAGAAAAAATAAAAATTTAAGAATCCATCACTTGTTACATACTATTTTTCTAATATTCACCTCACTCCGCTCACACCCAAAGAAGATATTTAAACAACAAAGATTTGAATCCCAGCACAGGGATATCTCATAAATTAATAGTAATTCCAGTTCGTTATTTTTTTTTTTTCTGGCTATGTTCTCAGTACTACATCAACTTAAAGAATCATTGTTCTGTTTTTCCAACAATTATTAGATATAACCATTACTGACCAAGCTAAGTCTAATTCTTTGTTGTCTTTTCCATACAAATCCTACATTTTAAGCAATAGAAATAAACCTGTTAATTAGAAAATTAATTCAAATGAAAACACATTTCATGTAACCTTGGCCATAACTGATTGATATAATAGAAATCAAGTTGATATTTAACTTGATTCAACAACAACCAAAAGAAGCCAACTAATAACTCACATCAAGTATACAAAGTATCAAAGAATTAGCTTAACAAAAAAAGATAAAAGATGGATCCCTTAATAAATTTGCTAGTTCCAACTCAAAACTAAAATGACAAATAAGCTAGGAAGTATGAATTCTGATTTAGTTAAATGAAGTTCATGTTATAGAATATGAAAGTAGAGGTACATACCTGCCTTCCATGAGTTCCGCCCTCCATACTCGTGTTTCCATTGCTTAACTGAAAAACTAAAAAAAAAAATCCCAAATTATGAAACCAATAACACGTTTTAAAGAAAAACTTCAATAAAAATATTATTGGTTAATCACTTAAACATTCAAAATCAATAAAAAATTTTAGTAGTCATCAAAAATAGAAAAAATAAGATAAAGAACGAAGAGAACAAAATAAACAAACAAAAAAGTGGCCCAATAATTCTCCAACCCATTTTAAATACCATTTCATTCTCTTTCAATACATTAAAACTGAAATGGATTATCGAGAGAGAGATGGCAGAGAAGAAGAGGGGAGAAAATAATGGCAATTGTAAATAATACATACTCGGTATAATCAAAAGATCGGTAGAAAATCCATATATTATTAATCATTCAATCAAAATAGGTTACCTGATTCAAGAATATTTTATGATTCATGGTGAGGCGCAGAAAGAAGGAGATGGAGAACCAAGAGTTTAGTCGCTTAGATTGGTGGGAAGTTGGTGGAATTTTTTTTCTAACGAAATTTAATTCCAATCATCTAATTTATTGCCCCTCTAATCAAGTCCTAATCAGTAGACCTGCAAGAAAAGAAATACTTTGATGAAGGATGAAGAACAAAAGAAGGAACGCTAGAAACTTTAATTTTCTTTTGAAACAACTAAGATTACTAGAGGAGAAGAGAACGAAAACGTACCTGATGGATGGGAGACCCGATTGGACGTATTGAGAATTATTTGTTGTTGTGAGGGTAGAGTGAAAAAAGACGGAAAGAACTTTGGAGAACGAACGGTTTTGACGTTTCCATTTTTTTATTCGCAATTAATTTTTTTAGTTTAAGACTATTAATTAATTAGTTTCTAATAATCTCTCCCATATAGTAGCGCATTGGGGACCCTCGATTTATACCCCCTTATATTGAATCCTAGCCACGAATCCCATATGGATTAGGTGTTCTAAGACCTCATTGGAGTTCTCTTATGTTGAAACATGTTTCTGCTTCACTTTCCCATATAAGCTTCCCATATTTCCCATATTTTCAAGTTTTAATTATTAATAAGGACATACTTGACTTTTTTATTTTTTACTCTTTCCAATTTTACCCTTCTATGTTTGGTATGCACTGACGTCTGTGCATACTTCGCATACCAAGAGGTGGTATGCACTGACACTTGTCCATACCATTTTCTTTGTGATGTTTGGTATGCACTGACGTCTGTGCATACCAAAAGGTAGTATGCATTGACACTTGTGAATACCATTTTCTTTGTGATGTTTGGTATGCACTGACGTCTGTGCATACCTCGCATACCAAGAGGTGGTACGCACTGACACTTGTACATACCTCACACACCAAGAGGTGGTATGCACTGATACTTGTGCATACTATTTTCTTTGTGATGCTTGGTATGCACTGACGTCTGTGCATACCACCATGCACTAACGTCTGTACATACCTAAGGTGGTATGCACCGACACCTATGCATACCAGGGTACTAACAAAAAGGTATGCTGCGAGTGTTTCAAACAAAAGTCAACTATTGTCCTTGAGAGTGTTTTTTAAATTAGGGTGAATTTTTTGAGTTCGTTATTTCGGAATTTTGTCCTTCACTTTTGCCCCCCCCCCTCAAAAAAAAAAAAATTATATTGTATTGGATCTAAACATTCCATTGGACTATTCTAATCACAGATTGCTACACTCATCATCACAAAGTACACTTATATGCATCTAAAAAGGGGGAGCCCATAAAGAGATTGTGTAAATCTCCTCGTGTATCCAGACATATTACATCTTTAGATAATATAATAGGTTTTACTCTTTCACAACATGCAAAGATTAGTGGTGGCAAGTGTTATCCCCAACATCAGCATCCCATGGAGAAATTTACCTTTGATGAAATCATCTTTAACCTAGTTACCCAGTATTTGATTTGTTAAGTTTTGGCTTTAACCATAGATGATTACGAAGAGAAGCTTCGTACAATGCTCAGTAACCAACCAAACACAAATTGCAAAATATAATTGTATACAATGCAGATGCACTGGGACCAAATGTTTTGCAGGTTCATGAATTATACGTACAACATGCTGATATGAGAATAAACCTAGATATAAAGTTCAACTCGTCATCATCTACATGGCATTGTCTACATATATGGGGTTAACTGACTGAGCTAATAAATATCATAACGTTAATAATATGCATATATAGGACATAGAAACATTAGGCAAAAACGCACCTTCGCAGTACATTTACTGTACTTCTCAATGTCTTCTTTAACTCCGCTCTACAATACAAACATATTAAATCATAACACATAAGAAAAAGGCCTTGGTCAAAAATATAATTATGTTCTCATTGCTCACACCTCAATTGCAACTGCCAAATCTCCAGCTGCGTCCATCCTTTTCACATACCTGTATAGTTCAATTAACAAAATATATATGTCACGTCAAAAATGACAATATAACCAAGATACCCAAACAGTACGTGAACTCTAAAAGAAGACGCACCGTTTTGCCAACTCTTGCTTCTTCATGTCCGGCGGCTTCCCATCAAATACATACCTGCAATTTGCATCAAAATAAGAAATAACACAAATGTGGGGAGCTTCTAAATAACTAATGAGTCAAATTTAAATGAATAACAATGTATTACACAGGTTTTAATCCAGCTTCCAAAAGACGAACCGTCCTAGAAAACATTCCTCCAGTTTTTTTTTACATTTTTTTACATGTCTAATAATTTTATGGTTTGCATGTTTTTTATGCAAATGGGAAAATGTAAAAAAATAATAAAAAAACAAAAAACAAAATAAAATTATCAAAATAAAACGGCATACCTAAGAAGAAGAAGATAAAATTAGAGAGGGAGAGTGCTTGGTGACTGGTGTTATGTGGGTTAATTTTAGAAGGTGAAAAGGGAGAGAGATTGAAAATTGCAAGTGAGATAGTTACGTAAGAAGGTGGAGAGTTTTATTGTGCATCAATGGAGAACTCGAATGGAAATTAGATATTGAGAATGAGTTTGGAGAGAGAACGGCTGGAGAACCAAAAGATTGATTTATACCCCCTCAAAGTGAATCCCAGCCGCGAGTCAGGAAACAGCTCTGTTTTGTTATATTGATTGTTCTTTTTTATTTCTTGTTTCATATCTTTGTTTGTAGATTACAATGTCATGAAGTCCGAACAACATAAATTACTCTTTTTTTGTCTACTGATAAAGACCATTTACATGGCAACATCGTGTATAGTTTTTTCAGGAATTCTCCACTTAAATTTCTGGATATCTTAGGCACAACTCTACAAACATTTTACCACTCCTACAAACTGGCCGCCACTTGGCAGCCCAGACTGAACAAGGTCTGGTTTGCGGGCGCAGGCTCTTTGCACGGTACTTTGTGCGGCTCTTCGCTTACAGTTATGCTCCAATTTTGCCTACTAGTTTCACCACTGGATGGACTCAGGATTTCGGAATAGACGAGCTAAAATTAATTCCGGAATTTGCCACGAGTTTATATGGATTTTTGTCCCAAAACCATCTGTGCCTATTAAGGCTTATTAAGCCAACTGTTTCAGTAACTTCATTATAGAGTTGGGCTTCAGTAACCTGTAGTGAAAAATGAGGCATGTGGGATTACATATTTACTTCGAAGTTTAAACATGTTTCTTCTCCGAACTTATGAATTATGATACAAACCTTAACGGACATTTGAGGGCCCCAAGAAAATGAAAAAAATCCTACATGGTACAACTGTAATACTGTTTGTCGATGTATGCTTACATTTTTGGGTATGTTCCAAATCGTGGATTCTTGTTCCCGAAGACCACTCACTCAATCTTAGGCTTTACTTTTTCATTAGGATAGTGAGAGAGAGACCTTGTTTTTGGTTTCGTACCTAAAACAAGCTTTTTCTGGACACGGAAAACAGACCCCCAATTCAGCAAGGATATGCTATCACTCATGGTGGGCTCTTAGGGAGACCAAACACCACAAATCCATAGTGCTTTCCTCAGCAGTTATAAATGGCCCAACTAGTCAACCTATGCTTTGGACTTTGGACTACGACCCACAAAGCGGCTTAACTCATATAAGCCCAAGGGGAATAGCTTAGCTTAGCATATTTTGGCAGAATTTTGAGGGTGAACCAAATCATCAGTGCAACGACAAACACCAACGTTAAGGATCGAATATGACATTCAAAAGGGAAAAATTAAATAAAACAATACTTCTTGACCAAATAGAACTCTATTGGATGAATGTAGAACCCATAAGATGAAACAAGATCAGATAGTTTATGAGTGCATAAACAAGCTGTTTAGGCTTTCATTTACAGATCAAGAACGGTCCAGATAACTTGCATTTGGATCTAATAAACCGTTCTGTATTTCTGGTTCAGATACGAAAGACAAACTACCAATAATACTTTGACATCTGTCGCTTTTGTCTCAACTCTGAAGTAAATGTAAAAATTTCATCTTTTTCATTGACTTCTTGGTAGTTTACAAGGTATATAAATAAATTAGTTATACTTTGTTACACATTACACAGACTACCCAGTATAACAATCAAATTATACAACACAACCCCCACAGCGTGAATACTCGCACAGAAGGGGGAAACATCACAAAGCCTCAACATGATTGAACAACAAACCACCATAACTTCATCGAGACACTCAACAAACCTGAGGTGCCGTGGTACCATAAAAATTAAATAACATCTCACATAAAAGTGCTCCTCCACATGACCAGCCTGTTGCATTCTACTCGCTAACTGGCCTTTCTTCAAAATCATGTCGAGCGGATTCTAGGAGCTTTGGCAGAGTGGAATCAATCAAATAACAAAACTTGTTTTCCAAAGACGACTTCCTTAACTATCATTCACTCATATCTCTAGTGTGCAATGATGCACCAAAGTTAAAACATTCAGCCACTCCGAGGCTAGTTGCAAGTCTTAGGATATTATACTGCACAGCTTCAGAGGTTGGAGAAACATAATCGGGAAGAGGTGGTAAGCATTCCGGCAAATACTGACCGTGGTCTTCTGAAATGCAAAAGAGAGAAAGAACGGATCGGCAGAGTATGAACCTGGAGAGAAATTAGAATTCACATGTTTGAGCAGAAAATAAAGGTTACTAAACATTCAGAAAAGATCGTGGCAATAGTCATGACTCATTATGGTTGCTCCATTTCAAACTTTGATGTGAGCCAAGATAATATTTTTTAGGACCAAATCAACATGACCAGATCAGACTAGATATTTAAAAAACATGATTAACATCTATTGCGTGTTTGATTTGTAGGAATATGTTTCCGAGAAATTAAACATGGCAGAAGCAATGTCATTTTTAAAGGTTAAGAAAATATATATTCTCATCAAACAAACACATCATTGAAAACTTTTGATGGTAATATGATATTCCAGAAGATAAATATGAAGCCAGGAATTAGAACTAGTTATCAATCTTCTTGACCCTTCATTTATGGAACGGTGCAATCAACATTAGAAGTTTAGAACTAGTTATTGATCTTCTTAACTCCCTTATTCATAGAGGTATGGATGTCTCTCCCATATGCTCAATGTGTCAAACCTTTCATGAGAATATTTTTCACCTATTTTTCATTTGCTCCTTTGCGCTGGAATTGTGGATGCTTATTATGCAGCCGGTATGCACTGCATTTCCTAGGATAGCTCAGTTAGATTCTTTGGAGGAGTGGCTACTGGCGTGGCAGTAGTACTAGGGGTGACTTCGGATCGGATTAAGCTCCTTCGGAATTTTTTCGAATTTTTTCGGAACCTAATATGCTAGCCAAATCCGATCCAATTTTTTTTCGGATTCAAAATATATTTCCAATTTCGGAAATTTCGGAAATTCAAAATAATTCGGAAATTTCGGAATACTTGGTAAATTTTCAGTTTTTCACAGATCTCATTACTTTCAATTATTTTTGAAAAAGAAAATTTGACATCACTAAATTTCAAAATATACAATAGCAGTAAAACACTTTCGAACTTAAAAAAAACAAGACTTTACATGTAAGGAACTAACAAAAGCCTAATACATGTCAGAGAGGGAGTCAAGTAGCGACTAGGTTATGTTGTTTGTTTTGTTTTTGAAAGTACAAAAACTAGAAAATGAATGAACGGTCGAGATCTAATCAAGTGGACAGTGGAAATTTATTAGTTTATAAGTACATATTTTCGGAATAAATCGGTAATAATATCGGAATTTTCGGATCAACTATATATCAGAACTTTCGGATCGGATATCAGATCGGTTTTTAGAGTTATATCCGAATCCGATCCAATTTTTTTTGGGAATTTTCGGAAATCGGATATCGGACCATGAAAACTACACCCAGAGCCGGACCAATTTTGGGTCGGATTTCGGCAAAATCTGAAATTCGGCAAAAAGAGACACCCCTACGTGGCACAGACTTAGAGGAGCTGGATTCGGTGCTAACTTATGGAGAATGACACCATACGTAGTGATTTGGGTCTTGTGGAATTCAAGAAACAATAGTCTTCAGAAACAAGTTTACTAGTGCTGAAAGAGCTGGTCATTGGCGACACTAGAGAGGAAGGATTATAGGTTCAGGGACTTGGTGCTTAACTGGCAGGGGATCATAAATAGTGCATTGTAATTGGTGGTGTGTGGACCTTTTAGGTTGTAGTACTCCACTAGGTGTTGTACTCCTTGTTTCTGTCTTATGTTATGCTACTGGTGATCCTCTCTGTCACCATAGCATACCAGTTCTTTGTCTGGTAGTAAGTATATGTATCAATGTAACTCCTTTCTTTTATTAATAAAATTCAATTATCAAAAAAGACGGAGCTGTTCTGATCAAAATATCTCTCTTACAGTAAAAATGTGGGCGACATCTTGAAGCAAAGAAACAAATACCTCAGAATGAGCCTTCTTAGAAATGGATCAGATATAATTTGAGCCCAAACCAAATCCAGGCCAGGTGTTGTACAAAGTTTTACTTCCCACTCAGAGAATGCAGACAAGAGTATAGTTTCAGTCTTGTCGAGAATATCCTGAAAGTGTCACAAACTTTAATAGATCTATCGAGACAATGATCAGATGAAAGCAGCAAATACAAAAGCCTTGCATTAACCAACCTTATTGGAAGTGTCTGAAGGAGAAAGGCCAACCAATTGGCAGAAAGCTTGTAAAGGAGAAGTAAGGAAAAATGTAAACTGACTCCCATTATTTGTTGGATCAGCAGCAAGGGTGGTCCGAAATGCTGGCCTTTGAGGAGAAAGAAGCAAGGCAGCGGTTTCTCCTCTTTCTGCACCATGAATAACCTGGAAAATATTCACATATAAGAAGCATGACAAAAACAAAAGAGTGAAATGAAGCGTTAATGCGTCTCTAGAGCTAATGACATTCTGTGTGAAGAATTATATACAGACAAGGAGGCTAGTCATTGTGCAATCCCAACAGTTCACATATTAACCCTAGACAGTCCCACCACTTATAATTCAATCCACTAGCTATAACAGCAAACCCTATTGAAAGAGAATTCAACTTGAAAGAGTATATATAATGTGATGAAGGCAAACTATTTACACTTCTAAAAGAGTACCATCAGACATTGAATATTTCTCTCTTCTTAAGAGGTATGAAATGCATCTGTCTCATAATAGAGGTCAACCAATCAAACATCGGCAATCTTAGATAGAGAAGCCAACTGCTAGACTGATTCTTATGCAGCAAAAGATTTAGATTCTGTCAACTCTAAACAAGGGTAATATAAAGCGTCTCTAGAGCTAATGACTTACTCTATGAGGCTACTTATAGCGTAATCTCAACCTTTGATATAATAACTTGTTAAACAGTGCCACCACTTATAATTCTATCCCCTATACATATTGAAAAAGAAGCTTCACACGTAAAGCTGTTCAAAAGTCGAAAGAGTCTTTGTTACACGAGGACTACAAGTACCTACTACACTTAGACACAGACACATTCTCAGTGACTATTCATGGTGTGAAATGCGCCCAAATCATTCTGGGGGTGAAATACACCTAAAATATCTAGATAATGTAAGGTTGACTTCATTCTGCAGACTACCACCCTTTTCTTAAGTATGATATCATTTACAATGTTGTACAGTTCTGTTGCTTCTTTGAGGACCTCTTACAACAGTATTGCATGTCATAAACCATTCACAAAGCTTATTTTGTCGCCACACACTTAAAAATTGATCTAAAATACTGAAAGATGTAGATGAGATTTTCAAGGTTTAGTCGTCACCCAAATAATTGAGCTAAGATAATTTGCTTCTACCATCTTATGAAGAGAAAAGTAGAAATGGATGACCACATCATGTGACACAAGGCGATTGAACATGTAAAATAAGATACTTCACTATTCTTTTGTTTTATTCATTTCTAAGGACATAAAAATTTAACTGATACTTTATCAGCTTCAAAGCAATTCAAATCAGTCCAGAGAGTATGAAATGTGTTCTGACAGTAACACCAAAACAGAAGAAAGTTCTGACAAACCTGCCTTGAATGCATGACTGCTGTCGCTATCAATGATTAGAAAAAGTGGTCTTCGAGTAAACGGAATTATGTCACCAGGATATAGATGGTTCGGACCTGAAAATCGTTACAGCATCTCTAAGTTGAGTGAAGATATATTTCGACATTGTGAAGATATATTAGGAAAACTAAATAGAAACTAGACATAATTATGACAGAATAGATTTAGTTTAAAGAAACTACTCCTGTACGTAAGCAGTCAGCAGTACACTACAGTATTTTATATGTTTTTGCTAGGTACACTACAGTATATAGTACCTCCACTTCCCTTAGGACCCAACCACAAAGAATCCCCATGAAAATCATTTGAATATCTCTGCTCATTAGCAAGGACTTCAGAAGATGAGCTATTGTTTTCGGGGTAGGTCTGCAAAGGAATTTTCAAGTTTGACGAATTCCTCAAACCTCCAGAAGTTTCCATCTGAGGTGCAACATTTCTACCAGCCTTTCCTGAGATATAGAAAATGTAGTCATGAAACCTAGATATCTATAAGATCATCATGTATTTCAAAGTTAGGAATACAAGTTAAGTACAAACCTGATGCTGCTAAATATATTAGAAATATGCTATCTGGAGGAAGATCCTCACAAATTGTAGCAATAACCTGGACCATACAGCATGTCACTTGATATAATTCAATCTCACAAATTCAGAAAAATCCAAAGATAAATAAAAAGCAAAAATTTACAAGTTACAACATGGTACTATATGGAAGATATATATTTGAATCGTAGCCTTGGTATGTGGTTACGTTTCTTCTTGTATAGCTTTATCTTATCTGTTTTTTTCCCCGTCTCTTTAGTAATGCAAGTGTAGATTAGTCTCAATTGTAGAGTATTTTGTGTATTCACTAAAAGGTAATTTTACAATCTCACGCTATTGTAGACCCAAAGTAAAATGAAGAGAATGACGTAAAAGTAAAACACTGGTACTTACACTGATTAAATGTGGAACGGATGGCCGGTAGAGAATGGCCTTTTTTGGATTTGGTGGCAAAGTTGGATCAGTCATATCCATAGCGAGGTTTATATCAATTAGTCCAGAGGCCCCAGACTGATCCAGACCTCCATTGTTGCTTGATTCTGTGGTGTGCATTTGAAAAAACGATCCACTAGGCTCCCACTCCAAACATTGGAGCATTCTAAAAGTGTCAAGCGTAAGCTCTGTGAAGCGAACCTGTAAGTATACATATACATGAGGGAAAGTATCAAATACTCCTGCATAATTTGTGTAAGCTTGACAGAATTGAGTTATCCAATGGAGCCAAACCACATGAACTGCCATATGTTAAGATGTTACCTCATTACGATGATAACTGGTCAACAATGTTTCGCGCAACTTCAGAACTTTCTTCGCGTGGAAACGAGCCACGTAAGGAAGCGAGTTTGGATGAGAATCAAGTACAGTACAATATCGCAAAGGCCTGGTATGCATAAAAGCATTATCAACTTTCAAAAAGCGGACAATTTCTTGCACCACTTGCTTCCATTCTCTAAAGTTAGTGTCCTGGAAAGACATGCGAAAAATCACTCTAAGAGAAGTAGACTCAAAGGATGGCACTGTAATTGCTCAAGTATACCAAGACAGCGATTTTGTTTCTTTTTATTTTTATTTTATCTATCAGTGGATAGGCAAAAGGTCATTCATTACATTTGTATGTAGTCTCAATACAGAGATAACAAAATTTATGTAGAAACAGTAAGGCAATTGATAAATGTTTAATGAAAGGAGAGAAACTTTGAGGATTCATTCATACTCAAGAGAACAACATTTCCAACATGAGACACTCATAAATCATCACCCCAACAGAAAACACATGAAGCATGAAAATGAAGATCAACCTTTCTACAAACTCACAAGCTTAACCAGTAAAAAAAAACTAAACATGTTTCACTAAAACTAGTATCATGACAAGTAGTAAACTAGGTACTGCAATTGTTTCTTCCAGGACGCTGGAGAAATCATAGAACTAGAAAGCACATATATAGTCCTAATTGTTTCTATCAAGTGATAAGAACGAGTGACCCGCATGTCATTTCTTGGTATTTTATCTCATTTGCAAATTCTACAGATGTCAAACAAAATTGTTATCACAGACCTGGATTCAGAACCACGCAAGACCGTAATGAATTTTACCTATTAAAACAAAAGACATCTCACATCTACCAAAGTCACTTGTCTATTTAGTGTTACCTATCCCAATTCATATACAGACTCGTGCCATATCCACATTTCTCAAAATGTGGCGCCACGTCTAACTGAACCAGCTATAATTATACAAAACAGAATCACTGTAAAAATTACCCAATTAATCATTTTATACTCTATTTACTACTTAAATCCCCAATTGCACCAATTCAACAGTTAATTACTCAAAAAAAATAATAAATTACCCGAAAAGTAGCTTTACTATCATCAACAAGAAGCCGAAAGCGCTGGACTAGAACATGAACCATTTCGAGGCGATTCAACAACAATCCAACAATCAAAAACCTAGCATAAAACCTCAACTCCTTAAACCTCAACCCCAAATCTCTCTTCCCATTCCCATTAGTTTTAACTTTCTCAAAATAGCCTCTACTCAAAATAGCTTCATAAAACACATAAGCTTCGAGTAAGAACCTGGTTTCACTACTTGTCATATATTGACCATAATAAAGTTGGCCAATTCTAGATGCTATTTCACCAATCTCACTTCTTTGTAAACCTGACTCGACTAATTTTGACCGGTTTTCTTGTTGGAATTTCCAGAGTTTTGTGTACGCTTTGAATACTTTGTGGTAATAATGTTGTGGTGTTTTTGTTCGCCCGTATAATGGTAAGTCACGGACACGTAGGAATTTTCTGTCAGCACTTTCTACCAAGGAACGGAATGTGTTATTCGTTGTTGTTGTTGTTGTTGTTGTTGTTGTCGCCCATGGCGCACTTTAGGTTACCGGCGTTTGTTTCTTGCTCATGTGCGCCGGGTGGGTTTTTTTTTGTTTTTGCTTTATTATAGAATATTTAATTTTGAATACTTTTTGTTTTAAGTTAACAGTGATGGCGTTGAAAGAGAGGAAAGGAGGAAAATTAGTTTTTAGTGGTTGGGTGGTTTTTGAGATGTGTGTAAATAGGAATTGAGGGTGTGGATGTTGGGGTGTATGTGGAGGTTAGGAGGAGGAGTGTGGTTTTACTGAGCTGTCACTTGTCAGAAGCACAAACACTGAGATAAGTTGTCAGCTCATTTGGTTGGGTGGTCCTGTAGAATTAAAGAAAGGTTATTAATTATTGGTTTAAGACTTGTTGAATTTGTTTATAATGATTCTAGACTTGATTGTTAAGTCATGTGATTTTATTTTAGTATTGCTAAGAGGAAAGACATCTATTTCAAAAGAATAAAAAATGAGGAGGTTGATAGTATGATGTATAGGATTTAGCAATTTCTACTCTACTTACTATTTGGCATTCCCTAAATACAATTACATTTCTGAAGGAAGTCGCGGAGTCTGTACAATTCAACTTGGCAATGAAATCAAAGAAATTAAACGAACGGTACTTTGGGATTAAGCTAGGCCAAAATCGAGGGCCCATTTTGTTGCTTCTTAGAGCAATATAATGTATATGTTACTTGTGAATGCGCGTGCCGAATGAGTTGTGTACTGGACTTAAAACGCTAAACAAAGATGATAGCTGTTATGATATGATGAACCAACAAGCAATTATAACCTACTTTGATTTTTAAGGTTTTGGATTTCAATTAGAATATTTGAAGCTGTAGTTCGCTGCCTTAAGCATTGTCGTTCTCAAGTAGGAGACTGTTTGCACATTTTTCCTTTGATAGTTTGATTCTCTTCCATTAGATATGGCCAGAGACAACTGGTAATCATCATTAATTCATTCTTCCAATCTGTTAAGCAGGATTATTAGACATTTTAATATTAAAGAATTGACTCCAAATCGATAGATCTAGGTAGGCATTAATATTCAGCATTGGGGTATCTTAATATCTATCCAGCAGGAAAATCCAAAAGTATGAACCCAAAGCTCACGTGCATAAGGGTATTGATTTGATAAGCAATTGAAGGAGCTACATTATTACATTTTAGTGTTGTTTTTTGGCATACATTTCAGTACTTGATCCTAGACTCCTACGGAAAAGCTCAGTGTTGGTATTTCAAATTTTCAATCCAAGCCCAGATGATTCTAATTAATTACACCGAAAACTTATTTAAAGAGGGATGCTAATAGGCGATGCACACTTTTTAGTGGCGTACATGCCATCTCTCTGGAAAACTCCCTCTGTGTCTAAACTCTAAAAACACACCATAGAAGAAAAAAAAAATGTTTGTTTTAGTGAGGGGTGACATGTATGCAAATCACTAGGGTGTGGCGTGCTGGCATTCCTATAATTTCGCCGTACGAGCTAGGCTGCTTATATCCACCAAAATTGTGCTGTCTCGCACCAAAAGAAAATAAAGAACTTTGACGTTTGTTCGACAATTACCAACAAGTACAACTGCTACAATTCTATATAAAATTTTCAAATCCAAGTATTTTGGCTTCACAATTATCAACTTTAGTTACTGACTACAGTATCTCTTTCATACTTATTTTAATTTCTCTGTGAATTCTAAAAGACAAAGGAAAAGCAAACAAAACATACGACTTAAAATGCTGTGTGTCACCTTTCTCTGTGTACAACAGTTGACTTTCTTTCACAGGGGTAGCAGCAGGTAACAATGTAACATCAAGGTCTTAATGTTTCAATGAAGACGACAAGCATGGACCAACAAGAAATAATTCACCTGTTCTTCTTGTCCAACACAAATAGTTCTCCGTATATTGATCATGTTCATGTCAATTGCAAAAAAGATGAGCGTGATATGAAATTCTTTTCTCTGACATGAAAATGCCAGTTTGGACTAATTCTAATGAATAGAATGCATTAAAGGTTTGGTACTAGTTAACACAGAAATTTGCAACGCAAGTAAGGCGAAACCAATTTGGGTGAATACTTAGAGCATCATCAACACATTTCTACGTCTGATTTGAAATGGGGTGGGTAGCAAAATATTTGGCAATTTGTGGCACTAACGCATTGTCAAAGTCACTTCCAATCCTACCAATTGCTATAATCCAAACAAAATTTGTATGCAATTTAGTAATAATTGGGACGAGACAAATTTCACGGTCTCATTTATACGAATAAGACAAAAACAAAATTATCATATAATATGTAAAAAATCATTTTAAGGAAAACAAACTTGAGACTGCACGAGTTTTCCCGTTCAAATTATGGAATATAAATGAAGTGAAAAAACGCATTGAAGCTTAAAATAGCAATTATTGCACGTTTGATGGTTTGAAGAATATTGTGTATATCGGATAATGTATCTCGGTTTTTTGATGATGATGCTCTTATATGATGACTTTTTGGGCGAAATACGTTTTAAATATTTAAATTATTAAAAATTGCTAAAAGTGTATATTTATTTTATATCGGGCGATATAAACTTTCAAAATTTGATATCTCGAAAAAAAAAGGTTTAAATATATCAGAAATATCTCATTAAACAGATATACAGATATCGCCTATCTAATTTTGGGCCATGGTTTGAAGAGCTTGTGTCCTGGCAAATGTGTTGATGATGATGCTCTTATATGATGACTTTTTGGGCGAAATACGTTTTATATTTGTTGAATGCTAGTGTTATTTATTTTATTTTAAAGAAAATTTGATAGAAAAGTAAAAACAGATAGTTAAACAGTAACACTCGCCTCTAAATCCCTCTAAGACTGAGTCCAATGGCTTGTCACTCTTTATCTCTATCTCTCCAAAAAACAGTATTATACGGATAGAGAGTAGGTTTTGTTGAATCAATGGTGTGAACAATCCTACGCTACTTGAATTGGCGCAGTTTGAAACCCAAGTTTTTTCAACGCCACTTCGACCAGCGCGGAATGAAAACCAAAAAAAATTAATTTAAACCATTCGGCGTCTCTTAAACATAATTAGCAAAATACGATACATCTGTAATAAAATAAAAGTAGTGGGAGTAGTGTAGTAATTCGTTGTTCTCATAATTAATATGTGGTTTAGTAGAAACACTTCGCAAACCATTCCACTTCAAATGGCGCCGTATGAAATTGTATTTTACATTCCACACCACTTCAAATGGCGCCGCCGTTTGGGTTTTTATAAACCACGTCATTTCAACTCGCGTTGAATGCACTCTTCATTCCTCAATAATACTCTCTATATATAGAGAGATATATATAAATATAGGAGGAGAAAATCACCGTACCTCTCACCAATTTTAAGAGAATGCGGAGCCATTGCACCCGCCTAATGGGACATGGTTCTCTCTCATTTCCCAAAATTTAGTTGAAATCACTTTCTTTTGCTTTACTAGGTAAAAAAACCTTATCTCCTCTAAGTCATAACTCGATCTTTGTTCTTTTGCTTTGGACTTTTCCTTTTAGATAAAAAGACAGTAGTTGTAGTCGTAATGACGGTAATGTGATATTGCTTGCACATTTGATGTGTTTAAAGTCATTTTAGTTGCAATCGATTAAAGAAAAAAGACCGCCGGGGAATGTCTGGTTATGAATTGAAATTAAAGTTAATCGTCCCGAAAGTGTGCTTGTTGGTACTTGGTAGCACTTTACCTTTGCAATCCAAATGCACTAGAACACCCAAAGCATAATTATGCAAGCAACACTATCGAATTTGTTGGACTAGCCTCACTGTGTTTGGGCCTATAGCTGGACTGGGTTTGAAGAATATGAACATCATTTGTTCAAAAGAACAAGAGAAGAAAAAGGGACAAAATTGTTTGCATTTCAAAATAAGTCAATTATCGAAAAAAAAATGTTTGCATTTCAAACGGTGCATGTTCTTGCTAGATGGCACAAAATTTGCTGGACACATGAAATGTGAATTTGTGATGGTATGTGGTCGGTGGTCCTCCAGAATGATTGCTAGCTAGACTGCTAGAGTACCTCAGGACGTTCAGTGCTCGTCTCCTGGCAGCAGAACCATGGTGTGGTGCAGATGGTAATTCGTATATGACACACAGTAAATCCCCTGTATAATAACAGAAGATATTGCCGAAATATGTATCGTGATGTACTGATGAGCTCGTGTACATCAGGACCTTGAAAGTTGAAACTACTGGACCTAAACAAAGGCATGACTATCCCACATTAACGAAGTCAATTCTTATTGGTTGAGGGTGCTGATGTAGTGAACTGAAGAGTAAATTGAATAACTCACGAGAAAATCGTCCAAGCCCGTCTTTTATTTTTTTTGTCCTTTCTCTTCTTATATATATTTTTTATGTCAATACACCCTGCGCACCATAGATTTAGCCATATTTTTATGTTGCTAGACTGGAAAATTAATCAACTAAAGATTTACAATAGGTATTAGGATCATCTTGGTTTACTTTCATTATATTCCAACTTTAAATTATGAGGTCTACAAACCAAATTAAAATGAACAAATTTATGGATGTTTGATGGTTTGGGACATGAAAATCTCAGTTTTCTTAAGAGGAAAGAGTTTATGGATGTTGTTGGATTTTGATAGAAAAAATCATAACTCGCACAAGTTTGTAGGTGCTAAAAAGTTGAGATGTCAAAATTGATCGAAATGGTTCATCTCCCTTGTACTCAATCATTTAGTTGGAGCTTGTGTTTTGTTTTTCTTCCCTTCCATTTTTTTTTATGAAGAAGTGAAGAACAGTGGATGTGTAGAAGGTTAGAGAGAGAGGAACTTCACTTTTTTCTTCACCTTTGAAACATGAGAATTATGTTTTTTTTTTTTTCTTTTGGTTTTGACTATTTTCTCGTGAGTTATTCACTCTACTTTTTATTGACACGTCAGCACCCTCAACCAATAAGGATTGTATTGTGAATAGGACAATGACGGAAACAACGTTACCCACAAATAATAGATCAATCATACACAAGGATCAATCATTCTCACTAGACAAGACTTCAACACCCTCCAAAGTAATCCCAACACTTCTCAATATCAAATAACAAGTATCTAAAATAAAACAATAATATAAAAGAATAACAAACCACAAGACGAGATATATCGTGGTTCGGCAATTTGTCTACGTCCACACTGCAAGTTCCTAGCTTTACTAGATGTCCGGAGTAACAGATTACAAGTCTCTTAATTCACTCACAAAGAATGAACACTCAACTCACAAAGAATTGCTCTCTTATAATCTCTCTTTTTTTATTGGTTTTGGTTAAGTTAGGTTTCTACAGAAAAAACCTATATTTATACTGTTTCAAAAAAAAATCCGAAACAGTCATTTCAAGCTGAAATACGGATGGCGGGGGGCTCGCCCTCGGCAAGCCAATGTCGAGCGCGGATAGTGCCTAATCGTTTGGATGTCAACCAAGGCATGAGCGCAGGGCGCGTCCTTGTCAAGGCAAAAGGAGTCGCGGGGAGCGCCTTACACGTGAGAGAGAAAAAACACATTTTTCTCTACATTCTCCACCTTGGTGAGGTTTTAACACATAAAATCGAGTCCATCTAGAACTCGCAATCAACCACCCCGAAGGGCCATGCCCACAAAAGGGATCATTCAAACATGTAGGATTTGGAGCAAGTCCAAACAGTGTTGGAACTTAACTCCGGTGACAACTTTTATCAACATATCAGCAGGGTTGTCATGGGTGTCCACTTTCTTAAGTGCTACATCACCATCCTCAACGACATCCCGTATAAAGTGATAACGGACATCAATATGCTTAGTTTGAGCATAATGAACCTGGTTCTTCGCCAAATGAATAGCACTCTGACTATCATAATACAAAGCAACATTGTTCTGCTCAATACCCATATCATCTAGAAGACCTCAAAGCCATAGTGCGTCTTTAACTGCCTCTGCCACTGCCATATACTCTGTCTCAGTAGTAAATAGAGCAATTGTAGCCCCCTGTAGCATAGACCTCCAACTAACCGGTGCACCATGCATCATAAACACATAACCAGTAGTCGATCGTCATCTATTTAGATCACCTACATAATCTGAATCCACATACCCACTGACATAACAAGAGCCTCCACCATAAACTAATCCCACATCCAAGGTACCCTTCAAGTACCTTAGTACCCATTTCACTGCTTCCCAATGATGCTTCCTAAGATTTGCCATGTAATGCTACAACACTAACTTACACTATAGCATATATCAAACTGCCCACGGCACTTGCATAAGGAACATTAGCCATATGCTTTTGTTCCTCCATCGAATTAGGAGAGAACTTAGCTGAAAGCCTAAAATGCCCAGCTAAAGGTGTAGAAACCGATTTTGCATTCTCCATACCAAATTGAGAAATTACTTTCTGAAGGTATTTCTTCTGAGATACAACTATCTGTCGCTTCTTTCTATCTCTGTCAATCTCCATGCCCAGTATCTTCTTGGCTCCACCTAAGTCTTTCATCTCAAACTAAGAGCTAAGTTGAGATTTCAACTTGTCTATCTCCACCATGCTTTTAGAAGCAATAAGCATATCATCCACATAAAGCAGGAGATAGATGAAGTCATTACCACGAAGCCTACGAAAGTAAACACAACAGTCATACTTACTTCGAGTGTACTCATGTTGCATCATGAATGTGTCAAAGAGCTTGTATCATTGCCTAGACGATTGCTTTAACCCATATAGTGACCGATTCAATTTGCATACATGATCTTCTTTCTCAGCAACAACAAACCCTTCATGTTGTCTCATATATATCTCTTCCTCCAAGTCCCCATGCAAGAAAGCAGTTTTCACATCAAGTTACTCTAACTCCAAGTCGAAGTGAGCAACTAAACTCAATAACACACGAATGGAAATATGTTTGACCACCGGGAAAATTACCTCATTGTAGTCGACTCCTTCCTTCTGTGAGAAACCCTTTGCTATCATTCTTGCCTTGTACCCAGTACTGTTAGACTCAAGAAGGGCCTCTTTCTTTTTGAACACCCATTTACTGCCGATAGTCCTTTTGCCCTTTGGCAATAAAACTAGGTCCTATGTGTGACTTTTTATCAAGAGACTACATCTCTTCTTGCATAGCAACCAACAAATCTCTGTAATGAGCACCTCTAACAACTTCTTTGGAACTATCTGACTCATCATCTTCAATATTCAGTGCATATGCCACTAAATCCACCTGATCATAGTGTTTCATCGGCCTCTCGTGCCCATACTTGTGCACTTCTTTAACTTGTCTCTTTGGCCTAGGGTCAGCCACTACAAGTTGCGGATGCTCTTGCTCTTCTTTCTATTGTTGTGTGGTTTCATGATTTGGTACCTCATCATGAACCAACCAGTCATCTACTGCATCAGACAACTCAAGCTCAGTAGCTTGAATTTCTATAGACTCACCATTCTACCCAGCTCCTTCCGGCTTACTGAAAGATAACACGGAAGTCTCATCAAAGGTAACATCTCTGCTGACCAGGAACTTGTGGTCTTTTTGACACCACAATCTGTATCCCTTTACCCCATTTGCGAAGCCTAAGAATATGGCTTTCTTAGCTCTAGGATCTAGTTTATTTTCCCTCACATGGTAGTAAGCAGTTGATCCAAACACTCGCAAAATACTATAATCAGCTGGGTTACCTTACCACACCTCATAAGGTGTATTGCAATCTATAGCTAGAACTGGTGACCTATTATACAGGTAACACTCCATGGACACTACATCTGCCCAATACTATTTGTCTAGACTGTCATTTGACAACAAATATCTCGCTCTTTCAAGCAAGGTTCTATTCATCCTTTCTGCCATTCCATTCTGCTGAGGTCCCTGACTGTCCAGTGTCTGGCAATTCCCTATTATGCACAAAACTTTTGGAAAGGCCCATAGGTATACTCAATACTATTATCAAGTCATAATGTCTTTACATTCCTATCTGTGTGATTTTCAACCCTTGCCTTCCACTTCTTAAATGTCTCAAACACTTTATTTTTCGTTTTCATCATATACACCCATACATAGTGGGTATGATCATCAATGAATGAGACATAATAACGGTTACCTCATTTAGAAGCCATTATGGAGGGTGCCCAAACATCCATATGTACATAGTCAAGGATGTCTGATAAATCATAAAAAGATAAAAGTTTACCTACGAAACGAACGATAAAACTCAAAACGTAAGTAAACTAAAACTTAATTACGTGCCTATGTTTATCAAAGATTTTCTACTCTCAATCCTATGAGATATAGTGGAGTAGATGATTCGTTCCACTCCTAGTCCTTCCGCATGCTGTGTTCTCTACGTATAAGTAATCTACTCTAGGGGTGTCAAAATGTCCCTCAAACCCTTAGCCCGCCCGCCCCGACCCGGCCCATGGGCCCAAAAAGCCCTCAAAATGAGGCCCTCACACATTCGGGTCGGGTCCCGACCCTCAAGCCTTTGAGGGGAGGGTAAGGGCCTAGACTTTGAAACTTAAGCCCTCCCTTAAGCCCGGCCCTCATTAGGCCCTCAACATTTATTACATATATTTTAATAACAAAATTTACAATATATTTCATTTTAACATTAATATGCTAAAAATCACTTAAAAAAACGTTTATCTATTAAGTTTGCCAACCTTATAATTTCATTATAATATTTTATGAAATGAATTTAATTTATCTTAATTGACTAATACAACTTTAACAAGTTTTTTTAGTAGTTTGAAGATTTAATTGTGAAGTGCATTCGATTTTATCATTTTTAACTAATGTTTCTAAATTTATTTTGTAAATCAAATGTATAACATAGTATCCGGCCCTCAAGCCCTCTCGAGAGGGTTGAGGGGCGGGTAAAGGCTTCGAGATTTAAGCATTGGCCCGACCCGACCCGGCCCTCGAAGTAAATGAGGGTAGGGGCTGGCCGACCCCTCAAAGCATGAGGGCTTCATTGTTTGGTGAGGCTCGGCCCCCCATTTGACACCACTAATCTACTCTAAGTCTAATGAGAGATTTATGAAATGGCAACTAGACTACTGATGCAACTACCCACAAGATGCAACTAGTCGATTATTAGAACAACTATGGGAATGCTACGTCGATTCTATGATAAAGAGTTAGAGGGAATTGATTCCACCTTAACTTCGACTTAATCCTACTAACGGCGAATCGTCGTAATTGAATTGAATCGCTTCAATAATCAACTGTTACTCCTAATCCCTAATTACACATGGCATTTCTACCAATTCATAACTAGCATGTGAACGATTATACCCATTCTCATGGTGAACTAATCATTTCTAGAGTGGAAAGGAAATTACGATGACTCTACGATAATCGGAATCAAGCTTTCATCAAGGCTTCTCAACCCCCTCTAAGGGAGGTTTAGCCGAGAATCATCACGCTATCATTCCCAATGGAATTCAAACAAGACATGATATAAAGATTTGAACTTTGCTTATTTAAACTCAATTGGAAACTAATCATGCAATAATTAATTGAATCTACGAATTGAAACTAAACAATTAATGGAAATGAAACTAGATTATCAAGAACACTATTTTATTAATCTAATGAATAATAAAACAATGATTCAAATACTAAATTAATAATCTATTTTGTTCTAAAGTAATTAATTAAACATGAAACTAGATCTAAAACAAGATATATAAAACTAATTAATTAACTAATTGAAATTCTAAAACTAAGTTCTAAAACTAATTAATGGAGGCTAACTAATCTAGGTCTAACTATCTACCATTAACAAAGAGTCAAGCTTTTGTTTTTATACTTTCAGATCCAAAAATCATGCATGGGCTTGGAGCCATGTTTTTTGGGCCGAGAAATCAGCCCAAAACCCAATCTTTCAAATCAAAAAGGCCTCTTCAACTGCAGTTGGCTTCAACAGACTTTTCGTCCACTTCTGCTCCTCTGATTGGGTTAAGGCTTAGACCATTGGAAAGCTCTTTCCGAGCCGGTCATTTTGACATAAGGTAGGCCCAATTCTGAGGTCCGAGTCTAAAGATACGACCTTCGGAAGTTCTGGCGACTTTGTGTCTTTGTTTACGCACTGTCGACTTTTTCAAATTTTGACCGGGCTTTACAAAGGCTTTGTCTTCTTGAATCTTGGCCTTTAATCACGGAACTCCTTAGAACCGACCTTTGCTCCTCTATCTCGCTAAAGTGGGCGATTTCGCATAAATGGACTTTGAAGCCCGAAATACATAAAAACACGAATCGGTTAACTCTTAATTATTACTCACATAATTGGTCTAAAAGTATGATAAAACACGTAATCAGTTTTGGGCTCTTATCAAACCACCCCCAAACAGCATTTTGCTTGTCCTCAAGCAAAGATGAGAAATTAGAATAAGTGACCAAAAATGGAGTTCTATCTACTCTCGTTTCGCTGAGCGCGATCGCATTGAATATATGCAACAAGGCCTTAAACCACTCACTACACCATAACAGCTTTTTTGTGACGCCTATTTGGCGTCAAAAATTTGGCGTCTCAATTGGTGTCACAAAAATTTGTGACGGTATTTCGGCGTCAGTAATTTTTGTGACGGCATTTTGGCGTCACAAATTTGTGACAACATTTTCCCATTTGTGACGGCGTTTTGGCATCATTTTTTTTGTGACGGCGTTTTGGCATCACAAATTTCTGACAACATTTTAGATTTGTGACGGCATTTTGGCGTCAGTAAATTTGTTTTAGTTTTAAAAAAAATAATAATTATTATTTTGCTATATGATCAATCATTTTGCCTTAGAAGATCCTAGAGACAACTTGTTTTAAAAACAATCCAATTAATCCACAAAATACACAAGTATACCTTCAACAATTAAAATTTTACTATAACTCAAAATTGCCAAATAATCCATTTCACATTTCAAAAATAGTCTACAAAATACATAAAGATGAACAGTCACGATTTATTATATATCTCTCAAAATTATTATCAGATAATTTTCACACTTCTGCAATATACAACTACAAGGTACATCTTCTTCGCAAGTATCCAAGGTCTAGCATAAATGAAGCACCTTCAAAGCTCCCATCAAGTGAAAAGAACTAATTCTTAACTTGCCCTTCACAAAGAAAGAAGAAAACGAAGAAAACTTCATTAATGAACTAATAAAAACGAGAAAATATATATCTCACCTAAGTATATATATTGAATATGACAATTGCTAACCAAGGACAAGACATAAGATATGCTGAAAACTTAATAAACTCTTTAATACCAAGAAATGATGTTTAGAGAAGCAAATGCACCTTTACATTTAGTGTTACCAATATACAAAACTTTATTTACACACTTCCCTTCTTTTGACATCTATGGATCACTCATTCGAATGACATGAATCCATATAGTCAAAATCCATTAGCAGTAATAGAAATGATACACACAAAACAAATAAACAATAGAGAAAAAAGAATAGCATAAACCTAAACTAGCAAAACACAAAGAAACCTAAACTAGCGGAGACACAAAGAAACTTACAGTTTCTTGATGTTTAGCATTCTTTCTCCAATGTATGAAGGGATTGGGCCAGTAATTGAGCAACTTCTTAAAACCCTGCGCAAAAAGGTAAAGCATAAAGCAACCATGATGAGGTAACATACTAATTATCTTCTATACACGAGGGATAACTCAAAGCCCAACTAATTATCTACAATACTTGTGTACGTTGGTAACATACTACAATACTTGTGTACATTGGTAACTCAAAACCTTTGGTTTCGGATGTCAAGAGTACTACCTATAAACAAAGCATCACGTGGGTAAGCCTATTTTGCTATTAGTAATACAGTACAAAGTACAAAAGGTTCAATTTTTAGAAAATCAGCATACTACTCTAACATACTAATGTCAAGAGTACTTGCCTCAAAACACTTCATGATCAAGACAAGCTATAAAGTCTGATTATCAATGAAAGGTTGCTGAAGTTGTTCCTTCTCTACACATTGAAGGTTGCAAAGCTTAAAGGAAAGTAATTATTTCCTGTTAAACTTAAACATTTCTACTTGCAACTTTTTACAATTTAATAGACACCCCTAAGCACTAGATCTGAATTTCTAAATGTCACAATATGTAAGAACAAAAACTGATGAAGTCAATGGTAAGACAGTTCTTCAAGTTAGCTTTACTTATCTTGGGATTATAGAGAGTTGAACATTCCAAAAATAGAGAATAACGTAATCCAGCAACACTTCCCAACAATTAAAATAAACAATTGTCGACTTATGTGTAAGAGACCTAACCAACTGATTTTCAAGTCCCGATTACAATTCTCATATGCCCTCATTCGTTTCCAATCATTAAACCCACTGCAAAATGTAATTTCAAATATTTGAAACAAAACCTAACAAACACCATAATTAGCTCTTGTGAGCAAGACAAAACACAACTACTTCAAAGTGGTGATACATAAAAAGTATTAGCTCTTTATTTTTTCTCTTATTGTAATAGAGACATATCTTGAAAATAATAACACCCTATTAACTAGGTAAGTCTTCTTTAATCATAAGTATATATATATATATATATATATATATATATATATATATATATATATATATATATGAAGTATCCAATGGGTAGTTACCTCGAGCTGAAATTAGAATTTATGCAAAGAAGAAGCAGTGCACGCAGCGAAGAAAGCAGCCAGAAAGAACAAAGACATCACAAAGACCACACAACACCATACTCACACACTAGCACCTGCACACACACCACACTAGCACCTGCACACACTCACACACTACTACCTGCACACACACTCTCACATACACCACACTACCACCACTTGCCAGCACACACTCGCACCACGTGCCAACACCACCACCACACTACAAACACACTCACATCTGCCTTGTAGGCCAGATCAATTTTCTTTGCAATCTCATGGAGCACATGGGGTATATGGCTAGAGCAGAATGACGGACACAAAACAAAACTAATGAAATGCAAAACAGGACAATGAAAATAGCATACAAAACTGATCAAAGTTTTTTTACAATTTTATAAAACTATTAAGAAGTTAATTAAAATAGTGTGTTAAAATAGGACAATGATCAAAAGGCAAGCAGATTAATGTGATTAAAATAGTTGTCAAAACAAACACGAACTTTCTGACATTAGAACAAGCAAAACTTAGAAGTAAGTAAAAACTTAGAAGTAAATATAACATTAAAAAAAAAAAAATTTATCATTATGTATGTTAGAGAGTATGAACTAAGGAAAAAAATTCACTCACTGCTCATATGCTTCTCCATTGCTATATGTTCAACGTGGTTTGTGGCTTTTCCAATAGCAATATCCAGTTCCTGGAAAAAAGAGTATCAGCTGTGAGGAACTGAAAAAACACATAACAATTACAAGAGACATACTTAAACGTACCAATTAGATAGTGCAAATATGAAGAGACATAATTAAACATACCAATTAGATAGTGCAGATATGAAATCACCTTGTATTCACTGTTCACTTTTGCCAACCTAACCTTTGTGGAGTCCTTTAAAGCTCCTAGAGCCTTTCTTGGGTTTAACTGAGTACTACCAATCCTCGCCATGACATAGAATTAAGAACACATGTTCTGAAGTTGAAGACAATCAATATGCAAAACCTGAAGAGAAGAGCATCAATTTGTCTGTTTGCTTTTTAAAATAGATTTTATAGTGTTTCCATGTAAAGGACTTTTCAAGAGTCACCGTAACAATTCTAAATTCTAGTATATAATAAGAGCTGGATGAACTGATCCCTACCTTCTAATAATTCTTAATAGCATTCAAGTATTACCATGCTAAACATATATGTTCTACCTTCTTACAACATCCTATATATACTAACTTCCTAACTTTTTATTTGCAAGCAATGATAGCCCAACCAACCAACATTCAACAAACAATATAGAGTATCTATGTTTCCACACAAGTCGTAAAATCAGCTAGCTTCTCCACATGAGCTAGGTGCCTAATGGTACATAATCACACTCACATCACCACTTGCACACACTCACACACTAGCTAGCAAGAGTACCCGCATCACCCCATCCCCACCACCTTTACTACCACACCACTACACCACTAGTCCACCACCACACACCGCACACCAACAATCCACATACACACACCGCACCACCACCACCACACAATGCAAACCACCACACACTTTACACCACCACCACACACATCGCACCACCGGTCCACACAATGCAAACCACGCCACTAGTCCCCTAAACCCATGCCTTCAAAGTTCGAGTGAATAGAGATTCTAAGAACTAACCAACGGACATGAATAAAAGTCATTACCTCAAGCTCAAGCTTTTGCTTCAAGTTTCAATTGGTTCTCTAGTTTCTTCTCGCCTAATCCGCCCCGGCTACCATAAATTGTTGACAAGCTCGATCCGCCTTGTATTTTTCTCCATGAATGGATATAACTTAGAGCTGTTGATGCTTGTTTTGTAATTGCATAAGCTTCAGTTAGAAACTCGAGAACTCCAAAACTTATTCTGCTACCCATAGAAACAGAGCCGCTCCAAAAAATCCAAAACGAAATCCATCCAGAACTAAACAAACACCACTCAGAATACCCAACCATACAAAAAAGAAACAATTTCTATAAGCAAATAAGAAAAAAATAAATCAACTGCAAAACTTGTTCAAACTTTTCCGCACAAAATGAAAAAAATCCTCCGTCCAATAATACGAAAGTAAACATAAATTGACCGAATTCAATCAATCACGCATGACAGTAAAGTTACAATTTTTTCACACCAAACATTAATGAATTCAAACTAGATTACACTAGAATAACGAACTAAGTAAATTAGAAATTTCAATACCCTAACTTGATTTCAAATTAATCACAAACTTTTATGGCGCCGAGACCTTTCTCCATTAAATCAATCGCATCTTCGAGCTCCTTCTTCAAATAAGCTCTTTTGCCTTCGGATACTTCAATCGTTTAATGGCTTGACAGTAAAGAAATTTCAAAGCTTTAGATCTAAATACTTCAATTGTTTCACGGTGACCGACCAACCATCATTTCTAGATTTCTATACCTAGAAGTCAGTTTATCCATTTGTGATATTCAAACAAAAATTAACCTTGAACAAAATCATCTCAAGGAACAAGAATTATTTTACCTTTACAGAAATCAAATGATTCAAAGCAAGCGGTGACCAAACACATATCAAAATGATGATGTCGCCGCTTTTATTATGAAGTAAAACGAAATTTGATCGACTGATGAATTAAATAGAAGGAGCGAGAGAGTTTTTGGATTGAACAACCATTAAAAGTCCTAGAAGAGAGAGACGGGCAGGGGGAGATAGAGAAGTACAAAGATACAAGTTTACCTGCCTTTGTTTAAGATGTTGGGATAAACAAAATTGCCGAAACAAAATTGCCGCCTTTAATTCACCTTCGTCGAAAATTAGGGGATGATGAACGCTAATTGGTACGACCAGCCACTAGCAAAAAATACACGCCAACTGAATTGAATAGATTCGAAATTTTAGCACGATTTCAATTTGATGAAGAGAAGTAATTAAACTAAATTAACAATGCAAAATTGAAACTAAAAATTCGAAACTGACCTTCTTAGATGATTTTTGATCAGTAATTTCAAGCAAAATTGTTGACACGAGTTGGATAGTGAGAGTGGGGGTTTTCAATTTTTTCTAATTTATGCCCTAGGTATCGCTAGTTTGTTGGAGAAGAAGCGTAGGGTTTCTTTCTTTGTTGTGTTGAACATTGAGAGAGTTGAGCTCGAGAAGAAACCCCAAGATTTGGGTTTGACACCTCATCTCATGGCACATCACGAACACGCGTGCCGGTTTTAATATTTTATTAGCTAAAATATTTATACTTTAACGCCTATATGCCGCCACTATTTTTTCCCGAATTATCTAAAGAAAAATAAAACAACTTTTTGATTTATTGTGGCGTTAAAACCGAATCATCGACGCCTAATTACCGTCAAAAATTTCTGACGCCATTTTGGCGTCACAAATCCTCAAAAGCCTCTGTCACAAAAATCCAGTTATGGTGTAGTGATTAGGAATTCCCTAGTGGACGAGTTATAGCCTCGTGAGAGTTTTCCAGTGAAGGTACTCACAAACTTCTTCTATACTACAACGACTAAAAAATAAAACTATTGTTTCCTTATTTATGATCTAAATTAACTATACCTCTCACTAGCAATGCATATAGAGTAATCAAGTCGAAACTTAAGCTAACATATGCATAATAATCAATCATCTACAATAAACATATATACAATGAGTAATACTATGAAATGCCTAGCAGGTTCGTTTACGAAACTTCGAATAAGCGTCCTTAAGTAGGTTCTCACAATAATAGTCAAGATACAACACTGATTTTTCCACTCAAGTTTTCATATTCCAATTAATGCAAGGGGCACTTTTACCTTTACAATCTCAATGACAACAAGGAAGCGAGTCGATCAAACATCCGCCGCCACTTACTATCACACTAACCTATTCCTAATTGAGCTTTGAGGTTTTTATTAGGTGTCATGGGATTAGGAGATGGTTTAAGAAGGAAGAAAATGGATATTCAAAAAGGACAAGTCTACGAGATAATAGAGTCTTCATATTATGTAACTAGAGAAAACCTTGTTATTTACTTTTGCTTCTACACTTTGTTTCCATCCTTAGCCATATATATATTTTTTTCTTTGGCTTTTGACTCCTTTTATTTTTATTTTTATTTTTGAGTTTTTATTTTATTTTTATTTTTATTTTTCTTTTATTTGAATGGAAACTTTGAAGCAATTACTAACTTTTGTTTACACAAATTTTTCTCTTCTTCTTTCTTCCTCATTCTATTCTCAGACTTATTCTAGATTGGGTAGGTTGATTTTTTTTTTTTTTTTTTTTTTTTATTTTGTAACAGAAATAAAGGATTTGTGGTTTATGAAAGGCTAAAGAAAGGCTCAGAGGGGCTTACTAAGCGAAAAAATAATTCATAGGTTTGAATTTACTCGCTATATCGATCCAAAGAGGGCCTAAAATTTTCGCCTTTTAGGATATGACATAGTGATCAAGCAAGTGGACGTGTGATTTCTCTATCCGGATTTTACTTATCCCTTGTGTCATTTCTCAAGTGTTTCGCTCATATAAGGTTTTAGGCTATATTCTCACAGGATTTGTAGAATAAGTACTCTAGCCTAGATTTCATAAACTTGCTGCTAACAATCATAGATAGTCATATAATATATTTATAGATAGATGCAAAAATTATTACCTACATCTTAACCTAAGTTTCTAAAAATTATTCTAATGCAAAAGCTACGTGAGACTTCTAGATTATTAAGAGCATAGAGAAGGAAAACAATACCAATATTCCTAAGTGTATAGCATGAACTTATTTATTTATATTTTTGAATTTTTGAAATTTTAACTAGAAAACAAGTGCATATTATATCTATCTATATCCTAACTGATGCCTTAATTACACTTGTTTCTATGCCCCCCCAAACAAGAAGCATGCTTTGTCCTCAAAACATTTAAATAAAGAGGGTAGGAAAAATATCATTGAAGTGCATGAAATTCAGGAACATCTGCAAAACAAGGTTAGAACGTACTAATATAGGAAATAAAAACTGACGCAACTCTATAAGAGTTCCACCCATTATGGGGTTAACAAGAATCAAATTGCTTGGGACATAAGCAGACACTAACTAGAATTACAACTTACCTTATCTCCCTTTAATCATCATCCTCCTCATCCTCTTCTTCTATAAAGAAGTAAGGTTCCTTCGCGTCCTGCCATGCCATGATAATTTGACAGGCTTCCCGCCATTTATCATCTATTATTGCTAACCTATTAAAAAAGCACTTGGTCTAATCTGGGGTGTGGTGTAAACCGATGAGGTTGTATCCTCCACCCTTGCCAAGTCATTACCGACGAAAAGATCGAATAATACTATTGGGGGTCGCATGATTAATCGACCGTAATCCAATCCATGAAACGTGTACAAAAAATAGGAAAGAAACATAGCATAATACGGGAAATTAGAACAGGTATAAGAAGGTACTTATACCTCATGCTATGGGCTCGAGCTAAACTAGACATCAAGGTTCTGGGAAAGTCATGACACATACGTCCCGTGGCTAAAGCAAGGAAGACGCCGCAAGTGGCATCATTCACGTAAGAAAAACGCCATTCCCTAAAATGTTTAGCATGATCCAAAACATAACAGTTCCTATGTTCATGGACAAAGCTACCAAAAGCGACGTTATAGTCCCTCGGTCCTCGATACGAAAATGCCCCCCCATAATGACTCATGCAAAACTCATAAGTGTAGACATACATATTATCTACCCAATAACACCATGGGTCTTGTATTTCAAATGGGCATAGCAAGTCCAAGAACAAATGCTAGCAAGAACTTGGTAATTTCCATTGGTTCGTTATCAATGTTGATGGAGAACTCTTGTTCTCCATCCGGTCTCTCAAAGAAAATGTAGTTATCATAAAAATAAGATGCTAGTGTTGGAGAATAAAGTTCAGCAGGTCTTACCATAAGCGGTTCCCAGCCTAAAATATGTGATGTGATCGCCAGAAACCAAGCACCATAAGTAGTGCTTTGGAACAAATCTTCGAAAGACTGTTCGGGATTATTGTAGGAGATGTCATCTCAAAACGATGCTCTGGAACAGCCGCCAAATGATCCGAGAACAACCCGCGAAAAACTGGAAATTTTATGTTTACGGAGGTCGGTATGCCAGAGTCGCTCCACTTGGGCTGGGTGCACTCTTATTACAAAGTTTCGACAAATGTGGTAGGCACGAGTCGCGATCCTCTAAAGCGCGCGCAGCGCCCGAGGTCTTGATTCGTGAAAAAATGGGGCGAAACGGATTGAAAGGTGAAAGATGGAAGTTAGGTGTAGTGTGGGTTGTGAGTGTAGAATGAATGAAGTTTATATAGGTTTTAAGTTGCTAAAACGGATCGAAGTTGTCAAAAGTTTTTACGGCGTTTCCGAAAATACTAAAATTTCTAAACCCAAAAATCGGAAACAACTCATATTCTTGATTCTAAAACAACCCTAGTATCTTTTAGGTTGAATTTAGGATAGAATATACCTATTTTATCGAGATTTCATCCTACCATGATATTTATTCATAGATATGCCTAATCGGCCATATTTTCACCCCGACTCAAATAACTTCTAAAACGGAGGTCATATAAAAATCATCTTTGGAATAGATAACACCACCCCCAAACAATTTGGGAAGGTGAGATCAATATTAAACAACCACGCAACAATGAAAATAACGACATTATATTAAAATTGACATTAAATGCCCTTTTACTACAAAATCCAAATTACTTAAATTAAAACTTACATTAAAATAACTAACAATAATAAAACTACAAATAAAAACATCAAACTATACTATCCCTAACGACCGGTGATCGGTAGCGGAGGGCCTTCGCCAGAGATGGCTCCCGAGCTCCCGAACGGCCAAAGACCATTAGCCTTTTCGGGCGACGACGCGTGTCTTGATCTTTGTATCCTCGGAAGGAGAATCCCCGAGAGGTGGGAAGCGTCTGCAAGCATGTCGGCCCGAATCGGGCGAGCTTCTTCTAGCTCGGTCCTTATCTGTTCCCACCGCCATCCTCTCATTTGGATACGGATCTCGGGTTTATGGTGGATAGTAGCACGCCGAGTCCGGGAGGTCTTCGCAGATAGTGTTGAGTGAACGCGATGCCACGATGAATCACAGCCATGCTGCTCGCATCCGACCAACACCTCTCCAAGGCATCGATCAAAACAAGTCAAATCCTCCTCATCCTCCTCGAGTCATTCTCATTTCCACCATCCTCCTCGCCCTCTACCCTATCCTCGGGCAACCTCCAAACTCGTTGGACACAATCCTTATAGATACGAGGGATTTCGGTGTAGGGTGAGGTAAATCCATCGATTACCGGTCAGCTGCTCTCAACTTCAAAGATGATCTTTGTTATCAAAACAGGGGAGAGGTGCAATAGACTTCCCTACTCCCTAATCATGTTAAGCAAAACTCCAAAATACGAACTTCGTGACTTCGCCCCCTCGAGTATCCATAAAATGTGGAGGCAGCTCGGACCGATGTCGCCGACCTTCTCCTTCCCTAGGGCGTTCCGACCAATCCATCGAAAATTCAGCCCGGTTGGTTGGTTCCGGAGGATGCTGGCGAACACAATGCGAAGCTCGCATTGTAGTTCCCTTCGATGAATCGCCACGCTCATCAACGCTCGACCCCCATTATATTGGGACTCTGTAACGTGGCATCCGATGGATTCTAGGCGGAATGCCTAGAATCTCGGCCAACAACCCAAAGATTACTTCCTTCCTCCTTCGCCACCATAACAAAATTCTACCCCTCCAACTCCCTCGTGTTTTGAAAACCGCCGGACTAAGTTTTCGTGGTAAAAGGCTTCACTCGAGTACCACAAGCTATTCCAGTCTCTACTAATCATTTCGTCACCATAAAACGGCGCGAAGTGGTCGCTAGTAAATGCTTGCTCCGGCAAAATTCGACGTTGTTGAGCCATTGGAGTGTTTGGAATGTAGTGGGGGTTTAAATGGGATGTGGGGTTGGAATTTAAGTCAACCGAATGAAACAAACAATGGTGGTGGCGCGGTGGTGGCACGACAACTTGAATTTTTTTAATTTTCGGTGGTTTTTGGTGATTTAACTTTGTGGATTTGGTGGTGGAAAGGTTTTAGAGAAGATTTGAACTTGATTTGAATGTGGGCGTGGGTTTAATTAGGTTTCTTTTTTAATTTTTGGTTTTAGGTTTTGAATTTTTGGTTTTTGTTTGATAATGGTGGTTTGAGAAGATGAAGGCACGACTGTTGGTGGAGGAAGCATGCTGGTGCGTTGCAGTGCGTCGACTTGGGGCCCAAGCCCAATTCGATATTCGACTTTTTGTCGCTTTTTAGCCTTAACTTCAAACTAAATTTGTCGCTTCGTTACCGGTCCAATTTTTGTGAATGAGATATGGAAATGATCATGAGAGAATTTCCAATCCAATGATCCATAAAACACTCTATTCTGACCGTGGATGACATATAAGATAGTGGAAAAAAAAAGTGCATGCATGACGACGCGTTAATTAACGAATGAACTCTAAATTCATAGATTATGTCAACCCGAATCGAAATACAATTAAATGGCCTAAGCAACTCTAATGGGACATAAAACATTCTAGGACAGAAACACGAACACCCCACCCCCAAACAATTTTTTTACAACAAAGTTTAGAAAATTTGTTTTTTAAGTGGGTCTTTTAAAGTCGATTCCTACTTCCTAGATTACTATGTTTATTCTTTATATATATATATATATATATATATATATATATATATATATATAAAACAATAAGCAAGAAAGACATAATTCACCTCATAGAGAAACATGACTAAAAAATCCGAGAAAACATGTAAGAGTGGAAAACGTGAATTATGTTAAACGTGGACTTAGGATCCGGTACTTACAGCCACACACTCTATAGGGAGGGCCCGGTTACCTTAATGGTGCACTCACCAATATATGGAAATGAAAGGAAATGCACCAAACACAAAAAATTGAGTCCTTTATAGTCAGATACTCGAGACTTTATCTAAACATATGTATGAACATGCAGTTTATCATATATCAACAACCGAAATAGTTAAGGATCATTCTATAAATAAATATCACAGAAAACATATCCAAACACAATCAAGCACCAAGATTTCCTATGACGCAACCTAGTGAACTGAAAACGAAGTCGGATAGACCTATAACGTAACCTAGCATGCACCTTCTTTTTCATTTTTGAACGAGAGGGTGTCCTAGTGAATAAGTGTGGAAAAGTGAATGGTTGTGGAAGATATGGTGGATATGGATAAGTTGTAAAAGGAAAGCATGTAAACAATGAGGATGTAGGTTTAACACAAAACTCATTCATGGTGTAGGTAGGGACTGTCTCAAGTCTGAAAATGAAAGTGTCAAATGGTTTGTCCTTCCAAGCATTTGTTTACTAGGTGGATTTAAAAAATTATGAAGCCGCACAGAAAAAAAAGGATCGAAAAACTCGAGATTCCTTTGAAAGGGTGGAAAGAGGGAGTTAAGGGTGGATGTTGTGCAAAAGTAGTTCTTGATAGGGTGAATCATCACCGCTCTAAGAAACTCATCGAATTCCTCATCTAGATTGGTCATATCCACATTACTATGGTAGTCCTCTATATCGTTGAAAGTCATTTATCTCGCCCCTCATCCATAATCTGTGTATCGACTAGTATAGGGATGAAAATGTTGGAGTCCGAGCTTCCAAAGGAAAGAAATTTGGGCATATGATTATCGGGAACGCGTGTTGTTGAAATAATCTCGGCCAAGCTCTCGATCATGCTAACCTCTCCATCCATACACCGAATCGGGTAAATGTGTCTTTGTTTTAAAAACATTTACTTCAAATGTTAAGAAGATGGCCAAAAGACATGGACATTGAACCATCGCAGCAATTAATGAGCGCATTGGTAGTTGCCGAGGAAATGGCGCCCTAAGATGATCGACAGAGTCGTTAATCCACTACAGATCAAGGATGACAAAATCAGTAGGATAGTAGAAAACTCCTGAACTTTTACCAAAACATTTTCGACCACACCCCTTAGGATACTTAATAGACCGATCAGCTAATTGCAACGCCATTTTAGTGGGTTGCATCTCGCCTAGACCTATTTGTCTATACAAATAAAATGGGAGTAAGTTAACACTAGCCCCCGTGTCTAATAACGCTGTCGTCGATAGGAATCTCCTAAGGTGCATTGTGCGATGGGGCGACCGGTGGTCCTTGTACTTAACAATTCCATTATGTTCGATAGAGTTGGGAATTGTTCGCGTAAAAAGCGCCTTTTGGTATATTGGTCTTACGCTTAGTAGTACAACTCCTTAAGAAACTTAGCATGGTGTGGTAGCTTTTTAATAGCTTCGAGGAAGGGAAGGTTTATAGTTAGATTCTTGAAAACGTCCCTAATCTCCTCATAATTTGTATCCCTAGTTAACATGGCTAATTTTTGTGAAAACGGTGGTTTCTCTCTATATTTAGCAATGGTATCACCTGGATGTTTAACCTTGGCTTTCTGTTTCTTAGGTTGTGTTATAATTGGTACCTCTACAGTGGTAGGCTCTTCAATTTCTATTTCGGTATCTAGTAAAATAGCAGGTGTAGGGTTATCGGTGAGGTAACTATAGGCATAGTTACTTTGTTATCAACCACTCTGCCGAGAGGAGAGTGGTGATGGCATTTAGCTCACCTACATTTTCATATTCATTACTAGTATTATCGGTTACCTCAAAGGTTGTGTTTGTTGTTTTAGGATTAGGTATTGCGTGACACGGAAATACACCTTTGGGTTGGGCTTTTATCTTGGGCCAACTGTTGGCTTAAATTATTAACAGATTGTAGGTTGTTGGTTAGATTGAGCCATGGTTTGGAAAAAGTTTTGGCTCACTTGTATGAAGGTGTCAAGACGATCCGTTGTGTGGGTGTAGTAGTCATGAGTGGTGGTGGATGAACTATCTCGCGTGAATTATTTATGGGGATTTTGATAGTTATTATTTACCTAACGATACCTCTATTAGCGTTATAATTATTATAACTACCTTGACCTTGTGCTTGACCTTGTCGAGGTTGCACTTGGTTGTTATAATTATTAAAATTACCCTCGACCACCGCCTTGTGTCGTGGTGGAGCTTGGATAAAACCGTATTCGCCGGCCTAACATATTGATTATTGTACCACCTCGAGGTGTGGCGTGTTGGTTATTTCTCCAACCGGTTTGGGATTTTGTCTCCAAGGGAGTTAGGTTCACTATTAATGGAACAAGCATGTTCATAGGCTATAGGACGTGGAAGTCGGGATGCTTCGTGGGCTCCAAATTTAAACTACATGGATTTGAATTTACATTCATGACGGGGGATAGGCTTTTGTTGAACGAAATAGCCTCTACCTTTTTAGTGAGTGATTCGATTAGAGTTTTAAGTTCGGGATCGTGTTTAATTTCAAACATACCGCGTGCCTTAACGGTATTAGAAGAACTAGCGAGGCGGTGGATATCGTCACTACCCCCAGTTGTTATTTTGCTTAGTTTGATCCTCTATAAATTTATAAGCCTCCGAGGCTCCTTTACTTAAGAAACTACCCCCATTCATTATGTCAGTGACTTCTTTATGGTGGTGTAGAAGTCATTTGAAAAAGGCACGAACTAACGTGTCTTTCGCTAAGTTATGATGTGAACACTCTATAAGAAGATCGGTGAAACGATTCCAAACCTCTAAAAATGATTCATGAGGATTTTGTCGAAAGAAATGAATCTTGAAAAGCATCTCATCCGTCTTTAGGGGTGGGTAAAAATGTTCCATAAACAAATGAACAAGTTTAGCCCACGAGTCCACGAATTAGGCGTTTGGGCGCTTAACCAAGACGTCGCCTTATCGGCTAAGGTGAAAGGGGAATACCCTCGGTTTAATTTGTTCCGCACCAACCGTAGGATGGTGGAATGTTGTTATGACTTGTTCAATCCTACGCGATGTCGATAAGGTTTTTCATGGTCTAAACTATGAAAAACGGGTAACAAATTAAAATATTTGGGGATTCGAAATCCCCACTCGGTCCGCTAGAACGATGCAAGATTTGGGGCTATCGCTCGAGGCTTTGTAGAAGTCCGAGAGAGGAGATCTCCTTCTTCAGGCATTATATCAGGTGGTGTATGTGAAATAGTAGCTAGAGGTGTAGTGGGTGGTATACTAGATAGAATTGTTTGTTGACATTGTTGTGTAATTATGTTTGGTGTTTTTGTTCGACCAGACCTTAATCTCATACAAGGCTAAGACCAAACTTAGCTAAACATATCAACACTCCAAACAATTCTGATATACTAATATAAACCTCTAACAGGAGATGCGAGGTGTGGAAGAAAGGAATACTTGATTGCGTCCTTGCTTCGCTTATGAATAGCGTCTTGTTTACACGTGTTCAGTGTATATAACAGGTTAGAACACTAAAAAACTTGAAAAATCGAAGTTCGAATCAAACTTGTGGAAATCCGGCAAAATTCAGCTCAGGGCACGGGTGCGCTCACTTTGGGCGCGGGTCGCGCTCTGTATAAACTAAAGTTACAGTGTTTTAGGGTGGGTCACGCTCGGTTTGGGCGGTGGTGGTTAAAAGGTTCCAGCGTTTGAAGCAGTCGCTCCGTTTGAAGCTAGTCAAAGCTTCGTAATTTTTCAATTTAACTTTTCAATGTTTGAACGGACAACCCACGATGAATCAAACAAGGGTGGGTGGGTGAAATGGGACTTTAAGAAGAGTACTTATACTACAAAAACAATGCAAAAGTGAAACTAAGACGGCAGCGGCGCCATTTGGTAAAACAGTAAAAAAATGATAGTTTACCTACGAAATGAACGATAAATCTCAAAACGTAAGTAAACTAAAACTTAATTACGTGCCTATGTTTATAAAAGATTTTCTACTCTCAATCCTATGAGATATAGTGGAGTAGATGATTCATTCCACTCATAGTCCTTCCGCATGCTGTGTTCTCTACGTATAAGTAATCTACTCTAAGTCTAATGAGAGATTTACGAAATGGCAACTAGACTACGATGCAACTACCCACAAGATGCAACTAGTCGAATATTAGAACAACTATGGGAATGCTACGTCGATTCTATGATAAAGAGTTAGAGGGAATTGATTCCACCTTAACTCGACTTAATCCTACTAACCACGAATCGTCGTGAATTGATTGAATCGCTTTGCGTAACAATGCGTTACTCCTAATCCCTAATTACACATGGCATTTCTACCAATTCATAACTAGCATGTGAACGATTATACCCATTCTCATGGTGAACTAATCATTTCTAGAGTGGAAAGGAAATTACGGCGAATTTACTCTACGATAATCGAATCAAGCTTTCATCAAGGCTTCTCAACCCCCTCTAAGGGAGGTTTAGCCGAGAATCATCACGCTATCATTCCCAATGGAATTCAAACAAGACATGATATAAAGATTTGAACTTTGCTTATTTAAACTCAATTAGAAACTAATCATGCAATAATTAATTGAAACTAATAATGACAAGTAATTGAATCTACGAATTGAAACTAAACAATTAATGGAAATGAAACTAGATTATCAAGAACACTATTTTATTAATCTAATGAATAATAAAACAATGATTCAAATACTAAATTAATAATCTACTTTGTTCTAAAGTAATTAATTAAACATGAAACTAGATCTAAAACAAGATATATAAAACTAATTAATTAACTAATTGAAATTCTAAAACTAAGTTCTAAAACTAATTAATGGAGGCTAACTAATCTAGGTCTAACTATCTACCATTAACAAAGAGTCAAGCTTTTATTTTTATACTTTCAGATCCAAAAATCGTGCATGGGCTTGGAGCCATGTTTTGGGCCAGAGAATCAGGCCCAAAACCCAATTCTTTCAGTCCAAAAAGGTCTTTTCAACTGTAGTTGTCTTCAACAGACTTTTCGTCCACTTTTGCTCCTCTGATTGGGTCAAGGCTTAGACCATTGGAAATCTCTTTCTGAGCCGGTCGTTTTGACATAAGGTAGACCCAATTCTGAGGTCTGAGTCCAAAGATACGGCCTTCTAAAGTTTTCTTTGACTTTGTGTTGTTTTTACGCCCGGCGTCGACTTTTCAGCTTTTGGCCAAGACTTTTACAAAGGCTTTGTCTTCTTGAATCTTGGCCTTTAATCACGGAACTCCTTAGAACCGACCTTTGCTCCTCTATCTCACTAAAGTGGCGCATTTCTCGCACATAATGGACTTTGAAGCCCTCAAATACATAAAACACGAATCGATATTAACTCTTAATTATTACTCACATAATTGGTCTAAAAGTATGATGGTTAAGGGGTTAAAACTACAGTTTTGGGCTCTTATCAATGTCTGTTGTCGTGTGTTTGCTTGACTTGAACTTGACTCTGCACTACTTCCCATAGACGTAATGCTCACAAAACCCTATACTTGGCTTCTTCAAGTCCTTCAAGAACCCTCGCTTGCACAACTTAGACAAACTTTTTTCACTCATATGCCCTAGTCGCATATGCCACATCTTAGTGCACTCAGAATCATCACTACATGCAACCACTACTACATCGCCTATCACCGTACTACCTATCAAAGTATACAAGGTTTCATGTCTTTGACCCTTCATTATAACCAAAGAGCCACCGACAATCTTTAGGACTCCACCTTCGCCTACAAACTTGTGGCCTTTGGAATCCAAGGTACCTCAAGAGAAATAAGGTTTTTCTTTAGCTCAGGAACATGTCTCACATCAGTTAAAGTCCTCACTACACCATCATGCATTTTGACCCATATAGTTCCAATCCCTATCGTCTTACAAGTAACGTCATTACCCATCAAAATGGAACCACCATCAATGCTTTCATAAGAAGTAAACCACTTTCTATTCGGGCACATATGGTAGGAACATCCGGAATCAAGAATCCACCTTTCGGCCATATCGTCTTGTGTGGACACACAGAGGCTCAACTCGTCCCTTTCAGAGCCTGAAGCATAACTTGCCTCAATTTTTACCTTACATTTCTTCTTACCATATCTTTTGTTCTCATCTTTCTTCGGGTGAGGACAATTACTTGCGTAATGTCCATTTTCATCATAATTGTAGCACTTCACATGTGTCAAAGGCTTCTTTGACTTGGACCTAGACTTCTCATTGCTTGTAGAAGCATTTTCATACGACCTTCCTCTTGCCATTAGCCCCTGACCTGCATCAATGTTATTCTCTACACGTGTCTTCTTTATCAACTCATAAGAAAGAAGATGCCACACCCTGAATTTCGACAAAATTCGGAAAAACAATATTTGTTCCCGACTCTTCGATTTTCGAGGTGTAATGCACTCCCAACTTCCAAAAACCCATAAACAGTTTAAATATGCGGATAATTAAAAACCAATAAAAATTTTAAGTTAAACAAAAGTCCTATTCATTACAAAAATTCACAAATATGATTAGGTTACAAATCTCTTTTCAATAACTCTTTATTTAAAATTACAAATGAAAATACAAATAATAGTCTCAACTGAAAATCTATGTCACCTCAAGGGAAAACAAAACCTATATTGAAATGCGACGCTAACGCTAACGCAAACCACAAGCAGCAACCAACCTTCTTCAACACTAAACCTGTCAAGACTTATCAACTATGTTCATTTAATGAACACATCCGATAAGCAAACCTACAAATCGGGTCAGCATTGTTGGTCAACATTATAAACAATGCTGGTGTCAGTAGCCCTAAAATACAATATATACTTATACATATATTTACACACTAAATAAGGCAATTAGTTCATCCACCGAAGCGCCTTAACATCCAACAAATAATACAACATCCTTAAGTACCATAATTAAGGCAGGTAGTTCCTCCACTGAGGCACCTTAGCTTCCATTAATAAAAATAATCATATCAATATGTACATACCACATGTAAGGCAGTTAGTTCCTCCACTGAGGCGCCTTAACTTCCCACTAACCACACAACAACCATACGCATAATAGAAATACATTTAGTTCCTCCACCAAGGCGCCTTAGGTTATAACTAAACTAATAACCAACCAAACATATTCTATACTTACCGCATTTCGTGCTCAATTATAGAGTGGGTCATCTCTGCACAAGTAATTAGTTTGACCCATCATTCTGCAAAACTATATACAATCATATATTTAAAGATATATTATTAACTAACACATTACCATAATTATATTATTTAAGGCTTTCTTTGCGTCCCTAAAATCACGTCGTATCTATGTCTTACCTAGTTTTCATGGCTACCACAATCGCTAGCCAACGCCGAACATGTACATCCACATGCCTCCCCTTATATAGTGGACCACTCCGTGCGCAATTACCCTGAGCGGGATGCCGCACACCAGGTAACCCTCACACGAAAGTCATTATGTGTGTATTGCCACTATTCGGCATAAAATATCGCGCATCTCGTTCTAATTTTGCGAACGGAATAATTAAGCCACTATTCGGCTACACCAGAAGGGCCATTCAATTCAGATTCACTGAAACGTCAGAAGGGCCAATCAAATAACTTATGCCCGAAGGGCAATTCAGATTCACTGAAACGCCCGAAGGGCCAATCATATCATATACGCCCATCACAAAGGCAAATCACATGAGTTGTGATAGCTAGGTTCTAGGATTTTCGTTACGTAATTTATTCAGGTATCATACATTTATATCTCAAAATAATTCTTATACTATCTCATGCCATTATACTTAATTGTACTGAAGCTTAACGTTTCTTGTTACAATAAAAAATCTACATTATCACGTGCCAATACTTTTCATTGCACGATATCCAAGCATCTCTATATCAAATCTCAAAACTTATTATTTCACGTGGTAATCATATATTGCCCTACACCATATGGAATATATCAAGCCTTCATAAATACTACAATTTATTTAAGTAACAACTCATAGTAATAATCAATCATATAACGTATTCGTTCAATATATTTATGTGAACTCAATTCACCATCAGAGGCACGCATTATTTCCATTTGTGCATAATATAAATAGTATAAAAATAATCAAAATATAAGTTAATTCCACCAAATATCAAAATGAAACGACTTTAAAAAAAAACAACTCAAGTCCAATTATCACGCATAATTATTCGAGTCCAAATCACAAATCAAGTCAAACTGATCAACCATAAAAAAAAACCCAATACTAACATCCATGAATCTGAGTCCATATGTAGTTTAATTCTCATAAAAAACGTATATATCTAAGTCTTATAATAATTTCCCTCTTATTACGTGTTAGTATTTATATTATTTACACACTACTCACGTCAAATCTTAATTAGATAATGACAAACAAAATTATACAATTTTCGACAATATTTTATTACTACATTTGTCCATATTCTTAAATATGTGAAAATATGAAAAAAGTCAACATTCCACAGTTAACGGTCAATGGTCATCGGTCAAAGTCAAAGTCAACCTGTCATTGTCAAAGTCAACCTGTCGTTTCCATGTTCAACAGGTTCAGGGTCATAGCCATGGTTTATGGCTAAGGGCAAGGGTGCATGGCTCATGGGCTCATGACTAAGGTCATGATTTGGACCTAACCAGCCAAGCCCATGACTCAACCAAATATTCAAATAATGTTAGCCGGATCCACATAACAATAATGACCCAGCCCACAAAATAAAAGAAAACTGGCCCATGTATACAAAATTAGAACTGGCCCAAACAAAACTAATAGAACTGGCCCAAAACAAAACAAATAGAAATGAATCCGGCCCAACAATTAAAATTAGATTTCGGCTCAGCAAGAAATAGAATTGGCCCAACATAAAAAATAGAGTTTTGGGCCAACCAAACAAATGTTTAGGCCTAAGCCCCAAGCCCAACCGGTCATCTTCTCCACCAGCTCTACCAGCTCTCCTCCACCAGCCACCACTAACCACCCACCAACACTCCAACCTCACCGAAAAGGTTCGGTTTTGAACCCCCATAAAAACCCCATCTTCCAATACCAACCAAAACCCGATTCCCCCACTCTCACTAGCGCCAGCAACTCCAATTCCGGCCACCACCACTCCTCTCTACAGCCACCACTCTAAACCCCACCGAAAATACCCCAAAAGAAAACCCCTACAACTTTAGTTAACACTAAAAACTCAATTCCTAACTTCAACAATCCTTCATCAAAATGGTATCGACATCTCGTCTGCCATTAACAGTAATTCAAAGCTTTCAACAGCCCCCCCCCCCCACTCTACAACACTCAATCAAACCTCCACTACCACCAAACATCATCCCATCAAAATCCAAACAAAATTCTTAACATCAAGATTTAAAATATACATTACTAATCATGGACTCGCGATCTCGCCGCCATTAATAGTTGTTCAAGCTTTTTTTTCTAAGCTTCAACAACCCCACCCAAAACCGGCATTCAAACCTCCCAATATAACCCAAATCGATAGCACCCAACCACCAATTCTAAACCCGACTTCTCATACACCCCAACAGTTCAACCACCAAATAGCACAATACCACAGTTAAAATAAAAACCACAGTATCACAGTATCACAGTTCAACAGTTCCATTAAGAATTTCAACAGTTTCAATAAAAACTAAAAGATATCGACATAAATAAATAATTATAAAAACTTGTCGGAAACACTCGACAGTAATTCTTTTTATTCGTAGACGTAAAACTCTAGTTTCGATAAAAAGAAAAAAAACATAACTACTCACTTAATCAAAAGCTCCATGAATCTCTCCTAGTTCGAATCGTCGTGCTCCACCCTCTAGCAAACGGGCCGCCTCCATTTTTATCTCTAAAACCCTATTCTCCATAAAAATATGAATATATACTCGGGTTTGAAATCTAAGCCCAACACAGACTTGGGCCCATAAATTAGGCACGCATATCCCAAATCCAATTCAACAAATTTTAAATAAATTAATAAATTAATAAATAAATATGTATTTTAAATACGGGAGTTACAGAAGAGCACTCTGAACTTCGTCAAGATCAACATCTTCTCTATTCATAAATGTAGTCATTAGATGCTCATAGCTTTCTGGCAAGGATAGTATTAAACATGTTGCTTGATCTTCATCATCCATCTTCATGCCCACATTCAATTAATCCGCTAGGCATCGATGGAACTCACTAACGTGATGTTGCATCGTTGAACCATATATCCACCATCATGTACCGATAAAGACGCTTCTTAAGGTACTGATAGGGTTATATACTAAAAACATTATTTTTGTATTAACTCTAATTCTTTATATTTTGAATGATAATCATATAGGCAAATGTTATGCATATTATATATGTTATTAGTTATATGCATGCGTCTAATATTTTATGTTGTAGATAATATGGTGTATGGTGACACACAGAATATCATATCATTAGTACCTTATAAAGTATAAGTAAACGTTCACAACCTAGATGGATTTGGACAAACCATTGGTACGGTTGTAGTATAATCTGGTATTAGTCTATCTTGACTACATGATTATACTAGTACACTTTGTGTGTATTGAACAGGGCCAAGTGAGGTTGTTTCTCTTTATACTGACTATATAAGAGAACAAACACCTCTGTTATTATAGATGTTTGTCATCTTAATCCGGATATAATAACGGGCACTTACGTGCATTGTACGTTGCTTTAAATCATCAATGAGTGAGATTCATTTGTGAATTAATAAACTCGATGGATTGGGTAATGACATTGTATGTAAGGTGTGCTGTTGATTATAGAAGAAATCTGTGACCCGCAAGAAGTAGGGTTGATGATGTCCCTTTGAGGAGCTCATAAGGATTGTCATATAAACCCTACAGGTGGATTTAATCCGACATGACAATGAGGTTGAGTGGTACTACTCAAGGACATAAGAAGTTGATTAATGTAGTTGTTAGTAACTTGACTTAATCAATAGACATTCGATGTCTTAAACACGGGGAGATCAACAAACATATAATATGGAGCTCATAAACGTAACACGTAATTTGGGATTAGGGCAGTAGTGCAACAATGACCTTTAGTGGAATAAGTCATTTGTTGACGAACTTGGGCCGTGTGTTCTGGGCGAACATGGGAAGCCCAAGCCTATCAGGAGGTCCAACCCTAATTTCTCCCCATGGTCCCTGTTGTAGCCTATAAATAGAAATCTCTTTCTCTGGCCGTTTTTACCAAGGTTTTGCTCAAGAAAAGTAAGATCCAAATTCGGTTCCAACTTTGTGAGTGAGAGAGACCAAGAGAGAAAGAAGAGGCTGGAAAATCATTGCCCACACAACGTTCATTCTATTGATAGGAATATAACAGAAGATAAAGAGGTTGCTGATTTCGTAGATCTTTGATTCTCAGAAAAATCACAGCCAATCTAAAGGTATGATTTCTAACCAAACCGTGAACACCCTTTATTCCGCTGCGCATGAGTTTTTGCGGTTCGTAAATCATTCGGTGAAACCATAACGGTTCCTACAGGTACATCTTGTTCGTCATGCTCTTGGTTATATACATAGACTCTAGTTTGAGCCAAATACCGGCAGTGGTATTTTCTTCCATCACACTATACATGATCTCATTAGCAAGACATAACTGAATTGATGAACAAGTCTGAAGATCAAACTCTTCCCAATCAATATTACTCATACTCACCGCCTTAGATTTAATCCTCTTTAAAACCTTGTGCAAACCTTGTTGGATGAGGATGCCCATAACTTGGATCCTCTAAATCCCAAAATTATCCTTCCCATTAAACTTCTCTACTTTAAACCTTGTGTTTGACATCTTGGGAGCCATCTTTCAAGTTACACACAACAACCCAAAAAAATAATTTCACTTTGGAATTTAATCGAACACCTTGTCTACACAAATTTCGAGCACTAAACTCAAAATCCTAAGTCATATACCTACGCTCTGATACCAATTGTTGTGAATAGGACAATACGGAAACAACGTTATCTACAAACAATAGATCAATCCTACACAAGGATCAATCCTTCTCACTAGACAAGATTTCAACGCCCTCCAAAGTAATCCCAACACTTCTCAATATCAAATAACAAGTATCTAAAATAAAACAATAATGTAAAAGAATAACAAACCACAAGACGAGATATATCGTGGTTCGGCAATTTGCCTACATCCACACTGCAAGTTCCAAGCTTTACTAGATGTCCGGAGTAACAGATTACAAGTCTATCAATTCACTCACAAATAACGAACACTCAACTCACAAAGAATTGCTCTCTTATAATCTCTCTCTTTCTTGGTTTTGGTTAAGTTAGATTTCTACATAAAAAACCTATATTTATACTATTTCAGAAAAAACTTCCGAAACAATCTTTTCAAGCTGAAATCTGATTGGGCTGCTGGCGCCCTCAAAAACCAAAGTCGGTCTTGGGTCACACCTAATCGTCTGGAGCTCGACCAAGGCATGAGCGCGGGGCACGCCTTTATCAAGGCAAAAGGAGCGTTGGGCTCGCATTACACGTGAGAGAGAAAAAACACATTTTTCTCTACAAATTGACTTCGTTAAATTTGTGTTGTACTAGGTCATGTGGGATAGTCGTGCCCCTAAACAATTGTTTGGCGGGCTTGTGCTAAAAACTTAGCAAGCCCAGCACTTGTAAATGAACTTCACAAAAAAAAATACAATACAATCCAACAAAACCAAGCTATTTAAGTATAGGAGCGTGGTATTTACACCCCACAAAAATAGGTTTGTCACCCCTTTGCTTAAATTAGTGGTATTGGCACCCCTCCATTTATTTCTCTTCCAAAGCACCCCACCCAATTTAATCTCAATTGAAATTGATGACACAAAACAAACAACTTTAGCGTTGAAAGTCGTGGCTGTTCTCTCCCGCACCTCTCAATTTGCACCTTTCGCTATCTATTAATATAAAATAAACCACTCTACAAAAAATTATAAGTCACAAATGGTAAATTTGCAGGAGCTCAATGTCGCGATTATTACCATCTTGCAGGAGTTGTATGCCGTAGGATACAAGTATATATATACCAATATGAGTTAAAAGCTAAGGGAGAAAGACCCACGACAGCAAGTTTCCATAGCAATTACCATATCGCATAGCCCATGTGTTGTGGTATTTACATGTTAGCGGACCAGTGTGTCCCCCGACATTAAAAAGTGACTAGCGACAAAAAGTTTCCATAATGTAACACTATTTTGCAGAAACTCGATGCCGAGAATAATACCATATTGCGGATATTGCGTCCTAGGACACTAAGAACTTTTTTGAAAAAGATACCCACGATTCATTAATGATGTATTGGTTATGCAAAGTGTACTGCTCTTCCATAGTTTATATAGTGATTGTTGTTGATGAAAAAATAACTTTTGCTCTCATCACACAAGAATAATTTGAACTGAAGTGTCGTTTTTACGACCATTCTTATAATCATATTGAGAGTCAAGTCTCCAAACCATCGGTTCAAGTCTACTAAGAGTGGAACTTTCGCCTTATTGTGATTCATCCATACAAGTTCTTTTACATGTATGTTAATTTCAGAGTCCCGAACATGCTGAAGTAGTTCGAGCTTACAATTTTAGAATAACTTGATTATTTTGCGTAGTTCGAATTATGACTGTAAATGTGTGATTTAGCTTTTCCTTACACACTGTCCACTGGGGACTGGAATGGGTTGTTGGGTGGACCGAGTTCGTCTTGGGAACGAACTGCTTACGTATCTTGCTCTTGGTTTTTGTGGGGGAGAGCAGAATCAGGTCTGGCGTAGTTCATAGGAGAGGTATTTATAGACATTGAGAGTGTATCCTTGCCCACCACGTGTAAAGGGTGTCCCAAACGAGGGGTGGAGATCAGGATAGCATGTGAGAACTGTCCTCATAGGTCTGCTGTAATGATGTGGAGTGGCAGTCTGTACAAGTAGCTTGCGGCAGTGACCAGTAGCTGACGGCCAAGATTTGTGCAAGTACATCTTTAGTCATGATTGCTTCTGGAAGGGGTATCTGAGTCACTTCCTAGCGTAGTTCGCGTGGTGCTGCGACCTGTCTGTAGCGTTCTATTAGCTCATGGATGCGACCTGGATCCATAGGTCGATGCGTCATTTCCACCATGTTAGGCGTGTGCTGGATAGAGAATATCACTCCCCTACACAGCCCCCTCTCAGTAGGTTGTGAAAACGACCTGCTAAGAGAGATCGGTAGCGCACGTGGAGCATGCTAGAGGTGGAAATTTCCAAATGATCCGTGAGGAGCGGCTCGTGTGTTAACCATGTGAGCTGGTGGGTGACGCGTTTGACGCGTGTTCAAACCGCGTGGCGGGATCTGGCGATTCTGCAGAAAAAAACGTGCCACCCCATTTTTGGGATGTGAAAAGACGGGGAATGATTGGTTGGAAGTCGGGGCAGCTAGGGGGGTATAATCATGATGCCTTGGAAACTGGAGGGCGGTTGCTCGTAAAGCTCAAAGTGCGTATACCACGGCCTATAGTGAGTATGCCAAGCTGGACGAGAAGTATTGTCAGCTAAAAAAGGCAGACGGGGCTCAAAGGACGGGTATGCGCGTTGTTCTGCGGGCGGTGAGGCACGTTCCTTCGACCAGCATTGCTCCTCAGGACAAACATGTGGTCGCGGCTCCTTGATGGTGATTTCTCTTCTTTGTCTTGGTAAGAAACTTGGTTCATTTGGTAGTTATTGTGTCTGTTCTTCGCCCCTACGAGGGTTAAACATTAGAGCTGTGTTTTCAGGCTTACCTGAGCAGTTCGTCTTTGTTGATACAGAGAACTGGTGTCCATGAAAGTGGCAGTTTGTTAATTTTTCTCCCTTTGTTCACCGGTCCGATCTGGATTTTCTGGGTAAACCCAAACAGATCGGTGGTTAGAACCGGTTATCCGGCCCACCGGGTCGTAGTAGCCGTGGTAAATGTATGCTTAATGTTATCTTTTGCTTAACTGCTTGTAGCTATTACTCTGTTTATGGGGCTTGTTTCTGAGATGTACTCTTATAAAGCGTTATGTTTGTGTAGTATTGCTCGGGAGAGCGATCTGGGAGATGTAAGTGTCCGATTAGTTTAGACTTAGGGGGCTCATGACCCTACAAGTTTCTGAGGGCGTGTTGCTCGCTGAGAGCGTTCTCGCAGAGTTGATCCTAAGGGTATAGGTCCTCAACTAGCGAGACTCGGAGAGGCTATAAGCCTGTAAGCTCTTGAGGCGTTACGCTTCGAGGCGTGTGTAGCCCCCGAGGCGTCTTCTTTGCCCCGAGGCGTTCTCCGCGGAGTTGATCCTAGGAGTATAGGTCCTCAACTAAGCGAGACTTCGAAGAGGCTCTAAGCCCAATAAGCTCCCTCGAGGCGTTACGCTACCGGAGGCGTGTAGTAGCCAGGGTGTGTGCTTGCTCCCGAGGCGTTCTCGCGAGTTGATCCTAGGAGTATAGGTCCTCAACTAGCGAGACTTCGGAAAGGCTCGAGCCTGTAAGCTCTGGCGTTCTACTACCGGCCGAGGCGTCTTTGCTCTGAGGCGTTCTCCAAAAGTTGATCCTAGGAGTATAGGTCCTCCACTAGCGAGATTCGGAGAGGCTCTGAGCCTGTAAGCTCCTGAGAGCGTATGTAGCCCCTGAGGGCGTGTTGCTCCTGAGAGCGTTCTCGCAGAGTTGATCCTAGGAGTATAGGTCCTCAACTAGCGAGACTCGGAGAGGCTACTAGAGATGTTGTCAGTGCATATGTACTGATGGTGCTTGTGGTGCGAGTAGCTTGGCTTGGAGATACGAGTAAATGCCGTATCTTATAATAACAATCTTAAGTAACATATACTTGAGTTTTCAGCAAATGGAAACATGAATTACACAACATAATGATACTAACGATAAAACTTCTTTAACAAGTACGTGTTCCAAGGTCGTGGCAATAACTTTCCCTCGTGTGTTTTAATCCAGTACGCTCCATTGCCAATGACGCGTTCCACTATGTAAGGGCCTTTCCACGTTGGTGCTAGTTTAGAGTCATCTTGAGTTTTTTTCAAGACTAGGTCCCCAGATTGAAAAGATCGAGGATGTACTCGTTTGTTGTAGGACCGCTTTAGGATCTGTTGGTAAGATGCTACTCTGATAGCTGCTAGGTCACGTCGTTCTTCCAGCAGATCGACCTCCCGAGCTAGTACTGAGTCAATATGCCCTGATTCGACAAGTTCAGATTGAGTTGTCGTGATTGTCAGCTCGGTGGGGATGACAGCTTCTGTGCCATAACATAAGGAGAATGGTGATTACGCGTCTTTGGAGCCATTTGTGATCGCGGTGAGCCCATAGCATGTTCTCGAAATTGGTTTGGCCATTGGCTTTTGTTCTTTTCAATCTTTTTCTTCAAATTCTCTAAAATGGCTTTATTGCTGGCCTCTGCCTGTCCATTGCTTTGAGCGTACTGGGGAGTGGAGAATGTGTGAACGATCTTCCACTTGGCTAGGAACTCTCTGACTGTTTTGCCCTTGAACTGGGAACCATTGTCCATCACCAGTGTGTGTGGTAAGCCAAATCTGGTGATGGTATGAGTCCAAATGAAATTCTTGACATGTGACTCTTTGACGTGTGCCAACGAAACTGCTTTGACCCACTTAGTGAAGTAATAAGTGGCAGCCAGGACAAAGCGGAAGCCGGTGCTCTTTTGAGAGATGAATGGTCCCATAATGTCCATGCCCCACATGTGGAACGGCCAAGGGCTCGCGATGTTGATCAGTTCGCGGGCTGGCTAAATGATGTTGTGCCCAAATGTTTGACATTTGACACACTTGAGGACATACGTTTTGGTATCGATCTGCATACGGGGCCAAAAGTATCCTTGGGAAAATTGCTTTATGGGCCAACGAAGCGACCTCGGATGGTTTCCACACTCTCCTTCATGGATCTCAAATAAAAAATTAACCCGACCTTGCTCGATCGATGCATCTCGGATAGAGGTCCCCAGCCAGATTTGTGAAATAACCCATCATTTACCAAACAATAGCTCGTGCACGGTGTGGAATTTTCACCCCACGCACTCATCATCGAAGTGTATCGTCTTTGGATGTACCGTATAATAGGGTCTGCATCCATGTTTGACTCATCGATCTCCGGAGAGTGGGCACAGTTCATCGATCGCTAAGACATGGTTAAGCTTTGTAAAGTCGGGTCGGTCGACCACTTCAATGGTCGGTTGTCTAGGGGCGCGATTCGATTATCCGAGTGGCGAATGCGCTAAAGCTATCTGCGTGGCGGTTCTCGTCCACGCAAAAAATGGTGTCTTGTAGCTCTGAAGCGAAGTAAATCATTAACAACTTGAAGGTACTTGGAAAGGTTACCTTAAGTTGGTAGTATACTCTTTTTCGCGATTTGGCGAACAACCGGTTCGCGAGTCACTAAAGATTTGGAGCTCCTTTACACCGAGTTGGATTGCCGCCGCGAACCCCATTATTAATGCCTCGTTACTCAAAGCCGTTATTGGAGGTTCGCGAAGTCTATGCTTAACCTTTTTCTATCATAGCTCCCTCGAGGGATACTAAAATGATTCCGATACCACTGCCTCCTAGGTTACTGGAACCATCAGCGTATAGGGACCAGACTATTTTTATGTTTGTTTTTGTGGGTGCGATCTCTGCTTCTGACTCCCAATTGGGGTCGTCGACTGGAAAATCTGCTAGGAAATCTGCGACGACCTGGCCATTCTGCGACGTGCAGGGGACGAAGTCCATATGGTGCTCGCCCAACTCTTCAGCCCATATCGCCATCCTAGTAGTCTTATTCTCCTTGTGAAGGATCCACTTCAATAGAAGATCGCTAAGTACTTTGATTGGATGAGCTTGGAAGTAAAGTCTGAATTTTCTTGCCGAGTATAATAAAGCAAGCACTGCTCTTTCCACGTGAGAATAATTCTTCTTGGCTGGGGTGAGCGTCTTACTTGTGAAGTAGATCGGCTTTTCTGAATTGTTTTCCTCTTTAAAGAGAACCGAACTGATGGCGAAGTCTGATACTGCCAGATAGAGCCCTAGTGTTTCTCCGTCAGTTGGTTTGGCTAAGACGGGAGGCGTTGTGAGGTATTCCTTGAGAGTGGAGAATGCTTGGTGACATTGATCGTTCCATGAGAACTTTCGCCTTTTTCAGGGATCTCAGTAGGAATGGTCGACTTTTCCGGCGCTTCTCGATATGAATCGGTTGAGTGCGGCGACCATGCCCGGCGGTTTTGTATCTGTTTCTTTGTTTGTGGGTCGGGCATGTCTAAGAACGCCCTAATTTGGTCTGGATTTGCCCGATACCTCTTTGAGACCTGATATCCTAAGAATTTTCCGAGGGCGGCTCAAAAAGGCATTTCTCCGGGTTCAACTTCATTCTAGTTAAGCGTAATCTTGAGAACGCTTTCCGAGGTGGGTGAGGTGGTCGCTTTTTTGCTTTTTTTGCGACCATGTCGCCTATGTAGACCTCCATGGTGTCACCTAACATGTCCTGGAACATGTCAGTTACCAGTCGTTGATAAGTCGCCCCTGCGTTCTTGAGTCCGAACGGTAGAACGTTGTAGCAATAAATTCCTTACTCAGTGATGAATGAGGTCTTCTCCTGATCTTCCTCAGCGAGTGGTATTTGGTTGTACCCACTGTATGCATCCATGAATGATAACAGCTCGTGCCCACAAGTCTGGTCGACTAGTCGGTCGATTCTAGGTAGTGGGAAGCTGTCTTTAGGTGTTTCTTGGTTGATGTTGGTGAAGTCGACGCACAGGCGGACTGTACCATTCTTCTTCGAAACTGCCACGATGTTTGCTACCCAATCTAGGTAATCGACCTTCCGGATGAAACCGACTTGCTTGAGTTTATCGGCCTCATCGTTCGCTGCTTTTTGAAAACGTAATGACAATCTTCTAGGTCGTTATCGAACTGGTTTGGCACCAGGGTTGACGTTTAACCTATGGCATGCAACGCTATAATCTATACCAGGTACGTCGATATACAACCAAGCGAACACATCTTTATTCATGGACAAAAAGTTTACAAGATGAGCTTTAAGTGTGGGGTCGAGGTTAGCCCCGACATAAACGAGTTTAGGGTCGTCTTCTGTTCCCAAATTCACTTGCTGCCTTTCTTCAGTCGGTGCCGGGACCTGTGCTTTTTGAGTGCTCTCTGGAGGATTGCACTTTGTAGATGTTATGCTGGTCTGATGAGTGGTTGTAGTAGCTCTAGGAGCTGGAGCGTCTTCTGTGGTTACCACAACAGGTCGGTGATTTACGTGGCCGCGACAACGAAAGCTAGAATGGTTTGTTCGCGGTACCTTTGGTTGTATGAGAGTGGGGGGATCTCTAGGCTCTGCTTGCGCGGGATGCTCTCTACTGGGGCGACCTCTAGGATTTGTAATGTTGGGACAACTACTGCCTTAGTGGAGCTCGGGATCTGGGCTGGTGAGAGGAAGTTTTTGTTGGAGCCCCCAGCGTTCTGCTTTGGTAAGTTGGCTCTGACCTCGGCCACTAAGTCTTTGGCCATTGTATAGCTGGTGGGCTCGTTTCTGATGTTGATGGGAGATTCAGTGGTCTTGTTCGCTGCGATGATCTGGTTACAATGATAGGCCTTGAGCTGGTTGCTCCGAAGCTCCAGCATTCCTCTCGGGCCAGGAAAACGGATCACCTGATGCAATGTGGAAGGCACTACCTGCATTTGATGGATCCATCGTCGTCCTAGAATAGCATTGTAGGACGACTTGGTATCGAGGACGCCAAAAACCGCGGTTGAAGCTGACATTGTCTTCGAGGAGCCACCGAGGCCGGGAGTATGATGTCTCCTATTGGGTTACCCAGGCGCCGATCGTCTATGAAGACCGATTTTGGCGTGTTCATCTCTTGGATGGTATGGTAGAAAAAATATCGCGACGAGCTGCCGGGGATCTATCAAAACTTCGCTTGGCGGTCCAAAATGGCTGATTTTGGCGTGGACCACGAGTCGCGTCGTTGTCGGGGAGGCAAACCTTGTTGAGGTCGGCCTCAGAAGGTGATATATATCTCCCGATCTGCGTCTGAAGCGTACGTGGTGCGGGTGCGGCCTGCGAAGAAAAGTTGTAAACTTCATGAAGGCGCCAACGCCTTCTCTTTCTCTAGATGTAGAAACGAAATCATCCCTGAAGTATGATCATGTGAATGGTTACATCATATTCCCGACTTTGTTGGCGGGTTGGCGGCGATCTTGATGAGAGCGGTCTCGGGGCGCCCTCGTGAGAGGCGACCTTGGGGCTTCGATCGTTACGCCGAGGTGGGGATCTACTTCGTACTCTGCGGGCCATGAGCTTGTAGGGCGCAGTCGCCCGTCTGGTATGTTGGTGTATTGCTTGATGTGTCCGGTTTCTATGAGATCCTGCAAGTAATGCTTGAGCCCCCAGCATACATCGGTCTCATGGCACCTAGCTCGGTGGAAATCGCAGTAGGGCTGGTCAGGGCGATCTGTCGGTTGTCTGATCTTAGGTCGGTAGTAGGTAGCTCGTTTTATCTTTTCTAGTATGTAACTAGGAGATCTGGTGAGTATGGCGAATTCTCGGTCATTGCTCGCTTTGAGTTTGGAGGGTTGCCCTTGTTGTCGGGGTCGTTTTTTAGAGGATGATGTTATCTCGTAAACTTCTCCTTCTTCTACTTCTTCTTCTTGGTTCTGATTTTTCAAACCTTCTTGTAACTTGATGTACCTATCAACTTCGAGTCTGACTCATGACGTTCGGTTTGTTCTTCGGGGAGGCGATTTGGTGGCCTTGATGTTGTTGAGGGTGCGGGTTTTTGTAGAAAGCCACCACCGGCGAATGACTCTTTGAGGCCACTCTCCATGTCTAATAGTTCGGTTTGAACCGACTTAAGAAGGAGGCGGAAGGTTTCCTCCTTGCCGAAAGTGCAAGTTGAAAGAGTGAATTGAGATCGCCCTTCTTCGTGCGTTATGGGCGATATTGGCTTCGCGAGCAATTCGGTGAGCCGTTTCTTCAAGTTTTTCCGGCTCGGGCCTCGAGGGAGAAGAACCGGTCGAGTGGGACATCTTTTAGACTAGCGGAAATAGTTTGCAATGAAGGTGGTTGAACTTCGGTGCCTTTGTAGAGTGCTAGACTTTGAACATACCGGAGCTATATCTTGGCTTTGGGCATGCGGCCATCGTACATTAAGGGAACCGTGGTTGGGCCGAAATCTGGAGGAGAAACTTTGCGGAGCGGCTTCGATTAACAAATGTAGATCTTGGCGGTAGGTTTTCAACATCTTTTGCACTATCACGGGTGGAGTCTTTCTTTACGCATTTTTGTCGAGCCTTTGGCTCAACTCGTTGATCTATCGATGGACGTTGATGGCGTCATCCTCTGCGCAGTGGCACCTAGTGGGTTACGTGTATCCACTTGTGCGTAGTGTGACGTTTTCTGCATGGTGAGCTATTTGCTTTCGTTTACGAATCCTAGTTATCCCCTGCTAACATGTGGAGTTGAGCTTGAGGCTTGCCATGCTTCGTGGGCTTGAGTTTTGGTTCTGGTTTGTTTGGGAAGTGGTTTGGTTTCTCAAGTAATCGAGACCACGAACGGCCAATGTAAAGGTGTGATTTAGCTTTCCCTTACACCACGGTCGACCGGAATTTGGAATGGGTTGTTAAGGTGGACCGAGTTCGTCTTGGGAGCCCGAATCTTACGATATCTTGCTCTTGGTTTTGTGGAGGAGAGAATCGTAATGTCAGCGTAGTTCATAGGAGAGGTATTTATAGTCATTGAGAGTGTATCCTTGCCCACCGTGTAAAGGGTGTCCCAACGGATATCGGGATAGCATGTGAGAACCGCCCTCCTCATAGTCTGGCAGAATGATGTAGAAAGGCGCGTCTGCATACAAGTAGCTTCTTGGCGAAACCGATGGTGGCGGCCAAGATTTGTGTAAGTACATCTTTAGTCATGATTGCTTCTGGAAGGGGTATCTGAGTCACTTCCTAGCGTAATTCGCGTGGTGCTGCAACCTGTCTGTAGCGTTCTATTAGCTCATGGATGCGACCTGAATCTATAGGTCGATGCGTCATTTCCACCATGTTAGGCGCGTGCTGGATAGAGAATATCACTCCCTTACAATGACTTTGTTAGTTTATTAAGCTAGCTTTCGAGTTTGAAAATATGCATATATAGAATTATAGGCTTATTGTTATTAAATTGGTAGTGATGTTTAGAACTGATATATCGTGATATATCGACTTGCTTGTAAATATAATTATATTTGATCAGGGCCATTGACTTGATAATAAAGTATATATAACAAGGAAAAATATATACTCGCACTCCCTTTCTCTTAGTTTGGCCAATACATTTAAAATTTACCTTTGAATTAGGAGTAGAACGAGAGGGAAAAAGTGTACGCGCCAACAACGATTTCAAATTTTCTTAGGGAGGCGAACTGTTTTGGAATATAAGGACAAAAAAAGGTGGGGGTGTATACCAAATGGGTGCTAATCCCATTTTATAGGGTGTAAATACCGCCGCCCTAAGTATAAACATGAATAACTGGATGAGCCCTCCACTTTTACTAATGAGATGAGACCATGAGAGATCAAGAGTGACTAGGATGATGTCTCTGTACACCTGTAATTTTGTAGTTTCATTAGAGCAATTTCAATACAAATAACAACTTATTACCTCCACATACGTACTATATGGGATTATTTTCCTTTATAATTATTTTTTTGGTGAGAAGCTATTAGAGGTTGCCCCAATGCAAAAGTGACTTTAAAATTCGGATGAAATATTTTTATTTTGTATGAATGTAAAAAATAAAAAAATATCGAAAAAAACACGCCAGACGATCATTCAGTCCGGAAAAAAATAATAAAAAACAGTAGATAAAAGTTGCGTGACATTCCGTCCGAAAAATAAAAATAAATGTGAGACGGAATAAAAGATTATGTCCGAACATCACAAGTTGATAACTATCTCAGTAGCAAGTGTTACCTTTATTGTAACTTCGTGAAAAACTACTGTCATTGTCACCTTTGCATTGGGTCATTGTTTTTTGCTCATAAGGGTGACATGTAGGCAGTGGCAGAGCCGGGGGAGGGGGGGGCAAGGTACACCCTGGCTCACCCTCAACTTCTTAATTTTTTTTTTAATTTTTTCTATTTTTTTTTTTTCCGATAATACTCAAAAAAAGCAACTACCATATATATGAAAACGGTTTTGTTACTAAACCCTCACTGTAACTGACCCCAAAATAAAAACTCATTTTCCCTAACTAACGTGAGGAAGCTCTCGATCTATAATTTTATGTATTTTGATAAACAACACTTTTGCCATGTGTTTTTCCTGGTTTGGAAAAACAAAAAAGATGAAAGAGAAAAAAAGAGTAATAACACTCTTAAGTCTCAGTCCCAATAATTTATATATATGTATGTTTTCTAAACCTTAATTCCCCAATCTCTTATTTTTTTAGTTTTTTGTTAATGAATTTTATTAATTATAATTCAATTTTGTATGTAATGAATTCGATCTATTGGTTACTCGAGTCCATTACAATTTTAATTTGTTGCATAATTTTTTTTGATTGTCAATTGTAGTGAATTTATTACTTTTGAATCTACTTAAGACATTGATTGGAATTTCGGGATTGAATGAAAATGAAAACAATTAAAATAAACGTTAAAGTGATGACAAAAAAATATGTACTAGTGTCTAAACATGTGCAGTTTAAAACAATGGTGGGATCATAAATCATGTTGGCGTGACAAGCTAGCTTGAAAATCCAAATTTTGCCTACCCACTATAGATTTTTGAGAAAGCGTAAATATGAGAATTATATTCCCAATCTAGAATTTGTAAACGCTTTGTAAGTCTGTAACACCATTTTTTGCTATTAATATTAATTACCTTTTAGCCAAAAAAAAAAAAATCTAAATATTGTTATTCTTTATTGCGCCTAAGTGTTTTTTTTTTCCTAATGTCTTTTGGACTATTTTCCTTACAGTTCCAAAGAATTCATTTTTTTTTTTCATTTGTCGAATTTTAAAATGGTTTCCATAAGCATATATATTTGTAAGAAGCATATATTTCTAGGCACTTTATTCTTAAGTTCTTAATTTTCCAAAGCTAAATGTCTATGTATTTATTTTTTTCTCCTAAATCAATTTATTAAGCAATCAGTCTTTTGTAATTCCAAAATTTACATGTCTTTTGTGATGGGATTTGAATTGTGTTTTTTTTATACTTTAAAAAAATATGCAAGGAAAACAAAAATTCGACAAATTGGGTGTTATCTTATTTTAGTTTTTTTTTATAGTGACTAGTTGTGGCTCACCCTCACCCAATTTCTTGGATCCGCCACTGCATGTAGGGCAAGGAACGGGTTGGATATGGCTATATCCGAATCCGAAATTTTATATCCGAATCCAACCAGATAACACTAAAAATAATAATAAAAAAAAAAATCCAAAAAATATATCTGAACCCGACAGGCCCAAATCCAAACCCGACCTGAATAAATAAATAGATATAAAAATCAGCTCGAACCCAAATTATTCAGATTCGAGTCAAACCCTACCCGATTCCATGCCATAGTGACCGATTGCTATTTCCCTTAAAAGTTATTTGCATTAGAAATGCTCTTACAATGTAATAATGGATAAAACCACTTATCACAAAAGTAACCAATTAGAGAGTAGATAGACATATGTTAATGCCATATATAAATCATAAATGGTGCTCTGAGATCATTTTCAACTACGGTAACACAGTTAAACTGCCCATCACCACTATTTGTGTGTCCAGTTTTGCCGTTCCAAAATTGTGTGTCAAGTATCCTGAATTGGTATCATACACAATTTTGAAACAACAGAACAGAATTCCAAATCATGCAAGTACGTAACCTCGTAAAATTGACAATTATCAGGCCCAATATTAGAAGCCCAATTAAAGGCATCAAAATAACGAGGCGCGAATCAGAATATCCGATCCATAATCACAAAACAAAATGGGTAAATTGGTACCAAAATGTCGGTGAGTTGTTAGTCGCGTCGAGTGCACCCAAAATGGCTCGCTTTACAAATAATTAAGACTTCTAACTCACGATCCGCTTGACCGGGTCCGTTTCTCTTCTTCAGTTCCACGGAGAGAGAGAGAGAAGAAGGGCGAGATGCTGTTTTTTTACCTGATCTCACTGCCGTTAACATTAGGCATGGTTGTGATCACGCTTAGATATTTCGCTGGTCCAGATATACCTCGTTATGTTCTATTCACCGTTGGATACGCTTGGTTTTGTTCCTTATCAATCATCATTCTTGTCCCTGCCGACATTTGGACCGTAAGCCACCACCCCATCTAATAATTTATATTTATATTGAATTGTTTTTTTTTGGAAATTAGATTAAATTGGCCGATCTTATAACTGACTTTGTTATTTGTCACAGACAATAATTGGTCAAGAAAAAGGGGGCATCGGATTCTTTTGGAGCTGGTCGTATTGGAGTACGTTTGCTCTTACATGGTAATTTAATGTTTAGAATGGAGGAGATCTTGTTATGATTATAATATATATATTCGTATTGCATCTTCGATGTGAGTGTGAACTCTTGTCACGTTATCAGGTGTTGTAACCAGTGAGAGTTGCATTCACTGAAGAGTTCGCACAGGCACAAATTGGCATGAGTTTTTTGTTGTTATCATGATTTCCGATATTTTTTTTATTTGGGACTTTGGGGAAAGCACCTTTGAAATTGAAAGTAGAAGAAATCCATTCCAAATGCTCTTTGTCGTATTTCATTTTATTGTGATTTTACTATATCTAGGCATTTGGAAGTAGAGGGGCAATGTGGTTTTTTACAGTAATACTTTTATCATTTGCGCAAAAGCTTCTTGTGGCTCTGGTCCTTTTTCTGGATTTATAAGTTTACTGTCTGGCTATATCGATAAGTTAAGTTCTGTTCAGCTATATTGAATTATTGATATGAGATCTGAGAACCCTCACGGGGAAAATAGAATCATAGAAAGAGGGTGCTGAAATGTTTATTTGGCCTGTTGCTCCATCTGAAAGTTTTATTCTTTAACTCTATGATTTTGTCTAGTGCTCTTAATCATTTTTACACTTCACTTATAAGCAAACCACCTCCGTTATGGCTCACATTCTAAAGACACTGGTAATAATAAATTGAATAAGGGCTGCATGTTGTACTTTATTATTTTCATATACTGGGTAGGTGTGTTTTTGTATTTTGTCATGTTGTTGAATGGATTTGTATCTGAGTGATACACATATCCTCATTGTTTTATATTATATTATGTCTCTAAGCAGGGCTGTGGTGCCCACTATTCAGGGTTATGAAGATGCTGGAGACTTCAACATGGTAGAACGATTGAAGACAAGTTTGCAAGCAAATTTGGTCTTTTATCTAAGTGTGGGATCTATTGGCCTCGTTGGACTCATTCTGCTCATTACCATGCGCAGACATTGGTTTGTCATTCACCCACAAAATTTATTTTTGTTAGATAAGTAGATGCTTCTTTAGTTCTTTTATATAATTGTATGCTTTTTTACCTTTCCTTTTCTAAAGTAGTTCTTATTGGCATACTTCATTCCAGTTTATTCTCCATCTGATTAAAGTACTTAGTTCCAGGTCATTGTTTTTGGTTCTCATTTGCTAGAATGTTCAAAACACCTCAGGTTCTAGCTGTTTGTTTCATTTTGGCATGCCAGATCAATTAAATTTTGCACATGGCTCTTGTTTCTTTCGTTTTCTCAGGGATTGAGATCAACAGGCAATCTGAGTTTTTCATGTTTTCTCCTTTACCGTGTGATAGATAATTCATGAGTAATGCTCACACAGCTGAAGTTTGAGCTAGTCCGTTCATTGAATTGATTTCCCAATCTAGAACACCATCAGACATCTATCGCAATGGAGGATAGTCAGTTGTCTCATATACTTATTTGGTGTTTATGTTTTTTTTCTGTACCAATAATGTATTTTTTTTTTTCAAAACATGTATCGTGATATTTAGACTGTTCTTCATAAATATGTGCTATTATATTATCTTGTATCCTTTTTGATCTTTTCTGTCTTGATAATGTTGTTGACAGGAGTGGTGGTGTTATGGGTTTAGCCATGGCTTGCTCAAATACTTTTGGGCTCGTGACAGGTGCATTTCTTCTTGGCTTTGCTTTGAGTGAAATACCAAAGAGCATTTGGAAAAATGCAGATTGGACTACTCGTCAAAAAGTTCTCTCCCATAGAGTTGCTAAAATGGCTGTGAAACTTGATGACGCTCATCAGGAATTTTCAAATGCTATTGTCGTAAGTATATTCCTATCACATGTAGGGAATAAAGTATTCGGCCCGGTCCGCCCCCCAACAAAAAAAAAAAATCCATGAAAAACAAAACTGACAGACACAAAAGCGACGAAAGTTAATAACAATAATAGTAGGTTCTTCTTGGAAGGCTAACCAGATCTTTAATTGTCCTTGGAAGATTATGTTCCATCAACTTTTGTTGTGTCTTCCTGTCATCTAGATATGAGAAATTTTGGATTACAGCATTCATAATTGGTTGATTTCTTTATTTATGGATATCTTATTGGTTGCTTTTTTTTAGCTAAATTCTCATGTTGTAGTTCATTTTTGTGTTACTCCATAATATCGACTGTTCTTTCTTTAGGTTGCTCAAGCAACATCGAACCAGATGTCCAAGCGCGACCCTTTGAGACCATACATGGATATTATAGATAGCATGTTACGTCAAATGGTATTCATTTTTTCTTCAAAGTCGTTCATAAGTACTTCGACCAATATTACATTGGAAGCTTCTGATATGTCAAGACAATATGTTGAACGCATCTTCCTTTCTTCAGTTTATAGAGGATCCATCCTTCAAACCACAAGGGGGAAGGTTGGGCGAAAACGATATGGACTATGACACTGATGAGAAATCAATGGCTGAACTTAGACGTCAACTAAGGATAGCTCGGGAGGAGTACTACCGGTACAAAAGGTATACAGATATATTTTTTTCCATTAGGCTTTTGGAATTTTGTGGTCTTATATAAATATCAATACACAAACCTTAAGTCTTGATTGTTTCAATAAAAAATTGTGGTTCGATCATTTTGCATAATTTCTCGGAGTCCTATAATACCATTAAGATACTTACTTTAGAAGCAAACAGGTGCTACAAGGAGTTGTATAATATCATTAAAGAAAACACAATAAATAAATGGAGTTTCTTTTTAAAACTAGGAGGTAAAAAGAATTTTCCATAAATTCCATCCTACAGTCTACAAATGTTTCCTGGAAAGAAAACCTATTGCAGACACTTTGATGTGATTTAAAAGAAAAAAAAAAGGAAGTAAAGAATTTAGGTCTATTGGAAAATTAAAATAACCGAATTGAATACTGATTGTTGAATAACATGAACGCCTTCATACTTGATTCAGTTTAAGAAATTGACATGGTGGATGGTTGCTTGTATGGGATGCAACTGGACTATATATTACATATACTATTTTACTTAACTACTAATAAAACATCTACTAATGCTATAATTTTACCTTGATAAGTGTATTTTCTGACATAATCTTTCACGTAACATCTTTCCATAAAACCTGTAGGAAATCACCTCTCTGCTTAGAATATCTGAATTGTGGTATTTATTGAGCCCTAAAAAGAAGACATGTGGTGGACATGTACTTCCAATAATATGGATAGTTGTGTTTCTGAGTTAATATTGGTTGAAACTTGGAAGCATTAATTGAAACTTTCTATTCAAATGTTTGGTTCATTAAACCAGATAAAGATTGCATTCAATGAATCCAATTGATGGCAGTAATTTTTCATAATAATGACTATTGCAAGAATTAAATACATGTCCTTAAATGAAAATTTTCGGTAGACGCTTCAGTTGGACTACTACCAATCTGCGGCCAATATCAGTGGTCTTTATCTGTCCAAGATAAACTACAATTTTTTTTACGTTGTTACTAGCTCGGACGAATCCTCGATTCTAGTTCGGATGAATCCTCGAGAACACGAAATCTAGTCTTTTTAATAGCTCCAATAGAAGTCACCACTTTCTTGTGGATCTCTCTAATGAAGTGTACCTTTGAGGTATGGGCGTCAAGTTTTTTTTTTTCATGTGTAATCCATCCAAACTTGTCTCTCGAGTCTTTGCAGGGAATGCGATCGTGATATCTTCTTTCGTGCTAGACATGCTGAAGAGTATCACAGTTCTGTTAGATATATGTAATTGAAGATGTTATACCCTTAATGTCATCTTGCATGTTGTAGCTTATGTATAGCTTACAAATGCAGTGATATAAGCATGACCATAGTTATCAAATCGTATATCGTATCGTATATCGTTTGTCATTTTCAACGTATCAAATATCGAATCATATCGTGTATGGTATGATACGCCTAATTTGTTTTTTTTTTATAGTTTTATATGTGCTTGTGCATGTATCTGTAAGTTTTATAGATAAATAGTCTTACCACACACAATACTACTCGTGTATGGTACAAAATGTCATCATTTTCAACGATTAGGCCCAAATTAGTATTAGACATAAAAGGATAAGCTAGTTGTTAGATGAGTAAGCTAGTTGTTGCTTTTGCATTAAAGTTTTTGTTTATCATATCTTAAAACCTTAAATGGCTTTCTAAAGCTTATAAAGGATAAGAAAAAATTAGATAAATCTCAAAACCTCGTTTTCAGATAACAAAATTCGATATTTCATGTGTTTGAAGTGTATCGCTTGATACAAGCTGTATCGTATCGTATGCTACCCTTCCCGTATCGTGCGATACATACAACTTTCGATACAACACTAGTGTGATACGTTTCGATTTGCTTTCGATACGATACATATCGTACGATATTGATAACTATGGGCATGAATACAAGGAATCTGGAGTGCTTAAAGCAGGAATAGATTGATTTGGAATAATCAACTAGATTGATGAAGTTTGTTTAAGTTGTTATAACAGACCTGGTTTCAAAGTCCGCTAGTCACATAACAAACCTGTCCTATGTAGAAAATATTCATTAAGTTCATTTTTATGTGGTTCTTCATAGTGAGCCATGATTTGTTTACAATTATCTCGTGTTTTTTTTAAATTAGTTATTTTTCACATATAGCATGGTACTACTAAAGGCATAAACATGCATATTGTATAATTATATAAATGTGACTGGAAAGAGGAGGGAACAAGTTGGTGTGCTATGAAACAGCTGCGCAGTTAGTATAATAAGTTATGCTAATAAAGTTTTCTCATCTAGGTTTGATTATTACTCTATTTGTCCGCATCATATATTCTTCTCTTCGATGCTATATTCTTACCTTGCGTCATCTGCTACTACAAGTAAATCTACTAAGATGTTTTTGTAATGTTGTTGTTTTAGTGTTTATTGACAAAATATAACATATATGGCTTATAGGTGGAGAATGTATTCATTTATCGACTACCAGTATGTAGATATGTTTTTGTGGTTGGCACATTCAATGTATCTGAATGTTGTCGGTCCTCTAGATGACTGTACTGTGAAGCGTTGTTGAGCGTTTTAGCCGTAGATTGGTCGGGTGGAAGGGTTGGTTCTTGTCCACAGGTGATAGAGTTATTCTTATTAAATCCATTTTTTCTAGCCTTCCTGTCTACTACATATCCCTTTTCTATATGCCCATTAGTGTCGTTGATAGATTGGAATCGATTATTAAGGATTTTCTTTGCGACAATAGGGAAGATAGACATAGATTTCATCTAGTTAGTTGGGAGGTGGTGTGCGTGTCGAGGTGTGAGGGTGGTTTGGGTATTAGGACCTTGCACGAATTTAATCGTGCGTTGCTTGGTAAATGACTTTGGGGGTTTGGGGAGAAAAAAGATAGCCTTTGGAGGAAAATTATAGTGTTTAGGTTTGGTGAGCGAGGTTTGGGCTGGGAGAGCGGTCTCGTTACCATTACATATGGGTGTGGTGCTTGGAAAGACATTCAAAAAGCAGGGGAGTTGTTTCACAAGAATATTGATATGCTTTAGGCAATGGTGATAGTATTCGTTTTTGGGAGGATATTTTGTTAAATGAGAGGCCCTTGTTACAGGTGTTTCCTAGATTATTTGCCTTATTTGACTTTAAATAAGTCTGTTTGTTGGTTCAGGAGGGAAGATAATGGTTCTATTGCTTGGGACCTGGGGATTTATAATCATCTATCTGATAGGGATTTAGTGAAAGTGGCTGCACTCACAATGAAGCTAGATTCTATTCCTTATGTGAGACCAGACAAAGATAAGAGACTTTGGTTAATTGACAAAAAAAGGATGTTTTCTACTAGGTCTTTTTTACTTTAAGCTCCACTCTCTTATTCCTCGTCGCGGTCTTAAAGTCCTTCATAATTTTCCGAGTCAGAGTATTTGGTGTTCCAGGGTTCCTTTGAAAGTTGTTTTCTTTGTTTGGTGTCTCTTTAGGCAAAATGTTGACAATAGATAATCTTAGAAAAAGACGTATCAAAGAGATGATAGTCAACTTTTGTCCTTTGTGCTTAAGGGATGGGGAATCAGTGAATCATCTTTTGTTGTTGTGCCATTTTTCTTGAAGAATTTGGTGTTTCTTTTTTCTAAAACCCGGGGTTTCTTTGGTTTGTCCTAGGTCAGTGAAGAAACTTTTAGCCTCATGGAACTTGAATATCCATTCTCTGAAGGGATATTGCCTCTGGAGTATGCTCCCTTTCGCGATTTTGTGGGGTATATGGTTAGAGAGGAATAACAGACATTTTGAAGACACGTCATTCTCTATATGGAGAAAGTGATTTTGGCCATCAAAGCACTTTTGTTTTTTTGGTCAAAAGTGCATGATCAGTTTCGTCACATTCTTTTCGAGACTTTCGTTTATAGATGGGAGACTATAATGAGCTAATGGGAGAAATGTTACTTTTGTCTTTTGTCTTTCCTTTGTAACTTGTAATATAGGATATCTCATCCTATTTCTTTATGCTTTGGATATATTCCTGTTAGTCAACCTGACAACACCAACAAGGGTAAAACCTTGGAGTTTGATTATATCAGCACCATTGCGAGTTCTTCGCAATCTCCTTCTAGAAAGTCTGACAATACTGGTAAAAGAAAAGTACGATTTGATGATCTAGAGTTACCTTATGTCTATGATAACAGACATAAGTTATTTACCCATCAGAAGCTTCATAGCTTTCAGAAGTCTATTTTGGACAATGTTATCAATTCTTTTGACCAAAATAATAAGAGAAGTATTTTCCAGATCCTCAAGATTACTGCTAAATATTTCAGCAAGATTAACCAGAATTCAATCAAGAGTTGGTCTGACTTCAAAAGAAAGTATAATAAAGCCAGTGATTTGAAGAGATCATTTGATTGCGTTCTTGGAGTACTCTCTCCAGAGACTTCTCAGAATTCTTTTGGAATAAAGCCAAAATATCCCTTTTATCACCATTACCAGAATTAATTCAGAATCTCCCTCCTTCACATTTGCAAAGATGGATTACTAATTGGAATTCAATTGTTTTGGGAACTTGTCATTTAATTGTTAAAGGTAGTGCCCATATCACTCAAGGAACCCACAACATGCATCCAAATCTCCATAGCTTCCTCCCTAGTCCCTACCACATTTTGACAGTATTTTCAGGCTGGAAATATGTATCTAATTGATGAATTGTTAGAAATGGGATTTATTAAATCTATCACAATCAATACAGATGTATCTTTGGAAGCCGGAGCTAATAATAGGACATTCCTGGCTTTTCCTCTTGTTCAAGCCATATAAATACTATGATGAAATGGTATGGAACTGTTTACTGTGAATTTACCACAACTTGCCCTGAATATACAGAATATGAAACTTATCTTTCAGTACATTTGGTCCGAATTTACAAGCAGAGACCTTTTGATTTAGTAAAGGCTCTTACTCTTAAGGAATCTAAGGGAAAATTTCATACTATTACTTCAGAAGACATAATCAGAGAAATGGCGGGAATTCGTGCCATTGGTCTTCATCAGATTAAGTGGTCTATCAGATATAGTTCGATGCAAAGGTTTCCAAGGTTCACTCTTTTGTTTGAATCTGATGGATTTCTAATCCAATCTAATCCAAACAGAATCATTAGACAATTCTAATAGAACCAAATTCTATGAACAATTAAGCAGAATGAGTTCTTTGGCACTTAGCCCTTCTGCTTTTGAAATTTTCAAGCTTATTAATGAAGAAGGACCTTATGAATTCCTTAATCATCTTGGTTATCTTTCCTCTGAGTCAGAACCAGAAGATGTGGAAGAAGATGTCCTTATCCAAGTTGCTGAGAATCTACGTACCCAACTTGGCACTCTTGAACATAGTGGCAGACATCATGGCCCATGATACGGACCAGAAACAGAATCAGCATTATTTTGCTTTGGATTCTTATCCTTACAGTGGGAATTACAATGCTTTGTCCAAGTGGGACCCTTGAGAAGGACATCCTATTTTTGCTTTTCTCCCAAGTCAAAAGTTGAATAGGATTTAAGCATTATAATGGATTCTTATCCTTTCAAGACATAAGTAAAAGACAAGTATGCCTTGTTTTGGTGGCCCAGTCGACTGCGACTCCTTTAGCACACGTAGCCACTTCCTGTGCGGACTCTAAATTCTATTTTGAGATCTGACTAATATAAAAGGGATATCTCACCCTTGTTGAGGAACATCTTTCATTTTAGCTTTCAATTTTCTCTTTGTTTTGAGTGATAAGTGTGCAATCTTTTCTCCCCCCCTGTAATATAATTCCACAATATAAATAAAAGTTAAGTTTAATCAAGTGTTCTTGCTGCTGACTGATCATTTCCGCATTAATCAGATGTTTTACCAAAGAAAAAGAGAGATCAGGTAAAATACTTGATTAATGCGGAAGTGATCAGTCAGCAGCAAGAACACTTCGATAAACAAACTGAACTTTTATGTATATAGATGGATGTTTATGTTACAGGGGGGAAAGTGAGAGCACACTTGACTTAATACAAAGAAAATCGAAAGGTAAAATAAAAGATGTCTCTCAACAAGGGTGAGGTATCCCTTTTATACCAGTCGGATCTCAAAATATAATTTGGAGTCCGCACAGGAAGTGACTACGTGTACTAAAGTAGTCGTAGTCGACTGGGCCACCATGACAAAGCATACTTGTTTTTTACTTCTGTCTTGAAAGGATAAAAATCTTTATAATGCTCAAATCCTAGTCAACTTTTGACTTTGGACAAAAGCAAAAGGTAGGATGTCTTTTTTAGGGGTCTCTTTTGGATAAAACATTTTAATTCCAACTGTAAGAATAAGAATCAAAGGCAAAATAATGATGATTCTGTTTCTGGTCCTTATCATGGGCCATGATGCCTACCAATATGATTAAATATGATCAGGAGTGCCAAGTTGAGTGCGTAACAGCTCATAAATTTGGGAAAGGAAATCTTCTTTTCCTTCATCCTGTTCTGAGTCGGAAGTAAAGCCACCTAAATGAGTAATGAATTCATAAGAGCCCTCTTCATCAATAAGTTGCCAAGTTTCCATAGCAGATGGGCTAAGTGCCAAAGAACTCTTTCGGCCCAATTTTTCATAAAATTTAGTTCTATTGGAATTATCCAATGATTTAGTTTGGATCAGAAATCTATTAGATTTAGACAAAAGAGTGAACCTTGGATTCTTTTGTGCCGCAATATATCTAATAGACCATTTAATCTATTGCAGACCATTAACACAAATATCTGCCATTTCTTTGGATCTGTCTTCAGTGGTAGTAGTATCAAACTTCTCTTTAGCTTCCGAAAGAGAAAAAACCTTTGAAATATCAGCCGGTCTTTGTCGGTAAATTCGGACCAAATGAATTGAAGGATAAGTTTCATATTCAGTATATTCCGGACATGCTGTGGTAAATTCACAGTAAACATCAGAATGCCATTTCATCATAGCATTATCTATGGCTTGAACAAGAAGAGAGGCCAAGAATGTCTTGTTGTCAGCTTCTGCAAATAAAGATACCGCTGTACTGATGGTAATGGATTTGATAAATCCCATCTCTAACAGTTCATCAACTAAATACATATCCAAAAGCTTGAAAAACTGCCAAAATGTACTCGGGAGAAACACATGCAAATTTGGATGCATGTTGTGAGTTCCTTCTGTAACCTGAGCAATGCCTTTAATAATTAAAGGACAAGTTCCCAAAACAATTGAATTCCAATTTTGAATCAATTTATGATAATGTGAAGGGAGAAAATTTTGTATTAGTTCTGGTAAAGGTGATGGAAGAGATATTTTGGCTTTATTCCAAAATGTTTCTGCAAAGTCTCTGGAGAGAGTACTCCAAGAAACGCAATGAATGAATCTCTTCAAATCACGAGATCTATTAAACTTACTTGTGAAATCAGACCAAGTTTTAATTGCTTTCTGGTTATTCTTGCTAAAATATTTAGCAGTGATTTTGAGGGTCTAGATAAGACTTCTCTTGTCATTTTGTTCAAAAGAGTTGATAACATTGTCCAAAATGGACTTCTGAAAGCTGTGAAACTTCTGATGTGTAAAGAATTTATGCCTGTTATCATAGACATAAGGTAACTCTAAATCATCAAATCGTACTTTTCTTTTACTAGTATAGTTAGACTTTATAAAAAGATTATGCGAATAACTCGCAATGGTGCTGATATAATCAAACTCCAAGGTTTTACCCTTGTTGGTGCTGTTAGGTTGACTAACAGACTCCTAGGAATAATCCCAGTTAGGGAGGCCTATATTGTCCTCAAAGTTGTTGCTATTTCCAACATTAGCAGTATCCCGTAAGGATTCAGAGGCCACTGGTGGTTCTGAGGGCTGTCCATATAATGGATTCTCCAATGAATGGAGCATTTTGGATTTTGTAAAAGACATTAAATAATGTCTTAGATGCACATGATATAAATCCCGGAGAAATATTCTCTGAATAATAATGAAGAGTATGTCGTTTCCAAAATATTTGGATACTCATGGGAACATCTGTTTGTGAATTATATTTCACAATCTTGGCTCTTTGTGTCCTGCAAAGAAGAAGAAATAAATTCGAAAACCAAAGGGTGATCCTTGAAGTTAGTGTAAATACCATACTTATCAATTTTATTAATAAGAAGAATAGTATTTAAGAAAGGGGTTCTCAGTATAATTTGCTGGGTAAGATTTTTTATTAATAAAAAGGATAGAGGTATATTAACCTCATTTTTACTAATAGTAACCTTAGTCAATTTATGCTGAATTGACTAGCACTGGCCATAGTTTGAGTAGTAGTCTTAAAATATTTTTTAGGAATTAATCCTTCTTGGATGCAATTCATATCTACACCACTATCAACTAAAGCAATATAATCAGTAAGAATATATTCTTTGTTAATAATCAAAGTTATAAAAATATTCCATTTTATGGAAAATATAGTGGAAATAAAATTGCAGTGTTGAAAATTGTTATCTGACTTTTCTTCTGTGACTTCCTTGAATTGGTGTTTCTCAATCTGTAACACTCTTAGTTTTAATTGAAGAATCTCTTTGTTAAGATTGTACCCTTCAGAGGGATCAACAATATCATCCTTAACTGCTTTAAAACAAGTTTTAATTAACTTTAGCTTAGTGTCAGGGTTAGTAATAGTATCTATAAGATCTAAAACAGACTGATGATCAGTGGTTAAAACATTAATAGTCAAACCATTCATCTGTAAGATAGCTTCCATACTATCACATGTTGATTGCAACATGTTATATTGACATGGTGATTCATTATCTGAAGAACTAGAATAAGGATCATCATATTCATTTTCTGATTAAGAAGAACTAGTATTAAGTAATAACTTACTTAATTGTAATTTAAGATCTTCATCAATCTCTAAATTATTAAGTTTTTGTTTGGTCTGGCACCTATTGACATAATGACCAATCTTTCCACATTTCAAACAAGTAACATTATTTTTCTGATGTGGATTATTGTAAACTTCTTTATTAGATTTCCAATTTTTATTGAAAGACTTTTTACGAGAATATTTTCTCTTGTAAGGTCTCTGGGTTTTATGAGGAGAAATCTTCTTCTTCCTCTCAGGAGGAATGTCATAAGCAAATTGCTCACAAAATTCTCCTAACTCTTTCTTACCAGAAACATTCTGTTTTTTAAACTGATGCTGTAGCTTTAAATTATTACAAAGGCTAAGACCTTCCTGAATGACATGATTAATAAGACTTCCATATGTATGAGAATCATAAGGAATGTTAGATCCTCCATTTAGATCTCTAAGCTTTTTCCTAACATTTTCTGCAAAGAAATTAGGGAGACCATCAATAAATTTAGATTTCCAATACTCACTATTAGCATCATGTAATTGAAGCACTTTGGTTAAGAATACATCCTTATACCATCTAAAATGAGATAGGAATGGACATCTAAGATTTTGGAGAAGTTCTATATTCTTCTCAGTGGTCATACTTTCTGGGCCCATAAAATGATGGATAATAGACAAACATAAAGTATAAACATCATCTGATGTAGATACTTCCTGGTTTGCTTCTGAATTAAACTCCGACTTAGTGGAGTTGAAAATTTCATATAAGCTGTTACAATAAAATGAATTCAAAGCTAATTTTTTGTGGTTGTGAAACACTAACCATAAAAATCATCCCCACAAAATTTTTAGCTCATTTGGAAACCTCTAACATAGATAAAAATTGTCGTCATCTTTAAAAAGAAATCTAACGATTTAGAAATGTCGAGTTTTTGCAATTATTTTTTGCTAATGTTGGAGGTTTCCAAATGAGTTTTTATGGAGATGATCTTTACATTGAGTATATCATATCCACAAAACATTGGGGTTGAATTCATTTTATATTATAGGTGAAGTTTTACCTAACGTTACTTATTTTAAGTTAACTTAAGTAGCTACTTTTTTAGAGAATGACTATATATATATATATATATATTATATTATATATATATATATATATATATATATATATATATATATATATATATATATATATATATATATATATATATATATAATATTATATTATATTATATTATAATATATATATATATATATAATATATATATATATATAATATATATTGAGAAGTTCTATATTCTTCTCGATTGGTCATACTTTTTTGGGCCCATAAAATGATGGATAATAGACAAACATAAAGTATAAACAGCATCTGATGTAGATACTTCCTGGTTTGCTTCTGAATTAAACTCCGACTTAGTGGAGTTGAAAATTTCATATAAGGTGTTACAATAAAATGAATTCAAAGCTAATTTTTTGTGGTTGTGAAACACTAACCATAAAAATCATCCCCACAAAATTTTTAGCTCATTTGGAAACCTCTAACATAGATAAAAATTGTCGTCATCTTTAAAAAGAAATCTAACGATTTAGAAATGTCGAGTTTTTGCAATTATTTTTTGCTAATGTTGGAGGTTTCCAAATGAGCTGAAATTTTATGGAGATGATCTTTACATTGAGTATATCATATCCACAAAACATTGGGGTTGAATTCATTTTATATTATAGGTGAAGTTTTACCTACGTACTTATTTTAAGTTAACTTAAGTAGCTACTTTTTAGAGAATGACTATATATATATATATATATATTATATATATATATATATATATATATATATATATATATATATATATATATATTATATTATATTATAATATATATATATATTATATTATATTATATTATAATATATATATATATATATAATATATATTATATATATATTATATATTATATTATAATATATATATATATTATATATATTATAATATAATATATAATATATATATAATATATATATATATATATATATATATATATATATTATAATATAATATATATATATATATAAAACTATACTTTACCGGTAAAAAAAAAATGGTTGTACTGTGAATGTTAAATTGCTTGTGCCACTGATAGCTACATTTAGTTCTTGTTTAGCCAGTTTCACGTTGTGTCTGACCTCTCCATCTCTTTCTCTTCAGTGAGTATATGAACTTTGTCATGGAAGCCCTTGAGCTGGAGGATACTATCAAAAACTATGAGCGCCGCGATGCAACCGGATGGTTTGCTCTCACTTTTATGCTTTTTTTTATAGTCTATTTATGCCTCTAGAAGTTTTCTTGAACAAATTAGCATTGGAGTATCAAAGAGTTTCACTCCTTCCCTATGTTTTTAGTTTCTTTGTAGTCTCTATATGGCTCTTTAATTTTCTACCAACTTTTTGACATTCAATGTACCAAAGAAATCTATGTTTGAGATTGAAATGTGAAGTGTGTAGAGAGAACAAAAAAGATATATTTTACTTAGAACTGTCAGTATATTTAATGCCTGAATGTTAAAGCGTATATATTCAATTGTTAGTATAACAGTATACTAGTATACTAAGATCTTTCTTTCAAAGAGAACGTTCAGTCTTTTTTCAGTATGTCTTAACCTGAATGACTGAGTGTACAAGCACAGTTTTTATTACAGGAACTTTTAGCACTTATAAAGTAATTGGACTTCTTTAGGCATTCTTAGCAATAACCCAGTCTATGTTGTCAACATATGAATCAGTATTGCAGAAAGCTCATTGTTGCTTAGAAACCATTAATATACTAATATGTGCTAAGAATGGCCAAATATTAGTATACTAATATATACTAATACAGTGTCTTCTTGTCATCAAAACCTAATCAGCGGTATTGAGAGGGACTGGAATTCTAAAATCCCATACATACATACATGTGGCCTACATTCGTATGTATTTCTGTGTGCGCATGGGTGCTGTGATAGGCAAGTACTATGTTGTGTAATTTGTCAACCCGACCCTGTGAATCTTATTTGTGGGTTTTGGGGAACCACACGCTGGGACTATGTAACGTGTCATACAATAGAGATCATAATTATCCCCACCCATCTTTCAGTTTATCCCTAAATGGTTTTAAACTTGTAATATGTGTAAATATTCGTTTACTTTCTTTCCCTTTTTTCAGGGATACGGTGAAGTCTATTACTCCTAGATACTGATATCTTATGGAACTTCTTTTGTTTGTTTTTTCTTATCTCACAGGAAGTATATTTCAACCTTTCGACCTGTTCGAACTGGAAGAGTAGGATCTCTTTTAGATACGATAGGTAATTGCTTTAATAGTTTAAGATCTTGTACGAACAACTGTATGGGACATTAAACCATCATATACAATAAAATTTTATTCTTCAAAGTGATGAATGTCTGAATCGTATCAGTTAATCAAGTGTCATAATTTATGAATTAATTTCATTCATGGCGTGTTTGGATGTCCAGCCTTACTGAATCTTGAAAATGATCAATGAGTCTTGCAGAGTTGGTCTGGCGATGTATACTCAGAAAGCAGATGGAGAAAGTCCTTGCTGTCGTACTTGGTTGCATGTCAGCTGCTATTCTGATAGCAGAGGCTACCATTTTGCCGAGTGGGGTGGATTTGTCTCTTTTCTCCATACTTATAAATGCTGCAGGAAAGCAAGAGATGCTTGTGCAGGTAATTATGGAACGAAAATTGTTCATGTCAAAGTTCCATTTGAAATTTATACATTCGAGCTTGTTGAATAAAGAGGTTAGCTGAAACAGAATATAATATATCATCAAAGAAAATATGTTAAAGTTGGACAACGTCAGATTTGTTCAAGGACAAGTCTGTGCGTGCTTCATTTAGGATATGTGCTCTGCGCAGTCTAACTAGCAAAAACTATATATTAATAAGCACACCTTTTATACTGTTGGTAAGTGATTACCTTGATTACTGAGTGTATAGCTCTCTCTCAACAAATATGTACCTGTACCTCTGATGTATATGTGTACATTTTATTCGGAACCAAAAATCACAATAGAGAAGCATGCCTTTGTGTATATCATGGTCTCATTGATTACATGAACTTCTTGTTTAATGCGCTGGGATTATCTTCTAAGCCTTCGTTTATTTTTTACCCTTTAAGAGTAATAGCAGCTTCTCACCATTTACTCTCTTTTGTATTTTAATAATGTGATACCAAATCTTAAATTTGTTTTGCAATAGCTTTTTGCCCTGTGCAAATTGTTTTTGTGATTTAACTTTGACTTGTTTCGCAGATAGCTTCCTTTGTACCTCTGATGTATATGTGCTTGTGCACATATTATTCCCTGTTCAAGATTGGTATGTTGATGTTTTATTCATTGACACCAAGACAGACAAACTCAGTAAGCCTGCTCATGATATGCTCGTAAGTTGTTCCTTTTAGCTCTTTGGGTTCATCGTAAATTTCATTTTATGGGTAGTCCATTCAAAGTGAAGTTTGTAATCTAAATTCCTTCCGACATCTTTGCTAGGATGGTTGCTCGATATGCACCTCCAATTTCATACAACTTTCTGAATCTCATTCGTCTTGATAAGAAGAAAACAATATTTGAAAAGGTGACCCTTCTATTATCTCAAATATTGCTGTTGGGTCTCCTCTTCTGCATATGTTGATTGATGACATTCCCATACAGAGCATCGTTTGGAATTTATTAGCAAGTATAATTGTAGTAGAAACTGAATGATTTGTTTACTTAGATCTAGCCAGAAGTGTAACATGGGAACATTAAGAATATTTTGATACTTAATTTTGTTTTTGATTAAATTGAACATGGAAATTATTGGCTCAATTTCATGTGTTTGCTAGACAAACTCTATCATGCAATTCTCACTCTATACTTCAATAAATTATCACTCTGTCTTTGACCTTTTTTTTTCTGGTCTGTGTTTTCACGTGCAAACTTTGAATCTCTTTTTGACTGTGCACTCAGATGAGTTTGAATGTCAGTCCCTATGCCAAGTTTTTCACATATTTGCCCCAAACTGTTGTGCCTAATTAGTCTGGCAACAAATCAATAAAATGATTTCTTTGTACAATTTATTACCTATTGTTTTGACTCGAATTCTAGTGGATAAGAGATAGAGGGAAGGAAGAGAGGGCAGGACCCCAAGAGTGGAAATAAGACCCCATTAAAACAAAATTCATCTTATCTGTAGGCAAGGGTGAATCTGTGAAAAGACTGATTTTCCATTGCAGATGCATGTGCTAAGGATATGCCATTGTCTCATCAGCTTGGCACATCATCATGCATCTGCATGCCTGGCCTCTTTGACTTTCATGGAGCCTGTACAAGCGTGCAATTTTTCTTCTTTCTTGACCTCTAAACCTTAGTAATTATCCTGTTCAAGTGATCGCCTATACCAGTTCTTGCTACTGGCCTTCTAGTGCTGCAACATGACATGTCCAATTTGCTATTGCAAGCAGCTATATGGAACTATCAAATTGTATTTGGTCTATTTATATGTCAATGCACTTTAAATGTTCCTTTAAATGCTGTAACACAGTGTTTATACGTGCAGAGAATGGGGAATATTGACGATGCTGTTCCTTTCTTCGGGCAAGGGTTTAATAAAATCTATCCCCTCATTATGGTTATATATACCCTATTAGTTGCAAGCAACTTCTTTGACCGGGTTATAAATTTTTTTGGAAGCTGGAAGAGATTTACCTTCCAAAGTGAAGCTGTTGACATGGATGGTTTTGATCCCTCTGGCATCATTATCTTGCAGAAAGGTTAATAATACTCCTTTGTCTGGATTATTTAGTACATATATACTTGCACATCTCTTCTAGTGAGATCCGGTTTTTTGCTATAAATTCAAGCTTCTTGACAAATGCGCTCCTAGGCATGTTGAGTTTATTCACATTCTTATCGTAATGTGCTATTGGCTGCTATGACTACTATCATTAATTGGCTATTGAGTTTTATGTGTTCATTGGCTCTTCTTTTTTCCAGAAAGATCTTGGCTTGAGCAAGGGCGTAATGTTGGTGAGCATGTTATTCCTTTGGCAAGGAATTTTAACGATGCAAGCATAGATGTTGAGGCCGGACGCAGTGATATAGTATGTATTCTATGCCTTGTTACTGAAAGTCGATGAAAGCACAATTTCTTTCTTAGAGTATATATGAGTGTCCTATTTTAAACCTTAAAATGTTTTGCAGGACAAGGGTGTTCTTGAAATGAAAGCAACAACCAGTGTATCCAAGGAGAGTGGAAAAGGTAGTCAGTCAAAACCTTCAAAAGAAGTTGCCCGAAAATATGGCACTAGCAGAGAAGATATTGGAAACAAATATGCGGCCATAAGAGAACAGCAAAGTAGACAGGCATCCAACAGTAAACCAACAGAGAAGAACATAACCTCAGCTACAGTCTCACTGCTTAAACCAAGCACCTCGCCAAACCAGTACAGTTCTACAAACGTAATAGGCGGGCCATCTTCTGGATTAGCCTCTACATGGGCATCAATGAAAACTGGTTTTCAGAGTTTCAAGGCTAATATGGGGGCTAAGAAGTTCATTCCCCTCAGCCCTGCTCAGGATTCAAAACTTATGTCTCAGGTCTCCTCGTCTGAGTCCCTGGATAATATATTCCAGAGATTGAAAAAGCAGCCTGCTGTAAACCATGGGGATATCAGTAGTGACGATGATGGCGACATGGATTTAGATTTTGGAGCTACCAGCTAATGCTAGGTCTGTTCAAATTAAACAAAGTTACTTGAGGCCGAGCGAAAATTGGCATCTGGGTATCAACTTCAGTCTTGTAAACCCACTAACCTTACATGAGCCAGGAAGGGTTCTCCAGCTTCACAACATTCATTGGTAATACGATCTGCAGACGAGGAAACTGTGCTATCCGAAATTATCGACCATCAAGAAGTATATGTATGGAAAGACAGCATAGAAACTACATCAGCGACGAACAAAATGAGACATTGTAGAAAATTTTTGTTGTATAATTACCATTACAAAAAAATGTAACTCAGCATTTGTTACCTTTCTGGATTTGAAAGTTGAGGTTCAGTGATTTTCTTCATCAGTCGAATGGGTTTCTCTCTAATGGCATTTACGTCATTGTATTGCTTCTAATATCCCCCGATTGGTTTAGTGCAAGTTCAAAGGCTCACTTTGTTATGAACATGCACTTTGACAGTAACGCCTGGATTCTGGACTTGGTCTAATTTTCACTGCATTTAAAACTTTGTAGTATCTGAATAATTGTTGAGATGTTATGGTCGCATCGTTTCTCAGAAGTCAGACAACACAGGATTTTTTTGTTTTTGTTTCGATAATCAGACACACAGTTCTTGCACTTTCTACAACTACAGCTTATTTTCACCCTTAGGTTAACTAGTATTACCACCCCCAATAGATGGGAAATTATCCTAATTGGCTGGGGGGGGGGGGGGTGGACTTTGTTAGCTAGCAAATGGATAAATTGCCTTGTTATGTGCTGTATTTTCGTATAAGTTTAAAATAAAATATTTTTTAAAATCAAATGAGGGACTTTTCTATTTACTTGATTTTTCGTTGTCATTTATCTAAACGGAAATATTATATCTTTTTCGGTTTTTCCAGATTTTGACTTTGAGCTATAGGAATTACGCGTACTCATGTATATTCCGAGTAAATTCCTATGTTCACTTATTCTGGTATATTCCGAGTAAATTACGCGTACTCAGCTATAGAAGGAAGATTGGAATAAGACTTGTCTTGTCCTACCCTGACTACCAGAACATGACTGGTGATCTATTCGCAGAATTAGTGTAGAAACTATCTGAATTCTGTTCCATGAGTATGCTTGAATGGGTCGTTTTTTTTTCGAGAATCATGCTTGAATGGTGATAGTGAAATGTGAAGTTTCAATTCCCAACAGTGCGTTTACGCAGGAGTCAGGACCTTCTTGTTAAATATAAAATACGCGCTAAACCATAATTTCTCACAGTGAAAAAGAAAAAGAAAAAGAAACTGGTCTCAAGAATCAAATTCAATAGATTTCCGATCATGAAACAAGAACATCTTACTAGCTAGGTGGAGGAAATACATAGTCAAGTTCCAAATAATCTATAAATGACCAGTGTACATAAGGTATGCATTTTTTTACCATCACCACCATTTCTATACTTGTAAAACTAAATCTATACATGAAATGAATGTATACGAGATCGTAAGAACTTATAAGAGAAACACATAACTTCCATTAAATCAACTGGTTTATGCTTGTGTTTCCTTCATAGTCTTGGAATGCTTCAAGATCTCTTTAACGTACTTTCTTTTTCCACTTGTTCCATGAATCAATCTAGACCAGAAGCTACTTTTCTTCTTCTTATTCCTTCTCTCAACAACCATGTCGTCTACTCTTGTTCTTGCAATAAAAGCCATCGACTTACTTCTCACAAGTCCATCATCGTCTTTAATCAAGAAAGAAATAGGACCCTTCATGGATGTTGAACCGACACGATAATGAACTGGTGAAGAAATATAAGAAGAAGAAACTGAAGAATAAGCAGAAGAAGATAAAGAAGAAGAACATGAAGAAGCTGTAGTGATCTTATTATTACGTGAAGTAAGTTGTGCGAGTCTCTCTCTTAGACAAGCTGAACATACTCCTGGTGATTGCCTTTGCTTTGGGTGTTTCTTGCATCTTATATCTGTTTCTGACCACCCCATGAATTTGATCTTTTGAAGCTTGAATGAACTCAACTTTGAACTTTGCACCCTCGGTGATCTGATATCTTTTTCCCTCTTGGTTTCCTTTCCGCTTTATTAACTCATATATTTATAGACTCATGGGTATTTACATGAGGTTTACGTCTTTCGACGATACTTCATTTTTAAAAGTCATTTTTTGACTAACTATGCACTGTGACATGACCGAGTCTGATTCGAATAGGCTGAGTCTAATGAGTGATATGGACGATTCAAATATTAAAAATTGGATAATTACAAGAAAAAATAAATTATAAATTGTTATTATTTTGTTGGATAATACCTCATTGTATAATTGTATACGAGTATGCGAACCGTGCTACGCATCGGTATTTTTTCAAATTTTTAAACCTATCGCTCTAACATCTCTCTGATAGTATGATTTTTTGAATTCTAGTTATAATCTAAAAAATAATATAAAAACATTAGGAGGGGTTGAATATAATTTGAGTGACGTGAATGAGGTTTTCTAAATTATTTTAAATAATATGAATCTAATTCTAATTTCAATAAAGTGAGAGAGTTTTTGGTAAATTATTTAAAAAGGAAGGAGCTGATTAGAATAATTAAGGGAGGTGGTTCTAAAATCATAAAATAGAGAGATTACAAATACACAGTTCGGTTGAGAAATTTTCCTCCTAAAGATCCGGCTATCATATAGTGTAGATATTGCTTGTGTGCTGTGTGCTGAACGAAAATGAAAATAAAATATAATTGTGTTGCTCAGTGCTTACACCAAGCAACTAGGCTTTAAGGCACTAAAAAAACTGTCCTTGAGATAAGTTGATATCGAACCCAAAACCTGGTGGTACAGTGCTAAAAATATTAATCATAACAACAACAACAACGACGACGACAATAATAACTCAAAATATTCCCACCCACAATTTCCACTTCTCCTGAATTAACGATAAGTACACTCATTAAAAAAAAAGGGGTCTTTTTATTTTGGTCCTACTATTAATAGTGAATTTAGAGTTTGGTCCACAATTAATTGTTTATTGCACTTTGGTCCAAAATTGTCGTTAAAGTGTGTTGACCGTGAGTTGACTGAACGGCCCACGTCTATTCCATCTATATATTTTCTAAAATGCCCATAATGTCTGACTTATTTTAGGATCAAACTGCAAATATTGCTATTAAAAGTGGGACCAAACTGCAAATATTGCTATTAAAAGTGGGACCAATTACTAAAAACTACACATGACATCATCTCATTCATTTAATCCAACGGTTTTAAACAATTAACATTTTTTTCTTGAATACCGCTCCACCACCACTTCCACTCTCTATAACAATAATTTGAATCGTCACCACCACGACTATCTAACAGCAATGGCCGTCATTAACACAATCAACTACTCAATTTTTTTTTTCCAAGTTAAGATAAGAGTTGTTAAAATTTTTGTCTCATTTATTAGGGAGTTTAAGTTGAAATTTCAAATACCCAATCTTTTTTTTTTTTAAATTCAAAATTAATTTTTGTAGTCTTATAGTGTTTTAAGTTCAATAGTACAAATGATTTTTATCTTCGTATAAAGTTGAGAAAGCTAGATGATGGTGATGGTGGAATGGTGATGAATGAGGTGATAATTGAGTAGTGGAGGAGAAGGTGGTGATGGTTATGGTAGTAAAATATGAAAAATATAAAATGTAAGTTTGGGACTCGGTTAGTTGAGATACACATGGTGTAAGACGAGCCGTTGATTAAAATCAAATGATTAAATTATGGCTAATGATTTTAAGGGTAAATATAGTATTACAAAATTTTAGATGGACTGACGAGACCAAAATGCAATAAATGATTAATTGTGGACCAAACCCTAATATCACTATTATCACTAGGACCAAACTGCAAAATACCAGTTAAGTGATGACCGTTGATTAGTTTCACGTGTAGGGACCTCGGTCAATTTAAGACCAAACTGCAATAAACGATTAATTGTGAATCAAACCCTAAATTTGCTATTAATAGTAGGACCAAAATGCAAAATACCCTTAAAAAAATGTATACATTTTATCACATAATTTAAGTAATAAAATTGAATTTGTTTCCACTATGTCTAGACTCTGGAGCCATAGTAAGCAATCATATAATTTTGACACTTTGACACCAAGAATTAATATTTTGTTGGATACCAAAAATTAACACTTTCTTAATTTTATATATTATTAAACATTGTGGTTTTATGTCCAAGAGGAATTGAGATGAGTTAACTCGGAATGAGTACCAACTGTATGCCGATATACCTGTTTCCATGATACTTCACAAAATTCCAATGTCAAGAAAACAAACTGAGTATGGAACGGTGTAGATTCAAGGAAGCTGAAGTAGGCGGGGACCTACTAAATTTTGACTCGGACGAGTTGAGTACGTGTGACGTTAGAATAAAAGATCGACCTTTTGTTGTTGGGCGGCGGTGCACGTGGAAAGAATTTTGTCTTGAGACACAAAATAACAACTCTTGCACACGAGTGTTCACAGAAGCTTCTCACCTCTCATTTCGGTGCTTCTACGACTCTAATAAGATTATGGGGATGAGAAGATGTTATCCTACTTTCCAACTTATCTTAATAAATTAAGTAAATAATAGAATTGATACATGTGAAAATGTCTTCTAAACGACAGACCAAAATCAATGGGGTTGATGAAATGGGACCATTGTCATCTGAATTTTCGATATAATCTTTTAATATTAACAGAAATTATGTATATTTGTCTAGGTGTCGCCATGTCGGCATACTTTGGTAAGTTTATGGGCTATTCAAGGTAGACGGAGTTAAGTATTTGAGATAATAACTTTCACTCTCGCATGGTGGTCCGCGTTTGATCGATCAATTTGTCCAGATGCGTTAGTAGTAACTAAAAATCAAGTTATATTCCATGTGTGGTGTCATGGACTTTTGTCGATATTGAGAATGTATGTGCCATTTCACGTGTTCAATTAAATTAAATATATCGCTGCACCTAATCAACAATCTAAGTCCATTCATACTAGCAGGGACGGAGCCATGAGTCTATGTCAGGTGCGACATGCGAAAAAAAAAATGCTAATTTATTTATTTATTTTTTGTTTGAGGTCTTCAGCACGCACTCGTGTTTGAGAATTGAGAGTGAAAAAAATGGGAGAGAGATTGTGGGTTTGTCAGAGGTGATTAGAATTATACAAATTAACCGGTTGGATTTTGGGTTTTTGGCTATTTGTCTTAGTCTCCTAAACTCATTAAACATTCAAAGACACATTTATCCATTTTTAATAGTTTTTTATTCAAAATAAATAATATTTTTGTGTGGAAAAAAAAAGAAAAAAAAAATAACAACAACAATGTTTTTTATTTTTTTTCTATAACAATTTTTTTGTTGATTATAATTTCGTTGTGGTTGTGAAAATTTTTGGGGGTGCGGTAGTGGAAGTTTGCAAAAAAAAATTGGGGGGTGCGAGTCTTTATAGTTTGAAGATTTTTCCAAACGATTAGTTATGTAGTAGTAGATTTTTTCTAATCTTATGAGGTTTGACCACCCTACACACACCCCATAGATCCATCTATAGATACTAGAAATATTTTATTTATAATTAGAGTCTATGTTACTTTGATATGAGTATAGGTATAATATAATTATATTGCATTTTGATCATAAAAAGTAGTAGAAGTTGTAGCATTTGTTTTCTTAAAAATGCTTTCAAATGTAAGAGCATCTCTAGGTGCTAATATCACCTCCAAATTTGTCTCCACAATTTGAAATTTCGTGAAAACCCATCTTTAGGTGGAGGCAAATCTAGAGTTATCACCTGTCTAGCCACATCTGTGGATGCAAATTTGTGATTTTGAATGCGGATGTGGCGCGACAGTGATAATGTTTTTTTTTTACCAGCACACCGCGCTATTACTAATGTCACCCGACATTCTTACTGTAGCGTGACAATATCACTGTCGCGTGCTCCAACGGGGAAAAAAAATGGCCAAAAAACGGCTTGAATTCTACATCCGTATATCTACACTCATTTCCTTATTCGTTTTACATACACTTAACTCAAACATTCTAATCAAACAACTCAACCATTTCACACACAACACTCTCAATGTCACAACCAAAACAAGGTAGGGGTCTAAGTTTGACAAATGAATAAAATATTGCTCTTACTAGAGCGTGGATTGAGATTGGAGAAAATCCTATAATATGAAATGATCAATCGGGACAAGTTTATTCGGAACAAATTATGGGTAGGATTAATCAAATTCAAGGTTTTAACCAAAACTGTAAGTGGAAGGGAGTCTCACAACGTTGATCGATTATTTTACCGTTCTTGAACAAATATCATGTCATACTAATAAAGCTTGAAGAACAACCTCCAAATCGGGGGGGGGGGGGGGGGGACGCGAGGACATTGTAAGATTCGTCAAAGTTGTTTAATTTATACTTAATTTTCTTTATGTTTTTACTATATACTACTTGATATTGGTTTTGGTTTTGTTTTTTTTTATAAACGTAGCTTACAAGACGCGGCAACAACTTATGGGGCTACTATTGGGAAACCATGGATATGGCAAAATTGTTATAGTCTAGTCAAAGATATGCCAAAGTGGCAAAGAACTCAGTTACGCAACGAAATACTTGCTCTAAGACCAAAGAATAAAGCAAGATTCAGAGATCTTGAAGGCTTCAATTCTTCACCATCAACCCCTTCAACGCCTCACTCTAACCCTTCACCTTCACTATACTCGGAATACGACCCTAGTAATACCGAAGGTTTCTTGGAGAGGTCGATTGGTAGGAAGCAGAGCAAAGAAATCGAGAAGAATAAGAAAATTGTTTATACTGTCGAGGGCAATGTTGCATCCACTACTAAAAATATAGATGAATTTGTTCATGCTTTTAAAGAAAGCCGAAGACATAGAAAAGAGATTCTAGATGGGTAATTTCAAGCTATGATGAAATTGAAGCAAAATAAGACACAAAAAAAGTTATTTTTGAAGCAAGAAAAACTCCGTGTTAAAGAGGAGAAAAATTAGACTAGATTGTTGGCAATGTCACTCGACAAACTCAATCCTCATGCATGAAGAGTTTTAGAGCTAAAACAATAAGCAATTGCAGCTAAATATGAAGGGTTGGATCAAGTAATACAAATGAAGCTTCCGAGGACGAATGAGCCAATTATGAAGAAAATGATGACTGACTTGATAACTAGAGTAATTATAGTAGTATGTAATAAGGGTGATATGTAATAGTTGTTTTTTATTTATTTATTTTTATTTTATGTTTTTGCAATCATGTATTAATTGTTGTTCTATTAATAAAAGTTGAAATTCATTTGCTAAATCAAATTTATCAAATAAAGTAAAATAGAACTTGTCAAAATGATCAAATGAACAATTCTAAATCACACAACATAATAATAATAATAGTCATACAAACTTAATATTATAAATCATCAAGTCATCACTTCCTACATATGCCTCCTCTGCCATGAACCCCTCCTCGACTGTCCTTGTGCTAAACTCTCCGCCTGTCCATGTGATGAACTCTCATGATGTACCGTAGTGCGATCACGCTGAGTATGTAACTCATCAACCTGGCGTTGCAAATCGTCATAATCTACATGAGCCTAGGAAAGAAGTTTATCTCTTTCAGCACTGTAGGCGAATACTGAGGAGCACATGTCATCATTTACACGAATGGTTGTCTCATATCTACTGCGCAACTCATCCTGAAATAATTATTCATTAATAATTTATGACATTTTCATAATAAACAAAAATAAACCAAAGCCAATAAAAATAATTACCAAAGGTAGATGTCTAATGTCAAGCTCTAACTGTATAACGCGATTGTCATCAATAGAAAGAATGAGATGGTAAATCGTCTTGCCACTCGGACCACTCAAACTGAAAACCCAAGGCCACTCTAATCTGGGTGTTATACTGAACAAATGTGTGTTCAGTCCTTCTAAACGTTATCGTGATGGTCGGCCAATTTGATATTCATGTCTGACGCCCATTCTGTTAACCGTATGAATGTTGCCTGTACGACCCACAACTGAGAGCAAATGACAAATAGATACCTTAAACGAATAACGGTAATACTGCTTAAAAGTCTGCAATGTAACTAGGTCAAAAGCTACTGGCCAACTACTCCAATAAATGTTTCTTTTGATGACTTTATGTAAGGTCATGTCCTTATGGGCAGGCGGATCGGGGGATATCAAAGCATGGTGTGAGCTGCCTATAATATATATCCCCTAAATACCACTCTATATCACTCCTGCAAGTGAATACCATCCTCCTACGAGAAATGAACAATGTATATTTGCAGTCATTCACGTCGACGTGCACAGATGTCCGCCAAGGCCTCCAAACAATATAAGCATGTGTGCTAAGTTCGATCTGGGTTCAGACATAAGTTATGTTATGACTGATCTCACTAGTCAGACGAGCTCGAAGAGGTCCGTGTCAATCCCTGAGCCTAGGCCTCTCATCGGTGTACTCTGTGAGAATAAGATTTGCAGCATGAAAATACTCATAAAACCATACCTCTAAGAGAATGATAAACCCTCCAAGCTAGGGACTAGTACGTGACAACACCAATCTGCCAAGAAGCCCTATCTAAACAACACAACAAATTACAGTATATGGCTCCACCAAAATCAATACCGCCCAACTCATGTAAATGCTCAAAGTTGGCTAGATACCCCACATTAATCGTAGAATGGCCAAAAGAAATAAACAAGATGCCCATCAAATACATACATAAAGCTATTACATACTCATCGATATGTGCTTGACTATCTTCAGAATCAAGTGACAAATAGTTTATTAAAAATTGCAACCCATCATCATTAGTCAATGGCGTAATGTATGAAGCCTTGATGCCAGAAATCTTAACACCAGCATTATCATATGACTCCTCGGTCAGACAAGGGAAGAAAGTCATCATTTGGGCACAACTCTAGAATTTACTGCTACATCTCAAATGGATTACCTAATCCTATACTCAAACCAGACATCATACAAAAATCTAGTGGAGTGAAGCCCAACTCTCCCTGAGGGAAGTGAAAAATATGTGTACTATCCCACCATCTCTCAACTAAACCATTGATAACTCTCTGAATGTCAGTCTTATGGTAAGGTATATCAACTAGATGACCGAAGGGAGTCGCTAGAATTGCATCTCTAACACGGTCAAGTGCACCGACTTTTTTTAATATCATCCTACCACGTCTTAAGCGCATGTGGAGTGCATTGAACCCTATACATAACACATATATCTGATGTACGCAAAATGAAACTAAAATTACAAAAATAAAAATAAAAATAAACGTATTAACTACTAAAGTTAAACACTACTACTAATATATAAAATTAAAATACATAATTGTTGTTCAAGAACAACTTTTGATACATACTTATCATGCCACATATTAGACACCGATCTAAGATGGCTGAAATCCATAGGCTATGCAGGAAATTCAAAATTGACTTGCTGATATTGAAGCAGCAATGGATTGTCTGGCTCACCTCCCTGGTTTCCAACTCCAAAAATTCCTAGTTCATCATCTAGATCACTCATGGGATTGCTCCAAACCAATGCACTATTACCACTGTTTTGATTTTTCTCACTATCACCACCCCATCTCATCGTCGGAATCTATTTTTTTTAGAACCAGAGAACCTATATTGAAAATAAATGTGTGAAATGATAATAGTCCGATTGTCATGCAACGTTTATTTAATCATAGCACACGACAATGGTAATGTCGCGCGACAGTGGTAATGGCACGCCGGGTAGACTCTACATACTGATTTGCGTCCGATATTTGCCTCCATCTTGAGTTGGTCAAAATTTGAGGATATTTTTTTCAAACAGGTGATACTACCACCACCTAGAGATACTATAACATCATTATGCTTAGTGTATGCAAAAATGTAATGAAAAGAGCTAGACATTTATCTATATCTTAATATTAAAGCTTTAAAATTTAACGTTATCTCCTATTAAAACGGGAATTTTTCTCATATTTGAAAAACGAGAATATTTTTTTTTACAATGGGAATTCATCTCCTATTATAACGGGAATTTCTTTCCTATTAAAACAAATTATAACACTTCATTTAAAACAATTTATTAGAAAATTAAAACGGGTTAGCGACTAAAACGGTATCCCCAATTTTCTAAAAAAAAATTTAAATATTTTTAAAAGTAGTCGGTGACCTACAAGCTAGTCCATACTTAAATGTGATTATTTACTCAGGGTTTTGGCATTCTGCACATCGAAATTATATATTAACGTTTCCCAAGCTTCTAAGCCAAAACAAGTACAATCCATGGACACATGGGGGGCGGCAGAGATGCATGAGACATGAGAGCAAGAAGCATGGGAGAAAATTCGTCGGATTGTACTGAAATACTCGGTAGTCTAGTCGGTGCCCATGTTTTTTTTTTCTTCGATAATCTAGTCGGTACACAATGTTGAATTCGTACTTCGTAAACATGTGAAAATGGTTTACAACCGCAAGGCCATTAAAGTCCAACGGGCTTTGACCCATGGGTCAAGCCTCTTTTCTTTCTCCCGCCAAAATCCCAATCACTGTTAGCTGAAGTTAGGTCACATTACGAAAATGGACACGGATCCGGTCACCGCATTCGCCCGGTTTCTACTAACCCATCAGCGTGAACACATACACTCCCTCGTTCTCTTGAAAGACCCATTACTTCATTACCCTATTCACATAGAGTAAGCAAAACCACTATTTTCTCTCCACACATACATTTCTTCAAACACTTTCTTCCCACTCATTTTTTTTTTTTTTTTTTGGTCTTCTCTTTCTAGTTTTGCAGAGTTAACGGAGTACAATCCATTTCTAGCTCACCATCTCTTCACCAATCCTACTGACTTCTTACCACTCTTCGATTCCGCTGCTATAAATGCTCAGGTTGTTAATTCCCCTTCAAAACTTTCATATTTATTTATTGTATGATCTAACTTTGAGATATTCTTTTTAGAACATTGTTTTGCAAGATTACAACAATATTATTGGAAATGCATGTCGTAAGGAATTTGTTCATGTTCGAATTAATATCAGTGGGTCCCCCTTGGAATGCCCAGGTTTACTACTACTAGTTCACTTGTCCTTTGTCTTTTTTTTTTTTTTTTTAATTGTTTTTAATTAAGATATTTGAAGTGTGTTTTGTAGAATCGTTTCCAGGGATTGGGCGTGTTAGAGTTAAGCATAGAGGAATACTTCTTACGCTAAAAGGGACTGTGATTAGGTCTGGCACTATTAAGATGATTGAAGGGGAACGCGAATACGAGTGCCGTAAATGCAAACACAAGTGGGTTTTGCTTTTCCCTTTCATTATTATTAGCTTTATAATTTTTGCAGATTCATTAGGCCTGTTCTCTTTTGTTGCTGCAAATTCCAAGGATACGGTTTCATGTAACTATATACTCCGTTCAATATACGAAATTAACGGAAGCTTTTGATGGGCCATTGGTGTAGTGCTAAATGTCGTAGTTTAATTAATGATATACTGAAAAGAAAATTAGTGCCCAAGTGTCTCATAATATCACATGGAAACGTAATATTAAATCATCAGTAACCAAAAAATAAAATAAAAGGAGATAATATAGATTGGTTGTGAAATGTTTTTATGGCACGAACTAGGTAACAAATTAGTGTCAATTTTCTAGACGTGCATTAGTCTATGTTTCGGAACAAAATTGACTTTGTTCACAATGCTCTTGTTCAGGTTTAAAGTTTATCCTGAGCTGGAAACTGGAAATTCTATACGGCATCCAACTTCTTGCCCTTCGCAGGTTTACTTTTTGCCATTCTCGTAGAGACATACATACTCATACACCAAAATAATGCATCATTGTGATCATTACCCCTTGCGTAAAGTATGTGTGAAAGGTTGAGGTGTGAGGTCCGCAGAGTCTGTTATTGCTCGTATGCATCTATGTGGACGAGTGAAGTTTTAAGAAGTCTATTATGGATTTATCATGATAATGATAGACATTGTCTCACGTAAACTGCAATGAAGAAAAATGCTCACACAGACGTATTTTTGTTTCTTATCTCTCATGGTGTTCCAGTACGCATTACTTTATACTTTGTTAAAAAAAATTTTGCTTGTGTAACAGAGGTCTAGAGCATGTGAAGGTACAAGTTTTCAGTTTGTAGAAGGCAGTATCGTATGCCATGATTATCAAGAAATAAAAATTCAAGAGAGCACACAGGTTTTGAGTGTTGGGTCAATACCTCGTTCGATGCCTGTCATTCTGAAAGATGACCTTGTTGACATTGTTAAAGCTGGAGGTATTGTAGCTTCCCGTACCTTTATCTGATATTTATGTGATGTGTAGTATTTCTGTGAACCGTATGCATTTTGTTGCTAAAAGCTAAACCTCTATGTGCACAAGCCTTGGTGAGGAAGGTTCCCAACAGTCATCAGTGCCCCAATCATGCAGTTTGAGCGCAACCTTCTAAATATGAAGTCCTGACTCCTGATAATATTATTCTTTAGAGCCTGCATTTCTGGACTGAGACAATCCAAACTTCTACTAAAACTTTGTATATAATGAGCACTTTCTTGTCGTCTGCCACTGTTAACAAACCTTTCGCCCTCTTTTCTTCCCCTCAAATTGGACAAGGTTTACCACTAGCACCTTATGCATTCAATTAAACATCTATTTTTTTTTAAATCTATAAGGCAACAGCTCATAATTACATGAACAATGAGTTCGGTGGTGATCAAATGGGCAATAATGATTGAACAGTTTGTCACCACAATTTTAATGTAACTCTGTTTTCTGTTTGCTTGTGTCATGTGTGGCTCTTGCACTTGAACTAATATGAAAGTTCAAATATCAGCCTCTTGCTATGTATGTGCATATTTTAGAAGGTTTGTTGATTTTTCATTTATGCAGATAGTGTAATAGTTACAGGGATTTTGACGGCAAAATGGTCTTCAGACTTGAAGGATGTTCGATGTGACCTTGATCCTACATTAGTCGCTAACTATGTGAGGTATGTCAAATAACTCTGTATGTTGAGAAGTATATAGAACCCTTTGAGTTTTCGTGGTAGTTTAAACAATTCATTTTGATTGCATGGGCCTAGATTTACTTAATTGCAGAAACCAAAGTGCAGAAATATAAATTGGCAACTATTTTACACGGCAAGACCCAGTCTTGGGAAAACCCACGCTACCAATTGTGAGCAGTAAAACAGAATATGCACTAGAATCAAGAGATCATAAGTAGAAAGCATACAATGAGTCACATGCCATAAACTCTATTCTCTTAATTTTCTTATCCTTCAATGTCCAGATCGTTTTTTCCTCGTCCAATTTCTGGTAATGGATTGTGACTTTGTGATTGAGGATGGGGATGGGGGTACTTAGCAGGTCAAGTAGCTTGTTGCTGCGAGATCGACTTTTTGTAACGTTGTTACTTTGATATATTAATAAATTGACTTTTACCAATAAAGACAATACAAAAACAATAGCAGCAACAACAATTAAGGTGTACTCTGACACTAAGACTGTTGTGCTCTATGTGAATTTCTTTTGCAGGAGAACCAATGAACTTAAATCAGAGATAGATATTCCTGATGATCTTGAAAATAAATTCAAGGATTTCTGGTCAGAGCACAAATATGCTCCGTTGAAAGGTATCTTTAGCTAGCACTTTATTTGTTCTATGTATTGCGCCAACTTTTAGTTCTAATCCTAGTTTTTTTTTGTTTTTTGTTTTTTTTTCCCAATATTATTAAGATTATGTTTATTATTTATTATTTTTTATGCTTAAATAACATCTTTTTGGAAAGGTATATTTTCTAAGATGTTCTTTGATATTTGTATTTTCTCTTTGTAGTAGCATATACAAATATACAATTTTCTCAATTGTCAACATATATCATTTTAGTCTAATTTGAAGCTTTGTAAATTCTTTCAGGAAGAAATGTCATTCTGCGAGGAATATGCCCTCAAGTTTTTGGACTTTTTACAGTTAAACTTGCAGGTATAATTATATTTATATTTATGAAACATAGACCTAGTATTCCCTCCCTTCAATTTTTTTTTTTTTTAAATGTCATGGATAATATTTGCTTTTTGATGAATAAAAATAATCTGCATTCTGCAATACATAAGATGGTGTGTTCTGTGTCTTCTTTTGAGTTTTGATACACAATTTATCTCTTTCTGTACTGACTTTGAGACATTCAATTCATCTACCATTTCATGGTCTCCTCCTTCAACCTTTAGTCGCCTTAACACTAATTGGTGGTGTACAACATGTTGACGCTTCTGGGACGAAAGTTCGAGGGGAGTCACATCTGCTTCTAGTTGGCGATCCAGGTAGTTCATTATTGTTAAGGAATAAACACTTTATTGTTAAGGAATAAACACTAGAGGCATTTAAGTAGTTCAAAATTTGGAAAGATTTTAAATTTCAATAGATTTCTGTAATCTGTAATCGGTGTAATCCAATGTAAGTTTTTGGAGCTTGACTTGTTTTTCGTTAATATTGCAGGTACTGGAAAGTCTCAGTTCTTGAAATTCTCTGCTAAATTGTGCAATCGATCTGTCATTACTACTGGGTTGGGAAGCACAAGTGCTGGATTAACTGTTACTGCAGTCAAAGATGGAGGTAAAGTTCTGTTGGTCCCTTTTTTGTTTTAAGTTTTAAGCTTGTGGTTGTAGCTTCAACATTTGATGTGCTTCCCCTCAAAAGACCGTTTTTTATGTTAGAAAAAATGCAGAATCAGACATTTGGTTTCCTTGTCAATCATCTGATGTGTTTTTAACAGCACTCTGCTTTCAGTAGTAGTGGACAAAAAACATGAATGAAGCCTGAAGGGGTAGAGTTTGACTTAGTTTATTTTCTATTGTTAATTGTCATCCTGAGGGGAAATTATTTTCTTTGGCCTCATTAGTTTAATGAAATGTGTATCTTTGGAAATTCCATCAAGGTTTTTAGTATCTAAAGGCCAGTATCTCAAACATTAGAAAATTTTCAGGTGAATGGATGCTGGAGGCTGGAGCCCTTGTCTTGGCAGATGGTGGACTTTGTTGTATAGACGAATTTGATAGGTATCTGGAATCTGGTTGTATAGATGAATTTGATTAGTATCTTGTTGAATTGTGCCATTTATCTGGAATTCGATAGGCATCTAATTTGAAACTATTTGCAAATTTATGGAAGTAATGTGAGCTAGTGTTTCTCTTATGTATGAGGTATACTAGAGTTACTCCATTATAGTGCATGTGTTTGAGGTTATGCTCACACCGCCTCAATACTGTGGTATATAATTCGTTGTCATAGAGAACCATAACAATAATTGTATAAAGTAGAAGTATAACATAACAGTAAAAGTTGTAGAAAACCAATTTGTTCTGAGCGTCATTTGTGTTTTCTTTGGTTTTCACAGTGATGCCATCCGCACACAATTAGAATGGTCTTACTGCAATGTGTCTGTCTTATTGGCAAGGTTTACCACCACCCCCCTGCCTTGAGCCTGTATACTTTCCTGTTTATTGGTAACAATTGGAAGTCAGGGTGGAAAATGATTACTTAAATTGAAGTGTTCTTAAAGAAAGAATTCTTCACATCTGCTAATCTGCTTGTATAACTACTGGGACGAAGAAACAAACAAGTCATGTTGGTTATGACAAACTACTTTAGTTCACCGCCTTCATATAAGATAAGAACGAAGAAAGGAAGTCAGAGACTTCTGTTATGTTGTTTTGCATTCTCTATAATAAATGTTTGTTGTGTTATATATTGTTTATTTGATACATGACAATTATTGCGGTTATCCTATTGGCAAGATAGTGACGGGGAGCTTTTGCACATATAACCGTCCATCTTACAGGATGTGAACAATCAATTTCTACTACTGTTTTCCAACATAGCAGTGCTTTATTAATATGAGATTTCATGGTCTTCTAGCATGAGAGAGCATGACAGGGCTACCATACATGAAGCTATGGAACAACAAACGATAAGTATCGCCAAGGTATCTTCTATTGCTCATATTTGTTTCTATGGCAAGGTTGCAAGATATGCTAAATCTCAAATCTCAAATAAGATATATTGTTTTATTATCAGTCATATTAAATACTAAATACTAGTGGTTACCCGTGCCTTGTGACAATCATGGCCTCCTGCCCTACCTCAAAGGCATGTCTTGGGCATTGATTGAACATGTGTCCTCATTGGAAAAGTCTCACTAAGAACATTCTGAAAGACACAACTCTTGTCGAAAACTGCTTGTGGATCAAAAGTTATGACATTGAATATTTTGGAAACAAAACAGTACAACACAAGAAACGCTCTCTCCGGCACACTTCCCAATCATCCGTTGCCACTTTTTTTTCCTCTCTCATTATCTGTTTTTCCTTCTTAACCCGCCATTTCCATTTTTGGGTGGGCCACTACGCACTCTGTGAGAGTATTGTTTTTATTATTTTGGGTGTTTTTAGTAATGGGTGTGAGTAGCATTGTGTGGTTGTTAAGTGGTGTACCTGTGAGTGTAAATATACTTGTTAATACATAATAAATAGTGGGCTAGTCGGCTAGAGCAAAAACAGTTCATTCTGGGCTGATTTCTCTTTATCGTTCTTATACTTTTTCCACTCCAAAACTTCACTTGGTATCAGAGCAACTCTAGCTCTTGTTCAGATCTAACTCCTTCCATTCATTTTTTTTTTTTTTTTTTTTTGGTCTGGTTTGACAAAAGTTTGTGGTAAAGAAAACCTAAAAAGGGTTGATCTTTGGTGTGTGAACCCTAGATGTAAATCTAGGGTGTTGTGGTGATTGTGAAGGTGTGCAGCTATTTATGCGTGTGAGCTGATGTTTATATGTATGTTGGGTGGGATGTCTTGTTGAAGTTATGGTACTTTACTCTCCTATTTTATGTTGATAGTCAAAGGCAAGTGTGCCTTGTTTGAAGCTCCGCTCCTGTAGTGTTCCTAAGTGTGTTGTGTGGCGAGGAACTTTTCTTTGTGACTGGTGTTCTTTGGTTTCTCTTCCTGCACAGTTGGTGTTTGAGAAGTCCCTAGCAAGTGTTGTGATTTTTCTGCACTCCTAGTGCTTGAGAAAACTCTAGTGTTTGGTTCTTGGTAGCAAGTTCAGAAATTTGTTTCACTTAATGGCTGATCCATTGAAGATTGGTAAGGCAGCTTCGTCTATGACAGATAACGGTAATGGTGAGAAAGCTAATTTATACCATGTGAATGATGACATGGCCAAACAAATAACCTCCATGAAACTTAATGGCAAGAATTATCTACCATGGGCACATGCTGTACGTAAAGGTGTATTTGCGAGCCAAGAGAAAGTCGAAGTATTTAGAAGATGACCCCCACCTAAAACAAATAGTAACTATGAGGATTGGTTGAGTGATGACTTGGTTGTGGCATAGTATGGAACCACAACTAGTGTCCAATGTTCAGTTTCTTGATAGCTTAAAGAAGATCTGGTTGTCTCTCCAGGATTCTTATTCTCAAGAGAAAAACATCTCTCGCATTTACGAGATATTCGAGAAGATGTTTGCCACAAAACAAGCTGGTAGACCTTTAGTTGAGTATTATAGTACTCTTAAGGGTTTATAGGAGGAACTTATTTTATATCAACCTTTCAGTGGGGATGTTGAGGTACAAAAGGCTCAGAGGGAGGAGTTCCACGTGGCTTTATTGCTATATGGGCTTGATCCAGAGTATAAAGTGTTTAAAGATCAGATATAGGATGGAGAAAAACTGCCTACATCATCCAATGCATTTTCTTGATTATCTCGTGCATCTGTTGAGCATTCAACTCCATCAGCCCCTTCTGAGGCTTCTGCCTTGATTTCTAGTGCTGAAAACCGTAGTGGTAGTCATGGTGGCGGCCATGGTGCAATTTTTTTCCTAGTGGTCGGGGTTCAGCTCCTCGTGAGGATCGGAAATGTAATTTTTGTGGGAAGATTGGACATACAGAGGACTATTGTTGGGACAAGCATGGAAAACTTGCATATGTCAATCAAGTTTCATGTGTTACTCCTCCTTTTGCCACTGCCTCGAGAGGTGTAACTACTTCTGAAATCAGCGCATCTCCCGATGTCTCTGTTCAAATTGACCAAATCATCCAGATGCTTGGTTCAATGCGTGCATCTTCTTCTATACCTACAGCTACTGTTGCTAGTTCAGGTAATTCAGCGTGAATTGTCCAGCACCCATCTACCTCTTGGGTCATTGACTTGGGAGCTAGTGCCCACATGTCTGGTATACCTTCTCTTTTTCATCATTTTCATTCCGCTAAGTCTAGTATTACCTTGGCTGATGGTTCCTTGCGACCGGTGCTTGGCCAAGGTGATGTTAATCCTACCACATCCATGTCTCTATCGTCCGCTCTATATGTTCCACAATTTCCTTTTAATTTGTTATCTGTTAGTCAACTTACAAAGGCATTACAGTGCTCAGTGAGTTTCTCTCCTACTTCTTGTCTATGATGCACGGATACGGGTACGAGTACAGACACGAGGACACGGATACGGGGTACGATACGGAATTTTTTAAAATTAGGATACGGGTACGGTAGTCGGATACGACTATTTTTTATGTAAATAATATTATTTTTATTTAAAATAACAACTACATGTTGATTTTTCATATTGAACCATCTGTTGAATGTGCCTTAAAGTTGGTAATTATGTATCAATGTCCAGATCTGTTCTACAGACTTTAATTATTTGTAATGGGCCAATGTCCAGATCTGTTATATAGGCTTTAATTAATTTTATGGGCTTGAAAGCTAACTTAAACAAGTGGGCTTAATATAACTTAAACAAATGGGCTCATTATAACTTAAACAAGTGGGCTGAATATAATCTGGTCATGTGGGCATCTTTATGTTTCACTTTACACGTTTCTCTTCTTCTTCTTCCAGATCTGCAAGCACCAGTTGCCAGTTGACAACAACTTCGTCTTCTTCTTCCAGATTTGCAGATGAAAGCACCTGTTTATCTTCTTCTTTCTTTCCTCCTATCCCTTTTTTCTTCTTTTTCTTTTTCTTTTTCCTGAGGGAAGTATATGTGCCATACCCGACCTGTATCCCGTACTCGTATCGGTATCGTACCCGTGTCACACGGGTACAAGGCATAAAGTGTCGTATCCGTGCATCATAGCTTTTTGTATATTTCAGGACCTTTAGACGAAGAAGGTGATTGGTTCGGGGCATGAGAGAGATGGCCTATATTTTTTGGATGTTGACACAAATGTTTCTGCGTCGGTCTTAAGTTCTACAATATCCCCACTTCAGTGGCATTATCGATTGGGTCATCCATCTATTGCTAAGTTACGTCATGTTATTCCTAGTTTGAGTCCTGTAAGTGTTTTGGAATGTGAAGCTTGCTAGTTAGGCAAGCATCATCGTAGTAGTTTTCCCCGCTGTTTAGAAAAGCGTCAATTAGGGGTATTTGATGTAGTCCATATAGACATCTGGGGTCCTACAAGAGTTAAAAGTTTGAGTAATTTCTTGTATTTTGTGGTTTTTGTTGATGATTGCTCTCGGATGACTTGGTTATATTTAATGAAAGATTGTTCTGAGTTGCCTAAAGTTTTCACTACTTTCTATAATGAAATTGTTACACAATTTGATAAGCATATTAAAATATTTCGTTCTGATAATGCTACTAAATACACTCAGACTTGTATGCAAACTTTTTGTGCTTGCCATGGTATAATCCATCAAACAACTTGTCCAAGAACTTCTCAACAGAATGGTGTTATTGAGCGCAAATTACGCCACTTGTTAGATGTGACTCGTACCTTTATGGTTAACATGCATGTACCTAAGTTGTTTTGGGTAGATGATGTTCTTATAGCTTGTCATTTAATAAACCGCGTGCCATCATCTGTTTTAAACAATCAAGTTCCTTTTTCGATTCTTTATCCTGGTGTGTCTTCCTTTAGTCTCCCTCCTCGGGTGTTTGGTTGTGTGTCTTTTGTCTATCTTCTTGGTCTTGGTCGAGATAAGTTGTCCCCCCCGTGCTATTAAATGTGTATTTGTTGGATATTCTCGTACACAGAAGGAATATAGGTGCTATAGTCCAAAGACTCGTTGATATTATATGAGTGCGGACGTTATTTTTTTAGAGTCTACTTCATTCTTCACTCCTTTTGGAAAACAACTCGATCTAGATTTAGTTGCTTCTTGTGAGGGGGAGTTTGCCTTACATCCATCTCCTACCATCCCTATTCCACTTCCTTTTAAATCCCCATCTACTATTGAAAAACCTTTGCAGGTATATAGGCGCTCAAAGGACAGTTCAGTAATGCCTTGTGCACCAGCTCTGACACAATCACCTTCTCCAACTGAAGTTGGTCAACCTGCTCCTTCTAGTTCAACATCTGCTCGTTCTAGTCCTACATCTCCTACAATCCCAACTCCACTTTCTTTTAAACCTCCACCTATTATTGCAAAACCTTTGCAGGTATATCGGCGCTTGAAGGGAAGATCAGTGATACATTGTGCACCCGATCCTACACAATCACCTTCTTCACTTGAGGTTGCTACACCTACTCCACCTCCTTCTGCTAGTCCTAGTTTGCCAATTGCAGTTCGTAAGGGTAAACGTTTATGTACAGAACACCCTATTTACAATTTTGTTTCATTCCATAGAATTTCCCCTCCTTTGCGATCTTTTGCCTTGTCTTTGTCTATTGTTTCCATTCCTCGTTCATACCAGCAAGCCTTACTATCTCCGGGCTGGAAACTAGCCATGGAAAAAGAAATGCGTGCTCTTTATACAAATCAGACATGGGATCTCAGATTTCTTCCTTCCGGAAAGAAAACAGTTGGTTGTAGATGGGTGTTCACCATTAAGTATCACCCAGATGGTTCTGTGGAGCTCCTCAAGGCGTGGTTGGTGGCAAAAGGTTTTACTCAAACCTATGGTGTTGATTACATGGAGACATTTCCACCTGTTGCTCGACTTAACTCTGTGAGAATACTTATTGCAGTAGCAGTTAGTCGTGATTGGCCTTTGTATCAGTTGGACATTAAAAATGTCTTTCTACATGGAGATTTGCATGTGGAGGTTTATATGGATCAACCACCGGGGTTTATATCTGGTAATAAACATAAAGTATGCCATTTGAAGAAAGCTCTCTATGGGCTCAAGCAGTCCCCACAAGCTTGGTTTGATAAGTTTAGTTTTGTTGTTATTAAGTATGGATTTCAGCGCTCTAGCTCTGACCATTTAGTTTTTACTCGACGCTCTTCCGCTGGGATTATTGTTCTTATTGTGTATGTGGATGATATTATTTTATCTGGGAATGATGTTGTTGGTATTGCAGACCTTAAAGTTTACTTGGGAAAACAATTTCATACCAAGGATCTAGGCGCTCTTCGTTACTTTCTCGGTATTGAACTTGTACGATTGAAAGAAGGTATATGTTTATGTCAACGGAAGTATGTGATGGATCTACTTTCAGAGATGGGCACACTTGGCTCACGACTATTTGATACTCCTATGGATTCTGCTGTGAAACTTGATGCAAAACATGGTGATCCTTTTCTTGATATTAGTCGTTATAGAAGACTTGTTGGGAAGTTGATTTATCTTACCGTAACGCGTCAAGATATTACTTTTGCTGTTAGTGTTGTCAGCCGGTTTATGCATGCCCCTCGCTACCCACTAGGGCAAGGAACAGGTCGGGTTCGGGTCGGATATGGCTATATCCGAATCCGAACCCGAATAGTTTGACAATTTCGAACCGAACCCGAACCCGAACCCAATCGGATAACACTAAAAATACAAAAAAAGCCCAAAAAAATATCCGAACCCAAACCCGATAGGCCCGACCCCGACCGGAATAAATAAACGGATATGAAAATCAACCCGAACCCAAACTATTCGGATTCGGGTCAAGCCCGACCTGATTCCCTGCCCTACTACCCACACTAGGATGCTATTTTTCGCATTCTTCAATACTTAAAAGGTGCACCTGGCAAGGGCCTCCTTTATCGACCCTCACCATCCCTTGAGATCCGTGGGTATTCTGATGCTGATTGGGTAGGTAGTTCTACAGATAGGTAGTCTACCTTTGGCTATTGTACCTTTGTTGGGGAGAATCTCGTGACATGGCAAAGTAAGAAACAAAGTGTTGTTGCTCGTTCTAGTGCTGAGGCGGAATATAGAGCTATAGCCCATACCGCATGCGAGATGAAATGGGTGCGCTCATTTTTGGAAGAGATGGGTGTTAGCTCTTCTAACTCTATGCAAATGTTTTGTGACAATCAAGCCGCCATCTTTATTGCTAATAACCCTGTCTTTCATGAGTGTACAAAGCATATTGAGGTTGATTGCCACTTCATTTGGGATCTTGTGCTGAGCAAAGAGGTTGTCACTCCGCATGTCAAATCGTGTGACGAGTTGGGTGATATTCTTACCAAGCCATTGTTGAGAGCTCTCTTTTCTCGGATGTGTGCCAAGCTGGGCATGTTTGATCTCTATGCTCCAGCTTGAGGGGGAGTGTGAGAGTATTGTTTTTATTATTTTGGGTGTTTTTAGTAATGGGTGTGAGTAGCATTGTGTGGTTGTTAAGTGGTGTACCTGTGGGTGTAAATATATTTGTTAAGACATAATAAATAGTGGGTTAGAGCAAGAACAGTTCATTCCGAACTGATCTCTTTTTCTCTTTCTTATACTTTTTCCACTCCAAAACTTCACTCACTCCATAAGTCCATATTAGGAGATCTTTATTTCTTTATTTACATATTTAAATCATCTGAAAAGGACAATATGCTTGTGTTATGCGGCAGATTTGAGTGCTTGTGAAAACTTGTTACCATGAGTCCATGACTGATGTTCAATTTTTCTTTCAGGCTGGTCTTGTAACGACTCTTAGTACTAGAACGATCGTCTTTGGTGCAACGAACCCAAAAGGACAATATGATCCAAATCAATGTATCATTTTCACATAGATGATGTGTTTACAATTTACATAATTTTCTCTAATTGCATAGTTTTCCTCATATATGCTTTTGAAGGACGTAAAAAATGCTTTATTTCTCCTTTACCTTTTAATATTGAAGGTAACATTAACCATCTATGATAAGGCATCAATCGTTTAGAATTTCATTTTGTCTACTCATTTATCTTAACCTAGTCTAGCTTTATCGGTCAATACAACACTCTCTGGTCCCTTGCTGAGCAGATTTGATATTGTCCTAGTTCTCTTGGACACAAAGAACCCGGAATGGGACAAAATTGTTTCATCTCACATCCTTGCTGAGGTAAATGTGTTACTGTATTTTTAATGGATCCCTGTAGCATCTTTAAGCTTTCAAGAAACCCTGCATTGATCTATTTATTTATTGGTTTTTGGGTGCAACAAATTAAGCAAGAAGAACCAGAAAAAGGGAAGAGAAGCGAAGACTTAAAAAGTGTCTGGTCACTAACTGACCTCAGGAGGTAAGAATTTCTTGACAGCTTAAAATGTAGATTTCCCAAATGTTTGGACTACTTTGTTTAATAAACCTACTATCTGAATAGTCGTGCGAGGTTTACTAGCAGAGTAGCAGGTCATCGTTTGATTGTTGGAAAATTTCCCATAGCATTTCATATCTATGTGTGAGTTTTGTTGGTTCATAAATCATGCATATGTATCAACTAAGCATCCTACTGAAATTATAGGCAGTAGAGGGAAGGTCCACTCAGATGCTTTTATACCATTACGACCGAAAAATAGACTACAAAATTCCAGTCAAATAAAGAATTCAACAACTCAGAAATAGTTCTTAGGAATCCATATTGTTAAAAAAAGACACGAAGAGATTTTAGGACTAGATAAAATAGTGGGCTTCTCCTCAATGCCCCCCTCCCCGTTGACTTACACACGTGGATCCAAAGCAAGACATTTGAACAATGCTGCAAACCTATACAAGTTGAGCTTTATGACAGATGGCTGCCAAATGCAAGATTTAAATGGCTGCCTGGAAAGCCGAGAGACCTTTTTGTGTGTACAAGATACTATAAAGAGGATAGCCGAGAGACCTAGTGCAATGATGGTTTCTTGTTTACGAAGTGTCAGGGATGAATGTGTACTATAATTTTCCTTCTTGGGTAGGAGATGGCACATGCCTAACGCAAGTTCCTAGGCGGTTGCCCTAGACAGCTATTTAGAAATCATTTTTTTGGTAAAATTTGAGTAGGAGTTGGCACATGCCTGATGTAACAAAACTTGTTTGGAATTCCAATCGATATTTAGAAATCTAGCGATTGGTATTCCTAACAAGTTTTATTACATAATTGACCACCTACCATTTTCATTAGTATGTGGTGTGTCTCTCGATCCCCTACAACAAATGCAGCATTTTCTGTTTATCTCTAACACCTACTGAATCAATAGTGTGGGCTTTGAAATATATTATTGCAGGTATATTCATTATGTAAAACAACGCTTTAAACCTATACTAACAAAGGAGGCAGAAAGAATAATTTCAAGCTATTATCAGCTCCAGCGAAGATCAGCAACTGACAATGCAGGTTTGGACCTTTTGCTTTATGCAAGAGGACTTTCAAATTGAGGATTGCTTTTATGTGGGAAGCTTTCATCTCTGAGGAATTTTGTAACTGTGCAGCAAGGACAACTGTGCGCATGCTTGAAAGTTTGATCCGGTTAGCCCAGGGTAAGCATATGTCACTACATTTTTAACCTTTAACCCACTAGTTAACACTTGGAATGTTTCCAGCGCATGCAAGACTTATGTTCAGACATGAGGTCACTCGATTGGATGCAATAGCTGCCATTTTATGCATTGAATCATCCATGACAACCTCTGCTATCGTGGACAGTGTCGGGAATGCTTTGCACTCCAACTTCACAGAAAACCCAGATCACGAATGTATCCTAATCATTTTAACGTCATACTCACTACTCAGTTTAGTAATTCCTGATTTCCTGTAATATGTCATTTATTGCTTTGACGATTCTTGACGATATATCATATAGACGCTAAACAGGAGACGCTGATTCTTGAAAAGCTGGGACAACTTGACTCTTAATTGGATAGATAATAGGGTTAACTAGTATTAACCACCCCACCCCCCCCCCCCCCCCTTACATTTTTAACCTTTAACCCACTAGTTAACACTTGGAATGTTTCCAGCGCATGCAAGACTTATGTTCAGACATGAGGTCACTCGATTGGATGCAATAGCTGCCATTTTATGCATTGAATCATCCATGACAACCTCTGCTATCGTGGACAGTGTCGGGAATGCTTTGCACTCCAACTTCACATTTGAAACCCAGATCACGAATGTATCCTAATCATTTTAACGTCATACTCACTTTTAGTAATTCCTGATTTCCTGTAATATGTCATTTATTGCTTTGACGATTCTTGACGATATATCATATAGACGCTAAACAGGAGACGCTGATTCTTGAAAAGCTGGGACAACTTGACTCTTAATTGGATAGATAATTTAACTAGTTTAACCACCACCCCTCCATTTTTAACCTTTAACCCACTAGTTAACTTTGGAATGTTTCCAGCGCATGCAAGACTTATGTTCAGACATGAGGTCACTTCGATTGGATTTGTAGCTTTGTTTTTCCATTGAATCATCCATGACAACCTCTGCTATCGTGGACAGTGTCGGGAATGCTTTGCCTCAACTTCACAGAAAACCCAGATCACGAATGTATCCTAATCATTTTAACGTCATACTACGGTGCCTTTAGTAATTCCTGATTTCCTGTAATATGTCATTTATTGCTTTGACGATTCTTGACGATATATCATATAGACGCTAAACAGGAGACGCTGATTCTTGAAAAGCTGGGACAACTTGACTCTTAATTGGATAGATAATAGGGTTAACTAGTATTAACCACCCCCACACACACACACACACACACAAAATACTAGTTAAGCCTAGATACTATCGACAACTGGGAAAGCATCTGACAGTAAGTATATTGCAGTACTGTCACATTTGAAATGTAGAAAATCCAAATCATTAGCCTTTTGGCAAGCTTAATTTTGAGTTGACTATCTAATTGTCATGGCTTTGTAGGATCGCATCGCCTAATGCTGTATTTTTTAGTTGTTTTTCCTCTTTGTATTTTCTTCTTATGTTTTCGTCCTCCTGTATTCTATATGGATCTCCCTTACCTCTTAAACATCTGGGAATTCTTCATTTCAAATTTGTGTAGCTTTGTGGTTCCATTAGTTCAAGAAGATTGATTTGTGTGACTTTCCCTCAGCTTGAAGTAAAATCCAACTGAGAATTCTTAGACTTTACGGTGCCTTGTGAACCATGATATCAGAAGTAACCTTCCTGTAGTGTTGTGGGCTGTTGTTTTGTGGGTATAGTAACTAAATCCTAAGACCCCACTATTTTCTTTTATGCCCGTAGCAAATACCTTTTCTTTTATGCCCATTAATATGCCCAACCATATTAATGCAGCCTATTACAATTTTTTATTGCCCTTCATCCTAAAAGATTCAACTTCTTTGCATTTTTTTCTCCCTTCTCATTTTCAAAACTCTCAAGTCTATTTTCTAATACACAAATAGCATGTGCTATAATAATTTTGATTTGACGTAAATAATTGAGATTCTATGTCATAATTTTTTTTTTTAAAAAATAGTTGTTTATAGTTGAGTTTCAGATAAATACTTGTAGATATGGAGATGCCATCTTATCTTAGATAAGAATATGCCTCATGGAAGAGAAAATGTTTCAAGAGTATACAATTTCTAGAAGTTTTTGTGGCATAGTGGCTGGAGGAGAAGAAGGAAACTAGTTATAACTGGTTTTATTTCAAGTTGGGTTTTTTTGGTGTAGGGTGGACAAGACAGTGTGTAGTGCCTAACACAATTGCAGATTCCAAATTGGGCTGGGCTTATTTGGGGTCTGGCCAACACAATTTGGGGGTGTCAATAATAGGAACCGAAGAAAATAAGGAATTTTTTTAAAAATAAAGGAAAAACCCGGAAGTTTGCTCACAAAGAGTGATTTTTTGCTCCCAGCGGGATTTGCTCCAAGAGCTCCAAGCGAAACAGGAACCAGCCACATGTCTACTAAAAAGAGATTGACAGTTATCAAATTCCTTCTTTAGAAAAAATTTTTTCTGATTTGCCCCCACTAAAAATAGAAATAAATAAAAAGAAAAAGAATTAAAAAAATCTCATTGTAAAATATATAGGAGTTTTTCCCATCATTAGCTAAAGATTTTTTTTATCTTTTTTAGTTTGAAAGAAGTGTCACTAGTTCAGCTATTCAAGTTTTTTATTTTTTTTTTCCAACAATTAAGACCAAAAACTAGATTTTGTAATTGGTTAAGTTTTTTTCTTTTATTTTTTTTAAGGTGGGGGTAAATTAGGAAGCATATATTAAGGTGGAAATTTGATAACTGTTGACCCTTTTCAGTGGACACTTGGTTGGTTCCTGTTCCTTTGGAACTCTTGGAGCAAATCCAGCTTGGAGCAAAAAATCACTCCACAAAGACAGGGTCTGGTTTGTCTTTCTATTTGAAAGGAAAGTGCATCTATACGAGGAAAGAAAGCTCGTTTACGTTGTAAAGATCTCAAGTCATTTCTGCACTCTTTTGCTTCTGTTCGGTAGGTGTTGCTCTTTCAATGGCTACTACTCATTTCTCTTCCCACATGCCATCAAAGACCATTAATACTGAGTAGTTGAGAATGCTCCCAGTGACCCACGTCAGCCCCCCTTTTTTCTCTCAGACTGACACATCATATTTTACATAAAAAAATGAATTCTACGCCCTTTTTTTGGCAATTTCAATTGTTCGTAGTCCAAAATAGATAAAAACCCAAAATAGATAAGTCGATAAAAACCTCATTCTTAAATCTTATCTCCATTCTTAAAACCTGGAATTTTTATATCATCGAATTGGACGAAAGAAAATCACATGGCTTGGGTATCAACCGTTACCTCTCCATTATATACATCGACTTCAACCCCTAATGATTCGAGAACTAATATCATAGTTCTAATGTCAGAAACATTAGGAATGTTATGAAGTTTTGAATTTCCAGAACAACAAAGAGTTCCGGCAAGAACTGCCAATGCTCTTTGACCCGCTAATGTGAACATGACCAGATAGCTTGGAAGTACGGTTGAGTTTTTGGCAAGACGTTCAGCCTCCCAATTCTTTCCGTTCATAAAAAAATCTAATCCAATCCTAAGCTTTTCCTCTGAAATAGCTATGCACTTAGGTTGCTGTCTAATCGCCAAACGAATTTCCTCATCTGACCAGCCAAAACTTCTAAAAATTCCCATTTTCACTTCTCGCTTAGCCTTACACACACTTGACACATCACGAACAGCATAGACAAACATTTTGCTGGAAGGATCAAAACCTATTTCAAGAACTTCTTTGACCGCGTCACTAAAATTATCATTAACATTCTCTTCTCTTGGCAGTAACGTCTTGAGCAGTTGGAAACACGGGATGATTGTGTATTCTAAACTGGAATGTAAAATGTTACAGCATTTTGTAAGGAATTGGCATATGTCAGTGTCAGAAAAACCAACCTGTTTGAGATATTGAATTTTGGGTTCAAGGGTTTGGTCTGGATTGGACAACAGAACCACAGGGAATTTACTGATCATAAATGTGATTTGAGTATTGGTAAATTCATATTTTTGGAAGAGCTTCAAAACTGAGTCAGGATTAGTTGTGCTCTCAAAGTGAACTTTTTTAGCAGCTTTAAGAGCTGCTTCAATGGAGAGACCACATGACTTTTCAAGTTAAAAACCTCTTTCTATACCCTTTTTTCAATTCTTTTGATAGCTTCATGCAAAATTTTAATTTAAACATCTTATTTGTTTCCATGAGCGATATCCATGATCATGACTTGCTAAACCTCAAGCGTAGGAAGTTAGCAAATGAGCAGTGCGGTCTAAGCCTGACAGAAGTTTTCAATAGGAGATTCCGCATTTCATTCAAAGGAGTTATGAGAGAAGGGGCCTTAGCGTGCCTGTAGCAAGGCAAGAGACGGCTCAGTGCTTCACTATCAAACCAGTTCACAAGACCCAGGAGACCACTTTAAGGAGTTCTTGGTAAGACTCGGTATGACGCAACCACATTCAAGAAGCAATCGGAGGAGGAAGCAGTCGTCCATTGGGCAACTCAATCAAGTAAGAGTTCTAAAATGCAATGTCGGGTTCTGGACAAGAGATTTAAGTGCTGTGATAACGAGCTATAAGGGGAAGGTTTACGGATCGAGTGAAAAAACCACTGCTCAAAGTCGACATTGAAGCAACTACATGAGATGGAAAGCTACCCTCCACGTGGGGCAGAGGAGAGGCTCTTAGGCCGGTTAGTTAAAGAAAGGGCCTACGCAGGCAGGAGCTTTGTATTAGGCCAGTCAAGCAGTAGTCGAGGAATGTGAAATCTGTGGTCCTTTATGATCTGAAGAGCCAAGAGTCACAGCTGATTGGAAACGTAAAGAAGAATTCTAAGTTGTATTATCCATCTGTGTTTCATACAAATAGCTTTGTCAGTTGGTAAGGATCGGGATTTAGTCTGTTCTTTCTGTCTTTCTATTTTTTTCATTGTTTTTCGTTTTTGTTTTAATTGCATTATGGTGTGGGCATCAGTTCAATTTTACGTTTCAGTACACTTTGAGAATGATTTGGAGAATGGGTTTTGTATTCAGATTTCTACCTCTATTGGCTTGAAATAGCAATTTAAGCAGGATATTGGAGTGTTCGGATGAACTCCCGGAGGTCCTTTTGTTACCACCAGTTATGATTATGATGCTCCCATAGATGAATATGGTGAGATAAGATTCTTCCGAGAAGTCTGCATGCATTGGTTGCTCATGAATTTTTTTGGTTTTGATTGCTTTAAACTTCACGACTTGCAGGTTTGGTAAGGCAACCTAAATTTGGGCATCTGAAAAATCTTCATATGGGCTATTAAGCTCTGTGAGGGTGCTTTAATTTTTGTCGACCCCGTTACTACTTCTTTAGGAAGCTTCCAACAGGTAACAATTTTTCTAATATCACGAAGTTTTCCACCTGTTCTATCTTGGTAACTCAGTTGTCTTAATCAATCATATATATATTTCAGGAAAGTGTATTCTCCGGAGGTTGTGCAGCCTTTCTCGCGAACTACAATTCCAAGTCTGCTGCCAAAGTTGTGTTCAGTAACAAGCACTATAACTTGCTTCCTTGGTCAATCAGCATCTTCCTGATTGTGAGAATGTAGTCTTTAATACCGCAAAAGTAAGTAGTGTAAGCTATAAAGAAGCTCTGTATAAACCTATTTTAATATCTTAACCAATCAATATATATATCTATTATAATAAAACACAATGGCAGGATAAAGAGAGGTCGGGATCGCGTGGGGATCTGAGTTAGGTGTGCATAGGGATCTGAAGAGAGACACGTGTATGACTTATATCATTTTGAAACCGATTCTAATTCTCAAAGGCATTTAAACAGATTTATTTAATGAATTCAATGTTATAAATTCAATGCATTCATGTATTGGTTGTACATTGGATTCTTAATATTATCAATTTAATTTCATTGGCCCTTATTAATTGATGAGAGAATTGACTCTTAATATTATCAATTTAATTTCATTGGCCCTTATTAATTGATGAGGGAATTCTTTTAATGCAAATTCATTGCAATGCATGATATTATCAAATTTTCGATTACTAAAAAAATAATGGACATAAATCAAATTGCTCTTCTTTCCCATTTGGCTCTTTCCTATTTATTGCATTTAAAACAAAGTTAACGAGTAATTTATGAGTTTTCTTTCTCAAATATATACATTCTAAACACTGACTTCATAATCTAATTTGAATGGGCTTGGGCTTCAACCACACTACACTCTAGCACGATAAATTAAATTGAGTGAGCAAACGATCCAACTTCATCTTCCACTAATAGTATAGTCTAGCGCTCCCACCTTTCAAGCTCTTAAAGAAACGGCATGAGTTAATTTCACAACGACTAATTTCACATCCTCATAAAAATGCCTATCCTCAACGACTAATTTCACAGATACTGTAACTCCTCTCTCTCATTTGGCCTTCCAAAATAACCAATACTTGTTGCTATTAAAACAAAGAATGATTTTTCCCTTTACGTTGCTCCTCTACTCTCAAGATAAAAACTGGATCGTTAAGCCCTCTCACAATTAAGCTAAACTCTCGCTCCAGTTTCGGCATTGTTCAAAGAGGTGCTTTTCTATTACTAATGCCTATTTCTTTACATCACCATCCATCTTTTCTAATTGTTCATTTAACAATTCATGTTCTCTGTTTGTTTCTCGCTCTAGATTTTCGGCCTCGGCTAACCGAACTCTTACTGCCAGGATTCCAACAGGTTCTTTACATGATTCAATTTGCTTTCCTTTCAATTAGTTTTCGATTTCAGACCCTTACCAAATTTGCTATTGCGTGCTATATTTTTTTACTGAAATTGGTCCACAATAATATGATGCATGTAACATTTACGCCATTTTATGTTGATTGCCCATGTGTTCTGAATTCCAATTGAGGTAACTAAATATGTAGCAAAACATTTTGACAGTTTAGTCGTTTATGCATGGCTCAGTTTGGGTTAAGGTGTTTACAGTTTAGTCATTTATGCGTGGCTCAGTTTGGGTTAAGGTGTTTGTGAGATATGTTAAGCGCTGCTGCCGATATCTAAAATCGTAACCAATACCATTTGTAAATGCTAACATACATTGACGTTTTCATGGTCGTTTTCATATCTTGCGGTATGTTTAGTGCTGCCCTAACACACACTGATGTTTTCATGGTAGTTTTCATAACTTGCGGTATGTTTAGTGCTGCGATGCGTTTAGGTTTTCATGGTGGTTTAATATATTTTTGAGTCGTACCACAAGACGTCGAAATAAAACTGAAGAACCAAAATGCGTCCATCAGAAAGGGAACACAAGACGTCAAAATAAAACTGAAGAACCCAAATGCAGCCATCAGAAATGGAAAGAAGTAAAAGTAATCCAAAAATCATATGTTGGCGTCTTTATCATACAGTTTGTAGAGGGTGTACAGTGTATAGTTCTTCAAGATAAAACTGAAAAACCAAAATGCAGCCATCGGAAAGGGAAAGAAGTAAAAGCAATACAAAAATCAGATGTTGGCGTCTTTATTATACAGTTTGTATAGGGTGTACAGTGCACAGTTCAGAGGATACATCATTTGCGGTTTTGAACGTTGGAAAAATCTTTTCGCTAACGGCGACTCCAGTGTCGCACTCGGGTTTACTTGCTTTCTGCGGAAAATGGTTGCCTATTTTTTAGTAATGTTTAAACTTGCCACGATTACTCTGTTTGGATCAGTTGGTCATCTGGTCTTGGGTAATTCAGTTGGTTCAGTTACAGAATTCACGACTTGATTAGTTTAGCCCGGTCTCGAGTCTTGAACAGCAGCTAGCACTAAATTTCACCATTTTTTTTTTAATTCTAAAATGTTTTCCTCTTCTAATCTTAGCGTCACAATATTAATATATTTCCAATCTTGGGTATTTGGGATTCGAGATTGGTCATTGGTTAAGGGAAAGAAGTAAAAGTAATACAAAAATCAGATGTTGGCGTCTTTATTATACATTTTGTATAGGGTGTACAGTGTATAGTTCTCCAAAATAAAACTGAATGACCAAAATGCAGCCGTCAGAAATGTGAAGAAGTCAAAGTAATACAAAAATCAAATGTCGGCGTCTTTATTATACAGTTTGTAGCGGGTGTACAACGTACAGTTCAGAAGATACACCATTTGAGGTTTTGAACGTTGGAAAAAACTCTTCGTTAACGGCGACTTTGATTTCGCACTCGGGTTTACTTGCTTTCTGCGGAAAATGGTTGCCTGTTTTTTAGAATGTTTAAACTTGCCACAGTTACTCTGTTTCGATCAGCTGGTCAGCTGGTCTTGGGTAATTCAGTTGGTTCAGTTAAAGAATTCGCGGCTCGATTAGTTTAGCCCTGTTTTTTAGAATGTTTAAACTTGGGTATTTGGGATTGGTTCAGGGGTTAGAGTGGTCATTGGTTCAGGGGAAGAAGTTAAAGTAATTCAAAAATCAGATGTTGCCGTCTTTATTATACAGTTTGTTGAGGGTGTACAGTGTATAGTTCTCCAAAATAAAACTGAAGAACCAAAATGCAGCCATTAGAAAGGGAAAGAAGTAAAAGTAATCCAAAGATCAAATGTTGTCGTCTTTGTTATACAGTTTGTAGAGGGTGTACAGTGTACAGTTCAGAGGATACATCATTTGAGGTTTTGAAAGTTGGAAAACAGCTTTTCGTTAACGGCGACTTCAATTTCGCACTCGGGTTTACTTGCTATCTGCGGAAAATGGTTGCCTATTTTTTAGAATGTTTAAACTTGCCGCAATTACTCTGTTTCGATCAGCTGGTCTTGGGTAATCCAATTGGTTTAGTTAAAGAATTCACGGCTCGATTAGTTTAGCCCTGTCTCGAGTCTTGAACAGCAGCTAGCACTAAATTTCACCATTTTTTTTTTTTTATTCTAAAATGTTTTCCTCTTCTAATCTTAGCGTCACAGTATTAATATATTTCCAATCTTGGGTATTTGGGATTCAAGATTGGTCATTGGACATTTTTGCATGTGTTATCTGTTTTCTTCGCTACGTTACCAAAAAATATTCTGCACTTAGTAAAAAAAGTCGTGGTTTTTTGTTTGAATGTGGCAACCTACACTTTTTTAATGCGGGTAGTCGAATCTTGAAATGCTAAGTTCTGAATTCCAACTGATGTATCCTCTGAACTGTGCACTGTGCTAAGTAATACAAAAATCAGATGTTGGCGTCTTATTGTTCAATGTTGTTTTGATTTGACTAACATTCATGACTTTTGCAGGAGAAAAAGCTCATGAAAGAAGAAAAGATGAAGCAAGAAGAGAAGTATATGTGGGCTATTGTTGACGGTGTCAAAGAGAAGGTTACCTTTGACTTTGACGTATATAAGCTCTTAGATATTTATTTAAATGTAACATGAATTTTATGCTGGTAATTGCACTTAATTCTTTCTAATAAAATAGGTCTCAGTTTGAGTCATATATAAACTCTGATTAGAAAGAATTAAGATGATGGTGTATATCGAAGTCGTGGTTTGGGGAAATTGGGAACGTAGAATGATAAAAAGCATACACAATTCTCTAGAGTTGGTGTTGTTTAGGGGTTGTGCTTTGTTGCATAGTACATAGTCCCCATTATGGATGGCCATGAGCGGCTGATTATGGTTTTCGTTTGTAATAGCATACATGCACCTAGAGTACTTGCATTTTACCAAAAAAAAAAGGGTGGGGGTGGTGTTTAGTTTTTCCGCTGAAAACGTTTTTTTTTATATGCATATGTAATTTTAGGTACATGCTAATTTATTCAAGGATTACATTTTTTTTTAATGGATGTGACATTCTCAATCTCAGGTTGGAAACTTTAGAGTTGAACCACCGGGACTGTTCCATGGCCGTGGAGAGCATCCCAAGGTTATATACTTTGCTGTTTATAAAATGATTGATTTTTAGAAAAGCATGCGATTAAAAGCTTAGAATGGCTATTAATAAAGTTTATTTTTATCATAGAGGTTATTATATGTAGTCTTATTAGTTTTTATGCTTTCAAATAGGAAAACTGAAAAAGCGCATTCATCCAAGAGATATTACCATCAATATAGGAAAAGGTGCTCCAGTTCCGTAGTGCTCAATACCTGGTGAAAGGTTCCTGAATCCAATTGCATTAAGATTGCACTTATTTTGTGTTTTGAGGTGTGAATGAGGATTTATTCTGTTATCCTTCCAAGGGTTAATTTATTTGGGGTGCCTTGCAGGTGGAAAGAAGTAAAGCATGACAATACCGTTACATGGTTAGCATTTTGGAATGACCCTATCAATCCAAAAGAATTCAAGTATGTATTCTTGGCAGCTAGCAGTTCATTAAAAGGCCAAAGTGACAAGGAAAAATATGAGAAGGCTAGGCTGCTGAAAGTAAATTCTCAACTCATTTCCATGTATTGTTTTTTATGTTTGTTCTTGAGTACTGTTTGTGTGCATATGTGGTAATAACTGTACATTAATCGATATCTGTGCAGGAATACATTGAAAATATAAGAGTAAATTACGCCAAGGATTTCACGAACAAAGATGTTGTGAAGCGGCAAGTGGCAGTTGCTACTTATCTTATTGATAAGTTAGCTCTCAGGGCAGGAAATGAAAAGGTAACTTGTGAATGAATGTGCTTTGGCTTCTTCTGTGATCCATTTTGTTTTGTTATACTTAATTTCTTCTGAGCATTTTCTTATTTTTGAATAATTGATTATTTTCTGATTGGTTTCTTTATAAAGTTACTGCTTAACTTATGGAAACTATGGATATCAAGTTCGGAAACTAAGGGGATGAAACTTTAAGACACGTCAGCCCCTTTTTTTCTCTTAGTAGGACACCTCAGCTTTTCCAAAAATTCGGCAGTAAAAAAATGAAATACTCTATTATCCTTATTTCTCTTTTCTCCCTCTGCCCCTCCTCCAAAGTATTAACTCAAGAAACCCTTGATTTCAAATTATAAGAACAACAAAGCGAAACGCCCGGTTTTTGCTTTTTCTTTGGTTTTTCATTCTTAATTCAATTATATTTATTTCCTCATATGTGACTCCTGTGGATTTCTTCTACAAGAGAAATCATGGTCCAATCCCAGTAGTTGATGATATTTAGTTGATGATATTGACGAGTGTGGGAGGCATTACAGACTACACTTGCGGCCACAATTGCTGCAATGTATGGTGGGAAAATCCATGCTACGTTGAAAAAAACGGCAGGGAGACAAATAAGAGGGCCTATGGCAGTTGCACCACCAAAGATGAGATTGTGGTTCTTGCCGTGGTCCAGTAGACAACTGATTAAGATCAGGATTGGAGTTGCAAGACATATACCGGCCAGAAATCATGAAATTGCAGTCCATTCCAGTGGTCTGAACGAGTAATTGCTAACCTTTATTGATGGAGAAAGAAGATCTTGGTACCTGAAATTGGATCCGTCTATTTCAACAATATTGCTATATTGCTATGTGAATTGAAGTAACAATACGTGAATGTTGTTGCTTGGCTTTTGTTTGTTCAGCACGATAGTTTTTCATCTTATTTACATTATTATTGACACACAAGAAATTGTGTTCTTGGCTTTTTTTACATTTTGATAGTCTACTACTGTCTATACTGCAAGGAAGTTTTCATTCAGGCAAGGCCATTGCTTAGCCATTTCTTAGCTTACAAAACTAGGTCAGGGACTTTAAAGCCGAGTCTTTGGAACCAGCCCATGGTCCGAAGGCTAGGTACCCGAAGTCCGGTCAAATCAGCAATCCCTATCTAGAGAGTCCCAAGAGACTCAAATGTCGATGTCTCACGAAGTCACGAGTGTTGGTGTACTCAAAACCAAATGAGCCTTTGGGTACACAACAAGGCTTCCATCAAGCGTGTTCTAAACTTCTAATCTATACTGAAAATGAAATATAAAATGAAATAAATAATTAATTGTATTTAGAACTCACAGTTTCATTTCTTTTGGGGAATCCTAAAACAATGCCAAATGACTTAATAACTGGAGCTATTACAGAAGGGCCACGGTATTGGCACCCCCATAAATGGGACTTGCACCCCTTTGACCAATTCAACGGTACTAGCACCCCTCCATTAAATACACAAAAAACACTAACGGCAAGCACCTACCGCGGGATTGCACAATCCACGGCATCGGGTTGCCGCGAGATCCTATATCCCACGGAAGGTGGCTGCCGTGGGTTTTTTTTAATTTTTAATTTTTTTAATAGTCACCGTAAAAAAAATTAGTTGTCGCGAGATGATTTTGATTCTAAAATTGCAATATGTGCATGCATCATAAAACATAAATGTAGATTTGATTGTCATCAAATAGAAGTATTGAGAAAATGCATACTACAACAATAAAAATATTCAAGTATAATATAGATGCTCAGCATGAACCAGTATGTTACATACTCACATCTTCCTTTTTCGGTTCCAAAAAAACTAAAATGTGCTTGCACGCAATTGTAAAAAAGTTACAAACGCACTCATAACTTTTCGAAGGACATAGAACATACTAAAAACACCTATGAAGGGTTGGAACTATACCCAGACTAAACAAAGATTTTTGAAGATTATAGATCATCATATGCAGGCCAAACCCCATTTTGATAAGACATCAAAAACAAAATGGCTTTGAGCTTTTCAGTTAGAAAATTCCGCACAAGCAGAATTTTTTCGTGATTTTTCAGCCCAATTTCAGGTTTGTGACCCTCCACATCGAGCTATACCACTCTAATGCCTCTTGTTTCTCTGCATATTTTAATAATCAACTGAGATGAGTTTAAGGTAGCCACATGGATCAACTCATCGACAAAACTTAATTTTCCAAATATAGTATTTTCTATGTCCAAAGAAGAGATATATGTACAGTATATTACTAAAAATTGACTTTTGCCCAGTTGGTGAAGTATGAGTACCACATGACCTCCGACTTTATTCAATTAAATAATCCTAATTAAATAATTAACTCTTTATAGACTTGATCCGTCAGTAACTTTGTGGAGAAATTTAGATATTGACCTAACGTCCACATCTGTGATGAATCAAAGATTAAGGTTTTCTAATACTTTGAGCTATGGAATGGAATAGGAATTACTGTGACTTGATTTGTAATGTTGTGATTGGATATAGAGTTGATAATCACACTAACATGCACACTTTTGTAGATGTGTCAGTAAATAATCATGGTTATCTTACTTTGTAATCCAACTAATTCATAGTAATTGTGCTACAGGTATGGGACAGTTACAAAGACATAGTCACAATATAGGAGATTATACACTGCTTTTGTATTGAATGTTTCATTGTAAAATGTGTGTTGAGACTTGGGATTCTGCTCTCAAATATATCTTTTATAAATTGTAAAATTGTATATACATCTAGGTAACTAAAGAGTCATTACGAAGTTTCATCGATTTTCATTATTTCTATGTATAGAACTCCGAATGTAAATAAATGTCATTAAATCATTGATTGTCGTCACAACACAAACAATTGTGTATTAACTTCTGTTTAGTTTGTTTAATGATTAAAATAGGATCTCGATTCTTATTTATAACTATTATGATGCATTAGTATGTAGGAGTATCCGCATTACATAATTGAAATGTCGTTAGCCATTTGTTTTTTAAGAGCAATCTGTGGCATATCACTTATATGCCCACTTGCTCAGTTTCCCTTGAATAGTTCTTTGTATGTTATTCCCTACTCCATTGGTCCTCTAAATGATCTTCTGTTGAGTGGACCTTGGAAGAAGTCAATTTTAGATACAAGTAGTGGTTCGATATAATTCTAAGATTGATATCCGGATTTACACTCACAAAACTTGGCAGACAACTCATCCATACATTAATTGGGACTGAAAATCCAATTTATCTGCATATCAAACAGACTATAAAATGTGTTCCTGAAGATTGAGCTCTCAAGAAATCGACTCTTTTGGCTATCGATCGGTCGGTCAACATTGTACACGATCCTTTCTTGGGTGGGGAGGACTTTGACAATGTCATAGTGGAGTATTTGGTGAGTGAGTTCAAATGCATTCATGGGATTGATGCTACAATATAATCGCCAAGTTAGCTGTCCAAATGCTTCGTCAAGCAGTTGAGAAAGCTAAGGTAGGACTCTCATCTAGATTTGAAATTGACATCGATTTGTCTTTCACTACTGCTGATGTATCAGCCAGAAAAGATATATGTACGATTTACACTTACTAGATCAAGGTTTGAGAGCTTGCAATCCCTTCAAAAATATTAGAAAAACATAAACCCTTCAAACAAAATATCGAATGAATCATTTGCTATCAATATACATATATTATTTATTCAAGTGGACTTTAGGTTTTTGAGTAATTAGCTATCTATGCAGCAAGTCCGGCCATAGGCCGGGCCAAATGGCTAGTCTCTAGTAAAAACCCATCTTTCTTTATCTTCTATAAATCCATTATTTTCTACTAGCAAACTGACACGTGGCTACGCCACGTGAGCGGGCAGTTTTTTTGGGCAGTGGTAATGCTGTAATTGTTCACAAAAAATGAGGGCAATGTTTCAATTTCGAAAAGAGGAGTCCACGTGTCAGCTTTTTGGACAGTGGCAATATTGTAAATATTTGCAAAACTGAGGATAATGTGCTAAATCAAGGGGGAAACGTCTAAATTTTACCGGTCAAATACCGGTCTTACCCTTCCATAACATATCTTATTTACGTATTTACCTTTTAATAATAATTGTAATAACCAAATATGTTCAGGGGTATAAGAGAAAAATATCACTGTTCATGAGACAGTTTTCTTTAAAGTAGTTAGATAAAGCGTTCGTCTTTCCAAAAAGTCTCTTCTCCTAAGACCCCACTTCTTCAATCTCTCTCATTGTCCATTCATAACCACGCCTTCAATCTACACTCAACTTTGAATAATGCTGTCATTGCAACGTACCAAGATGATGGTAGTGTGAAAAGCATTCAAGGTGACTATGAGGAAAGAAAGTTCAATGAGGAATGTGGTGTTGTGGCTGTGTATGGCGACCCTGCTGCCTCCCGCCTTTGCTGCCTCGGTCTTCATGCCATACAACATCGAGGCCAAGAAGGCGCAGGTATCGTTACTTCTCATAATGGTAAAGTTCTTAAACCTGTCAAAGATATTGGTCTAGTTTCGCAGGTCTTCAATGAATCAGAACTCAATGAACTTCCTGGAGAGGTGGGAATCGGGCATGTTAGGTACTCTACTACTGGCACCTCCACACGTGAAAACGTACAGCCTTTACGTGCTGAATGTAAGTTTGGTGCTGTTGCTGTTGCCCACAATGGTAATCTTGTGAATTATAATAAACTCAAAAAAATGATGCAACAAAATGGATGTATTTTCGAAGCCAGCTCCGATACTGAGGTTGTTCTTCACTTGATTGCATTGTCCAAAGAAACTAGTTTGATTCCTAGGATTATAGATGCTTGTGAACAGCTTGAGGGGGCTTTTTCAATGGTGCTTCTTACAGAAGACAAATTGGTTGCAGTGTGTGATCCACGTGGTTTTAGGCCTTTAGTTATCGGACGGAGGAGTAATGGGTCGGTTGTTTTCGCATCAGAGACCTGTGCTTTTGAATTGATGGATGAAACCAGGAGAAGTCATAGTAGTTGACAAAAACAATATACAGTCGTTTTGCTTGTCCCCCAAAGGCAAAACAAGTTTTTGCACCTTTGAGCTTATATGCTTCTCACAGCCCGAGTCTGTTGTCTATGATCATTCTGTTTACGAATTCAGAAAACAAGCTGGGGAGATACTAGCTACTGAATACCCAGTCGACTGCGACATTGTTATACCAATTCTAGATTCTGGTTGCATCTAAGGCTGGAGTCCCATACGAAATAGGACTAAGACGCCGAGCGAATTCCAGTAGGACTTTTATTAAGCCTACACAGAAGAGTAGAGACTCTGGGGTGAAGCATAAGCATGCTCCAATTAAAGCGGTCTTGGAAGGGAAGAGAGTGGTGGTTGTGGATGACTCAATTGTGAGGGGTACAAATGCGTCGAAACTTGTCAGAATGATCAGAGAAACTGGCGCTGTGGAAGTGCACTTGAGGATTGCGTGCCCACCTGCCATCTCGGCATGTTATTATGGAGTGGACATACAGAGCTCCGAGGAGTTAATAGCGACTGGGAAGACTGTTGAAGAAATCAGGCAGTTAATAGGATGTGATTCACTGGCTTTCTTATCCATGGAAAACTTAAAGAACTCGTTAGGAAACGGTTTTTGTTATGGTTGCTTAACCAAGGACTACCCTATACCGCCATGTGACGAGTGATGCCTAAGATTAGTGAGTTTGTGACTAGTTGTTTGAAATGGAGAGGAATTGTCTATGGTGCAATGGTAGGTAGAGGTGCGGCCAAATGTAGTTAGGTTCTGTTTTGATATCCTTTTCTTTTGGATCAATGCTGATGGGATAGTACTGTGGTGGAAACATACGGATATCTGAAAATCAGTATGCTTATCCGAGTGCATCTAGTTTACCGAGTTTAAATTCAAGAAATAGCAACAGCTTGAACTGTATGGCTTCATTGGTTGAGCGGGCTTCGAGTCTTCAACTACATTGCGGTCGATGGTTCTCAACCTGATAAACTGTCTAATTGATGATTTTCTTTAGATACGCTGAGTAGATTCTGTAGTGAAAGACTGAAAGGAGACCCAACTGCAGTATCAATAACTATTTTTATTAACCTGGAGACAAGTTATTTCGGTCGATGATTCCTTAATTTGGCAAACTGGCTTCTAGATGCATTTGGCAATAGTTGACATTGTACAACAATTTTATCCTAACTGAAAAGTCATGGAGAAGAGTGTATCGGCCAAATTCATGACTATCAGGATGACACGTCTCATGGACGGAGGTAACATAAGGTACCAGGGAGAGAGAGCATCGGATCCAGTCTGCGAAACATTAAAGGGACGTGGACTCCAGAGAGACATAGTGGCAAGGAGGGATTTAGTGACTCAAAAAGATGCAAGATAGTGAAACCGGAGTCAGGTGTACATTATCCAATCTGCGATAAATAATGCGAGAGGTGGACAGTTAGAAAGAGAGAGAGCGGTTACGAGAAGAAGAAAAGGAGATGAGAATAGAAAAAAAAAAAAAAAAAAAAAAGAGGAGGAGAGAGAGAGAGAGAAGAGGTAAGGAGAAGAGACAAGTGATCTTATAGGTTGTAATAACAGTGTATACATTTTGGTGCCGTCTGTGGGGACGCAAGAGAAAATGGCTACTGTAGTGAAAATGAGAGTAGGGAGACCTAAGAAAGCAATGGTTAGAGAAACGGCCGAGGAAACAGAGCATAGAAGTGGAAAGGGTAGGAGAAGAAGGAGTATGAGAGGAAGAAGTATCTAACGCGCTTGACGACGGAGATAGTTACTTCTTCAGAGGAGATAACTTAAGAAAAGAGAGAGAACTTGATCCCCCCCGAAGTCGGGGTACGAGGGGGCAGCCTAAAAATGGGTTTAAATTTGAAAGGTTCAAAAGAGAGAGAGTCTCATTTTCGAGAAGAGACAGAGGAGATTGGAGGTGTGAGGTTAAAGGGTACAAACTGGATTCACACAAAGAGTATGAATTTACGTTTTTGAAACAGGTAAAGTGGATTGACCACGAAGGTGGTGATTTTGTGGTTGGTTGTTTGATATGGAGGCTGAAGATCTATGGATAAATGCTTGGATCAGTTAATAAGTTAGTGAATGTTTTTAAATCATGCATTGTGAGAATGACTCATCAATATGGGTTTTATCTTTTTGATGTTAGACTATTTTAATCTATTCGTGTTCGATTTTTATCTAATACAACTGCACAGGTAGCACCTTCATAAAAACTAGCTTCAGCTTAAGGCATTTTAATCCTAACTAGTTTCGTCCAAAAAAAGAACTATCAATATAATATACAAAATCCTCATGTAAAAGCTCAAGAAAATGAAGCAAGCAGCGAAGAGCGAGCATGCTAACTGTATTAAGCAACAAGCTTTAAGAGATAAACTCCATAGTTTAAGCTGTTTGCTGCAATAACAAATTACAAGCTTTGTGTTCATGAACGCAGAGAGAAAAATCTTTCCCATATGCGTGATTGCCTTGAACCATAAATAGACTTTCATATAAGCTCAGCAGTGCTGTCCCGGCCCATCCCACAATGCACATAAAGGTTTGGCAAACCCATAAGGGCATTTCCAATGGGGAGTGTATACCATAGGTAATAGTGTATTAGTTAATAGAGAGGGTGGGGAATTCTCCCTCTCGTTATTAGTTAATAAAAAGTCCAGGCGACACTCGAACTGATGTCTGAGTGAAATAATTTTCGGACGTCACTTGGAGTAACGTCTCTTTCTAATTCTAAAGTAATTTTTTAACTCGGACGTCACTTTAAATTAAAAGGAATGTCCGAGTTTAAAATCTATTTTTTTTACACTTCTCCATTAGGAGTGTGGATATTTATAAGTTATACAATAGTATACAATTAGAGGTGTAAAATTCTAATGGCACCTACGTGGAGCCTAAGTGGAGGTATTTTACACCCCCCATTGATGCCCTCACTCAAACTAACGACTAACGAGGGCTTCACAATTTGAAGACCCATGGTGTGTCATGTGTACTTGAACAAGTGTGGTCGTATTGTTTTCCAAGACATTTCTGCCATAAACTCATAGCACAATGGAGGATTGGAGGATCAAGAATTAAGATGACGAAAATATGCTTCGTGCCTCTTCATGCATGTTGTGAGTTGATAGAATGATAGATTGATACATAGGCATAAATGTTTTACATACTTCACGCGTCTTCAGCATTTATATGCTGATTTTCTCCTAAAATTACGATCATTCAAAGATTGTTTCTCTTGTACGTCCATTCTTTTGGAAGAAAAAAGAATTTCAATGGTTTAATTTGAAATTTTGAATTTACTGTTGCAATTTGGGCAGGTCCAGTCCCTTCCTAGCAGGCATACTTGTAACTTTTGATTGGGTATCAGCAGTTACCGCCGATAACATGAGATTAATTAGTGGGCTTCGACTTCAGGTTAAGGTGTAAGCCATATGTAATTCTTTGATAGCCCAGCCTAATAAAGTCTTCTAGCTATAGTCTGGCTCTCTGGGCCAACCTAATCTGCTCGAAAGTTCATGCTCCATTGCTCCCTCATAGCAACAGGGCTTCAAACAATAGTCCTATTAGGGGTGTAAAAAAAACACTCAAACCCTCGGCCCGGCCCATGGGTCGAAAAACCTTCAAATTAAAGCCCTAATACAATTTGAGGGCCGGTCCGGCCCTCACATTTTGAGGAGAGGGCTAGGGCCTAGATATAAAAGCATGAGGGTGGCCCTCAACTTGACTCTCAAAAGCCCTCACAAAGCCCGCATTGAGACCCTCACAATTTTTCTATGTAATTTTATTTAGATTTTGTAAAAACGTAATTGTATAAATACAAAAATGAAAAATCAAGTGCCTTGTGTAGGCTCCTTCAACGTTACATGAAAAATCTAGTTTAAAGTAACAATTCCATTGTCGGGATATGAACTCGGGTCACTTCTCTATGTATAAGCAAGAATAAAATATAAATCAAAGTAATGTGATATAATCATTGGTATATGATAATGAAGTTTTTAATCAACTTCAACTAATCAAACACAATTATCCTATAACCTACAACACCACATTGTATTTTTTGTCTCATATACATTTTTTATTGATTCATGGACTACATTGACACATAGAACCTAAGAACGAACTTTTGAATTTTATTATCTTACAAATTTTTGCCAAATTATTAATTAAGTACTTTAGCCAAAGTCGATATTGAAAAAAACTATTATTTAAATATGATAATTAATTTATTGCGAATCAATTTAACAAGATTATACTATAAATAAAAAGTTTAAGAGAATAATCAAACCGGTCCTCTAACCCGACTCTCAATTCTTTAAGGAGAGGGCTGAGGTGAGGGTTAGGGCTTTATAATTTTAGCATTGGCCCTCATAGGGCCGCCTTAGGACTGTCAATGGATCATTTTGGGTCGAATTTTGGAAAATCCAAAACCAAACCGATAAGATAATTGGGTACCTGAAACCGAACCGATAATATTATATTTCATCTGAAATCAAACCTAACCGATAAGATATATTACAAACCGAAACTATAAATTCAACTAAATCCTAAATCAAATCAATTAATTGTAGCCTATACAAAATTAATCATAAATATTACTAAAATGTCATCTTATCGGTTCAGGTTCATATCGACTTGGTGGAGGGCAAATTTGAAACTAAAGATTGGGTTGGTTTTGGTTCGGTGGCGGGCAAACTAAATTTCCAAACCCAAACCATTTTTATTGGTTTGGTTCGGATCGGTTATCGGGTTACCAAAAACCATTGACAACCCTACCCGCTCTCACTACATTAGAGGGCCAGCCCAGCCCGACCCTCAAACCATACGGGCTTCATGGTTTGAGGGACAACCGGCTTGGCCAAACCCGTTTTACAACCATAGGGGTGTGCAAGAGCTGGTTCGGTTTGTTTTTGGGCTAAAACTGATATCCGAACCGATTTTATAGGTTTATAGGTGTTACTAAAATCGAACTGAACCGTCACTCTATAATTAACCTACAACCTTGAGGGGTAGTACAACTGGTCCAAGCTTGGGTTTGCTTTTCATTGGTCACTAGTTTGATTCTCCTCAGTGCCACTGGCAAGGTAGTAACCCAATCGAATTTCCAACCAAAGCCCCGGGATTAGTCAAGGTGAGCGTAAACTGACTTGGGAATCCGGTTAGCAAAAAATAAATAGTTAACTTACCCGAAACCAAGCCGACCTATTTCCACAACTAATCTGACTGACTTTAACCGAAACCACCGAACCAAAAATGATTGAAGAATATTTTAGTAGGTTATAAGTAAAAAATCTACTTTAGTAATTTTTTTAGTAATTTTGGTATATATGGTTCGGTTCAGTTATATTTGGTTTTTAGTTCTACAAACCGTTAACCAAACCAAGCCTATTAGTTTTCTAATTTTTTTAACCTAACCGAACTGATTAAAGACAGATAACCAGCCCAACTCACTTGGTTCGGTTTGAACGGTTTTGATGGTTATCTGCATACCCCTACTGCGTAGTGTGCTGGCTTGATAGTGGAATTGAATTTAACCTATTTTTTTTCTAAACTATCGAATTGTGATATCTCCTTTCGTGGACATCAAGTTCATATAATAGTTTTCATTGATGATGCAAGTGGAACCAATTTGTTTTTTGCTCCGAAAATCACATGGATTTGAGCTCACATCGATTGGCGATTGAGATGAAATGTTGGAGAATACACCTTGGATCTAGACGGAATCTAACATCCCGTCCGAATTTAACAAGTTAGTCACTATTTCGGTGGAAGGTTTCACCTTGTTTTGAACTGGGAATAAAAGTCACGGGTTTTTCACCCCTTGCATTGCACAGCCTTTTTGGTCCCAACCCGGTGACTATAGTCACAAACCCCCCAAAACCCCCTGCATTGCAAATGCTCTTAGCAGCCCGTATAACCCCCCTTGGACTTGCTTAAGCGTATTAGCTTTTTAGCCGCCTCAAACGCTTAGAATTTTCACTGTGGGCTGGGCCCCACTACAACATAAATGGCATTTCCCATCACTTAAAAAGTGATGTCAAAAGTATAAGACATCACTTTTGAGAGTGTTGTGAATGGTGGCGACGTGAAAAGTTAGAGTTTTCCACATCACTTTTTAAACGATGTCCACAAGTGATGTTACTTCACATCACTTTTTAATTGATGTCCACAAGTAATCTTATAACTTTGCATCACTTTTTAATCGATGTCCACAACTGAAGTTATAACATTTAACATCACTTTTCATTTAGATTCTAAATTACTTGTAAAGTGATGTGAAATAACTCTATAAATCACTTTAAAAGTGATGTCCCATTTATCAAAATAAAAAATAATAATAAAAAAAAAACAAAATTGCCAATATAATCCCAATATAATACCATTTTCCTGGTCATTTATCATCAAATAAAAATGAAATGTATTTTAAAATCACATTTAAACAGTTATGAGGTAAACCTTAAAATAACCGAATCCAAATAACCACAAGTAAACCTTAAAACATGAAAGTCGGAAACATAAGTGTGTAGAGCAGTCAACACAGTGTCAAAATCATAATAAGAACATATCGCATGACAACCAAAAGTACGATGGGAAAACCCCAACTTGATAATTAACACCTTATAGCTTGTCCTCAAATTTGGAGAGAGGTATCATTTGCTCCTTCAAGCCCTTCCTCATATGAATTTCAGACACAAGGGTTGCTGCTTGCTTGCGACCCAGCCTCCAAAGGGTCTGAGGACGTCATGTCCCAATGATCAAACACACACTGTGGGAAGGCCTGTCCGGATGTTGCAGCTCTGAGTGGACCGGAGAACCCAAATGACTCAATGACTAGCGAGTACGCTTTGATGTTATATAATGGACTAATGGAGTACTTGGCCTCTGCATCTCCTCAAAGACATGCCCATGTTTCTGATTCAAAACACCATAAATGCCACCAAGTGCCTGCTCTGGGGCCTAGATCTCGACCATGTAAACAGGCTCCAATAGCCTTGGCTTGGCAGTAATCTGTGAAGCAAAGATGACTCTCCTTGTTGTTGGAATGACCTGACCACCACCTCTGTGAATGGCATCAGCATGGAGCATGACATCACATACCTCAAAGCAAATACCCCTCATGTTCTTCAGATAAATAACCCTCCGCCTATATAGCCAACCAGTTTTTCAGATATGTACTTGGCAAGAAACGCATCTCCCAGAATAGCCACAAAAGTTGCAATTAGGTGCTCAGCAATTGCTTCGCCAGCCACACTCCAAGGAGACTGTACAACACCTAGAGCAATTGTTTAACTGCGGCTGGTAGTATAGAATATATATTTGTTGTATGAATTAGGAAATATATATTTCGAAAGGAAGACATATAGCTAGAGACCACTGGTAATGTAAGAAAACAAGAAGAAGACGGAACTTTATGCTGATCTATGATAAAATAGATGGGAAATATATATACTAAAAAGAAAGGCATCATGTCTAGGAATAGAAATTTAAGTCACAGAAACAGGTTCTTTGCATCATCAGACATACAGTTGAGACTTGACTCGAACCACCAAGATGGTAAACTTCCATACAATTTGTTCTATGACAAATCTCTACACATAACAATATATGCAAGGTAATTATGCATCTGATACAAATAATAAAGGATGAAAAGTATGAATACTCCCCGCAAGTAAATTGAAATTATCTTTGTAAATGCAATCAAGGAACCATAGGGCATAGACAAGATTCCTTATTGTCTTAATAAGAATAAGAACAAGGACTTACGCGATTGATAAGCCTTCTCATCGCGAGAAACCTCGCTAATTGCGGGGAGGAATGATACCGAGAAAGCTATTGTTTCCAAGAATCCTGCCCATTGCAACAATTAGAGGGTAAATAAATAACATGAGATCCCAGTCAGCACAAAGGGGTAAAAAAGTAATCCTATTTATCTGTTTCTTACAAATAAGAGAGGGAATTCAGATTGAAAAGGGAGCTTGGGATTTGTCCAGTTAAATTGTTGAAGCTGAAATCCCTAAAGAAGAAGTGGAAAGCTTCAAACAACATCAAGAAACTAAGACAATGGTACTTGAATGGAAGTATGTTTCTTCAATGAAAACCAGAAGGATTTGTTTTTAATGTACATGAATATGTAAATGAGGGTTTGTGTAGGTAACAATGCGGCAATAAAAAATGTCTTGTCCCCGATTTCAGAAACAAAAATCAATGTGAATGCGGCAGTGAAACCTGACTTTGCAATTGCTTTTAAGATTGATGAAGGACTCCCTTTTGCAAAAGCAATCAGCGAAAATGCTAGAGCACATCCAAGTAATACAATAACTATGGAAACAAAATATGGAACTTGTATGAGAGGCTTCTCCCTGCAAAAACATTAGTGTGTCTGAGTAAGGTTAATTTAAGTACAAAAAAAATTGATTCCCACTAGCAAACATATGACACGCTTAAGCTGGCATACATACATGAAGTACAATTTTGTTCAGGGAAAAGGTATATGGAACAGTGTCCAATTAGTAAAACTTATCCATTGTTAGAGCATTTGCAATGCAGGTGATAGAGGGGGGTTTGTGAAAACTATCACCTAGTTGGGTCCAAAAGTGTTGTGCAATGCAGGGTGATAAACTCGGTGATAGTTTTCCCCAGTTCAAAACAAGGTGAAACCTTCCACCGAATTTTTCACTGACTTGTTAACTTCGGACGGGATGTTGGATTCCGTCTCGTGTGTGTTTTTTTTTATAAAAAAATGGGTTTTTTTTTCGGACGGGATGTTAGATTCCGTCTCGCATGATTTTTCGACTTTTTTCGGGTTTTTTTAAATTTCAGACGCGATATGATGTCTCATTCCGTCCGGAGTGTTTTTTCAATTTTTACGTCTAGACGGAATCCAACATCCCGTCCGAGATATTTTTTATCACCTTTGCATTGCACAGCTTCACCTTGTTTTTCACCGGGTTAGTGAAAAGAGAGTGAATAAGTGATGAGGTGGCGGTGATAGAGGGGGGGGGGGGAATTATCACCTGCATTGCAAATGCTCTTATGAACATGTGGTTCTCCATTGTATGAGTCGATTTCCAAATGGAAAGCCAACAAACGCAAAAGTAAAACTTAGAAATTGGACTTACGGTTTAGATATATCTTTAGCAGGAAGAGTGCCCTTCTGGTTGTTGTTTTCCTCTCTTCCATCAAATCCCCCAGACCCAATACTAATATTAGACGCTTGAGCTCTAAATGTGCCCCGAACTAAACTCAGCCTCGATGGTTTCCTGTATCTCAATGAAGGAGATGTTTTAGTTGTTGATAAATTAGTAGAACAAGGCAACCATGTTAAAAAGATGGAAAATATTGAGTAATTTTGGTTACCTGAGGGATGGGAGAATGAGAAAACAAAAGGTGGTCGAGGAGACTAGAGAGAGATTAAGCAGGAAGAAGAAAAAGGGCATAGCCGCTGTCCATGGATATTCTTGAACCAAAACCCTTGAGAGAAAAAAAAATGGGTCGTGACATTTTGGTTTAATTGACCCGGGCTTTTTTTTCTATGGGTTTAGTAAGGGGCTAATATTCTCACCCCCTCAAGTTCAAGTTGATAACCTCCCCGCCCTAAAAACTAAAATACCCCGTATGCCGTTCTATCAAAACACCACCACAGTCCACGACCAACTGCTAGTCCTTTCTCTTTTAGCTCTCAATTGATCATCTAATTGCAGCATAGTATATTTATCAAACGTGGAATTGCTTTGGTTGGTTTTAATTTGAAACCAATTTGACGTCAATTCGATAAAGTAGTCTAAAAACTGTCAATAAAGTTTTAACTACTTTGGTTTATTTATTATATCACAGACTTGACTGTTTTAGGAAACCCGTCTAGCAAACTAAGCGTGCGCCAATTTCATTTCTATTTAACCTAATTTTTTCGATGACCTTTTTCTAACTAATTAACTTAATTAAGAGGTATTAGGTATATTAATAATAACACTTTTGTAAGTCATATTATAAGTGATTTTGAATACTTGGCAAAGTTACTTTTAAAGTGATGTTGAATAGATAGATATTACATCACTTTATAAGTGACACGGTGAGTGATAACACCTTTAAAATGATGTTGAATACATAGATATTACATTACTTTATAAGTGACACGGCGAGTGACGTAAAAAAGTGTTACTATATCACTATCACGACATCACTTATTAAAATGATGTTGTACAACTCTACTACATCAGCCTTTCAAATAAGTGATGTTAAAAAAAGATTGTGATAATTATTACATCACATGCTGAGAAAAGTTATGTCATAGTTCGTTTTCATATGACATCACTTCGCTGAAAGTGATCTAAAATTAGTGATGTCATATGTCATATTCGTTGTAGTGCCCAAAACTCCATAAGGGTCTACGGCATCTACACTTGGCTTTTCACATCCGGAGAAGAAAAGTATCAACAGCGACGGTATATATCACACCGATATTCAGTCAAAAATCTCTATTACATCTTCATCCTCGATAGTTGTTTCAAGCTTCACAGACCATACTAGAGCTTCATAGATGCAAGTAAGACACACCTCTCTCTCTCTCTCTCGTCACTTTTTGTTTATAAGATTATTTATTGAATCACAGTAATTCTAATTTTAGGGTTAATTAGAGACGTTGTTTAGAAACTAATCAACGATGGCACGAAACGAAGATAAAACATAGTCTATGTTAAACAGATACATAACAGCAAAGAACGAAGAGAATAAGAAACCTAAAGAATGCCGCCCATTTCTCGCTTCTGAATGTCGTGATCTTTCCAATGTTGATAAATGGAGGCAGCAAATAATGCGTGAAATTGGTCGGAAAGTCGCTGACATTCAAAACAAGGGGTTGGGTGAACATCGACTTCGTGACCTTAATGACGAGATTAATAAACTTATTGGAGAGAAAGGGCATTGGGAGCGTCGGATTATCGACTTGGGTGGTCAGAATTATACTAGGCATTCTGTGAAGATGACTGATTTGGATGGGAATATTGTTGATGTTCCTAATCCTAGTGGTAGAGGTCCTGGGTAGGGCTGGCAATGGGTCGGGTAAGAACTGATACCCGATCCGGTCCGAACCAATAAAAACGGGTCTGGATCAGGTAGTTAGCATATTGGACCGGTTCTGGGTCTTGAAAATCAGAACCGGACTCTTATTGGATTGGTTCTGGATTAAGTATGTACCGAACCGTTATAGGCCTGATCCGATTAAAATTTTTAGTCTTATTATTCCTAATTTTCCTCCACCATATATTTTTATTACCTTATGCAGCATTGTAATATTTAAAGTTCCAAAATAAGATATGCAAAATACATATGTAATATTACAATATTTTTTTACATAATAAAAATATGGTTTCTATCTAAAGGAAAATCCTCCCTTACAAATTTGGATTTCAAATAATTCATTATGCCTTTTGGATTTGTGTATCTTGTTTTTGTGTTTAGCAAAAAAAAATATTTAATATTTATATAACGAAAATTAGGATCCAATTATAAAAAACTCGGTTCACCGAGTTGAAATTGAGCTTATTGGTTCGGAACGGATCGGATCCGAAATAAAAAAAAAGTTTTCGGTTCGGTTATGGTTCTCTAACTCAAATATCTGTTTGGGTCGGGTCCGATTTTGGGTTTGTATTGTTGAAAAGCGGATCGGTTTTGGATTTGCATATATCCGGACCAATCCAACCCACTGCCAGCCCTAGTCCTGGGTATAGGTATTTTGGTGCTGCGAAGAAGTTGCCCGGTGTTAGAGAGTTGTTTGAGAAGCCGTCTGAGTTGAGGAAGAGGAGGTCTAGGTATGATATTTTTAAAAGGATTGATTGATGCGAAGTTATTATGGGTATCGTGGATAACGAGGATGGGATTCTTGAGAAACTTGAAGGACTTCTTTGAAGCTAAGATCGTCTTTAAGGGCCGTGAAGGAATGGCGAGGATGGAAAATATCAAGCTATAGGCTAAGAGAGCGGTTAAGAGTGGGGAAGTTGCTAATGCTACCAATATATTGTTTGAAGAAGAGGAAGATGTTGTGGAGGAGGAGAGGAAGGCGAAAGAGGAAGATAATCAGAAAGAGCAAGAGTTTGTTGTACATGTACCACTTCCTGATGAAAGGGAGATTGAGAAGATGGTTTTGGCGAAAAAGAAGCAGGAGCTGTTGAACAAATACACTAGCGACACTCTCATGGTAGAGCAGAGTGGGGCGAAGGCCATACTTAATATTCAGCAATAGTTATTCAGTTGATCCATTTCAGGTACTTGCCTGCACTCTAACGAATATCTTTTTAATAATTTGTTTAGTTGTTTCAGTCATTGTATTGTCTTCATCGCTCAATAATGATCCAGTTGAACAAATTTTGCATTTCGAGAATTAAGAACTATCTTTATCTATCTATTACATATTTTAATTGCTCTCATTTGTTGCATATGACTTATACTAAGTCCAAACATAGAAGAAGCTTATACTGTTTCTACTTCTATAGTTCTATAGAAATGAGTTGCTAAGACTACCACGAGGGGGATATCTGTTTCTTTTTAAAAGTTAAGTGTGCATGAGCCTTTTGTAAAAAGTTTGAAGATTTCCTTGCAAACTTCTGGAACAAAACTAAATTAAGGCAATCTGGATTTCGGATTGAACATATCTTCTCTTTTTGACCTTTTTCCAGAAAACTATATGTTTTTGAGTTCATAATCTTTTCGACACTCACCATATGTTTGTATACTGTTAAAACGTGGTTCATCTTCACATTGTCTGGGGCTTATAAATATATATCAAAGTATCAAACTGACAACAGTTAAAGTGTTCTGCTCTGTATTTATCTAATGATTGAACTGTTTTGGAAAGCGCTGTATTAGTAGATAATTGTATCATTTGGTCAAGTCCCTTCGTTCACCTTGGTTTATAATTTTGTGTTGTTAAAAAGGGGTTGCATAAAGTACATATTTTAGGATTTTGCTACAGCAATCATATCTTGGCTCTTTACTAGTTGTCCTTCTTTTGAAACTTCTGAACTTTAATTTAATCTTAAACTGGTAACAATTCCTTTATGAAATAGATCCAACCTTGTGTTGAGATTGCTTGTCGGTCTTGGGCCTCCCACCCTGTTTTTGTGGGCGGTTTATATGCAAGCCTTTAGTTGTTTAAGAATCCTAACATCTTCTCTATTATATTGCCTTCTAACATATTAATTTTGAGGTAACGGGCGCAGTAGGGTACGGGTCAGCCTCATAACAATTCCAAGATATGAACCGCTTGACCTAATGCATTATGGAATAGAAATCTTTCTCGTCTATTTAGCATTGCGCATTTAAAACATGAATATTTATCTCTTATCTTGCAGAGACGCCAATTAAAAAGTCAAAGGTCAATACAAAAGAGGGAGAGCAATCCTGCTAATTTGAATAGAAGCCGATGTCTTCTTTATTGTTCACGATAATGCCAAACCGATGAAGCCATGGAGTCAAGTTCCGTGAAGTCCATTGGATCGTTTATCTTTTTGCTTTGTTTAACTTTTTGTGTAATTTCTCCACTAATGAATCGAGGAAAAACATATAACTACCGTGTTTTAGTTGTCATATCTCTTGGAGTTCAATGTTATGTTGGATATAACATGATTGTACTTATGAATATTAGTAACATTGCTTCTTCTGGCTTCCTATCTTTTCAACATCCTGAGATGCACGTATTAGATGATGAAATTAAGACTGGGAAATGCCATATTGATGTGTATGCATTGCCATCTATATATTTGGTGTTTGTGCCCTAACAAATTTTTGGTGCATTGCAGTTACACTTTTGCTTTATTGGTAGTCAATTACTCGTATTTAGGGGCACATGCATTAGCATTACTTGGTGAGTACCCGACGCTCACAACTTGGATCTATTCATATATAGTGTTTATTGTAGAACCCACCTTGGGCCGAACAACTCAAGTGGGGAATATTCAATCTATACCGGGTAACCTCAAGTCGGCTAGCCCTGTTGGTCATGCTGAGCGAGCACTTGGTAGGCTTACGATTATGGACCCTATGTTGACACTAGGTGAAAATTTACTGTCTGAATCATCCCAAAATTCAATGTGAAAGTCCAAGTATACAAAATCTTGTGGACAGTCGACTTCTTTCAATTTACTGGGAAACTTTTGGTTTCTTAGAGCATTTGCAATGCAAGTGAAAATAATCCTCCCCTTATTCACCGCCACCTCAGCACTTATTCACCCCCTTTTCACCAAAACGGTGAAAAACAAGGTGAAGTTGTGCAATACAAAGGTGAATAAAATATCTCGGACGGGATGTTAGATTCCGTCTGGAGGTTTTTGATTGAGACGGGATGTAACATCCCGTCTAATGACTTGTTATGAACAGACGCGAACATGCTCCATTTTCACTTTCTTCCCAGCCTCCATTGCGATTTTCTAGCCTCCATTAACAACCTTTTATCACAAACTTCCATTCCTAATGACTTCTCTACCCCCCAATGCATCCCCACCAACCTCACCACATGAAGAGCATTCCCGATGGTTCGGAAATGTCAAAATTTCTACAAAAAAGGGGGAAAAATGATCGTCGTCAAGAGCGCATAATATGGGCGAGGAGGACGAAATTGAACTCGGGTTCAATTTTCCACCGCGTTGTGAAATCGAGGAACACCCACCATTAGCGTCAACATCTGTCCGACACATAGCAAATCGAGTGGCGGAGTCTCAAGTAAGTTTTAGATTTTTCTTTATGTTAATTATTATTATTTATGTTAGTTTTTATCAAGTTTGTTGTTGTGTAATTAGTTTGAATTTGTCGTACTATTTTAAAAAAAAAATTAGTTGTAATTATATCGTATTGCGTGTTGGTTGAATGTAGGAAGTACACCTATGGAAAGTGCGTTGTGCACTTTCAAATGAAACAAATATTGTATATATACCAAAGTTTTTTATTTTGACCGTTTTTTACCTTTATGCCCGTTGGTGAACTAGTCGTTAGGACTCCGGACGGGATATTTGATTCCGTCTGGAAAAAAAATATATAGCGAGACAGGATGTTGGATTACGTCTGGTGAGTTTTGTAATTCAGACAGAATCCAACATCCCGTCCGAAGTTAACAAGTCAGTCACTATCTCGGTGAAAGGTTTCACCTTGTTTTGAACTGGGGAATAAAGTCACGGTGACATTGAAACCTGGTGGTAGAGGTATTTCAACCCAATCCATAATACCTGGGGAATAAAGTCACAGTGACATTGAAATACCTGTACAACCCAATCCTAGTGGTAGAGGTCCTGGGTATCAGTATTTCGGTGCTGCGAAGAAGTTGCCCGGTGTTAGAGAGTTGTTTGAGAAGTCGCTAGAGTTGAGGAAGAGGAGGTCTAGGTATGATATTTTTAAAAGGATTAACGCGAGTTATTATGGGTATCATGATGACGAGGATGAGATATTATGTTACTACGTTCTATTTAAAGATTTTGTATTTTATACCCCCTCTGTATGAACAATTGTCTAAAATCATTGGGGATATAAAAAGAACAATCTATGTAACTTTTTGATTAAGGAATGCAGGTAGGGGTCTGCCTAACCCATAGCTATTGTTAAAAAAAAAAACGTTCTATTTAAAGATTCAATTGCTAATTAGATCTTGCATGAATACAGCCTGGGAAGTTGAAAACTTTGGGACCTTACTGTGTGGCGAGTTGTTTTGCTTTTGCTTGCTTAGTCTTCGTTTATTCGTTTATCAGTTTATTAGTTAGTCTCTAACCAGCGGACATGGGTTGTACATGTATTTCAACCGAAGAGAAAGATAGTCATTTGGTATTGCTATTGTAAGCTTGTTATATTATATAAGAGCATTTATAATGGTGAGACCTCTTGAGCACTAAACACCAAATTTTCAAATTTTTGAAAATTTGGTGTTTTCCATCTTTAATACCAAACCAAAAAAACATCAAACCAAACACCAAATCGGCTGAAATTTGGTGTTTGCTTTGGTGCTTAACCAAATGTATGAAACTGCGTGGTTTTTCCAACACCGCGTGGGCAAAACCACTTTCTCATTTCTGAACAAAAACAAGCCTTTATTGTGGGCTTTTCTCTCGCGGTGTTTTGAAAGCAGCGGCTGTGTTGGGCTTTATTTGGCGCGGTTTTGGAAACACAGCGAGGCACATTTGGTGCTCACTCTTTGATGTTTCCACTAAAGTTGTTTGGTGTTGGTTTGCTCAAAAATATTTGGTGTTTTTAGGTCTCACCATTAAAGTTAAGTATATGGCATTGTTGCAAATTAGGCCCAAAAGAACCCTAATAAGCCAAGTGATAAAAGCCCAGCCCACAAACAGCCATGATTTAATGTTGACTAAATCAACAATGATCTAGTATTATTTCAAATTAACATTTTAAACTGTACATACCCTATAACACTTTGAATCTACCATGTCATAACTTGTGAGAAATATTTGTAATTGTCGAATAGGGGATCTATGGGCCCCACACCAAGAATTTTTATTAGATTGATATGTAAGCATGCTCCTCAAACCATATCATATGGTATTTCATTTACCTTTTATACAGGGAGAAAAAAAAATGGCAAAGAAGAGAATAGACAATTAGATGCACCTTATATTTGAAAATTAAATCAATTAACAAAATAAACAATATAATGAGCTAAGCTTTGTAATTCAAATTTGAAAATTTCATTTCCTAAACTGTAATAGATTTTGATTTTTAAAAATTGAAATTATAAAGTAAAAATTGTTTGTTTGCATAACAGTAGTAATAAAAATCAAATAAATAAAAATAAAACGATGGACTAAAAATATTATACTAAGTGAAAAACAAGAAAAACGCGTGCGTTTAATTGAGTTTGTATTGAAAACTTATAGTGCTCACCCTAGAATAAATTTCTGGCTCCGCCACTAGTGCTTCCCATGTATGTACTACTTACTAGATTGATGCACACACATTGTGCGTTTTGCTTAAAGCATCAAAGGGTAATATCGTCAATCTACTGAAAAATAGGAGATGAGTCCCGGACATTAAAGTAGTTTAGATTTAGATATATGCATTACTCAACGCTTCCGGGGGAGTATAAGAGCAAGTCCAATGGAGAGCTGCTAAATTGGGCTGTTAAAAGGTGTCACATAGGCCTTTTAGCTTGCCCAACCAAATTTGGCACCCCAAAATCAAAAAACCAATCCAACCGCGTTTTCTGTTTTGAAGTGCTAAATGATACGGACAACATAGTTTCTGCCGTCCATCCATTATTTTGTAACTTAAGTTTAAATTTTTTTAGACGGATGACATAGTTTCTACCGTCCGTCGAAATTTAACAGACGGACGGTAGAAATTATGTCGTCCGTCTCCCGAACTTATTATAGCAGCTGCTAGCGAAGGTCTTAACTTTGGTTCGGTTTTTGACTCCTTCCAAGTTTAAGACCCTTTTAGCAGCCCCATTAGAATGACATTTTTGTGGTTAGGGTGCTATATTTGCCTTTAGTACCCCATATAGCCCCCTATTTAGGGCAGGGAATCAGGTTGGATTTGACCCGAATCCGAATAGTTCGGGTTCGGGTCAATTTTTTTATATGTTTAACTATTCGGGTTGGATTTGGGTTCGGGTTCGGATATATTTTTTTGTTTTTTTTTAAATTTTTAGTGTTATCCGATCGGGTTAGTCGGGTTCGATTTGGGTTCGGGTCGGATTCGGATATTAAATTTAGGTTTTAATCGGGTTCGGGTTCGGATATTATCAAACTATTCGGATTTGGATTCGGATATAGCCATATCCGACCCGAACCCGACCCGTTCCCTACCCTACCATTATTGGACTTGCCCTCAAGCGCTTATAATTTTCACTGTGGGTTGGGCCTGAAACTCCATAAGGGTCTACGACATCTACATACTTGGCTTTTCACATCCGGAGAAGAAAACTATCAACAGTGACGGTATATATCACACCGATATTCGATAAAAAAATCTCTATTACATCTTCATCCTCACACCCACAAATTGACCAGTTGGGAATAGATAGTTGTTTCAAGCTTCACATACCACACTAGAGCTTCATAGACGCAAGTAAGACACACCTCTCTCTCTCTCGTCACTTTTTATTTATAAGATTATTTATTGAATTACAATAATTCTAATTTTAGGGTTAATTCGAGACGTTGTTTAGAAACTAATCAAAGATGGCACGAAACGAAGAGAAAGCACAGTCTATGTTAAATAGATACATAACAACAAAGAACGAAGAGAATAAGAAACCTAAAGAACGCCGCCCTTTTCTCGCTTTCGAATGTCGTAATCTTTCCAATGCTGATAAATGGAGGTAGCAGATAATGCGTGAAATTGGTCATAAAGTCGCTGACATTCAAAACGAGGGGTTGGGTGAGCATCGACTTCGCGACCTTAATGATGATATTAATAAACTTATTAGAGAGAAAGGGCATTAGGAGCGTCGGATTATTTACTTGGGTGGTCAGAATTATACTAGGCATTCTGCGAAGATGACTGATTTGGATGTGAATATTGTTGATGTTCCCAATCCTAGTGGTAGAGATCCTGGGTATCGGTATTTTGGGCTGCGAAGAAGTTGCCCGGTGTTAGAGAGTTGTTTGAGAAGCCACCTGAGTTGAGGAAGAGGTCTAGGTATGATATTTTTAAAAGGATTGACGCGAGTTATTATGGGCATCGTGATGACGAGGATGAGATATTATGTTACTACGTTCTATTTAAAGATTTTGTATTTTATACCCCCTCTATATGAACAATTGTCTAAAATCATTGAGGATATAAAAGGAACAATCTATGTAAGATTTTGATTAAGGAATGCAGGTAGGGGTCTGCCTAACCCATAGCTATTGTTAAAAAAAAACGTTCTATTTAAAGATTCAATAGCTAATTAGATCTTGAATGAATACAGCCTGGAAAGTTGAAAACTTTGGGACCTTACTGTGTGACGAGTTGTTTTGCTTTTGCTTGATCAGTCTTCGTTTATTCGTTTCTCAGTTTATTAGTTAGTCTCTAACCAGCGGACATGGGTTGTACATGTATTTTAACTGAAGAGAAAGATAGTCATTTGGTATTGCTATTGTAAGCTTGTTATATTATATAAGAGCATCTATAATGGTGAGACCTCTTGAGCACCAAACAGCAAATTTTCAAATTATTTGGTGTTTTCCATCTTTAATGGCGAGATCTCTTTAATACCAAACCAAAAAAACATCAAACCAAGCACTAAATTGGCTGGAATTTGGTGTTTGCTTTGGTGCTTAACCAAATGTACGAAATCGCGTGGTTTTTCCAACACCACGTGGGAAAAACACACTTTCTCATTTCTGAACAAAATCAAGCCTTTATTGTGGCCTTTTCTCTCGCAGTGTTTCGAAAGCAGCGGTTGTGTTGAGATTTATTTGGCGCTATTTTGGAAATACCGGGAGGCACATTTGGTGCTCACTCTTTGATGTTTCAACTAAAGTTGTTTGGTGTTGGTTTGCTCAAAAATATTTGGTGGTTTTAGGTCTCACCATTAAAGGTAAGTATATAACATTGTTTCAAATTAGGCCCAAAAGAACCCTAATCACCAAAATGATAAAAAAGCCCACAAAATAAAATGTACCATGATTTAATGTTGACTAAATCAACAATGATCTAGTATTCTTTCAAATTAACATTTTAAACTCGCATATCTTATAAGACTTTGAATCGCCATGTCATAACTTGTGAGAAATATTTGTAATCATTTAATGTGGAATCATGGGCCCCACACCAAACATTTTTATTAGATAGATATGTAAGCATGCTCCTCAAACCATCAAAAGCCATATGACATTTCATTTACCTTTTATACAAGGAGAAAAAAAAATGGCAAATAAGAGAATAGACAATTAGATGCACCTTACTATTGAAAATTAAATCAATTTACAAAATAAACAATATAATGAGCTAAGCTTTGTAATTCAAATTTGAAAATTTCATTTCTTAAACTATAATAGATTTTGATTTTTAAAAATTGAAGTTATAAAGTAAAAATTGTTTGTTTGCATAACAGTAGTAATAAAAATTGAATAAATAAAAATAAAACGATGGACTAAAAATATTATACTAAGAGAAAAACAAGAAAAATGTGTGCATTTAATTGAGTTTCTATTGAAAACTTATTGTGCTCACCCTGGAATAAATTTCTGGCTCCGCCACTAGTGCTTCCCATGTATATACTACTTACTAGATTGATGCACGCATGTTGTGTGTTTTGCTTAAAGCATCAAAGGGTAATATCGTCAATCTACTAAAAAACAGGAGATGAGTCCCATACATTAAAGTAGTTTAGAATTAGATATATGCATTACTCAACACTTCCGGGGGAGTATAAGAGCAAGTCCAATGGAGAGCTGCTAAAAGGTGCCACATAGGCCTTTTAGCTTGCCCAACCAAATTTGGCACCCCAAAATCAAAAAACCAATCCAACCGCGTTTTCTGTTTTAAAGTGCTAAATGATACGGACGACATAGTTTCTGCCATCCATCCATTATTTTGTAACTTAAGTTTAAATTTTTTTAGACGGATGACACAATTTCTACTGTCCGTCGAAATTTAATGCATGGACGGCAGAAACAATGTCGTTCGTCTCCCGAACTTATTATAACAGCGGCTAACGAAGGTCTTAACTTTGGTTGGGTTTTTGACTCCTTCCAAATTTAAGACCCTTTTAGTAGCCCCATTAGAATGACATTTTTGTGGTTGGGGTGTTATATTTGCCTTTAGCACCTTATATAACCCTCTATTTAGGGCAGGGAATTGGGTCGGGTTTGACTCGAATCCGATCCGACCCAAATCCGAATAGTTCGGGTTTAGGTTGATTTTTTTATCCATTTACTTATTCGGGTCGGATTCGGGTTCGGATATATTTTTTGGGCTTTTTTTGAATTTTTAGTGTTATCCGATCGGGTTCAGGTCGGATTTGGATATTAAATTTCGGTTTTAATCGGGATCGAGTTAGGATATTATGAAACTATTCGGATTCGTATTCGGATATAGCCATATCCTACCCAAACCCGACCCGTTCCCTACCCTACCCTTGTTGGACTTGCTCTCAAGCGCTTAGAATTTTCACTGTGGGCAAGGCCCGAAACTCCATAAGGGTCTACGCCATCTACATACTTGGCTTTTCACATCCGGAGAAGAAAAGTATCAACAGCGACGGTATATATCACACCGATATTCGGTAAAAAAATCTCTATTACATCTTCATCCTCACACCCACGAATTGACCAGTTGGGAATAGATAGTTGTTTCAAGCTTCACAGACCACACAAGAGCTTCATAGACGCAAGTAAGACACACCTCTCTCCCTCTCGTCACTTTTTGTTTATAAGATTATTTATTGAATCACAATAATTCTAATTTTAGGGTTAATTGGAGACGTTGTTTAGAAACTAATCAAAGATGGCACGAAACGAAGAGAAAGCACAGTCTATGTTAAATAGATACATAACAGCAAAGAACGAAGAGAATAAGAAACCTAAAGAACGCCGCCCTTTTCTCACTTCCGAATGCCGTGATCTTTCCGATGCTGATAAATGGAGGCAGCAGATAATGCGTGAAATTGGTCGGAAAGTCGCTGATAATGCGTGAAATTGGTCGGAAAGTTGCTAATGCTGCCAATATATTGTTTGAAGAAGAGGAAGATGTTGTGGAGGAGGAGAGGAAGGTGAAAGAGGAAGAGAATCAGAAAGAACAAGAGTTTGTTGTACATGTACCGCTTCCTGATGAAAGGGAGATTGAGAAGATGGTTTTGGCGCGAAGAAGAAGCAGGAGCTGTTGAGCAAATACACTAGTGACACTCTCATGGTAGAGCAGAGTGAGGCGAAGGCCATGCTTAATATTCAGCGATAGTTATTCAGTTGATCCATTTTAGGTACTTGCCTGCACTCTAAAGAATATCTTTTTAATAATTTGTTTAGTTGTTTCAGTCATTGTATTGTCTTCATCGCTTAATAATGATCCCGTTGAACAAATTTTGCATTTCGAGAATTAAGAACTATCTTTATCTGTCTGTTACATATTTTAATTGCTCTCATTTGTTGCATATGACTTATACTAAGTCCAAACAGAGAAGCTTATACTGTTTCTACTTCTATAGTTCTATAGAAATGAGTTGCTAAGACTACCATGAGGGGGGTATATGTTTCTTTTTAAAAGTTAAGTGTGCATGAGCCTTTTGTAAAAAGTTTGAAGATTTCCTTGCAAACTTCTGGAACAACACTAAATTAAGGTAGTCTGGAGTTCGGATTGAACATATCTTCTCTTTCTGACCTTTTTCCAGAAAACTATATGTTTTTGAGTTCATAATCTTTTCGACACTCACCATATGTTTGTATACTGTTAAAACGATGTGGTTCATCTTCACATTGTCTGGGGCTTATAAATATATATCAAAGTATCAAACTGACAACAGTTAAAGTGTTCTGCTCTGTATTTATCTAATGATTGAACTGTTTTGGAAAGCACTGTATTAGTAGATAATTGTATCATTTGGTCAAGTCCCTTCGTTCACCTTGGTTTATAATTTTGTGTTGTTAAAAAGGGGTTGCATAAAGTACAGATTTTAGGATTTTGCTACAGCAATCATATCCTGACTCTTTACTAGTTGTCCTTCTTTTGAAACTTCTGAACTTTAATTTAATCTTAAACTGGTAACAATTCCTTTATGAAATAGATCCAACCTTGTGTTGAGATTGCTTGTCGGTCTTGGGCCTCCCACCCTGTTTTTGTGGGCGGTTTATATGCAAGCCTTTAGTTGTTTAAGAATCCTAACATCTTCTCCATTATATTGCCTTCTAACATATTAATTTTGAGGTAACGGGCAGTGTAGGGGTACGGGTCGCCTCATAACAATTCCAAGATATGAACTGTTGACCTAATGGATTATGGAATAGAAATCTTTCTCGTCTCTTTAGCATTGCGGACAGAAACATGAATATTTATCTCTTATCTTGCAGTAGACGTGAATTAAAAAGTCAAAGGTCAATACAAAAGAGGGAGAGCAATCCTGCTAATTTGAATAGAAGCTGATGTGCTGTTGTTCACAGATAATGCCAAATTGATGAAGCCATGGAGCTGAAGTTCTGTTAAGTCCATTGGATCGTTTATCTTTTTGCTTTGTTTAACTTTTTGTGTAATTTCTTCACTGATGAATCGAGGAAAAACATATAACTGCCGTGTTTTAGTTGTCATATCTCTTGGAGTTCAATGTTATGTTGGATATAACATGATTGTACTTATGAATATTAGTAACATTGCTTCTTCTGGCTTCCAATCTTTTCAACATCTTGAGATGCACGTATTAGATGATGAAATTAAGACTGGGAAATGCCATATTGATGTGTATGCACTGTCATATATTTTTTTTTGTGAGCATTGTCATCTATATATTTGGTGTTTGTGCCCTAACAAATTTTTGGTGCATTGCAGTTACACTTTTGCTTTATTGGTAGTCAATTACTCGTATTTACGGGCACATGCATTAGCATTACTTGGTGAGTACCTGACGCTCACAGCTTGGATCTATACATATATAGTGTTTATTGTAGAACCCACCTTGGGCCGAACAACTCAAGTGGGGAATATTCAATCTGTACCGGGTAACCTCAAGTCGGCTAGCCCTGTTGGTCATGCTTAGCGAGCACTTGGCGGGCTTACTATTATGGACCCTATGTTGACACTAGGTGAAAATTTATTGTTTGAATCATCCCAAAATTCAATGTGAAAGTCCAAGTATTCGCTCTTGTGGACAGTCGACTTCTTTCAATTTACTGGGAAACTTTTGGTTTCTTACATTTGAAGGAAACCAATTCCAGATATTGTTTTAATCTGTGAGCGTAGCGAACTCTTGAGGTCGCTATTCATCAAAACTCTCACAAAAAACCACTTCACACGTGTCACTCTCCCCTATGTCTGTCCGTACCCCCAAATAACCTTTACTTTGTGTCTGACCGTACCCCCCCTCTTTTCTCATTTACCCCTATCTTTGCCTCCAACCTCTCCCAATCTCTCCTGTATGTTTACGGACTAATCTCTCACTCTCGTCTCTCTAACCCACTCCAAAACACAGACCTAGAAAATACAAAGAAGAAGACGGCAGATTTTGTGAAAGTTATATGGGAAAGATTTAGAGTTGTAGAATGTGACAAACTCAGTCGCTCCTTAGATTGCAGCTAGTAATAAAGCCCAACATATTTCAGCCCCATCGTCATTTCCTCACAACTGATCATTCTCCATTCATGGCTTTCGAAGGTCAAGTCATTACTTGGGTAAAACATGCACATCTCCTTTTTCATCATAATCTTACTTTGAGTATCTTTATTTTTTTATTTATGGTTTTGATTTCGTGTTTATTTGAAAAGCTGCGGTGGCTTGGGAAGCAAACAAGCCGTTAGTGATAGAAGATGTACAGGTGGCACCACCACAAGCTGGAGAAGTACCAATCAAGATACTCTTTACTGCTCTTTGTCATACTGATGTTTATACCTGGAGTGGCAAGGTATAAATTTTTTTCCTTGTTCCTCAAACTTGTAAAAGTAGGACTATTTTATTTGATAGGGCTTTTAGAGATTTGGTTATCTGTTTGTTAATGGCATGGTAACATTATGATATTTTAACTTACAAGTTTTAGCATTTAATTAGATGGAATATGGATGCGATAGTAGGGAGATTGATAGAATAGTGAGGAAGTGGATGATTTAGGAGATTTAATTTGTTGTTTGTTGATAACATTCTTTATTTTTTAGAATAGTGAAATACTTTGTAAGAAACTGAAGAAACAATTGTAATGAATAAACGAGTTAAGAGGGATTATTAAGTCATCCGGAGATGATTTTCGATTCACATTGGACCCCGTCGAGGGAACAACTCGAGTAAGAAACAACTTGGCTGTAGGAGAGTGAGGGGCTGTGTTGAGTTCCTCTTTGATTACTTTCAGAGTAGTTCAACTATAGAATGCGAACTGGTGTTAATAAGTGGGTGCAATGGGTGAATTGTTCAGCATTGTCTATGCTGTCAAGAGGTCATTGCATACATTATCATTCTGTACACTTCTAAATGGGGCAATTATTGGTTTACGTTGCACATGCCCATGTTATATCAATTGATTTTTTCTTATAGTATGGCATTGTGGGAGTCCCGACTACTCCCCATTTTTCAAATGCACTCTTATTCCTAAAGGAGAATCTAATAGGCAAAACATAAATATAATAGAATACCTAAGAAGCATAGATCTATGTGGAAACTTTCATGATAGGAGGAATTGACAAGCATATACTTCAGAGAACAAAATCTGATTCACTCGATACAGTATCACCAGTTTTCAATCATATAGCTCTTAATTTATATATTTTGTACTTCGCATATTGATTTAGTTTCATTTGTTTTGCAGGATCCTGAGGGTCTCTTTCCGTGTATTCTTGGTCACGAGGCTACAGGGCAAGTATTATTTGCTATGTTGACTAACAGTTCATTTCTGCTATTTGAATGCCGAGGATGATTTGTGGTATATTTACTTGCACAGGATTGTTGAGAGTGTTGGTGAAGGAGTAACTGAAGTTAAAGCTGGTGACCATGTTATACCTTGTTATCAAGCCAAGTGCAGGGAATGTAAGTTTTGCAAGTCCGGAAAGACAAATCTTTGTGGAAAAGTCCGTGCAGCCACTGGTGCTGGTGTTATGATGACTGATCGCAAGAGTCGTTTCTCAGTAAAGGGAACCACTATCTATCATTTCATGGGAACATCGACATTTAGGCAATACACAGTTGTACATGATGTAAGTGTTAGCAAAAATTTCCCCAGAAGCACTGCTAGATAAAGTATGCTTACTTGGATGTGGTGTTCCTACTAGTGAGCCTTCTGTCCAGTTCTAATTTGTTTACTTTGGATATATAGATAGTCTTCTTTTTTACCTCCAATATAATTCTTGTATATTGTCGTTTGGCATACAGAAAAACTAGTCTGTTGGGACCATACTTCAGTATTATGCATAGCCAAAACAAACAATTACATATGTATATGTTGGTAAACACGTTAATGCTACACGTTATTGGAAAATATGAAATTTTCTATCTGAAGGCGTTAGGGGTAAACTGAAAGTATTTGGGTAGGGTAACTTTTAAGTTATTTCATAGTTTAAAGCTAAAAGAAGAGAAGAAATGATAGATGAATGTCGAAATGCATTTTCTGAATAGCTATGCGTGAGCACTTGGAGTGCTAGCCAAGAACTTGGTTATGGTGTTCCCATTGGCGAGACTTTCTACCCTGACACACTTTCTTAAAATGTTGCCAAGTGTGAAACTTCAGTGTTTTCTGAGAATACCGAGTAATAAATTTTATTTTGCTTTATTTTGTTTTATGCCCCTGTATTTCAATGTTAATGTCTCGAACTCTGATTGCTCTGTATCACATGTCTTTCTCTTCCTATTCATGGAATCAAAATCAATATTCAAATTTGGCGTTTTTATTTTTAGGTCTTGGGGCTGTATGGAACACAGCAAAGGTTGAAGCAGGTTCCATTGTGGCTGTATTTGGTCTTGGCACCGTTGGTCTTGCAGTAAGTCAAAACACTGTTTCATATTACCTTCTAATACTACACAGGCTATAGTTAGTGTTATTTATTCTTTATTTCTTTGTTTGTTTTTAATCCAATAGGTTGCAGAAGGTGCAAAAGCAGCTGGTGCTTCACGTATCATTGGTGTTGACATTGACAGCAAGAAGTCTGATATTGGTACATCACTACATCTATGACTCTATTTTATCACATTTATCACTGCTTGAAATAATATTCATCAGGAGCTTGATCTGAATAAAAAATCCCGACTATGATCAGTGCTGCAATGAATTTGGCCACCCCTAGAATGCTCATATAACAGAACTGAATACATGCTTTTCAATTTTCAGCTACCTCAACCTGAACATATTTCATTCACAAGACCAGAAACTAGGAGGGAATGCTGTGTATTGCCGTATTACCTTCCTTGTTCACAATCCACAAATATCTTACTTCTTGAACTGTTAAATATCTCCTAACCTCGTTCACTCGCTACTTTCAGGGTAATTTTAGACACATTATAGAAAGTGAACTGGAGCTGATAATTGAGTACAATGGCTGAGTTGTTCAACATGGTCTGTTTGGTACGGAGATCAATGCATATTTTTATGTTTTTGGAAGGGATTGACGCCCTTCCCTTAACAAAAACTTATGGCTCCTATTTGGAAACAAATAAGTTTCCATAAGATGGTTATGGTGGATGACTCGCCCTAGGTTGAACCTTTTGTTTGTTTGTTTGTTTGTTTTGTTTTTTTTTTTTCAATCCGTAAAGTGAATAATTCCAGTAAAAAAAAACCTTATATGATTTAAAACGAATAGGATAGGTGGTTGTTACAACAAAAGTAGGTCGAGATTCGAGAAAACCTACGAGTACAACAAAAGTAGGAAAATTGAATATCAGGTGCCTACCTCTGTAACAGCTATAATGAATAGGATAGGTGTTTGTTACTTGACGACTCCTGTCTCGAAGCACAACACACCCAATATGATGGAGGAGTAACCGTGAATACATTTGCATAATTTAAAACAAACAACAAGCTTACATTAGCGTGTCTACTAGCATTTATTATATGTAGGGGGCTAATTAGACTATTTTAGTGACACTTATCTTCCTCACCAGGTTACTACTAACTTAGGTGCGCTCTTCATTTCCTTCCTCACCAAATTTATCTAAATATAAATTTTTTAACCCCTTCATCCTCCATATCCATTTCCACCTCTAACACTCTGCATCTAGTAATGTTGACATTTTTTGTTTTCTTCTAATTATCTTTGGTGCATTTTTACATACTCACTGGAAAGACCTTCCTTGCATCTCCTTCTAAGCTCTTTATCATGACGTGTGTTTGACATACTGAAAGATTTTGACCTTTTCGTGGCCTATAAACACATACCAAGAGGTGCCTTAGATTCACGACATATTATAGTAGTATAGCACCCATCGCCCACAAGGAAACCTGCCTTTAGATTATTCCATTTCGTCACTACCCATTGATCTTGTCGATTTTTGGTGTTGGGAAATGTGGTTGATGGTCCAATGCCCCCATCGATAGCCTTTTGCAAAAAATTTCATTCCCTAAAAATATTTTATTTGGGAACACTTTGTAAGGATAGTGAATACAGCAAAGAATCAAGAAGGCTGTTGAGAGAAAAGGGAAGACACACCGTAAGACAGGAACCAAGGAAGAGACTTTTGTGACTGATGAAAAGTTTGTCTCATATATACTTTGGGCCTCTTATTTATCGTGGAGGCTAGGACCCTTCTAAGTTGTAAGCAGCCTTGTGACCCACCACACAACGCGTGCATGCGTCATACACCAAATAGCAGAACATGCAGGTCACGTGCATGTCCTCATTTCTTTGTGCATTGTCAGGACACCTGGCTTCTGAAACTGCCATGATAAGGGCTCTGTAGTGCCGACATGTGTGTACTTAGAAGAGAATACGTTTGGCATCTGTGGTGGTTTGGTGAGGAAGGAGTACTGCTTTTTAGTTGATTAATGAGAGGGAAAAGGTGTTCACGGTTTTGAAAGAAATGGAACTTCTTTCTCAGTCTCTCTGTTTGATGTTTGCATCCTTCCAACTCTCAGAGTTTGTCTCCACGCAAGAAGATGTAAATCAATAATCTATATCCAACTACATATACTACTACTTCTCAGCTTCTTCAAGTTAAGAAGAAAGTTTTTATGTGTGTACTTGAATTCCATCCAGTGGTGAGGCGTCAATTAGCTGTCCAGCTTTCTATTCCATTTCTTTTTAGAATTTAGTCAATTTACAGAACATCTGTTTAAGTTTGAAGAGTGGAAGTGTTACCTCATCTCCTTAAGGAAATTATTAATTAGATATTTAGATGTGCATGCACTTTTTCTGTTTTCATCTCATTTTGACTGTACTTTGCAGCAAAGGATTTTGGAGTCACTGAATTCGTGAATCCAAAGACCATGACAAACCGATACAACAGGTCCTTGTTGACCTTACCGATGGTGGAGTTGATTACAGTTTCGAATGCATAGGGAACGTCTCTGTCATGAGGGAAGCTCTCGAGTGCTGTCATAAGGTGATGTTTTATCTTCTTCCCCCCCCCCCCCTGTCCTCATCTAAGTTATTCTGTGTTGCATTAAGCTTGTATGTGTTTCATCATTAGCAAATCCTACCTGATGAACATAAAAAATTCTTCAGGGCTGGGGAACATCAGTTATTGTGGGGGTTGTGGCATCAGGCGAGGAGATATTGACGCGCCCTTTTCAGCTTGTGACAGGACGTGTTTGGAAGGGAACAGCCTTTGGTGGTTTCAAAAGCCGTTCTCAAGTACCTTGGCTTGTTGAGAAGCATATGAAGAAGGTACTATGAATCTCCATGATCATGACCTAGTTGTAAATATGATTATTTCCTAATGGTTCACTGTTTTGTAATCTTTCTTTTGGCTGCTTATGGCAGGAAATAAAGGTTGATGAGTACATAACCCACAATTTGACTCTTGGAGAGATCAACAAGGCTTTTCATCTAATGCATGAAAGAGATTGCCTCCGCTGCGTGCTTGCTACACACACTTGATGTGATCTATTTACTGTCTTTTGTTCAAAATTTAATCAGGTTTGCACGGAAGAGGCAGGCTTCTGTTTTCTGTTTTTTCCCCCTATCTACTTTGCTTTTGTTGTGTGACTGCACTACCAACTATTATCGAGCAATATCTTCTCTTTATGAACAAGCTACATGTGGTTCGACAGAAGATTTCTGAACGTAATAATGTTATGCTAAAAATCAAAGTAAAAATAAAATGACTAAGATGAACCTAATTAATTCCATAGTTGTACCTAATTTTTGTCGTTAAATAAGAGTTACCAGAAGCAAAATGAGGTGAGACATTCACTTTTCACTCAACAGAAAAGTGGGAGGAGTTATTATGCACACGTAGACTTGGTCACAAAAACAAAGAAAGAAAGAAGAAAGGATTCATTCATTCAGAGAGAGAGAGAGGGTTACTTATTTTTTGGTCACACACACTCCCTTTCTCTTACGCGTTTCAAAATCCCTAAAATTTAATTTCTAAATCACCATCTCGATCCAGATCCAGTTTTAGGGTTTGTTCGTAACAAATCAAACGATCGATAGAAAGATAATAATTGTATAGATCGAGCAACGATGGATGCGATAGATGAGCTGATCCAGTTATCAGATTCGATGGTCCAGGCGGCTTCACTTTTAGCTGACGAAGATTTGGATGACTCATCTTCTTCTACAAAGAAGCCGTCCACTTTTCTCAACGTTGTTTCCCTTGGCAATGTTGTGAGTCTTCATCTCCTCCTCTGTAAATCTATCTATTTATATTTGATCCGTGTTTTTTTATCAATCGATCTGCCACTATTTTTTTATAGCTAGGGTTTGGATCAGAAAGTAAATTTCTGAATCTACCATCTACTGTGCTATCAGTAACTATGTTAGGTAGCTGAATTGAACATTCGATGAGTTGCTTCAGTGCTTGTAACTCCTTCAATTATAAGCGTGCTTCACTTTGTTTTGCTATTAGATCTTTTATATTGTTAGATCGTTTGTTGCTGGTAGTTTACTTCTTTTCGGATGCAAAATGTAGGTTCAGAGTAGACATTATGTTTAATGCGTTAATTAGTCTCGCCATAAATCAATCGGGGTTAATTGTTTTATAGATTTCTTATACGATTGTTGGATGCCTTGCACATTAGAATGTTTTATCGACATGACCTCTTCCAATGTGTTATATATATATATATGTTGGAGTTCGTAGTGTACACTTATGGAGATGTTAGGTTGCTGACTGCTTGTGCTTTGATATTGTCAGGGTGCAGGTAAATCAGCGGTTTTAAATAGTTTAATTGGTCATCCTGTTTTGGTAAGTAGCCCACACCAACTCTATTCTTTTGCGTTCAACATCATAACTCATACCTCTAGCCACTTTGTTCTCTTCTCATTTGGCGGTTTTGAAATGTGTCCATTCTTCAGCCAACGGGAGAAAATGGTGCAACTCGAGCTCCCATCAGCATTGATTTGCAAAGAGATGGTTCTCTCAGCAGCAAGCAAATAGTGTTGCAAATTGATAGTAAAAGCCAGCAAGTTTCTGCAAGTGAGTCTTCTTAACAAATCGATCTACCATAGTGCTGCTGGTTGAGATTCTACGTTTTTTATTTCCCTCATCTATCACTTGCTTATTAGTCTACCCTGCAGATAAAATTACAAATCCAATCTTGTTCCTCACAAATACTTTTGGTGTGTGATAGGTGCGCTTCGACATTCTCTACAAGACAGGCTAAGCAAGGGTGGCTCTGGCAGGGGTCGCGCTGATGAAATTTATTTAAAGTTACGTACCAGTACAGGTTTGTAATCTAATTTGCTTTGTAATTTCTTTTGTAATCTGTAGTGTGGAAATAAACTAATGATAGGCAGTGACACAAAATTGAATCTCATGGCTAACACACTTAAGAGAATACTCTTATGTCCCCGCCGCCTCATTATTGCCTGAAGAACACTAACTATGAACGCTTTTTGCACAAACATACACTACCATATTATGTAGACACGTTTCCTGTCATTTAAAGTTATGCACATTTTTTTTTGGTTGTTGTTGTTGTAACATCATAATCTAAACTGCTTCTATTATGACCTTCTATGCAGCTCCACCTCTGAAATTAATTGATTTACCTGGTCTGGATCAGAGGATCATGGATGACGCATTGGTGAGTGGCATTTTTTTTTTGTTCATCCTTGTTTTTAAGGATGCTGCTTGATGTGTTCTTTCATGCTAAGTAAGTTGTTTTACTTGGACATGTCTTGCTCGTCAATATATATATATATTTTTTTATTGGATTGCCTGATTGGTCATGGCTTCAGCTCAGTGACTATACTGAACACAATGATGCGATACTGTTAATTATAGTGCCTGCTTCCCAGGCGCCTGAAATTTCCACATTACGTGCCCTCAAACTGGCCAAGGAATATGATGCAGATGGTTGGTTTCCAAACTACTTCCGCACGAAACTCTTTCTTATCTTTCTAATAATTAGGTGGTTCTGATTTTCATGTCAATTAAAGGTACCCGAACCATTGGTGTCATCAACAAAATAGATCAAGCAGCTACGGACCAGAAAACTCTTGCTGCTGTTCAGGCTCTATTGTTGAATCAGGGACCAAGGAGTACTTCAGATATCCCTTGGGTTGCTCTGATTGGTCAATCTGTATCTATAGCTTCAGCACAATCTGGATCTGTTGGTTCAGAGAACTCTTTGGAAACTGCTTGGCGTGCTGAGAGTGAAAGTCTAAAATCTATACTGACTGGAGCGCCTCAAAGCAAGCTTGGAAGATTAGCTTTGGTTGAGACGCTTGCTCGCCAGATACGGAAACGAATGAAAGTCAGGCTCCCGAATCTCCTTTCTGGGTAATGCATTTGCTGTTTCGATCAGTAACATTCAGTCGTGTATATCACTTAATTTGTGTTGGAACAAAATTCGTTAGATTAATCACAAAAGAAATACCTAGCATGTTAGGGAAACCTACATCACAATGGCATCACTAAAGAAACAAGGAAGATAAAGGAGAGACCATAAAAAAAACATGACCTTATTTATATTGTGCCTTGACATGAACAAGTGTTTTTCATTTTTTTCCCTTTACATAGTATCTGGTTATGGTATAGTATATAAGTATATTGAACGGAATATGCAATGATGCTAAATGCTGATAATAAGGTGACGAGGGGCTCTAATTTGTCTGTTCAATCTCATTGGTGGCTTTTAGGCTTTTTGTTTTACTTGTGTAAGGTCCTAACATTTCTATTCCATTCTATTGCTCAGATTGCAGGGTAAGTCTCAAGTAGTTGAGGTCCTTGAGGATGAGTTAGTAAGGCTTGGTGAACAAATGGTACAGAGTGCTGAGGGTACAAGAGCCATCGCTCTGGAGCTTTGTCGCGAGTTCGAAGATAGATTTCTAGCACATTTTGCTACTGGTGAGGTACGTGTTATCACGTATACAGAAAGTGGAAAAATTGAAGCCCAAAGAAAAATAAAACAGGAAAAAAATATTTTATAATGGGAAATCCTGACAAGCATTTATTGACTTTTAAATGGATTTAACCTAACAAATTTAAATGTATTTAATTGCATTTAAATGTGACACAACAAGATGTAATGTGCAAAAGGGCAATGCTTCTTGTTATTGAATCCACCTTTTTTATCCTTAAACCTGAAGTACTAACTTGACTTGTTCTCCCAACTTCTGTGTTGCAATCAAAGTTTGATCAGTCTATTGAGTTGTTAGATCGTTTTTGGGTGCAAAACCTGTATTCCTTGGTGGTTGGCTTCTGCATTCTCACACTTGCGTTGCACGTAACTATTTATGTATAACCTTTTAAAGCAATTACATCAACTCTTTAATGCATTGAGAAGAAACTAATCCCAGAAGACTCCAGGCCCCATACACCCAAACAGAACTCCACCCAAGTCTTAAGAGAACAAAGGAAACAACCAGCAAATACCCCTTAAGACCCTTTGAACCACCTCCTATTCCAGCACGACCAGTGAGTTATCAACCTTGACTCCTGCCAGTTCTCGTTTCATCTTTTCAATTAGACCATATTATAATATTCGAATGAGACTTTACTTGGATTATTGCTTGTTGCATAAGAAGAGTTCTTTGTAAGAAAAAAGCACATCCTTCTACTTTCAGTTTTTCGTTGTTAACAAGTTTTCTTTACAGGGTAGTGGTTGGAAAGTCGTTGCAAGCTTTGAGGGAAATTTTCCTAATAGGATCAAACAACTTCCCTTAGACAGACATTTCGACATCAACAATGTTAAAAGGGTATCTCTCTTTGTGCTTGTGCTCTTTTACATCTTTGATGTTCTTCATTCTTATATTATTTTGAGGTTCTGATCTATGCTATTAATGCTTCACTAGATTGTGCTTGAAGCTGATGGTTACCAACCGTACCTTATATCTCCGGAAAAGGGTTTGAGATCTCTAATAAAAGGTGTTCTTGAACTGGCTAAGGAGCCATCACGTCTTTGCGTGGATGAGGTAATGTTGTACTACCTAGCTATATTCTTTCATTTATATTGTTATCCGCTTCACACTCTTTGAATAGTTGAATTGTGCACACTGGATATCATAATTTCATTATAACCCTTGTATGAGTTGTATCTAAACATTGCATGCTGGCTGCAATCTGCTTTATGTGTTCTACAGTTTTTCTGCAAGGCCCTCCACGTTATATAAAAAAAATTTAATCGTTTGGTTCAATTTCATTTTCCTTGTTCTTTTTTTTTAATTCCTGCTCCATGGAGTTTGTCAAAATTAGTGCTGCCATGCATTAAGTGATGTACTTTTGTGTTTTCCATTTTTATCGTAATAATTTTTGCTAATTAAGAAACGTATGTATGTCGTTTCCAAGGGTTAAAAAAACGCAGTGAGGCTTAAACCTCATGCACACCTTAAATCTTTTATGAGTTTAGTACCTTGTGGCTTAATCCTTGCATGTTTTTATATTTCCTATATATGTTTTCATTTTTCTTGACGACTTAATACCTCATAATAACTTCATTGAAGATTTAGAACTCCCTATTAATAGGTTATGTTTTCAGCATCGAAACACCTCGTTCTATTAGAAATCACAAACTTCATCAAACCCCATCTCTCTCTCTCTCTCTCTCTCATTTTATTTATTTATTGTTATTATTATTATTATTATTATTATTAGTAGTAGTAGTAGTAGTAGTATTATCATGATTATGATTATGATTATGATTATGATTATGATTATGATTATGATTATTATGGCTCAAGTCTCTAGCGCCTCTCAGGCTTACCTCAAGCCTCACAGAGGCAAAGCACCTTGAAGCTTAGTTCGTTTTTCCAAAGTTTGTTCACATCTTTATAATAGGTGACTGTGTTACAGATTATTTTATACTTTCCAAGATTTGCAATAGACATTCATGATTCCTGTTTTCTGTATACCTGCAGCTCGCATTTTGTTTTGTTTTCCCCTCGTTTGTGTGCTATACTAAATTGTAGTGATTTATATACCAGGTCCACCGGGTCCTGGTAGATATAGTTTCTGCTTCTGCAAATGCTACACCTGGTCTTGGAAGGTATCCACCTTTTAAAAGAGAGGTAATGACGCCTTGGCTTGGCTGGGATTTTTGATCATTTCTATATTTTCATTTGTAGGACTTTTACAAAGGTTATTTTACAGCATTACATCTTTAGTCTTACCGTTGCAACGTTTCTATGCAACAGGTTGTGACAATTGCAAGTGCTGCATTAGATGGATTTAAGAACGAGGCTAAGAAGATGGTTGTTGCACTGGTAGATATGGAAAGGGCTTTTGTTCCTCCACAACATTTCATTCGTTTAGTACAGAGGAGGTAAGCTTGATACATTATTGTTTGATTACATTTTAATGTGGATGGTGCTCTCTTTCTGGTATATGTGAAGTTGGCCTTTTAATTGTTGATTTGTTTCCGCTAAATTGATTGGCAGCGAGTACTTGTAATTTTTTGTCATAATTGAATTATGATATATTTTATTCTTAGAAATTAATTAGGTGGAAATTGAACCGTTTATCTAATTGATAGTAATCTAATGAATCGGTCACATCTTGAAAATACTGAAAGATTGGCGTGACATGGAGGAAACACGTCCACCAGAGAACCAATCTGGTTTTGAAATTAGATAAAATAAGTCAGATCTCGCCAACTCTTATTATTATTTATGCTTTAATGTTGCTCTTTTGTGATCCTTTGCGGTCATCTGAGTTTAGGATGGATAGGCAGCGGCGTGAAGAAGAAGTGAAAAACCGGGCTTCCAGAAAAGGAAATGAGGCAGAGCAGACTATACTAAATAGAGTATGTGATATTATGATGTTCTTGCTTTCTATGGAACTTAGTTCCCCTGCAAGCTGCATGAGTTTGGTTATGTCTTGTTGAGGACTTACTTTTTTATTTTTATTTTTTATTTTTGTAGGCAACTAGTCCACAAACAGGACCCCCCACAAAGTGGGGGAAGCCTGAAATCTTTGAAAGATAAATCAAGTGACAAGGATGGCCAGGAGGGTTCTGCTTTAAAAATCGCTGGGCCCGGTGGGGACAGCTGGTATGTGGAGAACTGTTTAGTATGTTATGTTGAATGTGTTTACATGGAAATTTGTAGTAATTAAGCACACAGACATTACTTCTAGTAACAGGCAACCTTGAACAACTAATCGATCAAGGCAACCTCTCTCTCTCTCTCTCACACACACACACACACACACACACACACACACACACACACACACACACACACACACAGTACACAGTACATACACACAATAACCCTTACAAGTACACGTTAACATTGCTATAATGTTAATTGGAAGATGTAGCAAGAGCTTTTTTTATTTGTTAAATTTGCATTAAACATTTCATTGATCTTCGAAGTGGATTTTCCAGGATTTTTGTTGAAGAAAAGTGCAAAAACTAATGGCTGGAGTAGGCGATGGTTTGTTTTAAATGAGAAAAGTGGCAAGGTATGTGATTGTACTTTTGCTTGATATGCAAGAGACAGTATATTAATATAATCAAAAGGGGTTACATAGACTTGAATTATTAGCCACTAAATTTCAGGAACAAGACCCTACCCCCATCATCCCTGATACACCCTCCATGATTACAAGATAGCCAAGAAAAACAAGCAACTGGAAACAGTAAACTACAATCCCAAACTAGTAGCTAAGCAAGAACAAAAGCACCTAACAACCCCTGCCCATTAATACACTAACCTACCAGTACCAGTTGACTTAAATGTCGTCTTCCTCCTCGTCATCTGTTCCAGTCTGTCCCTCCTCTTCTTCCCCCGTCCACATTTTCTGCTCTAGTACTCCTCTAACTGTAGTGGAAGTTTGAAAAGAAAGGGAGAAGAAGAAGAAAATTGTGAAACCTATGCTGTTAATTACTAGGTAGGCATAAAGGTTAGTTTTGTTTGTCTTAAGTGCTAGACCTATTAAAAACAGTTTCAAGGAATGATGATACCAATGCCATCATCAGTGCCTTTTTTGGTTTGACATGAATTTATTAGAGATAGTATAGTGGACTTGGTATTTAGGTGTGAATTATGTAAAGGGCGATTGGCAGTCCTTCACAACGTGTATATGTAAATGTATTACTGAACGGCTGAACCACACGCTTGGTTTATATGCATTAGATTCTGATCTGTTTTGTCACTGTCCACCGCATTCATTTTACAACACAAAAATTGGCAATGGATTTGAGCTCACATCGAATTTTGGTGCTACAGATTATATTGTATTATAAGAAAACAATAATTCTAGATTGATTTTATTGTTTGTTAACAGATTATACTGGAAACATTGATTTTATCTTCTATAAGGATAGAAAGAGGAATAAAAAATTTCAGTTAAGATATGTGAGTCAGAAATCTGTGGTGAAGATCAGATTATATCTTAGACGTGGATAGGATGTAGGACTCTAATGTGGTTTATGGCTTGGCCACTTGGGGAAAAATGAAGTTCTGTTAAAGTGTTAAGCTCTTGTGATTTTTGTTTTTTAGAAGTTGAGTTCTTGTGACTTTTATTGTTATTAGAACTTTAGCTCTTGTGAGATTGTTTGGACCTGTCAACAAAAGCTTGTCGCTGGATCAGAAGTCCAAATTTCTCTTTGAGCGTTGCTTTGTTGACCCTTTCTGAAGTTTGATCTCACAATGTCTCTGACTGGTGCAAAATGATCTGCAACAAAATTTCACTCTATCCAATATGTTTAGACCATACATATTAGTGTCTTTATTCATTTCACCGATATTTGCATCCATCATTGTTGAGCTGTTTTGCCAACTTTTGACGATGGTATAATTATCGCTCGTGTTGTTGCTGTAATTTAAGTTTCTATATATGTGGTAATATTTTGATCTGTTTTGACATCAAAATTCATTGCAGCTTGGGTATACGAAAAAGCAAGAGGAAAGGCACTTCCGTGGTGTCATCACTTTGGAGGTATACTTTCATATTTCTGAGATAATTTTGAATGTAGTTTAATGAATGTGCTTAATATCGTTTCCTTTGGCATATATGAAGGCTACTGGAAGAGGTTTTTCCTTATATTATCGCCTTATCGGTCTGAATGCCTATCACTGATACCTTGAAATGAACATTGTTGCAGGAGTGTAATGTAGAAGAGGTTCCTGATGAAGAAGAGCCTCCTCCTCCTTCAAAGAGTTCGAAAGATAAGATTCTATTTTCTTATGGTTGACAGGATATTATTCGGTTGCCAAGAATGTTTCGATTTCTTCAGAGTCCCTTGGCGCAATTCATATCTGTGTTTAGGGCACCCAAGAGTAAAGAAGGCTATGCTTCTATAGGCGGTGGTTCTCCTCTTCGACGGATAAATGATGATCAGGCATGATTTATGTGCTTCCATTTGCATTATTTCATTTTTGTTACGCATTTCCCGGTCAGGAGTCACTCTAAGGCTCTTATCCTGCACGAACTCAGTTCATTCAAATGATAGCTCTACATTTCTATTTTTGTTGTTCGCATGCTAAATTTTTGTTCATTCAACATGTCTAATTTGTTGAAGATGCATTATAGGATGCTTTGATATACGACTTTTCAAATGTTAATGGTAGTTATTTGGGGACTTAACCCCCCAAAACTATGTAGCGTTTTGACTTAAACCCCCATTTTTAAAATCATTTGACTTAGCCCCCCGGTCCAGGTTAATATTTTACATTATGCCAATATTGCTCTTCTTCTTCATCAAGTCATCAACTACGAAAATTAATTCCCAATAAATGGCGATCCAATCCCCAAAACAAGACACAATTAAAGGTAAAAGCCAACTCATACACACAATAAATATAAACAAACCTTATAATTCCATGTTTTATGTTTTTCGCAAAGATATAACAATAAATAAATAAATAAAAATAGTATGTTCCCTCTAAGAAAAAGGTTTTGTGCACCAATTACAAGATGAGGATTCAATTTTTGAGTTGATTTGGGGTTAGTGCGGTACATAACCTGTTTTGAAATTTATCACAATTTCTTTTTGTTTGGTAGTAGAGATTTATTTCATGGTTGTTGATGAAGAAGAAGGGCAATGTTGTCAATAAATAAAATATCAACCCGGACTGGGGGGTTAAGTCAAATGATTTTTTAAATGGGGGGTTAAGTCAAAACGCTACATAGTTTTGGGGGGTTAAGTAAAAAAACCCCTAGTTATTTCTGTGAGATACGTGACATTGAAGCATCTGAGAGTCAAATGATTTTTTAAATGGGGGGTTAGTCAAAACGCTACATAGTTTTCGGGGGTTAAGTAAAAAAACCCCTAGTTATTTCTATGAGATACTGTGACATTGAAACATCTGAGGCAAGAATCATGAGAGGATCTTTATTTGACATCAGCTTAACTCGTCAATTTATTATATGTGTATCTTAAACCGAGGGTTTTTTTATTTATCACTTAACAGAGACACACAGTATCATTCGATATTTCCTATGTTTCTTTAGTTGAATTTGATGACCAGCTACGAGCAAAAAACAAGTGTTACACAGATGGAAAGTACTATACCTGAAGTTGTTATCAACTTAATAAGTTAAATTTATATTGGATTAGTATTGCACCTTCTCATTAAGTGTATGACTTTTATACTGTATTTTTCCTTATTTGGCTGTCTTTTTTCTTTGGCTTAAGGCTGAAGAATTGAGGAAAGCTCTTTGCGTAAAGAATGTCCCAGCGAAGGTATATGTTGGAATGCGTTACTGGCATCCTTTCACCGAAGAAGCTATTGAGCAGGTTGCACTTTCACTGGAATATAGTTTCTTATGTACTTAACTGAGCTAAGGTCCTAGACCATGCATGATGACATGAAATAATATCCTAATGTTTCATCCTATAATGCCTTTGATAAGCTATAAGCTATCTTATGATGACCAAGCAAACAAAAAGTATATTTTATGGGGTACGTCTGGAACTCTGGAAGTTATCATTTCTTTTTGTATTGTTCATTGTTAAGTTTTAGGAATGTGGCATGTGAGTCATATAGGAAAGTGTCACTGTGGGTGTATAATTTCTCTGATGATACATGAGTGGGTAAATATACTGGCCGGTCTCAAGCCTAGTCATTGGCAACAACTCCAACAGGATAACCAACTAAGTGTGCCTGTAAGGTTTTTGATCGAGTTGAAGTGGCCAATAGGAAATTAAGGAGATGGCAAAGAGAAGGTTGGCTTGGTGAGCGAGGGTTGTCTGAATTGCCATAGATGATAAACAAGTATGCGAACCGTGCTACACATCGGTTTTTTTCAAATATTTAAACCTATCGCTCTAACATCTTTAAAAAACAATATAAAAACATTAGGAGGGGTTGATTATAATTTCAGTGACGTGAATGAGGTTTTCTAAATTATTTTAATATGAAAGCTAATTCTAATTTCAGTGAGGTGAGGGAGTTTTTTGTAAATTACTTAAAACGGAGGGAGCTGATTAGAATAATTGAGGGAGGTGTTTCTAAATTGTAAAACATGAGAGATTAGAAATAGCCTATTCGGTTGAGAAGTGTGGTTTCTGATAACCCGGCTATCATATAGTGTAGAGATGTGTGTATGATCTAAGTTAACAATAGTGGATTTCTTGTAATTAACTAAATATGTATTACTGAATCTTTGCATTGCATCTGTCATCCGTGAATCTGGCATGTAGTGATCTCTCCCAATTGTACGGGGTCAAGCCTCACTTCTATGCTTCGAGTTCTTTGGAATTCAACGGTTTAGAAGGATTTATTTGTTAATATTTAATCTCTATTTATTTTTTGTTGTCGTTTTTATTTTAGATAAAAAGGGATGGAATAACAAAGCCCGTAGTCCTTCCTCTTTATCCGCAATTCTCAATATCAACTAGCGGGTCCAGCCTTAGGCTTTTGGAGAGTATTTTCCGGTAAATTAGCATACATTATATAATCGATCAAAAAGAATTTTATAGAACAAAATATACATACAGACACACATCTGTACTAATGTGATCATTGACAAGCTACATCACTTGTATCTCATTTGAGAATGTTATAATGGTTTGTTAGGGAGGACGAGTATTTGGTGAACATGCAGCACACAGTTATACCTTCCTGGTACCAACGCGAAGGATACATTAAGGCAATGGCAAATTTAACCGAAAAGGAGCTGGAAAAATTTCAATACCCTGAAAAGGTTTATTTCTTTTATTTATTTATCTTTTGCGGTACTGACTTACCGTTGGTGTGCCATTGTCGGACTAGCTGTCAATTTAGTTTCCCAAATGGCATTGTCTACTTCCATAGAACTTAATCTGAATCTGTTACTTACACTCACTTTTTTTTTTTTTTTTCACCTTAAAATCTCAAGTAGCAAAAAGTAATTGGTACAGCTGTACTAGTTATTGAAGGTCTTTTTATTCTTCGTTTTTTCCTTTATATTGAACCTTACCAAAAAAAAAATTGCAGGTGATGATATTTTTTAGTGCTCATGGAGTGCCACTTGCTTATGTGGAAGAAGCAGGTGACCCTTACAAAGCAGAGATGGAAGAATGTGTGGATTTGATAATGGAAGAATTAGAGAAGAGAGGAAATACTCTTGCTTATCAGGTACCTGCTCAATTTTATTTTATTTAGAAATATGGATGGATTCTCAGTCTGGTGACGCTTTATTGGAAGTCTCTGGTGATGCTATATAGTTACTCGAGGATGAAAAAGAAGTCTATTTGTAATTCTATGAAAAAAAGTAGTCTCAACTCTCAGCGTCCATACTATTCCATACTTCGCAGTCCATTCTTTTCGGATTATGAAGAATACGAAAGCTTTTCTATCCTTAATTGAACATCGCTTTTGATAGCTCTACTTTAACATTTATTTTTTCTTTTCCTTCTCTGCATCTGCTTGATATAAGAAACATATATTTTTTTTTAAACAGCGTGAGGAATATGTCGATAGCACCACATCTGAAATTCCCAATACATAAGATCTATGATCACACTGTTTTCTGAGCCCTTTGTCGACCTAGACACAAAAATAAAGTAGGGGAATGCAACCATGAGAAGTCTAATAAACCAAACCAAATATACTGAGAGTTTTTTACATTATGTGGTGACACTGCAAGGTATGCAAACATGGATTGCTCAATTCGAGCAAGAAAGATTTTCCAATATGGAGATTGTCATCTCTCATATACCCAGTTACTCTTTCAATTTTCTGTGCATCTTCCAATATCGGCCATGCTTGGCTTTTCATGTATCATTCATGTTGTGTCAACACAACCAATGCTTTCCTTGTTATCAGTTATCATTAACTAGGCTTTCGGTGTATGTACAGAGCAGAGTTGGGCCTGTGGAATGGTTGAAGCCTTATACGGATGCTACAATTATTGAGTTAGGACAAAATGGGGTAAAAAGTCTTCTTGCTGTTCCTATTAGGTATAGAATTCTGTGACCACTCTATCATTCATGTTGTCTCATATTGTTAAGTATAGAGTATGGAAGTGAAATATTTTTTTCAGTGAACCAAATATCTCATTTTATCGAATGTTATTTAATGTCTTTAAAATGCTTTTGTTTCACACATTTGTTACTTGATATGCAGCTTTGTTAGTGAGCACATTGAAACTCTTGAAGAAATAGATGTCGAGTACAAAGAGTTGGCTCTAAAATCTGGTATAAAAGAATGGGGTCGTGTTCCTGCCCTAGGATGTGAGCCCACCTTCATTTCAGATTTGGCAGATGCTGTAATTGAAAGTCTCCCATATGTTGGAGCAATGGCAGTCTCAAATCTCGAAGCTCGTCAGGTATGCTTTCTTACCTTGCAATGAAGCCTGAATCAAAAGCTAGTTAGGTTTTCCTTGACCTTTTGTCAATAAAGAGCTATACTAGTTCACGAGGTCTTTCTCACCTTCCTTTGACAGCCTTACTAACTGTGATTTGGACATGCGTTTTGCAGTCTCTTGTTCCTCTTGGTAGTGTGGAAGAGTTGCTAGCAACATATGATTCACAGCGCAGGGAGCTACCACCACCTGTGACAATGTGGGAATGGGGTTGGACCAAAAGTGCTGAAACATGGAATGGTAGAGCAGCCATGTTAGCAGTGCTTGTCTTATTAGTCTGGGAAGTGACCACAGGAGAGGGTTTCTTGCACCAGTGGGGAATACTGCCCTTGGTTCACTGACAGTTGTCGATCTTTCAAGTAACACATCCTCCGGCCTCTGTTTATACACTATTGGGTGTTTGTTTTCACCTTTCTAACACGTACAGATTTGATCAGGTAAAACACTTGGCTCATATAAAATGTAATCAAGGCTTTTGTCACCAGTAAGAATAGTAGATTGGTGACCAGTGGAAGCACTCACGTCGCATCGCACTGGATTCACAGCGGATCTGTAGCTCGAGGGAGGAAGAAGACAACCAAAGAAACCAGGACGTAAATTTGATTTTCGACCTCCCAAAGCACAAGTGCTTGCTCTGCTCATGGGAAAGCATCTATTTTGTTATCAATCAATCAAAAGAAAAAAAAAAAAAGGAAAGAAAAAAAAAACATTTTGTGGCTATCTTACCCAGGACAAGCTAAAATATTAGGGTAATCTTATCCATTGTTGTTGTACCTGTATATCAGCTCTCCGATGTATTTGTAATCTACAAGTACCGCTTTTGCGTCTTCATGAAACTTGTTGACTGGGTATGATCCATTATCCTACGCCTTCCCCATTGGTTGTATTAAATTCTTGGTTAATAGTTGAGTTTGACTCTTCTGCAATTTGAGTTCCGACCAATAGGGACACTTGCAATGGAGGAACGGGAAAACTTGTTATCAGTTCTGTCCTTAAGAAGTCTCTCAAATTCATGTTGTTCTTGTCTCTATTTATCATCGGTGTCGTTGTATACATTAATCTCACCCAGGAATGTTTTAAAACGTGAAAGTGCGGGGGCGAGGTGTTTGACTAGCCGATGATGCCAAGCATAAGCCAAGTGCATGTCAAAATTTCCAATTCCTCAAAGATTTAATAAGGCCTTATAGATGAAACTACCGTCTCCACCTATATTACTATCCCACCGTCCTCCCCCGATATCATTATTCCATAGGTTAAGGAGATTGTACTGAGACTTGCACCACACTTAAATCGTAATCTGGAAAGAATGCCAGATATGACGATTTCAGGGATGTCCATGTCCTCCAATTCTTTTCTTCTTCTTTGTGCGGCTTTTGTGGTAACCATGGTCAACAACAACAAGTTGGGCATACAACTTTCTACTCGTCCAAGTTTATGAAAATGTTGTAGCTGATATATAAAAGACAGTTTTACAGTGGTTAGGATACTTGCTATAATAATCCGATTTACTTCCTTCCGCAAAAATGCAAAATCTTATATGCATGCTAGTATGGCGACCTTCATATTTCATAGTAGAATGGCTGTGAAATATCCCAATCATATCACAATATCTGTTGAAATATAAGAAATGGTGACGACACTGAATACTCATGCCGATATTTCGAGGGTTAGTTAGCCGCATAAAATACCGTTAAAGAAGTTGACAACAACCCTCTTTTGTTCAAGTTTGAAACTTCGAATGTTGAAACAGAAATTCTCAGTCATCTAGTTTCACCACATTACTTCGGCCATCAAAATCCTCCAATCCAATTTCCTTTAAACTCTGCTACTTGCCTACTTGCACTGACATCCTCAAATCCTCAATTAAAATCGGGTCGTTGATCAGTGGAAAACTAGTACACGCACACGTGATCAAGACGTCATTACACCCATGTCTTTACTTGTTAAACAATCTTCTCAATATGTATTCCAAATGTGGCTGTTTCGATTCTGGGCAGAGATTGTTTGATCGTATGTCGAAACGAGATGTTGTTTCGTGGAATTTGTTAGTTTCTGGGTATCGTCAGATGGGGTTTCATGGAAAGGCGATGGAAGTGTTTCACGATTCTAGAGTTGCTGATGTAACGTTGGATAAGTTTTCTTATGCGAGCGCATTGGGTGTATGTGCTCAAATGCGGGATGTTAAGTTAGGAGAAATAGTACATGGATTAATTTTTGTTAGTGGATTGAGTGTACACGAATTTTTAGTTAATTCACTTATTGATATGTACTCAAAATGTGGTAAGGTCGATAATGCTAGACTTGTGTTTGAGAGTTCGGATAATGTAGATGATGTTTCTTGGAACTCGTTGATTGCTGCATATGTTAGAAGTGGGTTTAGCGAAAGAACATTAGGAGTTTTGGTGAAAATGCACAAGTCTGGATTGAAGTTGAATTGTTTTGCGCTAGGTAGTGTCTTAAAGGCATGCTCTGCATGCTTTAGTGGTTCAGGGGAATTTGGAAGAGTTGTTCACGGTTGTGCAGTCAAACTTGGGCTGGATTTTGATGTTGTTGTAGGGACTGCATTACTTGACATGTATGCGAAAAATGGTGGTCTGGAGAATGCAATCAAGATTTTTAAGCTCATGCCTGATCGAAATGTTGTCATGTTTACCGCAATGATCGCTGGATTTTTCCAGTCAGAAACTGAAGTGTCTGAAGAATATGCAGATGAAGTGCTGCATCTCTTTTCTCAAATGCGAAAAGAGGGAATTAAGCCCTCAAAGTTTACATTCTCAAGTATTCTCAAAGCTTGTAGTGCTCTTGATGCATCGGAATATGGGAAACAAATTCATGCTCAAATCCTTAAGAGCAATCTCCAATCGGATGAGTTCATTGGGAGTGCTCTTTTTGATCTGTATTCTCTATCTGGTTGCATTGAGGGTGGACTCAGATGTTTTCACTCAACCCCAAAACTAGATATAGTTTCGTGGACATCACTGATGGCAGGTTGTGTTCGAAACTCACAGTTTGAGCTAGCATTGAGTCTCTTTAGCGAACTTCTGGTATCTGGAAGAAAGCTTGACTAATTCACTATATCTTGTGCTTTGAGTGCTTGTGCAAACTTGGCTGCTTCAAGATCAGGTGAGCAGATACAAGGTCATGCTGTTAAAACTGGACTTGGGTGCTTTGTGATTGTTGGTACTTCGCTGATATGTATGTATGCAAAATCTGGGGATATTGATGCTGCCAATCTGACATTCAAGGAGACAGAGAACTATGATATCGTAACTTGGTCTGTGATGATCTCAAGCCGTGCACAGCACGGTTGTGCAAGTGAAGCTCTCAGTCTCTTCAAGGAAATGAATGGCTGTGGTGTTGCACCAAACCAAATAACTTTTCTTGGAGTTCTTACCGCATGTAGCCATGGAGGCCTCGTGGAGGAAGGACTCAGGTGAATCTTATGTTACAAGTTTTCTAATCTCAAAATTCCAGTTCTACTAATATTAGCTAATGACAATAAGAACAAACAAAAGGTTGTATTGTTTCTGGGAGGAATAATTTATTGTCATGATTACAAAACTAAAGCGCATTATTTCAAGATTTTCTTAGCATAAGCTTCATTTTAAAATAACTGACACGCCCTTTCATGTGTCGATGGCTATAGGTACTTTGAAAGCATGAAAAATGATCACGGGCTAAATCCAAACGTGAAGCATTGTGCGAGTGTAGTTGACCTCCTTGGTCGTGCTGGAAGACTGGATGATGCTGAGAAATTCATTATGCAGTCCGGCTTTGAGAATGATGCTGTGATGTGGCGAGCCTTACTCAGTGCTTGTCAAGTCCATGGGGCCTCCGTCACTGGAGAACGTGTTGCAAAGCGAGTAATTGAGCTCAAACCTCAAGCTGCTGCATCTTATGTGTTACTCTACAACATCTACTCAGATGCTGGCATACAGTTGCCTGCCACAGAAATCAGAGACCTGATGAAAGAGCGAGGTGTGAAGAAGGAGCCTGGCCTAAGTTGGATTCAAATTGGGGCAACTGTTCATTCTTTTCTTGTTGGTGATAGGTCCCACTCAAAGAGCCCTCTTATATACAAAACGTTAGGAGAAATGTTGGAGAAGATCAAGAAAATAGGTTATGTAGAAAAGAAGCCTGGTTTCAGTGCTTCTCAGCAGGAACAGAAGGACTTTGTTGCAAATTACCACAGTGAGAAGTTGGCTTTGGCTCTTGGCATTATCAGCTTACCACAATCAGCTCCAATAAAGATCATGAAGAACTTGAGGGTTTGCCAAGATTGTCATACAACAATGAAATTTGTTTCGCGGGTAGACGGAAGAGAGATCATTCTTCGGGACCATATACGGTTCCATCGTTTCAGAGATGGTTCTTGTTCTTGCAGAGACTATTGGTAGTAGATTGATTTATTGCCACAACAACTAACTTGGCAGCACTCGGTGAAATTGTTAAGGATTTCACAAGGACATGAGGACCTGGATGAAGATCTTGTCTGAGGACCTAGGAGCGAATGGCTTTCTTGATAAAGTTTAGGATGGTATGATTTTTACACACTAAACTTAATGAGCTTCCTTTAGTTTTTTCTCTCTTTGCCTCTAACTCTACTAGTCCCTCATTTCCCAAACCCATGTTTGGTTTCCTTCAAACTACCACCAAACATGCTTCATTTTAGTACTATTATAATACTAGTATTAAGTAACACGTCAGATGTAAAACATGGGCAAATCACAATATTAGATCTTTTGCCATGGCGGTTTCTCAGGTTCTTGTCCACTTCTCTAATAATTTAATACTAAAAAATATTCTTGCGTGGATATCTGTGAGCATCATATTGTTTATTAGTTGGTATTCATATTGTTGTGGGTTTTCTCATTATCTAAACTACGTTAATGTCCGGGACTCTCATCTACAGTCCCGCAACAGTGAAAAAATATTTTTTTATGTATCTCTAAAATTCTTGGTCATTTTTTGTTTTGACTATGTTACCCCCTGTGTTTTAGTAGATTGACGATATTACCCTTTGATGCTTTAAGCAAAACGCACAACGTGCGTGCATCAATCTAGTCTCATATAATGAAAACAACTCCAATGCATCTGGAGAATATAATAATATGAACTTTTGACAATTGAGTAAGAACCCACCAAGAAACTCCAGTGTTTGAGGTACAGAAAGAAGAAAATAAAACTTCTTTTCATGCATCTTTAGTACACTGGAGTGGAAGAGTGTGGAAGAAATGGAGAGCAACCAAATGTTGGTAATGCAAGGGAGGTCTTTAGCTGAAACTCTCACAGTCCCACTTGGTCTGTTGCATCTGTCACCACTTTCATGGTGTTTCTCTGTCTGTTTGTTGAGCGATCCATATATCGTTTTGGAAAGGTAAATTATTCTGTTTTTTTGTTCTAGTACTGGAAACTGAGGACTATGACCATTTAAAGATATTCCATTTCGAGAATTTTGTTGTTTGGTGTTAGCTTTGTTGAATTTCTATATTCCCATTGTACTGTAGTGGTTGAAGAAGACTAGGAGAAAAGCTCCTCGCTTCATTGGAGAAGATCAAGGAAGGTAGATTACTCATCCTTGATTTTATTTTATGTAGATTACTCTTAAGAAGTTTTAGTAGAGAAAGTTGAAACTTGTTTTGCTTGGGTTTCAGAGCTGATGTTGCTTGGACTTATATCTTTAATGTTGGGACAATGGGCAAAATCGATTTCTGAGATTTGCATTGATTCTTCTCTTTTCAATAGTCGATTCTATCTCTGTTCAGAGGTGGATTTTGGCCTTATTGAACATTTCTTTATTACCAATTCAAAGTTATCTAGTTCAAATCATACGGCTACAACCCTTGCTCCCAAGCATTTGCCACCCCATCTCTGCAGTGAGGTAACTATTAACTTCCTTCTACTGTAGCTGGTCGTTGATTCAATTAAGCAAGTTTCGCTTGGTTTACTAGTTTCTTCTTGCAGGGTTGCGAACCATTTGTTTCCCAAGGAGCTCTGGAACAGTTTCATCGTTTTCTGTTTGTTCTTGGGATTACTCATGTATTGTATAGTTGTGTCGCAGTTGGTCTGGCTATGATTAAGGTACAACTTACATTTCCACATGTAAAGTACTATTTTTAGTAATTGCATTCACAGGGTCTGTTCCTTTTCTCATATTAAGGATGCTTTGCTTATCATTTTTGTTTATTTGCGCTCAGATATATAGCTGGAGGAAATGGGAGAGCCTAGCAAGTGTGATGGCTGAGGAAAGTTTGCAAGGTTAGCAATTTAAATAACAAGAAGTAAAGAAAAATAAGTAACTTGTAATAGTAATCATGATGGACTAAGTTGGTTTTGCATATTACAAATGACACGCCGATTGCATGCTTTAACCTCAAACACTTTTTAAGGAGTAGCTGATTCGTCACTGAAATAGGCGTAGTGCTTGATGGGGTTCTTGACTAAAAAGCTGACAGCTCTACAGCATAAATCTCTTACTATATATGAAAGTTTACTGCTTCTTCATATTGTTACTCTCTCTAGAAAGTGTCACTGGAAACATAATGCTTGGTTTCTAAGTGGGGGAATAAAAAACAAAAAAGTTGACAAACGGATATAGAATATAAATCTGGAAACGAAGGCATTGTGACACAGCAGAAAAGGAAGAAAATGCCAATAGTCACTTGGATTCAGTGTAGCTGCTGAGAAGAAACTTTTGAAAAACCACTAGGTGACCAGTGTAAATCATAACGAATACTGTAATCTTTTTATAAAATAGTGATCAAGATATTATGGTACCAAAATCTTTATCAACTTTGCTAATGCTATTGTTGAGAACTTGAGGCTACAATATAATCGCTTGCCATCTTCTTTCCCTCAGAAGTTGATGATAAAGTGCGCAACAACTGCAATAACTTGATCAGTCGATCCTAGAATAGGGCCTCTGGTAATCTGAATTGGATAAGATATCTTGACGGTGTTGTTGATTTCATTTCTGTACTGAATGTATAAAGCAATGTGATGATTTTGGTCGAGTTTGGAAATGTAATTCCTTTTAAAATTACTTACTCTATTGGTGTGGCATGTTTCTGGTATTCAAACCTTTGATGCTTTCCCCTACAAGTAGACATTCCATATGTTTTCTGTAATACTGATGCAGTCTCTCTCAGTGGTCAGTAGTAACTTCACCTGTACCAGTAATATTTATCTTGATTTTTACTTTACAGCAAAGAAGAATAAAGTGATGAGGTGGCAGTCTACTTTTGTGTTCCATCCCACGTCTCATCTATGGAGCAGGAACAGGATACTAATTTGGATGGTGATATTTCATGGTTATTGTTTTGCCTTTGTTTAAGATACATGTTGAGCGTAATTGCTTCTCAAATATGTTTTCCAACTTACACTTTTCTGCACTTGTAGACTGCAAAGAAACACCTCTTTGTTTATTGTAGTGGTATATTTGATATATCCTTGTCCATAGAAAAAGACATGTCCTCATTTCTGTTTTTCTAATCGTTGCATATTTTACTTATCGTGCTGTTTGGGAAACCATCCAAGTATTTATACTAGATTAGATGGGAGCCTCTAATTGTGAATGCTCTGTATATGGTAGAAATATTTGATTCAAAATGCTTATGGGCAGTAGCAAATGTCCTCCTCAGGTCGCTAGTTGGTCACTCTCGTCATTCATATTATGTTACTACTTTCTATTTAAAGATTTTGTATTTTATACCCCCTCTATATGAATAATTGTCTAAAATCATTGAGGATATAAAAGGAACAATTTATGTAAGATTTTGATTAAGGAATGCAGGTAGGGGTCTGCCTAACCCATAGCTATTGTTAAAAAAAAATGTTCTATTTAAAGATTCAATAGCTAATTAGATCTTGCATGAAAAACTTTGGGACCTTACTGTGTAACGAGTTGTTTTACTTTTGCTTGATCAGTCTTCGTTTATTCGTTTCTCAATTTATTAGTTAGTCTCTAACCAGCTAGACATGGGTTGTACAGGTATTTCAACCGAAGAGAAAGATAGTCATTTGGTATTGCTATTGTAAGCTTGTTTTATTATATAAGAGCATATATAATGGTGAGACCTCTTGAGCACCAAACACCACCAAATTTTCAAATTCTTGAAAATTTGGTGTTTTCCATCTTTAATGGCGAGATCTCTTTAATACCAAACCAAGAAAACATCAAACCAAACACCAAATCGGCTGGAATTTGGTGTTTGCTTTGGTGCTTAATTAAATGTACGAAACCGCGCGGTTTTTCCAATACTGCGTGGGTAAAAACACTTTCTCATTTCTGAACAAAAACAAGCCTTTATTATGGGCTTTTCTCTCGCGGTGTTATGAAAGCAGCGGCTGTGTTGGGTTTTCTTTGGCGCGGTTTTGGAAACACCGCGAAGCACATTTGGTGCTCACTCTTAGATGTTTCCACTAAAGTTGTTTGATGTTGGTTTGCTCAAAAATATTTGGTGTTTTTAGGTCTCACCATTAAAGGTAAGTATATAGCATTGTTTCAAATTAGGCCCAAAAGAACCCTAATCAGCCAAATGATAAAAGCCCAAAATTTAACAAAACAGCCATGATTTAATGTTGACTAAATCAACAATGATATAGTATTCTTTCAAATTAACATTTTAAACTGCACATACCCTATAAGACTTTGAATCTACCATGTCATAACTTGTGAGAAATATTTGTAACTGGCGAATGGGGGATCAGTGGGACCCACACCAAGCGTTTTTATTAGATAGATATGTAAGCATGCTCCTCAAACCATCAAAAGCCATATGACATTTCATTTACCTTTTATACAGGGAAAAAAAAAAATGGCAAAGAAGATAATAGACAATTAGATGCACCTTATCATTGAAAATTAAATCAATTAACAAAATAAACAATATAATGAGCTAAGCTTTGTAATTCAAATTTGAAAATTTCATTTCCTAAACTATAATAGATTTTGATTTTTAAAAATTGAAATTATAAAGTAAAAATTGTTTGTTTGCATAACAGTAGTAATAAAAATCAAATAAATAAAAATAAAACGATGGACTAAAAATATTATACTAAGAGAAAAACAAGAAAAATGTGTGTGCGTTTAATTGAGTTTGTATTGAAAACTTATAGTGCTCACCACGGAATAAATTTACTTACTAGATTGATGCACTAGTGCTTCCCATGTATATACTACTTACTAGATTGATGCATTAATGTTTAGATTTAGATTTTGCTTAAAAGCATCAAAGGGTAATATCGTCAATCTACTAAAACACGGGGAGATGAGTCCCAAAATCAAACATTAAAGTAGTTTAGATTTAGATTACTCAACACTTCTAGGGAAGTATAAGAGCAAGTCCAATAGAGATTTTGCTAAATTTGAAATTTTTAGACGCCACATATGCAGCCTTTTAGCTTGCCCCCAAATTTATGCACCCCAAAATCAAAAACCAATCCAACCGTTTTCTTTTTGATGTGCTAAATGATACCGGACGACATATAGTTTCCAAATTTATCAATTATTTTGTAACTTAAGTTGAATTTTTTTTAGGCGGACGACAAAGTTTCTACCGTCCGGCCGAAATTTAAATTCGACGGACGGTAGAAATTATGTTGTCCGTCTCTCACTTATTATAGCGGTTGCTAGCCCTCATGAATGTCTTAACTTTGGTTGGGTTTTGACTCTTCCAAATTTAAGACCCTTTTAGACCCCATTAGAATGACATTTTGTGGTTGGGGTGCTTATATTTACCTTTAGCACCCATATAGCCCATTTATTTAGATGTTATAATTTATTCCCTCGGGTTTGACCCATAATCGATTTTGGGTTTACTTCGAATCGAATAGTTACAAAATACCCCATATGGTTCGGGGACTTCATCATTTGTCAATTTTTATCCATTAACTTACTGCGTGAGGGCCGGAAGGCGGATTCGGGTTCTGATCTGTCGGATTCGGGTTCGGATATATTTTTTGGGCTTTTTTTGAATTTTTAGTGTTATCCGATTGGGTTAGTTGGGTTTGGTTCGGGTTCAGATTGGATTCGGATATTAAATTTCGATTTTAATCGGGTTCGTGTACGTTCGGATATTATCAAACTATTCAGATTCGGATATAGCCATATCCGACCCGAATCCGACCCGTTCCCTGCCCTACCCTTATTGGACATGCTCTCAAGCGCTTAGAATTTTCACTGTGGGCTGGGCCCGAAACTCCATAAGGGTCTACGGCATCTACATACTTGGCTTTTCACATCCGGAGAAGAAAAGTATCAACAAATAGCGACGGCATATATCATACCGATATTCGGTAAAAAAATCTCTATTACATCTTCATCCTCACACCCACGAATTGACCAGTTGGGAATAGATAGTTGTTTCAAGCTTCACAGACCACACTAGAGCTTCATAGTCGCAAGTAAGACACACCTCTTTCTTTCTCGTCACTTTTTGTTTATAAGATTATTTATTGAATCACAATAATTCTAATTTTAGGGTTAATTGGAGACGTTGTTAAGAAACTAATCAAAGATGGCACGAAATGAAGAGAAAGCACAGTCTATGTTAAATAGATACATAACAGCAAAGAACGAAGAGAATAAGAAACCTAAAGAACGCCGCCCTTTTCTCGCTTCCGAATGCCGTGATCTTTCCGATGCCGATAAATGGAGGCAACAGATAATGCGTGAAATTGGTAGGACAGCCGCTGACATTCAAAACGAGGGGTTGGATGAGCATCGACTTCGCGACCTTAATGACGAGATTAACAAACTTATTAGAGAGAAAGGGCATTGGGAGCGTCGGATTATTGACTTGGGTGGTCAGAATTATACTAGGCATTCTGCGAAGATGACTGATTTGGATGGGAATATTGTTGATGTTCCCAATCCTAGTGGTAGAGGTCCTGGGTATCGGTATTTTGGTGCTGCGAAGAAGTTGTCCGGTGTTAGAGAGTTGTTTGAGAAGTCGCTTGAGTTGAGGAAGAGGAGGTCTAGGTATGATATTTTTGAAAGGATTGACGCGAGTTATTATGGGTATCGTGATGACGCTGATGGGATATTATGTTACTACGTTCTATTTAAAGATTTTGTATTTTATACCCCCTCTATATGAACAATTGTCTAAAATCATTGGGGATATAAAATGAACAATATATGTAAGTTTTTGATTAAGGAATGCAGGTAGGGGTCTGCCTAACCCATAGCTATTATTAAAAAAAAAACGTTCTATTTAAAGATTCAATTGCTAATTAGATCTTGCATGAATACAACCTGGGAAGTTGAAAACTTTGGGACCTTACTGTGTGACGAGTTGTTTTGCTTTTGCTTGATTAGTCTTCGTTTATTCGGTTCTCAGTTTATTAGTTAGTCTTTAACCAGCGGACATGGGTTGTACATGTATTTCAACCGAAGAGAAAGATAGTCATTTGGTATTGCTATTGTAAGCTTGTTATATTATATTAGAGCATCTATAATGGTGAGACCTCTTAAGCACCAAACACCAAATTTTCAAATTCTTTAAAATTTGGTGTTTTCCATCTTTAATGGCGAGATCTCTTTAATACCAAACCAAAAACATCAAACCGAACACCAAATCGGCTGGAATTTGGTGTTTGCTTTGGTGCTTAACCAAATGTACGAAACCGCTGTGGTTTTTCCAACACTGCGTGGGCAAAAACACTTTCTCATTTCTAAACAAAACCAAGCCTTTATTGTGGGCTTTTCTCTCGCGGTGTTTCGAAAGCAGCGGCTGTGTTGGGCTTTATTTGGAGCGATTTTGGAAACACCGCGAGGCACATTTGGTGCTCACTCTTTGATGTTTCCTCTAAAGTTGTTTGGTGTTGGTTTGCTAAAAAATATTTGGTGTTTTTAGGTCTCACCATTAAAGGTAAGTATATGACATTGTTTTAAATTAGGCCCAAAAGTAACCCTAATCAGCCAAGTGATAAAAGCCCAGCCCACAAACAACCATGATTTAATGTTGACTAAATCAACAATGATCTAGTATTCTTTCAAATTAACATTTTAAACTGCACATACCCCATAACACTTTGAATCTGCCATGTCATAACTTGTGAGAAATATTTGTAACTATCGAATGGGGGATCTGTGGGACCCACACCAAGCATTTTTATTAGATTGATATGTAAGCATGCTCCTCAAACCATCAAAAGTCATATGGCATTTCATTTACCTTTTATACAGGAAGAAAAAAAAAAATGGCAAAGAAGAGAATAGACAATTAGATGCACCTTATCATTGAAAATTAAATCAATTAACAAAATAAACAATATAATGAGCTAAACTTTGTAATTCAAATTTGAAAATTTCATTTCCTAAACTATAATTGATTTTGATTTTTAAAAATTGAAATTATAAAGTAAAAATTGTTTGTTTGCATAAGAGTAGTAATAAAATAAAAAAAATAAAAATAAAACGATGGACTAAAAATATTATACTAAGTGAAAAACAAGAAAAATGTGTGCGTTTAATTGAGTTTGTATTAAAAACTTATAGTGCTCACCCTAGAATAAATTTCTGGCTCCGCCACTAGTGCTTCCCATGTATGTACTACTTACTAGATTGATGCACGCACGTTGTGCGTTTTGGTTAAAGAATTAAGGATAATATCATCAATCTACTAAAAAATAGGAGATGAGTCCCGGACATTAAAGTAGTTTAGATTTAGATATATGCATTACACAACGCTTCCGGGGGCGTATAAGAGCAAGTCCAATGGAGAGCTGCTAAATTGGGATGCTAAAAGGTGCCACATAGGCCTTTTAGCTTGCCCAACCAAATTTGGCACCCCAAAATAAAAAAACCAATCCAACCGCGTTTTCTGTTTTGAAGTGCTAAATGATACGGATGACATAGTTTCTGCCGTCCATCCATTATTTTGGAACTTAAGTTGAAATTTTTTTAGACGGACGACATAGTTTCTACCGTCCGTCGAAATGTAACAGATCGACGGACGGTAGAAATTATGCCGTCCGTCTCCTGAACTTATTATAGCAGCTGCTAGCTAAGGTCTTAACTTTGGTTTCGGTTTTTGACTCCTTCCAAATTTAAGACCCTTTTAGCAGCCCCATTAGAATGACATTTTTGTGGTTGGGGTGCTATATTTGGCTTTAGTACCCCATATAGCCCCCTATTTAGGGCAGGGAATCAGGTTGGGTTTGACCCGAATCCGAATAGTTCGGGTTCGGGTCTGTCGGATTCAGGTTCGGGTTCGGATATATTTTTTGTGCTTTTTTTGAATTTTTAGTGTTATCGGATCGGGTTAGTCGGGTTCAGTTTGGGTTCGGGTTGGATTCGGATATTAAATTTCAGTTTTAATCGGGTTCGGGTTTGGATATTATCAAACTATTCGGATTCGGATATAGCCATATCCGACCCGAACCCGACCCGTTCCCTACCCTACCATTATTGGACTTGCCCTCAAGCGCTTATAATTTTCACTGTGGGCTGGGCCCGAAACTCCATAAGGGTCTACGGCATCTACATACTTGGCTTTTCACATCCGGAGAAGAAAACTATCAACAACGACGGTATATATCACACCGATATTCGATAAAAAAATCTCTATTACATCTTCATCCTCACACCCACGAATTGACCAGTTGGGAATAGATAGTTGTTTCAATCTTCACAGACCACACTAGAGCTTCATAGTCGCAAGTAAGACACACCTCTTTCTCTCTCTCGTCACTTTTTATTTATAAGATTATTTATTGAATTACAATAATTCTAATTTTAGGGTTAATTGGAGACGTTGTTTAGAAACTAATCAAAGATGGCACGAAACGAAGAGAAAGCACAGTCTATGTTAAATAGATACATAACAACAAAGAACGAAAATAATAAGAAACCTAAAGAACTCCGCCCTTTTCTCGCTTCTAAATGCCGTAATCTTTCCGATGTTGATAAATGGAGGCAGCATATAATGCGTGAAATTGGTCGTAAAGTTGCTGACATTCAAAACTAGGGGTTGGGTGAGCATCGACTTCGCGACCTTAATGATGAGATTAATAAACTTATTAGAGAGAAAGGGCATTAGGAGCGTCGGATTATTGACTTGGGTGGTCAGAATTATACTAGGCATTCTGCGAAGATGACTGATTTGGATGAGAATATTGTTGATGTTCCCAATCCTAGTGGTAGAGATCCTGGGTATCGGTATTTTGGTGCTGCGAAGAAGTTGCCCGGTGTTAGAGAGTTGTTTGAGAAGCCACCTGAGTTGAGGAAGAGGTCTAGGTATGATATTTTTAAAAGGATTGACGCGAGTTATTATGGGCATCGTGATGACGAGGATAGGATATTATGTTACTACGTTCTATTTAAAGATTTTGTATTTTATACCCCTTCAATATGAACAATTGTCTAAAATCATTAAGGATATAAAAGGAACAATCTATGTAAGATTTTGATTAAGGAATGCTGGTAGGGGTCTGCCTAACCCATAGCTATTGTTAAAAAAAACGTTCTATTTAAAGATTCAATAGCTAATTAGATATTGCATGAATACAGCCTGGAAAGTTGAAAACTTTGGGACCTTATTGTGTGGCGAGTTGTTTTACTTTTGCTTGATCAGTCTTCGTTTATTCGTTTATCAGTTTATTAGTTAGTCTCTAACCAGCGGACATGGGTTGTACAGGTATTTTAACCGAAGAGAAAGATAGTCATTTGGTATTGCTATTGTAAGCTTGTTATATTATATAAAAGAATCTATAATGGTGAGACCTCTTGAGCACCAAACACCAAATTTTCAAATTCATAAAAATTTGGTGTTTTTCATCTTTAATGGCGAGATCTCTTTAATACCAAACCAAAAAAACATCAAACCAAACACCAAATCGGTGGGAATTTGGTGTTTGCTTTGGTGCTTAACCAAATGTACAAAACCGCGTGGTTTTTCCAACACCACGTGGGCAAAAACACTTTCTCATTTCTGACCAAAAACAAGCCTTTATTGTGGGCTTTTCTCATGTGTTTCGAAGCAAATACCGTGGTTGGCTTTTATTTGGCTGGTTTTGGAAACACCGCGAGGCACATTTGGTTCTCACTCTTTGATGTTTCCACTAAAGTTGTTTGGTGTTGGTTTGCTCAAAAATATTTGGTGTTTTTAGGTCTCACCATTAAAGGTAAGTATATAGCATTGTTTCAAATTAGGCCCAAAAGAACCCTAATCAGCCAAATGATAAAAGCCCAGCCCACAAAACAGCCATGATTTAATGTTGACTAAATCAATAATGATCTAGTATTCTTTCAAATTAACATTTTAAACTGCACATACCCTATAAGACTTTGAATCTACCATGTCATAACTTGTGACAAATATTTGTAACTGTCGAATGGGGGATCTGTGGGCCCCACACCAAGCATTTTTTTTAGATATATATGTAAACATGCTCCTCAAACCATCGAAAGCCATATGACATTTCATTTACCTTTTATACAGGGAGAAAAAAAAATGGCAAAGAAGAGAATAGACAATTAGATGCACCTTATCATTGAAAATTAAATCAATTAACAAAATAAACAATATAATGAACTAAGCTTTGTAATTCAAATTTGAAAATTTCATTTCCTAAACTATAATAGATTTTGATTTTTAAAAATTGAAATTATAAAGTAAAAATTGTTTGTTTGCATAACAGCAGTAATAAAAATCAAATAAATAAAAATAAAACGATGGATTAAAAATATTATACTAAGAGAAAAACAAGAAAAATGTGTGTGCGTTTAATTGAGCTTATATTGAAAACTTATAGTGCTCACCCTGGAATAAATTTCTGGCTCCGCCACTAGTGCTTCCCATGTATATACTACTTACTAGATTGATGCACGCACGTTGTGCGTTTTGCTTAAAGCATTAAAGGGTAATATCGTGAATCTACTAAAACACAGGAGATGAGTCCTGGACATCAAAGTAGTTTAGATTTAGATATATGCATTACTCAACGCTTCCGGGGGCGTATAAGAGCAAGTCCAATGGAGAGTTGATAAATTGGGTTGCTAAAAGGTGCCACATACGCCTTTTAGCTTGCCCAACCAAATTTGGCACCCCAAAATCAAAAAACCAATCCGACCGCGTTTTCTATTTTGAAGTGTTAAATGATACGGACGACATAGTTTCTGCCGTCCATCCATTATTTTGTAACTTAACTTGAATTTTTTTAGACGGACGACACAGTTTCTACCGTCCGTTGAAATTTAACACACGGACGGCAGAAACTATGCCATCCGTCTCCCAAACTTATTATAGCAGCTACTAAGCCTGCTAGCAAAGGTCTTAACTTTGGTTGGGTTTTTGACTCCTTCCAAATTTAAGACCCCTTTAGCAGCCCCATTAGAATGACATTTTTGTGGTTGGGGTGCTATATTTGCCTTTAACACCCCATATAGCCCCCAATTTAGGGTAGGGAATCGGGTCGGGTTTGATCCGATTCAATAGTTCGGGTTCGGGTCGATTTTTTTATCCGTTTACTTATTCGGGGCGGATTCGGGTTCGGGTTCGGATATATTTTTTGGGTTTTTTTTAAATTTTTAGTGTTATCCGATCGGGTTAGTCGGGTTAGGTTCGGGTTTGGGTTAGATTCGGATATTAAATTTCAGTTTTAATCGGGTTCGGGTTCGGATATTATGAAACTATTCGATTAGGATTCGGATATAGCCATATCCGACCCGTTCCCTGCCCTACCTTTTTTTGGACTTGCTCTCAAGCGCTTAGAATTTCACTGTGGGCTGGGCCCGAAACTCCATAAGGGTCTACGACATCTACATACTTGGCTTTTCACATCCGGAGAAGAAAAGTATCAACATCGACGATATATATCACACCGATATTCAGTCAAAAAATCTCTATTACATCTTCATCCTCACACCCACGAATTGACCAGTTGGGAATAAATAGTTGTTTCAAGCTTCACAGACCACACTAGAGCTTCATAGACGCAAGTAAGACACACCTCTCTCTGTCTCGTCACTTTTTGTTTATAAGATTATTTATTGAATCACAATAATTCTAATTTTAGGGTTAATTTGAGATGTTGTTTAGAAACTAATCAAAGGTGGCACGAAACGAAGAGAAAGCACGATCTATGTTAAATAGATACATAACAAAGAAAAGAACGAAGAGAATAAGAAACCTAAAAAACGCCTTTTTTCGCCCCGAATGTCGCGGATCTTTCGATCTTTGATAAATGGAGGCAGCAGATAATGCGTGAAATTGGTCGGAAAGTCGTTGACATTCAAAACGAGGGGTTGGGTGAGCATCGACTTCGTGACCTTAATGACGAGATTAATAAACTTATTAGAGAGAAAGGGCATTGGGAGCGTCAGATTATTGACTTGGGTGGTCAGAATTATACTAGGCATTCTGCGAAGATGACTGATTTGGATGGGAATATTGTTGATGTTCCCAATCCTAGTGGTAGAGGTCCTGGGTATCGGTATTTTGGTGCTGCGAAGAAGTTGTCCGGTGTTAGAGAGTTGTTTGAGAAGCCACCTGAGTTGAGGAAGAGGAGGTCTAGGTATGATATTTTTAAAAGGATTGACGCGAGTTATTTTGGGTATCGTGATGACGAGGATGGGATATTATGTTACTACATTCTATTTAAAGATTTTGTATTTTATACCCCCTCTATATGAACAATTGTCTAAAATCATTGAGGATATAAAAGGAACAATCTATGTAAGATTTTGATTAAGGAATACAGGTAGGGGTCTGCCTAACCCACAGCTATTGTTAAACAAAAACGTTCTATTTAAAGAGTCAATAGCTAATTAATTAGATCTTGCATGAATACAACCTGGGAAGTTGAAAACTTTGGGACCTTACTGCGTGACGAGTTGTTTTACTTTTGCTTGATCAGTCTTCATTTATTCTTTTCTCAGTTTATTAGTTAGTCTCTAACCAGCGGACATGGGTTGTACAGGTATTTCAACCGAAGAGAAAGATAGTCATTTGGTATTGCTATTGTAAGCTTGTTATATTATATAAGAGCATCTATAATTGTGAGACCTCTTGAGCACCAAACACCAAAATTTCAAATTCTTGAAAATTTGGTGTTTTCCATCTTTAATGGCGAGATCTCTTTAATACTAAACCAAAAAAACATCAAACCAAACACCAAATCGGTTGGAATTTGGTGTTTGCTTTGGTGCTTAACCAAATGTACGAAACCGCGCGGTTTTTTCAACACCGCGTGGGCAAAAACACTTTCTCATTTTTGAACAAAAATAAGCCTTTATTGTGGGCATTTCTCTCGCGGTGTTTCGAAAGCAGCGGCTGTGTTGGGCTTTATTTGGCGCGGTTTTGAAAACATTGCGAGGCACATTTGGTGCTCACTCTTTGATGTTTCCACTAAAGTTGGTTGGTGTTGGTTTGCTCAAAAATATTTGGTGTTTTTAGGTCTCACCATTAAAGGTAAGTATATTGCATTGTTTCAAATTAGGCCCAAAAGAACCCTCGTCAGCCAAATGATAAAAGCCCAACCCACAAAACAGCCATGAATTAATGTTGACTAAATCAACAATGATCTAGTATTCTTTCAAATTAACATTTTAAACTGCACATACCCTATAAGACTTTGAATCTGCCATGTCATAACTTGTGAGAAATATTTGTAACTATCGAATGGGGGATCTGTGGGCCCCACACCAAGCATTTTTATTAGATAGATATGTAAGCATGCTCCTCAAACCATCAAAAGCCATATGGCATTTCATTTACCTTTTATATAGGGAGAAAAAAAATGGCAAAGAAGAGAATAGACAATTAGATGCACCTTATCATTGAAAATTAAATCAATTAACAAAATAAACAATATAATGAGCTAAGCTTTGTAATTCAAATTTGAAAATTTCATTTCCTAAACTATAATAGATTTTGATTTTTAAAAATTGAAATTATAAAGTAAAAATTGGTTGTTTGCATAACAGTAGTAATAAAAATGAAATAAATAAAATGAAAACGATGGACTAAAAATATTAATAAACCAACAAACAGATCGAATTGGACTTGGTTTTTTGAAAATGTGGTCCTTTAGTAGGGCGATAGGGTGCGAGATAACTTAAGCTAATTCCTTGCTTCGGTACTCTTCTAGTTTGCCGCTTTTAGCTAAAACCAAATTTAGACAAAAAACTTATCCTCTTCATCTTCACTAAACCTTCCTTTTAAGGTAAAACCTTCTACTGCTTAACAGTGAGAGTTCTGGAATGCGGGTTAATCCAAAGCTTTTGGGTCAAATCTTTCGCTGAACACAGTGTGAGTTCCAAAAGCTTGAAATAGGTATTACTTCTCTACTTCCTCATTTCGCAGGTTCCATTGCCTATCGTGTGAGTTCCAAACATTTAAAGCCCTTTGAATATTGGTATTACTTCTCTACTTCCTCATTTCGGGCGGGTCACAAGTTCCATTGCCTATCGTGAAATCCTTTACATTGATTTACGGCGTGTTATATAATATATATAACCATGGACCTATATGAATTTGAGAAACCCAATTAGATGTCGACAAATCATAATGTCACAACATAATTTGTCATCCCACTCGGTAGTTCGAATTTATTCTTCTTTGTACAAACCTCACTAAAATTACATTTAACATTGAAATACATAGACAAATAATTATATTATCATTTTAAAGGATGCCGTAATATATATAAAGCACCAAACATAATAGTTTTGCAACCGGTGGAATTTTAAACTATTTGAACATAAATTATTTCTATAATCCCTTCAAAAAATATAATATACCCTTCTAATTTAAATCATTATCCCATGGAAATGAAAATATTGGCTTTTGAACATGAAAAAGGGTTGTTACAAATTTTTTTCAAACATTGTTTTAGGAAGGATCGATTTTGAAAAATGGTGTGGAAGGAAATCTTTAGTTTTAGAGTCATGTGAATCAAAAAATTTATAATCCATAAGTGAGGAAATGGTTGATCACACCCTTGATGATCAAAGGAATAAAGTTTATTTTTATTAGATTTTCTAATCTTCAGGTCGCTAAGGATCTTTTTGTTAATAAAACAAGTTATTGGAAGTTTGGGTGTAAAGGCTAAATTACAAAGGACTTTGAAAAAAAAGAGTGCCAATTATGGTATGTGTATTTATAGTGAAAGTGGACTACAAACTTCAATCCCCGATGTTTTACTTAGCCCAAAAAGCAATCCCATGGTTTGGTTTGGATTAGATTACCCTGACTTGGTCGAATATTGGGAGCCGGAGGTTTTGATGTCCATAGCATACAACCATGGACCTATATGAATTTGAGATCCCAATATGCAAATATATGAGAAATAATTTGTCCCCACTCTCAACAGAGTATGGATACTATGCCAACCATTTTGGTTGATGTGGAACTACTATCCCTAAAAAGACGGGGATCCCGGAATTTATCCCGCGATGAAAAAGTTTGTCATTTTGCAAACATTGTTTGCAAGGATCGATTTGAAAAAGTGTTCTTTGGAAAACTACCAAAATTGCATCACAAATTTGCCAAATGGTTGATCACACCCATTGGGTTTTCACATTTTCTAATGGTCTAAACGGAATTGGGCCGGAGGGACTTTGACAAAATGCCTATGAGAATCACAATAAAACAATGGAAACAAGGATAATATATTGGGGGAGGAGGTTTTGATGTCCATAGCTTGGGTGGGAGAAAAAAGATGAAGAAACCCTCAAAGAGAAAATGAACATTTTGGTTGAGTCCAATCAAGCAAGGGGAGTCTTTGTGGGATGAAGTTTACCAACAAGCCCAAACTATCAGTTCGGAAAAACTACCAAAAATGTGCACACATTGCAAAGTTCGAGGGACATTTGGTAAGGGATGAGAGGCTTAGAAACGGTAGAGGACAATGGAAACAAGGATAAGGAGGGAGTAGTGGACAATGATTAGATTGTGGCTTCCCATAAGGCTCCGGACCACTTCTCAGCAGGGAAATCTATGGAGAATAACATGGGGAAAGCAGTGGTGCTATCCACTGCAAAGGAGCTTTCTACAGCAGACAAGATAGTTTATGTGGAGAGGTTATCATATGCAACAAGTGCGAAGGAGCTGTTACCATCTGAAGAGGGTAACACAGCATCGAAAGGTGATGCAGAGGGTGTGAACGAGCAGTCCACAACAGTGAATTTATCCGTAGAGGGGGTCCCTGAGAACCACACTTCAGATGGCATGACGGGGATTTCTTATACTGAGGGTGCGAAAGTGATTTCAGCTGTTGCGAAGTCAATGTATGGGTATGATCAGGTGGGATGTAGAACTGAGAAATCAGTTGAGGATGTGCTAGGTCACCAAGCAACATGTGAGATGACCGATAAGGCAAGGTCTGAAACAGAGGGTCCTCTGGAAGAGTCTAGTGTGGCAAGAGGGATGCAAAATATGGCAGATAATGGGGATAAGGTACCTGCGGAAGCAGCATTGCTTTTTTCGAAAGTAGCGGGGATGCCGGCATCGCTCCAGCATAAAGAGCCTCCATCTATCTTAGCGCCCAACTTTCGCGCAAATCTTGAAGAGGTTGTCGGATTACAAGTGGTGAACACCAAGTCTATGGGCAAGAGTTTTGCATCTCCGCCGGCACATGGCCCTACCTCCAACATAGTGTCTAACTTCACTCATGAAGAGGCTTTTGAGGCAAATTCTTTTACAGAGGATCAGGTTGTAAAATGGAGCGCTGAACCGAATCAAAGAGCTGTTAACTTAATAGCTCAGCAAGAGGAGCGCAAAGCAGGTGAGTGTTCGAATGGCAGAGGATTTGACTCAGAATCATCGACATCGACAGGACATGTTGAGAATACATCCTTGGGTGACGGAAACAGGTCCAAATTAATATGTGAGGCAAATTCACTGTTGAGATCAGTTAACTGGTCTGACTTAGCGAATGATGAGAATGAAGAGTCTGGGGAAGAGCAATGGCAAACGATAGTAAAGAAAAAGAATAAGCCGAAATAGATGTTGCAGGAGTACTCTCCTCCATCCACAAGGGCGAGGAAAAATAACTCAGCATAATCAATGACGAAAGTCCTATTTTGGAATGTTCACGGAATGAGAAGTACATCTCCTAAGTTATACTTAGAAGACATCATACAGAAGTACAAGCCAGACTTGATCGGCTTGGCAGAGCCTCTCATAGTACCCACTGTTACTCCTTCATGGCTGATTAACAGGGGCTACAATAATAATTTTGCGCATAACCACTCGGATAGCAAAATAGGAAATATCTGGGTTTTTTGGAAGAATGGCATGGCAGTGAATGTGGTTGTCATTAATGATCAACATATAACTGGAAATATGAATCAGCACTTTATTTCTTTTGTACATGCCAAATGCTTCTATATACAAAGAAGAGCCTTATGGGAAGAACTTGGGGTTGTTGGTGCACTAAACACTCCCTGGCTTGTAATTGGTAATTTCAACTCCATTACCACAAGAACTGAGAAGAAAGGTGGAAGGTATCCGAACCAAAGAGCAATGAATGAGTTCGTGGATTTCATAAACAATAATGCTCTTTTGGACACGGCTACTCTGGGGCATAGCTTCTCCTGGTGCAATAGGCAAATAGGGAAGAAGCGGATTTTGGCAAAGATAGACAAAGCTCTTGTAAGCAACAGCTGGCTGATAGAGAATCCTAACTAGAGATGCAAGATATTGCAACGCAAGTTCTCTGACCACTCACCAGTAATGGGATGGTGTCACAAAAACACTAAGCCGGAAAATGTTCCATTTCGGTTTAGAAAGATCTGGCTTGAGCACAATTAGTTTATGAATATGGTAAAGATAAGCTGGAGTTAGCCAATGTGTGATGGTCCAAATCGTCTTGTCATGCGCAAGCTCAAAAGACTCAAGGGTACTCTAAAGGCCTGGCATAAAGATACATACTGGGGCACTAGAGATAAAATTGCTCAGGCAAACAAATCCCTTAAAGACATCCAAAAACAGCAAGAGCAGGAATCCTTTGATGTCCAGCTGCACTTACAAGAAATGGAAACGGAGAAACTCATCTCAAACCTCATGCACACGGAAGCCACTATGTGGAAACAAAGAGCATGCATCAAAGGGGAGCTTGAAGGGGATAGAAACTCGGCTTATTTCCAGGCTAAAGCACGAATTTCGGCAGTCCAAATATTTTATTGACTAGATCAAGACAGCTGCAGGAACTATATTGCATGACCAAGGTCTTATATAGGAGTACATGGTGCAAGCCTACAAAGCCAAGTTTGAGGCCATCCCGGTACTGCAAAACCAGGAGCTTCTGAACCTCATCCCACAGGCAGTTACAGAACAACAAAATGACAAGCTCATAGCTATACCTAATAGGATAGAAATAATAGACACAGCCATGGGTATGGATCCACAAAGCTCCCCAGGTCCTGATGGCTTTCAACGCATGTTCTTCCAAAAATGTTGGAGCTATGTGAGCGCTGATGTTTGTCGAGCCATTAGTTCATTCTTCACTGATCACATCATCCAGCAAGGAATGAACGCAAATTTTCTGGTGCTGATTCCGAAATGCAAAAACGCCCGGGAGATTGGTCAGTATAGGCCACTCTATTTAAGTAACTTCCTTTTTAAGATTGTTACTAAAATTTTGGCTAACCGGCTAACCTCTATTGTCATGAACATCATCTGTTGAGAGCAACATGGTTTTTTGAAGGGGAGAACAGGAAGTATGGCAATTGCAATGGCCTTAGAAGTCATTAATGATATGCACATAAAAAGATGGGGTGGGAACGCAGTCATCAAATTGGACATCTCTTAAGCATTTGATTCTCTAAGCTGGGATTTCCTTCTTATGGTGCTGGAGAGATTTGGATTCAGCCCAAAGTTCCGTGAAACGATCAAGAACATCCTCAGTAGCGCAAAGATTTCTATTTTGATAAATGGTGGACCATGTGGGTTTTTGGCACTGGCAGAGGCCTTCGACAAGGAGACCCACTATCCCCGCTCCTTTTTGCTATTGCGGAGGATGCTCTTAGCAGAAGCGTAGTGAGACTGCAAACTTCAGGCAAAACCATCCCTATGGCTTTTTGTTGGGAATACATATTCTCCATCACATCTTCTATTTGCGGACGACATCATCCTATTTGCAAATGGAAGTTTAAAAGGACTCAGATTCTTGAGAAATTGCCTAAATGACTACCAACTAGCGGCTGGACAACTTCATAAATAGGGAAAAAGGTAAGTTGTTCCTCAGAAGCTTGACAGACACCAAAAGAAGAAAGGTGGAAGCAATTTTTGACATGAAGGAAGGCTCCTTGCCTAAAGTATACCTGGGGGTCCCGTTATTCAAAGGTCGTGTCACACAATCCAGCATGCAAATTCTAGTTGACAAGATAAAAAAGAGATCAAGTGGATGGGCAGGAAAGTTACTTTCATTTCAGAGGAGAGTGGTTCTTGCACAGACTATACTGAACAGCATACTAGTGTACAACATTAGAATCTACAAATGGCCGAGACAAAGCATAAAGGAAAGGGAAAAAGCTATCAGAAACTTCATCTGGTCTGGAAACCCAGTAGTAAGAACGACTATCACGCTAAAATGGGCGAAAGTGTGCAAGCTAAAGGCAGAAGGGGGACTAGGCCTTAGACCACTAAAGGAGTTGAACCTTGCACTGCTCATGAAACTGGCATGGCAAATGATCACGATGGACAACCAGTGGTCGTAGTATATGGTGTAGAAATACAAATTGAAGCACGGAAGGTGGTTGGCTAGCCACAAATGCTCATCCATTTGGAAAGGGCTGAAATGGGCGTTGGAAGAAATGAAAGGGCATATGGGCTGGTCTATTGGATTAGGTAGATCTCTAGACGTCTAGAGAGATGATTGGGCTGGTCCAAACTCGGCAATAGCCCTGCATCCACATTTTGACTGGAGCAATCATTCTTCAAAAGTTTGAGACTTGATAGTGAACAATCAATGGAGCTTTCCTGATAGTTTGATCAATATTTTCGCTCTTCTAGGGATGGATCTAAACTCTCTGCTACCTCCAAGTACCGGAATTGAGGATAGTAGAATTTGGAAACCGGATAAGGAAGGCAAATTCTCACTGTCCTATGCCTTCCTCACCATCAGAGAGAAGGGGGTAGCTGTTTGGTGGGGAACAATCATTTGGAACAGCTATGTGCACCCCAGGACAGCTGGAATAGCATGGAAAATCTTGCAAAGAATCATCCCGACGGATGATAAGGTGAAAAGTAAATGCATTCCGATTGTTTCCAGGTGTGATGGATGCAAAGAAGAGGAGGAGAGTTACGACCATTTGTTATGGAGCTATCCCACCACTCAAGCACTTTGGGAATGGATTCTTCAATTATTTCATTTGAATCCGCAATTAGTAATAGGAGAGGTAGACATAAAGGAACTTATCAAAGCAAAAAGACTTGCAAGTCCTTTGATCGAGATAGTTGTTGTGGACTGCGGCAGTTCTAAGCATGCTAGTAGCCATTTGGAAGATGAGAAATTGTCAAAGATACAATGACACAAGATTCAGCTCCGGACACATAAGGAACCAGGTAAGGAAGGGCATTCAAGTCACTGGGTGTCTGTTTAAGAGCCACATGTACAACACTGCTGCCGAACTTGATATTCTACACTCTTTAGATATCGAATGCAAGCCAAAGCCGCTCAGTGCAATTCAACAAGTCAGCTGGTACCCGCCTGAACAAGGAGAAATTAAAATCAATTGCGATGATGTTCACTTGGAAATCCGGGAAGAGGAGGCGCTGGTTTAACATTCAGAGATTACCTATCCAACTTACTTGGTATTCTGTCACAAGGTCTCGGGGTGGTCACCAATTATGAGGCAGAAAGCATTGCGATTGTATTAGCAGCAGAGATAGCAATTACGCATGGCTGGAGGGTAATATGGATAGAAACTGACTCCCAATCGATTGCTCATCCTTTCGCAAATGGTCACATTTCATGGAAACTGAAGACTAGATAGGAAAGAGCCACTCAAAACTTGATATCCTAAAGGATAACACATAGTTGGAGAGAAGCTAACTATAGTGCTAACTCGGCAACAAAGCATGGGGCAACTTTGGATTTAGCAGATGCATCGGAATGGAGTGATCACGACCATCTTTTGTACCCAAAATCGAGAGTCCTGATCAGGTGTACTTTAGATTTAGTTAGAGTATGTTCACTCATTTTGCAATATGGTGGGATCCTATTCTGTAACATGTTAATGATGTCTCATCATGTAACCTTATATTAATATTAATATATTCACATTTTGCTTGCAAAAAAAGATTAAAAATATTATACTAAGAGAAAAACAAGAAAAATGTGTGTGTGTTTAATTGAGTTTCTATTGAAAAATTATAGTGCTCACCCTGGAATAAATTTATGTATCCGCCACTAGTGCTTCCCATATATATACTGCTTACTAGAATGATGCACGCACGTTGTGCGTTTTGCTTAAAGCATCAAAGAGGTAATATTGTCAATCTACTAAAAAACAGGAGATGAGTCCCGGACATTAAAGTAGTTTAGATTTAGATATATGCATTACTTAACGCTTCTGGGGGCGTATAAGAGCAAGTCCAATGGAGAGTTGCTAAATTGGGCTACTAAAAGGTGCCACATAGGCCTTTTAGCTTGTCCAACCAAATTTGGCACCCCAAAATCAAAAAACCAATCCAACCGCGTTTTCTGTTTTGAAGTGCTAAATGATACGGACGACATAGTTTCTGCCGTCCATCCATTATTTTCTAACTTAGTTGAAATTTTTTTAGATGGATGACACAGTTTCTACCGTCCGTCGAAATTTAACACACGGACGGCAGAAACAATACCGTCCGTCTCCCGAACTTATTAAAGCAGCCGCTAACGAAGTTCTTAACTTTGGTTAGGTTTTTGACTCCTTCAAAATTTAAGACCCTTTTAGCAGCCCCATTAGAATGACATTTTTGTGGTTGGGGTGCTATATTTGCCTTTAGCACCCCATATAGCCCCCAATTTAGGGTAGGGAATTTGGTCGGGTTGGACCCAAATCCAACCCGACCCGAATCCGAATAGTTCGGGTTTGGGTCTATTTTTTAATCCGTTTACTTATTCGGTTGGATTTGGGTTCGGGTCTGTCGAATTCGGGTTCGGATATATATTTTGGGATTTTTTTAAATTTTAAGTCTTATCCGATCGGGTTAGTTGGGTTCGGGTCGGATTCGGATATTAAATTTCGGTTTTAATCGGGTTCGGGTTCGGATATTATGAAACTATTCGGATTCGGATTCGGATATAGTCATATCCGACCCAAACCCGACCCGTTCCCTGCCCTACCCTTATTGGACTTGCTTTCAAGCGCTTTGAATTTTCACTGTGGGCTGGGCCCGAAACTCTATAAGGGTTTACGACATCTACATACTTGGCTTTTCACATCCGGAGAAGAAAAGTATCAACAATGACGGTATATATCACACCGATATTCGGTCAAAAAATCTCTATTACATCTTCATCCTCACACCAACGAATTGACCAGTTGGGAATAGATAGTTGTTTCAAGCTTCACAGATGATAAGCACCCAAAACTGTAATATTAAACCCCGAGACACATAGCATTTTGATTGATTATGTGTTTAATAATCATGTAATAATTATATTTTCGTACTTTTGCAGGTTTCCGCATTTAAAATGAATAGAATGATAAAACATGCATGAAGTACGGGAATACTAGAATATTTGAAGTTTCCCACTCAACCCCAGTGAAGCCTAACAGAGCCTAATTAGAGCCGAAGTTTCTAAAAGAACAAAACCAGTGCAGAATGGGTCCACATATAAAGAAGCAGCAAACTTCCGAAGCTCAAATCGGATAAATCGGGGTGTCGACGTTGGCTAGTGAACCGCCGAGCGACGATTGACATGCAAAACGCCACGAAAGACGAAAGTTGTAAAAACGCCAAATTTGGCGCCGCCACTGAACATACTAAGTGGACCCACTCTGCAGGGCCCAAAAGGTATGATGAGTCAGCATAGGCAGGTGGCAAGTAATGGTCACAAATTTGTGCCACCTTGCAATGAGAAAGACACGTACCAATTCAATGTTTGAATTGAATTGGGCTAAAAGACAAAACTAAAACATATAAAGACAAAACCTTATAAAGCTAAAGGACAAAATTTAAAACAGGTAAAACAAAACTTTGATTCTCAAAGTTTTGAACGTTTCAATTAGCTAACATACAAACCTGATTAAATGTTTGGATTTCACATAAAGGGTCTTCCGCCTATATAAATGAGGGGGTAGCCTTCATTATTCTTCCTTCAACATTTTATGCTCTAGCTTCTGCTTAGCAGTAGTTAGTTTTAATTCAACACTTACATTCCGTCATTTTCATTCCAAAGCAAGCTTAAATACTGTAAGTCATTTTACCCTTAATAACAGTCATTTCTTTTCTAGTTTAATTCCTGTCCTGGATTTATTTACTTAATGTCTACAGCAAGTTTTATTATTCCTTTAATGACCATGAGCTAATCCCCCCCCTCAGGGGGAGGGTTATGCTGCTCGTGTGAGAATCCGGATTGACTCATTAATATTCTAGAATCGCTACTTAGGAATTAGGCATAGATTAGACATCCGATCCCAAAATGACTGAGACTGTACAAATTTGGAGTGTTGATGCTCGCATCAGCCTCGGTAGCGCGACTCAAAATGTCTCGCGACGACGACTAATGGTGTCGTCGCATGACTCTCCAATTTGTCCAGCTGATGTGAAATCGAGCCAGGAGCTGAAATGATATTCCAGAGATGAAATATTAGTTCAACTCCTTATGCTAGTGTGATGCTTCTCAGAGATGTGGGCATGCGCTAGGAATCAATACTCGACGTCGTCTCCGAACACGAGACGAATTAGAGATGTAGTGATGTGGTAATATAAACCGTTAAAAATGATTCCTCGCATGAGTATGATTAACTCTCCCTATTTCTCTATTTTTGTTTACCTACATATAATCACCGTAGTAATTTACATTATTTGCATTACCGTTAATTTAATTAAAACCAACTAAAAAACCTAAAATCCTACTCACCAAGAGTTGTAATTCCAGTTGTGAACATTTTCCGAGTCCTAAGGTTTGGACGATCCCGTACATGACCTATCCTACCAAACCCACGTGAGTAAGGTAACTTGACTAAAATGTACGATTATACGGACGTTGGAATTTGGACTTTGGACTTGGGTCTTTGGACTGTGGACCTCGGACTTAAGAAAATAAGTAACTGAAAACAATAAACGTGGTATAAAGAGCGTTTTAATCAACAGACCACACTAGAGCTTCATAGACGCAAGTAAGACACACCTCTCTCTCTCTCTCGCCACTTTTTGTTTATAAGATTATTTATTGAATCACAATAATTCTAATTTTAGGGTTAATTGGAGACGTTGTTTAGAAACTAATCAAAGATGGCACGAAACGAAGAGAAAGCACAATCTATGTTAAATAGATACATAACAGCAAAGAATGAAGAGAATAAGAAACCTAAAGAACGCCGCCCTTTTCTCGATTTCGAATGCCGTGATCTTTCCGATGCTGATAAATGGAGGCAGAAGATAATGCGTGAAATTGGTCGGAAAGTCACGCATTCAAAACGACATTCAAAACGATAATAAACTTATTAGTTGGGCATTGAGCAGCATCGACTTCGCGACCTTAATGACGAGATTAATAAACTTATTAGAGAGAAAGGGCATTGGGAGCATTGGATTATTGACTTGGGGGTCAGAATTATACTAGGCATTCTACGAAGATGACAAATTTGGATGGGAATATTGTTGATGTTCCCAATCCTAGTGGTAGAGGTCCTGGGTATCGGTATTTTGGTGCTGCGAAGAAGTTTCCCGGTGTTAGAGAGTTGTTTGAGAAGCCGCCTGAGTTGAGGAAGAGGAGGTCTAGGTATGATATTTTTAAAAGGATTGACGCGAGTTATTATGGGTATCGTGATGACGAGGATGGGATATTATGTTACTACATTCTATTTAAAGATTTTGTATTTTATACCCCCTCTATATGAACAATTGTCTAAAGTCATTGAGGATATAAAAGGAACAATCTATGTAAGATTTTGATTAAGGAATGCAGGTAGGGGTCTACCTAACCCATAGCTATTGTTAAAAAAAAAACATTCTATTTAAAGATTCAATAGCTAATTAATTAGATCTTGCATGAATACAGCCTGGGAAGTTGAAAACTTTGGGACCTTATTGTGTGATGAGTTGTTTTACTTTTGCTTGATCAGTCTTCGTTTATTCGTTTCTCAGTTTATTAGTTAGTCTCTAACCAGCGGACATGGGTTGTACAGGTATTTCAACCGAAGAGAAAGATAGTCATTTGGTATTGCTATTGTAAGCTTGTTATATTATATAAGAGCATCTATAATTGTGAGACCTCTTGAGCACCAAACACCAAATTTTCAAATTCTTGAAAATTTGGTGTTTTCCATCTTTAATAGCGAGATCTCTTTAATACCAAACCAAAAAAACATCAAACAAAACACCAAATCGGCTGGAATTTGGTGTTTGCTTTGGTGCTTAACCAAATGTACGAAACCTCACGGTTTTTCCAACACCGCGTGGGCAAAAACACTTTCTCATTTTTGAACAAAAACAAGCCTTTATTGTGGGCTTTTCTCTTGCGGTGTTTCGAAAGCAGCGACTGTGTTGGGCTTTATTTGGCGCGGTTTTGGAAACACCTCGAGGCACATTTGGTGCTCACTCTTTGATGTTTCCACTAAAGTTGTTTGGTGTTGGTTTGCTCAAAAATATTTGGTGTTTTAGGTCTCACCATTAAAGGTAAGTATATAGCATTGTTTCAAATTAGGCCCAAAAGAATCCTAATAAGCCAAATGATAAAAGTCCAGCCCACAAAACAGCCATGATTTAATGTTGACTAAATCAACAATGATCTAGTATTCTTTCAAATTAACATTTTAAACTGCACATACCCTATAAGACTTTGAATTTGCCATGTCATAACTTGTGAGAAATATTTGTAACTGTCGAATGGGGGATCTGTGGGCCCCACACCAAACATTTTTATTAGATAGATATGTAAGCATGCATGCTCCTCAAACCATCAAAAGCCATATGACATTTCATTTACCTTTTATACAGGGAGAAAAAAAAAATGGCAAAGAAGAGAATAGACAATTAGATGCACCTTATCATTGAAAATTAAATCAATTAACAAAATAAACAATATAATGAGCTAAGCTTTGTAATTCAAATTTGAAAATTTCATTTCCAAAACTATAATAGATTTTGATTTTTAAAAATTGAAATTATAAAGTAAAAATTGTTTGTTTGCATAAAAGTAGTAATAAAAATCAAATAAATAAACATAAAACGATGGACTAAAAATATTATACTAACAGAAAAATAAGAAAAATGTGTGTGTGTTTAAATGAGTTTCTATTGAAGACTTATAGTGCTCACCCTGGAATAAATTTCTGGCTCCGCCACTAGTGCTTCCCATGTATATACTACTTACTAGATTGATGCACGCACGTTGTGCGTTTTGCTTAAAGTATCAAAGGGTAATATCGTCAATCTACTAAAAAACAGGAGATGAGTCCCGACATTAAAGTAGTTTAGATTTAGATATATGCATTACTCAACGCTTCCGGGGGCGTATAAGAGCAAGTCGAATGGAGAGCTGCTAAAAGGTGCCACATAGGCCTTTTAGCTTGCCTAACCAAATTTGGCATACCAAAATAAAAAAACCAATCCAACCGCGTTTTCTATTTTGAAGTGCTAAATGATACGGATGACATAGTTTCTGCCGTCCATTCATTATTTTCTAACTTAGTTGAAATTTTTTAGACGGACGACACAGTTTCTACTGTCCGTCGAAATTTAATACACGGATGGCAGAAACAATGCCGTCCGTCTCCCAAACTTATTAAAGCAGCTGCTAACGAAGTTCTTAACTTTGGTTAGGTTTTTGACTCCTTCAAAATTTAAGACCCTTTTAGCATCCCCATTAGAATGACATTTTTGTGGTTGGGGTGCTATATTTGCCTTTAGCACCCCATATAGCCCCCAATTTAGGACAGGGAATCGGGTTGGGTTTGACCCAAATCCGACCCGACCCAAATTATACTAGGCATTGGGAGCGTTGGATTATTGACTTGGGTGGTCAGAATTATACTAGGCATTCTGTGAAGATGACTGATTTGGATGGGAATATTGTTGATATTCCCAATCCTAGTGGTAGAGGTCCTGGGTATCCGTATTTTGGTGTTGCGAAGAAGTTGCCTGGTGTTAGATAGTTGTTTGAGAAGTCGCCTGAGTTGAGGAAGAGGAGGTCTAGGTATGATATTTTTAAAAGGATTAACCCGAGTTATTATGGGTATCGTGATGACGAGGATGGGATATTATGTTACTACGTTCTATTTAAAGATTTTGTATTTTATACCCCCTCTATAGGAACAATTGTCTAAAATCATTGAGGATATAAAAGGAACAATCTATGTAAGATTTTGATTAAGGAATGCAGGTAGGGGTCTGCCTAACCCATAGCTATTGTTAAAAAAAAACATTATATTTAAAGATTCAATAGCTAATTAATTAGATCTTGCATGAATACAGCCTGGGAAGTTGAAAATTTTGGGACCTTACTGTGTGACGAGTTGTTTTACTTTTGCTTGATTAGTCTTCGTTTATTCGTTTCTCAGTTTATTAGTTAGTCTCTAACCAGCGGACATGGGTTGTACAGGCATTTCAACCAAAGAGAAAGATAGTCATTTGGTATTGCTATTGTAAGCTTGTTATATTATATAAGAGCATCTATAATGGTGAGACCTCTTGAGCACCAAACACCAAATTTTCAAATTCTTGAAAATTTGGTGTTTTCCATCTTTAATAGCGAGATCTCTTTAATACCAAACCAAACAGCAAATCGGCTCAAATTTGGTGTTTGCTTTGGTGCTTAACCAAATGTACGAAACTGTGCAGTTTTTCCAACACCGCGTGTGCAAAATCACTTTCTCATTTCTTAACAAAAACAAGCCTTTATTGTGGGCTTTTCTCTCGCGGTGTTTCAAAAGCAGCGGCTATGTTGGGCCTTATTTGGCGCGGTTTTGGAAACATCGCTGATAAGCACCCAAAACTGTAATATGAAACCCCATTGAGACATATAAATTTGGTCAATTATGTGTTTAATAATCATGAAATAAGTATATTTTCATAATTTTGCAGGTATTTGCAGTAAACATGAAAACATTGGTTAAACCTGCATTAAAACACGGGGAACGACGTATATATGAATTCTTCCAAATCCGCACAGAAGCATCAAACTTCCAAAGCTCCTACCTCTTGAACCAGGACTCTGAATGCGACAAGTGAGCTGCTCAGACAATCAGGGTGATGAACTCTACTCATAGGCTGGAAGTTGTAAAATTGCCAGAAGACCGGACCGCCACTGGACTGCACGTGGACCCACTATGCGGGATCGCAAGATTGGATGAGTCATTAATCATGGAGCATGTGAAGACAAAAATGACAAATTATTGGTGCAAAGTTGACACCTTGCATGTAATTAATTAGATTAGGTGTTAATAGTGAAAAAAAAGGCAAGGTGTCACTTTGTTTTAATGTGGTGGGTAAAAATGAAGTAAATATAGTTTGATGTTTCACGTGGGAGGAAATGATATTTCTCTCGAATGGAGAAGAAAACAAAACAAGGGGGGGACACCCCATTTACTCCCTTGACTTTTTTCCTTTACCATGTATTATTTTAGTTCCTTAGTCTTAGTTATTATTTAGTTTTTAGTTTTGAACAAGAGCTTGTAATAGTTTTAATGGAGGAAACTTTGTTTTCTTCTAGTGAAAATAAAATCTAAATGCAAGTGAGTTTTACAGATAGTTTTCTTCTTTTTGTTCTTTCTCCATCTATTTAACATTTTACATTAGTCATCTTTTAACCCAAGGACCATGAGGCATGAGCTAACTTTCCCTTTGTGGGGAGTTAATAACACTCATGTGAGGGAAAATTCTTGTTATTTGGTTTGGTAAGTTGTTTAGGAAGAACAACTAGGCCTACACCCTATCCCAAAATGATAGTTGGTGTAGAGTCTAGTTAGGGATCAAGTGATGAGTTTAGAGATAAGTCATTGCTTTGGTTCTACATGCTAGCATGTATGAGCTTAGAGATGAGTCATACATATTAGGGATCATGTTTTCTTTTATTAGGACTTGTCCATGAGTTTTAGGAAGATAAAAATGAACTTACTAAAATCAAATAACAAAAGTTATCTTCACATGAGGAAAATTAACTCTCCACTTTTGTTTTAGTAAAATTTTATTGTGTCTTAGTTGCATGATTACGTAACTTAATGTTTTTAATTTTTGTATAGTAAAGAAACCAAATATTTAGTATCAATATAATCATAGCTAAACTTACTCACTAGTTCCCTAAAAGAGTAGGAATAAAGTTGTAAGTGGTCCTAGAATTTAGGTTGGTTCAAATCCTTACTCCAACTATATGAACACGAAGATCGTGAGTAAGAAAAATATATTTGAATTCGCACTTTCGCCAAAGAAGAGATTCAAATCTCTAACAAAGCAAAATAATGAATATCAAAATGGCGCCGCTGCCATTCTAAAGACCAAAGACTGGTGCTGCAGATTGGAAATTGCTCAAAAGGGGAACCCCTACTCTTATCTTTCCTTCATTTTTGCGGTTTCTACGTTTTTGTTTTATTTCTTGATTTTTGTCGCGAAAAAGACCTGACCTCTCTCGATTTTTTTGTTGTACTTCCAGGGATAAAAAGTTAGGACTGGAAAAGTAAACTACACAAGATTCTAAGGTTTCTGTGAAAATTTGAACTCATTGTGGCATAATCGACACGCCATGTCTTATCTGTATTGGACTTGGATTGCAGTAACCAGCGTCATGGGTGTATTTTCTCTTTTCCTGCTCCTATTCTACCTCCAACATCCACTGATAAATCCTGATCCATATCCAGGCCTAACTCTCTGGAACTGTAACAGAAAATTCAAATATCTTCTGGGATTAATCACGTCGATGGATTGAAACGTCTGTTTCATTTATTTGGCGGACTAGCGGGAAGCTACAGGTTCCAAATTTTTAGTGTGTGTGTGTGTGTGTGCGTGTGTGTGTGTGTGTGTTTTTTTTTTTTTTTTTTTTTTTTGCATGAATGCCATGTACGTAGTTATTATGAATTAGTTTATGGATTATTATTTACGTATTAGCCTAGAAATATGCATGAATCATGTTCATACACCTGTAAATATTTATATCCGTTTAATTGGGCATGAATTGCATATCAATGTATATATACATATAAATGGTACCGTTTTGCATGGTTATATGTCTTTCTACGTATAAGTGTCTATTGTTGCATGTTTAGTATTTCTCTACGTATAAGTACACGTCTTGTATAATACTTCGATTTTGTCAAGAAAGAGGAGAACATTCCAACGAGGGTTAAAATCTGAGTTGGATAAGTTGTTTCTAAACCCTACGGGGTGAAGCTGCTCTCTATATGACACTCGCAATCTCAATGAGTATTGTCGAAATAGATTTATTATGCCATACAAGAGTCATATTTTAGTTTATGTATAATACGTTGTATGTTTAGTTTTAGCATTGTCGTATTTATATGCGTATACTATATTCGTATGCTAATGTATTTCGAAACATATGAGTGATTCAAATTTGCCTGTTACTGTTGATATACGTCTACATAATATCAATTTACAAATTAACATACATATACGTATTACTGATGTATATTTGTCTATACGTATGAAAGTATTTATCGATGACACAACCTTGCCTATTCGTATAGCTATACGAATGAGTAGAGTATCTTCACATGCTACTGCATCTAGTATTGTATGAGTAGATCATATTTGCATGTTTGTATTTTCACCCTTGCATAAAAAATAAAAAAAATAAAATTAATTAAGCCCTTGCATAAATTTTAATTCCATAAATCTTAATCATAATCATATTCCAACGGTGTCTAGGAAACTTGAAAGATTGAGGTTACTTAATTAGAACCGTGCTTGCACGAAAAGCCTCCCTCATATCTCTCTTGTGACCTGGCTGTTGGTTTATACACACGTATTCCTAGCTTCACTGCTACGTTAGCAGCAGCTTAGGCCTACGTTTTTCAACTCTAATGCTTAAAGATAATAATAAAATTTAAGTAATAATAAATTCCTTCTGTTAATTAGATCTAATTTTATGCTTACATGAGATTACGGTCTGGTTCCACTAAAGAATTTGAACATACCTATCGTCGAAAAAAATACGATAAGCAATTGCGTAAGTTCTCACCTAAAAATTGTTCTTCTTCTGTTAATTACCTTCATCAATATCCTTCGTCGCCATTAACTTCTGTCGTTATGGCCGACGATCCTCCACCAGCTGAGAAGCCTCTGTTGGACTTCTATATTGCATTACAGGAAGGACCTTCTTCCTGCATCAAACTTGAGGACATTGTCGGTGATTTTCGAATTCCGCCAAACGTTTTTAGTTTGTTACCTGTGTATCATGGTTTGGATCACGAAAAACCGTACAATCATCTTCGTAGGCTTCAACAAGTGGCCACAACATTTCACCATCCAGCCGCCTCTAAGGAACAACTCTTGCTTCGGCTGTTTCCATTCACTTTAGCGGAGAAAGCGTCAATTTGGCTAGCAGGACAACAACCACAATCCATAGACACATGGAATAAACTAGTTCAAGCTTTCATGCTTCAATTTTACACTCAGAAGAAAACAACTAAAATGCTTCAGAAAATTCACTTCTTTCGTCAAAATCCTCATGAATCCTTTACGGAAGCATGGAGTCGTTTTACTGATCTTCTTTTAGAATGTCCTCATCACCAACTAGACAAAGCTGTCTTTGTTCATTCATTCTTTAATGGTCTTTCTGATCATAAAAAAGAAACTCTTGATATAATGAACGGCGGTTGCTTCATGGACAAAGGAGCTACTGAAGCTTATACTTTTCTTGAAAAACAAGCGAAAAAAGGTACACACTGGGGTAACACTGAGTCGTCTAGGTCATCAAAGGACACTGTTACAAAGGCTACATCTATTTTTAAGGTAAAACCCGATCCCGAATTAAAAAAATTTGATAGAATCCCTAACTAAAAAAGTAGATGCCCTTGCAGTTCAAGTAAACGATCAACTACCAAAACAGGTCATGAACGTTGACACCTCCCTATGTGTTCTTTGTCTTAGTCATGACCATCCTGATGCATATTGTCCCTTGTTATATGCTTCCCCTACTCAACAATCGGAGGAGGCATGTGCATTCAACATTCCTAATGCACCTTGGAGACAGCATCCGAATTTCGTTTGGCACCAAAATAACCAACAGATGGGGGCTCCTCCAGGTTTCGCTCACCCACCTGTTCGACCAACCAACAACTTTATTCCATACCGCCAAGGAAATAATCAGCAATACCAACAAGGTCAATTTCAAAATAATTCCAATGCTAACTATCAAACCAACAACAGCCTTGTTCCAGCTAATCCATATCCCAACTATAATCAACAACTTCTCAGCAATAATCGTGAACTACTACCTATTGCACAACCTGCGCCACCCGTTACGGATAGGACAAACGAGACTTTCTTAGCTTACATGAACCAACAATCCTAAATTTTAATGTCTATCCAACAATCACTTCAACAATTGGCGCAAGAAAAGAGTCAGAAATGCGTGTTTTCTAGACAAGCAGTTCTAAACCCTAAACCAGCAAACACAGCCTTTGAACTCACCAATGCACCTGGTTCAGGCACCCCCAACCAAGGTGAGGTGCATGAAATCACTACTCTACGATCTGGAAAAACTGTAGACAATCAAATACGTATGCCAGATAATCAACCAAAGGAATCCGAAGGTTCCAATGAATCTATTTATAATAATGAACCTACGAAGGATTCACCAGATCCAACAAAGTCAACATCTGAGAATTTAGGAAACAAGCAAGTGGACCCCTTTGCCAAATTCCGCCCTAAGGCATTGTTTTCTGCACGCTTGGCAAAGAATAAACCTGATGAGAATTTTGCTGAAATTTGAGAAACTTTTCAGAATTTGACAATCAACTTACCTTTTCTCGATGCCATAAAACTATTGCCAAAATATGCAAAATTTCTGAAAGATATGTGCACCACAAAAAGGAGAACTAATGTTCCTCAACAAGTGTTCCTCACCGAACAGTTTCCATCCATCACCGAACACAATGGTATAGTCAAATACAAGGACCCTGGTAGACCAACGGTTCCATGCACCTTAGGTGACAAATATACGGCTACTGCGCTACTAGACCTAAAAGCTAGTGTGAACTTACTTCCATATTACTTATTTAAACAACTAGGTCTTCATGAGCTTAAACCTACCACCATGACTCTACAGTTATCCGATCGTTCCATTAAGTATCCAAAAGGAATTGTGGAAAACGTACTTGTAAAAGTCTAAGACTTTTACTATCCTGTAGACTTTATTATTTTGGATACAGAAGTTGCATGTGATTCCATTCCTATCATCTTAGGACGTCCGTTCCTAGCAACTGCTAATGCTCTTATTAACTGTTGGGATGGTTCAATGACCATGTCCTTCAGAAATTTATCGGTCGAGGTGAATGTGTTCAAGTTGATGAAACAAATTCCAGAGCCTGACATTGATGGTGAGGTGAACAGGGTTGACAACATTACGCAAGAGTATTTAACAAACTCTTTTCCTGAAGATGAAGTATACCAATTTCTTTCCTTTAGCGAATCTGAGTTTGAGGACGGTGATTATACACAAGAAGTAAATGAGTTATTAGAGTCAATACCATTATTTGATCTTACAATTGTGATGTCTAGTAACTTGGATGAACATCAATCTGTTTACTCCATGGACGATGACTTTCCTCAAGAATCTTTAATACCCACTCCGCCCACCCCTGACTTAAAACCTCTTTCTTCGGAATTAAAATACGTACAACTTGATCCAAATGGTCGTCACCCAGTTATCATTTCTTCACAATTGACTGATGATTAGGAAGCTCGTTTAATTAATGTCATTCAACAACATCGTTCTGCTATTGGATGGTCCCTCGATGACATTAAAGGCATTGAACCTACTGTGTGCACCCATCGTATACACCTTGAAGAAAATGCTAAGACGTCGCGTGAACTGCAGTGTCGACTAAACCTTACCATGAAAGATGTGGTATGAGAGGAAGTTTTAAAATTACTCGATGCGGGTATTATTTACCCTATCTCTAATAGTGTTTGGGTGAGTCCCGCATACGTGGTTCCCAAGAAATCTGGTATTACAGTTGTGCGAAATGATAAAGATGAATGCATTTCCGCTCGTATTCCAGTGAAATGGCAAATATGCATTGACTATCGCAAACTTAATGCAGTCACTCGTAAAGATCATTTCCCACTTCCCTTCATCGATCAGATGCTCGAACGTTTAGCCGGTCATGCATATTACTATTTTCTTGATGGTTATTCAAGTTATTTTCAGATAGCTATAGACCTTGCTGATCAAGAAAAGACCACGTTCACTTGTCTATTTGGTACATTTACATATAAACGAATGCCTTTCGCCCTTTGCAATGCACCTGGTACTTTCCAACGCTGCATGCTTCACATTTTCAGTGATATGGTTGAACGTTTGATGGAAGTATTCATGGACGACTTCTCAATATATGGAGATTCTTTCGATAGCTGTCTATCAAATCTTGAAAAGGTCTTTACACATTGTGAAGAGAAAAACCTTGTTCTTAATTGGGAAAAATGCCATTTCATGGTTACAAAAGGAATAGTTTTAGGACATATCGTTTCAAAGGACGGAATCGAAGTCGACAAAGCTAAAATAGAAAAAATTGCTTCACTTCCTATACCAAAAATAGTTCGCGACATTCGCACATTCTTAGGACACGCAGGTTTCTATAGGAGATTTATTCAAGATTTCTCAAAGGTTGCTCGACCTTTAACCAATCTCCTACTTAAAGATGCCGCTTTTGAATTCAGTTTCAATTGCAAACAAGCTTTTGACACTTTAAAATCCGCCTTAACTACCTCTCTCATAATTTAACCACCTGATTGGTCTAAACCTTTTGAATTAATGTGTGACGCGAGCGACTATGCTATTGGAGCTGTACTAGGGCAACGCCGAGAAGATAAGCCAATTATCATTTACTACGCGAGTAAAACCCTTAATGAAGCTCAACGTAACTATACCACCACTGAGAAAGAGTTTCTCGCCGTTGTATATGCCTTAGATAAGTTTCTTCCTTACCTAGTAGGTTCTTCCACAATTGTCTACACTGACCATGCGGCGCTTCGTTACCTATTAGCAAAAAAGATGCAAAACAAAGGTTGATCTGATAGGATTCTCCTTTTGCAAGAGTTTACTCTAGAAATTAGAGATAAAAAAGGTTGCGAAAATGTGGTTGTCGACCATTTATCAAGACTTGTCAGTGATGTTGATACTGATACCGAACCTATCTGTGATTCCTTTCCGGATGAACACTTATATTCTATTTTTTCGTCCCCTTGGTACGCTGACATTGTAAATTACTTAGTTACAGAGGAAGTCCCTTCATCTTGGTCTCGTAATGACCGAAAAAAGTTTTTATCCACTGTGAAATTTTATTTCTGGGATGATCCCTACCTCTTCAAGTATTGTTCTGACCAACTAATCCGCCGTTGCATTCCCGACTGGGAACACACTGACATATTATCCTTCTGCCATGAACAATATTATGGTGGTCATTTTAGTGGTAAGAAAACTGCGGCCAAGGTTTTACAATGTGGATTTTATTGGCCAACATTGTTTAGAGATGCACATGAGCATTGCAAAGCATGCAATGTTGCTGCCGGCAGACTAGGGCGACGATTACTCAACGCAATATGATGCCCTTAAATCCCATTTTAATAGTGGAAATCTCTGATGTATGGGGCATCGACTTCATGGGTCCATTTCCAAATTCTCATGGCTTCCTATACATACTAGTAGCAGTTGACTACGTGTCAAAATGGATTGAGGCATTGACATGTCGTGCTAATGATCATAAAACGGTCGTTTGTTTTAAAAGAAAATATTTTCTCTCGATTTGGTGTTCCAAAAGCTATAATTAGTGATGGGGGAAAACATTTTTGTAATAAATTTTTTGAATCATTAGTAAAGAAATATGGAGTCACGCACAAAGTGGCAACTCCGTATCATCCTCAAACCAGTGGCCAAGTAGAAGTCTCTAATAGAGAAATCAAATCCATTTTGGAAAAAACTGTTAATCCATCTAGAAAAGACTGGTCTCTATGATTATCTGATGCCTTGTGGGCATACAGAACAGCTTTTAAGACACTTATAGGGATGTCTACTTATCACCTCGTTTTTGGAAAACCTTGTCATCTGCCGGTTGAACTTGAGCACTGTGCTCTATGGGCCATCAAAAGCCTCAATTATAATACTAACGCGGCAAGCGCAAAGAGAAAATTGTAGTTAAATGAGCTTGAGGAAATTCGGAGTTATGCCTATGATCTCTCGAAATCCTATAAAGCCAACATGAAAAGAGTGCATGACAAGCACATATTGAGAAAAGATTTTAAAGTGGGTCAAAAAGTTTTGTTGTACAACTCAATATTACACATTTTTCTAGGAAAATTAAAAACTCGATGGTTTGGTCCTTTCACTGTCTCTGCTATCACCCCTTATGGGGCTATCTCTTTGAAAAACGTAAATGATGACAGCGAATTTCAAGTAAATGGCCAACGCCTTAAACATTATCATGAGTTGCGCTCTCCAGATGTCAAAGAGACTCTTCTCAAAGATCCAGTCTACACAGACTAATAGATTCGCTGGTGTACTTCTTTCCATGTGATTTAAACATGAAAAGTACGCCATTAGGGTAGCCAGGCCCTCTTCTATTTTCTTTTCTAATAATCCCTAGAGTGTGTGGTTGCAAGAGCCGGAACCTTAGTCCACAAAAACTCTACTTCAGAACTGAGTATAAATGTCTTCTGATAATCGAGCAAACGTGCCTCCTGGAAAACAATGGGTACAAAAAATTTCAACTCCTTCCTTCTTCTCCCTTTTCTATTCTCTTCCTCGCGAACTCAAACTCATTATTTGGTGTAAATCTCACCCATCTCGGATAGATAATGGTCGTAGTACTTTTGCTCGAAAGCGATGTGCGCGAAGGATGGGGTGGTGTATGAATTGTCAACAACGCTTTTGTCCAGGTCTTGATCTATTATCCGAGATGAGCCGGTATAAGGTATATTATTGTCTAACACCGCAGCAGCAAGATAAACTTCATTGTCGCCCCGTTGTTCCCACAGGTTGGGATTAGTCTTGAGGATCTGACGTTAAAAGACTCACATTCGTCTTGAGGATCTGATGTAAAAAGACTCAACATGTATATACTCGTTTTTATTTTTCCCTTAGCACCAAGCATGTTACCCAAAGAGAGTCGTGATATGCAACATCAGATATTTCCTAGTTCGTGCGGGCAATGGATTCCACCTAGGCCAACCCCGATTGGTTTTCTATGTGACTGTATTTCGGGGCGGTTTGAGGCTATACCATATGTACTAAGGGTAATATTATTATTAGACTATTGCACATTGGTCAGGGATGTTACCGTCCTGAACCCTAGGCCCCCAAAACATAAAGGTTAAGCCACAGTCTGGCTGGATTGGGTTCACCCCAGAGCCGACATGAAAATTGCCTAATTTAAGCTGTTTGTGGTGTTTTGTTTTTTTGTGTGGGACTGCCGATGTTGTTGACACGTTCCTCTCGACTTGTACATTTGTATATTAAATTTATAAAAAAAGGGGGTTGTGTTATGTTTCTACAAGATTCACCCCCCTAAATAAAAATAAAAAGGTTTGAATGTCATTTTGTCATAATCTAGTGGATGGCATTTTTAATGCCGATCGTTTTGATATCTCATCCGTTCAATTTGGAGTTAAAATGAATCGAAATTCCACGTTTGAAATTTTGGGACATAAGGGGAATTTCTGGAAATCATATGGGCCTGGGCCAAAAATTAGACCTGACCCAAAATCATGCGTCCGGTCACAAAAACCCACACACGGGGCATCCCACGCGTCAGCCCCTCACATTTCTTCCCCCCCAAAATCCGGATCTTGGTCCCCCATAAAATTCCCTCGCGCACGTAGCATTCCAAGCATACATTTCACCAGTGCACGCGGGCACAACTCCACCAATTCAAACCCCCTTGCTCCAGCACCATCTCCTCCATCACTCCAACCAATTTCCACCCTCAGAAAAACAGCTAGACGCCTAGACCTCTCTATGGCAGCACGCCGCCGAATCACAGTTGAGAGGAATTTTCAAAATCTATTCGATTTAGGCATGTTTCATCCCTTTTTCGATGAAGAAATTGCAAATAGGGAGTGAGAGTATCTGTTGCACAAAGTGCCGGCTAATTACTCGGAAGATTTAGTTTTAAAGTTTTACAACAATGGTGGTTTTCGGGGTGATGAATTTTGGATTACGGCGGATGGGTTGGAACGTGAACTCACGCTGGAGTTAATATCGAATACAACACAGATTCCGATAAACTCAGATAGTTCAACCCTATTGTTGTCAGAGTATCCGACTACGATGGACTTAATGTTTGACACACTTTTCGAGGGAGAGTACAATAATGGCTTGAACTGCGTGTACCAGCACTCGCTCAGACAAAACCAACTAGCCGTCACTCAATGGCTGGCTTACAACGTCATTGGAACTTCAAAGACGTCTGACGTGAACAAGACATTCTTGCACCTGCTGTGGATCCTCCAGGAGAAAAAGAATACTTTCTGTATGGTCCATTTCCTGGGACATGTTCTTACGACTGCGTCTAACAAGTCAACTCCTCTTGCTGTACTTGTTACTCAGCTTATGGTTAACTTAGGATTTCAGTTTGCTACTCCTTTCATTCCAACAAGGTCTTTCGAGAATTTTGGAATTTTCAAGACTTGTGTTCTGGACCACTGGGACCCAGTAGCTAGAAATGATATTGAGCTTGATAATGTACCTCCTCCTCCTCCTTCACCACCCAACTATTTTAATGAAGATATCATGCGCCGAATCAGCACTCCCATGGAAGCTTTGAGACATATGAACACTAGCATGCGCAGGATGTTTCTTCGTCAGAAAGAGATGCTTACTTCCCAAAATGACTTCCAGCAAGAAATGCGCAATTGCCAATGCCATTTCCAGAGAATGATGATGGAAAATCAGCGGCAATTCCAAGATCAACTGCTACAGTCTATAGGCCACATTCCAGACTAGTCAGCTCAGCCAGAAGTTCATCGTGGCCGACGACGTAGAAACCCGGGTTCATCTTCTGCTAACCCAGAGGATTCCCAATAGCTGTTTTTTTTTCCTTGGCTTAGAAATGACTATGTCATTTATTTCCCTTATGCATTGCATTTTTATGATTCTAGTGATAAAAAATTATATATCGTTTGATTTCTCATAATTTTGTATCTCCAGACGGTTTGAATGAGAAATTATTTATGTTATGCAATTATTGTACTTCTTAATATATTAGTTTGTTCCTTGATGCACTGGGCTTACTCTCAAAGCCCAACGGTCAGAACCCAACAGACTGATCCAAACGGTTAGATGCCCAACGGTTAGAATTCTAATTATAAATACAACTCTCCTTTTCCACTTTCACTCATCCCCTTCTCTCACCCTTCACAAATTCCTCTTCACAAATTCTCATTTTTCTTGAACATAATGAATCCAATCGAGCAATGGGAAAAGGAGCAACGCGAATGGGCTATCACAGTATTCGTGATAACAATGTTTATCATTGTTATGCTGTCACTCATGCATAACATGATCCAGTACATCTAGATCTATGTAATCGACATCTCTCTTTCCATCTGTCGTTTTATATAATAATATGGCGTGTTAAATAATTCTCACACATTTGTACGAGTTACGTATTAAATGGAGAAGTTCCGTATTAAATATTTGTGTGTATTAGTTGTCTTTTCCTCTAAAAAAAATAAATAAAAAAAAAAAATAAAATAAAATAAAACAATAACAAAGAAAATACCATCCAAAACTCACAAAAATAATTAAATCGATATTCATGGTGTTCAGAGAAGATCGCGCACGCTACACGGTACGCATAACACTTGTCACACACGCAGCTCGATTATTCTATCCATATTCTATTACTGAGGTATGGTCATCAAGTCTAATTACGTGTAAGTCTAACTTTCCTCCGTGTTTTCCTAACATTTTCTAACATTGAAACATCTCATTAATTGTTTTTGGAAATCTGACATGACAAGACTTATTATGGATCCCCATTGTTGCTGTTCATAATCACATGGGTCATTAACTACACTTGGAATCCAGATTGGTACAGAGTCATAGATTGGCTATAAATCTCTTCTTTTCAGCCATTCTCATTTCAAACATTCTTCACTATCCTTCCCTCCGTAATACTACCAAATGGATCAACCAAGAAAAATAATGCCTGACAAAGACTACCTAAAAGTTTTTGAAGATGGCCAGTTTTCTCCTTATTTTGACACCGAAATTATTCGTTGAAGATGGATGCCTCTTCTATATCATTCCGCTGCTGGTATTCCCGAGAATTGGTTTTGATGTTCTACCAATATATAGACCTGAGAACGGAAAATTCTACTTCAATGCCTATGGACGACAATTGGAATTGACTAGGGAAATTATCTCCGACATACTTCAAATCCCAATGAATACCCAGGAGTTCCTTTTTCCAGAGTCATCATTTGATTCCGTTAAAACTTTACTAAGAGCTACTGTATCTCATGGCGAAGTTGGAAATAGACATCACGTTGTTCTTCAATGCTCTTTGAAACATAATCAACGAGTTGTGCTCCACTGGTTGGGACACAATGTGGTAGGTACATCTCACCAATCATAAGTCACAAAGTCTCAACTTCACCTACTTTGGATTTTGCAGACTCAAAGGGATGAATTTTGTCTAATCCAACACCTTTGGAACGTGATCACCAGGAAAACAAGAAAGTTAGCACCTCTACCTACTTTAGTCACGCAAATTATGATGCGTTAGGGTTATCCAGTAATTTCTCCATAAACACCACTTCAAAGAGCACATATTAGTGTACTCCAGACAGACTACTCCATTGGTTTTTGGACTCCTGATACTCTGACAGATGAACGGAATGACCCAAGCTCAAACCTTGACCATTTCTTTGATCAAAATGCTATGCTAAATTTTTTTAATCCCATGGAAGGCATTCAATTTCTTCATCAAGGCATGCGGGAACTACACGCTCGTCAGAGTATCATCATTACAATTCTTAAGGATTTCCAAGAACGTCAAGCAATGCATGATGTTGAACAGGAGGAAATCTTGGAAAATCATTCTCAGTCCTTGCAAAATCACGCTATCCTAATGGAGAATCAAACTACATTCTCTGCCAGCCAAGGGGAAATTCAGAGGTAGCTCGGCTAACAAATTGAAGAACTAAACAGTCTGGTGCACGATATGCGTCTCCAAAATCAACATAATAATCCATGGTTTTCTAATAATACTAAGTAAATAAATAAATAATCGTATATATTATTACATTTTTTTTTATGAATTTTGTTTTTATCTTTGTGTCTTCTTTTGTAAAAAATGCTTACTAGGATGGTCATCATTTACGTTGTGACTAATATAATTTTAACATGTGATTACAGGAGGGTCTTTGATAGGGTTATATACTAAAAACATTACTTTTGTAATAACTCTAATTCTTTATATTTTGAATGAGAATCATATGGGCAAATGTTATGCATATTATATATGTTATTAGTTATATGTATGTGTCTAATACTTTATGTTGTAGATGATATGGTGTGAACACACAGAGGATCATATCATCAGTACCTTATAAAGTATAAGTAATCGTTCACAACCTAAATGGATTTGGACAAACCATTGGTACGGTTGTAGTATAATCTGGTATTAGTCTATCTTGACTATATGATTACACTAGTACACTTTGTGTGTATTGAACATGACCAAGTGAGGTTGTTTCTCCTTATACTAACTATATAAGAGAACAAACACCTATGTTATTATGGATGTTTGTCCTCTTAATCCAGATATAATAGTGGGCACTTATGTGCATTGTATATTACTTTAAATCATCAATGAGTGAGATTCATTTGTGAATCAACAAACTCGATGAATTGGGTAATGACATTGTATGTAAGGTGTACTATTGATTATAGAAGGAATCCGTGGCCCGCAGGAAGTCGGGTGGATGATGTCCCCTTGAGGAGCTTAAAAAGATTGTCATGTAAACCCTGCAAGTGGATTTATTCCGACATGACAATGAGATTGAGTGGTACTACTCAAGGACATAAGAAGTTGATTAATGTAGTTGTCAATAACTTGACTTAATCAACAGACATTCAATATCTTAAACATGGGGAGATCAACGAGCATATAATATGGAACCCATAAACGCTGACACGTAATTTGGGATTAGGGCGGTAGTGCAACAATGGCCTTTAGTGGAATAAGCCATTTGTTGTCGGACTTGGGCCGTGTGTTCTGGGCGAACATGGGAAGTCCAAGCCCGTCGGGAGGCCCAACCCTAATTTCTCCTCATGGTCCCTGTTGTAGCCTATAAATAGAATACTCTTTCTCTTGGCCAAAATCACTATTCACAGTGTTAGAAAAAGAGGCAAGGAAAGATAAATCCAAAATTGGATCTAACTTTGTGAGAAAGAAAAGGGTTGGAAGATCGTTGTCCACACAACGTCCAATCTATTCTAAAGAAATACAACAGAAGATCAAGGGGTTGATTTGTTATTCGGATTCATAGCTTGGATTCTCAGAGATTAGATCTAAACCGATTCTAAAAGGTAAGTTTTCCAATCACAAATCGTGGACACCCATTAATTCCGCTGCGCGTGGTGTTCACGGTTTGTAGAAATAGTCTTTCTGAAATAACGGTTCCTACACTATTTTCTTACATACTCATTTATCCATCCAGTTTACTTGTATCGTTACCCATTTCTTTACTTCACCCACCATAGCATCTTCATCAAACATTGCATCTTCATCAAACATGATATCTCCCAAACTCATTCTTGAGCAATCATTTCAGTCTATAATGGATTCTAATACCTATGGCCATCTCTTCTGTGACTACATCACACACATTGGGTGGTCTTCCCTAATTCTTCAACCTGACCAAACTTATTCTCCGAGTCTGGCTGCATACTTTTATGCTAATATGGAAGACACACCAGCATTCAACCATGCACATGGTTTCAACTTAGACGGGTTCACAATCCTAGTTGGTGACACACATCATATCTTTTCTGAACAACAACTTGCCCTAACTTTGGATCTTCCATATCATGAACCGGCTGCATCATGGCATTACATCTATCATAATTCTTACCGTTTCTTTCAGTGGCAAGCGTTTCACGAAACTTACGGTGATGGTCTTGGGATTACACGAGAAGGAAATGGCCATGTGCCATGGCGCAACATCACCATTCCCTTAGCAAGCATGACCATGAACATGGGGACTGCGATGTTGTTTATACTACTGAACATTATGGGAGATTGGCATTTTTCTACTGCAATGAGGCTGCCTGGGTCGTATTCAGTGCACTGGCTCAAGGTCATACATTATTTAACATCTTAGGTTATGTTATCTCCAACCTAAAACGAGCTCGCACTTTTCAGGATTTGTATATACTTTTACCTGTAACCGCTTGCCGAATCATGAAGACACATTTCCCACAATTTGCAGCTACTTTTCATGATTGGGTCAAGGTAGATTCTATGTGCCCAACAAACAGAATCATTCGTTCATTAAGGTTTAGGCAATGGAAGTGTCCCACTCGGTACCTGAGGCATGTTCGTTGTTACCCGAAGGATGAAAATATGAAGAAACATTTGAGGAAATCTGGAGACAAAGAATGGGCAGAAATTTGGCAGACTATTATCTTTTGGCGCGATGATAAGGAAATTCATTTCCTTATTGAGGACGCCAGACCTTCACATCCTGCAGGATGGTAAATTTGAGCTTGCCATTGTACATATATCTAGCTAAATAATTATGTTTTGTGTGCTATGTTTCGTGTGCTATTGAACATTTTATGGTTTCTTTCTAAATAATATATTATGTTCTCCAACCTTTCTATTCCAGCAATCTAGCCCTAATTTTGCTCACGATTCTCAGGTAATTTCTTTCTTTATCTATTGATACTTCGAGGACTAAGCATCATTATGTTTGGGGGTGCTTTTAACCTGTAGCAAAAATTAGGCAATTGTAGCCTGTAGATAGTTTTTATTTTCTTGTTAAAAATGGTACTTAGTGATAAAGTCTTGTTTCCTTTTCAATGATGAAAATTGTTTAGAAATCTCACATTAGTATATGAATTAGGATTTGTTTTTAAGAAACTTAAGATAATACGTATGCAATAGTTTATACATCTTTTCATGAACATTCATGTACTGAGTATCATCGATTGTACATAGCAATGAGTTTCTGGAACCAACGGTTAGTTACTTAAACTATCAATCCTATGAGAATCTAACCAAAAGCCTCGACATGAGTAATATGTGTGTGATGACACAGAGGAGTAGTTTTTTCGAATAGAGAAAATCACGCGTCTACTTACTTGATCACCATCCAAACCCTAGGCGAGAATTTAGGCCTTCTTTGGATCGACATAGCCATAAATTCATACCTGTTACAAATTTTACCTCTAGTCACTCCACTAAACCTTTCATTAGACTTTTCACTTTCAAAAAAAAAAAAAAAAAAAAAAAAAAATCCTACCCATCTATTAAGCCAAATAAAAGAACCTACCTAAGTGATGAGTATGAGAAATAGGATGAAATGTAGAAAAATAAAGAGAAAGACTTGTCCCAAATAAAAGTTAGTTACTTACTTCAGGAAAGAAAAATTGAATCATGTTCTTAACACACACAAATATATATATATATATATATATATATATATATATATATATATATATATATATATATATATATATATATCTATATCCAAAGGCTTAAGAGCAAGGTTGGAAAACTCAGATTAGAAGTAGGAAAGAAAACAAGGATTTCTCTAGTATAAATATCTTAAAGACCCTATTCTCTCATACTCGTCAATTTTGATTACCTATTTCCATTGTCTTCTACACCATCACTTAAGTCCCACAATACCTAATAAAAACCTCTAGCTCAATTAGGAGTAGGAAGGTGTGATAATAAGTAGTAGACGTGATTGATCGACCTCATCTCCTCTGACTGTCATTGAGATGTGAGGAAACGTGTGCCCACTACACACTGGAGTTAACGAAACCTGAGTGGTAAAATTTTGAGTGAAATTGTGTTTCGACACATACTTGTGAGAACCCATTTAGGTACACTCAATGAAAAGTTCACTGCATGCATGATCATATGTAGATGTTTTAATTATATATTAACTTGAGTTTCAAAGAAATCAATCCTGCTAAGGAGATGTATAGATATCTGAGATTAATTTAGGAAATGAGTTTTATCACTGAGTCGTTGTAGTATAAATGAAGTTTGTGAGTATCTTCTCTGGAAAACTCTCACGAGGCTATAACTCGTCCACTAGGGAATTCCTAGTGGTTTAAGGCCTTGTTGCATATGGTCAATGCAACCGCACTCTGGGAAACGAGAATTAGTTAGGACTACACATTTTTGGCCACTTATCCGTTTTAATGTCTCTTCTTTGCTTGAGGACAAGCAAAGTGCTATTTGGGGGTAGTGTGATAAGCACCCAAAACTGTAATATGAAACCTGATTGAGACATATAAATTTGGTCAATTATGTGTTTAATAATCATGAAATAAGTATATTTTCGTACTTTTGCAGGTATTCGCAGTAAACATGAAAACATTGGTTAAACCTACGTTAAAGCATGGGAACGACGTATATATGAATTCTTCCAAATCCGCACAGAAGAATCAAACTTTCCGAAGCTCCTACCTCTTGAACCAGGACTCCGAATGCGACAAGTGAGTTGCTCAGACAATCAGGGGGATGAACTCTACGCATAGGGGGAAAGTTGTAAAATTGTCAAAAGACCGGGATGCCATCGGATGCATGTGGACCCACTATCTTGGGCATAAGATTTGATGAGTCATCAATCATGGAGCATGTCAAGACAAAAATGACAAATTATTGGTGCAAAGTTGACACCTTGTATGTAATTAATTAGATTAGGTGTTAATAGTGAAAAAAAAATGCAAGGTGTCACTTTGTTTTAATGTGGTGGATAAAAATGAAGTAAATGTGGTTTGATGTTCCACGTGGGAGGAAATGAGATTTCTCTCGAATGGAGAAGAAAACAAAACAAGGGGGGGACACTCCATTTACTCCCTTGACTTCTTTTCCTTTACCATGTATTATTTTAGTTCCTTAGTCTTAGTTATTATTTAGTTTTTAGTTTTGAACAAAAGCTTGTAATAGTTTTAATGGAGGAAACTTTGTTTTCTTCTAGTGGAAATAAAATCTAAATGCAAGTGAGTTTTATTGATAGTTTTCTTCTTTTTGTTCTCTCTCCCTCTATTTTACATTTTATATTAGTCATCTTTTAGCCCAAGGACGACCATGAGCTAACTTTCCCTTTGTGGGGAGTTAATAACACTCATGTGAGGGAAAATTCTTGTTATTTGGTTTGGTAAGTTGTTTAGGAAGAACAACTAGACCTACACCCTATCCCAAAATGATAGTTGGTGTAGAGTCTAGTTAGGGATCAAGTGATGAGTTTAGAGATAAGTCATTGCTTTGGTTCTACATGCTAGCATGTATAAGCTTAGAGATGAGTCATATATGTTAGGGATCATGTTTTCCTTTATTAGGACTTGTCTATGAGTTCTAGGAAGATAAAAATGAACTTACTAAAATCAAATAACGAAAGTTATCTTCACATGAGGAAAATTAACTCTCCACTTTTGTTTTAGTAAAATTTTATTGTGTCTTAGTTGCATGATTACGTAACTTAATGTTTTTAATTTTTGTAGTAAAAAAAACCAAGTATTTAGTATTAATATAATCATAGCTAAACTTACTCACTAGTTCCCTAAAAGAGTAAAAATAAAGTTATAAGTGGTCATAGAATTTAGGTTGGTTCGAATCCTTACTCCAACTATATGAACACGAAGATCATGAGTAAGGAAAATATCTTTGAATTCGCACTTTCGCCAAAGAAGAGATTCAAATCTCTAACAAAGCAAAAAGGTGAATATCAACCGCGAGGCACATTTGGTGCTCACTCTTTGATGTTTCCACTAGAGTTGTTTGGTGTTGGTTTGCTAAAAAATATTTGGTGTTTTTAGGTCTCACCATTAAAGGTAAGTATATAGCATTGTTTCAAATTAGGCCCAAAAGAACCCTAATCAGCCAAATGATAAAAGCTCAGCCCACAAAACAGCCATGATTTAATGTTGACTAAATCAACAATGATCTAGTACTCTTTCAAATTAACATTTTAAACTGCACATACCCTATAAGACTTTGAATCTGCCATGTCATAACTTGTGAGAAATATTTGTAACTGTCGAATAGGGGATCTGTGGGACCCACACCAAGCATTTTTATTAGATAGATATGTAAGCATGCTCCTCAAACCATCCAAAGCCATATGGCATTTCATTTACCCTTTATACAGGGAGAAAAAAAATGGCAAAGAAGAGAATAGACAATTAGATGCACCTTATCATTGAAAATTAAATCAATTAACAAAATAAACAATATAATGAGCTAAGCTTTGTAATTCAAATTTGAAAATTTCATTTCCTAAACAATAATAGATTTTGATTTTTAAAAATTGAAATTATAAAGTAAAAATTGGTTGTTTGCATAATAGTAGTAGTAAAAATCAAATAAATAAAAATAAAACGATAGACTAAAAATATTAATAAACCAACAAACAGATCGAATTGGACTTGGTTTTTTGAAAATGGGGTCCTTTAGTGGGGCGATAGGGTGCGAGATAACTTAAGCTAATTCAATGTTTCGGTACTCCTCTAGTTTGCCGCTTTTAGCTAAAACCAAATTTAGACAAAAAACTTATCCTCTTCATCTTCGCTAAACCTTCCTTTTCAAGTAAAACCCTCCACTGCTTAACAGTGAGAGTTCTGGAAGGCGAGTTAATCCAAAGCTTTTGGGTCAAATCCTTCGCTGAACACAGTGTGAGTTCCAAAAGCTTGAAATTGGTATTACTTCTCTACTTCCTCATTTCGCAGGTTCCATTGCCTATCAGGTGCAATCCCACACTGATTTACAGTGCGTGTTCTAACAAGGCATACAACTGTGGACCTATATGAATTTGAGAAACCCAATCAGATGTTGACAATCATAATGTCACAACATAATTTGTCATCCCACTCTGAGAAGGGTGCTGACGCAGTTCAAGCAGAGAATACGAAAGTTTCTTACGCAGATGCCGCAAAGCACCATCTTAGGCAACCGGTGGAATTTTAGGAACTACCAATCCCTGAAAAGATGGGGGAATACCTAGCAATCACTATCCCAGAGAAGGCTCATGAAAAAGGGTTGTCATTTTGCAAACATTGTTTGGTGGGAAGGATCGATTTGAAAAAAGTGTCGCTGGAGAGAGTTAGAGTCATTGCATCACAAATTTAGAATCCATCAGGGGAATGGTTGATCACACCCATTGGGAAAGGTTTTTGTTTCTTCGATTTTCGAATCACGGAGGATCTAAACAGAGTTTGGACGAAAGGCTCATGGGACTTTGACAAAATGCCTATGAGAATCAGCCAATGGACTACAAACTTCAATCCCGACAGCCAAAAGCAATCACATGGTTTGGTTTGGATTAGATTGCCTGGACTTGGTCAGGAATATTGGGAGCCGGAGGCTTTGATGTCCATAGCTCGGGGAGTGGGTATCCTATGCAAATAGATGAGAAAACCCTCAACAGAGAGTATGGATACTATGCCAATATTTTGGTTGATGTGGACCTATCCGAACCGCTGCCGGATCAAATTTATGTTAGGAAGAAGTTTACCAACTTATGGCAAACTGTCGAGGTGGGCAAACTACCAAATATGTGCACACATTGCAAAGTTGCGGGACATTTGGTAACGGAATGCCGGAGGCTTAGAAACGATATGAGGCACAATAAAAACAATGGAAACAAGGATAAGGAGGGAGTAGTGGATGTCCCCCCCCCCCCTTGGAACCGGTGGGAGAAAAAAGACGAAGAAGACACGGAAAGAAAAAGAACACTGGAGAGTCCAGCAAGCAAGGGGAGTCTTTGTGGAAAGTGAAAAGCACTGACAAGCCCAAAGAAGTTCAGACGCAAAACCGGTTCGAGGGGCTTGAATTGGATGAGATACACACGGTAGAGGACAATGATCAGATTGTGGCTTCCCATGAGGCTCAAAACCACTTCTCAGTAGGGAAATCTACAGAGAATAACATGGGGAAAGCAATGGCGCTATCCACTGCAAAGGAGCTTTCTACAGTAGACAAGATAGTTTTTGTGGAGAGGTTATCATATGCAACAGGTGCGAAGGAGCTGTTACCATCTGAAGAGGGTAACACAGCATCGAAAGGTGATGCAGAGGGTGTGAACGAGCAGTCCACAGCAGTGAATTTATCCCTAGAGGGGGTCCCTGAGAACCACACTTCAGATGGCATGACGGGGATTTCTTATACTGAGGGTGTGAAAGTGATTTCAGTTGTTGTGAAGTCAATGTATGGGTATGATCAGGTGGGATGTAGAACAGAGAAATCAGTTGAGGATGTGCTAGGTCACCTAGCAACAGGTGAGATGACCGATAAGGCAAGGTCTGAAACAGAGGCTCCTCTAGAAAAGTCCAGTGTGGCAAGAGGGATGCAAAATATGGCAAATAATGGGGCTAAGGTACCTGCAGAAGTAGCATCGCTTTTTTCGAAGTAGCGGGGATGCCGGCATCGCTCCAACATAAAGAGCCTCCTTCTATCTTAATGCCCAACTTTTGCGCAAATCTTGAAGAGGCTGTTGGATTACAAGTGGTGAACACCAAGTCTATGGGCGATAGTTTTGCATCTCCACTGGCACATGGCCCTACCTCCAACATAGTGTCTAACTTCACTCATGAAGAGGCTGTTAAGGCAAATTCTTTTACAGAGGATCAGGTTGTAAAATGGAGCTATTGAACGAATCAAAAGAGCATTAACTTAACATTTCGGCGGGGGGAGCCAAAGCAGATGAGGGTTCGAATGGCAGAGGATTTGACTTAGAATCATCGACATTGATAGGACATGTTGAGAATACATCCTTGGGTGACGGAAACAAGTCCAAATTAAGATATGAGGCAAATTCACTGTTGAGATCAGTTAACTGGTCTGACTTAGTGGATGATGAGAATGAAGAGTCCCGGGAAGAGCAATGGCAGACGATAGTAAAGAAAAAGAATAAGCCGAAATGGATGTTGCAGGAGTACTCTCCTCCATCCACAAGGGCGAGGAAAAATAACTCAGCATAATCAATGACGAACGTCCTATTCTGGAATGTTCACAGAATGAGAAGAACATCTCCTAAGTTATACTTAGAAGACATCATCTGAAGTACAAGCCAGACTTGATCGGTTTGGAAGAGCCGCTCATAGCACCCACTGTTACTCCTTCATGGTTGATTAACAGGGGCTACATTAATAATTTTGCGCATAATCACTCGGATAGCAAAATAGGAAGAATGGCATGACAGTGAATGTGGTTGTCATTAATGATTAGCATATAACTGTAAATATGAATCAGCACTTTATTTCTTTTGTACATGCCAAATGCTTCTATATACAAAGAAGAGCCTTATGGGAAGAACTTGGGGTTGTTGGTGCAGTAAACACTCCCTGGCTTGTAATTGGCGATTTCAACTCCATTACCACAAGAACTAAGAAGAAAGGTGGAAGGTATTCGAACCAAAGAGCAATGAATGAGTTCGTGGATTTCATAAACAATAATGCTCTTTTGGACACGGCTACTCTGGGGCATAGCTTCTCCTGGTGCAATAGGCAAATAGGGAAGAAGCGGATTTTGGCAAAGATAGACAGAGCTCTTGTAAGCAACAGCTGGCTGATAGAGAATCCTAACTGGAGATGCAAGATATTGCAACGCAAGTTCTCTGACCACTCACCAGTAATGGGATGGTGTCACAAAAACACTAAGCCGGAAAATGTTCCATTTCAATTTAGAAAGATCTGGCTTGAGCACAATCAGTTTATGAATATGGTAATGATAAGCTGGAGTAAGCCAATGTGTGATGGTCCAATTCATCTTGTCATGCGCTAGCTCAAAAGACTCTAGGGTACACTAAAGGCCTGGCATAAAGATACATCTTGGGGCACTAGAGATAAAATTGCTCAGGCAAACAAATCCCTCAAAGACATCCAAAAACAGCAAGAGCAAGAGTCCTTTGATGTCCAGCTGCACTTACAAGAAATGGAAATGGAGAAACTCATCTCAAACCTCATGCACACGGAAGCCACTATGTGGAAACAAAGAGCATGCATCAAAGAGGAGCTCGAAGGGGATAGAAACTCGGCTTATTTCCAGGCTAAAGCACGAATTCAGCAGTCCAAATATTTTATTGAGGAGATCAAGACAGCTGAAGGAACTATATTGCATGACCAAGGTCTTATCAAGGAGTACATGGTGCAAGCCTACAAAGCCAAGTTTGAGGCCATCCCCTTCTGAACCTCATCCCACAGGCGGTTACAAAACAACAAAATGACATGCTCATAGCTATACCCAGTAGGATAGAAATAACAGACACAGTCATGGGTATGGATCCACAAAGCTCCCCAGGTCCTGATGGCTTTCAACGCATGTTCTTCCAGAAATGTTGGAGCTGTGAGCACTGATGTTGGTCGAGCCATTAGTTCATTCTTCACTGATCACATCATCCCGCAAGGAATGAACGCAAATTTTCTGGTACTGATTCCGAAATGCAAAAACGCCCAGGAGATTGGTCAGTATAGGCCACTCTGTTTAAGTAACTTCCTTTTTAAGATTGTTACTAAAATTTTGGCTAACCGGCTAACCTCTATTGTCATGAACATCATCTGTTGTGAGCAACATGGTTTTTGAGGGGAGAAGACGGGAAGTACGGCAATTGCAATGGCCTCAGAACTCATTAATGATATGCACATAAAAAGATGGGGTGGGAACGCAGTCATCAAATTGGACATCTCTCAAGCATTTGATTCTCTAAGCTGGGATTTCCTTCTTATGGTGCTGGAGAGATTTGGATTCAGCCCAAAGTTCCGTGAAATGATCAAGAACATCCTCAGCAGCGCGAAGATTTCTATTTTGATAAATGGTGGACCATGTGGGTTTTTTGGCACTGGCAGAGGCCTTCGGCAAGGAGACCCACTATCCCCTCTCCTTTTTGCTATTGCGGAGGATGCTCTTAGCAGAAGCGTAGTGAGACTGCAAACTTCAGGCAAAATCATCCCTATGACTTTTGTTGGGAATACGCAATTATTTCATTTGAATCCGCAATTAGTAACAGGAGAGGTAGAAATAAAGGGACTTATCAAAGCAAAAAGACTTGCAAGTCCTTTGATCAGAGAGTTGTGGACTACGGCAGTTCTAAGCATGCTAGTAGCCATTTGGAAGATGAGAAATTGTCAAAGATACAATGGCCTTAAGATTCACTCCGGACACATAAGGAACCAGGTAAGGAAGGGCATTCAAGTCACTGGGCGTCTGTCTAAGAACCACATGTACAACACTGCTGCCGAACTTGATATTCTACACTCTTTAGATATCGAATGCAAGCCAAAGCCGCTCAGTGCAATTCAACAGGTCAGCTGGTACCCGCCTAAACAAGGAGAAATTAAAATCAATTGTGATGGATGTTCACTTGGAAATTCGGGAAGAGGAGGCACTGGTTTAACATTCAGAGATTACCAATCCAACTTACTTGGTATTCTGGCACATGGTCTCGGGGTGGTCACCAATTACGTGGCAGAAAGCATTGCAATTGTATTAGCAGCAGAGATAGCAATTGCGCATGGCTAGAAACTGACTCCCAATCGGTTGCTCATTCTTTCGCAAATGGTCATATTTCATGCAAACTGAAGATTAGATGGGAAAGAGCCACTCAAAACTTTATATCCTACAGGATAACACATAGTTGGAGAGAAGCTAACTTTAGTGCTGACTCGGCAACAAAGCATGGGGCGACTTTGGATTTAGATGCATCGGAATGGAGTGGATCACGACCATCTTTTGTACCCAAAATCGAGAGTCCTGATCAGGTGTACTTTAGATTTAGCTAGAGTATGTTCACTCATTTTGCAATATGGTGGGATCCTATTCTGTAACATGTTAATGATGTCTCATCATGTAACCTTATATTAATATTAATATATTCACATTTTGCCTGCAAAAAAAGACTAAAAATATTATACTAAGAGAAAAACAAGAAAAATGTGTGTGCGTTTAATTGAGTTTCTATTGAAAACTTATAGTGCTCACCCTGGAATAAATTTCTGGCTCCGCTACTAGTGCTTCCCATGCATATACTACTTACTAGATTGATGCACGCACGTTGTGCGTTTTCCTTAAAGCATCAAAGGGTAATATCGTCAATCTACTAAAAAAATAGGAGATGAGTCCCGGACATTAAAGTAGTTTAGATTTAGATATATGCATTACTCAACGATTCGAGTATAAAGAGCAAGTCCAATAGAGAGCTGCTAAAAGGTGCCACATAGGTCTTTTAACACTTGACCAAATTTGGCACCCCAAGATAAAAACCAATCCAATGCGATTTCTGTTTTGAAGTGCTAAATGATCTGGACGACATAATTTTTGCCGTCCATCCATTATTTTGTAACTTAAGTTGAATTTTTTACCGCAGGCGACACAATTTCTACCGTCCCGAGTCGAAATTTAACACCGGATGGCGGCAAAACTATGTCGTCCGTCTCCCGAACTTATTATAGCGGTTGCTAGCGAAGGTCTTAACTTTGGTTGGGTTTTGACTCCTTCCAAATTTAAGACCCTTTAGCCGACCCATTAGAATGACATTTTTGTGGTTGGGGTGCTATATTTGCCTTTAGCACCCTATATATCCCCTTATTTAAAGGCGGGGAATCGGTCGGGTTTGACCGAATCCGACAACCCAAATTTGAATAGTTCGGGTTTGGGTCACTTTTTATCCATTTACTTATTCGGTCGGATTCGGGTTCAGTCATCGGATTCGGGTTTGAGTTTGGATATATTTTTGGGCTTTTTGAATTTTTAGTGTTATCCGATCGGGTTAGTCGGGTTGGTCGGATTCGGATATTAAATTTCGGTTTTACTTTCGGGTTCGGGTTAGGATATTATGAAACTATTCGATTCGATTAATATAGCCAAATCGACCCGAACGACCCCCGCCTGCCTACCCTTATTGGACTTGCTCTCAAAGCTTAGAATTTCAACGTAAGTTTGGGCCCAAAACTCCGTAAAAGTCTACGACATCTACACACTTGGCTTTTCATATCCGGAGAAGAAAAGTACCAACAGCGACAGTATATATCACACCGATATTTGGTCAAAAAATCTCTATTACATCTTCATCCTCACACCCACAAATTGACCAGTTGGGAATAAATAGTTGTTTCAAGCTTCACAGACCACACTAGAGCTTCGTAGACGCAAGTAAGACACACCTCTCTCTCTCTCTCTCGTCACTTTTTGTTTATAAGATTATTTATTGAATCCCAATAATTCTAATTTTAGGGTTAATTGGAGACGTTGTTTAGAAACTAATCAAAGATAGCACGGAATGAAGAGAAAGCACAGTCTATGTTAAATAGATACATAACAGCAAAGAACAAAGAGAATAAGAAACCTAAAGAATGCCTCCCTTTTCTCGCTTCCGAATGTCGTGATCTTTCCGATGTTGATAAATGGAAGCGGCAGATATATGCGTGAAATTGGTGGAAAGTCACTGACATTCAAAATGAGGGGTTGGGTGAGCATCGACTTAGACCTTAATGACGAGATTAAAAACTTATTAGAGAAAAGGGCATTGGGAGCGTCGGATTATTGACTTGGGTGGTCAGAATTATATTAGGCATTCTGCGAGGAAGACTGATTTTGATGGGAATATTGTTGATGTTCCCCAATCCTAGCGGTAGAGGTCCGGGTATCGGTATTTTGGTCTTCTTGAAGAAGTTGCACAGTGTTAGAGAGTTGTTTGAGAAGCCGCTTTGAGTTGAGGAAGAGGAGGTCTAGGTATGATATTGTTAAAAGGATTGACGCGAGAGTTATTATGGGTCTCGTGATGACTAGGATGGGATATTATGTTACTACGTTCTATTTAAAGATTTTGTATTTTATACCCCATCTTTATGAACAATTGTCTAAAATCATTGAGGATATAAATGGACCAATCTATGTAAGATTTTGATTAAGGAATGCAGGTAGGGGTCTGCCTAACCCATAGCTATTGTTAAAAAAAAATGTTCTATTTAAAGATTCAGTAGCTAATTAATTAGATCTTGCATGAATACAGCCTGGGAAGTTGAAAACTTTGGGACCTTACTGTATGACAAGTTGTTTTACTTTTCCTTGATCAGTATTCGTTTATTCGTTTCCCAATTTATTAGTTAGTCTCTAACCAGCGGACATGGGTTGTACAAGTATTTCAACCGAAGAGAAAGATTGTGATTTGAAATTGCTATTGTAAGCATGTTATATTATATAAGAGCATCTATAATGGTGAGACCTCTTGAGCACCAAACACCAAAATTTTAAATTCTTGAAAATTTGGTGTTTTCCATCTTTAATGGCGAGATCTCTTTAATACGAAACCAAAAAAACATAAAACCAAACACCAAATCGGCTCGAATTTGGTGTTTGCTTTGGTGCTTAACCAAATGTACGAAACCGCGCGGTTTTTCCAACACTGCGTGGGCAAAAACACTTTCTCATTTCTGAACAAAAACAATCCTTTATTGTGGGCTTTTCTCTCACGGTGTTTCGAAAGTAGCGACTAGGTTGGGCTTTATTTGGCACGGTTTTGGAAACACCGCGAGGCACATTTGGTGCTCACTCTTTGATGTTTCCACTAAAGTTGTTTAATGTTGGTTTGCTCAAAAATATTTGGCGTTTTTAGGTCTCACCATTAAAGGTAAGTATATAGCATTGTTTCAAATTAGGCCCAAAAGAACCCTAATCATCCAAATGATAAAATCCCAGCCCACAAAACAGCCATGATTTAATGTTGACTAAATCAACAATGATCTAGTATTCTCTCAAATTAACATTTTAAACTGCACATACCCTATAAGACTTTGAATCTGCCATGTCATAACTTGTGAGAAATATTTGTAACTGTCGAATGGGGGATCTATGGGCCCCACACCAAGCATTTTTATTAGATAGATATGTAAGCATGCTCCTCAAACCATCAAAATCCATATGACATTTCATTTACCTTTTATACAGGGAGAAAAAAAAATTGGCAAAGAAGAGAATAGACAATTAGATGCACCTTATCATTGAAAATTAAATCAATTAACAAAATAAACAATATAATGAGCTAAGCTTTGTAATTCAAATTTGAAAATTTTATTTCCTAAACTGTAATAGATTTTGATTTTTAAAAATTGAAATTATAAAGTAAAAATTGTTTGTTTGCATAACATTAGTAATAAAAATCAAATAAATAAAAATAAAACTATGGACTAAAAATATTATACTAACAGATAAACAAGAAAAATGTGTGTGCGTTTAATTGAGTTTCTATTGAAAACTTATAGTGCTCACCCTGGAATAAATTTCTGGCTCCGCCACTAGTGCTTCCCATGTATATACTACTTACTAGATTGATGCACGCACGTTGTGCGTTTTGCTTAAAGCATCAAAGGGTAATATCATCAATCTACTAAAAAATAGGAGATCAGTCCCCGACATTAAAGTAGTTTAGATTTAGATATATGCATTACTCAACGCTTCCGGGGGCGTATAAGAGCAAGTCCAATGGAGAGCTGCTAAATTGGGCTGCTAAAAGGTGCCACATAGGCTTTTTACCTTGCCCAACCAAATTTGGCACCCCAAAATCAAAAAACCAATCCAACCGCGTTTTCTGTTTTGAAGTGCTAAATGATAAGGACGACATAGTTTCTGCCGTCCTTCCATTATTTTGTAACTTAAGTTGAAATTTTTTTAGACGGACGACACAGTTTCTACCGTCCGTCGAAATTTAACACATGGACGGCAGAAACTAAGTCGTCCGTCTCCCGAACTTATTATAGCAGCTGCTAGTGAAGGTCTTAACTTTGGTTGGGTTTTTGACTCCTTCCAAATTTAAGACCCTTTTAGCAACCCCATTAGAATGACATTTTTGTGGTTGGGGTGCTATATTTGCCTTTAGCACCCCATATAGCCCCCTATTTAGGGCAGGGAATCGGGTCGGGTTTGACCCGAATCCGACCCGACCCGAATCCGAATAGTTTGGGTTCGTGTCGATTTTTTTATCCGTTTACTTATTCAGGTCGGATTCGGGTTCGGGTCTGTCGAATTTAGGTTCGGGTTCGGATATATTTTTTGGGATTTTTTTGAATTTTTAGTGTTCTCCAATCGGGTTAGTCGGATTCGGATATTAAATTTCGGTTTTAATCTTGTTCGGGTTCGGTTATTATGAAACTTTTCGGATTCCGATTCGGATATAGCCATATCCGACCCGAACCCGACCCGTTCCCTGCCCTACCTTTATTGGACTTGCTCTCCAGCGCTTAGAATTTTCACTGTGGGCTGGGCCCGAAACACCATAAGGGTCTACGGCATCTACATACTTGGCTTTTCACATTCGGAGAAGAAAAGTATCACACCGACGGTATATATATCACGGTATATATTAAGGAATGCGGTAGAGAGGGCACCTAACCCATAGCTATTGTTAAAAAAAAACGTTATATTTAAAGATTCAATAGCTAATTAATTAGATCTTGCATGAATACAGCGTGGGAAGTTGAAAACTTTGGGACCTTACTGTGTGACGAGTTGTTTTACTTTTGCTTGATCAGTCTTCGTTCCTCAGTTATTAGTTAGTCTCTAACCAGCGGACATGGGTTGTATAGGTATTTCAACTGAAGAGAAAGATAGTCATTTGGTATTGCTATTGTGAGCTTGTTATATTATATATGAGCATCTATAATGGTGAGACCTCTTGAGCACCAAACACCAAATTTTCAAATTTGGTGTTATCCATCTTTAATGGCGAGATCTCTTTAATACCAAACCAAAAAAACATCAAACCAAACACCAAATCGGCTGGAATTTGGTGTTTGCTTCTGTCTTAACAAATGTCTGAAACCGTCGCGGTTTTCCAACACTGCATGGGCAAAAACACTTTCTCATTTCTGAACAAAAACAAGCCTTTATTGTGGGCTTTTCTCTCGCGGTGTTTTGAAAGCAGCGGCCGTGTTGGGCTTTATTTGGTAGCGATTTTGGAAACACATGAGTCACATTTGGTGCTCACTATTTGATGTTTCCACTAAAAGTTGTTTGGTGTTGGTTTGCTCAAAAATATTTGGTGTTTTTAGGTCTAACCATTAAAGGTAAGTATATAGCATTGTTTCAAATTAGGCCTAAAAGAACCTAATAAGCCAAATGATAAAATCCCGACCACAAAAGCGACCATGATTTAATGTTGACTAAATAAACAATGATGTAGTATTCTTTCAAATTAACATTTTAAACTGCACATACCCTATAAGACTTTGAATCTGCCATGTCATAACTTGTGAGAAATATTTATGGCTTGTCGAATGGGGGATCACAGTGGGCCCCACACCAAGCATAGATAGATATGTAAGCATGCTCCTCAAACCATCAAAAGCCATATGGCATTTCATTTTACCTTTTATCTGAGGGGAGAAAAAAATGGCAAAGAAGAGAATAGACAATTAGATGCACCTTATCATTGAAAATTAAATCAATTAACAAAATAAACAATATAATGAGCTAAGCTTTGTAATTCAAATTTGAAATTTTCATTTCCTAAACTGTAATAGATTTTGATTTTAAAAAATTGAAATTATAAAGTAAAAATTATTTGTTTGCATAGCCTTAGTAATAAAAATCAAATAAAGAAAAATAAAACGATGGACTAAAAATATTATACTAAGAGAAAAAAAAAAAAAAAAAAAAGTGTGCGTTTAATTGAGTTTCTATTGAAAACTTATAGTGCTCACCCTGGAATAAATTTATGGCTCCGCCACTAGTGCTTCCCATGTATATACTACTTACTAGATTGATGCATGCAAGTTGTGCGTTTTGCTTAAAGCATCAAAGGGAAATATCGTCAATCTACCAAAAAACAGGAGATGAGTCCCTGACATTAAAGTAGTTTAGATTTAGATATATTATTAACGCCTTCGGGTGCATTATAAGAGCAAGTCCAATAGAGAGCTGCTAAATTGGGCTGCTAAAAGGTGCCACATAGGCCTTTTAGCTTGCCCAACCAAATTTAACCGCAAAAATCAAAAACCAATCCAACCGCGTTTTTGTTTTGAAGTGCTAAATGATCTGAAACGACATAGTTTCTGCCGTCCATCCATTATTTTGTAACTTAAGTTGAAATTTTTTAGGCGGACGACCACGGTTTCTACCGTCGTCGAAATTTAACATTTAACCTGGACCGGCAAAACAATGTCGTCCGTCTCCCCAACTTATATAGCAGTTTGCTAGCGAAGGTCTTAACTTTGGTTGGGTTTTGACTCCTTCCAAATTTAAGACCCTTTTAAACCCCATTAGAATGAAATTTTTGTGATTGGGGTTCTATATTTGCCTTTAGCACCCCACATAGCTCTCTATTTGGGGCAGAGAATCGGGTCGGGTTTGACCAAAATATGAATAGTTCGAGTTTGGGTCGATTTTTTTATCCGTTTACTTATTCGGGCGGATTCGGGGTTAGTCTGCCCGTCGGGTTCGGGTTGGATATATTTTTTTTGGGCTTTTGAATTTTTAGTGTTATCCGATCAGGTTAGTCGGGTTCGGTTCGGGTTCGGGTCGGATTCGGATATTAAATTTCGGTTTTAATCGGGTTCGGGTTCGGATATTATGAAACTATTCAGATTTGGATTCGGATATAGCCATATCCAACCCGAACCCGACCCTTTCCCTGCCCTACCCTTATTGGACATGCTCTCAAGCGCTTAGAATTTTCACTGTGGGCTGGACCCGAAACTCCATAAGAGTCTACGGCATCTACATACTTGGCTTTTCACATCCGGAGAAGAAAAGTATCAACAGCGACTGTATATATCACACCGATATTCGGTCAAAAAATCTCTATTACATCTTCATCCTCCACACCACGAATTGACCGGTTAGGGAATAGATAGTTGTTTCAAGCTTCACGGACCACACTAGAGCTTCATAGGCCTTGAAGTAAAGAGACACCTCTCTCTCTCTCTCTCGTCACTTTTTGTTTATAAGATTATTTATTGAATCACAATAATTCTAATTTTAGGGTTAATTTGAGGCGTTGTTGAAAACTAATCAAAGATGGCATGAAGCGAAGAAAAGCACAATCTATGTTAAATAGATACATAACATCAAAGAGCGAAGAGAATAAGAAACCTAAAGAAGCGCCTTTTTCACCAACTTCCAAATGCCATGATCTTTCCGATCTTGATAAATGTAGGCGTGCCCGATAATCGTGAAATTGGTCGGAAAAGTGACATTCTAAGCGAGGGTTGGGTGGGCATCGACTTCCACGACCTTAATGATGAGATTAATAAACTTATTAGAGAAAAGGGCATTGGGAGTGTCGGATTATTTACTTGGGTGGTGAGAATTATACTAGGCATTCTCTCGAGGAAGGCCCGATTTGGATGGGAATATTGTTGATGTTCCCAATCCTAATGCGATAGAAGGTCACAGGTATCGGTATTTTGGTCTTTACTTGAAGAAGTTGCTTTCGGTGTTAGAGAGTTGTTTGAGAAGGCTTTTTGAGTTGAGGAAGAGGAGGTCTAGGTATGATATTTTGAAATGGATTGACGCGAGTTATTATAGGTATCGTGATGACTAGGATGGGATATTATGTTACTACGTTCTATTTAAAGATTTTGTATTTTATACCCCCTCTATATGAACAATTGTCTAAAATCCTTAAGGATATAAAAGGAACAATCTATGTAAGATTTTGATTAAGGAATGCAGGTAGGGGTCTGCCTAACCCATAGCTATTGTTAAAAAAAAACGTTCTATTTAAAGATTCAATAGCTAATTAGATCTTGCATGAATCTGACTGGGAAGTTGAAAACTTTAGGACCTAACTGTGTGACGAGTTGTTTTACTTTTGCTTGATCAATCTTCATTTATTAGTTTCTCGGTTTTTAGTTAGTCTCTAACCAAATGGACATGGGTTGTCTGGGTATTTCAACCAGAAGAAAGATAGTCATTTGGTATTGCTATTGTAAGCTTGTTATATTATATAAGAGCATCTATAATGGTGAGACCTCTTGAGCACCAAACACCAAATTTTCAAATTCTTGAAAATTTGGCGTTTTCGACTTTATTGGTGACATCTCTTTAATACCAAACCAAAAACATCAAACCAAACACCAAATCGGTTTGGAATTTGGTGTTTGCTTTGGTGCTTAACCAAATATCACTGAAGCTAGCGGTTTTTCCAACCTGGCGTGGTGATAAAAGCCAAAACTGTAGTTTTAACCACATGTGATCATACTTTTAGACCAATTGTGTGAGTAATAATTAAGAGTTAGCGATTCGTGTTTTATGCATTTCGGGTTTCAAAGTCCATTATGTGCGAGAAATGTGCCACTTTAAGCGAGATAAAGGAGCAAAGGTGGGTTACTAAGTAGTTCCGTGATTAAAGGCCAAGATTCAAGAAGAAGAAAAAGCCTTCCTAAAGCCCGGTCAAAGCTGAAAAGTCGACCGCAGGCGAAACACACAAGTCAGCAAAACTTCCGAAGGCCGTATCTTTGGACTCATACCTTGGAATGGGGCCTACCTTATGTCAAAACGACCGCCTCGGAAAGAGCTTTCCAATGGTCCAAGCCTTGACCCAATCAGAGGAGCAGAAGTAGACGAAAAGTCTATTGAAGCCAACTGCAGCTGAAGAGGCCTTTTTGGACTGAAAGAATTGGGTTTTGGGCCTGATTCTCTGGCCCAAAACATGGCTCCAAGCCCATGCACGATTTTTGGATCTGAAAGTATAAAAACCAAAGCTTAGCTCTTTGTTAATGGTAGATTTTTTAGTAGAGAATGGTAGATAGAAAGTAGTTTAAAATAGAAAGTAGCCATTAGAATAAAACTAGATCTAGATTTAATTGTTTTAATTAAGTTTAGTTTCAAATCCAATTCTTGTTTTAGATTAAACTCTTAGAATCATTACTCTTAATTAGTTTGATTAATAAAATAGCTAGTTTGTTAATTTAGATTCTTGTCATTTACATTTGTGTTAGATCGATTTCATTTATTACTTGTTATTCAATTCTTAGTTATTAATTAGATTTTAATTATTGTTTAATTTAGATTAGTAAATTTCAATTCTTTATGTCATGTTTAGTTTAAATTTAATCGGAAATGATTGCGTAATGATTCTCGGCTAAACCTCCATTAGAGGGGTTGAGAAGCCTTGATGAAAACTTGATTCGATTATCGTTAAGTCGTCGTAATTTCCTTTCCACTCTAGAAGCGATTAGTTCACCATGAGAATGGGTTTAATCGTTCACATGCTAGTTATGAATTGGTAGGAATGTCATGTGTAATTAGGGATTAGGAAGAACCAATTGTTACCGAAGCGGTTCAATTCTGATTCTGACGATTAAATCGTTAATAGGATTAAGTTGAGTTAAGGTGGAATCAATCCCCTCAACTCCTTATAATCGAATCAGCGTAGCATTCCCATAGTTATTTTGATAACCGACTAGTTGCATCTTGTGGGTAGTTGCATGTAGTCTAGTTGCCACTTAAGTAAATCTCTCATTAGACTTTTTAGTTAAGATTACTTATCGTAGAGAACATTAACATCTTGGAAGAACTAGGAGTGGAGCGAATTTCCTACTCCACTATATCTCATAGGATTGAGAGTAGAATCTTTGATAAATTAGGCACGTAAACTATCGTTTAGTTTTACTTACGTTTAGAGTTTCATCGCTTTATTCATTAGTAAAACTATTCTTTTCGTTTATCAAATGGCGCCCATTGCCATCTTAGTTTCACTTTTCGCATTGTTTTAAGTAGAGTAAGTACTTTTCTTAAAGTCCCATTTCACCCACCCACCCTTGTTTTGATTCATCTTGTGGTTTTCTGTTTCATCGTTGAAAAGTTTCGGGACAAAAATACAGCGGCGACCCGGCGCTATAAGGAGGCGCACAATATAGCTGGAACAACGACCCGCCCATGTGGAGCCGCGACCGCCCTAAAAACACGTAATTTGAAAATTACGGGGCGACGCGGCATATGAAAGCGCACCAGCCGCCCTTTGCTAATTTTTCAGGGAATTCTACGGTTTTGATTCGAACTTTGATTTTTCAAGTTTTTCGGTGTTCTAACTTGTTATATACCTTTGAACAGCGTAAACAAGGCGCTATTCATAATAAAGCAAGGGGGCCTTGTCGGTATTCCTTTCTTCCACACCTCGCGTCTCTGTTAGAGGTTTATACTAGTATATCGAGAATTGTTGGAGTGTTGATGTGTTTAGCTAAGTTTGGTTTTAGCCTTGTATGAGATTAAAGGTGCGGCGAACAAAAACACGAATGTAATTACCGCAACAACGTCAACAAACAAGTCTATCTAGTATACCACCCATTACACCTCTAGCTACTATTTCACACCGCGTCACGACCTGATGCCCGGCGAAGAAGAGACTCCTCTCTCTGACTCTACAAAGCCTTGGCGGCGACCCCAAATCTTGCATCGTTCTAGTAGACCCGATTAGGGATTTCGAATCCCCAAATATTTTAATTTGTTACCGTTTTTTTCATGGATTAGACCATGAAAAACCTTATCGGCTTACATCGTAGGATTGAACAAGTCCTAACAACATTCCACCATCCTACGGTTGGTGCGGAACAAATTAAACTTCGGGGTATTCCCTTTCACCTTAGCCCGATAAAGGGCGTCTTGGTTAAGCTTTTGCCCAAGCGCCTAATTATGTGGACTCGTGGGCTAAACTTGTTCATTTGTTTATGGAACATTTTTACCCACCCCTAAAGGCGGATGAGATGCTTTCTAAGATTCATTTCTTTTCGACAAAATCCTCATGAAACATTTTGGAGGCTTGGAATCGTTTCACCGATCTCCTTATAGAGTGTCGACATCATAACTTAGCGAAAGACCGTTAGTTAGGTACTTTTTCAAAGGACTTCTACACCACCATAAAGAAGTCCTGAACCTAATGAATGGGGGTAGTTTCTTAAGCAAAGGAGCCTCGGAGGCTTATAAATTTTTAGAGGATCAAACTAAAAGCGAAATAACAACAAGCCGGGGGTAGTGATGATATCCACCGCTCAGCTAGTTCTTCTAATATCTGATTAAGGCCGCCCGGTATGTTTGAAATTAAACCGACCCGAGCTTAAAACTCTAATCGAATCACTCACTAAAAAGGTAGAGGCCATTTACGTTCAACAAAGCCTATTCGTCATGAGCGTAAATTCAAATCCATGTAGTTTACATTTGGAGCCACGAGCATCCCGACTCCACATCCTATTGCCTATGAGCGGGCTTGTTCCATCAATAGTGAACCTAAGCCCTTGGAGACAAAATCCCACCGGTTGGAGAAATAACCAACCGTCCACACCTCCAGTACAATAATCAATATGTTAGGCCAACACAAAGTTTTAACCAAGCTCCACCCACGACAAGGGCGGGTCGGGGTAATTTTAATAATTATAACAACCAAATGCAACCTCGACAAGGTCAAGCACAAAGTCAAGGTAGTTATAATAATTATAATGCTAATAGAGGTATTGTTCCGTAAATAATAACTATCAAAATCCACCCATAAATAATTCCGCGTGAAATAGTTCGGTCCACCACACCATGACTACTACACCCACCTGAACGGATCATCTTGACACCTTCATACAAGTAAGCCAAAAAACTTTTCCAAACCATGGCTCAATCTAACCAAGCGGCTTCTACAATCCGTTAATAATTTAACCCACGGTTGGCTCAAGATAAAGCCCGACCCAAAGGTGTGTTTCCAAGCCACGAAATACCTAATCCTAAAATAACAAATACAGCCTTTGAGGTAACCGATAATACTAGTAAATAATATGAAAATGTAGGTGAGCTAAAGGCCATCACCACTCTCGGCGAGTGGTTGATAACAAAGTAACTATGCCTATAGTTACCCGCGATAGCCCTACCTGCTATTTTACTAGATCTTGAAATAGAAACTGAAGAGCCTACCAGCGTAGAGGTACCGATTCTGACCTGACCTAAAGAAGCAGAAAGCCGGGTTAAACATCCGGGTGATACCATTGCTAAATATAAACGAAACCACCGTTTCCACAAAAATTAGCCGTGTTAACTAGGGATACTAATTATGAGGAGATTAGGGGCGTTTTCAAGAATCTAACTATAAACCTTCATTTCCTCGAAGCTATTAAAAGCTACCACACCATGCTAAGTTTCTTAAGGAATTGTGTACTACTAGGCATAAGACCAATATACCAAGCGGCCTTTTTAGCGGAACAATTCCCAACTCTATCTGAACATAATGGAATTGTTAAGTACAAGGACCACAGTAGATCCTCCTTGTCTGATGCACCTTAGGAGATTCTTATCGACGACTGCGTTATTAGACTTAGGGGCTAGTGTTAACTTACTCCGTTTTATTTGTATAGACAAATAGGTCTAGGCGAGATGCAACCCACTAAAATGGCGTTGCAATTAGGCTGATCGGTCTATTAAGTATCCTAAAGGGAATCGTCGAAAATGTTACGGTAAAAGTTTAGGATTTTTACTATCCGGCTGATTTTGTCATCCTCGATCTGAAGTTAGATTAACGAGTGTCGATAATCTTAGGGCGTCCTTTCTCGGCAACTGCCAATGCGGCTCATTAATTGCGCGATGGTTCAATGTCCATGTCTTTTGGCCATCTTCTTTGTTGAAGTCAATGTTTTAAAACAAAGAACCGATTACCCGATTAAATCATGGATGGAGAGGTTAGCATGATTGAGAGCTTTTGCTCAAGATTATTTCAACAACCGTTCCACGATAATCATATGCCCAAATTTCTTTCCTTTGGAAGTTCAGACTCCAACATTTCCATCCCTACACTAGTCGATACACATATTACGGATGAGGATGAGATAGATGACTTTCTCAAAGATATAGAGGGACTATCATAGTAGCGAGGATATGACCAATCTAGATGAGCAATTCGATGAGTTTCTTAGAGTAGGTGATAATTCACCCTATCAAGAACTACTTTCCACAACATCCACCTCGATTTCCCTCATTCCACCCTTTCAAAGGAATCTCGAGTTTGCACTTTCGATCCTTTTGTTTTCTTCATTGCTTCATAAGTTTTTAAATCCGCTTTAGTAAACAAATACTTGAAAGACAAAAGCGTTTGACACCTTCATTTTTAGACTTGAAATAGTCCTTACACACACCATGAATGAGTTTTGTGCTAAAACCACATCCTCATTGTTTACATGCTTTGTCCTTCTACAACTTATCCATATCCACCATATTCTCCTGACCATTCACTTTTCCACACTTATTTACTAGAACACTCCACTCGTTCAAAATGAAAAAGAAGGTACATGCTAGGTTACGTAATAGGGTTATCGGACTTAGTTTTCATTTCACTAGGTTTAAATCATAGGAAATCTTGGTGCTTGATTGTGTTTGGATATGTTTTCTACGTGATATTTATTTATGGAATGATCCTGACTATTTGGTTGTTGATATATGATAAAGCTGCATGTTCATACATATGTTTAGATAAAGTCTCGAGTATCGACTATAAGCGACTCAACTTTTGTGTTTGGTGCATTTCTTTTCATTTCCATATATTGGTGAGTGCACCATTAAAAGGTAACGGGCCCTCCCTATGGAGAGTGTGTGGTACGTAAGTACGGATCCTAAGTCCACGTTTAACATAATTCCGTTTTCCACTTTTGCATGTTTTCTCGAATTTTTTGAGTCATGTTTCTCTGGGGTGAATTATGTCTTTCTTGCTCATTGTTTTTCCTTATAAAAGTAAAAAATATTAAATAATAAACATAGTAAACTAGGAAGTCTCGGGGAATCGACTTTAAAAGACCCATTTGCTAAAACAAATTTTCTAAGCCGTTGTAAAAATTTGTTTGGGGGTGAAGTGTTTGTGTTTCCGATCCTAAAATGTTTTATGTCCCACTAGAATTTCTTAGGCGTTTAATTGTATTCCGATTCAGGTTGACATAATCTATGAATTTAGAGTTGATCGTTAAGCATAGCGTCGTCATGCACCTTGCGCCGAGGCATTTTCACTATCTTATATGTCATCCACGGTCGGAATAGAATGTTTTATGGATCATTGGATTGGAAATTCTCTCCTGATCATTTCATATCTCATTCACAAAAATCGGACCCGATAGCGAAGTGGCAATTTTGATTTGAAGTTTTAAAAAAATCGAAAAATTCACAAATTTTCAATTGGGCTTGGGCCCCACCAGCCCATCGACAATTACGCCATGCTTACCTTCAACGATCGCGTTCATCTTCTCCAAACCGCCATTAACAAAGCTTCCAAAACCTAAAATAAATAAATAAATAAATAAAAACAAAACCCGATTACCAGCTCACAATCAAAGACCCAACCCAATCGACTCCAACCGCGCATTCGCGACCTCCACCAATTTAAATCAACAAAACCACCGAAAAATCAAAATAAAATAAAAAAATTGGTGCTGCCGTTACCACCACCCACCCACCATCGTTCCTTTTAGAGAGGTGTCGCGTTGCTTCCCCTTACCTTCTACAAACCTCAACTGTATTCAAACTTCCAATGGCTCAACAATGGCCGAATTTTACGAGCAAGCTTTTACAAGCGACCACTTGGCGCCATTTCACGGTGTGAAATGATCGGTCGAGACTGGAATAGCTTGTGGTACTTCGACTGAAACCTATTACCACGAAGACTTAGTCCGGCGATTCTCTGATGCGAGGGAGTTGGAAGGGACTAGGATTTTTGTTGTGGTGGCGAAGGAGGAAGGAAGTGACTCTTGGGTTGTTGGGTGAGATTCTAGGCATTCCACCTAGAATCCATCACGGATGTCATGTTACGAGGAGTCCCAATATAATGGGGTAGAGCCATTGATGAGCGTGGCGATTCTGAAGGGAACTACATGCGAGATCGCATTGTGTTCGCCGGCATCCCTTATGACCAACCGGTGGCGGCTCGATGGATTGGTCGGGCGCGTCTGGGGAAGGAGAATGTCGGTGACATCGGCTGAACTACCTCCACATCTTATGGATACTCGAGGAGGCGGAAATGCGAGTTACGCATCTTGGAGTTTTGCTTAACATGATTAGGGGAGTAGGGAAGTCTGTTGCACCTCTCCCTGTGTTGATAACCAAGATCATCTTTGAAGTTGAGGCGACTCGGGTCGATAGGACATACATCACCTACACGAAACCATCGCATCTATAAGGAGTGTGTCCAGCGAGTTTGGAGGTTGGTGAGGATGGGGGAAGCGAGAATGCCGAGGAGGATGGGGGAAGCGAGAATGCCTCGGAGGATCGAGGAGGATTTGACTTGTTTTGATCGCGGATGCCACGGAGAGGTCTTGGTCGGGGCCGCGAGCGCATGGCGTAATTCATCGTGGCATCGTTAAGCTCCACACCATCTACGAACCTCCGGACTCGGCGGGCAACTATCCATCATAACCCGAGATCCGTACCTAGAGAGGATGAGAGGTGGGAACGAGATGAGGGCGAGCTAGAAGCTCGGCGCCGATTCGGACCGACATGCTTTCGCCGCGATTCCCACCTCATGGGGACTCTCGCCGAGGACACACCATCGAGCCCGCCGCGTGGTCGTCGGTGAAGGGCGAATGGTGATGGCCATCGGGAGCTCGAGGAGCCATCTCCCCGGCGTGTGCCTCCATTACCGATGCTGGGAGTGATTAGGGATAGTATCGTTTGATGTTCTATTTTTATTGTAGTTTCATTATTGTCATTTATTTTCATGTAAGTTTTATTTCCGTAATTTGAATTTTGTAGTGAAATGTACTTGAATGAAAATTTTAATATAATGTGGTTATTTTCATTATGCGTGGTTGTTTAATATTGATCCCACCTTCCCAAATTGTTTGGGGTGGTTTTATCTATTCGGCATTATTTTTATATGACCCTCGTCTTAGAATTTATTCTTGAGTCAAGGTGAAAATATGTCCGTTTAGGCATATCTATGAATAAGTACCATGGTAGGATGAAATATCGATTAAATAGGTAGATTCTATCATAAATTCAACCTAAAAGATACTAGGTTTGTTTTAGAATCAAGAAAATGAGTTGTTTCCGTTTTGGGTTTGAAAATTTTGGTATTTCCGGAAGCTGCCAAGTAAAACCTTTTGGCAACTTCCGATCCGTTTAGCAACTTAAAACCTATATAAACTTCATACATTCTACACTCACAACTCACAATACACCTAACCTCCATCACTCACGTTCACTCCCCGCGAATCCGTTTAGTCTCATTTTCGAGTTTCAAGCAACTCCGAAGCACTCGCTCTGCAATTTTTTTTTTTTTGTCGGGCCTTTTTTCGCGCCAAGGTGTATGAACCGGCCTCAAACACTGGATTTCAATTCTTGAGGCCTTCGCGCCAAGAGAAGCGCTCTTTCGCCACGACTTCCGTGGACTGAAAAATTCGGTTTTCTTTGGGTAGTTTCGGATCATTAGCACCTATTCGGGCGTAATTTTGAGATGACATCTCTAACATTGATCTGCGGAACAGTCTTTGAAGATTTGTTCCAAAAGCACTACTTATGGTGCTTGGTTTTGTGGCGATCACATCATCGTTGGTTAGGGCCGCTTATGGTAAGACGATGCACTTTATTCTCCAACACTAGCATCTTATTTTTCACGATAAGCGCATTTTCTTTGAAAGACCCGGATGGAGAACAAGTGTTCTCCATCAACATTGATAATGAACCATGGAAATTACGGGTTCTTGCTAGCATTTGTTCTTGGACTTGCTATGCCCACTTTGAAATACAAGACCCATGGTGTTATTGGGTAGATAATATGTATGTCTACACTTATGAGTTTTGCATGAGTCGTATGGGGGGCATTTTCGTGTCGAGGACCAAGGGGACTATAACGTCGCTTTTGGTAGCTTTGTCCATGAACATAGGAACTGTTATGTTTTGGATCATGCTAAACATTTTAGGGAATGGCGTTTTTCTTACGTGAATGATGCCACTTGCGGCGTTTTCCTTGCTTTAGCCCGGGGGCGTATGTGTCATGACCTTCCCGAACCTTGATGTCTAGTTTAGCTTTCGATCCCATAGCATGAGGCATAAGTTCCTTCTTATGCCTGTTCTAGTTCCGTATTATGCTATGTTTCTTTCGGTTTTTTACACGTTTCCGCGGATTGGATTCACGATTAACACCTTTATCACGACCCACCAATAGTATTATTCGATCCTTCCGTGCAATGACTTGGCAAAGGGTGGAGGATACAACCTCATCGAGGTTGCACCCTACACCCGTCCGGACCAAGTGGCCCTTAATAGGTTAGCAATAATAGATGATAAATGGCGGGAAGCCTGGCAAATTATCATGGCATGGCGGGGCCTAAAGGAACCTCACTTCTTTATGGAAGAAGAGGATGAGGAAGATAATGAGTAATCGCGAGATAAGGTAAGTTTTCATTCTAGTTAGTGTCTGCTTATGTCCCAAGCAATTTCATTCTTGTTAACCCCATAATGGGTAGAACTTCATTATAGAGTTCGCGTCGGTTTTATTTCCTATATTAGATGCGTTCTAACTTTGTTTTGCGGATGTTCTGAATTTTACACGTTTGATGGTATTTTTTTCTACCCTATTTATTTACAATACTTTGAGGGACAAAGCATGCTTCTTGTTTGGGGGCATAGAAACCGCGTGTAATTAAGGCATCTGCTAGGATATAGATATGTATAATATGCATTTGTTATCTAGTTAAAATTTCAAAAATTCAAAAATATAAATAAATAAGTTTATGCTATACACTTAGGAATATTTGTATTGTTTTTCTTTCTCTATGCTCTTAGCAATCTAGAAGTCTCCGCGTAGCTTTTGCATCGAGAATAATTGTTAGAAACTTAGGTTAATATGTAGGTAATAATCTTTGCATCTATCTATAAATATATTACATGAGTATCTATGATTGTTAGCGATAAGTTTAAAATCTAGGCTAGAGTACTTATTACTACAAAATCCTGTGAGAATATAGCCTAAAGCCTTATATGAAGCCGAAACATTTGAGAAATGATACAAGGGAGAAAAAATCCGGATAGAAAATCCTGCGTCCACTTGCGATCACTATGCCATATCTAAAAGCGAGAATTTAGGCCCTCTTTGGATCGATATAGCGAGAAATTCAAACCTATGAATTATTTTCGCTAATTAAGCCCCTCTGAGCCTTTCTTTAGCCTTTCATAAATCACAAATCCTTTACCAAAAACAAAACAAAATAAAAAATTCAACCTACCCAATTTAGATAAATCTGAAAATAGAATGAGGAAGAAAGAAGAAGAAAAACTTGTGTAAACAAAGGTTAGTTAATGGCTTGAGAAAATAAAGAAAAGAAGTTTCCATCCAAAAGAAAAGAAAAAGAAAAATAGAAATAAAATAAAAACTCCAAAATAGAATAAAGGGAGTCAAAAAGCGAAAAAGAAAAAAAAAAAAAAAATGGCTAAGGATAGAAACAAAGTGTAGAAGCAAAAGTAAATAACAAGGTTTTCTCTAGTTACATAATCTGAAGACTCTATTATCTCCGGACTTGTCCTTTTTGAATATCCATTTCCTTCCTTCTTAAACCATCTCCTAATCCCATGACACCTAATAAAGACCTCTACAGCTCAATTAGGAATAGGTTAGTGTGATAGTAAGTAGCGAGATGTGTTTGATTGACTCCGACTTCCTTGTTGTCATTGAGATTGTAAGGTAAAGTGTACTTTTTACCCCTGGCTAGATGGAACAGTGGAAAAATCAGTGTTGTATCTTGACTATTATTGTGAGAACCTACTTAAGGCAGCTATTAGGGTTTAAACTTGAACACCGCTAGGCATTTCATAGTATTACTCATTGTATATATGTTTATTCTAGATGATTGATTATTATGCATATATTAGCTTAGGTTTTAGACTTGACTACTCTATATGCATTGCTAGTGGGAGGTATAGTTAATTTAGAGCATGAATCTGAGACAATAGTTTTTTTATTTCTTAGTGGTTGTAGTATAGATGAAGTTTGTGAGTACCTTCACGGGAAAACTCTCCGCGAGGCTATAACTTCGTCCACTAGGGAATTCCTAGTGGTTTAAGGCCACTTGTTGCATATATGGTCAATCTGATCGCTTTCAATGAAGCGAGTAGATAAAACTCCATTTTTGGTCACTTATTCTAATTTCCACATCTTTGCTTGAGGACAAACAAAATGCTATTTTGGGGGTGGTTTGATAAAAGCCCAAAACTGTAGTTTTAACCACTATGCCACTGTCATACTTTTAGACCAATTATGTGAGTAATAATTAAAAGTTAACACCGATTCACGTGTTTTTATGCATTTCAGGTTTCAAAGTCCATTAATGTGCGAAATGTGCCACTTTAAGCGAGATAAAAGGAGCAAAGGTTAGATTCTTATGTAGTTCCGTGATTAAAGGCCAAGATTCAAGAAGACAAAGCCTTCCTAAAAACCCGGTTAAAAAGGCTGAAAAGTCGACCGCCGAAATAACACCTAAGTCGTGAGAACTTCCGAAGGCGCATCTTTGGACTCGGACCTGGAATGGGGCCTACCTTATGTCAAAACGACCCGGGATCGGAAGAGCTTTCTAATGGTCCCGTCCCTTGACCCATCAGAGTAGCAGAAGTGGACGAAAAGTCTGTTAAAACCAACTGCAATGAAAAGGCCTTTTGGGTGAAAGAATTGGGTTTTGGGCACGATTCTCTTACCCAAAACATGGCTCCAAGCCCATGCACGATTTTTGGATCTGAAAGTATAAAAGCCAAAGCAGCTCTTTGTTAATGGTAGATTTTTTAGTAGAGAATGGTAGATAGAAAGTAATTTAAAATAGAAAGTAGCCGTTAGAATAGGCTTACAGATCTAGATTTAATTGTTTTAATTAAGTTTAGTTTTAAATCCAATTCTTGTTTTAGATTAAACTCTTAGAATCATTACTCTTAATGGTTTGATTAATAGCCAGTTTGTTAATTTCGATTCTTGTCATTTACATTTGTGTTAGATATGATTTCATTTATTACTTGTTATTGATTCTTAGTTATTAATTAGATTTTAATTATTGTTTAATTTAGATTAGTAAATTTTAATTCTTTATATCATGTTTAGTTTAAATTTAATCTAAAATGATTAAGTAATGATTCTTCTGCTAAACCTCGTTAGAGGGGATTGAGAAGCGCGGATGAAAGCTTGATTAAGGGTATCGTAGAGTCGTCGTAATTTCCTTTCCTCTAGAAACGATTAGTTCACCATGAGAATGGGTTTGTCGTTCACATGCTAGTTATGAATTGGTAGGAATGCCATGTGTAATTAGGGATTAGGAAGAAACCCAATTGTTTTCGCGCGCGGTTCAATCCCCGATTCTGACGATTAAATGCGTTAATAGGATTAGGATTGAGTTAAGGTGGAATCAATCCCCCCTAACCTTATAATCGAATCAACGCAGCATTCCCATAGTTATTTTGATAACCTAGCTAGTTGCATCTTGTGGGTAGTTGCATGTCGTGTCAGAGTTGCCACTTAAATAAATCTCTCATTAGACTTTTAGTTAAGATTACTTATACGTGAGAGACATGCGGAAGAACTAGGGCTGGAGCGAACTTCCTTTCCACTTATATCTCGTAGGATTGAGAGTAGAATCTTTGATAAATTAGACGCGTAAACTATCGTTTAGTTTTACTTACGTTTTAAAAAAGAAGAAGGATTTTATAGGCACCCATGCAGCTATACCTAACTGAGTCCAAGTGTATTTAATGACCCATGTGATTATGTACAAGATCATAGGGATCCACATTAAGTCTTTGTCATGCGTGACATATCCAAATACAATTAATGAGATGGTTTAATGTTTAGAAAATACTTGAGGAAAGTTTCTGTAGTTAAACTTACATTAATTTCAGAATGATGATCATAACTCAAGAATAGAATATGGATAATAATCGAAATGCATGTGACAAGCAAGTTATGCACTTAGAATAAGTATACATTTTCTCTCGCTAACACTATGTGTATCCATTAATTATTTTGGGCGAAGTTTTGGATGGCCTTTCTTTGTTATGGGTTTGTTTATTTATTTACTTACATATTATTATTATTATTATTATTTTTATTTTTATTTTTATTTTTTTTATTTTTATTTTTATTTTATTTTATACTTTTTATATACAAATGTATGTCGGTGTTAACGGGTCAACAACACCGAAATCCAAATAAAAACAACACATCACAACAAAATTTTAACTCGTAACTTTCATGTCGCCTGGCCTGGTAATCCAAATGCATCAGTGGGCTTATCCTTTATGTTTGGGGCATGTGGTTTAGGATTTCGGCATCATCCTTGACCAATGTGTAATGGTCTAATAATAATATTACCCTAGTACATATGGTATAGCTCAAACCTCCCGGAAACAAATACATAGAAAACTGAACGGGTTGGCCTAGTGGAATCCATCATTGCCCGCATCTAACTAGGAAATGTCCGACGGTGCATATCACGACTCTCTTCGGGCACCATGGCCGGGTGCTAATAAAACAAAACGAAAGTATATACATGTTGAAGTCTTTAACGCCAGATCCTCAAGACGAATGTGAGTCTTTTAACGCCGATCCTCAAGACGAATCCCAACCTCCTGGGGAGCAACGGACGACGACGAAGTTTATCCCGCTGAGCTGGTGTCGCATAATAATATACCTTTTATACCGCTCATCTCGATAAAAGATCAAGACCCGACGTAAAGGAGTTTGATACCATACACCACCATTTTCCCATCCTTTTCGGCCGCTTCGGAGCAAAAAGTACTACGACCATTACCAATTTGAGATGGGTGAGATTTGGACCAAAATGATGACTTGGAGTTCGTGGAGGAAGAGAATAGAAAAGGGAGGAGAAAGAAGGAGTTGAAATTTTGGGTACCCATTGTTTTCCTGAGGCACGCTTTGCTCGATTATCGTAAGACATTTATACTCACCAAGCAGAGTTTTCGTGGGACTAAGGTTCCGCTTTGCAACCACACACTCTAGGGAATTTTAGAAAAGAAAATAAGAGGGCCCGGCAATTCTAATAGCATACTTTTCCTGTTTAAATACATGGAAAAAGTACACCAAATAATCTATTAGTCCGGTAGGTAGACTGGATCATTGAGAAGAGTCTCTTCGACATCCGGAGAGCGCCACTCATGATAATGTTTAAGGCGCTACCGCCATTTACTTGAATTCGCTACCATCATTTTCGCTTTTCATTGAGATAGCCCCATAAGGGTGACAGCAGAGACAAATGAAAGGACCGCAATCATCGAAGTTTTAATTTTCCCCGAAAAAAAATGTAATCTTGAAGTTGTACATCAAAACTTTTTGACCGACTTTGAACGCTTTTCGCAATAATATGTGCTTGTCATGCACTCTTTTCATGTTGGCTTTATAGGATTTCGAGATCATAGGCATCACCCGAATTTCAAGCTCATTTAATCGCAAATTTCTTTTTCGCCGCCATGTTAGTGTTATAATTGAGGCTTTTGATGGCCCATAGAGCACGGTGCTCAAGTTCAACCGCAGATGACAAGGTTTTCCAAAAACGAGGGCGATACGGAGACATCCCTATAGTGTCTTAAAAGTCGCTCAGATGCCCACAAGGCATCGATAATCATAGAGACCAGTCTTTTCTAGATGGATTGACGCTTTTTCCAAAATGGATTTTATTTCTCGATTAGAGACTTCTACTTGATTAATCGGTTTGAGGATGATAATGAGTTGCCACTTTGTGCGGACTCCATATTTCTTTACTAATGATTCAAAAATTTTATTGCGTAAATGTTTTCCCCGCCACTAATTATAGCTTTGAACACCAAATCGAGAAAAATATTTTCTTTATAAAACAAAACGACCGCTTTTATGATCGTTAGCTCGACATGCCAATGCCTCAATCCATTTTGACACATAGTCAACTGCTACAAGTATGTATAGGAAGCCATGAGAATTTGGAAATGGACCCATGAAGTCGATGCCCCATACATCAAAGATTTCCACAATTAGAATGGGATTTAAGGGCATCATATTACGCTGAGTAATGCGACCTAACTGCTGGCAAATATTGCATGCTTTGCAATGCTCATGTGCATCTCTAAACAAGTGTTGGCCAATAAAACCACATTATAGAACCTTGGCCGCAGTTTTCTTTACTTCACTAAAATGACCACCACAAGATTGTTCATGGCGTAAGGATAACACATCGCCAGGTTCCCACCGGGAATGCAACGGTGGATTAGTTGGTCCGAACAATACTTGAAGAGGTAGGGATCATCCCGTAAATAGAATTTCACAAAGGATAAAAACTTTTTCCGGTCATTACGGTGACCAAGATAAAGGAACTTCCCTCGGTAACTAAGTAATTTACTATGTCAACAAGCACTCGCGGGACGAAAAAATAGAGTACAAGTGTTCATCCGAAAGGAATCACGATAGGTTCAAGTATCGCGATCAACATCACCGACAAGTCTTGATAAATGGTCCGCAAACTACATTTTCGCTACCTTTTTTATCTCTAATTTCGAGTAAACTCTTTGCAAAAGGAGAATCCATCGATCAACCTTTGTTTTGCATCTTTTTCGCTAATAGATAACGGCGCCGCATGGTCGCTGTAGACAATAGTTGAGAACCCACTAGGTAAGGACGAAACTTATCTAACGATATACAACGGCGAAACTCTTTCTCGGTGGTATAGTTACGCTTGAGCTTCATTAAGGGTTTTACTCGCATAGTAAATGACAACCGGCTTTATCTTCTCGGCGCGTTGTTCTAAGATGTTCCTATAGCATAGTCGCCACCACACATTAATTCAAAAGGTTTAGACCAATCGTGGTTGAATTATGGGAGCGTAGTTAAAGCGTTTTTAATACCTCAAAGGCTTGTTTGCAACCTAAACTCAAATAAAAACGGATCTTTAAGCAGAGATTGGTTAAAGGTCTAGCAACCTTTGAGAAATCTTGAATAAATCTCCTATAGAAACCCGCGGTCCTAAGAATGCCAATGTCTCGAACTGTTTTTGGTATAGGAAGTGAAGCAATTTTTCTATCTTAGCTTTGTCGACTTCGATTCCGCCCTTTGAAACGATATGTCCTAAAACTATTCCTTTAGTAACCATGAAATGGCATTTTTCCCAATTAAGAACAAGGTTTTTCTCTTCACAACGTAAAGAGACTTTTCAAGATTTGATAGACAGCCTATCGAAAGAATCTCCATAAATTGAGAAATCGCCCATGAATACTTCCATAAACCGCTCAACCATATCACCAAAAATATGAAGCATGCAAATAAAAAAGTACCAGTGCATTGCAAAGGCCAAAAGGCATTCGCCCGCCTATATGCAAATGTACCAAATGGACAGTGAACGCTTGTCTTTTCTTGATCGCCAGGGTCTATGACTATCCGAAAAATAACCGAATAACCATCAAGAAAGCAAGAATAGGCATGACCGCTAAACGCTCGAAAGCATCCGATCGATGAATGGAAGTGGAAAGTGATCCTTACGAGTGACGCATTAAGTTTGCGATAGTTAATGCATATTCGCCATTTTATCGATACGAGCGAAATGCATTCATCTTTATCATTTCGCATAACCGTAATGCCAGATTTCTTTGAACTACGCGGTACAGACTCACCCAAACACTATCGAGATAGGGTAAATAATACCCGCGATCTAGTAATTTTAACACCTCCTCTCTCGACCACATCTTTCATGGTGGTTTAGGCGACGCTTGTGGTTCACGCGACGCCCTAGCATTTTCTTCCGTGTATGCATGGGTGCACACATTAGGTTCAATGCCTTTAATGTCATCGAGGGACCATCCAATAGCAGAACGATGTTGTTGAATGACATTAATTAAACGAGCTTCCCCGATCGCTACCAATTGTGAAGAAATAATAACCGGTGACGCACCATCAAAGATCAAGTCAGACGATTTTAATTCGGCGGAAGAGGTTTTAAATCAGGGTGGGCGGAGCTGGTATTAAAGATTCTTGAGGAAGGTCATCATCCATGTAGTAAAATGATTGATGATCATCCAAGCTACTAGACATCACCGTTGTAGGGTCAAATAATGGTACCGACTCTAATAACTCATTTACTTCTTGTGTATAATCATCGCCCTCAAACTCGAGTCGCTAAAGGAAAGAAATTGGTACACTTTCATCTTCGTGAAAAGAGTTTGTAAAATACTTTCATGAATGTTGTCAACCCCGCCGACCTCACCATCAATGTCGCTCGAAGTTGTTTCATCAACTTGAACACATTCACCTCGACCGAAAGATTTCCGAAGGACATGGTCATGGAACCATCTCTACAGCTTAATAAGAGCATTACCAAGTATGGCGAGGAACGGACGCCCTAAGATGATTGAATGGAATCACATGCAACTTCAGATCCAAAATAACAAAGTCTACAGATAGAAGAAATCTTGACTTTTACAAGGACGCTTCCACAATTCCTTTCGATACTTTTATGGAACGATCTACTAACCGTAGAGTCATGGTGGTAGGTTTAAGTTCATGAAGACCTAGTTGTTTAAATAAATAATATGGAAGTAAGTTCACACTAGCTCCTAGGTCTAGTAGAGCAAAGAGTCGGTATTTGTCACCTAAGGTGCATGGAACCGCTGGTCTACCAGGGTCCTTGTATTTTACTATACCATCAGGTTCGGTAATGGAGGGAAACCGCTCAGCGAGGAACGCTTTGTCGAGGAACGCTAGTTCTTCTTTTGTGGTGCACATATCTTTCAGAAATTTTGCATGTTTTGGTAATAATTTTAAGGCATCGAAAAAGGTAAGTTTATTGTTAAATTTTGAAAAGTCTCTCAATTTCAAAGAAAATTGTCATCGTTTATTCTTTGCCGCCGCAGAAAAACGGTGCCTTAGGGCTGAATTTGGCAAAAGGGTCTACTTGCTTTGTTTCCTACATTCGAGGTGTCGACTTTGTGAACCGGGAATCTTCCGTGAGGTTCATTCTTAGAAATAGATTCCTTTGAACCCTCCCCGTTTTTGGTTGATCATCCGCATACATATTTGATTGTCGATAGTTTTTCCGCATCGTAGAGTCGATTGCATGGACCTCACCTTTGGTGGGGTGCTTGTACCAGTGGGTATTGGGTCGGGCCTAAAGGTCGTGGTTTGCCGGTTTAGTGGTTTGAACCGCCAGGCAGAAACACTTTTCCTCGACTTTTTCTTGCAAATTGCTGAAGTGATTGTTGGATAGACGCTAAAATTTGAGATCGCTGGTTCATGTAAGCCGTGAAAGTCTCATTTGTCCTATCCAGAATGGTTGGCGCAGTCAGGCAAAATGCGTAGTAGTTCTCGATTATCGCTTTAGAAGTTGTCGATTATAGTCAGATTTGGATTACCGAACAAGGCCGCGTTGGTCCGATAATTAGCATTAGAATTATTTTGAAATCGACCTTTGTTGGTATTGTTGATTATTTCCTTTGGCGTATGGAATAAAATTATTGGTAGGTCGGTAATCAGTTGATTAGCTTAAACCGTGAGGAGCCCCCATTTGTCGTTATTTTGACGCCAAGCTTAAATTCGATGTTGTCTCCACTCGCATCGGGAATGTTGAATGCACATGCCTCCTCCGCTTTGTTGAGTAGGGGAAGCATATAACAAGGGGCAATATGCATCGATGATCGACTAAGACAAAGCGACACAAGGAGCGGTGTCAACGCTCATGACCGGTTTTGGTAGTCGATCGCTTACTTGAACCGCAAGGGCATCTACTTTTTTAGTTAGGATTCTATCAAATTTTTATTTCGTGATCGGTTTTACCTCAAAAATAGATGTGGCTTTTTAATAAAGATCCTTTGATGATCTAGACGCCTCGTTACCCCAAAGGTGTACCTTTTTTCTTTGTTTTTCAAGAAAAGTATAAGCTTCAAGAGTCTTTTGTCCATGAAGCAACCTCCGCTCATTATATCAAGAGTTTCTTTTGATGATCGCATTGCACTATTAAAGAATGAACTAACAAGGACAACTTTTTCTAGTCAAAAGTGAGGACATTCTAACGTAAGATCAAGAAAACGACTCCATGCTTCCGTGAAAGGATTCATGAGGATTTTGACGAAGAATCAATTTTCTCAAGCATTTCAGCTTGTTTTCTTCGAAAGTGTAAAACTGGCTACATGAAAGCTTGAACTAGTTTATTCCATGTGTCTATGGATTGTGATTGTTGTCCCCGCTAGCCGATTGACGCTTTTTCCGCTTAAAGTGAATGGAAACAAATGGGCAAAGAGTTGTTCCTTAGAGATCACTGATGATGAAATGTTGTTGCCACTTGTCAAGTCTACGAAGATGATTGACGGTTTTTCGTGCTCCAAACCATGATATATTGGTAACAAACTAAAAACGCTTTTGCGGATACTTAAAAATCACCGACAATGTCCTCAAGTTTGATGCAGAAGAAGCGTCCTTCCCCGTAATGCAAAGATAAAGTCCGGTAGGGGCTTCTCTCATTGGCGTGGAGGATCGCCGGGCCATAATGATAGAAGTTGATGGCTTAATGGCTGATTGTGATGAAGGTAATTAGCGTAAGAAGAACAATTTTATTTGAGAACTTACGCATTGCTTATCGATTTTTTTTCGACGATAGGTATGTTCAATTTCTTTAGTGGAACCTAACCTTAATCTCATGCAAGCATAAAATTAGATCTAACTTACGTATGAATTATGAGGACTCCTAATTTTATTATTATCTTAAGCATTAGGATTGAACAACATATGCCTAAGCCGCCGCTAACGAAAGCGTGAAGCTAGAATACGGTGCATAAACCAAATGCCACAAAGACAAGATAGATATGAGGGAGGATTTCCGCGCAAGCACGCTCTAATTAAGTAACCTCAATCTTTCAAGTTTCCTAGACACCATTGAATATGATTTAAGATTTATGGAATTAAAATTTATGCAAAGGTGGTAGTAAATTAATTTTAATTTAATTTTTTTATTTTTATTTTTTTTAATTTTTTTATTTTTTATTTTTATCTTATTATTTTATTATTATTTTATTTATAATTTTTTATTTTTCTTCTTTTATTTTTTATTTATTTATGCAAGGGTTAAAATACAAACATGCAAATACGATCTACTCGCATAATACTATGTGCAAGAGAGTACGAAGGTATTCTACTCATAATGATAGCTATACCTAATAGGCAAGCTTGTGTCATCGATAATTATTTCCATACGCATGCAAAATAAACATCAAGAATAATGTGATATGTATCGCTTAATTTGTAAATCGATATTACGAAACGTATATCAACAAGAATAGGGGAATTTGAATCACTCATAATGATCTAAATACCTTTAGCATACCTAATACGATACATAATGCGCAGAATAGATGACAAAACTAAACATGCAAAGTATTATACCTAAACTAAAAATACGACTTTGTATTGCATAATAAATCGATTTCGCAATACTCATTGAGATTACTAATGTCCTATAGAGAGCAAATTTTACCCCGTAGGGTTTAGAAACAACTTTACCCAACTCAGATTTTAACCCTCGCTGAATGTTCTCCTCTTTCTTGACAAAATCGACTTTATTAGACAAGACCGCACGATAATAATGAGAGAAATATCAAACATGTAACAAGAAACATTTATAATGAGAAAGACATATACCCATGCAATACAAGCATTCATTAATATGTAAATATACATTCATATGCAATTCATGTCCGTGTAATCGATATAAATATTTACCGTATACTAACTTGATTCATGCATAATTCTAGACTAAAACTTAAATAATAATCCATAAATATTTCCTAATACTATATACATGGCATACATGCAGAAAACATAATAATAATAATAAAAATAAATTACAAAATATCGAAAATTGAACCTTCAGAGCTTCCTTTCCTTTGAATCAAAACAAACGCTTCAATTGCCGACGCGATTAATCCCAAAGGATTATCGATATTTTCAGGTACAAGGCCAGATATTTAGGCCTGAAATGGATCAAGGTAGATCAGAGATGCCGGTGGTTGAACAGAGCAACAAAAAGAGAAATTCACCTCACGGACGCTGGTCCCACTCACAAGACTAACTCTACACCACAAGACGCTTGTCCAATAATCCAATACTTTCAAATTTTCTCGGAAGTCTTATAATCGCCTCAGTATTTATCTTTCCCAAATAAACTTTTGGTACCGGAAGTGGAACTAAATTTTTTAGATTACGTGTCTATTTCAAGGCAAAAAAAAATAAAAAACAAAAAAAAATGAAACGAACGAAAGGAAAGGAAGGAAGAGAATGGGGTTCCCCTGATGCAACTTCCGATCTTTAGCACAAGTTCTATGGCTTTAGAACAAAGCAGCTTTCATTTGATATATGCTTGGAGAACACTACTTAGAGTTTTGAACTCTAAATTAATGTAAAAGCAATCAAGATTCCTTACTCACGATCTTCGCTTTGTAGAGTTTGAATAAGGATTCAACTAACCTAAAGCTTAGAACAACTAAAAATTAGATGTTACAATAAAGGGAAATTAAGGAGTAAGGATATAATATAAATGTTAGATTTTTCCTTCCTATACAAACATTAATAAAAACATTAACAATGAAAAACATGCACTTAATAATCGAAATGGAAATTTGAAAGAGAAATTGGAGAGTTAATCCTCCTCATGTGAAACTATCATTAGTGTTGATTTGAAATAGGTTTTGATTCTTCCTAGACTCATAGACAAGTCCCTAACGGAAAAATAGATTTGATCCCTAGCATGCATGGCTCACTAAAGAGCTCATACATGCTAGCAAGTGAAACCAAACAATGACTTATCTCTAAGCTCATTGCTTGATTTCTAACTAAACTCTACACCAACTACCATTTTGGGGTAGGATGTAGAGTTAGTTCTTCCTAAACCTACCAAACCAACAATTGGTTACCCTCACATGAGTAAGACCAACTCCCCAAAAGGGAAGTTAGCTCATGATCCTTGGGACAAAGACTTATGAACTAATAAAAACACCAAAGAGAAAGAGAGAGAGAGAGAAGAAATATCCACAACCAAACTCACTTCTATATTTTCTAGAAGAACAAGTGTTCCTCCATTAAAACTATTACAAGCTTTTTAATAAAAATCAAAACTAACTTCTCATTTTCACTAAGGAACTAAAATAATGTCATGTGAGGAAAATAAGTCAAGGGAGTAATTGGAGTGTCCCCACATTTGTCTAATTTCTTCCCATTTGAGAGAAATCTCATTTCCTCCCACGGAATTATCAAACCACATTGATTCATTTTTATCTACCACATTAAAACAAAGTGACACCTTGCCTTTTTTTTTCACTATTAACACCTAATCTAATTTATTACATGCAAGGTGTCAACTTTGCACCAATAATTTGTTATCTTTGTCTTGACATGCTCCATGATTGATGACTCATCCAATCTTGTGGCCCCGCGATAAATGGGTCCATGTGCAATCCAGTTGGCAACCGTATTTTGGGCGCTTTTACAACTTCCCGCCTATGCGAAAGTTCATCACCTCGGATTGTCCGAAAGCAGCTCTCTTGTCGATTCGAGTCCCGGGTTCGAGAGGTAGGAGCTTTGGAAGTTTGATGCTTCTACATGGATTTGGAGAATTCATATATACTGCTCCTCGCGGCTTTATTGCAGTTTAACCAATATTTCCATGTTTACCGCAAATACCCGCAAAAGTATGAAAACATATTTATTTTATGATTATTAAACACATAATGAACCAAATTTATATGTCTCAATGGGGTTTCATAATACACTTTTTGGGTGCTTATCGGGCCACTTTGCTTGTGGTTTTGCGTAACATTGTATCCTCGTGATGTGTTTGGTTTTCCTTAAGGTGATATAGGTGTTTCACTTGAGGCAATATTATTTGTATTTTCATTTGTAATTTTAATTAAAGAGTTGCTTTGAGAGATTTGTAAGTAATCGCGATTTGAGAATTTTTGAAATGAATAGGACTTTTGTATAATAGAAATTTTATTGGTTTTAATTATCCGCATATTTAAACCGCTTATGGGTTTTGAAAGGAGAGCGCGCCACACCTCTAAATCAAGAGTCGGGACAAATAATGTTTTTCCGACTCACAAATTCGTGTGACAACTCCCCGCTTAAACACTTTCCTCCTCATCCTTAATGAAGAAATGAGGTTCTTTTGCATCCCCGCCACGCCATGGTAATCCGGCCGCTTCACGCCACTTATCGCCTACTATAGCTAACATGTCAAACGCCACTTGGTCGGATGGGGGTGTGGGGCAACCAAATGAGGTTGCACACTCGCCATCCCACCAAGTCATTGTAATGGAAAGATCGAATAATAGAATTGGTGGGTCTCACAAAGGTCGAATTTCCTACCCGATCCGCGTAACGGAACAAAAACAGGGAAAAAACATAGCATAATACGGCAAACTAAAATAGGCATAAGAAGATACTTATGTCTCATGTTCTGGGCTCGTACTAAACTAGATATTAATGTCTTGGGAAGGTCATATAGCAGACGTCCCTCAGCTAGAGCAAGGAAAACGTCGCAAGTGGCGTCATTCGCAAAAGAAAAATGCCACTCCCCTAATATGTTTAGCATTATAAAAAACATCACTGTGCCCACGTTCATGGACAGGCTACCAAGGGCGACGTTATATTACCCTTGGTCCTCTATCCTAAAGATTCATACCCCATAATGCTCATGCAAATCCTCATAGTTATAGAGGTACATATTATCTACCAAATAGGCCCATGAGTCTTGTATTTCAGCGGGCATAGCAAGTCTGAGAGGAAAGGCTAACAAGAACCGGGTAATTTCCATTGGTTCATCCCCGATGGTGATGGCGAACACTTGTTCTCCATCTGGTCTATCAAAGAACTTACAATTATCATAAAAATAAGATGTAAGTGCGGGAGAATAAAGTTCATCGATTCTTTACCAATAGTGGCTCCCATCCTGCTAGAATGATCACTTCGCGAAGCCACGCACCATAGGTGTCACTTTGGAACAAGTCTTCGAAAGACTGTTCCGGTATGATACGAGGGAATGTCATCCCCAATAACTCGCTGGAATAGCTGCGAAGGATCCTGGAACAACCCACAAACAATTGGAGTTTTTCTTGCCTACAGGGTTCTGGGCGCGGGGTGCGCTCCCCCTATACCTGGATTGGGCGCGGGTTGCGCCTTGGTGATTTTCGAGTTCCAGGCACTTGGGCATAGGTCGCGCTCACTTTGTGCCTGGGATGGGGGCGGGTTACGTTCAAGATGAAAACTAGAATTCTAGTGTTGTGGGCAGAGGTCGCGCTCAGCTCAGGGCTTGGTAGAGCGCAGGTCGCGCTCTGATGAAATTCTGTCAGAAGGTGCCTAGGGCGCAAGTCGCGCTCCTCTGGGGTGCAGGCGTGCTCCGAGGTGCCGATGGTGGTAAAATGGATAAAAAGATGGGAATTATGGGAGTGAAAGGTGAGAGATGAAAGCAACATCAACTCATAATATTCCTAAACCACTTGCTGCTGGTAGTGGAAGGGACATGGGAAGGTGATGTCTCCTGAGCTTTTGATGGGCCAGAGCCATCAGTCCTGTGGCGACGACGCTCGTGCCTCACAAACTGCTCCTCAGAAGAAGCACCCCCCTGGGGTGGAAAGTGTGCAAGCATATCGTCTCGGAACTTGCGCTGAACTTCTATCTCTGCCCTCGTCTGTTCCCACCGCACATCCCCGTGCTGGGCACGACTCTCAAAGTTATGATGCATGGTAGCCTGTCGAGTTCGGAGGTCTTCACAAATAGTATTGAGAGAACGCATGCCACGATGAATCACAACCATGCGTTCTGCATCCGACCTACACCTCTCCAAGGCATCGACATCAAAACATGTCGTGTCTTCCTCATCCTCCTCGACTACCCTCTCTTCAGGCAACCTCCAAACTCTCTAGATGCACTCCGTATAAATATGAGGATTTCGGTGCTCCTTCAGGCAAATCCTATCAGAAGTTGGAGTCGCTCTCAAGGTCATCATGATCTTGGTTATCAAAACAGGGAGAGGTACAATACTCTTCCCAACTCCCCTAATCATGTTACCCAAAAACTCCAAAATACATAACTCATACTTATACTCTTGGAGTATCCATAGAATGTGAAGGCAGTTCAGCCCGATGTCACTGACTTTCTCCTTCCCTATGACATTCCTACCAATCCACTAAGCTACAGCCAGCTGGTTGGTTCTGAGAGACGACTAGCGAACACAATGCGAGCTCGCATTGTAGTTCCCTTCCGTAACAGTCGCCTTCATCAAAGGCTCGACCCCAGTAAATTGGGAATCTCAGAAGGTGGAAGGCCGAGGGTGGCGCCTAGGCGAATGCCTAAAATCTCTACTAACAACCCAGTAGATACTTCTTTCTTCCGCCCAGGCACCTTAACAAAAATCCTATTTCCATCTAACTCCCTCGTCCTATAAAACTGTCGGACCAAATCTTCATGGTAAAAATCCTCTGTTGAGTACCACAAACTACTCTAATCTCTCCTAACCATTTCGTCACCGTAAAATGGTGCGAAGTGGTCGGCAGTAAACGCGTGCTCCGGTAAAATCCGACTTCTTTGAGCCATTTTAAGATTTGGGACGATGTGGGGGTTTAACTTGAATGTGGGGATGAAGTTTGAGACAACCTCACTAACCAAACAGTGGTGGTGGCGCGACAATTCAAATTCCACAAATGTTTTTTGTTTTTTCTAAAGTTTTGGTGGTGGGAATTGGTGGGGGAATGAATTTAAGAAGATTTGGGGTGTTTTTTATTTTTTAGTGTGGGTGTAATTAGATTTGTTTTTTTTTTTTTTTTTTTTTTTTTATTTTAGGTTTTAAAGCTTGGTAATGGCGGAAATGAAGCTTAACTCATGATTTTTTTGGTTTGCGATAAAGGGGATGCTCGTACGTGCCACGTGCGTGCGAGATTGGGCCCAAGCCCAATTCAATTTTTTGAAATTTGTCGGTTTTTTTGTGCAACTTCAAATTAAAATTGTCGCTTCGTTACCGGTCCGATTTTTTCCAATGATCTATGGAAATGATCAGGAGAGAATTTCCAATCCAATGAACCATAAAACACTCTATTCCGACCGTGGATGACATATAAGAAGTTGAAAAATGCTTCAAAGTGCGTGCATGACGTAAGTTATGCGAACGAATGAACTCTAATTTCCTAGATAATGTCAACCCGAATCGGAATACAATTAAATGGCATAAACAACACAACTGGGAAGTTGAACAATCCAGTACATAAATGAACACCCCACCCCCAAACAAATTTTTGGCAACGAAGTTTAGAAAATTTGTTTTAAAAGCGGGTCTTTTAAAGTCAGATTCCCGAGACTTCCTAAATTACTAATTTTATGATTTTAATAATTTTTATTTTTATGAATAAGATTTAATATAAGAAAAACAATAAACCAATAAATGCATAATTCATACCATAGAAGAACATGACTCAAAATCCGAGAAAACATGCAAGAGTGGAAAAAGTGAATTATGTTAAATGTGGACTTAGGATCCGGTACTTACAGCCACACACTCCATAAGGAGGGCCCGGTTACCTGAATGGTGCACTTACCAATATATGGAAATGAAAGGAAGTACACCAACGAAAAAGGTCAGTCCTTATAGACAGGGTCCTGTTGATAAATGTAAAATGAATAGTTTACCTACGAAATGAACGATGAATTCAAAACGTAAGTAAACTAAAACTGCACTTTTAATCTCAATTATCAAAGCTTCTACTCTCGATGCGAATTGCACTAAGTGGAGTAGGAAGTTCGTTCCACTCCTAGTTCCCTAGCATGGATTGTTTTCTAAGTCTAAGAAATCAGTCTTAAGTCTAATGAGAGCTTTACTTAAATGTTATGCTAACAAGACGCTAATTTAAATAACAAGATATAATAATATAATAAATAACAAGATAAAATATAAACTAAAGTTAATCTACTAAAGCTACGGAAATACGATTGTTTGAATCTAGATAAAGAAATTAGAGGGGAATTGAATCCACCTTGAATCCAACTTAACAACCTAGCTTAGATTGTTGTATCTCAATTCTCACGCTCTACGGGCGAATTTCGAAGTTCTAATCCCTAGTGTTCATGGCATTCCTACCGATACTAACTAGCATGTGAGGTCGCCCACCCATTCTCATGGCTTAAACACGACCTTCTAGAGTGGAATAGATTCTACAACCAATTCTATACTAACCACTAAGTTTTCATCAAGGCTTCATCAACCCCTCTAATGGAGGTTTTAGCCTTGAGTCATCAAACTAACATTTCCCATTGAATCTAAACTAAACATAATGTAAGAAATTGAGATTTACTTAATTAAACAATAATGAATCTAATTTAATGGCTGGAATGAAATAAGAACAAGAATTGAAATTAGATCTAGAATGGAAATGACCAAATTTGAAATTGACAAACTAACTATTTTATTTATCTAATCAATCAAGAACAATGATTCAAAGATTTAATCTAAAAACAGAATTGAAATGGAACTAAAACTTAATTAATTAATAAAACTAGATCTAGAATTCTATATATTAATTTAGGTCTAACTAGCTACCATTAACAAAGAGCTAAGCTTTTGTTTTTTATACATTCAGATCCAAAAATCGTGCATGGGCTTGGAGTCATGTTTTCGGCCAGAGGATCAGGCCCAAAACTCAATTCTTTCAGTCCAAAAAGGCCTCTTCAGCTGCAGTTGGCTTCAGCAGACTTTTCGTCCACTTCTACTCCTCTGATTGGGTCAAGGTTTGGTCCATTGGAAAACTCTTTCCGAGCCGGTCGTTTTGACATAAGGTAGGCCCAATTCCAAGGTCTGAGTCCAAAGATATGGTCTTTGGAAGTTCTGCTGTCTTTGTGCACTGTTTCTGCCTGCGTGGACTTTGACTTTTCATATTTTGACCAGGCTTTACAAAGGCTTTGTCTTCTTGAATCTTGGCCTTTAATCACCGAACTCCTTAGTAACCAACCATTGCTCCTTTATCTCATCAAAGTGGCACATTCCTGCACATAATTGACTTTGAAGCCCTGAAATACATAAAAACACGTGAATCAAGATTAACTCTTACTTATTACTCACATAATCGGGTCTAAAAGTATGACCGCTAAGGGTTAAAACTACAGTTTTGGGCTCTTATCAACCACCCCAAACAGCATTTTGCTTGTCCTCAAGCAAATATGAGAAATTAGCATAAGTGACCAAAAATGGAGTTCTATCTACTCGCCTCACTGAAAAGGACAGATCAACCATATGCAACAAGGCCTTTAAACCACTAGGAATTCCCTAGTGGACGAAGTTATAGCCTCGTGAGAGTTTTCCAAAGAAGGTACTCACAAACTTCATCTATACTACAACGACTAAGAAATAAAACTATTGTTTTCTCCTTCATGTCTCAACTATCTATACATCTCACTAGCAAATACATAAGAATAACCCCAAATAACCCTAAGCTAATATATGCATAATAATCAATCATCTAAAATAAACATATAACAATGAGTAATACTATGAAATGTAATAGCAGGTCCGCTTTCTGAAAACTCCTAATAGCGCCCTTAAATAGGTCCTCACATAAATGTCAAGACAAAACCACTCTGATTTTTCCACTCAAGTTTCACGCCCCAAGCAGGTGCAAATGGGCACACTTTTTACCTTACAATCTCAATGACAACAAGGAAGCCGAGAGTCGATCAAACACATCTGCCACTTTACTATCACACTAACCTATTCCTAATTGAGCTAGAGGTCTTTATTAGGTATCATGGGATTAGGAGATGGTTTAAGAAGGAAGGAAATGGATATTCAAAAGGACAAGTCCGAGATAATAGAGTTTCATATTATGTAACTTAGAGAAAACCTTGTTATTTCCTTTTGCTTCTATACTTTGTTTCCATCCTTAGCCATATTTTTCTTTTCTTTTCTTTTCTTTGGCTTTTGACTCCCTTTTATCTCTTTTTGGAGTTTTTATTTATTTCTATATATATATTTTTTTTTTTTTTCTTCGATGGAAACTTCTTTTCTTTTCCAAAGCAACTAACTAATTTTTGTTTACACGTTTTTTCTTTTTCTTTCTTCACTCATTCTATTCTCGAACTTATTCTAAATCGGGTAGGTTGATTTATTCTTTTTTATTTTGTTTTTGTTTTTGTAATGTGGTAAAGGAATTGTGGTTTATGGAAGGCTAAAGAAAGGCTCGAGGGGCTTAATTAGCGAAAATAATTCATAGGTTTGAATTTCTGGCTATATCGATCCAAAGAGGGCCTAAATTCTCGCTAGATATGGCATAGTGATCAAGCAAGTGGACGGTGATATCTCTATCCGATTTTACTTCTCCCTTGTGTCATTTCTCAAATGTTTCATTTCATATAAGGCTTTTAGGCTATATTCTCACAGATTTGTAGAATAAGTACTCTAGCCTAGATTTCAGAAACTTATCGCTAACAATCATAGATACTCATGTAATATATTTATAGATAGATGCAAAGATTATTACCTACATATTAACCTAAGTTTCTAACAATTATTCCGATGCAAAAGCTATGTGAGACTTCTAGATTGTTAAGAGCATAGAGAAAGAAAACAATACCAATATTCCTAAATGTATAGCATACTTTTTTTTTATATTTTGAATTTTTGAAATTTTAACTAGAAAACAAGTGCATATTATACATATCTATATCCTAACATATGTCTTAATTACACGCGGTTTATGCCCCCAAACAAGAAGCATGGTTTGTCCTCAAAGCATTTAAATAAAGAGGGTAGGAAAAATACCATTGAAGCCACGGATATTCGTGAACATCCGCAAAACAAGGTTAAAACATACAAATATAGTAATATAAAAAACGACGAACTCTATAAGAGTTCCACCCATTATGGGGTTAATGTAATGAAATTGCTTGGGACATAAGCGCACTAACTTAACTTAAAAAACTTACCCGCACCCCAAAGATTTACTCGCCATCCTCCTCTTCTATATGAGGTTCTTTTCGCGATCCCCGCCATGCCATAACAACTTGCCACGCTCTTCGTATATCATCAACTAGTGCTAACCTCTAGTGTTACTTGGTCTGATGGGGTGTAAGGGGCAACCAAATGTGGTTGCACCTCGCCATCCCGCCAAGTCATGGCTCGAATGATCTTACCATTATCATTGGTGGGTCTCATGATTTCGACCCTTTCCCCAACTGCGGTAATCGCGGTACGTAATATGGGTAGGCAAGCGCACAAGATAATGCGGCAAACCAAGACAGGCATAAGAAGGTACTTATGCCTCAAGGTATGGCCTCGCTTCAAAGTAGCAACTAAAACTCGGGAATGTCATACCGACGACGCCCCTCAAAGCAAGCAAGGAAAACGCGCCACCGGGTATTATTGGCGTATAAATTGCCGTTCTCCTAGAATGTTCATCATGATGAACAACATGGTTGTGCCTACATTCAGCGATAGGCTACTCGTATGACATGTTATATTGGTCTTGGTCCATGATATTTAAACACCCTCCCCCATAATACTCATGGAAATAGGCATATTCATATAGGTATGAAGTTATCCGTCATATATCCCCACGCGTGCATAGGGTCGTAATGGCAACCCCAAAACCAAAGCTATCAATTGCTTACAATTCCATAGTCGTCGCCCATCAATAGCAAGGGAAAATTTTGTTCTCCTTCTTGGTAAAAAAAAGTAATATTATTATAGAAGAATTCAGTTAGCTTAGGTGAAAAAGAATCGCCATCACTCACCGTAAGATGCCGCCATCCTAATCGCGACGATCCGGCCATGAACGATGCTCCATAGGTATCGGTTCCCATCAAGTCTTCAAATGACTGTTCAGAATCACTATAGAGGTGTCATCTCAAAACTACTCAGAGAACAACTGCGAAAACTGAAGAAACCTCAAAAATCGGAATTTCCCTGCGGCTTACGGAGGAGGAGCTGGCGCTGCCAGATTTTGAATTACGCTTTGGTGCTTGGAATTACAGTTGGTTTGGTCGCTGGCGCTCGCGAGATTTTTCGATTTACGTGTTGTTGGGCGAAGTCGCTCTGCTTGGGCGCGCTTCTGAAAAAAAAAAATTTATGGCGGCAGATATAGGGCGCAGCGCGCTGCATCGAGGCGCTGGCGCTCCAGTGCGTAAACCGAAGTTTACAAGAAAAACAAGAAGAAAAAAAGCTTGGAGTGAAAGGTGAGAGATGATTGTGGGGTGTAGTGTGGGTTGTGAGTGTAGAATGATGGAAGTTTAAATAGGTTCCGGTTTCCAAAACGAATCGGCAAGTTGCCAAATTGTTTTAAAGGCAATTTCCGAAATAGAAAACCGCCAAACCCGAAAACGAAACTAACCATAGTTTTGATTTCCTAACAACCCTGGTATCTTTTAAACTTGGTTTAGAATAGTAACTTCTAAACTCTCCTACATATCATGCTACCACTACAAAAAAAATCATAGATATGCCGATATCGGCCTAATTTTCAACTTTTACTCCAAGACAACCTTACGAAAAGATGATCAAAATAAATTATATTAAAATAATATGAAATCCAAGCAATCTAAAACAAACAACTTAATATTTAAATCTAACTACTGAAATAAAATTCCACTAACAAAACAATAAAAACAATGAAATAACAGACACAACCGATGGTGAACACCTAGGCGCAAGAAGAAGATGGTCCCCGAGATGGAGATCGGTTCTATGGTGAAGAATGGCTTGAGCCATCCGGCCTCAAGGGCGACGACGCCATGCCTCTCGACTCACCGAGACAGACTCATCCACGAAAGGGCATGCGTCAGAGCATCTCTATCCCCGAACAAGCAACGGGCTTCCATCTCGCCTTGAGTATCGCGATATAATCGGGCTTGGTGATTCCGTGGATAATCTCCAAGTTAGACAAGATATCTTCCCCGACCCCTTCGAAAGCATTTCAACTCTCGCCCGAAAGTTCGCTTTGCTTATTTCGGCACAATTTGTCTATGTCGGATATCTTCACGATACGATAACCGCGATCGCAAAACCAGTTTGCAAAGATTATCATTCGCTCTAAATTAGAAGTATGACTATCGAAATTATCCTCAACCAACCATGTCATATCTTCCCCTTCATTATCCGACTCAACTTCATTCTCTGCAGACAACGCCAAGTCTCTTGGATGCATTCCTTATAAATACTTGCATTAGAATGCAATTTGATCTTAATAGGAGCAGATTTAGCGACAAAATCTAAATGAGAGCATAATCTTAGTGATCAATACGGGAAGAGGCCATGCTCTTTCCCACTCCTCTAATCACATTCAAAATTAAATCGAGGATGCAGAAATTACACTCATTCGCTTGCAAAATCCAGAAACGAACGCGCATTAATCGGTCCGATGTCGACTTTTGTCTTTTCCCCGAGGATCGCTTCCTACCAATCCACCGAAGCACGGCCGGTTGATTGGTTCTCGTGGTCGTCCCTCTTAACGAAACGAATGAGATATCGTATTGTATTCACCCTCTATGACCGTGATCTTTCATCAAAGCAGAACTCCAAAGATAATCGATTCCTGAATGGTCGATCTAGGTTGGTTACAGCATGATTCCTAATAGCTCACCAACAACCGCCTCAAGTTATTTCCTCCTCGCTCCTCGCTATCCTAATGAAAATCCTATTTCCCTCCAATTCGCTTTCTTATAAAACTGTTCTACCAAATCATAGTGATAGAACTCCTCCGTTTATACCACAGATGTTCCAACCCTCCTAATCATATTGGTGCCGTAAAATGGTGCGAAATGGTCGGCCTCAAACGCGTGCTCCTAAGAACATTCTTCGTCGTAGCGCCATTGAAGTTTGAACCGATTTGGGGTTTGTAGATGGTGGTGGATGCAAGTTTGATGAAAACCAACTAAACACAACGGTGGTGGTTATGGTAGGTAATGTGGCAGGTTTGAAGACTTGAATTGGTGGGTGTTTTCTTGGTGGAAACGGTTGGAGATTGTGTTGGTGTTTCACAAAGGGCGTGGGTGGTCTTTCTATTTTGATGTATTCTATTTTTATTTTTATTTATTTATTTATTTTTTTATTTTTGGTTGCTAGGGTTTAATTTAAATTAGTGAAAGGCGGTTTGAGAAGATGAAGTCGCGATTATGTTTTGGAGGATGCGCGCGGGCGCGCGAGTTGGGCCCAAGCCCAATTCGATTTTTCGACTTTCGTCGATTTTTAGCGCAACTTCAAACTAAATTTCCCGCTTCGTTATCGGTCCGATTTTTGCGAATGAGATATGGAAATGATCAGGAGAGAATTTCCAATCCAATGATCCATAAACTACTCTATTCCGACCGTGGGTGACATATAAGATAGTGGAAAACGCCTCGAAGTGCGCGATGACGTAAGTTATGCTTAACGAATGAACACTAAATTAGATGACGTCAACCCCAATGAACTATACTAATGGACCTAAGCAACACAAATAGAAAATTCGAGCAATCCGATGGAAAGATCGATTTCCCACCCCCCAACAAATTTTTAAACACAAAATTTGTTTTAACATGGGTCGCTTTAAAGTCGATTCCCAAGACTTGTTGATTGCTAGTTCTCCGGGTTTAGATATATATCTATATCTAAAAATGAAAACAATTATTATTATTATTATATATATATATATATATATATATATATATATATATATATATATATATATATTTTTTTTTTTTTTTTGCTAAAAAACAATAAGCAAATAAAGACATAATTCACACCATAGAGAAACATGACTCAAAAAAATCCGAAAAACATGCAAGAGTGGAAAACGGAACTATGTGAACCGTGGACTTAGGATCCGTACTTACAGCCACACACTCCATAGGGAGGGCCCGTTACCTTAATGGTGCACTTACCATTAAATGGAAGTGAAAGGAAGTACACCAATGACAAGGGTCATTCCTCATATATAGGGGTCCCGTGAAAAGGACTTCCTCTATATCGTGACGTAAGTTCGTGAAAATGTTTTAATCGCTGACCGCTAACTTGAAAGGTACTGTTGTCCTTGGATTTACCAAGGTAATTGCCCCGTAAGGTGACTTCAAGAACTTAAAAAGGACCGCACTAACGGGTTTTAGTTTCCCCGGAAAATATGTAGACGGAGTTGTAAAGCAAAACCTTTGTCCGACCACAAAACTCTTTGGCTAAGATATGCTTATCATGAACACGCTTCATGTTAGCTTTATAATCCTTCATGAGATCGTAAGAATCGCCACGGATTTCTTCAAGCTCATTTAATTGTAACTTGCGCTTGACACCCGCCTCATCAATATTGAAGTTAAGGCTTTTATAGCCCACGAGCACGGTGCTCTAATTCAATCCGCAAATGACATGGTTTCCCAAATACAAGTCTAAAGGGAGACATACCTATGGGAGTTTTGAAAGCAGTTCTATATGCCCATAAGGCATCCGATAGACGCTTCGACCGATTTTCCTATCGTGGTTTCATCGTTGTTTCTAAAATCTTTTTGATTTCCCTATTAGAAACTTCTACTTGTCCGCTAGTTTGTGGATGATAAGGAGTTGCTACTTTGTGTGTAACTCCATACTTTTTCACTAGGGATGCAACAACTCGCTGCAAAATGTGTTCCACCATCACTAATGATGGCTTTAGGAATGCCAAACCGATAGAAAATATATTCTTTAATAAAAATACAACGGTCTTATGGTCATTGCTACGCAAGCTAGGGCCTCTATCCATTTAGACACGTAGTCCACGGCAACTAGAATATAAATATAACCGTGGAAACAGGGAAAGGGCCCATGAAATCAATACCCCAAACATCAAAAATTTCTACTATCAAGATTGGATTTAATGGCATCATATTACGCTGGATTCGATTCCAAGTTGTTGGCAACGAATACACGCCTTGCAATGCACTTCAGGCATCCTTAAAAAGGGTAGGCCAATAAAATCCACATTGAAGAACTTTAGCGGCTGTTTTCATTCCACTAAAGTGGCCACCACACTTTTGTCATGGCGAAACGATAGAACTTCATTATATTCCCACCGGGAATGCAACGCAACGAATAATCTGATCCGCGACAATACTTAAAAAGGTAGGGCTCATCCCAAGAGTATAACTTGACTCGCCAAGAACTTCTTAACGCTCATTTCTTGACCAATTATAAGGCATAACATCAGCCGCTAAATAATTTACGATGTCCGCGATACCATGGTGATGAAAAATAGCATACGATGCTCATCGAAAAGAGTCCCAGTATGGACTCGTAATCACTACTATCGCCATTTGTAAGTCTAGATAAGGGTCGGCAACTACGCTGACCCCTTTTGTCCTTTTTTATTTCTAATGTGAACTCTTGCGGAGAAGAATCCATCGGATTAATCTCGCTAGCATCCTTCTTTGCAAGAAGGTACCTAAGCGGTCGCATGGTCCGTGTAAACTAAAGTTTTAGAACCAACCAAATAAGGATCTAAACTTATCTAAAGCATAAATGACAGCTAAGAATTCTTTTTCAGTAGTTGTATAATTCCGCTGAGCCGTCGCTTTAATGTTTTACTAGCATAATAAATAACAAAGGACTTATTATCTAGTTTATGTCCCAAGACAAAGACTAACCGCATAGTCACTAGCATCACACATGAGTTCGAAAGGTTTAGACCAATCGAGGTCAGTATAATAGGTGCAAGGGTTTTGGGCGCTTTTAAGGTTTCAAAAGCCCGCTTACAGCTAAAATTAAAATCAAAGATTGCATCCTTCAAAAAGCAGTTAGTTAAAGGCCTAGCTATTTTTGAAAAATCTTTAATGAAACGCCTATAAAACCCCTCGCATGGCCTAGAAAGGCTCTAATCTCACCTGGACAAATCCGCGGGTTTAGGTAGAATCGCTATCTTATCTAGTTTGGCTTTATCTACTTCGATGCCATCACTAGATACAATATGACCTAGTACTATGCCCTTTTTGACCATGAAATGACACTTTTCCCAATTTAAAACGAGGCTCTTTTTCTTCACACCGTGTCAAGACCTTAGACAAAGTTAGACAAGCATTCTCAGAAAGGAGTCTCCATAGATAGAAAAATCATCCATGAACACTTCCATAAAGCTTCTACCATGTCACTAAATATATGAAGCATACATCACTGAAGGTACCGTGGGCATTACAAAGGCCAAAAGGCATTCATTTATAGGCATATGTTCCGGCGGACATGTGAAGGTTGTCTTTTCTTGGTCATCAATATCAATAATAATCTGAAAATAGCCGAGTAGCCATCCGTAAAACAATAAAAGGCATGACCAAATAGACGCTCTAGCATCCGATCTATAAATGGTAAGGAAAGTGATCCTTTCGTCATAGCATTTAAACGCCTCAGAATCAATACAGATTCTCCATTTCATAGGACCTCGAGTGACAACATAGTCACCCTTCCCGCTACGCACCATGGTAACTCCCCGATTTCTTAGGAACTACATGAATGGGACTTACCCATTCGCTATCGGAGATTGGGTATATAATACCAAGATCGAGTAATCGCAAAGACTTCTTCCCTAACCACCTCTTTCATGGCGGGGTTCAAGCGACGCCGAGGTTCGCGAAGTCTTCGCTATCCTCCAAATGGATACGATGAGTGCAAACATTAGGGTCAATTCCCTTAATGTCGGCTAGGGACCAACCAATCGCAGACCGATGTTCCCTAATCACCCTTATTAAACATGTCTCTTCATCCTTAGTTAACAGAGAAGATATAATTATCGGGTGACTACCATCCGGATCAAGTTGAATATATTTTAACTCCGGGAAGAGGTTTAAGACCGGTGTGGTGTGGACGGAATGTCCGCTGATGTTTCATAAGTGTCCTTATTCATGTGAATGAAGACTTGCTTAGGTAGCAAGTCTTCGTGAATCGATATATGGAGCAACCGACGGGTCTACAATTGGTGTGGACTCCAGATGGTGTCAACTTCCTCTAAGTAGGAGTCATTTACAAAATCAAGTTCCAAAAGAAAGGAATTTGTACATATTGTTTTCGTGAAACGGTTGTTAAAATAATCTTGAGCTAAACTCTCGATCATGCTAACCCCCCATCTACGCATCGAATCCGGTAATCGCTGTTTCATCATTTTAAAACATTTACCTCGACGTAAAGATGGCCAAAAGATAAGGACATCTTTCCATCGCGACAATTTATAAGCGCATTGGCAGCTGCCAAGAAGGGGCGCCCTAAGATGATCGGGTAGAGTCATTAGCTACTTCAGTATCGAGGATAACAAAATCAGTAGGATAGTAGAAATCTCAACCTTAACAAGCACGCTTTTCCACTACACCTTTAGGATACTTAATTGACTCGTCCGCTAATTGCAACGCTATTTTTGTAGGTTGCATTTCCTGTAGACCTATTTGTTTATACAAGTAATACGGGAGTAAGTTAACACTCCCCGTGTCTAATAAAGGCGGTGGTCGGTGGGAATCTCCTAAGGTGCATTTTACAAGAGGGATCTACCGTGGTCCTTGTACTTAACAATTCCATTATTTTCGGATAAAGGTTGGGAACCGCTCAGCTTAAAAGGCGCCTTTAGGTATGTTGGTCTTACGCCCTAGTAGTGCACAACTCTTTAAGAAACTTAGCGGGTTAGGTAGCTTTTAATAGCTTCGAAAAAGAAGGTTTATCGTTAGGTTCTTGAAAACGCCCTAATTTCCTCAAAGTTTGTATCCCCGTTAGCATGGCCAATTTTTGAGGGAACGGTGGTTTTGCTCTATATTTCGCGATATGGCTCTACTTGTCGCGGTAACCTTGGCTTTCGGTTTCTTTGGTTGTGATTTAACCGGTACTTCTACCGTGGTAGGCTCCTCGGCTTCTATTTCGGTATCTAGTTCGATATCCCGGTGTAGGAGTAATTGATGGGGTAACTATAGGCGAAGTTACTTTGTTATCAACCACTCTTCCGTAACGGAGAGTGGTGATGGCATTTAGGTCACCTACGATTGTAGTTTCCGCACTAGAATTACCGCTTACCTCAAAGGTCGGTTTGCCGTTTTAGGGTTTGGTATCGCTTTCCCGAAACACGCCTTTTGGTTGGGCTTTCGCTTGGGCTAACCGTTGTATGCCCCGATTTATGGATTGTAAAATCTGTTGGTTTGATTGAGTCATTGTCCGGAAAAGTTGTTGGGTAACTTGTATAAAGCGCCGATAATGATCCGTTGTGGTAGGTGTAGTAGTCACGGGTGGTGCTACCGAACTATCTCTCGCCGATTATTTATGGGTGGGTTGTGATAGTTATTATTATTAACCTAACGATACCTCTATTGGTATTATAATTATTATAATTATTCGACCTTGTGCTTGACCTTGTCGTGGTTGTTTAACTTTGGTTGTTATAATTATTATAATTCCCTTGACCTTGTCCTTGTCCTTGCCTAGGTGGAGCTTGGTTATAATTGTTTGCTTGCCTAACGCTTTGATTATTGTACTCGGAGGTGTTACTTGTTGATTATTTCTCCAACCGGGATCGATGTTGTCTCCAAGGGCTTAGGAATAGGATAGTTATTAATAGAGTAAACATTATCTTGTTCCGTGGTTGTTGTTCATAAGCTAGAGGACAATAATCGCCGTGGTGCTCGACTCAAACAGAAATTACATGGGTTGGAGTTTACATTCATGACGGGATAGGCTTTTGTTGAATAGAAATAGCCTCTACCTTTTAGTTAGAGATTCGATTAAATTTTTAAGTTCTCGATCGGGTTTCATCTCAAACATACCGGCGGCCTTGATCGTTGAAGAAGAACTAGCTAGAAGGGGATATCATCACTACCCCCAATTATTATTCCGCTTAGTTTGGTCTTCTAAAATTTGTAAGCCTCCCGAGGCTCCTTTACTTAGGAAACTACCCCCATTCATTATGTCAAGGACTTCTTTATGGTGGTGTAGAAGACCTTTGAAAAGGCACGAACTAACGGTCTTTAGCTAAGTTATGATGTGGACACTCTATAAGGAGATCGGTGAAACGATTCCATGCCTCGAGAAAATGATTCATGAGGATTCTCGTCGAAAAAATGAATCTTGGAAAGCATCTCATCCGCCTTTAGGGGTGGGTAAAATGTTCCATAAACAAATTGAACAAGTTTAGCCCACGAGTCCACGAAATTAGGGCGCTTTGGGCGCTTAACCAAGACGTCGCCTTTATCGGCTAATGTGAAAGGGAATACCCCGCTTTAATTTGTTCCGCACCTACCGTAGGATGATGGAATGTTGTAAGGACTTGTTCAATCCTACGCGATAGCCGATAAGGTTTTTCATGGTCTAACCCATGAAAAACGGGTAACAAATTAAATATGTTTGGGGATTCAAAAATCCCCCATCGGGTCCGCTAGAACGATGCAAGATTTAGGGCTATCGCCAAGGCTTTGTAAAAGCTCCGGAGAGAGGAGTCTCTTTTCTTCACCCATTATGTCGTATGGTGTGTGATAGTAGCTAGAGGTGTCGTGGGTGGTGTACTAGATAGACTTGTTTGTTGTCGTAATAATTACGCTTTGTTGTTTTTGTTCTACCCGCATCTTTAATCTCATGCAAGACTAAGTTGAGCTTAACTAAACATGCAACACTCCAAACAATTCGATATACTAGTAGAAAACCTCTAACCGAAATGCGAGGTATGGAAGAAAGGAATACCCGATAAATCCTTTTTCTTCGGCTTATGAATAGCGCCTTGGTACGCTGCGTGTTCAGTATATAAGAGATTAGAACACCGAAAAACTTGACAACTCGAAGTTCGAATCAAACCTGTGGAAATCCGAAAATTTCAGCTATGGCGGTCGCTGGTCGGTGTAAAGTCGAAGTTATAGTGTTTTAGCGCTGGTCGCGCTTGGTATGGCGCTCCAGCCGGTAGATGAAATTCCAGTAACTTAGCGGTCGCTCTCCTTGGCGCTGGCCTCCGTATTTTCTCGCGGAATTTGTCAAAGCTGAAATGGGCAACCACAGTATGAAACAACCAAGGGTGGGTGGGGGTTTAATGGGACTTAAAAATGACTACTTCTACAAAGAAAACAATGCTAAAGTGCAACTAAGATGGCAGCGGCGCCATTTGATAAAAGTAAAATGAATAGTTTCCCTACGAAATGAACGATGAATTCAAAACGTGAGTAAACTAAAACTGAACTTTTAATCTCAATTATCAAAGCTTCTACTCTCGATGCGAATTGCACTAAGTGGAGTAGGAAGTTCGTTCCACTCCTAGTTCCCTAGCATGGATTGTTTTCTAAGTCTAAGAAATCAGTCTTAAGTCTAATGAGAGCTTTACGAAATGTTATGCTAACAAGACGCGTTAATTTAAATAACAAGATATAAGAAATAACAAGATAAAATATAAACTAAAGTTAATCTACGAAAGCTACGGAAATACGATTGTTTGAATCTAGATAAAGAAATTAGAGGGGAATTGAATCCACCTCGAATCCAACTTAACGACCTAGCGTAGAATGTTGTATCTCAATTCTCACGCTCTTCGGGCGAGAATTTCGAGTTCTAATCCCTAGTGTTCATGGCATTCCTACCGGATACTAACTAGCATGTGAGGTCGTCCACCCATTCTCATGGCGAAACACGACCTTCTAGAGTGGAATAGATTCTACAACCAATTCTATACTAACCACTAAGTTTTCATCAAGGCTTCATCAACCCCTCTAATGGAGGTTTTAGCCTTGAGTCATCAAACTAACATTTCCCATTGAATCTAAACTAAACATAATGTAAGAAATCGAGATTTACTTAATTAAACAATAATGAATCTAATTTAATGGCCGGAATGAAATAAGAACAAGAATTGAAATTAGATCTAGAATGGAAATGACCAAATTCGAAATTGACAAACTAACTATTTTATTTATCTAATCAATCAGGAACAATGATTCAAAGATTTAATCTAAAACAGGAATTGAAATGGAACTAAAACTTAATTAATTAATAAAACTAGATCTAGAATTCTATGTATTAATTTAGGTCTAACTAGCTACCATTAACTATCTACCATTAACAAAGAGCTAAGCTTTTGTTTTTATACATCCAGATCCAAAAATCGTGCATGGGCTTGGAGCCATGTTTTGGGCCAGAGAATCAGGCCCAAAACTCAATTCTTTCAGTCCAAAAAGGCCTCTTCAGCTGCCATTGGCTTTAGCAGACTTTTCGTCCACTTCTACTCCTCTGATTGGGTCAAGGCTTAGTCCATTGGAAAGCTCTTTCCGAGCCGGTCGTTTTGACATAAGGTAGGCCCAATTCCGAGGTCTGAGTCTAAAGATATGGTCTTCGGAAGTTCTGTTGACTTTGTGCAATTTTCACTTTGCGTGGACTTTGACTTTTCATCTTTTGACCAGGCTTTACAAAGGCTTTGTCTTCTTGAATCTTGGCCTTTAATCACCGAACTCCTTAGTAACCAACCATTGCTCCTTTATCTCATCAAAGTGGCACATTCCTGCACATAATTGACTTTGAAGCCTGAAATACATAAAAACACGTGTCAAGATTAACTCTTACTTATTACTCACATAATTGGTCTAAAAGTATGACTGCTAAGGGGTTAAAACTACAGTTTTGGGCTCTTATCACATAGCTTCTCCTGGTGCAATAGGCAAATAGGGAAGAAGCGGATTTTGGCAAAGATAGACAGAGCTCTTGTAAGCAACAGCTGGCTGATAGAGAATCCTAACTGGAGATGCAAGATATTGCAACGCAAGTTCTCTGACCACTCACCAGTAATGGGATGGTGTCGCAAAAACACTAAGCCGAAAATGTTCCATTTCAATTTAGAAAGATCCGGGCTTGAGCACAATCGGTTTATGAATATGGTAACGATAAAATTTGGAGTAAGCCAATGTGTGATGGTCCAATTGTCTTGTCATCGCTAGCTCAAAGACTCTAGGTACTCTAAAGGCCCGCATAAAGATACATACATCTTTGGGGCACTAGAGATAAAATTGCTCGTGCAAACAAATCCCTCAAAGACATCCAAAACAGCAAGAGCAAGAGTCCTTTGATGTCCAAATTGCACTTACAAGAAATGGAAATGGAGAAACTCATCTCAAACCTCATGCACACGGAAGCCACTATGTGGAAACAAAGAGCATGCATCAAAGAGGAGCTCGAAGGGGATCGAACTCGGCTTATTTCCAAAGAAGCCGCAATTCAGCGGTCCAAATATTTTATTGAGGAGATCAAGACAGCTGAAGGAACTATATTGCATGACCAAGGTCTTATCAAGGAGTACATGGTGCAAGCCTACAAAGCCAAGTTTGAGGCCATCCCCTTCTGAACCTCATCCCACAGGCGGTTACAAAACAACAAAATGACATGCTCATAGCTATACCCAGTAGGATAGAAATAACAGACACAGTCATGGGTATGGATCCACAAAGCTCCCCAGGTCCTGATGGCTTTCAACGCATGTTCTTCCAGAAATGTTGGAGCTGTGAAAGCACCGTTTGGTCGAGCCATTAGTTCATTCTTCATCGATCACATCATCCCGCAAGGAATGAACATAAATTTTCCGGTAATCGATTCGAAATGCAAAATGCCCAGGGAGATTGGTCAAGATATAGCCACTCTGTTTAAGTAACTTCCTTTTAAGATTGTTACTAAAATTTTGGCTAACCGGCTAACCTCTATTGTCATGAACATCATCTGTTGTGAGCAACATGGTTTTTTGAAGGGGAGAACAGGAAGTACGGCAATTGCAATGGCCTCAGAACTCATTAATGATATGCACATAAAAAGATGGGGTGGGAACGCAGTCATCAAATTGGACATCTCTCAAGCATTTGATTCTCTAAGCTGGGATTTCCTTCTTATGGTGCTGGAGAGATTTGGATTCAGCCTAAAGTTCCGTGAAATGATCAAGAACATCCTCAGCAGCGCGAAGATTTCTATTTTGATAAATGGTGGACCATGTGGGTTTTTTGGCACTGGCAGAGGCCTTCGGCAAGGAGACCCACTATCCCCACTCCTTTTTGCTATTGCGGAGGATGCTCTTAGCAGAAGCGTAGTGAGACTGCAAACTTTAGGCAAAACCATCCCTATGACTTTTGTTGGGAATACGCAATTATTTCATTTGAATCCGCAATTAGTAACAGGAGAGGTAGAAATAAAGGGACTTATCAAAGCAAAAAGACTTTCAAGTCCTTTGATCAGAGAGTTGTGGACTGCGGCAGTTCTAAGCATGCTAGTAGCCATTTGGAAGATGAGAAATTGTCAAAGATACAATGACGCAAGATTCAGCTCCAGACACATAAGGAACCAGGTAAGGAAGGGCATTCAAGTCACTGGGCGTCTGTCTAAGAACCACATGTACAACACTGCTGCCGAACTTGATATTCTACACTCTTTAGATATCGAATGCAAGCCAAAGCCGCTCAGTGCAATTCAACAGGTCAGCTGGTACCCGCTTAAACAAGGAGAAATTAAAATCAATTGTGATGGATGTTCACTTGGAAATTCGGGAAGAGGAGGCACTGGTTTAACATTCAGAGATTACCAATCCAACTTACTTGGTATTCTGGCACATGGTCTCGGGGTGGTCACCAATTACGAGGCAGAAAGCATTGCAATTGTATTAGCAGCAGAGATAGCAATTGTGCATGGCTAGAAACTGACTCCCAATCGGTTGCTCATTCTTTCGCAAATGGTCATATTTCATGCAAACTGAAGATTAGATGGGAAAGAGCCACTCAAAACTTTATATCCTACAGGATAACACATAGTTGGAGAGAAGCTAACTTTAGTGCTGACTCGGCAACAAAGCATGGGGCGACTTTGGATTTAGATGCATCGGGATGGAGTGGATCACGACCATCTTTTGTACCCAAAATAGAGAGTCCTGATCAGGTGTACTTTAGATTTAGCTAGAGTATGTTCACTCATTTTGCAATATGGTGGGATCCTATTCTGTAACATGTTAATGATGTCTCATCATGTAACCTTATATTAATATTAATATATTCACATTTTGCCTGCAAAAAAAGACTAAAAATATTATACTAAGAGAAAAACAAGAAAAATGTGTGTGCGTTTAATTGAGTTTCTATTGAAAACTTATAGTGCTCACCCTGGAATAAATTTCTGGCTCCGCTACTAGTGCTTCCCATGTATATACTACTTACTAGATTGATGCACGCACGTTGTGCGTTTTCCTTAAAGCATCAAAGGGTAATATCGTCAATCTACTAAAAAAATAGGAGATGAGTCCCGGACATTAAAGTAGTTTAGATTTAGATATATGCATTACTCAACGATTCCGGGGGCGTATAAGAGCAAGTCCAATAGAGAGCTACTAAAAGGTGCCACATAGGTCTTTTAGCTTGCCCAACCAAATTTGGCACCCCAAGATAAAAAAACCAATCCAACCGCGATTTCTGTTTTGAAGTGCTAAATGATACGGACGACATAATTTTTGCCGTCCATCCATTATTTTGTAACTTAAGTTGAATTTTTTTTACACAGACGACACAATTTCTACCGTCCGTCGAAATTTAACACACGGATGGCAGAAACTATGTCGTCCGTCTCCCGAACTTATTATAGCAGTTGCTAGCGAAGGTCTTAACTTTGGTTGGGTTTTTGACTCCTTCCAAATTTAAGACCCTTTTAGCAGCCCCATTAGAATGACATTTTTTGTGGTTGGGGTGCTATATTTGCCTTTAGCACCCTATATATCCCCTTATTTAAGGCAGGGAATCGGGTCAGGTTTGACCCGAATCCGACCCAACCTAAATTTGAATAGTTCGGGTTTGGGTCACTTTTTTTATCCATTTACTTATTCGGGTCGGATTCGGGTTCAGGTCTGTCGGATTCGGGTTTCAGGTTTGGATATATTTTTTGGGCTTTTTTTGAATTTTTAGTGTTATGCGATCGGGTTAGTCGGGTTCGGGTTGGATTCGGATATTAAATTTCGGTTTTACTCGGGTTCGGGTTCGGATATTATGAAACTATTCGGATTCCGATTCAAATATAGCCAAATCTGACCCTAACCTGACCCGTTCCCTGCCCTACCCTTATTGGACTTGCTCTCAAGCGCTTAGAATTTCACTGTGGGTTGGGCCCAAAACTCCATAAGGGTCTACGACATCTACATACTTGGCTTTTCACATCCGGAGAAGAAAAGTATCAACAGCGACAGTATATATCACACCGATATTCGGTCAAAAAATCTCTATTACATCTTCATCTTCACACCCACAAATTGACCAGTTGGGAATAAATAGTTGTTTCAAGCTTCACAGACCTCACTAGAGCTTCGTAGACGCAAGTAAGACACACCTCTCTCTCTCTCTCGTCACTTTTTGTTTATAAGATTATTTATTGAATCACAATAATTCTAATTTTAGGGTTAATTGGAGATGTTGTTAGAAACTAATCAAAGATAGCACGGAATGAAGAGAAAGCATAGTCTATGTTAAATAGATACATAACAGCAAAGAACAAAGAGAATAAGAAACCTAAAGAATGCCGCCCTTTTCTCACTTCCGAATGTCGTGATCTTTCCGATGCTGATAAATGGAGGCAGCAGATAATGCGTGAAATTGGTCGGAAAGTCGCTGACATTCAAAATGAGGGGTTGGGTGAGCATCGACTTCGCGACCTTAATGACGAGATTAAAAAAACTTATTAGAGAGAAAGGGCATTGGGAGCGTCGGATTATTGACTTGGGTGGTCAGAATTATATTAGGCATTCTGCGAGGAAGACTGATTTGGATGGGAATATTGTTGATGTTCCCAATCCTAGCGGTAGAGGTCCGGGGTATCGGTATTTTGGTGCTGCGAAGAAGTTGCCTGGTGTTAGAGAGTTGTTTGAGAAGCCGCCTGAGTTGAGGAAGAGGAGGTCTAGGTATGATATTTTTAAAAGGATTGACGCGAGTTATTATGGGTCTCGTGATGACTAGGATGGGATATTATGTTACTACGTTCTATTTAAAGATTTTGTATTTTATACCCCATCTTTATGAACAATTGTCTAAAATCATTGAGGATATAAATGGACCAATCTATGTAAGATTTTGATTAAGGAATGCAGGTAGGGGTCTGCCTAACCCATAACTATTGTTAAAAAAAAATGTTCTATTTAAAGATTCAGTAGCTAATTAATTAGATCTTGCATGAATACAGCCTGGGAAGTTGAAAACTTTGGGACCTTACTGTGTGACAAGTTGTTTTACTTTTCCTTGATCAGTATTCGTTTATTCGTTTCCCAATTTATTAGTTAGTCTCTAACCAGCGGACATGGGTTGTACAAGTATTTCAACCGAAGAGAAAGATTGTGATTTGAAATTGCTATTGTAAGCATGTTATATTATATAAGAGCATCTATAATGGTGAGACCTCTTGAGCACCAAACACCAAAATTTTAAATTCTTGAAAATTTGGTGTTTTCCATCTTTAATGGCAAGATCTCTTTAATACGAAACCAAAAAAAACATAAAACCAAACACCAAATCGGCTCGAATTTGGTGTTTGCTTTGGTGCTTAACCAAATGTACGAAACCGCGCGGTTTTTCCAACACTGCGTGGGCAAAAACACTTTCTCATTTCTGAACAAAAACAATCCTTTATTGTGGGCTTTTCTCTCGCGGTGTTTCGAAAGTAGCGACTAGGTTGGGCTTTATTTGGCGCGGTTTTGGAAACACCGCGAGGCACATTTGGTGCTCACTCTTTGATGTTTCCACTAAAGTTGTTTAATGTTGGTTTGCTCAAAAATATTTGGCGTTTTTAGGTCTCACCATTAAAGGTAAGTATATAGCATTGTTTCAAATTAGGCCCAAAAGAACCCTAATCATCCAAATGATAAAATCCCAGCCCACAAAACAGCCATGATTTAATGTTGACTAAATCAACAATGATCTAGTATTCTCTCAAATTAACATTTTAAACTGCACATACCCTATAAGACTTTGAATCTGCCATGTCATAACTTGTGAGAAATATTTGTAACTGTCGCACGGGGGATCTATGGGCCCTACACCAAGCATTTTTATTAGATAGATATGTAAGCATGCTCCTCAAACCATCAAAATCCATATGACATTTCATTTACCTTTTATACAGGGAGAAAAAAAATTGGCAAAGAAGAGAATAGACAATTAGATGCACCTTATCATTGAAAATTAAATCAATTAACAAAATAAACAATATAATGAGCTCAGCTTTGTAATTCAAATTTGAAAATTTTATTTCCTAAACTGTAATAGATTTTGATTTTTAAAAATTGAAATTATAAAGTAAAAATTGTTTGTTTGCATAACATTAGTAATAAAAATCAAATAAATAAAAATAAAACTATGGACTAAAAATATTATACTAACAGAAAAACAAGAAAAATGTGTGTGCGTGTAATTGAGTTTCTATTGAAAACTTATAGTGCTCACCCTGGAATAAATTTCTGGCTCCGCCACTAGTGCTTCCCATGTATATACTACTTACTAGATTGATGCACGCACGTTGTGCGTTTTGCTTAAAGCATCAAAGGGTAATATCATCAATCTACTAAAAAATAGGAGATCAGTCCCCGACATTAAAGTAGTTTAGATTTAGATATATGCATTACTCAACGCTTCCGGGGGCGTATAAGAGCAAGTCCAATGGAGAGCTGCTAAATTGGGCTGCTAAAAGGTGCCACATAGGCTTTTTACCTTGCCCAACCAAATTTGGCACCCCAAAATCAAAAAACCAATCCAACCGCGTTTTCTGTTTTGAAGTGCTAAATGATAAGGACTACATAGTTTCTGCCGTCCTTCCATTATTTTGTAACTTAAGTTGAAATTTGTTTAGACGGACGACACAGTTTCTACCGTCCGTCGAAATTTAACACATGGACGGCAGAAACTAAGTCATCCGTCTCCCGAACTTATTATAGCAGCTGCTAGCGAAGGTCTTAACTTTGGTTGGGTTTTTGACTCCTTCCAAATTTAAGACCCTTTTAGCAACCCCATTAGAATGACATTTTTGTGGTTGGGGTGCTATATTTGCCTTTAGCACCCCATATAGCCCCCTATTTAGGGCAGGGAATCGGGTCGGGTTTGACCTGAATCTGACCCGACCCGAATCCGAATAGTTCGGGTTCATGTCGATTTTTTTTATCCGTTTACTTATTCAAGTCGGATTCGGGTTCGGGTCTGTAGAATTCAGGTTCGGGTTCGGATATATTTTTTGGGATTTTTTTGAATTTTTAGTGTTCTCCAATCGGGTTAGTCGGATTCGGATATTAAATTTCAGTTTTAATCGTGTTCGGGTTCGGTTATTATGAAACTATTCGGATTCCGATTCGGATATAGCCATATCCAACCCGTTCCCTGCCCTACCCTTATTGGACTTGCTCTCCAGCGCTTAGAATTTTCACTGTGGGCTGGGCCCGAAACACCATAAGGGTCTACGGCATCTACATACTTGGCTTTTCACATTCGGAGAAGAAAAGTATCACAGCGACGGTATATATCACACCGGTATATATTAAGGAATGCAGGTAGGGGTCTGCCTAACCCATAGCTATTGTTAAAAAAAAACGTTCTATTTAAAGATTCAATAGCTAATTAATTAGATCTTGCATGAATACAGCGTGGGAAGTTGAAAACTTTGGGACCTTACTGTGTGACGAGTTGTTTTACTTTTGCTTGATCAGTCTTCGTTTCTCAGTTTATTAGTTAGTCTCAAACCAGCGGACATGGGTTGTATAGGTATTTCAACTGAAGAGAAAGATAATCATTTGGTATTGCTATTGTGAGCTTGTTATATTATATATGAGCATCTATAATGGTGAGACCTCTTGAGCACCAAACACCAAATTTTCAAATTCTTGAAAATTTGGTGTTTTCCATCTTTAATGGCGAGATCTCTTTAATACCAAACCAAAAAAACATCAAACCAAACACCAAATCGGCTGGAATTTGGTGTTTGCTTTGGTGCTTAACCAAATGTACGAAACCGCGCGGTTTTTCCAACACTGCGTGGGCAAAAACACTTTCTCATTTCTGAACAAAAACAAGCCTTTATTGTGGGCTTTTCTCTCGCGGTGTTTTGAAAGCAGCGGCCGTGTTGGGCTTTATTTGGCGCGATTTTGGAAACACCGCGAGGCACATTTGGTGCTCACTCTTTGATGTTTCCACTAAAGTTGTTTGGTGTTGGTTTGCTCAAAAATATTTGGTGTTTTTAGGTCTAACCATTAAAGGTAAGTATATAGCATTGTTTCAAATTAGGCCTAAAAGAACCCTAATCAGCCAAATGATAAAATCCCAGCCCACAAAACAGCCATGATTTAATGTTGACTAAATCAACAATGATGTAGTATTCTTTCAAATTAACATTTTAAACTGCACATACCCTATAAGACTTTGAATCTGCCATGTCATAACTTGTGAGAAATATTTGTAACTGTCGAATGGGGGATCTGTGGGCCCCACACCAAGCATAGATAGATATGTAAGCATGCTCTTCAAACCATCAAAAGCCATATGGCATTTCATTTACCTTTTATACAGGGAGAAAAAAAAATGGCAAAGAAGAGAATAGACAATTAGATGCACCTTATCATTGAAAATTAAATCAATTAACAAAATAAACAATATAATGAGCTAAGCTTTGTAATTCAAATTTGAAATTTTAATTTCCTAAACTGTAATAGATTTTGATTTTAAAAAATTGAAATTATAAAGTAAAAATTATTTGTTTGCATAGCCTTAGTAATAAAAATCAAATAAAGAAAAATAAAACGATGGACTAAAAATATTATACTAAGAGAAAAAAAAAAAAAAAAAAAAGTGCGTTTTAATTGAGTTTCTATTGAAAACTTATAGTGCTCACCCTGGAATAAATTTATGGCTCCGCCACTAGTGCTTCCCATGTATATACTACTTACTAGATTGATGCATGCACGTTGTGCGTTTTGCTTAAAGCATCAAAGGGAAATATCGTCAATCTACCAAAAAACAGGAGATGAGTCCCTGACATTAAAGTAGTTTAGATTTAGATATATTACTTAACGCTTCCGGGGTCGTATAAGAGCAAGTCCAATAGAGAGCTGCTAAATTGGGCTGCTAAAAGGTGCCGCATAGGCCTTTTAGCTTGCCCAACCAAATTTGGCACCGCAAAATCAAAAAACCAATCCAACCGCGTTTTCTGTTTTGAAGTGCTAAATGATACGAACAACATAGTTTCTGCCGTCCATCCATTATTTTGTAACTTAAGTTGAAATTTTTTTAGACGGATGACACAGTTTCTACCGTCCGTCGAAATTTAACACACGGACGGCAGAAACAATGTCGTCCGTCTCCCGAACTTATTATAGCAGCTGCTAGCGAAGGTCTTAACTTTGGTTGGGTTTTTGACTCCTTCCAAATTTAAGACCCTCTTAGCAGCCCCATTAGAATGAAATTTTTGTGATTGGGGTTCTATATTTGCCTTTAGCACCCCACATAGCTCTCTATTTGGGGCAGAGAATTGGGTCGGGTTTGACCCAAATCTGAATAGTTCGAGTTTGGGTCGATTTTTTTATCCGTTTACTTATTCGGGCCGGATTCAGGTTCGGGTCTGTCGAATTCGGGTTCGGGTTCGGATATATTTTTTGGGCTTTTTTTGAATTTTTAGTGTTATCCGATCGGGTTAGTCGGGTTCGGGTCGGATTTGGATATTAAATTTCGGTTTTAATCGGGTTCGGGTTCGGATATTATGAAACTATTCGGATTTGGATTCGGATATAGCCATATCCGACCCGAACCCGACCCTTTCCCTGCCCTACCCTTATTGGACATGCTCTCAAGCGCTTAGAATTTTCACTGTGGGCTGGACCCGAAACTCCATAAGGGTCTACGGCATCTACATACTTGGCTTTTCACATCCGGAGAAGAAAAGTATCAACAGCGACTGTATATATCACACCGATATTCGGTCAAAAAATCTCTATTACATCTTCATCCTCACACCCACGAATTGACCAGTTGGGAATAGATAGTTGTTTCAAGCTTCACAGACCACACTAGAGCTTCATAGACGCAAGTAAGAGACACCTCTCTCTCTCTCTCTCGTCACTTTTTGTTTATAAGATTATTTATTGAATCACAATAATTCTAATTTTAGGGTTAATTTGAGACGTTGTTCAGAAACTAATCAAAGATGGCATGAAACGAAGAGAAAGCACAATCTATGTTAAATAGATACATAACATCAAAGAACGAAGAGAATAAGAAACCTAAAGAACGCCGCCTTTTTCTCGCTTCCGAATGCCATGATCTTTCCGATGCTGATAAATGTAGGCAGCAGATAATGCGTGAAATTGGCGGAAAGTCGCTGACATTCTAAACGAGGGGTTGGGTGGGCATCGACTTCACGACCTTAATGATGAGATTAATAAACTTATTAGAGAGAAAGGGCATTGGGAGCGTCGGATTATTTACTTGGGTGGTCAGAATTATACTAGGCATTCTACGAGGAAGACTGATTTGGATGGGAATATTGTTGATGTTCCCAATCCTAGCGGTAGAGGTCCTGGGTATCGGTATTTTGGTGCTGCGAAGAAGTTGCTCGGTGTTAGAGAGTTGTTTGAGAAGCCGCCTGAGTTGAGGAAGAGGAGGTCTAGGTATGATATTTTGAAAAGGATTGACGCGAGTTATTATAGGCATCGTGATGACTAGGATGGGATATTATGTTACTACGTTCTATTTAAAGGTTTTGTATTTTATACCCCCTCTATATGAACAATTGTCTAAAATCCTTGAGGATATAAAAGGAACAATCTATGTAAGATTTTGATTAAGGAATGCAGGTAGGGGTCTGCCTAACCCATAGCTATTGTTAAAAAAAAACGTTCTATTTAAAGATTCAATAGCTAATTAGATCTTGCATGAATACAGCCTGGGAAGTTGAAAACTTTAGGACCTTACTGTGTGACGAGTTGTTTTACTTTTGCTTGATCAATCTTCATTTATTCGTTTCTCAGTTTTTTAGTTAGTCTCTAACCAGCGGACATAGGTTGTACCGGTATTTCAACCGAAGAGAAAGATAGTCATTTGGTATTGCTATTGTAAGCTTGTTATATTATATAAGAGCATCTATAATGGTGAGACCTCTTGAGCACCAAACACCAAAATTTGGCGTTTTCCAGCTTTATTGGTGACATCTCTTTAATACCAAACCAAAAAAACATCAAACCAAACACCAAATCGGCTGGAATTTGGTGTTTGCTTTGGTGCTTAACCAAATGTACGAAACTGCGCGGTTTTTCCAACCCTGCGTGGTGATAAGAGCCCAAAACTGTAGTTTTAACCCTGTAGCAGTCATACTTTTAGACCAATTATGTGAGTAATAATTAAGAGTTAACACTGACTACGTGTTTTTATGCATTTCGTGTTTCAAAGTCCATTATGTGCGAAATGTGCCACTTTTAGCGAGATAAAGGAGTAAAGGTCGGTTACTAAGTAGTTCCGTGATTAAAGGCCAAGATTCAAGAAGACAAAGCCTTCCTAAAGCCCGGTCCAAAAGCTGAAAAGTCGACACGCGTAAACAAAGACACAAGTCGTCAGAACTTCCTCCGAAGGCCGTATCTTTAGACTCATACCTCGGAATGGGGCCTACCTTATGTCAAAAACGACCGCCTCGGAAAGAGCTTTCCAATGGTCCAAGCCTTGACCCAATAAGAGGAGCAGAAGTAGACGAAAAGTCTGTTGAAGCCAACTGCAGCTGAAGAGGCCTTTTTGGACTGAAAGAATTGGGTTTTGGGCCGATTCTTCCGCCCCAAACATGGCTCCAAGCCCATGCACGATTTTTGGATCTGAAAGTATAAAAACCAAAGCTTAGCTCTTTGTTAATGGTAGATTTTTTAGTAGAGAATGGTAGATAGAAAGTAGTTTAAAATAGAAAGTAGCCATTAGAATAGCTTCTAGATCTAGATTTAATTGTTTTAATTAAGTTTAGTTTCAAATCCAATTCTTGTTTTAGATTAAACTCTTAGAATCATTACTCTTAATTAGTTTGATTAATAAAATAGCTAGTTTGTTAATTTCGATTCTTGTCATTTACATTTGTGTTAGATCTGATTTCATTTATTACTTGTTATTCAATTCTTAGTTATTAATTAGATTTTAATTATTGTTTAATTTAGATTAGTAAATTTCAATTCTTTATGTCATGTTTAGTTTAAATTTAATCGGAAATGATTGCGTAATGATTCTCGGCTAAACCTCCATTAGAGGGGTTGAGAAGCCTTGATGAAAGCTTGATTCGATTATCGTAGAAGTCGTCGTAATTTCCTTTCCACTCTAGAAACGATTAGTTCACCATGAGAATGGGTTTAATCGCTCACATGCTAGTTATGAATTGGTAGGAATGCCATGTGTAATTAGGGATTAGGAAGAACCAATTGTTCTCAAAGCGGTTCAATTCGATTCACGACGATTAAATCGTTAATAGGATTAAGTTGAGTTAAAGGTGGAATCAATCCCCTCTAACTCCTTATAATCGAATCAACGTAGCATTCCCATAGTTATTTTGATAACCGACTAGTTGCATCTTGTGGGTAGTTGCATCGTAGTCTAGTTGCCATTTCGTAAATCTCTCATTAGACTTTTTAGTTAAGATTACTTATACGTAGAGAACATTAACATGCGGAAGAACTAGGAGTGGAACGAATTTCCTACTCCACTATATCTCATAGGATTGATAGTAGAATCTTTGATAAATTAGGCACGTAAACTATCGTTTAGTTTTACTTACGTTTAGAGTTTCATCGCTTTATTCATTAGTAAAACTATTCTTTTTACGTTTATCAAATGGCGCCGCTGCCATCTTCGTTTCACTTTCGCATTGTTTTCGTAGAGTAAGTACTTTTCTTAAAGTCCCATTTCACCCACCCACCCTTGTTTGATTCATACTGTGGTTTTCCGTTTCATCGTTGAAAAGTTCCGGACAAAAATACACTGAGCGCGACCGTGCCTATAAGGAGCGCACTGCCTCTATAAATACTGACACGACGAATTCAGCCCCATGTGGAGCGACCACCCTAAAACACTGTAATTTGAAAATTACACGGAGCCGCCGACCAGCTTCTATGAGAGCACCCGCGCCGCTTTGCTAATTTTTCGTGAATTCTACGCTTTGATTCGAACTTTGATTTTTCAAGTTTTTCGGTGTTCTAACTTGTTATATACACCAAACACGCCAGTAAACAAGACGCTATTCATAAAGCGAAGCAAGGGCGCAATCAGGTATTCCTTTCTTCCACACCTTGCATCTCCTGTTAGAGGTTTATACTAGTATATCAGAATTATTGGAGTGTTGATGTGTTTAGCTAAGTTTGGTTTTAGCCTTGTATGAGATTAAGGTCTGGCCGAACAAAAACACCGAACGTAATTACACAACAACGTCAACAAACAAGTCTATCTAGTATACCACCCATTACACCTCTAGCTACTATTTCACACACATCACTTGACACAATGCCCGACGAAGAAGAGACTCTTCTCTCTGACTTCTACAAAGCCTTGAGCGACAGCCCCAAATCTTGCATCGTTCTAGCAGACCCGATGGGGATTTCGAATCCCCCAAATATTTTAATTTGTTACCCGTTTTCATGGATTAGATCATGAAAAACCTTATCAGCTGACATCGTAGGATTGAACAAGTCCTAACAACATTCCACCATCCTACGGTTGGTGCGGAACAAATTAAACTCGGGGTATTCCCTTTCACCTTAGTTTATAAAGGCGTCTTGGTTAACCGCCCAAACGCCTAATTATGTGGACTCGTGGGCTAAACTTGTTCAAATTGTTTATGGAACATTTTACCCACCCCTAAAGACGGATGAGATGCTTTCTAAGATTCATTTCTTTCGACAAAATCCTCATGAAACATTTCAGAGGCTTGGAATCGTTTCACTGATCTCCTTATAGAGTGTCCACATCATAACTTAGCGAAAGACACGTTAGTTCGTGCCTTCTTCAAAGAACTTCTACACCACCATAAAGAAGTCCTAGACATAATGAATGGGGGTAGTTTCTTAAGCAAAGGAGCCTCGGAGGCTTATAAATTTTTAGAGGATCAAACTAAGCGAAATAACAACTTGGGGGGGTAGTGATGATATCCACCACTCCGCTAGTTCTTCTAATACAGTTAAGGCCGCCGGTATGTTTGAAATTAAACACGACCCCGAGCTTAAAACTCTAATCGAATCACTCACTAAAAAGGTAGAGGCCATTTCTGTTCAACAAAAGCCTATCCCCGTCATGAACGTAAATTCAAATCCATGTAGTTTACATTTGAGCCCCGAAAGCATCCCGACTCCCATTTATCCTATTGCCTATGAACGGGCTTGTTCCATCAATAGTGAACCTAACGCCCCTTGGAGACAAAATCCCAACTTCGGTTGGAGAAATAACCAACACGTCACACCTCTAAGGTACAATAATCAATATGTTAGGCCAACACAAAGTTTTAACCAAGCTCCACCACGACAAGGGGCGCGAGTCGGGGTAATTTTAATAATTATAACAACCAAATGCAACCTCGACAAGGTCAAGCACAAAGTCAAGGTAGTTATAATAATTATAATGCTAATAGAGGTATCATTCCGGTAAATAATAACTATCAAAATCCACCCATAAATAATTCACGTGAAATAGTTCCAAAATACACCACCCGCGACTACTACACCCACACAACCGATCGTCTTGACACCTTCATACAAGTAAGCCAAAACTTTTCCAAACCATGGCTCAATCTAACCAACAGCTTTACAATCCGTTAATAATTTAACCCAACAGTTGTCTCAAGATAAAGCCCAACCCAAAGGTGTGTTTCCAAGCCACCAAATACCTAATCCTAAAACAACAAATACAAACTTTTGAGGTAACCGATAATACTAGTAAGTAACGAATATGAAAATGTAGGTGAGCTAAAGGCCATCACCACTCTCCGCTAAGGCAGGTGGTTGATAACAAAGTAACTATGCCTATAGTTACCCCACCACCAAGAGTCCCTACACCCGCTATTTTACTAGATCTTGAAATAGAAACCTAAGAGCCTACCACTTTGTAGAGGTACCGATTCAACCACAACCTAAGAAACGAGAAAGCCACGGTTAAACATCCAGTGATACCATTGCTAAATATAAACGAAACCACCATTTCCACAAAAATTAGCCGTGTTAACTAGGGATACTAATTATGAGGAGATTAGGGGCGTTTTCAAGAATCTAACTATAAACCTTCCTTTCCTCGAAGCTATTAAAAGCTACCACACCATGCTAAGTTTCTTAAGGAATTGTGTACTACTAGCGTAAAGACCAATATACCAAACGGCGCTTTTTAACGGAACAATTCCCAACTCTATCGAACATAATGGAATTGTTAAATTACAAGGACCACGGTAGATCCCTCTTGTCTAATGCACCTTAGGAGATTCTTATCACGACGACGTTATTAGACTTGGGGGCTAGTGTTAACTTACTCCCGTTTTATTTGTATAGACAAATAGGTTTAGACGAGATGCAACCCACTAAAATGACGTTGCAATTAGCTAATCGGTCTATTAAGTATCCTAAGGGAGTCGTCGAAAATGTTCTGGTAAAAGTTTAGGATTTTTACTATCCGGCTGATTTTGTCATCCTCGATACAGAAGTCGTTAACGAGTCTGTCCCGATAATCTTAGGGCCCTTTCCTCGCAACTGCCAATGCGGCTCATTAATTGCGCGATGGTTCAATGTCCATGTCTTTTGGCCATCTTGTCGAAGTCAATGTTTTAAAACAAAGACACCACGATTACCCGATTAGTCATGGATGGAGAGGTTAGCATGATTGAGAGCTTTGCTCAAGATTATTTCAACAACACGTTCCCTGATAATCATATGCCCAAATTTCTTTCCTTTGGAAGTTCAGACTCCAACATTTCCATCCCTACACTAGTCGATACACATATTACGGATGGGGATGAGATAGATGACTTTCTCAAAGATATAGAGGACTATCATAGTAACGAGGATATGACCAATCTAGATGAACAATTCGATGAGTTTCTTAGAGTAGGTGATAATTCACCCTATCAAGAACTACTTTCCACAACATCCACCTCGATTTCCCTCCTTCCACCCTTTCAAAGGAATCTCGAGTTTGCACTTGATCCTTTTGTTTCTTCTGTGCTTCATAAGTTTTTAAATCCACCTAGTAAACAAATACTTCAGAAGACAAAAGCGGTTGACACCTTCATTTTTAGACTTGAAACAGTCCCTACACACACCATGAATGAGTTTTGTGCTAAAACCACATCCTCATTGTTTACATGCTGTCCTTCTACAACTTATCCATATCCACCATATTCTCCACAACCATTCACTTTTCCACACTTATTTACTAGAACACCCACCTCGTTCAAAATGAAAAAGAAGGTACATGCTAGGTTCGTAATGGGTTATCCGACTTCGTTTTCATTTCACTAGGTTAAGGTCATAGGAAATCTTGGTGCTTGATTGTGTTTGGATATGTTTTCTGTGATATTTATTTATGGAATGATCCACAACTATTTCGGTTATTGATATATGATAAACTGCATGTTCATACATATGTTTAGATACAGTCTCGAGTATCTGACTATAAACGACTCAACTTTTGTGTTTGGTGCATTTCTTTTCATTTCCATATATTGGTGAGTGCACCATTAAGGTAACCGGGCCCTCCCTATGGAGTGTGTGGCTGTAAGTACCGGATCCTAAGTCCACGTTTAACATAATTCACGTTTTCCACTTTTGCATATTTTTCTCGAATTTTTGAGTCATGTTTCTCTACGGGGTGAATTATGTCTTTCTTGCTCATTGTTTTTCCTTATAAAAGTAAAAAAATATTAAATAATAAACATAGTAAACTAGGAAGTCTCGGGAATCTGACTTTAAAAGACCCACTGCTAAAAACAAATTTTCTAAGCTTCGTTGTAAAAAATTTGTTTGGGGGTGGGGTGTTTGTGTTTCCGTCCTAAAATGTTTTATGTCCCACTAGAATTGCTTAGGCCGTTTAATTGTATTCCGATTCAGGTTGACATAATCTATGAATTTAGAGTTCAGTCGTTCACATAACGTACGTCATGCATGCACTTCGAGGCATTTTCCACTATCTTATATGTCATCCACGGTCGGAATAGAGTGTTTTATGGATCATTGGATTGGAAATTCTCTCCTGATCATTTTCATATCTCATTAAAAAATCGGACCCGTAACGGCGGCAATTTTGATTTGAAGTTTCAAAAAAATCGAAAAATTCACAAATTTCGAATTGGGCTTGGGCCCAACCAGCCCATCATCGACAGCACCAGCCCTTACCTTCAACAGTCGCATTCATCTTCTCCAAACTGCCATTAACGCCATTAACAAAGCTTCCAAAAACCTAAAAATAAATAAATAAATAAATAAAAACAAAACCCAATTACCCACGCTCACAATCTAAGACCCAACCCAAATCGACTCCAACCGCACCGCCCACAACCTCCACCAATTTAAATCAACAAAAACCACTGAAAAATCAAAATAAAATAAAAAATTTTGGTGCTGCCGTGCCACCACACCACCACCACCATCGTTCCTTTTAGTGAGGTGTCCCTCATTGCTTCCCCTTACCTTCTACAAACCTCAAACTGTATTCAAACTTCCAATGGCTCAACAATGCCGAATTTTACCAGAGCAAGCTTTTACAGGCGACCACTTCGCGCCATTTTACGGTGACGAAATGATCAGTCGAGACTGGAATAGCTTGTGGTACTCGACTGAAACCTATTACCACGAAGACTTAGTCCGACGATTCTACAGTACGAGGGAGTTGGAAGGGACTAGGATTTTTGTTGTGGTGGCGAAGAGGAGGAAGGAAGTGACTACTGGGTTGTTGGCTGAGATTCTAGGCATTCCACCTAGAATCCATCTGGATGTCACGTTACAGGAGTCCCAATATAATGGGGTAGAGCCATTGATGAACGTGATGATTCTGAAGGGAACTACAATGCGAGATCGCGTTGTGTTAAATGCCAGCATCCCTTAGGACCAACCAGGTGGTTGCGGCTCGATGGATTGGTCGGAACGTCCCGGGAAGGAGAATGTCGGTGACATCGGCCCGAACTACCTCCACATCTTATGGATACTCGGGGAGGCGAAGTACGAGTTAAATCTTGGAGTTTTGCTTAGCATGATTAGGGGAGTAGGGAAGTCTGTTGCACCTCTCCTGTGTTGATAACCAAGATCATGCTTTGAAGTTGAGGCAGCTCAGCGTCGATAGGACATACATCACCCTACACGAAAACCATCGCATCTATAAGGAGTGTGTCCAACGAGTTTGGAGGTTGGCTGAGGATGGGGGAAACGAGAATGCCGAGGAGGATGGGGGAAAAGAGAATGCCTCGGAGGATGAGGAGGATTTGACTTGTTTTGATGCGGATGCCACGGAGAGGTCTTTGGTCGACGCCGAGCGCATGGCCGTAATTCATCGCGTGGCATCGTTAAACTCAACACCATCTGCGAAGACCTCCGGGACTCGACAGGCAACTATCCATCATAACCGAGATCCGTACCTAGAGAGAGGATGAGAGGTGGGAACAGATGAGGGCCGAGCTAGAAGCTCAGCGCCAGTTCCGGACCGACATGCTCGCACGATTCCCACCTCATGGGGACTCTCCTTCTGAGGACACACCATCGAGGCACGAGCGTCGTTGCCGAAGGACGAATGGTGATGGCCCATCGGGGCTCTCGGGGAGCCATCTCTGGCGTGTGCCCTCCGCTACCGATCTGAGAGTGATTAGGAATAGTATCGTTTGATGTTCTATTTTTATTGTAGTTTCATTATTGTCATTTATTTTCATGTAAGTTTTATTTCCGTAATTTGAATTTTGTAGTGAAATGTACTTCAAATGAAAATTTTAATATAATGTGGTTATTTTCATTATGCATGGTTGTTTAATATTGATCCCACCTTCCCAAATTGTTTGGGGGTGGTTTTATCTATTCCAGCATTATTTTTATATGACCCTCGTCTTAGAATTTATTGCGGAGTCAAGGTGAAAATATGGCCGTTTAGGCATATCTATGAATAAGTATCATGGTAGGATGAAATATCGATTAAATAGATAGATTCTATCATAAATTCAACCTAAAAGATACTAGGTTTGTTTTAGAATCAAGAAAATGAGTTGTTTCCGTTTTCGGGTTTGAAAATTTTGGTATTTCCGGAAACTGCCGTAAAAACCTTTTGGCAACTTCCCGATCCGTTTTAGCAACTTAAAACCTATATAAACTTCATACATTCTACACTCACAACTCATAATACACCTAACCTCCATCACTTACCGTTCACTCCCACGAATCCCACGTTTCATCTCATTTTCCGAGTTTCAAGAACTCGAAGCGCTTTTCATCTCTGCAATTTTTTCAGTTTTTGTCGGGCCTTTTCGCTTCAAGGTGGCGCAACCAGCTCAAACACTGGATTTCAATTCTTGAGGCGACTTTTCATCGCCTTTCAGCGCCGACTTCCGTGGACCTGAAAAATTCCAGTTTTCTTTGGGTAGTTTCCTGGATCATTCGCACCTATTCCGGGCGTAATTTTGAGATGACATCTCCAACATTGATACCGAACAGTCTTTCAAAGATTTGTTCCAAAGCACTACTTATGGTGCTTGGTTTTGTGGCGATCACATACGTTGGTTGGGAGCGCTTATGGTAAGACTGATGCACTTTATTCTCCAACACTAGCATCTTATTTTTACGATAAGCTGCATTTTCTTTGAAAGACCGGATGGAGAACAAGTGTTCTCCATCAACATTGATAATGAACCAATGGAAATTACCGGGTTCTTGCTAGCATTTGTTCTTGGACTTGCTATGCCGGCTGAAATACAAGACCCATGGTGTTATTGGGTAGATAATATGTATGTCTACACTTATGAGTTTTGCATGAGTCGTATGGGGCGGGCATTTTCCGTGATCGAGGACCAAGGGGACTATAACGTCGCTTTTGCTAGCCCGTCCATGAACATAGGAACTGTTATGTTTTGGATCATGCTAAATATTTTAGGGAATGGCGTTTTTCTTACGTGAATGATGCCACTTGCGGCGTTTTTCCTTTGCTTTAGCCATCGGGGAAGTATGTGTCATGACCTTCCCGAACCTTGATGTCTAGTTTAGCTCGATCCCATAGCATGAGGCATAAGTTCCTTCTTATGCCTGTTCTAGTTTCCGTATTATGCTATGTTTCTTTCCGGTTTTTGTACCGTTTCCGCAGGATTGGATTCATTTCGACAATCACGACCCACCAATAGTATTATTCGATCCTTCCGTGCAATGACTTGGCAAGGGTGGAGGATACAACCTCATCGGGTTGCACCTTACACCCGGACCAACCAAGTGGCCCTTAATAGGTTAGCAATAATAGATGATAAATGGCGAGAAGCCTGGCAAATTATCATGGCATGGCAGGACGCAAAGGAACCTCACTTCTTTATGGAAGAAGAGGATGAGGAAGATAATGAGTAATCCGAGAGATAAGGTAAGTTTTCATTCTAGTTAGTGTCTGCTTATGTCCCAAGCAATTTCATTCTTGTTAACCCCATAATGGGTAGAACTCGTATAGAGTTGCCTCAGTTTTTATTTCCTATATTAGTACGTTCTAACTTTGTTTTGTAGATGTTCTTGAATTTCACACGTTTCAATGGTATTTTTCCTACCCTCTTTATTTACAATACTTTGAGGACAAAGCATGCTTCTTGTTTGGGGGGGGGGGGGGCATAGAAACACGTGTAATTAAGACATCTGCTAGGATATAGATATGTATAATATGTATTTGTTTTCTAGTTAAAATTTCAAAAAATTCAAAAATATAAATAAATAAGTTTATGCTATACACTTAGGAATATTTGTATTGTTTTCTTTCTCTATGCTCTTAACAATCTAGAAGTCTCACGTAGCTTTTGCATCAGAATAATTGTTAGAAACTTAGGTTAATATGTAGGTAATAATCTTTGCATCTATCTATAAATATATTACATGAGTATCTATGATTGTTAGCGATAAGTTTACTGAAATCTAGGCTAGAGTACTTATTACTACAAATCTGTGAGAATATAGCCTAAAGCCTTATATGAAATAAACATTTGAGAAATGATACAAGGGAGAAGTAAAATCCGGATAGAGAAATCACCGTCCACTTGCTTGATCACTATGCCATATCCTAAGCGAGAATTTAGGCCCTCTTTGGATCGATATAGTCAGAAATTCAAACCTATGAATTATTTTCCGCTAGTCGCCCCTCTGAGCCTTTCTTTAGCCTTTCATAAACCACAAATCCTTTACCCTATTACAAAACAAAATAAAAAATTTAACCTACCCAATTTAGATAAGTCTGAAAATAGAATGAGGAAGAAAGAAGAAGAGAAAAACTTGTGTAAACAAAGGTTAGTTAATGGCTTCAGAAAATAAAGAAAAGAAGTTTCCATCCAAAGAAAAGAAAAAGAAAAATAGAAATAAAATAAAAACTCCAAAAATAGAATAAAAGGGAGTCAAAAGCCAAAGAAAGAAAAAGAAAAAAAAATGGCTAAGGATGGAAACAAAGTGTAGAAGCAAAAGTAAATAACAAGGTTTTCTCTAGTTACATAATCACGAAGACTCTATTATCTCGGACTTGTCCTTTTTGAATATCCATTTCCTTCATTCTTAAACCATCTCCTAATCCCATGACACCTAATAAAGACCTCTAGCTCAATTAGGAATAGGTTAGTGTGATAGTAAGTAGCGGATGTGTTTGATTGACTCCGGCTTCCTTGTTGTCATTGAGATTGTAAGGTAAAGTGTGCCCACCGCCTTAATCGGAGTATGTGAACTTGAGTGGAAAAATCAGTGTTGTATCTTGACTATTATTGTGAGAACCTACTTAAGGGCTATTCGAAGTTTGAAAATGAACCTGCTAGGCATTTCATAGTATTACTCATTGTATATATGTTTATTGTAGATGATTGATTATTATGCATATATTAGCTTAGGTTTCGACTTGACTACTCTATATGCATTGCTAGTGGGAGGTATAGTTAATTTAGAGCATGAATCTGAGAGACAATAGTTTTATTTCTTAGTCGTTGTAGTATAGATGAAGTTTGTGAGTACCTTCACTTGGAAAACTCTCCGCGAGGCTATAACTTCGTCCACTAGGGAATTCCTAGTGGTTTAAGGCCTTGTTGCGTATGGTCAATGCAATCGCGCTCAAATAAACGAGTAGATAAAACTCCATTTTTGGTCACTTATTCTAATTTCACATCTTTGCTTGAGGACAAGCAAAATGCTGTTTTTGGGTGGTTTGATAAAAGCTCAAAACTGTAGTTTTAACCCAGAATGTCATACTTTTAGACCAATTATGTGAGTAATAATTAAGAGTTAACACCGATTACGTGTTTTTATGCATTTCGGGTTTCAAAGTCCATTATGTGCGAAAATGTGCCACTTTAGCGAGAGATAAAGGAGCAAAGGTCGGTTACTAAGTAGTTCCGTGATTAAAGGCCAAGATTCAAGAAGACAAAGCCTTCCTAAAGCCGGTTAAAAGCTGAAAAGTCGACCGCGAGGCGAAAACACAAAGTCGTGAGAACTTCCGAAGGCCGCATCTTTGGACTCAGACCTCGGAATGGGGCCTACCTTATGTCAAAACGACCGGCTCGGAAAGAGCTTTCTAATGGTCAAAGCCTTGACCCAATCAGAGGAGCAGAAGTAGACGAAAAGTCTGTTAAAACCAACTGCAGCTGAAGAGGCCTTTTTGGACTGAAAGAATTGGGTTTTGGGCTTGATTCTCTGGCCCAAAACATGGCTCCAAGCCCATGCACGATTTTTGGATCTGAAAGTATAAAAACCAAAGCTTAGCTCTTTATTAATGGTAGATTTTTTAGTAGAGAATGGTAGATAGAAAGTAATTTAAAATAGAAAGTAGCCATTAGAATAGCTTCTAGATCTAGATTTAATTGTTTTAATTAAGTTTAGTTTCAAATCCAATTCTTGTTTTAGATTAAACTCTTAGAATCATTACTCTTAATTAGTTTGATTAATAGAATAGCTAGTTTGTTAATTTCGATTCTTGTCATTTACATTTGTGTTAGATATGATTTCATTTATTACTTGTTATTCAATTCTTAGTTATTAATTAGATTTTAATTATTGTTTAATTTAGATTAGTAAATTTTAATTCTTTATATCATGTTTAGTTTAAATTTAATCGGAAATGATTGCGTAATGATTCTCGGCTAAACCTCCATTAGAGGGGGTTGAGAAGCCTTGATGAAAGCTTGATTCGATTATCATAGAAATCGTCGTAATTTCCTTTCCACTCTAGAAACGATTAGTTCACCATGAGAATGGGTTTAATCGTTCACATGCTAGTTATGAATTGGTAGGAATGCCATGTGTAATTAGGGATTAGGAAGAACCAATTGTTTTCTTGAAGCGATTCAATCTCGACATTCTGACGATTAAAGTAGTTAATAGGATTAAGTTGAGTTAAGGTGGAATCAATCCCCCTCTCTAACTCCTTATAATCGAATCAACGTAGCATTCCCATAGTTATTTTGATAACCGACTAGTTGCATCTTGTGGGTAGTTGCATCGTAGTCTAGTTGCCACTTCGTAAATCTCTCATTAGACTTTTTAGTTAAGATTACTTATACGTAGAGAACATTAACATGGGGAAGAACTAGGAGTGGAACGAACTTCCTACTCCACTATATCTCATAGGATTGAGAGTAGAATCTTTGATAAATTAGGCATGTAAACTATCGTTTAGTTTTACTTACGTTTAGAGTTTCATCGCTTTATTCATTAGTAAAACGATATCTTTTTACGTTTATCACGTGGGCAAAAACACTTTCTCATTTCTGAACAAAAACAAGCCTTTATTGTGGGCTTTTCTCTCGCGGTGTTTCGAATGCAGAAGCTGTGTTGGGCTTTATTTGGCGCGGTTTTGGAAACACCGCGAGGCACATTTGGTGCTCACTCTTTGATGTTTCCACTAAAGTTGTTTGGTGGTGGTTTGCTCAAAAATATTTGGTGTTTTTAGGTCTCACCATTAAAGGTAAGTATATAGCATTGTTTCAAATTAGGCCCAAAAGAACCCTAATCAGCCAAATGATAAAAGCTCAGCCCACAAAACAGCCATGATTTAATGTTGACTAAATCAACAATGATCTAGTATTCTTTCAAATTAACATTTTAAACTGCACATACCCTATAAGACTTTGAAATCTACCATGTCATAATTGTTGAGAAATATTTGTAACTGTCGAATGGGGGATATGTGGGCCCCACACCGAGCATTTTTATTTGATAGATATATAAGCATACTCCTCAAACCATCAAAAGCCATATGACATTTCATTTACCTTTTATATAGGGATAAAAAAAATTGGCAAAGAAGAGAATAGACAATTAGATGCTCCTTATCATTGAAAATTAAATCAATTAACAAAATAAACAATATAATGAGCTAAGCTTTGTAATTCAAATTTGAAAATTTCATTTCCTAAACTGTAATAGATTTTTATTTTTAAAAATTGAAATTATAAAGTAAAAATTATTTGTTTGCATAACATTAGTAATAAAAATCAAATAAATAAAAATAAAACTATGGACTAAAAATATTATACTAACAGAAAAACTAGAAAAATGTGTGTGCGTTTAATTGAGTTTCTATTGAAAACTTATAGTGCTCACCCTGGAATAAATTTCTGGCTCCGCCACTAGTGCTTCCCATCATCCCATGTATATACTAGTTACTAGATTGATGCACCCACGTTGTGCATTTTGCTTAAAGCATCAAAGGGTAATATCGTCAATCTACTAAAAAAAAGGAGATGAGTCCCGGACATTAAAGTAGTTTAGATTTAGATATATGCATTACTCAACGCTTCCGGGGGCGTATAAAAGCAAGTCCAATGGAGAGCTGCTAAATTGGGTTGCTAAAACGTGCCACATAGGCCTTTTAGCTTGCCCAACCAAATTTGGCACCCCAAATTCAAAAAACCAATCAAACCGCATTTTCTGTTTTGAAGTGCTAAATGATACGGACGACATAGTTTCTACTGTCCATCCATTATTTTGTAACTTAAGTTGAAATTTTTTTAGACGGACAACACAGTTTCTACCGTCCGTCAAAATTTAACATACGGACGGCAGAAACAATGTCGTCCGTCTCCCGAACTTATTATTGCAGCTGCTAGCGAAGGTCTTAACTTTAGTTGGGTTTTTGACTCTTTCCAAATTTAGGACCTTTTTAGCAGCCCCATTAGAATGACATTTTTGTGGTTGGGGTGCTATATTTGACTTCAGCTCCCCATATAACCCCCTATTTAGGGCAGGGAATCGGGTCGGGTTTGACCAGAATCCGACCTGACCCAAATCAGAATAGTTTGGGTTCGGGTTTATTTTTTTTATCCGTTTACTTATTCTGGTCGGATTCGGGTTCGGATATATTTTTTGCGCTTTTTGATAAACGGTAAAAATTGAATAATTTACCTACGAAATGAACGATGAAACTTAAAACGCAAGAAAAACTTAACTTAATTACGCGTTGCTATCAAAGATTTCTATACTCTCAATTCTATCGAAATAGAGTGGAGTTAAAAGTTTGTTCCACTCTTAGTTCTTTAGCATTCAAGTTTCCTAGATTGACTAATCTATTCAAAGTCTAATGAGAGTAATGGTGGGATTTTTACACTACGATGTGAATTCGAATGACAAGATACGAATAACGAAATTATATATATATAAAGATTATAACTTTATTAAATTTAACTAAACAATAATTGAAATCTAAATTAATAACTAAGAATTGAATAACAACAATTGAAATTAGATCTAAACAAATTTAAATGACAAAATTGAAATGAACAAGAAATAACTATTTTATTTATCTAATTAATTTAACTAATTGAATTCAAAAACTAGATCTACAAGCTATTTTAATGGCTACTTTTTATTCTAAACTATCTAACTATATCTAACTTAAGAGCTAAGTCTTCTTTCATGCAAAGGAGGATACCAGATCCACAATTTCGTGCATGGGCTGAGGAGCCATGTTTTGGGCCGGAAAATCAAGCCCAAAGCCCAATTTCTTCAGTCCAGAGATCCTATTTCAGTTGGCCTTGACTTCAGCAGACTTTTCCTCCACTTCTACTCGTCTGATTGGGTCAAAGCTTAGACCATTGGAAAGCTCTTTCCGAGCCTGTTGTTTTGACATAAGGTAGGCCCAATTCTAAGGCCTGAGTCCACAGATATGGTCTTCGGAAGTTCTGCTAACTTGTGCACTATTTCTGCCCGTGTTGACTTTTCAGCTTTTGACAAGGGGGCTTTACAAAGACTGTTTCTCCATGAATCTTGACCTTTATCACAGAACTTCTTAGCAACCAACCCTTGCTCCTTTATCTCGCCAAAGTGGCACATTTCTGCACATACTTGACTTTACTGCTTGAAATATATAAAAACACGTAATCAGCATTAACTCTTATTTATTACTCGCATAATTGGTCTAAAAGTATGATTGTTAAGGGGATAAAACTACAGTTTTGGGCTCTTATCAATCCACCCCCAAACATCATTTTGCTTGTCCTCAAGCAAATATGAGAAATTAGAATATGTGACCAAAAATGGAGTTCTAACTACTCTCGTTTCGCTGAGTGCGATTACATTTACCATATGCAACAAGGCCTTAAACCATTAAGAATTCCCTAGTGGACGAGTTATAGCCTCGTGAGAGTTTTCCAGTGAAGGTACTCACAAACTTCATCTATACTACAACGACTAAGAAATAAAACTATTATTTCCTTATTCATGCTATAAATTATCTATACATCTCACTAGCAATAAATACAGAATAATCAAGTCGAAACCTAAGCTAATATATGCATAATAATCAATCATCTACAATAAACATATATACAATGAGTAATACTATGAAATGCACTAGCAGGTCCATTTCTGAAAACTCGGAATATCGTCTTTAAGTAGGTCCTCACATAAATATCAAGACAAAAACCACTCTGATTTTTCCGCTCAAGTTTCACTACTCCAGTGTGCAGTGGGCACACTTTACCTTACAATCTCAATGACACACAAGGAAGCCGGAGTTGATCAAACACATCTGCCACTTACTATCACACTAACCTATTCCTAATTGAGCTAGAGGTTTTTATTAGGTGTTGCGGGGATTAGGAGATGGTTTAAGAAGGAAGGAAATGGATATTCAGAAAGAACAAGTCTGAGATAATAGAGTCTTCGTATTATGTAACTAGAGAAGACCTTGCTCCTTACTTTTGCTTCTACACTTTGTTTCCATCCTTAGCCATATTTTTCTTTTTCTTTGGCTTTTGACTCCTTTGATTTTATTTTTGGAGTTCTAACTATTTATTTTTTTATTTTGTTTATTTTTTTCTTTTTCTTTTTTTTATTTGGATGGAAACTTCTTTTCTTATTTGATGCGACTAATAAATTCTTGATTTCAAAGGTCCTTCTCTTTTCTATTCCTCATCTCTATTCTCAGACTTATTCAACCAATGGGTAGGCTGATTTTTATTTATTTATTTATTTTATTTGTTTTTGTAACAGGTTAAAGGATTTGTAGTTTTTGAAAGGCTAAGGAAAGGCTCAGAGGGGTGACTAGCGGAAAATAATTTCATAAGGGTTGAATTTCTGGCTATATCGATCCAAAGATGGCCTAAATTCTTGCTTAGGATATGATATAGTGATCAAACAAGTGGACGTGTGATTTCTTTATCCGGATTTTACTTCTCCCTTGTGTCATTTCTCTAATGCTTCACTCATATAAGGCTTTAGGCTATATTCTCACAGGATTTGTAGAATAAGTACTCTAGCTTAGGTTTCAGAAACTTACTACCAAACAATCATAAATACTCATGTAATATATTTATAGCTAGATGCAAAGATTATTACCTACATATTAACCCAAGTTTCTACAATTTATTATAATGCAAAAGCTACGTGAGACTTCTAGATTATTCAAAGCATATTGAAAGAAAACAATACCAATATTCCTAAGTGTATAGCATAAACTTTTAATTTTTAATTTTTTTTTTTTTGAATTTTTGAAATTTTTGTATTTTTAACTAGAAAATAAGTGTATATTATACATATCTATATCCTAACAGATGCCTTAATTACACGTGTTTCTATGCCCCCAAACAAAAAGCATGCTTTGTCCTCAAAGTATTTTAAATAAAGAGGGTAGGAAAATACCAATGAAACGCATGAAATTCGGAACATCTGCAAAAAATGTTATAACATACTAATAGAAAATAAAAACTGACGCAACTCTATAGGAGTTCCACTCGTTATGGGGTAGTAAGAAATTACTTGCTTGGGACATAAGCAGACACTAACTGAAACTAAAACTTACCTACACTCTCACTTAATCATCATCCTCATTATCTAGAAAGAAATGAGGTTCATTCACGTCCTGCCATGCCATAATAATTTGCCAAGCTTCACGCCATTTATCATCTATGATTGCTAACCTATTAAGCGCCACTTGGTCGGATGGGGTGTAAGGTGCAACCAGATGAGGTTGTATCCTCCACCCTTGCCAAGCCATTGCAAGGAAAGATCGAATAATACTATTGGTGGGTCGCATAGTGTCAACCCTAACCCAATCCGTGAAACGGTACAAAAAACAGGGAAGAAACATAGCATAATTCGGCACACTAAAACAGGCATAAGAAGGTACTTACTTATGCTTCAAGCTATGGGCTCATGCTAAACGAGACATTAAGGTTCGGGGAAGGTCATAGAACATACGTCCCATGGCTAAAGCAAGGAAAATGCTGCAAGTGGCTTCCTTCACAGAAGAAAAACACCATTCCCCTAATATGTTTAGCATGATCCAAAACATAACAGTGCCCACGTTCATGGAAAGGCTACCAAGGGCGACGTTGTATTCCCCTTGGTCCTCAATACGGAAAATTCCTGCCCCATAAGCTTCAAGGAAAAACTCATAGGTGTAGACATACATATTATCTACCCAATAGCCCCATGGGTCTTGTATTTCAGCGAGCATAGCAAGTCCGAGAACAAATGCTATTAAAAACTTGGTAATTTCCATTGGTTCATCCTCAATGGTGATGGAGAACACTTGTTCTCCATTTGGTCTATCAAAGAACACGCAATTATCATAAAAATACGATGTAAGTGCGGGAGAATAATGTTCATCAGGTCTTACCATTAGCGGTTCCCAGTCGACGTGTATGATCACCTCGTGAAACCAAGCACCATAGGCGGTGCTTTGGAATAAGTCTTCAAAAGATTGCTCGGGGATGACTTTAGGAGTTGTCATCTCAAAACTATCTTCTTGGACCGCTGCAACTATCCTGGAACAACCCGCAGAAAACTTGAAATTTTTGGTGCCAACAGGTTCAAGGCACAGGGTGCGCTCAAGCTATGCCTAGGATGGGCGCAGGGTGCGCTCTGGTGATTTTCAAGTTCCAGGCACTTGGGCGCAGGGTGCTCTCACTGTTAGCCTGGGATGGGAGCGGGTTGCGCTCCGGATGAAAACTGGAATTCCAGTGTTTTGGGCGTAGGTAGCGCTCAGGTTTGGGCTGAATAGGTGCAGTCGCTTCGGGTTAGGGTTTCTTTTGATCGTGAGGCGCGGTGGCGCCTCTAGGGTGCAAAAGCTTCGGGGAGCCGATAGGCGAAGGGCGCGAAAGGAAAAATAAGGTAAAGTGGGAGTGAAACGTGGGAGATGAATGTGAGATGTAGTTGGGGTTGTGAGTGTAGAATGAATGAAGTTTTTATAGGTTTTAAATTGCTAAAACGAATCGGGAAGTTGCCAAAAGGCTTTAAGGCAATTGCCGAAAATAATAAAATTTCCAAACCCGAAAATGGAAATAACTCATATTCTTGATTTTAAAACAACCATAATATCTTTTAGGTTGAATTTAGGATAGAAACTACCTCACTCATCGAGATTTCATCCTACCACAATATCTATTCATAGCGATGCCCATATCGGCCATATTCTCAATCCTCACTCCAAAACAAATTCTAAAATAGACGATCGTATAACGAATTATGCTAAGCTATTAAATACCACCCCCAAACAATTCGGGAAGGTGGGATTAATGATAAAAACCACGCACAATTCGAAAATAACCAAATTATATTAAATTTTAAATCAAACAACATAAAACAACAAAATTCACTTTTAATTACTTAACTAATATCCGAATTAATAAAACAATAAAAACAACTAAATAACAGCGAAACACAACATTATTCGAAACACCTATCCCTATGATGAAGATGGACCTTGAGATGGAGATTGGCCCTGAGATGAAGAAGGGCCCGAGCCATTCATTCTTTGGCGACGACGCTCATGCCTCTCAGACTCATCTGAAATAGAACCCTCCAAGGGTGGCATGCGTCATAGAATCTCTACTCGGAACAAGCGCTGTGCTTCCATCTCAGCCTTTATTACTGTATAATGGGCCTGGTGATGATGGTGGGTATTCTCCATGTTAATCAAGATATCTTCCTGACCATTTTCGAGTATTCCAAAACTCGTGTTAAGGTTCGTTTGTTTATTTCAAACTATAATCTGTCTATCTCGTATATCTTCACAAATAGCGTAAATATAACGTACGCTAGTATGCAACACTGACATGCGTTCTGAATCAGACGTACACCTCTCCAAGGCATCTTCATCTAACCGTGTCATGTCCTCCCCTTCCTTATCCGAATCCACCACCCTATCCTCCGGCAACATCCAAGTCTTTTGGATACACTCCTTATAACTACTTTCATTTGTGTGCAATTTCAACATTATCCGCTCAGTTCTTGGTTTATTCCCCAAGACAACATTATCTTTGTAATTAAAATAGGAAATGGTGCGATACTCTTCCCAACTCCTTTAATCATATTTAGCAAAAACTCGAGGATACAGAATTCATACCTCTTCTCTTGCAATATCCAGAGAACGTGCAGACATGTGAACCCGATGTCGCTCACTTTCTCCTTCCCAATGACGTTCTTACCAATCCACTGAGTTATAGCCAGTTGGTTGGTTCGCAGAGATGACTATCGAGCACAATGAGAAGTCGTATTATATTGACCCTCCATGAGGGTGTCGTTCATCAATGCAGAACTCCAAGATCTTCGGGACTCCCGCGGTGGCTTCTAGGTTGCGTCCAGGCGTAATGCCTAAAATTTCAGCCAATTTCTCTCTCGATAATTCTCTCCTAGTCCCAGCCACTTTCATAAACATTTTTTGACCGTCCAACTCTCTCTTTTTATAGAACTATTCGACCAAATCGGGGTGGTAGAAATTATGAGTCGAGTACCACAACCGATTCCAACCCCTCTTAATCATCTCGTCACCGTAAAACTCTACACGCTGTCGGCGGCCTACGGCTTGTTCCGGCAACAACCTTCGTTTTTGAGCCATGATATCTTAGCACGATTTGGGGGTTTAACTGGAATGTGGGAATGGAGTTTGAGACTCTTTCACTAACAAACAGTAGTGGTGGCGCGGGGGTGGCGCAGCAGTTCCGATTTGTTTGAGTTTTGGGTGTTTTTCTGTAGTGGAAATTTTTGGGATTGGAGGAGGATTGTTGTGGAGAAGATTTGAAGTTGGAATTGTATTGTGGGCGTGGGTGTTTTTAGGTTTCTTTTTATTTTTATTTTTGGTTAGGTTTTTTAATTTGGTAATGGCGGAAATTGGAAAGAATTCGCGTATCTGTTGGAGGAAGGAGACGCATGCGCGTGCATTGGGACCAGGCCCAACTTGATTTTCCAATTTTTGTCGATTTTTAGCGCAACTTCAAACTAAAATTGCCGCTTCGTTACCAGTCCGATTTTTGCGAATGAGATATGGAAATGATCATGAGAGAATTCCAAATCCAATGATCCATAAAATACTCTATTCCGACCATGGGTGACATATAAGAAGATGGAAAATGCCTCGAAGTGCGTACATGACGTAAGTTATGCGAACGAATGAAATCTAACTTAATAGAAAATGTCAACCTGAATCGTAATACAATTAAATGGTCTAACCAACACAACTGGAGAGTTAAAAAATCTAGGATGGAACGAACACCCCACCCCCAAACAAATTTTAGACACATAGTTGAGAAAATTTGTTTTCAAAAGTGGGTCTTTTAAAGTCAGATTCTCGAGACTTCTCAACTTACTATGGTTGTGATTTTAACAAATTTTTTTTTTAATTTTTTATGAATAAAATTTAATATAAGAGAAACAAGAAAGCAATAAATCATAATTCACACCATAGAGGAACATGACTAAAAAACCGAGAAAACATGCAAGAGTGGAAAACGTGAATTATGTTAAATGTGGACTTAGGATCCGGTGTTTACAGCCACACACTCCATAGGGAGGTCCCGGTTACCTTAATGGTGTACTTACTAATATATGGAATTGAAAGGAAGTACACCAAACAACAAAATGAGCCGTTTATAGTCAGATACTCGAGACTTTAACAAATAACATATATATATATCAACAACCTAAAGAGTTATGGGTCTTTCCATAAATAAATAACATGGAATGCATTCCCAAATAGAATTAAGCACCAAGATTTCCTACGACGCAACCTAGTGGAATGAAGCGAAGTCTGATAGACCTCGAACATAACCGAGCAAGCACCTTCTTTTTCATCTTTGAACGAGAGGTTGTCCAAGTGAATGAGTGTGAAAAAATGGATGGTTGTGGAAGGTATGGTGGATAAGGATAAGTATTAGAAGGAAAGAATGGAAAGAATGAAAATGTGGGTTTAGCACAACCCTCATTCATGGTGTGGGTAGGAAGTGTCTCAATCTTGAAAATGAAGGTGTCAAGTGTCTTTTCCTTAGTAATTATTTCCATATTATGAGGATTTAGAAAATTATTAAACACAGAAGAAGCAAGAGGGTCAAGTGCAAACTCCAGGTTCCTTTGAAAAGGTGTAGGATGGGGTACATTGAGGGAAGGTGAATGATGTGAGGTGGGTGAATGGTTATCAATAGGAGGGGACTCTCGAGGTGGCGAAAAAGAATTGCAAAAGAGTTGAAAGAAATCTTCCTCAATTTCCTCAACGTCCAAGGAGTCCTTATTAAAGTTGGAACTTCCAAAGGAAAGGAATTTGTGCATCTGATTATTTGGAAACGTGGTTTTAAAATAATCATGAGCTAAACTCTCGATCATGCTAACCTCTCTATCGATATTGGTATCAGAAACCTGTGTGATCGTTTTAAATGCATTGACCTCAGCGGAAAGATGGCCAAAAGATAAAGACATCAAACCATCGCGGCAATTTATAAGCGCGTTGGCAGTTGCCAAGAAGGGGCGCCCTAAAATGATCGGGACAGAGTCGTTAGCGACTTCTGTATCGAGGATAACAAAATCCGCAGGATAGTAGAAATCTTGAACCTTAACCAGCTCATTTTCCACTACACCCTTAGGATGGTTGATAGACCTATCAACTAATTGCAACGTCATTGTTGTAGGTTGCATTTCTTGTAGACCTATTTGTTTATATAAATAATAAGATAGTAAGTTAACACTCGCCCCCAGGTCTAGTAAAGCAATGGTCGTGTGAGTATCTCTTAAGGTGCATTGTACAGTAGGACGACCAGGGTCCTTGTACTTAACTATTCCATTATGTTCTGATAAAGTTGGAACCTGTTCAGTTAGAAAGCCATCTTTAGGAATATTTGTTCTACGCCTAGTAGTGCACAACTCTTTAAGAAACTTAGCGTGGTGAGGTAATTTTTTAATTGCATCGAGAAAGGGTAGGTTAATCGTTAGATTTTTGAAAACTTTCCTAATATAATCAAAGTTTGTATCTCTCTTGAACATGGCTAATTTCTGGGGAAACGGTGGTTTCTTACTATGTTTAGCGTATGGTTCAATTGGATGTCTAACCTTAGCTTTTTGTTTCTTAGGTTGTGGTTTAACTGGAACCTTTACAGGGGTAGGATCTTCAGTTTCTGTTTCGGTGTCTAGTGAAATATCTAGTGTAGGAACTCCTTGTGGGGTAACTATAGACATAGTTACTTTGTTATCCACCACTTTGCCTGAACGAAGAGTGGTGATGGAATTTATCTCCCCTACGTTTGCATTTTCGTTATTAGTATTACCGTTTACTTCAAAGGCTGTGTTTGGTGTTTTAGGATTAGGTATCGCTTGTCCTGGAAACACACCTTTGGGTTGTACTTTCTCTTGAGCTAACTGTTGTAAGGAAAGTTAGATGGCTTGTAAAATCTGTTGTTGAGATTGTATAAAGGTATCAAAGCGATCTGGTTATGGAGTGGTATTTATTACTGGTTGTGCGACAGGAACTATGTCACGTTGATTATTTATGGGTGGGTTGTGATAGTTATTATTATTAACCGGAACGATACCTCGATTTGCATTATAATCATTATTGTTATAATTATTATAATTACCCTGACCTTGTCCTTGTCGTGGTTGAGCTTGGTTGTTATAATTATAATTACCCTGACCTTGTCCTTGCCTTGGTGGACCATCGTTGCAATTGTTTGTTGGCCTATCATTTGGGTTAAACAACCTTGGAGATTGTTGATTATTTCGCCAACCGAAATTGGGGTTTTGTCGCCAAGCTGCGTTAGGTTCGCTATTAATGGAACAAACATTAACTTGTTGTGATTGTTGTTGTTCATAGGCGAACGGACAATAGGAGTCGGGATGCTCTGGACTCAAACAGAAATTACATGGGTTGGAGTTGACATTCATGATGGGGATAGGCGTTTGTTGAACAGAAATAGCCTCTACCTTTTTAGTTAGAGATTCGATCAAATTTTTAAGTTCCAGATCGGGTTTCATCTCAAACATACCGGCGGTTTTAACTGTTGTAGAATAACTAACGGAACGGGAGATATCATCACTACCCCATTATTATTCCGCTTAGTCTGATCTTCTAAAAATTTATAAGCCTCTGAGGCTCCTTTACTTAAGAAACTACCCCCATTCATTATGTCAATGACTTCTTTATGGTGGTGTAGAAGTCCTTTGAAAAAGGCACGAACTAACATGTCTTTCGCGAGGTTATGGTGTGGACACTCTATAAGTAGGTCGGTGAAATGATTCCAAGCCTCTGAAAATGATTCATGAGGATTCTATCGAAAGAAATGAATCTTGGAAAGCATTTCATCGGTCTTCAGTGGTGGGTAAAAATGTTCCATAAACAGTTGAACAAGTTTAGCCCACGAGTCCACAGAATTAGGTGCTTGGGCCGTTAACCAAGACGCCGCCTTATCGGCTAAGGTGAAGGGAAATACCCTCAGTTTAATTTGTTTAGCACCAACCGAAAGATGGTGGAAAGTAGTAAGGACTTGGTCAATCCTACGCATGTGCTGATAAGGTTTTTCATGGTCTAACCCATGAAAAATGGGTAACAAATTAAATATATTTGGGGATTCGAAATCCCACCGGTCCGATAGAACGATGCAAGATTTCGGGCTATCGCTCAAGGCTTTGTAAAAGTCTGAGAGAGGAGATTCTCTTTCTTCAACCATAATCTCAGGTATGGTGTGTGGTGTGCTAGCTAGAGATGAAGTGAGTGGTATACTAGAAAGGCGTGTTTGTTGACGTTGTCAGTTAATTATATTAGGTGTTTTTCTTCAGCCTGACCTTAGTCTCATGCAAGGCTAAGACCAATCTTAATGAAAAACAACAATACTCCAAACAATCCTGATATGCTAGTATAAACCTCTAACAGAAGATGCAAGGTGTGGAAGAAAAGAGTACCTGAAAGCCTCCTTGCTTCGCTTATGAATAACGTCTTGTTTACGCGTGCTCAGTGTATATAACAAGTTAGAACACTGAAAAACTTGAAAAAAATGGAAGTTTGAAACAAACCTGTGGAAATCGGGCAGTTTCAGCAGAGGGCGCAGGTGAGCTCAGAATAGGCCTAGGAAGGGCGCAGGTCGCGCTCAGGCAAAAGTTGGGATTCCAGGCGTGTGGGCGCAGGTGGCGCTCCAAGTTGGCCTTGGTAGGGCGCAGGTCGCGCTCGGGAAAAGTTGGAATTCCAGGCGTGTGAACGCGGGGTGCGCTCGTGTTTTGCCTTGGTAAGGCGCAGGTGGCGCTCATCCAAAAGGTGGGATTCCAAGCGTGTGGTTAGGACTTTGAAAACTATCGTTAGCGCTCCACTTTAGCTTGCCCTGTATAAACGGTGCTAAAAGCCTCGAAAGTAATTTTCATGGAAACTTGCAAAGCTGAAAACGTTCAATCACAAATTCAAGGAGAATCCGCAACAAGGGGTGGGTGGGTTATGGGACTTTGAAAAACTATCAAGTCTAAAGAAAACAATACTAAAGAGTACTAAGATGGCAGCGGCGCCATTTGATAAACGATAAAAATTGAATAATTTACTTACGAAATGAACGATGAAACTAAAACGCAAAAAAAACTAAACTTAATTACGCGTTGCTATCAAAGATTTCTATACTCTCAATTCTATCAAAATAGAGTGGAGTTAAAAGTTCGTTCCACTCTTAGTTCTTTAGCATTCAAGTTTCCAAGATTGACTAATCTATTCAAAGTCTAATGAGAGTAATGGTGGGATTTTTACACTACGATGTGAATTCGAATAACAAGATACGAATAACGAAATTATATATATATAAAAAGATTATAACTTTATTAAATTTAACTAAACAATAATTGAAATCTAAATTAATAACTAAGAATTGAATAACAACAATTGAAATTAGATCTAAACAAATTTAAATGACAAAAATTGAAATGAACAAGAAATAACTATTTTATTTATCTAATCAATGAAGAACTATGATTCAAAGAATTAATCTAAAACAATGTATGAAACTAATTAATTTAACTAATTGAATTCAAAAACTAGATCTACAAGCTATTTTAATGGCTACTTTTTATTCTAAACTATCTAACTATATCTAACTTAAGAGCTAAGTCTTCTTTTATGCAAAGGAGGAGACCAGATCCACAATTTCGTGCATGGGCTGAGGAGAGCCATGTAAGAGATTTTTTCCTTCACTATCCAATTTTGTTTGAGTTTGGGCGGAAAATCGAGCCCAAAGCCCAATATCTTCAATCCACAGAGCCCGTTTCAGCTGGCCTTGACTTCAGCAGATTTTTTGTCCACTTTTTCTCCTCTGTTTGGGTCAAGGCTTGACCCATTGGAAAGATCTTTCCGAGCCGGTCGTTTTGACATAAGGTAGGCCCAATTCTAAGGCCTGAGTCCAAAGATATAGTCTTCGGAAGTTCTGCTGACTTGTACACTCTTTCTGCCTGTGTTGACCTTTCAGCTTTTTACAGGGCTTTACAAAGGCTGTGTCTCCTTGAATCTTCGCGTTTATCACAGAACTTCTTAGCAACCAACCCTTGCTCATTTATCTCGCCAAAGTGGCACATTTCTGCACATACTTGACTTTACTGCCTGAAATACATAAAAACTTGTAATCAGCATTAACTCTTATTTATTACTCGCATAATTGGTCTAAAAGTATGATTGTTAAGGGGTTAAAACTACAGTTTTGGGATCTTCTCACTATTTTTAAATTTTTAGTGTTATCCGATTGGGTTAGTCGGGTTCGGTTCGGGTTCGGGTCAGATTCGGATATTAAATTTCGCTTTTAATCGGGTTCGGGTTCGGATATTATGAAACTATTCGGATTCGGATATAGCCATATCTGACTTGAACCTGACCCGTTCCCTGCCCTACCCTTATTGGACTTGCTCTCAAACCCTTTACTTAGAATTTTCACGCGTAAAAGGGGCGAAACTCCATAAAGGTCTACGGCATCTACATTTTGTTGGCTTTTCACATCCCCTGAGAAGAAAAAGTATCAACTTCCGGCCGATGGTATATATCACACCGATATTCGGTCAAAAAATCTCTATTACATCTTCATCCTCACACCCACGAATTGACCATATGGGAATAGATAGTTGTTTCAAGCTTCACAGACCACACTAGAGCTTCATAGACGCAAGTAAAACACACCTCTCTCTCTCTCGCAACTTTTTGTTTATAAGATTATTTATTGAATCACAATAATTCTAATTTTAGGGTTAATTGGAGACGTTTTTTAGAAACTAATCACAGATGGCACGAAACGAAGAGAAAGCACAGTCTATGTTAAATAGATACATAACAGCAAAGAACGAAGAGAATAAGAAACCTAAAGAACGCCGCCCTTTTCTTGCTTCCAAATGACGTGATCTTTCCGATGTTGATAAATGGAGGCAACAGATAATGCTTGAAATTGGTTGGAAAGTCCCTGACATTCAAGGGTGAGCATCGACTTTGCGACCTTAATGACGAGATTAATAAACTTATTAGAGAGAAAGGGCATTGGGAGCGTCGGATTATTGACTTAGGTGGTCAGAATTATACTAGGCATTCTGCGAAGATGACTGATTTGGATGGGAATATTGTTGATGTTCCTAATCCTAGTGGTAGAGGTTCTGGGTATCGGTATTTTGGTGTTTGCTGAAGTTGCCGGTGTTAGAGTTGTTTGAGAAGTTCACCGAAGTTGGAAGGAAGAGGAGGTATTATGATATTTTTAAAAAGGATTTAAAGATGGGATATTATGTTACTACGTTCTATTTAAAGATTTTGTATTTTATACCCCCTCTATATGAACAATTGTCTAAAATCGTTGAGGATATAAAAGGAACAATCTATGTAAGATTTTGATTAAGGAATGCAGGTAGGGGTCTACCTAACCCATAGCTATTGTTAAAAAAAAACGTTCTATTTAAAGATTCAATAGCTAATTAGATCTTGCATGAATACAGCCTGGGAAGTTGAAAACTTTGGGACCTTACTGTGTGACGAGTTGTTTTACTTTTGCTTGATCAATCTTCGTTTATTCATTTCTCAATTTATTAGTTAGTCTCTAACCAGCGGACATGGGTTGTACAGGTATTTCAACCGAAGAGAAAGATAGTCATTTGGTATTGCTATTGTAAGCTTGTTATATTATATAAGAGCATCTATAATGGTGAGACCTCTTGAGCACCAAACACCAAATTTTCAAATTCTTGAAATTTTGGTGTTTTCCATCTTTAATGGCGAGATCTCTTTAATACCTGATAAGTACCCAAAACTGTATTTTAAACCCCGTAGAGACATTACATTTAAGTCAATTATGTGTTTAATAAATGTAAATTAATTGTATTTTCATGTTTTCACGGGTTTCGACAGTCAACGATAAAATACACACAAAACCTGCGTTTTAGCATGAAATACAGCCGAATAAAGCTTGGACTTGAAATCTTCAGTATCAGCTCATTTAAAACTCCAAACTGCCAGCAAAGCTCATGGACTCAGAGAACCATTAAACAAGTTGAAGAATCCAAACTTGAGTCCCTAAGCCAGCTAAAGAAGAGATTTTGTTCAAACTTACCTAAATTAGCCCGAAAGTTAGGAGAAAAATTCAAATGGAGATATCTTCCGTATCCTAACTCTGATTCAAGCATTCGACAAGCTAAAATGATCAACGTAGAAAACTCTACGTAATGATATCTAGCTTCCAAAAAATGGTCTTACGGTTTGGAATATGAAGATAAAGCCAAAGCCTGTTACTATTTAGTCCAAGCCCATTACTATTCTAGAGAATATTTCCTAGAATATTCCCTAGCATATTCATTTGGGATATTATATTTTATTTATAACCATTAGATTTAGATTAGATGGATTGAATCTAGACCGTCAGAAAAACTATAAATAGAAGGGTCTAGTTTTAGTTTTTCGGATGGAATGGTTAGCATTCCATCAGTAGGAGTAGAGTAGTTTACTACTTTTCTAGTGTAATGAAGAATTTAATTTCCAGTTTTTGATTAAAATGTTTTTAATTCAGTTTTATTTTCTGTTAATTAGAATAACACTTTAGTTTTGTGATCTCGGAGCAGAAACTCTGCCCGAGTGAGGATTATATCTGTTAGGGAGGATGTTTCGATAATTATAACGATTAGGAACCGAGTAAGTTCACCCAGAGATGTGGTTCTGAATCGATTCCACGCGCAAATAATGCTCGTTCAAAGATAAAGAGTCGTTATTAGGGATTAAAAATCGAGACTAACTCTTTTAACGGAGATATGTAGAAACTCTGCCCAAGTTAGGATTATATCCGTTAAGGAGGGTGTTTCGATAATTATAACGATTAGGAACCAATTAAGTTCACCCAGAGATGGGGTTCTGAATCGATTCCACACGCTAATAACGCATTCAGAGATGAAGAGTCGTTATTAGGGATCAAAAATCGAGACTAACTCTTTTAACGGAAATATGATTCGCTCAAACAGATTTTTATCTTCAAAATAAAAGTCTATTTTCTTTTATTTTCAATATTTTCTCACCTAAATCCATTTTCACAAACATCACGTGATCAAATTAGTTTTTGTTTATAAATAAACTTCTGCAATTTCATTAAAATGTGAACGAAATGACAAACCCGTCCGCTGTTTTATAGCCAGATCAATACCAAACCAAAAAAACATAAAACCAAACACCAAATCGGCTCGAATTTGGTGTTTAGCTTTGGTGCTTAACCAAATGTACGAAACCGCGTGGTTTTTCAAACACCGCGTGGGCAAAAACACTTTCTCATTTCTTAACAAAAACAAGCCTTTATTGTGGGCTTTTCTCTCGCGGTGTTTCGAAAGCAGCAGCTGTGTTGGGCTTTATTTGGCACGGTTTTGGAAACACCACAAGGTACATTTGGTGCTCACTCTTTGATGTTTCCACTAAAGTTGTTTGGTGTTGGTTTGCTCAAAAATATTTGGTGTTTTTAGGTCTCACCATTAAAGGTAAGTATATAGCATTGTTTCAAATTAGGCCTAAAAGAACCCTAATCAGCCAAATGATAAAAGCCCAGCCCACAAAATAGCTATGATTTAATGTTGACTAAATCAACAATGATCTAGTACTCTTTCAAATTAACATTTTAAACTGCACATACCCTATAAGACTTTGAATCTGCCATGTCATAACTTGTGAGAAATATTTGTAACAGTCGAATGGGGGATCTGTGGGACCCACACCAAGCATTTTTATTAGAAAGATATGTAAGCATGCTCCTCAAACCATTAAAAGCCATATGGCATTTCATTTACCTTTTATACAGGAGAAAAAAAAATAGCAAAGATGAGAATAGACAATTAGATGCACCTTATCATTGAAAATTAAATCAATTAACAAAATAAACAATATAATGAGCTAACCTTTGTAATTCAAATTTGAAATTTTCATTTCCAAAACTATAATAGATTTTGATTTTTAAAAATTGAAATTATAAAGTAAAAATTGTTTGTTTGCATAATAGTAGTAATAAAAATCAAATAAAAAAAAAAAAAAAAAACGATGGACTAAAAATAATATACTAAGAGAAAAACAAGAAAAATGTGTGTGCGTTTAATTGAGTTTCTATTGAAAACTTATAGTGCTCACCCTAGAATAAAATTCTGGCTCCGCCACTAGTGCTTCCCATGTATATACTACTTACTAGATTGATGCACCCACGTTGTGCATTTTGCTTAAAGCATCAAAGGGTAATATCGTCAATCTACTAAAAAGCAGGAGATGAGTCCCGGACATTAAAGTAGTTTAGATTTAGATATATGCATTACTCAACGCTTCCGGGGGGTAGAAGAGCAAGTCCAATGGAGTGCTGCTAAATTGGGCTGCTAAAAGGTGCCACATAGGCCTTTTAGCTTGCCCAACCAAATTTGGCACCCCAAAATCAAAAAACCAATCCAACTGCGTTTTCTGTTTTGAAGTGCTAAATGATACGGACAACATAGTTTCTGCCATCTATCCATTATTTTGTAACTTAAGCTAAATTTTTTTTAGACGGACGACACAGTTTCTACCGTCCGTCGAAATTTAATACAAGGACGGCAGAAACTATGCCGTCCGATCTCCCAAACTTATTATAGCAGCTGCTAGCGAAGGTCTTAACTTTGGTTGGGTTTTTGACTCCTTCCAAATTTAAGACCTTTTTAGCAGCCCCATTAGAATGACATTTTTGTGGTTGGGGCGCTATATTTTTCTTTAGCACCCCATATAGCCCCCTATTTAGGGCAGGGAATCGGGTCGATTTGACCCGAATCCGACCCGACCCAAATTCGAATAGTTTTGGTTTGGGTTGATTTTTTTATCCGTTTACTTATTCGGGTTGGATTCGGGTTCGGGTCTGTCGGATTCGGGTTCCAATTCAGATATATTTTTTGGGCTTTTTTTGAATTCTTAGTGTTATCCGATCGGGTTAGTCGGGTTCAGATTCGGATATCAAATTTCGCTTTTAATCGGGTTCGGGTTTGGATATTATGAAACTATTCAGATTCGGATATAGCCATATCCGACCTGAACCAGACTCGTTCCCTGCCCTACCCTTATTGGACTTGCTCTCAAGCGCTTAGAATTTTCACTGTGGGCTGGTCCCGAAACTCCATAATGGTCTACGGCATCTACATACTTGGCTTTTCACATCCGGAGAAGAAAAGTATCAACAGCGACTGTATATATCACACCGATATTCGGTCAAAAAATCTCTATTACATCTTCATCCTCACACCCACGAATTGACCAGTTGGGAATAGATAGTTGTTTCAAGCTTCACAGACCACACTAGAGCTTCATAGACGCAAGTAAGACACACCTCTCTCTCTCGTCACTTTTTGTTTATAAGATTATTTATTGAATCACAATAATTCTAATTTTAGGGTTAATTGGAGACGTTGTTCAGAAACTAATCAAAGATGGCACGAAACTAAGAGAAAGCAAAGTCTATATTAAATAGATACATAACAGCAAAGAACGAAGAGAATAAGAAACCTAAAGAATGCCGCCCTTTTCTCGCTTCCGAATGTCGTGATCTTTCTGATGCTGATAAATGGAGGCAACAGATAATGCGTGAAATTGGTTGAAAAGTCGCTGACATTCAAAACGAGGGGTTGGGTGACCATCGACTTCGCGACCTTAATGACAAGATTAATAAACTTATTAGAGAGAAAGGCCATTGGGAGCGTCAGATTATTGACTTGGGTGGTCAGAATTATACTAGGCATTTTGCGAAGATGACTGATTTGGATGGGAATATTGTTGATGTTCCCAATCCTAGTGGTAGAGGACCTGGGTATCGGTATTTTGGTGCTGCGAAGAAGTTTCCCGGTGTTAGAGAGTTGTTTGAGAAGCCGCCTACGTTGAGGAAGAGGAGGTCTAGGTATGATATTTTTAAAAGGATTGACGCGAGTTATTATGGGTATCGTGATGACGAGGATGGGATATTATGTTACTACATACGTTCTATTTAAAGATTTTGTATTTTATACCCCCTCTATATGAACAATTGTCTAAAATCATTGAGGATATAAAAGGAACAATCTATGTAAGATTTTGATTAAGGAATGCAGGTAGGGGTCGGCCTAACCCATAGCTATTGTTAAACAAAAACGTTCTATTTAAAGATTCAATAGCTAATTAATTAGATCTTGCATGAATACAATTTGGGAAGTTGAAAACTTTGGGACCTTACTGCGTGACGAGTTGTTTTACTTTTGCTTGATCACTCTTCGTTTATTCGTTTCTCAGTTTATTAGTTAGTCTCTAACCAGCGGACATGGGTTGTACAGGTATTTCAACCGAAGAGAAAGATAGTCATTTGGTATTGCTATTGTAAGCTTGTTATATTATATAAGAGCATCTATAATGGTGAGACCTCTTGAGCACCAAACACCAAATTTTCAAATTCTTGAAAATTTGGTGTTTTCCATCTTTAATGGCGAGATCTCTTTAATACCAAACAAAAAACATCAAACCAAACACCAAATCGGCTGGAATTTGGTGTTTGCTTTGGTGCTTAACCAAATGTACGAAACCGCGCGGTTTTTCCAACACCGCGTGGGCAAAAACACTTTCTCGTTTCTGAACAAAAACAAGCCTTTATTGTGGGCTTTTCTCTCGCGGTGTTTCGAAAGCAGCGGCTATGTTGGGCTTTATTTGGCGCGGTTTTGGAAACACCGCGAGGCACATTTGGTGCTCACTCTTTGATGTTTCCACTAAAGCTGTTTGGTGTTGGTTTGCTCAAAAATATTTGGTGTTTTTAGGTCTCACCATTAAAGGTAAGTATATAGCATTGTTTCAAATTAGGCCCAAAAGAACCCTAATCAGCCAAATGATAAAAGCCCATCCCACAAAACACCCATGATTTAATATTGACTAAATCAACAATGATCTAGTAGTCTTTCAAATTAACATTTTAAAGTGCACATACCCAATAAGACTTTGAATCTGCCATGTCATAACTTGTGAGAAATATTTGTAACTGTCGAATGGGGGATCTGTAGGCCCCACACCAAGCATTTTTATTAGATAGATATGTAAGCATGCTCCTCAAACCATCAAAAGCCATATGGCATTTCATTTACCTTTTATACAGGGAGAAAAAAAAAATGGCAAAGAAGAGAATAGACAATTAGATGCACCTTATCATTGAAAATTAAATCAATTAACAAAAGAAACAATATAATGAGCTAAGCTTTGTAATTCAAATTTGAAATTTTCATTTCCTAAACTATAATAGATTTTGATTTTTAAAAATTGAAATTATAAAGTAAAAATTTTTGTTTGCATAACAGTAGTAATAAAAATCAAATAAACGAAAAATAAAACGATGGACTAAAAATATTATACTAAGAGAAAAACAAAAACAAAAATGTGTGTGCGTTTAATTGAGTTTCTATTGAAAACTTATAGTGCTCACCCTAGAATAAATTTCTGGCTCCGCCACTAGTGCTTCCCATGTATATACTACTTACTAGATTGATGCACGCATGTTGTGCGTTTTGCTTAAAGCATCAAAGGGTAATATCGTCAATCTACTAAAAAACAAGAGATGAGTCCCGGACATTAAAGTAGTTTAGATTTAGATATATGCATTACTCAACGCTTTCGGGGGCGTATAAGAGCAAGTCCAATGGAAAGCTGCTAAATTGGGCTGCTAAAAGGTGCCACATAGGCCTTTTAGCTTGCCCAACCAAATTTGGCAGCCCAAAATCAAAAAACCAATCCAACCGCATTTTCTATTTTGAAGTGCTAAATGTACAGACGACATAGTTTCTGCCGTCCATCCATTATTTTGTAACTTAGGTTGAATTTTTTTTAGATGGACGACACAGTTTCTATCGTCCGTCGAAATTTAACACATGGACGGTAGAAACTATGCCGTCCGTCTCCCGAACTTCTTATAGCAGCTGTTAGCGAAGGTCTTAACTTTAGTTGGGTTTTTGACTCCTTCTAAATTTAAGACATTTTTAGTAGCCCCATTAGAATGACATTTTTGTGGTTGGGGTGCTATATTTGCCTTTAGCACCCCATATATCCCCCAATTTAGGGAAGGAAATCGGGTCGGGTTTGACCCGAATCTGAATAGTTTGGGTTCGGGCCGATTTTTTTATCCGTTTACTTATTCGGGTTGGGTTCGGGTTTGGATATATTTTTTGGGTTTTATTTTTTATATTTAGTGTTATCCGATCGGGTTAGTCGGGTTTAGTTCGGGTTCGAGTCAAATTCGGATATTAAATTTCGATTTTAATCGGGTTTGGGTTCGGAGATTATGAAACTATTCGGATTCAGATTCGGATATAGCCATATCCGACCCGAACCCGAACCCGACCCGTTCCCTGCCTTACCCTTATTGGACTTGCTCTCAAGCGCTTAGAATTTTCACTGTGGGCTGGACCCGAAACTCCATAAGGGTCTACGGCATCTACATACTTGGCTTTTCACATCGGGAGAAGAAAAGTATCAACAGCTATGGTATATATCACACCGATATTTGGTAAAAAATCTCTATTACATCTTCATCCTCACACCCACGAATTGACTAGTTGGAAATAGATAGTTGTTTCAAGTTTCACAGAACATACTAAAGCTTCATAGACGCAAGTAAGACCTAAGCAGTTAAAATTGGTTTTCAGAGGTAATCGGTCTAAAAGCGATATGCAATTAATCGGTGAATCGATGATTAATCTGCAATTTAATCAGTTTAATTGGTTTTATATTATTATATACAATTATACCTTCAAAATATTTTATTATAGAATAGCAACAACATTAAATGTATTAATAAACATTGTTATTAATTAGTAGGCATTGTTATCTTTGTTTTTATTTATTTTATTGTTTTTAAAATTTTAGTTGTTTTTATCTAATTTGTAGTTTCATAAAAAAAAATTATCTCATTCTTATGTAATATTAATATTGCAATTTCAATGCATTTGGTGTGACAAAATTTGCAAAGTTCTCTTGTTCAATTTGATTGATTGAATAGAAAACAGTTATTAGCGAAAAAAAATATATAGAAAATAGTCAAAATACAACTTTTTGGATGGGAATATATTTTAAAAGGCTAAATCTACGGTGAGCATGATGTATCGAAAGTTTTGGTGCGCACGATTTCTAGCCACACAATGGGAGGGTAGAACCGGAAGAACAGGAGGGTAGAACCGGAAGAAAAAGATTTTACAAGATAGCCTCATAATTTTGTCGACAATGTAAACGAAAAATGGGTTTCCATTTCTAAAATTGAACCTGAACAAATCAAAGAAACTACTCCAGACTGCTGTTGCTTCTTCTTCTTCTTCACCTTCAAACTATGTAACGCCCGTATTTTTAAATACGTATTTTTCTATTTATTAATTATTTATTTATTTATTTTCAAAATTCGTCGGATTGGACTCGGGATCGTGGGGCCCGGTTTTGGGTCCGAAGTCGGTGTTGGGCTTGGGTTTTGGACCCAAGTATATAAACACATTTTTCTAGAAAATAGGGTTTAGAAGATAAAAAAAAAAAAATGGAAAAAATGAAAGCTGAATTTCAAGCTCGCTCGTTAGGGCTGAGCGACGGCTTGGACTAGGAGGGATTTGTCGGGTTTTAATACAGGTGAGTGGTTATATTTTTAAATTTTCACCGAACCTGCTTGATCTATCGAGTTTTGGCTTCGGGCTCGGTATATTTTTTGGTTATCGCGTCTTGTCGATTTTTCCTCCTCGTGGTATTGATAAACCGTCAGTAGTTATAAACGTTTAAATCTGAAACTATGTTGGATTGACTATCGGCCGCATGGTCGATAATGGCGATAAAGCCAAATACCAAGAAATCGCCCGATTACCATTTTTATGTAAATGGAACCGTGGTCTTTGTTGTGTTGTGGGCGGATGATGGGTTGTTTGATGTCGGGGTATGTGTTGGATGTTGGTTCTTGATGTTTGGGTGATGGTAAGGTCTTTGCCAAAGCTTGGAGAAAGCTTGAGCCGTCGTTAATGGCGTTCGCCATTCTTTTGGGATCTTGAGGGGGGGCGATTTTGTAGTTTGAAATGTTTACGATATTGTTTTGGGTTGGATTTACGTTTGGTTGTAGTGGGGGGATGAGTGGGTGCTGGAGAGCGTTGGTGGGGAGCTTGAAGCACCATTAATGGCGGTGCGATTTTAGATCTCGTTTTGGGGAAGATGGGGGATCAAATTATTTTGGGATTTTGTTTTTAGTAAAGTTATAAGGTTTTCGATTTGGATCAAAACCGTGGGGTTGAAAGTGGAGGACGATCGGAACTGGCGGTGGCCAAATCGGTGGCTGCTGGTGGAGGGAGAAGAAGCTCTGTTCCTCTTAGTTGGGATTGGGCGGTTTAGATTGTTGGTCCAAAGCCTTGGTTGTTTTGATTGGGCGAAATCTTGTAGTTTTGTTTGGGCCCGATTTTTATTAAGTTTGGGACCGGTTCTAATATTAGTCTATGGGTCCGTTTTTCATTTGTATTTGTGGACCGGTTTAACTTAACGGCTTTTGGGCGTTTGTAATATTGTTTGGGACCAGTCCATTGGACTTAAAATAGATCTAATTGGGTCTTTAAATGTTTAGATTTTCGGTTCTAAGGTTTGGGCTTGGCGGTTAGGTCCGAACCATTACCTTGGTCATGAGTCCATGAGCCATGCACTTTTGACCTTAGCCATGAACCATGGCTATGACTATGAACCCGTTGAACATAGAAACAATAGTTTGACTTTGACTTTGACCTTTGACTTTGACCATGCCAGTTTTGACTTTGACCATGACATGTTGACCATGACTTTTGACTTTGACTTTGACCGTTGGCCCGTGGAATGTTGACTTTTCCAGTTTTTCTCATATTTGATTTTATGGACTATTGTAATAATAAAATGTTGTCAAACATTATATAACGTTGTTTGTCTTTATCTAATTATGATTTGACGTGAGTAGTGTGTAAAGTATATATATATTGGGCTTTGATTGTGGATCAGATGAAATTTGTTTAATTGTGCTACATTTTATGTTGTAAATTGTATGGACAAATCAAATGTTGAAATGTTTGTGGAAGCCGATATAAATTTGGTTGTCATTATTTAATTAAGATTTGACGTTGATATTGTGACACTATGTAATATGTTGGGATATATATATTGAATGCAATAGTTTTGGAGACATAGATGTATAAAAGCTTTATTATTTTATATGTGAGATGCTACTATGAGGTAGTATAATATGTGTGGATATTTTCCCATGGGTTTGTGGCGTAGTGCAATAATATATTGGCACGGAAATAATAAAAGTGGTTACTGAGATATAATTGAGATATTTCTAAATAGTGTGGCTTAGTGCAATAAGGTAATTGACCCGCGTGATATATAGTGGAATTATTATGAGTCATAGATGGATGACACCTGAATAAATTACGTAACTCGAAAATCCTAGAACCCGACTACCACAACTCATGTGATCCGGCCTGTGTGCGTGTTTAATATATAAGATGTTGATATATAAAGATGTTGTATATATATGAGATGTTGATATATAAGATGTTGATATATAAGATGTTGATATATAAGATGTTGATATATAAGATGTGGTATATATATGAGATGTTGATTGACCCATGTGTTGGGCAATCGTGGCGAATAGTGGCTTGATTATTCCGTTAAAATATTGGAGCGAGGCCAGCGATATTTTATGCGAATAGGGGCATTACTTATATAATGGCTTCCGTGTGAGGATTTACAGTGTCGCGCATCCCGCCGGAGGTGGTTACGCACGGAGTGGTACATTATATAAGGGGGAGGCATGTGGATGTACATGTTCGGGCGTTGGGTAGCGATTGTGGTAGCCAGGAAAACTAGGTAAGACATAGATACGACGTGATTTTAGGGACACACAAAGAAAGCCCGAAATAATCTAATTATGGTAATATGTTTGGTTGGTTATTTGTTTAGTTAGAACCTAAAACCTCGATGGAGGAACTACATGCCTTATTTATGATCGATATAGTTTGTTGTGTGGTTAGTGGGAAGTTAAAAGAGCCTCGATGGAGGAACTACCTGCCTTAATTATTGTATTTGAGTATGTTATATTAGTCGAAAAAGTTAAAGGCTTTGGTGGAGGAACTAACTGCCATATGGATTATGTATATATTTGTATAAGTATATGTTATTTTTAGAGCTACTCACACCAAAGATTTTATAATCTTGACCCGATTTGCATGTTTGCTTATCGAGGTGTGTTCATTCAATGAACATAGTTGATAAGTTTTGACAGTTTAGTGTTGAAGAAGAGTGGTTGCTTTGCTTGTGGTTTTGCGTTAAGCGTTGCATCTCGATTTGTTTTGTTTTCCTTGAGGTGATATAGAATTTCAGTCTAGACAATGTTTTTGTATTTTCATTTGTAAATTTTATTAAAGAGTTATTGAAAGGAGAGTTGTAACCTAATCTTAATTATTTGTGAATCTTTGTCATGAAGAAGACTTTTGTTTAAGTTAAAAATTTTATTGGTTTTTATTATCCGCATATTTAAACTGTTTATGGGTTTTTGGGAGTTGAGAGTGCGTCACACCTCGGAGATCGAAGAGTCGGGAACAAATAATGTTTTTCGGAATTCTGTCGAAATTCGGGGTGTGACAAACTAGTTCTTCAATATCTAATGAGGTTTTTGGACCAAAGGGTGGTTCTTCTTCTTCTTCAAAGAATAACTCTGCAACTGGGATTTTCGACTCTGTTTTCGCACACCCATCAATGGTACTCTTGAACAAATGATTCTTTTTTCTTGGGAGTTTTTGCTAGTTTTTGTCTTTGATCATACATTCAGTTACTGGTTTGTTGATTGATTATGTTATTTGATTGGTTGTTTTGATGGGAAAATGGTAACTTAGACTATATTTTACTTTTTTGGTTAGTTCTGTTATTATTTGAGTTGAACTTTACACCATGGAAACTAAAAAGAACTAGAGTTGAATCGTTTTTTTTTTCCTTCTGCTATGTGTCTTTGGGTTTCAGTATTCACGCTCTGAGGTGATTGGGTCATGGAGAAAGCAGGATTCAGGGAATCAAGGGTGGAGCAAACAAGATTTGACAGGTTTGTGAATCTTAGACAGCTAATTGGCCTAGTAATAGCTAGTGGTAAAAAATGGTACTTAATTATATACATTCATATTTATGAAATATGATTCTATGACAACATTTAAATAGAAGATCATGTGTATTGATTTTAGTTGATGTTAATGTAGCATGAGTTTGTATTTATGTTTGTCGGAATTTCGTTCTTCAAATTTCTATGTCTAGAATCTATGAAAACCGAAGCCAAGTACAGACAATAATAATCATAAGAGGAATTAAAATAACTATTAGACTGAGTACTTGTGGTGCTAGAAAAAACTCTTGCTCAAGCTCCCCTAATGATTTCTTCTGTTTCTCAATGCTACAATATGGCATGATGTTACTGTCAAAAATCTCATCTTCTTTTACCTAACCTGAAAATAATATCCACAATCGAAGTAAATATATCGAATTACCGAGATGATATATTATATATACTAGACAACATAAGAAACTAACCTTGTTGTTGCTTAGTGGCTTTAGGGGAAATAATGAAAACCCGATGCCAAGGTGATAGTTTGTGATTAATAAGTTGGACAAATGGATTGAAGTGAATATTTGAACAAGTTGGTGAAGAATAAGATGATGATGAAAGGGAGAAGAAAGGTTTGGAGGGAGGAGAAAAGAGTAAACAAGGAGAAGTGAGTGCAACCCCGAATTGGGTCACCATGTTTGAGTGAAGTAATTAGACAAGGGGTTGAAGGAGAATTAATTGGTGCAAACATTATAAAAGTGAGAGAAGAGTGAGACAGAAACAGAGGAAAGATAAGGCAATGAGAATGTGCGGAGGGAAGGAATTCAATAACTTGGATTGGACTGTTTTGCTTGACAATATATCACTAAGAATTTGCCAAGTTGACTTGCTCTTCTATAAAAGAAATTAGGACATTGGAGCGGTCTTTATGAATTCTTCAAAGTGATATTTCATAGCATTTCTCAATCATCATTTTGTTTTTTTTTTTTTTGCTACTTCATTGATATGCACACCGTATTGAAACTTTAGTTAAAGAATAATGTGTTCTTAAGTCTAACAATATTTTTTTACCCATATATAATGCTAAATCCATGGTGCGCGAGATGTACCGAAAGTTTTTTGGTGCACACGATTCCTAACCACACAATGAGAGGGGTAGAACCGGAAGAAGAGGAGGGTAGAACCGGAAGAAAAAGATTTTAAAAGATAACATCATAATTTTGTCGACAATGTAAACGAAAAATGGGTTTTCACCTCCTCTAAAACTGAACCTGAATGAATCAAAGAAACTACTCCAACTCCACAATATTGTAAAACAAGAAGAAGAAGAAGAAGAATCGATCACTCTTTGAATAGCACAACAATGGTAGAATTATGTCAGTCTCTGAGAAACTCACTGAAAATACCTTCTTGCATATTCCAAACATTAGGTAATTCATTTTGATGAACTGTAAGAAGTAATTGTCTATTGAGTTGCATAGAGACCACCTTACTGAAAATAAAGATCTTTGCCTATCATTAAAATTTAGTTCTTGGTATTCGAATACAGAGTTGTCTTCTACTGGAGCGGTCTTTATGAATTCTTCAAAGTGATATGCACACCTTATTGAAACTTTAGTTGAAGAATATTGTGTTCTTAAGTCTGACAATATTTTTTTTGCCAATAGATAATAGTGTGGTTTGTCTTAAAGTTCCTCTTTACAAATTAGTATAACTAATTTTCTCCTGTGCAACAGCTCTACCTTGCCACCAATAATTGACCTTAGTTCATTCAAATTATTAGTAGGAGGCATGGTGTCCTGTTGATGGGTGTTGCTGAATGATAGATTGCAGCACATCCCTTCATGTACTTTACAAACTCAAACCGTCAAAACCATAGTGAATGTCGAAAATATTGCACATTAATAGAGAATACATTTTTTTGATTGAGTGCCTACATCAATGAAGTGAAAGTTGGCCCCTAAGCTTTGAACTATTTACTCCTAAGCACCTACTAGCACATTAAAGTTTTAACATGGTTCTTCAGATTATTTGAATTTTTCATTGTCCAAGAGAAACTAACCAGTACTAGTATATAAGAAAGATATGTGAGGACACCACCTATATTATTATTGAAGTCAATTGGCATCAACTCTTATAGGCACTTTCTTTTATGGCATTTAGGAATTTAACGTTTTCACATAATCAATTCATTTTGACGTGAATATTATCAGAAACCATTAAAGAATGGATTGTTGACTACTTCTTTCGTCAACCTTTCACATGGTTGATTGGCCCTTCAGAATCACTCTTACATTAGTCTCATGGTATTTTTTGTGATGCCAGTGTTACACGAAACCGGATGGCAATCAAGGAGAAGAAAGCGTTGTAGTTTGCCATCAACCCATTCTTGCGACAATCCTCACAAACCCATATCTATGCCGCCACGACCCCACCACCCGATTGTCGTCTCCTTTCACAACTTCTACCACCACCTTCCACGGTCTCCTCTATGATTTTGGCAACAAAACTGATAGTGACCAAATCAAGTCCTTTTCGTACCTGACGAATATCATAAGCTTGGATCTTTTGCCATCAATATAATAGTCTTCCTTTTATTTGACAAACTTGCTTCATTGAATCGGGTGAAGTAAAATCTAAAATACTTTATAGTCATAAATTTTGGTTGTGGGTTAGAGAATGAGACAATATTCTTTAGGAATTCAATCAAGATCGAGGAGTGAAGTTTAGCTGAAAAGGAGTTGTGATTACTATTAAGATATTTGCTTTCGGATTTTTATGCTTCTGTTGTTTGGTTGTCAATTTTAATGTTAGTATCAGTAATGAGATAATTGAACATGTACCAGTTGACCAGTTACTTGGGGAACATTATGATTGTTTCCAACTTATTTTCAAATGTATTTAAGGATTTAACTCTCACAAGTTGGTAAATACGTAAGAATGTTGTTTGAGGCATTCAATGTTATACATAGCATGGTGAAGTTCTCTTTAGGATTTTATTTACATAATCTTGTTTGGTGTTTGATTGTTTACATTTCCTTACCATGTTTGTTTGTTTAGTCTTGATGGATTGTAGTTGGGTTGAGAAAGAAGTCTTGATGAATTGTATTTGGATTCAAGTTAAGTGTTGGGGATGCTAAACTTGAGGGGATGAAAGGTTGTGGCAATTGGCAATCATGCTAGTATTGAGCTGTAGAAAGTGTGTTTACTCTTTTTCGTTAGCTATAGCATTTGCTCGTTATAGTGTCATTTGTTTTATGCCTTAAATGGATCTCGGCTCAATGATAAAATACTCTATCTATTCTTTAAATGGTTTTAGTTCACCTTCTTTGTTGAAAAGTTAGGCGTGCAAGTTTTTGTTGGGGAAAGAAGACAACCTGTCCTATTCTAAAAAGTTTTCCAAAATCTGATATTAACTACTTGTTAAAATTTTACTTAAGTTTGTCACTTTACAATATACAATTTATTCTGACATGTGTTCTCTTGTGGGAGAGCTCAGAAAACTTTTTTTTTTTCGTAAATGAGAAGGATCGTGGTAAGAATTTGGACGAAGAATAACTCATGTTAGGTCTTTTATCTCAACCTTTATAAAAGAATAACCAGATACGTCATAAACTGATATAGTGATTGTCTAGTTGCTAGAGTATGTGAGGATAAGGAAGGTTTAATGTAATCTCCAAAATGGGTGTGCATGGGTCGAGTAAGTTTGGTTCGGTTTTGGGCTAAAAACGATATCCAAACCGACCTTATCGGTTTAGGTGTTACGAAAACCAAACTAAACCATCACCCTACGGTTAACCGACCCAAAACCAAACCATCCTATTTCTGCATAGCCAAAAACCAATCCAAACCATTATTTTTTCGGTTAACCGACCTTAACTGTAACTGAACCGAAAATTATTGATGAATAATAGAGTAGGTTATAAGTAAAAAAATCTACTTTAGTAATATTGGTAATAATATGGTTTGGTTCGGTTATATATAATTTCTTATTCTGAAAACCACTAACCGAACCAACCCTATTGGTTTTGTATTTTATTAAATCGAACCAAACAATCACCCTATGATAACCGACCCAACTCACGTGGTTCATTTCGCTTCGGTCGGTTTATATGGTTTTATGCACACCCCTAATCTCTAAGACTCTAACTCATATATACCATAACCAACAATTCAAAGATTCTCCTTGATACACCATCTAAGTTTACCTTAAATTGTCGTTGGGCTGGAGGCAACTAGGGCAAGGAATCAGGTTGGGTAGACCCAAACCCGATGAATTTGGGTCGGGTTTGGGTCTATTTTCACATTCGATTTTGTATTCGAGTCGGATACGTATACGGGATTCTCGAATAAGGTTTTAGGTAAATTTTCAAATTTTTAGTGTTATCCAATCAGTTATCCGCTTCGGATTCGGGTTCGAATTCGGATAGAATTTTTTTGAAACATTTAGATTCGGATTTGGATTCGGATTCGGATACGAATTCAGATATAGCCATATCCGACCGAACCCCAACCCATTCCCTGCCCTAGAGGCAACCAGTAACAATTTTTTGAGCCTAGGTGCTCTACTAGCTCTCCAAATATTACTCAAGCCGTGACACAACTCGGTGTTTAAGAAAGTTGTAGGAATGCCCCTTAACTACAAAAACTCAGTTGAAGATTAATTCTTAATTTTGAATAACTGAATCCTTACACTGCCATAGCACCACATTTTAATGAAAGACATCTTCTTCTCATAGTTGTTCAGTGAATAGACTTCGTCGTTTAGTTCTAGGTATATAGCCTCATAAATATTGCATGATCCTTAACCAATTCATTAGTCATTCTCTCATTTCACTAGCAAATTTGCACTCCCGCTAGAGGCTCCATATATTGCTGGCAACAAGGCCATCTCAGCTCAATGCTAATGTGACATCTCCGCTTTTAGCAACTAGGTTTTCATGTTGTCGCTGAGTTTGGATTTCCTTCTTGTACCAGTAAATTTATGATGGATGTGTTGGTTCCACATTTTGTTCCACCATCGAACTTTATGTTTGAGCTTCCCACATTTTGGACAAATTGTGGCAAGAGTGTTGCTACAAAACTTAGATCTCATAGAGTGGCATCAATATGAGCAGAGCCTCTACATAAAAACAAAGTCTTCTAGTATATCGCGATGCTTTATCTTCATTGGTGCTCACAAAACCTTGTGAGATCCAAATTTTGCTTATGGGGTAGTTAATTGAGATGATGTACCAAAGTTTAAAAGTGTTACACATTTAAAAAAAGATAATATCACAATCTTTAGGTACAAATCGTTTTGCGGACCGTGTCTATTTTGTTAATGACATTACTAATATCGTAGGTTTACCTCGGTTGATAGTGGAACTGAACTGGAACTAGTGGTGTCAATCCAAACATGACTCATTTTACAATACCCATTTCATGAGCCATCCAAAACCACATCCCATACCCATTTGCACCACCGTTACATAATGCAAAAGGGTCGTACCGTATGATGATTCTTATAACAAGAGCATCAGATTATTGGTATGCATTTCATTCATTCATTAGTGGTACTTTATAGGTCTAGGTCTAAGCTGTCTATAATGCCTTTTGTAGGGGAGTAATATCCTCATTAAGGATTATCGATCACGTGAAGCATAAGCCAAAGCATAATCGACCTCAAAGACCTCGATTTTACCTCCAAGACCGCTGTAGCGGCCCCTTGAACATACATAGGGGAACCCAAAACATCGACCTCAAGACCGATCGTGAGCAGCTCCTTTCATGTAGGTGGTATGAACAAAGATGTCTCAAGAAACACACGGCAGACCACCACCGAGGGTAATCATTACCAAAATCTTACTTGTATTTCCCACCACTGGAAATAGGGACTACCGCGCAACTCCCAATCGGCCACAAATACTACAACCCGGTCCAACACTTTCAAATCTCCGCCTTTTACGTGTGTGGAGACACACGCGATTCTCTCTTGAAACTCGCCCTAAAATACCACCTATTTGAACTACGGGAGGCCTGATTCCTCTCTCCCCTAAAAAACCAAGAGATGATGATCGGTCTCTCCAAAAAATCTCAACCCATTCCCTTCTCTTCACGATTTGTAAAGCAAAACCAAAACACCCCTATACATTGGCGCCGTCTGTGGTTTCGATTACTTGAGAAATCACATTAACCCAACTCAAAAAACTACAATTCTCAAGCCCACGAAGCATGGTCAGCCTCGAAGCTCAAGTTCAAAACCTTGCAGAACAACTGGGTTTAACAAACAAGAGCATTTCCTTGCTCAGGCAAGAAAATGCTGCTTTACGGGCCCAAGTAGACGCTTACCAATAGCAACCAGTTGGTAATGTTGCTGAAAACGGCATCAACGAGGTTAATCAACAGATTAACGAATTATCACCGCATGGATAGGCCGAGTCGCGTCGGAAAGGATGCAACCCAAATTGTTCAAAAGATGCTCAAAACATACCGCGCGTCCCCGTTCAGTGCTGAAGTTCTCAGTAAACCCTTTCCTCAAGATTTTATTAAGCCACGCTTCCCCATATATGATGGCAACACATGCCCCGGCCAGCATGTGGCTCGATACATTCAAAGTCTGGCCCTCTACAGTTCTCTTGAGTTTGATCATCTTCACTGCCGACTATTTCCGGCCAGTCTCAAGGATGGCGCACTTGATTAGTTCTTCTCTCTTGAACCTGATTCTATTAAAACTTTTGAGCAGCTTACCGATCTGTTTGCTAGCCAGTACGTGCACAACAGACGAAAGTAGGCAGATCTTGATTCGCTATTCCAGCTGTCCTTCAGGGAAGATGAAACCATTCGCCAATTCTTAGGACAGTTCAAGGCTGAACATGTTGTGTATGGAAAGCGGACTGAAAGAGTCTTTTGCCACACTGGCATTTTCTAATGCCTGTCGAGTGCGTAATACCGACCTCTCCAGATCGCTAATGAAAGAATGCCCAGAAACGCTATCCGAACTGTACGCCCGGGTTGACAAGTATATCAAGTTGCAAGAAAGTTTGAAGTCCAGTGGTTTAGCCGAGGTCCAGGAGGTGGCAGTGGTTTCTGATCATACCCCGCGTGCCAAAAAGCGATCCAAGTCGCTGGTACCAAAGGCAAGTACTCGGCAGGATAACAACAGAGAGTTTGATGTCTTAACACGCTCCCCTAGCTATATACTGGACAAGATCCAGCGAGCCCCATTCTTCCGCCCAGATGTGAGGCAGCCAGTAGATCGACCCGACAAGCCGTACTGTGCATTCCACAAAGCAAAATGCCATGAAACCAATGCGTGCTGGGGGCTTAAGCACTATCTCCAAGACCTTGTCGAAGCTGGTCATATTAAATAGTACACCAACATTTCTGACGGTGATTTACGTCATAAGCTCATGGCTCGCCGAGTGCGCAGTCGATCTCCACCTCGCCGTCACCATCAAGACTTTCAAGCTCGCCCCCACAGTAGAGGACGTCCCAGAGACCGTTCTCGTCACGAGCGCAGACAACACCCTCAGATCGTGACAATGCTAGAACGATTCACATGATTACTTTCCCCGATGATTCCGTCACCTCATCCAAAGAGAAAAGACATCGTGTTGGCGCTCTTCAGGAAGTGTATCATTTTACTTCCCAGGCAGCACACGCTCCGCGCAGTTCAGGTCACCATTCAGGAGATATCATTTTCACAAAGGCTGACCTCAACAAGGTCTGCCTTCCTCACAACGACGCACTGGTTGTCCACGTTAAAATTAGCGACTGGACAGTAAAGCGCATCTTGATCGACCCGGGGAGTTCGTGCAACATTTTATTCTATCACACCGTCCAAGAAATGAGTTTACCCAAGTCAGTTCTTATAGATCCGATTGCTCCCCTTTATGGTTTCAATGGCTCCAGAGTTGACCCTATCGGTGATATCATCCTTCCAGTATCAGTAGGCTCTAAAGAGGACAAAGTTAACTGCAATACACGTTTCAGCGTTCTGGACATCAAGTCGTCCTATAACGCCATACTAGGATGACGATGGATCCACCAAATGCAAGCTGTACCGTCAACATTGCATCAAGTTCTCCGTTTCCCAGGCCCCAGAGGAATGATGGAGCTAAGAAGCAATCAACTGGAAGCATATCATTGTAACCAAATTTTGATAGCAGGTAGGATTGACAGTGGACCAATCTACACAAGCAACGAGCCCACCAGTTATACCATGGCTAAATATCTGATTGTCGAGGTCAGAACCAACAAATCAATCAAAGCGGCCGCGGGGCTCCATAAGAAGATCGATCATCATGTCCACTCCAAAGAATCGACTCCACCATTGTCGCTCCATCGTAATCGGATCCGAAGTCGTCGTCGGTTGGTGTCAATACGCGCTAGCCACGCCCCGAGGGACCCTCCACTATTGTTACCTCACCAGTTCGCATTCCAATAGCCTCACCGCCATGTGTCGCACAACAGATCTCCATTCCAACAGTCACTCCTGCCCCTGCTATCATGACCACAGACACCATTATAGTCCCTGTTCTCATCACCACAGATACCGATCCAGTTCGGGCGACTAAGTTCACCCTCCCTCAGGTCGTTGAAGTATCACCACATGAAGAAGCGTCGCCATCCAAGCCAACACTTCAACAGGTCGACAGAGAGCGAGTGAATTTAGGCACTGATAATGATCCCAAGTTTGTATATGTAGGGGCTAACCTTGACCCTACACTCAAGGCCCAACTTGTAAACTTTTTGGCTATGAATAAAGATGTTTTTGCCTGGTCGTATATCGATGTGCCCGGTATAGACCCTAGTGTAGCATGTCATCGATTAAATGTAAATCCTAATGCTAGACCAGTTCACCGGAATGACTGCGCCCGGTTATCCCTATGCGGTTTGAAAAGCCATTAATGACGAGGTCGACAAACTCAAGCAAGTCGGTTTCATCCGAAAGGTGGACTATCCCGATTGGATCACCAACATCGTTGCGGTCCCCAAAAAGAATGGAACAGTTCGCTTGTGTGTCGATTTCATGAATGTCAATCAAGAAACACCGAAAGATAGTTTTCCCCTACCTCGCATTGACCGACTGGTCGACCAGACCTGTGGGCATGAACTTCTTTCCTTTATGGATGCGCACAGCGGATACAACCAAATCCCACTTGCTGAGGAAGATCAAGAGAAGACCTCGTTCATTACCGAGCAAAGAATTTATTGTTACAACGCGTCCTCCGCTCGCCTTAAGAACGCCGGAGCAACATATCGGCGTCACGTAACCGCGACATGTTCCGGACATGTTAGGAGAGACCATGGAGGTTTACATCGGCGACATGGTCGTCAAAAGCAAGCAAGCGACCATATTAATCACCTTGAGCAAGCGTTCTCGGAGTTAGCGCCGCTCGAATGAAGTTGAACCCGAGAAATGCCTCTTTGAGCGCCATCGGTAAGTTTCTCGGATATCGTGTCACAATCGGGATCGAAGCAAATCCGCATTAAATCCGGCGTTCTTAGACATGCCTGATCCACAGATAAAGAAGCAGATACAGAAGTTGTCAGGCATGGTCGCTGCACTTAATCGATTCATATCCGGAGCGTCAGACAAGTGTCACCCGTTCCTACAACTCCTCAAAAAAGGCGAGCCGTTCTCATGGAATGATCAATGCCACCAAGCATTCGCCACTTTCAAAGAATACCTTACCACACCACCCGTCTTAACCACACCAATACATGGAGAGACACTGGAGCTATACCTGGCAATATCAGACTTCGCCATCATCTCAGTTCTCTTCAAAGAGGAGAACAACTCAGAAAAGTCGATCTACTTTACAAGTAAGACGCTCACGCCAACGGAGAGGAATTATTCTTTCCTTGAAAGAGTCGTCCTTGCTTTATTGTATTTGGCAAGAAAATTCAGGCCGTACTTTCAAGCACATCCAATCAAAGTACTGACCGACCTCCCCTTGAAAAAGATCATCCACAAAGAAAACAAGACTACTCGTATGGCAATATGGGCCGAAGAGCTCGGTGAACACCACATGGAGTTTGTACCTCACACCTCTCAGAAAGGTCAAGTCGTCGCCGATTTCCTAGCAGATTTCCCTGTTAAAGACCCACACTGGGAACCATAGATGGAGCTCGTAGACGCCAAGGAATGTGCCAAATCAATCTGGTCTCTCTTTGTTGATGGCTCTAGCAACCCTGGAGGCAGTGGCATCGGAGTCGTCTTAGTGTCCCCCGAAGGGATTATGGTTGAAAAATCAGTTCGACTCGACTTCGCATCTTCTAACAACGAGGCAGAGTATGAAGCATTGATCATGGGCCTTCGTATGGCGCTACAGCTCGGTGTGCAAGAACTTCAAGTCTTTAGTGACTCGCAACTGGTCGTTCGCCAGATTGCTAAAGAGTACACGACTCATAAAGGTAACCTTTCGAAATATCTTCAAGTCGTTTATCATTTATTGCCTTCTTTTAAGAAATCTACCATACATCATTTTTTGCATGATGAGAACCGTCACGCAGACAGTCTAGCTTACTTAGCCACTCAAACACCGAGTTGCGTTCCACGATAACTCCTCATTAAGGTAGTCGACCGACCCGCATACCAGGTCGAGCATACCCTAGTTATAACCGATCTATTCCCTCTCTCCAAAGATCAGCTGAGCCAGACCTGGATGCAGCCCATCATGGACTACATCCAACATGGTGCGCTCCCTGCAAAATGTGCCCAAGCCAGACAAATCCCATATCAAGCCCGTCGTTATTGCATATTGCACAATAAGTTGTTCAGAAAATCTGCTGGTGGACCGCACTTGCGATGCATTACTCCAGAACAGGGCCAATTGATATTTGCCGAAATCCATGAAGGGGAATGCGGAAATCATGCCGGAGGTCGCTCTTTAGCCCACAAGGCAATTTCCCAAGGCTACTTTTGGCCCCGTATGCAGATCGATGCCAAAGCATACGTCCTCAAGTGCTTAAAATGTCAAACGTTTGGCCACAACATCATTCAGCCCGCACGAGAGCTGATCAGTATAGCAAGCCCATGGCCATTTCACATGTGGGGTATGGACATCATGGGACCATTCGTCCCACGTAAGAAAATCGGTTTTTGATTCGTCTTAGCTTGCAAATGGACTATTTCACCAAGTGGGTCGAGGCCATTTCTTTAGCACATGTCAAAGAATCACATGTCCGAAACTTCATCTGGACTCACATCATCACCAGATTTGGTTTGCCACATACGTTAGTGATGGACAATGGACCCCAATTCAAAGGCGTAACGCTTAAAGAATTTCTAGCCAAATGGAAGATAGTTCATGTGTTCTCTACTCCACAATATGCTCAGAGTAATGGTCAAGCAGAAGCCAGCAACAAGGCCATCTTAGAGAATTTGAAGAAAAAGATTGAAAGAAACAAGAGCCAATGGCCAAATCAGTTGGAGAACATTTTGTGGGCTCATCGCACCACATCCCAAAGATCTGAGAAAAATCTCCATTCTCCTTATGTTATGGCACAGAAGCTGTAATTCCTACCGAGCTGACAGTCACTACGACTCGATCTGAGCTCGTCGAGACGGGAAACAATGATTCTGTTTTAGCACGAGAGGTCGATTTGCTAGAAGAACGGCGTGATTTAGCCGCCATCAGAGTCGCATCTTATCAGCAAACCTTGAAGAACTCCTATAATAAACGGGTGCATCCTCGATCTTTCCAGCCTGACGATCTAGTGTTAAAAAAGACACAAGACGACTCCAAGTTAGCCCCTACATGGGAAGGCCCATACATCGTAGAACGCGTTGTAGGCAATGGAGCGTACTGGATCAAAACTCAAGAAGGCAAATTGTTACCTCGCCCATGGAATACTTATCTGTTGAAAAGATTTTATCAATAAAGCCATTGTTATTGTATAGACTGTTTTTCAAAGTACTGTAAGTTTAAGGTTAAATGTTTATGTTACCTAGTATAAGGTATTCCATTTACTTGCATCAAATAGCCCTACAACTCGCATCAGATGCACAACCAGTATACTTTCCTGATCCAACACGCTTAGCGCGCCATACGCTCTCATAAACGAGAACGCTCTCCATGAGCAAACAGCTCTCTAGAGCTTACAGGCTCCATAGCCTCTCTAATTCTTGTCACGTCGAGGACCTATATTTCTAGGATTGACTAAACGAGAACGCTCTCCGCGAGCAGACAGCTCTCTAGAGCTTACAGGCTCCATAGCCTATCCAATTCTTGTCACGTCGAGGACCTATATTTCTAAGATCGACTAAACGAGAACGCTCTCCGCGGAGCGCGCATCTCTCTCCGAGCTTCACAGGCTCCATAGCCTATCCAATTCTTGTCACGTCGAGGACCTATATTTCTAGGATCGACTAAACGAGAACGCTTCTCCACGAAAGCGCATTGTACTGGAGCTTACAGGCTCCATAGCCTATCCAATTCTTGTCACATCGACGACCTATATTTCTAGGATCGACTAAACAAGAACGCTCTCCGCGAGCAGACAGCTCTCTGGAGCTCACAGACTCCACAAACCCCTCCCAGAGCATCGTTCGACGACGATCCTATACCCCTAGAATCGACTATACGAAAGCGTTCTCCATGTGCTTCACGCTTACACAGGCCCACACGTTCGGTCTGACTAGAGCATTCTTTTGAGTCTTACTTCTAAAACTCAGCGCAATGCACTTAAGGAAGAACTTTCAGTCCTAAACTCAGGGCATCTAGCATACTCCTAACATCTCTGCTCTTATAACATGATAAACAAGAAAGACAGCGCTAAGCACAAGCAGATCATGTTTCTAAACTAAATTTCAAGCTCCTCAGTTATTGTAAGCCACATGCATAATAAGCAAGACGCTAGATACACACAAGTAAGCAGCAACATCCATTCGGAGCATAACCAGTAACAATATGTGACCAATCGCCACAACAACTACATCCACCGATCTGCTGGGATTACCCAGAAAATCCAGATCGGTGTCTATTACAAAATTAACACAGTATCGAACTGCCACTTCCGTGGAAACCAGTTCTCTGTACTAAAAGGGCGAACTGCTCAGGCAAGCCTGAAGACACAGCTCTATTGTTGACTCTCATATAAGAGAAGAGAATGTAAACAACACTTACAAATTGTTGCTGACTAAGACAAAGGTCGATCACATCATCAAATATCAGTTAGGACATGCTTATCTTCTGGTGCCGCGCTAGTAGAAGCAGTGTGCCGGGCAGATCTCAGCATCACACGCATTCCCCGCCTCGCTCATCATACCTACTTCGGCTTTCTTGGCCATACTTCTTCCCAGAGCGGCATATGCAACAACACAGCTTTGGTATATCCTTACGTGCTTTTCGCGCCACCTTTTGGCATTCTTTAGCATAAGCAGTCACTACAGCTAATTCCCTTTCTAGCTCCGTCATGTCAGTCACTAATACAGCATTCTCAGCAGCAATGTTCTGGTACTTGGTAGTCATCACTTCCAGCTTTCTCTTGTCAGCCCCCCACGCAGCTCGCATACACCCTAGCTCGACGTGAGGGTTATCATCAGTCTCGGTGTTTTGCACAACATCTTTCAACTTATTGTATCCTGCAAGAAACTGCACGAACGAAGTTAAAGAATCAGATTGCCTTGGAAACCGACATAACAACCTAGTGCGTCATGAACTCACCAAACAAGCGGCCATGTCCATCGTCCTCCAGCAACGTCTCCATGTCCTCATCTTTCACCTTCTCGCTTTGTCACCATCCAAAGACGATCCCCTCGAACTCTAGTCACTATGGGCACCGAAAGTGGAAGCTACAATCGGCGTTTCACCATATGCTTCTTCCCCGTCTTCCCATGTAGTAGAATTAAAGCTCCCACATCCCCACATTCGCGGGGACGAACTCTCACCAGCCGACCCGGCGACCGACCTTGCCTCATGTCGCTACACTCCGCGAAGATGATGATCGATTAATCGCCTACCACTGCGGCGACCTAAACACAATGCTGCCAGTCGGACGACCAGCCCTCCTAGGTCATTTATGACCTTTCGCCTCTACAGCAGCAGCTTTCCTCTTACCACGATCACCATGCGTGAGGATCAAACTCCATCTCCTCCATTATCAGAGGTGACATTTCCCTCATACTCCCTTCTCCTCTAACGTATGGGTGACATCTAGCCATGATCAAACCTAGGAACAAAGATATTGTGGCATGAGCTAAAGTTTTACTCCAAGTCCTTCTCAATGGAATAACATTCACAGATGAGAATGAACGCACTGAAGAAGCGAACGGTAAAGGTAGTGCACGATAGGGCGAGGCGAGAGGCGAGAAAGACAAGACAAAAGACGACGAAAGCAAATACCTTTTTGGTATTCTATGGACAGTTTTATTTAATATAAAACGTCTTTTCCCTAAGCGCCTCATAAATACCTTGAGACGCCAAACACCATCTGCCCACCATCATTATGTCCTTTGAACCGCTCGTCTTCTTACACGTGTTGCGCACATGTGGGAATATTACCGTCTGCGGCACTGAACACAACACACTTCATCCTGAACGGGAGCCCAGCGATCTCATCGCATCATCCCGAGCGCCGCCAAACAGCTGCAAACAAGTTAACAACAGGAAGATCATCCAAGCTTCCCAGTTATTAGCAACGTAGTTATCACCGCAGCACAACAACCATGCATAGCTATAGCAGTATAATCATTCGTAAACACAATCAAGCAAGCGGTACACACACACAGTGGAGAAACAAACAATGAACATGGCATATAAGCATACAACGACCTGTCCTAACAGACCTGAACTACCATTCGTTCTTTAGCCGAGTTGCTGAGACTACTCAGGAAATCCAACCCGGCTAAACAATGTTCGTCATCACATGGTTACCTCAAACCAGAATGAGGTACCAGATCGCTCATAGTAATGGCACATACAAATAAAAAGACGAACTGCCCAGGTTACCCCAGGAAACCAGCTCTATTGTATCACAGCTTATAAGCTGGCAACATAACAAAACAAATTTACAGCTCGTCCTCTCTAGGCACGACGGTTAATTCTCCAGGCACGAGCAATTCATCAATTTCAGCATCCCTCCCATCTACCACAACCGACACTCCATCAAAGTTCAAACTCATTAGCACATCAGACGCAGCAGCTTCAACTCGCGGTACCACGACTTCTGGAATGATCACTGAAGAAGCAAGCACACTGCTGGCATCTCCGTACACATGTTCTACCACGGTCCAAGATGTACAGCGTGCATGGTCTTCCTTCAAAGCGTTATAGTCCGCTTCCAGTTCAACAAAGTCCGCATCCAGAACGTCATAGGCCTTGGTAGCATCCTGAGCAACCTTCTTGCAGTGTAAGGTATAGTCGTTCAGCCTACCAATTTCCACGATTTTTTTGCGAACATTCTCTTCCGCTCCATGTAGCTTTTGCCTCAGTTCTTACGCCCGGTATCTTTCGATCTTGGCGGACTCGAGAGCTTGATGTGCTTTTTCTTGGATCTTCCAATCCTCGCGTTCCATCTTCGCGGCCTCCCTCAACATTTTTCAGCTCATCGATAAATTTCACCACATCTTCTATCTATCTCTGAACCGAAAGCAATCTCCTTCAATTTCTGAAATCCACTTACCAACTGCAACTACACACATATGGTTAATAACCACAACGTAATAAAGATGTATAGGTGAGCGGTTATATCAAAAGACGACAAACTTCAGATACCAAACATTGCGCAATTTCCATTCGCCCGGGTTATCGGCTAGCCCTTTCTCATCCAAATCCTTTACGGTTGCCATCCGAGCTATCTCCGTTCCAACAGACAGCCGATACCTTTTACTCGATCTGAAGCTTCCAATCACTTCGCTTCCGCGATGCGTTCATACCATGCTCATCCAGATACACAAATCGTCCCTCTAGGTCGTCAGCGATCACAACAGCTTTTTCCACTCACTTTGTGCGGTGCCTTCGCTTTGGCCAGCGGACTCGGTTCACGCCCCCGAGACGGACTAGGCCCTGCCCCAAAAGTAGCCAAGTCCATCACCTGCTTGGGTCGCGCCCGATTCCGGCGAGAAGTCGTAGCCCCAGCCGGGCCACCATCAGAACCGCCCCCTGCGCTGGAGCTTTCCCCAAGAGCGTGTCGCGCTGCTTTCGCAACTCGGATAGCCTCTTGATCAGAGGCGTCACGCTGTCTCTTCTCCGACCTGCTCCTCACACGTGGGTTGAAAACAACTGTTTCCAACTCTACCGGAGCATCGATCGAACCCCCTTCAGGTCGGGAGCTCGACCCCCCAGCTCCTGAGGCACCACCCTTAACAGGTCGCCTCGCGCCACCATGCACCCGATTCCTATCTTCCCGTGTTACCAACTCACTCGTTTGCGTCTCCATCACCTCTCGCCTTGTCTGACCTCGAGCTCGGTCTTTTTGAACTTTTCTTTTTTCCCGGATCGCAGGCCCACCCTTTTCCACAAAGAAATGAGCAACCTCAGGCAACTTTGCTTTCTTTTCTTCTCGAGTCAGCCATGCGAACCTCTCTATCTCCCCACGATCAGTCCGCGTCTTCACAGAGAAATCTACAGACAAAGCAAAACATGGGCCTGTTAGAATAACTATCACTCGTTAAGTAAAGCAACAAAAGAAAAATATTCCTACCCACCGGATATGTTACAAATCCTAGTTTGCAACCTACATCCGTTAGCACGATTTACTTAACTAGCGAAGAACGGCCTCTTTGTCCAGGCCTCGTTGCTTACACCGTCGATCACAGCAGAACGCGTCGTCATCGTTTGCAAGCTAAAGTTCAAATTACCAGATCGCCTCACAACATAATGCTCAACTATGTTGGACACCCCTATGTCGTATTCCCCACTCGCATTCAACAGGTCAAACACCTTAAACAATCGCCAGGTGTTACCAACGAACTGACAAGGCGACTTCCAACAATGGGCCAAGAAGTCACATACCAGTTTCGAGAACGGTATTTGCATATGCGCTCTCAGCTGGCCCTCACAGATGATTATTCCACCATTCGGCGGGTTGTACTCCTCACTACGTACATTTTCACTCAACCGTGGCTCGTATATCTCCAAGTCGGGGATATTGATCCCATACGCTGCCCTCAATTCGGGGAACGAGTTTGCAGCACGACGGTTTACCGTTCTAAGGGGCAACTCGCTTGATGATGACATCTCCCCTCGACCTGACGTACTGGCCACGCCACCTTCTGACCTAGATCGGGTATTACCCTCGTCTACCCTAGCTCCCTCATCCAACTCAGCCTCATTGCCAACACTCACCATTCTTCATCCTCATACTCTCCACAACTTAATGATATCTCCCGAACCTCTTCCGATCGAGTATCATCAGAATCAGACATTATAACGTTTCCTTTTTATCAATTACTCAAGCTTAAACCCTACAACCTTACACTTACCTACCTACTTAACAAATTGCACTTGAAAGAGATGAAAGCAAATTGAAAATGGAAAGCTAACAACAGCAGAAGCACTCACCTGAGGAACCCTAGCTTGCGCTTTTGCGGAAGAAGGAAATAGGAAATACCTTTTTTGGTTGTCCCAAATTTGATTTTGTACAAACCGCCCGTTCAGTTACCAAGAAGTTATGATTATAGCCTATGCTCTAGTCCGCACACGTGTCCCAGGGACCTGTCTTTTCATCAGTTCCGAATAACGTGGCGACACGTTTCTTCGCCAACTGCTACGATTCTGTCACGTGCCAATTACGGAACAACTTCCCTTTCCCGCCAAATCATCATGCCACAGGATTCAAAATTTGCGCCATCTCAGTCGGATCGTCCACCGCAGCTCGCTCATGTTTCACACGTTCTTCTATTTTTCTCTCAACAGATCGTTTCCCGTGACATAAACAATCTACTGAGAGGGGGCTGTGTAGGGGAGTAATATCCTCATTAAGGATTATCACGCACGCGTGAAGCATAAGCGAACTCAGGACATCGACCTCCAAGACCGACCTGTGAGCAGCTCCTTGTGAAGACATACGCGCGCAACATAGGGGAACCCAAAACATCGACCTCCAAGACCGATCTGTGAGCCTTTCATGTAGGTGGTATGAACAAAGATGTCTCAGTACGAACACATGGCCAGAGACAGAACGCCTCAAATAAGGTCACCACCAGGGGTAATCATTACCAAAATCTTACTTGTATTTCCCACCACCGGGAAATAGGGACTACCGCGCCAACTCCCAATCAGCACACGACTTATACTACAACCAACCCAACACTCATTCACAATCTCCACCTTACACGTGTGCAAGAGACACACGTGTCTCTAGGATTGAAACTTCGCAAGCCTATAAATACCACCTATTTGAACTACGTGAGGCCTGATTCCTCTCTCCCCTAAAAAAACTAAGAGAGGATACGTAGGCAGCTCGCTCATCAGCGAACTCGGTCTCTCCAAAAAATCTCAACCCATTCCCTTCTCTTCACGATCTGTAAAGCAAAACCAAAACACCCCTTTACACCTTTGATAGTAGTATCATACTTTTTCAATATTATTTCACTATCCTTTTTTTTTACAATCTACGAATCTCTACTCTATTCCGCATGGCTTCGGCTACCCACTGGAGTCGACTTAGCAGCTAGAAAGGTTCATTGGACAGTTTACTCTCTTTCTTGTACTCTTTTGGTTATTTGGTCTTAATCTAGGTTATATGGACACGTCATATTTTGAAAAAAATCTGTGTCGGATACGTATCCACGTGTCCGTGTCCGTGTCCGTATCCGTACCAGACACACACGGACACATATTGTATTTAATTTACCTCAAATTTCTGATTTACCATTTAATTTAATAAATTTATAATTATTAAAAAATTAATTAATTATTCCTATCCGTGTCTCCGTGTCGATCTTCAACTGCTCGCCGTATCCGACACCCCATATCCGTGTTGGACACCGACACACGTGCCCGTGTCAATGTAACCTAGGTCTTAATCTAATGTTCTAGATGTTTATTAAAGAAGTCATAGAACTCGTGGAGCTAAACTCACTGAGGGGAACACTAGTAGGGTTGCCTGGAGTCAGTGGGCTCTCAACTGAGCAGAGTAAGTGACTTACCATTGCAGTTGAGCTAGTCGCCAATCCCTCTATTACTTTCATGGACGAACCAACCTCTGGACTCGATGCAAGAGCAACTGCTATAATGATGAGAACAGTGAGGAACATAGTGGATACAGGGAAAACTGTGGTGTGTACCATTCACCAGCCCTATCATTGACATATTTGAGGCGTTTGACGAGGTATGAGATTCTCAAGAGTTGAGCTAAACTCATTTTCTTGTCCTTTTTCCACTGTAACTTGGATGATATTTTAGTCTTATATGCATAATTGCAGCTCTTCCTAATGAAGCAAGGAGAAGAAATATATGTTGGCCCACTGGGACACAATTCTTGCCATCTAATTAAGTACTTTGAAGTGAGTCCTAACCCAAATCTGATCATGTGACTTTTTCCTCTCACAAATCTGTACTGAAAACTAGATATTGCTATTTCAAGGGTATAAAAGGAGTCCCAAAGATGCGAGACAAATATAACCTAACGACATGGATGTTGGAGGTGACTACTGCAGCCCAGGAAGAGAATCTCGGAATTAGATTTGCTGAAATATATAAGGGTTCAGATCTCTTTCACTGAGTAGAGTAAAGTTTTTGCTTGAGATTAACATCAATTCTTCTGGTTCTAACCTGTCTATAAAATATCTTTTCAGGGGAAACAAGCTCTTGATAAAGGAACTTAGTGTCCCTCCTCCAAGTTCCAAGGATCTCTACTTTAGCACTCAATACTCCCAGCCTATACTTACCCAGTGCATGGCTTGCTTGTGGAAACAACACTTGTCCTACTGGCGTGATCCAGCATATACTGCAGTACAAATATTCTTCATAATTGTTGTTGCCTTAATGTTTGCGTCAATATTCTGGAAGCAAGGTTCTCAAACGTAAGTTAATCTCTAACTTACAAACTTTCAAGTCCTTCACCACAACATGTGTATACATCTATTCTTCTTGGGAAACTTGCAGGTTCAGGAAGCAAGTTCAGTGCAATGGGTTCCATCTTTAACAAAATCAAGACTGACAATTGACTCTTCTAGATCAAAAGATTTTGTATTTTTTTAAATTTCTATTTTGAAACCAACTCTTCTTCTTCACACTTTTGATTACTATAACGAATTTCTGGGCACAATTTGTCTTGATCTTCATCCGATGTATTGCTCAATGACAAAATTTGAGAATCTTCTCTATTCTCGATATAATAATGTCTTGGTTTTCAGCAACTCTATATTTTATGTATTTGCACTCATACCTACAATGACCAAATTCTTTACACTTGTAACACCAAACTTTTGATTTGTCAGATAAACCTTTTTATTTTCACTAGTACCTTCAAAATAATCATGCAAAATCTCTCATGCATCTTTTGAAGTTTGAGCGGAAGCAACTTTCTTATAATTTGAAGCACCTACTCTTCTATAAATACAACACGATGCTAGGCTATATTTTATTTTGTTTTCTTCTAATGTTTTTTTTTTTCTTATTTACTCAATAATGTTTCATCTTCAAGTTTTTCAATTCTTTGATCAACAATTTCTCATATATTCAAATACTTAAACACAATCTCTATCTGAAAGCTCCAATTTAATGCCCAAAATTCATAATCTCTTCCCACTTTGGAACCATCCACATATTATCTTCTATTGTCTCAACACTTTTGGATCTTTAACCATAAATCTTGGATACCATATGTAGAATCTAAACTTTAATTCAAACACACAAAATCGAATAATATGCGTAGAAAACAAATTTGAACTAAATAACCTTTATTATATCAATTCAACCACTTATATTAAACTTGATAAACAAAATAACTTACCCCTTCAGACCGGTGCATCTCTTTTATTATTCTCTTACTTCTTCTTAAGCTAATGTTTTGGCACTCACACATATATATACAGTTTCTCCCACTACTAATTCCCACTAAACTACTAATTAGAAACTTCTAATACCAACCTAATTCTAATTTTACTTGTATTGCCAATATCAAGTTAACTGGTTTCTAATAGCAATTCATATTTACTAATCACACCACTTTCTAATTAATTAACCTGCAACTCTAATTTAACCAAAATAAGATATAAAATTACTCATTCTAACAACTATAGATTGAGTATAGATTACTAGTTTCATGAACAAATAAATGACTATAGAGTATAGATTACTGGTTCCATGAACAAAGTTTAATTTAAAAAAGTGGAGGATAAATGAGGCAAAGAGCTATAGGGCCTCCGCCAATGTTGTGCTTTATTTCTTACCTTTTTTTTCTGATAATTACTTTATTTCTTACGTACTGTTATGAAATCTGTGGGCCTATATGGATGCCCACCATGCCACCATTGAGCCCATATGGGACACCTCCTTATATCTATTTATCCTGGTAATCCTTGTATCTTGGTGTTTATCCTGGTAATCTTTTATTCTGATAATCCTTGTATCTTGGTGTTTATCCTGGTAATCCTTATATCTTGGTGTTTATCCTGGTAATCCTTATATCTTGGTGTTTATCCTGGTAATCCTTTATCTTGGAAAGGAGGTTACCTAGTTATATATAAAGGTAACCTCCTCCCATTCAGTGACACTTCAATCAATAATCTCTCTCTCTCTCTCTCTCTCTCTCTCTCTCTCTCTCTCTCTCTAATTTAAGTTAGTGTGGTGTTATCTCTAAGTTTATTTAATTCTAATACGTTATCAACACGAAGACTCTAGGAGGTATCAACTTCTCAATACCATATTCTTCTATTCATCATCTACTACACAAAAGCAAATGTACGAGAACATGCACTAACAGATTTGTTTTCACTAGAGCAGTTTTTCGTTTTCTGCTTAGATGAAGATCTTTCCACTATTGGATTAACCTGAAAATTGTATTGTAGATGAACGACTCATGAAATACAAACATATCAAAATTTTAGAAAAATCCAACCGTTAGGTCATCGGATATAAAATAAAGAATGTTACTGTCATACTTGATGTATGACTTCAATTCAAATTTTCTTTTCTTTTCATTTTGTTTTTTTGATGTATACTCTTGAACAATGATGTAGACCTTAAAGTTCTATGATGTATCTGGAACTCGAAGTTCCAAGATATATATATATATTTTTTAGGAACCTTAAGTTCCGAGATCTATTTTTTTAAATAACTCTAGACCAACTAGGTCAATGGCAATTCCAGAAGCAAATGCCAGCTTTCAAGCTAGTGGTAGTCGTGGTAGAGGACATGGGAGAGGGCGTGGAAGAGGCAGAAATACTGGGAGAGGTGATCAAGGTTATCATCCTTATGAAGATGGCAATGGTAATAGAAAAAAAGGATCATTGGCATACTAATGACCAACAAAAGGGTAATTGGAATAAGTGGACAGCTCCACCGCATAAAGGGGACTCAAATCCTCAGAACAAACAACATGAGAGCAGTGATATTTGCTACAGATATGGTGGTAATGATGGACATTGGGCAAAATACTGCCGAGCTGCTATAGAAGAGGTTGAAAAGTATAAAGCCTCTAGAAAAATGGAAACAAATGTGATAGAGAATTAGAAGAGTGACCACTTTAATGATGGTACTCATTTGGATTGTTCCGATTTCCTTGAGGTTCAGTATGAGGATCCAAATAGCAATGGGAAAGTTTGATGAGCAAGCTTTCATCCTTGGAATGATTTATTTAGTTACTTATATTTTTATTACCAGTTCATGGAACGTTTACCGTTAATATTGTGTTCTCTTCATGGAAAGTCTAGGCCAGGATTGTCGTTAATATTTTGAATTTCCTTATTATGAATTTCAAGTTTTATTTTTATTAATATACTTGTGCTAGTATCAATCTTTACAAATTTATTTTGCTTTATGTTAAAATGTATGGATATATAAATAGAGAAAAGTATTATGGATATATATCTGGTAGACTATACCCATAAATGAGAAAAATGTTGTGTATATGATAGACAGTCTGTATTATATGATTGTCAATTTAATGAGACATTCTTCCCGTCATTAGGAGGAGAAAAGCAATGGTTGCTCTAAGAAAAATGTGAAGTAACGTAGATCACGTCCACTATCTCATTAAGGATCCAAACAATGAATGGGACTATATGAGATAAGGAGAATGATACACTTGCAAGAGGTTGCAGAGAAAATGCCTAAGCATTTAATGATATGGTAAAAGTAACCATGAATGTGCCAGCCAGAATTGATGTTCCATTTGGACGGGGTCCAAACATGGCGGCAAATGAATCTACTATACGCTAAAAGCGTGGTAGACCTATAAGATCCAAAGAGAGTGCTCTTAAGAGAGGAGAACTGAGGAACCATCTTGTCTAAATAATAGCTTGGTAATGGCTGGAGCTCCATAAACAAATAATGAAAATGTGCAAAATATCTAAATTCACTAAAATGCCTATGGTTGCCCATGGAGAGGCACAAGTACCTGAAAATGAAGAGATCAATCTCAATATTCCATGCATGTTCAGGTGAATTGTGGGATAGGAAAGCGCTTGTCATGGATGACATATTTAGCTATGGTATAGCTATTGGAACATCAAAGGACAATGATGAAAAATAAATAAACCATGTGTTTCATCGACAAAGAAAAGATTGGCCAATCTGGAATTTGTTATTCAAGCATAATTAAACTTTTTGGTTGGTCTAAGGTTGGATTCAATATAGTAAAATCCAAGGTTGGATTCAATATAGTAGCAGCAAGTTTGGTTGGTATAAACTTGAATGGGACTCCTAAGGAATTGGAGAAAACTGCTGACTATAGATTTTTAAAATGAAATGGACAAAGTACATGGTTGTGCGGAACTTGGATTTGGATAAGGATCCATTTCGACTAAAGGAAGAACATGAGGAAGTTCTTGGTCATGAAAATACTCTACTTGAGTGAAATTGAAGTATTTATGTATCTAGCACAATACATGCACAAGATCGGACATTGCATTTTCTATTAGTTTCTTATCAGGATATAATTGTGCACATAATACACTTAGACACTGGAATTATGTCAAACACATATTGAGATATTTTTATGGAATAACTAGTATGAAACTATTTTATTCTTATGGTTCTACTAATGAATATGATCTAGTTGGTTATGTAGTCTTTGGTTATCCATCTGACCCTCAGAAGGGTCACTCTCAAACAAGTTAAATTTTTATTAATAAATATGCAGCTATGTCTTGGCAATCGACAAAGCAAGATCCAGCAATAGCTTCATTAAATCATGAAGATTCGGGGGTAGAACAGGGGGAGCATCCTGAAGAATGTATCCCATGACATATGCATTGTACTCTTTTTCCTTAACTAGATTTTATCTCAGTGGGTTTTCTTAATAAAGGTTTTAATGAGGTAGTATTAAGCAAGTCACAATGATTCTGAGTAATATTGTACTCTTTTTCTTTCCCTTTGGTTTTTTCCACTGGGTTTTTCTTAGCAAGGAGTGTTATGAAATCCGTGTGCCTATATAGATGCCCATCATTGAGCTCATATGGGACACCTCCTCATATGTGTTTATCATGGTAATCCCTTGTATTTTGGTCTTTATCCTGGTAATCCTTTATCTTGGTAATCCTTGTATCTTGGTATTTATCCTGGTAATATTTTATCTTGGAAAGGAGGCTACCTAGTTATATATAAAGGTAACCTCCTCTCATTCAATAACACTTCAATCAATAAGATTTCTCTCTCTTTCATTCTCTCTGTGATTCAATCTACTTAAGTTAGTGTGGTGTTATCTGTAAATCTATTTAATTCTAATAGGTACTCTTTATTGTTTAATGATAAAAATAGCATTTATCCAAAAAAATAATGGAGAAGAAAAAACACACCCATTAGCCAAATTTATGGAACTCCCAAGTCGCGGGTCACATATATTTTTTGTCTTGGACGGGCAGGACGGCTATGTCACATTCATCTTTAGTTATTTACGATATATATAAATTTCAGTGTCCCAATCGCTTTATCCTAAAAAAAAAAAAAGTGTCCCAATCGGACATGCTGACATGGTAAACAATACCACATTGCAATCTTGCATTACGGGGATTCTTAATCATAAAATGAAAATGGCTTTTTATGAGGTGGCGTGTCAAAAATGTAGAACATCGAGACCCCTCACGGGAGCTATTTTTGCTACAAAGTTTGTTTGCCTAGTATGCATTCAGTCTAGGGGTGGGAATTTGGCCCTAACAACCCTAACCCGGCTATGACCGATCCGACTCTAAGCCCTATAAAACCCTCACAACTAAAGTCCTCACAGAGTTTAGGATAGGACTGCAAAATAGTTTTTCATGAGGTGGCGTGTCAAAAATGTAGAACATCGAGACCCCTCACGGGAGCTCATTTTCGCTACAAAGTTTGTTTGCCTAGTATGCATTCAGTCTAGAGGTGGGAATTTGGCCCTAACGACCCTAACTCAGCCCTGACCGATCCGACCCTAAACCCTATAAAGTCCTCACAACTAAAGTCTTCACAGAGTTTTTGGTTTCTATGTTACAAATGGCTAAATTTTGCTTTTAAGATTCTAAAACATAAAACCTTGGATGTGAATAAAAATATAATTTAGCCCTCATTAGCCCGATGAACTTTGACTAACCAAGCCACTATTACCGTTTCACACTTTCACTATAAATACACATACCATAATTGTCCAACTCTTTTTTATTAAATATTTTCAATTAAAATAATATTGTCCTTTTAATTTATCACTTACACTCAAGAAAGCTTTCAATAACTTGTCTTTATATAACAAAAACTTCAAAATATTTTCAATTAAAATAGGGTCCAAGAAGAACAATGAAAGCACTAACCTAATAAAAATAAGACTTTATTCCTTTGATCATCAAGTCAAAGTCCACAACTTATTATTCTCAATTTCTTTTCCCACTTACTTCTTATAAATTATATTTTTATTCATATCCAAGTCAAGTCTAAAAACTAAAGTTTTTCCCACGCCGGGATAGGGACACCATTAAAGCGAAATACATACAGAGACATTTGTAACATAGAAACCAAAAAACAACATTTGTCAGAAAAATGGCATTTGTAATCTCAAACATTTCTCCATCACTTGTTCAAAAGCCAATATTTTCATTTCCACATACAAAGCTTGAATCACTTTTAAATTAGAAGAAATATAATATTATATTTGTTTGAATTTAGTATGGAAACAATTTATGATATTGGAAACAGTTTAACAACTTTCCTGGCCCTTAACCAAAGCTATTCTATTTTTTCTTTATATCTATTATTTATTCCTTTAAAATGATAATATAATTATTTGTTTCATGTATTTCATGTTAAATATAATTTTAATGAGGTTTTGAGTCTGAGGAATAACAAATTCAACTCTCATGTCTTTCATTCATTAGATTGTGGATGTGTATTTTAAATTGTTAGACTTATCCATGATTATTACTAAATTGCTGGGACCCGAGTTTGCAGATCATTATACATTTTTGTAATATAAACGATTTTTAAAACTGATGTAGTAAAAAGAAGAAAATATATAGGCCCGGGCCTAAAACCTTTAAAGAGGGCTTAGAATAGGATCAGGGCTTGAGATTTAGACTTATGACCCGGCCTGACCCGACTCTATGCTGACTTTAGGGTCAGGCTGACCCGGCCTTAATATCTGAAAGGCTTTAATCGTGTTTGTTTGTTTTTTTTTATTATTATTATTATTCAGCCTAATCACTGCCTAAGCGTGTGCGTAAGTAAAAATGGGCTCTCCCTATTTGATAAGTAGCAACTTTCTCTATGATCCGGAGCAGAGAATAAGCTAGCGAGAGTGTGAAACTGATTTATGAAATCATGGGATAAATGGGAAGGTGACCGTACTTACAAATTACAATGACCACCTGATTTGTTTGTTTTTTTTTTTTTTTTTATGAAGGTAAAAATGTTTCATTTATCACCTAACAGACTCATAAAGATACATGTACAATGCATATTAAGGGTACAATAAGTATGGACTATAGATAGGGATGGAAATGGCCTGGCTCAGATCAGGGTATATTTATGTCCAGATCTATTTTTTCAACACAAAACTAGATCCGGATCCGTATCCGAATAGATCTAAAATGTCATACCATGTTCAAACCACTTTTTAAAATGGTATAGGACCTGATCCAACCCGAATAACAAACCATGAGTTTTCAATGTTTGATAACAAGACAAGCGCAAAAACAAAACACATGAATTCTTATTTCTTAGCAGTAGTCATAATTTTAAATACTAGCTCAATTGTCTCGTTTACATTAACAAAATGAGTGCAATCTTGATAGAGATCCGAACCGATTAGATTAAAACCATAGTATATTTATTTGTAAAATATAGTAAACAAAACTTCACAGTTTGGATTCGGATCTAGGAGAATCCGAACCGATTAAAGTAAACCCTATTTGAATCCGAATTAAAAATGGATAATCCATATCCGAAGTATTTCCTAATTCGAACTCATTATTAAGGTCAAGCCCAGTGGAAAATGAGTTTGGATTGGGTTGGATTTGGGTCAAAACCCGCACCATTTCCAGCTATAACTATAGATAGTTGGACTTACTCCTCCCCATCACCCCGTTATCAGTCGGGGCAGACCGGCCGCTATCATATGGGACAGCCCAACCTATTTACGGCTTGGGGTGAATGTCCCTGCAGATTGAAAGAGGTCCTTAAACGCCATAAACTCAAAAAAAACACAGATCAGCTCTTATCTACTACAGAGTCCAATAAAGATGAAGTAAACAATGCTACACTAACTTGATAGTTATGTCTACATCACCATCACCATCGCCCTCGGCTAAATTTCAAAGTTGGCGTGTTCCATCTATGGATAGGTGTCTCTTTCCTTGCTTAACCACTTTGTCTGTGACAAAAATGTGTATGGTGTATGTGTCCACAAAGGATGTAGCATTCTGTTTATATTCTGAGTATTCTCAATGTGCATCACGACTTTAACATATACAAGGACCTCTATTACTTGATTTACTTAGTGCCAAATACTTGGAAACTAAAAATTTCATTGAAATTAATTCCTAACTTTGGAATTGAATCGATGTCTATAACTTATAACTAAATTGTTGCTACTTCAATATCATAAATTCATAAAGATGGGACTAGTTATAGCATATTTTAGAGCAAGTCGGTGGAGGGCTGCTAGAAGGGTGTCACATTAGATTTTTAGCATTTTTACTTTGCTAGCCAAATTTGGCATACCAAAATCTTAAATTTCATTACAATGGTTTTTTTTTTTTTTTTTGTTTTGAAGTGTTAAATGGATACGGACGGTATAATTCTACCTTTCGTCTCTTGAAACTTATTTTTAACTGTTAGACGAGGTTACAAATTTGGTTGGATATATCACACTAGCCAAATTTAATTAGGAGCCTTCTAACAGCTCTATTGCAATAGTCATTTGGTGTTTGGAGTGCTATATGTAAGGGACATCTCATCAGTCACGTGATTTGCAAGCACAATGACTCCCTCAATATAACGGGACCCCCAGGCATATGAACGCCCAACGCACTCGCTACATCGGAACACTCGCATACTCAGCAGCCCAGCAACTCGTCACTCGACTTCATCTCATGACATCATCATCTATTACTGTCATCATTACCAACTTATTCTTAAACCCCTTTCTTGTTGTAATATACGCATCATTACAACCATTCACTATCATTACAAAGAACAACTTCATTACATCCTATGCCAACTCAGGTAGACCTACAATTGCTATCCACGTGCCTCTCAAAGACACATATCATCTATCTCGACCACACATATGTATTCATCAGGTGCGACATATTAGCTGTTAGACGAGATCACAAATTTGGCTGGATATATCACACCAGCCAAATTTAATTAGGAGCCTTCTAACAGCTCCATTGCAATAGTCATTTGGTGTTTGGAGTGCTATATGGCTTTGTAAGGGACATCCCATCGATCCGCGTGTGCATGTGCGCCTGATGACTCCCTCAATATAATCGCGACCTCCGGGGGCATCGAACGCCATCGCGACTTCGCTACATTGGAACACTTTCGAACACTTTCGCATACTCGACTTCGTCACTCGACTTCATCTCGTGACATCATCACATATTACTATCATCATTACCAACTTATCCTTAAGCCCCTTTCCCGCCGTAATATACGCGCCATTACAACCATTCACTATCATTACAGAGAACACCATCATTGCCAACTCAGATAGACCTACAACTGCTATCCACGTGTCTCTCACAGACACATATCTTTTATCTCGACCGCACATCTGTATTCATCAGTACACATGTCACACCTGATGATCACTCTCAATGACTATAAAAGCCACCTTTTAGAGCTACGTGCGGCTTGATTCAAGTCTAACTAATACAAGGCTGGATACGTAGGCATCTTTTTACTCATAAAGAGCAACCATTAACACCACATAAGACCATCCCCTCTTTATTACCCTAACTTAAGAACTAAGAACCAAATCTTAATCTTTGGTGTAAATACGTGGTCTTGGGTTCGATCCCCATAGACGGAGCCAAATGTAAATGTCTAAATTTACACCAAAAATTAAGATTTTGTTCTTAGCTCTTAAGTTAGGATAATAAAGTGGCCTGGAGGATGGTTGTATGTGGTGTTAATGGCTGCACTTTATGAGTAAGAAGATACCTACGTATCCAGCCTTGTATTAGTAAGATTGGAATCAAGTCACACGTAACTCTGAAGGGTGACTTTTATAGTCATCGAGAGTAAGCATTAGGTACGACACGTGTACTGATAAATACAGATGTGCGGTCAAGATAGATAATATGTGCTTGTGAAAGGAACATGGATAGCAGTTGTAGGTCTATCTGAGTTGGTGTAGGATGTAATGATGGTGAATGACTGTAATTGTGTGTGTATTACAGCAGAAAAATAGCTTAAGAATAAGTTGGTAATGATGACAGTAATAGATAATGATAGCACGAGATGAAATCGAAAGTGACGAAGTCAACGGGTTGCCTTCTTTGGTATCGAAAGTGTTCCGATATAGCAAGTGCGATAGGCGTTCGTATGCCTGGAGATCGCGTTATATTGATAGAGTCGTTGTGCGTGCATATCACGTGACTGAGGAGATGTCCCTTACAGGCTTACATGCTATATGACCTTTAATGATATATGACCTATAACATCCCATATATCACTTCCTTTTGACTTGATCTTAGGAACAATGCTTCGAAAAGCCAAATCGTCTATGTCTCTGTTTGCAATGAACAAATTCTTCGACCATGCCCTCCATCTCGTTGTCTCTTCAATTGGTATAAGTCACTTTATAACAACTGGACAGCTAAACTAACCATGTAAAAAGATGATGGTGAGCATAGATGGAAACAAGGATGGGACAAGGTTTTGAAGAACCATTATATTCTTTGTATTAAGGTTCGCTTCCCCCGCCCTCAAAATAAGTTTTACTACCGCCCTCTCAAACTTTTTGACTATGTTTTTTAAACGTGAAGCCACAGCATAGTCTTCTTATAATAGGTGTAGGAGCGTCATATCAAACGCTAGTGTTTTATCATTAATCTACTCTTAGAGAGTATAAAGGGACGGGGCCGAGAATAGAAGTAAGTCAAGTAACACACAATTAAGTAGAGCAGAAAATCCTTGCAAAGTCACAACTTACTTGCTCTATCCAAATATCAAAAAGTAAAGCCTTATTATACCATTTCTTTAATAAGGTCCCATTCTGCATTCACTCTTCACTTTACCATTCTGAGTTTTGAAAAAAAAAAGAGGGGAAATCGCTCATTTTAATCCTTCTATAACTTTTTTAACCAATTTATTTCAATTCACAACAAAAATTTGCTAATTCTGATGGAAAGAAGTCAAGAAATGATGTTAGAAGAAGATGTAAGCATTTTAAAATCCTGATATTAAACTATTTTTTTTTTTCAATTCAACGATTTAGCTGAGTTTTTTGGAGATGAAAAAGCTTAGAATGCATGTAATCTATGGAGCAGCCTCTTAAAACAGTCTATATAAGTGATTGTGGGAAGCTTAAAGTGGCCAAGTCTTTGCTTTCTCCTACTCTGTCTTGATTGTTCTTTTTCAAGATCCATAGAGTATGTTCATAATTTGAATGTTTTACTTCATATACTAATACGTTTTGTTATCCCTTGTTAATTACATAATCAAAGTGGTATAAACACGCTTCATGCTATTTCATTTTCTAAAATAGTATAAGCACTCCCCCGTAGGACAGATTTTTGGCTCCGTTAAGCCGTTCATGTATTTTGATCATGCGTATACACTCGCCCCCTAGGTCAGATTCCTGGCTCCGTCCCTAATAGTGAGTATATTGTGACTAGATCGGTGGCCCACAAAAAAATTAAGCAAAACAAAAAATTATAAATAAATAAATAAATAAGAAATAATAGGACGGATCCGGCCTGCAATACATTTCATCATCTTTTTTATTTACCATGATCGTATTCTACGATTTCATGCATGCAGCTAGGGGTGGGAATTTGGCCCTAATTTGGCTTAACCTCGCCCTCTAACCGACCCGACCTAAGCCCTATAAAACCCTATAAAACCCTCACAGAGTTTAGGGTAGGGCCGGCCCGACCCTAATGCCTTCTAGGGCAAGGCTAGGGATAAGGTTTTGAAACATAGGCCCGACCCTAATTCAACCCTAACCAAGCCCTAGTTATAGTTTCACATTTTCACTATAAATATATGTATCATAATTGTCTAACTCTTTTGTTAAATATTTTTAATTAAAATAACATTGTCGCTTTCAGTAATTTATCACTTACACCCCAATATATATTTAATAACTAACTCTTCTTATATAACAAAAACTTGTCAACCTATCTAGAGCCAAGAAGAATAATGAAACTAAATTTAATAAAAAATAAGATTTTATTCCTTTGATCATCAAATCAAAGTCTAGAACTTATTATTCTTAATTTATTTTCCCACTTACGTCTTATAAATTATATTTTTATTCACATCCAAGTCAAGTCTAAAACTAAAAGTTTCCGTCCACACTATTAAAGCAAAATATAGAGTAGACATTTGTAACACAAAAACCAAAAAACAACCTTTGTCTGAAAAATGACATTTGTAAAAAGAAGAAAATATATAGGCCCGAATTCTAAAAACTTCGGCCCTAAAGCCTTTTAAGAGGGGCTTAGGGTAGGGTCGAAGGTTTTAGATTTAGACTTGTGACCGACCCCGACCCCTATCTATCTTTGACTTTTAGAACCAGGCCGACCGACCTTAATATCTTAAGGGCTTTTAAATGTTTAGGGCCGGACTAGCCCATTGCCCACCCCTACATGCAGCGGTATAAAATCATTTCACTTGTAATACAAATAATTAATAAACATTTCCCATGCATTATAAGTTTCCTAAGCTTTTCCGAATTCACTGTTGTAGAGAGATTTAAAATTTTTAAGTAGATGAAGACTTTGAAAATTATGCCTACGGCAAATATTAGTCTAGTAGGCTGTCGTTTTCAAATGTTACTGTGTGGGTACTTATTACAAGAAAAAAGAAAAAGAAAACGAAAAATGAAGCACTTTGATAAGTTCTGCAAAATTGTATATCAAACTTCTAGAAGAATATTAGATGATCTGTCCGTCTATTCCAAGTGGGTGGTGGTTTAAGAATATTTCTTACACTAATAAATGTTGATTAGGCCCAACTTTATTAAGTATGACCTCATCCTATTTGTAGATTCTAGATCTCATTGATAATGTAGTAATTATTAAAAAATAAATAAAATATAAACTATATGGACCTTCGTCGCTTATGATTTGGAGTACGCTCCACGATGGTGTTACTATATAAGTATATATGTAGGTATACACTTCAACTGCTGGAAATTTATACCCCTTGGAATGACTTTATCGAGACATGAATCCTTAGTTTTTTAACAAAAATGTCGACACTTCTACAACGTACTTGAACAGATATATTGTAAGAAATGACTATTAGACATGAATTTCTAATTCATAAATGAAAAGAGGATCGGACGAGATTCATTTTGTATGGATATGGTGAGAAACTGTAGTTACATCTTTAACTAATTTAGATTAAATAAGAAAATGATTCTGTCAACAGTAGTTTCTATTATATTTCTATCCGGCTTCAATTATTACAATCATTGTCACCAAATTCGGCGTTTTTGAAAAAAGCGTTTTTAAAACCGAGATATTTGCAAGGTTTGTTTTAAAAACTTAAAAAAGCGTTTAAAACCCGAGATTTTGACAATCTCCGTTTAAAACTTTTTTTTTTTAATCTAAAAGAAAACACGAAAGAAGAAAAAGGGTTTTGGAGTTTACCTTTTTTGAAGAGTGGGATAAAATTGACTTATTTAGTTTTATTTTATTTTGGACTATTAATAATTAATTATAAATTTTAAAGTTATTAACTTATTTGTAAAACTTGATTATTTATAGTTGGTAATTAGTAGTATCTTATTTAGAAATTTTGTTTTGATGCTTGAAATCTAAAACTTAATGATTTGAAATTTTCACTATTTGAATTTTTTCTTTCATTTGTATTATTTTTATTTTATTTTATGTTTCTTTTTTCCATTTTTATAAAAAAATCAAATTCTTTATCTATTATATTCTTTATCATCGGTTTTTACCGTTTTTTATTAATTTATACGTTTTAAACCCGTTTTTTTAAATTATCGCTTTTTTTCGTTTTTTTCCGGAAGACGCGTCCGTTTAAAAATACAAACTAAGTTTTTTTCAAATACACCGTTTTAAACCCGTACCGTACTTGGTGACAATGATTACAATTATGTTAAAATTGAGGTTTGTAATAATATATGTGAGGGAGGAATAAAACCGTCCATTTGTACAGTAAAATTTAGAAGTTTCTCTTTTGATTTATCATATTGTCCTCAATTTTACAAACAATTACGAAATTATCACTGACCGGAAATTATATTTTTGTGCTGCCCGGCTCAAACTAACTGACTGTACACGTAGCGTAAACACATGCCAGTTAACTAGTGATTATATAAATAGAAAGAATTTACAGAAGTATATATTTGCCCGTTAATTTGCCCATACTAGTTTCTGCGGGTATTTGATGAGTCTAATATTGTCTAATTTGTAATCAAGTGGCTACTAACATGCTGACATTAATCAAGTCTTACTCTTGCTCCCATTTTAGTCGTATTTCAAATAAGCTGAAATCAAACAACCTAATGAGGGGAACGACTTTTCGCTTGTTGATATTCTGAAGTTCCACTCTTGTTAGTTTAGAGCATGGACCAAAATATCGCCGATATATCCGATATATCACCGATATATATCGGTATTTTGGTACATCGACATCGATATTTCCGACATATATCCACCGAATATAGAACTCTTTTTTTTCCGATATATATCAGAATTTCCGATATGAAACTTTATATCGCCGATATAATCGATATTTCCGATATAATCGATATATATCGGTTGACTTTTTGACCATTTTAAAATATAAATCCGATATTTTCAATATATTTCCGATATATATCCGATATTTCCGATATTATATTTTCGATATATCCGATATTTTCGATATTTTAAATAGTTTTGGCTCAAAAAATAGATATATTGAAATATCCGATATATCCGATATATATCGGTTTTTGTCTGATATATTATCGATATCGATATTTTGGGCCTTTTTAGAAATGAGGTGATATTAGGATATATCAAAAAAGATATATATTGGATATGTCGATATGTCAGAGAGATAAATCGTTTTTGCCCATTTTGGTGATAATATTCAAAAAAATCGAAAAATATATATATATCGAAAATATCACCGATATATATCAAGATATATCGGTCAACAGTCAACAAAATTGGTCAAAAGTCAAACTGTTCAACCAAGTCAAACGATATATATCGAATATATCGGAATATATCATCGATATATATTTTTATATTTGTTTTACCGATATATATCGGTTTTAAAAATATTAAATTTTCGGAGCCGATATTTCAGATTTTTCGAAGTCGGATTGCTGAAAAACGATATATATCGACAATTTTTCGATAAATCGACCGATATTTTCGGCCTTGGTTTAGAGTATCTTTAATGGTGATACTAATTGAAGACCAAACACTAAATTTTTGAAAATTTGGTAAAAACAATTTTTAGTGGTGAGACCAAATTAAAAAAAAACCAAACCAAACACCAAATCGGCTCCCAGTTGGCGTTTGGTTTGATGTTGTATCAAACGTACGATGCGGAGTCAATAAGTCGCGTGGTTTTTCAAAAACCACATGGGCTTATGAGTTGTTATGGGATTCTTTGGCGTGGTTTTCAGAAAACAGCGTCAACTTCAAAATAACGTGGGTTTTGGGTTAAACTGTATGACGCGGTGTTTTATACACCATGTGGCCTTTGGGCTAAATCGTGGGCTTTCTAGCGAGAGGTTTTGAAAACTGTGTTGGCTATTCTGACGCGGTTTATCCAAAATAGCATAGTTTTGTGTTGAATCTTTGATGTTTGGGCTGAAAATGTTTAGTGTTTGTTTGGTTTGGTCCAAAAATTTGATGTTTTTGAGGTCTCACCATTAAAGATACTCAATATGAAATTCTTTGTTTCTAATTAAAGTAATAGAATGGCTAAGAGCATCATTAATGCGATATTATAAACCATTTCTACTGCAATTTATTCGACAATTTGGGATTCTAACACGTTTATATAACTACGTTTCCATCTCAGCAATTGTTAAAATCAAAACCATTGTTGTGAGAATTATTGACAAATTTAGCTGTCTCTTTTATGAAAATAAGAAAAATAAATAAATGTAGTTTTATATATCCGAAAAGCTAGTGTGCGCAGGGTGTATGGTGCGCTGGCTTAAGAGCCACTCATTAGGCAGGAATGAGGGTGTATTGCACCAAAAAATACTACCATCAATGACTCTTAAGCCAGCGCACCCATACATCCTAGATGCCCTCTTTATATATATATATATATATATATATATATATATATATATATATATATATGTAAAAAATCATTTAAAAAAAAAAAATAACATTGGGACGCCACTACTTTATGAACTGCTAGTTTTTTTTTTTTTTTTTTGTTAACGAGATCCCCTACCCCTTCTTATTAAATAAAATTATAGTTTGTTAATTACATTCATACATACTCTTTTCCTATTGCATCTTCATATGCAATTTTCCTCACATCTTCAACAAATGAGCTAGGTACAATATCAAAACATCTAACACTCGGACAATGTATCTGCTAATTTATTTGTTTCTCTATAAATATGCTCTAAAGAGAAATATAAAAGTTCTATGTATAGTTTACTCGTCATATGTATAGACGTATGGTATAGAAATGAAAATTAACAGAAATAGAAGTTGAAACATAACATGAATTTTACACTTTTTCATTTCTTAAAGAGTTGACGTGTCACTATAAATTTAGCAATTGCATTGATAATACTCTAATATCTACTTATATTTTTGAAAGAATTTCTCTGTATGAAATATTCATATCTTCTCGCCTCAGGAAATAATAATTAGATCTAATACGCAACCTAACAAGTAATATAGTTCTCTATACGTCGACTAGTTCAACTCGGATCCAGCAATTCTTACCTTGAGACCCAATGGCCAATGCTATAGACCTATAGTTTTTATCTCAGATTAACGATTATTTACGTAATTATGAGTTTGGTATCTCTGAACGAAAACCATGTACTATGTTGTGAAAATATTGTTTCAAGTCAATTCTTTTAGGCAAAAAAAAACAAGAAGAAAAAAACCATTAATGAATGAGTTGTTGGATAAAATGGAACATACCACCTTATTGGTTTGCTACTTTGCTATCTCTAAAAAACAGTTCTACCCTAAGTATATGCTTTTTTAGTTATTCATTAAACTTAACATAATGCGATAAGATTTTCAGATTAGGGATTAAAAAAGCTCCAATGGAAACCACAATGAGAAAAAATGGCAAAAAGGGCTTCCAATTTCTGTCATTTGAATATCCACAAAACCTCCAATCCCATCAATTCAGCTATCATGATGATAGTGATGCATTACGGACCCCACATCACATACCAAGAAAAAGTAAAAAAAAAACATGTCCCACCATACGACACGTAAGATTGGACACAGCGGGCGCCCTTCTTATCACTCTCATTAGTTTAACAAAGTAAATTGAAAAAAGGTCAGTGGAATCTCTCCCTTGGGCAAGCTCTACTACTGACACACTTAACCTAAGTTAAGTAGCTACTAGTTTTGGTACCATTAACAATTTACGTGGCAGAATCAGGTAGACTAGGACCCACACTCTGACAATCAGAACCATCAATTTCCTAACAACTCTTTATAGATGGTGACCTATCAAGTAGATGCACATGTGGTAGATGGAGAATAGAATACTTTCACTGCCAAGAAGGACCCACAAAAAAGTTATTGGGACCCACTGCTCCGAAAACTCGCAATTCAGGTGGTGACTTGAACTTGTACAAAGAACAAACAAACAAACAAGAGAAAAAGTCCTCAAAAGAGTGCCACCATGTGATTTTCTGCGTCTATTAAATGAGGTTTTTAGCTTATAGCCAAACAAGCCGTACACGAAAAGAAGGGAAAAAAAAAGAAGAGTGAGAGGAGAGAAGAAAAAGATGTTTTTCATGTAGTGCGAAGTTGGTGGTGGTAACTTTAAGCAAGAAAGTTAACGATGTGGTACTGTGAGAAGCCAAAAAGCTGCGACTTCTCGATACAAAACACACGTAATTTGCTATTCAATCATGGGGCTCGTGAATTTAGAGTGTGCCCACATTGGGTTAAAAAGTTGAAAGAGAATCTTTAACTCATCAATGAAGACTTGTTCCGTCTTTATACTGCTGAGTACTCTATACTGTTTTACAAAGTTTGTGTAATTCAAGATGGCAATTGGCAAGAAATGATAGATGGAGAATCTCTGTTCTGTTGATGTTTCTCTACTATGCATGTTTGCTGAATTTAATAAGTTTATACAGTATTTTACCCATAGGTCGTGATTCCGAACGAAATTTTGAAATTCCATTTGGAATTTTAGTTTTTCAAAAAAATAGAATTCCGAATAAAAAGTCGAAATATTTGAAATTTTAAAATTCTGAATGTGATAAGAGTCGAAATTTAATAAATTTCGGATTTTGAATTTGTTGGAATTCTAAAATTCCGAACTATGGTTTTACCAATAGTGCTTCCTAAAAGCATCTCCAGCGGTATTATAACATGTTTTTTTCTTAATATTTGAAAGAAAAGTTTGAAAATTTGTATTCCTGTTAAATTAATCTAGGTTTGGTCTCAAATCCGTCGCAAAAATATAATTTTTATTTGCATTTTTGTTTGTAACTTTGGCAATTTGGATGCGGTTTGACCAATACAATTACATTTTTGTAATATAAATGAGTTTTAAAAGCGTGTAGTAATTTTTTTTTTTTTTTTTCTATTTGAAAAGAGAATTATCTGTTTCAAATTTTCGAATTAGACGTCGCCACCCTCTTCTAATATCCGAAGGGCTTTAAGTGTTTAGGGCGGTCGGTTGTTTTGGAATTATATATTATAACATGTTTTTTTCTTAATATTTGAAAGAAAAGTTTGAAAATTTTCGGAATTCCATTTCTAGGTGGTCTCAAATCCGATTACCTTTTGTTTTGTAACTTTGGCAATTTGGATCGGTCCCAATCTGATCTGATTGCCAACTTTTTTTTACTTGTTTTGGTCTAATCAATATATTTGACCAACCGGTCAGCGTGGATTGTTTTTTGGTAATCGAATTTGCGACCACTTAGAATTGGTCGAAATTTGTGATCAACTTCTTCAAAAAATTTCTTCAAATTTAAAGAGTATTCTACCACCACCTAGAAATGCTCTAATGTAAAATACTTATACTAACAAATATTGCCGAAAATTCAATGTCCAGCACTCCAGCTGTGGTTATAGATTAGCGATTTGTCCATTGCATAATTGAGATTTGAGCACCATTTGTGGCAAGATGAAACAATTGGCCATTTGGCCATTTGAGCACCATTTGTGGCAAGATCAAACAATTGGTCATTTGGTCGTATACATAGATGATCTAGGGGTGCATAATTGAGATTTGAGCACCATTTGTGGCAAGATCAAACAATTGGTCATTTTGTCGTATACATAGATGATCTAGGGGTGCGTGTGGGAACGGTCGCACGGATAGGCAAAGATTTATAAAAATCACATAATGTGTTAGTAATTTGTTAAATTTTTTACAGAAACTCCACTACCACACTCCCGTAGTTCAATTATTGGGTTACATATACTTTTACACCCCCAGACATTGAATCTTATTTCTGTCCCTGTTGTATATGCTGGAAAACACTCGCTTTTATTTGAGGATTCTAACAATTGTTTTGGCTTTTGATTAAATTAAAGTAGATTGAAAAAATATTTAGGAGAAGAATTATATTTTCCCACTTTTGGAATAGTCCGCCATAGAAGAAATTTCTCATGGGAATACGATAATTATTTTTCCTAATCCTAGCTAGATGGTCACGTGTTGTTCCTAAAGCCAACAAAGTACTCAGCCCCAAAGACTTTCACACGACAAAACTTGTTAAATATCAAATGCCAAGAATTCTTCTCGTGTGTGCAACAACCAAACGCAATAACAGTGCATTCAAAAATGGTAATAGAAACTAGAAAGCACCTTGAAAGGAAAACTAGCATGGGGCACTACAAAATGGTAATGGAGCCTACTGATTTGAGCTTCTATCAAGACTAGGTTTGGGTCCACAATTGGCGGTTTATTGTCTCTCGATTCTCAATTGATTCAAAGTTAGCGATAGTTCAAAGTTCAAACTCTCCATAATCCTTGTGGGTTAATCTCCAAATTTCATGGAGAGTCTGAAAATGCCCACTCATCAATAAGAGCCTAGCAGGTGAAAATTGTATTTTTCATTATTTAGTAATATATTTTCTGTATAATTCTAAGCAACCTTCTTATTTTCATTATTTAGTAATAGTATAATTCTAATCACCTCATTTTTATTTCATTATATCTATATCTATATCTATATATTAATATTAAAGCTTCCACAAATATAATATTAAAACTTCTACAAATAGTATTTTTTGAGCTCTATTAAAATTTCACATCATCATCTTTCATTAAAACGGGAATTCCTCCTCTATTAGAAAAAACAATTCTAGCACTTCTAATTAAAACGGAAATCTTTCTCCTATTAAAACAAGAATTTCTCTTTTATTGAAAATAAAAAATTTAGTATATCTAATTAAAACGGGAATCCTTCTCCTATTAAAATGTGAATCACATTTCTCCCAATTAAGTGAAATATTACAAACTTCCCAATTAAAAAAATGTGTTTTTAAAATTTAATTAAAACAATTTGTTAAGAAATTAAAATGGATTTTTTAACTCAATTAAAACAATTTGTGGGAATAACAATTTGCCAGAAAATTTATATATGTATAGTTATAATTATTGAGCAAGTTTTCAAATATGAGGGTATGTACGGGCCTACTTTCTAGTTATTTAGTAATATATATTGCATAATTGTATGCACCTCCGTCCTATTTCATTCTAAAGTATTACCTCCCGACACCATTGTAGGCAACTTCTTTCTAGAAAAGACTTCGGTCCTCAGCGCTTAGGACCGAAGTGTGTCCAAAGCGGTTGAGGACCACACATTTGGTATTTTTTGTTTTTTTTTTTTTTTTTTTGAAGACTTTTTGTGTGAAAATGCGGATGTGGATACCAAATGTGTGGTTCTCAGCCGCTTTGGACACACTTCGGTCCTAAGCGCTGAGGACCGAAGCTTTTCTCCTTCTTTCCTATTTATTCTCTACATTGTATTTGCCAAATATTGTCAAATTGACAAAAACGAAAAATGTCAAATAGTTCTGATTTTTCAAATTCTTTGTCACTGCTATTGTTGATGTAGCAGCTCATCGACATGGATCTAAAACGAAATTGGACAAAGTACTATTTTATGCAAAACCTTACAAGAACCGGTGTGTAGTACCTTTCACATACTAGTGTCAATCAATATGTTAACTCTTGCGTCCTAATAACGAGTATTGCAGACGAAATGTTTACAAATAAAAGGTTAGGCACATTGTACTTTGCACTATAGTTTGGGACTCAACAGCCAGAATTTTGACATATATTTCAACTAAAGTTTGAAATTTATATTTTTCGATTCCATATTGTTATTTCGATACCACTGATTATTCAAAAAGCTGGATATTCAAAGGAATTTTGAAATTATGTTTGAAATCACAAACTTTGCAATGTACTAAAGTTCACATTTCAAATTATAGTTTTTTGAGTGATTCAAGAGTTTCACTCAAAGTAATGTTCATTACCACTAGTGTTGAATATCACAATGCCGCACTAGTGCAAAATTTCAAGCCTCTAGAAAGGAAAACAAAAAAATATATATTGCAGGTGCCAACTAACAAAATCGCTAAAACATTTGGGTGATGATACCAGATATCTAGGGCTCCAATCCCGCCAACATCAAAGAAAGAGATCTCTCATTTAAAATAGGCTTACCATATATATATATATATATATATATATATATATATATATATATATATATATATATATATATATATATATATATATATATATATATTTAAAAAGTTTTACTTAAGTTAATTTAAAATAAAAGATGTATGTAAAAAACTTCACTCAAAAATGAATTAACCCTAATTTTTTGTGGTTATGAAGCACTCACCATAATGATTATCTTCCAAAATTTCAGCTCATTTGGAAAACCTCTAACATAAATAAAAATTGTTGTAATCTTTAAAAAGAAATCTAACGGTCTAGAAATATTGAATTTTTGTAATTGTTTTTGTCAATGTTAGGGTTTCCAAATCAATTTGAAATTTTAGAAGAGATGATCTTAATATTGAAGATATCATATCTACAAAAAAAGGTTTAAAATTCATTTTGTAAGTGAAGTTTTTTACTTACGCATCTTTATTTTAAAATTAACTTAAGTAACTACTTTTAAGAGAATGATCAGATATATGAAAGAATTCCTAAAACTTAATGAAACTTTTTAGGGTTTTTTAGACATTAAAATTGGGAATTAGATACACCCCACCCCACCCACCCACACACACACACACAATTTATAATTTGGAATTAGACATACCCCCCCCCACTCTAACATTTTTTAGAACAACAACAAGGTATGACTTTAACAAAGAAAATAAAGATTTAAAACAAGTTTATGTTTAATTGTTTATGTTTATGGGGGGGTTTTTTTTTTGGAAGAAAATAAAAAAACTTAGACTAACAGTTAAAAATTGATTTTTTTAGAGGGCATATTCAGTATTCTATCATAGGTTTTTTTTTTTTTTTTTTCTCAGAAGAAAATAAAAAAACCTAGACTAATAGTCAAACCTTGTTGACCGGCATCAATGTGTTAAAGTGGGGGGACATGTCTAAAGAAGATTAGAGTGAAGGGTTTTGGGGAGGGGGTGTCTAAAAAATCAAACTTTTTATTAGTTAAATACTTAAATGTACCATTTATAACTATAGTTCAATGGTTCGGGATTCCGAAGTTGTTTGATATTCGATACCTCCAAATGTCGGATTCTGATAAATTCACAACAAATTTCAAAATCTTTAGATTCTAACCATATATGTTAACATTTCAAATCAGTTTTTTTGTTTTCTAGTTTGTTTTTTCTTTTTACCAAAATATTTGTCAAAATTCTGACAAGCCGTTTGACATTGCGAACAAATTGGGGTTGAGCTCACATGTAACAACCATCTGGACATGTTATAACCATAGTTCGGGATTTTAGAATTTTGGGAATTCCGACAAATCCAAAAACCGAAATTCATCAAATTTCAACCCCTATCATTTTTAGAATTTCGATTGATTTTAGAATAATCAATATTTCAACTCTATATTCAGAATTTTATTTTTTTAAAACTGAAATATTTGGTGGAATTCCAAGGTTTCGTTCGGACTCACAAACACTGGTCATAACCAAACAAGCAACAAATATTATGATGTACAACCTTTTTTACTTCACCAACCGAAAGTGTCTTAGTTTTGGCATGAACACCCCGTTTTTTAAATCATTTGCACTCCTTTGACAATTTTTTGTTGATATTTTGTATAATACCAATATTGCCCTTCTATACCCCCCCAAATTTAAGCATCGAATTTAAGATTACGAAAATTTTCCAATTTAATCAAAATGAAAAAAAATAATGAATACTAAGTAGTAAGAATAATGAGAGAGGAATTGACTAAAGAGCCACCCCATCTTGATAGTTTCAATGCATTTTATGACCATCTTTGCCGGCATAGATAGAAGCCCAATGATTTGCTCTTGTGGTTTTTTTGCGAAACAACTATTAATCAATGAAGGGGCGATAAGCAAAAATAGATGATTCAACAACAAAACTTGTGTTAGTGGGAACAAAACCAAAATAAGGAAGAAACATATTCTTTTGTCTTAGTATTTATATTATTCATTTTATTAAACTTGATAAAATTGGTAAGCGCAAATTTGATACTTAAATATATTATAAGGGCAAAATTGGCAATAGGGGCGCACACTTTAATAATTTTCAAAATGGGGGGTTAACACAAAACTAAGACACAATTTTAGAAGGTCAAGGGGTAGTTTGTTTTTCTAAATCTCTAAATATTGAATGCTAAATGTTGAATGTGCCTACCTTTTAAGCGTGGAATTTGAGCCGAGCAACTCGAGCTCCGTTATTTAATAAATGAGCCAAGCTTGAGCCTATTTAATCCCTAGCTTAAATTCCACTCTTACCACTTTTTGAATGTCGAACTCTACAAGTTTGTTTGTTTGTTTGTTTTTCCTCGTCCCTAAATGCTAAATACAGTATTAGTAATTTGGACCATTTTACCCTATGAAAATTTACAAGTGATTTTATGCAATAATTTAAATACTAACCAACACTTCAGAAATTTCATTTTCAAAAGACTACAAAAATAAATTGCTTGTGATAAATAGTGTATCATAAACTTCTGTAAGTATATTATTTAATTTTAGAAGCAATAATAATTGCCATTTATAATTTTATTTTTCTTATTTAAGAATTTATATATATATAGAAAATAAAACACATTTTTTAATTAAATAATAAAAATCCATATATTTAATAGTGGATATAGTACTATAGTATGATGAGTAGCATCAAAGAAAGATGTCCTATTATAACATCAAATCTGATATTCCAATTAGACTTTTCATTTCAAAAACCCAAATTTCGTTCTCTTTCTTCCTGAGTTATACCAGGTCCTCTCAAAATCACCTCTTTTGAACAAGGTAGGGAGGTTGGATGGGTTCTTCCTCGATCATGGGTTCGCATACCAGAAGATGAACAATTAAACAAAAGGCGAGAGTGGTACTCATTTCTTTCAACATTTCAATTTAGCATTCAAGAGAACTTTGTCGCGGAACTCTGAAGTCCAATTTTGCCGCTGAACGCTTAAGCTGTGCATAATGGCTGAAACGGAAAAAAACAAAATATGAACAACCCCCCAAGTCAAAAATTAATGTACCACTATGGTCATTTCAAGCCTACAAGTCACAATGTCATTAGATAAGTTTCGGCACCCTAAAATTCCAGAAAATTCCATTTCGATTGAAAGTGAAATAAGTGAGATTTCATCTCACCTTTTTAACAGGTTTTCAAATTCTTTTTACAATTACGAGCAACCCACAAGTTCTCCCTCTCCCGCCAATTTCTTTCGTACTGAGTGGTAGACAAAGGCAAAAAGTTCAACAATCTCTTCTGCCTTTACCTCTTTATAGTTCATACCACTTTACCACCTTTTATGGAACTACTTTGTACATTACGATTAAAAGCAAATTACCATTTGACTTGTACAAAATTCAGAGAGCTACCGCTTTTTTCACTTCCCCACGACACCAGAGCTTTCAACAATTTCATCTTGATTATTAAGTTTTAAGATGTGGGCATTTATTAATTCCACTGGTCAGGGCAGTACCACTGAAGGGTTGGAGCTTGTTCTTCAGAAAAGAAGTTGCAGGGCTCTTCCGTGCCAAAGAAATTGTGCTCTTCCATCTTAATGAATTGATGGTGCTGATACGGTTTCTGGGTGCTTGCGGAAATTGTTTTTGAGTCTGCAAATTGGAAGCAACTGATCGAAGAAGGCGACGAACAACTAAATCTCAGGGACGACGTTGTTGGAGACAGCAGAAGTTGTTGCTGTAGAACCCCGTTGTTCTCTTCATTGAAAATTGCGCTCGAATCACTATCTGATGATCCATCTTTAAAGTCTCCATAGAGAGTAGTCTCAACCACATTGTTGGTTTTGTAAAAATCTTGATTTCGATCCATGTTCTCAGCTTCTACTAGCATAGCAGCAGATGACTTGTTTTGATCAGAAATTTTGTTCTCAGATTCTGTAATCAAGACCTCTTCCTTAATTGAGAGATTACTATCTGTGTTTACTTCCCTTTGCTTTGACTTCAACTCTTTCAGCTGTAAAAGAAAACAATAAACAAGTCTCACATTTAGAATACAAATCCAAATTCACCAGGAACATAACTAAAACTAGTATTAGTTTGTATATTATCTCTTGATCTAGCTACCTCGGCAGCTAAAGCCTCTTTGTCATGTTGAAGAGCCTCAAAATTTTGCTTCAGACTGTCATAACTAGCTTTGAGAATGCCATAGTCTCTCTCAAGTTGCTTTGTCTTCCATCTAGCTCGACGATTCTGAAACCAAACAGCAACTTGTCTGGGCTGCAAGCCTAGTTCTTGGGCTAGCTTTACTTTTCTTTCTGGTTCAAGTTTGTTCTCAACCTCAAAATTTTTCTCCAAGGCTTTCACTTGATCCACACTTAATCTCCTTTTCTTCTCAGAGACATGACCAGATTCTTCTAAACAATCTTCTTCATCTAGTCCATCTAACATGGATTGAAATCCTCTATTGTAGACAAGATTGCTGTTCTTGCCTCCCAAAGTTTTCTCATCTGAACATATCAAGTGTAAAAAAGAGTACATCAAATAGACTGATAGCGATTCAACTATTAAAAAACAAATTCAGTATAAACCGGTAAAAGGTTACCTACCAAAGGGTATATTCCGAAATCTATATGCAAAAACTCATAATGGAACACTAAAGAAGTCTACGAGTAAGTAGATTCAAGAAGCAAATTCATTATAATGAATTAAAGTACCCCCACCAAAGAGGTATTACTAATGAACATTTAAAAAAATGGGATCACTGAATTCTATTAATGTACTCATAAATGAGTAGATTTAAGAAGGAAAACTCATCATAATGAACTTAAAAGTACAGTTACCAAAGAGGTATACTAAGGCAAATAAAAAAAAAAAGGGTTATCACTGAAATCTACAAATGAACTTAAAAGTGGAATAAAATAAATAACTAGATTCAAGAATACAGCTCTGAAAAGAGTAAAATGATGAAACAAACTCATAGCATAATCATATATATCATCAGATTCAAAAAGGATTTCATTATAAACAAGAAAAGCACACCAACGAAAAAGGTATAGTCATGAACTCATGACAGCAGCAAATGGGTATGGGCATGTCTGAAACCTACACCTACACACAAATCATAAATCTGAGATCTCATTAAAAAATATATATATTTGAAGAGAGAATTATACCTGTTGATGGACACATGGAAATCACACCACCCAATGAATCTGAGCTACCCAACCTCTTCATGACTGAAAAACAGAAGATGGTATTAACAGTTTCGAGTTAGACGAGGAGAGAGGGAGGGAGAGAGAATTTTTATGTTTTTTTCTGCTTAAGTTCACTTTTCAGCTTTTTAAGCTAAAGAGAAGAGTGAGTAAGGTCAGTTGTTTTTAATCATAAAAAGACTATTGAAGAAGTTGAAGTTTCAAGCTGAGCACAAGCCCAAAATGGACGAAATTGTATTGAAGAAACTGAGCTACTACTGAACAACCAAAAATGAATCCTAGTTGCTTCATCTTTTTCATTCATCACAACTTCCTCTCCCTCTAAACCCATCATAAAAATACAAGAGAAACAAAATATAAACCAACTTAAAATGTAATGAACAAGCCACACCAAGTATCAAAATATATCTTTCTAGTTAATCATTACTTGATAAGTTTTACAGAAGAAGAATTTGGAACACCTCAAGTAAGTTTCTAAGTATATATTGTTACATCTATAAATCACAAAACACTGAATGAGAACAGAAGAAGGAAAGAAAGAAAGAAAGTATACAAAAAAGAAAAGAAGTAGTAAACCAGTTCACAACAAGCTGGCTATTCTCACTTTAAATAAACACACCTTGAGTTATACAAGTGACTCTGGTTACTTACTAAATTCAAATGAAATGAGTTCCAAATTCGACTCAAATGAAATCGAGATGGGACCATTTTATAGCAAGGGCTCGACCGCCTACTAATTCTTTTTCCACCGCTTTGAAAAAGATATTTGTTTGGATTTTCATTCCTGTGAACCTGAATGTTGTGGAGTTAACTTACCTCCTGTCTCCATTTTACACTAATCAGGTGGGCTGGTCCAATACTCAGATGTTCACTTTTGGGCCAACAATTTTAATGAGAGCTAACAGTTTTACCTGAAAGGCTGAAACCCGCCAACCCGGCCCGAAATGTATTGGCTATTGTCGGGTTTTGGGTAAACCAATTCCAGCTTAAGCAAATTTCCACTTTAGACTGTTTAGAGTTAATAGTTTATTTTGCTTTTTCAATATTTTCTGGAAATCTTATAAAAATTTAGTTTATTGCTTTAGACCCTAGTGTCCCTGTAAGTTCATGGGATCATGATTCCATGAAGATAAGAGAGAAAATTGGAAGAAGAAAATAGTAATGACTTAAAATGAGTATACGTGATTTAGCTAGTTGTACGAAAAATTTAGAAAGTGACCTTGTTACCAAATCTAACTAAAGGAGTGGTCTTCTCAAAGCAGGTATTTAAAAGATGGAAACAGCGGGAAAATGATGTATCTTAATTGGTGTATTAACATTTTCGCAGATATACTACCTTTGAAGTTGATGGCTCCACAATCCCACCATTTAGCTGATTAGAATATGCTCTCCAGTCAGCTCGAATCAAAACCACACTGCCTCTAATGCACACAGATTAAGTCACGTATATTCTAACTCGGTGTTCCGCCTTTTTAATTGGATGGCGTTGATTTGCATGGAAATAGACGCGTATCTCAGAATAAATCCCTAGTGAGTAATGATCAGTTTAGGTAGTCAATCCGCCTACAATAGTAGAATTACTGTATTACTTTCACTGAATACTTTATAAGGTAATATAATAGTTAACTGAATTGCTAGGCTTTGTTGACATTTGGAAGCTGAGCCAACCAAAGATTGAGCTGGCATCAGCGGATCCCTCATCCTGTAACTGTCACAACTCGCAAGAGGGTGCAGAAATTCGCCATTTAGTTTATTGACAACAAGACCAGCTCGTCAACAGTAGAGATAATGGGCTGTTTAATTCGTTCATCTAAAGTTTTCACAAGATTAGAATTTAGACACGGGATCAGTCCACAGTTTGGCCGAGTATACTTTGACTCGCCTAAAGAACCCCCCGAGTTCAGACCACATCCAACTGTAATACTTGGTCTTCCCAAAAGATGCCAGAGTTCATACTTTGAAGCTAGCTCTGGGTTTCGGTAGATTCTGATGTGTATTCGGTGCGTGCTTAACAGGCAGAAAAGAGCCCCTCAAACATCTTCTCATGATGCCTACGCATTACATATTTCTGAAACAAGCCTACAACATAAATCAATTGATTCTTTTTCAAAAGGCCCTACGGATTACATTGCTTGTTTTCTCACATTTTCAACACCAGTTCTCTGCAAACCTTGATTCAAATCAATAAACCACTTCTCTGGTGCCGATGTTGAGTCTTAAGTATGTTTTGGGAGATATCTGAACCGAAATATCATCCTGTTTGGGTAGTCAAAGGCAGCTAAACGAAAAGTACATGAACACAGAATACAAAGTTTTTAGAATCTCTCCCCTCTCTCGCACACAGAGTCACAGTCACAGTGGTAAGCTTTTGGAGGAAGCAGGGTCCAAAAGTCATGAGCTCGTTAACTTTTTCTTCCATTTGTTTCCTACTTTAATATGAGTACATGCGAGTCATCTTTGCTGACCGGGTTCCTCAGAAAATCTAACAGCAGGTTTTTATGTCTCATTCACTTGAGCTCATCATAGGGTGTCTTACAGTGCTCTTTCTGCGGGTCTTTTTTCGGAGACCATTTCATTCCAGGAATAATCAGTCTAGCTAGTCTTGCGTATAGTTGCGGCTTGTGGTTGTAGGTGAAATTCCATATCTGTAGACCTCAAGGTTTTTATCATGTTTGCATTCTGACTTGACAATTAGCTCAATAAAAGTAAAATTACAACTCATGGTGTCATAAAACTTTTACTACCATACAGAATCTTTTATAACTAGTATTTACAGCTTTTTAATAGGTTTATTTTTATGTATGGATCATTGATGAAGTACTGTATAAATTTTTTTCTGTTTTTTTTCTATGAGAACTGTATAAGTTATTCTCTGTACAGTAACTTTTCACTAGGCTTCACATAAAACATAACTCAAAATCCAAGTTAGTTTATCAATCTAAATGATAGCAGTGGCAACACAAACATGGAAGTTGTTAGATAGCAATGCATTGAAGGGATTGATGAGTAGTGATTGCGAGCACCACCCAACTATTTGGAACTCTGCATGCACCACTCACCTTTAAGCTTTAAAATTGCGAAGAAAAAAAAAGTTATCTACATACTGATAGGCAAGAACGAGACAGCTTTACTGTCTCTGTTGAACTATTATTCATAGCCCATACACTGGACCCACGCCCCCAACATTGAGCTTTCATTTGTTTGATCCGGACCCATATGGTTTTAAAGTTTTTGACATATTAAAATTGATATGAGGGTTTGTGGCCATGAGAAATCTGCCATTACTACTATCTATCATAAACAGTTCTCTGATAGATAGGGGAAACGTGTTCTGTACCCAAGGGTTTAAGAAAGCTACATCGATTCAACCCCTTTTGTTATCAAAATACAGAACTCAAATCTAACCATACAGGTGTGTTATAGAAATACATGTTTTTTGTATTTTAGGGGAATAATATACAGCTATCAAATTCCATGAATTAAAATAATGTATGAGAAAATCACAAGATCATTTCTATGATGAAGGGATGGAGCCTGGAGGTCAACTGTTCATAAGAACACTCCATGACTCCATCTACCATCAGTTTTCTGCAGTACTTATATAAAATTTTAATTTGTATTCATTCATATGTTCCATACAAACATCTTCTGCCTAGCTTTTAATTGATTTTGTAACAATTATCAACATTATAATGGTTTTATTTTTATAGTTTAATTTCGCAAGGAATCTATGTAGTTTTAATTCAAAGCTCAGGTAGACTCTCCTACTCAATGAGGTTAAAACCTCTATTGAACTTATCTCAGTGTGGCTAAATTTCTACGCTTCGCCACATCAGTGTTAAAAGCTCATATCCCCACGTTATGTGCTGTTATTTTCTTTGAGAAGAGGGTGATATAGCCATAGGCTGATAGAACTACGAAGGAACAAGGAAGTCATCGGTACTCGGAACAACAATGATAGGTCGATAGCTATCTGACAAGCAGTGAAAGCTATGAGCATTACTTCAACCTATTGAACTTGTCCATATCATCTCCAAGGCCACAGCATCACTATCAGTAGGCATTAAGTTTTTGACTTGAATGGAATGCTAAAGTTGATTCACACTTTGTTAAGATTGACATGCATTGAGCTGCTTGTTATGGGTTCACATTTAACTACTACGGGCTACATAAGATAATTTCTTTCTCATTTCTTTTCCCAAGAGTCGAAATTTTATTCTAGGAAGAAAAGGAAGGTACAGGGATATCAGCCAGTAATTGAACTGTGGGTGTGGGAGTGGAGTTTCGGTAAGAAATTTGGGGGTTGTGAATCCTTAATTTTTCTAACAAATTACTAACACAATAGTTTGTGATTCTCGGAATTCCGGAAAATATTTCAATTTTTAACAAATTCGGAATTCCAGTTCAAAGGTCGAAAAATATGAAATTTCAGAATGTACTCAGAATATAGCGGAATAAGGGCAGCCGGAATTCTGGTTTTTGGATTTATCGGAAAATTCTGAAAATCTTGAACTATGGTATTAACACCACCACCTCCTGCCACATTAAAAAAAAAAAAAGTCAAATTGGGTTGACGTGTTTTTTTTTCCAGTGTATTTGAGAGGGGTAATACTAGTTAACCCAAAAACAAAAAAACAGCAATCATTCCATCACAGTTAAGAAATCCCCGCAATTAAAGAAAATTTCCTAACCTAGGGGAAATGGAGAACTGAGGAAGGTGTATCTCTGTATATAAGGCACTTCTATGTTAGTTAGTTACTCTCTTCTTTTCTCATAATCTTCTTTTTCCTTTACTTTTTGTTTATATGTTTTGGAAGTTGTCCAAGGCCTACATAAAAAAGCTTGGAAAAGCAGAATCTTTGCATGTCCTTGCTATACCTAATTTTATACACTTTTTTGTTGGAAGTCCAATCATATAAACTAAGTAGATAAGTTAATGAAGGATTGAATGGAGAAGCTCACAAAAGTGCATCTAATTTAGTATAATTGTAATTTTAAACTTTAAATTCATTATAATAATGTGTTAGCAGAAGCATTTACGAATATACTATGTTGCATAACTCAGATTAAGCATACATTACCTTTATGTTTTGTTACAGGAAAATCAAAGAGCATCTTCTCTACTGTATTGTGCACTTTGAGTGCTGTGTACTTTGAGTCTTAATGCACGAAACTGGGAACTCCGAGCTTCAAGGAGGAAGAAAAACAAGAGACTTGAACAGCTTGCAACTTCTGAATTCATCTCTCAGTATTTCCTAATTTTGCATTGTGCAATGTCACATATCACGTGCTCATACCTGAAGCAGACAAAGTGATTTTGGAACAGTGGAACACAACGGAAAAGTTCTTTCTACATAAACATTTGATGAAATTGAACAAACAGATTTGATGAAAGACAAAACTGATAAGCGCCTGTTTTTTCATCAACTAGTAATTTTAACGAGGCACAATATTAATGTTCAAATATTAGGAAAAGAAAAGGAAAAAAACATACATTGTATTGATTGTAGGACTTCACACAAATTAATTCATACATACAATCCCACAGACGCATACAGAAAATATTGTGTTGCAGACTAAATAAACCATTTAGTCAATTCTTTCAGTTCCTCTATCTTGGGTCCCAGCTTGGTATAATGAAAAAGATTGCATACTAAATTTAGGTTATACCTAAATGATATCATTGTGGGAAACAAAAAGAAATGAGGTTGTAATACCAAAATATCTCCACTAAATAAATCTAGGTTTAATGGCATATTGTTGTTGGTCTTCTATCAATATACTTATACCCCTTCAAAAACAGTGTATCCATCACCTACTTTATCTAACATAACTACAGTGAAACTCCACTAAACTGTTGTCTCATCACATGGATCACAATGTTTTCTATGGACCCACACCCCAATATATTTGTTCATCCAAGTATAGTAACTTCTATAGACAAGATTAAATCTTGGAAAGCAGCAGGCCAGCATCACACGATTCGCTAAAAATGTTACTATTTATCTTTTAAATTGAGAGCACAACTCCTTACACAAGCAATTACCAATATCTGTTCCTGCGTCTGGAAATCCTTCATGATACATACAAATAAAAACAAAATCATACCTCATACGAATAGCATCTTGAAATCATTCAATAACTGGACCATAAACTTTATTCATGATTATAGGCCATGACGTGCTGCAATATGGCCATTCCGAGTTTTCACATTAATCAATGTCAAAACTTGTTTTATACTCATGAAACTAGTTGCTAAGCCTAGTAATTGTGGTTTAAAGTTTGTTAAATCGTTAAGATCATGCCATGCAACATCAGAATAGTGCAACTAAATTAAAGTCTAAGAAAAACTTTGGAAATTTTAACCAATAGATATAGTGCTCAATCATTAACAAGGCTTATAATGGTAGGAATGGAAAATACTTACGGATTACTAGAACTCAAAAAAGCCCCAAAAACTTCCACCAGAGTGTACCAACTCCTCCCCAGATCACAGCATTGATTATGGCCATTATAAAACCCAGTCTGAAGCAATTGGGAACATCTACATAACCAGCTAATAGGAAAAAGGGAGAAGTTATCAGTTTCTTGGAGTTAAAATATCAAGTATGGAAAGAAGTAAACTAGAGTTGCAAATTTGAGTTGCTAAGCTGATACTCAAACACTTTTCGCTTTAGAGTTCCTAATTAACTCACAGCCTTACACATTCAATTTCATTACGCAACTACACCACTTGCTTAAAGTTCAAACATGTGTCAGCAGAAAAATCTGTCTTTCAGCTGCTTCTAATAACTTTTTTAAGGCACCCCTAGGGGATTTTATCAAATCAATGAAGAGGAATCTACAAGACAGCAGGAACAAAAAATTACAATTGCAGCTGCTTCTAGTTACTCATTGGAACCGCAATTTGTGTTGGAATCTCTTGTATTTCAAAGTACTAAGTGTGTGTGTGCAAAGTGGAAGAGATGAACAAAGAGTGTTCTCTCCACTTTAATGCATAGAAGATAGTCCCACATTGGTTATCCACCACTAGCTAAACAAGTATATGAGAACTTCCTCTACCATAAGGGCGTGCCCTAAGGGTACAAAGGCTTTTGTGTTAGGAGAGAGGACTCAGCCAAAGCCACGCGCACGCACCGAGCCGAATCGCGTCATGTCGGGTTCGGGCTTGGGCTTGGGCTTGGGCTTACTGTGTGTGTCTAGCTAGTGGGTAGTGGCTTGGCCAATTGCCTAAACTTGTTTTGCTTCAGCAGCAAGTTTCGGACTTCTATTCCTAGTAGGTTTCTCTTCCTTATATGTTTTGGAAACCGACTAGCTGTGACGGACCTTACCTTTATATAATCAGGACTGTGCGTCCACAGAGGGTACTTACACATCCAGAGAAACAAAAACAGAAATCGTGAAACCCTAGCCTCTTATTCTTCTCTTCTTATTGTACAGCCAGAGAGAGTTATACTACCATTCTAGAGAGCAGCCTGTTCGAGTGCAAGACAGCCTGCTAAACCATTGTATCCTGTGAGGAAGACATCACTGTTGCCTTTCTGCACCACTGGAAGGGGCAAACTCTTTCCTTAAGGGCAACCTAATCCGCGCCTTGGTTGTTCCCTGTTACTGCTGTCCTTGTCTCTTTATTGTTTTCTTTATTCGCATACAACAATTTACTGGTGTTCGAACTCAATATTGGACATTGTGTGATCAGGTATAACCTTTAAATTCCAAGGGAAAAAACATCCTAGAACTAAGCTCAGAAAATGCGGCCTTTCACTGTTGCTTGTAAGAAACTGGAACAAAAACAAAAGAATACGAACGAGGAAATACAATTACAGAATGACTGTTTGACATCTCTGTTTATTCAGACTGAAAGGAGAGCGCAATTATTTTGTAAAGAGCTGAACATACATATGAAAAAAGGAAAACAAAACAGGGGAAAGGAAAGTACCTGCATAATATGCAGCAGCCTGGGCACTGCTATAATGTGTTAGTCCACCAAAAAGACTAGTATTGAACGCCAGTGTCAACGCTGCCAACACACCAGGCACTCCGGAAGCCATTTGCATGGCAAGAAATGATGAGTACAGGGCTCCTATATGAGCAGCCTGACTAGCAAAAATGTAGTGTATGAGGAAATAAGCTGCATGAAGGACACCAAAAGAAGCCAGCCGACTCAATGAGAAAGACTGAAGAAACTTGGCAACACAATTAGACATCCAAGTCACAATACCAAGGTTTGTCAGCTGGCTTGCCATGCCTACCAGCACAGCAAACCACGTTAAGGTATCCCATGCAGATTTGTCCGCTAAACAATCATCCCAGTCCACCACCCCTGATAAAAGAAGTATAGAAAGACCGAGCATTGCAGCAACAACACTTGCTACACCAATAGCCTCTCTGCAAAGACACCAAGATCGGTAACATAAATGGCCTACATACAGATTAGAGCAGGAAAGTTGAAAGAAGGAAATATTTGTTCACTCTATCTAAATTCTTTGGATCCTTTGTTATCTTGTGACCATACATATTCTCGTGTATTTAAATACAATGGCTTCTGATTCATATATTCCCTCAGGCTACTTCCTAGCCAAAGTTAAATAACCATTTAAGTTCCGGAGCACAAAATCTATATAACCAGGACACTCCATTTTCTAGGGAGTGTACACTAAGTTCATGCATATAACAGGGTCCAAATATACATGTTTGCACGTCTGACACTTCCTACCTTATTTTTGCTCTCGCTTGTATTGCTTAAATAGTCAAATACTTCATTAATCCAATTGTCAATCATGCATGGTTATAAAGATTTTGTGTCGACAAGCAACAGAATCATAAAATAGGGAGCTGAAAACTCACCCAAAGATCCACAATGAAACTGCAAGAAGCATTGTACCCACCATCACCCATTCATTCTTTGTCACAGGACCCATCTGCTCTAGTTTCAAAGCTGCTACAGCAGGGGCATTTAGAGTTTCTTCAGTTTCAGGTGGAAAAATCTTATATAGGATATATGGAGTAGCTAAAAGAGACACAAATGCAGGTAAACTTGCAGCCTTGAACCAAGTAACCCATGGACTTGCAATTTTGACCCCAAGTTCCTCAGCTAGCTTGAGGCACAACAAGTTATTAGCTGCAGCAGTTAGGAAAAGAGCACTTGAGTTACCAGCAGACTGTCATACATCACACAAAAGCATCAAATAAGTCATAATGATTACACCCCTTGACAGAGATCCAAGTAAAGTTAACATGAAATATACTCCTAAAACCGAGTAAATAACACTTCTGCATCATTTGTACAAATAGACTCATATTTTAATATAGTTAAAAAAACAAAACACTGTGATGTACACTCATAAACCTACTAGTGTCAGTTTTACGGAATAGTCTTCCAAGACCAGAAAGTAACTCCAAGAAGTTCCCAAACATCGGATAAACAGATCTTCTTCTTCTTTGTCATAGTTGTGATCATTTCAGTTTGTTTTAGCATAGTATAAAATGGCTAAAGGCATGTGTTAGTTATGTAATAAGCTAAGAAGTGGAAACTAAACTCTCAAGTAGGAATAAAGGCAAAACAATGAAGATCTAAGCAAGCATTTTGAGAAAAAGAAGAATAGACATATCCATGAGGTACTCGTATAATATTATCTATTGGCAATCTCTTTTCCAACACAATTGCCTATACCATCTTATGATTTCAACAGCCAAACTAATAAGCATACACAACATGAATTCCACCAAACTAACCATCGTATACAAGCTGCTATTCACTAGTTGCTTTTCACATGATTGTGTGGTGTGATAGTAGTGGCAAAAGTTTACAGAACAATGTAAAATAAAATGTCTTCTGCTACATTTCAATTACATACAATGTACATCTTCTATCCAACATTTACACTAAATTTTAACTTCATCACTCATTCACACTTGCATTGCAACACTTGGGTATCCATACATCCACATTATTACAAAAATGCTACAAAACATTCAAACGGAACAATATAACAAACAAGGAAAAGTTAAACATCACACCTGTAACTGTGATTGAATCAAGTACGACCCGAGCTTCCTAGTCTTGGGATCATTTTCATCTCTCCCAGTAGAAAGCAACAAAGTAGATTTAATAATAGGCAAAAAAATGCCACCAGCTCTAGCAATAGTACTAGGCATAGAAGGCGCAACAAGTGTCTCACCCATAGTCAAACCATAAGACAAACCCAATGCACTTTTCCCGAACCATTTAACAAAATAAGTCGCGATTCGATCACCAAGACCAGTTTTCACAAACCCTCTGGCGAAAAAAAACGAAAGTACTATTAACCAAATTACATCACTAGTAAATCCTTTAAACGCGTTTTCAAATGTTAAAGTTTTTGTAAAAACTGTTGTGGTTAAACTTAGAAATGCCCATGCACCAATTGGTAGTGGCCCAAGAATTAGTCCTATGTTGGTTGATAAAAATATTGCAAGTAATTGCCATGCTTGGGTGGATACTTGTATGGGTTTCGGGACTATGAAACGGATTACTAGTCCAATTGAGATTGAGATTAGTAGTGGGATGATTTTTGCTCCTTGCTTCTTGGGATTTGTGTTTTGAGATGACGATTGGATTGGTTTGGGAGAAATGTGTGCTTTTGTCTTGAGGAGAGAGAAATTATGGGTGGAACCGAAGAGGTTTGTGGGAGATGAGGAGAAACAATTGAGACCGTTGATTTTTTGTTGTAGGGATATTGACGGTGGAGATTGGGAGATGGAAGGGGTTCTTTTGGAGAGAGAGATGTGACGGGTGTAGGAGATCAACGAGGTGGAGGGAGAAGTATAGAGAGTGAAGCTCTGCATTGTTGAGCTTCTAAAATAATTCTCTAATCTAGAGGGAAATAATGTGGATGTACTAAAAAAATGAGTTAACGAGGAGGAATTCAGAAATCCAGTTGCTGTGTTGGACTGTTTGGTAGTTTGTGTTTATGGTTTTTATGGATTACCTACTGCTTAACTGAGAAACCGAGGTATGTAGATTTGGCCATTTGGGAATGGGATAATTAAGGGCCAGGGGTTTATGCCTTTTTAGCTGGTGAGTGCTCAGTGCAAACTGTTGAATTATGCATTGAAGGTTCATAAATTAAGTTTCTTGGACACTTGGACGAAGGTTCATTTCACATTTTACGCAGAGATACTAAACCCAACACGGCTTTTGCCCTTCTACAGTTCTATATCTTAGCTTCTGCTTAGTCGTTCCCCCGGGGAAAGAGACTGAAAAGTTGCTGCCCAAAACTCTCATTTATAACCTCTCAAAATCACAGCCTGTGAATTCGAACGGAATCTTGGAATTACCTCGAATATTTTGGTTTTTGAACAAATCGATATAGTGATGTGGTCGAAAAATCCAAATTCCGAATTTTGTTCGGAATATTGTGGAATTTTGGTTTTTAGCAGCCAGAATTCCATTAATTTTGAAATCCTGAACTGTGCTCAAAATACAACCATATAGGTGGGAACGAAGAGAGAAATTAGAGGAGAGTGAAGATGAATAAAAAATATTTAAGAAATTTAATCTTCCCGTCTTCGACTTAATATTGATATTTGAGTCCTAGTTAATAATTTAGTATGTAAGAGCATCTCTAGGTGGTAGTATCACCTGCAGTTTTTCAAATTTGCGCAGCAAACACAGCCGCATCACCTATCTAACCGCATTTTGGAAGTAAATTTGGGATTTTGGATGCGGATGTGGCGCAACAGTAATAATGTTGCCCGCCATTGCAAATGTCGCCCCAAATTTCTTTTTGACTTTGACCAGCACACCGCGCCATTGTGACATTATCAATGTCGCGTGAGTTATTTTTTTTTTTACTTTTTCAATTTGGCGCGATAGTGAGAATGTCGCGTGAGTTTTTTTTTTTCAACTTTTTTCAACTTGGGGAGACAGTGGTAATGTCGCGCGATAGTATCAATATCGCATGGTAGACCCTACTCCAAATTTGTGACTGATATTTGCAATCACTTAGAGCATCATCAACGCATTTCTAAATTCTGTTGTGACACTTTAGCATTTTTAGTCGATCGAAATTTCTAAAAACAAGTCAAGCACCAACGCGTTTTGGACAAAATTTGGATTTTTATTTCAGACGGGAATAGTTGTTCCATTCCAAATTTAATTTGTTTTAAACGGAAAAAGTTGTCCCGTCCCTGTTGAAACAATTTTTTTTTAAAACGCGTGCATTATCAAGCTTCCAATACCATTTCCCATAGTAACAGCGAGATAAACTTAAGCCCCATCCCTTCAATCACCAAATCAATATTCGTTTTTCAACCAAATTTCTTTCTGTTTTTTTATAATGGATCAATGTCATCGAGCTGGACGTAAGAAGAGTATTCTGTGTGGGTCGGGGAGTTCAAATCATCGGGAAAACGAGGGTGAACTCATACTAGAAAATGATTTCAATTTTCCACGGAGATTGAGTATTGTTGATCATCCGACGTTGGCTCCCGATCCAAACAAGCATGTTTTGTGTTTATATAACACTGACGGAATAAGTATGAGTTTATGAATGTTGTTCAATTGATTTTTATTTAAAATTGTGTTTAGAATTTATCATATACTAACTGTTTGATTAAATGTCTTTAACGTGTAGAAAATGAGTTCGACGAAATGGAGATGCGCAATGCCAAGCATTAAAGACTTATGGAGTCACCTAGTGGAAAGAGGGGACAAAATGGAGCACGTAAGAGCTCGAATTTTGGGAATGCCTTTTGGTCCACTGATATAGGTAATCAAGATTCATTGGTTGTCGTCCAATCGATATTTGCATTGGCGGAACGATGGTGGCACACCACGCACACTTTTCACCTTCCATGTGGTGATATTGGTATCACACCACTTGACTTTACAATGCTAAGCTAACGGGTTTAAGTGTGGGTGAGAAGAAGCCAGTTTTGTTTGATTCAAGTATCGAAGATGATTTTAAAAGGTTGAAGACTCTACTGCCTTCGTTGTTTGATTTTGAATATAGACTTGTTCCAGGGAATATGAATGGCAAATACATTCTGAACCTGCCCATCAGAGAAATATTCATGCACCGATTAGATTATGAATATTGTTTAGAACATGAAGTTGACGCCTTATACTTGGACCCAAACTCTGCAGAGGAGGATGAGTTTATCAAGATTTTTTTGTTATATTTTTTGGGCCAAGTGGGTTTTACAACAGGAAAATATGGGATTCGGGCGGGTTGGTTAGCGTCTTTGGTAGACCATGATAATTTGGATGATTTTGACTGGGGAGGTGCTTTCATGGCACATCTATATATAGGGCATGATTTGTTTGTTTGTACAAACAAATGAAATGGGGAAGCAATGCAACAGAATTATTTGGATACTACAGGTAATTCAATAGGATTTAACTTTTAAGATATAAGATTTTATTTTGTTAGTTAAATATTATATAATTTAAATTAGATACACTTTCATTTGATTATTTCAGTACTGGTAGTATGAGTATTTGGCTTGCTTAAACCCTATACTGAAAGAAGATCGAGATAAGGACTTATGGCCTCGCCTACAGGGATAGGATGCATTCGGTCATGCTAGATTAAGGGATGAGGTCCATATTGATTTTCAAGCTGCTAGGATCTAAATAAAGATGAAAAGTGTGAGATCTATTGTTTGGAGTCCGTGGCAAGGTTTTCAATTTGAGAATATGCATATCTATCAGCATAATACTCTAATGTTGTTAAAAAGATTCATATTGCAAGCCCCTGATATACGTGTTTGGTTCCTTGAAGATAGGGTGACTATGCAGACCATTAGATATAGATATATTCATGCTCCCCCACCCACAGATATGCGTGCTATGGATGTATCAGAGAATTTGATTGAATGGTATCACATTGAGAATGCGTGGCCGAGTTTTATTGATTATGTTGATTTGAACTCTATTCTTGATTATGACACTTATTGGCGAAAAGTTTCTAGGGGAAGCCTATCTGCGGGTCCACTTTATAGAGGTGCAAACATGGATGTCACAACTAGTAAGAGTTTTAGACGAGACGTCAAATTCCCAGAACTTGCAAGTTCCACAAGAACATCTGGAGTCTATCATGGTTAAACACCCCCACCTAGTGATCTATACGACCCATGGTCATACCGCGTTGTTAGCTCTCAGGGAATGGAGAGCACATTTCACTTGGAGCGTTCAGTGCTTGTACCTGACTTATAACAATTTAATGAGGTATATTTATATTTCATTATGTTAATTTAAACACACTATGTATATTTAACTTAGATACAATATTGACACAATGTAGGAAACAGTGTGTGCTCAATTATCAGATGAAATGCAAATCAACTAGGGGATTCGAGCTAGTTTAATTGAGCACACTCAACAGTATTATGGCTATTTAGTCGAAGAAGGAACGCAAAGAGCAAATGCTGAGCATAGGATGGCTGAGATGACAAACGAATTGGCAGCCTTGGTAATTTTATTATATGTTTAACATTTTCAAATATTTTTTTTATATATCAAATTTTAGATTTTAATTGCATTGTGTTGATGTTTCAGATAATAGCTACCGATATCATGCAACAAAACAGTGCTCATAATAAGAGAGGGCGAAAACGGAAAGGGAGTGGCCAAAGCAGTCAGGGCAGTGCTCCATAGTGATATATTACACTATTTTGTAATAATTTAGTAATGTCATTGTTGTTGTTGTTTTTTAGGGTTTGAACATGTTTTTGAGAATCTTAACAGGTTTAGGTATATGAATTATGTTAATTAAACAAATTAAAGGAGGCTATGTCCAATTTATTTATGCATTAAATTAATTATTACATTGCGTTAATTTAAAGTTAAGATATTTGTGGGCTAGTGAATCTATTCATTGCGTTAAAACAAAGGGATCAATTTATACATTATATGTTGGCATTATTCCCAATGGATCAATTTATATCCGTTGGCATTATTCCCAAGGGGGATCAATTTATATCCGTTGGCATTTATTCTGAACGGATATATTTCTATCCATTGGGCCTTTGCCTATATATTCAAAGTCATTTTCATTCCTCACTCCAGCTTCTCATTTTTATTCTCTAATCTTTATCAACTTCAATTTCTATCTCAACTTCAACTACCAATATGGGCGGATCAAATATTGTCCACATTTTTACACCTATGATTTGTCAGTGGTGTAAGGAAGTTAGTTATTACGCTACTTCATGTCCATACATTAACATCAAATGCCCAAAACTTGAATGCAACGACATGATGATAGTGGTCATAGCTAGCAATGATGATGGAACATTGAAAGACAAACTTATAAAGTGTGATGTTGATGATTGTCCCTCAAATATCAACATCTATAATTTAAAAAAGGTTGACATACCTGTATGTCATTTTTGTAAGGAAGCAGTAAATTTCTGCCCTAGGTGTGGCTTGTGCGATCAATACAATCCTTCAATGTGTGGTGGAGAAACAAGTCGTACCTCTTAGAATTTAAGTGTAGGACATGTAATATTTGTACGTTGTTTAATTCCGTAGTGTATTGTCTTTAATTGTTTTGTGTTTTTAATTCCGTAGAATTTTATAAGATGTTTTGTGTTTTTATTTCAAATTAAGTTGTAATGTTTTTCATTTATAGTTTAGTTGATTTGTTTTTAATTTCAACTTATAAAAAAACACGTTTTTTTCAATAAAATATACTTTCATTAAAACAAAATACAATTTTATTTAAAGAAAAATATACACGTAAACGATAAAAACAGATTACAACATAAAACTTAAATAAATTAGTACGCTAAAACATAATCTAATACCATTCAAGTACATGTCCAAGAATATCCAAACAACATTCATGAACAAATTCAACTTCTTTAATTTCTAGAAACATACGTTTCGCTTCAGTTTTTTGCTCTTCATCGCTATTGAAAGCACCAACAATCCTAAGTGCACGCTGCAAGGTAAGATATTTCTTACAATTTTTGCAAATCCTCTCAAATTGTTCTAATAAGACTTTATTGGTTCTACCTCCACGATTGTCATTCTGTCTGAATATTTCACAAGTTCTATCCCAGATAACTCGCCTAGGTCCATAATTTGACAACATAATATTACACTCCATTCCTTCAAGTGCAACCATATGTGCTCAACACAATAATTCATCTTCAGCAGGGATGAATTCCAAATTACGTCTTGGACGGGGATGATGCTCCATATTTTGTGAATTGGCAAGAGAAATATTAGTGAATTGGTGATCCATTTAATGAAATAAGAAAGATGAGTGAATTGGTGAAAAATAAGTAAGGTAGCTTAGTGAAACAATATATATAGGCCACAAGACCAACGAATCTAAATATATCCATTCAGGCCCAACGGTACAAAAGCCCAATAGTACAAAATCGAGCGGTTTGAATTTTTTATTTAAAAAAGAAGAAAAAATGTTGGACGGCAAAACTTGTCCCGACCCACTATTGGACGGGACAACTTGTCCCGTGCGAGTCATTTCTATATTTCTGACTAATTTGGTTTCAGATTTGACAATTGTTAAAATAAAAACGGTGTTTTGACAACGTGTTGGGGACAAAAATTGCCAATTTTTTTTGTCAACTATCATATTAGAAATCAATTTTAACAATGCGTTGATGATGCTCTTAGAGTTGGTCAAAATTTGCGTCCAATTTCTTCAAATTTCGCCTTCAAATTTGGAGGTGATACTACCACCACCTAGAGATGCTCTAGTATCAAATATTCAAATCGGTTTGTAGGTTATAGCATTTACACATGAGATCCCTTTAGTCCTTCACACATTTGTCTCTTTAATTTGAGTGGTTGTATCATTTGCCTTATTGCATTTGTACAATTTTATATATCATTTTTCCAAACGCAACCCAGGAGTTCGTATACTCGACGGATTATTCATAGACATCGTATTTTTATGAATGTGGAGAAACACGAACAAGTGTGTATAGCTAACCAAGACTACTTCTTTCCATTGACGTTTGATATATTTCATTTTTTGGCGTCGGAAGCAATTGAATTGCTTAGAACATTCCCAATGCAGAGGTAATTTTGCCCTCAAATAAGTTGCCTTATAAGCTATCTTGGGTTGTTCAATGCAAATGTAACTATGAAAACCGAATGGAATCTAAGATCCCGTCCAAAGGGAAAAAAAAATCACGCCAGACGAAATGAAACATCCTATATATTATTAAAAACAAGCGAAATGTCAACAAAACATGAAAAGTCAACGAAGAATAAGCAAAAAACAAGCGAGAGGGAATCTTACATCTCGTCTGATACGTGTGTTTATGAAGCGAGATAGAATGTTAGATTCCGACTAGTCTTCACAACAATGTAACTTTCTATGTATGTAATAGCCAGGGCCGGCCCTAGGCTTATGCTGTCTAAGGCTTTGCATAGCGCCCCCAATCAACTTCTACTATCTATATACTAAAATAGAGACCTCCAATGGAGGATTCTCTCTCCTAGGTGGCACTCAATTAAAACTCTTGACTTCTTGAGAAACCTAAAGACCTCCAAATTGGCAAAGCTTTCTATACTACCTCCGCTTATCTCTCTCTCGAGTCTCGACTTATATATATTTTCTTGACGGGGCATAAAATATTTAATACATTGATAGAATTAATCCGTTGGAAAATACCAGCCCACAATTAAGAACGGGAAGATTGGTGCTGAGCTTTTTTTCAGAGACAATATATAAGAAAATTCAATCGATTAGATAATACTCAATGTTGATGATTAATGTTCTCTTGGTGGTTATTCTTGCATCTTACTCTAAAGAAACACAGTCTATTTTAGCAGTGGAAGTAGTCATCCAAAGTGAAGCTATGGATATCATATGGGCCAGTATCAACTCTGCCAGCATACATACACGCACAAAACAGGAAAAAATAAAAAGGATTAGAACCCCAAAAAAACTAGAGCTATGAATTATGTCACGAGGATAAAAGTGCTTAAACCTCAAAAAGACCGAGTAACATTCACTGGAAGCATGTAAAACTCTTAAAAAAAGATGAAAAACTATGAAATTTTGGTATGTGTACACTCAAATACCTCTTATTTATGGTACTGTGGTGAAACTTGGGTTTCCCAGCCTTAAATAAGTCTTCAGTGTACTGAACCACATAAAGTGAGATCCAAGCGTTAGTTTCCTTTCTAAACCAAAGAATGTTCCAATGACCAAGTATGTGTACTGTGTGAAACTACCATAATATAGCTTAAATATCTGTACTATCTAAAACTACCAGAATATAGCCATATGAACCATACATACCAGATTCAAGGTAACCAACATTGATGAAAATTCTATAGAATCAAATGGTATATCATCCAGAGCAAACAGGCAACATTCTGGAGACTCAAGGCCTGGCGAAAGTGGGGAGTCTTCAATTTTGCTCGGAAAATTATATAAGTCTGCTCCATATGCAACATCAGTAAATATACATAATCTTTACAGAGTCCACAACAAGTCAGTATCTAATTCCGCTTTGAAGAAAATAGGTTTTGTACAACACAACACACATAACTTCTTTGAAGAGTTTGAGTGTATTATGGTATCTTCGGTATTTCCACTTCCTATAAAATAGGTTTTGTACAAGTCCAATTTCTCTTTGGAACACATAGTCGAGGAGTTCGAGTGTATTTTGGTAGTTCCAATTTCGGTTCTGTACAAGTCCAATCTCTTTTATGGATTCATAGACAAACAAAATAATACAATTAGAATTTATATATATACTTTCAGTCTTGCTTCTCATAATTCCCCACACGATCAAGTTCTTTACTTCTATACTCTCAAGAAAAGGCAATTTGCTCTTGCATAAGTGATATAATAAGCTATATAAGATCCTTAAATGTGTGAGCTATAGATTGTATATATATAATAAGAAATTGCAATTTGCTCCTACAAAGGTAAGATAATAAGCTATAGAAGATCCTTGAATTTGCAAGCTATATATTGTTTATAGATAATCGATATGTATTCAAGAACAACAACACTTGAATGAGGTTTTTGTTAAGAGATAGTTGTGTAACAGTAGAATTCTAACTTGAAATCCTCGGACTCCCTAAGAAATCTTTCATAATCTACTGTCAACAGAATGAACAGTTCATAAAAACTCTCATATGCTATAGCTTAGACGTAGATGATGGCTTAGAGTTGGGACATAATTAGCTTTTACGATCCCCTGAACCCGCTTAGAGATCTCAATATTATCCCCTTTTGTTGCCACAATAATTATCTAACTTAACTCTCTAAATAAGCACAAGGACTCCAAGTATGGCACTGGAACTGCCTTAGCTTCAAACAATAACTCCATCCAACTTGGAGGTCAACATGGGAATATGCAAACAATTGGTCCTCCCTGAAGTCTGAATAGTCCATCAAACACAGAAGTCATTAGTTAATTATATTTTTTTTAAGAGGCAATGTTTATGAGCTAGGAACTTTCTGATATAAACATTTACATGGGAGAGTATGAATAAACATCTATTGGGATCCTCAGAAATTGTTGACCTTAACTCTTCATAATTTTTTTTTATCTTCATCATTGGTAATGTATAACCGACGACAAAGAAGAATTCATCAATATTAGCAATGATTATTGAAGATTTGCATTGTTTCAATTATTAGTTTGTTTGTTTACTTAAATTTACACAAAACAATAGTCAATTAAAGAAATTATATTGTACGTTCAAAAATAGTCTAGACATTATGTTCTTTGCATTAATTTTTGTTTAACATGTTATTGTTCCACTCAATCCGACATTACAGAGGATGAAGAAGAAATTAAGATTTTTTGACAGAAGTTCTCCAACCTACTTTTTCCGTTAATTTATAACGTCATCTTTTATAACGTGAAAGGTTTTTCTCGTGGTTTAGTTCTTTTATGTTTATAGTATACCTTATCTTTATACCATTCTAATATTGTTAGTTTGATAACTTCTTTCAAGCAGCTCTTATGTCTGTTAAGGTGGTATGTGTTAAACCGTTATCTTTGCCTTCTTCTTATCCAAACATCCATCCGTTTCTATAATTCCATCACCACCGTTTCAAATCTTGGGATAGGCATGGTTCCAAGCATTCACCTGTCTAAGGGAGAGGGTAGCTCCCATAAACCATATAGAGAGTCTGATATAGATAAACTACAACATGATCTTGTCGAGAAACTTTGGTTTCAGAAGTGCCCAAAGATTATACATATGGAAAACTTGGAGAGGAAAGTAGAGCAACAATGGGAACTAGTGTTATTAGGGAAATATTTTGGGTACAAGGTTGATAAACATGATTTTGTTCGCGTTTTGGTTTACTTAAGGTCCGAGGTCCATAGTCCGAAGTCCGTAGTCCGAGGTCCAAAGTCAAAAGTATGTTAGTCGTCCGTTTAGTCAAGTTACCTTACTCATGTGGGTTTGGTAGGATAGGTTGAGTAAGGGATCGTCCATACCTTAGGGCTCGGCAAGGGTTACAACTGGATTTACAACTTTTAGTGAGTAGGATTTTAGGTTAATTAACGGTATGCAAATAACGTAAATTAATGACGATGATTTCTACGTAAATCAACAGAGATAGAGAAACAGGGGAAAGGGTTAACCGTACTCGTGCAAGAATCAGTTTCCACAGTTATAATAATCACTGCAATCACTACAGTTCATAAAATCCGAGATGATGGCGAGTTCATAGACAAACCGAGGGCTCATGGCACTAGCATAAGGAGTTATCGAATCCAAGTTCATAGCAAACCCGAAGATCGACGATCCCTAGCAAGATGCACGCATCTCTGGGCTCATCTCACTAGCATAAGGAGTTGAACTAATATTCTATATATGGAATATCATTTCAGCTCCTGGTTCGATTCTACATTAGCTGGACAAATTAGAGAGCTGTCTGACACCATAGAGTCTCGCGCGAGACATTTTGGGTCTCTCACGAGACTATTTTGGAGCATCAACACTCCAAACTTGTACAGTCTCAATCATTTTGGGACTGGATGTATAATCTACACCTAATTCCTAAGTAGTGATTTTGGAACACTAAAGTGTCAATCCGGATCCTAAAACGAGCATTATAACCCTCCCCACGGGGGGGTTAGCTCATAGTCATTGGATGAATAATTGAACTTGTTGTATACAATAAATAAGTAAATGCATAACAGAAATTAAACTTGAAAAGAAATGACTTTTATTAAGAAAGAAGAACTTACAGTACTTAAGCTGGTATGAAGCTACTGGAAAGGAAAACAAGACAACATATTGGAATTGAAAGCAGGAAGTGAAACTACTGAAAAACTAAAACTAAAACTATAGGCTAAAACTAAAACTAAAAACTGGCCAACTAAAACTGAAGACCCCTTCTTATATATAAAGCTTGGTCCCTCTCGTGAAACCCTTCCCTATTAATTGTTTTGTTCCTATTCAGATTGATACCTTCAAAACTTTGAAATACAAAGTTTTGTCTTTATATGTTTTAATTTGGTTTTTGTCTTTTTGTGGCATAATAAACCAAACTTTATGTTTTGTTGTTTTTTTCAAATCAATTCAAACATTGAATTGATCCGTCCCTTTCTTCTTGAAAGGTGGCACATAATTGTGACCATTACTTGCCACCTGCCTATGTTGACTCGTCATGCCTTTTGGGCCCGCATAGTGGGTCCACGTGGTATGTCCAGTGGCAGCACTGATTTTGGCGTTTTTACAACTTTCTGTCTTTGCATATAGTTAAATCATACACGTTTGCTCTGGGCGGTTCACTAGCCAAAGTTAAGCGTCCCGGGTTTGAAAGATGTGAGCTTCGAAAGTTTACTACTCCTTTTCATGTGGACCCGTTCTACACTGGTTTTGTCCCTTTGGAATCTTCGGCTCTAGTTAAGCTTTGTTGGGCTTCACTGGAGAGAGGAAAACTTTAAATATTCCAGTATTCTCGTACTTCGATGCATGTTTTATCATCATATTCACGTTAACTAGGAAAACCTGCAAAATTATGAAAATGTAATTATTTCATGATTATTAAACACGTAATTGACCAAAATGTTATATCTCTCAGGGTTTAATATTACAGTTTTTGGTGCTTATCAAAGGTGCTCACAAACAAGGAGATGGGAGATGAACTTCAAAGGAACTAGAAACCTGAGGAGGATAATTCCTCAGCTAAGTCGTCATAGTAAGTAGTCTATCAAAGGGGTATTTCAAGATAGAGTTCAATGATAATAGGGATATCCTGAAGGTGTGGTCAATAATGGGCCGTGGGAAGTAAAAAATTACATTTTCTTGGTCAAAAGATGGAAGCCAAACAAAAGGCTAGATGAGATCAATTTCTTTATGGTTCCAACTTGGATTCAAATCTTTAGTTTACCTCGATATACATTTAACTATCAAAACATTAAATGAGCATGTAAAATTTACTAAAATGTTGGAAGTTTTATGGATCCTTTGGATAAAAATGGTTTCAGTAGGTTCTCACAAGTAACTCACTAGTTTCTCTCTTATTTTTCCAGTCAAGTTTTGCTAACTCTGAATATCAAGGAACGACTAGTTAAAAACATACTGATAAAGTTTGAAGATAAAGAGTTCTATTTTTCACAACTTTATTTATTATCATATCACCCTACTACCGATTGAGCTAGAGGTCTTTATTAGGATTATGGGGCATGAAATAGGAAGATGTTAAGTGGAATGGAAAATTTAAAAATGTTTAGATATGATTACCTTGAGAGATATTTATAGGAAATGGAGCTTAACTTCACTTTATCTTGGGTTTCCTCTATTATCTTTAAACTGGAAGAAGCAGAAAATTTAGATTTTGGGGAAATTATAACTTGATATTTTTTTATTTTTGGAAACATATTTATATTTTTCTTTTCTTTTCTTCCGAGGAGGTAACTAATTTTGATTTGTGAAATTTTTTCTCTTCATTTTTCGGAAAGCTTCATCCTATTTCTCATACTCATTATCTAGGTAAGGAAATTTAATTGTCCAATAGATGGATAATGAATTTTTTTGGTGAAGAACAAATGATAGAAAGGATTAATGAAAGGACACATGGAGTCCACGAATCATAGTCCGGCAAATTTTTTTGAGAACCTTTTTGGCTATATCGAACCAAAGCTTTTAGAGGGAAGACCATATAGGGCTAGTGGGCTAAGACTCGAGTGTGAACTTCTCTATTCAGAAAAACCTACTCATGACATGTCTAGTTCAAGTTTTGGGCTCATTTTGGTTGAGTATCTCAATTTTTATCAAGATATTGAAGAGGAAAAGTCCCAACCGTGGGTCCCGAAACTTATTCAAAAGCACATTTAATGATAGTAGTGCATATATGCTGCATGAAGATTTAGATGATAAAACTTGTAGCATGTGGGCTTCCATCGGACGGTCTCAAGAACAAGAGTCTTTCAAGATGCACAAAAGATAAAAAGTTTTAAATATTTTTCATAAACTTTCAAGAACGAAAAGAGAAAGTAAATTTTGTCTCTCTAAAAAACTTATTTAGAATATATAAAACTATATACAACTATGAATCATATTTTTTGCGAAAGGTTCTAATATGAAAGAGGAAGTAATGTATCCTCAAAGAACAAAAGGAAGAAAGAAGAATATGCTGTTAGAATAACAAAATATAGAATGGATCTTCATCACAAAATAGCCATGGAACTATATATTAGGAACAACAAAAAGATAAAAGCGTGCTAGATATAGGAGATTTTTTTCCATTTAAAACCGTGAAAATAAATATTATAGTTGAGGTAGAGAATGAACAAGAAGTGGGTACTCTTTATAGAAATGAGGAGAGCTTGATCAGGTCTTGGGAGACAAGCCATGATATCTTGATGACTTTAGTGAAGTATCATGTTAGAGAGCATTAAAGTTGCAACGAACTTTACCCGATAACGGATGCATAGGCGGGAGGGTCATACCGGTTTGAGTCCGGGCAATGAATTATCTTAGCATGAGTATTAGCATGGGTTTGGCACAAGAAAGGGGTACAGAAGGAATGCTAGCTGATAATCTAAATGAGGATTCTGATAACAAGCAGACTCTGGTAAAAGGTAAGGTGGTTTTCCTGAAGAAGCCACCCCTTTTTAAATGTTGCTGTGGAATTGCTGGGGAATGGGTGCCTCCACGGTAGTTCAGACTCTAAAGGACCTGGTCCGTAGGCATAATCTGGACATCATTTTCTTAGTAGAAACTAAAGCTAGTAGTAGTAAGATATATAGGTTAAAGAAATCTTTAAATTATCCTAATGCTTTTGTCGTTGATGCTGAGGGGTATAATGGAGGCTTGACTTTACTCTACAAGGACAATATCAATTTGGACATCATTGGAGCAAGCAAGTATGCAGTTATAGGTAAATTCTCAAACTATCTTGTAAAAGGTGAGTGGTACATTACTCTTGTTTATGGCCATCCTATTACTCATAAACGTATGCTTGTTTGGGATCACTTACATACTGTGGCATCTAGCTGCATGGGTCCTTGGTTGTTATGGGGTAACTTCAATGCTATCTTAAGCATGGATGAGAAGATGGGAGGGAATAGAGTCAATCTCAAACCTCTTCAGGAGTTCCAAGACCTGGCTTCTGATCTAAACCTTATTGATTTGGGTTTCTCTGGTCCTAAGTTTACTTGGTGCAATAATAGGAAAGGGGTTGCGAATGTAAAAAAGAGATTGGATAGTGCTCTAGCTAATACATACTTGTTTAACCTCTTCCCACAAATTAATATCCAATATATACCTAATGTAGCCTCTGGTCACCTTATTTTATTTTTTAACTTTAGTTCAAAACAAAAATCCAAAAAAAGGCCTTTCAAATTTCAGGAAATGTGGGGTGAGAGAACCTTCTTGCATGCAAGTGATTAAAGAAACTTGGAGTGTATCGATCTCAGGCTCAGCTTCTTTCATTCTCAATTTTAAGATCTCTAACCTACAAAAAGCTCTATCCTACTGGAACAAAGAAACTTTTGGTAATGTCTTCCATCAAATAAGAGTGTGAGAACAAGTTGGCCTCTCTGAATGATCCTGCTCCCACTGATGATAATACTATGTCTGTAACGCCCGTATTTAAAATACGTATTTATTAATTAATTAATTAATTAATTTATTTATTTATTTAAAATTTGTTGGACTGGATTTGGGATATGTGGGCCTGATTTCTGGGCCCGAGTCTGTGTTGGGCTTAGGTTTCAAACTCAAGTATATATTCATATTTTTCTAGAGAATAGGGTTTTGAGATAAAAATAAAATAAAAAAATGGAGGCGGAGATAAAAGCTCGCTTGCTAGAGTGTTGGAGCGCGACGATTCGGACCAGGGGAAAATTCATGGAGCTTTTAATTAGGTGAGTAGATTAGTTTTCTATTTCACGTCTAAATTTACTGTTCAAGGTTTCCGCTCATGTTTTCGGCTCATTCTTATGTCATTATTATTTGTCCTGTCGTTGTTAAACACTTGTTAAATTGTCGTTGTTAAATTTTGTTAAACTGTCGTTGTTAAAACTCGGAAATTGACATTGAACTGTCGAAGCTTGATTGGGCCCATTAACGGCGGCGCGAGCCCAAACAAACAATGGTCCTGTATATTGTTTGAAACTGTTATACTGTGTTGTTGTGTGGGTTGATTTCGGATTGGTGGTTGAACTGTCGAATGGGTGTTGGTGAAGCTTTGGAAGGGCGTTAATGGCGTCGCCTGTCCGGACCTTTTTTATTTGAACCCTTGTCTTTATGATTTTTACTTTGTGGATTTGAGGTTGGTTATTGATATTGAGTGTGGCTGTTGGGGCATTGTTCATTAATGGCGTCTTCCGATTTGGTGGAGAGAATGGGTGTTGTCGGGGGTATGGATGAAGTGGATTGATTGAACCGTGGTTGGGGAAGGGTGATTAGGTCGGTAGTGTTGGATGGTCTTTGAAGCTTTGGCGGTTAATGGTGGCCCAGATAAAATCGGCCAGTTTATGACTGGAAATGTATTATTTGAATTGTGTTATGTTTTGATTGTTGGTTGGGTGATGTTGGGAGTTAGTGGGGATTGAATCTTTGGATTGGGTAAGGCTTGAGCTTGGGAAGTCATTAATGGAGGTCGAGGATTCTAGATCTAGTTTTGAGGAAGATGGGGGATTAAATGATTTGAGGTTTTTGTGTTAATTAAAGGTGTTGGGTTTTCCAATAGGAGTCAAACCGATGTGATGAAGTTGGAGGAGGAGGAGAACCCGGTGGTGGCTGGTGCTGGAGCTAGTGAGGAAAGATGACCGGTTGGGCTTGGGCTTTGGGCCAAATTCTTTAGTTTTGTTGGTTGGGCCTGAACTAAGTTATTTTGGTTTTGGGCCAGACCACATTAGTTATTTTGGGCCAGTTCTATTAGTATTCCTTGGGCCGGTTTCTAATTTCATGTGAGTTGGTCCTTATGTCCCCAATTGGGCCAGGTTGAATAAATAAGTTGGTTTTAGACTTTTGGGCTTGGGCCAAAACTAACTAGTGTTTTCTTTGGGCCCATGTTTTAAGTTGGTTTTTGGTTTTGGGTTCATATAACTTAATATAGATAAAAAAATGAGGCCTTTAAATATTTAGATTTTTGGGCTTTGATTGTGGGCTGTGGACTGTTTAATTGTGCTACGTTTTATGTTGTAAATTGTATGGACAAATCAAATGCTAAAATAGTGCGGAAGCCTGTATAAATTGGTTTGTCATTATCTAATTAAGAGTTGACGTGAGTAGTGTGTAAATAATATAAATGTTGGCACGTAACAAGAGGGGAACTCTTATAAGACTTAGATATATACATTTTTATGAGAATTAAACTACACATAGACTCAGATTCATGGACTTTAGTTTTGGGCTTTTTGATGGTTGATCAGTTTGACCTGACTGGTGATTTGGACTCGAATAATTATGCGTGATATTTGGACTTGAGTTGTTCTTTCTTTTTAAAGTCGTTTCATTTTGATATTTGGTGGAATGGACTTATATTTTGATTATTTATATACTATTTATATTGTGCACAAATGGAAATAATGTGTGCCTTTGATGGTGACTTGAGTTCACATAAATATATTGAACGAATACATTACATGATTGATTACTATTATGAGTTGCTACTTAAATGAATGGTAGTATTTATGAAGGCTTGAGATATTCCATATGGTGTAATGCAATATATGATTGGCACGTGAAATAATAAGTTTTGAGATTTGATATAGAAATACTTGGATATCGTGCAATGAATAGTATTGGCACGTGATAATGTGGATTGTATTATAACGAGAAACGTTGAGCTTCAGTACAATTAAGTATACTGGCATGAGATAGAACAAGAATTATTATTGAGATATTTCCAAATATGGTGGCTTAGTGCAATAATTTATTTGGCACGTGATAGAGTGAAATGGTTATGAGATACTAAGGTATGACACCTAAATAAATTACGTAACGAAAATCCTAGAACCTAGCTACCACAACTCATGTGATTTGGCCCTAGTGATGGGCGTATGTGATATGATTGGCCCTTTTGGCGTTTCAGTGAATCTGAATGGCCCTTCTGGCGTAGCCGAATAGTGACTTAATTATTTCGTTCGCAAAATTAGAACGAGACGCGCGATATTTTATGTCGAATAGTGGTAGTACTTACATAATAACTTTCATGTAAGGGTTACCTGGTGTGCGGCATCCCACTCAAGGTAGCTACGCACGGAGTGGTTCATTATGTGAGGGGAGGCATGTGGATGTACATGTTTGGCATTGGGAAGCGATTGTAGTAGCCAGGGAAACTAGGTAAGACATAGATACGACGTGATTTTAGGGACACGGAAAGAAAGCCTTAAATAATATAATTATGGTAATATGTTGGTTAATGATAAATCTTTAAATATATGATTGTATATAGTTTTGCAGAATGGTGGGTCAAACTAATTATTTGTGCAGAGACGACCCACTCTGTAATTGAGCATGAAATGCGGTAAGTATAGAATATGCTTGGCTGGTTATTAGTTTAGTTAGAACCTAAGGCGCCTCGGTGGAGGAACTAAATGCCTTTTTATTATGCGTATGGTTTGTTGTGTGGTTAGTGGAAGTTAAGGCGCCTCAGTGGAGGAACTAACTGCCTTACATGTGGTATGTACATATCGATATGATTGTTTTTATTATGGGAAGCTAAGGCGCCTCAGGGGAGGAACTACCTACCTTAATTATGATACTTAAGGAAGTTGTATTATTCGTTTGAGGTTAAGGCGCCTCGGTGGAGGAACTAACTGCCTTATTTATTGTGTAAATATATGTATAAGTATATGTTATATTTTAGGGCTACTCACACCAGCATTGTTTTTAATGCTAACCCGATTTGCATGTTTGCTTATTGGGTGTGTTCATTGAATGAACATAGTTGATAAGTCTTGGCATGATAAGTGTTGAAGAAGGTTGGTTGCTGCTTGTGGTTTGTGTTAGCGTCGCATTCAGGATATGTTTTGTTTTCCCTTAAGGTGTAATAGTTTTTAGTTTAGACAAATGTTGTTTTGTATTTTTAGTTGTAATTATAATTAAAGAGGGTGAAAGGAGATTTGTAATTTAATCTTATTTGTGAGTTTTTGGTTATGAAGAGGACTTTTGTTTATTTAAAATTTTTCATTGGTTTTGAATTATCTGCGTAATTAAATAGATGATGGGTTTTTGGAAGTGGAAAGTGCATCACACCTTGAAAATCGAAGAGTCGGGAATTAATATTGTTTTTCTAAATTTTATCGAAATTCGAGGTGTGACAATGTCTATCATTAGTACTATAGCCACTCTGGAGGAACTACTCTTGAGGGAAGAGTTATATTGGAGGCAAAATTCTAGGAATACTAGAATAAGAAGTGGGGATAGAAATACTTGATTCTTTCACAACTATGCTTCCTATAGAAGAAGTAGAAATTCCATTGATAGATTGCTTTTAGAAGATGGGAATTGGACTAGTGATGCCAAGATGATTGAACAAGCTATAAATTCTTTTTATTCTGATCTCTTCACTTCTTCTGATCCACTAACCAATACAATTATAATATCTCTCTTCAATCCTTGTGTTTCATATGTACAAAATCTAAACCTCATAGCCATCCCATCTCCCACTGAAATATTCAAAGTTCTGAAGAAGATGAGTAACATCAAAGCTCCTGGTCAAGATGGTTTCCAACCCATCTTCTATAAGAAGTATTGGCATGTTGTCAAGTAGGAGATCATTGAAGTGGTACAGACCTTCTTTAGGGAGGGACATTTTAGAACTTCCTTGAACAAAACCTTCATCTCTCTCATTCTAAAGGTGTCAAATCCTACTAAGATTCAGAATTTTAGACCTATAAGTTTTTGTAATGTCATATACAAGCTCATATAAAAAATTCTGGCCAACAGGCTTAAGCTTCTTTTACTTTCTTTTATTTCTCCTCATCAAGATTAAAGCTATTGAGGGGTGGCATGCCATCTTACTCTCTCAAGATGGCAGAACAACCTTGATTAAAGATGTTGCTCAAGCTATGCCTATTTACACCATGTCATCCTTTGCCATACATGATTCTATAACTGATAGATTAGATAAAATGTGTAGAGATTTCGGAAAAGGGTATCCTAACTCAAAGGCTGTACATGGGAAAAGATGAATGGGAAAAGATTTATCAGAAAAAGGAAGATGGTGGGCTGGGACTGAAGAGTTTCAAGGAGATGAATCTAGCTCTTTTGGCAAAATTATACTGGAAAATCTTGAAAGGAGATGATTGTCTATAGACAAGGGTAATGAGAGCTAAATATGAGAGTTTCTTAAATCCTATGTCAGAGGATGAGAGGAAGCCTTCAGGAGCTTTTTTTTTTATGTTTCGTAGCATCTTAAAAGCAAATGCAATGATTTGCTAAAGGTATGATATGGCAAGTAGGAGATGGGAGGAGTATAAACTTTTGGTATGATGCTTGGGTGCCTTTTCTTGGAGAGGTCTTACCTATTAAACATTGGGTGGAACACATTAATCATGAGATTGTGTTTGTCCAAGATGTTATGAAACCAGGAGGGGAGTGGGATGAAAGCCTTCTTGACTTCTTACCTAGGCCTCTTCTTAGTGCTATTATGGATATTAAAACAATACCTTCCAATCCTGACAAGATCATCTTGTGCGCAATTCACCAAGAAAGGTGATTTCTTTGTCAAGTCCGCCTATTATACAATTATAGCTTTGAAGGGTTGTACTTCTCAAGCTTCCACAAGCTCTGTGAGAGATAAGTTGTTTCCTCAGATCTGGAAACTCCAAATTCGAGCAAGAGTCCAAAATTTTATTTGGAAAGCTTCCCTCAATATCCTTCCTACTGGTGGTGTGGTCTTGTCTTCACACCACCTGAATATTGACCCCATGTGTTGTTTTTGTAACAATGCTTTAGAGGATCTTTTCACCTTTTCTTCCTATGTCCTTAGACAAGAGGTATTTGGTTTATGTCCAGTCTATGCATTAGAACTAATGCAGTTGACTTTATGGTTTATGAGTGGCTCCACATGTGTCTGAGCATAAAGAAACCCCCTGATATTAATAATCTTTGTTCCCCTATGCTGTTATGTGCCATTATGGATGCTATTTGGCAAGCGAGGAATAACAAAAGATTTAATGGGGTGACTGCTAGTCAGCACTCTATTTTACAACATGCTTACAGAGTTTGCCAATATTGGATAGTGGCCTTTACTGAACCTGATTATGGAAATGAGGAATCTGAAATTGGAGAGGGTGCCCATCTTTCTTCAGACCAAAAATGGGTTAAACCACCACCTAGCTAGTGCAAAATTAACTTTGATGCAAGTTTTCATAGTGATTGTGCTCATGCAAACACACTACAATAGAATCACCTAAGAAAGACATGTACAATGCGTCTTTTATCCTAAAAAACCACGCACAAAAAGTGACGAATGGTGACCCGTTTATAAGCATGTCCTAAATTTTAAACCACGTACGCTTTGGTAAGCGTCTTTTGACTTGGAAAATACAATAGCCACTTTAAGAAAGAACCACTCCTGAGTTAGTGTGGTTTTTGAACGCATTAATTTCGGGCGTGGTTTTGGGTTTTTTTTTTTTTTTAAAAAAAGAAATTTGACATGGACATTCAGGCTCAGCATAGCTTTCTGGTGAGGTCCAACTAAGGCCCATAAAATATTTCTAAAGGACTCAAACTTAACCCAACTGAGTCCCTATTTAACCCACTGAATCTGCAACACAATTCAACTAATAGGGAGTAAAATTCAACAGGGATGCATATCTGCTAGGAACCTGCTAGGAAATTTAATATTTCAAACCAATAGTCACTTAACAAACAACAAACTAATTGTATATCATTGTACATCATTGGCTAATAATTATCAAGCCTTGTATATCCTTGTGTGAGTATAATATGACAGCTTCCATATAGACTCTAAGCATTTTAAAATCGACAAAAATCTTTCAACATATAAAGCTCAATACTATTAAAGATTGGGCAAAAAGAAATAAGAATTGGAGCAAACAATCAGAAAGTGCCCCAAAATCATGCAAGACAAAAAATATATATACACAGAAGTTAGACAGTACAAATAAAAGAAGTTCAAATTCTCAGTAAGCAAAAAAAAAAACACGGCAACATCAAAGAGAAAATATGCAACAACCAGAAAGCATCTACGGGAGCTTCAACTTTAGTGTGGAAATATATATATATAATCAATTTAAATATATATATATGTACATTGCTGCTGTTGGCAAGAATAGTGAAGGAGAATTTCTTGGAGGAAAAGTGGGGAGAGTCAGAGCCAACTCACCTGGTGAAGCAGAAGCCCTTGCAGCAGAATTGGCAGTAAATTTCGATCAAAAGCAGTGGAAAGAGGTTATTTTGGAAGGAGATGCCAGAGTGGTGATACAAGCTTGTGGGAACATCGAGGCAGCAACTTCATGGACCTGGAGACCACCTTTACTTTATATTTCCAGTCTTTTATGTCAGTTCAACTCTATGTTATTCAAGTTTACTCCAAGAATTTGTAATATGTCTTCTCATACTTTAGCCAAGTGGGCTGGAAGTAAAAGACTTTTAACCGAGTAGGAGCTATGTAATAGGTTTTTAAACCAGTTATTAAGTAATGAATGAATGAATGATTTAGGTGCCTGTGAGAATCTCACAGGCCCCAACCATCAAAAAAAAAAGTTCGACATTACATGAATCACACATTATCGAAGTAATACTTGAGGAGAGAGATTGTGCAGATGAAGCAAATTGTTAGTACATAATGTTAGTACTAGGTCACTGGATTTAGTAGCTTATACTCATAGGAGACTTCTGTGAAAGAGCCATATAACTTAAATCTTTTCCATCAAAAAGTGCTAGACCAAAACCACAACCGGAAATGGATGCCTTACCTGGACTGCATAGGGCACATGTGATAGATTGATAGAGTACACATTGGAGCATAGAACACATTTGATCTTAATAGTATTTCAATACATAAACAATGTTTGAATATTGCGATTTATATACGCAAAATACCTAAAAGATCCCGGGCGTATGCTCGGGGTTCAAAATCTAGTATAAACAAAAAAAAAAAAGCCCCTTAAAACTCTTAAAAGCCCACTATAGTGTTAGAAACCCAGACAAAACCACGTTCACAGGAAAAGAAAAAAGAAGGAAAAGCCCATTATAGTGTTAGAAACCCAGACAAAACCACGTTCACAGGAAAAGAAAAAGGAAGCAAAAGCCCAATTTTTCAAACTTTTCATTGGGCCCTTTGAAACACAGGGCTAGCTCTGGTAATAACTCATTACATTATTTGAAGTTATATCCAAAGTGAGCCTTGCATTGGGGAAACTATTTTTGGCTCAAGAGGCCAGGTCATTGTTGGAAATATTCTAAATACAAGAATTTCCTATTAACGGCAACCCTAGATATGGTCCATAGAGTATATAGGGAAACCATAAACATGGTCCATAGAGTATATTGGGTATATTGGTTTACTTAGAAATTACTGATTATAGTGGTTTACTAAAAAGAAGTCTTTCCTTAATTACAATATTTCTACCATGATGGATAGTGGAAATCTTATATATTAGGAAACTAAGGTCCTCTCTCCACCTATAAATATGTATTGATTTCCATCAATTAATTCAATTCATCAAAAAGCACAATTATGATTTATAGGCTAAGAAAGAGATACCTAATTCTCCCCATTAAAGATTTAAACATGACTTCGGACAAAGGTATGTTTATTTATGAGTATTGTTATGTGATTAGCATGTGATTGAAAATCCTGGTTTATGATCTTAAGAATCATATTATATGTGGTATCAGTCACTGGTGTTGTAATCATATGTTTAATCCAATAATCAAAACCGAATCATGTCGTATATATCGTATTAAGATTATTATGGTTTCCGCATAATTGTCATTATTCTTAGTCGATACTGTCGATATTCATGATATATCTCGGGTAACGCCGTGATTCTTACCTTTTTATCAAAGATGTTGATATAGATGTATCTCCTTGTCCTGGGTTTACTGTTTAACATCAAAGCTTTATAGTTCGGTACTTCGGTACTAGCCATGTTTAATTTTACTGTTCATAGCACAAGAAATTTGCTTTTGTAGCTTCGTCTTTCTCTGGCTTGTTACTGTTATTGCATGTTTAACTTGTTGTGTTTCACCGGAGCCGAGTAAAACAGTAAAGGACGGTGCCATTATCGGTAGTCTTTAGTGCCGGATCCCGGTGATTTTATACAAGAGGTTTTACTGTATTTTATTATCGATTCTTCGTTTTGCATCTGTTTATTAGTTGAATCAAAGTTGTTTAAATTATATCCTTGAATCAATTTTATGTGCTGGTCGGGTGTGTTCTGTTGAAGAAGATGATGAAGTCATCATCTATTATGACGGGTCTTAGTAACACTTCAAGCCAAAGCCCAAATGTTTTATTGTTTCTGAGCGAAGTATTTTGAACCCAACCCACATTATTAGCTTCTTGGATCTTGCCAACTGGATCGGGTCTGTTTTGATCTATTGGGCCTTAACTCTTTAAGTGCTAACCGGGTCAGAACTGATCCATAAAGATTGGTCCATATCCAGACCCAACTTAAGAGCCCAGTTTGACCTTTAAACCCATTTAACTTCTTTTGATGCCTATAATTCGTTATAACTCCGTTTTTTGCGTACAAGTAGTTGTTTCGAAGCATTTTTCAAGCTCTATGTTTTAGATTAACTAAATTAAATCGCCTAATATTCAATGATGATTTGGTGTTCACCACAGTGATCCCAACTATGTGAATGAATATTGATTTAATTTTAACATTCATATTATGACTTGGTATTCACCACAGTGAACCAAATATGTTTTGAATGTTAGACTAAGTAATGTTATTGTGTGTTTCTTCAATTATATTTAGGTTACCCACATGTACACCAAGCATGTTAGATTGGATAAACATTAAGTGGCCACACATGTTCTTTGGTTAAATGAGCATATGATATCCATAGATACCATGCTTATTTGATTATTGAATGTGTCAACCAATAAATAGAAAAACTTGGTCATATTTGTTTTGTTGTGTTTGTGTCTCAAAGTTTTATGCAGTGAGCATGTTTATTATCTGGATAGTGGAAATCTTATGTATTAGGAAACTAAAGGTCCTCTTTCCACCTATAAATATGTATTGATTTCCATCAATCAATTCAATTCATCAAAAAACACAATTATGATTTATAGGCTAAGATAGAGAAACCTAGTTCTCCCCATTAAAGATTCTCTCCTTGATGCTCTTAATTCGCAAGCTTCATTTGTTCCCATTCTTAATGGAACTAACTTCTCATAATGGAATGAGCAAGCTTAGTTCAGTTTGGGTGTTCTAGACCTTGATATGGCAATTCTCTGTGACAAACCCGCTGATCTTACAGCGGCAAGCACTGAAGCAGAGAAAAGCATTCATCAGGCATGGACTAGATCTAACAGATTGAGCATGATGTTTATGTGAATGACTGTTGCAAACAACATCAAATCTACCCTACCTGAAACTGCTAATGCGTTGGATTATCTGAAAAATATCAAAGAACGTTTTCGCACTGCTGATAAATCTCTTGCTGGAAAACTTATGGTTGACCTTACCACCATGCATTTTGATGGTACTCGAACCATGCATGAACATGTTCTTGAGATGACTAATCTGGCTACTAAGCTAAATAATTTAGGAATGATTGTGGGCGATATTTTCTCGTCCAATTTATCCTAAACTCATTGTTTGCTAAGTATGGGCATTTTCAAATTCTTTATAACACTATTAAGGACAAGTGGAATGTGAATGAATTGGCAAACATGCTAATTCAAGAAGAGGGCAAACTTAAGCAGCAGAATAGCCATGTTGCTCATTTTATGGTTCAAGGCAATAAGAAGAAGAAATCCAGAAAGCAGATTGGAAAAGGCATTAAGTGTGGGCCATCCAGTCAAAATGAACCTAATCAACCCGCACCAAAGAAAGGACGAAAGGAAGACAAGTGCCATTTCTGTAAAAGAGTGGACACTTTCAGAAAGACTGCATGAAACCCAGAGCTTGGTTCGAAAAGAAGGGTAAGCCATTGGCTTTCGTATGTTTCGAATCAAATTTAATTGAAGTTCCTTCTAACACTTGGTGGCTTGATTTTGGTTCTAACGTTCATGTTTCAAACACGATGTAGGGATTCCTTTGACCACAAGTCCAAATGAAGCCTATCTTTTCATGGGAAATAAGGTAAAAGCACCAGTTGAAGCCATCGGGACTTTTCGTTTAGTGTTAGATTCTGGCTACCACTTAGATTTAGAACAAACCCTTTATGTTCCTTCTGTTTCCCGAAATTTAATTTCCTTGTCCAAAGTTGATAGCGATGGTTTTTCATTACAAATAGGATCTGGTTGCTTCGATTTAATAAAGAATGACAAGTTTATTGGTTCGGGATTTATTGTTAATGGCTTATATCAACTCAATCTTGAGCACTCTTTTTCTGAATCCCTTCTTACCCTGCATCATAATGTTGGAACTAAGCGTAGCTTAACGAATGAAAGTTCGTCCTTTTTGTGGCATAAAAGACTTGGTCACATATCCAGAGAAGGAGTTAAAAGATTGGTAAAAGAAAAGGTTCTCCCAAATATTGATTTTACTGATTTTTTGTGTGTGTGGATTGCATTAAGGGTAAGCAAACCAAACACACAAAGAAAGGAGCCACAAGAAGTACACATCTTCTTGAAATAATTCATACATACATATGTGGACCTTTCGATATTCCATCTTTTGGTGGTGAAAAGTATTTTATTACCTTTATAGATGATTTTTCATGATATTGTTATCTTTATCTTTTGCATGATAAATCTCAATCTGTGAATACTGTTGAAATATTCATAACTAAGGTTGAGAGGCAATTAGATAAAAATGTGAAAATTATAAGATCTGATAGAGGTGGTGAATTTTATGGAAGGTATGATGAGACAGAACAACATCCTGGTCCTTTTGCTAAACTCTTTGAGTGTCTTGGAATATGTGCTCAATACACAATGCCAGGTTCTCCTTGGCAAAATGGTATAGCTGAAAGACGCAATAGAACTCTTATGGACATGGTTAGGAGTATGATGAGTAATTTTAACTTACCTATATCGTTGTGGATGCATGCTCTTAAAACTGCAGTGTATCTCTTGAATAGGGTCCCTAGTAAGGTAGTTCCAAAGACTCCTTTTGATCTGTGGAAAGGATGGAAACCCAGTTTAAGACATTTACACATTTGGGGATGCTCAGCAGAAGCAAGAGTGTATAACCCACAAGAAAGGAAATTGGATCCGAAAACCATTAGTGGTTTCTTCATTGGTTATCCAGAAAAGTCCAAAGGGTATAAGTTTTACTATCCTAATCATACAACAAGAATAGTTGAAACTGGAAATGCTAAATTCATTGAGAATGGCGAAGTCAGTGGGAGTGACAAATTCTGAGAAGTTAGTTCCATTAAGAATGGGAACAGATGAAGCTTGCGAATTAAAAACAACAGGGAGAGAATCTTTAATGGGGAGAACTAGGTTTCTCTCTCTTAGCCTATAAATCGTAATTGTGTTTTTTGATGAATTGAATTGATTGATGGAAATCAATACATATATATAGTTATAAGTAGAGAGAGGACCTTAGTTTCCTAATACATAAGATTTCCACTATCCAGATAATAAACATGCTCACTATATAAAACTTTGAGTCACAAACACCAAAACAAATATGACTAAGTTTTTCTATTTATTGGTTGACACATTCAATAATCAAATAAGCATGGTATCTGTGGATATCCTATGCTCATTTAACCACAAAACATGTGTGGCCACTTAATGTTTATCCAATCTAACATGCTTGGTGTACCTATGGATAACCTAAATATAATTGAAGAAACACACAATAATATTATTTATACTCACATAGTTGGGATCACTGTGGTGAACACCAAATCATCATCATATGAATAGTAGGCGATTTAATTTAATTAATCTAAAACATAGAGCTTGAAAAATGCTTCGAAACATCTACTTGTATGCAAAAAACGGAGTTATAACGAATTATATGAATTATATGCATCAAAATAAGTTAAATGAGCTTAAAGGTCAAACTGGGCTCTTAAGTTGGGTCTGGATATGGACCAATCTTTATGGATCAATTCTGACCCGGTTAGCACTTAAAGAGTTAAGTAGATCAAAACAGACCCGATCCAGTTGGCAAGATCCAAGAAGCTAATAATATGGGTTGGGTTCAAAATACTTAAGGCCCAGAAGCAATAAAACATTTGGGCTTTGGGTTGAAGTGTTACTAAGTCCCGTCATAATAGATGATGACTTCTGTAAGATATTAGATATGAATTCTAATATCTAAATGATCAAAAAACTGAAAAGATAAACTGCTGCAGAAAAGTTTAGAAAGAGTGAAGACTTTAATCAAATACTTACTATCATATTCAATTCAAAAGACTACACCAATTTATAGGTGTTTATAGACTCTTACTTGCTCCTAAAGAAACTGACTCAACTAAGCCATCACCACTTCCTATATTTGTGGCACTATCTATCTAAGATTGTGTGAAACAGTGACACGGTCCAACAAAAGACTTGGTGACACATCACACCACCCCTTTATTGAAACAAAACAATACTACTAGTTTGAGTTTAAACTCCAACGACCTCCCTTAAACTCAAACTTTCAAAGCTACAAACACCCATCATCTGCTTCAACTTGTAGAAAGCTTCACCTTCAATAGTTTTGTGAGAATGTCGGCAACTTGATCTTCGACTTACAAAATTCCATTTCAACTTCGTGGTCTCGACAAGCTCGCGAATGTAATGAAATTTGATTTCAATGTGCTTGCTCCTCCCATGAAACACCGGGTTTTAGTGAGAGCAATTGCCGAATTTGTTATCACAATAAATCGTAGTAGGGAGTGCTTGGCTGTGATGCACTCCTCACATAAGCCGTCGCAGCCAAACAAATTTTGCATGCACTTGAAGCGGTATGCATATACTGCCTTCTGGGCCGTGGAAAGGGCAACAACTTGTTGTTTCTTCGATGAGTATGAAACTACTCACGCCCATGTGAAACACAAAAACCGAAGTGCTCTTTTTCTTTCATCAATATCACCGCCCAATCATCAAACAAGTTCACAATGACCACCGAAGCATAAAAATACCATGACTCATAGTACCTTTGACATAGCGATAATTCGTTTTCCAAAGAGCAAGTGAGCTTGGCTTGGTGTCTCCATAAACCTGCTAATAACACCAACTCCGAAGACAATATCGTCTAGTAGATGTCAAGTAACGACTACCGACTAAACTCCGATAATACTTAGGACTAACAAGTTCAAAAATTATCGAATTTCGACAAATGCAACCTTTCTTCAACCGAGTCTTTATTGGGTGACATGACTCCATTTTGAACCGCTTCAAGATATCGACGATACTTCTTTTGTGAGACAAAGATTCCAAAGATGACTTTGTAGCACTTCAAGCCCAAGAAAATAAGACATAAGCCCCATGTCGGGTCATTTCAAACCGACTATGCATAGCCTTCCTAAATTCAAAGAAACATGCTCGATCATTGCAGAATATCAAATCATCTACATACAAATGCGGAAATGAGCATAGCTCCATTTGAAGTAGATTTGATATACATTCATAGGGGCTCTTAAGAAAACCATTCTCCGAAAATAGGAGTCGATGATGAGTGTACCACGCCCTCGGTGCTTTTAACCCATATAAAGCTTTCTTTAACTTGAGAACTTTATCATGGTGACCTTCCACTGTATAACCCATCGGGCTGATCAACAAAGACCTCTTCTTCTAGGAACCCATTCAAGAACGCTGATTTCCGTCCATTTGATGAATTCTCCATTGCTTTTGGGCAGCTAAAGCAATCACCATTCTAATAGTATCAAGTCTTGCGGCGACTTGCAAAAACTTCATAGTAATCAATGCCCGGCTTTTGCTTGTACCCTTTCACAACCAACCGAGCCTTCAACCCGGTCCACCTGGCCATCGCTTATACTTGGTTTTGTAAACCCATTTTACACCTATCGATTTCTTTCCTTTAGGAAGAGAAGTCATATCGTTCTTTTCAATGGACTGAATTTCTACATCCATAGCTGCAAGCCATCCATCATCTTGGGATGCTTCACGCAAAGGTAATAGGATCACAATCGGCAAATAATGCAAAGTTTACAAGTTCCTCATCAGATGCATCATTATCATTATCGAGAATACAATCCAAGCAAGCGGGCAAAACATGAGTGCGTGTCGAGGTGCATTATAGCGTTTCTTCAAGAGTTGGAGAAGAATTGGGTGATAATCGGATGCCCGTGATTTCCCCGCATTGCATCAGATTGTGTGACTCTAACAGTTGAATCTTCACACATTGGAATCCCCATCGTTCTTCTCATTAAATGTCCAATTCCAAGCTTCAACTTCACCGACCGACATCCCTACTCACAATAACTTCACCGGTTTGTGGTTTAAACAATTTATAGCCTTTTGTCATACCAATCAGAACCAATGAAAATACATTTCTCACCTTTGCCATCAAACTTTCTTCTCTTTTCAGCTGGTACATGAGCATATGCAACACACCCAAATACTTTCGAGAGTCAACATTTGGTTTGTAACCACTCCATGCCTCCTCGGGTGTCATATCAAGAACACTTTTGGTAGGAGACTGCTTCAAGATATATATAGCAAGAGAGGCTTTCGCCCAAAAACTTTGGCAAACCTTTGGCTTGTAACATGTCTTTGCGTGCCATTTCAACGATGGTTCTATTTTTCCGCTTCGGAAACACCATTTTGTTGAGGGAATAGCTAGTCGTAAGGCTGCTTAACTCCATGATTTTGCAAAAATCGAGAAAGCATTGGAAGTGTACTCTCCCCCTATCGGTCGCGAAGCACCTTCAAACTCGCACCACTCTGTTTTCTACATAGACTTTGAACTCTTTAAAATCTTTCAAAAGCTTCATTTTTGCTTCCTAAATAAACCCAAGTTTTCCTCTCGAATCCTCAATGAACGTAAGAAAATAACGATTACCTCCATGTGATACAGTTTCCATTGGGCGCAAAATAAGTGCACAAAGCCAATTTCGTGTTGCTCGTCGTGACCTCCCCAATCGAAAAGAGTCTCTATGCCGCTTTCCAAGAATACAACCTTCACACAACCGATTAAAAGCTTTCCAAAGAAAGGTAGTCCTGAACCATTTCTTTCTTTGCCAACAATCGTAAACCATGAAAATTCAGTGACCGAACCGAAAATGCCATAACCAATTGTTATCCATAACAAGAGCACTAAAAAGAACAGACCATTTCAGTTTTCAAGGGTAGAGGGAACATACACGATTTTTGGTCATCTTCACCATAGCAACAAGCTCATTTTTCCGATTCTCAATACTGCAAACACCTTTGTTAATGCTAATTTTAAGACCTTTTTCTGAAAGTTGGCCCAAACTTAGCAAATTCCAAAAAGCTAGGGGCGTAATAGACATAAATATGTTCATGTGAACCATCCTTCATTTGAATGAGAACTGTATTTGCCCATAATGGAAACTTTTGCTTTGTTTCCAAAATTTAACCACATCTAAGTGAGAAAACAACTCCTTCCGTCCACACATATGGTTGCTACACCCAGTGTCCAGATACCATGTGCCATGATGTTCTTCTTCCGAAGCACTACAAGCTAACAACAAGGTTTCTTTCTCCTGAACCTCATCTTGAACATAGTTAGCATGTTCAGACTTTGTCTTAGGCAATTTACCTTTGCACTCTGAACGATAATGACCATATTCCTTACAACCATAGCATTTAACTTTGGACTTATCAAACTTCCAATCTCCAGAAACTTGTTGATTAGAGTTTCTCTCACTGGCAGAGACATTGGTTTTGAAGCGATTAGGCTTACCACCCTTGCTGTGACTTTGTGTCTTACCAATCGCTAGTATTACCTTTTTCAAACACATTTGTTTTGCAACAAAGCTCGCTTCTAATCGACCATTCCTTTGGTTCATCCTATGCTCATGAGAACATAAAGAACCCATCAACCCTTCAATTGTCATGGCTGAAAGATCTCTTCCTTCTTCAATTGCAGCAACAACATAATCGAAACGTCCTGCCAAGGATCTCATAATCTTTTGAAGAACACGCAAATCATCCAATTTTTCACCGTTAACCCGTAATTGATTCACAACAGATTGAACTCGTGAAAAATAATCAGAGATAGTTTCAGAATCATTCATATAAAGAGATTCAAATTCACCTCGCAAAGTTTGCAACCTTACACTTTTCACCTTCTCATCTCCTTTATAAGTTTTCTGCAATATCTCCCATGCTTCCTTAGACGTCGTTGCGATCGAAATCTTTTCAAAAACAATCTCGTCTACGGCTTGATAGAGAAAAACAAAGCCTTCTTGTCCTTCTTCTGTTTTCTTTCAAACTCTCCTTCGGGCTGGGTGAGAGTGGTTGCATATCAATAGGCTCAACATACCCAAGCTCGAGAATCTCGGATAGCTCCCCGAAAGCCAAACAAAGCCTTCATCCGATGCACCATTGATCAAAATTCTTTCCATTAAACCTCGGCAGGTTGAATTGATCCATTCATCATTGTAACTTGCTTTCAAGCAATCTAAGAACAATAAGAACACTAGATAACCAAGCTCCGATACAAATGTAAGATATTAGATATGAATTCTAATATCTAAATGATCAAAAACTGAAAAGATAAACTGCTGCAGAAAAGTTTAGAAAGAGTGAAGACTTTAATCAAATACTTACTATCATATTCAATTCAAAAGACTACACCAATTTATAGGTGTTTATAGACTCTTACTTGCTCCTAAAGAAACTGACTCAACTAAGCCATCACCACTTCCTATATTTGTGGCACTATCTATCTAAGATTGTGTGAAACAGTAAAGACCTGGTCCAACAAAAGACTTGGTGACACATCACACGACCCTTATTGAAACAAAACAATACTACTAGTTTGAGTTTAAACTCCAACAACTTCATCATCTTCTTCAACAGAACACACCCGACCAGCACATAAAATTGATTCAAGGATATAATTTAAACAACTTTGATTCAACTAATAAACAGATGCAAAACATTCATTAATCAGTGACCATAAAGCCCAATGAAGAATCGATAATAAAATACAGTAAAACCTCTTGTATAGTCACCGGGATCCGGCGCTAAAGACTACCAATAATGACACCGTCTTTTACTGTTTTACTCGGCTCCGGTGAAACACAACAAGTGAAACATGCAATAACAGTAACAAGCCAGAGAAAGACGAAGCTACAAAAGCAAGTTTCTTATTCTATAAACAGTAAAATTAAACATGCCTACTACCGGTACCGAACCATAAAGCTTTGACGTTAAACAACAAACCCAGAACAAGAACAAGGAGATACATCGATATCAACATCTTTGATAACAAGGTAAGAATCACGGCGTTATTAACCCGAGATATATCATGAATATCGACAGTATCAACTAAGACTAATAACAATGCGGAAAAAGATAATAATCTTAATACGATATATACGACATGATTCGGTTTGGATTAAACATATGATTATAACACGAGCGACTGATACCACGTATAATATGATTCTTATGATCATAAATCAGGATTTTCAATCACATGCTAATCACATAACAATACTTATAAATAAACATATTTTTGTCCGAAGTCATACTTGCTTGCGAGAATCTTTAATGGGGGAGAGTCAGGTTTTTCTTTTTTAGCCTATAAATCGTAATTGTGTTTTTTGATGAATTGAAGTGATCGATGAAAATCAATACATATTTATAGGTGGAGAGATAATCTGTATTTCCACTATCTATCATGGTAGGATAGTGTAATTAAAGAAATACTTTTTTTTAATAAACCACTATAATTAACAATTTCTAAGTAAACCAATATACCCTATATAGTTTATGGACTATATCTAGGGTTGCCGTTAATAGAGAATTTTTGCATTTAGAATATTTCCAACACTCATTTCTACCATCTCACCTCCAAAGTGACTCTACATTGGGATTTGAGAATGCTCTTTTAGCATAGACAACAATATGATCACAAAAATGAATATGTGTTTAAAATGATTGGTTTTGCTATTGAGAATCGGCTTGCAGAACAATTTGTAGGACGCTTGACCTCCAAATATTTTGTATGTGAAAAAAAAATTAAAAAATAGAATAAAGTAGTAGATGACCACCCAGGAAACATCTACAAGTCTACAACCGTGCAATGTAAATGGGCCTCCATTAAATTGAGTATTTGGACAGGCAGAACTAACGAACCAAGCCATATTTAAAGTGTAAGAAACAACGGGAATACATACCACAGTACCGCAAGAAACAAAATTTTCTCTATCGCCACTACGTTTTATAATAACACAACAATGGAAAAGCAAGAAACCATCCCCAGCAAAAACAAGAGACGGAAATGCAAGGTGCTCCCAGACGACGTACTAATGGACATCTTCTCCAGACTGCCACTCAAAACCCTCTCTAACTCCAAATGGGTTTGCAAGAATTGGTATGTTCTCGTTCGACACCCTCTTCTTGCTCAACTTCATTTTGCTAGGAATCCTCTTCTTCCTTGCCCACTTTTTCATAGCCAACACCAAGACAGAGAGTCTTACTTGATTGATCCCGAACATTTTGTTAACCATGAAAACTCTGCAACAGCTTACCATCTCCAACTTAAGGATGTCAAGAATTTTTTTGGAACTAGATATCTTGAAGTAGTTGGTACTGTGAATGGCTTGGTTTGTTTCTCTCCTTACAGATATGCTTACCAACCGTTACCATATTATATCTGCAATCCCATCACAAGAGATTACTTGATTCCCCCAACTTCTCCCATGGTAGATTACAGACCTTTAGGAAACGGTTTTGGTTTTGATTCACTCCATAATGAGTACAAGGTCATTCGAATCTTGAGGGAGTCGTGTTGGAAGACCACGGGGGACATGGCCGCTGAGGTATTTACTCTTGGTTCAGATAGCTGGAGAGAGATAACAACAAACGTCCCATTTATTAACTTTATGGAACCTTGTAATGTGCTCGTAAATGGATGCCTTCATTGGGTAGCATATGTAGGAAATCATGTGGGTAAAAGAGCCATTCTTTCTTTTAATGTGGAGACAGAGCAATTCGATGTAATCCAGATGCCTACCAAGGAAGGTAGTTACTCGGATTCTTATGATTTAATGGTGTTGGGTGGACATCTTTGTGTTATGATTAACAACGGTTTGGGTAACAGGGAGATACAGGTGATGAAAGATTATGGAGTACATAGTTCTTGGGCCAAAAAATTTGTTTTAGAACCAAAAGCTGTGAATCTTTTTTTCAGTTGGGGTCAAATGATAGAACTAAAGAATGGTGAGATATTGTTTATTAGTAATTCGGGAGAGCTTGGCTACTATTACCACCAAACGAAGATTTTTAGCATCGTCAAGATTTTCATTATCAAGGGCGGGCCAGTAAAGGCGGACCTTAGCTCTCCAATTTTTCTTACAGGGAGCCTCTTTTCACCTAACAATGTTGGTTATTACCGGCGAGCTGAGGTAATGATGATCACTTTTTTTTTGATTGATTGTCTGTTGCAAATCACATTATAATGCAGTTCCAATATATATTTCAAAAGAAGCTCTTGTTTGCATATTATAAGGTGGTTATATATCCTTACGTTTCATGTTTTGTTTACATTTTTGTAGGACAAGCCTTTTCTTACACATCGTGCTATTTTTTCTTGGAATTTTACTTGTAAGGTTTTACGGTTATGGTGGAAAACAGCATATTTGTGATTTATATAAGATTTCATCATGCTTTTTGTCCTACTAGGTTTACTTTATCTACATGATTGTACTGTTTCAGTATGGTAATAGATTATGCTTTTATATATCCAAAACAGGGACAAACTTTGAGAGTTAGAATAAAATGTATACAATTAAAAACTAAAACAAAGAGAGTAGCGAACTCAAGGGATTGACGTGGAGGAGACTAAGAACGAGACTAAGAAGTCTCTTCTAGAATATAGGACTGTAGAAAATCTGAAATGAGATGGTCCGCCACCTTGTTAACTAAAGCTCACCTCTACTCTCTGCTTTGGCCTTTGACTCTAGTTCTCTGAGTCTGAGGGAATAATATTAACAGGATGTTTAGTTCATGTTCCTATACTTATTTTTTGTGTGTTGGGACTCTTTCCATTTTTGTAACTCTGGGGGCTATCTCCGTCTTTGCATATATTGCCTTTCTTGTTGTATATAATATATATCGTGCATATATTGTATTAGGGATCCCCTTGCATGGCTTGCACACTTTAATAGATGAATGCTAACTACTATCTTTAAGGTTATGAAAATTAGGAAACAAGATAGTCTGGCCTCTTGGAAAATATCTGTATAAATTTTCAAGGCAACTATGTAAATTAGATATATTTCTTCTAGTACTATACTTATATTACAAGATTTATTTCTTCCTAGGATGGCCAAACTCAGTAATTTTCATCCAAGGAGTTTACACTGTACTGTCTCATATATATGACTTCTGTTAACATAATTTGTACCTTAAAACCATTTATTTGTCCATCTTTACGAAGTTTGACTAAATGAGGCATATAACCCTTGCAACATTTTCTAACCAGTTAAGCTTCTCGCCCTCTTCTTGGTTGACAATTTTTGGGGGGCTTTTGCTTTTCTTTGTCATATTTCATGGCACAATATATGTTCATCATGCTAAATTAAGAAATTTTGGAAGCTGTGACTAAATAAGGCATGTTTTTTGTTTTATACTTTTTTTCCTAGTAGGTCTCCTAGAACCTACATGACTGTACAGCCTGTACTCGTCAATATGTTCATATATATGCCTTTTCAAATCTGAAACAGAGAGAGACTATGAGACTTAGGAATACAAAATTGATAGAAGGCAAGAATGAAACATAAGCAGAATATCTAACTCCGGGGATTGGAGAAGGTGTAGAGCAAATTAAAAAAGCAGGTGGAAAGAGAATTAGAAGTCTGTTACAGAGTATAGGTTTGTGCAGAATCTGAAATAAAATAGTCCACCACCATGTTAAGTTGTTAACTAAACCTCACCTTCACATCTGGAGTCCCTGCTTTAGCCTTTGCTCATATTTATCGAAGTCTGCAAAAATATGATCTCTTTGGATACAAAGTAAAGTGCACGATGTTTACAATATTCTTAAAAATTCTGAAGTGTCCTATTATTTTAGTACGTTGGAGCTATGTTTGTCTTTGGATATATATCCTTCTTTGTTGTCTTGCTAAGGTTGTAATGTTGTATATACTTTGTATCTGGATCCCCATTGCCTGTACTCTTTTTTGATGTATGAATTGAATGAAAAGTCTTTTTTATAAAAAAAAATATATTATTAAACCTTCAATACTAAATAAAACAATTTTCTTCGAATACTGTACATTTGTTCCAACTAAAATTCATCTATGATGGCTAAACTTGGTGCTTCTTGTTATAGCGTCAGTTGTCGGTACTTTATTTTAAGGTGGTTATGACTTGTGAGCATCAGTTTTCAAATATACAAAAGTTCAAATGAGACCATACTCTTGTAGTATCATTCATGTACAACAATTTAATTCGTATAAATTTAAGTTTTTCAAGACTTGAAGATTCATACTCCTATTGAAGCGTTCCTTTTCCTCTACAACACCATTTGTCACTTGTCAGATAGCATTTCAGTTCGATAGCTGGAGGTTGCACTCTATTTCCCCAACTTACTTCTCTCATCTATTTGACTTCTCAGTTAACGTAATTTGTGGCTTATAGACTTTTTTGTCCATCTTCAGGGAGTGTCACTAAAGGAGATATAACGTTTGCAGCATTTGCTAACCAGTTAAAGCTTCTCATCTTTTTCTTGTAAGCTTCTCATCTTTTTCTTGTTTGACAGATACAGTTATTGTTGTTTGTATCTTTCTGATTGTTTCTATGTATTTCTTTGTATTTCTATGAGCAGTAATGTCACATGCATATAGATGAAGTACGAGAAGATGTTGATCGTTGGGACTGCGGCATGAAGTGGTCCTGTGTGAATAGTAACATTGTTGGTGAAGATGGATTGTTTTTCATTTGGATTTGTCACTTCTTTTTCTTTGTGATGTTGAGCTCTTTTATTGGGTGCTGATCAGTCGTGGACTCGCGGTTCTAACTGAACTAGGGAGTCTATGTTGTAACCCACGTACAGCTTGAATTTGGATAGTTAGATTTAAGCATTTTTGTCAAATGTAAAGCTCTGTACTCATACTTAAGTCAGATCAACCATACACACCGACCTTTTACGTTATTGTGCGTTTGCTATGAACTTTTCTGTCACAACTCGCCAAGACCACAGACTAATTTACTGTAAATTGATGTCTGACAAAGCTTGTTGCCTTGGATTTTCTCTGATGCGCCTACTTGACAATAATCTGTCTCAGTTTTATCTATCTGCGTGAGCACTATATATGAAGCTTTGGAGGTTTAGGTGATTTGGACCAAGCTCTTGATTTGCTGATTTTTTAAGCCTTTAGGGATGAGATGTGAAAATACCTCTGCCGCATGTTTGGCTATGTTAACATATATTTCGTTTTTCTAGTTCTTATCAGAGCAGGGATTACTGATGATGTCTCCATATTGAGCACAGGGCCATAGGGGGTAAAGGCAGGTCCCCACATACACCCAAAAAAGCTCACTGCGTACTATATCTTACACTCATGACAATACACTAGTGTTGCCATGGAATAAAAAGACAGCACCTTTGAAACATATTATTTTGTGTTAGCATTTCCTTCCGTGGATTGTGCCAGAGTACCTATTACGACACCTGACCAGTTATTCACCAGATTGTGCTTTCTACTTGAGCATGGCTGAAAATGTTCCCATTTACTGAAAATATGGGTGATATATTGACGGAAACTAGCAATTGACGCTCACTTTATACATAAAATGGCATTGGTTACAGCTTATGCTGTCACTCGGTGGCATCAGGTGGGTTACTATAGTTGTGAATTCGTGATATTGTAATCGCACAAAATATGGTAATACAGCTTATGCTTATACTCAGTGGCATCAGGTGGGTCTAAAAGTTGCACCCTTTTCGCCAAATGCGGGCGAAACATGGAATAGGTACAGTTGAGATAAACTAAACATTCGATTTACGCATCACTTGAAAAATCAAATTCCGTTTCAAATACTCTCTTCGGTCGGCTGGTCAAGGACTTGAAAAAGTAAATTGCACTCCTACAAATCCACACGGCATTTCACAACGTAGGAAGAGTCAAGTCAAAGAGTTGGTACGGAGACCAAATAACAGATATAATAAAGTAGTTAATGGTCAATTTTATCCAAATCCCACCCATATACCTAAGATAAATTCCGAGATTAACATGAATATGCTATCTAACGGTAGTGAATGTAAGATATTGGGTTGCACAAAATTTATTAAACACACCACGTGAAATTATGTGTGTGACCCACATGGAGTGCCACCCCATCATCATTCGTCCATTCGCCGCCTCTTAATTTTCCTTTCTTTTTTGCCGGGCTTATAAAAGAAAAAAAAAGTTGGTTCAACGATTTAATTCAAATCTCCGTCTCTCTTAAAGCGGAGCAAGAAGGAGATATTGAAAATAAAATGGCTTCTTCTTCTATTAATCTTTCTTGCTCTTCTATCTCTCTGTCTCGTTCGCAGTAAGTTCTCTCTCTCTCATCTTTCATTTTGTTAGTATTAAACGACCTGAATTTTCCACTTTTAACGAAATTCATGGATCTGATTTGTTATAAGGTCTCTCTCATTGTTAACTTTAAGATTTTAATGCGAAAATATATCTCTAGTTATTTTAGTCATAGACTGATTTAATTTGAGATAAGCTAGTGGCATATTAATGTGGTTTATGGTATTTTTACTAATGTTGAGGATTTATTTCTAAGTTGCGCCGAGGAAAGTTTTGATTGAATTTGGGCTTTTTAGACTCTAATCTAGACAACTTATTTATCAAACTATTTAATATACTAAATTTTACAATCTTCCAACTGGTAGAGGGCATAAATACTACAATGGGCTGCACTTTGTGAACTCTTCAGCATCAGTTGGCGAGGCATTAAGTTTTCCGGTGATTAAATTAAGTAGAAAGTCATGCCCAAGTGTCAAGGGTGACAGTAGAGTTAGAGCCGCAGTATTATCTGGAGAGGGTGACCTCTTATCTTACCCCAATGGAAATACAGCTTCTGGACAAAGTATACTTGTTGGCAAACAGATTAATCTGTCCCCTGGTGTTGACCTGCATGCTGATGCAATAACATTAGGAACACTTTCGGCAGACGTGACTCCTGGAGCAGATGATTTTTTCCTTGTTAAGGATGACTATGATTTGGATTTGCCTACAGAGGGTTTCGCCTCCATTTCAGAGGCCATTGAAGACATTCGCCGAGGCAAGGTTTGTTACCTCCATTGCTTGCTCGTACTTAATATTTTTTCTTTTTCTTTATTTATAATAACTTGGGGTGGTAGTGCAGTTTGTCATCGTTGTTGATGATGAAGGAAGAGAAAATGAGGGAGATCTGATAATGCCAGCGTCATTGGCTACACCTGAAGCTATGGCATTTATCGTAAAGCATGGAACTGGAATTGTGTGTGTGAGCATGAAAGAAGATGATCTAGAGAGGTTAGAACTCCCTTTGATGGTAGCACAGAAGAAGAATGATGAAAAACTTTCTACAGCATTCACAATATCAGTGGTATGTAGATCCCTACTATGCAGATGCTTTGATTGCCAAAAGAATTTAGTGGGTTATTATGGAACTTTAAATGAGACTTGTTTAGGGAATAAATTTGAACTTCATATAACATGGGTCCTATTGTTCCCAATTTCTGATGATATTCCTGATAACATTGGTATTAGACAGTTTGTTGTGTGTTGATTATCAATTTGAGATATTAATTAAGATAGATTATCAGATTTCTTCCAAGTTATATACCAAAATGACACGAACATTGTTTTTTCTGACATGTCTGGGGTTTCTAACATGGCATATGTGGGACTTGGGACCCAAGGTTTTGGGATCGAGTCCCACCTTCACTTGGAATTAGAGTGTTATGGTTGGAAAAAAAATGCATAAATTAATTTCTAAGCCAGGTTGGAGATTGTTGTCTTCCCACTCTTTCTGTTATGGTTCATCTTTGGCACTTTTTTCTTTTTATTTTTTATATTCGCATATTAGCAACGTGTGTAGAAAAAGGAAGATAAAAGTATATACTGTAAAAGATTGTCAACTCCGTAACCCTACCATTTGCTTGTTAGATGATGATAGATTGATAAGAGTGGAGGCTATTGAACATATGTAAATGTGCTTGGTAATTTGATAAAATGTAATGGGTGGAGGAACATCAAGATATAAAAATTATGTGAACTATGATTGGCGGAAGCTTCAATCAATTAACAATTCACTCCATAAGAATAATCTTTAATAAAATCACTCAAGAAATCATAATCTTTTATAAATCAAAGAGCTTAATAAAAAAAAACAGTCTAAAAACCTTCAGAACTAATGGAGGCACACTATCTATTTATACGAAAACCTAAACCTTCTCAAACATAATCTAAGCCGAATGGGCTTGAACCTGGACTTGGACCAACATGGCCTAAAACATAAAAACAATGAAAATACTAAAATACCCTCACACTCTATGTGCCTATTACATAAAAAAAATCTTAAAGTTAAGGTCACAGTGTCCACTGTTCCCCACACACACACACGAAAAAGCCAAATTGGTATTTCCAGTGACAAAGGCCGAGTGTAGTTTCAAGCATCTAGTTTTGTACTCTTTCAGTGCTACACATTTATAAATGTTAATCGGTTTTTGAGTAACTACCATAAGTAACTGTAGCCACATTCCTCTTTGCAGATCTAGTGCTGCTGTTTTAGCTTATTTTTCTTGATATTTTTTGCACATTGTTTGTGTTCTAATTTTAATATTTTTCCATGTCTTTGATGCGTGTATTTCCAAATCTGTGCTTCATAGTTGTCGGTTTACCAAAAAAATTATTTTGTTCTTATATTCTACTGCAAAGTTATTGGAATATTTTTGGTTAGGAAAGCAAAAGTATGGTAGAAATATTAGGCTTTGGCTTTTATAGATCTATGTAATTATTGTCTGACACTAAAGCGTTCATTAGAATTATGACTTGATTAAATCGCTCTATGTACTATTCCATAGTAACCTAGTGTTGAATGCTGTGTTTCTGTAGGATGCAAATCATGGTACAACCACTGGAGTGTCAGCTCATGATAGGGCCACAACAATTTTGGCTCTTGCATCTCAAGATTCAGGGCCTGAGGATTTCAACCGCCCTGGTCATATTTTCCCTCTGAAGTACCGGGAAGGAGGTGTTCTTAAAAGAGCTGGACATACAGAAGCTTCTGTAGATCTCGCTGTGCTGGCTGGGTTTGATCCTGTTGCAGTTTTATGTGAGATCGTAGATGATGATGGCTCCATGGCACGGTTACCGAAGCTCCGTGAATTTGCACAGAAGGAGAACTTAAAAATTATATCAATCGCTGATTTAATCAGGTATATCATTATGTCACCTTGGAGGTTATTGATTCAGTCCTTTTTTATTTATTTACAACTACCTGTTTAGAATGATACAATTTTCGTCTAGTTTAAGTTATGATCTGTCTTAAGAGGAAAGATAGTGCCAGAACTAGGGAAATAATTTTCGATGAACGTGTAAATTCAAAGCTTATCTGGGCTTTTTGTTTTTACTGACATGAACTGGTGAAATATTTAACTTGGGTTAGTTTTCCAGGTACAGGAGAAGGAGAGATAAATTGGTTGAGCGGTCTGCCTCTGCACGGATGCCTACTAAGTGGGGCCCTTTTAAGGCTTACTCTTATCGGTCTCTTTTAGATGGGATTGAACATATTGCGATGGTTAAGGTATGGAACTTATTCCGGGAGTATATTAGTTTTCATGTACAAACTTCTCCTGGCTGCATAGATGATGCATATCGTGATTACTGTCCCTTGTGGGGATTCAAGTTTGATTTCCCATGGGAAGATTGTCAAAATGGCAGAAGTATTATATCCAAGGGTAAAAGACATCTTTCCCACTTTTTCATCTGCCCATACTACAATAAATCTAACGTTTTGATCTCTCTCTGTCTCTCTGGTATCTGGGATGATACTTTAATGTTGATGATGAAAATGATGAATGATGATAAAATGGGATAATACTCTCTATCATGGAGTATACTAGATTCTTTGCTCATTCTTATTCAGTGTTACTTTCTTCGTGGGTGCTAAACCCTTTATATATTAACAGTGACCCCCCATTTTCCTGTTCTTGTTTAAGGGTAGCCAGAAATTCCTTTTAAGATCCTCTTCTTCAATTATTGTGCGGTTTTTGAGCGTGCTCTGCTGTTAAAACTAATTTCAAACGTTGCCTTATTTCATTCTTTGTATGTTTGACTGTGAGTTCTTCCCTTATTTATTATCCTTCATGTTGGTGGGCTTGGTCCCTCGTCCTCGTTCTTTTGGGTTTGGTCTGGGAGATACTGGACAAGATGAAGGATCTTGTTGTTTAGTGGTATTCAAGTGGACTCTTTGACTGACACCTGTTTATGGATTTTGTTTGGAGTGACAACTGTCACTTTTATGGTGTTGTCTTATTTTGACAAGTTGAGATAGAAGGTCTTTGTTTCTTGGTAGTGGTGTCCTCTGAGCGTTTTTTGTTCAGGTGGATATCCACCATGGACCGAGCTGAGTGTTCTAGTATGTCTTTCTAGGACAAGGGGGGACACTTCTTGTCGCTTCTAAACTTCTTGCATGGGCTATTTTCATTGTGTTTTATGCCTATCTTTGTAATTGATTTTCTTGTAATGAAATTTTGATTACTAAGCAACATAACAATCGTGATAAATGGAGAGTATTGTTTTTCCGTATAAAGTTATTTTCCTTTTTGGTAAGTTTCATGTTCATATCAAGATACTATTGTCGTATTACATTTTGAAACGAATTACCAACAAACGATTTTGTTTATATACGTGTAGCTCATCTGGTTAATTATACGTGTCATCTGGTAGTTGGCACTGTCTTGCATTGAGATGTAGTTTATTTTAATTTTTTAAAATGATGTATGACCAGTGCAATCCCCACGCTTCTGTACCGAGTTACTGATGCACTGGCTCATGACTTGACAAAAAAAAATTACTGTTCTTTCTTTAGCTTATTGTTTTTGGTAATTACAATACATTTTAATTGTGAACAGGGTGAGATCGGAGATGGACAAGATATTCTTGTGCGAGTACACTCTGAGTGCCTCACTGGAGACATATTTGGGTCAGCCAGATGTGACTGCGGTAATCAACTAGCTCTTGCAATGGAGAAGATAGAGGCAGCTGGAAGAGGTGTATTAGTGTACCTCCGGGGACATGAGGGTAGGGGAATCGGTCTAGGTCACAAGCTCCGTGCATACAACTTGCAAGATGATGGGCGTGACACCGTTGAAGCCAATGAGGAACTGGGATTGCCTGTTGATTCCCGAGAGTACGGCATCGGTGCACAGGTAATTGATTTGTTAAGTTTTGCAATTTCTGAAGTTGGAATGATGTTATCGAAGGATGAATCACCCCTTATCTGTGCGCTTTCTATTGAATGATGAAACTTTTTACTGAAAACACACACAAGAAGGAGAAACAAATGGAAAATGAAACCCGTACTTGGTGGTTTCAGAATCTGATTTGATCTTTTGAGTTTCACTGTCTGATAAGAGATGCATAACAGTCCAAGGTTTCCAAGACCTAGTTCTGGATTGTTACAGCTAAAGTTCTTTCTCTATATAGTAGCAGTTGTTTCTGTAGTATCATATTGAACTTTAGTGTTAGACGGAGTGTGCAGAATAAAAGCTTCCGTATTAATTTACTATAATCATATTTGCTAAACTTCAAGGAAAGCAGCTCAGCTGGTCAGGGCTCTGGTGGTTGTACCAGGAGGTCTTGGGTTCTGTTCCTACTTACGCCGGCGTTGGTGGTTTTCATATCTTTAACACTGGGTATCTTGGGTCTTTAGCAACAGCCTCTAGTATAAAGAGGTTTAAAAATAAAATAAAAAATTCAAATGCTTTCCATTTTTTTTTCACTTCAGAGGAATATTTGAAATCAGCACCAGGAGACGAAGTTAGTTAAGTTTGGATCATTGCGAAGAGCAACTACGCTGAGCTCATTTCATAAATCTTTATAACTCTTTAAGAGATCATACACTAACCGAAATCTGACTGGAATCCTTTTTGGATTTCATGTGAAGTGTCTATGACTTTCAGTTGCATTCCTGTTACTATTTTCAGGCCAAATTACTTTGAAGATGTGTGAAGGTAACCCTTTTTCTGTTTCTTGCAGATACTACGAGATGTTGGTGTTAGCACAATAAAGCTTTTGACAAACAACCCGGCAAAGTACAGTGGGCTGAAGGGTTATGGTTTGGAAATTGCAGGCAGGGTCCCATTGATAACTCCAATAACCATGGAGAACAAAAAATATTTGGAGACAAAACGTGCAAAAATGGGGCATGTATATGGTTGAGTTCAATCATCTATCAGGTCTCATTACAGGAAATGGTGATCCAAAGGTCAACAATTCTTCTTCGGATGCAACTGAGGTATAGATTTCGCTCTGCAGTGTCATCTGAATGTCCTTGTCACACTGTTTCACAGAGGAGATGAGTGGTCGCCAATTATAAGAAAAAAAACATTGTAGCTGAATTCTTTACTTCGAGCCTAGGTTAGTCTTTGAAGTCATTTAGCTGTTTTCAGGATGGCCCAGCCATGCAACTCAGATTATTTCAAGTCCCTCTTGGGACTTCTTGACCATTATTCCAGTGTATGAAGGAAAGGTGTCAATGTTTTGTATTTACTAAGGAAGGATGAGAACTCGGAAATTTAGATATTCTATTTAGTGGAATAAATGTGTTGTTCGATATATTTGTGGAGTGTTGGACCTTGTTATTAGCCTACTTATGTTTTGAAAGTTAGAATGGTGGTTCCGAATTGTAGGCCAATGATTGAAAGCACAATCGGGAACGATAATCATGCAGAATGTTGACTACTAACAAAACTAATTGCCACGAAAGTTGCAGATACATTTTGATATGTATATTGAAATCAGAGACTCATAGTACAATAAAATAAGCATTAGCACCGCCGGCATGCTAGCTAATTGTGTTTTAGTAAAATTTTGTCTTTTGTTGGCTATTTTTTTATTTTATCTAACAAAATAGGAAAGTGTGGGGCCTAAAAAACTCTTTCCAATGGTAGATAATCATTTTCACCAAAATATGACTTGGCATATCCAAGCGTTTGGAGAATTTGTGCAATTTCGTTAAGTGCAATCAATACTATGGAATCTATCAAAAAAATCAGCAAAAAATCAACAATTGTGGTTGGACTTATAAACTGTTGGGTCTCCAAATTTGACATGGTACTGCACAATTGGCTGACCCAATTGATGCTATTGGGCTTATGGATGATGGGCAATTGGGCTGACCTTGCGCCGAAGGTGCAATGAGTTGTCAGATAGCGCCGCAGGCGCGTTGAGGTCTCGCGAGCCGTAGACACGGGCATACACAATTAATTTAAAAGTCTTCATTCCTTCGGTGATATAAAGATAAGGGAGAGATTCTAGAGACATATTTTATTAACACGTAAACAAACTCAAAATCGTTAGGGCATTTATAAGTTTTGGATTAGGCTAATTTTTTGTAAATATGATCTCATAACTATTCTAAACATTGACACAAATAATTAAAAAAATCAAAAAATTCCAAACTTGCCAAATGTAATTAACAATTTACAAAATTTGGCTAATTGTAGACCGTTCATTTTCACAATTTTAGATACTATATTTGGCAAGTTTAGAATTATTTTTATTTTTTTTATTATTTGTGACAATATTTATAATAGTTAGAAAATCATATCTATAAAAAATTAGCCTAATCCAAAATTTATAAATACTCTAACGATTTTGAGTTTGTTGATATGTCCTTAGAACCCTCCGTAAGGCACGTGCGTTCTTCTTCTTTCCACATGTATATGTATACGCCTTTTCGAAATTTAGACAAACTTCTCACAAAGTGGCATTGAAATTGGTTTTCTGTTTTAGCTTTTTTTTTTCCGATACAAATTTTCTGTCTTTGCTCAACTCTATCCTATCTTTTGTTTTTTGCCAAGTCCTCTATCCTATGATCCTATCTGTCAAAATATTCCAACCGTTGGTTTTCCAAGTTCTGGTTTTCTAGGTGCAAATACATATCCAAGATTTGCCAGTATATCTATTGTTTGTTTGTCCAATTGACTTGCCAAATAGGAAGAATTCTTGAAAAACGAAATAGAAGAAATTAAGTAACACTCGATAACCGACTCTAACTTGAATCCGAAATAGAAGTTAAGAAACACTATGGGACTCCAGCTTCAAATTCGACACCAACTTCTATTCCCAAACCAACTTCTACACGCTCAAATAAATATGTATCTTTCATTGGTTTTAAGGGCTCATCCTTTCTTCATCAGTTTTACTCGAGAGATGAGAATATCCAAACATTCCAAGGTTTCTCAACCCCAACCATTGTACCATTTGTACGATGCAATCAAATATGCTTTCAAGGATGATAGAAATAAACTGGAAGAGTTCGCTCGAATTTGTAAACAATGCAAACCTAATCAAAAAGACTCCGGAGTCCTAATGGTAAGGTTAGAAACTTTATTGGCAGATCATAAAGACCTTCTCAAGGAGTTCAAAAGACAATTCGAAAAATACTTCTTCGGGAAAAAAAACAAAGAGGAGATCAAGTTGATGAAATCTATTGAATATGAGGAGGCTATTAGGTTCGTGGACAAAGTTAAAACAGTGTTTCAGGACAACGAACAGGTATATATTTCTTTCCTAGACATATTAAATAAGAGTTCTATAAACCATATATTTGAAGAAGTCGGGACGCTTTTTGAAGTGCTGCTGCCAAAAGATGAAGATAGATCACTCTGTATGGACTTACAAGAGTTACTCTATGGAGACTTAATGTATGATCTCAGGCGTTTCTTGCCAATAAAAAATTATGATGAAGAAAAAAAAATGATGATAAGCGACGACCCAGAATTACTTCTAAAGAGGACGAGTTACGTTTTGAAGAAGATGATGCCAGGTGTAAAATTGACGTGGAACTTAATCGGATAGGCAACATTAAAAGTAGTTTAGAGAAAATGTGGACGACTAAAATAATGGAACGCAAAACTGTATTGAAGATCGAGGATCACTTTTTACCTTTACATCTGTGGTGCATTGAACGTTTATGCGGTCAGGCTACAATTGATGAACTGAAGAAGAATGCAGCTAAAGCAATTCCTGTCCTATACAGACGCTTGGATCAGAAAGAACTTGAGTTGAAATCTTCCAGTCGGAAACGTATGAACGAAATCCTGAAGAGGATTTGAGAATTGAGCAGACAACAATTTATATTTGAGGAGACCCGCAATGAGGATGATGTGCTTGTTGGAGCTGTTGTGTGTGATATATCTTCTAAATCCTTGTAACCCACTAGCAAAGTAGTTTATTGTGTTGGCCTCGAATGTAAATTTCCACGAGTAAGATGGCTCTGTAAGTCTATAATACCTAACGTATTACGCCTATTAATTTTATTTAGTAAGCTGTTTTTCCATAATCACATATGTTCTGTGTACTCTGTAGCATTGTGTTATTTATGCGTATGAAAGAGAACGGCATGTTCGTGGGCTTGTGGTTATGTTCCTTCCATAGATCAGTCCCAGAAATTAGCGCTACAGAACTAATTGTAACTAATCGTACCATTCTGTGCTGTGTTAACTTCAGATATTGAGATTTCAAAAGTAGTTGGTGTTGTTACTGAGTCCATTTCTTTGCCAAAACAACAAGATCATCAATTCATTCCACGTCGAATAAAAAGTTAGTCTGGTATCCGGTAACCTTTCAAAGAAATTGAGAAAACTGTAAGGCAAATTTAGAAAACTATAGACATGTTGTGATGTGGAGATCATCTCCACAAAAAATCAGCTCCGTTGAATATGTCTAACCCTACCAAAAGTTAAGTTCAAGTTACAAATTTATCTGACGGTCCAGAATTTAAACACTTTTTTGACAAGACTAGAGACATCCAATTGACTTGGCCGGTTTTTTGTAGAGATACTATCCATAGTAGGTAAGTCATCTCTACCAAACCTCAGCGTTTGATTTAATGTGCAAGTTCGCTTTTGGATTGCATATGTCAATTACGTATGCCATTTTTGTATATCGACGTAGCCAGCCCGCACATATATATATATATAGCAAGTCCGCTTTTGGATTGCGTATGTCAATTATGTATGTCATTTCTGTATATCGGCGTAGCCAGCCCGTATATATGTATAATGTATACATATATACGGACTGGCTACATTGATATACATAAATGACATACGGAATTGACATACGCAATCCAAAAGCGGACTTGCACATTGTTCTAAGGGCTGATTTTTTTTTGTAGATATTATTTCCCTACCATGGATAGTATCTCCACAAAAAATCAGCTCAATCGGATGTGTCTAGTCTTGTCAAAAGAGTGTTAATATTCTGGACCGTTAGATAAATTTCTAATTTGAACTCAATTTTTGGTAGGGTTAGACATGTTCAAAGGAGCCGATTTTTTGTATAGATGATCTCCATGTTGTGGAGATCACATCCCTATAAAATCAGCTTTTAGTTCATTATGTAAGTAGGTAGAATTGCGTATGTCAATTCTGTATGTCATTTCTACATGTCGACGTAGCCAGCTCGATATCTTTATATATATATATATATATTATAGCTCTCCCCTCATCAATTGAGGGAGAGTTTTGAGAGTGTCCGGCCACGTGTCCATAAGTAATTACGATAAAATAGGAAACCAAAGCTAATTACGACTTACGAAAATACAGGCCAAAAATTGTGATAGATGTAAACCCGCCTAAAAACCCACGATTATTCCCAAAGAAAAAAGAAAAATAAAAAGAAAAAAAAAACCCCCGCGACTAAAATTAAAAACAATAACCCTAGAGATTCTCTTCATAATCATTTATAAAGATGGATCTGCCGGTGCCGGGACTGATCCTCAACCGCTCTTCGAACCTGGTAAGAGAAACTCTAACAGAGTTTTTGTTTTTGTTTTGTTTATTTTTCCCCATTCGGAAGGATCAGAAGTTCCACAAAGAAAATGAGTTTTTTATGAGATGTTGTTTGGAGATGGAGGAAGAAGGAGCTTGGTCTGAGCAAGAAGACCAGACGCTTATCGAGTATCAATTTAAACAGATCGAAAAAAAACACAGCCATTGCACGCATTGCTCACTCTTAACTATTTGTCTCTGTGATTAAAATTATATAGTTTAATTATTTAGGGATAGTAGTACATTTGCTCATTTAGTCTTAATTTAATTTGTTGTTCATATATTGTCTTGGTCAGGGTTACGTCGATGCCATAAAAGTTGTAGGTTGAGATGGATAAATTATTTAAGGCCGGACCTTAAATGCGAAAACTTCGCTGAAGATGAAGAAGACCTAATCATTAAGCTCCATGCACTCTTGGGCAATAGGTGCGACATCTTACAAATTACCAAATCGATCTAAGTTCATAGATATGTGACTGAACTTGCTTAGTATAATGATCCCTAATTTACAACACAAGATAGTGTATCATATTATCCGAGATATTATTTATCTTACTGTGGGATTGGTAATTGCATAAAAATGGGTATGCTTGGTTGGGGGGTATGCTTGATTGGGTATTTTATTAGGATTTTGTTACTGGATTGGGTATTCCAAAACATGTGTTGACGTCCATGTTATGCACTCATATCATGTATGCATCCCCTTATTCTCTTTATTTTCAAATGATTAGTTGTAGATTTTGTCGTTTGGTCATTACCGCTTTAGTTTTGTTCCAATAAATTGTTAGGGTTTACAAATGAAATAGCGAAAAGCCAATTGAATAAAAAATGATTGAATTAAAAACATGGAATAGCATTATGTATTAGAGTTCAATTTCGACTTGGAGTTTTGTACTTTAAATCCAGAAACAGAAACTTGCTCGGGTACTCGGCCATTGTACCTCTCCAAATCTTTATATATATATAATAACAGTCCTTTTTCCTCATCTCTGAGGGTGTCCACGTTAGCAAATTTTAAGTACTCAGGGGTTTTATCACAGCAGATTTCTAGAAGAGTTATAGAGACCCAAAGCCCAAGAAAGAATGGATAGCTGACTGGGTTACTAAAAACGATGACACTGTTCGTAGCTTGCCTATATACGTTGGTGGTTTCTCACTTTTAGCTGTTCTTTTTAACCGCACTGTTTCCGGCATTGCCCTTGTCACTGATGCCAGTAGATAACTAAATCTTTCATTTTAGCTTCATTTCATTGTCTAGATTAGTAATACTGCATTTGATCACATTTGGTAAACCATTTCAAACAATAATGTCATTGTTGTGCAATAGGAATATACTAATAATATTGACATTTGATCGCATAAGTTGGGATTCGGTGCACCGTGCTGAGGACTAGTTGACTAGCCATGAGTAAATGGTCAGGTAGTAATAAGTAGCATAAGCATATACTTGAACAATCAAAGACCATGGGCGATTAGTTATAAAAATGTCAATGTCTCTTGCTTACAAAATCTTATTACTACATTACGGCCACATAATCACATGTTAAACCAGATTTCTCATTTTTGTAACACACTTTGTTTATTTCTATGTCTGGCAGTTCTCAGTCCAGATCGAGCAGATTTGTTGACACTTGGACTAGCGGTTACTAATGTTCTTACTGGATTAGTGTGGCTTTCTATACAACCAAAATCAATATCTGCGGTGATTATCTGTGCCGGATGTACTATATCTTTCTTCCAGAATTGAGTTTTATAGATGAGTAGATGACCAATGGTGTTCATAAAATTTTCAGGTGAATCCTCATGGTGTTGAATGTCAGAGGATAAGTTCTGACCGTCCTGAAGTTGTTGTGTCCAAGTTACTTTGGTACGTTATATATTTTCCATTTGCTATGTTATGTATTTTTTATTGGGTTAACGAGTATTACCCCCTACTAAATGAGCCACTAGATGAGTATTACCCCCCACTTTGGTACGCTATTGTCGCTATGTATTTTCCATTTGCTATGTTCTGATTCAATTGTGTGTCGATGAAAACTATGTAGGAAGCCCTTCCTAAAATTTTTGGAAGTGTTTTCCTTTTATCTATAAAAAAAAATAAAAAAAAAAAAATAAAAAAATAGCAGTCTCCTTTCAAGCGCTCCAAGGGTGTCCACGTCAGCCAGGGGGATTACGAAAAAATCGGAGAAAAAAAAACTAAATCGAAATGGAAGGATTTTTTAGAACCCTAAAAATGCTATTAATCTCTCTTCTCCCGAATGATCACTCCATCTTCTCATTCAACAATAAATCTTCAAATATTGTTTTATCAAATGATTCACCACCTTTTGCCTTCTTTGGGACTCCTCTTTCAGTATCCTCAACAAGTTTCCTGGCAACTAGCAACCAGGTATCCTATTATTCAAAGTTTCAAACCACTTGATTTATTCTCATTTTTTGTTTATTGTGATGAAGGATTGGTCCGCCAACTCCAATTCCCCAGCCCTATTCAAAAGGGGAAAAAAATGAAGGGTTTGGCGATTTAGATTCTCTCCCTCATTCACATTATACTTTTTCCAGTTGAAAGAAAAAAAAACTCATAAAGCCAAAAGGGTCTTTGCATGGTTGCTCCTTCTCCATATTCTCTTTGAAATCTTCTAGCAATCCCTTCGTCAGGTATGGCTTTTTTGAGTTACATCAATTGTTTATAGATTTTTTCAATTATGATTTGAAATTGAATCAGGCCATTGTGGGAAGGTACTGACAAGATTAGCAATTTGTAAGCAACTGAGCAATAATAATTCTCTTCATTGATAATATCGATCTTTAGCTTTGTGAGGAAAGTTGAACAACACTATATCAGTTTCAATTTAGCAGATGCCCTTAAGCAGAACATGTGGATAAGAGTTACTGATAAGCACCCAAAAGTGTATTATGAAACTCCATTGAGACATATAAATTTGGTTAATTATATGTTTAATAATCATGAAATAAATGTGTTTTCATACTTTTGCAGGTATTTGCAGTAAACATGGAAATATTGGTTAAACCTGCGATAAAGCACGAGGAACGGCGTATATATGAATTCTTCCAAATCCGCACAGAAGCATCAAACTTCCAAAGCTCCTACCTCTCGAACCAGGACTCCGAATGCGACAAGAGAGCTGCTCAGACAATCAGGGTGATGAACTCTACGCATAGGCGGGAAGTTGTAAAACTGCCAAATACCGGATCCGCCATCTTCGATGCACATGGACCCACTATGCGGGGCCACAAGATTGGATGAGTCATCAATCATGGAGCATGTCAAGACAAAAATAACAAATTATTGGTGCAAAGTTGACACCTTGCATGTAATAAATTAGATTAGGTGTTAATAGTGAAAAAAAGGCAAGGTGTCACTTTGTTTTAATGTGGTGGATAAAAATGAATTAATGTGGTTTGATGATTCACGTGGGAGGAAATGAGATTTCTCTCAAATGGAGAATAAATTAGACAAGGGTGGGGGACACTCCATTTACTCCCTTGACTTATTTTCCTTATATGGTATTATTTTAGTTCCTTAGTGAAAGAAAAGGAGTTAGTTTTGTTTTGAGTTTTTATAAGAAGCTTGTAATAGTTTTAATGGAGGAAACATTTGTTTTCTTCTAGAAAATAAAAGCAAATGAGTTTGATTGTTTATCTTCTTCCTCTTTCTCTCTTTTTTTTTTTGTTTTTCTAGTTGTAATTTCCTTGTCCCAAGGATCATGAGCTAAGTTCTCTTTTGGGGAGTTAATCCAACTCATGTGAGGGAAAAACAATTGTTGTTGGTTTGGTAGGTTGTTAGGAAGAACAACTAGCTCAACATCCTATCCCAAAATGATAGTTGGTGTAGTGTCTAGTTAGGAATCAAAGCAATGAGCTTAGAGATAAGTCATTGTTTGGTTCCACTTGCTAGCATGTATGAGCTCTTAAGTGAGCCATGCATGCTAGGGATCAAGTTTTCTTCCATTAGGGGCTTGTCTATGAGTCTAGGAAGAATCAATAAACCTTTTCAAATCAACAACTAAATGATAGTTTCACATGAGGAGGATTAGCTCTCCACCTTTTCTTAGTAATTTGTATTTTTTGTATTAAGTGCATGATTTTAACCTTTAATGTTTTTCTTAATGTTTGTGTAGGAAAGAAAACCTAGCATTAGTATTATAACCTTACTCATTAGTTCCCTTTATTGTAACAACCAATTTGTAGTTGTCCTAGACTTTAGGTTGGTTCGAATCCTTACTTTAGCTCTACGAAAACGAAAATCGAGAGTAAGGAAATTTGAGTTGCTTTTGTACCAATTTAGAGAGTTCAAACTCTAAAGACGTAGAAAAGAGCAATATCAAAATAAAACATTGTTTGTTCTAAAATATAGGACTTGTGCTACGGATCGGAATTTGCATCAAGGGGGAACCCCCATTCTCTTTCTTTCTTTCCTTTTCTTTCGTTCTTACGTTTTTGTTAATTTTTTTCGGATTTTGTCTCGTAAACAACCTGTTCGCTCATGGATTTTACGTTCCACTTCCAGGTACCAAAAGTTAGGACTGGGAAAGATAACTGCAGGCGATTATAAGAGTTCTGTAAAAATTTGAACTCATTCTGAAATAACCGACAGCGTCTTGCGCTGTGTGTGGAGTCAAGCGTCTTGTAGTGTGACCAGCGTCCATGAAGTCAAATTGCTTGTTTGTTGCCCCTGTTCAACCACCAGCTTCTCATGATCTACCTTGATCCATTTCCAGGCCTAAATATCTGGCTCTGTATCTGAAAAATTCGATAATCCTTTGGGATTAATCGCATCGACGGATTGAAACGTTTGTTTCAGTTCAAGGGCGGAAAAGTGGGAAGCTACAGGTTCCAAATTTTCAGTACTATTGTAATTTTTTTTATGTTTTTTTTCTGCATGTATGCCATGTATATAGTATTAGGAAAAATTTATGGATTATTATTTAAGTTTTAGCCTCGAATTATGCATGAATCAAGTTCGTATACCGGTAAATATTTATATACGATTACACGGACATGAATTGCATATTAATGTATATTTACATATTAATGGTACTGTTTTGCATGGGTATATGTCTTTCTACGTATAAATGTTTCTTGTTATATGTTTAATATTTCTCTACGTCTACGTACACGGTATTGTCTAATAAGTCGATTTTGTCAAGAAAGAGGAGAACATTCCAACGAGGGTTAAAATCTGAGTTGGGTAAGTTGTTTCTAAACCCTACGGGGTAAAGCTGCTCTCTATAGGACATTCGCAATCTCAATGAGTATTGTCGAAATCGAATTATTATGCAATACAAGAGTCGTATTTTAGTTTAGGTATAATACTTTGCATGTTTAGTTTTGTCGTATTATTCTGCGTATGTATACTATATTCGTATGCTAATGTATTTAGATACGTATGAGTGATTCAAATTTGCCTGTTACTGTTGATATACGTTTACGTAATATCGATTTACAAATTAGCGTACATATCATTATTCTTGATGTATATTTGCATGCGTATGAAAAATATTTATCGATGACACAAGCTTGCCTATTCAGTATAGCTATCATTATGAGTAGAGTATCTTCACATGCTACTGCACCTAGTATTGTATGAGTAGATTGTATTTGCATGTTTGTATTTTAACCCTTGCATAAATCTTTAAAAAATTTAAAAAATTAAAATTAAAAAAAAAATTAAAAAAAAATAAAAATAAAAATTAAATACCGCCTTTGCATAAATTTTAATTCCATAAATCTTAAATCATATTCCAATGGTGTCTAGGAAACTTGAAAGATTGAGGTTACTTAATTAGAACCGTGCTTGCACGAAAAGCCTCCCCTCATATCTCTTTGTGACACTGTCAGTTTGTTGGTTTATGCACACGTATTCCTAGCTTCACTGCTACGTTAGCAGCAGCTTAGGCATATGTTGTTAAACTCTAATGCTTAAGATAATAATAAAATTCGAGTCCTACTAAATTCCTTCTGTAAGTTAGATCTAATTTTATGCTTACATGAGATTAAGGTCTGGTTCCACTAAAGAAATTGAACATACCTATCGTCGAAAAAAATACGATAAGCAATTGCGTAAGTTCTCACCTAAAAATTGTTTTTCTTCTGCTAATTACCTTCATCACAATCCTTCGTCGCCATCAACTTCTGTCATTATGGTTGACGATCCTCCACCAGCAGAGAAGCCCCTCTCGGACTTCTATACTGCATTACAGGAAGGACCTTCTTCCTGCATCAAACTTGAGGACATTGTCGGTGATTTTCGGATCCCACCAAACGTTTTCAGTTTGTTACCTATATATCAAGGTTTGGAGCACGAAAAACCTTACAATCATCTTCGTGAAGCTTCAACAAGTGGCAACAACATTTCACCATCCAGTGATCTCTAAGGAACAACTCTTTGCCCATTTGTTTCCATTCACTTTAGCGGAAAAAGCATCAATCGGCTAGCGGGACAACGACCACGATCTATAGATACATGGAATAGACTAGTTCAAGCTTTCATGCTTCAGTTTTACACTCGAAAAAAACAACCGAAATGCTTGAAAAATTCAATTCTTTTCGTCAAAAATCCTCATGAATCCTTTTACGAAGCATGGAATCGTTTTATCTTGATCTTACGTTAGAATGTCCTCATCACCAACCGGAAAAAGCCCCTTGTTCGTTCATTCTTTAATGGTCTTTCTGATCATCAAAAAGAAACTCTTGATATAATGAACGGCGGTTGCTTCATGGACAAAGGAGCTACCGAAGCTTATACTTTTCTTGAAAAACAAGCGAAAAAAGGTACACACTGGGGTAACACTGAGTCATCTCGGTCACCAAAGGACAATGTTACAAAGGCCACATCTATTTTTGAGGTAAAACCCGATCCCGAAATAAAAAATTTGATAGAATCCCTAACTAAAAAAGTAGATGCCCTAGCAGTTCAAGTAAATGATCAACTACCAAAACCAGTCATGAACGTTGACACCGCCCTTTGTGTCCTTTGTCTTAGTCCTGACCATCCTGATGCATATTGTCCCTTGTTATATGCTTCCCCTACTAAACAATCGGAGGAGGCATGTGCATTCAACATTCCCAATGCACAGTGGAGACAACATCCGAATATCTCTTGGCGCCAAAATAACCAACAAATGGGGGATCCTCCAGGTTTCGCTAATCCACCTGTTCGACTACCAACAATTTTATTCCATACCGCCAAGGAAATAATCAACAATACCAACAAGGTCAATTTCAAAATAATTCCAATGCTAACTATCAAACCAACCGCAGCCTTGTTCCAGCTAATCCAGATCCCAACTATAATCAACAACTTCTCAGCAATAATCATGAACTACTACCTGTTGCACAACCTGCGCAACCCGTTTCGGATAGGACAAACAAGACTTTCTTAGTTTACATGAACCAACAGTCTCAAATTTTAACGTCTATCCAACAATCACTTCAACAATTGGCGCAAGAAAAGAGTCATAAAGGCGTGTTTCCTGCACAAGCAGTTCCAAACCCTAAACCAGCAAACTCAGCCTTTGAACTCACCAATGCCTCTGGTACAAGCACCCCCAACCAAGGTGAGGTGCATGCAATCACTACTCTACGATCCGAAAAACGTAGACAATCGATCGTTATGCGGATGATCAACCAAAGGAAAAAGAGGGTTCTAAGGAATCTATTTCTAATAATGAACCTACGGAAGATTCCCCAGATCCAACAAAGTCAACACCTCCGAATGTAGGAATTAAGCAAGTAGACCCTTTTGCCAAGTTCCGCCCTAAGGCACCGTTTCCTGCTCGCTTGGCAAAGAATAAACCCCGAGAATTTTTTTTGAAATTCGAGAGACTTTTCAAAATTTAACAATCAACTTACCTTTTCTCGATGCCTTAAAACTATTACCAAAACATGCAAAATTTCTGAAGATATGTGCACCACAAAAAAGGAGAACTAATGTTCCTCAACAAGCGTTCCTCATTTGAGAGCAGTTTCCCTCCATCACCGACACACAATGGTATAGTAAAATACAAGGACCCTGGTAGACCAACGGTTCCATGCACCTTAGGTGACAAATACACGGCTACTGCACTACTAGACCTAGGAGCTAGTGTGAACTTACTTCCATATTATTTATTTAAACAACTAGGTCTTCATGAGCTCAACGTAACTATACCACCACTGAGAAAGAGTTTCTCGCCGTTGTATATGCGTTGGATAAGTTTCATCCTTACCTAGTGGGTTCTCCAACTATTGTCTACACTAACCATGCGGCACTTCGTTATCTATTAGCGAAAAAAGATGCAAAACAAAGGTTAATCCGATGGATTCTCCTTTTGCAAGAGTTTACTCTCGAAATTAGAGATAAAAAAGGTTGCGAAAATGTGGTTGCAGACCATTTATCAAGACTTGTCAGTGATGTTGATACTGATACCGAACCTATCTGTGATTCCTTTCTAGATGAACACTTGTACTCTATTTTTTTGTCCCCTTGATACGCCGACATAGTAAATTACTTAGTTACCGAGGAAGTCCCTTTATCTTGGTCTCGTAATGACCGGAAAAAGTTTTTATCCATTGTGAAATTCTATTTCTGGGATGATCCCTACCTCTTCAAGTATTGTTCAAACCAACTAATCTGCCGTTGTTCAAACCAACTAATCTGCCGTTGCATTCCCGACTGGGAACACAACGATGTGTTATCCTTCTACCATAAACAATCTTGTGGTGGTCATTTTAGTGGTAAGAAAACTGCGGCCAAGGTTCTACAATGTGGTTTTTATTGGCCAACACTGTTTAGAGATGCACATGAGCATTGCAAAACATGCAATCGCTGCCAGCAGTTAGGTCGCATTACTCAACGCAATATGATGCCCTTAAATCTCATTCTAATTGTGGAAATCTTTGATGTATGGGGCATCGACTTCATGGGTCCATTTCCAAATTCTCATGGCTTCCTATACATACTTGTAGCAGTTGACTATGTGTCAAAATGGATTGAGGCATTGGCATGTCGTGCTAACGATCATAAAACGGTCGTTTTGTTAAGTAAAGAAAATATTTTCTCTCGATTTGGTGTTCCAAAAGCTATAATTAGTGACGGGGGAAAACATTTCTGCAATAAAATTTTTGAATCATTAGTAAAGAAATATGGAGTCACACACAAAGTGGCAACTCCGTATCATCCTCAAACCAGTGGTCAAGTAGAAGTCTCTAATCGAGAAACCAAATCCATTTTGGAAAAAACTGTCAATCCATCTTGGAAAGACTGGTCTCTACGATTATCTAATGCCTTGTGGGCATACAGAACAGCTTTTAAGACACCTATAGGGATGTCTCCGTATCGCCTCGTTTTTGGAAAACCTTGTCATCTACTGGTTGAACTTGAGCACCGTACTCTATGGGCCATCAAAAGCCTAAATTATAACACTAACGTGGCAGGCGACAAGAGAAAATTGCAGTTAAATGAGCTTGAGGAAATTCGGAGTGATGCCTATGATCTCTCGAAATCCTATAAAGCCAACATGAAAAGAGTGCATGACAAGCACATATTGAGAAAAAAATTCAAAGTCCGTCAAAAGTTTTGATGTACAACTCAAGATTACACATTTTTCCGGAAAATTAAAAACTTCGATGGTCTGGGTCCTTCTTCATTGTCTCTGCATCACCCCTTATGGGGCTATCTCTGTGAAAAACGTAAATGATGGTAGCGAATTTCAAGTAAATGGCCATCGCCTTAAACATTATCATGAGTTGCGCTCTCCAGATGTCGAAGAGACTCTTCTCAATGATCCAATCTACACAGACTAATAGATTCGCTGGTGTGCTTCTTTCCATGTATTTAATCAGGAAAAGTATGCCATTAGGGTAGCCGGGCCCTCTTCTATTTTCTTTTCTAAAAATCTCTAGAGTGTGTGGTTGCAAGCGCCGGAACCTTAGTCCATAAAAACTCTACTTGGTGAGTATAAATGTCTTTCCGATAATCGAAAGCAAACGCGTGCCTCTGGAAAACAATGGGTGCCAAAAATTTCAAATCCTTCTTTCTCTTCCCTTTTCTATTCTCTTCCTCGCGAACTCCAACTCATCATTTGGTGTAAATCTCACCCATCTCGAATTGGTAATGGTCGTAGTACTTTTGCTCGAAAGCGACGTGCGAAAAGGATGAGGTGGTGTATGAACTGTCAAACTCCTTTCTGTCCGGGTCTTGATCTTCTATCCGAGATGAGCCGGTATAAGGTATATTATTGTCTGACACCAGCTCAGCAGGATAAACTTCGTCGTCGTCCCGTTATTCCCACAGGTTGGGAATCGTCTTGAGGATCTGACGTTAAAAGACTCACATTCGTCTTGAGGATCTGACATTAAAAGACTCACATTCGTCTTGAGGATCTGACGTTAAAAGACTCACAATCGTCTTGAGGATCTGACGTTAAAAGACTCACATTCGTCTTGAGGATCTGACGTAAAAAGACTCAACATGTATATTGATAAAACGCTGTTTATACACGAACGTTTATTGGTTTTCAATTACTTATTTTCTTAAGTCCGAGGTCCACAGTCCAAATTCCAACGTCCGTATAGTCGTACGTTTTAGTCAAGTTACCTTACTCACGTGGGTTTGGTAGGATAGGTCAAGTAAGGGATCGTCCAAACCTTAGGGCTCGGATAGGTTCACAACTGGAATTACAACTTTTGGTGAGTAGGATTTTTAGGTTTTTTTAATTGGTTTAATAAATATTACGGTAATGCAATTAATGTAAATTACTACGGTGATTTTTATGTAGGTAAACAAAGGTGGAGAAACAGGGAGAGAGTTAATCATGCTCATGCAAGAATCATTTTTCAACAGTTTTTATTACCAAATCACTACATCTCTAGTTCGTCTCGTTTCGGAGACGACGTCGAGTATTGATCCCTAGTGCATGCCCACATCTCTAGGTCGCATTTCATTAGCATAAGGAGTTTCAATAATACCTCATCTCTGGTATATTATTTCAGCTCCTGGCTTGATTTCACATCAGCTGGACGAATTGGAGAGCTATCTGACACCATATGCATCACTCTTGATTTCAGCTTGATTTCACTCATAAGCATCACTCTTTTCGCCCGGGTCGCTATGGCAGCTTCACTAGCCAACGTCGGCATCTAGATTTATCCGATTTGAGCTTCGGAAGTTTGCTGCTTCTTTATATGTGGACCTGCTCTGCACTGGTTTTGTTCTTTTGGAAACTTCGGCTCTAGTCACGCTCTGTTGGGCTTCACGGGGGTTGAGTGGGAAACTTCAAATATTCCCGTATTCCCGTACTTGGCAGCTTCACTAGCCAACGTCGGCATCTAGATTTATCTGATTTGAGCTTCGGAAGTTTGCTGCTTCTTTATATGTGGACCCGTTCTGCACTGTTTTTGTTCTTTTGGAAACTTCGGCTTTAGTAAGGCTTTGTTGGGCTTCACGGGGGTTGAGTGGGAAACTTCAAATATTCCAGTATTCTCGTACTTCGATGCATGTTTTATCATTATATTCATTTTAATTGCGGAAACCTGCAAAAGTACAAAAATATAATTATTACATGATTATTAAACACATAATCGACCAAAATGCTATGTCTCTCGGGGTTTAATATTACAGTTTTGGGTGCTTATCATATATACTCGTTTTTTTTTTTTTTTTTATTATTAGCACCTAGCATGGTGCCCAAAGAGAGTCGTGATATGCACCATCGGACATTTCCTAGTTCGTACGGGCAATGGATTCCACCAGGCCAACCCCGATCAGTTTTCTATGTGACTGTTTCGGGGCGGTTTGAGGCTATACCATATGTACTAAGGGTAATATTATTATTAGACTATTGCACATTGGTCAGGGATGGTACCGTCCTGAACCCTAGGCCCCCAAACATAAAGGTTAAGCCACAGTCTGGCTGGATTGGGTTCGCCGAGAGCCGACATGAAAGTTGCCTGAGTTAAGCTTGTTATGATGTGTTGTTTTATTTGGACTTCCGGTGTTGTTGACACGTTCTTCTCGACTTGTACATTTGTATATAAAAGTGTACATAAATAAACACAAAAAAATAAAAAAAAAATGTTTGAATGTGATTTTTTTTCATATTCTAGTGGATGGAATTTTTAATGCCGACCGTTTTGATATCTCATCTGTTCAATTTGGAGTTGAAACGAATCGAATTTTCACGTTTGAAATTTCGGAACATTTCGGGACATAAAAGAAATTTCTGATATTCATTTGGGCTTGGGCCAAAATTTTGACCCGACCCAAAAATCAAAAATCCGGGTACAAAGCCCACGCGCGAGGCACCCACGCGTCCACCCCTCTCATTTCTTCTTCCACAAAAATCGGATCTTGGTCCCCCATACACATCACTCGCGCGCGCGACAAGGCAGGTGTGAATTCGACCCGCGCACGCGGGCCAAAGTACACCAAACTCAACCCCCTTCCTCCAGCACCATCTCCTCCACCTCTTGCTATTTGCACCCTCAAAAGATCATCTACACCGCGCTATGGCAGCACGAAGGAGAATCACAGTTGAACGAAATTTTGGAACTCTCTACAATTTCGGGATGTTTCACCCATTTTTCGATGAAGAAATTGCTAGTAGAGAGTGGGAATATCTATTGCACCGAATTCCAGCTCAGTACTCTAACGATTTAGTGTTGAAATTTTACAACAATGGAGGTTTCCGGGGTGACAAATTTTGGATTACGACGGATGGGTTGGAACGTGAACTCACGCTGGAGTTGATTTCGAATACCGCACAGATTCCGATAAATTCTGATAGTCCGACCCTATTATTGTCAGAATATCCGACCACGAGGGATTTGATGTTTGACACGCTTCTCGAGGGAGAGTACAACACCGCTCGAATGCGTGTACCAAAGATTCGCCGGGCGTAACCAATTAGCCGTCACTTTCGGGTCGGGCGTCTAAACGCCATTGGAACTTCAAAGACGCGTCGACGCGTGAACAAGACTTTCTTACACCTCTTTGTGGATCCTACGGAGAGGAAGAACACTTTCTGTATGGTCCATTTCACGGGCCATATTCTTCTGACCGCGTCAAAACAAATTCGACTCCTCTTGTCAGACTTGTTACTTTCGGCTTATGGTTAACTTAGGGTTCCATCCGCTACTCCTTTCATTGAAACAAGGTCTTTCGAGAATTTTGGAATTTTGAGACTTGTGTTTTAGACCACTTGGGACCCGGTAGCTAGAGATGACATTGAGCATGATAACGTACCTCCTCCTCCTCCTTCACCACCCGATTGTTTTAATGAAGATACCATCGCCCGAATCAATACTCCTATGGGCCTTGAGGCACATGAATACTAGTATCGCGGGATGTTTCTTCGCCAGAAAGAGATGCTTACTTCCCGCATGACTTCCAAAGAAGAAATGAGAAATCGCCAAGGCCGTTTCGAGAATGATGATGGCAACTCGGCAGCAATTCCAAGATCGGTTACTTCTGATCTATAGGCCACATTCCGACCGGTCATTTCGGCTTCGTAAATGCGTGGCGAAGACATAGAAACCGGGGTTCATCTTCTCGCTAACCCGGAGGATTCCCAAAGAGTCGTTTATTTCCCTTGGTTTAGAAATGACTATGTCATTTATTTCCCTTATGCATTGCATTTTTATTTTTTTTAGTGCTAAAATTATTATATATCGGTTGATTTCTCATAATTTTGTATCTCCAGACGGTTTGAATGAGAAATTATTTATGTTATGCGAATATAGTACTTTCAAAAATATGAGTTTGCTCCTTGATTCATTGGGCCTACTCTCAAAGCCCAACGGTCAGAACCCAACGGACTGATCCAAACGATCAGATGCCCAACGGTCAGAAATCAAGTTATAAATACAACTCTCCTTTCCCACTTTCACTCATTCCCTTCTCTCACTCTTCACAAATTCTTCTTCACAAATTTTCAAATTCTTGAACATAATGAATCAAATAAAGCGATGGGAAAAGGAGCAACGCGATTGGGCTATCACACTATTCGTGATAACAGTGTTTATCATTGGTCTGCTGTCACTCATGCATAACATGATCCAGAACATCTAGATCTATGTAACTATCTCTCTTTCCGTCTGTCGTTTTGTATATTAGTATGGTGTGTTAAATAATTCTCACACATTTGTACGGGTTACGTATTAAATGGAGAAGTTCCGTATTACATATTTGTGTATATTAGTTGTCTTTTCCTCTCTAAAAAAATAAAATAAAAATAAAAATAAAATAAAATAAAAAATAATAATAATAAATAATAATAATAAAAATAATAAATAAAAATAAATAAGTATATAAATAAACAAACCATAACAAAGTAAGGTCATCCAAAACTCACCAAAATAATTAATGGATACACATGGTGTTCAGAGAAAATCGCGCACGCTACAAGGTAAGCATAACACTGGTCACACATGCAGCTCGATTATTCTATCCTTATTCTATTACTGAGTTATGATCATCATTTCTGAAATTACGTGTAAGTCTAACTACCCTGTGAAACTTTCCTCCGTATTTTCTAACATTCAACCATCTCATTAATTGTATTTGGATATCTGACATGACAAATACTTACTATGGATCCCCATTGATGTTGTTCATAATCACATGGGTCATTAACTACACTTGGATTCCAGATTGGTACAGACTCATATTTTGGCTATAAGTCTCTTCTTTTTCAGCCATTCTTATTCAAACATTTTCACTCTCCTTCCCTCAGTAATACTTCCAATGGATCAACCAAGAAAAATAACGGCTGAACAAGACTACCTGAAAACTTTCGAAGATGGCCGGTTTTCTCCTTATTTTGACACCGAAATCATACGTCGCGGATGGGCGCCTCTTCTATCATTCATTCAGCACCGGTTATTCCCGAGATTTGGTTTTGATGTTCTACCAATTTAGCGGATCTGAAAATGGAAAATTCTACTTCAATGCCTATGGACGACGATCGGAGTTGACTAAGGACATGCTCTCCGACATACTTCAAATCCCAGTGAATACCTAGGAGTCCCTTTTCCAAGAGTCATCATTTGATTCCACCAAATCTTTACTACGAGCTACCGTATCTCATGACGAAGACAGAAATACACATCACAGTGTTCTTCCACGCTATTTGAAACAGAATCAACGTGTTGTGCTCCACTTTGGTTGGGACCTGATGTGGTAGGTGCGTCACACCAATCAGAAGTCACAAAGCCTCAACTTCACCTACTTTGGATTTTGCAGACTCAAAGAGATGATTTTTGTCTAATCCAACACCTCTGGAGCGTAATCACTAAGAAAACAAGAAGGTCAGCACCTCTACCCACTTTAGTCACGCAAATTTATGATGCGTTGGGGTTATCCAAGAAATTTCTCGAGAGACACCCCTTCAAAGAGCACATATAAATGTACTCCAAACAGACTACTCCGTTGGTTTTGGACTCCTGATACAAAGATAGATGAACAGCACGACCCAAGCTTAAATCCTGACCATGTCTTTGAGGAAAATGCCATGTTTAATATTTTTAATCCTATGGAAGGCATTCAACTTCTTCATCGGGGCTTGGGGAACTACACGCTTCGTCAAAATATCATCATTACAACTCTTAAGGATTTCCAAGAACGTCAAGCAATGCATGATGTTGAACAGGAGGAACTAATGGGAATTCATTCTCAGTCCTTGCAGAATCACGCTCTCCTTATGGAGAATCAAACTGCACTCTCTCTCCCAAGGGGACATTCGGATTTCGGCCAACAAATAGAAGACCTAAACAGTCTGGTGCAAAATATGCATCTCCAAGATCAACATAAGAATCCTTGATATTACAAAGTCAATAAGTATATAATCATATATGTTATTACGTTTTTCCGTCGTACTATGTATTTTGTCTTATATTTTTGTTTTCTTTTGTATGCAATGCTTAGTAGGATTGTCATCATTTCCTTTGTGACTAATATAATTTTAACATGTGCTACAGGAGGGTCTATTTTCTTACATACTCATTTTTCCATCCAGTTTGCCTGTATCGTTACCCATTTCTTTACTTCATCCACCATGGCATCTTCATCAAACATTGCATCTTCATCATCCATGGTACCTCCCAAACTCATTCCTGAGCAATCCTTTCAGTCTATGATGGATTCCAATGCCTATGGCCATCTCTTCCATGATTACATCACAAACATTGGGTGGTCTTCCCTAATTCTTCAACCTGACCAAACTTATTCTCCGAGTTTGACTGCATACTTTTATGCTAATATGGAAGACACACCAGCATTCAACCATGCGCATAGTTTCTACTTAGACGGGTTCACAATCCGAGTTGGTGACACACCTCATATCTTTTCTGAACAACAACTTGCCCTAACTTTGGACCTTCCATACCACGAACCTGCTGCATCTTGGCATTACATCTATCATAATTCTTACCGTTCCTTTCAGTGGTAAGCGTTTCGCGACTCTTATGGTGATGGTCTTGAGATCAAACGAGAAGGCGATGGCCATGTGCCATGGCGCAACATCACCATTCCATTAGCAAGCATGACTATGAACATGGGGACTGCAATGTTATTTGTCCTCCTAAACATTATGGGAGATTGGCATTTTTCTACTGCCAATGAGGCTGCTTGCGTTGTATTCAGTGCACTAGCTCAGGGTCATGCATTATTTAATATTTTAGGTTGTGTTATCTCCAGCAAAGCCTGAAACGAGCTCGCACTTTTCAGGATCAATATATACTTTTACGATCACCACCTTGCGGATCATGAAGACACATTTCCCACAGTTTGCAGCTACTTTCCATGACTGGGTCAAGGTGGATTCCATGTGCCCAGCAAACAGAATCATTCGCTCATTGAGGTTTCGTCAATGGAAGCGTCCCGCTCGATACCTTAGGCATGTTCGATGTTACCCAAAGGATAAAAAGAAGAAGACCAATTTGAGGGAATCCGAAGACAAAGAATGGGCAGAAATTTGGCAGACTATTATCTATTGGCGCGATGCTAAGGAAATGCATTTCCTTAAAGAGGACGCCAAACCTTCACATCCTGCTGGATGGTAAACTTGCGCTTGCCATTGTACATATATCTAGATAAACCTCATGTTTGGTGTGCTATTGGTTGTCATGTTTCGTATGCTATTGTTTTTCATTATTTCGTGTGCTATGTTTAGTGTGCTATTGAACATTTTCTTGTTCTTTCTGAATAATATATTATGATCTCTAACCTCTCTATTCCAGCAATCTAGCCCTAATTTTACTCATGGCTCTCAGGTACTTTCTCTCTTTATTTATTGATCTTTCGAGGACTAAGCATCATTCTGTTTGGGGGTGCTTTAAACCTGTAGCAAAAATTAGGCATCTTGTAGCCTGTATATAGTTTTTATTTTCATATTAATAATTGTACTTAGTAACAAAGTCTTGTTTCCTTTTCAATGATGAAAATTGTCTAGAAATCTCACATTAGTATCCGAATTAGGATTTGTTTTAAGAAACTTTAGATAATACGCATGCAATAGTTTATACATCTTTTCATGAATATTCATGTATCGAGTATCATCGATTGTACATGGCGATGTAAGTTTGGAACCAATGGTTAGTTACTTTAACTATCAATCCTGTGAGAATCTAACCAAAAGCCTTGATATGAGTGATTTGTGTGTGATGACCGCGGAGGAGTAGTTTTTCGATTAGAGGAAATCACGATCTACTTACTTGATCACTATCCAACCCTAGGCTTTAGGCCTTCTTTGGATCGACATTTAGGCCTTACTTTTACCGATCGACATAAACTAAAAAAAATTCTTTACCCATCTATTAAACCAAATAAAAAAAAACTTTTGACCGCTAGTCACTGAAATGTGGAAGAATAAAAAGAACCTTTCCCAAATCAAACCTTTCATTTGCTTCACCAAAAAAAATTCATGTTCTTACCCATCTATTAAACCAAATAAAAAAAAAACAATACCTAAATGATGAGTATGAGGAATATGATGAAATGTGGAAGAATAAAAAGAAAAACTTTGACTTGTCCCTCCAATCAAAGTCAGTTTATTTTAGCTTCTATTTTGTTGAAAGAAAAATAGAATCATGTTCTTAAGCAAGATTGTTTAAAAAAAAAAAAAAAAAAAAAAATCATCGAGATCCGGAGGCTTAAGAACAAGGTTGGAAAACTCAGTTAGAAGAAGGAAAGAAGACAAGGATTTCTCTAGTGTAAACATATGAAGACCCTATTCTCTCATACTCGTAAATTTTGATTATCCATTTCCATTTTCTTGTACACTATCCACCTAAGCCCCACAATACCTAATAAAGACCTCTAACTCAATTAGGAGTAGGGTGGTGTGATAATAAGTAGTAGACGTGATTGATCGACATCGGCTCCTCTGACTGTCATTGAGATGTGAGGAAACGTGTGCCCACTGCACACTGGAGTTAACAAAACCTGAGTGGTAAAATTTTGAGTGGAATTGTGTTTTGACACATATCTATGAAAAGTTTTGAGTGGATCCCTTGGAGAACCCATTTAGGTACGCTCTCCAAGGGATCCAGAAACAACCCTGCTAGTACATTTCAATGAAAAGTTCACTGCATGAATAATCATATGTAGATGTTTTAATTATTGAATACATATTAACTTGAGTTTCAAAGAAATCAATCCTCGTTCCCTGTAAGGAGATGTATGGATATCCGAGATTAATTTAGGAAACGAAGTTTACGTCATTTGAAGTCGTTGTAGTATAAATGAAGTTTGTGAGTATCTTTTTTTCAAAAAACTCTTTACGAGGCTATAACTTCGTCCACTAGGGAATTCCTAGTGGTTTAAGGCCTGTTGCATATGGTCAATGCAACCGCTCTCTGCTGAAAACGAGAATTAGTTTAGGACTACACATTTTTGGGCCACTTATCTATTTTAGTGTCTCTTTGCTTCTTGAGGACAAGCAAAGTCTTTGTTTGGGTAGTGTGATAAGCACCCAAAAGTGTATTATGAAACCCCATTGAGACATATAAATTTGGTTAATTATGTGTTTAATAATCATGAAATAAATGTGTTTTCATACTTTTGCGGTATTTGCATAAAAACATGGAAATATTGGTTAAACCTCGCGATAAAGCACGAGGAACGGTATATATGAATTCTTCCAAATTAAGCACGTAAGCATCAAACTTCCAAAGCTCCTACCTTTCGAACCAGGACTCCAAATACGACAAGAGAGCTGCTCAGACAATCAGGGTGATAAACTCTACGCATAGGCGGGAAGTTGTAAAACTACCAAATATTAGATACCAATCGGATCGCATGGACCCATTATCTTGGGGCCACAAGATTGGATGAGTCATCAATCATGGAGCATGTCAAGACAAAAATAACAAATTATTGGTGCAAAGTTGACACCTTGCATGTAATAAATTAGATTAGGTGTTAATAGTGAAAAAAAGGCAAGGTGTCACTTTGTTTTAATGTGGTGGATAAAAATGAATTAATGTGGTTTGATGATTCACGTGGGAGGAAATGAGATTTCTCTCAAATGGAGAAGAAATTAGACAAGGGTGGGGGACACTCCATTTACTCCCTTGACTTATTTTCCTTACATGGTATTATTTTAGTTCCTTAGTGAAAGAAAAGGAGTTAGTTTTGTTTTTAGTTTTTATAAGAAGCTTGTAATAGTTTTAATGGAGGAAACATTTGTTTTCTTCTAGAAAATAAAAAGTAAGTGAGTTTGATTGTTTATCTTCTTCCTCTTTCTCTCTTTTTTTTGTTTTTCTAGTTGTAATTTCCTTGTCCCAAGGATCATGAGCTAACTTCCCTTTTGGGGAGTTAATCCAACTCATGTGAGGGACAAACAATTGTTGTTGGTTTGGTAGGTTGTTAGGAAGAACAACTAGCTCTACATCCTATTCCAAAATGATAGTTGGTGTAGTGTCTAGTTAGGAATCAAAGCAATGAGCTTAGAGATAAGTCATTGCTTGGTTCCACTTGCTAGCATGTATGAGCTCTTAAGTGAGTCATGCATGCTAGGGATCAAGTTTTCTTCCATTAGGGGCTTGTCTATGAGTCTAGGAAGAATCAATAAACCTTTTCAAATCAACAACTAAATGATAGTTTCACATGAGGAGGATTAGCTCTCCACCTTTTCTTAGTAATTTGTATTTTTTGTATTAAGTGCATGATTTCAACCTTTAATGTTTTTCTTAATGTTTGTGTAGGAAAGAAAACCTAGCATTATTATTATAACCTTACTCATTAGTTCCCTTTATTGTAATAACCAATTTGTAGTTGTCCTAGACTTTAGGTTGGTTCGAATCCTTACTTTAGCTCTACGAAAATGAAAATCGAGAGTAAGGAAATTTGAGTTGCTTTTGTACCAATTTAGAGAGTTCAAACTCTAAAGTCGTAGAAAAGAGCAATATCACCAACCAAACTGGAGAATTGAAGAACCATCCATGCAAAAAAATTAGTGTAGCTGTATTGCACTAAAACAAAATCTTATTGTTCTCATTTGTATTCGAGAATATAGTTTCAATGGATAATAGCAATACACCATTGACAATATGAGGTTTTGCCAAAGCCATATCCATGAATTTAGCATAAAATTCTTGGTTGAAACATAACCAAAGTTGCACAATTTAACAATGTCACTTGCACCACAGCTGTACATGAATATATTGTTTATTGTTGGGTATTTGAATTAAATTTCGAGAACGTACATTAAGACATCAGATTTTAAAGTATGTTGAAGTTTGGCTATCTGCCTATCTAATTTCTTGGTGCATGATCTCACTCATGTTTCAATTACTCATTTCATACATGATCTTGGCAATGGTAATGGTTCCCAGACAATTAGTAACCTTTTTATCACTTCATTATGCAGGTCATCCACCATAATACACTCTAAAGAATGAGCCGTAACGTCTTCGAAACATACTGATAGAGTAGAGGAATTCACACCCTTGAGCCTGCTGCTGCTACTAACAACTTTTCCTTGGAAAACAACATTGGAGCAAACAACTTTGGGACAATGTACAAAGGAAAGCTGTATATATTTTTACTAGGTAAGTATCTATTGAAACTAGTTTTATGGAAAATTAACCAGGTATTAGTTGAGCAACAGGATCACTCAAAGCACTGTGATATTACCTGGTGTTTATCATATTACATGCATTTAATGTAATATTACTCGCCACAGCTCATCAAACTGGCTGATGTGTGGTTTGCATACTTAATGGTCTTCATGAGTTCCATTTATCAAAAGATTCTCTAGGACCTTATGAACCCAGTTACTGGGGTAGGTAATTTCCTTAGTCCTTTTCTTTTTTACTAGTCCCTTCCTTTTGTGTTGCACGGGTATGGCTGAGACACGGCAGTGTTTCTCCAAAGACACAACATTTTCAGTTAAAATATGGAGTGTCCGAGAAGGGTACAACTTCCATTTTGAAGTACCCATGCCCCCTGGCCTTAAATAAATTAGTATTATGTGTTTATTTGTTCATAGGATACAAAAAATGTAAATCCGCACCACATTCTTTCATATTTATTTGAATGAAAGTGCTTTGAATCAAGTCTTGCAGATTTTATATGTTCACTATCCCAAGTAGTGGATACATGGGGCATTTTCTTTTCATTATTTCTTATAAATATTATCCTTAACCTGCAACAACTTCTAAGTATGAATGGGCCACACACAGAAAACGTTCTTGGTGGATCCCTGGGAAGAGTTGCAGCTACTGGAGAAGGGGTACCCTTTGCGACAGAGGGCTCCTCTGAAGATGATCAAAAGGCTTTGATTGGCACAGGTCAAAATGATGGCATCTGGATTTGCCTGACCAGAAAATGTTCAATTTACTTGAACAGGTTCGGATGGATCATACACCAAATGAAAATTATTATTTTGCATTGGAGGATTTCACGAATCCTGCTTGAGAATACAATTACGGTGCTTTCGGGACCACGTTGATGGGAAGCTTACATACTTGATGCACCTCGGAGAATCCACCGCCTTGATGAATCATATGTAGAAGTCGATGAACGTAAACCTTTTGATGCAGATCAATCACCTTTTGAAATGCTTGATGAGTACATTAACTACTTTGATGCCTATGACAATGACTTAATGTTAAATTTCGATGCTTCTGAGTTTGGCGAAGTTGGGGTTCCTAATATGGTGCAACCAGCCCTAATTGGGGAGGTAACAATATGCCATTACATCTTTCTAGCACCAGAAATCACTTGTACGAGCTGTATTTTAACCTGTTGATGTGACAACAGGTGTATACTGGGAACGAGCATGCTCTCCTGCCATTCCTTGAGCCTTCAGAAACAAATGTGGAAGGTGCTTCCTCTTCTGAGCAAAAGCCAACAATTGCAAAGACTGCAGCAGGTTGAGATTTTGATTTGGATTGTGATTTTTCTAATTTACTTTGTACGCTTTTGTTTTGCATTTGGGTCAAATGGGATATAAAAGGATAAATCTGGTGTTCCATGCTTGATTTCCATGTTAGTAAACGTTTCTGCTGGGTGAATACTGACTATATAGGTTTTAGTTTCAGAAATTCTTTTCTTTTTTCCTTTCTCTTGCCTCTCTATCTCATCGGGGTCTCTTCATCTTTTTGTGGTGCAGATGTCCAATTTGATAAAGGTTACCATCGCTTAACAGGTCAGTCACATGTTGGGATCTATCTCTGCTCCTACTGCATATGCAGCTGATCTTCCAATGAAAGATGCTGCCTTCAGACAGAATTCAGCAGCACGCTCTTCTAGTTCAGTTCATGTTACAGCAGGGATGATCCACGTAAGTGGCATGACACTTATTGATAGCGATAAGATTTGGTCATTGGGAAAGAGTGGAAAAGCAGACCTTCTCCTTCCATATGGCATGACAATGAGTAATGTGAATTTGATCAGCAGCTCCTTTGAACCAATGGGCAACACACTGTCGAGCAAGGCTACAGCGGTGATATTTTTCGCAGTGGCTTCTATTTCTTCTTTCTCTGGGTCATGCTTCTCTCAATGAGCTGCAAAATTGGAAGCTACATCTATACGAGATAATTGGTTTAACAGTTGGAGAGACTTTTCTTGCACTTCATATTATTATAAATAAGACTCCATTAAGTTTGTTTCAGTGAGGAATATGGATGTTTATGATATACAAGTTTATTCTAGAAGATTAACAACAACTTCAAAACAATGAAATTCAATACAAGATCACAGCAATCATGGTTTTGCAAATCTAACCAAACTCCGCAAAACCTCTTAACAACATGAGTACATGCATCACATCCACCCTGCTTCTAAAGCATAACACCTTACTTGGAAGATTCAAATAATGCATAGTATTTCTGATTTAAGTATCTTATACGCCAGATATAATTAACTAAAAATCAGAACGTTAACAATATGGATGACTTATTAGACGCCCTTTGAAGAATGCCAAGCATACAAGTGTTGATATGTATGCCAGATTATTACGCTTAATACTATGTCACGTGCTTACAATTATTAGAAAATCATCATCAGATTTATACAGTCCTAATCGTTGTTATACTGCCCATTGCAAATGGAAAACTATTATCCTGAGACGAGGTATTTCAAGTTCATTTGAAACCACATCTAATTAAGCATACACTTTTTTTTTTTTTTTTAATTTTCCATAGCTTTGTACTCAAAAATTGTATATGTAGCAGTTTGGCATTATAAGAACACATCTGAATTTTTGTTCTGCTTTAACTTGGTAATCAGGAAAAAAAACACGTTATTTTGGCTATAATTTGGGATCTGCAACTGATATTGAAGAGTCGGATGTTAGTGGCTTTGATGGGGAGGATACTTCTTGGATCTCATGGTTTTGTAATCTGAGAGGGAACGAGTTCTTCTGTGAAGTTGATGATGATTATATTCAAGATGATTTCAACCTTTGTGGTTGGAGCAGCCAAGTCCCCTATTATGATTATGCACTCGACTTGATTTTGGATGGTTGAATCACTTTTTTTTCCCCTCAATTCTCATCAACAAACTTGCTGATTATGTCAAACTGGAGCACGAGAAATCAGAAATCATTATTGAAAGTAAGTTTTTTATTCTCCTTTCGGTGTGTGCACAAAGCGTTGTTATAGAATTGTTAGAATGATTGCTAGGGCAGGACACTTATCTCACTACTCAGTAAAGATTCCTACCCCTCTTTGATAAATAATGAATCGGCCTTTCGACGGGTTTGATGAACCGAGAGTTGGGGGCCACACGAAACCTGAAAAGCGGAATTCCTATCCCTGGTATTCCCAGCTTGAAATATGCTCGAGGCATTTGTTTATTGATGCTTGATCTAACGTTATTTTGAAATGACGTTTTGTGGTTAAAGATGTTATGCTATGCTCTTCCAATCTTCTCCTCCTCATCATCATCACCTTCCATTCTCCCCCAATAAAGATTTCAACCATGATTGCAATGACACTACAAAAGGATCAATGAAGTTGGTATGTACACATTGGATAATTAATTGGAACTCGGAAACTGGATGCACATGCAATGGACTAACTTCAAAAAATAATTAACCGGAAATCAGAAACTGGATGCAAATACATGCATTGAACTAATCTCAAAGAATAATTAACAGAAAATCGAAAACTGGATGCAAATGCATTAAACTAATCTCAAAAAATAATTAAAGGGAAATCAAATACTTAACCTCAAATAATAACTAACGGGAATCGGAAAATTGATACAAATGCATCGAACTAACCTCAAAGAATAATTTATGGGAAATCATAAACTGGATGCAAATACATCGAACTAACCTCAATGAATAATTAACAGAAAAATCGGAAACTGGATGCAACTGCATTAAAATAACCTTAAAGAATAATTAACGGGAAAACAGTAATCTCAGAATAATCATAAACTGGATGCAACTGCGCTGAACTAACTTTGAAGAATAATGATATATCAAAAGTATTTAACAGGAAATCAGAAACTTGATGCAAATGCATTGGGGGGGGGGGGAATCAAAACTTGATGCAACTGCATTGAAATAACCTCAAAAAATAATTAATGGGAAATCGGAAATTGGATACAAATGCATTGAACTAACCTCAATGAATAATTAATGGGAAAATTGGAAACTAGATGCAACTGCATTAAAGTAATCTTAAAGAATAATTAACAGGAAAACGGTAACCTCAGAATAATCATAAACTGGATGCAATTGCGCTAAACTAACCTCGAAAAATAATGATATATCAAAAATATTTAATGGGAAATCAGAAACTGGATACAAATACATTGAACTAACCTTAAAGAATAATTGACGAAAAATCGGAAACTGGATGTAACCGTACTAAACTAATCTCAAACAATAACTAACAAGAAATTGGAAACATAATGCAAATGCAGCAAACTAACCTCAAGGAGTAGTTAACGGGAAATAGAAAATTGGATGGAAATGCACTGAACTAATCTCAATGAATAATTAATGGGAAATCATAAACTAGATGCAACTGCATCGAACGAATTAACCTCAAAGAATAATTAACGGAAAATCGCAAATTGGATGCAAATACATCGAACTAACCAAAAAATAATAATTAAATGTGAAATCGCAAATTGGATGCAAATGCATTGAATTAACCTCAAAGAGTAATTAACGGGAAATCGAAAATTAGATGCAACAACATTGAACTAATCTCAAAGAATAATTAACAAAAAAATGACAACTGGATGCAAATGCATTGAACTAACCTAAAAAAATAATTAAACTGGATGCAACTATACTTAACTTAACTCAAATAATAATTAACAGGAAATCGAAAACTTGATATAAATGCATTGAACTAATCTAAAAAAATAACATAGTTGTATTATATGTAGTGGGAATATCTCGACAAATATAATTTTGCATTGAAAATGGTGTTTATCATATTTTTTTTTCTTATGTTTGGGAATTCCTTGATTTTCAAGTAGCTTCAATGACAACAAAAAGAAGACCAAGTTAAGAGTTTTATCAAATGTGTGTTTTTTTGGGATTTCACGTTGGATAAAATTCAGATGAGTGATCAATATAATATTCATATCTCATAGTTCTACATAGTTTCTAATATTTTTCATAATAATTTAATATAACAATACCCGTTTGTAGGACGGGTTCGAAAACTGGCCTTATATATATATCGATTCTTCGGTATGAGACCTGATGATATTTTATACAACTACTTTTTCCAATTGCACAAAAACCGACTAATTGTGGAAGCATAGTGCACGGATTTACTGCTAAAGTTTCCTCTTATACATAGTAATGCATGCCTCTCAACTCATATACTTTATGTCTTTATATATGTTCTTTAATTTGAAATACCAATTGGGGACTTGGGGAAAGTGGGTCAGATGAGTTTCACATGATTTGGAACATAAAGAGGTGTCTTAAGAGCATTCCCAATGTAAGCCGTTTTGAGGGAAAATAACAACTTTTCACCTTTATGAGTCAAAATCAATGGCCCAATGCAAGGGTGACAATGAGGGTAGCATTTGCTACTGAGATAATTGTCGACTTGTGATATTCGAACGAAATTTTTTATTCCGTCTCGCGTGTTTTTTTTCGTTTTTTTTTCGGATGTTTCATTCCTTCCAGTGAGTTTTTTTCTTTTTTTTTTCTCGGACGGGATGTTTCATTCTGTCACACATACCGTTCCGTGTGTTTTTTTTTCCCGATATTTTTCATTTTTTATATTTAGACATAATAAAATATTCCGTTCGAATTTTAAAATCACATTTGCATTGGGCAACCACTATTAGCTTCTCACCAAGAAGGTACTATGAGGGGAAATAGTCCTATGCGGCGCCTATGTGGAGGTAACAAGTTGTTTGCATTGGGAATGCTCTAAAGTTTAGAAATTTTCTACACTAGTGTGATTGCTTCGTTCTCCATACTACCACGTGGAAAATATAACTTGATACCACCATAACTAGTTCCAAGCAAAATTTAGGACAGAAAAAAGAAGAAGGAAAGTGCAGGAAAGTAAACAACCGCCTCTACTAGATTGAGCACCATCTTCTCCAACTCTCTACCTTCTCTCGTTTGCTCTCCATCATTATATTATTTTTGTTATTGTGGCAATCTCTCTCTTTTTCTTTATTATTCTATCAGATAATATCATTTAATTAGAAAAAAGTGCAACAAGTTTACACCCTAGGCCAATTCATAAATTTAACATATTTTCTAACTTCAATTTAGAACTTAGCAAAAAAACAAGGTTTTTCTTTGGAATTGAACGAATTATTTAAATATTTTGTTCTAACACCCAATTGATTTGAAATTCTCACATTAAGGACTCAAATCTTTGTTTTAACATCACAAAATTTTATAGTGGTGGTGGGTTAGAGAGGAGAAAATGATTGGAATGAAGAAGAAAAAAGAGAAATAAAAAACAAACAAAAGAAAAGGAGGTAAAGGAAGGGAAAACGATTGCGGCGGCGACGACAACTAATTGGTATCTTAGTGGTGGCCGGTGCTTATGGTCTTGTGGAGAAAGAGGCTTTTTTTTTATTGGTTTATCAATTTATCCAGTTGTTTAGGTTGTATTCCACGTGGGCTATTTCTATTGGCCTACACTTTGAGTGTCACACCTTGTGTTACAATATAATTTCTATTGTAAAAAAGTTGGCCTTAATTTTATCCGTGGTGACAAACCCCAAATTGTGTTGGGCAGACCCTTAACAAATACAGGCACGTGGGCTATTTCTATTGGCTTGTGTAACACTAATGTCACACCTTGCATGTGTTACAATATAATTTCCATTGTAAAAAAGTTGGACTTAATTTTATTCAGGGTGACAGACCCAAAATTGTGTTGGGCAAAGCCTTAACAAATATGGGGTCTGCAATTGTTTTGGGCACAACATACGGTTTAATACAACCCCACAAAAAAATCCAACTAGAAAAAAAAAAAAAAAAAAAAAATGAAAACTGGTTATAACCGATTTCTCTTCTTCTCTTCGCCTCCTATTCTCTTTTAGCCACCATTTCCCAACGACGCCATCAATTCGCACCAAGCACGTGCAAACAAGGGTGCGTCGTTATTGTTGTTGTTGTTGTTTTAACATAATAATGGTTATGTTGTTGTTATTAAAGATTTGGAGGCAGAAGAAGGAACTCATCCGTATGCCGAAGATTCATAGACATCCATCCTCCTCTAGAGTTTAGTTTTATATATATATATATATATATATATAATTTTTGGGAGACTTGTTAGTTGTAACCATAGTTTGGAATTTCAGAATTTTTGAAATTCCGACAAATCTAAAAACCGAAATTCATTAAATTTCAACTCTTATCATATTCGGAATTTCGGATATTTCAACTCTATATTCGGAATTCCGTTTTTTTGAAAAACTGATATTTCGAACGGAATTCCGAAATTTCGTTCGGAATCACAAACTATGGTTGTTACTGGTACTTAGAAAATTAGTTCTTAGGCTAGTAGCAGTAAAAAGGATAAACGGTGTCCTCATAACACGAGTCGATTCAAGGTTCTTAGAGCATTTGCAATGCAGGTGATAGAGAGGGGGTAGTGATAATTATCACCTACTTGGGTCCAAAACTGCTGTGCAATGCAGGGTGATAATGAAGGTGATAATTATCCCCAGTTCAAAACGAGGTGAAACCAACCACCGAGTTTTATCACCGACTTGTTAACCGGACGGGGATGTTGGATTCCGTCTGATTACAAAACTCACCGTGACGGAATCCAACATCCCGTCCGAGTCCTAACGGCTACCAACGGTCAAAAAGTCAGAACGGTCAAAAAACGGTCAAAATAAAAAACTTTGGTATATATACAACATTTGTTTCATTTCAACTCACACTTCCAACAATCATATATCATATTTCTTCTTCTTTAAAATCAGTTCTTAAAAAAACCAAATATCAAATGGCATCAACTCAAGCATCTCAAGCAAGTGGTAGCACTCAAGCAAAAGCGAGAGCTCACTTTAGCATGTCCGATGATCAAGCTCTATGTCTTGCTTGGATAAAAATTAGTGAAGACTCTATTGTTGGTGCTTTCCAAAATGCAAAAGGATTTTGGAATCGTGGTAACAAACGAAGTTCAATCAAGCACGGGTCGGATAGGTCTCGATTCAATTAGCGGAAGGTGGAAATATATTTCAAAAAATGATGAACAAATTTGTTGCAATTGTGAATGCGGTGGAGGCTCGACATGCAAGTGGTACAACAATACAAAGCCGGTAATTACAACGCGTTGTCAATTTGGAATTTATTGATTATCTTAGTCTTAGTCTAATTATTTCCGCCTTCGCCTAATTATCTTAGTGTATTTATTATTTCCATTTTAGTCTTAGTCTAATTATTATCTTAGTCTAATTATTATTGCAGTTTAATTATCTTAGTCCTAGTGATTATTTTAGTCTAATTACCACCATTTTTTTTTTTTTTAGTTGTCCGAGGCAAGGATGACGCACCAACTACAAGAAAAAATCGCTTTTTTTCACTTGATCATTGTTACGTTATACTCAAGGATAATCCAAAGTGGAGTAACGCTTTTTGAGGCAAGGTCAAGCCGCCCCACAAAGGGAAAAGGTCGCAAAAATGATGGTGAAGATTCAACTTCTAATTCACCAAGTGTTGGTGGAGTTGAATTGGAGGGTTCTCAAGAAATAGAGCGTCCAAAAGAAATGGAGCGTCCTCTTGGATCGAAGAAAGCCAAGTCCAAAAGGAACCAAGAAAAATCATTTGGTATGTTGGAGGGTTACTTTACACGTTTAGAGGATACATTTGCACAGGATGCAAATGAAACACAAAAATGCTTAGAACTTAGGGAAAGGGAACTTGCATATGGTCAAAGAACTGTGATGGCAAGAGAAGAAAAAAATCGGATTCAAGCAGAAAAAAATCAGGTTCAATTGGAAAAAAATCGGCTTCAAAAGATGCAATATGAAGCTAAGATTTTAGCGACCGATACAAGTGTCCTCCATCCCGATACCGCTTTTATAATCGAGCAACAACAAGCTGAAATACGTGCTGAATGGGGAAGGGCTAGAGGTGGTTCTAGCTCTAACTAAGCTTATGTATTTTAATTATCTAGTATTTTATTTTAATTAAAGCACTATGTATTTTAATTTCACTGTCTTTTTAATTAATGCACTATGTATTTTAATTTCATTGTATTTTTAATTAATGAACTATGTATTTTTATCTAACTGTTTTTTTTAATTAATGCACTATGTATGTTCTGTCCAATATAATTATTTTCATAGAAATACAATTACCAATCAAATTAAAATACATTGTAATATAGTTCATTAAAATACAACTGATTAAATACGTTGGAACTACATAGGAAATACATTAGGAAATACATTAGGAAATACGTTGGAACTTAATAGTTCACGTTAGGAAATACATAGGAAATACATAGGAAATACGTTGGAACTTAATAGTTCACGTTAGGAAATACATAGGAAATACATAGGAAATACGTTGGAACTTAATAGTTCACGTTAGGAAATACATAGGAAATACATAGGAAATACGTTGGAACTTAATAGTTCACGTTAGGAAATACATAGGAAATACATTTTCATTTCCATTTTAATTTTCGCCTCCTTCTCCCTCATCTGGATCCGACCAATTTGGATCATAAATTGGTACCGGATCTGCTGTTTCTTCAATGCCAGTCCAATTAAAAACATGTTCAACTAAGTCCTTTTGAAGATTAGTATGTGTAACTTCATTTCTGATCTTATTTCTTGCTTCAATCATCTGATAGACAAAATGAAAACCATCATCTTCCCGAAGAGAGCGGGTATTGTTTCTTTCCTCGACCTTTCCAATTCCAAACTCCACTTTCACGCTTCATTCTCAACAATCATATTATGCATTATAATGCATGCCTTCATTATATCTCCAAGAACAACAACACTATGACAACGCCAAGAAGCCTTAACAATATGCCATCGTGCTCAAAAACTCCAAACGCCCTTTCAACATCCTTTCTTGCAGCTTCTTGACGTTGAGTAAAGATCTTTTCATGCTTATTTCTTGGATAACGAATGGCTTGAACAAATGTGCCCCATTTTGGGTAAATACCATCAGCAAGATAATATCCCATATCATAGTCATTACCATTCACATTAAATGCAATCACCTTGCTCTAATGATTCAAAACATGAGAACGATGAAGCACGCGTTAATGTCATTATCTCGAACCCAGTAGGCGAAGAAGCAATGCCGATCCAACAATGTTTGTCTCAAGCAACGGCTTCAAGTATCAAAGTTGGTTCCTTCTTGTACCCTACATGTGTTCCAGCCCATCCACTTGGGCAATTCTTCCACACCCAATGCATACAAATCGATTGATCCAAGCATTCTGGAAAACCCCTTGCTGCATTTTCAGCTAATATCCTAGCATTCGCCTCAAGTACTCTTCCTCAAACGCCGTGATAATTGCCTTGCACCAACGCTTCATAGATACATTTGCTGTGGGAATCTCCAATTTGTAAATACTCATCCGTTGAATCGGAAAGAACAACCGGTTGCTAATTGTGCAACCGCAGCCTAGTCCCTTTTGTAACCCGAAATTGCTTGCCGACCCAATCCATCCACCTTGTCTTTAAAGTAATCGTCGAATGATGCAACAAGATGCAACATATACATAAAAGCTCTCTTGTCATCCTGTACCCTTCGCCTAAACTTATGAGGAGGCCACCTACAAGGTGTTGTGAAGTAATCCCTCATTATCTTTTGTTTCTTGAAATCACCACCATCTCTAAACGTGTACTCTAATCCATCCACCGCGTTTGTCTCAGATCCACATCTTCAATTTCAATGGCTGCTTGCCCCAAAGGATAATAATAACAACCTCCTCCTCCTCCTTCGCCTCATCATATCATTATGCTCATCTCTTACTCTTTCCATGTAGTCATCTTCATCAGAAGTACCAGAAGACGACCCGGTGAAACCAGAAGACGAACTATTACTACTAGATCCTCCCCATAACCTTTGGTTATATGTAATTCTTTCTTCTCTAGACATTTTTCCTATTTTTAGCTTGGTTGTGGGGAAGAAGATGGCTATGTTGTTTGTTTGATATAAAAGATAGAAGAGTAAAACTAAATATGAAAGGTAAGGTCACATATGATAAGGTCACATGTGATACTTTGATTTTGGTCCACTTACCAATTGACAACACATTTTATTAGATTTTTGTTCACTCTCCAAGTGACAACACATTGTATCCAAATGTCTATCCATGTACCCTCAATAATTCCAAATGGGCCACCATCCATAATTGCATTGTTTGGAATAGTAAAATGCGCAGAAAGGAGGGCTTAAAAACCGGGCCGGGATGTTACATTCCGTCTCGGTCTAAAAACCAGGGCGGGATGTTACATTCCGTCTCGGTATCCCCATACACTATATTCCGGCTATAACTGGCCGTAACCAAACCACCTGCAAAATGAGTGATATTCCAAACTAAAAATTTCTTTCAACAAACAATGACCGAAATTAGTGAAACAAATGTGAACGAAAAACGAATGTTCCATTTTTGGAAACATACTTAACTTATAAGTTTTAATTTTTTTGGCCATAACCTCATTTGTTTTATTGACATATTCATATAAAAACCTGCTAATATACTTTGAAAATAATAAAGAAGACAAACAACAATCATGAACAACACCCAAGTCTAACACGTAAACTTCGGTAAAAACTAACTTATAATTTCTTAAAAAATTGGACATAACCTCCTTTGTTTAATGACATATTCATATCCAAAACTCATCAAAGAAAAACCTGCTAATCAAAAATTCATTACAAACAACAATCCCAAACGCCATAAGACAAGTAATGGCGCACGGTTATTATTAAAACTACAAAAAATATCTATCGAGACCTCCTCCCCTACGAAGGCCGGTCAAGAGCTCTCCCCCACGTCGTTGTCGCCTCTACGGTTGAGCTTGAGCTTGAGGTACTCCACTTCCAAAGATTCTCCAACTCTTGCACACGCCTCAAGCTCCAAAGTTCGACACGCGTTCTTCTTGTAAGTACTCAAAACTGCGACGAGAGGACTCCATGAAGGACTCACGATAGCATAAGTGAGAGAGTCAGTAGTTAAGGAGCTCGACCTTACTTCATCCCGTTTAACAAAACAAATGCAAGTTAGGGGTTATAGTGAATACTAATAATAACAAATCATAAATAAATTCAAATCATACTAACCTCGGCTAACCGCCGAATCAGATCGACAAATCTGCTACCATCATGGCATCATCGGTGGAATAGGTATTCTCATATCTTGCCCCCGAAAGTAATCATGCTCCAATGCCAAAGGTCATCATCATCAAATATCTCGTGGAGTTCTTTTCGGCATCCGAATATCATGAAACACCCCTGGCCGTGGATGCGGGCAACTCCACTCCTCCCGAAATGAATGTCGGGCCTCAATGCTCCGTAGTAACCCCTTCAAAATTGGTGCCCCGTATAACGCACCCTAGCAAGAGACCTCGACCAACCCTCTTCCAATATAAGTCATAGTCAGCCGTGAAAACCGAAAAGTCGATGCGTCGGCCACTCATTTGGGTTTGCTCTATAGTGTGAAAGAACGGCGGGAAGAATATCGAGGTCATTATATCCATAGGTGGTGGGTAAGGTATAACAATCTCTCCGGATACTTGCCGCCAACATCCGTCCCCAAAGGTACCATGCGTTGGCCGACCCTATAAGTATCATTCAGCCACGAGAAAGAAACCTTGCTCTATGACACATATATGATAGTCTACGGTATTTTCGGTGTTCTCTGGAACATCCGGAATATCCGCGATAAGGGTCCGAAAGATGAAGGACTCGCCCGGGGTTGCCACTTCAATTCGACTAGCTCCTAAAAGCTCAATCTGGCGACGAGTGTTATGAATATTATGTGATAGGTCCCCATACCCCTCGCCTCACGATGAAGCCCCCATGCTTGAATACGTGGAATCGGTCATGAGTCTCATCCTCTTCCAACCTCTTCAACACAGGATGCATCACACCTAAAATGCTCGCATTTTACCAATCTTGTCATCAATAGATAAAATACAATATCAATATATATATAAACATGTCAACATTAATAATTAGATAAATAAATGAAATGAAACAATAACTTAATAAATAAGACTTACCGGTATAATCCAAACAAAGCCGCTTCAAATTGCCTTTAGCGGCTTTTCGTCTCAATCATGAGGTCTAGCCACCAAAAGGTATGCTAAGATGGATTGACCCGGTCCATAATCCCACATCCTCTACGCCCGAGACAAAGACCATCCACCCGATACGTAAATAACTATCGGCATATCCAAATAATACCGCACCAACAAAGTAGAAGAGGAAGGCACGCATACTTACGTGGATCGACTCCTCACCAATATGATAGTCTTTCGGCTTCTCCTTGAGTCTATTCAAATATCTCACCGTAAACCAACTCATATTTATAGCTCCTCCCTTAAACTTAAATTCGATAATCTCAAAAACTTCGTCTTGCTCATCATCTTCAACCAAATCAAAACATTCAAAGAAACTCATCGCCGTAGTAAAACCTCTAAAGTTTCATCAAAAAGGAACGGCATCTCCATAACCAATTGGGATACCCGTGAGCATTGTGAAATCAAGAGGGGTAATCCCAAGCTCACCCCATGGGAAATGAAATGTGTGGGTAGTTGGCCACCACCGCCAACTATCCCAAACAACAACGCCTCGATCATTTTGTCCCAAATTACAATTAAAAACTCCCAAATGGTGTGGCCGGATATAATATCGGTAATCGTGACAAAATTAGGATCCGTTTTTGATTTCATACAACGCCACCACGACACAACATTTGAAAGTGCACAACGACTTTCCATAAGTGTACTTCCTACATTCAACAAACACGCAATACGATAAAATTCAAACTAAAATAAACTAATATAAACTAATACAAATTCAAACTAAAATAATAATGACAAATTCAAACTAAAATAAACTAATATAAACTAATACAAATTCAAACTAAAATAATACGACAAATTCAAACTAAAATAAACTAATATAAACTAATACAAATTCAAACTAAAATAATAATGACAAAAATTCAAACTAAAATAAACTAATATAAAAACTAATACAAATTCAAACTAAAATAATAATGACAAATTCAAACTAAAATAAACTAATATAAACTAATACAAATTCAAACTAAAATAATAATGACAAATTCAAACTAAAATAAACTAATATAAACTAATACAAATTCAAACTAAAATAATAATGACAAATTCAAACTAAAATAAACTAATATAAACTAATACAAATTCAAACTAAAATAATAATCGACAAATTCAAACAACAACAAACTTGATATAAACTAACATAAATAATAATAATTAACTTAAAAAAAAAAATCAAAAACTTACTTGAGATTCCGCCACTCGATTTGCTACGTGGGACCGATGTTGACGCTTAATGGTGGGTGGTCCTCGATTTTAACGCGGTGGAAAATTAAACCCAAGTTCAATTTCGTCCCTCCTCGCCCACATTACGCGTTCTCGACGACGATCCCTTTTGCCCCTTTTTTGGAAATTTTGACATTTCCAAACCATCTGAATGCTCTTGATGTGGTGAGCTTGGTGGGGATGGGTTGGGGGATGGAGAAGTCATTATGAATGGAAATTTGTGTTCAAAGGTTGTGAATGGAGGCTACAAAATCGAATTTTGGGCTGGAAATGAAGTGAAAATGGAGCCCGCTCTTGGTCTGTTGGTATTGAGCCATCGGGGCGGGATGTTACATCCCGTCTCGTTATAAAATATCAGACGGGATGTTACATTCCGTCTCGTTATAAAAACTCCAGACGGAATCTAACATCCCGTCCGAGATGTTTTTTATCACCTTTGCATTGCACAGCTTCACCTTGTTTATCACCGGGTTGGTGATAGAGGGGGTGAAAAGTGAGGAGGTGGCGGTGATAGAGGGGGTGATAGTTATGACTTGCATTGCAAATGCTCTTAAGTTAGATTTTGGGACACCTAATAAGTCGATGGAGATTCGAAGCCTGGGGGATCACTCTCTGTTTGTGGGATATAATAATAGTTCCTTCTTCTTAAACAGTGCTCCTGTTTTTTCTCTTTTTAAAACAGTTTCTATTTTTTGGCCATTTTTATTGACCAAACGACTTAGTAATGCCGCTTTAGATTCTCCCAGACGATTTGGTTATATCGAACTGACTTTTTGTTTTACCAAACAACCTGATGGTGCTGCTTTATACCCTCCTAGACGACTTGGTGATGTTGAACGAAGACTAGACCAACGACTTGACAGTGAAACATTTTTAGGTAGTGAATTAATAGTGAATTGTTGGGAAGTGCTTCAAGTGATCTAGCGAAGGCGATGGGAATTGCTTCCAGCATATGGTGAAGTCGGTGGGAAGTGCTTCCTACGATGTGGTGGCCCAAGCCAAAACTTTCAGGTGATTTGCCTAGCTTTGTGGCGAGAAAGATAAGAAAATTGGATTGGGTACCACGTCATCGAATTGAGTCCAACAAGATAAACTAGTTTGTACAAAGTTGATGAAATTGTCACTTATCTTCAGTCTAATTTTGTTGATTAAAGAATATCAAAACGAGTAGAAGAAACCTTGGAATCTATGCAAAGAGCAAAAAATTTTACTGCTTCAACTTCTAAGGACAACAAATAATGTCTTTAGATGAAACGATGATGATGACATGAATAACCCGCCTTCTAGAAGCCCGACTCGAAAGAAGCATAAGAATAATATTGATGATAAGGAAGAGAAATTACATCAAAGCTAGAGAATTGAACACATTAGGAAAAGGCAAAAAGATTGCAAACTTCATTCTATCGCTAGAGAATTGAACACATTAGGAAAAGGCAAAAAGATTGCAAACTTCATTCTATCACTAGTTAGAGTTTAGTGGGTGTATGGTGAAGGGCTAGAGGAGGTTGCAATAGGTTACTTTGATGTAGTTAGAAGATGCCCAATACAAAACATGATTTTTAGGACAATGACAAACTTGTAATATATATAGGGGTAGGTTCCGTAACACTATTTAATTTTCAGTTTTCTAGCTTTACCTACCTACCCCCCCCCTCCCCCCCCAAAATTTGTAAAAAGACTTCATTGTCTTTTGTCCTTTTAATAGTTTTCTAATTTTACCCCCCAGAACTTAGGCTAATTAGTTTTATCCCTCCCAGTTCTTTCATCTAGAGGTTTACCCCCCATAACTTAGGTCAATTAGCTTTACCCCCCTAGTTCTTTCATTTAGAGGTTTACCCCTCCAAGACCACAACACATCCAAGTCAACTGAGTTTGACCGTAATATTTTTGGTCAATACAAATGAAAAGACTCTAATGCCCTTTTTTAGGTATAATTACATAAATAGCCTGTGACTTTGGCAAATACAAAATTTAAATTCAAATCATCTAGGACACATGTCACGATCTTGTGAACTATATCCGACGGCTATACACCATCACTACCATCTAGGGGTGCAAAACTAGAAAACTATTAAAAGGACAAAGGGCAATGAAGTTTTTTTACATGCATTGACCAAAAAAATAACAGTTAACTTGGATGTATTGTGATCTTGGGGGAGTAAACCTCTAGATGAAAGAACTGGGGGTTAAAAGCTAGAAAACTATTTAATTTTTATGTAACGTTTTATACAATATCCCCACCGAACCCTTCAAGATGTTTTAAGGGCTAATTTTTAGTGGATGAGATGTTCTTACCATGGATATGACCTCCACAAAAATTCAGGTCTATTGTTGATTTTTAAGTTTGCCAAAATAGGATTACAAAATTGATAGTTTTGGACCGTTGATAAAAATTCATAAGTTGAGAACAATTTTTCTCATGGTTAGGAGTTTTCAAATGAGTATATATTTTGTGGAGATGATCACTATAGTGTGAAGATCATATCTACAAGGAATCAAGGCTTAATTCATATTTTTCAAAGAATATTATATAAAACGTTATATAAAAAGTGTTGTAAACGGATATATATAAAATGGAAGGTGCCTATAGCGAATATCATTTTATCCCTTAAGGGCAACTTTCAACAGGTTTTTTTATGGAGTCCAAATTTGTCCACCAGCTAGTTTTGATGGTAGAATCTACGAGTCCGAATTTGTTCACCAACATATTTGTTGGTGATATTTACCAGCGCTAAAATTAGCCCACGTGTCAGCGAAATCATTTAATAAAACTCTTCATTTAATTTTTTTTTAATTAACAGAAAATATTCCAAGAAATAAATATTTCATCCAAGATTTTCTCCCCAAACCCTTCGTACTCTCTTCCACTTCTTTTCTCCCAACTCTTCCTCTTTTTCTCCACGTTTTAATAATTTTCTTTCTCCCCAAACCCTCCATACTCTCTCTCCCACTTCTTCTCTCTCACTCGTTCCTCTTCTTCTCCACTAGTTTTAATAATTTTCAACAAGGGGGTCAAGCAAGAAGATAGGAAACTACTATGATTTTTCCTTTCAACCACAAACAAAATCTTGAGCCTTACACATGGATTTTTGTTTCTTGTGTTACTACTCTTTCAGTTACTATTTTTATCTCAACCGACTAGAACAAATTCTTTCTTGTATCCAAGTTACTATTCTTTCAGTTACTGTTTTTATCTCAACCTACTAGAACAAATTCTTTCTTGTCTCCAAAGAAGCCGAGAAAAATGTCCTCATCTGGCCACTACAAGTTACATGCCTAATTTAGTACAGAGTACAAAAACAGAGGATATTACTTTGTTTTCAGTAGGCATTATACTTCAGGATAAATCTCCACCATTATAATTGTACTCAAGTTATTAGACATATTAGCTATTGAAATAAGATGAATTGATATCAATACTAGAACAAGAACAAATAACATTGCATAAATTATGAGCATGTTTAACACTGTTGAATGTCATTCCAAATATTGGTTCCATTAAAAAAAAAAAAAAAAAAAAAAAAAGTAAGTACTCGTAGAGAAGAGAGAGGGATGGAGGGAGAGAACAGAAGTTGATGGGAAGTGGGAGAGAGAGTGCTCCAATATTTTGGAGAGAAAATCGTAGAGAAAATAGTTATTTCCTTTATTAGTTTTTTGCATATCTATTTTTAATTAGTTTCTCTAAAAAAAAATAAAAAATAAAAAAGAGTTTTAGTAATACACATGGACAGCGCTGGTGGATTTCACCCGCCAAATATGCTGGTGAACAAATTCGGACTCAGAATCTACTATCGTCCCTAGTGGCCCCTAGTGGCCACGTGTAAAGAAACATTTGTTAATAAAACTTTTTATTTTTTATTTTTTATTTTTTTTTTTTATTTTTCTAAACGATATATATGGAAATAATTAAAATAAAGATGTGCCAATATTTTCACCCACAAAAGATGCACTCTCTCTCTCTCTCATTCTTCATCTCCTCTACCAGATAATATCAATAAACAAGAACTAGGAAGATGATATCATTATCTTGAGTACATCAGATAATTGATTAGTCGTTACTATTAATCTTTAAGTAGTTAAGACATTGTCAAACACTATTTCTGGAGGCGGAAAATTCTTACAATTGCGTACTTTTAATGGTGCTGAGGATTTTTTAGTTTGACTTGCACGCAATAAGATGTTTTGGCTTTTAGGATAACTTTGGGATGAATTCTCGCTTGTATGTGCTTATTAGAAATTTGGAATTTGGAATAGATGTTCGCTTCTAACCTTCTTGCTTCAGCCATTAAGTCTTATATTTCTTCGTCTTCTAAAGCATGACAGTGTAGGGGTGCTGCATTAAATTTTTCCTCAGATTTTCATTAAATTTCTATAGACTTGGCCTTTTCTAAAGTGCAACTTAAGTATCAGCACATTAGACAAAGTTGGGTAGTCGAGAGAGTTTGAAACTAACGACGGTCCTTTCTTCCTTTCACATGGTCTCAGGCAATGAGGCAAGTGTTGAAAACCAAAAAATGTGTTAACTTAAGGTACTTCAATATATGTTGTACACTTTTAGAAAGTATGATTTCCCTATATGTGCATATTCCCGCCCTCTATGTTTCTAACTACTTGTCTTTCCTTATACTCAAAAGTGGAAACCTTGTATATATGTGCGAGTAAACCATGAGTGGAGAACAGAAACGGGGAGAGAGAGAAGTTGTAGGGAACTTCTTTTGTGGAGAACGCAAGAATTAACGGAGAGAATCTTGGAACAATTTGATTTGTTAAAATTAATAATAAAAGGAAAAATGGAAATTAATGATAGCTATGACACGTGGGCTACTAGAGGCCTGGTAGATTCTACCGGCATAAGTGCTGGTGAACATATTCGGTCTCTTTCTTAAGGGGGTTTAAAATGCTGTTGAACCACTTGAACCAACTTCTATGTTTCTCTCTGTTTTACTCTTATGAAACTTCTTCGCTTGGAGACTTGAAAATATCGCTATCACATATCAAACTTCAAGTCCTGAACTAGCAAAGCTTCGCTGTAATTGTCATATTCAAACCTTAAATTTCTGGTACCAACTATATGATGCTAATTGCTGATTATTGCCCACTTCTACACATTTTATTCCTGCTATTTCCCCTGAATGCTATGTGGTAAACTGGTAATTGGCCTTTGAGGTCGGCAGGTAGCACGAGTGCAATTCTGGACTGGAGTTGCTTACAAGCAATTGGCAAGTCACACATGTTCCTTATTGTGAGCAATAAATGGCCTACCAATGCACTCTATGTTTGTCCATCGATTTAGAGCAACAAATGATTCCACCAGGGACCAACAGAAAGACATTTTAGGTCTATCGGTCTACGACCCCTTCCCCTTCCATGATAAGGACCATTATGAACCGTCAATCAGCTTCCCAAGAGATGTATGAAAAAATAAATAAATAAAAATTGCCTGTGCCAAGCACATTTCATTCGTATTGCCAATTTGACTTCAAAATATTGACACTACAAAATAGCTCAAGTTTTAGCAGACATCAAAATATTGACACTACAATATTCTAAGATATCATCATATCAATGCAACTACTATTTTAGAAGACGCAAATGAAATATCATGGCCGTTGTTAAGGAAACTCGGCGATGCCTCAAAATATAAATGCACGATATTTTGCAATTTGTAGTGCTCAAGTGCTCAACTACTCAATTTCTAAACTATCCTTAGCTTGGTGGAAAAGACTTCAGTCCTCAGCGTTTAAGACCAAAGTCTGTCGGGTTTTGGTTGGTTTTTTATGTTTTTTTTTTAAAAAAAATTTCATAGTATTATTTTTATGAAATTGCTGATGTGGAAAAAAAACATTTGTAGTCCGAATTGCTGAGGAGTGGAACTTTTCTCTAGTTTGGACGAAAAGCTTCCAGCCCATTATTAGTATGATTAGGGCTGTCAATGGATCGGTTTAGGTCGGCTTTTGGAAAATTCGAACCTGAACTGATAAGAAAGTTAGGAATCCGAAACCAAACCAAACCAATAAGAAAATTGAGAATCCGAAACCGAACCGAACCGATAAGAAATATTGCAAACCGAACCCGAACCGAAAACTATAAAATCAATTAAATTTTAAATTAAATCAATTAATTTCAATCACATAATTGATAAACATATACAAAATTAATCATAAATATTACTAAAATGTCATCTTATCGGTTTGGGTTCATATCGGTTCGGTAGAGGGCAAACCCGAAACCAAACCAATATCTTATCGGTTCAGTTCGGTTCGGTTTCAGGTCGATAGAAAATAAATCAAATTATCCCAATCCAAACCGTTTTTTATCAGTTTGATTCGGATCGGTTATCGGGTTATCGAAACCCATTGACAGCCCTAAGTATGATATTCATCATCAGTGTTTTTTTTTACCTATCTTACCTTCATTAGAACATATTTAGAAGTGATATCAACCTAGCATCAAACACCAAATTTCCAACAATTTGGTGTTTTTTCAACTTCAGGAGAGTCACATGTTTATGAAAATACCAAAAAAACACCAAACCAAATACCAAATCAGTCAATATTTGGTTCTAGATTTGGTGCTGTATTAAATCACTCATGCGATTTTACCAACACCGCGTGGGCTTGGGCTTCTAATTGGGCTTATATAGTGCGGTTTTGTGAAACCACGCTAGAAATTGGGATCGCAGTTTTGCCAACACCGCGTGGGATTGGGCTTCTAATTGGGCTTATATGGTGCAATTTTGTGAAAATCGCGCCAGAGATTGGGAAAGAAAAAAAAGAAAGAAGTTTATATGCGATACATGACGCGATTTTCTCAAAACCGCGTGGGCTTGGGTATGTCAGTTGGGTTTTAGTGGAACTATATGGCGCGGTTTATCCAAAACCGCGTAGTTTGATGTCGAAAATTTAATATTGCTCCTAAAGTTGCTTTGTGTTTTTTTGATTTGGTGTTTTTTTTGTTCAAAATTTTGGTTTTTTTTTTTTTTTTTTTGTAGTTCTCTTAAATATGCTCTTAGTTGCCAAATTAAGTTGATACTTCATACTTCCGAAAATGAGAATTGTTTTATATTTCACTTTGAAGTCTGACCTGTTTTTCACTTTTTCTTCCTTGTAAGCTGTCCTACAAATTCAAACGGCTAGTTGTCGGATAAAATAGTTTATTATGTCTATGTGTACTTTTTATTATTGAACTATTTTAGTTTACTATTATTCTCACAGAGGAGCACAACTCACAAGGATATCAAAATCAATTTATCCTAGTACCAAGTTATAGTTCTGTCCAGGGCAAATTGGCTAATGGCAATATGGCATTGAAATTGAGACTACGCCAAAACATCCAGGTTAATTGTATAATACTACAGACCTAAAGTTTCATTTGAACACTTCAACCATTCGAATTTCATATATAAAAGTGATTTTAAATTAGCTAGGCAACAGTTGTCAGATGTTCATTATTTTGAACTGTGTATTTCAACATGGTATTTGTGGAGTTACAGTTTAAGCATGAACTTACAATCTCAGAAAATAGGGTTTGTATAATATGTTTGACTGAACTCAGATCGGTGTTCTGAGTTGCATACGTATCCAGTTATCTGATGAACTGGAATCAAGTCAGATGTAGTTCATATTGAGTGATTGAGTGGGAAATAGAGACAATGTCAGCCTCCTTTTTGGGATGGAGAAAACGCCTCTTTTTAGAGGCGTAGATCCCCCTTTTGTGGTGTTTTGATGATTGGTTTTACTCTTTTCGTTACGAAGTAATGAAGTGTCATTAATGATGCTATTGAGCATCTTGCAGCGGTTACATTTCCTAGGTCGTATGCACGACCTGCTTGTAGTCTGGACATGTGGTCTGCCACGAGTGATTGAGAGTAGAGGATACTGACATAGCCCCCTTTCTTTATATCAATGTTTGTAGAATAATGGTGTAAAGAAAGATAATAAATGAGACCGCGTGTCTTACTTGGTTGGAAATAGAGATTGCTGCGAATTTAATTTTTTTGTGTTTGTAAACTGGATGTCGTTTGTTACTTAGAGCTTTGTTGGGAGTTTGATGTGGCAGGTCCTACGTTGTAGTGCGCAGATCGTAGCTTGTAATGCGTAGATCGTAAATCGTATGTCGTAGCTCGTAGTGCGTAGATTGTAGTTTGTAGATTGGTTTTGACTGATAATTAATTAGCCTTTGAGTGGTAATTACAGTTAAATCAAGCTTAACCCTGGCGTTGGTGTTAAGTTGATTGTACGCCTTTTGGAGGCATCACTATAGTTTATAGCTAGCTTTTTGGGGGCGTCACTATGATTGATATCTATCCTTTTGGGGGAGTCACAATGATTGATAGCTAGCCTTTTGGGGGCGTCACTATAGTTGATAGTTAGCGTTTTGGGGGTGTCACTATGGTTGATAGCTAGCTTTTTGGGGGCGTCACTATGGTTGAATCAACATTAACCCTGGAGTTAGTGTTAAGTTGATTGTTCGCCTTTTGGGGGCATTTTTGTTGATAGTTAGCCTTTTGAGGGCGTCATTATGGTTGATATATAGCTAGCCTTTTGGGGGTGTTACTATAGTTAATAGCTAGCCTTTTGGGGGCGTCACTATGGTTGATAGCTAGTCTTTTGGGGGCGTCACTATGGTTGAATCAAACTTAAGCCTGGTGTTGGTGTTAAGTTGATTGTACGCCTTTTTGGGGCGTTTTTGTTGATAGTTAGCCTTTTGGGGGCGTCACTATGGTTGATGGCCAGCCTTTTAGGGGCGTCACTATAGTTGATAGCTAGCCTTTTGGGGTGTCACTATGGTTGAATCAAGCTTAACCCTGGCGTTGGTGTTAAGTTGATTGTACGCCTTTTGGGGGCGTCACTATGGTGGTTGTTCCTCGTTGAACGTCCTTGATTGCGATCTGACATCGTAGTGCGTGGTTCGAACTTGATCCTTAATAGGGCCTCAAACTGATTGGTTGATAACTTGCCTTTTGGGGGCGCTATTGTTGTCATAGATGCCATTTGAGCTGGCTGATTAGTAAGTCTTTTGGGGGCATTACTATGACTGATCGTTAACTTTAGCTAGCGTGCTTATCACTAACCCCCAGTTCATAGTAGAAGCAGCCCTTTGTGGGTGTTAATGTTGTTTAGCCCCAGTGAAATAACTTGTCCCAGTTCGGAGGTGGCTATGGCTAGCCCCCAGCTTGATTGGCTTGCAATAAACTGCAAGGGAGTGAGCTTCCATTTTGCAATTCGAGTGAGAGCTGACTTAAGGACAGCATGTCTTGAGGACGACTTGAGCTGAGGATTAACTGATCTGAGGATGAGCTGTTTTGAGGATGGTTTGTTTTTAGGATGAACTGATCTGAGGATGAGCTATTTTGAGGATGGTTTGTTTTGAGGATAACCTGAGCTAAGGATGAGCTGAGCTGAGGATGAGCTATTTTGAGGATGGCCTGTTTTGAGGACGACCTGAGTTAAGGATGAGCTAAGATGAGGATAAGCTGTTATGAGGATGAGCTATTCTGAGGATGAGCTGACTTGAGGAGGGGCCTGTCTTGAAGACGACCTGAGCTGAGGATGAGCTGTTTTGAGGATGAGTTGAGCTGACTTGAGGACGGCCTGTCTTGAGGACGACTTGAGCTGAGGATGAGCTGTTCTAAGGATAAGTTGAGCTGAGGATGAACTGACTTGAGGAGGACCTATCTTGAGGATGACCTGAGCTGAGGATGAGTTGAGCTGAGCTGAGGATGACCTATCTTAAGGACGACCTGAGCTAAGGATGAGCAGAGCTGAGGATGAGCTGATATGAGGATAAGTTGATCTTTAGCTAATTGGAGTAAGTTTGTATGTGTTTTGGTATTTTGGCCATAACTTTGGCTACAGTTGTCAGAATCATGCGTGTGAGCCCAATTCGGAAAGATCTCGGCGGCTCACACGCTGTCACCACCTAGCTTTGCTCCGTGGTGGCCATTTTCGAGGTCAAAATCCACTGTTTTTCCCTCTAAAATCACTTTTTTCTATTTTTGTCCGACCTGAGCTGATGATGCGCTGATCTGATGGATGACCGGGATGAGGACGACCTGGAGGAGGATGACCTGGCTGAGGATGACCTGAGCTGAGGATGGCCTGAGCTGATGGATGACCTGGCGGAGGTCTTTGCATGAGATTTGGCTGAGGTTTTGATATAGCTTTGTGATGAGTTGTGTTGTTGTACGGGTGTGCGCTTCTCCTCATTGATATTAACATGCTCTAAAATTTTTGTTTGAGAGTGGTTAAATCAGCACCTTAGTTGACCTGGTAAGGAGTGACCTGTAAGCTGGATTCCTGGATCTGTATTGTCACCGATTCGCCGTAAAGGAACGTGTGATATGGTGGTAGTTGCGACCACCGGGTTGGTAATTGGATTGATTTGCAAGTGATATGTAAATCTGAAATATATCTTGCAACATAGAAGTGTGCACAGATTATCCGAATTGATCTAAGATTAAAGATTAGTATAAATGAATGATAGTTGAATGTAAACTTATCTCTTAGAACGCTGACTTTTCGCTTACTGCCATTGATAGTTGAATGGAAGAATGTTGATTGTTCTTCTCTGGTGGTTTTACCAAGTTTTGTGGGCTTGAGAAAATGATGTGAATGCTTTTTCTCAAGAAAACGAACTGGCAGACGACGCCAATGTGGAGGTACAGTTTAGGCATGACCTTACAATCTCGGAGAATAGAATTTGTATAAGATGTTTGATCAACTTCGTGTCGGTGTTCTAAGTTGCCTCACGATCCAGCTTCTCGATGAACCGAATCAAGTCGACGCGTAGTTCATGTTGAGTGATTGAGTGGGAGATGGAGACAATGTTAGCCTCCTTTTTGGGATGGAGAAGACGTCTCCTTTTATAGGCGTATATCCCCCTTTTGTGCTGTCTTGATGATTGGTTTTACTCCTTCCGTTACGAAGTAATGATCTGTCATTAATGATGCTGTTGACCAGCTTGCAACGGTTACGTTTCCTAGGTCGTATGCACGACCTGTTTGTAGTCTAGACACGTGGTCTGCCACGAGTGGTTGAGAGTGGAGGGTACTGACAGTACTGAAATTTGAAGCCCTAGCTACTATATCCATACTATAAAATATCGAGATATGAGTATTTATCGATACTCAATTTCTTGATATGTATTGTGGATATATTTTTCTCTTTTGAAGTATTTTACATTGTTTCACATGTAAATATCGTAGATATATCCAACATATAAATAAATTTCATAGATATTATATATATTTTTTGATATATCACGATATATTTTTTGTATTTATTTAAAAATAATGGTAAATATTAAATAAAATTATTATACTACACAAAATATCACTAAATATCTCCAAATATCACAATATATCACAATATTGTTGATATTATCAAAATATAACTGATATTTACAGTATTATATATTTCTATATATATTGCGATATTTTTGTATCCATCACTGAAATCTCAATAGATATCACGATATTTTGTGCTATGACTATATCTATCAATATGAGAGTATGAGACAAAAAAAAAAAAAAAAAAAACACGAATCGAGCAACTTACAAGCTCATACCTCACATTACACATTTACACAACATTTAACATCTCGATCGAAAAATTGGTGACACAAACCAAAAATAAAATACGGAATCCAGTGTCCGATTTAAAATTACACCACATTTAAAATATCTGATTTATAATATCTCTACTATTCCAGGTACCAAAACAAATTTGGGAACAAACAACTCCAAAATTTAAACAATTTTAAAAAATTTGAACAAATCTCGCTGAGTAATTAACTAATTTATCAACGGATAGTTTGATTTGTTTATCACTAAAAGAGTGAAAATCAACGGATACTTTTGAATTTTTGATAGTCAGGCAGTCAGCACACTTCCATATTCTATACACCACGTAGTTACTTCCATATTCTACTAACCGACCATATTCAAAACCGCGTCACAGACTATTTCACAGCTTAGACCACGTTGTGTCTTCACTCTTCACATTAAACAGCTAAGACTTTTAAAACAACTCCGTGGACTACACGATAACGCTTTACTCGTTTTTCTCACATAACCGACTTTCTACTCTACTTATATAAACCCCACCTTCACTACCAACCTCCAACAAAAAAAATATCTCTATACTCAAATTTCTCTCTGTAGTTTCTCTCTCACAGTTCATTATATCCTCTACAGTTTATAACAAAGATGGCCTTTTCAGTTTCTAGCGTTGGTCTGTTCTTGCTCTTTGCAATGTTTACTGGATCTGTTATAGCACAAGGTCCAACCAGGGCACCAGGTGCATCACCAAAAGCGTCACCACCGTTGGCTACACCCCCAAAGGCTTCAACCCCACCACCAGCAAAGGCACCTGCTCCAGTTACAACTGCTGTACCCACACCATCAACTGCTCCTTCAAAAGTTCCAGCTAGTTCTCCACCATCACCTCCTTCTGTGGCTCCAGTTGGATCTCCTGGTACTGGTTTATCACCTGTTGGATCTCCTGATGGGACTCCTCCTCGTCCTAATAGCGGTGCTGCTTTGAACAGAGTTGCTTTGGGTGGATCTGTTTTAGTTGGAGTTTTTGCTTCTGTTTTATTGATGTAGATCTTGAGATTTTCTGATCTGATGAGATTTTTAGAATAGGGGTTATTATTATTATTTTTTTAATTTCTCATTTTGTTGAATTTTTTTATTTATTTGGTGTGATTGTTATGGTTGTTTGCTGATGATGATGAGACAGTTGTTATATTCGATTAAATCTAGTCCGTTTATTTTGCATTGAGATTCACATTGCTATAAGATTTTTCTATTTCTGTACGGGTTATCTTTCTTTTCTGTGTGTGGGTTCTGGCATGTGCTCTCTTGGCACACGATAGCAATGTATTTGGTGAGGAGGGTGAGGGAAAGAGTAACACGTGTTACTGAGGTAGTTGTCGTTTTACTACCTTTTGGGCTGGAAGTGGGATGGGGAAACGAGAGGACAGCTGGATAGTGGGGGCTGTGATGAGTTGTTTGGTTTTTGTTTGTTTGGAAAGTGCGTGAAGGAAGCTAAGCATTTTTGTGCATGTGAGCACGTGGTTTTCTGTATCTTTGTTCTACAGGTGTCCCATGTTTGGTGGCTTCTTTACAGGATGGAAAGAGACTATAAGGGTTTTGAACTCAACGAGGTTCTTTTGTTTAGTAGTAGGTTTTACCAATTGCGTCTAACCGTGGAATTGGACTAGGAACTAATACGAATTTTAGTGGCTATCTGCGAATGGAGTTTGAGTCACTATATCATAATTCAACCCCAATGTGGCAAACCTAATAATAACAAAATATGGATTTGGTAATAAAATCGACGAGGATGATTTAGTTCGTTAGATGAACATGGATTAAAATTCAGCGATAATACATGAATACATGAATACATGATGCATTTTAAGCTACATTTTTCAAACTTGGTTGGATCGTGAATTGAGTTTAATTCAGCACTTTAGCTAGCTAGTTATTTAGTACGATGAAACTTTAGAAACTTTAACGGGTACCATAATGACTTGGTTCCATATATATATTAAATCGGAGAGTTCCAAAAAAAAAAACACTTTGAATAAAAGTTATTCGTTTGCAGTTTTTAGCACATGGTACAGATAACAGATGTACAGCCGTAGCGCAGTTTTCAAAAGTATTACAGTATTACCACGCCCGGCTTTATTCTTTGCCTTTTGAAAGTATGAACTCACTCACCAACTTAAAAGTCCGTCGAGGTATTCTTAATGAGCCCGATAGAAACGTATTTTCCTAGACGTAAACCGGGTAATTTTATCTATACACAATTTCAACGCACGCATGCTTCCTGGACACGAATTCAGGCCAGAATTCAAAGGCAACTTCGATAAATTTTGTAGAATCATTTGATGATGTTTAAGTTTTTCTTTACTAAGTGAAAAGTTGTAAAATTAGCTGATATTGGTAGGGATGATCTTCAGAATTTGTAGGCAACCCCAGCCAGGTGGAAAGAGATACAACAATACAATGTTTAACGGTCAAGTTTGTATAAAAAAGAATGTAAGGCTAAGTCCAATGGCATTGTGCGCTATCCCACTGTAACACAATAGCACAAGGATAATGTTAGTGGGATGGTGTAAGTGGCACCTAATGGTTTCTAAATCATCTCCCAGTGCCAAAGGCGTGAAGAAAATATTCGAATTTCTATCCATCTCTCCCAATGGCGTGTAGCCCAAATCAAGCGAGTATTACCAAAGACCACTTCTAGTGGTGTACAAACACTTTCTACCTGCCATTTGTAGTGGTGTGCTAGCAAAATATATTCTACCCGTCTTTCAGAGTGGCGTGTAGACTATACGCCATTATGCTAAAACTCGCGCTATGTATAGGTAAAATAATAGTGATAGTGTTAATGGGTTGGTGTTTTGACAATCACGATTTTTGCCATATTTGGTGGGATGGCGCACTATTGGGCATAGCCTAAAACAAACTAAAATCACCATCTTTAACGGGTATAAGTTGAGCCTAGCTACTTTGGGGCTTGGGCTTGGACTTGGGTTTAGGGTTGGTTCTCATTTTGATATCTGTAAATGTGTGTTGCATGGGTACAGGTACGAATGTTGGGGTTGGACACAAATACGACAATTCGAACACAGCGAGGTCTGAAAATCAAGACACAGGGACACAACTAATATTATAATTTTTTTTTTATCTAACTACTTTAATGAGAATGATTCGGTGAACAGTAGATGTTTCCGATTATATCCCTATCCGGTTTCGATTATTACGGTTATGTTAGAATTGAGATTTGTAATAACATATGTGAGGGAGGGATAAAACCATCAATTTGTACAATAAAATTCAGACACTTCTTCTTGGATTTATCACACTGTCCTCAATTTTACAAACAACTAGCCTTTAAGCCCGACCATTGCTGGCCTGCTATATCTATAGTTAATTATCAACAGTTATTTTTTTTCAACATAAATACAAACTACATCAATATAGAAAGCCAATAGGCTCGTCCCCACACTTTGTGAGTATCGCTGCCCTTTTCACCAAATATATATATGTAAAAAGAAGATAATAGATTGAAGGAAATGAGGAGAAAAAACCCAAGAAAAGAATAATGAACTTGATCGGTTTGCCAGCTTCTACAAATTTAGTTCTCGACTTTCTAAACTTCTTCCCGTGTTATGATATGTTTTCCTGTTTTGCTTCTCTCAGAGCTACTGTGTAATTGAAAACATTGACTTAAAAAAAATCTAGAGCGATGAAGTGAAAAAATAAATAAATAGAAAAACAAATAATGAAGACAACAAAGAAACATAATTTATGTGTTCTTTCTAAGATTAAAAGAAGTATGTGTGATAGGTTACAGGAACTACATATTGTATGTTGCTTCAAGGATATTGCATTGGATAAATCAACTTCTACTGCAACAGTTAGATCTTCCAAGTAGAAATATCCATTTTTCTAATTGAGATATTGAATCCATATGATCCATATTCTTCTTGTGTGTCCAATCAAAGACTGAATTAGCCATATTTGCAATAAGAATAAAACATATTGTTCTCCATTAAGCCTACAATTCCATGCATCAATTCATATTTAAAATTGTTTGTGACTTTTACTTTTCACAGTAGTAATACCCTACGCCAGTTAGAGGACACACCTCTTATTGAAGAATACGCGTTCAATTTATAATTCTCCGAAGAACACCCTTCTTCCATCTTCAATATCAAGTGTGATTCTAAGATTAAAATAAGTATGGGTGATAGGTTACTATGTCGAGCTTACTTAGCTTGTCAACTATGTCTTCATTAATTGTACTCAATTATATCTTCCCTTCAAGAACCAGATCACATTATTCCTTTTAGATTATCGTTGTTAGAAAGCTATTAGAGCAAGACAATAGAACTTAAATACATGAAGCTCCAACAATTTATTGATTGGAAAATATGAATAACCCTAGGGATACAACATCAGCAACTTTGTTGTCATTCCACTGAGAAAAAATGTAAGAAATAATCCCAGGGATACAACATCAGCAACTTTGTTGTAGCCCCCAACTAATACTTCAGGGCTATATAAAATGGACTGCCAACAGTCCTATGCAAACTTTGCTTTGCTAAATGAAAACCAAATTGCTAAAGAGACGATGTCTATGAATTATAAATAACAATGAAAATTAGTCAAAAGTACTTGATTTGATGGAGGTAGCAAGGCTAAATTGTCCACACGTTCCTGAAGTAAATTGTCCAACTTCTATTTCCTGAACATGGCAACCACCATAGCAATAATCAAAGGCTTGTACAAAAAAATATGTCCCAACCAACACAAATGCCCCGACCACAATTTTGTTGTGTTTGTCTCGAAATAATTGCAAATAGGAATAGTAAGAAAAGTAACACTACGTAGTAATCTATAGAAAGTCTTAGTATGGACTAAGAAGTAAGAAAAGAGAGACTATGGAGAATGTACCTGATCGGGTTCAATATCAACTTTTGCTTTACCCACTGCAACTTTCGGATGCACCAAGCTTTGTTTGCACAATGGTTGCCACAATAAAACCATCTATTGGAAAAGCCTCGCAGAAAATTACTTTGAAAAACAAAAATATACTTAATCAGTTTTAAATGTTGAATAAGATATAAGAGATGCTTCATTAACATTAGCACCGTGTTCAATAAATAGATGAAACCATGATGACATCATACCAACATCTTCATATTACACTTATTGCCAATCCTAGAACACCCTTAGCCTGATCCTTCAACTATGGCAAAACACATTTTAAAAAAGGGGAAATGCTTATGGATCATGAGGAAGTCTATGGTTTATATGCTGGCATTAAAACTGAAATAGAAAACTATATGACCTTATTCAAATATGGCCTTGTTCTACATTTGATCAAGTTTCAGTTCTTCAAAATCCTTTAAAACAAATACAAAACTAAATCACTCAAAGAAAACATAAATTTTGAAAGTTTCTTCCGAGAAAGTGGAGAAACAATCAGATATTTACAAACATCCGAAAAATTAATTGAAAAAAGAAATCTGAAATCCAGAGCGTAAAATCAAAATCAGTAATATTCAACTTACTTTTATCTCACGCACTAAGTTAAACGCTAGCGCAGATTTACTGCACATGGTCTCAAGAGAATACTAATAGAATCCAAAACTATCATTAGAAAACACAGAGACATAACTGAAAGTCAGAGGCATGCCTGAAAATCAATTGTTAAACAATAAAATCATTACAAAACAATAGTATGCATAAATCGATTTTAGGAAATATTGTACAAAATTAAAACCAAGATTGAGACTGAAATTGAGAAAGAGAAGACACACACATGAAGAAAAGAGAGCGGAAACTGAAAAGATTGAGAAAGAGAGGTCCTCCAAAGTATCTTTGTTGTTTGGGTGAACTAGTGTTACCCCCCTACTAGATGAGCCAATTAGGATTTCCCCCCCACTAGATGGGAAATTAGGGTCTCCCCCCTAAACACACACTCAACTTGGTTTGACTGTTAACTTTCAAGTCAAACAACTGAAAATGACATAAATGCCCCCACCTAATTAAAATTGAATATTTTCTTTTTGAAAACAATGAGGGCATTTGTGTAATTTTCAATTATTTGACTTAAAGTTAACAAATAAACCAAGTTGACCGTGGTGTTTAGGGGAGACCCTAATTTCCCATCTAGTGAGAGGAAATCCTAATTGGCTCATCTAGTAATAATACTAGTTAACCCTTGTTGTTTTCACATGAAATGGTCCATCAACATATATGTTTTCGAAACAGGGGCATTTTCCACATAAAAGTGGCCTGATATGATAATACCCAATTCCATGAGCATCACTACTAATGTAATGCACCCAGATATATAACATAGTGATACTTATGATGTGTACCGGAAATTATTCAGACGGACTTTTGTAATCAACCCAATGCTAGAGATAACTTCGTAATAACTATTTATATATTGCTCACGATAAGTTTTTTAGTTCGACTTCTAACTTGAGATCATTGCAAACCAGTAGAACATCACCCATTCACCTGAGATTGCGATCAATACCCTGAAACAGAAAAAAAAAACATAGTTAATGAAAACTAACAATGTTGTTCACTGAATATCTTGTTAAGTCAAGGTCATAATGCATCTTGCTAATTCAAGGACATAAAGAAGAAATTCAGAGTAGGAAAATTTGTTAGTATCATACCTGAGTAAAAAATAGTGACTTTTCGCCATGCTACTGTCATTGAAATTACATAAACATTATTACGTAGGAGGTAACAATAATGCTAGTAATAGGGAATAAATTTATATTTTCATTTGAAGCAAGCATTTCGCGTTGTACACAAAAAAAAAGTAACATGCTATAAGACTTAGTCAACTCCCACAACCATTTACAATCTCCCTGAAATGTAGTTTTGATAAACATGAAGTTGTGTCTCACCTACATTTCAATGGGAAAAATTCGAGAAACAAAAACTGCAGTATAGAGCTTTGATGTAGACAGGCAGACTCCACAAATTTATTTACAGTCACGTATACAAATCAACAAAATACATTTTAAACTAAAAATATATGAGAGAACTCAATGCTTTCAAATTTTACCATCAATGCATCTATAGAAGCTTGGATGTGATGGTAGTACCGAGGACATTCTTCCTCGCTAAGGCAGTAAAATTTATATAGCTCCCTTAGGACATTCTTCCTCGCTAAGGCAGTATAATTTATATCATAAGTTGTTTTTATGTTAAATTTTAGCAGTTGCTATCACACAAATATCTATACCTCTAAACCTCCAGCAATATAACAAATATAGGATTTGCACTACCATGATAGATTAACTCAGTCTCGCCATTGTTGTTCCTAATATTCCCTTCATACCCATTTCCATTTGCATTTACTAAGCTTCCAAATTTCTTCAGGTGGTCTAGCCAACTTCAGTAATAATACAAATATACGGAAAAAAAAAAAAACAAAAGCCAATATATAATAATTTTAACCTGAAAATCCCAAATAAAATTAGGAAAAGCACTTACAACTATTTAGGTTTGTGAAATTTCTTTTGCGTCTGCAATATAGATTATACCTATATAATATGTAACACCTAGGTCCAAATAAATCATTTGTGCTTTCATGAGATGAATCAATTAACACAAACTACAAACTTCTGCTTGTACTCGATCAAGAGAAAATTCACCTACACATGCCAATCAAGATATTTGTGCGGAGAGTTGTTGTTTGTTTGTTTGTTTGTTTTTTTCCCCCATGAAGGTATAAACCCTAAGATATCTGTTTTCTTTCTTGGGGTTTTGTTTTTTTTTTTTTATCTTTTTTTTGGGTTACGAACAATTGAAATTGTAAAAAAGGGCGTGTATTTCATTTTTTTCCTGCCAAATCATAGTAAAAGCTGAGGTGGCCACCTTAGAGAAAAAAAGGGACTAATGTGGCTTCTTGGGAGCATTCTCAACTGCTCAGTATTAATGGTCCCTTCCTAATCATCGACATAATAAAACAACTGAAATATTCTTCACTATGAAATTGTCTTGCATATAATAAAGTGAAAGAATAACTTGATTATTAAAGTTTAGTTTTATCTGATCAGAACAAATTTAGTGGATAACCATGGCTGTATTATTAGCACATATGATTGTTTTAAGATCAAAAAATAGTAAAAGGGTAGAGTGTCAAATTCCAAGATACCACCTTAAGATTAATTAAAAGCTCATAATTTTACACATGATTATTGCTACGTACTTTTGTGGAATAGATTATTAGAGAAGTATACTATCCTAGTAAAATATTGATGTTGAGACAAAAAAAGATTTATGAGACAATACTACAACCTTACATGGGCCAATACTAACATGAACATGGAGGATGAAGGGAACCACATATCAATCTACTTATCATCCTTCCTTTGAAATAAATAGAGCATAAAAGGGTATTGAAACAAAAACTCACCGGAAGTCAATGAGTACACATTCAGAGACAACTGTCTATGTCTAGGCACATTCTTCAACCCTCGGCTTAACTCATTAGCTCAAAAGTAGAATATATTGGTCTGTTGAGTGAGTCACATCATTCTTTTGCAGCTGCACACACTTTTCTAAGGTACTACCACCTTGTATTTCTTAACAGTGCAACATGCTAGACATGTTGATAATAATACAGTAGTTGAGTAAGAACCTACACGCTTCATCCAAAACACACATAATCAGCTAAAAGAACAAATTAAATGCTTCTTTATCAAACTGAATGAAATCGTGATAAGTATGACAATTCAACAATTAATAGCCATCCGGTCAAAGAAGAGGTTAGCAATCTTTACAAAAAAAAAAAAAAAAAAAGTGACTAATGATCCATTTAAACACTTTGTGTATTATTCTTCTTTAAATAAATAAATCAAACATCTCGGCATATTGTTGTGGGGAGAGTTACCAGATGGGGAACCGTTTCAAGCAAATGCAAGTACACAAAACACTTATCAAATTGCTAATAGCCTTTAATATAAATGTTCAATAATTAGCAATAAACGATTATCACCTTTCCCTCTTGGTTGTTGGATATATACTCAAATCCACACTGTTTTCTTTACGGTTTGTTCTTGGATGTATACATACCATGTCAATCCATCCAACTGATTGAGAAGCTCAAGCATGGTGCGTTGCAATTCACTGTGGCCATTGCCACTCCTAGATTCCATTCCAGCAGATCCAATGCTATCAATTTCAGCCATAAACATGATTGAAGGGGGATGTTCTCTATTGGAATATTAAAAGAACGGGAAAATATTTATGCATATAACCCATGGAAGATATATTATGAACACTATAAAGAATTGAAAGAGAGGGTGAATCATGTTCCAACTTTTAATCACAGAAACACTAAAGCTTGGTGATTAACTCGTTATAGATCGAAGCACCCAGATATCAAGAGTGATTGTTATTCGAACAAAACAGCCAATTTCACGTTTACCCACAATTTACATGCTATTATCAAATTACAAAATATAATGCAAATTTCAAACACATTGCGAATTTATTAAGATGGATAACTTGCAATACCTTGATTCATTCCAGTTAGCCATCCTGTTACGAAGATGAGCAATAACAACCTTCTTGGTAGCTTCAGTTGCAATAGGAAACACTTTAGATAAAGAACTGTGATTCTGAGTAGCCATAGAAAACCCCGTTTAGGTGATTGTCAACCAAATGTCAAGTTGATAACTAACACAAATAAGACAAAAACGACATAATAAAGTTTGGCCAGTATACAATGGGTAAGAGAATGTAACACAAAGGTAAAGAATCTACGACCTACAATAGTAATTAATCATTACTCGAAATATTTGTTCTATACATACACTTGCGAATGACTATAACTTGAAACTCAGTGGTAGGTATATACAATAGATTGATTTATGTACATATGAAATAGAAAGATACATATGAAACTTCAGGGAACTGTGTCATAGATATAAATAACGTCGAAAAAATCATAATACGTATCACACAGAGTGAGGTTGCAACTGAGCAAAAAAAAATTATGGTGAGGCTTAAATTATGCACCTTGAAGTAATCCCCATGGCAAAGAAAGTTTAAGATTAAAAAAGGACGAAGTTATACATATATTTCTTAATTGCCATGAGAAAAACTACATTCAAAGAGTCGAGTTCTAAGAAATTGGTGAGTTCCAAGAAAAGCTTGAAGCGAAACAAATAATGAATCTAGAGACACAAAGATTCAAGGTTTTTATCAAGGTACAATAAAATCAATTTGAGGAGCCAAATGAAAGTCTAAACTAAAATTGTAGCAAATAGGTGCTAACTAAAATAATTAGCATGAAGTGAGGACTGTTATTTAACGTTAAAAAAGTGAAAATGGATAGATCTAGTGAGCAACCCACACATTGGAAATTTTCTCCTATTCAGTTCCCTTTCAACTTAAGGCAAAGTCATTTCACTCGAATTATTTTGTTATTGCTCCAAAGAAAAGAAACAAATCCGAGAATGTAAAAGTTTGTAGAGTGGCAGTCTAAAAACATCCGATGTTTAAAATCAAATTTCTACAAAAAAAGAAAATAAAACAGATGTCCCAGTGAAAATAACTTCTTTTCGTGTAAATAGACTGTAATAATCAAAGATTGAACATTAACACACTCCATAGACTGTGAATAGCCAAATAATTTGAGGGAGTACTTGTCATATGTCAAGCAATTAAACCTGGCAGTCAACATTAATAACAACACCGCGCCCAGAATGTCTATTAAAAAATCCACCATTAGAATACACGGAAACCGTGGTGTGCAAACAATTCGAGCAAAGCCCAAAATCTAAGAGATTGTGTTTAGAAGGTTGCAAACCTATGTTACATGGGCACTCCATATTATAAAAAATAATCTGTGTTGAATGTGAATCCACGTATTTGCATCTAACACATATTTTATGTGATATACTTCAATTTTTTATATTTCACTGTGTCAGACACTTCATATCCATATCAAATACATACACACGTATTTGTGTCAATGTAACTTAGTTGCAAACAATCTTATAACACATAGAAACCTTAATGCCGAAAATTGAATGAGATAATGGGAAAAAAAGGAAGAATCAAAACTACCTAGTCTTGACGCCTTTTGTTACTTATATATTTAGCAAGATTAGGCCTAGGCCAACTCCCGCCCGTCCAATCATGGTGGCTGGTATAAAAATTTGTATATCATAGAGGTAAAAAAAAAATGAGAAATGGAAATACAAAATCAAAGTAATTGTTCGGATGAGAAGGGTACCTATTTTAGTACAAAAAAGTTTGCACTTGAACCCTCATTGCATAAACTCAAACTTGCTCTTGCTTGACGTTAGTTTACATATGCTACAATTCAAAATGAAAAGTTTGTTAAGTGATTTAAAAAAAAGGTAACAGACGACTAACACATAAGACCTATAATTAAAACCACACGATTTACAAACAACAACCATATCAATCAAGTGACAAAGTCTCCCAAAAAAAATTATATTTGGAGGTAAAAATCAACTACAATAAAAAAGAAACTCCTCTTCAAAAAACAGGATTCTCCTCATTTTCTCTCCACGTCTCTCTCAGTGACATTTCCTCAAACACTTTCCAAACAAATCACCAATTCAACAACAATAAAGAATTTTTAATGCCATTTTTGTAAAAATAAGATCTTTAATTTATGTATGATGTGATTTTGAGCTCAATGGTGGTGGGGAAATCAAGTAATGTTGAGGCTAGTGGGTTTAAGTATATGTCTATATTACATACACAACAGAAACATATGTGTTTGAGGTTTCAGAGGAAGCAATTGTTTTCACTTTCGTTTAATTGTGGATTAATGTTATTTGCATTGGGTTTGATTTCACTTTTTACTGGACACATTGCTTCTCATCTTGAGTATTACTCCTTTCAGTTCATGAAAGGAGCTTTGTCTACAAAATTGGTAAGGGAAATAGTATTTAAGAAAATTAATCACCTGTGTTTTCTCTTTCATGTTTGAAGACAAACCTAACTACAAATTTGAGAACCTTAGGGTTGAACATTGAAGAGTCTTTCCTTGTTAAGTTTATTATGAATACCTTGCCTTCTCAGTATGAACCATTCCAGATCCATTATAACACCATTAAGGAGAAATGGAATGTGAATGAACTGACCAGTATGGTTGTTCAAGAGGAGACAGGGCTTAAGCAACAAGGATTGGAAAATGTTCATCTCATGACTCAAGCCTCAGGATCAGGACATAAAGGAAGAAAGCCTCAAAATGGCAAGAAAAAGGCACCTCACAAGGATAAACCTGCTCATGCTCCTCAGGTTCAAAAGAAGGAATATGACAATAAGTGCAAATTTTGTAAGAAGGAAGGACACATTCAAAAAGATTGTCAGAAAAGAAGGGAATGGTTCGAAAAAAGAGGTATGTCTTCTTTTGTATGTTTCGAATCAAACCTTACTGAAGTTCCTCCTAATACTTGGTGGGTTGACTCGGTGCTATTGTCCATGTTTCTAATTCGATCACGATTAGCTTCTGACCCGAATCACAAACCCAAATGAGAAATTCATTATGATGGGGAATCGAGTCAAAGCTCCTGTTGAAGCTGTTGGGACCTTTAGACTTATCTTAGATAGTGGTTTTCATTTGGACTTATTTCATACTTTATATGTTCCATCTATTTTCAGAAACCTTATTTCATTATCTAGACTTGATGCTGATGGTTATTCTTGCTCATTTGGTAACAAATGCTTTAGTTTATTTAAGAATTCATGTATAGTTGGTTCTGGAATATTATGTGATGGTTTATATAGGATGAAACTTAATAACCACTTTGCCGAGACCTTTATGATTTTGCATCCTAAAGTTGGAACTAAACGTAGTCGTATGATTGACATGTCCTCTTTCTTGTGGCATAAAAGATTGGGGCATATCTCCAAAGAAAGAATTCAGAGATTAGTAAGAGATGGGATTCTTAAGAACCTAGATTTTACTGATCTTGGAGTGTGTGTGGATTGTATTAAGGGTAAACAAACCAAACACACTAAGAAAGGTGCCACAAGAAGCTCAAGTCTCCTTGAGATCATTCACACTGACATTTGTGGACCATTCACCACTCCATGCCTTAGTGGGGAAAAGTACTTTATCACTTTTATTAACGACTTTTCACATTATGGATATATCTATTTGTTGCATGAAAAATCTCAGTCAGTGGATGCCCTTGAGGTGTACGTTACTGAGGTCGAAAGACAATTAGATATATATAGAAAGGTGAAAATCGTAAGGTCTGATAGAGGTGGTGAGTACTATGGTCGCTATGATGAGTCAGGAAAACACCCTGGTCCATTTGCTAAATTTTTAGAAAAGCGTGGCATATGTGCTCAATATACAATGCCAGGAACGCCTTAGCAGAATGGTGTTGCTGAAAGGCGTAATCGTACACTCATGGATATGGTTAGGAGTATGTTAAGTAACTCTAGCTTAACCGTTTCATTGTGGCTTGAAGTTCTAAAGACCGCTGTGTACATTTTAAATAGGGTTCCCATTAAGTCAGTTCCAAAAACTCCTTTTGAGTTATGGACTGGAAGGAAACCTAGCTTAAGGAACCTGCATGTTTGGGGATGTCCAGCGGAAGTTAGACTTTATAAACCACAAGAAAGGAAATTGGATTTCAAGACAGTAAGTGGTTACTTCATCGGTTACCCAGAGAAATCCAAAGGGTATAGATTTTACTTGCCTAACCAAAGTACGAGAATCATGGAAATTGGTAATGTCATATTCTTTGAGGATGGTGAAATTAGTGGGAGTGAATTACCACGTCATGTGACTATTGAAGAGAATAGGACACAATCAGGAAATGTGGTAAATGAGGAAGCTATGGTACGAGTAATTTTACCTTTAGCTTATAGAAAAGTTGTTCCCAATGTTGTTGATCATAACAATGACAATGAACAACAAATAAACGACCAACCACTCCATAACGAAAATGTCTCCAATGAACCTGTTGTAAATGAACCACAAGGAGTTGCATTATGAAGATCTCATAGAGATCGGAGATTTGCAATTTCGGATGATTACGTGGTATATTTACAAGAACATGATTATGACATTGGGACTAATAATGAACCGGTTTTGTACGAACAAGCCATTAAATGCATTGATTCTTCTAAATGGATTGACGTCATGAAGGATGAGATGAAATCAATGGAACATAATGAAGTCTGGGAACTTGTTGAATTGCCTGAAGGATGCAAGAAAGTCGCGGGAAAGTGAATCTTTAAGATCAAGCGTGATAGTAAAGGCAATATCGATAAGCATAAAGCCAGATATGTTGCTAAAGGTTTCACTCAGAAAGCAGGTGTTGATTACACAGAGACCTTCTCACCTATATCCAAGAAGGACTCATTTAGATTCATCATGGCATTGGTGGCCCATTTCGATTTGGAGTTACACCAAATGGATGAAAGACCGCTTTTCTGAACGGAAATTTAGATGAAGAACTTTACATGGATCAGCCTAAAGGTTTTGCCGAAAAAGGAAAAGAACATCTGGTTTGTAAGCTTAAGAAATTAATATATGGACTTAAACAAGCTTCTAGACAATGGTATATTAAATTTCATAATACCATTACCTCCTTTGGGTTTAAGGAAAACACTGTTGATAAGTATATATACCTGAAGGTCAGTGGGAGTAAGTTTATTTTTCTGATTCTGTATGTTGATGATATCTTACTTGCCAGTAGTGATCTTGGTTTATTACATGAAACCAAGAAGTATCTCACCAAGAACTTTGACATGAAAGATATGGGGGAGGCAGCCTATGTGATTGGCATCGAAATTTTTCAAGACCGTTCACAAGGATGGTTAGGATTGTCTCAGAAAGCATATATTAACAAAGTTCTGGAGAGATTCCGCATGGAAAATTGTTCAGTTGGGGAATCTCCAATTCAAAAGGGGGATAGGGTTTGCCTTATGCAGTGTCCAAAGAATGAATTGGAACGTAAGCAAATGGAAGCAATTCCATATGCTTCAGCTGTAGGAAGCCTAATGTATGCACAGACCTACACCAGACCAGACATTAGCTTTGCAGTTGGTGTTCTGGGCAGATACCAGAGTAATCTAGGGATGGAACACTGGAAACTCACCAAGAAAGTTCTAAGGTACTTGAAGGGAACAAAAGATCACATACTCACATTTAGGAAAACCGATCATCTTGAGGTGATTGGTTACTCAGATTCAGATTTTGCTGGTTGTCCTGATAGCCGAAAGTCCACATTTGGATATGTGTTTATGTTGGCTGGAGGGGCTAATCCATGGAAAAGTGCGAATCAATCTATCATTGCTGCATCCACCATGGAAGCTGAGTTTGTGGCTTGCTTTGAGGCCACAGTTCATGGCTTATGGCTGCAGAATTTTATCTCAGGGCTTAGAGTTGTCGACTCTATCTCTAGGCCATTGAGACTTTACTGTGATAATGCCGCAGCAGTCTTCTTCTCCAAGAATGACAATATTCTAAGGGTGCTAAACATATGGAGTTGAAGTTTCTTTCTGCAAAGGAAGAAGTACGGAAACAACGAGTGTCTATTGAACATATTAGCACCAAACTTATGATTGTTGATCCATTAATCAAAGGGCTCCCACCAAAGACATTTAATAAACACGTTCTCACTATGGGGTCTTGGTTGTCAAGCTTGACTATGTTTCGGTTATTTGGATTGAATGAATTAAGTTACCTCTCATTACGATAGACATTTTGAGATCTCATGTAATTTGTTTATGTTATTTCCTATTTCCATTATATGTACGTACATTTATGAATGGATTTTAGGATGGACATAATTTAGGCATTATTATTTGCCTGCACTTCTCACTTATGGTTCATGTCATTCAAGTTACTCATATTGTGGTACATGGAAGGGACTATGCTGTATCAATGACACACTACCGCCATGACTCACATAAGTAAGTTGTTTTGATTATGACATTATAATAACCAAATTATGCAAAGGCATGTATTGGATATTTTTCAAAAACGCGGTCGCAATTATGTTGTTTTATTGTCAACTCACATGAGTTGTTTTAGAAAATATTTTGTAAATAAAATCAATGTTTAGTTTTGTCATATAGACCAAGTGGGAGAATGTAAGATATGATATAATAGTCCAAAGACCACTATATCATATCCTCCATAAAGTGGTCAATAAGTCAAAACTTTATAGACTTTTGGTTTCTAAATTGATGTGTGGATTACTTCTAAGTAAATATCCTATTTACTCATGCCTTAATTACATTGGCTAATTAAGAGAAGAAGGTTACATTTTCTATTTTACCTTTTATGGGAAAGGGAGATAAAAAGACTTGGAAGATTAAGAGTGTAACCACCGTCCTCTCTCCATCCTTTATATAATAGTGTAGAAACCCCATTTTTCACACTACAACAATTAACACAATAAAGAATATAAAGGTTTGGAAGAGAAACGGTGTTTGGCTATCGGATTCAATGCATCACTCTTACAATGGATCAAGATACAATTTTATTGTTTTATTATTTACATTCTTTATACAATGTGAAATAATCTATGATTCATGATCCTCTAAATACTATTAAATTAGTATTACACTGCATAGCGGGGATAACTGGTGCACTCTAGCTTCTAGATGACAACTAAGGCTGTCCAGCACTCCAGCTGAAGGAATGGCAAGTGTATGCATTTGTGATAGGCGATAAACATCCATGGCACAGGTGAAGGAAGACAAGTTCGCAACCCAGCTTCAACTCTGAAATAGGAATTGACCAACTGAAATAACCAATAAATAACATTGACTATAAAATTCGTGTCAATTATGGAAACCAAGTAACAGGAAGCTCACCGACTGCCCATGAGAATCCCATAAGCTAATGAAGTACCAGAAAACACTGCTTTGTAATGTGGTAAGATGATTTGTCATGAAACACATCTTCATATGAGTGAAGCATACGACAATACTAATCATGAAAATCAGGTGGCAAAACAATAAATAATTTACTTAAACCATTTAGAACCAAGACTCATTATTCACTTTTTAATAAGTAATAGATTAAGTGTCCTGTCGCATCATAGCTGATTAGGTTCCACATGAGCTTTGAAATTGTTTGAGGAACCTCTTACAGCTTGAAACTCGACAATGGATTGTTTCACTCATTCCACTAAGAATTTTCTCATGATCTCCAAAATACTTTCTTCCAAATTTAAACAAAATTAATAAAAACATAAAGAGAGATATTGCTAAGGATTAAGAAAAAGAAGATGGGGGTCATACCTTAAATCTCAATGGGATTATTTCGGATTTTTTTTGAGTACTGGGTTTCTCTTGTTTTGTTAGAGAAGGGATTTGTTTTTATTTGTTTTCTTTTTTCATCAAATTGAAGAGGAAGAGAGAGAGGTTGGGAGGGCACATGAAGGTTTTTCTTTTGGGCTTTCTTTTTTTAGGTTTATTTTTCCTTTACAAACGTACGAACAATTGAAAAGGGTGTGGATTTGCCTTTTTTATCTGCGGAAGCTTATGTGTCCGCCTCATAGAAAAAAAAGGGATGACGTGGCTTCCTGGGAGCATTCTCAACTACTCAGTATTAATGGTCTTTGATTACGAAATTGCCACTGATCGAAAATTGTATTTTTGTGCTGCCTTCCCAAACTAACTGACTGCACAAGTGGCGTAGACACGTGCCAGTTAGCTAGTCTTGTTTAATAAAGAAATTTTTTTAATTATAAAACATTGAATCTTGAAAAACACAGGGCTTAAAGGCATTTGGATTTTGGATCATAAATGATAATGTTTGAAATTGTAGTAAAATTTTCTTGTATCCACAGAACAAGGCCGGCCCATTGGGCACTGAAAGTTTGAACCAATTAATTACTAGTTTGAAGTTTGAACACATATTCTAAAAAAGCCTAGTCCGTATTATTTGTTTCAAGGGGCCCACCCCATTATTATTTCCACCAAATTTAAGTCATTTGGGTAAACTTAGATCATCTCTAGATGGTGGTAGTATCACTTGTATGTTTGAGGCCGAAATTTGAAAAAAATATCCTTAAATTTTGACCAACTCTAGGTGGAGGCAAATATCAGTCACAAATTTGGAGTAGGGTCTACCATGCAACATTACCACTGTCGCCCCCCAAGTTGAAAAAAGTTAAAAAAAAAAAAAAAAAAACACCGCACAACATTCCCAATCAAATGGAAATTGAAAAAGTTAAAAAAAAGAACCCACGCGACATTGTCGCGCTGCATCCGCATCCAAAATCACAAATTTGCATCCACGGATGCGGCTAGATAGGTGATAACTTTGGATTTGCCTCTACCTAGAGACGGTTTTTTGGGAAATTCCAAATTGTAGAGGCAAATTTGGAGGTGATACTACCACCCAGAGATGCTCTTAACTGCATCTTCTTCCTTTTATCTTACATAACCCTAGATCTGGTTGCCATGAAAAAACAAGGTAGAGAGAGAAGAATGAAGACCAAAGCAAGAGAAGAACTTTGTGCAAGGGAGACTAACCAATCAATATTTCTACCTCGCCTCTCTAACTCACTGAAAAAGTGTATTCGTTTTGTTTTGTTCTACTCAAATCACAAATCTGTATCGTGTCGGTGTTGACACGACACGGGACACGGAGGAAATATCAGAGTACCAATGCAACCAGGGGCAGATGTATGATTCTCCACCCGGGGGGGGGGGGGTCACACTACTATTTCTTTTTTGACCTTTTTGGGAAATAAATTATGAACAATATTACCACTAATTTTTTTTTTTTTAGCAAAGTCAGGGGGGCTATGGCCTGAGTCAGCCAACTCCTAGATCCGCCCCTGCATGCAACACATTGTCAATGGTAAAAACTATGTGAAGAAGTGGCTACACTCAGTTCTGTGGAGCTGCCTACGCGTATATAGTTTTTCTTTGATAGAAATAGAATCAAGGCAGTCGTAGTTCATGAGATCCAGTTTGGGAGATGATATGGGAGATGGAGGGGATGGAGAAGATGGAGGAGGTGGAGCGGATCCAAGCTCTCCTGAACAAGATGGAGCCCTTCTGATTTGGTAAGTCTCCTCCTTTTATAGTGTTATGCGTGACTCTTTCTCTTCTTAGGTCTTCCACTCAAGACCTAACTATAAATGTCATTAATGTCTTAAATGTGCATCATCAATGTCGTCGTATCCTCCTGGGCGATCTTCTCCTGTGCCCTTTGAATGTAACCATCGTCTGTCATTAATATGATAGAGCTAGGATGAACGACCTGCGTAGGAGCGACCTGAGCAAGCCTAGGTCTAGGTCTACTTCTTATAAGGCCAGCGTAGAATGCTACTTGAGATTCATGTTCTGGATGGAGATTGCTTAGTAAGAAAATGTGATGGACACGTCTCATGTATTCATTGGATATGAATATATATGGTAGTTATAATTATCCTAGCTTCAATCTATCGTGTTTCATTCTTTTTGGATAAATGATTATACATATGTCATTGGTAGAAACTTTATCCTCAAAGACAGTTCACCATGGTAGATATTGAGAGTTTACCTGGCAACATTTGATCAGAGAAGTGTTTTGAGGTATTGGGTTTTTGTAATAATACACCTGCACACGGCTACACGTCTTACACCACGTCCACAAATCACTCGCAAGAAGTGCATTCGTTCAATAGAAACTTAGCTGCCACCTCAAAATTATAAGATTGTCCGATTGCTAACCGTGTCAATAACGAATGAGAAATGTGCAAAGAACTGACCAAGCACTCCCCTGGTTCCTTGAAGGGGGTGGTCTAGAATCTAGACTCTAGATTAATGGTTGGGATGCTGCATTTACCCCTAACTAGGGTGTCAACGGTCCGATTCTTTGTGTTGTAAGAACCTAGAATCATTTAATTTTACGTTTTTGGTTCTGGTTTCAATTCTTTGCGGTTTTTAAAATTGTAGAACCATAACTATAACCATCGGTTTTTAGCAGGTATTTCCGATTCCGGTTCTTCATTTCAATTATTAAGATATGTACTATTTACACTATTTTTTATTGGTTTTATTAAAAGATGTGTACTAAAAATACAAAAATACCACACGAACGAGTCATTTTTTAAATATTTATATAAGTAATTATGTCATTCAATAATAAGTTAAATAAAACTATATATTTAAGGTTGTAAACTATATTTTTATATTATTTATAACATTAAATAGTATAAAAACTACATATTACACTAATAAATAAAATTTAGTAATATATAAATAAACGTTTTGAGTTTTTATATTCTTTATTTCGATATTTTTTATGTTAAAAGCACGATAACGTTGGGTTCCAGTCCGATTCCAATTCTGGTCCAAATTTTTTGTTTAAATAACCATTCTGTTCGGTTCTATATGATCCGGCTTTTTTTAGTCATAAAACTAGATATAAAACCCTGATTCCAGTCTTTATTAGCTTAAAATCCATTGACTTTATTAATTACAGCTAAAGCCCACCCAGTTTTTTGAATTGTGAAATAAAGGTTCCAGTTTCGGTAAATTTCGAGTTGGGTCTTTTCTTTGTGTTTTATTTTTTCAGAATGCCCATTTTACCCTTTTCAAGTTTTTCCTCACAAACACCTCTCCTCTCAAAATATATCTTCATCACCGCACTCCAACATACACTAGTTGTATTCATCTCATCTAGGGAGGAAGTTACTTCACTTCTCTTCTTTCTTGGAGAACAGTAAGGTCTTTTATCATTTCTTTTCCTTTTTTAGCCATTTTTGAAGATAAGGTCCGAACCTTATCTCTTTCTTGGAGGGAAAATTTCCATTTATATAGGTTGATTGGCCACAATGGCCGTTGACTGAGCCCTTACGGGAGTTTTAACCGGAGTTTTTTCTCCTCGATTCGACTCTAATGGACAAGCAAGGTGCTTTTTGTCCTTGGGGTTTCTTAGATGGTTCATGTGTTTCTTCAAACACTTAAATCGTACTTGTCGCAACAAGTAATGGAAATGAAACTGATGCAACAACAACCAAATCATATGCGTCAATAGCTAAAGTTAGATATGGTTGAGAGATTGACACCTAAATACTTCCAATTCCTGGGGAGTATGGAGGTTTGCCATTAGTTCACCTGATTGATGAGGAAGTAGAAAAAGGAAGGGACTTTTGCAAGTTCTCTTTGGTTGGAAGACTGGACCTATATAAGATTACACTAGAGCAAGTAAGGAGTATGGTAGCTTCCCTTTGGGCACCTAAAGGAACCTGGTCTATTACTCCTCTTAGGAAGGGCTTTATGATGTTCAGATTTGAGGATATTGAAGATTACCAGAAAGTATGGAACCAAGGATCTTGGAATGTGGACAACCAAATTCTGAGACTCACGAAATGGCCTCCCAACTTCTGTATAGAAAGGGAGATCCAATCACACGTAGCACTATGGGTTCGTTTCCCTGGCCTTAGTTTGGAGTACTGGGAAGTTAAGAACCTATTGGCTATGGGCCGAGCACTAGGAAGACCAATTCACGTAGATGAAACTACGGCCAAGAGAGAACTGGGTTTCTATGCGAGTGTTCTGGTAGACATTGCAAAGGAGTAGGCCACACCATTCGGTTGGGAAAGACTCCGGAATTCTGTTCACATTGCAAAGGATTAGGCCACACAGTTGCAACTGTAAGCACTTACAGAAAGATCTTGCCAAAGCCAAAGGTAAGACATTGGTTGTTGATAGCACACCACCTCCATAGAACACTAAGGTTGCAAATATGTCAAAAAATCAGAAAAAGCGATGGAGAAAGAAGAACAATACTTGTTAATTCAACAGAGTGCTACCATTTAGGCAGAGAATGTAGTAACTATAATAGATGATCCGACAGCCGACAAGGATACAACTCTAGAGGTTGAGAACCTTTCGATGGCTACTGAAATTAATGGAGAAAATACTGAGCAATTGGTAGAGAAAAATGCGGCTGACAATGAGGTACTCACTACTACTGAAGTACTCACTGATATTGGGGAAAATGTTGTAGTAGTAATTGATTCGGTGGAAAAGGCTGTAAGTATTGGTGAGGTGGTGGAGAATGTTGTAAGTGTTGGTGAGGTGGTGGAGACCGTGGAGACCTTTGAAAGCACTGTTGTCCCTTTTCTAACACCGACTGATATGCTTTTCCAAATACTATTACCTCCCATACAGCAAAGGAATAGTATGGAATGTACACTGCCACTAGTTCCTATTGAGGTGTCTATTGAAACATCAAATGCTTTTGCAGAACTGGATATAGAAGAAGATACAGTACCAGCTACGCAACCACTGCTACAAGAGATTGGGGCAGTCACTGAGGTTTGGGAAGGTCAGACAACTATTATCAGAAGGAGGGGAAGACTGAGAAAAGACAAAGGATCGGAGTTGTTAAAACACCCTCTGTGCCCCTCCCTAGCACCACACCTCTTCATGAGGTAACAACTACACCTCCATCTCAATGAATGTTATTTATTGGAACATAAGGGGTGCCAGAAAAGCAAATGCCATGGATAGCTTATGAGAACTTACTACTTCCCATAATCCTGATATAGTATGTATAGCAGAGCCAATGATCAGACCGTATACTAGCAATATAGTTATCTTAATTCCTAACTGCTTTGCTACTCACTTCATTCACAATGACACTCTAGAAAGGATGGGTAATCTTTGGATTCTTGTTAAAGAAGGTACTGTCGTATCCACCATCCACTCTTTAGACCAACATATTTCTGTCCTTATAGATGATTCAATGCTCTCCTTTGTACATGCCAACTGCAATCTGGGCCACAAAAGAAGACTATGGAATGAACTAGAGATACTCAACCCCACTCAACCCTGGATGGTCATTGGGGATTTCAACTGTGTACTCAGATATGAAGAAAAACAAGGTGGGCGACCACCTAACAGGATGGCCATGAATGAATTTCACTCTTGCATTAACACATGTTAGTTGATTGAAAGTTTTTTTGATGGTATGGAGTTTACTTAGTCTAATAACCAAAAGGACCATAGAAGACAGGTGTCCAAACTAGACAAAGCTTTCTTTAATTCAGCTTGGAATAATAAATATTGTGGATGGAAATACAAAGTGGGTTCTAAGAATGCTTCAGACCACTCTCCCTTGATTGGTATACACTCTTTGGTTTCCAAACTGAAGAACTTTCTTTTCATATTTAATAAGGTGTGGAGCACTCATCCCACCTTTAGGGATTTGATTCAGAGCAGCTAGAATAAAGAGTTAACTGGAGGTCCTATCATTCAAGTGATGAAGAAACTGCAGAGGCTTAAAGCGGAGATTAAAGTATGGAACCGTGAAGTGTTTGGCCATCTTGACACTAACATTCGTAAGGCATAAGAGAGATCAGATCAACTCCTACATGATTTATCTTTACAAAATGAGATGACACAGAAACAAGAACTCCTTGATACAGCCAGAAACAACAGAGCAAGCCTATGGAGACATAAAAGTAGATTGAAATTTGATGAAGTGATGGATTGTAATTCAGAATACTTCCATAACACTTTGAAGTTCAGACAAGGAGCAATGACTATCACTGAATTTGAAACTGAAGAGGGGGTTTTGTTATCTGACCAACAACTATAAAAGACAATATCACCCACTTCTATGAAGAGAAATACAAAGAAATTCCCACTGTACAAGACGAGCAAGTTCTGAGCTTGATTCCCAATCTTGTAACGGCTCAAGACAATCTCATGCTCACCATGATACCCAGCTATAAAGAGATAGAGCAGGTGGTATTCTATGAACGCAGACAGCTCTCCAGGGCCGGACGGTTTCTAGGGACACTTTTATCATACATGTTGGCCCATAATCAAGTTGGAGGTATGTAGAATAGTTCAGTCTTTCCTCATCCAAGTGATAGTGCCAAAGGGTTTAAACTCAAATTTTATCATCCTGATTCCCAAAGTGAAAAATGCGAGTAAACTAAGCCATTACAGACCCATCTGCGTTGGGAATTTCCTGATGAAGATTATTTCAAAGCTTCTACAACTAAGACTTAACAACATCGCCGACAAGATTATCACAAAAGAACAGACAGGTTTTGTTCCTACTAGATCAGCCCAGTCTTCCATTGGCTTAGCTTCTGAGCTCTCCAATGAGATGAAATTAAAGAGACGTGGTGGAAATGTGGCTATTAAACTTGATATCTCGCAAGAATATGGTTCAATGAGCTGGAACTTTCTTTATCAAGTTTTGAAGAAACTGGGTTTTTCAAATACTTGGATTAAATGGATCAATGTAATTATGAGATCTGCCTTCATTTCGGTGATGTTCAATGGTGGCCCTATTGGTTTTTTCTCCATGGGCATGGGTCTTAAACAAGGGGATCTTCTTTCTCCCTTGTTATTTGCTATTGCAGAAGATGCTTTAGGTTGAGGTTTTCATTACTTAAGAACTCTTCATCTAGTCAAACCAATGGTTACTTTTAAGGATTTTCAAGCTCCGAGTCACCTCCTTTTTACGGATGACATCATCATATTTGTTAATGTGATTTAAGAGGATTGAGGCATATCAACAATTTGTTGGGATATATCCGCTTCCCACGGGCGATTAATCCGAATAAAGACAAGTCCAAGATCTTCATGAGTGGGTTTAGACAATTATGATAAGAGAGAGTTATACAAGTTCTTTCCATTCCCGAAGGCTTCTTACCAGAAAAATACTTGGGTGTTTCTATGGTTCAAGGCAAAATAACAAGACAGACGGTTACTCCTGTACTAGATAAGATCATGAAGAAACTCACTTGTTGGAAGGGTAGAAATCTTTCTTTTCAAGGAAGAAAGATTCTCATCAAATCAGTTTTGTGTAGTATTCCAATCTACAATATGGCAGTTTATAAATGGCCGTTGTCTATCATCAAGGAAGCAGAGAATCATTCGGAATTTCTTATGGCTAGGGGACCCCTCCAAGAGAAGAATCACAACGGTGAGTTGGGAAAAAAAAATGTAAACCTATCCAAGGAGGGATCATAATTAAACAGTTGAGAGAAATCAATCTTTCTATGCAGATGAAACTAGCTTGGTCGATTCTTAATGGTACTGATGACTTTTCTATGCTCATGAGATCGAAATACACAGGGAGGAATGGAAGGTTTATTCATGATTATAAACCATTGTCAATATGGGCAGGAATTAAGGAAGCACTCTTTGAGGCCACAACTAGAAACCAATGGATAATTGGAAATGGCAATAATATAGACATCTAGAGAGATAATTGGCTCGGTGATTTTTCTCTCCAACAACTCATGCAGTTGAGTGATCAAGATATTGCAGGCCACAACACGAAGCTCTCGAGTATGGCCACTAAAAATGTCATTACTATTCCTCAGAGCCTCACACACATATTGGAATATCTAGGTGTCAGCCCTCGATCCCCAATTATTTGTAGCCCTCAAGATAAAGATTACATAATATGGTGCCTTGATGTTAAAGGTAAGTTTTCCACTAAATCTGCCTATCAAAGCATCAGGAGAACTCGACCAAAAGTGAGCTTGTACAAAAATATCTGGAACAATTTCATACACCCGAGAACTGCTGCTACAGGGTGGAAGCTTCTTCATGGGTGTGCGGCAACTGATGACAGAATACAAAAGTTGGGTATTCGACTAGTTTCTGCTTGCAGGTTATGTAAAGTAGCTGATGAGACATTAAAGCACCTTTTATGGGAGTGTAGTCTGTCTATCCAATTGTGGGTATGGTTAGCTTCTTGTTTCCTTATTCAGCAACCAATTCTAGGTTTTCAGGAAGCGATGATCCTCTCCAAGACTTAGAGCCTGATGATGAAACAGATTTGGAGTTCAGGAGTGGTTGCGGGAATGGTAAGCTTATGGAACATGAGGAACAAGGTATATTTTGAGAATAAAATGTCTAACCTTATAGGACTGCAAGATGTTTGTTAGAGTTCAAATCTCATGCATGATCCACCACAGTAAGGCATACAATGGGAGTAATGGCTGGGAAGCACAAGTACTGAAAAATTTGGAAATAACTCCAAGACCAAAACAAGCACCTCAAATGAAAACTTGTTTTTGGATTCCTCCAGAACCAAACATCCTGAAGCTTAATATCGACGAGAGCAGTTTTTGGAAGTCCAGGGCCTTTTGGAATTGGGATATGTTGCAGAGATTCGGAGGGTGAGTTCATCTTCACTTTCTGCAAGAGGTTAACCAATGGTATTATCAACAGAGCTGAAGCACATGCAGTAGTGGAAGGGGTTGAAATGGCTACCAATAAAGGGTTCTACCATCTTTGGGTGGAATCAGACTCTCTATCAACAATTATTTCTTTCAATTTAGGAGATATACCATGGTAATTACACCTAAGATGGAAGAGGTGCATGCAGAAAATCACTTCATTCAGGTGCACTCACATTTGGAGAGAAGCTAACATCTCTGGAGCTGCACTGCAAATTGAGGGCTCTCTAGTTTTTGTAGGCAAACCCAACTGGTTACTGAAATGGGAACACCCTTATCAGCAATTTAGTAGATTATGTTAATGCACCACCTAGATGTGTATATCTATGGATGGGTATGAGCCTGTAACTAAGAAATTGCCTTCGCAAGATCTCATAACCATTCTTTTGTTTTTCTTTTAATATATTTTCAACTTACTGAGCAAAAAAAACAAATACACTAGCTGTCGACCTTCGCATCTCCCACAATCAAGGTAATCACCTTGCCTCTCCATCGTCTTTTCTCCCCACTCTCTTTTTTTCCTCTAATCGTTCAAAAAAAAAAAAAAAAATGAGTGCTTTTATTATTTATGATTTTGGGTTTCAAAATAACCTTTGAAATTTGGTATTGGTTAACATTTTGGATTTCATTACAAATGAAGCATTTCCTTTTTATGTAGATTAGTTTTATTGCATACTCTTGTGATTTCAAGCAGTTGCTATATATTGATTGTTTAATTTAATATCCGATTTTCTTTACTTTGAATTATTGATATTGTTACTACATACTTTGTGAAATTATACGTTGAATACATTGTGTAATATTCCAATTGTGTTTTCAAGGTCATTTAACTCGTATTGTCTTTGGCACTTGAAGAACAATGTTGGTTTTGCTATACAGAAAGAAGAAAAATGTTGGTTCTGCTATACAGAAAGATAACAAGTTGAGGAAATATGTTGTGAAACTATTTTCTGATTGTGCTTATGTAGCTTCTCATTATGAAATTTTGACTTGTTGTGAAAAGTTGAAGAAACATGGCGGTCTTCCTGTGCAAAGGTTTTTGATAGATATTAGATTGGAAAATTGGGCAAATGCATACTTTTGCAGTGCTAGATACGGTGAGATGTGCTCGACACTAGCTGAATATTTCAATGCATGATATGGATAACTAAGGAGCGTTTCCTGCCTATTACTCCTATGCTTTTTGGAATCATGGAAAAGATGATAGAAATGACTTGGAACAGATTGGAGGAGTCTATGAAATGGAATTCCATTTTATGTCCAGAAATGGAATTCCATTTCTAGTTACAAGGACTTTGAGGGTGGTTAGATCCAATGAAAATCAGTTTCTAGTTCATAGCGACATTATTCATTCAGTTGATTTGATGAATAGATCATGCACTTGTAACTATTGGTGTATCGATAATTTCCCTTGCATACATGCTATCGCTTGTATTGGTTGTAAGGGTGATTCCTTTTATGGCTACATTGATGAATGATATACGGTGATCACATTCAAGCAATGTTACTCACATTCTATCAAGCCAATTCCGAATGGTTATGCCAAGACATATGCCTGATTCTCCTACGGTTTATCCGTGTAATCCGAAGATTGGTCCTGGTAGACTCAAGAAGAAAAGAATTGAAAGCACCGGTGTGATTCGTTAGTCTGTGATCAGTTTTGATGTTCTCGACAAACCATTTTTTTTTTGTTATCTTAATTGAGATTAAGTTTGGTTTTCTGACATTTATTAATGAGAAATTGATACTCATTGTATACTTTTTATTGAATATTGATACTTATTTGAGATTATTCGCTAGTCGTTTTTTATTTTTATTTTTCATTTGTTATAATGGAATTTATATCCTGTGAAATAATTCATGTTGCAGTTGTAATTAAGAGTGCAACATTCATGTTGTAGTCGTAATTGATAGTGCAACATTCATATTGTCATAATTGAGAGTGCAATATTCTAATTGACAATGTAACATTCATGTTGCAGTCGTAATTGAGAGTGCAACATTTATGTCGTAGTCGTAATTGATAGTGTAACATTCTAATTGAGAGTGCAACATTCTAATTGAGAGTGCAACATCCATATTGCAGTGGGATATTGTACAAGAATCATGCGTGAGACTTACTTTTGATGTAATGCATGAGACTTAATGCTAGAACCATGCGCGAGACTTAATGCTATATATATATAAGAATCTTGGTTTTGAACCACCATCCTCTTGGGATTCTTCTCCCAAGCGCTCTACCTTTTCGAGCTAAAAATCCATTTTTTTTATGTTAACTTTATCACGACAATACTTATAGTACATTTGAATCAAAAGTAATAAGTGCACTTTCTATTATGTATAGTCATTAAGTTCTTTAACATTCGTATATGAGTACATGTAATTTCAATTATTTGATGTCAATGTAACAGTGCAACATCCATGTTGCAGTGGCAATTAACAATACAACATTTGTATTGCAGTAGGAGTTGACAATAATTGACTGTGCAACATCTATATTGTAGTGGTAATTGACAGTACAACATCCATATTGCAGTGGTTGTTGGAATGGTAATTAATTGATTGTGCTACATCCATGCTGCAGTGATAATTAGTAGTGCAACATCCATGTTGCAGTGGGAGTTAACAGTGGTTGATGGAATGGTAATTGACTGTGCTACATCTATGTTGCAGTGGTAATTAATAGTGCAACATCCATGTTGCAGTGGGAGTTGACAATTGAAAACAACATATAAAATCAAACAACAAACATAAATAATTAAGCTTCATGTTCATCTAAGTAAGAAGCAAGTTCATTCAACCAAAACACAAAATAAAACTGAAATTAAACATATATATGAAGATTTTAAATTTAGTTATCACATTTGTAGTAGTTGGTTGTTTTTTGTTTCGAGTAGATCTCGGTTTTTATTGCACAAAATCAGCAGAATCTTCATTAATTTCTTCATTTCGAATTTCCATATTGCACTTTTCATTTCAATTTGGGGGAACTAAGGGGGGTTTTTTTTTTTTGATCTTTTTACATATTTATTTGGGGAAGATAGGGTGAAAGACAAATTTGTAATATTAGTAAAAAGTCAACCGGGTGGGCTTTTAACATAATTACAAAAGTCCATGTATTTTATCCATAATTAATATGGGACCATGGGCTCCAGGCCCAATCTCAGTTTTTTAGCACCTATTTTTAAATAGTTCTTGTTCCGGTTAAATGGGTACCCATTGACACCCTTACCCCCAACTTTAATCTTTTCTCCTCACAAATCTTTGAGAATCGTCTCTTGAGGTGGACATGTAAACCAAATGTTGCCCATCAATGACATGTAAAGAAAAGGATTCTAAAGTCCAAACCATTTCCAGGTTACAGCAAACCAACTATTTTTTCCTTTCTTTGCTACAAAGTTATTGTGACTTTTAAACAACCGGACAACATACGTAAAATCAAAATGCAAACGGGAGGTGGTGACAAAGGAAGATGCGAAGTGACAATGACTCAATGAATTTGCTAACAACTCTCTCTGCTTTTCAAACCTGGCATTGCTTTTCTTATTTATCCTCCCAAATTTTCAAACCATCCACAGTTATATATATAACGGACTCCTCTATGGCTCTATGTATCTTTTCCTTTTAATTCCTTGGCGGAAAAATGCTAATAGGCAACAGTCAAAACTAATGTATATATTTACCGAACAAAAAAAAAAATAATAATATATTGGACTTCAAAAATGATGACAGCGGTCGGTCAAAGCTTTTAAGTGAAGCAACAGTGGTACTGCATTGGATATTTGCCCCGATGTCATGATTCGATGTGATTTTCTAGAAAGGTGATAGGGTCTCTATCATATCATCTGTAGATGCTGTGCTTCCCTGGGGAAAAAGATCGGACCAGTAAGAATGCAAGATTACAGACCTAGTATGATGGAATTGGGCAGAACAACAGCGAAAAGGAAAATGAACTTTCAAGGTGCAAAACAATTGTTCAATGTTGTATGCATGCCCTACATGGCTACACGGCAAAGGATTACAATATAATAAAACCTTACTACCTTAGGTTCAAATAAGCTTCCAACGAGCTTGTACGTTGATTTAACACTGGATTCTTATAAATGTTTCTAGTAAAAATGGCTCTGAGGATAAATTGATGAATATTTCTAGAAATGTTTCAGCTTATCAATCTTAAGTACTATGTGGTAGAGGTGTGAATTTCTAATCTCTCAATTGCAATATAATGTGAAGATCATATTTACTTGTGTCGGAGAGATTTGTATAGCGAGGCAATGCATGTCACCAAATTCGAGCCCCTTTCAAAATATATTTACCAGTGGTCCCATATTAGTTAAATAATACAAATTAAGCATGCCCGCCCACTATCTAGATACATTGTTGTAATAAAGTTTATATATGACTCTGTGAATTAGCCATCGGATCGGAGTACATTTTCTGCTTGGATGACTTATTTTTAATATGGAATGCCAGCAAGTAGCTTAGTGCATTGCTCATGCACACAGACACAGTGAATTGTGTAGAGTTATTTCTTGAAAAGCTAAAATCAAAGACAAAAATTGCGTCATTTAATAAGTGGCCTCTACGTAATGCACGAAATGTGTTGCTGCTAACTTTCCTCAGGGATATGTTGTATAGCAAAATTGCTTCAGAGAAATTATCTCGAGACCAAATGAAAAGTTCAAAAGGACTTTTTTTTGTTAAGTTGTCACAACGAAACTCTTCTTTGTTCGTTTCATCTTTTCTTTTCTAAATATTTAAATCAAAGGATAGAAACCCCAGCCACAATCTTGTTTATTGGTTAGAAACCAAAAGGTGATCTGACCATAATTCTGTTTATTGATCCATTAAAAATGGTTAGTGCCCTTAATAATTAACCATCCCTACCAGTGAGATCATTTGCATCATTAATCATTCTTAGTGTTTGATGATAACAACTAATTCATAATAAGATAACCGAACAACTCACCTCAGTTACACTAAAGTAACAAAAGAAAAGACAAGCATTCCCTACATGAACTAAAGAAACTTAAAACTAATAATACTCGACTTCAACACACTAGTAACAGGAGATTTCTGCACTGCCTCCACACTGGCTACTATGTGCAAGCTTAAGAGAGAGACAATCTGAGCACTGTGAACACGGTGACCACTACAGCCATGGACGGATAGATAGTGGTTGATGATGATGGTATGGTCGTTGTGGGGGTACCGGGAGTTCTAGGAATTGGCGTGGGTGTATTGCCACCGGAAGGAGTGGTTGGTGTTGTCCCGTTTCCTCCTACTGTGACTGCAAGCTTCATCCCACCAGCACAGTGACCTCCCACAGAACAAATGAAGTAATGTGGTCCTGGGGTCTTCAGAGCGATCGATGTGGCCCCGCTGCTATCAGAGCTTAAGGAGTTTACTGCACTGCAACTGGAGTAAGCACTTGAACTTACTTCTTCCACTGTATGTGCCCCTCCTCCATACTGGAACACTGTCAGCCAACGTTTGCAGAAAATAAACATAGTATTAGAACTTGCACGTACTAAAACGAAACATTAGTAGTAGTAACTAGTAAATGAGATCAAAGAACAAACCAAGGTTGTCACCAACTGCAAAGGTCTTCCCACTAGTCCATGTGCTATAATCAACGCCTGTACTCCAACCTGCTGTATCTCCTACAGTGTGATCCACAGCAAAGCTTCCCACGGCAAAACATAAAACTAGCAGAGCACAAAGGACTCTAGCACAAGCCATTTCACACACTGAAAAGAAAAGAAAGAGGTAGAGAAAAAGAGGGTTGTGTCTCACAACAATAGTACTATGAGGTCCTTATATAATGGAAGGAGCTAGTGGTTGGACTGTTGGAGATTTGGAGTTAGTAACCGTTGTTCAAGTAGCTTTAAATTGTAAATTCTTGACTAATTAAACTTATTCCATGAGGGGTATAACTTGAGTCAGATCCAATGGATAACTTATGTTAGACTCTAGTCTAATAGCCTACACCCATTATGAAAGTAAAGTGGGTGATGACCAACTCCTCATTTTTTGTTTCTGTTGCCTTTTTCTTGTGTGACATAGTGGTTATATCTACCATTATTGGCTGTGGTAAGACCGTAAGATACTTAGATTAGCCTAACTGGACCATGTTCATACTATACTCCAGAAGTCCAGAGAGATAGTGGGCCGTGTTTATTTTGTCAAAAAGCTCTTAAGCACATGTGTTGGATGAACAGATTATATGCGTTTTTAATAAGCAAGCCAAAAAGGAGGTTATGGAGGATATGTTTTCTCTTTTGTTAGTTGCTTGAGAATGAAGAAAGCATGAAAAGTTCTTATGATGCACTAGAAATTCTTATCAGAAGAAAAGTAGATACTAAAGTATATGTGATTTTTTACCATGCATCATTGCTATAGGTTCTTCCTGGAAAATTTTGTTAGATATCTCATATCATTTGAGGTTTATGTGATTTAGCATATACAATTGCATAACTAGCAATTTTCTTTTGGTAAAAACCAGGGAGCAGAAAAAGTATATAAACAGGTTATTGCTAATACTTGACGATGGTTGCCAATACTCATGAAAATACTAGCTCCCGCTTGACTGCTTGAGGGTACCATAACTGTGAAGGCCGAATCTTCGCTATTCTGTCTTTATTATAATTTCCAGGTTCAAACTACAAATTAGCGAAACTGAGCCATATAATCCCGCACATAAACATTGTTAAAAGTTTGAAAAGTTTAAGCCATTAAACTGTAAGTGTCAAGATTTAAGGTACTTGAGTTGGTGGTCAAATTGTAAGCGATATAAAAACAGATTCTGGAATAAGTTCGATTGTGATTTGTAACTGATTCTGGCATATTATATGAATTGTATCCAGTTCACATGATCTCTATTACCTTACAGTTTAACATGGACATTTTAACATGGTATGAAAGTCTGGATCTTTTAAAAACGGACTACTACAAGAGCAAAATAAAATGTGAAAGATAAAGGGTCAAAATGATCATTCCCATGAATTCTTTGCACTCCGTAAACAGAGGAGTAAAGGGTGAGAATGATAATTCCCACTTGTTTTCTTCGCATTGCATTTCGTAAACAGATGAGTGTATTCAGTTTCATATTTCCCAAAGATTCAAAGAAGGTGCAATTATGTAATTTGTGAACCTTTGTTCAAGAAGAATTATTTTGTTGTTCTAACTTTTGGTTATTATTCTGTTATGTAGTTCTCTGTTCCTTACAAACCTACTTAGAGTGGTTCTATTTTCATATTAAGTTGTTATTAATAAATAAAAACGTATATGATAGTATGTAGTATACTGTGTCTTTACTTGGACATCAATCCAAACAAATTGAGATGATTGTGGTATGAGCTGAATTTTCAAATTTCTATGACAAAAAACTAGGTGGTTTAACTTTTAGGACCAATCAAATGGTAATCTACAATTTTCATTACTAGAAACCAAACTAACGAAGAAGCCCAGTTATATTAACGTCAATAAAGTGTTTTATTACTTTTTTTTCAATTTTAAAAACGGTGCGTGATTCTCTCTCTTCTCTTCTCTGTCTTTGCAGCCATTAAACCTCTTCATTTGAAATAAGAGGTTAGAATACCCCATTCAAAGTGGTCTCCTAAAAAAAATAAAAGTGACCCATCTCTCTCCAGCTAACTTTCCATATATTTTAATGCACTTTTTCAAATCTACACGTACCTGCTAACATTGTTTCTAGTTTCTACATACATATAAAGGGTAAGGTTGTTAGTTGTTATCAAAATAAAATAAAAAAAGATTGGAAAAAAACTTGGAGAAGAATATTTATAGAAAACATAGTGAATTTACGCCTCCTCGAGTTAGTCTTACCAGGCTCCCTCTAGTTAATCTAGCTTTCAGTAACAAAAATTGTAGATTACCATTTAACTGGTCCTAAAAGTTAAACCACATGGTTTTTTGTCATAGAAATTTGAAAGTTCCACCTATAGGCAATTTTCCGAAAAAACAACATTGGGTCGAAATATTGATGATTCCAAAATTAGTCGAAATCAAAATATGACATGGGTTGAAATATTATTAATTTCGGTTTTCCAGATTTTCGAAATTCTGAAAATTCCAAAATCCTGAACTATGCTTCTAGCCTTCATTAGCCGAGTAGAAAACTAATATTTTCTTGGTTTACATATAAATTTATACCAAATAAGTTGGATGAACTTAAAGAACTTGCAAGAATAGTATTTCACCTATCGAACTGGACCAAATATACACATTGAAATATATATACAAAAACAGTGTACGTTCATAGCCAAGTACCATGGTCTGTGTGATTAGGAACATTGATCCCTTGTGTGTTTCAAAGTATAACTAACTTGCCGCAACAAAATTCCATTCAACTGTAAAATCTGGTTGATAGATTTAACTTACATTGCTTCAGTACTATGTGACTGTGAGACGAATTCAAAAGAAGTATCTGCTGCCAACAGCATAGCCAACGCCAGCAATGCCCAAACATAAAGCCAATGTCATGCACCACGGTAAACTGCCTACATTTTCACCATCCTCTGCCTCCGACGATCCTTTATCTCTTTCAATTCTGCTGTTGTAACTGCTACATGATGATTCCTGCTTCTTCAGCTTCTGCGACTTTAACTGTGAGACCTCAAGTTGAAGAAGTTTAACCCACTGACGATGTGCAAAAAATCGCAAGGATTCAGAAAGGAGCAAGGAAGATAGGTTGTCCCTTTCTTCAGCCATAACTGTGGCCTTTCTCTCAGCTGTTCTCGCTCTTGACTGAGAAAGCTGTAAGGCTTTCATGAGTTCCAACTTCTCGCTTTCGTTGGGAATTTTGGTACTAGAAAGCTCACGATCTTCTACTTCTTGACTAACCTTACTGCCAATTGAGAAATTTAAATCAGCAAAAGAATTGTTTCAATTACTACCTTATGAATCACTTATTCACTTCAACAACCTAAAAGCTGTTAGGCTGTGTTTCATTTTAAAAAAGAAAAAGTGGCAAACTCTAGCATAACTTCGATGATACATTGACACTACCAAACTACAGAATCGATCATTCTAATTTCCTCCACGCCATACTAACACAACAACTAAAAATTTAGTTCATTGTCTTTCGTTTTCTACCAAGCATATCCTACAAATCACTGTAGGAAACTTATTCCATAAAATATACTTATTGTTAAGTAAACAAGAAAATCAAATTGATATAACAAATATATCATGAACAAACCTTTAGTTCAACAAACAAACAAACCTTTTAGTTCAACTAATGAACTTAATTTACCAATGATTAAATCCGAGCCTAGTGAAGATTCACTATGTCCTTAAGACAGATTTCCCCCCTCACGATGCTTGAAGGTTGATGGGAAACTGACTCCCAAGATAGAATGGATTTCCTTCTATAGAAAGCTAGCACTTCAATTCTATAGAATCAACGAACACAACATAGTATTTGACTAAGAACAGAGGGAGAAGAGAAATATCAGAACTCTGTGTGATCTGGTGTGTCTTTCTCTCTAAATTCATCCACTATTTATAGGTAAGTGGTGCCTCTTCGAAACAACACAGTGACTCTAGGGAAAAAGTAAGCAACTCTTTGAAAAGTCACATGTTTCGAAAAGACACTATTTCGGCATAAAGCACTGTTTCGAACCAGTGCCTATTTCTAAAGGTTATACCTTTTCGGCATGATGGACTGTTTCGAACCAGTGCACATTTTGAAAGGTCACACCTTTTCGGCATAATACACTGTTTCGAACTAGTGCATCATTTTGAAAATGTTTTTCTCACTTTACGTACTGTTTCAAGATAAACCCATTTCATCTCAATATGGGATAACTTGGGAGACAAATTACTCATTCATATCTCAATGGATTTGTGCAAATCCATTTTTCTAATAATCACATGGATATGAATTGAATTGGTTCAACATAAGCCTTGTAATTCAACACCATGAGATGTTAGATATGGTGAATATCCAGTTGATTTGATAAAAAATGTGGTTGGCCTATAAGAGCATCTTTAATGGTGCAAGCTCAAAAACACTAAATTTTTTTATCAAACCAAATACCAAATAAAAAAAACACCAAACATCTTCAGTTCAGACATCAAAATTTCGGCACTAATAACGCTGCTTTGGATAAACCGCGCCAGAATAACCCACGCGGTTTTTGAAACACCACGCCAAAAAGCCCACAATACAACCCAAAGCTCATGCGGTGTTTCAAACACCACGCAGCTTTCGAAACAGCACGTCATATAATTTAGCCCAAAACCCACGCGGTTTTGAAGCCTATGCTGTTTTCTGAAAACCGTGTCAGAGAAGCCTACAACAACCCACAAGCCTGCAGGCCTGCATGGTTTTTCGCTTTTCAAACAATGTGTCGTACATTTGGTAAAAATCAAACCAAACGCAAACGCCCATTTGGTGTTTGGTTTGCTAATTTTTTTTTATATTGAAATGAATTGGTGTCTCCACTAAAGTTGGTTTTTAACCAAAATTTCAAGAATTTGGCGTTTGCATATGAATTGGTGTCTCCATTAAAGATGCTCTAAACTAACACAAGTTTGAAATAAAAAATAAAATGTATAAATCAATTTAGTATACTTGGGAATGTCAGTTAAGCGGTGCCAAAGTTTGATCGCAGTCCATTTTATTAAACTTCAGAAATTACAATAACAAGACATTTGTATATTATTTGGTAATTAGTAATGATTAATTTAATCTCCATTTTCCTACATGTTGACATGTTGTCCTATACCTTATTGCGGGTTATGTTTCATGCCGCTTTGATTCTTATCTTAATTCCCCACCATCATTACTAATAAATCCATTCTTCAACAATAGTTCGACACGTAGAAAATAAAAACTAGAAAAGTAAGACAATTCAACCAAGAAACCGAGTAACAGAACAACTACTCCAAAGAAGAGAATGAAGTACCTGATATGCTTTGGTCTAATAGAATTGAGAACATTTTTATCTGTTCCAGCAAAGACTTTAACTGGTGGAGGAAGATCACAATTTTGTAAAAGATTAGGACCAGACCATTTAGAAGGAGAATGAGAAAGCGGTACTGGTCCCATTACCACCAACTCCTCTTCTGTCATGTAACACTTGTTATTATTCTTCTTCTTCTCACTCAAACCATCATCTTTAGAACTGAAAGAAAAACACCATTGATCAAACAACCCTTTATTTCCATAAGAATCTGAATTCCACCCAGCAAGGGTGGATGATGGATCCATGCAAAGAAGTTGTTCTTCAGAAAGAAAGATGGATTGTTTACGGGTGCTTTTGGGTGATGATGCTAGAGGTCTGCAAACCACTTACTGATTCTCGTTTTAAAACAGGCTTGCCAATAAAAAAACAAAAGATGGATTGTTTTAGTGGGCAGTTTTAGAATGTTTTGAAAGTGGTTAAAGAAGAGTCTTATGAAATGAAACGTGGCTTATGCGATTTGGAGAGATTGAGTGGCGTTTTAAGTCTAGTATTCGCGTGCAGTGCACTCTAATGACATCTGTGTATCCGTTTTTATATGCTTCCATATTTTGCCAGGAAACCGTCGGTTAGTTTTCTAAGCAAGTTATAATTACACTAGCTCACAGAATATTGTGGGCTCTGTGGAACTCTGTGGGCAAAACATCTGTGGGCTTAAAGAGTCTGTTTCTCAGTTACTTCAGAACCAGTGCTTAATTATACCTTTTTTTTTTTTTTTTTTTAATCCTATCAGTGTAAGGAGATGCTGTGATTGAAGGGAAACTATTAAAATTTTTGTATCAAAAGAATTGGTTTGGGCACTTTAATTGCAATTTTTATTATATCAATAAATTGTTAGAAATATGTCAATTATGATTTTATACCAATGGATACATTTTTCACGGCATAAAGTTGAAATGCCCTTGTCGAAAAGACATTAACTACACAAACTTTGCAGATCGCACCTTGTTAAGACGAAGACTGTACTTACATTGAAAGCTATATGCAGTCAAAATTTGTGTTTTACTGCAGCTCTTTATCTGTTTATTCATATTTTTTTAAAGGGTTTCTTCTTGAATGGTTGACTTAAAGATTAGGACAACATAACCCGTTGAATATTGCAGAGATGATTTATTCCAATGCCGGATGTGGCCCCCACTTGTAGATTGTATGAAATACCCCTAATACTTTTCTACGTATTAGTGTTTTGTTTTCAGAAAAAATGATATATTATTATATGAATTTACATATATATCCTTAAACATCTCCCACCCGTTTGTCACATCTCTTCCTACTTAGTACATTAGAAGTTATTTTCTCTATCTTATTCCTACCCAAACAAGATGTCACTTCTTCTCTCTCAACAACTTACACTCCTGAGTGCACAGTCACCGAAAACTCTCTTTGTTCCCGCCCAAATTCCTTTCCCTCTCTTTTCTCCTACCATATTGACCAAATTGTATTGAAAATGTTTGGGAACTTCCCTATTGTCTTATATCTTAGTTTTGTTGGTGTGAAATGGAGTTCTTATATAGGAAATGTATGACAGGGCTACTTTTTCGTTTTAATCAAGATATGGTTTTGTTAATCCCTTTGTTAATCCCATTATTATAAGTATATGGCAGAACAATGTAGTTTTTATCAGTACAAAAGTATACCCGTAAAAAAGAAAGATGTGAATGCGACTGGTAAAACACGGTAGTTCTAGTTTTTATGTGTTGTACAAATGTATACCTGGGGTAAACACAAATATGTGTATGCCCAAAACTCAATATCGAAAGAGAGAAGTCAAAACATGTAGTGGAGTATGATCTTGCCAATATATAAAGTACCAATATACAAACAAATCTAAGAAGCACCACGTGAGTAGCTTCAATAATTAGTACTGGAATGCTATGAAGTTGTTTAGAAAATGGTAATATGAACAAAGGCATCAGAGATCAATTTATTTCCAAAGAAGGTTTATAATGTCTCAATGGTATTGCATGTTGTTTTAGTATGAAAAATAGATCACGTGGGAAAGAAAGATCTATATAAACTTTCAATTCGTGGCATACTCCAATTGACGGCATGTTGTCTTCATTTAGGTGAAGTTAGTAGTGTAGGCAAAAGTACTTAATTAACAAAGATTAATCTTAATTAAAGCAATTAAAAACAAAATCCAATAGCACGTAGTTTAGTTTGTCAATTCAGGGACTCAAGCATTGCATTTTTTGTGTTTTTTCACGATCAACCATGATTCTACCATTCCGTTCAACCCGACAAGCAGGTCAAGCCACAAGCAAGCAAGTCTTTAGCCACCGTATTTCTTATCATGGCCCCAGTCCGGGTGAAATTGAGATGCTGATTTCGCAGTAGCTGTAACGCCCGTATTTTTAAATACGTATTTTTATATTTATTAATTAATTTAATTATTTATTTTCAAAATTCGTTGGACCGGACTCGGGATACGTGGGCCTGATTTTTGGGCCCGAGTCTGTGTTGGGCTTGGGTTTCGGACCCAAGTATATAAACACTTTTTCTAGAAAATAGGGTTTAGAAGATAATAAAAATATTAAAAATGGAGGCAGAGATGAAAGCTGAATTTCTGGAGGGTGGAAGCGGCTCGGACTTCGGAGGAATTAATTAGGAAGTCGCTCGCAAGGTGAGTAGCTATTTTGCTATTTCACGGTTTGTAGTTTACATATATATCGGTATACTATTTCGTTTTCATCATTGCTCATTTTTCCTATTGGTTGGACTTTGTGCCATTGGTTTTACTAAACTTTGTTAAATTCGATTTGTATTAAACCGTCCGAAAAGCTCGACAGGCAGCCGTTAATAATGGCGCTTTTGGTGAAATCAATAAATCGTTATGTTTATATTGTTTTTTTGTGAACCGGACTAGTGGTTGTGAGTTGAACCGCTTTTTAGTCGATTGATGGGGCGGTGAAGCCTTGAACGGGCGTCGATGGCGCCCGACGCATACATCTTGGCTACCGGAAGGTTTTATATGTTTGTGGTTGTTGTTTGGGTTTTGGTTGGTGGCGGGTTGAACTTCGTTGTTGTGGTGTATTGGTTTGTGTGTGTGGGGCTGTTAGTGGGGGCTTGACGATTAAATGAGAATGGAGCCTCGAATCCGGCGTTAATGGCGGTGGCCGAACCAAATGTTGGGCTGATTTTCGGTTGGTTTCTCTTGGTTGAGTGATGGTGGGTTGGTCTATTGTTAGTTGTGGGTGTTTGGGTGAGTGGGGCTTGATAGTAGTCTTTGTCGATTTAAGCTTGAACCAAGCTTTAATGGTGGCCGATTTTATCTCGAGATCTAGTTTTGGTGAAATCGAAATTTAAACATTTGAAGTTTTTGTGTTTAGTAAAGTGGTTTGGTTTTTCCTTCTCTTCATTTTCGGTTTGATGGAAGAGGGAATGGTGGCCTACCGGTTTTGGTGGTCACGGTGGTGGTGGTTAGGGAAGAAGATGATGAACAAGCATTACCAAAAAGCCGATTTGGGCTTGGGCTGGGGGTGGTTTATTCGGGCCTTAGTCATTGGGTTGGGCCAAAAGCTCTAATTTTATGTGGGCGGTTCTATTTATTTGGTTGGGCCCGATTTTTAAGTATCTTTGGACCCGGTTTAATTAAGTCTAGTTTGGGCCCGCTTTAAGTTAAGTTTTGGGGACAGGTTTTCTTTGTTTGTTTTCGGGCGAACTTAATTGTTTTGGGCCGTTTCTAATATAGCTTTGGACCAACCCATTGGACTTAAAATAGATCTTTCCGGGTCTTCAATGTTTAGACTTTTCTGGTTCTAAGGTTTGGGCTTGCCAAAGGTCCCCGGGACCATTCACCGTAGTCATGAGCCTACGAGAGCCACGACCTTTGACCTTAGCCATGAACTATGGTTATGACCACGAACCCGTCGAACACCTGAAACGCATCGGTTTGACTTTTGACAATGATTTGACTTCGACCATGGCGTGTTGATTTTGACGTTGACCATGATGTGTTGACTTTGACCATGATGGGTTGACTTTGATTTTGATCATGATGTGTTGACTTCGACCATGATGGGTTGACTTTGATTTTGACCATGATGCGTTGACTTTGACCATGATGGGTTGACTTTGATTTTGACCATGATGGGTTGACTTTGACCGTTGACATTGGACTTTGACTTTGACCATGATGGGTTGACTTTGGCTTTGACCATGATGTGTTGACTTTGACCATGATGGGTTGACTTTGATTTTGACCATGATGTGTTGACTTTGACTTTGACCATGATGTGTTGACTTTGGCTTTGACCGTCGACCGTTGACTTTGACATTTGACCGTTTGACTTTGACCGTTGACTATGAAATGTTGACTTTTCCAGTTTTTCACATGTTTGTTTATATGGACAAATATAATAATAAAACGTTGTCGGATATTGTATAACTTGGTTGGTCATTATCTAATTTAGATTTGACGTGAGTAGTGTGTAAAGCATATATATATATTGGGCTTTGATTGTGGACTGTGGACTGTTTATTTGTGATACGTTTTATGTGTATATTATATGGACACATATAATAATAAAATCTTTGTGGAAGCTAGTATATATTTGGTTGTCATTATCTAAGAAAGATTTGACATTGATGTTGTGTATTTTTGACACGTGATGATATTGAGATGTTAGGAGACATTATATTCCTAATACGTTATAATAAAGATGTATACGATACATTGAAGCATTGTGACATGATATAATATGCTAGGATAGTTATATTAATGCAATATCTTGGAGAAATGTATATATACACTCCATTATTTTACATGTGAGATGCTAATATAGTATTGGTGAATATTTGCCTACCTGGTGTAGTGCAATAATATATTATTACGTGAAAGAATAAAAGTGACTATGAGATATAACTGAGATATTTCTATATATTGTGGCTTAGTACAATAAGGTAATTGACCTGCACGTGATATAGTAGAAATGTTTATGAGTCATAAACGTATGACACCTGAATAAATTACGAACGAAAATCCTAGAACCCCGACTACCACAACTCATGTGATTTGCCTTGTGTGGGCTTATGTGATATGATTGACCCATGTGTTGGGTGTATATATAAGATGTGATTGACCCATGTGTTGGGCAATCGTGAGCGAATAGTGGCTTTGATTATTCCGTTTCCTCAAAAATAGAACGATGATGCAAATATTTTATGCTTAATAGTGGCGATTCTTACATAATTGCTTCCGTGTGAGGATTTACGGTGTCGCGGCATCCCGCCTCCGGGTAGTTACATACGGAGTGGTTCATTATGTAAGGAGGCATGTGGATGTACATGTTCGGCTTTGGGTAGCGATTGTGGTAGCCAGGGAAACTAGGTAAGACATAGATACGACGTGATTTTAGGGACACGCAAAGAAAGCTTTAAATAATCTAATTATGGTAACATGCTTGGTTGGTTATTTGTTTAGTTAGAATCTAGGGCGCCTCGATGGAGGAACTACATGCCTTATTTATTATTGCGTATAGTTTGTTGTGTGGTTAGTGAGAAGTTAAGGCGCCTCAGTGGAGGAACTACCTGCCTTAATTATGGTGCTTAAGGATGTTGTAGTAGTCGTTGAAAGTTAAGGCGCCTCGGTAGAGGAACTAACTACCTTATGGATTGTGTTTATATTTGTATAAGTATATGTTGTTTTTAAGGGCTACTCACACCAGCATTGTTTATAATGCTGACCCGATTTGCATGTTTGCTTATCGGGTGTGTTCATTAAATGAACATAGTTGATAAGTCTTGACAGGTTTAGTGATGAAGAAGATTGGTTGCTGCTTGTGGTTTGCGTTAGCATTGTGATAAGAGCCCAAAACTGTAGTTTTAACCCCTTAATAATCATACTGTTAGACCAATTATGTGAATAATAAGTAAGAGTTAACACTGATTACGCGTTTTATGCATTTCGGGCTTCAAAGTCCATTAATGCGAAAATGTACCACTTTAGCGAGATACGAGGAGCAAAGTCAGTGAGAACTTCCGAAAGCCGTATCTTTGGACTCGGACCTCGAATTGGGCATACCTTATGTCAAAACGACCGGCTCGGAAAGAGCTTTGTAATGGTCCAAGCCTTGACCCAATCAGAGGAGCAGAAGTGGACGAAAAGTCTGTGGAAGTCAACTGCAGCTGAAGAGGCCTTTTGAATTTGAAAAGAATTGGTTTTGGGCGATTCTCGGCCCAACCCATGGCTCCAATCCCATGCACGAATTTTGGATCTGAATGTATAAGAACAAAAGCTTAGTTCATTGTTAAGGGTAGATAGTTAGGTTAGAAAATAAATTAGATTAGTTAGCCTCCATTAAACCTTAGTTCTAGATCTAGTTTTTATATTAAAGTAATTAGTTTTATTCTTGTTTTAAATTTAGTATTGAATGATTGTTCTCCCTTGAATTAGATAATAAAATAGTTGTTCTTGATTCAATTTCGATTTGTCAATTACAATTGTTAGATCTAATTTCATTTACTACTTGTTATTCAATGCTTAGTTGTTAATTAGATTTTTTGTTATTGTTTAATTTAGATTAGTTAAATTTCATAAAGTTAGAATCTTTATATTATGTTTAGTTTAGATTCAATGGGAAATGTTAGTTTAATGAATCAAGGCTAAAACCTCCATTAGAGGGTTGATGAAGCCTTGATGAAAACTTAGTTGTTAGTGTAGAATTGTTTGTAGATTCTATTCCACTCTAGAAAGTCGTGTTTAAGCCATGAGAATGGGTGGGCTGACTTCACATGCTAGTTAGTACTTTCGGTAGAAATGCCATGAACACTAGGGATTAGAACTTCGAATTTCTTGCAAAGAACGCGTGAGAATCGAGATACAAGAATCTATACTAGGTTATTAAGTTGGATTCGAGGTGGATTCAATTCCCCTCTAATCCTTTATCTAGATTCAAAAACAAGCATATTCCCATAGTATTCGTAGTTCAATTCAACGTAGACTCATTTTAGTTTCATCGTAGTATAACACCCTTCGTAAAAGCTCTCATAGACTTAAAAATCGACTAGTTAGATTAGAAAACATCCATGCTAGGGAACTAGGAGTGGAAACGAACTTCAGTACTCCATTTAGTGCAATTCGCATTGAGAGTAGAAGATTTGATAATAGATACGTAAAAGATGAAGTTTAGTTTACTTACGTTTGGATTCATCGTTCATTTCGTAGGTAAACTACTCATTTTACATTTATCAAATGGCTGCCATCTTAGTTGCACTTTAGCATTGTTTTTCTTTGTAGAAGTAGTCATTTTAAGTCCCATTAAACCCACCCACCCTTTGTTTGATTCATACCGTGGTTTATTCGTTTTATCGAAAAAAAATTCGAAAAAAATACCTGAATGCGCCTCACGCTTCAAGGAGAGCGCGACCAGCGCTATGTTAATGGAATTTCAACAATACACCGAAGCCGCCAGCCAAGAGCGACCAGCTAAGTTACTGGAATTTTCTTCTTACACACCGAACGGAGGAAGGCGACCAATAAGAGCCGCTTGGAACTTCGAATTTACACCGAAGCGCCACGTCGAAGTCGCCAGCTATTTTAGTTGAAATTCTGGATTTCCCGGTTTGATTCGAACCCGAGTTGTCAAGTTTTTCAGTGTTCTAATCTCTTATTTACACTGAACACGTAAACAAGACGCTTATTCAAACGCTGTAGCAAGGGAGGCATTCAGTACTCCTTCTTCCACTCCTGCATCTTACGTCGGAGGAGTTTTAATTCTAGTATAATCGGGGCTTGTTTTTCGTAGAAATAAATACAACACGCCTATCTAGAATTTCACACACTACACCTGATATTATGGTGAAGAAAGAGAGACCCTCTCTCGACTTTTATAAAGCTTTGAGCGATAGCCCTAAATCTTGCATCGTTCTAGCGGAATCTAACGGGGATTTTCGAATTCCCCAAACATATTTAATCATTTACCCGTTTTCCATGGTCTAGACCATGAAAAACCTTACCAACACATCGTAGGATTGAACAAGTCCTTACAACATTCCATCATCCTACCGTTGGTACGGAACAAATTAAACTCGGGGTATTTCCCTTCACCTTAGCCGATAAAGGCGTCTTGGTTAACCGCCCAAGCGCCTAATTTCATGGACTCGTGGGCCAAACTTGTTCACTATTTATTTAACAACATTTTACCCACCCCTAAAGACGGATGAGATGCTTTCCAAGATTCATTTTTCCCGACAAAATCCTCATGAATCATTTTCTCGAGGCTTGGAATCGTTTCACCGATCTGCTTATAGAGTGTCCACACCATAACTTAGCTAAAGACACGCGTTAGTTCGTTACCTTTTCAAAGGACTTCTACACCACCATAAAGAAGTCCTTGACATAATGAATGGGGTAGTTTCCTAAGTAAAGGAGCCAATGAGGCTTACAAATTTTAGAGGATCAAACTAAAGCGAAATAACAACTGGGGGTAGTGACGATTACTCCCTGCTCGCTAGTTCTTCTTCCACGCTTAAGGCTACCAAGATATGTTTGAGGTTAAACCCGATCTAGAACTTAAAAATTTAATCGAATCTCTAACTAAAAGGTTGAGGCCATTTCTGTACAACAAAAGCCTATCCCCTTCATGAATGTAAATTCAAATCCATGTAGTTTCGGTTGGAGTCCCGAAAGATCCCGACTCCCAATCGGCCCTATAGCCTATGAACATTCTTGTTCTATTAATAGTGAACCTAACGCCCCTTGGAGACAAAATCCCAACTTCGGTTGGAGAAATAACCAACAAGTCACACCTCCGTGGTACAATAATCAATATGTTAGGCCAACACACGCTTATAACCAAGCTCCTCCAGACAAGGATGTGTCGGGGTAATTATAATAATTATAACAACCAAGCACAACCCTCGACAAGGTCAAGCACAAGGTCAATATAGTTATAATAATTATAATACTAATAAAGGTATCGTTCGGTAAATAATAACTATCACAATCCGCTTTATAAATAATCAACGCTGACATAGTTCCAAATACACCACCCGTGACTATTACACCCACACAACCGGATCGCCTTGACACCTTCATACAAGTGAGCCAACAACTTTTCCAAACCATGGCTCAATCTAACCAACACATTCTACAACTGTTAATAATTTAAACCAACAGTTAGCCCAAGAGAAAGCCCAACCAAAAGGCGTGTTTCCGGCCAAGCGATACCCAACCCTAGAATACAAAACACGGCGCTTTGAGGTAAACGGTAATACTAGTAATGGAAACTACAAACGTGGGTAAGCTAAATGCCATCACCACTCTCCTCGCTCGAAGAGTGGTTGATAACAAAGTAACTATGCCTATAGTTACCCCATCAAGATTCTCTACAACGGATATCGAACTAGATACCAAATAGAAACTGAAGAGCCTACAACCGTAGAGGTACCAGGTTAAACCACAACCTAAGAAACAAAAGCCAAGGTTAAACATCCTGTTGATCCATATGCTAATTATAGAGAGAAAACACCGTTTCCCCAAAATTAGCCATGTTAACTAGGGATACAAATTATGAGGAGATTAGGAACGCTTTCAAAAATCTAACTATAAACCTTCCCTTTCTCGGCTATTAAAAAGCTACCACACCATGCTAAGTTTCTTAAGGAGTTGTGTACTACTAGGCGTAAGACCAATATACCAAAAGACGCTTTTTAACGTAACAATTCCCAACGCTTATCCGAAAATAATGGAATTGTTAGCAGTGACCGGTCGCCCCTACAGATAATGCACCTTAGGAGATTCTCACACGACGACCGCTTACTAGACACGGGGCTAGTGTTAACTTACTCCCGCTTTATTTGTATAAACAAATAGGCCTAGAGGAGATGCAACCTACTAAAATGACATTGCAATTACCGACGGCCTATTAAGATCCTATGGGGGTGGTTAAAACGTGCTAGTTAAAGTCCAAAATTTTACTACCCAAATTACTTTCGTTGTCCTAGACACGAGAAGTCACTAACGACTTGTACCTATCATTTTAGGGCCCCCTTCTTGCATCGCCAACGCTTCCATAAACCGCTGATGGTTCGATGTCCTTGTCCTTTTGCCATCTTTTCTCGTTGAGGTAAATGTTTTAAAACTAGGACACAGATCCTCTGATTCATCTACACATGGAGGTTAGCATGATCGAGAGCTTAGCTCAAGATTACTTCAAAACATGTTTCGGAGAAACAAATTAACAAATTCCTTTCCTTCGAAATTCCGACTTTTAACAATGACTCCCTCGGGTAGTAGGCGAAATCGAAGAAGAATTCCTCGCAACTCTTTTTGACCACTTCTTTACCACTTCAAGAGTCCCCTTTGCCAACAACCATTCATCCCTTGATGCTATGACGGAAGATGAATTTTTCAATCTTTATCCCAGTGATCCTTTTGACCCACCTATTGAGGAATGTCTTGCATATATCAAGATTTCTCATGATATGGACTTGAGAGCGTTAGCTGAGAATCATTCACCTTCCATCACCAATATTCCCCACCCTCCACCTTTTCAAAGGAACCTCGAAGTTTGCACTCGATCCTTTAGTTTCTCCCGTGGCTTCATGATTTTTAAATCCACCTAGTAAACAAATACTTCCCAAGGATAAACCACTTGACACTTTCATTTTCGTGACTTGAGATATCCCTAACTACACCATGAATGAGTTTTGTGCTAAACCCACATCCTCATTTTTTCCATGCTTTCCTCTAAAACTTATCCCAATCCACCATATCTTCCACAACCATTCACTGCTCCACACTTATTCACTAGGACACCCTCTCGCTCAAAGATGAAACATAAGGTGCATGCCTTCGGTTATGTTATAGTCTATTCGACTTCGCTTTCATTCCACTAGGCTCGCCAGAGGGAAATCTTGGTGCTTGATTGTGTTTGGATATGTTTTCTGTGATATTTATTTATGGAACGATCCACAACTATTTCGGTTGTTGATATATGATAAACCGCATATTCATACATATATTTAGATAAAGTCTCGAAAGTATCCGACTATAAACGACTCAATTTTTGTGTTTGGTGCACTTCCTTTCATTTCAATATATTATTGAGTGCACCATTCAGTAACCGGCCCTCCCTATGGAGTGTGTGGCTGTAAGTACGGATCCTAAGTCCACGCTTCACATAATTCACGTTTTCCACTCTTGCATGTTTTCTCGGTTTTTGAGTCATGTTTCTATGGTGTGAATTATGTCTTTTACTGCTTATTGTTTTCCTTTATATTAAACCTAATTCATAAAAAGTAAAAAGTTTAAAGATATATAAAAATAGTAATCTAGCACGCCTCGAATCGACTTTAAAGACCCACGTTTTAAAACAAATTTTTACAAACCCCGTTTTCAAAAATTTGTTTTGGGAATAAGTGTTTGGTTTTTCCATTCTTGATCACTCAAATTCCTATTCTTACCCCACCTCCTCCCTTGAAGAGTAGCTAGATTTCTACTTGTTTGTTGTTTTGATGTTGTCTTTTATTATTTTTAGTAGATAGGATGTTACGTTGTTAAATTCCGAAGTTAATTTTGACTTTTGTAGTGAAATGTTGTTTGAATGACAATATGAATATAATGTCGCTATTTTCATTGGCGCGGATTAGTTAATGTTGATCCCACCTTCCCAAACTGTTTGGGGGGTGGTGTTATCTATTCCAAAGATGATTTTATATAAACTTCATTCATTCTACACTCACAACCCACACTACACCTAATTTCCATCACTCACCTTTCACTCCCACGCTTTCGCCCTCAATTTTCAATTTTCAGAAACTCGAAGCGCATTTTCAAGGCCTGTATATTTTTGTTCTGAATTTTGCTCGAGGAGGCCAGGCTTCCGAAGCTGCCGAGCCGACCACCATCTATCGACCTAGATGGGCGGCCCTTGAGTTTGAGCGACGACCGCTAAAACACTGGAATTCTAAAAATTTGGGAGCTGACTCCTATAATATAGCGCCAGCCACTCGCTGACTTCCGTGGACCCAAAAAAATTCAGTTTTTCCGCGGAAGTTGTGCCCGGTTGTTTTTTGGTACTGTTCCAGAGCGTAGTTTTGAGATGACATCTCCTATAATAATACTGTAATCTTTTCAAAGATTTGTTCCAAAGCACTACTTATGGTGCTTGGTTTCATGAGGTGATCACACACGTAGGGGAACCGCTTTTATGGGTCTTGCTAGCAATTGTTCTTGGACTTGCCATGCCCGGCCGAAATACAAGACCCATGATGCTATTGGGTAGATAATATGCATGTCCGGGTGTGGAGGTAAGTTTTAGTTTCATTAGTGTCCGCTTATGTCCCAAGCAATTTCATTCCGTTAACCCCATAATGGGTGGAACTCTTATAAGCGTTAAGGTTAGTTTTATTTCCTATATTAGTACGCTCTAACCTTGTTTTGCAGATGTTTCTCAATTTCACGCTTAATGGTATTTTTCCTTCCTCTTTATTTAAATGCTTTGAGGACAAAGCATGCTTTTTGTTTGGGGCATAGAATCAATGGTAATTAAGACATCCTGTTAGATATAGATATATATAATATGCATTTGTTTTCTAGTTAAAATTTCAAAAATTTAAAAATATAAATAAATAAGTTTATGCTATACACTTAGGAATATTGGTATTGTTTCTTTTCTCCATGCTCTATGGTATGTCCTTTCCTCAATGGTTAAATGAACAACAACATAACTATATATGAAGACAACACAGTGTATCTCTAATAGAGTAACTTACATAACTGGAAACACCTATTTGTAATTGTCCCTTTGTTGAGTTTTTGTTGTTTTTCTATGAACTTTTGTAATTATGTGTAAGTTTCCCATTATGTTTAAGCTGAATTCATGTTTCTTGAATCATTACCCATTATCATTTCACATTTAAACTACATCAATTATAGTTAAAATACATCCAAAATGTTCACTCATTTCAACTTATGCTATCAGTAGATCCATTACAGTTCAATCGGCAAACCCTAAAGACTTAACAAGTGCTGAAATATCTGAAACAGTTCCTTCCATGGTAATTTTAGAGGTACAGTTCCCCTCCAATGTTACCTTCACCTTCCCTCCTTCTGTGACCTTTTCTTCCCTAGTTGTAGTTGTTTCATGGCTTGCTTCATCTGGGAGATCAATCGATTTGAAAGCACCGCATCTAGGTTGACTTTTGCACTTTATAAACCTGTGACCTTTGTTTATCCCTTGCTTACAGAAATATAGAGTCATTGTGTTTGACTTGCAGAAAGCACTACATTGTGTTCAATTAGTACTTAATTAAACATGTCATGTCCTTTCCTCAAGGTTTCCTTTTAATACAATATAACTATACTATAAGACAACATAGTATATCTCTAACAGTTTAACCAACTTAATAAGGAAACCCCTCTATTTGTCTATCACCTCTATTGGTGTTTGTCTAATTGTCCATTTGTTGAGTTCTAATTGTTTTTCTACGAACTTATGTAAGTAAGTTTAAGTTTCCCATTATGTATAAGTTGAATTGATATTTCTTCAATCATTGCCCATTATCATTTCACAGCTAAAATACATGGGTAACTCATTTCAACTTAAGCTATCAATATATCCATTACAGTTCAATCTGCAAACACTAACGACTTAACAAATGCAGAAATATCTAAAACAGTCCCTTCCATGGTAATTTATATATATAACTAGATAACTGCAAGCAGTGGGGGCGTGAGTGGAGGGTGGGGAAGAGAGAGGGAGAGATGGGTTTGTGGGTGGGGAGAGAGAGAGTTTGGGAGTGAAGGAGGCAGAGGGAGAGTGGTGAAGGATTAAGGATAGATAGACACAAACCTACCAAACTACATTTTGGGCCACGTACCCCCCACCCCTCTCAAAAACATTCGCTCCGCTCACTTGATTATGACTCTATGGCAAAGATGAATTGTTCCCTGTAGTCATTTGGCTTCTTTGAAAACCACGGACAAGATCATTGTAGAAAGTTGGTACGTTTTACAAATGTAAGTATAGGTCGGTATCTGTTCCGGCCCCCACAAATGTGGCCCAATAAAAACCCAATTCAATATAAACTCACGCTCAGAGCCCATGCTCATAGCTTATCTACAATAAAGCCCATGCTCAGAGCCTAAAACGCCCAGGCTCAGAGCCCAAAAAGCCCATGCTCAGAGCTTAACTACAATAAAGCCCATGCTCAGAGCCCAAAAAGCCCACGGTTAGAGCCTATGCTCAGACTCAATTTATAGCCTACCTACCCACATAACGCAAAGTCTATTAAATTAAACACGTGTCTTGAACATTTGTGAGGAAGTTGTTTGACCGAATCAATCAACCTCCACAACTTCCACAACTTCGTCCAAATTCAAGATTCACTTCCATCAACTTCAGATCTTATGACGGTTCTCCAGCAAGTTCTCCAACTTCATCCCACAATTGGAATATTGGAGAACAAGAAAGTAACTATCACCAATCTGACATATAAAATCCAACATTGGTCATTCTCCATAACTACGCAATCGATACTTGATCCAAAAACAATACAACATTTGGGTACGTAGGCAACTTCAAACCGAAGTCCAGTCTCAACTCTCACCAACAACCATCCCCTTCGCAATCTCTTCCAAAAAGATCACTTCCGACCCAACTAGTGTGTTTTGGCAAAACTTGCTGAAATAGTATCTACTAGACATAATCACACAACACATGAAGCACTGCATTGAGTATGGGTTAGTACGTATTAATAGACTGGGTACTTATGTATCAAGTGCAGGAAGCACTGCATTGTGTTCAATTAGTACTTAATTGAACATGTTATTTCATTTTCCTCAATGGTTACATGTAAGACAACATAACTATCCCATAAGCCAACATAATGTATCTCTAACAGTTTACCAACATAGGGGCCATTTGTTTTTGCCTCTTATAAGACCCAGAGGTTTTATAACCTCTTATAAGACACGTGGACCAGTGATTTGGGACATATTTTTGGTTCATTTTTTGCCTCTTATAAGAGGCATTCTACTAGAAATGTCGTATAAAAGGCATGCTTTCTGTCAGTACCAAAATTGGATCTACTACAATTCTGTAAGACTTGTATGCTGGGAAAAGACATAAACGCCCCAAGCACACTACCCCTTGCCCTCGTTATCTCTTCTTCATTCTTCCCAGACCAACAAGCATTTCTTTGCCATCTCTCGATATCGACCGAAGCGGACGTGGTCTTGCTGCTTCAACTGGCGAAGAAAGTGTGATCTTGTTGCGCCAATCGTCAAGCTCGATCGAGCATTTCGTATGCAATAGCCACCTTTTTCGACATTGATTAAATTGGTGAGCTGTCTCTTTGATTATGCTAGTATTCATGGACTCAGTTCATTATTGAATTCACACTCGCACTCTCTCTCTCACTCACGCTTGCATTATTGTTGTTGCATTGTATGCTATTGTTTCAATTTCTTTTTATTGATTGTTGTGGCCGGTTTTCTGCCGACTAATTGATTTTTGGCTACTAATTTATTTATTTTCTTTTAGTATTTGATTTTAGGTTTGTTGCCGACTGGTTCTCTCTTTATTTTAATTTTGGGTTGTTGCCGACTGATTGATAAGAATGTGTTTAGTTTAGGATGAAATAGATCAATAAATAAAATATAGAGTATTAGCAAAGGAAGCCTACGTTTGAACTTTGACATAGAACCATGCCATTTTATATTTTGTACGATAATGGAAGTGCACTTTTCATGATAAATTGCTGATGTACATTATGGTTAAGATGATTGCTTTGGTGTTCCTAATGCTTGCTCCACTAACAACCCAAGTGCTCACACACTCATAATTATGCCAAGTTCTAGTATGTTATTCTTTCTTTGAAATGCATAAAGTGTTTTTTAATTAGTTTGCACCAAATACAATGTAATGGATACATTGAAATGGTTATCCTTGTTATATGTAGGTATATATGGATTATTTTAAGTTATCCTTATTGATAAGTCTTATAGCATTAGTGATATTGCTCAAACATGCAAGAAGAAATACACTCCCAAGGAGAGTCCGTCACAAGATGTGCATTTCCTCAAGTAGTGGATAAGATTTAGTTAGGGAGACTTTGAATGGTCCATCAAAACCCAATTTTCCAATCTTTTAGGATGTTGAAAGAATCTTTTCAAGCATTGTGTAGTCATTTTTGAGAGAGATGGTACTTGGGCAATAGTCAAACACCTACCCTTGGAAGAGAAAATGATGATGTTCTTGTTAACACTTAGTCATAACACTCGTATGACACATGTAAGTTGGTTATTCCAACATTCTAGAGAAACAATTCACAAGTACTTTCATGAAGTATTGAAAGCTATGATTGTGTTTTCCAAAGAGATAATTGTACCACCATCTTGGGATGCCCCAGTTGGAGAACTTAGAAGTTATAAAGAACTTAGAGAAGGAGCATTCAAAGGGGTACGTTGTTGGAGCATTAGATGGCACTCTCATTGATGCAGTTAGTCCTCCTAGTAAACAGACCCCTTACAGAGGTAAAGGTGGAAAAGATTCACTACACCAAAAAAGACGTTTACTAACGGTTATATCCGTTACTTATATTTTTACTAACGGTTATATCCGTTAGCTCTGGGGTGTCACTCTCACTTAGGCCAAAATTAGTAACGGATATAACCGTTACTGATAATAATTTTAGTAACGGTTATATCCGTTACTAAAATTCTTTGTAACAGATAACTAACGGTTGATGACCCGATTAAATTTGTCATTTCTAACGAATATATCCGTTAGTAATGGATGTGCTGCTATTTACTAACAATTGTTTGTAACGGATATATCCGTTAGTAAATTGTAGCCACTAAAAAAAAAATCCTGGATCAAATAATATTATTTAGTCCATTTTGTTTTGGGCTACTGTTGGCTGAACTTGGCACTAGCACACCATAATAAAAAAAAAATGAACTCCACATTTAAACTGACTGATCTGCCATTTCAAACACAAAGTGCACCACTCAATCATTCAAGTCACAAAACACACGGATGTCATTGATTATAAATATCAAGCAGTCTTGACCAAAAAAAAATACCGACAAAATCAACCACATATACAGATCTAATTCACTACAATTACATCTAATATGTCGATCCAAAACTTCATATTTTTCTCTTATATACTTCTACATGCGAGGCTTGCTTCACAACACCTGCAAATTAGCAAATGGTATCAAAAGAAAGAGAAAGTTATTACAATTGACACTACCATTATATATTAAAAATAAGTTTAGTTATACTAGAAAAAGAAAAAACCAATAAAAATAAGTCGATCTGCTAGAAAAAGAAAAACCAAAATAGAAACGGTGCGTATATAGGGTAGCAACTACATTCCTACATGCAATATATATAATATGCAAAGTATACCTAAAAAACAGGTCGATCTCCTAACTCAAGTACAAAGCTTTGATTTATAGATAATAGCTTCTTGTAGTTTTGTAATGGAAGTAGGTCGCAGAAGTGACAATCAAAGAAACCCTTCATCGATAAAGAAAATGCACAATAAAACTTACATATTATATGAAAATCTAAAGCTATTCAGTTCAACTTGATTAATTTTATAATATTAGAGGTACCACACCAGAGGTACCACACCATGGCGGAACATTTCTAACATTTTTTTAGTGTAAGGTGCGTAAAATCTAAAAAGTGTATCAAAGAAATGTATAAAGTCTATATGTATATTGTATCTTATGCCATGCAAGCCCACTTGTCTCATTAGACTCACATACTATGTATGAACGTTCACACATAAAGAATACGATACACATACCTGTGTTAGGTCTAGCTCCTTGCTGAACCACTTTGGTTAATCTGCATCGATTGGAATCAGGTTAGCATTTGATGGAATTGACAATGAAGGACATAGAAAAAGTTCAAAAAACATAGAAAAAGTTCAAAAACTTAGCACAAGGACACTACCATCAGCTAAAAATCTACCTCGGCATTGATGCACAACCATACAAATCTGAAACTTATGGACAACAAAACTATAGATACATGGCTTTTACTGAACCCACAAAAGTCCAACCAGATATATATAACCTAGCTTGAAAGCACTTCAAACCTACCTAATCCAACAAAACATACTAAGAAAATTGAGGAGTATGACAAATTTTTGTTGTAGTAAGTTTTAAATGAGTTTTTACTAACCAGATAGTTTAAGCCAATAGGGCATCTGTTTTCCGATTCTTGTAAATTTGCCTTCACTTTTCCCTTTCTTTCACCAATTATCGGCTAGTAAGAACTATATCTCAATTTTTCACTTCAATGTCCAACCACGATCCCAAGCTAAAGTTAGCAAACACAATTAAATTTGTCGAGTCTGCATTGAGTTCTCATTCTCAGCACTAGGAAGCAAAATAATTTATCATATGATGATGCATGGTATTCAGGGATTTTAATACGCTATAACTGATAAAAGAAAACCAAGATAAGCATTTAAAATGAATCTCTTCGTCTTAAGTAAGCATGCCTGTTTTGCAACGAACTCCATGACTTGAGCTGCACTTAGATTGCTACCAGGTTTTCTCACAACAAATGCCATGGGAATCTGCCCTGCTTCTTCATCAGGGTACCTGTCATAGTGATGCAAAAGAGTGAATCAGAAAATTATGAATAGCCTTCAAGTCAACAACACGGAAAATCAATTAGCACGAACGCACGACTGCAACTCGTAATTAGTAAATTTTACAATGGCAAATTTTTCTGGAAAAGGACCATGAGGTTAGATTTAGATCTTGCAGTACACTAGAGTTCCAAGCTTCTTTTTAAATCAAAGAAATCTAGTGAAATGATTCATATAAAGTTAACCATTAATAGGGGACTACAGGTGACAAGATATTAGATTCTCCACCAGACTAAAATAGAATTCTATTCAATATTAGGTTTTCTATGTCATATTTATTAATCTGTATCAAAAGACAACAAAAACAAAACACAAAATTGTTTGATAGTCAAAAATCTTCAGATTTTCTCTGAGCTAGTTTCCATGGTACCTTTGTTAAGGAAAATGTAGTGTGATCCTCAAATTCATTTACTTATAGGTATATTTTGTCTTCTGTGCATGTTAACTGTCATTTTCTTACAAGGTTGTCCAACATTTTAACATATGTAAGAAGAAGAAGTATAGCAAAGTTAAATTTGTCAAACACATACAGGATTAGAGCAACATCAGCAATTTCTGGGTGGGACTGAAGCAAATGTTCCAACTCAGCTGGAGGGACCTGTAAATTGTCTCACAATATTAGTTATGATGTGATAAACCAATAGATACTAACTTAATGTGATCAATCTAAACAAATTCATTTACTTATAGGTATATTTTGTCTTCTGTGCATGTTAACTATTATTTTCTTACAAGGTTGTCCAACATTTTAACATATGTAAGAAGAAGAAGTATAACAAAGTTAAATTTGTCAAACACATACAGGATTAGAGCAACATCAACAATTTCTAGGTGGGACTGAAGCAAATGTTCCAACTTAGTTGGAGGGACCTGTACATTGTCTCACAATATTAGTTATGATGTGATAAACCAATAGATACTAACTTAATGTGATCAATCTAAACAGTTAAATGGTACCTGGTATGCCTTATATTTTATTAATTCCTTTAGTCTATCAACAATGTAGAGGAAGCTATCATAATCTATATAGCACAAGTCACCAGTCTTTAACCATCCATCTGAATCCATCGTAGAAGTAGTTGCCTCGTCATCTCCAACATAACCTGCAAATACAAGCATTATGTTAATGAAACAAGATGAACAAAGGATTTTTTTTAAGTGCAGTAACTTTGAAAACACATCCTCATGACCCCAAATAATCAATAACATGTATCTAAACCGTATTTGTGTGTGTGTGTGTGTGTATGTGTATGTGTGTGTGCTGCCATGGCAGGATTGAATATAATTTAAGAGTCAAGTAAAGATCTGTTCAAGTAGTTCACCTGTTCTAGTGACAACATATTATCGGAGATATTGATAAGTGGATACTTCTCAGTCGCTGAAGACTCTGTCTTCTCCTCAACCTCGGCTGGCTCACCCTTTGATCTGCGTAAAGATTGTGTTACCCGAACAATAGCAGACTCAATTTCCTACTTGGAGACATAGCTACTCCGAGACAGGAAAGCTTGTCCTCACTCTCTTTCACATTTTCAAGTTCCTTTAGAAGAAATTCTAATCCTTCCAATTCGGTTTCCAGCTCTGATATTCTATTAGTCTTCTTTAACGCTGCCATATCACGCAGCCGTTGACCCTGTTTTTCCTTTATAGCTGCCTTCCTTGCAATTTCTTCTTCAGAAGGTCGCTCTTCCGTGGGAGGTGGGATCCATAAGAGCTTCCAGCACCTAGTCTTTTGTTTAGCTTCGTTTCCCCCTCTCTGTAATAACTATTGTATTACTTGTACATTATTTCTCATTTCCAGCGTGCTCTTGAATTGAGGTAGATGGAATAACTGCAAATCCAAACAAAGAAAACATCAAACACTGGGCTACATATAAACAAAATAATATTGCAATCAAGTTAAATAAAAAAACATCAAACCAAACTTCTTAAGCGTCTTAGATCGACGCATAACCAAACGAACTTTCCCACTTTCCTTGTGCTAAAGTAGCTTGACAGTTCCCACACCTCTTTCCTTCCTTTGATTTCCTTCCTTATCGAACCGATAAAGTTTTGCTGTCCTACAAAATATAAATATGACAATCGAGCTATAAAAAGACCGGCTTTTTTTTACTATTACAGCACAAACAATTAACAACAAGAGACATGGACAATTAACAACACGTATATATATATATATATATATATATATATATATATATATATACATATAGTTTAGAGAGAGAGAGAGAGAGAGATCTGAAGAAGTTGTAAAGTGGCTTACAGATCTAGAAGAACGTTTTCGTGTTCTTCACCAGTAGTGACAGCTACTTCTTCGAGCTTGATAATAGGAGCGATCTGGGCACCAGTGTCTTCTTCCTCATTCGTTGTTGTTGTTTCTTCCTCTTTCTCAATTACTCGATATGTTGTTCCTGAACTTGCCATATTTTATTATTTTGGAGACTGCTACTGTGTACCTCTGTTCTTTAGAAAAGACGAGCCTTTCCTCTTCTTCGAGTGATAGATCAGGATGGTAAACATGGTTCGGCCTCATTAAACCTAGGTTTCATATTCGAGATTGAGAGAAGCTTTTGGGTTTTGGGTTTTGTTTTATTTTCTTTTTTTCTCGGTAAAACATGTTAAAAGTTGAGTCAAAAAAATAAATTGGGATATATACTAACGAAAAACTTGATAAGTAACGGATATTTTCGTAAGAAAGTTGGTAACAGATATATCCGTTAGAAATGAAAAAAGTGGTCTGTTAGGAATTGACCATTCTGGTGTAGTGATTGTTGGCAAAATGTGTTGGCAATTTATGACTTTGACATGAAATTTATATATGTTGTGATTGGATGGGAGGGGACTGCCCATGATGCTAGGGTGTTAATTACTTCAGTGGGGAATCCAGCTTTCAGGTTTCCATTACCTCCTCGAGGTAAGTGTGTAGACTTTGTTTTATTGTAATTTTATCTACAAACCTATTACTTATATATGCATAGTAAATTTTCATCTATTTCCATTGTACAAATAAGTATTATCTGTGTAACGCAGCTTACACGCATACTTTGGGGCTTTATGTCCCCATATTGTGGTGTAAGATATTGGCTTGTTGACTACAGACGTCCTGGGAGTCGTGCTAGGACTAAGGAGGAGAAGTTTAACCATTTCCATTCAAAACTAAGGAATGTGATTGAGAGGAGCTTTGGAGTTTTGAAAGCTAGGTTCCCTGATTTTAAGCAAGATGCTAGGGTATAAGTTTCCAATTCTGAGGAACATAATCATTGCTTGTATGGCTCTTTATAACTTCCTTTGTAGAGTTGCCCTCAATGATGTGTTATTCCAAGCATATGGTAATGAGGAACTTCTTGTGAATAATCAGATTTCAGTAGACCCAGAAACAATTTATGGTGTTGAGCAAGTTTTTAGGCCACAAGATAAAGCACTGAGATGGTCACTTTACAATCTCAAATTGCAGATATCCTTATTACAAATCCTAATAATCTCGAGTGATGTTCTTCTTAGTCGTGTTTTATGATGTATAACTTTTTGTAAACTCTTGTTTTATTTGCTATATTTATGACTTGTAAACTCTTGTTTTCTGACATATCGATGATATGAGAATGTTTAAACTTTTTTGCTTGGTGTTTGAGTTTATTATATCATGACATGTAAACAGGTTGATTGTCATGAGATATGACTTTATTTGAAATTATTGTCAATATTTATAAGCAGGTAAGATGGCATCAAAGGGAGATAAAGATGTTCTTTGCATATGTGGTGGGGGTACATGTAAGACTAAGGTATCAAAGACTTCAGAGAACCCTGGGAGAGCATACCTTATATGTCCAAAGGGTGTTAAAGGGTGTGGACTTTGGCAATGGGTGGATAATTACACTACACCAAAACAGCTTTTTTGTGACGCCTATTTGGCGTCACAAATAATATTTGTGACGCCAAATAGGCGTCACAATTTAGGCGTCTCAATTTGCGTCACAAAAATTTATGACGGCATATTGGCGTCAGTAATTTGTGACGGCATTTTGGCGTCAGTAATTTTGTGACGGTATTTTGAATTTGTGACGGCATTTTGGCATCAGTAATTTTGTGAGGGTATTTTGAATTTGTGACGGCATTTTGGCGTCAGTAATTTTGTGAGGGTATTTTGAATTTGTGACGGCATTATGGCGTCACTAATCATATTTTCATTTTGCTTTTTAAAAAAACATAATAATGCACCTGCTGCCATATATTTAGAAACTACTTGCAAATGCTGTAATCACTACTATACAATTGTTTCCATTCATCCATCCACATCTGATTACCACACAAATAAAAGAATAAATCTTGTATTAAAAATATTTAATATATATAACATTGTATTCTCAACAAACAATATAATTGTAACCTTGCTAGTCCCACATAGTAAATTTCATTCAACAATTGTATTAACACGCCTACACTTACAAAGAATCAGTTCTAACACTTACAAAGAACCAGTGGACAACGACTTATAAAACGACAAGAAAGACCAACCCACCATAGTTTGTCTTCATAGCCTTCCTTTGAACTTCTCTCAGCCAAGCTTAATGCAGGCTCACTGCAGATTCTAACATTGAAGAATTGACTATATACATACTGCCTTGTAACAAACTTGAATTGCGAAGCGACTTTTTACAGATCGAAGCTTCTCTCCTTTACGGTTGAAGACTGCATCAAAATATCAAGCTTTTTCGCATAAGTGGGCAGAGACCAACCGTTTTACCTTATTTGCATCGAAAAGCCCTGGATTTGTAAGACGGGTAATCTGGGTCAAGAGAGAAGAAAGAACAATGAATATGAATAGTAATGAAATGATCAATAAGGGCTAGTACAGAAAAATAGAAAACAGACTTAGTATGAAGCCAACATAAGAATATACCTGATTTTTGAGATCTGAATGGATATCAAATGCAGGCTGCAAAATGAAGATGAACACAAATATTAGTCTTCAAATCTAAATATTTCAAAATTAAAGCATTGCTCTAATGTCAGGAGAAAAGGATTGTTTATAGAATTTGGCAATGACAACACGTACCTAAGGAAAAACAAAATCATAGTAAGCATCTCGTAAAGATGGTACAAGAACCACTCGAGCAACACCCATATATTCAGCATAATCTTATAACTGAATCAGGCAAATGAATAACGTGAAAGAATGCAAAACAGCTTCCATCCGAGAGTTTAAAAACTTGTAAGACTTTGTAAGTCTAAACCGCTTTTGCCCCTAACTAAGGCACGCGATTACAATAATATGATACTTGTAACAAAAAATCTAAACTTTAAGCAACAATAGCTATTTAATGATAATAAGAGGATTACCATCAAGCCTTTCAACCGCTTTTTGAGAGTCTTCGCCATACTTGTACCGAACAAACGCAAGTCCACATTAATCTCCAGTCCTAATTCTCATGAAAAACAAAATTAAATTAACAACAAATTTATGGATTAACAACTGCCACACCCCTACAAGAAGATTAAATTAAAGCTCATATTACGGGATATAAAGTCAACATGTTTAGCAAGTCCATGGTAGTCGTGAAAGAACAACAACAACAACACCGAAAGCAGCAGGCACGACGCAAAGCTGCAGCGAGCACGACTCCATCCAACAAAGAATAACACCCGCCAGCCAGCGGCAGGCGTAATAACACACACTCCATCCAGCAGCAACAACACCACACCGCACAACACCACACTCACACTACCACCTGCACACACTCTCACATACACCACACTACCAACACTTGCCAGCACACAATCACACCACATGCCAGCAGCACCACCACACTATGAACACACCACCACAATATCAGCAAGTTGGTATGGATCCATCTTGTACGAGTGCAAGTCGGTACAAGATCAGATTAAACAAAAAGTTATTATAAAGTATAATAAGCCCTATCCAATTCTACTACTTGACTAGGCATTTGGTAGAGCGTAGTGAGCATTCCTTGGCCCTCGAAAGTAGTTAAGTAAGCAACGATACACCAAACAGTTAGAATACTCACCAATTTGTTGATCCTGAGTGCTTATGCCTTTTTTTTTGTCGAATGGGCTTGTGTTAACCTAGCAACAATAAAAAAAAATCGAGATAGAATAGTAAAATCTCTTTTGTAAATAAATTGAAAGGCTACTCAATTGCCTCAAAAAATAAAACACAAAAATCAAAATATCAAGTGATATATGCAGGAGAGACAAATTATAAGTGGTGGACTTATAAACAGCTACGAGTTTGCGTTGACTACTCTGTCCACTAGCAAACGTTAACACATGCATGCGGTTCAATTTGCATTGAACAAATAAGCATAACCCAATATATTGAGATCATACAACTTATCTAGCTTGGTATAAAATGAAGATGAATGTACTAAATCCAAAAATGGAGGGAAAGAAGATACTAATCCATGTTGTCTTAGAAATTCATTGTTGAATCAATATAATTACACTGTGTGGTGTTCCATACCAACTTACCCTTTACTAGCTGCCTGGTGGAAATCAGAACTTAAAACAAGTAATTGACGTAAACATGAAAACAAAATAATCAAAATCATACATTAAAAGATACTTATCTTGTTGATGGTTGCTCTGTAGGAAATAGCTAGGAAAATGAATGTCCATGCGTCCCCACTTCTCTCTTTTGTGACTCAATTAAGATTCCTTCCTACTGAGAATCCCCCACTTCGAGAAAAATGGTAAGCATCCTCTTCAAGATAAATTGTGGCATGTTCAGGGAAGAGGTGGCGTCCCTACTTCTGAAGTCGTTGTTTGTTCGAGAGAACCCAAAAGGTGCATGCATGAGTACCAATTCTTTGAGAAGTATTTTTCTGTCGTCCTTTTCCCATCATATTTCCAGGAGTTTCATTCCTTTCAGCCGCCCCACCATTACTTAAATGTTTGTACAGTGGAGATTGGAATGACATGACATCATTGGTATCGTCCTTTTCTCCCAAGCTAATTTCTCCTTGGCTAGACTTTAAGCTAATTACTTAAATGGTTGACGTTGGAAGTCCCTCCCCTTCTCTCTACAGCTGTAGTAGTGCAAAAAAATGACAAGTCTAACTTTCAACAATGGTAGTGCAGTAAGTCTAACTTGGAAACCAACTATTATAAACAAACTCATTCAGCAAGAAAATTATAAACCCTAGAAAACGAAATCAAGAATTACAAAACCAAAAACCAAAATCGCGAAAAAAAAAATAACTAATTTTTATAAAAATTGAACTTAAAAGATCGGAAAGATGGTACCTTTGTTTAAGATGAACAACCTACCACATTCAGTTCACTTTCATTGAAATTTGGGGAAGATGAACAAAAAAGAGAGTGGAATTCGAATAGATTGAGAAAAGTGGACAAGAGGTTTCTCTCTGCCGTGTTGAGAAGAAAAAGAGTTGAGGTCGAGAAGAAATCGTAAAGATTGGAAGTTGACGCCTCATCTGTGGCACATGCCAAACACATGACTCTGATCCTTATTGAAGTGATACCTCATTGCCGTCACTATATTTTCAATAACTTTCGTAAATAAAGTAAAACTAATTTTTTGACTTATTGTGACGCCAAACAACATTACTGACGGCACTTCGATGTCACAAATTTTCTGACGCCTATTTGGTGTCACAAATTGAGAAAAGCCCCTGTCACAAAAAAGATGATAAGGTGAAAATGTGTCCATGTAATGAGGGAATTTGTAAGATAAGAACCTCGCATACCCGAAGAAACCCAAATAGAAAATTCTATCGTTGCCCACAATCAACTAATGAAGGATTTGCAGGATGTGAATTCTTCCAATGGTTTGGGGAGACGAGTGGCACAAGCTCTACGTCTGCCATAACAAATAATGATTCTAGTGAATAGGAAACGCTTGCCAAATTGCGCACATTTGTTGAGATGAAACAAGCTATAACAAATGATGTTTGTGCGGGTTTCTTGAAGAAGATGGATGAACTTGGGATCAATGATGTAAAGAAGAAGGATAATAAGGAATGAGTTTTATTAGGATATCAAAACTGTTTTTTAAGTTGTATTTGTATTTCTATTTGGATTTAAATATAATGTATAAGAGGATTTCTATTTTGAAACGCTGCTTGTATGTGAATTGGTGGCTATGAAAATAGGCGCGAAAGAAGATCATTTTGTTGAATAATGACTGGAAGTTTTAGTTATATAATGGTATGTAAAACATGGTTATATTTGTCAAATTGCCATCTATAAGATGTTGTCGCCATTTTTTCCTTTTTTAGTAAGTGCTTATAAGAGGAACTTAAAATGTAAAACAAACCAATTTATAAGACATACTTATAAGATCCTCTTATAAGATAGGGTCTTATAAGACTTTCTTATAACTTAAACCAAAAAAACAAAATAACCCTTTAATCAGGAAGCCCCTATATTTGTCTATCACCTCTATTGGTGTTAGTCTAATTGTCCCTTTGTTGAGTTCTTGTTGTTTTTCTAAGAACTTATGTAATTAAGTTTAAGTTTCCCATTATGTATAAGTTGAATTCATGTTTCTTGAATCATTGCCTATTATCATTTCACAGTTTAAGTACATAGGGAACACATTTCAACTTAGGGTTAAACTTAAGCTATCAGTACATCCATTACAGTTCAATCTGCAAACCCTAAAGACTTTACAAGTGTTGAAATTTCTGAAACAGTCTCTTCCATGGTAATTTTAGAGGTACAGTTCCCCTCCATGTTACCTTCACCTTCCATCTTTCTGTGACCTTTTCTTCCATAGTGGTAGTTGCTTGATGGGTGGCTTCCAAACTTTGCTTCATTCGGGAGAAGTAAAGGTTTTTGTGTTAACCAGGCGGTAAGAGTCAAATTAACAATTAGAGAAGCATGAACAGGATACTTTTCACATAGGCCAACATAATTTCCATATAAGCGATTATGTGTACCATTCTCTAGTAGGTAGAGAGATGAAAAGGTTTTTGTGTTAATTAGGCGGTTAAATTCAAATTTTAAATTAGAGCACCCCGAATTGGACACATCCCAGATATAACAGCATAACGTCCCTATAAGACATTGAGTATGCCATCCTCTAGGCTTTAAATAGTAGCATCGGTTTTTGTGTTAATTAGATTTTTAGATTCAAATATCAAATTAGAGCTTCCTGAACACGACTCGTTCCTCTGATGACAACATAGCTACCCGATAGGCCATTATGTACGCCATACTCTAGGTAGTAGAGATAAGGATCGGTTGTTGTGTTAATTAGGCAGTTAGATTCAAATTAAAAAATAGAAAACCCTCAACACGACACGTGCTTGATATGACACCATAGCTGCCCGATAGGCCATTATTTATGCCATACTCTAGTCCGTAGCGAGAAACATCGGTTTTAGAGTTAATTAGGCGGTCATGTTCAAATTCAAAATTTTAGCACCCTCAACACGACACCTTACTCTTATGACAAGATATCCCATCTATCAAGACCTTTTCTTTGCCATAATCTAGGCATAATTGAGAAGCATCGGTTTTATTGTTAAGTAGGCGGTTAGATTCATATATCAAATGAGAGCTTCCTGAACACGCCACGGGAATCGATAGGACACCATAAGTTTACTATAAGACGTTATGTATGCCATACTCTGGTAAAAAACGGTTGAGTTAAATATTAAATGCAGAAAACTTCTAAGCATTGAGAGAATATTAAAGGTCCAAATATTAAACCAGAAAACTCCACACTTGAAATTAAACCCACTCGAAAGAACAACAATGGAGGGATCTACTTCACATGGAAAGAACAACAACAACAACACCAACCAAACCAACAAAACCAACAAGGACATTCCAGCAGAAATTTGTGAAGAGATTGTCAAACATGCTCCACTTCCATTTCTCAAAAAAGCCAAGTTCGTATGCCGAAAATGGGCAGCCTTTACAAGTTCAAGTTCCTTCACCAAGGAGCACACGTTGATGACGGGATCTTTTCTTGGTTACATCATAAATACGGAAAACAAAAGGGAAACGACGATAACTTTTGCTTCTAGCATTGCAAACAACCCACCAATTCCATTTCCAAGTTTGGACTCCAAACCATATGGTACATCGGTCATTGCCTCATCAATGGAAGGTATTATTCTCTTGAACACACCTTACGAAAGATACCAACAGTTTTACGTATGCAAACCAACGACTAGAAACGTTCATCACCTAAATAATCCTAGGAACAAATTCTTCACTGAAAGTGTAGGCATGGTGGTGAATTATGTGGAACCTTTGCGATTCAATATTGTTCGGATTTCAATACTGAGGTACGACACTGTTCGGCCTTCCCGAGATAACAAATCGATGACATGTCTATCGCCATATTGAATTGTTTGATTCCTAAGTTGACAAATGGAAAAGGTTGGACGACCTGGAGTTGACAAATGAACACATTAACAGGAATGCCAGAGTTGTTGCAAATGGAATTCTGCATTGGTCTCTTTGGCATGCAGGAATATTGGTTTTTAACGTTTGTCGGGAGCAGTGGACAAGGATTAGGCTACCGGATACTCAACGTCCATTTGAATCTTACAGGTTGTTTCCCTATGATGGCTCCATAGCTATTATGTTTTCCTTGTGGCCCGAGGGCAACACCTCTACTCAAATATTAGAACTGTGGGTTTTATAGCAGTACAAGAACATCCAATGGAGTGAACCCAGGAAGTTTATAGGGTTTAGGGATGCAAATTTCGTCGACCTACTGCCATCAGACATTGGGGTGTTCAGTTGGTACGACAAGATCATATGGTACAGTTTCATGGAGAAGAAGCTCCTACCATAACATATAATCCCAGCAAATGGCATTCACTCCATATTCCCATTCATGTCAGACTTTGCCGAAACCTAATTGAACTAGTCGTTTATATATATAATTATTTCTTTCCTGTTAGTCAGCACGTTTTAATAGACTAGGTACTTATTATGTATCAACTGCAAGAAGCAATGTATTGTGTTATGGTTATGTTAAATTACTACTTATTAAACATGTTATGTCCTTTCCTCAATGGTTAAATATACGACAACATAACTATGTATGACGACAACACAGTGTATCTCTAATAGAGTAACATACATAATCCGGAAACACCTGTATTTTTCTAATTGTCCCTTTATTGAGTTCTTGTTTTTTTACGAACTTTTGTAATTTTGTATAAGTTTCCCATTATGTTTAAGCTGAATTCATGTTTCTTGAATCATTGCCCATTATCATTTCACAGTTAAAATACATCCATTACATCATTTTATAGTTAAAATACATCCAAAATGTTCACTTATTTCAACGTACTTATGCTATCAGTAGATCCATTACAGTTCAATCGGCAAACCCTAAAGACTTAACAAGTGCTGAAATATCTAGGTTTTAATTTACGCTTATTAGCTAGTTTGTGGCTAGCTTTTATATATATGACACTACATAAGCTGTGTAAGACACTATATAACATGTCCATAAACAGAAAGTCAGTTTAACAGAAAGCCTGGTGTTTGAGCCCATATCTTCTGTTGCAGTATATTTGAACGGATATTTGAAACACACTTACACAAGAGTGCAATTAGATAAAGGTGTCAGCAAAATAGCCAAGTACATAGCACAGCATGCAAATCAACCTAGTACGTACATACATGGTGAAATACATATACATAAGCAACCCAACAAAATATCCATATACATAGTTTCTGCACCTACAACAAGAAAATCAACCTAACCATTAGAGCAATAAGAACAACAAGTAGGCCAATAATGACGAGAACCATGTTCCTAAGTAAAACTGATTGGCTGTTGTGCTCGGTTTACACGCAAGTCTCCCCTGTAGTAGTACTGACCGTGGGTATGAGTGGTACAGTTGTCTCTTCTAATGTCTGATTGAACTCATTGTAGTAATTGTTGATTCCTTTCTTTGTAAGCAGTAACTCCGCCTCTTCGATAGAATTACATTCAATGTAGTCTTGGCCAACTAATCTGTGTACCTGTTCATGAAATGGTTCACAGCCCGTGTACTAAGGGATTTAGAAAATAAACGGAATTATGAGAATCCAGTTCGAAAAACATTGGAGGGAGAGAATTTGCCATTCGGTCCCCGCAGCCTACTCCAAAGTGCCCTCAGATATACAGGGTTGCCACCTTCTAATGACCGCATAGCAGAACTTTGCCATAAGAATGATTTAGTTGTGTAGAATGAAGTTCGAGTATGAAGGATTTTATTTAGTTGGGTGACAGTGAAGTGTCATAGGACATTCACTCACAGCTCTAATAATAATTATTATTATAATAATTAAACAAAATAATAATGAAAAGTACAAAGATAAACATCTCGAACAACTAAACACTCTCTCTCTCTCTACATTCTTCACCATTTTCACTGTTTTTCTCTATCATCAACATTTTCCCCAAACTTAACCTAAAACGTAAGGAAATAATTGAAAAGTTGGACATGATAGAGTTTGCTCTCCGATGGATGTTTTGTTATAATGATCTATCCTCTCAAATTGAAAAGTTTTTTCAATTTGAGAAGAAAAACCAATACAACAAAACAAGCACCGTATAGCCAACTCTATCATAACGTTCTTTCCAAATATTTTCATACCTTTTCGGTTATTGGTGGGTCACATGGAACATGGAGCCGTCTGCAGAGTGGATAACACCCGAATTTTAAACAGAAGAATAGTGACAAAGGCTTCACCTATGTAGACTTCTCAAGAGTGATTAACAATTGATGTTCTCCAGGAGTGGGAGAGAGTTATTGGTTTGGGTGGCGGTCCGTTTCTAAATTGGTGGGCTTGTACCGCCACCCCAAACCCAATAACCCTTTCCCAACCGTTCATAATATTAATTGTGAAACTGAGAAGATCACAAGTAAAGCATGTGGCACTGATCAAGTTGCCTTTAGGTTACCTAAATTGGACCGATTGCAGAGACCGTGTATTTGTCTACACCTAAACGACCACATAATGACCCTTTCTCTCGCATTATTATAAAAATCTACCTAAACTGACCGGCAAGATTTTAGTTATGAAATCTAAGCAAATGTTGCCAAAAGTAGTATTTGGGACATGTTTTGAATAGTTGGTTTAATTTGTTCATGGTTAGTTGTCTGTCATTGCTATATGTTATAAACCAGCGTTATAAAAAAAGTGTGCAACGGTGTCATATCATTCTTGTGCCATGTGGATAACAATATGAATCAACAATACATTATACAAGCCCAGTAAATCACTATATAAGTATATGCTATTAACCACGTCAAGAACATCAATTGTGTCATATACATTCCATTATATGTATCATACTTTGTTTTCCGCATTTCTTGAACGAGGATGTCAGTTATTAAGTTAAATTTTCAACAAAATGTGGACATTCACTTCAAATATCAGTTACAAAATGTTTTGGACTAAATTTATGGCTACAAAATTAGTAATACGTTTGGTAAAGTGGTTAAAAAACAATAAAATTTAGCTTGCCATAAAAAATGAATTTTTTACCAAAATTTCGGGAGATCCGGACACGTTGTTCTCCTAAATAGCCGCTACCTTAATCAGTTAGCAACCTCTTCTTCTCTTACTTTAGGACCAAAGGTTTGTTTTTACCGAATTCTTCTCACCCTCTCTCGCTACTATATGGATCTACACCGAAAGTAAATGAGATATGAGGTTGTGAGGTGAAGGCAATGTTAGGTCTGAGGTTGTTTTTATATGGTCTGAGGTTGGCTTAAACACAACGGAGCCCTAATAACTATAGATTTGTGATTAGGGTTGTCAACAGGTCGGACCTGAACAGGACACACCTAGGTCTAGGCCCAACCCAAATCATATTTGATATTTTGAGCCCAAGCCCGGCTTAGGTCCTATTGGGCAAGTTCGGATTCGGGCCAGGCCTAGGTCCATTAGCAATACATGGGAATTGTTATTTTTGTCTAAAATATAATCAAATTTGTAAGTGGCAAGAATCAAACCCACAACTCTGTGTGGCAAGCACAATACTAACCAATATGGCTTCCAATTTTCTATGTCAACTTTCAGTAAATATAATAGATATATTAATAATATTAAATATAAAACACATAAACTATTATAGATTTCAGGCCGGGCCATTATCGGATCGGACATAGGTATGTCCAGACCTGGCCCAATAATCTTATCGGGCTAAATTTAAAGTCTAAGTCCTTATCTTATCGGTTCGGATTCAATCGGGCTTCGGGCTTGTCCCGACCCATTAACAGCCCTATTTGTGATTTGTTTTTAGTTGTTTTTATATGGTCTGAGGTTGACTTAAACACTGTTGAGTATTATTGGGATACTCATTTTGTTACGGTTAGATTACATGATGATATGTTTTATTCAACTTTTGATAGTCCTCGACAATGGTGTGATCGATGATAGATTTGTTCATTCTAAGAAAATGATCAATACTTATTTTTTATTAACCATCCTAAGACAGTGTATCAACCTGATAGAACATTATAATGGTCTAGGAGATTCAACATTTGTGGTGTCTACTTGTAAGATTCCGTTCATCACAAAAATACTACAACACATGATCAAAGATGATCTAGTAAATACAAAATAACACATACCACAACACATGGATAAACTAATAACCCTTGACATATACAGAAAAAGTTGTCTAACTTAGTAAAACGATCTAGAACAACAGAACAAAGACGCATATACACATAGCAAAACAAAATAAGAAACGGCAAAGAAGCCACAACTAAACTGAAATGCTTTCATCTAAATGGCACACACAAGGGCACCTAGGAGTCCATGGGCATGGGTTCAAACTCCTGAGCCAGCATATACCGCAAATGTTTCAACTTGAATTTCTCATACCTAAGATTTTCCATCTCTTGGTTTGCTTCTTTCTCCTGTTCCATCTGCGCCTTAGTTTCCATCAAGTGTTTCATGACCTCACCAATGATTAAACGCTCTCTACGCTTGTTGTCGATGATCGAACAACTTCATTATGTGCTTGTCTTTAGGAGAGAAAGGGCTGCCTGGCCTCAGAAAAGCTTTGACGTCGGTGCTTTCCATCAAGGAAGGGGGAGACATAGTCTAGATAGAATTTTGCTTGTGCTGAAAGCAGAAGATTGTGAAAATGGAGCTGTGGTTGAGATATTATCCCAGACGTCTGAGGAGATGTTTTATGAAGAAAGCTTGTTGTTATATTAGCAATAAATATGTATTTAATATTAAGTGACTAGGTGTTGCTTTCACTGGTTTCAAAGCCAGCAACTTGAAACTTCCCTTTGACTATCACCTTACCTGAATTAATTGCACACAGTCAAAGCTTAGAGCTTGAAGTGACCAATGTTTAGATCAAATTTACCAAATAATAAGCAAATTTCAACATAATTAATTATCAAGTACCTAAGATGAAGAAAGAAAGTCACTTTAGACACATAAAAAACGTACATCATGGAAAAAATTATTCATGTTGTTGACATGTTATATATACACTAGAAAATTGCCGTTTAATTTGGTAATCTAAGTTGGTATCTCATTTAAATTTTAAATTATGAGAGGGGTTCTATAGACATGTATTAGCAACCTCTCGTAAACAAACTCATGATTTTGAAGGTATTTCTAAGTTTTAGATTTGGCTACTTTTTTTGAACATATGATCTCCCAACTACTATAAACATTATCACACAAATGGCTAATTGTGGACTGTTCATTTTCACCATTTATAAACTATGTTATTCGCAAGTTATATTCAACTTTTTTATTTTTTAGATTAGTTGTGGCAATGTTTAAAATAGTTAGGAGATAATATCTACAAAAACTTGGCCTAATCTAAAACTTCTAAATACCTTAAATTTTTTGAGTTTGTTACATGTTTTCTTAATATATGTCCCTATAACCCGTAAAATAAATTTTAACTTACACATACTTGGTAATTTAATAGATTTGATGTACGATTCCAATTAAAATTATTTTCGCTTCTTGCAGTTGCTTTGTTCAAATGATTGTCTTCAATTTGAAATTTTTCAACAAAACATTGCATAATTGTCAATAATGTATGTTTTAATTATCTAATAAAATTCATATTTGTATAGCTACAAATGATCATGTGATTTTGTTGTTCAATTGCAATTGTGCTTGGGTCCGATTGTTTATTGGGATTGCCTTGTTTTTTTGAGTTTTTTATGTGTGTTCGAAAGAACCAATTGACCATAAAGAGCTTCGTGCATGTGCTTCCTAAAACACAACCCGTGCATTAGCTCCTCGGTATTACTCTACTTTAGCTCATATCTCACAAATTTTATAAAAATTGTATTTACCTTTGATATTTTAGGTTAAATTGTTAATAAAACTCCATATTACCTAAAATATTCATAAAATCAATCAATTTGCACAGTTTATGTGAATTACGACAGTATCTGAGTAAGGGCTCTTATGTGAAACTGTAAATTATGTATCGAACACGGATTTTTTTTTCCTTAATAGTTGCAACTTCCTGAGCACAATCGTATGACCATTATTAAATATGAGTTTGTATCCTCTATAAACTCTGATTGCTTGATCCCATTTTGAATCCCCGTATTTTAGAGTCCTAAATTTTTTGTATACATATCTCCAGACATTAAATTAGATCTAAGCCACAAGTTAAGTTTGGAAGTTTCAATTATATTAGGACCACTACTTAACACCAATTCCTCGAGATCAGTCTTCTCTATTATATTAGATTGATGTTCAAGATGAACTATCTGATGAATCTATCAGAATACATTTTAGTTATTTTAATTAGCGTCTATACTTAAGAATACACTCATACGCTAGTTCCAATTTATTGCCTGGGTTATTTCCCTTTTAGAAAATGATATCGGTTTTGCAGACAAATAAATTGTGCTTGCCTTAGAGAATATTGTAAATACCCTCCATTCTACATTCATACCACTACAACACACGTGTCCACAACCCAGGTCGTATCTCCACCAACTAGTACCACACCACCAGGACATAACAACGACCCAGACTCAGGTTGTCCTAATTATCGAGCGCAACCATATGTGGAAGCAAATGATCCATCATGATCCTGGAGCTCAGTCAACACACCAATCAAGGAGTCATTTACTTTGTAACATCAAAAGTAATGGTGAATCATCAAGATAGCACAAAAGGTGGATCTATACTTAATAACGGTCTGGAGCAAATTAGAAAAGTCAGCTCAAACATTTATAAGTAAAGAGAGATGAACTACGTAAGGCTTGATTCAAGTTTACCTAAGAAACTTGATACGTAAGCAACTTTTGTCCCAAGTAAGAGTGCAACCATTCCCTATTAACAACAACATCAAGTTGTAGACACAAAATCTTACACCTCTACAAATATCTAAGCCCTCGACTCCCAGAGGACCCACTTCTGTTATCAACTTACTTATGGACAGCATAAAGTCCCAAAAAATACTGACAAACAAATTTGGTGAAGGGGATGACACGGATGTACAATATGAGAATAATGTTTTAGGGAACCTAAACTTCCTGCTGAGGCATCGCAAAACCAGTATACGACAATCTATATCTGAAGTTTGTAATCCGGAGACAGCCAAGTGAATATTCCTTTAAAATATGATAACAGTAAATAGGACAATGTCTATTATAACCTAGTCCGGATTGGGTAAATATTTGCTCATATATTTGCTAAGTTTACATGTGAAATCACCAAACTGTCCTCATGTCTAATCCATGCAATTAATGCAAAAGCTTGCCAACTCTCATGTACGGAGCTAATAAGCACCTTTGCCCAACATCAATTTCAAAGCAATTTTGATCTCTTCCCAATAAAACACTGTGTGAAATTTGCTAGATATTTCTTCTTCTTCTGCTTCATGCTTGAAACAAATTTCCAAACCAAATTTTGAAGTTGTCATTGCTCAATTATAGAAAAAGGTATGTAAACATTACCCTAATTATTATATTATACTGTTTTAACTAAATATGCTCTAATGTTTGTGTTGGTGTATGTGTGGAAGTTAGTGCTACCACCCTCCATTTGTGTTCAAAGTTGCATCTTTAATTTGATGTAAAAGCTTGCCACTTTAAACATGGAACGTCAAATAAGCAAACAAGGACAATAAATTGGGGTTGTACAATATATATTCAATGTTATTATGAGTGTAAAGTTGAATCATCACACAACCCAAGCAAGACATTAAATGTGCGTATAATGGCAGTTGATACAATAAAGCTCGCATCTTGATACTGTTGAATGAAAGAAACCCATGAAAGAAAACCCGCATTTTTTAGGGTATATATTTGGCGGCTATATTTGCACTCATTGACACTGAAATTCAAAAAATCAAGTCGATATTATATTGTCTGAGAAGAGTGTAAATAAAATGAATAACTTACTTGTATCATGTCTTGTACGTACATGATATATAATGTCTTACTATGACAAGCTGGATTATGTTGAAGCTGAACCCGAACAGTTCGATATCGAGCGAATACCACTTCAATACCGGCCGATTATTCCTGAGTTACAAAATGGTGTAATATTTGAAAGAATTTTGCATGCAACTCAACTTCTCACTAATAAAATTATGTGCAACTATCACACTCAGGTGAGGCTTTGCATCAAATTTTCCAAATTATATTGTGGGTCCTCAAGAGTAGATTGAAAGATGGTACATCTCGTTCATTAACACGACATGGCAATTGCCTAGGCGAATGCAACCATTCAATAAAAGCAAACAAAAAGGTACAGAAGTATCTTATGCAATTCCAACCCAATGCAAAACACAAGTGCTCAAACAATTTTTACAAACATGTTTGTCGAATACAACACATGGTTCCAAGATAAATTTTCATCGATGCCCTAGTTTTAAAGTATCATTATAGTTTTCTTGACATTATGCAATCATTGGAAAAAAATTTCCTGAAATTTCTTAACCAACACAAAAAATGACAATCAATATACTTTCAAATGACAGAAATAACGTGATAGATAATTAATATATTTTGCACCCCGACTTTTGAATAAGTAATGACTTAAACAACTTCACTAGAAAAAAACCACAATGATATATACTCATAGAGAAAAAGGGATGCATATACAGATACACAGAGAAAAACCACAACGATATATACTCAAACAGTTGATGGAATTTATAACTGAGTTAAACGACTTGAAACAACACAAAATTCAAGAATGGGGATCACAGAATTTCATAATCAAAAAATAAAAAATAAATAGGATAATTATAAAATAATGATTGAGTGAAGACTGAAGAAGAATTTATAAGCGAGGAAAAATCCACAAACCAAGAAACTAAAATCACGAACTCCAACACCCACATATAGAACACGCAACATATGAAAATAAAAATAAAAATTTTCCATTGAAGAATACAAGATATCAAAATAAAAATCATACCTTTGGCTATAAATGAAGCAACTATAGCACCGAAACTAATTTTAGATGTAGATTAAACACCTAGTAGTGTGAAAAAAAGCAAAAGAGTAGAAATTAGATGGTAATAATTATGAAAGCATAGAAGAGGAAGGCGAAGCAAGGGAAAACTACCTGATGGACGTGGCGCGGCAGCGACAGAATTGTTGATTAGGTTGTGCAAGAGAGAGGATAAGAGGAGATGAAAAATATAATTTTGGTTTTAAGTTTTAGAGAGGAGAAGAGAAGAGCCCTTTTCATTTTTTCCCTCTCGCCCAAAATTCTTATTTTGGTTTTTACTTTTTTATTTATATTATCTTACACTTAACTTTTTATAGTCCTTCACGGTTCCTAGTTAAAACAAAACTTTTAATGTAACACTTTATTTGCAATTTTAACGCCCAAAAAATGTTAGGAATGTAGTTACACCTAAAAAACGTTAGGAACCAAAAAAAAATGTGCATTACTAATATCTTGTTTTGGTGTAGTGTTAATTGTGATATCAATTATTTAATCATCAACTAGTATATTTTCTTTCTCCTTCATAGCCCACATAATTGTTTATAAAACTCAAATGTATCCTGGAGTCCAGTTAGTGTTGAGCTGTCATTTTAATGAGAGTAGCCTGGTCTTGATTGTTCAACCCTTCTTTTGTATTTTTTTAGGGACTAGGTACTAACGATATTATTATCTGTTCTAACCTTCTCCATTTGAAATCTGTAAATGATGCACTCTTCTATATATAATATTTACTTGTGGTCATTCCTCTATAATTTCAACTGTTTTCAAGTCTTTGATTAAATTCCATAAATATGATTAAAACTTATCTTAGGCATGCGTTGCTGTTTGAAGTGAAACGGCTTGGGTACATGAAATGTCAAGTATACCCACTACACTATTTTTTGCAATCAGAAACGGTCATAAATTGTGTTTGGAACGGATTACAAGTGTTCTTGGACTGGAACACTAAATCTAAAATACTATAATAATCACGACTCTCATCTACAGTAGGGCAATAGTAAAATATTATTATTTTATGTACTTCTTGGTCTCTTCGTCATTTTTTGTCTGATTTAATATAAAATTTACCTTTATACCTTTGCATATTTACAATTTAGTCATGTTTACTTTTTGGGTTAGTCAACTATTTGGGCTGAACAGCATCATGTGCGAACCGCACATGCATCATGCTAGTACCTTTAAATAAAATAAACTCGTATTTTGTTTTGGGTGAGATTCGAACACCGAACCTCATACCTAGAATTAACAGTTAACCAAGTGAGCTAAACGCTTTTGATACTAAATGAAGCAACCATAAAATTAAGACTAGTGTAGCGGGAATTAAGACTTTAAGCAATCATAAAAGGTTTTAAGTTTTTTCATTTTTCATTTTCGTTCTAAACACAAGGGTTTCAACTCAGGCTCCAACTTTTCTTCTGGAGGCATCCTCATTTCTCGATCAGGTAATATTATTTCTATCGAATCTCACTCTTTATTAATTTGATTAATTTCGAATCAAATTAACTCAAATCACGAATTAACTGTTTCTTCAATTCATGAATCAAAATTGTTTATGCTCTATATTTTGAATTGGATGAAATCTTTTTTAGCAATGTTTCTGCTCTATATTTTGAATCGGAATTAACTGAGGTTTTTAACGCTCTTTGAATTTTCGTTAATATGAAATCAAATGTGTTTGTTGTTGATTAATGTGATATCCTTATTTGCTTGACCTGATATTTGAATACTTTGTGCTTCATTATATAGAAAGAGAGAGAAAAAGGCAACGATGCTTGTATGTAGGTGGTACAAAAATAGGTTATGGTTACAAATTAGTCTTTTTTATTATTTCGTGCTTTCTAATTTCAAGTTCCATTTTCAGAATGTCAGCCCTGCTTGACAAATCATGGATGTCCAAACCTAGGGGCAGTGATGAGTATATAAAAGGAGTAGAATTGTTTATGGCGGTCAGATCCTCCTACTTTTATGACCGTCAGATCAGTGATAGTATACAGGTATGAATTTTCTTCCACTTTAAACAAACTGCAAGGAAATGATAATAACTTATTTGTTATAATTTAAGATCGATAAGAAATATGCATAATTTGTTTTCTGTTGGGTGTTCTTTGTTTGCTATATAATGTACTGGTGGAATTTTTCTTCCAGGTAGATTGGGGAGAAGCAACTATGAATCTAGCAGAGCGTGATTACGCTTGGGAAGGCATTAAATGACTCCCATAATCATCGGTTTGTATTTTTATCAGACAGATGAGCTTTACTCTTTGTAATGGCTGGTACAGATCATATGTGTTATGCATGATGTATCTTGATCCATTTCTTTCGTCTATGGAAATTTTTTACTTTTTACTAGAATTAATGTTTTGGTAATCAAGTGATACGAATTTATGCTTTTGTCTCTTATCGAGCTGGACCAAGCTTCGTAACTTTATGATTCTAATTAGTCACTGCAAGAAAATTTGTTTTAATAGTAGCTCCATCATCATATCTTTATCAGAAATGTGTGGAATTAATCACTGCAAATGGTGTCCCGATTAAGTCGACCCCTACCATACCATGTATTAATGAAAGCTTCTCCTACATGTCCTGTACAAGATAACTTATTGACCCTCGATCCTGGTTGGTACCTGTGATCGCAATGGGAGTTGAAAATGTGCCCATTCTAGCTGTCTATTTTGTCCTAAATTAGGTAATGGATTTGATGTATATAGAATACCAGAATGAGCTAGGTCTGGATTATCTAATCACACAATACATGCATACTGGTACAGTTCAATGCATATGTATTACTCATTCATTCAAGTAGCTTATGTTATTGTGTAACCTCATTGCAGCTGCATACCATTGTATAACTTCAGCTATACTTACGATTATATCATGTCAACATCAAGCAGTTTCGTTGACAGGTGAGTGAAATGGTCCTTTTGCTCAATGGCACTATATTATAATCAATGGATAATTTGGTTCCATGTTTATTTGTGTTTTAAAATGTAATAGTCCCAATCAATGGAGTAGAGAAATACGTTCTACTTGATAATTGTCAATCATCCATATTTGTTGAATCTGTTTTTAAAGTCCACATGGTAAGTACTATCGAGTAAGATTTCAGACTGAAATGCTAAATACTTTTGTATAAACTCGCGTTTTCAAATATAGAGGTTCTAACTTTGCTTTAGCTTATTAGTTTCAATTAGGCTCAATGCTGCGCCTTTGCAGCCTCGTAAAGTTCTGTGGTCGAGAATCGAGGCTACCAGCCTAGTGTCATGTTCTTGTTCAACAAGTTTCTAATGATTCTCAATGGGGCTCCTATTTAAACTACATGTCGCATTTGTCGATAGCTGAATTATTAAGTTTTCACAAAGCTCGGTATTTATTTCCAACTCATGTATTCAGGTACATACATACAAATGGATGGCGATGGTGGAAGAAAAAATATTCGATAAAACGGCTTAGAAAAAGCGTCGGCGGCGCAATGGTCGATTTGGGACTTCTTTGGCTTCAGTTGGATCTCAAGGGGATCAGTCTGTCAATCTAATTTAAACTAACGGTAGTTTAAAACGCCGGTAGTTTATCTTTGGCTGAAATAAATGAGACCCAAAATATTTCTCACATTGGAATGTAGTCCAAAAGTACCACTCTTCCTCTTTTTGGCGTTCTCAAATTCAGGAAAGTAATCGGAGTTTACATCCAATGTAAATGAATCAAACAGACATCAGATTTTCTTACGCTAAAAATGTTATATAAAAGTCCAAAAAATGCGTTACTTATTTGAGTTCTTTCTTATTATCAAACTCATATCTCGACCTCGTGTTATAATCAATTAATGTTTTTTCCTCTGCATCTGCTTCATTTCAATGGTCAGGAGAAACCAAAGAACCCCAGCTATGTTTAATTTTCTGTGGAGACATATGCACATCTGACTGGATTGGAGGATGAAATCAATACACTTAATGATCATGTAAAGGCATTGAATGAAGAAGTTGATATATTGAATGAAAAACTATTGTCTGCTCATTCTGAGATAGATGCTATTAAGGAAACTGTTGTAAAGCAGCACACAAAAGTTGTTGAAGAAGCTGTTTTAGGAACATGCTTTTGTAGCATGTGTTTTGTTTGTAATTACTTTGGATAAATAACTCAATATAGTTAGGATTTATGTGTTTTCTTTCAATTTATCTCTTTTGGTAAGGTTATGCTTTGTGCTAATGTTGGGTTTTTTTGTAACATTTGTCTGAGTAACACAGGTATCATAGTTTGGCATTGAGTGCAATTTGGAACGTTTCTAAAACCCACCCAGGCACTCAACAAACACTTTTTTTTTTTAGTTTGAATGCTCCATCTCGAACGCATAAAAAGTGTTCAAAAATTTTCATTTGAACGCAGCTTAAAGTGTTCCACCCTTTAAATTTTGAAACAAATTGTGGTATGTCGGGAGAGCTTTGTAACAAGTGCAGTCCGTTCCAAGACTTTAAACATGAACACACCAAATGTGTTCAATCATTTTAGGAATGCAGTAAACAGAGCTTTGTAACAAGTGCAGTCCGTTCCAAGACTTTAAACATGAACGCACCAAATGTGTTCAATCATTTTAGGAATGCATTAAACATAAACGCGTAGCATCTGTTCCAAATCTGTTCAGGAACAGATTACATCCGTTCCAGATCAGAAAAAATGGTGTAGTGACCCCTGGTACGAAATAATAAACGGCCCGGCCCAACCGAAACGACCTGGTGTATATAGTATGAGCAATGATTGTTCATATCTATTTAGAATATGAACAATCACTGTTCATACATTAACATGAGCTATGAACACTCATTGTTCATATGAACAATCATTGTTCATACCTATATTGGGGTATGATCAATCAGTGTTCATACCTCAACATAATGTATGATCAATAAAAACATCTATTGGAGTATGAGCAATCATTGTTTATACCTCAACATGAGCTATGAACAATCATTGTTCATACCTATTTGGGGTATGAACAATCAATGTTCATACCTCAACATAATGTATGATCAATAAGAACATTTATTGGGGTATAAACAATCATTGTTCATGCCTATTTGGGGTATGAACAATTATTGTTCATACATCAACATGAGCTATGAACAATCATTGTTCATACCTCAACATAATGTATGATCACTAAGAACACTTATTGGAGTATGAACAATCATTGTTCATCATTGTTCAAATGAACAATTATTGTTCATACCTATTTGGGATATGAACAATCAATGTTCATACCTAAACATAATGTATGATCAATAAGAACTCTTACTGGAGTATGAACAATAATTGTTCATATATGAAAAATAATTGTTCATACCTATTTTGGGTATGAACAATCATTGTTCATACATCAACATGAGCTATGAACAGTCATTGTTCACATATATTAATTAGGGTATGAACAATCAATGTTCATATAAACAATAATTGTTCGTACCTATTTGGGGTATGAACAATTAATATTCATACATAATTAAATATAATGTATGATCAATAAGAACACTTATTGAAGTATAAACAATCATTGTTCATACCTATTTAAGGTATGAACAATCAATGTTCATACCTTAACATAATGTATGATCAGTAAGAACACCTATTGGAGTATGAACAATCATTGTTTATACCTCAACATGATCTATGAATAATCATTGTTCATACATCAATATATTGTATAAGATACGTTCACCTATTTGGATATGAACAATCATTATTCATACATCAGCAGAAGGTATGAACACTCATTGTTCATAATAAAATGACATAAAGAGTAAAATCGGAAAATATTTATTTCAAATCTGGGCCATTTGTCATTAAGGGTTATTTTCATGCAAAAATTGGTTTTCAGGATTATTTTCACCTGAAATTTGTCTTTGTGAGTGATTATAAAAAAACTTTGTCCTCTAAAATTGTTTTGAATCGAAATTGGGGCTTGAGATTATTTCTTTGTACAAACTTTGTCCTCTATAAATGTATAGAATTATTTTCAAGTTTATGTCCTGCTGTTGAGTTGCCAAAGTTAACTTTTCCAAAGTTTCAATAAAAAATCAAATAGAATATGGTTTTTTGGCCGTTTCTCTTTAAGTCTCTATACATTTTCTCTCCTCAGACAAAAATTGTGTGCGGCGCAGATTGCGCACTAATGTTTGCCACTATGGTGGATTGACATCTATCTCACAAAACAGGGAGGAATGGGAGGACAGATTCCACGTCATAAGGTGATACGTGGTCGACACACCCTCTAACTATAGCCACTCAAAACTCATGGAGGGTGAATTAAAAAGCTTTTATGGGGTGAGTTAAACAGTTTTTCTCACCTCACCCACCCCCACACAAAAAATTCAACATTGGACAAAATTTTTATGGGTTGAATCTTTTATGGGCTTAGAACCATGAGCATGGGCTCAATTAAAAAAAAATGGTAATAGTGGGGTAGGCATCCAAAAATCAGCCAAAAGGTTGGGTTTATAAACTGTTTGGTTTATAAATCAGCCAAATGGTACTGCACAATTGGTTGACCCAATTGATGTTATTGGGCTTATGGATAATGGGCCAACAATTGGGTTGGTCTTGTGCCGCGATGAGTTGTTTTACCAAGACGACATACACCTTGGCCGGCGTGACGAAGTTTTTTGCCGGCGGAGAATGGCTTTGTGCCGAAGGCGCGATGTATTGTTTCGCGAAGGAAGGCACGTTTCAAGACGATACTCGCTTTCGCGCCCGAAAGAACGAAGTTGTTGGGGTAGCGCGACAGGCGCGTTGAGGTCTCACGGGCCGTAGGCACGGGCATACCCTAGTGTCTAACAAATTAACCAAATTGAACTTGTTAATGTATTATTATCCAAGCCCGGGCCAATGAAGTGCCGTGCCAGATGGCAGTGGTGCAGCACGTCCTAAAAATAGAAAAGGCCCAAACTCCGCCCACATAACTCCACAGACACCCTAAACACAAACAGCTCTCTCCTCTCTCTCTCTCTTGGGTTTCTCACTTCTCCTCAATCTCTGTCATCTTTTATCAGGTAACCCATCTTTTTTGACTCCCTAAAAGCTAGTATTCAACTTGTTAGATTAAAGTTAGTATTTTTAAGTTGATGATTGGGTTTTTGTTTATTTTATTGATTTATATGTAGATGTTGTTTTTTAAGTGTTTGATTCATGGGTTGTTTTTCTATAAATTGAGCTTGTAAAAGTTGATGTGCATTTTGAGATTTTTCTTTCATAGAAATCTAAGTTGCAAAACAATTTGCTTAACAGATTATTTTTTGTTAAGTTTGCCGGCTTTGGAGTCCGGTTAGTATTGAGCTGTCATTTTAATGAGAGTAGCCTGGTCCTGATTGTTCAACCCTTCTATTGTGTTTTTTTAGGGACCAGGTAGTGACGATATTATTATCTGTTCTAACCTTCTCCATTTGAAATCTGTAAATGATGCGCTCTTCTATATATAATATTTACTTGTGGTCATTCCTCTATAATTTCAACTGTTTTCAAGTCTTTGATTAAATTCCAGAAATATGATTAAAACTTATATTAGGCATGTGTTGCAGTTTGAAGTGAAATTAATTGTGACATCAGTGATTTAATCATCAACCACATATTTTGTTTCTAAAACTCTCTAAACCCACCCATAGGTGCTAACATCATAATTGAACTGCACACACATAAAATAGGTTATCAATGTACAATGTCGTTGTAAATTACTTCAGTAAATACCTTTGACTTTGATTATTAAAAAAAAAGAGAACAGGTATATCAAAAACCAACTTCAGCACTTACAGGCAACACCTTCACCGAGTACTTTGTTATATTAGGATCAGCAATTCTTCCCTGGTTAGCAACCTGTAACAAGTCAAAATCCATTTAAGAAAGCTCAAAAGTGCATTATAGCAATTTAACTCAAAATATCGTTGTATCACCAGATTTATATTTAGAGCTTATTTTACATATTTTTTTATTTTTTACTTTTTTTTATTGGTAAAAACTTGAAGCTCATTAGACCTGAGCCTTAAGAATGTACACAGCTAAAATATGCAACACCGACGAATAACAGTTAATTGTGAATGACATTTCTAATTGCCATCCATTAAATACTCTTACTTGTTCAAAAACAACATTTAAGTATGCTTCCAGAGTTCCAGCATTAGCAGAACAATTAGAATGCAACTACTCATTAACCACAAACGCCATTCAACACTTATTATAAGTGAATTTTAAGAACTCAGGCACCCTAAGCTTAGGGCTTAGGGTACAATTAGAATGAAGGGTATGTAAGCATCAGTGCATCACCATATGATAAAATCTGAAACCCATTCACCAAAAAGTGACCTTGAAAACCAAATTAGAGGCATTGCAATTTAAGAATATAATCAAAAGTACATTGGGGTGGGGGGGGGGAGGCAAGAACAAACTTACATGCTCTGGACTATGAAATATTTCAATGAATGGATAGTCTTTCTTCTGTCGCGTTATACAGAATCCAGGATATTTTGGGCATTCAGCCTGGATAAAAACAAAGAAATAAGAGACCTTAATGAGGAAAAGTTTAAGGATTCTCTTACTCGGTAACAAAAAAAAGGACTCTGGACAGCCTTTCAATAATGCTCATCTCCTTCACAAAATATTACAGTTTTCTTCAAATATATGCTTCGGCTTATTCTATTTCTAAATTAGGAAGCATAAACTCGGCAAATACTGGATAGTGAGACGACAGATAAAACCCATCAATGTTATCATTCACCACCTCACAGGACACAGGAACCAGAGATCGACCTCTGTAAAGAACCCAATCCCGTGTAGATCCTGAGTCTGACGATCCCAGCAGAGGCAAAGAGCTCTAAATATTAACTTGAGGAATTCAAGCGTTCCTTGTTTATCACCTGGAGCACCAGTTAAGGACTTAAAGTAGGCAATATTGGAACACCATCAAACGAAGTAGTGTAGGAAAAGTCATACCTTTAAAGCCATGGAAGGTGCGGATAAGCGATACATTTTTCCTAACTCGAGCATTGGGCCATGCATCCCTCATATCGCCTACAACACCATGCTCTCTGTGGTCAAACAATCAAATGAGCCGGTAACAATCAAGTCAGTAACTCGGTATCCACCTAAAAATGTTATTCACAAAAACAAATTGAAGCATTGTAAGGGTATACGTATTGCTTTTCAATCACAAAGTCTTTAGTTTCATCCAATCTAAGAAAGGAAGAAAATTTTGAAACAAATAATCTACCCGTTGGCCATTATACCAGCAATCAATATGTATCGATAATATAGACAATTGAAGGTGTCCAGTGTTCTCCTGGTTAAAACTTGGGAGGTTGGGCCCTATGAAGGTCATAGGTTCAATTCCCACCTCCCGGGGGCAAATGGATTTTAGGGGATTAGAAAATATAGGCCCTAACAATCAAAAAATATATACATCATAGAACAAAGTTAGTACACAAATTTGCAGGTGTTGACATCATATCTTAAAGAACAAAATAGCGATGCATCCTTGAAGATGTACTATAATTTTTGCAGACATGGAACGTGTCCATGTAAACCAATAATCATTACGCACACCTCTCCAACTACTACACATTAAGGCGCATCACTCTGCATCACTCTCCTTGTGCCTTAGGCGCGAGGCTCGCCTTATTGAAGCGAGGCACGTAGTAATTAAAAAAAATAAATAAATGAAAAAAGAAATAAATAAAATAAAATATGACATGAATTTTCATTGATTTGCATGGCTAAACAATAAAATCAATTCTATAGGATTGTAAACTTGTCAACTATTGAGTAACATCCGTAAAAATCACGAATCGTTTAGGTAGTAATCGATCACTTAAAAGAAAAAAAAAACGTAAGCAACAATTAAATAGCAAAATGAAAATTGTATCTCTCAAAACAATCTAGCTCAACTTCAATAAACTAAAAGAGCAAACAAATTGAACTGAGCCAAAGAGACTACACAAAATAGAACACATGATTCAAATTTTAGAAACTCATAAAACTTCATTGAATTCATCTTTGTGCCTCTCTCTCTCTTTCAATTCATCTTAACAAAAACTTGTAAGAATACAAGTTTATAGTGTACCCTAATATAAAACTTATAAAAATTGTATGATTTATTGTACCATACAACTATTGGATTGAGTGTGGACGAGTCACATATAGCCAAAAGTGTACAAAAATCAAGAAAAACTGCAAATGATGATAAGGAGCACGCTTTGTGCACCTTGCGCCTCAACAAAAGACACAAAAAGCCACCAAAGGCATGCGTCTTATGTGTGCACCCGCGCTTTGGTTGAGGCGAGCCACTAAAGTGCGCCTCACACGCCTTTTTGCGCCTTGACTACATTGGTAAAAACCTTTGGGTGATGATACCAAAAGTATGGGGCTCGAACCCCACCAACATCAAAGAGTTACTGATCTCATTTAAAACAGGCTTGCCAATCTAAAAAAAAAAAGAAAAATTGTCAAATAGAGGTATGAATTACTCTCTCGTCTTGAAAAGATACCACAAGGATGTTAATACTCCTCTGAAAAAAATTGAAGGTGCAAGAACTTGACTTAAATCAACCGGAACTCACATTTGTCCATATTTTCCTTCTAAACACTCGAGATTGAAGGGACATTAATGAGCCGTAAACCCTAAAAGATTCCACTGCAACCAAAAATGGCAACTACACGCATGGTAATACAATAGTAGTCACACCTGTTTTGCGAGGAACATAAAACCCCCTTGCTTCTCTAAGACTCTAACTACCGTTATACAACTGGGCATCTGATTAGGAACCTTAGCCAAAACAACAGCAGCAGCATTTCAATAAACCAGACATTTGTACAACTTGGCTAATTAGTGATCCTTGGCTAGCAACGCACATCAAGATGTTGCTCATGTGTCTTCATGGAGTGACCGTGATATCTTTGTTTCCCCCCTTCTTATCCACAATATTATATTCCATTGAAAAGGATCACAAGGAACAATTTAACCAATAGAGTTAGTCAAGGCCATGCACCCATGCGGCCATGCCTTTCCCTCTTTACCTACCTTAGCAAGGCACTAAGGATAGGTATACAACCTAGATCCAATTAACGCACCAACCCATTACAACGGTTATCTCAATTGCAAAAGAAGTACTGAAATTCCACCTCCTAAACATGAATTCCAGGTCGCCAGAGAAGAGGCAGAGAAGGATCTGCCCTCACAGGAGTGGAACTCAGAGGATGCTCTCATTGAGCGAGACAGTATCTATAGTTATGCTACTGTCAGTCAAGAATAGCTATACCATCTCTTCAGCCAAGCTCCTACAAATCACAAGGACAATCCTAACTACCCCTAGCTGTGAGTGCTCTAGTGCAAAAAAAATTCCTTAACATTAAGAAGAATATGACAGAGGTCCCTTTGCTCTTGCATGAGCAACCTCCAATTTCTCCCAATCCATAATCTATGATGCACATATATTCCTAAAATGTCATTGCACCCATATCGGTCGGGTACGATACCGATACGGGTATTGGATACTTCTAGGGTACTAGAATCCTTGAAATAGACCTGATCCGATAGTTCTACTCCATTGAAATGTAAATTGTTCCTAAGGCTTCAAGCTGTATTGACTTTGACATGTGTTATAATAGTTTTTCACATGTTCCTGACTAACTTTACTCAAAGAACTACTAACATAATTTTCAAAATACACATATTTTAAAATATTCATATTAATTAGTCGTACCCATAGGCCATACCCGTATCCTAATATTTCAAAAAAGCCGTATTGTACCCCGTACCGGTGTTGCCGTATCCGTGCATCATAGTCCATAATACACATACAACTGCTTTTGGAATGTCCTCCTCTAACCACTTAGCTTTAGTAGAAAGTGCGCATGCAATAATAAACTGGACGTGTTACATAGGAAAGAGTTGGTGTGTGTGTGGGAGGGGGGATGTATCTCAGGAATAAGCTTAAGTGGAGGGAATGCATGCATGGATAGACACAGACAGAGTTGTAAATTTTACCATAACAAAATCAAACAAACTTTCATTGCAAACCTAAGAATGAACTCGCCAACCTGATAATGAAGTGGAAATCAAATTTATTAAAAGAAATGGTTCTTAAAACAGTAGGCATTTAAAAACAAAATTCTGGTACAGACACAAGTTAGGCCGCATATACTGATACTCAGACACAAATTAAGCTCAATCTAAGTAACTTACAAACTAGTAAGCTGTTAAAGGTAAGAGTTTCTTATAGCAATAAAAAAAAATGGTGTATGCAATACAGCTTTTTGTAACTAATAGAAGAGTCAGAGATGATTACATATAAACACAGCTTATTCCAAGTTTGAAAAGGTACAGAACAAAAACAACTTTCTTGCTTCAAGATAGTCAGAGATTTGGAGAGTTGTCACGTTTACATCTTGATTTCAAATTGCACATCTTAAAGTTGATATACGTGACAATTGGAGGTCAGTTTACAAACTACAAAGGTGGCATTTACTACCTATCCTACCCAGATTTGCAAATATATGACTAGCATGGATAACATTTTGTACTGAAAATTTTAATTATTTGACAATGGAACTATCATTGTAATTTTAAGGAACCCAGGACATAAACTTCACCACTATAATTTTAAGAATCAATAGAATAAATATGAGAAAATAAAAATTTCAGAAGATATGGGAGAAAAAGAGACAAAAAATAAAAGATAAAAAGAGCATACTCTTAATTATATGAACTACCAAAAAGATACTCTTGCTAAAAAATGCACGCTTGGTAAATGAATAAGGCAATCGGTTACCTTGACCTCCCCAGTAAAAACCTTCCTGTTGTTGATTCCTTTTGTGTGTTAAATCCTCCACAGTATATAACAGGCAAGCTAGGAGATAAGGATGCTATGTGAGCAAGGCACTTCACCTCCTAGCACGAGGACTAAACTCATCCATGTTCGTATTCACGATTTGGAAGGAGAAGGTTCTTCAATGTTTGAGCATCTTAACGAAATACAGAATACCATCAATCAGATGCATTTGATGAAGATTAATTTGGGAGACGAAGTTGAGGTTTTGTTTCTATTAGGCTCTCTACTCGAAAGTTGGGAGACGTTAGCAGTCTCTCTACACGGATCAACCAAGGATGGAATCGTTTCCATAGAGATGGCTACCGCATTTTTGTTGAATTGAATGAGGAGATTAGAAGGAGTTCAAAAAACAGTTCTTCTCACACAGAAATCCTTGTCACAGAAAAACGGGGGAGAGGTAGAAGCAGAAAACCATCTCATTCTAGAGGTGATGACAGAAACAAATCTAGGGGTGAAACTAGAACTCCTAAGGCAGAGAGACAATGCTACTATTATGCCACCAAAAGCCACTTCAGATATGAGTGCAGAACACTGAAGAGGGATGAGAAGAATAACTGTGTACATGAAGACATAGTAAAGAGGAATGGAAACTCAGGCAGAGATACTACCGCACTAGTCGATGATGGTCTAGTGGGAATTATGTCAGATTGTGGTCAGTGTTGTTTTAGTACCTCATGCCAGGATATAGAGTGGGTGATAGATACAGGAGCATCCTATCACGTCACACCACACATGAGATTCCTCACTACCTACAGCTATGGTGAATATAGTGACTGAAGATGGGCAACAATGGAGTCTCGAAGATTGCAGGGATTGGGGATGTTCACATAGAAACCAATGTCGGATACACCTTGACACTCAAGGATGTAAGACATGTCTCTGACATTCGGCTAAGCCTAATTTTCGCTGGGAAGTTAGATGATGATGGCTTTGTAAACTCGTTTGGCAACGGGGTATGGAAACTAAGCAGAGGTTCCATTGTAGCAGCCAAAGGGAAGAAAACTTACTCTCTTTACAAAACACAAGCTAGTTTGTGTAAAGCAGAAGTGAATGCGGCAGAAGAAGAAGCTTTCTCCGAACTGTGGCACAAGAGACTGTGTCATATTGGCTAAAAAAGGATGGAAGTTCTTGCTAAGCAAAAGGCCTTTCCAGACATCAAAGGTACACATTTAAATAGATGTACTCACTGTTTGGTTGGAAAGCAACACAGGGTGTCTTTTCAAAGATTCCCGTCTCACAGAAAGGACAATGTCCTTGAACTAGTGCACACAAACTTATGTGGTCTTATAAAAGTGAAGTCCCATGGGGGAGCTTTGTACTTCGTGACCTTCATTGATGATGCGTCAAGAAAGGTATGGGCATATAGTTTGAAGACCAAGGATGAAGTACTTGGTGTGTTTGAGAAATTCCATAGCATGGTGGATAGAGAGACTGGGAAGTTGTTGAAGTGTATTCGCTCAGATAATGGGGGCGAGTACATTGGGCCTTTTGAAGAGTATTACCAGAGTCATGGGATTCGTCATAAGCAGATCGTTCCCAAGACACCACAATAGAATGGAACAGCCAAGGAAATGAACCATACCATTGTAGAGAGGATGAGATGCATGCTATCTCACTCTAAGCTACTTAGAAGCTACTGGGTAGAAACAATGCATACAGCCGTGCATGTGATCAACCTATCGCCATCAAAGCCTCTAAATAGTGATTATCTAGAGAGAGTATGGTCAAGCAAAGATGTTGATTATGGATACTTGAGGGTATTTGGGTGGAGGACATTTGTGCATATTTCGAAAGATGAGAGATCCAAGCTTGATGACAAAGCCTAGCATTGCATTTTTCTGGGTTATGGAGATGAAAAATTTGATTACAAACTCTATGATCCGATTAACAAGAAGGTAATCCGAAGTCGAGATGTTGTGTTCTTGGATGACCAAACCATAGCAGACTTTGAGGAGGGTGAGAAGCTACAGGCTTTAACTAATGATCTTGTTGATTTAAAACCAGAAGTTCCTACTGTGGAATGTGCATAAGGCATTGAAATTGCAAAGAACCATGAGTTTGAAGCACATGATGAGAATCCTATTACTCATGATGGGATAGAACCTATTGGTATAGAAAATGCAGATGAAGTGCATGAACCACCACCTGAGCAAGCAGAAGTGCATCCTCCTGAGGCACCAGCAGATTGCACAAGGAGGTCAGACAGAGAGAGACAAGCTTCAACCAAGTATCCACCACATACATATGTTCTACTATCGGATGGTGGAGAACCTATGTACTATCAAGAGGCTCTTGAAGGTACATACAAAGAGAAGTCGTTGAAGGTGATGCATGATGAGATAGATTTTTTGCATAAGAATCACACTTATGAATTAGTTAAGAAACCGGAAAGAAAAAAAATTCTCAAGAATAAGTGGATCTACAAAGTCAAGCATGAGGAAAATAATCAACACCCAAGGCACAAAGCTCGCTTTGTTGTGAAGGGATTTGGTCAAAGGAAAGGGATTGACTTTGATGAGATTTTCTCTCCTGTAGTGAAGATGACTTCTATCTGGGTGGTATTGGGTATGACTGCAAGTATGAACCTAGAGGTTGAGCAACTAGATGTTAAGACAACTTTTCTTCATAGAGACCTTGAAGAAGATGTCTACATGGACCAGCCAGAGGGGTTTGAGGTCAAAGGCAAGGAGCACCTAGTTTGCAAGCTGATAAAGAGCTTGTATAGGTTGAAGCAAGTACCGAGACAGTGGTACATAAAGTTTGATTCATTTATGGCGAAGCAAGGATGCAAGAAGTCTTCTTCCGATCATTGTGTGTTTATTCAGAAATTTCTAGACAGGGATTTCATAGTGCTCTTGTTGTATGTGGATGATATGTTGATGTTTGCCCAAACATCAACAAGATATCCAAGCTGAAGAAAGACTTGAGTAAGTCCTTTGAGATGAAGGATTTGGGTCAAGCAAAGCAGATATTTGGGATGCGGATCACTCATGACAGAAAGAGTGGGAAGTTATGGCTTTCTCAAGAAAGCTACATTGAGAAGGTGTTAAAGAGATTCAACATGGATCAAGCGAAGCCAGTCAGTTGTCCGCTTGGTGGCCAGTTTCGCATGACCAAAGAGATGTGTCCAAAGGGTGAGCATGAGCAGTCAGATATCCACAGTGGGCAGCTTGATGTATGCAATGGTGTCTACAAAACCGGATATTGCTTTCGGCGTTGGTGTTATAAGCCGATTTCTGTCAAATCTGGGTAAAGAGCATTGGGAAGGTGTTAAGTGGATATTGAGATATCTCAAGGGCACTTCCAAATCGTGTTTGTGTTTTGGTGGAAGTAAGCCCTTACTTGAAGGCTACACTAATGCAGACATAGCGGGTGATGTTGACTAGATAAAGTCCACCTTCGGTTATCTGGTTACTTTTGCAGGGGAGCCGTTTCTTGGCAATCTAAGTTGCAAAAGTATGTTGCCCTCTCTACTACAGAAGCCGAGTATATTGCAGCCACTGAGTGTTGCAAAGAGATGTTATGGATGAAGAGGTTCTTCGACGAACTAAGGCTAAAGCAGAAATAGTTTGTAGTTCTATGTGATAGTCATAGCGCCATCCATTTGAGCAAGAATCTGAGTTTTCATTCTAGATCCAAGCACATACATGTGCGTTATCATTGGATTAGAGAAGTACTCGAAGACAAGCATTTGTGTATCGAGAAGATCCATACCGACAAGAACGGGTCAGATATGATGACCAAAGTCTTACTGAAAGGTAAGTTTGATGTTTATCGTGCTACTGCCGAAGTGGTAGTAGACTCCTCCTGTTGATTTGGTAATTGCATGGAGGTATCCCCCTTCACTGTTCGGGAGGGGGAGATTGTTGGAGTTATACCTCATATGAAGAGAAAAGGAGTTCAGTTTGCGTGGAGAAGCTTAAGCGCGCACGCGCTCCTATTGGTCTTGCTCCAGGTGCGCCCGCGCCCATGCCGTGAACAACCTCCAGTGTTTTTAGAGGCCTTGGCGCTTCGACTTTGCCTTGGCGTGCCAGCGCCAGCCTATTTTGGTCGGGGATTTCTTTTTTGCGAAACCGCGAGTTTGCAATATAAGGTTTGGGTTTTTGGCAAAACCTAACACATGCAAGACACGAAAAAGACACAACACATAGAGAGGAAACCCAATCTTGAAAGCAATCAAGATTGAGAGAGAACCTTTACATAGAAACAACCCTGTAAAGAAAGAGGAGTGATCTAGTAAGGTGAGAGACTAAAAGGAGTGATTGTAATCTTTCTTCCTACTTTATAAAAGGATTAGCTCTTATGGAAGTAGGCACCATTGGCCGAACCACGGTATATTTTTGTGTTATGGTATGTTTTTACTGCTTTATATTATTATATGTTGTTAATAGTTGTTTAGCGAGTTGGGAATGTTAGTTTGGTTGTAGGGAATATTTAGATTGTTATATGGAATTGTTATTGTTCAAATACAAGTTATTTGTGTAGTGGGGATCGATTGGTATCGGTGTTAAACCTCAACACTGCAGACCTCCATTTTCTGTTCAATAGAGTGCGCAACATTTTTGTTGTCTCCATTGATGACTGGATTATGGGGAACAATGACAAACTTTGTAGTAGCTTACGTGATAATTCTGCACCGAAGTAGTCACCTAAGGCACTATAGGCTCTAAACATTAAAGCATGAGAGTGATGAAAAAAATGGAAACATTCGTACGTATTAGAGAGGAGAGAGAAAATATAAGGAAGGTTCTTGGAAGGGGGGGGGGGGGTTTGTTTTGGGCATGAGCTGTCTGATTAATTACCTAAAATGACCAAATTATAGTCGTTATCGAAGTTGTCAGATTAGAGAGTTGTAGGACCAAATTTTTCTTGAAAACGAAGTGACTAAAAGGTGATTGTGGTTTATGATGCTTGAGCTTGACTAAATTCCTATACCTTTGGAGTGTCGAAATGTTAATTTGGTTGATACCCCAAGGATTCGTCGCTTTCTCTTCTGGGAAAGGTTGTTCAAAAGAGAAAACTCAACTATTGGGGGAGATAAAGGTGATGAGGATACCGTGCTCCCCACAACAAGTTAGAAAGGTGCATCCGGTTTTATCTGATCTAGATCGAGTTTAAAATTAGTTGGGTTGGGCCGGTTTGAGTGTTAAAAAGTTTGGGATGGTTTGATTTGTCATCAGTGGGCTTTAGTTAACTTTTGGGCTTAGGCCTTTGATTTGGTGCATGCGCTACTTACGTGGAGACTGAGTAGCCATGTGTACGCATTATGTTGCCAAATCATCAAATGTGTATGCCAAATCATCAAATACATATACATACTTCACAGAATACATAGACGGTACCCATTTTAGCAATATTTCTAATCTACGGTACCCCATTTAGCAAAAATAGTAATACATTACCCATAATGTAAAATCCACTATAGTTCAGTACCCATATTAATAATTTTTTCAATTACCAATTAAATGAGAGCGGGCAGCTAGTTCGACTGTTTTGGGCAGATTCCACCTCACGTATAGATTATAGTTGCTTTGGTGATTTGTTATTGTTTGATTCAACATACAGGAGCAATCAATACAAGATTATGATTGTAGTGTTTGCTAGCTGGGATCAACAACCATCGACAGACAGTAATTTTTTATTTTGCATTGATGACAAGCTAGTATGTATCATCCCAAAAAATGGATGCTACATAGTATATATCATCCTTACTTTGGCAGATCAAAACTTCCAGTAAGAATGGTGATAACCAAGTGATAATGGTGCTCAACATGATGCTATATAGTATGTATCATCCCAAAAAAGGGATGCTACATAGTATATGTATCATCCTTACTTTGGCAGATCAAAACTTCCAGTAAGAATGGTGAGAACCAAGTGATAATGGTGCTCAGCAGGATGCTATATAGTATGTATCATCCCAAAAAATGGATGCTACATAGTATGATTCATCCATACTTTGGCAGATCAAAACTTCCAATAAGAATGGTGAGAACCAAGTGATAATGGTGCTCAACAGGATGCGATATAATATGTATCATCCCAAAAAATGGATACTATATAGTATGTATCATCCTTACTTTGGCAGATCAAAACTTCCAGTAAGAATGGTGAGAACCAAGTGATAACGGTGCTCAACAGGATGTTATATAATATGTATCATCCAAACAACTGTATGCTACATAGTATGTATCATGCTTACTTTGGCAGATCAAAATTTTTAGTAAGAATGGGGAGAACCAAGTGATAACGGTGTTCAACTGGATGCTACATAGTATGTATCATCCCAATAACAATATAACACAACACAAATGCAGCATAAAATTAACCAAAATCTAGACATCTTATTTTATTCGAAATAAATAAATAGACCAATTTGTTTTGTTTTTTTTATTGGCAAGCCTGCTTTAAATGAGTTCAGTAACGCTTTGATGCTGGCGAGGTTTGATCCACAAACCTCTGGTATCATCACCCAAAGGTTTTACCAACTTTGCTAGTCAGGACCTCCATAAAATGAGTAGGCAAGCATATTCTTAAAGAGATCAGTAACTCAATTGTGTGTAGCGGGGTTCGAACCCCAGACCTATGGTGTTATCACCCAAAGGTTTTATCAACTAAGCTAGAAGGCACTTACAATAGACCAATTTGTTGCTCTTTATTATATTCAAAAGCTACACGGAATGTATATTGGTAAAAAGAAACATTATAACCTCATAGATTTTGGATAGATTGAATATCTAGCTGAAATGAGTTGTTTACCTATCTGGACAAATTGTTTGAATATTTAATTCTGTTGTATAGAACTTGTCAATCAACAAAAATCTCAAAAACTGCAAAATAATCATTTTCATGAGGTGAAAATGGTAAGAAAATACGGGGGTTTCCTTCCATTCTTGATAGCACAATTTATTCCATGAGCTCTCACTTATTGATTCTTTAAATAGCCATCTTCAGCTCATAGGCTCGGGCTTTGATTAGACTCTGACCAAGATATTTATTTCCTACAAAAATAAAAACTTTCTAATTCTAATTCTGCAAGTAATATCTCTCCAATTCATAACATAGAGAAAAAAAATGGAATCAATCAATGAAAAATAAACAAAAATAAAAAAACTTGAACTTGAACCCAAAACCATATTTGAAAATTTGAATTTTCTTTCTCATGATTTACCATTTGTAAATTGATTATTTTCCACAGCATGATAAAATGAAGATGGGAGCGAAGATCTATGGTACAAAACAATAAAATATAAACTAAAAGAATTCTAAATTAATACAAGGATGAATGATGCATCTTCTCTAAAATTCAAAAGTTAAATTTGAACTCTTGATATTTGCCCAATGTTCAAACTTGAATATTTAAATTGATGTTGAACTCATAAGTTTTTTATCTCCCAAATTCCTACAAAAGTTAAAAGAAAATATAAACAAAATTCAAAAATATTAGAGTTAGTCTTGAAATTGTGCGGATTTGAGTCAACGGCTTTTGATACGGTATGGGTCGGGCGGCTTGACGGGTCGGGTTTGAGCATATAACCTACACCCATAGCCCGACCACGTAGAAATAATGGTGGGGCAGGTCTGTTTTTGGGTCGATGCGAGTTTGGGTGGCGGGTGAAGACCGGGTGCCCTACCGGGTGATCGGTCAATGGTTTTTTTTACACTCCTAACTGTGGGCGTTGAAAATCTATCATTAGGGAGTTAAATACAAACGCACGGTTGTGAAAGTGGATAGGGAGTTAAAACAATTATCAAGTGGCCTGTTTTAGGGGATCCCGACTCTTAAAAAAAAACACAAATATAAGTTCACGCGTTTGTATGCAAGTGTAATCGTTCGTACAAAGCAAGCAAGGGCTGCAAACCATCTCGAGATTTGCGCTAAGTGACAGCTAGTCTCTAAGAAATCCATTTTGTGAGGTTTTGCATTTCATTTCGGAAAATAAGTTGGTAAAGATGTTGAAGAGGATGAGTTGCCAAGTATATTGAGGTACTAATTGTTTTTGTTCATATAGTTTTTTTTTTGGGGTAACTCATATACTTAAGTTTGATGGTAACTCATTTTACAAAACATAACCATATCTTCAAAGGTGCTACTTTTTCTAAAGTTTGTATTTTTCATTCTCAATATACTTGAAAATTGTATAGTTTGAGTTTATGAGTGTTTTGTATAAGGATGATTGTGTTTTGATCTGCAGCAAATTAATATATGGTGCACAATGGTATGGCTTTGTTCAGATCCGCCCAAGCATAGAAATGTCATCTTTGTTTTGGTGACAGTAGTTAAGGTTATTCCATAAAGTTTGTGTTTTTATTTATCATGACAGTGGTCGTCTAGTCTACTTTGGTGTTAGAGTGTTTTAAGTAGAATAGGTACTAATTGGATGATATGTTCCTTTTGGTTTGATTTGAGAAGAATAAAAGAGTAGTTTTTTGTGGATTTTCAGGTAGTTATTAGTTTTGAAGAAATTTGAGCAGTAGAGGAATTGAGTGATGATAAATCTTAATTTTTTGTTTTTTTTGAAAGACAAGTAGGGAAAAATCTTAACTTTTTTAGATTAACCCATTTATTTCGATATTGGCTCCTGAAAAAAAAACACACTATAGCTTGCATCTTTATTAGTATGTATCATGATAGAGGCCATTTATTGTCAGAACAATTAGCATATAAGTTGCAATTAATGTATAAGCATATCTCCGGTGGTTTTGAGTTTACCACCAAACTAGTTAGATTAATGCTAATGCCAAACTAATTATTATGTGGCTCATTTTGTAAAATTTTGTATGTTATGTAGCTTAATGTCAGACGGATGATACAAATTACATATCATCGTTCTGACATGAGGTTATAACGTATATAACATCCATTTTTATCAGAGAATGTTCTTGGACTCTTTATTGAGATGTTATATATTATAATGCATCCTGTCACAAGGAGGATATATAAAATGTAGCATCCATCATCTGGAAACTCGAATGTTTCTGGTACACTCCACCAGAATGCTACATGCAATGTAGCATCTTACAAGTTAGTGAACATGATAACTATTTACACTTTATGCTTATGCTTTATTATTTGTTTGCTTAGGTGCTGTATATGCATACTTTGTTGCGTGCTCTTGGTGATGTTAATTACACAATGGGAAGTTCTATGACAGGCCAATGGGTAAAACGTTTAATTTAAGATTTATTAGAGATCTTTATAATTTCCACTTATTTAAGAACTTTCCTGAGTATTGAGACTAATCATATAAGGTTGAAGTGAATGAAATTGGTCTGCCACTCCAAATTGCCCAAAGGATTACATTTTAAGAGAAAGTAACTGAACGAAATAAGTTTCACCTACAAGAGTTGGTCAACAAGAAGTAAGAACCATCGAAACCTGAAAGCACCATTGCATGACTAGTGAAATTATAGTCAGTGACATTATGTCTACAGACTATAATTGATAATTTGATACTTTCATATATTTGAATTTTCTTTCATTTGTATTATTATTATTTTTATTTTATGTGCCTATTCTTTTTTCTACTCTTATAAAAAAAAATCAAACTCCTTATCTATCATATTCTTTATCATCGGTTTTTACCATTTCTTTTACATATCATACGTTTTAAACCCGTTTTACCGTTTTAAATCCGTTTTTTATGCCCCACGTTTTTTTACGTTTTTTCCCATTTTTTTCCAAGACGTTCCGTTTAAAACACGAACTAAGTTTTTTTCAAATACGCCGTTTTAAACCCGTACCGTACTTGGTGACAATGGTCTAGGTAACTGAAGCCTAAATTTGACTCAAACTATGTCAAAAGTGAACTCAAAATCAGACCAGTGCAGCTTCCTATGGTAGACTACAACACGTGTGTTCAACCTTCTAACAATCATACAAGTAGAATGAACGTCCAAAGACGTAAAGAAAGCAAGAAAAGATCAAACCATTCCATGGTAGTGATAAGATTACAATAAATGTGTAAGAGGTGCACGAAATTGAGTTGGAACAGTCAATCTTTCAAAACACAACTCCTAGCTCAGTTATCCAAATACAGTGAAACTGGAACCGTTAGAAACTAGACACAGAGAACTAACTTTTCTACCTAGGTCAATGAAACCTAACTCCAACTCTAACTACGACAAAATCTAGCGCGAAGTCAGTCCAGCACATCTTCCCTGGGCAGACTGGCACAAGTATTCTTAAACCTCTAGTCTACAATATGGAAGCAATGACTAAACATAGTAGAATTTCTACTTATCTGTTGTTTGAACTACCAACTTAGTGAATTTATTAAAAACCATACAAGAGATTGTTAGGATATTACCACCATCAAGACTGAACTTCGACAATTTCACCCACCACCACTAAAGTGCACTTATTTGGATTCATTGTCACACGTAGTGGTACTTTGACTTACCTTGTATCTTGTATGCATATATATACTGTGGAGATTGGAATCACATGACTTGGTGTCGTCCTTTTCCCACCAAGCTAGCTTAAGGTCCTGATCTCCTTTTGATTCACCAAGCTAGAAAGTATAATGATCAATTAAAAGAAATGCCACTCCAAAACTAAAGCAATGATATCCGTCCCTTTTTCTTTCCTCAATTGAATATTGAAATCTCCACACCATCAAACATATCAATTAAATGTTCAAATTCAATCTTTTTAACCACCTTGAACGATCCATATACCCAACCCTTAAACTAGTGAGAAACCATCTTTTATCAGCACTAAAATAAGGAGAATTAGAGTTCTCTTTTTTCGTCTTTCTGTACAAGCTTAGCTTCCTCCATATCTCGTTTCTTGTTGTTTCATTTTCTAGTCGTCCTTATCTCTTTTCTTTTTCCTACCTCTAACAATATATGGCTTTTAAGCTCCCTTACCAAAGTGCTACTTACCTGATTCCATTCCAGCTCCTCTTTCTATTAGTAACTAGCAGGAGACGTTGAGTTCATGGTTGTAGCCTTCCAAGCTTATAATGGTGATAATTCATTTTAGGTCAGGTGAAGAGGCGTCCCTTTTCTCACTTTTAGCTAATTTATATGATAAGCTCTTGTGCCTTTCCGAAGGAGGTGCCCCCACAAATAACTAAGATGAGCCAAAGCAATAAAGTGGTGAACCGCACCAACTCTTAATTAAACTCAAGTAGGAGGTGTTTACATGCTGTACTCAGCAACCATGCAATGGAATGTAGACTAATGACCAACTCTTCATATTCTTTGTCACAGTCAACCACTCAACCGTTACCTACAACTAATAATACTCTAAATACATATGCATATGATTTAACTAATTATATTGGTATATAGTGCTCCCAAGTTCATATATAGTAAATTGCACCCATGAAATTAACCAAAATTGTTAAATTAAATCCTATTAATTGTTATAAAACTAGATGAATTGGTAATTGGTAGTACTGCCATAGTATATATATGTGTTTAATGAAACAATTGACTCGCTCTCAATCTAGTAAATAATATCAAGGACACAAATTCACTAACCAATACTCAAAATTAAATCATTTTAAGGACCAAGCTCACAATAACACTGACTCCACTAGCATCACTTAATATGGTACGTTAAATTTACCGAAATATCATTGTGTAAAAATTCAAGGTATTACATATTCATTCTAAAACCATCATTTATGGTCACTACAACACTTGTTATAAAACAAGAAAAGACAGGACTTCAGACGTACTCATGATCAAATCAGGCAAACAATACATAAGACATGATAAAACAAAGGACAACATGGATTATTCAATGAAAGAACTCTGCAATATGCATATGGTCATTTAGAAACATATAGAATTATCCATCCCTGCATTCATATATCAACTTGAAAGCATTTGCACCCTCCCCAGTGTTGAAAACAGTTGAGCCTATTTCTAGAACATGGAATATGTGAGCAATATAAAGCTATCAAATTACTGCTTCCTAGTTCTATCACGCACATTTCTTGCAACATAGTTTATAAAAGCTTCAACCAAAGCATACAACAAAGAATACACCGTACTGATACAACATTAATAGTAACCACAAGCAATACAAAAAATAGTATTGACATACATGAAAGCAAAGTATGGCAACATAAAGAGAAAACATACACTACTTTGCAACTCCAAATCACAAAAGACCAACATGCACTTGATTCTCCACGTCTCAAAAGAAAATTAATTTTTTTTTTCATTTGAAATTACTGTCTAAAATCCTAAAACAATCCTGTCCATAAATTATAAAACTCGGTTGGATATTTCAGAATACAAATTTTAACCCAAACGAATCAATTTTGTAAAAAGTTTTCAATTTTATGAAATTTTTGGACATCATCTACCTCGTGCTATCAAAACCATCACCAACAACAAAAAAAAAACAAACCTTGTCGGTAAAATTAACCAGTTTGTTCTTCCCCAACATTCTCCTCGAGATGGTTGAGTCGGAACAGAACCCAAAACGAATCCAATAGGACTGGTTAGGTCTTGAAAGTGCAAGACAAATCGGATTCAAAAGAAAACTACTTTAGACCAAAAATTGTGTAATCAGAAAAGTCTAACACGGACAACAATAATAAATGAAATTATTTTCATAACCCAAGCCAAACGAGAGATGGGGAAAAAACGCACCTGTGAGGAAGTGAGATGAGCTAAAGAAGTGAGGGAGTAAGTTGAGACAACCGCTCTTCTCTTCGAGTCTGTGTGGTGGTGTTCAGAAAGAGAGGGGGGAAGAAAACCCGAAGAGAGAGAGAGAGAGAGAGAGAAAGAGAAAGAGAAAGATGGTTACTGGGGTTTTTTTTTTCCTGATAAAAAAAGGATTTTGAATTAACAATAAAGATGGTTATCGTAATTCTAGGTAGAATATTTCGTTGTCTAACTTTTCATTTTGCGCTCCTTACTTTTCATTTCGTGCTCCTTTACTTTTCAAGAGATCTAACGGATATAAAAGCACCGGTCAATATCTACAGTTCATAGAGAAAGAAACATGACCGTGGCCAAAAACCAAAACCTAAACTGAAAACACACGGATATTGCCCACAGCTCCCAAAGGTTGTACTGTTGTAGTAGTGCCCATCTCAGAGTTTAATTAGTACAACCTTGGTGTTGACTTTTGCGTAGATGCCTTCTTTGAATTCTGAATCTCATGGTATAAAATATGTAAAATGTGGAGATTAGCTAAGCTGTATTTCTCTGGAGATGGAGATGCTCTCAAATGTCAAATCAAATACAATAACTCACATTACATACACAGAACTGGTGTTGCTGTTAACAATCAATAGTCACGCCTCAACAATCACTTGTAAATAGAAGAATCATAACTACTTAGCTTAATTTTGATCCCTGCCTATTAGGTGAGTAGGCAACTTTTACCACTTTTGAAGCCGCGACTATATATGTTTTACCCAAACACCTCAATTACATTCAACATTACACTCATTCAAATAAACTGGTCAATTGTTGTAATCTTAATTTCATTCTACTTTACTAAGCTTACTGGCTTAGCAATTACAATACTTGAAACTATTGATAAGCACACTATCTCCTATTAGTTGCATTTGTTACAGGGAGTGACTCTTAAGACAGATCGGGGGGGAAAAGTAACTCTAGAGGACATATTTTTTTAATCACTCACAAGGACCAGGTAGATGAAAGGTCAAGTATCTATTGACAGGAAATTAAAAACGGCTCGGGTAGATGAAAGGTCAAATGTACCCCTGGTACGAAATAATAAACGGCCCGGCCCAATCGAAATGACCCAGTGTATAACAATCACTATTTATACCTTACATTAGCTATGGACACTAATTGTTCATATCTATTTGGAGTATAAACAATCATTGTTCATACCTTAACATAATGTATGATTAATAAAAATACTTATTGGAGTATGAACAATCACTGTTTATACCTCAACAATAGCTATAAACAATCATTATTCATACATTGCATATTAGCTATTTGGGGTAGTTCATTGTTCATACATCAACATGAGCTATGAACAATCATTATTCATACCTATTTGGGGTATGAACAATCAATGTTCATACCCCAAATAGGTATGAATAATGATTGTTCATAGCTCATGTTGATGTATGAACAATGAACTACCCCAAATAGGTATGAACATTGATTGTTCATACCTTAATATAATGTATGATTAATAAGAACACTTATTAGAGTATGAACAATTATTGTTTATACCTCAACATGAGCTAAGGGCTGGAAATAGAGCGGATTCGGGTCGGATTTTCACTCAAAACTCTTTACCATATTTGGATCCATCCGGATTCGGGTCGGATTTTGGATATCCATATCCATTAAAAAACAACAAAAAATACACTATTTTAATGATTTTCATATATAAATGTAAGATATAAATTAATTGTTAAGCATCAAAATATAAATCTTGTTAAAATGATTCGGGTTTTCTGATATTCTGGTTGGTTTCTAGTCACAAATATAGAAACCATATCCGTTAAAATTGATTCGGATATGGTCGGATTCGGGTCGCATCCCGTACCATTTCTAGCCCTTATGAACAATCATTGTTCATACATCAATATATTGTATGAGGTACGTTCACCTATTTGGGTATGAACAATCATTGCTTATACATCAATATAAGGTATGAACACTCATTGTTCATAAAAACGACATAAAGGGTAAAATTGGAAAATATTTATTTCAAATTCGGGCCATTTTTCCTTAAGGGTTATTTTCACTCGAAAATTAGTTTTTCGAGTTATTTTCACCCGAAATTTGTCCTCGAGAGTGATTAAAAAAAATCGCTACTTTTGAAAGTGATTTTCACTCGAAAATGGGCCTTGGGACCAATTTATTATATTTGTTAATGCTTACAAATAAACAATGGTAACGCATGTTCCACATATGGAAAGTGTTCGAGTCTACTGATGGGTGGTTATGTAACCTGAGTTGACCCTTGTGCCAAATGTGAAATGTTTGGTGTGAGCTAGATCTTGTAAACGATATTACTTATTGTTATAATATAACGAGACAATTGTGACGAGCAAAGATGACTGATCAATCTAAGAAGGTATTGCTTATCTCAGTTTGTGAAGTGATAATTCTACTTGGATTGTTTTTGAGATTTTGAGGATGTTGTCATTAAACATCGGGTGGATTTTGTTGGATGTTTTTTTCATGTGTCATCTTAATTTTGGATTATGAATTTGGAAATATATGTACTCACATTTTTCATACTTGAGTATTTTCTTTTGAACCAAATGAAATATTTGATTTGCATATAAAAAATTGCTTGCTCGTTGCAATGACAACTCCATTACCACTATTTGGTTACATCACCATGTTGAGATTCTTCATCTCTTCAATCTATCACTACTACAGATAAGCACATTAGCCACGGTTGATAAAATGGTATATACCACTATTTTGCCAAAAACAGTGGCTAATAGGCACTTACTACGGTAAAGATGGCTGGTCTAATTTCGGTATAAGCATATACCACTAGTATTGCGAAACAGTGGTATATATTATGCCATATACCACGGAACAAGCTAATATAGTTAAGTTTTGGTTTTGATATTCGTATACCCCACCATTTTTCAAAAAAAAAGTGGCTAATATTTTGCCCAAAAGAAGTATTATGTGGATAAAGCCGACATACCATAACCCCACTCGCTAAAAAAAAAATCATAAAAAGGGGAAAAAATCGTCTCGCACTGAAACTCACTCTTTTCAACTTCAAGATCTCTTTTCTAACTTTTATCGGTCTCTTTTCAATTAGCTAGGGTTTATCAAGTATTGATATCTCTCTCCCCAATTTTGGCTCAAAGGTATTTGGTATTCTTTTTTTCTTCCATCTATCTATCTGGTTTCGGCTTTAATTTTTTTTTGTTTTTGCTTTGTGTTTGTTATATCGTTGGTAGATACTGATTGTTTCCACCTCTTGTTTGCATGATTTTGGATGAAAGAGATCGAAGACCATCAGGTTTCTCTCCATCCCCCTTCCCTTTTGCCTTTTTTTTTGCCAAAGTAAACATATTACTCGTATTAGGCTAGCTAGACAAAGATATAGATCGATGAACTAAAGATTCTCAATTTAAATAATTGACTAGATTAAGCAAAGAAGGAAATAGAAATCCGTCAAAGATTTATGATCAGTACTTAGTAGGCCTTAAATAGGTGCAGTGAGACAATATTTAAATTCATCTTTTCTCTTTGCCTGAGCATGCTTTTTTGTTAATTCAATTTCACTGTTTTTGTTTAAGGTATTGGGTAGTTTTCAATTAAGTGACCAATAGTTAGCACTTTTTTTTTTTGATAGTGACCAATAGTTAGTATCCAATTTCGTTGTTTAGTTAGTACCAATAGTTAAAGCTACGTTTCAATTTCAAGGTAAAGGTACGGTTTTCAGGTTTCTCACCTCTTGTTTTTAGTTAGTACTAGGTTTTCAATTTCATTGTTTAGTAACATGGGAACTAAGCATGGCCAAAGTTAAGATTATTTGAGTATACATAGTTTGCACAAGGTAAAGGCTATTACAGATGATTCATTTATATGGACCAACCATATCTTGTAATATTGATTAGTTTAATTTACTCCTTTTGGTGTGAGGGTTCCTATTGTAACCTTTCGATAACCCAGGTGTTTTTATGAACTATTTAATGGTGATTTTGTGATGGTCCTTATGTATCACGGGATGCGAAACGAGTTACGAGTGCAAGTGGAAAAGTTAGTAAAGCTTAACAGTTGCTAAAAATTTGATTTGCTAAATCTCTAATCTTGAGTAATTTTCTGAAACTTTTCGGTCTCAAGGTCTCTCTTCCACCATTAACGAGATTAAAAATGAAGTTTACTTGATATCGAATTGTTCATAGGTGATCAAGTTGTTTTATGATTTTAGATAGGCCTATAAAAATAAAATAGTTTTCCTTGTTACCAAACAATTGGAAATCAAATTTTGAATCAAGTAGTTTCCATGAATGCACTTTCTTGTCGAAAGAGATATCTGCAAACCAAAAGTAGCCGCAGTGATTTTCGTTGGTGAGAATTTTGATAAAAAAAAGTTGTTTCTTGTTTTCTGTTAGTCCCGAACGAACTAAGTCTTGCCACAATGAGGGGTTAAACCCGCTTTTTCCATTTGTTCGCTAAAACAAGGCTACTTGTTGGTAGTTGCTACTACTTCTAGGTAATCCTCTACTTATATCCTTCATGCATGTTTGTTTGTTTGTTTGTTTGTTTGTTTGTTTGTTTTTTTGTTTTTTTGTTTTTTGTGGGTTCTTTATCCCCTATTCTATAATTTCTATTAGATATTTCTTATTTCAGAAGAATAGAGTTAGATGTATGGTTCTTGTTTTCTGTAGTATAATTTATTATTATTATTATTATTAGAAAATAAATATGTTGATCTCATCATGTTTATAAATTATGAGAATTTGGGCGTTTGATCTATTTGTTATGGATGCATGAACTGTCGGTAGTTAGTGGATTGAATCACCTCTTGGTTCTTATTAGGCCCTCTACGGGCGTTTAACTTACCATTTATGACCCTTATTAAATAGATACACTAGACTTGTCATTTTATTTTAAGTGTATCAAGAATTCATCCCTTGACACAAACACACACATATATTACCCTTTGTCATCGTATAGTGGAGCACTCAAGGCAAGTAATGCAGCTACTTTTGTTTCATTGCATAGATGTTGTTTTGGTGGTATACACGAGGTTAGAAGATCTGCAAAATTTTATTGTTGGTGTTATCATACAATATATTACATATTCATCTTTAGTTTTAGTAATATCGACTGTTTTTTTTCTTCCTTATAGGATTCTTTTTGACAAATTTGTTTGGTCGGGGGATCCTTCGGTTGGGAAAGGTATTACTCTTAAATGGGAAAAGGTTTGCAAACCTCTAAAGGAAGGAGGGCTAGGGCTCAGGAAACTTCACGAGCTGAATCTATCCCTACTCATGAAACTTGCTTGGATTTTTCTCACTGGGAAAAGTGAATGGAGCTTGTATATGCAGGCTAAATTCACCATGGTTTCAGGAGAATGGCTTTCTTATTGCAAAAGTTCCTCAGTATGGCCTGGTATTAGATGGGCCCTTAGAGAGATGTCTCCGCATCTGGGGTGGCTTGTGGGTCAGGGACAGGGAATTAGGTTGTGGTAGGAGAATTGGGCTGGAATTTCTCTAGTAGATCAGGTTCAAGGCATCAACTGGAAGCACCTCAAAGCTAAGGTATCCGACATCATTTCTGTGGGCGATTGGTCTATCCCTGATCAAGTGAAGCAAGTCTTTGCAAGAGGCGGTATTGATCTTAATTTGTTCTGACCACCTCACGGGAGAAAATGAAGATGTTAGAATCTGGAAACCTGCGAAAGATGGCAGATTCACTGTAAAAGAGGCTTTTGAGACCGTCAGGAGCAAGGAACAAGCTGTGGGGTGGCACCGTATGGTATGGAATAAATACTTGCACCCTAAGACCGCAAGTACCGTTTGGAAGCTTATTCACAAGGCTGTCCCTACTGATGATAGGGTCAGGAAGAAAGGAATTCACGTGGTATCGAGATGTCGTCTTTGCAAACAAGAGGAGGAGACAGCCAGCCATAACCTATGGGATTGCCCTATCACTAAGGAGTTATGGGATTGGCTATTTGGAGTCCACAATGTAAAGCCAGCCATAACTCTTCAAGGTATTCTTGTTGCCCCCTGAACTCTTATCCCAATCAGGAAAGAGTTATGGAATTCTGCAGCTACCCACCTGATGTCTCAAATTTGGAAGACGAGGAATCGCATATTCTTCGAGGACAGGAAATTAAGCAAGTCACATATCAAAAATGAAGTCATAAAGGGAGTTTCGGCTTCGGGTAAGGTAGCTTCAGGTTACATGTTCAATATTCTAGAGGACTTAGCCGTGCTGCATGCCTTCAAAATTAAGGGGAGACCGCGTCCAAGCCGCATACAAGAGGTAAGTTGGATTCCTCTAGAATTGGGTACTATGAAAGTGAACATCGATGGCTCCTCCATTAGGAATCCAGGGATTGGTGGCGCGGGCATTGTCTTTCGGAACCATGAGGCCCAAGTACTAGGAGTTCAAGCCTACGGTCTGGGGGTTACCACCAATTTTGAAGTAGCAAACCTTTCAGTTCAAGCGGAAGTAGCAATTGGCAAAGGATGGCTACACTTATGGATTGAGAGCGATTCAGTAGCAGCGATTAAGGTGTTCAATGGAGGCAACATGCCATGGTTTCTTAAAGCTCGTTGGGTTAGAGCAACACAAAAGCTTGTGCACTAGCACTTGTCCCATACCTTCAGGGAGGCCAACTTTGGCGCCGATGCTGTTGCAAAGAGAGGATCTTCTCTGATCCAGGATGAGACTCTTTGGAGCTCGACCAGACTGAGTTACATCAAGGCCATCGAAAACCCATATAGGCCTTATTACCGGTTTAGCTAGGCTGGATGCATTAACTTAGTATCTCTCTAGCTGTATTCCTTCTCTCGATGTAACATTCTTTTTATAAGTAATAAAATATCCCTACTTGCATGCAAAAAAATGACAAATTTGTGAGTTGTCATGATGTTGTCGGATTTGTAAACCCTTTATCCTTCACAGGAGCTAATGGGCATGAGAATTATTGTAGAGAGCTTGTAGAATACAAGTGGAAAGAGAGTTTTTATTATCCCCTTTACAATCCAAGGTATGTATATCGTCTGATGTTTTTCTTACTACCCATGTTGTTTAGTCCTTTTAATTGGAATGCATATTGGAGTTTTAGTGTCTAATATCTATTTTTAACTATCCATGCCCGATCAATCTTCTTGCAATGGACATTAAGTTTTGATTGTCATTAATTTATTGCGGATGACTTTTAATTGGTTGAATTTGATGCATCATCTACCATCTAATAATGACTCACGTGTGTATGTATATGAAATAATTCGTTACATGCTCAAAGATATTACATTACCTCTTGATTACTTAAAAATAATGACTTTTTCTATTACTCTTCATTATTTAGATATTACATTACCTCTTGATATTTGATCATGTAGATGACAAATTTAACCCTCAAAGATACATACACAGATGATGTTCGACTTCAAATTGTTAAGTTCATCCAGCATAATGGAGCGTTCGAGCCAGCCACTTCTTATCTAGGTTTCGACCTATTCCAGTTAAGGTTTGATGTTTTGGTCTCACCATTATTTTGATGTTTTAGATGGAACAAGAAGATTGCTCTTTTGATTGATGGAACAAAGTTAGTCATTATTTTGATGTTTCAGATGGATTGGATGGTTCTTTGTGATTGATGACTCGAAAAGTTATAAAATTCTTTTAGCATTTCAATCTTGCGTGTTGGATGTCTAAAGTTATTTCTTTTGTTTGTTGCATGGATGAATTATTTACATTGAGCAATGTGTTTTTAAATCTAGTGTGGATATGGTGAAAATGGGCAAGTTGCAGGTTCAATGAATAGGATGAATGAATATGGTGGAAATCGAATAATTAGGGGCTATTTTCTCTTTTAAAAAAAAATAACTATAGACCACGGTTTGAATCGGACAGTGGTAAATATCATCACTATTTCCCACGGTTTCAATATCAAGTAGACCAAACCGTATAAACTATTAACCATGGTTTTAGCATTAAAATACCACAGTTATATAACGAACCGTGGTAAATACAAGGTACTTATTGCCACGGTTTTATTAGAAGTATTTGTCACGGTGGTTGTTACCACGGTTTTAAAACAGTGGTTAAAACCCTTTTACCACTGTATATAATAGTGATATATGAGATTTTCTGTAGTAGTGTATATAATCACCAACAAAACCTTGAGTACGAACATTTTTATTCTCCCTCTACAATTCTACATACACATACATGATAATGCACTAACAATCCATCGCTCTCTTTCCTTAGATCGTATGACAATTTCCAATATGATGAAATTTGACCAAATTATATTGCTAATATGATGCAATTGATATGTTAAAATAAGTGTAATAATAAAATCAATGAATGTATAAATACTAATATAATCACATATTTGAAAGAAAACCTACTGGCTGTAATGATAAACCTATATACCACGCCACCACCACAAAATAATTATTAGGCTGAAGAGCCTCAATCATCTTTGGTTTCGGATGCAATGAGAAGGCAAGATCCACCTTCATGAGCCTCCAAACTTCTATTGGTAAGGGATTAGTCGGTGAATCTTTCTATTAGACACCTTATAAGAACATAACATAATGCTAATTCATTGATGATGACTCGGCCTGTTCACTTGTTAACTCAGTTTCATGCTAGGTTATAATTGGACGAGAATTTTATGAGGAAGGAAGAATCAATGGAAAGTAAAGAGTTCTCACTGAACGGGATAAACCCCAATTGAAAAGTATCTCGATACAAATCATATTAAAATGAATACTACATCTAAACACAAATCATTATGTTCAAAATTTAATTTTGACATAGCCTTCTTTGTATTTTTAACGTTTTTTACGTGTGAAACCTTGTCATAATGCATTCTCAGCTAAATCCAATCATTTTCCAATAAATCCAACAAAAGCAAAGAAACCATAAGAGCTTACCATACAATCTATCGAGTGTGGTACCTTCATGTACTCAAATAAGTCAACCTCCATAGATTACATAAAAGAAGATCACATTGTTCTATTACATATAGAAACTACACGAAAGGCTGTAGTGCTATACGTAGCGGCAATCTGTTCCACTATTAGATGTATACGATATAAAGAATATAAAGAACATAATATACCAAAATCCATTCATAAAACATGATTCAAATGGATAAATTTTATTTCTTATTAAATTAAATCATATACAAACGCATTCCCCTCGCATTTAACTAATTAACATGTGAAGGTAAAAGATACACACTAAGCGAGTTCATCTTCTGTATCATCTTACTCAAGGTAGTCCTGGAATTCACAAATTAATAAAGAAAGATTAGTGCAGTAAAAAATGTGGAAAAACACAAATATATGCAAATGCCAACTTTAAAGTTAAAGTGTAGCAAATATATGAAAATTTTAAATTCTTGGATAATGAGCTTAGCACATTTTTAAAACACAAGTAAAATTCAAGTTCATGCAAACACCAAAAGAGAATTGAAGTAAAAAACCAAACCAGTTATTCCACTAGCAACAAACTCAACCATACTAACATGCAGTTTTAATTTCATCAGACATGCGTGATCTTATCGCGGCTTAAACAGTGAAGAACTACAAATGGTTGAGAATGGTAACAAAGAAATACTTGGGAACTAAAATTCAAAACCCATGGTCAGTGTGCATTTTAAGTTGTACGTATATCTATAAAAACTATATATAAAAAATGTGTCACTACTTAGCAGCAGTCTTAATAGTTAATACAAATTGTCCACCCTCAAACTTATCCACAAATAGTTTCAAACCTCCCATTAGTTAGTTTCAAACTTATCCACAAAAAAAATTTCATAATAACCTGTACAATGTAACAAAAACTCTTCAAAGTGTCCCAAAGATTGTAGTGTGAAGCACCATTGACTAGATAAACAGGTAGAAATGAACAAGCACATAAACAACATTGACTAAATAAATGGAGAACAAAGAGGAGCAAATAAAATTTTGAAGCTTACCTATACTAACACCATTTATTGTCTACCAAACCTTTCACTACAAATACACCAACATATATGGTCAATATATGGACTAATAGAAATTCAAGGACTTTCGTCAAAAAAAAAAAAATTACAACTCTTTTGGATATTCTAACCCTTGTTCCTTTTTGACAATGTGTTAGTTAAAATTATCAATAATACTCCCTAGCTCACAATAATTACTGACTTGAAGGTACAAGGGCACCACCATTACATGAGCACTATCTCAGATGACTATAGCATTGAACTTTCTACAATATAATGGCATAGCCAAGACTCAGATATGAACTTCCACTTTACTTCGAGATTATTGATAACTTTTGAATGAATGCAAACTGAAAAAATAAGTAAAAGGTAAAATTAATATCCACTATTAAATTTTATGAATTCAAACTTAGTTATCAAGTACACTTACCCTGCATTTAGTTGTCATATTCTACCACACCAGTAATGAATTCAATAACCCGATTTTGTATTTCATAACCAACTAGCGCACCTACACCAGCACTTGCAACAGCACACAAGATGTTTGCTCCGGCACCCTTGAAGAGAGACTTGACCCCTTCATTCTTGATAATATGTGAGAATGCATCGAAAGAGCTCTAATACTTAAGAACTTCTTCTGAGGTCATCATCCTCCTCCTTCGCACAGTATCAATTGGGTAGGACACATGCCATGCTCCTATTGTGATTCCCCATCCCAACTAAAAACTTGCTGGAAAAATATCCTGTGATTACCAAACCTAAGAAGCAAACAATGAGTAATTGCCATAAACAACTGATTTTAACGAATCGTACAGTCAAAAGTACGTACCACGGTACACGATAATCCCAATACAGGAGATGCCAAACCCACAATAAAGTCCTGCAATGCCATCAGATTTGAGGGTCTTCCTGTAAAACATCTATTAGACCGTTGAACTACCTTTCACCACCCTTTTAAGCAGCCTTAGTGTCATTGACTGGATGTGTTCGAGCATAATCCAATGGATAGACAAATAGAAGAGATGAAGCACCAGCTGCACCTCCTGATGCCACGTTACCAGCAAACCATTTCCAGTAGCCATCTCTATCTTTCTTGAAGTTGAATAGTCTTTTAAAGTAAAATTTAAGGCCTGGTAATATACATTCAGGGTTAAATATTTAAAAGAAAACCTCGAAAATGCTTAAATAATTTGAAACTCCAAACCATATAGTTTTCACTACAAACTTCTGAGAGGACACTGAATTAAAATAGTTTACCTTGGAAGGCTATTTGGGAAAAGCAAAGTTGTAATCGGGTTATGATGAAACTCCAGCCCATATCTCTTCATTTGGAGTGCCCATAATTCTTGGAAGAGAAAACCATAATAAGTAGAAGGTAAGTACAATAGATATTACATAATATAAAGAAGCTAAACGGTAATTAACTACAACACCTAAAAAATCTTGAACAATGATAAGGCGATAAAAACACACAAGAATTTAACTTTAAACATCCTTTTAATTAGGGATAGCCTTTCTCTCCTTTCCATTTGCCAAATAAAATTTCATTCAGTAGATAACAATCACTTGACTGAATTTTGTATATAAAACCCAAGAACATTGAACTAGTTTTCACCCAATTCTTTTACTCTCAGTTCCATTAGCGCCTACTTTTGATTCAAGAGAAACTATGAGAATCATAAAAGATTAAGAACATAACTAAGGTTTGTGTAACCAGAAAATGGCAGGCAAGTTAGAACGATACATACTAAAAGTTGTCTAAAAGCTCAAAAACTATGAGATTACACTCCTGATGACAAGTCAATACAATTTTATGAAAAATAACTCACTAGAAACCGATGATAAACATAAACAAATCATTACATAAACACCCATTCTTTTTCCTATACTTGTTTGTTAAGAATTTGAGATGTAAATGTTAAACTTACTCAATCTTGGGATAAGTAAGTTAAGCTACAAATTCATTTCACAAAAAAGCGAAAAACAGACCATGTGAAACTTCCATACTCATCTAACACTATGTGATTTTCAAACCATATAAACAAACAATCACAAATATCAAAAGTGCGTCACTTAGAGAATTTCATAATATAGAAGCCATAGTCGTAACATCCTATACAATAAACAACCAATAAACTTCATATTTATGAAATCCATATAGAGGGTGAAACAATTCCAAAACTACATGGGTCTTACCCTTTTTCCATTATCCAAATATCTCTCTTATACTCTTATATTCTTACAAGATTTAATTTCTATCAATCATGGGGCAAATTAACTCTATAAAAAAACTTGGAAACCATTTACCAACCTTTCCCTTTCAGCTATTCCTTCGAATTGTTCAAGAGGTTGGAACCACAGCTTTAAATTCAACCTGAGCTTCTCCTTTGCTTTCGCTTTCCTTGTCCTCCCGGCCAGATCTGGGTTTTAGCTTAACGTTTCACTTGCATGCAACTCAATGACAGTTTCCACATGACCGGGATTGGATGGCGATCGGTACCCTGATTGCAGATAACAGTTGATTGTAAACATTCAATAAATTTAAATTCTAAACTACCCAACTTTAAGATTATGAAACTAGAAATTCAACTTCGAACAATTAGCAAAAAACGTAGCATTACCTGCTTATAATCAACGATAGGTGGTTCCAAAGTGTCCAGTTGCTTTGATCTTGGAAGGAGCTTTATCTTAGGCCGTTTGACTACTTCTGCAAGTATCGCAGGTTGCATTTGTGACCCACCCAATTTACATTCAACAGAAGCTGGACGAATCACCTTGCGGTTGAATGATAAATTTGGCTCTTTAGCTTCAGTGTATAGTACATTTGGGGCATCACCCCTTCTTGATAATACACATTCCCCAACGCTCAAATTTTCATCCTCAACTACCCCGACCCTTCTCCTCATACCTCCCCCTCATTCCATTAAAATCAACCCTCTCATTCTCCACTCCACTAAACGAATTCGACCGAAAATCAGTATCATCCGAGAGCCTAATAACTTCAACACCAGTGATTTACAAACCATATAAACAAACATTCACAAACTATAGCTATATTCACAAATTATATTCTACCCAATCTAGAGTTAATGCAAAACTAGGTAAAAAAAATTGACTTTATCAAACAACCTCATGCTTAGAATGAGAAACCCACAGAAATCCAAATAAGGAAAAAAAAAACACGAACCTTGATGTGAGAATGCACACAAAACCTGTTCACATCAATTTTAAAAATATAATGAATAAAGTTACTTCATTTGAGCTTAATAGCTAAACCCATAGAAAAAACATATTATCTTTAAAATCAAAATTGAGAATGAGCTAGAGTGGAAAGAGATACATGAGTTAAAAGAAGAAAAATTACCTTTGATTAATGGCGTTGAAAAGAGAGACACAATTTGGAGAGAATATATGCGTTGAATTTCCTGAAAAAGAGCAAAAATTTGGGAGTGAGATATTTTTAAGAGAAAATTAGTTTAAGGAGTGAGCTGAGGGATCGGAGATGACCTTGCCTCCCTCTTGCTGCAGTTGTGTGAGTGACCTAAAAATTTTAGACTACGTAATTTTCTTTTGGGGGAACTAAAACATTTTTGGCACTGGTGAGAGTTTTCCAGGGTCCATTTCGGACCGACGGTTGCCAAATCTCAGAAACAATCGGCATACAAGAAATATCCGTCAAAGGTGTACAACAGTTATTAACCATCAGATATATCGATGGCCTAAAACAGTGGGATGTCTGTCGAGTAAGAATATTTTTTAACAAAATGGAAAATAACTAATCCGACGGGCATTTTTTGGAGGCCAACTAGCTAGAACTGTCAGAAACAATCAACAGATAATAGCCGTCGGCGTACCTCTATTAGGTCTGTCGAGTAAACTCAAATTTTTGGTAGTGAATGACATTATAATATATGTTTTAATCACAAAATACTTATGTGTGCGTACCTTAAGTGGATGAGATTTGTAAAGAAGGCTTTGGAAACTACAAACACTCCATCCTCAAACTCTTTGGCCTTCGCCAGTTCAGCTACACTCTCCTTCACCTGTATTCATATCGTGTTTGGCCTTAACAAGAAATTAGATTTTGTTTTGAGAAACAAAATGGCTCGGGCAACATTTTAGTGAGAATTATTGAGCATAATATGGTGAAATGAACTGACAATTTCGATAAACACACTCATAAGTCATAAATCTCAAAGATTGATGACCCAACAATAACCCACCATCAATAACCTCATCCATATAATAATCTTTTAACATATTTCCAATCTAAACCACTCAATTCTATATTTTCAGATCCATGAACATAAAACCCTAAAAGAAATAACTAAAACTACCAAGTAAGCACTCCAAACCCTACAACGCCAATTTTCAAGCAATGATTTATGCAACTTGGGTCGTTCGTGCAAAACCATTAGGATGTACCACGAAATTCATAATCAGGGAATCTAATGTTACCTGCAACCCAAAATGTCACGCCATTTTTTTTAATGAATATAATGTTAGCTTATTTAAAAAATGATATTAGCAATAATTTGTAGCTAAAACTAACACAAACTAGGTACACATTTTTTTTTAATATAAATGAACATAAGCTTTCCATACTATTATGAAGTCAGTTAAAACAAACAAAGAATCATTTGAGTAGCCCACTTCCTCAGAGACATCAATTAGAACTTGATGTGTTAGTAGCAAAGTCTAATGAGCTACCTATTTAAAAACTCAGGGGCAAATTCAAGTTAAGTTCATTTATTTGAGATAACAAATGCAACTTGTCTCATTAGCCTGCAAATAATTCAATCGAGAACTATGTAATAATGAATTGGGCAGTGGAAATGAATCCTTCGGAACAAATTGATACAAGAAGGCACACAGAGGCATGAACACCATGAAAACAACCTACAATGCAAGTGGAAATGGGCTGGCACCACATTAGCACGGCACACCTATAAGTATGTATCTTGAGTGTCTCTAAGAACAGGACACTTATGACTTCAGAAATAGGAAGAAGAAGATGCAAGAATTTGAAAGCTTGGTAAAGTGATACGGTAGGCAAAGTTGATTGTCATTTGCTTTCATTTGCATAAGAAGGAAAAGAGACAAAGTTTGGTGGAGCAAGGTTATTTGGCTCAAGCACTCATGGATGGTTCAGCACGAAAATGGCTTCACAAGGCAGTTTCTACTAAAGATGGAATACAAAAAATCGGGATTCTTGCTACAAAAGTACTAGATGCCTGTTTTGCGAAAATTAAGCTAAAACTTCTAAATTCATGTGGTGCTACCCAAGATAAATGGAACAGAGGGAGTGGCTGCATAATCTCTTCAACTTCAGATGTTATTGATACAATTTGAAAGACATTCTTCATGCATCAAGGAGAGCAAGCTCAATTGTTAAAAAGACTATGGCCGGCAGGTGTAAGTCGTCTAATGGTTGAAAATTGGAAAACAGGATTAAAAATAGATTAAAGATAAGCATATAAGCATATATTCATTCCCAAGTTCAATTTGCAGTGAGGAATGAAATATCATATTCAAGTAAACTTGTGACTGGGACTATGTATAATACACCTCAGGACCTCAATACTTTAACAAGGCTGGGAATTAGCCTGAAAAATACAATATTGATTTCTCTTGTGTATGTCACGAAAGAAGAAGAAAAGGTGAAGGGGGGAGGCCAACTCATGAAGTAGACAAGAGCATGTAGGTTGTTTCAATTTCAATTTATTAGCAGAGGACAAACTTAGTCTACTTAAATTATCAAAGGCACCAAGTTGGGATTGTCCTTACCCTATCAACAACTACAACTACTGAACTACAATAACAATTATAAGTTGGGATTCTCTTATTATTTTTTTCAATTATAAGTAAATACATAAAATCTAGGGTAAACTTTCATTTTTCAGAACAAGATTCAGAACTGCCATCTTCAGCTATGTTGTAGAAGTTTTTGGGAGTGAAAATGTACTATCTACAACATGTAAAAGAACTTGAGTCAAAACAAGTATACATGAACACACTACACCCGTAAAAGATGTGTGGTCTTCAAGGTTGCACAACCTCAAGAAGCTTCTCATAGATTTCTCTGGCAGGCGAGTCCTCTCTACCTTTTTATTTTGATTGGCAATCCTCTACTTGATTCAAGCAAAAGAATATCATTGGACATATTTAGATCATGTGGTGACTCTAATGAGAACTTGTTCAAGATTTTTCATAAAAGGTCTGAATACAAGACTAACATTATACTTAGATTTAAAAAAACAAATGAGTGCACGTTGTCTAATAAGCTCTCAAAAGCCATAAGCAATTAGATATAGGTATTTCTCAACTTGAATAATAGTGATATAGTATGTTTAACATATTGTGACAGGAGCAAAGCATGTTGGGAGGCTTCTTGAAAATGTTAGTCATTCAGCGAACACATGGTAATATTAGCTAAGCATATTTTTTCAGGATAATAGTATCAGGCAGAATGAGTATTTGATCAGTTTCTTTTGGTTTCTACATTACTACGTCCACCTAGCTGGTATTATGAAAGGATCCGTTATGAAATAAACGAGCACGAGCCGAGTGATTTCCAGACGAGGTATTTTCCCTTAACAGACGTTCGTGCTTCACTACGTGGTCAAATTAAATGTAAAGAGATCCTCAAGGCTAGGGAGACAGCCAAGGATATTGCCATAACTGATCCAAATAGGCTGATGATATCCACCGTGTTAGCAGGCTTTTCTGTCTTCGTGCTTTCCTGATCATCTTAGCTAGTTTTTGAGTTTTTATCAAGTCTTATGCAGGAAGTCTATGTAATGGAGAACTTAGAAGATGGGAAGTAGATCTTCATCCTAACCTACAAGACCCTGATTCAACTGCAGTTGATATGGTAATACCAATGCTTCTTCTTCACTATTAATTACTTTTTAATTAATGCACTACGCTTTTGGAGTTGGGGTTGCACATCGAAGAAAAATACACTATGCTTACTGTGAGTGTTCCAGGTGGTGGTGCTGATGCGGTGCGAGGTGCTGATTTGGAACTAAAGTCTGTTCGTGGGAACACTATTTCCAAATTTTAAATTGCAGCAACTGCTCGTTTATAATGGGAAAATGCAATCAAGGTACATGATTTAAAATGACTTCCAAGTTACTCTAAGTTATCATCTAAATGTGGGTTGAAAAGTTGCTATTTTTGAGGGATGTTATATGCCTGCTGTGACACATCATAGCTGCTTGCTGACTTCTTTCGTTTTTTGAGTAGGATGCTACTAAGACCTCTATTGTGGATATGATCATGGGGTGGACTTGCTGAGAATGGGGTGGAAGTTTTGACTTGCATGCCTGCTTAGCAGTGAAGAAATATTAAAAATTCATAGTGGTTGATTGAGTAGATGGACAAACTAATTACGTGGTACTAGATTTTGTTTGTTTTTAGTAGCTGCTGGACTGTATTTAATTACTTTATTTGAGTATAGTTAGAACATTACCTAGAGCAAGATAATATATGCTCCCACTCAGACTGCATGTCTTCTTTGAAAAATATAGATAGATCTCTGTTGCCCAGGAGACATAATTATCCATACTAAGACTACAAAAACTTGCTTTGCGAAATCATACGTGTTATTAGATAATAGTAGATCTCTGATGACTTTGATTATATTTGCATTGTAAAAATTACATATTTCTGTGACATTTATTGAAGTTGTTCATGTGGTGCGTCATGGATTTGTTTGTTTATTTTGGTGTACTTTAAATTTGGAAAGCGTCGTATTTTCTAAAACCTATCAACTTCTATCAACTTTAAATTGGGTTCTCACTTTCGACAGATTAAAACTATCAACTTCTACCATATAATTTTCTAAAACCTATCAATACAAGTATTCACTTTCATCACAACAAAAGGGCCATATAAAACAAGTTTGAAACTCCAAAACTTTCCTCATACAAATTACTCCAAATCACCATATTCGTCTTCGTCGTAGAAGTCAGTTTCAAGAGATCCACATGGCAACGTATATGTGATGCATGGATCCTTTGGCTTAGCAGGCACATAGCACTTACAACCACTTCCACCCATTCCTAGTCGTGCTCGTTTTGAGAGTAGATACGCCTTCCATTCAATGTCCTCAGAAGTTGTCATAGCCTCGTCGTATTTTCTTTTCAACTATACACAAGATTTGAACTTAAATTTATTGCACATAACATACAACATAAACAAACGACAACAACTTTTCCTTTCCTTATATATCAAATACTATTATATATTTCAAAACCATATTTATTACCTTTTTTCCTTGGCTATCCACTTATACTTGGCATGGTAGTGGAAATGGCAGTGCTTCCGGGCGTGGTGGTTTTTCTGAAACATCATAGTCTTTTGTACTTTCGAATTCTCCTAGGAACTTAAGTGCATAAACCACGCTTGGGTATAGAATAAACCTAATTTCTTTGGCCTTTTTTGCATTGCTGTAAAACCAATCTCATATAGATACCTAGCCATGAAGTTTACATCGAAACACCAATTCCTGAGCAAGTCTATGTCAGAAACTAATTTATGAAATTCTCGTTTCACTACCGCCTCCATATTGAGCTCGAAGTTGTACATCTTGTTAATTGTCACTACGAAAATCTCCATTAAATGGGCCAAGGTCTCTAGATCCGGACAGTGAGGGGTCTGGGGATGATAACTATGGAAATGAAGGTATCCATTATTGTTACATATAGCCACAACTGCTTCTGGTCTCTTACCAATAATCAAGTACTCATCAAATGTGCCCATCTCGACACGACTTTTCCACCAATAGTGGGCTTTCTTTTTACAATAATTCCTCTCTATAGTCTTTTCAAAATCACCATCATGGTATAATTCCTCTGGACTTTGATATGCTTTAGTGACCATGGCTGAAACAAAAACCCAAAACACTTCTATATAATTCACTTTAGAGAGCGTACTACAGTTTAATTGAACTAAACATGATCTTATTAAGACATCTTATCTCCCACCTAGGACACTATATAAGTCCACCTTAGACACCTTACTACAGTTTACCTGAACTGAACAAGATCATATTACAACATCTTATATATCTCCATGGTACGACACTATATTAGAACATTTTAGGCACCGTACTACTGTTTACCTGAATTGAACTTGATCAAGACATCCTATCTCTCAAGTACGAAACTATATTAGTCCACTTTAGACAGCATACTACTATTTACCTGAACTGAGCTTGACCATCTCAAGACATCTTATCTCCTAAAGTCACGACACTATATATGTCCACTTTTAGGCAGTACTCACGGATTACTCCGAACTGAACATGATCATATTAAGACATCTTATCTCCTAAGTACAACACTATATCAGTTCACTTTTGGGAGTTTACTACAGTTTACCTGAACTAAACATGATCATATTAAGACATCTTATCTCATATGTACTCCACTATATAAGTTCACTTTAGAGAGCGTACTACAGTTTAACTAAAATGAATATGATCATAGTAAGATATCTTATCTCAAATGTACAACAATATGTAGTGCTATAAAATTCGAATTTAGATAACCTGAAAATACAAGGTTAATACGGCTTTCATCCCTATTTTACTTTACTTTTACAACATGTGGAATGAATCTAATGATCAAAGTGACTTGGGACATTTAGGATGTTGCTATTAAACCGACATTTAACTTGAATGTAACAGAAACATTTATAAGTGTAATCAACTTAAATGTAAACAATTAATTTTAGCCTATTATCAAGCACACAGTTACCTGCAGTGCTTCTCCAAATGATTTTCTTAGATGAAGAACTCTATAATGAAAGATAAAGTATCTTATCATAGTAGAAATGGAGGGGGGGGGGGGGGGAAAGGGGGGAAGGAAATTGGACGGGAAGAAATGAAGTTTTCATTGGATTGTGGTGCTTTCGGGGAGTGAATGTTGTTGAGAGAGAAGAAGAGACGAGAGGTGACTTGAGGGTGGGAGATGTTCAAGGGTTTATATGTAAATTCCTATTATGTTAATTTCATTTTTTTCAAATAAAAATAACTAATATGTGGAAGGGTATTATGGGTACTACACACTATCTTCTAGTGGGGGCCACGTCCACAGTGGAATGAAACTTGTCTGGCAGATTCAACGGGCTATTCTGTCCTCATTTCTCAGTCAACGTCCAATCCAGGCATTTTCCGTTTTTTAAATTAAATGGCAATCCGGTATCTATACTTTCTATAGTCTAGTCTGTGTGGTGCAGAACTGCTTGGGAGGTTGGCAAGCGCTTGGGAACTATACAAGCTCAAACTAGTTTAAAGGCAACAACAATTTCCATCCATTCAAACAATTTAAAGAAATAAACAAATTTCACCAAAATTCCATTCCAATGAAAATAACTTTGTAGAGGTATTCAAGTTCAAACCTAGCGAGTGTATTTTCCCTGGTGGAGATGACTAGACTCAATTGTTCAGCTTTTTTTTTTCCAAGGAGATAGAGAAGGATGAACTCATAACTTGTTTACCTTCCAGAATATCGAAAGGGAAAGTAAAATGAACTACCATCAAAAGGCCACTTCGGCATTTCTTCCTCCATACAGTGCGCAATAGTTGGTCAGGGCTCTTGGGTATTCCTTCCTCCCTATAGCACATCATAGTTGGTCAGGGCTCTAGGAATCCCCTTTCTCCCTTGTTCCTTGTAGCACAGGATAGTTTGGCAGGGCTCTTTAGGAATCCCCTTTCTTGCTATATATTATAGCGTGTGATAATTGGTCAGGCCCCTTAGAAATCCCCTTCCCTCTATAGCGCATGATAGTTTGGTCAGTCTCACGAGTAACAGAATCTCTCACGAAGGTAAATCATGTTATATACCATCAAGCCGTTCAGCTATTATGTGCTTTAACAATCTTGCTGTTTCGCTGATTTTTCTGTAAGTTTGTGAAGGTGATAGTGACATCACTGTCTTAACAAGGCATTTAAACATGCGAACTCATTAGAAAAGTTCACAATTACCATACTTATTTTCTTAAATTCTAGTACTGAGGAGTATAACTTCACAACTTCAGAAGAAAATTTTGTTCAGATGTAAGCATCGTTATTGAAAACAAAAGATGTAATTCACTGTTTCAGACATTCAGTAGCATCCGTTCATGATAATTTCTCATCTCTGTCATCTCTGTCATCCTAGTGATCACATAAGACACAATTAACACAATAACACGAACATGTATACATCTTTCACTGCTGTTTTACTTCTCTGAGAAAATTCAATACTAATGAGTAATGACTATATCCACAACAAGCCCTCATTACACATTCTGTCCCTATGTGATGCTTAGAAATGCAAATGGAGTCAACAGTAAGGTACAGATCAAAACCTTGACAACTGATATGGTGCTGTCATTCTCCACAATGCGGTTTAAGATTCACCAGGAAAGATGTATTACCCACGAAAAATAATTTCCTACAAAGATCCAGGAACACTTGAATTAGAAATTTAGAATAGTTGAGAAAAAGTATAAGTATCACCTAAAATCAGATGCATAGACACTTCTCTGAAGAAGATAATGTGGGAACACATGGACTTTATGTCAAAATAAGACCATTAAGGCATGAGAGCGACACCTATACCATAGTGATATGTTTCCATAGACCCAATCCTGTTACGGTACTTAGCAATTTTCATGGTAACCAGAAGATCAACGTATCTATAAGTTTTCCTATCCTATGACTGAGTGAGAATGTATATCCGACTAGGGACTGCCTGTAAATAAAATGCGAGTCAGCAGATAGAATGTCGGGATTGTAGTCTTATTTGCAAACGGAGTACAATTACAAGTTCTTCTGCCGTGTAGGTAATCCAAATATTTATCTCTCTCTATAAATGCAGGTCAATAGACCGAATACAAAACAAATGAAAAACAACAAACAAGTGTAGAATTAGTATAGATATATGAATAGCAAGCAATATAAGATTTACGATGATTCACCTACTTGTTGATTATAGACTTTAAATTTCCTTGGTATTGTCTGATCTTCTTTCTTCACTATTACTCTCAGCTGATTTTTCTCCAAGACTGATACCATCTTTTGATTGCCCTTTCAGAATCCGGTTACTGAATGCCAATCGAACTGGTTTTCCCATCAATTCCTGCAGCAGATTTTTCAAAACTCCATATCATAAAACAAACATTTCACAGGAAATCATCACAAACTAAATGTCAAAAATTCAAAGCAGAAACTACATTTCCTTGGAAATCCCTGATTGCTTCCTCAGCTTTCTCCATGGACCGAAAAGAAACAAATCCATAACCAGTAGGCTTTCTAGTCGGGGTCATCTGGTATGTAACTTCTGCCGAAACAACGTCACTATTCATTGGCTTAAAGAACTCAATGAGATCTTTAGACTTAACTTTCCATGACAAATTAGCCACAAACAAATCATACTTTGGTGTCGATTCTGTTATTACACGCGGTTTCGTTTTTCGCACCTTAGCATAAGCAACACTTACAGAACGACCGTCAATTTCCTAAAACAAAACCACAGAGACTCATTCAACACAAATATAGAAAATTAAGAGATACCCCAATAAAGATTTAAGCCCAATATTCTTACACATGTTCCAAGATTGTTTAAAGCTTCAAGAGCTTCTTCTTCAGAGCCCATTGTAATAAATGCCAACCCTCTGTTTCTATCCTTATTATACATTGAAAGCTAACAAATTGACAATACCCAAGTTCAGAAAACTTCACAAAATATAAACTTTAACAGAAACAAACAATACAAAGATTCAAAAAAAAAATCTCACCTCAACATTTGTAACATTTCCATGTTTCTGAAACAGGTTTTTAATGTCTTCAGCTGTAGAGTTCCAAGGAATGTTCTGTGCAATCAATCTTGTTTTGGGTTCTTGTTCTGATACTGTTGTTGGGCTTTCAACAAGTGTGTGTTCTGTCGTTGAGGGAGTTTGAAAGACAAGAAGGTTTGTTTTTCTTTTAGTTGTTGAGAAAAGAGAGAGAGAAGAAGAAGTGGAAAAAGAGGAAGGAGATGAAGAAGAAGAAGAGAGTTGTGTCTTTGAAGGTTTGTGAAGTGAGAGAATGGTTTGTTTTAGTTCAGTAGAGAATGTTGAGGGGAAGCTTAGAAAACGAAGCGCCATGATCAGTGGAAAGCTTGTTTCGTGATTTTTGGAACTTTGGATAAGGAGTTGGTTCTAAGCATTCGGGTGTTAACCGTCCGGTTCTGGTCCGGTCTAGTGTAGCCATCTAGGGCTGTCAATGGATCGGTTTGGGTCAGGTTTTGGAAAATCCGAACCCGAACCGATAAGAAAATTGGGAACCCGAAACCAAACCGAACAGATAATATTATGTTTAATCCGAAACCAAACCGAACCGATAAGATACATTGCAAAGTGAATCCGAACCGACTCGAACCGAAAACTATAAAATCAATTAAATTTTAAATTAAATTAATTAATTTTAACCACACAATTGATAAACATATACAAAATTAATTATAAAATATTACTAAGATGCTATCTTATCGGTTCGGGTTCATATCAATTCGGTGGAGGGCAAACCCAAACCAAATCAAAATTTTATCGGTTCGGTTCGGTTCGGTTTCAGGTCGGTAGAGGGCAAACTAAATTATCAAAACCTAAACCATTTTTTATCGGTTTGGTTTGGATCGGTTATCGGGTTATCGAGACCCATTGACAGCCCTATAGCCATCTAATTTAATGGTTCCGGTTGCCAGCGGTTCCGAGTCCCGTTCTTAAAATTGTGGAACCATATATATTTTTTAGTCCGAATTTGTGGACACAAACAGCACAATTCTATTGGTTAACAGTTTTTTCGGTCAGTTTAACAGTTTTTTCGGGCAGTAGGCACAGTTTTTTTGGGCAGCCACTCCACCAATAAGAAGCTGAGGTCTTGTGGACAGTAAACAGTTGTTTGTCCACAAATTTATTCTGTATATTTTTTCTGATTATTTTTGTGTGGTACTTGGAACAGTTCAAGACCAACCTTAGAATGACATTGTAATAACGAAAAAGAGAAGATTAAGAGTCCTGTATTGGGAGCCACTAAAATTAGATCGGGCAGCCTCCAGTCCAAGCCTAAACAACAAAGCCCCAAACAAAAGCCCAATACACCCCCCAGCAAATCGCGAAACCGGGAAAATCTACCCTAACCGGTCATCTCTTTCGCACAAACCCTTCGTAACCCTAACGAAAAAACCCCAAATTCGAATTTCAATTCGAGTGCAAACCTTGGAGTGCCCGATTGAATTACCACAAATCTCCAACAATTCGAGTTTCTCACCGTTAAAAAACCCCAAATTGAAAGTTGAAAGTTGCCATTGAAAACTAGATTCGAGTTTCTCACCGTTCGAGTTTAGCAAAATTGAAAGTTGGGAATTTCACCATTGAAGCAAAAAATGGGCGCCCGATTCTTAATTGTTGTCATCCTGCTCTTTACTTCATTTCTCTAATCTATCTTTACCAGGTATATATATATACTCTTTCTTTTATATGTTTCATAGTATTAATAGTTATGCATGTGAACTGTGAAGTGAATTTATGCCGTTTTAATGGGATGAGGCTATGAGGGTGGTTTATTACATATGTAATACTAGGATTGACAAATGGAATAGTTCATTGTATGCATTTGAAGCATATGTATGTCATCTGTATTTAGTGGAGTTGAATAGCAAATATAGTAGTTGATCAATGGACTTCAATAGTATTTTTAAACATTTTACACTATAACAATGACGATGAATGAGGATGAATACCAGGGGATACAGGCATATAGTAGATTTTTATTCATGTCTGATTATGATATGTGTCAAGCGTCAACTGTCAAGTGGGCAGATAGTCATATACTTGTATCAATACGTTTGAGTTTGTAGTGTAATGAAGCAAAGTATTGTGCACCATAAATGTGTGATTGTTTCATAGGTTTTGTTTTGTCAGAATTAAATTTAAAGCTTTGTTAAGCCTCTCTTCATTGTTAATTTCAAGGTTCATGAGGTTTATATCGTGAGATTGCGGAAGAAATTACAACATGAGATGCGCTATCTAGCTTCTGAACAAGGGTTCTCAATTAGAAAACAATTGTAGTAGGGAGATTAACTTGAGTCTAACACTTTTTTGATGTTGTAGAAATGTGCGAGCTTGGTCAATTAGAAATTGACAAATTTCTCTTTTCAACTTTGTCTTTGTTCGAATTGAATGGTATGCACTCAATAATATTCATGTGTCCCTCAAAACCCTTATTTTAGAACTGAATTAAAGACTAGAATATCAAAGAAAAAATTAATTACTATTATTATTATAAAAAAAATAGGTACTCTTGGGGTAGTGAAATGGTCTTCAGGTCGTATTCAACTTGGGTTTTTGTGTTAAGTTACCATAAATTCAAAGGTAAAAAAAAAATTTCTTTTTGTTCTTCCCATATAAATTTTGCAAATTGGTTTTATTGTTTTGATTTGAAGACTTGAATATCCTTGTTAGTTTTGTTTATATTCTTATGAGCCTAAAGTTTGTTTTAAACCTTCGTTCATTTATAAACCCAGCAACAGGTTAGTTCTTCGCGAAATTTGATTTAGTTCTTCATCTTCTGCACCTGCATAATGAATGCATACACCAATGTCACAACCAAACTCACAATTAGTTTTTCTTTACTTTTCTAGTAAGTTGTGAGATGTCCAGGTACACAATTACAGATATGAGAAATTTATTTATGTGAATTCAAGTTGATACTAGGACAACAAAGGCTGACACAATAATGTGAAATCATTAGGAAAAGACAAACACGTCTAAGAAATATCAATCTGCTATTTTTTGTTCTTTTTCTTGTTTGGTAATCAGATTTTTTTGGGGAAATGTGGGTATTTGTGGAAAGCATTTTTTACTCTTTAAGATTCTTGTGTGTGGAATGGAAGGGTTGAGTTAATTGTAGGGAACCTTTTTCTGTAAAAGGAGGTAATTTTACTATCAAACTTTGGGTGGTCATTTCATTTGTTGTTTTTGTCTCTATTAGACCATCAAACTTTTCTTCTTTACTTTTCCTGTTTTTTCATTCTTGGAGGGGGAATGGAAGAAAGGGGAGGGAGATTGGGATTGAGAAAGGAAAGTCTATGGGCATCCTCGGTGCAACTCTTCTCGGCAGTCTATCTTCATAATTGATAGACCAAGACAAAAACTTTCTGCAATGCACCCCTGATATGGCCTTTTTTTCAATCATCCTTGAGAATGTCCTGAATATTTGGAGTTCATCTCAATGGATAAGTGTCAAAAATATTCTCCGGGTTCCTTTCTCAGTACTAATTAATCAGTACTTTTTTATCACTAAGAAGTTTGTGCCGGAGTTTATTAGACCTCCTGTTACTTTTAGTCTAGAAACAGCAGCCATATTTTGAGTCATGCAAGTTGTCATTGGGTCCTCACTTTAGAGGATTTCAATATTTGTTTACATTATATTATTGTAATTATGCTAGTATAGTTAATAAGAGTACAGAAGCTAGTTGATATGACTAATACTTGTGATGTTGCTGTTGTAAGCTAATGCTCCCATTGTAGAATTTTATTAGAATCCAGTTTTGGATGGATGATATCATTTGGACAGACCTTAGAAGAGTGGAATGGAACTATGGATGTAAACCCCTCAGTAGACTTTTGCATCTCCTTGTCATTGGTCCATGCATCAATTGTCCCTCTTTCAGTACAAGTTCACCTATTGAAATGGCAGATGCCATTGAACTCTCTGAATCTATGTTATTCTTGTATCAGATAACCCGACCTTGCTTCTCCAGATGATGATGTACCTTCAGAATCGCTTGTGGTGGTTGCCAACCTTTTTTGGTTCCTTTTTCTTGAACTGTGAAATGTCAATTGGTGCATTTGCAACCACTCTTAATATTTCTAGACCCTTAAGGAGGTCATTTTTCTTATGTTTTCTTGAGGGCGGGATTAACACAATGGTAGGAGGTCATTATGTTTGTGTGAATCTTTTTATAAATGTCAAGAGAATTGTCATAGTGGTGGCTTGGTCAAGTCATGGCGGTTGAAATTATTGTATATATAGGATAGCCAAGGTCTAAAATTGATTCTTTCATGTGAAGACCAAGCCAAGTGAACAAGGAGTAAATACTAATTTTGTTGGGTTGTGTAATGCTTAAATAGTTTAAATCAGCTGGTGATGACACTAAAACAATATGTGACGTTGGGTTTTTAACTCTTTATTCAATTTGGAAATTATGTGATGGTGTTGCAAAAGAAGGGAGATTGAGAAAGTCTTTTCTGGGAGCACACATTTTGACTCGCACCCCGGGGTTGTCAGGAGGACTTGTGGAAATTTTATACGTAAACAAACTCATGACTCATGATCCTAGGCACATGCATGTAAATATTTTGTAATTTCTAACCATACAAGATGTGGTCACCAATTATATTTAGAGGTCACCAATTATATTTAGAGTACTCTTTATGTTTAACAACTTCTAAAAGGGGTAGAGGTATGCAACTTGGTTGAGGTATGCAATTTGATTTATCATAGATTCTACTTAGGAGATCATGCCTACAAAAACCAGCCGTATCTATGCTTTTCTAATGGGACCAATTCAACGACAATGAGTTTGTTTATATGTCAACCTTCCACTAGCACTGGGAACTCTTCCCTGAGTCCTTGATGACAAAAAAGTCTTGTGTTTCGAGCTATTAAGAAAATCTCTCTTTCAAGTTTGGAGGACTGAAAATCAACTCATATTTTGTTGATTTATTGTTAAGTTCTTGAAAGTTTATTGTTAAGTTCTAGTATTTTGTTTTTGTACATTCTGTTACTCACCTTTCATACTGCTTAAGTTCTTGAGTCTTGACTAATGAGTAATGACCTTGATCACATGCAGCTTTTACGAGTACTTGCATAAGGTCCGGATCTGAGGGGGAACAAACTGCTGCGGTAAAGCATTATAGGTGAGAAGCTCTTTCTTTGGTTATCAAACTTACTGAATGTATGTTATCAAGGTGGTTTTTTTGTGTGGTTTCCCTTATGCTTGACGAGGGACAGAGTCAAGTTTATTTTGTTGTAGAGAGAGTCTAGTTATTTTGTTGATGTACATAAATGACGGTTCATACAGAAACAGTCTTGTATATATATACATTTTCATTGTCGTGTAAAAATTAGGTTATATGTACATATGGTTGTTCGATCTCACATGTCAGTAAAGAATCAGTTGTTCGATCAATGTATTCCTAATATTTACTCTTTGACATCTGTTAATAGTTTCTTGTAACTTGTAGTGGTTGTCCTTTCTTAATACTGTTAATATTGTTAACAAGTTACAAGACATACAACCATGGTGTTTTGAAAGAACAAAAACTTTTCTTTTGGAAGTCTATCTTTTCCTTCTACTTGCGTCCACCTATTATGCGGCTAGAAATTGTATTATGGGTTGAATATTTCATAGGGTGTTATGTACATATGGTTGTTGGAAGGATGTCATTATTGATTTCCAGGTTATGACAGGTTTAAGTATACGAAATGTTGACTAAACAAAGAAAACTCTGCCCAAAATTCGATAGAATTTGGATAGTGTAACGCCTCATTCTATTTCTTCATATATACTTGGAGTTATCATAGCAAGCTTATAAGTATATTAGTTTTACATTTGGGATGATCTCTTTTTTTTTCTAGTGATTTTCTTTGTACATTGTTTATTTAAATATGGTTTACTAATACTTTTTTATTTTTCTTTGTAGCGATGGGCCCTCGATCAAAGAATGTGAAGAATGTAGCGAAAACTACATTCAAGGGTGTTAAGAAATTGTTTGGTGGCGGTTCCTCTAGTGGTGGCGTAGTTGGAAAAAAGACAAAGCGGCGCATTAACCAAACGGCATCGCGTAGAGGGGACCATTTGGAAAAAGAGGTTCCTGAGGTTGATTCGTCTAGTGAAGATAGTGTAGATAGTATAGATAGTGATACTAATATAGGTTTATATGTAAATATGGACAAAGGGAAGAGTATAGTAGAAGAGGAGAGTGAGGAGAGTGAGGAAAGTGAGGAGGAGGGTGAGGAGAGGGATGAGGAGGAGGATGAGTAGGATGATGATGTGGAAGAATATGTGGTAGAAGACGTACCACCAGTGGAAGAAGTACCTCCGGTATTGGATTTCATAAGAAAATCCAATGATGATTTGGAGTTTCAAAGAGGTGTGTATGGGGGAGGCCCGTATGAGTCAGAGTTGTTGTATGACTATGCGGTGCATGTCGCTTGGGATGTTTGGGAGAGAAGGGTAATATTTTGTTTTTCTTGTGTACTTTGATTTTCTTTTACAAAATCTCTTGTTTATGTTCATATATATCTAATACGTGCTCGGTTGTTTCAGGAGGATCGCGGAGCGTTGAAGTGTGTTTCACACTTAGCGAAGTTATCCCAATGGGATTTCAAAAATGAATGTGAAAGGTCTCCGAGATTTGCCGTGCAGTTGAGAAGGACTGGGTTGTTTGATCTCGTGGAAGGTTATCACGAGCATATGGATCCACCATTGACCTCTGCATTTGTGGAGAGATGGCATCCGGAGACCAACACCTTCCATATGCCAGTTGGGGAGATAACTGTGACTTTGGACGATGTTGTCCAAATCTGTGGAGTCACAGTTAGAGGAAGAGCGGTGCAAAGGGGACGGTGATTTGAACTTACAACAATCGATAAATCTCCTACATCTTGGTGCAGGGCTCCCTATTGATTTGATTAGTAGGAGATGGAATCTAGCGAGTTCACTTCAAAAAGTAAGGCTAGAATTCATCCGGAAGCATTTTGCTAACAAGATTCATGATAGCCCTATATGTGACGCTCTTTGGGAAGGTGGTGGAGAAGGCCTCGAAGTTTCGGGATGTTCAACGGACTGTTAGAGCTTTTATCTTGTTTTTCTTTGGATGTGCCATTTTTACCGACAAGTCGGGATTTGGAGTGCCTATATATGTTATCCGAGGCCGTTGTTGAAATTTAGTGAGATAGAAGAGTATGCATGGGTGCGACAATTTTGGTTTTTTTTGTATAGAGGTATCGGTCCGGCACGCACATGTCACGAAGGTGAAAGGGGTTACAGGCTATATGACTCTTCTACAGGTAAAACTTGAGTATTTTAGAGTTTATTTTTTTTAATGTTAATTATTACTCTATCAATATGTTAACTATTTGTGTATATCTAGGCGTGGATCTATGATTATTTTCCGGTATTCATAACAATCCCAAACTTTAACTATACTTCGTCTCAGCCGCGTGCTCATAGACACATCCCAGTCGCTCCACACTATTGCGATACAACGTATACATTGCAGTTTTATCGAGCGATAATTGATGATTTGAATGAGTTCAATGTAAGTATTTAAGTTTGTTTATATATTTTTTTTAGTAATTAATCATTAGAGTTGCTAATGACACATTTGATTTTGTTTCAGGTTGTTTGGCATTCCTACAAAAATGTCAGAGATACAAACCCAATCGATGACATTGCATTTTTTGAGGGATTGCTATGTTTTTTCAACATTGTCGAGCTTTTTTGCCGCAGCAAAGTGGTCGCGTCGGTTGGGTCCGCGTCTGACTTGTACCTAAAGATCCTCTCAATACCAAATTGGAGAACAAGAACCTGTGGCGTGACGCGGGTATGAGGTGAATGGACCAATATTGGGCCACTTTTTGGGAGTCGTGGCGAGAATCCGTGATCCAACCCCGCAACCAAGAACCTATCTCGTCTTATCCATGGGAGTGTCATCAAAACTACATGACTTGGTATCGAGAGGAATTCTTATGTAGTTTTGGTGAACCTTGAGCTTCTTCCTATTCATCCCTCCACGGAACCTTTGCCTACCGTTTCACCGATTGTAAGTATTGTGATTTTTAATTAAGTTTCTATAACTATGATTTTTGCATTCGATTGGTAACTTATCTTGATTTTCCTTTTTAAATGAGCGGCGTCATCGATGAAACCCGGTCGTTTTGCTAGAGAGGTCTGCAATTGGTGGGAATTATATGCCAGAGGAAGCAAGGTCCTCCTTCGAATAGGCGTACAACTTGACTAGGTGCAAGTATATTGGTGGGCGCTATAGTTCATAATTTGTTTCAGTTTAGGGTTTGTAACTTTGTAATTTGTTTGATAGATGGATTATTTGAAACTTTGTTAACTTTGTTTCAATTTTAGTTTGATGGATGTAATTTGTTTCAGTTTAGGGTTTGTAATTTTGTTAACTTCGAATGAATGGATGGATATGATGTTTGAATGAATGTTGGATGTTTGAATTGATGAATGATGTTTAATGTTTGAATGGAATTTAATGAATATGAATGGATGAATTTGATGAATGGGTGTTTGATATTTGATGTTTGAATGGAATTAAGTGGAATTTGATGAATATGAAAGTGTTGTAAAAACAAAATGAATTTTGATTTTTTTTTTTCCAAACGACCCAGCCGCATCGTTTGGCATAAAGGCCAAACGACCTCATCAGATCATTTTCCCTTTATACCAAACGACTTCGGCAGATCGTTCTCTTTTAATCCCAAACGACCCATCCACATCGTTTGGGATTAAAGTCAAACGACATGGTCAAGTCGTTTGGCCTTTATACCAAACGACATGGCCACATCGTTTGGTCTAAAAGCCAAACGACTTCGCCAGATCGTTTGACTTTTATACCGAACGACATGGTCACATCGTTTGGTATAAAATACAAACGACTTGTTCATGTCGTTTTTCTTTAATCCCAAATGATGTGGCTGGGTCGTTCAGGATTAAAGCCAAACGACTTGACCGTGTAGTTTCGGTCATTATTGACAACATATGAACATTATTTCAAATCACTCGATTGCAGTCCGAATCAACTAGTCGATCACTCGATTGCCATCCGAATCAACTTAGTCGATCATTCGATTTCCAAATCACTCGATTGCCGTCAGAATCAACTTAGTCGATCAAATCAAATTTCGATTTCCAAATCACTTTCGATTGCCGTCGAATCAACTTAGTCGATCACTTTCGATTTCCAAATCAAATCAAATAAAAGCCCTAACATTATTTCCAAATAACATAAAAATCAAATCAAATTACACTTGTTCCAAATTACATCAAAATATCATATCGACAACATACAAACAACTTAGTCGATAACATGTACTGTTGGGTCTTCAACGAGCTCGTTTTCCCATATTAAATTGGGAATGTTCAATGTCATAAATTGCAATTGCCTTGCTGACAAGGCCAAATTCCAACTTTCAGCAATATCATATTGAGCTCTAAGCCGTTCATGACATCGAGGAACCGGACAATCTTCAACAAGTTCAACATTGACAAAATGATTTCCACCAACATGTACACTACCCAACACTTGGGTCACTCTCTCGGGGATTTGCTTGGGTTCTCGCATGAGAAGGAAGCAGCGACGAGCTCCTAAAAATGCGTAGAAGGACAACATTAAATCTTGAAGCAAATAAGTATCCAGCAAAGGGCATGCTCATCCACTTATTTAAGGGTGCGTAACCTTCTTCATGTAGGATTTCCTTCATCGAATAAAAAACCTCACTTTGATTGTACAAAGTACAATAAATGGGGAGGTTGTCAGTAAGCTCTTCATACAACTACCTTCTCATCTGTGGCCATTCTTCTTGACTTCTTCCTAATGCAATACAGAAAGCTCTATAACCGCAGTTGTCATCGCCAACATGGTCATGGACTCTAACAATGTATTTATGCATTTCTTCAGGAATATCCAACCCGTAATCCTTAAGACCCCTCGTCTTTCCAAAGTCTAAGCCATTTATCACATTTCGTGGTGTGACTGTTTTTGGAGAAGGCTTATTTCTTGGTGTGGTTGTTTTTGGTGTTTTTGGAGAAGGTTTATTTGTGGTTGTTTTTGGTGTTTTTGGAGAAGGCTTATTTGTTGGTGTGGTGTGGATGTTTTAGGTTGGTATTTTTGGAGAAGACTTCTTTCTTAGTGTGGTGTGGGTGTTTTGGGTGGGTGTAGTGTTTGGTTATGACGAGACCCACTCTTCATGGTCACGTTGAGAATGTTCAAAATGAGATGGATCTCGCTTTGAAGAGTTATCATCTCCAGTTGGAAGCTTTCTGCTGCAGCTACCTTTCGGCCGACCTTTGGTTTTCGCTTCCTCACGAGGCGGTACTAGCCATGTACTTTCTGGTATGGCAATCTCCATAAGCTTCCTAATCATAACCCTCTGCTCTTCTTCAGGAAACCATTGCAAACCTATTCATGAACAAGTCCATGAAGGTGTAACATCGGGACCAACACCCAGTGACACATTGGGAGAAGCGGGACAATGTTTTCCAAAAGGGGTCGATAGCGATCAAAGGGATGAACCGCTCTTGCTCTTCAAACTCAATTAATTCATGAGCACATGGCAGTCCATGGCTCGTGCGCAAATAACACCAACACCTTATCTCTTCATCTTTAACACGCTTTATACGAGTATCTATTTCTTCAAATAACAAGTCCAAACACTTGCGTGAGACAAGGCCTCCGAGTTCCTTAAACAAAGGAATCCGGTGGTGGTCTTTGAAGTTACAATCATACTTTCTCGAAGGTAGCTCTAATCTTGGACATCCGGATCTCTAGAATCGGGTGGATTAAGCTAAACATACTCAAAAAATCATGACAGTTTGCATTTCCTAGTACATGCTTCACGAGCATGAGACCCTTCAACTCTATTGGTCGTTGACTCACAAAGTGAATGTGTTGGTCGATCCAACAACATACGAATCGATCCCCCGTAAAGGAAACCAAGTCTCGCAAATAACTAACAAAATTGGAGTACTTTCAACCCCGTAATATTTTCCCAAAGCATCCCATCTTTGGAAAATAACCTCATCTTCGATTTGACTACAATGTTCCACAGAACTGGGCCTTCTCTACAAGTTCTGTAGTTGGAAAAATATCGTAACATTTTGAAAGGACGCACGTAGCGATATGCCATCTACATAGATGCTTGTGTGCGTTAGGGAAAACTCTGTCAGCGGCACTCATCAGGGCCAAGTCCCTGTCAGACACGATCACAGATGGGCTTATGTCACCAAGCAAGCCACTAAAATGATCACGGGGCCCACTTATAGTCCGTTGTTTTGGTAAGGCAAAGACGCGACACCGCGGTGAAAGATTTCCACGTTGAAGTCACCCCAACAAACTGTACGAAAGGCCACCGATACCTGTTAGTTTTGTAGGTAGCGTCTAACATGAAAACTGTTGGAAAAGTCCGAGCCAACTTAACACCTTCTGGATGGGCCCATAACAATCTCGTTATCTCCTCGGTATTCTCATCCTGTCTCAACTCCTCAAAATAATGTTCTTTTGCTAACAACTCACGCAATCTCTGCAATTGTGTGAGACCGTTCATATCCAATTTCCTCACCTTCTACCTTGCAGTGTAGACTTGGGATATACTAGAGATGTTATCATGATACCTATTCTTGATGGAATCCAAAATTTGTTTAGGTTTTATTCCACACTTACTCATCTCTGACAAATACTCGAACTCTGGAACGGTTAGTCGAGTAGCAAATGCATGTCCTTCAAGGGTCTTCGCCAATGGATGGTTGTGAACACCATTAAGAATGACAATTTTCCAACTATCGACAGTGCCGCGTTGGAAAACACCTTTTAACTTAAATGGACATCCCGATTTCTTGGTTCCCGACCTTCTCTTATTAGCCCTCTCTTCGCCTTCCTTCTTGTGTGTGACCGACACACCGAGCACTCGCAAGCCAAATTCAATCTTGCTACTTTCGGTTTCCTTTGGCACCTCAGGCTTTTCAATTACCACAACAATATTAACTTGTCTTCCTCTAGCGGTTGCCCAACCCGATTGCCTCATCAATTATATATGAAAGACCTAAACACATAAAAACAACAACTATTATTAATACACTAATAAAATTACATTTAAAAAAATTTTAAAAAAATGAAATCAATGCCTACTCAATCATACCTCTTCCGTAGTAAAAATTTATGTTGTATCACTTAAAATCGGTTGACAATCCACATCATTCGAGTTTGCAAAGGATCGGTTCCCAGATAGCGGCAAAGAATTCTACATATAGAAGAATAAAACAAGAGTCTCAAACAATTTGCATTTAGTTTCAAAGTCACAAAAAAAAAACTTTTAATTAAATTTAGTCCAAACGACCCAGCCATGTAGTTTCATAGAGGGTCCAAACGACCCGGCCATGTAGTTCTATAGTGTCCCCAAACGACTCGGACATGTCGTTCTATAGTGTTACCAAATGACCCAGCCATGTAGTTCTATAGTGTAACCAAATGACCCGGACATGTCGTTCTATAGTGTTCTCAAACTACACCGCCATTTCGTTTTATAGTGTTCTCAAACTACACCGCCATGTAGTTCTATAGTGTTCCCAAACGACCCAGCCATGTCGTTTGGGCTCGGGTTTTGTATTCATTCAAGTGTTTTGTATCCATTCATTCATTCATTCAATCAATCAAGTGTTTTGTATTCATTTTAATCAAGTGTTACCTCATTATTTAGGTTTGCACTTTGTCGTAAGCGATTTCTCGGCATCTCATTTGCTCGACTTGTCACATCTTCAAATTCTTCACCTTGACCTTCAACATTTTGTTCCACTTCTTCACTTTCAACATATCTTCTATTTTCTCCTTCTTTAATTTGTTGTTTTTCTCTAATTTGTTGTTGTACCTGTAGACACCCCATTTTTGCACCCCAGACATAATTCATTCACGATTTTGCCTTGAATTAAATATGATCATATAAGGTGATTTGCTTTCTAGAGTCTTCATTTCTATATCAAACTTCTTTCTTTTCATCTTCTTTTAGTGTCTTTAGACTCTCCTCATCATGTTCTAGCTATGGCTGAAGTTTCGTTGCTTTCTGAGTTTTGAGCTGAAAATGACCAAAATGCCCCTGTAACCCTTTGGAGCCCAAATCTCGTTTTTTCCACTCTTTATTTGGATGATATTATTTCATATTTGAATTCCCCTTGAAAAATCCTTCGAGATGAGTACAAGATTGCCTAGGTTCCTTTTGGATTTTTGAAACCCTAATCTTGCCATATCCCGTTTCAGCCCGTTGTGCGCGCTGTTGAGTGCAATGTTTTTTTGGAGTAAGATTTCGACCCAAGGGTATTTTTAAGAGTTCATGGACCTTCCTAATGGATTAATGAACGACTTTTGTGAAGAAGAGTTTGCCTAATTTTGACCCGGTCAAAAGGAATTTGCAGCATTGAAAATATGGTCAAAATGGGCCTTTTTGTGGATTTTGGACCCGTGCTCGTAGGCTGTGGATCCAGCTCGAGTTGGACCTTTTCATTAGGCTTTCTAGCCCATTTTTCAAGCCTCTAAAAACCTAGAGAACCTTCCTTATTTGTTTGATTTGATTTGATCCATAAAATCAAGAAAATTCTAGAGAATATGCCATTTTGGAGCCAAGTTTGGAAACTCTGGATTATGGGCTCATTGAGGACGTGTAGGGCTTGTTTGTTTGCCCTAATCCATCTAAAATATCCAAAGATCAAGGGCCAAGATCGTACCCCTTATCTCACCTCTTGAATCAAGGGCTAGATTTAGGAGGTGCAACCAGAAAGAGATCAAGCCATTGGATTTTTCTTCATCAATACTCAGCCATTGGATCAAACTCATTACCATATTTGAAATCCATCCCAAAAAGCTATAAATATGGGTCTCATTCACCCACAAAAAACAATCTATAGCAAGCCAGAGCTAGGAATTCGGAGTTAATAATCTGGACCTAGTTATTCAGAGCTAATAGCCTTCTTTTCTTCAGTGTTCTTCATTTTTTCTTTCTAGTTCTTCATTTTTAGCCTTATTTTCTTCTCGCCGATCTTGAGTAGAAACTTCTTTTCACCAAAAGTTGTTTTTTCTCAAATCACCTGTTTCAATCAAAAATCACAGTTGTCAATCCAAGATCAAGTTTATCATCAATCAATCAATCAATCTACAATCAAGTATGAGGCAACATTCCAAACAAGGTGACATCTTTCTTTTCTCTTTTATTTCCTTTGGCATTGCATATTAGGTTATTTTTTTAGTTTTATTATAGCATATAGTTATTAGTTTTAAATAATTTAGTGAGGATCATCCAACTTGATAGATTAATTTTTCAAGCTTTCATTGTTTGCCTATCTTAAAACTTTGCACCTCAATAGAAGTAAGGCTGGTTTTACCAGGCGATTGTGGGTGCCTAACACCTTCCCACGTCGTACCTTGACTCCCGAACCTAATAATCATCTAGTTTCGAGGGCTAGTCCTTCACATAGGTTTTACTCAACTTTTCCTTAATAAAGTTAGTGGCTTAACTCTAAAATCAATTGCATAGACCTAGGTACACATTTTTGTGCATTACAAGTTTTTGGCGACTCTTTGGGATCTCCTAGAGAGTCGGACTTCATTTTTTCTTTTGAGGTGTTTCAGTTAAGATAGGAAAGAAGAAGGCTTATCCGGCAGCCAGTTGGAATATAAGGTTAGGGTTAAGGTTATCTTGTGCAACCGTTAACTCGCTTATAGAAATGGAGAATCTACCAGCTAATTCTCCTCAAGGGTCTCTTCCACTAGCGTCTCAGCCAATGGTTAGTTCCCCGCTTATCTCTCAAGGTGAACAATCACTGTCTAGCAATGGACAACCACCCCAAGGAGGTGGTCAGAGTCCAACATCACCCCCTCCTGGATCGGAAGACTTATTAAAGCAAACTGTGGAAAGGATGGTCCAAGAAGTACTATCCAAACTTATGAACCCAAAAGGTGGACAACAATCTCAAGGGTAATCCGTTCCACCACCACCACCAAGGTTTGATCTTAACTTACCTACTCCACAAGCTCAGCTGCCTACTAGGAATTTCACACACCAATCCACCTAGCTACAACTTCCTATATCATCTCAGACTCCAAACCAACCAATCTCTCATATCGACTCAACCTACATGACTCAACCCACCATTCACCATTCATACTATAACCCAAACCAATATACATCCACACCCCTGTTCACCCCAAATATATCCCAACCTATGAGCTCTACACCATTCATGTTCCCTCCTCCATACAGCATACGGACACCACAACCTACCACTTATATGAACACCCAAAATCAAATTCCTATCATCCAAGATCAATACCAAGGTCCAGTGGCAGACATATTGAAAAAGCTTGAGGAGGCATTAACTAAGATTAAAGCCGATGAGTTCGATTTGGATAGTCTTTGTCCATATCCACAAATTATGGTTCCACATGGTTTTGAATTCCCTAAGATGGAGAGATGTGACGGAACTGGGTGTCCTAAAGCCCATGTGAAAATGTACGTTAGCTACTTGCAGCCTATGGGGATCGGGCCAGAACTATTGGTCCAATTATTCCAGAGGAGTTTAAAGGGTGCGACATTGACTTGGTGGATGAACACAGACGCTCAGAAGATGAGAACATGGGCTGAACTTGCAACAGCTTTTGTGACCCATTTTTCATACAATCTGAGACATCCGGATGGGGGTGAAGACAATTGGAGGCACTCAAGCAAGGTCCAACTGAGACATTCACCGAATATGTAACCAGGTGGAGGACCAAGGCAGCTCAGATTCTAGACAGGCCATCAGAGACAGAACAGATTCGAATGGTGGTAAAAAATTTGAACTTAGAATATGCAAATTGATTGAGTCTCAGCTATCATCCATCTTTTCAAGCTTTGGTTTCGGCGGGGACTCAAATTGAAGATGCTTTAGCTTGTGGAACTATGACCTCAATTGTATCGTCAGGTTCAAACGATGCTCAGAAGAAGAAGCCACCTTCAGTTACTGTCAATAAGCCAAAGGACACACATGCCGTCGCCACACAAGTACAGCCTCAACCACACACACAGATCCAGGCAGAGGTGACAACTCATCCTTTTTCCAATCAAGTCATTTTCCCTCCAAGACAGCAAGAAGACGATTGGTTTTCCTGCAACAAATGAGGCAGTTCACAGAATTGGGCTTCCCATTACAAGTTGTATTGAGGGCTTTAGTCCAATAGGGCTTGATTAAGTTAATGCAGTCGAGGCCTCCTCCAAATCCGGTGCCGTTCTGGTATGACGCTTCAAAACATTGTGACTTCCATCAAGCTCCAGGTCACACGACAGAGAGGTGCATGCTCCTTAAACATCTTATCCAAAACTTAATTGATGAGGGTAAGATAGATGCGTCCAGTCTCGGCACTCCCAATATATCGACAAATCCACTACCAATGCATAATGGAAGAGTTAATAATTTGGAAGCTGTCAAGAAGGATCCGGCCTCATTCATCATTCCGATCAAACAGACATCCAATGTTAACACCACAAGGCCAGTTAATCTTCAAGATGCAGTCAGAAGATGCATGGAGCAAACAAAGCCTAGAGGTATCCAATTAAATGAGGTGGTTGCACCATTTCTTCATACTCCACAGATTCAAAAGCTGTTCAAGTTGACTAGAGAGCACCTGGAATCCTTTATGATGCAGAGGCCCATTACAAAATGGGTAGATCCTTTGAATACATCTCAATCTACGGAATCACAAGTGGGGTCAGAACCTCAAGGACCCGTGATTCGCCAGAATCCAACTCAGCAACAGGTGATCCTAACTCCGATCACAATCCCCAAGGTCCAGTTTGTGCCAGCCAAGAGTCACGATACCAAGGAGGTTCTAGGGAAGAAATTAATAGAGCCCGAGAAAAGTACAGATGACTTAACAATCTCACTACATCAGTTGAAGCAATTAGAACCTAGTTTGGCAGAGGAATGTGTTGAGACTCACAGTTTGACAAGAGGAGGAAGGATATACAATACTCAAACGATGTGGTCACGTAGTTTGAGTGTACACTCAAACTACAAGGTCACGTCGTTTGAGTGTTAGTTTGAGTTTGAGTAACACTCAAACGACTTGTCCATATCGTTTGAGTATACACTCAAACGACTTGGCCATGTAGTTTGAGTGTAACTCAAACTCAAACTAACACTCAAACGACGTGACCTTGTAGTTTGAGTATACACTCAAACGATGTGGTCACGTAGTTTGAGTGTACACTCGAACGATATGGTCACATAGTTTGAGTTTACACTCAAACGATGTAGTCGCGTAGTTTGAGTGTGCACTCAAACGACGTGGCCATATCGTTTGTGTGTATACTCAAACGACTTGGCCACGTTGTTTGAGTGTACACTCAAACTACGTGACCACGTCGTTTGAGTGTAAACAGAAACGACCCGGAGGGTTCGTTTTGGCGATACCGGTTGAATTGGTTGCTGGGATTAGGCTTTGATGGCAAACTTGTAATATGGAAAATTTGTAAAATTTTTTTTTTTTTTGAGAGGTTGCCCAATCCAATTTGATGAGTGCCCAATGGAATCACCAATATTAATCAAACATGAATGAAGACAAATGTATGGTACAACTAAAGTTGATAAACTAGTATTAGTATTTGATGTACACAACTACATATCCAAGTAAAACTTTCATTGATGTAGCAATCTGTTGAATGTTGGTGTCAACTGTCAAAGGCCTAGCTTAAATAAATTTGCTGTCAACTATATATGTGGGCATTGTAGGATAATTCTCTTTCTTGATCTCGTTGTCATTGTCCTTTGATTGCTCAAATGGTCAATCGTTTGCTCTATCAAAGACTCAAGTTGTTCATCAACTTCTTCGACCTGGAGGTGTGGGAAAAATAAGATGGCTAATGTTGAAGAAACTTCATAAGTCAAAATTCGATTGATATAATTTGATCTTCATTCATATGCATGTCTAAGTGTGCCTTAGGGTATAGGTCGAATTTATGTATTTTTTATGATATATGAATTCAATCGAATTTCTAATACTATAGATTTTTTTTTTTAACATTATCGAAAAAAAAAATTATAGATTTTAGGTTTATTAGGGCCTGCTTGATAAAAATTAGAGGTTAGAAACTGAAAAACTAACGGAAGAATGCGCTTACATGTTGTGCATCCTTGGCAACTTCTTCAGCTATCAACAGTCAAAAGGGATTGCTTCAACTTGTTATCATCAGGATTCAGGAACTTTTGTCGAAACTGCATCAACCATCTCCTCTGCCCCTTCCATAACTTCTTCCACAACTTCAGCGACTACTTTTGCTTCTCCTATGTCATGGAATGAAGGAAATAAAACTTAAATAAGTAAAATCTTGTATGTGGGTGCTTGATGTCACAGTATATAATGAGCAAGATATACATAATACCATATCTTTGACAGTTTTCCTCAGCCTTACCTAGTAGTCTTAGCAACCGTTTCAGTTTGCTCCTTGGACATGGTAATATTGTTTGCATATGTGCTTCACCCTGTATAATCCATTTACTTTGATTTTTGGTATGGATCCTCAACTCGACAAGGCCTATTAATTATTTCATATTCACTCGTGCAATCAAACAGGGAATAAGAAAAGCATTCCAATGAATAAGAACACAAGTTTCCATCAAAATATATGTGTAAAAGTATTTATGTTTAACGGTAGGTAGATGACTAGTTGGTTTTTGAATAACTAACTTGATGTACTATAGAATACCAGAATGAGAAAGTTTGTCGAGGAGGGAGTGATTCCTGCTGCGAATTGTTCTTGTTGCTGCTGCTGCTCTGAACTATAAACTCTCTACATAAAATCAGAAGAATGGAGAAATGTAAACCTTTCGATCCGATTGGTTAAAGCATTACTAGAAGAATTTCTCATGAGCAAATTACATTTTCTGCATAGAGCGCAATCTGTTAATTAGTGGTTGTAAGAAGAATATCGCAAGCCATTCAGTGATACATTGGATCTATGTCTAGTCCAAGGAATCGTTGGTGGGAAATCCGATGAATGACTGCGACTATCAAATAGGTAATTGGTACCTGCACTACAATTATTCAAACTGCAAGATGTTGCTGGCAATCTTATCAGTGTGGACATTGTGGTTAATCTTAACAGAACACTGTACTTTCAAGAAGTATTTAGCATTCTTAAGCTAATGAAGGTTAACGAGTGCTTAATACAGATTGGACTAGAATATGAATATCACATGGTCATAGAATAGAACTTTGGACGCTCCAGATAAAGCACCAGTTGCTGTTGGCGTTATCCCTCACATGAGTAGAGAAAACGAAGTCCATTCTGCGTGGAAATATTTAAGCGCGACCCGCGCTCAGATTGGCCTTGACCAAGGCGTGACCTGCGCCCATGCCATGGAAGACTTCCAGTACCTTCAACGACCAGCTCTAACTTAGTCTTGTTCGGTAGCGACCCAAGACAAGTCTATTTTCGAGGAAAAGAAATTGTGGGGACATGAAGTTTGCAATAAGAGTTAGAGTTTTTGGCAAAACCTAACACCCAGAAAACACACGAGAGGCAGCACAAAAGTCAGAGAAAACTCAATCTTGAAAGCTATCAAGATTGAGAGATAACCTTTACAGAGATACAACCCTGTAAAGAGATAAAAATAATCTAGTAAGGTGAGAGACTGAAAAGAGAGATTGTAATCTTCCTTCCCACTTTATAAAGAACTAACTCTTGTGGAAGTAGGCACCATTAGCCGAACTACGGTATATCTTTGTGTTGTGGTATGCGTTTAATTCTGATTTACATTATTATCTGTTGTTAATAGTTGTTTAGCGAGTTTGGCATGTTAGTATAGGTTGTAGTTGATATTTAGAAGTTGTCTGGAGTTGAATTGTGTTCAAATACAAGTTATCTGTGTAATGGGAGAATCAATTGGTATTGGTATAAATCCCAACAATTGGTATCAGAGCCTTGGTTAGATTAGCTTAGGGTATTATCCAAATCTTGGTCGGAAGGTGTTTGACAAAATTCTTGAGAGAAGATTTGAGTTTAAATAACTTGTACAAATGGATCATTCCGTGAACACTTGCATGACGAGTCTGAATAGAAAGAACTACACCATTTGGAAAGCCAAGATGGAAGACTTACTTTATTGCAAGGACTTGGCACAACCCATTGAGAATGGAGGAGATAGACCGGAAACGGTTGCTATGGCTGAGTGGAGTAAGCTTGACAGAAAAGCAATTGGGTATATTCGACAGTGGATTGACGATAGTGTCTTTCACCATGTATCCCAAGAGACAACAACTTTTGGCTTGTGGAAGAAACTCGAAGACCTTTATGAGAGTAAGTCGGGCGAAAATAAAGTACTGGTCGTTAAGAAGTTTGCCGACACAAAGTACCAAGAAGGTTCTTCAATGTCTGAGCATCTTAACGAATTACAGAATATCATCGATCAGATGCATTTGATGCAGATTGATTTGGGAGACGAAGTTGAGGCTTTGTTTCTATTAGGCTCTCTACCCAAAAGTTGGGACATTACATTCTCTTTACTCTTTACGGGCGACCCAATGATGGAATAGTTACCATGGAGATGGCTACCGCGTCTTTGTTGAATGAGGAGACTAGAAGGAGTTCAAAAGGCAGCTCCTCTCGCTCAGAGATCCTTGTCATAGAGAAACGGGGGATAGATAGATACAGAAAACCATCTCGTTCTAGAAGTGATGACAAAAGTAAATCTATGGGTGAAGCTAGAACTCCTAAGGCAGAGAGACAATGTTACTATTGTGCCACCAAGGGCCACTTCAGATATGAGTACAGAACACTGAAGAGGGATGAGAAGAATAATTATGTACATGAAGACATGGTGCAGAGGAACGGAAACACAGATAGAGATACTACCGCACTAGTCGACAACCTAGTAGAAATTGTGTCGGACAGGTGGTGTGTCCGCCTTTAGTACCTCATGTCGATATCTGAGTGGGTGATAGATCTGAAGCATCCTATCCGTCACATCGCCGCGAGGAATTCTTCACTACCTACAGCTGTGGTGAATATGGTAAAGTGAAGATGGGTAACAGTGGCGTCTCGAAGATTATAGGCATTGGAGATGTTCATGTAGAAACCAATGTCGGCTACACCTTGATACTCAAGGATGTAAGACATGTCCCTGACATTCGGCTAGGAAGTTAGATAACGATAGCTTTGTAAACTCGTTTGGTAACGGAGTATGGAAACTGAGCAAAGGTTCCAGTGTAGCAGCCAAAGGGAAGAAAATGTGCTCTCTTTACAAAACACAGGCTAGTTTGTGTAAAGCAGAAGTGAATGCGGTAGAAGAAGAAGCTTCCTCCGAATTGTAGCACAAGAGACTGTGTCATATGGGCATAAAAGGGATGGAAGTTCTTGCTAAGCAAAAGGCCTTACCAGACATTAAAGGTACATATTTAAATACATGTACTCACTATTTGGTAGGAAAGCAACACATGGTGTCTTTCCAAAGATTCTCGTCTCACAGAAAGGACAATGTCCTTGAACTAGTGCACAGAGACTTATATGGTCCTATAAAAGTGAAGTCCATGGGGGAGCTTCATACCGTGACCTTCATTGATGATGCATCAAGAAAGATATGGGCCTATAGTTTGAAGAACAAGGATGAAGTACTTGGCGTGTTTGAGAAATTCCATGACATGGTGGAAAGAGAATTTGGAAAGTTGTTGAAGTGTATTAATTTCGGATAATGGGGGTGAAAGTACATTGGGCGTTTGAAGAGTATTGCCGAGTCATGGGATTCGTCATGAGCGGATCATTCCCAAGACACCGCAAATGAGAATGGAATAGCGAGAGAATGAACCGTACCATTGAGAGAGAATGAGATGCATCTTGTCTCCTCTAGCTACATAGAACATCTTGGGTAGAAGCAATGCGTACATACCGGGTGCATGTGATCAACCTATCGCCTTCGAAGCCTCTGAATAGTGACTATCCAGAGAGAGTATGGTCAGGCAGAGATGTTGATTATGGATACTTGAAGGTATTTTGGTGCAGGGCATATGTGCATATTTCGAAGGATGAGAGATCCAAGTTTGATGACAAAGCCAAGCAGTGCATTTTTCTGGGTTATAGAGATGAAAAGTTTGGTTACAAACTCTATGATCCGATTAACAAAAAGGTAATCCGAAGTCGAGATGTTATGTTCCTGGAAAACCAAACCATAGCAGACTTTGAGGAGGGTGAGAAGCTACAGGCTTTCACCAATGATCTTGTTGATTCAGAACCAGAAGTTCCTACTGTGGAACGTGCAGAAGGCATTGAAAATACAGAGAACCATGAGTTTGAAACTCATGATAGGATAGAACCTATTGGTATAGAAGATGCAGATGAGATGCATGAACCACCACCAGAGCAAGCAGAAGTGCATCCTCTTGAGGCACCAGCAGATGGGGCAAGGAGGTCAAACAGAGAGAGACTAGCTTCAACCAGGTATCCACCACATACGTACGTGCTACTATCAGATAGTGGAGAACCTATGTACTATCAAGAGGCACTTGAAGGTACAGACAAAGAAAAGTGGTTGAAGGTCATGCATGACAAGATGGATTCTTTGCATAAGAATCACACTTATGAGTTAGTTGACAAACCGCAAGGACGAAAAATTCTCAAGAATAAGTGGATATACAAAGCCAAGCATGAGGAGAATAATCCTCACCCAAGGCACAAAGCTCGCCTTGTTGTGAAGGGATTCGGTCAAAGGAAAGGTATTGACTTTGATGAGATTTTCTCGCCTGTAGTGAAGATGACTTCTATCCGGGTGGTATTAGGTATGGCCACAAGTATGAACCTAGAGGTTGAGCAGCTAGATGTTAAGACAACTTTTCTTCATAGAGACCTTGAAGAAGATGTCTACATGGACCAGCCAGAGGGGTTTGAGGTCAAAGGCAAGGAGCACCTAGTATGCAAGTTGATAAAGAGCTTGTATGGGTTAAAGCAAGCACCGAGACAGTGGTACATAAAGTTTGATTCCTTTATGGCGAAGCAAGGATACAAGAAGTCTACTTCCGATCATTGTGTATTTGTTCAGAGATTTCCAGACGGGGATTTTATTGTGCTATTGCTGCATGTGGATGATATGTTGATAGTTGGCCCAAATATCAACAAGATATCCAAGCTGAAGAAAGACTTGAGTAAGTCATTTGAGATGAAGGGTTTGGGTCAAGCAAGACAGATACTTGGGATGTGGATCACTCGTGACAGAAAGAGTGGGAAGTTGTGGCTTTCTCAAGAAAGCTACATTGAGAAGGTGTTGAAGAGATTCAATATGGATCAAGCGAAGCCAGTCAGTTGTTTGCTTGGTGGCCAGGTTTCCATGACCAAAGAGATGTGTCCAAAGGGTGAGCATGAGCAGAGTCAGATGGAAAAGATTCCTTATGCATCCACAGTGGGCAGTTTAATGTATGCAATGGTGTGTACAAGACCGAATATTGCTTTCGCCGTGGGCGTTGTAAGCCGCTTTCTGTCAAATCCAAGTAAGGAACATTGGGAAGGTGTTAAGTAGATATTGAGATATCTCAATGGCACTTCCAAATCGTGTTTGTGCTTTGGTGGAAGTAAGCCCTTATTTGAAAGCTACACTAATGCAGACATGGCAGGTGGTGTTAACTCGATGAAGTCCATCTCCAATTATCTGGTCACTTTTGCAGGGAGAGCAGTTTCTTGGCAATCTAAATTGCAAAAGTGTGTTGCCCTCTCTACTACAGAAGTCGAGTATATTGCAGCCACTGAGTGTTGCAAAAAGTTGTTATGGATGAAGAGGTTCTTCGATGAATTAGGGCTAAAGCAGAAACAGTTTGTAGTTCTATGTGACAGTCAGAGCGCCATCCATTTGAGCAAGAATCCGAGTTTTCATTCTAGATCCAAGCACATACACATGCGTTATCATTGGATTAGAGAAGTACTCGAAGACAAGCATTTGTGTATCGAGAAGATCCATACCGACAAGAACGGGTCGGATATGATGACCAAAGTCTTATCGAAAGGTAAGTTTGATGTTTGTTGTGCTATTGCCGAAATGGCAACACACTCCTCCTGTTGATTTGGAAATTGGTTAGAGGAAGCCCCCCTCATTGTTCGGGAGGGGGAGATTGTTGGCATTATCCCTCACATGAAGAGAGAAAACAAAGTTCATTCTGCGTGGAAATGTTTGAGCACGACCCGCGCTCAAATTGGCCTTGACCAAGGCGCGACCCGCACCTATGCCGTGGAAGACTTCTAGTACCTTCAACGTGACCCGTGCTCGACTTGGTCTTGCCTGAGGCGCGACCCGCGCCCAAGTCTATTTTCAAAAGAAATTATGGACCACGAGTTTGCAATAAGAGTTAGAGTTTTTGGCAAAACCTAACACCCAGAAAACACACGAGAGGCAGCATAAAAGTCAGAGGAAACCCAATATTAAAAGCTATCAAGATTGAGATATAACATTTACAGATATACAACCCTGTAAATATATAAGAGTGACCTAGTAAGGTGAGAGACTGAAAGAAGAGATTGTAATCTTCATTCCCACTTTATAAAGAACTAGCTCTTGTGGAAGTAGGCACCATTGGCCGAACCATGGTATATCTTTGTGTTGTGGTATGCGTTTAATTCTGCTTTACATTATTATCTGTTGTTAATAGTTGTTTAGCGAGTTGGGCATGTTAGTATAGGTTGTAGTTGATATTTAGAAGTTATCTGGAGTTGAATTGTGTTCAAATACAAATTATCTATGTAGTGGGGGAATCGATTGGTATTGATATAAACCCCAACAGTTGCCATCATCCCAAAAGCACCTATGTGTTGTCTCAGCCGTGTCGTTGTAATCAAGTTTCTCTATGTCAATATTTAGATTTAATTGTACTTTTTATCATGAAACTATTGCTTAGTCTTGGAACTAAATTGGAAGTTATTTCGTTGACAATTTGGATCGTCCCCAGATAGTTTATATGACTTATTTGGAGTGAAACTGGGGGAGGGGGTTCTTAGAAACTCTTACAAAAAATTGATGAGACGGATCGGAGAAAAGTTTTAATTTTACTTGTGTGGATAAATGACAATGGGAGACCTTATTTTTGGGTCTTAAAAGTGTGAGCTGAAGTGGCCTTCCCCCTCCTCCAGGGTGTTTCTCTCAAAAATAAATTGTGAGCTGAAGTGGTCATCATTAGGCAGAACCAGAGAGAAATTTTCTTCCATTTTTGGGTGGTGATCGAAGATATGTCAAAGTTCAAAATCAACAAGAAAGGAACATATATAATTATATAAATATATATGAAACGATGTATCAACGTACAACAAAGATAGTATGAGGGAAAAAAATAAAGATTTTGCACGTCGCGATACAGCTACACGCTTACACCAGCTCTAGTTATAGTTGTTGCATAATCGACAATTTCGTTCACTCAGTTAAATTTTTTTTTGGTTTATCACATTTTCTTGATCCTTCCCAGGCGCTAATGCGTCCTCTAATTTTTTTTCTGCTTCTTCTACCTGCAATCAGCAAGAGGAAATTAGCATCAGCTACCAATCAATCTCTCATGCTTTCTCTCCAAGTAAAATTTTAAATATGCTTGGAAAGGGTGATTTATAAGTTTATATATAACAATAAAACAAAACATATACGATCACATACGACAGTCAGACAACTATATATATACGATCATGACAGCTAAAAAATTAATAAAGTTACATCACGCATCATAAACAATCGCATTAGATACTACATCACTATCATAGTTAATAGAAAGAACAACCACGTCTATAATTTGTAATTCACTCGTTTCTAGATTATCTTGTAACTCTAATCTATATAGAAAAATTAAAGTTTGTTACTATGCACGTAATTATGTAAGTACCTTGTGAAGGCCTCCTTCAACTGTTTTAGCATCCTTAACTGCTTCTTTAGCTAAATTTTCAATTCTTTCGATTGCATCTTTGAGCTTTACATCACCTGGATGCTTGTCAGCTATCTCTTCGGCTACCTCTTCCACTTTTTCTGCTACTTCTTCCACCATCTCTGTCACCATTTCTGCCGTTTTTATTGCACTAACCACTTCCTCTAAAACAACCAAATAATCCGCCCAATTAGAAAAATATGAACAAAAGATGTTTTGAAATTCATTCAGATATATGAGAAATTAAAATGTTTACAAGAAAATTGATGATTCTTAAACTTACTTTTTAATAGTTGAAATGGTCCCCAGTTGTTCTTGATCATAGATATAATTAATGCTAATAAGCCCCCCCAAATCCAATTGGACCTACATAACATGAAGCCATTTGTCCATTACCAGCAACTCATATGCATTCTGAATAAGTGAAATGAAATATATACAAACTTCTTGAAGTGCATGGAAATGTTGGAATTAGCCTTTTTTATTCACTGATCGATCACTAGAAATCATATGATTCTAGTCAATAGCGCCAAATTCAATTCTTTTACTTATGAAAAGTTGTAAACTACAGATTACAAACCCGTTATAAAGTTAGAGAAATAATCACCATCCAGGAAAATTTGATCCTGATAAAGCCACTTGGTAAATCTCATTAGCTGCTTTGACCTCCCTGCACGCAATCAAACCAAAATGTGTTATGAACTTATGATCCCTCCTATAGAATAAAAAACACTCGTGAATGTGTAAGGAATATTACATCTTCATAAAGTGCTTGATATGTCTCTTGTGATTGATTCTGAATAAGAGCAATCCTTGATTTGCAAAGAAATGACCCTGCTTATTGGCTTTGAGAGACCGGGAGAGGCGATGTGGGTGAAGGGCAACCGAGCCATGAAGATTACACAAGTCATATGAAGTGAATGAAATTGCCTTTATAGACATCATATCTCAATACAAACTACTTCGAAGAGACCTCTTGTTCACAACCAACAGATATATGGCCTAGTTCTTCAAGATCTTCACTTAGGAGATTCTGCATCCTCAAAACATTTGTTTAGGACTATATATAAACAAGTATGGCATTTAGTGTGAGCATAGGAAAGACATGTGAAACACGACAGAAATGGCGTTACAGTGATAATGCTAAGTAGCTTCTATTTGAATCACCTCAAATCAGGGCTCTAACCTTCCCACATATTACTAAATTTTTTCCTCTAATTACTTTAATATGCTGTGTCAGTGATACAGAGTGCTTTTTTGCTCCCAGCCATATTCCCTCCAAGGGCTCCAAGTCCAATCAAGAAGCAACACATGTGGAGATCTTCTTTAGATTTGCACTTATGATTTTGGGGGCGACTACACCACATGGCCCAGCACAAAAAAAACGTCCGAAGTCGACTGTGATTGGTTGGAAAAAATAAAATAACAAGTTAAATTCTCTCTCTATCTCCTCTCTCCTGTTTTCTCTCTCTATACCAGCCAATCACAGCCGACTTCGGACGTTTTTTTTGTGCTGGGCCATGCGTTTTAGTTCTATCCTATGATTTTACCCTTAGAATATTGGTCACCAATTCATTTTTTAGTTTTTTTATTTAATCAAAAAATTCAATAATTATCATTTGAGCCCCAATAAAAAAGAGATTTGTGGGGAATCACACTATTCATGAGTCAACATAGAAGATGAAAAAAAACACATTTGAAAAATCATTTCCTAATTTTTTTCAGCAAATATTTTAGATTTTCTCTTTAAATTTTGACGAGAGAAAATTGGTAAGTCTAAAAAAAGACTAGACTTGACTGATTGGTAGTTGGATTTCAAAACATTATAGAAATGTGTTGCTTATTGATTGGGCTTGGATCAGATGACTACATATCCTAGATACACACTGTAACACGCATTTGACGTGACTGGATCAGATGACTAGATCCCCCCCCCCCCAATGAAAAAATATTAACAAAAGTATTTGTATTTGTTAATAATCAATTGATCAAATATTTATGTCTACAAAACCCTAAGTAAAAAGACACGAGATTTGTAGACATGACATGTCTAATATGTTATATGTTCTTGGGGATTAGAAGAATTTGGAAGCTAAGCACAAGATAACTAAAGTAAATAATTCTTTTGTTCATTTTAAAGAACAAAAGAGGATAAGGTACGTTACCTTGACAATTGAGGGCAGAGATGGGTCAGGGCAGCCAACAAGATTCAGGACGTTAGGTTAACTCATAAGCGAATTTTCCTGCAGATGCAGTAGCTAAAAGGGATCACTGCACACTTGCCCAAAGATGTATCTCTATGGAGTGGTAATATGCCTGAGTTTGTAAGAGTTATAGAATGCCTTCTTAGAAATTACTTTAGGTTCAATTCACCAGAAAATTCTAATGTGTTCAAGTTGTAAAGGGATTTTTCCTACGCTTTGTAACATTCTTCTCTTATTCTTACATAAAAATATACCTTACTTGTGTGCAAAAAAACTTGTTTGTGTTTGGCCTAATGGACAAGAAAGTTTATGAAGATGGCGAACAAAAATCATGGAATCACGACAAGCAAACAATTCATTTAGTCTATTCCAGTTATATAACCAAACTGTGGAAATTTCATGATAATTAAGAACGAAACCTATCAGTCTTTAAACTCAATAGTGTAGCAAAATATCAGTTTTAATTTCACTTTGCAAAGTATTTCTGTTGAAGTTTTCAAATCAATTAAGTTTGCAAAAAACCACCGCAAATAAAAGCATTATGAGGATTGCGGACAACCCGTTGGCCCAATCAGGATCATTCGATCAGCAAATCTCTACATACAGATCACACCCCAGTCCCACACAGGCGCACACCAAGAACAGAGAAATCAAAACAATAGTTCAAAGTTCCAACTCAACCGAGAGCAAAGATGAAAAGGCCCATTTGCAACCCTTGCTTCAATCACCTGTGTATTAGAATGCTCCGATTAGACAAGTAAATTGTTACAATCACCTAGATTTTAACTAGTATTTGGGTTGATTGAGGAACCTATGACCTCCAATTGATTCATTTTGAGGAGAACCAGACCTCCAAGTCAAGTTAAGATAACATAAAAGTGTAATCAACTTTTAATAATATTAATTCTCTAATTAATCTTATTGATATGGCACCAAGCCTTTAATTACATGCATCTCCATGTTCAGGAGTTACAAATTTAGATAACTACCCACTAACTCACTAAATTACATAACTTCCCTACAAATGATCGATTCTAGTGGATAGGTTGTTAGGGATCCGTAACATAAATCCAATATTATGTGGATTGGTCCAGCGGAGAATGGAGAAGCGGATGTGTTCAAACATGGACAACAGGATCATGCCAATATGTTGCTCACTTCTTTCCTGCAAATCAAAGTGAAAAAAAAAAAATGGAGATCAAATTAACAAAAATTATTCAATGCCACATAATGAATTTCTAATACTTTAGGATGACCAAATTAAGATCTGTCTTTAATTTTCTGATTAATTTTTATCATCGAGTAAAATAGACCTCATGGACGAGAGCTAGTTTGCCCATGTCAATTACGACTCTTACCCCCTTATACTACAAGTATGCAAAAACCGTACTCTGTAATTTTTTTTTTTTTTTTTTTTTTTTTCTAAAGTCTGGAAACCGATCATTCGATATGAATAGTTAGGCATGGTTTCTTCGGATTCTAATTTTAATTATATAGGGGAGGCTCATCTAAAAAAAATAGGGGAAAATTATGTTATTTAAGTGAGAGTTGGGAGGTTTTTCTAAATTATCAATAAAAGAAGGCTTGCTTTAGTTTCAGTGAGGGAAACGGGGAATAATTATATAATTTAAGTGACATTATATTAGGGAGGTTCTTCTAAATATTAACTAAAAAAATTCCGACTCCCACTTACAGTACGGTAATAGTACTATAATAGTTTTTTATGTGTGACTCTTGGTCTATTTTTGTGATGATTTTGCCCCTAGCTTTTTTAATTTAATGATTGTTAAGTTTTGCCCTAATCTTCTTTTATGACTATTTTGCCCCTCTATTGATCATTAAATTTAAGCAATTTCAGATGGCATGTGTTTAATTGAGAGGTGCATAGCGCCTGCATCAGACTAGTTATTGGGGGGTTCTAATTTTTGTGAGGGAGGTGTTTCTAAATTGAGCATAGTGTAGAGATATCCGTATATTTTAAAATTTTAATTTATAATCTCTTTAGTTAGTTTTGGGGATTAATTTGTTGGCCTTTTGTCAATGCTATTCGGAAGAAAAAAAAACTATTGGTAGCTATTCAATTAAATGACTAGTTGTTGAAGACTTGAAGTTTTTTTTTTGTTAGTTTTTTATAATGTTGAAGACTTGAAGTTAACTGTGATAACTAGTAGGTGGTTTTTATATTACAATCTCTAGGCGGGATTTTTAAGTCTAGAGTAGCTAGTAAATTTGTGGACGGCAAAAATTCAGTACGAAAATTATTCGTCAAAAATCCGAAAATTTGGATTCTAATTCGTTTAAAAATTCGGCCCAAAAAAACAAAAAAAATGGCAAACATATAATTCATGTTTTATACGAGTATAATACAAAAAGAATCGGTCATATTTTGTTGCATTATAAGTTTGGAAAGTAATATTTTGCCCAAATTGTAGTGTGTTTTTTTCATTTAAAAAATACGGACCTTATTATTCAGCAATTATAAGCCTGGATCATATAATTCGAGTATTAATCTTTAAGTTTGAAATATTTGCCTTATTATTCGTATTATACGGAAAAACATATAAAACGTGTATAAAATGGAGTATTACTAGCTATATCTAGACATATCGATTGTTCTTTCTGGTGAACATTTGGATTGAAAGGACAAAAAACTAATGCACGTCAAAGAATTTTATCCAATATTTAGGATATTATGAAACATTGTCATATGCGTGTACTAGCTTTCGAACCCGTCCTACGAACGGGTGCCGTTATATTAAATTATTGTAAAAAATATTAGCAACTATGCATAGCTATGAGATATGAAAATTATATTAATCAGTCATTCAAATTTCTTGCACCACTCTCTATAAAAAGAAAGCACCAAACCTTGATAAAACTCATCGACTTTTTGTTGTTGTTAGGTTTAATAATAGAAGTTTGATTGAAGTTTTGTGAGAATGCCCAATGTGACGAAGATAATATTGAAGCTACTTGAATAGCATGACATTCTTAATCATAATAAAAAAAAATTATGATAAACACTACTTAAAATGCAAAACTATATTTGTCGAGACATTTATTCCCCCTACATATAATACAAACATGTTTTAGGGTTATTAGTTCAATGCATTTGCATCAAGTTTCTGATTTTCCATTAATTATTCTTTGAGGTTAGTTCAATGTAAGACGTTGCATTGGTTTCCAATTTCTCATTAATTATTCTTTGAGGTTAGTTCAATGCGGTTGTATCAAGTTTAGATTTCCGTTAATTATTATTTGAGGTTAATTCAAAGTCAATTGCATCCACTTTATAATTTTCCGTTAGTTATTCATTAAGGTTAATTCAATACGATTTGCATCCAATTTTTGATGTTTTATTAAGTACTCTTTGTGATTTGTTCAATACATCCGCATCCGGTTTCGATTTCCCATTAATTGTTTTTCTAGGTTAGTTCAATAGTTTATAATTTCTAGTTATTTATGCTTTGAGGTCGGTCATGTCTGATTACATCCGGCTCCGATTTCCAGTTCACTATTCTTTGAGGTTATTTCAATGCATTTGCATCCAATTTCGATTTCCGTTAGTTAATCTCTAATTTTAGTTTAATGCAGGTTGCATCCGGTTTATGATTTTCCGTTAATTATTATTTGAGGTTAGTTCAATACGCTTGTATCCAATTTCGATTTTATGTTAATTGTTTTTAGGTTAATTCAATGCATTTGCATCAAGTTTCGATTTCGCTAATTATTTTTTGAGGTTAGTTCAATGCATTTAGATCAAATTTATAATTTCAAGTAATTAATTATTCATTTAGGTTAGTTCAGTGTAGTTTCATCCCTTTTTCAATGTTTTGTTAATTAGTCTTTGAGATTAGTTCATTGCAATTGCATCTAGTTTCCAATTTTCCGTTAATAATTCTTTAAGGTTTGTTCAATACATCTGCATCTAGTTTCTGATTATTTATGCTTTGAGGTTAGTTCGATGCAATTACATCATGTTTCTGATTTACCGTTAACTATTCTTTGAGGTTATTATAATGCATATTTGCATTTAGTTTCTGATTTCTCACCAATTATTCTATGAGGTTAGTTCAATGCAGTTGCATTCAATTTTTGATTTTCTGTTAATTATTTTTTGAGTTTAGTTCAATGCATTTGCATACAGTTTTTGGTTTCCAATTTATTTTTATTTGAGGTTTGTTTGATGTATTTGCATACCGTTTACGATTTTCCGTTAAATATTTTTTAAGGATTTGCATCCAATTTCTAATTTTTCGTTAGTTATTCTCTGATGTTAGTTTAATGCAATTGCATCCAGTTTCCGATTTCTAGTTAATTACTTTTTGAGTTTAGTTTATTGTATTTGTATAAAATTTTCGATTTCCCGTTAATTACTCTTTGAGTTCAGTTATGTATTTGAATCCAATTTTCGATTTCTTTTTAATTATCCAATGTGGTATGTAATACCAACTTCTACTGATCCATCTGTAGTGTCCTTGCAAACATGACATAAAAATAAATAATGTTTGATTTACTATGTGGGATCATCAAAGATTATCCAGTTCCCGATTTCCCATTACTTATTTTTTTAAATTATGCATGACTCACTACGTGGAATCTGCAAAGATTATCTACGAACGGGTGTTATTATATTAATTATTCTAAAAAATATTTGCAAATATGCATAACTATTATATATTAATATTATATTGATCACTCATCCAAATTTCTTATAACGTGAAAACCTTACTCTCCATTAAAAAAAAACTCACCTTTGATAAAACCCTTCAACTTCATTTTGTTGTTTAATAATATAAATTTGATTGAAGTTTTGTGAGGTTGCCTAATAAGGCGAAGTTCATATATATTGAAGCTACTTGAATAGTAAGGAGTTACCAGTCATACGGAAAGAGATAAGATAAACACCATTTTAAATGCAAAACTATACTTATCAAGACATTCTCACAACATATAATCTAACTATGTCTTGAGGTTAGTTCAATGCATTTCCATCCAGTTTTTGATTTTCCGTTATTTATATTTTGAGGTTAGTTCAATGCAGTTGAATCCAATTTCTGATTCTCGTTAATTATTCTTTGCAGTTAGTTCAATACATTTGCATCCAATTTCAATTCCCTATTAATTGTTCTTTGAGGTCAACTCAATGCATTTACATCCAGTTTCTGATTTCCCGTTAATTATTCTATGAGATTAGTTTAATGCATTTGTATATAGTTTTCGATTTCTCGTTTATTATTTGATAAGGTTGCATTTGCATCTAGTTTTCGATTTTCCGTTAATTATTGTTTGAGGTTAGTTCAATGAATTTGCATCAAATTTCCAATTTCCCGTTAATTATTTCTTGAGGTTAGTTCAATGCATTTGCATCCAGTTTATTTTTTAAGATTAGTTAAGTGCAGTTGCATCCGGTTTCCGATTTTCCGTTAATTATTCTTTAAGATTAGTTCCACGCATTTGCATCATGTTTCCAATTTATAATTAATTTTTCTTTGAGGTTAGTTCAATGCATTTGCATCCATTTCCCGATTTCCCAACAATTTTTTTTTTATATTAGTTTGATGTATTTGCATCCAACTTTTGATTTTCCGTTAATTATTGTAACGCCCGTATTTTTTAAATACGTATTTTTTTCTATTTATTAATTAATTTAATTATTTATTTTCAAAATTCGTCGGATTGGACTCGGGATACGTGGGCCTGGTTTTGGGCCCGAGTCTATGTTGGGCTTGGGTTTCGGACCCAAGTATATAAACACATTTTTCTAGAAAATAGGGTTCAGAGAATAATAAAATAATGAAAAATGGAGGCAGAGATGAAAGCTGGATTTCTAGAGGGTGGAGCGCGACGGTTCGGACTCGGAGGAATTCGTAGGAGCTGCTCAGACAGGTGAGTAGCTATTTTGCTATTTCACTGGATTTATCGTTTTCCGTGTACATCTGTTTTATTAAACTTTGTTAAATTTCGAATTTTGTTATTAAACTGTCGTAACTTTGTTAATTGGGTAAACTGAGGTTTTAATGGCAAGATCGATAACTTCGCCAAGAAACCTCTATGAGTGGATTGTCATTGTTGTTTGTTGTATGGTTTGAAGATGCGTTTTTGCGTTTTGTTGGTTGAAATTCGTTGGTTGATGTCGGGCTTTGAAGCTCTGTCGCTTCTTCGACAGACGCGATTAATGGCGTCACCCACGTAAATCGCTTTGTTTGTTTTAATTTCACGGCTTGAATGGTTTGTTGGGTTGTGTGTGTGGGGATGTCGAGTGAGGGCGTGAAGCTTGGAGGCGTTAATGGTAGGTGTTGTCATCGTTTTTCTTGGGTTTAATTGGTTGTTGAGTTTTGTGGATGAATGGGTTGATGTTTGTTTGTGAGGGGGTGTGTGTGTGGGGTAGTGAGGAGGTGAATCTTTGTTGGAAGCTTGTCGCAGACCATTTAATGGCGCAATGAAGGTTCCGGATCCGGGGTTTTGTTTGAAGTTTTTAAACTTAAGAATTGAGTTTTGTGGCTTTGAGTAAAGTTGTAAGGTTGGTTATAGGAGTGAAACCGTGGGGTCAAAGTGGGTGGTCGATTAGAGCTTGTGGTGGCCGGATTTTTTTTGGTGGTGGAGCTGCGCTAGATTTTTGAAGAAGATGACCGAATTTGGGCTGGGGCTTGGGCCGGTTTTGGTTTTGGTTGGGCCGACTTTGTTTTAATTTTGTTTGGGCCCTTTTCCCATTAGTTGTGTTGGGCCCATTTCTATTTTAAGTGGTTGGGCCGAAATGTTTTGGTGGCTTGGCCGAAATTTCGATGGAGGAACTCCGAAATTTCAGTTTTAGTTTTATGTGGGCCGAAATCTAATTTAAGTGGTTGGGCCCTTTTCTATTTGTTTTGAAATCTTTGGACCAGTTTAATATACTATCTATATACTAAAGCAGAGACCTCTAATAGAGGATTTTCTCTCTCCTATGTGGCACTCTAATATGAGAGTTAGTTTTTTTTTTTTCTCTTATGTGAAACTCTAATATAAAAGATAATCTTTTCTAATAGTCTACAATCCCACGTACATAGAATCTCTTTGAAGAGTTTGAGTGTATTTCTAATTCTTATATTTGGAGAGTTAGAGTGTATTACAACTTCTTACATATTTGATCAGATAAACAAAATTGCTAAAAAATAGGTGATTTATAAAAAATGTAATTTCCTATTACTTAATCAAATATTTTTTAGTGTTCCAATTCTTACATATTTGATCAAATAAAAAATTGCTAAAAAATATGTGATTTGTAGAAACTAATTCCCTATTACAAATCATACAATTTTAATAAGCACCTAACTTATTTGAATATATCCTTAAACACGCCACATAGTTAAAAACAATTATACAAAAAAATAACATCACAAAATATATAATGGAAAATTTTTAAAAAAAAAAAATAACGCAAAACAATAATGACAAATATTTTAAAAAAATATATAATAATGAATGAAACTAACGTGAAAAAAACAATTAATGGAGAACCGAAAAGTTGGATGCAAATGCATCAAACTATAACCTCAAATAATATTTAACAAAAATCAAAACACGGATGCAAATGCAAGTATTAAATTAATCTAACCTTAAAGAATAATTAACAGAAAATCAAAACTTTGATACAAATACATCAAACTAACATAAAAAAATAATTGTCGGAAAATCGGAAACTGGATGCAAATGCATTGAGCTAACCCTCAAAGATTAAATTAATGGGAAATCGAAATCTGGATCAACCTGCATTGAACTAACCTCGAAGAAAAATTAATTATAAATTAGAAACATGATACAAATGTGTGGAACTAATCTTAAAAATTAATTAACTGGAAATCGAAAATCGGAAACTAGCTAGATGCAAATTCAATTTTATCAAATAATAAACGAGAAATTAGAAATTAGATGAAAATGCATTAAACTAATCTCACAAAATAATTAATGGGAAATTAGAAACTGGATGTAAATGCATTGAACTGACCTCAAAGAACAATTAACAGGAAATTGAAAATTAGATGCAAATGTATTGAACTAATCGAAAAGAATAATTAACGAGAAATCAGAAACTGGATGCAACTACATTGAACTGATTTCAAAAAATAAATAACGGGAATTGGAAATTGGATGCAACTACATTGAACTAACCTCAAAATATAAATAATGAAAAATCATAAACTACATGCAAATACATTGAACTAACCTCAAAACATAGTTGGGTTATATTGTGGTAATATTTCGATAAGTATAGTTTTGCATTTAAAATGGTGTTTATCTTATCTCTTTCCGTATGATTGGGAACTCCTTGCTATTCAAGTAGCTTCAATTTATATGAACTTCACCTTATTAGGCAATCTCACAAAACTTCAATCAAACTTCTATTATTAAACAACAAAATGAAGTTGAAGGATTTTATCAAATGTGAGTTATTTTTTTTTAATCGAGAGTGAGGTTTTCATGTTATAAGAAATTTGGTTGAGTGATTAATATAATATTAATATATAATAGTTATGCATATTTACAAATATTTTTCAGAATAATTAATATAGCAACACCCGTTCATAGATAATCTTTGAATATTCCACATAGTGAGTCATGCATAATTTAAATAATAATTAATGGAAAATCAGGAACTGGATAATCTTCGATGATCCCACATAGTAAATCAAGCATAATTTACTTTCTATGTCATGTTTGCAAGGACACTACAGATAAATCAGTAGAAGTTGGTATTACACACCACATTGGATAATTAAAAGGAAATCAGAAACTGGATTTAAATACATAATAGAGCTCAAAAAGTAATTAATTACCGTAAAATCGGAAATTTTATGCAAATGCAATAAACTAAACTTAAAAAGTAATTAACTAAAAATCGGAAACTGGGTGCAATTGCATTAAACTAACGTCAGATAATAACTAATGTGAAATTATAAATTGGATGAAAATCCCTGAAAAATAATTAACAGAAAATCGGAAACGGTATGCAAATACATCAAACAAATCTCATATAATAATTAATGGAAAATCGGAAACTGGATGCAAATACATTGAACTAACCTCATAGAATAATTGGTGAAAAATCGGAAACTAAATGCAAATACATTGAAATAATCTCAAAGAATAATTAACGGGAAATCAGAAACTGGATATAATTGCATCGAACTAACCTCAAAGCATAAATAATCAGAAACTAAATGCAGATGCATTGAACTAACTTTAAAGAGTTATTAACAAGAAATCTAAAAACTGAATCCAAATGCAATGAACTAATATCAAAGACTAATTAATTAAACATTGAAAAATGGATAAAACTGCATTGAACTAATCTAAATGAATAATTAATGGGAAATTATATTATAAATTTGATGTAACTGCATTGAACTAACCTTAAAAAATAATTAACGGGAAATCGGAAACTTGATGCAAATGCATTCAACTAACTTAAAAAGAACAATTAACACAAAATCGAAAATTGGATGCAACTGCATTGAACTAACCTCAAAGAATAATTAACGGAAAACTAAAAACTGGATGCAACTGCATTAAACTAAAATCAGAGATTAATTAACGAGAAATCAGAAATTGGATGCAAATGCATTGAAATAGCCTAAAAAATAGTTAACTGGAAATCAGGAGTCGGATGTAACTGCATCACGCTGACCTCAAAGCATAAATGTCTGTTTTTTTAGCCTTCTCACATAAGTAATTAGGAACCAAAAACGAAAGTGAGTTTATAAAAACAGACTCTTATATGTATGCAAACTGTATAGAAATTGTAAACTATCGAACTAACCTAGAAAAACAATTAATGGGAAATCAGAAACTGGATGCAAATATATTGAACTAATATCAAAGAGTAATTAATGGGAGATTGGAACCTGGATGCAAATGCAATGAACTAATCTCAAATACTAATTAACGAAACATCAAAAATTGGATGCAACTTTACTGAATTAACCTTAATGAATAACTAACGGGAAATCATAAAGTGGATGCAATTGCACTGAACTAACCTCAAATAATAATTAACGAGAAATCGGAAACTTGATGCAACTGCATTGAACTAACCTCAAAGAATAATTAATGAGAATTTGGAAACTAGATGCAACGTACTACATTAAACTAACCTCAAAGAATAATTAATGAAAAATCAGAAACTTGATGCAAATGCATTGAACTAATAACCCTAAAACATATTTGTATTATATGTAGGGGGAATAAATGTCTCGACAAATATAGTTTTACATTTTAAGTAGTGTTTATCATAATTCTTTTATTGTGATTGGGAATGTTTTGCTATTCAAGTAGCTTCAATATTATCTTCGCCACATTGGGCATTCTCACAAAACTTCAATCAAACTTCTATTGTTAAACCTAACAATAAAAAGAAGTCGGTAAGTTTTATCAAGGTTTGATGCTTCCTTTTTATAGAGCTATGCATAGTGGTGCAAGAAATTTAAATGAGTAATTAATATAATTTTTATATCTCATAGCTATGCATAGTTACTAATATTTTTTAGAATAATTTAATATAACGGCACCCGTTCGTAAAACACGTTCATATGACAAATCTGTTCGAGTGGGAGTAGTGTATTATTTGAGGATATGGAAACAATCAATTTGTTTTAGTGATTTGTACACATTAGTAGTAAAAAGCCGGCGGTGATGATTTCTTGCTAAATCACAATAAATATAATAAAACTATTATACAAGCTAGATCGAGTTTAAGATAATTCTATTTGAAAATTACGGATTAATATCCTAAACCACAAAGTGAAGAGGCTATTTCAATTTGATCCCTTAGTTTCCAAATACTTATGCACCATAATCACTGCCCATTAACGTATTTCGGTTTATTTTTAATAAAAATATATTGTGATTCGAAAATTTGCCACTAAATCATCATAAATCTAAAAAAACTATTATACAAGCTAGATCGAGTTTAAGATAATTCTATTTGAAAATTACTGATTAATATCCTAAACTACAAAGTGAAGAGGTTATCTCAATTTGATCTCTTAGTTTCCAAGTACTTATGCACCATTATCACTACTCATTAATGTATTTCGGTTTATTTTCAATAAAAATATATTCTGATTCAAAAATTTGCCGCTAAATCACCATAAATCTAAAAAAAATATTATACAAGCTAGATCGAGTTTAAGATAATTATATTTGAAAATTATTGATTAATATCATAAACCACAAACTGAAGAGGCTATCTCAATTTGATCCCTTAGTTTCCAAGTATTTATGCACCATAATCGATGCTCATTAACTTATTTCAGTTTATTTTCAATAAAAATATATTCTGATTCAAAAATTTGTGTAAAACATTTTGTGAAAACTTTTTCAGCACACAAAATATTTAATAGATCCCGGGCGTATGCCCGGGTCCAAAATCTAGTTAAGTCTAGTTTGGGCCCAGTTTAAGTTAAGTTTTGGGACAGTTTTCTTTGTTTGTTTTCGGGCCGAACTCAGTTGTGTTTTGGGCCAGTTCAGCCTAAAGTTTTTGGGCCCGTTTCTAATATTGCTTGGGACCAGTCCATTGGACTTAAAATAGATCTGTTTGGGTTTTCCAATGTTTAAACTTTCGGGTTCTAAGGTTGGGCTCGGCCAGTTGGGTCCGAACCATTACCTTGGTCATGAGCTCATGAGCCATGCACCTTTGCCCTTAGCCATGAACCATGGCTATGCCCATGAACCGGTCGAACATGGAAACGACAGATTGACTTTGACCAGGACCTGTTGACTTTGACCAGGACAGTTTGACTTTGACCAAGACATGGTGACTTTGACTTTGACCATGACATGTTGAGTTTGACCTTGACCATGATGTGTTGACCTTTGACCGTTGACTTTGACTGTTGACCGTTGACTGGGAATGTTGACTTTTCTAGTTTTTCACATATTTGATTATATAAAATATTGTCGTTATTGTATAACTTGGTTGGTCATTATCTAATTAAGATTTGACGTGAGTAGTGTGTAAAACATATATATATATATTAGGCTTTGATTGTGGACTGTGGACTGTTTAATTGTGCTACGTTTTGTGTTGTATATTATATGAACATATGTAGTAATAAAATGCTGTGGAAGCTTGTATAACCTTGGTTGGTCAATTATCTAATTAAGATTTGACCTTGATGTTGTGTATTTTTGACACGTGACGATATTGAGATATTAGGAGATATTATATTCCTAATACGTTATAATAAAAATGTATGCGATACGTTGAAACATTGTGACAGGATATAATATGTTGGGATAGTTATATTAATGCAATATCTTTTAGAAATGTATATACGCTCCATTATTATATATGTGAGATGCTACTATGAGGTAGCATAATATTGGTGAATATTTGCCCACGGGAGTGTGGTGTAGTGCAATAATATATTGGCACGTGAAAGAATGAAAGTGACTATGAGATATAATTGAGATGTTTCTAGATATTATGGCTTAGTGCAATAAGATAATTGACCTACATGTGATATAGTAGAAATGTTTATGAGTCATTAATGTATGACTTTTTGAATAAATTACGTAACTAAAAATCCCTAGAACCCGACTACCACAACTCATGTGATTGGCCCTTCCGGCGTTTCAAGTTAATCACGAATGGCCTTGGCGGCCCTTCGGGCGTTTCATTAAAATTTGAATGGCCCTCCGGCGAGCCGAATAATAGTGGCTTGATTATTCCGTTCGCAAAATAGAAACGATGATGCATAATATTTTATGCCGAATAGTGGCGGTGCTTACATAGATTTGGCTTCCGTGAGGATTTACGGTGTCGCGGCATCCCGGGGTGGTTACGCATCGAGTGGCTCATTATGTAAAGGGAGGCATGTGGATGTACATGTTCGGCGTTGGGTAGCGATTGTGGTAGCGGAAAACTAGGTAAGACATAGAGACGACGTGATTTTAGGGACACGCAAAGGAAACCTTAATTAATATAATTATGGTAATATATTTGTTAATGATGTATATGTAGATAGATGATTATATATGGTTTTGCAGAAGGGTGGGTCAAACTAATTACTTGGGCAGAGACGACCCACTCTGTGATTGAGCATGGAATGAGGTAAGTATATAATATGCTTGACTGGTCGTAGTTTAGTTAGAACCTAAGGCGCCTCGTGGAGGAACTACATGCCTTATTTATTATGTGTATAGTTGGTTGTGTGGTTAGTGGGAAGTTAAGGCGCATCAGTGGAGGAACTACCTGCCTTAATTATTATTCTTAAGGATGTTTTATTAGTCGTTGAAAGTTAAGGCGCCTCGATGGAGGAACTAACTGCCTTGTGGATTGTGTATATATACGTATTATTATATGTTGTTTTTAGGGCTACTCACACCAGCATTGTTTATAATGCTGACCCGATTTGCATGTTTGCTTATCGGGTGTGTTCATTCAATGAACATAGTTGATAAGTTTTGACAGGTTTAGTGTTGAAGAAGGAAGGTCAAGGCAACGCTTGTGGTTTGCATTAAGCGTTACATCCACTACAACGTAATCAAAGACTTTTGTGACGGCTAGGAGGCGTCCACAATTATTTTTGTGGCCTTTACAAGGCGTTGAAATTTAAAGCGCCTCTATTGGTGTCGAATTATTTGTGACGCCAAAGTGCCGTCACAATTGACATAATTATCGACGCAGATGCGCCGTCACTAAATATGAATTACTAACGCCTTTGTCGCCGTCACTAAATGTGTATTACTAACGCTTCGTCGCCACTAAATTTGCATTTGTCGTCACTATTGAACTTTCGAATTGCCCCAAAAAACCGGCGCTTATAACTTGGTGCCAAAACAAATTAACGCCTCGATCACAAGAATTATAAATTTGTCTTTTTTTTAAAATGCTTACTGACGTCTGTCAGGCGTCACAAATTATTATTTATTTAAAAAATAATAATATTACTGACGCCTGTCAGACAGGCGTCACAAGTTATTATTTATTTATAAAAAAATATTTTCTTTTGATTTCCATCCTAATATTTATATTTTTTTTCCCCTGAAATCGGCTGCATAAATACAACCACATAAACCCCAAACACATAATATAATTACGACTACAAGCAAGTATATACAAGGAAAATCTTAGTAATAACCATCACCAAAATTTGACTAAGTATATATATCACTAAATGAATAACATGTAAATTAAAAGATATAGATGTATGGATATAGCATAATCTACCAACATACTATTTCAATATAATCTCTATAGAACAACTCAAGATCACATCCTAAGAAGCAAGAGCATGGGGTCCTTGACGATTCTCCTGGCAGTCTCGCTCTAAAACAAACACACCCTGGACCAAGCCGGGCTACTACAGATCTTCGGGTGATGTGCATTTTTCCTTCATAAAACAACTAGACCTTAGTCAATACAAGCTAAGGAACCACTAAAACAAGCTATTGACTAGTCAATATACACAATTTTCACTAACCGCAATCGTAACATAATATGCTCGCCACATGCATGATTTCACAAAAAAATAAAGTTTACTAGCATTTAGACTGTTAAGAGTAGAACCTTTTCAGCACTCCTAAACCTCGGCTTCCAACCACGAGAATCAAGCTTCAAGTCATCAACTACATCACAAAGTTTATCCCTCGGATCGCCCTAATAAATCTTAAACACCACAAGAATCCGCTCCATTCAAGTACAAAATCAAACGAGAGAAAAAGATCATTTAAAATGGTATGAAACGGTTCTCGTGGCTAAATGGTTAAGGAATTATCGAGCTCTGCAAGCCAACCAAGGCTGCAGATGGTTTAGGAAGTTAATAAATATTCAACCAAAAGAAAATATATTGTACATGCAGCAAATTAGCAAGTGAATTTCACGAAGTTCTTATTGCAAAAAAGAGGTTTTGAGTTCCTTGACAGTAAAATTTCCATACACATGACAAAGTTACAAGACATTCTATATGAAAACCCGGCAACGCATTAACTTCTTCTATTCGGACATAAAAATGATGCTTTGTGTTGCAAAAACTATTAACATATGCTAACAACTTCAAGATGTGCAAATACATTCCCCTCAAGATCCCCGACATTATAACCGTGGATTTACGTAGTCTCGTGTGTTTAAGAGTTCAGGATGGTTTGGGATTTGTTTAGACTAGTTATAAAATTCTAATTTGAAACCTGAGTAAAACCAATTAGCAATAAAATACAATAAGAAACTTAAACACACCTGGATGAGCTTATTGGCATTATCGTAACGCCATGTTCTTCCAAAACCTCACAGAGCTTGCCTACTATAATGTTTGAGCCTTTTAGTGCATCACAAAATACCTGCACAATAAAGCATAAGTAAACTTGTTACTCCATGTAATGTCAATCATCTGGATAATGGAGCATATAGCCCTTGACTAAAGACAGTTCATCGATCGAATGAACCAAACAATGCAAAGATAGACACAAATGCATTGTAATTATTTTTGGTGAAATAGATATAATATTTAAATTCAGAACTAGAGAAGCTAACCATATTTGTGCGTAGTGAAGCAAAGATCCACTTTGAGTCCTTTGATTTCATTCAGTCCATCTCAAGATAAAACCAAGTAACGATTGATTCGATTCACTTCATCCATCCAGTTTAAAACCGATGGAAATCACAATCGATAACATCCGCTACTAGATACTAAGTAGCTTTTAGCAATATACATTGCTAATGAATAATGAGACCAGCCAAGGGAATAACGGCGTGATGTCGAGGTAGCATCAATATATAAGAAAACATAGACAACCCGCTATAATTTTTGCTTTCCTGTGATCCCCTCGAGCTTGCAAACACTCTCTTGCAATGCAACAAAAGCTGCAGCCAAGATAAGATCCCCACTTGCCTCATTCCACCATCTAATGTTTTCCTCGGTCTTCTAGCCCGAAATTGAAACAAATAAGTTGCTATCAACTCTCGAAAAGAATTTAGCAAAGAAAAAAGACCAATGCAAACCAGGAGAGCTTACACGATTTGGCAAGGCCGGCCATTAACCGGTAAGTAGAGTTGTCAATTTCACTACCTCGAAATCAGCATTACAACACGGTGATTTTTATCCCAAGACATCCACCTACATATATGTACTCTAGTCCGACTCGACTTAACTACACAAAGTATCAAGATTAGACATTTGTATCCTTTATACAGACATATAAGCAATTTAGTATTTGAAAATATAAAACCTTCATGAATCCAACCCACATACACATACACATTGTTACTTTTCAGCTTTTTGTCTTTTCGTTTTTGGTCCAAAACATTGAGGAACTATATTATCATAGCCACATACACATTGTTACTTACCACTGATGCATTAAATATGCGTGCTCCATCTATGTGAAGCTTCAGGCCATGTTTTTTCGCTACCTCTCCAACTTGATCGGTATACTCAATAGAGACGATTTGAAGACGATTTCAACAACACTAGTGTCACTTTCTGCCCTTTGTCTGCCAAGAAAATAATTTGGATTCATCAAAGCGGAATCAGCAGTAATAGGCCTTCTCAACGGCTGATTAGGCATACTCATATCAATAATAACAACACTATTCTGCGGTGATGTTTCTCGTACACATATATACTTATCCGATTCCATCGTTACATGTGTAATTCCAATACTAGGCAACTACAAATCACATAAAAACATAATCAGCTCAACATTCAATAATTCAGATCCAACAGGAATCGGGGTTGTAGTAAGTGGGGAGTTTGACTTGCCTTTAGGCCCACTATCATCAACTCTTATCCTCTTACGGGAAAGAATCCGTTGTGGACATAGTAAACCCGCTACTAGGAGCCGCCCTTAGCCCATTCTCGACTTTTAGGCAGTCATCGAGGGTTGACGAATTCCTTATCAAGCTAAAAGCAAACGGAAGGTACACCTTACTCATGAACAAAAATATGCAACCTCTGGGGGTAGAATATTTCTAGTGGACCTTATGCCAAAACCTCGGAAGATTATTAGTAAATGGTTTCATGGGTGACTAGGTCTAGTCGTCTATCCAATCTAACTAACTGTCGCTTCGAGGGTAAAACCCGACAACTCATGATAAACTATCAAGAAATTATAATATACTCGAGATCAAAAGCTAGTTCTTGAAATAATACAACGGAAAATATTTCCTTCGCTGAGACAGACTCTAGCTGAGCATCAATGAGATTCAGAGTTTCTTCAACCAGGCATGTTAAACTGTCATCGGTAACTTTGCGGTGTCCTTATTGTGTTCTATAGAAACGACTTTTAACATCCCGGCTGTCGACCTTGGCAACAAACAAATAAAAAATCTCTTAATCCTTTTCAGTTGAAATAAATAAATAATGGAATCATCTGCTCAGATTTCTCACCTAAAGCTGGAGCAGCTGGTGGTACTTCAACCTCCTGCGCTAGGCGATTCCAACCACGCCTAACTTTCCTGTCTAAGTCCATCACCTGCAAAGGAGTAATAAGCATTAATAACCCAAGTAACAATGAGAAGCGTTTAACAAGATGGAATGAAACCCACCAATCTCTCGCAAAACTGTGCGAGCTCAGCTTTGAACTTGGGCACATGCGCATTGCTTGAACACAGAACAAAGCGGCCAACAGAGTTGCTCTAGACCGTGGGTTGGACACTTTAGCTTCCCAGACAAGAATATGAAACTTTCATGTGATATGCTAAAGAAGAATAAGCGGAAAGTATGAATATGAAAAATCCAATACCACGAATTCAAAAAAATCATTATTTTGGTCTCAAAGAAAGAAGACTAAATCAGTTCAAGTAGTGAAACAAATCACAAATCACAAGACACATAGTTATTGTTTTTATGCACGAGAAAATCATCCACAGTTTCATCACTAGAAATCTTCCCTCTAACCATTGACAAGTGTCAACTTTCTATTTGTCCCACAAGCCCACATAGAATATGTTCCCACGTATAAAATTCACAACTCCGCACACACACACACACCCCTGCCCCTTTCTCTTTCTCTTTCTCTTTCTCTCTCCTTCTCTCGGTGCTGAAATAAAATAATAACATTGAGCATAGTGAAAGACATGCAAATAATCGAAATAGAAGTTATATATAAGAAACCAATTCAAGTTAAGACAACCCGAGATGCAGAGGCTCTTTACTTCTGAACATTACTTTGAATCAGCTCATTTGTATACCATCTACGTCATGAGAGAGACATTGGCCCCATGCATTGGATGAATCAAGGAATGTGCAAAGATTACCAATCAAAATAAACACTCGACAATGAAACGAGAACAATCATACATGACGCTATTTCTTGGGTGACCCATACTAATAACCAAGTGCTTTAATCCATTGGGAGACATATACCACTACCAATCTAAATAAACACTAAATAACAGAGCGAGAACAATCATACATGACGCTCTTGGGTAACTATACTAATAATCAAGTGCTTTAATTCATTGGAAAATATATACCAATCACTATACCTAAATTAAACATAAAGTCCCCGAGGTAAACATTGTAATTGGATCTGCATTATATGACATATTAAGCAAATGAAATACATGGTTTTGCATTCTTTATAACTTACGTGTGTCTCCAAGAGTGACTCGAAACTTACTTGATGGTTTTGCATGACAAGACATCCAAGACTCAATTTTTAAGCAACTCGGAGGAACCGCACATCCCCAAAGATGTATCATTTATTAAAATTATGAACGCGGTTGCCATCACAATATGGTTAGAATAGCCAAATTATTTCCCGCGTCTTTGATACAAACATACTTGGCAGTTAAATTAGAAATTCATAGCTAACCGATACAGGATCGACTAGCAAACCGTGTCTACTTCTTCGAGGATTAATTGGACCAATTAAGAGTTTTTGCGAATGATTTTCATGTCCAAAGACCGACTAACTACACCAAAGAGAAACCATCGAAGCTCTAGATTTTTGAACATTGGGAGAAAAAAATGTTACCTTGGTAGCTTCTTTCACTTTGAATAAATTATATAACCACCGATACCATCGTAAGTCACCAACCAATAATCTGACTCATCTTGAATGTCACTTAAATGCTAAAAGATATCATCTACCACTACTTAAATATCGGTTTACATTAATGCTACAATCAATGACAAGCAAATAACTTCTCAATTAATTCAATCAGAAAAAAAGTATTTAAGACGAATTTGGCGAGAGAATACTTACAGATTCCAAATGAGAGTAAGGAACTTGACGAAGTTAACATCTCCAAGACAAGCAGCCAAGACTCCATATATCATTTGCAAGCCCATAGCCATGACTCTTCCCGTTGACAACCTACATTTCACAAAATGTATTATGACTTAACAAAACATTACATACATTATTCATGAATTCAAAAGGCAGATCATCCATGCATTGATTGGTATTGAACAATTAAAACTGACTTCCCCAATCAGATTGAAGAAACCGACAATTCCATATGGAAATTACCATTTAAAAAAAAAAATCTAATTGCTAATCTAATGCCCTAAGAATTACCTTTTGTTGTTGTTGTTGTTTCCCCTTAGCTCACTCACTTGTCTCTTCTAGTGGAAGATCCTCCAATTGTGTCTTTGGAATCCAACTATAGTAGAACCTCTTGTTTTGATGCATAAACAAGAATGTGTGTGCAAGGAATTCCATTATTAGATCATGTCAAACCTTGCTTTGGAAGGAAATCGTCGTAAAAAATAGCGGCATGTTAACTCATTCACCAAGAAAATTATAAACCCTAGAAAACGAAATCAAGAATTGCAAACCCAAAACCCAAATCAAAAAAAAAAACTAATCTTTATAGAAACCGACCTTTAAAATATCGGAAAGATGGTACCTTTGTCATAAGATGAAGATTTTGAGATGAACAAACTACCTCTTTTAGTTCATTTTCATCAAAACTTGGAGAAGATGAACGGAAAACGGAGTGGAATTCAATTCATTGAGAAAAGTGGAGAAGAAGATTGAGAAAAGTGGGATGGGGTTTCTTCTTGTGTGTTGAGAAGAAATCGCAAAGATTGGATTTTGACGCCTCTTCCTTCGCACTGCCAAACACGTGATCTCAGATCTTTATTACGTTGATGCCTCCTTGCCGTCACTAAGTTTTCAACAAATTTCATAAATAAAGTAAAACGAATTTTTTAGATTTATTGTGGCCAAACAACAATATCGACGGCACTTTGACGTCACAAATTTTCTGACGCCTATTTGGTGTCACAAATTGGGAAAAGCCCCTGTCACAAAAAAGCTATTATGGTGTAGTGATCTCCGGATACGTTTTGTTTTTCCTTTGAGGTGATATAGATTTTCAGTTGAGATAAGGTTATTTGCATTTTCATTTGTAAATTGTTTTTGGTAATGAAGAGGACTGTTGTTTAAGTTAAAATTTTTATTAGTTTTTAATTATCCGCATATTTTAAACTGTTTATGGGTTTTTGGAAGTGGAGAGTGCGTCACACCTCGGAGATCGAAGAGTCGGGGACAAATAATGTTTTTCCGAATTCTGTCGAAATTCGGGGTGTGACAATTATTATTTAAGATTAGTTTAATGCAGTTGTATCTATATTCCGATTTTCTATTAATTACTTTTAAATATTAGTTTAATGCTTGCATTTGCATCCAGTTTCCGATTTCCCATTAAATATTATTTGAGGTTAGTTCGATGTATTTGAATCTAGTTTTCGGTTCTCCATTAATTGTTCTTTGACGTTAGTTTCATTCAGTATTATATATGTTTTGAAATATTTGTCATTATTGCTTTGCCGTTATTTTTTTTTTCCATTTTCTATTATATATTTTGTGATGTTATTTTTTGTATAATTTAATTTTTCACATGTAATTTGTTTTGGTTTGGTATATAATTTATTTAAGCCCAACGTCCACTTTAACTGAAAATTATATATATATATATATATATATATATATATTGTGACCAGAATTGTGATATATATATATATATATTGTTGAAAATTTATAAATTTATAAATTTAATTGGAATCTGTCGTAATTATTGTGACCAGAATTGTGATTTTTTGAATCCTTAACTATGAATAAATGTTGAAATCCTATTGTGGATGACGCATCAAATCGAAACGGTTTTAGAAAAATTGTTTTCGGTGGAAACTATTGTTTTAAGCAATTTAGTTTTTTTGTCTCATATTTTTTTTCGTAATTGGCTATATTTTTTGGGAAAAGTTAGAGACTCTATGAAACTTTAGATATGATTGTTTTTGTGAAACTCTAGATGGAATTGTTTTTTCGTAATTAGTTATAGTGTTTAGAAAAAGTTAGAGACTCTATGAAACTTTATATGAGATTGTTTTCTTATTTATATCATACTTTTTTATAAGTAGTAATAGAGTTTAGAAAAAACTGGAGTCCCTACGAGTGTTCCAAAAAAATAGATTGGTGAGGATGTTCCAATTCTTTATATATATATATAAAGAATTGGAATATGTCATAATTATTGTGGTCGTAATTGTGATTTTTTGAATCCTTAACTATGAATAAATGTCTAAATCACACAGTGGATGGCGCATCAAATCGAAATGATTTTAGAAAAATCGTTTTCGGTGGAAATTATTGTTTTTAGCAATTTAGTTTTTTGTTTACTATTTTTTTTTTCGTAATTAGCTATATTGTTTAGAAAAAGTTGGAGATTTTGTGAAACTCTAGATGTAATTGTTTTTTCATAATTAGCTATAGTGTTTAGAAAAAGTTAGAGAGTATGTAAAACTCTAGATGGGATTATTTATTTATTTATATCCTACTTTTTTTTATATATAGAATTTAGAAAAAACTGCTTTTATATTTAGTAATAGAGTTTAAAAAAAATTGGAGTCTTTGTGAGGATATAGTTATAATATATATCTAAAGATAAAGATAAATATTTGTTTCCTATATTTTATCTCCTATTTTTTCTTAATTAGCGACACTCTAGAAAAGCTTCCTCAATTGAAAAGGGTAGAGCTATAATATATATATATATAAAGATAAAGACATTATTAGGAAAATATTTTATATGGTTTCCGTAAAATATTTCCTCTATTTTTTACACTAAAATAATTCAATCATTTACAGTATCGAAGGGTATTTTGCTCCAAAATCCCTCAGAAATACTAAAGATGTACTGATGAAAATTTAAAAGTCCAATTTTGCTAGTGTATTCTTATGTTCATTTTTGACTTTCGACTTTCGAGACCCAGTGTTACTTATCGATAATGAGAGCAATTTTATAATGTTCCATGTTCCATCATTTTAAAATTAGTCTTTTTATTGCATTGATCCATGATTTACACACAAGATGCACGTACAAGTCACGTCTATAATGAGTAGATCAACCATAGTCGATGGCGATTTTTTATTATACTATTGGTGAGCAATCACTGATTATATTTTCAATTCGTGAGCTTCATTTAAAAAAATAACAAATATAATTTTGATTTTTTCCCATGAAAATGAATCAGTTATATGGAATGATACACATTTTTACAAGTCACTTAAACTCTTTCTCTAATTACTCGCGATCAGCACGTTGAACATCACCTCTTTCTATTTTTTCTTCAGGGACTTTCACATTATTTGCCTTCACTCCTACCTGTACCTGGTGGCCCTTGATGGATTTTTCTAACATTTCTTCTACTTTATCACCTACATCGTCCACCTACATTTGCATTAGAAAATTGCTCAGTATTTCCAAACAAATTCATTTCCCATGTGAGCTTTCTTGCTTTAAGCTGTTCTGTACTTCAGAATGTGTATGTATACATATTATTGCTAGGAAACACACGGTGAAGTAGAGTCATAAATGTTTGAATAAAAAAACACGTTTAAGAAATGAAAGTGTATCACAATTCACAAAACAACCATTGAAATATTGAATTGTGAAATGATGTAACTGTTGATTGACGTCACAAGCAAAATGGTTGAGTTACTCCAAAGTCAAAGACGCAACACATGCAAATTTTGACAATTCAAGGGATGTAGTTTAAATGGAAAGTTCTCATGGGATGGCTTTTTGTTTAAAACAGAAGGTTAAAAATGTTTAATGCAACTTGGGATTGACTAGTACAAAACAATGTTCAGAAGGCTTGGTTATAAAAATAAGAAGCAAGGAATCTTTAATTGGTAGGAAGTAGGAACTAGGAACTTCAAGTGAAATAAACACGTGCTCGATGTGGTCTTGTATTGCAATTTATTAGACAACATATAGAAAGTAAAATTTGTTTAAAGTGAAAGTAAGACCTTGTCCAAGAGCTCCTGTGTTAAATCAGCACCCTTGATTAGTCCCTCAGCTACCTCATCAATCCTTTCGATCGCCTGCTTGAGCTTTGAACCATCAGGAAGATCATCTGTAATGTCGTCGGCTATCTTGTCCACTTTCACGGCGACCTCTTCTATTATCTCTGACACACATTCAATCGTCTGTAGGGTTGAATCAAATTTATCTATACATCCAACAGCACAAGGATCAATACATCAGCATTTTGATGTGATAAAGGAAACAATTCTGCAGTAAAGGTTGTGCTTATTTACTTCGCAAACTTTTCCAAGTTAGATCTTGGGCTAAACAGGGGTTATACAAGGACTTGACAGGCTTATATGATTTTCCATCACCAAAATCTCAAAGAATATAATGCATAGGAGAATATCATTTTGCAGTTTTGAAAGTGCATTGATGATTTTGTGTTTATCAAAATTGTACATACAGAAGGTACTTACTTTTAAGTGCAAGCAATGGTCCCCATTTGCTCTTGAAGAAAGGTAAAATCATCGGTATGATAGTCAACAACATCCAGTTTGACCTGATTCATACACAAGTAAGACGAAAATTATACATCCACCAAGTGTAATTATACATCCACCAGTTAAGAAGAAGGGGAACAAAAGTATATATCCACCAAGTAGAGAAGTTACCATCCAGGAAAAGGGGATCCAGAAGGCATTGGAGGTGTTGGAGGAAGGTTGTTAAGTGCATTTAAATCCCTGCATTCAACCAATACAAACAAATTAACGTGTGAAAAAGAATCTACAAATTCAACTAAGTAGTCATAAGAGGAACTAGAAATGTAGAACAAAAACTAATCAATCAATGAAGATTACATCTTTATAGTACGATGGGCTCTCCCTCGACGATTGATATTGGACAAACTTAAATGTTTACTCGTTGAGTCGCAATATCCATACTTCGCTGTGTGTATCCATGGGAGAGAACATGTATTATGGACAGAAGAAAAAGATCTATATTGAGAACTATGATGAAGTTTTTCAAACTGGTGAGAACTTAAAGAATTAGTTGTTGTAGTTAACATAGTTGATAGAACACTCATTCGCTGAAAAGGTTATCCGCTTATGAAAGCTCTCCAAGCTCAAATGAATTACTTGTTAAGGAGAGTGTGATGCTTAGTGCTTGTTGTTCTTAAATTCCAACTTCTATGAATATATATATAATGGCCATTTGCAAGCATGCTTTCGTAATTTATATCCAATTATCTAAATCCCAATGTCGTCGTTTTCTGTAACTTGCCAACTTTGCCGTGGTTGTACAATATGATTTTTATACTTCCACTTACTATTTTTTTCTCTTACTTTTTTCCCTGTAGTGGTTGTACTTTGAAAGTCTTTGGTAGATAACGTGTGGATAATATGTTAAAACGAGGTCTAATGAAGCATATGAGGAAATAATTAGCGTATCCGTATTGGTTTTTATATGATCTACTGCTGATGCAGCCTTGCAGCCTGCACATGTATTAAACGGTTTAAACGAGGTCTATTGGATTCATTGATTGACCTAGCTTGTTTCTTTACCGCAATTTACACATTTCCATCCAGTAAAAAACATTTCTGGGTCGATGTTTATTTGTTCACTAATATTTTAATTATTTAGAAGATTTTGCCAGAAACAGATCATCCAAGTTGAATAAAGAAATTTGGTATACAAGTCTATCTGGTGAGTCTGGTCTGGATCCATAACTATTGGACTAAAATTTATCATTTTAAGCTAAGGCTTCAGTTCGCATTGTTGGAATTATTTTTCTTCAAGTATGTGCAACATATATCCAATTTTGGTGCAAGTATACCAACGATTATCGATCTCATTTGCGCAAGTTTCACTCCAAAAAGTTGATTGTGAAGAAGCTTGATTTTAAAGCTTTTGACATGACTTTCAGGAATTCAGTCCAGAGTATTGTAGATTCAAAATCTGAAGAAAAATGCAATTCAGTATTTCAGGCTTTCAGCGATGCGGCAATGCAAAATGATGCAATCGATCCAGTCCATCGATAACTTTCTTTGTTATTTTCTTATCTCTTTTTTATTAATTTATTGGAGTAATTTTTATAAGTTCAACTCTTCCCATTCAATATTCCCGTACGTAAGGTCCAGCACAGCTACTGCACAAGTCAGAGGCCGTTCAGGGCACCCTAGTTGGTATCATGCGTGTTCCATGCACGTTCTCCTTAATTAAGTTTTATGTCATAAAAAATTGAAGTTGTTCAATAGAATAGAAATATAAAATTAGCCCAAACAGATCATTACAACATGTACTTTTTAATGCCAACACCATGTCATTATCTAAGTCATTAATCAATCTAAGATTTTGTGAAAAGAAAAGCCAAATGAATTGTTCTCCGATCCTCAAGGAAGATTTATACAGAACGCCAAATGAATTTTCTATTAAGTGTATGACAAGGATTGATACACTCATACACACTATCACCTAACGGCACTTAATGCTGTTCATTTCTTTCCTGGGGCTTTCGCAACTGCCACACCTACGAGATCCTTGGCGGATTTCTCTATGACTTTCTCCACCTTTTTCTCAACCTTTTCCACCTGCAGTTCCAATCTGAACGTTAGTAGAAGTAATTCCTCAAAATACAATTGTACATGTTATCAATAAGTTCATTTCCGTTGGGCCAAGTTTGAATCCACAATCGAACTGCTGTAGTACTTTTACACAAGGAAAGAGTATATGAAACTTCCTTTTAAAGCAGGACTTTTCAAATTTTAGGATAGATGGTGGTTATTGTACATAAAGAGCAGAGCAACCAGCTTGAACAACAAAGTTTTATTAGAATTCAAGCTTCGTGAAAAAGAGCAGAACGAAGCAAACTTGTAACTGACGATAATTGGCAGAAACAACCATTGAGTTGCAAATGTAGGAACTTAAAATTTAGTTAAAATTTACATAAGTTCGGTGTTGTTGACTTGTTGATCTAAAACAGATAAGGAACTAAAATAGACTTCAAAAATATTAGTCTAAACTCTAAAGTGAATGCAACTAGCTCAATTAATCAAGATTTAAGGCTAACCTGTAGAAAGTAAAAAAAGTTAAGTTAAACAAGTGAAAGCAGTAAAACCTTGTCCACGAATTCTTCAGCCAAATCAGCGCCCTTGATTACATTCTCAGCTAAAAGATCAACCATTTGAATCGCCGTTTTGAGCCTTGAACCATCAGGAAGATTATCTGTGATCTTATCAGCTATATTGTCCACTTTCACGGCCACTTCTTCTATCACCTCTGCCACAGTCTCCACGGTCGCTAGGGCTGTATCCATTTTCTCTGTATATCCAATTACGAAGAATCAATTTACGACTTGATCTTATCATGCATCTTTTTAACTGTTTTATTTATGTATTTTCTAACATTGAAATTAAATCCATAAAGTTCAAAATGATAGTCCATGCGTATGGCAAAGGCAGCTAGCTAGTGCATGCAAAGAAGTGAGAACTCTAGTATATATGCTCCAGATGGTCCATGACTAGGTTACCTCGTTCCTTAATATGTGGACTATAAATATGAGGTTCCCTGAATGGCTGAATGTTTGTTACCTTTCCTGTCTGTTCATGAGTTTATGCTGAAGATACTTACGTTTAATGGCAATTAGTGATCCCCAGTTGCCACTTAAGAGTGGTAGAATTATCGGCAAGATGGTAAACAACATCCATTTTGACCTAATTCATACACGAATACATGCAAGCAGAGAAATACACTTAAATGCCAGTCAGGAAGGTAAGATAGAAATTATAAGAAAAAGGAACTAAAGTTATCAACCAGGTAATCAACCAGATAAATGATTACCATCCAGGGAAAGAGGATCCTGAGGGGATTGGAGGTCCTGGATTAAGGTTGTTGTTAACTGCATTTGAATCCCTACATTCAAGCAATATAAACAAATTAAGGCTGGCATGTCTATGAAAGTACTATAATTAGTCATCATAGGAGCTAGAAATGTAAGAACAAGAAGTAATGACTTAAACTGATGAAGATTACATCTTTATAGTATGATATGCTAGCCCGGGACGGTTGATATTGGACAAGTACAAATGTTGTTTTGTCGGGTAACAATAAGCGTGCTTGGCAGTGGGAGGAAGACAGCTTGTAACATGGACAGAAGAACGAAACATATTTCGAGTATCAAGATGATGGAGTCTTTCCATCTGGTAATTGCTGAAGGACGCAGTTGTCGACGACATAGTAGATTCAAAACTTAGTTGTTTGTTAACGATACCACAGTTTTCCAACTTAAATGCGTAATTGTTAAGGAGGGAACGATACATGGTGGTCTACTTGTATATTAGTAATTTGATCAATATATAATCAACATTATTAGTCTATTTACCACGTGTTAGCATATATATATTTCCATAATTTATTTCGAAGTATCCTAATCAAATCGTCCCTCGCCTACTTTTGACAACTTTGCATTGGTCGTTCACTTAGGTTTTTATTCTTATTTTAAATCAAGTAGTATACATTCAAAGTCTTCTGATAGATAATGTGTTCAGGGGATATGATGTAAAACGGATTATATGTAATCCACTTGAAGAATACATGAGAATAATCATGTATGATGATTTGGTACTTAATCGTTTGTACTTCAGAAACATGTGGATTCAAGTTGTTAATTTTAATCCTTTTAATCTTTATTTAAATTTTGTTCATGAATGATGTTAACTTTTTTATCTAATTTTTAACTTTGGTTAGGCTCCTCATCTCACGCAGATACAGGGAAGAACTTTGCAAGGCAAAGAGTGTTAAGACTTTAAAGCAAAGGAAGAGAAAAGTTGCTGATCTTCATGGATAAAATACCAAGAACAAGGGGAAAACTCTATGACATTATACATTTATTTATATTGTGAGTCAAGCAAAAATTTAGACCAACATATATGCTATGAACTATTATAAACCCACGGCATACAATCACATTGAGATGCGTGAGCAAACGTTATATACAATTAGTAATCATATAATAATTGGAAATCTTGGAAATATACAGTCACGAACGAACAAATTTGGAAACAGTCTTTATTACACAGCATCACATTTCACACTAGGTTTTCGATTTTTAGGCCATTCTTCATCACACCAGGGTCTTCTCCTTAGGTGACACAAAGCTTCGGCAACACCCTTGTACTGCGTATTTGCATCATCATGCTATTGCTTGGAAATCTTATCCTGATTTTGATAATCTTGACGTAAGGATGTGAATGATAGCCTGACAATGGCTATCTCGCCATTCTCGCCTTGGTAGGGGTGTGACCGCAGCCGAACCGAAGAAACTTAGTTGGGTCGGTTATCTGTCTTTAATCGGTTCGGTTGGGTTTAAGAAAAGAAGGGTCCGTCAGTATTGGGTTGGGCAGACTCCAAAAAACCAAAAAATCTAAAAAAACACAATTATTACAAGTGTCATTGGTCTCAAAAAGTTGTTTTGTATTGGGGACCTCCCAAACCTTTTCAGCCTTTCTCTTCTATTATCTTCTCTTTTCTTCCACCATCTTAAATCTTAAACTATGAAAACTATATTCTAACACTAACATTAAACATTTTGAATATATGCGTGTCTGATGGTGAATGAGAAAATTCAAAAACCCCAAGCTTAAACGAAAATTTAGTGGATTCGTTACAGTAAACCAAACGTTATGCCACACCAAACGGTCAGGTGTGGATTTGAGTCCAAAACAATGTGGCCATATATCATTTCAGGATTTAAACTTAGAAAAATATGGCTACAACCGATTTTGACTAAGTCTCCAACGATATGGCCTCACCGTTTGGACTAAGTCTCCAACAACGATATGGCCACACCGTTTGGACTAAGTCCCCAACGATATGGCCACACCGTTTGGGATTTGAACTTTGAAAAAATATAAAGTTCTGTTTTTTGGCCTCTTGACCGGTGTGGGCACATCATTTGGACTAAGTCTCAAACGTTGTCGCCAAGTCGTTTGGGACTTAGTCCAAACGATGTGACCACACTGATAAGTTTTTTTCTAAGTCCAAATCCCAAACGACATGGCCACATCGTTTTGGACTTGGTCGTTTTGTTTGGTTTTCGACAACGAATCCACTCCGTTTGGCCGTTTAAGCCGGATTTTAATTCAACTTTTTGGGACCAATGGCACAATTGTAATAATTGTTTTTTTTAAGACTTTTTGAGACCAATGACACACTTGTAATAATTATTTTTTTTTGGGATCTGCCCAACACAATATGGGTCCACTAGTAACAAATACCTTAAGAAATTAGAAAAGTAGAAAACCAACCAGACCAGACCATATAATTACCAAAACTACTAAAGTAGCTTATTTTTATTTATAATATATGATTATTCTTAAATAATTTTCAGTTCGACTATGGTTAGGGTCGACTACCCAAAAAATTAATAGTTGGGATCGTTTTTCAGTAGGTTTAGTTTTAGATCGATTAACCATATGGCGACAGTTGGGTTCGGATTTCTTAACGCATAAACTGATAAGTTCGGTTTGAATATTAGTCACCAGGCTCGATGCTCGTGAGCAACTCGGTGTTCAATTTTAAAGATGGAGTACAAAATCAAGTAGTTCGCGAAACATAGTACAAAATATCCCAATATATCGCGATATTTAGAGATATATATCCATATTTCAGAGAAATATATATAAATATCACGATATGTTCAGAGATATATATGACTGCAAATATCGGTGATATTTTGATGATATTTACGATATTTGCCACAATCAAAGAAACATTAACTTTGTAACAACACATTAATGGCGAATCACCAAGATAGCACACAAGGTGGATCTGCAATCCATAATGGTTCAAGCACACATCTATAAATAAAGAGAGATGAACTACGTAAGGCTTGATTCAAGTTTACCCCGAGAAACTTGATACGTAGGCAACTCTTATCCCAAGAAGAGTGCAGCTATTTCCTATCCAACAAATCATCAGGTCGTAGTCCCAAAATAACTAACATCTACATTGGCGCCGTCTACCGGTTCGTTTCCTTAAGAAAAGAACAACCACTCTTTTCTCAAGCCCACAAAGCTGGTTAGAAAAACCACAATGGAGCCCAACCTACAAGCATTGGCAGACCAAATGAAGACTATCCAAGAAGCCTTCATCACTTTACAACAAGAAAACCAGACAATGCAAGAGCAGGCCAACTCCAACGCCAACAATGGCACCACAGAATCCGGGGAGCATAACACTGTTACAACCCTAACCAACACCACCAATCAGCGTTTAGAAGACTTCGCACAAAAACTAGAGAAGTCAAGCGAAAGAGCCAACGCGATCCAGATCACTCAAAAGATGCTAGAGACGTACAAAGCATCACCATTCATCCAAGATATCCGAGACAAACAACATCCTTCAGAGTTCATCTAACTAAAGTTCCCGTTGTATGACGGTACCTCCTGCCCAGGCGAGCACGTAGCTCGCTTCGGCCAAATACTATCACTCTACAGCCATCCTGACTACGACTACCTGAAGTGCAAACTATTTCCAACCAGTTTAAAGGACGGAGCAATAGACTAGTTTTACATACTCCCTCCAGATTCGATCAACAACCCGGCCGGACCTTTGCGAGGCGTTAAATAGCGAGTTCGTCCATGCCGTAAAGAAGCGCGACCGACGGACTCCTTGTTTCAACTCAAGCAAGCTCATGGCGAAACGATCCGAGCCTTCCTAGGACGTTTTAAGAAGGACCTCCTCTCGCTGGAGTCAAGACTCAGTGACGGTTTTGCAATTTCTGCGTTCACAAACACCCTCTTGGACGAATCCAACCTAGCAGGGTCCTTCATGCGCAACAAGCCAGACACCTCAGCCGACCTGTATCACAGATTCGACAACTACATTGAGTACGAAGAGTGGATGGCCAAGTGCAAAGGCAAAGAGGTCCTCGCAATTAGCAACGAGCCAGACCCCAAGGAAAGCAAAAAATATTCAAACAACAACAACAACAACAAGAGATCCAACGCCAGCAAACCCTCATACACAAAGAGGGAATTCTCCAACTTCTCCAGAACGCCAAGTCAAATCCTGAAGAAAATATATACAGCACCATACTTCAAACCAAATATCAACAAAGTGATAGCCATACCAGAGCGTCCATACTGCCATTTCCAAAAACTCCACCACCACGACACCAATGATTGTCGGAGCCTTAAGCACTACCTCCAAGACCTAGTGGAGGAAGGCAAATTAAAAGAGTTCTTGCCATAAAGTGATCTAAGGCACAAGATGGATGCCAAACGCCACAGAAGCAGAAGCCGCAGCAATGAACGACCTGCCAACAACAAAAACAGAACCAGGAGCAAATCAACTCGACGATCTAAGTTTCTAGGTCGGTCAAGGCTCAACATGAGACAGCACTCCTCCGACCAAGAGGAGGACAAAGTAATCAACATGATTACAAACACCTCAAACGACAAAACTTCAGGTTGGGAGAAGTGCAGAAGAGTGGGAGCAATCCAAGAAATCTACCACCTCTCACACAAAGCCGAGATTATCAACCCCACCGACCCTAAGAGGACAACATCAATTTCATTCACAAAAGAGGATCTAGACAAGGTGTGTCTACCTCACAATGATGCATTGGTAGTGCATGTCAAAATCAACGGTTGGACAGTCAAAAGAGTCCTCATTGATCCAGGGAGCTCATGCAACATACTGTTCTATCAAACATACAAGGACATGCACCTGCCGGACTCGGTGATGATAGACCCCCAATGCACCGCTCTATGGGTTCAACGAAGATCGTACATATGTCATCAGAGACGTAATCCTACCAGTCTCCATTTGCGAAAAATAGGACATGGTCAAAACTTCAACACCCTTTAGTGTGATTGATGTCAGGTCGTCCTATACTGCCATTCTAAGACGTCGTTGGATTCACAAAATCCAAGCAATTCCATCAACCCTACACCAGGTCCTACGATATTCTGGTCCCAGAGGCATCATGGAGCTCAGAAGCAACCAACTAGAAGTTTACCAATGCAATCAGGTCAGCACTACGACCTCACCCTAGCCTCAGGTCGTCGAAGCTAAGGACGTCCCAGAAAGGCAGGATCCTCAAACATCCAAGCCCTCCAGCAACGGCATCAGAAAAGCTTACAGGAAAACAAGCTCATATAGAACCAGGAGAAAAAGTCAATTTGGGCACAACTGATGACCCAAAATTTGTTTATGTAGGGGCTGACTTATAACCCAAGCTCAAAGAGCAGCTTGTCAAATTTCTATCTCTCAATAAAGATGTTTTTACTTGGTCTTATATCGATATTCTAAGAATCGACCCTCAAGTCGCTTGCCACAAGTTGAATTTAGATCCAACCATCAAGCCTATTAAACAACGACCTAGGAAGCTAGCACTCAAGTTTCAAAAAGCCATAACGAAGAGATAGAAAAGCTCAAAAATGTTGGATTCATCGGAGAGTCGAAAAATTCGACGGCTTGCCAACATAGTAGTCGTTCCAAAGAAGAATGGTCAGGTACGACTCTGCATAGATTTCACCAACGTCAATAAGCACTGCCCAAAAGACAGCTTCCCCCTGCCAAGAATCGACATACTGGTAGACCAAACTTGCAGGCATGAGCTTTTGTCATTCATGGATGCATACAGTGGGTACAACCAAATACCACTTGCAGAAGAAGATCAGGAAAAGACATCCTTCATAACCGAGCAAGGTACGTTCTGCTATAACGTCCTACTGTTCGGCTTGAAGAACGCAGGAGCGACCTATCAAAAACTTGTCACCAAAATGTTCAAAGACTTGCTATGAGACACTATGGAGGTCTACATAAACGACATGGTGGTCAAAAGCGAAAAGGCAGGTGATCACATCTCCCACCTACAAGAGACCTTTGAACGACTTTGCCAAAACAAGATGAAGCTCAACCCAGCCAAATGCGTATTTGGAGTAGCCTCAGGGAAATTCTTAGGTTATCTCATCTCACAAAGACGCATTGAAGCAAACCCAGAACCGATACGAGCTCTCCTTGAAATGCCAGAACCAACCACAAAGCAACAAATCCACAAGTTATCTAGCATGGTTTCAGCCCTCAACAAATTCATTTCAAGAGCATCTGACAAATGCAGACCATTCCTGCAAATACTCAAAAAGGGAGCAACATTCACTTGGACAGACGAGTGTGATAAAGCCTTCACCGACCTGAAAGCTTATTTATCAACTCCACCCGTCCTATCCAAACTAGTGAAGGAGAAACACTAAGGATATACCTTGCAACTACCGACTTCGCAATCAGCTCAGTTCTCTTTCGCGAGCATGATGGAGTCGAAAAGCCGGTCTACTTCACCAGCAAGACGTTGGCAAATGCAGAAAAGCACTACTCTCAGAGTGAGAAAGCAATACTTTCTTTACTCTACTCAACTCGGAAGTTCTGGCATTACTTCCAATCTCACAGCATCAAGGTTATCACTGACGTACCCATTAAACAGGTATTGAGTTCTAACAACAAAACAGCCCGCATGGCCAAATGGGCTGAAGAACTCAGAGAACATCACATCGAGTTCGTTCCCAGAATGTCTTGCAAAGGTCAGGTCGTTGCTGATTTCTTGGCAGATTTCCCCGTTTTAGACATCCACTGGGAACCCGAGCCAATCACTTCACTCCATCAACAAGCCACCCCAGACACATGGCACCTCCACGTAGATGGCGCATGCAATAACACTGGTAGTGGGTGGGGGTCTGTATTAACTTCACGGAGGGAGCCCGGCCTACGTAAATCAATCAAAATCGATTTTAACGCCCAACAACGGCGAGAATCTGAAGCATTGATCACAGGCCTCGAATGGCACAAAGAACTACAAGTCTCAAAGCTTAAAGCTTATAGCGATTCCCAGCTAATCTTCAAGCAGATCACCAAAGAATATGTCACGAACGGAGCAAACTTGGCAAAGTGTGCTCAATTCGTTTATGACATAATCAGCTCGTTCAAAACATTCTCCTTAGACCATATTCCTCGAGAGGACAACAGACATGCAGATAGCTTGGCTTTCCTAGCCTCCAAAACACAAGAGGCATGTCCGACCACAGTCTACATTGACATTCTGGAACAACCTACTTACCAAAAAGAAAATATCAACAGCCTAACAGATTTCCAGCCCTCATCCGAAAAAGAGATCAATCAATCGTGGATGGGCCCATTCCTCAAGTTCATCTTACATGGTGAGATCCCATCAGAAACAAAGCATGCTCGTGCAATACAATTCTGAGCCCCAAGATACACAGTGATCAAAGGAAGACTATTCCGCAAATCAGCAGGAGGACCCCTCCTAAGGTGCATAACTCCAAGGGAGGGACAACTCATTTTCAACGAAATCCACAAAGGTGAATGTGGCAACCACGCAGGAGCAAGATCACTGGCACACAAAGCAATCGCCCAAGGATATTATTGATCAAGCATGCATATCGAGGCAAAAAGGTATGTTCTTAAATGCCTCCAATGCCAAACTTTTGGCCACAATCACCTTAGTCTAGCAAGGGAATTGATCAACATAGCCAGCCCATGGTCGTTCCACATGTGGGGGCTAGACATCATGGGACCATTCATCCCACAAAAGAAATCAGGGCTTAAATACGTCATAGCAGCCACATATTACTTCACCAAGTGGGTTGAAGCAATCCCACTAGTCCAAGTCAAGAAAGTCAACGTAATCAACTTCATCTAGACTAATATCATCACTAGATTTGGTCTACCCGCCCTAGTCATGGACAACGGAACACAATTTGCTGGCACACAAGTCAAGAATTTTCTACAAAAATGGCGCATCACCAAGCATTTAATTTTCTACACCTAGATATGCACAAAACAATGGCCAAGCAGAGGCCACCAACAAGGCCATCAAAGAAAACCTCCAAAAGAAGCTGGAGAGCAAGAAAAACCAATGGCCAGAGCAACTCAAAAACATTCTATGGGCATGCAGAACAACAGCTAGATCCAGTACAAATGAGTCTCCTTTCACACTTTGCTTCGAAACGGAAGCAGTGATACCATCAGAACTCACAATCACAACTACACAGTCTGACATTGTTGAATCAGGAGTCAATGACAACATCTTGGCAAAAGAAGTTGATCTCCTAGAAGAACGTAGAGAAACTGCCGCAATATCCCTAGCTCGGTACCACCAAACAGTCCAGCGTTCTTACAACAAGAAGGTCGTCCCAAGATCTTTCCAAGCTGGCGACCTAGTCCTCAAAAAGACTTTAGCACCAGCTAAACTCAACCCAACATGGGAAGGCTCCTACATTGTTGACAAAGTCATTGGAAATGGCGCATACTGGATCAAAACCCAGCTCGGTGATAGGCTTCCCTGACCATGGAATACAACTCTCCTCAAGCACTTTTATCAATAAGTTTTTTCTCCAATTACATAAGTCAATGTGAATAAAATCTCATCAACATTTTGAGTGCAGCTATCATTTTTGCATTACATGAGCACCTTGCATTTCACACTACGCAGCCCGACCTAAGACATCACAATGTCAGGTCGGATATCAAAGCCAGAGTTCAAAATGACTCAACAACAACAGCCACGCAGTGGTTAATTTCAATCAATTCAAATCAAGGTCCCCTAAAAGGACCCTAAACCAACTTAACACCAACGTTAGGATTAGGTATGGTTCAACTGTAATTGCCACTCAAAGGCCAATTATCAGACAAATTTAATCTAGGGGACCCCTAAAAGGACCCCCAAGTCAACTTACGACCTCACAAAGGGTTTAAGACAGACTCAAATATAATGGCCACTCAAAAGCTAATTATATCAATTAGAAGTTCCCCCAAAAGGAATGAATCAGGGCATACACCTAGGGACAAGACGAAGCCTAGGTGCCAACTACGCAAATGCATAAGGTCATACTCAAACGCTCTACAACCTGTGACAAAAGATGACCTAGCAAAGGCAAGCAATCCATCAGGACTAGTACTACGCAGCACAGATCCTCAAACAACAAACCAGTAAAAACAAAAGCAATCACATGCATACTTCAAGCCGACTTCAGCAAGTAAGTAATTTAAATATTTCTAATTACAAAGTCGGTTAGATACCGAAGCCCCCAGGTTATCCCGGGAAAATGACCTCAGTGTCCCCATCAAAAATAATATTGTATCAGTATCAAGAACAAAGAGTTGTTAATTTAAATATTGTTCAAAGACCTCCCAACCCAAGAACAAACACAAGACATTCAGAATCAATCCACACAATAAACATTATCCGCATTCAAAGGGTCCAGATCACCACCCTCTACAACACTAGAACCGGTAATCTGATCAACAACAACTTCGTAAAACATCCAAACCGAAATAATAGAAGGAAATTTGAGCAACCGGGTGGTAAAAACGACTTGGTGGATGATGGCGATCGATGGTCTACTAGCATCTTTACCAAAGACTGGCAGCAGATTAACTTGCTATTGCAGCCCACTTTCAACGGACATCTTAAAGGCGATCATACTTATCCAATGCCCTCAATATAATCATCCATCAAGACGTAAAACATCGCCACTTCCACCGTGGTCCACCAAGTCATTATAAGCGGTCACCATTCATTCAATGGAGCGACCTCTCTTGCACTCATCGACCTATTCTTTGAACCTCCAAATTTTGCGAGAATCCAGAGTGGGTTCACTGAACAGAGCTACTTTACCACCCTAACTGCTGCGACTTGATCCCTTTAGCCCCCGCAACCTCCGTTCTTCGCAGACTTGTCGCTCACCACCACCTCATCTGCAAGTTTTTGTTTTTGTCGACATCCAACTCCTTCTTATAATGGTCGGAGATAGACGTCATATCCTTCAGCTTCTTATACATTGCCAGAACCTAGCAAACAAAATAACAAATATAAACATTATAGTGGATCAAAATCAACAAGACCCAAAAGGAGCAAGCTCAGAACGGAAGAATACTTACATAGCACAACGACCGTTCCATCTCCACCAAGTTCACTTCCAGGCCCTTATTATCTAGCTTGTGCCTATCCCCGACAAGCACAATACTCTCTAACAACGCCCCACCAACCAAAGGGGACTTGAAGCTACAGTCACCATTCACAACAAACTTCAGCAACAAACTGTAAGAGTCCTCATACGTAACCATTCTATCAATGACAATATTGTCACTCTTCTTACTTGGTCTCAGACTTCCGACCCTTTGCCTGCTTCGAAGAATAGGCTAAACCTAACCAACTTTCTTCTTTCCACGGGCCTCAGCCACCCCAGCATCAACATCCAAATCAATCAAGTTCATCCTTTTGGATGAACCCCGACGAAGACGAACGACCTTCAACAAGCATTCAGTCGATCTTCAGATTCGATTGGTCTTCTTAGCCCCTCCAGGCTTCCCACCGGAACGCCTTTTCATAATAGGCTTCCGGAACAAAGTGGGAGCATCACCTTCTCCACCAACACGCCACTGCAAAGACACCAAGACTTCCAAAGACCCAGATCTCTAGAGGAGAAGCGAGGGTGGATCGATGAAACGATCTGCGATCACGGAGGAGAAGTGATTGGACACAGAGCGCCCTCCATCCCCCAGCTCGGAACGTTGGGGTACCAAACGATTTGCATCACCCAACTCAGGACGTATGGAAGGCGTCACCCCTCCCGCCCTCGCGCCCCAAAACAAGGTGTTCAAATGACCCACTGGGGCGCCCTAGCTCCACTGAGCGGCCACACCAAAGACTCCTCCACTCCTTTTCATTCCAGAAACAGGTGCTTTCTTTTGACTCTCCCTCTCCATGGCAGATTCCAAGCTAGAATTAGAAAGTTTAACCACTACATTGCGAGCCCTAGCCTTTTGCTCCAGCCTCTTACGGTTGATTTTCTTCCCTCCACGCCTCTTAAAGTAATGCGCAATCTCCCCCAACAAAGCCTGCTTATCCTCCAAACTCAAACAAGCAAACATTTCAATAACACCGTTCTTCGTACGAAAACAGATTATAACCTCTGTAAAAACAAACCAAATAAATCAGAACATCCAAATTATAATTTAAAACACACACATTACGACCTACAACCAACGACCTACCACGAGATTGTACAACACGTTTATCAATCTCCAAACTAGGCGGGCAATATCTACCTACAGCCAATAACGACTTACGCCCCCATTCCTCATTTCTCACCCCCATAATAACAGGAGACTTCCCCTTATAAACATGAAAACTAAAGTTCACATCACCCGACCTCCTCACAACAAAGTGCTCTGTCACATTGTTTAAACAGATGTTGTAGCCCCTGTCATTCAACAAATCCAACACATAGAGAATCCTCGAACTATTCCCCACGAGTTGACAAGGGGCTTTCCCCAAAATGTTCAAAACCTCCACAAGAAGGGCGGAGTGCGGCGCCTCATCCCAAATTTCTTTAACGCCCATAACAAACAACTACTCCTCCACCCCAAGGAACGTAGTCGTTAGTATACAAATTCTTCTCCCCAGCCAGATCGTACACAGACATATCGGATTTCACCCAACCAAACTCCTTCTTCAAAGCGGCATAACAATCCACCGACTTAGGCTTCCTCTCATCCACCATCTCCAACGAAGAAGACGACGAAGCCTCATCACTACTACGAACCCTATCCTCAACTTCTTCGTCACTTACCGTTCTCTCTCTCCATTTACCAACTTCAACCTCACCACTAAAACTATTACTAGTCATAGACATTGCACAATCAAAGAAAAAATGAAAGCTCAAATTTCTAAAGTTAAAAACACGAACCTAATGGCAAGGGATGAGAAGCTTTTTTTTTCTTTACTTTCTTTCCTTTTCTTTCGCTCTGGATTTTTTCCTTTTTTTTCCTTTGGTTGAAAAGTAAACAAACAAAAAACTTTTACAAGTCAAAAAACCCCTCAATTGCCCAGACACCTCGAGACAATCAAAGTGTTTCATGTTCCGAAAACCTAAATCATTACTCGCCCACAAATCGTCGTAACTCCAGCACCTAATCCGGTATTTCAGTTCTCTCGCGACATTCCCGAAATCTAAATTCAAAACAAAAGCGGTTGTTAGACACGCGTGCTTTCCAACTTTACTTTTAATCGTTTTCTTCCACGCAACAACCGGTCCAATGAACGAATAAAAATAAAGGGGTAAAAAGTACCCTCCGATTCTACACTCACAGAGCACGCGGTCCACATGGCGGGATCGCCTTACTTCATTTCATCATCGCGACAACATCGACCGCACTAACGACCCTCCAAAGATCCGTGTCGCCACCAAAGAAGATTCTGACCATTCATGGAAAGATATCAACTAGCACAATCTTGGAGCTCAATCAACGCCACAATCAAGGAAACATTAACTTTGTAACAGCACATTAATAGCGAATCACCAAGATAACATACAAGGTGGATCTGCAATCCATAACGGTTCAAGCACATCTATAAATAGAGAGAGATGAACTACGTAAGGCTTGATTCAAGTTTATCCCGAGAAACTTGATACGTAGGCAACTCTTATCCCAAGAAAAGTGCAGCCATTTTCTATCCAACAAATTATCAGGTCGTAGTCCCAAAGTAACTAACATCTACATATATCGTGAGATTGTCTCTACAGCATGTTATTTTGGTATTTAGTAAGTATTATATATCTATTTTTGCTCACTTGTATCTAGATTATGTTCAAATTCAAACTTATATACAAAACAAGTCAAATCAATATTGGAAACTTGTGATGGAGTCAGGGCTCTTCTCTTGGGGCCAACCAACTAGGCAAACACCACCACAAACAAAATCTTCTTTTGGCGGAAGAGTATGGTAGCCGAATCTCGCTTGTTCCTGCTCACCCCCAAGGCAAAGATATTTTGCTTATAATTTAGCCAGTGCCAATTTTTCAAGGAGGGCGCAATAGCAAAAGAAAGCGTGTGTGGTGAGTAAAATTGGTCGGAATCTGTGAAGGGACGAACTTCACCATTCATAGTATCTAGTTGTGGGGAGCCCCTCTCATTCTCCCTGCGCATCATGTGCCGCCTAGGGCCCCCAAGTCACAAGACACTAAATGGGCCCCCACTCAAGTGAGACACACTAGGAGTGTGCATAAAACCGCCAAAACCGACCGATCCTACTCGAACCAAACGGTTTTGGTTCGGTTTTTTATAAAACCAGTTCAGTTCGATTTGAAAAGTTTAGTAATTGATTGGGTTGGTTTAGATTTCGGTTTTCAATCATTTAAACCCGCAATATCCGATCCGAACCGCTTTTGTTAGGGTTTATAAATACTTAAGGTTTTCGACCATTAGATTAGATGTTAAGAATACCCCTTAACCATTAGATCTTGGAATAAAATATAATTGGAATCCTTACCTTTTCAAATCTCATTATCAACCGTCCTAACTCTCCTCCCTTCCTCCCAATTACTCCAAAAAAAAAAAAAAAACTACTTCCCCCAATTGGTTTCTACTCGTTTGTTATCACCTAATTTCTCCATCCAAATATCTCTCTCTATTTCTAAATTGGAACCATAAACTTTGAGGTGTTAAAATCTAAGAAGAAAGAAGATGGGCTGTAAACATCATTTTTTTTTTCGAATTTCTTTTTTTGTTTTGATGTTTCTATTTGAAATTGACATGGATTTGAGAAACCGACCGATCCGAACCGAATTTCAGATCGGTTTCAATTCTTTTTGGTTCTGGTTCGGTTTGCTTGACTGTGGAACCGAGCAGGTTGGTTCGGTGGTCGATTTCTAGCCAAACCCGACCTGAACCGACCCATGCACACTTCAGTGAGGCGCACTATGAATTTATTTGTTTAGTCTAGGTTTATGTGTAAATACTTAATAAATTTGGACAAAATTGAAGCTAAGGAGGGTCGAACTTGGGCTGGTAGTAGGGGAATGGAGGTTTCTACCAACAATACTACACTTTTTTTGTATTTTAAATGAGAATTTAAATTATTTATTTACTAAAATAATAGAGAAAAAAACCTTGATAACAATTTTTTGTAGCTATTTTCTTTTTTACCAGAGACCACATATAAAGGTCGGCCCTAGATGGAGTTCAAATACATAGCGCTGAATCATCAAGATCCAAACTCGAGAGTTACTCAAATACTTGATGAGCCAACTCGAGCTCGACTCGAGAGACACATGAGCTCGACTCGAGAGATGATCAGCCCTACCCCGCGAAGACCTTAACCAACCACAAACTGACCTTTTAGAAAAAGCCCAATACCTCAAAAGTCCAGCCCGATACAAAATTAGATTGGGCTAGCACAACCTTTTTATATAGGTGAGCGGGCTCGGCTTGTATTAGGACACCTGAAGTGCAGCCCAAAGTAAAGCCCAAATCGCGGCCATTTTATGGTGCCTTCTTTTATTAAATTCTCCTAACAATTTACCTATCCATGTGCACCACAAGTCCACAACAATTAAATTTTCCTGTTTGAACTCTTGAATATGATTTATAAATTTTCAATTTACTAATCTATGTTTGGGGTGCTCGGATTACAACGTTGCATTATACTAGCAACCCGCTTTCAGATCTTGAAAAGTACAGATGAACATGTTAACAGTTAACAACATTCCAATATATTTCTACTCCTCTGTGAACTGTGGCACAATAACGAATGCGAGTCCGATTTTAACACACCCCACAAACCGCCCTCAATAACGATCAGTGGAGTGAACTTGTAACTTCATGTCCATTATAGACTCATACTACTCATAGAGTCATAGAATAGAATGGATAGCACCCCACCTAGCTGGCTTTATGTAAATTCTGAAGCACGTTTTGACAAAACAAAGATAAAGTCTGGGCTAAGGTAGTTTACTGACCCAAATATCATCAGCTATAGTTCCAAACTAGATTTTGGACCCGGACATACGTCCGGGATCTATTAAATATTTTGTGGGCTGAAAATGCTTTACAAAATGTCTCACACATTTTCGAATCAGAATATATTTTTATTGAAAATAAACCGAAATACATTAATGACCAACGATTATGGTGCATAAGTACTTGGAAACTAATTAAGAAATCAAATTGAGATAGCCTCATCACTTTGTGGTTTAGGATATTAATCCGTAATTTTCAAATAGAATTATCTTAAACTCGATCTATCTTGTATAATAGTTTTATTGTATTTATGGTGATTTAGTGGCAAATTTTCGAATCAGAATATATTTTTATTAAAAATAAACCGAAATACGTTAATGAGCAGCGATTATGATGCATAAGTACTTGGAAACTAAGGGATCAAATTGAGATAGCCTATTCACTTTGTGGTTTAGGATATTAATCCAAAAATTTTAAATATAATTATATTAAACTCGATTTAGCTTGTATAATAGTTTTCTTAGATTTATGGTGATTTAGCGGCAAATTTTTGAATCAGAATATATTTTTATTGAAAATAAACCGAAATACGTTAATGAGCAGCGATTATAGTGTATAAGTACTTGGAAACTAAGGGATCAAATTGAGATAGTCTATTCACTTTGTGGTTTAGAATATTAATATGTAATTTTTAAATAAAATTATTTTAAACTCGATCTAACTTGTATAATAGTTTTATTAGATTTATGGTGATTTAGTGGTAAATCATCACCGTTCGGCTTACGTACTAAAGTGTACAAATCATTAAAACAGATTGATTATTTCCATATCCTCAAATAATACACTACTCCCAATTGAAAAGATTTATCATATGAACGTGTCCTACGAACGGGTGCCGTTATATTAAATTATTCTAAAAAATATTAGCAACTATGCATAGTTATGAGATATGAAAATTATATTAATTACTCATTTAAATTTCTTGCACCACTCTATAAAAGGAAGCACCAAATCTTGATAAAACTAATCGACGCTTTTTTATTGTTAGGTTTAATAATTGAAGTTTTGTGAGAATGCCAATCTGGCTAAGATAATATTGAAGATACTTGAATAGCAAGGTATTCCCAATCACAATAAAAAGAATTATAATAAACACTACTTAAAATGCAAAACTATATTTGTGAGACATTTATTCCCCTACATAAAATACAAATATGTTTTAGGGTTATTAGTTCAATGCATTTGCACCAAGTTTATGATTTTCCATTAATTATTCTTTGAGGTTAGTTTAATATAGTATGTTGCATTCCGTTTCTAATTTCTCATTAATTATTCTTTGAAGTTAGTACAATGCAACAGTTGCATCAAGTTTTCGATTTCCGTTAATTATTATTTGAGGTTAGATACAAGTGCAATTACATCCATTTTATGATTTCCGTTAGTTATTCATTAAAGTTAATTCAGTACATACAGTTGCATCCAGTTTTTGATGTTTCGTTAATTAGTCTTTGAGATTAGTTCATTGCATTTGCATCCAAGTTCCAATTTCCCGTTAATTACTCTTTGAGGTTAGTTCAATATATTTGCATCCAGTTTCCGATTTCCCGTTAATTGTTTTTCTAGGTTAGTTCGATAGTTTACAATTTCTATACAGTTTGCATACATGTAAGAGTCTGTTTTAATTTATAAACTCACTTTTGTTTTGGGTTCATAATTACTTGTAATTACTCATATGAGAAGGCTAAAAAAGTGGATATTTATGCCTTGAGGTCAGTGCGATGCAGTTACATCCAACTTCCGATTTCTAGTTAACCATTTTTTTATGTTATTTCAATGCATTTGCATCCAATTTTTGATTTCCCGTTAGTTAATCTATGATTTTAGTTTATTGCAGTTGCATCCAGTTTTTAGTTTTCTGTTAATTATTCTTTGAGGTTAGTTCAATGCAGTTGCATATAATTTTAGATTTTATGTTAATTGTTCTTTGAGGTTAGTTCAATGCATTTGCATCAAGTTTCGATTTCGGTTAATTATTTTTTGAGGTTAGTTCAATGCAGCTTACATCAAATTTATAATTTTCCGTTAATTATTCATTTAGGTTAGTTCAAGCAAGGTTTCATCCATTTTTTAATGTTTCATTAATTAGTCTTTGAGATTAGTTCATTGCATTTGGATCCAGTTTCGATTTCCCATTAATAACTCTTTAAGGTTAGTTCAATACATCCTCAGATCTAGTTTCGATTATTTATGCTTTGAGGTTAGTTCGATATAATTATATCCAGTTTTTTATTTTCCGTTAACTATTCTTTGAGGTTATTTCAATGCATTTACATTTAGTTTTCGATTTTCCACCAATTATTTTATGAGGTTAGTTCAATGCAGTTGCATTCGGTTTTTGATTTTATGTTAATTATTTTTTGAGTTAAGTTCAATGCATTCGCATTTAATTTCCAGTTTCCCATTAATTATTATTTGAGGTTTGTTTGATGTATTTGCATACCGTTTCCGATTTTCCGATAAATATTTTTCAAGGATTTGCATTCAATTTCTAATTATATATCCGTTAGTTACTCTCTGTCATTAGTTTAATACAATTTGCATAAAGTTTATGATTTCCCATTAATTACTCCTTGAGCTCAGTTATGTATTTGAATCCAGTTTCCAATTTCCTTATAATTATCCAATGTGGTGTGTAATACCAACTTCTACTGATTTATCTGTAGTGTCCTTGAAAACATGACATAAAAAGTAAATTATGCTTAATTTACTATGTGGGATCATCGAAGATTATCTAGTTTCCGATTTCTCCTTAATTATTCTTTAAATTATGCATTACTCACTATGTGGAATCTTCAAAGATTATCTACGAACGGGTGTTGTTATATTAATAATTCTAAAAAATATTTGCAAATATGCATAACTATTATATATTAATATTATATTGATCACTCAACCAAATTTCTTATAACGTGAAAACCTCACTCTCCATTAAAAAAAAATAACTCACCTTTGACACTACTACAGAATGCCACTTATACCACTGTTTTTAAGTGTGGTATAAATATATTTACCACTGTTATACAACCGTGACAATAGGTGGTGTGGTATATAATAATAGTAAAACTGTGGTATATATGTTTAACGGATACCACGGTTTTTCAAAGAACCGTGGTTTGTATGCCCATTATATACCACGATTGTCAACAGAACCATGGTATATAAACTATTGAAACCGTAGTTTATATTAGTGTATGTGTTATAATACCGTGGTATATAGTTATACCAAACACTACGGTTTATATAAAACCATGGTATATATATATATATATATATTTAATAATAATGGTAGTAAATCTTTCCACTTAAAACCGAACTCGCATAACAAAATTTATACAAACTACTACATACAACATTTTCATCTTCCCAACAAATTCCAAAATGTACAATAAACTATCAAACATTGCAAAAAAATAATAATAATAATAAAAAAAACTTCCATTAATTTTTTGAGTGCACTAAGAAAACAAACTTCAAATTCCTTTTCATAAATTAAAAGGTAAGACTCATAAATTAAATTTGGAGGGGTCGAACATAGCTAAAACTCATCCTCATTCGCTTCGATGAAAACACCCCATTTTCCTGGATGAACTACATAATATCGAGTCGAACACCGTCAAGTTCATCTTGCGTGTATGTCTCCTTCAGTTCTAAATTTGTTATCTAGATGAGTCAAAGCACAATACTAACAGATTGATTGACCGCATCTTTCTCAGTCTTACACCTGCAGAGTGGAATGCATTAAACAATCAGCTACTACCTAATTCTAAATTGTAATTGTAATCTAGAGGGGGCGGGAAGGAACCAAAAGATTTAGGAATAAATATTTCGAAAAGAACACATACTTAGAAAGTGCAAAACATACAAAACTATGGCTCAGTCAGGCACAATCACGAACATGATGTGATATTGATGGTAAATCCAGAGGTTGATACTGAACCAGAAGTTTAGCTTGACTTTGATTGGAAAAGTAAAGATTTCTTCGGAAAATCTCAATGTATTTTTTTCAGTCAGCAGTATTTTTACACCGCCATAACTTCATCCGCCATATTTATGACGAGTTTATCAGGATGGAGAAGTATATATTTTCACCATGTGGCATGAAATTTGTGTACGCTTATTGGAGCATTTTAAGAAAACTTAGAAGTAGGGGGTTTTCCTTTTTTTCAGAAACACAGAGCGGCAAAGGACCATAAGTTTTGTCCTCAAACTTTACCAAACGCAGACCTTACATATCATATATAAGTCAGTAGAGATTCGTCTATGAGTTTGAGAGAACAACACGTAACATTCAACTTTGCTAGAGGCAGATATTTTCCCTTGACAAAACCTCAGATAATCATGGAGTCATGGAGAGATGACAGAGTAACTTAGTTGTAGAGACCCAGAGGACAAATAGAGAAGAACGGACACATACCTATTACCTTTGCGACCGTGATGCATAGTTGTGGTTGCTGCAGTTTGTGCACATCCAATCTCCATCACGCCATTGCTTTGCTCTAACACAGAGAAAAGCTGCATCACAAAATCAAAATTTTGAAATATACATGCCCGCATTAATGATTTAGAAATTAAATGTAAAATACCTATCACACTTCTTCTATATGAGTCTACAAACAATACAATTGTGTAAAACTTTAACAAATTGGGAAGGCTGCATAATGGAAATTGTTTCATGCACTTCAACTTTGGAGCCTAGGTAATTCAAATGATTGAGCGATTATTTTTGAGCCCGGCACAAGACATGTAATAATCAAGCAAGAGATTTAGCTATCAAGAATGTGGTAAGACTATTGATTATTGACAACATTTAGATCCTCTACAAACTAACTTCTCGGGACTCGGCGTGTACTTATTCTTTCACATTTGATTGATTTTCTTCTCCTTAATTATGGTGTTGTTTGTGGAACTGTGGTGCTGATAATTGGTAATCCAAGTTAACATAAAAGCCAAAAGTTTCATTGGCGGAGTTTAGAGCAGTGAGCTAGCGACTCCTTTCTGATACTAAAAGGTGCGAAGTTCTCATATAAGCAAGTGACAAACTAACAACAATTTCAAATAACCTAAGCCCACCTTTCCGATTTTAAAGAGAACCATCCGAAAATATAGCATTTATCCCTAAAACATAAACCAGTACATATAGTAGCCTTCCAGATGGCTTATTTGGGCGATTGAAGTTCATGATTGCTCCCAGAGAGCCTCACAGACTCACGAGTCATATCCATTCTACTAATGATGTCACCACCTTTTACTACAGCCATTGAATTTGAATAAACTTAATGCAATTAGATATAAAAGCAGTAAGATAGATGAGCATAACTTTCTGTGGCTCCCACAAACTTAAAAGTTAAAGTATTGATCGAGTTAAAATCTTTATAATTACTCTTTGGATAGCACGTCCAATAAATTGGTCTCAGAAAATAAAAAGTGAAAAAAGAGATTCCTTGCAAACAACAAATTCCTAATTTGCTGTGTTGCTAAAAACAGCAAGCCCAAGACAGCGCTGAGGTGGCTTAAGGCTGCCAATGCACCACGACACCTAAGGCGGCAGTCCATTCCATGGTGAAAAAAGACAGTAAAAATCAAAGGTCTTTAGAATGGGGGAACCAATCTTATTGTCTATCGCCATGCACCTAATGACAGGTCTGCACAGGAGTAGGTGAGCCTAGATCAAGACCCTTTAGTATCACCTAGCACCTAGGCTCCCTAGAGGATCCACCTCTTTGCAGTATCACGAGCCATATATTTGCACTTAACACATGTTTCAGGTTAACAAGAGTTATTGGACATGAACGACTTTTACGATGAGAGCATATTCCAAAGGCTTCTCGGTAGTGCGGATCTTTGCATCGTCAGGAAATGTGTTTGTACTCTGGATATATAGTTGTCCAAATGGAACTAAAATATCTACAAAGAAGAGAACGACAAAAAAGATCACAAACTGCACAAAAAGAAGAGTAGGTGAAGTACTTCATATTATATATATATCAAGGATAAACTAAGCATTGAGCGTATTGCCAATGGCAACTATTTGCCACGCGATTAAAATGAGCAAGAGAAAAATGTGGAAACTTTCCGGACTCGGTGTGATGTAGAGTAAGGTGATCCAATATCCTAGGTATTATTGTCTTATTGAACCAAAAAGGCTAAAACCCTTGGCAAAACTAACAAGACCTCGACAAATCGAAGCCTAATACAACATTATCATTGATCTATATTCTCTAAGAAGACAGAAAAGGACATATTTAATAAGTGTATCGATTACATCCTGCCTACTCTAGAGTCTAGAATAGAAAATGATGCAACGACAGTTCATTAAATTTTCAGATAACATGTTAGAAATTAAGTTTTATATAAAGGTTTCATTTATATAATTTAGAAATAACATCAAGAAGATTAGATATGGATGATCAAAGAACTTGCTAATTCTCCAAAGACCCGAGACCACCCAAGTGCTCGGTGCGGGTGCTTGCAATGACCCAAGTACAAAGAAATTACATGTACACCATTGTTTACAAACATACCCTGCCCAAAGACCCAATTACAACAAAATACCTACAATCTAACTGTCAATCTCCCGGCCCACATTAGCCACTCTAACCCTGACACATGGAGCCCCTCATTCCAGATCAGATTTGCCCCTTCCGTCTTCGCAACCAACTCCTGTCTTCCCCAGCACGCCGATCTCCCCCTCCATATCAAACAAAAGTACAGCTCCATTCCAGTGTAGCTCAAAGGACAACTTCTACTTGGACAACTTCTAGTTGGATCTAGGAAGATCAGACCTCAGCGCCAGGTCTAGAGCTAAAATTCCAAATCTGTTCAACCCCACAATTACAAACTAGATCTACTCAAGTCAGAACCAGATCTAGCACAAGCGTAAGTCGAAAGCACCTAGTGACACTCAAGATCGGAAGAGAATAACGAGAGAGAAGCGTGAACAATGGGTTTCTCCACCTTGTTCTAAAAGAAAAACACCGGATCCATTACACCTCACTTTCAGATTGAACCATAAAACAAGTAACAAGAGCGTAGAAATAAAGGAGTCAAAACAAGTAAAATCTTCCAAAGGAAATCACATATCAAAGGATAGAATACCCGGATATGGGTTGAGAGAGAGAGAGAGAGAGAAGAGTGACCTTGACTAAGAAGGGGCAACCTTTTTGTTAGATCTTGAATCCTAATCTCGCCTCTACTTGTGAGCACCACCGAGGCAATCTATCTCTTAATTAATTCCGAGTAGTAACACATTGCTTTCATCCCCACAATGCTTTACAATATCGAAGGATAATTCAGGGTGAGGCACAATCTGAAGGATCTTGAGTTGTAAGCATCGTCATTTTTTTTTTTTAGGATGACTTGTTAGAATATAAGTTCAAGTTTTAATACATATTATTCAGGACTAAAAGCAACGATTATAAGTTTAAGTTTAACCTAATTCCAATCATAGTTGTCAACTCATGAATCGTTTCCTATATTTTGCGAATCATGAATCTTATCAAGTCGCGTGGAATCGTCACATTCAAGAATTTTTATAAATAAACAACAAATATTACTTATACATATTATTTAATATTTACACAACTTAATCCGAGTCAGAACTTTGGAGGAATTAAAAGTGATTACATAGTAAGTGGCATGGTTAGAACAAAGCAAGGGGGTATGATGACACGGGTCAGTCGTGGAGTATTTAGTTGGTCTTATAGGATGGCCTCATGCCTTTAGTGAAAAATCTTGAAGTTTACTTTAGATGGGCCCTAAGTAGTCAAATACTCAAGTCTTTCTATAAATGGGACTTACATTAGTTAGGGTGACCCACATTCTCTTTTGAAAAGAAGATCGCGACTCAACTCTTATGTGAAACCCTAAAAGCCGCCCGTCTTGCCCGGAACACAATCTTGCTATAAGAAGAAAGAGAGATCGAGAAAGAAAAATAGGAAGTACATATCACAGAAGATGAGGAGCAGATCGAAGAAGATTAAGTATCACTTATGCAGATTGGCTATACGATCTCTCCTTTCTTTCTATCTTTCTTTCCTTACGAGAAAATATCGCCAGATTCAATGGGTTTTTTTTTTTGGATCGTGGAATCGCATAAAATAATCCAATTCCATATGAGTCAGCGATTTAACCTGCGTTTCCTCACAACTCCACCACGTTCCGACTTGGCGAACAATTATAATCTTCCGATTGGGACTCGACTCAAATCATACGATTCAAAGCGGGAATCGTATGATTTTTGACAATCTTGATTCCAACCAAATTAAAATCTGCTGCAAGTATTTTAAAGAGAAACAATGTCAATGGTATCCTTTTCCGACACGGTGTCCTTTTCCTATAACTTGAACATTTCGGAAAAAAAACATGCATGAAATTATAATCGAAATGCATTGACACTTTACAAGTATATAAGTGGATGCTACTTACTTGGAAAGAAATCTATAGCCCAATCACCTAAAGCTTCCATCATCGAGGCCAAAGACTCCACATATCAACAGAGATATTGTCGGAGAGAAGAACGTCATATATGACACTATTTCCAAAACTTCCTCAAAAACCTCTCTGAGAAATATAAAGGCGGGTGAGAGGAGTATGAAGCGTGAAAAACTAACTTTTTCTCAATAGCAAGCAAGCATATGTTGTAATTGATTTAAACTTAACTTAATAGATGTTTCACACGATTGGGAAAACATTGCAAGTAACATGCTAAAATAGCACGCAGGTGGTAACATGAAAGGAATATCATCTTTAACAAACTGTTCAAGTCATCCAATTAGCCACGATAATTTTTATGAAATGGCGTCACTCTCCAGTTCCATATTCCAAGTTTCTGATCTTAAGAAAATGCCTCAATGACTAGCAATTTGTGTCTGCTTTCTTCTTACGAAAAGTTTTGATGTATCTTCCTTGGTCTTCAATTATTACTGGACAGCTCAAGTAAGCCAAGACAACCAAATAATATCCAATGTAGTTCCAAGTTTCTAATGCCAAGCCATTTAGTCTTAAGAACTTCCCATCTCTCAATTGTGTCTGCTTTCTTCTTATGAAAAGTTTTGATGTATCTTCTTAGTCTTCAACTATTACTGAACAACTCACGTTAGCCAAGACAAAGCAATAACATCCAATATAGTTCCAAGTTTCTACAGGCATACCATTTAGTCTTAAGAAATTCCCATCTCTAATCATTATGGCCTTACGAGAGATGATTTCAACATTGTAAATTTACTACAATATATGTATGCACTTTTATCTTTCACATCTCCCCATCAACTACTAAGACTCGTGTACAATCTTTATGCATTTCATTTGTTGATGTAACTTTGGCCAATTCTTAAACGGTTTCATATCTCGACATCCTCACAACATAAACCATGACCAATGCCTATTGCTCATCATCCACGCATTTTTTTCTCTGTACAATAAATTTCCTAAATACAACTCCTTTCATTTCTTTCAACGATACATACAAAAATTTCATAATCACTTTCCCAAGTTTTCTAACTACTAATCAGTCTTCAAACCTCATTCAATTGGAAAACTACACTTGGATACAACAATCTTGAATGTGGGCCAAAAGAAACTAAAACAGAAAAACCGGGAGAAACTAACATTTTAGTTACCAAAACATTATTTGGAAAATGGATTGAAAAACATTATAAAAAGAAAATAGAAAGGAATACCAAATAGTTGTTGAAGTACCTCCTAAGAATGAAACTAGAAATAATAAAATAGTAAATAAAAACAGTCATTCACCCGTTTAAAAAAAATACTCGATTAGGTAATAATTCCAAGTTGGGAGATGTTAGAGCAATCATTTTGATATAAATGGCAAGATCAAACTATATAGTAACCATAGTTTACAAGAAAGAAGAAGATTAGCATACCTTGCCCATCCGTAGTCAACATCCGACGCATAATAGGTAATAAAGTTGGCTCGATTTCAATGAAAAGGCTCCGAAGCTTGCTCACAGATTCAAGAATAGTGCTGATGGCACGCAAACATCCAACTGTAGCTAGAGCGCCGGGATCATCGACATCGTCATCCGCTTCAAGTGAAACATTCATGCACTTCAAAAATTTCTGAAGGGTTAAAAAAATAAATAAATAAAATGAAAATCCCAATAAGAAGAAAATAAGAACACATATACAAGCATTTGTGAAGTTGTCCCATTAATATACCAGATTTTGGCATAATACGGTGCCATCTCTTCCCCGAATTTGTCAACAATAGTCTCTAAGGTGAATACAAGGTCCTCGTTCTCAACCTCGTTCATTAGCTTGAAGAATTCTGCAAGGGAAAAAGAAATGATTTCACTATGGGTAATTTAGATCAGATACTGTTATAAATACAAACATAAATCTCATAAAGTTCCAACCATCGAGTAAATTGGGAAGGATTGGACGGATTTCACTCAAATCTGCAAGAAGAAATAAAAGTCTTCTGCAAATAGACATCTCCAAGATGGGGTTGTCGATATTCAAGGAATCAAAAATAATTCAAGAAACGAGGACACATGTACCTTTGGAAGCTTCTACAAAAGAGCGCAAGGCAAAAACGGAATCTACACGGACTGGAAGATCTGGATCACGAGCCCAACTATTTGTGGAAGGCTTTAAGAAAATTATTTGGATCTGAGAAGTTGATATGTGCATACTGGCCGGCAACCCATGCTGCCTAATATTACCAATAAAAAATCTAAATTTTAGGTGTGTGATAGAACAGTGAAAATTACAGAAAGAAAGCTGATGTTAGAATATATATATATATAGGGAGTCACTGGACTCATAAGTACCCGGTAGCCATTCCGAATCAGCAGGGGTTTTGTTGTCGACTAGAATTTGAGGTTGCTTACAACGGTTGCAAAAGGATCTGAACGCGTAGTTTCTGTTTGTGCAGCTTCCACACTCCCAATTTGCGGTGGGTTTTCTCACTGTTACGGGAATCCTAAGAGTTGTAGAACTGTAGAAGTTATGGGGAGACCGAGAGAATAGCGGGAATCCAATTTGAATGAGTTTTATTTTTTTTTCGCGTATTTGACTATTTGACATAAAGTCATAAACCACGGTAGAAAGTGGAAAATTTATATACCACTGTTTATGTTTAAGGTAGTGGGGATGTGGAGTACTCTCATGCTGAAAAAAACTAACCATGGTATATGACCCAACTTATCCCACGGTTTTCATGTAACTGTGGCATATACTAGTAAACCAATGACCAAAGAAGTTTCCACCGTGGTATATAAGTATTTCCCACAGTTTTTGGAAGAACCGTGGTATAAATGTTCTTATTGACCGTGGTATATGTGTCATTCTGTAGTAGTGTGATAAAATTCTTCAACTTCATTTTTTTGTTTAATAATAGAAGTTTGATTGAATTTTTGTGAGATTGCCTAATAAGTCGAAGTTCATATATATTGAAGCTACTTGAATAGCAAGGAGTTCCCAATCATACGGAAAGAGATAAGATAAACATAATTTTAAATGCAAAACTATACTTATCGAGACATTCCCACAACATATAACCCAACTATGTTTTGAGGTTAGTTTAATGAATTTGCATCTAGTTTCTGATTTTTCGTTATTTATATTTTGAGGTTAGTTCAATGCAGTTGCATCCAATTTCCAATTCCCATTATTTATTTTTTGAGATTAGTTCAATGCAGTTGCATCCAGTTTATGATTGATCGTTAATTATTCTTTTCGGTTAGTTCAATACATTTGCATCAAATTCTCAATTTTCTATTAATTGTTCTTTGAGGTCAGTTCAATGCATTTGCATCCAGTTTCTGATTTCCCGTTAATTATTATGTGATATTAGTTTAATGTATTTGCATCAAGTTTTCGATTTCTCATGTTTATTATTTGATAAAGTTGCATTTGCATCTAGTTTCCGATTTCCCGTTAATTATTGTTTGAGGTTAGTTCAATGAGTTTGCATCCAGTTTCCGATTTCCCGTTAATTATTTCTTGAGGTTTTTCATCCAGTATATTTTTTGAGATTAGTTCAATGCAGTTGCATCCGGTTTTCGATTTCCCGTTAATTATTTTTTAAGATTAGTTCCACGCATTTGCATTATATTCCCAATTTAGAATTAATTTTTCTTTGAGTTTAGTTCAATACAGTTGCATCCAATTTTCGATTTTCCGTTAATTTAATCTTTGAGGGTTAGCTCAATACATTTGCATCCAGTTTCTGATTTTCCTACAATTATTTTTTTATGTTAGTTTGATGTATTTGTATCCAAGTTTTGATTTTCTGTTAATTATTCTTTGAGATTAGTTTAATGCAGTTGTATCCATATTTTGATTTTCTATTAATTACTTTTTAAGATTAATTTAATGCTTGCATTTGCATCTAGTTTCCGATTTCCCATTAAATATTATTTGATGTTAGTTCGATGCATTTGCATCCAGTTTTCCGTTCCCCATTAATTGTTTTTTGTCGTTAGTTTCATTCAATATTATATATATTTTAAAATATTTGTCATTATTGCTTTGCCGTTATTTTTTTTTCATTTTCTATTATATATTTTATATAATTGTTTTTAACTATGTTTTGAAGCCATGTTAAGGATATATTCGAAATAAGTCGGTGTTTTATCATAGATACTAAAATTGTATGATTTGTAATAGAGAATTACTTTATACAAATCACTTATTTTTTAGTAATTTTTTTTTATTTGATCAAATATAAATTAGTTTTTACAAATCACCTATTTTTTAGCAATTTTTTTTATTTGATCAAATATATAAGAATTGGAACACTAAAAGTGTTTGATTCGTATTTCTACAAATCACCTATTTTTTTAGTAATTTTTTTTTATTTGATCAAATATATAAGAATTGAAAATACACTCAAACTCTCCAAATATAAGAATTAGAAATACACTCAAACTCTCCAAAGAGGTTTCAATATTATCTTTCATATTAGAGTGTCACATAAGATAGAAAAAAAAAATTAACTCTCATATTATAGTGCCACATAGGAGAGAGAAAATCCTTCTTTAAAGGTCTCTGCTTTAGTATATAGACTAGATTTTGGACCCGGGCATACGCCCGGGATCTATTAAATATTTTGTGTGCTGAAAAGGTTTTTACAAAATGTTTTACACAAATTTTTGAATCAGAATATATTTTTATTGAAAATAAACTGAAATAAGTTAATGAACAGCGATTATGGTGCATAAATACTTGAAAACTAAGGGATCAAATTGAGATAGCCTCTTCAGTTTGTGGTTTATGATATTAATCCATAATTTTCAAATATAATTATCTTAAACTCGATCTAGCTTGTATAATAGTTTTTTTTAGATTTATGGTGATTTAGCGGCAAATTTTTGAATCGAATATATTTTTATTGAAAATAAACCAAATACATTAATGAAAAATGATAATGGTGCATAAGTACTTGGAAACTAAGAGATCAAATTGAGATAATCTCTTCACTTTGTGGTTCAGGATATTAATCAGTAATTTTCAAATAGAATTATCTTAAACTCGATCTAGCTTGTATAATAGTTTTTTTAGATTTATGGTGATTTAGCGGCAAATTTTCGAATCACAATATATTTTTATTAAAAATAAAACGAAATCGTTAATGGGAAAGTGATTATGGTGCATAAGTATTTGGAAACTAAGGGATCAAATTGAAATAGCCTCTTCACTTTGTGGTTTAGGATATTAATCCGTAATTTTCAAATAGAATTATCTTAAACTCGATCTAGCTTGTATAATAGTTTTATTATATTTATTGTGATTTAGCATAAATCATCACCGCCAAATTTTACTAATGTGTACAAATCACTAAAACAGATTGATTGTTTTCATATCCTCAAATAATACACTACTCCCACTTGAACAGATTTGTCATATGAAGCGTGTTTCTTAACGGGTGCCGTTATATTAAATTATTCCAAAAAAATATTAGCAACTATGCATAGCTATGAGATATAAAAATTATATTAATTACTCATTTAAATTTCTTGCACCACTATGCATAGCTCTATAAAAAGGAAGCATCAAACCTTGATAAAACTTACCGACTTCTTTTTATTGTTAGGTTTAACAATAGAAGTTTGATTGAAGTTTTGTGAGAATGCCCAATGTGCTTAAGATAATATTGAAGCTACTTGAATAGCAAAACATTCCCAATCACAATAAAAGAATTATGATAAACACTACTTAAAATGTAAAACTATATTTGTCGAGACATTTATTCCCCCTACATATAATACAAATATGTTTTAGGGTTATTAGTTCAATACATTTGCATCAAGTTTCTGATTTTCCATTAATTATTCTTTGAGGTTAGTTTAATGTAGTACGTTGCATCTAGTTTCCAAATTCTCATTAATTATTCTTTGAGGTTAGTTCAATGCAGTTGCATCAAGTTTCCGATTTCTCGTTAATTATTATTTGAGGTTAGTTCAGTGCAATTGCATCCACTTTATGATTTCCCATTAGTTATTCATTAAGGTTAATTCAGTAAAGTTGCATCCAATTTTTGATGTTTCGTTAATTAGTATTTGAGATTAGTTCATTGCATTTGCATCCAGGTTCCAATCTCCCATTAATTACTCTCTGAGATTAGTTCAATACATTTGCATCCAGTTTCTGATTTCCCATTAATTGTTTTTCTAGGTTAGTTCGATAGTTTACAATTTCTATACAGTTTGCATACATATAAGAGTCTGTTTTTATAAACTCACTTTCGTTTTTGGTTCCTAATTACTCATGTGAGAAGGCTAAAAAAACAGACATTTATGCTTTGAGGTCAGCGTGATGCAGTTACATCCGACTCCTGATTTCCAGTTAACTATTTTTTAGGCTATTTCAATGCATTTGCATCCAATTTCTGATTTCTCATTAATTAATCTCTGATTTTAGTTTAATGCAGTTGCATCCAGTTTTTAGTTTTCCATTAATTATTCTTTGAGGTTAGTTCAATGCAGTTGCATCCAATTTTCGATTTTGTGTTAATTGTTCTTTAAAGTTAGTTCAATGCATTTGCATCAAGTTTCAGATTTCCCGTTAATTATTTTTTAAGGTTAGTTCAATGCAGTTACATCAAATTTATAATTTCCCGTTAATTATTCATTTAGATTAGTTCAATACAGTTTTATCCATTTTTCAATGTTTAATTAATTAGTCTTTGATATTAATTCATTGCATTTGGATTCAGTTTTCGATTTCTTGTTAATAACTCTTTAAAGTTAGTTCAATGCATCTGCATTTAGTTTCTGATTATTTATGCTTTGAGGTTAGTTCGATGCAATTATATCAAGTTTCTGATTTCCCGTTAATTATTCTTTGAGATTATTTCAATGTATTTGCATTTAGTTTCCGATTTCCCACTAATTATTCTATGAGGTTAGTTCAATGCATTTGCATCCAATTTCCGATTTTCCATTAATTATTATATGAGGTTTGTTTGATGTATTTGCATACCGTTTCCGATTTTCTGTTAATTATTTTTCAGGGATTTTCATCCAATTTCTAATTTCCCATTAGTTATTATCTGACGTTAGTTTAATGCAATTGCACCCAGTTTCCGATTTTTAGTTAATTACTTTTTAAGTTTAGTTTATTGCATTTGCATAAAATTTCCGATTTTTCGTTAATTACTCTTTGAGCTCTATTATGTATTTAAATCCAGTTTCTGATTTCCTTTTAATTATCCAATGTGGTGTGTAATACCAACTTCTACTGATTCATTTGTAGTGTCCTTGCAAACATGACATAGAAAGTAAATTATGCTTGATTTACTATGTGGGATCATCGAAGATTATCCAGTTCCTGATTTTCCATTAATTATTATTTAAATTATGCAAGACTCACTATGTAGAATATTCAAAGATTATCTATGAACGGGTGTTGTTATATTAATTATTCTGAAAAATATTTGTAAATATGCATAACTATTATATATTAATATTATATTAATCACTCAACCAAATTTCTTATAACATGAAAACCTCACTCTCCATTAAAAAAAAATAACTCGCATTTGATAAAATCCTTCAACTTCATTTTGTTGTTTAATAATAGAAGTTTGATTGAAGTTTTGTAAGATTGCCTAATAAGGTGAAGTTCATATATATTGAAGCTACTTGAATAGCAAGGAGTTCCCAATCATACGGAAAGAGATAAGATAAACACCATTTTAAATGCAAAACTATACTTATCGAGATATTACCACAATATAACCCAACTATATTTTGAGGTTAGTTTAATGTATTTGCATGTAGTTTCTGATTTTTTATTATTTATATTTTGAGGTTAGTTCAATGTAGTTGCATCCAATTTCCAATTTCCGTTATTTATTTTTTGAGATCAGTTTAATGTAGTTGCATCCAGTTTCTGATTTCTCGTTAATTATTCTTTTCGATTAGTTCAATACATTTGCATCTAATTTTCAATTTCATGTTAATTGTTCTTTGAGGTCAGTTCAATGCATTTACATTCAGTTTCTAATTTCCCATTAATTATTTTGTGAGATTAGTTTAATGCATTTTCATCTAGTTTCTGATTTCTCGTTTATTATTTGATAAGATTGAATTTGCATCTAGTTTCCGATTTTCGATTTCCCGTTAATTAATTTTTAAGATTAGTTCCACGCATTTGCATCATGTTTCTAATTTATAATTAATTTTTCTTCGAGGTTAGTTCAATGCAGTTGCATCCAGTTTCCGATTTCCCATTAATTTAATCTTTGAGGGTTAGCTCAATGCATTTGCATCCAGTTTCCAATTTTCCGACAATTATTTTTTTATGTTAGTTTGATGTATTTGTATCAAAGTTTTGATTTTCTGTTAATTATTCTTTAAGGTTAGTTTAATGCAGTTGTATTCATATTCCAATTTTCTATTAATTATTTTTTAAGATTAATTTAATACTTGCATTTGCATCCAGGTTTCGATTTTCTGTTAAATATTATTTGAGGTTATAGTTTGATGCATTTGCATCCAGCTTTCGGTTCCCCATTAATTGTTTTTTTTACGTTAGTTTCATTCAGTATTATATATTTTTTAAAATATTTGTCATTATTGTTTTGCCGTTATTTTTTTTTAAAAAATTTCCATTATATATTTTGTGATGTTATTTTTTGTATAATTATTTTTAACTATGTGGCAGTGTTAAGGATATATTCGAAATAAGTCGGTGCTTATTAAAATTGTATGATTTGTAATAGGGAATTAGTTTCTACAAATCACATATTTTTAACAATTTTTTTTATTTGATCAAATATATAAGAATTGGAACACTAAAAATATTTGATTCGTAATAGGAAATTACCTTTTATAAATCACCTATTTTTTAGCAATTTTGTTTATCTGATCAAATATGTAAGAAGTTGTAATACACTCCAACTCTCAAAATATAAGAATTAGAAATACACTCAAACTCTTCAAAGAGATTCTATGTACGTGGGATTGTAGGCTATTAGAAAAGATTATCTTTCATATTAGAGTTTCACATAAGAGGAAAAAAAAAACTAACTCTCATATTAGAGTGCCACATAGGAGAGAGAAAATCCTCTATTAGAGGTCTCTGCTTTAGTATATAGACTAGATTTTGAACCCGGTCATACGACGGGGATCTATTAAATATTTTGTGTGCTGAAAAGGCTTTACAAAATGTCTCACACAAATTTTCGAATCAGAATATATTTTTATTGAAAATAAACCGAAATACGTTAATGAGCAGCGATTATGGTGCAAAAGTACTTGGAAACTACGGGATCAACTTTATATAGCCTCTTCACTTTGTGGTTTAGGATATTAATCTATAATTTTCAAATATAATTATCTTAAACTCGATCTAGCTTGTATAATAGTTTTCTTAGATTTATAGTGATTTAGCTGCAAATTTTCGAATCAGAATATATTTTTATTGAAAATAAACCGAAAGACGTTAATGAGTAGCAATTATGGTGCATAAGTACTTGGAAACTAAGGAATCAAATTGAGATAGTCTATTCACTTTGTGGTTTAGGATATTAATCTGTAATTTTCAAATAGAATTATCTTAAACTCGATCTAGCTTATATAATAGTTTTTTTATATTTATGGTGATTTACTGGCAAATTTTATAATCAAAATATATTTTTATTGAAAATAAACCAAAATACGTTAATGAGCAGCGATTATAGTGTATAAGTACTTGAAAACTAAGGGGTCAAATTGAGATAGTTTCTTCACTTTGTGGTTTAGGATATTAATCCGTAATTTTCAAATGGAATTATCTTAAACTCGATCTAATTTGTTTAATAGTTTTATTAGATTTATGGTAATTTAGTAAGTAAATCATCACCGCGTTACTTACTACTAAATGTGTACAAATCACTAAAATAGATTGATTGTTTCCATATCCTCAAAGAATACACTACTCCCACTTGAAAATATTTATCACATGAACGTGTCCTACGAACGGGTGTCGTTATATTAAATTATTCTAAAAAATATTAGTAACTATGCATAGCTATGAGATATGAAAATTATATTAATTACTAATTTAAATTTCTTGCACCACTCTCTATAAAAAGGAAGCATCAAACATTGATAAAACTCATCGATTTCTTTTTATTGTTAGGCTTAACAATAAAAGTTTGATTGAAGTTTTATGAGAATGCCCAATGTGGCGAAGATAATATTAAAGCTATTTGAATAGCAAGACATTCCTAATCACAATAAATGAATTATGACTAACACTACTTAAAATACAAAACTATATTTGTCGAGACATTTATTCCCTCTACATATAATACAAATATATTTTAGGGTTATTAGTTCAATGCATTTACATCAAGTTTCTGATTTTCCCTTAATTATTTTTTGAGCTTAGTTTAATGTAGTATGTTACATCCAGTTTCCAATTTCTCATTAATTATTCTTTGAGGTTAATTCAATGCAGTTGCATCAAGTTTCCGATTTTCTATTAATTATTATTTGAGGTTAGTTCAGTGCAATTGCATCTACTTTATGATTTTCCGTTAGTTATTCATTAAGGTTAATTCAGTACAGTTGCATCCGACCAATTTTCAATGTTTCGTTAATTAGTATTTGAGATTAGTTCATTGTATTTATATCCAGGTTCCAATCTCCCGTTAATTACTCTTTGAGGTTAGTTCAATACATCTGCATCCAATTTCTAATTTCCCGTTAATTGTTTTTCTAGGTTAGTTCGATAGTTTACAATTTCTATACATTGTGCATACATGTAAGAGTCTGTTTTTATAAACTCATTTTCGTTTTAGGTTCCTAATTACTCGTAAATACTCATGTGAGAAGGCTAAAAAAGCGGACATTTATGCTTTGAGATCAATGCGATGCAGTTATATCCGACTTCCAATTTCCAGTTAACTATTTTTTGAGGTTATTTCAATACATTTGCATCCAATTTATGATTTCCCGTTAGTTAATCTCTGATTTTAGTTTAATGCAGTTGCATCCAGTTTTTTGTTTTTCGTTAATTATTCTTTGAGGTTAGTTCAATGTAGTTGCTTCTAATTTCTGATTTTATGTTAATTGTTCTTTGAGGTTAGTTCAATGTAGTTGCATCTAATTTCTGATTTTATGTTAATTGTTCTTTGAGGTTAGTTCAATACATTTGCATCAAGTTTTCGATTTCCATTAATTATTTTTTAGGTTAGTTCAATCTGAGTTACATCAAATTTATAATTTCCGTTAATTATTCATTTAGGTTAGTTCAATGCGGTTTTCATCTATTTTTTAATGTTTAGTTAATTAGTCTTTGAGATTAGTTCATTGCATTTGGATCAGGTTTTCGATTTTCCGTGAATAACTCTTTAAGGTTAGTTCAATACATATGTATCTAGTTTTGATTATTTATGCTTTGAGGTTAGTTGATGCAATTATATCCGGTTTTCGATTTTCCATTAATTATTCTTTGAGATTATTTCAATGCATTTGCATTTAGTTTCGATTTCTCACCAATTATTCTATAAGGTTAGTTTAATGCGATTTGCATTCGGTTTTTTATTTTCTTTTAATTATTTTTTGAGTTTAGTTCAATGCATTTGCATCCAGTTTTTGGTTTTCCATTAATTATTATCGAGGTTAGTTTGATGTATTTGCATACCGTTTCGATTTCCGTTAGATATTTTTCAAAGATTTGCATCCAATTTCTAATTTCCGTTAGTTATTATCCATGCGTTAGTTTAATGCAATCGCATCCAGTTTCAATTTTTAGTTAATTACTTTTTGTGTTTAGTTTATTGCATTTGCATAAAGTTTCGATTTTCGTTAATTACTCTTTGAGCTCGGTTATGTATTTGAATCCGGTTTCGATTTTCTTTTTAATTATCCAATGTGGTGTGTAATACTAACTTCTAATGATCCATCTGTAGTGTCCTTGCAAATATGACATAAAAAGTAAATTATGCTTGATTTACTATGTGGGATCATCGAAAATTATTCAGTTCCCGATTTCCCATTAATTATTCTTTAAATTATGCGTGACTCACTATGTGAAATCTTCAAAGCTTATCTACAAACGGGTGATGTTATATTAATTATTCTGAAAAATATTTGCAAATATGCAGAACTATTATATACTAATATTATATTGATCACTCAACCAAATTTCTTATAACGTGAAAACCTCACTTTCTATTAAAAAAAAGAACTCACCTTTGATAAAACCCTTCAATTTCATTTTGTTATTTAATAAAAGAAGTTTGATTGAAGTTTTGTGAGATTGCCTAATAAGGTGAAGTTCATATATATTGAAGCTACTTGAATAGCAAGGAGTTCCCAATTACACGGAAAGAGATAAGATAAACACTATTTTAAATGCAAAACTATACTTATCGAGGCATTCTCATAACATATAACCCAACTATATTTTGAGATTAGTTCAATGTATTTGCATTCAGTTTATGATTTTCCGTTATATTTTGAGGTTAGTTCAATACAGTTGCATCAGATTTCCAATTCCCGTTATTTATTTTTTGAGATCAATTCAATGCAATTGCATTCAATTTCTAATTTCTCGTTAATTATTCTTTTCGGTTAGTTCAATACATTTGCATCCAATTTCCAATGTTACATTAATTGTTCTTTGAGGTCAATTCAATGCATTTGCATCCGGTTCCGATTTTAATTATTTATTCGTGAGATTAGTTTAATACATTTGCATCCAGTTTTTATTTCTCGTTTATTATTTGATAAAGTTGTATTTTCATCTAGTTTCGATTTCCAAGTTAATTATTGTTTGAGGCTAGTTCAATGAATTTGCATCCGGCTTCGATTTCCGTTAATTATTTCTTGAGGTTAGTCCAATACATTTGCATCTAGTTTATTTTTTTGAAATTAGTTGGTGCGGTTGCATCCGGTTTCGATTTCCCATTAATTATTTTTTAAGATTAGTTCCACGATTTGCATCATATTTCCAATTTATAATTAATTTTTATTTGAGGTTAGTTCAATGAGTTTGCATCCAGGTTTCGATTTTCCGTTAATTTAATCTTTGAGGGTTAGTTCAATGTATTTGCATCTAGTTCTGATTTTCCGACAATTTTTTTTTTATGTTAGTTTGATGTATTTGCATCCAAGTTTTGATTTTCCGTTAATTATTCTTTGAGGTTAGTTTAATGCGGTTGTATCTATATTCCAATTTTCTATTAATTACTTTTTAAGATTAATTTAATGCTTGCATTTGCATTCAATTTTCGATTTTCCATTAAATATTATTTGAAGTTAGTTCGATGCATTTCCATCCAGTTTTCAATTCCCCATTAATTGTTTTTTGACGTTAGTTTCATTCGATTATTTTATATTTTTTAAAATATTTGTCATTGTTGTTTTGCCGTTATTATTTTTTTTTTCATTTTATATTATATATTTTGTGATGTTAGTTTTTGTATAATTGTTTTTAACTATGTTTTGAGGCCGTGTTAAGGATATATTCGAAATAAGTCGGTGCTTTATCATAGATACTGAAATTGTATGATTTGTAATAGGGAATTAGTTTATACAAATCACCTATTTTTTAGCAATTTATTTTATTTAATCAAATATATAATAATTGAAACACTAAAAGTGTTTGATTCGTAATAGGAAATTACCTTTTACAAATCACCTATTTTTTAGCAATTTTTTTTTTATTTGATCAAATATATAAGAATTGGAAATACACTCAAACTCTTCAAAGAGGTTCCATGTACATGGGATTGTAAGCTATTAAAAAAGACTATCTTTCATATTATAGTACCACATAGGTGAGAGAAAAAACTAACTCTCATATTAGAGTGCCACATAGGAGAGAGAAAATCCTCCATGAGAGGTCTCTACTTTAGTATATAGATAGTAGATAGTAGATACATAATCTTCTTTTCTATCTAACAAAATAGAGGAGTGTTGGGCTCAAAAAACCCCATCCAATGGTAGGCTCACCAAAATATGACTTGGCAAATCCAAGTGTTTGGAAGATTTGTGTAATTTTGTTAAGTGCAATTAATACTATGAGATCTATCTAAAAATCAGCCAAAAGTCAACAATTGCTGCTGGACTTATAAACTGTTGGGCCTCCAAATTTAACATAGTATTCCACAATTGACTGGCCCAATTAATATTATTGGACTTACGGATAATGGGCAATTGGACTGGTGTATAGTTGTCAGGGTACCGCGGTAGGCACGGGCATACCCTATAAGATTAAGCAAGTAGACTCACTCTGGATAAGACTTGTTTAATTTGACTTTGGAGTGTAACACTTGGGAACGGGCTTATATGTCGACCATTTTGGACTAATGAAATGAAGTATGATAATTTGATGTGCATCTAGATGGAAGTTGAACTCCAAAATCTCAATCTCGAAAAATATCCCAAGGGCCAAGACAGCACACTTGAAAGACTTTAGACACTTACTAGCCAAGTCAAGCTTAAAGCGTTGAAAGCGAAATCCGAACTAAAACAATCAAGAAAGAACAACTCTTTTTCATTTCTCCTAAATTTTCAATCATTTTGCAAGTTGCAGAAATGGTCTAGCACTAGTGGAGAAGGAAAGTTGATGGGAATCTTTCTTCCAACATCATCTTCATAATAAGGTAACCTCTTAGTCCTGCTAAACATGGTTTCTATCAATATTAGAAGACTATTACCAATTACTATCAACCCTCCTGTTGAGCCAGAATCAAAACAAAACTCACACATACCACCACTTGTAATTATTATAGTTGCTATACTTGGTGGTTGTTTTCTTCTTGTTAGTTATTACGCAATAATCGTTAAGTATTGTTCGAATTGGAATCGTTCAAGAAGGCCCCAAGTTTTAAATGAACAAAATTTAGATGCCCATGAAGATTTTCTTGATGAGAATCATGGACCAGTTGTGGATCATCCTATTTGGTATATTACCACAGTTGGTTTAGAACAAGGAGTTATTGATTCTATCGCGGTTTTTAAGTATAAGAAGGGAGATGGTTTGGTTGAAGGGACGGATTGTTCAGTTTGTCTTAGTGAGTTTCAAGATGATGAGAATTTAAGGCTTTTGCCCAAGTGTAGTCATGCTTTTCATATTTCTTGTATTGATACTTGGTTAAGATCACATACAAATTGCCCGAGTTGTCGTGCCCCTATTGTGTCGAGTCCTGTTTTGCCTGCTTCGACTGCGGTGGTTGGAAATTCTGGTGTAAGGGAAGAAGCGCAAGTTGAGAATTCTGCGAGTGATGGTGGAGTGGGAAGTGAGCTGAATAGAGAAGGTGGGGTGAGTGATTTGAGTCTTGGGGTTCAAGGTGAGAGGGTGGAAGTGGAAAGAAGCAGGGGTATTGATGTTCAGAAAAAGGATTTGCCTGCTCCTTTCAAGATGTCCAAATTTCGCGTGTTTAGCGATTTGTCGGACAATCATCGGGTTGGGGAGAATGAGATACAGCCTGTAAGAAGGTCCGCCTCTATGGATTTTAATCCAGCTTCAATCTTATGTTTTTAGGTGGCAAATTCACTTCTGTAGAAGAAGAAGATGAAGGAAGTTCAATTGCACCGGTGGAAAGAGGGAAGAAACTCAATTCAAGTCCGAGCCTATTTAGATTGATTGGAAGTTCCTCGAAGGGAAAATTGTTGCCGAAAAGTCCTGTTTCCATGAAGAGATCTTTCTCAAGTGGTAACAAGCTCATCTCATCCAGACACAGCCGGAATCGGAGCTCATTTATTCCATTGTAAGGTTTTTATCCTTGTCATTTATGAAGTCCATTCCAACCCGTATAAGGGGTACTCTCAACGAAGTGAGAGTTCCCTTTTTTGTTTGAGGACAATGTAATTGAATTAAAAGAAATGCCTGAGGACCATAACCATTGAGCTCGTAAGTAATACAATGTAATAGTCAATTGCTGTTCTAGTTACTAAAGAGAAACTATGAAACTATAAGAAACTCCTAAAGCTGTGCACTGTTACAAAGTTGTCAACATGAATTTAAGTTTTGATTTTCTATTTTTTGTGGTATCTTACACAGACCTTGAATTCATAATTCGAAGCCTGCTATATTTTGCTTCTTATGTTTGGATTTTTTTTCGTACCTTATAAACCAGTCCTGCTTTGACGTCTTACTTTATGTGGTAACTGGTAAGTAATCTAAGAATAATAGTTTCATTCATGTGAGTTATTTGCATGTGTTTGTTTTAATTGTTGAAATATGAGATGAATCAGTACCAGTGGATAGTATTATCGAGAGAAGTACCTCTTGTCACGTTGATTAAATTTGAAGAGCTCCTTTATTGGATTCTGTAGAAGATTATTGTGTTCTCCAAGTCCTAGACTCCTAGTTATGTCCAAAAACACGGATACCCGTTGCCAATCTCACTAAAAACTGAAAAGAAAAGAAACTGGCAAAGGAAAAATGGTAAACCCCAATTTTTAAACAGATTATGGTAATATATTTGGTAGAATAGCTTCTTAATATATCACGTGATGAAATAGTTGGTTGTGAGAATATTTTGTTCTTTTGACTGCTTATTAGAAACTTTTAGCAATGTCGGCTCGGGTTAGTTCAAATGATCCTTAGGCCCCTTAGGGAATATCATCCACATGTATCCTGTGTTGGGAATTGGGATCACCGCATAAACTGATAATAGATTTCAGGAGCCAATAAGGTATCGTTCTAAATTGCAGTTTTCCTAAAGGTCAAATTGTAGATGATATAGAGTTGGTTCTACCAGATACGTACGATCTCATTCTTCACGCGCAGGAATAATTTTCTGACAAGTGGTACTAAATATGTAGATCGTAATCCCTCCCATCATGACAGTATTGTGTATATAGCATTTGTCTGTGTGGTAGTGTGGTTAAAAATCAACTGCCATAGTGTTCATGTGTTTATGTGTCTTCTTGGGGACTGAAAATTTTAATTTGTAGCTGTCATAAGGAACTTAACAGTTGATGTTATCCTAATTTGTCGCACTCAGAGGAGGGATGGATTAATTGGTTTCTGGTTTTGCAGAGTAGTAAACTGATACAGTTTGAACTTCAGTATGTTATCAACTTTGAATCTCTTTAGGAGCTGTGGTTTGTGACTCATTACATGGTTCAGTATTGACAATGAAAAACAGGTTTCATTAGAAATTTTGTACCAAGAACAGATACGTGAAGTACAATGCATACTATTGACATTGCAGAAGTTTTATCTTAGGAACAATGCGGAGGGGCATGGGAACATTATGCCATGGGTAGTTGGATATGATGCCAAACCCTGGAATATCCAAACTTGGAGCTGTTTACTTGGGTTTTACCGAATGGGATTTGTAACCAAACTTTTAGTATCAGATTAGGTTTGAATGTCAAATCACTTGTTCGGTTATTCCTACCTAGGAAATTGTTCGTTCGTAGGAGCGAATTTTCACTCATCGGCATATCCCCTGCCTTCAAAATATATTCGACCACCATGAAAGAACCCCATCAATGATTGTTTGTTTATTGAATAAACTGAGCGATGTTCTGCTTCTCTATTTTATTACACCTAAGGAAGTCATCATATTCTGAAAGCAACAATAATACAGCTCATAACGTAACGCCATAGCTAGCTTTGCTTTGAAGTTCTTTTAAGTCCCTTTTTTCTCTTATTTAACTTTATCTGAGATAACTTAGGAATTAGGACTCTAGTTCCGCCTCTAGAATATTTATGTACACGGTTTCATAGTTTAATCTGACCGATACATTTGTTTACCAAATTTCCAGGAAAGAAACATATGTTTTTGACTTTTTCTAGGCTTTGTTTATTTCAATGGTATGTTCTTCTACTTACGCTAGACAGAGCTAGAGATGAAGCACCCCTTTTACTCCAAACGAGAAAAATACATGCAGCTAAAGTTAAAAGGAATAGGACACGACTTTTAAAAAGTTATAGTATCAAATCAGCCAATCTTATACTTTGTTGAACTCATTCTGATATAGAGCACTTGTATACTATCTACTATCTATATACTAAAACAGAGACCTTTAAAGGAGGATTTTCTCTCTCCTATGTGTCACTCTAATATGAGAGTTAGATTTTTATTCTAATCTAATCATGACTATAATATGAAAGATAGTATTTTCTAATAGCTACAATCCTACCTACATTGAACCTCTTTGGAGAGTTTGAGTGTATTTTAATTCTTATATTTGGAGCTCTTTGGAAGTTTGAGTGTATTTCTAATTCTTATATTTGGAGAGTTTGAAGTGATTGTCAATTCTTATATATTTGATAAAATAAAATAAAAAAAAATTGCTAAAAAAAATAGGTGATTTGTAGAATGTAATTTCATATTACTTAATCAAACACTTTTATTGTTCTAATTTTTATATATTTGATCAAATAAAAAATTGCTAAAAATAAGTGATTTGTAGAAACTAATTCCATATTACAAATCATACAATTTTTAGTGTCTATGAGACTATGATAAAACACCGACTTATTTGAATATATCTTTAGCAGCGTAACAATTATACTAAAAATAACATCACAAAATATATAATAGAAAATGAAAAAAAAAAATAACGACAAAGCAATAATGACAAATATTTTAAAATATGTATAATATTGAATGAAACTAATGTAAAAAAAAAAAAACAATTAATGGAGAACCAAAAACTGGATGCAAATATATCGAACTAACCTCAAATAATATTTAACGGAAAATCGGAAACTGGATGCAAATACAAGCATTAAACTAATCTTAAAAATTAATTAATAGAAAATCGGAATATGGATACAACTACATTAAACTAACCTCAAAGAATAATTAACAGAAAATCAAAACTTGGATGCAAATACATCAAACTAACATTAAAAAAATAATTGTCATAAAATCGAACCTGGATGCAAATACATTGAGCTAACCCTCAAAGATTAAATTAATGGGAAATCGGAAATGAATACAACCGCATTGAACTAACCTCAAAGAAAAATTAATTATAAATTAGAAACATAATGCAAATCGTGGAACTAATTTTAAAAAATAATTAACGGAAATCGGAAACTATATGCAAATACAACTTTATCAAATAATAAAGAGAAATCGAAACTGGATGCAAATACATTAAATTAATCTCACAGAATAATTAACGGGAAATCAAAAACTGGATGCAAATGCATCGAACTGACCTTGAAGAACAATTAACAGGAAATTGGAAATTGGATGCAAATGTATTAAACTAACCAAAAAAATAATTAACGATAAATCAGAAACTGGATGCAACGGCATTGAATTGATCTCAAAAAATAAATAACGAGAATTGGAAATTGGATGCAACTGCATTAAACTAACCTCAAAATATAAATAACGGAAAATCAGAAACTGGATACAAATGAATTGAACTAACCTCAAAACATAGTTGGGTTATATGTTGTGGGAATGTCTCGATAAATATAGTTTTGTATTTAAAATGGTGTTTATCTTATCTCTTTTCGTATTCAAGTAGCTTCAATATATATGAACTTATGAACTTTATTAGGCAATCTCACAAAACATCAATCAAACTTCTATTATTAAACAACAAAATGAAGTTGAAGGATTTTATCAAATGCAGTTTTTTTTTTTAATGGAGAGTGAGGTTTTTCGCGTTATAAGAAATTTGGTTTAGTGATAAATATAATATTAATATATAATAGTTACGCATATTTGCAAATATTTTTCAGAATAATTAATATAACAACACCCGTTCGTAGATAATCTTTGAAGATCGATTCCATATAGTGAGTCATGCATAATTTAAAGAATAATTAATTGGAAATCAAAAACTGAATAATCTTCGATGATCCCACATAGTAAATTAAGCATAATTTACTTTTTATGTCATGTTTGCAATGACTTCTGAGATGGATCAAGAGAACTTGGTATTACACACCACATTAGATAATTATAAGGAAATCGAAAACCTGGATTCAAATACATGGCGAGCTCAAAGAGTAATTAAGGGAAATTAGAAACTTTATACAAATTGCATTAAACTAAACTTAGAGAATAATTAGTGGGGAAATTAGAAATTTGATGCAAATCTTTAAAAAAATATTTAACGAAAAATCAGAAATAGTATGCAAATACATCAAACAAACCTCTCAAATAATAATTAATGGGAAACCAAAAACTTAATGCAAATGCATTGAACTTAACTCAAAAAATAATAAACAAAAATAAAAACTGAATGGATGCAAATGCATTGAACTAACCTCATAGAATAATTGGTGGGAAATTGGAAACTAAATGCAAATGCATTGAAATAACCTCAAAAGAATAGTTAACGGGAAATCAGAAACCGGATATAATTGTATCGAACTAACCTCAAAGCATAAATAATCAGAAACTAGATGCAGATGCATTGAACTAACCTTAAAGAGTTATTAACGGGAAATTGAAAACTGGATCCAAATGCAATGAAGTAATCTCAAAGACTAATTAACGAAACATTGAAAAATGGATGAAACCCAGATTGAACTAACCTTAATGAATAATTAAGGGAAATTATAAATTTGATGTAAGCGCATTGAACTAACTCAAAAAAAATAATTAACGGAAATCAGAAACTTGATGCAAATGCATTGAACTAATCTCAAAAAACAATTAACCTAAAATCGGAAATCGGATGCAACTGCATTGAACTAACCTCAAAGAATAATTAACGGAAAACCAAAAACTATATGCAATTGCATTAAACTAAAATCAGAGATTAACTAACGGAAAATCAAAAATTGGATGCAAATGCATTGAAATAACCTCAAAAATAGTTAACTAGAAATCGAAGTCGGATGTAAGCGCATCGACCGACCTCAAAGCATAAATGTCCACTTTTTTAGCCTTCTCACATGAATAATTACGAGTAATTAGGAACCCAAAACGAAAGTGAATTTATAAAAACAGACCCTTACATATATGTAAACTGTATTGAAATTGTAAAATATCGAACTAACCTAGAAAAACAATTAATAGGAAATCAGAAACTGGATACAGATGTATTAAACTAACCTCAAAGAGTAATTAACGGGAGATTGGAACATGGATGCAAATACAATGAACTAATCTCAAAGACTAATTAACGAAACATCGAAAAATTGGATGCAACTTTGTCTTGAATTAACCTTAATGAATAACTAAGCTGGAAATCATAAAATGAATACAATTGCACAATTGAACTAACCTCAAATAATAATTAACAAAAAATTGGAAACTTGATGCAACTGCATTGAACTAGCCTTAAAGAATAATTAATGAAAAATTAGAAACTGGATGCAACGTACTACATTAAACTAATCTCAAAGAATATATAATTAATGGAAAATCAAAAATTTGATGCAAATGCATTGAACTAATAACCCTAAAACATATTTGTATTATATGTAGAGAGAATAAATGTCTCGACAAATATAGTTTTGCATTTTAAATAGTATTTATTATAATTTTTATTGTGATTGGGAATGTCTTGCTATTCAAGCAGCTTCATTATTATTTTGGCCACATTGGACATTCTCACAAAACTTTAATCAAACTTATATTATTAAACCTAACAATAAAAAGAAGTCGATGAGTTTTATCAAGGTTTGGTGCTTCCTTTTTATAGAGAATGGTGCAAGAAATTTAAATGAGTAATTAATATAATTTTTATTTTTTCATAGTTATCCATAGTTGCTAATATTTTTTAGAATAATTTAATATAATGACACCCGTTCATAGGACACGTTCATGTGATAAATCTTTTCAAATGAAAGTAGTGTATTTTTTGATGATATGAAAATAATCAATCTGTTTTAGTGATTTGTACACATTAGTACATAAGCTGAATGATGATGATTTGATGATGATTCTGACTAAATCACCATAAATCTAATAAAACTATTATACAAGCTAGATTAAGTTTAAGATAATTCTATTTGAAAATTATGGATTAATATTCTAAACCATAAAGTGAAAAAGTTATCTCAATTTAATCCCTTAGTTTCCAAGTACTTATACACCATAATCGCTACTCATTAACATATTTCGGTTTATTTTCAATAAAAATATATTCTGATTCGAAAATTTGCCGTTAAATCACTATAAAATACAAGCTAGACCGAGTTTAAGATAATTCTATTTAAAAATTACGGATTAATATCCTAAACCACAAAGTGAATATGCTATCTCAATTTGATCCCTTAGTTTCCAAGTACTTATGCACCATAATCGCTGCTTATTAACGTATTTTGATTTATTTTTAATAAAAATATATTCTGATTCGAAAATTTGTGTGAGACATTTTGTAAAGCTTTTTCAGCACACAAAATATTTAATAGATCCCGGGCGTATGCCCGGGTCCAAAATCTAGTCTATATACTAAAGCAGAGACCTTTAAAAGAGGATTTTCTCTCTCCTATGTGGCACTCTAATATGAGAGTTAGCATTTTCTCTATCCTATGTGGCAATATGAAAGATAGTATCTTCTAATAGCCTACACATACATGGAACCTCTTTGGAGAGTTTAAGTGTATTTCTAATTCTTATGTTTTGAGAGTTTTAGTGTATTTCCAATTCTTATATATTTGATCAAATAAAAAAAAATTGCTAAAAAATAAATGATTTGTAGAAAATAATTTCCTATTACGAATCAAATACTTTTAGTGTTCCAATTCTTATATATTTGATCAAATAAAAAAAATTGCTAAAAAATAGGTGATTTGTAAAAACTAATTCCCTATTACAAATTATACAATTTTAGTGTTAATGGTAAAGCACTGACTTATTTCAAATATATCCTTAACACATCATCAAAACATAGTTAAAAACAATTATACAAAAAATAACATCACAAAATATATAATAGAAAATAAAAATAATAATAATAATAACGGCAAAACAATAATGACAAATATTTTAAAATATGTATAATACTGAATAAAACTAACGTCAAAAAACAATTAATGGGGAACCGAAAACTGGATGCAAATGTATCTCAAATAATATTTAACGGAAAATCGGAAACTGAATGCAAATGCAATCATTAAACAAATTTTAAAAAGTAATTAATAGAAAATCGAAATATAGATACAACTGCATTAAACTAACCTCAAATAATAATTAATGGAAAATCAAAACTTGGATGCAAATACATCAAACTAACATCAAAAAATAATTGTTGGAAAATCGGAAACTGGATCCAAATGCATTGAGCTAACCCTCAAAGATTAAATTAACAAGAAATCGGAAACTAGATGCAACTGCATTAAACTAACCGCAAAGAAAAAATAATTATAAATTGGAAACATAATGCAAATGCGTGGAACTAATCTTAAAAATAATTAACGATAAATCGGAAACCGGATGCAATTGCATTGAACTAATCTCAAAAAATACACTGGATGCAAAACCTCAAGAAATAATTAACGGGAAATCGGAAACTGGTTACAAATTCATTGAACTAACCTCAAACAATAATTAACGTGAAATCAGAAACTATATGCAAATGCAACTTTATCAAATAATAAAGCGAAAAATTAGGCGGATGCAAATGCATTAAACTAATCTCTGAGAATAATTAACGAAAAATCGAAACTAGATGCAAATGCATTGAAGGCCCGACCTCAAAGAACAATTAATTGAAATTGGATGCAAATGTATTGAACTAACCGAAAAGAATATTAACGAGGAATCAAACTGGATGCAACTGCATTGAACCCGATCTCAAAAATAAATAACGGGAATAGAAAATTGGATGCAACTGCATTGAACTAACCTCAAAATATAAATAACGGAAAATCAGAAACTGTATGCAAATGCATTGAACTAACCTCAAAATATAGTTGGGTTATATGTTATGGGAATATTTCGATAAGTATAGTTTTGCATTTAAAATGATGTTTATATTATGTCTTTCCGTATGATTGAGAACTCTTTGCTATTCGAGTAGCTTCAATATATATGAACTTCTTCTTATTAGGCAATCTCATAAAACTTCAATCAAACTTCTATTATTAAACAACAAAATGAAGTTGAAGGGTTTTATCAAAGGCGAGTTATGTTTTTTTTAATGGAGAGTGAGATTTTCACGTTATAAAAAATTTGGTTGAGTGATTAATATTATATCAATATATAATAGTTTTACATGTTTGCAAATATTTTTCTGAGTAATTAATATAACAACACCCGTTCGTAGATAATCTTTGAATATTTCACATAATGAGTCATGCATAATTTAAATAATAATTAACGAGAAATCGGGAACTGGATAATCTTCGATGATCCCACATAGTAAATTAAGCATAATTTATTTTTTATGTCAAGTTTGCAAGGACGACACTACAGATGGATCAGTAGAAGTTTGTATTACACACCACATTGGATAATTATAAGAAAATCGAAAACTGGATTCAAATACATAACTGAGCTCAATGAGTAATTAATGGGAAATCGGAAACTTTATGCAAATTGCATTAAACTAATGATGAGAATAACTAACAAAAATTATAAATTGGATGCAAATCTTTGAAAAATATTTAACGGAAAATCGGAAACGGTATGCAAATACATCAAACAAACCTCAAATAATAATTAATGGGAAACCGAAAACTGGATGCAAATGCATTGAACTTAACTCAAAAAATAATTAACATAAAATAAAAAACCGAATGCAACTGCATTGAACTAACCTCATAGAATAATTGGTGAGAAATCGGAAACTAAATGCAAATGCATTGAAATAACTTTAAAGAATAGTTAGCGGGAAATCAGAAACCGGATATAATTGTATCGAACTAACCTCAAAGCATAAATAATTATAAACTAGATGCAGATGTATTAGACTAACCTTAAAGAGTTATTAACAGAAAATCGGAAACTAGATCTAAATGCAATGAACTAATCTCAAAGACTAATTAATGAAACATTGAAAAATGGATGAAACTGCACTGAACTAACCTAAATAAATAATTAACGATAAATTATAAATTTGATGTAACTGCATTGAACTAACCTCAAAAAATAATTAACGAGAAATCAAAAACTTGATACAAATGCATTAAACTAACCTTAAAGAACAATTAACATAAAATCGAAAATTGGATGCAACTGCATTGAATTAACCTCAAAAAATAATTAACGGAAAATCAAAAACTGGATGCAACTGCATTAAACTAAAATCAGAAATTAACTAACGGGAAATCAAAAATTTGAGGCAAATGAATTGAAATAATCTAAAAAAATAGTTAACTAGAAATCGGAAGTCGGATGTAACTGCATCGCACTGACCTCAAAACATAAATGTCCACTTTTTTAGCCTTCTCACATTAGTAATTACGAGTAATTAGGAACTTAAAACGAAAGTAAGTTTATAAAAACAGACTCTTACATGTATGCAAACAAATTATAAACAATCGAACTAACCTAGAAAAGCAATTAACGGGAAATCAGAAACTGGATGCAGATTGAACTAACCTCAAAGAGTAATTAACGGGAGATTGGAACCTGGATGCAAATGCAATGAACTAATCTCAAAGACTAATTAACGAAACATTGAAAACTTGATGCAACTGTACTGAATTAACCATAATAGACAACTAACTGGAAATCATAAATAAGTAGATGCAATTGCACTAAACTAACCTCAAATAATAATTAACTGAAAATTGGAAACTTGATGCAATTGCATTGAACTAACCTCAAAGAATAATTAATGAGAAATTGGAAACTGGATGCAACGTACTACATTAAACTAATCTCAAAGAATAATTAATGGAAAATAAAAAACTTGATGCAAATGCATTGAACTAATAATCCTAAAACATATTTGTATCATATGTAGGGAAAATAAATGTCTCAACAAATATAGTTTTGCATTTTAAATAGTGTTTATTATAATTATTTTATTGTAATTGGGAATGTCTTGCTATTCAAGTAGCTTCAATATTATTTTCGTCATATTGAGCATTCTCACAAAGCTTCAATCAAACTTCTATTATTAAACCTAACAATAAAAAGAATTCGATGAGTTTTATCAAGGCTTAGTGCTTCCTTTTTATAGAGAGTGGTCAAGAAATTTAAATGAGTAATTAGTATAATTTTCATATCTCATAGCTATGCATAGTTGCTAATATTTTTTAGAATAATTTAATATAATGACACCCGTTCGTAGGACACGTTCATGTGAAAAACTTTTCAAGTGGGAGTAGTGTATTCTTTGAGGATATGGAAACAATCAATCTGTTTTAGTGATTTGTACACATTACGTAAGCCGAATGGTGATGATTTACCGCTAAATCACCATAAATCTAATAAAACTATTATACAAGCTAGATCGAGTTTAAGATAATTTTATTTCAAAATTACGGATTAGTATTCTAAACCACAATGTGAAGAGGCTATCTCAATTTGATCCCTTAGTTTCCAAGTACTTATGCACTATAATCGTTGCTCATTAACGTATTTCGGTTTATTTTCAATAAAAATATTTTTTTATTCGAAAATTTGCCGCTAAATCACCATAAATCTAAGAAAACTATTATACAAGCTAGATAGAGTTTAAGATAATTCTATTTGAAAATTACGGATTAATATCCTAAACCACAAAGTGAAGAGGCTACCTCAATTTGATCCCTTAGTTTCCAAGTACTTATGCACCATAATCACTGGTCATTAACGTATTTATATTTATTTTTAATAAAAATATATTCTAATTCGAAAATTTGTGTGAGACATTTTGTAAAGCCTTTTCAGCACACAAAATATTTAATAGATCCCGAGCGTACGCCCGGGTCCAAAATCTAGTTAAGAACTATAGAAAACACCCACGACTCCATTAAACATCTTTATGAGAGAAACCAAAAAAAACACCAAAAATTTTAACCACACTTACACCAACCAACTTCAAGAGCGATATCAAAAAGTTGATATTAAATGTCGCAGTTTTGGATAAACCGCGCCATATAGTCCACATTGCTTTTTCAAAACCGCGCCATAGACGCCCACCACAGAATCCCAAGCCCATGCGGTTTTCCAGAAACCGCGCGATGTGTCGAACACCGCGTGCTATCATCTTTTAACCCGTGTTTCCTGCATGTCTCTCTTCATTTTTCATGTTCCCTCTAATCTTAAACTCATCTCCTTAGCAAAAAAAAAAAAAAAAACTACCGAAACTCTTGACGATTTTTCAATGGATCATTCATCTTCTTCTTCATCGAGCTCAAACTCTTCAAATGATAACACTGCAATTAAAACTCGTAAAAAATTAGTGGCTATTGCTCTATCTTTGGTTCGACATCGTCTAGGTTTATTGCGTTAGCAAGAAGCGGAGTCTTCTTATAAACCACATGGTGGTTCGAAGAAAGAAAGAAAATGCAAGAATCGTCAGTACGAGACAACACTGACTCGTGTAAATGCTAACTACTTCGACACAAATTCTATATTCACTGACCACAGCTTTCGACGCCGATTTCGTATAGGTGAGTCATTGTTTATTCGTATTTTCAATCATCTTAACCATCATGTACCATATTTTCAACAAAAAATTAATAATGCGGATAAGTTTGAGATTCACCCAAAAATCAAAGTAATTGTTGCTATACGAATACTTGTTTATGGGTCTCTAGCTAATCTAGTAGATGACATGTTACATGTTGCTGAGCCAACTGTTCATGAAAGCATGAGTTATTTCTGTGATGGAATTATTAGAATTTTTGGAGGTGAATACTTGCATAAAACCAAATGCCGCAGATATTCAGCGTTTGGTTGAAGAGTCTGAGGAACGAGGATGGCCTGGAATGCTAGGAAATATTGATTGCATATATTGGTAGTGGAAGAATTGCCCAACCGCATGGTAAGGGTCTCACACTAGCCATGTGCATAAAATAACAGTGATTCTAGAGGCGGTTGCTTCTCGTGACACGTGGATTTAGCATGTTTTTTTTGGAATTGCGGGTTCTCACAATGATCTTAATGTGCTTGACCGCTCACCAATATTTAATGATATAGTCAATGATGAAGTTATTCCTTGTAACTACACTATGAATAGGCATCATTATGATATGGTCTATTACTTGGCTAACTGTATATATCATAATTATGTCACCTTAATTCAAACAATTTCTAAGCCGACTGTTGCACAAGACAAATATTTTGCAAAGAAGCAAGAAGCTGTTAGAAAAGACATAAAGCGGGCGTTTGGTATATTGCAGTCATGTTGGGCTATTTTAGCGAATCCGTGCATGTTATAGTATTTGGAGACCATGGCTACTGTTATGAAGGCTTGCATCATTTTACATAATATGATTGTGAAAGATGAACGCGAAATGGATATCCCGCAGTATATTCCGGATTATGAAATGCCAAGTAGAGAAGGTGCATCTGAAGATGAACGCCACTTTGTTCTATCTCGTTGGGCATCTGACGTCGAGAGGGTCCATTCACAAGTTGTTCATGATAGATTGAATAATAATGACTTGGTCGAGCATTAGTGGAGTAGGCGTGGTCAACGTTGATTTCCATTTCTATTTGGATTTCATTTGAACTTTGTATTTATTTATCGTTTCAATTTCTATGCATTTGTGTTCTAAGTTTATTTTTATGTATTTGTGGTTTTATGAAAAGATAATTTTGAAAATACAAAGTAGACTCTGCCGAATTTTTTTTAGAATGATAAAAAGTATCAACTTTAAATTAAGGTAACTCAAATTAAAAGAAAATATTTAATTAAAGTACATTTTAATTAAAATCAAAATACAAACTCAAATTAAAGTATGTCATAAATTAAAAGACATAAGTAGGAAGTAAATCATTTAGACTATGCACTACTTTGACTACTACCAGTGATATTGGCAACTTGATTCTTCATTTTTTGTAAAATTTCTGCCTTTTTGAGTTGCCAAATTTTGCGCTCATCTTCGGGTAATCCTTCTAATTTTCTTCCTAGTATTTTAACATCATTTTCATCTTCTCGAACTCAGAGCGCAACTTTCTTCAATTGAAGTTTCTCTTTTTGGATTTGGAGCTTCTAATCCATCGCCTTCTTTGGTGGTTTTAGAAAGTTCCACAAGAAAATCATCAAGTTTCTTAGCGGATTCCTCCACTTTAGAATCACCTTCTTCTTTATCTTTTTGCCTTCTTCTCTTTTCTTCTTTCTTTCCAATAAGTCTATCCTCAAGCACATGCATCAACTTGGTGTGGATCATAATCTATTGGTTGAGTTGTCGCAATTTATATTGGAACTGATGAACTTCCTTCCCCACTGTTTGACTTCAACTTTTTGGTGGGTCGCAATTTATTTATCAATTGTAGCCTTATCCATTTGGGTGAGTCTTTCACCATATTATAGCATTGCATTCACTTCTAAACCCCATTCTGCATCCCATATGCAGTTATTACTTCCTCAACCTACAAATTAAGAAAAAACTAAATTAGAATTAAAAAATGTATTTGTGAATCAAAATAACAAATATAAAGTAAATAATACTTACAATCATATTGTCAGTATAACCACTTGGAGGAGATGCTTGAATCTTAAAAAAATAGCATTGAACTTGTTGATATTAGCTTAAATGAGAGTCCAACGGTGTTTCATGCCGTGAAGTTCGCGTTCGGTCACTTTTGCTAGATTTGCATGAAATGCATTTAGAATCTTATTCCAAAATTTGTTTGATATTTGCTCATTTCCTACTACACCATCTTGACTATTGGTTAGAGCAATACTTTCTTCTTGTATCCATGAAGCCTCTCTAGGTTTTGTTTTTGGCTCTTCACTAGTCATTTTGGTTTAGAGTAGAGTAGAGAGTGGAGAATAGAAGTAAGTGTAAAACCTATTGTGTGCAATGAGTGCTTCAATTTATAGTGAAAGAAAAATATAGTCATTTTTGCCCGTTTTTCATTTAGAGCACGCTGCGGTGTTACCGTAGGTTTTGACAAAACCGCGTCATTGAAGCTCACACTCTAACTAAGCCTATGCAGCAGTTTTAGAAAAAAGCGATTTTTCTAAAACCAAAGAGAGATTTGATACCAGATCAAAGCAAACACCAAATTTTGGCCAATTTGGTATTTGCTTTGGTGTTTTCATCAACATGTGTCTCTCATAAAAATAAAAAAACACCAAATTATTGAAATTTTGGTGTTTGATGCTAGGATAGTGTCTCTCTTAAAAATGCTCTTAGCATGGAAATTTTTTGTGTCCAATTTAGGATTTATGTTGAAAACCTCTAAACTACAACGTTGGGCTCTTTTTCTTTCTCAATCCCTTTGAGAGGGTGAGTGGTTCTTGAACACCACTCTCCTAACTCCTAACTTCAATGCCTCTGAAATTTGAAGGAGCCTCTCTTAACACCTGAATGTGTCTGAATTTAAGTTGTTTGACCGTTAACCTCTGAACTGATTACGAGCCAGTTGAAAAACAAACACAAATAATCGTGTTTATTAGAAGTGTTCTGAACACTGAATGAAGCAAAAACAAGCATGACCTTGGTATAAATTTAGAAATGTAGATCTACAATAATTTGAGAAAATTGGTACCAGAATTCGCGAAAGTTAATTTGCTTGGCCTTCCAGATTTTCTATGGGAAAATGATGTGGAGTATAGTTTGTTACGTTGTTGTTCCCTTCCCTTAATAATTCATGCATGTCCTATTACCTACTAAACCCTTAAGAAGTTAAGAGTAGCCCCTAACATGCACATCTGAATCATTTGTCAGCAAGAAATCTCGAATTCTTCAATTATATACAACTACAAGATCATCTTCCCTAGAAAGCAAACAAATACATAAAACAAAAAAGCTAAATTCCAGATACCTGACCACATTAAGATTTTCAAGGCTGTGTTTTTTCGTTTACCTGCGTTGCCTCAGGTTTAGACCTTTGACCCCACTTTCATCTCACCTTTCGACCATGCATGTATGTGAAGGAAATGCCAAAGGTGAAATAGCTTTTTCTCATGGCACCAAAAACCCTCTTTTGTTTACTTTCCAAGTTCCATTAGATAATTTTATGATAAAAAAATCTGAGTTCCAAAAAAAGAGCGTCCATGAGTCCATTCCTTCTGTTGAAGGTGGAGAATCAAAATTCATGTACCTTGGGAACCAAGCAGAGAATATGACAATTGAAATGACTTTCTATAGATCTCTAACAGGTGTTTTATCTTGTGTTATTCACTTTTTGGCTTTTCAACTCTTCAATCCATTCACCCTAAAGAAACTTTAAGAAAAAATAAATTAAAATTTACAAAACCTTTCTTTTCCTTCTTGCAATCATATGCGTAAAAAGTCCGCGGAGGGAATCTACTTTTACCACGGAGATTGCATCAGCAAGCCTGCCTAAATCACCTCCATCTGAATGACGCGTAGCCCATCTTTTGGACTCACTCGTCTACACGAGTGATTGCATTTTTACCTGCAGTATATGCAGATTTAATAACAAATCAAAGCAAATCAGACAATTATAAAAGTGTGCAAAGCTTCTACCAAAAAATAAAAAGTATGCAACACATTTACTATGAACCTGTAATCTGTAATGGCGGTCTATACTGTAGTTCTTAAAAGTATAATTTTGGTACAAGGGACGTTACGCTATAGCTGTTCAAAGCAGCTTTGCCATGTACTTCACTTTTCATAGGTAGGTAGGTTGTGGACCTCTCGTGCAAACTTTTGCAGGTGGGGAATCTCATCTCGCCTTGGCACAAGCAAAACTTATTGACACTGCCTACAGAAGATGTATTTTCTGGAAATACAACTATCTTGAGGATAAAGTTCGAACTAAGATCACTCGATTTAGACCCACCTTTCAAGAGTGGAGTTGGGGTTTGAAGTTTGAACCAATCTCAAGATTCCCATTTAAGACAATTTGATAGGTAAACCGTAAACGGGTACAAAAACAAGTTCATTGCCATAGTTATAATCAGCAATTTGCCCCCGCAAATATTTTTCAAACATTAAAAGCCCATCCTTACTAGGGACGAGCCTCAAAATCTGTTCAAGGTCGGCTCAATGGCGCATATATTGAAATATGCAAGATCCTGATCGAATTAAAAAGAAAAATAAAGACGAGCAAAGCCATGTCGAGCTTCAATATGTTCAAGCGCGTTTTCTAAACTGAGACAAAAATTTGTTCTCAATAGCCCTAATAAAAATGTTAGTAACTCTAATATTTAATATTCACTTGGTCGTAGTCAGAGTGTGCTAGTATCAGGATTAGAGCACATTAAGATTTTTGCTGAACAGAGTGTGGGAATTAGCCATATTGGTTACAATGATGAATGGTGCACAGATACAATTTGAAAGTACTGTGAAGCAATGATACTGTAGAACAATAAATCGTACATTGCAAAACACCTAACAGACGATTAACAGCATGGAAATAATAAATACACAGTTAACTTTTAATCAATTAGGTCATAATTATAATTTCTTACTATAGATTCACCTTTCGTCATTTCGTGTGTGTATAATTTGCTCATAGCTTTTGTGGATAATCAATCCCAAGGGAAGATATATGTCGGACAATGACGAACACGGATCAAACCTCCTTTAGCTGTAAAAATGGGCCATCCGCCCCTGCCCATCTTTTGTTCCTAACTTGCAACGATGCATATTATTTTGTTAATATTCAGGGAGATGAGATACTGTACTCCTATAATTTGACTTCCATGAGCTGGAGCCTGGCGTTGATCTGCACAATCAATATCTGTATTTCCCACTTGGTTCTCTGTATAGACATTTTCTTCAGATCATAACTTGTAACCAAAGTTCGGAAACATATACCATTGAAAATGTCGTCATTTAAAATTTCGGCATATTGCCCAGTTAAGCTGGGATATTGAATATACGTACAGATCTTGAAAACGGAAAAATGGTGCCAACAAGATTGCGATAGATAAATATCGATACACCTATCAGGTCCTTCTCATTGTGGTGAGAAACAACAACTCGTCCTTACGCATGGTAGATGATGATCGTCGTCAAGCTGAAACTGCATGTAATTCTATTTATAGTCACAAAAATTTCCAATTTTTTCAAAAAAACATAAAAAATCTCCAAATTGACTAGGTACCGAATTTCTAAATGAATAAACATTAAAAACGGTAAAAATTTCTTAATTTTTTATATTTACCAATTTTTAGTGATTTTTTTTCGATTTTTTTATGATGGATAACTCTCTTCATTTATTTTAATATTTTATTTTTTGAATTGCAAATATTTGTAAGATATCGTAAAATATAACAAGGCTTTACATATATATATTTGTAAATTTTAAATTTGATTTATGCTTAAAGTAACTGCACAATCCCACACTACATATTATTTTATGTTTTAATTATTTTTTATTTTTTTAACAAATTTGTACAAATTAACGATTTCACCCTTGCCGAATTAACCCTGAATTCCAAATTTGTTACTATGATCCTACTTTGTTAAAGTCACAAAAGAAGCTCAATATAATGCTTTAAGAGACAATCCCCATCCCTCCCCTACATACACCTTTTTCTTGATCTTTAGCTGTCATACTTTAGATCTCCCCTTCTTCTTGATCTTTAGCGGTCACGCTTTAGATTATTGTTGCAGCCATATTTGCATTTTTTTAATTTTTTGTTTCTTCTCTTATTTTGTAAGTTCATTTTCATGCCCCAAGACAGCCTTACAAAAATAAATAGTCTTATGGCATCCACATTGCACAAGAGCTGCCGCTATGAAGATTTGTTTCCTGTGTTATGCCTGGCCGACTGACCTGAAGGCTAACATCACCAGTCCGAAAATAATTTACGGCGACGTCCTTCAGATTGAGGAATCATGCCTGAAGCCTATCATCTAACAAGTGTTAATTCTCAACCTCATATTAAAACTCTTAGTGTTAAAACTCATATTAAATAATTTACGGCGACGTCCTTCAGATTTAGTTAAAACTCTTAGTGTTAATTCTCCTCGGCCACACTAACAAGTGTCAAATTCTCGACCTCATATTACTGTGGGTCTCTTGGAGAAATGTACACAACTGTTGAATAAACCCTGATACGCAAAATTCCAACTCTGAAAAATCGATAGATAATCATACATGTTTTGCATCATTTTAGTTATTTCGTATTATTGTTTTAGGAGTCCGGCTATGTAGTAACCGGTTATTGAAACCGTTAGGCAATATATAAACCGGCGTGTCCCACACTTAATCCCATTAACTTTTCCGTCTCTCCTTTTTTCATGTTTTTTTTTTTTCTTTTTATTTTTAACAAAACTAAAAAAAAAACAATAAATGAAACTTAAAAGGCAACTAAAACCACGAACCCTGCCAATACCAAAACACCACTTTGTTACTATGATTACATGTCAAAACATTAGCTTCGAGCGAGCACTGAACTTACTTAATGGCTTATGGAGTTATGGTGGGCCAAGAGTACCCTTTGGAGGAGGTCATATATCATTTTGTAGGGGAATTTAGAAGATTCAACATTGGATGTATGTGTATAGAAAATCCTGAAGACAAAGGTAGACTTTGCAAGAAGCAAATATCTATATTACTGCCGCTTGTATTTAAACTATATTTATCGCCTGGTAGTTGTAACTAATTACAATATGATGAGAATATACAACTATCTTTCAAGTTATGATGTTTGTGTTTACAAGTTAATATATGGATGGGTCATTCTCATTTTGAAGCATTTTTTTTTATTTTTTATTCTTATCAAAATAAATAAATTATAATATAGTGATGAAAACATGTAATTTGGCTAAGAGACATCTTCATTTTGATATAATATATAAAATGAAAACACCTCCTATATATGACAATAGCTCGGTGTTTACTACAGATCTTTAATTTGTTATTAAATGAACTGAACATTGGAAAGTTAGGAATCAACATTTGTTAAATTGTCAATTTTTCTATAAGTTTGATTTTATGTGAATGGTCAGGTGGGACACGCCTAGAAATTGGGATGGAATCTGGGTATTTTTTTTTTAAATTTTTATGCAACTTTCACTTGGCAAGACTTGAATCCAGGACTTCTCATAAATCAGTGACTCTAATAGACTAATACTATGTTAAATTGTCAATTTCTATAAAATTTCGAACTTACATTGAAGAATAATTTCTATATATAGATTATGAGAGTCTTGGGGAGACATAGGTGGAACCACACACCCACACCTAATATTTGGAAAAATAAATAACTGGACATCTTCACCTAGTAGGAGTTGAACTCAAAATCTCTTATAAACTAGAGACTATAATACCATGTTAAATTGTCAATTTTTCTATAAACTCGAATTTATGTGAATGATCAATTCTATTAATATGAGATGAGGCTCGGGAGAGAAATAGAAGAGACACACCTACACCTAATATTTGGGGTCAACACTCTTTCTCAGCGGGACACACTGAAAATACACAGAATGAAAGACTGGACATCTTTATCTGGTAGGAGTAAACTCAAGATCTCTTAGAAACTAAATGTTCTAATACTATGTTAAATTGTCAATTTTTCCATAAACTTGACACACCTAGAAATTGGAGTGAAATAATCTCAACAACATTGGATTTGAAGACCAAAAAAAACTATTGTTGAATTTTGAGAGAACAAAGAATAACAATTATTTTCAGTTGGCAGAGAATATCTTTATAGGGGTTGCTTTTAAGTTTTTTTTTTTATTATTATTAACTCTTATTATTATTATTATTATTTTGTTAAAAAATAATAATAATAATAATAATAATAATAATAATAATGACAAAAAAAGAAGAGACGGAAAAGTTAATTTAATGGGGTTAAGTGAGAGGGACACGCGGCTTACATATTGCAACGGTTACTGGTTTTAGTAACTGGTTATTACATAGCCGGACTCTTGTTTTAGGAAGTTTTCAACATTTCGTGATCTCATTCTCATCTACGGTTTCTAGAGCCCATGAAGTCAATTGACTAATTATATCGAATTCCGGAAAAAGATGACAGGAAGTCTGATAGCTACATAACTGGCATGAGCAGAGAATACACAATCATGTCAGAATTTCTAGGGCAAATAATTTACAGCTGAGAATCTCAAGAGATAATTGTCCTAAAGAACAACTTTTACATAGAATGGACCCCACTGAATCATGAGGCCAGATCTTCTCATTAGTGGGTCAACTGTTTGGGACCTGAATAGGTCATAATAGACCACATACCGTACACTTTATGATCAAGCAATTTGACCAAATTAATCGAAATTAATATCACTGAAAACGCATAGGCTGGATGGTTCAGATTGACTAAGTTAATGGGGCCACAAATATTGTTGCCTAGAATGCAAACATCATCATGGATTTCCTACACCGTAAAAACAAAAGATCAAAACAAAATGACCCATCGATTAGATGTGAGAGATTGCTCATATATACTTTTCTTCAAAACCTTAATTGTACACATTCCACACAACAGCACAAATTGAACCATGGTTGCACCCATTCAGATAAGTAGATAAGGAACAGATATACCACATATTTGAAGGGTGAATGGATTAGAATTTTTCAACTCAGTGTAGATTCTTCTTGATTCCTCTGCAGCATTTGATGAACTGCAGATGCAATTTCATCCACTGATTTTAGTTTGCATTCATCTTCAACCTTTTATCCACAAAAAAAAATGAAAACAAAACATAAGTGACAACAGCATTAAAGAGAGTGCTATTAATTGCAACTGAAAGCATATAAACATATGTAACTGTTTTAACTAACCTTCACACTGAATGAGTATAGAACAGTTTCTTCAAGTGTTGTAACATTTAAGTGGAGTATTGTAAGGCGAAGGCTTTGAAATCCAACTACCATTTTCAAAATCTGCTTGGGTCTTTTCTTTGTAAGTATTTTGAGGTTGGCATGACTTTCCACCATTGTTACTTCAATGTCGGCAACTGATGAACGGTTTTCGGCAACTGCTTCCTTTGTTGCATTTGAAGTACTAGTTTGACTAGAAGATGAAGAGTATTGCGGAAATGCAAAGAAATCGGCAAAGGGCGCGACGTCGGATTGTTCCTTAATTTGCTTTTGTGCCTCAAGTGATTGAAGAAATTGTTCAAGCTCCTTCACAAAATTAATTGCTCCACCTATGATAGATGCTTGATCACTCTATATACAATGGAACAAACATATAACTATATAAGTACTTTTTTTGGAGTATTTTCTTTTGAATAACCTTTTGTAAAAAGAATACTTATTTATTACAAGAGCATAAAATGGCATTTAATACTACCTTAAAATTTGGCTAGAATTAATGAGAGTAAGAGAAAGAGGGAACATACCCTTTGAACATAAGAAGCTGGCATTAAAGACCGAAGAACAGCAAGGTACTCATTCATCTGCTTTCGCCTATTGCGTTCGACGACAATGTGGGTCATTCTTTGGGTCTCAACCTCTTCTTTGTTCTTATTGATTTTAGTTCTTCGTCGCTTTCGTCGTGAATTAGTACTAGTACTAGTAGTTGCTGGAGCTTCAGTAAGAAGAGAAGTGTTGCAAGTGCCTTCAGATGAATTTGTAGCACAATCATTCACATTCTGTACCAAGGGAAATGGACATTGGAAAGCTTGATTATCCAAAAGATTTTGATCTATACTCTTTTCAAGAAGTTGCATAAACCCACCTTCTTCTTCTTTTAGACCAAAATCATAACCCAAAGAAAATAAATCTTTGTAACCATAAGTGAAAAGGTCATTAGGAAAAATAGCAGCTTCTAATGCCATTTCCTTTTCCCTTTCTTTGATCCTTTTCTCTTCTATCTCTCTCTCTCTATCTACACACATGTGTATACAACAATAAATACAAACTGAACTTATGGAGGCTATTGAAGTTTCTTACTTGTTCAAGAAAAAGAATGTGAAACTGAGAACTCCCCCTTTTTGCTTCTAATAACTAGATCTAGAAACTCATACAAGCTTAATCTATCTCAAAACCTGAAAGCTAAAGTTGCCTTTTGGTCTTCCACGATGGAGTAGTCCAGCTTTAAAGGCCTTAAATCAGAATAAGAAAAACTGCAGCTAGTTACACGTGTGGTACTCTTGAGTATTGAGACTTATATATTTTGTCTCTACTGTCTTCTATTGCATTATTTATTCCTAATCATCATATCAAGGAAAAAATAAATAAATCTGTAGCTAGATACCATATGTGCAACATTTCGCAGAGGAAATGCTGAGTACATACTACGTAACGATGATACGAGATATCCAACTTTTCAGACACTGCCAATAAGTTTTTCGAATATTTCTTTTTAATAACGAAAAATATATCACATGTTTTACTTTTATTTATTTCTTTTCCTTCTCAGAGCAAGTCCAATGGAGATGGAGTGAGAGTATATCCAAACACTAAATTCTTGAAAATTTGGTGTTTTTCATATTTAACGGTGAGACCTATTGAATATCAAACAAAAAAAATATCAAACCAAACACTAAATCGACTGAAATTTGGTGTTTGTTTTTGGTGTTGAACCCAATGTCTGACGGTGTTCAAAAACACTGCGGCTTTTTCCCAACACTCGTGGGCAAAAACACTTTCTGATTTATGAACAAAAACAAGTTTTTATTGTGGGATTTTCTCTCATGGTGTTCCAAAAGCAACGACTGTGTTGGGCTTTATTTATCGCAGTCTTGGAAACACCGCGACGTACATTTGGTGCTCACTCTTCAATGTTTCCACTTAAGTTATTTGGTATTGGTTTGCTCAAAAAAATTTAGTGTTTCTCAGGTCTCACCATTAAAGATGCTCTCATATAGCACCCCAAACACCAAATGACCATTCCAATGAGATTACTAGAAGACTCCTAAATTTGGTTGGTGTGATAAACTCAACCAAATTTGCGGCCTCATCTAGCAACTGCCATAATTAAGTTTCGGGAGTCAGACAATAGAAATTGTGTCGTTTGTGCCATCTATTTTAATTCAAAGTGACAAACTAATGGAAGGACAACAGAAATTGTGTCGTGCGTATCCATTTAGCACTTCGAAGTTTGAAACCCCACCCCATTGGAACTGTTTCTACATTTTTGGCTAGCCAAATTTGACTCTCGTGTTAAAATATCTAAAATTTGGCAGTACTTTAGCAGCCCTCCATTGGAATTGCTCTTATGTGCAGAGAAGAAAGAGGTCCTCTCAATGGGCATAGAGATCATAAATCGCAATGTGTATGTGATGTAGAATATAGAGCCTATAGTTATTGTCTAATTGTTTTTAGTAAATCCAAATTTATTAAAAACAAGTTATTTTCGTTTTTATAATTCAAGTACAATTTAGAAGTGTTTAGAAGTCTAATTTATGAGTTTTAGTAGTTTTAGAAGGTTACTATTATGATATATATAGATTAGAAAAGTGTTTCTTAGTGTTTCAGTATGTTTCTAGGATGATTTGATGGAGTTTTCTATATAAAGAGCTTCATGGACGAAAATTATAATCAACTATTCAATATTATCAATAAACTTATGTTTTAATTTATCTCTTTTATGTTTCAATGAACTTTTAATATCGCTTCGCTCACGTCAATTAGTATCGGTCTGGCGGTGTTTTAGGGACTAGGGTTGATATCAGTTCAAAGTTGAAGAACGTTCGGGGCGTAAATACTGATTTTTTTCTATTTAGAGTATCTTTAGATTAAGATTTTTATTGAATGATTTATGTCTCACCACCCATAGTCTTGATACAATTTTTCCCCATTAAAGATTACAACAAGAAGTCAAATGTAGGAATTTTCAATCAATTTCAATGCACCAACCATAGTGCAACCTACATATTTAGGTTTGATTTTCTACCATCCAAGTTTTTCATCTTCCACCCCCATCACCCTACCACCAACGATCCTTACCCACCATTGTTTTCATTAAGCTACCACCACCTAAAAAAAAAAAAAAAAAAACTCAGTTAAATCCACAACAACTTCATGCTCAAATTTGTGCTATCGAAACAAAAATATGTGAGCTACAAGACGATCTTCGATATATTGATTTTGAGTTTTATAAATCTCCTCACCATGATTATTATAATCGTTTATGGTATCAACAAGACTATTCTGACTGTTCTTACAAGTTGTCTCGATTCCAAACAACTTTCGCATAAATATTAGACAACAACAACTGCGCATAAAGAGTTCTTTGAAGAACAAATGTATGCTCAACAACTTGTTGAAGAGAATCATCATAGATTGTAACAAGAAAAAGAAATGAGACACCAACAGGAACAAAGACAATGGCTTTCTGACATGGGTAAAATAGTGATTTATGAAAGTCGAGTTTCTGTTACATACTAAGAAATCATCTCCATCTCCACCACTATGTGAAAAAGTAATTTCTATATCCACTCTTGAAGATTGTATAGTGCCTTCTACTCCTCAGAAAGATGAAACTCAAGTGTTTATTACAATTGTTCCAATATCCCATCAAATTGTGGGGAAAGAACAAGTAGTAAATCTTTGTTTTGAGAAAGAGAAAAATATTCAAGAAAAGATTAATATTGTTAAAGTTTTAGGAGATGATGTTGATTTGCATGAGATAATGTCACTTGTTGCTAAAGAAATTGTCAATGTTTCTAATCTTGAGCAAGAACTCGAGGACGAGTTAATTGTTAGAGAGGAGGAGAATATGGTATATCAAATCTTTCGAAAGAAATTTATTTGTAAATACCAATATTTAAAGTTTTGTGAAAAATTGATTGATGTTTGTGTTTGCCTCAAGAATTTTGTGTCGGATTGTCAAAAGAAAATAAGATGGAAGAATCAAGTTATTGTGTCTACTTTTCCTTGCTCCAATTGAAGAATTGTCATTCCTATGCATAAGTCGAGGGAAAGTTATTTTATAGAAGGGAAGAATGATATAGAACATAGAGCATATGGTTATTGTTTAATTGTTTTTAGTAAATCCAAATTTATTAAAAACAAGTTATTTTCTTTTTTATTATTTAAGTACAATTTATAAAATGTCTAGAAGTCTAATTCATGAGTTCTAGTAGTCTTAAAGGTTACTATTATGATATAAATAGATTAGGAAAGTGTTTCTTAGTGTTTTAGTAGGTTTCTAAAATAATTTGATGGAGTTTTCTATATAAAGAGTTTCACGAACGAAAATTGTAATCAACTCTTCAATATTATCAATAAACTTATGTTTTATTATCAATATTATCAATAAAAAAAAAGTTTCACATAGTTTTAAATAGTGTTCACGATTTGAACGGAATGTAGAATTTCACGGATATTTTGTATTTTTTTTAAATGGAAAAAACAACATAAGGGAGAAATATTGATGATTCCGAAATTAGTCGAAATCAAAATATGACATGGGTTGAAGTATTATCAATTTCGGTTTTCCAAAATTTTGAAATTCCAAAATCCCAAACTGCTTGAGACGAAATTTGTACTCGTTGTATTAGTGCCCGATTAGAAATTGTGTACTGATTTGAAAAGCCCTAGCATTGAAGGTAAAGCAAAAATAGGAATTCAACACAAGGACCATTAGCATGCTGACTTGGTTACTGAGATCCTACCATTGGAATTGGGAGATATTATCATAGTTGGAATGTAATTCCAGAATGCGCTTGTTGATTGTGACCATTGTATAGCAAATTTTTATGATTAGTTGTAAGCTCCAACCCAAATTAGGAGCCAACAGAATTGAAACCAATCTGATATATGGTTTGAATGAATAACATCAATCACCAGTTTTGGATGGCATCTTATCTCGGTTGAGTTGTCAAAGTGAAAATTCTTATTGATCTGTTTTGTCATCTAAACATGGCACTTGGAGATTAAGATTTCATTACCTCATAAAGAAAGCATACACGTAAAAAATCTGCTGTTACAACGAAACTGATAGGTAAAGGTTATATCAATCTGGGACCATACAAATCGTGATCAAAACCAAAAAAATTTGAAGAATCTATTGTGTATGCCTTTATGATGTGATTGAACATGATCACCCATGCTCCAATGGTTAGATGAGACAGAACTATTGAATGTTTGATATGGAATATCGGTCAGTATGACGAGATTTTGGTGGAGAAAAAGAGCAAGGGACCCAAAGAGCCGATAACTGTCTTAAATTAGTTTTACTCGTTTCTTGACATTTCGCAAGATTTCTGATACTACTTCGTACATATATTGTTATTAATAATTTTCCAAAATGTGTATGGAGTATTGGAGTTTGATATTTTCAATTGGTTATCTTTTTTTTTTCGCTAAACCTTCAATTGGTTATCTGTATCTTTCTAAAACAGTGATGGTATCTCTTTGGGAGCATAGAATAAGCACTTTTTGGAGGCTATCTAATCAAAAGGGAAAAAATAAAAAAATAAAAAAAAATTTCATCCTAAAAAATTATCAGAAATCAATCAAATTAATGTATAACACAACTTTACAATCCACGTAGTTGAGATTCACCATGTTAGAAAAGCTAAAGGGTTTAAATGGACTTTGGTGTAGAACATGAAAAAGTTGATGTACGTCATTAGAGATCAGTTTACCAGTTAGCCATATTTTCGATAAAAAGGTGGGGTTTCTAGGGCATCGTTCCCTTCGTTCATTTGGTAATAATCACGGTCGGGGTGGACCATGCAGTGCAATAGAGAGTACGTACGAAAGTGTGGATGGTCGTAGACATGAACAGAAGAAGATAGATAGAGCAGCATTAGCCACTTGGAAGTGGTGTCTGGAGTCTCGGACATGTGCCAGGGGAATCCATGTGAGCTGTGAGTGACTATACAATACCAAAATCTGCATTCTCTCTTCTACGATAAAAGACCAATTTCCCTTTCCCAAGATTTGTCTCCTATTGTTCTACCCTACATCCTCATCCGGTCATCCCCTTCTTTTTAACATTTTCCATTTTCTAAACTTGATTTGAGAAATATTAAGAAGAATACCACTTAAGTTATGGAAATTTCGGAGACCTCAACTCTTATTAACAAGTATTAAAATGTGAGAGCATATAGGTCTTCTTTTCTGTATTAGAAAAAATGTAAAAAATTTCCTATAAGAAAGCCAATTAAGTTATCGAAATTTCGGAGACCTCAACTCTTAACAAGTCTTAAAATGTGAGAGCATATAGGCCTTCTTTTCCGTATTAGAAAAAATGTCAAAAATTTCCTATACTAGAAAGTACATTTTGGAGGGATTTTAACTAGTTAAATACTTAAATCTCAATTCAAATAACAAACAGAAAATTGAAACGGGAAAAAACTAATAGGAATTGAGCTTCACACGGTGGGACAAAAAAATTATTAATTAACTAATTATAACCAGGGTCTGAATAGACTATAGAGCTTTCCAATCATATTTTGAGATAATATTGAAATCGGCAGTGGCCATATTTTTTTTTTGATCAGTGGCCATATGAAGTATATCTGAAAAGTTAAAATGATTTATGATGCCGATCAATGTGGTCCAAATGGATTTATCAGCAATTCCAAATGGTTTCAGGTTACAGAAATTTCAGAAAAAGAAAAATAAAAAAACATGAAAGAGTCTATAAACTAGAATTTATCATCCGCGGGGATCGAACCCATGACAACGTGGTTAATTAAAGTCAGTAGAAGGCTGTAGTGTACGTAGTGGCCTACGCAGGTCCTTCGAAGCCTCCGACCTTCGCGTTATTAGCAGTTTAGCACTACGCTCTAACCAACTGAGCTAATAGCCCTTGGTAAGTAATCCAACTATTAACTAACTGGTATGTTTTGGCTGGATCAAAGCGGTAACAGGACCTTAAATTTAGCTTGAGGTGTCACTTTCTAATCTTTTGAACCATGGTTATATCATGAGGTAACAGCTTGCGACATGACCATATGACGAGAAAATTTGATCGCCCATTTGATACGAATAAGAGTCCAAAAAAAAGGTGGGGTTGGGGGAATACAATGATGCTAGTTTGTAAATTAAGATAAAAATATGGAAATGTAAATGGTCTTCAATGGACAAACTAATGTACGTTTCCACAGATTACGTCGGTTTCTAATCAGAAAATGACCACATTGATACTTTAAAATGATGATTTTTTTTTTATAAAAATAAAAAATATATTTATTGATATGAAAAATAAATCAAACAAACTATTTAGAATTCAAGCGCACTATAAATTGCACTGCTAGTCCATTCTGAATAGCAAAACAAATCCTCCTAAATACATATATTTGTTAGAACTAACTGTCATTATATTACTATCTAATACTTTCTGTATCATCCTAAACAGCTCAACCGCATCTGGTGCCAAAAAACTAAATGTGTCAAACATAAACAAGATGAAACAGTGTTGGTTAGTCATGCACGCTTATTCATGTTTCTCTACTTTCGTTGTTGATGATGTATTACTAATTGTGTGCAATAAACTATACTGTAACCATAGTTCGATTTCGAATTTTGAATAACAAATCAAAACCGAAAATCTAAAACCCTATAAATTGAATTTGAAACTCTTGAATTTCATTATGATTTGTTATATTTAAAATTTCGATTTTTTTGAAAAACCGAAATTTGAATTCGAGTTTCGTTGAATCACGAACTCAAGAACTCATTTTGAATAACAAACAAATCATATTCTTCTAAAAACAAATTCGTTAGAACCAGTTATCATTATGTTGTTGTCTGAACTTTTGAAGTATTTTGAAGAGCTCAACAGACTGTTGTGTCAAGAACCCGAAAATATTGAAACTAAACCGAATAAAACAATATTGGTTAGCCCTACAAACCTCCTCATGTTTCTCTTTCTTCCCTGTCGTTGTTCTCTTAGTTGTTTCTCCTACCTTAAAGTTATTATCTCCCAACCCTACCAACAGAGAGACTCATGTTACATCAACACATTCATGTTTTTTCTCAGACTAACTATAAATCAAGACATCCACAAGTCGAAGTGTAGATCTGTTATCATTCGGATCAGTGAGAAAATTAACATAAATCTCTTTCTTCACTTGCACCCCAACCCTCTAAAATATATTACATAGAATGCCTCTAACATAATCACGTCGGCATTTTAAATTGGAAAAATATCTACAATATGTTGCATGGTCTCCAAATATATGCATATATGGCAAATACATACCACCATCTACTCTACTATTTTTTTCCGATTGGGATAAGCCTATTTCAAATGAGATACCAGATACCCTAGTATTATTACCCAAAAGTTTTACCAACCAAGCTAGGTAGCACATGCAATTTTAGTATAAGCATCTCTTCTGAGAACAGTGCTACATATAACGAAAGTTTAGTTTTCAGGGTTTATAAGTTTCCACTATTTTCTTGCAAGACTCAAGAGAGACACAATTATTGAGTATAACGTATTGGTCAATAGGCACTCTAACGTCATAAGAACAATTTATTCAAACTCCATGGCTTCATGCGTGTATATATGGAGAATTATCATGTAGATATCTTGATTGCTCGAATGGAATTGCTTTACAAACTACATGTTAGGGAGGACCACTTCGATCTTCTTGCACTCAGCTGACACTGTGATGCTAGAATCTGCTTGGTCCCCTCATTTCATCGTGAAATCACTAAGCGTTCTAAATCTACAGAATTTACCTATATCAACAAATTGATATATAATAACGAGACTATAAATAAACCAGGATTTTTCGCTTTGAGTATCAAATATTCAAATCCAACAATTTTAGTGAGAGAGATTAACAAGAACATAGTTGAAAACGTAAAATGGACCTCACGCCAACTAATGATGAGGCTTTTTAAGGATCAAGGCCCACACCCACGGTTTAGATTAAGCCCACGCCCCAAAAATATTTAGGTGGGAACATGACCTTGACCTTGGGGCTTTTAAACAAGAGGTTTGGCAGACAAGACGACTAAAATGTGAACTAAAGAAAAAAAACAAAATCCCTTTTCTTCCGTTCCTGTAATAGTTTGGCTCAACTATCTTAACTTTCACCAATTGCGCCCACAATATTGTGCATATCTTCGTCTTCTTTGTAATGGCAAGAAAGTTCGCCATTATGCTTGCGCAGGAAATGCAAAGAAAATTAAGTCCTTAAGACTATGATTTAGAAGCAGGGATTGTGTTTGGATTTTGGATTATACTTTAATTTGAATTAAATCTTCTTCCTCAAAACTTTCTTTTGGAAACGCAATAGGGTTTTGTCTTCGATATAATTCAAGCTAGCATTTAACGAAATAAGTACTGTAAGTCTGTAACACATGACACGCTACGCCCAGCAAATCGGTCGTTAACGCAAACTTTCCACTTCTTTGCCACAAAAATAGATGCAACCGAAATGAACTAATTGAATTGCTCTACTTAACTTTGGTAGTTTGGTGTTACTTTGTACTAGTGGGCACGTAGACAATGAGTATGAATTTACCTGATCCATAGCAGGGTAAAATATCACCACAATGGAGATGTCACAGGCCCATCCGTCCATGTACTACTCCGAAATGTCCATCGTAATTAACTTGTAATGGTCTATCTAACGCGGAGCAAAAGTTATTTAGGGCTCTTAAAATTTGAACAGTAAAAAAAGATTGCTTGTTATGAAGGCTTTTTCGGACAAGGATAAAATAAGGGAAATAATTGCCTAACATTGAAAACGAAATTATTGCAAAAAGAAAAGTTCTGCAAAAAAATAGAAGCATTATAACACGAAAAAAAAAGAGACTAAATTTCTTCCTAGCTAAAAAACAGAAGAAAACAGAAACTAAACAAGATGGAACCCCCGACATGAATTTCATCCCACTAAAAGTGCGTATATATGTTTTCCACTTTTCCCTCTCTTATCAATAAAAAGTTGAAGGTGACATTATGTTTATTTCTTGAAAGATTTAAAATCATCTTGATTCATCTATATATAGACAATAATGCTTAATTATAGCAAATCAATTTTATTCAACTAGCAGCTTAGAGAGTAGTAATAAGGAGTCAAATTAATTGAGAGAATATTAGAAATATATAAGTAGGGGTGAGGAAAATGGCTAATTTGAAAAAGTTTGTTTTAAAATTTAACGGAAATTCAGGGTGAATATTAGGCATGGTACGGTGATCAGTGATCATTTAGGGAATTTGTTTAGGAAATCCATATATACTAGCTAATTCCCTGACAACTTTAATTATTTAGATTAATTAACATATTTTAGGGAGGCGGAAACTATGTTTTATACTTTTATGTTTGAATTGACGGTGCAATTCACAGTTTCACCATCAATTAAGTAGCATTCATCTACTAGTTTGTCTTGTCCGGATAGCGGAAAAAAAAACAAAAAAAGTCTTGTCCGAAATCCGAATCGCTCAAAATTTTGAAGACGAAAATAATGAGCCGAAATTTGCATGGGAGTATTGTCCTCTTTTGGCTACGTAAACAGATGATTTGACATGTGGTTTGTCCTGCATATTCGGACAAGAATCTTATTGGCTACTGTTCTCATACACGCAACACGTGGCATGCTATGACGTCATTTGTCCTTCTCTTACCCACGTATCAGCCTGCTCCGCGTTTTCGTCATAGATAACTGCGGCGGAACAAAAACCGCTGTTTTTTTAGGGACGCCAGCCGAGACCGTTGGATCTCGGATCCAACGGTCCGAAAATAAAAAACAAACCCATATTTTCTCTCTTCCTTTTTGTTTTTGATTTTCGGACCGTTAGATTTCGGATCCAACGATCTCGGAACACTCATCCCTATAGAGATATCCTCGGGGTAGCCCAGATCTTTTTTTATTGGCAACCAGGAGTTTCTTTTTTCCTAAGGCCTCGTTTGGCATGAACGCAATTGTTTCACATGGTTTCGCCTTTCGCAATGGGAGAAACCGAGAAAGGGCATATCTTTAGTAGATTAGGATCACAGGATTGGTGCTAGCCTAAAAAGGTTACTTAGAGCTAAATTTTCTGACAAATAAAGGACAAATTATGCATTGTCATGTCCCAATCGACTCTAATTCAGTACTACATTTTGTAAAAAATTCCACATGCTTTTGTATAATTGGAATCACGGAAGTTTATTGATATTATCTATCTACTTAACGAAACAGGCTGTTTTGATGAGATTCAATTTAAGGGGTATAAATCAAGGGTCGAGACGAGTGCCATGATGACAGTTCATGAGTTGTATTATAAATTAATTAGATTTTTAATTGTGAAGTTAAAAAAAAAAAAAAATCCTTTGTTTTCTCTATAAATGACTAATTGTAAACTTTAAACACACTTAAAATTTTGCTTGTGCCGATTTAAATTTCCTTTATATGTCCAAACCTTTCGACTAGTAAAATCTTATTGAAGGATTAGGGCAAACTTTACGTGAACTCCCTCTTTATTTGTAATTTAGTACTCTCTTTTTGCAATTAAGAGTAGCTCTTCATCAGTTCTTATTTGCCCAAGACTCATGAAGACATAAACAGGGGCAACTATTTTCTTTTCTCTCTCATAAAACAGACGATGCGTTTTTAAACCCAAAGGCCTAATTTCTACTGTTTTTGACCATCAAAGGTTTTCCACAAACTCATGTAAGTATTTTTCTTAGCAAATTAATTATTAGTCTTATTTTTATTTTGACTGTTTTTGTATCTCTTCAAATTCTTGATTTCTGAAATTTTCTTGACTTCCATATTGGAATAGTTACAAGGTTGATGGGGAACTGATGGGAGCAATAGATGTCACGACAAAGACAGTGAACCTGACATTCATCACGGATGATTCAATTAATTTTGTCTAAATCATTCAACTATTGAAGGATGATTCTATCAAATATACACACACTCATCTATATTTATTTTGAATGTAGTTTTCTAATTGCATCAGAGGCGTCGGCTTTGGTGATTTGATCAACAAATTATCATAGTCAATATAAGTTGTGAAGCAAAAATTTGTTCTCGAGTATCTTTAAAATATTAGTAGCGTTGATTTTTATATTTATATATATATAAATAAAAAAATATACATTTTAAAATCACTTTTAAGCGAATGTTGTAATAAGAAAATTGTAAGATCATGTAAGTGCTGTTTTGATCAATCGATTCTTAAGAGTAGCATTGTTGCACTAATTCCCTTAAGTGTGCTGCATTTCTTTGAAGGTTCTTTAATCTTGAATAAGAAAAATGTATTACTATTGATTCGATGTAAAATGTGTACTTTTTGCTTTCAAGAAAATGTTTATTAGTTTTATTCTTCAATTTTATTAATTTCTCAGTTGAAAAGTTCATCGGACTAAATAGATAATTGATATTATATGATTAATACTCATCAGATAAATATTTTCATGGGGATTATTCATATTTAGATTTTTACAATTCATCTCTAAATATATTTTTTATTATTTTGGTTCCACCAAGTTTCTTACTGTGGAATAGAACTTGATGGAATGTTGTACTCAAGACGTTTAGATTTCCACAATACCTAATGGTTTAGGATGTCTTGGTTCCGCAACATCTTTAGGAAATAGATTATAGATAGTTACTTATGATTGTCTGTCGGTTCTACACCTCAAATCTTCTTTTTGTCAAGTCAGATAACTTTTAAGCTTCGCTTTTAAGCGGAAAAAGATAAATATTATTTACATTCGGTATATCAAAGTTTTTCCATATTCTAAGAGCTCCATAGATGCTCCAAGGGAGCCTTTTAAGTTGATAAAGTGCTCTGTTTTAATGAGGATACAAATGCATTCGTTCTGTTTTAATGGGGAGACAAATACGTTTATTCAATCCTAGAGTGAAAATACTCACTTGAATACACACACAAAATTACAGACTTAATTAGTAGTACATAAAACAATGATTTGGAATCAGTTTATTCTCACGGCCTATATATGTGCATTTCAGTCACCGAAAAGTCACCCTTTTGCTTTTCAAATTTAAGCTTCCACGTTAAGTATATATTTTTGAGTTTCTAAAGGAGTAAATTAAATGTCTAGGTACAGTCCATAGTTACATCTTTATCCTGATCGATGTTCCTGTTTTGACAAGATTTGCCAAAACACACCAGTTGGGTCGAAAGTGATCTTTTCGGAAGAGATTGCGAAGGGGATGGTTGTTGTTGAGAGTTGAGACTGGACTTCGGTTTGAAGTTGCCTACGTACCCAAAGATATTGCTTGGGATCAAGTCTCGATTGCGTAGTTCTGGAGAATGACCAATGTTGGATTTTATATGTTGGATTGATGATAATTACTTCCTCGTTCTCCAATATTCCAATCGTGGGATGAAATTGGAGAACTTGCTGGAGAAGTGTCACACAATATGAAGTTGATGAAAGTTTTGCGAACGAACTTGAAGGTTGACAAAGTTGTGGAAATTGTTTGAATTGGTCAAATGACTTCCTCATCCAAGTGAAGACACATGTTTAATTGAATATCAAATATATAGAATTTGCGTTGTTGTAGGTAGGGTTTGAGCATGGGCTCTGAGCGTGGGCTTTTTGGGCTATGAGCATAGACTTTATTATAGGTAGGTAAGTAGGTTGGTTTTGACTTCTGAGTGTGAGTTTGTATTGAATTGAGCTTTTATTGGGCCACATTTGTGGGGGCCATAACAGTTCCCTTAATCCATATGCATAATAGCAACATTATTAGACTTTGTTACGTATACATGACTTTCCAATAGGATACACAATACTTCCCAAAGCTAGCATTACCTGAACTAAATGTACTTTTTTTGTTGCATTGAATTAAAATTGTATTTGCTGATATTGTATTGGTCATTATTTTGACTTTTGAGTTTGTGTTTAAAAAAAAAGTGTTATACACCTTTTATGCTTGATAGAAACTTTGCAGAGTCTTATTTCAAGTTGCAAGATGGTATAAGTTAAGCTTTTTGGTGCTTCAAGTTCACTAAAGGTAGTACTAATGCCAACCCACATAGCTTTTGAAATGAAATATGCACTTGGTGGATATATAGCTTTTGTGGCATATATATGCAATATATATCGATCATTTGATGTGATGAATATGATGTTGGTGATCTAGACCCCTCAACCTCGAGCGAAGTCTATGTGCATTCAATTGGTTTTTCTTTGTTTTGATTTAGTTGTAGGCCTTTTTATTTATACATATCAACCAAAAATGTCAAGTCATACTTGCATAGAGTGTTGTTAAAGACTGTATGGACTTGGTGGTCAAAGTCCTCACTGGAATTCATATTGTACTATTGAAAATAACACTTTGAAAACAAAGGATAAGTGTACGTTGGATTGTGTTTTCAGGTCACTACGTACAATTTGCTCTCAGACTTCTTCTCATGGTGCCTCCTTTTTTGGGGGTGAAAATGTTTCATTTCTTCCATTCACTCTTGCAACGAAGAGGGTGTACCAGCCAAGACCTCTACTTCAATTCTAGGTGATTTGATGGGATTTTTACATTGGTGTTGGTTGAGTAACTGTGGTATTGTTAGTCTTGAATTTTTAGGGTTGCAGGTCATAGCTCGAATATATTATATCTGACAAGGACTTGGGACAATTTCTAACTTGAACAGTAAGTTCATGCGTTAAACGTTGTAGTTCATTTTTGTTGAATATTTGTTTGGTGAAGCAGCCTTGTAGTAATTAGGCATGATGAAACTTTATGAATATTATTATTGATGGCCAATTCATATGTTTTTCATTTGTAAATTTCCAACATAGTTATTCGCAAAATGTATTGTTTATTATTTTTATTTTTTATTTTTTATTTTTATGTCTTTTTTTTGTGGGATTTCTTCGACACTCCTATTTTTCGACGACACTATAGGGGAATTTCCTATTCTTCGACACTCCTATTTTCATCGAGCTGCCTACTTATCAATTTTTATTTTTCGGCTCTATAAGGAAATTTCCTATTATTTGACACTCTTATTTTCATCAAGCTGCCCACTTATCAATTTTTTTCCCATCACAATTAATAGTAAATGCATGTAGAATTTTAAATCACATTATCTATGATGTTTCTTTATGGAATCCGTGCCGAAGGCACGAGTATTAACTAATCTATATAACAAAGAAGGGTGGAGTGGGTTGACAAATTCTACCTTCATAAGGTGATACGTGGTCGTGCCACCCTTTAACCATAGCCACTAAAATGTTTTTTTTTGGGTGAGTTAACAAGTTTTTTTGGGATGAGTTTAAAAGTTTTTCTCACCTCACCCACCCCACACAAAAAAGGCCTGGATTGTTTTTGGGCTGAACTTTTATGGACTGTTAGGCTCACGGAAACATGAGTATGGGCTCATTTAAAAAAAAAAAGAGGGGGGGGGACAGATAAGCTCATCTACAACGCTATATATCGTCGCTAAAAGTCCTAAAAAGTGTTGCAAAAGACCAATTGTGGCCAAATTGGGCGTTGCAAAAAAGGCGCTGCAAAAAAGTGGGTCACAAAAGCAAAATTGCAACACAATACATGGCGTTGCAAAAGCTTCCAGTCATTTGCGACGCCATGGGTCGTTGCTAATACTTTTTCCTCGTCGCTATTTCTATTTTTGAAACTAAAATAATTTTGAAAATATTTTGAACTATTTGCCACGCATGGCGTTGCAAAAAACTCCTTGTAGCGGCACTCGATGGCGTTGCAAAAGGGTCACCTGTAGCTGCACTTTCTGTCATTGCAAAAACCAAAGCCTTTAGCAGCAGTATAGTCTGTCACAAAAGGCTTAAACAATTACCAACACCCAGAACGTGGCTAATAGGTTGTTTTTAAATGCTCTACTATTACATTTTACGTATTATATTATATATATTTTGAATAATTTCAATTTATAGAATCCTACCCAATACAATTTATGAAGATAATAATAACAACCTCATATCAATTGACAAATCATAACAAAATATATTTCGTTAACTAACATCAATCATTACAAAAGTATTTGAATCATCCACACCATTGGTGTTGCCAAAACATTGAACCAGACAATCTTCAAAGCCATAAACTAATAAATTAGACAAGTTCTTCAAAACTAGATTTTAGTGAAATTCCCAAATGTCGTGATTGATCACCGATTCTTTCGATTTGAACAACATCCACCCAAGTTTTCTTCAATAACCCTACCGGCAACCAATGCCAATCTGGTACAACAACAAATTAAGAAAAAGACACATAAGTAAACTTGTATGATACATTACTAAAGCTAAAATGAATTGATGTAAGTAATGCGCGATAACATAGTTACATCTAATAAAAAAAAGTATGGCATGCATAGTGCATATTAGCACTAAAATGATATATCCAACATAGACATCCTCATAAATTTATCTTATAGGCCAAATCCAAATTCTAATATGACTAAACCCTCACTGTTTACTTGAATACGGAACTTACTAAGAGCTTAAAATTTAGAATGGACTAACTTTTTGGGACAACAAACTCAAATATATAGTCACTGCAACTGAAAGCATGCACATATATAGAGAGAAATAATTGGGATCAATGAACTTATTTTAATTTGTCATGGATATAAAAGCATAACACTAAAACGTCAAAAAGAAAGAAAACTACAGATCAAGAGCAAGCACTCTGAATGGAGAAATGTTACTTTGACCTCTTGATATAGCTCTCTCATCTCTTAACACTGTGTAACCAAATATCAAAACTTGTTTACTTCAGTCACTCATGTGCACTTCACACCTAGCCAAGTAACTGACCTAATCATTCTGATCTCCTACCAAACGATAGTGTTTAATGCAGTTTAAGATTTAAAACCTGCTAGTCTTACTAGTATCAATACTAGCTTAGGGGACCCTAGATGTCACACCCCGAATTTCGACAGAATTCGGAAAAACATTATTTGTTCCCGACTCTTCGATCTCCGAGGTGTGACACACTCTCAACTCCCAAAAACCCATAAACAGTTTAAATATGCGGATAATAAAAACCAATAAAAATTTTAACTTAAACAAAAGTCCTCTTCATTACAAAAATTTACAAATAAGATTAGGTTACAAATCTCTTTTCAATAACTCCTTATTTAAAATTACAAATGAAAGTACAAATACATTGTCTAGACTGAAAATCTATATCACCTTAAGGAAAACAAAATAAATCCCGAGATCTGTATAACGCAAACCATGGCAAAAGAACCACTCTTTTTCAACACTAAACTGTCAAAACTTATCAACTATGTTCATTGAATGAACACACCGATAAGCAAACATGCAAATCGGGTCAAAGCATTATAAACAATGCTGGTGTGAGTAGCCCTAAAATACAACATATACTTATACAAAAATATACACAATCCACAAGGCAGTTAGTTCCTCCACCGAGGCGCCTTAACTTTCAACGACTACTATAACATCCTTATGTACAATAATTAAGGCAGGTAGTTCCTCCAACTTTAACTTTAACTTCCCACTAACCACACAACATACTATCGATCATAAATAAGGCATGTAGTTCCTCCATCGAGGGTGCCTTAGGTTCTAACTAAACAAATAACCAACCAAACATATTACCATAATTATATTATTTCGGGCTTTCTTTGCGTGTCCCTAAAATTCACGTCGATCTATGTCTTTACCTAGTTTCCCGGCTACCACAATCGCTACCCAAGAACATGTACATCCACATGCCTCCCCTTACATAATGAACCACTCCGCGGCGTAACCACCCGGCGGGATGCCGCGACACCGTAAATCCTTACACGGAAGCAATTATGTAAAGTAATGCCACTATTCGCATAAAATATTGGCGATCATCGTTCTATTTTGCGAACGGAATAATCAAGCCACTATTCGGCCACGCCCGAGGAGGGCCATTCAACTTTCTTCAAACGCCGGAAGGGCCGCCCGAAGGCCATTCGGATTAACGGAACGCGAAAGCGGCCAATCACATGAGTTGTGGTAGTGTCGGTTCTAGGATTTTCGATTACGTAATTTATTCGGTGTCATACATTAATGATTCATAATCATATCTACTATATCACGTGCAGGTCAATTGCCTTATTGCACTAAGCCACAATATATAAAAATATCTCAATTATATCTCATAGTCACTTTCATTCTTTCACGTGCAATATATTATTGCGACGCCACAATCCCGGTGGGCAAATATTCACCGATACTATATTAGCATCTCACATATAAAATAATGGAGTGTATATACATTTCTCCCAGATATTGCATTAATATAACTATCCCAACATATTATATCATGTCACAATGCTTCAACGTATCGCATACATCTTTATTATAACGTATTAGGAATATAATGTCTCCTAACATCTCAATATCGTCACGTGTCAAAAATACACAACATCAATGTCAAATCTTTCTTAGATAATGACAACCAAAGTTATAAAAGCTTCCACAGCATTTTATTACTACATATGTCCATATAATATACAACACAAAGCGTAACACAATTAAACAAATCCCGGTCCACAATCAAAGCCCAATATATATATATGCTTTTACACACTACTTCACGTCCAAATCTAAATTAGATAATGACCAACCAAGTTATACAATATCGATAATATTTTATTACTATATTAGTCCATATAAACAAAAGTGTGAAAAACTAGAAAAGTCAACATTCCACAGTCAAAGTCAACAGTCAAAGGTCAATGGTCAAAGTCAAGGTCAACATGGCATGGTCAAAGTCAACATGTCATGGTCAAAGTCAAACTCAACCTATCCTGGTCAAAGTCAACGTGTCATGGTCAAAGTCAACATGTCCTAGTCAAAGTCAACGTGTCATGGTCAAAGTCAACATGTCCTAGTCAAAGTCAACGTGTCATGGTCAAAGTCAACATGTCCTAGTCAAAGTCAACGTGTCATGGTCAAAGGTCAAAGTCAACCGTCAAAGTCAACGATCGATGGTCAAAGTCAAACTGTCATCGTCCAAGTCAAACTGTCGTTTCCAAGTTCGACAGGTTCATGGTCATAGCCATGGTTCATGGCTAAAGGCAAAAGTGCATGGCTCATGAGCTCATGACTAAGGTCATGGTTCGGGCCCAACTGGTCTAGCCCAAACCTTTGAACCCATAAGTCTAAACATTGGAAGACCCATATAGATCTATTTTAAGTCCTATGGACTGGCCCCAAGCAAAGGTTAGAAACTGGCCCAAAACAGTTAAGTGGTTCGGTCCAAAAAAACAAAGAGAACTGGTCCACAAATACAAATGGGTTCGACCTAAAAATTTGAACCGAGACCGCCCAAAGAAAACTAAAGTGAAGTGGCCCCATCAACTAAAACAAACCGGCCCAAACAAAATAATAGAATCCGGGCCCAAACAAAACAAGCTAGGGCCCAAGAACTTAAAACATTTCGGCCCAAATCCAAGCCCAGCCGTCAACAGTGCTTCTCCTTCCCCAATTCTCCTCCACCACCACCAAAATCGACCGGCCACCACCTCTCACACAACCACCAATCTAACCAAGCGGTTTTAGTCCCCATAACAACCCATACAACTTTAAAGAAACCGAAAATCACAAATCCTTAAATCCAACATCGCCAGAACTAGATCTGGAACTAATTTCGGCCTCCATTAATGGCTTCCCCCAAGCTTCCAACAGCACCATTAGCATCCTCCACACCCACACGACCCTACCCCATCAATCAATCAATACAAAACACAACACTCACGCGGTCCCTATCCTTTTATCGGCGATTTACGGCCGGCGCGATTTTCGGCGCCATTAACGCCATTTGGGAGCTTCGACAGCACCATTCCAACCTCAAACACACCCCCCTCACACCCAAACATCAACCCAATCATCCACAATCAAAAACGAAAAACCAACCATCACAGTTACATAAACTTGTATCGGCGATTTCTTGGTGCCGCCACAAATGGTTCTTTGAGCTTGAACAGCTCATCCAAACCATAACAACCAACCTCAAACCTATAACCCCCGACATAATTCAACAAATTCCAAGCCACATTCCAAGCCACGAGAAAGAAAACAACTGAGTTCAAATAGAGAAACAGAGAAAAAAAAAAAAGCGATCTATAGCCTTGGCTTAAAGCGCCCTTAACCGCCATAAAGCTTGGACCGGTTCAAAAAGTCGTTTTCCTAGCCTCAACAGAGTTTCGACAGATTAACCAATATATAAAACAAAACCTATACACCGATATCTAATTTAAAATCAGAATGTGATATAGCAAAATAGCTACTCACCTGTATGAACAGCTCCTACGAATTTCTCCGAGTCCGAGCCGTCGCGCTCCACCCTCTAGAAATCCAGCTTTCATCTCTGCCTCCATTTTTAATATTCTATTATTCTCTGAACCCTATTTTCTAGAAAAATGTGTTTATATACTTGGGTCCGAAACCCAAGCCCAACACAGACTCGGGCCCAAAACCAGGCCCACGTATTCCGAGTCCAATCCGACGAATTTTGAAAATAAATAAATAAATAAATAATTAATAAAATAGAAAAATACGTATTTAAAAATACGGGCGTTACACTAGATCTTACTAGTATCAATACCAGACCCGGTCTCAATGTCTTATACTAACAAAGGATTGAGCTCCAACTTATATTAGATAAAAAAAATCACCATATTAATTTTCTCGCTAGCAAAGTCTTGATTTCAAAGACACATGTCAATGTTTTACTTATTCAAAAACACTACATGGTGCACAAAGTACAAACCACCATAGAAGCTAGGTATATCATTCTATGATAAGCCAGAGGCCCATAACTTAATCATAATTTGCTCAATGCATACAAGAAACATCACTACAAAATAAAATCTTACCAGCACTTAATTCATTATTCGCTTAATTACAAACTTAGGTTGTGAAGTTGATTGTGTCCTCAATCGTTGACTTATTCCTGCAACCATAAATATATGCAAAACTTATATTAGACAAAGGAACATACCTGACTTGGTAGCTTACATGTGTTGATACAAATCCCTACATGTTCACTTTCTTCTAATTACTTGCATTTCTCTACCAACACCTGTATAAATTCATTGCAAAGAAATCATAGAACAATGTAGTACATATAGGATCATTACTTCCAAATTAAATCAAATTACGCAGAACCATGACTACAAATGCTCGATACAAAAATGTAAGGGAATACTAAAGAAAAGAAGAACCAACCTGAAGGATGAATGCTTCCGACTTTTATTCCCTAGTAGTAATTTCAGATTCTACACCTGTAAAATAAATTAAAAGAACCAACCAGAAAAATTAACCCAAAGAGAATCCAAAAATAAAAACCAATTAACCCCAAAAAATGCAGCAACCAAAAACTCAGAGCTTGGCCGGTTGGAGTAATAGAAAACAAAAAAACAATTTATCTGCTGGCCGGGCGAATCGAAGTTATCTACTAGTCAACTGTCCACCCAGTTCAAGTGCAAAAAACACAGTGGAATCACGCAAGGCACATCCGGTGTGCTTCTTCGCTTATGAGGAAAAGAAAGAGGGCGACAAGGTTGGTTCATATTTCATGTTTCAAAGATAGGAGCTGATTACCCAAAAAATCCCTGGGAACAATGAAAAAAAAAAAAGATCTCGGTAACAAAAACTATAGGAGGCTGTATTGGCAAGATCCAATGGTGAACAACTACAAAAAAAAAACAGCCTGAAGTCCGAGGACCTTTAGTACCGTACCCTACCCCGAACCAGCAGCCTTCGCGCCAAGTAAGACCGCCCTTGTCCCTTTCCCCTTCTTCATTCAACCTCCTTCTTCTTTGCTTTGTTCCAATAGTCTAAGGCAAAGCTAAAGTGGTTCGTATGTCTAGAAAAAGATAGAGAAAAATAAACCCCATTTAGGGTTTTCGATTTTACTTTTTGATTTTTTGGTATTTTTGTTGGAGCGCCAACATTAAAAATAGGCCCGCCCATAAAAAGCTCAATAGCAACGTGTAAAGACTCAAATTCTCGTTAAGGGTATTGTTGTAAATTACATAGCAAACCTAGGGACATTTATGTAATTGGTCGATCGGGTTTACATTTCAAACGTACATAAATTAATGAAACTTAACTCCAACTCATAAGCCACGTTAGGTAAGCAACTCATATACGAAAATTTGACAAAAATGTCGGTTAGCAGCTTTTCTGCGTTCGAAGCTAGCACGAGTTAACAGCTTACACGCATGAGTGAGTTATCGTTATAGCCTGCGGTGGGATAGAATGTAGGAGATTAAATTTATTTGGATGGGCGGAAAATAATTACGATGCTACGTCAAATTAGTTAGTGGTTAGGAGTGAATTAGGACCTTAAGCCTAATTTGGACATATTGGGCTTGGGCCTTAATAACTTAAACAAGTAAAGACAAAAACAAAAACAAAAATAACGCACAAACCAAAATCGCACCCAATTTCTCTCAATTTCGCAACTCTTAAACCCTAGGAGAGAGAAACCCCAAATTCACCAAAAATTCAGTGATTAAAACCTCAATTCGCACACCCAATCCTTAGAGACAGTAAAACCAAAGGTGAGGATTCGAAATCTCCTTGAAATTCCAACGTACCAAGCGAAATCAAAGTGAAAGGTGAGTTATTTTCGCCTCAATTAAATAGTTTAAACTCGATTTCGATGGGATTGTGATGTATTGATGAAAAATAATTGAAATTGGTTGTTGAATTTCGGCAGTAGCTTGTTTGGAGAAGATCGAGTTGAGCGATATTGGTGGAGCAGCTAGCTAGGACTACACCATAACAGGCTATTTGCAACGGCAAAAAAGCGTTGCTAATAATTTTTGCAACGCTTTTTTAAGCGCCGCAAAAATACGTCGGTAAAGTGTTGGAAATATTTGCAACGCTTAAAAAGCGTTGCAAATAGAAATTTCCAACGCTTAAAAAGCGTTGCAAACAGAAATTCAAAGCGTTGCAAACAGAAATTTCCAACGCTTAAAAAGCGTTGCAAACAGAAATTCAAAGCGTTGCAAACAGAAATTTCAACGCTTTTAAAAGCGTTGCAAACAGAAATTTCCATAATTTAAAATTCATTTGTAACGGTTATAAACCGTTGCTGATGGGTTGCTAATAAAAAAATAATAATTTCTCATATTTTGTAGCGAGACCAGCTAAACCTACAATAACCAATGAATACAAGAATCCAATGAATACAAAAATGGTTTAGACAAATATATATATAGCTACAAACTCACTCCAAACCTGGAAGCAAACAAAATTAAGGGACGAAAGCAAACTCCTCGCCTTTGAAAGCGATGTCGGATAGAGTTCAACTACCAATATTCTAACAAGAAGCATTGGCCTTTTGATTCCATTTATCGTGGTCCAGTCCCTTACCACCGAGAAATTATCTGGTCGAGTACTTCGCTAATTGCAAATATCAAGCAGCGGTTTTCAAATACGCCAAAAAAAGAAATTCTATTTTCACTAACAACAAGCGGTCATAATGCGAAAACCAAAATTCCAAGATTATAACAAGTATAGTTAACTATAGGTCGCGATACAAAACCCTTTAAAGCGTGTATCTTTATAAACGTCAGGATCTAAAGCTACTAATTACCACCAAGGCAGCAACTATTTATATCTGTATGGACACTGTTTGAAGCAATCAAGCCTAGCTTGCAGGTTCGATATGGCTACAGGTACAATAGTCTGCAAACCCCTCTTGACAAATCAATTCTTCAGTTGTGCGTCCCTGTTGCACAAAGAATGTTTATCAGTTCAATTCTATAGTGTGAGTCGGGATGCTAATATGATTATAGCAACACTGTGATATATTGAACGTGGCATCATTAACCACACTGCACGCAACTAATCTATTCTTATTACCAGTGGATACATGCTAGAAAGCAATCTAAAGGCTTCTCATTTCCATATTATGTTATTGAGAGCTTTAACATACCCTTCACAACTTCCTAAAAACATGCATGTGGCAAGAGAAAGTCAAACTATAATGAGATGCACGAAAACTTACAGATTCAACTAAATCATCTCAAGGCCCGCACCAAATCACAATACGAACCCGGGTTCCAGAGGCCCTCAGATCCTCCTACTACCACACCTTGAGCGGTTTGCACGATCGGAGGATGAACTTCGGCGTGGGATCACCATACCAGTCACTTCCTATATATAAAGTGAGAGAGGAGTGCCAATAAAGCAAGTATGTAATAAGATAATTTCAATTACTACTAGGTTGCCCCTTGGATTCAAACTGACTTGCAAATGGGAGTAGTAATCTTGTAGTAGAAATAGAAGCATAGCCTTGACATGAAAATTCCTATTGTGTGTGGAATTATATGTGCGATAAACCAGAACTTAGCTATGACTTTAACCTAAACCGGTCTATAAGTTCATTCCAAGATTTGCTAAACCCTCGAGCGCCTTTTACACACCGAGAAGTTAGACTACTAGTTACTTATTATGTATATTAGAACTATGCATGGAGTTTTGGAGGTTCATGGCACAAGCAACAATAACAAACAAAACATAAGTGTACACAATGATATACATGAATTCTAACAGAGTAAAGATTTGTGTCTCTTCTTCACTTAATATCATACAATGATGAAGCGATATTAAAGCGACTTCAAATGCACAAATATCTTATAAACCCCAAATATGTCCAATTTTGCATGCATTGTTAAGAAAATCGACCTCCACAAGACAATACTAGCTTGCTGCTATCAATCCGTCCATAAGACATGACACAAAGACAACCTTCTCTTGCTAATTCACTATCCCCATTTCACCATATTAATGCACTAGCTTGTTTACATCATTGAGTAAATGCATCCAAATGAGAAAAGAAACTTCGAAGGACATGTTAATTGTTCAAATAACAACAAGAATATTAGAAACACAAAAAGTGAAGCCCACTTCATCGGATGTGTAGGCAGTTAAGTAGTTGACAATAGACGTAAAGAGAACAAAGATGCTCCGAGATTTAATCGATTAATAAGAGGGTTCATATTATGGACTTCCTAGGCTATCATCCATCGAAGAAGTGTGGATTGTGTTTGTGTGTGTGCTGCTCACAATAAGTCATAGTGACTTGTGAACAAAACAGTTTCACAAGCATGCCCAAAGACGACAAAACACCTATCTCACAAGCATTACTTAATGTAAGTCCCTGCCTTCCAAATTCGATGGATGATTTTTTTTTGTACTATATATTTCTTTTTCAATGCATTGATCCTGCTAGCATAGCCACGCTTGATAATTATGACTTAATTTATTATTACTTCTGTAGCTTTTTAATCTGCTTTTCGAAAGATAATTTTACGATGTGATCTTCTCTTACATTCTGAGAACAAGTGGAAGAGGTTTGTTTGAAGTCATTCATAATAGGTTTCTCGGTTCATAATAAGGTCATTAAATCTAAATTAAATAACAAAGAAAAATGACCAACAACACCAAGGATCAACAAAAATGAGCCATGAACACAACGGCGTGGATCAATCATATGCCATATCCCAACATTTACATAACACGGCCTTTTCATTATCTTAAAAATTTGAATCGAGTAAGTCATGTATAAAGCGAAACTTCTCTTGTGATTAACAACAAATAACCTCTATGTATAAGATAGTACACATTACGCATAAATCAACACACATGTTATCTAAAAGTAATTCATTCATTGATTTTTCCATTAAGAACCAAGTATGAAACAGAGCATTAGATGAAATTAAATCATATACATGAACACTACCCATGAACAATAGTACTAAAAGGCAGACTAAAACAGAGAGATGGTGAGAAATACTTACAATAGCACACAAAATCTTACGGTTGATGCATATCATCTGCAAAAAATTTAAAAAAATACTTTTGACGATCAACAACAATTATATGAACAACAGCTTTACAAACCAATATTTCTTCCATATCAAAACAGTAAAACCAAAATATTACCTTGATGTTATCAAAATGTCCTCCACGTAGATTCTTAAGCCTAGATTTCGCCATTCTTTCACCAAAACAAAGTTTCTGTTTTCAAAATGAAGAACAACAACTAAGAAAACAAGATTACTAATAACACAATATCTCTTCAAGTCAATAAACATTACCTTGTAGTCAATATAATCATCATCACGTCCAAGTTCTTTGCTAGTCTTCATTTTTTGTTTTTTAAGGATAGAAGAAAACTATGAGGATATTGAAAACTTTAATGATATCAGTGCGAGAATTTTGAAAAAGATTATAATGGAAAAATGGACGAACAAAATGATAAACATGAAGTTGTGAATAAAAGACGTCTCCAATTAGAAGAAAGAAGATACGGTCATAAAGATGAACGAAAGAAAATAAGAGATTGCCCACTACAAGATGAATAAGAGTTGATGAAGTAGAGAAACAGTAAGAAGTTAAAAAGAAGTAGGAAGTAATGAGTATAGATACAAGGAAGATAAGAAGGTACCCAAAACGTTGATACAAGGTGTACGAGACCATTTTCTCATTAACCTGAAATATATATATATCAATCAATAGAAAAATGACTTAACCGAAATTCCGAAAAAGAAAAAAAACTTAAACTTGCCTTATCGAAATTATTTGGTACAGTTACTGTTCCGGAATTTTGAAGGTACCAAGTGGAAGCAATTGAGAGGTGAAGAAGAAGAAGAAGCCCATAGGAAATCAATGATCAATGCAAATCCAAGAAGAGCTGCCAATACTAAGAAGAGCACCGGTTTTGAGGAAATGCTACCTTTCTTCCCGGTTGTTCTAGCCATTTATAGGTCTACGCAAATTGGCTGTCGGTGTCACCGATGGTAAGAAGAACACAACACCAAATGACGGCGGGCACCACAGCGAAGACACCGGCACACACCCCACCCAAAGCGGCACCAGACACACTCCACCTAGCAAAGAAGCGGCACCACACTCACACACCACCGCAACCGCATCCGCATCACCCGGTCCACTTCATTACACCACACCACCGCTTTGCACCACGGTCCACCACCACACCTGCACCAACAAAGTCCACACACCGCAAACCACCCGATCCACCACCATACTTTCGCAAACCACCGGTTCACACACTTGCACCACCGATCCACATAATTTTGTGGCATACGGCAAGGGCAAATCAGTATAACGAGCCTACCAGTCTAACCGCCAATAGATCGAGGAAAGCACTTTAACTATTTAATCATTAGTTAATTATAATCAAATGCTTTTAATTTGATATCAAGCTCGGTACCTCAAACGTATCTCCTCTGTTGTAGTCTCTATTGCATCATCATCGGTGGTAACCAAGAAGGCAACTTAGATCCATTGAATTCAATACCGAGCATTTCTGCGGCAATCGACATGCGGTACAACAAAGCTGAGCCACCATTTCTTGGAGGAATAAAGAGAAAGAAGAGAACCAATACCAGACTCGAGACAAATACATTAGCATCCAACAAAGGCACATTCCGAAGTTGCTCACTACTTCTTTACTAAGAATGTAGAAACACTGAACTAATTTCCAACAAGTGAATTAAGCACTAAAAAAGTGATAGCATCATTAATTCATCATTCCATCACATGTACTGACTACAAAAGTTCCTGATGCAAACATCATTTCCTGTAAGACTAGGGGAATCAATTGGGAATCTGATGTCCAATGTCAAAGGTCGTTAAAATACCATATTACCAAATAATCACATTGAACCACATCATTCTACAATACCTCTTTTCCAATAAAATATCAAGACTTAACAAAAGTTTTAGGCCAAATCGAGAACAATATACTACAACCCGATGAATTAACGACACTCAAAAAGACTTGATGGGAATTCACCTCTATGCTTCAGTTTTCATCTTCTTGTTCAAAGACTATTTGGACGAGAACATACAACACCCTCAATACATACCACATATTCAAGCCTCAACTCATTTACAGCAGAATGGTCGGGGAAATTCATCGGGAAGTGTAGTAACACGAAACAATCACTAAATTTACTTAAATATAAAATAATCTAGCTTGAAAACAATGAAAAGTGAAAAACTCGCTGAACAATGCGGGGTATGATCTCGATATTAACAAATGTAACACCACCATGAATTCTATGATCTCGAAACAGTGAATTGCAAAACCCAAAATCAACTAATAAAAAAATAACCAAATTGAACGACCATTGTTTTCAATTTCAGAGAAATTGAGAGAGAGAACCAGTATTTAGGGATTGAGGAGTGCGAAAATTAGGGATCGACCATTCTTCTTTCTTTGATTGAAGAGTGCGAAAATTAGGGATCTTGAGATAATGCGGCGGTGAGAGAGAGAGAGAGAAGAGAAAAAAAAAATTATGTTTTATATTTCGATATTTTTGGTTCGATATTTTTGGTTTCCCTCTGTTTGCGAAATTTTTAAGTTTGTAACACTTCTCCAACGCTTTTTAAGCGTTGGCAATTAATTCCGGAAATTCACCCAAATAAAGCAACGCTTTACAACATTACCAACGCTTATTTAACGTTGGAAACTTACTAACGCTAAATAAGCGTTGCAAATCAAAAAAGGTGCGTGTTGCAAATATCCTATTATGGTGTAGTATAGGGAGCTATTCTTACTGACTCGGTAAGAATTATATATATTCACTCTATTTTAGAGAAGTTTATATTAGTTATATACTTATTTAGGATTAAGTCGATTGATGAACGATTGATAAGGAACACCCTCGTAATTATTTCTAGATTTAAGGTGAATTGAAGAGTGGAGTTTGTTTGTAGTTGGAGTTGGGAAAAATCTTAATCGTTAGTAGAATTGATAGGATTGGTATTGACATAAAGGCCGCGGAGACCGTCAGAGTAACAGTGCTAGAAAAGGCATGTAGCGCTGTTGACAGTAGTTATAGGAAAAGATATCGGAAATCAAATTTTTAGCGTCGAGATTCTTCTCGACTTACGTTAGATAAGAATTTCGCATTCGTTCGATAAATTCTAATAACCTACGTGTATATGATGTTATAGGAGGAATTACGAGTGGATTCGGTTAAGCGGGCTCGATTCGGTTAAGTGGGCTTGAGGAGAACGGAGCTTGCTAAGGTTGGAACCTACATACCAATATATAGCATGCTTATTTTCATGCATGATTTGATTTGTTTAAATTGGTAATAGATTGTTTGCGTATCAACCATGCATGTATATATATGATATTCATGTTTTGCATTGTAGTTTTCCTCGATATAAACTAAGTATATGGATAGCTTTTGTATGAAAAGAAATGAGTTTGTTAAAAGAGTAAAACTGGTTTTGGGAAGGGTTCTCGTCTCTTGTTTCAGTAAGGAGACAGAAAGATGGATTTTGTAATGCGGGTGTCACGCCCCGAGACCCAACACACATCCCGAGGACGTGGAATGAATCTCGAGGCCGACACCTATCCCGATTCTACCGAAATTTCGGCAGAGTTTCCTTTGTTTAATCGACGTTCGTAAACCCTAAAAACCTGTCATAAACCTGTCATAATCCCTGGACATCTCATAATTCATTCTTCCAACCATATATATATAAACCAACCTTCTAAACAACATCAAATCCCATCCACCAACTATGTAAGTGTAACTGCTACTTAAATACATCAAATATTACATCAAAATGGCCTAACTCACTATATATACAACCAAGGAACTAGCCTCTTACTATACAACCAAAAGAAAAGAACTATGCTCATTATATACAGCAAAAGAATAACCTAGCTTATCTCTATACAGCCCCAAAATATAAACTTGACTCTGTCTCTCGTAAAGCATAAGGGAATCCTCCCAAATCCCCATAACCCTCATTGCTAGGGTTAGGAAAAGCCTCCTCCCGAAACAAATGCTGAAATGTTAAGTAGGATGAGCAACAACGATGCCAGTGAAACACACATAACCAATACTAGACTACTTATACAAAACATTTAAAACATGCGGGTTTTATAATAATATCCAAATATCGCGGACTATACAATAAATCACTAGCTAGCATAAATCATATCGGTATGCTTCTTTAATATTCAAAATATAGTTTTCACAGTCATCATACAACTATTGTGGCCGCTGCATCCTATTAGAATGGTGAGGTACGACCGGGTAATTTCTCCCCCGACACAGGCAATCTCGGTTCAGTACTTCCCGGTGTGAACCATGCACCGTTGTTTTCCTAATTTTACCGGCAGGGAGCTGAAATGCCGTTGTTGTGTTCGTACACACAAAATCCCCAAAGCTTTTAGGGCTCAGGTGGGCCCTGTGACAACGACCCCCATACGGGCTGTCCCCTAACTTACGGTGGTCAACCGTTCGACGATCAAGTAGATCGCTCAAGATCCTCGACACATCCAGGAGTGGACTAAACTCTCACTCCTCGCGTCTAAACCTCATTGAGGTAACATGTAACCCCACACAAGCTAATCACCATACAGCATGACACGTACAAGCATGGTTATCTAGAAAAGTAGAAAAGGAATTCCCGGACTACATCCAGTGATGCATCCCTTTAAAGGTGGCCCACCACCTCGAAAGATGTACACCACCGGTTGGAATCCTAGAGTTTAACTGCGGAAATCTCCGAATGCGACAACAGTTCCTTCTTTATAGGAATTCACAGTTCCTTTTCTAAATCCCGTCGTGATAAACATAGTAATATCTATATATATATACTCGTATTACCAATTGTTTTCAAATACTCTAGTTACATATCTAGTTTTTCTTTTAAAACTGTTGATTATATAGGTGTGAGTTCCTGGATTTCCCGAAATCGAGTAGAACAACCTATGACTCCCAAACGGCCAGTCATAGTAAATAACAACCGATGATTCCCAAACGGCGAATCATCGTAAATAACACAACCATCCCGGGAACAATCCAGAACCTCCCACCTAGTTACAAACAACCGGGAAATCCTTCCCCAAGATTACAAAATCCATCTCTGCGTCTCCATCGGCGGGACAAGAGGCATAAACTTTTCTCCAAAACCGGTTTTCACTTTTAACAAAGAAAACAATTCCTCGCTACCCCGATTTTACAGAAAACCCATTTCACGCGAAAGCTATATATATATATAGTTTATAGCGAGGAAATACAATGCAAAACATGAATATCATATATACATGTATGGTTGATACACAACTATCTATTTCCTAGTTAAACAATTCAAATCATGCATGAAAATAAGCAGGCTATATACTGGTATGTAGGTTCCTACCTTAGCAAGCTCCTTCTCCTCAAGCCCACTTAACCAAATCGAACCAGCTTAACCGAATCCAACTCCTATAAATCATATAAGCCCAATCGTAAATCTATTAGAACCCGAAGAAGACAATTAATATTTCCTTTCAACATAAGTCGAAAGAAATAATTACTCGTTGATTATATTAACCACTAAAGTAATTATTAACGATTACCCCTTCTAGTTACCAAAAGTTTTGTTCTAGACTGCTATAGGCCACCACAAACCGTTCTGAGAATACCGACCGATTGTCGGCGATCGACTATAGGCCATTTCAGTTCTTACATATATTTTCTCAAGTAACTTAACCCCTTTAGATGCTTCAGATTCATCTCCTCCCTCCCATCCCCCACAATTTCCATTTGTAATAAGATCCCAATCCAATTCCAAATTTCCACTACAACCCATTCCACCCTCTTCGGTTCATATCAAGTCTAATTACAATTACTGTCGTGTTTCTTAACAATCGTGCATTACTGAATCAAATCCTAAACAAGTTTAGACTAACATAACTTCTTTAAATTAAAGTGAATATAACAATTCTTACCGAGTCAGCAAGCGAAAATCGCTCCTAGCTTGCTGTTCCACCAAAATCGCTCCACTTTGTCTCCTCCCACAGCTGCTGTCGACCTAACAACCACCCAATTTCAATCATCCTTCATCAATACAACCAAATAGAATGAAATCGAGTTCAAATTATTTGATTGAGGCGAAACTAACTCACGTCTTATCTCGATTTCGCTTCGGTATGCTCGAATTCACTTCTACTCCAACAAGCTATTGCCAAAATACACCCCATTCAATATTTCCATCAATACATCCCCAACTATCGACGTCGAGTTCAAACTAGTTGTTTGGAACAATTAAACTCACCCGGCAGCGACGGTACGAAGAAATTCACTAATCTTTCGCGAAACCCGACGCAAATCCAATAATTTTTTTGAATCCCCACGCTTGATTGAGTGTTGTTAGTGATTGGGCGTTTAAGTTTTTGGGTGGAATCGGTTGAATTTGGGCGATTTGATATTTCTCTCTCCTAGGGTTTAAAGGATTGAGAAATTGGGGAAGATGGGTGCGATTTGGGTTGTTTGGTGTGATTTTGGTTTTTGGGCTTTTTTTTTTTTTTTTTTTTGTTTTTTTTTTTTTTTTTTTGCTTGTTATGTTTCATTAAGGCCCAAGCCCACCATGACTAAATTAGGCCTAACGTCATACTTAGACTCCTAACCACTAGCGAATTTTGACTTAGCGTCGTAATTATTTTTCCGGCCCATCCCGCTAAGTTTAATCTTCTATATTCTATCTCACCACATGCTATAACGATGACCCAATCATGCGTAAGCCGTTAACGTTAACTTCTGCCAACTCGAACGCTAGAAAAACCGCTAACCGACATTTTGGTCAAATTTTTCAGATAATGATTTGCTTATCTAATAGGCTTAGGAGTCGGAGTTAAGTTTCCTTAAGTTTTGTACGATGGAAATATAAACCCGACGACCAATTTACATAAATGACCCTAGATTTAATATGAAATTTACAAAAATACCCTTAAAAATAATTCAGGACTTTACATCCTACCCTCCTTAAAAGAAAATTTCGTCCTCGAAATTAAATCATACCTTATTTCTCGAACAATTCTAGATATTGTTGCCTCATATCGGATTCCTTCTCCCATGTTGCTTCCTCCACGTTGTGATTTCTCCATAAGACCTTTACCAATGGAATGACCTTTGACCGCAATCTCTTCTCTCTCTCGTGATCTAGGATCTGAACTGGCCTTCCGGATAGGTAATGTCTTCTTCCAACTCAACGATTCCAAATCGACAACATGTAGTGGATCCGCTCATACTTTGCGTAGCATCGAGATATGGAACACGTTATGGACATGTGATAGCTTTTCGGTAGCTCGAGCTTATAAGCTAGCTCGGAGATCTTCTCAATAATCGGGAATGGTCCCACATATCGGTGCAAGTTTCCCTTTCATCCCGAACCCTCAATGCCCTTCTTCGGAGATACTTTCGAAATACTGTGTCGCCTTCATAAAATTCAAAGGGGCGTCTCGCCTATCTGCATAGCTTTTTCGGCGACGACTACGGGCTGTGAGCAACCGATTCCGTATCACTCTAATCTTCGGTGGTGTCACTAACCATCTCTGGCCCCAACATAATACTATCTCGGCCAAAGTCCAACAGAGAGGTGTTACGCAAGGTCCGCCATACAACGCGTTTCAAAACGGAGCCATACCAATACTAGATTGGTAACTGTTATTGTAGGCAAACTCAGCCAATGCCAAATGAGTCTTCCAACTACCCCCAAAATCAAGCACGCAAGCCCGAAGCATATCCTCTATGATTTGGATGACTCTTTCCGATTGCCCATCGGTCTGCGGATGAAATGCTGTACTGAATTTCAGTTTGGTCCCCAATTCCCTTTGAAGACTTCTCCAAAATGAACCGGTAAATTGAGTACCTCTATCTGAAATTATAGAGAGTGGTTATAACACCCCGTGTGTTTCATACGTATTTTTCTATTTAATTAATTAATTTAATTGTTTATTTTAAAAATTCGTCGGATTGGACTTCGGGATACGGGCCCTGGTTTTGGGCCGAGTTCGTGTTGGGCTTGGGGTTTAGGACCCAAGTATATAAACACTTTTCTAGAAAATAGGGTTCGTAAGATAATAGAATATATTAAAAATGGAGGCAGAGAAGTTTCGGGTTTGTCGCATTGGAGCCATGACGAATCGGTCTAGGAGGATTCGGCCGAGTCGTTCATACAGGTGAGTAGCTATTTTGCTATTTCACCGAATTTGTAGTTTACACCCATCAGCGTATATTGTTTCGTTTTTATACTGTTCATTATCCGGTGGTATTGGAATTCGTGCTATTTGTGTTATTAAAATTTTAGTAAATTCCGGATTTGAATTTAACTGTTAAACTGTTGAACTCTGAACTTAAACTGTCGAAAGCTCGACAGAGCTGTTAATGGCGGCCAGAAATCGCCAGTTTGAATTAAACTTGTTGGTTGGGTTTTGGTTGGAACTTGATTGTTGGTTGTGGGTGTTGGAGTTGGGTGAGGGCTGTCGGAGTGTGGTTGACACCATCAATGGCGCACGCCATCCTCCGTAAATTTTGGGTGAACCGTTATATTTTTTGGGTTGGGAACTGTTTTGTTGATGGTGGTAGTTGGGTTGATGTTGGAGTGTATGAGGGCTTGTCGAAATGGGTTTGGATAGAGGCGGTGGAAGCTCGAAGCTCCATTAATGGGCGGGCCGGGGCGCCCTCGAAGAAATCGTTTTTATGTGTTTGATTGTTTTGTTGATTATTTGATATGGTTGTCGGTGGTTTGATGATGTTTGGTGGTAGTAGGGATGGGCCGGGGTCGTTGGAAGCTCCCAAAACTCATTACGTTCTAAAAATTTGTAGATCTAGATTGGTGAAGTTTGGATTTTCTTATCTTTTGCGGTGGTTGCCTTTGTTAATGTTGTTGGGTTTTGGATTTGGAGTGAAACCGATGTGATGAAGTTTGGAATGGGTGGAGGTTTGTAGTGGCCGGATTTTTGGTGGTGGTGGAGGAGAATTGGGGAAGGAGAAGCACTGTTGAAGGCTTGGGCTTGGGCCTGGGTCGGTTCCAATTTTTGGGCCGGTCTAATTTCATGTGTTGCTTGGGCCGAAATGTTTAAGTTGTTGGGCCCGGTTTGTTTTAGTTGTTTGGGCCAAATTCTATTAGCTATTTGGGCCCGGTTTTGGTTTTAATTTGTGGACCAGTTTAACTTAACAGTTTTTGGGCCGTTTCTGATATTGCTTGGGCCAGTCCATATAATTTAATATAGATCCAATTGGGTCAGGTAGAATAAATAAGTGGACTTTTAGACTTAGGGTTAAGGTTTGGGCTTGGCAAATTGGGTCGAACCATTACCATAGTCACGAGCCGTAAACCATGCACCTTTGACCTTAGCCATGAACCATGGCTATGACTAACATCCAAACACGGAAACGCCGGTTTGACTTTGATTAGGACGGTTTGACTTTGACCATCGACCGTTGACTTTGACGCTTTGACCATGGGCGGTTGACTTTCACCTTTGACTTTGACTTGGGCGGTTTGACTTTGACCATCGAGACCGTTGACTTTGACCTTTGACCATGGACGGTTGACTTTCACCTTTGACTTTGACTTTGACAGTTTGACTTTGACTAGACGGTTTGACTTTGACCATGACATGTTGAGTTTGACCTTGACCATGACATGTTGATTGACCATGACATGTTGAGTTTGACCTTGACCATGAGGTGTTGACCTTTGTATTGATTGGTTTGACTTTATTTGTTGACCGTTGACTTTGACCGATGATTTGTGAATGTTGACTTTTCCTTTTTTCATATGTTTGTTTATATGTATATATATATAGTAATAAAATACTTTCGGATATTGTATAACTTGGTTGGTAAATTATCTAATTTAGATTTTGACGTGAGTAGTGTGTAAAGCATATTGGGCTTTGATTGTGGGAATGGATTGTTTAATTGTACCACGCTTTTTATGTGTATATTATATGGACACATATAGTAATAAAATCTTTGTGGAAGCTTGTATAACTTTGGTTGTCATTATCTAAGAAAGATTTGACCTTGATGATTGGGTATTTTTGTAAAACATAAGAAAGTAAGTTATGTGTGTTAGCTTTTTAACGCAAAAAGCCTTGATGCATTTGGACACCTGTGGAAGCGTTGCCAGGTCATTAGGAAGATAGTCCGTCGAAATCTAGTTCTGTGAATATTAGGATTTTTACCGTTTTCGACCTAAGTTTTCTTTTTAGATGGGCTAAGGTTGGGACTTCGAGTTCTACATGAAAAAGTATATCTAAATACCTTAGTTTCTAAATAATTAAGTTACATGTCATTTGGATGAATGTAGAAAAAAAAAACCTTAGCATTGATTATGTGGGTGATAAGAACTACGAAGGCTTGATTCCAATCTTAAAAGATTTGGATCGTTAAAGTGACTTTGAGCAAAAGTGCACCCACTACACTATATCTATAATATATATATTAGTTTGTGTGATAACTATGTGATTATGTTAGAAATTATCTTTGTTTTGATACTACATAAATATATATGTGGGAGATAGAAGTTGTATATGAATATAGACTTTAGTATATGTGGATATGTTTTAGACATTAGTGTGTGTGGACTTGAATTTGGGCTAATGAACTATTTGTTTTACGATATTGTATATATGAGTATGGTTAGATAAATTGTATTTGTTTGATTATAAGTCCGCTTTTACATTTAATGATATTTAAGTGCTTGATTTGCCTTGACGACGAAAAGTGACTCTTTGAATGTGTGGTCTATTTTGACATGAGTAATGCTAGTATAATTATAAGTGATAATAATGTTTTAATGTGTCATCTTTACATCTTTAGAACTCTCCACTCGTGGATTTGGTAATGAAAAGAAATGTTTATGACTTGTGATGTCATGTGATAGATGGGTATTCATTGAATGTGTCATGAATGACCCGGGTATTCATTGAATGTGCCATGAATGACCCAATCGTTTGGACTGCCCTATAGAGGAACTAAGGTATTCGCCTTGCGGGATGGTCGTATTCCTTGAATGTACGGGAATGTAGGTTTGGGTATTCCTTGAATGTGGCGGGAATGACTCAGGGCATTTATTGAATGTGCCATGAATGGCCCGTTAGTGTTATGATGGGTATTCCTTTGAATGTGGGGAATGACCCAAGGTATTCATTGAATGTGCCATGAATGACCGATATTTTGTTATGCCCAAAAGAGGCTTTGTGATTATGTGTATGGAAAGCCCGAGAGATGGCATGACTCACAAGATTCTGAGTTTACAAGATGAAAGTATGTTTCCTGGAGGCGATATCCCGCTTGGGACGTATGTCTTGTAGTGGTACTCGGTGTGAGTGAGGCGCACGGATATGTGTGATTTGGCAAATGTGTGTAGTGCAAATCGTGGAGTAGGAACTAAAGGTTGGGCTGTGTCTTTGAATAAATGAGTCAACCAGATAATTAATAAGCAAAGTAAAAATATTGATTTTTCATGTGATGGAGTTATTGCAAATGATGTATATTATTTCTTATGAGAAATGTTTATGTGGTTTGTATGAGTTGATACTCACAAGGGATGAATGTACTCCTTGGTTGTGACTTTTCCTCGTTCTCATAAGTAGGCGAGTGATACTAAAGTAAAAGTATATAAATTGTGTGATGTTATGGATATGAAGTGTGACGGTGAATAATATTAGTAAATGATTGTAATTTCTATGTGGTCGTGAAATGACTATAACTTGATATGTTATTACGAAAATATTAATGACTTGTGATAGTCCGAGATCTATGGTTATGCACGCTTGAGAAACTTTATGATAATAATGATGTCATATGAATGACTATCATTGATATATGTATTATGATAAGTGGTATTCCTCAAAGATACGGGACGAACCAGGTTATATCAATTAGACTTCAATGTCTTAAATGAGGTTGGGTCATGAATAGAATTTTGACTGGCTGAGATAAATCAATTTATTGTGATGTCTAACTCTGTTTTGCAGGAGGGTAGGATCTATTAATCTTTTTTCTGAGGGACGTAAATATCCTACCCTAAGGCGGCGTGTTGGCTTAAAGGTAAAGGTATACCAAACTCATATTTAATTAGGTTATCATATGTGCAGTTAATAAATGAAATGTAAGTGGTATTGTATTGTGAGTTATTTTGGAAAGTGGGAATGACGAGTAATATTATATGAGATTCTTGGAATTTGTATGTTGGGGTGAAATCTTACTTGGGAAGAAACTACACCGCTTTTTGGAAAACGGAACTATATTGTCTTCAAGTTGAAATTGTTTGTAATGTTATATTTATTCATTTGAAATATTATTATATATATATTTTTGTTGTTAGTCTACTCATACCAAAAATTCAATTTCTTTGACCCATGTTTGCTTTGTTTTGCAACGTGGGTGTGTTCTTGGGAACATAGATGGTGGAGTGCGATGGATGAAGACACGTGACTTGGATTTGCTCTCGAGTCTTACGGTTTTAAGTTTTTCGAAAGTGTACGGTTTTGAATTGGAAACAAGTGTAATAGAGTTGGTTAATAAAAATATATATATATTTGTAAATGAAGCGTTGTTCTTCGGTTTTAATTTGATCTCAGATTTTAATAGAAGCGTTGTTGATAATATTTTTGTGGGTTTTGTTTCACCCCGGGTTTTCGGATGATTGAATATCAGTTTTAAATTTTTCTGAAAATTTGGGGTGTGACAGTGGTGCCCCATGCAACCTCAGTACATCTGACACGTAGATCCTACTTAGCTTTTCAGCAGAGTAAGTAGTCTTAACAGGTATGAAATGGGCAGACTTGGTCAATCTATCAACAATGACCCATATAGAATCCATTCCCTCACTGGTCCTCGGTAACCCGGATACAAAATCCATAGTTATATTCTCCCACTTCCATTCGGAATCTCAGGAGGTTTAAGAAGACCGGGTGGTCTATGGTGTTCGACTTTCACCTGTTGGCATGTGGCACACTTCCTAACATATTCCGCGAATGTGTCGCTTCATGCCCGCCACCAAACCGACGACGCAGATCTCAGTACATTTTGGTACCCCGGGATGAATGGTATACCGATCTATGTGCCTCCTTCAAGATGCTATTCCATGAAAAGAGTGATCAAAAGGTACCCAAATTCTTCCGAATCGAATCGATGCTTCCGTCTCGGATTTTTCCCAATCAACATCCTCGGCATTATTCACATATCCTTGGTACCTAGGTCCATCCCCCGATGTATATACGAAAGCATTCACAATCTCTTGAACCAAGGTGTTTTCTGTCATTGTCATTTGTCATCATTGCTAGATAACAAAGACTTCCGAGAATCTCCACTTCCATTTCCGTTATTTCAAAACCATAAGAAGACTCCAAAGAATTGCCAATTTACCTTCATCATCATCCGAGCCACAAACATGTTCTCGCTTCCTACTCAATGCATCTAAGAACTACATTTGCTTTACCGGATGGTATTGCAATGTGAATGTATAGTCCTCCATGTACTCAACCCATCTCCTCCGCCTCATATTCAAATCTTTCTCAGGAGAACAAGTACTTGAGACTCTTGTGATCGAGAATATCTCAAACTTCTCACCATACACATAATGCCTCCATATCTTTAGAGCATGAATAATCGCGCTAACTCCTCCAAGTCATGAGTAGGATAATTCTTCTCATGGGCATTCAATTGTCTAGGCGATACGCTATCACTTGGCCTTCTTGCATTAAGACACATCCTAACCCGGTGTTAGAGGCATCGATTATAAATCACATAACTCTTCTCTGGATCCGGAATAGTCAAACTGGCATTTGTTATCAATCGCGTCTTTAGCTCTTGGAAAGCGTTTTGATGCATGCCCTGTCCATTCAAACTTCACATCCTTACACAGGTCAATCTAGTTAAGGGCGGCATGCTATGCTAGAGAATCCTTCTACAAAACGGCGGTAATACCCCGCCAATCCCAAGAAACTTGATTTCCGTCGGACGTCGGTCTCGACCAATTATTCAGCGCCTCTATCTTTGAGCGATCAACTTTGATTCCATTCTCCGATACAACATGCCCTAAGAACCTCATTTCATTCAACGGAACTCACACTTGCTGAACTTGGCATAAAGGCGATGATCCACTAATGTTTGGAAGACAATCCTCAAGTGTTCCTTGTGTTCAAACCCTAGTCTTGGAATAAATCAAGATGTCATCTATGAATCGATAACAAATTGATCTAAGTATTTCCACATCACTTTCGGTGCATGAGATCCATAAATGCAGCCGAGCATTGGTCAATCCAAATGGTAACACCAAAACTCAAAATGCCCTAGCAGGTGTTGGAAGTCGTCTTACGTATATCTTCTTCGAATTCTCATCGATGGTAACTTTGTTAGAGATCTATCTTGAGAAATACTTGGCACCCCTTTAAGCGATCAAATAGGTCATTAATCCTAGGCAACGGATATTTGTTCTTGATAGTCACATTATTGACTTAGATAATCCACACATAGCGAAATGACCCATCCTTCTTCTTCACAAATAACACCGGTGCTCCCAAAGGTGGTGGCTTTCCTTATAAACCCCAATCTTTTCAATTCATCTAATTGGGACTTGAGTTCTCTCATCTCGAGAGGAGCCATTCGATAAGGAATCATCGAAATGGGCGGACGTTCGAGATTAGATCTATTACAAAATCTATCTCACGCCAGGGAGGCAATCCCGCAATGCATCGGGAACAACGCCGCCAAACTCACTAACTTCTGGGGAACAAGCTCGGAAGATTCGAACCCGCCCTTGGAGACTAAGACCGATAACAATCCATTATCTATCATACTTGAAGTCAGACTTGGCCTTCACCACTTTCGAGATACCGTATTTCTAATCCCTCAAACACTGACCTCGGGCTGTCCGGTACTCTTAAGCGTCATTTGTTTTGGCAAAACAATCTACATGGGCATGATACTTCCCTAACAAATCCATCCCTACGATGATATCGAAATCTTTTAGGTCCATCACCGTTAGATCGACTATCATCTCCCTATCACCTATCTTTATCACACAATGGTGACAAACTTCAAAGAACATAGTTTTCTTTCCTAGAGGAGTAGATAAAATAAGCTTCCTCCGTTATTAACTACTTCCAACCCAAGAATTTCCACCATAGTTTTAGAAATGAAGGAGTGAGTAGCACCCGTATCAAACAAGACATGCACCTTATGAGTAAACAAACATATCATACCTTCCACCATTGATCGGTAGACCGATATCTGCCCCATAGCATTATATACCGTGGCTTCCTCTTGGGCTGATGCGGGATCCACAACTTCTTCCTCCTCGGCACTAGATAATACACCTTGCCCCTGTGGTCTGTTCCACCCCGAAGTGGACTTGGGACAAAACCGCTTGATATGCCCGGCTTCACCGCAATTATAGCAAACCACACTCTCTCCCCGACATTGGTACTCTGTGGTATTACAGATTGCAATCTAGCTCTCGACCACGAGGCCTCAAATTCTGCGGTGGTGCTCGGTGCGAGAAGGAGCGAGGTACCCTCGGTGGCCTCTGTGATCCACTCATCGGTCCTCAAGAACCGGGTAAACTCGCGGTCGGCCTAACCACATTCAAACCCCTATGCGGTGGTGCCCTCCACGTGGTGCTTTTATTTGAATGACCGCCTATACATCATTGCGACCACTGAACCACTACCTTGGTAAACCCGCCTCTTTCCGGATATCCTTTACCACGAGATGCATTTGTCTTACCCTTCCAACCTCTTGCCTCAGAGCAATAACCGATCATCCACTCTTTCAATACCTTGAGCCCTTCTCACGCCAAAGATAAGAATCGATCCGGAAGGACCGACATCTTGCTCTACATATATACGGTTTCAGCCCGTCAATGAATTTCCTAGCCTTAGCTTTTTCTCGTGGAAATCAACTCCTTCCCGTATCGTGAAAGAGCGGTGAATTTCTCTTCATTCGCCCCATGTCATGTTCCCTTGTTCTAACTTGAGGAATTCCATTCGCTTCTCATCTCGCCGCCCTCGTAACATACCTCAAAAGGAAGAGTTCCTCAAACTTAGCCCAACTCATAGGAACGCGTCTCCACGTCCTTAACAGCGATCCCCGGTGTTTGGCTTCACCTCTAAGCATGAAGGCGACCAAAGTAACCGATTCGCATCGGTACACATCATGGAGTCCAAAGATACTAGACATGTCTAACAACCGATCTTCGGCTACTTTTTACCTCAAAAGACCCCACAAATGGTGGGTGGGCGTAGCACGATGAAATTTGCAAAGCGAAACCCGATTGACTTTTTGGTGTGGTCCGAACTCCTCAACTCTCACTTTGTGGTTGGGGATGCTACCTCTGGTGTTACACGGGGTGGAATACGATGGATGTCGAAGAAGAGTTGGGGCTCGTTCGACTAGCCCTCAAACTTTTCGATCTCGGCTCTCATCTCATTTTGTGCTTGAGCCATTTGATTCATCATAGCGAGGAGCCTATCCATTCGGTCCTCGACCACGATCCGTAGTATCATCACCACTAGTACTTTCCGGATCCATGGTAACAATTCTGCACATACACAAAGAGCCAACTCGATTGTATGATAAATTAGAGAGAGTTCTCAAAATTATGCAAGAGGCGAGGTCGCCTTCTATGGAACTCACATGCAACGGAATGGCGGGAGTAGAATTTCAAGAGATGGCAGGCGCTCCTAAGGGCGGGGTTGCCTTCCCTTTCGAAATGAAAATTCACTCGGACCTTATAGTGTCCGATTCGTCAAATTTTTTCGACTCGTGTCGCTCTCATTTGGACAAGGCGACTAACCGTCACGACGTCTACATTGCTAAGCTATTATTAACGCTTTTTTAGCACTAACTAGGGGTAGTGTATCTAGGGTTTATCGGGTTCGATGAAACTTTAGAAACGCGTCATGACCGAAGTCCCCCACTGGCTCGGGACGGATCTAATAGTGGGCGCCTCGATACCGCGTTAAATCGCGCCCGAGACCCAACACACATCAGGGGCGTGGAATGAATCTCGAGGCCGACACCTATCCGATTCTACCGAAATTTGGCAGAGTTTCCTTTGTTTAATCGGCGTTAAGTAAACCTAACAAAACTGTCATAAACTGTCATAATCCCCGGACATCTCATAATTCATTCTTCCAACCATATATATATAAACCAACCTTCTAAACAACATCAAATCCCATCCACCAACTATGTAAAGTGTAGCTGCTACTTAAATACATCAAATATTACATCAAAATGGCCTAACTCACTATATATACAACCAAGGAACTAGCTTCTTACTATACAACCAAAAGAAAAGAGTTATGCTCATTATATACAGCAAAAGAATAACCTAGCTTATCTCTATACAGCCCCAAAATATAAACTTGACTCTGTCTCTCGTCAAGCATAAGGGAATCCTCCCAAATCCCCATAACCCTCATCGCTAGGGTTAGGAAAAGCCTCCTCCGCAACTGGCTCGTCTGAAATGTTAAGTAGGATGAGCAACAACGATGCCCAGTAGAAACACACATAACCAATACTAGACTACTTATACAAAACATTTAAAACATGCAGGTTTTTATAATAATATCCAAATATCGTGACTATACAATAAATCACTAGCTAGCATAAATCATATCGGCATGCTTCTTTAATATTCAAAATATAGTTTTCACAGTCATCATACAACTATTGTGGCCGCTGCATCCTATTAGAATGGTGAGGGTACGACTGGTACTCAGCCCCAGTCACAGGCAATCTCGGTTCAGTACTTCCCAGTGTGAACCATGCACCGTTGTTTTCCTAATTTTACCGGCAGAGAGCTGAAATGCCGTTGTTGTTGTTACACACAAAATCCCCAAAGCTTTTAGGGCTCGGGTGGGCCCTGTGACCACGATCCCCATGCGGGCTGTCCCTAACTACGGTGGTCAACGTCGAACTGACTGGACCGCTTTCGGGGATCGACACACATCAGTGGATTAAACTCTCACTCACCGGCGTCTAAACCTCGAGGTAACATGTAACCCACACAAGCTAATCACCATCAGTGACACGCATTACAAGCATGGTTATCTAGAAAAGTAGAAAAGGAATTCCGGACTACATCCAGTGATGCATCCCTTTAAAGGTGGCCCACCACCTCGAAAGGTGTACACCCGGTTGGAATCTAGAAATGAGCGCCATCTCAGGAAATCGACAACGTTCATTCTTTATTGGAATTCCACGGTTCCTTTTCTAAATCCCTCGTGATAAACATAGTAATATCTATATATATATATGTATTACCAATTGTTTTCAAATACTCTAGTTACATATCTAGTTTTTCTTTTAAAGGGTGGCGGTTCTGGATTTCGAAATCGAGTAGAAATGCAAAATGGTATAAGAATAGCAAGGCAAACAAAAGGTCTGCATCATGATAAAAGATAAAATTGAATAGTCTACTTACGAAAAATGAACGATGAACTCAAAACGTAAGTAAACTAAAACTATCTACGCATCTATTTTTATCAAAGTTTCTACTCTCAATTCTATCGAAATAGAGTGGAGTAACAAATTGCTCCACTCCTAGTGCTCTAGCATAGAATGTTTCTCTAATCTAATTAGTCGGTCTTAAGTCTAATGAGAGCTTTTGACGAAGGGTGTTATACTACGATACCTATATGAAATTGATTATGTTGAATTTAACTACACGAATGCTATGGAAATATGATTGTTTTGAATCTAGATAAAGGATTAGAGGGATCGAATCCACCTCGAATCCAACTTAATAACCTAGCATAGATTCTTGTATCTCGATTCTTACGTTCTTATGGCAAGAAATTCAAGTTCTAATCCCTAGTTTCATGGCATTTCTACCAAATACTAACTAGCATGTGAGGTCGTCCACCCATTCTCATGGCGAATCACGACCTTCTAGATTGGAATAGATTCTACAATGCTTCTACACTATACCACTAAGTTTTCATCAAGGCTTCATCAACCCCTCTAATGGAGGTTTTAGCCTTGAGTCATCAAACCATCATTTTCCATTGAATTATAACTACACATCATATTAAAATTCTAACTTAACTAAATTAACCAACAATGTTTTAATCTACTTAAACTACGAAATGATAATCAACAAGAATTAAAACTAGATCTATAAATTGAGATGACAAAATCAAAATTGACAAAATAACTATTTTATTTATCTAATCAATCAAGAACAATGATTCAAAGACTTAATCTAAAACAAGAATTGAAAATGGAACTAAAACTTAATTAATCTACTGAAAACTAGATCTAGAATTATCTATATTGTTTTAGGTCTAACTAGTTACCATTAACAAAGAGCTAAGCTTTGGTTTTTTTACTTTCAGATCCAAAAATCGTGCATGGGCTTGGAGCCATGTTTTGGGCCAGAGAATCAGGCCCAAAACCCAATTCTTTCAGTCCAAAAAGGCCTCTTCAGCTGCAGTTGGCTTCAATAGACTTTTCGTCCACTTCTGCTCCTCTGATTGGGTCAAGGCTTGGACCATTGGAAAGCTTTTTTTTCCGGTCGTTTTGACATAAGGTAGGCCCCATTCCAAGTCCTGAGTCCAAAGATATGGCCTTCGAAGTTCTGCCGACTTGTCTTTGTTTCGCTTTGTGTCGACTTTTCAGCTATTGACGGGGCTTTAGGAAGGCTTTGTCTTCTTGAATCTTGGCCTTTAATCACGGAACTACTTAGTAACCGACCTTTGCTCCTTTATCTTGCTAAAGTGGCACATTTCTCGCACATAATGGACTTTGAAACCTCGAATGCATAAAACACGTAATCAGTGTTAACTCTTAATTATTACTCACATAATTGGTCTAAAAGTATGACTATTACAGAGTTAAAACTACAGTTTTGGGCTCTTATCAAACCACCCTCAAATAGCATTTTGCTTTGTCCTCAAGCAAAGATGAGAAATTAGAATAAGTGACCAAAATGGAGTTTTATCTACTCGTTTTACCGAGTGCGATTGCATTGACCATACGCAACAAGGCCTTAAACCACTAGGAATTCCCTAGTGGACGAAGTTATAGCCTTGTGAGAGTTTTCCAAAGAAGGTACTCACAAAACTTCAACTATACTACAACGACTAAGAAATAAAACTATTGTTTTCCCTCATTCATGTCCCAACTATCTATACATCTCACTAGCAAATGAATAAGAATAACCAAGTAAAAAACCTAAGCTAATATATGCATAATAATCAATCATCTATGATAATGAATATAAGTACTATGAGTAATACCATGAAATGCCTAGCAGGTTAGTTTAAAACTCCTTCGAATAGCGTCCTTAAGTAGGTCCTCACATAAATGTCAAGATGAAAACCACTCGATTTTTCCGCTCAAGTTTTACTACTCCGGTGTCGCAGTGGGCACACTTTACCCCTACAATCTCAAATGACAACAAGGAAGCCTGAGTCGATCAAACACATCTGCCAATCGACTATCACACTAACCTATTCCTAATTGAGCTAGAGGTCTTTATTAGGTGTTGCGGGGATTAGGAGATGGTTTAAGAAGGAAGGAAATGGATATTCAAAAGGACAAGTCTGAGATAGTAGAGTCTTCATATTATGTAACTTAGAGAAAACTTTGTTATTTACTTTTGCTTCTACACTTTGTTTCCATCCTTAGCCATATTTTTTTTCTTTTTCTTTGGCTTTTAACTCCTTTTATTCTATTTTTTTTTTCGGAGTTTTTATTTTTTTTTTCTTTTCTTTGGATGGAAACTTCTTTTCTTTATTTTCTGAAGCAATTAACTAACTTTTGTTTACACCGGTTTTTCTCTTCTTCTTTCTTCCTCATTCTATTCTCAGACTTATTCTAGATTAGGTTTTTTTTTTTTTTTTTTGTAACATGGTAAAGGATTTGTGGGTTATGAAAGGCTAAAGAAAGGCTCGGAGGGGCGACTAGCGGAAAATAATTCATAGGTTTGAATTTACGGCTATATCGATCCAAAGAGGGCCTAAATTCTCAACTTAGGATATGGCATAGTGATCAAGCAAGTGGGCGTGTGATTTCTCTATCCGATTTTACTTCTCCTTGTGTCATTTCTCAAATGTTTTATTTCATATAAGGCTTTTAGGCTATATTCTCAAAGGATTTGTAGAATAAGTACTCTAGCCTAGATTTGAAACTTCATCTAACAATCATAGATACTCATGTAATATATTTATAGATAGATGCAAAGATTATTACCTACATATTAACCTAAGTTTCTAACAATTATTCTTATGCAAAAAGCTCATTGAGACTTCTAGATTGTTAAGAGCATAGAGAAAAAAACAATACAAATATTCCTAAGTGTATAGCATAAACTAATTTATTTATATTTTTGAATTTTTTTGAAACTTTAACTAGAAAACAAATGCATATTATACATATCTATATCCTAACAGATGCCTTAATTACACGTGTTTCTATGCCCCCAAAACAAGAAGCATGCTTTGTCCTCAAAGTATTGTAAATAAAGAGGGTAGGAAAAATACCATTGAAACTTGTGAAATTCAGGAACATCTGCAAATTTAACAAAGTTAGAACGTACTAATATAGGAAATAAAAACTGACGCAACTCTATAAGAGTTCCACCTATTATGAGGTTAACAGAATTGAATTTGCTTGGGACATAAGCAGACAATAACAAAACTAAAAACTTACCTTATCTCCCGCTTAAACGTTCTCCTCCTCAGTAAAGAGATAAGAGATGAGGTTCCTTCGCATCCTGCCAGTCCATTATAACTTGCCAAGCTTGCCGCCATTTATCATCTACTAATGCTAACCTGTTAAGTGTTATTATGTCTGATGGGATGTACGGGGCGACCAATTGAGGCTGCACCTGCCATCCCGGCCAAGTCATTATTCGCAATGAGCGAACCACCCAATTGGTGGGTCTCTCATGACTTCAACCCTTTTCAATCGTGAATTTGTGCACGAATCTGAGGTAAACAACTACGCATGATGCGGCTTACACCAACAGGCATAAGAAGATACTTACGCCTCATGGTTTGGGCTCTCTTAAGACTAGCGACTAAAACTTCGGGGAATGTCATATCGGCGACATCCCTCATTAAAAGCGAGGAAAATGTCGGCCAGCTATCTTGTTTGCGAAATGAACTGCCATTCCCCAAAAATATTCATCGGGATGAATAACATGGTGGTGCCTACGTTTAGGAAAGGCTACCAAGGGCAATGCTATATTGCCCCCTGGTCCATTACTCGAAATACCCTGCCCCCATAATACTCCATGGAAATATGTATAATCATAAAGATATGCATTATCGGTCATATATGCCCATGTGTAAACGAGGATCGGTATTGGTAATCCCCGAAACTAAAAGCGACCATATTTTTATCGAATTGATGTGTCGCGTGTCTTCCGACTGACGGAGAATTCTTGTTCTCCATCCCGATTACAATAGAATTTAACATGGTCGTTAGAAATAAGCGGTAAAAAGCGTGGTGAATATGAATCATCATCACTTACCGATAGATGGCGCCATCCTAACTGCGGGGATCACAAGCCGGAACCAATGTCCATAGGTCGCGGTGCCAACACATCTTGAAAAGACTGTTCGGTATGACTATAGGAGATGTCATCTTAACTACTCTTTGAGCAGTTCAAAAATCCTGGGTGACCCTCGAAAATTGGAATTTCCCCGTTAGCGTTAGGCGGTGGCGGTCGCTGGGGTTTTAAATTTACAGTGTTTTGAAGCGAATTCGGCCAAAGGGTGGTCGCGAGTCCTTTCGACTAAAATTTGGGAAAGTGTATGCCGGTTCGCCGTAGCGCTCGTACAGAATCTTGGAAGAAAAAATTTGGAAGAAAAGGAAAAAAAGCTTGGAGTGAAAGGTCTTGAGGGATGATGGTGGGGTGTAGTGTGGTTTGTTAGTGTAGAATGAAGGGAGTTTAAATAGGTTTTGAGCTTCCAAAACGAATCGGCAAGTTCCCAAATTGTGTTAAGGCAATTTCGGAAATAGAAAAATTCCAAACCAAAGCGAAACAAACCATTTTTTAAAGTGATTTTCTAAAAAATCCCGGTATCTTTCATAATGGATTTAGAATAGTAACTTCTAAACTCTCCTACATTTCATGCTACCACCACACAAATCATAGATATGCGATATCGGCCAAATTATCAACCTTTCCTTCAAGACTACTTTACCATGGATGATCATATAACGAATTATGCTCGGTATAAATATTACCACCCCCAAACAAATTAGGGAAGGTGGGATTAATGATAAAACAAGCGATTACTTTCGAAATTAACCAATTATATTAAAAATAAAATTTAAATCCAAACAACATAAAACAAACACATTAATATTTAAATTTAACTACTTAATTAAAATTCAACTAATAAAACAATCAAAACCATGAAATAACAGTGAAACACAACTAATGGTGAACACCTAGTTGTGTGATGAAGAATGGACCACGAGATGGAGATTGGCCCCTGGATGGAGAATGGCTTTGAACCATCGTCAGCCGGCGACGGCGCTCATGCTGTCGGACTCGGCTGAAACCGATTCCTCCACGGATGGCATCGTCGTAAAGCATCTCTATTCGAACAAGCAAACGGTGCTTCCATCTCATCCAGAGTATCGCATATCTTGGGCTTGTTGATCTTTGGTGGATAGTCTCCATGTTAGACCGGGGATATCGTCCACGAACCCCTTCGAGCATTTCAAGTCTCGTCACGAAGGTTCGTTTGCTTCTTCGAATTACAATCTATCTATCTCCGGATATCTTCACAAATACCATAAATGCAACGTAGGCAGTTTGCAATACTTGCATCGTTCTAAATTAGAACTACATTTATCTAATGCATCGTCATCCGGACATGTCATATCCTCCCTTTCATCCTCCGACTCATCCATTTTTTCTTGAACAACGGCCAAGTCTCTTGGATGCAATCCGTATAGATACTTGCATTAGAATGCAATTTGATCTTAATAGGGCGGATCTTGCGACAGCTCTAAAGGAGAGCATGATCTTAGTGATCAATACGGGGAAGAGGCCAAGCTCTTCCCCACTCCTTGAATCACATTAAACATTAAATCAAGGATGCAGAAATTATACTTATTTGTTTGCAAAATCCGAGAACGTCTGCGGACATTGCGGGCCAATATCATCGACTTTGTCTTTCAGAGGGCGTTCCTACCAATCCACCGAAATTTCTGACCCGGTTGATTGGTTCTCGAGGGGTGGCCGGACCTATGATGAGATGTCGGATTGTATTCACCCTCCGACAATATCCTTCATCAAAGCGGGAACTCCGGTTATCTTTGGGATTCTGAATTGTCGATACCGAGTTGCTTTCAAGCGTAATTCCTAACAGTTCAACCAACAACTGTCTCGTTACTTCCCTCCTCGTTCCTGCTACCTTTATGAAAATCCTATCCCCCTCCAATTCTCGCTTCTTATAAAATTGTTCTACCAAATCATGGTGATAGAACGCCTTAGTCGAGTACCACCACGGTCCGTTCAATGCCTCCTAATCATCTCCGCGTCGTAAAATGGTGCGAAATTGTCCGGACTCAAACGCGTGCTCCGTAAATTCTTCGTCGTAAGCGCCATTGAAGTTTAAAGAGACAACTAATGGGTTTGTAGACTGTGGGGGAGGCGAGTTTGAAGAAAAACAACTAAAACAACGGTGGTGGCGGTGGTTACTTGAATTGGTGGCGGTTTTCGAGAGTTAGGTTGGTGCTGGTAATGGTTTAAAGAAGATTTTAGTTTGATTTGATTATCTTGGTGTGGGTGTAGTTAGGTTTTCTTCTCTCTCTCTATTTTTTATTTATTTTTTTTTTTTTGGTGTTCAAGGTTTGATTTAACTTTGTAATCGGCGGGATTGAAAGGGAAAGAAAGAAACCGTTTTTTTTTGGGAAGGAAGGAGGCCACAGGCGTCGTGCGGTTTTGACCCCAAGCCGGTTTGAATTCAAAATTTTCGGTTTTTTGCGCAATTTCAAACTCAATTTACGCAAGCCGTTCTTGGCCCGATTTTGGCGAATGAGTTATGGAAATGATCGGTAGAAATTTCCAATCTAATGATCCATAAAACACTCAATTTCAATCATGGGTGACGTATAAAAGGGTAGAAAAATGCCTCGAAGTGCGTGTGTGACGTAAGTTATGTGAACGAAGGAAATCTAAGTTTAGATTACGTCAACCCAATTGAACTACAAGTAATGGGCCTAAGCAACACAAATGGAAAGTTCGAGCAATCTAGATGGAGAGACCGATTGCCCACCCCCCAAACAAATTTTTAAACACAAAATTTGTTCTTACGCGGGTCGTTTAAAGTCAGATTCCCAAGACTTGTTGGATTGCTATTTTTATGATTAAGAATTTTTTTTATTATTATGTATTTTATTTATTTATTTATTTTTTATTAGTTTATTATAAGATAAATGAAAAACAATAAATACATAATTCACCCCTTAGAGGAACATGACTAAAACCCGAGAAAACATGCAAAAGTGGAAAAGCGTGAATTATGTTAACCCGTGCGTGGACTTAGGATCCGGTACTTACACCACATACTCCATAGGGAGGGCCCGTTACCTGAATGGTGCACTTACCACTATATGGAAGTGAAAGGAAGTACACCAATGACAAAGGTCAATCCTCATAGGCGAGGTCTGTAAAAGGACTTCCTCTACATCGGGGGGGCACGAAGTTAAGTGAAAATGTTTTAACCGTTGACCATTAACTTGAAGCGTCTTGTTGTCATTTGGATTTACCAAGGTGATTGCCCGTAAAGGGTGACTTGATAACGAGAAAAGGGCGGACCAACGGGTTTTAGTTTTCTGGGAAAATATGTAGGCGGGAGTTGTAAAGCAAGACCTTTTGACCGACTACAAACTCTTTTGCGCAAGATTTGCTTATCAAGAACCGTTTCATGTTAGCTTTATAATCCTTTGCGAGATCGTAAGAATCGCTCACAGTTTCTTCAAGCTCATTCAATTCTGCAACTTGCATTTGACACTTGCCTCATCAATATTGAAGTTAAGGCTTTTATAGCCCACGAGCCGCGGTGCTCTAATTCAGCGGGCAAATGACATGGTTTCCCAAATACAAGTCTAAAGGGAGACATACCTATAGGAGTTTTGAAAGCAGTTCTATCGCCCATAAGGCATCCGATAGATGCTTGACCCGATCTTTCCTATCGGGGTTTACGGTTGTTTCTAAAATCTTTTTGATTTCCCTATTAGAAACTTCTACTTGTCCGCTAGTTTGTGGATGATACTGAGTTGCTACTTTGTGTGTAACTCCATACTTTTTCACTAGGGATGCAACAACTCATTTGCAAAAATGTGTTCCACCATCACTAATGATGGCTTTAGGAATGCCAACCCGACCCAGAAAATATATTTTTTAATAAAAATACAACGGTCTTATGGTCATTGCTCGCGGCAAGCTAGGGCCTTTATCCATTTAGACCGTAGTCCCGGCAACTAGAATATAAATGAAACCGTGGGAAACGAGGGGAAAGGACCCATGAAATCAATGCCCCAAACGTCAAAATTTCTACTATCAAGATTGGATTTAATGGCATCATATTACGGCTTCATGATTAAGCCAAGTTGTTGGCAACGAATACCGTCTTGCAATGCACTTGGGCATCCTTAAAAGGGTAGGCCAATAAAACCACATTGAAGCACTTTTTAGCGGCTGTTTTCATCCCACTAAAATGGCCACCACACTCTTTGTCATGGCGAGAATGATAGAACTTCATTGTATTCCCAGCGGGGGAATACAACAACGAATAATCGATCCGCCTGATACTTAAAAGGTATGGCTCATCCCGTAGTATAACTTAACTCGGCCAAGAACTTCTTCACGTTCATTTCTTGACCAATTATAAGGCATAACATCAGCCGCTAAATAATTTACAATGTCGGCATACCATGGTGCTGAAAAATCGCGATCTGGATGCTCATCGGGGAAAAGAGTGCGGTATGGACTCGAAATCACTCGATCGTCGTTTGTGAGTCTAGATAAGTGGTCGGCAACTACGTTTTCGACCCTCTTTTGTCCTTTTATTTCTAATGTGAACTCTTGCGGGGAGAAGAATCCGTCGGATTAATCTACGCTTAGCATCCTTCTTTGCAAGAAGGTACTTAAAGAAACATGGTCCATGTAAACTAAAGTTTTAGAACCAACCAAATAAGGAATGAAACTTATCTAAAGCATAAATGACATCTAAGAATTCTTTTTCTATAGTTGAATAATTCCGTTGAGCATCGTTTAAGGTTTTACTAGCATAATAAATAACAGTGGACTTATTATCTAGTTTTTGTCCCAAAGACTGCACCAACCGCATAATCACTAGCATCACACATGAGTTGAAAGGTTTAGACCAATCGGAGGCTGTATAATTGGTGCAGAGGTTAGAAGGACTTTTAAAGTTTCAAAAAGCCTGCTTACAGTTAAAATTAAAATCAAAGATTGCATCCTTCAAAAGCAGATTAGTTAACGGCCTAGCTATTTTTTAGAAGTTTTTAATAAACCCTATAAAACACTGCATGGCCTAGAAAGGCTCTAATATCCGCAGGACAGTCCGTGGTTTAGATAGAGTCACTATCTTATCTAGTTTGGCCTTATCTACTTCGATGCCATCACTAGATACAATGTGACCCTAATCTTATGCCCTTTTTTCACCATGAAATGACACTTTTCCCAGTTTAAAACGAGGCTCTTTTCTTTACACGTGTCAAAACCTTAGGCGGAGGTTAGACAAAGCGATCGTGAAGGAGTCTCCATAGATAGAAAAATCATCCATGAAAACTTCCATAAAGCTCTACCCATGTCACTAAATATATGAAGCATACACCAATTGGAAGGTTCAAGAGCATTACAAAGGCCAAAAGGCATTCGTTTATAGGCATCGTTCCAAAGGGACATGTGAAGGTAGTCTTTTCTTGGTCATCAATATCAATAATAATCTGAAAATAGCCTGAGTAGCCATCCGAGAAAACAATAAAAAGCATGACCAATTAGGCGTTCGAGCATTTGATCTATAAAGGTAAAGGAAAGTGATACTTTTCGTGTCATAGCATTTAAGCGTCTGTAATCAATACGGATCCTCCATTTCATAGGGCCTTGTGTGACAACATAGTCACCGCTTCCGTTCACGCACCATGGTAACTCCCGATTTCTTAGGAACTACATGAATGGGGCTTACCCATTCGCTATCGAGATTGGGTATATGATACCCGCGTCAGTAATCGTAAGACTTCTTCCCTAAACACCTCTTTCATGGTGGGTTCAAGCGGCGAGGTTCGCGAGAAGTCTTCGCGTTATCCTCAAATGGATCACGATGAGTGCAAATATTAGGGTCAATTCCCTTAATGTCGGCTAGGGACCAACCAATCGGAGACCGATGTTCCCTAATCACCCGGATTAAACGTGTCTCTTCATTCTTAGATAACAGAGAAGATATAATTACCGAATGACTACCATCCGGATCAAGTTGAATATATTTTAACTTTGGGGGAAGGGGTTTAAGCACTGGGGTGGAAGGAAAATCAATAGATGTTTCGTCGGGGTCCTCATTTTGCATAATGAATACTTGCTTAGGTAGCAAGTCTTCATACTCAATATAATGGAGCAACCGAAGGGGTCTACAATTGGTGTGGACTCAAGGATGGTGTTGACTTCCTCTAAGTAGGAGTCATTTACAAAATCTGAAGTTCAAAAGAAAGGAATTTGTACATATTGTTTTCGAGAAGCGTGTTGTTAAAATAATTTTGAGCTAAGCTCTCCGATCATGCTAACCTCTCCATCTATGAGCGAATCACGGTAATTGTTTCATCATTTTAAAAACATTTACCTCAACTGTAAGATGGCCAAAAGATAAGGACATCTTACCATCGCGGCAATTTATAAGTGCGTTGGCAGTTGCTAAGAAGGGGCGCCCTAAGATGATCGGTATAGAGTCGTTGGCGACTTCTGTATCGAGGATAACAAAATCAGCAGGATAGTAAAAATCCTGAACCTTAACAAACACGTTTTCCACTACACCCTTAGGATACTTAATTGACCTGTCCGCTAATTGCAACGTTATTTTTGTAGGTTGCATTTCCTGTAGACCTATTTGTTTATACAACTAATCACGGGGAGTAAGTTAACACTTTCGCCCCGGTCTAATAAAGCGGTGGATCGTGTGAGAATCTCCTAAAGTGCATTTTACGATGGGGCGACCGAGTCCTTGTACTTAACAATTCCATTATTTTTAGGATAAGGTTGGGAATTGTTCAGTTAAAAAAGGTGTCTTTAGGTATGTTGGTCTTCGCCCTAGTAGTGCACAACTCTTTAAGAAACTTAAGCGTGGTTAGGGAGCTTTTAATAGCTTTGAGAAAAGGAAGGTTTATCGTTAGATTCTTGAAAACGTTCCTAATCTCCTCAAAGTTTGTATCCCTGGTTAGCATGGCTAACCGAGGGAATGGTGGTTTTGCTCTATATTTAAGCGTATGGCTCGACTTGATGTGTTACCTTGGCTTTACTGTTTCTTAGTTTGTTGTTTAAGCGGTACCTCTCTACGGTGGTAGGTTCTTCGATTTCTACTTGGTATCTAGTTCGATATCCGGTGTAGGGGAATCTTGATGGGGTAACTATAGGCATAGTTACTTTGTTATCAACCACTCTTCGAGCGGAGAGTGGTGATGGCATCAGTCACCTACTATTGTCGTTTCCGTTACTAGTATTACCGTTTACCTCAAAGGCTGTGTTTGTTGTTTTAGGGTTGGGTATGGCTTGTCCGGAAACACGCCTTTTGGTTGGGCTTTCTCTTGGGCTAACTGTTGTATGCCCTGATTTATAGATTGTAAGATCTATTGGTTTGATTGAGTCATTGATTGGAAAAGTTATTGGGTAACCTGTATAAAGGCGTCTATACGATCCGGATGTGATTGTGTAGTAGTCCGCGAGTGGTGCGGCTGGAACTATCTCCGTTGATTATTTATGGGTGGGTTGTGATAGTTACTATTGTTAACCGGAACGATACCTCTATTGGTATTATAACTATTATAATTACCCTGACCTTGTGCTAAACCTTGTCGTGGTTGTGCTTGGTTGTTATAATTATTATAATTTCCCTGACTTAGTCCACGGCCTTGCCTAGGTGGAGCTTGATTATAGTTGTTTGCTTGCCTAACATTTTGGTTATTAGACCACGGAGGTGAAACTTGTTGATTGTTTAGCCAACTAAAGTTGGGATGTTGTCTCCATGGGGCATTAGGAATAGGATAGTTATTAATGGAGTAAACATTATCTTGCTCTAATTGTTGTTGTTCATAGGCCAGAGGACAATAGGAGTCGGTGGTGCTTTCGGGACTCAAACAGACATTACATGGGTTGGAGTTAACATTCATGGCGGGGATAGGCTTTTGTTGCACAAAATAGCCTCAACCTTTTTAGTTAGAGATTCGATTAAATTTTTAAGTTCTAGATCGGGTTTCATCTCAAACATCATACTGACCTTAAGCTGTTGAAGAAGAACTAATAGGCGGGGGATATCATCACTACCCCCAATTGTTATTACGTTTAGTTTGATCTTCTAAAATTTGTAAGCCTCAGGGCTCTTTTACTTAGGAAACTACCCCCATTCATTATGTCAAGGACTTCTTTATGGTGATGTTGAAGTCCTTTGAAAAAGACCACGAACTAACGTGTCTTTTGCTAGGTTATAGTGTGGACACTCAATAAGCGGTCGGTGAAACGATTCCAAGCCTCGAAAACGATTCATGAGGATTTTGTCGGAAAAATGAATCTTGGAAAGCATCTCATCCGTCTTTAGGGGTAGGTAAAAATGTTCCATAAACAGGTGAACAAGTTTAGCCCACGAGTCCACGAGTTAGGCGCTTTGGCAGTTAACCAAAGAACTTGCCTTATCGGCTAAGGTGAAGGGAAATACCCTCCGGTTTAATTTGTTCCGTACCAACCGTAGGATGATGGAATGTTGTAAGGACTTGTTCAATCCTACGCGTGTGTTGATAAGGTTTTCATGGTCTAAACCATGGAAAGCGGGTAACAAATTAAATATGTTTGGGGAATTCGAAAATCCCCACTGGGTCTGCTAGAGCGATGCAAGATTTAGGGCTATCGCCGAGGCTTTGTAAAAGTCGGAGAGAGGAGTCTCTTTTCTTCACCATTATGTCCGTGGTTGGTGGAATAGTAGCTAGAGGTGTAGTGATTGGTATACTCGATAGATTTGTTTATTGGCGTTGGCCGGTTAATTACGTTCGGTGTTTTTCTCCCACCGGACCTTAATCTCATGCAAGTCTAAGTCTAAACACGACAACAATCCAAACAATCTTGATATATTAGTATGAACCTCTAACCGGAGATCGCGGTATGGAAGAAAGGAATACCGATAAGCGTCCTTGCTTAAGCTTATGAATAGCGTCTTGTTTACGGCGTGTTCATGTAAATAACAAGTTAGAACACTGAAAAATTAAAAATCGAAGTTGAAACAAACTGTAGAAATCCGGAAAATTTTTGCTTAGAGGCGCAGCGCTTCCGCATAAGCGCGATCGCGCTCCGTGTTCCAAACTTAACTTAGCGGGTTGCTTCGGTATGAGGGCGAGTCGGCTTCGTGGTCCAATAACTTAGGGCGGTGGCGCTCGTGTTCCGTTCTATAGAGGCCAGGTTAAGCTCCTTATAAGCGTGATGCTCGGTGTAATTTTGTCGCGGAATTTTTCAACGCTGAAACGGATAACCACAGTATGAATCAAACAAGGGTGGGTGGGTTTAATGGGACTTTAAAATGACTAATTCTACTATGAAAACAATGCTAAAGTGCAACTAAGATGGCAGCGGCGCCATTTGATAAAAGATAAAATTGAATAGTCTACTTACGAAATGAACGATGAACTCAAAACGTAAGTAAACTAAAACTATCTACGTGTCTATTTTTATCAAAGTTTCTACTCTCAATTCTATCGAAATAGAGTGGAGTAACAAATTCGTTCCACTCCTAGTGCTCTAGCATGGAATGTTTTCTAATCTAATTAGTCGGTCTTAAGTCTAATGAGAGCTTTACGAAGGGTGTTATACTACGATACCTATATGAAATTGATTATGTTGAATTTAACTACTGAATGCTATGGAAATATGATTGTTTTTTAATCTAGATAAAGGATTAGAGGGGAATCGAATCCACCTCGAATCCAACTTAATAACCTAGCATAGATTCTTGTATCTCGATTCTTACGTTCTTACGGCAAGAAATTCGAGTTCTAATCCCTAGTGTTCATGGCATTTCTACCAAATACTAACTAGCATGTGAGGTCGTCCACCTATTCTCATGGCGAATCACGACCTTCTAGATTGGAATAGATTCTACAATGCTTCTACACTATACCACTAAGTTTTCATCAAGGCTTCATCAACCCCTCTAATGGAGGTTTTAGCCTTGAGTCATCAAACCATCATTTTCTATTGAATTATAACTACACATCATATTAAAATTCTAACTTAACTAAATTAACCAACAATGTTTTAATCTACTTAAACTACGAAATGATAATCAACAAGAATTAAAACTAGATCTATAAATTGAGATGACAAAAATTGAAATTGACAAAATAACTATTTTATTTATCTAATCAATCAAGAACAATGATTCAAAGACTTAATCTAAACAAGAATTGAAAATGGAACTAAAACTTAATTAATCTACTGAAAACTAGATCTAGAATTATCTATATTGTTTTAGGTCTAACTAGCTACCATTAACAAAGAGCTAAGCTTTGGTTTTTATACTTTCAGATCCAAAAATCGTGCATGGGCTTGGAGCCATGTTTTGGGCCAGAGAATCAGGCCCAAAACCCAATTCTTTCAGTCCAAAAAGGCCTCTTCAGCTGCAGTTGGCTTCAATAGACTTTTTGTCCACTTTTGCTCCTCTGATTGGGTCAAGGATTGGACCATTAGAAAGCTCTTTCCGAACCGGTCGTTTTGACATAAGGTAGGCCCCATTCCAAGGTCTGAGTCCAAAGATCTGACCTTGAAAGTTCTCTTGACTTGTGTCTTTGTTTACGCCCGTGTCGACTTTTCAGCTTTTGACCGGGCTTTAGGAAGGCTTTGTCTTCTTGAATCTTGGCCTTTAATCACGGAACTACTTAGTAACCGACCTTTGCTCCTTTATCTCGCTAAAGTGGCACATTTCTGCACATAATGGACTTTGAAACCTGAAATGCATAAAAACACGTAATCAGTGTTAACTCTTAATTATTACTCACATAATTGGTCTAAAAGTATGATTGTTACAGGGTTAAAACTACAGTTTTGGGCTCTTATCACATCATAGCCATACCAATTCAGTCTTCTGGTCTAGTCTTTTGTGTTCCGGTAGGAGATTGTATGCCAGAGTCAGACTGACCCTCTCTCGCTGTCACAATAAAGCATAAAAGTATTAAAACAAGCATGAAAATATATTTAACACACACGAATTTAGAAGGATGTGAACACTTGGGAAAATGAATATGAATATACACCTCCAAAGCATCTCTGACCACTAGTTCTTCCCTAACAACTGGGGGAATGTCTAACCATTCTAGAACCACTAGTTTTTTCTTGCTACTAAGCTTTTTATCCCATGCACTGCTGCGACAACTGTGTCCAACAACTCACACCCACCCTTTAAACCATGGGAAGGTCAGTGGATCCAACCTTCTTGCCTCCAGAGATGGAATGTGGAGGAATACCCAAAGAGTGAATGCAAGGGCACAACCCTAGAGTGTGCCAGTATATTGTTGGGTAGTGCCTTAGAGAAAGTGGTCAATAATACTATGATACAACTCTTCCAACTTTTTACAAAGGAGTTCATAGGCAAGATACCCCCAAGGAAAAGCATTAAACACCTCCAAATCAGCAGCAATGTCAACCCATCTTACATCGACTCCTTTCGAGCCAGTAGGTATGAGGAAAGCTCCAAGGGCGTATAGCTTATTAAGGTAATGTATGTCATTCTTCATCTCCACATTGTGTAATGCATTAGCCTTTGCCACCTCCCTAGCTTGCTCAATAACATTCAGTCAAATTTGACCATGTAGGGAACCACGACTTTCCTTAAAATTCCTCAAAAATCAATGGGATTCTGGGATTCAAATCATAATAGTTGTTGCTTGGACGGGCGGTGGAAAGCCCGGTGAGTAGTGAGAAATCGGAAGACTTAAAACTGATATATTTGTTCCCAATATGGTAAGACAATGGTGCAATTCATCTTTTCAAAATGGAGACAACCAATTGGGGGTGGGTAAAATGATTATACTTCCTTTGTTTTGGATCCGGGTCCACATTGCCATCAACAGTCAGTAGAAACCCAAACAGAGATGAAGCAAACCTACTTTTTCCTCCATATCAAACCCTTGGAAAAGCTTCTCTCGAAGCATTTTTAGAAAACAACAACAAGTAATCTTTGTTCCTGGCATCCATGCTAGTGCTTCAGGTTTCTTCCTCTTTCCACTACACAACACACATCAAGCCATAGTGTGATAGTATTAGGACAACAAAGCATGGGTAAAAACAACTATGGCTATAGGTAATTAAATTAATTAGACGCATACTGCCTAAATATAATCGAATTCTCTCAGGTCAACCCAATATCAAACACAGAGAACTAAAGTATTAAACTAAAAACTAAAATACTAGATAAAGGAATAATCCTACTAAGGTTTTCTTTTTTATTCAAAAAAACATATAATCAAAGCCAATTGTATAAAAGCAAGGAACAAAAAAAACGAACCTTTCCGTTTTGGGGCGTATTATTTTAGGGTTTGTCATGATTTAGGCGATTCTGAGGTCGAGAACAAATTCGGTCATGGTTTAAGGAGGAATTTGGAAGGGTTGGAGTTGATGTGTCGAACAAGCGTACATCTCAATTCCCAATGGTATTCTTCCCCCAAGACTGATGTTATCTGGTACGCCGCACACATCATAATTAAAGTGGTAGCCTGGTCCGTCTGTAAACCAAGTGTGACCATCACAATAGACTTTGAAGGACAACCCAACTGCCTCATAGGACAATATAAAGACGGTTAATGGCATTATAGATAATATTATCAAACGGTTATTGATATACAGTTAGAGTACTAATGAAATACAATTATTCAAATGATTTGGCTATTTCTAACTGCCCCATAGAGAGAATACCACGGTTATAAAACCAGTAACATAGAGAAGTAAGTCCTGAAAAGTCCCATATGTTCACCATTTCAAAAACACTATCAACTAGAAACCAAGTGTGACCATCACAATAGACTTTGCAGGACAACCCAATTGCCTCATAGGACAATATAAAGATGGTTAAGGGCATTATCTATATAATAAAGCAGCTTGGTCTTTAAGCGCTTTGTGTGAAGCCTACATCGGACGACTAACAATTAATACAATCACTACATCTGATGATAGACCGACACGATTAAAGAGTAAGTTGATTCCAATTAGGAAACTACTCAAAGATACTGATTGATATTAATCCTCATAGATATATATATTAAATTATATTTGATATCTTCATTCGGATATATATATATATATCCATGGGATCCAAGGCTATATAAATCTAATCTAAGTTGATTCCAATTAGGAAACTACTCAAAAGCTTGTAAAGATTTTGATTGATCGTTAGCTTCATAACTTCTGTCATTGGGCCTAACCGACTGTAGTGTCTAATTTTTCTGCAAAAAAAATAATCGAGGTGTGTTTGGTTAGAGTCATGATTCTTGGAAAACGGTGAGTAAATATAGAACATCACTATGTTTTTGTAAGGGAGAGAGTTTGAGTTGAATGTTTATTGGAATGCAAAGAAATATGAAAGAAGAGGGTAATCTACTTCTCAGGTTTTTAAGTGGTTTGTGTGAAGCCTACATCGGATGGCTATTCGCTTAATATAATCAGTACATCTGTCGGTAGACCAGTCACGATTAAAGAGTAAGTTGATTCCAATTAGGAAACAATCTTTATGAAAATATACTCAAAGAAATTACTACTAACTTATCTATAATTTATGAAACTTATCTAAATAACTTATCTAACTTATTTAAATTCTAGCTTATCTAAATTTATCTAAATTTACTCCCATCATCTCTGTGAAAAGAAGAAGAAATTATGCAGCTAAACTAAAAAGTAAAGTGACAATGCTTCTTTTTGTGTATGTAGATGTTGTATGGTCGTTGAACAAAACAGAAGCGTATCAAAACCTAATTATCCCTCAATAAGTAAAGGATGAGTAGGATATCGTTCCACTTTTAAGTGTATGTTATGTGAAGGACAGGACTGGAAAGGGGGTTTAAGGGATTAAAAACTATGACTGTAGAGATTTTAGATTCTAATGCTAAACTAAATTAAATTAACTAAACTATTGAGAATTTATAAGAGAGAGAATTCAAGAAATTAGAATCCACCAATACTTTTAATCTATGACCTTCTGCTTCATGGTTGTTCTTATAAGTATACTACAATTAGGCAATTGAGCGAGTGCTGGTTCCCTCTTAGACGAAACATCGTTAACAATTAACTCTACTTAAGGTTGTTCCTATGCTTATGCTATTAATATCTTCTTTCCTTTTATGTAAGCTCAGACAGCCATTCAATGTATTACCAAGAGCAACATCAAGGAGTATTTCCTAATAGGGCGGCCATTCAATGAATCACCACTTAAGGCAAGCACAAAGAATACTTCCCCTAGGCAGCCACTCCCTGAGCTACCCCTTCTAAGGCAACACAAAGAATACTTCCCTAACTCTAAAGAATTATACTACTAGAAGAAAAGTAAAGAACACTAGCATAAAATTAATATTGCAAAACAAAAACCCTATTCTATACTTCCATCCCCTGGTGTGGGCAATGAAACTAATAACTAAAAATATAAAGAACTAACTTGATTGAAGAACACCATGAACCAGAAGAATCATTAAACCTTAAGTACTGGCTTCATCTCCTCCCTTGAAGGAGAAGATTAGCCTTCCATAGAGAAGGAAGAACACGAAGAACGAGAAGAAGAAGAGTCAAAGAACATAAGACTAGAAAGACTAATTTATTAAGACTCAGCTAGTTAAAACTGATCTTTTATTATTAATCTCTCTCTGCCTCAAGTTCTGGAGACAAGAGTATAAGTGAATTGGCAATTTACATGAGGCACTTAGGTCCTCTATTTATAGAGGTTACAATGAGCTCTAGAAGCATTCCAAACCGTCATTTGTTTTTTAATACAAATAGACTTCTTTCAGAGTCCAACTTCGTCTCCAAAACTGAGAAGGAATTGGCTAGTGTTGATTCATGCATCTGGACGCACTATTCATGCGTCTCAAATACGATCAATGCGTCTGGACGCTCGATCCATGCGTCCCAGATGCATTAGCCGATTTTGTCTCTTCTGCTCTATCCTCCTATCCTCTTTTGCGGGCTTTGGTCCAAGCAACGAATCCTTTGGCCTTGGTCTTCCAAATAGGTATAAGTCGCATCTTTAATAGCTCCAGTTCCTTGGCCTTCTCCCTGATTGTCCACGGGCTTCCCATGTGATCCTTAATGCTCCGAATTGCTCTGTTTTACCCCTTTTTCTCTAATATTCTACAGAACTCTCTTTTTCACATGTAGAATCTTAAAACACAACTTATAAACACTATTAGTCTACTACGATGGCTAAACAAGAGGCATAATCGAGGGTTAAATAGCACTTTTTGAGCACTTATCACAACTCCCAACTAGCCTTTTGCTAGTCTCTTAGCAAATAAGATAAAAAAAATAGATAAGTGATCAAAATCACATCCTAATAACAAAAATAAAATCCTAACTCATTTTCGCAGGCATCGCGATTGCATTTATCATATGCAACAAGGCTTTAAACCTTTAAGTTCTCCAAAAAGGACGAGTTATAGTCTCATGAGGGTTTTCAGGTGATATACCCACAAAATCAATCAATAGCATGTTCAAGAATGATAGTATTTTTCAGAGAGATAAATTCCTTACCCACTTAGTGCTTACTCCAACAGACGGTCTCCATTGCTAACTACATTGCTGCAAAGACTCATAGATTATGATGGGAGATAGTAAAAATTGACAAAATTCTTAATCAAGGCTTATGTGTGTACTTAGTCAATCTCCTATACTCTCATATCCAAGAAACGGAATCCCTAGTTTACCATAGGTAGATAATCTCGACTTTCAATCCTCACCGGTCATACTCTCATAAAAGAATCTCTCAAAAGATGGTCTAATATTTTACCTCATGTATGTGGGGAAAAGAATAATGCATACAAACATCCCATATACTACCTTGAAAAACAAACTTCTGAATAAAAGTAGTCTCATGGAAAGAATGTCAATCACATATGAAGTGTCGGGTCCTTCACTTTAGCATCCTCTCACCTATTCTTTGTACCATACTGTAGTGATAAGTCATGGGTTGTAACTTGGCTTGGGTATTGGTTTATGAAGGAAAGGTAAAAAGGATTCTAAGGTTGTTTCTGAAAAACACTAAGGGTTTTGCTTCATTCTTTGGAAGATTTCTTCAAATTCTATATTGCAGAGAAAGTTCTTCCTTTGTCTTAGTTTTTCCATCCATTCTGTTCAACACATTTTTTTTTTTAGTTAAAGCTCAGTGGTATATCCCTGATTAGTACTGGATATGCTTTTCCACTAGCTTCTTTCACTTAGAACAGAATGATGGTCTTCATTGTATCTCTCTGGTATTTCCTTGTAATATTCCTTTTGTGTTATTTCTTCCTCTTTGTGCCCCTCGTATTCTCAGAAACATATGGGTATGGCTGATAAAGATTTTGGCTATACTCCTTGTCTAGAGTTGGGTGACGGGTAAAGGGTATTATGAAAGAAAATGGCTTATTGTAAGGCTCAAAAGGGTTTAACATGATGGTCCTACTAGGTGGGATAAAGGTTGAATGGGTTCACTACTTGACTTATCAGTATGATACTCTGTTTCGAATAGACTACAAGACCTAATGACTATCTCCCCAGTTGATGTCACTTCGTGATTAACCAAATCAACAAAATAATGAGACTATATTACAACGACATAAAGAACTGAAAGATGTTGAGTCACTAAGACTCGGATTTTTCGTAAGAACTCTCCAAAGAATGGGTATAAAGCTCAAGTCTCACGGGCTAAGTCTAAAAATTCTACTTCCAGTTTACTAGGGGTTTAAATCTCTCTTCTAGCAAAAGTACACAAAACTAACCAAGTATTATGGTTGTGCCTTGATAAAGAATTCTATCAACAAGAACTATGTCCGAGCATAATAAATAGTCTAAGTGGTAATGAAATCAATAATATCAACCATCTATCAAACTCAACACTAAGCAGTATAGAATATACATCCCAGACTCATCATTAAAATTTATTTTTCTCATGCTATTGATATAGAAACAAAACTAATTTTCGAAATTCATTTCTCAAGTACACCCTCCCCTTACTTATGCATGCATTGACCCCAATGTATAAAGAAGTAAATGAAATGGATGAGAAAAAGGTAGGATATTACCATTGATGCCGAATATCAAAATAGTTCAAGAAACAAATTTTTAGGTCTTTTTACGTCAGATCCCCAAGACGTAATGTGAATCTTTTAAAGTCAGATTCTCAAGACTTTTGAGTCCTTTATAGTCAGATCCTCAAGACTAATATTCCCACCTCAAAACTGATCTCTCAACAACATGCTTACTTCCTGTAGACATTTTATACTCGGTCTACTAGAGTTATGAGACTTTGACTCCGGCCCTTCCAACTTCTCTCAGTAAAGGATAAAGTAATGAAAATCTGAGGGCCCGACTATCGGTGGCACTTATACTAATGAGATCTTAAGGAGTCAAGCTTACGACGCTTGGCTTCCTCATGCAAAAAACTTAAACTAGACAGAGTAACAGGTTCAACAAGACATAGAATGTAATCTTTAAGGTGTGTAGGTAACTTACCCCAATTTTCCGTTTCAACAGTGGTCTGATAAACTGGATCCTTGAGAAAAAGGGCCTCCACGTCCCCAGTAGATAACTCCATAAAAGACTTCAGTCGATGAGTGTTGACTTTGAAACGAGTCCTTCTCTTTATGTCTTCTACTTCAATAGCTCCAAAAGGTGTGACATGTCTTACTATAAACGGTCCCGTTAATCTAGATCTCAACTTTCCAGGGAAAATTTCTAGACGAGAGTTGTAGACCAGAACCTTCTGTCCAGGTTCAAATTCTCTCTTCAGAATTCTTCTGTCATGTAATGCTTTAGTCTTATCCTTGTAAATCCTTGACTTATCATAAGCATCACTTCTCAATTTCTCTAATTCACTGATCTGAAGCTTCCTCCTTTCTCCTGCTTGATCTAGGCTGAAATTCATCTCTTTCATTGCCCAGTAGGCTTTATGTTCTAACTCAACAGGTAGATGACACGCCTTTCTATATACCAAGCGATAGGGCGACATCCCTATGGGTGTTTTGAATGCTGTTATGTATGCCCATAGTGCATCTTGGAGTCTAAGAGACCAGTCATTCCTAGAAGGATTAACTGTCTTCTCCAGAATACTCTTGATTTTCCTATTCGAAACTTCTGCTTGACCATTAGTCTGAGGATGATATGGTAAAGCTAGCTTGTGAATTACTCCATACTTTGCCATAAGATTCCCAAATACACGGTTCTGACGTGAGAACCGTTATCATTGATGATGGCTCTCGGTGTTCCAAATCTTGGTAGAATGTTCTTTTTCAGAAAGTCCACGACGACTTTATGATCGGCGGTCTTTGTAGGAACTGCTTCAATCCACTTTGAAACATAGTCCACAGCCAGTAGAATATAGGTGTGACCAAAAGAAGGCCGAAATGGTCCCATGAAATCTATACCCCATACATCAAAGATTTCTGAGATAAGGATCGGTTGTTGAGGCCACTCGAACCTTTTCGAGGTCTTACCCAAGAATTGGCATCTCGGACATGCTTTGCAATAAACATTTGCATATTTAAAAAGAGTAGGCCAATAGAATCTAGCTTGTAATACCTTGTCTGCAGTATGTTGCGGGCCAAAGTGTCCTCCGCAAGGCTGATCGTGACAGAATGATAAAATGGATTCCTATTCGATTAAGGATGCATCTTTCTAATAATCTGATCCGAACACTTTTTGAATAAGTATGGATCATCCCAAAAATAATATATGGCCTTTGAGTAGAATAAATCTTTTTCCCCGCTTGCTCCAATGTGATGGTACCTTGTCGGTCACAAGATAATTTCGCGATGTGGCCATACCATGGTACTTCGATATCTTGAACAATTGTTCATCGGGAAAATCTCACGCATTTGTAAAAGGCGCCTTCCGCATTCTCCACTAGCAATCTAGAAAGGTGATCGATAAATGACATTCTCTGTTCCTTTCTTATCAATGCGATCCAAATCAAATTCTTGTAAAAGTAGTATCCATCGGATCAACCTAGGCTTGGCATCCTGCTTAGCGAGTAAATGACGCAAGGCAGCATGGTCAGTATAGACAATCACCTTTAAACCTATCAGATATTGTCGGAATTTGTCAAAAGAATAGACGATGGCTAAGAGTTCCTTCTCAGTGGTAGAATAATTAATCTGAGCTCCACTTAGAGTCTTGCTAGCATAATAGATTGCGTACGGCACTTTCTTGTCTCTTTGTCCTAGAACGGCTCCTATAGCATAATCAGATGCATCACACATGATCTCAAATGGCTAGCTCCAGTCGGGAGCACGAATGATTGGTGCTGAAGTGAGTGCTTCTTTTAACTTCATAAAAGCTTCGACACATGAGGTATCAAAATCAAAGACAATATCTTTCCCTAACAGATGTGACAACGGTCTTGCAATTCTGCTGAAGTCCTTGATAAATCGATGGTAGAATCCCGCGTGACCTAGGAAGGCACGGATATCTTTTACAGTTCTTGGTTTGGGTAGATCCTTTATAATATCAATCTTCGCTCGATCTACCAGAATTCCTTCCTTTGAAACTTGGTGACCCAGCACTATCCCTTCCTTTACCATGAAGTGACACTTTTCCCAGTTCAGAACTAAGTTGTTGTTGCAACAACGTTTAAGGACTAAGGAGAGATGGTGTAGGCAATCTTCAAAAGATGATCCAAAAACTGAAAAATCGTCCATAAAAACTTCCATGTATTTCTCCACCATGTCGTCAAAAATACTTATCATGCATCGCTGAAAAGTGGCCGGTGCATTGCATAAACCAAAAGGCATACGACGGTAGGCGAATGTTCCAAACGGACATGTGAATGTGGTCTTCTCTTGGTCCTCAGGGTGAATATGGATTTGAAAATATCTTGAGTAACCATCAAGAAAGTAGTAGTAAGCTTGCCCAGCTAATCTTTCTAACATCTGATCGATGAATGGCAATGGAAAATGGTCTTTCCTTGATGCGCTATTCAGCTTCCTGTAATCGATGCAAACTCTCCATCCAGTCTGAATCCTGGTTGGAATCAACTCATTGTTCTCGTTCTCGTTCTCGATCACTGTGGTTTCGGACTTCTTCAGCACAACTTGAACTGGACTAACCCATTGACTATCAGAAATAGGGTAGATAATGACGGCGTCAAGGAGTTTGACGACCTCTTCTCGAACTACTTCCTTCATCTTTGGATTAAGCCTCCTCTGTGGTTGCTTAGAAGTCTTGGAATCCTCTTCCAAATGAATCCTATGTTGAACTATCATAGGGCGGATCCCTTTGATATCATCAATTGTCCAATCTATAACTGACTTGTGTTCCTTTAAAAGTGCTACTAACCTGGATTCCTGCTCCTCAGTCAAATCTGATGCAATGACTACTGGGTAGGTTCCCAAATCTCCCAAGAAAACATACTTGAGTGTAGACGGCAAAGGTTTCAATTCTAGCTTAGGCGGCTCCTTTTTAAGCTCTTTATATGGTCCATCAGGCATAGGCGATTCAAACTTTTCTCTATACTTGCTGTCATCCATGATAGGTGATGAATCCAAAATCGCATTGATTGCCTCGACACTAAGTTCCTCACAATCTGAGTTTGTCAGAGCTTTCAACAACTCGTCAGCAGGATATGAATGAGTCAGATAATCCTGTGCTAACGCTTCAATCATGCAAACCTCGTTCATAACACACACCTCTTGTGGTTGCTGTAACATATGGAAAACATTGGTCTTGACTTTCATATTACCAAAGGATAACGTCATATTACCGTTTCGACAGTTGATGAGTGCATTTGTAGTGGCCAAGAATGGTCTGCCTAGAATGATTGGTATCTGCCTACCAGATGTAGGTTCTGTGTCGAATATTATGAAATCAACCGGATAATTGAAATCTTCAATTTTGAATATGACGTCTTCAATGATTCCTCTAGGTACCTTCACTGATCTATCTGCCAACTGTAAAGTAACATTAGTCGGTTTTAGATCCTTTAAGCCTAACTTCTCGTAGACGAAATATGGTAAAAGATTCACACTGGCAGCCAAATCTAATAAAGCTTGCTCCTCCAAAGAATCTCCAATTTTGCATGTAACAGTTGGACTTCCAAGATCTTTCAGTTTCACAACCGCTAGATTCTCTAGGTAGGATGAACATCTTTGAGCAATAAAAGCTTCTTTCGGAATGTTGGTATTCTTCTTCACTAGATCTTTCACGAACTTGGCATACGAGGGAACTTGCTTGATGGCGGTCAGAAATGGGATATTAATATGCAAATTCTTAAATACATCGCAAATCTCCTTGTACTGGTCATCCTTCCTGGTATTCACTAGTTTCGAAGGAAATGGTGCTGGTGGATTCTTCAATATCAGTTCTCTTCTTTCGGCTTCGGTTGGCTTGGCAACAGATAGTGGAATGACAAGTGGAGTTACTCGTGATGGCTTCTTCTTACTTACTTCCACAGTAGTTCCTTCAACTTCTTTTGCAACAGTTTCTTCAGCAGGTGGCACAACACTAGATATATCTGGAATGTTAGAACTGGGTGGGATGGTGGGGACATAAGTTACCTTAGGCTCCGCAGAATCTTTTCCTGGTTCATAGACAATCTTGTTATCAACTTTCTTGCCTGATCTCAGAGTGGTGACAGAATTAACTTGAGCATTCGACTGAGTAATCTCCAGGTTATCCACCTACAGGACACCTCTTCCTTTCAGATTTGGCTTCGGCTGGCTTGGTAATGCTCCTTTCGATCTTTCTGTCAAGGCGGCAGCGATTTGCCCTATCTGGCCTTGAATGACACTAAAGTTACTCTCCAACTTCTAGGTTCTTTGATTTGTCTGTTTCAACTCATTGACAATGGTGGTGATAACTTCTTCCAGATGTGGGATAACTGCTTTGCTCGACTGAGGCATAGGGGCAATATATCCACTCATAAGATCCGTACTAACTCTCTGTTTATGTTGGCTTGGTATTGCCGGGTTATGGTATGATTGTTAATTTCTGTATGGTTGCTGGCGGTTTTGGAACTGATACTAGTTATTCTGGAACTGATTTGACTGATTTTGGAATCCTGGAGGAAAATTCCTCTGATTTGTATTTTGTGGCTTCCAATAATTCTGTCCTTGATTGAACTGGTTATTTCTTCCTAAAGAGTTGATACTACATGCCTCTGCATTAGTATCCAAATAGTACGAACACTCTTCAGTGGTGTGGCCTTCATCAGAACATAGCTAACAAATTGTATAACAAGGCTTGGTTAGCTGAGGTTTAGCTTGGAAATTGTTTGGTTTTGGAGGACTCATGGAGAGCTGATCAAACTTCTTGTTCAGAGTTTCAAGTCTTGTTGATAGGCTTGCCATAATTGATAGCATTGCTTGATTTGGGTCTTCTTGAATTTGGTTGCCAAATTGCTTCGGCACCCCCTCCACTCTAGCTACGTCCTCATTGCTAGTACTCCATTATTGAGTGTCTTCTGCTAAATTCTCGAGAAAGTTGTAGGCTTCCTCTATATCCAATTATGTAAACTTACCTTGATGCATTGACTGTATCATCTGCTTGTTCATAACCATGATGTGGACATGAGATTAGCAGATTATTGAATTTCTCCCAGTTTTGATGATATTCTTCAGTCACCTTCCCTTTGAAATTGCTGATGGCTTGCCGCATGGCATCTCCGTTTTCTAGTGGGTAGAACTTGTTCATAAACTTTGTTCTCAACTTCTCCCGGTTGTTGATTGAATTGATCGGTACGTGGCTTAACCATTTAGATGCTTTACCTTCGAGTGAGAGTGGAAAAAGAATTAACTTGATACTCTCATCCCTGATATTCTGGTTCTTGAAAGTTCTGAGGACTGATAGAAATTTGTTCATGTAAACATAAGGCTGAAATTGTCTGAACCATTGAACTTTGGAAGCATAAAGATTAATGATGCTCTAAGTTCAAACTGGTTAGCTTCTGTCTCTGGAAAAACAATACTGCTTGGTGGGTCTCCAATGATTGGTGAATAGAAATCATTTTCGAATTTTCTTCCTCTGTTGTGCTTGCTTGCATGGGTGGGATAGCTTCAGGATTATTGGTGTCCACAACACCTCCATCATTGCTTGCGGCCATTGAATCAATCTCGTCTAGTATTCTTGTGAGTCGGTTGTTAAACCTTGTCCATTGTTGTGTTCTTATCGGACGATGATATGGACGACGGGGCATACACTAGAAAATGCTATGCGAAAATAACGAAAAACTATCCTACTATGCTTGAATAGTATGCAATTATTCTAAGTTATACTAAAATGTAAAACTACTTTCCTTCAACTGGGTTAGGCTTTGCAACTAGTATCTCGCCCGTTGTCTAAAGCTGTCTCTTCTAGGGTTATTGTGAATCACTTGGATTGTTTAAGTACCACTGCCCACAGACGATAGTCCGTTTGTCAAGATTTAGACAAGAAACACTAGAGTTTGATGTGTCACTGTGTTGGCTTACAACTTCAATTGTTGAAAAGGTCCTAAATGCAATTATACTAGAAAGCAATAAAACTAAACTATGATGCAACTATACTAAGAAAGCAATAAAAAGAATGAAGATTCGACTAACCTGGATAGTAGATCTTGTCTTCAAGATGTCCTTCAAGCTTCTTTCTTTCTTAAAAGGATGGATGATGTGGCTAAAATTACCTCAAGATCCAAAATTCTAATCTTGAAAGAAAACGTTAAACATAAAAAACTTAAAACGGCAACGGTGCCATTTGACAATGCTTCCTAGGGCTACAATTAATTATATCCCCGGCAGTGGCACCATTTGACAATGCTTCTTTTTGTGTATGTAGATGGTGTATGGTCGTTGAACAAAACAGAAGCATATCAAAACCTAATTATCCCTCAATAAGTAAAGGATGAGTAGGATATCGTTCCACTTTTAAGTGTATGTTATGTGAAGGACAGGACTGGAAAAGGGATTTAAGGGATTAAAAACTATGACTATAGAGATTTTAGATTCTAATGCTAAACTAAACTAAATTAACTAAACTATTGAGAATTTATAAGAGAGGGAATTCAAGATATTAGAATCCACCAATACTTTTAATCTATGACCTTCTGCTTCATGGTTGTTCTTACAAGTAGACTACAATTAGGCAATCGAGTGAGTGTGTCTATGCCCTCTTTGGATCTAAATATCGTTAACAATTAACTCTACTTAAGGTTGTTCCTATGTTTATGCTATTAATATCTTCTTTCCTTTTATGTAAGCTCGGGCAGCCATTCAATGTATTACCAAGAGCAACATCAAGGAGTACTTCCTAATAGAGCGGCCATTCAATGAATCACCACTTAAGGCAAACAGAAAGAATACTTCCCCTAGGCAGCCACTCCCTGAGCTACCCCTTCTAAGGCAACACAAAGAATATTTTCCTAACTGTAAAGAATTATACTAGTATTGCAAAACATAAACCCTATTCTATACTTCCATCCCCTGGTGTGGGCAATGGAACTAATAACTAAAAACATAAAGAACTAACCTGATTGAAGAACACCATGAACCAGAAGAATCATTAAACCTTAAGCACTGGCTTCATCTCCTCCCTTGAAGGAGAAGATTAGCCTTCTATAAAGAAGGAAGAACACGAAGAACGAGAAAAAGAAAAGTCGAAGAACATAAGACTAGAAAGACTAATTTATTAAGACTCAGCTAGTTAAAACCGATCTTTTATTATTAATATCTCTCTGCTTCAAGTTCTGGAGATAAGAGTATAAGTGAATTGGCAATTTACATGAGGCACTTAGGTCCTCTATTTATAGAGGTTATAATGAGCTCTAGAAGCATTCCAAACCTTCATTTGTTTCCTAATACAAATAGACTTCTTTCTGAGTCCAACTTCGTCTCCAAAACTGAGAAGGAATTGGCTACGAAATCGATTCATCGTGCCTCGACGCACTATTCATGCGTCTCAGATGCGATCAATGCGTCTGGATGCTCGATCCATGCGTCCCAGACACATTAGCCGATTTTGTCTCTTCTGCTCTATCCTTCTATCCTCTTTTGCGGTCTTTGGTCCAAGCAACGAATCTTTTGGCCTTAGGCTTCCAAATAGGCTTTAAAATAGGTCCAAGTCGCATCTTTAATAGCTCCAGTTCCTTGGCCTTATCCCTGATTGTCCACGGGCTTCCCATGTGATCCGTAATGCTCCGAATTGCTCCGTAATTGCTCCGAATTGCTCCGTTTTACCCCATTTTCTCTAATATTCTACAAAACTCTCTTTTTCACCTGTAGAATCTTAAAACACAACTTATAAACACTATTAGTCCACTAAGATGGCTAAACAAGAGGCATAATCGAGGGTTAAATAGCACTTTTTGAGCACTTATCATAAAGCAAGTTACACCAAATGCAAAACTTCTAAGACAAACATAGACTTTGTTGATAGGATAATCATGTCGCACAAAAGAGGGGCTGGTTCCTTCTACGCAAACTTTCTATAGAGTATTAGTGTGATTGGGAAACTCCCAACACTTACTATAAACTCATACAACTAAACACGAATGGTTTTGGAATTACTACTAGCTTATCTAAGAATTCTTCGTTATCAACGCTTATTAGGGAAAGTTTATTAGATAGATTGTTTTTGGTTTTGGATTAATAGTATCTATGTTCATAGGAAAGAAAAAAAAAAATGTAGGGTGCAACAAGTTAACTTCCTCAAAATATGGCCCTTGAATATGTTGTGAGTAATTAGTATTCAATGCAGTCATATTTATTTTGATTTTTGCTCAACAAGTTATTGATTATCAATATTTTGTAGTCTGCCATGTTCTCATAATTTTTTTTTATTATTTATCATTTTCTCCTAAGAGACACAAACTACTTCTACCAGTGAGTGTGATGCATTTGTTGAGGTATTTTATCAATTATTATTATTATTATTATTATTATTATTTTTATTCTTACAAGAATTGTAAAACTCCACAATCTAACAATGTTTGTTTTCTTATTACGTTAATATTGTTAATTTTAGATGTATTTAACCTTTCACCGATTACAAAATAAAGGTTATGAACAAACAGTTACATGAAAACCATCAAGTCCAATCAGCTCATGAGGTTGTCGAGATACCTCCACGGTCAACTCTACTTAGTGTTACTCCTTCTAAGCGCAAGTTGGCTTAACGCACAAGAAGAGAGAGAAAGCGCATAAGTACTAATTCATCAACCTCAGAAATACCTTCACATCAAGTCCAATCGATCAGCTCATGAGGTAGTAGTCACACTTCCACAATCAAGTATTACAGTTATTCCGACCAATCCTAATGCTAAGGTATGTATTATATTGTCATATATACAATGTTTGTTTTTTGCCGTACGTTAATTTTGTGATGTACAGGTTATAAACAAACAATTGCATGAGAACCACCAAGTCCAATTAGCTCAAGAGAGTGTTGTGACACCTCCATAGTTAACTCTTGGAAACTCATGTTCAGCAAGACACATGGTATGAGAGGTACTTGCATTTCGGTTTCCAACATTGCTTTGAGAACTGAGTGCAGCTGTGAGAAATTCATAAACCACTACCCGAAACATCATGAACCCAAGCATCTTCGTTCGATTGTAGAATACTACTTCTTACATCCTCAGGTGGAAGCACAACCGCAAAAGTAGAAATAAAGAATTTGACTTCATTCAGACTCAGTAGATAGATTCTATTCCCAAGTGGTGGTAATGGTAGTTAGGTTAATTACCACTTATGGTCTAGCTCTGTGGGGTTCAAAAGGAAGTCTAGATACCACAGTAATGAGAGGCCTATCATAGGCATCACCTGATCACCATGATCAATTGCTACTTTGTTACTTGGCACACCATATCTAGGCAATCCAGTTAAGAATCTTTAATTCATTTTTTTTCTTGGATTGTGTTTCCTAAAACTTATTGGCACCCCATTTTGCATTCATGAGTGATGGCAAATGAATCTGTAATATTTTATATAATTTTGTTTTCTACATATCTTGCAGGGGACATTGTCTATGTAGTTGGTGACCCTAATTTTTCCAGTTGCTTGGGGAATGAAGACTATGCTTGTAACAAATAGTTGAAGTCAATATATATTAATATATGGAAAACAAGGTTGCAACAACTAAATGTTCAATGGTGCCAAATATTCTGCATTTTGCTTCCTTGCGTGTCATTGAGATATACTAGCATCAATATTAACTTAACATTTGAGCATTATGAAATTGGGTTTTATATGTTGAAGGATATGGATATTTAATTATATTTATCTTAACATTTAGACATTTAGTGGATACTCAAAATTTTGCAGGAGCATGATACAAATAGGCAATGGTACTCACTTTTTACAACATGTTATCCTTCAATTCATGTAATTAAGCAAATATTCAATATTCTAATCCTATTTGTAGTGCAAGTGTGTAGATAGGTGTTTGATAGAGAAAGGAAAATGATAATCCATGTTAAAGTGATTTGCTACTTAAGGTTTGGAGACTTAAGATGCCTCCAATAATCCATGAACTCTTCTGGGTATGCTCCCAATAATCGAAATTAATGACTCCCCTTTCATCTGAGTTTGCTCTCGGGGTGGGCTGAGATAACTTAGTTCCATCGGCTGTTATCCATAAAACTTTGTGAGCTGAGAAAAAAAAGGAAATGAATTCCAAGGTTTTATATTACTTTGTTAGATACAAAGTAAATGGTGAGAAACAAAATCAAGAATCATTCATGTTGAAGACAAGGGTAATTTCTAGATCACGTTACTATACATTCGTATTGTAAAAATGTCATTCAAGTTAGATCAATTTTGTACGATTATTTGGAAACATATGTAATTTTTTATCGCCTCCACAAAGACTAGATGTAATTTGTAGTGTTGACACGCTCAATGTGAAAGGCACCCATAATGACTTGAGTGGCGTAGCCACGGATTAAATTCTAGTCTATCTAATAAGATAGGGTTTTTTTTTTTTTCGCTACAGGACAAACTAATACACAAAGGACGGTCCACATCTATAAAACCCCACATTTTTGGGCTTTGATATGAGTTGGGCCATTACTTCTAGTAATGGGCCTAAGGTGGATTTCTAGCATGCAATAGAACCCACGGGATTAAGGAGGGGATTGGTGCTGGAAAGTAGAGACACGATATGTGGTTTTCTCTCTCGTCTCCCTCTCGAATTTGGGGGGATTCATCTTGTTCTTCCCAATTAGCAAACCAAGGTTACCAAGGAGGTTAATAAATCATCTTGTTCATCGCACTTTGAGTTTAGTAGCCCCATTTATTTGAGGAAAATCAGTTCAGATTTCATTGATTGGAGCTATTATCTATGGTGGAGGAATAACCAACCAAAGATGGGTCGCTGGAATTCGATACCAAGAGTGCTAAATGCAAGTACATCTACCCCTCCTCTTTACTAGTTTAAGTGAATGTTTGTAGTTTTAGTAGAAATCATAGTTTATGTGAAAATTGGACTTTCTATCATGTGTATATGTTCCTTTACTCTCTCCTCACTACGAATTGCATGTTTAGTGTAGCAATTCCCTTCTAGAGATTGTTAGTATGATGTGTGATATCACTTTCTACGACTCTTCTAGCGAATTGGAATGGTTTTGTATCATTATTTGTGGTATTTGCTGTTATTTTATATTGGGAGTTGGAGTCGTAACCTTGTGCTCTAGGAGGTACACTCTCGAGTAAACCTTATTACGGGAAATCTGGATATGTCATGCACGTACTTTTTAATAATTTTGTAAAGCTTGATAAACAGTTCAACTATAATGCTTGTATGCATTATTTGTGTGTTTTATGGTGTGATCCTAATGGACGTATTTGATGAATGAATGGAGTTTTGAGTGTTGTCATAGTAAAAGACAGTCCTTTTGCTAGATGTTGCATGGTAAAGCAGGTTTTTCCTACGCTTAATTAATTAGCGATAATACTTTCTTGGTTTACACACTAGTGCTCTTATTCCATATATAATGCTTACTGTCGTAGATAGTATCCAATGGCAGAGACGAGTTACGCACTTGATAATTGTCTTGGATTTGGGGAGTTACAACATCATTTTGACCAAGATCTAATGGTCAAGATGTGTGTGCTCCGATTTAATTTTTGAAATGTGACATCAATGGAAACAGCTCCCTCTTGGTTTTTACGGGATTTTCTTACACAAAGTTGCGGGTTCGAGCCAGAGCAGCATCAATTTCGGTTTTTTTTTTTCTCGCTATAAACTCCTAAAATAGAATCCCCAAATCCCAAAACATTCCGCTCCCTAATTTCTACAAAGTTTATCGATTCTCACCACAAAGCAAAAAAGTAGAATTTAGCTGAACAAATCCGTTACAAGTGCTAAAAAGAATCTCAAAAGCTAAAGGTAATCAAACAACTTCTATTAATTAATTAACTTTCACATTTATCCGTTATCCGTTCAATTTTTTTTATGGAGAGTTTAAATTTTGTTTTTTTAGATGAAGGAATGAGTTTTGTTCAGTTGGAAGAGTTATTAGTGGAAAATACATGGTGCACGCCTGAATGGGAGGGGCTAATTGCTTGAACAAGGATTAGGATTGTACGCACTACCGCTTGGTGTACGACACGGCAAGAGGGATTGTCAAAGGTGCTAAAAATGAGATTTTAGTATAGTAGCATCTACCCCTCAAGGCTTCGAGTCCAAGGTGGAAGAAGAGTAAGTTTTTCTTTGGTCACCTATTTATTTTGGTGACTATTTATTTCGAGTATGTCTACCATTTATTTCAACAGTATAATTCGATTATTTTTTTGACTGTACCAATTAGATTTTCTAATGAACTCAATTCGATTCTTTTACAATTTTCTCCATTTCGGTACTGCTATGACTCCTTTAAGGATTTTAATCGAATTGAAAAACACAAAACCTACTTAAGGAGCTGCATTTGTGGCTTTGAACCACCGTTCTTAAGTTTTAGCATTGTTGATTGTTGTGTTTCAATGGGAGACAAAGACTTGAGATTCATTTGAAATAAATTTTGTAGAATAATTGATTGGAGTGGTGCGGAGTTGATCATTTTGGGGACCTTAAGATAATAATGGCAGTGCATTATAATTGATTTGGTTTGGTTTTAAGATAATATTTGTAGGGTATTATAATTGATTCACATTGTTAAAATGGTTTGAATTTCGACTATTTCCTCCTTTTCTCCATTTCGTATTGACTCAAGGTTAGAAAAATAGTGAGTAGTAATGTGCATGAATAATATCAGATAATCCTATAAAGATTTTTTTTTTTAATGCATGAATAATGACTTCACTAATATTCTTTCTGTTATTTATTTTTGTATGCATATAGGTGTTGTCGATTAAATTGTTGATGGCAGTTTAATATAAAGAAACTGGTTAACATAATCTTTGTTTCGAGGCACTCAAAGAAACATTACGACTGAGCTTGATTAACTTCACACGATTATTCATTTTCCTTGATACATGGTTATACATGTATGTTTTTTTCCATCAAAGGTATATTAACTTGGTGGATTTTGAAGTAACTATGAGCAAGTATAAGTATGCACCCTTGACTGATGACTTTAGGATCCAGAGTGATCTGAGTCTGTATGTGTTTAGGAGAAATAGACACAATTTTAGATATGACTGCTTTGGAATTTCTCATGTGATAGAAGTTCTACCTAGGCATTACTAATTAGGATTAACAGTGAAATATCTTGCAAAATTTTATTTATATAGATACTGATACTAAATCCTAGGAGTTTTCATTGATCAAACCATAGAGATGGTCAAACTAAAGTTGATCCGGGGAGCTCCTAATCAATTTCAAGTTGGTGTGAGTTGGCATTTGCATAGAGGGAGAATGAGAGAAATGAGGAACTCGATTGGGCTTGGAAATTTTTTTCAGTTTTTTTTTTTTCTTTCGTTACTAGAATTAGTCCTAGGTGAAAAATTATGCAGAGTCTTCTTTAATGTTTAATGAGTTGTCTTTTAGTTTTAGAAGTAATTTGTATTATGTATAAATATGAAATTATATATCAGTGCCAACTGTATAAAAGCAAGAAACAAAAAAAATGAATATTTCAGTTTTGGGGCGTATCGTTTTAGGGTTTGTCATGATTTAGGCGATTTCTGAGTTCGAGAAGAAATTTGGTCACGGTTTGAGAAGAAATTGGAGTTGATGTGTCGAAAAGCATACATCTCAGTTCCCAATGGTTCCCAAAACTGATGTTATCTGGTACGCCGCACACATCATCATTAAAGTGGTAGTGTGGTCCATCTGAAAACCACGTGTGACCATCACAATAGACTTTTCAGGACAAACCAACTGCATCGTAGGACAATATAAAGATGGTTTGGGGCATTATAGATAATAGTATCAAACGGTTATTGATATACAGTTAGAGTACTGATGAAATACAGTTATCCAAATTATTTGGCTATTTCTAACCACCCCATAGAGTGAATACCACAGTTATAAAACTAGAAACATAGAGAAGTAGGTCCTGAAAAGTCCCATATGTTCACTATTTAAAAACACCATCAACCAGAAACTTACAATGGTGGTCTCTTCTTCGAATGGTGACTACCAAAGCCAAGGATACGACATGCCGCATGACCTTTGTGTAGAAATTATCAAACGTGCTCCACTTCCATTTCTTAAAAAGGTCAAGTTTGTCTCTAGAAAATGGGAAACCTTTACAAATTCAAGTTCTTTCATAAAGGAGCACGTGTTGAAGACAAGATCATTTCTAGGATACATGATAGACACGGAAAGAAGATGGGAATCAATAATATCTTTTGCCTCTAGCATTGGCCAACCCGCAATTCCAGCCCCAACTATGGAATTCAAACCATATGGTATGTCGGTAATTGCGTCTTCATTGGAAGGTATAGTTCTCTTGAACACCCCACACGAGAAAGACCAAAAATTTTACTTGTGCAAACCGACGACTAGACAAGTGTGTCGCCTGAATAATCCTAGGATCAAATTCTTCACTGAATGTGTGGGAATGTCGGTGAAATCCATGGCACCTTTAAGTTTCACTATAGTTAGGGTCTCAAAACCCAACTACAACACTGTAAGACAAAGACGAGACAATAAGAAGAAATTTTCAATCATTCACCATGTTGAATTGTTTGATTCACAAACATTCAATTGGCAAAGGCTGAACGACTTGGCACTGTCCTTTAATGTTGAACACAAAAACAGGCAGCCCGGGGTGGATGCAAAGGGATGTCTCCACTGGTATCTTTATGAAGAAGGCATATTGGTATTTAACATTGGTTGGCAACAATGGACAAAGATTATGCTACCGTAAACCGAATCCCCGACCAAGTCCTACAAACTTTTTCGCTTCGATGGCATGATTGTTGTTATGTTCTCCTACTGGGGTGAGGACAACATTCCTACTGAAATATTAGAACTAAAGGTATTACATCAATACAAGAACAGGTTGTGGAGTGAACCGAAGAAGTATTTGTTTGACAAATTGTATGAACGTTACCGTCATCCGAAATTTGTCGACTTACTATCAACAGAAGTTGGGGTTTTCAGTTGGAATAACAAGATCATATGGTACAGTTTCAAGGACAAGGAGGTGTTATCAGAATAAAAAATCCCAACAATTGGCGTTCACTCCATTCTACCATTCATGTCAGACTTTGGAACTAGTAATATATATATGTATTTATATTTGGAACTTAAAATTAAATGTTGGAATAGAGCACCGCATGCATGAACAAAACATGTTTCTAATAGGGCAACTTAAAGTCCTTACAAGACATTTTGTACACCATCTTGTAGTTGGAATGGAGAACCAACAGTTTTGTGTTAATCAGGCGGTCAGATTCAAATTAAAAATTAGAACACCAAGAACACGAAACGTACCAAGTATGACAACATAACATCCATATAGTCCATTAAGTGTACAATTGTCTAGTGGCAAGAGAGAAGCAACATTTCCCAAGGTTTTAATTAGGCGGTTAGATTCAAATTTGAAATTAGAGCACCCTGAAGACGAAATATTGTTGATATGACAGCATACATTATGTATATGTATACCATCCTCTAGTCATAATGAGAAGCGAATGTGATTGTATTAATTAGTTGGTTATAATTACGTGGTACTGGATTTTGTTTGTTTTTAGTAGCTGCTGGGCTGTATTTAATTACTTTATTTGAGTACAGTTAGAACATTACCTAGAGCAAGATAATATATGCTCCCACTCAGACTGCATGTCTTCTTTGAAAAATATAGATAGATCTCTATTGCCCAGCAGACATAATTATCCATACTAAGACTACATAAACTTGCCTTGCGAAATTGTACGTGTTATTAGATAATAGTAGATCTCTGATGACTTTGATTATATTTGCATTGTAAAAATTACATATTTCTGTGACATTTATTGAAGTTGTTCATGTGGTGCGTCATGGATTTGTTTGTTTATTTTGGTGTACTTTAAATTTGGAAAGCGTCGTATTTTGGTCTGTTTTTGGTTCTCACTTTCGACAGATTAAAACTATCAACTTCTACCATAGAATTTTCTAAAACCTATCAATACAAGTATTCACTTTCATCACAACAAAAGGGCCGTATAAAACAAGTTTGAAACTCCAAAACTTTCCTCATACAAATTACTCCAAATCACTATATTCGTCTTCATCGTAGAAGTCAGTTTCAAGAGATCCACATGGCAACGTATATGTGATGCATGGATCCTTTGGCTTAGCAGGCACATAGCACTTACGACCACTTCCACCCATTCCTAGTCGTGGTCGTTTTGAGAGTAGATACGCCTTCCATTCAATGTCCTCAGAAGTTGTCATAGCCTCATCGTATTTTCTTTTCAACTATACACAAGATTTGAACTTAAATTTATTGCACATAACATACAACATAAACAAACGACAATAACTTTTCCTTTCCTTATATATCAAATACTATTATATATTTCAAAACCATATTTATTACCTTTTTTTCCTTGGCTATCCACTGATACTTGACATGGTAGTGGAAATGGCAGTGCTTCCGGGCGTGGTGGTTTTTCTGAAATATCATAGTCTTATGTACTTTCGAATTCTCCCAGGAACTTAAGCGTATAAACCACGCTTGGGTATAGAATAAACCTAATTTCTTTGGCCTTTTTTGCATTGCTGTCGCATCCCATCTCATATAGATACCTAGCCATGAAGTTTATATCGAAACACCAATTCCTGAGCAAGTCTATGTCAGAAACTAATTTATGAAATTCTCGTTTCACTACCGCCTCCATATTGAGCTCGAAGTTGTACATCTTGGTAATTGTCACCACGAAAATCTCCATCAAATGGGCCAAAGTCTCTAGATCCAGACAATGAGGGGTCTGGGGATGATAACTACGGAAATGAAGGTATCCATTATTGTTACATATAGCCACAACTGCTTCTGGTCTCTTGCCAATAATCCAGTACTCGTCAAATGTGCCCATCTCGACACGACTTTTCCACCAATAGTGGGCTTTCTTTCTACAATAATTCCTCTCTATAGTCTTTTCAAAATCACCATCATGGTATAATTCCTCTGGACTTTGATATGCTTTAGTGACCATGGCTGAAACAAAAACCCAAAACACTTCTATATAAGTTCACTTTAGAGAGCGTACTACAGTTTAATTGAACTAAACATGATCTTATTAAGACATCTTATCTCCCACCTAGGACACTATATAAGTCCACCTTAGACACCTTACTACAGTTTACCTGAACTGAACAAGATCATATTACAACATCTTATCTCCATGGTACGACACTATATTAGAACATTTTAGGCACCGTACTACTGTTTACCTAAATTGAACTTGATCAAGACATCCTATCTCTCAAGTACGAAACTATATTAGTCCACTTTAGACAGCGTACTACTATTTACCTGAACTGAGCTTGACCATCTCAAGACATCTTATCTCCTAAGTACGACACTATATATGTCCACTTTAGACAGCGTACTACAGATTACTTGAACTGAACATGATCATATTAAGACATCTTATCTCCCAAGTACAACACTATATCAGTTCACTTTTGGGAATTTACTATAGTTTACCTGAACTAAACATGATCATATTAAGACATCTTATCTCATATGTACTCTACTATATAAGTTCACTTTAGAGAGCATACTACAGTTTAACTGAAATGAATATGATCATAGTAAGACATCTTATCTCAAATGTACAACAATATGTAGTGCTATAAAATTCGAATTTAGATAACCTGAAAATACACGGTTAATACGGCTTTCATCCCTATTTTACTTTACTTTTACAACATGTGGAATGAATGAATCCAATGATCAAAGTGACTTGGGACATTTAGGATGTTGCTATTAAACCGACATTTAACTCGAATGTAACAGAAACGTTTATAAGTGTAATCAACTTAAATGTAAACAATTAATTTTAGCCTTATTATCAAGCACACATTACTGCGGTTATTTCTCCAAATGATTTTCTTAGATGAAGAACTCTATAATGAAAGATAAAAGTATCTTATCATAGTAGAAATGGAGAAGGGGAAGGAAATTGGACGGGAAGAAATGAAGTTTTCATTGGAGATTGTGTACTCATGAGTGAATGTTGTTGAGAGAGAAGAAGAGACGAGAGGTGACTTGAGGGTGGGAGATGTTCAAGGGTTTATATGTAAATTCCTATTATGTTAATTTCATTTTTTTCAAATAAAAATAACTAATATGTAGAAGGGTATTATGGGTACTACACACTATCTTCTAGTGGGGGCCACGTCCGGCAGTGGAATGAAACTTGTCTGGCAGATTCAACGGGCTATTCTGTCCTCATTTCTCAGTCAACGTCCAATCCAGGCATTTTCCGTTTTTTAAATTAAATGGCAATCCGGTATCTATACTTTCTATAGTCTAGTCTGTGTGGTGCAGAACTGCTTGGGAGGTTGGCAAGCGCTTGGGAACTGTACAAGCTCAAACTAGTTTAAAGACAACAACAATTTCCATCCATTCAAACAATTTAAAGAAACAAACAAATTTCACCAAAATTCCATTCAATGAAAATAACTTTGTAGAGGTATTCAAGTTCAAACCTAGCGAGTGTATTTTCCCTGGTGGAGATGACTAGACTCAATTGTTCAGCTTTTTTTTTCCAAGGAGATATAGAAGGATGAACTCATAACTTGTTTACCGTCCAGAATATCAAAAGGGAAAGTAAAATGAACTACCATCAAAAGGCCACTTCGGCATTTCTTCCTCCATACAGTGCGCAATAGTTGGTCAGGGCTCTTGGGTATTCCTTCCTCCCTATAGCACATCATAGTTGGTCAGGGCTCTAGGAATCCCCTTTCTCCCTTGTTCCTTGTAGCACAGGATAGTTTGGCAGGGCTCTTTAGGAATCCCCTTTCTTGCTATATATTATAGCGTGTGATAATTGGTCAGGCCCCTTAGAAATCCCCTTCCCTCTATAGCGCATGATAGTTTGGTCAGTCTCACGAGTAACAGAATCTCTCACGAAGGTAAATCATGTTATATACCATCAAGCCGTTCAGCTATTATGTGCTTTAACAATCTTGCTGTTTCGCTGATTTTTCTGTAAGTTTGTGAAGGTGATAGTGACATCACTGTCTTAACAAGGCATTTAAACATGCGAACTCATTAGAAAAGTTCACAATTACCATACTTATTTTCTTAAATTCTAGTACTGAGGAGTATAACTTCACAACTTCAGAAGAAAATTTTGTTCAGGCATAAGCATCGTTATTGAAAACAAAAGATGTAATTAACTGTTTCAGACATTCAGTAGCATCCGTTCATGATGATTTCTCATCTCTGTCATCCTAGTGATCACATAAGACACAATTAACACAATAACACGAACATGTATACATCTTTCACTGCTGTTTTACTTCTCTGAGAAAATTCAATACTAATGAGTAATGACTATATCCACAAGCCCTCATTACACATTCTGTCCCTATGTGATGCTTAGAAATGCAAATGGAGTCAACAGTAAGGTACAGATCAAAACCTTGACAACTGATATGGTGCTGTCATTCTCCACAATGCGGTTTAAGATTCACCAGGAAAGATGTATTACCCACGAAAAATAATTTCCTACAAAGATCCAGGAACACTTGAATTAGAAATTTAGAATAGTTGAGAAAAAGTATAAGTATCACCTAAAATCAGATGCATAGACACTTCTCTGAAGAAGATAATGTGGGAACACATGGACTTTATGTCAAAATAAGACCATTAAGGCATGAGAGCGACACCTATACCATAGTGATATGTTTCCATAGACCCAATCCTGTTACGGTACTTAGCAATTTTCAGGGTAACCAGAAGATCAACGTATCTATAAGTTTTCCTATCCTATGACTGAGTGAGAATGTATATCCGACTAGGGACTGCCTGTAAATAAAATGCGAGTCAGCAGATAGAATGTCGGGATTGTAGTCTCATTTGCAAACGGAGTACAATTACAAGTTCTTCTGCCGTGTAGATAATCCAAATATTTATCTCTCTCTATAAATGCAGGTCAATAGACCGAATACAAAACAAATGAAAAACAACAAACAAGTGTAGAATTAGTATAGATATATGAATAGCAAGCAATATAAGATTTACGATGATTCACCTACTTGTTGATTATAGACTTTAAATTTCCTCGGTATTGTCTGATCTTCTTTCTTCACTATTACTCTCAGCTGATTTTTCTCCAAGACTGATACCATCTTTTGATTGCCCTTTCAGAATCCGGTTACTGAATGCCAATCGAACTGGTTTTCCCATCAATTCCTGCAGCAGATTTTTCAAAACTCCATATCATAAAACAAACATTTCACAGGAAATCATCACAAACTAAATGTCAAAATTCAAAGCAGAAACTACATTTCCTTGGAAATCCCTGATTGCTTCCTCAGCTTTCTCCATGGACCGAAAAGAAACAAATCCATAACCAGTAGGCTTTCTAGTCGGGGTCATCTGGTATGTAACTTCTGCCGAAACAACGTCACTATTCATTGGCTTAAAGAACTCAATGAGATCTTTAGACTTAACTTTCCATGACAAATTAGCCACAAACAAATCATACTTTGGTGTCGATTCTGTTATTACACGCGGTTTCGTTTTTCGCACCTTAGCATAAGCAACACTTACAGAACGACCGTCAATTTCCTAAAACAAAACCACAGAGACTCATTCAACACAAATATAGAAAATTAAGAGATACCCCAATAAAGATTTAAGCCCAATATTCTTACACATGTTCCAAGATTGTTTAAAGCTTCAAGAGCTTCTTCTTCAGAGCCCATTGTAATAAATGCCAACCCTCTGTTTCTATCCTTATTATACATTGAAAGCTAACAAATTGACAATACCCAAGTTCAGAAACTTCACAAAATATAAACTTTAACAGAAACAAACAATACAAAGATTAAAAAAAAAATCTCACCTCAACATTTGTAACATTTCCATGTTTCTGAAACAGGTTTTTAATGTCTTCAGCTGTAGAGTTCCAAGGAATGTTCTGTGCAATCAATCTTGTTTTGGGTTCTTGTTCTGATACTGTTGTTGGGCTTTCAACAAGTGTGTGTTCTGTTGTTGAGGGAGTTTGAAAGACAAGAAGGTTTGTTTTTCTTTTAGTTGTTGAGAAAAGAGAGAGAGAAGAAGTAGTGGAAAAAGAGGAAGGAGATGAAGAAGAAGAAGAGAGTTGTGTCTTTGAAGGTTTGTTAAGTGAGAGAATGGTTTGTTTTAGTTCAGTAGAGAATGTTGAGGGGAAGCTTAGAAAACGAAGCGCCATGATCAGTGGAAAGCTTGTTTCGTGATTTTTGGAACTTTGGATAAGGAGTTGGTTCTAAGCTTCTGGTATTAACTGTCCGGTTCTGGTCCGGTCTAGTGTAGCCATCTAGGGCTGTCAATGGATCGGTTTGGGTCAGGTTTTGGAAAATCCGAACCCGAACCAATAAGAAAATTGGGAACCCAAAACCAAACCGAACCGATAATATTATGTTTAATCCGAAACCGAACCGAACCGATAAGATACATCGCAAACTGAATCCGAACCGACTCGAACCGAAAACTATAAAATCAATTAAATTTTAAATTAAATTAATTAATTTTAACCACACAATTGATAAACATATACAAAATTAATTATAAAATATTACTAAAATGATATCTTATCGGTTCGGGTTCATATCAATTCAGTGGAGGACAAACCCAAACCAAATCAAAATTTTATCGGTTCGATTTGGTTCGGTTCAGTTTCAGGTCGGTAGAGGGGAAACTAAATTATCAAAACCCAAACCATTTTTTATCGGTTTGGTTTGGATCGGTTATCGGGTTATCGAGACCCATTAACAGCCCTATAGCCATCTAATTTAATGGTTCCGGTTGCCAACGGTTCCGAGTCCGGTTCTTAAAATTGTGGAACCATATATATTTTTGAGTCCGAATTTGTGGACACAAACAGCACAATTCTATTGGTTAACAGTTTTTTCGGGCAGTAGGCACAGTTTTTTTGAGCAGCCACTCCACCAATAAGAAGCTGAGGTCTTGTGGACAGCAAACAGTTGCTTGTCCACAAATTTACTCTGTATATTTTTTTCTGATTATTTTTGTGTGGTACTTGGAACAGTTCAAGACCAACCTTAGAATGACATTGTAATAACGAAAAAGAGAAGATTAAGAGTCTTGTATTGGGCGCCACTAAAATTAGATCGGGCAGCCTCCAGTCCAAGCCCAAACAACAAAGCCCCAAACAAAAGCCCAATACACTGACAAATCGTGGAAACCCTGAAAACCTACCCTAACCGGTCATCTCTTTCACACAAACCCTTCGAAACCCTAACGAAAAAACCCCAAATTCGAATTTCAATTCGAGTGCAAACCTTCGAGTGCCCGATTGAATTACCACAAATCTCCAACAATTCGAGTTTCTCACCATTAAAAAACCCCAAATTGAAAGTTGAAAGTTGCCATTGAAAACTAGATTCGAGTTTCTCACTGTTCGAGTTTAGCAAAATTGAAAGTTGGGAATTTCACCATTGTAGCAAAAAATGGGCGCCCGATTCTTAATTGCTGTCATCCTACTCTTTACTTCATTTCTCTGATCTACCTTTACCAGGTATATATATATACTCTTTCTTTTATATGTTTCATAGTATTAATAGTTATGCATGTGAACTGTGAAGTGAATTTATGTCGTTTTAATGAAATGAGGCTATGAGGGTGGTTTACATTGGTAATACTAGGATTGACAAATGGAATAGTTCATTGTATGCATTTGAAGTGTATGTATGTCATTTGTATTTAGTCGAGTTGAATAGCAAATATAGTAGTTGATCAATGGACTTCAATAGTATTTTTAAACATTTTACACTATAACGATGACGATGAATGAGGATGAATACCAGGGGATACAGGCATATAGCAGATTTTTATTCATGTCTGATTATGATATGTGTCAAGTCGTCAACTGTCAAGTGGGCAGATAGTCATATACTTGTATCAATACGTTTGAGTTTGTAGTGTAATGAAGCAAAGTATTGTGCACCATAAATGTGTGATTGTTTCATAGGTTTTGTTTTGTCAGAATTAAATTTAAAGCTTTGTTAAGCCTCTCTTCATTGTTAATTTCAAGGTTCATGAGGTTTATATCGTGAGATTGCGGAAGAAATTTCAACATGAGATGCACTATCTAGCTTCTGAACAAGGGTTCTCAATTAGGAAACAATTGTAGTGGGGAGATTAACTTGAGTCTAACACTTTTTTTATGTTGTAGAAATGTGCGAGCTTGGTCAATTAGAAATTGACGAACTTCTCTTTTCAACTCTGTCTTTGTTCGAATTGAATGGTATGCACTCATTAATATTCATGTGTCCCTCAAAACCCTTATTTTAGAACTGAATTAGAGACTAGAATATCAAACAAAAAATTAATTACTATTATTATTATAAAAAAAATAGGTACTCTTGGGGTAGTGAAATGGTCTTCAGGTCGTATTCAACTTGGGTTTTTGTGTTAAGTTACCATAAATTCAAAGGTAAAAAAAAAAATCCTTTTTGTTCTTCCCATATAAATTTTGCAGATTGGTTTTATTGTTTTGATTTGAAGACTTGAATGTCCTTGTTAGTTTTGTTTATATTCTTATGAGCCTAAAGTTTGTTTTAAACCTTCGTTCATTTATAAACCCATCAACAGGGCCAGCAACAGGTTAGTTCTTCGCGAAATTTGATTTAGTTCTTCATCTTCTGAACCTGCATAATGAATGCAAACACCAATGTCACAACCAAACTCACAATTAGTTTTTCTTTACTTTTCTAGTAAGTTGTGAGATGTCCAGGTACACAATTACAGATATGAGATTTATTTATGTGAATTCAAGTTGATACTAGGACAACAAAGGTTGACACAATAATGTGAAATCATTAGGAAAAGACAAACACGTCTAAGAAATATCAATCTGCTATTTTTTGTTCTTTTTCTTGTTTGGTAATCAGATTTTTTGGGGAAATGTGGGTATTTGTGGAAAGCATTTTACTCTTTAAGATTCTTGTGTGTGGAATGGAAAGGGTTGAGTTAATTGTAGGGAACCTTTTTCTGTAAAAGGAGGTAATTTTACTATCAAACTTTGGGTGGTCATCTCATTTGTTGTTTTTGTCTCTATTAGACCATCAAACTTTTCTTCTTTACTTTTCCTATTTTGTCATTCTTGGAGGAATGGAAGAAAGGGGAGAGATTGGGATTGAGAAAGGAAAGTCTATGGGCATCCTCGGTCAACTCTTCTGGCCGTCTATCTTCATAATTGATAGACCAATACAAAAACTTTCGCAATGCACCCACGATATGGCCTTTTTTTCAATCATCCTTGAGAATGTCCTCAATATTTGGAGTTCATCTCAACGGATAAGTGTCAAAAATATTCTCCGAGTGCCTTTCTCAAGACTAATTAATCAAGATACTTTTTATCACTAAGAAGTTTGTGCCGGAGTTTATTAGACCTCCTTTACTTTTAGTCTAGAAACAAAGACCATATTTTGAGTCATGCAAGTTGTCATTGGGTCCTCACTTTAGAGGATTTCAATATTTGTTTACATTATATTATTGTAATTCATTGGTATAGTTAATAAGAGTACGAAGCTAGTTGATATGACTAATACTTTCGTGATGTTGCTTGTTGTAAGCTAATGCTTTCGAGTGTGGTGTTTGAATAAGATTTTGAGGAGAGCTCTCTCATTGTAGAATTTTATTAGAATCCAGTTTTGGATGGATGATATCATTTGGACAGACCTTAGAAGAGTGGAATGGAACTATGGATGTAAACCCCTCAGTAGACTTTTGCATCTCCTTGTCATTGGTCCATGCATCAATTGTCCCTCTTTCAGTACAAGTTCACCTATTGAAATGGCAGATGCCATTGGACTCTCTGAATCTATGTTATTCTTGTATCAGATAACCCGACCTTGCTTCTCCAGATGATGCTGTACCTTCAGAATAGCTTGTGGTGGTTGCCAACCTTTTTTGGTTCCTTCTTCTTGAACTGTGAAATGTCAATTGGTGGATTTGCAACCACTCTTAATATTTCTAGACCCTTAAGGAGGTCATTTTTCTTATGTTTTCTTGAGGGCGGGATTAACACAATGGTAGGAGGTCATTACGTTTGTGTGAATCTTTTTATAAATGTCAAGAGAATTGTCATAGTGGTGGCTTGGTCAAGTCATGGCGGTTGAAATTATTGTATATATAGGATAGCCAAGGTCTAAAATTGATTCTTTCATGTGAAGACCAAGCCAAGTGAACAAGGAGTAAATACTAATTTTGTTGGGTTGTGTAATGCTTAAATAGTTTAAATCAGCTGGTGATGACACTAAAACAATATGTGACGTTGGGTTTTTAACTCTTTATTCAATTTGGAAATTATGTGATGGTGTTGCAAAAGAAGGGAGATTGAGAAAGTCTTTGCTGGGAGCACACATTTTAACTCGCACCCGGGGTTGTCAGGAGGACTTGTGGAAATTTTATATGTAAACAAACTCATGACTCATGATCCTAGGCACATGCATGTAAATATTTTGTAATTTCTAACCATACAAGATGTGGTCACCAATTATAGTTAGAGTACTCTTTATGTTTAACAACTTCTAAAAGGGTTAGAGGTATGCAACTTGGTTGAGGTATGCAATTTGATTTATCATAGATTCTACTTAGGAGATCATGCCTACAAAAACCAGCCGTATCTATGCTTTTCTAATGGGACCAATTCAACAACAATGAGTTTGTTTATATGTCAACCTTCCACTAGCATTGGGAACTCTTCCCTGAGTCCTTGATGACAAAAAAGTCTTGTGTTTCGAGCTATCAAGAAAATCTCTCTTTCAAGTTTGGAGGACTGAAAATCAACTCATATTTTGTTGATTTATTGTTAAGTTCTTGAAAGTTTATTGTTAAGTTCTAGTATTTTGTTTCACGTACATTACATTTACTCACCTTTCATACTGCTTATGTTCTTGAGTCTTGACTAATGAGTAATGACCTTGATCACATGCAGCTTTTACGAGTACTTGCATAAGGTCTGGATACAGGGGAACAAAACTAAAGCGGTAAAGCATTATAGGTGAGAAGCTCTTTCTTTGGTTATCAAACTTACTGAATGTATGTTATCAAGGTGGTTTTTTTGGGTGGTTTCCCCTATGCTTGACGAGGGACAAAGTCAAGTTTATTTTGTTGTAGAGAGAGTCCAGTTATTTTGTTGTAATACTTGATGTACATAAATGACGGTTCATACAGAAATAGTCTTGTATATATATACATTTTCACTGTCGTGTAAAAATTAGGTTATATGTACATATGGTTGTTCGATCTCACATGTCAGTAAAGAATCAGTTGTTCGATCAATGTATTCCTAATATTTACTCTTTGACATCTATTAATAGTTTCTTATAACTTGTAGTGGTTGTCCTTTCTTAATACAGTTAATATTGTTAACAAGTTACAAGACATATAACCATGGCGTTTTGAAAGAACAAAAACTTTTCTTTTGGAAGTCTATCTTTTCCTTCTACTTGCGTCCACCTATTATGCAACTAGAAATTATATTGTGGGTTGAATATTTCATAGGGTGTTATGTACATATGGTTGTTGGAAGGATGTCATTATTGATTTCCAGATTATGACAGGTTTAAGTATACGAAATGTTGACTAAACAAAGGAAACTCTGCCCAAATTCGATAGAATTTGGATAGTGTAACGCCTCATTCTATTTCTTCATATATACTTGGAGTTATCATAGCAAGCTTATAAGTATATTAGTTTTACGACTGGGATGATCTCTTTTTTCTAGTGGTTTTCTTTGTACATTGTTTATTTAAATATGCTTTACTAATTCTTGTTTTATTTTTCTTTGTAGCGATGGGCCCTCAATCAAAGAATGTGAAGAATGTAGCGAAAACTACATTCAAGGGTGTTAAAAAATTGTTTGGTGGCAGTTCCTCTAGTGGTGACGCAGTTGGAAGAAAAAGACAAAGGGCAGACGGCTTAACGGCATCAGCGCGTAGACGGGACCAATTGGAAAAAGAGGTTCCTGAGGTTGATTCGTCTAGTGAAGATAGTGTAGATAGTATAGATAGTGATACTAATGTAAGTTTAGATGTAAATATGGATAAAAGGAAGAGTATAGTAGAAGAGGAGAGTGAGGAAAGTGAGGAGGAGGGTGAGGAGAGGGATGAGGAGAGGGATGAAGAGGAGGATGAGCAGGATGATGATGTGGAAGAATATGTGGTAGAAGACGTACCACCAGTGGAAGAAGCACCTCCGGTATTGGATTTCGTAAGAAAATCCAATGATGATTTGGAGTTTCAAAGAGGTGTGTATGGGGGAGGCCCGTATGAGTCAGAGTTGTTGTATGACTATGCGGTGCATGTCGCTCACGATGTTTGAGAGAGAAGGGTAACATTTTGTTTTTTTTGTGTACTTTGATTTTCTTTTACAAAATCTTTTGTTTCTGTTCATATATATATCTAATGTGCTTTCTCGGTTGTTTCAGGAGGATCGCGGAGCGTTGAAGTGTGTTTCACACTTAGCGAAGTTATCCCAATGGGATTTCAAAAATGAATGTGAAAGGTCTCCGAGATTTGCCGTGCAGTTGAGAAGGACTGGGTTGTTTGATCTCGTGGAAGGTTATCACGAGCATATGGATCCACCATTGATCTCTGCATTTGTGGAGAGATGGCATCCGGAGACCAATACCTTTCATATGCTAGTTGGGGAGATGACTGTGACATTGGACGATGTTGTCCAAATTTGTGGAGTCACAGTTAGAGGAAGAGCGGTGCAAGGGGACAGTAAGCTGAACTTACAACAATCGATAAATCTCCAACATTTTGGTCTGGGGCTCCCTATTGATTTGATTAGGGCGGAGATGGAATCTAGCAGGTTCACTTCAAAAGTAAGGCTAGAATTCATCCGGAAGCATTTTGCGAACAAGGTTCATTGTAACGCCCGTATTTAAAATACGTATTTAGTTATTAATTTATTAATTAAATTATTTATTTAAAAATCGGCTGGATTGGATTTGGGATTTTGGGATACGCGGGCCTGATTTTTTGGGCCCGAGTCTGTTTTGGGCTTGGGTTTCAGACCCAAGTATATAATCACATTGTTCTAGAAAATAGGGTTTTGAGAGAATAAAAAAATAATAAAAATGGAGGCAGAGGTAGAAGCTGGATGGCTAGAGCGTTGGAGCGCGACGATTCGGACGACGAGGGTTCCGTCGAGTTGAGTTTTAATACAGGTGAGTAGATTTTATCTTTCATTGTACTAAAACTATGATTTTCGTCTGTTTAGAATTTACGGATTTACTGTCTAAAATATATAAGTTTTGTTCGTTCTTCCGGTTCATTCTATTCGATGTCGAAATATTCTGCGGGCTGTGAAAAACCAACTTATACTGAGCGACTACTAATTAATTTTAATTAATAATCCACATATATAATCAACTGTTAGTGTGAGTATCGTTGTTTGGGTTGGACTGTATTGATTGGTTGTCGGGTTAGAATCGGGGGTGGCTATTGATGGTGAGTGGAAGGTGGCTGTCGATTTGGTTGTTGTGTGGTTGTGGGATGGAATACAGTGGTCGGGCTATCGATTTGAGCTTGTGTTGTCGGGGCTGTTGAAGCTTGGAATCCGGCATCAATGGCGTCGCATGTGCTGTTTTTATTGAACTCGTTGTTGTGGGGTTTTTCTAAGTTGTTGGTTGATGGCGGAGGAGTTAGGGATGAATGCTGGGTTGTTGGTTGGAGAGTGGGGGCTGTGGGAAGCTTTGAACAGTGTCAATGGCGGTCGGGGGTCGAGTTTTGGAGGTGAGGGGAATAGGGATTTGTTGGTATGGGAAGATGGGGTTTTTCGATATGTGCCAAACCGCTGGAATGGAAGAAGGAGGAGGATGGTGGCTGGTGGTGGCCGGAGTTCGCAGTGGAGGGTGCTGTGAGGAAGAAGGATGAGGAAGACGACATGTTCCTCATAATTGGGCTTGGGCCGTAACTTAGGTTGTTTCTTTGGGCCGGCTATTTTGGTTTTGTTTTGGGCCGGTTTAGATTAAGTTGGTTGGGCCAAAAACTAACTAGATTTCTTGGGCCAATTTCATTAGTGTGTTGGGCCAGTTTTGATTAAGTGTTGGGCCATTTTCAGTTTAGTCTTTGGGCCCAAGATTAGTTTAGTTTGTTATGGGTCCAGTTTCATTTTAGTGGTTTGTGGGCCAAACCAATTAAGGTTTTAGGCGGTTTAAGTTTCATTTTACATTAGCTTGGGTCGAACCCAATTAGCTTTCTTTGGTTTTTTTTTTTCGTTTTGTTTTGGGCTTGGTCCATATATTTTAAAGTGGGTCAGGTTGATTCACTAGGCCAGTGTAGACTTTTGGGGCCGGGTTTTAAGGTTTGGGCTTGGCCAGTTGGGTCCGAACCATTATCTTGGTCATGAGCCCATGAGCCATGCACTTTGACCTTAGCCATGAACCATGGCTATGACCCTGAACCTGTTGAACATAGAGATGACAGTTTGACTTTGACAATGACGTGTTGACTTTGATCGTTGACCGTTGACTTTGACTGTTGACCGTTGACCATGAGGTGTTGACTTTGACCACGACGTGTTGACTTTGACCGTTGATTGTGGAATGTTGACTTTTTCCAGTTTTTCACATGTTTAAGAATATGGACAAATGTAGTAATAAAACGTTGTCGAACATTGTATAATTTTGTTGGTCATTATCTAATTAAGATTTGATGTGAGTAGTGTGTAAAACATATATATATATTGGGCATTGATTGTGGACTGTTTAATTGTGCTACATTTTATGCTGTAAATTGTATGGACAAATCAAATGCTAAAATGCTGTGGAAGCTTGTATGAATTTGGTTGTCATTATCTAATTAAGATTTGACGTTGATATTAGGACATTATATAATATGTTGGGATATATATATGAAATGCAATAGTTTTGGAGAAATAAATGTATAAGCACTTTATTATTATATATGTGAGATGCTACTATGAGGTAGTATAGTATTTGTGGATATTTCCCACGGGATTGTGGCGTAGTGCAATAATATATTGGCACATGAAAGAATGAAAGTGGTTATGAGATATAATTGAGATATTTCTAAATATTGTGGCATAGTGCAATAAGGTATTTGACCTGCACGTGATATAGTGGAATTATTATGAGTCATAAATGGATGACACTTGAATAAACTACGTAACGAAAATCCTAGAACCTAGCTACCACAACTCATGTGATTTGCCTGCGTATTGGCGTGTGTAATTTGATTGGCCCTTTCCGACATTTGATAAATCTGAATGGCCTTCGGGGTAAGGAATGTGATTGGCCCTTCCGGCGTTTCAGGTGAATCTGAATGGCCTTCGGGCGTAAGTAATGTGATTGGCCCTTCCGGCATTTCGCTTAAAATTTGAATGGCCCTTCCGGCGTAGCCGAATAATAGTGGCTTGATTATTCCGTTAAAAAAATAGAACGAGAGGCCGATATTTTATGCGAATAGTGGCGACTTACATAATGGCTTTCGTGTGTGAGGGTTATCCGGTCTGCGGCATCCCGCTCAGGGTAGTTACGCCCGGAGTGGTTCATTATGTAAGGGGAGGCATGTGGATGTACATGTTCGGCGTTGGGAAGCGATTGTGGTAGCCAAGAAAACTAGGTAAGACATAGATACGACGTGATTTTAGGGACACACAAAGAAAGCCGTAAATAATATAATTATGGTAATATGTTGGTTAACTATATATCTTTAAATATATGATTGTATATGGCTTTGCAGAAGTGTGGGTCAAACTAATTACTTGGGCGCAGACCCACCAGCTCAGTAATTGAGCATGAAATGCGGTATGGATATAATATGTTTGGTTGGTTATTTGTTTAGTTAGAACCTAAGGCGCCTCGATGGAGGAACTACATGCCTTTTTATTATGCGTATGGTTTGTTGTGTGGTTAGTGGGAAGTTAAGGCGCCTCAGTGGAGGAACTACCTGCCTTACTTATTGTAGTTAAGAATGTCGTATTAGTTGTTAGAAGTTAAGGCACCTCAGTGGAGGAACTAACTGCCTTATGGATTATGTATGTATATGTATAAATATATGTTGTATTTTAGAGCTACTCACACCAGCATTTTTATAATGCTGACCCGATTTGCATGTTTGCTTATTGGGTGTGTTCATTAAATGAACATAGTTGATAAGTATTGACTAAGTATTGACAGGTTTAGTGTTGAAGAAGATTGGTTGCTGCTTGTGGTTTGTGTTAGCGTCGCATTTCAAGATAGGCTTTGTTTTCCTTTGAGGTGATGTAGATTTTCAGTTGAGATAAGGTTATTTGCATTTTCATTTGTTAATTTTTGTAATGAAGAGGACTTTGGTTTAAGTTTAGAATTTTTATTGGTTTTTAAATTATCCGCATATTTAAAATGTTTATGGGTTTTTGGGAGTTGAGAGTGCGTCACACCTCGGAGATCGAAGAGTCGGGAACAAATAATGTTTTTTCGAATTCTGTCGAAATTCGGGGTGTGACATTCATGATAGCCCTATATGTGACGCTGCTGGGAAGGTGGTGGAGAAGGCCTCGAGTTTCCAGGATGTTCAACGGACTGTTAGAGCTTTTATCCTATTTTGGATGTGCCGTTTTTACTGACAAGTCTGGGACTAGAGTGCCTATATGTTATCTGAGGCCGTTGTTGAAATTCAGTTAGATAGAAGAGTATGCATGGGGTGCAGCAATTTTGGCGTTTTTGTATAGAGGTCTCGGGGCTGCCACATGTGCGAAGGTGAAAAGAGTTACAGGCTATATGACTCTTCTACAGGTAAAACTTGAGTATTTTAGAGTTTATTTTTTTAATGTTAATTATTACTCTATCAATATGTTAACTATTTGTATATATCTAGGCGTGGATCTATGAGTATTTTCCGGTATTCATAACAGTCCCAAACTTCAACTATACTTCGTCTCAGCCGCGTGCTCATAGACACATCCCAGTTGCTTCACACTATTACGATACAACGTATACATTGCAGTTTTATCGAGCGATAATTGATGATTTGAATGAGTTCAATGTAAGTATTTAAGTTTAAGTTTAAGTATTTAAGTTTGTTTATATTTTTTTTTAGTAATTAATCATTGGAGTTGTTAATGACACATTTGATTTTGTTTCAGGTTGTTCGGCATCCCTACAAAAATGTCAGAGATATAAACCTGATCGATGACATTGCATTTTTTGAGGGATTGCTATGTTTTTTCAACATTGTCGAGCTTTACGCTGTCGCAAGGGTGGTGCGTCAGTTGGGTCACGTGCAACTTGTACCTAAAGATCCTCCAATACCAAATTGAAGAACAAGAACTATGGCAGGACGCAAGTATGAGGTGAACTGGACCAATATTGGGCCACTTTATTGGGAGTCGTGGCAAAATCACGTGATCCAACCCTGCAACCGAGGACCTATCTCGTCTTATCCATGGGAGTGTCATCAAAACTACATGACTTGGTATGCGAGGAATTCTCATGTAGTTTTGGTGAACCCTGAGCTTCTTCCTATTCATCCCTCCCTGGAGACACTGCCTAATTGTTCACCGATTGTAAGTATTGTGATTTTTAATTAAGTTTCTCTAACTGTGATTTTTTGCATTCGATTGGTAACTTATCTTGATTTTCCATTTTTTGACAGAACGACATCATCAATGAAACCAGTCGTTTGCTAGAGAGAGGTCTGCAATTAGCTGTGAATGATATGCTAGAGGAAGCAAGGTCCTCCTTCGAACAGACGTACAACTTGACTAGGTGCAAGTACATTGGTGGGCGCTATAGTTCATGATTTGTTTCTGTTTAGGGTTTGTAACTTTGTAATTTGTTTGATGGATGTAATTTGTTTTAGTTTAGGGTTTGTAATTTTGTTAACTTCGAATGAATGGATGGATATGATGTTTGAATGAATGTTGGATGTTTGAATGGATGAATGATGTTTAATGTTTGAATGGAATTTGATGAATATGAATGGATGAATTTGATGAATGGGTGTTTGATATTTGATGTTTGAATGGAATTAAGTGGAATTTGATGAATATGAAAGTGTTGTAAAAACAAAATGAATTTTGAATTTTTTTTTTCCAAACGACCTAGCCGCATCGTTTGGCATAAAGGCCAAACGACCTCATCAGATCGTTTTCCCTTTATACCAAATGACTTCGGCAGATCGTTCTCTTTTAATCCCAAACGGCCCATCCACATCGTTTGGGATTAAAGTCAAACGACATGGTCAAGTCGTTTGGCCTTTATACCAAACGACATGGCTACATCGTTTGGTCTAAAGGCTAAACGACTTCGCCAGATCATTTGACTTTTATACCGAACGACATGGTCACATCGTTTGGTATAAAATACAAACAACTTGTTCATGTCGTTTTTCTTTAATCCCAAACGATGTGGCTGGGTCGTTTGGGATTAAAGCCAAACGACTTGACCGTGTAGTTTCGGTCATTATTGACAACATACGAACATTATTTTAAATCACTCGATTGCAGTCCGAATCAACTAGTCGATCACTCGATTGCCATCCGAATCAACTTAGTCGATCATTCGATTTCCAAATTACTCGATTGCCATCTGAATCAACTTAGTCGATCACTCGATTTCCAAATCAAATCAAATAAAAGCCCTAACATTATTTCCAAATAACATAAAAATCAAATCAAATTACACTTGTTCCAAATTACATCAAAATATCAAATTACATCAATATATCACTTAGTCGATCGCTCGATTTCCAAATCACTCGATTATCGTCCGAATCAACTTAGTCGATTACTCGATTTCTAAATCAAATCAAATAAAAGCCCTAACATTGATAACATAAAAATCAAATCAAATTACACTTGTTCCAAATTACATCAAAATATCATATCGACAACATACAAACAACTTAGTCGATAACATGTACTGTTGGGTCTTCAACGAGCTCGTTTTCCCATATTAAATTGGGAATGTTCAATGCCATAAATTGCAATTGCCTTGCTGACAAGGCCAAATTCCAACTTTCAGCAATATCATATCGAGCTCTAAGCCATTGGCGCATTACTGGAGGAACCGGACAATCTTCAACAAGTTCAACATTGACAAAATGATTTCCACCAACATGTGCGCTACCCAACACTTGGGTCACTCTCTCAAGATTTGCTTGGGTTCTCAGCGGCATGAGAAGGAAGTATTGTGAGCTCCTAAATGCGTAGGACAACATTAAATCTTGAAGCAAATAAGTATCCAAACAAAGGGCATGCTCATCCACTTATTTAAGGGTGTGTAACCTTCTTCATGTAGGATTTCCTTCATCGAATAAAAACCTCACTTTGATTGTACAAAGTACAATAAAGGGAGGTTGTCGATAAAATCTTCGTCTGAACTCCCTTCTCATCCGTGGCCATTCTTCTTGACTTCTTCCTAATGCAATGCAGAAAAGCTCTATAACCGCTAGTTGCCATCGCCAACAGGGGTCATGGACTTTAACAATGTATTTATGCATTTCTTCAGAATATCCAACCCGTAATCCTTAGGACCCTCGTCTTTCCAAAGTCTAAGCCATCTCTCACATTTCGTTGGTGGTGTGTTTTTGAGAAAGGCTTATTTCTTGGTGTGGTTGTTTTGGTGTTTTGGAGAAGGCTTATTTCTTGGTGTGGTTGTTTTTGGTGTTTTTGGAGAAGGCTTATTTCTTGGTGTGGTGTGGATGTTTTGGGTTGGTATTTTTGGAGAAGACTTCTTTCTTGGTGTGGTGTGGGTGTTTTGGGTGGGCGTAGTGTTTGGTTGTGATGAGACCCACTCTTCATGGTCACGTTGAGAATGTTCAAAATGAGATGGATCTCGCTTTGAAGAGTTATCATCTCCAGTTGGAAGCTTTCTGCTGCAGCTATCTTTCGGCCGACCTTTGGTTTTTGCTTCCTCACGAGGTGTACTAGCCATGTACTTTTCGATGCGGCAATCTCCATAAGCTTCCTAATCATAACCCTCTACTCTTCTTCAGAAACTATTGCAAACCTATTCATGAACAAGTCCATCGAAGGTGTAACATCGGGACCAACACCCACTAACACATTGGGAGAAGCAGACAATGTTTTCCAAAAGGGGTCGATAGCAGTCAAAGGGATGGACCGCTCTTGCTCTTCAAACTCATTAATTCATGAGCACATGGCGGTCCATGGCTCGTCGCAAAATAACACCAACACCTTATCTCTCCATCTTTAACACGCTTTATCGCGGGTATCTATTTCTTCAAATAACAAGTCCAAACACTTTGCGTGAGACAAGGCCTCTCGAGTTCACGAAACAAAGAAATCGGTGGTGGTCTTTGAAGTTACAATCATACTTCTCTCGAAGGTAGCTCTAATCTCGGACATCCGGATCTCTAGAATCGGGTGGATTAAGCTAAACATACTCAAAAAAATCATGACAGTTTGCATTTCCTAGTACACGCTTCACCTGAGCATGAGACCCTTCAACTCTATTGGTCGTTGTACTCCCAAAGTGAATGTGTTGGTCAGTCCAACAACATACAAATCGATCCCTGTGAGGAAACTAAGTGTCTCGCAAATAACTAACAAAATTAGAGTACTCAACCCTGTAATATTTTTCCAAAGCATCCCATCTACGCTGGAAAATAACCTCTGTCTTCGATTTGACTACAGTGTTCCACAAGAACTGGGCCTTCTCTACAAGTTCTGTAGTTGGAAAAATATTGTAACATTTTGAAAGGACGCACGTAGCGATATGCCATCTACATAGATGCTTGTGTGCGTTAGGGAAAACTCTGTCAGCGGCACTCATCAGGGCCAAGTCCCTGTCAGACACGATCACAGATGGGCTTATGTCACCAAGCAAGCCACTAAAATGATGCAGGGCCCACTCATAGTTGACTGTTGTTTCAGATCGGCGACACGACACCGCGATGAAAGATTTCCGCGTTGAAGTCACTGACAAAGCAACCTGCGAAAGGCCACCGATACCGTTAGTTTTGTAGGTAGCGTCTAACATGAAAAATTGTTGGAAAAGTCCGAGCCAACTTAACACCTTCTGGATGGGCCCATAACAATCCCGTTATCTCCTCAGTATTTCCATCCTATCTCAACTCCTCAAAATAATGTTCTTTTGCTAACAACTCACGCAATCTCTGCAATTGTGTGAGACCGTTCATATCCATTTCCTCACCTTCCGCGCCTTTGGTGTAGACTTGGGATATACTAGAGATGTTATCGTGATACCTATTCTTGATGGAATCCAAAATTTGTTTAGGTTTTATTCCACACTTACTCATCTCTGACAAATACTCGAACTCTGGAACGGTTAGTCGAGTAGCAAATGCATGTCCTTCAAGGGTCTTCGCCAATGGATGATTGTGAACACCATTAAGAACGACAATTTTCCAACTATCGACAGTGCCACGTTGGAAAACACCTTTTAACTTAAATGGACATCCCGATTTCTTGGTTCCCGACCTTCTCTTATTAGCCCTCTATTCGCCTTCCTTCTTGTGTAACCGATATACACCCGAGCACTCGCAAGCCAAATTCAATCTTACTACTCGGTTTTCTTTGGCACACTCCGACTTTTCAATGACCACAACAACATTAACTTGTCTTCCTCTAGCGGTTGCCCAACCGATTGCCTCGCTACGTGTATGAAAGACCTAAACACATAAAAAACAACAATTATTATTAATACACTAATAAAATTACATTTAGAAAATTTTTAAAAAAAAATGAAATCAATGCCTACTCAATCATACCTCTTCCGTAGTAAAAATTTATGTTGTATCACTTAAAATCGGTTGACAATCCACATCATTCGAGTTTGCAGAGGATTGGTTCCCGGATAGCGGCAAAGAATTATACATATAGAAGAATAAAACAATAGTCTCAAACAATTTGCATTTAGTTTCAAAGTCACAAAAAAAAACTTTTAATTAAATTTAGTCCAAACGACCAAGCCATGTAGTTTCATAGAGGGTCCAAACGACCCGGCCATGTAGTTCTATAGTGTCCCCAAACGACTCGGACATGTCGTTCTATAGTGTTACCAAACGACCCATCCATGTAGTCCTATAGTGTAACCAAATGACCCAGACATGTCGTTCTATAGTGTTCTCAAACTACATCGCCATGTAGTTCTATAGTGTTATCTACACCATAATAGGATATTTGCAACACACACCTTTTTTGCTTTGCAACGCTTATTTATCGTTAGCAATGTTGTAAAGCGTTAGTTTATTTTGGTGAATTTCTGGAATTAATTGCTAACGCTTGAAAATCGTTTGAGAAGCGTTACAAATCCAAAAAACCAAAACAACATCGAAATTTCGAAAAGAAAGAAACAAAAAAGAAATCGCGCTCGGTATGTGAGAATAGCAAACCTCTCTTTCTCTCACGGCCCGCTAGGTTAGGGTTTTCTTATCATTCCTCTTTCTCTCCTTCAACCCCTCCTCCTCTTCTCCGAACAATCACTTCCTACCTTTTTTCTTCCTTTTCTAATTCCCAACAAAAGGATTGTGTTGAAACTAAAGCTTTGAAAACCAGTTTTTGGCCCGAGAAAGACTTTGTTGTTGAAGATGATGACGAAGAAGAAGAAGGGTATTCTTTTGTTTTGATGGTCCTTCTATAAAGAATGAGTTTGGTTTAAGTTCCGAAGCGAACTTCGGTGTTCGATAAGCAATTTTAAATAAAGAAACGGTTTTTGACTTGGCGAAGTTTGTTTGTTTATCCTCATTTCTGAAGAAAAACTTGTTTTACACTTTCCTTTCGAAAAGAGAACCCAAGGACCGAAAGAGGAATCGGCTTTTAGTTTAGCTCTCTCGAACAATCACCACCACCATCTTTTTGCTTGTAGTTGAGGTAAATTTATATTTGTAAGTTTGGAATTGTTAATTGAAAGTTGATTGGGGTTTTAGTCCTAGAAAGAGGTGGACATACACATGAATATCCAAACTTATGGACACAAGAAGGATTTCTAACAACATTAACTCAGAACGACGCAAACGACTTGCCAGCAGAATCTTTTCATCAGAAGATGGTGTTGCGAATGGTAGAGGAAGAGTTCTTGGTGGAAGTTGTGCTATTAATGCTGGTTTTTATAGTAGAGCTGATGATGACTTCTTTAAACAACCTGGGTTTAAATTGAATCTTGATTTAGTGAACAGGTCTTATGATTGGATTGAAAAAGCTGTTGTTCTTAGACCTCAGTTGAAAACCGGCAATCCGCTCATGATGGACTTCTTGAAGCTAATGTTACACCTTATAATGGTTTTAATCTTCATCATGTTGTTGGGACTAAGATTGGTGGGTCTACTTTTGATGGTTTGGGAGAAGACATAGTCTTTGCTGATTTACTTAATCATGCTAGACCTTCAAATATCATGGTGGCTCTTCATGCGGTGTTGAAATATTCTCGCTCAATACCCTTTCTTCCGATTACTCGGTACTCCTATTCTTTCCATTCAACAAACTTCTTGTATTACATTCTATTATTTTGTATGTGTGTTTGTTTTGGTTGGAATTCATATTGTAATACATGTTTAGAATGGCCCTTTGCTTGAAAAAGATTAAGAAACATCACCCATTGGTGCTTTTAGAATAAGCTTAAGAGTTAGTTTCAATACTCTCACTGTATTTTAAAATTGTGAGTTGGTTGGGTGTCCGCTTAAAACAGTGTTTCATTGAGTTATTAATTGTCATGATGAAATTGCTTCTTAGTTAAAACTAATATTTATGTATTTGAAGAATTCAAGCTGCAATGTTATTTGCAATTGATATCAGGATGGACGTCGAGTTCTTATGATTGAGAGAGATTTGAGCGAGCGCATTGCATTGTTGGGGAACTGTTACAGCCGGAGGATACCTGAAATTGATAGAGCTTGGCCTTCAAGGTAGGCATGAAATTCTGAATGTGAATATATTTTAGCTCACAGTCAACATATTGATGTGGCTCAACCAGATGTCTCAGATTGTGTAGAGGAAATTGATGCTCAAAGACAACACTATTTTTATATATCGGCAAGACAAAAAATATCGCATCTTTCTTAAGTAAAAATAAATAAAAAAGCCTCCACGAAGAAAGAAATGGAATTATTAATGGTGAATCTTGAAGGAATACTCAACTCTTTATCACGGTCGATCGAATTGAAACACTTCGAACGTCGGTTTACGAGCTTGTCGAGTTATTGACTACGCTCACGACAACAACACTATTCTTCAAGAATCAGTAGTAGAAGAAGAACAACAACAACTTGCCAATCAAGTTTCAAAAGAAAATGCACCTTGAAAACACTCAATCACCTACTTGCTTTTATTTCCTCTCCTTCCTTAAACCAGTTTAGTTTTGACCACTTTGTTTTATTAACTATATGAAATTGTTTGTTTAATGAATATGTGTTTTTTCTGCAGGTGGTTGTTGATGCACCTTGTCGTTTGTCTTGCCCAAATTAGTTTTCGGGTTTCGAAAGCATGTCCAAAGAGTTATTTCAGATTGGTGAATGTATACTTGACCGCCTTATATCTACTTGTAGTCCAAGAGATATGCTCACCGTTATCTGCGAGGTCAATCTTTATTAATTGTTCGAGGTTGGTAATCTTTGTTTTCAACATGTTTCATTGTGTTTTTTTATTGAATCAATTATTATATATACTCATAAAGGGATGTGCAAGGAACCCCGCTTCTTTTACTCCTCTGTTTGTTTGCTCTATCAAAAGGTAAAAGCCGTTGAATGTTGAAAAGTTTTACTCATCTTGTTTACCAACCGAATCTACCCTATAAAGTTCACACATTTTATGCATGTAAGACTCGAGAGATGAAATTACTTATTAAGCTAGGTACAAGTATAATGTCAAGAGAGCTCGAGATAGTTTCTTGATGCATTTATTTCTTCCTTGCGGTGCTTATATCCCTCCAAAGACGTCACTTTGAGCATATAAAGAAGCGTTGCCTCGCAGTCCTTAAGGTTCTACAAGTCGTTTCTTCCGAGTTAGATGATGAAACTTCGGGATTCATATCAGCTCAATCGTCAATTGAAGCAATGCCCACGGTAAGGATCTCGCAGAGGCATCTCGAAACAGATTCACACTTGCCTGCTTGTAAAGAAAAATTTGAGCTTTGAACCGAAGCACGCCCGGATGCCATGTAACCATATGTATCCGCGCTGAATGTATTGTTCCATGGTTGGTTCAAGACAACTCCTGCCTTCAGTATGCCGTCTTGAACTGCCACCACGGGGATCTACTAGTGCTTTCAGTAATCGGAGTTCTAGCAGAAGCGATAGGACTAGCGGTGCAAGTAGTAACACCGGTGCAAGAGTCTCCGTTGCCTTTCCGGATTCACTTCTTCTCGGAGAGGTAAAGGGGCTTGATAAAATTTGCACTATTAATATTCAAGATAAACTTTTAACTATAATCCAGCTAACATGTAGTACTTGATTGCAGTGGGAAGATCGTGTGCAGAGAGGGCTCTTCCGCTACGATGTCACTGCTTGTGAGACTAAGGTTTGATAATATTCCTTCCCGTTTTTGTTTTTGTCGTAGATCCTTCATGGGCATTTTTTGTCGGGATGAGAAATGACCTCGGAGTGTCGAGAGATAAAAATGTGGACCATGCCATTGTTCTAAAACTGCTTTGCATTCTGTGCAAGTGATCCCCTTATTGTCTACTTCATGATCTTTTCTTGGTCGACTATTTTATCTTAATGCTAGGCCGGATCTCTTTTGGAGCATTTGTGGAAATAAATGGGCGTACGGTTTTCAACAATGCAAGCTGTTATCTCTTGTTTAGGATCATAGTATGAAAACTTTTTTTATGGTGATAGTCCAACAATAAGTTTGTGAGGTTTAGAAAATCGCTCAAAGTTGTGAATGTTTGTGAATGTATATGGTTGGATTAGTTTTGTACTTTATCGGTTTTTTTTCCCATGTATATTATGATTTCTTTGTAAAATAGTATGAAAATGTATTGTGTACCGGAAAAGGGGGCATCTTTTTGTAGGTTTAGCTAGTTGCTACAAAATATGTGAAATTACATTTTTTTTTTATCAGCAACCCATCAGCAACGGTCCATAACCGTTACAAATGATTTTTAAATTAATTTTTTTAAATTAACTAACAACTTTGCAACGGTTAAAAACCGTTACAAATTACCAACGCTTAAAAAGCATTTGTGAAATAAAAAAAACGTTGCAAATATTTTAAATTTGTATACAAAATAGTTATAAAAAGTGTTGCAAATCATTATTGCAACGCTTAAAAAGCGTTGGAAATTTCTATTTGCAACGCTTATTAACCATTGCAAAATTTTCCAACACTTTACCCACGCCATATTTGCAACGCTTAAAAAGCGTTGCGAAAATTATTAGCAACGCTTTTTTGCCGTTGCAAATAACCTGTTATGGTGAAATGACCCAGCCATGTCGTTTGGGCTCGGGTTTTGCATTCATTCAAGTGTTTTGCATCCATTCATTCATTCAATCAATCAAGTGTTTTGTATTCATTTTAATCAAGTGTTACCTCATTATTTAGGTTTGCACTTTGTCATCGACAATTTCTCGGCATCTTATTTGCTCGACTTGTCGCATCTTCAAATTCTTCACCTTGACCTTCAACATTTTGTTCCACTTCTTCACTTTCAACATATCTTCTATTTTCTCCTTCTCTAATTTGTTGTTCTTCTCTAATTTGTTGCTGTACCTCAAACATAACCTCAAATGCTTCTTCTTCATCTTCGTATTCCATTTAGAGAAACTTAAGTATTCTAATATGTAGAGAAACTTGAATATGTAGAGAAATTTGAGTATTCTATGTAAACCCTAAACTCTAAACTGAGTGAATGAGTATTCTATATATATTTGAAATTTTGATATATTTCGAATAATTGAGTGAAATATATTTGTAAACCCTAAACTCTAAACCCCCAAACTAGTTTATTATTTACAATTGAATAAAAAAAAATGGAAAATAACAAGTTTAGATATAAAACAAATTATTATTTTAGATTTGGATAATTGAGTGAAATATGTTTGAAATTAAATTTTTTTTTATGTCGGTACGAAATTTGTAAACCCTAAACCCTAAACCCAAAACCCAAACCCCCAAATTAGTTTATGATTCAAAATTTGAAAAAGAAAATAATAAATAATAAGTTTATAAAAAAAACAAATTATTATTTTGAATAATTAAGTAAAATATGTTAGTATGAAATTTGTAAACAACTCTAAACCCTAAACCTTAAACCCTAAATCCTAAACCCCAACCTAGTTTATAATTCACAATTTTAAAAATAAAATAAAAAATAACAAGTTTAGATATAAAACAAATTATTATTTCAAATAATTAAGTGAAATATGTTGGTACGAAATTTCTAAACCCTGAACCCTGAATTCCAAACCCCAAACTAATTTATGATTCACTATTGAAAAAATAATAATAATAACAAGTTTAGATATAAAACAAATTATTATTTTAGATTTTAGCATGTTTGATTACATGTTTTAACTTGGTTATAAAGATATTATGTCATAACAGATAAAGAGTGCAAAGTGCATGTAGTTTTATTGGTGTAATTGTGTTGTTTCTAACCCAATTTTTTAAATCGGATTTCAATTTTTATAATTCAATTGAAATCGTTTGAGTGCGTTTGGATGCGTTTGAGTGCGTTTGGAATCATTTGAGTGCATGTCCATGTCATTTGAATGTACACTCAAACTACGTGACCAAGTCGTTTAAGTGTATACTCAAACTACATGACCAAGTCGTTTGAGTATATATGGACAAGTTGTTTGAGTGTTACTCACACTAACACTCAAACTACGCGGCCATATCGTTTGAGTACGTGTACACTCAAATTACGTGACCAAGTCGTTTGAGTGTATATTCAAACTACATGTCTACGTCGTTTGAGTGTACACTCAAACTACATGACCAAATCGTTTGAGTGTATACGTACTCAAACTACATGGACAAGTCGTTTGAGTGTTACTCACACTAAAACTCAAACTATATGGCCATATCGTATGAGTGTATACTTAAACGACTTGGTCATGTAGTTTGAGTATACACTCAAACGATATGTATACGTGCTCAAACTACATGGACAAGTCGTTTGAGTGTTACTCACACTAACACTCAAACTACATGGCCATATCGTTTGAGTGTATACTCAAACTACATGGACATGTCGTTTGAGTGTACACTCAAACGATATGGTCACGTAGTTTGAGTGTTGGTGTGAATAACACTCAAACGACTTGTCCATATCGTTTGAGTATACACACAAACGACTTGGCCATGTAGTTTGAGTGTAACTCAAACTCAAACTAACACTCAAACGACGTGACCTTGTAGTTTGAGTGTACACTCAAACAATGTGGTCACGTAGTTTGAGTTTACACTCAAACGATGTGGTCGCGTAGTTTGAGTGTGCACTCAAACGACGTGGCCATATCGTTTGTGTATATACTCAAACGACTTGGCCAAGTCGTTTGAGTGTACACTCAAACTACGTGACCACGTCGTTTGAGTGTAAACAGAAACGACCCGGAGAGTTCGTTTTGGCGATACCGATTGAATTGGTTGCTGGGCTTGGGCTTTGATGGCAAACTTGTAATATGACAAATTTGTAAAATTTCTTTTGTTTTTTAGGGGTTGCCCAATCCAATTTGATGAGTGCCCATCACCAAGATTAATCAAACATGAATGAAGACAAATGTATGGTACAACTAAAGTTGATAAACTAGTATTAGTATTTGATGTACACAACTACAGATCCAAGTAAAACTTTCATTCATGTAGCAATCTGTTGAATGTTGGTGTCAACTGTCAAAGGCCTAGCTTAAATAAATTTGCTGTCAACTATATATGTGGCATTGTAGGATAATTCTCTTTCTTGATCTCGTTGTCATTGTCCTTTGATTGCTCAAATGGTCAATCGTTTGCTCTATCAAAGACTCAAGTTGTTCATCAACTTCTTCGACCTGGAGGTGTGGGAAAAATAAGATGGCTAATGTTAAAGAAACTTCATAAGTGAAAATTCGATTGATATAATTTGATCTTCATTCATATGCATGTCTAAGTGTGCCTTAGGGTATAGGTCGAATTTATGTATTTTTTATGATATATGAATTCAATCGAATTTCTAATACTATAGATTTTTTTTTTAACATTATCGAAAAAAAAAAAATTACTGTAGATTTTAGGTTTATTAGGGCCTGCTTGATAAAAATTAGGGGTTAGAAACTGAAAAACTAACGGAAGAATGCGCTTACATGTTGTGCATCCTTGGCAACTTCTTCAGCTATCAACAGTCAAAAGGGATTGCTTCAACTTGTTATCATCAGGATTCAGGAACTTTTGTCGAAACTGCATCAACCATCTCCTCTGCCCCTTCCATAACTTCTTCCACAACTTCAGCGACTACTTTTGCCTCTCCTATGTCATGGAATGAAGGAAATAAAACTCAAATAAGTAAAATCTTGTATGTGGGTGCTTGATGTCACAGTATATAACGAGCAAGATATACATAATACCATATCTTTGACAGTTTTCCTCAGCCTTACCTAGTAGTCTTAGCAACCGTTCCAGTTTGATCCTTGGACATGGTAATATTGTTTGCAATATGTGCTTCACCCTGTATAATCCATTTACTTTGATTTTTGGTATGGATCCTCAACTCGACAAGGCCTATTAATTATTTCATATTCACTCGTGCAATCAAACAGGGAATAAGAAAAGCATTCCAATGAATAAGAACACAAGCTTCCATCAAAATATGTGTAAAAGTATTTATGTTTAACGGTAGCTAGATGACTAGTTGGTTTTTGAATAACTAACTTGATGTACTATAGAATACCAGGATGAGAAAGTTTGTCGAGGAGGGAGTGATTCCTGCTGCGAATTGTTATTGCTGCTGCTGCTGCTGCTCTGAACTATAAACTCTCTACATAAAATCAGAAGAATGGAGAAATGTAAACCTTTCGATCCGATTGGTTAAAGCATTACTAGAACAATTTCTCATGAGCAAATTACATTTTCTGCATAGAGCGCAATATGTTAATTAGTGGTTGTAAGAAGAATATCGCAAGCCATTCAGTGATACATTGGATCTATGTCTAGTCCAAGGAATCGTTGGTGGGAAATCCGATGAATGACTGATGTTGCTGGCAATCTTATCAGTGTGGACATTGTGGTTAATCTTAACAGAACACTGTACTTTCAAGAAGTATTTAGCATTCTTAAGCTAATGAAGGTTAACGAGTGCTTAATACAGATTGGACTAGAATATGAATATCACATGGTCATAGAATAGAACTTTGGACGCTCCAGATAAAGCACCAGTTGCTGTTGTCGTTATCCCTCACATGAGTAGAGAAAACGAAGTCCATTCTGTGTGGAAATATTTGAGCCGACCAGCTTCAGTTAACCTCGACTGGCGACTCGCTTCATGCCGCCGAAAAGACTTCCAGTACCTTCAATGCAACCCGCGCTCAACTTGGTCTTGCCTGAGGCGCGACCCGCGCCCAAGTCTATTTTCAGAAGAAATTGTGGACCGCGAGTTTGCAATAAGAGTTAGAGTTTTTGGCAAAACCTAACACCCAGAAAACACACGAGAGACAACACAAAAGTCAAAGAAAACTCAATCTTGAAAGCTATCAAGATTGAGAGATAACCTTTACAGAGATACAACCCTGTAAAGAGATAAGAGTGATCTAGTAAGGTGAGAGACTGAAAAGAGATATTGTAATCTTCCTTCCCACTTTATAAAGAACTAACTCTTGTGGAAGTAGGCACCATTAGCCGAACTACGGTATATCTTTGTGTTGTGGTATGCGTTTAATTCTAATTTACATTATTATCCGTTGTTAATAGTTGTTTAACGAGTTGGGCATGTTAGTATAGGTTGTAGTTGATATTTAAAAGTTGTCTGGAGTTGAATTGTGTTCAAATACAAGTTATCTGTGTAATGGGGGAATCGATTGGTATTGGTATAAACCCCAACAAGTGGTATCAGAGCATTGGTTAGATTAGCTTAGGGTGTTATCCAAATCTTGGTCGGAAGGTGTTTGACAAAATTCTTGAGAGAAGATTTGAGTTTAAATAACTTGTAGAAATGGATCATTCCGTGAACACTTGCATGACGAGTCTGAATAGAAAGAACTACACTTTATTGCAAGGACTTGGCACAACCCATTGAGAATGGAGGAGATAGACCGGAAACGGTTGTTGTGGCTGAGTGGAGTAAGCTTGACAGAAAAGCAATTGGGTATATTCAACAGTGGATTGACGACAGTGTCTTTCACCATGTATCCCAAGAGACAACAACTTTTGGCTTGTGGAAGAAACTCGAAGACCTTTATGAGAGTAAGTCGGGCGAAAATAAAGTGCTGGTCGTTAAGAAGTTTGCCGACACAAAGTACCAAGAAGGTTTTTCAATGTCTGAGCATCTTAACGAATTACAGAATATCATCGATCAGATGCATTTGATGAAGATTGATTTGGGAGACGAAGTTGAGGCTTTGTTTCTATTAGGCTCTCTACCCAAAAGTTGGGAGACATTAGCAGTCTTTCTACACGGAGCAGCCAATGATGGAATAGTTACCATGGAGATGGCTACCGCGTCTTTGTTGAATGAGGAAACTAGAAAGAGTTCAAAAGGCAGCTCCTCTCGCTCAGAGATCCTTGTCACAGAGAAACGGGGGAGAGATAGATACAGAAAACCATCTCGTTCTAGAGGTGATGACAAAAGTAAATCTAAGGGTGAAGCTAGAACTCCTAAGGCAGAGAGGCAATATTACTATTGTGCCACCAAGGGCCACTTCAGATATGAGTACAGAACACTGAAGAGGGATGAGAAGAATAATTGTGTACATGAAGACATGGTGCAGAGGAACGGAAACACAGGCAGAGATACTACCGCACTAGTTGACGACCTAGTAGAAATTGTGTCAGATTGTGGTGTGTCTTTGTCTTAGTACCTCATGTCGGGATCTGAGTGGGTGATAGATACTGAGGAGGATCCTATCACGTCACACCGCACAGGGAATTCTTCACTACCTACAGCTGTGGTGAATATGGTGAAGTGAAGATGGGTAACACTGGCGTCTCGAAGATTATAGGCATTGGAGATGGTCATGTAGAAACCAATGTCAGCTACACCTTGATACTCAAGGATGTAAGACATGTCCCTGACATTCGGCTAAGCCTAATTTCGGCTGGGAAGTTAGATAACGATGGCTTTGTAAACTCGTTTGGTAACGGAGTATGGAAACTGAGCAGAGGTTCCAGTGTAGCAGCCAAAAGGAAGAAAACGTGCTCTCTTTACAAAACACAGGCTAGTATGTGTAAAGCAGAAGTGAATGTGGTAGAAGAAGAAGCTTCCTCCGAATTGTAGCACAAGAGACTGTGTCATATGGGCATAAAAGGGATGGAAGTTCTTGCTAAGCAAAAGGCCTTGCTAAACATCAAAGGCACATATTTAAATACATGTACTCACTGTTTGGTAGGAAAGCAACACAGGGTGTCTTTCCAAAGATTCTCGTCTCACAGAAAGGACAATGTCCTTGAACTAGTGCACACAGACTTATATGGTCCTATAAAAGTGAAGTCCCATGGGGGAGCTTCATACTTCGTGACCTTCATTGATGATGCATCAAGAAAGATATGGGCCTATAGTCTGAAGACCAAGGATGAAGTACTTGGCGTGTTTGAGAAATTCCACAGCATGGTGGAAAGAGAGACTGGGAAGTTGTTGAAATGTATTCGCTCAGATAATGGGGGTGAGTACATTGGGTCGTTTGAAGAGTATTGCCAGAGTCATGGGATTCGTCATGAGCAGATCGTTCCCAAGACACTGCAACAGAATAGAATAGCAAAGAGAATGAACCGTACCATTGTAGAGAGAATGAGATGCATACTGTCTCACTATAAGCTACATAGAACCTACTGGGTAGAAGCAATGCGTACAGCCGTGCATGTAATCAACCTATCGCCTTCGAAGCCTCTGAATAGTGACTATCCAGAGAGAGTATGGTCAAGCAGAGATGTTGATTATGGATACTTGAGGGTATTTTGGTGCAGGGCATTTGTGCATATTTCGAAGGATGAGAGATCCAAGCTTGATGACAAAGCCAAGCAGTGCATTTTTCTAGGTTATAGAGATGAAAAGTTTGGTTACAAACTCTATGATCCGATTAACAAGAAGGTAATCCGAAGTCGAGATGTTGTGTTCCTGGAAAACCAAACCATAGCAAAGTTTGAGGAGGGTGAGAAGCTACAGGCTTTCACCAATGATCTTGTTGATTCAGAACCAGAAGTTCCTACTGTGGAATGTGCAGAAGGCATTGAAAATACAGAGAACCATGAGTTTGAATCTCATGATGGGATATAACCTATTGGTATAGAAGATGCAGATGAGATGTATGAACCACCACCAGAGCAAGCAGAAGTGCATCCTCTTGAGGCACCAGCAGATGGGGCAAGGAGGTCAAACAGAGAGAGACTAGCTTCAACCAGGTATCCACCACATACGACGCGTCTTTACTATCGATGGTGGAGAACCTATGTACTATCAAGAGGCACTTGAAGGTACAGACAAAGAAAAGTGGTTGAAGGTCATGCATGTCAAGATGGATTCTTTGCATAAGAATCACACTTATGAGTTAGTTGAGAAACCGCAAGGACGAAAAATTCTCAAGAATAAGTGGATATACAAAGCCAAGCATGAGGAGAATAATCCTCACCCAAGGCACAAAGATCGCCTTGTTGTGAAGGGATTCGATCAAAGGAAAGGTATTGACTTTGATGAGATTTTCTCTCCTGTAGTGAAGATGACTTCTATCCGTGTGGTATTGGGTATGGCCGCAAGTATGAACCTAGAGGTTGAGCAGCTAGATGTTAAGACAACTTTTCTTCATGGAGACCTTGAAGAAGATGTCTACATGGACCCGACCCGAGGGTTTGAGGTCAAAGGCAAGGAGCACCTAGTATCTGGCCGATAAAGAGCTTGTATAGGTTGAAAGCAAGCACCGAGACGGTCGTACATAAAGTTTGATTCCTTTATGGCGAAGCAAGGATACAAGAAGTCCGCTTCCATCATTGTGTATTTGTTCGAGATTTCCGCACGGGGATTTCATTGTGCTTATTGTTGTATGTGGATGATATGTTGATAGTTGGCCCAAACATCAACAAGATATCCAAGTGAAAAAAAGACTTGAGTAAGTCATTTGAGATGAAGGGATTTGGGTCAAGCAAAGCGCAGATACTTGGGATCGCGGATCACTCATGACGAAAAAGGGAAGTTGTGGCTTTCTCAAGAAAGCTACATTGAAAGGTGTTGAAGAGATTCAATATAGATCAAAGCCCGGGCCGGTCGGTTGTTTGCTTGGTGGCCAGTTTCGCATGACCAAAGAGATGTGTCCAAAGGGTGAGCATGAGCAGACTCAGATGGAAAAGATTCCTTATGCATCCACAGTGGGCAGTTTAATGTATACAATGGTGTGTACAAGACCGGATATTGCTTTCGCCGTGGGCGTTGTAAGCCGCTTTCTGTCAAATCCGGATAAGGAACATTGAGAGGGTGTTAAATAGATATTGAGATATCTCAAGGGCACTTCCAAATCGTGTTTGTGCTTTGGTGGAAGTAAGCCCTTACTTGAAAGCTACACTTATGCAGACATGGCAGGTGATGTTAACTCGATGAAGTCCACCTCCGATTATCTGGTTACTTTTGCAGGGAGAGCAGTTTCTTGGCAATCTAAGTTGCAAAAGTGTGTTGCCCTCTCCACTACAGAAGCCAAGTATATTGCAACCACTATGTGTTGCAAAGAGTTGCTATGGATAAAGAGGTTCTTCAACGAACTAGGGCTAAAGCAGAAACAGTTAGTAGTTCTATGTGACAGTCAGAGCGCCATCCATTTGAACAAGAATCCGAGTTTTCATTCTAGATCCAAGCACATACACATGCATTATCATTGGATTAGAGAAGTACTCAAAGACAAGCATTTGTGTATCGAGAAGATCCATACCGACAAGAACGGGTCGGATATGATGACCAAAGTATTATCGAAAGGTAAGTTTGATGTTTGTTGTGCTATTGCTGGAATGGCAACACACTCCTCCTGTTGATTTGGAAATTGGTTAGAGAAAGCCCCCCTCATTGTTCGGGAGGGGGAGATTGTTGGCATTATCCCTCACATGAGGAGAGAAAACAAAGTTCATTCTGTGTGGAAATGTTTGAGCACGACCCACACTCAAATTGGCCTTGACCAAGGCGCGACCCGCACCTATGCCGTAGAAGACTTCTAGTACCTTCAACGCGACCCCGTGCTCGACTTGGTCTTGCCCGAGGCGCGACCCGCGCCCAAGTCTATTTTCAAAAGAAATTGTGGACCGCGAGTTTGCAATAAGAGTTAGAGTTTTTGGCAAAACCTAACACCCAGAAAACACACGAGAGGCAACACAAAAGTCAAAGGAAACCCAATCTTAAAAGCTATCAAGATTGAGAGATAACGTTTACAGAGATACAACCCTATAAAGATATAAAAGTGATCTAGTAAGGTGAGAGACTGAAAGAAGATATTATAATCTTCCTTCCCACTTTATAAAGAACTAGCTCTTGTGGAAGTAGGCACCATTGGCCGAACCACGGTATATCTTTGTGTTGTGGTATGCGTTCAATTCTGCTTTACATTATATGTTGTTAATAGTTGTTTAGCGAGTTGGGCATGTTAGTATAGGTTGTAGTTGATATTTAGAAGTTATCTAGAGTTGAATTGTGTTCAAATACAAATTATCTGTGTAGTGGGAGAATCGATTAGTATTGGTATAAACCCCAACAGTTGCCATCATCCCAAAATCACCTATGTGTTGTCTCAGCCGTGTCGTTGTAATCAAGTTTCTCTATGTCAATGTTTAGATTTAATTGTACTTTTTATCATGAAACTATTGCTTAGTCTTGGAACTAAATTGGAAGTTATTTCGTTGACAATTTGGATCACTTCGTCCCCAGATATTTTATATGACTTATTTGGAGTGAAACTGGGGGAGGGGGTTCTTAGAAACTCTTACAAAAAATTGATGAGACGGATCGGAGAAAAGTTTTAATTTTACTTGTGTGGATAAATGACAATGGGAGACCTTATTTTTGGGTCTTAAAAGTGTGAGCTGAAGTGGCCTTCCCCCTCCTCCAGGGTGTTTCTCTTAAAAATAAATTGTGAGCTGAAGTGGTCGTCATTAGGCAGAACCAGAGAGAAATTTTCTTCCATTTTTGGGTGGTGATCGAAGATATGTCAAAGTTCAAAATCAACAAGAAAGGAACATATATAATTATATAAATATATATGAAACGATGTATCAACGTACAACAAAGATACTATGAGGGAAAAAAAATAAAGATTTTGCACGTCGCGATAGAGCTACACGCTTACACCAGCTCTAGTTATAGTTGTTGCATAATCGACAATTTCGTTCACTCAGTTAAATTTTTTTTTGGTTTATCACATTTTCTTGATCCTTCCCAGGCGCCAATGCGTCCTCTAATTTTTTTTCTGCTTCTTCTACCTGCAATCAGCAAGAGGAAATTAGCATCAGCTACCAATCAATCTCTCATGCTTTCTCTCCAAGTAAAATTTTAAATATGCTTGGAAAGGGTGATTTATAAGTTTATATATAACAATAAAACAAAACATATACGATCACATACGACAGTCAGACAACTATATATATACGATCATGACAGCTAAAAAATTAAAAAGTTACATCACGCATCATAAACAATCGCATTAGATACTACATCACTATCATATAGTTAATAGAAAGAACAACCACGTCTATAATTTGTAATTCACTCGTTTCTAGATTATCTTGTAACTCTAATCTATATAGAAAAATTAAAAGTTTGTTACTATGCACGTAATTATGTAAGTACCTTGTGAAGGCCTCCTTCAACTGTTTTAGCATCCTTAACTGCTTCTTTAGCTAAATTTTCAATTCTTTCGATTGCATCTTTGAGCTTTACATCACCTGGATGCTTGTCAGCTATCTCTTCGGCCACCTCTTCCACTTTTTCTGCTACTTCTTCCACCATCTCTGTCACCATTTCTGCCGTTTTTATTGCACTAACCACTTCCTCTAAAACAACCAAATAATCCGCCCAATTAGAAAAATATGAACAAAAGATGTTTTGAAATTCATTCAGATATATGAGAAATTAAAATGTGTACAAGAAAATTGATGATTCTTAAACTTACTTTTTAATAGTTGAAAGGGTCCCCAGTTGTTCTTGATCATAGATATAATTAATGCTAGTAAGCCCCCCCAAATCCAATTGGACCTACATAACATGAAGCCATTTGTCCATTACTAGCAACTCATATGCATTCTGAATAAGTGAAATGAAATATATACAAACTTCTTGAAGTGCATGGAAATGTTGCTGGAATTAGCCTTTTTTATTCACTGATCGATCACTAGAAATCATATGATTCTAGTCAATAGCACCAAATTCAATTCTTTTACTTATGAAAACTTGTAAACTACAGATTACAAACCCGTTATAAAGTTAGAGAAATAATCACCATCCAGGAAAATTTGATCCTGATAAAGCCACTTGGTAAATCTCATTAGCTGCTTTGACCTCCCTGCATGCAATCAAACCAAAATGTGTTATGAACTTATGATCCCTCCTATAGAATAAAAAACACTCGTGAATGTATAAGGAATATTACATCTTCATAAAGTGCTTGATATGTCTCTTGTGATTGATTCTGAATAAGAGCAATCCTTGATTTGCAAAGAAATGACCCTGCTTATTGGCTTTGAGAGACCGGGAGAGGCGATGTGGTTGAAGGGCAACCGAGCCATGAAGATTACACAAGTCATATGAAGTGAATGAAATTGCCTTTATAGACATCATATCTCAATACAAACTACTTCGAAGAGACCTCTTGTTCACAACCAACAGATATATGGCCTAGTTCTTCAAGATCTTCACTTAGGAGATTCTGCATCCTTAAAACATTTGTTTAGGACTATATATAAACAAGTATGGCATTTAGTGTGAGCATAGGAAAGACATGTGAAACACGACAGAAATGGCGTTACAGTGATAATGCTAAGTAGCTTCTATTTGAATCACCTCAAATCAGGGCTCTAACCTGCCCACATATTACTAAATTTTTTCCTCTAATTACTTTAGTATGCTGTGTCAGTGATACAGAGTGATTTTTTTGCTCCCAGCCATATTCCCTCCAAGATCAAGAAGCAACACATGTGGAGATCTTCTTTAGATTTGCACTTATGATTTTACCCTTAGAATATTGGCTAACAATTCATTTTTAAGTTTTTTTATTTAATCAAAAAATTCAATAATTATCATTTGAGCTCCAATAAAAAAGAGATTTGTGGGGAATCACACTATTCATGAGTCAACATAGAAAATGAAAAAAAAGACACATTTGAAAAATCATTTCCTATTTTTTTTCAGCAAATATTTTAGATTTTCTCTTTAAATTTTGACGAGGGAAAATTGGGTAAGTCTAAAAAAAAGACTTGACTGATTGGTAGTTGGATTTCAAAATATTATAGAAATGTGTTGCTTATTGATTGGGCTTGGATCAGATGACTACATATCCTATATACACACTGTAACACGCATTTGAGGTGACTGGATCAGATGACTAGATCCCCCCACCCCCCCCCCCCCAAATGAAAAAATATTAACACTAGTAAAGTATTTGTATTTGTTAAGGATCAATTGATCAAATATTTATGTCTACAAAACCTAAGTAAAAAGACACGAGATTTGTAGACATGACATGTCTAATATGTTATATGTTCTTGGGGATTAGAAGAATTTGGAAGCTAAGCACAAGATAACTAAAGTAAATAATTCTTTTGTTCATTTTAAAGAATAAAAGAGGATAAGGTACGTTACCTTGACAATTGAGGGCAGAGATGGGTCAGGGCAACTAACAAGCTTCAGGACGTTAGGTTAACTCATGTATTCCATAAGCGAATTTTCCTACAGATGCAGTAGCTAAAAAGGGATCACTGCACACTTGCCCAAAGATGTATCTCTATGGAGTGGTAATATGCCTGAATTTGTAAGAGTTATAGAATGCCCTCTTAGAAATTACTTTAGGCTCAATTCACCAGAAAATTTTAATGTGTTCAAGTTGTAAAGGGATTTTTCCTACGCTTTGTAACATTCTTCTCTTATTCTTACATAAAAATATACCGTACTTGTGTGCAAAAAAACTTGTTTGTGTTTGGCCTAATGGACAAGAAAGTTTATGAAGATGGCGAACAAAAATCATGGAATCGCGACAAGCAAACAATTCATTTAGTCTATTCCAGTTATATAACCAAACTGTGGAAATTTCATGATAATTAAGAACGAAACCTATCAGTCTTTAAACTCAATAGTGTAGCAAAATATCAGTTTTAATTTCACTTTGCAAAGTATTTCTGTTGAAGTTTTCAAATCAATTAAGTTTGCAAAAAACCACCGCAAATGAAAGCATTATGAGAATTGCGGACAACCCGTTGGCCCAATCAGATCATTCGATCAGCAAATCTCTACATACAGATCACACCCCAGTCCCACACAGGCGCACACCAAGAACAGAGAAATCAAAACAATAGTTCAAAGTTCCGACTCAACCGAGAGCAAAGATGAAAAGGCCCATTTGCAACCCTTGCTTCAATCACCTGTGTATTAGAATGCTCCGATTAGACAAGTAAATTGTTACAATCACCTAGATTTTAACTAGTATTTGGGTTGATTGAGGAACCTATGACCTCCAAGTCAAGTTAAGATAACATAAAAGTGTAATCAACTTTCAATAATATTAATTCTCTAATTAATCTTATTGATATGGCACCAAGCCTTTAAGTACATGCATCTCTATGTTCAGGAGTTACAAATTTAGATAACTACCCACTAACTCACTAAATTACATAACTTCCCTACAAATAATCGATTCTAGTGGATAGGTTGTTAGGTGCAACATGTTGATCCGTAACATAAATCCAATATTATGTGGATTGGTCCAGCGGAGAATAAAAAGTACATGGAGAAGCGGATGTGTTCAAACATGGACAACAGGATCATGCCAATATGTTGCTCACTTCTTTCCTGCAAATCAAAGAGAAAAAAAAAAAGGTTAACTAGTATTACCCCCCCCTCCCCCCCCCTAAATACACACAAAAAAAATGTCAAAGTGGGTTGACCGAATTTTTTTTGTGTGTATTTAGGGGGGAGACCCTAATTTCCCATCTTGTGGAGGGAAATCCTAATTGGCTCATCTAGTGGCGGGGTAATACTAGTTCACCCAAAAAAAAATGGAGATCAAATTAACAAAAATTATTCAATGCCACATAATGAATTTCTAATACTTTAGGATGACCAAATTAAGATCTGTCTTTAATTTTCTGATTAATTTTTATCATCGAGTAAAATAGACCTCTTGGGCAAGAGCTAGTTTGCCCATGTCACTTATGACTCTTACCCCCTTATACTACAAGTATGCAAACCGTTTTTTTTTTTTTTTTTTTTTTTTTTAAAGTCTGGAAACCCGATCATTCGATATGAATAGTTAGGCATGGTTTCTTCGGATTCTAATTTTAATTATATAGGGGAGGCTCATCTAAAAAAAATAGGGGAAAATTATGTCATTTAAGTGAAAGTTGGGAGGTTTTTCTAAATTATCAATAAAATAAGGCTTGCTTTAATTTCAGTGAGGGAAATGGGAAATAATTATATAATTTAAGTGACATTATATTAGGGAGGTTCTTCTAAATATTAACTAAAAAAATTCCGACTCCCACTTACAGTACTGTAATAGTACTATAATATTTTTTTATGTGTGACTCTTTGTAACGCCCGTATTTTTAAAATACGTTTTTATCTATTTATTAATTAATTAAATTAATTATTTTCAAAATTCGTCGGATTGGATTCGGGATACGTGGGCCTGGTTTTGGGCCCGAAGTCATGTTGGCTTGGTTTCGGACCCAAGTATATAAACACATTGTTTCCGAAAATAGGGTTAAAGAGAATAATAAAATATTAAAAAATGGAAGGCAGAGCTTGAAGCTCGTTTGCTCGAAAGGATTGAGTCACGGCTTCGGACTTCGGAGGAATTCAGTAGGAGTCGCTCATACAGTGAGTAGCTATTGTGATATTTCACCGGATTTGTAGTTTACATATATCGTGTATACCGCTTTCGTTTTTTATAATCGCTCATTATCCTGTTGTATTAGACTTCGTGCCATTTGTTTTATTAAATTTTGTTAAATTTCGGATTTGTAATTAAACTATAATACTGTGATATTGTCTTTGTTGAACTGTGGAGCTCTGTTCAAACTTTGAACAAAGGCCAATGGCGTCGGCCTCACGTAAATCGTCCAACATAGTTTTAACTCTTTGTTTTGTGTGGGTTTTAAACTCCTATGGTTATGTAGTGTTGGGTATATTGTATTGAAGGTGGATTGTTGATTGGATGATTGGGTGAGGTCGAGTTTGATTTTTGAGGTCGAAGGGGGAAAACAGTTTTTATGGCGTCGTCTCCGCCTTATATGGGTTTGAACTTCGGTTTGATTTAAGCTTAGTTGTTATTGGGGATGATGGAGTAGTGTAGTAGGTGTGAGGGTCCGAGTGGGGCAAAGTGAAGCTTGGAGGGAGAAGCTAATGGCGCATGCCATTCTTGGACTTAGGTTCTTATGCATCTTTAAAATCATTTGAACCGTTTTGGTTTGTTTTGGTGGGTGGTTGATGTATGTTGGTATGTTGGAATGTGGATGGGGGCTGTTGAATGGTGGTGGAAGCCATTAATGGCGGCAGTAAACTTTCTAGATCTAGTTTGGAGGTAGGAGATGGAGTCAATAAATCGAGTTGGGGCGTTAATTAAAGTTGTGGGGTTTTTCACCCACACCATTTTCGATGTGTTTGTTTGGGGTGGTGTGTGAAGGTTTTGTGGTGGCCGGTTTTTGGTGGTGGTGGAGAACTGCTGGAGGAAGGAGATGACCGAATTTGGGCTTGGGCCTGGGTCGGTTTCCTTGGGCCTAAACCTTTTGTTTGGTTGGGCCAAAACTCAAATTTTAGGTGGGCCGAAATCTAATTTAAGTGGTTGGGCCCTTTTCTATTTGTTTTGTAATTTTTGGATCAGTTTAATTAAAGTTTTTGGACCGAACCACTTAACTGTTTTTGGGCCCGTTTCTAATATTGCCTGGGCCAGTCCATATAACTTAAAATATATCCAATTGGGTCAGGTAGAATAAATAAGTTGGTTTTAAACTTTCGGGTTAAGGTTTGAGCACAACAAGTTCGAACCATTACCTTAGTCACGAGCCCCCGAGCCACGCACATTAACCTTAAATGTAATTAATCATGGCTATGACGCTTGACCCGTCGAACATGGAAACGCACGGTTTGGCTTTGACCATGACATGTTGACTTTGACTTTGACCCCGATATGTTGACTTTGACCATGCCCGTTTGACTTTGACCATGATGTGTTGACTTTGTGATTGACCATTGACTTTGACCGTTGACCGTTGACCGTGGAATGTTGATCGTTTTCCATTTTTTCATATTTGATTATATGGACTAATATAAGAATAAAATATTGTTTAACATTATATAACGTTGTTTGTCATTATATAATTATGATTTGACTTGAGTAGTGTGTAAAAGCATATATATATTGGGCTTTGATTGTGGATTGTAGATCAGATAATTGTCTTACATTTTATGTTGTAAATTGTATGGACAAATTAAATGTTGAAATGCTTGTGGAAGCCGATATAAATTTAGTTGTCATTATCTAATTAAGATTTGACGTGAGTAGTGTGTAAAACATATATATATTGAGATATATATATTAAATGCAATAGTTTTGGAGACATAAATGTATAAACACTCCATTATTTTATATGTGAGATGCTACTATGAGATAGTATAGTATGTGGGGATATTTGCCCAGGAGGCGTAGTAGTGCAATAATATATTGGCACGTGAAATAATAAAAGTAGTTACGAGATATAATTGAGATATTTCTAAATAGTGTGGCTTAGTGCAATAAGGTAATTGACCTGCACGTGATATAGTGGAATTATTATGAGTCATAGATGGATGGCACTTGAATAAATTACGTAACGAAAATCCTAGAACCTGACTACCACAACTCATGTGATTGGCCCTTCTGGCGTTTCAGTTAATCTGAATGGCCTTCGGGCGTAAGTAATGTGATTGGCCCTCCCCGGCGCTTTGAAGAAACCCGAATGGCCCTCTGGCGAAATTTAATAGTTGCTTGATTATTCCGCTCGCAAAATAGAACGAGACGCGCGATATTTTATGCCGAATAGTGGCATTATTTACATAATTGCTTCCGTGTGAGGATTTACCTGGTGTGCGGCATCCCGCTCAGGGTAGTTACGCACGGAGTGGTTCATTATGTAAGGGGAGGCATGTGGATGTACATGTTCGGCGTTGGGTAGCGATTGTGGTAGCCAGGGAAACTAGGTAAGACATAGATACGACGTGATTTTAGGGACACACAAAGAAAACCTTAAATAATATAATTATGGTAATATGTTGGTTATTTGTTTAGTTAGAACCTAAGGCGCCTCGATGGAGGAACTACATGCCTTATTTATGATGCGTATAGTTTGTGGTGTGGTTAGTGGGAAGTTAAGGCGCCTCAGTGGAGGAACTACCTGCCTAGATTATTGTACTTAAGGATGTTGTATTAGTCGTTAAAAGTTAAGGCGCCTCGGTGGAGGAACTAACTGCCGTATGGATTGTGTATATATATGTATATTATATGTTGTATTTTAGGACTACTCACACCAAAGATTGTTTATAATGTCAACCCGATTCATGTTTGCTTATCGGTTGTGTTCATTCAATGAACATAGTTGATAAGTTTTTGACAGTTTTAGTGTTGAAGAAGGTTGTCAACTGCTTTGTGGTTTTAGTTAGCATTGCATTTCGGATGTATTTTGTTTTCCCTTAAGGTGATATAGATTTTCAGTCTAGACAATGTTTTTGTATTTTCATTTGTAAATTTTTGTAATGGAGATGACTTTTGTTTAAGTTGAAATTTTTACTGGTTTTTAATTATCCGCATTATTTAAACTGTTTATGGGTTTTTGGGAGTTGAGAGTGCGTCACACCTCGGAGATCGAAGAGTCGGGAACAAATAATGTTTTTCCGAATTCTGTCGAAATTCGGGGTATGACACTCTTGGTCTATTTTTGTAATGATTTTGCCCCTAGCTTTTTTAATTTAATGATTGTTAAGTTTTGCCCTAATCTTCTTTTATGACTATTTTGCCCCTCTATTGATCATTAAATTTAAGCGATTTCAGATGGCATGTGTTTAATTGAGAGGTGCATAGCGCCTGTATCAAACTAGTAATTATTGGGGGGTTCTCATTTTTGTGAGGGAGGTGTTTCTAAATTGAGCATAGTGTAGAGATGTTTCTAAATTGAGCATAGTGTAGAGATATCCGTATATTTTAAAATTTTAATTTATAATCTCTTTAGTTAGTTTTGGGGATTAATTTGTTGGCCTTTTGTCAATGCTATTCGGAAGAAAAAAAAACTATTGGTAGCTATTCAATTAAATGACTGGTTGTTGAAGACTTGAAGTTTTTTTTTTTTTTGTTAGTTTTTTATAATGTTGAAGACTTGAAGTTAACTGTGATAACTAGTAGGTGGTTTTTATATTACAATCTCTAGGCGAGATTTTTTAGTCTAGAGTAGCTAGTAAATTTGTGGACGGCAAAAATTCGGTATGAAAATTATTCGTTAAAAATCCGAAAATTTGGATTCTAATTCGTTTAAAAATTCGGCCCAAAAAAACAAAAAAAATGTCAAACATATAATTCATGTTTTATACGAGTATAATACAAAAAAAATCGGTCATATTTTGTTGCATTATAAGTTTAGAAAGTAATATTTTGCCCAAATTGTAGTGTGTTTTTTTCATTTAAAAAATACGGACCTTATTATTCAGCAATTATATGCCTGGATCATATAATTCGAGTATTAATCTTTAAGTTTGAAATATTTGCCTTATTATTCGTATTATACGGAAAAACATATAAAACGTGTATAAAACGGAGTATTACTAGCTATATCTAGACATATCAATTGTTCTTTCTGGTGAACATTTGGATTGAAAGGACAAAAAACTAATGCACGTCAAACAATTTTATCCAATATTTAGGATATTATGAAACATTGTCATATGCGTGTACATTATTAGGAAAATATTTTATATGGTTTCCGTAAACGTATTTCCTCTGTGTTTTTACACTAAAATAATTCAATCATTTACAGTATCGAAGGGTATTTTGCTCCAAAATCCCTCAGAAATACTAAAGATATACTGATGAAAATTTAAAAGTCCAATTTTGCTAGTGTATTCTTATGTTCATTTTTGACTTTCGACTTTCGAGACCCAGTGTTACTTATCGATAATGAGAGCAATTTTATAATGTTCCATGTTCCATCATTTTAAAATTAGTCTTTTTATTGCATTGATCCATGATTTACACACAAGATGCACGTACAAGTCACGTCTATAATGAGTAGATCAACCATAGTCGATGGCGATTTTTTATTATACTATTGGTGAGCAATCACTGATTATATTTTCAATTCGTAAGCTTCATTTAAAAAAATAACAAATATAATTTTGATTTTTTCCCATGAAAATGAATCAGTTATATGGAATGATAAACATTTTTACAAGTCACTTAAACTCTTTCTCTAATTACTCGCGATCAGCACGTTGAACATCACCTCTTTCTATTTTTTCTTCAGGGACTTTCACATTATTAGCCTTCACTCCTACCTGTACCTGGTGGCCCTTGATGGATTTTTCTAACATTTCTTCTACTTTATCACCTACATCGTCCACCTACATTTGCATTAGAAAATTGCTCAGTATTTCCAAACAAATTCATTTCCCATGTGAGCTTTCTTGCTTTAAGCTGTTCTGTACTTCTGAATGTGTATGTATACATATTATTGCTAGGAAACACACGATGAAGTAGTCATAAATGTTTGAATAAAAAAACACGTTTAAGAAATGAAAGTGTATCACAATTCACAAAACAACCATTGAAATATTGAATTGTGAAATGATGTAACTGTTGATTGACGTCACAAGCAAAATGGTTGAGTTACTCCAAAGTCAAAGACGCAACACATGCAAATTTTGACAATTCAAGGGATGTAGTTTAAATGGAAAGTTCTCGCGGGATGGCTTTTGTTTAAAACAGAAGGTTAAAAATGTTTAATGCAACTTGGGATTGACTAGTACAAAACAATGTTCAGAAGGCTTGGTTATAAAAATAAGAAGCAAGGAATCTTTAATTGGTAGGAAGTAGGAACTAGGAACTTCAAGTGAAATAAACACGTGCTCGATGTGGTCTTGTATTGCAATTTATTAGACAACATATAGAAAGTAAAATTTGTTTGAAGTGAAAGTAAGACCTTGTCCAAGAGCTCCTGTGTTAAATCAGCACCCTTGATTAGTCCCTCAGCTACCTCATCAATCCTTTCAATCGCCTGCTTGAGCTTTGAACCATCAGGAAGATCATCTGTAATGTCGTCGGCTATCTTGTCCACTTTCACGGCGACCTCTTCTATTATCTCTGACACACATTCAATCGTCTGTAGGGTTGAATCAAATTTATCTATACATCCAACAGCACAAGGATCAATACATCAGCATTTTGATGTGATAAAGAAAACAATTCTGCAGTAAAGGTTGTGCTTATTTACTTCGCAAACTTTTCCAAGTTAGATCTTGAGCTAAACAGGGGTTATACAAGGATTTGACAGGCTTATATGATTTTCCATCACCAAAATCTCAAAGAATATAAAGCATAGGAGAATATCATTGTGCAGTTTTGAAAGTGCATTGATGATTTTGTGTTTATCAAAATTGCACATACAGAAGGTACTTACTTTTAAGTGCAAGCAATGGTCCCCATTTGCTCTTGAAGAAAGGTAAAATCATCGGTATGATAGTCAACAACATCCAGTTTGACCTGATTCATACACAAGTAAGACGAAAATTATACATGTACGCCAGTTAAGAAGGGGAACAAAAGTATATATCCACCAAGTAGAGAAGTTACCATCCAGGAAAAGGGGATCCAGAAGGCATTGGAGATGTTGGAGGAAGGTTGTTAAGTGCATTTAAATCCCTGCATTCAACCAATACAAACAAATTAGCGTGTGAAAAAGAATCTACAAATTCAACTAAGTAGTCATAAGAGGAACTAGAAATGTAGAACAAAAACTAATCAATCAATGAAGATTACATCTTTATAGTACGATGGGCTCTCCCTCGACGATTGATATTGGACAAACTTAAATGTTTACTCGTTGAGTCGCAATATCCATACTTCGCTGTGTGTATCCATGGGAGAGAACATGCATTATGGACAGAAGAAAAAGATCTATATTGAGAACTATGATGAAGTTTTTCAAACTGGTGAGAACTGAAAGAAGTTGTAGTTGACATAGTTGATAGAAAACTCATTCGCTGAAAAGGTTATCCGCTTATGAAAGCTCTCCAAGCTCAAATGAATTACTTGTTAAGGAGAGTGTGATGCTTAGTGCTTGTTGTTCTTAAATTCCAACTTCTATGAATATATATATATATATAATGGCCATTTGCAAGCATGCTTTTGTAATTTATATCCAATTATCTAAATCCCAATGTCGTCGTTTTCTTTAACTTGCCAACTTCGCCGTGGTTGTACAATATGATTTTTATACTTCCACTTGCTATTTTTTTCTCTTACTTTTTTCCCTGTATTGGTTGTACTTTGAAAGTCTTTGGTGGATAACGTGTGGATAATATGTTAAAACGAGGTCTAATTGAAGCATACGAAGAAATAATTAGCGTATCAGTATTGTTTTTAGGAGCCGGATCTTCTCCACCCGGGTGAAAACATTAGCCATTACACCTTACAAAATATTATTGACACGTGTCCCCTATTTAACACTTAAAGTAACGGTGTTACTTAAAACCAAAAAATAAAAATCATTACAAAAATTAATTGTAATAAACATCAAAACATAACTTAATTATAATCAAATCATCAAAACACTAATTGTAATAAACATCAATAACTTTTGATTGATATTGATTTTCAATATTAGGTTGAAAATTAATTAAATTTCTTTCTACGGGATCAATTAGATCTCTACAAATTAGTAATTTGATGATTGGGTTTTGAGCTTTAATCATAATTTTGAATAATTTCATCTTTTTTACTTCAAGTTGAGTTTTAATCAGTTCTTTGGATTATTTCTTAAGTATTAATCAAATGATGTGAAGTTATGTAATAATTTATGATTGTATTTTCGAATTTCATTCAAATCCAAATGTGGTTTTCTATTTCAATGGAAAATTTGGCAATTTCATCGAAGTAATGTAAGTACCATCCATTCCACACTACGGAGCACGTGTCCACAAGGCATGACGTCTTACTTCAGATTGTCCCACAACATCATATTGTACCAACGACCCAACACCCAGGTCGTTACCAGCAGCAGTTACAGCCATTCATGGAAAGATATCAACTAGTGCAATCCTGGAGCTCAGTCAACACAACAATCAAGGAGTCATTTACTTTGTAACATCAGAGTAATGGCGAATCATCAAGATAGCACACAAGATGGACTTGCAATCCATAACGGTTCAAGCACACATCTATAAATAGAGAGAGATAAACTACGTAGGGTTTGATTCAAGTTTATCCCGAGAAACTTGATACGTAGGCAACTCTTATCCCAAGAAGACTCAACCACTTCCTATCCAACTAAACATCAGGTCGTAGTCCCAAAATAACCAATATCTACATTGGCGCCGTCTGCCGGTTCATTTCCTTAAGAAAAGAACAACCACTCTTTTCTAAAGCCCACGAAGCTGGTCAGAAAAACCACAATGGAGCCCAACCTACAAGCATTGGCAGACCAGATGAGGACACTCCAAGAGCCTTCATCACTTTGCAACAAGAAAACCAGACAATGCGGGAGCAGGCCAACTCCAACGCCAACAATGGCACCACAGAAATCGGGGAGCACAACACTGTTGCAGCCCTAACCAACACCACCAATCAGCGTTTAGAGGACTTCTCACAAAAACTAGAGAAGTCAAATGAAAGAGCCAGCGCGATCCAGATTGCTTAGAAGATGCTAGAAAAGTACAAGGCATTACCATTCATCCAGGATATCAAAGACAAACAGCCTCCTTCAGAGTTCATCCAACCAAAGTTTCCGCTGTACGGCGATATTTTATGCCCAGGCGAGCACATAGCTCGCTTCAGTCAAATCCTTGCACTCTACAGCCATCTAGACTACGATTACCTGAAGTGCAAACTTTTTCCAGCCAGTTTAAAGGACGGAGCAATAGACTAGTTTTACACACTCCCTATAGATTCGATCAACAACCCGGCCGGCCTTCTTTGAGACATTCGTGTAGCGAGTTAGGCCCACCACAAAAGAAGCGCCGACACGACTCCTTGTTCCAGCTCAAGCAAGCTCATGGCAAAACGATCCGAGCCTTCCTAGGACGTTTTAAGAAGGACCTCCTCTCACTGGAGTCAGGACTCAGTGGCAGTTTTGCAATTTCTGCGTTCACAAACGCCCTCTTGGACGAATCCGACCTAGCAAGGTCCTTCATGCGCAACAAGCCAGACACCTCAACCGACCTGTACCACAGAGTCGACAAGTACATCAAGTACGAAGAGTGGATGACCAAACGCAAAGGCAAAGAGGTCATCACAGTTAGCACCCCAAGGAAAGCAAGCAATATTCAAGCAATAACAACAACAACAACAACAACAACAAGAGATCCAACGCCAGCAAGCCCTCATACACAAAGAGGGAATTCTCCAACTTTTCCAAGACGCCAAGTCAAATCCTTAAGAAAATCTATACAGCACCGTACTTCAAACCAAACATCAACAAGGTGATAGCCATACCAGAGCGTCCATACTGCCATTTCCACAAACTCTACCACCACGACACCAATGATTGCTGGAGCCTCAAGCACTACCTCCAAGACCTAGTGGAGGAAGGCAAATTAAAAGAGTTCTTGCCAGAAAGCGACCTGAGGCACAAGCTGGATGCCAAACGCCACGTATGGAGCCACAAAGAATGAACGACACGCGCCAACAAATGTAAACGAAGCGGAGCAGATCAGCTCGATGATCTAAGTCTCCAGGTCGGTCAAGGCACAACAGGAGACAACACTCCTCCGACCAAGATAAGGACAAAGTAATAAACATGATTACAGACACCTCAAACGATGAAACCTCAGGTCGGGAGAAGTGCAGAAGAGTGGGAGCAATCCAAGAAATCTACCACCTCTCACACAAAGTCGAGATGATCAACCCCACCGACCCTAAAAGGACAACATCAATTTCATTCACAAAAGAGGATCTAGACAAGGTGTGCCTACCTCACAATGATGCCTTGGTAGTGCATGTCAAAATCAATGGTTGGATAGTCAAAAGAGTCCTCATTGATCCAGGGAGCTCATGCGACATACTATTCTACCAAACATACAAGGACATGCACTTGCCAAACTCGGTGATGATAGAGTCCAATGCACTGCTCTATGGGTTCAGTAGAGATCGTACAGATGCCATCGGAGACATAATCCTACCAATCTCCATTGGCGAAAAAGAGGACATGGTCAAAACTTCAACACGCTTCAGTGTGATCGATGTCAGGTCGTCCTACACTGCCATTCTAGGACACCGTTGGATTCACAAAATCCAAGCTATTACATCAACCCTACACCAGGTCCAGTGATTTCCCGACCCCAGAGGCATCATGGAGCTCAGAAGCAACCGATTAGAAGCTCACCGATGCAATCAGGTCAGCACTACAACCTCACCCAAGCCCCAGGTCGTCGAAGCAAAGGACGTCCCAAAGAGGCAGGATCCTCAAACATCCAACCCTCCAACAACGACATCAGAAAAGCTCAAAGGAAAACAAGCTCAAATAGAACCAGGAGAAAAAATCAATTTGGGCACAACTGATGACCCAAAATTTGTTTATGTAGGGCTGACTTAGACCCCAAGCTCAAGGAGCAGCATGTCAAATTTCTATCTCTCAATAAAGATGTTTTGACTTGGTCATATATCGATATGCCAGGAATCGACCCTTAGGTCGCTTGCCACAAGTTAAATGTAGATCCAACCATCAACCCTATCAAACAACGACCTAGAAAGCTAGCACTCAAGGTTCAAAAAGCTATCAACGAAGAGATAGAAAAGCTCAAAAATGTGGGATTCATCAGAGAAGTCGAGTACCCGACCTGGCTTGCCAACATAGTAGCCATCCCAAAGAAGAACGGTCAGGTATGACAATGCATAGATTTCACCAATGTCAACAAACACTGCCCAAAAGACAGCTTCCCCCTACCAAGAATCGACATACTGGTAGATCAAACTTGCGACCATGAGCTCTTATCGTTTATGGACGCATACAATGGTTACAACTAAATACCACTTGCAGAAGAAGACCAGGAAAAGACGTCCTTCAAAACCGAGCAAGGTACATTCTGCTACAACGTCCTACCTTTCGGCTTGAAGAACGCAGGAGCGACCTACCAAAGACTGGTCACCAAAATGTTCAAAGACTTGCTAGGAGACACTATGGAGGTATACATAGACGACATGGTTGTCAAAAGCGAAAAGGCAGGTGATCACATCTCCCACCTACAAGAAGCCTTTGAACGACTTTGCCAAAACAAGATGAAGCTCAACCCAGCCAAATGTATATTTGGAGTAGCCTCAGGAAAATTATTAAGTTACCTCGTCTCACAAAGACGCATTAAAGCAAACCCAGAACATATATGAGCTCTCCTTGAAATGCCAGAACCAACGACAAAGCAACAAATCTACAAGTTATCTGGCATGGTTTCAGCCCTCAACAGGTTTATCTCAAGAGCATCTGACAAATGCAAACCATTCCTGCAAATACTCAAAAAGTGAGCAACATTCACTTGGACAGACGAGTGCCATAAAGCCTTCACCGACCTAAAACCCTATTTATCAACTCCACCCGTTCTGTCCAAACTAGAAAAAGGAGAAACACTAGGGCTATACCTTGCAACTACCGACTTCACAGTCAGCTCAGTTCTCTTTCACGAGCATGATGGAATCGAAAAGTCGGTCTACTTCACCAGCAAGACGATGGCAGATGCAGAAAAACACTACTCTCCGATAGAGAAAATAATGCTTTCTTTACTCTACTCAGCTCGGAAGTTCCGACCTTACTTCCAATCTCACAGCATCAAGGTCATCACTAATGTACCCATCAAACAGGTATTGAGTTCTAACAACAAAACAGCCCGCATGGCCAAATGGGTTGAAGAACTCGGAGAACATCACATCAAGTTTGTTCCAAAAATGTCTCGCAAAGTCCAGGTCGTTGCTGATTTCTTGGCAGATTTCCCTGTCGAAGACATCAACTGGGAACCCGAGCCAATCACTTCACTCCATCAATAAGCCACCCCAGACACATGGCACCTCCACGTAGATAGCGCATGCAATAGCAGTGGTAGTGGACTGGGGGCTGTATTAACTTCACCAGAGGGAGCCCAGCTACAGAAATCAATCAAAATTGATTTTGCAACATCCAACAAAGAAGCAGAATACGAAGCATTGATCACAGGCCTCCGAATGGCACAACAACTACAAGTCTCAAAGCTTAAAGCTTACAGCGATTTCCAGCTAGTCGTCAAGCAGATCACCAAAGAATATGTCATGAACAGAGCAAACTTGGCAAAGTATGCTCAAGTCGTTTATGACATAATCAGCTCGTTCAAAACATTCTCCTTAGACCATATTCTTCGAGAAGACAACAGACATGCAGACAGCTTGGCTTTCCTAGGCTCCAAAACATAAAAGGCATGTCTGACCACAGTCTACATTGACATTCTGGAACGACTTGCCTACCAGAAAGAAAATATCAATAGCCTCACAGATTTCCAGCCCTCATCCGAAGAAGAGATCAATCAATCTTGGATGGGCCCATTTCTCAAGTTCATCTTACATGGTGAGATCCCATCAGAAACAAAGAATGCTCGTGCAATACAATTCCGAGCCCCAAGATACACATTGATCAAAGGAAGACTGTTCCGCAAATCAGCAGGAGGACCCTTCCTAAGGTGCAGAACTCCAAGGGAGGGACAACTCATTTTCAATGAAATCCACAAAGGTGAATGTGGCAACCACGCCGGAGCAAGATCACTAGCACACAAAGCAATCGCTCAAGAGTATTATTGGCCAGACATGCATAACGAGGCAAAAAGGTGCGTTCTTAAATGCCTCGAATGTCAAACTTTTGGCCACAATCACCTAAGTCCAGCAAGAGAATTTATCAACATAGCCAGCCCATGGCCATTCCACATGTGGGGGCTAGACATCATGGGACCGTTCATCTCGCAAAAGAAATCAGGGCTCAAATACGTCCTAGCTGCCACAGATTACTTCACCAAGTGGGTTGAAGCAATCCCACTAGTCCAAGTCAAGGAAGTCAACGTAATCAACTTCATCTAGACTAATATCATTACTAGATTTGGTCTACCCCACACCCTAGTCATGGACAACGGAACACAATTTGCTGGCACACAAGTCAAGGATTTTCTACAAAAATGGCACATCACTTAAGCATTTTCTACACCTAGATATGCACAAAGCAATGGCCAAGCAGAGGCCACCAACAAAACCATCAAAGAAAACCTCCAAAAGAAGCTGGAGAGCAAGAAAAACCAATGGCCAGAACAACTCAAAAACATTCTATGGGCATACATAACAACAGCTAGAGCCAGAACAAATGAGTCTCCTTTCACACTTTGCTTCGGAACAGAAGCAGTGATACCATCAGAACTCACAATCACAACTACACGTTCTGACATTGTGGAATCAGGAGTCAATGACAACATTTTGGCAAAAGAAGTTGATCTCCTAGAAGAACGTAGAGAAACTGCCGCAATATCCCTAGCTCGGTACTACCAAACAATCCAACGTTCTTACAACAAGGGGGTCGTCCCAAGAACTTTCCAAGCTGCCGACCTAGTCCTCAAAAAGACTTTAGTACCAGCCAAGCTCGACACAACATGGGAGGGCCCCTACATTGTTGACAAAGTCATTGGAAATTGCACATACTGGATCAAAACCCAGCTCGGTGATAGGCTTCCCCGACCTTGGAATACAGCTCTCCTCAAGCGCTTTTATCAATAAGTTTTTTTCTCCAAGTACATAATTCAATATGAATGAAATTTCATCAACACTTTGAGTGCAGCTATCATTATTGCATTACATTAGCACATCACATTTCACACTACGCAACCCGACCTAAGACATCACAATATCAGGTCGGATATCAAAGATGGAATCCAGAACGACTCAACAACAGCCACACAGTGGTTAATTTTCAATCAGTTCAAACCAAGGTCCCCCAAAAGGACCCTAAACCAACTTAAACACCAACACCAGGGTTAAGTATGGTTCAACTGTAATTGCTACTCAAAGGCCAATTATCAGACAAATTCAATCTAGGAGACCCCCAAAACGACCCCAAGTCAACTTACAACCTCACAAAAGATTTAAGTCAGACTCAAATATAATGGCCACTCAAAGGCTAATTATATCAATCAGAAGTTCCCCCAAAAGGAACGAATCAAGGCGTACACCTAGGTGCCAACTACGCAAATGCATCAGGTCGTACTCAAATGCTCTACGACCTGTGATAAAAGATGACCTAGCAAAGTCAAGCAGTCCATCAGGACTAGTAATACGCAGCACAGGTCGTCAAACAACAAATCAATCAAAACAAAAGCAATCACATGCATACTTCAAGCCAACTTCAACAAGTAAGTAATTTAAATTTTTCTAATTACATAATCGGTTAGATACTGAGGCCCCCAGGTTATCCCAGGAAAACGACCTCAGTATCCCCATCAAAAAAATAATATTGTATCAGTATCAAGAACAAAAGTTGTTTAAATATTGTTTAAAGACCTCCCAAACCAAGAAAAAGAACAAGCACAAGACGTTCAAAGACCTCCCAACCCAAAGACAAGCACAAGACGTTCAGAATCAGTTAACACAAAAAGATTATCCACATTCAAAGGGTCCAAATCACCACCCTCTACAACACCAAAACCAGTAGCCTGATCAACAACAACTTCAGAAACACCTGACCCAGAAACAACAGGAATAACAGAAAGAACAGCTGGAGCAACCGGTGGCGCAACAACTTGGTCAGATGGCAGATCAAATGGTCTACTAGCATCTACACCAGCATCTGCAGCAGACACTGTTGCAGCCCCACTTTCAATAGACATCTTAAGGCGATCATACTTATCCAATGCCTTAACATAATCATCCAACAGAACGTACACATCGCCACTCTCCACCGTGTCCACCAAGTCGTTATATGCAGTCTCAGCTCGTTCAACAACGGAGCGCAGCCTCTTGCACTCATCGACCCATTGCTGAACCTCCACCTTTGCAGAATCCAAAGCGGGTTGCAGCAGAGCCACTTTACCACCAAGTTGTTGCACTTGATCCCTCAGCCCTGCAACCTCCGTTCTCTCCACTTGCTGTTCAGCCACCAGTCTGCTACAAGTTTGCTTGTAGACATCCAGCTCCTTCTTGTAACGGTCGGAGATAGACGTCATATCCTTCATCTTCTGATACATCGCCAAAACCTAGCAAACAAGATAACAAATATAGACATTAAAATGGATCAAAATCAACAAGACCAAAAAGGAGAAAGCTCAAAACGGAAGAATACTCACAAAGCACAATGACCAGTCCATCTCCACAAAGTTCACGTCCAAGCCCTTACCATCCAGCTTGCGCCTATACCCAGCAAGCGCAATTATAACAACCCTATTATTTTAAATTAAATAAATAAATATATATATCATGTATTTTATTTTGTTTATTAATATTATTTGGACATGGACCTAGTATCTACAATGTGGGCTAGTGGGGTTTGATAATAATAATAATAATAATAATAATAATGAAAAAAAAAAAAAAAAAAAAAAGGATAACTGTAAAGGGTCGTGTATACAGGGAGTGGTTAGAGGAAATATAGGAAAAAGAATATTTAAAAGAAGTAATAGTTTCGATAGACATCTCTCTCAGCTCTCAACATTTCATGAGAGGAAATTGGGAGTGCATGGATATCACTTAGCAAGCCCTGATAACTGATGGAAGTCATATTTGGTCCTGCTAAAGAGTTGACAGATCTAACGGGTATGGATAATGAATACATCTCCTTGCACAAGTTCATCACCTTGTACATTATGCGAGCTAAACACTGATGTGTTGGATTGAGTTTCGTATACTATTGGGAACTGGTGGGTGCTATTGTGTTAGTAAGTTAGTGCATGCTAGCGTCCATGCGCATTCTTGTTCATTTGGACATTCCGGTTCAGCGTAAATTACTTGGTTATATTGATCATCATGGTTCTGATTTTCCAAACTAGCTGCACCTAATGGACCGTAGTAAGTTATTCTCTTGTCACTTTTATTTATTGTTGCCTATAATTGGTCTGAGTTAGCATGGGCATGTTTGTCTTCTTCTTTTTGGTGTGATAAATCATCACTGTTGGTCATATCAGTTTGCCAAGGTGTGACTATTTGACTAAATATCGATTTGATCGGAATGCCCCAAAGTTTTCAGAGTCCGGTAATTGGTTACTGAAAATTTTAAAGTGAGGTCTAAGGTATCGTTATCATGCTGTGCTATTTTCGCTCCCGCGTACTTTTCTAAACACATCTTGCCGTCTTGGTCTGCTTCTGAGTTCTAACTTAAAAGAAAATCTAATTAAATCACAGAAAATTTATAAAAAGAAATGAGACGTACTGTTCGTTTGCTCTGTCTTGCTCCTAAATGACACTAGTCATAAACCATTTTGTGCTGTCTTTTCTTTCTACCTAGATGGAGATCGTTCCGTAGTTGGATATCTCTCCAATTTAAACCGTAAGGTCCTGACACATTGAAGTATGACATATTAAAACATTGGACAGATCCAACGGTTAGATTTCTATCGAGACGCGCATAAGCGTGACAGGTCGTGGTGTTTCTACACCAGAAAAACTGCACTGCGCAGTCTTTTGTATCTGCTTAGATGGTGACCTTTCCTTACTTGGATTTATATAAAATTTAATCCATAGTTTCCTGACACATTGTAGTCTTTCATATTAGATTTTTAGATTTATCCAACGGTTTGATATCTGTCGAGGCTTCCATTAGTGAGACTGGTTGTAGTAGAAACTACACCAGAAAACTGATGGGTGCAGTCCTTTGTTTCTGCATAGATGGAGGTCAACCTATTATCGGATTGACCTCAAATTTAAATCTGTAGATTCTTGATATTCAGTTAAATGACATATACAAATTTTAGGCAGATCCAATGGTGGGTTGTCTATCAAGGCACGGATTAACAAGGTAGTTCGAATTAGCTAAAGTTTAAAATGGATATAGTTGGGTGGTTACATGATGGCATTAGATGGTCAGTGGTTATTATACTTTCGATATATTCTTACTATTGTGGAAATATTGGTGTGGAATGAAAAGATATCTATATGTTTTCTTTTATCGTGATTATTAAAATATTTAGAAAATATATTAAGAACTACGAAGGCTTGATTCCAATCCTAAAATATTTGGATACGTAGGCAGCTTTGAATAAAAGTGCAGCCACTATATCTATAATATATATATTAGTTTGTGTGATAACTATACGATTGTGTTAGAAATTACTGTTGTTTTGAGACTTCATAAATATATATGTGTGAAATAGAAGTTGTATATGAATATAGACTTTAATATATGTGGATCTGTTTTGGACATTAGTGCGTGTGGACTTGAATTTGGGCTAATGAACTATTTGTTTACGATATTGTGTTTATGAGTGTGGTTATGTAAATTGTATTTGTTTGATTATAAGTCTGTTTACATTCAATGATATTTAAGTGCTTGATTTGCCTTAACGCGCGAAAATGACTCTCTGCATGTGTGGTGTGTTTTGACATGAGTAATGCTAGTATAATTATAAGTGATAATAATGTTTTAATGTGTCACCCACATCTTTAGAACTCTCCACGCCTCAAGATTTGGTAATGAGATATTATGACTTGTGATGTCATGTGATAGATGGGTATTCATTGAATGTGCCATGAATGACCTAATAGTTTGGACTGCCCTAGAGAGGAACTAAGGTATTCGCCTTGCGGGTTGGTCGTATTCCTTGAATGTACGCTTGAATGTGGCGGAAATGACTCAGGGTATTCATTGAATGTGCCATGAATGGCCCGCTAGTGTTATAATGGGTATTCCTTGAATGTGGCGGGAATGACCCAAAGTATTCATTGAATGTGCCATGAATGACCTGATATTTTGTTATGCCCAAAGGAGGCTTTGTGATTATGTGTATGGAAAGCCCAGAGATGGCTGTGACTCACAAGTTACGAGTTTACAAGATAAAAGTATGTTTCCTGGAGGCGATATCCCGCTTGGGACATATGTCTTGTAGTGGTACTCGGTGTGAGTGAGGCACACGGATATGTGTGATTTGGCAAATGTGTGTAGTGCAAATCGTGGAGTAGGAACTAAAGGTTGGGTTGTGTCTTTCAATAAATGAGTCAACAAGATAATTAATAAGAAAAGTGAAAATATTGATTTTTCGTGTGATGGAGTTATTGCATATGATATATATGAATTCTAGCCCTTATGAGAAATATATACGTGGTTTGTATGAGTTAAGACTTACAAAGGATAAATGTACTCCTTGGTTGTGACTTTTCCTCGTTCTCATAAGTAGACGAGTGGTTTTTAAGTAAAAATATATGAATTGTGTGATGTTATGGATGTGAAGTGTGACTGTGAAAAATATTAGTGAATGATTGTGATATCTATGTGACTGCGAAATGATTATAACTTGATATATCATTACGAAAATATTAATGACTTGTGATAGTCTGAGATATATAGTTATGCACGCAGAAAACTTTATGACGTAATGATGTCATATGAATGACTACCCTTGATATATGTATTATGATAAATGGTATTCCTCAAGTATGCGGGATGAACCAGGTTATATCAATTAGACTTAAATGTCTTAAATGAGGTCTGGTTATGAATAGAAATTTGACTGGCTAAGATAAATCATTTATTGTGATGTCTAACTCTGTTTTGCAGGAGGGTAGGATCTATTAATCTTTTTTGCAAGGACGTAAATATCCTACCCTAAGACGACGTGTTGGCTTAAAGGTAAGGTGTATCAAATTTATATTTAATTAGGTTATCATATGTGCGTTTAATAAGTGGAATGTAAGTGGTATTTATGTTGTGAGTTATTATGGAAAGTGGGAATGATGAGTACCGTTATATGGGATTCTTGGAATTGTATATTGGGGGTGAAATCTTACTTGGGAAGAAACTACATGCCATTTTGAGAAAATGGAACTAACTTGTCTTCCAAGTTAAAATGATTAAAATTTTTATTTGTGTTTAGTAATAGGTTATTAGGGTTTAGTTTCATCCTGGGTTTCCAAAATATGGAATAGGGTGTGAAAATTCCCTATTTTATAGATTTGGAAATTTGGGGTGTGACAGCAATGCTCTCCAACAACGCCCCACCAACCAAAGGGGACTTGAAGCTACAATCACCATTCTCACCAACTACAGTCACCATTCTCAACAAACTTCTTCAACCCACTATAGGGGTCCTCATACATAACCATTCTATCAAGGACATCACAGTCACTCTTCTTACCTGGGTCCGTACTTTCTGACCCCTTGCCCTGCTCAGCAGCAGGCGCAGCCTCACCAATTTTCTTCTTTCCACGAGCTTCAGCCAACCCGGCATCATCAGCCAAATCAATCAGGTTCATCATCTTCAGAGGACCCGACCTGAAGTCGAACGACCTTCAACAGAACCAAGTCGGTCTTCAGACTCAGTACGGGCCTTCTTCGCCCCTGCCAACTCAACCACTTCGGAACGCCTTTTCAGATTAGGCTTCCTAAACGAAGTGGGAGCATCACCCTCCCCACCAGCACTGCCACCTGCAGCACCACCAGCACTTCCAGCACCCGCATCTCCAAAGCAGAAGCAGTTGGATGCAGAACGATCTGCATCACCAGAGGAGAAGCGGTTGGACGCAGAGCGCCCTCCACCCCCCAGCTCAGAACGTTGGGGTGCCGAACGATTTGCATCACCCAACTCAGAACGTTGGGATAGCAAACAATTTGCGTCACCCAACTCAGGATGTTTGGAAGGCGTCCTCCCTCCAGCCACCCTCACCGCTCCAGAAAGGTGTTTAGCGACCCCACCAGACGTCCTAGCTCCACCAGAACGGCTATCACCAGCACCTCCACTCCTTTTCACTTTAGAAACAGGTGCTTTCTTGTGACTCTCCCTCTCCATGGCAGATTCCGAGCTAGAATCAGAAAGTTCAACCACTACCTTGCGAGCCCTAGTTTTTTGCTCCAGCCTCTTACGGTTGATTTTCTTCCCTCCACACCTCTTAAAGTAATGCGCAACCTCGCCCAACAAAGCCTGCTTATCCTCCAAACTCAAACAAGCAAACCTTTCAATAACACCGTTCTTCGTACGAAAATAGATTCTCCAAAACTTAAATTCAAAACAAACCAGCTGTCAGACACGTGTTTTCAAACTTTACTTTTTAAACCGTTCTTGTTTCACGCAACAGCTATCCAAAGAACAAATAAAAAGTAAAAGGGGCTGTGTAAGTACCCTCCGTTCCACACTACGGAGCACGTGTCCACAAGACAAGACGTCTTACTTCAGATCGTCCCACAACATCAGATCGTACCAATGACCCAAAACCCAGGTCGTTACTAGCAGCAGTTACAGCCATTCATGGAGAGATATCAACTAGCGCAATCCTAGAGCTCAGTCAACGCAACAATCAAGGAGTCATTTACTTTGTAACATTAGAGTAATGACGAATCATCAAGATAGCATACAAGATGGATCTGCAATCCATAACGGTTCAAGCACACATCTATAAATAGATAGAGATGAACTACGTAAGGCTTGATTCAAGTTTACCCCGAAAAACTTGATACATAGGCAACTTTTATCCCAAGAAGAGTGCAATCACTTCCTATCCAACCAAACATCAGGTCGTAGTCCCAAAATAACCAACATCTACAAGTAATAATAATAATATTGTTGACGAAAAGATAATATTTTTAAAAACAAAATGGTGGAGTTTTTTTTTCCATTTTCCATCTAATCTTTCCTTTTTTGTAGTGATTTTTTATTGATTTTGTGTTTTGTTTTTAAATAACACCGTTACTTTGGGTGTTAAATAAGGGACACATGTCAAAAATATTTTGTAAGGTGTAATAGCTAAAGTTTTCCACCCGGGTGGAGACAATCCGACCACTTGTTTTTATATGATCTACTACTGATGCAGCTTTGCAGCTTGCACATACCTATATTAAACGGTTTAAACGAGGTCTATTGGATTCATTGATTGAGCTAGCTTGTTTCTTTACAGCAATTTACACATTTCCATCCAGTAAAAAATATTTCTGGGTCGATGTTTATTTGTTCACTAATATTTTAATTATTTAAAAGATTTTGCCAGAAACAGATCATCCAAGTTGAATAAAGAAATTCGGTATACAAGTCTATCTGGTGAGTCTAGTCTGGATCCATAACTATTGGACTCAAATTCATCATTTTAAGCTAAAGCTTCAGTTCGCATTGTTGGAATTATTTTTCTTCAAGTATGTGCAACAAATATCCAATTTTGGTGCAAGTATACCAACGATTATCGATCTCCTTTGCGCAAGTTTCACTCCAAACAGTTGATTGTGAAATAACTTGATTTTAAAGATTTTGACAACACTTTCAGGAATTCGGTCCAGAGTATTGTAGATTCAAAATCTGAAGAAAAATGCAATTCAAGATTTCAAAGCCAGCTATCGACAATGCAAAATGATGAAATCGATCCAATCCATCGATAACTTTCTTTGTTATTTTCTTATCTCTTTATTTATTAATTTATTGGAGTAATTTTTATAAGTTCAACTCTTCCCATTCAATCAAAGACCATTAATACTGAGTAGTGGAAAATGATCCCAGTGACCCACGTCAGCAACCTTTTTTTTCTCTGAGATTGACACATCAGATTTTTCATAAAAAAAAAAGAATTCTACGCCCTTTTTTGCCAATTTCAATTGTTCGTAACCCAAAATAGATAAAAACTTCTTTCTATACTCTTTTTTCAATTCTACAAAACACTCCCAACTCTCCAAAAAAAAATTCATCTCTTCAAACCCTCTCTCTTATTCTTCTCTTCTTCCAATTCACATGTATTCGAAAATGAACCAAAATCTTTTCACTAAATACCTTTTTGACTATTGGCTCAATCTTCCTTGCCGAGTTAGGAACTGCGTTCATACTATATTTTAATCACTGTTTGGTTGATTATTAAGAGTTGGTTTCCTCATATAATAAGTTTTAAGTTATACAAAACTGTTGATTTTTTGCTTTTTGTAGGATCTGAGTGTCGTAAGACTGTTGGCTGAGAACACGTTATGATATAGCAGAAGTGGCATACCTGAGCTCAATGGAAGGAGAAGTTGTCTCTTTAGTAGCTCTGCTTATGGTGGTACCAGAGAAGGTGATAGCTTCGATTATGGTTTTGAGGCCAGATGGAGGATTAGCTTCGAAAGACATGACAACCATCTATGAATGTGCTATATGAGAAGTGTTGTGTCTTGGTCAGAAAGAGGGTTCATTTAAAGTGTCAAGAAGGAGGCTTGGATTGATGAGTAGAACTCAAAAAAGAAATTTATTGCTCATTGAGATTGAGTTGCTGCAGTTATTCGATGCTTCATTCTTGTAAAGGCGACCACGAGTCACCTCACCGCTTATTCTTGCCGCTTTCGTAAAATATAAATATACATAGGAAGGTTGTAATTATTAAAAGTCATTTTGACAATTACCTTAATGTTAGATTGTCGAAAACAAAGATTATCCTATTCATTTAACAATTAATCTGGGAATTTAGAAGTGGTAAATGACATGAGATGAGGGACACCTAACTTATTCATCCCAAGTGAAAAAATGGCCTAAGGTATTATCTAAATTTTAATAATTAAGCAAAGGAGCATAAAATAATGGTACTAAGGATGAGAAGACAAATCAAACATGGCATTTTGGAGGCAAAATTATGAGGAGCAATGTGAATGTCCGGATGAGATAGTAACAATTTGAACTATTATTTAAGGTGTCGCGATGAAGAAGTTGTAAAAAGCTTCTTCTCCGATACCAACATTGATGTAAATGAAACAGATGAGAGAGAAGGAAACTTCGACACTTTGCATTGCTACCTCAAGCATCGCCTCCAATACTAAGATTCCCGGGTTTGGTGAATTTTATGTCTCAAGTGCATTGCTATCCTAATAGCGGTTCATGGTTAAAATCTCAATGCAGGACATATATTTTTTCTTATACTGTAAAGATTGTGGCGTTTGCTTAATGATAATCATAGGATTCCATTTCTACTTCTGAAACGTGGAGCTAATATAATGGGAGCCAGAGAAACAAGTTGGGGATGACCCCCCTCTACCTTGCTGCTTCCAGTGGTTATTTCCAAGCATTCCAGGTATAAGGGACTGCTCCCTCTAGTAGTCTTTTGCCCTGTACTTGGACAAGTCATACAAATATTCCAATACATTGAAATTGAAAATCAGTGTTCTGTTATCCCAAATATGTTCCAGATCCATCTCTTCAAACCCTCTCTCTTATTCTTCTCTTCTTCCCAAATTAAACTAAGAATGATAGAGTGATGTCAAAATTAAACTACTAAGTGTTGGGAGACTTAATTGTGGAAACAGAGCAGTAAAAACCTTTCCCTCTATCCCCACTTTCGTTCATCAACAAACGCTTTCTCTATAAACCGTACCACTGACTCTAGCACTGCTATGAATCGCAAGCAGGTTATTTCTGATCATGCTTATTTAATTGTTTCAGTTTATTTTTTACTGCTTGATTTTCCATTTTCTTTTTGTCTAATTGCAACTTCAGAGTCCATTTAATCAACTCTAGATTCCTGGGTGAAAACCCATTTTCTCGAGCAATCAAAACCATTTGGGAGTACGTAATGCCAATTCTATTAATAAATTTATTAAGACATACCAAAAGTTGGAATACCTTGATCCCTTTTCATGTATTGATCTTTTACCAGTGTAACTAAACCTCGGATTTGGGTAATATTTCTCCATTTGAAAAGACGTAGTGTTTAACTGAGATTCGTCATAATATTTAGAAATTATCCAGTGTTAAAAAAGTTGAAATATCTTCTACTGATTCTTTGGTACCTTGAAATTGTATGCAAAATCTTGCAAACTGTGCTCTATGGTATACTCAATTTTTTGGGAATTATTACCTTTTCAATTTCTTTCCATGTGTGTGTGTGTGCAAATATGGGGTTCCCACATTATTTACGGGCTTGAGTCTTTACTCTTCTTCTCAGTCATCTTTCCATTTGTATCTAGAAAAATAATTTGATAAATATAACTGATGATGTTTCTGCAGTATCTATCTACTATACAAGTCATTGAGGAAACGTCATTTGGGAAGTGTTCATCTCTGTCAAAAGCATATCCATGTCTTTGAAGTTTATGAATCCACCAAATGTAAGCTGTCTTGAGAAAAGAATAACATTAGAAATGGGAAAATATCAATCAATGATTATACTAGTAAATTTGGTAAGTATGTTAATGGATCCCAAATTAAAATAATAATCACATTTAATTATTTTCTCAACAATGCGCTTATTGCTATTCTCTTATGAGCTCCATCGGCAACTATGGTTGGTTGAAGGTTCTTCCCGTGTTTTACGTCTGTATGTATTTAAGAACTTCTTTGTCTCCTTTCTCGCTTTTACTTAAAATTACTGTAGAAGATAGCCAATTAAGAGAAATCTAATGAAAAATTGAAAATCGACCATCTGCAAGCATGACATTGATGAGAAAAGGATAGTTGTGGATGGTGCAGAAGCCCCCAAATCAATGAGCTATACTGGTCTATTTGGTGGATGGCCTAATTATTGGCCACAACCATCTATTAGAGAACACCACTTTTGTTTTAACTTTGTCATCTAAAAGTCAATCTGTATGTTGTTCCAACAACTTATTACTCCCACCTACGTTTAATCTCACGGCAAACATGTGGGATTGTAGAAACTTAGTGCATAATTTCTATGTAGGCTGCGTCTTTGAGTCGCGATTAAGTGGTCGTTAAATGGATTATATTACGATAACAATTCTTCTGCAAATTATTGTAATTTTTTATTTGACATATGTAGGTTTTACGTTTCATATACTAGGTAGACTCGGGTTTATATGACTTCTCTGTGCAGTCGCGGTTGATCCCGGAGCGGTGGCAACAAACATCATCGCGAATTGCCCTCACATCTTTCAGTTACGGCTATTACAATTATGAAAGTATTGGGACTTCTACGATCTCTCCAAGGCGGGTCAACTCGATTATTGATGCGACTCTTGCTCCTCTAGTAAGTTTGGTTTCTTTGTGCACCGAGTCATTACTGAATGTCAGATTAAGAGATCATAAAAGTAAGGCGGCGGTATTTACACCCCACTTTATGGGATTGGCACCTCTTTGACAAAAGGGTAGAAGAATAATAGTTATTTCCTATATGTCCTTTTACACCCCCAACATGCCTGATAATCCCACGCCAGCGAGTTGTCGTGACTCAGTGAGTTCCCACATTCCACGTCAGCGAGTTGTCGTGGGTTCCCACATCCCACGACACAGTTTTGTCGCGAAGGATTTTTTTTTGTACTTCAAGTTTTGAACACCCATGACATACGGATACCGTGATATCCCAAAACCCACAGCAAACGAATACCGTGATGCCTCCAAAACCATGGTAAGACGCTGCCGCGAGTATATAAAGATTGCGGAAGTTTGTTCCCGTGAGAATGGAGGGGTGTACATCAACTTATATGATTAATGGAGGGCTGCCAATACATGGGAATTTGTCGAAGGGGTGCCAATCTCATTAGTTGGGTGTAAATACTGTGCCTCCATTACTGGTCGTATATTTACCATCTATAAATAGAGTCACCACTTAATGATGGCAATGTTTAGTTTGTGCTTGATTATGGTGTGATTTGAGAGATGTCCATTTTCTTTGTAAGCTAGATTTTTTTCTGCGTGGGCCTGGAATCCATATCACATCTTTGAAAGGACCGTGGAGCCATATTTCATAGTGATATCCCACTAATATGAACTTTTGTAGATACCATTCTGTCTAAGTTTTTAATCTTGTGTGAAGACTAATTTGGGAGGCTGATGTGCTCCCTTTTCAGGACATATCAGGAGAGTACTTCTTTGGCAGAAGCGGAAGGACAATAACTTCTTCCAAACTTTCTTATGACACTAAACTCCCTAGAAAGTTATGGAGAAGTTCTTGTGAGCTGTTCCTCGCAACTTTTGCATCATTTTAGTTGTGAAACTAGGTATTGGGAAAGGAACTCTCCTGTGTATATAATAACATCTTTTAGTTGTTTAAATATTGAAAATGAAAAGTATTTACTAATCCTATACCGTGGATACAAACATCTGTTGTAAGTTTGTAACCTGTTTAATTAATCAATACAGTTACCTTGAAGCAAAAAAATAAATGAAAAATAGAAAATGAAAAGAAAAACTAAATGCTCGGCTGTATTAGTATCCAAGAGAGTTCATATGGAAGTACTTAGCCATACATATAAATCATTCCAAATGCTTATGCAGTGCAGCTTAAAGAAATCAGCAGTCCAATCGGTTTCCCCAAATCTTTTGCTTGGCGTAGGAAATGGGCGTTGGAAGAGGTTTTTTCCCCCCTTGGTAGTGTTTATTAGGTTTCTTACTTGAACGTGAATCTGAGGCTGTGAAAGAGAAATGCATTAGTCTAGAATATGGGGTTCTAATGGAAAATAGGAATGTATTAATAGACACTAGACAGACCAGTTGCATCTCTGAGACTAGTGAGTGCTGAGTGTTTGAACACGTTTTGCTACTTTGCTACGTGCCTCGATTCGAGTGTTGATTCAATTATTAGTGAAACTATCAGAACGTGTATTGTAATTGGCAATCATCATGTTTCATTGAAAGTGAAGAAAGAATTCAAGGTTGATAAATTGCTTCCTTACAATATTATTATTGTAGAAATAGCTGTTGTTGCAACACTATAAAACGTATCGTCAAACCTTGAATCACTTTGCAGGTTTTCGATAAACAATGGTACCAGCTCAAAGTATCTACTTTGGCAACAATCAGAGATCGGGAGGCTCTAGAGAAATTTTCACAGGAGGAAAAACCATCAGTTGGTAAGCTTCATAGGCTTTGTGTTGGCTCACCTTTTTCAGTTTAAGTATATGATATGCATAACTTAACATATGTATATAAATGAGTGCTTTGTGTTGGGGATGCTGGGATTTTTCGAATGTTTATTTTTTTATGATTTTGCAATCTGCGATTAATTTGCAATCAACTCTTTGTGTCAAATCGATGATTTAATACCTCCATAATGAATGATTGAAGTTTGTCTTTGGTTCTGAAGTCAGCTCTTTTTCACTAACTAGAATAATTTATTTGCCTACATCATTTGGAAAAGAATAAAAAAAGAAGAAAAACTTTGATTTGTACAATAAAAAAACGTAAGAACGTACCATAGTTTATGTTCTTAATGGTTAAAATGTACTTATCAAGATGAAGATATTGGTAAGGATTTCTTCGTAATATGACATTTAATTTGCAGACTAAAGAAGACAATGCCATGTTTAATCGGTCTTGACTATCGTTATGTCCTAGAACCTATATATCGTCTTTAAAATGGTTCTTCTGATTTTCATCTAACCAAAGTGGGTAAGTATATTCAGATGGGGGGAAGTTAAAGAAATTCAGTTGTGGAACTAATGTTTCGAGTTTAAAATCCTTCTTGGGTGTGTGCATGTATAAAAAAAAATGTATAACTTGATAGTACATAAATCTTTCTTAGGTGTCTTTTGGTTCAAGGGTATATTCAAGTCACTAAATTACTTTTATATTACTTTTGCTTCGATAGCAAATATGACATGATAATAGTACTAGCAACTTTTTATGCATTGCATAGGTAGGTTCGGATTCAGGACATAGAAATGCTCAAGTCTTGAAAAGTGTATGCCAAAGTTTCATATAGATTTGCTCTTGAAATTTGAAGTAATCAACAGCTAAACAGTGCTTCAAATAGAATCTTAGAGCCATTAATTATATATGTACTATGTAGTCTTAACGTTTTTTACTTTTGACCATAAGGAAGAATCAAGCAAAGTTGCACCAGTATGTCATTGCTTGCAAATTATTTACACATCTATTTTGAAAAACAATTATTGTTTAAAAAAAAAATACAGGGCAACAAAACACATAATTATTGTGTGAAAAAAAATCAGGTGCTACATTGTAAATAGGAATCCTGAAGTCGAAAGCATCGTCGTGCAACTAACCTTTTAGTGTTGTTGTTCGTAGTAGTTGTCCTCTTTTTAAAGTCTTCCCATTAGTAGTTGTTAATGAGTTTGTGGTTGATATCGAAATTTTTATGATTGGAAGTGGATGCCGTTTCCAGTAGTGTATTTTTTTTACTGTCCTTTTCTCATTTTTTAGTAACACCGCTTTTGATAAATGCAATTTCTTGCCTAATACTTCCACTTTCTTCCCCAATTTAAAGAAGGATAAAAGGGTTTCGAAACACTAGAACTCATATATATTTTTTTCTTGGTGCTGCTCTCATCATTTTTATTTTTTTGCTTTTGCAGCAAAAAATTGAATTACACTGATCATTGGATGAAAGATGAAGGCTCGATACGTGTCTACATACTCCTTCTCGCAATATGATTGCTTTCACTTTCTAACTCTAAGATCAAATGGACCATTGTAAGTTCTTCTAGCTAATACCATAAACAATCCAGTTCGTGATTAATCTTATAAATAGTCAGACTGAAGCCTACATTTGATTTGCATTTGCACATACTTTTTAAATTATTATGCCAAATCCTAGATTGGATATCTAGCTCTGTAGATGTGACTTTGGTATGTACTTTGGAATATTTATAATTTAAGAAAAACATTATGGTGCTTATTAAGGTTTTTGTTAATGTGGTTAATGTGTTTTCTGCCTCTAACCTGTGTCTTTTAATTTTCTATTAAATCTTATTTAGCAATGTATTGAGATGCTATCACTTAAGAAGAAGCTGTATTCTACTGAAGAGTACTTAACCACCACAAAAGTGCAAGTAGGAGCTCAGGTCAACATGAGACATTCAAGATCAATTTGAAAGTTAATTACATGTTAAAAGTGCGTAAATTCTATGACTTAACATGAAACCCATCTGTCCAAGCTTCTTGAAATGCACTCCTTCATTTTCTAACCTGATGTGAAGACACATGACATGTGGTTATGGTGGCGGCATATCAGCTATGGTGGTGGTGGAGGTGGTGTCTATGGTAGTGGAACCAATTTTGATGGAGGTGCTACTGCTGGTGGTTATGGTGGAAGCGGTGGGGAGTATGGTGTCGCTGTTGGAGGTAGCAGTGATAACTTTTTTAGTGGTGGTGCAAGTGGCAACAGCTATGGTATGGTCAAAATGATCTTTTAGATAATGAGCCTGAAGATGCTGGAGGTGGCAGTGATAATTTTTTTAGTGGTGGTGCAATAAGTGGCAAATGGCTATGATACTGGTCGAAATGATCCTTTAGATAATGAGCATGAAGACTTTGCTGACAAGAGGGGATCAGAAATCTCTCTATATAATGTGCAAAAAATGACTCGAATGCTCATAAGATTTGAATTTTTGTACCAAGTAGAGTGAAAATATGGATATTAATTGGTCGTGATCCCCCTTCTTTCTTAGTTAATGGCCACTCATTATGTTTTGATCTTTATGTCGGTTTTAATGTGAGAATGTTTTGGCTAATTGGTCATATGTTGTCATGCGTAGCAGATTTGATATCTAAATATGTCAAAGCGTAGTTACTGTACAGAGTAAAAACAGTTTATTGTGAACTATCAATGTAGCAGGTTTTCTAATATATGGTAGTAATTGTGAACTATCAATGGTAGTAATTGTGCTGGAAGCAGGTTTTCTAAATATTGGATGTTGCAACCCGAGTGTGGTGACACGTACAGTTCAACATTACGGGTATATACAAGAGTCTGGATGTCCTTGAAACCTGAACATCAAGTATTCGCAAGCTTACCTACTCTGTAACAAAGAGAGCCAACTGGGAGCGTCTCAATAGAAGCAGTCTCACAAAACACATTACAAGATTACAGACTAGCTCAATAGATGCAGCATAAACATCTACAAACAAAGATATTTACCTGAGTGTCACAAAAACACAAACCAGGTTATCTCTAAGCAAATCAAGTTGCCCTATAAACACGAGCTGTAAGGTGGGATGTAGATCCGAGTCCCAGAAGAACAAAGAAGTGTTGAGCACCCCAGTAAACTTGCCAACATCAAGCTACAAGGGATGAGTGGAATACATGCACCACTAAAGCACACAAATGAAATACGCATAAAAGCATGTAGTCAACAATGTAAAGGTTCCCAGCCATGCTTTGAGGAATGAGGACCCAACAGAGTTCTTGAAAGCACCAAAGCAGTCCACAATACCACAGAAAACACATGCTTTCATAACCTAAGGAGCCACCTTTGAAGTTTTGTTCACCTCAACATATTCATTCAAAATTATAGTGCAGACGTGTTGATCTTTTTGGCTACATACTAATGCTAGACAACAATCAAGACCAAAAATCCCACAGAAGGCCAGTTTTACACACAAAGTTTATTGCATGGACAATTATCACGATGCGAAAAAGATTAGGTATGAACATACAAAGGGTAACCTAATGCCTTATGAAAGCTTATATTAAACCTCCAAATCTGAGTTGCATTGAAAGTTTGTATATGGTGAGCTAGACGCGAGTGATGAACTGAAAAAGAATTCAACTAGAGTATTGTATGTTATAATCACTCATTTGAATTAGAGTCATTCTAGGGCGGTTGGATTTTACAAAATAAAACTCCACTGATACAAAATATATATTTACTTTTGGACGGTGTTTTGTCTATGCTTTATGATACTTTCTCTTTGCAATTGATAAGGTGAAAAAATGGATTGAGGTTATGTGATCTCTTTTGTTAAAATTTAATACATTGAAAGTTCACCCTTTTGGGTTATGGATGTCATGGAAGAAGCAACATTCACCGGGTCGCATTTAGTTTTATTTGTAGTGGAATTATTATACAAAATAAATAGCAAATGGTAAATTGGTAATGCATATATTGTTATTAATGTACATGAATTTTTCTGTTTGTTTCATGGATTGATGCAGTGAAGGCTTCCCCTGAGAAGGAGCCAAACAAGTTTTGCGAGCTCATTGTTTTATCTTTCAGTGAATATCACTTGCATTGGTATACTTCTTCTTACATTTGTATTTCATTATTTTCGAAATTACCTATCTAAATTTGCTCTCCAAAAGGAGTTGATCCTGTGGACTTGAAGGCGCATAAGGCACACAGAAGTTCAAGAGCAAAACATGATAGTAAGACCACCCTCATTTGGTATTCATTCTCTACGGATGCTTTGGATTTGGTACAACTAAATCCAAAATTTCAATGTTTCCCATTCCAATTGGGTTTGAGCAAACTCCATTTTTTGAAAATTATCCATTAAGTAATCTAGGAGATGTCAAACCTGAAATGAGATTTAGAATAACATTTTGCTCGAGGTTTCACAACCCAATTGTTTCCCAGTTGAGTTTTTTCGGACCAGTAAACAGCATTACTAATAATGAAAAATAGGGGGATATCATGAATTTATTCAATTTAAAAGAAAGTTTCAAGAACTGAGTTTTATATTTCAAAAATATGTCGATGAGCCTAAATGCAGAAAAATGTTCAGCTTAGTTCACATGTTAGTTGTGTTGCATAATTGCATTGTCGAGGATGCAACAACATCCAAAGGAGGTTTCTGTTGGGGATTATACCAATACCAATCGGTTCCCCCACTACACATATAACTTGTATGTGAACTCAATTCAACTCCGGACAAAATCTAAATATCAACTACAACCTATACTAACATGCCCAACTCGCTAAACAACTATCAACAACAAATAATAATGTAAAGCAGTAAAAGGCAAACCACAACACAAAGATTTACCGTGGTTCGGCCAATGATGCCTACTTCCACAAGAGCCAGTTCTTAATAACGTGGGAAGGAAGATTACAATCTCTCCTTTTCAGTCTCTCACCTTACTAGATCACTCTTATCTCTTTACAGGGTTGTATCTCTGTAAAGGTTATCTCTCTTTGTTTTAGTCTGGATTCCAATCCTTCTGACTTGTTTGGTTAGGTTTTCCAAAACCTTGATTTTGGTTTTATCTCCAAAAACCAAATTTCAATCTTGTGCAAGGCCCACAAAATTTATGCCGGCCCGCTGGCGCTTTGGCGAAGTCGCTGAAGACTGAGGCCCGAGGGTGCGCTTCGCTTTGGCTGGTCGCCTATGTTATCGAACTCGAGCGCTAAAGTCGCTACTCCTATCTCGAAGCGCTGGCGCTTCGACTTCGACCGATGTCGAAGTTTGCCCGTTTACGTCCGGCTCGGTTTCTCTCCTCATGTGAGGGATAACTCCATCAATCTCCCCCTCGAACAGGTGGGGGGCTACCTCCATGCAATTGCCAAATCAACGGAGGAGGTGTCGCCATTCCGCAATAGCACAACAAACATCAAACTTACCTTCGGTAAGACTTTGGTCATCATATCCGACCCGCTCTTGTCGGTATGGATCTTCTCGATACACAAATGCTTGTCTTCGAAAGTACTTCTATAATCCAATGATAACGCGCGGTAATGTTTGGATCTAGAATGAAAACTTCGGATTCTTGCTCAAGTGGATGGCGCCTCGACCGTCACATAGAACTACAAACCGCTTTGCTTTAGCCCTAGTTCGTCGAAGAACCTCTTCATCCATAGCAACTCTTTGCAACACTCGGTGGCTGCAATGTACTTTCGGCTTCAGAAGGGAGAGGGCAACACACTTTTGCAACTTAGATTGCCAAGAAACCGCCCCCCGCAAAAGTAACCGATAACCGGAGGTGGACTTCATCGAGTCAACATCACCGCCATGTCTCATCGATGTAGCCTCCAAGTAAGGGCTTACTTCCACCAAAGCACAAACATGATTTGGAAGTGCCTTTGAGATATCTCAATATCCACTTAACACCTTCCCAATGTTCTTTACCCGGATTTGACGTAAATCGCTTACCACCCCAACGGCGAAAAGCAATATCCGGTCTAGTACACACCATGGCATACATCAAACCGCCCACCGCGGATGTATAAGGAATCTTTTTCCATCCGACTCTGCTCATGCTCACCCTTAGGGACACATCTTTGGTCATGCGGGCTGGCCACCAAGCGATTAACCGACCGGCTTTGATCCATGTTGAATCTCTTCAACACCTTCTCAATGTAGCTTTCTTGAGAAAGCCACAACTTTCCACTCTTTCACGAAAGTGATCCGGTGATCCCCCAAGTACCTGCTTTGCTTGACCCAAATCCTTCATCTCAAAGGACTTACTCAAGTCTTTCTTCACTTGGATATCTTGTTGATGTTTGGGCCAACTATCAACATATCATCCACATACAAAGAATAGCACTATGAAATCCCCATCCGAAATCTCCGAACAAACGCACAATGATCGGAGGCGGACTTCTTGTATCCTTACTTTCACCATAAAGGAGTCAAACTTTATGTACCAATCCGTCTCGGTGCTTGCTTCAACCCATACAAGCTCTTTATCGGCTTGCATACTAGGTGCTCCTTGCCTTTGACCTCAAACCCCTCTCGGCTGGTCCATGTAGACATCTTCTTCAAGGTCTCCATGAAGAAAAGTCGTCTTAACATCTAGCCGCCAACCTCTAGGTTCATACTTTGCGGCCATACCCAATACCACCCCGGATAGAAGTCATCTTTACTACGGAGAGAAAAATCTCATCAAAGTCAATCCCTTTTCTTTGACCGAACCCCTTCACAACAAGGCGAGCTTTATGCCTTGTGAGATTGTTTCTCCTCATGCTTGACTTTGTATATCCACTTATTCTTGAGAACTTTTCTCCCTGGGTTTCTCAACTAACTCATAAGTGTGATTCTTATGCAAAGAATCCATCTCGCCATGCATGGCCTTCAACCACTTTTCTTTGTCTGCATCTTCAAGTGCCTCTTGATAGTACATAGGTTCTCCACCATCCGATAGTAGCGTGACGCATTTATGTGGTGGATACCGGTTGAAGCTATTCTCCTTCCGCCGACTCCTCCTTGCCCCATCTGCCGGTGCCTCGTGAGGTTGCACTTCGCTTGCTCGGTGGTGGTTCATGCATCTCATCTGCATCTTCTATACCAATAGGTTCTATCCCATCATGAGCAATAGATTCTCATCATGAGCTTCAAACTCATGGTTCTCTGATTCTCACGCCTTCTCGCGACGCTCCACAAGTAGGAACTTCGGTTTCTCAATCAACAAGATCATTGGTGAAAGCCTCAGTAGCTTCACCCTCCTCAAAGTCTGCTATGGTTTGGTCTTCTAAGAACACAACATCTCGACTTCGATTACCTTCTTGTTAATCGGATCATAGAGTTTGTAACCAAACTTTTCATCTCCATAACCCGTAAAAAATGCACCGCTTGGCTTTGTCATCAAGCTTGATCTCTCATCCTTCGAATATGCACAAATGCCCCGCACCCAAATACCCTCAAGTATCCATAATCAACATCTCTGCCTCGACCATACTCTCTCCGGATAATCACTATTCGAGGCTTTGTTCGGTGACAAGTTGATCACATGCACGGCAGACGCATTGCTTCTACCCAAGAGTTTCTAGGTAGCTTAGAGTGAGATAGCATGCATCTTATCCTCTACAATGGTACGGTTCATTCTCTCTCGCTATTCCATTCTCATTGTGTCTTGGGAACGGTGCGCTCATGACTAATCCCATGACTCGCAATACTCTTCAAATGGCCCAATGTACTCACCCCCATTATCCGAGCTTAATACACTTCAACAACTTCCCAGTCTCTTTTCCACCATGCCGTGGAATTTCTCAAACACGCCAAGTACTTCATCCTTGGTCTTCGACCATAGGCCCATATATTTCTTGACGATCATCAATGAATGTCAAGAAGTACGGCTCCCTCGTGGGACTTCACTCTCATAGGACCACATAAGTCTCAGGTGCACTAGCTCAAGGACGTTGTCCTTTCTCGTGGAGATCGGAATCTTTGGAAAGACACCCCCTGTTTGCTTTCCTACCAAACAATGAGTACATGTATTTAAATGTGTACCTTTAATGTCCGGCATGGCCTTTTGCTTAGCAAGAACTTCCATCCCTTTTATGCCCATGTGACACGGTCCTCTTGTGCCACAGCTCGATGAAGCTTCTTCTTCTTCGGCCAAGATTCGCCGCTTTACACAAACTAGCCTCGTGTTTTTGTAAAGAGAGCAAGTTTTCTTTCCTCCGTCGCTACAATGGAACCTCTCCGGTCGGGTTTCCATACCCCGCTACCAAACGAAGTTTACAAAGCCATCATCATCTAATTTCCCAAATTAAATTAGGCTTAGCCAGATGTCGTGGGACATGTCTTACATCCTTGAGTGTCAAGGTGTAGCCGACATTGGTTTCTACATGAACATCTCCAATGCCTATAATCTTCGAGACTCCATCATACCCATCCTTACTTCACCATATTCACCACACCGTAGGTAGTGAAGAATCCCCAATCGTATGTGTGACGGATAAGATGCTCCTCAGATCTATCACCCACTCAGATTCCGACATGAGGTACTAAGACAAAGACACACCACACCGACACAATTCCCACTAGGTCGCCGACTAGTGCGGTAGTATCTCATGCGTGTTTCCGCTCCTCGCACCATGTCTTCATGTACACGCTTATTCTTCTCATCCCTCTTCTTCGTTCTCAGACTCATATCCTCTGAAATGGCCTTTGGTGGCACAATAGTAACATTGCCTCTCTACCTTAGGAGTTCTAGCTTCACCCCTAGATTTACTTCTGTCATCACCTCTAGAACGAGATGGTTTTCTTTTCGACCTCCCCCCCGTTTCTCGCGGAAAAGGACCTCTCGAAGTTAGAAGAGTCAGCTTCTTGCACTCCTTCTAGTCTCCTCATTCAACAAAGACGGTAGCCATCTCCATGGTAACAATTCCATCCTTGGCTGCTCCATGTAGAAACCGCTAATGTCTCCCAACTTTCGGGTAGAGAGCCTAATAGAAACAAAGCCTCAACTTCGCCTCCCAAATTGATCTTCATCAAATGCATCCGATTGATGATATTCTCAGACTTCATTAAGATGCTCGACATTGAAGAACCTTTCTTGGTACTTCGCGGTTCCGCAAACTTCTTAACGACTAGCACTTTGTTTCCACCCGACTTCCTCTCATAAAGGTCTTCGAAGTTTCTTCCATAGATCAAGGTCAGAGTCTTCGACCACATGGTGAAAGACACTGTCGCCTATCCATTGTCGAATGTACCCAATAGCTTTTTGTCAAGCTTTTTCCACTCAAATTTCATCGCCTTTTTCCGGGTTTTACTCCCTCATTCTCAATGGGAAGTGCCAAGTCCTTGCAAGATAGCAAGTCTTCCATCTTGGCTTTCCGGATGGTGTAGTTCTTCCTATTCGGACTCATCATAATGAAAGTGTTCACTTTAATGGTCCATCTCTACAAGTTATTTAACCTCAAATCTTCTCTCGTGAATTTCGTCAAACACCTTTCCTAACCAAGATTCGGATAACACCCTAGCTATTCTAACCAAGGCTCGATACCACTTGTTGGGGATTATACCAATACCAATCGGTTCCCCACTACAACGATAAACTTGTATGTGAACTCAATTCAACTCCTGACAAAATCTAAATATCAACTACAACCTATACTAACATGCCCAACTCGCTAAACAACTATCAACAACAAATAATAATGTAAAAAAGAAAAGGCAAACCACAACACAAAGATTTACCGTGGTTCGCCAATGATACCTACTTCCACAAGAGCCAGTTCTTAATAACGTGGGAAGGAAGATTACAATCTCCTTTTCGGTCTCACCTTACTAGATCACTCTTATCTCTTTACGTGGTCAGTATCTCTCAGAAGGTTATCTCTTTTTGTTTTAGTCCGATTCCAATCCTTCCTTGTTTGGTTAGGTTTTCCAAAACCTTGATTTTGGTTTTATCTCCAAAACCAAATTTTTCGGTACCGTAGCAAGGCCCACAAAATTTATGCCCGAGCGCCGCTTCCTTTGAGAGCGAAGTCGCTAAGACTGGACCGAGGGTAGCGCCGGTCGCCTCTATGTTATCGAACTCGAGCGAAGTCGCATACCGCCGATTAGTCGCGCTGCCGGACTTGCTTACATTGATATTTCACGATGAACAATTTTACTTTCATTCTATTAATGGGATGCTAGAAACCCATAATACGAGGAATGTAATAAAAGTAGACATGAATCGATGTGTACTTTCATAGAAAGAAAAAAAACAAACTACACTAACAAAGAAGAAATAAAATTAAGGACATAGAGGCACACCTTCAAACACTTGTAGAAGTTGAATATGTTGGTTCTTTTTCTTTTCCAAGATCCAAACCATTTTATTTTTAACACGACATTGTAATAAATTTGAAGCTCTTGCAAAAAGGTCATTACGTAAGGGGAACCAAGGAAGAAATTTACGAAAGTGAATCATGAAGTGAATAACGAAAAAGTAGAAAGCGTTGGAGTTATCCCTCTCGAAACTGAGGAAGAAATTGGCGAAGTCCAGAAGTCCGAAAGTCGCCATTCTATCGAAAGGCCATCGCCTTCTTCGACTGTCGATGTCGAAGCTTGCCCGTTTCATCCAACTCAATTTCTCTCCTCATGTGAGGGATAACTCCAACAGCTTTCTACTTTTTCGCTATTCACTTCCGCATTCACTCGTAAATTTCTTCCTTGGTTCCCCTACGTAATGACCTTTTGCAAGAGCTTCAAATTTATTACAATGTCGCGGTTAAAAATAAAATGGCTTGGATCTTGGGAAGAAAAAGAACCAACATATTCAACTTCTACAAGTGTTTGAAGGTGTGCCTCTATGTCCTTAATTTTATTTCTTCTTTGTTAGTGTAGTTTGTTTGGGTTTTCTTTCTATGAAAGTACACATCTGATTCATGTCTACTTTTATTACATTCCGGTGTATTAAGGGTTTTCTAGCATCCCATTAATAGAATGAAAGTAAAAATTGTTCATCGTGAAATATCAATGTAGCAAGTCCGGCCGCAGGCGGACTAATTGGCTAGTATTCACGTAAGGTCCAGCACAGCTACTGCACAAGTCAGAGGCCGTTCAGGGCACCCTAGTTGGTATCATGCGTGTTCCACGTTCTCCTTAATTAAGTTTTATTTCATAAAAAATTGAAGTTGTTCAATAGAATTGAAATATAAAATTAGCCCAAACAGATCATTACAACATGTACTTTTTAATGCCAACACCATGTCATTATCTAAGTCATTAATCATCTAAGATTTTGTGAAAAGAAAAGCCAAATGAATTGTTCTCCTCAAGGAAGATTTATACAGAACGCCAAATGAATTTTCTATTAACTGTATGACAAGGATTGATACACTCATACACACTATCACCTAACGGCACTTAATTCTGTTCATTTCTTTCCTGGGACTTTCGCAACTGCCACGCCTACGAGATCCTTGGCGGATTTCTCTATGACTTTCTCCACCTTATTCTCAACCTTTTCCACCTGCAGTTCCAATCTGAACGTTAGTAGAAGTAATTCCTCAAATACAATTATACACGTTATCAATAAGTTCATTTCTGTTGGGCCAAGTTTGAATCCACAATCGAACTGCCCTAGTACTTTTACACAAGGAAGGAGTACATGAAACTTCCTTTTAAAGCAGGACTTTTCAAATTTTAGGATAGATGGTGGTTATTGTACATAAAGAGCAGAGCAACCAGCTTGAACAACAAAGTTTTATTAGAATTCAAGCTTCGTGAACAAGAGCAGAACGAAGCAAACTTGTAACTGACGATAATTAGCAGAAACAACCATTGAGTTGCAAATTGTAGGAACTTAAAATTTAGTTAAAATTTACATAAGTTCGGTGTTGTTGACTTCTTGATCTAAAACAGATAAGGAACTAAAATAGACTTCAAAAATATTGGTCTAAACTCTAAAGTGAATGCAACTAGCTCAATTAATCAAGATTTAAGGCCAACCTGTAGAAAGTAAAAAAAGTTGAGTTAAACAAGTGAAAGCAGTAAAACCTTGTCCACGACTTCTTCAACCAAATCAGCGCCCTTGATTACATTCTCAGCTAAAAGATCAACCATTTGAATCGCCGTTTTGAGCCTTGAACCATCAGGAAGATTATCTGTGATCTTATCAGCTATATTGTCCACTTTCACGGCCACTTCTTCTATCACCTCTGCCACAGTCTCCACGGTCGCTAGGGCTGTATCCATTTTCTCTGTATATCCAATTACGAAGAATCAATTTATGACTTGATCTTATCATGCATCTTTTTAACTATTTTATTTATGTATTTTCTAACATTGCTTTAAGGAAATTAAATCCATAAAGTTCAAAATGATAGTCCATGCGTGTGGCAAAGGCAGCTAGCTAGTGCATGCAAAGAAGTGAGAACTCTAGTATATATGCTCCAGCCTCCAGATGGTCCATGACTAGGTTACCTCGTTCCTTAATATGTGGACTATAAATATGAGGTTCCCTGAATGGCTGAATGTTTGTTACCTTTCCTGTCTGTTCATGAGTTTATGCTGAAGATACTTACGTTTAATGGCAATTAGTGATCCCCAGTTGCCACTTAAGAGTGGTAGAATTATCGGCAAGATGGTAAACAACATCCATTTTGACCTAATTCATACACGAATACATGCAAGCAGAGAAATACACTTAAATGCCAGTCAAGAAGGTAAGATAGAAATTATAAGAAAAAGGAACTAAAGTTATCAACCAGGTAATCAACCAGATAAATGATTACCATCCAGGGAAAGAGGATCCTGAGGGGATTGGAGGTCCTGGATTAAGGTTGTTGTTAACTGCATTTAAATCCCTACATTCAAGCAATATAAACAAATTAAGGCTGGCATGTCTATGAAAGTACTATAATTAGTCATCATAGGAGCTAGAAATGTAAGAACAAGAAGTAATGACTTAAACTGATGAAGATTACATCTTTATAGTATGATATGCTAGCCCGGGACGGTTGATATTGGACAAGTACAAATGTTGTCTTGTCGGGTAACAATAAGCGTGCTTGGCAGTGGGAGGAAGACAGCTTGTAACATGGACAGAAGAACGAAACATATTTCGAGTATCAAGATGATGGAGTCTTTCCATCTGGTAATTGCTGAAGGACGCAGTTGTCGACGACATAGTAGATTCAAAACTTAGTTGTTTGTTAACGATACCACAGTTTTCCAACTTAAATGCGTAATTGTTAAGGAGGGAACGATACATGGTGGTCTACTTGTATATTAGTAATTCGATCAATATAAAATCAACATTATTAGTCTATTTACCACGTGTTAGCATATATATATTTCCATAATTTATTTCGAAGTATCCTAATCAAATCGTCCCTCGCCTACTTTTGACAACTTTGCATTGGTTGTTCACTTAGGTTTTTATTCTTATTTTAAATCAAGTAGTATACATTCAAAGTCTTCTGATAGATAATGTGTTCAGGGGATATGATGTAAAACGGATTATATGTAATCCACTTGAAGAATACATGAGAATAATCATGTATGATGATTTGGTACTTAATCGTTTGTACTTCAGAAACATGTGGATTCAAGTTGTTAATTTGAATCCTTTTAATCTTTATTTAAATTTTGTTCATGAATAATGTTAACTTTTTTATCTAATTTTTAACTTTGGTTAGGCTCCTCATCTCACGCAGATACAGGGAAGAACTTTGCAAGGCAAAGAGTGTTAAGACTTTAAAGCAAAGGAAGAGAAAAGTTGCTGATCTTCATGGATAAAATACCAAGAACAAGGGGAAAACTCTATGACATTATACATTTATTTATACTGTGAGTCAAGCAAAAATTTAGACCAACATATATGCTATGAACTATTATAAACCCACGGCATACAATCACATTGAGATGCGTGAGCAAACGTTATATACAATTAGTAATCATATAATAATTGGAAATCTTGGAAATCTACAGTTACGAACGAACAAATTTGGAAACAGTCTTTCTTACACACAAAAGTTTTCTGGCATCACATTTCACACTAGGTTTTCGATTTTTAGGCCATTCTTCATCACACCAGGGTCTTCTCCTTAGGTGATACAAAGCTTCGGCAACACCCTTGTACTGCGTATTTGCATCATCATGCTATTGCTTGGAAATCTTACCCTGATTTTGATAATCTTGACGTAAGGATGTGAATGATAGCCTGACAATGGCCCTGACAATGGCTATCTCGCCATTCTCGCCTTGGTAGGGGTGTGACCGCAGCCGAACCGAAGAAACTTAGTTGGGTCGGTTATCTGTCTCTAATCGGTTCGGTTGGGTTTAAGAAAAGAAGGGTCTGTTACTCTGAAAGACCCATGTTGGGCAGACTCCAAAAAAGAACAATTATTACAAGTGTGTCATTAGTCCCAAAAAATCTGAAAAAAAACAATTATTACGAGTGTGTCATTGGTCTCAAAAAGTTGTTTTGTATTGAGCACCTTCTCTTCTCTTTTCTTCCACCATTCTAAATCTTAAACTATGAAAACTATATTCTAATACTAACATTAAACACTAGGATCAATATGCACGCGGCGTGTATGAATGAGAAAATTCAAAACCCCAAAACTTTAAACGATCCCGCTAGGTCGTTGTCAGGCACACCAAACGGTCTCGTCACACCGTGGATCGAGTCCAAAACGATGTGGCCATATCGTTTTCGATTTGATTTAGAAAATCCCCAACGATATGGCTACACCGTTGGACTAAGTCTCCAACGATATGGCCACACCGTTTGGGATTTGAATTTTGAAAAAATATAAAGTTATGTTTTTTGGCCTCTTGACCGGTGTGGGCACATCGTTTGGACTAAGTCCCAAACGTTGTCGCCAAGTCGTTTGGGACTTAGTCCAAACGATATGACCACACTGGTAAGTTTTTTTCTAAGTCCAAATCCCAAACGACATACGGCCACATCGCTTTGGACTTAATCCGCATAAAGGTGACCGCACCGTTTGGTTTGCACAACGAACCACTCCAAATTTTGTTTAAGCTTAAGTTGGGTTTTCGAATTCAACTTTTTGGGACCAATGGGACATTTGTAATAATTTTTTTTTTTTTAGACTTTTTGAGACCAATGACACGCTTGTAATAATTTTTTTTTTTTTTTTTTTTATCTGCCCAACACAATATGGGTCCTTTAGTAACAAATACCTTGAGAAATTAGAAAAGTAGAAAACCAACCAAACCGGACCATATAATTACCAAAACTACTAAAGTAGCTTATTTTTATTTATAATATATGATTATTCTTAAATAATTTTCAGTTCGACTATGGTTAGGGTCGACTACCCAAAAAATTAATAGTTGGGATCGTTTTTCAGTAGGTTTAGTTTTAGATCGATTAACCATAGGGCGACAGTTGGGTTCGGATTTCTTAACGCATAAACCGATAAGTTCGGTTTGAATATTAGTCACCAGGCTCGATGCTCGTGAGCAACTCGGTGTTCAATTTTAAAGATGGAGTACAAAATCAAGTAGTTCGCGAACCATAGTACCAAATATCCCGATATATCGCGATATTTGGAAATATCTATCCAGATTTCAAAGAAATATATATAAATATCACGATATGTTCAGAGATATATATGACTGCAAATATCGGTTATATTTTGATGATATTTACGATATTTGCCACAATCAAGGAAACATTAACTTTGTAACAACACATTAATAGCGAATCACCAAGATAGCACACAAGGTGGATCTGCAATCCATAATGGTTCAAGCACATATCTATAAATAAAGAGAGATGAACTACGTAAGGCTTGATTCAAGTTTACCCCAAAAACTTGATACGTAGGCAACTCTTATCCCAAGAAGAGTGCTGCTATTTCCTATCCAACAAATCATCAGGTCGTAGTCCCAAAATAACTAACATCTATATTGGCGCCGTCTGCCAGTTCGTTTCCTTAAGAAAAGAACAACCACTCTTTTCTCAGCAAGCCAACAAAGCTGGTCAGAAAAACCACAATGAAGCCCAACCTACAAGCATTGGCAGACCAGATGAAGACACTCCAAGAAGCCTTCATCACTTTGCAACAAGAAAACCAGACAATGCGAGAGCAAGCCAACTCCAACGCCAACAATGGCACCACAAAATCCGGGGAGCAAAACACTGTTGTAGCCCTAACCAACACCACCAATCAACGTTTAGAGGACTTCGCACAAAAACTAGAGAAGTCAAGCGAAAGAGCCAACACGATCCAGATCGCTCAGAAGATGCTAGAGACATACAAAGCATCACCATTCATCCAAGATATCCGAGACAAACAACATCTTTCAGAGTTCATTCAACCAAAGTTCTCGTTGTACGACAGTACCTCCTGCCCAGACGAGCACGTAGCTCGCTTCGGCCAAATACTATCACTCTACAGCCATCCTAACTACGACTACCTGAAGTGCAAATTTTTTCCAGCCAGTTTAAAGGACGGAGCAATAGACTAGTTTTACACACTCCCTCCAGATTCGATCAACAACTTCGACGGCTTTGCCGAGACGCGTTAAGTAGCGTAGTTCGGCCCACAATGTAAAGAAGCGCGACCGACTGACTCCTTGTTTCAGCTTAAGCAAGCTCATGGCGAAACTATCCGAGCCTTCCTAGGACGCTTTTAAGAAGGACTCCTCCTCACGGAGTCGACTCGATGACGGTTTTGCAATTTCAGGTTCACAAACGCCCTCTTGGACGAATCTGACCTAGCAGGGTCCTTCAAGCACAACAAGCCAGACACCTCAGCCGACCTGTATCACAGATTCGACAAATACATCGAGTATGAAGAGTGGATGGCCAAGCGCAAAGGCAAAGAGGTATTCGCAATTAGCAACGAGCCAGACTCCAAGGAAAGCAAGAAATATTCAAACAACAACAACAACAACAACAAGAGATCCAACGCCAGCAAACCCTCATACACAAAGAGGGAATTCTCCAACTTCTCCAAAACGCCAAGTCAAATCATGAAGAAAATATATACAGCACCATACTTCAAACCAAATATCAACAAAGTGATAGCCATACCAGAGCGTCCATACTGCCATTTCCAAAAACTCCACCACCACGACACCAATGATTGCCGGAGCCTTAAGCACTACCTCCAAGACCTAGTGGAGGAAGGCAAATTAAAAGAGTTCTTGCCATAAAGCGATCTAAGGCACAAGCTGGATGCCAAACACCACAGAAGCAGAAGTCGCAGCAATGAACGACCTGCCAACAACAAAAACAAAACCAGGAGCAAATCAACTCGACGATCTAAGTCTCCAGGTCGGTCAAGGCTCAACATGAGACAACACTCCTCCAACCAAGAGGAGGACAAAGTAATCAACATGATTACAAACACCTCAAACGACGAAACCTCAGGTTGGGAGAAGTGTAGAAGAGTGGGAGCAATCCAAGATATCTACCACCTCTCACACAAAGCCGAGATGATCAACCCCACCGACCCTAAGAGGACAACATCAATTTCATTCACAAAAGAGGATTTAGACAAGGTGTGTCTACCTCACAATGATGTCTTGGTAGTGCATGTCAAAATCAACGGTTAGACAGTCAAAAGAGTCCTCATCGATCCAGGGAGCTCATGCAACATACTGTTCTATCAAACATACAAGGACATGCACCTGCCGGACTCGGTGATGATAGACCCCAATGCACCGCTCTATGGGTTCAACGAAGATCGTACATATGCCATCAGAGATGTAATCCTACCAGTCTCCATTGGCGAAAAATAGGACATGGTCAAAACTTCAACACCCTTTAGTGTGATTGATGTCAGGTCGTCCTATACTGCCATTCTAGGACGTCGTTGGATTCACAAAATCCAAGCAATTCCATCAACCCTACACCAGGTCCTACGATATCCTAGTCCCAGAGGCATCATGGAGCTCAGAAGCAACCAACTAGAAGTTCACCGATGCAATCAGTCGACCTTACGACCTCACCCAAGCCTCGGATATCGTCGAAGCTAAGGATCGCCCCGTAAAGGCGCGGATCCTCAAACATCCAAACCTCCAAAGAACGCATCGAAAAGCTCACAGAAAACAAGCTCGATAGAACCGGAGAAAAAGTCAATTTGGGCAATAACCGATGACCCAAAATTTGTTTATGTAGGGGCTGACTTAGAACCCAAGCTCAAGGAGCAGCTTGTCAAATTTCTATCTCTCAATAAATATGTTTTTGCTTGGTCGTATATCGATATGCCAAGAATCGACCCTCAGGTCGCTTGCCACAAGTTAAATTTAGATCCAACCATCAAGCCTATTAAACAACGACCTAGGAAGCTAGCACTCAAGTTTCAAAAAGCTTAAGCCATCAACGAAGAGATAGAAAAGCTCAAAAATGTTGGATTCATCAGAGAAGTCGAGTACCCAATCTGGCTTGCCAACATAGTAGTCGTTCCAAAGAAGAAAGGTTAGGTACGACTCTGCATAGATTTCACCAACGTCAACAAGCACTGCCCAAAAGACAGCTTCCCCCTCCCAAGAATCGACATACTGGTAGACCAAACTTGCAGGCTTGAGCTTTTGTCATTCATGGATGCATACAGTGGGTACAACCAAATACCACTTGCAGAAGAAGATCAGGAAAAGACGTCCTTCATAACCGAGCAAGGTACGTTCTGCTATAATGTCCTACCGTTCGGCTTGAAGAACGCAGGAGCGACCTCTCAAAGACTTGTCACCAAAATGTTCAAAGACTTGCTATGAGACACTATGGAGGTCTACATAAACGACATGGTGATCAAAAGCGAAAAGGCAGGTGATCACATCTCCCACCTACAAGAGACCTTTGAACGACTTTGCCAAAACAAGATGAAGCTCAACCCAGCCAAATGCGTATTTGGAGTAGCCTCAGGGAAATTCTTAGGTTATCTCATCTCACAAAGACGCATTGAAGCAAACCCAAAACCGATATGAGCTCTCCTTGAAATGCCAGAACCAACCACAAAGCAACAAATCCACAAGTTATCTGGCATGGTTTCAGCCCTCAACAGATTTATCTCAAGAGCATCTAACAAATGCAGACTATTCCTGCAAATACTCAAAAAGGGAGCAACATTGCAGACCATTCCTGCAAATACTCAAAAAGGGAGCAACATTCACTTGGACAGACGAGTGTGATAAAGCCTTCACCGACCTGAAAGCCTATTTATCAACTCCACCCATCCTGTCCAAACCAGAAGAAGGAGAAACACTAGGGCTATACCTTGCAACTACAGACTTCGCAATCAACTCAGTTCTCTTTCGCGAGCATGATGGAGTCGAAAAGCCAATCTACTTCACCAGCAAGACGTTGGCAAATGCAGAAAAGCACTACTTTCCGAGTGAGAAAGCAATATTTTCTTTACTCTACTCAACTCGGAAGTTCCGACCTTACTTCCAATCTCACAGCATCAAGGTCATCACTGACATACCCATTAAACAGGTATTGAGTTCTAACAACAAAACAGCCTGCATGGCCAAATGGGCTGAAGAACTCAGAGAACATCACATCGAGTTCATTCCCAAAATGTCTCGCAAAGGTCAGTTCGTTGTTGATTTCTTGGCAGATTTCCCCATTTTAGACATCCACTGGGAACCCGAGCCAATCACCTCACTCCATTAACAAGCCACCCCAGACACATGGCACCTCCACGTAGAAGGCGCATGCAATAACACTGGTAGTGGACTGGGGGTTGTATTAACTTCACCAGAGGGAGCCCAGCTACAGAAATCAATCAAAATCGATTTCGCAACGTCCAACAACGAAGCAGAATATGAAGCATTGATCACAGGCCTCCGAATGGCACAGCAACTACAAGTCTCAAAGTTTAAAGCTTATAGCGATTTCTAGCTAATCTTCAAGTAGATCACCAAAGAATATGTCACGAATGGAGCAAACTTGGCAAAGTGTGCTCAATTCGTTTATGACATAATCAGCTCGTTCAAAACATTCTCCTTAGACCATATTCCTCGAGAGGACAACAGACATGCAGATAGCTTGGCTTTCCTAGCCTCCAAAACACAAGAGGCATGTCCGACCACAGTCTACATTGACATTCTGGAACGACCTGCTTACCAAAAAGAAAATATCAATGACTCATAGATTTCCGATTTCATCCCGAAGAAGAGATCAATCAATCCTGGATGGGCCCATTCCTCAAGTTCATCTTACATGGTGAGATCCCATCAGAAACAAAGCATGCTAGTGCAATACAATTCTGAGCCCCAAGATACACAGTGATCAAAGGAAGACTATTCCGCAAATCAGCAGGAGGACCCCTCCTAAGGTGCATAACTCCAAGAGAGGGACAACTCATTTTCAACGAAATTCACAAAGGTGAATGTGGCAACCACGCAGGAGCAAGATCACTGGCACACAAAGCAATCTCCCAAGGATATTATTGGTCAAGCATGCATATCGAGGCAAAAAGGTATGTTCTTAAATGCCTCCAATGCCAAACTATTGGCCACAATCACCTAAGTCCAGCAAGGGAATTGATCAACATAGCCAGCCCATGGTCATTCCACATGTGGGGGCTAGACATCATGGGACCGTTCATCCCACAAAAGAAATCAGGGCTTAAATACGTCCTAGCAGCCACAGATTACTTCACCAAGTGGGTTGAAGCAATCCTACTAGTCCAAGTCAAGAAAGTCAACGTAATCAACTTCATCTGGACTAATATCATCACTAGATTTGGTCTACCCCACACCCTAGTCATGGACAACGGAACACAATTTGCTGGCACACAAGTCAAGAATTTTCTACAAAAATGGCGCATCACCAAGCATTTTCTACACCTAGATATACACAAAGCAATGGCCAAGCAGAGGCCACCAACAAGGCCATCAAAGAAAACCTCCAAAAGAAGCTGGAGAGCAAGAAAAACCAATGGCCAGAGCAACTCAAAAACATTCTATGGGCATGCTGAACAACTGCTAGATCCAGTACAAATGAGTCTCCTTTCACACTTTGCTTAGAAACGGAAGCAGTGATACCATTAGAACTCACAATCACAACTACACAGTCTGACATTGTTGAATCAGGAGTCAATGACAACATCTTGGCAAAAGAAGTTAATCTCCTATAAGAACGTAGAGAAACTGCCGCAATATCCCTAGCTCGGTACCACCAAACAGTCCAGCGTTCTTACAACAAAAAGGTCGTCCCAAGATCTATCTTTCCAAGCTGGAGACCTAGTCCTCAAAAAGACTTTAGCACCAGCCAATCTCGACCCAACATGGGAAGGCTCCTACATTGTTGACAAAGTCGTTGGAAATGGCGCATACTGGATCAAAACGCAGCTCGGTGATAGGCTTCCCCGACCATGGAATACAGCTCTCCTCAAGCGCTTTTATCAATAAGTTTTTTCTCCAATTACATAAGTCAATGTGAATGAAATCTCATCAACATTTTGAGTGCAGCTATCATTTTTGCATTACATGAGCACCTTGCATTTCACACTACGTAGCCCGACCTAAGACATCACAATGTCAGGTCGAATATCAAAGCCAGAGTTCGGGAATGACTCAACAACAAAATTTCCCACGACCGTTAATTTCAATCAATTCAAATCAAGGTCCCTAAAAGGACCCTAAACCAACTTAACACCAACGTCAGGATTAGGTATGGTTCAACTGTAATTGCCACTCAAAGGTCAATTATCAGACAAATTTAATCTAGGGGACCCCCAAAAGGACCCCCAAGTCAACTTACGACCTCACAAAGGGTTTAAGACAGACTCAAATATAATGGCCACTCAAAAGCTAATTATATCAATCTGAAGTTCCCCCAAAAGGAACGAATCAGGGCGTACACCTAGGGACAAAACGAAGCCTAGGTGCCAACTACGCAAATGCATAAGGTCGTACTCAAAAGCTCTACAACCTATGACAAAAGACGACCTAGCAAAGGCAAGCAATCCATCAGGACTAGTACTACGCAGCACAGATCCTCAAACAACAAACCAGTAAAAACAAAAGCAATCACATGCATACTTCAAGCCAACTTCAGCAAGTACGTAATTTAAATATTTCTAATTACAAAGTCGGTTAGATACCGAGGCCCCCAGGTTATCCCGGGAAAACGACCTCAGTGTCCCCATCAAAAATAATATTGTATCAGTATCAAGAACAAAGAGTTGTTAATTTAAATATTGTTCAAAGACCTCCCAACCCAAGAACAAACACAAGACGTTCAGAATCAATTCACACAATAAACATTATCCACATTCAAAGGGTCCAGATCACCACCCTCTACAACACTAGAACCGGTAACCTGATCAACAACAACTTCAGAAACATCCAAACCAGAAACAATAGAAGGAACAGCTGGAGCAACCGGTGGCAAAAACGACTTGGTCAGATGGCAGATCATATGGTCTACTAGCATCTTTACCAGCATATGCAGCAGACACTGTTGCAGCCCCACTTTCAACAAATATCTTAAGGCGATCATACTCATCCAATGCCTCAATATAATCATCCATCAGCACGTAAACATCGCCACTCTCCACCGTGTCCACCAAGTCATTATAAGCAGTCTCAGCTCATTCATCAATGGAGTGCATCCTCTTGCACTCATCGACCTATTGCTGAACCTCCAGCTTTGCAGAATCCAGAGCGGGTTGCAACAGAGCTACTTTACCACCCAACTGCTGCACTTGATCCCTCAGCCCTGCAACCTCCATTCTCTCGCGACTTGTCGTTTCACCACCACCACATAAGTTTGCTTGCTGACATCCAGCTCCTTCTTATAATGGTCGGAGATAGACGCCATATCTTTCAGCTTCCTATACATTGCCAGAACCTAGCAAACAAAATAACAAATATAAACATTATAGTGGATCAAAATCAACAAGACCCAAAAGGAGCAAGCTCAGAACGGGAGAATACTCACATAGCACAATGACCGTTCCATCTCCACCAAGTTCACTTCCAGGCCCTTATTATCTAGCTTGTGCCTATCCCTGACAAGCACAATACTCTCCAACAACGCCCCACCAACCAAAGGGGACTTGAAGCTACAGTCACCATTCACAACAAACTTCAGCAACAAACTGTAAGATTCCTCATACGTAACCATTCTATCAATGACAACATTGTCACTCTTCTTACTTGGGTCCGTACTTCCTGACCCCTTGCCTTGCTCAGTAACAGGCTCAACCTAACCAACTTTTTTCTTTCCACAGGCCTCAGCCACCCCAGCATCAACATCCAAATCAATCAGGTTCATCCTCTTTAGATGAACCCGACCTGAAGACGAACGACCTTCAACAGTACCAGGTCGATCTTCAGACTCAGTTCGGGTCTTCTTTGCCCCCTCCAACTCAACCACTTCGGAACGCCTTTTCATAATAGGCTTCCGGAACGAAGTGGGAGCATCACCCTCTCCACCAACACTGCCACCTGCAACACCACCAGCACTTCCAGCACCCACATCTCCAGAGGAGAAGTAGGTGGATGCAGAACTATCTGCATCACCAGAGGAGAAGTGATTGGACACAGAGCGCCCTCCATCCCCCAGCTCGGAACGTTGGGGTGCCAAACGATTTGCATCACCCAACTCAGGACGTCTGGAAGGCGTCACCCCTCCATCCGCCCTCACCGCCCCAGAACGGTGTTCAGCGACCCCACCAAACATCCTAGCTCCACCTTGATCGGCCGCCACCAAGACTTCCACTTTTTCATTCCGTAAAGTGCTTTCTTTTGACTCTCCCTCTCCATGGCAGATTCCGAGCTAGAATTAGAAAGTTCAACCACTACCTTGCGAGCCCTAACCTTTTTCTCCAGCCTCTTACGGTTGATTTTCTTCCCTCCACGCCTCTTAAAGTAATGCGCAATCTCCCCCAACAAAGCCTGCTTATCCTCCAAACTCAAACAAGCAAACATTTCAATAACACCGTTCTTTGTACGAAAATAGATTATAACCTCTGTAAAACAAACCAAATAAATCAGAACGTCCAAATTATAATTTAAAACACACACATTACCACCTACAACCAACTACCTACCACGAGATTGTACAACACGTTTATCAATCTCCAAACCAGGCGGGCAATATCTACCTACAGCCAATAACGACTTACGCCCCCATTCCTCATTTCTCACCCCCATAATAACAGGAGACTTTCCCTTATAAACATGAAAACTAAAGTTCACATCACCCGACCTCCTCACAACAAAGTGCTCCGTCACATTGTTTAAACAGATGTTGTAGTCCCTGTCATTCAACAAATCTAACACATGGAGAATCCTCCAACTTTCCCCACGAGTTGACAGGGGGCTTTCCCCAAAATGTTCAAAACCTCCACAGTAAGACGGGAAAAGGGCAGCCTCATCCCAGCCTTTAACTGCCCATAACAAACAACTACTCCTCCACCCCAAGGAACGTAGTCGTTAGTATACAAATTCTTCTCCCCAGCCAGATCGTACACAGACAGATCGGATTTCACCCAACCAAGCTCCTTCTTCAAAGCTGCATAACAATCCACCGACTTATGCTTCCTCTCATCCACCATCTCCAACGAAGAAGACGATGAAGCATCATCACTACTACGAACCTTATCCTCAACTTCTTCGTCACTTACCGTTCTCTCTCTCCATTTACCAACTTCAACCTCACCATTAAAACTATCACTAGTCATAGACATTGCACAATCAAAGAAAAAAGGAAAGCTCAAATTTCTAAAGTTAAAAACACGAACCTGATGGCAAGGGATGAGAAGTTTTTTTTTTCTTTACTTTCTTTCCTTTTCTTTCGCTCTGGATTTTTTCCTTTTTTCTCCTTTGGTTGAAAAGTAAACAAACAAAAAACTTTTACAAGTCAAAAAACCCCTCAATTGCCAAGACACCTCGAGACAATCAAAGTGTTTCGTGTTCCAAAAACCTAAATCATTACTCGCCCACAAATCGTCGTAACTCCAGGCCCACGAATCCAGCCCAACAGTTCCCGCACATTCCCCGAAATCTAAATTAAAAACAAAACAGCTGTTAGACACGTGCTTTCCAACTTTACTTTTTAACCGTTCTCCTTCCACGCAACAGATGTCCAATGAACGAATAAAAAATAAAGGGGGTTGTGTAAGTACCCTCCGTTCTACACTACAGAGCACGTGTCCACATAGCGGATCGCCTTACTTCCCATTTCGTCTCACAACATCGAGACCACTAACGACTCGAAAGATCTAGGTCGTCACCGGCGCTAGCTGACCATTCATGGAAAGATATCAACTAGCACAATCTTGGAGCTCAATCAACGCCACAATCAAGGAAATATTAACTTTGTAACAGCACATTAATAGCGAATCACCAAGATAACACGCAAGGTGGATCTGCAATCCATAACAGTTCAAGCACACATCAATAAATAGAAAGAGATGAACTACGTAAGGCTTGATTCAAGTTTACCCCGAGAAACTTGATACGTAGGCAACTCTTATCCCAAGAAGAGTGCAGCCATTTTCTATCCAACAAATCATCAGGTCGTAGTCCCAAAGTAACTAACATCTACATATATCGTGAGATTGTCTCTGCAGCATGTTATTTTGGTATTTAGTAAGTATTATATATCTATTTTTGCTCACTTGTATCTAGATTATGTTCGAATTTAAACTTATATACAAAACAAATCAAATCAATATTGGAAACTTATGATGGAGTCAGGGCCAGCTCTTGGGGCAGGCCAACTAGGCAGCCGCCCAACACAAAATCCCACTTCTTTGGCGGAAGAGTATATGGTAGCCGAATCTCGCTTGTTCCTGCTCACCCCCAAGGCAAAGATATTTTGCTTATAATTTAGCCAATGCCAATTTTCCAAGGAGGGCGCAATAGCAAAAGAAAGCGTGTGTGGTGAGTAAAATTGGTCAGAATCTGTGAAGGGACAAACTTCACCATTCATAGTATCTAGTTGTGGGGAGCCCCTCTCATGCTCCCTGCATCATAAAAGCCTTTAGGGCCCCAAGTCACAAGACACTAAATGGGCCCCCACTCAAGTGAGAGACGCACTAGGAGTGTGCATAAAACCGCCCAAACCGACCCATCCTACCCGAACCGAATGGTTTTGGTTCGGTTTTTTATAAAACCAGTTTGGTTCGATTTGAAAAGTTTAGTAATTGATTGGGTTGGTTTAGATTTCGGTTTTCAATCATTTAAACCCGCAATATCCGATCCGAACCGCTTTTGTTAGGGTTTATAAATACTTAAGGTTTTCGACCATTAGATTAGATGTTAAGAATACCCCTTAACCATTAGATCTTGGAATAAAATATAATTGGAATCCTTACCTTTTCAAATCTCATTATCAGCCGTCCTAACTCTCCTCCCTTCCTCCCAACTACTCTTCCAAAAAAAAAAACTACTTCCCCCAATTGGTTTCTACTCATTTGTTATCACTTAATTTCTCCATCCAAATCTCTCTCTCTTTCTAAATTGGAACCATAAACTTTGAAGTGTTAAAATCTAAGAAGAAAGAAGATGGGCAAACCGATCGATCCGAACCGAAATTTCAGATCGGTTTCAATTCTTTTTGGTTCTGGTTCGGTTTGCTTGACTGTGGAACCGAGCAGGTCAGTTTGGTGGTCGGTTTCTAGTCAAACCCGACCCGAACCGACCCATGCACACACTATGAATTTATTTGTTTAGTCTAGGTTTATGTGTAAATACTTAATAAATTTGGACAAAATTGAAGCTAAGGAGGGTCGAACTTGGGCTGGTAGTAGGGGAATGGAGGTTTCTACCAACAATACTACACTTTTTTTGTATTTTAAATGAGAATTTAAATTATTTATTTACTAAAATAATAGAGAAAAAAACCTTGATAACAATTTTTTGTAGCTATTTTCTTTTTTACCAGAGACCACATATAAAGGTCCGCCTGGACCCCTGCAATCTCAGGGCCGGCCCTGGATGGAGTTCAAATACATAGCGCTGAATCATCAAGATCCAAACTCGAGAGCTACTCAAATACTTGATGAGCCAACTCGAGCTCGACTCGAGAGACACATGAGCTCGACTCGAGAGATGCTCAGCCCTACCCTGCGAAGACCTTAACCAACCACAAATTGACCTGTTAGAAAAAGCCCAATACCTCAAAAGTCCAGCCCGATACAAAATTAGATTGGGCTAGCACAACCTTTTTATATATGTGAGCGGGCTCGGCTTGTATTAGGACACCTGAAGTGCAGCCCAAAGTAAAGCCCAAATCGCGGCCATTTTATGGTGCCTTCTTTTATTAAATTCTTCTAACAATTTACCTATCCATGTGCACCACAAGTCCACAACAATTAAATTTTCCTGTTTGAACTCTTGAATATGATTTATAAATTTTCAATTTACTAATCTATGTTTGTGGTGCTCGGATTACAACGTTGCATTATACTAGCAACCCGCTTTCAGATCTTGAAAAGTACAGATGAACATGTTAACAGTTAACAACATTCCAATATATTTCTACTCCTCTGTGAACTGTGGCACAATAACGAATGCGAGTCCGATTTTAACACACCCCACAAACCGCACTCAATAACGATCAGTGGAGTGAACTTGTAACTTCATGTCCATTATAGACTCATACTAGATTTTGGACCCGGACATACGCCCGGGATCTATTAAATATTTTGTGGGCTGAAAATGCTTTACAAAATGTCTCACACACATTTTCGAATTAGAATATATTTTTATTGAAAATAAACCGAAATACATTAATGACCAACGATTATGGTGCATAAGTACTTGGAAACTAATTAAGATATCAAATTGAGATAGCCTCATCACTTTGTGGTTTAGGATATTAATCCGTAATTTTCAAATAGAATTATCTTAAACTCGATCTATCTTGTATAATAGTTTTATTATATTTATGGTCATTTAGCGGCAAATTTTCGAATCAGAATACATTTTTATTAAAAATAAACCAAAATACGTTAATGAACAGCGATTATAATGCATAAGTACTTGGAAACTAAAGGATCAAATTGAGATAGCCTATTCACTTTGTGGTTTAGGATATTAATCCATAATTTTCAAATAGAATTATATTAAACTCGATCTAGCTTGTATAATAGTTTTCTTAGATTTATGGTGATTTAGCGGCAAATTTTTAAATCAAAATATATTTTTATTGAAAATAAACCAAATACGTTAATGAACAAATAATTATGGTGCATAAGTACTTGGAAACTAAGGGATCAAATTGAGATAGTCTATTCACTTTGTGGTTTAGAATATTAATCTGTAATTTTCAAATAAAATTATTTTAAACTCGATCTAGCTTGTATAATAGTTTTATTAGATTTATGGTGATTTAGCGGTAAATCATCACCGTTCGGATCGGCTTACGTACTAATGTGTACAAATCACTAAAACAGATTGATTGTTTCCATATCCTCAAATAATACACTACTCCCACTTGAAAAGATTTATCATATGAACGTGTCCTACGAACGGGTGTCGTTATATTAAATTATTCTAAAAAATATTAGCAACTATGCATAGTTATGAGATATGAAAATTATATTAATTACTCATTTAAATTTCTTGCACCACTCTCTATAAAAAGAAAGCACCAAATCTTGATAAAACTAATCGACTTTTTTTTTTTTTTATTGTTAGGTTTAATAATTGAAGTTTTGTGAGAATGCCCAATGCAGCGAAGATAATATTGAAGATACTTGAATAGCAAGGTATTCCCAATTACAATAAAAAGAATTATAATAAACAATACTTAAAATGCAAAACTATATTTGTCGAGACATTTATTCCCCCTACATAAAATACAAATATGTTTTAGGGTTATTAGTTCAATGCATTTGCACCAAGTTTATGATTTTCCATTAATTATTCTTTGAGGTTAGTTTAATATAGTATGTTGCATCCCGTTTCTAATTTCTCATTAATTATTCTTTGAAGTTAGTACAATGCAGTTGCATCAAGTTTTCAATTTCTCGTTAATTATTATTTTAGGTTAGTACAAAGGTAAATACATCCACTTATGATTTCCCGTTAGTTATTCATTAAAGTTAATTCAGTACGTACAGTTGCATCCAGTTTTTGATGTTTCGTTAATTAGTCTTTGAGATTAGTTCATTGTATTTGCATCCAGGTTCCAATCTCCCGTTAATTACTCTTTGAGGTTAGTTCAATATATTTGCATCCAGTTTCTGATTTCCCATTAATTGTTTTTCTAGGTTAGTTCGATAGTTTACAATTTATATACAGTTTGCATACATGTAAGAGTCTATTTTTATAAACTCACTTTCGTTTTTGGTTCATAATTACTTGTAATTACTCATATGAGAAGGCTAAAAAAGTGGATATTTATGCCTTGATTAGGTCAGTCACGATCAGCTTACATCCGACTTCCTCGATTTCTAGTTAACCATTTTTATGTTATTTCAATGCATTTGCATCCAATTTTTGATTTCCGTTAGTTAATCTCGATTTTAGTTTAATGCGCTTACATCCAGTTTTAGTTTTCCGTTAGTTATTCTTTTTAGGTTAGTTCAATGCAGTTTGCATATAATTTTAGATTTTATATTAATTGTTATTTGAGGTTAGTTCAATGCATTTGCATCAAGTTTCCGATTTCGGTTTAATTATTTTTGAGGTTAGTTCAATGCGGTTACATCAAATTTATAATTTTTTAAATTATTCATTTATGTTAGTTCATAGCTTTCATCCATTTTGTAATGTTTCATTAATTAGTCTTTGAGATTAGTTCATTGCATTTGGATCCAGTTTCCGATTTCATGTTAATAACTCTTTAAGGTTAGTTTAATACATCTGCATCTAGTTTCTGATTATTTATGTTTTGAGGTTAGTTCGATATAATTATATCTAGTTTTTTATTTTTCGTTAACTATTCTTTGAGGTTATTTCAATGCATTTGCATTTAGTTTTCAATTTCCCACCAATTATTTTATGAGGTTAGTTCAATGCAGTTGCATTCGGTTTTTGATTTTATGTTAATTATTTTTTTAGTTAAGTTCAATGCATTCGCATTCAGTTTCCGGTTTCCCATTAATTATTATTTGAGGTTTGTTTGATGTATTTGCATACCATTTCCGATTTTCCAATAAATATTTTTCAAGGATTTGCATTCAATTTCTAATTATCCGTTAGTTACTCTCTGTCATTAGTTTAATGTAATTTGCATAAAGTTTATGATTTTCCATTAATTACTCCTTGAGCTCAGTTATGTATTTGAATCCAATTTCCAATTTCCTTATAATTATCCAATGTGGTGTGTAATACCAACTTCTACTGATTCATCTGTAGTGTCATTGAAAACATGACATAAAAAGTAAATTATACTTAATTTACTATGTGGGATCATCGAATATTATCTAGTTTTCGATTTCTCGTTAATTATTCTTTAAATTATGCATGACTCACTATGTGGAATCTTCAAAGATTATCTACGAACGGGTATTGTTATATTAATTATTCTAAAAATATTTGCAAATATGCATAACTATTATATATTAATATTATATTGATCACTCAACCAAATTTCTTATAACGTGAAAACCTCACTCTCCATTAAAAAAAATAACTTCGCTTTTTGATAAAATTCTTCAACTTCATTTTTTTGTTTAATAATAGAAGTTTGATTGAATTTTTGTGAGATTGCCTAATAAGGCGAAGTTCATATATATTGAAGTTACTTGAATAGCAAGGAGTTCCCAATCATACGGAAAGAGATAAGATTAACATCATTTTAAATGCAAAACTATACTTATTGAGACATTTCCACAACATATAACCCAACTATGTTTTGAGGTTAGTTTAATGCATTTGCATCTAGTTTCTGATTTTTCGTTATTTATATTTTGAGGTTAGTTCAATGTAGTTACATCCAATTTCCAATTCCCATTATTTATTTTTTGAGATCAGTTCAATGCAGTTGCATCCAGTTTCTGATTGATCGTTAATTATTCTTTTCGGTTAGTTCAATACATTTGCATCAAATTCCCAATTTTCTATTAATTGTTTTTTTAGGTCAGTTCAATGCATTTGCATCCAGTTTCTGATTTCCCGTTAATTATTCTGTGAGATTAGTTTAATGTATTTGCATCAAGTTTTCGATTTCTCGTGTTTATTATTTGATAAAATTGCATTTGCATCTAGTTTCCGATTTCCCGTTAATTATTGTTTGAGGTTAGTTCAATGAGTTTGCATCTAGTTTCCGATTTCCCGTTAATTATTTCTTGAGGTTTTGCATCTAGTATATTTTTTGAGATTAGTTCAATGCAGTTGCATCCGGTTTTCGATTTTCCGTTAATTATTTTTTAAGATTAGTTCCACGCATTTGCATTATGTTCCCAATTTATAATTAATTTTTTCTTTTTGAGGTTAGTTCAATACAGGTTAGATCCAATTTTCGATTTCCCGTTAATTTAATCTTTGAGGGTTAGCTCAATGCATTTGCATCCAGTTTCTGATTTTCCGACAATTATTTTTTTATGTTAGTTGATGTATTTGTATCCAAGTTTTGATTTTCTGTTAGTTATTCTTTGAGATTAGTTTAATGCAGTTATATCCATATTCTGATTTTGAGATTTTCTATTAATTACTTTTTAAGATTAGTTTAATGCTTGCATTTGCATCCAGTTTCCGATTTCCCGTTAAATATTATTTGAGGTTAGTTCGATGCATTTGCATCCAGTTTTCCGTTCCCCATTAATTTTTTTTGTCATTAATTTCATTCAATATTATATATATTTTAAAATATTTGTCATTATTGCTTTGCCGTTATTTTTTTTTCATTTTCTATTATATATTTTGTATAATTATTTTTAACTATATTTTGAAGCCATGTTAAGGATATATTCAAATAAGTTAGGTGTTTTATCATAGATACTAAAATTGTATGATTTGTAATATGAAATTAGTTTATACAAATCACCTATTTTTAGTAATTTTTTTTATTTGATCAAATATAAATTAGTTTTTACTAATCACCTACTTTTTAGCAATTTTTTTTATTTGATCAAATATATAAGAATTGGAACACTAAAAGTGTTTGATTCGTATTTCTACAAATCACCTATTTTTTTTAGTAATTTTTTTTTATTTGATCAAATATATATAAGATTTGAAATACACTCAAACTCTCCAAATATAAGAATTAGAAATACATTCAAACTCTTCAAAGATCTTTCATATTATAGTGCCACATAATATATAAAAAAAAAAGTTAACTCTCATATTAGAGTGCCACATAGGAGAGAGAAAATCCTTCTTTAAAGGTCTCTGCTTTAGTATATAGATAGTAGACTACTCATAGAGTCATAGAGTAGAATGGATAGCACCCCACCTAGCTGGCTTTATGTAAATTCTGAAGCACGTTTTGACAAAACAAAGATAAAGTCTGGACTAAGGTAGTTTACTGACCCAAATATCATCAGCTATAGTTACAAATACATAATCTTCTTTTCTATCTAATAAAATAGGGAAAATACATAATTTTCTTTTCTATCTAACAAAATAGGGAAGTGTTGGGCTCAAAAAAACCCATCCAATGGTAGGCTCACCAAAATATGACTTGGCAAATCCAAGTGTTTGGAGGATTTATGTAATTTTGTTAAATGCAATTAATACTATGAGATCTGTCTAAAAATCAGCCAAAAGTCAACAATTGCTAGTGGACTTATAAACTGTTAGGCTTCCAAATTTGACATGGATAATAGACAATTGGACTGGTCTTGTAATGAAGGGCGATAAGTTATAGTTGTCAGGGTACCGCCGTAGGCACGGGCATACCCTATAAGATTAAGCAAGTAGACTCACTCTGGATAAGACTTGTTTAATTTGACTTTGGAGTGTAACACTTGGGAACGGGCTTATATGTCGACCATTTTGGACTAATGAAATGAAGTATGATAATTTGATGTGCATCTAGATGGAAGTTGAACTCCAAAATCTCAATCTCGAAAAATATCCCAAGGGCCAAGACAGCACACTTGAAAGACTTTAGACACTTACTAGCCAAGTCAAGCTTAAAGCGTTGAAAGCGAAATCCGAACTAAAACAATCAAGAAAGAACAACTCTTTTTCATTTCTCCTAAATTTTCAATCATTTTGCAAGTTGCAGAAATGGTCTAGCACTAGTGGAGAAGGAAAGTTGATGGGAATCTTTCTTCCAACATCATCTTCATAATAAGGTAACCTCTTAGTCCTGCTAAACATGGTTTCTATCAATATTAGAAGACTATTACCAATTACTATCAACCCTCCTGTTGAGCCAGAATCAAAACAAAACTCACACATACCACCACTTGTAATTATTATAGTTGCTATACTTGGTGGTTGTTTTCTTCTTGTTAGTTATTACGCAATAATCGTTAAGTATTGTTCGAATTGGAATCGTTCAAGAAGGCCCCAAGTTTTAAATGAACAAAATTTAGATGCCCATGAAGATTTTCTTGATGAGAATCATGGACCAGTTGTGGATCATCCTATTTGGTATATTACCACAGTTGGTTTAGAACAAGGAGTTATTGATTCTATCATGCGGTTTTAAGTATAAGAAGGGAGATGGTTTGGTTGAAGGGACGGATTGTTCAGTTTGTCTTAGTGAGTTTCAAGATGATGAGAATTTAAGGCTTTTGCCCAAGTGTAGTCATGCTTTTCATATTTCTTGTATTGATACTTGGTTAAGATCACATACAAATTGCCCGAGTTGTCGTGCCCCTATTGTGTCGAGTCCTGTTTTGCCTGCTTCGACTGCGGTGGTTGGAAATTCTGGTGTAAGGGAAGAAGCGCAAGTTGAGAATTCTGCGAGTGATGGTGGAGTGGGAAGTGAGCTGAATAGAGAAGGTGGGGTGAGTGATTTGAGTCTTGGGGTTCAAGGTGAGAGGGTGGAAGTGGAAAGAAGCAGGGGTATTGATGTTCAGAAAAAGGATTTGCCTGCTCCTTTCAAGATGTCCAAATTTCGCGTGTTTAGCGATTTGTCGGACAATCATCGGGTTGGGGAGAATGAGATACAGCCTGTAAGAAGGTCCGCCTCTATGGATTTTAATCCAGCTTCAATCTTATGTTTTTCGGTGGCAAATTCACTTCCTGTAGAAGAAGAAGATGAAGGAAGTTCAATTGCACCGGTGGAAAGAGGGAAGAAACTCAATTCAAGTCCGAGCCTATTTAGATTGATTGGAAGTTCCTCGAAGGGAAAATTGTTGCCGAAAAGTCCTGTTTCCATGAAGAGATCTTTCTCAAGTGGTAACAAGCTCATCTCATCCAGACACAGCCAGAATCGGAGCTCATTTATTCCATTGTAAGGTTTTTATCCTTGTCATTTATGAAGTCCATTCCAACCCGTATAAGGGGTACTCTCAACGGGCGTGAGAGTTCCCTTTTTGTTTGAGGACAATGTAATTGAATTAAAAGAAATGCCTGAGGACCATAACCATTGAGCTCGTAAGTAATACAATGTAATAGTCAATTGCTGTTCTAGTTACTAAAGAGAAACTATGAAACTATAAGAAACTCCTAAAGCTGTGCACTGTTACAAAGTTGTCAACATGAATTTAAGTTTTGATTTTCTATTTTTGTGGTATCTTACACAGACCTTGAATTCATAATTGAAGCCTGCTATATTTTGCTTCTTATGTTTGGATTTTTTTCGCACCTTATAAACCAGTCCTGCTTTGACGCCTTACTTTATGTGGTAACTGGTAAGTAATCTAAGAATAATAGTTTCATTCATGTGAGTTATTTGCATGTGTTTGTTTTAATTGTTGAAATATGAGATGAATCAGTACCAGTGGATAGTATTATCGAGAGAAGTACCTCTTGTCACGTTGATTAAATTTGAAGAGCTCCTTTATTGGATTCTGTAGAAGATTATTGTGTTCTCCAAGTCCTAGACTCCTAGTTATGTCCAAAAACACGGATACCGTTGCCAATCTCACTAAAACTGAAAAGAAAAGAAACTGGCAAAGGAAAAATGGTAAACCCCAATTTTTAAACAGATTATGGTAATATATTTGGTAGAATAGCTTCTTAATATATCACGTGATGAAATAGTTGGTTGTGAGAATATTTTGTTCTTTTGACTGCTTATTAGAAACTTTTAGCAATGTCGGCTCGGGTTAGTTCAAATGATCCTTAGGCCCCTTAGGGAATATCATCCACATGTATCCTGTGTTGGGAATTGGGATCACCGCATAAACTGATAATAGATTTCAGGAGCCAATAAGGTATCGTTCTAAATTGCAGTTTTCCTAAAGGTCAAATTGTAGATGATATAGAGTTGGTTCTACCAGATACGTACGATCTCATTCTTCACGCGCAGGAATAATTTTCTGACAAGTGGTACTAAATATGTAGATCGTAATCCCTCCCATCATGACAGTATTGTGTATATAGCATTTGTCTGTGTGGTAGTGTGGTTAAAAATCAACTGCCATAGTGTTCATGTGTTTATGTGTCTTCTTGGGGACTGAAAATTTTAATTTGTAGCTGTCATAAGGAACTTAACAGTTGATGTTATCCTAATTTGTCGCACTCAGAGGAGGGATGGATTAATTGGTTTCTGGTTTTGCAGAGTAGTAAACTGATACAGTTTGAACTTCAGTATGTTATCAACTTTGAATCTCTTTAGGAGCTGTGGTTTGTGACTCATTACATGGTTCAGTATTGACAATGAAAAACAGGTTTCATTAGAAATTTTGTACCAAGAACAGATACGTGAAGTACAATGCATACTATTGACATTGCAGAAGTTTTATCTTAGGAACAATGCGGAGGGGCATGGGAACATTATGCCATGGGTAGTTGGATATGATGCCAAACCCTGGAATATCCAAACTTGGAGCTGTTTACTTGGGTTTTACCGAATGGGATTTGTAACCAAACTTTTAGTATCAGATTAGGTTTGAATGTCAAATCACTTGTTCGGTTATTCCTACCTAGGAAATTGTTCGTTCGTAGGAGCGAATTTTCACTCATCGGCATATCCCCTGCCTTCAAAATATATTCGACCACCATGAAAGAACCCCATCAATGATTGTTTGTTTATTGAATAAACTGAGCGGTGTTCTGCTTCTCTATTTTATTACACCTAAGGAAGTCATCATATTCTGAAAGCAACAATAATACAGCTCATAACGTAACGCCATAGCTAGCTTTGCTTTGAAGTTCTTTTAAGTCCCTTTTTTCTCTTATTTAACTTTATCTGAGATAACTTAGGAATTAGGACTCTAGTTCCGCCTCTAGAATATTTATGTACACGGTTTCATAGTTTAATCTGACCGATACATTTGTTTACCAAATTTCCAGGAAAGAAACATATGTTTTTGACTTTTTCTAGGCTTTGTTTATTTCAATGGTATGTTCTTCTACTTACGCTAGACAGAGCTAGAGATGAAGCACCCCTTTTACTCCAAACGAGAAAAATACATGCAGCTAAAGTTAAAAGGAATAGGACACGACTTTTAAAAAGTTATAGTATCAAATCAGCCAATCTTTTACTTTGTTGAACTCATTCTGATATAGAGCACTTGTATACTATCTATATACTAAAGCAGAGACCTTTAAAAGAGGATTTTCTCTCTCCTATGTGGCACTCTAATATGAGAGTTAACATTTTCTCTATCCTATGTGGCAATATGAAAGATAGTATCTTCTAATAAATTACACATACATGGAACCTCTTTGGAGAGTTTAAGTGTATTTCTAATTCTTATATTTTGAGAGTTTTAGTGTATTTCCAATTCTTATATATTTGATCAAATAAAAAAAAATTGCTAAAAAATAAATGATTTGTAGAAAATAATTTCCTATTACGAATCAAACACTTTTAGTGTTCCAATTCTTATATATTTGATCAAATAAAAAAAATTGCTAAAAAATAGGTGATTTGTAAAAACTAATTCCCTATTACAAATCATACAATTTTAGTGTTAATGGTAAAGCACTAACTTATTTCAAATATATCCTTAACACATCATCAAAACATAGTTAAAACAATTATACAAAAAAATAACATCACAAAATATATAATAGAAAATAAAAATAATAACAATAATAACGGCAAAACAATAATGACAAATATTTTAAAATATGTATAATACTGAATAAAACTAACGTCAAAAAACAATTAATGGGGAACCGAAAACTGGATGCAAATGTATCTCAAATAATATTTAACGGAAAATCGGAAACTGAATGCAAATGCAATCATTAAACAAATTTTAAAAAGTAATTAATAGAAAATCGAAATATAGATACAACTGCATTAAACTAACCTCAAATAATAATTAATGGAAAATCAAAACTTGGATGCAAATACATCAAACTAACATCAAAAAATAATTGTTGGAAAATCGGAAACTGGATCCAAATGCATTGAGCTAACCCTCAAAGATTAAATTAACAAGAAATCGGAAACTAGATGCAACTGCATTAAACTAACCGCAAAGAAAAAATAATTATAAATTGGAAACATAATGCAAATGCGTGGAACTAATCTTAAAAAATAATTAACGATAAATCGGAAACCGGATGCAATTGCATTGAACTAATCTCAAAAAATACACTGGATGCAAAACCTCAAGAAATAATTAACGGGAAATCGGAAACTGGTTACAAATTCATTGAACTAACCTCAAACAATAATTAACAGGAAATCAGAAACTATATGCAAATGCAACTTTATCAAATAATAAACGAAAAATTGGAAACTGGATGCAAATGCATTAAACTAATCTCACAGAATAATTAACTAAAAAATCGAAACTAGATGCAAATGCATTGAACTGACCTCAAAGAACAATTAATGAAATTGGATGCAAATGTATTGAACTAACCGAAAAGAATAATTAACGAGGAATCGAACCTGGATGCAACCGCATTGAACCGATCTCAAAAAATAAATAACGGAATAGAAAATTGGATGCAATCGCATTGAACTAACCTCAAAATATAAATAACGGAAAATCAAACTCAGTATGCAAATGCATTGAACTAACCTCAAAATATAGTTGGGTTATATGTTATGGGAATATTTCGATAAGTATAGTTTTGCATTTAAAATGATGTTTATATTATGTCTTTCCGTATGATTGAGAACTCTTTGCTATTCGAGTAGCTTCAATATATATGAACTTCTTCTTATTAGGCAATCTCATAAAACTTCAATCAAACTTCTATTATTAAACAACAAAATGAAGTTGAAGGGTTTTATCAAAGGCGAGTTATGTTTTTTTTAATGGAGAGTGAGATTTTCACGTTATAAAAAATTTGGTTGAGTGATTAATATTATATCAATATATAATAGTTTTACATGTTTGCAAATATTTTTCTGAGTAATTAATATAACAACACCCGTTCGTAGATAATCTTTGAATATTTCACATAATGAGTCATGCATAATTTAAATAATAATTAACGAGAAATCGGGAACTGGATAATCTTCGATGATCCCACATAGTAAATTAAGCATAATTTATTTTTTATGTCAAGTTTGCAAGGACGACACTACAGATGGATCAGTAGAAGTTTGTATTACACACCACATTGGATAATTATAAGAAAATCGAAAACTAGATTCAAATACATAACTGAGCTCAATGAGTAATTAATGGGAAATCGGAAACTTTATGCAAATTGCATTAAACTAATGACAGAGAATAACTAACGAAAAATTATAAATTGGATGCAAATCTTTGAAAAATATTTAACGGAAAATCGGAAACGGTATGCAAATACATCAAACAAACCTCAAATAATAATTAATGGGAAACCGAAAACTGGATGCAAATGCATTGAACTTAACTCAAAAAATAATTAACATAAAATAAAAAACCGAATGCAATTGCATTGAACTAACCTCATAGAATAATTGGTGAGAAATCGGAAACTAAATGCAAATGCATTGAAATAACTTTAAAGAATAGTTAGCGGGAAATCAGAAACCGGATATAATTGTATCGAACTAACCTCAAAGCATAAATAATTATAAACTAGATGCAGATGTATTAGACTAACCTTAAAGAGTTATTAACAGAAAATCGGAAACTAGATCTAAATGCAATGAACTAATCTCAAAGACTAATTAATGAAACATTGAAAAATGGATGAAACTGCACTGAACTAACCTAAATAAATAATTAACGATAAATTATAAATTTGATGTAACTGCATTGAACTAACCTCAAAAAATAATCAACGAGAAATCAAAAACTTGATACAAATGCATTAAACTAACCTTAAAGAACAATTAACATAAAATCGAAAATTGGATGCAACTGCATTGAATTAACCTCAAAAAATAATTAACGGAAAATCAAAAACTGGATGCAACTGCATTAAACTAAAATCAGAAATTAACTAACGGGAAATCAGAAATTTGATGCAAATGAATTGAAATAATCTAAAAAAATAATTAACTAGAAATCGGAAGTCGGATGTAACTGCATCGCACTGACCTCAAAACATAAATGTCCACTTTTTTAGCCTTCTCACATTAGTAATTACGAGTAATTAGGAACTTAAAACGAAAGTAAGTTTATAAAAACAGACTCTTACATGTATGCAAACAAATTATAAACAATCAAACTAACCTAGAAAAGCAATTAACGGGAAATCAGAAACTTGATGCAGATTGAACTAACCTCAAAGAGTAATTAACGGGAGATTGGAACCTAGATGCAAATGCAATGAACTAATCTCAAAGACTAATTAACGAAACATTGAAAACTTGATGCAACTGTACTGAATTAACCATAATAGACAACTAACTGGAAATCATAAATAAGTAGATGCAATTGCCACTACTACAGAAATGCACATTAGCCACGGTATACCAAATGGTATATACCACTGTTTTCACAATAACGGTGGCTAATAGTCAATAACCACGGTAAATAAGGCTTTTCTAATTTTAATACAATCAAATACCACTGGGCTAGTAATACAGTGGGATATAATATGCCATATACCACGGTCCAACCCAAAATTCCTAATTTGTTTTCTCACATTAATATACCCCCACCGTTTCTATAGAAAGGTGGCTAATGCTTTTACCAAAAATAGACCTACCGTGGGTAAAGCAATCCAACAAAACCCGAAAAATCTGTCTCCACGCTTTAAACGAGTCTTTTCAACTTCCGAACTCTTTCTCAAGTCTTAACTTCTATCGGCCTCTCTTTTCAACTAGGGATTTGTACAAAGGTTTCAAGTAGTAAGTTTGTTCATCTCTCCCCAATTTAGACTATGAGGTATTTTTTTTTTTTTCTCTATTTCTCTCCTGATTTTGGCTGTAATATAATTAGTTTTGATGTTAGTAAGGTTTTCTAAAAGTTTGATTTTCTTCTCCAAGCAAAGAATTTTGATAAAAAAAAATTGGTTCTTGTTTTGTGTTAGTCCCAACGGCGAGTATTACCGCAAGGAGGGTTAAACCCGCCCACTTGTGGATGGCTTAGAATTGGTTCCCATTGCCACTACTCACATCTCTTCTTCTCTCTTCTTATGATCTTGCCCTCTCAAGTCCATTTAATTGACTCCTTGAGAGCACTCAAACTATCGATGCAATGACTCTTTGTTGCTGCTACCGAAGAAAAAGCAAGACAATTACATCATTTCTTAGCCGATTGTACCAACAATCCCAGCTCCATTTGCCACTCACTGATCCACGCACCCACATTCAGTTTGGCTATCCCTTCTTCCGGTTTGACATTCAGATCACGTGTGCGGGGTGCGGTAGTGGTGTGAGTACTTCTACAATGGTAGTATAATTCGTATGTATTTGGAGGTTTAGGGAACAATCTTAATGCTCACCCAGTTGCCCCCCAAGTTGAAATGGTTAGTGGAACACATCAGGAAAGTGATTGTTTTGGGCTTTGTGGAAGGATAAGAATGGTGGGATGTTCTAACTTGAGGAAAGAGACTTGCAAAAGATCATCCTTAATGTTAGGGAGCATCTCTTTGAATTGGCAGTGGGAAATTCAGCTTTTAGGTGGCTGGAATTTCAAGACTTTGGGATGCTATTGGGTTGGAGGCATATATTGTGAGACCACTTTTTTATTATTTAGTTAGTGCCTTGTGAAGGGAGCAGCAAGTGGGATGGCAAGGTGTGAGCACCTAATTAGGACTTCTTAGTTTCCATGCAGTCATCCTTCATTTACAGAAATGTACTTTGCTTGTACATGGATGAGATTATTTTTGTCAACAAGGGAAATATATATTCTTCCTTATTTTGGTTTGTTGAAATGTTGTGTATGGTAGCTAGAATTCTGAATGTGTTTTTGATTCAATTAATTAATTGCATTTGCAGCATTACCTTTCATTTGGGGGAATTTTATTTTATTTTTTTTAAAAGAAATCGATAGACTATAGGCTATGGACAGTTTGTTTTGAAGTCTCATTGTGAAATTATGCAAACTCATTCTAAACTTTACTGCAACTTTCCAAGCATTAAACTACAAATAACTTAGTTTTCCCCACCATGCAGTTACTTTTAAGTGAGATTTTATACTAAGAAATGACCACGCACTTAACCCCCTGGAAATAATCTATTACTTTATACTAAGCCTATGGGAATTGAATTTATAGGCTCTCGAAAGACGGGATACTAAGCCTATAGGAATTGAATCTCAAGAGTACACGTAGGGTATTACATAACTCTTTTCGTTGTCGTGTTTTTCTTGGTTATATGTTGTGACTTGCCTTGTTATAAATCATTAAGGCCTTTCTTGTATTTAATTTTGTGGTGCAGATGGCAACTTGGATAGAGATGAAGGATACTTGAAGTAATTAGTAGTCGGTTAGGGTATAATGTAATCCCCGGTTAGTGTTTTCTCTTAGCTATTTGAATAGGAACTTTTGGTGTATTTAAGTGATGCATGTGAGGTTTCGTGATAATTGGAATTTATTATTGTTATCGCCACTCATGACTATGAGAACACTCGGTACATACTTTTTCTCTTGCAATTCCTTATTAATAAGATTGTACCATGGATCACTCTCTTTTATGATTTTCATATATAATTGGTTAAGTTAAAGAAGAGGCCGGTGGCTATACTAGTCTTCTCATTGGGCAATTTCTATTAGTGACTTGCTAATGCCTACCACAGGCAGAGCATCCGATTCATGCCCGGATGGAGGACAAGGTAAAAAAAAGATTAGCTGATCACGGCAGTGAGCCCTTTGTTTGCTATGTAAGTTTTTTACAGGTCTTATGTTTTTCAAAGGGCATTTTTCTGGTCAAGTATGTTGTGATGAGCTCGGCAAAGATCAATTTTTTATAGTCTTGGCACCGTTGTGCTTTCTTTTTAAGATATATTGTTGCTAATAGAGCAGGTTTGTTTTAGCTTCCATCTGCAAATTAAACTACTTAACTGAGCTTAGGGGGGGGGGGGGGTGCTTAATATATTTTCTTAACCCATGCATACATTGCATACAGTTGCGATAGCAAATCTTGTGAGTGCAACTTCTTGTATACAATATCTTGTTCTTGCTTCTTTGGACCACGACTTCTCTTCATATTATTTAATTCTGTCCTTTCTTTTATATTCAGCAGAAGAGACTACCAAATGCATCTAAGAGCTTCGTATGTTGTTTTTAAATTTATGAGAATCTGGCATACACTTAAGACTGTAAACAATCTATCTTGGAATACAAGTTCAGGAGTTCAATCCCAATCTTGGAGCTCCACAAGAACTAATTAATGGAAGTTGATAAAGCTCGTGAAGTTTCAAAACCATCGGTTCCAAATGAAAAATAGTTCAGATCAATCTCCTCACGAAGCTTCAGGTACTCGACGAATCTATTTATTACTTACATTGCATGTTCATCTAGAATGAGACCAAATAGATCTAGATTAATGTTCCCTTGCTTTTTAGTGTTATGTTGGGTCCATGGCTTGCTAGTACATTTTGATGCACGAGAATTGTTTTTTGGATAGTCCTAGGTTTGTAGAAGTGGTGTTTTTGTTTCTAAAGTATTTTAAAACCTTCTATAATAGTTTGGTAAATTAATCTTTTCACATTGGCAAGTTCTTTCTGTAAAACCCCACGTTTTTGGGCTTAAGAATGAGTTGGGCCATTACTTCCAGTAATGGGCCTAAGGTGGATTTAGGGTGCAATAGAATCCACGGGAAAAAGGGGGGAGGGAGTGCTTTGGAAAGGGAGGACACGAACTCTCTCTCGTGGTGGTAATTGGAGGGGTTCTCTTCCTTGGTCTCCCTCTCACAATTTCGAGGGTACACTCATCCACCTCAATATAATTACATGAAAAGGTAGGAGTGGGCAGCAAGAACACAGAAGAAGAAAGTGGAAAAGAAAGCTTTGAATGAATTGGTGCATCTAATTCTTCTTATTTTAATCTTGTCATATATTGGGTTTCACTCTTTGCTGAAAGGTTTTACAAGAGTTTGTTGGTTAAAAGTATTAAAAGGTGACTAAGGTCCGTAGCTATTATCTTTGAACGTCTTTCGTATCTCATTTAGAAAATTTTATAGTAAGTACTATTTGTTAAGGATGTAAACTTTTTGATAGTTATGGGACTTGGATGTATATATTTAACTTGTGTTTTCGATAATGATTTTGTACGAAGTGCTTAGATGATCTGGCATTAGTCGAGACATTCAAGTACTTTGGCATTATTTAAGTCGCAGATGATCTCATTTTGCAAACCCGGTTACTTAATCTGCTCGCATTGGTCGAGACGGTTAAGTAGCCGGGTTAATCAATGAGAAGTATATTGCTTAAATTTTCAGGTTATGACAGATTTTTATTTATGAAATGTTGAAAATACAGAGGAGATTCTCGCTAAATTTTTTCAGAAAAAGTCATGTATCTTAGGTATATAGTTGTTTGAGATTTGGGGCGTGACACTTTCCTAGCTCGATAGATCATTTTGTTGTTGTTGGGTGTGTTATGTAGAGTATCAATTCGATGAAGGGGGAAAAGCAAGAAGACCAAAAGAAAAAAAAAGAATTGCATGCTCTCCAATCTGACGATCATCACTGCTATTTAAGTAAGGTATTATCCGGGTTCTTTATGCTTATATTATCCGAGCTCTATGTACTTGTAGCATATTTATTTATATCATGCATTCACTTACCTTCGTCTGTTAGAAAGGTGCCAAATGCTGCATTTTTTTTTTGTAAGCTTGCTTGTTAAAGAGTCCACAGGGGGGGTAAATTCCTTGAATGAATATATGCCACCGATTTTAATTGTTTTGATCCTTGAATGAGTACTTTTTTATTTTATTTTTAATCACGACTATTTCTTTTGTAGGGTGACCAAATTTTGTTTAATCTTGGCTGAATGTTCTTGGGACGAGAATGCCAACATAGAGGAGGATGTTCTTGGTGAAGTTATTTCGAATACAAAACAAAATAGAATAAGTTGGTTTGGAGGTTTTTTATAATATATTTGTATTGATTATAATTTGGATTTTCGATTGGGAAGGGATTGTTTTCAAATTGTGTTAGCAATTCAATGTCTTTGTGTTGGATGTGTAAATTTATTTATTTTGTTTGTGTTGCACTATGAATTGTTTATTTGAGCAATGTGTTTTTAAATCTAGTGTGGATATATATGGTGAAAATGGGCAGGTTGCAGGTTGAATGAATATAATTAGAATCAAATAATTAGGGGTTTAAAAAAAAAAAAAAAAAAAAAAAAAAAAAAAAAAAAAAAAAAAAAAAAAACTATAAACCACGGTTTGATAAGAACTGAGGTATAAGCAATTTATATAACCCACGGTTTGTAATGACTATACACCACGGTTTGATAAGAACCGAGGTATAATTAGTTTATATAACCTACGGTTTGTGTCCAACCGTCGTATATATTATCACTATTTCCCACGGTTTGTAAATATAAGACCAAACTTTTCGGACTATTAACCACGGTTTGTAAATCCTAATACCACTGTTTTACTTAAAACCGTGGTATATAAGAGGTACTTTTCCCCACGGTTTTGTTAGAAGTATTTGTCACGGTGGTTGTTACCACGGTATGAAAACAGTGGCTAAAGGCTTTTTACCACTGTAAATAACAGTGGTATATGAGCTTTTCTGTAGTAGTGGCACTAAACTAACCTCAAATAATAATTAACTGAAAATTGGAAACTTGATGCAATTGCATTGAACTAACCTCAAAGAATAATTAATGAGAAATTGGAAACTGGATGCAACGTACTACATTAAACTAATCTCAAAGAATAATTAATGGAAAATAAAAAACTTGATGCAAATGCATTGAACTAATAATCCTAAAACATATTTGTATCATATGTAGGGAAAATAAATGTCTCAACAAATATAGTTTTGCATTTTAAATAGTGTTTATTATAATTATTTTATTGTAATTGGGAATGTCTTGCTATTCAAGTAGCTTCAATATTATTTTCGTCATATTGAGCATTCTCACAAAGCTTCAATCAAACTTCTATTATTAAACCTAACAATAAAAAGAATTCGATGAGTTTTATCAAGGCTTAGTGCTTCCTTTTTATAGAGAGTGGTCAAGAAATTTAAATGAGTAATTAGTATAATTTTCATATCTCATAGCTATGCATAGTTGCTAATATTTTTTAGAATAATTTAATATAATGACACCCGTTCGTAGGACACGTTCATGTGAAAAATCTTTTCAAGTGGGAGTAGTGTATTCTTTGAGGATATGGAAACAATCAATCTGTTTTAAGTGATTTGTACACATTACGTAAGCGAACGGTGATGATTTACCGCTAAATCACCATAAATCTAATAAAACTATTATACAAGCTAGATCGAGTTTAAGATAATTTTATTTCAAAATTACGGATTAGTATTCTAAACCACAATGTGAAGAGGCTATCTCAATTTGATCCCTTAGTTTCCAAGTACTTATGCACTATAATCGTTGCTCATTAACGTTATTTCGGGTTTATTTTCAATAAAAATATTTTTTATTCAAAATTTGCCGCTAAATCACCATAAATCTAAGAAAACTATTATACAAGCTAGATAGAGTTTAAGATAATTCTATTTGAAAATTACGGATTAATATCCTAAACCACAAAGTGAAGAGGCTACCTCAATTTGATCCCTTAGTTTCCAAGTACTTATGCACCATAATCATTGGTCATTAACGTATTTATATTTATTTTTAATAAAAATATATTCTAATTCGAAAATTTGTGTGAGACATTTTGTAAAGCCTTTTCAGCACACAAAATATTTAATAGATCCCGAGCGTACGCCCGGGTCCAAAATCTAGTTAAGAACTATAGAAAACACCCACGACTCCATTAAACATCTTTATGAGAGAAACCAAAAAAAACACCAAAAATTTTAACCACACTTACACCAACCAACTTCAAGAGCGATATCAAAAAGTTGATATTAAATGTCGCAGTTTTGGATAAACCGCGCCATATAGTCCACATTGCTTTTTCAAAACCGCGCCATAGACGCCCACCACAGAAGCCCAAGCCCATGCGGTTTTCCAGAAACCGCGCGATGTGTCGAACACCGCGTGCTATCATCTTTTAACCCGTGTTTCCTGCATGTCTCTCTTCATTTTTCATGTTCCCTCTAATCTTAAACTCATCTCCTTAGCAAAAAAAAAAAAAAAAACTCTTGACGATTTTTCAATGGATCATTCATCTTCTTCTTCATCGAGCTCAAACTCTTCAAATGATAACACTGCAATTAAAACTCGTAAAAAATTAGTGGCTATTGCTCTATCTTTGGTTCGACATCGTCTAGGTTTATTGCGTTAGCAAGAAGCGGAGTCTTCTTATAAACCACATGGTGGTTCGAAGAAAGGAAGAAAATGCAAGAATCGTCAGTACGAGACAACACTGACTCGTGTAAATGCTAACTACTTCGACACAAATTCTATATTCACTGACCACAGCTTTCGACGCCGATTTCGTATAGGTGAGTCATTGTTTATTCGTATTTTCAATCATCTTAACCATCATGTACCATATTTTCAACAAAAAATTAATAATGCGGATAAGTTTGAGATTCACCCAAAAATCAAAGTAATTGTTGCTATACGAATACTTGTTTATGGGTCTCTAGCTAATCTAGTAGATGACATGTTACATGTTGCTGAGCCAACTGTTCATGAAAGCATGAGTTATTTCTGTGATGGAATTATTAGAATTTTTGGAGGTGAATACTTGCGCAAACCAAATGCTGCAGATATTCAGCGTTTGGTTGAAGAGTCTGAGGAACGAGGATGGCCTGGAATGCTAGGAAACATTGATTGCATATATTGGTAGTGGAAGAATTGCCCAACCGCATGGTAAGGGTCTCACACTAGCCATGTGCATAAAATAACAGTGATTCTAGAGGCGGTTGCTTCTCGTGACACGTGGATTTGGCATGTTTTTTTTGGAATTGCGGGTTCTCACAATGATCTTAATGTGCTTGACCGCTCACCAATATTTAATGATATAGTCAATGATGAAGTTATTCCTTGTAACTACACTATGAATAGGCATCATTATGATATGGTCTATTACTTGGCTAACTGTATATATCATAATTATGTCACCTTAATTCAAACAATTTCTAAGCCGACTGTTGCACAAGACAAATATTTTGCAAAGAAGCAAGAAGCTGTTAGAAAAGACATAAAGCGGGCGTTTGGTATATTGCAGTCATGTTGGGCTATTTTAGCGAATCCGTGCATGTTATAGTATTTGGAGACCATGGCTACTGTTATGAAGGCTTGCATCATTTTACATAATATGATTGTGAAAGATGAACGCGAAATGGATATCCCGCAGTATATTCCGGATTATGAAATGCCAAGTAGAGAAGGTGCATCCGAAGATGAACGCCACTTTGTTCTATCTCGTTGGGCATCTGACGTCGAGAGGGTCCATTCACAAGTTGTTCATGATAGATTGAATAATAATGACTTGGTCGAGCATTAGTGGAGTAGGCGTGGTCAACGTTGATTTCCATTTCTATTTGGATTTCATTTGAACTTTGTATTTATTTATCGTTTCAATTTCTATGCATTTGTGTTCTAAGTTTATTTTTATGTATTTGTGGTTTTATGAAAAGATAATTTTGAAAATACAAAGTAGACTCTCCGAATTTTTTTAGAATGATAAAAAGTATCAACTTTAAATTAAGGTAACTCAAATTAAAAGAAAATATTTAATTAAAGTACATTTTAATTAAAATCAAAATACAAACTCAAATTAAAGTATGTCATAAATTAAAAGACATAAGTAGGAAGTAAATCATTTAGACTATGCACTACTTTGACTACTACCAAATGATATTGGCAACTTGATTCTTCATTTTTGTAAAATTTCTGCCTTTTGAGTTGCCAAATTTTATGCCATCTTCGGGTAATCCTTCTAATTTTCTTCCTAGTATTTTAACATCATTTTCATCTTCTCGAACTCGGTATAACTTTTCTTCAATTGAAGTTTCTCTTTTTTGATTTGGAGCTTCTAATCCATCGCCTTCTTTTGGTGGTTTTAGAAAGTTCCACAAGAAAATCATCAAGTTTCTTAGCGGATTCCTCCACTTTAGAATCACCTTCTTCTTTATCTTTTTGCCTTCTTCTCTTTTCTTCTTTCTTTCCAATAAGTCTATCCTCAAGCACATGCATCAACTTGGTGTGGATCATAATCTATTGGTTGAGTTGTCGCAATTTATATTGGAACTGATGAACTTCCTTCCCCACTATTTGACTTCAACTTTTTGGTGGGTCGCAATTTATTTATCAATTGTAGCCTTATCCATTTGGGTGAGTCTTTCACCATATTATAGCATTGCATTCACTTCTAAACCCCATTCTGCATCCCATATGCAGTTATTACTTCCTCAACCTACAAATTAAGAAAAAACTAAATTAGAATTAAAAAATGTATTTGTGAATCAAAATAACAAATATAAAGTAAATAATACTTACAATCATATTGTCAGTATAACCACTTGGAGGAGATGCTTGAATCTTAGAAAAAATAGCATTGAACTTGTTGATATTAGCTTAAATGAGAGTCCAACGGTGTTTCATGCCCGTGAAGTTGCGTTCGGTCACTTTTGCTAGATTTGCATGAAATGCATTTAGAATCTTATTCCAAAATTTGTTTGATATTTGCTCATTTCCTACTACACCATCTTGACTATTGGTTAGAGCAATACTTTCTTCTTGTATCCATGAAGCCTCTCTAGGTTTTGTTTTTGGCTCTTCACTAGTCATTTTGGTTTAGAGTAGAGAGTAGAGAGTGGATAATAGAAGTAAGTGTAAAACCTATTGTGTGCAATGAGTGCTTCAATTTATAGTGAAAGAAAAATATAGTCATTTTTTGCCCGTTTTTCATTTAGAGCACGCGGTGTTACCGCGCGGTTTTGACAAAACCGCGTCATTGAAGCTCACACTCTAACCCAAGCCTATGCAGTTTTAGAAAAACCGCGCGATTTTTCTAAAACCGCAAGAGAGATTTGATACAGTACCAAAGCAAACACCAAATTTTGGCCAATTTGGTATTTGCTTTGGTGTTTTCATCAACATGTGTCTCTCATAAAAATGAAAAAACACCAAATTATTGAAATTTTGGTGTTTGATGCTAGGATAGTGTCTCTCTTAAAAATGCTCTTAGCATGGAAATTTTTTGTGTCCAATTTAGGATTTATGTTGAAAACCTCTAAACTACAACGTTGGGCTCTTTTTCTTTCTCAATCCCTTTGAGAGGGTGAGTGGTTCTTGAACACCACTCTCCTAACTCCTAACTTCAATGCCTCTGAAATTTGAAGGAGCCTCTCTTAACACCTGAATGTGTCTGAATTTAAGTTGTTTGACCGTTAACCTCTGAACTGATTACGAGCCAGTTGAAAAACAAACACAAATAATCGTGTTTATTAGAAGTGTTCTGAACACTGAATGAAGCAAAAACAAGCACGACCTTGGTATAAATTTAGAAATGTAGATCTACAATAATTTGAGAAAATTGGTACCAGAATTCGCGAAAGTTAATTTGCTTGGCCTTCCAGATTTTCTATGGGAAAATGATGTGGAGTATAGTTTGTTACGTTGTTGTTCCCTTCCCTTAATAATTCATGCATGTCCTATTACCTACTAAACCCTTAAGAAGTTAAGAGTAGCCCCTAACATGCACATCTGAATCATTTGTCAGCAAGAAATCTCGAATTCTTCAATTATATACAACTACAAGATCATCTTCCCTAGAAAGCAAACAAATACATAAAACAAAAAAGCTAAATTCCAGATACCTGACCACATTAAGATTTTCAAGGCTGTGTTTTTTCGTTTACCTGCGTTGCCTCAGGTTTAGACCTTTGACCCCACTTTCATCTCACCTTTCGACCATGCATGTATGTGAAGGAAATGCCAAAGGTGAAATAGCTTTTCTCATGGCACCAAAACCCTCTTTTGTTTACTTTCCAAGTTCCATTAGATAATTTTATGATAAAAAAATCTGAGTTCCAAAAAAAGAGCGTCCATGAGTCCATTCCTTCTGTTGAAGGTGGAGAATCAAAATTCATGTACCTTGGGAACCAAGCAGAGAATATGACAATTGAAATGACTTTCTATAGATCTCTAACAGGTGTTTTATCTTGTGTTATTCACTTTTTGGCTTTTCAACTCTTCAATCCATTCACCCTAAAGAAACTTTAAGAAAAAATAAATTAAAATTTACAAAACCTTTCTTTTCCTTCTTGCAATCATATGCGTAAAAAGTCCGCGGAGGGAATCTACTTTTACCACGGAGATTGCATCAGCAAGCCTGCCTAAATCACCTCCATCTGAATGACGCGTAGCCCATCTTTTGGACTCACTCGTCTACACGAGTGATTGCATTTTTTTACCTGCAGTATATGCAGATTTAATAACAAATCAAAGCAAATCAGACAATTATAAAAGTGTGCAAAGCTTCTACCAAAAAATAAAAAGTATGCAACACATTTACTATGAACCTGTAATCTGTAATGGCGGTCTATACTGTAGTTCTTAAAAGTATAATTTTGGTACAAGGGACGTTACGCTATAGCTGTTCAAAGCAGCTTTGCCATGTACTTCACTTTTCATAGGTAGGTAGGTTGTGGACCTCTCGTGCAAACTTTTGCAGGTGGGGAATCTCATCTCGCCTTGGCACAAGCAAAACTTATTGACACTGCCTACAGAAGATGTATTTTCTGGAAATACAACTATCTTGAGGATAAAGTTCGAACTAAGATCACTCGATTTAGACCCACCTTTCAAGAGTGGAGTTGGGGTTTGAAGTTTGAACCAATCTCAAGATTCCCATTTAAGACAATTTGATAGGTAAACCGTAAACGGGTACAAAAACAAGTTCATTGCCATAGTTATAATCAGCAATTTGCCCCCGCAAATATTTTTCAAACATTAAAAGCCCATCCTTACTAGGGACGAGCCTCAAAATCTGTTCAAGGTCGGCTCAATGGCGCATATATTGAAATATGCAAGATCCTGATCGAATTAAAAGAAAAAAAATAAAGACGAGCAAAGCCATGTCGAGCTTCAATATGTTCAAGCGCGTTTTCTAAACTGAGACAAAAATTTGTTCTCAATAGCCCTAATAAAAATGTTAGTAACTCTAATATTTAATATTCACTTGGTCGTAGTCAGAGTGTGCTAGTATCAGGATTAGAGCACATTAAGATTTTTGCTGAACAGAGTGTGGGAATTAGCCATATTGGTTACAATGATGAATGGTGCACAGATACAATTTGAAAGTACTGTGAAGCAATGATACTGTAGAACAATAAATCGTACATTGCAAAACACCTAACAGACGATTAACAGCATGGAAATAATAAATACACAGTTAACTTTTAATCAATTAGGTCATAATTATAATTTCTTACTATAGATTCACCTTTCGTCATTTCGTGTGTGTATAATTTGCTCATAGCTTTTGTGGATAATCAATCCCAAGGGAAGATATATGTCGGACAATGACGAACACGGATCAAACCTCCTTTAGCTGTAAAAATGGGCCATCCGCCCCTGCCCATCTTTTGTTCCTAACTTGCAACGATGCATATTATTTTGTTAATATTCAGGAGATGAGATACTGTACTCCTATAATTTGACTTCCATGAGCTGGAGCCTGGCGTTGATCTGCACAATCAATATCTGTATTTCCCACTTGGTTCTCTGTATAGACATTTTCTTCAGATCATAACTTGTAACCAAAGTTCGGAAACATATACCATTGAAAATGTCGTCATTTAAAATTTCGGCATATTGCCCAGTTAAGCTGGGATATTGAATATACGTACAGATCTTGAAAACGGAAAAATGGTGCCAACAAGATTGCGATAGATAAATATCGATACATCTATCAGGTCCTTCTCATTGTGGTGATGAAACAACAACTCGTCCTTACGCATGGTAGATGATGATCGTCGTCAAGCTGAAACTGCATGTAATTCTATTTATAGTCACAAAAATTTCCAATTTTTTCAAAAAAACATAAAAAATCTCCAAATTGACTAGGTACCAAATTTCTAAATGAATAAACATTAAAAACGGTAAAAATTTCTTAATTTTTTATATTTACCAATTTTTAGTGATTTTTTTTTCGATTTTTTTATGATGGATAACTCTCTTCATTTATTTTAATATTTTATTTTTTGAATTGCAAATATTTGTAAGATATCGTAAAATATAACAAGGCTTTACATATATATTTGTAAATTTTAAATTTGATTTATGCTTAAAGTAACTGCACAATCCCACACTACATATTATTTTATGTTTTAATTATTTTTTATTTTTTTAACAAATTTGTACAAATTAACAATTTCACCCTTGCCGAATTAACCCCGAATTCCAAATTTGTTACTATGATCCTACTTTGTTGAAGTCACAAAAGAAGCTCAATATAATGCTTTAAGAGACAATCCCCATCCCCTCCCCCCCCCCCCTACACACACCTTTTTCTTGATCTTTAGCTGTCATACTTTAGATCTCCCCTTCTTCTTGATCTTTAGCGGTCACGCTTTAGATTATTGTTGCAGCCATATTTGCAATTTTTTTATTTTTTGTTTCTTCTCTTATTTTGTAAGTTCATTTTCATGCCCCAAGACAGACTTACAAAAATAAATAGTCTTATGGCATCCACATTGCACAAGAGCTGCCGCTATGAAGATTTGTTTCCTGTGTTATGCCTGGCCGACTGACCTGAAGGCTAACATCACCAGTCCGAAAATAATTTACGGCGACGTCCTTCAGATTGAGGAATCATGCCTGAAGCCTATCATCTAACAAGTGTTAATTCTCAACCTCATATTAAAACTCTTAGTGTTAAAACTCATATTAAATAATTTACGGCGACGTCCTTCAGATTTAGTTAAAACTCTTAGTGTTAATTCTCCTCGGCCACACTAACAAGTGTCAAATTCTCGACCTCATATTACTGTGGGTCTCTTGGAGAAATGTACACAACTGTTGAATAAACCCTGATACGCAAAATTCCAACTCTGAAAAATCGATAGATAATCATACATGTTTTGCATCATTTTAGTTATTTCGTATTATTGTTTTAGGAGTCCGGCTATGTAGTAACCGGTTATTGAAACCGTTAGGCAATATATAAACCGGCGTGTCCCACACTTAATCCCATTAACTTTTCCGTCTCTCCTTTTTTCATGTTTTTATTTTTCTTTTTTATTTTTAACAAAAACTAAAAGAAAAAAAACAATAAATGAAACTTAAAAGGCAACTAAAAACCACGAACCCTGCCAATACCAAAACACCACTTTGTTACTATGATTACATGTCAAAACATTAGCTTCGAGCGAGCACTGAACTTACTTAATGGCTTATGGAGTTATGGTGGGCCAAGAGTACCCTTTGGAGGAGGTCATATATCATTTTTGTAGGGGGAATTTAGAAGATTCAACATTGGATGTATGTGTATAGAAAATCCTGAAGACAAAGGTAGACTTTGCAAGAAGCAAATATCTATATTACTGCCGCTTGTATTTAAACTATATTTATCGCCTGGTAGTTGTAACTAATTACAATATGATGAGAATATACAACTATCTTTCAAGTTATGATGTTTGTGTTTACAAGTTAATATATGGATGGGTCATTCTCATTTTGAAGCATTTTTTTTTATTTTTTATTCTTATCAAAATAAATAAATTATAATATAGTGATGAAAACATGTAATTTGGCTAAGAGACATCTTCATTTTGATATAATATATAAAATGAAAACACCTCCTATATATGACAATAGCTCGGTGTTTACTACAGATCTTTAATTTGTTATTAAATGAACTGAACATTGGAAAGTTAGGAATCAACATTTGTTAAATTGTCAATTTTTCTATAAGTTTGATTTTATGTGAATGGTCAGGTGGGACACACCTAGAAATTGGGATGGAATCTGGGTATTTTTTTTTTAATTTTTATGCAACTTTCACTTGGCAAGACTTGAATCCAGGACTTCTCATAAATCAGTGACTCTAATAGACTAATACTATGTTAAATTGTCAATTTCTCTATAAGCTCGAACTTACGTGAAGAATAATTTCTATATATAGATTATGAGAGTCTTGGGGAGACATAGGTGGAACCACACACCCACACCTAATATTTGGAAAAATAAATAACTGGACATCTTCACCTAGTAGGAGTTGAACTCAAAATCTCTTATAAACTAGAGACTATAATACCATGTTAAATTGTCAATTTTTCTATAAACTCGAATTTATGTGAATGATCAATTCTATTAATATGAGATGAGGCTCGGGAGAGAAATAGAAGAGACACACCTACACCTAATATTTGGGGTCAACACTCTTTCTCAACGGGACATACTGAAAATACACAGAATGAAAGACTGGACATCTTTATCTGGTAGGAGTAAACTCAAGATCTCTTAGAAACTAAATGTTCTAATACTATGTTAAATTGTCAATTTTTCCATAAACTTGACACACCTAGAAATTGGAGTGAAATAATCTCAACAACATTGGATTTGAAGACCAAAAAAAACTATTGTTGAATTTTGAGAGAACAAAGAATAACAATTATTTTCAGTTGGCAGAGAATATCTTTATAGGGGTTTTGGTATTGCTCGTGCTTTTAAGTTTTTTTTTTTATTATTATTAACTCTTATTATTATTATTATTATTTTGTTAAAAAATAATAATAATAATAATAATAATAATAATAATAATGACAAAAAAAGAAGAGACGGAAAAGTTAATTTAATGGGGTTAAGTGAGAGGGACACGCGGCTTACATATTGCAACGGTTACTGGTTTTAGTAACTGGTTATTACATAGCCGGACTCTTGTTTTAGGAAGTTTTCAACATTTCGTGATCTCATTCTCATCTACGGTTTCTAGAGCCCATGAAGTCAATTGACTAATTATATCGAATTCCGGAAAAAAGATGACAGGAAGTCTGATAGCTACATAACTGGCATGAGCAGAGAATACACAATCATGTCAGAATTTCTAGGGCAAATAATTTACAGCTGAGAATCTCAAGAGATAATTGTCCTAAAGAACAACTTTTACATAGAATGGACCCCACTGAATCATGAGGCCAGATCTTCTCATTAGTGGGTCAACTGTTTGGGACCTGAATAGGTCATAATAGACCACATACCGTACACTTTATGATCAAGCAATTTGACCAAATTAATCGAAATTAATATCACTGAAAACGCATAGGCTGGATGGTTCAGATTGACTAAGTTAATGGGGCCACAAATATTGTTGCCTAGAATGCAAACATCATCATGGATTTCCTACACCGTAAAAACAAAAGATCAAAACAAAATGACCCATCGATTAGATGTGAGAGATTGCTCATATATACTTTTCTTCAAAACCTTAATTGTACACATTCCACACAACAGCACAAATTGAACCATGGTTACACCCATTCAGATAAGTAGATAAGGAACAGATATACCACATATTTGAAGGGTGAATGGATTAGAATTTTTCAACTCAGTGTAGATTCTTCTTGATTCCTCTGCAGCATTTGATGAACTGCAGATGCAATTTCATCCACTGATTTTAGTTTGCATTCATCTTCAACCTTTTATCCACAAAAAAAAAATGAAAACAAAACATAAGTGACAACAGCATTAAAGAGAGTGCTATTAATTGCAACTGAAAGCATATAAACATATGTAACTGTTTTAACTAACCTTCACACTGAATGAGTATAGAACAGTTTCTTCAAGTGTTGTAACATTTAAGTGGAGTATTGTAAGGCGAAGGCTTTGAAATCCAACTACCATTTTCAAAATCTGCTTGGGTCTTTTCTTTGTAAGTATTTTGAGGTTGGCATGACTTTCCACCATTGTTACTTCAATGTCGGCAACTGATGAACGGTTTTCGGCAACTGCTTCCTTTGTTGCATTTGAAGTACTAGTTTGACTAGAAGATGAAGAGTATTGCGGAAATGCAAAGAAATCGGCAAAGGGCGCGACGTCGGATTGTTCCTTAATTTGCTTTTGTGCCTCAAGTGATTGAAGAAATTGTTCAAGCTCCTTCACAAAATTAATTGCTCCACCTATGATAGATGCTTGATCACTCTATATACAATGGAACAAACATATAACTATATAAGTACTTTTTTTGGAGTATTTTCTTTTGAATAACCCTTTGTAAAAAGAATACTTATTTATTACAAGAGCATAAAATGGCATTTAATACTACCTTAAAATTTGGCTAGAATTAATGAGAGTAAGAGAAAGAGGGAACATACCCTTTGAACATAAGAAGCTGGCATTAAAGACCGAAGAACAGCAAGGTACTCATTCATCTGCTTTCGCCTATTGCGTTCGACGACAATGTGGGTCATTCTTTGGGTCTCAACCTCTTCTTTGTTCTTATTGATTTTAGTTCTTCGTCGCTTTCGTCGTGAATTAGTACTAGTACTAGTAGTTGCTGGAGCTTCAGTAAGAAGAGAAGTGTTGCAAGTGCCTTCAGATGAATTTGTAGCACAATCATTCACATTCTGTACCAAGGGAAATGGACATTGGAAAGCTTGATTATCCAAAAAGATTTTGATCTATACTCTTTTCAAGAAGTTGCATAAACCCACCTTCTTCTTCTTTTAGACCAAAATCATAACCCAAAGAAAATAAATCTTTGTAACCATAAGTGAAAAGGTCATTAGGAAAAATAGCAGCTTCTAATGCCATTTCCTTTTCCCTTTCTTTGATCCTTTTTCTCTTCTATCTCTCTCTCTCTATCTACACACATGTGTATACAACAATAAATACAAACTGAACTTATGGAGGCTATTGAAGTTTCTTACTTGTTCAAGAAAAAGAATGTGAAACTGAGAACTCCCCCTTTTTGCTTCTAATAACTAGATCTAGAAACTCATACAAGCTTAATCTATCTCAAAACCTGAAAGCTAAAGTTGCCTTTTGGTCTTCCACGATGGAGTAGTCCAGCTTTAAAGGCCTTAAATCAGAATAAGAAAAACTGCAGCTAGTTACACGTGTGGTACTCTTGAGTATTGAGACTTATATATTTTGTCTCTACTGTCTTCTATTGCATTATTTATTCCTAATCATCATATCAAGGAAAAAATAAATAAATCTGTAGCTAGATACCATATGTGCAACATTTCGCAGAGGAAATGCTGAGTACATACTACGTAACGATGATACGAGATATCCAACTTTTCAGACACTGCCAATAAGTTTTTCGAATATTTCTTTTTAATAACGAAAAATATATCACATGTTTTACTTTTATTTATTTCTTTCCTTCTCAGAGCAAGTCCAATGGAGATGGAGTGAGAGTATATCCAAACACTAAATTCTTGAAAATTTGGTGTTTTTCATATTTAACGGTGAGACCTATTGAATATCAAACAAAAAAAATATCAAACCAAACACCAAATCGACTGAAATTTGGTGTTTGTTTTGGTGTTGAACCCAATGTACGACGCGGTGTTCAAAACACTGCACGGCTTTTCCCAACACTACGTGGGCAAAAACACTTTCTGATTTATGAACAAAAACAAGTTTTTATTGTGGGATTTTCTCTCATGGTGTTCCAAAAGCAACGACTGTGTTGGGCTTTATTTATCGCAGTCTTGGAAACACCGCGACGTACATTTGGTGCTCACTCTTCAATGTTTCCACTTAAGTTATTTGGTATTGGTTTGCTCAAAAAAATTTAGTGTTTCTCAGGTCTCACCATTAAAGATGCTCTCATATAGCACCCCAAACACCAAATGACCATTCCAATGAGATTACTAGAAGACTCCTAAATTTGGTTGGTGTGATAAACTCAACCAAATTTGCGGCCTCATCTAGCAACTGCCATAATTAAGTTTCGGGAGTCAGACAATAGAAATTGTGTCGTTTGTGCCATCTATTTTAATTCAAAGTGACAAACTAATGGAAGGACAACAGAAATGTGTCGTATGCGTATCCATTTAGCACTTCAAGTTTGAAACCCCACCCCATTGAACTGTTTCTACATTTTTGGCTAGCCAAATTTGACTCTCGTGTTAAAATATCTAAAATTTGGCAGTACTTTAGCAGCCCTCCATTGGAATTGCTCTTATGTGCAGAGAAGAAAGAGGTCCTCTCAATGGGCATAGAGATCATAAATCGCAATGTGTATGTGATGTAGAATATAGAGCCTATAGTTATTGTCTAATTGTTTTAGTAAATCCAAATTTATTAAAAACAAGTTATTTTCGTTTTTATAATTCAAGTACAATTTAGAAGTGTTTAGAAGTCTAATTTATGAGTTTTAGTAGTTTTAGAAGGTTACTATTATGATATATATAGATTAGAAAAGTGTTTCTTAGTGTTTCAGTATGTTTCTAGGATGATTTGATGGAGTTTTCTATATAAAGAGCTTCATGGACGAAAATTATAATCAACTATTCAATATTATCAATAAACTTATGTTTTAATTTATCTCTTTTATGTTTCAATGAACTTTTAATATCGCTTCCGCTACGTCAATTAGTATCAGATTCTGCTGGCGGTGTTTTAGGGACTAGGGTTGATATCCAGTTCAAAGTTGAAGAACGTTCCCAGGACGTAAATACTGATTTTTTCTATTTAGAGTATCTTTAGATTAAGATTTTTATTGAATGATTTATGTCTCACCACCCATAGTCTTGATACAATTTTTCCCCATTAAAGATTACAACAAGAAGTCAAATGTAGGAATTTTCAATCAATTTCAATGCACCAACCATAGTGCAACCTACATATTTAGGTTTGATTTTCTACCATCCAAGTTTTTCATCTTCCACCCCCATCACCCTACCACCAACGATCCTTACCCACCATTGTTTTCATTAAGCTACCACCACCTAACCAAAAAAAAAAAAAAAAAAAAAAAAAACTCAGTTAAATCCACAACAACTTCATGCTCAAATTTGTGCTATCGAAACAAAAATATGTGAGCTACAAGACGATCTTCGATATATTGATTTTGAGTTTTATAAATCTCCTCACCATGATTATTATAATCGTTTATGGTATCAACAAGACTATTCTGACTGTTCTTACAAGTTGTCTCGATTCCAAACAACTTTACGCATAAATATTAGACAACAACAACTTTACGCATAAAGAGTTGCTGAAGAACAAATGTATGCTCAACAACTTGTTGAAGAGAATCATCATAGATTGTAACAAGAAAAAGAAATGAGACACCAACAGGAACAAAGACAATGGCTTTCTGACATGGGTAAAATAGTGATTTATGAAAGTCGAGTTTCTGTTACATACTAAGAAATCATCTCCATCTCCACCACTATGTGAAAAAGTAATTTCTATATCCACTCTTGAAGATTGTATAGTGCCTTCTACTCCTCAGAAAGATGAAACTCAAGTGTTTATTACAATTGTTCCAATATCCCATCAAATTGTGGGGAAAGAACAAGTAGTAAATCTTTGTTTTGAGAAAGAGAAAAATATTCAAGAAAAGATTAATATTGTTAAAGTTTTAGGAGATGATGTTGATTTGCATGAGATAATGTCACTTGTTGCTAAAGAAATTGTCAATGTTTCTAATCTTGAGCAAGAACTCGAGGACGAGTTAATTGTTAGAGAGGAGGAGAATATGGTATATCAAATCTTTCGAAAGAAATTTATTTGTAAATACCAATATTTAAAGTTTTGTGAAAAATTGATTGATGTTTGTGTTTGCCTCAAGAATTTTGTGTCGGATTGTCAAAAGAAAATAAGATGGAAGAATCAAGTTATTGTGTCTACTTTTCCTTGCTCCAATTGAAGAATTGTCATTCCTATGCATAAGTCGAGGGAAAGTTATTTTATAGAAGGGAAGAATGATATAGAACATAGAGCATATGGTTATTGTTTAATTGTTTTTAGTAAATCCAAATTTATTAAAAAACAAGTTATTTTCTTTTTATTATTTAAGTACAATTTATAAAATGTCTAGAAGTCTAATTCATGAGTTCTAGTAGTCTTAAAGGTTACTATTATGATATAAATAGATTAGGAAAGTGTTTCTTAGTGTTTTAGTAGGTTTCTAAAATAATTTGATGGAGTTTTCTATATAAAGAGTTTCACGAACGAAAATTGTAATCAACTCTTCAATATTATCAATAAACTTATGTTTTATTATCAATATTATCAATAAAAAAAAAGTTTCACATAGTTTTAAATAGTGTTCACGATTCTGAACGGAATGTCAGAATTCTGCCGGATATTTTGTATTTTTTTTAAATGGAAAAAACAACATAAGGGAGAAATATTGATGATTCCGAAATTAGTCGAAATCAAAATATGACATGGGTTGAAGTATTATCAATTTCGGTTTTCCAAAATTTTGAAATTCCAAAATCCCAAACTGCTTGAGACGAAATTTGTACTCGTTGTATTAGTGCCCGATTAGAAATTGTGTACTGATTTGAAAAGCCCTAGCATTGAAGGTAAAGCAAAAATAGGAATTCAACACAAGGACCATTAGCATGCTGACTTGGTTACTGAGATCCTACCATTGGAATTGGGAGATATTATCATAGTTGGAATGTAATTCCAGAATGCGCTTGTTGATTGTGACCATTGTATACCAAATTTTTATGATTAGTTGTAAGCTCCAACCCAAATTAGGAGCCAACAGAATTGAAACCAATCTGATATATGGTTTGAATGAATAACATCAATCACCAGTTTTGGATGGCATCTTATCTCGGTTGAGTTGTCAAAGTGAAAATTCTTATTGATCTGTTTTGTCATCTAAACATGGCACTTGGAGATTAAGATTTCATTACCTCATAAAAGAAAGCATACACGTAAAAATCTGCTGTTACAACGAAACTGATAGGTAAAGGTTATATCAATCTGGGACCATACAAATCGTGATCAAAACCAAAAAATTTGAAGAATCTATTGTGTATGCCTTTATGATGTGATTGAACATGATCACCCATGCTCCAATGGTTAGATGAGACAGAACTATTGAATGTTTGATATGGAATATCGGTCAGTATGACGAGATTTTGGTGGAGAAAAAGAGCAAGGGACCCAAAGAGCCGATAACTGTCTTAAATTAGTTTTACTCGTTTCTTGACATTTCGCAAGATTTCTGATACTACTTCGTACATATATTGTTATTAATAATTTTCCAAAATGTGTATGGAGTTTGATATTTTCAATTGGTTATCTTTTTTTTTTTTCGCTAAACCTTCAATTGGTTATCTGTATCTTTCTAAAACAGTGATGGTATCTCTTTGGGAGCATAGAATAAGCACTTTTTGGAGGCTATCTAATCAAAAGGGAAAAAATAAAAAAATAAATAAAAATTTCATCCTAAAAAATTATCAGAAATCAATCAAATTAATGTATAACACAACTTTACAATCCACGTAGTTGAGATTCACCATGTTAGAAAAGCTAAAGGGTTTAAATGGACTTTGGTGTAGAACATGAAAAAGTTGATGTACGTCATTAGAGATCAGTTTACCAGTTAGCCATATTTTCGATAAAAAGGTGGGGTTTCTAGGGCATCGTTCCCTTCGTTCATTTGGTAATAATCACGGTCGGGGTGGACCATGCAGTGCAATAGAGAGTACGTACGAAAGTGTGGATGGTCGTAGACATGAACAGAAGAAGATAGATAGAGCAGCATTAGCCACTTGGAAGTGGTGTCTGGAGTCTCGGACATGTGCCAGGGGAATCCATGTGAGCTGTGAGTGACTATACAATACCAAAATCTGCATTCTCTCTTCTACGATAAAAGACCAATTTCCCTTTCCCAAGATTTGTCTCCTATTGTTCTACCCTACATCCTCATCCGGTCATCCCCTTCTTTTTAACATTTTCCATTTTCTAAACTTGATTTGAGAAATATTAAGAAGAATACCACTTAAGTTATGGAAATTTCGGAGACCTCAACTCTTATTAACAAGTATTAAAATGTGAGAGCATATAGGTCTTCTTTTCTGTATTAGAAAAAAAAATGTAAAAATTTCCTATAAGAAAGCCAATTAAGTTATCGAAATTTCGGAGACCTCAACTCTTAACAAGTCTTAAAATGTGAGAGCATATAGGCCTTCTTTTCCGTATTAGAAAAAATGTCAAAAATTTCCTATACTAGAAAGTACATTTTGGAGGGATTTTAACTAGTTAAATACTTAAATCTCAATTCAAATAACAAACAGAAAATTGAAACGGGAAAAAACTAATAGGAATTGAGCTTCACACGGTGGGACAAAAAAACTATTAATTAACTAATTATAACCAGGGTCTGAATAGACTATAGAGCTTTCCAATCATATTTTGAGATAATATTGAAATCGGCAGTGGCCATATTTTTTTTTTGATCAGTGGCCATATGAAGTATATCTGAAAAGTTAAAATGATTTATGATGCCGATCAATGTGGTCCAAATGGATTTATCAGCAATTCCAAATGGTTTCAGGTTACAGAAATTTCAGAAAAAGAAAAATTAAAAAACATGAAAGAGTCTATAAACTAGAATTTATCATCCGCGGGGATCGAACCCATGACAACGTGGTTAATTAAAGTCAGTAGAAGGCTGTAGTGTACGTTGTGGCCTACGCAGGTCCTTCGAAGCCTCCGACCTTCGCGTTATTAGCAGTTTAGCACTACGCTCTAATCAACTGAGCTAATAGCCCTTGGTAAGTAATCCAACTATTAACTAACTGGTATGTTTTGGCTGGATCAAAGCGGTAACAGGACCTTAAATTTAGCTTGAGGTGTCACTTTCTAATCTTTTGAACCATGGTTATATCATGAGGTAACAGCTTGCGACATGACCATATGACGAGAAAATTTGATCGCCCATTTGATACGAATAAGAGTCCAAAAAAAAGGTGGGGTTGGGGGAATACAATGATGCTAGTTTGTAAATTAAGATAAAAATATGGAAATGTAAATGGTCTTCAATGGACAAACTAATGTACGTTTCCACAGATTACGTCGGTTTCTAATCAGAAAATGACCACATTGATACTTTAAAATGATGATTTTTTTTTAAAAATAAAAAATATATTTATTGATATGAAAAATAAATCAAACAAACTATTTAGAATTCAAGCGCACTATAAATTGCACTGCTAGTCCATTCTGAATAGCAAAACAAATCCTCCTAAATACATATATTTGTTAGAACTAACTGTCATTATATTACTATCTAATACTTTCTCAGATCATCCTAAACAGCTCAACCGATCTGGTGCCAAAAACTAAATGTGTCAAACATAAACAAGATGAAACAGTGTTGGTTAGTCATGCACGCTTATTCATGTTTCTCTACTTTTCGTTGTTGATGATGTATTACTAATTGTGTGCAATAAACTATCTGTAACCATAGTTCGATTTGAACTCATTTCCGGTGAATCAAAACCCCGAAATCCAAAATTTAGATATTCTTTCTAAAAATTTCAAATTCACTATATTTAAAATTTCGATTTTTTGAAAAACCGAAATTCGATTATGTTGTTTAGATTCTTATCATTTTTTCATTTTTGAATAACAAATCATATTTTCTAAAACAAATTGAGAACCGGTTATCATTATGTTGTTTGAACTTTTTTGAAAAAGAGCTCAAACTAAAACCGAAAATAAAACAAACTAAACCCGATATAAAACAATATTGGTTAGCCTACAAACCTCCTCATGTTTCTCTTTTTTCCCCTGTCGTTGTTCTCTTAGTTGTTTCTCCTACCTTAAAGTTATTATCTCCCAACCCTACCAACAGAGAGACTCATGTTACATCAACACATTCATGTTTTTTCTCAGACTAACTATAAATCAAGACATCCACAAGTCGAAGTGTAGATCTGTTATCATTCGGATCAGTGAGAAAATTAACATAAATCTCTTTCTTCACTTGCACCCCAACCCTCTAAAATATATTACATAGAATGCCTCTAACATAATCACGTCGGCATTTTAAATTGGAAAAATATCTACAATATGTTGCATGGTCTCCAAATATATGCATATATGGCAAATACCACCATCTACTCTACTATTTTTTTCCGATTGGGATAAGCCTATTTCAAATGAGATACCAGATACCCTAGTATTATTACCCAAAATTTTTACCAACCAAGCTAGGTAGCACATGCAATTTTAGTATAAGCATCTCTTCTGAGAACAGTGCTACATATAACGAAAGTTTAGTTTACAGGGTTTATAAGTTTCCACTATTTTCTTGCAAGACTCAAGAGAGACACAATTATTGAGTATAACGTATTGGTCAATAGGCACTCTAACGTCATAAGAACAATTTATTCAAACTCCATGGCTTCATGCGTGTATATATGGAGAATTATCATGTAGATATCTTGATTGCTCGAATGGAATTGCTTTACAAACTACATGTTAGGGAGGACCACTTCGATCTTCTTGCACTCAGCTGACACTGTGATGCTAGAATCTGCTTGGTCCCCTCATTTCATCGTGAAATCACTAAGCGTTCTAAATCTACAGAATTTACCTATATCAACAAATTGATATATAATAACGAGACTATAAATAAACCAGGATTTTTCGCTTTGAGTATCAAATATTCAAATCCAACAATTTTAGTGAGAGAGATTAACAAGAACATAGTTGAAAACGTAAAATGGACCTCACGCCAACTAATGATGAGGCTTTTAAGGATCAAGGCCCACACCCACGGTTTAGATTAAGCCCACGCCCCAAAAATATTTAGGTGGGAACATGACCTTGACCTTGGGGCTTTTAAACAAGAGGTTTGGCAGACAAGACGACTAAAATGTGAACTAAAGAAAAAAAACAAAATCCCTTTTCTTCCGTTCCTGTAATAGTTTGGCTCAACTATCTTAACTTTCACCAATTGCGCCCACAATATTGTGCATATCTTCGTCTTCTTTGTATTGGCAAGAAAGTTCGCCATTATGCTTGCGCAGGAAATGCAAAGAAAATTAAGTCCTTAAGACTATGATTTTAGAAGCAGGGATTGTGTTTGGACTTTGGATTATACTTTAATTTGAATTAAATCTTCTTCCTCAAAACTTTCTTTTGGAAACGCAATAGGGTTTTGTCTTCGATATAATTCAAGCTAGCATTTAACGAAATAAGTACTGTAAGTCTGTAACACATGACACGCTACGCCCAGCAAATCGGTCGTTAACGCAAACTTTCCACTTCTTTGCCACAAAAATAGATGCAACCGAAATGAACTAATTGAATTGCTCTACTTAACTTTGGTAGTTTGGTGTTACTTTGTACTAGTGGGCACGTAGACAATGAGTATGAATTTACCTGATCCATAGCAGGGTAAAATATCACCACAATGGAGATGTCACAGGCCCATCCGTCCATGTACTACTCCGAAATGTCCATCGTAATTAACTTGTAATGGTCTATCTAACGCGGAGCAAAAGTTATTTAGGGCTCTTAAAATTTGAACAGTAAAAAAAGATTGCTTGTTATGAAGGCTTTTTTCGGACAAGGATAAAATAAGGGAAATAATTGCCTAACATTGAAAACGAAATTATTGCAAAAGAAAAGTTCTGCAAAAAATAGAAGCATTATAACACGAAAAAAAGAGACTAAATTTCTTCCTAGCTAAAAACAGAAGAAAACAGAAACTAAACAAGATGGAACCCCGACATGAATTTCATCCCACTAAAAGTGCGTATATATGTTTTCCACTTTTCCCTCTCTTATCAATAAAAAGTTGAAGGTGACATTATGTTTATTTCTTGAAAGATTTAAAATCATCTTGATTCATCTATATATAGACAATAATGCTTAATTATAGCAAATCAATTTTATTCAACTAGCAGCTTAGAGAGTAGTAATAAGGAGTCAAATTAATTGAGAGAATATTAGAAATATATAAGTAGGGGTGAGGAAAATGGCTAATTTGAAAAAGTTTGTTTTAAAATTTAACGGAAATTCAGGGTGAATATTAGGCATGGTACGGTGCTCAGTGATCATTTAGGGAATTTGTTTAGGAAATCCATATATACTAGCTAATTCCCTGACAACTTTAATTATTTAGATTAATTAACATATTTTAGGGAGGCGGAAACTATGTTTTATACTTTTATGTTTGAATTGACGGTGCAATTCACAGTTTCACCATCAATTAAGTAGTATTCATCTACTAGTTTGTCTTGTCCGGATAGCGGAAAAAAAAACAAAAAAAGTCTTGTCCGAAATCCGAATCGCTCAAAATTTTGAAGACGAAAATAATGAGCCGAAATTTGCATGGGAGTATTGTCCTCTTTTGGCTACGTAAACAGATGATTTGACATGTGGTTTGTCCTGCATATTCAGACAAGAATCTTATTGGCTACTGTTCTCATACACGCAACACGTGGCATGCTATGACGTCATTTGTCCTTCTCTTACCCACGTATCAGCCTGCTCCGCGTTTTCGTCATAGATAACTGCGGCGGAACAAAAACCGCTGTTTTTTAGGGACGCCAGCCGAGACACCGTTGGATCCGAGATTCAACGGTCCGAAAATAAAAAACAACCCCATATTTTCTCTCTTCCTTTTTGTTTTTGATTTTCGAACCGTTAGATCTCGGATCCAACGGTCTCGGAACACTCATCCCTATAGGGATATCCTCGTGGTAGCCCAGATCTTTAGTTGTTTCACATGGTTTCGCCTTTCACAATGGGAGAAACCGAGAAAGGGCATATCTTTAGTAGATTAGGATCACAGGATTGGTGCTAGCCTAAAAAGGTTACTTAGAGCTAAATTTTCTGACAAATAAAGGACAAATTATGCATTGTCATGTCCCAATCGACTCTAATTCAGTACTACATTTTGTAAAAAATTCCACATGCTTTTGTATAATTGGAATCACGGAAGTTTATTGATATTATCTATCTACTTAACGAAACAGGCTGTTTTGATGAGATTCAATTTAAGGGGTATAAATCAAGGGTCGAGACGAGTGCCATGATGACAGTTCATGAGTTGTATTATAAATTAATTAGATTTTTAATTGTGAAGTTAAAAAAAAAAAAAAATCCTTTGTTTTCTCTATAAATGACTAATTGTAAACTTTAAACACACTTAAAATTTTACTTGTGCCGATTTAAATTTCCTTTATATGTCCAAACGCTCGACTAGTAAAATCTTATTGAAGGATTAGGGCATGCGCTTACGTGAACTCCCTCTTTATTTGTAATTTAGTACTCTCTTTTTGCAATTAAGAGTAGCTCTTCATCAGTTCTTATTTGCCCAAGACTCATGAAGACATAAACAGGGGCAACTATTTTCTTTTCTCTCTCATAAAACAGACGATGCGTTTTTAAACCCAAAGGCCTAATTTCTACTGTTTTTGACCATCAAAGGTTTTCCACAAACTCATGTAAGTATTTTTCTTAGCAAATTAATTATTAGTCTTATTTTTATTTTGACTGTTTTTGTATCTCTTCAAATTCTTGATTTCTGAAATTTTCTTGACTTCCATATTGGAATAGTTACAAGGTTGATGGGGAACTGATGGGAGCAATAGATGTCATGACAAAGACAGTGAACCTGACATTCATCACGGATGATTCAATTAATTTCGTCTAAATCATTCAACTATTGAAGGATGATTCTATCAAATATGCACACACTCATCTATATTTATTTTGAATGTAGTTTTCTAATTGCATCAGAGGCGTCGGCTTTGGTGATTTGATCGACAAATTATCATAGTCAATATAAGTTGTGAAGCAAAAATTTGTTCTCGAGTATCTTTAAAATATTAGTAGCGTTGATTTATATATATATATATATATTAATAAAAAAATATACATTTTAAAATCACTTTTAAGCGAATGTTGTAATAAGAAAATTGTAAGATCATGTAAGTGCTGTTTTGATCAATCGATTCTTAAGAGTAGCATTGTTGCACTAATTCCCTTAAGTGTGCTGCATTTCTTTGAAGGTTCTTTAATCTTGAATAAGAAAAATGTATTACTATTGATTCGATGTAAAATGTGTACTTTTTGCTTTCAAGAAAATGTTTATTAGTTTTATTCTTCAATTTTATTAATTTCTCAGTTGAAAAGTTCATCGGACTAAATAGATAATTGATATTATATGATTAATACTCATCAGATAAATATTTTCATGGGGATTATTCATATTTAGATTTTTACAATTCATCTCTAAATATATTTTTTATTATTTTGGTTCCACCAAGTTTCTTACTGTGGAATAGAACTTGATGGAATGTTGTACTCAAGACGTTTAGATTTCCACAATACCTAATGGTTTAGGATGTCTTGGTTCCGCAACATCTTTAGGAAATAGATTATAGATAGTTACTTATGATTGTCTGTCGGTTCTACACCTCAAATCTTCTTTTTGTCAAGTCAGATAACTTTTAAGCTTCGCTTTTAAGCGGAAAAAGATAAATATTATTTACATTCGGTATATCAAAGTTTTTCCATATTCTAAGAGCTCCATAGATGCTCCAAGGGAGCCTTTTAAGTTGATAAAGTGCTCTGTTTTAATGAGGATACAAATGCATTCGTTCTGTTTTAATGGGGAGACAAATACGTTTATTCAATCCTAGAGTGAAAATACTCACTTGAATACACACACAAAATTACAGACTTAATTAGTAGTACATAAAACAATGATTTGGAATCAGTTTATTCTCACGGCCTATATATGTGCATTTCAGTCACCGAAAAGTCACCCTTTTGCTTTTCAAATTTAAGCTTCCACGTTAAGTATATATTTTTGAGTTTCTAAAGGAGTAAATTAAATGTCTAGGTACAGTCTATAGTTACATCTTTATCCTGATCGATGTTCCTGTTTTGACAAGATTTGCCAAAACACACCAGTTGGGTCGAAAGTGATCTTTTCGGAAGAGATTGCGAAGGGGATGGTTGTTGTTGAGAGTTGAGGACGGACTTCGGTTTGAAGTTGCCCTACGCACTCCAAAGATATTGCTTGGGATCAAGTCTCGATTAATGTAGTTCGAGAATGACCAATGTTGGATTTTATATGTTGGATTGATGATAATTACTTCCTCGTTCTCCAATATTCCAATCGTGGGATGAAATTGGAGAACTTGCTGGAGAAGTGTCACACAATATGAAGTTGATGAAAGTTTTTGAACGAACTTGAAGGTTGACAAAGTTGTGGAAATTGTTTGAATTGGTCAAATGACTTCCTCATCCAAGTGAAGACACATGTTTAATTGAATATCAAATATATAGAATTTGCGTTGTTGTAGGTAGGGTTTGAGCATGGGCTCGAAAGTGGAAGCTTTTGGGCTATGAGCATAGACTTTATTATAGGTAGGTAAGTAGGTTGGTTTTGACTTCTGAGTGTGAGTTTGTATTGAATTGAGATTTTATTGGGCCACATTTGTGGGGGCCGTAACAGTTCCCTTAATCCATATGCATAATAGCAACATTATTAGACTTTGTTACGTATACATGACTTTCCAATAGGATACACAATACTTCCCAAAGCTAGCATTGCCTGAACTAAATGTACTTTTTTTGTTGCATTGAATTAAAATTGTATTTGCTGATATTGTATTGGTCATTATTTTGACTTTTGAGTTTGTGTTTTAAAAAAAAGTGTTATACACCTTTTATGCTTGATAGAAACTTTGCAGAGTCTTATTTCAGGTTGCAAGATGGTATAAGTTAAGCTTTTTGGTGCTTCAAGTTCACTAAAGGTAGTACTAATGCCAACCCACATAGCTTTTGAAATGAAATATGCACTTGGTGGATATATAGCTTTTGTGGCATATATATGCAATATATATCGACTGCTTCAGTGAATATGATGTTGGTGATCTAGACCCCTCAACCTCCCGAGCCGAGTCTATGTGCATTCAATTGGTTTTTCTTTGTTTTGATTTAGTTGTAGGCCTTTTTATTTATACATATCAACCAAAAATGTCAAGTCATACTTGCATAGAGTGTTGTTAAAGACTGTATGGACTTGGTGGTCAAAGTCCTCACTGGAATTCATATTGTACTATTGAAAATAACACTTTGAAAACAAAGGATAAGTGTACGTTGGATTGTGTTTTCAGGTCACTACGTACAATTTGCTCTCAGACTTCTTCTCATGGTGCCTCCTTTTTTGGGGGTGAAAATGTTTCATTTCTTCCATTCACTCTTGCAACGAAGAGGGTGTACCAGCCAAGACCTCTACTTCAATTCTAGGTGATTTGATGGGATTTTTACATTGGTGTTGGTTGAGTAACTGTGGTATTGTTAGTCTTGAATTTTTAGGGTTGCAGGTCATAGCTCGAATATATTATATCTGGCAAGGACTTGGGACAATTTCTAACTTGAACAGTAAGTTCATGCGTTAAACGTTGTAGTTCATTTTTGTTGAATATTTGTTTGGTGAAGCAGCCTTGTAGTAATTAGGCATGATGAAACTTTATGAATATTATTATTGATGGCCAATTCATATGTTTTTCATTTGTAAATTTCCAACATAGTTATTCGCAAAATGTATTGTTTATTATTTATTATTTTTATGTCTTTTTTTTGTGGGATTTCTTCGACACTCCTATTTTTCGACGACACTATAGGGGAATTTCCTATTCTTCGACACTCCTATTTTCATCGAGCTGCCTACTTATCAATTTTTATTTTTCGGCTCTATAAGGAAATTTCCTATTATTTGACACTCTTACTTTCATCGAGCTGCCCACTTATCAATTTTTTTCCCATCACAATTAATAGTAAATGCATGTAGAATTTTAAATCACATTATCTATGATGTTTCTTTATGGAATCCGTGCCGAAGGCACGAGTATTAACTAATCTATATAACAAAGAAGGGTGGAGTGGGTTGACAAATTCTACCTTCATAAGGTGATACGTGGTCGTGCCACCCTTTAACCATAGCCACTAAAATGTTTTTTTTTTTGTGAGTTAACAAGTTTTTTTGGGATGAGTTTAAAAGTTTTTCTCACCTCACCCACCCCACACAAAAAAGGCCTGGATTGTTTTTGGGCTGAACTTTTATGGACTGTTAGGCTCTGGAAACATGAGTATGGGCTCATTTAAAAAAAATGGAGAGGGGGGGAGGGACAGATAAGCTCATCTACAACGCTATATACTGTCGCTAAAAGTCCTAAAAAGTGTTGCAAAAGACCAATTGTGACGCCAAATTGGGCGTTGCAAAAAAGTGGGTCACAAAAGCAAAATTGCAACACAATACATGGCGTTGCAAAAGCTTCCAGTCATTTGCGACGCCATGGGTCGTTGCTAATACTTTTTCCTCGTCGCTATTTCTATTTTTGAAACTAAAATAATTTTGAACTATTTGCCACGCATGGCGTTGCAAAAAACTCCTTGTAGCGGCACTTGATGGCGTTGCAAAAGGGTCACCTGTAGCTGCACTTTCTGTCGTTGCAAAAACCAAAGCCTTTAGCAGCAGTATAGTCTGTCACAAAAGGCTTAAACAATTACCAACACCCAGAACGTGGCTAATATGTTGTTTTTAAATGCTCTACTATTACATTTTACGTATTATATTATATATATTTTGAATAATTTCAATTTATAGAATCCTACCCAATACAATTTATGAAGATAATAATAACAACCTCATATCAATTGACAAATCATAACAAAATATATTTCGTTAACTAACATCAATCATTACAAAAGTATTTGAATCATCCACACCATTGGTGTTGCCAAAACATTGAACCAGACAATCTTGAAAGCCATAAACTAATAAATTAGACAAGTTCTTCAAAACTAGATTTTAGTGAAATTCTCAAATGTCGTATTCTGCTGATTGCTGATTTGAACAACATCCACCCAAGTTTTCTTCAATAACCCTACCGGCAACCAATGCCAATCTGGTACAACAACAAATTAAGAAAAAGACACATAAGTAAACTTGTATGATACATTACTAAAGCTAAAATGAATTGATGTAAGTAATGCACGATAACATAGTTACATCTAATAAAAAAAAAGTGTGCGTGCATAGTGCATATTAGCACTAAAATGATATATCCAACATAGACATCCTCATAAATTTATCTTATAGGCCAAATCCAAATTCTAATATGACTACCCTCACTGTTTACTTGAATACGGAACTTACTAAGAGCTTAAAATTTAGAATGGACTAACTTTTTGGGACAACAAACTCAAATATATAGTCACTGCAACTGAAAGCATGCACATATATAGAGAGAAATAATTGGGATCAATGAACTTATTTTAATTTGCCATGGATATAAAAGCATAACACTAAAACGTCAAAAAGAAAGAAAACTACAGATCAAGAGCAAGCACTCTGAATGGAGAAATGTTACTTTGACCTCTTGATATAGCTCTCTCATCTCTTAACACTGTGTAACCAAATATCAAAACTTGTTTACTTCAGTCACTCATGTGCACTTCACACCTAGCCAAGTAACTGACCTAATCATTCTGATCTCCTACCAAACGATAGTGTTTAATGCAGTTTAAGATTTAAAACCTGCTAGTCTTACTAGTATCAATACTAGCTTAGGGGACCCTAGATCTTACTAGTATCAATACCAGACCCGGTCTCAATGTCTTATACTAACAAAAGATTGAGCTCCAACTTATATTAGATAAAAAAAAATCACCATATTAATTTTCTCGCTAGCAAAGTACTGAATTTCAGCACACATGTCAATGTTTTACTTATTCAAAAACACTACATGGTGCACAAAGTACAAACAATTGCACCATAGAAGCTAGGTATATCATTCTATGATAAGCCAGAGGCCCATAACTTAATCATAATTTGCTCAATGCATACAAGAAACATCACTACAAAATAAAATCTTACCAGCACTTAATTCATTATTCGCTTAATTACAAACTTAGGTTGTGAAGTTGATTGTGTCCTCAATTGTTGACTTATTCTTGCAACCATAAATATATGCAAAACTTATATTAGACAAAGGAACATACCTGACTTGGTAGCTTACATGTGTTGATACAAATCCCTACATGTTCACTTTCTTCTAATTACTTGCATTTCTCTACCAACACCTGTATAAATTCATTGAAAGCAGTCATAGAACAATGTAGTACATATAGGATCATTACTTCCAAATTAAATCAAATTACCGCAACCATGACTACAAATGCTCGATACAAAAATGTAAGGGAATACTAAAGAAAAGAAGAACCAACCTGAAGGATGAATGCTTCCGACTTTTATTCCCTAGTAGTAATTTCAGATTCTACACCTGTAAAATAAATTAAAAGAACCAACCAGAAAAATTAACCCAAAGAGAATCCAAAAATAAAAACCAATTAACCCCAAAAAATGCAGCAACCAAAAACTCAGAGCTTGGCCGGTTGGAGTAATAGAAAACCAAAAAACAATTTATCTGCTGGCCGGGCGAATCGAAGTTATCTACCAGTCAACTGTCCACCCAGTTCAAGTGCAAAAAACACAGTGGAATCACGCAAGGCACACTGCTGGTGTGCTTCCTGCCCATGAGGAAAGAAAGAGGAGCGACAAGGTTCAGTTCATATTTTATTGTTTACAAAGATAGGAGCCGATTACCCAAAAATCCCCAGGAACAATGAAAAAAAAAAGATCTCGTAACAAAAAACTATAGGAGGTCAGTATTGGCAAGATCCAATGGTGAACAACTACAAAAAAAGCCCTGAAGTCCGAGGACCTTTAGTACCGCATCTCTACCCGAACCAAAGACCTTTCAAGCGCCAAGTAAGACCGCCCTTGTCCCTTTCCCTTCTTCATTCAGCCTCCTTCTTCTTTGCTTTGTTCCAATAGTCTAAGGCAAAGCTAAAGTGGTTCGTATGTCTAGAAAAAGATAGAGAAAAATAAGCCCCATTTAGGGTTTTCGATTTTACTTTTTGATTTTTTGGTATTTTTGTTGGAGCGCCAACATTAAAAATAGGCCCGCCCATAAAAAGCTCAATAGCAACGTGTAAAGACTCAAATTCTCGTTAAGGGTATTTTTGTAAATTACATAGCAAACCTAGGGACATTTATGTAATTGGTCGATCGGGTTTACATTTCAAATGTACATAAATTAATGAAACTTAACTCCAACTCATAAGCTACGTTAGGTAAGCAACTCATATACGAAAATTTGACAAAAATGTCGGTTAGCAGCTTTTCTGCGTTCGAAGCTAGCACGAGTTAACAGCTTACACGCATGAGTGAGTTATCGTTATAGCCTGCGGTGGGATAGAATGTAGGAGATTAAATTTAGCTGGATGGGCCGGAAAAATAATTACGACGCTACGTTAAATTAGTTAGTGGTTAGGAGTGAATTAGGACCTTAAGCCTAATTTGGACATATTGGGCTTGGGCCTTAATAACTTAAACAAGTAAAGACAAAAACAAAAACAAAAATAACGCACAAACCAAAATCGCACCCAATTTCTCTCAATTTCGCAACTCTTAAACCCTAGGAGAGAGAAATCCCAAATTCACCAAAAATTCAGTGATTAAAACCTCAATTCGCATTAACCCAATCCTTAGAGAGACGGTAAAACCAAAGGTGAGGATTCGAAATCTCCTTGAAATTCCAACGTACCAAGCGAAATCAAAGTGAAAGGTGAGTTATTTTCGCCTCAATTAAATAGTTTAAACTCGATTTCGATGGGATTGTGATGTATTGATGAAAAATAATTGAAATTGGTTGTTGAATTTCGGCAGTAGCTTGTTTGGAGAAGATCGAGTTGAGCGATATTGGTGGAGCAGCTAGCTAGGGAGCTATTCTTACTGACTCGGTAAGAATTATATATATTCACTCTATTTTAGAGAAGTTTATATTAGTTATATACTTATTTAGGATTAAGTCGATTGATGAACGATTGATAAGGAACACCCTCGTAATTATTTCTAGATTTAAGGTCAATTGAAGAGTGGAATTTGTTTGTAGTTGGAGTTGGGAAAAATCTTAATCGTTAGTAGAATTGATAGGATTGGTATTGACATAAAGGCCGCGGAGACCGTCAGAGTAACAGTGCTAGAAAAGGCATGTAGCGCTGTTGACAGTAGTTATAGGAAAAGATATCGGAAATCAAATTTTTAGCGTCGAGATTCTTCTCAACTTACGTTAGATAAGAATTTCGCATTCGTTCGATAAATTCTAATAACCTACGTGTATATGATGTTATAGGAGGAATTACGAGTGGATTCGGTTAAGCGGGCTCGATTCGGTTAAGTGGGCTTGAGGAGAACGGAGCTTGCTAAGGTAGGAACCTACATACTAATATATAGCATGCTTATTTTCATGCATGATTTGATTTGTTTAAATTGGTAATAGATTGTTTGCGTATCAACCATGCATGTATATATATGATATTCATGTTTTGCATTGTAGTTTTCCTCGATATAAACTAAGTATATGGATAGCTTTTGTATGAAAAGAAATAAGTTTGTGAAATCGGGATAGTTGGAATTGTTTTCTTTGTTAAAAGAGTAAAACTGGTTTTGGGAAGGGTTCTCGTCTCTTGTTTCAGTAAGGAGACAGAAAGATGGATTTTGTAATGCGGGTAAGGATTACCCGGTTGCTTGTAACTATGTGTGAGGTTCTTGATTGTCCACGGATGGTTCGTTGTTATTTACGATGATTCGCCATTTGGGAATCATCGGTTGTCATTTACTATGACTGGCCCGTTTGGGAGTCATAGGTTGTATTACTCGATTGTTGGAAATCCAGGAACTTACACATACAGAACCAACAGTTTTAAAAGAAAAACTAAATATGTAACTATAATATTTGGAAATAATCGGTAATTCGAGTATATAATACTATTCTTATCACGAGGGGATTTGGAAAAGAACTGGTGAATTCCTATAAAGAAGGAACTGTTGTCGCATTTCCGGAGACGACAGTTCGCTCTAGAATTCCAACTGTGGTGTACACCTTTCGAGGTGGTGGGCCATCTTTAAAGGGATGCATCACAGGATGGAGTCCGGGAATTCCTTTTCTACTTTTCTAGATAACCATGTTTGTACGTGTCACGTTGTATGGTGCTTAGCTTGTGTGAGGTTACATGCTACCTCGATGAGGTTTAGACGCGAGGAGTGAAAGTTTAGTCCACTCCTGGATGTGTGTCAGGATCCTGAGCAGTCTGCAGTCGTCGAACGGTTGACCACCGTAAGTTAGGTGACAGCCCGTATGGGGGTCGTGGTCACATGGCCCACCTGAGCCCTAAAAGCTTTGGGGATTTTGTGTGTACGAACACAACAACGACATTTCATCTCCCTGCCGGTAAAATCAGGAAAACAATGGTGCATGGTTTACACCGAAAGTAATTGAACCGATATGCCCGCCTGGATCACCGAAAGTACCAGTCGTACCCTCACCATTCTAATAGGATGCAGCGGCCACAATAGTTGTATGATGATTGTGAAAACTATATTTTGAATATTAACGAAGCATGTCGAAATGATTTCTACTAGTTAGTGATGTATTATATAGTCACGATATTTGGATATTATTATGGAAACCCTGCATGTTTTAAATGTTTTCTATAAGTAGACTATTTATTGGTTATGTGCGTTTCTACTGGGCATAGTTTTTTTGCTCATCCTACATTAATATTTCAGCCGATCCAGTTGCGGAGGAGACTTTCCCTACCACCGAGTGATGGTTATGGGGATTTGGGTGGTTTCCCTTATGCTTGACGAGGGGCAGAGTCAAGTTATTTTGTCGTATAGGTTGAATTTTAGCTCATTTTGTTGTATAGAGTGAGTATAGTATCTTTTGGTTGTGTAGAGAGAGCTTCGTTCATTTTAATGTAATAATCGATGTATTTGGCAACGGTTCTCATTGTTTTGTAGATATACAGTCATATGCCTGTAGTATCTAAAGTTAAGAGTAGTATATATATGGTTGTTGGATATATATATGGTTGTTGAAAGAATGTAGCGATGTCCAGGTGTTATGACAGGTTTTTTTGTATACGAAACGTCGATTAAACAAATGAAACTCTGCCGAAATTTCGTTAAAATCATAATGGTGTTGGCCTCGAGATTCACTCCTCATCCTAGGGATGTGTGTTGGGTCTCGGGGCGTGACATAACGCTTTTCTCACTGCAACACATGCTACACCGAATAAAACATGCACATTTACAAAAGTTTTTTACAACGAAAGTGGCGTCGCGAATGATTCGGTTAACTTCAACAGCAACAATGGCGCGGTAAATGATAAAACACTCTACAAACATTGTATTTTCTGTTTTTTGAAAAAAAAAATTATAACTATTTGCCACGCAAGAGGTATCACAATAAATAAATTTATGTACAATTAAGCTAATAGCACGACAAACTTTTAGCAGCCCCATATGGCGTTGCAATAGATGACCTTTAACAACAATTTTTTGGCATTGCAAAAGGGTGCGTTGTAAAATACCCCTTTTGTTGTAGTGTCCGTGGTAGGGCGGGGATGTGCATCGGGGCACGTAAGACGCCAAGATATCCGTAATCGCACGGCTCGGGCAAATACTAGTCTAATAAAAGGCAATGATGTGGGGCCCACATGGCCTCCATCCAATAGTTGTCATTGTGTTTTAATAAGTTGTGACATGGCAAAAAGAACGACTCCCACCTAGTATGTTACTTCCATCCATAATGTCTGGATCTATGAGATCAGATCTTCTTTTCTAATCTCTCTTCCAACATCTGCCCTAACCGCCGCCATCACTCCCACCCCTTTTCTCATCTTGTCGAGAACCCGCAACTGAAGAGATTATTCGACTGGTTGCGTAGATATCCAGAGGAGGTAAGGGAGCTTCACTATGTTTCCCCAGAAAGTCAAGCTAAGGGAGCTTCACTTCGCCCCTCATTATTAGTGCCGCATGCGACCACGGAATATGCATTTTAAGTTTTACAATAGATCAAGTGGTATCATGAACATTTACTATGCCAATTTCCGATTCATAGGCAGGCCAAGAGATGCTCTTCTGATTGAATTAAGTTGATGGTTCAATGCTCTAGCTAGACCTTCCCTGGTCATATGACATTGCAATTTGCATCACATCAAATTATTTTATTACTTTTGTCTGATTAGTTGAGGCCATGCTTTTGTTCGTCTAATACTTTAATCAACTTAATTTGATATATATATAGATTACATGTGAAATACTGATCTTCATGAGATAATGTATTCAGAGTTTGAGTCTGTCTTAAACTTCTACATTACGGAAGAGTGGGGCAAAATTCTTTGGTACCTACGTAACCTATAACACCCCGTGTTTTAATTCATTTATTTTCCTAATAATAATATTAATAGATAATAGATTAAATAAAATAGGATAAGTGTTAGTGGAAATAGGAGACGTGGGTTTATGGGATAAACCTTCTTCCCTATTTCGGGGGTTTTGTTTTTAACAAAAAGAAAATAGAATAGAGTTTTCTCACGAGAGTTTCTGGGGGAAAAACCCAGCGAGAGTTTTAGACAGAAAAACGGAGATTTTTCTGAAAGAAGAAAAGGAGATTTTTCCTGGTAGCTGGTTGATAGTCGCTTAAATACTAAAGGTGAGTAGATTAGTTTTTCTATTCACATCTAATTTATTGTTCAAAGATTCCACTCATGGTTTCTCGCTTTACGCCATTATTATTCGGCCCCGTTGATGTGAAAACTTGTTAAACTGTCGTTATTAAAATTGGTTAAACTGTCTTTTGAAAACACTGTTGAGACTTGAATATTCGACTTTAACTGTCGAAGCTTGATGGGCGTAAATGGCTTCGCCAAACCCAAAAGAGAAATCGATCAAGTCTAGTATTTGAACTCTCCTGGTTTTCGTTTTGAACCCATACTGTGGTGGTGTATGTTTGAACTGTGGTTTGGGGTGTTTGTTGGTTGATATGGGTGGTTAAACTGTCGAGATTGAAATCGATGATTAAACCGTCGGGGTGGATTGGGTGCTGTCGAGTTTGACCTTGGTGGAGTGGTGTTGGGACTGTCGATTGGGTGCTGGAGAGTGGGGGCAGTGAAGCTCGGAGAAACTCGTTAATGGCGGTTGGAGAAAACCGCCAGTAAATGTTTAGTTGAACGGTTTTTGGTTGTTGTGTTTTGTAATGGAGTGTTGGTGGTTGAGGGTTGATGGAGGAGTGTGAGGGCTGTTGATAGGGGCTGTTGGAAGCTTCGATAGCCATTAATGGCGGTCCAAAATAATTGTAGATCTAGTTTTGGGGAAAGATTGGATTTAAGGAGTTGGGGGTTTTGGTTTTGTTAATGTTGTGGGGGTTTTTCCCCTAAGCAATTTCGGGTAGATTGGGAGGAGTGGCGATCGATATTTGTGGTGGCCGGATTTGGTGGTGGTGGAAAACTGTTGGAAGGAGATGATGAACAGTAAATTTCGGATTGGGCCTGGGGCTTGGGTCGGACCACAACTAAGTTGGACCAATTTGGTTTAAGTCCTTTGGGCCATTTTATATTTCTTTTGTTTTAGTTTTGGGCCCGATTTTGGTTGTTTAGTTTGGGCCGGTTTAAATTAAAGTTTTTGGGCCGGTTTCAGTTCAATTTTTGGACCGAACCACTTAACTGTTTTGGGCCAGTTTCTAATATTGCTTGGGGCCAGTCCATAGGACTTTAAAATAGACCTACCTGGGTCTTTCAACTTTTAGACTTCCGGGTTCTAAGGTTTGGGTTTGGCCAGTTGGGTCCGAACTATGGCCTTAACCATGAGCCCATGAGCCATGCACCTTTGACCTTAGCCATGAACCATGGCTATGACCCTGAACCTGTTGAATATAGAAACGACAGTTTGACTTTGACAATGAGGTGTTGACTTTGACCAGAGTTGACTTTTGACTAGGGTTGACTTTTGACCAGTTGACCCAATTTGACTTTTTAACTCGGATTATGATTTGGGCTATTCGGATAGGTCTAGGGCTATTAGCATGTTTGGCTTTAGGCTAAGATCTTTCTATATATACGTGTGTATGTGTATTAACTGCTATGTGATATTTCAGTTTTTGTGATATGCAACGTTATGACACTTAGACATCCATGAAACTAATAACGCGTAAACCAAAAATACATGAATCAAGATACTCTTTCGTTCTCTGAAATAATACATGCAATAAAGTTCAATAATGCGTAAATAAAATTACCCCCTCTTTTAGAACTCTCCACGCCTAAAATTTCATAATTGAGCTTTATGACTGTTGATGTCATATGTTAGGTGGGCATTTATTGAATGTGCCATAAATGGCCCGTTAATATATATATATGGGTATTCATTGAATGTGTCATGAATGACCCGGGTATTCATCAATGTGCCATGAATGACCGATTGTTTGGACCGCCTCTGTAGAGGAACTAAGGTATTCGCCTTGGGTTAGTTGTATTCCTTGAGTGTACGGGAATGTAAGGTTGGGTATTCCTTGAATGTGGCGGGAATGACCTAAGGTACATAGGTTGTGAAATATGTGTATAAGAAAAGAAATTGATTAATTGATAAGAGAAATTGATTTGATTATGCGAGTGTATTTGGGCTTGCATTGGAATACCTATAGGATATCTACACATATTATATAAAATTGCTAACTTTCTTTTGTAGGAGGGTAGGACTTAATAATATTTTTTGTGTGGAGGGACGGTCCTACCCTTTATACAGCAAATGGATATCGGTAAGTGTAATTCAATTATTTAGATATTTAAAAGGAGTTATTAGAATGAGTTAATAAGATGGAAGTTAATAAAATGGAAGTTTTGCTTGGGAAGAAACTATGCCGGTTGAGATGACGGAACTACCTGTCTTCCAAGCTGAGAATGATTAGGTTATGATAGATTTAAAGTGTTAGTTGGATAAGTAAAGTTTGAAATGTTTATATGTATTTAGTCTACTCATACCAAAGAAATTCAATTTGTCGACCCATGTTTGCTTTGTTTTGGCAACGTGGGTGTTTCTTGGGAACATAGGTGGAAGGCGATGGAACCACGGTGTGATTTGGATTCTCACCGAGCAGTCCGGGAGTTTAGTTTATTAGGTCCGATCTTTTGGAAGGATGTAATAACGTAGGTTACATTTTTTTATATGACATGAGAATCACGATGTTGAAGACACATTATTCAAAAAGTTTGTTTATGTTTGTATTGGGATGGAAGAAAGTTTTTAATAAAATGATAGTTGAGGAATTATGAGATTTTTGTTGTTAAGTTGATCCTGTTGTGATGTGGGTTTTAGGTTTTGACATGTGTTGTATCCCCCCGTCATAGCCTGGGTTTTTAGACAATTGAACCAAGTGATGGTTGAGATATTTATATTTCAATTATTCATTTTTTTTTAATTGTTTAGAAATTCGGGCTGTGACATTTTGGTATCAGAGCTTAGGTTAGCCTAGATTTGGAAGGTCTAGGTGATCCTCGGAATGTGGTGATTGGTTGGGTGTGTTTGAGTTTAAGATGTTTGGAGTACTAATAGAAGTCCGTTTTGTTTTAAGGTGATGGCTGGAGATGACAATGATGTTACTGGTACTGGAAGTAATACTATATCTGCTGATTTGGGAGCTATATTAACTCAGTTGGTGGAAACTATTCAGAGGGGTCAACATGCTAATCTAGGGGATCCTTTTGCTAGGAGAAACAAGGATTTTATAACTTTAGGAGGCCAGAAGTTCAAGGGAGAGAAAGGGGCCATTGATGCTGAGAAATGGGTTACTATGTGTGAATCCGTGTTTGCTAAGATGCAACTCACTGAGGTGCATAAGCAGGAGTTGGCTTCTCACCAGTTGGAGGGGTCAGCTTTATTTTGGTGGAGGTCTATCAAGGATAATGTGGATGTGGGAAATATGACTTGGGAGGATTTCCAGGTAAGATTTGAGGGAAGGTTTGTTCCTAATGCTGTTAAGGAGCAATTAACTGAGGAATTCTTTCATCTGACCCAAGGAGGGAAAACTGTTACGGAGTACGTGACTAAGTTCAATGAACTATCGAGGTATGCTCCTTATCTAGTGGATACCCAAGTAAAGAAGAACCAGAAGTTTATCCGTGGACTAGAGCCATATCTATCAAGTTATTTGATACCTTTTGATTCAGAAACTTTCGATCGCGTGTTAGATTTGGCATTAAGATATGAACAATTGGATAATAAACCCAAAGATGATAAGATTAAAGAGAATGCCCCAAAACAAGCCAGCTTACACCTTATTTCTAGTCAGCCACGTCAAGGGCAGAGAAAAAGTCAGCATCACCCATATGATAGGCAAGCAAGTAAGCATGTGAATAAGGACATTAGTGCTTCGCTAAAGAGATTTGATGGTAATTGTTTGAACTGCGGGGAAGTTGGGCATACTATCCGAAGATGTCCTAAACCAAATGAACTAGTAGGCAAGTGTTATAAATGTGGACAGTTGGGACACTATGTTAAGAACTGCACTGGTTAATGTTAGGTATGTTTGAATTTGTTGTTTGCTAGTTTCCTTTATTGGTACTTAGCATGTAAGAATTTATCGTACGATTATGAAAATAAAATGCTGGTTGTTTTAACGGTTAGTTTCTTATGATTTATAATTGAAATTGTTCAGCATGTTATAGTGTTGTTTTCATAACGGAGTTTTCGATTTTAAGTAAGTATTGGCTAAAGAAGAAATTGTTATTTTTTTTTAATTTCATATTTGAGTAATAATTTGGAATTTACCTAAGGAATAAGGAAAACTCTTTTGATAAAGGCTGGAGTTGAAAGTTTTTTTTTTTTTTTTTCAAGTTATGTATATCGTTGGTGTGTGATCCAATATACATAACATCTCTCTGTATGCATCGTTGGAGTTTGATCCAGTGTATACATGTACACCGTTGGAGTGTGATCCAGTGTGCATACCACACATTGTTAGTGTTTGATCCTATGTGATGGTAGAGAATTAGTATGCATCGTTGGTGTGTGAACCAGTGTATACTTGCATATCGTTGGTGTGTGAGCCAGTGTGCATGCATCACATTGTAGGTGTTTGATCCTATGTGATAGTGGACATAGTATAAGTCGTTGATGATATGAATCTGTTGAACTGTAAAAGAATGATTTTAATTAAGTGTTAGCAATTGAAGAAAACTAATTACGTTTATTCCTTTTAAGGTGTGTATACTTGCGTATACACGTATGTCTCATTTTTATTGGTTGACGTACTGTTTGTTTGGTTAATCTAGACTCTACTTTGAATCTCGGGACGAGATCCTTTTAAGGTGTGTATATTATAACACCCCGTGTTTTAATTCATTTATTTTCCTAATAATAATATTAATAGATAATAGATTAAATAAAATAGGATAAGTGTTAGTGGAAATAGGAGACGTGGGTTTATGGGATAAACCTTCTTCCCTATTTCGGGGGTTTTGTTTTTAACAAAAAGAAAATAGAATAGAGTTTTCTCACGAGAGTTTCTGGGGGAAAAACCCAGCGAGAGTTTTAGACAGAAAAACGGAGATTTTTCTGAAAGAAGAAAAGGAGATTTTTCCTGGTAGCTGGTTGATAGTCGGAGCGCGCTAAAGGTGAGTAGATTAGTTTTTCTATTCACATCTAATTTATTGTTCAAAGATTCCACTCATGGTTTCTGCTCTTTCTGTCATTATTATTCGTCCTGTTGATGTGAAAACTTGTTAAACTGTCGTTATTAAAATTGGTTAAACTGTCTTTTGAAAACACTGTTGAGACTTGAATATTCGACTTTAACTGTCGAAGCTTGATGGGAGTAAATGGCTTCGCCAAACCCAAAAGAGAAATCGATCAAGTCTAGTATTTGAACTCTCCTGGTTTTCGTTTTGAACCCATACTGTGGTGGTGTATGTTTGAACTGTGGTTTGGGGTGTTTGTTGGTTGATATGGGTGGTTAAACTGTCGAGATTGAAATTGATGATTAAACCGTCGGGGTGGATTGGGTGCTGTCGAGTTTGACCTTGGTGGAGTGGTGTTGGGACTGTCGATTGGGTGCTGGAGAGTGGGGGCAGTGAAGCTCGGAGAAACTCGTTAATGGCGGCTGGAGAAAACCGCCAGTAAATGTTTAGTTGAACGGTTTTTGGTTGTTGTGTTTTGTAATGGAGTGTTGGTGGTTGAGGGTTGATGGAGGAGTGTGAGGGCTGTTGATAGGGGCTGTTGGAAGCTTCGATAGCCATTAATGGCGGTCCAAAATAATTGTAGATCTAGTTTTGGGGAAAGATTGGATTTAAGGAGTTGGGGGTTTTGGTTTTGTTAATGTTGTGGGGGTTTTTCCCCTAAGCAATTTCGGGTAGATTGGGAGGAGTGGCGATCGATATTTGTGGTGGCCGGATTTGGTGGTGGTGGAAAACTGTTGGAAGGAGATGATGAACAGTAAATTTCGGATTGGGCCTGGGGCTTGGGTCGGACCACAACTAAGTTGGACCAATTTGGTTTAAGTCCTTTGGGCCATTTTATATTTCTTTTGTTTTAGTTTTGGGCCCGATTTTGGTTGTTTAGTTTGGGCCGGTTTAAATTAAAGTTTTTGGGCCGGTTTCAGTTCAATTTTTGGACCGAACCACTTAACTGTTTTGGGCCGGTTTCTAATATTGCTTGGGGCGAGTCCATAGGACTTTAAAATAGACCTACCTGGGTCTTTCAACTTTTAGACTTCCGGGTTCTAAGGTTTGGGTTTGGCGAGTTGGGTCCGAACTATGGCCTTAACCATGAGCCCATGAGCCATGCACCTTTGACCTTAGCCATGAACCATGGCTATGACCCTGAACCTGTTGAATATAGAAACGACAGTTTGACTTTGACAATGAGGTGTTGACTTTGACCAGAGTTGACTTTTGACTAGGGTTGACTTTTGACCAGTTGACCCAATTTGACTTTTTAACTCGGATTATGATTTGGGCTATTCGGATAGGTCTAGGGCTATTAGCATGTTTGGCTTTAGGCTAAGATCTTTCTATATATACGTGTGTATGTGTATTAACTGCTATGTGATATTTCAGTTTTTGTGATATGCAACGTTATGACACTTAGACATCCATGAAACTAATAACGCGTAAACCAAAAATACATGAATCAAGATACTCTTTCGTTCTCTGAAATAATACATGCAATAAAGTTCAATAATGCGTAAATAAAATTACCCCCTCTTTTAGAACTCTCCACGCCTAAAATTTCATAATTGAGCTTTATGACTGTTGATGTCATATGTTAGGTGGGCATTTATTGAATGTGCCATAAATGGCCCGTTAGCGTTATATATGGGTATTCATTGAATGTGTCATGAATGACCCGGGTATTCATTGAATGTGCCATGAATGACCAGATTGTTTGGACTGCCCTAGAGAGGAACTAAGGTATTAAGCCAAGGGTTAGTTGTATTCCTTGAAAGTGTAACGGAATGTAAGGTTGGGTATTCCTTGAATGTGGCGGGAATGACCTAAGGTACATAGGTTGTGAAATATGTGTATAAGAAAAGAAATTGATTAATTGATAAGAGAAATTGATTTGATTATGCGAGTGTATTTGGGCTTGCATTGGAATACCTATAGGATATCTACACATATTATATAAAATTGCTAACTTTCTTTTGTAGGAGGGTAGGACTTAATAATATTTTTGTGCAGGGACGCGGTCCTACCCTTATACAGCGGCGGATATCGGTAAGTGTAATTCAATTATTTAGATATTTAAAAGGAGTTATTAGAATGAGTTAATAAGATGGAAGTTAATAAAATGGAAGTTTTGCTTGGGAAGAAACTATGCCGGTTGAGATGACGGAACTACCCTGTCTTCCAAGCTGAGAATGATTAGGTTATGATAGATTTAAAGTGTTAGTTGGATAAGTAAAGTTTGAAATGTTTATATGTATTTAGTCTACTCATACCAAAGAAATTCAATTTGTTGACCCATGTTTGCTTTGTTTTGGCAACGGGTGTGTTCTTAGGAACATAGGTGGAAGGCGGTGGAACCACGGTGTGATTTGGATTCTCTTTGAGCGATCCGGGAGTTTAGTTTATTAGGTCTGATCTTTTGGAAGGATGTAATAACGTAGGTTACATTTTTTTATATGACATGAGAATACGATGTTGAAGACCTGTTATTCGAAAAGTTTGTTTATGTTTGTATTGGGATGGAAGAAAGTTTTTAATAAAGTGATAGTTGAGGAATTATGAGATTTTTGTTGTTAAGTTGATCCTGTTGTGATGTGGGTTTTAGGTTTTGACATGTGTTGTATCCCCCCGTCATAGCCTGGGTTTTTAGACAATTGAACCAAGTGATGGTTGAGATATTTATATTTCAATTATTCATTTTTTTTTAATTGTTTAGAAATTCGGGCTGTGACATAACCACTGACTAGCTGATGAAACTTTGCGTTTACAATCTTTTAGTATTAACAACTAGGGACGTCGAAGGAATGAGACGTCCATATAAAACTTATCTTTCCGAAATTGTAGCTTAGATTTCACTATCCAACAATTAAGAGTAAGAGTGATTTCTCATGAATCCTTATACATAGATATGTTTGAAACAAATAACAATATTGAAAATTCAAGACGTCCCCTGTATGTTTTGCTGTGGTCACTATGATGCATGCTCCTCACTTTCTTCGTGTGTATAGTATAGTGTATTAACCTAACATGTTGAAGGCTAATGGAACAATTTTCACAACCCTTGTAAAAGGTTTCGGTGATTAATTATGCTCTCTTAGGCCTATGCACCATTAAGCTCTCAAAACCCTTGCACATAGCACTTCTATGAAGTGTCTGTCTCACACGTCTGAAGATGACATGTTTGCCATACATGGAAGTTTTTGGGTTGCTAATATTTTCTGATCTTATTGTTTCTTCAGACTGCAGTATATATAAGAATATCTTTTGATCTTATTTTCTTTGTAAAGTTTTGGTTAAGAGAGTTTTCGTTAAGATAGAGTTTTGGTTAAGACTGTAATAAGGATATGACATTAAGACCCTAAAAAAAATGACTATGATATGGTCTCACAAAGTGTAGTAAATGTCTAAGTAGGGCACACTTGGTGGTATGATTTATTGCCGTCTGCTACCATTTGATTTTTTTCCCCTTTGTTTTATTTAATCTCGCCTGATACATATTTCGAAGTTAATGTCGACCAACCTTTTTCCCATTACTTTATGTTTTGTATGTGTTCCGCTACCTCACTATCTTTATTTTTTTTTTACTGCAAAAAAGGCCAGTAATGCTGTCGGTCTTCAATATGTTTTCGACTAATTATTGTTACTTTGTAATTATTTTAGATGCGTTTTCTTGTTGTGATTCTTCTAATTTTTTAATCCCTTTTGTTTTATTTACGGCTACCGTCTGATTTATAACTTTCGCTTGCTATTGTCTGATTTTTATTTTCCATTTGTTTTTCTTACTTTGGCGTGGTTTACTACCGTCTTCTACCATCTAATTTTTTTAATCCCCTTTGTTTTATTTACTGTCACCTAATTTTCATCTATGTTTACGCCTAATTACTACTACTTTTACATGCGAAATAATCACTACTACTTTGTCTTTTTTTTTAGGTTCCCTTTTTCGTTGCAAATTCGACTTTAACTTTCAATGGTACGTGCAGAGAAGCAACGTTTTGTTATCCCCACCTATCTTTTTATGTTTGTTTTTACAGAGTTTATTGAGTATCTATTTCTATTTGTTTCTACAGGATCCCATAGATAAGGGTAAACGTCCAATGGACCCTTATAAGGATCCTTCGAACAAGGAAAATAATATTTATGTTCCAGTCCAAGTTGGACTCTACCTTCAGCCACCTACTCCTCAACGACCTACTCGCTCCCAGGTATTACTATCACCAATATACTTTACTAATAACTTCTATTAACATACTTTGAGTTACCCAAATTGTCCTAGCACTCTTATTGGTTTCACATCACGTTTTTTAACTCTCTTTCAAATATTTATAGCTTCCTACGCAACCAATTCTTGACAAAGGGAAACTCCCTATTGACTTCTATAAGGAACCTTCAAACCATAACAAACATGTCTTTGTTGCCCCCCAAGATAGGCTCAATCTTCAACCGCCTCTTGGCTTCAGGTATCTCTTGCTTGCATTGTATTATGCTAAGTTGCATTGCCTTATTTATTTTTTTGCTTTATAAATGTGTAGCGCCCATCGGATAGGGTTCCTCTATCTAATCTCCCGCCACCTGGTTCCCATGTTAGATGAGTTTTAATTAAAAAATATATATAATGGCCTGATGTATCATGTCCATAAAGTGTTTCACTGCCATTTAATATATTGACTTTATGAATCTCATTTCCCTACTTGCGAATTATTTTTCTACACTGTTGCTTTTGTATATTACATTGTCTTATGTCTTCTTTTGCTTTATAAATGTGCAGCGCTCATCGGATAGTGTTCCTCTATCTCATCTCCCGCCATCCGGTTCTCATGTAAGATGAGCTTTAATTAAAATGTAATACTATAATTGCTCATGCATTGTGGCCAAAAGGTGTTCAATACCCAAATGAGTACCTAAACTCACTTGATCCAGTTGGTGTACCACCATTTCGTCTCAACCTAAAAGTCGGTTGTTCTATAATGTTGTTGTGAAATATTGCTCCCAAAGATAGATTATGCAATGGAACCCGGTTGATGGTGGTCCATTGTCGACTTCACGTTCTTTTCGCAAGAATTTTGACTGGTGAAAAAGCGGGTAATCATGCATTTATTCCTAGAATATCTTTGTCACCGTCGTTTTCTGATTTTCCTTTTCATATGACAAGAAGACAGTTTCCTGTACGCGTTGCTTATTCAATGACTATAAATAAGTCACAAGGACAATCGGTGAAGTATGTGGGGATTGACCTTCGCAGTGAAGTTTTCAGCCACGGTCAATTATATGTCACACTATCAAGGTGCACTTCTTCAGATAGAATCAGTATTCTCCTCCCTCCAAATTCAGAAAGTCACACCCCAAACTTTGTTTACCCAGAAGTTTTACTATAATTCGTAAGTTCTTTTCATTTATAGTCACGTATTGTGTAGTTTCTCATTGAATTTATAGTCATCAAAATTGATATATTTGTATTTGCTCTTAGTTGGTTAATTTGCTTCGTTCAAATTATGTAGGTTTTGCGAGTTGGAGTGTATTTACATTTTGTCAGTATTGCGTTGAAGAATTGTTTGCACACCTTGGTTAGTTATTTTTTCCCCCAAATTTCTTCTTTTTGATCTTATAGCAACTGAATTTATAGTTATGTACAAATCTATTTCAATTCCTACTAAATGGTGACGTCTGTTTATATGGTGTTTAGCTGAACGAAGAAACTTCGATTCTCATATCTTCAAAACTTAGTGATCTCGATCTGTTGATTCTCAGGTATGCTAACTCATTTTCATTTTCCCTTCCCTGCTATTTCTTTACTAATTGTGTTGTTTAATTTTTTTTATTTGTTTCATCCATGAATGTGGCGATGGGACCTTGGCCAATCACTATAACTTAGTGATCTCTGTTGATTCTCAGGTAAAGTGAAACATGTAACATCTCTTCTCTTATAACTCAATCTCTTTGATTTTCCATGTAAAGATTCAGTTCCTTTTAAAATCGTTTAGCCAAAGATGAATTATTTGTTTCTTCTATAAAAAGGTTTAGTCTGAGCTTCTTCCAGTGTTATTACAGGTATTTATTTGCTTATTTATTAAGGGTTCTATTTTTTGGTTTTGGGTTTGTTGAAAAGTATTAATTTTGATTGATTTGAGCTTTGAAAGTGCTTTTACAGGTATCTTAGTGCAGGTAGCATTTCAGTGGCTATTGTTTGTTCTTTGATTTATTAGTGTTGTTACAGAAAGTTTGTTCTTAGTGCAGGTAGCATTTCAGTGGCTACCCCAATGGCCTATTTTGGCAGTAAGGTATTTTCACCATCTATATCAATTGTATATCCTCAGTTTTATCCTCATTTTGTATTGTGTTTGGTGGTTATTTTTCCAACATTACACTCAAAGGAAGTTCGGATATGAGTTTGCTAATAAAGGTTAAGTTGAGGAAAAATTAAGTATTTGTAGAAATGACCATAGTCATCATCTTGGACTCAGTCCACAAAACATTTGGTTGCCACTTCATTAAAACTTTTATGATACATCTTGCAGGAGTGCAATGAATCTTTTTTACTTCACATCTTCTATGTCTTGCGTTCGTCTCTATCAGAAGACATTGCTGCACATTTGGACCCACGAGAACAAGATTTCAATGAGGAGAGTCTAGAGGTGAATACAATCGTTCATTGTTTCACTTCTAAATTGTCAATTTCTTCTTCCTTTCAGTATATATAGTCTTTCCTACTCACTCTATTTAATGAATTTAAAACAAACAATTACATACTTATTCGATGAAGTTTTCTCAAGGCTCGGGATTTATGATAATGACCTTGACATTGGCGAATGAGGATGGGGTTTATAGAAGAGTTATGATTGTCAACAATGTTATTTGTACTTCCGCAACTTTTTTTTGTACTTAGCATACTTTTGTGGGTTCTCTTTTTGGTACTGTTTTGATGTCCTCATTCAAACCACTGGTGGAAGTCTGATTGTGTATCTGTTTCTCATATTGTTCTTATTTCATTTGCTTTAATTGGTGTTCTTCTATGTTTAAGTCCATTTAGATGAATGAGTCTAGAGGTTCTGTGCAAATCACTACTGGATTTATTGAATGAGAACTATCTTTGTAGCCTTTTAACATGATCCAAAACATTGGAAAGTCATCAAATAATGGGGAGGTTTTGTCCAAATTACCCCTCAGGTGGTTCAAATAGCCAATATAATACAATCAAAGTGGGGGGGGAGTTAGTGCCGCAAACGACTCTATATCAGTGTCGTACGACACGGGCATACCCCCTAGTTATCATATAAATAATATATTTAACAATTTTAGAATTCCCAAAATTCTAAAATAAGCTGAAAATCTAAATTGTTAATAAAATTTGTATATTTTTTTTTATGAAAATAAGTCAATTTTCCTTTTCCTTTTGTTTTTGTAATTTTCTTTTCCTAAATGTAATCATTTCTATTTTATTTATTAATCAATCACCTTTGAGCTAAAAAAAAGAAGAGGAAGCACATAACTATACCTCAATAAATAACGACAATGTTATCTTGGTAATTTGGTTTTCCCTCTTACTTCATTTTTCTTATCTAGCTAAAACAAAGATACCCACATAGCATTATTTGGTTTTGATTGTCTAAGTTAATGAACTCATCAATTATAACAATAATATAAGTATACACAAGTATGCAAACCGTGCTACGCATCGGTTTTTTTTAATCTTCAAACTTGTCCCTTGAAATCGATAAGTAGTTTGGTTTCGTTTGAGATCGATAGGTAGTTTGTTTATTTGGATTTTAATTGTAATTTAAGAAGTTTTACAAAAACATTAGGGCTAATTATATAATTTTAGGGAGGTTTTTTCAAATTTTATAAAATAGGAGGATATTTAAATAGTAGTTTGGTGATTTGAGGGAGGCTCTTTTAAATTATTAATAAAGAAGGAGTGTGTTCCAATTTCATTGAGGAAGGTGCTTCTAAATTGTACAAATATAGAGATTTAAAATGGGTCCTATTATTGACAGACCCCAAATTGTGTTGGGCAGACCCCCGCCCAATTTGAAGTATGTACTTACGTTGGGCACAACCACTGTTCTAAAAATAGGTGTAGGTGGCCGCTTAGGCGGTCTCTAGGCGCTAGGCGGTGTCCAACCGACTCGCCTAGGCCCAAGTTGTTTAAAAAATCAGTAGACCGATTAGGCGAGTCTAGGCGGTCCAGTCAAGTTTTATTTTTGAATAATTAATGTCGAAAATTAAAGGCCCGTGTAGGCTTAAGATTTGAATGAGTTTAAAAGACTAAAGTCTAATATAAATTATATGCCACTGTAAAGGTTCGATTTGGTTAACCTTATAAATGTAGGCAATAATTGGAGAGAAAGGTGGTTGTGGGTTTGAATTGACCGAGTTCGTTTGGACGAACTGCCTATATATCAAGTTCTCTCTGTTAGGGGGAGATTTGAATAAGGTCAGACGTAGTTCCTCCACCTCTTTATATAGGCAAGATGCCCGTGTCTCTTGCTCTCCTCTGTCAGGTCAGATCCAGGTCTTCAGGTCACTTGCGAGCCTTGATGGCGAGTTAAGGACATTTATTATTAAGCGTGCCTGGAGTCTCGGTCTTGATGGCTGTAGTAAAGACATACATTACGAGCTGTTGTGGACTAGAGGATTGAGGGCTATGGGGGATATGGGGGTCGCTTCTGGGCTAGATCGTTTGCTCAACTCGAGCCACTTAGAAGTGAGCTTGCAAGACGAGTACGTGAGATTGGTTTCTTGCCTGAGTCGAGTCATTATAAAGTGAGCTCTGAGGACGAGGATATGAGGTCAGTTGGTATTTCTGTATATACTGGACACGTGTGCGATATTCATTGGATGTGAATATTACTCCCTCACAACCACTATAAGAAATAATATGTTTTTATATAAAGTCAATATTCTTCAACTATTACGCATTTTTGTAATAAGTATCTTTGTTCGTGTTTATTTTTTGAGTTTTAGTAAATGATTTTCTTCATTTCTTGTAATATAGGTGTGTATTACTATATATATTATAAGATATATTATGAAAAAAAACTGCCTAGCGCCTAGCCCGTCTAGGCACTACCTAGAAAGCCTAGGCGCTAGGTACTCTCCCACCGCCTGACTACCACCAAAAATAGCCCGACCATAAAAGAAATCGAGAAACCGGTTATATACAATTTTCCACCATTTGTCTCCTCCATCCACCCTTCGTCTTGATCCCTTACTATTTTATGAAAACCCTTACGTCGTGAACAAGATGGGTCGTGATCCAATCCCTTACTATTTTCTGAAAACCTAATGCATTTACAGTATAGTTTGGAGAAAATGTTAATTGGAGGAGTGCCCAACTAATACAAAACATGATTTTTAGGCCAATGACAAACTTGTAATAATAATATATTTTTTGGAGTATGCTCAACACAAAGTAGAAGGTGCCCACTGAGAGTACCTTTAAAAATTGACTATTCGAGGTGTGTTGCGGGAAAATCGGCTATCTATAGTGTAGAGATGATTTTACTCCGCAAAAACCGTAAATTAGAATCCTTCCAAGGCCAACAAACAATTTATACATTACGTCATGACTCATAACTCACAGGAGCAGCATCATTCCCGGGCCGCGGCTTCAGTTCTCTCCATCTTTTCACCTTTCTCATTTATTGAGTTTTAAGGTATAACACTAAAACCACAAATTGAAGAGGGGACTGGGAGTAGGATTCGTGGAAGTATAGTATTACATAAAATAATGAGACATTCCTATGTTTTTGTCATACAAGCAGTAATCTCGGTAGACTTAAGTGTAACCTTAGGGCCCATTGGTGGTCATTATCTCTCTCTATATATATTTCACTAGTGCACTGAAGTTAATGATGTTGAGGTTATTAGCATTATTGCACTTCTGAAGTTCTGATTGTTCAATCATGAACCTAAAGAATATATAGATCAAACTAAGTTTAATCTTAATGTCGTCCCTTAATTAAGTTAGATTAACTCTTCATTTTCAACTAGACAAGTTACAAGTCCTCCCAAGCACATCTAATACATAGGTTTCGAATTTTGCAACATATCGGAGTACAGCTGGTACTATATATGGTGGGGGCCGACCAAGTGACCAACCTTCGGAAAATTGCTTTGGTTCTAACGTCTAAGATAACGGGATAACTGCATAAGCTGGTGGTGTGAAACCTCGGGTTCAGTGGAAGCTAGAAAAGAAGATACAGGAAATCATGGACAACAATACTTGCCACAGTTGGTTGAAATGTGGACAAATTAAACTCACAAACTCATATCTTTCTATACACATAAAAGCTTAGATTCATGAATGAGTTGGTATTATGGCATTTTCTACCAGCCTGGATTATAGGGGGAAATGGCATTTTCTAGTGCATGAATCAGGATTTAAGAATGACATTTTTATTATGTCAAACCCGGGTGGACTAGCATCCTCAGGCGGGACTGGCATTATCAGGCGAGGCATCACCAAATATTCTTGGAGACAAGCTACTAAAGATCCCGAATCTTTTCCAATAGATGTTTTGTTTTTAACTTTTGTAAATTTTCAGCGACGATAATATCTTATATTCATTATTGACATCAGAGCACATTAGCAATTAGAGGTTAATGCAGGTTATTTAGATAATTATTTACCAAAAAAACATATCACTATTATATGTTCTAGTTATCAGAAAGACAAAGAAGGATAAATCATCCCAATACATGTAAATCTTGATGTGCTCTGCGTCTTAGGCAAATAAAACCTAGAACTACAGTATTGGCCATTTGGGCTCCCTCTGGATCATTGGGCCTTAATTAATTAGCATCTCTGAATCGCAAGTGTAGAAACAAGTGATCAATCGAGGCACATATCAATATGCATCTACAAAGGTGAATTTTACACTATTAAATGGATACCTTATTTTGCAAAAGGAAAGAAAAAAGCAAAACAAAGAATGTTACAAGTTAATTATGAGAGCATTTCCAATGCAAGCAGCCTTGAGGAGAAATAACAATTTGTCACCTTTATGAGCCAAAAACAATGACCCAATGCAAGGGTGATAATGAGGGTAGTTTTTCACTAAGTTACAATGAGGGTAGCACATGTTACTGAGATAGTTATTGACTTGTGATCTTCGGACGGAATCTTCTATTCCGTTTCGTGTGTTTTTTCGAATTTTTTTTGACAGGATGTTTCGTTCCGTCCCGCGATTTTTTTTTTTTTTTTTTTTTTTTTTTTTTTTGGGAGGGGGTTAATTTTTTTTTTTTTAAAATTTTTTAGTGGAAATTTTATTGGTCAGATAATGAATTTTACAAATAATTAGGACAAGTGTGCAACAAGTCTTTTTTTTTTTTGGGGGGGGGGGAGGGGTTAATTTTTTTTTTTTTTTTTTTTTTTTTTTTTTTTAGTGGAAATTTTATTGATGATGATAATGAATTTTAATTTACAAATAATTAGGACAAGTGTGCAATAAGCTGCGCCGCAAGTCTTTTCTGAATAGCAAATCCTATTATTCTAAAAACAAACTTGTTAGAAACAGCTGTCATAACGTTACTGTCAATAACTTTTTAAAGTCTCTTGAGGAGCTCAACAGACTGTTGTTCCAAGAAACTGAAAGTGTCTAAACTAAACGGAATGAAACAATGTTGGTTAGCCCTGCAAGCTTCTTCATATGCTTCTCCATCTTTTATGTCGCTACTCTCTTAGCTGCTTCTCCCATCTCAAAGTCACAATTCCCCAACCCTACCAACGGAGAGACTCCAATTATATCAACACATGTATGTTTTCCTTCAGACCAACTGTAAATCAAGACATCCGTAAGCCGAAGTGTCTATCTGCCCTCATTCGGATCAGTGAGAAAGTTAACAAGAACTTCTTTCTTCACTTGTACTCCAACCATCCAAAATGCATCACACAAAATGTCTTTAACATTATCATGTTGGTATTTAAAACCCGGAAAATGTCTACAATGTGCTGCATGGTCCCTATAAGCATCTAATCTATTCATTTTTTTATTTTATTTTTCGAACAATTTGTTTTTTTCGATATTTTTTCAGACGGAATAAAACATTCCGTCCGAATTTTAAAGTCACATTTGTATTGAGCAACTCCTAATAGCTTCTCATGAGGAAGATAACTATGAGGAAATAATCCTATGTGGAGGTAACAAGTTGTTGCTTGTATTGAGAATGATATGATAACAAACATGTTTCACTGTTTTACCGTTTAGTGTTGTTCAAATTCTAATGAGTTTTAATCAAGTGAGCGAAGCAAACGTTCTGGGCAGACAGATAAGAGGTATGTGGTCCAAAAAATATTTTGGTTGGTTTCTGTTTGTCCTCATTCTCGAGCAATTTCTCTCTCTCTCTCCTTCCCTCCTTCATTCTCAACCAAACCCAACTCTCTTTCTCCCCACCACAAACCCATTTTTTCCTCTCTCTTCTCCACCTCTGCTCACGCCCCCACTGCTTGCAGTTATCTAGTACATAACTACCGCAAATCTCTGTTTGTTAAGAAGTTGGGCTTTAAATAATGAATCAAGTTAATGGACCTGGCTATAGAAAATTTGCCAGTAATAGAAACAAACCCAGCCCATGCCTCAAAACGCCCACTTTCATTGCCTTTTACTGATTTAACGGTTAACCAATCAAAGCCCACCTGACTCCAGTCCGGCTACAGTTAACTCCTTTTTCCCTTCTATCCACTCCAACAGTCCAACGTACATGCAAGTCAGGACCTTTTTAGAGTTACTTTAAATTGTGTTCATTAACTTTTTCGTAACGAGTATTAGTATATGTAGACTCTAAAAAAGCATCACTTTAACTAACTTAACAATGCACGGAACAAAAAAAGTTCTCTCATGCTTAGTTTAATGTTTTGGAATTAACTATGTGATAAGAAAAGAATAATAATGATATTCTTTGAAATGGGGTACAGTTTTTGAGTACCCTTTTCAATTGGGTCTCTTTTTGTTCCAGCAGAAGATTGTCTCTTTTTTTGTGTAGCACTGGTTGTTAGTGCTTCTGAATCCTGCATTTCAACATGGAAGTTATTATCTGTAAATGGGTGCATGCACTTCTTCTCTGTTGTTACCTTTTTTCTTTTGTAGCAGACTCAGGTAATCTCCATAACCCATACTTTTTTCATGCTTAATTGGGTATATGTTTCTTTACTTATAATGTTGTTAAATAAAATGTAGTGGAGATGTTGAATGGTGGGGGAAAAGTTAGAGGTGTGAACTTAGGAGGATGGTTGGTTGTGGAAGGATGGATAAAACCTTCTTTATTTGATGGCATTCCAAATGGTGATATGCTTGTAAGCGTGGCCTTGCAATTGCACCTACTTGTGAAAAGCATTTTTTTTTTTTTTTTGCAATTTTGTTAATTAGTTCATTTTGAGAGTAAAAATGCAGGATGGTACACAAGTTCAGTTCAAATCAGTTACATTGCAGAAGTATGTAGCTGCAGAGAATGGAGGAGGTCTGAATGTGAGTGTGGACAGAGAAGCTCCTTCTTCGTGGGAAACGTTCAGGGTAAGGTATAGAGTATGTTAAGTGTTCATCTTATGTGGAATTTTCCATTGTTTATTTTCAGTGAAATCAATATACCTGTGTTTTTTGTTCATATAGATAATAGATTAACTGAATGGAATATGCGTTGAGTTGTAAATAGGCATTTCACGCGGAATAGCTTTTACAAACACACATTTCTATCAAATCATTATTTTCTTAGATTTGCTTTCTTTTATGTTTTCTTAGTACAATATCTTGAGTAACATCAAACTTCCAAGAAGGTAAATGTCTATATTCACGTTCAGATTAAGTAGATTGCTTGCGTTAAAGGTTGATATCAGATTTTACTTTCTAAGGTTTTAAAACTAGTTTAGATACCCAATGTTGTTGAGTAGAGTCTGTGATAATGGTTGAACGTGTTGCTGAAGATTAGTAGCTCTGTTGTTACAGTTGTGGAGAGTCTCTGAAGCAGAATTTCAGTTTCGAACCTCTGGTGGGCAGTTTTTATCATGTGATGGTCAAGGGAGCTCTGTCTCTGCAATGGCTGAATCGCCATCTACAACAGAAACATTTTACGTTGAAAGAAATAACATTAACAGCAGAGTTCACATTAGGCTTCTAAGTGGTTCCTATGTGCAGGTATGATTATTTTAGTTTGATAACTTACAATTTAAACGAAATACGATGTATACATTTCGAGCGACTATGAGAATGTTCAATTGGTGGCATAGTGGTTGCCACTTAGGGGGGGATCAACTTTTCCAAAATCTGCTTTCCTTTTATTGACCTTCTTAGGGTTGGAAGTGATTGTCATTGAAAGACTGTGACCCTTGCTGGACGATTTTGACCTCTACACACACTCAAAGATGGCACTAGGTTTGACTAAACTGTATAAGACAGATGTAATAGCTATGTACTATTCATTTGTTAGGCTTCATCTTCATACCAGCTTAGAGCAGACTATCCAGGGAAGCCGGGATGGGATGATAACATGGCCACGTTTGAAATGATCATTGTGTCAAATAACTTGCATGGAGACTACCAGCTAGCAAATGGGTATGGACACGACAAAGCAGCAGAAGTTCTCAAGGTATTCTCATTAAAGCATTTGGCATTCTCTATATTTCAAGGAAATGTGAAAGAAGAGGAGAGGAAGAGATCATCAAGGCCTTTGCTATACATTCTTTTCTTTTGGTTTTAATATCGCAATTACAGAAGTGAATTGCATAATGTACCTCTAGTTAGTAAATAATAAATAAATGGAGACCTTCTATGCTCCCCTCAATTCGGTGCATACTGCATTGAATACTTACCAATTCTCAACTTGGACAATAAGTTCCCCGACTAGAAACCATCTTGCAATGGAAAATGGGCATATGTAGTTGCTTATATGGAACACAATGAAGTAGCACTTTTATATCTTTTTTCATGCTGGATTAGATAGTCACAAACTCACGATGGTAATGACAACTGTTGCAAAATAATGTTTGTATACCGTACCATCATTTTTTCCATCATAAATTATTTGTGTACTGATTTCCAAACAAAGCATAAATCCTGTACCATACTATGTTACTACAGGTTACCTTGATTTTGTTTGATGGCAGAGAGGGTTGTTCTTGTTTAAAGGATCCAACTGTGCCATTGATTAAAGCAAAAGATTGGATGATCTGATCATCATTTTCATTTTCATTTTCTTTTCCTGAGACCATTGTCGTTAATTAATGCAAGTGAAGGACTTCATGTATTGATGCGTCCTAGTTCCTATACCATTGCACAAAACCGATTCTCCCATCAAACTCAGTTATACTCTACCTTCTTAAAACTGCAGAGACATAGAAGCACCTTTATTACAGCAGAAGATTTCAATTTTCTGTCGAACCATGGGATAAATGCTGTGAGAATTCCTGTTGGCTGGTGGATTTCCCTGGATCCTAATCCGCCAGCTCCTTTTATTGGGGGAACCTTGGCAGCTCTTGATAATGCATTCTTATGGGCGCAGTGGGTCTTGTTTCATCTTTGATGTATATTAGTTTCTGACGTTTGTGGTTTAATCTGTCTAGAGTGATTAACCTCTACCCCCTGACATGCATTGCAGGGACTATAACATAAAATGCATAATTGATCTCCATGCTGCTCCTGGCTCCCAAAATGGAATGGAGCATAGTGCCAGTAAAGATGGCTCTACAGACTGGCCCACATCATCAGAGCATATATCACAAAGCCTTGATGCTATAAATTTCTTAGCTTCGAGGTAATGTATATTATGTATATTATACTATTAGACCCTGTCTAATGACAAAGTATATCACACTTTACCATAGTGATAACTCTTGCTTCCTGCTAGCCTGGTACATATACGGCTATACTACCACTTCGACACACTTTTAAACTAGCCAGAATGAGTATGCCCTCTTAGTTCCACAGTACTGATGAGCACTTTTATTTATTTATTTTTATTGGCAAGCCTGTTTTAAATGAGATCATTAACTCTTTGATGCTGGCGGGGTTCGAGCCCCAGACCTCTGGTATCATCACCCAAAGGTTTTAACAACTTTGCTAGTTGGCACCTACATGAGCACTTTTATTGTACTATAAGAAACCCCTGAATTACGAGTGATCAATGTTGAGATGTTTAGTATAGTCCGACATGGGAGATTTAAACTTTTGCAGTATACTGTAAACCTAGTCCGACATGGGCCTCTCGGTTTTGAGTTGGATTCTCCATAGGACTTTTTAAGTAGTTCTACACTTTGTTGTGATTCAGTTAGTAACTTTCTCTAATCTTAGTCCAACCCATTATGGACTTGTGGTAGATAATATCAATCTAAACTAGCACCAAGGACTGTGAAATGACTAGATGTGATACCTTTCAGGTACGCAAAACATCCAGCTTTTTTGGGAATTGAACTTTTAAATGAGCCCTCTGATTCTGAAGTTCCACTAAATGTCTTAGTTTCATACTATTCGAAGGGCTACCAAATTGTGCGGAAATACTCATCCACTGCGTATGTCATAATCTGTCAGAGAATTGGCAATGCAGATCCAATGGAGCTTTTCCAAGCCAACATTGGCTCTTCAAACATTGTGGTGGATTTACATTACTACAACCTCTTTGATAATTTCTTCGTTAACTTGAGCGTTATAGAGAATATTGAGTACATATACAAGAGAAGACAATCCCAATTACAGTCCCTGAACAGGGCAAATGGCCCACTTCTCTTTATTGGTAAGTATATGTTGTCCTTGTTGCTTTGGATAGAAACTTACTTTTGTTAATAGTTTTCCAACATTTTATGTTTGGTATGAGGGTGTATGGAGTTGTTGTGATTTGCGAACTGGATGGAATACAGGTGAATGGGTGAACGAGATGAGCTTGACAAATGCGTCCCAGTTTGATTATCAGGACTTTGGGAGGTCTCAGTTAGAGGTTTATAGTGAAGCTTCATTTGGATGGGCATACTGGACACTCAAGAATGATAGAAAACACTGGGATTTTGAGTGGAACATTCAGAATGGCTACCTCCAGCTGGGTAAATGTCTAAGCTCGTCTTTGTCTCTCTCAAGTGTTTATGATAGAAATATATAATTTTAAATGTGTAATGTTCTTTGATGCAGGTGATTCTCCAAACAAAAACATTCCTAGCATTGTCCAGTTGCTTGCATTGTCATGTTGGATGTTATCAGTTGCATCAGATAGTGTGACTTGGAGGTAGATTGTTGATGGACTCATAAATGAACTCAGATGTATGGGGCTCCTTTTGTTCTTCCTAGATCACCCATCATACACCAACTGATCCTTTTGTTCTTCCCCTCAAATTGCTATAATACAGGAACAAGACAGATAAAAGAAGAGAAGGGGGGAGGGAGGGATTGTGTGGAACATTGGAGCTCCTGTACAACATTTATTCTTGATGCAATAAGAAAAGAATAATCTACTCTGTAATTTCCTTGTATGGTGGTCATTTTATCTACTTTTTATCTTATGGGTAGCATATGCCAAATTGTATAGTCTGTTTCTTCTGTTTCTTTTGGAAACAGGTTGCACACTAGAATATCAAGCCTTGGATGAATGAGATTCTCTTTTTGCAGATCATGATAGTCCGGGGACACAGGATTTCTGTTGAACAGAAGAACTCAGGTTGCAAGGGAATATGTAATATGGCCGCATATATATCCCGAATTAGGTAACTTTCTGCCAACCGCACTCAACTTAAAAAAAATTGGGGACTCAACATCATATATTCGAAAAGTTTTATTTACAACTTTAATAATTTATTTCTTCCTTGCCTAAATACCATATGATTATAAGCTGATTAAATTGTGCGTAAGTTTGCATGAATGCTTAACATGTTTACAATCCAACACACTTTTGGTGTCCACTTGAAGGGAACGACAAAAGGAATAAACCACAGCACATGCACAAACATACCAAATTGTAATTAGATGCACTCGACAATAGCAATACTTGCAAATGCTCCTGTTTTGATTTTGAATATATTCATTTTTGCTGGTTAGTGACTTAGCGACCTCTTATTTTACATCCAACTAAAACAGTAGAGGTAAGTTGAACTCAAGGTTAACCTCCATTGAAAGTGAAGCCGAGTGTAGTCTAAAATGTTCAATCGTATTACTTGTTGAACATGGAAGTTTTCAACAGCTTGAATTACGCTGGAAAAAAATGCGAATACGATTTGAGACGTATTTCCAACATGAGAGTTGGCAGAGAAAAAAAAAAAGCAAAACAAATGACGGTGGTGATGGGTGGACTGCACTCATTTAGTACGGAGAAAGAAGATGCTGAGTTCTTGACCAGTGCTTCCATCAGGACTAACTAAGTGGAAGGATTCTGAATTAGATGATCGTGAGACTCGTTCAAAATTTGCTCGTAGATACATAAGTTCATCATCACAATTTAGAGTCTTCCCATTAATAACACCAGTGCCCACATAAACACTACGCATCAGTCTCAACACTTCCATGTCTGCATGCATAGGCCTACGTTTGATTGCAGAACCCACTTTCTTACCATTGCAGTACATGGTCCAAACTGGCACGGACAGTAGTGAAGAATAGGATGAATTATCGGGTTCGTACTTGCATTCAAGTGCAATACGAAGAACTTCACTTTTCATTTCTTTAGCAAGGATAGCAGTGTGAACTGGGAGTTCAAGAAGCAGAACAGGTATGGTGTTACTGGAATCGGATTGAATGCAGAAGCTAACTTTTCCTCGGCGGTAGCCAAAGATAGTGCCTGTGACAGTGGTGGTGGTGGTGGTAGAAATCAAGGTACGACGAGGATAGTGATAGTAGTTATTGAAGTAATTTCTTTCCAACTCTACCTCTTGCTCACCCAAGTAGTAACAAGTGCAAGTTGGAATGAGAAACTCAATGAGGGAGCGGAGAAGCCTCCATGACCGTACTTGTTTCTGGCAGTCTATGGTGGTCACACCCTCAACAATGTGTGTCGCACCACCATTGGTATACGACATGGTCATGGAGAAGATTTGTAGGGGGTGTGTGGAGGGTGGTTAGCAGCTTTGGAGTCTTTGAGAGGGTGCTAATTGGGTTAAGCGATTTGGAGATTTATATAGAGTGAAAAGAGAGGAATCCTCATAATTGAATTCTCAAAAGAAATATATTTCTCCTAAAAAAGGGAATGAAATGATACCATAATATTAAAAAACCTGTGCAAAGTGATTTGTGTTCCTATAATGGAAAACAAAAGCAGCTATTGTTATTTGTATGTGGGGACTACGTGAACCCAACAAGAATTTTTGATGATTAATGTCTGCAAAAGTCTTGTTGGTGGCCGGTCTTTAACGTAGCAGCATATTGTATTGAAGTGCTAGCTCAGGCTACTGGAACCTCTTGCTCCAATTCCTTGCGATTTCCCATGTTTGCTCGAGGAAGTAACTTTTTCTGAATGAGACCGGAGAACCGGAGATTTTAGTAGTGCTTATTGGCTTATGAATGATATCAATGAGAATATTCTCTATCATAGAAATATTCCTGCCTCAAGGCTAGGAAACTATTTTTCAGCTCGTATGAGAATTTTCTCATTCCTAAAGGCAAAAAGAAAATAAAAGTACGTCGTGCTCTCAACAAAATTCTCTGAAACAAATGTAGTTTTGCCAATTTGCCATGTAAATCTGAAGATGCTATCACACAGGTGACACAGCCTTGGTCCTATATGTGCCCCACTTTGTGTCCAAGACTTCGTATTAAATTAGTACCATAAAAAGTTGGAACAAATAGAAAAGCATTCAGTGAAAAGCTACATGTAGCCAATACGTATTATAATGGAGTATCAATACAGTTAGTTCTAATCATTGGACACAAACGATAACCATTTACAACTGTGCAAGTAATATTTAAACAGAATCTCTGCACTTTTTCTATATGGACCATTTCTGCCAGAAAATGTAGAGTCAGAGAAGATCCAACTGGGAGGCAGAAAAGTACTATTAGATTTCTACATATAATTTTGAGCGAATCAAGCAACAGAATGTGTTTGTTGAAAAGGGAAAACAAATGGGAGTTGTAGAGAAAGGTGTAGCAAAACTTTATAAGAACAAACAAAAGAGAGCTGTTTCGGTAAGTCTTCCTTCTCCTACTTGTATACTGTCTTGTTATTTTGATGAATATTTCTAACACAGACCACAAGAATGAAGAAGCTGCTTTTCTTTTCTTTTTTCAAATGAAGGGAAAGGAGAAGTGAGCATTATATGAAATTATGAATACTTGGATATTGGTGGATGACCAGGGTTGTCGTAGCGTTGTATATCGCAAGAAATATTGTGAAGTTAGCATCTTTTAATCCTAATAATCTATCTATTACTGGTGGAAACACAATATATCTGTATTGAATGTACTAGGCATTTGACGGCCGTACAGAGAGGCGAGGAACCGTCATTGGAGAGACACAACATTCTCCATGACCATGACAAGTTGACAACTAGTCCTGTTTTGACATTCTAGACCATCTCTTTTTTTGACATTCTAGAACATCTAGTATCTACTGCAGAATTCCAACAAGATTAATAGTGTGGACAGCTTTGGTTATGTATAAATTAATTCCCAAAGAACATGCAAATTAAAGGTACTCTATTTTAAAATATAAACAAAATTATCTGTGTATTAGTGTATACCAGTATACCACGTGTGTTTAAGCTAAAAAAAAAAAGTATACCACGTGTCGGGGTGTGATTAGTGAGAGTGCTTACTTTAAAGTGCAAATAGTAGGTTACATAATTACATTTGTTTGTGAGTTTGCTCCTGTTTGTTGTTACTATATCTCAAGGGCACATCCCTTGTGCGGAGGGGGAGACAGATTATGGTGCGCCATCTCACCCTTTGGCACATATTGAACAGTGAGCTGCTATATATGTAACTTCACACTTGGAGAAATCCTACTATTTGTGGACTATTGCGTATTGTCGTTAGTGGGAAAAATCTTTATGCAAAGCTTTTGGGGACCTCCATTCATTCCATGGTACTATTTCAGGCAGCGAAGGCCCAACAGTGGCCCTGAGTAAGTTCCAGGACACAAGGTGCATATGAAGACAAGTCTCTCGTCATTTTCCAAGAATCCTATCCAGAAAATTTTAGTAACGAGTAACGACACAGACATACAGATATAAGCCTGTTTGGGCTGAGGTAAGATCTAGAATACGCCCAACTAAGTACTAAATCTAAGCCCAACACAGATATAAAGCTATAAGCCTATAACTATGTTCACCCAAGCTCAAATACTACAGGGTACAGACTCAATATGAGCTAAGCCGGTTTATGTGAAATCCGGTCAGGTTAAGTAATTAATTGGATTCGTTGCGTGTATATCTTTGATCCATGCAACGAAGAAACTCCAAATAGGGTCCATCTAATGCAATTGAGCTACAGTTTTGTGTTTTGTTTTGTTTTTTTTCTTTTCTAACGTGACGGGACATTTTCTTATTTTGCTACCGTATTTGAGCTTTCAAAGTAGTCTTCTTTGGTTTTGCAATAGTGGAGAATTTAATTATTGACCATCATTATCAATGATAAACCCTTCATTACAAATTTATAACTACCAACCAATATCACGTTATATTAAAAAAGATCTTTTAGTTTAGTTTGTTTGTTGAACTTAATCAACTTATATAGTATAAGAGTATTTCCAATGAAAGTCACTTTGAGGGGAAATAACAATTTGTCATTTTTATGAGCCAAAAATAATAGACCAATGCAAAGGTGATAATAAGAGTGGTTTTTCACTAAGTAACAATGAGAATAACACTTGTTATGGAGATTCACTAAGTAACAATGAAGATAGCACTTGTTACGGAGATAGCTGTTGAGTTGTGAACTTCAGACGAAACTTTTTATTCTGTCATTTTTTTTTTTTTTTTTTTTTTTTTCGGATAAAATGTTTTATTCTGTCTTGTGATTTTTTATTTTTTCGGATGTCATGTTTCAGTCGGTCTGACGTGTTTTTTTTCAATATTTTTTACATTCACACAAAATAAAACATTCTATTAGAATTTGCATTTGGCAACCCGTAGTAGTTTATCACCAAGAAAGTAACTGAGGGGAAATAATCTTATGTAGTTGTTGAGGTAACAAGTTGTTATTTGCATTGGAAATAGTGTAAGAGTGTAAAAATCTACCTCCCCATAGGCTCCACGTAGGTGCCATCAACCATAATAATTTGAATTATTCACTAATTATAAGGTTTTGTACAAGTTTGCCGAATTATTCACTTAATTATAAGGTTTGGCGAATAAAATGACATTTGTATTATTTTTCATTATTTGCATTGGAAATAGTGTAAGAGTGTAAAAAAAGATTATTGTAAAATTTCCCCAATAATTGGCTCCACGTAGGTGCCATCAACCGAGCGGTGAGGAACGAGCAAAGCGAAAAAATGAGACAACGAGTTGAAGAGTCGCCGCACCGATTTGAAGATGAAAGAGATAGAGAAACTTCTAAATTAGTTTTTTGAGAATTGGGATTATGAAGATGTGAGAGAGAGATGAGGGAAAAGATGAAGGCTCGAGCAGAAGAAGAAAGGTTTTCTAACATATATTTTTTTGGCAGACGACGGGACATATATTTCGGCGACAAACAATTTATTTTTTTCATCCCACCGCAAGGGTTACTTGCTATCCCTCGTTCCATAAAAAGTTTGGAAAAAACTATAAAAAAAAGGGAAAAATAGAGGAAAGGAGAGAGAGAGCTAAAGAAAAGGAGGAAGGCGACGAGTCCATAGTTGGCGGTGGGAAAACAGTTCATTTTTCTAGATTACCTCTTCAACAAGTTCCTTAAGTTGTTTTCTACGTGGCAAGTTTTATTGGCTTGTATCATACACTAAAGCGTAACACACTGTGTTACTCTATAATTTCCCATACAATATTAACATTGAAGGGGTGTCACAAAAGGGATCACTCCTTATCTATAGTTTGGGACTTGGACTTGAGAGGAAGTTGAAGAACCGAAGAACTAAAGAAGCTTCTTTCTTCTGGGACTAGCTGGAGAAGCGAAGTTCCATTCAATTTTTTTAGTCATTCAATGAATGGATTGACGGTTAACAACACTTACAGAACAAGTCAATTGGTTTCGAATAGAAATTGGCTTCACTCTGATATTCTTCAAAATGTTCTACCTACTTAAAAAAGCCCGCACGAGAGACTGTCATTCAATCATATTCATTTCGTCTGCCTACTTCACACGGCTTAGACAAATCCTCTGATAAAGGTTACTCTTAAATATATTGATATTACGATCAACTCATGTTATTGGAGATAATTATGCCACGTAATTTTGTTATAGAAAATTTTAAAGAGGCCTGTGTAAACATCTTAAGTTTGCGGACTTGACAGATATTTGCAAATAGGCATTTGATAAAGACACACAGGAATGTAAATATGGTCATTGGTGTCCTAAAGGCTAAAACATACGCAATATAAGGGGCCATGCCGTGCCGCCCCACATGGTCATGCGACCAGAGTTTTTTCAAATCTTCAGAGTGCCCCCCCCCCTCTATGGGAAATGAAGAACGTCCCTGTTAAGTGTTAAATCCATTCAGAGTGGGACAATACGCCCAAGCTAGGTAGTGCAACCAAAAAAGTCATCATTGTTGTTTATATGGGGTGTCTAATAGCATTCTCCTTTTGTAGATAAATAGTATTAAACTTAAATAATATGCTATATTCGAAATCCAATCTAGCAAAAAGTGTAATTGATCAGTATCGGAACCAAAAAAACAATATCGGAACGAGGTAATAATGAATATTATTATTATTATTTTTGCTAACCGGGTGTCCAGGCTAGTTTATGCGCATCTCGACTAATCTCGGAACTCTGGTTGGAAATTTAACCGGGTACTGCTTCGGCAGTGACTTTGAGGGGAATCGAACTAGTGACCATTGGAAAGCAAACCCAAAGAATAATGAATATTAGATTCGCATTCCGATTCGCAGTCCACCATGGCCCCAGATCAATTAACAGGCCAGGTTGACATTACAGAAGCCAGCTGAAACAGAGATTTGTTAAAGCACAATGTCAAAATGTGAACATTGTCTCATTATTATTGAAAGGGAAAATTGAATTCAGTTGGAATGAAACAAGAAGTAACGTGTCCCAGAAATAAGGCTTCCAGGATAGGATGTTTGTTATGATGTATCCCTTTATCTGGACGACATAGCGGTTCACCACTTCACCTTGTGTACATAATTAATATAGGCAGCAAAAGCGACCCCACTGGAGCAAACGTGAGATCACAGAAACTATTTTCTTCAGGCCTTTGGGTGCTTGACCATTGTTCGTCGTATGAAACCATTAATAGAGCATGTAACCTATTTTGTTACAATCTAGTTTTCCATTTGAACTTTTGTGAAATTTGGCCAGTGTTCTTGTAAATTCATCGTTGTACCAATTATATCAGTTACACGCTGAGATATAGCCAATTAGCCATTGCTTATCTTTTACTGGTATTCATCAGACCATTCTTCAAAGGTGCAGTCAAAGAAACCAGTAAAGCAGTAATTATGATTTTGTTTTACTGCTAACATTATTAAGTGGTGAATGGCGAAACTCGTTGAAAAACTGTGTCACTTTGGAATGATCTTGTTAGATAGACGAAGTCATAGCGTCATACTCTCATACTAGCTACTGGCCGCATCACCACTTCACCAGATTCATTCTTAATTCATGTGACTGCGTAGTAAAAAGAGCGTTAAAAAATTGAAAATAAGAAATGAGTCCGTATTCAAAGAGGGTAACTGCACAAGGCAACTTGTGCAGGCGCCACTCAATTATATTAGATTTTCATTGGGATTTAGATTAGATAACGTGTGATTAACACCATTTTCTCTTTCGTTACCAAAAATATAGTTGTAAAAATTGTTTATTTAGGTAACTAAGTCTAACTAAATCCACAAGAGAGAGAACCTTGTAATTCAGTCGGACTATATCTAAACTCCTTCGCTATACTGCTACCACTTGTGATGAACAAATTTTTTTTTTTTTTTTCAAGTGCTAGCAAAACTTCATTGCTGGAGTGGACCTCCCAAATTTGTCACAAAACTTCACCGACAAACCATATTGAAGTATACAACCAGGTACTACAATTGAATGTAAAATGGAGGAAAGGAACACCATAGTACCCACATTTCTGCAAACCTAATTACGCATTAACTTATCTTTAACCCATAGAATGCAACAAAAAAAAACAAAAAATCATTTGACACCCTTGATGCACATGCTGCCTTGAAAAAGCTTCTCAAACTGAATCGACCACCTCTTACCTATTCTCAACAGCTAATATAACTTCTCTATTCTCAAAAGTTTCAGGTGTATCTTGTCACAGGTTGTCCCCTTCGGCATCTGCTCGAAGTGCAGGCTCAATACTTTCAAGATCAACAACTTGAATGAAGTTGCCCAAACCAGTCTATTACTTGTTGAATTTTGGGAGCAAACTCCTCAGCCTCCTTCTCCGGCAGAGATATCCGAGTGGTTTCAGCTAAATGGGCTACATCAGGAGGGAGCAGAAAAGTAACACGTTCTCGATTTATTTAGATTTAGTTACCCAAATAAATGATTTTGACAGTCATATTTTTGGTAACATAAGAGAAAACGGTGTTAATCACTCGTTATCTAATCTAAATTCCAATGAAAATCTAATGTGATTGAGTGCGCCACACAAGTTACCTTGGGCGATTACTCTCTCTGAATCCGGACTCAAAAAAAATTTAAGTCTCAAAGAGAATAACACAAGGCAAAATATTTGGAACAAAGGAAAACAAGTACATTTTGTCATAGAAAACAATCATTTGTATATTAGTAGAGAGTGATGACTAGAATAATGTGAGAATCATCTTGTTGCCGAACTTCCAAATCTGTCATCATTAGATGCAAATAATTGTCCATTTTATTGGTAAATTATCGACAATTGTTTGTTACTAAAATGTGATAATATAGATCTCAAAATAAGGAAAAGTTCGATCAGTTCAATTGCCACTAGAGTTGGACATGGTACGTGTTTTAATTCGAATCCGACCATATCCAAATCTATTTTACAGGATAGATATGGTTTATATGTTTGTGACTAGAATCCGCCCGAACCCAAACTATTTTAACAAGATTCATATTTTGATGCCTAAAAATTAATTTATATCGTTAATTTATATATAAAAATCATTACAATAGTATATATTTTGATGTATTTTAATAGATATGGATATTCTAAATCCAACTCGAATCCGGATAGATCCTAATATGGTAAAGAATTCTGAGTGAGAATCCAATCCGAACTGCTCCATTTCCATCCCTAATTGCCACCAGTAATTCTAAAATTGAATCAGATTCAGAAAAACACAAAACAACCAGAGCTATTTCAGTGGACCATTGAGTCATTGACAAATATAAAAAAGAGATTCCATAAAGCTGTGAAGTTTGAATACATTCAATACATTCAATAGATTAATATATCTATTCTTAATTTTCTTAAGCTATTTCGTTGTTAGCTTCTAATAAACTCATTTGGAATTTAAGTTAAATAAACTTTAAAGCCAAAATAAGAATATATTAAAGAACCTGTGCGGCATGGTCAAACGGAACGAAGTCAACAGAGAATTGGCCTTCCAATAATTTTTTTTGGGTAAAGTGTCTTCTTAGAAATAACACGTTGAAAAACAAATAAAATTAGTGAGATAAACTCTTGTGTCTTGAGTGTGCATATTTTACAAGATTTATTGTGTCGAACACATAATATTCGATTATTCGTAGATTATTATCACAATCATTTTGAAATGGAAGTGGTTGGATTTGTACTAATCAACCTTTTTATTTTCTAGACATTGTTGACTTAGTTAGCATTTTTAATCCATAATTTAAGGCTTCCACTAATAACTTTTAAGAACATATTTATTTGCGTTAAATATTACAATTCTTTTACGTAAGTACATTTATAGTGTGTATTTAAATTGTTAGTCTTGACGTCTTGTATGAATGACACTCGATCTCACTCTAACCATCAATTTATGTTTGCAGTTTTAATAAACAACATTACATCAATTAGTTCAGTAAATATTTAATTACATTGAATCTTCCAAACAACCTTTATGATAGTTATCTACCTTTAAGAAAGAGAATAGTTTTAAAGACATATATTTACAAAAATAAAAAACACCATTTTAATATTTTTCACAAAAAAATTATTCAAATCGCAAATTTTTATCTCCATCAAATGTGATCAACAAATTAAGAATTATGGACCGTTTATTTTCACAGTAGTTGATACGATATTTGGCAAGGTTAGAAATTTCTAAATACTCTTATTTCTTGTGACAATGTTCAAAATTGTTTAGGAGATCATATCTACAAAAAAATTAAACCTAATCTAAAACTTAGAAGTGTCATAATAAAAAAAAATTAATTACATTATATATATATGTCTCTAGAATTGTGGCTTTATGAAATGCATCCATAATATATGGTCTTGGTTATTAAGTTATTTAGTAAGGTGGTATCCTCTATTGTTTTGTGTGTAGTTAGGCAGAAGGACTAAAGTATCACTGAATATATATATATATATATATATATATATATATATATATATATATATATATATATATATATATATATATATATATATATATATATATATATATATCGGTTGTTAAGATACTTGATATATTGATATATATTGATTGATATATACGATATATTTGATATAGATGGTTGATTTTGATTGATTTTTATTAATATATCAATGATATTTTTGATATAATCGATGATATTTATGATATTTTTTTATATTTCAACATACAAAATAAAATTTTGACCAGTCAACAAAAAAAAAATATATATTCATTGATTGCATGATATATTAATTTTTTGGTTGTCAAATATATCGCCCTGACATCAAGTTGGTTAGGCAATAAAAAATGATACCATACTTGATTCTTAGTCTCCTAAAGCATCTTTAAGTCTATAGAGTTACCAACTTACTAAGTTGTCAATTGAAATATAAGCAAATCTTCTCAATGGTAATGAACATGCAATCCAAATACATTGTAGGCTTACGGACTAGTTTTGCTCTTCTCAAAAAATATGAAAGTTGTAATAAAAACGACTAAATCATTTGGTCAATTAGAACTTAGAAGTTCATAACATATCCTAAAATCAATTTAAAATCAGATGATTATAAGAAATTTGAATAAGAAATACTTTGAGTAACATATAAAAATATAAAAAATTATCAGTAAATCCAATAAATATGAAATTACGTACACTTGTACTTGAACAGTTGAACATCCCAGTGTAGACGCTCAGTGCTTACATCAGTAAAGTAAATGTAATGAAGAAGCTTCCTAATACGCCGGACTGGACCACTCCTACCTATAAACCCTTAGTCTTGAAGCCCACGAAATCGGCAGATTCTCTCCCTCTTCTCAAACTCATCATTTTTCAGCTCCTTCCCTTTTCTTCTAATAAACCCAAAACTCTCCGAAGCGTATGACCTGACATTTCACTCCTCTTTGTTCTCCATTTCATGTCGATAAATAAAAGCAATAAGCAGTTCCGCTTTATCAATTATCAAATTCTCCAACTTCTTTCAATTTTGAAATATGCTACTGCACAAAATAACAATTCACCTCCAAGCCCCTCGAATCCATATGGCCTCCCCGCGAATTTCAACCCATCTATGGCAATCATCATCATCGTATTAATCAGTGCTTTCTTCTTCATGGGATTCTTCTCAATATACATCCGTCAATGCGCTGGCGAACGCCAAACCGGCGGTACCGTTCGTACAGCGACAGGAAACGCGGGACGATCGAGACGGGCCGCGCGAGGACTCGAACCTTCTGTAATTGAAAAGTTTCCAACATTCATGTACTCAGTAGTGAAAGGTCTAAAAATTGGCAAAGGTGCTCTCGAGTGTGCAGTTTGTTTAAATGAATTCGAAGATGATGAAACGCTTAGATTGTTACCGAAATGTGATCATGTCTTTCATCCTGAATGTATTGATGCTTGGTTAGCTTCACATACTACTTGTCCAGTTTGTCGTGCTAATCTCACACCTGATTCAAATCATCCAGAAGCAGATGGTAATGAAGTCACAGAAGCACAAAATCAAGATTCCGAAAGCGACTCCGATATAGAGAATCAATCACACCATTCAATTACAATACTAGATAATCAAACCAGAGAAAATTCATCTGCCCCAGAAGTAATCAACCCATTGCAAATCCCATTCCAGAACCGTCCAGGAAGATCAGGATCAAGAAGGCCTCAAATATCAGGAAAATTTCCTCGATCTCATTCGACTGGGCATTCATTAATTCAACCGGGTGAGAATATGGAGAGGTTTACTTTAAGATTACCAGAAGACATACGGAAGAAAATTGTGAATGGAAAACTGAATAGGACTACAAGTTTGGTTAGTTTTCCAGCTAGGTATGGAACCGGGGGAAGTAGCAGACGAGGTTATAGAGGTGGAAGTATTGGGGAAGGAAGTAGTAGAGGGAAATATAATCGATTTTGGAGATTGGACTCGAAAGCTAAGTCTGATCGATGGGTGTTTTCAATGGCGCCTCCGTTTATTTCGAGAGGTGGTTCTGTTAGAAGAGATGACGGAGAAGGTTCGGTGAAGGAAGGAAATGGGAAGAGCTTTTTGACGTCTGTTAAGTCTGTTAAGTCGCCGTTTGATTGTCTTGCTGTTAAAGTTGACGGAGAAATGTCTTCGTCTTCTCGGCCACCTGTTTGACTGGTCACTGGTTAGCTACTTAGCTTTAGTTGACTTGAATTGTTCATATATAAATTATATTTCTTTTTTTATTATTTATGTAGATTTTTTTGATGTATAATGTGAAACACCTGCTTGGACCCTTGGACACGGCGTGAATGTGGATTGAAATTTTGAGTTTTTGACTACTGGGTTATTTCATGTTGGATTTCCAGCTACCCCCACGTTGGTGATTTTTGTTCTATACTAGTCTGACTAGACTTGTCAGACTAGTATACTGTTTGTTTTCTTTCAATTATTGATCTCACGCATTAATTTGTTGTTGTTTCTTGTTTGTAATCCCTAAAAACTTGTTTACCTAAAATTTGTTTATTTGTGGAAAGCATAGTATAAAATATCAGGATATAGGTATTTATCGATATTCAATTTTTAGATATATATTGTGGATATATATATATTTTTTTGAAGATATTTGATATTGTTTCACATGTAAATATTATAGATATATCTAAAATATCAAAAAATGTCATAGATATTATAGATATTTATTGATATGTTATGATATATTATTTATATTTATTTAAAATATAATAGTAAAAATTAAATAAAATTGTTATATATACCAAATATTCTCAAATATCACAAATATCACCAAATATTACAAAATATCATCAATATTTATAATTATATATATCTCCAAATATCACGATATATCAAAATATTTTGTAGTATGGTGGAAAAAGTAAATATAGAATTTTAGCTTAAGACGTTGAGGGCATGAATACTATCACGACTCACTCGTGAGTAAAAAAAATAAACATTGGCAGTTGTATTTGGAGAGCTAGATAAGGATGCCGAATGCAGCAAAGCCGCCTGGGGTTGTGGTTAATTATTGAGGGCCTATCACTGGTACCACATGTGGCAGCATTTGGACTATGCACATCAGATTAGTCCCTACTCTATCTAACTCAGAACCAATTGACAATGACCAGGCTTCGGAATTTTGTTGATTTTTATGTGTTCACATATATGGCGACTACACCACATGACCTAGCCAAAAAAAAAATAAAATAAAATAAAAATAAAAATAATATATATATATATATATGATTGGCGGAGAGAGAAAAATAGAGAGAGAGAGAATTTAACTTATTATTTTATTTCTACCAACCAATTAGAATCGACTTTGAATGTTTTTTTTTTGTGCTGGATAATATGTGTTAGTTCTATCAGCTCACATATGCTTCTTAATAAACACAGTATAGTAAAAGGGTTAAAGCGCTCCTAAGGTGCAACCCCTCTTGTTTCTTAGGCGCATGGTGCGAAGCGTGGTGCACGTCTAATTGAAATGAGGTGCGTAGTAATAAAAAAATAGATATATCAAATAAAAAATAAAATAAATATTAAATATAACATGAATTATCACTGATTTGTTTAGCCAAACTTTAAAATTAATTTTATGTGATTGTAAATATAAAACCATTGTAGTCATTTAAAATAAAAATCTTAAGCAATAAGTAAAGAACAAAATAAAACTCGTATCTCTCAATACAATTTAACTCAACTTCAATAAATGAAAATAATGAACCGATCGAATTGAATCAAATGAGTTCTTCTTAAAATAGAACACGTGATTTAAATTTTAGAATCCCGTAAAACTTCATTTAAAATTTAATCAATTTTTGTGTCTTCTCTCAATCCATACAACTTAACAAAAACTAGTCAAAATTAAGTTTAAAGTGTACTCCACAATAAAACTTACTAATTTGTACAATTTCTTATATCATACAACAATTGGATTGAATATAAATGTGTTACGTATAGCAAAAATTGTAAAAAAAAAAAAAAAAACTGTAAAAGTTGATAAGGCACGCACCTTGACAAAAGGTGCAAAAATGTACAAAAAACGCTCGCCTTATGTTACCTCTCGCGCCTTGGTCAAGGCGAGGCACTAATGTGCGCCTTGCACCTTAGGCGCGCATCTATTTGACTACACTGAATAAACATTATAATGTTGTTTTCAAAGGAGCATAATCTTGTTAGAATTATCTCTTAAACTTAAGAAGAAGACTTAGAATTGTCTTTAGTTGTTGTATCATCATTATTGATTTCATCCTTTACAATAGGGAAAAGAGGAATTTTTTTCCTAGAAGAACAACCTTCTTTTGTTTTATTTTGTTTTGACAAAAAATTAATTTCACCCACAAAACGAATTAGAACCTAATTTTTTGTGGATATGTCCAACAAACCAGGAAGATCCAAAAGATCACTTCCACAAAATTTCATTTCATTTGATGGTGTTTAACAATGTCAAAAGATGATAGCAAAATCGAATAATCTGAACCGTTAAAAAAAATTCAAAGTTGGCAATATTTTTTAACTAGGTTAAAAGTTTTCAAATGAACCGAATTTCTATCTTCCTATAAAACATTCATCAGCCAACATGGCGGCAGTGTAAACCACTGAGAATGTCGAGGAAGATTAAGATTGTGTGCTACTAACACGTCAGTAACTTTGTTAGCAGATCTACTTTACCATGATCAAATGAACCAAAAAGTTCTACAACATCCTCCAAGATGGTTCTTGATGCCCATGAGATGCTAGATACTTTACTTCCAAAAAATTTGTCGACTTCTCTGCCATCTGTTTCAACCTCTACCGATGAGCAGAAATTTCCGCACCATCTGATGCCTTTAAGAATCCTTTGGCATTCTGCCTCTTCTGCTTTGTTTGCGTTGTTTAGTATGTAGCTGGACACTTCTGAAATTTCTCACGAAACAAAGTAGCTTATACCGCCTTATAGAATGTTGTAGAACACAACTTAGTACCATGATCTATCACCTACTATGCGAGACAAATTAGTTTGTTGCGGAAGATGAGGAGAAAAAGCAGGCATTCGGAGTGAGGTATATCACAAGCTTGCTAGTTGCTACTAGATCAGTTTTAGTTTTTTTTATTGTTTTTTTTGGTAATTAGTTCAATTTTAGTTAAAGGCTTCAAGCAGTTTCTAAAAAAGCAGAGAAGCGCAAAAGATGACCTTTGCTTTTTTGTTTGGACTTTAGAAATCCTTTCTTTAACAGTTAAAGAAATTAGCTGCAATCGCACTAGCTTCAGGCAGCAAGGGTCAAAAAAGTAGGGCTAACAAGAGTACAGATTCTCCATTTCTTTCTAATGGTTGAAACCAAGGCCCAAAATATCGAATTCGGTGAATATTTCGGTATGCCCAAAAACCAATATATATATCAGAAATATCAGAGATATATATATTTTTTGTGACTAGTCCAAATTATCTAAAATATCATAAATATCTAAAATATCGGTAAAAATATTGAAAATATCAAATATTTATATTAAAAAATAATCAAAAAGTCAAATGATATATATTGTAAATATCACATATATCGGTTATATCGAAAATTCTGATATATATCGGAAAAAAAAGATTCAATATTCGATGGATATATATCGGATATATCAATGTCGGTGTACCAAAAAAATAATATATATCGTTGATATATCGGCAATATTTTGGGCCTTGGTTGAAACTATCTTCAATAGTTCAATTAATGCTTTGTTTGGAAAAATATGTCTACTACTCGATCTATTACAATGTATCTTAGATTGAGTGACTCTCCACGATAGATTGGGAGAAAAAATAACTCTCATAACTATTTTTTTTTAATCTATATAACAAAGAAGGGAGGGTGGGACGACAAATTCCATCTCATAAGGTGATATTTGGTCGTGTCACCCCCTCACCATAGCTACTAGATTGTTTTCCTAGGATAAGTTAACAAGTTTTTTGGGATGAGTTTAAAAAAATTTCTCACCTCACCCACCCCACCCAAAAAAAGTGTGGATTGTTTTTGGGCTGAATTTTTATGGGCTGTTGGGCTCTGGAAATATGAGTAGAGGGGGGGGCATGGATTCGCCGAAGGCGCGCGTATCTATGTCATACCAGGGGGGGGATGTGCGTCAAGGGTGCCGAAGGCGTGTGTATCTGTATCGTACTCTGGAAACATGAGAAGGGGGCGGATGTACATCGAGGCCGTCGGCGCGCGCATCTATCTTATCTGCACGGGCGGATGCATGTCGGGGTCTTGAAGGCATATATCCGCGCCATCACGGGGGATCTTGCGTCGAGTAAAAAGGCAAACGACGATATATCGTGTTGTTATGGAGGCGGATGCACATCGGGGGCCACGCCCCAACGCTACGTATCCGTGTCGGTCGCGCGACGCGGGGAAAATACTAGTTACTCACAAAGAGATCGGGTAGATGAAAGATCAAGTATACCCTTGACGCGAAATTAAAAACTACTCAGGTAGAAGAAATGTCAAGTATATTCCTGATGCGAAATAATAAATGGCTTAGCCCAACCGAAACGACTCGGTGTATATAGTATTGGTCATACCTATTTCACTGTTCATACCTCAACATAGTGTGTGGGCTGTAAGAAGTATGAACAATCACTGTTCGTATGAACAATACAAACAATCATTGTTTATATATCAACATGAGCTATGAACAATCATTGTTCTTATAATTATTGTTTCATACCTATTTGGGAGAGGGGGAGGGGGTTTTAAGATGTGCTATTAAATCGGCGAGTACTCAATGGGGAATCGCTACTCGGTACCTAGCCGACCCGACCAACCAATTACTCCCCATAAGTGACCGGGGTCTAAAAATCGCCGAGTAATCGGCCAAGTTACCGATTTATGAGGAATCAGAATCTGGTGAGTTACTCACCATAAATCGGTATATAAAAGAAAATCGAGATTTTTTTTTTTTCTAACCGCGAAATCAAGTTAGGGCTTTTCTCTAGCCGCGAAAACAAGCTCCAATTCCAGGTACGTTTTTTTCTTTTTCTCCACTTTTTTTTTTTTTTTCTCTTTGTTTCTCACTCTCTCCAGTCTCTTCTTCTCTACATTTTTTTTCCCCTTCTCTTCTCCTTTTCAGTATGCCACTCGCCCACTCTCCATTTGTGGTGTATTTTGACTGAACACTATGTGGTGTATTATGATTTTTGAGAACCAACTTGAATACTTGATGACAACTTAATATAAAAAAAATAAAAATAAATATGCGACCCATATTTTGCATTTGTAACTATGACAAGTTAAAAAAAAAAGAAAAGATTGAAAAAACAATGATATTGACTGAAACTTTAGTGGTCAAATAACTATGGACAATGTCAACATTTTTTTAGCATATTGATAGCAAAAATTTTGTACCATGTTGTATGCCACATTACCCAGCGTCATGTGCATGCTACATATAAACATAAAAATTAAGACATCTCAAGTAATCCCGATTAATCCCCGACCGAGTAGACTTACTCGCTATTCGCTCCTCCACCGAGTAGGGACCGAGTAGCGGTTTAAAAAATCGCCCGAGTAATCCCGATTAATTCCAGACCGAGTAGACCTACTCGCACCTCCACTGAGTAGCGATTTAACTGCCCAGGTTTTAAGAACAATCATTGTTCATACCTTAACCTTAGCTATATATGAACAATCATAAAAAAGGAGAGATGCAAAAGGAAAATAAAAAGGGGGAAAAGTTACAGTTTGTATTTTAGGTCCTTGGAATGGATTTCCAGGAGCTACTACACTTAAGCTATTGAACTTGTATGTAGTAGGTTACTATTGCGTCTTCTGTTCGCGTTAGGAAGAGTGGTTTGCCATGCCACCAAGCTTTAGTCCTTGTTGCCAGCATGCATCCTTGTCGAGCACTTGTCTCCGCTGAGAAATTAATCTCTTTCCAAGTATGAGTGATGTTCAACCATTCCACTTTACTCTTTGCTTTGTGCCATGCACTTTTGATTCTCCAGTGGACTTCATCCAACTAAAAACATTAATTGTTGCTTTTGATTGGGATTCAACCCATATATTCATCCATCCCATACTGGTGGCTTGTGTAACTCCCTCAAGAATAGCTTGGCAATTATCATTATGGGTTGTATTGACACCCATTCCTCCAGCCCCAACACCATGAACCCTCCCAATATGATCTCTGCAGACAAATCCCCATCCTGTGATGCCAGGACCTCTTGTGCTTCCAGTTGCACCAACCTTTAACACTCCAATGGGTGGTAGCCAATAATACTCTAGAGTCAAAAGAATAGATGGGCGTTGACTTTGAATTAGGTTATTCTTTTTATATTTTCTTGCAAAATTGATGTCTCTTCGAACTGTTTGACAAACAGATGGGAAATTAGGTTTCTCCTTTTCATAAATAATTTTGTTCCTATTTCTCCAAATAGCCACTAGACACGAGATAGCAGCTGCTCTCCAAAAAGCCTTAGCTTGCGGATCAAGGTTAGCCCCAACCTCTACAAGCTCAGTGTGGCTAATCTGTTGCATCGTATCGCAAATGTGATTGTAGCATAATTCCAACATTGCCTAGCAAAACCACACTCATAGAAAGTGTGTGACTAATGCTACTGAAAAAAGTTTAACCTGGGTTAGATGCAAAAGATATTGAAGGTTATCACGGCTAGACTACCATAATTTTGATATTATTATTATCAACAAATTTATTATTATTAATAAATTTTGAGCCTATACATATTTATTATTATTAATTTATTATCAACAAATCTACAAATGTTTTTTTCACTAGTTTCTCTTGGTTTTACAAGGCCCCAATCTAAGAGCTCGCCTAGCCCCCACAAACCTAGAGCCGACCCTGAATGACGTACAAGGGAGAATTCTACACGCTCCATAACCATTGAAAAATTCAATTTTTATAGAATTAAGTTTGGCTTGATTCAAATTTGATTAAGAGAAGAACTTGCAGCCATGACATAAACATATTTTGTCCTTTAATCTCGTAGTACGAGTAAACATGTTTTCTCCTTTTACACCAGTTGAATTCTATTTCACAGTACCACATAATTGAGGATACCCAAATTGATCCTTACCAAATGGATGTCTCTTGCTTAGAACCTGCACAAAGTAGGCTTCAGAATTCTTAACTCAGATGAAGCTTCTAAATTGAACAAAAATTAAACCCTTGTAAAATAGTCTTCAACATTTGATAATAAGCATTAAGCAGTGCTAGCTTACCATTGCCCGTAGAAGAGTCTGGCCCAAGAAGAGTTTGAGGCCCAAGCTTTAATCCAAGTCTAGAACTTTTTATCTCATATTAAAGGGTTAACTAGTATTATCCCTACTAGATGAGCCAATTAGGATTTTCTTTTACTAGATGGAGAAATTAGTCTCTTCTCTAAATATACAAAAAAAAAAAAAATCACTTGGGTTTGACCGTGTTTTTTTTTGTGTATATTTGGAGAGAGACCTTAATATCCTAATTGGCTCATCTAGGAGGTAATATTCGTTAACCCCATATTAAATTAAGCTAACTTAGCTAGTAAGGCTAGTAGTAAAACACATTTGCATGCAATGCATAGTCTTGAGAGTTGAGACAATATTGAATTCATAGAACATAACACTGATATCCATGTAAATTTTATGAAATGAAAATAAAATATATATGAAAATGAACCTCATTAACAATGCTTATTCAAATTCTATAGAAACGATGGCACTCTTCATGTTTTAGTTGACAATAACCCAAAAAAAAAAAAAAAAAAAAAAAATTATTATGTCTCGGGAAGTTTGGAAGCATAAATTTTGATGTTTCTTTTGATTCTCCATTTTTATTTAGTTTTGTGTTTTGTTTTTTCGTTTTTTTCATTTCATTTTGGAGGAAATAAGATCACCAGGACGTTTTCACATTAATAGTACAAACAAGCGATGCAGGTTTTTTTTTATGCTCCTTAATATTATCAACAAAGTGGTTGCTGCTCGCATATCTTGGAACTAGAGTTACCTCATTTGTTTTTTACTTTTTTTCTCGTGTTTGTTTACAACAGTGTTTAGAAAACCAGACCGGACTGGTGGTCGAACCGGGATTCGATTGGAATTGGTAAATTTTGGTTTGGTTTTGTTAAAATCAGAATTTTTGGTTGGACCTTCGGTCTAAACTAAACTAGGGTTGAATTGGCGAACCGGTAATCGAACCTAACACTTAAATAAAATAGTCCAAACCAACATTAACATGCTACTATTTGTTTCTTGTAGAATATTTATATTTTGATTTATAATACTACTTAATACTAAATTGAAATATGTATCTATTCATTTCATTTTTGTAAGTATATAATTTATTTAAAATTTTACTAAATAAACATTAATCGGTCCGATCGAGTCGAACCATGGTTAAATCCGGTTGGACTATTTCAATAAAAAATCGGTTTGATTACCGGTTTGGTTTTCAAAATATTGGTTTATAAAGAGTGTAATAAACGTGTGTAGTCAGTTGGGTTGGGTCATGTCATGCAGCACAAAAATCCAATTTTTGGTCAATGGCAAGTTCGTAATTGGTTAGAAAATTGAGGACAGTGTGATTTTAAAGGAGAATCATATAAATTTCACTGTACAAATAGATGGTTCTACCCCTCCCTCACATATGTTATTACAAATCTAATTTCTAACTTGACCGTAATAAACGAAACCGGATAGGAGTATAATCGGAAATAACTACTGTTCACCAAACTATAGTTAGATAGTTGTGTTTTTCAACCCAAAAAATATCGGTGCATAGCACTGTTTGCATACTTGTTTGCATTAACAACTGGGTGAATTCGCAGCATACATTCATACACGCTAGACCAACTGTTGAGATTTTGACATGACAAATTCAACGTTTGAGGGGGTGATATTTGTTTCAATTTCCACCTTGTCGGTTTGGTACTTATCCAAATTTTTTGTGGTCTGAAAGCTACATTGTCATGATTTGATGGTCGAAAAACTTTTCTCTAAAATAAATGATCAAACAACAAAACGAACACATTGGCACATGACACACGCGCTTCATGGCTGCCGCAACAGCTTCGGTTCACGTTGAAACATCTCTTATACCATTAATGGGATACGTGAAAGATTTAGCAACTCAATCCAATAAGCTCGGCACTATACCTTCGGACTACGACTACTCCACCATTCGTCCAGAAGACTACGATACTGATCAGCATGTTGTAGCACAAGAGCAAGTCATCCCAACTATCGATTTCTCCCTCCTTGCCTCCAATTCTCCAAAGCAACGGTCCCGAGTCATCCAAGACCTTGCAAACGCTTGCCGTGACTGGGGATTCTTCATGGTATTATTTATAAAGATATATATATTTGTAATTCTTTTAGTGAGATACATAAAAAATATTCATAAAATGTAAAATCTTACAAATTGTACGGCAAGTCCTTTCTAAGTTTTGGTTTACGATTTGTTTTGGACTTATGGTGGTTGAGACGTTGAGTAAGTGCTTTGTGATGGCGTACGTGGCAGGTGATTAACCATGGGGTACCAGAAAAATTAAGGGAAGATATGCTGAATGCGTTTCAAAATTTCTTTGACCTGACGGAGGAGGAGAAATTGGAGTGTGCGGGAAAGCACGTGCTGGACCCGATCAGGTGTGGAACGAGCTTTAATGCGAATGTGGAGAAGGTGTTCTTCTGGAGGGATTTTCTGAAAGTTTTGGTGCATCCACAATTTCATTCCCCTAGTGAACCACCAAATTTCAGGTACTTAGCTAATATATACTTCATTAACTGAATCTCAGGTGCTAACCTGATATCCCCTAATTAATTTGAAGGCTAAATCACCTACCTGGTCCAAAGGGCAATTGTACAAGGAGCTATAATTGGCTCTAGCGAAATGAAGCATGAAGGCTGTAGTCACCACTCACCAGTCCTACCCAAAACTAGGCCGAAACGCCAGACTAAAATTTTGTAGGCACCGCTAGCGCCTAGCGAGTTTGAAAACCACAACCGCTAAGCCATAGACTCGTGTGCAAGATTTTGTTCTGTCTTTTAAACGATGAATAAGTCCCAGAAATTGGCTTTTTTTATTACTTCGACCCGTATTTCTAGCCATTTTGGACGTGATACACCCACTAATTTTGCGTATTACAACAGTGAAATTTCTTTGGAGTACTGCAAAAGAACAAGACAAGTCGTTAGAGAACTTCTTAAAGCAATATCTGAGAGCTTAGGGTTGGAAGAATGCTACATAGACAAGGTTTTGGAGTTAGAATCTGGTTTACAGATTCTCACTGGGAATCTCTACCCACCCTGCCCACAACCAGAACTAGCAATGGGCATGCCACCACATTCTGATCATGGTCTACTGACCCTCCTCATAGAGAATGAAATCGGTGGACTTCAATTGAAGCACAATGGGAAGTGGATCAATGTCCAGGCCTTACCGAACTCTTTCCTTGTTAACACTGGCGATCATCTAGAGGTATGCCCTTAATCCTAAAACTAGATGGTAATTGTGAAATTGCAAATTATTTTCACTTAGGGCCAGTGTTAAGTGTATACATGTTTTCACAAAAATTTCAAAGCGGCAGCATTGATATATTTTAAAAAATTAAAAATATTAAAGTGGCCATAATGCACGGTATAGTTCTATGTAAATGGGCAAGCTGTTAGAAGTTCGACCCAGAAGAGATAATTTTTTCAGTTGCAATACAAGATTAATTCTTCCTTTTAACAGTCATAGACTGAGCAAATACAAAAAAAAAAAAACTGAGCAATTAAAACTTATGACTACAAAAGATGACTGGCTTTGATGTATCCAATTTTCTGAATCTTTGTTTTTTTTGTAGATACTGAGCAATGGAAAGTACAAAAGTGTGCTACACCGAGCCGTAGTAAACAGTAAAGCTACACGGATATCCTTGGCAATGGCCCACGGGCCTTGTTTCGACAAAATAGTAACCCCGGCTCCGGAGTTGGTGGACTGTGATAAGAATCCTCCAGCGTATCTTGGGATGAGATACAAGGAATACTTGGAGCTTCAGCAGAGTAATCCACTCAATGGGAAGTCCTGTTTGGATCGTGTTCGACTTTAAATTGTCTAGATGTGGTTATTTTTAACGTGGAATGTAAAATTGTAAACATCATCCAGTGTTATTAACTTTACAAGTACGCAAACTGAGCTACACATCAGTTGTTCAGTCTTCAAACTGGTCTTTCAAGATCGATAGGTAGTATGGTTTCAATAGATTCTGATGGTGTGGAATAAAAACAGTGGGAGGCTAATTGAAAAAGGAGGGGGGGGTTGGTTTCTAAATTATTAATAAAGGGAGAGCTGGTTATAATTTCAGTGAGGGAAGTACTTCTCAATTAGATAAATAGATAAATTAAAGTACTTCTCAATTAGATAAATAGATAAATTAAAATTTGCCTGTTCGATGGTGAGAGTTAGTTCCGGAAAACCCGGCTTCAACTTCAATTAAAAGCCAAAGAAAGATGATTAGATTTTGAGTTGATCTTAACTTGAACTTAAAGTGTATGGTTAGCTATCGTTTCAGGTTGTCCCCTTTGATATCGATAGCAATTTAACGTTGCAATTAGAACATACGTACTGTATTTAAATGGTGTTGACCACTCAAATATATGGATCAAAGTTGGCATTCTAACAAAATAATAGACAAAATTTGGTTTTGAAGAAAAGAGGTTCGGCAGTGCGTGGGAACTTCATTCTTTCACTTCCTTTTTTTTTTGTTTTATTCCTTCTTTTCGAGTGACTTGGATAGACTTCCCTAGAGTCTTGACGGCTTCGAAAAGCAAAAACTCATCGGGTCCAAAAGACACAAACCAACCCCTTCTATTGACAGTTAACCTAAGCCCTGTCATAAATTTTCTTGACGCGTATCTTAATGACGTCATATATTAGGAAAAACTGTCATAACAAAAAATGTCTAACTTGACTGAGTTGGTTCAGGAAACCCGTCATAGAATCGTTATATTTTCTTGACACCTGTATCATACACGACACAATGTCACAACAATTGTCATAAAAATATCACTAGGACACCTATCTTGATGGTTTTCAACAAAGCCGTCAAGATAGAAAAAAAACAACCATCATAATAAGTCTTTTTTTTAGTAGTGGTGGTTATTAAGATGTTTTTTCCTTGTTATTTTCACTAAAGGCATTTTTAAGCTAGTTTAATCGGGCACTCACAAAATTGCATTGGGCACTCTAAAAAAAAGATATTACAAGTTTGCTATTTTTAAAAAAAATGTTTTGTGGCACCCCCTAACTCATCAAGGTAACATATGGCCAACTCTTTTGGTCCTTCACCTTTACATTGAATACTCAAATTTCTCATTTACTTCCTTACTATTTTCATACTCAATCAAACCCCTAAATGGAACATGAAGATGAAGAAGAAACATTTGAGCTAATGCTTGAAGTGCAACAACAAATTAGATAAATGAGAAGAAATGTTGAAGGTGAAGCAAGCTGCAATGGAAAGTAAAAAAGTGACAAGAAATATTGAAGGGGAAGAAGTTGTAATGGAAAGTAAAGAAGTTGCAATGGAAGGTGAAGAAACGACATTGGAAAGTGAAGAAGTAGAAGATGCAACTAGTAGAGCAAAAGAAGTGCTGAGAAATCGTCGACGATGAAGACAACCAAACCCAAGTAATGAGGTAAACCATTGCAACTACAATTTATAAATATATTATTATTACATTATTGGGATTGGTCTTTTGAATCGCATTACAATTGTTAATATTGCAAGCTTCCATTTAGCATATTACAACTACAATTTGATATCAACAACATTTAGAACTTGAGCCCAAACTACACCAGGGTGGGTCATTTGGAGACTTTATGGACCGACATTAGTAGGTCATTTGGGCACTATACTGGTTGACATATTTGGGTCCTTTGGGGACTCTATTGGCCGACATAAAATGGTCGTTTAGGGACTATTGGCTGACATAGTTGGGTCGTTTGGGGACTCTCTAAGTCGACATATTTGGGTCGTTTGGACTAAATTTAATGAGAAGTTCAAATTGTTTGTTTGGTCACTTTGAAATCTTTGATTTACAACCAATGAAATTCCAAACATAAATTGTTTTAGACTCTTGTTTTATTCTATAAGTAAGATCCTTTACCGCGATTCGAGAACTGATCCTCTATAACTCGAATGACATAGATGATGTTCAATAGAGAGCAATAAATATATATTAAGTAAGACATAAAATTATGACAAAAAAAAAATTATAAACTACATAACTAGTCAATATGCACACGCCATGCGTGTGTGTTCATTCCAGGTGAGAGAGAGTAATGATGAAGAGGGGCCAAGAAAAACCGTAAAAAAATGGTTGAAGAGTTACATAAAAAAATTACTCAAGGGTGCGATTTTTTTAAGTAGTTTAGATTCTCAAATTCCATTATTTACTTAATTAAACATTCTTCAGTAAAGAAAAATCTTTTATAACATGTGCTATGATTTCTTTTTTAGTTCAAAAATTTTAAAAAGATTTTGTCAAATAGTATTTTAGCATTATTAAAAGGGGGTGGATAGCCAATAATTTAGTAGGACTCAAATTATATAACATCTCATTAGTTCTTGGTAGGGGTGATTTCGGATCGGATCAGATCAAGGGCTTTCGGTAAAATTTTCAATTTTTTTTGGATGACAATATTCTTTCCAATTCATATTCAATATTTTTTCGGATGTACAATTTCTTTTTCAAATTTAGAAATTTCAAAAAATCGGAAAAAAATCATAAATGTGAATCATATAATCGAATTATCTTTTACGACAACCATTTTTATTTGATTAATACATTCATTTAGCAATCATTTTGAACATGTTAATATATTAATTTAGTAAATATCACAAACCTTTTAACACGTTCATTTAGCAAACATTTTCAATATGTTAATGCTTTAATTCAGTAAATAGAAAGATGAGAGACAGGAAGACAGTACGTACATGTACAAAAATGACGGTCTTAATTTTTTGGAGGTGTGAGAGAGACAAGGTTCTACTTCTCTAGGGCTTTTACTTGTGTTTTAACTTATCAAAAAATTTATAGCAACACACAATTTTGAACCGAATAGTGAACCAACTGACGTGGTAAAACAATTCATGTGCTCTAGTCTTTTTGTTACCTTTTTTTTTTTTTTCTTTTTTTTTTTTTTTTTTTATATTTTTTTTCTTATTTGTTTTAGACCTCTAGGTAACGTGTATTATGAAAATTGTTCAACTCCTCCCTCCACTCTCCAATACGTGAGAACCTCTCAACATCCAAGTCGTTAGTTCTCCTTTTTGCTCTTAACATCGAACTCGTTCCCTCTTGCTTTTCTTAGGTCGGTCAGAAATGGATGCCGAAATGGATAATGAACCTCTTTGCTTTGACTTGAATAGATACCATGAAGATGTTGAGGGAGATGCAATCATTGTCACCAAGTTCAGCGTTTTTTTTGAAAAAAATGCGTTTAAAATGGAGTTTCAGTTTAAAACCGGGTTTTCAAAAAACCCGTTTTAAACGCGTTTTAAACTTAAAAACGTTTTAAACCCGAGATTTTGAAAATCTCTCGTTTTTTTTTTTTTAATCTAAAAGAAAACATGAAGAAGAATGAAAATCTCGGGTTTAAAACCTTTTTTTTTTTTTTTTTTAATCTAAAAGAAAACACGAAGAAGAAAAAAGGGTTTTGGAGTTTACCTTTTTGAAGAGTGGGCGTTAGATTGACTTATTGAGACAGTTTTATTTTGTTTTGGACTATTAATAATTAGTTATAAATTTTAAAGTTATTAACTTATTTATAGAACTTGATTATGCCATTATGGTTGGTAATTAGTAGTATCTTATTTAGAATGAATCTAAAACTTATAGTATTTGGATGAGTAATGATAATTTGATACTTTCATGTATTTGAATTTTCTTTCATTTGTATTATTTTTATTTTTATTTTATGTGTCAATTCTTTTTTCCACTCTTATAAAAAAAACTAAATTCTTTATCTATTATATTCTTTATCATCGGTTTTTACCGTTTCTTTTACGTATTATACGTTTTAAACCCGTTTTACCGTTTTAAACCCGTTTTTTATGCCCCACGTTTTTTTACGCTTTTTTTTCCGTTTTTTTTTCCGAGACGTTCCGTTTAAAACACGAACTAAGTTTTTTTCAAATACACCATTTTAAACCTGTACCGTACTTGGTGACAATGGATGCAATGGAGGAAATAGAATTTCGGCAGGAAATGAAGGAGATGAAAATGATGAAGTTATCTATGAGAACTTGAATAAACCAGAAGTGGGGATGACATTTGATACTGTTGATGATATATTGGAGTACTACAAAAAATACAGTCATGAAGTGGGATTTCCCGTGAAGATTAGGACTTCAAGAAACGATGAGTATAACAAACTATGTTACTTTGACATGTTGTTGAGAGGGCAAAGCAAGGAGTAAAGGTAAGAATGGGTTTAAAATGCAACCAATATGCAATACTAACTGCAACACTAAAATTTGTGTTGTTCTATGTCCTAATATAAAATAGAAACTTAATACCGTTTTTCTTGATCACAATCATGTGGTGAGCCCGAGAAAGGCACAATATTTTAAGCAAAATAGAGAACTACCTCCATCAACAAAAAGGCAGCTTGTGTTGCATGATAAATCAGGTATCCGAATGAGGAGTTTGGTGATGCTATAATGTTTGACACAACATAATTGACAAACAAGTATGGCATGCCCTTTGCCCCCTTTGTTGGGGTGAATCACCGTGGTCATTCGATATTGTTTGGATGTGGCTTGATTTCAAATGAGGATACAAAGACTTTTTCTTGGTTATTTTCCACTTGGCTTTCATGTATGAAAAATTGTGTCTCCGGTGCAATAATAACTGACTAATATGGAGCTATGAAGAATGTTGTTGAAATTGTCTTTCCAAAGACAACAAGACATAGATGGTGTTTGTGGCACATTATAAAAAAAATTCTAACAATTTGAAGGGGTATAAGGAATATAAGTTAATTAAGAGTTGTATGAAGTATGTTGTTTATGACTCTTTAACTACCACTGGGTTTGAAGCGAGTAAGATTAAGTTCGTTGAGAAATTCAGCTTTGAAAAAAATGAGTGGTTGAGTGGCCTAATTCTGATCTAATTATTTTTTGGAAAATTTTGATATCGGAACACAAATTAAATATCCTCGTTAAATTCAGAAAAATATCGAATCAGATTTTAGAAAAATCAGATTTTTGGAAAAAAGTGGCATTGAGGGAAAAATAGTAAAAACAATTGTTTTAATAAAAAAAATCGTTGTGAAAGCAATAAAAACATTATATATAACAAGTATAAAAATATCATAATAGTTATAATGTTAAAGTTGTATCATTAAGGTATGTTGTTATCACAAAAGGTTCATAAATTGCAACCGATGTTTAATTGTTTATAATTATTTAGAGTCATTCAAATTTCAACCCTTATATCCTTGCAAAAGCTGCTGGTGAGAATTTTGGTAAAACATAATACAATCTCTTTTTTAAGAGGAAATTTGTCCAAACCCCCCACTTTTGTCATCAATTTATAATAAATTCCCCATATTTGTAAATATCAACGACCCCCTCTCCGACTTTCATTCCAGTTCTGTTGGTATTTCACTTATTATCAAAATTAACCCTCAAGAGATATATATACGTGACACTTAGTTTCACTCAAGTTGCTGACCCTAAGATAAGTTTAAAATCAAGGACTACAAATTAGCCACGTGGCAAGTCAAAATCAATTCTTTTTTGTTTTTCCCTTCAGCCCAGGCCAAGCCAGCCGCCAGTATTGTCTTCTTTTTCCTTTCGACTTCTATCATTTTTTTTTCCCTTTTTTTGAGATGAGTTGTGAGGGCCTCGATTCTGTTTATCAAAAAACGATTTGGATGCAAAAGAATGTATTATTTATCAAAAAATGATTTGGATGCAAAAAACAGTTAGTAAGAATGTATTATTTATCAAGTAAGTGATTGAGTTTCAGTAGTTTAGGGATTTATTGAAAGATTGGATGCAAAAGAGGTGGTGTGTCTTGATTGGTTTCGGGTGTTTGATAATTTAATCGTCGGAATTTAAGGAGTTTTCTGTTTCTGTTAGCAAAAATGAATTGGAGAAGAAAGATGGGTTGCTACGGTGCATCTAGGGTAAAGAATAATGAAATGACCATTAGTTGGTGGTTATGGGCTTTTGAGTGTGGATATGGGCGGGCCTAATGAAATGGGCTCAGGTGTTAGTTATACTTTTAGTTCACGGGTAATTTTGGTATTAGGTGAAATATCAACTGAATTGGGATGGAAATTAGAGACGGGAAAATCGTGATGTTTACAAATGTGGAGAATTTATTATAAAGTGGTGACAAAAGTGGGGGGTTTACCCATTTTTTAAACAGATAATTTATTTTTTCCAATAAAAAACTAGGGGGACAATTTACCCAGTTTTTAAATAGATAATTCTTTTTTTTGAGACCAAACCCCATCGGTTGGAAAATTCCAGTTCGAGGAAAGCAAATTTTATCAATATAAAATTATAAACTGATTTTAATGTCATACCAATGGAATTATGTTTAGAAATTTTACAATCCATATCAAAATTTTGCTAAAGAAATAGCATTCGATACGACAGAATCAAACCATAGTTGGACCATTCGAAAAAAATCTATTCGATTACCGGTTTAGTTTTCAAAACATTAGTGATAACATGTGTGTATTCAAACTCAGTAAAATGCGACTGGACATCCTTTCACATTTATTCTGATTTTTGCACTTGCACTTGATATATCAAAGTGTAGGTGTTTAGCTCAAACAGGAATACCCCAATTGGATCGGTTTAATAAGAGAACTTGCTACGGAGGCTAGGACATTTCCACCACCTTGTTGGTTTGCCTTTCAATTTCCAGCACAAATAGTTCAGTTCTATAACAAAGCAAGGCTTCTTTTTTTCTTTTCTTTTTCTCTCAATTTAATTTGGACTTCTTTTTCATTTCTTTACTTTCCTCTTGCCAATTTTTCCATATGAGAGCTTGCTTTCTCAGCCTGCAAAAGCAATTAGAAAAGAAAAGAAAAATCAGTCGCATGGAAATATCATATATTCTAGTTTTTTCTTGTTGGGACAAATTCTTAATTTTACCTCGTTTTCCCAGTTGCAACGTATTGTCATTATTGCCAATATCAATGTCTGAACTGCAGTCCCACCAATCATCCCAGACCATATACCCTGTGCAAATATATCATCAGTTCAAACATTGAAGTTGGAGGAAAGTGATGAACTGGCGATAGAAAAAGGATAGGAAAGAATATGGATAGAATCGGATTCTAAAGCAGCAGTTACGGCATTTGGCACTTCAAAGTTGCCAGGGGAGATTAGACTGCCATGCGAAGTTGGGAACTAGTAAAAAAGAAATTAGATTATGTATTGGTATGAAGTATGTGGAATGAAGTGAACTTCGCAGCAGACCAAACTGCAAGGCATAGCTTATACCTAGCTCCACAAGAACATGTTGTATTTCTAGAAAAGCCTTGATGGCTCACTAGGTGGGAATCCCAATATGTCATGTATTATATATATTACAGATTTAATTGAGGTTAGTTTGGAAATATAATCTCAATTGAGCCAATTTTTTGTAACGATTTTCATATCAATATATTTGATAACTTAGTTAAAAAATTGGAGGACACGTAGTTAGGTTTGGGCCTGTGCATTCAGGTCTATGGAGCATTGGAGCACGACTTCATGAACACAGAGCCCCAGAGTCCTGAAGTTGATGATGATGTTAAACTACAAAATTAGGCCCATATACATATATTTGAAAATAATTATGGCTCTAGTACCGGACCACTTATAATTATATATATGTTTTTAGGACAAAGTCAACTAGTCAACCTCTTCAATTATGGTTTTAGGACATTTTCAAGCTGACATCATCATATATATTTTTTGTTTAATACCGATTATGACTTTCTTCTCCAACTGGCAAAAAGAAAGGAAAATAAAAAGTCCAACTAGAAATTTGTAATATTTTTGAGATATAGTTATTTCTATATTTAAACTAGTTGATTAGTGATTAGTGATTAGTGATTAGTGATTAGTATTTAAGATATAAGAAAATATCTACTTTCTTCTCCATCTAGCAAAAAAAACTCCAACTAGAAACTTGTAATTTTTTTGAGATCTAGTGTTTTCATATTTGAGCGAACTAATTTGTGTGTTATGATTAGTAATTTAAGATATGATAAAACATCTTATTCTCTTATGACAAACACTCTTCTTCCTTTGCAATTTATTTTTCCATTTTTCAATTCTAGATTATTGCTAATTGAATAATAATTTGGTTGATTTCGACACCGGTTCGACAAGGAATTGAACAACAATTAAATTTCCTCTTCAAATCCTTAAATCTTATGTTAATCAATTGTGTCATTTATCTCGATTTCAATATTGTTGTCATCGATGATATTTTTAAGTTGGAACTTTGGAGTAATAGTCCGATACACATGTACACACCACTATGCATGTGCATATATCATTAAGCATGTGTGCAATAAACATGCAAACACCACTAAGTATGTGTATAACACACATTCAATGCATAAATATACCACACATACACTGATACACATACAATATATAACATATATGCAAACATCATTATGTATGTGTATAACACACATACAAATATTATTATATATGCATGTGTACATGAACAAATCATTATGCATGTATGCAACATACATGCAAACATCATTATGTTTGTGTATAACACGCATGTAAAGTTACATTCTAAATTATTGTATTTATTTTTTGAAAATTTAAAGTACATTATAAATTATTGTTTGTTTTGTTTGAATTTGTAACAATTTGGTTAAATAAAGTAAATTTCTCATGTTAGATTCTGTAATATGAGTGGGCTGGTGTGGTCGTAAGCCTAACTGTAAAATCAGGTGGGGTTTTTCCCCGCAAGTTCGAACCATAGTTCGGAATTCCGACAAATTAAAACCGAAATTCATCAAATTTCGATCTCTATTATATTTGAAATTTCGATTGATTTCAGAATAATTAATATTTCGATTCTATATTTGGAATTTCGGTTTTTTGAAAAACCAAAATATTGGACGGAATTCCGAGGTTTCGTTCAGAATCACGAACACTGGTTCGAACTCCACTCCCATAACCCGAAGCCGTAATTAATCATTGATTCTGTCATATGGGCTCGTTCTCTATGTTAAACCCAAGTTGAAAATGTGGTTTATTTTCTCTTTAGTTGTCACAATCACACAAAATCTCAAAATGGATAACAAACTTTGGAATCAATATTTTTCACAAACCCACAATCCAAGTAAACAGTATAAAGTGTAAACTTTACACCCCATTATAAAAAAACTCTTTCCAATAGGAGGTGTAAACCGTATGTAAGTCTAACCATAAACCGAAATTCGATGTCAAAAAGAAATACATTAAACAATTTAATAGAGGGATGATGGGGAATTCCGTTTTTTTCATCCGGATATCGGAGTTTTGTTTCACTAACTAAAACAATTAATAGAGGGAATGGGGAATTCCTCATCCGGACTTTAAAAACCAACTTTAACCAAGGTTCTAAAGTCACAATTTATAATTTTTAATCTCGAACGACATTTAAAATAGAGTCCCATTTTAAATTAAAGAGGGACGTCACTTTAAGTGTCGTCCGAATTTAAAATCCAACTTTTTTTAGGTTTTTCCATTGAAAATTATAGAGAGTGATTATTTATAGACTATACAATAGTATGCAATTGGAGTTGTAAAATCTTAATGACACCTTATATAAAGCTTATGTGGAAGTGTAATTTTACACCCCATTAGAGATGTCCTAATATAGTGATTAGCCCAACATGACTACCAAGTTTGAACTTTGAACACAGTTTTAAGTTTGAACTACCAGGACCCGTGAATATGATGCGAAGTGCCGAAGCCAAGGTTGTGATGGTGATATACTTACCATGACACCGAAATGAAAGACCATCCCAAAGAGTATACCAACTGGCACCCCAATGACGTAGTAGCACCCTACGTTAATGTAAGCGACGACTGCTTGCCATCCTGATCCAACAGCCACCCCTGAATAAATTGCCCAAAGTTAGGTACGAACTGTAGTGTACTAAAAATCATAAGTGTATCCTATTATTTAACCCATTCGATTTTGCGTCATGGGATATAGATCTAGTATTTTATAGGGCTGGATATTGAGAGTTCGAAACTAACTGCTTACTTAAGCTTCTCCATCTCTCTCTCTCTATCTTTTTTTTTTTCTTTTTTCATAAATTAACATACTGGAGCTTGTTGTAGCTTAATTAACTCGGATATTACCCCTATAAAATTAAACTAACCGAGCTGTTTTGTTCTTGTTAGTGTATGAGTTAGACTGAATAAAAATCGTTTAGAAAATGAGCCTGGCATTTGTTAAGGTCGAATTCTTGCACAAGAACATCGAGATGAGAAGTTACGCCCTTTTGAATCTTCTACATGGATAAGGAGTTAAGGACCAACTACAATGAATTTGTGCGTTTAAAATGTCGTACCAGATGAACCCAATTAAGTACGAATATATAATGTAGCATTATATTAGTTACTCACCAGAGAGAACTGGTTGAACGCTGTTGAGGAGAATAGTTAAAGCTAATAGAATAGACAATTTGTCGACTGCATTAATGACTTCGGTACTTGAGGTGAAGATGAGGGCGAACTTGTCGTGAAGCACAACAATAAAGACACCAAAGAATAGGCCAATGATTAGGGACGAAACCACCGAAACTGTGGTTGCAAATTTAGCTGCTTTTCCATTTCCAGCTCCAAGCTCGTTTGCCACTCTAACTCTGCATCATAATTAATAATAGACCAGACTCAACAATCAACATGTTAGGAGTACTAGGTAATAGAGATTAGTTATCAGTTAATCAGATTAGTTAGTTTAGTATTAAAGCATTTTAGTTTACAGGTTTCAGTTCTCAAACTAGCCATCTGTAATAGATTATGTTTTGTGTATGTAATCTACTATAAAAGCATGTACTGCTGTAACCAGAAACAAGTATTCATAATATAATTTCCTCATTTTCATCATTTTAATTTTTAATGTTGATTATGGTATCGGAGCCGATCAAGGTCAAACGACCAAATCGATTATATTCTTCTTTTTAGATCAATCTCATTTCTTCAAAACATTTCAAATTTCAAATCTATTAATCCTTATTTCAAATTACGGATCCACAACCCATTATAATTTCAGATCTACGACCAATTTCTCGTTACTCAAACTTCTAATTCATCTTCAAGTCATCAATTCGTCAAACATAGCAACTACATCAATTCAGTAGTTGCATGTCGAATTGTTTGTTCGGTTTCTGTATTGAAGACTAAAGGAGTCACATAATTAGGGAGAAGGTTAAATAGTTATGTTATGTTTTGTTTAAATCAAACTAATAATCTTTTCTTGGTTTGAACTATTTTGCAGGCGTGGTAAATTGGTACATGGTACACCGTACACACAATGACACAGTAGGGTTTTTTTTTTTTTTTTTTTTTTTTGTATGTAACAATTAAGGAGGGATTAGAACATCACGAACTTTTTGTTTAATACTTCTAAATAAATAATCTCTTGTCTTTCCTATGTTACAATTTGATTTGATTGAGTCTAACATGGGAGGAGGATAAAACAAACTCACAAAACTATAAACTACAACTTCTCATATCTATTATCTATATACTAAATCAGAGAATTCCAATGGATGATTTTCTCTCTCCTAGGTGGCACTCTAATATGAGAGTTAGTTTTTTTTTCTCTCCTATGTGTCACTCTAATATAAAAATATAGTTTTTTATAATAGCCTACAATCTCATGTACATGAACTTTTGGAGAGTTTGAGTGTATTTCTAATTCCCCATGTACATTAACCTCTTTGGAGAGTTTGAATGTATTTTCAATTCTTATATTTTAGAAGGTAATTTTATATTAGGACATCTCCAATGGGGGGTGTAAACCGTATAGAGTGAAAATTTTACACTCCAAATGTCAAAAAACTATTTCCAATGGAGGTGTTATACCGTAGGTAATAGAGTATTAGTTGATAGAGAGGGTGGGGAATTCCCCCTCTCACTATCAGCTAATAAAAAACTCAGGCGACACTAGAACAGACATCTGAGTAAAAAAAAAAATGGACGTCACTTGGAGTGTCATCTCTATCTATTTCTAAAGTCACAATTTGAAAATTTTAAACTCGGACGACATTTAAAGTGACGTCCCACTTTAATTTAAAGAGGGGCGTCACTTAAAGTGTCATCTGAGTTTAAAATTAAACTTTTTTACACTTCTCCATTGGGAACAATAGAGAGTAGATATTTATGGACTTTACAATAATTTACAATTGGAGTTGTAAAATCCTAATGGCACCTAGGTGCCTATGTGGTGGGTGTAATTTTACCCCCTTCCAATTCTTATATATTTGATCATATCAAATAAAAAAAATTACTAAAAAATAGGTGATTTATAAAAGCTAATTCCCTATTACAAATCATACACTTATAGTGTCTATGATAAAACATCGACTTCTTTCACTAAAGTAGAGACCTCCAATGGAACACTATAATATGATAGTTAGTCTTTTCTCTCTCCTATGTCGCACTCTAATATAAAAGATAGTATTTTCTAATAGTTTACAATCTCATGTACATGAAACATCTTTGGAGAATTTGAATGTATTTCTAATTCTTATATTTGGAGAGTTTGAGTGTATTTCCAATTCTTATATATTTGATCAAATAAAAAAAAAATTGTTAAAAAATAGGTGATTTGTAGAAGGTTCCTATTACGAATCAAACACTTTTAGTATTCCAATTTTTATATATTTGATCAAATAAAAAAAATTGATAAAAAATAAGTGATTTGTAGAAACTATTCCTTATTACAAATTATACACTTTTTAGTGTCTATGATAAAATTAAACACCGACTTAATTCGAATATATCCTTAACGCAGCCTCAAAAACACTTCATATTCTTTAGTTAATAACTTAATATAAGGTGTAAAATCAGCTTCCGATGGTTCCCCACATTCTTTAAGGACTATGTAAGATATACCGAATTAGAACACTCAAAATGTTATTCGCATAATCGTTTCATATACCTGGAATTTGCATTTGTTGTTGGTTATTAACTTCTTAAGAAGTAGACTAATATACTTTCCGAGTAAGTGCCCGAATACCCATCACATACTCTCACATTTTTAACATATGCAATTTTTTTATTTTTTCATTTTTCTTTCTTGAATCTTATTTTGATTTTCAAACACATGCAGACTACAATATGATAATACATATTGAAAGTCTAAATCTGTAAAAAGAACACCAGCTTATTATGAGCTTTTATTTGCACATTTGGTTTATGCTTCTAAGTAGGTGGAACGCATTTTCTTAAAAGAGAATCTTTTTTATATTCATCAATTCAGAACATGTTCATGTGATAAATCTTTTCAAGTGGGAGTAGTGTATTCTTTGAGGATATGGAAACAATCAATATGTTTTAATGATTTGATAGATATTTTAGTTATTTGTACACATTAGTACGTAAGCCGAGCGGTGATAATTTACCGCTAAATCACTATAAATCTAAGAAAACTATTATACAAGCTAGATCGAGTTTAAGATAATTCCATTTGAAAATTACGGATTAATATCCTAAACCACAAAGTGAAGAGGCTATCTCAATTTGATCCCTTAGTTTCTAAGTACTTATGCACCACAATCGCTGCTCATTAACGTATTTCAATTTATTTTCAATAAAAATATATTTTGATTCGAAAATTTACCGCTAAATCACTATAAATCAAATAAAACTATTATACAAGCTAGATCGAGTTTAAGATAATTCCATTTGAAAATTATAGATTAATATCCTAAACCACAAAGTGAAGATGTTATCTCAATTTGATCCCTTAGTTTCCAAGTACTTATGCACCATAATGGCTGCTTATTAACGTGTTTCGGTTGATTTTCAATAAAAATATATTCTGATTCGAAAATTTGTGTCAGACATTTTGTAAAGTCTTTTCAGCACACAAAATATTTAATAGATCACGGGCATATGCCCGAGTCCAAAATCTAGTATAGACTATAGAGAAGGCCCTTGTTGTAAATTTTAATGTTTTTTTGCAGAAATACGATTGTATTGTGATATATTTATTTATGTATACACCTTTACTACCTTAAAAATCTCACGCCACCTACTGTGATACAACAATATTTTAATACTTTTTTTATTTGTGACTCTTTCATCTTTCTTTTTTACGGTTTTGTCCCTACACTATATGTTTGAATTTCCAACTAACCATCTAATGACACTAAAAACTGTTATAGATAGGGTCAAATTAGTCATTATATATCTCTATTATTTTATTTGAATCTTTTTGTCTCTTATGGACCCATTAACTTTTTTTTTTTTTTTCTTTTCTTTTGTCGACCCATAGAAAATTAGCAAACTCAAACACTTTTTATTTTGGATTCTGCTACGGGTACATCTGATTTTGTGTTGGACAGACTCCAAAAAAAAATATTACAAATTTGCCATTATCCTAAAAAATATGTTTTGTGTTGGACACTCTCCAATTACATCAAGTTAACCCATTGCAACCTTCTACTGCCTTTACTATCTTCCTCATCATCATCATACACCCTCTAAAACTCAACTCTCTTTCCTTCTATTTCTCAAAACTCAACCCATTTACTCACTACTTCTCCCAACCCTCAAAAATTAAAATTTGTCCACCACTTAATATAATGATGAAGAATATTTTGAAATAATTTTATTGCAAAAAATAATAATAATAATAATAGTTGGTTAAAGTAATGAAATTAGGGAATCAAGTTTTGTTTGTATTTTTCCATTAATGAAATTGTGTTTTTTTTTTAAGTTGTATGTGTTTTTGTTTGACCTTAGGTGACCCACTCAAGTCTTCTGGGCTATAAACATGCGACCTACTCAAGTCGGTTGGAACTTGGAAGTAGTTGGTGCATCTCAGCTAGGTCCAGCACAATCGCCATTGATTGTACACCTTACTGGAAAAGTCTTGAGTCAACCCACTCAAGTCGTACATGCTGAAATCATCTTTATCAATTTCATTCATCTTAAAAACACCCCAAACATAATCAAGAATAGAAAGTTAAAATAAAGATTTGTAATAATATTCTTTTTGATAAGTTTTCAAATCAATCAAAGATAGTGAAAAATAAAGTAAAGGAAGAGTGAATATAGATGCAAATTGCAATTGGCATTTTCTGGTTGAAATCTCAACATCTCTTGGTTAATACTTAATATAGATGTCATTTTGGGTGGGTGCTTGAACTGCTGAAGGAGACGATCAGAATCTGTAACCAGTTTTTTCGGTTTCTTTTTTGTTTGGGCAATTAGGAGGGGGTGGTATTAGATTTTTTTATGTTGTGCCCAACATAATTCTAGACTCCACATTAGGTTGGAGTCTGCCCAACACAATTTGGGTTTTGTCAATAACAAGACTCTTTATTTTTTGAACATTTTTTACTCAAGAGACCCACAATTGGGGGTGTTTATAAGAAAACATGTACACCATACTAGTTGACATAATTTTCCATGTAGTCATGGACTCATAGTCTAAAAGGTACTCTGGCATGTGTAGCTTTCACTGGATTGTCAAAGTGTAAATGATGCAACTCCTTGAAAACTCCTTGGTATATCTTTATCGAAAAAAATGGTACTTGGCATATAGTCTCATAGATGTTTGTGATATATTTGATATCCCGGCCTTGTATGGTGATAGTGCGCACTACCGTCCATTGTCCGTACATTACATGTGATATTGGAGAAAAGTTTCGGTCCTCAGCGCTTAGGACCAAAGTGCATCCAAAGCAGTTCTGAACCACAATTTTTTTTTTCCACATCAGCAACTTCACAAAAAAGTCTTTAGCAAATTAAAAAACCAAAAAACTGAAATGTGGTTCGAAGCCGCTTTGGATGCACTTCGGTCCTAAGTGCTGAGGACCGAAGTCTTTTCCGTGATATTGTATCAGAATAAATTTCTTGTTTAGTCATTATGGAAGGTCTTATGGCATTGTTTAGTTGCGTAACAAATATGAAGAGAAAATGACAAAAAATACATGAACTTTGCACTGGTTTCCAAAAATAGATAATGTATTTTTTTTATTCAAAATACCAATATACTTTCAAAAAGTATCAATTTAGATGTTCTGTCCAATTAATCAAATGGCTTAGCTTGTTGACGAAAAATTTAGTATGTAGGCATATGGGTCTAATAGTGCATTTATCTTTTTTTTTTATTCAAAATACCAATATACTTTCAAAAAGTATCAATTTAGATGTTATGTCCAATTAATCAAATGGTTTAGCTTGCTGACGAAAAATTTAGTATGTGGGCATATGGGTCTAATAGTGCATTGTCATGTGTCCCTCCCTACATATTAACCACAGTTATCTATAATTAGTGAGAGATTTACCTATAATAGGAAAGTAAATAAGGCGAGTTTTAATTCCAAGATTTTAGGGATATTGAAATGAAAATTGAAATAAAAACAAGTGTTGAGTAGTTCTACTCAAACTCCCTCAATAACTCCCTTGGGACTCCATTTCCTACGTGGCATCAAAATCTCATTCTCTTTCCAAAATTCAAAAAACAAATATAGAAATAAATTAATAACAAATAACATGCCGACCTAATTAAATAACTAAAACTAAAATAACAAATAAATAAATAAAAAAACAAAAAACATACCTATATTTCCACAAACAAATCAACCAAAAAAAAAAAAATAAAGAAAAATGAACCTTAACTCCCAAAAAATGATGAATTGGGTGCACTTGTGGAACAAATTATCATATTTTTTTTTACATAATCATCCAAACATTTGTTTAAGTCAATAGATAGATAATCATATGTTTTTTTTTTTCTCCATTCAAAATTAATGTAAACTAAAATGATTAAAAAAACTGAAATTTTGTGACAATAAAGAAAGTGAGGGGATTGAGATTTGAGAATGACAAAGGTGAATTTTTTGGGAGCCCAACTCTTTTTTAGGGGTACTGGGTTTATTATTATTACTATTTTTTTTTTAAACTTTTCTTTATCTTCTTTCTTTTTTTGTTTAATTTGTTTGTGGAAATATAGGCAAGATTTTTGTTATTTATTTGTTACTATTTTTGGTGTTAGTTATTTAATTGGGTAAATTATTAGTTATTTTTTTGTTTATATTTTTTTGTTTTTTTATTATTGAAAAGAGAAATATAATTTGGATGCCATGTAAGATATGAAGTCCCTGTCTAAATAGATTTTTTGTAAAAACAAATGGGAAAACAATAGTTCTACTAAGACTCCCTCTATAACTCCCTTGGGACTCCATTTCCTACGTGACATCAAATCCTATTATCTCTTTTCAAAATTCAAAAAGCAAACATAGAAACAAACAAATTAATTATAAATAACTTATGTAATTAAATAACTAATACAAAAAATAGTAACAAAAAAAAAACTTGCCTATATTTCCACAAACAAATCAAACAAATAAATTAAAAAAAAAAAAAAGAAAGAATAAACCTTAACACAAAAAAAAAAAAAATTGAATTGAGTGCCTAAGTGTGAAACAAATCATCATATTTTTTAACATTTATATATACAACCATACATATGAACCATTTGTTCAAGTCAATAGATAGAAAACCATTCTAAATTAATATAAACTAAAGCAAAGTGATAAAAAGTGGAATTTTGTGAGAGAAAAAAAGAGAGGATTGAGAATGAGGAATATGAATTTTTTGGGGCACCTAACTTTTTTTTGGACTTTGTGTGTGTGTGTGTGTGTGTGTGTGTGTTTTTTTGTGAAAATATAATTAAATTTTTTGTTATTTATTTGTTACTATTTTGGGTTTTAGTTATTAATTGGGTAAGTTATTAGTTGTTTATTTGTTTATATTTTTTATTTTTTATTTTTGAAAAAGAAATATAATTTGGATGTCATGTAAGATATGGAGTCTCTATGGAGTTATTAAGGGAGTCTAAATAGATTTTTTGAACCAAAACATATCATTACGTGAGATTTTTCTCCTTTTTTTACTCTCCATCTTCTGACTCCTATTTTCCTCCTCCTTTTATTATTTGTTTTCCGCCTCAACAAATTCTAGTCACTTATAAAAAAAATTGTATATACTAAACACTTCAAACAGAGAAGAAAAATCACATTCATAACAAAAAGAAGACAACTTCAATTAAAAGCGAACTCACATTAAAAGGTTTATTTATGAAAAAGAAAGCGATGGAGAAGGAGGGAAAATAAGAGCGCCAAAACTAAAATCTTGAAATTAAAACTCGCCTTATTTACTTTCCCATTATAACTAAATCTCTCACTAACTATGGCTAATTATAGTTAATAAATATGCTTGAGCACATGGCAATACCACATGCCCACACGCAAACTAAAATTTTCGGCTCACTGACATGTATCGTTATAGAAAACCCCCAAATTAGTTTTGCTTATGGGACAGCTAATTCTAATTTTTCTGAATGACAACGCATCTCATTATTCCAATATTTGACTAAACAAAATATCGGTTTCGATTTAGATTTTGATATTTGACTAAACTAATATGATCATTTCTCTAATTAAAACATACAGCAAACTCAAGTTTCCCTCATTTTATTTTATTTTATTTCATGAGAATCCTAGATTGGAGAGTGAGATATTCCCAATTAGAGAGAATAATTCCCAATTTTCGAAATGATAGTCAATTGGATGTGAAGCTGACGAGAGGGAATCTGCAATTTCGCAATTTTGAAGTTGCACACACAATTACAACGAAAAGTATGTATGTTTTATTGAGAGGAATGTCTCGGGTTTTTGTGTTTATTAAACTAAGGGTTTTTTTTAAAATGGAGTCACAATCATAAAACATAAAGTTCATAGTCTCCACCCAACAATGATCTTGACTGGTTTATCATTTTTCTGCCCAAGGTGGTAATAACCGTAATATGCGGTAAAAAATGGCGCTTACTATACTTACTTCATACAGCATCTAATATTCATGTACCCCTTTTGTTCATTTTGAAAAAAGATTTGAAACATAAAGTTCTACGTGGAAAATTAGATTTAACAGTTACCACAAAAGCAAATTAGATTTGGGGAAAAATTTAACGGCAGATCCATAATACATTAATACCACACAAAGTATGCTAATCTTTTGTTGTCTATAAACTCATTCTCTAACTGTAATTTATTCATTCTTTAATAGAATTCAGGTAACCATATTTTGTTGTGAAATGGAATGATTGGCTTATTGCCTTATTGGAATGATTGAAACCGACGCTTAAAACGGAATGACTGAAATTAGAATGATTGACACAACCACAGTCGTGGGAAATGAAATAAAAGTTAGAGGAGGCGTACCCAGTGCCAGCAAAGAAGGCAAGAGGAATCATCATTTCCCATCCATTGATGCTTTGGCTGTAAAATTAATCAGGAATTCATGACACACAAACATAACAACAAGAACTTGTGCCTTGGGACAAAATATATATAGTATCAATATAAAATAGCAACAGAAAAGATTTCAAAGTTAAGCAAGTGGGGATGGTTATATGAACTCCACTAAAACGAACTCCACCACTAAAAAATAATGAATTAGAAACATATTTTTAGTGGAGATGTGTTCTCTACACAATAGAAGTCGTCCTCACAAAAATCAACTCATCTGAAGATGTACAACCTTGTCAAAAATCGTTTGGAATGTTATGAAATTATTCGACAATCCCGATTATTCTAATTTCGATACAACTTTCGACAATGTTAAACAAACTCAATTGAGCTGAATTTTTGTGGAGGTGTTATTTATTATAAGATGTATACTTCCACTAAAAATCAACTCTCAATTCCTCTTATAAGTCCGCTTTTCAGGATGGAATAATTTTGGAGTCACTTAAGTTCGTTGGAGTTCATATAATCATATCCCCCAAGTACAATAATCAAAAAGCAACGTTGTCCTATACCAGACAGAGAGAGCATCCACTGCAATCTTGGCGTTGTTTAGATTACCAGTCATTAGGATCAGTATTCTGTAGTACCAGTTCTCCAAGCTGTACAATATATCCACCAACCAACTGTTAGGGGAGCAACATTGTAAATGATAATACAGAGGAATGTTAACTTAAGTAGGGAATTTAACCAGGAAACCCATTAAGACATCATTAGCAATCAAACAACAATCGTACCATGTTGACGATCAAAATGTTGAGACTAGAAATGGACAATGAACTTTTACATCCTGCTAAAAAAAACACTGTAATATCTGGCTTTTCTCCTTGTGTTTTGATTGTTTTCTGTAGGGGATAATGGAGTGAATTTGAATATGGTCATTTCCCTCACTCAAATATTCAATTCAATTTTTTCAGAGCAAATTATGTGTAAAAGCAATGTAAGTTTGATTACTTAAGTAACCTTTTCATTTGACCCTGAGGTTGGTAATTCTTGAATCTGTTGCCTTAGGCATTTGTAAGGGGATAGTTTTACCCAAAACACCAAATATGGACATTTTGATCCAATAGTCACCAAATATGGTCATTGGTATTTTATTTATATCAAAGGTGTTTAAAAATATTCAATGTTCAATTTTTTAAAACGCATTTGAGAAAATTAGAGTCCAAAAAAAAAAAAACTTTTTTATTTTTTTCCCCCCTGAAATTTGTCAAAAAAAAAAGTTTGATTACATTAAGAGTCATAAAAAAAAAAACTTTTTTTTTTAAAAATTTGGCGGTTGGAATCCAAAAAAAAAAAACCCTGAGGTCCTAATTTTTTTTTTTTTATTTATTTTTTTTTTTTCTCACTGTGGGAAAAATGGAGAGTCCAAAAAAAATTTTATGCCTTGTGAAAATAACTTTTAGGTTGGAAAAAGTAGGTGATAAAACCATTGCAAATGCTCTTAGTAAGGCAAACGCATCTAAACTGCATATTTAGTTCCCTACATGTAATTCCAAAATTTATACTTAAATAAATATAATATGCATGTGAATGGAAAATAAATAAAAGGAATGCACATATATGTATTGCAGTCTGCACAACATGCTTTATTAAAAAAAAAATGATATTGCAGTCTGCACAACATGCTTTATCAAAAAAGAAAAAGGTGTACGCTACACAACATGGCAGACAGAAGATAAAAAGCTTTCCACATGTTGGAACAGTTAGATGAGCAGAGGAACACTACATTTAATCTATTCAAGACTGGAAATGGTATGGTTTTGGGTAGATTCTCACTTCAAACTCTTTATCGTATATATTATTCAGGTCCGGATATTTATATCCATTAAAAAAATACAAAAAAATATATTATTTTAATAATTTTCATATATAAATTAATTTTTAAACTTTAAAATATGAATTTTGTTACATTATTGGTTTTTGGATATTCAGGTCGGATTCTAGTCACAAACATATAGAAACCATGTCCAGTAAAATGGATTTGGATATGGTTGGATTCGGGTTGAAACTCGTACCATTTCCAATTAGGGTGATAATTTGCATGTTCAACCAATTGCGAGCCGGCCCTCAAAATTGCATGTTCAAACCCTCAAAAGTTGGCCCTAGAGATTTGAAGGGCAGGCCAACTCGGCCTTCATGCCTATAAGGAAAGAGTTAGGGCCTAGATTCTGAAACATAAGTTCGGCCCTCATTAAGCCCTCACCAACCCTCATTTGGCCCTCATGCATTTTTTTTGTTATTTTACATTACATTTATGTATTATACTTTAATTATCTAAGTTGTATAAAAAAAAAAATCATTGAATTACTTTTCAATAGGGGATAGATTAGAACATAATATATACGTTTTTTGTAATTAATTGAATGATAGATATATGAGTCATACATAAAAGTAAATCCAATGTAACAACATAGTTAATAACAACCTAGTTAAATATGAAAAATGTAGATGTTTTAAGAGTATCATCTCTATCTCTCTTTTTCTAAAAGAATAAAAATTAGTTTTGTATACTTAAATTGATATACATAATCAAAATATAATAAAAACAAATAAAAAATAACCAAAAATATTAAATAAACTAGTAAAGTATAATTTGATCCGGCCCACATTTGGCTCTAAAAAATGAGGGTTGAGAGACGGGTTGAGGGCTTGAGTTTTCATATCATAACCCTATTTGACCCGACCCTCAATACATGAGGGCTTTTATGGTTTGAGGGCTGGGCTAGTCTATCCACTTTTAACAACCCCTATTCCCAACCCTATTTCAAGGTGAGTTTGGAAACCAGTGTTCACGATTCATAGTGGAATATCAGCTTTTCAAAAAAACAATATAGAGTTGAAATATTGATGATTCTGAAATTAATTGAAATAAAAATATGACCTAAGTTGAAATATTGTGAATTTTGGTTTTCCAGATTTCTGGAATTTTGATAATTCAAAATCCCAAACTATGGTAGGAACACAGTAAGCATCAGCATTATTTTACCTGGCATTCATTTCAATTAGGATTAACATTATACAACCATGAATAGGGTTAGTTCATGAACATCTGATGGTTCCGTCCTCGGTCCTCCTCTTGTACTGTTTGCCCTTTATTACATCTATGTGGCAGTTTTGTGCTATTTACTATCGCATAAAAAGTAAACTAAACATCAATTCAAGTAACAATCGTTGTAAATTATTAAGATTCTTTGCTACTTAACATGCATGTTATGTGACCATCTGTACAGATCTTGATGGAAAGCGAAAAAAAATCCATTAAGGAGGAAAAGAGGCCATACCATAGCATGACTCCAGAAGCTGCAGAAAGTTTGAGAAACTCCCCAAGACCAGAAAAGGCTTGAGAAGAGAACCCAGTCCAGGATAAAGGACATCCACCACAAACAGTGTAGGCAAACATTCCGAAAACTAAAACCCACCACGAAAAGTTCAATGTAATAGCCGTACCAATGATACCATATTGAAGTTTATAAACAAACAACCAGGTGACAAAAACATGAACAATGAAGCTTATCAAAGACACCCATGCTATAATCCCTGTCTTAAGTTGGCTCTGAAGAAATCTTTGCAAAGGGAACTGAAAAGCAAATGAGAAATGAAGTGGTATCATCCACATAGCCACTATTCCTGATTGCTCAGCAACATCATCTGGTTGTCCCAAAAACTTCAAAACTGGAGTAGCAAATATGTACATCGGAAGAAGCAGAACAGAACACAGAAACAGAACAATCCATGAACGTTGCATGTAAACTCCCAACATGCTGTACTTCTTTGCACCAAAAGCTTGTCCACATAATGTTTCTAATGCACTAGCCATCCCTAACTAAAACACCAAATATAGAAAGTAGAAAACATCAAAAACCCAATCTCAAAATCATTTTTTTCAAGTGGAAAAAAGAACAAGATCGAAAACTCACCAAGAGACCAAAGTTGAAACCAACAATAACGGTATTGGCAATGGAAATAGAAGCAAGTTCAAGATCACCCAAGTGACCAGCAAAGGCTTGTGTGATAACATTCATGGAATAAATAGCAACACGGCTAAATATAGCAGGACCAACTATGTGCCATAGTTTCTTTGATTCAATCCACACCCTTGGTATTAAATTTTGATAATCATCATCAGTTTCTTTGATTGCAAGGGGCAATGATGAATTTTGTAACAAGGGAATTGTTTCTTCTACTTTTCCATCGTTCTCCATATTTTTGGTCTCTCTCTCTTTGTTGGTTTTTTATGAAGAGAAAGGAATAGCGATCGATTTGAATTTAATGATGATAGATATGATGAGGTCTAAGGTGTGAAGAAATAAATAGGTGGCACATGTGGTTATATGGTAATGCTTTTGAAGAAACTATATTCTCTAAATGAGCGAGCCACGGCACAAGACTACAAGTGAATCTGTATGAGAGGTGATGTATACTTACAGAATACCGAAACTTTATGTCATTGTTTTAGAAACTTGTAGTAACTGTAACTCAGCTACTTTACTAAAAAAAACTGTAACTCAGCTAGAAGGTGCAACTCAGTGTAGTACCGACTTGGGCTCATGGACAAGAATTTCTGAAGTTTTAGAGAAAAATTATAAAATTCTTAGAAGCTTCAAAACCGATAGTTTTCCTATAATTTTGATAATTATTGGAAGTTTTGACAGCGAAATCCTGTGTCTGAATAGACTGAATGTAATGTTGTTTAGGTGTGGAATCTCTTATCTCTGGACAGCCAAAGTTTTCGTCTCTGGGAATTAATTCTTGTCTATGTTCAGAGTCTCAGCCTAGGTAGTTCCAAAGACATCAATCCCCGATATCCCATGTATTTTTAGTAAGGAACTCCTTACTAAAATCGAAGAACTAAAATCGAATAATTGAATATTTAGAGCACAATGTACGCAGCGATCCGGGAACAAACTTGTGAAGAAGGGATGTAAAAGAGCTGCGGTTTGCATCTTTTTTTTTTTGGAAATATATAGTTTTATTATTTTATTGCTGCACTAAATGTGGAGTGTTAATTCCCCAGCCGTCGTTATATACAGTACTACCAAGGAAATCAGGTAGGACAAACCACAATTCAAAGGATGACCGATGAGAAAATGGAGCATTCTTGACACATGAGAATCCCGTAATGCTTGAGAGGAGTTGGTTGCAAGGTTGGACGCCATTTGAGCGGTGTAATTAGCCAACCAAGGGTAATATATCACCCATGATCCATAACATATTGATTACTTTTTTAACCACCTTAGGTATATGCGAACTATTAAAATATCTCACAGATTAAGATATGTTTAAGATATTTTGAGAAATATGAGTATTAGTAATATTTACTGTATGTGGTTTAGTCCCACATTGAGTAGATAGTAGGTGTTATCTCTTTATAGAAGGAGAGTGAGTCCCAATGTAGTTGTATCTAAATATAATAATATTTCTACTTTATAGATTTTTACATGGTATCAGAGCTTTAGGGTTCAGACCTAAGACTTCATGTTGTCTAGTCACTAATTGTCAGATTCAGCAATGTCAGTATTCTCTACTCTCAACCACTCGTGGCAGACCACGTGTCCAGACTACAAGCAGGTCGTCCAAACGATATAGGAAACGTAACCGCGGCAAGCTAGTCAACAACATTATTAATGACAGATTGTTACTTCGTAACGGAAGGAGTAAAAGCAATCATCAAGACAGCGCAAAAGGGGGATCTATGCCTATAAAATGAGGCATCTTCTCCATTCTCAGGGGGGGAGGCTCACATTCTCTCCATCTCCAACTCAATCACTCAAGATGAACTACGTCTGACTTGATTCCAGTTCATCAGAGAACTGGATACGTAAGCAACTTAGATGACCGATGGAGTTCAGTCAAACATCTTATACAAACCTTATTTTCCGAGATTGTAAGGTCGTGACTAAAATGTACCTCTACAAACAACTAATTATTGGCCGGATCTCGACGAATAATTTTATCTTTCAAGTTTACTTTTTTATAGTACTGTTCACCGATTACTGTTCACCATGAGTATATTCACGACACTATTCATCGAATTAATGTTCACGGGTATTGTTTATCGGGTTATTGTTCACCGAGTTACTATTCACCGCGATCTAGTGGAATTATCGTTTGTTCTATTTCTTTGGTTTTGTTGGTGAGCTCTCAATCTCTTGGCTGCCTTGATTTGTTTTTGGTTAAGATATGGGTCAAAGTTTTTTGTCTTCTCGACTTGTACGAGTTTGTGGGACTCGATCTCTAATTATTGGTTGGTTGATAAACACTTTCGTTTGTAAGGGTTTGACTCTCTTTTATGGTTCAGTTTGTAAGGGTTTGACTCTCTTTTATGGCGTGGTGCCGAGTTCTCTGGTGTTTCACAGGCTTTTTTGTTTAAGCCTTCTTATTGAGGAGTTTATCGTATGTTGCTGTCATTGATGGTTCAACTTTTCAAAGTTTGATTCATTTTTATGCCGCAGAGGTGCCAAGTACTCAGGTGTTTCACACATATACTTTTACCATCTCTCCTTGTGGTAATTCGTTATTTTTTATGTTGACATTATTTGTTGTGACAAGATGTTTAGATAGAGTTACTTGTGTTATGTGCCTTTGGATTTGAAGGGGAGTATTAGAAATATTTGCTTCTATATTATCTATCAAGTGATGTTAGAAATTTTGGTATAAGGTGCTCATGGATAAGATTATTGTTATTTTGGTTTTTAGATGAAGTTTTTTTTAATTGGTTTGGTTGCATCTCTCCTAGTTGTTTATGAGTTGTTTGGATGCATAACTTCTAATATTACGATTGATCTTTATTATTGATTCTTGGATCCAACTTAGCCTTTTCTCTTATTGGTCAAATTCTTCCATTGTTCAATGTACCCAGTTCTTAAGCTACCTCTACATGAAGAGCAGTTGTTATTGGAGTTTCTTTGGCATGTGCCAGGAGCATTTTGGAGCTACCGAGTCCTAAGAGTCTAGAGCTTTTGTTTTTGTTTGTTAATGTTGTTGTTGGTGCTTGTTCGAGGATAATACTTGCGGCTGGAGCTTGGAGATGGAAAATATATCTAATTATTATCTTTTTATTTTCTTAAGGGGGAGTCTTTATCGACACTTTCTTGAGATTAGTATTATAATTGTAAGCCTGAAATATACAGAGTCTGTATATTTTCGGTTTGAGGCCGGAGGAGTGTTGGGAAATATGAGTATTAGTAATATTTACAGTATGTGGTTTAGTCTCACATTGAATAGGTAGTAATCAAAATATGTGTTCTCTCCTTATATAAGGAGAGTGAGTCCCTATATAATTGTATCTAAGCATATATAATAATATTTCCACTTTATAGATTTTTACAAAATAAGTGATAAAGAACCTTCAAATGTATATGCTCAGATATATCATTTACGTAAAAAAGAATTGCTGATTAGGTAGCTAGCCCTACCAGTATATTTTCTCTCTGTTTTAATCGACAATGTTGTATATAGCTACACGTTTCAACTATAAGCATGTTTATATGATCTATACCCAAGCTGCTAGCCTGCTAAGATTCTTGAAGTAGTAGTAATCTTGTTTGTTAAGCGGAGACGGAGTCAATATAGTCCTATACACATCCAGTCACTAAAGTAAATTTATGATAGTACGTGGGTGCTGTGTGAATCGATTACGTAGAAATTAATTTGTTTTGCAACGCCTGATTTGGGACTGGCACAAACAAACATTTTGGCCATAAACGACATTGGCAGTTCTCTTTTATTTTCTTTTCTTTCCCATAATCCCAGTCACCCCACCCCAATCCTTTTTCTTTAATAAGTTAGCAATGTATTCAGATGAAAAATGTTACAAAAAAGTTGGCTTAATTGGGATTATATTTCCCAATTAACCTCAATCAAACCAGAAATAAATTACATCAGGAAACTCCCACCTAGTAAACAAATTCCGACCTATCAGCCTTTGTAATGTCAATCTTAGAATTATCACTAAGATTCTTGCAAACCGCCTCAAACCACTACTCGAGAAAATCATATCTCCATCCCAGAATGCTTTTGTCAAGGGAAGACAAATCTTTGACAATATTGTTCTAGCCCATGAGATTATCAGGACTCTCAAGCAAAGAAAAGACGCAGCTGGTTGTATGACCATAAAACTAGATATGAGCAAAGCTTTCGACGGAGTTGAATGGAGTTTTCTTTTAGAAACGTTAGAAGCTTTTGGCTTCTGCGAGAAATGGAGGAATTAGATTAAACAGTGCATCTCAACTACTTCTCTATCTTTTAATCTAAATGGTTCTCCTCCTGGTCTCTTTAAGCCAGAGCGAGAAATTAGGCAAGGAAATCCTCTTTCGCCTTTCCTCTTTATCATATGCGTGGAAGTTCTATCTAGACGTACTCCTTGACAAGGCCGAAATCAACAAGCAACTCTATGGGATCAAAATTAGCTGATCAAATTCTCCCATATCTCACTTGCTATTTGCTGATGACAGTTTTATTTTTTGCAGGGCTAATATTGATGAGTCTCACAAGCTCAGAGATATCCTCGATGTTTTTAAGAATGTCTCTGGCCAGGAAATAAATTTTCAAAAATTTGGCATTTTCTTCAGCAAGAACACTCACCACAAACACTAGAGATTGGTGAAACAGATTCTTAATATTAGCAAAAGCATTATTTCAGACAAGTTCCTGGGAGCACCCTTGGTATTAAGCAGACGGAGTCACAAGACTTCAATGAGGTCACTATTATACTCAAGTTTTTCAAAGGATGGAAGGCTGGAGAGCTTAGATTCTCTCCCAGGCAGGAAAAGTTACTCTCATCAAATCAGTCACTTCAGCCATACCATCCTATCTTATGTCAACATTTGATGTATCGGCTACCACATGTTCCAAACTAGACTCAATGAATGCAAACTTCTTTCGGGGACAGAACGAGAACAATGCAACCAAAACTCATTTTATCTGCTGGAACAAAGTTTGTCAACCCAAATCACAGGGCGAGCTAGGCATTAGACTTGCCTCAAACCACAACATAACTTTACTGGCTAAGCTTTTTTGGAGATTGATCAAAGAACCTGAAAAGAATTGGACATCTAGCCTTATCAAAGAGTATTCTCCTAGAACACCCATTCTCAGAGCAAAAAGCTCGTCTCATTCCTCCAAAATTTGGAAGGGCATTATAAAAGCTTGCAATGAAATCCTGCCAAACTTGTGTTGGAATATTGGTAATGGTGCAAACATTGACATTTGGTTGGATCCGTGGATCCCTACCATACGTGACCATAAACCTTTTGGACCACCACCTAAGCCAAACCAGTTTAAGTTTGTATCCAATCTTATTGATCCAATAACCAGGGTATGAAACTTGGATATTATAAACGAGTTATTCATCTCCGCAATGGCAGACGAAATTCTTAAGATCCCACTCAGTCAGACTGTTCATGACGATATTATTAGATGGTTGGGAGAGAAGAATGGTGAACTCACAGTTAAATCAATGTACAAGTATCTTAGCAGTGATTACCAAGAAAATTCACATTTTTCTTGGAATTACATCTAGCACCTCGACACTGCTCAACGCGTAAAACTTTTCTTATAGAAAGCAGTAAAAAATGCCTTGCCGACAAAGGAAAATTTGAGTTACCGGAATATAGTCCAGTCATCTACCTGATCGAGATGTAATAACCGGGTGGAGTCAACCTCCCATGCTCTCTTCCATTGTACTATGCTCAAGCGTATTTGGTATGATTCTGGTCTTGGCCTAAGAACTGAAAATTGGAACCCGAGTGATAATCTCAGTTCCGTCTTGAGTAGTCTTATCAATCGACAAAATAGTAAGCATAATATTATTGACATGTTTAGCTCTGTAGCTATAACCATGTACTCCATATGGATCGATCGGAATGACTTCATCTTCAACAACAAGCAAACTCCTATCACCGCTATCCTCTTCAGGGCAAGAACATACATCACCAAGAACAACCAACCACTTATCAGGAGTACCAATTGGCCCAGCATAGGCTCATATTGGTGTTACATATCTACAGATGCATCTTGGGTGGACAATTACACCGAAGCAGGCCTTGGTTTTGTTTTATGGAACTTTGCTGGTATATGCATTGGTGTAGGACATGCGAGGGGTTAGGTAGGGGGGGCCTTGAAGAAGAGGTGAAGCGAGCTATCCTTGAAGGACTGCAATTAGCACAACGGTTGCAAATCAATAAAGTAGTAATATTGTCAAACTGTCAAACCCTTGTTGTTGTCTTGGAGCGTAGAGGAACAATGCTTTCCTGGGGAGCAACGTCTATAGCTCATGATATATACTTCTTATTATCTAAATTAGTTGAGTGTAAACTTTATTATGTTAGTAGGACCCTGAACTTTGTCGCCCATAGTTTAGCTTTTAAAGATAGACGAGCCCTTCCATACTTTTGTCTGGACCCTATTTCAGCATGGTCCTTAGTTGAGTTATCATCGAGTCTGTAATTTTGTAATCTTAGGGTGTCGGCCTTTTGCTCACCAAAAAAAAAGATATACCACCTGTTCTTTAAGGGGTGCTTTGCAGCTTGGTCAACTGCGAAGTTCACTTCACGCCACGTACTTGAGATCAAAACAAAAGATAACTTCTTTCTTGCGCATTCCCATCGGAGTCTTATCTCCCATGGCAGTTCCGAAGTTCCAAAAGCAGTGACAGCTGCTTTAGAATCCGATTTTATCCAAATACGTCCCCATCCCTTATCTATCGCCAGTTCTGCACTTTCTAGAATTGCCATAACTTCTGCAAAATAGCTGGTGTTCTCACCCAAGTTTTTGTAAAGCACTAAGAGGACCTCACAATCACTATTTCTATACACTGACCCATAACCAGCTGCTCCTGGATTACCTTGTGATGTACCATCTGTGTTAATCTTGATTATCTCTTTGTCTAGCAGTTCCCATATACAATCTCGAAATCTTGGTGCTCGAGCAGGCTTGAGAGAAAGACCCCATCCTTGAAGGATTGCATTATCGGAAGGTTTTGAAGTACCTTTCGACAAAGTGTATGTATAATGAACTTGTCTTCTTATAGCCACTTTGCAATATGTTAAGCTTTCTTTCTTTGCATCAAACACTATATTATTTCTATGTGTCCAAATGGTTATCATTTCCGTGACCACTGCCGCATGCCACATATGTCTGATAATGGAGCTTCGCTTCTTGTTCATCTTCATGGCTTCCTTGAAATTGTTAAATCCCTTCTTACACTTGAAAGTTTCAGACAGCCAATCCCATATCTCCTTTGAGAATATACACTCCCAAAGAACATGTTGTAAGTCTTTTTCACCGTGACACCCTAAGTAACATCTTGAAGCAAATTGAAATCCCCTCTCTTTCAGACTTATTTATGTAGCCGCACAATTTTATAGGACCTTCCATGCTATTCCCGCTATTTTTAGGTTAATGTAATCATTTCATATGTAATTGCTCCACCAAACCTTCAAAGATTTCTTTCTGAGTTCCTTGTGCGCCAACTTAACTGAAAATTTGCCCTTTTGGTCAGGCAACCAAACCCTATAGTCCGTAGTGGCCGAGTTGATCTTGGGCAAATGGGACATACCTGTTTCTTGGAAATTTTCTAACAGTTGTGCAGGCATATTCCACTCACCATTTGATATGACCTAGCACAACCTTGCTCTGCATCCTTTCAACTTCTTGCAAGTAAAGGTTCAGAGAAGATTTAATAGACTTGGCCCCCCCCCACCAATTGTCACGCCACAAGTTTATATTAGAGCCATCCCTAATCACCCATTGATGTCTTGACTTTCCTTCATTGCCTTTCTTAAACTTGGCCAGATGGTAGATTTTGTGTAGTACTCGATCGATCGGGTCCCCATCTCTTGTAAAGTACTTACTTCTCCTGAAAATGGAAAATTCATCCTCTTTGTTGAGCATATGCCACACTAGCTTTAACAACAGAGATAAATTTTACTCCCTCAATTTTTGATCCCCAAACCTCCTTCAACATGGGGTTTACATACCTTGTTTCCACGCTACCGTGACTAGCTTCTTGGTGGTGGGATTTCCAATCCACAAAAAGTTTAGTATGATTCTCTCTGCTTCAATGACGGAGCTTGTTGGCCATTTATAAACCCCCATGTTATACACTACAATGCTTGAAAGTACTGACTTCACAAAAATGCATCTCCCTTGAAATGAGAGAAGCTTGTCTTTCCACTTGGTAATACTTTTCTTGATTTTGTCTATAAGAGGACTTACTGCAGTATTGGTTACTCTCCCTTGAAACAAAGGAACCCCCAAATACTTTTCAGGTAACGCACCGCCTTGAATACCCAGTAACTCTTGTAACTCCCGTTTCCTTGTCCAGTGCATGCCTCTTGCTAGGAGTTTGCTTTTGTCTTTGTTCATAATTTGGCCTGAGGACAGCTAATACATTTCCAAAAGACTAGCAATGTTTCTTATACTGTACGCATCACCTTTTGAGAAAATTATCACATCGTCTGCATATAGTAGGTGGGAAGGGCAGGGGACTCCTTTAGCTTTGGTGAGCGGCATCGAGAGCCCAAGATCTCGAATCTTATTAATTCCTCTACTCAAAGTATCTTCAACTAGAGCAAACAAAAATGGCGACAATGGATCCCCTTGTCGCAAGCCCCTCTCCACTGGAATGAAACCTACTGGACCCCCATTCACCAGGAAGGATAACCTGGCAAACTTGAGAATAGCCATAGTCATACTTATCCATTTTTTTGAGAAGCCAAATCTGTCTGACTATCTGAAGGAACTCCCAGGTCAGGGTGTCATAAGCTTGTGAGATATCCACTTTAATCGCCACACTTCCACCCTCCTATTTCTTGTTAAGTTCATTAACCATTTTTGATGCAAGACAAATACTAGCCTGAGAGGATCTTTCTTGAATAAATCCACTTTGTTCTCCGGAAATATGGATGTTGAGTCTTAGCTATAAAATCTTCGAGAAATTTTTTATGTATGAGTAATTTTTTTCATAAAAAAAAAATTGTCACCCCAACCTAACCCACCCAATTCTTTCATCTATATAGCTTTATGTCCCAAGACCATGACACATCCAAGTTAACAAAACTTGACTATTATATTTTTGGTCAAGCTAGATAAAAATACTTTTATTGCGCTACCCTTTTGCATGCACAATTACATAAGTACCCCATGACTTACCGAAAGACCAATTTATATTCAAATTCACCTAAGACACGTGTCATCATCTTCTCAAGTCTATCCAACGGTTGGAGTTTTTCCCCTACCAAATGACACCCCATACCCTTCACACATTAATTTCCCAATCTCCTTAACTATTCTCATCTAGATTTTCACAAAGGACACTTGTCTTTATCAAGTGAATTGTATTCGACCGTTGGGAACGCACAAACACCCCACTTGGTGGTTGTGAGGGACTAATATACACAACCAATGTATATTATACACGTGTCCAGCACAACTCATCAAGAGAACACTCTCCCCTCATAACAGCTCGCTTCATAACGAACCAAACTGTCTCTCCATCATGAACTAGCATCATCAGAAGACACCTCCCCCCGACGAACTCATGACAAATTGCTTCACAGCGAACCAGCAGCCTCACTTCACCTAACGACCTCATACACTCACCCTACGACCTCACTCCAAAGTGACTCGAGTCGAATGGACGACCTCGTCCTGGAGCGACCCCCATTGTCACACCCCGAATTTCGACAGAATTCGGAAAAACATTATTTGTTCCCGACTCTTCGATCTCCGAGGTGTGACGCACTCTCAACTCCCAAAAACCCATAAACAGTTTAAATATGCGGATAATAAAAAACCAATAAAAATTTTAACTTAAACAAAAGTCCTTTTCATTACAAAAATTAACAAATGAAAATACAAATAACTTTGTCTCGACTGAAACTCTATATCACCTCGAGGGAAAACAAAACATATCCTGAGATGCAACGCTAACGCAAACCACAAGCAAAGAACCAATCTTCAACACTAAACTGTCAAGACTTATCAATTTGTGTTCATTTAATGAACACACCCGATAAGCAAACATGCAAATCGGGTCAAGATTATAAAAATCTTTGGTGTGAGTAGTCCTAAAATACAACATATACTTATACCAATATATACACAAACCATCGGGCAGTTAGTTCCTCCACCGAAGCTTTTAACTTTCAACAACTAATACAACATCCTTAAGTACAATAATCTAGGCAGGTAGTTCCTCCATCGAAGCCTTAACTTCCAACAACTAATACAACATACCATACGCATAATAAAAAGACATTTAGTTCCTCCACGAGGCGCCTTAGGTTCTAACTAAACAAATAACCAATATATTACCATAATTATATTATTTACGGCTTTCTTTGTGTGTCCCTAAAATTCACGTCGTATCTATGTCTTACCTAGTTTCCCTGGCTACCACAATCGCTACCCAACGCCGAACATGTACATCCACATGCCTCCCCTTACATAATGAACCACTCCCGCGTAACGTAACCACCACGGCGGGATGCGCGACGGGGTAAATCCTCACACGGAAGCAATTATGTAAGTAATGCCACTATTCGGCATAAAATATCCGCGTCATCGTTCTATTTTGCTTAACGGAATAATCAAGCCACTATTCGGCTCGCCCGGGAGGGCCATTCAGCTTTTATCAAACGCGGGGAGGGCCAATCACATTACTTACGCCCGAAGGCCATTCAGATTAACTGAAACGCCAGAAGAGCCAATCACATGAGTTGTGGTAGTCAGGTTCTTGGATTTTCGTTACGTAATTTATTCCGGTGTCATACATTTATGACTCATAATCATTTCACTATATTACGTGCATGTCAAATACATTATTGCACTAAGCCACAATATTTAGAAAATATCTCAATTATATCTCATAACCACTTTCATTATTTCACGTGCATGTCAAATATATTATTGCACCACGCCACACTCCCGTGGGAAAATATTCACAAATACTATACTAGCATCTCATAAATAAAATAATGGAGCGTTTACTTTTATTTCTCCAAAAATATTGCATTTAATATATACATCCCAACATATCATATAATATCACCGTTTCTCCAAACGTATCGCATAACATTTTTATTATAGCGTATTAGGAATATAATGTCTCCTAATATCTCAATATCGTCACGTGTCAAAAATACACGACATCAATGTCAAATCTTTCTTAGATAATGACAACCAAATTTATACTAGCTTCCACAGCATTTTAACAGTTGATTTGTCCATACAATATACTACATAACACGTAGCACAATTAAGCAGTCAAAAGTCCACAATCAAAGCCCAATATTTACATGCTTTACACACTACTCACGTCAAATCTTAATTAGATAATGACAAACAAGGTTATAGAATTTCTACCAATATTTTATTACTATATTTATCCATATTCTTAAATATGTGAAAAACGGAAAAAAGTCAACATTCCACAGTCAACGGTCAAAGTCACCGGTCACCGGTCAATGGTCAACACATCATGGTCAAGGTCAAACTCAACATATCATGGTCAAAGTCAAAGTCAACATGTCATGGTCAAAGTCAAAGTCAAACGTCAACACATCATGGTCGAAGTCAAACTGTCGTTTCCATGTTCGACAAGTGCGCGGTCATAGTCATGGTTCATGGCTAGGGTCAAGGTGCATGGCTCATGGGCTCATGACTAAGGAAAATGGTTCGGACCCAACTGGCCAAGCCCAAACCTTAGAACCCAAAAGTCTAAAACCAACTCATTTATTCTACCAGACCCAATTGGGATCTATATTAAGTCCTATGGACTGGCCCCAAACAATATTAGAAACTGGCCCAAAACAGTTAAGTGGTTCGGTCCAAAAATTTAACTGAAACCGGCCCAACACTTAAACTAAAACTAGTCCACCACTTAAACTAAACTGGTCCGAAACAAAGGATTAATCCGGCCCAATAACTATCTAGTGTTTAGGCCCAAAAACTTCAAATGAACTGGCCCGAAACACAAATTGGTTCGGCCTAAAAATTAACTAAAACCGGCCCAAAACCAAAAACTAATATGGTCCGGCCCAACTTAATTAGACACAAGTCTAAACAGTTATACACCGACCGGGAGCACTGGATCGCTCTCACTGTCATCCCCTCCGCAGCAACAGCCGCTTGCTTCCATCCACCCCAACATCCTTCACACACCACCCACACCGATCTAAGAGAAAATGGGGTGAGTGAAAAACCCCACCACTTTGCTTCACCAAGCACCCCCGATTTTCAGTTAGAAGAACACTTCCAAATTTGTTAGATCCGACCACCATTACTGTTCTTGGGAGTTTTCGAACCCCCACAAACTCCCTACCACCACCATACCTCAAACCACCAACCCACCATACAAAAACACAGTTCAAACACAAAAAAATAAATACAAATATCAAAATCTTCAGTAGCCCAGTAATGGCGTTTTTCCTCAGGGGAGGAGGGTTGGGGGCTCGCGCCTCCCTTCACCACCACCTAATGGGGTTCCCAGTCCTACCAAAACTACAGAGTATAAAACAGGTACAGGAAGAACCATGGTTGAACATAACAAAAAAAAAAACGGCATGAAAAGTAAATGAAAGGTGGTTCTTCAGTAAATGAAACATGGTCTGTGTCTGTGTCTAGATACGAGAAAAAATAACGAATAACCACTCACAATAATGAACAGCTCGACGAATTCCTCCTGGTTCGAGTCGTCGCGTTCCAACGGTCTAGCCAACGAGCTTTCACCTCCGCCTCCATTTTTTTAAATATTTTATTATCTTTAAAACCCTATTCGATCTCTAGAAAAATGTGTTTATATACTTGGGTTCGAACCCTAAGCCCAACACAGACTCGGGCCCAAAAACCAGGCCCACGTATCCCGAATCCAATCCGATCAAATTTTAAATAAATAACTAAATTAATTAATAAATAAATAAAATAAATACGTATTTTAAATACGGGCATTACACCCATAGTGTTCGCTCACCCCGTTCCATAACGACTAGTAATGTACGCTTTCACTAATGCATTCAAGGCCGCAGCTTCAGTCACGCACCTTATCAATCGCCATAACGTACTCGCCATCATGACCTAAAGACCAGGACCTGACTTGACGCTAAAGAAGGTGAAGGACCGCCAAGGTTTTCTATATAAAGTGGACAGGAACTACGTCTGACTTGATTCAAGTCTCCCCCCAGTAGAGAGAACTTGATACGTAGGCAGTTCGTCCACACGAACTCGATCAAATCCAACCCATCAATCCCATCTCTCTCAGTTTGCCTATGATTGTAAGGTTAATCCAAATTTAACATTTACAGTGTGGTGTTGAATCGCCTAAAATATAATATAAACCACAAGTTATTAATTAGACTTTACCCTCCACTGTATTTTTGAGTCCCTACAAAGATGATTGCTTTTTCAAATTTTGTATCGGATTTCAAACACTCCCACTTTCCAATTTGGCTTCTTATGACTAGTTTGGTGAAGGAGAATACACTTGGTGGGTGGTTAAAGATTTTCCTTTAATTCATATTTGTTGATTTTAGGTTTTAGTGATATTGATTCAGTTAAAAAATAGGATTTTAACTATTGAGGTTTATTTGGGTTTTGCTATATATTTTTGAATACGGTAATAGTGGAGTTGTGGTGGGGGTAGTAGTGTATGGCTTGAAGAAGATGATACCATATTGAGAGTAGTTATGTAATTTCATGTGTAAAAGGTGTGGATGTTATTTCATATAAATTGGTTGTAACCGTCGGATAGAGATCACGAGATCTTGACACACATCCTAGATGGTTTGAATTCTAATTTAGTCTTTGTCAAAACCACATGGTATTTTTATAATTATGTCTAGAAAAGAGCATTAGAATCTTTTTATACATGCTAATAAAAAATAATAACAGTCAAACTTGGATATGGGGGGCTAGAAAACTGTATTTTATTTTGGAGTACAATTGCATAATTGCATGCACATTGATATATAATAACAGATGTTGTAGCGAAAAAAAAATTGTATAATAACAGATAGTAGCTCTCAGGGACAAAAAGAAAGAAAAAATCACTCTCAAACCCAATATTTTTTAATAATTACAAAAATTGAGGCCATCAGCTTGTTCCAAACAAATCTACCTCTTAAAGAGAGCCCGCTGTATGACTGTATCCCATAGAAGTCAAAATGACGTTTGGTTGCTTATTTGAGGCTTTTTACAAGTAGCATCTGTGGTCTCCAATTTCAAGCTTATACATATGTAGGTGGTGGTAAAGCTCGTCTGAAAACTCAAATTCTTGGACAGCTTTAACAGGATTACAAAGTTAAAACTTGAGTCCAGAAAATTCTCATCCATATAGCCTACATCATATATTAATATGGTACCCCCATTCTATCAGCCAGTACTGGTGAAGCATCGTTTGAGTCAATGTGGAACATTGTAATGACTTTCATAACGAACTAACTCTGGTTTCTTCAGCCTGTAAAAGGATCAATAAGGGAGACTCCCACAATTATTGAAAAGGAAAAACAATGACTTAACTGTTTACTTGTCTAGTTGTCTCTTCATTACCTTTTTTTTTCCAGTCAAATTTAAGAGTGATGACGGTCAATATCAATGTCTGTACAACTACTCCACTAATCATTCCAGACCACATACCCTGTTCACGATCAGTGTCATGAGGCCAAACACTTTTAAGAGTTCAGGGAAAATATATGATAAACCATCACAATCTGTAATACATCATACCTAAATCGGTTTTTGAAACTAATCGGTTGAGGAGCGATATGCGATTAATCGTGATTAATTAGCGATTTAATCGGTTATATCGGATGTATATATTTGACACTTTTAAAATATATAATAATATATCATACAAGATATTTCTAAATAGTTATCCGAGATGTAACAAAAAATATCAAATTCTCATAATCATATCTAATCAACTCAATTTTAGAGTACTACATAGACGCCAAACACAATATATTAGAGAGATATTACAATAATTTGTATACTTAACATTCGTTAAGAGAAGAAAATAAGTAAACTCTTAGCTTTGTGTGTTTATTAGGTTTTATTATTATTAATACGGTTTAAAAATCCAATTTGTTAATTTGTATTTTTTTGGTGGGAACTGATATTTTCAATAATTTTTTTTCTCGGTTTAGTGAGAAATTGGTCATCTCGGCAATTAATCGGTCAATTCGGTGATTAAATCGGCTCAGTGAGAAAAGTTTAAAAATCAGTAAAAACTAATCGGGTTACAAGCGATATGCGATTAATCAGCCGATATAACCGATATTGATAGCATAGCATACCTAACAAAGGATATCTATTTTTTCTATTGAATTCTTTGTTGGTTGTGCAATTAGTACAACTAAACTGCAATTAGTCCTACACTCCCACATCAGATAGCAATGAACCTACACTCCAATTATCAAAGTGGACCCTTACTAGCACTGAGGTTTGTTAGTTAAAACCCCACACCATAGATGAGGCCCAACTGTGACTGGGCACAGTGGTGGCTAAGGTTGGGGACAGTATAGAGCTAGAGTGAGAGATCTGTGAGGGTTCCAGCCTCCAAGCATAAGCCCTAGGTAGGTTTGGCTGCAGTCAAGTTTGGCAGTGCAATCTATGATCTGGATATCACTCAGATAGAGTGACAGATCAAATGACTAGGTTAAGTGAAAAGTGGCCAGTGCAAGGGTTGCAAGACTAAGTGAACCAGGCCTTGAATTTGTTTTAGTATAGTGAATTGATGGTGAAAACTAGCAAAAATATTATAAGAATTTACCTAGTTGTACAATGCATTAAATTTTGACTTAGGTCTTTGTTTTTCTTATCTAGATTCCCTCAAGTGCCCTGACGAGTTCACCCATGGCATTCATAATCTCCACTTTTCAAACACAAATGTGATTCTTATGAGTCTAAAGATGGACTACTTAACAAGGTCCCAAAATGTGATAGATGTAAAACTAGCATTTCACAAATAATTAATCCACCAACCTTTAACACATTTGCTAGCTCTTAGCAAGTAAACTCCTGGATTTTGGCTACCAGAAATCAGTGTCGTGCACGCTAGTCTACTGCTTCATCATAGAATAAAACTGTGTGGTCCTTTTGTAAGTGTGCAAGAGAAATCAAAGGAATACCTGAATGCCAAAATGGAAGACCCATCCCGTCAAAACTCCAAGAGGGACTCCAATGATGTAGTAGGAACCTATGTTTATAATGGCTGCAAGTGCTTGCCATCCTGATCCAACAGCCACTCCTACACGTGGAGAATTTTATGCTCAGATGTAAATTAAAATCAGTTAATGTTACTTCAATCGTCAGAGGTTGATAATTCTGTGTGGTAAGGATCTTACCAGAAAGAACTGGTTGTATGCTGTTGAGGAGAACCGTGAAGGCCAATAGGATTGATAGTTGGTTAACAGCACTAAGAACAGGTGGACTTGAGGTAAATATCAGAGCAATCTGGTTCCGAAAAGCAATAATAACGCACCAAAAGAATAAACCCACTACTAGAGAGGTGACAACTGATACTACTGTCGCAAACTTAGCAGCTTTTCCATTGCCTGCTCCAAGCTCATTTGCAACTCTTACCCTGCATTGCAAAAAGAAAAATACATGACTAAAGCAATTGGTTGAGCATTGAACTTGTGTAGGTTTTGGATAATCAAGTAAACAATCACTGCTCTATATCAGACAAATCCCACATTCCCTGCCAAATCAAAACTGGGATCAACTTCAAATGTTGAAAGAGTTGCTACAAGGCATAACCTAGTCTCAGTTCTTTTGTCACAGTAATTAAAACTATAAAGCCCACTGTATCCTGTTGAAAGTGCACTAGAAGAGCTCCCTCAGGACTCACAAAAGACAACTCAAAGTAAGATTAGATGATTTTAGAAATTGTATCAGGACCCTTTATTAAGCTAAATAAGATGATCAACTAGTCAGGAACTGTTGAATTAGGGGGGTGATATACTCCCGTACCATGATTGTTGGCTAAAATAGTACTGACCCTCAACTAATTATAGATCAATGTAAGATATACTGCAATGCATTGTTAAGACCTACTAACTCTTGATGTTTGACATAGATGAAGATACACAAGACAAAGCTCAGTAATCATTTTAGCTAGGTCTGGAAATGATTGTGACACGATTTTATCCATTTTCTAACGATTGGTGACTAAGTGAAGACCATATGCACATGACAGTAGTTGGATAGTTGATGTGGTAACGAAGTGGCATCACAGTCGAAGATAGATAGTTCCTAAGTGAGCGGGAGTGTAATAGCCCATGTGAATATCATAACAGGGTATGTTGGAAAGGCATCCCATGAGAGGTAATGGTAGGGCCAAGGTTTAGTCCGACACCGGTTAGGAAGCCTTTCTAGAACCTAATTATATTTTGGGGTGGATCGTTAGAACCACATACTCACCTTACTGTATACAACCTTTAAAACAATACTTTGATCACACCTATTTTCCCAAGACTTGAACTTCTCAATCTAACCTGTCGATGTTATATAAGGAAGTGGCTTTCTTAGTCTTTGAATGATGTTTTCCAGGACAATGTCTTCGGTGATGCTCATAAAGTTATAAGTGGAAAACAAAAAAATAAAAATAAAAATAGAGAGCTTTGATATATACCCAGTTGCAGCAAAGAACCCAAGAGTGATCATTGATTCCCAAGCATAAATGGATATGCTGCCCACAAAAATGAAATAAGTTAACTTTCTGCAGATAAGTTGGCGCGGTACAATTTGCAACACCAACTACTTGTAGCATTATAGCATGAAATAAAACAACCTATAACCATGATAATATTTAGTCATTTAGATAACTAACCAGATAGAAAGTGCATCTATAAAGCAAATTCACCTTCATTCAGAACTCCAGCCAATATAATCAAAATTCTATAATACCAACTCTCCAAGCTGAAAATTCCAAAAAAAAAAAAGAAACAAATCATAATCTGAGACCAACTATAGAAATGTAGGGGAAAACAAAATGACGGTATACAATAAAATACATACCATAACATGACACCAGAAGCTACAGAGAGTTTGAAAAAATCCCAAAGACCAGAAAAGGCTTGGATTGAAAAACCAGTCCACGAATCCGAACAACCACCACAAACTGTATACCCAAATAGCCCCAAAACCAAAATGAACCAAGAAAAATCAAGAATAAGAGAAATACCAATAAGCCCCACTTTCAACTTATACACAAAGAACCAACTCAATATCACATGTACAACAAGAACCACACCAGACACCCAAGCAATAACGAGTGTCTTAATCTGACTTTGAAGAAACCTTTGTAATGGAAACTGAAATGCAAATGCGAAATGAACAGGAATCAACCATAATGCCACTACCCCAGACTTTTCAGCTACTTGATTAGATTGTCCTGTAAACTTGAGAATTGGAGAAGCAAACAAGTACATAGGCAAAAGTAGTACAGAACAAAGAAACAAAACAACCCATGATCTTTGCAAATATACTCCCATCATATGGTATTGCTTAGCACCATAAGCTTGTCCACAAAGTGTCTCCAATGCACTAGCCATGCCTAGCTAAAAAACCCGAATCCTCAAATTACTAAATTTTGTAGAAAAGTATAGATTGAAATGAGAAAAGGGGTTGTGCTATTCTTACCAAGAAACCGAAACTGATAGTGATGATTACAGTTGTTGCAATGGAAAATGAAGCTAAGTCAAGAGCACTTAAGTGACCAGCAAAAGATTGGCTTATGAGCGTCATTGAAAACAAAGCAACACGACTGAAGATTGCTGGCCCTGCTACTTTCCACATTTTCTTTGATTCATTCCATACTCTTGCAGATAAACTGTCTTCTTCTTCTTCTTCTTCTTGAATTAATAGAAGCTCGTTTTGTTCTCTCATGTTGAGCCTCTTGTTTGGTTGGAAGACTCCAAGGATGAAGGGAAGAGAGATTTTTGGCTTTGGGGAGTGTGTGTGTTCGCTGCTTCGGTTCGGTTAACATGGCCAAATGCACATTTTTCTTGAGTTGGAGAATGGTGATTGAGTGGGACCCATCATCATTTTTCTCATTAATTCTAACTTATTTTTACTATTTTAAAAATCGCGGCCATCATCTACAGTTTTGCAATGGTAACGCCATTATAAAATATTTTAAACTCCATAATAAGCTGTATAAAAATAAAAATGGCAATTAAAATTTCGAATAGACCTTGGCTATCTCGAGGATATTTTCGTAGGAATGAAAATTTCGGACACCGTTGGATGTGTGATCCAACAGTTCGAAAATCAAAACAAAAAAAAAAAAAAAAAAAAAAAAAGAGAATGTGAGTTTGTTTTTAATTTCAGAGTAGACGATCTCATATATATTGAGTGAGTTGTCAGTTTGTCACCATCAATCCTTTTTCGTCTAATTAAATTTTGGGGTAAAAATATAAATGAGTATAGTGACTTGTCACATGCTCACATCCCACTTTACATGGGCTCTATTTTGACTATGTATTGACGATTTTTATGCCTTTGCGTGCCCATCCCATCTAGTGCATAGAAATTGCTGGTGTGATGCCAAAATGCCAAATGCACATATTTAATTGCCACAATCGATTATTTGCATTTGCTGTCACAAAAATCACCTAAATGTCTGTCTGCCAAATCTTTTACGAGTCCTCCTTTGAGAAGCCCACAATATATCATATACTCTGATATATTTGAACCCTTAATTCTTGAAAAACATAAAACCAGTTACCAGTATATCTCGACTCGAGGCAAAGTTTTGATACGGAATCTTGATATTTTGATATATACCACAGAAAGCAATGTTCTTTTTTATTTTTGGTTCTTGAAGGCTCGAGTGAGCAACCTTTTCGGTAGGAAAACAATATTTCACACGTCATTCACAATATCACATGCGAAATATGCCATTTGAAATGGAACGTCACAATGTGACAAAGCGGATAGAGCCTTTAGCCACCCTGTTTTCCATTATAATTTTCTGTAACTTTCTGTGTTTCCATAACTTAGAATCAGACCCAGGCCACCACCATATTCTGATGAGATTGTGTTAGCAAACTTAGCATATGGCCATGCCGAAATTTTAGAAATGTAATAATTTTGTTGAAATTGAAAATATTGAGAGAAATTGATGCCTATATTAGAGAAATGCAAAAGTCAATCCAATATTAAAAAACAATAAATAATTTTATTTATAGTACCATGTACACCAGATTCATCGTCATCATCCATCCATCATCAAGATACAACATTAAATCAACCCCCTCATTCCTCCCTAGAATCATCGAGAATGAATCACCAAAATAATCAACATCCAGCTCTACCAAAACTCAAACCAATTAAAAAGAAAAAAACCATACAAAGAAATACAAGTAAAAAACAAAAAATGTGAAAACTACTCAAAGTCCAACAAATCAATCAACGTCATCTCAAGATCACAGATCTACGGCTATAGAACTTCTTAGAGCAAGAAAACAGTAGCCAAAGTTCCAAAAATAGCAGATCCAGCAACAGCAACTCTGTTCAATGACCCAAGAGCTGAGCTATTAGGTGGTGGTGGAGGTGTTGATGGACCTTGAGTTGGAGATAATGGGCTCCCAGGGTTAACTGGTGCAGGTGGTGAAGCAGTGCTTGGAGATGGAGCTGGAGTTGGAGTTGGAGTTGGAGTTGCAGATGGAGCTGGAGTTGGAGAAGGAGTTGGCGGAGTTGCAACTGGTGCTGGTGTAGGTGCAGCTTGAGGTGTAACTGTTGGTGTAGGTGCTACTGTTGGTGGAAGAGTTGGTGCTGCACCTGGTGCTTGTGCTATTGTTGAGCCAATAAACATAGCTAGAATCAAGAAAACTGCTAATCTTGATGAACCCATTGTCTCTAAATATGCAAAGTATTAAGAATGAGAAGTGGTATAAAAAATGGGAGAAAGCTAGACAAAAGAGGAGGAGGAGTGTAATGAAAAATGTTTGAGGGAGAGAGTTTGAGTTTGATAAATATATTTATAGAGAAAGAGAATAAAAAAGGCCGAGAGAAACAGCAAGGAAAGGCGGTGTTGGTAAAGTTGGGTTTACTCGTTTGCTTTGTTGAAATGTTCTGTTTCAAGTCATTTTCATGACACATTATTTTTTTGTTAGTGTCAAGATATGGACGAAGTAAAAAAATATTTAGGAGCTTCATTTTTCTTCTCTTGGTCTGTCTTCCGCGTTAACTTAATCAATTCAACAACTATTTGCGTGGTCGGTTAAGTGTTCATTTAGTTTCAAATTACTTCAAAATTCGTAATTAAGAGCTTCGCATTATTTTAATTTTCAAAGAGTTACATGACTTTACCTATAAGTCATTTTGTACTCGATATTTATGTAAAACCTATTGGAGTATTGGACACAATAGATTTTAATTAGTTAATTATTTTGTTAATATTTAATGCTGTATTATAGATTTATAGTCTTTTATGAATTTTTGGTAGGCCTAAATTGATAAATTAGTGGTAATGAACGAATGAGGAACAAGTAACATGGACAGGCGTATTTGGTTGCTTCCATGATGAACGTTGCAAATAATTCCACAGTTGGTGACTCAATTCCTTTGGTCATGGATTATTTTGTTCCAAACACTATTTCTTAAAACATATTTTAGAAGCTGTCAAGCATTAGAACGCGCAGAGAATATGGGCGTTTGTTCGATATTTTAGTAGTGTTGGTAGTTGCTAGGTAGTCCATTTCTGTCTGAACATTTTTAAGCTTGTTGGCCAACGATACCCTTGAATATAATGTTATGGTATTAAGGAGTATATATTGAACTTACAGATTTATGTAGTGGTGATAGATTATGAAAGTTTTATATATATTCTAACATCATTAAATTTGTACCAATTAGAACATCTTTAGGTGGAATATCACCTCTACATTTTTCTCCACAATTTGGAATTTCGCGAAAAACCATTTCTAGGCGGAGACAAATATGGAGTTACCACCTGTCTAGCCGCATCCTTGGATGCAAATTTGTGATTTCGGATGGAGATGCGGCACGACACTGGTAACGTCGAGCGCCACTCCTAATGTCGCCCAAATATTTTTTTGACTTTGACCACAATACACCGCGCCATTACTAATGGTGTGCGACAGTAGGAATGTCGCGTGAGAGGGGGGGGGGGGGGGTTAACTTTTTTCAACTTTGGGCGACAGTAGTAATATCGCGCAACAGTACCAGTACCAATGGCGTGCGATAGTGGTACTGGCACGTAGGGTAGACTATACATACAGATTTGCGACCGATATTTACCTCCACCTAGAGTTGGTCAAATTTTGAGAACACTTTCTGCAAGTTTCGGCCTCAAACAATGCAAGTGATACCACCACCACCTAAAGATGCTCTTACTAGTATTTTACTTGTTTACTAAGAGTGCGCTAATCTAAATACTATAAAGAGAGAAGGCAACTCTATAGTAGTATTTTCCCATTTTGCCCCTAGGACTTTCTAAATATTATAATTGTTATTTTAGGAACATTTTGTAATATCTTGCAAGTGGAGAGTAAAAATGTCTAGGGGTGTCCACGGTTAAGTTCGGTTCGGTTCCTATTGAAAATTTTAACCGAACTGAAGTCATCGGTTCTCAAAAACAAAAACCGAAACCAAACTGATATATCTCATAAACAGATTTTAAACTGGACCAAAAAATCGGTTCGGATCGGTTCAGTTTTTTAGTTTTCACCATATCAAACGAAATAATAAGAACAATAACAGATATGGAAATTTGATCTTTGTTACCAATTAATCCAATTATTACAAAGTAAGCAATGATCAACTCCAATCAAATATTATACTCAGTATGAAAAATCAAATTAAGATGAAAAAAGAATATAAGCAATTGGCTTGATTGTATAAAGAGCAGAAAGAAGATTCCACTAATAATCTAGATCCAAAACACCATATAATTTTTTTCACGATGAATTAATTGATGATGAATCTTTGAAGAATATCAAAAACGAAAAAGTGAGAAGCTAGGGTGAGAAAAAAAGACTTTAATTGAAAATAAAAATAGTGAAAACACAAGTGGGTGTTGCCTTGAAGCCATTGAGAGAGGGAAGGAGAGAAATGCATGCTGTGGCTAGTTGAAGAGAGTTTTAGAGAGCACAATGGACTTAGGGTTTGCTGGATCAAAGCGAAATAAGCTCATTCTAAATCAATGGCCATAAACTCATTCTTAGATCTAAGGGTCAACTAATAGTTAATTCTTGAAAATATGTTTCTATTTATTACTGGACACCTATTCGGCTCGGTTCGGTTAACCGAAGGTAGAAATCGTAAGCCGAACCGACTGACATCGATTTAACATTTTAGAACTCAAAAACCGAACCGGGTATGTTGAAAATCGAAAAAATTGGCTCGTTCGGATCGGTTTCTCGGTTTTCATGAACAGCCCTAAAAATGTCCCACTAATAGAACTTTTCGACTCCACCGATATTTCATTTTCCCGTTTTACCCCACCCAACTATTGATATTATAATACAAAAACATTAGGGGTGGCAATGGGTCGTGTTGGGTCGGGTTCGTGTCGTGTCATATTCGAGTCACGTATTAGGAGAGCAAACCCAAACCCGACCCAATTACTAATCGTATCGAGTTTGTCAAATCCAAACCCAACCCGACTATATAACGAGTTACTCAACGGGTGACCTGCTAAGATAGCGGGTCAATTTCATATCAGTTTTGGATCAGATTCACAGACAATTTGTATGCAAAATATTTAGTATTTCACGATTTTATTTATAAAAAAAATATATAAAAAAATATGCATTAATTTTCAAAAACCATTTATAATTTAATTACATATTAATGAAAATTGAATAATGAAACATATCTTTATCGAATGAATATCAATATGACAACTAATCCTTCTCCTTTTAGTCATTTATTTTAGGTAGTTTGGATGATAGATGAGATTTTAGATCAGTTTTGGATCGGATTCACAAACAACATGTATGCAAAATATTTAGTATTTTACAATTTTATTTATCAAAAAAACATATATGTATTAATTCTCAAAAACCATCCATAATTCAATTACATATCAATGAAAATTGAATAACAAAACATATATTTATCAAATGAATTAATATAATGGCTAATTATTCTCCTTTTAGTCATTTATTTTATGTTGTTGGGATAATGAAACTTATCTTAAAACAGGTTATACAGGTCACAGATTGATGACCCGACCCATTAGACCCGAGAACTAATCGGGTCTACTAACGGGTTACTTTGGTTAACATATGTGACCCTAACCCAACCCATTTATTTGACGGGTTCGATGGGTCAACCCTTAAATGACCCAAAAGCCTTTTTTCTCAATCCAAATCCCCTAATTTCGTATCGGGTTAGTGGGTCGTGTACAAAATTGCCACCCCTAAAAAACACTATAAAATGAGTAAATAGATTTTTATATAAGGGTAGGTGTGTCATTCAAGTATAATATGATTTTTTTTTATACACGGGCCTCAAAATTTGTCGTCATTAAGCCATTTTGTTTATTTTTGCATGACACGTGTCGACAAACCAAAAAACAATAAAAAGAAAAAGCCTTTTTCCATTTTCCACTTTTGTCCTCATTTTTTCCATTGTATTACACTACTCGATACACAATATACTTGATAAAGTGAATTAAATTTAAGGGTCAAACCGTAATTATAAATTTTGGTTCCTAAAATATTCTTACTCAAGTGCAAAAATTACTATAGCATAGACAATTTTTCATTTTCCGATTTAACCCCCCACCCAATTCTTGATATTACACCTACCAAGTACACATTGGAATTGAAATTTTAAAATAAATACAAGGGTGAAAACGTAATTTAAATTAGATGTCTCTAGTCATGTAAAAAAAGTGTTTAAATTATGGACCGTTAGATAAATTTCTAATTTGAATTCAACTTTTAGTAGAATTAGATGTGTTCAAATGAGCTAAGTTTTTGTAGAGATGGTCTCCATGATGTGGAGATCATATCCCCAGAAAATCAACTATATATATATATATATATATATATATATATATATACAATAATTTTCTAAAACGTAGCCATTTAAGTTAACTTAAAATAAGTACGTACGTAAAACTTCACCTACAAAATGAATTCAAACCTATTTTTTTTTTGTGGTTATGAAGCACTCACCATAATGATTATCTTCCCAAAATTTCAACTCATTTGGAAACCTCTAACATAGATAAAAATTGTTGTCATCTTTAAAAGAAATCTAACGGTCCATAAATGTTAAATTTTTGTAATTGTTTTTTTGCCAATGTTAGAGGTTTCCAAATGAGTTGAAATTTTGTAGGGATGATATTAATATTGAGTATATCACATCTACAAAAAAATAGGTTTAAATAGGTGAAGTTTTGTTACTTTTAAGAGAAGGACTATATATATATATTAGCTTGTAGGCCCGTGCATACGCACCGGTTCTTTTGAAAACATTTAGATTTTTTTTAGAAAATTGGGACTACTGTTTTAGTCACTAACCCGTTTTAATTTTCTAACAAATTTATTTTAATTAAGTTTTAAAAACCCGTTTTTTCAATTAGGAGAGAGATTCTGTTTTAATAGGAGAATGATTTTTGTTTTAATTATATACACTAGACTTTCTCTTAATTTTCAATAGGAGAGGAATTCCTATTTTAATAGGAGAAGGATTCCCGCTTTAATTAGAGAATTCGTTATAATTAGAAGTGTTATAATTTGTTTTAATAGGAGAAGAATTCTCGTTATAATAGGAGAGAAATTCCTGTTGTAAAAAAAAATTTCTATTTTTCAAATATAAAAGAAATTATTGTTTTAATAGAAAATGACGTGGAATTTTAATAAAGCTAAAAAAATACTCTTTGTGGGAGCTTTAATATTAAGATATAGATAAATATATAATTAACCATCTCAGTTTCTAACGATTCAACTCACGTTCATGCGCTTGATGGTGGGTCTAGAACTAATTCGAAAATGCTTTCAAAATCAGAGTTCAATTCTTTGGTTATAAGGTCTCTTTCAGCAAAGACTATCCTAGAAAATGCCAAAGTTCTTGGTCAGTGAAGGAGACTGGCAATTAATTCAGGAAGAGGGGTACCGTGGTACATAATTATTCCAAATTTTTCTAAAAATTTATATATAAACTAATTAAGAAAATAAAAGTGGTAACAAATGCCGAGTTCTATTTACAAATGTCGCATGGAAGTAAGGAAGCATTTTGAGAATATGATTTTATTCTACTTAATATATTGATTTATGGAGAATATTTTGTCAAGCCTCCATGAAAATACCTTATCAAATTATCAGGAGAGTTGAAAGAGAAAAAATGCTTAACAGCTTATCGAAATCTCGAAGTATGGCGTTGAACCCTAAATAACATTGTTCTAGGATTTCAAATCTTAGTGCGTTAGTGCCAAACCAAAAAGGGCAAAAACTCTTGGTGTCAATTTCGTTAGTTCATCACGATCAAAAGTTTGAAGGCTAATATCGTAACCTTATGACAAAATATGGAAGCTTCTTGCTTTTTTTTTTTTCGATAATAACCCATCATGGAAGCTTCTAGCTTGCAGTGACAGGCATTTAACTTATTTTCTTTTTCGATGAATGAGTAGAGAGAACATTTCTCTTTTTTCCATATGGTTGGTGAGAATAAAGTAATCAAAAAGATGTGTGCAAAAAGCAAAGACAGCCTTAAGAATAGCACAACATACGCTGGTTCCATATGATGCCAATGATAATCATGGAATGGCATTTTGAGGGTGGGACCATTTCTAAACGAACCTGAAACATAGAAAACTGAAGAAGGCCTCGTGCGAGTTATGTAGTTGGTCTCATATCACAATCTCATCAGAAGTAATATGAAACATTCCAAGTTGCATGAGTTTCGTCAAAGTTCAAAGAGTACTCTTCTGATGAGCTCGCCCGTGTCTGAACGACGTTGAAGGTCGACTTCAATAGTTAAATATGGCTGTTGGGTCTGCCGAAGAAGCACTTGGCCCCCGGCTCCAGCCGCTCATTGATCATGACCAACTCTACAGTCCAGCATTGATCATGACCAACTCTACAGTCCAGCATTGATCATGACCAACTCTACAGTCCAGCGACTCAGCCAGAGTACCAGGGTGCACTTGTTAACATGAATGCACTGTAAACTATCTTCTTTATTGTATTTTTTTTAGAAATGTGCTGAGGTTAGGCAAACCTCCACCTGTATTAGATTCTCAAGTAAAGCCTTGTTATATCTTCCTCTACTATTTCAGAGAGAGTTTTACATAGGGGAGAATAGAAAGATATATGTTCCTCATTACAATCTATTGATAATTTAGCCAAAAAGTTAGCAGCTCTATTCACTTCTCTAAATACATGCACAAAAGAAATCACTTCCATGTTGCTAACGTATCTTTTTATAGCTGTGACAAGGTTCCAACAGTTCCAGGGTGCAACTTCAATACCTTTCATGATTTGGATTGCTCTCAGCGAGTCAGAATTGACTACCACCTTTGCTATATTCATAGATAGTTACTAGATAAACCTATATGAATTGATTTTATTTCCTGGTATGATACAAATTTAACAGAGCCACCTCCAGAGAAAGCAAACACCACATTTCCTTCTGCATCTCTTCCTGTCCCTCCATAGCCCACTCCTTCAACATTCATAGCACCATCACAGTTAAGTTTAATGATACCTAGGGGAGGGGGTATCTAGTTACATTGGGTGACTTGTTTCTGCTTATATATAAACTTTAACCCAATTCTATTTGCTAGAACTCTGATTGCCATCGAATCCTTTATGTCTTCCACCTTGACTTCAATATAGTGCTTCATCTTAGACATGAGAAGAAGACTTACATCCTTAGCCTCTATAGATACACCATTGAACCTCCTGTTATTCCTTTCTTTCCAAATGTAACCAATAGTTGCACATACAAAGACCTTATAAATTTCTGCTGGTGGTGAGTTTCCTCTACAAAGGTTCATAATATCACACCATTCTCTATTAGAGTGAGAGATATTTGCAGTGAGACCAATAGAAGTTTTAACTCGAGTCCACACTTCTTTAGAATATAGGCAATCCAAAAAGAAAAGGTGTTTGGAGTTTTCTTTATGGCCCTAGCAAAAACAACAAGAAGAGGATGGCATGACCTTTTTTGTAGACTAACCTATCTTGGGTAGGGAGACTCCCAGAAAAGAGTTGTCATGCATTGAAGGAGATGAACTTTGGTAGTACTAATTTTCCCCACACTAGACCATACCAAGGCACCTTAGCCTTTATTTTTCTAAGACCATCATAAGCTGACTTAGTGAAGAAATCATCCGAGGAAATTGGAATCCAAATAATCTGATCTTCAGAGAGCTCATTAAAGATGTCAGTACTCAGGATTGAGTTCTTAAGATGTCTTTTAGGTAGATTGCGGATGGTGTCATTCCATCTACCTTGATCAACTAACTTAGAAACTCTTGCATCATCAGGGAGATTGATAAAAGTTCTTGCTGCAGAGTTCATGTGCAATGGTGAATCATCACACCAAATGTCATGCTACACCCTTTAGCTATAATGTATCTTATGAATCTCTTAGCATACTTTCTATGATTGATAATAGATCTCCAAGACCAAGAACAATTAGAAGGAATATTCATAGTCTATTTTTTTTAATATGCTCATTCCAAATCCACTTGTTCCAAAGGTTGCTTTCCTTTCTTGCCAGCTTGAAAACTAGACCACATAATGCACCTCTATTCCATATAATGGGATCAGCAATGTCTAGGCCTCCTTCTTGCTTTGTATAGAGTAAGTTTGCTCTATTTTTTTGATGCATCTTGTTAACCATTTGAGGGCCACACCATAAGAATTTAATGCACACCTTTAAAATCTGCAATATAACATTTTTTGGCAAAAGGAAAGTTCTTACCCAATAAGAGTGGAAAGATGACAAGATGGACTGGATGAGTTATAGTCTGCCAGTATGACTCAAATGATTACTCTTCCAGGTTGTGATTCTTCCAATGACTTTCTCGATGAGGGGAAGACAATCCTGAATACTCAGTCTGGAAGAGACTAGAGGTAGGCCAAGGTACTTGAGAGAGAGAGAGAGAGGGGGGGGGGGGTCAGAAACTTGCACACCTATAATCCTAGCAAGAATAACTCTTCATCTCGTTGCATACCACCAATAAAGATAATAAAGATAGATGACGTACTAAAGTTAATATGGAGCTCTGTGGCATCAGTGAAAAAGATAAGAAGTTCCTTTATAGCATTTAGAGATCCATTGTTGCATTTGGAAAATACAAAGATGTCATCGGCAAAACACATGTGAGTGATCTTATACTTCATGCATTTGGGGTGAGGTAAGATAACTTTATTCACAAAACTCTTATTCATAAGAAAGTTTAGAATTTCCACAATAATAACAAAGATGTAAGGAGAGAGGGGATCACCCTGCCTCAATCCTCTCTTGCCTGGGAAATAGCCATGAGGTGCTCCATTTATGATAATAGAGAAAAATGCAACGGAGTAGCAGCTAGTGATCCAGTCTAGGAGGAAAAGATGATAAAACATCAAGCATATATGCAATGATTGTCCAGGAGACAATATCATATGCGTTTTGAAGATCCACTTTGAGTGTACACCTAGGGGAGCCATGTTTCCTAGTGTAAATTCTTAATAGCTCATGAGATAAGAGTATATTCTCTTGTATAGATCTTCCAGGAATGAATGCAGATTGACAAGGAGCAATCAATTTATCCATCTTAGAGAGACATTTGTATATGACATTTGTGCAAGCTATAGGTCTATAATCACTAACCTTAGAAGCAGGAGTCTTCTTAGGCACAAGAACAATAAAAGTAGAATTGATACATTGAAGGATATAATTGTGTTCAAGCATATAGAGCACATAGTTTACCATGTCATCTCCCACAATAGCCCAGCACTTCTTAAAAAAGAAAGCATTGAAACCATTAGGCCCAGGAGCCTTGTTATTTTCCATACTAAAAAGAGTGGCTTTGACTTCGTCATAGGATGCTTCCCTATCAAGATAAGTAGATAAGTAGCATCAGAATCTGAGATGACTCCTGAAGCTTGCATAGAGTTAAAGAACTCTATATTATAAGCAATATTAGTTTCTTGGCCAAACAAGGATTCATAGAAGTTTAGGAACTCTAAAGAAACTTGGTCAGGGCCATTTAATGTAACTCCATTTCTATTCTCAATTTCCCAAATTAGATTTCTTCATGTTTTTTCTCCTTGATGACATTAAAAAAATAAGCATTGCATTTGTCATTGAATTGGAGCCAGTCACAGTCAGCTTTTTGTCTCAGGTCAACTTGTTCCATCTTAGAAAGAGAAGTGCAAGAGCATCTTGCTTCCTTTTCTTGCTGGGAGAGGAGAGCATTTGAAGGAGAGACTTGAAGAAGCTTCTGAATATCATAGAGTTTCTCCGGTCTTAGCTGCATTAACTCTTGCAGGAAAGTTTGATAATTTTCCTCTAGACCATCCTCTGATTGCCTTCTTGAGCTTTCTTAACTTAGAATTAAGAATATATACAGGGTTTTCTTGCAAAGGAATATCCCATACCTTCAAAAGAACCTCCTGGAACCAAGGGTGCATATACCAGATGTTGCAGAATCTGAAAAGCATGTGAATCTTTTTTGAGCTATGCCAATGTATAGAGATTGGTGAGTGATCAGAAACTCCTGGAGGGTGGAGGGTGGAATATAGCTTCAGATGAATAAGTAGAGCTCCATGCAATATTGATAAGACATATCAATTTTGGACATCTTTCTAGAATTTCCATCTGCATTGTTAGACCATGTATAAAAGCTTCCTGAAAATTTCAAATCAGTTAGTCTAGTAACTGTAAGACAATTCATGAAACCCATAGTTTCCCTTGGGTGTACAACTACACAACCAACTCGTTCATGTGAATAAAGAACATTATTGAAATCACCCAAGACACACCCTGGTTCAGAGGAGAAAGACCTCAAGTTCTTCAGGTAATTCCACAAGGAAGTTCTATCATGACTCTCATTACTTGCATATACAACAGAGAGAAAGAAAGCTTTTCCATCTAAAAGATTGGTCACATAAAAGTGGTCACATAAGAGTGGAAGTTCTATATTGTATTTTAATACAGCATCTGACGGTGAATTGCACACTCTTGACTTCTTGATAAGGGTGGAATTTGAGCTAATCAAGCCGAGCTTCACTGCGCTCAAGCTCGGCTCGTTTATTGAGCGAGCTTTGAAAAAAACTCGATCAAGCTTGGCTCATATAATATATGAACGAGTCCGATCCAAGCTTTTAGCAAGCCGAGCCCGAGTTGAGTAACTCGGTTATTTTACACTACAGTGATGCTATTTAAGTTTATCGAGTCGAGCTTCATCAAACTCATTTGTTACACGAGCTATAATATAGGCTCAAACTTGGGTCATCATTTATTAAATGAATGAGCTCGAGCCGAGCTAAATGAGCCAAGCTCTAAGCGGAGCCCGAGATGCTCGGCTCAAATTCCACCCTTACTTCTCGAGTCTTGAATCGAGATTCTAGAGTGGTGTATATATAGTCTGGACGTGGCAATGTTTTTTTTGGTACCAAAAAAGATACACTCCAATTAATGAAGTGGGCTCTCTCACTCCCAAAAACCGTGAGGCCGTTACAGTTAAATTCCATTATGTGAGGTCACTGTTAGGGAATAATATCCACATCCAATGGATATTAGACACGTGTTCAGCACAAGTGGAGCTATCAACTGACCTTCGCCACACACACCTTCAGGTCGCTTGGACATGCCCCACACCGCCATATCACATCAACTCAAGCCAAAGAGCATGATCTATGCACAGAGATCATAGAGATCGTCCTACCAGTTTGACTGGTACAAGCGACCTCCAGAAGGTCCACACTTGCTCATACCGTAACGGTTAGTAACGTATGCCACAACTGTCACACACCATCAAGACCGGAGGTCCAGATACGCACTCCATTACTCCACTACTACTTGCCATCATGACTCATTAAATGACCTCAAGTCCTGAACTTGACCTGATGCGGGAGAGGAGGAAGCGCGGACAACTCACCTATATAAAGAGAAAAAGAACTACATCTGACTTGATTCAAGTTATACCCAAGAACTTGATATCTAGGCAGCTCGCATCTATCACGAACTCAGTCAAACTCACACCAAATCTACATTCTCATCCCTACTCAAAACCTATAAAGCTTACACCAATTCGAGCATTTACTGTCACGGGCCATGCCATTAGTTGGGTTGTAGGTTTAGTTGTTGTCAATCCCGACACATTTGTCGTGCCCAGGGACAAACCCAGGTACTAGTGAGGGTTTGAACTTAGCCAACCACAGAACACTTTGACTCAACTGATTTTGCTAACAAAAATACAAAGATTATTAATGTATATACACTTCCTTACCACTTCCATTAATCCTTCTATTTTTAATTCTCATTCTCTCTTCACATTCACAATCTCACCTCCTTTTCTCTCAATTTACTTAGTAAGTTCTCGAAAAAATTTCTTGCAAGTCTGCTTTTATTGATATTCTATCGATCCGCCTTAAAATTTTAAACTCAATTATTTTGAAGAATGCACATATTTTGAAAAAAAAAAAAAAAAAAAAACAGTTTTAACAATATTACTTCATTTTTATTGCTTAGTTGTTGACTTGAATACCCTAGAGAAAAACCCTAGGTCTGTCTCTGGTCATGCCCCCATATATATGACTATGTGTTATGGGTTGATTCAAGATACAGACTTAAAGCAAGTCCAATGAGGAGCTGTTAAAAGAGTGCCACATATGATTTGTAGACTTTTTAGCTTACCAGCTAAATTTGGCAGGCCAAAACATGAAAAACCAGTCCAATAGGTCATTTTTTAGCATTTTGTCGAATTGGAGGATGGACGGAATTCTGCCATCCTCATCCATTGAACAATGACTGTGGATAGTACATACGGCATAAATTGTGTCATATGTTGCAATTTAACGCACGAACATTAGAAATTGTGTCATCCGTCTCTTGAAACTTATTTTTAGTAGCTGTTTGACAAAGCCACAAATTTATCTGGGTATATCACACCAACCAAATTTAGGACCCTTCTAGCAGCCCCATTGGAATGGTTATTTGGTGTTTGAGGTGCTCTATGGCCTGCCTTTTGCAGCCCATACATGTAACTCCCCATTGGACTTGCTCTTACAAAGCCTAATGTTGATCGATTCCAAACTACATGATAGTCTCTGGTTTTTATTTGTTGTACCAAATTCATATCAGGAGCCACTTGACCGAACAGATAGAGGAAAGCGGTGAATATGTTAGTTCCAATGTTTAAAATTTTGAACGGAATCTCAAAATCCCATCGGATATCTATCTAATAAAAGATAACTGTGTGGGGCCCAAAGGGCCCCATCTAATGGTTGTTATTCATTTTCAGAAAAATATGACGTGGCGGAATCTAGGTGTTTGAAGAGGAGTGCATCCAGTTTGCTATCCCATTCAACATCCAATTTACTTTTTGATGGGACATCACATTGATGGGCTATTTGGCTATTAGAGGTGCTGGGTTACAGTGTCGTACGGCACGGGCACACCCTAGTTTAAAACAAAATAGAATCGAAATATCAATATAAGGTCGAAAAGTGTTAATTTAGAAATTTAGTCGGAACATATTGGAATTCCGATTTTTCAACAATTCAAAATTCTAAGAATTTCAAAATCTCAAACTGTGGTTTGGTCTCCTTAATCATTTTACACCATGACAATGTGCTGGCTTCTTGACAGTTACATCATTGATCATTGTAACCTATAATCAATTCGTCATCATTAACACTTTCTAAGCAAATTTCTTAACTCCTAAGTTTCAATATATATGTAAGACTAGTATGCAATTTGTGCTACACACCAGTTCTTGTAAGGCTTTACATAAAATGATATATTGTCCATATTCCTTTTAGATCCATATCCAACTGTTGCATCAACAATAATGATCAAGAATCATAATGATAAAAATTGTATTTGACCTTTTTTGTTTGAGTCAATTTGTCACTATTTTGCACATAAAGTTTGGAAAATAAATAGGAAGGAGGTGGTTTGGAATAGTGCAGGAAAGTATTACTAAATAATGAAATAGGGCGGGTGCTTACAATTATGTAGGAAGGTATTACTGAATAATGAAATATGTGGGGGAAAAAAATACATTGTTCGCTTGGTTAATGTAGAGAAGAGATAAATTCACAACTTCACAGACTTTCACATATTTCTCTCGTGACACCACAGGTGATTTTTTTGGTGATTTTTAATTTCCAACTTCCAACAGCTTTTTCAAGCATCCAACGGCTCTTTTTTGAGTACCGCTAGTCGGACTTTCACTGGAGTTTTAACTCCACAACATGCCTCACAGGAGATTCATCTCCATAACACGCCTCACAGAAGATCCATCAACTGATTCCCCGAAATCTTCTTCTCTTCCATTAAAAAAAAATAATAAAAAAATCCAATCTTGTATCACCAAATCAGATCCTCCACTATTCTCTCACTGTCCGAGCATTCTTGAAAAAGCATTCTATAACACCCCGTGTTTTAATTCTTTTATTTTCCTAATAATAATAATAATAAAGATAATAATAATAGATAATAGATAAAATAAAATAGGATAAGTGTTAGTGGAAATAGGAGACGTGGGTTTATGGGATAAACCTTCTTCCCTATTTCGGGGGTTTTGTTTTGAACGAGCGTAAAACGTAATAGGTCGGTAAAAAACACGCAAAGAGTTTTACGAGAAAGGGAGAAGTTTTACTAACAATGTAAAAGGAAGATTTTTTCCGGTAGCCGGGTCGATAGTTGAGCTAAAGGTGAGTAGCTATTTTTGCTATTTCACCGAAAGTTATAGTTTTCGTATATCGGTGTATAGTTTTCTGTTTTTATATATACTGCTCGTTATCTTGTTTTATTCGGCGTCGTGTTTGTCGGGTTGTTAAAAACTCTAGTGAAAACTCGGAATTAGCGGTCGACGCGCTTTATGGCCGGTTAAGGGCAGTTAAAGCCAAATATATAGAAATCGTCACTTTTCTTTGTTTCTCTGTTTGAACTCTTTTTTTTCTTTACTGTGGCTTGGAATGTGGCTTGGAAATTTGTGGATTGATGTCGGGGGTTACAGGTTGATGTTGTATTATTGTTGTTTGGGTGAGGTTGTTAACACTTGAAGGTGCGTCAATGGCGGCACGCCCATCCTCCAGTAATATAGTTTGAACTATTTTTGGTCGATTTTGGTGGTTGAACTCTTGTGCTATGACTTTGTATTCCTGGGTTTGATGTTGGATTGGGTGGGGGCTGTTGAGTGGAGCTTGACGCACCATTAATGGTGGCCGAAATTTGTAGATCTAGTTTTGGGGGAAGTTTGGATTTAAGGATTTGAGGTTTTAGCTTTTATTAAAGTGGTGGGGGTTTGTACCCTCTCCATTTTCGGTTTGTTGAAATTGGTGGTTGTGTGGAGGTTTGGGGTGGTCGGTTTTGGTGGTGGAGGGAGAGAACTGTTGGAGAAGATGAACAGTAATTTCGGGTTGGGCTTGGGCCTTAGCAAGTTTTAATTGGTTGGGCCAAAACTTTATATTTATGTTGGGCCGGTTCTATTTCTTGCTGGGCCGAAATCTAATTTAAGTGGTTGGGCCTTAGCCAGTTTAATTAAGTTTTGTTTGGGCCTTTTCCAATTAGTTTTCTTTGGGCCAGTTTCTAATTTATGTAGGTTGGTCCTTATGTCCCCAATTGGGTCAGGTAGAGTAAATAAGTTGGTTTGAGACTTTTGGGTTCTAAGGTTTGGGCTTGGCTAGTTGCGTCCGAACCATTATCTTAGTCATGAGCTGAGCCATGCACTTTTGACCTTAGCCATGAACCATGGCTATGACCCTGAACCTATTGAATATAAAAACGACAGTTTGACTTTGACAATGAGGTGTTGACCTTGACCGAGTTATTTCATTGACCCGGGGTTGACTTTGACCAGTTGACCCAATTTGACTTTTTAACTCGGATTATGATTTGGGCTATTAGGATAGGTCTAGGGCTTTTTGCATGCTTGACTTTAGGCTAAGACCTTTATATATACGTGTGTATGTGTATTAACTACTACGTGTTTTTGTGGTATTTTATGATATGCAACGTTATGACACTAAGACATCCCTGAAATTAATAACGCGTAAATCGAAAATACAGGAATCAAGATACTCATTCGTTCTCTGAAATGATATATAAAATAAAGTTCAATAATGCGTAAATAAATTTACCGCACTCTTTTAGAACTCTCCACGCCTCAAGTTTTGGAATTTAGTTTTATTTGTTGATGTCATATGTTAGGTGGGCATTTATTGAATGTGCCATAAATGGCCCGTTAAGCGTTATATAGGGGTATTCATTGAATGTGCCATGAATGACCGTGATTCTTTGGACCGCCTGTAGAGGAACTAAGGTATTCGCCTTCTTGAGGGTTTGTTGTATTCTTTGATTATCGCGAAAGTGTTTGGGTTTACTTTTGAATGCCTAATATAATATCTACAAAGGTTATATAGAAGTTCTAACTTTCTTTTTAGGAGGGTAGGACTTAATAACATTTTGTGTGAGGACGCCGGGTCCTACCCTTATAAAGAAATGGATATCGATAAGTTTTAATTCAATGGTTTAGATATTAAAACGAGTTATTATAATGAGTTATATAATAGAAGTCTTGCTTGGGAAGAAATTATGCCGGTTAAAATGACGGAACTACCTGTCTTCCAAGTTGTGAATGATTAAGTTATGGGATAATATAAAGTGATTGTTTGAATAATTAAAGTATGATAATATTTATATGTGGTTAATCTACTCATACCAGCAAATTCCATTTTGCTGACCCATGTTTGCTTTGTTTTGGCAACGTGGGTGTGTTCTTGGGAACACAGGTGGAAGGCAGTGGAACCGCGGCATGTGATTTGGATTCTCACCTGGAGCAGTCTGGGAGTTTAGTTTATTAGGTCTGATCTTTTGGAAGTATGTAATAACGTAGTTTTCTTTTCATATGACATGAGAATTGATGTTGAAGACATGTTATTCTTAGAGTGGTTTGATGTTTTATTGAGACGGAAGATAGACTTTTTATAAAGTAATAAAGAGAATTTTGGAGATTATTTTTGTTGTTAAGTTGATTCTTTAGGATGTGAGTTTTAGGTTTTGACATGTGTTGTATCCACCCCGTCATAGCCTGGGTTTTTAGACAATTAAACATAGTGGTGTTTGAGATATTTATATTTCAAATATTCATTATTTTTAATTGTTTAGAAAATCGGGCTGTGACACATTCCCTCTCTGTTTTCTCTCACTGTCCGAGCGGCTTTTTCAAACAGCTCTTTTAGTTAATAACGACTCTTTTGAGCACCACCGCTAGTCGGAAAATCATCAGAGTCCACCTCCACGTCAAGCAGCATCAGGAGAACATCTCCACCTCAGGCTAGTCCTATTTGAGAAAATTAGAAGCACTTACCATCCTTTTTTTGGAGATCTGCTTATTAGTTGACAAACTGACACGCGCTCCTTTTGTGTGTGTGTAGATGGTATATGGTGTAGATAGATGATGGTCATTGAACAAAATAGAAGTGTATCAAAACCTAATTATCCCTCAATAAGTAAAGAATGAGTAGAGTATCGTTCCACTTTCAAGTGTATGTTTATATGAAGGACATGACTGGAAAGGGGGTTTGAGGGATTAAAAACTATTATTATAGATATTGTAGATTCTAATGCTAAACTAAACTAAACTAAATAAATTATTGAGAATTTATAAGATAGGGAATTCAAGAGATTAGAATCCACTAATACTTTTGATCTGTGACTTTCTGCTTCATGGTTGTTCTCACAAGTAGACTACAATTAGGCAATCGAGTGAGTGCCGATGCCCTCTTGGACGAAACATCATTAATGAATAACTCTACTTAAGGGTGTTCCTATGTTTATGCTACTAGTATCTTCTTTCCTTTTATCTGAGCTTGGGCAGCTATTCAATGAATCACCATCTAAGGCAAACACAAGGAATATTTCCCTTACTCTAAAACATTACACAACTAGAAGAAAAGTAGAGAATAATAGTATAATATTCAATTACAATAAATAAAACCCTATTCTAGCATTATATTCAATTGCAATATATAAAAGCATGTCACTAACAAATATTCAATTGCAATAAATAAAACCCTAAACTAGCATGATATTCGATTGCAATAAATAAAAACCTTAATCTATACTTCCATCCCCTGGTCTGGGCAATGAAACTAATAACTAAAAACATAAAGAACTAACCTGATTGGAGAATATCATGAACCAAAAGAATCAACAAACCCTAAGCACCGGCTTCATCTTCTCCCTTGAAGGAGAAGATTAGCCTTCCGTAAAGAAGGAAGAACACGAAGAATGAGAAGAAGAAGAGTCGAAGAACATAAGACTAGAAAGACTAACTTATTAAGACTCGGCTAGTTAAAACCGAATCTTTTATTATTAATCTCTTGTTGCCTCAAGTTCTGGAGACAAGAGTATAAGTGAATTGGCAAATTACATGAGGCACTTAAGTCCTATATTTATAGGGGTTACAATGAGTTCTAGAAGCATTCTAAAGTGCTATTTCTTTTCTAATACAAATCAACTTCTTTTAGAGTCCAACTTTATCTCCAAAACTGAGAAGAAATTGGCTACAGTGTCGTTTCATCGTCACGGGCCGACAATCCATCGCGGGGACGTAAAGAGCGATCTAGGCGCTAGACGATAGTCAAGCGTCTCGACGCGAGACTCTATTTTTCCTCTTTTGCTCCATCCTTCTTTCCTCTTTTGCAGGCTTTGGTCTAAGCAACGAATCCTTTTACCTTGGGCTTCCAAATAGGCTTTAAAATATATCCAAGTCGCATCTTTAATAGCTTTAATTCTTTGGCCTTCTCCATGATTGTCCACTGGATTTCCATGTAATCCTTAATGCTCCGAATTACTCTGTTTTACCCTTTTTTCTCTAATATTCTACAAAACTCTATTTTTCACTTGTAGAATCATAAAACATAACTTACAAACACTATTAGTCCACTAAGATGGCTAAACAAAAGGCATAATCGAGGGTTAAATTACACTTTTTGAGCACTTATCACAACTCCCAACTAGCCTTTTGCTAGTCTCTTAGCAAATAAGATAAAAAATTAGATAAGTGATCAAAATCACATCCTAATAACAAAAATAAAATCCTAACTCACTTTCGCAGGCATCACGATTGCATTTACCATATGCAACAAGGCTTTAAACCTTTAAGTTTCCCAAAAAGGACGAGTTATAGTCTCGTGAGGGTTTTCAGGTGACATACCCACAAAATCAATCAATAACATGTTCAAGAATGATAATATTTTTCAGAGAGAGAAATTCTTTATCCACTTAGTGCTTACTCCAACAGACAGTCTCCATTGCTAACTACATTGCTGCAAATACTCATAGATTATGATGGGAGATAGTAAAAATTGACAAAATTCTCAATCAAGGCTTATGTGTGTACTTAGTCAATCTCCTATACTCTCCTATCCAAGAAACGGAATCCCTAGTTTACCATAGGTAGATGATCTCGACTTTCAATCTTCACTAATCATACTCTCAGAAAAGAATCTCTCAGAAGATGGTGTAATATTTTACCTCATGTATATGGGGAAAAAAATAATGCATACGAACATCCCACATACTACCTTGAAAAACAGACTTTTGAATAAAAGTAGTCTTATGGAAAGAATGTCAATCATATATAAAGTGTTGGGTCCTTCACTTTAGTATCTTCTCACCTATTCTAGACTTCGTACCATACTGTAGTGATAAGTCATGGGTTTTAACTTGGCTTGGGTATTGGTTTATGAAGGAAAGGTAAAAAGGATTCAAAGGTTGTTTCTGAAAAACACTAAGGGTTTTGCTTCATTCTTTGGAAGATTTCTTCAAATTCTGTATTGTAGAGAAAATTCTTCCTTTGTCTTAGCTTTTCCATCCATTCTATTCAACTTCTTATTTTTTTTTCTTTAATTTTTTTTTCTTTAGTTCAGTGGTATATCCTTGATTAGTACTGGATATGCTTGTTTTCTACTAGCTTCTTTCACTTAGAACATAATGATGGTCTTCATTGTATCTCTCTGGTATTTCTTTGTAATCTTCATTTTGTGCTATTTCTTCCTCTTTGTGCCCCTCGTATTCTCAGAAACATATGGGTATGGCTGATAAAGATTTTGGATATACTCCTTGTCTGGAGTTGGGTAAAGGGTAAAGGATTTTATGAAAGTAAATTGCTTATTGTAAGGCTTAAAAGGGTTTAACATGATGGTCCTACTAGGTGGGATAAAGGCTGAATTGGGTTCACTACTTGACTTATCAGTATGATACTCTGTTTCGAATAGACTACAAGACCTAATGGCTATCTCCCCAGTTGATGTCACTTCATGATTAACCAAATCAACGAATAATAAGACTATATTACAACGACATAAAGAACTGAAAGATGTTGAGTCACTAAGACTTGATTTTTTTTAAGTAAGAACTCTCCAAAGAATGGGTATAAAGCTCAAGTCTCACGGGCTAAGTCTAAAAATTCTACTTCCAGTTTACTAAGGGTTTAAATCTCTCTTCTAGCAAAAGTACACAAAACTGACCAAGTACTGTGGTGGTGCCTTTAGAAAGAATTCTATCAACAAGAACTATGTCCAAGCATAATAAATAGTCTAAGCGGTAATGAAATCAATAATATCAACTATCTATCAAACTCAACACTCAAGAAGATAGAATATATATCGGACTCATCATTAAAATTCATTTTTCTCATGTTTTGCGATATAGAAACAAAAATATTTTAGTTTTTGAAAACTAATTTTCGAAATTCATTTCTCAAGTACACCCTCCCCCAACTTAACATATGCATTGTCCTAAATGTATAGAAATTAAGTAAATGAAATGAATGAGAAAAAGGGAAGATGTTACCATTGATGCCGAATATCAAAATTAATCCAAAAATAAGAACATTTCCTTTTACCAAGAATTTTTTTTTTGGTTAGGTCTTTTTAAGTCAGATCCCTAAGACTATATATCATGCATTATCAATTTGGAGTGAGGAGATCGGATTTTCTTACCCAAATCTGACGAATGTTTGGAGGACGAGGAGGTCTCACCTTGTGGGTTGTCAAAAATACTCCTTGATATCTTTGGAAAGATTCTTTGGTGAAGTTGCTTCTCTACCTTGAACTATTTTAGGTCTGATGATTGTGTGATAGGCCTTGTGGTTACTCTGTGTAGAAGATTGACGAAAATCTTTCTTTCTAACAGGACAATAGTATCTGATGTGCCCTTTATCTCCATAGTAATGATAATGGATATCTGGCTGACTGCGCTCAAGGTGGGTGGTAGACTAGTTCACATACTTCTCTCGTTCAGACAATGATGGTGTAGAAGAAGTTTTAGCAGTGCAATTCTTCTTATCAATATGGTCCACTTTCTGCTTCAGAAGACTCATTTCAGTTTCTAGATTCTATTGTTTTTCCAAAACTTCTTTAAGCTGATTCTCTAGCAACTGATTTTTCTGGGTAGAAGTCTGTTGTTCATCCTTAAATGTAGAGTTCATCTTCTCAAGATATGATACTCTCTCTGCCAATTTTCCATTCTGCTTACTTAAATCCTGAATTTTCTGTAGAGATTTCAAGAACATGGCTAGCAATGCCTCTGTGGTTTTGTTCTCAGGTTCATCACAGTTTTCTGTAGATTGAGCACTCTCAATTGTATCTTCGAATGGGCAGAATTCTTGTATCATGCTATCAAGGAAGTACACCTCTCCACCTTCGGTGTCCTCACAATCCTTATGCAATATGTGAAAGATATTTATGTCCATGGACATCTTACCAAAGTTGATCTTCATTTCACCATTATGACAATTTATCAAAGCTTTTGCAGTAGCGAGGAAATGTCGGCCTAGAATAATTAGAATTTTATCAAAGGCATCCTTAGTGTCTATCACAATGAAATCTACTAGATAGTATAAATCGGCTACTTGAACAAGAACATCCTCAACTATGCCTCTGGAAATCTTGGTAGAACGGTCAGCTAACTTCAATTTGACTTTTGTAGGCTTTAGGTTCTCTAGGCCCAACACTTGGTACACATGATATGACAAGAGATTAACACTAGCACCAAGGTCTAAAAGAGCATTACTTGTGAATTTTTCTCCTATCTTGCATGATATTGTAGGACTTCCTGGATCTTTGAGCTTGACTGGAGCTTGCTGATGGATAATAAATGTTGTTTGTCTAGCTAGAAACGTTCGCTTTGGAACATGAGTACTTCTTTTTATGTTGCATGCATCCTTCAAGAATTTGGCATATGATGGCAACTGCTTGATAGCTTTGAGAAAGGAGATATTGATGTTATCTTTCTCAAATGCTTCCTTCATCTCTAAAAATTGCTTGTCCTTTTTGCTTTGAGCAAAAAACATAGGAAAATGTGCCTTTGGTACAAACACATCAGCATGTGTCTGTTCTTCTTTCTCTTTGGCATTCTTGTATATCTTGTCTTGGTTATCTTGACAAATGGGAGTTGAAAGGATTTCTCCCACTTCATTTGAAATCTTGACCGATTGCTCTATAGCAATGTCATCATGAGAAGGTAAGTCAACCTTGTTGTCTATCTTCAATCCTGATCTAAGAGTAGTAACTGAGCTGATATGATCATGGAGGTGATCAGTACTAGAAGTTGTCCCAATATGGCATACATCATCACTCCTCAATATTGGTTGAGTGGACTGTGTCTTTACATACAAAGCAGTAGTGAGTTGGTCGACTTTAGCCTCTAGAGACTCCATTCTAGAACATTGACTTGCCTGAGATTGTTGGAGATTGAGCTGAGACTGTGCAATAAGCTCTAGAACACTTTCAAACTTCAGATTTTTCTGTGATAGCAAAGTAATAGCATTCTCCAGGTTGGCAGGTGCGGCATAATTTCTCATAGGATCAGGCATTAACTCTCCACTTGTATTGGAATTCTGCTGAGAGTATAATTGTTGTTGAGGAACCAACTGTGAAGCTTGAATTGTCTGTGGAATATAACTTTGATCTTGAGAACCTGGGGGTCTAGCGTTCTGTCTCCAATAATTGCCTTGAAAGTTATTACCACCTTGGTTGGGCCTCTGAAATGAGTTTATATTGTACTCTCCAACTGATGCATGTTGATAGTAACCAGGACATTCTAGAGTTGCATGGGAAGTGTCCGAACAGACTTCGCAGTATCGGCTAGCTTGCATGACTTGGAGAGATTTAGCTTGAGACTTGTTGATCTTGGAGGGATTCATAGAGAACTGGTTGAATTTCCTACTCAGAGTTTCAATGCTGGTGGCCAGGCTGGCCAATGTAGACTTCAGTTCTTGATATGCTTGTTCATGTGCTTGGTAACCAAATTGGTTTGGCTCCCTCTCCATGCTAGCGACATCCTCGTTGCTAGTAGTCCATTATTGTGTTTCTTCAGCTAAATTCTCGAGAAAGTTGTAAGCTTCCTCTCCATCCATTGATGTAAACTTGCCTTTGTGCATTGACTGTATCATCTGCTTGTTCATCATCGAGAGTCCTCGATAGAAAAAATGAGTCAGTGTGCTCTTGTAATTTCCATGATGTGGACACGAGACTAGTAGATTGTTGAATCGCTCCCAACTACAATGATATTCTTCAGTCGCCTTTCCTTTGAAATTGTTGATGGCTTGCTGCATGGCATCTGTCTTCTGGGGTGGGTAGAACTTGTTCATAACCTTTGTTCTCAACTTTTCCCAGTTGTCTATTGAATTGATTGGCTGTGCAGTTAACCAATCGGAGGCTTTACCTTCGAGTGAGAGCGGAAAAAGAATCAACTTGATACTCTCATCTTTGATATTCTTTTTCTTGAAAGTTCTGAGGACTGATAGAAATTTGTTCATGTGAACATAAGGCTGAACATTGTCTGAACGATTGAACTTTGGAAGCATAGAGATTACTGATGCTCTAAGTTCAAAATGGTTAGCGTCTGTCTCTGGAAAAACAATACTACTTGGTGGGTCTCCAATGATTGGCGAATAGAAATCACTCAGTTTTTTCCTCTGTTGTACTTGCATGGGTGGGATAGCTTCACCATTATTCGGTTCCATAACACCTCCATCATTGCATGCAGCCAACGTATCAATCTCGTCTAGTATTCTTGTGAGTCGGTTGTTGAACCTTGTCCACTATTGTGTTCTTACCGGACGATGATATGGACGACGGGGAATACACTAAAAAATGCTTATGCGAAAATGACGAAAAACTATCCTATTATGCTTGAATGCAATTAAACTAATATGCAACTATTTTAAATTATACTAAAAAGCAAAACTACTTTCCTTCAACTGGATTGGGCTTTGCAGCTAGTATCTTGCCCGTTGTCTAAAACTGTCTCTTCTAGGGTTATGGTGAATCACTTAGATTGCTTAAGTACCACGGCCTACAGACGATGGTCCATTTGTCAAGATTCAGACAAGAAACACTAAAGTTTGATATTTCGTTGTATTAGCTTACAACTTCAATTGTTGAAAATGTCCTAAATGCTATTATACTAGAAAGCAATAAAACTAAACTATGATGCAACTATACTAAGAATGAAATAAAAAGAATGAAGAATCGACTAACCTGGATGGTAGATCTTGTCTTCAAGATGTCCTTCAAGCTTCTTTCTTTCTTAAAAGGATGGATGATGCGGCTAAAATTATCTCAAGATCCAAAGTTCTAATCTTGAAAGAAAATGTTAAAGATAAACAACTTAAACCGGCAGCGACACCATTTGACAGTCGCTCTTTTTGCGTGTGAGATGGTATATGGTGTAGATAGATGATGGTCGTTGAACAAAATAGAAGCTTATCAAAACCTAATTATCCCTCAATAAGCAAAGGATGAGTAGGGTATCGTTCCATTTTTAAGTGTATGTTTATATGAAGGACAGGACTGGAAAGGGGGTTTGAGGGATTAAAAACTATTATTATAGATATTGTAGATTCTAATGCTAAACTAAACTAAACTAAATAAACTATTGAGAATTTATAAGAGAGGGAATTCAAGATATTAGAATCCACCAATACTTTTGATCTGTGACCTTCTGCTTCATGGTTGTTCTCACAAGTAGACTACAATTAGGCAATCGAGCGAGTGTCGATGCCCTCTTGGACCAAACATCATTAACGAATAACTCTACTTAAGGGTGTTCCTATGTTTATGTTACTAGTATCTTCTTTCCTTTTATGTGAGCTTGGGCAGCTATTCAATGAATCACCATCTAAGGCAAACACAAGGAATACTTCCCTTACTCTAAAACACAACTAGAAAAAAAGTAGAGAATAATAGATAATATTCACTTACAATAAATAAAACCCTATTCTAGCATTATATTCAATTGCAATAAATAAAAGCATATCACTAGCAAATATTCAATTACAATAAATAAAACCCTAAACTAGCATGATATTCGATTGCAATAAATAAAAACCTTAATCTATACTTCCATCCCCTGGTCTGGGCAATGGAACTAATAACTAAAAACATAAAGAACTAACTTGATTGGAGAATACCATGAACCAAAAGAATCAACAAACCCTAAGCACCAGCTTCATCTTCTCCCTTGAAGGAGAAGATTAGCCTTCCATAAAGAAGGAAGAATACAAAGAACGAGAAGAAGAAGAGTCGAAAAACATAAGACTAGAAAGACTAACTTATTAAGACTCGGCAAGTTAAAACCGAATATTTAATTATTAATCTCTCTCTGTCTCAAGTTATGGAGACAAGAGTATAAGTGAATTGGAAAATTATATGAGGCACTTAGGTCCTCTATTTATAGGGGTTACAATGAGTTCTAGAAGCATTCCAAACCGCAATTTCTTTCCTAATACATATCAACTTCTTTCAGAGTCCAACTTCTTCTCCAAAATTGAGAAGGAATTGGCTATAGTGTCGTTTCATGCGTCTGGACTCACTATCCATGCGTCTCAGACGCAAGAGTTGTGTCTGGACGCACGATAGTCGCGTCTCAAACGCGAGACTCTATTTTTCCTCTTTTGCTCCATCCTTCTTTCCTCTTTTGCGAGCTTTGGTCTAAGCAACGAATCTTTTGCCTTGGGATTCCAAATAGGCTTTAAAATAGGTTCAAGTCGCATCTTTAATAGCTTCAATTCCTTGGCCTTCTCCATGATTGTCCACGAGCTTCTCATGTGATCCTTAATGCTCCGAATTACTCCGTTTTACCCCTTTTTCTCTAATATTCTACAAAACTCTCTTTTTCACCTGTAGAATCATAAAACATAAGTTACAAACACTATTAGTCCAATAAGATGGCTAAACAAAAGGCATAATCGAGGGTTAAATTCCACTTTTTGAGCGCTTATCACAAACGACCATCGCTGTTACATAGTTGAGACTCGCTTTTAATTCCGGGATTTTCGTCTCGAACCTTCGGATAATCTCGCTTATCTAATTGGTTTATAACCAGATAATTTTCCTAAACAATCTTATTATCTATTTACCTTACATGCTTATATATGTTTAGACACTGGTGCTAATTTTCTTATCTTGTGTTTAGTTGTTTGACATACTAACACACACCACTCTAAGATTTTTATGGATAGACACTATTGTAGCATGTTGTTAAGCTAGCACTTGCTTTGATCATCTTTAGCCTGGCATATTGTATGTTACTGCTCTACGTGTACGTGCTGTTTTTATTTATATGCTCACATGTGTTTTGTATTCGTATTTATACCGTGTACTATCATCCATTGGTAGTCTGTGTTTGTGTGCATGTTAAGAGCTATGAGTATCTTTGCTTGGAATTGTCACGGAAGTGCCACATCCGTGACAATTTGAGAGGTTAAAACCCACTTAATCACCCTTAAATCAGATATTTGCTTTCTTTCTGAGACAAGGGTCGATGCGTCTACCAGTCTGCAGAGGTTCTCCTCTCTGGGTTTTCAACACTCAGCGAACTTTCCTGCAAATGGACACAGTGGGGGTCTATGGCTCGGATGGAACATAGACCTCGAGATTATTTATTCTTGTGAGCGTTATATTGCGGCCATTGTAAAAAACAATCCGGTTGACACAGAATGGCTATGCATCTTTACTTATGGCCACCCGGAAAAAAGCCAAAGGTCGGAATTATGGAAATTTTTCATGGATCTTGCCACAAACCACAATTCGTCGTGGCTTATTATTGGAGATCTAAATGAGACCACATGTCAAGTAGAAAAAAGTGGCAGAACTCCTTTCAACTTTTCTAAAGCAGCCCACTTTCTAGATTTTATGTCTCTGCAGATTTTGTGGATCTTGGATATGAAGGTGTTCCTTTCACATGGACCAATAAAAGATTCAAAAATAATGGAGCTGACTTCATAAAGAAGCGTTTAGACAGAGCTATCACGAATACAGAATGGAGGACTTTATTTCCGAATGCAAGGACTATAAATCTCCCTATTATTAAATCTGATCATGGACCCATAGTGGTTTACTTGAAGCCCCCTCCTGCCCCGACACGGAAGCAATTCCATTTCCAATCGATGTGGGTAAATGAACCAGAATGCAAACATGTGATATCTAAAGCCTGGAATACCAGATACTGAGGTTCACAATCCTATCACTTTTGCAATAAGCTCAAGAAAGTCAAGAATGACTTAAAAAATGGAACAGAGATGTGTTTGGAAATATTCACCAATGCATCCAGAGCCTTTGAAAGGAGATTAAAAAGTGGCAGCTCAATCCAAAGACAAACCCGACTGTCGAAATCAATATGATACAGGATCTTAATCAAGCCTCCCATCTTGAAGAAAAATTATGGAGAGACAAATCCAGAGATACGATGCTCCACTGTGATGGGACCAACTCCCATTATTTCCATCTATCCATTGTGGTTCGACGAAATCGGATCGAGATCAATAAGATTAGAAAAGTGGATGGGACTTGGGTTGAAGAGCGAAGTGCTATTGGAGATACAATTGTGGAGCACTTCAAAAACTTTTTTACGTCTTCAAATCCCCAAACTCATGTTAGAGACCTTAACATTCTTGACACTGTCATCACTAATGAACAAAAGAATGACCTCACCAGGGAGGTCTCTTTAGAAGAAGTCAAGGAAGCTCTTTTCTCTATGGACCCCCTATCACCCTTTCTGTTCATTATTTGCATTGAAGTTTTCTCTCGTCTTCTCTCCAAAGCAGAAAAAGAAAAACAAATCCATGGGGTCAAAATCAGTAGGAGTGACACTCCTGTCTTACCTTCTCTTTGTAGACGATAGCTTCATTTTCTGCAGAGCAAATATTGCAGAAATACATCATCTTAAGGATATTTTGGAGCTCTTTAAAAATGTTTCAGGTCAAGAGATAAATTTCCAGAAGTCAGGTATTTTTTTCAGTCACAACACCCACCATCGTCATCAACGCATTGTGAAAAGAATTCTGAAAATTAGGAAAACAATCACCCATGAAAAATATTTGGGAGCCCCGTTAATCCTCAGGCGCAAGAGTCGTATTGATTTTGATGAAGTGCTTGAAAGAGTTTTTCAAAGGATGGAAGGGTGGAGAGCCAAGCTTCTCTCCCAAGCCAGAAAATTAACGCTCATTAAAGCAGTTACTTCGGCCATCCCATCTTACATGATGTCAGTTTTCCAACTGCCAACATCTACATGCAACAAGTTGGATTCTCTAAATGCTAGTTTCTTTTGGGGAAGAAAAGAAGACAACACAAATAAGGTGCACTATATCTCCTAGAACAAAATATGCTTACCAAAATCAAGTGGGGGCTTGGGGATAAGGCGTGCATCTCATTACAATATAGCGCTTCAAGCTAAACTATTTTGGAGAATCCTTAAAAAGCCAGACAAACCTTAGGTGGTAAGCCTTCTAAAGAAGTACGTTCGTGGAAATTCGATCTTGAGAGTAAAATGCCCTAAACGAGGGGCATCCAAGATATGGCAAGGTATACTTAAAGCAAGAGATGAGATCCTCCCTAAGCTATGTTGGCATATTGGGACGGGAAATGACATATATTGATATCTGGCTCGATCCTTGGATACCAACTCTACCACACAAAAAACCCATAGGACCCATGCCACCTGTAAGCCCATATAGGTGCGTAGCCGACCTCATTGATCCAGAAAACCGCTCATGGAAAAGAAATGTTTTGGATACCATTTTTCTCCTAACCATTGTCAAGGAAATTCTGAAAGTGACTCTCAATCGACAAGAACACAATGACTATCAGATGGTTAGAGGAAACAAATGGGGAATTAACAGTGAAGTCTGTTTACAAATACCTCAGTAAAAGCACAAATGTAGATCAAAACCAAAATCAGCAACTCTAGAAAAGCATATGGAATCTCAACACAGCGGAGAAAGTCAAATTGTTCTTTTGGAAAGCAATCAGAAACAGCTTGCCCACAAGAGAAAATCTGGTAAATCGGAATATCATCTCCTCGGCCACTTGCCCACACTGCAGTAATCAGGTGGAATCTACTCATCATGCACTCTTTCATTGTGTCATGCTCATACACATATGGTATGGTTCTAAACTCTCTATCAGAACCGATCATTGGAATAGCGATGATTCTATCATTTCCATCATCACAAATATCATCACTATGCTAAATTTTAAGAATGATATTAAAGACACCCGGTGAACTCGCATCAATCATGTTTTCCATATGGACTAGCAGGAATGAGTGTATCTTCAACAACAAACAAACAATTTTTTTTGGCATCATCTCCAAAGCTTCAACTTTTATCACCAACACTGAGAAGTCGTTTGCTAAAAACAAACAAATAAATGACTGGCCTCATATAACCGATAACTGTTGCTACCTCACTACAGATGTCTCGTGGGATTGTAATACAAAACAGGTAGGGTTAGGTTTTGCTATTTGGAATAACTTTGGTTATTGCATTGGTGCGGGACATGACAGAGACAGAAGTGCTGATCCAAAAAGGCAGAGGCTCGAGCTATCCGAGGAGGCCTAAAGTTTTTACAGTGTATGCAAATCCGGATTTTGACGGAATGTCAGAGACTAGTAGAGGGACAAACCTACCTTGGGGAGCTACTTCGGTGGCTCACGACATTTATGCCAGCATTTTTGTTTTGGATGATTGTACATTCTATCATATTAGTAGAAACTCAAACTTTGTAGTTGATGCCCTTGTGGCTAGGGTCCCCTACTATAGTTTAAACCTTGGTACGGCAAGGTCGTTGATTGAATTATGTATGCACTCTTTGGTGAGCACTTCCTAGATTGGAAGTGATTCCCTTTTATCTATAAAAAAAAATAGAGAAGAGATAAGAACTTTCTAGACTCAAGCCCAATTTCTTGGTCTTTGGCCCGGCTTCGAACTGCTATTGCGACAGGTTACTAGAGCCATGGTAAGCACCAAGGTATTTGGGCTTGGCTCGGCCCTTTTGCCAATCTTGAATTACTAACTACTCCCACATTTTATTCCGAAGGACAAAACTCTGTTTCCATTCTACTTTCTTCCCCTTCATAAGCAAATTCTACTAAACAATTATCTTTAATGGCTGAAACTGTCATGGAAAGAGGAACACTCACCAACGGAGTGCAAGATAGCCACACAACACAAATACTAGCTAGAAAACGCATAAGATGGTGGCCTTTGTTACTATCTTGTGCCTGCACAGCAATTGGCACAGTAGGAGGACCTTTGTTACAAAGACTTTACTACATGCATGGCAGAAAACGTAAATGGCTTTTAAGCTGGCTTCAATCTGTCGGTTTCCTGATCTTAATTCCCCTCTCTTTTTCCTATACTTGAAGAACCTGTCTCAAAAGACAGCGACAACTTCATCTCTCTTCTTCATGGAACCTAAACTCTTCTTATCAAGCTTTGTTTTGGGTCAAGTACTAGGTTTCAATAACTACATGTACTCTGCAGGTTTGGCTTACATTCCAGTATCTACTTCTTCTCTTCTTTTCTCAACTCAGCTCGCATTCATAGCATTGTTTTCTTTCTTCATAGTGAAACAGAAATTCACTTTTTATTCATTCAACTCTGTTGTGGTTATGACTTTTGGTGCTCTTGTCTTGGCTCTTCATACTAGTAATGATTGACCACTAGGTATTAGTCAAGGGATGTACTTTTCTAGGTTTTTTCTCACATTAGGAGGAGCTGCTTTGCTTGGATTGACATTGCCATTGATAGAGTACTCCTATCAATTGAGTACTAAGCCTATTGATTATGTGAAGAAAAACTAAAAGATTGCTGAACACTTAAGAGTTTTATTAACTTCCACTTTCTTTAAATAAACTTAACTATGCCAACTATATAGGCATCAGATACTAACGACTTCACTACAAACTAGGGCAACTAACCCATTTTATTGACCACTAATCTAGGCAACTAAGCCAACTAACTTAGACTTATTCTTCTGAAGACTTGTTAACTTTAACACTCTCCCTTAAACCGAAAGTTATTAACCGGTTTATGAAGACTTGTTGTCGGATCACGCAGCTCTTTCCCTCAAACTAACAAAACACCAAGCAAAGTGCAAGTTTCTCAAATGCTTCAAACTTGAGAGGTTTCAGTAAAAGATGTCACCACTTGATCTTCGGCTTTGCGGTGTAGAAGATCAATTATAATCCCTTGACAAGGTCTCTTAAGAAATGATATCGCGACATTGATAAGAGCCCAAAACTGTAGTTTTAACCCCTTAATAATCATATTGTTAGACCAATTATGTGAATAATAAGTAAGAGTTAATACGATTACGCGTTTTTATGCATTTCGGGCTTCAAAGTCCATTATGTCGTAAAATGTGCCACTTTTAGCGAGATAAAGGAACAAAAGTCCAGAACTTCCAATGCCATATCTTTGGACTCAGAGACCGAATGAGGCGTACCTTATGTCAAAACGACCAGCTCGGAAAGAGCTTTGCAATGGTCCAAGCCTTGACCCAATCAGAGGAGCAGAAGTGGACGAAAAGTCTGTGGAAGCCAACTGCAGCTGAAGAGGCCTTTTGATCGAAGATTGGGTTTTGGGCGATTCTCGGCCCAAAACATGGCTCCAAGCCCATGCACGATTTTTGGATCTGAATGTATAAGAACAAAAGCTTAACTCAGTGTTAATAGCAGTTAGGTTAGGTAGATAACTTAGAATAGAAAGTAGCCATTAAAATAGCTTCTAGATCTAGATTTAATTGTTTTATTTAATTAGTTTCAAATCCTTTATTAGATTAAACCTTTGGATCTTGTTCTTCATTTGATTAGATCAATAAAGTAGTGTCCTTTATCAATTTCGTTTTTGTCATTTACAATTTATTAGATCTAAATTCAATTCTTGTTACCATTCAATTCTTAGTTATTATGTTTCAATGCTTTATATTATGTTTAGTTTTAATCTAAATGGAAATGATTGCGGAATGATTCAAGGCTAAACCTCCATTAGAGGGGGTTGAGAAACCTTGATGAAAGCTTGATTCCGTTTTAGAAGTCGCGTCGTAATTTCTATTCCCTTGAAATAATTAGTTCACCATGAGAATGGGTTTAATTGTTCACATGCTAGTTATAAATTGGTAGAAATGCCATGTGTAATTAGGGATTAGGAAGAACCGATTGTTACGGTAGCAGTTCAAATGATTACGACGACTTCGTCGCTAGTGGATTAAGTTGAGTTAAGGTGGAATCAATCCCCCTCTAACTCCTTATCATCGAATCAATGTAGCATTCCCTTAGTATTCTGATAACCGACTAGTGCATTTCGTGGGTAGTTGCATCGTAGTCTAGTCCCCTTTTCGTAAAGCTCTCATTGACTTTAAGTAGAGCATTGAGACTAGAAAACAAGCATACGGAAGGACTAAGAGTGGAACGAATCACTCTACTCCACTATACCTCATAGGATTGAGAGTAGAAAATATCTTTGATAAACAAAGGCTCACAAGTCTAGTTTTAGTTTTACTTGCGTTTCGAAGTTTCACCGCTTTATCTCGTAGGTAAAACTAATCAAAATTGTTTATCACACATCAATGTGTTTGCTTCGCCCATGATAAACTGGATTTTTGGATAGCTTGATTGTTGAACTGTTGTCACAAAATATACGAGTGCTTGTTCCTTGATAAAAAACACTTCACCAAGCAAATTTTCAGTAACCAAATTGCTTGACACCAAAGCCGCTGCAGCAATATATTCTGCCTCCGTGCTTGAGGGTGACAATCGGTTGCTTTTTGATGACCAAGAGATGGCAGCCGATCCAAACATAAATGCATAACCGAAGTACTCTTCGTCATCCGAAGTCTCCCCTGATAGTCACCGGTCCGTGAAACCAACTAAATCTGAATGCTCCCTTTTCCGTATAAAATTCCAAACTCAAGTGTACCTTTTAAGTATCGCGATATCCTTTTTGCAGCATTAAGATGTATTGCCTTCGGGGGTGCTCCATGTAACGACTAATGAGACTAACACCATGCACAATATCCGCCTTGTAGCGGTCAAGTACATGAGACTTCCGACAATTTGCTTGTATATCAAACCATCAACTTTCTCCCCAGAGGTTCTTTGGTGAGCTTTAATCCGACTTCAATTGGTGTCTCATCTTTGGATTACAGTCCTTCATCTTGAATCGTTCCAAGATTTCTTTGACATATTTCTTTTGGGATATGAAGATACCGCTTCAGATTGTACTACTTCATTGCGAGGAAGTAGTGCATTTTTCCTAGATCGGACATCTCAAATTTTGCCATCATTGTTTTGCTTGAAATCATTGATCATCATCTTGTCATTTCTGTGTAAATAAGATCATCCACATATAAACACACGATAAGTATCTTATCGCCCGGACCATATTTCGAGAAAGAGTGTCGCTTCATACGGACACTTTGCAAACCCTTCCTTCAAGAAAGTACTCAATACGATATGTGTATTCGGGCTCTAGGAGCCCTGTTTTAATCCGATATAGAGCTTTTCTCAGCCGATACACCTTGTTCTCATTACCCTCTTTCATATAGCCCGGTGGTGAGCAATGTACACCGTCTCTTGCGGATCACCGTTTAGAAACGCTGATTTTACGTCGAGCTGAAAAACATGCCATGAGTTTTGTGCGCCGATTGCTAGTATCATTCGATGGTATCATGACGAGCAACAAGAGCAAATACTTCTTCATAGTCGGCCTTGTCTTTGACTATAACCCTTTGCCACTAGTCTAGCCTTATATTTCTCAACTTTCCCTTCCGAATTCGGTTTCGTTTTGTAGACCCATTTAACACCAATTTGTGTTTGCCCGCTTGGAAGATCTGTTAGCTCCCATGTATTATTCTTTTCAATAGCTTTAATCTCCTTGTTCATGGCCTCCTTCCATTTTGGTTCTTGTGAAGCAGTTTCAAAAAGTGGCGGATCACAATCAACATACAAAGCAAAATATATCAACTGGATCATCGATCGAACAACTCCCCGACCTCATAATCTTCAAGATACAATGGTTGTCTAGTATTTCTTCGAGGTCTTGCAATGGATGGTTCGGACCTTGATCATACCAAGACAGAAGGATTGTTTGAGGACATGAGTTGTGGACTGGACATGCTTTGTGGAAGGCTATTTTGAGGGTTGATTTGAGGACTATTTTGAGAGCTAGATGTACTTGATGGAAGGCTGCTTTGAGGACTGATTTGAGGGTTTAGTGGTGGCACCTCACTTATTGAACTTGAATCAATATTGTCTAACATCATTGGAATAGATGATCCACGATCATTGTCCTTCCAAACCCATGCATTTGCTTCATCAAAGTGTACATCACGACTAATAATGATCTTCTTAGTTATAGGATTATATAATTTGTAAGCTTTTGAATAATCACTATAACCAAGAAAAATACACTTCTCACCTTTGTCGTCAAGCTTTTTCCTTCTTTCATTAGGAATGTGAGCATATGCAATGCATCCATAAATTCTCAAGTGCTCGACATTGGGTTTCCTGCCGCTCCAAGCCTCCTTGATTGTCATATTCATGACAGCTGTGTAGGCACCGATTAAGGATATAGATGCTCCACAAAATTGTTTTCAGGCCAAAACTTTTGGGAATATTCTTTGTTTTCAGCATGCTACATTACCATATCCATGATTGTGCGATTCTTCCTCTCTGCTACACCGTTTTTTGCTGGGGGTGTAGGATGTTGTCAATTGCTTCTTGATTCCATAATTCTCACAAAACAAGGTGAATTCCTTGGAATTGTATTCTCCACCTCGATCTGATCGGATAACCTTTATAGGATTTCCCACTTCTTTTTCAAGGAGAGCCTTGAAACTTTTGAACACCGAAAAAACTTGAGATTTCTCTTGCAAAAAATACACCCATGTTTTGCGGCTGTAATCATCTATAAATGTTACAAAGTACCTTTTATTTCCATTAGATTTCGGATCGATTGGGCCACATAAATCGGTATGAATCAGCTGTAGCACCTGCTTTTAGCTCTCCATGCTACTCCTTTTGGAAACGGAACACGGTGTTGCTTACTTACAACACAATCTTCACACACATGAGGATGGTGATTTATTTCTGGAAGTCCTGAGACCATATTCTTTGTTCGAAGAAGCTTCAGACCTTTGAAGTTGAGGTGTTCATAGCGGAGATGCCAAATCCAAGATGCGTCATTCACTATACTTGAGAAACAGGGAAGAACTTCCGATTTGATATACAAGGGAAACATTCTGTTTGAAGTCATGTTTACGGACAAACAAACCTTTTGTCGGATCTTCGATTCGACATCGCCATTTTGATGATGATCTCATAACCTTTCTCCGAAGTTGACCCAAACTAAGCAAGTTACTCTTCAAGCCAAGAACATAAAAGACATTGGAAATAACCTGCGAGAATTATCTTGTGTTTCGAGCTTGATATCACCCTTCCCCATTACGAAATTTTAGAATCATCTCCGAATTTAACTGATTTTGAAAAGAATCATCTAAGCGTGGAAAAAAACAGGCTTGTCTCCACACATATGATTACGGCACCCGTGTCCAAGTACCACATATTTTCTTTGTGTTTTTTCGTCAAGATACAAACTAAAAGAAGAGATATTTCTTCTTCATTCTCCACAAAATTCAACTCTTCATTTACTTACGGATAAGGATTTGTTCGGTGATCCAAGCGGTAATGCCTAAACTTGTGACATCAAAGCATTGGATGTTGGATTTATCCCATGGCCTTGGATCTTGATTACCTCTTTGGTTGTTAAACCGTCCTCTACCTCTTCCCGAAAGTTACCTCGCGTCCCGTCCTCGACCCGCTTCTCTTGGTTGATCGTTGATTGAGACTTGCAATGCTTGATCCATTGCAACATGTTGTTGGATTCTTTGTTCGTGAACCAACAATGAACTCATCAATTCATCGATTGAGAGTGCATCAAGGTCTTTCGATTCTTCAATCGAACAAACCACATAATCGAACTTCGATATCATTGATCGAAGAACCTTCTCAATAATTGTAATATCATTCATCTTCTCACCATGGATTCGCATCTTGTTTGCAATCGTCATAGTTCTCGAAAAATAATTAGAGACAGACTCTACTTCTTGCATTCTTAGAGTTTCGAATTCTCCGCGAAGTGCTTGAAGTTGTGCACGCTTCACCTTTGCGGTTCCATGATACTTTCTTTTCATTGCATCCCAAATGTCTTTGGATGTATCCTTGCATAGGATCGTCTCCAAAATTGCTCGATCAATCGCCTGGAAAAAATAGTTCTTTGTCTTCAAGTCCTTCAACCTCCTTTCCTCTAGCTTAGTTTTTACGGCGTTAGTTAATCTTGTTTCAATCATTTGGTTCTTCAATCCCTGTTTCAATAAGACTCCAAAACTCCTTGGATCTTAGGAAATTTTCCATGAGCATACTCCAATGGTCATAGTGACCATCGAAACGAGGAATTGATGGTTGCATAAATTTTGACTCTGCCATTGGAAGGAATAACAATGCTCCGATACCAAATGTGAAGAAAAACTAAAAGATTGCAGAACACTTAAGAGTTTTATTAACTTCCACTTTCTTTAAATAAACTTAACTATGCCAACTATATAAGCATCAGATACTAACGACTTCACTACAAACTAGGGCAACTAACCCATTTTATTGACCACTAATCTAGGCAACTAAGCCAACTAACTTAGACTTATTCTTCTGAAGACTTGTTAACTTTAACAGATTACACAGTGGTGTTGCAGTTCCAATTTGTAATGAAACTTAGTGCAACCATAGTCACCAGTGTTGCCATGGTCATCAACAAGGATTTCGAGGTATGTGGGTTATTCAGTTGCTATATTAAAATCTTAACTATTAGCAACTCTGTGTCTATCTAGGAATGAAAGCTAGTCTTACTTAAAAGACATAATTCAGCTTTTCGTTCAAGAATTTCTAAGATTTTAATCGGAATCAAGCTTCAATAAGTAATATAGTAAATATGATACGATTTTTATCTCAGTTCCAACGAAAAACATTTTGGCATAGGACATCTTTCTATAATTTATTAGAGCACCATAGAGAAATTTATTGGATTGTTTTGAGGGATCTCCTTAAATTGGATGCAAAAGTGACATATGACTTGTAATTTAATGGTAACTATGGACTATTAGAAGTGGATACAAAGGTCACATTTATGCACTTCAAGTAGTGGATCACGCATGTACTATACCTACTTCACAGATTTTATCATGAACACTGTGCGTATAGTATGGACGGTATAGTAAGTTAGTAACATAAAACATATAGTACAAGAATGTTGTAATCCCAACATTTACACTTGTTATATCTTATGTTTGCACCTTAGGTTGTTACTTAGTTATTATTAGTTATAATCACGCAATTTGCATCGTGTCACAACTCAAGTAGTCAACTTTGAGTTGGTTAAAGCATAATGACTAAACATCAAACATAGAATATATATTATAGTTCAGATTTGTTCGGGTCACTTTTAAACAAGGGTAATTTCCCAATTAGTAACCCATAATGTCAATCTGTTCCCAAGTAGTAACCACTCTTCAATTTTGACTTTTCAACCTCACTTTTGACACTTTTGCCCTTCTCCTTATTTTCAAACAATGCCCATGTGGACATGCAACACTCTCTCTCTACTGCAACACTCTCTCTCTCCTTATTTGAAGTGATTTGATGGGTGTGTGGATTTAAACCACAGATTATCTTAGAGATGAAGAGATGCAAATGAACGGTCACGAACGCATCTGTGGTTTAAAAGCCTCGAGATTCGTAAACATTAAGATGGACGGTTATTGACATTAACACTGTTCATATACTATTTTTATTATAAAAAAATTATTTTTAATAAGAAAAATGTAGAAATAATAAGATTCTTGTAAAAATAACAAGAATAATGATAAAAAACATGAATAATGGATAAGATTCTTGTAAAAATAACAAGATAAAAATCATGAATTAAACCCTTAAAACTAAGCAAAATCTACACAGCATTCACAGGACATGTTCTGGTTCTACCACTATCATCAACAAAAATTGCAAAAGCACCAGAAACTAAGACAAAACATAAACCCCAACATAAAAACTGAACAGAACATAACAACAGAACATAACAACCCTTAATCTTCATCGTCTTCATCGTCTTCATCTTCCTCCTCGTCTTCATCTTCCTCGTCTTCATCATCGCCATCATCCCCAGAACTGGAATTATCATCATCATGTTGGTCTTCCCACATGTAATCAGTAGGGTCTTCAACAAAATAAGGATCATGCATCTCTTCTTCTTCATCAGTGTAGTCATCAGTAGAATAACTATCCCACATTTTCTCGTACTCGTCACTTGAGTAATCAGTGGTTTCACTGCTTGAACATCTAGGAAGAGGCATGTTGATAACTTTGGTAGATTTAACTTTGGTTGTTGCTTTGGTAGATTGTTGCTAACATAAAGAATATTAGAATGTGAGAGATCAAATTTTAGATGACTATTTCAAAGATAAATGTTTGTGGGAAACGAGGCGTTGTAATTATGTGGGGTGGTTAGTTTTCTTTTCACCTTACCATAAATGGTCATCATGACACACAAACAATGAAGGGACAGAGGCAAGACCAAAATTAATTTAGAAAATGAAGTGAATTTTGACCCTTTGTCAAACCCAATGTAATTAGTTTGTTGCCATATTAGAGGACATGCAAGTATGCAACTTCGACTAAATTACCCCGAAATTAACCCATAAATGGACCCTAAATGGATTGAATGAATAATTTGGGTACCCATAAATAATTATCAATGTACAAGAAAGTTCTTGATAGTCTTAAGGCCACAATATAGTTATTCATTGGATGACGAATATGAATATCATTATTTTGGCGGAAATTTGAGGATTGACATGTGTCCCCAATTTAAAGGCAATCAAACCCTTTTTTTTTTTTTCAAATACCCATGTTTATTTCATGATATCTAGTGGCAAGCATGCTTCAAGCATGTTAAAAGCTTCATGTAGAATGTTAATCTTTATCTTGAATTTCTTTTTTTTTTTTAACCTTATTAGAATTAATTATTTAGACAATGTATAGTAAAGTTGCTGATAGTTCTAGGGTAGGAATATGTTTGTTCATTTGATAGAGGAATCAACATGGACATCGGTATTTTTAAGGGAAATGAAGTTGGGTACCCAATGAAGAAGTCGACACGCGTGGAGAGAAATGACCTTGGAGCGTCACGTGTCACATTAACCTGAAACTTAAAGAAATCAATTGGGAATTAGGGGAAAAACTGTCCTAGTGAAGCTCAATTAAATTTGGAAACCCTAATTTTTAGTTTCACTTCAATCTCCATATTATAACCCCACCCTCATTTTATCTTTACGGTTCAATTATTGGTGGAGAAATGAGGAAGCTTAACGACATGTAGAATGTCATTAGATAAAATGCAGAAATTATTTGGTGGATTTAGTAAGGAAGAAATGGAGGATTTTGAGAATTCCTGTTTTCGAAGCTTTTTGCAAATCCAAAAAAATATACACGCAACAACTACTATAGTTTGTGCCATAGTTAGCCATAAAGTTGGTAGACTTTGCTATCGGATTGGTAACAAAGATTTGGTATTCAAGAAGAGTGATGTTGCATTGATTATGGGTCTTAGTGTAAACTCATTTGCTAACTCATTCTACACCACCTTGGCGTGAAGAACAACACATCAGAATTTCGTGCTAGGTTTTTTAAAGGAAGCACTATTAGTGAGACAGAAATATTAGATGCTTTAGTGGTGGCAAAATCCAGTGGTAGTGAAGATAAAAGTGATATATTTAGGCTCAATAGGTTGTATGTGCTGCTCCAAGTTGTGCTTCCTGGATCTTCTAGGATTTGTAGATGGAAGGTATGTTGATCTTGCAGAGGACCTAGCTGCTTTTGATCAGTTTCCATGGGGCACACCTTGCTTTGAGATGTTGGAATACTGTTTGGATGATATTTACAAAAATGTGTTAGCTGAGAAGGACTCCTTTGCAGTTTATGGTTGTGTTATTTGTTTTGATATTTGGGCATACCTTCACATCCCCTCTCTTGGGGCTCGTAGGGCATTGAATGGTAAATTCCCAAGAATACTAGATTGGGTTCAGTTGCCTCCCAAGAACTTACATCTCGGACACGGAAGAAGAAGCTCGAGCCTCTTAAGGGGTAAGGTTGTTGCCTTTGACACTTTGGATATTGAAGAAGAAGAATGAATGAAGATGTAATGAAGGTGGCTTTCAACCAACAGGCCACACAAAGCGCCGGTTTTGAGAGGAGATGCTTGAGACAGGCACACCCTCTTGAAAAAGGCCTTGTAAGCATATGATTGAAACTCTGCATTGTTGATTATAAACTCTACATTGTTGATTATAAACTCTGCATTGCATTGTTGATTATAAACTCTGCATTGTTAATTATATTCTGAATTTGGATACATCGTGAATGCATTTGACATCTGTTGCATTTATAAGAAAGGTTCTTAAACTGAAAAAATATCGGGGAAGTATATATTACATTTGTGTTGACTCACATGATAGGTTCTTAAACTTGATATATCGAGAAACTCTATGGTAGTTTTATGTTAAGCGATAAGATAGGTTTAAAACTGGATATATCGGGGAACTTTATGTTAGTGCTCATAAGGTAGATAGGACTCATAAGATAGGACTCTATCATACACGGCAATGCTTACTTCAACTAACTTTTGAATGCGAGGTTAGGGTGGCTCGGAATGACATCAAGTCTGAAATTAGGGAGGTATGGAGACAATCTTGCAAAGGGTTTTCTGAGGGTGGGAAGAAAAGTGGATTGGGTGAACCATCATCATCGAGGGGGTTGTGAAGGGACCAAGAACAAAGAAAACAAGGGGAAGAAAGGTGTCTACACCAATCGCCGATGTCTTTGTTGTCAAAAACCTACTACACGGTTTGTTAAGAATAAGGTTAAAGCATTTGTGGAAGAAGTCGCGGTCTACCCCACCTTCTAAGAGGAAGTCATCATCCCCACCTTCTAAGAGGAAGTCATCATCCCCACCTTCTAAGAGGAAGTCATCATCCTCTAAGAAAGTAACATTTGATCTTTCACATGAGGTTGAAGAAAATAGAAAAAAGAGGAGTGAATCGCGGGGTTTAAAATGGTAAGGAGGAGGGTGAAGAGAAACATAGTATGCACGACAAGTGAGAGTCCGACCACCAAGGTTAAGTAAAGTAGAGGCTGTAAAAGGCTAGCAAAAGGCAAACAATTTTGAAAAGAAGTCAAGTCAAGTGAGAAAAGAAAAGACATGGAGGCTAAGAGCAAGGAAGCTAACAAAACAAAAAGAAGAAGAAATTTGATTGGTTTAGGTGAGGAAGAAGAAGATGGAGAGGGAGAGGGTAGTGAAACTGATCTTGTTGCAGCAGCCGATGTTTTGAGAGATATTAGTGAAGAGTTACCCAAGACTCCTCATGATGACCAGGTGATGGGGGAAGACCATGTACATGGTTTTTTCCAAGAACCTGAACATGAACATGAAGGCCACTTATGATAATGATGAGGGTGCTCGAGTTTTTAGTTGAGGAGGTTGAAGAGAGGGTTGTAAATACCTACAAATGTCAAGAGAATGTGGTTCAGGAGTCTTTGAGCAATGAAGTGCAGGAAGAGGGTGTGAAAGAGCCTATTGATGAGAATGTGGTTGGCCAAAGTTCCCTAGTGGAAGTCTATAATATGGATGTTGTTGAGCATGTGCTATTTATTAGTCCCTTGGACATTGCTCTCACAGTGATGGTCCCCGGCCTACACCTAATGTTGATGTTCCTCCAATGATGATGTTGATATTGATGGGGAAGAAGTCCACGAACTTCGAAATGGAGAAGGTCACATTTTACGCTTTACTTTCTTGCGATCTTGACATAACCGACTTGCCTATATTGTCACCCACAACCGCTCAAACCTTTGAGGTAGATAGTCGACTAAAATCTATTGTTGTTATGAAATCTAAAAATGATAATGTGATGTTGGGAGAGCGTGATAATGATGTAGATGATGATGATCTTTGTGGAGGGAAATGGTGGTCCCTGATGTGAGTGCGCATCTGAGTCAAATTGCAAGTGAAATGGAAAAGAAAACTGAAGAAACACACCAAAGAAGAAAGAAGAGAAGGGAAGGGATGCAAGGTCAGTCATGGGAAGAAAACATTGGACAGGAATGTGATGAGCTGATCAAGTCTGCTCTGGCCAAAACATTTATCAAGAAAACCACCACCAAAGGTGACCTCCAAATCTTCTGATACTATTGGAAGATGTTCACAAGGTTGTACAGTCCACAAAACTGTTTAGATGCTAGAGTGTTTGGATACAACCAGTCTATTTCAGTGCAAAGTTTCCATTCATTGCATGGAAGAGAGTGGGTAGATGGGGAGGTCAGTACACAACTAACATATTATCTTACATATTAACTAGCAGCAACTAACATATTAACCATCAGCAACTAACATATTAACCATCAGCAACTTCTGCATAATAATGTTTAAAATTCTATGACTCAGGTGATCACCATATATGTGAAGCTGTTGATCAGGTGGTACATCCAACATTGTAAGGAAAATGACATTCCAGAAGAAGAAACATATACTATCATTGAGGATGTATACTTTTCTGTAAGTTGTATCTCATTGGTTGATGGAATTTGTTTTGTATAGTTCACCTTACTGATGAAGTACTTTATGATTTTGTTGATGTAGAAATTCATGAAGAGAGTATACAAACTTTTAAGAAGAAGATGGAAGACCAAACCCCGATTGGTGCAACTCGATGTGAGAGTAGATAGTGGTGCGTATCATCCACATGAAGTTGTTAAAGAGTACTTAGACCCCTTATAAAGGAAGAATTAGAGATCAAGCACACCCATCCAGGGCAATGGGTCTTATCATTCCTCTTCAAGTTGAAGGTAGCCTTTGGGTTCTTGAAGTCTACAATTTGGAAAGAGAAAAATCTACAACTATGATTCTCTTGGTCTCAAGAAAGTTTCGATGAGCAACTTGCTATAGAGACTTGTCTTACTTATGTCATGAGGTGTCTTGATCCATCGTCACCTCATGATTTGGGAGCCCCTTGGGCTCACGAGTTTAATGCCTGTTACTCTCAACAACCGGATACAAATAGTTGTGGCCTATTTTGCCTAGCCTATCTAGGAGCCTTCCGAGGGGGTGTACGAGGAAGTAAACAAAATAGATATGCAACCCCATCGAATGAGGAAGAGGATTGGAATGGATATAATTAATTGTGGGTTGAATCCGGATCTTGTTTCAAAAAGCGGAGACAAGAGCAATTGGAGAAGAGTTTGGAGGATGCTGCTAAAGTCGATGCGTGGCGGGGGGAATCACTATGAAACAACTTGGTGGATGCTACTTCTTCTATTTTGTGTTTAGTGAAACAAATAATTTCTTCTATTTTGTGTTTAGTTGTCTAATTTTAGTATGGTAATATCATTTTGTGGTGCCGTTAATATCATCGACTCTGAATTTGTGATGATGGAATTTGTCATTCATTGCTTCATGCTTTCATGGAGTGATGAGTTAAGTTTTTTAGTGAAGCATTTTTATGGAATTAGTTCTTTGATAGGTCCTGCAATGCAATATGGTTATTGGAATATAATGTTTCATCAAACATTTGTGTATAGTTTAAGCGGGAAATGTTTTGGGGGAATAGTTTGGCAAACACCACTGGGGGAAAATAGTGTGTTTCCTTTATAAGTACAAATTGGGTTGCCTTTCTTGGTCCATCCCATTTCTCTTTCTATTTTTTTTCTCGTTCAAAATGGGTGGGGGTGAGGATTCTACCAAGAATAATACAAATGTTGGTTCATCATCAACCAACTATAGCAAATGTTTTGAGTGTGGGGAAACTGGGCACTGGAAGATCAACTGTCCATGGGCAACTACGCACTGTCCGTTATGCTCAAGTACGAATATGAGGTATGGTGTAAGTACAAAGCCACATAGTCTGGGAAGAAGGTTTCTCTCATGCAGGGCCGATCCATGCAAGGGTTTTAAATGGATAGATCTAGAAGGTGAAGGGACACATAAGGCTAAAGCACCTACTAGTGAAGCAAAGGTGACAAAGGAAAACCAGTTGCAAATCACCATTGATGGTCCTATTAAAATGAAAATAGAGGGCAGTGTTGATGATGTTAGCCTACTTGTAAAGAAACTATCCATTAGAGACTGATATTAATAGTTATCAGTGTTGATGACCATGTCATTGTTATAGTTACTGATATTAATAGTACAAGAAGATGTCCGTTCAAACCAAATTAATTACGAAACCAAAATTGCCAACCAAAACTATCCAAAATATCAACCCCGGAAGTAAAGCCCGAAGTAAACTATCCAATTTACCACTAACATATATGCAAGCTGAAAGTGCCAATTTCAAACAAACAAACAAAAGCTGCCACTATTGGTGATTGGTTAAAAGAAAGATCATATGTACTCTTCATATGCAAAATCTGGTGGAATCGGCTGAAAAATCAATCCACTCAAAGATCATCATTCGGCAACCGTGCAAGTTGCCTTATCAGGTCCAAGACCACCACAACGCTGCGTACACCTTCTTCTTTGCACTAGGACTCCCTCTCCTTTAGAGCTTTCTCTTTTTACGTGGTCTTCGGGCATCACCTCATCAACGGGTGGGACGGACGATGATGCCATCATAAACCCAAACCCAATTTGTTTTTTCCTCTTAATGGTGTCGTTTCTCTATATGTATCCATCATCGTTTCTTTTTGTGTACCAATGCAAGCAAAAGTCATATGCACATAGCTTACGGTGATCGATTGCCTTCATAGCATGGCTACAAGGAAGACCAACCTGTTGAAAGAAACCGCATGTGCAAGTCCTCTCCAAAAGGTCTACGGTGTCGATGCGGTCTAGTGATTGCCGCAGAGTAAAGCGTGCTCACTTGCCTTTGTTCTGTGGAAAGCGTCTACTCGAATATCTCGACGAGATGAGCACTTCCTCACCTGATTTGGTGGGTTTGTCTTCACTTTGATGCCATCACCGGTAGTCATAAAAATGTTTCATTATGTTCAACGATACCATTGACAAGAGATGTCACGGCATAGCTCTCTGGAAGTATCATCTTGTTCCAGCTCTCTATGTGATTTGTGTAGCAAATGCCATACCTTCTCATTGGAGCAAAACACAACACCACCGACTTTTTCGGAATCTTTACAATCTTTGCATAACCTTTTTTGTCGACAATAAATTTGGCTCATAAGTCTTACAAATTCTGCTGTTCATAAGTTTATTGACTCTCTTCACCTTCCCTTTTGTCTCTTGCTTAGTCATACAATTTGAAATGTGTTGTGCACAAAAGCAATGGACGCGATTAGGAAGTATTTTAGGCACGGCTTGAAGAATGTTTAGATGCCTATCGAGAGAAGAACAAAGTTTTGCTCGTCCCAACAACAAGGTCTCTTAACTTTTCGTAAAACCAATCCTAGTGGTCATTATTTTCCTTTGGGACTATGGCAAATGCAATTGGAAACACGTGGCTATATCGCCATCCGCGATAGCGATTAGTTTGATTGAGTTGTACCTACCTGTCATGAAAGTGCCATCAATCATAATCAATGGGACAAAGACATCTTTTGTAAGCTTTCGGACGTGGCGTCGTAGCTCACAAACAAAGCGTTCAAACTTGTGCTTTCGGGGGCCGATGACGTTTGCAGCTCGGTGAAACAATCTGAATCCACTCTTTTAAGTTCTTTACAATAATTTGGCAACATTTGGTACGACTGACTAAAGCTTCCCCTTATCTGCAAGCAAAAAAGCGGAACAAACATAAGTTAGTTGTTGCTACTATTGCGTTCATTAGTTGCTGATATAACCAAGGCAGTTACCTTTTGCATTGCAATTTCTTTTGCTTTCCAAGCAACTTTATACGACACATTTGTCTGGTGTGCGTCCTTAACCTCCAACTGCAACTGTTTCGGAGCCATATCAATATTGTCCCTAAGTTTGATTTTCTGACAACTTCAAACCCATTTTGCATCGGCTTGTTTATTAGTTGCAATTGCTTTATCTTGTGAACATGTATGTGCTTCTCGAAGGTTATAATAACCCATATATCGAGAACCGATTGGTCGGTTTTGCAAACAAATGAAATGTGCAACGGGAGACTTACACTTCATATAAATCCTCTCGGAGAAGTGCTTTCGACGACGTATGAAATCAAACATGTTTGCTATTGTGTATGACTTCATGTCTTTTATAAGATCATCCCGAGTAGGATAGTGTTGTCCTACTTTAGGAGGAACAAACTTCGAGTTCACATGAGGAGGAGTTACATCCACTTTTATTTGGTGTTTACGGACTATGGGGAGAGCGAAAGGATCATATCCTTGATGTAAGTCTTCGAATTGAGATCTTCTCAGACCGAATAAGCGTAGCATCAACCATTCCATTTGTTTCAATATCAGGTTCACTTTGGCCTTCCTCATCATTAACAGTCATATCAAGTTCACTTTGGCCTTCCTCATCATTAACAGTCATAGGCGTGCCTCCCCAAAAAAACTCTTGACTACGGTTAGGAGTAGACCATACATCACAATCATCATCTAATAATTGAACTTCATCATCATCATCTTGATTACCACCATTTACTACTCTAACTTCATCATCATCAGCTCCATCCTTTACTTGTACTACTTCTTCTTCTTCAAAATTAACTTCATGTAGTATTTCAACTTCATCATCATCACCCTCATTATTGTCAATATTTTGATTCATGGAAATTCTATATTCCTCAGGGACGTCCTCTGTATCACCATATGGATTTTGGGAATCAAAGTCATCATAATCAGGTTGATCAAGATCCGTACACCATTTTGCTCATCACCATCATTGACCGTCCCCTCAGTATTATATCAGTAATTAGCTCCCCACTATCAGCAACTGGAACTATATGTTACCTTGCAAGGCTATAGAGTGTACCTTCCACAAACAGAGAAGGCGGTGTGACCGTTTCTCTTTTCATCTTTGAAGGTTCAGTGTAACCGGAGGAAACACCCTCGGACAAATATCTATATTTCAATGAACACTTTCGATGAAGTTCCACACCACTATCGGTGACGGGTAAGCTATCATCTATCAACATATCCCATTGATATCGAAGACTTACCTGCCATCACCTTTTCGAACGATGACAAGCTATGAGGTTGAATGTGTTCTTCGACGTCGTGAATCTCCACATCTTCCCATTGATGAGTCCCCACTCTCCCACTCCAGGGTTGGTCAAGGGGACTTTCTGGAAAACCAAAGATTCATAACTATCAGGAAATAAAACATGTACTCACTCTCACTAATAATGACCTAACCAAATGGAACTGCATTACTTACCAATTGCTTCATCGACAAGTTTAAATTGGTTAATAGGACGACTTCGACGAGCTAGCTCCTTACGTTTTGAGAAAAAGAGTGTTTCCGCGGGAGAAACAATGCTTGGAGTCGCGTCTTTCTTAAACAACTTCGATAGCAACTTCTTTTTCTTAACATTAACATTAGGTTGTCCATTGCTTACCACTTCTCGCCGTTGATAACCCAAACCATCATTGTTTTTTTTGGAGACTTTCTTTGTTTCATAATCATGTTCAAATAATCTGTTTCTTCATCAATTCGACCACGGGGACTTCTTCGTCAAGTATCTTATAGAAAAAGTAGATCTCTTTTTCGACAACACACCTTCCGCGGTACTCATGAATCCTTCAAATGAAATACCCCATCACAAACTCTCAATTTCACCTCGCCACCAACATACTTCATCCGGCCATACTTGTCCGCTTTCATCTCCCCATTGTAGTGAATAAGAACATCCAAAGAAGTACCTAACCGGTAAGTATAAAAAAACAACCAAAAAGCGATGGTTACAAAGAAGTACCTAACCATAAACCATAAAACTGAAAAGTAAATTCAAACATTTAAGCACAAACTAGTTAAACTAACACTTTTAGGACATTTATGACAAAATCTATCTTAAATGCCTTAATATTAAACCCAACATTAAATATAGAATCAACATGGAAACCACCAACATTCTACCACAACTATATAATCAACAAACATTTATGCATGGAGGCGTCATAGTTTGTCTTCAAAACCCTCTTCCTTGAAAGATGAAACATCAAACAAACAAAACACTAAACTACGTGGAACAAAACCGTAGACCCAAGGCCCTAGATAGCTTAAAAAACAACAAACTATACCTTTATCATGTGAATGTGTCATGTTTTCCATGTCAAACCTTAAAAAATACAAAAAGCGAGAGGGACAATGATGAGGAAGAAGAAGAAACAACCAAGAAAAAACGAAATTTTGAGCTTTTGTCCTTATTTTTTAGGTTGGCTCAAAATCTGAGGTAAAATTGTAAAGGTAACCGACAACCAAAATCCGAGGAGTTGCCGATAGTTTATTAGTCGGTTGCTTCTTCATTATAGCAAACACGGATACTACAACATGTTTTGATTAACGTGTTTTCTTGATCAAGATCCAACGGTTGTCCATCACTGTAAAGTCAAACTCATCAGGTACAATATGACAGAGTTATGCGCAGTAGGTAAAGAGGGGAGAGAGAGTGTTGCATGTCCACGTGGGACATTGTTTGAAAATAAGGAGAAGGGCAAAAGTGTCAAAAGTGAGGTTGAAAAGTCAAAATTGAAGAGTGGTTACTACTTGGGAACAGATTGACATTATGGGTTACTAATTGGGAAATTACCTTTTAAACAATTTTCAATCTACATCAATCCAGTCTTTAAGTTAAACTTTGTTAGTCAAGCTGCTTCACTTGTCCTCTTTGTTGGACTCTTGCCCGTGCACTTCTTCTCTTTCAGACTGAAAATGAGTAGATCCTTGAAAAGAGTTACGGAATGTGAAGTAACTTGGAATTGCAGAACATTGACTTATAAGAGAGTCAAATGTATAGTACAAGGGGTACTGGTCGTTGAGGGATTCATTGGGGTTGTTTAATTGGGCACTCATAAAATTGTTTTGGGCAACCCAAAAAAAAAATTATAAGTTTGCTATTTTATAAAAAAAAATATTTTGTGTTGGCCACCACCCAACTCATCAAGATAACTTGCAGTGACGGAGCAAGGGGGCCAGGGTAACCTACAGTGGCAAAGAAAGAAAGTTGTTTTGAGCATGGCCCAAAATATCGTCGAGATATCCGATATCTCGCCGATATATCTCGGTAAATTGGTACACCGAGATCGATATTTCCGAGATATATCCAGAATATTAAACCCTTTTTTGAGATATATCGAATTTCCGATATGAAAGTTTATATCGCCCGATATAATCGATATTTCGATATAATCGATATATATCGGTTGACTTTTGACCAATTTTAATAATTTAATATTGAAAAAAAAAAATATCCTATATATCCGAGATATATTGAGATATTCGAGATATCCGAGATATATCGGTGAGATATCCGATATTTTAGAAACTTTGGACTGGTCACCAAAAAAACCGAGATATCCGATATATCCGATATATCTCGGTTTTTGGGTACACCGATATATTAAACGATATCGAAATTTTGGGCCTTGGTTTTGAGTTGCTAAATTGAAAATAGGTGAAATAACCACTATACTATGAATTCTTTCTCTTGTTCAATGAGTAAGGGCATTATTTGTTGTAAAAAAGAGGCATCTAAAGGCTGATTGCGTAATTGTAAAGGCTTTTGAGTTAGGATTTAATGGAAACACATGGGCCACTTTCACTGGAAACAAAGGAATATACTTGTTTTTTCAAACAAGGATAATGATACGCTAAACCTTTTGCAGTTTCTGCTTGAATACTTCTTTGATTGTTACAAGCCAAGTGACGTTTATATACGTGACATTTTATTAGAAACTGAGAAAGAGAGAGAAAAACCGAAAAATAGATTGTATACATAATGAACATAATTATACCTATGCAATTAATTCAGTAAACTAAAGGCTAAACTAATTATCCTAACTAGTTGATGTAAGTTGTAATCCAACACTTAAAAATTAGGAAATTTCCGTTTCTTAAAAATATTAATATAATTTTAGTTTTTAAATATTAATATTGACAAACTAAACTAAGAATTGTTCGTTTACATAAAGTATATAGATTAACAAACGTTTAATTAAAAGAAAACAAACTAAATAAGCTCGTGTAGTTGTGTGCACTCTAGTTGAGTTCAGTTGAAAACTTGTAGTGGTCACTGGCTCACCCTGAAACTAATTCCTGGTTCCACCACTCGTAACATGCTATTGCCCAACTCTTTTGGCCCTTCACCTTACATTTAATACTCAAATTTCTCATTTACTCATTACTCTTTCCGTACTCAATCAAAACCCAATCAAAATCCTAAATATAACATAAAGATGAAGAATAAACATTTACAAACACATTAGAATGAATGTAAAATGTTTGATTGATTGAATGAATCTACAAAAGAGCATTCATTAGAATGAATACAAAACTCTTGTTTGATTGAATGCATCTACAATTGTTAATGTTGCAAACTTCCATTTAACATATTGCAACTACAATTTGGTATCGACAACATTTACAACCCGAGCCCAAACGGTCTCGCTATGTCGTTTCAATGTACACTTAAACGGTCTCGTCATGTCATTTCTGTGTAGACTCAAACAGTCAAATAATCTGAACAAGTCGTTTGAGACAAAACTCTCGGGTTTTTTCTTTGAACGCTCTGAGCTTGCCGTTTGAGTGTATATTCAAGCGGTCTGCGCGGGCCGTTTGTCGTTTCTGTGTAGACTCAAACAGTCAAACGATCTGAACAAGTCATTTGAGACAAAACTCTTGGGTTTTTTCTTTGAACGATCTGAGTTTGCCGTTTGAGACAAAACTCTTGGGTTTTTAGCTAGAAGATATAGCTGGGTCGTTTGGGTAGTCTCCAGGACGACTTAGCTGGGTCGTTTGGAGACTCTCTTGGACGACATATGTCACACCCCGAATTTCGACAGAATTCGGAAAAACTTTATTTGTTCCGACTCTTTGATCTCCGAGGTGTGACGCACTCTCCACTTCCAAAAACCCATAAACAGTTTTAAATATGCGGATAATTAAAAACCAATAAAAATTTTAACTTAAACAAAAGTCCTCTTCATTACAAAAATTAACAAATGAAAATGCAAATAATCTTATCTCAACTGAAAATCTATATCACCTCAAAGGAAAACAAAGCCTATCTTGAAATGCGACGCTTAACGCTTAATCCAGCAAACAACCAATCTTCTTCAACACTAAACCTGTTAAGACTTATCAACTATGTTCATTTAATGAATACACCCGATAAGCAAACATGCAAATCGGGTCAATATTATAAAAATGCTGGTGTGAGTAGCTCTAAAATACAACATATACTTATACATATACATACACAATCCATAAGGCAGTTAGTTCCTTCCCCGAGGCGCCTTAACTTTCAACGACTAATATAACATCCTTAAGTACAATAATTAAGGCCGGTAGTTCCTCCACTGAGGCACCTTAACTTTCCACTAACCACACAACAACTATACGCATAATAAATAAGGCATGTAGTTCCTCCATCGAGGCGCCTTAGGTTCTAACTAAACAAATAACCAACATATTACCATAATTATATTATTTAAGGCTTTCTTGGCGTGTCCCTAAAATCACGTCCTATCTATGTCTTATCTAGTTTCCCTGGCTACCACAATCGCTTCCCAACGCCGAACATGTACATCCACATGCCTCCCCTTACATAATAAACCACTCCGTGCATAACTATCCTGAGCGGGATGCAGCACACCAGGTAACCCTCACACGAAAGCCATTATGTAAGTACTGCCACTATTCGGCATAAAATATCGCGCGTCTCGTTCTATTTTGCGAACGGAATAATCAAGCCACTATTAATTACTCGCCCGAAAGGGCCATTCAAACTTCATTGAAACGCCAGAAGGGCCAATCACATTACTTACGCCCGAAGGCCATTCAAATTCACTGAAACGCCAGAAGGGCCAATCAAATTACATACGCCTGGAGGCCATTCAGATTCACTGAAACACCAGAAGGGCCAATCAAATTACACACGCCCACACAGGGCAAATCACATGAGTTGTGGTAGCTAGGTTCTAGGATTTTTGTTATGTAATTTATTCAGGTGTCATACATCTATGACTCATAATAATTCCACTATATCACGTGCATGTCAAATACATTATTGCACTAAGCCACAATATTTAGAAATATCTCAAGTATATCTCATAACCACTTTCATTCTTTCACGTGCCAATATATTATTGCACTAAGACATAATCCCGTGGGAAAATATCCACACATACTATACTACCTCATAGATAAAATAATAGAGTGTCTATACATTTATTTCTCCAAAACTATTGCCTTTAATATATATATCCCAACATATTATATAATGTCATAATATCAACGTCAAATCTTAATTAGATAATGACAACCAAATTCATACAAGCTTCCACAGCATTTTAGCAGTTGATTTGTCCATACAATTTACAACATAAAATGTAGCATAATTAAATAGTCCACAGTCCACAGTCAAAGCCCAATATATATATGCTTTACACACTACTCACGTCAAATCTTAATTAGATAATGACAAACAACGTTATATAATTTTCGATAATATTTTATTACTATATTTGTCCATATTCTTAAATATGAGAAAAACTGGAAAAAGTCAACATTCCACAGTCAACGGTCAACGGTCAACGGTCAAAGTCAACGCATCATGGTCGAAGTCAAACTGTCGTTTCCATGTTCGACAGGTTCATGGTCATAGCCATGGTTCATGGCTAAGGTCAAAGGTGCATGGCTCATGGGCTCATGATTAAGGTAATGGTTCGGACCTTTAAATCGCCAAGCCCAAACCTTAGAACCCGAAAGTCTAAATGTTGAAAGACCCATTTGGATCTCTATTTTAAGTCCTAAGGACTGGCCCCAAACAATATTAGAAATTAGCCCAAACAATTAAGTGATCGGGCCCAAAGGAAGTTAAATAAAACTGGCCCAACCAAAAATGTTTAAAATCGGACCCAAAGAAAACTAATAGAACTCGGCCCAACCACTAAAATAGATTTTTGGCCCAACCAAACAAAACAAACCGGCCCAAAGAAACCAACCAAGCCCAAGAGAAACCGACCCAAGCCCAAGTAAGAGGAACAGGTCGTCCTCTTCCTTCTTCATCAGCTCACCAACAGCTCCTCTCCACCGCCAGCCACCCACTCGTGCTCCCCTTTTGACCCCACGGTTTTGATCCCCTAGAAAAACCCCATCTTCCCATACCCACAAAACCCGATTCCCTCATACTGCGAAAACTCAACCCGACCGCCATTAATGGCTTCTTCAAGCTTTCAATAGCCCCCCACCACTCTACAACACTCAATCAAACATCCACCACCAACAATCCATCAAACCAACGAATTCCAAACCAAATCAAACGACAAGATTCAAACAATCATCAGGATAGGCAACGCCATAAAAATTGTTTCTCACCTTCGACAGCCTCCACAAAATTCAAACCCGACCTCACCCATCATCTACCAATAACAATCAATAACATATCCAACAAACACACCACATATTAAACACAATACAAGTTTAAATCAGATACTGAGAGACAATCTCGTCTTTTTATGCCGCCATTGACGTCATCGAAGCTTTCGACCGACATCAACCAACGACCCCAAACAAGATTTAATATATAAAGCGGTGTTCAATAAACTACAAACAGTTCCAACCAGATATACCGAACAACGCTTGTTTTTTTGGCTCGCCGCCATTAACGCTTCTTTTCGAGCTTCAGCTGATTCAACTAAAATCTAAAACATATCGACAAAACTAAAATTATAAAAAACTGGTCGGAAACACTTTCGGACAATAAATTAAGTAAACACTAAAAGCGCATTTTAAAAATCATAGTTTTAGCAAGTGGTGAGAGATAAACTTTACTCACCGGCTTACAGCTCCAATTTAATCCTCCTAGTCCGAATCGGGCTCCACCCTCCAAAGAACGAAGTTTCTAGTTTCTAGCTCTGCCTCCATTTTTATTATTTTTTATTCTCTAAAAACTCTATTCTCCAGAACAATACGAATATATACTTGGGTTTGAAACCCAAGCCCAATACAGACTCGAGCCCAGAAATCAGGCCCGCGTATCCCCAAATCCAATCCAACAGATTTTATATAAATAATTAAATTAATTAATTAATAAATAATTACGTATTTTAAATACGGGCGTTACAACATAGCTGGGTCGTTTAGACTAAAAAAATTGAGAAATTCATTATTTTGTTTCATTTTGTTTTTTTGGTCACTAAAAAATATATTTTTTGGTTCTTGATTGAACGAAAGTGCAACACGAAGGGGACTTGGTGACTTGAATGAAGTGCACATTCACATAGACCTAGTGACATGGTAGTGTCATTTGGAAATAACTGAATGTGGCTTCACTGAGTCGTTCGAAGTAATTGAATGCGGTTGGAAATATACAATGTTCTGTAACCCTTGAACAAATACAAACAACAGTGAAACTAAGAACCAAACTCAAAAACCCACTTCCGAAACCAATCCCAATAATAGCCATTATCGATAATTTTTTTTTTTCCGAAGGTGGAAATGCGTATCCAAAAAGATCCTTATTCCCTTGAAATGAAATAGCATTGAATATGGACACATTTTTATTTCTATTCCCAAGTGAAATCGGTACTGGACCTAATAATCGATTATTCAAAACATCGAAAAACCAAATAATCGATTAGTTAATGAAGCAATTAGTTAATGAATGTGAATATTAGCGTTTGATTGAAGGAAGAAGATTCGCAAGTATTGTTTTTAGATGAGTGTTGTGTTGGTTGACTATTACCTTCTACACCTCTTCAAGAGTTCAACTGCCTTATAGTGCTAAAAACAAGTTAAGGGTGTGGTCTTTGAAAAGTTATTTTTCATTCTTAAGTCATGCCATGGATATGGATGCCAAATTCAATCAACGTTTTATATTATTAAACTGACAACATAATTTTTTATTTTAAATCTGGTCTCATAACACCTAAGTTCGACCAGTAAACTCGTGCTTTGTGAATATTGTGAGTCTTGGAGGTGTCAAATAATATTCACTTTAGTCTTCATTATTTTTACATTCATTCGCATGACGTTAACAAATATTGAGCTTTTATTGTGTGGTGCACTGGTGCAGGTCATTCCAAGAGAGGCAAGAGACTACGAGCTTGGTGAAGTGAAGTATTACGTGGTCCTAGCCGCAAGTGCCATAGTGTGGCAACTTTTGTTCCAAGGACTGATTGGCACCATATACTGTTCATCGTCACTCTTTACCGGAATTATCACTTCTTTTTTACTCCCGTTAACTGAGGTTGCTGCTATTGTAGCATTCCATGAGAAGTTCACTAGTGAGAAAGGCATGTCCCTGGCTTTGTGCATTTGGGGATTTGCCTCTTTTTTCATTGGATAGTACAAGAATGCACAAAAATCTGAACTCATAATTGAGATCAATGAAGCTTACGTATAAGAATTGTGTTGTGAATAAATAACTGCGGAAACAACGTTACCCACAACAAAACGGATCAATCCAATACAAGGATCGATCTTTCTCAATAAACAAGACTTCAACACCCTCCAAGCAATATCCCAACACTTCTCAATATCAAATAACAAGCATATAAAGTAAAACAATTAATGTAAAGGAAGAACAAACCACAAGACGAGATATATCGTGGTTCGGCAATTTGCCTACTTCCACACTGCGAGTTCCAAGTTTTATTGGATGTCCGGAGTAACAGATTACAAATCTCTCAATTCACTCACAAAGAATGAACACTCAACTCACAAAGAATTGCTTTCTTATAATCTCTCTCTTTCTTGGTTTTGGAAAAGTTAGGTTTCTACAGAAAAAACCTATATTTATACTATTTCCAAAAACTTCCGAAAAGGGGCAAATTTTTGCTGAAATAACTCATGAGCGCGGGTCGCGCCCTCGACCAGGCAAAGTGGAGCGCAGGTCGCGCCCTTCATGCCAGATAGAAAAAAATGGAGTTTTCTCTATAATTCTCCACCTCGGTGAGGTTTTAACACATAAAACCAAGCCGAATACATCCAGCAAGAACACATCCATCCAGAAACTCGCAGTTCATCCGCCCCTAAGGGCCATGCCCACAAAAGGCTCTATCAAGTATGTAGGATTTGGAGCAAGTCTAAACAGTGTTGGAACTTAACTCCAGTGACAACCTTAGTCAGCATATCAGCAGGATTGTCATGGGTGTCCACTTTCTCAAATGCTACATCACCATCCTCAATGACATCCCGTATAAAGTGATAACGGACATCAATATGCTTGGTCCGAGCATGATGAACCTGGTTTTTCGCCAAATGAATAGCACTCTGACTATCCCAATGCAAAGCAACACTGTTATGCTCAATACCCATATCATCCAGAAGACCTTGAAGCCATAATGCCTCTTTCACTACCTCTGCCACTGCCATACACTCTGCCTCAGTAGTAGATAGAGCAACTGTAGCTTGTAGCATAGACCTCCAACTAACCGGTGCACCATGCATCATAAACACATAACTAGTAGTCGATCGTCATCTATTTAGATCACCTGCATAATCTGAATCCACATATTCACTGACATAACAAGTGCCTCCACCATAAACCAATCCTATATCCAAGGTACCCTTCAAGTACCTTAATACCCATTTCACTACCTCCCAATGTTGCTTCCCAAGATTAGCCATATACCTGCTTATAACACTAACTGCCAGTGAAATGTCTGGGCGTGTGCACACCATAGCATACATTAAACTACCCACTGCATTAGAGCACTTGCAATGCAGGTGAAAGTTTTCCCCCCCTTATTCACCGCCACCTCATCACTTATTCACCCCCCTTTCACCAAAACGGTGAAAAACAAGGTGAAGTTGTGCAATGCAAAGGTGAATAATATATCTCGGACGGGATGTTAGATTTCGTCTGGAGGTTTTTGATACGAGACGGAATGTAACATCCCGTCTGATGACTCAATATGAACAGACGCGAACGGGCTCCATTTTCACTTTCTTTCCAGCCAAAATTGCGATTTTCTAGCCTCCATTAACAACTTTTTGACACAAACATCCATTCATAATGACTTATCCACCCCCTAATGCTTCCCCACCAACCTCACCACATAAAGAGCATTCCCAATGGTTTGGAAATGTTAAAATTTCCAAAAAAAAAGGGGCAAAAAGGATCGTCGTCGAGAACGCGTAATGTGGGTTCAATTTTCCACCGCGTTGTGAAATCGAGGAACACCCACCATTAGCGTCAACATCGATCCGACACATAGCAAATCGAGTGGCAGAGTCTCAAGTAAGTTTTTGATTATTTTTTATGTTAATTATTATTATTTATGTTAGTTTATATCAAGTTTGTTGTTGTGTAATTAGTTTGAATTTGTCGCATTGTTTTAAAAAAAAATAGTTATAATTATATCGTATTGCGTGTTGCTTGAATGTAGGAAGTACACCTATAGAAAGTGCGTTGTGCACTTTCAAATGTTGTGTCGTGGTGGCGTTGTATGAAATAAAAAACGGATCATAATTTTGTCACGGTTACCGACATTATATCCGCCACACCATTTGGGAACTTTTTGAATTCTAATTTGGGACAAAATGATCAGGCGTTGTTGTTTGGGATAGTTGAGCGGTGGTGGCAAACTACCCACACATTCCATTTCCCATGGGATGAGCATGGGATTACCCCTCTTGATTTCACAATGCTCACGGGTATCCCAATTGGTTATGGAGATGCCGTTCCTTTTGATGAAACTTTAGAGGTTTTTACTACGACGATGAGTTTCTTTGAAGGTTTTGATTTGGTTGAAGATGATGAGTAAGATGGGTTTTTGAGATTATCGGCTGAGCAGTTTAAGGGAGGAGCTATAAATATGAGTTGGTTTACTTCGAGATATTTGAATAGACTCAAGGAGAAGCCGAAAGACTATCATATTGGTGAGGAGTCAATCCATGAGTATGTACGTGCCTTCCTCTTCTATTTTGTTGGTGCGGTATTATTTGGATATGCTGATAGTTATTTACGTATCGGATGGATGGCCGCTATCTCAGACGTAGAGAGGATGTGGGATTATGACTGGGGTCAATCCATCTTGGCATACCTTTACCGCTGGCTAGACCTCGCAGTTGAGACGAAATCCGCTAAAGGCAATTTGTGCGGTTTTGTTTGGATTATACCGATAAGTCTTATTTATTAAGTTATTGTTTCATTTCATTTATTTATCTAATTATTAATGTTGACATGTTTATATATATTGATATTGTATTTTATCTATTGATGGCAGTATTGGTGGTACGAATATTTTCATGTGATGCATCCTGTGTTGAAGAGGTTGGGAGAGGATGAGACTCATGACCTGATTCCACGTATTCAAGCATGGGGGCTTCATCGTAGGCAGAGGGGGTATGGGGACCTATCGCATAATATTCATAACACTCGTCAGCAGATTGAGCTTTTAGGAGCTACCCCAATTGAGTGGCAACCCTGGGCCGAGTCCTTCATCTTTCAGACCCCTTATGCGGATATTCCAGATGTTCCAGAGAACACTGAGTACCGTAGACTATCATATATGTGACATAAAGCAAGGTTTCTTTCTCAGCGGCGAATGATACTTATAGGGTCAGTCACTGCATGGTACCTTGGGGACAGATGTTGGCGGCAAGTATCTGGAGAGATTGTTATACCTTACCCACCACCCATAGATATGATAGCCTTTGATATTCTTCCTGCTGTTCTTTCACACTATAGAGCAAACCCAAATGAGTGGCCAGACGCATCAACTTTCATTTTACGGGCGACTATGACTTATATTGGAAGAGGGTTGGTCGAGGTCTCTTGCTAGGTGCGTTATAATTGGGGCACCAATTTTGAAGCGGGTTACTTTCGGAGCATTGAGGCCGGACATTCATTTCCCAGAGGAGTGGAGTTGCCACAATCACCCGGGGTGTTTCATGATATTGAGATGCGCAAAGAACTCCACGATATTTTGATGATGATGACCTTTGGCACCGGAGCATGATTACTTCTCGGGGCAAGATATGAGAATACCTATTCCAACGGTAGATGCCGCATGGTAGCAGATTTGTCGATCTGATTTGAGCGATTAGCCGAGGTTAGTATGATTTGAATTTATTCATGATTTGTTATTATTAGTATTCACTATAACCCCTAACATGCATTTGTTTTGTTAAACAGGATGAAGTAATATCGGAGCTCCTTAACTACAGCTCTCTCAGTTATGCCATGCGTGAGTCCTTCATGGAGTCCTCTCGTCGCAGTTTTGAGTACTTACAAGAAGAGCGAAATCGAACTTTGCAGCTTCAGAGACGTGTGCAAGAGTTGGAGAATGCTGGAAGTGGAGTACCTCAAGCTCAACCTCAACCAGAGAGGCGACAACGACGTAGGGGGGAGAGCTCTTCGACCGAGCCTTCTCGTAGGGGGAGGAGATCTCAGTAGATATTTTTTTGTAGTTTGTAATAACTGTGTGCCATTACTTGTCTTATGGCGTTTGGGATTGTTGTTTGTAATGAATTTTTGATTAGCAAGTTTTTCTTTGATGAGTTTTGGATATGAATATGTCATTAAACAAAGGAGGTTATGTCCAATTTTTTTTAGAAATTATAAGTTAGTTTTTTTATCGAGTTTCTGTGTTAGACTTGGGTATTGTTCATGATTGTTATTTGTCTTATTTCTTATTTTCAAAGTATATTAGCAGGTTTTGGATATGAATATGTCAATAAAACAAATGAGGTTATGGCAAAAAAAAATTAAAAATTTATAAGTTCGTATGTTTCCAAAAATTTCACATTCGTTTCACTCATTTCCTATCTTTGTTGAAACAGAAAATTTTGATGGAATATCACTCATTTTTGCAGGTGGTTTGGTTCTGACAGGTTCTAACAGGAATAGTGTATGGGGATACCGAGACGGAATGTAACATCCCGGCCCCGGTTTTTGATCCTTCTCCTCAAGACCTTTTACTATTCCAAACATTGGAATTATGGATGGGGATGGTGGCCCATTGGAATTATTGAGGATACATTTGGATACAATGTGTTGTCACTTGGAGAGTGAACAAAAATCTGATAAAATGTGTTGTCAATTGGTAGGTGGACCAAAATCGAAGTATCACATGTGACCTTACCTTTCATATTTCGTTTTACTCTTCTTTCTTTTAGATCAAACAAACAAACAACCATCTTCTTCCCCACAACCAAGCTAAAAATAGGAAAAATGTCTAGAGAAGAAAGAATTACATATAACCAAAGGTTATGGGGAGGATCTAGTAGTAATAGTTCGTCTTCTGGTTTCACCGGTCGTTTTCCTCGTACTTGGCGAAGATGACTACATGGAAAAGTAAGAGATGAGCATAATGATATGATGAGGCGAAGGAGGAGGAGGAGGTTGCAGTTATTATCCACTGCTGGGGCATTAATGACTCAAGCAGCCATTGAAATTGAAGATGTAGATACAGACAAACGCGGTGGATCTGTGAAGGGCAGAGAGTACACATTTAGAGATGGTGGTGATTTCAGTAAACAAAAGATAATAAGGGATTACTTCACAACACCTTGTAGGTGGCATCCTCATAAGTTTAGACGAAAGTACAGGATGACAAGAGAGCTTTTTATGTATATGTTGCATACTGTTGCATCATTCTACGATTACTTTAAAGACAAGGTGGATGGATTGGATTCGGCAAACAATTTCGGGTTCTGGACTAGGACGCAGTTGCACAATTAGCAACTGGTTGTTCTTCTGATTCAATGGATGAGTATTTACAAATTAGAGATTCCACAGCAAATGTATCTATGAAGTGTTGGTGCAAGGCAATTATCACGGCGTTTGAGGAAAAGTACTTGAGACAACCAACTGAGGCAGACACTGCTAGGATATTAGCTGAAAATACGGCAAGGGGTTTTCTAGAAATGCTTGGATCAATCGACTGTATGCACTGGGTGTGGAAGAATTGTCCAAGTGGATGGGCTGGAACACATGTAAGGGTACAAGAAGGAACCAACTTTGATACTTGAAGCCGTTGCAGACAAACATTGTTGGATCTGGCATTGCTTCTTCGGCTTACCAGGTTCTCATAATGACATTAACGTGCTTCATCGTTCTCATGTTTTTGAATCATTAGAGCAAGGGGAGGCTCCTGCTGTTGCATTTAATGTGAATGGTAATGACTATGATATGGGATATTATCTTGCTGATGGTATTTACCCAAAATGGGGCACATTTGTTCAAGCCATTCGTTATCCAATAAATAAGCATGAAAAGATCTTTACTCAACGTCAAGAAGCTGCAAGAAAAGATGTTGAAAGGACGTTTGGAGTTTTTCAGGCACGATGGCATATTGTTAAGGCTTCTGCGCGTTGCCATAGTGTTGTTGTTCTTGGAGACATAATGAAGGCATGCATTATAATGCATAATATGATTGTTGAGAATGAACGTGAACGTGGAGTTTGGAATTGGAAAGGTCAGAGGAAAGAAACAATACTTGCGCTTTTTCAGGAAGATGATGGTTTTCATTTTGTCTATAAGATGATTGAAGCAAGAAATAAGATCAGAAATGAAGTTACACATACTAATCTTCAAAAGGACTTAGTTGAACATGTTTTTAATTGGGTGACATTGAAGAAAAAAAGAGATCCGGTACCAATTTATGATCCAAATTGGTCGGATCCAGATGAGGGAGAAGGAGGCGAAAATTAAAATGGAAATGAAAGTGTATTTCCTATGTATTTCCTAACGTGAACTATTAAGTTCCAACGTATTTCCTATATATTTCCTATGTATTTCCTAATGTATTTCCTATGTATTTCCTAATGTATTTCCTATGTAATTCTTATAAGTTCTTATGTGTTTAATGAGTTGTGTTTTAATGAACTATATTACAATGTATTTTAATTTTATTGGTAATTGTATTTCTATAAAAATAATTATATTGGACAGAACATACATAGTGCATTAATTAAAAAAAAAACAGTTAGATAAAAATACATAGTTCATTAATTAAAAATACAATGAAATTAAAATACATAGTGCATTAATTAAAAATACAGTGAAATTAAAATACATAGTGCATTAATTAAAATACATAGTGCTTTAATTAAAATAAAGAGCTAGAACCACCTCTAGCCCTTGCCCATTCAGCACGTATTTCAGTTTGTTGTTGCTCGATTATAAAAGCGGTATCGGGATGGAGGACACTTGCTTCGGTCGCTAAAATCTTAGCTTCATATTGCATCTTTTGAAGCCGATTTTTTTCCAATTGAACCTGATTTTTTTCTGCTTGAATCCGATTTTTTTCTTCTCTTGCCATCACAGTTCTTTAACCATATGCAAGTTCCCTTTCCCTAAGTTCTAAGCATTTTTGTGTTTCATTTGCATCCTGTGAAAATGTATCCTCTAAACGTGTAAAGTAACCTTCCAACATACCAACTGATTTTTCTTGGTTCCTTTTGGACTTGGCTTTCTTCGATCCAAGAGGACGCTCCATTTCTTTTGGACGCTCTATTTCTTGAGAACCCTCCAATTCAACTCCACCAAAACTTGGTGAATTAGAAGTTGAATCTTCACCATCATTTTTGCGACCTTTTCCCTTTGTGGGGCGGCTTGACCTTGCCTTAAAAACGTTACTCCACTTTGGATTATCCTTGAGTATAACGTAACAATGATCAAGTGAAAAAGCCGATTTTTCTTGTAGTTGGTATATCATCCTTGCCTCGAACAACTAAAAAATAAAATGGTGGTAATTAGACTAAAATAATCACTAGGACTAAGATAATTAAACTAAAATAATAATTAGACTAAGACTAAAATAGAAATAATAAATACACTAAGATAATTAGACTAAGACGAAAATAATTAGACTAAGACTAAGATAATCAATAAATTCCAAATTGACAACGTTGTAATTACTCGACTTTGTATTGTTGTACCACTTGCATGTCGAGCCTCCACCGCATTCCCAATTGCAACAAACTTGTTCATCATTTTTGAAATATATTTTCACCTACCGCTAATTGAATCGGAAGACCTATCCGACCCACGTGCTTGATTGAACTCGTTTGTTGCACGATTCCAAAATCCTTTTGCATTTTGAAAAGAACCAACAATGGATTCTTCATTAATTTTTATCCAAGCAAGACATAGAGCTTGATCATCGGACATGCTAAAGTGAGTTTTCGCTTTTGCTTGAGTGCTACCACTTGCTTGAGATGTTTGAGTTGATGCCATTTGATATTTGGTTTTTTTTAAGAACTGATTTTAAAAAAGAAGAAATATGTTATATGATTGTTGGAAGTGTGAGTTGAAATGAAACAAATGTTGTATATATACCAAAGTTTTTTATTTTGACCGTTTTTTACCGTTCTGACTTTTTGACCGTTGGTAAACTAGCCGTTAGGACTCCGGACGGGATGCTGGATTCCGTCTGGTGAGTTTTGTAATCCAGACGGAATCCAACATCCCGTCCAAAGTTAACAAGTCAGTGACTATCTTGTTGGAAGGTTTCACCTTGTTTTGAACTGGGGAAAATAGTCACCGAGTTTTTCACCCTGCATTGCACAGCGCTTTTGGACCCAACTAGGTGAAAAAAGTCACAAACCCCCCTTATTTCCCTGCATTGCAAATGCTCTTAGCATAAGGAACATGTGCCATATGCTTTTGTTCCTCCACCGAACTAAGAGAGAACTTAGCTGAAAGCCTAAAATGCCCAGCCAAAGGCGTAGAAACTGACTTTGCATTCTCCATACCAAAACGCGAAAGTACTTTATGAAGGTATTTCTTCTGAGATACAACTATCCGTCGATTCTGCCTATCTCTGTCAATCTCCATGCCGAGTATCTTCTTGGCTCCGCCTAAGTCTTTCATCTCAAACTCAGAGCTAAGTTGAGATTTTAACTTGTCTATCTCTACCATGCTTTTGGAAGCAATAAGCATGTCATCCACATAAAGCAGGAGATAGATGAAGTCATTACCACGAAGCCTATGAAAGTAAACACAACAATCATACTTACTTCGGGTGTACTCATGTTGCATCATAAACGTGTCAAAGCGCTTGTACCATTGCCTGGGTGATTGCTTTAACCCATACAGTGACTGATTCAATTTGCATACATGATCTTTTTTCTCAGCAACGACAAACCCTTCAGGTTGTCTCATATAGATCTCTTCTTCCAAGTCCCCATGCAAGAAAGCAGTTTTCACATCAAGTTGCTCTAACTCCAAGTTGAAGTGAGCAACTAAACTCAATAACACACGAATAGATGTATGTTTGACCATCGGGGAAAATACCTCATTGTAGTCGACTCCTTCCTTCTGTGAAAAACCCTTTGCTACCACTCTTGCCTTGTATCCAAAGATCTTTGTCGGTTCGGGAAGGACCTCTTTCTTTCTGAACACCCATTTACTGCCGATAGTCCTTTTGCCTTTTGGCAATAAAACTAGGTCCCATGTGATTTTTATCAAAAGATTCCATCTCTGCTTACATAGCTACCAACCAATCTCTGTAATGAGCATCTCTAACAGCTTCCTTGAAGCTATATGGCTCATCATCTTCGATATTCAGTGCATATGCCACTAAATCCACCTGACCATAGTGTTTCACCGGCTTATCGTGCTTATACTTGTGCACTTCTTTAGCTTGTCTCTGTGGCCTAGGGTCAGCCACTACAAGTTGCTGTTGCTGTGTGGTTCCATGATTTGGTACCTCATCATGATCTAACCAGTCATCTGCTGCATCAGACAACTCAAGCTCAGTAGCTTGAACTTCTATAGACTCACCATTCTGCCCAGCTATTTCCGGCTTATTGAAAGATAACATGGAAGTCTCATCAAAGGTAACATCTCTGCTGACCAGGAACTTGTGGTTTTCTAGACACCACAATCTGTATCCCTTTACCCCATTTGCGAAGCCTAAGAATATGGCCTTCTTAGCTTTAGGATCTAGCTTGCTTTCCCTCACATGGTAGTAAGCTGTCGATCCAAACACTCGCAAAATACTATAATCAGCTGGGTTACCTGACCACACCTCATAAGGTGTCTTGCAATCTATAGCTGGTTATTATATAGGTAACACACCATGGACACTGCATCTGCCCAATACTCTTTGCCTAGACTGGCATTAGACAACAAACATCTCGCTCTTTCAAGCAAGGTTCTATTCATCCTTTCTGCCATTCCATTCTGATGTGGCGTGCCCCTGACTGTCTAGTGTCTGGCAATTCCCTATTGCACACAGAACTCTTGGAAAGGTCCATAGGTAAACTCAGTACCATTGTCAGACCGTAATGTTTTTACCTTCCTATCTGTGCGATTCTCAACCCTTGCCTTCCACTTCTTAAATGTCTCAAACACTTCATCTTTCGATTTCATCATATACACCCACACATAGCGAGTATGATCATCAATGAATGAAACATAATAGCGGTTACGGCCTCCCTTGGAAGCCACCCTGGAGGGTCCCCAAACATTCGTATGCACATAGTCAAGGATGCCTGTTGTCGTGTGCTTACTTGACTTGAACTTGACTCTGCACTGCTTCCCATAGACGTAATGCTCACAGAACCCCATACTTGGCTTATTCAAATTCTTCAAGAACCCTCGCTTGCATAACTCAGACAAACCTTTTTCACTCATATGCCCTAAACGTATATGCCATATCTTAGTGCACTCAGAATCATTACTACATGCACCCACTACTACATCGCCTATCACCGTACTACCTATCAGAGTATACAAGATTCCATGTTTTTTACCCTTCATAATAACTAAAGAGTCATTAACAATATTTAGGACTCCACCTTCGCCCACAAACTTGTGGCCTTTGGAATCCAAGGTACCAAGAGAAATAAGACTTTTCTTTAGCTCAGGAACATGTCTCACATCGGTTAAAGTCCTCACTACACCATCATACATCTTGACCCATATAGTTCCAATTCTTACCGTCTTACAAGCAACGTCATTACCCATTAAAATGGAACCACCATCAATGCTCTCATAAGAAGTAAACCACTTTCTATTCGGGCACATATGATAGGAACATCCGGAATCAAGAATCCACCTTTTGGTCATATAGTCTTGTGTGGACACACAGAGATTGAACTCATCTTCTTCAGAGCCTAAAGCATAACTTGCCTCAATTTTTGCCTTATCTTTCTTCTGACTATCTCTCTTGTTCTCTTTCTTCGAGTGAGGACAATTACTTGCGTAATGTCCCTTTTCATTGCAATTGTAGCACTGTACATGTTTTAAAGGCTTCTTTGACTTGGACCTAGAATTCTCATTACTTGAATAATTCTGTTCATAGGAATTTCCTCTTGCCACTAGCCCCTGACCTGTATCAATGCTATTCTCTACACGTGTCTTCTTCATCAACTCATAAGAAAGAAATGCACTCTGAACTTTGTCAAGATCGACGACTTCTCTGTTAATGCATGTAGTCATTAGATGCTCATAGCTTTCTAGCAAGGAGAATATTAAACATGCCGCTTGATCATCATCATCCATCTTCATACCAACATTCAAATAATCCGCTAGACGTCGACGGAACTCACTAACGTGCTCTTGCATCGTTGAACCATCGACCATCATGTATCGATAAAGACGCTTCTTAAGGTTTATCTTGTTCGTCATGCTCTTGGTCATATACATAGACTCTAGTTTGGGCCAAATACCGGCAGAGGTATTTTCTCCCATCACACTATACATGACCTCATTAACAAGACATAACCGGATTGATGAACAAGCCTGAAGATCGAACTCTTCCCAATCATCATTACTCATATTCGCCGTCTTAGATTTAATCCCCTTTAAAGCCTTGTGCAAACCTTGTTGGATGAGGATGTCTTTTACTTGGACTTACCAAATCCCAAAGTTATTCTTCCCATTAAACTTCTCTACTTCAGACCTTGCGTTTGACATTTTGGGAGCCATCTTTCAAGCTACACACAAAAAAAAAAAAAAACAATTCACTTCGGAATTTAATCGAACACCTTGTCTACACAAATTTCGAACACTAAACTCAAAATCCTAGATCGTATACCTACACTCCGATACCAATTGTTGTGAATAAATTCGTGTTGAAATAACTCATGAGCGCAGGTCGCGCCCTCAACCAGGCAAAGTGGAGCGCAAGTCGCGCTTAAAACACTGGAGGTCAAAATCTCATGAGTTGTCGTCGCCTTAGTTGCCCAAGTGGAAACGCGAGGTCGCGCCGCCGTTCTTCGATGATAGAAAAAACGAAGTTTTCTCTACAATTCTTTGTGAGTGAATTGAGAGACTTGTAATCTCTCTCTTTCTTGGTTTTGGAAAAGTTAGGTTTCTACAGAAAAAACCTATATTTATACTATTTCTAAAAACTTCCGAAAATAGGCAAATTCGTGCTGAAATAACTCATGAGCGCGGGTCGCGCCCTCGACTAGGCAAAGTGGAGCGCATGTCGCGCTTATAACACTGGAGGTCAAAATCTCATGAGCGTGGGTCGCGCCTTGCCCAAGTGGAAACTGAGCGCAGGTCGCGCCCTTCATACAAGATAGAAAAAAATGGAGTTTTCTCTACAAATTGTACTTCTCTTTTATCCTTCACCCAAATTCCCTTGGGGCAAGCCTCCATCTTACTCAAGAAGCCAAGGCAAGACTTGAGCCCCACACCTCCAGGATGAAGTTGAGTTACTGATCAGTTATGGTACTTGGTAAAGTGTTATGTGTAGTGTAACCGTGTTAGAACTATCAGTCGCTTGTTCAATGTCATAATAGTCAGATAGTAGAATCTTCATTCCACTAGAAAAACACTCGCTTTTGAAATGGCATCAAAGAGTTGACCAGATTTGCATACTTATTAGTAGGACAGCAAATGCTGATTGGTGGAGTTGGTGCCCTAGAACTGTTTATTCTGTCCAAAAAAACTATTTATGTGGCTTAATGGTGGACAAGCCTGTCCACAAATTACAAATTAGCTCTATTTGGTGGTTGAATCTCTAAAAAACCGTTTAGATTAGTTGGCCTATTGAAACTTTGAAATATTTATAAACATATAATTGGTATTAAAACAAACGTAGGAGACACATGCAGGCACCATCATCAAATCCAGTAAATGCACAGCATCCCACCGACAGATTTCATGAACCAATAATCCAATATATACTTTCAATGAGCTGAATGTAATATGGATACTCAATATAGAAATGGAGTTGTGCCGAAAATGTTGGATTGAGTGGGTTAGTGTTTGCCACTTCTTGGATTACAATGATACGCTCAAATTTGATTTCCTGTTCAAAAACTGCATTCGGAAAATTAAAGCATGTGTTCTGTCAGGCTCCTCGTGATAGTTAATCTCTACGAAGGTGCCTCCTCCAATCCCCTTGGCCAATCTTCCAGGATTCACAGCGATGCACCTGGTTTGCTCTCCTGTTCTAGTCTTTTCGCCAAGGGCAAGAACCTGTTATAATGACAATCATGATTTGAACCTAAGAAACAGCTTACTGTTTTGCCAGTTTATGATGCTGGTTTCAAGCACAAACTGATAATGTATGCCACTACTACAAGTTTTTTTTTTTTTTGTTGGGTAATTATAAATTGTATGAAAAACGACTAAAAAAGATATCGAACTTTACAAGTTTTGACAATATGGAGACTAAACTTTTTAATTTTTGTAATGTGGAGACTAGTTACATATGTAGTCTAAATTTCTCACACGGTGTTTCATAATTCACAAGTTACATACATTGTTATACACCGTACTAACATTCTACAACCTCATGACCATACTACAACCTCATGACTATGGAAATTAATTTGAATTGTGAAACACCGTGTGAGAAATTTAGATATCATATTACACATATCCCCACATTGCAAAAATTAAAAAGTTTGGTTTCCAAATTGACCGAAAAAAAAATTTAGTCCCCATATTGTCGAAATTTATAAAGTTCAATACCTTTTTCAATCGATTTTCGTAAATTGTATTAAAAACAGGGCAAAAGTAACTACTAAAAGGGATGGTAGTACAGTAGTTTTTTTAAATGATAGAGGTAGAGTCTGGACAGAGTGGGAAATGGTGATTAAAAAAGTTTTTTGCTTGATAGAGGTAGAGTCTGGACAGAGCATTGGTGAAATTTTTATTCAGTTGAGGAAATAGCACATGAACTTTGCTTATCTTCACAAAGGTAGACAGGTCCGAAGGCACGATGATAATATCCGGAATAGAAGGAATCTGGAGAGCTTCTGGAGCAAGTGAAAGAGCTTATGGCGGATACAGAGGATAAAAGCTGTTTAGACAACGAATTTGTTAGGCCTAACATATAATTTACATTTAACTTCATTATATCCCCCAAAATAAAGGACCTCGCACGTTCCTGTGCTGGCTGAGAACATGCGTAGCAAGTCGCGCCATGCGATTTGTAGATACATCAGCCGGAATTCTTGAGATTTCTTCCCCACTAAGCTGTTTCAGGATATCCACAGTGCAGCAACCCATTTTTATTTGAAACACAGAACTTCGTATCACAAATACAGTAGGTGCCAGGTTCCGTCCACATACTACAATAGTACCATGTAAGATCTATAAAGTTGAGCAAGCGCCACTCGCAAAAAATCCTTAGGTAAGCCGCAATTTAACCGAATTACTTAAAATTTTCGACTTGTTAAAAAATGTGGAATCTGATAAATAATTAAATAAAAACCCTGAAGTTGTGGATAAACAGGTCTGGACAATGGCCTTTCTATAATTACAACATAATTAATCGATGATCGGTGTTGCTCACTGCTCAGATAGCCGACATGAGACCTCTGGAAAAGGAAACCCAAGGCAGGTCTTCTATAATGAATTTACAAAATCAAGATACAAATTGCAACAAATGGCTGAACAGCAAAATCTCCTTAGGTTTTGGATCTTGAAAGAAGATGGACCTGCTGATTAAGATGACATCCTTCAGTGAAAAAGTCAAGTTCTTACAGATTCTCACCCACTTACCCAAAAACATAAAAATTCAATAGACGGGTACCAACCATGTTTACTCCACTGTGACCTGACTTAATCCGTTCACCCAACTGAATGACTTGTTTTCTTTACTTCAACAATGCCAGATCCTTTCTTTACTTCAAAATACATGCTTTGAAGTGTACTTCAAGGAATTTCCTTTATAAGGTAGAGCTTCCAATAGAGAACCAGCGTTTTGATGGGGATCTCCTAAGAACAATTGATCATAATTATAAAGAGATTCATTCCTCTGATGATAATAAATAACTATAGGAAGAAAAAAGAATCCTGATGCTAGTGGTGGTCTGGTGGAAGGACTGTGTTGAGAGGTTGCAGGTGTTGAAACAAAAAAAATTATATTTTCTTCTGTTTAAGGGGATGTCATGTATATTTCCTACAGAATGTCATGTATATGTCCTATATTTTTCCGAAAGTCTTTCTAAAAGCACAAAATGCAATTGCTCCTGCATCCACGTTTTCCCCTTTGTTCCTTCTTCTCTCTTCTTCCGATTGTCAATGAACAAACGAACAAAATCTTTCCATCTCACTCCTTGTTTGTCACTTCTTGTTTTAGGGTTAGAAAATGTAACATGGAAACTTCGGCATCAGCACAATCTGTGTATTTGACAAATGTCGGTGGGTGGGCATGACCGACACAATTTATTTATTTTTTGAAAATGTAAAGTGTCAATGTTACATAGATCCTAGATGAAACTCAAAGTTCTTATTGTACATCACATGCATGGACGAGCCTATTTTGTTTGGTCGGGCAAAGCATGAAACAACATAGATGATATAGATAGATACTTTCTCCAATTCTGTATAAGTGGCCAGAGATCAGCCGTTTTACCTTATTTGCATCGAAAAACCTTGGATTTGTAAGACAGGTAATCTGGGTCAAGAGAGAAGAAAGAACAATGAATATGAGTATGAATAGTAATGATCAATAAGGGCCAATACAGAAAAAATAGAAAACAGACTTAGTATGAAGCCAACATAAGAATATACCTGATTTTTGAGATCTGAATGGAAATCAAATGCAGGCTGCAAAACGAAGATGAACAAAAGTATTAGTCTTCAAATCTAAATGTTTCAAAATTAAAGCATCGCTCTAATGTCAGGAGAAAAGGATTGTTTATAGAATTTGGCAATGACAGCACCTGAGGAAAAACAAAATCATGGAAAGCATCTCGTAAAGATGGTACAAGAACCACTCGAGCAGCAGAACCCATATATTTGGCATAATCTTGTAAATGGATCAGGCAAAAGAATAACGTGAAAGAATGCAAAACGTCTTCCATCCGAGAGTCTAAAAAATTGTAAGACTTTGTACCCTTCTTAGAATATCTGAGTGAAAAATATCATCAAAGCTTCTATCAATCGTTGCTTTCCTAATCTCAGGATGTTCAGAATCAACAAAGGGCCCCAGCTGCCAAAAGTATGAGAGCCTAAGAGCTGAAATGTCTATAAATCCCAGAGGAAGATTCAAATTTTAGCAAATTGGAAAGAGTTTGTTTCTTACCAGCATAAGTAACTGAGGCTGCTTTCTAGTAGCATATGCAAGCAGTTCCACAAGAGGTTTGAACAACAAGTTATCAGTTGTGGTGAAAGGACCTGCGGTAATAACCTGTCGAAAAAATCAAATCACTTTCCATAGATGAATCGAATATGAGTAACATATAAAAACCACATTTGGTAGTCCGGTTGTCTTTTATGTTAGTAGCAAGGTACTACAATATCAGCTTAAGTATAGGCAACAACATGTCAAGACCAGTTACCATGCATCGAAAATACAAAATATCCCTATCCCTATATCAGTTAATTAAAATCGCTAGGGTGGCGTTAGAGAGAGATTTCTTATAGATTTGACATTATATTTATCTAATAATACAAAGGCACATAAAGGTTGTCAGATGCAATCATACAAAAACTAAGTTGTTTTGTGAACCCGACAATCCGAAGGAAGTGGGTGCTATTTTCTGTACCAAACTTAGCTTTTTAGGTGTACTGGAAGGAGAATTTGGTTGAAATTCGTGGTCCATAGCTTGCTTCTTTGCGGGAGGGAATTCCATGTCAGGGGAGACTGAGAATGGAAAGGAATCGAACACCTTCAATGCGACCAAGCAGTGACCACTTGGATTGTGTCCCTCAATTCCTACCACCTGTCCAAGTAGCATTATTGATTTCATTAACCCTAAACAAGAATCACACAGATAAGTTATGATTAATAATTAACTAAAATTAACCTGGCCTGGGAAAAAGGAATATTGGGTTAGTTTCTGTAAGTCAAGATGCACACACTGACCTCCCGATTGCTCAACGCTGGAAAAAAAAACTTTACAATGAATATGTGCATCATGAAATCCCTCTATTTTAGTGGGCACGTAGGAAGTTGGACTCATGGTTTGGTGTCTTACAAGTATCCATTTTCTGAAAATCTCAGACAAGAATCTAATTAGTCAAAAATCACACTGATGAGAGATTTTACTTATATGAAGATATCATTGCATTGATAGTGTTCCTTTACAATAAATTTTCCTGTTAAGGAGTTAATGAACAGCTGATCACCTGACTGAACTATATCCAAATTGGACAATTAGTATTAAATCCATAATGAACCCATCTAACAATGAGTCCTACTTCCATACACTGCCAGTAATTGGTAAGCCAAAAAAACAGTTCAGCCTGCCACTTTGCACTCATCCCAAACATTAATATTCATGACTAATTGGCAGTAATAAAACATGAACATGAAAGAGATGGGCAAAAGAAATAGTTGTCTGCCTGCCTTGTAACAAAATAGACTTCTTGTTTAAACGACCTTCCCCATCACAAGAAATCATTCCAACTGAAAATGCACTTTTCGGTGGTAAAAAATACTATCAGAACACAATTTTTCTAAGTGAACCAACAATTAATTGACACAAGCAAATTGGTTAGTCATTAAAACCCCCGTTGGGAAGTATCTATGAAGTGCATGTTCAAACAGTAAGTGGGACATTCTTCTTCTTTAGGGGAGACTTCTAAATACATAAAACTTGAGAGAAAGTGGGGTGAATTTGATTAACCACTGTGCTATGTGCGCACAAGATGAAGAATCTAGTCAGCATTTATATTTGGATTGCAGGATGCCAAAGATCTTTGGGGAGTCTTTCTTGCCTCTCTTCATTGTTGACCTGATGTCTCAAATGGGTTGTGAGGGATATGTTCTACAAGCAACCACAGCAGCGTCTATATCCTATGTGGTGTCTGCTCAGCCAGATTATTGCTCACGCAATCACATGGACTATTAGGTTTGACAGAAACCAAACGATACTAGAGGGCTGTTTGCTCTTGTAAAGCAATACTTTGTTCTCGGGTGTTTCATGATCCCACGGTCAAGGTTGATGACATTATAATTGATTGGGACGCCTGTAGTACAGCCTTAGATGTAATGATCTTTTTGTTCCTGTTTGTATACATATACAAACCTACGTCTGTTTTGTATACATATACATGTATACATCCATATGTGTATAAAGAATATCGATTTTATTTGCTCATGACTTCGCCCAAAAAGTTAGCAGATCTTTAAATGATTTCCATTTCGAACTTTTTGGGCTAACCCCAAGATTACGAATTCATTTTTTGACATTCTCGTCTTTTTGGCTTTCCATATACTCGTCTTCTGCAAGTATTGCATTTTGAGTGGTAAATATTCTGTTTGTTCATTTAATGCAAACTAACTTCAATATAATATGAGAAAGATGATGCCAACGATGATATGTATTTCAGAAATCCTAAGCAAAAAGATAACTGAAATAAGTAGAGAATTACTATTATACATATAGATTACCTGTGAAGCCATAGTAGGGTCCACTGATTCCTCATAGAGTCCAGAAGCAACAAAAGCAGTAGTAAGCCTTCTTATGCGGTTCTCAAGTGAATTAAACTACATCAACAATAATATAATTCAAAAACTAATACGATAAGTAACTTAGAAATAACTACAATTCTCGTAGTAAGCTTTAACCACCTTGTCTTCAATCCTGTCATACATGAACCTGCAACCAGATTCTGGCCACGACCTTTGAACTTCTAAAGAGCATCTTTCACTGGGCTGAACTCTTCTAATGATGTCATCTTCATGGCCCACAATTTCCTGTTCTCTACTATTATTCTCTTTCTTTGCAAACTCATTCAATGTGAATTGCACAACAAACTTGTTTGTTCGTTGCCTAAAAGGGGTAACGTGGCTGGTCGACAATCTTGATGGTTTACCGGAAGAGGGCACAATCCCATTTGTTCCAGGCGTTGAATCAATTATCTCAGTGTACAATCTTTCTTTCCGGTCTACTGGAGTTCCAATAGTCCCCTCTTTGTTTTCCTCATGTTCTTCACTTAGAATCCTACATACACAGATCACTATTAATTAATTCATAAAATCCCACTTCACTATAAAAAAAAAAGAATGAAATGGATATCCGTCGCCACGTATCTTTTATGGATAATCATGTTTTTCGCATATATAAGTATACAAAAACAAAATGGAATCAAGATAATACATATACTAACATATCGACATCATTGCTAGAGTAGATATGTGGATGTGCTTTCTCTTTAATTAAACTTTCCTTCTGCTCATTCTGAAGATGCAACAAGAAACCATCCATGTGACCATTCTGTACAACCGACCCATTTAACTGCCTGCCCAAAAAAAAAAAAAAAAAAACACATTCACAAGGGCAAATATGTCTATATCATGAAAAAAAATGAAGCAAAGCCCTAAGGTTTGATGATTACCTGTTGAGGTAGTAAACTTCCCAACTTGAAACGAGATCAGAAGCACTCAGTTTGTAATTAATACAAAAAGTTAGACCTAAACAAAAAAAAAAAAAGTAACAGTAATAAATAGTCATTACCAATAAATTATTTATGACAAGTAAAAAAAATATATATATATAGGGGGACGACTTACATTTCTTCAATATGTCTTCTTCTTGATCAAGAGTAAACCCACTGCTTTCAAATTCAGCTTTAATTTCTTGTTCCATTTGAAATTTTCAAATGAGAGTATGAGACAGAGAATAGAGGAAAGTGAGGCGCGAGACTCAGAGAGAGAGAGAGAGAGAAATTTCGCGCGCTTGTGTTGGCATTGGGCTTATTGAAATGGGTTTGGGCTTTCGGTACAAGTCTAACATAGCCCAATTAGTAATTGCATTTGGGCTTTTAGTCTTCTTCAATCTACAGTAATGATATCACTTCATGGAGTACGGCCTGTCGAGTTTACGGCTTCCTTGCCACGAGTGAAGTTGAGACAAAACTCCAATTTTCAGAATTAATAATTAAAAAGAATAAAATGTGAAAGCTACACATCACTTCAATATCAAACTTCGTTGTTTACATCGAAATAAGTACAATTGCGTGTAAATACATCCAAACCAAACAGAGCATGTAGCCCATTTGCAATTTGACCCAAAGGTTGTGATGTAAGCCATCCATGCCAAAAGACGAAAGCGGAACTTGTTTGTTTTAGGATGCATGATTTTCACATTGCAAACCGGAGAGAGTTGGGCCACTTGATCGCCCACTCTGACGTTGAACGCACACTTATAAAGTTGAGGGCTGTATAGCATTGAGGCCCACTTCTCCACGACTCCACCTCCTTTTTTGAAAACAGTTACATAGAGCCAAGATAACAAACATTATCAGCTATACTATCATCAATTCATCAGAAACAATTTTGTACTTACTGATCGTCGACTCGTCGTGAATCTGCTAAGAGCCTAGGCATACCATTACATTCTTGTCGAAAATAGACCTGATTGGATTTGGATTATACTTATTTCGAAAGTGTTCAATGAGAAAATTAGTTGGCAAATTATAATTTCTCGGTTCAACTATAAAATGACTAATAGATTTTTTTTTTTCTTTCGAAAAATCCAGCAGGTAGAGACAGATGGAGGGATGGAAAGGCCTCCAGTGGGAATCCTGGTCATATATTGATCCAAATGCCAAATCAGACTATATCTTTTGTTTCAGCATTCACTTGAATTTTGGCGAAGTGAAGGTGAGGCAAGCATGTGCGCTTGTCAATTGTTATGGGCAGCTGTTAGATTTTTTATTTTTATTTTTATTCTGTTGGATTTTTCTGATCAATTACTTAATTAGTGCTATCGAAGTTACCTTATTTTTAGTCCACTGTAGTTAAGGCGTTTTGAGCTTATATATTTTTTGGCCTTTCACTTTTAGTGTGTTCTTGAGTGCGTTACTTTCCAAGAGAGCATAAGCCATGGCCCTGAAAAGCAATATCAAGTCTTGCCACTTATTAGGATTTACGACCCTGCTTTCTCTATTTATTTCTATTACTTTTTGTACTATCCTAAACTACTAATCAGGGTTGTACATTTTACTATTGACTTAATCGCTATCAGAAAATAAGTAGAAAAAAGTAAAAGAAGAACACAAACATACGAACAAGACATTATCTTTAACTTATCTAACACCCCAAAAAAAAGCGAAAAGGTGATTATTTACACACAAGTATTAACAGTGAAAAAGTGTTTATTCAATCAAACAAGAAGGACAAGCTAGGTATAACTATAAAGAGATGACAAGATCCACATTAAAACAATAATGTCCTTGACTTTGACCTTACTTACATTCATTCACATTCGATCAGCGCTTTCAAGATCAGTACTTCTCTTATCTTTAACTCCATCTTCGGTAAGTTCAACTACGCCACTAGTTTTACCAGCCGTTTTATACTCTCCAATGAAATAGGAAGTGAAACCCCAAAGACATAAGGCCAAAGACAAGCCTTTCTCACCAGTGAACTTCTCTTTAAATGTTACAATCGCAGCAATCTCAGTGAACGGAAGTATAACTGAAGTGAGAATACCAGCAAAAAGAGAGGATGTACAGTTTATAACACCCATTATACCTAGAATCTGAAATTGCCAAACTAAGGCACTTGCTACTATGATCAAATAGTATTTTGTCTCGCCTATCCCAAATGAAGTTGCCTCCCTGGAAATTATCTGCACCACAATGAGGAGGAAAAGAATGTGTAAATGCTTAAAATATAAATTAAATCCACTTTCCTGTTTTTTACCACAATCAAATTTATAGTACAAAAGTGTTTATCGCCAGGCCAAGTGCACCAATTTAATGTATATATCACATAGATTTAATATGTTTTTCTAGGCCCATTTGGTAGCTTCAATGAATATGAGCAATTTCATTTTAGGTGTATTGTGAGTTTGTGACCAGTGTTCATGATTCCGAATTCCAAATCGAATGTCGGAATTCCGCTAGATATTTTAGTTTTTCAAAAAAAATGACAATGGGTTTAATCTCCCTAGTACTTAAATGGTTGCACAAAAACCCCCCCTAAGCGAACATATGTATAAAATCTCCCTATTATTTAAAACATAACATCAAAGCTAAAACAGACCAAAATATTCCTGTGAAAATCGGGCTGACGTCATCAATCTTTACTTATAATTTCGGCTTAAGGACAAACCGGGCTGACGTCATCCTATGTAAATTTGTATCTATATATGATAATATAAAATTACACAATCTTCTTAATCTATTTAAATTTAAATTTTCATATGAAATTTTTTTTCATAGGAAAATTTAAATTTATATTCACTCTGGTGTCATCGGAAAATTTTCAATCCCAAAAGTTACTATGTAAATTTAAGTTTTCATAACTCTAATGACTATATAAATATAGTTTTACATATATATGACTATAAAAATACATTTACATATATTCTGTCAGGTGTCGGAAAATTTTCAATTCCAAAAGTTACTATGTAAATTTAAGTTTTTATGGCTCCAATGACTATGCAAATATAGTTTTACATATATATATGACTATGTAAAAATACATTTACATATAGTCGGAAAATTTTCAATCCCAAAAAGGTAAAAAAGGAAATAAGATAAAATGGGAAATAAAAACAGACCAGATTTTATCGTTTTTTTGGAAAACAGTGAGATTATTTAACGAGACCTAAATAATAGGGAGGTTATGTGATATGGGTCGATGGGAGGGAGTTTATACTCAACCGAGTTAGAACCAAAGGGCTGAGCCTCATTTCTTAGAAAAAATAATATAGGATAGAAATATTGATGATTCTACATTTCTACTTGGGTTGAAATATTGTGAATTTCGGTTTTCCAAATTTCTAGAATTTCAATAATTTCAAAATCCACAGAACTATGATTGTGACAAACATGGTGATATAGATCATCGAAAAAAAAAGACAACATGGTGATATATTTTCGTTATGACGAAACAGAGTATCTCATTTTTTGAACTCACAATTTAAGTCCTGGATTTTGGTAAACTGACCCAATGCCAGATTGGGTTGCAGCACGATCCCCACTTGTGGTAACGCCTGGAAAACCCATTAAAATCAAATGGGAGTCGGGCAGCACTGCAGCAAGCCAACTCGCCAACGCAGGTGAACTGATTTCCTGCCATTTAGCAGGGAATGAAAAATCCAAACCACTTGCACGACGGTTGGGTACGTAACGGTCTCATAAAACTCCATCAAGGATGTATTGAAGTCAATCTTAGGCGAAGCATGTATTTCATTAAAGTACCCCTTGGTGTAGGTGATCTGCTCTCTTTGAGCTAAGTCATACTCGACACTTTTTAAAACAATAAACTGAATAGATGCTAGATTCGGGATCTAAAGAGTCAAATTTAAAGAGAGAAATAGGAATACCTTGAAATCCTTGTGAATAAGCATACCCAGAGTGCAGACACAGGTAGCAAAAAAGTTCAACACAAATTGGAATTGCAACACCATTAAGTAATCAATGGGTCTACTGCTCTTGCTATAAACCTTCTCAATCAAAGGCATAGATAATCCCAACAAAGCTGCTCCACCCAATGTGAAAAAGAATCCAAGCAAGTACTTCTCTTTACTAACACCAGGTGGTCTATCACCATTTGTATGAAGAGCCAAAACAACAGCACCAAGAGTCATAACAATAACAGCGTTTAATGAATAAAAGGTGAATTTCTGTTTCACTATAAAGAAAGCAAACAAAGCTGTGAAAGCAAGTTGGGTTGAGAAGAGCAAGGCAGAGGTTGAAACAGGAATGTAAGACAAACCAGCTGAATACATGTAGTTATCAAAGCCAATCAAGATTCCAATAACAGCACTTGATAACAAGAGTTTAGGTTCCATAAAGAAGTACACCTTTGAAGTTATGTTTCTTTTGCTAGAAAGGCCTTTTAAATAGAGAAATGAGATAGGGATAACTAAGAGAATAAACCCAACACATTGAAGCCAACTTGAGAACCATTTTCGACTTCCCCCATGCATGTAGTAAAGTCTTTGTAACAAAGGACCTCCTATTGCTCCTGCTGCTGCAAAGGTGCTGTATAGCAACAAAAGCAACCAATTTATGCTTCTTTTAGCTGGCATGGTTCTTGATCTGCTATCTTCCATACCATAGTTACCCACATCTCCATCTACAAAACTTTGATCAACTAATGCCATAGACATATATGCTCTTGTGTGATGGTTGGAGCGAAGGAGAATAATTTGTCCCTCGTTTTGTTCACAGATTGGGATAAATAGAAGAAAGTGGGGTTTATATGGACCTAGCAAAAAAAAGGGTTTATATAGTTGAACGAGCAGATTTTGGATCGGAAGTCATAGAAGAGAGTGGGGCTTACATGTATGACTTGATTTATTCGCATAAAATATGTTTTAGATTAGAGTCTTTACGTTATTTCCTCCTTTGCATTTTGAAGTCAATTTCTCATGAGAAAAAACTCTTTGTATTGCAAATTTACAATCTGAAAGGTGACGTGTATGACTTCATTTATTGGTATAAAGTATAAACTGTGCTTTAGATCAAGTCACTACATTTTTTTTTTGTCCTTGCACTTGCTTTTGCAGCAATCATGAGCTGAGTACGTAAAAATTAGGAGAGCATAGCTTTTCTAAAAATATTTCTTTTCATAGTTTTAATGAAATGACATTAATTAGATTTTATTTAAGATAAATAGTATATCATTGCAAATTGCATGGAAGGTCGATCGTATATGCGCTCCATTATCGATCAGATTGTTATCAAGATCCATATAATAAAATTAAAACTATCAATTGATACAAAGATGTCACATAACTAGATAAGAAGAATACACATATATACAGTATAGGATTTGCGTAAATTTTGTACATAGGTTCTTTTCTTCAAATATATATTATGCACCAGAAAATGTTGCATGTCAGCATGTGTGCAAAAAAAATATATATATAATTATTGGTTGGTATCCATCTAATTCCGAGGCAGTTCACGTATACTGGGAATCTGGTATATACATACATATATATAAAAAAAACATTTCATAGTTTTTGTTGTTGATTATTTTTATCACTATTCAATTCATACATAGACTCTAGACCTAAAAAATTATTAATTAGACTATTAGAGATGAGCCGCCTATCAACTGCTTCTTGTAATTGATAATTTTATTAAAGCTTATGCCATCTAAATTATTTTTGAGCACTGACTTTATAATATAAACTAATTTTAATTATATATATATATATATATATATATATATATATATATATATATATATATATATATATATATATATCCTGCATTTTTTCTTTCTCATCGTCTCCTTATTGACAACTTGATATTATCTAGATATTCAGCCATTGTGGACTAGGTGAAAATATATCACTAGTCCTTACTCCTTACTAGACCACAACTAGTGCAACTAAAATGCCAGCAATAATAAGTTTTTCCTTTCTCAGCATAAAAAAAAGTCTTTAAATATATATTATAGTTATATGGCGATTATGTGAGTAAGATTTTGACCTTAGAGTGTGTTTGGCAACTGAGACTGGAAACTAATTAGGAATAGAATGGAGTAGGAAACCATTGGAATGGAATCTATTAGAATAGAATTTGATTCCAACTTACAAAATGTGTATTTGGCAAACGTTTAGAAATCATCGGAATTCAATTCCTACTTCAATTAATGTGTTTGGTTGCCGTATAGAATCCTCTAACAGGACTCAATTTTTAGTTTATTTCCCCATTTTAGGATTAGAAATAAAAACCGATTCCCATAGTCTAGGATTCCTTTGGATTAACAGGGGTCTGTCAAAGACTTAATAAAAGGAATTGGAGTCCGTTTAGAATCCAATTCTATTGGATTCTATGTCTCCAAATAGGCCAAAAGTGAGTGGTCCACCAAGGATTCCAGTTAATTCCACTCCTCAAGTCCGATTCCTGGTAAACAAACGCACCCTAGAGGACATGATTTTTTAATAATCACTCACAAACCCAATTTCTACATTTAAATAGCCCAGGAACCCAACCCAGTTTTTAAATTTTAATAACCATTAAGGACAAAATAAGTTGATCGACCCGACTATTTTTCTATTTTTAAAATCTCACTTTTACCCTTCCCCATTTTGTATATAAAGGAAACTAATTTTCAAATTTGGAAAATCACCACGTCACACTGCGCGCTCTGGGTTGCTATACCGAAGATCGAGTGATTTTCTCAAATCTCAACTGAAGCTTTCAATCGTTCTCGAAGATCGAGTGATTTCCTAAAATCTCAACTGAAGCTTTCAATCAAGCTCTCTAAAAAGGTATATTCAATCATTATACCAATTTGAAATCATATTTAAAATCATATAATGATTTTCGATTTTTTTTTTCATGTTGTTATGCTTTTAATTTTGTTTAAAAACGTGAATTTAATTTTAGTTTTTAATTTTGTTTGTTCATTAGTTAAATCAGATATGAGATTTGAGATTTAGATTTTAATGTTTTGTTTGTTATGTTCATTCTTAATTGAACATTAGTATTTTGATTTGGTTTTTGCTATGTTTCTGAAGATTATATTATTAACGGGGTAGATTGTTCATATCCTTGTTGGGTATGAACAAGATTTGTTCATATTATTGTTTGGTATGAACACTGATTGTTCATACGAGTGTTTGGTATGAATCACTGAAATATTTTTTATTTGTGATTTTGTCTATTTTTTTTTGCAGTTTTATATATATCATACTGTGATTGGAGTCTTTTGCTACAATGGCGACACTTTTTCTATTCGTATTAGGTTGAATTCTTCTGTTGATGGTATTACACAAGAGTTATGTGGCAAATGGCCTGAATTGGGATTAAGGTGTTTTAATATGTATTTCTCCCGTGACGCGAAAGATAATTTGATTCAATCTGATGGGGAGTTGCATTCTTTGGCTTGCTATTGTTTTGCAAAGAAGATTCCAATTATAAAGATTAATTTGGTTGTTTGTGTGAGTTCATTGATTACCTCTAGTTATGCTAGTTTTGCAAGTTCATCAAGTTGTGGTGGTGGTGGTGAGGTTGTTGCTCATAAAACTTACAAGTCTGATTTTTGGTGGCGTAACTTTGATGGCAGTGTTGGGTAACGATTTGCTTTAGGTGCGCCTGAGTTTCGCTATAAATTGATAGAGTATTCTATTGTGAGTGGTTACAAATATGAATTAATCAAGAATTCCGATATATCGTCAAATATTTTGAATCACAAATTCGAGAATTATTCGGTGATTCAAAAAAACGGTACAGTCAAATATTAGGTCAAAAATTCGCAATATGGCAATTATACGGTGTTTAATTAATACGCGTTTTAAACGTTTGGTTGCAAAAATTCAAAAGTCAAAAATTCGTGATATTATGTTAGTAAATATTAATAATAGTTGTCATTTTTTACAACATAACAAACATATCTAAACAATATAGCTACAAAAGCATTGAAACCAATTAAATGGTCCACATAGGTACCTTCATTTATTTGTTCTTGGATTGAAATTACCGTTCAAATTTCAAAATACACACACACCATGACATGACAATTTAAATATTGCTGAAAAAGTATAAAAACAAAGCTTTTGGATTAATTTATCACTAAAAATGTAAGAGTGAGGGACTTAAAGTAAGAGTGAGGACATAAAGTACATAAAAAATAATAAAATCGCAGTCGAATTTTCATTAATTTTTTTTAGCCGATTTTTTTGAAAAATTTGGCAAAATTCGTATTATTCGTTTCACGGCAAAAAATCGCGAATTATTGCGAATCTTTCAAACATTTGGAAGTATTAATGTTTTGCCTTTCAAAAATTCGATTTGTGAATAATTCGGCGAACTGCTAACAAGGTTCTTCCTAATAGCAGGGAATTCGGGCTAGGGTGCAATACAGGTCTCTTGTAGACGTGATTCGCCTATTGTGCCATTGACTTAATATGCGCTAATTAATAAGGCAGTATGCACAAGGTGTATGCTGTCAAATGGCATTGGAAGCTAAGTGCCGCTGGCCTAATTTTGTGTCTTAAGTATTAACTAATTCCCTACCATTTTCTTGTGTAGGCTATTATGACAAGAGAAGCTCAAGTGTATGGACTTTGGAGTAGGGAAGTATTACATGGTGATAACGTTGGCGGCAAATATGTATTTTTAATATATTTTTTAAAGTAGATAGATATAGATACTTTAACTTAAGTTCAGTAATCAATTACAACTTGCCAAATAAAGAATAACTAGCTTGTAGGCCCATGCATACGCACTGGTTCTTTTGAAAATATTTAGATTTTTTTTAGAAAATTGGGACTACCATTTTAGTCGCTAACCCGTTTTAATTTTCTAACAAATTATTTTAATTAAGTTTTAAAAACCCGTTTTTTTCTATTGGGAGAGAGATCATATTTTAATAGGAGAATAATTCTCGTTTTAATTAGATATGCTAGATTTTCCCTTTTCAATAGGAGAGGAATTCCCATTTTAATAGGAGAATGATTCTCTCTTTAATTAGAAGTGCTAGAATTTGTTTTAATAGGAGAGGAATTCCCGTTATAATAGGAGAGAAATTCCCGTTGTAAAAAAGGATTCCCGTTTTTCAAATAGGAGAGAAATTCCCGTTTTAATAGGAGAGAAATTTCCATTTTAATAGGAGATGTCGTGAAATTTTAATAGAGCTCGAAAAATACCCCTTGTGGGAGCTTTAATATTAAGATATAGATTTGCCTAATCATTTATCTGCCAACCAAAACAACACGTGAGATCGACACTAATATCACATGTCGCAAATTTGAACTTTGAATTAGTTTGAATAACGCATCCTTTGGGTATCGTAATTGGTAAAGTACGTGTCAAAGATAATAAACCCATGAATAAGAGTCTATTTAATTATTATTACTAGCTTTCAAACCCGTCCTACTAACGGGTGCTAATATATTAAATTATTCTGATAAATATTAAAAACTATGTTGAGCTATGAGATATGAATATTATATTGATCACTCATCCAAATTTCTTGTAGCGTGAAAATTTCACACTCCGTAAAAAGAAAACGAACCAACTTCGACTTTTTTTTGTCAATTAATGTAAAAGTTTGATAAAACTTTTGTGAGAATGCCCAATGAAGCTAGGATTATATTGAAACTACTTGAATAGAAAGCATTACACCATAACACTGAATTTGCAACATTTAGTAAAATTGATTGCTAACACTTATACATCCGTTACAATATTTGTCACACATGTGATCCGTTAGAAATGCTACCAACCGTCACATATTTTGTAGGCAAATACTTGATTTATTTAGTAACATTTACTCGATATTTTGTGATAGATACAGAAGTGTTACTTATTGCAAAAAACAAAACAAAAATATTGAAAACAAAATAAATTGGGTGAAAACTACGGGGGGAATGTTTTTCATTCTCGCGCTCATCTCTCCAACCCTTTCAGTAATAACAATATAGAAAAGTGAAGAGGTAAGTTAGGGCAGATGTAACCGCTGCCGACTCCGCCGCCGCCGCTTGTGTTTCCTACTGAGGTAAGTCGTCATCATCTCCTTCATTTTCTTTATCTTCTCTCTTCTTCTTCCTTTGTAACAGTAAGGGTTTTGGCTAGGGTGTTACATCTACACAAGCAACTGCTTAATCCACTCAAGAAAACTTCTTCTTTGGTCAAGGTAACATTTTATTTAGTGATGAATCCTCTTTTACTTGCGGTTTCCAGTGTTTCATTTTTCGGAAAAGGAATAAGCTTTTGGGTTTGTCCAGACATAAGATTATGACTTATGAGGGTGTATGTTAACAATAGATTTGTATAATATGTCAACCATGGCCATAGGTTGCATCTTTATATGATAGATTTTCTTGTTGAATTGTGCATCATTTTCGGAAATCTGCTCATGTTTGTTTCATTCACTTTGATTTCAAGTTAATAGTTTATTTAATTAATGAAGCTGTATATTTTGAATCTCATCACTTTGGGTTTTGAATTATGTACTCAACTTTGTTCTTGAAGTGAAGTTTTGGATTTTGGAGATGGGTGTTTCTTTCAAATTATGGGATACTTGTGTTGGTCAGTTGGTGCATAGATCTAGTCTATTGTTATTGTTGGTCTTATTGCTCCAAAACTGATTAAGCTTGATGAAGTTCTCAGTTAGATACATTATTGATTGTATAATTTGTATGGAATTTTCTTTTTGGTTACTGTTTGACCTTCTTGAGAACGTATTTCTATGTTTCCTCTATGTTAAAGGTTGCTATGTATACTGAAAATGACTTGGCACTTCATATTTCCAAACCAGAAACCACAAGGGTTCAAATACAAGAGCGAGCAGTACGTGTTTGTCAATTGTGCAGCGGTTTGTTTCCTTGAATGGTGTGAACGACATACTTCAAAATTATCTTTTCGTGTTGTACAAGCACCAAATAAGAAACTTATATTTTTGGGTAATTTGTTATGGAAAAATAGACATCTCCTTAACTACTTCTACCCTCAGAATCATTCACCTTAGCACAAACCCTTTGTGAGTAGACAAGGCAGCTTAAGACAGTATTGAATAAGGTTTGGCACCCCATTTTGAATTTACATATTTCTAATACAGCAAGGATTCTTGTAATATTATTTGTTAGCTTGATAGTGAGTAAATTAATATTATTTGGGGTTTCTCAGAACCTTTGTTGTTACTATTTACTTTAGGTGTGTCAAGCACGTGACCTACTGTCTGAAAAGTGGACTTTTTAGAGCAGATTAGATGCAAGGAGGGAACACCCTAAAATATGAGACATACACTTAGTCTAGCTAGAATATTGTAATGCCAAATTTGTGAATCTGAAAGATATTTAATTTCTTTATGTCGGGATGTTGTTTTGGTAATAGGTATGGGAATTGGTGCTACCCCAATGAACACCATTGTGAATGACATGCGAACAGCATGCAAGCAGGCCAAAGGAGAACGTGGATTTAAGGAGAACTTTGTAGGGGCTAATACAACTACCACTATTTCTAGTTTTTTGCTCGACATTTGATATGGTTAGATTCAATGCTTTCTTTGCTACGTGTGTTAGCCTTTTATTTTGTTTGTTGTTTCTTTCATTTTAGATTCACTGTTTCTGGCCTTAATTTGGCTTGGCATTTTGACCATTGTAATATATATATCTTTGGAAGCATTGATGTTAAAAGAGTATTTAAAGAACAAAAGAAAGGAGTTGACGTTAAAAGGTGGTGAGTATGAATTGTTACTTTGATTGAAGTAGTACTATTTTTTGGTTTTCCTATTCTTAACACTTCTCAGTTTATTAAAAGAGTTTGTACTAAGTGAATATATGATCACTTGACCCATTATCCTTAACCTACTATGTCAATCTTTATAAGCCAAGGCCCCGTAAGTGCAAAACTGGTTTTCATTAGTTATGTAATTGACGCACCTCCATTTTTAAAGTACGTATATTAGCATAAATTCTAGTCAATGTAAGAATCACATTGTGAGGATGAATGATTTGTACTTAAGTGACAGATTAAACTTGTGTGTTCTATTTTATAGTTAGTGCTTGAATATATTGATATTTTGAGTGGTTCCAATTACACTTTCTTAAACAGGTGTGTCAGCACCCGTTTTATTACACGGTCTTTTGGAAGTTTGGAACCCCTTGGCTGAAGATGTGAGCAATTTTTATCTTATCTACTATTAGATCCATCTTAATTACTTATGGTAGAGGTTAATTATAGTATAAATTTATAGATAAATAAGAGGACACTTTAACTATGGTCTACTTTTTAGCTTATTGGATCAAGTGTTTGGCATGAGGTGTAGTTGCTCTACTCCTTATTACATATGTTTAAACTTGTATCATTCTATTGATGATCATGTTTTCAGTTATATCTTGTGAATGCAAGACTGTTCTACATAATGAAGAATTGCAAATGACTTGCAGATGGCCAAAACTAAGGTTTTCCTTCGAGCTGGTCAAATGGTTGAGTTAGATACACGGAGAGCTGAGGTTCTTAGTCGTGCAGCCAAATATGAGTATTCAATTGCAGGTTATCTATAGGGGTGAGCAGTCGCACAACGTAAAAGTAATTAATTGTTACAATGTCACATGTACTAATAATTGAAAGCATTATATTGGCATCCATTGTATAATTTTCTTCTCTGGCTCATTGACATACAACTAGTTGATCGAGTTTTCATCTATCTTGACCATCTTATTATCTATAGTAAGATAAACCGTTTTTTTTTCATTTGCATGATGTTCTTATACATCTTGTGAAACTACTTACTGTAATGATTTTGCTTGCTTGTAGAAAGTTCACTCTTGACACAAGCCTAAGTTAGTTTAGCATGTCACGTGCAAAAATTTTAATTTGCATGTCATTGGTTCATTTAAGAACAATTTATCGAAAAAAAATTTAATACGCATAAATTTAACGAGTCAAAATAGGATGGTAATAACTTTGAAGATTATTACTATCATCTTAGTTTTTTAGATTTTTAGTAGATTTGCTTCATGTACACTGTACACTCTTGTTATTTCCTACAGGTAAAGCGACCATTGTAAAATACCATTTCCTTGTGCTGTGCTATGGAGTTTGGTGTTGCAGACCTTGCAGAAACAATTTAGTATTTGCCTATTCAGAGAAAGAAGTTGGTGGTGGAGTCTTGAGAGGTTAGAGCAAGTTTTCTTTGCTTTGCTATAAGCGTTGAATTGTTCACGATGTTGACAAGACACAACTTACTAAGTTATTGTATAATTGCTATGATACTTGTATGTGTTATGGGGTTTGCTTGTGTATGTTGGGATAATGGGTACCATTTCCTTTGCTCAACTTGTCTTTTCACCTTTTGCTAAAAACGTAACATTGCTACCATCAAGTTTCTGTGTCATACCATTGGACCCTAAAACAGTTGAGTACCAGCCTTAAACTTCAATTTATGGTTATTCAGATTGTGATATATTTTGTGCTACTTAACATTTTTTTTGTGGTACTGCAGGATGATAGTGCAGCTGCCCGTACACTAGATTTGGCTTCCTCCTTGGAATCGGGTCATAGTGGAAGACGTCTGGCTGCTGAAACCACATTGAACAACTATAGCCTAAGGTTAGTGTTGACCATTACATTCCAGTTCACTTTTGAGAACCACTATCAAGACAGTATGGTAGTCATGGCTCGGCAATATGTAAGGAGCATTATGGGTTATGTTCAGAGAGTTGTGAATGCTATTTCCCCATCCAGGCTGAGCTCCCAGCCAAAATCATTGCCCTGGTCTCCCCGAGGTCATCCACGCTTAGCACGGTGGATTTGTAGGATCTACAGGTTTGTAATAACTTCTCACCACCACTGGATGTTTCATTGACATGTATTTGTGGTTTGGGTAATGTAGGTTCATGCGTCTAGAGTAAGCAGCACTGTGTAGAGTAAGTAGCAAAGTTACTATGTAGGTTTATGTTTGACATTGTGTCAATGTAGTACTTAACTAGTTTATGCTACTCTTACCAGCCTCCTGATACTTGGAAATGATACTCATAATATGCACCATATATACGTAAAAAACTGTTAATATTTTCTAACCTTCAAATTGTGGATGAGTATGTGTTTCGAAGTAGATAAAGTTGCTAAGAAATATACTTCCTTAGACATAGGGAGAAACATAAGAGGCACGAGTCATGGTTGCCTATGCTTCCAACTGTTTCTCCTTATCTTATTGTGACATAAATTGATAAACCTTAGCTAACTGACAGTCCCAGGTCTGGCCGAAATATTTAATGGACCACTATAACATGAAAAAGAATATAAAAATGACTTGAGGACTGCAATAGTAAAAATGAGTATCTCATCTATAATTTCTATCGTGCAAAATGGGTACCTGCTAAAAATTGAAGGCTTTAGATACTAATAAAAAGATTGGGTCTTTGATGCAAATAGGCAAGTTGTGCCAATTTTCTTCAAAGTGACATGTGGTCCCTTCGAACACGATTCCATCATTTAATGAAGGATATTTAAAAGTTAGATGATCACTTTCATTTGTTCTGATTAGCTATGATATATTTGTATGACTCTCTTACCGATAGTGAGAATAATGGTTATTCTCACAAACCTTTACCCAGTAGGGGGGTTATTGTACGTGGATCGAGAATTTTATAATGGTGTCTACCAACCTCACAACAGCCCAAGACACCTTACATGTGATCAACAAAGTTTTATTGCACTGTATAGTAAGGTCACAATGCAGAAAGTCATTGACTGCTAAATTTCTTGGTAAACTTGGAAAATGGCAACTGGGCCAGCATAATGGCAAATGTTATTGATAACCATTTTTATCTCATGTATTATGTTAGTTTTTGTAATATTTTATCAAAAGAAGGTCAGCTAATAGAAAAGGATACTATAGTAGAAGCATGATGTTATTCTACAAATCTTGTAATTATTCTGAAGTTTACTATAGTGATATACTATTTGAATTAATCTTCTTGTTTTTTTTAAAAAAATCTTTGTGCCTTCTTTCCAGATTTCTCACTAGCATAAAGCTCCTTCAGGTTGATCTGTCAGCTGGTGACGCCTTGTTGAAACAACTATGGCGCCATTATGATGCAATCATGTGTTGTTCCCTTCAGACAAATGTAATTAGCTTTCTCTTCCATCTTTTATGCTCTCTTGGTCCTCAGTTCATTTTAATTTTTAGTTGTAGAACTTGATACTTGAGTTTCATTTTGTTTAATGAATATGCATCAAGAAGAATTTGTAACTATTTAAGGCAGGAGTTCTATTTATTCTTTTGGTTTAGGTTGGTAATTGACCATCTACATTAGCATCTAGGTTTGGTCTACATATGCTTGGATGGGATTACTTTAGAATGATGATTCTTGCCATGGGGGCATGTGCATGATTTTTCTTTAGGATAAGCTCCTTTGTGTAGTCTTGGACCCTTATTCCAAGATAAGCTAACGTGGATGGGGCATGTGCATGATTTTTCTTTAGGATAAGCTCTTTTTTGTAGTCTTGGACTCCTAATTCCAAGATAAGCTGATGTGGATATAATTTATTGTACCAGGCTTCTCCGGTTTTCACCTTCGCAAATCAGGCCGGGCTCGACATGCTAGAGACCACTCTTGTTGCTCTCCAAGATATAATGCTTGATAAAATTGTCAATGAGGCTGGGCGTAAGACCTTGTGTTCTGAGTTCTCCAAGATCATGCAACAAGTAAGCTTTATAGAGCTATTATCCCCTTACCGTTTGATTTATTGCACTTGTATTGGGCATAGAGCCTGTATCTCCAAGTTAGCTTCTTTCTTATTGCATCGTGTGTTGCTGTATCATCTGCTTTTAAATAAAATTTGCATTGAAACTTCTTGCAGGGCTTTTGTCGTTTACCGGCAGGGATTTGCGTGTCTAGCATGGACAGGTCAGTTTCTTATCAGCAAGCAATTGCATGGAAGGTGTTGAATGAGGATGACAACAATTACTATTTGGCTTTCATGTTCATGAACTGGGCTTTCATTTGAAAGCATACTTTTCGTTTCAATATGCACAATCCTTGTTAGTGAAGAACGACCAAGTGAAAGACCTTTTGCATTTTCAGTGTTTTCTATTTTGCTTTAGAACTCTTAGATGTTGCTGTGTTTGAACTCGGGTATTTTATATAACTTCCTTCTCTTATTTCTCTAAGAGTATCAATTACATTGTGGAGTAAAAAAAGGTGCAGGTATAGGTACGTGCACCAGTACAAGTGGCTCATATTTTTTTTATACAATGAAAATTCGTTAGTAATGGATAGAGAACCGTTAGCAACATAATTTTTTTTATACAATGAAAATTCATTAGTAATGGATAGAAAACCGTTAGCAACAATTTTTTTTTTATACAATAAAAATTCATTAGTAACGGATACAGAACCGTTAGCAACATAAAATCAAAGTGACGTTTATATCACGAAAGAAATTTGGTAACCGTTACTAATAATTTCTAATGGTTACGTATCCGTTAATGAAATTAATTTTAATGACACTTTATAATCGTTAGTAAATTTTGTAATGGATAATAAACGTTACAAATATCTGTTACTAATATTTGTCACGCTTTTGTGTCGACGCAACATAACCGTTACTAATATTTTTTGTAACAGATGTATATCCGTTATAAATAAGCTGTTATGGTGTAGTGTCATCAAGGCTTCTTCCCTCTAATGGAGGTTTAGCCTAAAATCATTATGCTATCATTTCTCAATAAAATTAAACAAGACATCAATAAAAGATTGTGAATTTACTTATATCAATTCAAATGGAAATCTAATTATGCAAGAATCGATTGAAACTAATAATGATAATAACTAAATCTAGGAATCGAAACTACAATGATTAATGAAATGAAACTATATTATCAAGAACTAATTTACTTTATTAATCTAATGAATAAATAACAATTGATTCAAACTATTAAATTAAAACAAGGTATGAAACTAATTAATGGAATGAAAACTAGATCTAGCTCTATGCTCTAATGGCTACTTCCTACCTAACCTAATTATTTTTTAAGAGTTAAGTCTTCTCTATACAAATGGAGGAGACAAGATCCACATTTTTGTGCATGGGCTGAGGAGCCATGTTTTGGGCAGGAAAATCGAGCCCAAAGCCCAGTTTCTTCAGTCCACATACCCCTTTCCAATTAGATTTGACTTCAGCAGACTTTTAGTCTACTTTTTCTCTTCTGATTGGCTCAAGGCATAGACCATTGGAAAGCTCTTTCCGAGCCGGTCGTTTTGACATAAAGTAGGCCCAATTCCAAGGTCTGAGCCCAAAGATACGGTCTTCGGAAGTTCTGCTAACTTTTGTGTGCTGTTTCTGCCCGCATTGACTTTGACTTTTCAGCTTTAACCGGGCTTTTTAAAGGCTTTTTCTCCTTGAATCTTGCCTTTTAATCACAGAACTGCTTAGCAACCAACCCTTGCTCCTTTATCTCGCCAAAGTGGCGCATTTCTGCACATAATTGACTTCAAAGCTTGAAATACATAAAAACACGTAATCAGCATTAACTCTTATTTATTACTCGCATAATTGGTCTAAAAGTATTATTGTTAAGGGGTTAAAACTACACTTTTTGGCTCTTGTCAAACCATCCCCAAACAACATTTTGCTTGTTCTCAAGCAAATATGAGAAATTAGTATAAGTGACCAAAAATGGAGTTCTAACTAATCTTGTTTCGCCGAGTGCGACTGCATTGACCATATGCAACAAGGCCTTAAACCACTAGGAATACCCTAGTGGATGAGTTATAGCCTCGTGAAATTTTTCTAGTGAAGGTACTCACAAACTTCATCTATACTACAACGACTAAGAAATAAAACTATTGTTTCCTTATTTATGCCTCAATTATCTATACATCTCACTAGCAATGAATACAGAATAATCAAGTCAAAACCTAAGCTAATATATTCATAATAATCAATCATCTACGAATAAACATATATACAATGAGTAATACTATGAAATGCACTAGCAGGTCCATTTCTGAAAACTCGGAATAACGTCCTTAAGTAGGTCCTCATATAAATGTCAAGACAAAATCCACTTTGATTTTTCCGCTCAAGTCTTGCTACTCCAGTGTGCAGTGGGCACACTTTACCTTACAATCTCAATGACACACAAGGAAGCTGGAGTCGATCAAACACATCTGCCACTTACTATCACACTAACATATTCCTAATTGAGCTAGAGGTCTTTATTAGGTGTTGTGGGGATTAGGAGATGGTTTAAGAAGGAAGGAAATGGATATTCAAAAAGGACAAGTCTGAGATAATAGAGTCTTCATATTATGTAACTAGAGAAAACCTTATTCTTTACTTTTGCTTCTACACTTTGTTTCCATCCTTAGCCATTTTTTTTTTTCTTTGGCTTTTGACTCCTTTGATTCTATTTTTGGAGTTCTAACTCTTTGTTTTCTTTTATTTTTATTTTTATTTTTTTATTTGGATGGAAACTTTCTTTTCTTATTTGAAGCGACTAACAAATTCTTGATTTTAAAGGTCATTCTCTTTTCTATTCTTCATCTCTATTCTCAGACTCATCAAAAGAATAAGTAGGTTGATTTTTTTATTATTTTTGTTTTTTTTGTAATAGGGTAAGGGATTTGCGGTTTATGAAAGGCTAAAGAAAGGCTCAGAGGGGCGACTAGCGGAAAATAATTCATAGGTTTGAATTTCTAGCTATATCGATCCAAAAAGGGCCTAAATTCTCGCTTAGGATATGGTATAGTGATCAAGCAAGTGGACGTGTGATTTCTCTATTCGGATTTTACTTCTTCCTTGTGTCATTTCTCAAATGTGTCACTCATATAAAGCTTTAGGCTATATTCTCACAGGATTTGTAAAATAAGTACTCTAGCCTAGATTTCATAAACTTACTGCCAACAATCATAGATACTCATGTAACATATTTATAGATAGATGCAAAGATTATTACCTACATATTAACCTAAGTTTCTAAAAACTGTTCTAATGCAAAAGCTATGTGAGATTTCTAGATTATCAAGGGCTTAGAGAAGGAAAACAATACCAATATTCCTAAGTGTACAACATAAACTTTTTATTAATATTTTTAAAATTTTTTGATTTTTTTAACTAGAAAACAAGTGCATACTGTACATATCAATATCCTAACAGATGCCTTAATTACACGTGTTTCTATCCCCCCCCCCCTCCCCCCCCAAAACAAGAAGCATGCTTTGTCCTCAAAGTATTTAAATAAATAGGGTAGAAAAATACTATGGAAACGCGTGAAATTCTGGAACATCTACAAAACAAGGTTAAACATACTAGTATAGAAAATAAAAACTGACGCAACTCTATAGGAGTTCCACCCGTTATGGGGTTAACAAGAATCAAATTGCTTGGGACATAAGCAGACACTAACTGAAATAAAAACTAATCTTAACTCCCGTTTAAGCCTCATCCTCATTTCCCTCTCCAAAGAGAAAAGGTTCCTTCGCATCCTGCCATGCCATGATAACTTGCCAAGCCTGCCGCCATGTGTCATCAACTTGTGCTAACTTGTCGAGTATTACTATGTCTGATGGGGTGTAAGGAGCAACCAAATGAGGTTGCACCTGCCATCCCGGCCAAGTCATTACTCGAAATGAGCGAACCACCCAATTGGTGGGTCTCATGATTTCAACCCTTTTCCAATCCGTGAACTGGTACGTAATTGGTGTAGACACTGAGCATGATACGGCAAACCAAAACAGACATAAGAAGATACTTATGCCTCATGCCTTGGGCTCTCTTAAGACTAGCCACTAATACTCGGGGAATATCATATCGGTGATGTCCCTCATTAAAAAAAAAACGCGTCACCAAATGGTACTATTTGCAGAGGTAAACTGCCAATCCCCTAAAATATTCATCATGATGAATAACATGGTGGTGCCTATATTGAAGGACAGGCTACCAAGGGCTATGTTATATCACCCTTGGTCCATTATACGAAACACCCCTCCCCCATAATACTCATGAAAATATGTATAGTCATAGAGGTATGCATTATCGGTCATATATCCCCACGTGTGAATAGGATCATGTATTGGTATTCCCGAAACTAACGCTACCACATACTTATTGAATTCTAGTGGCGTGCCATCAACCGTGACGGAGAATTCTTGTTCTCCATCCTGGTTACAATAGAACTTAACATTATTGTAAAAATATTCATTAAGCTTAGGTGAATACGAGTCGTCTTCACTTACCAGTAGATGCCTCCATCCTAACTGCATGATCCTTTTGCGGAACCAATGTTCATACGTCTCGCTTCCCAACAAGTGTTCGAAAGACTACTCGGGTATCACTATAGGAGATGTCATCACTACTCTCTAGAACAGCTGGAAACGATCCTCGAACAACCCACAAAAATATTGGAATTTTTCGTGCCCACGGGGGTCAGGGAGCGGGGTGAGCTCGACCTATGCCTGGGTAGGGCGCAGGGTGCGCCTTGGTGAATTTCGAGTTCCAGGCACTTAGGCGAGGGTCGCACTCACTTTTAGTCTTGGTAAGGCGCGGGTCGCGCTCAGGATGAAAACTGGAATTCCAGTGTTTTGGGCACGGATCATGCTCAGGTTAAGGCCTGGTAGGGCGCGGGTCGCGCTCTGAAGAATTTTTGACTGACAGTGCCTAGGGCGTAAGTGGCGCTCCACTGGGGCGCAGGTGCGCTCCGAGGTGCTGGAATGCGGAAGTGAGAAATAAAAAGAAGGAAAAGTTGGGAGTGAAAGGTGAGAGATGAATGTGAGGTGTAGTGTGGGTTGTGAGTGTAGAATGAAGGAAGTTTATATAGGTTTTAAGTTTCCAAACCGAATCGGGAAGTTGCCAAAAAGCTTTAAGGCAATTGCCAGAAACAAAAAATTTCCAAAACCGAAAACGGAAACAACCCATATTCTTGATTCTAAAACAAACCTAATATCTTTTAGATTGAATTTAGGATAGTACTGCCTAACTCATAAAGATTTCATCCTACGACAATATCTACTCATAGCCATGCCCATATCGGCAACATTCCCAACAACCATCGCAAAATTATATAATCAATTTTGGATCATATAAAAATCATGCTAGATTAAATAATATCACCCCTAAATAATTCGGAATGGTGGGATTAACAATAAAAACAATGCACAATTTGAAAAGAACCACATTATATTAAAAATTGAAATTCAAATACAATTAACTACCGAATACAAATCTAACAACTGAATTCCAAAAAAAAAAAACTTAACATCCGAACTAAATAAAAACAAATACAAAACAACGTCAACTCATAAAATCCCTAAACCACGCACTATTGGTAGAGGATGGAGCATGAGATGAGGATGGGCCCTGAGCTCCCGATGGGCCAGCGCCATCTGTCCTGCGGCGACGATGCTCGTGCCTCACAGAAATCTCCTCAAAAGAAGAACCCCCTGGGGTGGGAAGCATTCATGCATATCTTCATGGAACTTCCACTGAGCTTCCATCTCGGCCTTCATCTCCTCCCAACGCTCATTCTTGCGCTGGGCACGAGTCTCGAAGTTATGATGCATGGTAGCCTTCCAAGTCCGGAGATCTTCGCAAATAGTATTGAGGGAACACATGCCACGATGAAGCACCAACATGCGTTCTGCATCCGAACTACACCTCTCCAAGGCATCGACATCAAGACATGCCGTGTCCTCCTCATCCTCCTCGAGTCCTCCTCCTCAACTACCCTCTCTTCAGGCAACCTCCACGTCTTTTAGATACACTCCGTATAAATAGTAAGATTTTTGTACTCTTTTAGCCAAATCCTATCAGACGTCGGAGTCGCTCTCAAGGTCATCATGATCTTTGTTATCAAAACAGGAAGAGGTGCAATACTTTTCCCAACTCTCCTAATCATATTACTCAAAAACTCCAAAATACAGAATTCATACTTCTGCTCCTAGAGTATCCATAGAACGTGAAGGCAGTTCAGACTGATGTCACTGACCTTCTCCTTCCCGATGACATTTACTACCAATCCACTAAGCTATAGCCAGCTGGTTGGTTCGCAGAGACGACTGGCGAACACAATGCGAGCTCGCATTGTAGTTCCCTTCCAAAACAGTCGCATTCATCAAAGGCTCGATCCCAGTAAATTGGGATTCCTGTAATGTTGCATCGAGATGGCGTCTAGGTGGAATGCCTAAAATCTCAGCCAACAACCCAGTAGATACTTCTCTCCTCCTCCCGGCCACCTTAACAAAAATTCTATTCCCATCCAACTCCCTCGTCCTATAAAATTGTTGGACCAAATCTTCGTGGTAAAAATCGTCTGTCGAGTACCACAACCTACTCCAATCTCTCCTAACCATCTCGTCACCGTAAAACGGTGCGAAGTGGTCAGCCATAAACGCTTGCTCCGGCAAAATCCTCCGTCTTTGAGCCATTGGAAGTTTGAACTGATTTGAGGGTTTGTAGAAGGTGTAGGAAGCAATGTGAACCCACCTTACTTAAAAAAACGATGGCGGTGGTGCAGTGGTTGCACGACAGTTCAATTTTTTTTTTTTGAATTTTCTTAATTTTCAGTGCTGGAAATTGGTGGAGATGGTGGTGGGAATGGTTTGGAGAAGATTTGGGGTGGGCTTGTATTGTGGGCATGGGTGTAGTTAGGTTTTTTTTTTAATGTTAGGGTTTGCAAGTTGTTAATGGGGAAGGAAACAAACTCGCGACTGTTGGTTTGAAGATGGAGACGTACGTGCGTGGCACGTGCGCACGAGATTAGGCCCAAGCCTAATTTGATTTTTCAAATTTTTTTCGATTTTTCGCGCAACTTCAAACTAAATTTGCCGCTTCGTTACCGGTCCGATTTATGCAAATGTGATATGGAAATGATCAGGAGAGAATTTCCAATCCAATGATCTATAAAATACTCTATTCCAACCGTGGGTGACATATAAGATGGAAAATGCCTTGAAGTGCGTGCATGACATAAGTTTTATGAACGAATAAAATCTAAATTCATAGATAATGTCAACCCAAATCGAAATATGATTAAACGGCCTAAGCAACACAAATGGAAAGTTGAACAATCCAGGACGGGAAAAAAATGAACACCCCGCCCCCGAACAAAATTTTGACAACAAAGTTTTGAAAATTTGTTTTAAAAGTGGGTCTTTTAAAGTCAGATTCCTGAGACTTCCTAGATTACTATATTTATGGATTTAATATTTTTTACTTTTTATGAATAAGATTTAATATAAGAAAAACGAAAAACAATAAAGATATAATTCACACCATAGAAGAACATGACTCAAAAACCGAGAAAACATGCAAGAGTGGAAAACGTGAATTATGTTAACGTGAACTTAGGATCCGGTACTTACAACCACACACTCCATAGGGAGGGCCTGGTTACCTAAATGGTGCACTTACTAATATATGGTATTGAAAGGAAGTACACCAACCAACAAGGGTCAGTCCTCATAGACAGGGTCATGTAAAAGGATTTCCTCTACATCAGGGGACAATAACTCGTGAAAATGTTTTAACCGTTGGCCATTGACTTGAAAGGTACTGTTGTCCTTGGGATTTACCAAGGTGATTATCCTATGAGGGATAATTTCAGTAACCAGAAAAAGACTAGACCAACGGGTTTTTAATTTCCCTGAAAAAATATGTAGACGGGAGTTGTAAAGCAAGACCTTTTGACCTACCACAAACTCTTTGCGCAAGATTTGCTTATCATGAACACGTTTCATGTTAGCTTTATAGTCCTTCACGAGATCATAAGAATCGCTACGGATTTCTTCAAGTTCATTCAATTGCAACTTGCGCTTAACACCCGCCTCATCAAAATTGAAGTTAAGGCTTTTTATAGCCCACATAGCGCGGTGCTCCAATTCAACGGGCAAATGACAAGGTTTCCCAAATACAAGTCTAAAGGGAGGACATACCTATAGGAGTTTTGAAAGCAGTCCTATCTGCCCATAAGGCATCAAATAGACGCTTTGACCAGCCTTTCATATCAGGATTTACAGTTGTTTCTAAGATCTTTTTGATTTCCCTATTAGAAACTTCTACTTGTCCGCTAGTTTGTGGATGATACAGAGTTGCTACCTTATGTGTAACTCCATACTTTTTAACGATAGATACAACAACTCTGTTGCAAAAATGTGTTCCACCATCACCAATAATGGCTTTGGGAATGCCAAATTGACAGAAAATATACTCTTTAACAAAAAACACAACTGTCTTATGGTCATTGCTACGGCAAGCCATTGGTTTCTATCCATTTAGACACGTAGTCCACGACAACTAGAATATAAATGAAACCATGGGAAACTGGAAAGGTACCTATGAAATCAATGCCCCATACGTCAAAAATTTCTACCACTATGATTGGATTTAATGGCATCATATTACGCTTCGTGATTTGCCCAAGTTGTTGGCAACGAACACATGTCTTGTAATGCACTTGGGCATCTTTAAAGAGAGTAGGCCAATAAAACCCACATTGAATAATTTTAGCAGCTGTTTTCATACCACTAAAATGGCCACCACACTCTTTGTCATGGCAGAATGAGAGAACCTCATTATATTCCCATTGGGGAATACAATGACGAATAATCTAATCTGCACAATACTTGAAAAGGTAGGGCTCATCCCAGTAGTATAGTTTAACTCTGGCCAAAAACTTCTTACGTTCATTTCTTGACCAATCATAAGAAATAACATCATATGCTAAATAATTCACAATGTCAGCATACCATGGTGCAAAAAAAATAGCATACATATGCTCATCAGGAAAAGAGTCCGGTATGGACTTAGAATCACTATCATCGTCGTTTGTAAGTCTAGATAAGTGGTCAGCAACTATGTTTTCGACCCCTCTTTTGTCCTTTATTTCTAATGTGAACTCTTGCAGGAGAAGAATCCATCGGATTAATCTCTGCTTAGCATCCTTCTTTGCGAGAAGGTACTTAAGGGCTGCATGGTCCGTGTAAACTAGAGTTTTAGAACTAACCAAATAAGGGCGAAACTTATCTAAAACATAAACGACAGCTAAGAATTGTTTTTTAGTAGTTGTATAATTCCTTTGAGCATCGTTTAGAGTTTTACTAGCATAACAAATAACAGTGGACTTATTATCTAGTTTCTGTCCCAAGACAGCACCAACTGCATAATCACTAGCATCACACATGAGTTCGAAAGGTTTAGACCAATTAGGAGGCTGTATAATGGGTGCAGAAGTTAAGGCGGCTTTTAAAGTTTCAAAAGCCTGTTAACAGTTAAAATTAAAATAAAAAATGGCATCTTTTAAAAGCAGATTAGTTAACGGCCTAGCTATTTTCGAAAAATCTTTGATAAAGCGCCAATAAAAACCCGCATGGCCTAGAAAGGCTCTAATATCACGGACAGTCCGTGGTATAGGTAGAGTCGCTATCTTATCTAGTTTGGCCTTATATACTTCGATGTCATCACTAGATACAATGTGACCTAGTACTATGCCTTTTTTCACCATGAAATGATATTTTTCCCAATTTAAAACCAGACTCTTCTCTTCACATCGTGTTAAAACTTTAGACAGGTTAGACAGGCAGTCAGTGAAAGAGTCTCCATAGATAGAAAAATCATCCATGAATACTTCCATGAAACGCTCTACCATGTCACTAAATATATGAAGCATACACTGCTGGAAGGTACTATGAGTATTACAAATGCCAAAAGGCATTCGTTTATAGGTGTATGTTCCAAAAGGACATGTGAAGGTAGTCTTTTCTTAGTCATCAATATCAATAATAATTTGGAAATAGCTAGAGTAGCCATCCAAAAAACAATAAAAAGCATGACCAGCTAGACGTTCAAGCATCTGATCTATAAAGGGTAAAGAAAAATGATCCTTTCGTACCATGGCATATAAACATCTGTAATCAATACAGTTCCTCCATTTCATAGGACCATGCGTGGCAACATATTCACCCTTGGCATTACGTACCATGGTAATCCCTGATTTCTTAGGAACTATATGAATGGGACTTACCCATTCGCTATCAGAGATTGGGTATATGATACCCGCATCGAGTAACCGTAAGACCTCTTCCCTGACCACCTCTTTCATGGCAGGGTTCAAGCGACGCTGAGGTTCACGAGAAGTCTTTGCGATATCCTCCAAATGGATACGATGAGTGCATACATTAAGGAATGGGACCAACCAATTGCAGAACGATGTTCCTTAATCACCTTGATCAAACATGTCTCTTCCTCCTTAGATAATAGAGAAGATATTATTATCGGATGACTACCATCCGGATCAAGTTGAATATACTTTAACTCAGGAGGAAGAGGTTTAAGCACTGGGGTGGAATGAATATCGATAAATGCTTCTGGGGGGGTCCTCATGTTGAGTAATGAATACTTGCTTAGGCAGCAGGTCTTCAAACTCTGTAGATGGAGCAACAGAAGGATCTACGATAGGTGTAGACTCGAAGATGGTGTTGACTTCCTCTAAGTAGGAGTCATCGGCGAAATCTGAACTTCCAAAAGACAGGAATTTATGCATTTGGTTTTCTGGAAACGTGTTATTAAAATAATCTTGAGCTAAGCTCTTGATCATGCTAACCTCCCCATCTACAGACGAATCTGATAACTGTTTCATCATTTTAAAAACATTTACCTCAACAGAAAGATGGCCAAAAGACAAGGACATCGAACCATCGCGGCAGTTTATGAGCACGTTGGCAGTTGCCAAGAAAAGACGCCTTAAAATGATTGGAACAGAGTCATTAACGACTTTTGTATCGAGGATAACAAAATCAACAGGATAGTAGAAATCCTGGACCTTAACAAGCACGTTTTCAACCACACCCTTAGGGTACTTAATAGATCGATCCGCTAATTGCAACGTCATTTTAGTAGGTTGCATCTCATATAGACCTATTTGTTTGTATAGATAATACGGGAGTAAGTTAACAGCTGCCCCCATGTCTAGTAAAGCGGTCATCATGTGGGCCCGTATTTAAAATACATAATTATTTATTAATTTATTTATTTAAAAATATGTTGGATTGGATTTGGGACATGTGGGCCTGATTTCTGGACTCGAGTCTGTATTGGGCTTGGGTTTCAAACCCAAATATATATTCGTATTGTTCTGGAGAATAGGGTTCTTGGAGAATAAAAATAATAAAAATGGAGACAGAGATAGAAACTTGTTTTCTCGAGCGTTGGAGCGCGACGACTCGGATTAGGAGGAATTCGTCGAGTTGAGTTTTAATACAGGTGAGTAGCTATTTTTGCTATTTCACTGAATTTATAGTTTTCGTGTATCGGTGTATACTGTCTAAGATTTCTGCCTATTGATATTGCTTATTTATCTTGTTTTACTCGACGTCGTGCCTGTCGTATCATTAGACTTCGCTAAATATCGGAAATTTTATTTGAACTGTTAAACTGTGATACTGTGCCTTAAACTGTCAAAGCTTGGAGGCGTCAATGGCGTCTCGAGCCAAGATAAAGAAAAATTATTTTCTATTTTGTTTGACCTGTGGTTTTGATGTGTTGGTTGAGGTCGGGGGGTTAAGTGGTTGATATGGGTTGTTAGTCGGTGGGATAGGGTGGCTGATGGAAGCCTCGCAGAAGCTCTGTCAAAGCTCTGTTAATGGCAGCGCCCAGTTTTATTTCAAACTTGTTGTTGGTTGGTGGGTTTGGTTGTGTATTTGCAGGGATTGTTGGTGATGGTGGTCGTGTAGTGTGTGTGAGGGCGGTAAATGAGAGCTGTCGAAGCTCTGTCGAAGCTCTGTTAATGGCGGACGAGATGTCGATCTAGTGTGGAGGAAGGGTTCAATGAAAGTTATAATGTAGTTGTGTTGGTTGTCGATTGAAGGGGGTGTGTAAGAGTGTGTGGGGGCTGTCGGAGGTGGTAGAAGCCATTAATGGCGGCGAGAAACTTCCAGATCTAGTTTGGTTGAAGAATTCGGAATGTAAGAATTAGAGTTTTTGGTTTTGTTAAAGTTGTAGGGGTTTCTATGATGATTAAAATCGGTGGGTTTGTGTAGGGTGGTGTGTGGAGATTGTGGTGGTCGATTTTAGTGGTGGAGGAGGTGGCTGTAGCTGATGGAGAAGATGATCGGTTTGGGCCTTGGGCCGAACCAATCAGTTATTTGGGCCGGTTTCGGTTTTTGGGCCTTAGCTTTAAATTGTTGGGCCAGACCGGTTTTGATATTAGTTAGTGGGTTGGGCAATTTTCTATTTGTTTAGTTTGGGCCAGTTTAATTTAAAATTTTGGGCGGTTTTAGTTCAATTTTTAGGCCGAACCCATTTGTGTTTCGGGCCAGTTCAGTTGAAGTTTTTGGGCCTAAACACTAGTTAGTTATTGGGCCGGATTAATCTTTTGTTTCGGACCAGTTTAGTTTAAGTTGTGGACTAGTTTTAGTTAAGTGTTGGGCCGGTTTCAGTTAAATTCTCCGGGCCGAACCCATTGGTGTTTTGAGCCAGTTTCTAATTTTGGTTTTTGGCCTGGTCATATAACTTAATATATATCTAATTGGGTCTTTAAATGTTTAAACTTTTGGGGCCGGGTTTTTAGGTTTGGGCTTGGCCAGTTGGGTCCGAACCATTTCCTTAGTCATGAGCCCTTGAGCCATGCATCTTTGACCTTAGCCATGAACTATGGCTATGACCCTGAACCTGTTGGACATGGAAACAACAGTTTGACTTCGACCATGATGTGTTGACTTTGACCGTTGACCTTTGACTTTGACCGTTGACTGTGGAATATTGACTTTTTCCAGTTTTTCACATGTTTAAGAATATGGACAAATGTAGTAATAAAATATTGTCGGAAATGGTATAATTTTGTTTGTCTTTATCTAATTAAGATTTGACGTAAGTAGTGTGTAAAACATATAAATATTGGCACGTAACTAGAGGGAAATTCTGATAATAAGAATTTGATATATATGTTTTTATGAGTATTAAGTTACATACGGACTTAGATTCATGGACTTTGTTTGTGGACTGTTTAATTGTGCTACATTTTATGTTGTAAATTGTATGGACAAATCAAATGCTAAAATGCTGTGGAAGCTTGTATAATTTTGGTTGTCATTATCTAAGAAAGATTTGACGTTGATATTGTGTATATGTTGACACGTGATGAGATAGAAACTTTAGGAGATATAATATTCCTAAAACGCTACAAAAAATGTATGCGATACGTTTGAAGCAATTGCGACGTTATAAAATATGTTGGGATATATATATTAAATGCAATAGTTTTGGAGAAATAAATGTATAAACACTCCATTATTATATATGTGAGATGCTACTATGAGGTAGTATAGTATTGGTGAATATTTGCCCACGGGATTGTGGCTTAGTGCAATAATATATTGGCACGTGAAAAAATGAAAATGGTTATGAGATATATTGAGATATTTCTAAATATTGTGGCTTAGTGCAATAAGATATTTGACCTGCACGTGATATAGTGGAATTATTATGAGTCATAGATGGATGACACTTGAATAAATTACGTAACGAAAATCCTAGAACCTAGCTACCACAACTCATGTGATTTGGCCCTTCGGGCGTTTCAGTGAATTTGAATGGCCCTTCTGGTGTAAGTAATGTGATTGGCCCTTCCGGCGTTTCAAAAATTTGAATGGCCCTTTTCCGGGCGAGCGAATAGTGGCTTGATTATTCCGTTCGCAAAAAATAGAACGAGAGACGCGATATTTTATCTTTGAATAGTGGCATTACTTACATAATGGCTTTCGTGTGAGGGTTACGGTGTGCGGCATCCCGCCGTGGTAGTTACGCATGCGGAGTGGTACATTATGTAAGGGGAGGCATGTGGATGTACATGTTCGGCGTTGGGTAGCGATTGTAGTAGCCAGGGAAACTAGGTAAGACATAGATACGACGTGATTTTAGGGACACGCAAAGAAAGCCTTAGTTAATATAATTATGGTAATGGGTTGGTTAATGATGTATCTTTAGATAGATGATTGTATATGGTTTTGCATAAGTGTGGGTCAAACTAATTACTTGGGCAGAGACGACCCACTCTGTAATTGAGCATGAAATGCGGTACGGATATAATATGCACGGTTGGTTATTTGTTTAGTTATAACCTAAGGCGCCTCGATGGAGGAACTACATGCCTTATTTATTATGCGTATAGTTTGTTGTGTGGTTAGTGGGAAGTTAAGGCGCCTCAATGGAGGAACTACCTGCCTTAGTTATTGAACTTAAGGATGTTGTATTAGTCGTGGAAAGTTAAGGCGCCTCGGTGGAGGAACTAACTGCCGTAAGGATTGTGTATATATATGTATAATTATATGTTATATTTTAGAGCTACTCACACCAGCATTTTTATAATGCTGACTCGATTTGCATGTTTGCTTATCGGGTGTATTCATTAAATGAACATAGTTGATAAGTCTTGACAGGTTTAGTGTTGAAGAACATTGGTTCTTTGCTTGTGGTTTTGCGTTTAAGCGTTGCATCTCGGGATATGTTTTTGTTTCCCTTGAGGTGATATAGATTTTCAGTCTAGACAATGTTTTTGTATTTTCATTTGTAAATTTAATTAAAGAGTTATTGAAAAGAGATTTGTAACCTAATCTTATTTGTTAATTTTTGTAATGAAGAGGACTTTTGTTAATGTGAAATTTTTATTGGTTTTTAAATTATCCGCATATTTAAACTGTTTATGGGTTTTTGGGAGTTGAGAGTGCGTCACACCTCGGAGATCGAAGAGTCGGGAACAAATAATGTTTTTCCGAATTCTGTCGAAATTCAGGGTGTGACAGGGAATCTCCTAAGGTGCATTGTACAGTAGGACGACCAGGGTCCTTGTACTTAACGATTCCATTGTGTTCTATTAAAGTTGGAAACTGTTCAGTTAAAAAGGCATCTTTAGGAATATTTGTCTTACACCTTTTAGTGCACAACTCTTTGAGAAACTTAGCATGGTAAGGTAATTTTTTAATTGCTTCCAGAAAAGGTAAGTTTATCGTTAGATTTTTAAAAACTTTCCTAATCTCGTCAAAGTTTGTATCCCTGTTTAGCATAGCTAATTTCTGGGGAAACGGTGGTTTCTCTCTATATTTAGCGTATGGATCAACTGGATGTCTAACCTTTGCTTTCTGTTTCTTAGGTTGTGGTTTAACCGATACTTCTACAGGGGTAAGTTCTTCAGTTTCTATTTCGGTATCTAGTTCAATCTCCGGTGTAAGGACTACTTCTGGGGTAACTATAGGCATAGTTACGTTGTTATCAACCACTCTCCCAGAACGGAGAGTGGTGATGGCATTTAGCTCAGCTAGGTTTGCATTTTCCGTACTAGTATTACCGTTCACCTCAAAGGCTGTGTTTGTTATTTTAGGATTAGTTATTGCTTGACCTGGAAACACACCTTTGGGTTGTACTTTCTCTTGAGCTAACTGTTGTAAGGAAAGTTGGATGGCTTGTAAAATCTGTTGTTGAGATTGTATAAAGTTATCGAAATGATCCGGTTGTGTAGGAGTGTTAGCTATAAGTTGTGTGACAGGAACTATGTCACGTTGATTATTAATTGGTGGATTTTGATAGTTATTATTATTAACCGGAACGATACCTCTATTAGCATTATAATTATTATTGTTATAATTATTATAATTACCCTGACCTTGTCCTTGTCGTGGTTGAGCTTGGTTGTTATAATTATAATTACCCTGACCTTGTCCTTGACCTTGTCGTGGTGGGCCTTGGTTATAATTGTTTGCTGGCCTAACATTTTGATTAGTAAACCCTGGAGGTGTTACTTGTTGATTATTTATCCAACTGAAGTTGGGATGTTGTCTCCAAGGGGCGTTAGGAATATAATAACTATTAATTGAGCAAACTTTAACTTGTTGTAATGTTTGTTGTTCGTAAGCGAGAGGACAATAGGAGTCGGGATGCTCTTGACTCAAATAGAAATTACATGGATTGGTGTTGACATTCATGACAGGAATATGCTTTTGTTGAACAGAAATAGCCTATACCTTTTTAGTGAGAGATTCGATTAAATTTTTAAGTTCAGGGTCGGGTTTCATCTCAAACATACCGGCGGCCTTAACTATTGTAGAAGAACTAGCGGAACGGGAGATATTGTCACTAACCCCCAAGTTATTATTACGCTTAGTTTGATCTTCTAAAAATTTATAAGCCTCTGAGGCTCCCTTACTTAGGAAACTATCCCCATTAATTATGTCTAGGACTTCTTTATGGTGGTGTAGAAGTCCTTTGAAAAAGGCACGAACTAACGTGTCTTTCGCGAGGTTATAGTGTGGACACTCTATGAGAAGATCGGTGAAACGATTCCAAGCCTCTGAAAATGATTCATGAGGATTCTGTCGAAAGAAATGAATCTTGGAAAGCATTTCATCGGTCTTCAGTGGTGGGTAAAAATGTTCCATAAATAGTTGAACAAGTTTGGCCCACGAGTCCACAAAATTAGGCGCTTGGGCAGTTAACCAAGACGTCACCTTATCGGCTAAAGTGAAGTGAAATACCCTCAATTTAATTTGTTCAGCACCAACCGTAGGATGGTGAAATGTAGTAAGGACTTGGTCAATCCTACGCATGTGCTGATAAGGAACCCATGAAAAACGGGTAACAAATTAAATATATTTGGGGGGATTCGAAAATCCCCTACTGGGTTTGATAGAACGATGCAAGATTTGGGGCTATCATTCAAGGCTTTGTAAAAGTCAGAGAGAGGAAACTCTCTTTCTTCAGCCATTATTTTAGGTGGTGTGTGTGGTATATTAGCTAGAGGTGTAGTGAATGGTATACTAGAAAGGTGTGTTTGTTAACGTTGCCGGTTGATTATGTTAGGCGTTTTTCTTCAGCCTGACCTTAATCTCATGCAAGGCTAAGAGCAATCTTAACAAAACACAACAACACTCCAAACAATCCTGATAGCTAGTATGAACCTCTAACAGGAGATGCGAGGTGTGGAAGAAAAGAGTACATGAATGCCTCCTTGCTTCGCTTATGAATAGCGTCTTGTATACGCGTGCTCAGTGTATATAACAAGTTAGAACACTGAAAACCTTAAAGAAATGGAAATTTGAAACAAACCTGTGGAAATCGGGCAGTTTCAACAGAGGGCGTGGGTCGCACTCAGGTCAAACCGAGTTCCAAAGCGTTGGGTGGTGGCGCTCAATTTAGCTTTGCCTGCTTTAAGGCTGAGTCGGCGCTCCGTGTAATTTTGCGAGGAAAATTTCAGTTCTAAAACGGACAACCACAGTTATAATCAAACAAGGGTGGGTGGGTTATGGGACTTTGGGAGACTAACAATTTTAAAGAAAACAATACTAAAGTGAACTAAGATGGCAACGGCGCCATTTGATAACAGGTAAAACGATACGAACACAATTACGACAAGGTAAGTAAAACTAAAGTTTTTTTCATAAAATTAGCGGCACCATTTGATAAAATGGAAAACACTAGTTTTACCTACAAATAAGCGATTAAACTCAAATGTAAATAAAACAAGAACTATTTTACGCGATGTTTATTTATCAAAGATTTTTACTCTCGAATCTATTGAAATAGAGTGGAGTAAAAGATTCATTCCACTCCTAGTTCTTTACCATTCAATGTTTTCTAATATTATCAGTCCTAGCCAAAGTTAATGAAAGTAATGGTGGAAATTTATACTACGATGCAAATTATACTAACAAGATACGCTAATTCAAACTACGGAATTTCTAAATTGACTATATGATAAGGAATTAGGGGGGATTGATTCCACCTTAACTCGACTTAATCAACTAACAAAGATTCGTCATGATCCAAATTTCAATGCTTTCGCATATCAAAATGGTATTTCTGATCCCTAATTATACATGACAATCTCTACCAATTAATAACTAGCATGTTAAGCAACCAAACCCATTCTCATGGTGAACTAATTACTTTCTAGAATTGAATAGATTATCACGACGATTTCTAAGTTAACAAAGATCAAGCTTCATCAAGGCTTCTTCAACCCCCTCTAATGGAGGTTTAGCCTAGAATCATTATGCTATCATTTCCCAATGAAATTAAACAAGACATCAATAAAAGATTGTGAATTTATTTATATCAATTCAAATGGAAATCTAATTATGCAAGAATTGATTGAAACTAACAATGATAATAACTAAATCTAGGAATCGAAACTACAATGATTAATGAAATGAAACTATATTATCAAGAACTAATTTACTTTATTAATCTAATGAATAAATAACAATTGATTCAAACTACTGAATTAAAACAAGGTATGAAACTAATTAATGGAATGAAAACTAGATCTAGCTCTATGCTCTAATGGCTACTTCCTGCCTAACCTAATTATTTTTTAAGAGTTAAGTCTTCTCTATACAAATAGAGGAGACAAGATCCACATTTTCGTGCATGGGCTGAGGAGCCATGTTTTGGGCCGAAAAATCGAGCCCAAAGCCCAGTTTCTTCAGTCCACAGACCCCTTTCCAGTCGGATTTGACTTCAGCAAAGTTTTAGTCCACTTCTTCTCCTCTGATTGGCTCGAGGCTTGGACCATTGGAAATCTCTTTCCGAGCCGGTCGTTTTGACATTAGGTAGGCCTAATTCCGAGGTCTGAGCCCAAAGATACAGTCTTCGGAAGTTCTGTTGACTTTTGTGTGCTGTTTCTGCCCGCATTGACTTTGATTTTTCAGCTTTAACTGGGCTTTTTAAAAGCTTTTTCTCCTTGAATCTTGGCCTTTAATCACAAAACTTTTTAGCAACTAACCCTTGCTCCTTTATCTCGCCAAAGTGGCGCATTTCTGCACATAATTGACTTCAAAGCCTGAAATACATAAAAACACGTAATCAGCATTAACTCTTATTTATTACTCGTATAATTGGTCTAAAAGTATTATTGTTAAGGGGTTAAAACTACAGTTTTGGGCTCTTATCAACAGTCGGGCAAAAACATAAAACAAGAGGGTAATCTTTACTCTAAACATTCTTAGAATGGAAGCTACAAGCAAATTTGCGACCTACTCAGTTCGATCAAGGTTTGTACACTTGCTATATTGAATTCAAATAGACCTGAAATAGATAAAAGTATATCGTATTCAAGGTATGTAACCCTAAAGTGCTTCACATAATAGTAAACGCAAACAGATTTATCTGATTGGACTCAAATAGACTTATTTTAGTACTAAACATAAATAGACTTATCGGATTGGTCAGCAACGACCTGGTAGCCATTCATCGATTTAACATATTATTTTGCTCTAATTGCCACTTTCGATTGATTGACGCTGCAATCTTATGAGCTCTGGTAGATTTCCACTTCAACTACACGCTTCGTGAGCTTGGAAATTGAAATCTTTAGAAAGACTGAGAGTAAAGTAGATGAATTTCCAAGAAATTCGATCCACAGATGGCGCCAATGTAAAGGTAATAATTGAGCATACCTTACATGTGTTGATGATTTGGGTAGAATGATATTGTGACTGAGTTTGACGGATCGAACTGCCTACGTATTCAGTTCGCTGACAAACTGGAATCAAGTCGAACATAGTTCATTATTTGGATTCGAGTCATAGAGTGATCGATGGTGAACGGAGTAGATGGAGAGTGGAGAAGAAGCCTGAAATTCCCCCCACTGTTTAGAGAGTAGATAGGAAATATATAGAATTCCCTCCCCCCTTTGGTGCTCCATGAATTGAATGAGATCCACCTTTGGTGCTCCATTCATTGATGATACTTAATGCATGTATTTATGTTCATTTTGTAACCATTTGGTAACTCATGACTCTTGAGATGACTAATTGTAATGATCCAATAAGTTAGTCTCAAGATATGATCAATGGCAATGACACGTGTCGCAAATGTATTAATGACGAATATGTCCCCCACATGGATGATATGTTGATAGTTGGCCAAAACATCAACAAGATATCCAAGCTGAAGAAAGACTTGAGTAAGTCCTTTGAGATAAAGGATTTGGGTCAAGCAAAGCAGATACTTGGTATGGGAATCACTCGTGACATAAAGAGTGAGAAGTTGTGGCTTTCTCAAAAAAACTACATTGAGAAGGTGTTGAAGAGATTCAACATGGATCAAGCGAAGCCAGTCATTTATCCGCTTGGTGGCCAATTACACATCACCAAAGATAAATGTCCAAAGGATGAGCATGAGCAGAAAGAAATGCAAAATATTCCTTATGCATCCGTAGTGGGCAGCTTGATATATGTAATAGTGTGTACAAGACCAGATATTACTTTCAGCGTTGGTGTTGTTAACCGATTTCTGTCAAATCCGGGTAAAGAGCATTGGGAAGATGTTAAGTGGATATTGAGATATCTCAAGGGCACTTTCAAAGCATGTTTCTGTTATGGTGGGAGTAAGACCTTACTTGAAGGATACACAAATGCAGACATGGTAGGTGATGTTGACTCTATGAAGTCCACTTCCGGTTATCTGTTAGTTTACTTTTGTAGGGGGAGTAGTTTCTTGGCAATCTAAGTTGCAAAAATGTGTTGCCCTCTCCACTACAGAAGCTGAGTATGTTGCAGCCACTGAGTGTTGCAAAGAGATGCTATGGATGAAGAGGTTCTTCAATGAACTAGGGATAAAGCAGAAACAATTTGTAGTTTTGTGTGATAGTTAGAGCGCCATCTATTTGAGCAAGAATCCGAGTTTTCATTCTATATCCAAGCACATACATGTGCATTATCATTGGATTAGAGTAGTTCTCGAAGAGAAGCAATTGTGCATTGAGAAGATCCATAATGACAAGAACAGGTCGGATATGATGACCAAAGTTTTACCGAAAGATAAGTTTGATGTTTGTTATGCTACTACCAGAATGGTAGCACACTCTTCCTGTTGATTTGGGAATACGTGGAGGTATCCCCCCTCATGGCTCGGGAGGGGGAGATTATTGGTGTGAGTCCCTCACCATGTGACATGAAGAAGTACTATTCGTGTGAAGAAGTGAAAGTGCGCACGTGCTCAGATTGGCCTTGCCCAAGGCACGCCCGCGCCTTTGTCTGAAAAAAGAAGATAGTTTTTTTTTTCAGTTGTTTACGAAACATGTCTACTGAAAGTTGGTATAGAAGAGGGCGCACACATGCTCGAATTGGCCTTGCCCAGAGCGTGCCCACGCTCATGCCTATACATATTGGGTTATGATTTTTTGCTAAAAAATTGAGATCGTGATTTTACACTAAAATTTCACCCCAATATAAATAGAAGAGTTCGGGTTTTGGAAAATCAAGTCTTGAATAAAAACCCAATTTTGAGAGAAACCAAAATTTAGATAAAACCCTTGCAAAGAGAAAAGCTTGTAAATAGAGAAGAGAGATCTAGTAAGTTTGGAGAGACTTGAGAGGAGTGATTATAATCTTCATTCCCACACTTATAAAATGATTTGCTCTTGCAGAAGTAGGCATCATTAGTCAAACCACGTTATACATCTTATGTTATGGTATGCTTTACTTTCTTTGCTTTATTATTACTTGTTTGTGATAGTTGTTGATTGCTTAAGAAGTTGGGTTGGTTGTTGGTTGTAGTGAAAGTTTATATTTTAAATTAGAGTAGTAGATTGTGAAAATATAAGCTATCTTAGTGGGGATCGATTGATATCATTTTTCCCAACACTAGGAGGGTCTTAAATTTGGCTGGTGTGATAAACCCAGCCAAATCTGTGGCCTTGTCTAGTAGCTGCCAAAATAAGTTGTCGGGGGACGAACGACACAGTTTCTGCCATTTGTTGGTAATTTGTGTACAGACGACACAAATAGTAGAAATTGTGCTGTCAGTCTCTCGTTTGAATTAAATGGATTCCAAACACTCAACACAATTTTTACTTAGCCAAATTCAACCAATTCACTCGCATGCATTTACTTGTCATCAAAGCTTCAACCCTCAAATCCTCAACCCTCAAATCCTCAACCCTCACAACCTCAACCAACTTCATTAATACCATTTCGATCAATCGCATCCATCCATTGTTCTAACTCCATTTCTTGTTTCAATCACATCTATCCATTCCGCTAACTTTATTTCTTGTGTCAACTTTATAGACCACAAATTTCTAATATTCTCTTTCACTCTCACCTTTTTTTTCATTAATTGTACCATCATCAAAGCCTCACCATTCTCAACTTTGCAACCTTTCTTCTCACATTCACAATGGTGTCTTCTTCTCGCTATGTTGAATCAAGTTCCTCATCCGAAAAAGAGAACATAGTGAATGACGATGAGAACATGTTCTTACATATCTTCTCGTTGTTGCAAGACATGCACGAAACTAGTCGTGATCATCGAGGCTCGATCATCCATAGAAAGTACAATTATCGTGAATGAATCGAGGCTCACAATAGGATTATGAGGGATTATTTTGTGCAAAACCAAAAATATCCCCTTGATGTCTTCTATAGGAGGTTTAGGATGTAACACCTGATAGGGTTATATACTAAAAGCATTACTTTTGTAATAACTCTAATTCTTTATATTTTGAATAAGAATCATATGGGCAAATATTATGCATATTATATATGTTATTAGTTATATGCATGTGTCTAATACTTTATGTTGTAGATGATATGGTGTGAACACACAGAAGATCATATCATCAGTACCTTATAAAGTCTAAGTAATCATTCACAACCTAGATGGATTTGGACAAACCATTAGTACGGTTGTAGTATAATCTGGTATTAATTTATCTTAACTATAGGATTACACTAGTACACTTTGTGTGTATTGAACAGGACCAAGTGAGGTTGTTTCTCTTTATACTGACTATATAAGAGAACAAACACCTCTTTTATTATGGATGTTTGTCCTCTTAAACCGGATATAATAACGGGCACTTATGTGCATTGTACATTGCTTTAAATCATCAATGAGTGAGATTCATTTGTGAATCAACAAACTCGATGGATTGGGTAATAACATTGTATGTAAGGTGTGCTATTAATTAGAGAAGAAATTCGTGACCCGTAGGAAGTTGGGTTGATGATGTCCCATTGAGGAGCTCAAAAAGATTGTCGATCATGTAAACCCTGCAGGTGGATGTATTCCAACATGACAATGAGGTTGAGTGGTACCACTCAAGGACATAAGAAGTTGATTGATGTTATTGTCAGTAACTTGACTTAATCAACGGACATTCGATATCTTAAACACAGGGAGATCAATGAGCATATAATATAGAGCCCATAAACGCTGACACGTAATTTGGGATTAGGGTGGTAGTGCAACAATGGCCTTTAGTGGAATAAGCCATTTGTTGACGGACTTGGGTCGTGTGTTCTGGGCGAACATGGGAAGCCCAAGCCCGTCAAGAGGCCCAACCCTAATTTCTCTTCATGGTCCCTATTGTAGCCTATAAATAGAATCCCTTCTCTCCTGGCCGTTTTGACTATTCACTCTGGATTGAAAAGAAAAGCAAGGAAAGATAGATCCAAAATTGGATCTAGCTTTGTGAGAAAGAAGGGGGTTGGTAGATCGGGCCCACACAACGTCCAATTTATTGAAAGAAATACAACAGAAGATCAAGGGCTTGATTGTTGATTTGGATTCATAGCTATTGGATTCTCAGAGTTAGATTAGCCGGATTTAAAGATATGTTTTCTAATCCAAAATCGTGAGAACCATTAATTCCGCTACGCGTGGTTTTCACGATTTGTAGAAATATTCATTTTGAAATAACGGTTCCTACAACACCATCTCTTCTTCCAAATCTTGAAAGTCATCTCCGACCACGACAAATACTTCACATACAAGGTTGATGGTATTGGAAAACCATGTTTGACACGCAGGGCCGGTTCTGGGCCTATGTTGCCTAAGCCCTTGCATAGGGCCCCTAACAATAAACCAAATTCAAGGGCCCCATTATCCTTAGGAAAGCCCACTATAGTGATAAAATGCCAATAGAAATCCACTACAATAAAAGGCTACTACACAAAAAATTTAAAAAGGCCTATTTTTATAGAGGTTTGCATATGGCTCATTAGATTTTAGAGTCGGCCCTGTTGACATGTACGCAAAAGATGGTTGCTGCATTCGTCTGCTTGCATATGGTTGTGGTGCAAATGCGTGGGATGAATACGTTCAAATAGCAAAGAGAACTCTTTTCCAAAGCTTGAGGCATTTTTGTGATGCCATGATGGCGGTCTTCGAAGAAGAATATTTGAGGGCTCCAAACGAAGAAGACATTCAATGTCTAATTTAACAAGGTGAAAATTGTGGCTTCTCAGGTATGCTTGGAATCTTAGATTGTATGCATTAGCAATGAGAAATATGTCCTATGGCATGGCAAGGTATAATACACATGTAAGACATAAGAAGAAATCTACGATAATTTTGGAAGTCGTCGTCGATGGAAACTTGTGGATTTGGCACATATTTTTTGGTATGGCAGATCAAACAATGACGCCAACGTGCTTCAATGTTCTCACCTCTTTGACAATCTTATGCGTGGTAATACTTCTTGTTGTAATTACACCGTGAATGGTCACTAATTCAAAATGAGTTACTATCTAGCCGATGGGATTTATCCTAAATGGGCTACATTTGTACAAACAATCCATCACCTATCAACTCAAAGGGAGGGATTCTTTGCTAAGATGCAAGAAGCGTGTCGAAAAGATGTTGAGCGTGCATTTGGTGTCTTACAAGCTAGGTGGGGGATAATCAAGAGGCTGGTGCGAATATGGAGTAGGGATGACATTAATCGGATAATGAAGACGTGTATTATTTTACATAATATGATTGTCGATGATGAATGAGAGATTAATATTGAAGATTGGCAAATTGACGTGCGTTTCTTGAGAGCCCTAGTCGCATTGCATGTTACAGGAAATTGACATGAGGAAATTGCAAGAAAACTCCATACACTTCATCGTATTCATAGCAAAGAAACTAATATTTAACTAAGTGTTGAGCTCATCAATCACCTTTAGCAATATCGTGCGGATCAAGAAATGTAGTATGAGAGTTATTTATGTTATTAGTGAGTATTATCTATGTTTGTTCTATAGTTTGAGTATTATCTATATTTGACTTCGTGTTGTTTCAAGACAATTCAAATTAAAATTACTTTAAAACTTAAAATTTAAATTACAATATTGGAAATGAACTAACAATTCCAATGGAAATGAAAGAACTAACAACATTGAAATTAATCTAAATAATAGAAGGACCACCCCTATTAGAAGCACCTCTACCGCTATAAGCACCACTTGGAGTTCCAAACGTTCCACTCTCTCTCATTTGGCGAATTATCTCCAATTTCATCATCGTTTTGAAGTATTTGGCAATTTTTGGCTCCAGAGTTGAAGTATCTCGTGTTAATATTTTGTTGTTTGCTTTCCACTTCTTGAGCTCCATCAACTTCACCCTATTGGTGGCGGCATTCATCATTTGTGCCAAATATTTCTCCATCATCTTGTAATTTTCTCATCTTTTCTTCAATATTTCTTTCTCACCCCTTGTTCCCGGTGGTCGTTTTTTCTTGGTTCCACTTCCACTTATATTTTCACCTCCACCACCACTTCCATCCCTAACTTGTGTAGGAAATTGATCAATTGGAACGCCACCAAGAGATGCTGACGGCATTGTGGGTGTAGAAAGCACGAATTTGTCATCTACATCGAGAATGATATTGGCTTGTCTCCTCGTTGTAGTTGTGGATCGGCTTTCCACTTCTTCATTCCATTTTGGACTTTCTTAGAAGAGGACCCAATAATGCTCAAATTGAAAGTATGAGTTATGAGCCAACGGATATGTTGATTTTGCATCGGCCAACCGATCTTGGATCGTTGTGCCACTTCTTGCGGTTCTCTCCGTAGTGGAGATAATTCCCGCCCACTAGTTGCAAGTTTATTGGATGTGTCCAAATCGAATGGACACCGAATCCTTAGTTCTCTTATTGTTTTCGTCAACTCTCTCTCTTGAAAATTCTCATATATTCTCTCCCAATAGTGTGTGACCTGTTGTCCTGTACCAACAATTGAATCTTCATTAACATATATTCATGCCTTGCAAAGAGCCTCGTCTTCTTTAATTGAGAAATTTGCAGACTTTGTAATAGATTTCTTTTCTTTTAATGTAGTTGTTTGTTCATTTGAATCCATTGTTGTAGTTGGAGTAGTGATTGTTGTAGTTGAAATATATATAAATTTTTGTGAGAATTGTGAGCAACTAGTGAGAGAGTTGTGTAAAGTAGTTGTATATAAATATAAAATTTTATAAAAACTAGCAGTTGGAATAGTCTCTAGACTATACATCTGCTGTCTATTACAACTTAACAGATAAACGACATAGTTTATGTCGTCCGTCTCCCGATCTTCACATTTGTTAAAAAAACGTAATTGAAATGATTTTTTTATTTTGGACAGCCAAACTTGACTGGGCAAGCTAAAAAGCATATGTGGCACCTTTTAGCATTTCCTTATTGGACTTGCTCTAACATAGCCCAACTAGTAATTGCATTGGGATTTTAGTGTAATAATTGAAAAAAATCTTGATATTATCCGTAGTCACTAGCATCTTCTACAATTCACGGAGTACGAGTTTACTGCTTCCTCCGTGTTCTTGATGCAGATTAGGAGTGAAAATGGCCAAGTTGAGACGAAACTCCAAGCTTTAGATGATGCCATGCACGAAATCTTAGTTGCTATTATTGTGGATCCTTTTTTTCTTGGTCGAATTTGTGGAGCACATGCCACACACAAGTACACAACAATTAAAAAGAACACAAAGCGAACACATCTTTTTTTTTTTTTTTTTTTTTTTTTTTTTTTTTGATGCAAATCATACTATATATTATATTTAGCAAAAAGCAAATTGGGAGATCAGTTTGTTCTAATTCCTGGTGAACCCACGCAGCTAGTGAGTCTGCATCACTATTGAAAATCCTACTAATCCATCTAAAGGCAAAAGAGCTGAGCTCAGATCCTAAACTGAATATATGATTTTTTACACATTCCCATTGCCATCTACATGCCCTTCCTTGTAAAGGTGCAATCACTTCAGCATTATCCCCTTGTATCACATAGTGGTGTCCTCCAAGACGACGCGGGCCAAAGAAGATTTTGCAAATGACTTCCTTCCAGCCTCAAGGGCTTCAAGGCCCTGAATTAACCCTAGAGCCCCAACAATAATGCAATTGCTCCAGCCCACCCTTGTTGCCATTGTTTGTATTTTGTTCAGCACAAGTGGCTTGAACTGCAGGTTCCTGGGAGTCCTGGGTCTCTACGTCTACAAGATCAATATGAGTTGGCGCCACATTGTGTTGTTTAGCAACTTCAAACTCCATCTGCATTGATCTAGCTGTCACATGCTTTCTTATCTATGCCATATGGGAGGCTCCACAGGACATCAACATCATCAACTTACCATTGAGGCAGAGTCCTTGAACGTACACACCCACCAAATATATAGCAAAGCACGCCATCTATAAGTCCTTAAATCATCTTCACTATGAAATCGGCTTCCTTGAAATGAATGGGGTTTGAGTTTTACCATTGCACCATATGAGAGTCCTAAGTTTCAGATGTAATACCACAAATGCTCCTTTTCCTGAATTGACATTTTCCTAAGAAGAAGAAGATAAAATTAGAGAGGGAAAGTGCTTGGTTACTGGTGTTATGTGGGTTAATTTTAGAAGGTGAAAAAGGAGTAGAAGAGAGAGAGAGATTGAAAATTGTAAGTGAGAAAGTTAGTAAGAAGGTGGAAAGTTTTATTGTGCTTCAATTTAGAACTCGAATGGAAATTAGATACTGAGAATGAGTGCAATTAAGAATCTAATTACATCGCAAAAGAAACGAAGAGTTTTGAACGAAGAGTTTTGTTTGCTTTGGTTGCTTTCACTATGTCATCACTTCAATGTCAAACTTTGGTTGCTTTCACTATGTCATTTCAATTTTCAGACACTAGATCGATAGCCAAATTTGCAATTTGACCCAAAGGTTGAGATGGAAGCATCCATGCCTCCAATATTCCAATTAACTTGGACTCAATTAAAAGCCGAAAGAGGAACGTGTTTTATTTTGGGTTGCATGATTTTCATAGTACAAACCAGGTTGGGCCACTCTGACAAAGAATACCCTTCAAGTTGAGGGCCGTATTTCATTGAGGCCCACTTCTCCACCTCCTTTTTTGAAAACAGTTACATAGAGCCAAGAGCAAACATTATCGAATGATCGTCGTGAAAGCTGCTAAAAATACCATTGAACATTCTTATCGAAAATAGTAGGCAAGTTATGCCAAAAAATTGGAGTCCATAATTAGTCGGTTCAACTATAAAATGAGTAAATGACTTTTAGCAAATTGAATTTTTTTTTCTTTCGAAAAATCTAGGCAACTAGAGACAGATAACAGAATGAGATATGGAAAGGCACTTTTAAAAAAATAATAATAATAATAAAAGAAAAAAGTCTGAAAAGGCATGCAGTGGACCTAAAGGCTAAAGCCACATCACACAATATCATTTGTTTGGTCAGCATTCACTAGAATTGAACGTGGGGCAACCATGTGCACAATTTGTCAATTTTTATGGACAATTGCTAAATTTCCTATTTTTTTTATCTTTATTCTGTTGGTGTTTTTTAGGGCCCTGTTTTGGGAATCGGGACTATCCGAATTGGGTGGGGGCAGACTCTAGACTCTAGAATATATATATATACTAGATTTTGGACCCGGGCATACGCCCGGGATCTATTAAATATTTTGTGTGCTGAAAAGGTTTTTACAAAATGTTTTACACAAATTTTTGAATCAGAATATATTTTTATTGAAAATAAACTGAAATAAGTTAATGAGCAATGATTATACAAGATAAATACTAAAAAACTAAAGGGATAAAATTGAGATAGCCTCTTCAATTTGTGGTTTATGATATTAATCCATAATTTTCAAATATAATTATCTTAAACTTCGATCTAGCTTGTATAATAGTTTTTTTTTAGATTTATGGTGATTTAAGACAAATTTTGAATCGAGAATATATTTTTATTGAAAATAAACCGAAATACATTAATGGCGGTGATAATGGTGCATAAGTACTTGGAAACTAAGAGATCAAATTGAGATAACCTCTTCACTTTGTGGTTCGGGATATTAATCGAGTAATTTTCAAATAGAATTATCTTAAACTCGATCTAGCTTGTATAATAGTTTTTAGATTTATGGTGATTTAGCGGCAAATTTTCAAATCACAATATATTTTTATTAAAAATAAACCGAAATACGTTAATGGAAGGTGATTATGGTGCATAAGTATTTGGAAACTAAGGGATCAAATTGAAATAGCCTCTTCACTTTGTGGTTTAGGATATTAATCCGTAATTTTCAAATAGAATTATCTTAAACTCGATCTAGCTTGTATAATAGTTTTATTATATTTATTGTGATTTAGCGAAGAAAATCATCACCATTCGATTTTACGTACTAATGTGTACAAATCACTAAAACAGATTGATTGTTTCCATATCCTCAAATAATACACTACTCCCACTTGAACAGATTTGTCATATGAGCGTGTTTTCTGAGCGGGTGCCGTTATATTAAATTATTCTAAAAATATTAGCAACTATGCATAGCTATGAGATATAAAAATTATATTAATTACTCATTTAAATTTCTTGCACCACTATGAATAGCTCTATAAAAAGGAAGCATCAAACCTTGATAAAACTTACCGACTTCTTTTTATTGTTAGGTTTAACAATAGAAGTTTGATTGAAGTTTTGTGAGAATTTGATAATGGCGAAGATAATATTGAAATTTACTTGAATAGCAAAACATTCCCAATCACAATAAAAGAATTATGATAAACACTACTTAAAATGTAAAACTATATTTGTCGAGACATTTATTCCCCTACATATAATACAAATATGTTTTAGGGTTATTAGTTCAATACATTTGCATCAAGTTTCGATTTTCCATTAATTATTCTTTGAGGTTAGTTTAATGTAGTGACGTTGCATCTAGTTTCCAAATTCTCATTAATTATTCTTTGAGGTTAGTTCAATGGTTGCATCAAGTTTCGATTTATCGTTAATTATTATTTGAGGTTAGTTGAGGCTGCAATTGCATCCACTTTATGATTTCCACTAGTTATTCATTAAGGTTAATTCAAGAAAGTTGCATCCAATTTTTGATGTTTCGTTAATTAGTATTTGAGATTAGTTCATTGCATTTGCATCCAGGTTCCAATCTCCCATTAATTACTCTTTGAGATTAGTTCAATACATTTGCATCCAGTTTCTGATTTCCCATTAATTGTTTTTCTAGGTTAGTTCGATAGTTTACAATTTCTATCTGGTTTGCATACATATAAGAGTCTGTTTTTTATAAACTCACTTTCGTTTTTGGTTCCTAATTACTCATGTGAGAAGGCTAAAAAAACAGACATTTATGCTTTGAGGTCAGCGTGATGCAGTTACATCCGACTCCTGATTTCCAGTTAACTATTTTTTAGGCTATTTCAATGCATTTGCATCCAATTTCGATTTCTCGTTAATTAATCTCGATTTTAGTTTAATCTGATTGCATCCAGTTTTTAGTTTTCCATTAATTATTCTTTGAGGTTAGTTCAATGCGGTTGCATCCAATTTTCGATTTTGTGTTAATTGTTCTTTTAAAGTTAGTTCAATGCATTTGCATCAAGTTTCCGATTTCCGTTAATTATTTTTTAAGGTTAGTTCAATGCGGTTACATCAAATTTATAATTTCCCATTAATTATTCATTTAGATTAGTTCAATACTGATTTTATCCATTTTTCAATGTTTAATTAATTAGTCTTTGATATTAATTCATTGCATTTGGATTCAGTTTTCGATTTCTTGTTAATAACTCTTTAAAGTTAGTTCAATGCATCTGCATTTAGTTTCTGATTATTTATGCTTTGAGGTTAGTTCGATGCAATTATATCAAGTTTCTGATTTCCCGTTAATTATTCTTTGAGATTATTTCAATGTATTTGCATTTAGTTTCCGATTTCCCACTAATTATTCTATGAGGTTAGTTCAATGCATTTGCATCCAGTTTCCGATTTTCCATTAATTATTATATGAGGTTTGTTTGATGTATTTGCATACCGTTTTCGATTTTCTGTTAATTATTTTTCAGGGATTTTCATCCAATTTCTAATTTCCCATTAGTTATTATCTGACGTTAGTTTAATGCAATTGCACCCAGTTTCCGATTTTTAGTTAATTACTTTTTAAGTTTAGTTTATTGCATTTGCATAAAATTTCCGATTTTTCGTTAATTACTCTTTGAGCTCTATTATGTATTTAAATCCAGTTTCTGATTTCCTTTTAATTATCCAATGTGGTGTGTAATACCAACTTCTACTGATTCATTTGTAGTGTCCTTGCAAACATGACATAGAAAGTAAATTATGCTTGATTTACTATGTGGGATCATCGAAGATTATCCAGTTCCTGATTTTCCATTAATTATTATTTAAATTATGCATGACTCACTATGTGGAATATTCAAAGATTATCTATGAACGGGTGTTGTTATATTAATTATTCTGAAAAATATTTGTAAATATGCATAACTATTATATATTAATATTATATTAATCACTCAACCAAATTTCTTATAACATGAAAACCTCACTCTCCATTAAAAAAAAATAACTCGCATTTGATAAAATCCTTCAACTTCATTTTGTTGTTTAATAATAGAAGTTTGATTGAAGTTTTGTGAGATTGCCTAATAAGGTGAAGTTCATATATATTGAAGCTACTTGAATAGCAAGGAGTTCCCAATCATACGGAAAGAGATAAGATAAACACCATTTTAAATGCAAAACTATACTTATCGAGATATTACCACAATATAACCCAACTATATTTTGAGGTTAGTTCAATGTATTTGCATGTAGTTTCTGATTTTTCATTATTTATATTTTGAGGTTAGTTCAATGTAGTTGCATCCAATTTCCAATTTTCGTTATTTATTTTTTGAAATCAGTTTAATGTAGTTGCATCCAGTTTCTGATTTCTCGTTAATTATTCTTTTGGATTAGTTCAATACATTTGCATCTAATTTTCAATTTCCTGTTAATTGTTCTTTGAGGTCAGTTCAATGCATTTACATTCAGTTTCTAATTTCCCATTAATTATTTTGTGAGATTAGTTTAATGCATTTTCATCTAGTTTCTGATTTCTCGTTTATTATTTGATAAGATTGAATTTGCATCTAGTTTCCGATTTTCGATTTCCCGTTAATTAATTTTTAAGATTAGTTCCACGCATTTGCATCATGTTTCTAATTTATAATTAATTTTTCTTCGAGGTTAGTTCAATGCAGTTGCATCCAGTTTCTAATTTCCCATTAATTTAATCTTTGAGGGTTAGCTCAATGCATTTGCATCCAGTTTTCGATTTTCCGACAATTATTTTTTATGTTAGTTTGATGTATTTGTATCAAAGTTTTGATTTTCTGTTAATTATTCTTTAAGGTTAGTTTAATGCAGTTGTATTCATATTCCAATTTTCTATTAATTATTTTTTAAGATTAATTTAATACTTGCATTTGCATCCAGGTTTCGATTTTCTGTTAAATATTATTTGAGGTTATAGTTTGATGCATTTGCATCAAACTTTTGAGTTCCCCATTAATTGTTTTTTTTACGTTAGTTTCATTCAGTATTATATATTTTTTAAAATATTTGTCATTATTTTTTTGCCGTTATTTTTTTAAAAAAAAATTCCATTATATATTTTGTGATGTTATTTTTTGTATAATTATTTTTAACTATGTGGCAGTGTTAAGGATATATTCGAAATAAGTCGGTGCTTATTAAAATTGTATGATTTGTAATAGGGAATTAGTTTCTACAAATCACATATTTTTAGCAATTTTTTTTATTTGATCAAATATATAAGAATTGGAACACTAAAAATATTTGATTCGTAATAGGAAATTACCTTTTATAAATCACCTATTTTTTAGCAATTTTGTTTATCTGATCAAATATGTAAGAAGTTGTAATACACTCCAACTCTCCAAATATAAGAATTAGAAATACACTCAAACTCTTCAAAGAGATTCTATGTACGTGGGATTGTAGGCTATTAGAAAAGATTATCTTTCATATTAGAGTTTCACATAAGAGGAAAAAAAAAACTAACTCTCATATTAGAGTGCCACATAGGAGAGAGAAAATCCTCTATTAGAGGTCTCTGCTTTAGTATATAGATAGTAGATATATATATGGCTACCTTGGATGACTCAATTGATGTGACTTATCTTGACATTTCGTCACGTCCGTTTGATCACAACCCATCCAACGTCCAAGAACTATTCCTTATCAAACAAAGAATTCAAGATGGGTATAATGGTCATTTTAATTTTCTATTCATAAAAAAACAATAAACCCAACAAAACACCCTGAGACTTCTTCTTCCTCTCTCTTCCTCACTCACTCTCTACAGAGAAACCCCCCCGGTTTCTTCTTCACAAAAGATCACCCGACTATTCAATTAGAGCACATTATCTTTCTTTTCACAAAAATCACTATACTATTTTTTTGGAATTAGCCATCTCGTAAACCAAGGTAAGTTAATCTTATTTTATCGTTCTTTTTGGTTTTCGATTTGTAAGAAGTTAATATTCTTTGCTTTGATATTGTCCTTTTGAACTTAAGTGCTTTCTTTTTGAATTAGAATTCTTAGTTGTTTGTTCTCGAAGAATTGCCCTATAGCCCTCTTTTATACCATAATCGTTTTTTTGCTAATTAGAATAGGCGTTAAAATTGTCAATTTAATATATGGGAGTCATTAATATCTATTTTCGTCATTTGATATTTTCTCTGTTTCTTTTTTGCTAGAAATGGAAGAAAATGTTAGAGCTTTGTTGGCACTTCTTCTTGTTGTCTACCGATTCTCAAAGTAATGGCGTTAATAAATTAGTTGCTCCACACTTAGGTATGAAATTTAATAGTGTTGATGAAGCAAAGACTTACTACTGAGAGAGTTTGGTAAAGCGGGGAGGGATTTGAGATTCGTGTTCGGACTACGGATAAAAAACAAGCGGGTGTGGAATTGCCTTCTAGTTGTCTATTGGTTTGCTTTCGCGCAGGGTCCATAACAAGAAAGAAGAAATTGAAGGTGTAGCTTCGAGAAGTACTTCGACTATTAGATGTGGTTGCCAAGCTAGAATCGAAGTTACAAAAAGAAAACTTGAAGATATATATGATGTGAGTTTGGCTGAAAATCGCCATAGCCATGGCTTCGTCCTCCATCAAAGAGACAATATATGAAAGGTAACAAAAAATATGCCCGCCGCAAAGAGTTTTGAGAGGTTTTTCATGACAACGGTATACCTGTAGGGAAAGTGGCAGACGTTTTCCATGGGGATGAGATTGGGTTTCGGAGAAAGCATTGTTGGAACCACCATTATGGTTTGACGAGAAAAATGCCTAAAGATAATGATGCAACAGCCGTGCTTCACTATTTTAGGCAGAAGAGTGCTGAAAATCCTCAGTTCTACTATGCCGTTCAATTAGATACAAAAGGTGTAGTAGTAAATTTCTTTTGGGTTGATGGAAGGTCCCGTGTCCAATATGAGTACTTTGGGGATGTCGTATCTTTTGATACAACATATAGAACTAATGTTTACGGTATGCCGTTTGCCCCTTTTACTGGAGTCAACCACCACATGCAGTCCATTCAGTTTGGTTGTGCCCTGCTACTTGATGAGACAGAAGAGACATTTGTGTGGTTGTTTCAGACATGGCTTGCAGCTATGGGTGGTCTTCCACCAACTTCAATACTTACTGACCAAGATTTAGCGATGACTGCAGCAGTTAGAAGAGTTTTCCCTACTATTCGACATCGATTTTGTCTTTGGCACATTATGCAGAAATTTTCGAGAGAAGTTGTCATTTGTCTATCATAGGCTCGATGCTTTGTGTTGAGCTTACATATATTATTTGGAAGTCATATAGGATTGTTGATTTTGAAAAGGTGGTCTGCGACTCTTTGTTGAAGTATAACTTGACCGAAAATACTTGGTTGACAGAAATATATAAAAACCGTGACGTCTTGGGTTCCGGCTTATCACAATGACATTTTTTCTTTGGTATGCATACTCGGGAAGTGAATCAATCAAATTCTCATTATGATCAATTCGTTAGTTCGACGACTACACTTATGGAATTTGTCCATGGTAATGAGAGGTCTTTGGAATCGATAGCGGGGAATGAAAGGGAATCGATTACCGTGCGAACATATACTTCGCATTGTGGCTAAGGATGCTTTCCTCCTCAAGCATGCAGGTAAAGTTTATACCATTAGTGCTTTCAATAAATTCAAGAAACATTTAGAAAAGGCTAAGATGAAGTATAGAATTGTTGGAGAAGAGATAGACATACATGGAACAGGAATTTATACGGTGAAGACGAGACATTAAGCAAACTTCAATTTGGAAAGTGACTTTTAATAGAGGAACTTTGGAGGGTGACTGTGAATGTAAGAATTTTCAGTTCGAAAGATTACTTTGTGCTCACATTTTAAAGCTTTTTCAGCGTTATGACATCGAAGAGATTCTAGATCATTTTATTTTGAAACGGTGGACGCAAAAGGCAAACACATACAGAGCGGTGTTTGATGGTGGACTAGTGGTCGGTCATGAAGACCATGAGCCATTAAGAGTTGCCCATTGTATCAAGGTTGCTACTCAATTGGCTTATGATGCATCAACTAGTGTTTAGACATATGCATATTTTATTCAAAAGATGAGTGAAATGTTTATTGGAGTTTCGGAGCTCAAGGAAACTATCAACAAAACGGATGCAATGAATAATGAAGCACCTCGGTTGAAGAGCCTATAGTTGATACCTCCACAGGGTAATTTATTTAGTTTGTTTTTTTATCTTTGCAATGATAAAAATCCTATTTGATTTTAACTCTTAAATTTTCTTTTCAGCTCTTGGTTTTAAATCCCAACATTTCTCAAGCGAAGGGGAGGAAGAAGAAAACGGAGAGAATGAAAGGCCCTGGGGAGGAAGCCTTAGAGAATCCGGGAAGAATGTGTAAATCTTGTAATAAGATTGCTAAGCCACGACTCAGAAATTGTCGAGAAAAATTAAAAACAAGAGTGTGGAATGACATGCTTGTTGAGTGTGGAAGGACCGTTGGTTATGTTCTTACTTGTCTTGTTTTTTGGGTGTTTTTTTTCTAATTGTAAGAATTATAAAACTATCCAATTTTTGGGAGCTTACACCAATGATTTCGGTTTTTTTTTTATGTCGGATAATTGATACTAGAAAAATGGTATGAGGCAGCTGATCCTAGGTTGTAGAAAGTCCGAGTGGTTCGATTGTTGTTCCTGATGGAGCAGCTTTGTCTGCATATCAGTATTTTGAGAATGTGAGGAATTTCCTTGTAGCTGTGGAAGAAATGGGACTTCCCAATTTTGAAACATCTGATCTGGAATGGGTAGACACAATTTTGAGAAATTTCGGTTTTTGAGGATGTACATTGTTGCTTAGGTAGCTGAATTTGGACAGGCGGATATGGTATGTCAAGATTTGGTGGGAGTCTAAAACCTAGCAATTCCGGAAAATATTTCACAAGGAAAAATTAAGAACCTTTTACGAATTCCTTGTCAAGGAACGCATCCAAATCATTTGGTGTGGAACTGAATTCAAATGTTGATCTTGCCCATGATACTGATATGGTTTGTAGACTATAATTATTTTTCGGTTTGTGCTAAGAGCCATGTTATGTAGTGAGTTCAAAAGTTAAAATATCTGCAAATTAAATTGGTGTAGAATAATCGTTCATTGAACATGTTTGTCCATACTCTTTTTTCAGAGAAGAAACCAGAAGATGTCCCAATTGTAAGAGTTCTTTCTCTGGTTTAGTTATTTCCTTTCAGTATATTAGTAAAATTGTTGTCCCAATTGTATAAGCTATGAACAATTGGACTATGAACAATGAGTGTTCATAGTCCATACTGTACTATGAACAATCAATGTTCATAGTCATGAGCTATGAACATTCTTTGTTTTTATCACAATTGGACTATGAGCGGTTGATTGTTCATAGTCCATCTTGTACTATGAACAATCAATGTTCATAGTCATGAGCAATGAACAATTTATGTTCATAGTCATGAGCAATGAACATTCTTTGTTCATATCACAATTGGACTATGAACAATGATTGTTCATAGTCATAAGCTATAAACATTCTTTGTTCATATCATTCAAAAATGAGTTGGTGCAATATTGTCGTCGCATCGCTATATATCGTGCACTATAATGAGTTTATCTCCTTGTGCATATGAATCGTTTGCAGTATATTTCTTCTTGGAGCTAGATCCAAACTTTCGTTCACCCACCATATCGCCCATATATGTAAATACGTTTCTTAGTTTCTTGCAAAGCGAAATTTGTCATTATCGTTTTCGAAAAAAATCCCATCAACTTATTTGTTCAAAATGAGAGTAAAATATGTTATGTGTCGGCCCAACTTGTTCAGTTACCATAGGTTTCTCTGAAAGAAAACATATTTTTAGACTCATTAGTCATTTTATAATAGCAAGTAACAAAGTCAAGCAGCCGTGAAGTGGTGAATCGAACGAGAAAGAAACAAAAGCATATAATGTCTTGGATAGAACAATGAAATAACCTTGGTCTTCATGATCATAATAACAAGAAGAAACATAGACAAAGGAATAGTCTAGATACAATGTAAGAAAAACAGGGAAAACACTTGTGTACATAAAACAAATCACTTTCGAGCAAAATATTTATCCATCCACCAACCAATCGGAGGAAATCTGAGGATAACAATGATTCAAAAAAGGCAGAGAAAGGAGAGATGATCGTCGTGTTAGAAGGAACCAAGGCATCCACACGGGTGAAAAGGGTCTTTGCTTCCACTGCGGTGGGCATTGCACAAAGTTGTCAACCCGAAGGATGAACTTTTGGTGCTCACCATCCTTAATCCGTTGGATGCTTTGGGATCACCTAGTGTCGGCTTCTGTTGTATAGGGGATCAACAAAGTAGTCTTCCTTATGAAGGAGATAAATACATCGAGTTCTCTCATGAGCAGATAAATCAAATATTTTATACAACTCCGGACAATAGTGCACCAACTCATTTTTTTGTACTCTTTGAAACTTATGTGTAAGAGTTTTATCAGCTCTTCATGTTTTATATATGAGTTTTACACATCATTATGTTAACATATTTTTTTGACTCCATAAATTCACATATTATAGCTGATACAGTGGATATTTGTAATGGTATGTTATTTTGTTGAAAAAAACATCCAATCAGTATAAGTTTAAACTAAGTTATAAAAATCAGTGGCAACAAAAAAAAAAAAAAAAAAAAACACTTACCAACTGCAAAGTAGTTTTGCTAATGTATTCTTCAGATGGCCATGAATGTTTTCTACAATGAAAAATATTTCCACTAACCATATCTATCATATTAATCTTTTAAAACTTCAACTGCAGATCGCTTTCTTTCGGTGCAAGTAAATTTTTCGGAAAAATGAAAGAAAGAAGGAAAGAAAACGCGATCTAGAGAGAGAAGTGTGGCACGTGGCAAGCGGAGAAATTGCCGCATGCAAACAAAGCAAATAAGGCATGTGACAATTGTTTTTAACTTTTAAAGTTGTCAAAAGTTGGATTATTAATAAGCGGAGGGAATGATTATTTGCGTTTTGTTTTCTATGGTGAAAAATAGGAAAAGGTATGTTATCTTGTTGGACTATGAACATTCGGTGTTCATACTCTAGTGGACTATGGACATTGAATGTTCATACTCTTGTTAGACTATGAACATTCAGTGTTCATAGTTGATCAATCTGATTTGCCAATGATGTCAATGAAGTTGGTATATGATGTGTATGTCAATGAAGTTGACATCGCCAATGAACTGAAAAGCGGGTAACAAAGTCGGAAAGACATGGACGTGCCCATATTTGATTGGAAATGTCAAAATAAGCATAACCCACAGCTTTGTTGTGGGCACCACCCTCGGTCCCTAAATCCATAATTTAGGCCTTCAAAATCATGTTTTTGCCGTTTTAGGAAAGTTTTGTTTTGCTATATCTTTTGATAGGAGATTCCGTTTTCGATTTGGTCAATTGGGTTAATTCTATTTTGATTAGTAGTTTCTTAATATATTGTTATCCCAAAACTTTCCATTTTGGAAAATTTTGAGTTTTTGTGGAAATTAGGTATTTCGCTTTATATAAAATTTTGGTAGTTTGTATTAAAGTTTTCAGTTTTGGTTTTGAGTTAATCATATTATGGGCTATGAACATTCTTTGTTCATATCACAATTGGACTATGAGCGATGATTGTTCATAGTTCGGTATTAAGTATATGAACACTCATTGTCCATATTTATGAGCTATGAACAATGAGTGTTCATAGTCCATATTATGCATCTTATGAACAATCATTGTTCATAGTCCAATTGTAGTATGCACAAAAGAATATTCATAGCTCATGACTATGAACATTGATTGTTTATAATAAATGCAAGTATGGACTATGAACACTTTCCGCTCATTCATAGTTCAATTGTGATATGAACAAAAATGTTCATAGCTCATGACCGTGGTATGAACAAAGAATGGTTAATTTGAGATACCCCTTGTTTTGCAGTGAGAGGAGTGATTTTTCCGATAATAATATCATCTTTATTTTTTGTTTTGGTAAGCGGTTGAGATTAGATCATCTAATTTATTTTAGATCGTGATCGAGATTAGATCTAACCATTTTGGTAGTCTTCCACACGCGTGCCGCGGCTTGTACATTGTCGTATATAAACTTTCTACGTTATATAGTGTTGTACACAGCTTTATATAGTGAGGTATGAACATTGATTGTTCATACCCCAAATATGTATGAACAATGAATGTTCATATGAACAATGAGTGTTCATAGCTCATATTGGGGTATGACAGTGATTGTTCATACCCCAAATAAGAGAGGGTACAATGGTTATTTGACTTTCTATTCACAAAAAAAAAAAATAGATCCACAAAAAATCCACGACCCCATTCTTCTTCCTCCTAACAAAAGCCATCTCTGCATAAAATTTCATAGTTGGGTATTGATTTGTGTATAATTCTTCAATTTGGAGATGGGTTTAATTTACCTTGGAGTTATCCTCATAAATATGAAGTGGGTGATCGGTTATCTGTTGAAGTGAATTCTTTGACTTCCATTGAATCATTGATAAAGAAATACCTTATATAGTTATGACACCTTTTTTTATGTAAACCATTGGAAGGAATTAAAGATATGGATGGTTGAGTTGAGAATCTTGGTGAGTTTTTGTATCTCTTTGATTCTATTGTTGAGCAGGAGGTAATCAATTTTCAAATGAGTTCTTCAAACTTGATTGAGTTGGGTTTCAAGGATTCAACTTTAATTATATTTTCCTTTTGATTCTTAAGATTTGATTGTGGGTTAACCGGTTCCATTGAGTTTCCAGGCAGAGTTTTCATGAAAAAACGTGGTAGTGGGTTTCTCTGAAAACTTGGTGGTGGGTGTCCCTGTAGTGAGGAGAGAGAAAGAGGATGAGGAAGAAGAAAGAGGCGTCAGTTTTTATCCAATTTTCTAAACTAATTTGTGAAAGAAAAATAAAATGACTATTGTACCCTCTCATATTTGCTTTGTGAAATTAGTGCAAGATCTGGACGTTGGATCGGGTATAATCGAATGGACGTGATGAGCTGTTAAGATGGGCTGTCATTTTAAGTTTGTCAAGTTAGCTTGACCCCATATATATATATATATATATATATATATATATATATATATATATATATATATATATATCGAAGTCGTAGCTCATCAAGACAGGGACTTGAGCTGATAGAGGAAAGGGGGAACAATGTCTGACTTGATTCAAGTTCATCACAAAATCTTGATATGTAGGCAGCTCGTCCCAAAGCGAGCTCAGTCAAAACTCAACCCATCACAATCTTCTCCATTATTCACACTTGTAAGAACTGATCAAATTCAACCTTTATAATGACCACATTTAAAGAAAATATAGATATTTGTCGATATTTGTGGATATTTGTCGATATATCCACGATATTTGCAGTCAGAAATACCCACACATAGTCTGTGGATATTTGTCGATATTTATTAATATATCTCGATATATCCACGATATTTACAGATGCCCAAATGTAATATATCCCCACATAGGGGGATATATCCACGATACATATCCATAAATCAGAGGTCGATATTTTGTCATATCCCAATATTTTGTACTATGCTACATGGACCCCAAACATCGGAATGAACTAATTGAAAAGGATCACTAGAACAATTATTTAAACTAGTTTTGTAAGTAGTACAACGATGTTTAGCTAACTCACAAACTTCACATTGCAATAACTGGACACTAGAAGGAATACTAGGAATTACACAACGTAGACTCTTCAGAGGTAGATAACCGAGCCGCCTATGCCATAAAGAAGGAGAGATAGAGACTATAAGGGCCTGTTTCTATTGATGCTGCCCAAAAGCACTTTGAAAGTAGTAGATGCCACCTCGCTCGTACCCCCCACTAACTAGTTCCTTTTTCTGCAGATCCTGAAAAACAACACAAATGGAGGAAAACATGAAAGAACAATTAAGTGATTGTGTGAGACTATGAACAGATAAGAGATTAAATGGAAAATTTTGAACAAGCAAGACAGAAACAAGAGACACGTGGCGAGTTAATTAGTTGAATGGTGCCTTGACCAAGGATATTAGCCTTAGCACCATTTGCTAATGTAACATATGAGACTTTACTGGAATAATCAAGAGTAGAAAACAACTGGGGGTTAACTGTCATATGATCAGAAGCTCCTGAGTCAATGACCCAAGAGTTGGTTCCACTAGTATGAAAACATATGTTACCTGATTCGGCTAGAGTTGTCGTGGGGCTATTGGATCTAACTTCAAGGAGGGCCGAATAGCTTGTATTCTTTTCATTAGGGCTGCAAGATCTTCTTGCACCTTTTGGACTGAGTCTGTATCCCTGTGATCATAAACTATGACATTGTTGGCTTTGGACAGTGATGGTCGTCCAAATGCTTCCCAACAAAAATTAGAACCATGGTTTGTGCGTCCACAATGATCACATGGTGGCCAACCGCCCATACTACGACCTCTTCCACGTCCACGACTAGTTCTGCCACCTCTACCTCCACTACCTCGACCAAAGGAGAAATTACTGTTGTTATTACTTGGGGGAACTATTAAGGCTGCACTGTCAATGGTTTTTGAAGGAGAAGTAATACGAGAAATACGAGAATAAGCTTCAGACAAAGTTGGGAGTTTTGATTCGACTTGTACTTGAGACTTCACATGAGCAAACTCAGGACGTAGACCAGATAGGAATTTAGAGACCCGGAATTCTGCTCTTTGTTTCTGCAACTGAGTAATATCTGTAGTCAACGGATGATAAATATTTAATTCTTCCCACTTACTGTGAAGAGAATTATAATACTCAGAAATAGACATATCTCCTTGATTCAGATAAAAAATATCTTCATACAACTGAAAGATATACGAGATGTATTTTGAGATTGAGAATACGATTCTTATAGATACTCCCAGATTTCCTTAGAAGTCTTAAAAAAACGAACAGTATTGCATACATATTTTTCCATAGTATTCCATAGGAAGTTCTTAACCAAGGTATCATCTTTTGTCCAAGTCGCCTTCGATTTCTCATCTATGGCGACAGGTGGATCTGTAAGATGTGTTTCCTTACCTTTACCAGTGAGGTATACAGTAACTGCTTCTACCCATGGAAGGTAATTGGCAACACCCTCCAATTTCACAGAAGTCATACCAAAAGAGAAAATCGGCGTGTTTCCAAACTCATCGGTCTTTGGAACAAAATACTTCAGACATTGTATATCAAACTTGAATACGAAGAGATAGATAATTGTGCGAAAGCGAGACAATGAGTTTAACAAAAAACAAGACTAAAGCTTTAAGCTTTTAAACTTGATGTACCTCTTAACCATGCTCCGATACCATGTTGTTAGTAGATGGGTTGGAGAAGGTGTTAGTAGATTGGATGAAGATGAAGAAGGATGGAAGATGGAAAACTAGGGTTAGAGTTCATTACTTACTCTACTCAAAATTCATATATATGTAGCAAAGCCTGATACAATAGAAACACAAAAATAGGAAACACATTCTGCATCTGTCGTACTGACAAGAGGGTGCGCACACCCTCAATAAGCCCATACACAAAGGGCGCACGCAACTTATGCTTTAACAGCTTTCAAGATTAGTACTTCTCTTATCTCTAACTCCATCTTCGGTAAGTTCAACTATACCAATAGTTTTACCAGCCTTTTTATACTCTCCAATAAAATAGGAAGTGAAACCCCAAAGACATATGGCCAAAGACAAGCCTTTCTCACCAGTGAACTTCTCTTTTAATGTTACAACCGCGGCAATCTCAGTGAACGGAAGTATAACTGAAGTGAGAATACCCGCAAAAAGAGAGGATGTACAGTTTATAACACCAATTATACCTAGGAACTGAAATTGCCAAACTATGGCACTTACTACTATGATCAAATAATATTTTATCTCGCCTATCGCAAATAAACTTGCCTCCCTTGAAATTATCTGCACCACAAAGAGGAAAAGAAAGTATAAATGCTTAAAGATAAATTAAATCCACTTATTTGTGGTTTTTACCATAATTAAATTTTATAGTCCAGAAGTGTTAATCATATCGCCAAGCCAACTGCACCAAATTAATGTATATATATCACATAGCTTTAATATGCTTTTTCTAGGATTTCGTATCTTCAAAATAAATATGGGCAATTTCATTTTAGGTGTAGTGTGAGTGAGTGTGTGACCTCATGGTGAAACATTTTCGTTATGATGAAATAGAGTATATCATTTTTTGAACTCACAACCAACTCCTCCATGTATATCACGATTATCACTTGTGGTAACCATGGGAAAACCCAATAAAATCAAATGGGGGTAGTGCAGCACTGCAGCAACCCAACTCGGCTACAATTTTAATTTGAATTTGAAACGGATTGAATGAATGCAAGTTCACTTGTAGATGAATTTATTCAATCAATTAATCATTCAAATTCTTTCAAATTCAAATTCAAATTCAAACTCGCATGTAGATACATTCAATTAATCATTCCTGAGAGGCTGACACTAGCCAGATAACCTGATTATAGGCATTTAGGAGGGAATAAAAAATCCAACCTTCTTGCACACGGTTGGTTGTCTCATTAAACTCCATCAAGGATTTATTGACGATTTGCCCCGCCAATCTTAGGCGAAGCATGTACTTCATTGAAAGTATCCCTTGGTGGTGTAGGTGATCTGCTCTCTCTGAGCCAAGTCATACTCAACACTTTTTAAAACAATAAATGATAGATTCGGGATCTAAAGAGTCAATTTTAAAGAGAGAGAAATAGGAATACCTTGAAATCCTTGTTAATAAGCATCCCAATAGTGCAGACACAGGTAGCAAAAAAGTTCATCACAAATTGGAATTGCAACACCATCAAGTAATCAATGGGTCTACTGCTCTTGCTATAAGCCTTCTCAACCAAAGGCATAGATAATCCCAACAAAGCTGCTCCACCCAATGTGAAAAAGAATCCAAGCAAGTACTTCTCTTTACTAACACCAGGTGGTCTATCACCACTTGTATGAAGAGCCAAAACAACGGCACCAAGAGTCATAACAATAACAGAGTTCAATGAATAAAAGGTGAATTTCTGTTTCACTATAAAGAAAGCAAACAAAGCTGTGAAAGCAAGTTGGGTTGAGAAGAGCAAGGCAGAGGTTGAAACAGGAATGTAAGACAAACCAGCTGAATACATGTAGTTATCAAGACCAATCAAGATTCCAATAACAGCACTTGATAGCAAGAGTTTAGGTTCCATGAAGAAGTACACCTTTGAAGTTATGTTTCTTTTGCTAGAAAGCTCTTTTAAATAGAGAAATGAGATGGGTATAACTAAGAGAATAAACCCAACACATTGAAGCCAACTTGAGAGCCATTTTCGACTTCCCCCATGCATGTAGTATAGCCGTTGTAACAAAGGACCTCCTATCGCTCCTACTACTGCAAAGGTGCTGTATAGCAACAAAAGCAACCAATTTATGCTTCTTTTAGCTGGCATGGTTATTGATCTGCTATCTTCCATACCATAGTTAACCACATCTCCATCTACAACACTTTGATCAACTAATGCCATAGACATATATGTTCTTGTGTGATGCTTGGAGAGATGGAGAATAATTTGTTCTCGTTTTAATCACAGGTTGAGATAAATAGAAGAAAGTGGGGTTTGCAGGGACCCAGCAGAAAATAGGGTTTATATGGCTGAATGAGCAGATTTTGGAAGTCATTTTGAGCAGATTTTGGAAAAAGAAAGTGGGTATGACTTGATTTATTCGCATAAAGTATCTTTTAGATGAAGTCTTTATATTAGTTTCGCACTTTCGCCTTCGCAGTCCGAAGTCGATTTCTCATGAGAAAAAAAATTTTGTATTGCAAATTAAATTTACAATCTGACATGTGACATGTATACGGACACAAAGTGTTCTTTTGATCAAGTCATCGTTACATTATTTCCTCCTTTTGCACTAGCTTTTGCAGCAATCATGAGATGACATGTGTACGTAAAAATTTAGAAGCTAGAGCTTTTCTAAAAGTCCTAAAAGTATTTGTTTTTGATAGTTTTTCAATGAAATGAAAGAACTTCAAGATTCGAAATTGCATGGAAGTGAGCTTTTATCAAAATCTAGAGGATCTATCAATTGATACAAAGATGCATGTCACATAACTTAGTGCTGAAAACATAAGATTTACATCTAAATCACAAGACCTGCTTGTTACCACGGCAACTCCAAATTCAATATTCAATGATCGATCAAACATATTTTCGATTGAGATAAGATTTTTTATTGAGTTGTTTGCATTTCCGATTCTTCTATGGCTCATTGATGATCATCATAATGTAAATAATATTGTGTACATACGTTCTTTAATTTTCTTCAAATATCATATTATGAACCGGAAAATGTTGTATGTGTGTGCAAATAAAATATTTTAAACATTGTTGAGTATCCGTCTAATTCCAAGCTAGCTCACGTACATGTAGGGAAAAACAAATCATTTCATAGTTTTTGTTATTGAATATTGATTATTCCTAATTTTCTATCACTATTCAGACATATATACGTAGATTATAGTCCTAATTAAAAATTATTAATTAGAAATGAGCCGCCTATCAACTGCTTTGTAATTATTAGTCAATAATTTAACAAAGCTTATGCCATCTAAATCAATTTTGAGCACTAACTTTATAATATATATGTAACTCCTGCATCACTAGTATGTTTTTTTTCGATAATCCTGCATCACTAATATTAGTTGCATACTTGCATGCATGTTTTCCTTTCTCGTCATCTCCTTGTTGACAACTTGATATCATCAACAGAAATACGGTGTTGAGAACCCTATCTCGGCATGGAAGAATTAATAATTAAATAGATTCTTATTTATTATCTTTGACACTTTACCAATTACCTGAACGTGTAATCCAAACTAATTCAAACTTCAAAGTTTGTTTGTTTTCGCTAACCTAAAATTCAAAACAGAGTCGACCTCACGTGCTGATGTATTTGTTAACTGAACTTAAGTTAAAAGTTTGTTTTTTTTATAATCAGAGTCAACTGCTCAAGGTCTCACAGACAATGTAATGTCTGACACTAATTTGACCTCACTGGAAAATAATGACGAGAATAACTGCCAAAAGGTGTTAAAGAATCTCAATCATGCATGTAGTCATATATTTTCTCTGTGCATGCCAATCTGTTTCTACAATTTTATATTTTGTTGGATTGTATTGTGTCCGCAAGTTGGATTTCCCCGAAAGTACTTAACCCCGTATGGAGGAGTTTTACTAAGCTCGCCTCAACTCGTTTATTTAAACGAGCTTTAATATAGGCTCAAGCTTGGCTCATATATTATATGAACGAGTCTGAGCTGAGTTTAAATGAGCCGAGCCTGAGCCAAGCCCGAATAACTCGGCTATTTTACACGGTATTTGAGCTTATTGAGCCGAGCTTCACCCTGCTCGTTTATTAAGCGAGCTATAATATAGGCTCAAGCTTGGCTCATTTAGTTAAATGAACGAGCTTGAGCCAAGCTTAAACGAGCCAAGCCCAAACTACTCGGCTCAAATTCCACCCCTACCTGTATGAGTAAATCTAGTTGGATCCAAATGTTAAAAGCCCATGTTAGAAAGATAGATACTGATGTATACAGATAAAAGAAAACAATAGAAGACAAGGACAGAATAACAGGTAATAACCAAGGCGCGGATTAGGCTGTCCTTAAGGAAAGATTTCGCCCCTTCCAATGGTGCGAGAAAGGCAACAGAATGGCGTCTTCCTCACGAGGATTCAATGGTTAACAATGATCGACTTTGCACTAGAATAGACTACCCTCTGTAACAAAGAATATAACTCTCTCGGCGGCGGCGACAGGGAAGAAGAGAAGAAGAATATGGGTGTGTTACTGTTTTTGTGAAGTGGGATGATGGGTTTATAATAATCACGATTTCTGTTTCTGTCTTTCTCTTTCTGAAAAGGGTTGAATCTTATTTGGTTTATGGAGGCAGCGGCGGGGGCGATTTCGGCTCTCTACTTTCGAAGTTATATATCTCTCTGCCAGTATATGATCCCCATAGAACAGCCGTTGTTTATATAGAGGTGTGATCCGGTTACCAGATGGGAGAAGGAAACCTCTCAAAGTCGGTTTCACAAAACCAACTTGAAGTAGAACTCTAGATAATCCACTACCCACTAGATAACCCAGCCCAAGCCCACGACACGGTTCGACTTGGTCGCGCGTGGTGGGCTGTAGGCGATGTGGCTTTGGGTGAGTCCTCCCTCCTAACACAAAAGCCTTTGTACCCTAAGGGCACGCCCTTATGTTAGAGGTTCACCTCAAATACCTCACTTCCTAGTGGTGGTTCATCAATGTGGGACTAAACAACACACAAGTATTTGAAATACACATGAAGATTCCAACAATCCCCCACTATTTCAAAATACTCATAATCCCCCACTATTTTGGAATAGGATATTACAAAAGAAATGGGTTAACAAAATGCCAGAGAGAATCGAAAAAACAATGCATAAGATACTGGTGCTTTTTGGGCTTGAACCAGTCATAGGGTAACATGTCTTATAATACGTGAAAGTGGTGGATTAAAAAATCTTTGAACCAACATTCCCTTGTAGTAAAATAGAGGACATGCACCCACATTGCTCCTTCATTATATGTCTGTTCTGCGGTGTTGCGCTTTTTGGCCCGCTTCCTGTGTTATGTGAATGCTCTAGAGTATTTGCCTGAATACTCATAAGAACCGACCCAGTTCTACATTCACGTAGGTGGATATCCATCAAGTGTACATAGCAGATAAAATACACTATCTCATAAAAATAATGGACTATGGATTCCATTAAGAGTAAAATAACTCATCCTTTTTCTCATTGCTATTCAAGTTATACAAAGTATACAATAATGATATCTAGTCATAGGGTGGGACGTCTCAAATAAAGACAATAGCATACCAGAGCGACGAGGTGACTTGTTTTTCCCTTTGAACCTACTTCATGGGATCTCCAATCACATAGGTGGGGTTGCCGTCAGTGTCGCCCTCTATCTAAGGCAAAAGTCCCATCCCCCTCGACGTATCAACCACTTGTCTCCTGTTAAGTGGCTTTGTCAGAGGATCGGCCAAATTTAACTCTGACCTCACATAATCTAGAGCCACAACTCCAGATTCCAGCAGCTGCTTTATAGACTGTAGTCTCAGACGAATATGCCTGCTTTTCCCATTATACAATTTGCTCTTTGCCTTTTTGCTATTCATACCGACAAATACAATGCATAGGTGCGGTGGAAGGCGGTTTTGTACCAATAGGAAGATCGCCAAGAGGTTTCTAAGCCACTTTCAAACCTCAAAGACTTGCTTTATCTAAAGCAATAAGCTCGGACTCCATGGTTGAGCGAGCTATCAAGGTCCGCTAGAAGATTTCCAAGCGATCGCACCTCCACCTAGGGTGAAAATATAACCACTAGTGGACTTGATATCATGAGAATCGGATATCCAATTTGCATCACAATAACCTCTATCACGGGTGGAGTTTGTCTAAACCTTATGCCGTAATTCATTGTTCCTCTCAAGTACTTGGCTAATCTCTCTAACGCGACTCCAATGTTTCGACTAGGACAATGAGTGTATCTCGCTTAGCCGCGCTAACTGCATAAGCAATGTCAGGTCTAGTGCAATTCATCAAGTACATGAGACTACCAATAATTTGGGCATATCTAGACGGAAGTACACCATGTTGAGCATTTTCCTGAAGTTCACTATTTGCCTCATAAAGGTGTCGATTACGGGCTTACTATCATAAAAGTTAAACTTCTTCAAAACTTCTCAACATAATGCTCTTGTGAAAGCGTATAGCCATCACTGTTTCTGATGATTTTGATTCCAAGAATCACATCAGCTTCTCCCAAATCCTTCATTTCAAATTGGGAGGATAAAACCATCTTGGTGTTTCTCACAACATCAAGGCTAGGACTCATGATTAACATGTCATCCACATATAGACAAATAATCACATATGAATTCACATCAAAAGATTTGAAGTAAATACATTTATCAGCATCATTTATGTGATATCCATTAGACATCATGACACTGTCAAACTTTTCATGACATTGTTTTGGCGCTTGTTTCAACCCATATAAAGACTTAACTAACTTGCATACTTTATGCTCATTCCCCGGTACTATCGTACCCTCAGGCTGCATCATATATATTTCTTCATCAAGATCACCATTCAAAAATGCAGTTTTTACATCCATTTGATGAATAAATAAATTATGAATAGCAGCTAGAGCCATTAGAACTCTTATAGAAGAAATCCTAGTTACAGGAGCATAAGTATCAAAATAGTCAATGCCTTTCTTCTGGGAGAACCCCTTGACTACAAGTCTAGCCTTGTATTTCTCAATGGAACCATCTAGTTTCAATTTCTTTTGAAGATCCACTTTGTAATTATAGGTTTAGCCCGTGAGGTAGATCAACTATCTCCCATGTGTGATTAGCTATAATCGAATCTAGTTACGAGTGTATAGCATCCTTCCGGAAAGGAGCATCTCGAGAACTGATTGCCTCATTATCGTCCGCGGGATCATCATCAAGAAGAAATGTGTAAAAGTCATCACCAAAATTGGTGGATTTCTGTCTCTTTTACTCTTCGAATTTCTTGTTCGAGAAATTCGGGGATCTGTTGATTGTTGTTCACTAGGAGCTACCAACCTCTCAATGCCAATTTTCAAAGGAAACAAATTCTCAAAGAAATCAGCATTTTTACTCTCTATAATAGTGTTAGCATCGACAAGGTTATTATCAGATTTTACTACTAAAAATCTATATGCAGCACTATTATGAGCATAACCAATGAACATACAATCAACAGTTCTAGGTCCCAATTTTCTCTTTTTAGGTTCATTCACAAGAACCTTAGCAAGACACCCCCACATTTTTAAATATGTCAGGTTAGGTACATGACCTTTCCATAACTCATATGGTGTCTTATTCCCTGTTTTCTTGTTGGGTATCCTATTCTGTATATGGCAAGCAGATAGGATTGCTTCCCCCCACAAGTTCAGGGAAGCTCTAGAACTTACAAGCATAGCATTCATCATCTCTTTAAGTGTTCTGTTTTTCCGTTCGGCTACTCCATTTGACTCAGGAGAGTATGGTGGAGTAGTCTCATGAATAATGCCACTCTTGTCACAAAAGTCCTAGAAGGGGTTAGATTCATATTCTCCACCCCTATCAGACCGAAGTCTCTTAATCTTCTGAGTTAAGTTTGGTTTTCAACTTCGACTTTGTACTTGAGAAACATCTCACTGCCTCATGCTTGTGTCTAAGTAAATATACCATGGTGTACCTAGAGAAGTCATCTATGAATGTAATATAATAAAACTTCCCCTAGACATGGTACTTCCGAATTCACCCAAACCATTATGAATAAGAGTTAGTAATTCAGTTTTATCTCTAGACACAGTTCTATTGTGGTTTCTTCGTGGCTTTAGTCTCAAAGACATATCTCACATTTATCATTAGAAAAATCAGAAATATTAGACAATAAACCACATGCTTTCATCCTTTTCATATCTTGAACATTCACATGTCCTAGTCTACCATGCCATATATTAAAAGAGTCAAGCAAATAAGGTATGAGATTCATTCTTATTAATAATAATGTTGTCAAGTACATTCAACATGAAAAGACCATCGTTATTACAATAACCTTTACCAACAAAAACCCTCATTCTTTGTCGAACAAACTTGTCACTCTCAAAAGTCACCTTGGCCTGACTTTTCCCAAGTAGGGACCGAAATCGATTCGATGAATCTCGGGAACATGAAGAACATTACTAAGTGAAAGGGTTTTCCCTGAAGTTAACTTCAGAAGAACCTTGCCTGTTCCCTCAACAGGAACAGACCTAGAGTCACCCATATAGACCTTTTCATCTTTCACTAGTATGTAGTCTGAGAAGGCTTCAACATCACCACAGACGTGGCGGGTGGCACCAGAATCTAGTACCCAGTTCCTCTTCCCAGTGGCTATGAACACTTGTGACCACGGCGGCGACAACAATATCATCTCCCTCAACTAGATTAGCATTGGGAGGATCATCGGTGTCTTTCTTGCATGACCGAAAAGCCCTATGTCGGGTTTACCACAAACATAACAATTTCCATTGCCAGTACCACTCCTTTTAAAAGAAGTGCCTTTGACCTTGAAATTCTTATTTTTGTTGGACTTCTGCTTCTTAGAGGTTTTGTTAGATTTGCTGGGATTACCTTCAATGATATTGGCTTTAGAATGAAATTCCTTAGACAACACCTCATCCCGAAGTCTTGTTCTTTTCCTCTATGTGAATGTGAATGATCACATCCTCAAGAGTCATAAATGCTTACGCTTTATGTTTCATACTATTTTTATAGTGTTTCCAAGACTCGGGGAGTTTCTCAATCAAACATCCAAAGAACAAAGGATTCGGGTAAATTAATACCCTCGGTTTTCAAATCATTAATCGGCCACATGAAAATCATGGATTTAAGGCGTTACATCTCTATCCTCTCTCATATGGAACTTTAGAAAATTCCCAATAGCATATTTCTGAGTACCAGCATCCTCTATTATGTATTTCTTGTTCAAACTCTCCCATATATCATGTGCATTCTTATTTGAACAATAAATATCAAAAATCTCATTGGACAAGGTACTCAAAATAGCATGACGACATACCTTATTCCCATTGAGCCAAGCAGCTTGATTTCTTTCGAAATCATTAGAACCCTCCATAGGTGCTGTATCAGTGAGATACTTTGCATAGTTGAGTACATCTAGGGCTGTGAACACCCTTTCTCTCCATCTCTTGAAGTGTGAACCGTTGAAGGATTCAATCTTTGACACATTAGGTAAATTGCGAGCATTCAGTAGAGGTGCAGCATCTCTCATAGACGAAGTTACTTCCATGACTCCAGAATTAGTTTCTTTGATCGGCGTGGTGTCAACAGGTGTAGACATCTTGATCTTTCCTTAAGATTGATGTATACAGATAAAAGAAAACAATAGAAGACAAGGACGAGAATAACAGTAATAACCAAGGCGGATTTAGTCGTGTCTTAAGGAAAGATTTAAGCCCCTTCCAATGGTGAAAAGGCAGCAATTGAATGGCGTCTTCCTCCACAGGATTCAATGGTTAACAGCGATCGACTTTGCACTAGAAACGGACTACCCTCTAGAACAGCAATATAACTCTCTCTGGCGGCTGACAGGAAGAAGAGAAGAAGAATATGGGTGTGTTACTGTTTTTGTGAAGTGGGATGATGGGTTTATAATAATCACGATTTCTGTTTCTGTCTTTCTCTTTCTGAAAAGGGTTGAATACGCTGGTTTATGGAGACAGCAGCAGCAGGACGATTTCTGGCTCTCTCTACGATGGGAGAAGGAAACCTCTCAAAGTCGGTTTCACAAAACCAACTTGAAGTAGAACTCTAGCAAACCGAAACTTGCTGCAACACCAAAAAACCAGTTTAGGGAATTGATAATCCACTACCCACTAGATAACCCAGCCCAAGCCCGACCCACCGACTTCGGTTCGGTCGGTTCGTTTATGGGGGGCGGGCGATGTGGCTTTGGGTGAGTCCTCCCTCCTAACACAAAAGCCTTTGTACCCAAAGGGCACGCCCTTATGTTAGAGGTTCACCTCAAATACCTCACTTCCTAGTGGTGGTTCATCAATGTGGGACTAAACAATACACAAGTATTTGAAATACACATGAAGATTCCAACAGATACATGGTACTGGACCACCACAGTAATTCCCTTCATCCTCTCTCCTGTATTGTACATGTCGTCCTCTCTCTAGACTTCGTAAGATCTGTAAATCCATAACTGTTTTAGAGTTTGAGCTTTCTAACCAAAGCACAAAAAGAAAACAAATAAAAGAATCCCTTCGTTACACAAATTATTAAGTCTTAACACCTTCACACTCTATAAAACAAACCACAATAATAAACAAATAACAACATAAACCCAAAACATAATATCCATATTGTATACTGTGTACATATTTTAATAAATAAATATGTAAGATGTGGCAACATCTTCTTAATTCTCAGGTATGGTATTAGTGTGGGTAAGAAGTACTAGAACACACTTTAAAGTCAAAGTCCTAACTAACTCACTTCCCAGGTTCGGAAGTGAAATAAAAAGAGGATCGGAGATTCGAAATTGTTTGAACAATAGGCTCAGAGAACTGGAGGTTCGAAACTGGTTGGAGTCGTAAGTTTGGAGAACTATTTCTTAACTAGGAACTCCCAATCCGGAACTACTTAGTTCGGAACTCCAACTCCCAATCTGAACTATTGAGTTAGGAAACATGAGCTTCTAGAAAAGTCTGGATAAAACTTAACAAGAGATTATTTCATAGTTAAACAATAATTACTTATCTCACAAGTAGTTATGGGAAACTTAATCATATCTATTCTTATAAATATGATAGTTGAACTACGCTTTGAGTTTGATTCCTCTTCAGAGAATACGTAGGCAACCATTAAAGATTGTGGTTCAACTCATCATTTTCTAGATCTCTTCTTCTTCTTAATCCAATACTTCTCATTGTTCTTTGGTCATCAACAAAATATTTGTCTTTCTAGATTAGGAAAAATCATCACACACTATGTATAAGCTAGAATAAAATATAAATCATAGTGATGTGATATGATCCTTCGTATATGGTAATAAAGTTTTTGAAGTTTTTAATCAACTTCAACTAATCAAACACCAATTATTCTACAACCTACAAAACACCATATCATATTTTTTAGTCTCATATACAGTACTTCTTATTGATTCATAAAATACATCATATCGGCACATAGAACCTAAGAATGAAATTTCTGAATTTTATTGTCTTACAAATTTTAGCCAAATTATTAATTAAATACATTAACCAAAGTTGAGATTGAGAAAACCTATTATTTAAATAACGTGATAATTAATTTATCACGTATTAATTTAGGAAGATTATACTGTAACAAAGAATTTAAAAGAGTAATCAAACTGACCCTTTAGCCCGGCCCTCAATTCTCTAACGAGAGAGCTGAGGTGAGGGTTAAGGCTTCATAATTTTAGCATTGGCCCTCATAAGCCCGCCCCTCACTACATAAGAGAGTTGGGCTGGCCTGACCCGTTTTACATCCCTAACGCAAATGTTGGTATTTAGCATATTGACAATTTTACCCTTATAGAGTTTTGTATAAACCCCTCAAATTTGAGGATCGAATTCTATTTAAACCAAATTTGTACAATATCGTCAAATTGAGAAGAAAATTACTAATGAGGAAGAATATGTTTCTCCCATACTTTGGTCTTATTGAATTAGCATAAGTTTTGTTGTTAGATCTCCATTTTATGGTGGTTAAGGAACTTTATAAAAATTCAAAGGTCCTCCTTCCACTAATTGACTTGCAAAGATGCATTGACAACACATAGTCAAACCCACCAGAGTGGGTGGTCGTTCAGTCGATTTTTTCACATTGTTCTTCCTCCTTCGTCTTCATCTTCTTTGTTTAGACTAAACTTGATAAATTTGGTAATTTCAAATTCAATGTCTAAATTTGGGGGCTTTATACATTTTATAAGGGCAATATTTACATTATATAAATTGCTAAATTGAAAGAGTTTGGTGTGTGTGTGTGTGTATTATTGGGGAGGGATCAAATCTTAGCTATATGATAAGAGCCCAAAACTGTAGTTTTAACCTCTTTAACAATATTGCTTTAGACCAATTATGTGATTAATAAGTAAGAGTTAGTATTGTTATCGTGTTTTTGTGTATTTCAGGCTTCGAAGTTGAATAAATGTCAATTCGTTACTAAGTAGGCGTTAAAAGGAGCTAAAGTGATTGCTATGAAAGTTCTATGAAGAAATCCCAAGCTTCAAGGAGAAAAAGCCCTTAAAAAGCCAAACTCAAAGCTGTTAAGTGAAAGTCAAACCGAATTAGAAAGCTGAAGAAAAGTCAATAGAACTTCAAAATGTCATATCTTTGGACTCAGGCCTCAAAATTAGGCCCATTTTATATCAAAATGACCGGCTCAGAAAGCTCTTTCCAATGGTCTAAGTCTTGACTCGATCAGAGCAGTATAAGTTGGTGAAATCGCGTACTACAGTAACACTACCAGAATTAGAAGTCTTGGATTTACCCAATTGGGTTATGGACTTGATTTATGAGTCCATAACCTAGTCTAAAAGCCCATGCATGAAATTGTAACCTAACCCTCTCATATATAAAGAGGGTTAAGGCTAAAACAAAGAAAATGGCTACTCCCTCTTTAGTTTAGAATAATTTAGGGTTTTCTCTCTCTCTCTCTCCTTTTGTAGTTTAGTTTAGGTTAGAATAATTTAGTTTGTAGCATCCATTAAATCCTTCAATAAAAACCCTTAGTTTAATATTCAATTATTGTCTCTTTAATTTAATGTCTTCATCTTATTGTTTTGATATTATTCATCCAATGAAACTAGGCTAAAAACTCCATTAGAGGAGGTTAAAGAAGTTATGTGAGGATGATTGCTTGTTAGAATAGTTGTTATTTAGAATAGAATTTCAAGTTCATTATTATGAGTGTTTAGAGATAAACCTCATAATGATGAACTAGAGTTTAGAGCCACCATCAAAGAGATTTGTGGTGGAGCTAAACTTTCATGCTAGTGGAACCTTGATACGAGAGGACTTGGTATTCACTAGGGATCAATATTCGATTCGATGACTAACTAATAGCCAATCGAATTGCGAGGTGGAATTTCCCCTCTCTAATTATTCTTCTCATCATTATAAACACTGTTTTAGCTTCTTAAAATTATTGTTTTCATATTATTATAATTACTCTCATTATTGTTCCTTTTATTTGATTAGTTGAATTTTATTTATGTCTTGATAGTTTATGAGTGGAACGAATCCGTACTCTTTATATTACTTCATTATTTGAGAGTAGGAATATTAATTAAACACTTATTTAGTTAATTGATTATTTGTGTTTATGCATAGATAGTTAATTTACACGTAAATTTATCTTTATCACTATATACTTAAAAAATTCCGGCTCCCACCTACAGTACTACAATAGTATTTTAATTTTTTTACGTATGACTCTGAGTCATTTTTTCTGGACCATTTTACCCTTACTATTTGCGTTTAGGGGATCAAATCTTAGCTATATACTTAAAAAATTCCGTCTCCCACCTACAGTACTACAATAGTATTTTAATTTTTTTACGTATGACTCTAAGTCATTTTTTCTGGACCATTTTACCCCCCATTATTTGCGTTTGTTAGATGACTTTGCCCTTGATTTATGCCTGCAAAAGATGTCTATACCCTTTCCCCCATCTTATTTTCTCATTTCACATTTTCACTTTAGAAATTCCACTATTCTTCCAATTCTGATTATCGGCTCCTCACCAAAATCTTCTTCAATCGCTTTAAATATCTCTTAACTTTGAATTTTTTTTGCTCTCCATTAGAAGTTCTTATTTTTCTGTGTCGAGCTTCTATTGTTTTTTGTTTAATGGACAAATTTCACCCAATCTTTTCTTCCAACAAGTTTAGCTTGCCCGGAAATTTCGATTATCGAATCCGTCATTTCAATCTTCCTCCTTTAATTTTTATTCTGCTTGAAAATAATGGACAATTTTCATTTTGGTATGTGTGTGATGATTTTTCCTAATCTAAAAACACAAATATTTTGTTGATGATCAAAGAACAATGAGAAGTATTGGATCAAGAAGAAGAAGAGATCTAGAAGATGATGAGTTGAACCACGTTCTTTAATGGCGGCCTACGTATCTTGTGAAGAGGAATCAAACTCAAAGCGTAGTTCAACTATTATATTTATAATAATAGATTAAGTTTCCCATAATTACTTGTTAATTCAGTAATTAGTGTTTAACTAGGAAACAATCTCTTGTTAAGTCTTATCAAGACTTTTCGATCTAGAAGCTCATGTTTCCCAAGTCAATAAGTCTCCTTTATTGACTTGAACAACAAGGAAACATGTTCAGGTTCGGATTGGGAGTTGGAGTTCCGAACTTAGTAGTTCCAGATTTGGTGTTCATATATAGTAAGGAGTTGGTTCTCCGAGCCTACTACTCTAACCAGTTTCGAACCTCCAGTTCTCCGAGCCTACTACTCCAACCAATTTCGAGCCTTCTTTTCTTATTTTACTTTTGAACCTAGGAAGTAAGTTAGTCAGGATTTTGACCTAAAATGTGTCCTGGTACTTCCTACCCACACCAAGACCAGATCCGAGTCTTAAGAAGATGTTGTCACATGTCACGTATCTATTTGTTAAAAATATGTACACACAAATGCCCCTCTTTTTTCTTCATGGGTTGTAACTCAAACCCTTGAGTAAAAAGGGTAAAAGTGTAGGTACACGTTGCCATACGAAGCTGTGTAAACAATAGTGCAATGTGCCTCTCTTTTCTTTTTGAAATTTATCGGCAAAATTTCACATTACTTCAGCGCAAGGAATTGTAAATCCGGACCTGCCATAACCATGCCCTGAACCTTGCATATTAGGCCGAACTTTGCATATTATGTACTTGGTGAAATCCAGACCTGCCATGCCTTGTGATGATCCGGACTTGGACAATTAAGTTACGAACGTGGAATTCATGGCTAGCTAGGAAGTGGAGTTCCGAACTACTTGGACAAGTTCCGAACATGGGGTTCCTGCTGACTAGGTTTCAAACGTTGAGTTCCTGACTAGCTAGGAAGTGAAGTTCCGAACTTGGACTTTCCATAGAGGAAGTTGAGTTCTTTACTAGCTAGAAAGTGGAGCTCCGAACTTGAACTTCTTATAGAGGAAGTTAAGTTCTGAGCTTGGAGTTCCTGACTAGCTAGGAAGTGGAATTTGAACTTGGAAAAGTTCCGAACTAGAGTTCCAAGTTTGGACAAGTTCCAAACTAGCGAGGAAACTTAGACAAGTTTCGAACGTGGAGTTCATGACTAGCTAGGAAGTGGAGTTCTGAACTTGGACAAGTTCCGAACATGGAGTTCCGAGTTTGGACAAGTTCCAAACTAGTGAGGAAACTTAGACAAGTTTCGAACGTGGAGTTCATGACTAGCTAGGAAGTGCAGTTCCAAACTTGGACAAGTTCCGAAAATGGAGTTCCTCACTAGCTAAGAAGTAGTGGAGTTTCAAACTTGGACAAGTTCCGAACGTGTATTTCCGAACTTGGAGTTCCTGACTAAGAAGTGGAGTTTCTGTCCTGCAATACTAGCTAGTCAATTTCGAAGATCTAGCAACTCCTCTTGTAGTTCCACTTCCATTCCATAGGAAGTGTGTTGATCTGGAAGTGAGCTCAAAGTATGTTCTGGTACTTCTTACCCATACTTACACGTTATCCAATTACTACAGAAGTGTTGTCACGTGTTATCCAATTTCTCGTCACTAACTAAATGACACGTGGGAGGAAAATGACCCAAAACTATAGATGTCCAGAATGAGACGAGAGCCATCAGATCAGTTCCATGAATAAATGATCTCATGTTTATCACGAGCATTTAGTAAGCATGTGTCAGGCACGTGACTAATTGCCTCTACCCACAACAGTTCTCCAAGTCGTTAGGAACTGATATGGACAGTTCCTAAACAGAAGGAAACTGAAGAAGGCGATCTTTGATGATAAGGAAGGAATCGTAATAACATATCTTAAGAGTTACCTTTTATAGATATAATCTTCCCATATACGATGGGATATTATGATTAACAAGGAAACCTACCTCTAATAAGATATGGTCTAGATTCAGACTTCCATAAGAAGAGGATTCCCAATAGGAAGGTAGAGTCTAAAGATAGAAGGGAACTTGCCAGCGGTGAGGTTAACCCTAACCCTAGAACTCTCAAAGCTCTTCCTATATAAACCATAGGAATTCGCTCTTAGGAACTACGCAAAATAGGGTATGATTCTTCTAAATAAACAAAGAGATACGTAGGCAGCCGCCAGGTGGTTCAACCCTGAACTCAAAATCATCTCATCCCTTCTCTATTAAGAAAGAGGTTCCTAATCACAAGGCACAGAGGAAGATCAGGGGATACTCAAAAAATCCCCTACATCTTTTAGTGCCGTCTATGGGGGTGATAGTAGGTAGATATTCGTTTCGAACGACTGATTTAGTTTAAAAACCCTTACTGTTGTGATGGCAGGAGCAAAGAAAGCAAAGGGTGGCGCTACCACCCGCAACATCGCCGTCAGAGAAGAAGAGCATGAGATGCCTTAAAGTGGGGAGAATGTCGATCACCATGATATGAGTAATCCCCTTCAAGGACTGGTAACCAACACCGACGGACCAGTTGCTCCCGATGTAGGCCCTAGAAATGATGCTCAAGGAGAGCGCCAAAATTATGAGAATGCTTTTCTTACCAACCCAGAGTCTGTTCAGGCAAGCCAGGCGGTACAGGCTCTGGAACACCAAAGAAGCAACCTTGAGCGAGAGGTATAGCTACTGAGGCATTTGTATCAATCTGATACAGGGAAAGAGCCGCTCATCGATCTCGATGGAGACGGTCTTCCAGAGGGCGGTCGAGCTAGGAACCTAGGGTGTAGGGATCTAGTTCGGCATGAACCATCAGAATCAGAGTATAGTAATTCGGATGAGAACTCGGATACAACATCAAAATCAAAGTCAACTGACCAGGAACGTGATGTCAACCTCCGACACCGAAAAAGAATCCAGAATAAGAGACTTACTATCAAAGAAAGCGCATGGGAGACTGAGAAAAACAACCTGATTCGTCAGATGCATAGGATGACCGGTAAAGGAAGAAAAATGCAAGACTCCCTTGTTCAATCCACTATAATGCGGGCAGGCAAATCTCCTTTCGCATCATAAGTAATGAGAATGCCCTATCCCCGCAGTTACAGACAACCGAAGTTCAGTATCTTCAGTGGCAAGTCAAATCCGGTGGATCACGTATTCAGATATCATGCCACCATGGGACAATATGAAAGGTATGACCACGTCATGTGTCAAGAGTTCAAAGCTTCCATGTCTGGATCTACACGTACTCCAGTGGTATCACAGGTTACCTGAGCGGCAGAACAGGTCCTCAGAAGAACTGTTTAGGACCTTCATAGACAGGTACTCATGCAACAAGCACCAACCAAAATGGATCTATGCATTGTTCAACATCAAGAAAAAAGACGGAGAGGCATTGAGGTCATACATGCAACGGTTTATGGAAATTTCAATCCATATAAAGTCCTGTGATGAACAGACTGCTATAATAGCTTTCAAACAAGGGTTGGATCGGATGAAAACAACGCCTTATTCGGGCCCCTCTCCAGGAAACCACCCCGTGATTTGGAGGAACTCCTAAACAGGGTTGAAACTCATGCAGGGTGGGAAGAAGATATCCTGAAAAGATGTCAGGAAGCAAAGAAGACTAATTGGACAACCACTGTGGTCCCCCGAGAGGGGAACGAGAACTTTTCACCTCAAAAGCCAAAAAGGGACCGTCATCGTGGTCGCCAAAGGGCTGAATCCCCATCTAAGGGACGAATGCCCAGATGGCAGTACCAAAATGTAGCCAGGAATGGAGATGGAAAATCACAAAAGAAACCACGAATGGAATGAGTTGAAGAAGCTCTTCCCTCGATGGACAGAAACTTCGCCTCTCTGAACAAAATGCCAGACGAGGTCCTAGACTCGATCAAGAACCAGAGCTACCTCAAATGGCCAGCTCCACTCAAGCCAGGCTCCCTGGGTACTAGATACCAGAGGACCTACTGCAAGTTCCACAAGAGTAAGGGTAATAATACTAGAGCCTGTAGGACCCTAAAGAATGAATTACAGGACCTGATTGAAAGGGTATTTGAAGTAGTTTGTAGCACACGAGCAGGTGAATGCAATACAACCTGAGGAGATCAGCACATCAGTTCAGGATCCCCCAGGTACTAGACCACTCAATGGCTAGCTCCAGATAAACGTGATTTCAGGAAAGGCAAGCAAACGAAGTGGGCAGGCCACAAAAAAAGGTGCGCAATACAAAATGCACGTGGCCAACCAAATGAGGATCATGAACAACGAATTAACTATAGATTGTGCTCAACTCAACACGTTACCCCACAAAGATCTACTAATCCTTTTCACTGAGGCCGATTGTCTTAGTATCCAAAGTCCACATAAGAATCCACTGGTTCTTACACTTCCTTTCAGAGATTACGATTTGCATCGCATATTGGTTGATCTAGGAAGTTCAACATATGTGTTATACTATGACGCATTCAAAAAACTGTAGATTCTTGACTCTGAGATGGTCGCCACCAACTCCAACCTATATGGATTCAGTGGAGACAAAGCTCTAACAAATGGGGAGGTCTAGCTACCCGTAGCTACTGGTCCGATAACCCTCATCATAAATTTTATTGTGGTAAAATCTAATACACCCTATCATATGATCTTGGGTAGGATCTGGCTGAACAGACTCCACGCTGTTCCCAACCTATCACCAGCGTCTAAAATTCCCACATAATGGGAAAATTGAAACAATCAGAGGAGATCAGGTAGCTGCCAACAAATGCTATGCTCTGGCGACAAAGTAGTCCCCACTCCCTTTTGAACCAATGGAGGTGGGGCAACCCGCCAAATAGCAATTACAGTTGGATACCCCTCTCCCAGACCTGGTCCCAAGAGAGAGGGAGGATCCCCCCTCACTGGAGCCATTAGAGGAAGTGGAAATTGTGAGAGGAAGCTTGCCCAAAACCACTTTTATCGGCACCTTATTGAGTTTTGAAGAGCGTCAGGCTCTAATACACTTCCTTCGAGAAAACAAAGACGTGTTTGCTTGGCCATTCGAAGAAATGCCAGGAATTGACCCCCATATGGCATGCCACCGGCTCAATGTCCGCAATGATGCAGTAGTAGTCAAATAGAAACTGAGAAAAATAAGTGCTGACAGATCCAAAGCAGTAAAAGCCGAAGTTGAAAAGCTAAAGGCAACTAATTTTATTAGGGAAATCAATTTCCCCACCTGAATTTCTAATATTATCCCAGTACGTAAAAAGAATGGGTCATGGAGAATCTGTATCGACTTCACAGATCTGAATCACGTGTGTCCAAAAGACAGTTACCCTCTACCACGGATTGAAAAATTGGTGGATTCGACAGCTGGACATGAATTGTTATCCTTCACAGATGGGTCCTCTGGCTACGACCAGATCCCATTACATGAGGAAGACCACAAGCATGCTAGTTTCACAACCGAGGATGGCCTGTACTGTTATCAGGTCATGCCGTTCGAACTGAAAAATACGGGAGCCACATACCAACGTTTAGTAAACAAAATGTTTGAGGGATTGATAGGCGACATTATGGAGGTGTATTTATATGATCTCTTGATCAAAAGCCTAAGACGAAGAGATCATCTCTCCCACTTGGAACGTGCATTTGACATTTTCTGAGACTATCGCATGAAACTCAACCCGGCAAAATGTGCTTTTGCTGTCTCATCAGGAAAGTTTTTAGGGTATATAGTTACTAAGCGAAGAATTGAGGCAAACCCATATCGGATCAGGAAATCATAGAAATGCCTTCACCTAAAAACATGAAAGAGGTTCAAAAGGTTACAAGCAAGTTAGCGACTCTCGAGCGAGGTTCATCTCCAAGAGTTCGGATAAGTGCAAACCTTTGTTTTAATTACTATGAAAAATACCTCATTTGCATGGACAAAAGAATGCCAAAAAGCATTCGATCAACTCAAAACGAACCTAATTTCCCTCCCACGTGTCATTTAGTTAGTGACGGAAATCTCCCTACTGAGATGCCCCCTCTCGTGTCATCTAGCACACGGGCGCAGGCGACACTACTTTTGGTGCGAGAATCTTTTTCTTAAAGCGGTTGTCGAGGCGCTTATGGGCTCAATTAATTAAGGCTTCTGAAAAGACGGCTCGAACAGATACGCCGTTTCCCGAAAAAGAGAATGATGGCAGTTCTATCCCGAAAAGACGCAATACTTGGGCTAATCGTAATCGTCCATCTTATCTGTATATAAAGGATCTAGTAAGAGAGCCCTCATTATCTCTCCCGCTATCTTTTCCCTGTATACTGATGACCCCTTGATCTCCCATTAGGGTTTAACCAAAACTCCAAATTTTCTTTCTTTTCTGATCATGAATCTTAACTGGTCACTTATAAACTTTAGGGATCTTTCCTACCTAGAACTGATCCAAGAGAAATTTCATATCCCTGCTAATATTGGTCTTAAGTGGGGGAGATTGTCTGATGAGTTGGCCTACAAAGAAGTAGTGCTCATCATAATCGATCAACTTAGGGCCGGACTCACTCTTTCCCTCCACCCACTGTTAAGAGAATGTCTGATCCACTTCAATCTTGCTCTTGGTCAAGCGGCACCCCGCTCCTATTCTGGAGCTGTTATGTACTCTGCCATACTGACAAAGAAACATGGATTCGTTCTAAATCGTTGGGTGTTTGGATATTTTTATGAGGTCCACCGCGATTCGGGACCAATCTTACTACTACCTCATGACCCGAGAGACAAGAATTCTCCTATCATAATTTTCGAGGGAAAGCAGAGTGGCGAGGGTTGGTGATCACCACCGCCGAAAGTGTTGGGTCTTTGCATGGGATGTTTGTCCTCTAGATGCCGATGGTGAGCCAGTGGGGATTCCTGTTCCCAGAAAATACACTCATGTTCCAACCAATAAGTCTATTTTCTCATGAATTTTACAACCATCATAAGAGTTTTTCGACTAAGTTCCAACTCCCAATCAGGAGGATTATAATTATCCACAACCAATAACGGCCTATGCCCCCAATCCTCCTTACCCACCCCCACAATATAATCACAGTAGATTTCCCCTTCACCACCTGCAAACTAAAGTTCATTGCAGACGACCTCTTCACAAAGAAATGCTCTAGCACATCTGATAAACAGATGTTATTGCCCCTCTCATTCAACAAATCCAACACATGGAAAACCCTCCAACTATTCCCTACAAACCGACAAGGGCTTTTCCACAAAAAGTTCAAAACTTCCGGCCACAGTAAAGGCGTGAGAACGGCAACCTTATCCCAACCTTCGGTTGACCATAATAAACCACAACACCCCCATCCCAGGAACGTAATCCAAGCCAAACACATTCCTCTCTCTCCACCTGTGTCATTATCGGTCGTCGGAGTCCACCCGACCAAACTCCGCCCTCAAAGCAGTAAGTACAATCTACAAACCTAGGTACAGCCTCCTCAACTATCGTCTCGATGGGGAAGACAATGGCCTCACCTATACCACGAGCCCTATCACCATCATCTCCATCACTCACAGATCTCTCTCTCCACTGATCCAAGTCAACTTCCCCACTCAAGCTATCACTAGTAATCGACATGTCAATAGCAAATACGAAAACAAAAAGATCAAATTTTTTTAGTTCAAAGAAGATGCACTTGAAGACAAAAGGTTCAAAAGGGTTTTGTTTTTCTTTCTTTCTGCTTTGTCTCTACTTTGTGTTGGTAGAATAAACAATGAAAAGTCTTCACATGCAAAAACCCTTCAGCTGCACAAATCTCGAAAACTGACAAAACGTTTTGCCTTCCCCTAAAAAACAATCATAACCTCGCCCACAAACCGCCGCGATTTGTGCCTATGGACCAAATCCAACAGTTCCTCGTACATTTTCCAAACCCATTCAAACGAACCAGCTATATGAACTGTGTTTGAAAGCTTTGTTTTATATTTTATTTTCACACCACAGCTGTCCAAAGAATAAATAAAATAAATAAAGAGGTTGTGTAAGTACCCTCCATTCTACATTCATATCACTACAGCACACGTGTCCACACACCAGGTCATATCTTCACAGCTCGTACCAAGCCATCAGGACGTAACGACCCAGACTTAGGTCGTCCCGAACATCATATACAGTCATATATGGAAGCAAATGATCTACTGCGATCCTAGAGCTCAATTAACACACCAATCAAAGAAACATTTACTTTGTAACATTGGACTTAGCCCTGAGCCTCACCAAAGCCTAGATTTAGGCATCGTTATTAAATATTTGATGTCACATTGCTCCCAAGGTTGGGTACCTAGTGGAGTTGTGACTGTCCCTGACACCAGTAGAGATGCTGTAACTTTGTAATATTTTGTACCCAATGTCCTAGTCAATTGGCTTATATCAAGTCAAGCGAATTCTTTTCCAACAAAAAAAAAAAGTCAAGCGAATTCTGTTTAAACTTTAAAGGACATGACAAAGTAATGTATGATGCATCAGTGAATCAGTGATCACTCCGTCCAGACTGCAGAGTCGCACAAAAGTAGTGGATGTGTGAGTCTTTTCTGAAAAAGAGATAGGCAAACAATGTCCTTCAAGCTGAAAGTGCACGAGAACCAGCAGCCCCTGGCACTTCCATCACGTGGGCACTGGACGCTCCACAACCATAGCCATCCATCAATTGTGGGCCCCAATATATGCACTTTCAAGAAAAATGACCAACTGTTTCATAAAACTACTGAGGAAAGAGTATGCCGCGTGGTCCTGAAGAGGCCGGGAGTATGCAAATTATCAGTGTGCTTATAATTACGAAGTTTTCATCTACCTATATTTACAGAAAGTTTCAAAACAAATTCCACATTTTGAAGAAAAGTTGTAGTTACTGTCAAACCTAGTCATGGATGAAGAAGCCATTGACATAACCGGCAAAAACAGCAACAGCAGCCCCCATCAAGAAGAACAAATCCATGAAGTTGATACTTCTTCTCTTAAATTGTTCACTTGTCTGTTTTGGACAAATAAGTGGGCCTTTGCTACTCAGGCTTTACTACATGCATGGAGGCAAACGCATATGGTTAACCAGTTGGTTACAAACAGCAGCTTTCCCACTCCTCCTCATTCCTCCCTTGCTATCACGAGCTCGTGATCGGGCTCATGACCAATCTCAATCAACTAACCAAGCAATAGCATCCAATTTTCTCCTAAGCCCAAAGCTCCTAATCGCTAGTGTTTTTATGGGCCTTATAGCTGGATTAGATAGTTATCTATTTGGGCTGGGCTTACGCTATCTCCCTGTGTCAACCTCCTCTATACTCACGTCTACCCAACTTGCATTCACTGCTGTCTTTTCACTTCTTCTTGTTAAGCAAAAATTCACTCCCTTCTCAGTAAATTCTGTAGTCCTAATGACCCTTGGTGCGGTCATTTTAGCATTCCATACGAACAGCGATCGACCTAATGGTGTGTCCAATGGAGAGTACTTCCTGGGCTTCTTCATGACACTTGGTGCAGCTGCATTGTTGGGTTTTATGCTGCCTTTAGTTGAGCTATCGTATTCCAAGGCTTGCAAAGCTATAACTTATGATCTGGTGTTGCAAGTGCAATTTTTGGTATCTATGGTTGCAACAATATTTTGCACCATAGGCATGATTATTAACAAAGACTTTCGTGGTTTATATCTTCTCTCTTTACATCATTGTTGTTATTTATGCTAGGAGATACATATGGTGGTTAGCTTGTTAGGTTAAAGGGATTGAGTGTGTAGAAGAAGAAAAAGAAATGATGGAGGCACAAGAAGAAGGTAGGGTTTAGAGTATATTTACCCTAACTTACAATACATATATTTATACTAGAGATGGAATAACCTAAATAGTAACAAGCTAAATAAGGTATGGTCTCACACTTATAGAATGTATGAGACCGACACTACATACTTCAACACCCCCCTTCAAGCTGGAGCATAGATATCGCTCATGCCTAGCTTGTTACCAATATAACTCGAAGGCTGGGCGAATGTTTGGTTTGGTGAAGATATCGCCTAACCCGATCTCGAGAAGCCACATAAAGTACTTATCTCCTTTGTTTTCAACCTTATGTCCGACATAATGACAATCTACCTCTATGTGCTTAGTTCTCTCATGAAATCTTTGGATTAGAAGCGATATGAATGGCTACCGATTGTCACAATGAAGAGGGATCGGTGAGTCGTACCGAAAACCTAACTCATGTAGCATATTGCGGATCCACATTAACTCGCGGTCCCTTTGAGCCATAGCTCTATACTCACCTCTACACTAGACTTTGACACAACCGCTTGCTTTTACTCTTTCATGTCACCAAATTTCCATAAAGGAAAGTACAATATCCGATGGTGGAGCGTCTATTTGAAGCCCGATCCTGCATGTCGGCGATCGAATATCAACAACATCAAAATTTCCATTAGAGCGATAGACCAATCCACGACGGGAGAACCTTTCAAATACCTCAAAATACGAATAAGCGCACGGTAGTGAGGAATGTGGTGCATCATTATCTTGAGATACTTACAATCGGACCAAAAAGGAGATATCGAGGCGAGTAATAGTAGCATAAATCGGCTTTCCCACCAATCTACGGTATCCCTCAATATCGGCATACATATCTCCAACATCCATTTGGAGTTTGTCGTTCGAATCCATAGGAGTCTCTCTTCGGCGAGCTCTAAATTACATGTCTCGGCGGCGGGTCTAATACATACTTTCTCTGAGAAATGAATTTCACCGAGGAACCGGTAACTTCAATGCCTAAGAAATACCGGTTCTCCTAGATCTTTGGTCTAGAAGCTGTCTTGAGATTGACTTTAATTCGATCAATACCCGTTTGTCGACCTGTGACAATGATATCATCAACATACACAACTAAGACAATAATCCTTTCTTTGGGTCTTTTCGGTAAAACGGAATGATCATATTCACACCTAGTCATTCCATTAGCCATCAAAACGACTAAACCCATGAAACCAAGCTCTAGGAGACTGCTTGAGCCCATAAAGAGACTTCTTTAATCGGCGGACTTTCCCCTCGAGCAACAAAACCGGGGAGGTTGAACCATATAGATTTCCTCGGAAGATCACCATGTAAAAGGCATTCTTAACATCCACATGAAATAGAGGCCGGTGATGATGAGCGGCAAGAGAAATCACAATATCTGTAGGCGAGCTTGGCAACCGAGAAAACGTCTCCGAGTAATCAATAGCATATGTGCGGGTAAAGCCTTTGCAAACTGACGAGCCTTTAAGCGAGAAATAATACCATCAGTTATGCTTAATAGTGAAAACCCACTTACAAGCAACCGCTTTCTTCGGAAGGAAGAAGGAAGATCTGTAAGAACCCAAGTGTCATTAGAATACAAGGCACTCAACTCCTCGTCCATTGCTTGCTTCCGGCCGGGATGAGATAGAGCATCCACAGTAGTTAGGCGGGGACGAGGCGAACAACAAGGGCGTAGCAAAAGACTTGACGGATGGTGGTAAATGATCGGTGGAAACATACTTAAAAATAGAATATTTAGCATACTTACTAGGAAGACGCATACTAGCAGGTGGACGTTCAAGTTTCCGGAGTGCAATCGGAACATCAAGGTTAGATGGAATGGCAATAGGATCCACAAACCGATTGGGAAGAGGTGAGAGCGTGAGCGATTGAACTTTTCGGCCTCAAACTCGGAATGGCCCGAAAGAACTTGGCGCCAGCTCTCTGGAAGGCTATCAATGAAGCGCGGTCGCTCGATCGCTGGAACTTCGACCATCGAGGGAGCGCAGTCGGCGCTTCTGGGAAGGCTATTAGTGGCGCGGGTGGCGCTCCTTCTTCACTCGCTCCCTCATTTTCACCAAGATCATATCCAACACCACCGGATGGCATAACACAATCCTCAAATGGTTGAGAGGACATCTTCCGCCGAAGAGTAAAATGGGACATCTTTAAAAAGGTAACATCGGCCTGAGACAAATGATTTGCTTGCGGAGATGAGGACTATAACACTTGTACCCTTCGCGTAATGCGTGAATACCCAAGAAAAACACACTTAATAGCACGAGAGTCTAACTTATCGCGACACGGCTTAAGATTATGAACAAAGCGGATACCATGACCAAAATCCGAGGGGAAGATGGAAAGAAGATTAACCGGGAAAAATAGCGAGTGTGGTGTTTTGCCTCCTAATACCGAAGAGGGCATCACGATTAATCAAGTATGTGGCGATGGGGATCGCCTCGCCCAATAAAACTTTGGGAGATTTGTTTTGAAACATTAAGTATCGAGGCGACTTCAAGAATGGGTATGTTCTTTTACCGGCTGACCCCATTTTGTTGAGGTGTATCCACCGGGGAGGTTTGATGTGTAATGCCATGGTCATCTAAAAACTCGGAATATTGTAGAGATATAGTCTTTGGCATTACGGTTCGAAAAACATACATGTGTGCGAGAATACCGATTAGTAATCTCGGCATAGAATTTTTGAAAAGCGAGAGAATACTTGAGAACGATTTTCCATAATATAGACCCCAACAAACCGCGAGAAAAATCATCTATAAATGTAATAAAATATTTGGCTCCAAAAAGGCCGGTGGTTTACAAGGACCCGGACATATCCGAATGGACTAAGCGAAAGGAGCACTAGAACACTTATTTAACCTATTTTTGTAAGTATACGACGATGTTTAGCTAACTCACAAACCTCACAACCTAAAGACTGAATACTAGAAGAAATCTTGGGAACTAAACTTCGCAAACTAGCGGAGGAAGATGACCAAGACGCCTATGTCATGCCGAGCGGAGATCGAGATTGTAAAAAGTCGCTTCTAGTGAGAGTGCCCATAATCATCTTGAAAGTAATAGATGCCCCGTGCTCATACCCCCACCAACTAGTGTCTTTGTGCGTAGATCCCGAAACACAACATGAGTGGAAGAAAACATGACATTACTGATTGAAGAAATTGGGTGAGGCGATGAACGAATTAATAGATTAAAGGGGAAATTTTGAATAAGCAAGACTGAGACAAGTGATATATTACGAGTTAATTGAATAGTACCCTGACCAAGAATACTAGCCTTTGCCCCATTTGCTAATGTGACATATGATGGTGTGTGAGTATACGCAAGACTAGAAAACATTTGGGGATTACGTCATATGATCGAAGCTCGAGTCAATAATAACCCAAGAGTTGTTATCACTTGTATGAAGACATGTTTTACCTAAATCGGCTAGTGGTCCTTGATGGGGTAGTCGGACAAACTCGATGAACTGGGAATAGCTTGTATCCGCTTCATCGGGTACGCAAAGTCTTCTTGAACTTCGTTGAAAATCAGTCACTTCGATCAACTACCGTGGCATTGTTGGCTTTGTGCAAAGATGGGCGCGTCTGTTATATCCCAACAAAAATCAAGACTATGATTTGTGCGCCCACAATGCTCACAAGGCTCAAAGCGCCAATACCACGACGCCCTCCTCCGAGTACGACCACCCCACGGCCACGACCCCTACCTCCTTCTTTGCGCCATTACCACGACCCGGAAGAAGGGTTGTTATTTGCTTGGAGGGATCAATAAAGCCCTTGTCATTGTGCCTTGGAGGAGGTGCGATATCTGAGACAAACGAGTAAGCCTCGGGCAGTAGGGAGCTTAGATTCAAACTTGAACTTGGGCTTTCACATTAGCAAACTTCGGGGCGTAGCCCGGATAGAATTTGGAGACTTCGAAATTCCTCTCTTTGTTTCTTCAAGCGATTTATATGCGTAGTAAGTGGGTGATATATATTGAGTTCTTCCCACTTGCTACGAAGAGAATTGTAATATTGAGAGATAGACATATCTCCTTGAGTGAGATCAAAGATGTTCTCATACTGTTGAAGATCTGAGAAGTATTCGAGATTGAGAGTATGATTCTTGTAGATACTCCCAAATCTCCTTCGAGATTTTAAAAACCATACGATATTACAAACATCTTTCTCCATAGTATTCCCGGAAATTCTTAACCAAGGCGTCATCTTTTGTCCGGGTTGTCTTTCCTTTATCATCCGGGGGGATCTAGGATGATTTTCCTTACCTTTCGATAAAGATAAGATATGCGCCTCGCGCCCATTGAAGGTAATTGGCAACACCCTCAATTTGTGAGGTCATACCAACAGAAAAAGCAGGGCGTATTAAGAATTCATCGGATTTTTGGAACAACATCGGTCATTGTAAAGAGAAGAAAAACTCACTTGATGAAAAAGAATACTAAGCTGCAAAGCTGCTTGAGGAGGGCGTCTCCTCTTTATCAATAATGAGAGAGATTGCGGAGCGAAACAATCTTAAGACACCAACTAATACTAAAGCTGGAACCTTGGCGGGGATCTCTCTCCCAGCATTCTCTAAGCGAGTAGGCTCCGATACCATGTTATTTATGCTAGGAGATACATATGGTGGTTAACTTGTTAGGTTAAAGGGATTGAGTGTGTAGAAGAAGAAAAAGAAATGATGGAGGCACAAGAAGAAGGTAGGGTTTAGAATATATTTACCCTAACCTACAACATATATTTATACTGGAGATGGAATAACCTAAATAACAACAAGCTAAATAAGGTACGGTCTCACACTTATAGAATGTGTGAGACCGACACTACATACTTCAACAATTGTTGAAAGCTATCTTTGAAAGAAGTGGCTGGCTTGGCTGTACCGAGTCGAGTCCTAAACAGCTCACATCTTAAAGAGGAGTACATAACGGGTGGCCCTCTTGTTTTAAATTTAGGCCGTCTTTTGTTTGGTGTTCTTCCGTCGGGTTCAGACTTCAGACCCATTTTACGGGTTAAAGCCCGATAACCCATGAATGCTCGGCTTGGAAATGTTAGAAGCCCATTAATGACTTAATGACCTGGTTTTCAGACTAACCCAAGGCCCAAGCTGGCTCTGGCTATGGCAGTGTGGCTAGATGCCCGAACGTCGTTCACGCTTGTGCCGTATCGTTTCCTGTGGTCAAGAGTTTTATGAAATAATTGTTCATCACTTCATCTGTTTAGGAGTTGAGACTTGAGACCTTTATTTCTCAATTGCTCAATAGCGAGACCCCGAAAAGCAAAAGTCCCCACCTTACTTTGTCCTCCGCGTATAGAAATATGAGACGATAACAAATTAACATGCTACACGCCTTGTACATGCCATCCACTAAAAGACGCTTCTTGTTTTATGACTCTTAAAATATGGACTCAAAGAAGTTAGAGCCCCGTGAAGAAAAAATAAATGTGTATTTTATAGTGCAAAACATGCAATACGAGTTTCTTGTAGACGTGATTCGCCTATTGTGCCGTGCGACCTAATATGCGCTAATTAACAGGCCAGTATGCCCAAGGTGTATGTCAAATGGCATTGGAAGCTAGATGCCACTGACCTAATTTTGTTTCCTAATCCTAAGTATTAACTATTTCCTCTCATTTTCTTGTGAAGGCTATGACAAGAGAAGCTCGAGAGTATGAACTTGGAGAAGGGAAGTATTACATGGTGATAGCATTGGCGGCAATTGGTATGCAGTGTTTACTAGTAGGAAATCTAGGTGTGGTTTTCTGCTCCACAGCTCTTTTTAGTGGAGTTCTTCTAGCTCTGTTACTGCCTCTTCAACAAATATTTGCAGTTATTTTCTTCCATGAGAGATTCAACGCAGAGAAAGGAATGTCCTTAGCTTTGTCTCTTTGGGGATTTGTTTCTTACTTCTACGGGGAATACAACTTGATAAAGAAACAAAAGCAAGCACCACCTATGACCCAAATTCCTTAAATATTCCTTAAATATAACCCAAACAAACCGTATTGGGTGCTTCAAATTTAAGAGTAAGAAAACAAGTCCTGCTCCCGTGAGCGGTAATGTTACGAACTTACAATTGACATCGTTGGTTGTTGGAATGATTCCCTTAATGCATAAATATGTAGTGTGATCTTCACAATAGTGACATTACAGTTGTGGCATTTTGTAGCAATTGATCCACAACAGCATGCGGATTGGAGTGTATATATCTACTTTTGGCACACAGCAGTGCGTAAAACAAATTTAAGAGCTACAACTTTGAGTGGTATACTTTTTCTCAAATTGATGTGTAGGGTCTTTAGTAGCTGAGGCCGGATTGAAAACATTGATTAAACAATGGAATATCAATCAAGTGGCCCCAGATCTATATCACCAATGTGTTCAGGGTAGGGGTGGGCAATGGGCCTGTCAGACTAGCCTAACTTTAAACATTTAAAACCTTTCAGTTATTAGGGTTGGTAGGGTCATAAGTCTAAATTCCCTCGACTAAACCACAAAGCCTAACTCTTTAACAGTTTTAGAGCCGAATTCGGGGCGGGCCTATATATTTTCTTTTTTTTGCGTCGGTTTTAAAACTTCGTTTTATATTCTGAAAAATTTCAAAGATTTGCAAACTCAAAGTCAGGCCACTTTGAAATTTGAATAACAACCAATCTAGTAATAATTAGCGATAAGTCCAATGATTTAAAATCATATCCACAATCTAATAAACTAAAAGTCGTGTAGACTTCGTATTTATATTTTAAAATTACAGGTTAAAATCGCCAAAACATATTTTGGAATGAAACTTTCACCCGACATAAATCATGTTATTTCTGTACTCAAATCTCACCAAAAATTACGTTTAACATTGAAAGAGCAAAAACAAATAAAAGTATGGAATGAGTTTTTCTTGGCGTCGCCACTTTATTTTTATTAAAATTTTAGTTTAACATTGAAACACAAAACAAATAAGAGTATGGAATGAGTTTTCTTGACGTCAACCTATTTTTATTAAATTTAGTGCCCAATGCTCATTATTGTTAGCGGCATTTAGGTTAGGCGGGGAGTTGTGAGGTGTACGTGAGTTGTGAGATAGAAACAATTAGGTTTCAAAGTTTTTATGATATAAAGCCGAGTTATTAGAAATCTTCATACGGTAAGTGATAAATTCTGAAAGGATAGTGTTATTTTAATTGAAAATATGTATGAGGGAGTTAGATAGTTTTAGTTGTGTATTTTATAGTGAAATTATAATTATAGTTAGGGGCTTAGTTAGGGTCGGGCCTATGTTTGAACACGACTCGACCTGCGCTTAGAAGGCATTAGGGCGGGTGGTACGCCTCTCTTCTGTAAGAACTTGGTTTGTAAAGAACTTTATAGGGCTTAGATTCGGGTCGGTCGAAACGGATTAGGGTCGTTATGGCCAAATTCCCACCCCTAGTTGAGAGTGTGTCGATTTTACTTCAATATCTAAAACGAAATTCACGTGAACGACGACAATCAATATCACTGGTAAAACTTTCTAGATTTTGACTAATGTTGATCGATTTGGTGTGTCTTTGTCTCTTTGAAACGTAGCAAATATTGTTGTCAGTAGGCAAATTAAAGCACGAAATGAAATTAAGATAGAAGTACAGAACTGACTTAAGTGGACGGCCCTTTAACTATGATTGGCAATCTGGCATCTCCCCCATCATATCAAAGTTCCCTAGATGCTTCAGCTAATGCGTACACGAAAAAAATTACCCAGACGGTATAACATTATTTTCACTAATTTTGCTTTCTATGGGGGAATAAATTATTCTTGGGCCGCGGTATTGACACCTCAATAAATGAGATTAGCACTCTTTGACCAATTCAAAGGTACTATCACCTCTCCATTAAATACACAAAAACTAACATGACAGTACTGCTGAGGATCGTACAATCAGCGGCATCGGGTTGTCGCGAGATCCATATTCCAAGAAGGTGATTTGATTGCCGTGGAGTCTTTTTTTTTTTTTTTTTAATAGCCAGTAAAAAAATTAGTTCTTGTGAGATGATTTTGTTTATTAAAATAGAGTTTTTGTTTGTGTTAATTATCAAAACTCTTCTTCATTAATTGATCACAAAAATTTTCTTATAAGCGTATAAAAATATTTCCACAAAATAGCAAAATTATGGTTTGATTATGCGACTTTTTTGTCATGGTTTTAGTGTTGTTTCTTGAGTATATATAAAACTTTAAAAATAAAATAAGATATCGAATATGTGTGTGTCCAATCGCATAAAATTTGAAGTGAAAAAACAAAAATAAAAAAAAAATATGTTATGACAATTGCCCTACCGTGGAATATGAGATCTCGCGGCAACCCGATCTTTGTGGATTTGTGATCCAGGTAACTAAGCTGTCGTGGGATATGAAATATCGCAAGAAGCACTGCCGTAGAACTATGGGCATGTGTAGGGGGTGTAAAAGGGACGTATAAAAAATCATTATTGTTTTACTTTTTGTCAAATGAGTGCTAATCCATTTATAAGGGTGCCAATACCACACCCCTTATTCAAAGTCATTCGGAACATTGGCACAACCGCACTACTCCATACTTCAGAGTTAAGATTAGTTGTTGATTTCTGTCTAATTTTGTTCTGATCTCGGTTCATAAAATCCACAAACATCACGACGGACAGCCTGTCTTTTAAGTGTTAAACTACAAATGGAGCTCTTAAGTCTTAACGTTCATTAAAAAAATACATCCTTTGGCCGCAAGCAGCAAGCTAATTTTCAATACAGCTTTTACTGCCTGTCAAATGGTTTATACTTCATACATTTCGAGTGTTCTCTTAAAACTTAAAAAAATTGATCTAGCTTAATAGCATCTATTTTATTGGACAGACTTTATTGAATGGTCCCCTTATTGAATCGCCACCAACCTTATGGAACAAAATTTTACTCTTTTCAAGCAGTGGACCACTTAAAACTTTAAAAGTTTTGGATAATTTTTTATTTATTTATTTATTTATTTATTTATAATTTTTTTTTTTCACGTAATAACTCTTAAGGACAAATCAGAAAAAAAATATCACTCTCAAATCTCAATACCACCATTTTTTAATCACCACAAAACACCAAATAGATGAAAGGTCAAGTATATATCCGGACGAAATAAAAAAGCTCAAGGTAGATGAAAGCAAGGCCAAATATTTCGATGTTGAGCGATATATCGGACCCCAAAAACCGATATATATATCGAATATATCAATATATCGGTTGATATATGTCTTTTATTGACGATCAAAATTTTGTTTTGTATGTCGATATATTGAAAAATATCAAAAATATCGTTGATATATTAATAAAAATCGGTCAAAGATTGGTCAAAGTCAATGATCTATATTGTATATATTGGTCGATATATATCAATATATTTGAAAATCCAATATATATTAGACAAAATGTGTTAATATATCCACTTTCGACATATCTTAATATATTCATATCGGATACCTCAAAACCAAGATATATCGGTAATATTTCAAAAATATCGACAATATTTAGGTCCTTGGATGAAAGGTGAAGTAGGTGAAGTATACCCCTTACACGAAATAATAAGCGGCTCAGCCTTAATAGAAACAACTTGGTGTATATAGTATAAAGTTATGAATAATCAATGTTAAATACCTAGCTGGCTGTTCAACATTGCCAATTAGTATGAACAATCAATGTTCTATTTATAATATAAGCGTTAAATTTGTTCATACCTTAACATTTATGAATAATTAATCATTGTTAAATACATTAGCATAATGTATAATTAGTAAGAAGCACTCTTAGAGTATGAACAATCGTTGTTCAAACATCAATATATTATATGAGGTATGTTAAGCTGGGGTATGAACAATCATCAAATTTCAATCGTTTTATAAATATAACACAAAAGGGTTTAAACCGGTATTTTAAAATAATCCATGATTTATATCTATAATAACATAGAGGGATAAAGCGACATTTTAAAAAAAAGAAAAATGTCGGGCCAACTTATTTGTTGTTAGGGGTTACTAAAATTGAAATGGTGGGTTTAGCGGACATTTAATGCCAAAATTTGTCCATATGAAGTTACTAAAAGAAAACGATGTCCTCTAGAATTGTTTTGGTTCAAAAATTAGTCGATCATCTAGACTATTTTCTTGTTTTTTTTTTAACCATAGATCAAATGGATTATATTATAATTTACTAGTAGGTACATTTGACTACATACTGCTAATCTCAAATTTTAGGCATAGTTCGTAATTTTGAACGAATCTCAAAATATCGAATGAAATCTCAAATTCCACGAATATCTAAAATAACAATATATAGGATTTAGGATAAAAATATAAATTCCAAATTTTATTTGAAATATGTTGGAATTCAACCGAATTACGTTTTAGAAATTTTAGAATTAGACAATTCAAAATTGTAAACTACGAGTTTAGGAGGCAGGATCATCTACACCGTATAGAAGCACAAACATACACAAACCAGTGGCGCCATCTAACTAGCATAAAAATGTTTGTTTAGTGATGGAAAGAAGGGGCGGGCATTGAACCTCGACTCAGGGGTGCGAGAAGATCCGACCTCCGGGATCTACTAATATTCTTCAATTAGTCTTTTAACTTCTTGACATAGAGCATCTTTAAGTGAGACACTATCCAAGATCATGACCAAATTTTCAATTTGGTATTTTTTCATCTCCGGAGAGTCGCGTGTTGATGAAACCCGAAGCAAATACCAAAATCAAACCAAATTTGGTGTTTACTTTAGTACATATCAATCTCTCTCGATTTTTGAAAAGTCACGCGGTTTTGAACAATATGAGAACTGGGGCTAGAGTATAGGCTTCAATCAGCGATTTTACTTGAAACCGAAAGAGATTTGAAAAGAGAAGAAAGAAGAAAGTTGATAATGCGACGATCATACGGTTTCGCGGAAAACAGCGTGGCTTAGGTTTCTAAAGTAGGCTACTGTGGCGCCCGGTTTTCGCGAAAAGTAAGTAGGGGTATATGGTGCGGTTTATCAAAACCGCGTCATTTGATGTCAACTATTTGATATTGCTTCTGAAGTTGGTTAGTGTTTTTGGTTTGGTTATGATAAGAGTTAACGCCTCATATTTTTTCTTTCGAGGACTTTCTACTATGAACGCTGTGATGATACAAATAATGCATCAAGGTAAGTTTACATCATCGATGGAGAGGGAAGCTTACAACTTTCGAGAATTTAGTCAAGACACTCAACATCGGAGTACTAGCAACCAGGACGAAGCTAGAGGGAGGGGTGCCAAGAAATTTGGCAACCAAATTCAAGAAGACCCAAATCAAGCAATGTTATCAATTATGGCAAGCCTATCAACGGACTTGAAAACCGGAACAAGAAGTTTGATGGGCTTCTCCATGAATCCTCCAAAACCAAACAATTTCCAAGCTAAACCTCACCATCCAAGCCTTGTTATACCATTTGTGAGCTATGTTCAATGGAAGGCCATACCATCAAGAGTGTTCAGATTATCCGATACTAATGCAGAGGCATGTAGTATCAACTCTTTAGGAAGAAATAACCAGTTCAATCAAGGATGTAATTATTGGAAGCCTCAAAATACAAATCACGTGAATTTTCCTCGATTCCAAAATCAGCCAACCGGCCTGAATAACCAAGACGGGGTTAAAACCGCCAACAACCATACGTAAATCAACAACCATACCGAACCCAAGAATACCAAGCCAACACAAATAGAGAGTTAGTACCGATCTTATGAGTGGATATATTGCGCTCTATGCCTCCCGAGCAAAGCGCTTACCCCACATCCGGAAGATGCTATCACCACCATTGTCAATGAAATAAAACAGACAAATCAAAGAACCCAGAAGTTGGAGAATAACTTTAGTGTCATTCAAGGCCGATAGGGCAAATCACGCCTTTGACAGAGAGATCAAAAAGGAGCATTACCAAGCCACCGAGCCAAACCAAAAGGAAAAGGTGTCTTGCGGTGGATAACCCGGAGATTACCGGTACCAAATGCCCAAGTTAATTCTGTCACCACTCGAGGTCGCAAGAAAGTTGATAACAAGATTGTCTATGAACCAGGAAAAGATTCCGTGGAGCCTAAGGTAACTTATGTCCCCACCATCCCACCCGCTTCTAACATTAGGATATATCTAGTGTTCAGGCAACCCGTCAAGAAACCGCTGAAGGAACCATCGGGAAGTAAGTAAGAAGAAGCCATCACAAGTGACTCCGCCCTCGCCACTCCACTATTTGTTACCAAGCCAACCGTTCGAAAGAAGAGAACCGATATTGAAGAATCCCGCAAAGACCGCTTCTTCAAAACTAGTGAATACCGGAAAGGATGACCAAGATTATAAGGAGATTTTGGCGATGTATTTTAATTTACGTGATTAATATCCCATTTCGCCGCCATCAAGCAAGTTCCCCATATGCCAAGTTCCTGGAAAAGATCTAGTAAAGAAGAAGACCAACATTCCGAAAAGAAGCTTTTATCGCCAAAGATGTTCATCGCACCTACGTAATCCATCGGTTGTGAAACCGAAAAGATCCCGGAAGTCCAACTGTTACATGCAGAATCGAGATTCTTTTGGAGGAACAAGCTTTATTAGATTTGGGTGCCGCAGTGTGAATCTTCTACCATATTTCGCTTCACGGTGAAGTTGGGCTTGAAGGATCTAAAACCAACCGATGTTACTTTACCGCGATAGATCGATGAAGATACCTAGAGGACTCATTGAAGACGCCATAGTCAAGATCGAAGATTTCTATTATCCGGTTGATTTCATAGTATTCAGACACGTAACCTACATCCGTAGGCGATACCAATCATTCTAGGCAGACCATTCTTGGCCATCGCGAAATGCACTCATCAACCGGCCGAAACGGTAATATGACGCTATCCTTTGGTAATATGAAAGTCGAGACCAATGTTTTCCATATGTTACAAAGAACTACAGGAGGTGTGTAATCGTGGAACCAGGTATGCATGATTGAAAGCGTTAGACAGATTATCTAACTTATTCATATCCTGGCCGACGAAGTTATTAAAAGCTCGATGCATTCGGATTGTGGAGGAACTTAGTATTGAGTCAATCAATGCGATTTTGGATTCATCAATTGCCTTGGATGACATCAAGTTCAAAGAAAAGCTTGAATCACCTATGCTTGATAAACCACCCAAAGAGCTTTAAGGAGGAGCCCTAAGCTAGAATTGAAGCCTTTACCGCCTACACTCAAGTATGTTTTCTTGGGAGATTTGGGGAACCTACCCAAGTAGTCATTGCATCGATCCGACTCACGGAGCAAGAATCCGTGTTAGTGGCACTTTTAAAGGAACACAAGTCGCCTATAGGTTGGACAATTGATGATATCAAGGGGATCAGCCCTATGATAGTTCAACATAGGATTCATCCGGGAAGAGGATTCCAAGACTTCTAAGCAAACCACGAGGAGGCTTAATCCAAAATGAAGGAAGTAGTTAGAGAAGAGGTCGCCAAACTCCTTGACGCCGCATTATCTACCCTATTTCGATAGTCAATGGGTTAGTCCACCAAGTCGGCCAAAGAAATCCGGAACCACAAAGTTGATCGAGAACGAGAACAATGAATTGATACCAACCGTGATTCGATCGATGGAGAGTTTACATCGATCGACATGTGAAACCGAATAGCGATCAAGGAAAGACCATTTTCCATTGCCATTCATCGATCGATGTTAGAAAGATTAATTTGGACAAGCTTACTATCGCTTTCTTTGATGGTTACTCGGGATATTTTCAAATCCATATTCACCTCGGGACCAAGAGAAGACCACATTCACATGTCCGTCGAACATTCGCCCACCGTCAGATGCCTTTTGGTCTATGCAATGCACCGCCACTTTTCAACGATGCATGATGAGTATTTTGACGACATGGTGGAGAAATACATGGAAGTTTTATGGACGATTTTTCAGTTTTGATCATCTTTTGAAGATTGCCTACACCATCTTTCCTTAGTCCTTAAACGTTGTTACATACACCAACTTAGTTCGAATCGGGAAAAGTGTCACTTCATGGTAAAGGAAGGATAGTGCTAGGTCACCAAGTTTCAAAGGAAGGAATTCTAGTAGATCGAGTTTAAGATTGATATTATAAAGGATCTACCCAAACCAAGAACTCGCCAAAGATATCCGCGGCCTTCCTAGGTCACGCTGGATTCTATCGTCGATTTATCAAGGATTTCAAAGAAAATTGCAAGACCGGCCGGTCACATTTGTTAGGAAAAGATATTGTCTTTGATTTTGATACATCCCTGCGTTGAAGCTTTTATGAAGTTAAAGGAAGCACTACATCAGCCATTCAATCATTCGTATACCTCGATTGGAACCAGCCATTTGAAATCATGTGTGATGCATCCGATTATGCTATAGGAGCCGTTCTAGGACAAAGAGACAAGAAAGTGCCGTGATGCAATCTACTATGCTAGCAAGACTCTAAATGGAGCTCAGATTAATTATTCTACCATCGAGAAGGAACTCTTAGCCATTATTCTATTCTCTTGACAAATTCGGACAATATCCGATAGGTTCAAAAGTGATTATCTATATCGACCATGCCGCCTTTAAGGCCATTTACTCGCTAAGGGATGCTGCTTCCAGGTTGATCCGATGGATACTACTTTTACAAGAATTTGATTTGGAGATACGTGATAAGAAAGGAACAGAGAATGTCGCTATTTCGATCACCTTTCTAGATTGCTAGTGGAGAATACGGAAGACAATTTACAAATCTGCGGAGACTTTTCCCCGATGAACAAATTGTTCAAGATATCGGAAGTGCCATGGTACAGCCACACATTGCAAAATTATCTTGTGACCGACAAGGTACCATCACATCGGAGCAAGCAAGCAAAAAAGATTTATTCTACTCAAAGGCCGATATTATTTTTGGGATGATCCATACTTATTCAAGAAGTGTTAGGATCAAATTGTTCAAGATGCATCCTGTAATTGGAACAGAATCCATTCTATCATTCGTCATGATCAAATTCTCATGGAGGACACTTTGGCCCGCAACGCATCAGAGCACAAGGTATTACAAGCTGGATTCTATTGGCCTACTCTTTTAAAGATGCAAATATTTATTGCAAAGCATGTCCGAGATGCCAATTTTGGGTAAGATCTCAAAAAGGTTCGAGTGGCCTCAACAACCGATCCTTATCTCGTAAATCTTTGATGTATGGGGTATAGATTTCATGGGACCATTTCCTCCTTCTTTGGTTACACCTATATTCTACTAGCTGTGGACTATGTTTCAAAATGGATTGAAGCAGTTCCTACGAAGATCGCCGATCATAAAGTCGCCGTGGACTTTCTCAAGAAGAACATTCTACCAAGATTTGGAACACCGGAGAGCCATCATCGCTGATAACGGTTCTCACTTCAGAATCGTGTATTTGGGAATCTTATGGCAAAGTATGGAGTAATTCACAAGCTAGTTTTTTACCATATCATCCTCGACTAATGGTCAAGCGTAAGTTTCAATAGGGAAATCAAGAGTATTCCGGAAAAGACAAGAATCCATCTAGGAAAGATCGGTCTCTTAGACTCCAAGATGCACTATGGGCATACGTAAGAAAGATTCAAAACACCCATGTGGATGTCACCCTATCGCTTGGTATATGGAAAAGCATGTCATCTACCCGCTGAAGTTAGAACATAAAGCCTATCGGGCAGTGAAAGAGATGAATTTCAACCTAGATCAAGCAGAGAAAAGAGGAAGCTTCGTGATCGCTGAATTAGAGGAATTGAGAAGTGATGCTTATGATAAGTCAAGGATTTACAAGGATAAGACTAAAGCATTACATGACGTAAGAATTCAAGAGAGATTTTGAACCCGACGTAAGGTTCGGTCTACAACTCTCGCCTAGAAATTTTCCCCGAAAGTCGAGATCTAGATGGGCCGGGACCATTTATAGTAAGACATGTCACACCTTTTGGAGCTATTGAAGTAGAAGACATAAAGAGAAGGACTCGCTTCAAAGTCAATGCTCATCGATCAAAGCCTTTTCCGAGTTACCCATCGAGACGGAGGCCATTTTTCTCAAGGATCCGGGTTTATCAAACCATGTTAAGCTGAAAATTGGGGTAAGTTACCTACACACCTTAAAGATTACATTCTATGTCTTGTGAACCTGTTACTCTGTCTAGTTTAAGTTTTTGCATGAGGAAGCCAAGCCGCCGTAAGTTTGACTCCTTAGGATCTCATTAGTATAAGTGCAACCGATAGCCGCCCCTCGATTTTCATAACTTTATCATTTATCGGAGGAGTTGCAAGCCCGAGTCAAAGTCTCATAACTCTAGTAGACCGAAAGTATAAAATGTCTATAGGAAGTAAGCATGTTGTTGAGAGATCAGTTTTGGAATGGGAATTCTAGTCTTGAGGATCCGACTTTAAAAGACTCACATTACGCCTTAGGGGAACGTAAAAAAGACCTATCATTCTTTTGAAAACTTTCGCTTTAATTATTCTGATCACTTCATTTCATACACGAAATTTTGATTAGGAACCCATGCTTTAAGGTCCGGTAGTTTTCAAACTAATGTTAAGATTTCCTTTCCCTTTACATGTAATTTTAGTCTTCTCTTAACTAAAAAAAAAAAAAAAAAATTTTGATTATATGGGTTTGGGCCAAATCAGTTCATATTTCGGCCCAACAACTCATTCTCTTCCCCACATCACCTCAAAACCCTAACAGAGATTCGCCACCTCTATTTTGTAAGCTTAACCTTTATATGACAGAGAAAGATCAAATATTGATATTCGGCATCAATGGTAATATCCTACCTTTTTCTCATCCACTTCATTTACTTCTTTATACATTGAGGTCAATGCATGCATAAGTAGGGGGAGGGTGTACTTGAGAAACGAATTTCAAAAATTAGTTTTCAAAAACAAAAACATTTTTGTTTTTATATCAGTAGCATGAGAAAAATGAATTTTAATGATGAGTCTGGGATATATATTCTATACTGCTTAGTGTTGAATTTGATAGATAGTTGATATTATTGATTTCATTGCCGCTTAGACTATTTATTATGCTCGGACATAGTTCTTATTGATAGAATTCTTTATCAAGGCACCACCATAATACTTAGTCAGTTTTGTGTACTTTTGCTAGAAGAGAGATTTAAACCCCTAGTAAACTGGAAGTAGAATTTTTTAGACTTAGCCCGTGAGACTTGAGCTTTATACTCATTCTTTGGAGAGTTCTTATTTAAAAATCCGAAGTCTTAGTGACTCATCATCTTTCAGTTCTTTATGTCGTTGTAATATAGTCTCATTATTCGTTGATTTGGTTAATCACTTAAGTGACATCAACGGGGAGATAGCCATTAGGTCTTGTAGTCTATTCAAAACGAGTATCATAATCGATAAGTCAAGTAGTGAACCCATTCAGCCCTTTATCCCACCTAGTAGTAGACCATCATGTTAAACCTTTTTGAGCCTTACAATAAGCCATTTCTTTTCATAAAACCCTTGACCCATCACCCAACTCCGCATAAGGAGTATAGCCAAAATCTTTATCACCATACCCATATGTTTTCGAGAATACGAGGGCACAAGGAGGAAGAAAGACCACAAAAGGAAGATTACAAGGAAATATCAGAGAGATACAATGAAGTCCATCATTTTGTTCAAGTGAAAGAAGCTAGTGGAAAACGAAAGCATATCCAAGACTAATCAAGGATATACCAATCGAAGCTTTTAAAAAAAAAAAAAAAAAAAAAAAAAAAAAAAAAAAAATCGTAAGAACGTAATGGATGGAAAAGCTAAGACAAAGGAAGAATTTTTCTGCAATACAAAATTTGAAGAAATCTTCCAAAGAAATAAGCAAAACCCTTAGTGTTTTCTTAAAACAACCTTAGAATCCTTTTTACCTTTCCTTCATAAACCAATACCCAAGCCAAGTTACAACCCATGACTTATCACTACAAGATGGTACCTAAGTCTAGAATAGGTGAGAGGATGCTAAAGTGAAGGACCCCGACACTTCATATGTGATTGACATTCTTTCCATGAGACTACTTTTATTCGTAAGTCCGCTTTTCAAGGTAGATGGATGTTCAGATGCATTATTCTTTTCCCCACATACATGAGGTAAAATAGTAGACCATCTTCCGAGAGATTCTTTTCCTCGAGAGTATGACGGTGAGGATTGAAAGTCAAGATTATCTACCTATGGTAAACTAGGGATTCCGTTTCTTGGATAGGAGAGTATAGAAAATTGACTAAGTACACACATAAGCCTTGATTGAGAATTTTTGTCAATTTTACTATCTCTCATCATAATCTATGAGTCTTTGCAAAGAATGTAATTAGCAATGGAGATTGTCTATCGAGTAAGCACAAAGTGGGTAAGGAATTTCTCTCTCAAAAATACTATCATTCTTGAACATGCTATTGATTGATTTTGTGGGTATATCAATTAAAACCCTCAACAGACTATAACTCGGCCTTTTTGGGAAACTTAAAGGTTTAAAGCCTTGTTGCATATGGTAAATGCAATCGCGATGCCCTAAAAAATGAGTTAGGATTTTATTTTTGTTATTAGGATGTGATTTTGATCACTTTATCTATTTTTTATCTTATTTGCTAAGAGACTAGCAAAAGGCTAGTTGGGAGTTGTGATAAGTGCTCAAAAAGTACTATTTAACCCTCGATTATGCCTCTTGTTTAGCCATCTTAGTGGACTAATAGTGTTTATAAGTTGTGTTTTAAGACTCTACTGTGAAAAAAGAGAGTTTTGTAGAATATTAGAGAAAATGGGGTAAAACGGGCAATTCGAGCATTAAGGATCACATGGGAGGCCCGTGGACAATCATGGAGAAGGCCAAGGAATTGGAGCTGTTAAAGGTGCGACTTGGACCTATATTAAAGTCTATTTGGAAGCCCAAGGCCAAAGGATTCGTTGCTTGGACCAAAGCCCGCAAAAGAGGATAGAAGGATAGAGCGTAAGAGAGAAAATCGGCTTTACGCTGCCGGGGACGATGGATCGAAAGCGCCCGTGACGCATTGATTGAGTCTGGGACGATAGATCGAGCGCCCGTGACGCATTGATTGAGTCTGAGACGCATGGATAATGCTGCCTAGACGCATGAATCGACAATGTAGCCAATTCCTTCTCGGGTTTTGGACATGAAGTTGGACTCGAAAAGAAACCTATTTGTATTAGGAAACAAATGACGGTTTGGAATGCTTCTAGAGCTCATTGTAACCCCTATAAATAGAGGACCTAAGTGCCTCATGTAATTTGCCAATTCACTTATATTCTTGTCTCCTTAACTTGAGGCAGAGAGATTAATAATAAAAGATCGGTTTTAACTAGCCGAAGTCTTAATAAATTAGTCTTTCTAGTCTTATGTTCTTCAACTCTTCTTCTTTCGCTCTTCGTGTTCTTCCTTCTATATGGAAGGCTAATCTTCTCCTTCAAGGGAGAAGATGAAGCCCAGTGCTTAAAGTTTAATGATTCTTCCGGTTCATGGTGTTCTTCAATCAAAGGTTAGTTCTTTATGTTTGTAGTTATTAGTTCCATTGCCCACACCGTGGGATGGAAGTATAGAATAGTATTTTATGTTTTGCAATATTAATATCATGCTAGTGTTCTTTACTTTTCTTCTAGTAGTATAATTCTTTAGAGTTAGGGAAGTATTCTTTGTGTTGCCTTAGAAGCGGGTAGCTCAGTGGAGTGGGTTTTTAGGGAAGTATTCTTTGTGTTTGCCTTAGTGGTGATTCATTGAATGGCTGCCCTATTAGGAAGTACTCCTGATGTTGCTCTTGGTAATACATTGAATGGCTGCCCGAGCTTACATAAAAGGAAAGAAGATATTAATAGCATAAACATAGGAACAACCTTAAGTAGAGTTAATTCTTAACGATGTTTCGTCCCAAAAAGGGCATCGCACTCGCCGATTGCCTAATTGTAGTCTACTTGTAAGAACAACCATGAAGCGTAAGATCATAGATTAAAAGTATTGGTGGATTCTAATCTCTTGAATTCCCCTCTTATAAATTCTCAATAGTTTAGTTAGTTTAGCTTAGTTTAGCATTAGAATCTACAATCTCTACAATATTAGTTTTAATCCCTCAAACCCCTTTCCAAATTCTCGTTTCTTCACATAACATACACTTAAAAGTGGAACGATACCCTACTCATCCTTTATTTATTGAGGGATAGTTAGGTTTTGATACGCTTCTCTTTTGTTCAACGACCATATACCATCTACTTACGCAAAAAGAGAAAGTGTCACCTGGGTACTAGATACCAGAGGACCTACTGCAAGTTCCACAAGAGTAAGGGTAATAATACTAGAGCCTGTAGGACCCTAAAGAATGAATTACAGGACCTGATTGAAAGGGTATTTGAAGTAGTTTGTAGCACACGAGAAGGTGAATGCAATACAACCTGAGGAGATCAGCACATCAGTTCAGGATCCCCCAGGTACTAGACCACTCAATGGCTAGCTCCAGATAAACGTGATTTCGTGAAAGCAAGCAAGCGAAGTGGGCTGGCAGCCACAAAAAAAGGTGCGCAATACAAAATGCGGGCCAACCAAATGAGGATCATGAACAACGAATTAACTATAGATTGTGCTCAACTCAACACGTTACCCCCACAAAGATCTACTAATCCTTTTCACTGAGGCCGATTGTCTTAGTATCCAAAGTCCACATAAGAATCCACTGGTTCTTACACTTCCTTTCAGAGATTACGATTTGCATCGCATATTGGTTGATCTAGGAAGTTCAACATATGTGTTATACTATGACGCATTCAAAAAACTGTAGATTCTTGACTCTGAGATGGTCGCCACCAACTCCAACCTATATGGATTCAGTGGAGACAAAGCTCTAACAAATGGGGAGGTCTAGCTACCCGTAGCTACTGGTCCGATAACCCTCATCATAAATTTTATTGTGGTAAAATCTAATACACCCTATCATATGATCTTGGGTAGGATCTGGCTGAACAGACTCCACGCTGTTCCCAGCACCTATCACCAGCGTCTAAAATTCCCACATAATGGGAAAATTGAAACAATCAGAGGAGATCAGGTAGCTGCCAACAAATGCTATGCTCTGGCGACAAAGTAGTCCCCACTCCCTTTTGAACCAATGGAGGTGGGGCAACCCGCCAAATAGCAATTACAGTTGGATACCCCTCTCCCAGACCTGGTCCCAAGAGAGAGGGAGGATCCCCCCTCACTGGAGCCATTAGAGGAAGTGGAAATTGTGAGAGGAAGCTTGCCCAAAACCACTTTTATCGGCACCTTATTGAGTTTTGAAGAGCGTCAGGCTCTAATACACTTCCTTCGAGAAAACAAAGACGTGTTTGCTTGGCCATTCGAAGAAATGCCAGGAATTGACCCCCATATGGCATGCCACCGGCTCAATGTCCGCAATGATGCAGTAGTAGTCAAATAGAAACTGAGAAAAAATAAGTACGCATTGCATCCAAAGCAAAGAAAAGCCGGGTTGAAAAGCTAAAGGCAACTAATTTTATTAGGGAAATCAATTTCCCCACCTGAATTTCTAATATTATCCCAGTACGTAAAAAGAATGGGTCATGGAGAATCTGTATCGACTTCACAGATCTGAATCACGTGTGTCCAAAAGACAGTTACCCTCTACCACGGATTGAAAAATTGGTGGATTCGACAGCTGGACATGAATTGTTATCCTTCACAGATGGGTCCTCTGGCTACGACCAGATCCCATTACATGAGGAAGACCACAAGCATGCTAGTTTCACAACCGAGGATGGCTCAGCATCGTTATCGGTCATGCCGTTCGAAGGAAAAAAAATACGGAGCCACATACCAACGTTTAGTAAACAAAATGTTTGAGGGATTGATAGGCGACATTATGGAGGTGTATTTATATGATCTCTTGATCAAAAGCCTAAGACGAAGAGATCATCTCTCCCACTTGGAACGTGCATTTGACATTTTCTGAGACTATCGCATGAAACTCAACCCGGCAAAATGTGCTTTTGCTGTCTCATCAGGAAAGTTTTTAGGGTATATAGTTACTAAGCGAAGAATTGAGGCAAACCCATATCAGATCCGGGAAATCATAGAAATGCCTTCACCTAAAAACATGAAAGAGGTTCAAAAGGTTACAAGCAAGTTAGCAGCTCTGAACAGGTTCATCTCCAAGAGTTCAGATAAGTGCAAACCTTTGTTTTAATTACTATGAAAAAATACCTCATTTGCATGGACAAAAGAATGCCAAAAAGCATTCGATCAACTCAAAACGAACCTAATTTCCCTCCCACGTGTCATTTAGTTAGTGACGGGAAATCTCCCCTACAGATGCCCCCTCTCGTGTCATCTAGCACATGGGCGCTTGAAGCGACACTACTTTTGGTGCGAGAATCTTTTTCTTAAACAGTTGTCAGAACTGCTTATGGGCTCAATTAATTAAGGCTTCTGAAAAGACGGCTCGAACAGATACGCCGTTTCCCGAAAAAGAGAATGATGGCAGTTCTATCCCGAAAAGACGCAATACTTGGGCTAATCGTAATCGTCCATCTTATCTGTATATAAAGGATCTAGTAAGAGAGCCCTCATTATCTCTCCCGCTATCTTTTCCCTGTATACTGATGACCCCTTGATCTCCCATTAGGGTTTAACCAAAACTCCAAATTTTCTTTCTTTTCTGATCATGAATCTTAACTGGTCACTTATAAACTTTAGGGATCTTTCCTACCTAGAACTGATCCAAGAGAAATTTCATATCCCTGCTAATATTGGTCTTAAGTGGGGGAGATTGTCTGATGAGTTGGCCTACAAAGAAGTAGTGCTCATCATAATCGATCAACTTAGGGCCGGACTCACTCTTTCCCTCCACCCACTGTTAAGAGAATGTCTGATCCACTTCAATCTTGCTCTTGGTCAAGCAGCACCCCTGTTCTACAGAACTGTTATGTACTCTGCCATACTGACAAAGAAACATGGATTCGTTCTAAATCGTTGGGTGTTTGGATATTTTTATGAGGTCCACCGTATTCGGGACCAATCTTACTACTACCTCATGACCAGAGACAAGAATTCTCCTATCATAATTTTCGAGGGAAAGCAGAGTGACGAGGGTTCGGCTGATCACCACCTTCGAGTGTTGGGTGCTGCATGGGATGTTTGTCCTCTAGATGCTGATGGTGAGCCAGTGGGGATTCCTGTTCCCAGAAAATACACTCATGTTCCAACCAATAAGTCTATTTTCTCATGAATTTTACAACCATCATAAGAGTTTTTCGACTAAGTTCCAACTCCCAATCAGGAGGATTATAATTATCCACAACCAATAACGGCCTATGCCCCCAATCCTCCTTACCCACCCCCACAATATAATCACAGTAGATTTCCCCTTCACCACCTGCAAACTAAAGTTCATTGCAGACGACCTCTTCACAAAGAAATGCTCTAGCACATCTGATAAACAGATGTTATTGCCCCTCTCATTCAACAAATCCAACACATGGAAAACCCTCCAACTATTCCCTACAAACTGACAAGGGGCTTTTCCACAAAAGTTCAAAACTTCCGGCCACAGTAAGGCGTGAGAACGGCAACCTTATCCCAACCTTCAGTTGACCATAATAAACCACAACACCCCCATCCCGAGGAACGTAATCCAAGCCAAACACATTCCTCTCTCCACCCAGGTCGTATACAGTCAGGTCGGAGTCCACCCAGCCAAACTCCGCCCTCAAAGCAGTAGTACAATCTACAAACCTAGGTACCGCCTCCTCAACTATCGTCTCCAATGAGGAAGACAATGACGCCTCACCTATACTACGAGCCCTATCACCATCATCTCCATCACTCACAGATCTCTCTCTCCACTGATCCAAGTCAACTTCCCCACTCAAGCTATCACTAGTAATCGACATGTCAATAGCAAATACGAAAACAAAAAGATCAAATTTTTTTAGTTCAAAGAAGATGCACTTGAAGACAAAAGGTTCAAAAGGGTTTTGTTTTTCTTTCTTTCTGCTTTGTCTCTACTTTGTGTTGGTAGAATAAACAATGAAAAGTCTTCACATGCAAAACCCTTCACCGCACAAATCTCAAAACCTGACAAAACGCGTTTTGCCTTCCCCTAAAAACAATCATAACCTCGCCCATTAAACCGCGATTTGTGCCTATGGACCAAATCCAACAGTTCCTCAGACATTTTCCAAACCCATTCAAACGAACCGGCTATATGAACTGTGTTTGAAAGCTTTGTTTTATATTTTATTTTCACACCACAAACCTGCCCAAAGAATAAATAAAATAAATAAAGAGGTTGTGTAAGTACCCTCCATTCTACATTCATATCACTACAAAGACACGCGGTCCACACACCAAAGTCATATCTTCACATTTCGTACCAAGCCATCGACGGGGCTTAACCCGACCGGACTTAGGTCGTCCTTTAACATCATATCTGATCATATATGGAAGCAAATGATCTATCAGCGATCCAGAGAGCTCAATTAACACACCAATCAAAGAAACATTTACTTTGTAACATTGGACTTAGCCCTGAGCCTCACCAAAGCCTAGATTTAGGCATCGTTATTAAATATTTGATGTCACATTGCTCCCAAGGTTGGGTACCTAGTGGAGTTGTGACTGTCCCTGACACCAGTAGAGATGCTGTAACTTTGTAATATTTTGTACCCAATGTCCTAGTCAATTGGCTTATATCAAGTCAAGCGAATTCTTTTCCAACAAAAAAAAAAAGTCAAGCGAATTCTGTTTAAACTTTAAAGGACATGACAAAGTAATGTATGATGCATCAGTGAATCAGTGATCACTCCGTCCAGACTGCAGAGTCGCACAAAAGTAGTGGATGTGTGAGTCTTTTCTGAAAAAGAGATAGGCAAACAATGTCCTTCAAGCTGAAAGTGCACGAGAACCAGCAGCCCCCTGGCACTTCCATCACGTGGGCACTGGACGCTCCACAACCATAGCCATCCATCAATTGTGGGCCCCAATATATGCACTTTCAAGAAAAATGACCAACTGTTTCATAAAACTACTGAGGAAAGAGTATGCCGCGTGGCCCTGAAGAGGCCGGGAGTATGCAAATTATCAGTGTGCTTATAATTACGAAGTTTTCATCTACCTATATTTACAGAAAGTTTCAAAACAAATTCCACATTTTGAAGAAAAGTTGTAGTTACTGTCAAACCTAGTCATGGATGAAGAAGCCATTGACATAACCGGCAAAAAACAGCAACAGCAGCCCCCCATCAAGAAGAACAAATCCATGAAGTTGATACTTCTTCTCTTAAATTGTTCACTTGTCTGTTTTGGACAAATAAGTGGGCCTTTGCTACTCAGGCTTTACTACATGCATGGAGGCAAACGCATATGGTTAACCAGTTGGTTACAAACAGCAGCTTTCCCACTCCTCCTCATTCCTCCCTTGCTATCACGAGCTCGTGATCGGGCTCATGACCAATCTCAATCAACTAACCAAGCAATAGCATCCAATTTTCTCCTAAGCCCAAAGCTCCTAATCGCTAGTGTTTTTATGGGCCTTATAGCTGGATTAGATAGTTATCTATTTGGGCTGGGCTTACGCTATCTCCCTGTGTCAACCTCCTCTATACTCACGTCTACCCAACTTGCATTCACTGCTGTCTTTTCACTTCTTCTTGTTAAGCAAAAATTCACTCCCTTCTCAGTAAATTCTGTAGTCCTAATGACCCTTGGTGCGGTCATTTTAGCATTCCATACGAACAGCGATCGACCTAATGGTGTGTCCAATGGAGAGTACTTCCTGGGCTTCTTCATGACACTTGGTGCAGCTGCATTGTTGGGTTTTATGCTGCCTTTAGTTGAGCTATCGTATTCCAAGGCTTGCAAAGCTATAACTTATGATCTGGTGTTGCAAGTGCAATTTTTGGTATCTATGGTTGCAACAATATTTTGCACCATAGGCATGATTATTAACAAAGACTTTCAGGTTTCTATCCCTTCTCTCTTTACATCATTGTTGTTATTTATGCTAGGAGATACATATGGTGGTTAGCTTGTTAGGTTAAAGGGATTGAGTGTGTAGAAGAAGAAAAAGAAATGATGGAGGCACAAGAAGAAGGTAGGGTTTAGAGTATATTTACCCTAACTTACAATACATATATTTATACTAGAGATGGAATAACCTAAATAGCAACAAGCTAAATAAGGTATGGTCTCACACTTATAGAATGTATGAGACCGACACTACATACTTCAACACCCCCCTTCAAGCTGGAGCATAGATATCGCTCATGCCTAGCTTGTTACCAATATAACTCAGAACTGGACGAATCACTGGTTTGGTGAAGATATCAGCTAACTGATCTCGAGAAGCCACATAAGGAGTACTTATCTCCTTTGTTTCAACCTTATGTCTGACATAATGACAATCTACCTCTATGTGCTTAGTTCTCTCATGAAATACTGGATTAGAAGCGATATGAATGGCTACCTGATTGTCACAATGAAGAGGGATCGGTAGCTGTACCTCGAAACCTAACTCATGTAGCATATTACGGATCCACATTAACTCACCAGTCCCTTGAGCCATAGCTCTATACTCAGCCTCTACACTAGACTTTGACACAACTGCTTGCTTTTTACTCTTTCATGTCACCAAATTTCCATAAAGGAAAGTACAATATCCAGTGGTGGAACGTCTATTTGAAACTGATCCTGCATAATCAGCATCTGAATATCCAACAACATCAAAATTTCCATTAGAACGATAGACCAATCCACGACCAGGAGAACCTTTCAAATACCTCAAAATACGAATAACTGCCTGGTAGTGAGGAATCTGTGGTGCATGCGTATACTGAGATACTACACTGACTGCAAAGGAGATATCGGGGCGAGTAATAGTAGCATAAATCAGCTTTCCCACCAATCTACGGTATCCCTCAATATCGGCATACATATCTCCAACATCCGACTGGAGTTTGTCGTTCGAATCCATAGGAGTCTCTACTGGGCGAGCTCCTAAATTACATGTCTCACTGAGAAGGTCTAATACATACTTTCTCTGTGAGAAATGAATTTCACCAGGGAACCTGGTAACTTCAATGCCTAAGAAATACTTCAGTTCTCCTAGATCTTTGGTCTAGAACTGTCTTGAGAGATTGACTTTAATTCGATCAATACCCTGTTTGTCAGACCCTGTGACAATGATATCATCAACATACACAACTAAGACAATAATCCTTTGCTGGGTCTTTCGGTAAAACACGGAATGATCATATTCACACCTAGTCATTCCATTAGCCATCAAAACCTGACTAAACTTCGCAAACCAAGCTCTAGGAGACTGCTTGAGCCCATAAAGAGACTTCTTTAATCGACAGACTTTCCCCCCTTGAGCAACAAAACCAGGAGGTTGAACCATATAGATTTCCTCCAGAAGATCACCATGTAAAAAGGCATTCTTAACATCCACATGAAATAGAGGCCAGTGATGATGAACGGCAAGAGAAATCACAATACGCACAGAGGCGAGCTTGGTAACCAGAGAAAACGTCTCAGAGTAATCAATACCATATGTCTGGGTAAAGCCTTTTGCAACCAGACGAGCCTTTAAACGAGAAATAATACCATCCAGATTATGCTTAATAGTGAAAACCCACTTACAAGCAACTGCTTTCTTCGGAAGGAAGAGGAAGAAGAACCCAAGTGTCATTAGAATACAAAGCACTCAACTCCTCGTCCATTGCTTGCTTCCAGCCAGGATGAGATAGAGCATCCCTGTAGTTAGACGGGACAGAGACAGACAACAAGGACGTAGCAAAAGACTTGACAGATGGTGGTAAATGATCAGTGGAAACATACTTAGAAATAGAATATTTAGCATACTTACTAGGAAGACGCATACTAGCAGGTGGACGTTCAAGTTTCCGGAGTGCAATCGGAACATCAAGGTTAGATGGAATGGCAATAGGATCCACAAACACAGTGGGAAGAGGTGAGGGCAGCGGAGCAGTTGAACTTTCGGCCTCAAACTCTGGAATGGCAACCGAAAGTTGTATCAGCGCCAGGCATCCCGGAAGCGCTATCAACGGGCGCAGGTCGCTTCGACGCACTGGAACTCGACCATCAAGGGGCGCAGTCGCCTCGAAGGCTATTAGTGGGCGTGGTAGCCCTTCTTCACTCGCTCCCTCATTTTCACCAAGATCATATCCAACACCACCAGATGGCATAACACAATCCTCAAATGGTTCAGAGGACATCTTCCCTTCTGAAGAGTAAAATGGGACATCTTTAAAAAAGGTAACATCAGCACAGACAAATGATTTGGCGCAGATGAGGACTATAACACTTTGTACCCTTTCGCGGTAATGCGTGAATACCCAAGAAAAACACACTTAATAGCACGAGAGTCTAACTTATCACGACCTGGCTTAAGATTATGAACAAAGCAGACACAACCAAAAATCCGAGGGGGAAGATGGAAAGAAGATTAACCAGGAAAAATAACAGAGTGTGGTGTTTTGCCTCCTAATACCGAAGAGGGCATACGATTAATCAAGTATGTGGCAGTAAGGACTGCCTCTGCCCAATAAAACTTTGGGAGATTTGTTTGAAACATTAAGTATCGGGCGACTTCAAGAATGGGTATGTTCTTTCTCTCAGCAGCCCCATTTTGTTGAGGTGTATCCACACAGGAGGTTTGATGTGTAATGCCATGGTCATCTAAAAAACTCTGGAATATTGTAGAGATATAGTCTTTGGCATTACCAGTTCGAAAAACATACATGTGTGCAGAATACCGATTAGTAATCTCAGCATAGAATTTTTGAAAAACAGAGAATACTTGAGAACGATTTTCCATAATATAGACCCAACAAACACGAGAAAAATCATCTATAAATGTAATAAAATATTTGGCTCCAAAAAGGCCAGTGGTTTTACAAGGACCCCAGACATCTGAATGGACTAACTGAAAAGGAGGACTAGAACACTTATTTAACCTATTTTTGTAAGTAGCACGACGATGTTTAGCTAACTCACAAACCTCACAACCTAAAGACTGAATACTAGAAGAAATACTGGGAACTAAACTTCGCAAACTAGCCAGAGGAAGATGACCAAGACGTCTATGCCACTGAACAGGAGAGACTGAGATTGTAAGAGTCTGCTTCTAGTGAGAGTGCCCATAATCATCTTGAAAGTAATAGATGCCCCCGTGCTCATACCCCCCACCAACTAGTGTCTTTGTCTGTAGATCCTGAAACACAACATGAGTGGAAGAAAACATGACATTACAGTGAAGAAATTGGGTGAGACGATGAACGCATAATAGATTAAAGGGAAATTTTGAATAAGCAAGACTGAGACAAGTGATATATTACGAGTTAATTGAATAGTACCGACCCAAGAATACTAGCCTTTGCCCCATTTGCTAATGTGACATATGATGGTGTGTGAGTATACGCAAGACTAGAAAACAACTGGGGATTACGTCATATGATCGAAGCTCCCGAGTCAATAACCCAAGAGTTGTTATCACTTGTATGAAGACATGTTTTACCTAAATCGGCTAGTGGTCGATGGGGTAGTCGGACAAACTTCGATGAACGGGAATAGCTTGTATCCGCTTCATCGTATCGCAAAGTCTTCTTGAACTCGTTGAAAATCACCACTTTTCGATCAACCATCGTGGCATTGTTGGCTTTGTGCAAAGATGGGCGTCCTGTTATATCCCAACAAAAATCAGCACTATGATTTGTGCGCCCACAATGCTCACAAGGCTCAAAACTGCCAATACCACGACCACGGCCACTCCCTTGGGTACGACCACCCCACGGCCACGACCCCCTCTACCTCCTTTACTGCCATTACCACGACCAGAAGAAGGGTTGTTATTACTGCTTGGAGGGATCAATAAAGCCACACTGTCATTGTGCCTTGGAGGAGGTCGCGAATCTGAGACAAACGAGTAAGCCTCGCACGTAGTAGGGAGCTTAGATTCACTTTGAACTTGGGCTTTCACATTAGCAAACTTCGGGACGTAGCCCGGATAGGAATTTGGAGACTCGAAATTCCTCTCTTTGTTTCTTCAATCGATTTATGTGCGTAGTAAAGTGGGTGATATATATTGATTCTTCCCACTTGCTACTTAAGAGAATTGTAATATTCGAGGAGATAGACATATCTCCTCGAGTGAGATCAAAGATGTTCTCATACAACCGAAAGATACGAGAAGTATTCGAGATCGAGAGTATGATTCTTGTAGATACTCCCAAATCTCCTTCGAGATTTTAAAAAACCGCACGATTATTACAAACATCTTTCTCCATAGTATTCCACAGAAATTCTTAACCAAGCGCCATCTTTTGTCGGGTTGTCTTTCCTTTATCATCCGGGGGATCCGTCCGGATGATTTTCCTTACCTTTTCCAAGAAGATAAGAATCGCGCCTCGCCCTTGAAGGTAATTGGCAACACCCTCCAATTTGTGAGGTCATACCAACAGAGAAAAACAGACGTATTACGAATTCATCGGATTTTGGAACAACATCATCATTGTAAAGAGAAGAAAAACTCACTTGATGAAAAAGAATACTAAATCAAGAAAATCATGCGAGACGACGTCTCCCTCTTTATCAATACCGAGAGATCATGAAGTTTAAAACAATACTAAGACACCAACTAATACTAAAACCGAACCTTGAAATCGAGGATCTCTCTCCCAAGATTCTCTAAACAGAGTGGCTCCGATACCATGTTATTTATCTTTAGGAGATACATATGGTTGGTTAACTTGTTAAAGGTTAAAGGGATTGAGTGTGTAGAAGAAAAAGAAATGATGGAGGCACAACAAGAAGGTAGGGTTTAGAATATATTTACCCTAACCTACAACATATATTTATACTGGAGATGGAATAACCTAAATAACAACAAGCTAAATAAGGTACGGTCTCACACTTATAGAATGTGTGAGACCGACACTACATACTTCAACAATTGTTGAAAGCTATCTTTGAAAGAAGTGGCTGGCTTGGCTGTACCGAGTCGAGTCCTAAACAGCTCACATCTTAAAGAGGAGTACATAACGGGTGGCCCTCTTGTTTTAAATTTAGGCCGTCTTTTGTTTGGTGTTCTTCCGTCGGGTTCAGACTTCAGACCCATTTTACGGGTTAAAGCCCGATAACCCATGAATGCTCGGCTTGGAAATGTTAGAAGCCCATTAATGACTTAATGACCTGGTTTTCAGACTAACCCAAGGCCCAAGCTGGCTCTGGCTATGGCAGTGTGGCTAGATGCCCGAACGTCGTTCACGCTTGTGCCGTATCGTTTCCTGTGGTCAAGAGTTTTATGAAATAATTGTTCATCACTTCATCTGTTTAGGAGTTGAGACTTGAGACCTTTATTTCTCAATTGCTCAATAGCGAGACCCCGAAAAGCAAAAAAGTCCCCCACCTTACTTTGTCACTCCGCGTATAGAAATATGAGACGATAACAAATTAACATGCTACACGCCTTGTACATGCCATCCACTAAAAGACGCTTCTTGTTTTATGACTCTTAAAATATGGACTCAAAGAAGTTAGAGCCCCGTGAAGAAAAAATAAATGTGTATTTTATAGTGCAAAACATGCAATACGAGTTTCTTGTAGACGTGATTCGCCTATTGTGCCGTGCGACCTAATATGCGCTAATTAACAGGCCAGTATGCCCAAGGTGTATGTCAAATGGCATTGGAAGCTAGATGCCACTGACCTAATTTTGTTTCCTAATCCTAAGTATTAACTATTTCCTCTCATTTTCTTGTGAAGGCTATGACAAGAGAAGCTCGAGAGTATGAACTTGGAGAAGGGAAGTATTACATGGTGATAGCATTGGCGGCAATTGGTATGCAGTGTTTACTAGTAGGAAATCTAGGTGTGGTTTTCTGCTCCACAGCTCTTTTTAGTGGAGTTCTTCTAGCTCTGTTACTGCCTCTTCAACAAATATTTGCAGTTATTTTCTTCCATGAGAGATTCAACGCAGAGAAAGGAATGTCCTTAGCTTTGTCTCTTTGGGGATTTGTTTCTTACTTCTACGGGGAATACAACTTGATAAAGAAACAAAAGCAAGCACCACCTATGACCCAAATTCCTTAAATATTCTACAATGTTGTGCTAAATTTCAACTGTTATATAACCCAAACAAACCGTATTGGGTGCTTCAAATTTAAGAGTAAGAAAACAAGTCCTGCTCCCGTGAGCGGTAATGTTACGAACTTACAATTGACATCGTTGGTTGTTGGAATGATTCCCTTAATGCATAAATATGTAGTGTGATCTTCACAATAGTGACATTACAGTTGTGGCATTTTGTAGCAATTGATCCACAACAGCATGCGGATTGGAGTGTATATATCTACTTTTGGCACACAGCAGTGCGTAAAAACAAATTTAAGAGCTACAACTTTGAGTGGTATACTTTTTCTCAAATTGATGTGTAGGGTCTTTAGTAGCTGAGGCCGGATTGAAAACATTGATTAAACAATGGAATATCAATCAAGTGGCCCCAGATCTATATCACCAATGTGTTCAGGGTAGGGGTGGGCAATGGGCCGGGTCGGGCTAGCCCGGCCTTAAACATTTAAAGCCTTTCAGTTATTAGGGTTGGGCCGGGTCATAAGTCTAAATTTCAAGCCCTAACTCTACCCTAAGCCCTCTTTAACAGTTTAGAAAGGTCGGTAGGCCGCCTATATATTATTTTCTTTTATCGTGATCGGCTTTAAAACTCATTTATATTACAAAAAATTTCAAAGATTTGCAAACTCAAAGTCCAACCACTTTGAAATTTGAATAACAACCAATCTAAGAATAATTTCGATAAGTTCAACAATTTAAAACGATATCCACAATCTAATAAACTAAAGTACATGTAGACTCATATTTATATTTTAAAATTACAGCTTAAAATGCACAAAACATATTTTGGAATGAGCTTTCAATCGACATAAACTGTTATTTCTCAGACTCAAATCTCACCAAAATTACATTTAACATTGAAGAACACAAAACAAATAAAAGTATGGAATGAGTTTTACCGACGCCAACCTATTTTTTATTAAATTTAGTGCCTTTAACATTGAAGAACACAAAACAAATAAGAGTATGGAATGAGTTTTTACCGACGTCAACCTATTTTTATTAAGGCAAGGCCCAACGCTCATTATTGTTTTTAGGTTAGTTGGGGAGGGGAGTGATGGTGCCAGACGCGGAGTTGTGAGATAAACAATTAGGTTTACAAGTTTTTATGATATAAGACAAGTTATTGAAATCTTCATACACGGTAAGTGATAAATTCTGAAGCCGATAGTGTTATTTTAATTGAAAATACGTAATGCTGAGTTGCGATAGTTTTAGTTGTGTACAGATTTTATGAAATTAAATTATAATTGCTTTGGGGGGGGGGTTAATTCGTAGGCTTTATGTTTGAACTCGAACTCGACCGCTTAGAAGGCATTAGGGGGCGGGTCGGCCCCCGCCTAAACTCGTAAGGCTTTTAGTTGTAAAAGCGCTTTATAGGGGCTTTAGGGTCGGGTCGGTCAGAACCGGATTAGGGTCGTTATGGCCAAATTCCCACCCCTAGTTGAGAGTGTGTCGATTTTACTTCAATATCTAAAACGAAATTCACGTGAACGACGACAATCAATATCACTGGTAAAACTTTCTAGATTTTGACTAATGTTGATCGATTTGGTGTGTCTTTGTCTCTTTGAAACGTAGCAAATATTGTTGTCAGTAGGCAAATTAAAGCACGAAATGAAATTAAGATAGAAGTACAGAACTGACTTAAGTGGACGGCCCTTTAACTATGATTGGCAATCTGGCATCTCCCCCATCATATCAAAGTTCCCTAGATGCTTCAGCTAATGCGTACACGAAAAAAATTACCCAGACGGTATAACATTATTTTCACTAATTTTGCTTTCTATGGGGGAATAAATTATTCTTGGGCCGCGGTATTGACACCTCAATAAATGAGATTAGCACTCTTTTGACCAATTCAAAGGTACTATCACCTCTCCATTAAATACACAAAAAACACTAACGGCAAGCAGCTGCCGCAGGATCGTACAATCCACGGCATCGGGTTGTCGCGAGATTCCATATTCCACAGAAGGTGATTTGATTGCCGTGGGTCTTTTTTTTTTTTTTTAATAGCCACCGTAAAAAAAATTAGTTGCCGCGAGATGATTTTGTTTATTAAAATAGAGTTTTTGTTTGTGTTAATTATCAAAACTCTTCTTCATTAATTTGATCACAAAATTTTCTTATAGCATATAAAAATATTTGCCACAAAATAGCAAAATTATGGTTTGATTGTACACTTTTTTTGTCATGGTTTTAGTGTTGTTCTTGGAGTATATAAAGAAACTTTAAAAAATAAAATAAGATATCAATATGTCGTGTGTGTTCAATACGCAAAATTTGAAGTGAAAAAAAACAAAAAATACTAAAAAAAAATATGTTATGACAACTGCCTACCGTGGAATATGAGATCTCGCGGCAACCCGATGCTGTGGATTGTGTGATCTCGCGGTAACTAACTGTCGTGGGATATGAAATATCGCAGCAACTGCCTGCCGTAGAACTATGGGCATGTAGGGGGTGTAAAAGGACATATAAGAAATAATCATTATTGTTTTACTTTTTGTCAAATGAGTGCTAATCCCATTTATAAGGGTGCCAATACCACACCCCTTATTCAAAGTCATTCGGAACATTGGCACAACCGCACTACTCCATACTTCAGAGTTAAGATTAGTTGTTGATTTCTGTCTAATTTTGTTCTGATCTCGGTTCATAAAATCCACAAACATCACGACGGACAGCCTGTCTTTTAAGTGTTAAACTACAAATGGAGCTCTTAAGTCTTAACGTTCATTAAAAAAATACATCCTTTGGCCGCAAGCAGCAAGCTAATTTTCAATACAGCTTTTACTGCCTGTCAAATGGTTTATACTTCATACATTTCGAGTGTTCTCTTAAAACTTAAAAAAATTGATCTAGCTTAATAGCATCTATTTTATTGGACAGACTTTATTGAATGGTCCCCTTATTGAATCGCCACCAACCTTATGGAACAAAATTTTACTCTTTTCAAGCAGTGGACCACTTAAAACTTTAAAAGTTTTGGATAATTTTTTTATTTATTTATTTATTTATTTATTTATAATTTTTTTTTTTCACGTAATAACTCTTAAGGACAAATCAGAAAAAAAATATCACTCTCAAATCTCAATACCACCATTTTTTTTTAATCACTCACAAAGACCAAATAGATGAAAGGTCAAGTATATCCTTGACGCGAAATAAAAAAAAGCTCAGGTAGATGAAAGCAAGGCCAAATATTTCGATGTTGAGCGATATATCGGACCCCCAAAAACCGATATATATATCGAATATATCAATATATCAGTTGATATATGTCTTTTTATTGACCCGTCAAAATTTTGTTTTGTATGTCGATATATTGAAAAATATCAAAAATATCGTTGATATATTAATAAAAATCGGTCAAAGATTGGTCAAAGTCAATGATCTATATTGTATATATTGGTCGATATATATCAATATATTTGAAAATCCAATATATATTAGACAAAATGTGTTAATATATCCACTCGACATATCGCAATATATTCATATCGGATACCTCAAAAACCAAGATATATCGGTAATATTTCAAAAATATCGACAATATTTCGGTCCTTGGATGAAAGGTGAAGTAGGTGAAGTATACCCCCTTACACGAAATAATAAACGGCTCCGCCCAACCGAAACAACTTGGTGTATATAGTATAAAGTTATGAATAATCAATGTTCATACCTAACTGCTGTTCATACCTCAACATGAGCTATGAACAATCAATGTTCTATTTATAATATAAACATTCATTGTTCATACCTTAACATGAGCTATGAATAATTAATCATTGTTCATACATTAACATAATGTATAATTAGTAAGAACACCTACTAGAGTATGAACAATCATTGTTCAAACATCAATATATTATATGAGGTATGTTCGCCTATTAGGGTATGAACAATCATCAAATTTCACTGTTTTATAAATATAACACAAAAGGGTGAAACTGGTATTTTAAAAATAATCTATGATTTATATCTATAATAACATAGAGGGATAAAACTGACATTTTAAAAAAAGAAAAAATGTCGGGCCAACTTATTTTGTTCTTAAGGGTTACTAAAATTGAAATCGTGGGTTCATGGATTACTTAATGCTAAAATTTGTCCTTATGAGTTACTAAAAGAAAACGATGTCCTCTAGAATTGTTTTGGTTCAAAATTAGTCGATCATCTAGACTATTTTCTTGTTTTTTTTTAACCATAGATCAAATGGATTATATTATAATTTACTAGTAGGTACATTTGACTACATACTAACTGGGTCTCAAATTTTAGGCATAGTTCGTAATTTTGAACAGAATCTCAAAATATCGAATGAAATCTCTGAATTCCATCGAATATCGAAATAACAATATATAGGGATTTAGGATAAAAAATATAAATTCCAAATTTTAGTTGAAATATGTTGGAATTCCAACGAATTCTGGTTTTAGGAAATTTTAGAATTCCGACAATTCAAAATTGTAAACTACGAGTTTAGGAGACCGGATCATCTACACCATATAGAAGCACAAACCGCACAAACCAGTGACGCCATCTAACTAGCATAAAAAATGTTTGTTTAGTGATGGAAAGAAGGGGGAGCGGGCATTGAACTCAGCTCCCAGGGTGCAGAAGATCCAGCCTCCGGATCTACTAATATTCTTCAATTAGTCTTTTAACTTCTTGACACATAGAGCATCTTTAAGTGAGACACTATCCTAGCATCAAACACCAAATTTTCAATAATTTGGTATTTTTTCATCTCCAGGAGAGTCACATGTTGATGAAAACACCAAAGCAAATACCAAATCGGCCAAAATTTGGTGTTTACTTTGGTATTGTATCAAATCTCTCTCGCGATTTTGAAAAAGTCACACGGTTTTTTGAACACCGTATGGGCTTAGGCTAGAGTATAGGCTTCAATCACGCGATTTTGCGGAAACCGAGCGAGAGATTTGAAAAGAGAAGAAAGAAGAAAGTTGATGTGCGACGCATCGCACGGTTTCTGGAAAACCGCGTGGCTTAGGTTTCTAAAGTAGGCTTCTGTGGCGCAGTTTTGCGAAAGTTGCATGGGCTATATGGTGCGGTTTATCCAAAACCGCGTCATTTGATGTCAACTATTTGATATTGCTTCTGAAGTTGGTTAGTGTTTTTTGGTTTGGTTTAAATATTTGGTGTTTTCTTGACACTTATAATTGCATCTTATTTTCCTAAGAATAGAAAATATACAGGGGTAGTTGAAAATTATTATTACCTTAGTACAAACAATTAGATGTTAATTAATTATTAGAAAAAGTTCAGTAGATGTATTAATTCATTTTATTGGACGCTATAATAATATCTATGCTGACCCTGAAGAGAAAATTCTCTCGTTAAAGTTGACCCTGAAGAGAAATTCTCTCATTAAAGGTCCACAGGTTTCAACAAACTCATTAGCTCAACTTGCAATCATACTGAGAGCATAATTGATCTAGGCCGCGTCGGCCATGACTACAAACATGGAGATAGAGAGTCAGGTTAACAACAATCAAGAAGACCTCAGCAAACATAGTAATGTGAAGAAAATCTTCCTGAAGAGGTTGCTTCTATTGGTGAATTGTGCTTTACTATCTATCGGCAACACAGGCGGTCCTCTGATTCTACGTCTCTACTTCATTCGAGGTGGCAAGCGAATCTGGTTATCATGTTGGTTACAAACAGGCGGATGGCCACTCATGCTTCTACCACTCATAGTTTCCTACTTCTATCGCAAAAAGAAGGCACATGGAAGAGCTAAGTTCCTTTTCATGACGCCTTTTCTCTTCGTAGCTGGTGCTCTCCTTGGCGTGCTCACTGGTGCAGATGATTATATGTACGCTTATGGAGTGTCCAAGCTACCAGTCTCCACATCTTCTCTAATAATATCTACGCAGTTAGCCTTCACTGCCGGGTTTGCTTTCCTTATTGTTAAACAAAAGTTTACGTCTTACACGATAAACGCAATCGTTCTTTTGACTGTTGGAGCAGTTATTCTTGGTGTTCGTGCAAGTAGTGATCGCCCGAATCATGAATCAGAAAAGGAGTACTTCACTGGTTTCTTTATGACACTGGGAGCTTCTGCACTGTATGGATTCGTGCTACCGATGGTTGAGTTTTCATACAAGAAATCAAAGACAAAAATAAGCTACACACTAGTGATTGAGATGCAAATGGTTATGTCAATATTTGCTACTGCTTTTTGCACCATAGGGATGCTTGTGAACAAGGATTTCCAGGTTCTTCTCGTTTCCTCTTCTTCGTCTTTCTCACTCTCTCACACAACGCACACGTCATGTTTTGCCTGCCAACGGGTTAACTGGGTGGGAAGTCAATTTTAGGCATATTACTATATTAGGCATAACTTTCTGCTGTGAAGACCATTGCATAGACTTTCTTGCATCTCTATTTGTTTTTATTGCTCAATCAACACCATATAGTGCCCATATATAACTAATATAAGGGTGACCTGTGTCTTTATTGCACAAAACCACTTTACCGTTTACATCATCTCTTATTACCGTTTACAACTTTACATCATCTCAAAACACACAAATCATTTTCATGATCATGATCATATTTTAAAACAAACAAATGTTATTTGAATGATAAGGAGAGATCATTCTTTCTAAATTTTGGAGAGATCAAAACAAATAGCCGTTGGATGGAAAAAAAATTTCTCGAGATCGAAATTATTGCATGGCTCACAACTGACAAACCACACCAAACCGTATGATCATGTCATCCAACGGCCAATATGAAGTGCACACTAAATTTAGAGAGCATTTGCCTATTTGAAAATATATTCTCCCACTCTCTCGACATGAATTTTTAGTTATTATATAATTGAATTTATGAATGTCGTTCATATGCCAAAGCCCAATCAACTAAAAAGGAACTGACTGTCAAAGTCTGTCATTGACTGCCATACCTCTTTTGGGTCCACACAATAATGCTACAATAATACCTTTGATGAATCGTGCCAAAATGGAATGGCCACAGTTTGGGGCGATAAAAGGGCCGGGCTGGGCTAGCCTGGCCCTCAAACTATAAAAGTCCTTATAATTGAGGACGGGATGATCGATGGTCAGGTCAGCTCACCTCTATTTTGTATTAAAAGCTGGATCAAGTAGGGTCAAACATGAAAACGTGAAAACTCAAGCCTTTAATCCACCCTTCGACCCTCATTTTTGAGGGCCATATTGGGCCCAGTCTAATTATATTTTACTAGTTTACTACTTTTTTTTAGTGATTTTTTATTTATTTTTATCATACTTTGATTATGTATATCAATTTTAACTAAATATACAAAACTAATTCATATGCCTTTAGAGAGAGAAAAATGGTGGAAGAGATGTTATTCTTAAAACATCTACATTTTTCGTATTTAACTATGTTGTTAGCCTGAATTTGCTTTTATGTATGACATATATACCTATCATTCAATCAATTACAAAAAACACATATGTTATGTTATGTTCTAATCTATCCTCTATTAAAAACTAATTTAGTGATTTTTTTTTATACAACTTAGATAATATATGAAGGCCATAAATATATAAGTATAATGTAAAATAACAAGAAAATATATACATAAATATAATTTAGTGGTTTTTTTTAATACAAATTAGAGTATAATACATAATATAATGTAAAATAACAAGAAAACATATGAAGGCCAAGTGAGGTTTAATGAGGGTCAGGCTCATGCTTCAGAACCTAGACCCTAGCCCGCCCCCTTATAAACATGAGGGTCGGGCCGTTCCGCCCCTCAAATCTGTGAGGGCTAACTTTTGAGAGCTTGAACATGCAATTTTGAGAAGCGGGTAGGGCGGGTTGAGGGCCTGAGGGACAAATTATCACCCTGCCGCCCTACTGTTATGACGGGGCTAGGAAAAAAAAAATAGAATTTAGATATTCTTGGCACCTAACAGAAAGAAAATTTACTACGAAAATATGAAGTTTGCCTGGCCGGGTTTAATAATGTTAGTTGTTGGTGATAAAGTCGGGAGTTCATGCTCTCATATGCTTTGTATATATGCTCAAACACCTTTGTTTTTTCCCTTTTCTGTAGGCTATTCCAAGAGAAGCAAGACAATATGCTATCGGGGAGGGAAAATATTACACGGTGCTTGCGTTTAATGCAATTATTTGGCAGTTCTTTTTCTTAGGTGCAGTCGGAGTCATCTTCTGTGCATCCTCCTTGCTTTCTGGAATAATGATCGCTGTTCTACTTCCATTGACTGAGATCTTAGCCGTTGCCTTTTACCATGAGAAATTCAGTGCTGAAAAGGGGATCGCACTTGCCCTATCACTTTGGGGATTTGTCTCCTACTTCTATGGTGAATTTAAACAAACCAACAAACCAAACCAGTCTCTCGAACCAGAGACTCAAATTCCCTCTGTATCATCTCAATCCTGATATATGAGAATGCTATTGGTATTCTATATCTTATGATTTGATTGCTTTTCTATAAGGTCTGACTGACACGCACGGGTGCCAGAGCAAAATAATTCCAAAGAAAACCACCAAAAAGGCCAAAATGAAAAGACGACGCTGGCTTAGAGGTAAAATGTTATTGGCAGATTGTCGCCCCAATCCCAGACCGTGCAATCAAATAAATGCTTGTGCAGATTTGTAATATGAATTGTACTTGGTTTCGCACTACAATTACCTCAAAGTTCTGGACTCTGACACAAGCAAAACGACATAATAATGTAACCTCCCTTTCTGACAACCACAATAAAACCACAATTTCAAATTCCAGACAATGATAACAGATCAATATATATTTCATCTAGGACTTCTTAGAGGAGTTAAGCTCTGAATTGAATTCAAATATCTTATTTGATCTGGATTCAGTAGATCTCATACACCTTTTAATTCTGATAGCGCTATAATGTCTAGACTGAAGTGAAGTTAACAAACATTTCAGACATAGACTACACCAAAACTTTTTAGGAAAATGTCCGTTGTGCGGACTTTGAACAAATGTCCGGGTTGGAAGACTCCAGGTTGTGCTAGTTCTGAAACACTCTGCAGCATTCAGAAAAGTCGTAAATGACAGTGGAGAAGGGTGCATAGATGCTCCTAACTTTCAAAGTAACACCAAACATAAGAACAACACTAATAACCTTCCACGCACCTGATTTGCGATATAAGTTATAGAGATACGACTCAGTACGTTCTCTTATTAAGACAAGTCACAGAAATTAAGTCCTTGCACAAACTTCTACCAGTAAGCTTTACACGAGGGACACTAAAGAACTCATTAAGCTCAGTGCAGCGTGTATAATAAAAATCTCCATCACAAACTCAGTGCTTCTGTATACAGCTCAGTGCCTCTGTATACTTCAAATCTCCATCACAAACTTAAAGCTCAGTGCAGCGTGTATCATAAAAATCTCAATCGGACGATCTTGGTGTGATCATTTCTGCAATCCAAGATCATAACTGCAAGCACCACAGCACCAAAAATCTTAGGCTATATAGGGTTAAATTACACATAAAAAACAATATTGTAAAATGAAACTTAACATGGAAGCAGAACTGACTATGTAAAGAATTTTATTGATATTTGTAAAGAACAAGTTCTATACAACAATTATGGTGAAAATGACATTGGTGGAAAAGCTGAAGGAGTGATAACAACCAAACAATGTAAGGACAAAAAAATGCATGCACCATCTGTGAAAATTACCTCATCATGAGAACAAAGGCCGATGGGCCTCTCGGGCAACAGATGCTTAACAAAATAATACAGCACATGCTCACATGTACCTTGCCAGAACCAGGAGGATCAATAAGAAGAAACTGAATTTAGCTGTACGCGATGCTTCAACCAGTATCTGCCACCTGTAAGTTCAACCAGTAGATAGCTGCTGATAAAGCCTGTTATCCATTTCCAAAATTACCATTACAATTGGAAAGGTAACACAATGACTACTGATAGCGAAAAAAATTATTTTGAGACCTAAGCAAATCATGCATTTCCAATTTTATGGTTTATAGTTCTATTAAGGCCTCAAGCAGGCACCACGATTGCACAGAAGTATCCAGCAACCTACTGGTCAACCCTTTGGAGTTGAGCTGGGCCCAAGGTCTTGGATTGCGGAATAAGTGGATTCAAGGCTATACGAACTACCCACCAAAAAAAAATGATTCTGTTGCCAGATTGGGACTTGATATTTGTTTGTGTGTGTGGTGTGGTGGGGGAGGGAATGGGCATCAACTTGAGCTCTTAGTATTTGAACATATGTAGATGTGTTATACCAATGCCCCCAAGTGAAGAGGCTTGAAGTCTGTAATGTAAAGGTCAGAATATAAGTGAAATGCGCTCATAGAGATACTTCTTTTACACATGCCCTCACAAGCGTCAAATGCAAGGCGGGTGTTCGTAAAATATGAGTGACTTCCAAGTATAGTTTATTGAACCTTACAGAGAGATATAGTAAACATCCGAGGCATACAGTCTTAAAACACTTCAAGAGGTTCTCCATTGTACTGTAGACATTTACTATGCCCCATTATAGTTCAATATCATCAACAATCCTCATGTCATTTTTAGGCAGGCCCTAGAGTTAACTCCACCTCTACTTCATGTCAGGCTTGACAGCAGCCAAACCTAGTGCCCAACATAATGTTGCCTCACAGATCTCTCACCCTAGCCTGATATTGTCCCCAACCTTGGCCACCACTGAGCCTAATCATAATTGGACCTCATCTACGGTATGGGGTTTTAACCAGAAACACCACGACGCAATTAAGGCTGAAATCCCATTTTATTAACTGGAGTGTGGCTTCTTTGCTACCTAATCTGGGACTAATCACAGGTCGGTCCACACACCCAACAATCTCCACCTTAGACGGAAACTGGCCCAGCAGAACCATCACCTAGGAAACCACTTGTCAAGCTTGATTGCAGCCAAACCAATGGCTCAACATATGATGCCCTCACAGATTACTCACCCTAGACCAATATTGTCCCCAACCTTAGTCCACCACAGAGCCCAATCACAATTGGGGCTCATCCATGGTCTGAGGTTTTTACTAAAAGACCTTCAATGCCATCAAAGGTGAACCCACTTTATTAATTGAAGTGTAGCTGCTTTGATTCCCAATGTGGCACTAATCAAAGTTCGGCCCACACACCCAACACATCAGGTTGTGTTCGAGTGATCGTGATTGGTGTCTCCACCTCCCCTTGACCCTTAGCCTACACTCTTTTACCAACATGTCTAATTCATCATCTGAGCCACTGCTTCTGTCTTATTCCCGTAGGTGAAATCAGTTCATGGTATGCCTATCCATGCTCCACCCCATCACACACAAGTAGCAATTAGTCAACTACATCCTTTCCCTTCTTTCACCTTGACTCCTTGTTTGCACTTATGGGTGCACCAGATTCCTTGATGCATGGGCATGGAATTAATAGAATTTAGTTTAGTTAGTTTATATTTTTATTTGTTATGTTAGTAGTAGTTTCCTATTATGACTATAATTAGAATTAGGAACAAGGTTTATTATATAAAGGCATCTAGGCCTTCATTGTTAGGTTGGTTGTTTTTGGATTGTTTAATTCAAAGATTGAATTAAGGAAATTCGTTTTCCCTTTCAAACCCTAGTTTTTGGGTGTTTATCAATTTTATTCATTGGTGTTATTGATTCGAAGTTGTAGTTTTTGGGTGTTTATCAATTTTATTCATTGGTGTTATTGATTCGAAGTTGTTTCCGGCCTTCCGCCTTCGTATACATCAAATTGGTATCAGATTTTTAGGTTTTCCTGGTTTGCTCGTCATGGACACTCAACAAAGAGGACGCGGACGACCACTAGTAGTAAATACACGACTACACCGTGTAGAAGAAGAATTACAAGGTAGCAAGATGGAATTGCGAGAGATTAAGGAGATGTTGTCGAAACTCGTACCTAATTATCGACGCACCGCAATTGTTGCAGACTCGTGCCAAGGGAAGAAGACAATGCCGTTCCAATTCCGATGTCGAAGTACACGACCCTCCAGCACCTCGCCAACATAGCCACGCACCTTCTAGACCACATTCACCAACACTTTCCAGCCATACTGAACAACGTATTGCTCAATGGGTGGCTGCTGCAGACTACCACAATCGCAGCATATCAAACCCACCACCTCCAATTCGTGGAATTCGAACTCCCCACCCCAACCAAGGAGATCGAGAGAGAAATCCCAACACTTCCAGCAACAAAAATCTTGATTTTGAAAGAGCAAATAGAAGAAATCGCCACCACCAAGTTCCGAATTTGGTTCCTCAAACTCAAGTTGCCAACCAACACAATCAGAGATATCAAAGAGTTCGACAAGGCGATCAGCAAGCTTACCTCACATATCAAGTTTTTGCTCCCCTGGTAGATCGTCTTCCACAACAAGTTCGACAGGGAAGAAGACCTCTTCCTTCTATTTCTGATCGCGAAAGTGATACCCCACATTGGGCTTCTACTGACCAAGCCCAATATGCTACTAGCACTGGACCAGGTTCTAATTATGTTGCCCCTAATTTCCAACTGTGGGCTTATGCAGACCAGGCCCAAGGCCGAGAACAACATGCTTTCAGGCCCAATCCTAATGGTCACGCCCACCAGATTTTGAGACGCCACAAGGGTGCTCCCATAGCCTGTGATCGACGCGCGTCACCACCAAGTTCTCCACGAAGAAATCGACGACAGCCCCACCGCATTGCTCCTGATTTTGATCCACCTAATCCTTCAGACCTCTCATCTAGTCCATCACCACCTCGTCGCAATGGGAGAAATTCAAGGCATCGAAATTTTCAGCACACCGCAGGTAATTTTGATATTAATCGTTTATTGCGCATTTTAGAGAAGAATCAGATGGGTGATATTAAATTAGATATGCCTGAATTTGATGGAAAATTAAAGCCTGATACTTTTGGTGACTGGTTAAATAAAATTGGAAAGGTTTTTTATTATAAAAATTTAGAGGATCCTAAGTGTGTTAAATTAGTTACGACTAAATTAACAGACTATGCACTTGTTTGGTGGGATGAACTTCAATTGACTCGTGCTAAATTGGGTTACAATAAAATTACCACTTGGGATAAAATGCGCCGCGACATGAGAAAAGAGAATTTATACCTCATGATTATGAGAGGGATTTATTTATACGCCTCCAAAATTTAAAACAAAATCTTAAGAGTGTGACTGAGTATACCGAGGTGTTTCTTTTATTGGCCACCAAGGCTGATTTATCTGAGACTGTGGAACATAAGGTAGGAAGATATTTGAATGGTTGAACCAATCGATACAAAAAGATTTAGCATTTAAAGACATTTTTTATATGTCTAACGCTATCAAGTATGCTCTTAAGGCTGAAGAATTGCATAAATCTTTTGTTTCTATAACTACACCACATCCAGTTTCTATTCCCAGAAGTACTTTTGAGGCTACGTGTTTTGAGTGCGGCAAAGTTGAACATATGAAAAGTGATTGTCCACAATTAAAGAGAGTGGCATTAGTCCATGATGATCAGAGTGAGATGGGTGCTACACAGTTGCCGCATAGTATGACTCAACCTGTGGTTGTTACACCTCCTGATTCTGGTGTTCCTGCTTTGATGATTCGTTGATCCTTGGTTACATCTTCTACTAATAAACCTTCATGGCGTCGCTTTGCCATTTTTGAAACTCGTTGTATTGCATGAGGCAAACTTTTTAATGTCATTATTGATAGTGGTTCTAGTGATAATCTTGTCTCGCAAGAAACGGTTGATAAGCTCCAATTGAAGACTGAACCGCTTCCAGAACCATACAAAATACAAGGCTTGAGCAAGGGTAGTGAAATTGAGGTTACTCGTCGTTGCTTGATTCTTTTCTCCATTGGCTCCCTTTACAAAGATGACGTTTGGTGCACTGTGATTCCTATGACTACTGTTTGCCATCTATTATTGGGGCGACCATGGCAATATGACCGGGACAAAACATATGATGGCACTGCCAGTACCTATTCTTTCATTTTTCAGGGCCAACAGATTGTATTGCCTCCACTTCCTCCTACATCTACTGTTCAAGGACTGCCACAACGTTCTGTCTTTTCTTCTTCTTAAACTCAAGGACAAGTTTGCTTCTAAGCCGGGGAGTCAGATGCTTGGGCATGGAATTAATAGTATTTAGTTTAGTTAGTTTATATTTTTATTTGTTATGTTAGTAGTAGTTTCCTATTAGGACTATAATTAGAATTAGGAACAAGGTTTATTATATAAAGGCATCTAGGCCTTCATTGTTAGGTTGGTTGTTTTTGGATTGTTTAATTAAGAGATTGAATTAAGGAAATTCGTTTTCCCTTTCAAACCCTAGTTTTTGGGTGTTTATCAATTTTATTCATTGGTGTTATTGATTCGAAGTTGCTTCTGCCTTCGTATACATCATTCCTTCTCTCTGACTCCACCAGTCAGACTCTCAATAGCCCATTTGTCAGTTGGCTTCTACTTTCTACAAGGCTGGAGCCTCCTTGAAATCTCTCTTTTATCCCCTTTCAAGCATCTGGTTACAACTATGCTAAACCCTCTAACCTGCTTGCTCGCTTGACTCAGCCACCTCAGTAAACTTTGGAGTGACCAACCAAGCGTCCATTCATTGTCCAGTGTGTAGGTTGTTGTGCCTTGGGTTTCAACCAATGTTTTGAAAACCGAACCGGTAATCAAACCGATTTTTTGTTAAAATGGTTCAACCATGGTTCGACTCGGTCGGACCGATTGATGTTTATTTAGCAAATTTTTTAATAATTACAATAATAAAATGAATAAATACATGTTTTAATTCAATATTAATTGGTATTATATATCAAAATAAATTTCTTATACAAGAAATACATAGTAGTATGTTGGTTTGGAGTTTGGATTATCTTGTTTAGGTGTTAGGTTCAACTCCCCACATTATCAATTTTTAAAAAAAAAAAAAAAAAAAAAAATTATATAAGGGTGATCCGGTTTAGAACTGAACCGGTTCAACCGGTTCGCCGGTTCAACCACGGTTTAAGCTTAGACCGAGGGTCCAACCATAAACTCAAATTTTAACTGAACCGAACCGAAAATTTACAGGTTCCGGTCGGACCCCGGTTCAACCACCGGTCCGGTCCGGTTTTCTAAACACTGGTTTCAACACCTTATATTTGTACTACACGTATCTCCAGAAACTATGCAACTTACCAACATTGGGGCTTCTCCTGGTAACCATTCTATTTTCCTTTTATAACACAGATTGCTTAATTAACCTAAAAATAGTACACTTCCATATAACAGCCGATTCACCCTCTATATCAACCTCCAGTAGTGGTGGGAGAGAATGTTAAAGTTACCTCCACACACACCTTTGTAATCAAAGTAGATCCAGTTGACAGCCAGGTTCTAAGATAATAGGCAACTCAGGGATCAATTCAGACTTTTATATTATCAAACAAGACTACTGTGCTAGTCCAAAGACTGCGTTGTGACATACGAGGATAGCCTCACAAAGGACTTCGGGTTCAAGACTAACCACAAATACCTGGAAGATTGACCATTACTATTTTCGTGATAAAGTTGGTTGGTCCACCACACACCACCCCCCCCTATAAATAAATAAAACAACTTCTCACTTTCTTCCTAATCCAGATAGAAGGTAGGAAGATTTAAAAGTGAATGAATAACTTGTTCTGGCCTATTTTAGTGGCATTACCCAGTCGTCCTTACCAGGGAAAGCCTAAGGAAGAAACATGGTAGCCTTATTAGTTAAGGAAGGGTAGATATACGTATTTAGTTTTGGATGATTTGAGCGTGTTGGTGTGGCCTACTTACACTATGCAATGTGAAATACTTCTTAAATTTCATAATCAACCAGAGGAGTTTGCTCATCAATCGGTATGCATATTTAGATAACGAATAGAACTAGAAATATAACAAACAAGCTCACCAAGTTTCAGATCCACTATATCCATGATTCAATTCCTCCTTGGATTTTCCATTATTCCACTCCTCCTTGTCAAACTCCATCAACAAAGACTGCTGCCGCTCATTTAATGAAGAGGAACTGAAGTGAAAAGATGACAATTTTGTAAGTATCTCCTATTTCACTAATTTTAGCCCAAAACATAAATCTATATCACCACAAAAATAATGATACAATGATACTAACTTGTTTCACTAATTTAATCAAATGTTCAACACAGGGAGTAGAAATCGATAAATAAAAACTGCTTACCTTGGGAGGTCGATGCGGAAGCGCACGAATAGATCACCAAATCTTTCTATAAAACCACCTTGCTTTGGCAACCCTGATGCAATTACACAAGACAAATATTGGAAACAAAGGAATTTCTGCAACAATTTATTGAGTCCATATCTCCCAAGATCAATCTCATGCCAAAAAAGTGAGCTCACAACTTTATACAAGTACATCAGTTTGAAGGCTGATTCAACACCTTATAATGATCCCCAGAAGTCAGGGCTGGCCATGAGGTTTTGAGGGGCCATGGAAACCCCAAAAGCAGGGCATTTGCTTGGTCTTTTATTAGAAAGAAAATATTAATTCTGTGATTACCATTCACATTACTGTAGCAGAACAGTGAACATGTGTGGGTCTTTTCTAAAAGAGGTCCTACTTCAACTCTATTTACTGTTTTTCTTTTTGGAAAAAGTAAAAAATATGTAATGTGAAAGTAAATGTGGTCCAATAGAGTCTCGAACTCGAGACCTCATGGTACAAAACCAGATGGGCTCTCGTATATCTACATAAACTCTATTTTTTTTTTATGGAATATATATATAGTAACTTGTCTGGTGGAAGGGGCCCTAAATCTGGCTGAAAACTGGGGATCCGAGGCAGAGGAACTACTTGTCTATGCCCAGGGGCCAGGGCCAGCCCTGCCAGAAGTATGTAAGCTAGAAAAGCTAGAACTGGTTACTGGTATGAGCTGTGCCTCGTTTTATCATTTTATAAAAGTTTCTGACAAAAAGTGATGAGATAAAGAACGTCTTGATATAGAAGCTAATTCTTACCTCGGCCTCTTAGTATGAGAAGTTGTCCTGGTTGAACGCCCTTAGGTATCTGAAAGAGGCATAGAAGTAAAGTAAGTGACATCATAAATTTGGAATGGGAAACATCCAAAAGGTTTAAGGAAATATCTCAACATGGTTTTTGAGCCACAGGTCATGAAAAGACCGAATAAGTGCTGCTACTTGCAACAAAACATCTGAATTAAGAGAAATATCATTCACAAACTCAAAGTTGAAATTATGAGGCTGCTAAGAACATTCATCAGTATTTATGTTTAACTACAAATTTTAATGTAGAAATATGGAGATGAACTCCTTAGATCACCCGTTAACTACTACCCCAAAAACCAAAATTATGAATTGGCTAGATCAAAGACTTTACTTTTTCCGGACGCAATATATATGTCATGTATCTTGAACAAGTAAAAACACCACAAGTCTAGAAATTCCAAATCCAGAAGTAGAAATATCGATTCTCGACAATCCAATATTGTTGCGACAGCTTCTCCGAGAACATCAACTAATAATTAATATTGTTGTTGGACCTACAACTAAGCAGCTTGCACGAGCCATTGCACGTACACACTACACAGTCGCTAGTATATGTACATGGATGGGTTCAATGTCCACATGGTTTAGCACAAATGAAATTTCGTGGATATGAACTCTCTAACATGGAAACTCAAGTCAATTGAACATTTCTAACAATATAAAAAGAAGCGTGCAAAATCAGCAATTCTGGACCATTAGATAAGTCCAAAAGTTGAAGACAACTTTTAACTAAGCTAGATATTTTGAATGGAGCTAATTCTCTTGGAGACGATTTACATAGTCGAAGGAATGAAAGATGATATCCACAACAAACCAGCTTTTAATTCATCTTGGAAGGTGGCATGTCTAAAACTATGTGCCTGTGTGTCTGTGATCTTATACCTCTTCAACAACAAAAAAATAAAATGAGAAAAAAGTGAAAATATGAGTATCAACTTATCAGGAATAGAAATCATACTTTTACTTGCATCTTCCCGGACAAAGTTGGCACGTCCACAGTACCACCAAGAACAGCCTGTATGATTAATAAAGCAGTTTAAATAAACAGATTAGATGCTGAATTTCAGAGATGTTTTGCGCTATAAAACCAATCATAGAAGCAAAGGCCCCTATGTGGTTATCGTGGCATGAATACACGAAAATGTAATACATAATAGGAAAAATAGATCTTTAAAGATGTCTCCTCCTATTATGGACATATCAACCTGAAATTTAAAACAAGACTATTATCCGAAAGCAACTTGTTGTGGGGACATGCATTCAGAAGAAGCAGAGTCCTCTACCTGCTTAGTAGGGTCAATCAATTCTCCTTCGTTTCAAGTACATAGCATAATTGTTGTATTCGAACAGGGCTTATATGAGTTTGCTTTATAAGTTTATGGGATGTTCTGCATCTCCATGGGCCTTGGAAAGATAATTTAAAGTGGCAGAGTGCATCACTAACCCAAAATTTTCACAGAACAAGGTAATCTTTTCGCCGTACTCAATCACTATATCTATGCATAGGTACTCATCCAATAAATTATGTATTTATGAAGAAAGACTCATTTTAAAATTTAAACACTTAAACAGTAAGCACCTGTGGAAAACAATGAAGCAAGCAACAATCTAAGAAGCAATGCAATGGCCTTTGTGAACAGATTACACTGCCAGTTAACACTTTTCTCATACCCAATCAGGCTATCACCATGTTACTCCAATGAAAACATCAGATTTTAAATTTAAACTTCACAGTTGAGTAAGTAACTCCTGAAATAAACAAACGAGTGAATAACCTAAGCACCAAAACCTTTACATTTAGAATACAGGAGCCGACTTTCTAGAGGCATATCTAAACAGAAACCTTATCAGAATACTAGCTACCATATAGTCAGCTAAATTTCAAGAAAATAAATTTATCAAACTCCATTTTGTTGTTATTTTCTTCCTTTCAATCCTTAGAACGATAAGGATCCCTTTTGTTTTTATGGATAGAGAGTAATATATTGATATAAATTGGACAATTGCATAAGCACCCAGCGGGGTAGGCCATTTACACCCGTGGTCCGACTCAACAACCCACACATACAAAGCTAAAGAGACAACCAGAAAAGCAACAAAGCAGAAGTAGAAAAACAAGCAAAGGCTTACTCCACCACCAAGGACATTGATCTTCCTTTTCCTTTTTCTTTTGAAACAAGATCTTATCATCCGAGGAACTGAAACTACACTTCCTCCTTTTGTATATCCACATTAGGGTATCCCAACTTACCTTCCATGTATTTTCAGAACAAGAGGACTGTCTGATAGTGTTCACGGGCAACATCTGGACTCCTTAAGGTCAGGGTCATTTTCTTTTTTCAAATGTGAGAGGGGGATATAGTCCAACAAAACACAAACACAAACAAAGAAAGAACTCATGTATACCCAATTACACATAACCAATGAAAACATACAGGAAGTCTCATAAGAATCCACAGTGACTGACAACTCAATTGTACCACCCTATTAGATTCCTAAGAATGAAAACCTCGGATGTAGAAGATTCACTATTAAGGAATAGTTCTCACTTGTATAAAGCTAATGTGAGAATCCACATAAACGTCTGCACCTTGTCTATGGAAAACAGGATCTTTCTCGACCTGTAAAGAAAAATCAATTTTAGAGAAAATGAGAGCCAATATCAGGGTGGACAATTAAACATAATATAGCAGCGTTTCAATTTTTAAGAACCTGTGATTTCCATTTCATATCTTATAAATTCCTTACTAACTACTGTCGGTTGTGAATTTAAATGTTGTTAGTGGATTCCTTACCAACGATCTGTGAATTCCTCACAACAAGAACCTATGAATCCCTTCCTAAACGGCTAAACCTACTTCTGCAACATGCTTCTCCGTGGATCCAGTGGTTCTCACCCAATCTAGCTCCACAGTTCCATTCCCTCCACTATCCACCTAAGCATATGAACACGGTCAACTCGGCAAGTTGACTCACTGTACGTCTGCACCACTCACCATGTCCAACCCCACACATTCCAAAACACACATCAATTTATGACACCACTGTGAACGGAAATGCAATTCCTCCATAATTAGGGCAAACTGCGCAAGATTTTGAGTAGGTATTTAGATAATCAATCTATGAGAAGCCTAACAATTAAGACTTCTTGTAAGATCCACCTTCCGCGTCTACCTTCATCACGTGTCCAAAGTTAAAGCACAGTTTTTTTTAACACATCCGGTAACCATAGCTGCATGGGAATGCCAAGAAAATCAACCCAGTAATGTATTTGCTGCAACCACGATGTGTCAATTGTCTCCGAGGAAGACATCCACTTCTTATTCGATCTTTAACTCTTGGATCGTTCAATAATTGACCTACATATTACCGGGTAATTCCCAGTTTTGTCTGAGGTGGGGGGAAGCAAATCGATAGGCTTCCCGACTGATGCTGCAGAAACAATTTGACATCAAGCCCCAAGAATTTTAACAAAAACCTGACACATTGGTGACACCTTTGACAACATAGTTCAGAAGCACCTTCTACTGATAGATGTGAGTAGGGACGCTATCCAGATTGAAATATCCTTCAACAAAGAAAGGATATATTCAAAGCGCTCAACCCTATCAGCATAACCGTGTCAATGAATCACCAATGGGGATGCCTCCGAAGTTTTGAGCCTCCACCACTACCGCACAGTTACTTCGCACTTGTCGTAACCTAACAGAATTTATGGAGGATTGGAGTAGTCCAACTTTAAAACATCACCCATCCATGCATTTTTCCCCAATCTGGAAACAAATAAATGCAGGTCCTCAGTCTTCTATAAATATCCTTTGATATGAAAAGAGAGGACAACAAAACTCCAGCTCTATTTTCTTTGATTTCCACAAAAGCATTCATTCCTTTCTCATGCTTCTTCCCTACAAATTAAGTACGAATATCCTTGTTCTCAAGGGATGGCTCCACAAGCCCGTTTGCCTATTTGGCCGACAAAAGTGTTCCGGTTTCTCAATCTCGATGAGGATATTCAATTATAATATCTTATGCTTAACTTCCTAAAACATTTATATTAAATTTTACACAAACTAATCTTCAGCATTTTACAGGTGCATCATTAGGTCTTTGTTGAACATGTCTACACGTTCTAAGTCTACTTTCTCTTCTTTCCTCAGAATAGTCAGAATGAGACATACATTTAGCAGTGAAAATTTCAAATATGAGTAAACTGTGAAGAATAGATAAACAAATATATATTACACCTTCAATTTAATGTACAAGTTCCCAGAATGAGCTCCTCGGCCCCCACTGTTGCCGGCTTTTGCTACACGAATAGTATCTCCAGATTCAACACCTGAACACACAAAATAAAGCATATTTATAAAATAACAGATGATCCTGTCCCGCTGTTCAAGCCTCGGCAGTTGGGCGCCAAACTCTTGGGATCAATTCCCACCATCACTTAGGGAGAAGGGTAGAGGCTAAAAAAGTACATCAAACAAAAAGTATTAAGATGAATATAAAATCATTCTTTTGTCATTAACGATTCAAATGATTCTTAGGTTCCATCTCACGAAACCTCTCTCTTACATGATCAAAGTAGGTTTTCCACATTACAGACCCTATACCAAGCACATCATATGCCTAAAAAATCAAAGTTAACGAATGTATATAAACATCAAGATGTTTCTTAAACAATACTTGGACATCGCATACAACACTTTCCAGCCTTTTCATTTCCAAACACGAAATTAAACATGCTACTCAAACTTCTCAATTGAACAAACTTCAAACTAAATTTAATCTGTAGGTAATGTTTTCTTGGAAGTACTAATCACTGAAAAGACTTCCAAGGAATACACCCCAGACAACCTTGCACATTATAGGGATGTACAATCTTGACCCAACCTCTTAAATGCTTAGTAACATCTCTTTTTAAAAATTTCTTAGATATACGTTTGGTCTATTCTGAGCCAACCACTTGAATATTTGCAAGAACATCACAAAGCAATGTTCTTCTGAGGTCATACTCATAATGGAGAAATATATGACAAAAACTTTAATAAAAATTAACTTTTTCAGTCAAAGAAGCAGAGACTTTTTCATCCTTACCAACAGCTTAGAACACACTCTCCAGATACAAGTACAATACTGGCACATCTCATAATGTTATTCTTTTAATTGTGAGTGCCATTGAACATGTAGCAGATGCAAAAAAATTCCAAACAATCATAATTCGCAACATTAAAAACTGAATTATGCAGACACTAAAGTGTCCCATTACCACACACACAAATCAAGTCTTGCATACACTTCGACATCTAAAAGAACCAAAAGCACTTCAGCAGACCACTTTCCACAGCATTACAATGAGAGAGCATGTAGACAGCTTGTAAAGATCAAAGATAAACCATGATTTCCTTTCCCACCTTTTCATTTCACCCTAGAACTTTTCAAACATTCAGTGTGCATGAATTCAAGATTACAATAGCAATAATGTATGCATACAAAGAGAATTATTCAGTCAACAACCAAACCGATTCTATATTGTGTTCATGATTTAGAGGAAACTTTATCAGACTATTGAAAGCTGTTCTTTTTTATTTTCTTGGATTGGTAAAAGTTATATTTCATTCCCATATTCATTGTACAATCACAAGGATGCACCTAATAATCAGCCAGGTGCTGAGAATTGGTCTCGTCTCCTGAGACCCGACAAAAAGAAACTGACAACCCGACTATTGACAGCTTTTCTAAACATTTTTCTTTTCACAATAAACAACAATCTTGGGTTTTGAACCCTCCTAAGGTCGTCACGATTGACCAAGATACATGTTGTCAGAAACAGAAGAAATTAGGGATTCCTATACATGGTTGGCTTAATCTGCATGAGTTATCTCAGTTCTTCAACCGACTGGAAAAATAAAAGCAAAATATCAAACCATAGTAACGTTGAAGTTAGGATAATTTGATAATTTCATTTCACTATGTGCTTTTCAAGAGGAAAGGAACTAACCTGCTGGGAGATTGACAGTGACCTCCTTGATGCCATTAACCACTCCGAAACCTTTACACTCTTTACAAGTTCCCTACAAGTGACAAGATCACTAAGATATATAGAGAAAGAAATGGGTAGCTTAGAGATATTTACTTCTTCTGCAGCAAACCTTTATAATACGACCAGACCCTTTACAAGTTGTGCAAGTTGCTGTGAATGGAGGAACTGTGACCTGAAAATAAATTTAGAAGACATTTAAAGAGACCAGACATTAACGAAATACACATTTTCTTTGAGTAATTTCTGAATACTAACTTTTCCAACACCATTGCAAGTTGGGCACACTTTTGGTTTCGTACCAATTGGATAACCAATTCCATCTACAAAACAAAAGAAAGAAGACATAAGATCTTAACCATAGTATAAGTTTTCCAAAAAATACTAGTGCCTCTTTTAATACATCCAAATTCTATTTTGTTTGCTAGAGTTTTGTTTAATAAATAGTATTTTTCACATCAATTTGAAGCTTACGTAATTTTAAACTTAAAAACTGCGTGTTTTGAACACATCCCAAGAAGTTAGACCAGATACAAATTGCTAAGTGAATGGCACTGATAGAATCAAGTAAATATTACCAAATACAGTTTTGAAGAAACTGGGTGTTCAAAATGAATCTATGATTTCAATTGAAGTAAACAAGTGTATAATATAACAGCAATAACTCACTGCAGGAATCGCAAGGAACATTTGCATCAAAGCTCAAGTGCCGTGCGCAACCTTGTGCAGCTTCAGAGAAAGAGAGCGTCAGATCCACCTAAAATGTCAAAATCTTAGCTTTGATAGACGAAACTAACTTAAAGTCCTACCGAGACCTCGTTAAAAAACAAGTTAACCTGAACATCAACTGCAAATTCTTCAGTGTCATTTTCAAAAACCTGAAGAAACATCAACCTCGCCACAATTAGATTTTACAACTGAAAATCCAGATTATAAAGAAAATCACTTGAGGAATGTGAAGTGATAAATGGGATATACCTCAGAGAATATTTTGTGGAATGCATCAGAAAAATGCACTCGATAAGCATCACTATTTACATCTGCTTCTGTCTTAGCATATTTAAAGTTGTCTGCTTCTCTCGTAGCATATTCTCTTTGTGTGGGACCCCTACTACGCTCCTGCAGTAAATATGTTAAAATAAAGGATTTTTGTTACTATGGATCACAGTACGAAATTGAGTGGTACAAAACGATGCCTACTATATAAGAAGTAACATATATTTTGTTATGAAGCCTACCTTGTCATATTGTGCTCTCTTTTCCGGATCGCGCAAAATCTGGAAATTACCTTGGGCAACAAAGGAAAAATCAAACTATAAACCTTACAGAACCGAAAGTAAAAGTTATGCAGTTAAAGGCAATGGGCGCAAGCTTAAGCGCTTCTAAGCAAGAGGCACAAGTGGTAAGTCTAGAGCATAGAAATGGGCCTAGGTGTGCCTATGACTCCTAGAGTAAATGTTTTCAGAAATAAAAACAATGAAAATTATATAATTAAATAACTCAGGAAACAGATAAATATACACTAAAGACCAGATAAAGTGTATATAGTCACCACAAGAACAAACCTCATAGGCATCTCTAATCTCTTGAAATTTCCTCTTCGCTACAGGATTGCTTTTATTTGTATCTGGATGGTATTTCTTGGCAAGCTGCATATTTTTTCAAAAGAAAGGAACCATTAATAATTACAAAATACCAATGAGGTAGATAAAATACATGAAAACAGCTTCTAAAAATTGGAGCTCGCAGCCAAACACATTCAAGCACACAAGGCAATAAAACCTAACAACATGAAAACATAGCCGTGCCCTAAAACACATATGATTCCTTACAATGACCTACCGCAAGAAAAGCCTTTTTTATTTCAACTTGACTAGCACTCTTAGAAACACCAAGAACTTCGTACACATCTTGCTCCCTCGAACCTATTTTAAATAAAAAACCAAAATTAAATAAATAAGTAAAACATCTACATATCTACTACAAAACTTTATTCTTAATAATAACATATACTAATTTGCAGTATATAAAAAACATAGTTGAGAAAGTACCTGTAGAGTTAAAAAACCGCTTTGTCAAGTATAGTGTCGCGGATGATATTTCATATGGTACTCTACTATAACTCGGGTAGCAACTATACATATCTGGAAAAAAAATATATTATATATATACACTTACAATAACAAAATAATGTACATAAAAATTGGTTTCATAAGAGAAAGAATTTACTCTGTGGTAAAAATGACAGTTGTCGCGGTCCATGGTTATAGAGAAACTCATAAGTTGCTAAAGAAGCTGGTAACTGCTGCACACAATAAAAAAAATAGAAAAAACAAAATGCATTGGTTTTAGTTTTTGAGTAATAGTATTTGATGAATTAAATGAATTAGAATAAGGGGATTGGATTCTTACACGTCGAGTTTGTAATAGTGATTTTGAAGCAAACCCTAACCAACCAAATCTACTCATTTGTTTTCAGAATTTATATAGACAAGAGATTTTGTTTGGGGAAATCTATTACTATTAGGTTGGGTGAAAAAATATTAACGGTGTTGTGATGGAAGAAAATGATTAAAAAGGTTTGAGAAATTGGCGGGGAAGGTATCAATGCAAGAAGTGTTTTAAGGAACCATCTGGCTACTTCAGTACACTTCACACTTTGAACGAGGTCTCAGACTCTCAGTACTTCAGTAGTCATTTAGGGAGACGGCCGTGGTCAGGGTTCATTCCATTCGGTTGGTAGGCCGGCCAGCCCAACTCTTTGAGTCTTTGACATTTTTTTTTATAGACCCCAAGCCCAAGCCCAAGCCCAAACCCAAGCCCAAGCCCAAGCCCAAAATATAATGCTTCTATTTAAATAAAAAGTAAGCGCAATTATAACAAATTAAGTAATTAACCATCCATCCTCTTGTACCCCGGACTTTACTATCCACTATTCCACTCCACAGACAAGGCCCTCACATGTTTGTGGGCTGAGGCTAGTCGATCCGGGCCTCAAACTTTTGAGAGGAGGGTAAGGGCTACGACTTTAAAACTCAGGCCCTTTCTAATCCTTCAATATTTATCACATATATTTTTTGATTATTTCTATTGTAATTTATTTTATTTTAATATTAATGCACTAAACATCACTTAAAAAAACGCTTATTTTTTAAATTTGCCAACTTTATTATTGTATTTTAATATTTTCTAAAATGAATTTAGTTAATTATAATTAAGAAATGTAAGTTTAACAAGTAATTTAGTAGTTCAAAGTTTTAATTGTGAAGTGAGCACAATTTTATCATTTTTAACAATTTTTTTAAAATTTATTTTATTAATTAAATATTCAAATGTAAGACATAATATTCGGCCCGCAAGTTTGGCCCTTAATCTAGGCCCGGCGGATTGAAAGGCAGGTAAGGAATTCGAGATTTAAGCATTGGCCCGGGCCTGACGGGTTTCGTTCTTTGAGGCCCGGCCCATTTGACATCCCCACAGTATAACCACCTGAAGCTAATCGACTCTGGAGTCTGGAAGCTAACTTCGTCGCAGACATGACGATGCGCTCGCTCTCTTCGCTTCTTAAACGGTAACACTATCAACACCTCATTTCATAATCTATTTAATATTTTCCAACATTTATTTTCTCAATCTAACATTTCATTTTTTTTTTTGTTAAACTCAGACCTCTAATTGAGAGAATAAACTCTCACCCAGCCCTTAAATTGAACCAAACCCGGTTTCTCTCAAACACATTCTCATCCATCCCTTTGGAAAGCGATGATGATCTCGAGAAATCCAAACAAGATGATTTAAAAACCAAGATATTTAAACTCAGATTCTCAAAGCGAAGTGTTATGACCTTGTTAGAAAAATGGGTTGCTGATGGAAATAATGTCACTCTTTTCGAGCTTCGGAACATTGCTAGAGATCTTAATAAGTCACAGCGTTACAAGCATGCACTCGAGGTAAGAAATTGTATAAACTAATATAGCTTGTGTTCATTAAAGTTTTTTATTGTTTTATTTTGCACAATGTCTGTTTTATTATATACTTTTATGAAGAAAAATAGTGCACTGTTCGATTGCCAAGACATTCGTGTTGGAAATTCTAAACACAAGAATTTCCTAATAACGGAAACCCTAGATATGGTCTATAGAGAATATAGGGTATATTGATTTACTTAGAAAGGGTATATTGGTTTACTTAGGAATTGCAGATTATAGTGGTTTACTAAACAAAAGTCTTTCCTTAATTACGATATTTCTACCATGATAGATAGTGAAAATCTTATGAATTAGGAAACTAAGGTCCTCTCTCTACCTATAAATATGTATTGATTTCCATCAATCAATTTAATTCATCAAAAACACAATTGCGGTTTATAGGCTAAGAGAGAGAAATCTAGTTCTCCCCCATTAAAGATTCTCGCAAGCAAGCATGATTTCGGATAAAAGTATGTTTATTTATGAGTATTATTATATGATTAACATGTGATTGAAAATCCTGGTTTATGATCTTAAGAATCATTTTATATGTGGTATCAGTTGCTCGTGTTGTAATCATGTGTTTAATCCAATAATAATCATGTCATATCGTGTTAAGATGATTATAGTTTCCATATCATTGTTATTATGAATCGTAATCGATACTATTGATATGGTATTAAATTTGTTACTGTCGAATTTAACTTTACTGTAAAAGAATGAGTTTTTTCGTCACGGGTATGTTATTAAGAGATATTAGTGTACTATGTATCACTGTTCATGTTTCATGTGTATCGGTATGTCTGTTCCATCTATTTCATTGATTACAGTTTCACGTCAAAAACCCAAATCTTTCCGTTTTTCCATGTTTAGATTTATTATCTAAAGATTTAAAGCAAGATATTGTATCGGCTATTTTTGTTTTTCTCTTACCTGTTGGTTAATGGATGAAAATTAGATTCATTTAGCATGTTTTATTTCGCCGGATTTCGGTGTTATTACTGGTAGTCGGTGCCCTTATTGGTACTTGTTGACGTCGGATTTCGGTGATTTATGATAAGAGTTTTTACTGTAATCTGTTATTTAATTGGGCTTTATAATGACTGGTTATTATATGCTTTGCATATGTTTAATTAGTTAAGTAAAGTATCCAAGATTCCTTTAAAAGGTTCTGGTTGGTTTGTTCTAGTGGAGAAGATGTTGATGACATTATCTCTTTTGTTAGCCGGGCCTAATAACATATAATGAACAAAGCCCATATGTTTTATTGTTTTTGGGCCTTAAGTCAATAAAACCCAGCTCATGCTATTAGCTTTTTGGATCTAGCCAATTGGATTGGGTCTGTTTTGACCGACTGGGCCCTAACTCCTTTAAGTGCTAGCCGGGTAAGAACTGACCCAAAAAGACTGGTCCATATCCAGACCCAACTAAAGAATCCTGTTTGACCTTTAAGCTTTTTTAACTTGTTTTGATGCATATAATTCGTTACGACTCCGTTTTTTTTTCGTATAAGTAGTTATTTCGAAGCTTTTTTCGAGATATATGTTTTAGATTAATAAATTAAATTGACTAATATTCATATTATGATGATTTGGAGTTCACCACAGTGATCCCAACTATGTTAATGAATATTGATTTAATTTTAACATTCATATTATGACTTGGTATTCACCATAGTGAACCAAATATGTTTTGAATGTTAGACTAAGTAATATTATTGTTTGTTTATTCAATTATATTTTGAGTTACCCACAGGTACACCAAGCATGCTAGATTGAATAAACGTTAATTGGTCATACATGTTCATTGGTTAAATGAGTATAGGATATCTGCAGATACCATGCTTGTTTGATTATTGAACATGTCAACCAATTAATAGAAAAAACTTAGTCATATTCATTTTGTTGTGTTTGTGTCTCAAAGTTTAATGTAGTGAGCATGTTTATTATCTTGCATTTTCTCTCCCTGTTGCTCTTAATTTGCAAGCTTCATCTGTTTCCATTCTTAATGGAACTAACTTCTCAGAATGGAATGAGCAAGTTCCGTTCAGTTTGGGTGTTCTAGCCCTTGATATGGCAATTCTCTGTGACAAACCCGCTGATCTTACTGCGGTAAGCACTGACGCAGAGAAAAGCATTCATCAGGCATGGACTAGATCAAATAGATTGAGCATGATGTTCATGCGAATGATTGTTGCAAATAACATCAAATCTACCCTACCTGAAACTGATAATGCGTTGGATTATCTGAAAAATATCAAAGAACGTTTTGACCGATCCGATAAATCTCTTCTTTGGAAAACTTATGGCTGACCTTACCACCATGCATTTTGATGGTACTCGAACCATGCATGAGCATGTTCTTGAGATAACTAATCTAGTTGCTAAGCTAAATAATTTAGGAATGATTGTGGGCGATTCTTTTCTCGTCCAGTTTATCCTAAACTCATTGTCTGCTCAGTATGGGCCATTGCAAATTCACTATAACACTATTAAGGACAAGTGTAATGTGAATGAATTGGCAAACATACTGATTTAAGAAGAGGGCAGACTTAAGCAGCAGAATAGCCATGTTGTTCATTTTATGGTTGAAGGCGATAAGAAGAAGAAATTTGGAAAGCAGACTGGAAAAGGCATTAAGCGTGGGCCATCCAGTCAAAACGAACCTAATCAACCTGCACCAAAGAAAGGACGAAAGGATGACAAGTGCCATTTCTGTAAAAAAGAGTGGACACTTTCAGAAAGACTGCATAAAACGCAAAGCTTGGTTCGAAAAGAAGGGTAAGCCTTGGGCTTCGTATGTTTCGAATCAAATTTAATTGAAGTTCCTTCTAACACTTGGTGGTTTGATTCTGGTTCTAACGTTCACATTTCGAACACGATGCAGGGATTCCTTTCAACCCGGACCACAAGTCCAAATGAAGCCTATTTTTTCATGGGAAATAGGGTAAAAGCACCAATTGAAGCCTTCGAGACCTTTCGTTTAGTGTTAGATTTTGGCTACCACTTAGATTTAGAACAAACCCTTTATGTTCCTTCTGTTTCCCGAAATTTAATTTCCTTGTCCAAACTTGATAGCGATGGTTTTTCATTACAAGTAGGATCTGGTTGCTTCAATTTAATAAAGAATGCCAAGTTTATTGGTTTGGGATTTCTTGTTAATGGCTTATATCAACTCAATCTTGAGCACTCCTTTTCTGAATCCCTTCTTACCTTGCATCATAATGTTGAACTAAACGTAGCTTAACGAATGAAAGTTCGTCCTTTTTGTGGCATTAAAGACTGGGTCACATATCCAGAGAAAGATTTAAAAGATTAGTAAAAGAAAAGGTTCTCTCGAATCTTAATTTTACTGATTTTGGTGTGTGGATTGCATTAATGGCAAGCAAACCAAACACACAAAGAAAGGAGCCACAAGAAGTACACATCTTCTTGAAATAATTCATACAGACATTTGTGGACCTTTTGATGTTCCATCTTTTAGTAGTGAAAAATATTTTATTACCTTTGTAGATGATTTTTCCCGATATTATTATCTTTATCTTTTGCATGATAAATCTCAATTTGTGAATATTGTTGAAATATTCATAAATGAGATTGAGAGGCAATTAGATAAAAAGATGAAAATTATAAGATCTGATAGAAGTGGTGAATTTTATGGAAGGTATGATGAGATAGGACAACATTGTAGTCTTTTTGCTAAACTCCTTGAGTGTCTTGGAATATGTGCTCAGTACACAATGTCAGGTTTTCCTTGGCAGAATGGTGTAGCTAAAAGACGCAATAGAATTCTTATGAACATGGTTAGGAGTATGATGAGTAATTCTAACTTACCTATATCATTGTGGATGCATGCTCTTAGAACTGCAGTGTATATCTTGAATAGGGTCCCCAGTAAAGCAGTTCCCAAGACTCCTTTTGAACTGTGGAAAGGATGGAAATCCAGTTTAAGACATTTACACATTTGGGGATTCCCAGCAGAAGGAAGAGTATATAACCTACAAGAAAGGAAATTGGATCCGAAAACCATTAGTGGTTTTTTCATTGGTTATCCAGAAAAGTCCAAAAGGTATAAATTTTACTATTTTAATCATACTACAAGAATAGTTGAAACCGGAAATGCTAAATTCATTGAGAATGGCGAAGTCAGTGGGAGTGACAGAATTAAAAAGTTGTCATTCAAGAAATTAGGGTACAATTTCCCATACCACGAATTACTAATGCTATTGTTGTTCCTCCTGTCGTTAACCCTGCCAATAACGAACCTGTTGTTGACTGTCAATAACAAAGAGCAACATATGAATAATCAACAACTCTATAATGAAGTTGTCGCTATTGAACAACCTGTTAATGCACCACAAGAAGTAGCATTAAGAAGATCTCAAAGACCACGAAGATTAGCTATTTCAAATGATTACGTAGTGTATTTCCAGGAATCAGAATTTAACATTGGGATTACTAAAGATCCGGTCACGTATTCACAAGCCCTTAAATGCAACAATTTTGCGAAATGGATTGATGCCATGAATGACAAGATGTAATCTATGGAACTTAATGATATCTGGGAGTTAGTCGATTTACCTGAAGGACAAAAGACAGTCGAAAACAAATGGCTCTTTAAGACCAAATACGACTCTCAAGGTAAAATCGACAAACATAAAGCTAGACTTGTAGCCAAAGGTTTCACTCAACAAGAAGGCGTTGATTACAATGAGACCTTCTCTCCAGTTTCTAAGGACTCTTTGAGAATCATTATGGCATTGGTAGCTCATTTTGACTTAGAGTTACATCAAATGGATGTGAAAATGGCTTTTCTGAATGGGAGTTTAGACAAGGAAGTCTATATGGTTCAACCAAAAGGCTTCATAAAAGAAGGAAAGGAAAATATGGTATGTAGGTTAAAGAAATTAATATACGGACTTAAACAAGCTTCCCGACAATGGTACAAAAAGTTTCATAGTACCATTAGTTCCTTTGGGTTTACTGAAAACATTGTTGATCGATGTATATACTTGAATATCAGTGGGAGTAAGTTTATTTTTTTGGTTCTGTATGTTGATGACATTTTACTACCCAGCAGTGGCCTTGGTCTATTACATGACACTAAGGATTTTCTTTCCAAACACTTTGAAATGAAAGATATGGGTGAGGCATCTTACGTGATAGGAATAGAAATATTTCGTGATAGATCACGTGGATTGTTTGGATTGTCTCAAAAGGCTTACATTGACAAAGTTTTGGAAAGATTTAACATGTCAATGTGCGATCCAAATGTTGTTCCAATTCAGAAAGGGGATAAGTTCAACTTAAGTCAATGTCCTAAGAATGAATTGGAACGAGAACGAATGAAAGATATCCCTTATGCTTCTCTTATAGGGAGTTTGATATATGTACAGGTTTGCACTAGGCCAGACATTAGTTTTGCAGTTGGCATGCTAGGCAGATATCAAAGCAATCCAGGGATTCACCATTGGAAAGCCGCTAAGAAAATGCTAAGGTATTTGCAAGGGACAAAGGATTATATGCTCACATATAGGAAAGTTGACCATCTTGAGGTAGTTGGTTACACAGATTCAGATTTTGGTGGATGTGTAGATAGTAGGAAAAGCACTTTTGGTTATGTGTTCCTTTTATCTGGAGGAGCAGTTTCATGGAAAAGTGCAAAGCAAACTATCATTGCTTCATCTACTATGGAAGCTGAATTTGTAGCATGCTTTGAGACTACAGTTCATGGATTATGGTTGCGGAATTTCATTTCAGGACTTAGAGTTATGGACTCTATATCTAAGCCGATGAGAATTCATTGTGATAATACCACAGCTGTATTCTTTTCGAAAAATGGTAGGTATTCTAAAGGTATTAAGCACATGGAAATGAAATACCTTTTAGTCAAGGAAGAAGTTCGGAACCAGAGAGTGTCAATTGAACAATTGAACACATTAGTATGAGTGTTAATATAGCAGATCTACTTACGAAAGGGCTATCACCCAAGGTATTCAAGCAACATGCTGAAAGTATGGGCCTTGAGTGTCGCCAGTAGTTGTCATTTTGTGGATTTTCTTTAGTGCTTATTGCATTGACATAATTTTGAGCTCATTTTAGAATGTTTTGAATTTTTCTGTTTTCCATTATTTATGTACATGTAAGTGAATGGATGAATGATAACAGAAACAGTCTTTTTGATAAGACATTATTGGACCATTATTGATACTTCTTACTTAAGACCTAGTTGAGAAGATCATTGGTGTTGTGGTACATGGAAGGAACCATGTAGCTTAATTTGCATAGAACCGCTATGACTCACATCAATGATTCTATTAACTATGGTATTTACGATAACCGTTAAATGTTAACGCGGCATTTACGCGCGCCTAATGTTTTCTAAATTAAACCATAAACGATATTATCCTCCTATGGACCAAGTGGGAGACTGTTGGAAATTCTAAACACAAGAATTTCCTCATAACGGAAACTTAGAGAATATAGGGTATATTAGTTTACTTAGAAATTGCCGATTGTAGTGGTTTACTAAACAGAAGTCTTTCCTTAATTACGATATTCCTACCATGATGGATAGTGGAAATCTTATGAATTAGGAAACTAAGGTCCTCTCTCTACCTATAAATATGTATTGATTTCCATCAATCAATTTAATTCATCAAAAACACAATTACGGTTTATAGGCTAAGAGAGAGAAACCTAGTTCTCCCCCATTAAGGATTCTCGCAAGCAAGCATGATTTCGGATAAAGGTATGTTTATTTATGAGTATTGTTATGTGATTAACATGTGATTGAAAATCCTGGTTTATGATCTTAAGAATCATTTTATAATTCGACTTGTAAAGTGATGCGCGTTTGCAGATATCAGAGTGGATGGTTAGGAACCTAGAGTTTGAGTTATCAGACTCTGATTACGGGGTTCGTATAGATTTGATGACTAAAGTTTTCGGTATTGATGCTGCTGAACGTTACTTTGAAGGTCTCCCTTTGGAAGTGAAAACTGGTGAAACCTACACTTCTCTCCTTCACTCTTATGCTGGGTCAAAAATGACTGAAAGGGCGGAGAATTTCTTTCAAAGAGTCCAGGAAGAAAACGTCAGCTTGAATGCCATGATGTATAATGAGATGATGACGTTATACATGTCGGTTGGGCAATTGGAGAAGGTTCCTTCAGTTATTGAAGATATGAAAAGACGGAAGGTTTCTCCGGATCTATTCACTTACAATCTCTGGATAAGTGCTTGTGCTGCCAATCTGGACATTGACAGCGTGAAGAGTATTCTTGACGAAATGAGTTGTGATCCCAACTCAGATGGAGGTTGGGAAATATACAGGCAACTGACCAGTATTTATATTAATGCTGGTAATCTTGTGAATTCAGATGGAACCTCTGTTGTTGAGACTGAGAGAAAAATTACTCAGAAAGAATCTATAACCTATGACTTCCTTATAATACTTTACACTGGCCTGAAGAACAAAGAGAAGATAAATCAAATTTGGAAGTCATTGAGAATGGCTCCAATGAAAATGACTAGCAGAAACTATATATGTGTCATTTCCTCTTATCTGATGCTTGGGCATTTCAAAGAAGTGGATGAAGTTTTTGAGCAGTGGAAGCAATCTACCACAACAGATTTTGATTCCTATGCATGCAGTAGACTTTTAAGTGCTGTTGCGGGAGCTGGTCTAGTGGACAAAGCTGATGGGCTTCGTGCGCTTATGATACAGAAAAATTGCAACCCTGAAGATGAGCCACACTAAAACACTAATTTGTGTTTCTTCTAAGAGGCACTGAAAATGTGTAGAAGCAGTTTTTATGTGTTCTAGACATTTGGAACTGGCAAGGGATGAGTAATTTGCGCTTAAAATGTTCTTTTGATCTTTTTCTTTCTACCTTTTCGTTTGTTTGCCTTTGATTATTGAATCTATTGAATCTCTGGCTGCTTGATATTCCAAAAGATAATCAAATGACTGTCTTTTTTATTTCATGTGATAATATAGATTATGAGGGTCTGGCATGAATTTATCTCCTTTATTTCATGCTCACTAGTCATAAAACTGCTATAAATTACAAAACAAAACGAACGTAAATAAATAGGATAGAATAATATATACAAGGATCTTAAAGTTGATGTTTCCTCTATGGACTATGGTCCTCTGCCCCCAGTAAGCTTGCGATTTTGGGGTCTCCCTTTTATTCACTGGCTGTACTGGTTATTGTTTATATACGTATATTGCAGTAGGACTTCCTATCTAAATAACTCTGACCTGGCTTGAACAATTCATTCTGCTTCAGTATCGGCTGGAACTGTTGATGGGAAAACCTGACATAATTTGTACCCGTTATTGTCTGGTGCTGTCTATGAGTGAAATTATGCTGCATGCACCATACTGTTGGACCTAAATGTGGTATCCATAATGCAGATAATGTCATGGATGAATTCTCAAAACAGTTTCCGGATGTCGACAGCTGATCATGCCATCCTATTAGAGTTGATCATCAAAGTCAGAAGTCTAGCAGAAGCTGAAGAATATTTTGAGAATATACCTGATTCCAGTTCTCAGAAAGCTGCATGCATCCCTCTTCTGCAGTCATATGTGAAGGAAAGAGAAACTGGAAAAGCAGAAGCTCTCATGTTGAAGATGCAGGCCTTGGGATACACTGTGAACCCACATCCCTTCAACGAGATGATGAAGCTGTATGATGCCACTGGCCAATTCAAGAAAGTTCTTTACGTGATCCAACAGATGAAGCATAACAGAATACCTCGAAATGTACTCTCCTACAACATTTGGATGAATGCATGTAGTCAATTATCAGGGGTTGCAGCTGTAGAGACGGTGTGTAGGGAAATGCTAAATGACAAGAGTGTCAAGGTGGGTTGGAGTACTCATTCTACTCTAGCCAATATCTACATAAACTCAGGCCTCGTTGAAAAGGCAACTGCAGCCCTTAAAACTGCTGAACAGATGCTATCAATGCATAAGAGACTCGGTTATTTTTTTCTCATAACACTCTATGCCAGTTTGGGCAATAAAGATGGAATTCTCCGACTTTGGGAAGCTAGTAAAGCTGTGACAGGGAGAATGACTTCTGCAAATTACATGTCGATATTGTTGTGTTTGGTTAAGATTGGTGATATTGCAGAAGCAGAGAAAGTTTTTAGGTCATGGGAATCAGAGTGCAGAAAGTACGATATCAGAGTGTCCAATATCCTTTTAGGTGCTTACGTTAGGAGTGGATGGATTGACAAAGCCGAGTCATTGCATCTCCACACCTTGGAGAAAGGTGGATGTCCAAATTATAAGACATGGGAGATTCTTATGGAAGGATGGGTGAAAAATAAGGAGATGGATAAAGCTATCTCCGCAATGAAGAAAGGGTTTTCTATGTTGAAACATTGTGATTGGCGTCCATCATCTACAACTGTTATGGCGATTGCAGAGTACTTTGAGGAGTGTGGGCGATATGAGGAGGCACAGAAGTATGTTATGGTTCTCCGACGTTTGGGCATTGCTAGTTTACCTCTGTATAAGTCCTTGCTCAGAGTGTTTGTTCAAGTGCAGAAACCAGCTCCTGACATCCTTAAGATGATGGAGAAAGATAATATTGAGATAGATGAGGAGGTTTGTGTACTTGTGAAGTGTTTGAATCAGATAAATGCTGTTGAAAAGTGATAGGAGTTTATTGTAGCTTTGAAGACAGGGATAGAAGTTTAACATTTTGTAAGCCATTCTCTCGCCTTTATCAGACCGTGAAACTGAGCAGATGGAGAGTAGTAAACTTCAGTTAAGACTTGAGAATAAATTGCTTAGGTAAAAAGTGAGGCCTTTACAGACACGACAGGGTGCGTGGAAAAAGAACATATTCTTAGAACTGCGAGTCAGAGTATGAGTTACAAGCCGATTGAGGTGGACACCAGAATTATCAGTTGTAAGTTGCTATTACTGCTCTCAACCTTAATTTCTTTGTAGAGTTCTACAATTTATTAGATGTTGAAGACAACTTTCCAAAGTATGATAGTTGGGCTAATCCCTTAATCAAAGGCCCCAGAAAGTAAAACTCATCTTCTTAGGCTGGACCGCTGGACAGTCTAAGTGTGTAGATTTTCGGACAACCAGCTAACAGTTAGGCTAGTAGGTTATATGTAGCATACATTGTACCTGGGGAAAGAGATGAGTTTTTTAAGTGACTGTAAGATATTGGTTACTGAACAATCCCATATATAAAGCGTACTCTTTTTCATCACAAACAGATTACAGATCAAATACAAAGCTTACACATTCTTGTCAAATATATACTAGATTAATACAGACTGGTAGTGTGGGAGAAACAGACGTTATATTGTATTGAGTAACAATGACGAATACTTTTAAGTTGATGCAGCTACGAGTTGCTCTCGGAAGATCTTGTTTTTCTCCAGTAATTTATCTCGTGGTGGCAACCTCTCTTTCACAATTTCAACATCAAGAAAGTTTTGGAACCATTCACTGAGCAAAGGCATGGTTTCTTTGTCCACGATGTTTATTCCAGTAATTTCTTCAATCACTCCTATCCAGTAAGCAATCCAACCAGCAACAACGTCAACAAACCCAATCGTCTCACCACCAAAGAATTTACCCCTGAGACCCTTTTCAAAAGTTTTCAGAATCTCTCTAGCTTCTTTGGTAGCATTCTCTTGCGCCTCGCCTACCGTAGCGAAGACACTGAATGCTGCTGTCTTACACTGCAAAGATAAAAAAGAAAGACCATGAAAGACGAAAGATCACAACATCCACTCCAGCAAAAAAACATCACATTTTTCTTTCAAATGTATTAGTTCAGCTGATGAAACATGTTACAATATTTGGTTAAGTTGTAGCTCCCTAGCTATATTATACATCTGTTAGAAATTTTACCTTATCTTCCGCATACTTAGCCCAAAAACGAGCCACGGCTCTATCATAAGGATCATCTGGAAGGAGTGGGTACTGTTTCCATGTCTCGTCAATATATTCGACAATCACAAGCGATTCAGCCACTGGTTTGCCATTGTGAACCAGCACAGGTACCTTTTTATGAACTGGATTGTACTGCAGTAGCATGGGGCTCTTGTTGTTGTTGAAGAGGTCTTCATCTAAGTATTCGTATTCTACCCCCTTCAGTTTCAGAGCCCATTCAACTATAAGAGAAAAAGGTCCCCCTCGGAACCCAATTAATATCACTTCATCTGTAGCCATTAACCTATCTCTCTTGTTATTTTTAGGCAAGCGTTCGTCTCCTATATTTATAGCCAACCTCTCAAAAGATTGATGTGGTCGCATACGTCATTTGGCTGACTTTTTTCTATAAAAACAAAAAATATAAAGTTCCGTGCACATAAATGTTGCTGAATGACAACATTATCTAGCAAATGAATAATACGCAAAATTATCTTTTCCAAATGAGAGCGTAGTTGAAGCAATTAGCTGATGACACATGGAACTTTGGTCACGTGCTTCAAGCTGATTATTATTCAGAACTTTCTGCGTCAACTAATTGCAGTCAATCCAAGACTAATTACATGAAAGTGATATCACAGTTTTGCCTTTTTAGACAAGGAAATGCATAATGATCACTCAGGAGACTTTTTGTTTTTGGTTACAGTAAAAGTGGATATCCAAATATTCGAATCCGAAAATTTGATATTATCTGAAAATTTCGGATTTGGATTCAGATATTTTTTTTTTTGTCCGAACTGGTTTCAGATACTGACATATCCGCATCCGATAATATTCTATCCGATTTAAAAAATTAATAGTTATTATATATAATTAATTTATTCATTTTTTATTGTATAAAATATTATATAAAATCATGAACTAATAATATAAAACTATAATAACAAAATAATAATAATAAATGACGAATATAATATTTATACTAGTTTTTATAGTGGTAAAATGAATTATTCAAAACAAATAAAATTTTAATTAATTTTAATTTTTGGATCGGATATTATCCGATATCCGTTTCGGATATCCGAAATCGGATTTGGATAACTTTTTTAATATCCGTCGGATTCGGATTTGGATTCAGATATCGGTATAAATTTTCGGATTCGGATTCGGATTCGGATATAGCCATATCCACATCCGAACCTATCCGTTTGCACTCCTATTTTTTGTTACGGTGATATTACGAAATGTACAAACATCAGCTAATAAGTCATTAAAAAGTAAACTATTAACACAATGTTATAGTTTGGTGTTTCTGAATGATTGGAATTCCGACAAATCCAAAAAACTGACATTTATAATATTTCAACCAATGTTATATTTGGAATTTCAATAAATTTTGAAATTATCAATATTTTGACTCCATACTGTTTTTTTCCGGTTTTTTGAAAAATCGAAATATTAAACAGAATTCCAATATTCTGTTAGGAATAATTAACACTGAATACACCATATGGTACCACTAGCCAAACCACTAAGCTAGAAGGTAGATTTTCTCTCTCGACTATTGGATGTGACAACCATGTAGGATCACTAGTCTGGTTAGACCTGACAAAATGATCAACAACAAAGTTACCTTCCCTGTACATCCAATGCTAAGATTTCAACAATAACATGTCTTTGATATCCATTATAATTGTTAGGATTTTTTTTTTTTTTTTATGTGAAAATTTTATTCATAATGATAACGAATTTTACAAATAATTAGGACAAGCGTGTAACAAGCTACACTGCAAGTCCATTATGAATAGAAAATTCTATCATTTAAAAAAAAAAAACTCGTTAAAACCAGCTGTCATAACGTTACAGTTCATAACTTTCTGAAGTATCTTGAGGAGCTTAACAGACTATTGTTCCAAGAAATCGAAAATGTTGAAACAAAATGGAATGAAACAATGTTGGTTAGCCCTGCAAGCTTTCTTATGCTTCTCCATCTTCCCTGTCGCTGCTCTCTTAGTTGCTTCTCCCACCTCAAAGCCATCATTCCCCAACCCTACCAACGGAAAGACTCCAGTTACATCCACACATGCATGTTTCTCTCAGATCGACCAACTGTAAATCAAGACATCCGCAGGCCGAAGTGTCGATATGCCCTCATTCGGATCAGTGAGAAAGTTAACAGGAGTTTCTTTCTTCACTTGTACTCCAGCCCTCCAAAATGCATTACACAAAATGTCTATAACATGATCATGTCGGTATTTAAAACCCGAAAAATGTCTACAATGTGCTGCATGGTCTCCATAAACATCTAATATACTCTTTTTGCATACAGGGCAAAGACCACAATCAGAGTACAGAGGAATCATAAGACGATATCGAAGAATGGCACGATACACTACCTGTGACATACGCTGTCAAAGTCCCTCCATCGGAATAGCAAGTAGAAAATATTTTGCATGTTCCGATTGCAAACATCCAATGACTGCTTTCTGACGAGCAGATAACTCAAACTCCCTCTCAAGACTAACAACAATCTTACCGTAGAAAGCTTCCGCCAAAACTTTGTATAGTTTTAAGGGGACGGTAGCATTCACAGCCATAGAATCAAGGTCAAAATCGGGAAGACAGAGACGCAATGCACTGGTGGCATCATCAAGGATCTCACCTATAGGCACTGGACCACAACTCCTAAGAACGTGGTTATGAAGCTCTAAAGTCTGAAAACGGGAGGCCACAAAAGCAAAAGCAGAGACATCACATGCACAATAGATACCTAACCCACCAAAGCGTAATGGAAGCGTCGCAAAACGCCATTGCAAATCCCCGAAGCCAGGGCAATCAGAAGCTATAATACCCTGCATAACCATGCGAAGGTGCTGATCAAAAGTCTTAGCTACATCCCTAAAAAATGATATTAAGTCTGTTTTAAATGAGATTCAGTGACTCTTTGATGTTGGCAGGGTTTGAGTCCCAGACCTCTGGTATTATCACCTAAAAGTTTTACCGACTTCGCTAATCGACACCTGCTATAATTGACAAGATTTCCCAAGGCAAAAGTTGCAAATAAATCGTTCTTGATGCAACTATAGAGATACTGCAAATCAATTTCAAAGATGACATAATCCAGGTGTAATTTGATCACCATTTGCAAGCTCCTTCACAATGCCAATGTCTCGGCATAAAGAGAAAAAGCCCTCCGAATAGGAGAACTAAATCCCAATATAAAATTTCCAAAAGCATAACGTACACCACCACCAAGGGACATGGATTGTCGTACGAAGAACCATCCACATTAAATTTTTAAATAATTTGAAGGCGGTGGCAACTAATATATAGCAATGGACGAGCGCATACAAGTAACTGCAAGTTTAGTCGTCGAATGTGTAGACAACAATTCATTTGACAATTTCAATGCTTATTGAATTCGCGCCAAAAGACGTGGCAATGATGAAGTTTGCTGGAAGCGAAACTTATTTCTTTCTAACCAAAGTAACCATAGAGTAACAGGGAAGAGAGTTTGGAGTCGACCAACATCATTTGTTCTACCCAAAAAACAAAAAATATCAGCCAACCAATTCATAAAATTATCTGAGCCTCGCAGCACGAGTCGCTTGTGAGAAATTGAGTCCAAACTACACAGCCTTAGCAAAAGGACAATCAACAAATAAATGAACTTGATTTTCATCTTGTGTGGCACAAAGATAACAAGTAGGATTCACCATAAATGATTTAGCAGCCAAGAACTCGGGAGACCCGAAACTAAGTCATTTATGGCAAGGAATTATAATCCCTCTCGCTTTTTGCATGTTCAATTTAGACTCAAATAAGGTAGACGGATTACTTTAACTAATGACCAACATACTATAGATCAACTCTCACTATTTTCAGGCAAACCACAATCCCAACCGAGTATAATCAAGTGAGCGGTAGCGAACGTTTTTGAGTTGGGTTTGGAAAGTTGGGCAAATTGTTGTTTGTCTTGTGTCTTTCTGCTCCCCCCCTTCACAACTTCACTCTCTCTCTCCCCAGCCAATCTCTTCCCCGCTACTACTCCCCCGTTCACGCACACCCCTCCCCTCTTCTTCTTCTTCTTTTTCTCCTTCACTTATTCCCTCTCTCGTGACTCTCCTTCGCCCATAACCCTCCTCAACCAAACCCAACTCTCTCCAATGAATCTAGATTATTCTAGTATCTTCCAAAAAAAACTTGTTCATCCCTGGACTTGGTAAAATGTTTTCAATCCAAAGTAAATCCACCTCCGCCTCCGTAATCCACAGTTACTCACTCTTTCAATCTTAGTGTGTGTTTGTTATTTTCTCATGGAAAGGAAAGTAAATACTATGCATATGGAATGGAATGGAATGGAAAAAGGAAATAATTTTTGTTCATGGACTGGATTTGGACTTGGACTTGGTAAAATGTTAGTAACAGAGCCCAATCCAGTAAATGGGCTAACTTTTACGATGGGCCGGGTATCACGCTCCAGAATCCACAGTTCACTCTTTCTTCTCTACTAGACTTAGCTACAAACACGGAAACAACACAACAAAGAGAACAGAAATGGCGAGGCGGTTGATTTCTCCTTTAAACCGCGTGATAGCAGAAAAATTCTTTCCTACACCCCACTATTCCATTAAGGTAAAACAGTTATGTAACAACTACTCTACCAGATACTCGGAAGTTCGACCTGGAAATTCCAGTTACGATACGAGGATGCATAATCAAACTCCGGACCACTTCACTTCAAGACAAAATACATTACCAGAGGTTTTATATTTATATTATAAGTGTTTTTTTAATTTCATAACTAAAGTAGTCGCATGGTTAGTACTGAGCCTAGCAATTTTTTTTTTTTTTTTTGGGCAGGGTCAATATGTAGATGATTTAATGGAATCAAAGAGAGATACCAGCGATTCTTTAAAGGAGCCTCTAGGGAGGAATGTGTCGAAGAAGGATAAGATTAAATTTCTAGTAGATACTGTAAGTTTAAATGTTTAATACTATGTTTTTTTCGTTTTTAGAGGTTGGAATAAATCGAAGTTTTTAGTATTTGGTCGGGTTTGAAATGAATAGTTTTTGTGGAATATATTGGTTAGTAAAAATTTCAAGAAAAGAGTCCAGAGAACCAATTTCGGGGAAAACAACTCTAGAGGACACCTTTTTTTTTTTTTGGTAACTCACAATTACAAATTCTCTAAGTAATCCACCAAGGACAAAATAAGTTGGCTAGGACTTTTTACTTTTTTCAAAATACCAGTTTTACCCTTCTGTGTTATTACAAATATAAGAAATATTTATTTATTTTTTAAATACCAGTTTCACCCCTCTGTGTTATATTTATAAAGTTGAAAATTTTGGTGATTGTTCATACCCAAATAGGTGAATATACCTCAACCATTATGGTGATGTATGAACAATACCCCAAATATGTATGAACAATGATTGTTCATACTCCAATATGTGTTATTACTAATCATATATTGTGTTGAGATATGAACAATGATTGTGCATGGTTTATATTGAGGTATGAACAATGTTGATGTATGTTCATACTCCAATAGGTGTTCTTACTGATCATACATTATATTGAGGTATAAACAATGATTATTCATATCTCATGTTGAGGTCATTGCTCATACCCAAATATGTATGAACAGTGATTGTTCATACTATATTCACCAGGTTGTTTCAGTTGGGTCATGCCATTTATTATTTCGCGTTAGGGTTATACTCGACCTTTTATCTACCCGAGCCGTTTATTTCACGTCAAAGGTATACTTGACATTTCATCTACCCGGTCCCTGTGAGTGATTAAAAAAAAAATGGTTCTGAGGGTTATTTTTTCGGCCGTTTTGTCCTTGAGAGTCACTCCCTGTAAAAATATTGTAGAAAATTTTGGAACTATGTAATAACATGGGGACATTTGTTTTTATGCCACAAATAGATACTGAATGTGGGGCGGTGCTAGTTTTAGTTAAGTTGTCTAAATTGTAAAGTTAGTGGTTGATACGGAATAAGTTTTATGATAATAATAAGACTGCAAATTGTTACTTGATATCATTCTTTTAGTTTCTCTGATGAAAATTAAGTAAAAATTTATTTTGTTTTTTGTTTTTGGTTCATTTTTTTAAGTTGAGTTGTCAAGATGAGTTTATAAAGCTTTGTTGATAGAAAATTGCAGCTCTTGGGCCTCAAGGAATCTAAGGAAGCTGTTTATGGTGCACTTGATGCCTGGGTTGCATGGGAGAAGACATTTCCTCTAGCATCTCTGAGGATAGCCATGGGAACTCTTGAGAAGGAGCAGGAGTGGCATAGAGTTATTCAGGCATGAATTCTGTCTGATCCTCTCTATTTTTATTTCTTATAAACATGCACAAAGCCACACAAATTCTGTACAAGCAAAACACATTTGAGCTTTGTTTGACGTATGTGTTCTTGGTTTCCTGTCCAACACCCAAAAATAAAAAAGTCTTATCTGTGGGAAATTTTTGATCAACTTTTGAGGTAACTTAGCTGTAGTTAGTAATGACAATCTTCCCCCTCCCCCATCTTGTCGGTTCCCAGGTGGGTTTGGGGGTTGGGGGTGAACTATATAATGCTATCCAAATGAGTTTCAATTTCTTCAGAAAAAGGTCTAGTGGTCAATTTCTAATGTCTTTTCTTGATGCTTACATCTGAAGTAATTGCAGGTGATAAAGTGGATACTGAGCAAGGGGCAAGGGAATACGATGGGAATGTATAGGCAGCTGATAAATGCATTAGACATGGATCACAGAACAGAAGAAGCACACAATTTTTGGATGAAAAAAATTGGTAACGATCTACATTCGGTGCCTTGGACGCTATGCACTCTTATGATATCTATTTATTATCGAAACAACATGATGGAGAGGCTTGTAAAGGTATGCCCTTATACCTTTTGGGTTATGTATGTTCATGTAAATCACATATCATCGAGACATGCCCATGTATGTCTATTATTGATGCGAAGTTGAAACATGCAGTTTTCTGAGTCCTATATGCATATTTGTTCAACTTTAAAAGTTTTCATGCACCAACAAATTCATGGAAAATGGGCTATCATTCATGGCTATTTTTTATAATATGGACTAGGAATTTGTTTTGCTGCAAGTGATTATCATATATCACTAAATTTGTCTGCACATCTAGTGGCTGGAAAGGCACATTGAATCCAGTATTGAATACACATAAGAGTGATTGTGTGAATGGGTTAGTGTCAGGCCATCACGGGAACTGTCATAGGCATTGCACATGAAGTAAATTAATTATTGTACCTCTAAGAGCTTCTCAACTAGGATATATAGTTATGACAATAAACCTCGGCGTCTATTAGACAGATAGCTGTTTTCTACTCTTTGGTGTTCACGTCTTGATTTGTGAGAGTTGGAAATCATTAAATTTGGTCTCTGACTCTTGATTTTGTTGTTATCTTTTTCCACAGTTCCATTGTTTAACATTAAATAAGTTTGTACTGATCGTTGGGCATCTTGTCTTTTTGATCGATTTTTGAAGCTTTTTAAGGGGCTTGAAGCTTTTGACCGGAAGCCTCCAGAAAAATCAGTAGTGCAAAAAGTGGCAAATGCATATGAGATGTTGGGTTTGCTCGAAGAAAAGAATAGGGTGCTGGAGAAGTTCAACGATTTATTCACTGATACATGGAGGGGGCATCCAAAGAAATCTAAGAAGGCCTCAGGGAAGAAGCTGGAGAAACCAGGTGACTTCTCTATCTTCATGTTTTAACCACCCAGTAAACTTACTCAAAATCTATGGTGGATAAAGGCGAGCCAGTGACTAATTTTGTGAATCATAGAAATGAAATAATTCTAAAGAATCATATTACATGAAAGAAGATGGAAACGAGAAGATTTCAGTAACGAATCAATTCTGAATCACAAATTACCAAATTTTTTTTTGACCAACTGGACGATAACGTAGTAGTAAATCCTATTTGTAAACTCAAAATTTCTAAAGAGATGCTAGGAAACTTCAAACTATGTATAAAGGGCACTCCATTCCTATAATAGAGATTGTGGCTTCATGTTTTGGACACTAGCATAGTTCATGTTCTAGGCTTGTTTAGGTCAATCTGTCAGACACTTCAGAGTTCAGACGATGTTGGACACCGAGAGATGTTTCCTTGTCTTTGTTATATTTATAGGAAGCAATGCTTAAAAAGGTGATAACAAGCACGCTCCTGGCACCAGCTTAGACTGCTATCGTCTTTTCACTTGTTGTTCTTTCCCAAATCTTCTTCCTCTTCCTCCTCAGTATGTTTTTCTCTCTTCAGATCACCGCTCGCATGTTATTGTTGTCATCGCCATTCACCACCACATCACAACTTCTGTCAACTGCTTCTGCCACTATTGCTCTTACTAGTATTGCCACTCATTATGGCACTGCATCATGAAAGATTGAAAGTTGAGGTGCAGTCTGCAAGCAGTGTATCAATATATTTTATAAGAGAATTAAAAAAGGCAAAAGAGTAATCAATTTGTCATCTGAAAAGTTATTTGAGGAGGAATTTTTGAACTTGAGTTCGCGATTGATATTTTGAAATTATGTTGTTATTGTTATTGTTGTATACATTTTGATTAATTGTTTGAGCTGGCAGAGGAGAGCTATATGAAGCTGCTTTTAACTTGAATAATTTGTGGCATCTACAGTTGAAAGAATTCAGACAGGAAATTCCGACAATCAACAAAGTACCAAGGATGATGCAGAATTCTTTTCGTACAATCAAGAAAGCAATAGAAAGGCTCTAATTGATAAACTACAACAAATACAATCGGTTGTGTAACAAGCAAGAGGATAATGCTGGCAGCACGACAAGTGAGGATGCTATCCAAGGAACTTCATTGCTAGTCTACCATCAAAAGTAGCCCTTTGTTTTCTGAAAGTTTTCATTTTCCAAATTTTGCTGTCATTTGCATGAGTATGAAGCCGTGTATATTTATAGTGTCAAATGATAGTTCTATATAAATGGTATCTGTCTGGTTCACATTCCTGAGAATTTATGCATTTCATTTTGTTTCTTCTTCAAGAATGACAAGTAGTTGACTGCTGAAGCAGGTATAAAAAGGACTGCTCGTATATGGTTTGCATGTTTATGGGCTCTGCCAAGTCTTGAAACCTTGCTGTCAACTTGTCAAAACGTTTGATGAACAACTTGGTTGGGTCAAGTGCTCAGGTTTGTATTACAGGCAAGGTAAACTTTTAATGCTTGACATACAGTGGCCACGATAGCTGCCTTATAAGTGATTATGCTGATTGCTTTTAAGAAAAAGTGATTGCTTCTCAGCAAAGGGTCTTCACTTCTCTTTAAAATGCAAGCATGTGGTTTGCTTTACCCTATAGGTCAAGGATTTTTTAATGATCTTGAGATCATTGACACTATGAATCCCCAGAGTCAAACCATACAAAAGAATGGGTGCTGAAGTTCAACCGATTCAGTTTTCAAATCCTTGAATTGCTTCATGAGTAAAGTATGGTTATCCAAAATTTACGTTTTATTTAGTGTGAGAACGTATCACATAACAGCGAGTCTGCATTGTGTTTCCATGCCATATATGCTACTATGCTGGTTAGCAGGTTCTTACATTATTTAATGTGAAGCTTGAAATTCAGAGAGATCACTTTAAGTATCTTCAGGGGAACGTAGAAGGATAGATTCAGATCTTAAACAACCCTTTTAGGCTAGGTCCAACTGTTCAAGTCTTCAACACACGTTCTCATTAGCCTCTAGTTATGTTAATATTTAATAAGGTGATTGAGTGTTAGGATTTCATTTTGGACTTCTAGTTTTAAGGACTCATATTTTTTAATTTTAGGGTGGACTCCGTTACTAAGAAGTAAGAAGCTAATCTGAAATATTGAATGGATTCGTGCTCTTTTCATATTTGAGTGTGCAGTGGTTCAGTGCTTTAGGCAGTGTTCACGATTCTTCTTTCTTTACACTACTTCAAGGTGGTATATTTGCTGAAGACTCACAGTACTCTTAAGAAGCTAAAAGAGCTGTACTTTTGAAATTTTATACTTATTGGAATGATTGGATGACTCGGAAAATTCGCTAATATTAATCAGATGTGTCCTTCATTTGGTGAGATAAATTGGACAAACATCCACCCATGGCTGAGGTGCAGCTACCCTTGACCTCCTTTTACTGGTATCTGGAATTATGGATACCACTGCCAAGCTCATCTCTCATGAGTTATAGTACCTATTTTTGGTGCTATAATGCGGTTTTATCGTTTGATTGACTTTAGCGCGAAAGTACACTTGCTTTAAAATCCTCTTGGCAAGGTATGATGTATAATTGTATGCCATATTACCGTTACTCAAAAGTCAGTACCAACTACCAAGTATTTTGTAGAAGATCAACACTCAATACCAAGTGGGTTTGGTCCAATATCATAACGTCAATGTGCTTCATGCTCTTCACGTGCAAAAGAAACTAAAATGTGAGTTTGAAGTCTTGAACAATAAACCGTATCCTGAAAGACTGCTTGCTCTCAACTCAAAGGTATAGCTTACGAGTCTAAACACAAAACTACTCCTCTCTATGTAGTCAGAATTTTGGCAGAAGTTTTCATTTCCAATCGAATCAAAGCAATCCCATCACATTATATCCCCATCTTTCATCCAACACCATCACTTCCTTTCACCATGAACAACATAGTTGCAGAACTAGGCAAAAGCAATCACAAACAGCCCAAGCAACAATTCTCTGGCAACTCTCCCAAGCTTCACATCTACTTTTTACTTATATGTGCTATAGTCTTTCTTCTCTTCCAAATCCTAGCTCTAAACACCCCTACTTCTTTAACTCCAACTCCTCCTTCATCATGGTCTTTTTTGCAAGACATCAATACATACTACAATTGCTCTCCACAACTCAATTCTATGATCACTAAACTACGACAGGCGGTCACATTTCTTCCACTCAAAGATTTACGTTACTCCAATACAGCTTTACAAGGTCACACTTGGTTCATGAGTTCCATGTATGATAAACAAGAAGAAGGTGAAGTTCAATATCAGTATTTTCCTTCTCAAGAATCTCAAGGTAGGCTGTTATGCATCAAGGGGAATGATACGCATGACGGATCGTGGAACTCGTACGCCTTAGCTTGGGAGGATGCTTTACCTTTCAATGCTACTCTATTAGAAGGTCTGACATTTGTTTCCTATAACCACTATAATTATGACAATATATGGCATGGTTTATCAGCTGTGGTGCCTTTTGTTGCTTGGCATAAGAAGACAGGGTGTGCAATGCCCACTAGATGGATTTTATATCACTGGGGTGAAGTTAGAGGTGGCATGGGAACTTGGCTTACACACTTGATGAAAGCTACATTCGGTGAGATGAATTTTGAGACGTTCGATCGAATAAGTGGGCCTGCTTGCTTCGAACGAGCGGTTGTGATGAGACATAATGAAGGTGGTATGTCAAGAGATAGAAGGTTGGAAGTTTATGATCTGTTGAGGTGCAAAGCAAGGGTGTATTGTAATGTGAGCTTGGAGGACAGGGGAGCAGATGTTAACGATAAGGATGTACCTAAAATTGGGATGACAATGTTTATGAGGACAGGACCAAGATCATTCCGGAACGCATCAGTCGTGACTAAGATATTTGAGAGTGAGTGCTCCAAGGTTGATGGGTGTGGACTTATGGTTGCTCACTCCAATAACCTGAGCTTTTGTGAACAGGTTAGTATCTGTCATTCTAAATCGTGTGTTAGTTTAGTAGATATCTTTTGTGTTATTCTGTAGACGTCTAATTTGGTTAGTTGTTGTATATTGAGCTTAAGTTAGGTCCTAACAATAAAAAATATAAAGATCTAATAACAAGTACATGCTAATGTAGAAGTAAGATATTTGATTTGGTGTGTAGGTATTAGCATGAATTTGGAGTGAGATTAACACATTAGATGACCACAGCCAATTTGTCTACATGCCCTTTTAGTCAAAATTTTAACATAGTGATTCAATCTTTGGCAGACCGATTTTTCCTTTATCCTCAAAATTTTGTTTGTTTTCTGGGTGAATGTTATAGTTTTCTTTTAGGTGACTTACTTTAATGATAGATCTTGATCAAGGATAATATACATAACTTCTGCCGCCTATTTTCCTTGCGGTACTCGGTGAGAATGCCTTCACTAATAAAATAGTGCAGCGCATAGTGCCTTGGTTTTCAGTGAAAATTACTGCTCCCTGCTTCCGCTTTTTCTTGCTTTCCAGCCACATGGTTTACATGAATGTTGAGGATCTTTGAAATGAATTCCTTACTACGGTTATGCATGTATCAGCAGTCTGTGTGGTTGGGAAGCTGCCCAAGTGCTAATGAGCTGCTTTTGTACTTGTTCAATATCACCAATTATAATAGAAGCAGACAAAAAATGGCATCTGTGAAATCTTACTTATTCTTCGAAAGTTTAAGAGAATGGTGGACGTAAAGATCATAATATGTTAAGTTTATGAGTTTATCATGATTAGACAAGTCAGTAGTCGGGACTCTGGAAACCTAATATTTGTATCCTTGGGTATGAATCAGGTGAATTTGATGAGTTCTACGGATATCCTTGTGTCTGCACATGGGGCACAGCTAACAAACATGTTCCTAATGGATAGGAATAGCAGCGTGATGGAGTTCTTCCCCAAAGGATGGTTGAAACTAGCAGGTGTAGGTCAGTATGTATATCACTGGATTGCTAGCTGGTCGGGTATGAAACATCGAGGTGCATGGAGGGACCCAAATGGTGAAGAATGCCCATTCCCAGAAGACGATCGAAGATGCATGTCAATCTACAAGGGTGGTATGATTGGATACAATGAGACCTATTTCACCGAGTGGGCTCGTAATGTCCTCAATGATGTGAAGATAAACAAGATGGAAGAAGCCTCGAAGAGACCTGAAATCAAACATCAAGTGAAACCAAGTGGTTGTGCCTGTTGAATGATTGGCTTGTTCTGCATCCATCGAATCTAAATCTTTAAATATGCCATCATGGAGAAATTCAACAATTTCTTCGGCGGATACGGACTAGTAGATACAAGACCGTCAATTTTTTGGAAAATGTGGACATAATCTGATGTTTGGATATCCTGAGATGGACTATGAAAACATCTTGAAGGTCATAAGATCAGCTGATCTGTCGTATTTTCCTTTTGAACGAGTACTAGGAAAACTGCAGTGTTCTTGGTTCTTTAAGCTGTACCTTTTTGCTAATTGTATTGATTTTCGTGCAACTGTTATATTAATAGACAAGTTAACAGTGCCATCATTCCATTTCCCCCCTCTTTGAATTCTAGATTATTTTTCTAGGAGTCTATGCTTTGATAGGCAACCACCTTGCACGTCTAAAAAACCCATAGTTGACTTCGGTTGAGATATCGGGACCAAACTTCACCATCCCTCATGGATCTCATTTACTTTCTTGTGTAACGAATTTACGATTGAAACTTCGCAAATCTAACAAGAGAGACCTTTGACCAAAGCCCTATCATTGTAATTGGCACTAAAAGACACCAGTCTTACACTTGAAGATCCTTGAGTTCATAACACTAGCACCCCATCCTTGTCCAAAATTTCTCAGATCCTGTAAGTAATTAAGAGTGTTGCATTATTGTCTTTTTGTTGTCTTTTCAAGCGGGCAAGCCTAATAACTCAGACTCCTACGTATCTTGTGCTTCACTTCAAACACAACTTCACAACAGAAATGGAGAGAAGTCCTAAAGATTTTCTCAAACCAAAGACTGGCTGCATTTGTAGCTACTCAACAAAACTCGCACTGTTTTTCATAGTCACTTTTGTCGGTTTTTTCACTCTTTTCGATATTCAGGCTCTAAGAATCCTACCAGTTTCTTCTCCCTTATCTTCCTCCACTTCATGGTCTACCTTGCAACATTTGAAGACTTTCGATCTTTACCAAAACTTACCATTTCAACTGCTCAAGGGAGCTCTAGGCAATGGCCTCTAAGCTCCAACATTCCGTCACGTTCCTCCCACTTAAGGACCTCAGATTCGCCCACACAGCTATGGACGGGAATACATGGTTTATGAGCTCTATAAGCGACGACACAGATGAAGAAGGTGAAACAGAGCATCTATACTTCCCCTCGGAGGCATCAAAGGGAAGGTTGCTCTGTGTGCTGGAAAAGATTCACATTATGGAGAAAAGAATCTATATGGCCTCGCGTGGAAGGACGGTCTTCCAGCCAACTCAACCTTAATGGAGGGACTGACATATGACTATACAAACCTCTGGCATGGGTTGACGGCAATGGCACCCTTTGTAAGTTGGTACAAGAGGAACGGGTGTGAAAGTCCGTCAAGATGGGTGTTGTACCACTGGGGGAACTCCGCACTGGAATGGGATCATGGCATGAAAACCTCATGAAAGCCACCTTTGGAGAAGTAAAAGTGGAAGGATTTGGAAAAAGTAATGGATCTTCTTGCTTTGAAAAGGCTGTTGTCATGAGGCACAACATAGGGAAGATGGGGAAAGAGAGAAGGCTTGAAGTGTTTGATATGTTGAGATGAAAGGCGAGAGCATTCTGTAATGTGAGCTCTGAGAGTAGTAATGCAGAGAATAATGAAAGAGAGGACCCTGCTGTAAGGCTAACGTTGCTGATGAGGAAAGGAGCAAGGTCGTTCAAGAACGAATCATTGGTGGTTAAAATATTCAGTAACGAGTGTGCAAGGGTTAAAGGATGTAAATTAACTGTTACTCAATCAGAAAATCTCAGCTTTTGCGATCAGGTTGGTCCTTTCCCAGTTTGCCTTCTTGGTTTGCCATATACTGGAAGTCGGTGAAACATGGAAAGATCGTTTATGTGATGACTAATCTTTTGACGATGGCATAAAAAAACAGGGGAACGTAAACAGCATACCTAAAACCTGTTGGGAGATTTCACTAGAAAGTCACACCTCAATCTAGCTACTTTCTATCCCAAATGATTTCAACTTGGAGATCACACTAAGGAAATCACCCACCCAAGACTTTGGTAGTTATCACAACAACCTCAACAAAGCAAAACCACTACAATATCATCACAATTCATAGCAACAATAATAATGGAAGTAACAACAAAAAGAGACAAAAAGATTTAGGTGGTTGGTAAATGTTACCTACATCCACACACAAGAGCGAAGTTTCCTTTATAACAAAGATTGGAGAGTTTACAAGAGATCAAGAATCAATAAGAAGAGGCCTCACTCAAACCCTAGCTCAACAGAGCTCCCACAATACCTAGAAATGAATCTCTCAAAGTTGTTCTTCAAAACCCTAATCTATTTTCTTTATATAGGTGTACATAGACAAAGGGGAAGATAAATGGGCTTGGGCCGGCGCGGAGCTTGGCTTGTATATAGGTGGCCTTGGCCCTCTTCAATAGAGCTTGAGCGAGCATGTAGTCCGGTGGCCTTGTCATGAGCGCTTAACAACGATCATGAGTGAGTTGAAGCGCTGGTTGGCGAATTCTTCGAGACATCGGCCTGTTTACGACGCCTGAAGGCTTCATGGACGGCGGCGCCCTCTTCATCAGGTGCAAAGGTCGAGTGTGGTATACGGACAACCGGAGCAAAGCTCGACGGTTCCAACAACCCAACAATCTCCCACTTGGAACCTTCGAGATTCTTCATGCACATCACATCTCAATTGTAACAACTCAATCCAAAACCAATATACTAAAGAAACACTCGGCTCATCCATCATGGTCTTCAAGCAAGAAGACCCACCGAAGTTGAACACTTCAACTTCGTCTTCACAACACCCCTACCATGACATAGACATGTCTCCATGATACTCCATGAATAATACAATATCCATTTCACCGCTTCCCAATGATGTTTGCCAAGGTTAGCCATAAACCTCCAAGCAACTCCCAATCGCATGGGATATATCCGGTGCGTGCAAACCATGTACCACCGCTTTAGGGGTTTGTCGGGGAACCATGCAAGCTTTTCTCACTTGCACACCATATTCTCTATATCCTTCGTAGGAAACCCACCCGATTGTTGCGTGTAAATCTCCCAACATGGTCACAATGGAGGTGGCGGTTTTCACATTAACCGCTTAAGATTTAAACCTTCCGCTACAACAATACTAAACACTGAATGGTGAAAAGTATTTTGGGAGAATATCATTGCCAAATATTTCTTGGAACCATCATGTTCCTCCTTGACTCGATACACCCATTTGCTCTGTAGAGTCATGTCCTTGGGTACTTTTGGCCAACTCCCAAGTGACACTAAAGGCGAGGGACTCGTCTCATCATGCATAACAAGCTCCCACTTGCTAGCATCACCAACCTCCAATGCCGCGATCATAGCAATGAGGTTCACCATCATCGATAAATAAATAGGTGGAGGAGGATACTTCATGCTCTCGATACGGTTTGCTGGATAACCTCCCTCGCACGAGAGGTGGAGATGGACTTGGTTGTAGTCTCTTCACCCGAAGTCACTACTATCATCATCGGTGGGAACTTCCACAACACCACGACTCATATAAGAGCCTTCCAACTCAACATACTCGGTGTCACTATCAGAACCGGCTCCGCTGGCCGGCTTAACTACGTCCTTGTACAAAACCATCTCAATCGAACAAGGCATTTCTACTTCTGAATAATTTTCGGTTTGGTCATCCCAAAAGCGATAACCAAGATCATCATCGCCATATCCAATGAAGGTACACTTGACATCAAGCTTACTCCTAGCTTGGTCACTAGTGTGCACATAGGACTCACACCCAAACACTCTCAAATGGGAAAGGTTCACATCCTTCCCACTCCACACTTCCTCCGGAATTCTGAAATCCAAAGGTACCGATGGTCCTCGGTTGATCGGGTAGGCTCGTGCTAACACTTTCTGCCCGAGAATTGCTCGGGCAGCAAGTCTGCTAGTGTACGCATACACCTAGCCCTATATGTCAGTGTTCTAATCATCCGCTTTGCGACCCCATTCTCCTGAGGTGTCCCTCGCAAAGTCTTTTCCATCTTGATGCCACTGTTAGCACAATACTTCTCAAAACCTGAATCAACATACTCTCCATAATTATCAGATCTCGACTTCTTCACTTGAAGCATGTCTCATTCTCAACCATGGCCTTCCACGTCTTGAACACTTCCAATACCTCGGACTTGTGTCTCAAGAAATAGACCCACACCTTCCTAGTATGGTCATCAATGAAAGTCACAAAATATAACTTTCCGCCAAGTGAAGAGACATTAGCTGGCCCCCAGACATCTGTATGAATCAACTCAAGCTTCCTAGCTTTCAGAGTTCGACCCATCTCCTGAAAACTCACCCTTCTCTGCTTTTCAAACATGCAATTCTCACAGAAGTCAAAGTCCGTCGACTCTAACGGGAGTTTACCAGTGGAGTGAAGGACTTGCATTCCTTTCTCACTCATGTGACCAAGTCTGCGGTGCCAAACATTTGGATCCTCTTTGCCATTTGCCACGGCATTCATTCCACACCCGTTAAGCGGTCATGTAGAGAAATACCATCCTTGTCGCCTTTTGGCGACTATTAGAGAACCCTTAGAGATTTTCCAAGTATCCTTCGTGAAGATTGTAACAAATCCTTCACTAGCCAATTGACCCACTGAAATCAAATTCTTCCTCAAATCCGGAACGTGTCGAACATCCCTTAATAACCATGTCCTATCTTTCAACATGACACGGACATCACCTTTGCCAACAATGACACAAGATTGGTCATCACCAAGAAAGACCTTTCCAAGGTCACCTTTGGTGTAGTTCACAAAGAACTCTCGATTTGAGGTCACATGGAATGATGCGCCGGAATCTAAAACCCAAGACTCCTTATTGTTCTCCATCGAACATATCAAAGCATCATCTTCCACTTCAACTACATTAGCTTCTTGATTCTTCTTGTAGTTGACATTCCTTGGTGTTTGGCATCGGTTACTATAGTGGTCAGGCAAACCACAATTGTAACATATAATGATACTATCATCTCTAGGCTCATCACTAGGGGCATGAGAGTTCATTCTCCCCCTTCTATTTCTCGGTCTACTACCGACCCTTGTGCATGTGCATCCCTTCGCTCTCGGTACTCAAAGCCGAACCCGATGTCGAGGCCCCATCCGAACTCCTTGAATTTCCTCCGCTAGTATCATACTAACCACATCGTCAAATTTCAACTTATTCATTTCGGCCGAGCCACTAATAGCGCGAACCGTAGCCTTCCAACTTGGAGGCATTTGTCCTATTATCGCTTAACGCTCTCACTTCATCACTAAATGTAATCTCAACCGACTCCAATTGGTCTTTTCGTTTGGTTGAATTCATTTAAGTGGTCCTTGAAGGAATCATTCTCCGACATTCTCATGGAGAAAGAGCTTGGTAATCAAATAGACTTTGTTCGGCGGCGAAGGTTCTTTCATACATGCACGTTAGTGCCTTCATGAAAGACGCCGTCTTCTCATTTTTGATATTGAAGGCCAGCGACTTGAGAGACTCAATCGGATTGTGGCCAAGGCCTTTCTATCTTGCAAATCCCATTTATCTTGGCGGAATCTCATCGGGACTTCTCACATATCAATGTTTCCATCAAATCCTTTTGATAGAGTACGTCCTCGATTTGCATCTTCAATAGCCGAAGTTTGTTAGTCAAACTTCTCTATCTTGTAGCTTTCTTTTCGGGTCGTCATGACTTAATCGAACCAAAACAATAGCGGTGGAGAACTTCTGGAGGAATTTCTTCAAACACCTAGCTCTCTCGTGCTAAAGGTGGAGTCTTTTCCTCACACACCTTGTTCAATGATTCAAAACCGTGCTTCGATACCACTTGTTGGGAGATTTCACTAGAAAGTCACACCTCAATCTAGCTACTTTCTATCCCAAATGATTTCAACTTGGAGATCACACCAAGGAAATCACCCACCCAAGACTTTGGTAGTTATCACAACAACCTCAACAAAGCAAAACCACTACAATATCATCACAATTCATAGCAACAATAATAATGGAAGTAACAATGCAAAGAGACACAAAGATTTAGGTGGTTCGTAAATGTTACCTACATCCCACACACAGAGCCGAGTTTCCTTTATAACAAAGATTGGAGAGTTTACAAGAGATCAAGAATCAATAAGAAGAGGCCTCACTCAAACCCTAGCTCAACAGAGCTCCCACAATACCCTAGAAATGAATCTCTCAAAGTTGTTCTTCAAAACCCTAATCTATTTTCTTTATATAGGTGTACATAGACAAAGGGGAAGATAAATGGGCTTGGGCCGCACATTTCGGAGCTTTGGCGCTGGGCCCATAGGCCCCCCTCTTCAATAGAGCTTGAAGCGAGTCCGCCTTTAGGTGACGATCATGGAGCGAAAGCGAGCGCGAAAGCGAAGCAGCGCCTTCTTCTTCGACATCAGTATTTATTGAGCTGGCGGCTTCATATGGACCATGGACGTCGCCCTCTTCATCAGGTGCAAAGGTCGAGTGTGGTATACGGACAACCGGAGCAAAGCTCGACGGTTCCAACAACCCAACAAAACCAATGTATGAACTAATATTACAACCACCAATCTCTCTCGTCTCTCTCTCGATTCTTTCTCTTCCCTCTCCTCTTCTCTCTCTCCATCTCTCTTTTATATCTTTTCTCTTCCATGATCTCTCCTCTTTCCACGTGTCGCGGCAGTTACCTTGCAGTTAAGGTTCCGCCCTCCATCACTCCATGTCTCGCAGCAGTTACAGAACGGTTGGGATACCGCGGATCTGATCTGGTGCAACCTGGCTCCCCCAGCTATACCGCATCCGGTCCCATTGTGTCCACTAACCTCCTATGTCATGTATTCGTCCTATACAGATGCCCTCTCTCGGTCGTATTGATGGTCCGCGAACTACAATGTGGCCGAGAACTATCCGGTCTCATGCCGTACCCCTTTCTTGGAATACTTCTCTTTCTGGACCCATCCACTCTGTCCCCTTATCCTCTTTCCATTAGCACGTGCTCCACGTGTTTTCTCAGACGCTAATTTGGAAATACGGGCGCGATGCCTTCGTTTCTTGTTTCTTCGAAAATCGAGACCAACACGCGTCCCCATTTCCTTGGTCCTCTGCTGGTTAATACCATTGTGCCCCTGCCCCTTCAAATCCCGCTCAAATCTCTCTCTTCTCTTAAAACCCTCAACACCCTCAAAACCCTCATAACCAGCAAACCCTTATTACCTCTTCAAATTCCCTTTCTCAAACTCTTTCCTCATCGTTCCCATACTGTTTTCTTCAATAGCTCTCCAGCTCCGTGTGTTCTACGCCCTCCGTAGCCTTGGTCCTCTCTCGTTACAGGTTTGTCTTCCCCCTTAAACTGTTTTCCTTTTCCTCTCTTTATTTGGTATTCACTATTTTTGGAAGATTTGCTTCCATCAGTTTCTTCTTTTCTAAGATTGCGCTTCTATCTTTTTGTAAACTTCCTCCTTAGTACTGTTTCCATTATGTCTTCATCGGAATGTGAGGCTATCTGCTCCACCCAATCCTCCGCCACCAAATCCGGCGAATCCGGACCCTCTACCCATAGATCTAGTCAGCCCTCCGCGGACCGATCTGAGTCCGCGGCTTCTGATTCTACCGATCCCACCGCTGTTCCATCTACTTCTGGAAGGAAACCTTCTCTGCCTCCTCCGCTTTCTTACTACCGCAGACCCAATCTAGATGCCGTTAAAGCGGCTTATGGCATCCCTAGTGACGTTATTCTCGAACACGTGTCTGGTGTCACACATTTTCCTCACTTGGTACCACCGCGGTCCGGTTATCTCGTCGCTACTGTAGGACAGATTGCGGCCGGTTTGCGTTTCCCCTTGACTCTCCTTGATGTCGAGGTCTGTAACCATTTCAACATTCCTCCCTGCCAAGGCATAGGTAACTTTTGGCGTGTTATGTATGCCGCCAATCACTACAATTTGACTCACTCCCCCAAAATCCAACTCCGCGATATCCTTTCCCACTTCTATATAAAAAAAAGCACTAAACTGGGGAGTGTGGGATATCAATCCTTCTGCACTCGCCCACAAAAGAAGTCTTTCCTTCTTCACATCACCACCTCTGACAAGGTGTGGCACCAGTACCCGTTGTATGTGTCCGGTAGTTTTTTATCCGCGGACCTCCCTCCAGAAGTTTCTTTGAGGCATCTCCATTTCCTAACAAGTGGTAAGTAAGCAGTTTTGAGTCGCGGTATTTATATTTCACTTGTCGTTAACTTGTCCTTATTCTTGGTGATGTAGGTTGGAGACCCAATTCGCGATCCCAGGTATACAACGGTGTTTACTCAGAAATTTTCCAATCCCCGCGAACTAGGGAGTGCACAGTGAAGTCCTCGGTATTGACCCGGAAAAAGCCACTCCTCTCTTACTTGACCCTTCTCTAAAAGACATTGGCAAATACCAAGGCCCCCTCTATCGCCTGCCGCCCCCCAAAGAAAGAAAGCCCAAACCATCCCCAGCTCAAAAAAGAAAGCGTCCGGCCTACAAGTCATTCAACTATACAACCAAAATCTCTCATTCACGAGCCGTTGCCCAACGTGCCGCTGCCGCCAAAAATAAGACTAGTACCGCGGAGACGCTTAACCCTTCGTACTCTCGTGTGGCTGATTGGGAGGACGAAATTGTTCCTACTTCCGCTCCCTCTTCTGCCACTCAAATGGACGTGAACAAGTATAAGCTTTGGGACAGCGACTCTGATGAAGACGCTCCAGTCGAGGTGTCCCACAAGAGCCCTCCCACCAAAAGGGCTAAAATTTCTTCCACCGCTCCTCCACCTACCACTGGCCGCCACGAACCACCACGGTCTGCTATATCTTCTCGCCGCCCCAGACAGGAGTCTTCTTCAGCTGGTCCTTTAACCTCTGGCCCTGTTGAAGTGTGGCATCCCAAGTTCAAGGCTAGGGACCGCGATGTTACTACGCGAGACTCAGCTTTGGATAATCCAGCTGTCGCCGCCTCCCTATTTTTCAGCTCTCATCTTCCTCGGGATCAAGCTTACGGAGATTCTGGTACCGTTGCTTCCCATAGGGCCTCCATTTACACTGGATGGGAGAAGGTATGCGTTTTTGACTCTATCGATCACTATCTTTTGTGTTCTTACTTCATTGCGTTATATTTTTCGCGCTACCCTTTAACCCAGTATGTCTCCGCAGTTAAGCCTAGATATCGGCTATGTGCTGCGCGGCCTTACCAGCACAGTGGAGAACTTGGAGGCGGCTAAGCTGGAGATTAATGGTCCTGATGGCTGGAAAGCAAAGTATGCCCAGCTGGAGAAGGAAAGGGATGACTTGCGGATCAAGGCAGTCAAGATCCATAAGGAGCTTCAGGCGGCTGAGGACAAGCACCGCGACTATGTAGCGGGGGTCAATTCTAAAATGGACAGCCTCAAAGAGAAGGAGAAGCTCGCCACCCAATCCGCTGTAGACAAGGCCGTCCAAGAGGCCGCAGATCGATTCAGAAACCTCGCTACCAAGAAAATTGCACGGGAATTAAAACAACAACTTGATCAACTCAGCGCTGCAGGCCGTCTTCTCAGCCCATTCATTCCTTGCGAGATCCCTCCTTGGTATTACCAACCGTGCATCCCGAAGCGGCCGAGACGCCTACCGGTGACGCGACGACACCTATGACTAGCGCCGACCCCTCACCAATGGAAATGAATGAAAACCCCAGCATGGCTGTCGGTGAAGATGAACATACTTTTGTTGAAGAACCGGCGACTAATCCTCAACAGTGATTTATGTCGGATTTCTTTCTTTGTTGATGCCTTTGGATTTGTTTAGTTTGAACAATTTCTTTATGCGTGTAAGAAACAATGTCCTTTGTGTTTGTGAGGAACAATGTTTTTTGTGCTTGATCGAGATATCATTATTGTGTAGTATTTGTCATTTGACTTTCCTTGTACTCCTTTTTATTTGCATTTGTATACTCCGTTAGCGTAACATTCGCAAGGGTTGCCCCCAGTTTGATTCGGACACGAAGTCCGCGAAGGGATCTTCCCCCCCGATCTCTTCAATTGTATAGCAGTGAAGCTACTTAGGGTTGCCCCCAGTTTGATTCGGACACGTAGTCCGCGAAGGGCTCTTTTCCCTCGCTCTCTTCATATAGTTGTGAAGCCAGTTAGGGTTGGCCCAGTTTGCCGGACCACGAAGTCCTTGAAGGCTCTTCCCCGCTCTCTTCAATTGTATAGCTGTGAAGCTACTTAGGGTTGCCCCCAGTTTGATTAGGACACGTAGTCCGCGAAGGGCTCTTCCCCCCCGCTCTTCTCAATTGTATAGCTGTGAAGCTACTTAGGGTTGCCCCGGTTTGATTTGGACCACGAAGTCCAGCGAAGGGCTCTTCCCCGCTCTCTTCATATAGGCTGTGAAGCCGGTTAGGGTTGCCCCGGTTTGATTCGGACACGAAGTCCACGAAGGGCTCTTCCCCCCTCTCTTCATATAGGCTGTGAAGCTAGTTAGGGTTGCCCCTAGTTTGATTCGGACACGAAGTCCGCGAAGGGGCTCTTCCCCGCTCTCTTCATATAGCTGTGAAGCCGGTTAGGGTTGCCCCGGTTTGATTCGGACCACGAAGTCCACGAGGGGGCTCTTCCCCGCTCTCTTCATATAGCTGTGAAGCTAGTTAGGGTTGCCCCCAGTTTGATTCGGACACGAAGTCCGCGAAGGGCTCTTCCCCCCCGCTCTCACAATTGTATAGCAGTGAAGCTACTTAGGGTTGCCCCCAGTTTGATTAGGACACGTAGTCCGCGAAGGGCTCTTCCCCCCCGCTCTCCTCAATTGTATAGCTGTGAAGCTACTTAGGGTTGCCCCCAGTTTGATTCGGACACGAAGTCCGCGAAGGGCTCTTCCCCCCCGCTCTCTTCAATTGTATAGCTGTGCCGCTCGTCTGGACAGTTATATTCACCTTTTATTTCATTCTATTATCTATTTCTAACTCATTTAGAAGAATGCTTGTTTATATAATAGTCCAAAAGTAAACAATACAAATAAAGTACTATCACATTCGAAAAGATTAAAGAAAGGTCCTAGACATGGAACTCTTTCAGCATTCTGATATTCCACGGTCTCTCTATCTTTTCTCCTGCTACAGTCTGCAATCCATAAGTTCCAGATGTACCCTTTTTGCTGATGACATATGGACCTTCCCAGTTTGGCCCCAACTTTCCGTCGTTCTCTATCTTGGTGGCTGGAGTAACACGTCGCAGCACATAGTCACCCACATTGAAATTCCGTGGCTTCACTCGTTTATCATATTGTCTCTGCAGAGTCCGATGGTATTCCTCCAACCGAATCCGGGCTATGTCTCTTTTTTCTTCAACAACATTCAAATTCGCGGCTAATATTCTCTCATTCAGGCCACTTTCCACCGCCTTTGTTCTTGTTGTGGACTCTATCATCTCTATTGGTATGACTGCCTCTACTCCATACGCCATTGCGAACGGTGATTCATTAGTGGATGTTCATGGTGTAGTTCGGTATGCCCACAGCACATGAGGTAAGTGTTCAGCCCATGCTCCCTTCCGCTCCTCTAGTTTTTTCTTAAGGTTATCCATGATAACTTTGTTTGAGGCCTCGGCCTGTCCATTCCCTTCCGGATTGTAGGGGGCTGAGAACCCCTGCTTCACTTTGAACGCTTGAAGGAATTTCCGAACTTTCTTCCCTGTAAATTGCGTCCCATTATCCGCTATGACTGTATGCGGCAATCCAAACCTGCAAATGATATTCTCCCATAGGAATTTGATCACATTTTCTTCCTTGACCTGTTGCAATGCCACGCCCTCCACCCATTTGGTAAAGTAATCTGTTGTCGCTAACATGAACCTTCTTTTACCGCTTGCCATGGGAAGCGGCCCAACTATATCCATTGCCCACATTGCGAACGGCCAAGGGCTGAGTACACTGTGTAACATCTCAGCCGGCGCATGAATCAGCGGTGCAAACCTCTGGCATTTTGCGCATTTTTTGGCATACTCTGTGGCATCTCTCTTCATGTGTGGCCAAAAGTATCCCTGGGAGAGCAATCGGTGTGTGGTTGTTCGCCCCGCGGAATGACTTCCACAATCTCCTTCATGCACTTCTGCCAGCAGTTCCTGAACATGCAGCGGCCCTATGCATTTTAGCATAGGTCCTCCGAAACTTCTCTTATATAGGCTCCCGTCTAATAGAGTGTATCTTTGGCTCATCTGTTCCATTCTACACCTTTCCTGTGTGCTTTCAATTTCCATCCCCATCAGGAAAGTCTTGATGGGCGCTATCCAGTCAGGATCAATCTCGGTGGTAAGACCAACATACTCCCCTTCCGCGGTACTGGGCTTGTCCAACACCCTTATTTCAATTGATCGCCCCTCCGATCCTGGTAATACCGCCGCAACATAAGCTAATGCATCGGCATGTCGATTTTCTCCGCGATTCAAATGAGTAAATTTGATCTTACTGAATTTGCTCGCTTTCCTTTGTAGGACCTCCAGGTATCTTGCCATCCTCGGGCAGCGAGCCACAACCCGTTCACCTGGCACACCACCAGGTTAGAATCAGAGTAAACAGATAATTCTCTCACGCCGAGGTCCTGTGCCAAATCTAATCCTGCTATCACAGCTTCATACTCTGATTCATTGTTTGACGCTGCGAACCCTAGTTTCATTGACAATTCCAGCCTAGTATTCTCCGGGGTCACTAGGACTACGCCTATTCCGTTCCCTGTATCCGTAGCAGAGCCATCTGCGAAAACTCTCCATCCATTCCGTTCATCCCATGGGTCCAATGGGTCGTGGTTAGTCTCTCCTTCGTGATCCATTACCATCTCCTCACCCCACGTTGGGTCCTCGGCTGGGAACTCTGCCAATACCTCCGCCATTGCTTGTGCTTTTCTGCGGTCGACTTGGTAATGAATTTCATAGCAACTCAGCATTACCGCCCATTTTAGCATTCTTCCTGACTTCTCTGCCCTCAAGGCTTGCTTGAGAGGCAAATTTGTTACGACAACCACTGAGTGTGCCTCGAAATAAGGCTTCAACTTTAAGGCAGAAAATACCAAAGCCAAAGCGTATTTCTCAATTCGGCTGTATCGGGTCTCTGCTTCTAACATGGTCTTGCTTTGAAAATACACTGGCTTTTCTACTTTGTCAACCACGCGCACCAAGACCGAACTCACCGCGTACTCCGAAACTCCCAAATACAGATATAGTTTTTCCCCCTGTTCCGGTCGCGATAATAAAGGTGCTTTCCCTAGATAACTCTTCAACTCTTGGAAGGCTTCTTCACATTCCGCGGTCCAATTGAAGTCTTGTGATTTCCTTAATAATCGATATAGAGGTCGACATTTATCCGAGGACTTCGAAATGAATCGATTAAGTGCCGCTACTCTCCCTGCTAAGCTTTGCACCTCTTTCACATTCTGAGGGGACGGCATTTCTATCAGTGATCTGATCTGTTCAGGATTTGCCTCTATACCGCGGTGTGTAACTATATAACCTAAGAACTTTCCAGAAGTTACCCCAAAAGTACACTTCTCAGGGTTGAGTTTCAGTTTATGTGACTGCAGTATATGAAAAGTTTCCTGAAGACCTTCCAAGTGTTCCTCTTCCGACATACTCTTTTCCACCATATCATCAATATATATCTCCATCCCCTTCCTAATCTTCCCTTGAAACATTCTTTCTCCTAATCTCTGGAATGTCGCCCCTGCATTTTTTAAACCAAAGGGCATCCTGGTGTAACAGTACGTGCCCCCCTCCACCACGAACGTGGTCTTTTCCTGATCCGGGCCGTGCATCGCGACCTGATTATATCCCATGGACGCGTCCATGAAAGAGAACACTTTGAACCCTGCAGTTCTGTCCACCAGCTCGTCCACTCGCGGCATCGGGTAACAATCCTTTGGGCACTCCTTGTTCACATCCGTGAAGTCAACACACATCCTAACCTTACCATTCTTTTTCGTGACCGCGACTACGTTAGACAACCATTCTGTGTATTCGACCTCCCTTATTATTCCCGCCCCTTTCAATCGTGCCACTTCCTCGCGAATAGCCTCAGCATATTTCGGACGTAAACTTCTCATTTTCTGTCTAACCGGCTTGGCATTTTCATTCATATGTAAATGGTGGCATGCAAACCCTAGGTCTAAACCCTCGATATCCTCAATCGCCCACGCGAACACACTTGAATTTTCTGTCAAGAACTGCACTAGTTTCTTTTTCCATTCTTCGGGCAAATCAGTCCCTATGGATGTAAATTTCTCTTCAACTTCGTCTCCTAAGTTCACTACTTCAATCGCATCCAATGTCTTTGGTCCCAACGGCGATTCACACCCTTTTGTCATCGTCGCTTCCTGTAACTGCTATGAAAATCCTTGTTCCTGTGCTGACCCTTTCTTTGTACCTCAAACGAAACTCTTCACCGTGATCTGTTGGATGTTCTGCGCTGCCACTTGATCCCCCCTAATTTCATATGTTCCCCCATTGGTAGGGAAGCGGATCACTTGGTAATATGTCGATGGAATGGCTTTCATTTCGTGAATCCATTTTCTTCCTAAAATTGCATTATACTGCGACGCAGTATCTACCACCATGAATCTAGTGAATACCGTCGACGGGCCTGCGATCGGCGGCGTAACTTCCCCTATGGGCTCATCATCGCTTGCCGTTGAACCCATACAAGTTGGTTTGGGGAACCTTCAATCGGCTCTTGCGATGTTCATCTCCTCCATGGCCCCTTTAAATAATAAATCAACCGAATCGCGCAGTGATCTATTAACACCCTTCGAACTAGATAATTCCCCATTGCTATGGTGATTACCAAGGCGTCCTCATGCGGTGTAATTATCGGCTCCAAATCTTTTGGGGTGAACATAATGATCCCTTCGGCCACCGCGGCTCCACTAACTAACCGCGGTACACTCACCACCTCATTAACCTGTCGGAGGCTTGCTGTCTTCCTTACCTTGTCCCTGTGGGCATTCCTCCCCAGAGTCTCTCCACTAAAGATGACATTGATCGTACCCAAAATTCTGGCCGAAGCTGGCACTCTATCGGCTTGGCGCACCTCCGCGACAAACTCTCTGAGCATTCCTTTTTCAATCATCCTCTCTACTAACCATTTCAAGGCATAACATTCGTTCGTGGCATGGTTTCGGATTTGATGATACTCGCAAAATGGTTTCCCTTCTATCTCTCTTGGGATACTTCGCGGCCCCTCATAATTTTGGTGCTCCTTAATGAGAGTCAAGATCTCCTCTAATGGTCGGTTAAGAGGAGTCTGCTCCATTTCGCGGTATGGCCTTCTCTCTCGCACCTCTCTTTTGCCCCGATCAAGTGTTCTCTCTGGCCCTCGTTTCTCCCCTCTGTAAGATCCTCTTTCTATGTCCTCTACTCTACCTTTACCCCTTCGATCATCTTTCTCAACCTCCTGCACTGCCTTTCCCGACCTCTTCTGTTCCTTTGCAGTTCTCTGCATTATATCCTCATATCGTATGTACTTCTCTACCTTCGGGTATAGGGCATGCAACGTAGTAATTTCAATCTTAGATACAGACTCATGAACTCTGGTCCCCGATCTCAAACCATGCTGGAAGGCTATGACCGCCGTATGTTCATCCAGGTTTTCCACTCTCAGCGTCTCCTCCTTGAATCTGCATAAAAACTCCCTCAATGACTCCGCGGCTCTTTGCTTTATGTTAAAGAGGGCCGCGATATCAACCACTCTTCTCTTCTGGTGAATGAAGTGATCAACGAAGGCGCGTTCCAGCTCTTCGAACCCTTTTATGCTTTGCGAAGCCAACCGATAATACCAGTCCGAGGCTCCTCCCTTAAGGCTGGCCGGGAACATCATACAACGAAGTCCATCATACTTATTCTCTTGCCATAACGGCATCTGTTGCCGAAAATGATGCAAATGATCAGTGGGGTCTCCTTTCCCATCATACCGTTCAAACCTAGGCTGAGAAAACCTCTTAGGTACTTCGGAATTCCATATTGAATCTGCCAGCGGATTTTTGTTGAGGCTAGCCACCTCCTTCTGTGCTGCGCTCTGGATCACTCTTTCTGCTACACGATTCACTTCCCCGATCTTTTCGATCATAGCCCGAACCACCCTAAAGTAATGCCCCCATTGTTGGTTCGGACGTCCGTTAGTGGGTACTCTATATTCTCCCCTTCCGCTTCACTGCCCCTGGGTTCCCCCTGCTCCGTTCCACCCCGTGTAATCTCCCTCTCCTTTCTCAACTCATCATTCTCCTCTCTTAACCTAACTATCTCCTCCTGTAAGAGTCTGGTGGCGTCTGCCGCCACATCTGATACTTCTTCTTCTCCTACCACTCCCATCCCAGCACTCTCTACTTCCTCAATGGTTTCTCTGATTGGTCCTTTCTTAGGTCTTCCTACTCCTCTCTTTATTACCGTAGCCATTTTCTTCTCTCCCCACAGACGGCGCCAAAATGTATGAACTAATATTACAACCACCAATCTCTCTCGTCTCTCTCTCGATTCTTTCTCTTCCCTCTCCTCTTCTCTCTCTCCATCTCTCTTTTATATCTTTTCTCTTCCATGATCTCTCCTCTTTCCACGTGTCGCGGCAATTACCTTGCAGTTAAGGTTCCGCCCTCCATCACTCCATGTCTCGCGAAGCGATTCTGAGCGGTTGGGATACCGCGGATCTGATCTGGTGCAACCTGGCTCCCCCAGCTATACCGCATCCGGTCCCATTGTGTCCACTAACCTCCTATGTCATGTATTCGTCCTATACAACCAACAGGAACAACATCTAATTAAGAGACAGCAATTATGGCAGCCATGGCATGCTCATACATCACATAGAGTTATTAACTTTCTTTTTGGTGATGGATCATTCTGAACCATAGTTGTCATTGTATCATATATGATATATCGTATTCCATTTTCTGTATATCGTATCATCGTGTATAGTATCGTAAGATACAACATTTTTAAAATCTTAATATGGGCGACGAGGATTAGTGATTTGGTGTCCGTCACAGGGGCAAAATCGTAAATTGAGTCGCTTAACAAAATTTCTGCACATTTCGCGGTTTTTCCTTTCTCTCTCTCTCACTTTGTCTCCCCCATTCTCTCTCTTCTCAAGCTCGCCGACCTTTCTCTCCACCCTGTCTCTCTCTCTCTACAAAATTGTTTTTTTCTCTGTCTACCTCTACTCGATCTCTACAGGTTTCATTCAAGTTCTATTCTTTTCTTCTTTTTATATTGTCGGTTTTTGTGTTTGGAGAGGTTTTGATATATTTTTTTCTCACTTTATTTCAGTCTGTTTTAGCTTACAACAATAGTGTTTTTCTTGGATAAGACTTTTGAAGAAATTACATATGACATGCCAGCTACTGTTGCTGATGGTGATGATGTTGAGGTATTTTTACTGGCATTTGCTGTATTTTTAACCGTCATAACAACAATTGTATCTCTCAATACTATAGGCACTTACTGAATTTCGACAAGTGCTTTTTTAATTTAGTTGTTGTAACTATTACAACAACTATTTCGTTGGGAGTGAATATTTCTTACCACTATCATAGCTTCCTTGTGTTTCATCATAATAAGCTATACATTAATATAGTTCCAATAAGAGGCATCTTATGTGGGGCATACCTCTTCAGTACTCAGATATTTCGTTTCTTTGTTAACTGGATCATTTTTTCTGTTGCTTGCCTTATAGCTCAGTTAGTTTTTCTTCCAATAGTCCACTCAAGTTCTTCATGTTTTGTTTTGGCTTTGACTGCTGTGTGTACCATACATTATATTTCCAGTCTACAGTGTACTCGAACCATGGACCGGATATGGGCCAAAAGACCGGACGATCCGATTGGTCGTCCAAATAAACACTTTCGGATCGTTCGGTCTTCGAATCCATCAAAGTTCAAAACAGGTCCAGGGCCCATCCGAGTGGCCCAGATCTATGGATCCAATCCGTTCGGATGATTCTGATCCAATAATCCGATCCGCGGAAGCTAAAAATCCTAGTGCAATCCGATAAGATCTTGCGAAAGGATAGAATGAAATCTTGGGGAATGATAAATAGGATCATACTAGGATTCATCAAGAATGGCAATCTCCGAGAATCCCTTTCTTGGCCGCCAAGACAGGGGATTGCTATATATACGGAGGCTTCTGCATCTTCCAAAACTACGTGAAAAAGAGACTTGATCCCGGATTCCTCACTGGGTACGTAGGCAACCAGAACGTTGGTACAGTCTCTCTTCCTAAAAAATCCCAATCCCCCATCTCTTTCGAGCCTTCGGAAGCACCATCACATCGGGAGTGTCGGGTTAACGTTTTGCCCCGACATTCTTTGGCGCCGTCTGTGGGGACAAACCCACGACCACGTGGTATTTCGTTGGAGTTTGATATCATCGACCTTATTTTTCATACGTCCTTGTTACCATGGCTGAACAAATTGCGATGAGTAATACAGAAGCTGCCAGTCGGCATGTAGCAACTCTGCAAAACATGGAGACTATTCCAGGCACCACTACGGAGGTGGGGCAATCGAGCCGTCGTAGATCTTTCTCTCATAACGGAGGAAACAGATATGCGAAGTAGTTCCACACACACGGAGCCATTAGGGACTCGGGAATCTAATCCCGTGTCCTCGCCGCGATCTTTGTCGCGAGCACGAAGTTTACGCCGGAATCCACGTCGGGGATGGTCTGCGCTGAACCCACCCGTGATGCTACCGTGACGACGCCCAATAAGGGGCCGGGAGGCCGACATGCTAACCCACGCGCCTCCATCCGGAACTTGCAATACCAATCGGATCCAGCTCTAATCTCTCTTTTGACAAAAGTAGTTGCGGAAAACAAAAATTTGAGAAATCAACTAGGCAAACGGCCTAGAGACTCTACGGAGCACCAATCGGTCGAGTCCCCTTTGTCTGCACGTAGGCAAAGGCAACGGGCTGAACCGGGACAGCATGAAGATCCTAATAATAGCCAAAACCTTATTCACAATAATGGTCAAACTAGAGATCCAAGCCAAAGCCGGACTGTCCACCCTATCGTGTCTGTCCACACTCATTCACAGTCAAACAATGTCTGAGATAGTTTGGGCACAAATCCTTAGACACACCAGTCACAACAATCTGGAACGCCAGCAAATGCATTGAGTTCCAGTTCGGAAACGCCAGCATCCGTGGATGTGTTCGTACCTGCAGTCCATATATAAATTCACGTGTTAATTCGCTTCTTTACTAATAAAGTTACAAGTTCCAGTGTTGTTGTTTACCTTGTCTAAATCCCGTTGTAACGCGTCAATCGCTTCCATAATATCTTCCGATGGCAGTACCGGCGATGAATCTCGGGGAGCAAGATCAGGATTTGGACATTGCCTATAGGCAGATCGGCGGCCACGAGATCCAGATGATGCGGAATTAAGTACTTCCGTTCCTGTATTAGATACATTAGGGGTTTCTCTCTATGTGACGCCGAACGCCCATCCGATCCACGCGACCTATCTACTACAAAGGTTGGTATCATACTACTGATAGGCACTATCTCTAAGGGTACTCTCGAAGGCCTACCACTCCTAACATGGAACCCAGAATCACTGGAACTAGTTGCAGCTGACCTAAAAGCCGGAAATGTATGGGGTGGGGTTTCTCCCAACTACACACCCTTCCCTCGATCATTTCTGGGGGCATCTGGGTCCTCGTCATCCTCGGAGCTACTGGGGGCATCTGGTTCCTCCTCATCCTCTGAACTACTGACTATAAGATTCCTCCTTCGCGATGGACCAGGCACTGTTCCTAGCAAGCAGAATTATAGTCAGTTTTTATTTGCAAAGTAAGTTGTTCCGCGAAAATGCATTGCTCGTCAATGTATGAGTTACCTGTGGTAAAATTATTTCCACGCGTAGTTCCAGCATTATTCTCCGAGTTCAAATGGGCACTGGATGCAACCCGAGAACTCACACTTTCGGTGTGCTCCCATGAGTAAACCGGTGGCACATATGATACGTGACGGGTAGCCAGTCTCCGGCGAGGCCTTCCATGCATCTCTGGCGTTGCCTCCCTTGCCACATTTGGAATTCGAGTGCCACAAGGAGGGTCACTGCTAAAAGTTGCGCTTCCTGGTGCTCTCGGCACCCCACCAACACCATGACCGATACCTACCGGCGTTGGCATTACATCACGTATCCACCAGACCACCTCATCTGGATATGACAAGTCATACACCATTGGCGGTAGGCTACATAGTACGTTCAGATTACTCCACATTTTCTCAGTCAATTCCCCTTCGGGCGCACGAATCTCATCTACACCTGATCCGGAATGATAAATTCGGTTAGTTGTCAAACTTGAATGATTAATTCGAATTCATTTTGAGGGTCGGTTTACCTTTAAATATACATGGGATGAATTCTTCAGATTCCGCTGCCTCCGCCATTCGAGAGTATGTAACACGGTGTGTCCCATCCTTTATGGCTACTGAAGAAATCCAAGGCTTCGAACCCCCATTGTGATGTCACCCCGAAGGCAAATCACGACCCTGGAAGGAACGCGTGTTCGGAACTAAGAGGTAGTAGATGGACTCGATTCGGATGTAAGTTTATGCGCTAGCTTAATCGTTTCCAGCCGCAAGATGATCATATAAAATGTAACGTACATTTGACCTGGTGAAGTCTCCCACATGGATAGCAAGTAGACCAATAGCTCATTTAATGGAAACCGTAGACCGAAGAGAAGTTGATAGTAGCTCATAATAACTTCACCCGGTCTCACTGCATCCGTTAACGACGTTCCCCTCATCTGTGCTTTTCGAATCCCAATGTAATCCGGTATGTCGAATCTCCTTCGGACGTCTTCAGCTGTTAATTTCGTCACCGTCCGATCCATTATCAAGTTATCTCCTGGCACCCATCGTTGAATTGGTGGTGCGTGAGTCGCCCCGATCATGCATTCACGCCGGCGGTCGATACACAAGCTATAATACATATGGACGTGCACTGCGTGTTCAATATAGTAATTAAAGATGGAGATAATGAATATGGAAATGCAACCACTTAACAGGCTATTAGACCGACGTCGTACTCTCAAATTGCCTTAGAGAAGTGAACCAAGTGACAGGCGCACTCTTGAAGTCGCCCTCGTTTTCTTAGTTTGGTCAAGGCATGGGCTAGTGTGGTCGAGGCTTACCATAAGTCCTGACCTCAGATATTGCTAGGTGGTCCTGACCCAACCACTTCGTATCCTTAGTTTGGTCGGATTTCATTTTAAAGCCCAAAAACAATATCTAAACACAATATCCAATGTTCAACAGCTCAAAATCCAAAATCCAAAAAGCCCAAAACTCAAAACTCAAAATCCACAAACTTTGTTTGCTGATCCTATACTACCGGCGACCGGCAACCGGCCGGTTCAGGCCTTCGTTTCCCATCCAGTTCACCACCGGTTCAGCAGTTTCCCATCCGGTTCGGGCATATTCCAGCCGGTTCAGGCGTTATTTCCACCAGTTCTACAATTTTTCAACCGGTTCCAACATTTTTACCACTGGTTCCTGTATTTTTCAGCCGGTTTCAGCTGGTTTGGGAGTTTTTACAGCTGGGTCACATATTTTTCAGCTTGTCCAGGCGTTTTCCTTGCTGATTTTGGCTTTTCCCTGCCGGTCGTGTGGTCTAAAATTTGGTTTCGGTATTCAGCCGATTCAGCCTACTTATATATGGATCGGCAATTTTATCTATTTTCGCGACCGGTCAAACTGTTTCCTTGCCTGGTCACTAGTTTTCAGGCCGGGTCAATATATTTTCTTGCCGGGTCAGCAGTTTGCTAGCCGGGTCAGTTCTATTTCAACTCATTTGGTTTGTTTTTAAGCCAAATTAGCATCTCCCATAACCATATCACTAAGTTGGTCACTCAATTTACTCACTAAAGTATTAAAGCTATGGGTTTTATGTAATCATTTAAACCTCATAAGCTAAACATGCAAAGTGTTACCTATTTCACCTCTAGTGACAACTACACAAGTGAATTAAGTGAAAAATTTAAACACACTTACATGGTAGGGCTTAGTTCTTCACTTCTCTCCTTATTCTTCTTTATCTTCTTATCTCTTTCTTTTGATCCCCACCCACACAATTGTTATCTCATTCTTTTAACTTATCCAACCACCCATTTATTACAAACCTTTTTTATTTAACCCTCCACCCCCTTTTACTTTTCTCACCTTTTGATTTTAGCCCCTCTTATGCTTCTTGTCATTTATTGAATTACACCCACTTATCTATTTTTAGATTACATCTCATTGTCATTTTTTTTTCTTTACTATTTACCTAAAACGGTCATTTCCGTTTATACCCTTCACTTTTTCTACTCTTGTTTCTTTTGATTATTTCACATTATTTCCTCTTTCCCTATTATATCATTTTGGTTTTTTTCCCTTCTATATCATTTTGGTTTTTTTTTTTTTTTTTTTTTCTTCAACATACCACCTTCATCTTCGTTTGCCCCTCTGTTGAAGAGGGGGCAGTGTGTGTACCATACATTATATTTCCAATCTACAGTGTACTCGAACCATGGACCGGATATGGGCCCAAAGAAATGACCGATCGATGGTCGTCCAAATAAAACTTGTCGGATCGTTCGGTCTTGAATCCATCAAAGTTGAGCAGGTCCAGGGCCCATCCGAGTGGCCCAGATCTATGGATCCAATCCGTTCGGATGATTCTGATCCAATAATCCGATCCGCGGAAGCTAAAAATCCTAGTGCAATCCGATAAGATCTTGCGAAATGATAGAATGAAATCTTGGGGAATGATAAATAGGATCATACTAGGATTCATCAAGAATGGCAATCTCCGAGAATCCCTTTCTTGGCCGCCAAGACAGGGGATTGCTATATATACGGAGGCTTCTGCATCTTCCAAAACTACGTGAAAAAGAGACTTGATCCCGGATTCCTCACTGGGTACGTAGGCAACCAGAACGTTGGTGCAGTCTCTCTTCCTCAAAAATCCCAATCCCCCATCTCTTTCAAGCCTTCGGAAGCACCATCACATCGGGAGTGTCGGGTTAACGTTTTTCCCCGACAACTGCGATGCCTAATTATATGGTAGCACAAAGTTTTTTGGAATTACTATCTTAATCCTTGATAAGATTTAGTTTGTTAATAAAGTCCTAGTCTTTAGGAACTACTGTCATTTGATTTAGTCAAGTTTGTTACCACGATTCTAGGAAGAACGTGAGTGTAGTTTGTTTTAGTCAGTCTGTAAAGGCTATTTATATGCTGCTTCTCAGACTCAATAATCAAGTTATTACAGATTTTTTTCTTTGTATTATAACAATCTGGTATCGGAGCATAACTTGAGAGATTAAAAGAGTGAGTTAGAGAGACAACAAGGGAGTGTGCACGAGATGGGGTCAGAAACAAACAGTAACTTTGCTCAACCTTCTATTCCGAAGTTTGATGGTGACTATGATCACTGGAGCATGATCATGGAGAATCTTCTCCGATCCAAGGAATACTGGACTGTTGTGGAATCCGGTTATTCACAACTTGATGATGAAGAGGAGCTAACCGCTGCACAGAGAAAAACTCTAGAGGAGATGAAGCTGAAAGATCTAAAGGCCAAGAATTACTTGTTTCAATCCCTTGACAAGTCAATTCTAAAGATAACCACACAGAAGGAGACGTCTAAACAACTTTGGGAGTCCATGAAGATGAAGTGTCAAGGCAATGCACGCGTACAGAGGGCCCAACTCAATCGTCTTCGCAGAGATTTTGAGATTCTGACAATGAAACAAGGTGAATCGATCACTGACTACTTTGGTCGAGTGATGGTGGTTGCAAACGACATGAAGAATTGTGGGGAAGACATGAATGATGTCAAGATCGTCGAGAAGATTATGAGAACTCTCACTGAGAAATGGAATTACATTGTTTGTTCCATAGAATAAGCAAAGGATATTGATCAACTCTCCATCGATGCGTTGCAGAGTTCACTACTTGTTCATGAGCAGAAGTTCAAAAGAGGTGGAGAAGAGGAACAAGCACTCACGGTGTCACATGCTGAAGGTTAGGAGGTTATGGTGGACGAGGACGTGGGAGAGCTACTTTCTGAGGAGGAAGAGGTAGAGGCAGAGGTCGCCAAAACTTCAATAAGGCAACTGTTGAGTGCTACCGATGTCATCAACTCGGACACTTCCAATACGAAAGTGTCCAAGTTGAAGGAAGCAAATTATGTGAGAACTAGATGAGTCGGAGGAGGCGATACTCATGGCCTTTGTTGAATTACATGGAGTAAACCGAGATGATGTGTGGTTCCTTGATTCAGGTTGCAAAGCAACCATATGTGTGGTGATTCATCTCTTTTACGCGGAATTGAAGGAGGGGTTCAAAAAGGTGGTCAGATTGGGCAATCATACAAGGCTGAACGTTGTTGGCAAAGGAAGTGTGTGCTTGTTTTTGGATGGTGTCAGTCATCTTGTAAAAGATGTATTTTATGTACCAGAATTGAAGAGTCACCTTCTCAGTGTCGGGCAATTGCAAGAAAAGGGCCTAGCCATTCTAATGCAGTCCAATCAGTGCCGAATCTACCATCCCACGAAGGGCTTAATCATTCAAACTAACATGACAGCCAACAGGATGTTTGTATTGCTATCAAACTCGCAACTAATCAAGAAGGAACCAAAGGAGGTATGTCTCCAAGAAACTACTCATGACCTAGCTCATCTTTGGCACCGTAGATATGGCCACCTTAGCTACAAAGGACTTCAGACTCTGCAAAGCAAAGGAATGGTGAGGGGTTTGCCAAGTATCCTTGAATCTAACTTTGTCTGCACTGATTGCTTGAAGGGGAAACAACACCGAGATGTTATTCCGAAGAAAAGCACATGGAGAGCATCAGAGAAGTTGGAGCTAGTTCATGCGGATATTTGCGGCCCAATATCTCCTAATTCTAGCAGTCACAAGCGGTACCTCATTTGTTTTATCGATGACTTTAGTAGGAAGGCTTGGGTACAATTTCTTGTTTATAAGGCAGATGCATTTGCTTCGTTTAAGTTATTTAAGAGTTGTGTGGAAAAAGAAACTGGTTTGTCAATTAAATGTTTAAGAACAGATCGTGGAGGAGAATTCACATCAAGTGAGTTCAACAATTATTGTAGACAAAATGGAATCAAGCGACAATTGACCACTGCCCATACACCGCAGCAAAATGGTGTCGCCGAACGGAAGAACAGGACGGTGATGAATATGGTGAGGAGTTTATTGATTGAGAACAATGTTCCAAAGATATTCTGGCCGGAAGCGGTAAATTGGGCATTTTATGTTCTTAATAGATGCCCAACGTCTTCAGTAAAAGACATGACGCCAGAGGAAGGTTGGAGCGGGGTGAAGCCTTCTGTTGGCCACTTAAGAGTTTTTGGTTGTATAGCACATGCTCATGTGCCTGATGCTCGACGAACAAAGCTTGAAGATAAGAGTCGCAGCTGTGTTTTATTTGGGGTGAGCAAGGAATCAAAGGGATCTGGTATGATCGGTATCAAAACAGATTGTGATTAGCAGAGACGTCATTTTCGAGGAAGACAAGACATGGAATTGGGATGCAAGCTATGAAGAACAGATTCAACTTAACTTAGAATGGAGAGATGAAGAACACAGTAGTGAAGAGGAAGAGAATGAAGATACGGAAGGGAGCGAAGAAACTATGTCGAGCTCGGGAAATCTTGATGTTCCTGATGTGCCGAGCTCAGGAAATCTTGATGTTCCTGAAATTCGCAATAGAAGAGCACCAGTATGGATGGCTGACTATTTTAGTGGTGATGACCTGAACAATGAAAATGTGCAAGCTCATTTGGCTTTGGTCGCTAGCTCAAACTTGACCAATTCTGACCCGGCCAGTTTTGATGAAGCAGTAAAAGATGAAAAATGGAGGCAAGTTATGGATTCAGAAATGCGCTCAATTAAGAAGAATGGGACGTGGTTTCTAATTGACTTGCCAAAGGGAGCTAAAAGGATAGGAGTCAAATGGGTTTATAAAACAAAATTGAATGAACTTGGAGAAGTGGAGAAGCACAAGGCCCGCTTAGTCGCAAAAGGTTATGCCCAGGAACACGGAGTTGACTACGAAGAAGTGTATGCACCTGTAGCTCGTATGGACACAGTGCGAATGATCTTAGCTCTTGCAGCTCAGAAAGGTTGGAATGTATTCCAACTCGATGTGAAATCGGCTTTCCTTCATGGTGAATTAATCGAAGACGTTTATGTTGAGCAGCCGAGGGGTTATGAGATGAAGAATGAAGTGGAAAAGGTATACAAACTCAACAAAGCTTTATACGGACTCAAGCAGGCACCAAGAGCATGGTTCAGCCGAATTGAGTCATACTTCAAGAAAGAAGGCTTTGAGAAGGATGACAGTGAACAGACTTTGTTTACTAAAATCAACAAACAAGGCAAACGTTTGATCATTAGTTTGTATGTTGATGATTTACTTTATACAGGAGACGATGAGGTTATGATGTGTGAGTTTAAAGATTCCATGATGAAGGAATTTGATATGTCGGATTTGGGCAAGATGAGGTATTTTCTTGGTATTGAAGTAGTGCAGTTTGCTGGAGGGATATTTATTAATCAGAAGAAATATGTGATGGAAATGTTAAAGAAGTTTGGAATGGAGGATAGTAATTCTGTTCAAAATCCAATCATTCCAGGGTTCAAAATTTCTAAAGATGAAAATGGTGTAGAGGTGAATGGTTCATTCAAGCAAGCGGTGGTTGGAAGCATGACGTATTTAGCGACCACAGGGCGGATATAATATATGCAGTTAGCCTAATTAGCGGTATATGTCAAAGCCAACCGAAAGTTACATCTTTTTCGCCTAACTAAAGAGTTCTGCGGTACTTGCAAGGAACCATTGGATTTGGTATTCTTTATCAGAAAGGAGGACATAAGGAATTGGTTGGCTTCACTGATAGTGATTATGCGGGGTGTGTGGAAGATAGAAAGAGCACGTCGGGGTATGCTTTTATTTTAAGTGGAGCAAAGATGGCGTGGTCTTCGGAAACAACCGATAGTTACACTAAGTACAACAGAAGCAGAGTTTGTTGCTGCTGCAGCATGCACTTGTCAGTTGGTTTGGATGAAAAGGGTGTTAAAGAAGATTGGTTATAATGGCAGTGAGAGTCCTGTCATCTTTTGTGACAATAGCTCAACAATAAAGTTATCAAGGAATCCAGCGATGCACGGCAAGAGCAAGCACATTGATGTGCGTTTCCATTTCTTACGTGATCTGGTAAATGAAGGAGTTGTGCAGATCAAGTATTGTTGTACACAGCAGCAAATAGCAGACATATTTACCAAACCACTCAAGCTAGAGACATTTCAGGAGCTCAGAAAGAAACTGGGAGTTTGTGATGCGCCAAAGATAAACTAGATGCATGTCTAGGCAGTTTAGTTTAAGGGAGGAAATGATAAGATTTAGTTTGTTAATAAAGTCCTAGTCTTTAGGAACTGCTGTCATTTGATTTAGTCAAGTTTGTTACCACGATTCTAGGAAGAACGTGAGTGTAGTTTGTTTTAGTCAGTCTGTAAAGGCTATTTATATGCTGCTTCTCAGACTCAATAATCAAGTTATTACAGATTTGTTCTTTGCACTCTAACAATCCTTTATTCATAGACGTGAATTGGAAACTTCCATTTAGCAATCGCTTAAGAGGGTGCATGAACTTTAACAGTGTTTATTTTTGCCCAACATTCCCTTTCATAAAAGTTTCATGACACGAGCTTTAGAAGCAGACCATATGTATTTTGGATGCCTGTGATAGCATTAGCAGATAACAACACATTGCATATTAGTTATTATTTTCTTTGACCATTCTAAAGTAAAAATATGAATACTGAAAGGCATGGTTTTAATTTCATGTGGTCTCTATTGTGGTCGTTGTAATGGCAGTCATTTTTATGCTTGGCCATACATTCTGACATTATGGCCTGCAGGGTGATTTTCTTTATTTATGTAATCTCTTTTAAGATTCATACCTTCCAAGTTTTCGACTATACGTGATCCTGTGTACTTCAAATTTTTATTAAGAGTGGTTTTGGAGGTGGGTTTTGAAATTTGAGGTTTGGTTTGTTAGTTGTCACTTTTCTATTGAGACAGGAAATCTTTTAAAGTGGGATTTTGCTGTAGAGATTCATTTTGAAGGTTATTGGTATTAGTTGCTTTTCAATATAATTGCTTATTATGAGTATGTGCTTCAATTATATTTCTTGGATGATGTATTTTGAGCTTCTGATTGTAAAGTTTGCTACATCTTTAGCTCATCTTAGTTGTATGTGAACTGGAAGTTTAGGTTTAAGCATATGGGACAATGTTGTATTTATTTTTTGGTTTAAATACAGAAATATGCAATGTACTTAGGTTCTATTAACACTTGTATCAACATAGAATTTTTTTTCACAAACGATATAATGTACTATGCCCGATTTCACAAAAATAGCAATCTCTTAGGTTCCATCAGTTAAGTGATGATGTGTCATTATTTTTTCATTTTCGTTTTATTTGTATTTTCCACTTGGCATGCCACATCAGCATTTTCTACCAACTCAGCATTTCCACCTCAACATTGCCAACTCAACATTTTCGTTTTTTTTTTTTTTTTTTTTTTTTTTTTTTTTAAGTGACTGAAAAATAAATTAATAATTTTTTTGAATTAATAAATATATAAAAAAGAATAAATTAATAATTATATAATAATAATAAAATAATTATATAAATAATATATAAATATATAAATAATATATTATTTTATTTATTATATATATTTGAAAATTATCAAAAAACTATAAATAATAATAAAAAATATATAATTTTATTTATTATATATATTTGAAAATTATAAAAAAAAAATATTATAATATAAAAAAAATAAAAATATATATAAATAATATATTATTTTATTTATTATATATATTTGAAAATTATAAAAAAAACTATAAATTATCAAAAAATATTATAATATAAAAAAATATATATAAACAAAGAAATATATAAATATATTTTTTTTTTACTATATATATATACAAATTTTTTTTTTATATTATATATATTTTTTATATTATTTATAGTTTTTTTATAATTTTCAAAATATATATAATAAATAAAATTATATTTTATATATATATATATATATATTTTTATTATAAAATAATATATATATTTTTTATTATTATTTATAGTTTTTTGATAATTTTCAAATATATATAATAAATAAAATTATATATTATTTATATATTTATTTATTATTTATATAATTATTTTATTATTATTATTATATAATTATTAATTTATTCTTTTTTATATATTTATTAATTCAAAAAAATTATTAATTTATTTTTCAGTCACTTAAAAACGAAAATGTTGAGTTGTTGAATTGGGGCAATCTTTGGAAATGGAAATCTTTGAGTTGGTAGAAAATGCTGATGTGGCATGCCAAGTGGAAAATACAAATAAAACGAAAATGAAAAACAATGACACATCATTACTTAACTGACGGAACCTAACAGATTGCTATTTTTGTGAAATCGGGCATAGTACATTGTATCGTTTGTGAAAAAAAATTCTATGTTGATACAAGTATTAATAGGACCTAAGTACGTTGCATATTTCTGTATTTATACCTTATTTTTTAATCTATATCCTTAATGGGATTTTAAGCTTTGAATGTCAAATGTAGTGAACTTGCCTTTAGCCCCCGAAGTGCCTATATGTTAGCCTCATTATTCATGTTAGTGGGCTTTGGTAAAACTGTGTGTGGTTCGTTTATTTTTTTTTTTAGGCTGGGTTGTTTTGTGTGCAGTCAGTATTTGATATATTCGGCCACTTTGTTCTAATTTCAACATAGTGGTTTTGGAGGCTGTATGATTCCTCTCTCTTTTTCATTGGCATACATACTTAAAAAAGGAGAATCTTTTGTATCTAAAAGATCTAATTCTTAATATTTATATGTACTATTCACTTTTATGGTTGAAAGTTTCTCTTGATATGCAACAATTGTTAAAATCTTTGATATATGTGATAATTTAAGCAAACATTAATAGATTTACTTAATTTTGTTTTAGTAGATCATCATACTGTTGGCGAATTTCTGAGCTTAGCATTCAAAGTTCATATCTCTATAGCTAAAACAATTTGTCGAGCTTGAGTTGTATTTGATCACATTCCCCCCATAAATGTCTATATTGATTATGGATATTTGTGTTTCAACCATTGTAAGCTATTTTATGTTGTTTTCATTTGTTGTTCATCTATAAAATATGAGATCGAATTGATAAATGTTCAAAATGTGGTACTACCATGCTTTATTTGAGTCTTGGTTTAGGTTTATGAGATTTGTTTTGATTCCAGGTGAAAAACTATAGAACGGTTTGGTATCTGAACCCAAGAAGTTTCCTGCAGTTCCTCTGATACAAAATGAGCACAACTAAAGTTGAGCGCCAAGTGGGTATAGTACGTATGAGGTGGGGAGAACAATAGGTGAGGGAACATTTGCCAAGGTGAGGTTCGCTAGGAATTCTGAGATAGGGGAACCAATGGCCCTATACATACTTGCCAAAGAGAAGGTTCTCAAGCACAAAATAACTGAACAGGTATTTTGGTTGTTGTCCATTTATAGATTATTCTAATCTTAATGTCGTGGCTCTTAATCTCTTCTCATTATTGTTTGCATAAAATTGGAGAAAAATCATTACCCAATTTCAATTTTGGGGAGGACGTTCACTCTCTGAATTTTGGTGAGTTTTCTAGCTGTTAACATTTAAACATAGCTATTATTGTAAAACTTAATCCCCCACCCCCGATCTTTGTTGCTCAAAATTCTTTTCTCAATTACTTATATTATATGTATATGTTTACTTCCTCAACTCTTTTCTCTGTATGCATCACATTCTCCCATACTCTTTATTTATTTATTTTACATGCTTTGATGAGTACTATTAGATATACAATACCATTAGATAATGTTTTGGCTGAGGATGGTCATTAAAAGACGTTCAGATTTCAATTTTCCCAGGATATCGTATTTAGATAAATGGGTTTGATGGTATGTTAGGCATGTCACGCTCCAGTATTTGGTGGTGATTGTTGATGTGGGAGGTTCACGTGTACCATATGATTAGATCCTTCAAAGTTGTGTGTGTTGCTATTTGTCAAAACCAATTTTTTGCTACTGATGAAACTTTTCAAAAAAGGTGATTTGAATTGAGTATAGTAGAGTTTAATATTACAGTGTCCACATTTTATAATTTGCATCATGTGAATTGTGTTAAGAGTCATGGGCGGAGCAACCGAAAAAACTCACGTGTTAATGAGTATTGATCAAGGTCGTCATGGCTGTCCCCACTTGCCTTGGCTATCTCTAAGCCGGAAAATGTCAATTGTCTTCCACTGCGTACGCAACAACTTGATGTTAGCTGTGAAACAATGAGAAATGTGTGTGCATCACTATTGAAAAGGGAGTTGGTTAACACACTGTCAGTAATAAATTATTTGTGTGACACTTACATATTCCTTATGGATAAAAAAAAATTGACCATTTTTTCTTTGAATATTGAATGAAGAATTTAAAATAATGAACAATGAACAATAATGAACTTATTGAATATTGTATTAGTGATTTTAATCCAACTTATGCATTTTGAGAATAATGTTTTTGTCACTGTGGTTACGTCCATTTAGTATTCTAATGTGATGACATCTGGTTCCAATAAATATGTGTTTTTTTATGGTCTAGGTGTGAATTCTTAAGCTACTATTTTTTATATTTCTTGGTACTGTTGACAGAGATGCTTGAATATGGCCATTGTGATCGTGTGCTGACAATTAAAATGACAATTGCACGTATATAACGTGCTTGATTTCTATTATGATTCCCTGCGTATAGTGCCATCAATTCCCACTCATTTTTACACCGATCGTACACCTTATGCAACATGCATGGTTAATACTAATTGTAGAATACTTTAAACCTTAATGACGAAAGATTCCTTCCAGGATTTTTAGTTTACTTTATGCATCAAATATAGCATGGTTAGTGCTATATTTACTTATTTACTTCATGAATATGATGGTCAATCAAGTTGAATTTGGCATTGTAGAAACTAATATGGAATCCAACAAGATTTGAGCTAATAGAAAAAGGTTTTGAAGTACGGAGAAGCTGAGGGGACAGAAGAGCAATCAATTGGTTTTAATGTTTAAGGATGCAGAACTTGGCCAGAAGATAATATTACTCTATCTAATCTTACACGCCTGATGATGGTGTTCTCACCTGCAAGGATGCCATGCATGTTCTCCTACACTCTACAAAATCAAAAGTGTGTTATATAATTGTATTTTAGTTTGCAAGGAGTTGAATTTCAGTTCGTATATGATTTATGTAAACTATTATTTCAGTTCATGTAAACTATTTCAGTTCAAATCTAAGAAGCTCATGTAAGAGACTGTGTCTCTATTGTACATTTGTACGGGGTAGTAGTGTATTTACAGATCTTTGGGGCTTTTTTTTTTTTTTAGCCTCACTTGACAATGTCATGGTTCATTTGGGTCCTTTTGTTGCGTTTATGTATTCGCTTGGCTATGCCATATATCCAAATCAAAGCATGAAATATTTATGGTTAATTGTTCCAGTGGCCGTATGTGCAACGCACGTGCATGATGCTAGTTAATTATAAAAAATATGTATATATGAGCTATTTGAATATATGTATGGGCAATAAATTCATTCTTTGCAGGAAATGGTAATAAGGATTGAAGAGTGAAGACTCATGGTTATAGTTTTATTTGTTTGTGCATGTCTATGTAAGTTTTGTACAAAAATAGTCTTATGACTCTTATCATACACAATACTACTAGTGTATGGTACAAAATGTCATCATTTTCAACCACTAGACCCAAGTTAGTATTAGACATAAAATGATAGGCGAGCTATTAGATGAGTAAGCTAGTTGTTGTTTTTGTATTACAGTTGTTGTTTATCATATCCTCAAACCTTAGATGGTTTTTTAAGGCTCAGAAAGGAGAAGAAAAAACTAAAACAAATCTTAAAAACTCGTTTTCGGATTTTAATTTTTTAATATTTAATGTGTCTGAAGTGTATCGCTCGATATGTAATGTATCATATCGATACACTCTTTGTATCGTGCGATGATACATAAAACTTTTGATACACTAGTGTGATACGTATCGATTTGCTTTCGATACGAGTATAGTGTATCGTACGATATTGATAACTATGTTCAGAACTATCACATGTCAAAAAATATTTCATACATATTGCTGCTAACATATAATCCTAACAAATAAATCTCTAACACAGATAACAGATTGCTGGCAAACAAACAAATATTTAATGATTCTGCAAACACATTGCTAAACAACATTTTGGTATATATTCAGGTAAGGGCGATGAGTTTTACTGACATTGTAGCATCACCACACGGGGTCCAACTGACGAACATGCTCTTCATGGATAGGAACAGCAGTGGTATGGAGTTTTTCCCCAACGGATGGTGGGAGTATGCAGGCATAGGCAAGTATGCTCACCATTGAATATGACGGCAGATTATTCGGGAATGAAACACCTGGGAGCTTGGTGGGATCCACAAGTTGAGAAGGAATGCCCCATCCCGAAAAAGATTCAGAATGCTTCGGTATCTACAAAAATGGTCGAGTTGGCCACAATGAAACTTTCTTCACTGAGTGGGCCAGAAATGCCATCAATCAGGTGAAGGTAATGAAGCAGAATGAGTTCTCAACCCAGCAACCAAAATCAAGTTGTGTGTGTGCACCAGTTGTTGAATACTTGAATGAATAATTCATATACATTCAATCAATTCCTGAAACCAAGAAAGCATAAACTACAACTATGTTTTCAGTTCTGTTTTTAATGTGTAAAGTATGCTTTCACTTCTTTTCGGGTCTAGAATTCATGTCCGTATAATTCATATGAGAAGAAAGCTGAAGGAAAAGAAATACGTATGAAGCAATTCTTTGATGCATTATATATGAACACCAGTTTGGTTGTAAATGAGGTATACTAGACAATCTTTTTAAGAACATAACACTCTGAGGCTAAAATTTGTAAGACTTTACAACGAAAACTGAAACCTACTGGTCATGCAATGATCCACAGAGATCCCTAGCTTGTAAATTCTCATCTTCGAGACCATTTGGCCAACAAGTAGACCACGAAAAAGCAAAATAGAGCAAACATAACAACATGCAATACATGGTTTGACCCCTGCTGAATGATGCTCCTATTCAGCCTCCTCATGTTGTTCTTCACTCCTGCTTGAGCTTTAATCAGTGTCATTTGCTGTTTTCAAAAATCAGATACAACAAAACTGTCAAAGAGTATCTATAGTTTTCAAAGGTAAAACTTTAGAAAAAAAATTCTCAAAGCTATATCCTGTAAAGACACAGTTATCATATTCAACAATTAGAACAAAGCACATCAGTAAAGTCGTTAAACCAATTTTAAGTTCCATTTGTACACTTTGTAGGAGAACAAAAAATAAAGTTCAAAGTTCAAACAGTTCAATTATTTGAACTTATGTAAGTTGGCAACATAAGATCTTTTATCAGACAATTTTCAAAGTTGTTATATGTTAGAAGGCGGTACATATCCTACCTATATTAATATCCGTTTCTTCCAAGATGCTCATAGTGGGCCACATCAGCAAAGTTTTTAAAATAGTCCCTATTTGAAAAATAATTACTTGCCTTCTTACCAAACTAACCCTGAATTTGGCCTGCTCTCTAATTTAATATAAATTAAAATTGTCCTTTCATGTGTTATGCTAAAACAAAAAACAAAGCTACGCATTATTTCATTATTTCAAATGTACGCATGGGATAAAAAAAAACAAATTCTAAAAAACAATGGATTAGTTAATTGATATGTATTAGTTATTGGATATGGATATGGATATGGATATGTATTAGTTAATAGATATGGATATGGATTAGTTAATGGATCATGATATGTATTACTTATTGGATATAGATATGTTAAACTTCCAAGTGCTTCCCTTAAATATAGGCCCAGACACGATGGGTTTAAGAATAACAGGCCCGGCCACAGGTCGGGCTGCATGGCTAGTGCTCTAATGAATTTGAAATGCTATCTATACTCTGTTGTAAAATCTAGATTTGCAGAAAAGATTGATTATTAGGATGAGTGGATGACTTTCTCTATGATGAGTATGCTTTTTAAGAGCAGCGCTATATATATATATATTGTGGAGTTCATATAACGGACAGGATAAAACAATAAAACAGTCCCCTGGTCCAGTGTCTAATGCTGAGCCATCTGCCGGATATGAAGCAAGAGAAGCGGAAGTGGGAGATTCGGTGGTTCCATCGTTCGCTGGTGAACTCGAGGAGAAGACCCTGCGGATGGATGATACAAACTAGCTTCGGCTGCTTCCGCTGAGGCTGAGGCTGATGCGGCCGATACCGGGATACATAGATACCCAGCTAGAAGAGGAATGACTCGAGCTTAGGCCTGGCTGCAGGTTTCATCATTCTTTCTTTTAGCTCAGAGGGGAGTGGACCTTTATGTGCCAAAACTAACTCCTATTTATTGCACGAAAAGGGACGCCGCTCTAAGAGCAGTCCTACACAGGAGATGCAACAACGACAGCCTATAGGAGATAGCGTAGAGTAAGAACGGGGACTTGGACTCCCATTAATGAAAAAAAAAGAAACCAAAGGGAAATCCTTCATCTTTGTGGAGATACCCCGGACGCCAGATCGGGAGAAACGGGGAGGGGTCCTTCCTTTAATTAAGAGGAAAAACTAGAGAGGAAATGCGTCCTATTATGTTATGCGATATTACTTTTATTTCTTTTATTGCGCAAAATCGGACGAGACTAGATCTCTTAGGCAAGGAAAGATCAAGAACTGTATTTTCATATACATATCAGACCATCCAGACGATAGAAGCTTGAGTCTGCTCAGTCTGATGCCTAAGAAGCTAAGATTGCAATTATCAAGCTCGAACTCTAGCGGTAGCGGAAGAACTGAGGAAAAAAGGCTTTTACGATAAAGATTTACTATTATATGCATCCAGTAACTTAGGATTCGAATTGGAACTCTTTTTCTTGGGACAGCAAGCTACGGAGCGGGTTTCACTCACTAAATATCAGGAAACCCTTAAGCTCTTGGTTGTGTTCCTGTGTTTAGCCTGGGATAAGAATCGCTTAGGTAGATTTACTCGCTCAACCGAAAGGGCAAGGCTAGCTCCTCAGCTCAGAACAAAGGCAAGAGCTGCCCACCGGAGAGCTAGAGGTTTTGTTTACCAAAGCTAGAGCTGCGCCTCCTGAGACATCAGTCCCCCGCCCCTTCGGACACTCCTGACTTACCCTTGTTCATAAGACTAAAACAATAAAAATATATTCTACTAATAGCAGCAAGGCTTTAGCTCCTACTCTAAAGGCCAAGAGCTACACCAGATATATGACAGAAATGGATAGCTTAAGTGCCATGTTCCTACAAGCAGGATGCCCCGCCCGTGGAGGTCCTGATCTTGCTCGTTTCTTTTAGCGTATAATGATCACTGAACATCAGCCATTGAAGGAGGATAAGCCAAGCTTGTGTAGATTTGCATGTCATAGGCCTGCACAAGAGTGCCGAGTCTTACAAGTCCGGCTAGCTCCCGGATGACTGCTTACGCTTCCTCCCAAACAACCTAATGGGTAAGCTCTAAAAACAGTGGATGTCCGAGATCCGACCGGTGACTGACAACGCCATCCATTGTCTAGTAATCAAGCCGGACTGCTTATCTCCAACCGTCGACCGACCGAAAACTTAAATCGATAGACCCATCCATCATTTCCTCCCCTCCTTTCCCGATAGGATGTTCATGGGTCGGTAATAAAGTCAGTCAACACGTCGAAATCGAATTCTTTACACAAAGTCTTCTTTCTATAGACGGAGTGCGAGCAAGTCTAGTGAAAGAGCATAAAGAAGGTGTTCAAATCCTACCTACATGAGGTTTTTCACCAGGAAGGTTGGGAGTTAGGTAGGTGTTTATAGTGCGATTTGCAGAGCACATTGAGAGGAGTCGTCTTCAAGGGATGAAAGGTGTGCTGGTCTGCTCCGTTATCTAAATATTCGATGAATGGTAAGGCTGGCTATCAAGTCAAAGACCTTCTTTTTTGAGTGCTTTCTTCCTTCAGGGCTGGACCTCCGATAGCTATGGCTCTGCTTGCTCAACTCTTCCTTGAAGCTTTCATCACCTCCATCAGGCAATCTATGTTATGAACGGCTTGTCACCCCAAGGAATTCGTCTTCCACCAGTTCGTTCGCTCGCACCTAATTATATATTATCCTTTTCACGCTCTATGTCAGCTTGTCCTGTCTCCGCTCTCGCAGGTACCCAGTGTTTTCTTCTTCAGATCATCCTGTTTTCGTTCCAGCAAGTATTTTGCTTTCATATCTTATCGTATGAAATAGGAAAGCCCTATTAATTTCAGCCACGTGTCCCAACCCTGCTCGCCAAAACGAGCTCACACCGATGAAACCACATAAGAGTTCAGTCATCACTTAAGTCATTTTTAGGATCAAACCCCTTATCAGTAAAGATAGAGTAGGCCGCAAATAACTACCAAAAAAGGATTGAGAACCGAGCTACCCAAGAGTCAACCTTAAGAACCTAAAACTCTCTCTCTGACGGAGGAACCAGTTGAGAGAACTAAGGTAAATCAATAGGTAGTCCATCGCGTTGGTCCAGTTGTTTCGAGGGGGTGTGGGACTCTGTTTCCATCCCTCACAGGGGATGCCGGAGTTTATTTGTATTAGCTGGATGCTGCCCGTGAAAGGAAGTTATTGTCCCAGGAAGTTATTGGCTAAGTGGCTAAGCCTGCTCCCGAATTCCATTACTGAACTGTACATTTCAAGGAAAGGGATTCACCTCGTAACTTTCGGCTAATTCCGGGAAAGAACATCGAGGACGGGCTCACTCCATGACCTCCTAGGCTCCTAGCGTAGGGACGGATATGATAACACTTGAAAGAATCCCAAAGGAAAAGATCAACAGAAAAAAAATATATAAGATTAGGAAAATCTTGTTTGTGGTAAATAAAGAGCTTCGCCCAGATATTGAACTCACTAAAAATAGATTGAAAGAAACAAACAACTTACTTCAACACTGAACACTAGTGCTATCAATGGGGGAGAACTCGAGAAGCGGGAGGGATTCGACTCAATGCGAAACACTACCTTACCGAAACGAAAGAGACACTTACTTAGATCAGCAAGGAGTGAGAGTTGGAGCTAGGCAGAGGAGAGTTAGGAGCTATAGTTGCGTCAGTGAAGAGTGAGGAGCTATGGCTTATAGGGAACGGGTAGTGACGTTATGCGGAAAGCTTTGCCTTACCTATGATTCTCCTTCCAATTCTGATGAAATCCAGGGCATTGCCATTTTCAGAGGAAAGGACTTCACCTGCCTTCCCCCTCTGATTTATAACTTGTAGTCGACTTTCAGGAAATGTTCAGAACAAGGATAACAGAGCTAAAGCCAAGGTGTTGTCAGAGCCTGAGTGACAAGCTAGAGTTGGAGCTATGGATAGTGACTGCTATCTTTCTATATGCATTCCTTGTAGGGTAGCTACTGCCGCTGTGTAAATAGAACCTCCTGCTGCTAGTTCTGCTGTTGCTAGTGCTAAGTAGTGACTTCCTGCATCTGTTAGTTCCTGCTGCTAAGGTTAGCTAAGTCAGGTAGTTACTGGAGCTAAGTCTCCCTTCTAATCTGATTTCTCCATTAATCAAACTTGTCAGACTATATAGGCTAATTTGCTGCCTTTTAGTCTGATTATGTGCTCTTTCTTTCTTGTCTTTTCCGGGTCTTACCCGAGAGAAAATCTTAACAGTGACATCAAATCAGAAACTACACTAAAGTTGACCAAATGGGAAGTTCCCCTCTTATAAGGAAGCCACTAAGGAGAGTTCCTGCATCGGTTATTTGCCTAGTAGCTAATTTTCCAAGAGTTAATAGTTACGAGCTAGAGTTCCAAGGGGAGTGACAGTCGACTCATACGCATCGTGCAGGTCTTCATTCATCCATTCAGGCCACTTCTCGAGTTGAGAGAGACTCTGGAAGGGCTCCAAATCCCCTTGCAACCAGCCTGGCCTTATACTGCTCCCCCTACTAATAAGCCATCACTCTGCCTCTTGATCTTGTACACCCACTTGCACGTGATTGGCTTCACATCTCGTGGCAATGGTACAAGTTCCCATGTCTAGCTTCTTAATAATTTCATTACCTTCTTTCGACTTTCACTGACCACTAATGGTTGTAATGAGACCTTGGGACTCTAAAAGAGTCTGATCTCTTCTTCTTTATTAGTATGAAAAGAAAAAGTAAGTCAAAAACTTCTTAAGACGTCTAGAAAAGACAATAAAATTTCAGATACATCATACATGCATTCCATACAGTTTGTTTAACCTCGTGCGGTACGGAGGATATGTTTGTGTGTGGCACGCCTCCAGGCGGTGCCCAGTGGGACTAATCAAACTCTGGGTTCAGATGCTTATTTTGACGGCGGAGCCTTACGACTCTCCTGTTTCGAACGAGCTTATCAAGTTGCTTGTCGATCTCGTCGAAGCCCTCTTGAAGACTGACCCAGTCGTTGATCTTCATGGTGGCGCCTTTGTGCAACACCTTGTGCAAGTCGCTCTTTAACCTTTCCAACATTGCCCTGTTGGAGAGTATCTGAGTCAATATGTCCATGTGCTGAACCTGCGAAGGCTTCGGCAGTACCTAAGAAAGGACTTTCGCTTCATCCATATTGGCCGACTAGATGTGACTGTCGTACCACTTACACGCCTAGAGCTCAACACATCTATCTTGGTGTGTGTAATGGACTACCGACATAATCGGTTCGACCAAGCCCTGATTGCAGCTATGGAAGCAAGTCTCAGCAAAGGCAAAGTCACCTTCCTCACTATCCCAAACATGATAATATCTTTAACAGATCCACATCTGAACCAGGCCCTCCGTCTACACACAAAGACAAAAGGGTTTGATATGCTCGAAGGTTCGGTGAATATCTCTATCTCATGGAAGCTGTGCTATCGAGTCGGAGACAAGCTTAATGGAATACCTAAGGCTCCAAAATCCTTCCATGGGTATTTCCTGCAAGATGTCGAAGGGCGAGTTCTTACGCCACAGAAGGTGAAGCCAAGTTCAGTCTTGATACCTATTGATTGGGCAGTTAAGTTCGATGAAAATCGGCCCAAGGTGCTCACGCTGTAAGCCAGCAACAACTCCGATCACATCAAGAGTCTTGACGACGGAGTAGTACGGCTGACTCTCAAAAGCAGGAGGCCAGATGAAGACCAAGGAAGAATGGTCTACCCACTCCAGTCTATCTCTATGATAACTCGAGTCCAGCCTGTAGATGAGAAAAAGGAGCTACAAAGGAAAATGCCAAAGATTCCCGAAAACTTGAAGAGAGAGTTGGATGCAGAACACTATCTGTATCTCACCGATCCTCGAAGACAACGGTGGCTCACAGATTACACTGAAGAACAGAGGATACTGATCCGGAACAAAAGGATTGAAGAAGGAAAGGCAGGCTCCAAGCAACTGTTCTTGGATTATTTCTATGGCAAGAGAATCTATACTATATGGAAGACTATGAGAAAAGACTATCACAAGATCTCCTCAGCGTTTCCTCCGTTCAAGCCAATCTACTATGAAGGGAACAAAGATACGATCGCTGCTCCTCTAATGTCTACTCAGGCTGATCTCCGTGGACAGTCCAATTTCTACAAGCAATTGAATTGGACCAACATAGCCAAAAAGGCTATAAACCATCATATTGGTGCGACACTTAATGGCGATTTGCATCAAGATACAGAAACAGTCCATGAAGAGCTGCAACGAGTGAAAGAAACAATAAAAGAAGATTGTTTCTGGTTAAAACAGTCCCCCGGTTCAGTGTTTATATATATGGAACTAAACAAACTTACAAGTTTATATATATATGGAACTAAAATGCTACAATTTAAGAAGTTAGTAACTTAGTACACAAACTTGTAAGATATTAAGATGATTACCAGCTGAGTGATAAAGTCATTTTGAAACTTCGCTTCCGATTCTATCTCTTGAGCTACCTGCAGAATTTTCATTTGAATAAGAGCTTCTCAGAAAAAAGATAACAGTAATAGCTTTTGGTAGATAACAACGGCACAAAGTTTACGTAAACTAATATAGCTTGGAACAAAATTAAGGGCTCAGACTTATTGACTGAAAAACAAATCTAAAAATCCAAAATGCAAAACGTATATGATGTACACAGTGACTAAACGAAACAGTAATAAATGTCCAAATGCTGATGAGAGGGTACAAAACACGCATCCCTAATAACCATCCAAGTGAAAGGATTTGCCAAACTTAGTCACGGCATGAAAAGGTTATTTACGAGCTACTAGAAAGGAAAAACTTGTGCTACTATAATGCTTATGTTAGTTGTTGATAAGATTGTGAATAGTTTCTTTGTATTTATTGTGACATGATGTTATTATCACTAGTCCAACTTTATTTGCCAAATTCATACGAGACTAAATTGCAAGCCTAGACAGAAAAACAAAAAGTTTGCAGAGTTCCTATATGTAGATTACACTTGAAATTTCGGCACAAAAAAGTCGAAACATCCATAAAATATCAGATTTGAGTTGAAACCCTAAATAAAAAATTTATATAGAAGTCCAAATGTCACAAATTGGAGAGAAGAAAAAAGAAATGAGGTTGTAACGTACATTTTTTAGCAAGCCGATCTGACGATGAAGACCAGTAATCTCTTCATCTAAATCACCATGAATAGGATCAATCCTCAGCTGAATCTCATCTGGATTATTCGAAACTGTTCGAGTAACCAGTCCTTCTCTACAAACAACAAAACAACTAACTAAATAAATAATTTAAATAATCATTATTTTTTTTTATTTTAAGAAATAAATAAATACCTGGATCGATATGGATCAGAACCGTAATATCCACCGCTGCCTCCGCCTTTGTACGAATTCGCCATTTGCAAGTAGAATGAGTTTTTTGGGAGAGAAGAAAGAGGAGGGAAAGAGATTTTTTTTCTGATGAAATTTTGTTTTTATAATAAGTAGTAAACTATACTATCTACTGTTGCTGAGCTGGAAGGGAAGCTGCTAAAAGCCCGTTTTTAAGTCCAACACCAAATATGATATCACGTTAATGGGCTTGCGGCCCACGATGATGATCGGCTATAGCCTCCAGCTATAAAATGCAAAGGCGAATATCAACACGAGTTGAAATATTTTAGAGTCCTGTATTAATTGGGCGCCACATGAATTGGATTGGGATTGGGCAGACTCCAGCCCAAGCCCAAACAGCGAAGTCCAAAGCAAACCCAATACACCCTCCTGATAGGGTTATATACTAAAAGTATTACTTTTGTATTAATTCTAATTCTTCATATTTTGAATGAGAATCATATAGGCAAATGATATGCTTATTATATATGTTATTAGTTATATGTATGTGTCTAGTACTTTATATTGTAGATGATATAGTGTGAAATAACGTAAGATCATATCATCGCATCTTTATAAAGTATAAGTAATCGTTCACAACCTAGATGGATTTGGACAAACCATTAAGACGGTTGTAGATAGTATAATCAGTATTAGTCTATCTTGACTATAAGATTACACTAGTACACTTTGTGTGTATTGAACAGGACCAAGTGAGGTTGTTTATCTTTATACTGATTATATAAGAGAACAAACGCCTCTGTTATTATGGATGTTTGTCCTCTTAAGCCGGATATAATAACGGATACTTACGTGCATTGTACATTGCTTTAAATCATCAATGAGTGAGATTTATTTGTGAATCAACAAACTCTATGGATTGGGTAATGACATTATATGTAAGGTGTATTGTTGATTATAGAAGAAATCCGTTACCCACAGGAAGTCGGGTTGATGATGTCCCCTTGAGGAGCTCAAAAAGATTGTCATGTAAACCCTACAAGTGGATTTATTCTGACATGACAATGAGGTTGAGTGGTACTACTCAAGGACATAAGAAGTTGAATAATGTAGTTGTCAGTAATTTGACTTAATCAACGGACATTCGATATCTTAAACACGGGGAGATCCACAAGCATATAATATGGAGCCTATAAACGCTGATACGTAATTTGGGATTAGGGCGGTAGTACAACAATGGCCTTTAATTGAATAAGTCATTTGTTGACGGACTTGGGCCGTGTGTTCTAGGCGAACATGGGAAGCCCAAGCCCGTTAGGAGGCCCAGCCCTAATTTCTCCTCATGGTCCCTGTTGTAGCCTATAAATAGAATTCTTTTTGTCTTGGCCAAAAATCACTGTTCACTTAATTGAAAAGAGAGGCAAGGAAAGATATATCCAAAATTGGATCTAGCTTTGTGAGAAAGAAGGGGGTTGGTAGATCGTTGCTCACACAACGTCCAATCTATTCTAAAAGAATACAACAGAAGATCAAGGGGTTGATTTCGGATTTCATAAAGCTTGGATTCTCAGAGATTACATCCTAGCCGATTCTCAAAGGTATGTTTTTCTATCCAAAACCGTGAACCCTATTAATTCCGTTGTACGTGGGTTCTCGCGGTTTGTAAAAATTTGCATTCTGAAATAACGGTTCCTACACCCCCACACCCTCAACGCATACCGGTTACTAAACCTTTCATAACCGGTTATCTCTTTCGCGAGTCTAACTGCAGAAAACCCAAAACCAAAAACAAAACTTGATTTTGTGCATTCTAATCGCCATTGTTAAAACTCATTGTAGACATTGAGTTTAGGCGTCATTGTGGACTTGAGTTTGAGAGTTGGAGTTGGAGTTTGGAGATTTTGACTTTGTTGATTCAATCGAGTTGTTGTGGAGTGCAGACAATGATAGTTTCGTTGGTGCAAACAAGGATTTCTTCAGTTTCGAATATCAATTTTTGTGAGTGTATTTTGTTTTTTTTTTAAAATTCAACTCTAGTTTCTCAATTTGTGGTTTCTATTGTTAAATAATAAGTATAGTTGTTATTGTTAAATAATTTGTGGTTTCTATTGTTGATTATTATACAATGCAAGTTGTTTGGACTCCAAAACAAAGTATTGTTTGAAAAATATTGAAACGATCAGTGAGGTCGTTTTGAAGATGCCCCAAACGACTCAGGGAGGTCGTTTTGGAAATGGCCCAAACGACCCAGTGAAGTCGTTTGAATGTTTTATTTATTTTTTATTTTTTTAATATTCTTGAATATTCTTTGTATGAGTTGTATGAGTTAATACAAGATTTAGAGTTAGAAATAGAGTTGAGTGTTTATGTATTTCAATTATCTGTTTTAGAGTGTTTGTATTTTGTGGCACTTATAATGTCGAAAGAATTGTAATTTATCTCGAAATGTATAAAGCATTGTAATTTAGCTGGAAATGTATAAAGAATTGTACCTGTATACTTTCGCCGATTTACGGCCTTACGGGTAATGTACCTTGTCGAATATGCTGAAATGGTGAATATATGGAAACTTAATAAATTAGTTTTATGGAATTATACCTGGTGTATTGTTGAAGCATTGTTTAAAGACTAGGTTCATTTGTATTGAACATAGCAATTTATCTGGTTCGATTGCATTATCTATTGGAAATTGTTTGAATTTAATGGTGTTTGATTTTTTTTTTAATAATCTTAGTAGTATACCAATTATGACATTTGTTTCGTTGCGAAGTAATTTTTGTTGCAATTTTTGGAAGTTTTGGAACTATAATAGTAGTATTAAAAATCAGAATATGATTCAGATTTGATTAAACTTATTATAGTTACTAATACTTGTTTTATTTTTCTTTGTAGCAATAGATCATCGATCAAAGAATGTGAAGAATGTAGCGAAAACTACATTCAAGGGTGTGCAGAAGTTGTTTGGCGGTGGTTCCTCTAGTGGTGACGCGCCTTAAAGAAAGAGAAGAAGGGGAGAGGGCACCACGCCATCAGTGCGTAGAGAGGACCACAAAGAAAAAGAGGTTCATGACGTTCCTAAAATTCCTGAAGTTCCGAGTGAAGATAGTGTAGATAGCGATAATAATGTAGGTTTAGATGTAAATATGGATCGTGGGAAGAGTATAGTGGAAGAGGATCGGAGGGTGAGGAGGGGGAAGAGGAGAGTGATGAGGAAGGTGATGAAAAAGATGACAATGGGGATGAGGAGGAGCAGGATGATGATGTGGAAGAAAATATGGTATAAGTCATACCACCAATGGAAGAAGCACCTCTAGCATTGTATTTCGTAAGAAAATCCAATGATGATTTGGAGTTCAAAAGAGGTGAGTATGGGGGTGGCCCATATGAGTCACAGCTGTTGTATGATTATGCGGTCCATGTGTGCTCGCGATGTTTGGGAGAAGATGTTAATATTTTGATTTTTTTCAGTACTTTGATTTTCTTTTACAAAATCTTTTGTTTTTGCTCATTAAGTCTAATGCGTGCTTGGTTGTTTCAGGAGAATTGCAGAGTGTTGAAGTGTGTTTCACACTTAGCGAAATTGTGCCAATGGGATTTCATGAACGAATTTAGAAAGTCTCTGAGATTTGAGCACGAGCTGAGAAGGATTGGGTTGTATGATCTCATATTAAGTTATTACGAGCATATGGATCCACCGTACCATTAGTCTCTGCGTTTGTGGAGAGGTGGCATCCGGAGACTAACACCTTTCATATGCCATTTGGGGAGATGATTGTGACTTTGGACGATGTTGTGCAAATCTGTGAAGTCACAGTTAGAGAAAGAGTGGTGCAAGGGAACAGTGAGTTGAACTTACAGCAATCAGTAAATCTCCTACACCGTGCTCTGGGTCTCCTAATTTTTTTTTATTAAGGCAGAGATGGAAGCTAGCAAGTTCATTTCAAAAGTAAGACTAGAATTCCTCCGGAAGCATTTTGCTAACAAGGTTCACGATAAGCACATATATAACGTTACTAGGAAGGTGGTGGAGAAGGCCTCGAGTTTGCAGGAAGTCCAACGGGCTGTCAGAGCTTTTATCCTATTTTTCTTTGGATGTGTCATTTTTATTGACAAGTCTGGGACTGGAGTTCCTCTATGTTATCTAAGACCGTTGTTAAAATTCAGTGAGATAGGAGAGTATGCATGAGGTTGCCACATGTGCGAAGATGAAAGGGGTTGCAGGCTATATGATGACTTTTCTACAGGTAAAACTTTAGTATTTTAGAGATTATTTTTAATGTTAATTTTATTATTCTATCAATACGTTAACTATTTGTATGTATATATATCTAGGCATGGATCTATGAGTACTTCATGGTATTCAGACCAATCCCAAACATGGACTATAGCTTGTTTGAGGCGCGTGCTCATAGACACACAATAGTCGCTATGTACTATGACGATACAAAGCATGCATTACAGTATTATTGAGTGATACTTGATGATATGAATTGTTTCAATGTAAGTATTTAAGTTTGTTTATATTATTATTTTTTAGTAATTGATCATTGGAGTTGTTAATGACATATTTGATTTTGTTTCAGGTTAATTGACATCCCTGTTTCGACCAAATATGATCAAAACACCAAGTGTTGATGAAAAGACGAAGAACGTAGAAAAGTAATTAGAAAAATGATGGTGATCGGGGGAATGATGAGACTGTACCTTTCGGTTGCCTACGTACCCAAATTATCGATGGGATCAAGTCTCAAGAACGTAGTTCTGAATGAAAAATAGTTTGGTATTTATATGTGTAGAGTAGCGATTTCTTGTAGCTCAAGTAATCGTAATTGAACATAACTCTTAATTGATAATTATCTCATTGATAAGAAAACGAATCTAGACATAAATTAATGTACATAAGTGGCAAGTCATGTGGCTAAGGTTCAGCCTTAGACACATGAGTTAATGTCATTTTTACATTGATCTATGATATTGCTAATGGGCTTTAGCCCTGTCGATTAAACGAATAAAGTGGAGATTCCTACCAATGGACGTTCGCCACATAGGTGGGGGTCGAAACACCGCCCCCTCTTTGGCATGCGAACAAAGTTCATATGGCAAAGAAGAAAGAAAAATGAGCGGAATGTATAACGAAGTGTCGTGTGAAAAGAAATAATTGGAAAATTGACTGTCGAAAAAAAATTCGTGAATTATCGGGAACGAAATAATGTCAAATTAACGTATACGGGACGCAATGTAGTTAAATAAAAGATGGCTGAAAATGCACAAAAAAAAAATAAAATATGCACAGAAATAATGTCACGTAATAATACGAAATTTGAATTCGACGATGCGTGCCAACGGAATAGCGATACTTGGATTATACCGTTAAAAATTAAACGTAAGGGCAGTTTAGTAATAATAGTAATAAAAGGAAGTTAAATACGAATTGGACTCAAAGTATTCGAATGAGATAAGAATTTGGATTAGATAAGAATTTGGAGTCGACAAGAGTTTGGATGAGTTTGGATTAGATAAGAATTCGGATTAGATAATAATCCAAATAGCAATGGAAAACCAGATCTAAGAAATATTATATAAGTGCTGGCTAAGCTCCATATGCCAAACAGTATACGAAAATAAATAAATAAATAAAATAAAATAAAATAAAGTAGAAAAAGATATACAAGGGTGAGTGATATGGCATGGCAAGGCAGCATGCGATGAGGAATTGAAAATCAATGATCGAATCGGTGGAGACGTTTATGCATAGACAACGACAAGAAAAAAAGTTAGTAGAACATTCTGATCTATTGATATTGCGCCAATTGGACTCTTTTATATCTACTAACACGTTTTGGACTGATTTGAGAAAGTCAGTCACAAATCTGTATCCCTCCTTGGACCATCAATGATGTTTAATGCGTTTGAGTTTGAGTACAGCTGTATCTAGTCAAAGCTTCAAAGAAAATCCCTTGTTCGTTGACGTTCTCTCCACCGTAAATCGAAGAAAGAAAACTAGCATTGTCATTAATGCCTTTAGGATCAAATCAAATACGATAGTATATATCCAAGTCGCTATCCATCCTTTGTATGGTCATTATAGTACTGGGCTACAAGAACTCGAAATTGATCTCAATTCTCAAGTATCAACAAGATAGGCAGATAACTCTTAATACAATCCAATCATGCATGCTTCTCGGGTATAAGCACGAGCACAATCATATCAGATAAGTACGATATTCTTCAATCATAACATATAATATGGAGTATTTTATCAAAGCATACGTTACTGGCCATGGGATACATTAGCAGTGTTCTCTTTTACTCTCTGAACTTTTGATATGTATGGTGTTACCTTTGGCAAAACTTGGGCAGTTGGCCATAAAAGTTTTCTTACTTTTAAATTTTAAATGTAACAAGGGAAAAATATGGTTTTCTATCTCCAAGTTACTCTTACTTGGAGAAACCTCACATGAGTTCGCTACATTTATGGCGACTTAAGTAGACCTTGTAAAAGATTTGACACTTTATTAACATCTACTCATCTGCATCATCTTTTCAAAGTGGAATCTCATATCGGTATGTGAGCCCATCTTCTTCAAGTGATCCATGTGAATGGGATTCCCATAGATCTGCTGGAGAAGATGGTGAGGGCGATACTGATGGCGCCAGCACTCAAAAACTTGTTTCAATCACACACGATACGGTCCAGCACCAGGAAGGGAAGGACACCGTACCTGTGTTGCCTTGATCTGACCCGGTTCACTCTTGTGGAGTTAATAAATCTGGTTTTTGAGCAATCTGATCCGATTTTTATTTATTTATTTATTTTTTGCAGGTAGAAACGACCGTACTATACGGGCAAAATATAATCGAGAAGAAGAAGATGCGTTGACGATCGTAGACTTGGTGAGATGGAAAGAAGGTGACAGATATAACGAATACATGAGGCCACGTCATAATCTAGCTCAAGATCGAGCAGCTTCAAATTGGATCGGCTAGGATATTAAGCTTAAATTATTGAGTTTCGATAAAACGTAAATGTGGCCTGTCGAAAAAGACGAAGAAAACGGAGAAAAGTGCGGAAAATATGACAAAGCGGTGTCGGAAACAGATATGTTGGTATTGTTTTATCAGTTATCGTAAAATTTTGGTTAAGTCTGAAAAACTAACGAAAAGATTTGTATTTTTGTCGTCGCAGGTAGAAACGGCGGTACGACGAGAGACAGAAATTCACGAAAATACCGCGAAGAAAAGTTTCGCTCCGCATGATCTCAATGCCTTGTAAAAAATAAATAAGGTGAAGATAATTTTCAATAATGTAATGCGATTTTTTTTTTTTTGCCGCGACGGAGAAACGGGCGGTAGTCCGAAAGCAAAATATATATCGAAAAGAGTCGACGGACGGAGAAAAGTTTTGCGTAACAAGGTGTCAATTAATGTCGTAGAAGAATGAAAGAATTTGAAAAAGTTTCGTTGAGAAAGATCGGCTCAATGTCTTAGAAAAAATAATGGAGCTGTCGGAAAGTTTAACTCGGAAAGATTCGCCCGAAAGATTCGCGCAGAAAAATCGGCATGAAGCTGTTGAAATTGTTTGCTCGGAAATTTTTTCGTATAAAGATCGGAATAATGCCTTAAAAAAATAATTAAGCTGGCATATAGTTTTGCTTGAAACGGAAAGAGTTGTACGAGTTGTATAAGCAAAAACTGATAAGGAACCATTGGTTTTTCCCAAACCAAAGATTATGTGATTGTGTGAATGTAATATCATAGAACTAAAAATTCTTGTGATGAAAATAAAAACAAAGTATGGGTTTGCTATTGAATATTGTTGTTGGATGGATAACGCACTGTGGAAAACCGGATGTGTTGTTGATTTATATAATTGAAATGAAATAGAATGAGACGCCCCCATGTAGAGAAAAACGCCCCCAATGCTAACTTAACTTGGTAAAATTAGAGTAAGCGAAAAAATGCTCCGACGCAGAACTGACAAAACGAAATGGGATAACTTCATCAGATGTTGACATAGCGCGAGTAACCGACTAAGCGAGCGTAAAATCGTTCAATTTAGACTGACGAAATTAAATGTGGTAACTTCGTCAGATTTTGTCGTAGCCATAGTAATGAACTAAGCGAGCGTAAAAGCGTTCAAACTTAGACTGACGAAGCTAAACGCGGTAACTTCGTCAAATTTTGTCGTAACGATAATAACGACTAAGCGAGCGTAAAAGCGTTCAACTTAGACTGACGAAATTAAACATGGTAATTTTGTCAGATTTTGTCGTAGCGATAGTAATGAACTAAGTGAGCGTAAAAGCGTTCAACTTAGACTGACGAAATTAAATTTGATAATTTCGCCAAATTTTGTTGTAGCGATAGTAACGACTAAGCGAGCGTAAAAGCGTTCAAACTTAGACTGACGAAGCTAAACGCGGTAACTTCGTCAGATTTTGTCGTAACGATAGTAACGAACTAAGTGACCGTAAAAGCGTTCAACTTAGACTGACGAAATTAAATGTGGTAATTTCGGATTTTTTTGTTGTAGCGATAGTAACGAAAGCGTTTAAAAGCATTCAACTTAAACTGCCGAAATTAAACGCGTGGTAATTTCGTCCGATTTTATCGAGCGATAGTAACAACTAAGTTGTTAAAAGCGTTCAACTTAGAATTTAAATTAAATGTGGTAATTTCGCCCGGATTTTGTCGGGCGATAGTAATGACTAAGCCCGTTTAAAAGCGTTCAACTTAGATCGACGAAATTAAATGTGGTAATTTCGCCGATTTTTTTCTGAGCTATAGTAACAAACTAAGTGAGCGTAGCCGCTTGGCGTTCAAATTAGATCGATTTAAACTAAACGCGGAAACCGTCCGGATTATATCGTGAGCGATAGTAACGAACTAAGCGTAAAAGCGTTCAAACTTAGGATCGACGGAAGTTAAACGCGGTAACTTCGTCAGGTTTTGTCGTAACGATAATAACGACTAAGCGAGCGTAAAAGCGTTCAACTTAGACTGACGAAAATAAATGTGGTAATTTCGTCAGATTTTGTCGTAACGATAGTAACGAACTAAGTGAGCGTAACAGCGTTCAACTTAGATTGACGAAGCTAAACGCGGTAACTTTGTCAGATTATGTCGTAGCGATAGTAACGAACTAAGCGAGCGTAAAAGCGTTCAAACTTAGACTGACGAAGCTAAACGCGGTAACTTCGTCAGATTTTGTCGTAACGATAATAATGTTGCGATGGAAACATAATTATACCATTATAACTGAAGTGAAAGAAAGACTGTATTGATCACCAAATCTTGAAAAGTGCAAAGATAATAACGAGAAAAGAAACAATTGAGGTAAAAGCGGACTAACAAATTTTTGTCGGGTTTTCGTTCAACTTGTTAATTTTGTCCGCTCATTTAGTAAAATAATTTGTTGCGACGAGTTTAAACGAACAACCGCCAAGGGTCAGCGCCGGAAATAAACCAACAATGTCAAGGCCCCATTTCGCAAAATGACCAAGGTTTATGGATTGGATGACGCCGTCGCGGGAAGTTGACCCATATCATATATCATGTGTTTGACAAGGCACACACTTCCGGACAAACGGTTAATATCTTTTGGTATGTATGGCCACCAATACCATTGGGTCATTGCTATGTGAAATTTGGAGACTTAGCCGAATTTCGAGCATCATCACCATGATGATCGTCGTCGGTAGATACCGAGACATTATCGGCCAAGCTTCGTTGGAATCATCGGCGACAAAGATAAGTGGTTAATCCGGTGTTGTCGTTACGATTGATGACTTGATTTTTCACGGATAAGTATCGCGATAGAATCGGGGATGCCTTACATCGTAAACGGATGGATATCGCATAACACTTGATAAATATAAAATTTCATGCAATCCGTTGAACGAAGTCCAAATAACGCCCATTCTATCATTGTGAGCCGCATATTATCATTCAAAGTGGCTAGTGACTAATTTAGAATAATTAATCGTAACTTAATCGCCCCCAGCTGAAGAGTTGTGCATATACCACAAATGACAGTTTCGAACTCGGCCATATTATTTGACGCGTCCAATCCCCAATGTAGAGACCTCTCAATTATGTCTTCATTCAGCTTCAAGATGACACAAACAAGACTGGAGGCAGACTTATTATGCGAACTATCGATGTAAATCTAGCAAGTAGCTGATATATCTGATAAATATTTCAAGTCATCGCCCCCGGGAGGTAATGACAATTAGATATCGACGTTTTCCTCATCGAGTAATGCTTTCGACATAGGAATATCATCAATAAGAAAATCAGTCATTAGCGAAACCAAAGTTTGTCTCTGTTTAATTGTATGAGTGTCAAAGACAATGTTGTAAACGCTAAGGTAACTTTTCCATTCTGCGACTCGATCCGTAGATGTTGCGAAAAAACTTGTGCAGCGGATATTCGACAAGTATAAACTTCGACTATTCCTTCTTTGAAATAAGCTTAAGACGTCTGACAGCATGAAACAAGGCCAGTGTAATATTTTCAATATAAGAATGCCTCGATACATATGACGGACATTATCCGCAACAGATGACGAAGAATCGTCAGAGGTAGGGGTGGGAATTTGGCCCTAACGACCCTAACCCGGCCCTGACCGACCCGACCCTAAGCCCTATAAAGCCCTGACAACTAAAGCCCTCCACAGAGTTTAGGGCCGACCCGCCCTACTAATGCCTTCTAGGCGGGGCTAGGGCTAAGATTCTAAAACATAGGCCCGACCCTAACCAAAGTTCCCTAACCAAGCCCTAACCGGTTTCGTTTCATACTTTATTTATAAATACACATACCATATTGTCCAACTCTTTGTTAAATATTTTCAATTAAAATAACATTGTCCTTTGTAATTTATCACTTACACCCAAGGGTACTTCCAATAACTTGTTTTATATAACAAAAAACTTGTCAACTTAGCCACCATGAAGAACAATGAGCACTAGCCTAATAAAAATAAGACTTTATTCCTTTGATCATCAAGTCAAAGTCCATAACTTATTATTCTCAATTTCTTTTCTCACTTATTTCTTATAAATTATATTTTTATTCACATCCAAGCCAAGTCTAAAACTAAAGCTTTCCTTCCACACCATTAAAGCAAAATACGCGGACATTTGTAACATAGAAACCAAAAACAACCTTTGTCGAGGAAAAATGACATTTGTAATCTCAAACCTTTCTCCATCACTTGTTCAAAAGCCAATATTTTCATTTCCATATACAAAGCTTGAATCACTTTTAAATTAGAAGAAAGGTAATATTATATTTGTTTGAATCTATTATAAAAATAATTTATGATATTACAAATAGTTTAACAACTTCCATGACTTTAACCAAAACTATTATGTTTCTTCTTTATATATATTACTTCTTCCTTTAAAATGATAATATAATTATTTGTCTATGTATTTCAATGTTAAATGTAATTTTAGTGAGGTTTGAGTACAAGGAAGAACAAATTCGAACTCTCGATGTACTTGAGTTCATTAGATTGTGGATGTGCATTTTAAATTTTTGGACTTATACGGGATTATTACTTAGATTGGTTGGACTTTGAGTTTGTAGATTATTGTACATTTTGTAATATAAATGAGTTTTTAAACCGATGTAGTAAAAAAAAGAAAATATATAAGCCCCCTAAAGCCGGCCCTAAAGCCCGACCACTAAAGCCCGACCACTAAAGCCTTTAAAGAGGGCTAGGGTGAGTCGTGGCTTGAGGAGGTTTCGACTTGTGACCCGGCCCGACCCTACCTATATCGACTTTAGGTAGGGGGCCGCCCTAATATCTTAAGGGCTTTAAATGTTTAGGGCGGACTAGCCCGACCGCCCATTGCCCACCCCCTAGTCGAGGCAATAACCCGTCTTTGAATAATTTTCCATGATCGGTGGAATTGGAGAGTGGCCGTGATTAATCTGTCGGATGTTGAAAAGGAATAGGAGGGAGTATGTAGCCCGTATTTTAAAAAACGTATTTTTCTATTTATTAATTAATTAAATTATTTTATTTTCAAAATTCATCGGATCGGGTTTCGGGATATATGGAGGCTGGTTTTGGGCCGAGTTCAATGTTGGGCTTGGGTTTAGGACCCAAGTATATAAACACTTTTTCTAGAAAATAGGATTCATAAAAATAATAATATATTAAAATGGAAGAGAGAAACCGGGTTTCTTTGGAGGCGTTGCCTTGACGAATCGAGCTAGGGAGGATTCGTCGAAATTGTTCATACAGTGAGTAGTTACGTTTTTATTTTATATCAAAACTAGAGTTTTCTGGCGTGAACAAAAAAACCTTTTGCCGATTTCGATCGGTTTTCTACTTATGTGTTTTTACGTCGATCACGTTTTAATTTTATTGAAAACCGTGGGAATCCGTTATTTAAAGCTGTGGAGGCTTATCGGGTTGTTACTGGCGGCTAAAGCCCCACAGTAATGAATCCTCCTCTGTCTTGTATGCATTACTGTGATACTGTGGGTATGTATATATTGTTATGAACGGTTTTGGTTGGTTGTCGGGGTAGAATCGGTGGTTATTGATGGTGGGTGGAAGGTGGGCTTGGATTGGGTTGTGTGTTGTGGTTGGACGAGAAACATGTAAGAGCTTGGAGGCGTCAATGGCGTTAATGCCATTCTTTGTGTGATAATCGAGGGTGTCGCGTTTTTATTTGTAATTTTCGTGTTTGAACTGTGTTTTGTTTGTTGTGGGTTGTTTGGTGATTGGGAAGTGTGGGGTTTTGGTTTTGACGCGATGGTTTGTGGTCATTTAAAGCTTTGAGCAACCGCAATGGCGGCAAAACAGAAATCGTTTTTATTCAAACCTTGTTGTTGGGTTTTGTTTGGGTATTTGAATTGGTTGTTGGTATATGATGGACGTCGGGAATGGTGGTGGAAGCCATTAATGGCGGCGGCAAGAATTTCAGATCTAGTTTGGAGAAGATGGTGGGTTAGGAGTTGGGGTTTTCGCTTTTATTAAAGTTGGAGGGGTTTTCTTGAGGAGAAAAATCGGTGGGTCAAAATTGGTGGTTGTGTGGAGGTGGTGGTGGCCGGATTTGGGCTGCTGTAGGTGGAGGAGATGATGAACAGTACCAAGCCGATTTGGGCTTGGGCCTTGGTTGGTTCTTTGGGCCGAAATGTTTTGTTTTGGTTGGGCCCAATTGATTTTAAGTTGTTTGGCCGAAATTTCAAGGGTGGTTGGCCGAAATTTCAGTTTTAGTTTATGTGGGCCGAAATCTAATTTAAGTGGTTGGGCCCTTTTCTTTTTGTTTTGAAATTTTTTGGACCGAACCACTTAACTGTTTTTGGGCCCGTTTCTAATATTGCATGGACCAGTCCATTGGACTTAAAATAGATCCAATTGGGTCAGGTAGAATAAATAAGTGGACTTTAGACTTTCGGGTTTTAAGGTTTGGGCTTGGCCAGTTGGGTCCGAACCATTACCTTAGTCACGAGCCCGTGAGCCATGCACTTTTGCCCTTAGCCATGAACTATGACTATGACCCTAGACCTGTCGAACATGGAAACGACAGTTTGACTTTGACCAGGACAGTTTGACTTTGACCATCGACCGTTGACTAGGACAGGTTGACTTTGACCTTTGACCATGGACGGTTGACTTTCACCTTTGACTTTGACGATGACAGTTTGACTTTGACCAGGACAGTTTGACTTTGACCATCGACCGTTGACTAGGACATGTTGACTTTGACCTTTGACCTTTGACCATGGACGGTTGACTTTCACCTTTGACTTTGACGATGACAGTTTGACTTTGACCATGACATGTTGAGTTTGACCTTGACCATGAGGTGTTGACCTTTGACCGTTGACTTTGGATTGTTGGCGTTTACTTTGACGTTATGGACCGTGAATGTTGACTTTTCAGTTTTTCATATGTTTGTTTATATGGACAAATATAGTAATAAAATATTGTCGATATTATATAACTTGGATGGTCATTATCTAATTTAGATTTGGCGTGAGTAGTGTGTAAAAGCATATATATATATTGGGCTTTGATTGTATGATTTTGTTTATTTGTGCTACGTTTTATGTGTATATTATATGGACACATATAGTAATAAAATGCTGTAGAAGCTTGTATATTTGGTTGTCATTATCTAAGAAAGATTTGACATTGATGTTGTGTATTTTGACACGTGACGATATTGAGATGTTAGGAGACATTATATTCCTAAGACGTTATAATAAAGATGTATGCGATACGTTGAAACATTGTGACATGATATAATATGCTGGGATAGTTATATGAATGCAATATCTTGGAGAAATGTATATACACTCCATTATTTTATATGTGAGATACTAATATAGTATCGGTGAATATTTGCCCAAGGGAGTGTGGTGTAGTGCACTAATATATTGGCACGTGAAAGAATGAAATTTGGTTATGAGATATAATTGAGATGTTTCTATATATGGTGGCTTAGTGCAATAAGGTAATTGACCTGCACGTGATATAGTAGAAATGTTTATGAGTCATTAATGTATGACATCTGAATAAATTACATAACGAAAATCCTAGAACGACTACCCTGACTTCGTGTGATTGGCCCTTCCGGCGTTTGATTAATCTGAATGGCCAGGCCCTTACGGCGTTTGATTAAAAGGCCGAATGGCCCGGGCGACCCTCGGCGTAGCGAATAATGGCTTGATTATTCCGTTCGCAAAATAGAGCGATGATCGCATAATATTTTTATCTTAGGAATAGTGGCGGTCTTACATAGATTTGGCTTCCGGTGTGAGGATTTACGGTGTCGCGGCATCCATTTCGAGGTGGTTACGCGCGAGGTGGCTCATTATGTAAGGGGGCATGTGGATGTACATGTTCGGCGTTGGGTTTGCGATTGTGGTAGCCGGGGAAACTAGGTAAGACATAGATCTGACGTGATTTTAGGGAAGTTAAAAGAAAACCTTAATTAATATAATTATGGTAATATATTTGTTAATGATATATATCTCTAGATAGATGATTGTATATGTTTGGTTTGGTTAGTAGTTTAGTTAGAACCTAAAATACCTCGTGGAGGAACTAAATGCCTTTTTATTATCATTATGGTATGTTGTATTAGTTGTTGGAAGTTAAAAGCTCGGTGGAGGAACTACTGCCTAGATTATTGTACTTAAGTATGTTATATTAGTTGTTGAAAGTTAAAAAGCTACCGATTGGAGGAACTAAGCCATTATGGATTATGTATATATTTGTATAAGTATATGTTGTTTTTAGAGCTACTCACACCAAAGCATTTTTATAATCGACCCGATTTGCATGTTTGCTTTATCGGGTGTGTTCATTCAATGAACATAGTTGATAAGTCTTAATGGGGTTTAGTGATGAAGAAGATTGGTTCTTTGCTTGTGGTTTTGCGTTAGCGTTGCATCTCGGGATAAGTTTTGTTTTCTCTTGAGGTGATATAGATTTTCAGTTGAGATAAGGTTATTTGCATTTTCATTTGTAAATTGTTTTATAATGAAGATATATTGTTTTTAAGTTAAAATTTTTATTGGCTTTTAATTATCCAGATATTTTAAAATTGTTTATGGGCTTTGGGGGAGTGGAGAGTCGTCACACCTCCGGAGATCGAAGAATTGAGGGGACAAATAATGTTTTTCAGATGCAGCCGAAATTCTAGGGTGTAATGATTTGGTATCGAGCATTTGGTTAGCAGACTAGGTGTGAGTCTAGGTGATTCTCGGATCGTGGTTTATGGGTAGTGTTTAGGAAGTTTTATTTTCAAAACTATTTCCGCTAGTTGTTTTATTTTTACAAACAAAATGAAAGAGATATAGAAATAAAGAGAGTCAATATTTTTCTTGATTGGATTGTATGTGTAATGTGTATATTTATATTAGTTACTCTTGTAAAGTGCATATGAAATGATTTTTATTTTCCTTAGCATATGAGGAGTGGTTATATGTGTAATATGTTAATTATTAACGGATTTGATCAAAATGATGTGTGCTGCTATAGTGTGGTTTTGTTGTTGGTGATCATTTTCACGTGGAATATGGATTAAGTATGATAACCTGTCTTTGAACTTTGTATTTGGGTGTTATGTTATTATTCCAGAAACAATGAGATATTTTCATCTATATTGAATGAGTTGTATTATTTGATGGCTTTGTGACGTACTGAGTAAGGAACTAATTGCCTCGGTGTTGGAGGAACTATCTCGCCTCACTCGTACACTTTAATGGATGAATAGTATTTTTGAAGTATAAGAGATTAATATGTTAGAAGTGATTAGTTAGAAATAGATTGAATATAATAATAAAATATACGTGTATTCTTTTTGAGATGTGTATACTGCATTATACGTGTATTCTTTGAGACGTGTATACTTGCGTATACACGTGTATTCTTTTTGAGAGGTGTATACTTGCGTATACACATTTTTATATTATTGTATATATAGGAACTATTACCGTGCGTATGTGATAATTAATATGGTTAAATTAGTTTCACATGATTTTTGCATATTCGAGTATTTACTCTTAATTGTTTTGTTTCAGTCTATATGATTTTGATACATGGATATGAAAAATTATTTTTGGATACGTGCTATATTTGATCCAGTTGCAAGCATGAACTAGGATTCAAGGGTTGTTTTAAAATTTAATATTTCTGAGAGCATGACTAAAGTAAATATAAAGTTTTATTGTAGTATCAATGACATGAGTGACATTTTGTTTTAAGTGTATCAGGACACTAATTTTCTTTTATGCATGATAATGAAAACTTCATAATGTTTTATGCAAGGAAGAACTTACCCTATATTATTGATTAGTTAAGTAGAATATTATTTTTCGTAGAGATTGCTACGTGTCAAGAACTGCATGCTAATGAGATATGATATATTTATCTTACGTTTAAGTGACAGTAATAATTTGTTTTAATATAGACAGTTAAACTGTAATAGGTTTTGTAATGGCATGAGGATATATATTGGTATTAGTTAGAAATAATTAATACCAATGTTATCTTGTTTAAGTTTAATCAAGCGTGCATTCTTGTATAGGTTCTAAGTTAATAACCAGCGTTACTTGTTTCAGTATAGCTTTACTTCGAATCTCGGGGAGATTCTTTTGAAGATAATGTATATAATTTTATAACTTGCCGTATTTTTAAAATAACATTATTTTTCTATTTATTAATTAATTAAATTATTTTATTTTCAAAATTCGCCGGATCGGTTTCGGGATATGTGGGCCTGGTTTTGGGAAGTTCAGTGTTGGGCTTGGGTTTGGACCCAAGTATATAAACACTTTTCTAGAAAATAGGATTCATAAAAATAATAATATATTAAAAATGGAAGCAGAGAGGTTTCTTTGGTTTTTGAAGGCGTTGGGTACTTGACGAATCGAGACTAGGAGGATTACATTCCGGAAATTGTTCTCTGTGAGTAGTTACGTTTTTATTTTTATATCAAAACTAGAGTTTTTGGCGTGAACAAAAAACCTTTTCTTGCCGATTTGATCGGTTTTCTACTTATGTGTTTTTCTCGCCGACACGTTTTAATTTTATTGAAAACCGTGGGAATCCGTTATTTAAAACCTGTGGAGGCTTATCGGGTTGTTCTTGGCGGCTAAAAGCCCCATAATGAATCCTCCTCATCTGTATGCATTCTTGTGATCTTGTGGGTATGTATATATTGTTATGAACGGTTTTGGTTGGTTGTCGGGGTAGAAGAATGGTGGTTATTGATGGTGGGTGGAAGGTGGTCCCGATTGGGTTGTGTGTTGTGGTTGGGACGAGGTCAGTAAGAGCTTGGAAGCGTCAATGGCGTTAATGCCATTCTTTGTAATGAGGGTGCGCGTTTTTTATTTGTAATTTTCGGTGTTTGAACTGTGTTTTTGTTTGTTGTGGGTTGTTTGGTGATTGGGAAGTGTGGGGTTTTGGTTTTGACGATGGTTTGAGAAACATTAAAGCTTTGAGCAATGGCAATGATAAATCGTTTTTATTCAAACCTTGTTGTTGGGTTTTGTTTGGGTATTTGAATTGGTTGTTGGTATATGATGGACGTCGGGAATGGTGGTGGAAGCCATTAATGGCGACAAAGCAATTCGATCTAGTTTGGAGAAGATGGTGGGTTAGGAGTTGGGGTTTTCGCTTTTATTAAAGTTGGAGGGTTTTCTTGAGGAGAAAAATCGGTGGGTCAAAATTGGTGGTGGTTGTGTGGAGGTGGTGGTGGCGGATTTGGGATTGCTTTGTGTAGTGGAGGATGATGATGAATGAGATTGAGCCCGATTTGGGCTTGGGGCCTTGGTTATTCTTTGGGCGAAATGTTTTGTTTTGGTTGGGCCCGATTGATTTTAAGTTGTTTGGCGAAATTTCAAGGGTGGTTGGCGAAATTTCGGTTTTTAGTTTATGTGGGCGAAATCTAATTTAAGTGGTTGGGCCACTTTTCTTTTGTTTTGAAATTTTTTGGGCCGAACCACTTAAAGCTGTTTTGGCCCGTTTCTAATATTCGTGAATGGACAGGTCCATTGGACTTAAAATAGATCAATTGGATTCGGAATTAGAATAAATAAGTGGACTTTAGACTTTCGGGTTTTAAGGTTTGGGCTTGGCCAGTTGGGTCCGAACCATTACCTTAGTCACGAGCCCGTGAGCCATGCACTTTTGCCCTTAGCCATGAACTATGACTATGACCCTAGACCTGTCGAACATGGAAACGACAGTTTGACTTTGACCAGGACAGTTTGACTTTGACCATCGACCGTTGACTAGGACAGGTTGACTTTGACCTTTGACCATGGACGGTTGACTTTCACCTTTGACTTTGACGATGACAGTTTGACTTTGACCAGGACAGTTTGACTTTGACCATCGACCGTTGACTAGGACATGTTGACTTTGACCTTTGACCTTTGACCATGGGCCGGTTGACTTTCACCTTTGACTTTGACGATAGCCAGTTTGACTTTGACCATGACATGTTGAGTTTGACCTTGACCATGAGGTGTTGACCTTTGACCAGATTGACTTTGGTTGTTGGCCGTTTACTTTGACCGTTATTTGTGAATGTTGACTTTTCCAGTTTTCATATGTTTGTTTATATGGACAAATATAGTAATAAAATATTGTCGATATTATATAACTTGGATGGTCATTATCTAATTTAGATTTGGCGTGAGTAGTGTGTAAAGCATATATATATATTGGGCTTTGATTGTGGGACCGTGGATTTGTTTATTTGTCTTTACGTTTTATGTGTATATTATATGGACACATATAGTAATAAAATCTTTGTAGAAGCTTGTATATTTGGTTGTCATTATCCAAGAAAGATTTGACATTGATGTTGTGTATTTTGACACGCGACGATATTGAGATGTTAGGAGACATTATATTCCTAAGGCGTTATAATAAAGATGTATCGCGACACGTTGAAACATTGTGACATGATATAATATCTTTGGGATAGTTATATGAATGCAATATCTTGGAGAAATGTATATACACTCCATTATTTTATATGTGAGATACTAATATAGTATCGGTGAATATTTGCCCAAGGAGTGTGGTGTAGTCTAATATATATATCGCGTGAAAGAATGAAATTTGGTTATGAGATATAATTGAGATGTTTCTATATATGGTGGCTTAGTGCAATAAGGTAATTGACCGCACGTGATATAGTAGAAATGTTTATGAGTCATTAATGTATGACACTTTGAATAAATTACATAACTTGAAAATCCTAGAAACGACTACCACAACTCGTGTGATTGGCCCTTACGGCGTTTGATTAATCTGAATGGCCCGGTGACCTTATCGGGCGTTTGATTAAAATTTGAATGGCCTCGGTGACCCTCCGGGCGTAAGCCGAATAATTAACGATTATTCCGTTCGCAAAATAGAACGATGATGCGCAAATATTTTATGCCGAATAGTGGGTGCTTACATAGATTTGGCTTACGTGTGAGGATTTACGGTGTCGCGGCATCCCATTTCGTGGTGTGGTTACGCTGAAAGTGGCTCATTATGTAAGGGAGGCATGTGGATGTACATGTTCAAGGCGTTGGGTTTTGCGATTGTGGTAGCCAGGGAAACTAGGTAAGACATAGATCTGACGTGATTTTAGGGACATGAAAAGAAAACCTTAATTAATATAATTATGGTAATATATTTGTTAATGATATATATCTCTAGATAGATGATTGTATATGTTTGTTTGGTTAGTAGTTTAGTTAGAACCTAAAGCCTCGTGGAGGAACTAAATGCCTTTTATTATCGCATTATGGTATGTTGTATTAGTTGTTGGAAGTTAAGGCCTCGGTGGAGGAACTACGCCTAGATTATTGTACTTAAGTATGTTATATTAGTTGTTGAAAGTTAAGGCCTCGGTGGAGGAACTGCGCCGTATGGATTATGTATATATTTGTATAAGTATATGTTGTTTTAGAGCTACTCACACCAAACATTTTTATAATGTTGACCCGATTTGCATGTTTGTTTATCGGGTGTGTTCATTCAATGAACATAGTTGATAAGTCTCGCGATGGTTTAGTGATGAAGAAGATTGGTTGCTGCTTGTGGTTTGCGTTAGCGTTGCATCTCAGGATAAGTTTTGTTTTCTCTTGAGGTGATATAGATTTTCAGTTGAGATAAGGTTATTTGCATTTTCATTTGTAAATTGTTTTATAATGAAGATGACTGTTGTTTAAGTTAAAATTTTTATTGGCTTTTAATTATCCGCATATTTTAAAATTGTTTATGGGCTTTTGGGAGTGGAGAGTCGTCACACCCTGGAGGGCGAAGGGTCGGGGGACAAATAATGTTTTCAATTAATTCGAAATTCGAGTGTACAGAGTAGTTCGATCTTGCCGGGAGTTGAACTCGAACCGCGATATTCGCGATGATCGTCAGTAAGTGCATCGAGAACTTAGGCTTGTCGAGTATTCGTCATAACTTTTGTAGAACGTGATCGTCGATTTTGCATAAGAACCGCAGACGACGCCAATTATGTTTCGACCAAATATGATCAAAACACCAAGTGTTGATGAAAAGACGAATAACGTAGAAAAGTAATTAGAAAAATGATGGTGATCGGGGGAATGATGAGACTGTACCTTTCGGTTGCCTACGTACCCAAATTATCGATGGGATCAAGTCTCAAGAACGTAGTTCTGAATGAAAAATAGTTTGGTATTTATATGTGTAGAGTAGAGATTTCTTGTAGCTCAAGTAATCGTAATTGAACATAACTCTTAATTGATAATTATCTCATTGATAAGAAAACGAATCTAGACATAAATTAATGTACATAAGTAGCAAGTCATGTGGCTAAGGTTCAGCCTTAGACACATGAGTTAATGGGCATGTACATTGATCCATGATATTGCGAATTGGGCTTTAGCCCTGTCGATTAAACGAATAAAGTGGAGATTCCTACCAATGGACGTTCGCCACATAGGTGGGGGTCGAAACAATCCCTATAATAATGTCAGAGCTACAAACCCGATCGATGACATTGCATTTTTTGAGATATTGATATGTTTTTTCAACATTGTAGAGTTTTATGTTGTCGCAAGGGTTGTGCATCAGTTGGGTCACATGCAACTTATACTCTCAGCTCCTCCAACATCAAATTGGACAACAAGAAGTCAAGAACTGTAGCATATATGACACAGGTATGAGGTGAGATGGACTAATATTAGGCCAACTTACTGAGAGTCATGGCAGAATCACGTGATCCAACCCTGCAATCGAGGACTTATCTCGTCTTATCCATGAGAGTGTCATCCAAACTACATAGTTTGGTATGCGAAGAATTCTCACATTCGATTGGTAAACCCTGAGCGTCCTCTTATTCATTTCTCCCTAGAGACAACATCCCAACTATTTGATTACATTATTTTAGATTTTGGCATATTTGATTACATGTTTTAACTTGGTTATATATATATTATGTCATAATAGATAAAGAGTGTAGAGTGCATGTAATTGTATTGGTGCAACTTATTGTGTTGTTCCTAACCCAATTTTTAAATCGAATTTCAATTTTGCTAATTCAATTGAGATGTGTTGATAATTGATCATTACTAATTCAATTTTGCAGATCAATGTTTAAATAAATTATTGTACAATTATGAATAATTAATGGTTTTGTATTATAAGAAAAGTGTTCGGTGTTTATGTATAAGAAAAGTGTAATTGATGTTTATGTAATCAATTTTTATTTGTTAATCGGGCTAATAATTGGTTAATCAGAAATTTCCTTGGTTTAAAACTTCTCAAGTATTTTAGTCCAAACGACTCTCCCAGGTCGCCCCATAGAAGCCCCAAACGACCTAGTCATACTGCTTGCATGTGATACCAAACGACATGGCCAGACCGTTCTATAGAAAAAAACAAAGAGCTCTGTCTCAAACGATATGGCCAAACGGCACGAACAGACCATTCCATAGAGATTCCAAAGAGCCAATTCTCAAATGACAAACTCATACCACGTGGATGTACACTAGAACGATATGGTAGTATCGTTTGAGTGTATACTCAAACAACATTGCGAGACTGTTTTAGTGTACACTCAAATGACCCTGAAGATTTCGTTATGGCGAAACCGGTTAAATTGGTTGTTGAACATGGGCTTTGATTGGTAAACTTGTAATATGACAAATTTGTAAAATTTCTCCAATTGTCCAATCCAATTTGATGAGTGTCCAATTAAACTACCATATTTTTTAATATTCTAGATATTTGATTCTAGGGTTGATTAAATGTTCCTGTCAGTTCATGTCAAGTCGCTAAAAGGTAATAGATACTGCGTAATTGGTTTTGACTTTGAGCTTTACAATTAAGCACATGGCGCGATTGCACGAAGATATTAAACCTCATTAATTCTGAACATTTTACATGTAGTGTCGGCATTTCAGAGTGTCTCATATTGATTCTGTGAAATGTTCCTGGTTCAAAATCATTATATTCATCAAATGCGAACTGGTGAGAGTATATTTAAAGGTAAGACCTTTTGAATACAAAACACTAAATTCTTGAAAATTTGGTAAAAGTTATTTTTAATGGTAAGTTCGGGATTTTAAAATTATTAGAATTTCAATAAATTCAAAAACCAAAATTCATAATATTTCGACCTATATTATATTTGGAATTTCAACTAATTTCAAAATTATTTATATTTCGAGTATATATTGTTTTTTCTGGTTTTTTGAAAAATTGAAATATTAGGCGGAATTCTGATATTCCGTTCAGAATAATGCATTGGGTAAGACCTTTTGAATACCAAACTAAAAAAACACCAAACCAAACCAAGCTCAATTTAGTGTTTGCTTTTGGTGTTGTATCAAATGTACGTTGTAGTGTTTCGAATACCGCGTGGACAAAAACACTTTCTTATTTCCAGTGTTCATTATTCCGAACGGAATATCGGAATTCAGTTTAATATTTTGGTTTTTCAAAAAACAAACAAAAAAAACAGTATAGAGTCGAAATATTAATAATTTTGAAATTAGTTGAAATTCCAAATATAACATCGGTCGAAATATTATAAAATTCGATTTTTGGATTTGTCAGAATTATAAAAATTTCGAAATCCCAAACTATACTTATTTCTAGACAAAAACAAGTCTCTATTGTGGGTTTTTCTATCACGGTGTTCTGAAAGCAGCGGTTGTATTGGGCTTTATTTGGAACAGTTTTGGAAACACGTACATTTGGCGCTCACTCTTTGATGTTTCCACTAAAATTATTTGGTGTTTATTTGGTTTGGTGTTGGCTTGGTAAAATTTGATGTTTTTCAGGTCTCACTGTTAAATATGCCCTGAACTGCATCGGTTAAACCTTCGGAAAGAAACACGTTCTCGTATACGTAAGTAAATTGCGCACTGGGTCACCATGGATGGTTCCATTCGGCAAGTAGCACATATTCACATAATATCAGTTGACTGTTCTTGTGTTCACAACTTCTCATTACCTCACGATTTCATTGTTTCTTTTTCACATGTAGTTAACTCAGAGATGATGTAAGATCTTACGCTTAATTCATACCACAAGTTCTTTTTAGGTAATAACAAGATTTTGGTGAGCGCCTTCTTACATTTTGGATTGAAGAATATAATAAAGTTTGAATTTTAAAATCGACAAAAACTAAAGAGAGAGAACACAAAAATGAAACTTTCATTGACAATAATAAAAATTGTTACGTACTTATTTGCACAGGTTTTTTCATATAACTAATGCCTTGATGCATTATTTGATAGTGTTTCCAAGTAAAGCGTTAGCATATCATTGGTATTATTATTGTTATTATGCAAGTCAAAGGAATCAAAATATACATTCCACTTGAGCCTGAAGATATTAATCAATTAAACTTTTTAAAATACAAGTCAAACGAATCATAAAGTGAAATTCCAGGATTAGAAATTTCATAAAATTTCGTAACTATATTTGTACTAGTGAAATTTCAGGATTATGTACAATGATATTTTGTAAGTATCATTTTTCTCTCCTAAATTATAACAAGAAATTGGTTCCAAGGCCCAATGGTTCAAAGGCCCAATTTCGATTCAAAACAACTCTAGAGAATAGGGTTTTTTTTTTTATAATTACTCACAAGGACAAATTTCATGTTAAAATAACCCGGAAAACCAATTTTTGAGTGAAAATAACCCTAAGGACAAATGACCCGGATTTGAAATAAATATTTTCCGATTTTATATTTTATGTCGTTTTGCTATGAACAATGAGTGTTCATACTTTATGCTGATGTATGAACAATGATTGTTCATACCCAAATAGATGAACGTACCTTATATAATATATTGATGTATTAACAATGATTGTTCATAGCTTATGTTGAGGTATAAACAATGATTGTTCATACTCCAATAAGTGTTCTTACTAATCATACATTATGTTAAGGTATGAACATTAATTGTTCATACCCCAAATAGGTACCAACAATAAGAACAATTATTGTTCATACTCCAATAAGTGTTCTTACTGATCATACATTATGTTAAGGTATGAACATTAATTATTCATACCCCAAATAGGTACCAACAATAAAAACAATTATTGTGCATACTCCAATAAGTTTTTTTTATTGATCATACATGATATTGGGGTATGAACATTAATTGTTTATACCCCAAATAACTATGAACAGTAATTATTCTTCATACATGAACAATTATTGTTCATACCCCAAATAGATATGAACAATCATTGTTCATACTCCAATAAGTGTTCTTATTGATCATACATTATATTTATGTACCCAAATAGATATGAATAATAATTGTTCATATAAACACCCAAATAGGTATGAACAATGATTGCTTATAACTCATGTTGATGTATAAACAATGATTATTCATACTTCAATAAATGTTTTTATTGATCATAGATTATATAGAGGTATAAACATTGATTGTTCATACCCCAAATAGGTATAACAATCATTAATTGTTCATACTCTAATAAGTGTTCTTATTGATCATACATTATGTTGAGGTGATTGTTCATACTCCAATAAGTTTTCTTATTAATCATACATTATGTTTATGTATGAACATTGATTGTTCATACGCCAAATAGGTATGAACAATAATTGTTCATATGAACATTAATTGTTTTATACACCAAATAGGTATGAACAATGATTGTTTATACTCCAATAAATATTATTATTGATCATACATTATGTTGAGGTATGAACAATCAGTGTTCACAATGAATATTCATATGAACAATAATTGTTCATAACTCATGTACGTTGAGATATAAACAACGATTGTTCATACTCCAATAGGTGTTTTTACTGATCATATGATTGTTCATACCCCAAATAAGTATGAACAATCAACAATGATTGTTTATATGAACAATGAGTGTTCATCTCATGTTAAGGTATAAACAATGATTGTTCATACTATCTACATCGGGTCATTTTGGTTGGGTTAGGGCTGTTTATTATTTTGTATTAGGGTATATTTGATATTTCATCTACCAGAGCCGTTTTTAATTTCGTGATAAGGGTATACTTGACCTTTCATCTATCCAGTCCTTGTGTGATTAAAAAAAAAAGTGTCATCTCGAATTATTTTCCCCCCAATTTGTTCTCTAGAGTTGCTCCCTCAAATTATAATCAGTCCACACAATATGTCCATGAAATATTTCAGATTTCAGAAATTCGCATTTTGACCGATATCGAGATTATGAACTTTCCACCAACCTATATTTGGAAACGTTGCATAAAGCTACTCCTCTAAAAACAAAATTGTGGGTCCCCACAGACCAAAAGGTTAAAAGCGAACCACCAACATCCAACAGCTAATATCTTTGGTGGGTAACACGTGCGGAATACAAAAAGAACAGAAAACAAACCAATGATATCATGACGACTGCGCTGTGCTACTCCCATTCCGTGTATAAATTCAGCCCAAACACTTCACATTCTCCCACACAACCGGAATTTCAATTTCTCAGAAAAAAATTGTTACAGAAAAACAACAACAACAACATGGGAGATTTAGGAACAAGTGAACCAAAACCCAAGTTTCTATGTCTTCATGGGTTCAGAACAAGTGGAGAGATTATGAAAAAGCAAATTGGAAAATGGCCTGCATCAGTTCTTGACAAGTTGGATCTTGTATTTTTAGATGCACCTTTTCCTTGTGGAGGAAAATCTGACGTTGAAGGGATTTTTGACCCGCCTTATTATGAGTGGTTTCAGTTTGAAAAAGTAAGATTTATTCCTTTACCTACTACATGTACATGTTCATGTTCTCTTTCTTTGTAGTTTTTTCAATGGAAAGTGTTTTGATTTGTTTTGATGTCAAAGGATTTCATGGAGTACAGAAACTTGGATAAGTGTTTGGAGTATATAGAAGAGTCCATGTTAAAGCTTGGTCCCTTTGATGGCCTTGTTGGTTTTTCTCAGGGGGCAATTCTTTCAGGTGCTTTGCTGGGTATGCAATCTAAGGTGATTAATGTAAATTCTCATTATGTTTTGACTTTGGGGCCTTTTGTTTATGGGAAAGTGAATATATGTTTTTTTTGTTGGTATTTTCAGGGTGTTGCGCTTACGAAAGTTCCAAAGATAAAATTTCTGATAGTAATTTCTGGAGCAATGTTTAAAACTCAAGCCCTGATCGAGGAATCTTATGCATCTCAAATAAAGTTCCCATCGCTTCACTTTTTAGGTACTTTTTTGTTTGTTTGTCCGTTATTATTTAGTGGTTCATAATGTATGTGTTTTATTTTTGGAATTCTTTGTTTCTTTCTGGGCTGGTTTGTTCTTGAGTTACTAAAATGAATTGGTGAGATGCTCAAGGCAGGTTTATGGAATATTCTCACATTTCAGACGTGAATTTCAGGAGAGGCGGACTTTTTGAGGCCCTATGGAACTAAACTACTGGAATATTTCGTGGATCCTTTTGTGATTCATCATCCCAAGGGACACACAGTGCCCAGACTTGGTAATTTTTAATTTCGGATTTTCTCATGTGCTAAAGTCAACGCGCTTTGTATTATTGGTTTAAGACTTTAAGAACTCAAATATAACTTTTTTTTATTTTCAGATGAGAAAAGCTTGGAAATCATGAATAGTTTCCTGGAGAAAATTCAGAACACGCTATCTTGTGAAGATGGGCTTACTAATGGTGAAGAAGAAAAGGAGGAAGCAGTCCTTTAGAGTTGAAATTTTCCTCAAAAAGTAAGAGAGGGAAAAAAAATCCTAGAAAACTAGATTATTATTTTTGTTTTTGTTTTGCTATAACTGGATGTATACATCAAGTTGTTGAATCAATTAATATGACAGATGATTTTTTCTATTAGTTTTAACAGTGAGGATAACTTGATATAACGGTTGTATGCTATTAGATTTTCTTATAAAAGTCCAGCATCACTTTAAGGTAGTTGAGAAACACAAGCTGCAGACCGATACGGCGGCAATGATTTTAACCTATGAAGGGAAAGAATCTGGGTGTTCTGTTTTTAATCACCAATTCGGACTATGCCTCCAGCAATGTAGCTCAAATTGATGGACTTGTTCGTAACTTCAGACTTAACGTACTTGAAAATTGTTTTTCCAGTAGAAGTGTAGAACACATATTTCTTCAACGAGTTTTTGGACATGGCAAATTCATGGATTAGTATTTGGTGCTCCCTGCTAGAGTATCCAGTAATCTGGAAATCTAATTGGCGCATTGGTATGAGAAAGTGTCTGTGTCACTACTTCTGTAAGTTCTGTTATACCGGGGAGTGAGTTGTGGAGCATATCTATTAAATATGTAAATGGGAGAAATTGACTGGGAAGGAAGTGCCGCCTGAATGGAAGAAATCATGCTCTTATAAGCTACATCTTGTTTCTGTATGGAAAAGAAAGTCCCAGTTGCACGGAAATACGGAATGGTTAGCTATCTTGCTCGATTTGAATGTCCACTGTAGTGTATCTAGGGTATATAACATGTTACTTTCCTAGTGCACACTGCACAGGACTTTGGTTGTAAATTTCATCTACAATTCTACATTGTATCGCTTCCGAATGATTTAATGAACACATACAAACTAGAAATGCAGTATGACCGTATGACTGTATGAGGCACCTCTAAAAGAACTAAAACTACAATCTCTAGGAAATGGGATATTTAACATCCAAAAAGAAGTATTAAGAGATCTCCTCAAGCCCCACCTATGTCACAGGTATAGCTGTATTGAAAAGATTTTCAATATTAAACCTGATTTTAGTCTATCTGTATATGTAAAATTTGGTAGCAAAAAAAAGAACGCATCGAAAATGAATATAGACAAAATATTAACATTAGATAGCAAAAGTTTGAAACCTGTGAGGATGATTCTTTTTTGCTTAACAGAACTCGATAATGCAGCTGTGACTTCTGTGTTCTGTTATCTCTGCCTCTGCTGTGAACAAACAGAAGATTGTAGGGCGAATCTTGATTGATCGATTTAATGAATAATGGTGTCTTTGAGAGTTTGTGGGATATTAAAGTGTAGAGGTAAATTGTTTCTCAAGTGGCAGTACATTGGTTCCGCATCATCTATCTAATAAGATAGGGGTTTTTTTTTTCACTAAAAGACAAAACTATAATAAAGAACGGTCCAGATCTGTTTGACCAAGATCTAATGGTAGAGATGCGGGTTTCCAATGCAAGTAAAAGTATGAATAAAAGTATGAATCCTAGGCCTCTTGGCATACTTAACAGCTTCCCAAGCAGCATCAATATCAGCTTTATTACATCTAGCAAGACCACAAATAACAGGAACATGCCCATCATCATCAATAGCATTACCGACTTCTTTGGCAATAATCTTAACAGCTTCAAGATCATCATTCGATGAAGCAGGAAATCCAGCTTCAATTATATCAACCCCGAGTTTCGACACTTAATGAGCGGAGTAGACGGCTTGAATTATTATTAGTGTTGTTTCTAGAAGAAGATTGAGAAGATGAAGAGTTGGAATTACTGCTCCTCTTGGTAGTCGATTTGAATGCCGACGTGGCCATTTCTATTTCTTATTACCTTTGAAGAAGAGAAGAAGAAAAAATTCAATTTTTTCGCGAGGAATTTGGCGGAGAAATCTATTCTCTGTCTTCATTTTTGAATGTTGAATAATTGGCCAGTGGGTGGACGTGGACCTACCTCCTACGACGTCATCCTCATTTTCATTTCCTAAATATCTTTATTCATTATTAATTTCGCATGCAACATATGATTTGCTCACTTTTTCACCGTACCAATCCCAAAGGGAGAACAGTACGAATAATGTCGACCATTGGACGAGTGCTAATTAGCCACATTGCATGTAATTGTGGTAGTAAATTCATTAAGTGTCATTTTCATGAACGGAGTAGATTATTTCATGAAAATTTCCAATGCAAACCCTAATTGGCAGGAAATTAAAGATGCGCTCAAGGAACACCAGACTTCGACACTTCGGCCTGAAATAGTTGCACGGGTATTCGAGCTGAAACGAAAAGCAATTATGAAAGAAATCTTGAAGAATGATATCTTCGGCCGGGTGGTTGCATATGTCTATACCATTGAATTTCAGAAGCGCGGTCTTCCACACATGTCGCATGATGACAAGATCCGAAACAGTGAGCAAGTGGATAAATTTGTATGTGCCGAATTCCCAGACCCCGACACCCACCCTGCATTGTTTGAAACAGTGAAGAAGTGCATGGTTCATGGCCCCTGTGGTGATCGAGATCCGAGTGCTTCATGTATGGAAAATGGTCGATGCACCAAAGCCTATCCAAAAGAGTTTGTGGAGGAAACAATTATGGATAAAAAAGGGTACTCCATTTACCGAAGGCGCGACACTGGCAAGAAATATTTTGTGAAGAGGAGGAATAAAATGGTTAAAGTTGATAATGGAGATGTTGTTCCCTACAATGCATATCTGCTACAATGCATATCTGTCTGAAATGTTTGACTGTCATATCAATGTTGAAGTTTGTGCATCGTGTCAAGCTGTTAAATATATTAACAAGTACATCTACAAAGGCTATGACAAAGCAACAGTGGTGGCGGCAGGAACAAATGATGAGATTCAGCAATATATCGATGCAAGGTACATTGGACCAACAGAAGCTGCATGGCATCTATTTCAGAATCCAATGCATAAAGAGTTTCCAAGTGTCCAACGATTGGCGCTTCATTTAGAAGGCATGCATAGGGTTGTTTTCAATAGCAAAGAGCCCATGGATGCAATTCTTGCCCGAGCCAGAGACCAAACCTCAACACTGACAGCTTTCTTTAAGTGTTGTCTTTGAAGATCAAATGCGAGCATTTACCTATCAAGAATTTCCAAGACACTATGTTTTTCACAAAGACTCTCAAGAGTGGACTCCTAGGACTCAGGGACCTTCCATTGGTAGGATGTATTTTGCAAGCCCCAATGTCGGGGAGAGGTTTTATCTACGTTTGCTACTTACTGTTGTAAAAGGGCCTACCTCCTTTGCATATCTTTATAAAGTTGGTGATACGTTAATACAGCACATACAAAGAAGCATGTATTGCAGGTGGGGTTGTTGAAAGTCGATGATGAGTGGATACAATGCCTCGATAATGAAAACCGGATATCAAACGGAGGTTGTTTTGTGTAATTCTTTTAGAGTGTCATCCGTTACGACCCGGATCTACTTTGGAGCAAATTTGCATCAGTATATGTGATGATCTTGGACACCGCCTGCTTGAACAAGCCACGACATCCGAGATCAGTGATGAGCAAATAAAGTTACGGCTTATATCCGGTGGAACAAATCCTTTTAGAATGCGGGAAGACATTGGAAGATTTCCGCCCATGCCAAAGCAAAGGAGGATTGGAGCAAAATTGTTGGCAATAGGCTCATTTGGGAGCAACGCCAACTTCAAAGATGAAGGCATAGGAGAAGAGGTCTGCGGTTGATGTGAGTCGCCTTAATGCCGAACAACTTCATGCTTATCTTCTTTGTGGTGATTCGGTATATGGTGACAAGGGCAAACTTTTCTTTTTGAATGGAGCGGTGGTATAGGGAAAACTTTTTGTATAATACAATTGCAAAAGCCTGCGCAAAGACGGGTCTTATTGTCATCATGGTGGCATCATCGGGGAATTGCATCTCTCTGTTGTTATCGGTGGGGACCGCTCATTCTACATTTAAAATTCCAATTGATGTGATGGATACCACTTTTGCGGCTTTACTAAACATTACGACCTTTGCCGACCTATTTAAAGAAACAAAACTAATTGTTTGGGACGAGGTGCCCATGCAACATAGATCTTGTGTTGAGGCGTGGATAGAACACTTCAAGATATTTGTGGAAACAAGAAGATATTTGGTGGTATCACTACGAGTTCTTGGTGGTGATTTTTCGAACTGTTATACCGATTAGGCGAGAGAAAGCAATTTGTTGGTGCATCACTACGGCTCTTTTCCTTTGGAGTTATTTAGAAGTTTTGCACTTGGTACGAACATGCGGCTTGAAATGGCGAGTCAGAATGTCGAATTTTGCCGATTTTTTGTTGGAGGTGTGCTACTAATGCCTTCTAATTAGAATGTTTTTTCTCCATTAGTTCCATATATAAACGAACTATTTTAGAAACTAATGAATTCATTTTTGCTTTGATTCATTTAGATTGGTTCGAATCCCAAAAATGCATTACAATTGCGAATGGAATCGAAATGTACCAATATCCAAGAACTCATCTTCTCTGCCTATCCCCAATTGGATGTTATGGACACACCGTCTCCAAATTTCTTAACCCGACGCGCACTATTCTTGCTGCCCGTAATGATGATGTGAGTGCAATTAATGAGGTTGCATTGAATTTGTTTCTGGTGAAGCGCTTGAGTATTTGGCGGCAGATAAAATCATCGAAGATGATATTGATAATCCAAGTGGGGCTCACTATCCCACCGAAGCGAACTCCCTCGACCCTTCTAGCTTACCACCTTTCAATATCAAGTTAAAACACGGATGCCCTATAATGTTGCTTTCGGGAACATAGCACCTAAAGATGGCCTTTGCAATGGGACCCGACTTATGGTGCTTCAATGTGAGTAAAGTCCTTCAAGCTAAAATTTTGATGAGAGAAAGTCGGAAATCCAAAGACTCATCCCAAGAATATCTCTGGCTCCCTCAAATGCAGAGTTGCCTTTCAAACTATCAAGACGACAATTCCCTGTTCGACTAGCTTATGCCATGACAATTAATAAGTCGCAAGGCCAGTCAGTGAAATATGTTGGCATTGATTTGAGGACACCGGTTTTCAGTCATGGGCAACTCTATGTGGCCATGTCCAGATGTACTTCTTCAAAAAGAATATCCGTTTTTCTTCCACCTAATGCAAGAAATTGTACTACAAATGTCGTATACCCAGAAGTTCTTCTCTAAGGACATCGATACCAATGAGAAAAGGCAAGTGAGAAATTAAAGAATGTTACTTTTATTGGTTTAGAAAATAAAGAATATATTGTATCCATATATATGCTATGTAAGTTTTTATGATAGTTTTTTTTTGTTGATGATAGCGTGGATACTTAAAAATAAGAATAGAGATTATTTTATTTTGAAAACCATCTCTTTTGTAAACAATATGCTAAATGTATCAAGTCTAAAAAAATCATGTGTATGTGGTTTGTTTTGCGGTACCAAGTTAAATTGCCATAATTTTTCAAATGACATGATTGTAGTCTTTGCTCCATGGCGGATTTATCCATATGGTAGCGAGAATGGTGTGAGCGATTATGCATAGAGAGGAGAATGAGAGAAATGAGGAACTTCGATAAAATGGAGTATTTATTTTATTTTATTTTTCCCTTTCGTTACTAGAATTAGCCCCAGGTGAAAAATTATGCAAAGTCTTCTTTAATGTTTAATGAGTTGTCTTTTAGTTTTAGAAGTAATTTGTGTTATGTATAAATATGAAGTTATATATTTTGGTATGGTTGATCTATGAGAATTGTATTGTTTGATTTTCAGGTTATGACAGGATTTAGGTTTTTGAAATGTTGAAAATACAAAGGAGACTCTGCTGGATTTTTTATTTTTTTTTAAAAAAAATGATGATGCTCTTAATTGAAGACTCTCTCCCTTTATTTTCATCATTCTCATTCTGATATGTATTAAATTAATGAATGTATAAGAGTATGTGTAATGAGTTGGTTTGTGAGAAATGAAATGCATAGAATTGCAATAATTAAACTCACTTGAGTATGTGTATGAAATGATTATGAAGTATAAAACTGTTGGAAATGGTTATATCATCGATACAATGCTACCATAGAGATGGTCTCTCTTGGAGTGTTGTTCAAAAGCAATGTGTCTAGAGTGCCGACTGGCACGGGCATTCACTAGTCTTAGATAGTATAACTCACAAAGACGCCAACATAATGTCTCACAAGGCCTTCTATTTACACCAGCAGACTTCAGCCGTATTAGTTTTCTGCAGTAGTATGCCTGGTGCGCAATCATATCATTAATCAGTCCACCCCAACATTGCGACGTCAAAACTTAAAATATCGTCTCGTATCCTCGACAGACAATTTAGCCTAGTAGCACTGAAGTTAAAATGATGATAGAAAATTATGACATGTGGTCATACACAATGGTTCTTCTGCTAATGGCACTTTGACTATTGGGCGAGTATATCTTAAATGTTTTTTCTTCTTATTGCAAGGTTAGTGTTTTATCTTGTTTTGCCCTGTGAGATCCATTCTCACCTTCTTGGATAGGGTGGCAACTGAGCTTTGGTTTCCCCTCCCGTCTTTGTTGTACTCTAATTTGTGGTTCTAAGAATTTTATTTTACATAAAAGTAAAACCATGGCCAGGGTCAGCATAAGGGGCGGCGCTAGTGTTATTGTCTATCAGAACCGAACAAAAGGAATACAAGTGAATGGCACATCCTGCGTACAAGGCTGAGTAATAAACTGATAAAATATCATCTTCATCAGGAACTAAGACTGCATCAGTGCATCACTGCACCAAGAGGACTGACTAGCTATCCCTACTTCAAAAATTTCCACATAAGTTCACAGTTATAGTCACATTTGGCCAATTAGATTATCATACTTTCAATGTACGCATCTAATCTAGGATGAGAAAACAATATTGATACATTGAATATATCAGGACAAAATTGATAATTCAAATCTCCATCCAATATTATTTTCCAGTACATGTATTATTCACTATTATCAACAACAATGAGAAGAGTTTCTTCATAGACATCCATCAGGCAACCTTAAATTACCATTTCCTCAAAGTGAGAACTCACCTTAGATACTGAATCCATGTCTAGAGAACTAATTAGCTCCTCTGCAAGATCACCACCCGAACTGGCACTAAAACGATTTGGTGTACAGTCAATGCCTTCCAGTCCATCTTCATCCCCTGCTTTCCAGTCCATCATCCTCTCTTGGTTACACAAGTTCAATTGGCTTTCTAAAATGCTCCTTTCTGATTCCTGTTTTAATACAATCCAGCGCAACGAATGTATCACTTCTTGGTCGTGAAGCTGCTTTTGCTCAGCCATTCTTTGGTACTGGTTAGCCTGCATTTGTATTGAACTTAATTCACTTTGAAGTCGCATAATCATCGCCATTGTCTCATTGGCTGCTGATGCCGCTGCCAACCTTTCTTTCTCTAGTTCTAAACATGCATTACGCACACGTTCCCTTTGAATCCTAACGGCTTTCCTTAATGCCTGTAAATCCCTCTCTTCATCTTCCTTGTACTCATCACCAAATTCTTCTTCCCCTCCTTTTTCTTCTTCGTTGTCTACGGATTCATTTAGAATAGATGTTTCCTCAACTACAATAGAAATCTCTTTATTCCTCACTGGATTCTTCAAATCAGGAACTGAGTTATCTAACAAATTCAATATACCAACCTTGCAAGATGAAATCTTTGAATAGCACATGCCACAAACATCAATACTTGAACAAAAACCATGTCTGAAATCATCTGCTTTCCCTCTAAAATTATCCAAAAACTGAACTAGCCCATTGTAGTAGCAATCAAGATATAAAACCTTAAACCCCAGAACCAATATAAAAAACAACAATAACATGTTACCAAATGCTGCAAAATTACCAAACATGAAAACCCCACCTCCAAAATCTGTTTTCTTACTTGAAAAATTCAAAGAAGAACCGTAATCCATCATCAGAACTAAAAAGAATGCCAAAAACTTCAGTTGAACAAGAAAAAAGAAGAGAACCCCCAGAATCTGCATACAAGTGTAGTTGGTACTTGGTTTAGATGCTTCAAAGTAAGCTTGGTTTGCTAGAAACCATAGACCATTTGTTGGAAAAGAACATGCAGAAACTTCCAAACTATTGTACTGTTCCAGCAAAGGAGAAGAAGTGGTAAGACTAAATAGAGCGAGTTTATACTCATTTAAAGCATTTAAGACAGAAGAGAGTTTTGCGGCCTAGATAGATAAGATTTCATGAGTACGATTGTGTACGTGCGGAGTTAGTGGATAGCGAAAATTATGTGCGAAAATCGAGATTTCGTGCTTGTATTTAGATTTTCTATGTAGATACATATATACGTTACTATTGGAGAACAGTGACTTGTCATTTATTGTACAGAACTACAGATAACCGGATATATGGATTATATGGGCATAGTAAAATACCTAAAGAATGTTGCAGAAACTGCATAGGACATTCAATCATTCAAGTTGCCCAGTTAAAGATCATGGAAAATACTTTGAATGAAATGATTTACCAACAGAAGAGTTCTCGTTGTTCTGTGCCCGCCAAATCCGTCACACTAACTAAGCCAGCGTTCTTTATTTTCTCGACGTACCTCTTTAGTTATAGACTAGATTTTGGACCCCGGGCATACGCCCGGGATCTATTAAATATTTTGTGTGCTGAAAAGGCTTTATAAAATGTCTCACACAAATTTTCGAATTAGAATATATTTTTATTGAAAATAAATGAAATATGTTAACGAAAGCAAATGATTATGGTGCGTAAGTCTTAGAAATTAAGAGATCAAATTGAGATAGATCTTCACTTTATGGTTTAGGATATTAATCCATAATTTTCAAATAAAATTATCTTAAACTCGATCTAGTTTGTATAATAGTTGTTTTAGATTTATGGTGATTTAGCGACAAATTTTGAATCAAAATATATTTTTATTAAAAATAAACCCGAAATCGTTAATGAAGCGCCGATTATGGTGCATAAGTACTTGGAAACTAAGGGATCAAATTGAGAGAGCCGAAAGCGTGATTATGGTGTATAAGTATTTGGAAACTATGAGATCAAATTGAGATAGCCTCTTCACTTTGTGGTTTAGGATATTAATCCGTAATTTTCAAATAGAATTATTTTAAACTCGATCAAAGCTTGTATAATAGTTTTATTAGATTTATGGTGATTTAGCGGTAAATCATCACCACTACCTTTTACGTACTAATGTGTACAAATCACTAAAATAGATTGATTGTTTCCATATCCTCAAAGAATACACTACTCCCACTTGAAAAGATTTATCCATGAGCGTGTCCTACGAGCGGGTGCCGTTATATTAAATTTATTAAAAAATATTAGCAACTATGCATAGCTATGAGATATGAAAATTATATTAATTACTCAATTAAATTTCTTGCACCACTCTATAAAAAAGGAAGCATCAAACTTTGATAAAACTCATCGACTTCTTTTCATTGTTAGTTTTAACAATAGAAGTTTGATTGAAGTTTTTGAGAATGTCAATTTGGTGAAGATAATATTGAAGCTACTTGAATAGCAAGGCATTCCAATCACAATAAAAATTATGATGATAAACATTACTTAAAATGCAAAACTATATTTGTCGAGACATTTATTCCCCTACATATAATACAAATATATTTTAGGGTTATTAGTTGAATGCATTTGCATCAAGTTTATGATTTTTCATTAATTATTCTTTGAGGTTAGTTTAATGTAAGACGTTGCATCCGGTTCCAAATTCTCATTAATTATTCTTTGAGGTTAGTTCAATGCAACAGCATCAAGTTTCCGATTTCCTATCAATTATTATTTTTAGTTCAAATTGCAATTGTATCAATTTTATGATATCCTGTTACTTATTCATTAAGGTTAATTCAGTACAGTTGCATCCAGTTTTTTATGTTTCGTTAATTAGTATTTGAGATTAGTTTATTGAATTTGCATCCAGGTTCTAATATCTCGTTAATTACTCTTTGAGGTTAGTTCAATACATCTGCATCCAATTTCTGATCTCCTGTTAATTGTTTTTCTAGGTTAGTTCGATAGTTTACAATTTTTATACAGTTTGCATACATGTAAGAGTTTGTTTTTTTAAACCCACTTTTATTTTGGGTTCCTTATTACTCGTAATTACTCATGTGAGAAGGCTAAAAAAACCGACATTTATGCTTTGAGATACGATCTTGATTACATTCGACTTTCGATTTTTATTAGTTAACTATTTTTTGAGGATATTTCAATGCATTTGCATCCAATTTCTGACTTCCCGTTAGTTAATATCTTATTTTAGTTTAATGCGGTTGCATCTAGTTTTTGGTTTTGTTAATTATTCTTTGAGGTTAGTTCAATGTTGCATCCAATTTCAATTTATGTTAATTGTTCTTTGAGGTTAGTTCAATGCATTTGCATCAAGTTTTCGATTTCCGTTAATTATTTTTTGAGGTTAGTTCAATGCAGTTACATCACATTTATAATTTCGATAATTATTCATTTAGGTTAGTTGGTGTAGTTTCATCCATTTTTTCAATGTTTAGTTAATTAGTCTTTGAGATTAGTTCATTGCATTTGGATCTAGTTTTCAATTTCCCGTTAATAACTCTTTAAGGTTAGTTCAATACATCTGCATCTAGTCTCTGATTATTTATGCTTTGAGGTTAGTTCGATGTAATTATATCTGGTTTTTGATTTTCCGTTAATTATTTTTTGAGATTATTTCAATGCATTTGCATTTAGTTTCCGATTTCCCACCAATTATTCTATGAGGTTAGTTTAAGGCAGTTGCATTCGGTTTTTTATTTTATGTTAATTATTTTTTGAGTTTAGTTCAATGTATTTGCATCCAGGTTCCGATTTCCGGCCTATTAATTATTATCGAGGTTTGTTTGATGTATTTGCATACCGTTTCGATTTCCCATTAAATATTTTTCAAGGATTTGTATACAATTTCTAATTTCCCTTTAGTTATTATCTAACGTTAGTTTAATGCAATTGCACCCAGTTTTCAATTTCTAGTTAATTACTTTTTTAGTTTAGTTTATTGCATTTGCATAAAGTTTCCAATTTCCCGTTAATTACTCTTTGAGCTCAGTTATGCATTTGAATCCAATTTCCGATTTCCTTTTAATTATCTAATGTGGTGTATAATACCAACTTCTACTGATCCATCTGTAGTGCCCTTGCAAACATGACATAAAAAGTAAATTATGTTTGATTTACTATGTGGGATCATTGAAGATTACTAGTTCCCGATTTTCCATTAATTATTCTTTAAATTATGCATGACTTATACTATGTAGAATCTTCAAAGATTATCTACGAACGGGTGTTGTTATATTAATTATTTTGAAAAATATTTGTAAATATGCAAAACTTTTATATATTAATATTATATTGATCACTCAACCAAATTTCTTATAACGTGAAAACCTTATTCTCCATTAAAAAAAAATAACTCATGTACCTTTAATAAAACCCTTCAACTTCATTTTGTTGTTTAATAATAGAAGTTTGATTGAAGTTTTGTGAGATTGCCTAATAATAAGGTGAAGTTCATATATATTGTAGCTACTTGAATATCAAAGAGTTCCCAATCATAACGGAAAAGAGATAAGATAAACATCATTTTAAATGCAAAACTATACTTACCGGAGACATTCCCACAACATATAACCCAACTATGTTTTGAGGTTAGTTTAATGTATTTGCATCCGGTTTCGATTTTTCCGTTATTTATATTTTGAGGTTAGTTCAATCTGATTGCATCCAATTTCCAATTCCGTTATTTATTTTTTGAGATCGGTTCAATGCACGATTTGCATCCGGTTCGATTTTCGTTAATTATTCTTTTTGATTAGTTCAATACATTTGCATCTAATTTCCAATTCCTCATTAATTATTCTTTGAGATCAGTTCAATACATTTGCATCCAGGTTTCGATTTCCCATTAATTATTACGTGAGATTAGTTTAATGCATTTGCATCCAGTTTTTGATTTCGTTTATTATTTGATAAAGTTACATTTGCATCTAGTTTGATTTCTCATTAATTATTGTTTGAGATTAGTTCAATGAATTTGTATCAATTTCATATTTACCATTAGTTATTTCTTGAGGTTAGTTCAATGCATTTGCATCCAGGTTTATTTTTGAGATTAGTTCGGTCTGCGTAGTTCCATCCGGTTTCGATTTCCCATTAATTATTTTTTTAATATTAGTTCCACGCATTTGCATCATGTTTCCAATTAATAATTAATTTTTTTCTTTGATGTTAATTCAATGCAATTGCATCCAGTTTCTGATTTTATATTAATTTAATCTTTGAGGGTTAGCTCAATGCATTTGCATCCAGTTTTCGATTTGTCGACAATTATTTTTTTATGTTAGTTTGATGTATTTGCATCCAAGTTTTGATTTTCCGTTAATTATTCTTTGAGGTTAGTTTAATACAGTTGTATCCATATATATTCCAATTTTCTATTAATTACTTTTTAAGATTAGTTTAATGTTTGCATTTGCATCCGGTTTCGATTTTTCGTTAAATATTATTTAAGGTTAGTTCGATACATTTGCATCCAGTTTTGGTTCCCCATTAATTATTTTTTACGTTAGTTTCATTCAAGATTATATATATTTTAAAATATTTGTCATTATTGCTTTTTTTTTTTTTTTTTTTTTTTTTTTTTTTTTTTTTTAATTTTTTTATTATATATTTTGTGATGTTATTTTTTGTATAATTGTTTTTAACTATGTTTTGAGGCCATGTTAAGGATATATTGAAAAAAATTCGGTGTTTTATCATAGACACTAAAATTGTATGATTTGTAGTAAGGAATTAGTTTATACAAATTACATATTTTTTAGCAATTTTTTTATTTGATCAAATATATAAGAATTGGAACACTAAAAGTGTTTGATTAAGTAATAGAAAATTACTTTTACAAATCACCTATTTTTTAGCAATTTTTTAAAAATATTTGTCATTATTTGCTTTTGCCGTTATTTTTTATTTTTTTTATTTTCTATTATATATTTTGTGATGTTATTTTTTGTATAATTGTTTTATCTATGTTTTGAGGCCGTGTTAAGAATATATTGAAATAAATTGGTATTTTATCATAGACACTAAAATTGTATGATTTGTAATAAGGAATTCTACAAATTACCTATTTTTTTTTTTTTTATTTGATCAAATATATAAGAATTGGAACACTAAAAAGTGTTTGATTCATAATAGGAAATTACCTTTTACAAATCACCTATTTTTTAGCATTTTTTTATTTGATCAAATATGTAAGAATTGGAAATACACTCAAACTCTCACAAGAGGTTCTATGTATGTGAGATTCAGCTATTAGAAAGACTATCTTTCGTATTAGAGTGCCACATAGGAGAGAGAAAAAACTAACTCTCTCATATTAGAGTGCCACATAGGAAAGAGAAAATCCTCAATTAGAGGTCTCTGCTTTAGTATATAGATAGTAGACTTCTAGGACGAACCGGTTTGTATATCTGGTTGTATTGAGTAATGAGTACAGAGCCAAGCGATCCAGCTCCAGTGCTTTTAAGATCAAAATGGTCGACAGTCTAGCAATTGATATATACATGGTGGTGATTTGTAGGTGCAAGAAATTCAGTGCTATATTAAGAACAACGAAAATAATTCTTTTGAGGTTAGATACTTAGATCCCAGTCCTAATATAAATGGTGAGAAATATGCCACAGGGCAATCTTTGAAGCAAGTAAGCAAGTAGTGGCACTGTTATATTATAAAGCTGGTGCTCCCATCAAGGACTCGATCCTCCCAATTTTTTTCAAGATTACGTTGATTTTGACATATTGTCAATAAGACCATGAAGAGATAGATGAAGATAACCTGATAATGCTTTGACAAACCATGACTGGTGTGACGAAGTTACCAGAGGACTTCAGTTCATAACGGTATGGGGAAGTACCTTCAACTGGATGGCGAAAAAATAGGTGGCAAGGCAAACTGAACATTGAACAGAGCTGCAGTTACCTCCATCCAATTAAACCTAGAAACAAACAACAATTAAGAAGCATTCGTAATGAAGTTGGCGATGCCTCGGGATGACATGCCTGTTCTTATTTACTCCAAAGTTTTCATTAAGAAGCATAAACTTTTATTAATGTGTTAATTAAACAAAGGTACTAGATGCTTTCTGCACCAATAAATCAATAAGACCACAGATCCTGAAGAGAAATTCAGAGAACAGAATAGTTCGGTGCCTGTGCAGTTGACTGAAACCCGTCTTCACTGTCACTTGCTTAGACGCTATATCTGTGGCCTTGTCTGAACCACATATATTTCTCCGTCCTTCACTACCCCTTCAATGTCCTGGGCAGAACGGTAAAGATCTTCGATTATTTTGCCCACCTCCGCAATTTTTGAAGATATTGAATGTTGGAAGCCTTTATCATTCAGCAATCGGTCGCAGGAGTAATCCAACACAATCTTTTGTTCTTTATCCATAGGTACGCTGCAATAATAGATACCCCAAATAAACATACTGAAAAGTGGACGTGGAAGCTAATCTGACATAAGTTTCAAAGTGACACAGAATGGCATCAGTTTCAAAGTGATAATAAAAGAGTCGCCACTACATAAATCAATGGTGACGGTTCCTGCCTAGGACTAAGATATAATAAAAATGGGCCATTCAATTATAGAAGCTGCGAAGAGAAATAAAAAAAAATGAAGGAAATTTAAAGACCTGTCATAAAGCCCAGCTCCAGCATATCCTTCCAAATCCTCACCATTTGAGTCTGACCTGAATATTAGAGACTTCTTGATGAACAAACCAATTTGCTTGCTTGGATAGCCAACGACCTATAAATAAATATCAATTCATGCCTCAGAAAAGTAGACCTGGTTTTATGGTTTTAAACAGCTCAATTGCGTGCATACTCTTAATTCAAAAGCTGCGATCTACGCACAGGATATAATGTTTACTGGAATACTCCTTTAATATATAAATTGCAGCTCATGCATGAAGAGAGCTGGAAATAATTCTCTCTGGAGTTCTCAAAATATGACCAGTGTTTTGGAAATGTTGGAAAATGTAGGGAAAAAATTTTTTTGCATACAAGATGGCCTTACAATTGGAGATTTTAGGTCAGACTTTTTCGTAACGAAGCTCATAGCTCTTCCGGCATAGGCACCAACCAAAGTTTCTCCCAAGCCCTTGACAATCTGTATTAGTACAAAGGAAGGAAAAAAGTATAACTGTATAAGCATCTTCACATATGACTTAAGAAATACTCAAGCAGCTTACTTCTGTATAGATCTCCATGGAATCTCCTGATAAGGGATTCCTCGTGTGGATCACAAAAGCATAGTCAGCACTAATTACTTCTTGAATCAAGACAGACATGCAAATGTGATCATGGTTAAGTTTTCCTTTCCTGCAACTGATATATGCTCTCTGGTTCCACTTTGAAGCCCAAACCTAAATGAGAGAAGAAGATTAGTCCATCAGAAGACTGGAAAACAGATAATGAGTAGTGAGCACATATGATTTTCATTAGGTCCTCTAGAGTAGAAATTCCTGAGATTTTTACAAGAAATTAACTCATCATTTGCTATGAGATATCACTTATTGCAATTGCATCTTAAGACATGAACTGAAGAGAACTTCACTATAGTCCTATTGAAAAAAACCACCTTTGCCAGAAAAAGAACAAGAAAAAAGTTACTCATACTGCTCTACTGCCACCTAAAACAATAAAAGTCTCTAATTTCGAAGATGAGGATATGGACCAACTCTTGGAAATGGTTGGATTGTTATGCAAAATTATGGAAGGCAATACATGTTGGAATCAAGAGGTGATCTTTAGAGTTGGAGTGCATTTTTACTTGAGATGTTTTATGATAAGGTTAATGATGCACATATTTTGGACATCATATTATTTCTAGTTGTACTAATAACGATTACAGTAAGGGGTATAGAACTGAAATGATGTATTTTGGCAACAAACCCTTGTTAGATTGAAATATCAATTGAACAATTTGGGATTTGAATGCCAAAAACAGAGACCCAACTAGCAGAAGCCCCCAAATTTCTCAGAAGTTGGTTCCTTGTTACATAAAAGGGTATGATAAATGAAAATTGAATTAGAAAACCTGCACCACTGAAAGCCGCATAATTATATTTTATCATATCAAACTTCCTCCTACTGCCATAGTGCCATACATGGCCAATTTATATTTCTCCATATATTGGTGCACATAAAACAGGAACTATACATTATTTACAAGAATAAGACGCATTAATCATCCAAATAGAGAACTCCATCGAATTGTTTGTTCATGACTATAGCTGTTAACTTGATGTCTATTGTCTCTTTGAATAATTAAAAAATACGGAAGAAGATTGCTAACATGATGTTCTACTAATTTTGCACACACATATCCCAGACCAAATGAAAATTATGTTTGGGTCAAACTGTATGGAAGTAGTGACTAAAGTACTAATACAACAAACTTAGCCACTGATATTCGGGCTATAAACATGAATGAGCTGCTTAAAAGTGCTATAATAACCTGAAACTTTAAGAATCATAAGAACAGTTATAGCACTTGTACCTTCTTTATTGCTTGCCAACCCTGATTCCATCTTTCCTCCCCTTCATCACCCGGCCAGGGTATCCTTGAATGTCTCATTTTGCACCTTAGTTCATTGATCTACCAAAAATAAATTGAAGCTAAGATGGAACACACAAGGAGGAAAATCTTTTTGTGCTTGAAAAATGGCATTTGTTAAAATTGGACTACCCTATAAAACTGAATTAACTGATGATACTCTGTAACAGAAGCACCTGTTACCTCAGAGTACTATTGAACACTGTTGAAGTTTAGGGAAATAGTTCTTTCCGCCCAGTCGCCCACAATCAAAGGCACCCATCCCCACAACTAATTCAAACTATGAATTCCAGACGACTGACCATTAAAGCTAGCAACAGATAGTAGAACTACAACTCGACTAAACTTGGTTTACCCCAGGTACCAAAATCTTTTTTCAACCAAAATCCATGCCACATCCTTTGCTACCAAGCACCATCGTCCCAGCATACGTGACCCAATATCATGTTACAATTAACTTATAAACAATTTAGATTAGAAGCATCAGAGGACTCTAATAGTTAAATATAAAGAAGCTTATCAACAATAACACCATTTTATTGGCGCTTATGATTATCGAAAATAAAAATAAAAATTATTGGCGCTTATCATAATTAAATAAAGTGACAAGAACGATCAACTCCAAGAAAAATTACCAGTTGAGGAGGAGCTTTCAATTGTAGAATAGTTTCTTGTATAGCTAGGAGTGTCGAAAGGTCGCCCCCATTTAGGAGTCTACCGAAAGATAAAACTTTGTTTGATAGATCCTACAAACGAGATTTAGTTTCAATTAAAGCAAATAATAGAAAGTTAAGGACATGATCTGTGCCGAACAACTATCGATGTTGAGTATGGACAATACATTTCTATTCAAGATTTATACAAAAGCACAAGAATAAAAAAGGTAAAACATTGAGAAAGAATAGAGATGTTATTTCAAGAATTTGCATAGAGCTAAAGAAACTTATTATATACGTCGTTGATATCGCAGGATGATCTCTCAAGTGAAAGAATATATAGAGAGCAAGTAGTAGGGTCGAGATGACCTACTGGAAAACATTTTAATGGAGACAAATGGCAATAGATGGGAACCTATGCTAATTAAACAACACAGTTCAGTCAAGCTAAACACAAATGTGAATCCAATGACCCTTAACTCCCTCTAAGTGATGGGCTGTAACAGCCTGGTTTTTAATACTTAAAATTTTCCCTGTGGCTTAAAATGGAAAAGAAATGATGTCAGCTAACTAAATATGAGGTTAACCTTACATGAATTACAGTGGAGATTTCCTCAAGAGAGGAAGAACATTGTTTACAACTTTACATATTCTCATTTTATTTTATATACCTACAACGTTATAGGCTTATGTAGCTTTCACTGTTTCACATTAGGATCTGCATGGGAAATTTTCGAAAAAGTAATATGAAAATGATTACAAGATAAATAAACTTGAAAGATGCTGACAACAAACACCAACAGAGCCTTATTAAAGATATCTGGGTTATCCACGTAAAAAAGATGAAGATAGACATTGGAGTACCTTGTTCAAATCCGATGCAAGAATAGTCTCAAACACTCCGAACGGTATAACAACTGAAGTCGGAATCTTTATCCATGATGGGACCCTGCCTCTTAGGTACTGAATATTGCGAGATTTCGCACCAACCTATTTGTTGGAAGTTTGTCAGCATTGCATGAACATTCTCAAGTGACTAAGTCAAATTTTTTGAACAAAAACTCATTGTGACTTGTTAATACCAAAATTAGTATACATAATTCAACAAACTTCACACCTTGACCAGAATAATCCTATAATTTTTAATAATAAAATCATAAAAATCTATGGGCCCTTGATAAACGGGTATCGTGAAAGCTTCCTATTGTGGGCACTTGGCAATGTCCTTATGGGTTTGATGCAAAATAAATGTTGATGGTTTGTCACTAAGCAATTCAAAGGGCGTGTGGTGGTGGTGGAGGAATGATAAAGGTGAACTTGCAACATTTTTTGTTTAGCCTTTTCAGATTTTGTATTGGATATAATACTAGAGCTGAACTGTTTGCATTCGTAGAAGCTTTTGAATCCCCCTACAATCATTCAAAGATTTCCACAGTTTCAAAATACCAATTTCTGCGAAAACACACAATAACCCTGTAAACTGTGGACATAGGTGAAGAGCATTTCAATTTTCAGAAAGCAATATCAATGGATTAGAAAGATCAAATGCCATTAAGAAGATAACCTTTCCATAATCTTTCTTTTTCAACGTACCATTTCACTTGTGAACTCCTCCATTGCTAGAGCATATTTACCACCAAAGTTCTTTCTGATTAAGGTGGCCCCTCGAGGAATGGAGGCCGAGATGAAGTGACCAAGAGACAAGTCTGAACTACTTATATCACTGCAGGTAAATAATGATCACCTACTGATTAACAGAGAGCAAGTGAAGTGCATATATAGGTGCAGTGACTTTCTGAGAAACATACCTGATTACCAGCCTTGTCAACCTCAGTTGTATAGAGATCACTTTGCCTTCCTTCAACTTGAGATTCCTAAGAACACTCTGATCAAAGCATGTGGCAAAGCACACCTACATTACACTAGCAAAATCAGCAGTCACATTGGCAGTGTTGCTCTTTAATTCAACATCTACTTCATCACTTTGTCCAATATCAACCACCAGATAGCAATTAACACACGATATTTTGCAAAAGGACGCTCAGTTATCATACCTTACTATTTCTTGCCCTAACGGAGACATGTGATAGCACATCTGGCATGTCAGGTGTCAGTACACCAACAACTCCATCTGGAATTTCTTCCTCTCCACTTACTTTATCAGCAAGAATAATTGTAGGTTTCTTATACACTTTGCTCTGAATAGTTATCAACTCCTTGACCACAGTTACAAAACCACACACTTCCACTGGACTGATAACCTGCCAACTGTAGACATGAACTGAGGATAATGTTGGTGTTCAAAAATGGCAATTTGGTGGTCAACTAAGTACACTCAAAATGCAATTAGAGAAGGTAAGTGAACTGCATTGAACAAAGTCAATCTAGGGATAAAGCACATAAATTGAGTAATGGAGACTATAAAACACAAAATTTGAACGTAAAAGAGAAGGTTCAAGCAGATTCTTTACCATCCGAGGTTTGCGATTTTCCGAAGAACGGGATCTAAACGATTAACAAGAAGAGAAAGAACTGTTGCAGATCCTGACCTTATTAGTTCTTCCGTGAAAATGTCAATCTGTGAGCGAGAAAAAATAAATCAAATCAACTTATAGTAAATGAAACAGGATTTCCATTAAAAGACTACTGAATTTTGATGGTAAATAACATACTGCCCACTTCTCAATACTGAGCAAATTTCCAAGATATTGAGCGCTAGGTTGGATCCTATCCTGGTAATATTGAGACTTATCAGAGAGAGCTAGCCTCATTCGATCGATAACAGCCTTTGCTTGTAATGCCCACTGCTCATTAGTGGGTTTATATGAATCGCAGACCCGGTACCAGTCCTGTTGCAGTAACATTAAATTAGCATTTTCAGTACAAGAAAAAAAAGTCTTAGGCACAGAATCTGTTCAAATGTCAAATTTATGACAGAAAATCTTTATTGTACTTGAAGGTAAACTGAGATACAGTGAACTGGCATGTATAGAACGCATGGTTGAGAAAACTACATCTTAATGGAATACAAAATCGGCGCTTTTGGTTCATAATATTAACACTTTCACAAGGACTTCGCATAAGATTCAGAAGTTATATATAGAGTGCAGAAGAATGGGAACCGTAAAATCAATGCAGGATGGGACCCGTAAAACCAGTGTAGGCGGACAAACAGAGGACCAGTCCCTAGATACTGATGTAGAACATGAGTTCGTTTCTTTCCAAATTTCGTAGTCAAGCCCATGGGCCGTAAGCCCACTAGTTTAGTTGTTGCTTTATTGTTATTAGTATAAATAAGGGCTTATGGTTAGGGTTTCGGAGAGTTGTTTTAGTTGCGTTTATGTGTGTTATGAATTATTGAGTGATTATCAATAAATGTGAGACTTTTAAGGTTTTATAAAGTGTAGATTTTGATTAAGTGTTGCTTCCACCACTTCAATCTACATTATTTGGTATCGGAGCAGATTAAGTCCATGGGTTACTATTCACGGTACTATTCACCGAAAACACTGTTCATGACGAATTTTTTTTCTTGAAAAGTCAATTTTTTTTGTATTATTATGGTGAATCACAAAGCAACTCGAAGTCGTCCTCCATCCATGGATACTCGCATGTCTCGTTTAGAACAAAGCATGAAAAACATGACACAGATGTTCCAGAACTTGATTGAAGCAAGGTTTCCAGTCCAAAGAGAGGTGCAACAATCACCTCCACCACCACCACAGAATAATGGTTCGGTGGCTAGTACTGATGATGCATCTCAGGTTGACGGTTCAATCCCTCTTCTAACAGCTACAAATCCAGAAAACGATAGAGAGAACAGAGTTGGTAGAAAAGATAACACCAACAGGGATCCTCCCCTCAATGGGGAAAATGAAGGTATACCTCTCAATAATGGCGCCGCTCGGCTGCCGGCAAGTGTTGAAGCTCCCCTATTTGGCGCTCCACCAATCTTTGATAAATATGAAGATGAGTCTAGTTTTGTTGAGTATGTTGATCCGGTTTCGGAGGGTTTTGATATTCAGTATACAAAGCTCTTTAGTTCGGTGCATCTAAAGTTACAATTGGAGGTATGGGTATTTTCTGTTTTGGGATATGGTAGTATTCCCATAGAGCAGCGAAATCATGTTGGTGGCTTTACATCTTTCTTCTTGCATCATTTTGCATATGGTGATTTTGCAAACTTGCAAATATTATGGTGCATTCTTCTTTTTGTAAGTAATTATTTGGGCAAAATTCGAGGTTGAATTCGTTTGAACAGCAGGAGAGTGATGGGCATCAGCTACAGTGAATTTCATCAGTCAATTAGTATACAAACTCAAAACGAGTTCTTTTCAAACTAGAGAGAATGATGTAGAACATGAGTTCGTTTCTTTCAAATTTCAGTGGTCAAGCCCATGGGCGTGAGCCCACTAGTTTAGTTGCTGCTTTATTGTTATTAGTATAAATAAGGGCTTATGGTTAGGGTTTTGGGGAGTTGTTTTAGTTGTGTTTTTGTGTGTTATGAATTATTGAGTGATTATCAATAAAGGTGAGACTTTTAGGATTTTATAAAGTGTAGATTTTGATTAAGTGTTGCTTCCGCCACTTCAATCCACATTAGATACTATATGTGAATGATATTCATCTAATCACCTATCAAATTGAAGAGAATTTAGCACACAAGAAGCCACCAGCAATGCTCACGGACCACGATGTGGAGCAGTAGAGAAACACTGATGGCTTGCATGTAGATAGCACTAAAAAAGAATATAAAATGAGCATAAAGCGAACGAAATAAACTCAAAAGGGTATAAACTTTAAAAAAGTGCAGATAAGAAAGTTCTAATTACATTATGTATGCTGAAGATGCAAGAAAATGTACGACTCTCTTTGGAAATTGCAGTGAGTGAAAAAATGGAAAACACCATATACAGTATGAATACTCTAGTTTAATACATAATAAGAAGAAAGAAGGCAACTAAGTCAATATCAAGGGTACCTTTGTGCAGTAAATAAGGTCTTCATTGTCGACTGTGGATAGACACAAGTTTTGAAGCATCAAGGAAATGAAGAACATGATTCCCTGTCCAATAAATAACAAATTAATATTCTTCACTTGAGAATTTAAAACGAATACTTTTAGACGTTAACGTAACTGAGAGGGGTAAGCATCTATTAACTGGAATATCGGTACTGCTTAGCTCCTTCAATCCTCTCTCCATGGTGGTTCTCACAGTTGAATCCAAAGCAAGATCCAAAAAAATTAAATCTTTCAACCTTTCATTATATGATAGGAGAAGTGGACGGAGTTCAATTCGTGACCACAATAATTTCTGAAAAGATAACAAAAATATTTGGAAGATACTCTTACAAATTACTGAAATTAGAATCAATGAAAGCTCTCATTCAAGACAAACCTCCATCACTGGACCAATATTCTTATCCTCAACGTGCATTTTAACAAAGCTTAGATATTCCTGCCGTTTCAAGATGAAAGTTGAGATGTTATCATTAGTGATGGCATATTCTTAAATTAAAATTTCATGAAGCAGACACGGCATCAATTTTGGTTGTATGTGTTAGCAGGGCTATTATTGTATTTTCCTTATATTACCTCTATAATTATTTTATTATCCTTTCTAGGGTTTCTATTATGATTCTATAAATATAAGTGATGAGCTCTCTCATTCACTTAACTTTTCCCTAAATTACTTTCTACATGGTATCAGAGCAATTTGCTTGGGATTGAGGTTGCTCGTTCTAGTTCTGGTATTTTTATCTCTCAGAGAAAGTATATTCTTGATCTTCTCTCTGCTTTAGGGCAACTTGCATGTCGTCCTGCTGAGACACCTATTAAACAAAACCATCACCTAGCCAACTATGATGGGGAGTTGTTGGACGACATTGGTCAGTATCAGCGGCTTCTTGGGAAACTCCTCTATCTTTCTCTTACCCGTCCTGATATTACATATGTGGTTGGAGTTCTCAGTCAGTTTATGCACAAGCCGCGCCTTTCTCATCCTCAGGTAGCTATTCGTGTGCTTCGTTATCTCAAAGGATGTCTTGGATGTGGCCTTTTGTTTCGAGATAATGGTCATTCTCGGGTCGAGGCGTGGACTGATGCTGACTATGTAGATTGTAGATCTGATCGTCAATCTACTTCTGGGTATTGTACCACTATTGGTGGTAATTTGGTTACATGGCGGAGTAAGAAACAAGATGTTGTTTCTAAGTCCAGTGCCAAAGCAGAGTACAGGGCAATAGCCCAAGGTGTATGTGAGCTGATATGGCTAAAACGTCTTCTACGAGACCTTCATCTACATGTCTCTCTTCCGATGACACTTTACTGTGACAACAAGTCTGCTCTTAGCATTTTGGATAATCCTGTGCAACATGATCGTACCAGACATATAGAGGTTGATCGGTACTTTCTACGTGAGAAAGTGACTTCGACGATTTGTGCTTTATATGTTCCGGCGTCTCGCCACTTGCGGACTTTTCATAAAAGGCAGTTAGTAGTAGACTATTTTCAGAGGTTTTGTCCAAGCTGGGTATGTGTGATATCCATAGTCCAGCTTGAGGGGGAGTGTTAGCAGGGCTATTATTGTATTTTCCTATATTACCTATGTAATTACTTTATTACCCTTTCTAAGGTTTCTATTATGATTCTATAAATATAAGTGATGAGCTCTCTCATTCACTTAACTTTTCCCTAAATTACTTTCTACAGTATGTTGATCATTTGATTATAACTGTCTACAGGGATTTTATCGGAAGTCAAATTACCTGCAATCTTGATGGTAAGGCTCCAACAGGATTAACTCGGACCCCTTTCATAAAATCATTACCCTGTTGCCAAATTGGAACAGGAAATCTTAATTTTCCGTTAAATTGCATAGACAACTTTTAAACAAACAAATGAACTCCTTGGACAGATTTACCATGGCAGAGTAACCCAAACATGTGTCAATAGCGGATTCAAGATCAGCACCTGTATGAACTGCCTGAAACATAAAATGTCAGCTCGGGAATAAGTGAATAACCTTACAAGATTGTATTGTTTTAGAAAATTAGAACTCCAACTTGCATTAGTAGAGTGAAATGAACATTGATTGGACTGCCAAAAGTGCAGTGCGCCTGGCCTACTTCTATAATTGGCATCCCCAAGTAAAAATCATGTGAGCAATACTTATCGCATTGAGAAGTAATGAGTGCCATCAAAATTTAAGACCATTTGTTACTTCTCGTTTTTGGATCACTGACAACTACAAAGTTGATTAGGAAAAGCAAGATATAAACGCTACGGCAAAAATATCCATTAAGTATAGAATTATTACTGCCAAATGGCCATTAAGACTTAGAAGCAAATCTCCATGTTTTGTGCTGGACCATAAGGTACAAACCTTTAATGTCTTCAAGTATGACGTGAGGTCGCGGAGAAGCCCTTCTCTAGAATCAGCCCTGAAACGTGGTTCTGAGACAATTGGACGGTCATAACTTCGTAAGATGTCTTTTGTAAGGCTACTGGCATTTAAAGTTCGCCAATAAATATCGATATGGAAACCACTTCTAACATAATCCAAGAGTGCCTGCTCCACATAAAAGGATGTTACCATCTGTGATTAAATGACAATTCCATTCTTCGAAGTATGCAGTAGTCAAATAGTACATGTACCTGACAAATAATCACATCATCCGGACTGCTGTTATTGTGCAGTTTTTGGTGCCATTCCTCCATCATACCACCCTTGCAGTCATTATTTCTCTGGATGATGGAACCATAAGGACACAGCCAACTTGAGTATATGCATACACATCTAGATTTATACCCACAGATATAGTTCAAAGTAAGTAAAAAAACAAGTTAAATACCTGAAGAACAAGGATTTCATCACGAATTCTCTGCCCAACATCTCCTTGACCTCCACGACCAATACTTACCATAATTAATCTTAGGATCTCTCTATGATCTGGCTGTCCAGAATATGTCCTTTGCAGTAGATTAGTGAACTTATCTTGAGCTGCACTAATCTCACTGTAGAAACCAGGTAAAGTAACAGAACTAGTGAGTAAGCTGGCATTCTGAAAATCAAGACACTTAGGGAATATCAGCAAATCATATTAACAGAAGCATCTATGCAGGTACAGCCATGATGAGCCACTGATGGAATTGTCACTGAAGAAACCATGTAAAGTTACAGACTTACAGCAGTATAGAAGCAGGTATACACACGATGGGCAATTGAAGGACACTTAGGAAGTTAGGGATAATCATAGATAGGTCAAGACATTCTGAAAAATGTTCAATCACACTACATGTTGAAATATTGGAAGCAAGGGAACTACAGTATATTTGAGGACACAAATTTTGGTAGTTCTTTGCAATGTAAATTCAGTTTTGAGAGATTGGGCGTCTTTAGATCTCAATACGACAATGATACGAGGACCTTATACTGAGGTAGGACAATCTAATATTGACATAATCACAGTTATCCTTTATAGCTTATTAACTTGAAAGTTTTTCATGTGACTTGGTCCATGACAACCTTATTAGAATAATATAAGGTTAATGCGCTGTCAATCAATTAAAAAGTTGATTTTAACTTGCTCTCCTTTATAAGGTTGACATAGCAATCACAACAATACACATGCCGAGACACTTTAGAAAGCTCAAGTCAGCAACACAAGTCCTTCAAAAGCCCAACCTACTGGCATCCATGGACAACAAAACTATAGTGAATTAACCTGATAAACGTTTAATCATTTGTACTTATAGTCAGCAAAAATGTCCGTAATAAATATTTCCCAATTTGTTATATGCTGCTAGGACAGAAAACAAATATCGATCTAACTAGGATCATTACACCCTTCTTTCGACTTTAAGTAACGAGCACCTGCACACCAATTTACTTCAAGAGTTCAATACCATTCAATTACATATTCCACTTGACCTGGGATTCACACCTCAATCACATTGAACTTACACACGAGGCATGATCCCTTATAAAAGCTGACATCAACTTCCATGTACTGCAAGATGTGCCAACAGAATGTTTTGGTAACCCATACAAACAGTATGCATTTAGATTAATGTTCAGACCACCACCGTCAAGGAAATGATAAAGTGGTTTGAACATTAAAAACACTCTGAAGATTGCCTCTGCCAATGACAAAGTGGTCCAAGAAAGCCAAATCAACTTTTCTTTTCAAAAACCTTCCAAGTCTCCACATCCTTCATGAGGAGATCAGAAACAAAAGTTTTATATACTATCATCCACGATCCCTTGGAAGGGATAGAGCCACATTCTCTAATGGCCACATTGTGTACGCACTCAAGGAAAATTTGGACTTAAAAGATGAACTAAAAGCTGATTTTTTTGTGGACATTATCTCCTCACCATGTTACTTAAAGACTACATTTCACTTTAGTATCTAAGATTTTTTCTATAATAAGACGAAAGATTATTGTAACTACTAATCAAAAAGAGGAACAAGGGGGGGGGGGATAAGGTAAACTTGGCGAGTTGCAAAATTCAGGTATAACTCAGAAAATTAAAAAAAATCATCATGGCTCAGAATAAGGATCGGCTAACATGAGGAATAACAACCCAAGATGCTAATGAAGACATGTATATGCATAAGCCAGAGATGAAATGCAGATTTACCGAGGTTTGACATTATAGTTCTTATTCCATGTAAGTTGTCTACATGCCATGAATCTCAACCAGACCATTATACCAATAAGCCCCAACTCTCCTTCTCCCTTACAACGCTCAGTCAACTCTGTAGCAATGTTAAACCTGTTTAGGAACAAAACCATCAATAAAAACCAAATCTTTTGATATTACAATCATTTGTTCATTTTGAAATATACAAGGAGAAACACTGGACTATCTCAACCATTTGATTCAGGGAATAAAACAAGATTGTTCATTTTGTGAAAGAAGACAAGACTTAGCCTGGCCTGTCTGCACCCACCCTTTTTCTGTGATATATATCATAATTATTTTTCCCACGAAAACATATATTTCATACCAATAGAGCGCAGAAAAACCAAAATTGCCCGAACGAACTGGGCACTGTCTCGGAGAGAGGCTCGGTGAAATAGATGTCTGTGAAGATGAAATCTCTGTTGGTTCGGGCCGGAGAAAATACTACCAACAGGTGGGATATAGAAGGCACGTCTTCTCACAAGCTAAGTATCAATTCCTACTCACGGGAAGCCCAAACAAAACATGGGAGCACTTTAATGTGTAAATTTATTCATGGGAAGTAGGTACCTGTGCATCAATGATCTCTCCGCCTCTTTCTCTTTCTGAGATATTTCATCAAGTAACCATTTGATAATGCGTGTCCCGACTCCTTCACCCTGCAAATACAATTTTATGGTTGTTTAGACAGAAATAAACTACAGAAGATCAGATGCTTGTCATGGAATAAAGGCCAGGTGTAACACAAAAATTGGGGTTACCATATTCGTAATGTATATCTAAAGTAGCTATAGTTAAGCATTTAACATTCAGAGTGCCAATATCAAACTGGAAAGGCAGGAAAGCTTCAAAAGACACAGACTTCAACTAAAAGAAGCTATGGGTCAGTTCCTAAATGGAGTCAGGGACACCAAATGACTGACTACGTCCTGTGAGAGACACATTATAACTTGTAAGCAAATCTGATCGTGGAATCCATTAAAATACCTCCTTGTTAATAGCTTGTTAATATTAAGTTATAATCCCCTCAGCTGAGAATGTTGAAACTTGAATGGAAGCACTGTTCTTCAAAACGAATATAAGTTTCGCAGATCGAATGGGTAGACACAGAGAAATGTTTACATAACTCCTTGAAAATAGGTTTCACAACATTTGGTCCATGCACTTTACAAGTTGCCCATTGGATATAGATTAACAGTAAAACCAACGCATAGATATATTGTTGTTCTTATATTTAAAATACATGCACACAGAAAACTAAATAATTTTTAGGTGCTAGTCCAACAAGGTATGTCCTTCCAGATTTGTTATGTCGGTTGTATAGGCAGATGAAATTCTGGTCAGGAGTGGAGTGGCGCGACATTGTTCAAGGGTTTGCTTATTGGCATTTCACAAAAGTAGAAAACACACACACACACATTCAAATGAACAAAAGTAAGAGCAAGATACAAGACCAAAGCCAACAATGACGAAGTATATACTGTGGGGTAAATGAATATGAGAGAGATACATCCTAAATGTATCAAAGTAAAACAACCTGTCCAAACTTCGGTTTGGATTTCATTCAGGACCGCACAAAAGTTTAATCCGTTATTTTTAATCCATGACCCACCATCCCAGAGTATAAACTGGATTGCAGTAAAGTTCCTTCTTTGCAGATCTATATCTGCCCACTACAACACAACAAAGAGCTTAATTAGGAAACACTGTAATGCAGTATGGACATGAAAGTAACGCTTTTCACTAGAATACCTGAAAGAAGTGTTCTCCAACTGTCATGTCATTAAAATAAGTCTGACATGCTCCATCAACCAGCTTTGACCTTTTCGGTACCATCTCTGGAGGAGGGGCCTTCATCGATGAATTGATTTCTATAAGTGAGATAATAACTTCTAGACTAAGAAAGTTATCCCTTCCAAATATTTAGCATTATTTCACAACTCAAAACATGTAACAGAGAACTTTTAGAACTCACCAACCACTCCCCAGAAAACTTTGAAAGACCCCAATGAAGCACCGTGGTACCTTGCATGTTTGTAGCAACCAAAACATGATAGTCACCCCTTAAAATAACCTGTTTCAGTAGAGTTTACCATATTGTCTTGTGTGGTAAAAACAATATTAGGACATTAAGATTGTTCTCGTGTCAGTTGAATATTTTTACAACATCACTACAATATTAAATTGTGTAAACAATAGTTGGCAAATTGTCTTAATAGCGACCAGAAAATCAGTTCCTTTTGTTTGGAAAAAAATATCATTCTTTTTCATATCCATAGTCTTACCACTATTTCATGATTGCCGACTTGAAAGCTTTGTCGAGAGACCACACTTTCTCCTCCGATAGCCTTTTCAACAACATTTATCAACCCTGATGATACTGAACAGGGGATTTGGGCTTGCCCCTGAGATCGCTTGTGCAACCACTGGCCAACATCATGTCTTCTGTGATAGGTAGATGAGGTCACACTATCAACAACTGCAGATGGTTCTTTGCTATCAGCAACCTTTTTAGTCTTTGCTGGAAGAAAGCTATTCTGCAGTTCATTCAAGGATATCCCCCTTGACAACTGGCTTTGAAGCTCTTGTAATGCAAGTTCATAGTTTTTCTGCATCCAAATTACATAGTAGCAAGTATTACAGTCGATAAATCTTAATAAATTCTACAACTACAAATGGACTCCACTTTCCAATGTAAAATTATCATTATCAGCGATTGATAAGTATGTATCAACAGAAAATGCTTTACTGAAGAATAGCATAAGATACGAATAGGAGAGTCAATCCATCTAATATCTTATGTTACTCAAGCGAACCCACTAAATGGATGACAAAAACAACATTGTCATCCATTCTTTTGTCATCTTTCTACAATTTTGAGATCAACCCACTAAATGGAAAACAAAAACAACAACAACAACAACATTGTACGATTATTGAAAAACGGAAGACATGCAACTCTTAAATCTTTAATTAGCATGACTTGTGAAATTGGTTCATTCTTTACATTCACCATAACATACCATTTGACATTCTTAAAAGAACTATAAGTTCATCATAAAATATTAAAATGTCAAAGAAAACAGATGAACCTGTTGTTGCTCTGGTGAGTTTCTTGGCCTTCCCATACTTTCCCATAAAAAGAATGCCTTGCGTTCTACTAAATCCTTCGGTATAGGTGGATGAGAAGCACTATTGACAGCATTGGGTATCTCAACCCGAAAGTTTTGGTGATTAAGTTTTAACCTAAAGAAGAAAAAACAACCGAAAAACAGCATTAGTTTACAATCATGATTAAGAAAAGACATCTAAATAACAATTAAACCAAAACATGGAGATAAAGACTAACCATCTCTCTTGTCTTTCATCTTTCAAAACAAATTCAACCGCATATACTTTTGGGTCTCGCAACTCTACTGTAACCAAATGGGCATCACCACTCTGCAGTACAAACGGAATATATATATCAACTTGAGACCACATACTGATTATTATTCTAACTTAAAATACGAGATTAATAAAAAAAAAAACCTTGACAAATGGTGTTTGTAATGCCTGTTGCTTATAAACAGTAGTCCCATTCGGGCGGTCAACTAAAAGAACCCAATTCCTGTAATACAAACTCTAAATAAGACTAACAACAAAACCTTTTTTTTTTAAAAAAAAAACTAAGTTTCAGTGATGAGAGACTTCACGTCTGCCCGCGGTAAATTCCACCCCAATGAAGAATCCACTGTTTTGAACAATTTTTAAGCTGAAACTCGACTTTCGCATTACACCCATTTGTAGATCCATTCACCTTAACCTGTAGTATCACTCCATCCCCAAAATTATAAACATGAACTACAGGTGTTTGCGAATTGGTGGTAACTTTCAACAACGACGACGATGACGATGCCATCACAGTTAAGAGATGAATTGCAGAATTGAGAATATAAATAAGTTGAGTTATTATTATTATTCTTAGTGGAGAATCTGATGGTGACACGTGGAATCAGATTCTTTCGTGATAGAAAAGGAGATTCTTGTGGAATTTGGGGAGAAATTATTATTAGAGGTTTTGGCGGGAATGAGTATACATAGAGCAGTGATTAAATACCGACATTTGATATTCCAAACATTAATAAAAACCATTCACAGGGGCGTAGAATAGAAACCCAAAACTGCAAATAAGACGACAGTGCCCTCTTCCTTCACCATTTTTAAGTAACATAATCTGTGGTCAATTACGATTACATGAGCCCAATCTTTTTTTATTGCAAGATACACAACTTGGATTTTAGTCCGCCCAACTATTAGAAATAAAGAGAGCTAGAAATTATTGCAAGCTGCATCAACACCAAATTAAAAGAGTGTATTAAAGTAGCCATCCATTTGTCTAAGAAGATTTGAGTGTGTTCGCCACATCAATGACAAATCGGTATCTAACATCGCCTTTGGCAAGTCGTTCCATAGCAGTGTTCACATAGTCTATTGGAATGACCTCTATATCTGCTGTTATATTGTGCTTTGCAGCAAAATTTATCATCTCTTGTGTCTCTTTAATCCCACCAATGCCACTTCCAGCTATAAGCTTCCTCCCTACAAAACCACAAACAGTATCATATAACTTGATTAAACATCTAATTTTTAATTTGTTCTTTGAGCTCAAACAGTGTACATAACAATTTGGCTAACACATTTACCCATAAGCAATGAAAAAACTGGTAGTTCCAAAGGTTTTTCAGGAGCCCCAACCATAACCAACTTCCCATGATTCTTCAGTAGACCAATCAAGGGCATTAGAGGGTGAACAGCAGAAACGGTGTCTATGATACCATCCAAGGTACCCATGGCGGCCTAATAATATACCAACAATATTGATCATCAGAGCATTATATGTAAGATCAGCAATATAATGAAGTAATGAACAACAAAAATAATTAATTTATCACTTTTAATGACAGAGCAAATTAGGTCTCTTGCTGGCAGTTTTCAGCTTGTGGCAGTGAGATCAACTAAGACTTTTAATTTCGGTAGCCATTTTTTTGGTCCACCTACCCCTCTTAGTTAGAACTTAGAATCATAAGTATTTGTTTACCTGCAACTGCTCTGGATCACGACTGACCAAAAAGTCATCAGCACCAAGATGTTCAATTGCTTCTTGTTTCTTGCTAAGTGAAGTGCTGATCACTGTAACCTTCAGTCCCAAAGCCTTGGCAAATTTAACAGCAACATGACCCAACCCACCAAGCCCCACCACACCCAAATGCATACCAGGCTTGCTGAGTCCAAAATACTTCATTGGACTATAAACAGTAATCCCAGCACACAACAATGGAGCTGCTCCATCCAAGGGAATGTTGTCTGGAAAGTTAATCACAAAGTGTTCATCAACTACTACCATATCGGAATATCCACCATAAGTTATAGTTCCATCGCGGTCAGGAGAATTGTAGGTAAGTATCATCTTGGTGCAGTAATTCTCTAAGTCCTCGGCGCAGCTATCACATGAGCGGCAAGATCCAACCATGCACCCTACACCGGCTTTATCACCTATTTTACACTTTGTTACGTTGCTTCCAACTTCAGTCACTATACCAACAATCTCATGCCTACACCAAATAAATTTTTTATTATGATGTGCTGGTGGTGATTATGACTTGTCAGTGCTTCTCCGCTTATATCGCGATCACTTGTGATTGTATATTGAAATCTTAGTATGACACAATTATACAGAGATTTCAAGGCAATATGAAATAAACAATATGATGTTAGAAAATGTCAGATTACCCAGGGATAATAGGATATGCAGTATTGCCCCATTCATTCTTAATGAGGTGAAGGTCAGTATGACAAATTCCACAGTAAAGTATCTTCAGGGTAATATCATTGTCCCCATTAGCCCTGAAAAATAAACAAGTTTAATAAATTAGTCGCATTTACAGCTGCGTATTTGAACTTGTCACCCAAAATTGTAAAAAAAAGACAAAAACATATTTTGATAGAAAAAGTTAAGAGGTGAGACTGTGACAACTACAAAAAAAAATTCTGCTGATTTGAAATCATGGGCTTGACCTAGAGACGCTTGCGGCTTTTTTAATTTTCTTCACTGAACATATATTGATATTGACATCCTGGATAAGTTGATCCATGTATTATTCTACTGTTCTAATAATATAAAATACAATCAAGATATGTTTTTTCTATCGTTTATCATAGATTTCTACATGAAAAGTAAGAGGACGTTTATGGAGTTTAAAGAAGGGGAGGGAGAAGGAGCACATAACTAACTATCAACAATATCGGACAATTTATTCGATCACATAGTTTGGGCTTCTATGTTAACCAAATTACCCTTAAACACTTATAAGTGCTCTTTGAGATTATGTACAGCTTTATGATGTAAATTTCCATTGTTGATTCAGGATTAAAAAAAAAATGAATGTAACTCAGTTCTAACTCCAAATCGCTTAAGCTTTATATAACTAAAGCTTACTAATATTTACAAAGTTCATAAAACTATATATATACATGGAAACAAAAGTATAAGAAAGTAGTATCAAAATAAGATATATATACCTTCTTGAGAACTTGAACGGAGAGAGGACACCAGAGGCATCTGTAGCTGCCCATCCAAAGGCCTTTTGTGGGTGTTCTTCTTCAGGTGATTTTGCCATTTTAAGAGCAAATATATCGACAGGGAGAGAATGGGATAGTAAGATTGAAAGAGATGCAACTAGGCAAGGTAAAGTTAAGAGAGAGTGTGGTATTCTTATATACACAAAGGAGTGATGAAAAAGAGGGTGGACAGCAGTAGACTAAAACAACGCCATTTATTTTTAAATAAATGAAATACATTGACGTAGCTAGTGACGGGGTGGTTGAGCTTCTATACAAAATGCAATACCTCGTTAGTCGTTATCAAGTTGAAGGATAACTGAACCTTACTTTGTACCAGCCAAACTCTGGTCGATTTTTACCACAACGGGAAAATCTCCACAGATTAGTGAATTGGTGTAACATTCTTACAAATATCGTTATTTGTTAGAAGAAAATTACAGTATGTAATGGTATGGAATTGTGAGGTATTACTTTTTTTCAATAAAAATTGATTAAATTAAGTGTACCGCTTGAGTCCTTGAGTCTAGGCTGTTTTAACCACAGATCAAGGAATATTTGCAATTGTCTTATTTGTATATATTTCATTGGAGGAATATTTTAGCAAAAGTTTCCACGCTTCTCTACCCCACCACGAAGTAAGTGTTTCACCCACCAGTGACGGGTCCACCACACCACCCTTGTAGGTTAGAGACATTCATTTGGCCTGCCATTGGAGAGTTGATTCTTTTTTGTGATTTAATTGGGCACTCGTCAAATTACATTGGGCAATCTCCGACCCAAGTACGACAACTAAGTCCAACAATAATAGCCTAATACACTCCCACCTCAATGCATACCGGCTACTATTTTTTTCAAACCTTTTTAACGAGTATCATCTCTCTCGCGAGACTGAACATGAGTTTTCTATCGTGTTCATACTTCGAGTGTTGAGTTGTGAATCAACAGTGTGAATTGAAATTAGCGACTTCACCCAATTCGAGTCGTGTTTCGTTTGAGTATATACTCAAACGTGGTTGAGTTGATTAAACTTGATTAGGTTGATTAAATTTGATTGGATGGAAAATTGGGTTTATTACTTGATTGGGGTGAAAGATTGAGTTGATTAAACTTGATGATTTCAAACTTGATGTGTTTTTGGATTTGGGTGGAAGATTGGGTTGATTAAACTTGAGTTCGAGTTTGCCCAAACTTGATGAAGTCGTTTTCGAGTTTGAATTCGAGTTTGGGTTGATTAAGTAAAAGTTGATTTTTAAAATGAACATCTTAACAAACAAACCGAATTTTTTAAGTCCAAACGACCCAGCCATGTCGCCCAAGAGAGTCCCCAAACGACCCCGTCATGTTGTCCTGGAGATTGCCCAAACGACCCCGCCATATCGCTTGGCAAAAAACCAAGAGTTTTGTCTCAAACGACACACGCAGACCACTTGAGTGTATACTCAAACTACATGGTGAGGTCGTTTGAGTGTACATTCAAATTATATAGCGAGATCGTTTGAGTGTACACTCAAACAACATGGCAATACCGTTTAAATGCACACTCAAACGACCTGAGGGGTTCGTTATGGCGAGACTGGTTGGATTGATTGTTGGGTCTGGGCTTTGATGACAAACTTGTAATATGGCAAACTTGTAATATATATTTTTTTTTGGGTTGCCCAATCCAATTTGATGAGTGCCTAATACAGGACCCTTATTTTTCTCTCCATATTTGAAATACTTGGCAATACTACCTTAAGCCTATGAACTCGCTAAAATATTCCACTTTACCCTATATATTTTTTTTAGAGCACAAACCACCTTAAATTTGTAATGAAATTATATTTTACCTATCCGGCCCATTTCAGGTACCGGATTGCTGATGTGTCTTATTTTACTCCTATGTGTTTTTTGTCTTCATCTGACACAGTAATGTGGCGGATGATACATATTATATATCATCATGATATATGACATGTATCACCATTTTACACAATGATACATGACATGTAGCACGATGATACAAGACATGTATCATCTGCCACGTCACTGTGTTGGATAAATGGAATAGGCCTGATAGGTAAACTGGAATTTCATTACAAGGTTAAGGTGGTTTGCACTCTAATAAAAATATATGGGTAAAGTGGAATATTTTAGCAAGCTCATAAGTTTAAATTGTAGTATTGTCTATTTCCGATGGGATGATATATTCTTTTACTAAAGAAATTGTTTGAGGGAACTTTTTATGCCTCCCTAGTCCCCACCTAAGTTTTTCGTGCCTTCCTCCCCCCGCATGTTTTCTATATATTTGTGGTACAAGATAGTGATGCGTGCACCTATGTTACTAAAAAACGTAGCCAGGGGTGGCTCAAGACAATTTGAGGCCCTATGCAAAGACAAAAAACAAGGCCCCAGTTGTCTTGGTAGGATAATTTCTCAATAATTTAAATGTTTAGGGAAAATTATAATTATTGTAGTTTTATTTTTTGAATAAATTTTTTTGTAAATTAAAATAAAAGCTAGTGAAATGTTTTACCAATTTAATTGATGGTTCAAAATGTCTTGATGGTGATCGATTACAACTAGGGATTGTCAATGGACCGGGACAAGTCCAAAGTCCGATTGAATCCGAACCGATAAGAGAAGGACTTAGATTTTAAATTTAGCCCGATAAAATTATTGGGTCAGGTCTGGACATATCTATGTCCGATCCGATAATGACCCAGCCTGAAATCTATAATAGTTTTATGTATTTTATATTTAATGTTATTAATATATCTATTATATTTATTGAAAGTTGATCAATAAGATTGGAAACCATACATTACTAGCATTTCGCCCCGCCCCTGGCCGGGATTGTTTTTTATTTGGGCTTTACTTGTATTTTGGGCTTTTGTTTTAATTTTGCATACTATTTACTTGGTTTGGTCTATAAGAGCATCTCTAGGTGGTAGTATAACCTGTGTTTTTCTTCAAATTTGAAGGAAAAGTTCGAAATTTATTGGAATTCCATCTCTAGGTGGCCTCAAATCCGGTCGCATCATCTGTTTGTTTGCATTATTGTTCGCAAATTTGGCAATTTGGATGCGAATGCGGAGCGACATTGGTAATGTCGCGCGTCATTTCAAATGTTGCCCCAATTTTTTTTTTGACTTTGATCAAAGACCACAATGCTGGTTGCGCCACTCTAATAATGTCGGGTTTTTTTTTTTTTTTTTTTAATGGTTGCGCGCCACCCCTAATGTCGCGTGGGTTGTTTTAGAATTGTACATGGGCGACATTCCAACTGTCGCGTGACAGTGGTAATGTCGTGTGGGTTGTTTTTTGCTAATGGAATTTACGATCACCTAGAGTTGGTCGAAATTTGCGACCAGATTCTTCAAAAAAATTCTTCAAATTTGAAGAGTATACTACCACCACCTAGAGGTGCTCTAAATTTGTGAAAGCCAACGTCCATTTCTACAACTGAAGCCCATAGTGTATAGAAGCCCATTATTATAAATCAGTAATTGGTCTTAAAAAGTTAAAATTTAAAAGTGCGTTAATTTTGTTGCCCAATCTTTATATATATATTATAGCTCTACCCTCTTCAATTGAAGAAACGTTTCTAGAGTGTCCACGTGTTATGGCTAATTAATAAAAAGTAAGAGATAAAATAGGATTTATATATATATTAGAGTTCTACCCTCTTCAATTAAGAAAACTTTTCTAGAGTGTCCACGTGTCATGGCTAATTAAGAAAAAGTATGAGATAAAATAGGAAACAAATATTTATCTTTATCCTTAGATATATATTATAGCTATACCCTCATACAGACTTCAATTTTTCCTAAACTTTATTACTAAAAATAAAAAAGTAGGATATAAATAAGGAAACAATCCCATCTAGAGTTTCATTGACTCTCTAACTTTTTCTAAACACTATAGCTAATTACAAAAAAAAACAATCTCATCTAGGGTTTCACAGAATCTCCAACTTTTCTTAAACAATATAGCTAATTACGAAGAAAAAAAATAGGAGACAAAAAACTAAATTGCTAAAAACAATAATTTCCACCAAAAACGATTTTTCTAAAACCCTTTCAATTTGATGTGCCATCCACTATGTGATTTAGATATTTATTCAATTAAGGATTCTAAAAATCACAATTACGGCCACAATAATTACGACATATTCCAATTCCTTAAATATATATTATAGTTATACCCTCACCAATCTTTTTTTTTGGAACACTCGTAGGAACTCCAGTTTTTTCTAAACTCTATTACTATTTATAAAAAAGTAGGATATAAATAAGAAAACAATCCCATATAAAGTTTTAGAGAGTCTCTAACTTTTCCTAAACACAATAACTAATTATGAAAAAATAATCCCATCTAGAGTGTCACACAGTCTCCAACTTTTCCTAAACAATATAGCTAATTACGGAAAAAAAAAAATATGAGACAAAAAACTAAATTGTTAAAAACAATAGTTTCCACCGAAAACGATTTTCCTAAAACCCTTTCAATTTGATGCGCCATCCACAATGGGATTTAAACATTTATTCATAGTTAAGGATTTCAAAAATTACAATTCTAGCCACAATAATTATGACATATTCCAATTAAATTTATAAATTTATAAATATATAAATTTGATGTAACTGCATTGAACTAACCTCAAAAAATAATTAACGGGAAATCGAAAACTGGATGCAAATGCAAACATTAAACTAATCTTAAAAAGTAATTAATATAAAATCGGAATATGGATACAACTGCATTAAACTAACCTCAAAGAATAATTAACGAGAAATCAAAACATTGATGCAAATACATCAAACTAATATAAAAAAATAATTGTCGGAAAATTGGATATGGATGCAAATTCATTGAACTAACCCTCAAAGATTAAATTAATGGGAAATAAAAAAACTTGATGCAACTGCATTGAACTAACCTCAAAGAAAAATTAATTATAAATTGGAAACATGATGCAAATGCGTGGAACTAATCTTAAAGAATAATTAACGGAAAATCAGAAACCGCCTACAACTGCACTAAACTAATCTTAAAAAATAAATTGGATACAAATGCATTGAACTAACCTTAAGAAATAATTAACAGGAAATTAGAAACTGGATGCAAATTCATTAAATTAATATCAAACAATAATTAACGGAAAATCGAAAACTATATGCAAATGCAACTTTATCAAATAATAAACGAGAAATCAAAAACTGTATACAAATGCATTAAACTAATCTCACGGAATAATTAACTGGAAATCAGAAATTGGATGCAAATGCATTGAGCTGACCTCAAAGAACAATTAACAGAGAATTGAAAATTGGATGCAAATGTATTGAACTAACTGTAAAGAATAATTAACAACAAATCGGAAACTAGATGCAACCACATTGAACTAACTTAAAAAAAAAAACGGGAATCAGAAATTAGATTCAACTGCATTGAACTAACCTCAAAATATAAATAACAGAAAATCAGAAACTAGATGCAAATGCATTGAACTAACCTCAAAATATAGTTGGATTATATGTTGTGAGAATGTCTCGATAAGTATAGTTTTGCATTTAAAATTGTGTTTATCTTATCTCTTTCCGTATGATTGGTAACTTCTTGCTATTCAAGTAGCTTCAATATATATGAACTTCGCCTTATTAGGCAATCTCACAAAATTTTAATTAAATTTCTATTATTAAACAACAAAATGAAATTGAATAGTTTTATCAAATGTGAGTTTTTTTTAATAGATAGTGAAGTTTTCACGTTATAAGAAATTTGGATGAGTGACAAATATAATATTAATATATAATAGTTCTGCATATTTGCAAATATTTTTTAGAATAATTAATATAACAATACCCGTTCGTAGATAATCTTTGCAGATTTCATATAATGAGTCATGCATAATTTAAAGAATAATTAACGGGAAATTGGGAACTAGATAATCTTTGATGATCCAACATATAGTAAATCAAACATAATTTATTTTTTATGTCATGTTTGGAAGGACACTATAGATAGATTAGTAGAAGTTGGTATTACACACCACATTGGATAATTAAAAGAAAATCGAAAACTGGATTCAAATACATAACTAATTAAGCTCAAAGAGTAATTAACGGGAAATCGAAAACTTTTTGCAAATGCAATAAGCTAAACTCAAAAAGTAATTAACTAGAAATCGAAAACTGGATGCAATTGCATTAAACTAACGCCAGATAACAACTAACGGAAAATTAGAAAATAGATACAAATCCTTGAAAAATATTTAATGGGAAATCGTAAACGGTATGCATTAAACATTAAACAAACCTCAAATAATAATTAATGGGAAACCAGAAACTGGATGCAAATGCATTGAACTAAACTCAAAAAATAATTAATAAAAAAATCAAAAACCAAATGCAACTGCATTGAACTAACCTCATAGAATAATTGGTGGGAAATCAGAAACTAAATGCAAATATGCACTGAAATAAACTCAAAAAATAGTTAACGAGAAATCAGAAACCGGATGTAATTGCATCGAACTAACCTTAAAGCATAAATAATAAATTGGATGCAAATGCATTGAACTAACCTCAAGAAATAATTAACGAAAAATCAAAAATTGGATGCAAATTCATTTAACTAACCCAAACAATAATTAACTGTAAATCGGGAACTATATGCAAATGCAATCTTATCAAATAATAAACGAGAAATCGAAAACTGGATGCAAATACATTAAACTAATCTCACAGAATAATTAACCAGAAATTAGAAACTTCATGCAAATGCATTGAACTGACCTCAAAGAACAATTAACACGAAATTGAAAATTGGATGCAGATGTATTGAACTAACAAGAAATAATAATTAATGAGAAATCGAAAACTGGATGCAACTGCATTAAACTAACCTCAACAAATAAATAACGGGAATTGAAAATTGGATGCAACTGCATTCAACTAACCTTAAAATATAAATAACGGAAAATCAGAAACTGGATGCAGATGTATTAAACTAATCTCAAAGAGTAATTAACGGGAGATTGGAACCTTGATGCAAATGCATTGAACTAATCTCAAAGACTAATTAATTAAACATAAAAAATTTGATGCAACTGTACTAAATTAACCTTAATGAATAACTAACGGAAAATTATAAAGTGGATGCAATCGCACTGAACTAACCTCAAATAAAAATTAACGGGAAATCGAAAACTTGATGCAACTGCATTGAACTAACCTCAAAGAATAATTAACGATAAATTGGAAATTGAATGCAATATACTACATTGAACTAACTTCAAAGAATAATTAATGGAAAATCATAAATTTAATGCAAATGCATTGAACTAATAACCCTAAAATATGTTTGTATTATAAGTAGAGGGAATAAATGTCTCGACAAATATAGTTTTTCATTTTAAGTAGTGTTTATCATAATTTTTTTTATTATGATTAAGAATGTCATGCTATTCAATTAGCTTCAATATTATCTTCATTACATTAGACATTCTACAAAATTTCAATCAAACTTCTATTATTAAACCTAACAACAAAAAGAAGTCGATGAGTTTTATCAAGGTTTGATGCTTCATTTTTATAGTGAGTGGTGCAAAAAATTTGAATGACTGATTAATATAATTTTCATATCTCATAGCTATGCATAGTTGCTATATTTTTTACAATAATTTAATATAACGACACCCATTCGTAGGACGGGTTCGAAAGCTAGTTTGTTATCAATTGTGGCCTCCTGAATGTAGTTAAATTGGTTAGGTACGAAAGCCCAAATCATAGTTTTTGTTGATAATTGCAAAAGCCCTTTTGGTCTCATTGTTTATTTTTTAAAAGACCAATTTATTTCTATAATACGTGTCCTTTATGTTGACACTTCACACATGTTATGATAAGCTCAATTGACTTGATGAAATGTTTTCTTATTGCTTCATTTTGTGTAATTCTATGATTGAGATCGGTTAGTTCCACATATTGGCATAATATATTGTTGATTTCAATATGTTTCCAGCTGATTTTTCCAAATTTCTAAACCGAAAGATACAGTGCTTCATCAATGATATCAACGTTAAGACAAACTTATTCACTATGAAGTCGTTTAAGATTTGGAAGGGGTTATAGGAACATATCTTATCTTAACACGTAAACAAACTCAAAATCGTTAGGGCATTTATTAGTTTTGGATTAGATTAATTTTTTGTAGATATGATTTCCTAACTATTCTACACATTGTCACAAATAATAAAAAAAAACAAAATTTTATAAACTCGACAAATATAGTATAAAAAAATGGTGAAAATGAAGGGTCTACAATTAGCCAAATTTTGTAAATTGTTAACTACATTTGGCAAATTTAGATTATTTTATTATTTTATTATTTTATTTAATTTTATTTAATTTTTTATTTGTGACAATGTTTAGAATAGTTAGGAGATCATATCTACAAAAAATTAGCCTAATCCAAAACTTATAAATATCCTAACGATTTTGAGTTTGTTTATGTGTTAAGATAAAATATGTCCCTAGAACCCCCCTCCCTTAAGATTTATTCCAGTTAAGTACTCAATTACATTAGTTATTATATTCTTTGTTCTATTTTCTATTATTGAATTGTTGTATATATTTTGTTTTTAAAATATTGTTTTTCGTATTTTTCTTTTACAGTACCCAAATATTATTTGATTTAATCGGATTGTATAATTTTCTTAAACAGATGACTCAATTCGACACACTGATCCAATTGTTTGTTATCTGTTAAATAGTTTTTGTTAATGATTTTTTTTTCCTGTTCTTTTGTGGTATCTTTCCATTTGATGTACTCTTTGTCACTGTTCTGTTTTGTCTTTGTTATGTGATGCTAATAGTGACTCTTTTTTTCCCCGCAGTTGTTTTTAAAAGTTTTATTTTGCATGTGGTTATTGCTCTTTCACTCAATTACTCGACCTAAAATGAGATATACTTTACGCTTTGAATTAAGTTATGGTCTAACCTTCCGATTTTTTGAAGTTGTATTTTTTTTTGCTTGGCTATATTTTTCTAGTTTTGATTTGATTCTATGTTTCTTTTTATTTGTTATTTTGTTGGAGGACTCGTCGCTGTATAATATCTTGGGTTGGGCTACTTGAAAGATTGAGAACATCCTGCGCCATGTTTATAATATGCTCCGTTATGTTTTTGTTGGAGATATCCTCGTTGTATATTCCATTGGCTTAGATGCATGAATAAATTGAACCTAGGCTTAAAGGAGGTAATAATGAAACTATGGTATCATAATTGCCTAGCTATTATGTCTGTTTTTTAATCCAAAGTGCATTTTCCCATTCTTAGATAATTATTGATGAGTCAGTTGGAAGTAATGATAAGAATGAGCTTTCTTCAAATGTTGACATCACATTTTAAGGGAAAGAAGGCACTCAAATTTATGGTAAGTTTTCCATTTTTTTTGGAGATATTATTTGTTTACATTGGCTTGGGCTGCATGAAGAAATTGTACCTAGGTCTGTTAATGGAAATGAGGTAATAATGAACCTTGACTTTTAATGTGACAAATGTAACCTAGATAGTTAGTGCGTCTATGTAAAATAAACTGTACTTTATCAGTTATCATTCAAAATCAAGGTAATAAGTAGTCATATAGCTACTAATCGAAAGTTCTAAAACTTCTAAACAAATGAAAATGCATGAACATTCCTAATAAAACTCGGTACAATTTATAATCCAATGATAACTCCTAAAAAAACTGATAATTCCATGTAACTCTATTCTATTCATCATCACTAATGTTGATTATGTCAGAATCTTCACCAGTTGTCACGTCCATTTGTTTGCTTTCATCATCACTTATGTTGATTGTTTGAACATGAGCAATTGATGTTCGCAATTCTCTATTTTCTGTTTCAACATTAGCAAGTGTTGTTCGCAATTCCCTATTTTCTTGTCCAATGTGCAGCGCATGATATCAACATGTAGGCCTTGATTTATTTCATGAAATTGTTCATTGGCTTCTTCAAGTTGTTTGATTTCCTTTGTAGCTTCTTCATGAATCTGACGTAGATAATTGATTTCGCTCCTTGCTTCTTTAAGTTCTATGAAGTGGAAATCTTTGACTTCGAATTTGTACCATTCACGTAGTGATATGAGAGCGGTTTGTGTAGCTTCATTTTCGGCTTTATTTTGTGTTTCTTCAAGAGTTCCATAGGATGTTTGTAGGGTTGAATCTTCATCTTCATCATATTCGTCACATTCTTTTTTAAATATTCCTTTCAGAATAGGAACATCTATTGTTACGGTAGATCCAAATTTGTCACATTTTACTTTTGTTGTGTAAATATTGATTTCCAAAATTGGTGGTTTATAAATATTGATTTGCATGAGGATTTGATTCAATATTGCTTTCCTTTAAATATGAAAGATTGTATTGTGATCCATATTGCTGCATATAAAATTTAAGAAAATTAGTATGTTATCTTATGAATTAGATGATAAATCATGCTCACGTAATTGTTTGTAGGTTTAATGATGATTGATACCAATCTATGTGATAGTGGTGTAATTCAATTCAAATAAGTGATATTATATTTTAAAATTCATATTTTTATTTGACAGATGAACATAAATGTCAGAGTACTAAATATATGCATGTGATAAATATATTTAGAACAGATAAATAATCATGAATTCATAGAATAATAAATTTATATTTAACTTTGAAAGTGTATAGTAGTGTACCTTGGTGTTGAAGATGGGAGATGTAAGTCTGTAGGTTGTTTGTGTTACTGATTGTTCTCTAGTATTTATAAGTTAAAGTCTTTTGTTTATTTAGAATCTTGTTACTTTGAATGTTTTATACGGTGTAAAGTTATTATTTATTTAGTGTGTTTCTTTATTGGTTATATATTTGTAGAATAAATTTATCCAAATCATAAGTGTGCAGTGTTTGTTATTTAGAAATATTATACTCACAGTGTTTTCTTTTTTTGGGCGTGTGTTATTTATTGATTGTGATTTTTTTTTAGGTTTATCCAAATAATAAATTTAGGTGGTTGAGTCTAAACCATATAATTGCTACTTATCCTTTATGAAAATGATATGTGTACTTTTGGCCCAATGATGTAATATTTGATCAGGATATTTATTAATTGTTATTAGAAAAACTATGAGTTTCAAGTTTTATTGTTATTACTGGTGTTTTGGTTGTAAAAGTTATTACGGCTGCTAAACCACATGCATTTTTTTTTTTTGTGACTTTAAGTGTTGTTTGTTGTTGGTTTTTGAGGATTTGTGAAAAAAACACACGTGTTAATATGTTTAATGTAGAAAAAATGTTGGAGTTGGAAGTTACCAAGACAAATATTAAAGTTGAGGTGATCCAACAATCTTCTTAGGTACGTGCTGATTTGCCTTATTCATAGATTTTGTTCCCCTAATTCTTACTCTTAAGCATTGGGTTGTAAGGAACAACCCATCCATTGTCGATTTCAACATGGTTTTTATCACCTACCATGGTAGTTTAATTTGCTTGTTGTTGCTCTTCGATATCCAACAAAACTTTTTTCATCAAATGTTGTCTCACTGGAAAACTCATTTGGATACTGTCCAAGTCAACATACACAATTTAAACAGCTAATGTACAAAATCTCAAACACAATCTCAAACACAGTAATAAATTGTAGCCCTACTTATTATCCATTCAAAATGAATGCCTAATTTTGTTCATCATGCATGAACAACACACACACTGTAATAAATTGTAGCATAACTTATTATCCAACCAAAATGAATTCCTAACATAACTTATGATCCAATGATAACTAATTCCTAATTTTGTCCACTTAGTTATTAAGTTATGCTCCTTCTTTGAGTAGAAACTATCTTCATTCCAAGTGATTGTCCTGTTGAAAAATAATACATAAAAAGTAAATAGATTTCCATTTGTTTTATTTGAAAGATTAAATTTACAGAAAAAGTAATAAATTGTTACTTTGAGATCTAAAGTCTTGCATACTTTTTTGGATAAGGGGGTTCTTTCTGGAGGTTCTGTCATAGATTTTTTTCGGTTTTCTATTGTTGGTTTTTCGATAGCAACTATCTCTAAGTTTGTTTCCTGCATTAATAGAGAAATGGTCCAACTGTGTTAGAAATTTTTTTCGTTATTTTTTAATTAATTGACGTTAGATGTGTTGTTTAGTACCTTATCTGTAAGATCTATTGTATTTGAGTTGATATCACTACTTTTTTTTTGTGTTGAAATTTCCATAGATTCCTGCTTTGATACCTGCAGTTGTGTCGAAAACGAAAATTGTTATGTAATAATCATATGTATAAATTATGAATCGACATTTAATGTAGATACATACCTCTTCATCATTGCTCACAGGACATGCATACAAAAGAACAAATGTTTTCGTGTTATAATTGTTGCTGTTATTGGATTATTTCATGCGAAAATTGAATTCTTTTCCAACAATGCTTTTCAATATCTTCTCAACCATTTCCTTTCCATTTTTTTAAAATAATTAAAAAAAATGATTAGTGGTTTGTTTAAAGAATTGTAATATATTGTTTTAATTAAATATGTTTTTACCTGTTCTTCAATTTTACAGAGTTCATCCTCCAAATGTTTGATCATGACTTTTCCTATATTTCCAAATGCAATTGTGGTTGTGTAACTTTCATCATATGTGATCTCGAGTTTTAATTTGTACCTTTTTCAAAAGTGAAAGAAAATATTAGCATCTAACTGATCAGAATAGATATGTTTTATAATTTTCATACATAATCATACCTTCTAAAATGTTTTGGATATTTTTCACATTTATCACACCAAAGCCTAGAGTTGATTTCTTCAAGCTTACTGACGCAGTTTTCGCAAGCTTTATAATACCATGGCAATATGTCGTCATTTAAAATTTTAGAAACCTTTGCTCTGCACAGGAACGACTTTTCCTGTTTATGAAAAATCAAAATAAATTATATTAACAATATTGTATGATATAAATTGTTTAGCGAAGGATGATAAGTAGTTGTTGTTACCTTTACAGAGTCATCTTGATTTATGATGTCAGTTAAGCTCTATATCTTGTCCCTTTTTTTTATTTGTTCTAAATTGTTTCCTTCTTCTTCCCGTGCTTCTTTTATTTGTTGCACTCTGCATGTTTGGAAATTGTTATCATTTTTAGAAAAAGAAAATCAAATAAATTGTATAGAATTAATATGAAATTTTGTTACTTTTCCACGATTGATTCAATTTAGGGGTGTAATACGGGGCGGGCCGGATCAACCACGGGTCAAATAGTAATGGGGCTGGTCAAGGGGTCGAGGAGATACAAATCCAGGTCCCCGGCCAGTTGGAGTGGGTTGAAGTGTCATGTCTTAGTACCATCACCCGGCCTGTTGGGTCAACTTATGGGGCGGGTTTTGGGCGGGTGGGTCATCGGATCGGGTGGAAATTATTATTTTAAACCAATTTCGCCCAAACAAAAACTTTCTAATTCTGCAAGTAATATATTTCCAATTCACAATATAGAGAAAAAAAATTGAATCAATCAATAAAAAATAAACAAAAAAAAAAAAACTTGAACTTGAACCCAAAACCATATCTGTAAATTTGAAACTTATTTATCGTGATTTACCATTTGTAAATTGATTATTTTCCATAACATGATAAAATGAAGATGAGAGCGAGGATCTATGGTACAAAATCCAAACTAAAATAATTTGAAATTAATACAAGGATGAATGATTCATCTTCTCCAAATTCGAAAGTTGAATTTGAACTTTTGATATTTGCCCAATGTTCAAACTTAAATATTTGAAACTGATGTTGAAATAATAAGTTTGTGTTCATATCTCCCAAATTCATACAAAAGTTAAAAGAAAATATAAACAAAATACAAAAATATTAGAGTTAGAGTCTTAAAATTGTGCGGGTCAACGACTTTTGACACGGTGCGGGTCGGGCGGCTTGACGGGTCGGGTTTGAGCATAGAACCTACACCCCATAGCCCGACCGTGTAAAAACGGTGGCGGGGCGGGGCAGGTCTGTTTTCGGGTCGGGGCGGATTTGGGTGGCAGGTGAAGACCGGGTACCCTGCCGGATGATGGGTCAACGGTTTTTTTTACACTCCTAATTCAACTTCAGGTATTTGCAAGTTTATATATATATTTGTTCCAAATGTTGATTGGAAAAAATATCCTGCGATTTTGGTAAAGTTAACCATCATGAATGCAAGGAAATAGTATTTTGAAAACAAATAAAAAGATGATTACCTTTCCAGTTTTGTACTGAAGTTGTTGTTACTATTAGCACATACTTTTTGTTTGGTGAATGAATGAAGTAAGTTGGAATCTGATCCATTGTACTACCCCAAAATGTGATTCTAAGTATAGTGTTTCTGCATTGAATAGTATGAAGAGTAAGAATATGTGTAAATAAAAATAAAATTGAACTTCTGAAATGTAATATATATATATATATATATATATATATATATATATATATATATATATATATATATATATATATATATATATATATATTTGTTATACGTTGTGTCTACCATGATTATATCTCGTCTTTTCCTTGTATTATCTCCTCTTATGGTTGATGTTTCAACTGCTTTGACCTTCAGTAGTAGTCTTACGACATCTGTAGTGTATACAGAGTTATTTTTGTAGTTGTTTTGGTTGAAAAAAATCTATAGGATTAATGTAATGTATTACTTGTAAGGACTATGTTTTCCTTGTTTGAGTCAATATCATATAAAGAAGTGAATGAAAATAGGTTTTGAGGAATCTGCACATCGTGATTGGTGACAACTTTGATTATAGTAGTGTCATTCAACTTGAGTTTGTAATTGTGCGGTGCAATACGGTATTTAGGTGAATTGTCACCAATGTCAAAATTCTCAATATGTAATATTGTATTTGGTTGCATATGTTTTTCAAACATCTTTGTTAATTTCACCCCATATTTAGCTTGAATTTTGTTGCCTCTGTATAATACATACAATATCAATTTTTTTATGAACAACAATTAATAATAAACATTCAATCTAGTACTAATTAAACACAGTACTTATCTGTGTTCGATAGCTAGGTTTTTAGAATAAAGATCATCCCACTTTCGCACGACCCTAACTTTTAATTTCCAAGCAGTTTTTGAACGGTTGATGGTGTTCAACATATGATACTTAATTGCCATGTTTGTAACCTTGTCACAAATTGTATAAAAGATTAGAATATTGTAGTGAAGGTATAAATAATTTATTCTCTATAGATTTACATAACCATTGCATATGTCGTTGAATCAATAAGCTTTTTTGTCTAAAAAATAAATAAAATATATGAATTGAATATTACCTTGATGGAGGCCAAGATGTTGTATTGAGTTGAGATTTTTGTTTTCTTTGCTCGATTATGAGATTGATAGATATATTTATAACTATGGAATACATATACAATTAGAAGCTTAGGTAAACTCTTTGTTCAGGTTTATTTTAGGATTCTATTGATTATGGTACATGTATAGACTTAGAAGTTAAGTAAAACTCTTTAAGAAGTGGACGTGTACACTTGTGATTATTGGTCCCACAAATGAATAGACTATTGAAACGTGGACTGTTTTTGATAAATGGGCTCAATATTTGTTATTTGCTAAAGTCCATTTGATAGTTATTGTTGTTACATTTATTTGGCGCAATTTCAGTTAAAATGTTTCCAAAAGACATTTCAAAAACTTTCAAAAAAACACACACACCATAAATATATTTGTGAATAAAATTAATTCCTCTTGGTTGATAAGTTACAAAATAAACTTAAATGTTAATAAGGGGGTTTATCAATCTATTTGAAATATTTGTGAATGTTGACTATCATAGTATACTATAAATGTTTTTGTTTGAAGTTATCGGATTTTGTTAGCATCTGCTATACAATTTTACCCTTCCACAACTAACTTTTATTTTCTAAATACCGTCAAGGTATCACAAGTGCCTTTCAATCGAATATTGTACATTTTGAAGTTGAATTTAATGCTGTTGGCTATAGCTCATCAACAGAATTCAATGGCTGCTTATTGAAGTAACTGTCTGGATGGATCAAATAAAATTCAACACATGTAAATAAGAAAAGAATGGAATGTGAAGAAACAGGAGAAACAAAAGTCCGTGAATTAATCAGTTCATAAAGAGTTTTAGAGGTAAGTCTGCTATCACTACTTATTCTTTTTCTTCTTATTATTATTATTATTATTTTTTTTCTTCTTCTTATTTTTTTTGTCTATTTATTTTTTTGTTCCAATTCTTCGTCTTCTGTCTTGTATCCATGAAGGCACCTGCATGTAGAAGTTTTATGTCATTTATAACCATGTACGTAGTGTAAATAACTAAATATATGCTAAGAAACTTTTATGTTTGTACTGTTTACCTGTTTCTCTTTGTCATGGGAGATTGTTGAATACTTCTGGATAGACTATGTTTTTTGTATGTTCGTACAAATCACCGTCTCTATTATCTAATAAAATCTTCAGTCCTCCACGTGAAGTTACACGTGAAACAGCCACATATAGTTGTCCGTGTGAGAATACTTGATTTTTTAGGTAAACTCTAACACTTGTCAGCGTCTGTCCTTGGCTTTTGTTACTGTACATGCCGCAATACAAAATGCCATTTTTTAAAATCAAACTTCATCACAATTCGAGGGATGGTTTGTTAATCTCCTATATTACTTCCAATAATGATCATAGCTTCAAGCACAATATCTGACAATGTAGTGATAATAAGTCTTGTTTTGTTGCATAGTTTCTTGCTTTGGTTTATGTTTATGAGAAGCATTATAGGAGCACCTTCTTTTAGTTATAAAGAATGATTGGCCATACCTGCCAGCTGTAAAGTGTTTAGGAATTTAGTCGGATACAAAATGTGTTGATTTCCAATCCCAGCATCTGCTACACATAACGTGTCTGCACTTAAGAACTCATGTATTTTGCCGGGAACAGAAGAGAGAACATATGAATTTATTTCGTCAGCTGATTCATTTGTAGGAGTTAGAATGCACCAGGTAGCAAGTTTCAGAATATTTTTTGGAAAAATTTGTGTAGATAGTTTCCACAATTTCATTTATACCGTCTCATGCTGAATGAATTATAAGGTCTTTTGAGATTTTCACCCAGCTAGGTTCTTCACCTTTACATAATGATTGACTTGGAAGTTTTCCATCACCAACATCTAGTATCCATTTGTTGAATTCAGCATCTAATTTGCTAGAGTCTTTGTTATTTGTTACGCAAACACATATTTATGGTAAGTCAAAAAATCTTGAAGTGGCGCCATAAATATGATCTGTTAATTGAAATAGACACAATTGTTTCTCTTGATCCTTTCTCTACAAGTAATATTTGTCTGAAGTCACCTCCAAAAACCATTGCTTTGCCTCCAAATGGTTTGTCCTTAGTCTCTGACATTGTCTCTGAAAGTGGCATCAACAGCTTCAAAGTCATTTTTTTTACTCACTGATCATACATTATGTTGAAGTCAAATAGGTATAAATAATGAATGTTCATACCCAAATATGTGTTCTCAGTGATCGTCATACATTAGGTTAAAGTATGAACACTGATTGTTCATACTATATATACCGGATCATTTCGGTTGGGCAGAGCATTTATTATTTCGAGTCAGGGATATAATTTATTTTTCATCTATCCGAGCCGTTTTTTATTTTGCGTCAAGAGTGTATTTGATCTTTCGTCTATCCGGTCCTTGAGTGATTAAAAAAAATAGTAGTGTAGAGAGTGACTTTTTCGTTCGATTTGTCATTGACAAAATGGTAAGCTGAATAAGACAAGCTGAAAGTGAAAATAAGGAAGTAAGACAGTAACACAGGACGGACGGTAGGAGTATTCCCAACGATGGACAACATAAAAGATGATATGACGCACACCTGGAAGTTCAGTCCCAACTCAAGTACTTCTAGTGCATAACATAACTTGTTTATGAGATACAGTTATGTCTACAGATATCATCACACTTAAAGGTATTGAAATACACAGGGCGAATCACTGCAACTAATCTCCCAGGTCCAACTGAACCGTTGGTCTGTCATGAAACAAAAGCATGCAGAACTCATCCCTGATAATCGAAGGAACAGCACTAATTTCAATAAAAGTTACCTCTTCGGCTCTTCACAAGGGCACTAACTCTAAGTGTGGGTTTTCTTCCAATTAATAATATGTTTTCAAAATATTTGTAAAATCGGTAAAACTGTTGAAAGTCACGACGAACTGAATTGTAGATCTGTATCGAAATGACCAAAAAACAGCATGCACAGGCAAAATTTTCAGTATTTTGATGAAAGAGAATCAAACGATCACAATACTACCTGGAACTCGTCCAATGCCAGCTCGTAAAAATCAAAACTGACTGCATTATTGTCTTCCTCTCCACTGACCATATACTCTCGCATATATGCACGGTTCTTCAATTTTTCTTTACAATAAACAATTACGAAACTGAAGAAGGACAGATCTAAAAGATGTAAGCCTATCAAAAACTAGAAAGCAGTAAAAGAAAATTGTCAATTCTCATTTTGTCAAATTTCTTAATCCAAATAAATGGGTCATGGTTACGATTAAACTTTGATCTACATAATGCAGATCATGCTTTTCTCCTAAGCCATTAAGATGATAGATTTCCAGACACGTACCAGACTGTTCTTGTCCCTGTGTTAGTTGATTTTCATTTACGTGCTACATCATGCCATTAAAGGAATATATAAATAGGACACAAATTCTAAAGACTGATCAAGTCAAATGTAACGTATTATTGTTCAAGAATAGGGAATTTGATTCTCCTTACACATTTCCCATCCTTTCTCTGACTACTATTCTCGTAAATGAGTGAGCTTCCTCTCAGTCCCTTTCCTCATCAATCACAACCTCCTTAACACAAAACTGGCACCTCATTGTGTAAGAAGCTTTGAATCACATGCCACTATTTTTACTTTGCCAACATTTTCCTGACATTCCTCATTTTTGAACACGGCATCTTGTAGGATGAAAGTCCAAACATTGTCACAGAACCGATACGTGTGCAAATGTCCCTGCACAACCCACCAACAGACAAAGGGAATTCATTTCTAAATGGCCAATAATACAACAGGAAATATCAAAAGAAAAATAAAAAACGCAATGCAAATAAAAACTTAGCTCGTCTTGATCAGGAAGAAAATTAAGCATAATAGAAAAACTGTTTTGAAGGCTTTGTTTGGCTTAGTACGTGGTCCCACTTCCACATTCATCACCAAAGAAAGATTAAAATTCCATCAATAATATCGAGAAAACTTCCAAACAACAAAAATTTGATTCGATTTGGAGTCAAGGCATGACTTTAAAAGTGAAAGATAAACCATAACTCCTTCAATATAAATAGAGATTTGCCCTGCAATCCTTAACCATCACCTTACAAGGTAAGAAAAAGACACACTCCGAACTTCATTTTTTCAGGAAAAACTAGGACTGTACAAAAGATACATTTATCAAGGTAGTATAAACAATTCGACAATTGAAAACCAGTGGTGTTTCAACAGGAAGAGTCCACTAGCAAAGAGCATTGCATACAGATGCTAAACGCCTGAAAGCTTAATTTCACGCTATAGCATCTCCAATAGTCTTAAATATTCCGTCTATTTAATGGGGAAAAGAGGACACACTCATCTCCATATTTTTGCATTACACCTTCAGTGTAGCCCAAAACAAAAAAATATACAGGCAGTTAAATCAGAAGCGAAAAACAGAAAAAAGAGATGATGGAGGAGTGGAGTATGCAAAAAGGAAATGAGTGTTGTCTACCTAGGACAAAGATAGATAAGCTGGCAGCTGGCCAAATATGTGAGGAGAGTGTTTGAGTCCCCACTTAGGTACCCAAAAGCCCAAGCCCAACGCATAGACTATCCGGATCAACCCTATTTTATATAAATATATATATTTGATTTATATTTGTTATTGATGACAAACAAGAAAATCTACACCCTATCACATTGAATTTCACAACTAATATAACATACTACCTACCTGTAGAAATGATAGAATTTCTTTACCTTTAGCACAAAAAATATAAAATTCTGTCAGTACTCTAGAAATGATAGATTAAAGCAAGAAAGCAAGCCAACTTAAGAATCAGTGTCCTTCTAATACATAGGATAATTATAAGATAAATTTAAATTATTTCCACTAATCATTTCAATGATATGAGAAACATGGGGCTCAAATATTTTAGTTCCTCAATATATCAAGAAGAGTACGGAACTCCTCAGAAATATTACTTAGGTGCCAAAGCCGCTCTTCCGAGCGCCTCACTGCAGCATCAAGGCAGATGTCAGCACCACTACCAACACGATACTGGGCATGCCTGAATGTCACAAATGCTATGTTTTCCTTGTTCCGGTCCAACATAAGCTTGACATACAGATCATACAGGTGGGGCTTCAGAAAATTAACATCAAATTGCCACCCTTCCAAATCCTTCATTCGATTGATGAGCTCCCGCATATGCCCACTCAAAATGCTTCCTTCGGTTGTTTCAATACTCTCAGCCAATACCACTGTTTCAACAAAACAGCCCCACATCAGCTCTTCGGCAATCCCAACATCGACGTTAGCCCTCCAACACCAGCTCACGTCTGGGTTTTGCGGAAATGCCAACAAGAAGTCGTGCAGTACTCGCCTATACCTTTGCCCAGGCGTCAACCATGACCAACCTCGCAGGTTGGCTTCAGAAAAATACCCCATTCGAACAAAGGCACCCCAGCAACCAGTAATTCCCTCCTCATGCCTTTGACGCGTAACGCTACTTCTATTGGAATCGACACTCTCCACATCACTCACCATCTTCCTCCCCTCAAGGATAAACTCACACAATCCTTCATGGGTATATATAAGCCTACATGCATTGCAGGATAAAAAATTCATTTATTGAAATATTTATGGTTAAATCTCATTTACCAAATACTTCCCAAAATACCACAAAGGTGATGGTGCTTTTCAATATCAACCATATTCACCGAATATTCAAATATAAGGAAAGCGTTTAGAAACTGAAAGAGCAAAAGAGGAAAGAACATCTCTGAAGACCACGTGTACGACAATACATTTAATTCAATTGGCAGAGAATAAAAATCCACTTCCCAAAGTACAAACTCTCAATTATGTCATTGAACAAAGAGTGGAGATAATATTTTTACTTTATTCTAAGTAGTAGAGCTAATATAAGGAAAACTTCTAGAAACCGAAAGAGCAAAAGAGGAAAGAACATCACTCTGAAGAACACGTGTATGAGAATACATTTAATTCTATTGACAGAGAATGGAAATCCACTGCCCAAAGAACAAACTCTCAATTAAGTCATTGAAAAAAGAGTGGACAAAATGCTTTTTTTTTTCCTGTGTCTTAGTGATAAAATAAGGAAAACTTCTATAAACCAAATGAGGAAAAGAGGAAAGTAAATCACTCTGAAGAATACGTGTATGAGATTACATTTAATTCAATTGACAGAGAATGGAAATCCACTTCCCAAAAGATAAACTCACAATTGAGTCGTTGAACAAAGAGTGGACAAAATGCTTTTTCTTTTTTCTACGTATTAGTTTGAAAATATAATTCTTAGTATGTAGTTTTGATCATTTATAAAATAATCATAGGAGAAGGAAATTGTAAACAAAGCAGGAGTACTTTCTGCATTTGGTCTTTTGACTTTCAAAGGGCACGTGGTCGCACCCCTTATTCCGGATAACATATTGTAACATTGTTACAACCTTTTAAAAAAATTGTAAACCAAAAAAGAAAATGTGAAGAAGTACAAAGTGCCTCACAACTTCAGTTTCTATTAGCTAGACGTTACTCATATTAATTACGCCATATACTGAAAAGAATATAACAGGTAAGGTAAATGCTTGCTACAGATTGATAGTGTTGCCCCTCTGTATTAACGCAACTCTCCGGCTCCTAATGCTCCCTCTGTACTTCTGTGGTATCATTGCCATGATACATAGTTCCACATTGGTGGTGTAATAAGGAGATCTTGGGTACATAAGTAAGCCCAAAGGAACTCAGAGTAACTTCAGTAGAATTTTTTAACAAGGGACCAGCTGTAACAAATACTCCCTGTTTCTGATTATAGAATAATGGGGAGTAGGAAACTGGAGCATTGTATAAGAGACTCTGATCCCTACTCTAGTGTGAATGCGGGATACTAAGAGCGAGAGTGGGTACTTGTCATGACAATCTCACATTGGTAGCGTAATGGACAGATCATGAGTAAGTAAGTATGGCCCAAGGATCGCAAGAGTAGCTTCAGCTAGCACTTTTGAGTGAGGGAAAGAGATTGTAATACTTATGTAAGAAAACAAAGAAAATGGAAACACCAAAGTAATAACAATCATTGATTCTGTATGGGGTGATCTCACAATTATTGGTTTTGAAGTCAAGTCAAAACTTTTTATTTGTGATACCCTTGGGCGCAGCCCGAGGAGGGGTATGATGGAAAGGCGCCTAGCCCAAGTATGGGTGACGGTTGCGCCATGGTGTGATCTCACTGCGCTTAGGCGGCTGTCCAAAGATCCTGGCTATAAATAATTGATCATCCAAATCCTAACGACGAGGCCTTTTCAAGCACAATTGGCTGTGGGGTTGGTGAGAACTCCACAATTAAGCGTGCTCGGGTGGGAGTAATTTTAGGATAGATGACCTCATGAGAAGTCTCGTCTGGACAAAACCCTACACTGTCGGAGGTCTGCAGTGGCTAAGTGGGGACAATATCGACGTGTTAGGATGGGGTGGATCACTACATTATTCTTTCCTTCTATTACTATACGATTCCAATCATATTCAGCTCTCCTAAACCAATTACACGTCAACAGAAAAATCCCAGCCATCTGAGCAACCAGTGTCTTCCTGATAAGTTTTGTATCAACTCAATATGAAATAACGGTATTTTAACGTTCAAGGAAGTAATTATTGTGTAATGAAATAATACTTTCAACTCTCAGAAACAACTAAAGAGACCAACTATAACTCAAAACGAGTAGATCTTAACTATATCCACTTCATAGTAAATGAGGAATCGGGACTAATCAGCCTAGTCGATGTTCATGTTTCCTACTACTATTTAAGTGGTTCTTTGTTACAACCTCTCTTGTCCTTCAAACCCCAAAATCCTTAAAGGAAAAAGGTCATTCGGGGGCCATTGTGATTTGTTGTTACTAACGTACAAAAAGAAACAGACTTTTCGGAAAAGCAACTATAAACCAAATAAATATATAGGGTTAAAACTTAAAAGGTAGTAGAGCAAAATTTATCAGCAGATATCAACCAAAACAATGGTTCTTAATCCTGCTAGTATATTTCAATAACAAAATAGTAAACTGGCACACGAATATAGTGACGTAACCTGTCAATACCAGAATACCATTCCTTAATTCCACTAAACCCAATCTTTTAACCAATTTTCTCAAGTTAAAATTCTACTTGACAGAAAATTAAACTTGAGAAAAATAATTATAAAAAAAAAAACATGCAATAAAGAATAAATATCGAAAAGATAGCATACCTTGACTGTAACTTTGCTCTTAACTTGAGTTTCAAGAGCTTCTGTCATAGACTGCGAAAAATCAAATACAATTAAAAAAAAACACACAAATACGAGTAAAGTACAGCTTCAAAGTCTAAAAAATTGCAAAGTCACCTTATCAAACTGAACAAGAACTTGAATAGCAAGTTCAGGACTAAGAGTACCACTAGAAACCATCTCATCTAATGTTTCTGTCAAACACATTCCAATTGTAGATCTTCGATACAGCTCAAATGTCGCCATCAATAATAATAATAAATAAATAAATCTACAAAAAAAAAAAAAAAAAAATTGTTATTTATGAAAACCTATAAATTTAGATTAGAATAATAGTGCGAATGAAGGGAGAGAGAAAATTGATTTACCAGTGGAAAATTTGAAGTTTTTTTGAAAAGAGTGGGAAATTTTCAGGTGGTGTTTGGTTTTTATATGAGTGAGTGGAAAATTTGTGTTCGAAAAAAATTTGGGGGTTTTTATACCCTAGGACTTTCAGGAAGGCGGTAGCTTTGATTGATGATAGACTATGATCTAGTGGTTTTGGGAGTAGGTTTAGAAAGGCAAGCGATGGGCCAAACTTTAGGTCCAATGCTTAACTTTTGAAGGCCCATGTGGTCTAGCCCAATCTCACCACTGATGTTCAAGCGTTTTGATTTTTTTGATTTCGATATTTTATTTTGGTCGATACTTGGAGAACGTTTTGATTTCCATTGTTTACTAATTTAGAACCACCTCCCTACCTCCCCAATAATTTAAAACTATCTCCCCGAAATTTAGAACTAGACAACTTTTTATGCTGCGTTTTGTTTTATTTTGAATCATTTTGAATCTTTCTGGTTTTGATTTTTCAACAAAAATAGCTGTACTGTGTAGCACCGGCTCTATACTTGTTCTCCAATTGCTTAATTAATTTCCGCTAGCATGTCTTGTCTTTGGTCCATTCATTTTCCGAACATCGTGAGAGCGAGCCAACGATTTTGGGCCTAGGGGTCCAACTTCTTTTTTGGGTCTGTCCAAATCTCTCTCAATCACTCGGGATTCAGGAAGCTTTCTTTCGAATAAAAAGTGACTCTGTCAAAGTGTCAAACGACTTGAAACAAGATTGTGGGTGTTGATATTTTTTGGTTATGTAGAAGTCTGGTATCTCTACACTATATGATAGCCGCCTAGCCGGGTATTTAGGAGTCCCTCTCTACTCTCGAGTAGGCAATTTGTAATTTCTATAGTTGCTCAATTTCGAAACACCTCCCTTACAAAAATTTAGAACAAACCCCTATTTATTAATAATTTAGAAAAGCCTCCCTAATATCACTTAAATTATATAATTATTCCCAATTTCCCTCAGAACAAACTCTCTTTTATTAATAATTTAGAAAAATCTTTCAAATGTCACTTAAATAACATAATTATTTCCTATTAAAAAAATAGATGAGCCTTTTCTATATAATTATAATTAGAATCCAAAAAAATCATGTTAACTATCGAACTCGAGGGACGGGTTTTAAAACTTTAAGACTTTAGAAAAAAAAAAAAAAAAAAAAAAAAACCAATGCGCAGCATGGTTTGCATACTTGTATGAGTACGAAGTCCGAAACGCTCGAGTTCGTATTTAGCTCTTTTAAGCCTCTAAGCTCATCCCGAACACTGTATGGCCATGTCTAATTTGAGTTATTTGATTTTTCGATCATTTACCATGGTTTATAAGATGCTCCTTTACAAGACGAGTTAAGAACTAATATTTTGTGGATATGATATATTAACTATGGATAACTACTCCACCAAAATTCGGCTCAATTGGAAATCCCTAACCTAGTTAAAAAATATTGTCAATTTTGAATTTTTTTTAATGGTCCAGATTCTTCGATTTTACAATCATATTTTGACATTGTTAAACATCATCAAATGAGATGAAATTTTATAGAGGTGATCTTCATAGTTTGTTGGACACACACACACACACACACACACACACACACACACACACACACACACACACACATATATATATATATATATATATATATAATTTTTCCAATATATCAAAATATATTATCTCCATGCTAACACGAAAAAACGATATCCACTAGGGTAATCAAAGCATGGGAATTTGTAGTTAAGATGCACACAGTTAGCAGTGATTGATGAAGTGTTGTTCAAAGTCTTATGGGTACCGAGTTTTGACATATATGAGTTTCTAATCAAGGACCATTAATACTGAGTAGTTGAGAATGCTCCCAGTGACCCACTTCAGCCCCTTTTTTTTCTCTAAGACTGATACATAAGATTTTACATAAAAAAATGAATTATACGCCCTTTTTTGCCGATTTCAATTGTTCGTAACCCAAAATAAATAAAAACCTCTTCCATACTCTTTTTTCAATTCTCCAAAACAAAAAAAAAAAAAAAAAAAAAAAAAATCATCTCTTCAAACCCTCTTTCTTATTCTTCTCTTCTTCCAAAATTAAACTAAGAAATTGTTCAAGATGACGAAGTTAAGTCTATGGACGAGGTCAAAAAGGATGATAGAGTGATGTCAAAATTACAGAAGATATTGTGTTCTTTAGAAGAAATTGTTCAAGATGATGAACAATTCTATACTGCAATTTCAAGATGATGAACAAACAACTTATAGCCGCGATCGCTCATTATTTGTTTTTTCGATTTTGGTTACAGAAAGAATGTGTTGCTAGAAATTCTTGATAAACACTGTTTTCAAGAGAATGAAAAGATTAAGAAGCTAGAGAATGAGCACTCATCAAACTGTTTCTCAGAATATGATTTTATGTATTTACCTATGGATTTCCGGTATGTATACACTCTTATTCACTTTATAACCCAATGTATTTTTTTCGTCAGTAAATTAAAACTTTGGGAAAAAAAACCATCTAATTACAAAATCATCTACCCTTCGAACTTATTCTTCAACAAACATGATGTTGGGAAGGTCACAAAATCATCTACCCTTCAAACTTATACATTGCACTCATGACGCTTTCAGGAATAGAAAGGAAAAAATATACATTGCACTTGCAAAAAAATAATTTTAAAAAAAAATTATTGCAACGTTAGGTTATTACCATATATAGTATGAACAGAGTTATGAGATTATGAGATTTGCAAGTATATTTTGCGTGTACAAAGCGCATCACATCCAATATTGATGGTGGAAGATCCCAAGCAATAACTAAAATCTGAAGGGTCAATTGCTACTCCTTTTCTTAATCATCCGCAAAAAGTACTTCTCTTCACATCATGATTGGCTTCCCTAAAGCCGATGATCATCCGGCGTCTCATCATTGTCAATTATGGAGTAATCTAAGTCTTGAGAATCTTTTCCTTACAAAAACTTTTGTTGCATGGCGTGAGTGAATTGTTCTATCCGATCTTCCATCTCAACAATGGATAAACTTGCTTTCTCATTAGACTTCAGTACCATTGCTCACGAACACCATTGCTTGTATCGTTGTTGTCCGGCTCCCTGAAAAAGTAAAATAGTCAAAACAAGGCAAAAACATCGTTAAATACTGAGTCATGTCACCAAACCCGGCTTATTTAAGAGCAAAAAGATTTGTTTGACTATAACATCCTCGGCTAATCAAGGTATATAATGGACCGCCAAATTTTATAGTGGGGATAAATGTTTATGCACGTATTAGTATGCTAAGTTTGTTATTCATTTTGCATTAATCAGGTTGCAAGGATGTAGTGATAATCCTATTCACTGGAGCAAATGTTCTTTGTTGAAAGCAGACGACCAAATTCCACACCCACATGTACTAGCCGCCATGCCTGTGAGTGAATTTTTTCTAAAACTTAATTCGGCACTAGATGTTTGATTACTGTTTTAAATAACTAATAGTGATCTTATTAGTGAGATGGCCAGTACCATTGAGTTGTGTATGCAATCTGCCAACATATGTGAGGTCTATTAACTGACTTGGCATGCCCTTTTTTATTGTTGAGTTGAAATTTTAGAGATTTAACTATCCAAGTGTTTAATGACATAGAATCTTTAGATTTATGCCAAAGGGTATTGTGGAAGATGTGTTGTGATAAAGTTTATTGAGTTATTGACAGGGAGTTTGATTTTGGGTTCTTTTTATGGAGTTGTAGACTTGCAAGGGCCGATGCACGTTCATCATCAACAACACCCACATGCTTTTCATCAACAACAACACAGACTGCATTCGCGAGGGATCAATGGTTCACCCACCAATGCACGATGTTTTTCCCCTCACAGTTGGGAGGATGCACGAGTGTGAACAGACGATGGCCATAGTGGAATATAATAAAGGGGAGAGGGTAAAGGCAACGACAAGTGATGAGGATGAACCCAATTTTACTAAAGGTGGTGTAGATGGGCATGGTGAACCAGGTAGAGGGAAGAAAGGGGGGGTCACCATGGCAGAGGATGAAGTGGAATGATACAATGGTGATACTTCTGATCACTATAGTTTCTTACATGGGTGAGGATGTTGCTGTTGAATGTAGCAATGGGGGAAGAAAATATGCAATTATGCAAAAGAAGGGGAAGTGGAAGTTAGTCTCGAAAGTCATGGCTGAAAGGGGATATTGTGTATCACCTCAGCAGTGTGAAGACAAGTTCAATGACCTCAACAAGAGATACAAGCGACTCACATACATCCTTCGAAGGGGCACTTCATGTAAGGTTGTTGAAAATCCTGAACTTTTAGATATAATGGACCACCTTTCAGAGAAAGCTAAGGAGACTGTTAGGAAGAGATGTGCTCATACCACAATGGAAACAGATTGCATCTCCTTCCTGATCCATCATTGCAGCGGTCCTTGCAACTCGCCCTCAGAAGCAGAAAGGATGATGAAATTCTTGATACAAGAAAGAACCAACAAGGTGATGTTGGCGGCGCCATCAAGACGCCCCGGCGGTGGCGACCATGATGACGAGCCTGAGGAGAATCATGATAATGGGGCCATGTTTGGGTTTCAAGGCGGTTTTGCAAAGCGCATGACCATGAAGATGTGAGTTTTGGAAACCCCTTAACTCAGGATTGTGACAAAAGATCTTATCCTCACCCACGGAACACCCATGTCGACATGAATCGGATGCTCGGAGAAGGTTGTAAAACAGCTTTGGTTGCGAAGCGATGGATAAAGTCTCGCCACTTCAGTTGGAAGAACATAAGTTGCAGATTCAGGCACAAATGTTGGAGCTAGAGAAGCAGCGGTTCAAGTGGCAACGGTTTAGCAGGAAAAAAGATCGAGAGCTGGATAAACTGAGGATTGAAAATGAGCGGATGAAGCTTGAAAATGAGCTTATGGTATTAGAATTATAACGGAAGGAACTAGAAGCTGGCTATAACTGATAGATGCAAGGCATCATATTATACACAAGGCTGAGAAAAAGAACTTTTTAATTTCCTGTACATCAATGGAGGATGGCAACTCATGTATACATCTTATATATTCCCAAATTTGCTCAAAAGTCTTGGAAGGGCAAATATATGTGTTGTGGGTTTTAAAAATGTGATATTACTCAATGGTGTGCATTATGGAAAATATTGTTTCCTTCTTATATTCGTGTATGTGGTTGTAGCATTTGAATATGTTAATTGTAGTTTCGATTTGGTGCGTCTCATGATTGAATTTCTAGCAAATTTGAGTGAGTTGGCTAGGCTTAGATCACCATATATTATACAATGTATTTAATCATAAGATCATGATTCACGACATTCGGCATTTTTCTATACGAATTGATTCACGGGAAGACGCCATTCAGAGGCAATGGTAATCGTGAGACATTGTTCAATGTTGTTGGACGACCGCTCAAGTTCTCAGATGGATCCACTTTCAGTTTTGCTGCCAAAGATTTGATTAGGGGTTTGCTTGCAAAGGACCCAAAAACAAAGATTAGGATACAAAAGGGGAGCTATAGAAATCAAGCAGCATCCATTCTTTGAAAATCTTAATTGGGCTCTTATTCATGGAACTCAGCCTCCAGATATTCCAAAACCAGTTGATTTAAATTGTGTTGACCAAAGTGTTAAATGTTATGTGCCACAAAGTGAGAAGGGAGCAAGTGATTCAGACTGTTCATCAGGTCCATACCTCGACTTTGAATTCTTTTAGATATATTGACAAAAAATAATAGTGTATATTATTTTCCACATCAATGAAATTTTGTTTCTATTTATTTATTTTTCTACAATAAAAAACACAGGGAGAAGGTACCAGGTTTCTGCATAAAATGGCTGCTCTATGTTTTGATCTTTGCATAATTCATGAGAGTTGCTGGGATGCAGTGGCCCTTTTCTAGCAAGCTTTCATCCCTGCATCAGTTCATGCCTTTAAGGTTTTTCAAGAAGAAAGGTCCAAAAGGTTTTTATTTCGCCCTCTCGCTTCATTTGAGTTTATGCCCATTTCAACTGTAGATGCTTTTGACGCCAATTACAAAACAGTTAATGGTTTAGTTTAGGTGACACTGCTCCTATGGAGCAAGCTCTTTGAGCAACTCCGGTTACAACTCACATTCTCTATATTCTAAATTCTGGGGCCATGGTGGCGACTGTCGATCAAAGTTGAATGGCCAACCTGGCCAGACTTGCAGAGTTGTATATTTCATTCAATAACATTAGGCCGATTGGCATGCTTTTATTTCAAGATGATGGGGTGTGTATGCTAGCCAACAACATTGAATGATGACGCCGCTTCTTGCTAGCATTTTCGTGTAAATATATATGTTTTACATGACCTCACTAAATTCAAATATATAAATTTACCCCTAATTGCAGGTTAAAACAAAATTGCGATCTTTCAAGTTCTTATATAGGTATGGTGACTTGCGGAAGGTTGAGAAAGCGAAGTGATGGACCTGTTGTTTATGTTGTTTGTCGGGTTTTAATAGGGTCAGTGTTGTTACAAACAACGCTAGCTTTAACATATGGTTTATCAAGGAGAGACATTAGTTGCTACCACTGGATCAAGAGCATTACAAGCTAATGCTAAGTATGTAAGGGATCGGATTGTATGCATGGCCTTATAATGGAGATAAATATTTTTTCGCCTCTTACAACACTTCAGTAAGATATTTTTTTTCGTAAGTTGTTTTCACATTATTTGGATGTTGAGGATTTCTTAAGCTTTCAGTAACACTTTATTTGAACAGTGCAACGCGTAAAACCACTGATTAATGACCAAAATAGTCTGGAAGCCAATTGGTGAACATGCCTTTACAATGATGGTAACATTTCATTTGCTTAAATTCCAATATCTTACATCTTTATGTTTTGGTGTTATGATTCATCCCCCTCCCCCTTATTTCCAACACATCTAATCTCCATATATTTAGCATTAATATTTTTTATTCTCTGCGTCACTGGGGGATTACGAAAAAAGTGGAGAAAAAAAATGAAGTTTAACTCGACTCCACAAAACCCGACTTTCTTCTTCAGGTAGAAAACCAAAACAAACACTATTCTATAACCCACCGTACCTCTTCCCAAAACTCATCATCTTTCTTCCTCTCTCATCCCATAAAGATTAATCTACTGGGAATTAACTTCATAATGGTGGGCATAAATACACAACTTCCATGAATCACGAGGTAAAATCAAGTTTTTATTTTTATTTTTTTTATTTTTATTTTTATTTTATTTTTATTTTTATTATTATTTTTTATTCCTACTTGGATTTTTGGTTGTGGGTTTTCTTTTCTTTGCTAGAGGTTCTTTTTTTGTAGTTTAACACGATTGCATCTGTTGACAGCTTTGAACTTGCATCACTACAGAATTGTGCCATCTCTTTCTTTGATTTTTTTTTTCTAAATTTTTTTTGTTTGTTTTGCACATTTGTTAATGTAATATGTAGTTTTTTCTTAGGTCAATTTTAGACACAAGTAGTGGGTTCGATATAGTTCTAAGATTGATATCCGCATTTACAATCACATAACCTATTAGGAAACTTATCCGCATATATCAAGAAGTCAACTTGACCAATGAAGACTTCAGGGGTTTTAGTGTGGCAAAGGTATCTCCAAGTTTTGTGTGAATCACAAATAAAGAATTTCATTCATATACATTTTAAATAAGCATCTTTATTTCCAAGAATTTAGTCATTCTTAACTTTTAAGTAGTAGTAATTTATAGTTTTTGTGAAGTTATTTGCACTATGCCTAAATTTTGCTCATGTAATACTTATTTGTAAGTGTGTTGTATTCATGATTGGTCTAGAGACTAAAACTAATAGAAAAAGGATGATACCACACTCTAGAAGTTGCAAAGAGTTTTGATTGGAGGGAGACAATGGTATTAGAAGGTACGAACGACAGGAGATTAACATAATCTAAAAAATGTTAATACACGTACTAGCAGACCAATGCAATGTGAAGCATCGGCAAAACAAATTAGCCCATTGAAATTCGGGTTGGGCCCAAGTAAATTTTTTCAACATGCTTATCCATCCCATCACAAAGAATTTTTAATTTAGCCCATTGTTTTTTTTCGTGGCAACATCATTAAATCATTTGTGAAGAATATAAATCACTCGGAATCACTCCATTTACAATTTCCATTTTATTATCATTTTATTATTGAGTTTTGTATATAAATTTTGTGAGTGAATTGCAAATGTATTTAGGTTGTGACTACCTACATTATTATTATTATTTTTAGTATTATTTTTTTTTCCCGTAACGTAACAGTTTTAGAATATTAATTGCAGATGGCCAACTTAGATTACCACCGTGTGTATTCTTAAAAGCTCTCATTTCTCCACCATTTGGGATGCTACTCTTTGGGTCACTTTCATTAGAACCATTTTGTTCAAGTAACCCTCCTTTCTAAAGTGCATGACCCTTTGCTTCTTCATAGTCGTATTTGTTGGTTAACTTAGTTTCCCATTCCTGACAGGTTACCTTACAAATGTGAATTTGGTAACAGAATGAAATACCCCGGAAATTATTGGTTAACTTGATACATGTCACACTAGTTGAGAATAATATCCATATGAGGGTAACCTTTGTAAGCATCACAAATTTTACAGGTTAGGTAATCCCTATCAATTGATTGCGCTTACTTTGTTTATATGGTTACTTGGTTTCCTTCTCAGTGCATATTTCACTTCATTTTCTTTTTATTTGCACCTGTTTATATATGTATTTAGCTAACTTGCGGGGTATCAAGAATGTTTGAATGTTGCAAGACCTGTGTGGGTCATATATTTTCTTTATGATGTCAATAACTGAGACCGCAACATGCATATCTAACAGTGTCATAATTCTTCTTTTATTTGGATCTTTGATTGCCTCTCTAGCTGAAAATTGTGAACTTTGAATTTGTTGCTATATGCTTTTAGGTGAACATTGTCATTCGTTGATATGACCACCAATTCTTTGATTTGGTACATCACTCTCATTTGCATATGCTTTAGTTTCATATTCACATCTCTCATATGATTCACTGATGTACAATCATAAATTGCCAATTGCTAGAACCTGAGTTTGAGTTTGTTATGATTCCTCTACGTGATATAATATTCGAGGTTTAGTTTGTTGTCAACCTTTCATGTTATAGCTTGTATAAATTATCGTTTGGTTATCAACATGTCTCTTTTGTCATAGATTTCATGCGAAGACGTGATGTGTCCTACTTAACTCTGCGTTCCATTTCCAGCGAGCCGCAGTTCACCTAGATGTATCCACAACTAATTTCAAGTGAGACAATAAACCTCGAAGTATGCATGCCATTTCTAGATTTTCCAGTTATTTTTTTTCTTTAATCTTTACATTGGAATAGAATATACATGTTTTGTGCCGGTTCGACATCATGCATATTGAGGACCTATATTGAGTTATAACTGCTGAACTACTTTATGCCGGTATGGCGATCGATATCTTAGATGACCTTTACCTTTCCTCTGTTCTAACCGACCTAAAGTTAGACTAAAGGGGGTGACTTCTTTCAAATAATTAACTTAAAGGGGATTCTAGGGCGATAATGGGATCTAAAGACAACCGCAATGCGATAGTGGCAGTCCAGTTAACCGTTGTTCTAAAGCCCGACTTACCCAATATGAATTTCTATATACCAGTCTTAACAGTGTGATAGTATAGTGTTGACTTTAATTCCTCCTCTCTAATTGTGTAGGGGAAGCTGTACGAATCAAAAGGTGTAGAGGAAGGCTTTTTGCCTTGCAAAATGAACCATAAGTGCCTCGGGTTTGGTTGCCATTTGATTATGCCCCTAGATTAGCAACAAGAAGGGCCTTTGGAGATTTTTGTTTGAAGGATTACAAGGTGATCTCTATACTTGAATTTTCTTATAGGCTACTAACAGAGAGGGATCAATTCATTGTTCTTGCATCTGTTAGGGTAAGTATTACCTACCAAAGAAATGTTTACATATTTACAATTTTTTTTGGGTGTTGTATTCATAGACCTCAAAATATTAGCGAATTATTTTACAAATAGACTTTGTGTACATTTCTGATTAAAGGAGAGGCCATTGGTTTGTTAGGTCTTACGCTAATGGGTGGTCAATATAATTCTTTGCATGCACAAGTCCAGAGTTATCTTCATCCAAAAAAACCAAAAACTCTAGGCTCACTTGGTTTATCCACTTCTCTCTATATCTATTGGGTTAGCAGCATAGAATACTAAATTTGTATATGAATTGCCACTCGATCATAACAGTTGAATTTTGAAGTGTCTTAGTTACCTAGATTTTTAGATGTTAGAGTAAAAAATAGTTCATTACCTTCTCCACAATGAGGAGACGTAAACCTTTAAAAAAAAACCTTTTGAAAAAACAGAAAGAAAGAACAAAAGACACAATTTCTATTGTTCACATACATACGGCAAACAGACTTCCATAGATTAATAGTATATGTTGTGAATTAGTTAGGAGTTAAGACTTCCTCTTCTGTTTGATTTATGTTAGCTATGAATTTAATAGCTATTCATGGCAAGAGGATGGTTGAAAAGTCTGTGAAATTACATGAGTAATTGGTGATCAGTTCACAATAATCGAAACAATTGTTGTAGCTAATAGTGATGCTCTAAAAGTGAAACCACGTTGCCCACTCTTTCTTGCTAGATATTGTTTTAGCCATATGTGAACCCTTATGTCAATTCATTCTCTCGCCTCTCTCAACAACAAAACAGAACCGACTGACATGTACCAGAGACAAATTACATTTTTATAGTATATCTCTACGTGTTTCTTTCATTCCTTAAATTAATAATTCTTCCTCAATATATCACCCTGTCGATCGTGGATACAATTGTCTTGAAGTTTTTACAATTCTTTTACTTCTTAAAGCAAGGTATTTATAGTAATCCTCTTCTTTTATTTCTTTCTTCTACTGAATCATTGTAAGATGTTGATCCACGATGTTTTAACTGTTAACAGATATTTTGCGAATATAACTCTTTTGCGTGGCAATCATGAAAGCCGTCAACTTACTCAGGTATTGTATGTTCATTATTTTGAATGCACTCAACCCCCTTTTCTTTTAGCTTTTACCTTCTTGGCACTGATATAACACATGTGCTGGAGTGTGAGTTTGACCATCCATGATTGTGATTTCAATTAAATAACTGTCTACTAGATTGATTAAGCTTTTACCATTAGGATTTATTCTAATAGGGAATGGTTGAGAAATTGGGATGAGTGATGTGTTGAAATTTTAGAGCTCTACCAACATAAACTTTATATCCAAAGTCATAGCTATTTTAAACATTGATATGTAATTCATGGGTTTCTGTTTGAAATATTGTGTTTTATGTTTATATTAGGTGTTCCTTTCTATTTTAATTAATAATTGTGTTTTATGTGTATATCTCAGGTTACTATCAATTTGGTTCTTATATCATTATGGTGTGTTTTTTTTTTTTTTTTAAAGTTATTCAGCTTCTCTATCCATTTTTCGTTATTATTCAGGTAGAGCCACGGACAAAAATTAAGGCACCAATTTTTGGAATAGCACTATTAAATCTTGCAGAATATGCATCAAAAGCTGGGAAAGATGAATTTGAAGTTAGCGTGCCTCTGACTCACGAGTGGTGACGCTGAACCTCATCCTTCTATATGCGTATGTGACTCCTGATATATTTATTGTTTTTTTTCTCATGACTGCGTACTCTACCCCGGATGGTCAAAAACTCTATTTAAATATTTCGAGTTTTGTTTTTCTCTCCCCTTGCAGTGACAGGGAATGCATGACATCTTTGAGCTAAGGTATGCACAATATCAACTCCTCATTGTCAATTCCTTATAATTTGATATTGTAGTGGATTGGAATTTGAATTGTTAGGTTCAAAATGTCTTTTTGGCATTAAGTCGTGATAACTTGGTTTAGTCTATACAAACACTCACATGTTTTAAATAAATAAATTCAATCAAGCCACCCATGCCCTTCAAGGGAAGGACAATCCTCGATTTTGCCAATGAGTCCACGCCCTTTTGTACGCATAAAAACGAAAAAAAAAAAAACAAAAAACTCAATAATGTCTATCATCCTTATTTCTCTTTTCTTTAAAGTAGTAACTCAAGAAACCCTTGATTTCAAATTATAAGAACAACAAAGCAAGAAGAGCAATCAACAATAAAACAAAACCCAACCTTCGTCAAACACTCCAAAGTCTCTCACACAAAAAAAAACGATGGCGGCAACACCTCTCAAATCTCTTTGAAGAAGTGGATCTGAAAAAATGGTTTTGGGGCCATCTGTTGTTTTGTCTTATTGTGCTATGAAAGTACACTAAACTTAATTATCAGGTATTAAATTTTCCTCTTTTTTTTTGCAACTCTGCCTTTTTGGGTGTTTATAAAGCAAACAAAATGGGTAATTTCTGACAAATTGAAATTGTGATTGGAATTTGGAAAATGACGATATCTATTTGGCTTTAGCAATATATATGTATTACTTATTTAATTTCACAGTTTTTGGCTTCTAGAGATTCATTTGGAAGATCGGTGTTGCTATTCTTCTGTTTAATCTTGGATATATATTCCTAAATAGTTCAATAAGAGCAGTACCATAGTATTATGAAATAGCTATAACACTTTTCTCCGTAGCTGCTTCCTGGTATTAAGAAACAAAATTATCATAATTTGATATTAAGAATTGAATCTTAAATGTAGAGACACTCAGTTCCAGCTCATCAAAGTCGTCCAACTTAGCTCAACATAAGTAGCCATAGAGTTACTCAACACAACTCAAGAAATAGACAAATGATCAAGAGAAGTACAAAAATCCTACTTCAGTTTTCATTTGCGTAAATTCACTTTTCATTTGCCCAAGTATTTTTTTTGTTGTAGTTTGGTATTATTAAAAGATGAACTCTGTTTTTCAATTATCAGTTTCAGTTTTGCTTGATGTTGTGGGTTAATAATGTTAATAAGAGTATATAATACAAGTATCTCTGCCATTGTTAATACTACAAGGAGAAGCTGATGTTGTAACTGATCTGTCAGCCAAAGTACAATGGTGGCTACTACAACATATGTCTATCTAACACAGAAAAAGGCCAAATCCATAAAAGGTTGGTGATCTGATCCGACAAGTCTTTGTCCCAAGAAGACAATTTCTAGATCATTATCAGCTTGCAGTGAATAAGATCGATATTCATCTTGAGGTCAGCCAACAGAGATGGTGGGTGATTCCGGTCCTTTAAAGGTAAGCATTAGCTTAAGATTAAGAGGAGTTTAGGCTTTAGTCAAAGAGGGACAGAGTGAGTGAATGAGGTTCAAAATTAAGAAAAACTGCGTAATAGAGAATCATTGGCTTCTTCATCAGAGTACTCTAAGGCATCATATGGAAGCTTCCCTACTAATGAGAAATGTAAGTACAGTGAAACAATGTATTTTCTGTCGTGAGCATCTGTTTTTCTTTTTTAGTAGCAATCCACAGTGCACTTTCCAACCAATCAGATCATCTAATATCAAATTCTATAATGTGATACGACTATGCTTTGGTGGAACAGATCGAAACAATAGAATATGAAAATGTTCACATACCGTATGTAAAGATTTGATGATTTGATCTTTTGTTTAAAGTGGCTTTGTCTAGGATAATTATATTAGAACATTGGATATAGTAGCTTTATATGGTTTAGGTTATGTTTTAATAGATTTCAGTATTTTGTACACGTGCAGTGAAGGTGGAAATCCTTTGAAATTTTATGTGATTGTTATGAAGTTTGATAAAATTTTGTAGTGTGTTGCTCTGATTTTGGTTAGACAACTTTTTAGAATTAAGACCAAGTAGGGGAATAACTTAGATTCATGTGTTGATCTATTTTTATTCTTTGAACTAGGTTGACATACGTTAAAGGATGTGTACTCAAGCTAGGACATGGATTATTTTGCTAATTCACGTCCATCATCAACCAAATGCTCGAGAAGGCGAGAGGACCCGCACAATATTTTCTCTTTGCGGAGGTAAACTCCCAGTCGATTTTTAATGATTTTAGTTAGTTTACAATCTAACAAAACCATAGCTTATAAATGTTTCATTTGTGCAACCAGTTATGGGAGTCAAAAGAACAGTCTTTTATAGAGAAAGCTCTCTTCAAATGTATTTGACAACTCTATGCCTTTTGTAACGCCCGTATTTTAAAAATACATTTTTATCTATTTAATTAATTAATTTAATTATTTATTTTCAAAATTCGCTGGACCGGATTTGAGATACGTGGGCCTGGTTTTTGGGCCGAGTCTGTGTTGGGCTTGGGTTTCGGACCCAAGTATATAAACACATTGTTCTGGAAAATAGGGTTAAGAGAATAATAAAATATTAAAAATGGAGGCAGAGATGAAAGCTGGATTTCTGGAGGTTGGAGCGCGACGAATCGGGCTAGGAGGATTCGTCGAGCTGTTAATACAGGTGAGTAGCTATTTTGCTATTTCACCGGATTTGTAGTTTACATATATCGGCGTATACTATTTCGGTTTTTTATACTGTTCATTATCCTGTTGTATTAGATTTCGTGCCATTTGTTTTATTAAATTTTGTTAATTTTCGGATTTGTAATTAAACTGTTGAACTGTGATACTCTGAACTTAAACTGGCCGAAGCTCGGCTATTTCAGCAGCGTTAATGGCGGCGTGGGCTTTGAACTTAAATACTATTGTAGTTGTTGTTTTGAACCGCCATTTGTAGCTCGTTTCACGCTCTGAACAGCGCTTAATGGCGTCAGCGAGGAAGCTTGATCTTTGTTTTGAAACCGTACTGTTAATGGCGGCCAGAAATCGCCAGTTTAAATTAAACTTGTTGTTTGGGTTTTGGTTGGAACTTGATTGTTGGTTGTGGATGTTGGAGTTGTGTGAGGGCTGTCGGAGGTGGTTGACGCCATCAATGGCGGCACGCCCAGACGTCCTCCAGTAATTCGTTTTTTTAAATGTTTTTGATTGTTTTGTTGATTGTTTTGGTATGGTGGGTTGGGAGTTTGATGTTTGGTGGTAGTGGGGATGGTTGGGGCTGTCGAGTGGAGGTGGAAGAGCCATTAATGGCAGCTGAAAATTTTAGATCTAGGTTGAGAAGAGTTTGGATTTACTAACATTGGGGGTTTTCGTTTTCATTAAAGAGGTGGGGTTTTTCATTTGGAGTCAAACCGCTAGGTTGGAATGGGTAGGCGATTAGAATTTGTGGTGGTCGGTTTTGGTGGTGGTGGAGGAGAGAAGTTTGGGGAAGAAGGTGAACTGTTGACCGATTTTGGGCTTGGGCCTTAGCTGTTTTGTTGGGCCCAATTTAATTAAGTTTTGGGACCAGTTTAGTGTTAGTTGTGGGCCGAGTTCTATTCCGGATTTGAGCCAAACTAATTAGTTGTTGTGGGCCAGTTCAGTTTCAGTTTTTGGGCCTAAACACTAGTTAGTTATTGGGCCGGATTAATCTTTTGTTTCGGACCAGTTTCATATTAAGTTTAGTTTGGGCCCAGTTTAAGTTAATTTTTGGGACAGTTTTCTTTGTTTGTTTTCGGGCCGAACTCAGTTGTGTTTTGGGCCAGTTCAGTATAAGTTTTTGGGCCCGTTTCTAATATTGCTTGGGGCCAGTCCATAGGACTTAAAATAGATCTTTTTGGGTCTTTCTATGTTTAGACTTTCGGGTTCTAAGGTTTTGGGTTTGGCGGTGGTCCAGAACCATTACCTTAGCCATGAGCCATGCACCTTTGCCCTTAGCCATGAATCATGGCTATGACCCTGAACCTGTCGAACATGGAAACGACAGTTTGACTTTGACCATGACATGTTGACTTTGACCATGCCAGTTTGACTTTGACCATGACGTGTTGACTTTGTGATTGACCATTGACTTTGACCGTTGACCGTGGAATGTTGATTGTTTTCCAGTTTTTCACATATTTGATTATATGGACTAATATAGTAATAAAATATTGTCGAACATTATATAACGTTGTTTGTCATTATCTAATTATGATTTGACGTGAGTAGTGTGTAAAGCATATATATATTGGGCTTTGATTGTGGATTGTAGATCAGATAATTGTGCTACATTTTATGTTGTAAATTGTATGGACAAATTAAATGTGGAAATGCTGTGGAAGCTGATATAAATTTAGTTGTCATTATCTAATTAAGATTTGACGTGAGTAGTGTGTAAAACATATATATGTTGGGATATATATATTAAATGGAATAGTTTTGGAGACATAAATGTATAAACACTCCATTATTATATATGTGAGATGCTACTATGAGGTAGCATAGTATTGGTGAATATTTGTCCACGGGAGTGTGGTGTAGTGCAATAATATATTGGCACGTGAAAGTATGAAAATAGTTATGAGATATATTGAGATATTTCTATATATTGTGGCTTAGTGCAATAAGGCAATTGACCTGCACGTGATATAGTGGATTTATTATGAGTCATTAATGTATGACACTTGAATAAATTACGTAACGAAAATCCTAGAACCTAGCTACCACAACTCATGTGATTGGCCCTTCCGGGCGCTTAATAACGAATGGCCTTCGGACGCCCTTCCGGGCGCTTCAAAAATTTGAATGGCCCTCCGGGCGTAGCCGAATAGTGGCTTGATTATTCCGTTCGCAAAATAGAACGATGATGCATAATATTTTTTGCCGAATAGTGGCATTACTTACATAATTGCTTCCGCGGTGAGGATTTACGGTGTCGCGCATCCCGCCGTGGTGGTTACGCACGGAGTGGTTCATTATGTAAGGGGAGGCATGTGGATATACATGTTCGGCGTTGGGTAGCGATTGTGGTAGCCAGGGAAACTAGGTAAGACATAGATACGACGTGATTTTAGGGACACACAAAGAAAGTCTAAACTAATATAATTATGGTAATATTGTTGGTAAATGATATATCTCTAGATAGATGTGTATGTGTTTGGCTGGTTAGTATTTTAGTTAGAACCTAAGGCGCCTCGTGGAGGAACTAAATACCTTTTTATTATGCGTATGGTATATTGTATTAGTTGTTGGAAGTTAAGGCGCCTCAGTGGAGGAACTACTTGCCTAGATTATTGTACTTAAGTATGTTATATTAGTCGTTGAAAGTTAAGGCGCCTCGATGGAGGAACTAACTGCCGTATGGATTATGTATATATTTGTATAAGTATATGTTGTTTTTAGAGCTACTCACACCAAAGATTTTTATAATGTTGACCGATTTGCATGTTTGCTTATCGGGTGTGTTCATTCAATGAACATAGTTGATAAGTTTTGACAGGTTTAGTGTTGAAGAAGATTGGTTGCTGCTTGTGGTTTGCGTTAGCGTCGCATTTCAAGATAGGCCTTGTTTTCCTTTGAGATGATATAGATTTTCAGTTGAGATAAGGTTATTTGCATTTTCATTTGTAAATTGTTTTTGTAATGAAGATGACTGTTGTTTAAGTTAAAATTTTTATTGGTTTTAATTATCCGCAAATTTTAAATTGTTTATGGGTTTTTGGGAGTGGAGAGTGTGTCACACCTCGGAGATCGAAGAGTCGGGAACAAATAATGTTTTTCCGAATTCTGTCGAAATTCGGGGTGTGACACCTTTGGACAGGTAATTATCTTCACTTAGAAAGTTATCACCGTGTACCCGATATCCTCTCCTTTCTTTTCCACTCGAGTGAATAGCTCTACCGACTATGGGAATGATCGAGTCAAAAGCAATCTATACTGCCCATGGATCCAGTCCCTTAAGGTTACATTATCTCTTCACTCAGTTATTTCTTTGAGACGTAGTTATTTTATCATTTTATATCACCATCCTCAGTGTTTAAGTAATTATTATTTAGTGATTGCATATTATTGTCAATCGATTGATAGATCTTTTGTGGTGCCTTAATTCTTAATCAATTTCTTAGTCATTCATTGCGTAATAAGTGAGTGTATAAGTTACTACACTATATTTCCACTTTCCTGTCTATAACATCTAAGTATGGCTATGAAGGGGTGAAACAAACTCTGCTTGCTTCAAGTAAGTATTGCTTCTTCTTCTTTTTTGTTGGTAACTAAATACGATGGAGACATCGCACAAGAGACCCCGTAGAGATAGGAGGAGCATTAAAAAAGAGAAGAGTGAAAGACAATGGTCCAATCTTCCTCTTGATGTAATGGAAAATATATGCACACGTCTATATTACACGGATCATGCTCATCTACATGCAATTTGTAAATCGTGGCGTGCGGAGTATCGTGTTCTGAACGTGGAAGTTCTAAATTGATTTTCTTATCTTTTTCACCTTTCTAAGGTATGTTTCCCTCCAATCACAAATTAGATGTTATATTATAGTGAATCAATGACATAATCCAAGGAAGCGCGTATGCTGCCATGTTAGTAAATTTATTCTCCAGACAAACAAAAGAAAGAAGGCTTGCAGCACAGAAACTGTGAAATGATTGTTGCATTTTTAGATGACCGAGTTACTTTTGATCCGAGATAAATTAGTATTGACATGAAATTCATATGTTAAAACCCGCCTCACGCGTAGAATGGGTATTCTAAGTGTCTAATATATATATAGAACTCTCAATGTTTGTCTTATTATGTTTTAATGTTTTGTAAGTAGTTAATGGATTAAGCATACAAAGAGAAGAGAGTTCTGTTGACCAGAGATGCCAAGTTAATGAGGCATGAGTATTTGAATAGAAAATCAAATTTATCGAGTCGAAAAGTCTTCTCAATTGTTTATAGTTGCCAGATACTTTTTTTTATTGTTATGAGTATTTCTCATTTCTACTCATTGCATTGCCAACAATTATAATATCAATATTGATGTATATGTATGTTTGTTCCCACAGACCAGCACACCATCTATCTCTTCAAACCCTCTCACTTATTTTTCTTCCAAAATTGAACTTAGGTCATCTCTTCAAGCCGATTTATCAAGTAAATCAACAAAAAAAAAAAGTCAGCCATCGTCTCTATTTGTAAAACTTTAATGTTTTGCTTAAATTGAAAGTTTTAAGAGTTTGAATGTTATCGCTATTTCTGCCCAAGAAGCACAATTCTTGAGCTAATTATATATTCAAAATTACAAAATGGTGCGTCTAATTTCAAATAATGATTTGATATTTATTCTGTTTTTGAAATTTTTCTTTTTTTGCAGATTTTGGCAGTGGATACAAATTGCCAAAACTATGAAATTGGTTTACTCATTGTTCATAAGAATGATTTCGAAGGCATTTATAGATTTTTGGAGATGAAAATTCCTATGACTAAGCTTATAATGCAGTGATTGCTTATAATTCTTATGTGCTTTAATATGAGTTGGTAGTTGCTATGAGCAGAGGGGTGTTTTAACCTACTGCACGACTTACCAATTGTCAAGCTATCTTCGGTTTGGGTTTAGGATTTTGAGCTTGATTGAGGTGAGTGGTAATTGTCGTTGTACTGGTACTAAGCTCTGATGGATGAGAAGAAGAAAGGTGCATTTTTTTGGGTTTTTGAGGAATGGGTTTAAGTTTGTTTTTTGTTTTGGAGAATGAGTTTTTTTTAATTTTGGTAAGTAGTTTGTTTTGTAGGTTTTTTGAACTTTTTGCTAATGGGAGCTGGAGTTTCAGCTGTGATTCTTATTGGTGCCATTGCTTATAGTTCACACTACTACAGAATGACACTTATACCACTGTTTTTAAGTGTGGTATAAATATATTTACCACTGTTATACAATCGTGACAATAGGTGGTGTGGTATATAATAATAGCAAAACTGTGGTATATATGTTTAACGGATACCACGGTTTTTCAAAGAACCGTGGTTTGTATGCCCATTATATACCACGGTTGTCAACAGAACCGTTGCATATAAGCTATTGAAACCGTGGTTTATATTAGTGTATGTGTTATAATACCGTAGTATATAGTTATACTAAACACTACGGTTTATGCCAAACCGTAGTATATTTATATTTTTAATAATAATGCTAGTAACAGTCTTCCACTTAAAAACCGAACCTGCATAACAAAATTTACACAGCTTGCCTACATACAACATTTCCATCTTCCCAACAAATTCCAAAATGTACAATAACTATCAAACATTGCAAAAAAAGATAATAATAATAAAAAAAAAAAAAAACTTCCATTAATTTTTTGAGTGCACTAAGAAAACAAACTTCAAATTCCTTTTCATAAATTATAAAGGTAAGACTCATAAATTAAACTGGAGGGGTCCGAACATAGCTAAAACTCATCCTCATTCGCTTCCGACTAAAACACCCCATTTTCCTGGATGAACTGAATAATATCGAGTCGAACACCGTCAAGTTCATCTTGCGTGTATGTCTCCTTCAGTTCTAAATTTGTTATCTGGATGAGTCAAAGCACAACATGTAGAGTTACTATATAAGAATAAGGCAAAGTCGTTGAGCCAAATAAAGTGTTTGTCAAAACTTTCGAATACCTTATTTTCAAATGATCCAGTTGAACAAGCTTCTACTATTTCCCTCATAAACTTCATTGTATAATACCCACACTCTGTGCCACCTGGTTGATATGAGCCCTAACATATAGACTCACAACATATGTAAACATATACTTTTCAAAGAAAAAGACAATAATGTGTAGGATTTGTTTACCTTGATCTTGTCCCACTTCAGCGGAACTCGTTTCCCATCAACCCTTTGCAATTTGAGGACCGCACTTCACAATAAGATAAATGCAAAACATTTAATTCACATATATGGTATCAATATTGGCACGAGGATAAACTCCAAACCTACATGAAACAGTCACATGCTCCAAGGATGGTGCTTAGATGACATACAAAGAATCACATGCTCCAAGGATGGTGCTTAGATGACATACAAAGAACCAGAACTTAGGTACATGCATAAACAAGCTAGGCCAACCCATCCACAAAAAATGCCATGTATGTTATAAAAAGTGCATTAAAGAGCCTCTCTACTGCCTCAAACAAATCTTTTGATGGATTGGAGCTATTTACATCACCTTGGGCAAGACGATGCCAAAATGCAAATTTCAAGAAATTAATCCTTTTCCGAATCCTAGAGCGCACAATTCAAGTGTATATGAACATTTTTCAAGTGTATGTGGCTCACAATTAACACTCTTTACTAATTATCTTCAACACAATTAACACTCTTCACCAATTACCTTCAAAGATCCTGGTCATAGGTGTTTTAGATTTGAGTGCTAACAAAAAATTTATGTTCTCGATAGAAATTAACTAAGTATACAAAAGATTGTAGAAATATAAAATGAAACAAACCTGATTGAGGATCCCTTGATTGGCCTTTTAACCCAAAACAAAAGAATATAATGAGAAACAACAAATAATAGATTCAATTTTAGCACTTTTTAATAAGCAACCGAAACTCTTGTTCCATCTCTCTATCACTTACAATCTCTATTGAACAATGCAAAAAACTACAATATCTTATTGTTAAGATAATAGGTCTGCACCATAAGGGTTTTAATTATCCAAAAGTTATCCAAAAGTTCATAGCTTGCAGGAATATCAATGCCAACAATTTCAAAAGAAGAAGAGGATGAAGGAGCCTCAAAGTTAAAAATACAATCCAATCCAGTTAATGAGACAATGGAAGCAAATCGAGACTCACCTTCCAGTGGTAATCTTTAACTCAAAGTATCAAAAGGGCCCTATGAAGTACATAAAGCAAATAATCCTAATCATGATGTGTAATGCGAATCTTTCTTCATGATGTTCATATTAAACTCAACCTAAGAGGGCTTTCAACAGTCTTCAAGTCCTGGATTTTCGAGTCGGATGAATTGTTCAAACTTCCCAAGATGTTATTTAGAAGCTTCCCCTTATCATCCACAACTGGTCCGACTTCATCCGAATGAAGGAGAAGGTCTTAGAAGGCTTCTTCCGCCGTCCGCCAATGAGAATCTCTCGGGTTTTATCCACCCAAACCTCGATTTAAAGCTTAGACTTGTTCCTACAAGAATCCACAAGATCGCCACCGTCATCTAACCTACTTTTTTCCATTGTCATCCTTGTGCCATGAATCAAGAGGTTGTAGGAGCGAAGCTGTCTTCCTCACTCTTCCCGGGTCACCCTTTTTCCATCCAATCCATCTCTCGATGGGAGACTCTCCATCGAATCTGAAAACTCATCCGACAAATAAAAATTGTCATCAAAATCTAAATTTTCCTTTCCTTCCTTTGTTTTCGTGCATTATTCTCTAACCTCATGTAGTTATTGGGCTTAGAGATAGGCCCAAGTTCCTTCCACAACTATCGGGATCATTGTTCTTCCACGACTATCGGAATCCGAAGTCACTTGCCTTTTTGGCACCATCATTCTCCCATACACTCTTGGGGATAACAGCTTTTGATGATTTTGTCAAGATAAAACAAAATTGAACTCTACGGCTATCCCGGGGATTGTTTCCAATAAGCCCCGACAATTTGGGTAACCAAGCTTCGATAATCCAAAGCGCACCCATATTTTTCAAGAAACATAGTTTTGAAGCGACTCATACCAACCCCGGGCTGGTTGGTTCTTTAAAGTTTCCAAAGACAAGTTTCGATAACCGCTAATATCTCACTTTTGGACTTCCCACAAGCAACTTTGTTCCTTTCATTAGAACCTGCTTTCCAATCCAACACGCTTTTGTTTCCATTTCCACTCCCATGATTAACTGGGATCTCGCAAGTTAGAGTTTGACAAATCTGATGAAAACAAAGAACTCAATCCATTTGAAATGTGAGGCTTAGATGCAGAGGTTGATGTAGACAAAGGATGAATTAGTGCAAAAGGGAAAGTTCCGAGATGTTTTCTTCTACCCATTTCTTCTCGTAAATTATTACATCTATTAAGTGATTGAGATCATCAATGGAAAGAGTGTTAAGATGTGGAGCATAGACCTTCGCGAATCGCGTGCAAAGTCGTTCCCCGCAGAAATCCGGATCAATAAGAACTCGATTAAAACTATACTATCAGGGAATGGTGTTCTCAAAGTTTTGCAAAAATGTAGATACTATCAAATAAATATATGGGAGAAAGTGGCGGCGTCTATAAGAGATGTAGGGACATGGCACGACAAAATGAATCAATTCTTCACATACAAATTCACATTTTAAACGAAAACATATTAAATTCAGAAATTAAAGTAAACATTGGAAACACTGGAAATCTAATATGCAGGAGTGTCACCAACATATTATTTGACATATCCGGTGGAGTAAAGTGTTGTTTTCCTTACACAGCAATAAGCTGCCTCAATATGACACTCACATTGTTCCAGTTTATCGGATCCTGAGAGACTTACATACCTTCAGCCTACTCAAGAATTGTGCTTGCATTGCTCACTCCCTTTTGCCTGGGTTCTATTACCCTAAAACAGAAAAAGTGCTAATTTCAATGCTTACAAAGGCAAACCATAAGCTAAAGGAAAACTAAAAGAAAGCGAAAAAAGAAAAGAAAAGAAAGACAACTTAAAATGCTACATCAAAGAGGGGACATAACAAAAATGGATAAGAAAACCATTAGTTTGTTCCACATTAGTGTGAGTTGTTGTAAAACACTCTATCGATGTAAGCATTTTATAAATAAGTACGAACGAGTTGGCCTATTCTTTCCTGCTGTTGAAGAACCCTTTATTATATTAAAGGGCTCATGATCGGCCGGTGGTTTCAGTAGCACCACCGATTAAAATGGGGGTAAAAAAATGAACAAAATCCAAGATTTGATCGATGTCGGTTGAAGAATCTGTTGATCTACCGGCATCGAAGGAGGAAGTGAAGTCGGGAACAGGAGGTTTTTTCACTTTTGGATGGACAGGAAAGATGGGAGCAAGAAATGCTATAACCAAGTCATACTTTAACCGCAAATTGACTTTCTAAGAAGAAACCAAAACATTAGAAGAGCCCAGTCGTTCTAGCAGCGGCAAGAGATCAATAAAAACCACTGATAGGAATGACCCAGAGAAACAAGATTAGCTTCGGCCTGACTATTCAAGATTCAATTTACTTAGTGAGACAATTGAGGAGCTCAATGATATCTATTATCGACCGACTTTAGTTTCTTTCTTTTGGAGAGCTAATGCTTGAAAGGAGAGTTCATTCTATCACTCAAAAGTGAAAGACTGCTTTGAATTCACGCTAGTGGAATTTGAGAAAGGAAGGAAACTCATACTTGTGGGGAGAAGGTCCTGCCGCTGGTGTCCCTCGCTTCATTTCATTTGAGGTAGCGTCTCGGTTCGGGCTTGACGGTTATCCTCCCCAGTCCATATTTGTTTAGGGCGGGCGTGAACTCCTCTCGTGAAAAGGGAGGGACATGTAAGGACACCATGCAAGAGAGACAGAGGGCTGGATCCATTCCAAAGATAAGTGAAACCAATTCACACCGCCTCACCGCCACCATTCTATTCCAAATACGGGAGCTTGAATCCCAAATGCAGAATTCCAAAGAAGAGGCATTTGTGTTGTACTTATAGTTAAACCAAGCCACGCCCCGGTGGTAAATGGTTAATGAGAGAGACTAGAAAGCTTCCTGACTCTTCCAGTGACCAGATTAGATCCAGTATCACTGACCACTTCTTCAGACGTAGTTATTCTTGATACTTCCAAGAACGACGTAGAGATGTCTATATCCAAGAACCTCCAAGTCTTGAATCTAGAGGGTGCTACTTGGTCATTGTTTCCTGCTTCAAGACCACACCAGCCAACCTATACATTCATTCTATCGAACGCATTAAGAGCAAGACAAGCGGCTATTTAGAGAACAACCAACCAACTACAGTGAATCATCACAAAGAAACAACACAAAGAGAACCTAAATTGCCAAATATCCAACCCAAAAAAAAAAAAACCCTCTTGAATTTAATTCAGAAAAGTTTTTAATGCCAAGTAAGACTACTAATTGTTAGTATCGTGGCTCCAACTACATGAAATTTACCACAAAAACTTAAAAAGAAAAGTTTGGCTTACCTCTTCCTTGAAAATGGTTAGTGGGTAATTAGGCTTACATGGATATCTAGTCACCGGAATTATTGGTCAGAACAAACGGACCATTGATATCCACTCGACCTCCGTTAAGTGAATCCCCCACAAAACATAAGACTCTTGCCTCTCAATTTCTCCTAACATCTCGGTTGCATTCCACCTAAATGACACAAGAAATACTGAACTTCAATCTCATTTTATAGCACCTATTAGGTATCCGGTAGGCAATATTACATGCGGCCAAAGAACACAAGCAAAAAGTTTAGAAAGCAATTTTCTGGTATTTAGCACAAGACCGCTAAACAAATGTAACTAATACCTCTTGAGATTGTAGTCATGAGGTTCCCATCTCCAATTCCAAGACTTTAAATCTGTCCTCCCATGCTTCCAAAGATGCTAACTCGAACAAAAATATATGGGCAATCCGATTCATTGTAGAGTGGATATGAAGCATTGTCAAATATCCATTTCACACTTCTCTCGAAATAAGAAAACCAAACTTCCCAAAATCAAATAAAACACCATTGTCAAATATCCATTACTGGAAAAGTTTGAAGAAACTGATTAAATTGACGACAAACAGAGCTTAAATATTGGAAATTTTAAAGTGGAAATTATAAATTCTAACTAATAGATTTTACATACGTAATTAAAGGAAACACACTTTCAATTTCGAAGTCTAATCGAGAAATTCTTACCAAATGAGAATGAAATTTTTTTTAAAAAAAAAAAGAAGCAGCACAATCTTGTGAAGTTCGAGTTTGAGAATTATGCCCTAGAGTTAACGAAAGCTACAGAAGTAAATCGCAGGAAGAAAATTGCAGCTTGAGCACCGACGGTTTAGAGCAAGTGGAACTTTTTTTTTTTTTTTGGTTTGATATAACTTCTATCCCCCGTAATTATAATTTGCGAAATATAAACCATCGTTCACGAGTAAAACCGTGGGATACTCCTTAACTGATTAGTGGAAAATGAATGTGCCGTGGTATAAACTATCAAGATGCCACGATTTTTGTAAATTAGTGGTATAAACTAAGATCCCAAAAATCGGATCAATTTCTACCGTGGTATACAAATATTAGCCACTGTTATTACAAAAACAGTGGTATATAAATTCATACATACCGTGGTATATGTGTCTTTCTGTAGTAGTGTCATTTGCAAGAAAAGGTACTAAATCTTGCCACATTGTCAATTTAAAGCTAATCTTCATGGAACATTTTATATCATTTATTCATATGAAAAGGTGCAATGTGTGTTTATATATTTAGTCCTAGGCATTGGGATTTGTTTGATTGTTGTTGGGGATTTTCAGGTTTCAAGTTGAAGTTAGATGGCCTATTGAATGCCTTTCATCTGTTTTCGAAACCAGCTGATTCAGTTGAGAATAGGGGTGGAAGCATTGAGTCAAACACATCTAATGCGAATTCTGTTGTTTATGAGACGACTCCAATTTATGCTTCTGAGATCAGAATTGATATTAGTGCTTCAGGTATACAAATTTTTATATCTACAAAGATCCACACCGAACAACACTTCACAAGTAGGATAGCAAATGTATGGGCTAAATTAATTATGTTGAATTGAGAGTTAGATTACGAAATTGTGGATAACGATTTATTGAAACATTAAAAATGTCCCACCCGAGAAGGTTTAATGATACTCCTTTCTTTGTTGTTTCCCTTTAACTGGTTGATGGATTTATTGGGTTTTTTCATTTTTTTGTCCTTTTTTCTTTGCTCGAGTTGCCAATATTGCCTTTCTTTTAGCAGGGAAACAGTTTTGATGGGAAAGATGATTTGGTTCCCCAATTGAAATCTTTAACATCGGCAAGGGAAGGTAGGAAGCTAAAAGAAAACAAGCCAAAAAAATTGAAGCATAGCAATGTGGATGCCGACGTGGTTGATGGAAGCAAAGGTGATGGCAAAAAAAAAAGACAAGGAGTAAGAAAGCTCGTTTGAGCAGTGGAATCAATTTGAACACCATACCGCACGAAGAAGAAGAGATAGATGAAAGGGTTGATGAGAATACACATAAGAAACGACAAAACAAGTTGAAGAAGTCGGGACAGACCAAAGGCCGTGGTGCCAAGTCAGAGAAGAATACAGAGGAACCTCCCAATTCAAGTGTGACCTCTTTGAAATCCACCGAGAATGAAAAAGATAATCTTAAAGACATGCCAAAGGCCACAAATTGATTGCAAACATACAAGTGAACCAGACATCGATATCCCCTTGCCTCGGGGGCATCAATTTAGCAACCGTGAATCGAGATTTAGTTACCATCGAGGATGTTGGACCTGCCTTGTAGTTTTTAGAATTTTGCAGTGCTTTTGAGGAGGTAAACTTACCTTTGTTGTTAGTTATATCTGCCCCACTAAATAATGAGATGGGTGCCTCAAATGATTTTTCTCTTTTTACTATTATTTTGCATGTCATATTGACAAGCACCCCAGCAGTCAATGAATGGAATGATAGACAAATTGATCTATTTTTGTGTTTGTTATACCGTTATAATATGATTATCCTGAGATTGCATTTCTGTTAGTCTTTTCGGTCGGCATATGGGTGGAAAAATAAATAATACTCAAGGTGCTAATGTATGTTCCATTCATCTACAAACAGGGAAAGTATTGTTGTAATATTTTTGTAAGATTACTTTAAGAGTTCTGTTAAACAGCAAGTGTGAACGGAGAGAGCAGAAAATAAGTATTAATGTTAAGTAGGTCTGGCTTAGTATTTGTGGATTATTGAATCAGAAAACACACCACTTTGTGCATGCAAGTTGCAACCTACTAAGCTTGATCTTGAATCTACTGATAATGTAAGAATTCAATGGATGGAGAACAACATACAGATTTAGTGGCCCTCATTATGTGGGTTGTTCTGTGGGTTGATCGTTTTGAATGTCACACTTTTCCAGAATTTGTGACCAGGGAGTAGATATTAGAGAAGTGAATCCCAAAATGGACATTGTGTCTTATTTGGTTGAATTCTTTAATAGTCTCGCTGTTGAGAATATTACTAGTATGAAATTTGTGGTTACTTTGTGATGCTTGCAAGAGGGTATTATTATTTACCTAAACTGTCACTGTTATCTGTTGTTGTTGTTGTTGTTGTTGTTTTTTTTTTTTTTTTTTTTAATGAAAGAAAAAGTAAAGGTATATAAAGTACTTGCATTCCATTACGTTAGAGTAGTACTGAACATTAATTCTCATTTGTGTTTGCATTGATCACCATTTAACTTTGAAGCCAAATTGTCTTCCAGTCATTCCCATGGGCAATACATGTCTTCTTTCTAAAAGCATTTGTGTTTGCCCAAAAATAATTATGTCTCAGACGTCTTATTCTTTCCCCAAACAATTATAAAGGCTTGAACTTTTTCTTTTAAAACATTGAGTAGTTAATTAGTTCATCATCAAAATAATAACACAATATATAATTATAATAGCTCAGAGTAAATCAACTATTAATGTAGTAAGCCGGCCACTGGCTTTTATTGGCTAGTATATTAATAGAACTGACCCTTCACATAAGTTCGAGCTTAGAACAAGTCCAATGGAAGGGCTATATGGGCTGCTAAAGGCAAATATAGTACCCCCAACCACAAAAATGTCATTCCAATGGGGCTGCTAAAAGGGTCTTAAATTTGAAAAGAGTAAAAAACCCAGCCAAAGTTAAGACCTTCGCTAGCAGCTACCTTATAATAAGTTTGGAAGACGGACAACATAGTTTCTGTCGTCTGTGTGTTAAATTTCGACAGACAGCAAAAACTGTGCCGTCAGTCCAAAAAAAATTCAACCTAAGTTACAAAATAATGGACGGACGGCAGAAACTATGCCGTCCGTATCATTTAGCACTTCAAAACATAAAACACGATTGGATTGGTTTTTTGATTTTGGGGTGCCAAATTTGGCTGGGCAAGCTAAAAAGTCTATGTGGCACCTTTTAGCAGCCCAATTTAGCACTCTCTATTGGACTTGCTCTTATGGAGAGATTGACAATTTAACATGATATCAGAGTCTTTGATTTCTAAGAGGTCTCGGATTCAATTCCTACCAAGTGAAAATGTCCACTCATTTTTTGAGTTTGTTAACTGGAAACTTTGCCTCTAATATGCCATGAATTATCTCTTTCTAGTCTATTGAGTAAGGGCTTTTATTGATGTCAAAAAGATAACTATAAAGATTGATTGGGTAATTATAATGTTATTTGATTTGGACTATGTGAATTTAGTGGGACAACATAGGTCAATTGGCACTGAAAGTAGAAGCAATACTATTTATTCACATAAGGATAATTAGATTGTAATCCTAACCCATTGTAGTTTATGCTTTATTCTTCTTTCATTGTTAAAACCCATGGCATTTAGGACATTTTTTTTTTCCGATAAACTAGCCCTGATTGTATTAATTTGTACGTAAATTCTTACAATCATAACAATTAACATCAACTTGAAAACAAGAAATGAAAACTGAAATTAGAATAGTTGAAACCAACAAAAAATGTAAATATATGATGGTAGTCTCAACATAGACTCCACTAGCTCTAAGGAACCACCAGCGGCACCTCGACCACATTGGAAACCCCATCCTTTTCTCTGGGTCGGCTTCATAGTTGCTCATTCTTCCACCATGTTGGATCTCCCAAAGTGACGACTCACGAGTCATCAGGTCGTACATCATAAAACTCCACAACAACAAAGTCAGATTAGCAATTCCAAACTTGAATGCCCCACCAAAGGCCCAACTAGTGAGCGGTGGCCTGACCAAGAACCCCAGACCAGCAATCCGGAGAGGGGGTAGAAAATGGGAGAGAGCCATGGCTTTGAACAAACAAATCATAGAGCAAAACCAGAAATCCGGACATAAATGGCTGAACCCATGGCTTTGACGTCGATATAGAGATGTTCAACCAAGTAAAGCCAAAGTGAAACTAACACAACCAGCTGCATACCAAAAACCAACTAAACCCAACTTATTTAAGGTCTTGAGATAGTGTAAGATCTGCAAAATGTGGGAAGGTGGTTGCACCAAAGGAGACAACCCCAAAACCCACCACCAGATCCAATGAAAATGGAGACCAACATCGATTGATATAAACACTCCTACATACCAACAGAAAGGAAGAAGCTTTTTTTTTCTTCTTCATCACTTCCAATTAGTAGATCTACTGGAATAAAAAAGTTTTGGGTTGTAGAAGCTGGGAATGGTAAGGTAAAGACTGTGGAAAACTAAATAATTTGGATAGCTCTAGGTGGAGAGGAGAGTTTAAAGGAGAAGGGGGAAGGAGAAGGGGGAAGGAGAAGTGGAAAGGTCTGTTGTTCCCTGGAGGAAGGGTATCTCTACTCCCTCAAGCTTGAGAGAGATCGAGAGCGGAGGCTATTAAAGAAGTATTGCTGTTTTCAAATACTCAAACGAACAATTAAGTTGTTCCACTTAGATATTTCTTCATGGCATTTAGGACATGACATTTCACTAAGTGATCTTTTATCAAAGAACTTTCGGAAAAATATATTGTAGATATCTTATTTAAAATAATATATATATATCAATTAATAAATCAAATAACGATGAACAAACCTATGCAATTAATCCAATAAACTAATAAACTAGACTCTAAAACTAGTTGATGTAAGTTGCGATCCAATACTTAAATATTGACAAAATATTTGGTTACATAAAACATTTAAATTTTTTGTATTGGGAGGGGTTCTATGGACATATTTCATCTTAACAAACAAACTCAAAATCGTTAGGATATTTATAAGTTTTAAGTTTTGGATCAGGCTAATTTTTTGTAGATATGATCTCCTAACTATTCTAAACATTGTTACAAATAATCTAAAAAATAAAAAAAAAAATCAAACTTGCCAAATGTAGTTAACAATTTACAAAATTTGGCTAATTGTAGACCGTTCATTTTCACCATTTTTGATACTATATTTGGCAAGTTTAGAAATTTTTGATTTTTTTGATTATTTGTGACAATGTTGAAAATAGTTAGGAAATTATATCTACAAAAAATTAGCCTAATCCAAAACTTATAAATGTCCTAATGATTTTGAGTTTGTTTACAGATAAAATATGTCTCTAGAACCCCTCCCTTTTATATATAAGATAACAAATGTTTAATTAAAAAGAAAACAAACTACTTAAGCTTGTGTAGTTGTGTGCACTCTAGTTAAGTTCATTCAGATGAAAACTTGTAGTGGTCACCTGCTCACCCTGGAACTAATTCTTGACTCTGCCACTATCTGGAAGCAAACATCCTTTCAAACGGGTGATATCCCCTTAGAGCATTTCCAATGCAGGTGGATATTTTTTCCCTCTTTTCATCTATACGTAGGCATGAAAAACAAGGTGAAGCCGCCGAATGCAAAGGTGAATATTAATTTCGGACGGGATGTTGACGTAAAAAATTGACGAATGAAACAAAATAAAAAAAAAAAACGGTCCGCCGGAATGGAACATTGGAACATTCCATTTTAAAAAAAAAACACACAAGACGAAATCCAACATCCCGTCCGAAATTCACAAGTCAACCACTATCTCGGAAGGTTTTGAACAAAAAAGAGATGACTATTTTCACAAACCCATAATCCACCTGCATTGGCCATACCCTAAAAGAATAACATTTTACCTTCTGCAAGAAGAGTGGCTCACTTAGCAGCTTTTGAAAAACAGTCTCAAATGCTTGAACACAAAGTTTGATTAATATGACATAGGAAATACCAAAGGATTTGTGTGCTTAAACAGAGCTTAATAGAAAAAATTGTTTACAATCCAGTTTAACAAAACAGTGATATTTGCTATTAGTAAACAAACAACAATAACACTACAGCAACCACATTAAATCCAATAATGTGGAATATCACTACCAAATACTATATATAGCCTATCAAAACACTCAACACTAATATAACGTTGGGCCAAAAAAAAATTTGAACCGATTAACTACTCTTTCTTTAAAGTGTTCTCGACATCAATGACAAAGCGATATCTCACGTCAGCCTTGGCAAGACGCTCCATGGCGGTGTTCACATAGCCCATCGGAATGACCTCCACATCTGCTCTTATATTGTGCTTTCCTGCAAAATCAATCATCTCTTGTGTCTCTTTCATTCCTCCAATGCAACTTCCAGCAATTAGCTTTCTCCCTGCATGTTCAAAACATAGTACAACGACCCAAGTAAGTTTAACAGAATAAATGATTGCACTGACTTTTAGTCCATGTCCTAATATTGCAGAATCATTATGCTCACTAGTTTTGAGCACGTGGCTACGCCACTCTGCCACAATTTGCATTGACCAATTTTTCAAAAAAATTCTCAATACATTTTTGCCCCTAAAACATAACAAATATTAAAATAATATAAAAACAATTATATTTTGTAATTGAAGATGTAAAATAGGGACAGAATCGTCCAATAGTTTGTATTGATAGAGACATCTCAATCAAAAAGTTGGCCACGCCATCAATAAAGTAAGTTTCATTTTTTACCTTTTAGCCCCTAAATAAAACAACTATTACATTTATATTTAGCTGACTTTTTTATATTTTAAAATAGAAATTGAGGGTAAAATCGTCTGAATTGGTGCGAACGGAATTTGCCACGGCCACGCCTCATTACAGTGTAGAATAGATAATTGTAAACACATTTGGAATGCTTTTATATCATCCCTATATTAATAATAAAGTAATGGTACAGTAAACCTTACCCATGAGCAACGGGAAAACAGGTAGCTCGAGCGGTTTGTCTGGTGCACCGACCATTATAATCTTTCCATGAGACTTCAATAGACCAATCAATGGCAGTAGAGAATGTTGTGCTGAGACGGTGTCAATGATACCATCCATTGTTCCCATGAATGCCTAAAAGATACAAACATTAACATGAGGCATGACTACCACCACAAAACACACTTCTGCTGTGAACAAGACAAATATTCGTTACCTGCATTTGCTCCTGATCTCGACTGACCAAAAATGAGTCTGCACCAAGATGCTCAGTTGCTTCCTTCTTCTTAGCAGGGGAGGTGCTGATTACAGTAACCTTAGCACCAAAAGCCTTTGCAAACTTCACAGCCACATGCCCGAGACCACCTAGTCCGACAACACCCACATGCATCCCAGGTTCACTAAGTCCGTAATATTTCAGTGGGCTGTATACTGTAATTCCAGCGCATAATAGAGGAGCACTTGCATCAAGTGGCAGGTTGTCTGGGATCCGCACCACATAGTGCTCATTGGCAACCATGGAATCAGAATATCCACCATATGTCATGGTTCCATCATAGTATTTCCCACCATAGGTGAAAATCATCTTGGGACAGTAATTTTCAAGACTTTTATTGCAGTTATCACAGGAATGGCAAGCCCCAACCAAGCATCCTACACCAACCTTGTCTCCAACTTTGAATTTGGTTACCTTGTTCCCCACCTCTGTCACAATGCCTACAATCTCATGCCTGCACAATAGACCATAAAGGATTCAAACACCATCTTACTATTTTCACTACTTAATTACTTTGACAAGTAAATATCATATTTAGTTGATGTCATATAGTGTTTGTTTAACAGACAACGCTAAAAATATATTGTGCCATATGTGTTCTTAATAAGAGTGAGAGCTGAGAATGACAAAAGCATGAAAGAAAGGAAAATAACTTACCCAGGGACCATAGGGTACCGAGACATGCCCCATTCGTTCTTAATGCTGTGAAGATCGGAATGACAGATCCCACAGAACAACACTTTGAAGGCTACATCATCTTCTCCAGTATTCCTATATAACAAACAATTCGACCATCAAATGAACAGTGGCTATCATTTTACTTCAGTTTGATTAATAAAAAAGATAATCACATTATCACATAACATGACTGTTGGCAGCCCTATAGCATAAAAGCCATTGCCGGGATTGTGCTTAAATGAACAACATGGTCAATTACTGCCGCTCTAAACCACAATATAATTATAGCAGAAATGTTAAAACACAATCCTGAAGGCTATGATATGCTGACTACGAAGAAAAAAAAGAAAAAAACTCCTAATTGACGACTATTAATTCGTACTGAGATACACAATCACTTGTATCTCAACGCAAGTCAATGTTTTGTATCTAATGAGTCCAAATAGGGAGTCGATTTCAGGGTGCTCGAGTAAAAACAATTTACATAATTTATAATCACATCGCCCATATTCAGATTCAAGTATGTTTCAACATTATGTATCCCAAGCAAGTATTCGGTTAGAATCATAGTACAAAATATCGTCACGAACGAACAGATAACCAAAAAAAAAAATCTTTTCCGTTACTAAAATTTTGTTTTCTTTTGTAAATTTTTTTTAGTGAAGATAAAGTTATCAATAACAAACAAAAAAGAGGACAGAAATTCAAAAAGCAAAGAGATAAATAAATAAAAACTGGATTGATGACATAAAAGGATATAATATCATCAATCTCTACTAAAAAAATATAGGGGTAAAATAGTCAAAGTAAAACCAAGATAAAAAAAAAAAAAAAAAAAAAATTATCACTGTTGCGGGACTGTAGAGGAGGGTCGCGGATTTTAAAGTAGTTTAGATATACCTTCTGGAGAAGTGGAAGGGAGAGAGAACACCAGTGTTATCTCTTGCTGCCCATCCAAAAGCTGCTTTTGGGTGTTGTGTTTCTGGAGATTTCGACATTATTCTTCTTTTTGTTTCTTCCTGTTTTATTTTACAAGAATTAGAGAGAAGCTAGAGAGTTACAGAGCAAGATTGAGAACGCGGAAGTGTATGTGAACTAGGGTTTGTTTACGTTTAAATAGAGCTAGAGAAGGAGTTTCTGGAAGGCTTTGATAAATAATAGTGACGTGATCAGTGATGATGTTCCAATAAAATTTGAGGTGGTCTGAACTCTGAACTCTGAAGTTGGACACTTTTTGGCTTGATGGTCACGAAATTTTTGGATCCAGATTCCACATGCTTTTCTAGATAAAATCTCTGCCTTTTGATTACCTATGTGAACTCTTGACCCTTTAAAAGTACCCATGCGAGCGATTGACTCGAGCTTCTAGTCGGTCCTCGGGTTACAAAATTTTCTTGATTTTTTATTCTAAATTTCTAATACAAAAAAATTAGGTAGGTGTCTCACAAAACTAAGGTCGGAATTCAAGCTAAACGAGCCGAGCTTTACTACATTTAAGTTTGGCTCATTAATTATATGAGATTTAAATTGAGCTCGAGCTCGGCTCATATCGTTAAACGAGCGAACTCAAGCCGAGTTTAAACGAGCTGAGCCCGAGTGGCTCGGTTATTTTACACTACAAATATACTATTTGATATAAACACGCTGAGCTTTGTCAAGCTCATTTATTACACGAGTTTTAATTTGAGCTCGAGCTCTGCTCATATAGTTAAACGAGCGAGCTCGAGCCGAACTCCGAACCGCTCGCCTCGAATTCCACCCTTACACAAAACCTACAATAGAAAACTTATTGAGGCAAAATTTTGAATAGAAATACAACAATACATAGAATGTAGAATATGATCACGTATAATGAAAAATTATAGAAGTATTATGTATGTGAGCTCCATTAGGACTTAATATTGACATTCAGAAAAAATGGGCTCGTCTTTATACCTGCTCATTAGATCATGAAAGTCTTGATGACTGATTGCAACTGCTATAATGAAAATGGACTGATGTGAGCTCCATTGACCCAATTGTAATATCAAATGTTATGACTTTAGCTCTATAAAAGTATAAAAGGATGACCCACATATTAATGAAAACAATTGGCACTTGACATATTTAAGTAAAATGGAAGGGACAGAGCGCGGTGAAAATTTCAACTTTGGTGTGTACAGTTGCAATCAGTCATCAGGACTTTCATAATCTAATGAGCAGGTATAAAAATGAGCCCATTTTTGCTACAATTGTCTAATGCTTAGTTTGTTTCTGGCCAAATAATTTTTTTAAAGACGAGCCCATTTTTGCTGCATTTGCAATCAGTCATCAAGACTTCCATGATCTAATGAGCAGGTATAAAGACGAGCTCATTTTTGCTGCAATTATCTAATGCTTAGTTTGTTTCTGGCCAAATAAAAATTGTCATGTGGTGATTGTGGTCATTGATAACGAAACTAAGAGTTTTACTCTGTTCCTCACGATAGTGACCCAATAATAACTTTGTTAGTCTGTAGTCTGTACAGTAGTCAGGTCAACTACATACCACTAGGGCCACCATAAAACAATTGTTTAATTGTTTTGATGTAAAAAATTATTATGGAAGGAAAGTAGTTGTTCCTCCCCTCCCCCACCCCCAGTCCCCCCACACAAGAAAAAAAAGAAAATTGCCCCGGCCCAAATTATTTTTCACTTATTTTTTTTGATAAAACCACAAGTTCACTAATTAATATAAATGGAAAATGGAAACTTCCAAAACCAAAATGTACAAATTTAGTAATACGTTTTTTAAGACCATTGAATTTGGATTTGTATCCGGGTAATTTTGGACACATCCATAAAAACATTCTCAAACCCCAATTTTAAAATAAATAAATAAAATGATTTTAGACACATTTAGCTTCCTAAATTACCCTTTTTTTTATTAGACGTATCCAAGATATTTATTGAATATGTAGACGAAGATGACGTGTTTAACCTAGTATCCTACGTGATTCACTTGTAAAAGAAGATGACGCCTTGCCAGTGGATAGAGTATGACTTCCTTTCCGAATGAGCTTATTTTCTGACCTCACGTGCGCCACGATCTAACTGATGGGAAACAATGGTTGATCTAGCTGAGCGATCTGTAACCTCCTTTGAGGAGCTAGCTCTGATGGTTTGCCTGTTGAAGTACATCTACTTTGTAGATATTTTTTCAGTTGTTCGTCTCCAACATTCCGCTGAGCTGGGTTGCCTTCCAAGTTGATTGCTTACAAGGAATTGTAGTTTGCTTAGGGGTGATTTCGGATCGGATCGGATCGGATTGGATAAAGGGCTTTCGGAAAAATTTCCAATTTTTTCGGATGACAATATCTTTTCCAAATCTGATCCAATTTTTTTCGGATGACAATTTTTTTTTCGAATTCGGAAAGTTCGGAAAATCGGAATTTTTTTGAAAATTTCGAAATCCGCAAAATATGAAAGTAAATCGGAAATTTGAATTATATAATCAGATTCTTTTTTAGAATAACCATTTTTTATCCGGTTAATACATTCATTTATCAATCATTTTGAAATGTATTAATTCAGTAAACAACTTAGACCTTTTAATACGTTCATTTAGCAAAAAAATTCTTCGGGTTAATGTATTAATTCAGTAAATAGGAATATGGGACAAATTGAGACATGTATTACAATGACAATATTGATTTCTTGAAGTTGTGAGAGAGACAATGTTCTATTTCTCTAAGGTTTTTATTTAGTTTGTAAACTATATATAGTTTTAATTTAGTAACTATATGAAATAGACCACTATATGTTAAAAATTCAGAAATTAATCGGAAATCGGATCGGATCGAATTTTGAAAACACATCCAATTTCGATCCAATTATTTTTCAGAAAAATCGGATATCGGAACACAAATATCATTACCAAATTCGGAAAAAATTGGGGTTAGGAAAAAAGGAAAAAGAGACCCTAAGTTTTTTGCAAGCTTAGCCGCCCGAACATTTTCTTTGTTGAGATTTTGTTGAAGAGCAAATCTACGATGTTAAGTTTTAAGAGTCGATGAAGCCCTTCCACCTCACTAAATTTGTTACCAGCAAGATATAGTTCCTTTAGGCTGAGTCCAATGACTCCCTATCCCTTTAAAAGTAGAGCTAAAGTCAATAGATTTTACTCTCTATCATTAATTTCCTCTTTATATATACAAATGATTTTACTCTCTATCTCTATTTTACTCTCTATACTATAAAATAGATAGAAGTAAAATCATTTGTATATATACATAGAAAAATAATGATAGAGAGTAAAATATGTTGATTTTAGCTCTATTTTGTTGACTTTAGCTCTACTTTATTGACTTTAACACTACTTTTAAAGGGATAGAGAGCCATTGGACTCAGCCTTAGAGATGGACATGAAGCTAGCCCTTCAAAAAAGAAAAGTTGGGAGTTAATTAGCCGAGGAACTCAAAATCTATTACGACGTCAATCCGGACACAGGTGGCACTTGTTTTTAGGGGAACTGATTTACTTTTTTCCTTTTCTTGAAGGTATAAAAGATCACTAGTATACTAGCATAAGATATAGATAACCAACAAAAAACAACACAGGAAAGAAGCAACAAAGTTCAATAAAATTCAGCCTTAGATAACCTCTGTTGTCAGTGACGAGGCAAGGCACTATATTTCCTACAAACGCCTTGGCGGCGCCGGACTAAGCCTTTGACGCCATGCCCACAACAATTTTAACTAAAATTGACGCCTTGAGTGCCTCAACAGAATTGGCGCCTCGGCAGCCCCTTGGACAGCATTGCGGATAACACAAAATCCCAAGAGAAGTGAATAACTCAAAAGGATCCCCTCCCTTCCAACAACTCAAAAGGAAACACATCCCTCCATCGCTTCCAACAACCCAAAAGGGGTCTGATCCCTCCCTCCGAACAACTGAAAAGGGATTCCCCTCCCAGCCTCTCTACGTCCTTGGATCTAACACACAGAAAGGTGACATCCACGAGGGCTTCATAAGGCGGTAATGGAATATAATATATTGAAAAGATCGAGATATAAAGAAGAACTTGAATAGATTATAGTAAACAAACTTCAGATGGTTAGATGTCTCACAAAACCTATAATAGAAAACTTATTGACCGTATAATGAAAAATTCTAGAAGTAATATGTATGTGAGCTCCATTAGGACTCTTAAAAGGAATTTTTTTCATAATGAAAAGCTACCTTAATGATTTCTTTCCAATTTTTTTTAGTCACAATTAGTTTTTCACACTAGCTGACAAAAGTTTGTAACTGTAGGTTAGTTGTGCACTCGATCATGAGCATTTGGTAGTTTTGTTGTTACCAACGACAAATGGTAGGTCTAGGTTTTTCTTCTTTTGTAAATTGGAAGAAATTATCACTATTTTAAAAATGATATGGGAGCTGTTAATGCACAAATTTAACCAATCCGTAATTTGGGCATTACACCATATATGATCTTAGCTTGGTAGAGATCCATTGGAAACGTATTTGATCAGTAAAGATTACACATAATAAAGATAAATAGACACAATAATTTAATTAGTTCGGCATAGTCGTTTACGTCCACAAAGTTTGGATAGTTTATTAATGGAGGTTACAGTTGCGGTGATTACAATGATTTGAGTGTGTATAGAATGAGTTCATAATTTACCCCATTCTATGTACATGTGTTAAGGCATTGGAAACCATTAAAAAGTGAATGAAAAGATACAGAGGAAGCCCCCGCCCTTTGAGAGTGTGGAGATATGTCATTTATGTAGCTGTGATTGATGGAGCGAACAAGTGTTGACTTATGCAAATAGTATGTTACCACTTGTGTAGTAGGTGTAACATGTGAAACAAGTGGCAACATGTGGGAGATAACAGCGCTTTTCCTCTTCCTTTGGGGCTACCTCGCTGGCCATAACTTCAACTAACCCTCCTCCTCCCTCTCTCTTCCCCCCAAACCCCTTCTCCTTTTCCCCCATCCCTCCCCCTAACCCAACCCCCCCCCCCCCCCCCCCCCCCCCCACCCCGCGTTTCTTGTCTTCTTTTGGTTCTTCCACAACGCTGATTCCTTTTATGGCTTGGAGCCAAGGCCTGGCCTGAGGATAGTGGGGTATCTATCTCTGGTTGTTAGGTGTTTTGGGCTGGCAGCTGAATAGGGGAACCATGAGCATCTTAACTGAGATAGAAATAGTCCAGAAAGAAGACAATTGCAACACCAATCAGATTGAGGCCCTTCAACAGAACATGAAAAACCTATTCTTTGGAAAGAAAAGGACTAAAGTTATAGAGATTAACTGCATTAATATAGAGGAAATCGTCATTGAGGAGCTTACTCTGATTGGAAAGTTTCTTGGTAGATACCCAATAAAGCTGGAGGAGGTCGGAAAAGATATCTATAGAATCTGGCAAACAAAAGGCAGAATAACTCTTGAGCGCCTGGATAGGGAACATGTAAAGATGGTTTTTGAATCTGATAAGGAATGGCAACATGTGCTACACAATGGCCCGTGGATGCTGGAAGGTCAGGTATTCTCTGTAAAGGCATGGTGAAGAGGATGGAGTTTAGATGACTACCAGTTTGATCTAGTCAATTTCTGGGTACAAGTTTGGGATCTTCCAAAGGAAAGAATAAACAAGGTTAATGTCTGGAAGATTGGGGCTGGGCTGGGGAAGGTCTTGGAAGTGGACATATCTTGTCCACTTGAGTTCAACCAACAGGTGGCTCGGATCCGAATAGAGATGGATGTTAAAGAAAGACTGCAGAAGGACCAATAGATCAAGTTGGAAATAGGAGAAGAGATAGTGGTTAGATTTAAGTATGAGAAGTTGGAGATGTTTTGCTATTTCTGCGGCGTTATTGGGCACGACCAGCTAGCATGTAGACTGTGCAATCAACACCGATATGATCTGATGAAATGTGGAAGGTCTCTGAAGGATGTCAAACAAAATTTTAACAGCCAAATTAAAGCTATTAAGTTTTATAATGGGGTTGCTTTTACAGGGAAACAATCTCTCATTATAGTTGGGATCCCATCTAAGCTACGTTTTGAAGAAACTCCGACATCGGAAAGAATGTTCTGGGAATATGGTGGCCGGAAAAATATGGTAAGGAATAAACAGGACAGCTGGGTAGGGCCTATGGCAGCTGACACAGGGGAAGAAAAAGACAAAAACAAGGAAGGAGCAGTGGAGTCAGGAACAGGATTCAGAACTACAGTCTCAACGGCTACCCCAACGGATACCCCAACGGATACCCCTAGTAAGCCAATGGTCGCCATGGGAGCTGAGACCAATTCAAATGGGGAACAAGGACATGGGCCTCATGCCCAAAGGTTAGGAGTAAAGAAACAGGGGAGTGGGCTAAAAGACCTAACTGAAAGGGGGAAACACCTAAGCCCACAGGTTAACCAGCTGGGTCTAGATCTTGTGATGATGGATGCTCGAGCGACTTTGGGCTTAGTCCACTCTGGAAAGATTTGGGATGATAAGATGGAGGCCTCTCACGTAGAAGTGGTTTGGGATTTGGATACCTCTAATAAAGAAGATTAGGTGGAAGGAATGGTTGATAAGTGCAATAGGAGTAGGACAGAGGAAGATATATTAGGTGAACAAAGTGATTATCCATCTCCCAAAAAACCTACGCTTATTTTCAAAAATGGTTCCTCGAGCCTCAAAAGTTCTGTATCAGGCCAACCAAGCCAGAAGCTGCATATGCAAGAGGACCAAGCTGGCAAGCAAGCAACCAACCACAATAGACCAACATGTGGTAGAGGCTTTAAACTCATGGTTTCCCGAGGTGGAAGAGAAAAGGGCTCCAGAGCTGAGCTTAAAGCAAGGCTGGAAAGAGACGAAAGGGAGCAAGGAGAGATTTTTAAAAGAAAAGAAAAGAGAAAATTAGATCTGAGTTGTCTCAAGGAATGGGATATGGTGATGAATGGGGGAGTTGGATGGGTTAGGAGAAGCAAAAGGGTAGTAGAACAAAGGTCAAAGAAAGCTAAGCAAGAGGCAGCTGAGATGAGAAATCAGGGGAAAGGGCACCTTCTGATTCCCGAAAATGATCATATAATGCAAGTATCGAGTGATTCAGCCATATCTAACTCCTCAGAGAAGTATATTGATATTGTTTCTACTACAAATCCTACCCTAACTGTATCGGAGGAGACGATGGATACAACAGCAAATGAGTCAGGAATTTCAGAAGAGATGAATGGGGAACATCAAGTACCAATGGTGTCACACCCCGAATTTCGACAGAATTCGGAAAAAACAATATTTGTTCCCGACTCTTCGATCTTCGAGGTGTGACGCACTCTCAACTCCTAAAAACCCATAAATAGTTTAAATATGCGGATAATTTAAAAACCAATAAAAATTTCAAACTTAAACAAAAGTCATCTTCATTATAAAAATTTACAAATGAAAATGCAAATAACTTTATCTCAACTGAAAATCTATATCACCTCAAAGGAAAACAAAGCATATCTTGAAATGTGACGCTAACGCAAACCACGAGCAGCAACCAATCTTCTTCAACACTAAACCTGTCAATACTTATCAACTATATATGTTCATTTAATGAACACACCCGATAAACAAACATGCAAATCGGGTCAGCATTATAAAAATGCTGGTGTGAGTAGCTCTAAAATACAATATATAATTATACATATACATACACAATCCTTAAGGTAGTTTGTTTGTCACCTCAATTTCGGCTGCATCGGGAAAAACATTATTTGTTCCCCGATTCTTCGATCTCAGGAGGTGTGACGACTCTCAACTTCCAAAACCCATAAAAAGTTTTAAATATGCGGATAATTAAAACCAATAAAAATTTTAACTTAAACAAATGTCCTCTTCATTACAAAATTTACAAATAAGATTAGGTTACAAATCTCTTTTCAATAACTCCTTATTTAACATTACAAATGAAAGTACAAATACATTGTCTCAGGTGAAAATCTATATCACCTTAAGGGAAAACAAAATACAAATGCTACTTATGAAACCCCCACCTTCTTCAACACTAAACCTGTCAAAACTTATCAACTATGTTCATTGAATGAACACACCCGATAAGCAAACATGCAAATCGGTCAAGATTATAAAAATTTGGTGTGAGTAGCTCTAAAACAAAATATACTTATACAAATATATCCATAATCCATCGTAGGTTAGTTCCTCCACCGAGGTTTTAACTTTAAGCGACTAATACAACATCCTTAAGTACAATAATCTAAAGGGTAGTTCCTCCCTCGAGGCTTTAACTTCCCACTAACCACACAACAAACTATCGCATCATAAATAAGGCATTTAGTTCCTCCACGAGTTTTTAGGTTATAACTAAACTATGACCACCAAACATATACAATCATCTAAGATATATTATTTACCAACATATTACCATAATTATATTAGTTTAGACTTTCTTTTGTGTCCCTAAAATCACGTCAGATCTATGTCTTACCTAGTTTTCCGGCTACCACAACAACCTATTTAACATGTACATCCACATCCGCCCCCTTACATAATGAACCACTCCGTCGTAACCACCACTCGGCGGGATGCCGCGACCGGGTAAATCCTCACCGCGGAAGCAATTATGTAAGTAATCGCCACTATTCGGCATAAAAATATTAGCGGCATCATCGTTCTATTTTTGCGAGCGGAATAATCCGACCAACTATTCGGGTTTTCGCCCGGAGGGCCATTCAAATTTTCTTGAAGCGAGGAAGAAGGGCGGGCGCCAGGCCATTGATTAACTAAACGCCGGGAGGGCCAATCACATGAGTTGTGGTAGTCGGGGTTCTAGGATTTTCGTTACGTAATTTATTCAGTGTGTCATCGTTAATGACTCATAAACATTCCACTATATCACGCGCGGTGTCAATTACCTTATTGCACTAAGCCATAATATTTAGAAACATCTCAATTATATCTCATAACCAAAATTCATTCTTTCACGTGCCAATATATTATTGCACTACACCCACACCCCGTGGCAAACATTCACCAATACTATGCTACATCATAGTAGCATCTTACATATATAATAATGGGTTTGATATACATTTCTCCAAGATATTGCATTAATATATATATATCCCAACATATTATATCATGTCACAATGCTTCAACGTTATCACATACATTTTGATAGCATATTAGGAATATAATGTCTCCTAACATCTCAATATCGTCACGTGTCAAAAATACACAACATCAAGGTCAAATCTTTCTTAGATAATGACCACCAAATTATACAAGCTTCCACAAAGATTTTATTACTATATGTGTCCATATAATATACACATAAAACGTAGGTCCACGATCTACAATCAAAGCCCAATATATACATGCTTTACACTACACACATCAAATCTAAATTAGATAATGACCAACCAAGTTATACAATCTCAACAATATTTTATTACTATATTTATCCATATAATCAAATATGTGAAAAAATGGAAAAGTCAACATTCCCAGTCAACGGTCAACAGTCAAAGTCAACGGTCAACGGTCAAAGGTCAACCCATCATGGTCAAGGTCAAACTCAACATGTCATGGTCAAAGTCAAAGTCAACATGTCCTGGTCAAAGTCAAAGTCAACCGTCAAGGTCAACGGTCGATGGTCAAAGTCAATTCATCATTGTCAAAGTCAAAGCTCGTTTCAGAGGTGTCGACGGGTTAGGTGGTCATAGCCATGGTTCATGGCTAGGTCAGTGCATGGGCTCGTGGGCTCATGACCAAGGTCATAGTCCGGACCTAACCGCCAAGCCCAAACCTTAGAACCCAAAGTCTAAAAGTCCACTTATTTATTCTAATTCGACCTATTGGATCTATTTTAAGTCCATGGATCGCCCAAACAAGACTAGAAACGGCCCCAAAAAAAAGCGAATCGCCCAAAACACAACCGAAGTTCGCCCTAAAAATTAAACCGCCCAATCAAAACTAAAGTGGTAGCTGGCCCCATCAACTAATAAAAATCGCCCATAGAAACAAATGAAAGCCCAACCAACTAAAACAAGATAGGCCCCAAAACCAAAACCAGCGGGTTTTGCCCAAGGCCCAAACCGAAATCAGCGTGTTCATCTTCTTCCCTCTCCACCAAAACCAGCCACCACACACCTCCACACAACCACCAATTTAACAAACCGAAAATGGAGAGGGTACAAACCCCCACCACTTTAATAAAACAAAAAACTCTAATTCATACAATCCTAACTTCATCAATTCTAGATCTAAATATCATTTCGCCACCATTAATGGTTCTTCCACCTCCACTCGACAGCCCCCAAGCACTTCAAACACACCCCTTCAATCCATCATCACTCAACCAACCAAAACAATCAACAAAACAATCAAAACATTAAAAATCGATTCTTTTCAAGGTGTGCGCCATTGATGGCGTCAACCACCTCGGCTGACCCTCCCACAACTCCAACATCCACACCCATCCATAGACCAACCCACCATACAAAAACAGCTCAAACCCAAGACAAATACATTCATAACCAAAAATTTAATGCAAGAATGGCCGAAATTTTTGATGAAGGGAGGAGGTTAGGGGCTCGCGCCTCCCTTCACCACCACCTACCGGTGTAGACAAGCATTACTAACAATCTACTAAGGTTTTAAACATTCACAAGTAATGATAGTATTTGAAGAGAAAACAAACAGAAAATGGACGATGAACAGAACTTAGTTTTGGGAAGTACAGTTAACTGTGTGTTTGTATACGGGAAAAACAGGAAAATAAACTACTCACGCACAACAGTTAACATAAACAGTATTGGCCGCCATTAACACATTGTTCAAAGCTTCCAACAGTTTAATTACAATCCGAACTATAACAAGGTTTAATAAAACAAAAAGACACGAAGTCCAACACAACAGTATAATGAACAGTAAAATTAGTGAAATCATAGGACAATAAAACGGTTTCGGTATTCAGGTGAAATAGCAAAATAGCTACTCAGATGAATGAGCGGCTACTTGAATTTCTCGAGTCCGAAGTTTAGCCGTTCCACCCACCCCAGAAATCCAAACTTTAAGCTCGCCTCCATTTTAATATTCTATTATTTCTCCTCAACCCTATTTTCTAGAAAATGTGTTTATATACTTGGGTCCTAAAACCCAAGCCCAACACCGACTTCGGTCCCAAAACCAGGCCCACGTATCCCGAGTCCGATCCGACGAATTTTGAAAATAAAATAATTAAATTAATTAATTAAATAGATAAAAACGTATTTTTGAAATACAGGCGTTACAGCTATACACATCTCAAAAGAATCTCGTCCCGAGATTCAGAAGTAAAGCTATACGAACAAAAACGTTGGTTATTAACTTAGAACCTATACAAGAATGCACGTTGATTAAACTTAAGCAAGATAACATTGATATTAATTATTTTAAATAATACCCGAATATATATCCTCATGCCATTACAAAACCTATTACAGTTTAACTGTCTATATTAAAACAAATTATTATTGTCCCTTAAATACAAGATAAATATATCATTACTCATAAGCATGCAATTTCTTGACACGTAGCAGACTCTACGAAAAAAAATAATATTCTACGTAACTAATCAATAATATGGAGAAAGTTCATCCCGGTATAAAATATTAGGGAGTCTTTCATTATCATGCACCAAAGAAAAATTTGTGTCATGATACACTTAAAATAAAAATCACTCATGTCATTGATACTACAATAAACTTTATATTACTTTAGTCATGCTCTCTAAATATTAAATTTAAAACAACCCTTGAATCCTAATTCATGCTTTTTGGATCAAATATAGCATTATCAAAAAAATAATAATTTCATATTCATCTATCAAAATCATATAGACTGAAACAAAACAATTCAGAATAAATACTCGAATATGCAAAAATCATGTGAAACTAATTTAACGATATTAATCAATTATATACGCACGGTAATAGTTCACTTATATACAATAATATAAAAATGTGTATACGCAAGTATACACCTCTCAAAAAGAATAGACGTGTATACGCAAGTATATACATCTCAAAAAGAATACACGTATATTTTATTATTATATTCAATCTATTTCTAACTAATCACCTCTAACAGATTAATCTCTTATACTTTAAAAATACTATCCATCCATTACAATGTAATGAAAGTGAGGCGAGATAGTTCCTCCAACACCGAGGCAATTAGTTCCTTACTCAGTACGTCACAAAGCCATCAGATAATACAACTCATTCAATCAGATTAAAATATCTCATTGTTTCTTGAATAATAACCTAACACTCAAATACAAAGTTCACAGACAGGGTGAAAACGAACATCAACAATAAAACAATATTATAACAGCACACATCATTTTGATCAAATCCATTAATCATTAACATATTACACATATAACCACTCATCATATGATAAGGAAAATTAAAAGCATTTCATATGCACTCCACAAGTAACTAATATAAATATACACATCACACGTACAAACCAATCAAGAAAAATATTGACTCTCTTTATTTCTATATCTCTTTTATTTTATTTGTAAAAATAAAACAACTAGCGGAAATAGTTTTAAAAATAATACTTCCTAAACACTACCCATAAACCACGATCCGAGAATCACCTAGACTCACCTAAGTCTAAGCTAACCAAATGCTCTGATACCAAACTGTCACACCTCAATTTAATTTCTGGCACTGAAAACATTATTTGTTCCGACTCTTCGATCTCAGAGGTGTGACGACTCTCAACTTCCAAAACCCATAAACAGCGGTTTTAAATATGCGGATAATTAAAACCAATAAAAATTTTAACTTGAACAAATGTCCTCTTCATTACAAAAATTTACAAATAAGATTAGGTTACAAATCTCTTTTCAATAACTCCTTATTTAACATTACAAATGAAAGTACAAATACACATTGTCTAGACCGAAAATCTATATCACCTTAAGGAAAACAAAATACATCACGAAATGCAATGCTAACATAAAACCACAAGCAAAGCTGACCCACCTTCTTCAACACTAAACTGCCAAAACTTATCAACTATGTTCATTGAATGAACACACCGATAAACAAAACATGCAAATCGAATTGAGATTATAAAAATCTTTGGTGTGAGTAGCTCTAAAACAACATATACTTATACAAATATATCCATAATCCATAATGGCAGGTTAGTTCCTCCACCGAGCTGCTTTAACTTTCAACGACTAATACAACATCCTTAAGTACAATAATCTAGGCGGGTAGTTCCTCCAATCAGCCTTTTAACTTCCCATTATCCACACAACAAACTATAATGATCATAAATAAGGCATTTAGTTCCTCCACCGGAGGCTTTAGGTTATAACTAAACTACTAAACCAAACATATACAATCATCTATCTAGAGATATATTATTTACCAACATATTACTATAATTATATTAGTTTAGACTTTCTTTGTGTGTCCCTAAAATCACGTCGTATCTATGTCTTACCTAGTTTTCGCGGCTACCACAATCGCTACCCAACAACATGAACATGTACATCCATGCCTCCCCTTACATAATGAACCACTCATGCGTAACCACCTCGCGGGATGCATGACACCGTAAATCCTCACACGGAAGCAATTATGTAGTAATCGCCACTATTCGGCATAAAAATATTGCGCATCATCGTTCTATTTTGCTAACGGAATAATCCAGCCCACTATTAAATTAATGCCAAAACCATTCACTTCATTGAAATATATATACGCCGAAGGCCATTCAGATTAGCCCCGAAACGCCAGAGGGCCAATCACATGAGTTGTGGTAGTCGGGTTCTAGGATTTTCGATTCGTAATTTATTATTGGTGTCATCGTTAATGACTCATAAACATTCCACTATATCGATGCGGTCAATTACCTTATTAAATTTAAGCCATAATATTTAGAAACATCTCAATTATATCTCATAACCAAAATTCATTCTTTCACGTGCCAATATATTATTGCACTATACCACACTCCCGTGGGCAAACATTCACCAATACTATGCTACATCATAGTAGCATCTTACATATATAATAATGGAGCGTATATACATTTCTCCAAGATATTGCATTAATATATATATATCCCAACATATTATATCATGTCACAATGCTTCAACGTATCACATACATTTTGATAGCATATTAGGAATATAATGTCTCCTAACATCTCAATATCGTCACGTGTCAAAAATACACAACATCAAGGTCAAATCTTTCTTAGATAATGACCACCAAATTATACAAGCTTCCACAGCATTTTATTACTATATGTGTCCATATAATATACACATAAAACGTAGTACAAATAAACAGTCCACAGTCTACAATCAAAGCCCAATATATACATGCTTTACACACTACTCACATCAAATCTAAATTAGATAATGACCAACCAAGTTATACAATCTCAACAATATTTTATTACTATATTTATCCATATAATCAAATATGTGAAAAACTGGAAAAGTCAACATTCCCAGTCAACGGTCAACAGTCAAAGTCAACGGTCAAAGGTCAACCCATCATGGTCAAGGTCAAACTCAACATGTCATGGTCAAAGTCAAAGTCAACATGTCCTGGTCAAAGTCAAAGTCAACGGTCGATGGTCAAAGTCAATTCATCATTGTCAAAGTCAAAATGTTCAAAGGTGTCGACGGGTTCGGGGTCATAACCATGGTTCATGGCTAAGGTCAAAGGTGCATGGCTCATGGGCTCATGACCAAGGTCATAGTCCGGACCCAACTGGCCAAGCCCAAACCTTAGAACCCGAAAGTCTAAAAGTCCACTTATTTATTTTACCTGACCCAATTGGATCTATTTTAAGTCCCATGGACCGCCCCAAAGACTAGAAACGGGCCCCAAAAGCGAAACCGAATCTGGCCTAAAACATTAACCGAAGTTCGCCCGAAAATTAAACTGAAACCGGCCCAATCAAAACTAAAGTGAGCTGGCCCCATCAACTAATAAAAATCGGCCCATAGAAACAAATGAAATTCCGGCCCATCCCAACCAACTAAACAAGATAGGCCCAAACAAAACCAACAGGTTTTGGCCCAAGGCCCAAACCGAAATCACTGTTCATCTTCTTCCCTTCTCTCCTCCACCAAAACCAGCCACCACACACCTCCACACAACCACCAATTCCAACAAACCGAAAATGGAGAGGGTACAAACCCCCACCACTTTAATAAAACCAAAAACTCTAATTCATACAATCCTAACTTCATCAATTCTAGATCTAAATATCATTTCGGCCACCATTAATGGTTCTTCCACCTCCACTCGACAGCCCCCACGCACTCAAACACACCCCCTTCAATCCATCATCACTCAACCAACCAAAACAATCAACAAAACAATCAAAAACATTAAAAATCGATGCATTGGAGAGCGTCAAGGCGTCGCCATTGATGGCGTCAACCACCTCAAACTGACCCCCCACAACTCCAACATCCACACCCATCCATAGACCAACCCACCATACAAAAACAGCTCAAACCCGCACAAATACATTCACAACCAAAAATTTCTCAATAATGCAGTAATTAATTAAATAGATAAAAACGTATTTTTAAAATACGGGCGTTACATAGTTCCTCCACCGAGGCGCCTTAACTTTCCACGACTAATACAACATCCTTAAGTTCAATAACTAAGGCGGGTAGTTCCTCCATCGAGGCCTTTAACTTCCCCTAACCACACAACAAACTATATGCGATAATAAAAGGCATTTAGTTTCCACCACGCTGTTTTAGGTTCTAACTAAACTATAACCACCAAGCATATACAATCATCTATCATTAACCAACATATTACCATAATTATATTAATTAAGGCTTTCTTTGTGTCCCTAAAATCATGTCGTCATTATCTATGTCTTACCTAGTTTCCCGGCTACCACAATCGCTACCCGGCCGAACATGTACATCAACATGCCTCCCCTTACATAATGTACCACTCCATGCATAACTACCGGCGGGATGCCGCGACACGAGGTAAAGCCTTACGGAAGCCATTATGTAAATCGCCGATATTCGGCATAAAGTATCGCGTCTCGTTCCAATATTTGAGAACGGAATAATCAAGTCACTATTGGCTCGATTGCCCAACACATGGGTCAATCAACATCTTATATATACACCTACACAAGGGCCAATCATATCACATCGCCAATACGGGGCAAATCACATGAGTTGTGGTAGTCGGGTTCTAGGATTTTCGTTCGTAATTTATTCGGGTGTCATACATTTATGACTCATAATCATTCCACTATATCGCGTGCATGGTCAATTACCTTATTGCACTACACAATATTTAGAAATATCTCAATTATATCTCATAACCACTTTCATTCTTTCACGTGCAATATATTATTGCACTACCACAATCCCGTAGGAAATAACCACAAATACTCTACTAGCATCTCACAGATAAAATAATGGAGTGTCTATACATTTATTTCTCCAAAACTATTGCATTTAATATATATATACCAACATATGATATAATGTTACAATATCAACGTCAAATCTTAATTAGATAATGACCACCAAATTTATACAAGCTTCCACAGCATTTTAGCATTTGATTTGTCCATACAATTTACAACATAAAATGTAGCACAATTAAACAGTCTACAGTCCACAATCAAAGCCCAATATATATATATATATATATATATATATATATGTTTTACACACAACTCACGTCAAATCTTAATTAGATATTGACAAACAACGTTATATAATTTTTGATAATATTTTATTATTGCAATAGTCCATAAAATCAAATATGTGAAAAACTAGAAAAAGTCAACGGTCAAAGTCAAAGTCAAAGTCAACACGTCATGGTCAAAGTCAACACATCATGGTCGAAGTCAAACTGTCATTGTCAAAGTCAAACTGTCGTTCCATGTTCAACAGGTTCAGGGTCATAGCCATGGTTCATGGCTAAGGTCAAAGGTGCATGGCTCATGGGCTCATGACCAAGGTAATAGTTCGGACCCAACCGGCCAAGCCCAAACCTTAGAACCCGAATGTTTAAAACCAACTTATTTATTCCACCTGACCCAAATGGGGACATAAGGACCAGCCCACATAAATTAGAAACCGGCCCAAAGAAAACTAATTAAATTGGTCCAAAACACAAATGGGTTCGCCCAACGAATTGGTAAAAAAGGCCAATCAAAACAAAATAGAATCGGGCCCAACAACAAATGAAACTGGCCCATAGACTAAGCCAAATTGGTCTGGCCCAAACAAAACAAGCTAGGGCCCAAGAACTTAAACCGACCCAGGCCCAAGCCCAAGCCCAAGCCGTCATCTTCTCCAACTGCCACCACCAAAACCGGCCACCACTCCTCCACACACCACCCATTTTTAACCAGGCGGTTTTAATCCCTGCAAAAACCCTTACCTCTTTAATTAAGGCAAAAACCTCAAATCCTAAAATCCACACTTCACCAAAACTAGATCTAAAAATCATTCCTGCCGCCATTAACGCTTATACAACCTCCGACAGCCCCCACCCAATCCAGTAAATCGTTGGGTTTTGATCCCCATTAACAACTAAAGCTTTAGGGCATACTAAAAAAAATCCCAATCACAACTCACTGCTCACCAATGGCGTTCGGCACCATTGCGCGCCTTCTCAAGCTTTCTCCAAACTTCAATGACCCAAACATAAATCCCAAACAATCCGATTTCTATCCTCTTCCTCTATCTGGCGAAAAGACGTTATGATGGGTAATCATCTTGAAATTAGACATATCATCAGCATGCGTGTGTGTTGGGGGATGTATGTCTCGAGGATAATTAGGTGCTCATATGTATTACAAGCTTACATACATTTCATGTGGTGGCGGCGTCCATGTAATACGGACAAGTTATATGCCATAGGTCCCCAACGCAACAACATCCTAACCAACAATACACCATCGATTTTGAACCTGGCAGTTTAACCACCGATCCCCCAACCCGACGGTACCAACAACTCACCCTCAACCCCAAAACGCGAAAACGCATTTTGAATAACTAGATCTACATTGGATAATGAATAACTAGATCTACATAAATCCTTAGTCGATTGATTTCTCGATCTTTATCATTGGATCCGGACAAGTTCTCCGGAGACAGCTCGGTTCTTAAAACAATAATCAATATGGTAATGGCAGTTAACCTGAAATAATATACAATACTAAAATTGAACCATAACACACCCAAAACAGAATCACAATCCAGTATGTCAACAGAAAAAACTCGACAGTAACAAGAATTTTATAAAAATAAAAAAATCTATAAAACATCTACTCACAATAATGAACAGCTCGACGAAATTCCTCCGAATTCGAGTCGTTGCGCTCCACGCTCTAGCAAACGAGTTTCTAGCTCTGCCTCCATTTTTATTATTTTTTTTTCTCCAAGAACCCTATTCTCTAGAACAATGTGATTATATACTTGGGTTTGAAACCCAAGCCCAACACAGACTCGGGCCCAGAAACCAGGCCCACATATCCAAATCCAATCAAGCCGATTTTTAAATAAATAATTTAATTAATTAATAAATAGAAAAAATATGTATTTTAAATACGGGCATTACAAATGGAGTTTTATTTTTCAGATAATGAAGAGGAGCTGGAAAAAGAAGGGGGAAATCAGAATCAAAGGGGTAGGCATGGACATGAGGCAGATGAGGAAGAGCTAGTAATCCAACCAGCACCGTTGGCTATCGATGACTCAACTGTGGATAGAAATGATGTCCAAGGAACACAAAGGACACAGAGGGAACAAAGATATGCTGGGGTGAGCAAGACATGTTCAGAACAGAGGTTGGAGGAAGAGCAAAGCATGGGGAACTCTTACAGTGGGGGTCTGGATACTCCTCCAGGGTTCGCGGCGGCTGTCCCATCACAGCTGCCTTGGTATCAATGACGATCCACGCCTGGAACTGCCGGGGGATAGGTACTACCACGGCGGTTCAACAACTAAAAGACCTGATGGGTAGGCACAATGTAGATATAGTGTGTTTGGCAGAAACTAAAGCTAGTAAATAGGGTATTGGTAGGCTAAGTAAGAAGCTCAAGCTTAGTGGACATTTTGCGGTTCCTGCACAAGGTCTAAGTGGAGGTCTGGCAATTCTATGGAAAGAAGGAGTGGACATGGAGATTCTGGGGGCATCTCGCAATCAAGTCACAGGTAAAATTTCAAATTATTTTAGTCCTGCTGACTGGTTATTTTCTTTTGTATATGGGGAACCAGCTGCCCACAATAGGAAAAAGGTTTGGGATGAGTTGAGGGGACTAGCCCCTCTGATTCCTGGTCCTTGGTTTTGTTTGGTGACTTTAATGCCATAACTCAGTTGAATGAGAAGGTGGGGGGAGGAGAAGTATCTTTACTAAGAGTATGCATGAGTTCAACAGCTCTTAATCAATGATCTTGGCTTGGTGGACTTGGGATTTAAGGGACCCAAGTTCACCTGGAGCAATAATCGAAGACCAGGAGCCCATGTTCTTGAAGGCTGGATAAAGCTCTGGCCTCTCCTGAGTGGCTAACTTTGTTCCTTCATGCCCTTGTCCAGACTGTGGCTAATGCCTCCTCTGACCATATTTCTCTTATTATTAAGATGGTTAACAAGGAAGAGTATAATCCTAGACCTTTCAATTTTTTTAATATGTGGCTCACTAATGATATGTGTAGACCTGTGATAGAGAAAGCTTGGGATGCTATAACTCATGACCTACCTGATAGCAACTTGATACATAAGCTTAACAAGACTAGGGTGGATCTGTCTGTGTGGAATAAAGTTGTGTTTGGTAACATCTTCTCGAATATCAAGGCTACTCAAAAGGAACTGGACAAGGTCTTGGCTAAGACTTTCTCTATTGAGAATTATAATAAAGCTAAAGAGTTGAAAGAGACTCTGCTGGACTAGTATGATAAGGAGGAGGATTTTTGGAAACAAAAGTCCTCCACTGACTGGATTAAGAATGGGGGGAAAACTACCAAATTCTACCATCTTTCAACAATATATAGAAGGAGGAAAAATAAAATTGAGAAAATAAAAAATGAAGATGGGATTTGGCAGGAAGGGAGAACTGCTGTGGGAAACTCTCTCAACCACTATTTTTCTGAGATTTTTCATTCTGATCAACCTGAAAGGGATGATCAGATTATGAATCTGTTCCACAGAATAGTGAGTGAGAGAGAGAATGAGATTCTCATCAGTACCCCTAGTAAGGAAGACATTTGGAAGGTGGTGAATAAAATGGGCAGCCTTAAAGCCCCTGGTCCTGATGGTTTTCAAGGTGTTTTTTATAAAAAGTGTTGGGGCATTGTTGGTCCAGTTGTGGTGGCTTTTGTGCAAGACTTCTTTACCAATGGGCATCTTAATCCTAGTTTCAACGAGACCTACATTGCCTTGATACCTAAGATGGCGAATCCTGATCATGCCTCCAAATTTCGTCCTATCAGCCTATGCAACTTTGGGTACAAGATTGTATCAAAAGTTCTTGCCAATAGGCTGAAAGGGCTGTTGAACAGGATTGTGTCTCCTTTCCAAGGGGCCTTCATCAAAGGAAGGAGCATTGGGGACAATGTAGGTCTTGCCTGTGAGGTGTTCCATAATATGAAAAACATGAAACATAAGGGAGAGGGATGGTGTACCCTTAAACTAGACATGGCTAAGGCCTACAATAGGGTGGAATGGACCTTTGTAGATAACATCTTTGAACAACTTGGGTTTACAAACAAGTGGAGAAGCATGATTCACCAGTGCTTATCCACTGTTTCATTCCAAGTTATGCTTAATGGCTCTCCTTTGGAGAAGGTGATTCCTGAGAGAGGGCTGAGACAAGGGGACCCCCTATCCCCATATATCTTCATCTTGATCTCGGAGGCCCTCTCTAGGATGATTGCTAGAGCTGAGGTCAACAATGAGCTTCATGGTGTTCGGATAAGGAGAAATTCTCCGGCCCTAACACACTTGCTCTATGCTGATGACTTAATCTTATTCATTATGGCTAATCTTGCTGAAAGTGGACACCTCAAAAAGATCCTTGAGGATTACTGTCATGCCTCTGGGCAGAAGATTAACTTTGAAAAATCCAGTGTTTTCTTTAGCAGAAATGTCAATTATAGACAAAAGATTAAGCTTAAACGCTTCTGGAAAATGAGGAACTTTGACCCAAAAGAGAAATACCTTAGTGTTCCCATTATGCTTTATAGGAAAAAAGCTGAGGACTTTGACTTTCTTGTGGATAGAATACATAGGAAAGTCAAAGGTTGGAAAGCCAGAGTGTTGTCTCAAGCTGGGAGAACTACACTCATCCAAGCTGTTATCCAAGCCACCCCCCTATATGTTATGTCTACTTACTTGTTGCCTGTCTCAACATGTAACAAGATAGACAAAGCTTGTAGGGATTTCTGGTGGAATGGAACAGAACTATCAAAAAGTGTTCACACCATAGGGTGGGATCAGATTTGTAAGAGCAAACTTGAAAGGGGCCTGGGGCTCAGGAAAACAAGAGATATGAATGTGGCTATGTTAGCCAAACTACCCTGGAAAGCAGCCACAGACATTCACTCTCTGTGGACTAGAACTATGTTCAGTATTTATGGAAAGAAATAGATAGGAGATGTGGAGAAACCTCCTGACCAAGCCTCCAACTTCTGGAAGGGCATACATCAAACCTTTAATTCCATAAGTGGGGCAGATATGGAGAATAGGACAGGGATCTACCACTTCCATTCTGAAGGATCCATAGCTAAAGTGTCTTGATAAGCCTGTGACTCTAGAAGAATTGGGAGTAATGGATGATTCTCTGTCCAATTTGCATGTGTCTGACCTCTTTTTGTCAGATAATAGTGGCTGGGACTCAGCCAAACTTAATAAGCACTTCCACCCTTTCATATGCCAGCTGATTCAAGAGATTGTTGTCAGATCTGAGGGGGCAACAGCTGATAAAATGATATGGGCTATGGAAAGGTTTGGGAAACTCACTGTTAAGTCTGTCTATGATTTTTTGAGGAGAAAAAAAAACTCTGAGGTGGGGCAAAGTTCTGGTATGAACTGCATAGCTCTTAAACAAATATGGAAAACCCCTTTGCCTGCCTATATCCAGATGTTTGTCTGGAAAGTTTATATGAATGTGCTCCCTCTAGGAGACAGGCTGGCTGAAAAGAATATGAAAGGGGACTTCACATGTCCTTTTTGTTATAAAGAGCTTGAGACAGCTGAGCACTTATTCTTCAACTGTGACTGGACTAGAGCATTATGGTTTAGCTCACAAGTGGGATTGAGAATCAATCACTTCCAGCAACATCAAAACTTGAGGGAAAGAATTGATATGTTCCTGTCCTGGTGCCATAGTAAAAACAGTGAGATAGCCTTGGCTGGGACACACATCATGTACCTGATCCAACATATTTGGAAAGCTAGAAATGAGGCCAAATTTGATAACAGGAAGGCAAATAGGGATCGCATCATCAGACTGAGCAAAGGATTGGCAGACAAGTGCTTCGAGGCTTTCAGAGAAGCTCCTCTAAACCCTCGAGAACCTTCTCTCTCTGAATATGATTTGAATAATATGTTTCCTATTATACCAAATGATTGTATTATGATGAGATTTGATGCATCTTTCTGCAGGAACACGGGATGGGCAGGGGCTGGAGCAATCGCCAGTAACAGTGAAGGGGGTATAGTTGGAGCTGCAGTCAGGAGATTCAAGGCTAGGGAGTCAGGGGAAGCAGAGATGGTTGTAGCTGAAGTGGCAGCTCTGTTGGCTAAACAACTGGGACATAGCAATTACGTTTTGGAAGGTGACAATCGGGAAGTGATCAAAGCGCTTCAAGGAGATGACTGCCCTTGGTTCCTAGAGACGCTGAAGACTTCTATCTCATATAACATTTTGGGTTTGAATTCATGTACTTTTGTTTGGAGAATTACGACTTTTAATGGGGATGCAGACACCCTAGCAAAATGGGATAACCATCAGCTGGGTGGGTCTGATCTTCTGAAGTGTATGCTTGATTAGAATTGTGTTCCAGTTCACCTTTAGGTGGTTTTATCTAATCCAAGTAGGCTTATATCGAAAAAAAAAAAAAACAAGTGGCAACATGTGAAGCAAGTGGCATGAGGTGAGAGCATGTGCAACAGGTGGTATGGAGCAAGCTAGGTGTATATATGACAAATATTGAAGTTGTACGGTGCTGAGAGATTAGTCGAATGTGGTAGGTCGTGTGTTACCAATGATAGCAATGATGGACTTAGCATGTGATACTGTCATGTAGTATGAGGATACTAGAAGTCGTAGGTCTAATGTTTGGAGTCATTATGAGTTGGTAGAGTCGATATGATCGAGCTGAAGTTTCTGGTGAGTGCAATGTAGGAGGTCCCTTACCGGAGCTTTCTTGAGCGCAATGGTATTTGCGATGAATCCAAAATTAGAACTTAAATCAATGTGTTTCCTGTTGCAAAAGGCCTACAACTTCGCATCATTAGTAAGTAATTAACTATTTTTTTAGGGTCCCTACGAAATGAAAACGTCAAGTCACAAAGATACCAACCATCGACGTGCGTGTTGTATTTGCTTGGCAACCAGCGCAGATAGGCATTAGGAAGGATACTGGATTCAAATATTCAAACACAAAATCCTTTGACCTACTAAATTGAACGAGTTTGTTGAAAGTAAGGTGAATACATGAACTTTTTCTGTGGACGGCTTCACAAAGAGAGGCCTGTCTATTAATAATGCATGCTGAGAAAAGAGCTCACGAATAGGGGAATTCACACTTCGAAGTTCTAACAACTTTCTTTTTTGGTGATGATGTTCTCACTTACCAATCAAAATTCCGCCTACTTAATTTGCTTGACTATATATCTCGATTCAGTCGATTGTAATATCAAATGTTATGAGTTTAGCTCTATAGAAGCATAAAAGGATGACCGGCATATTAATGAAAACAATTGGCATTTGACACATTTAATTGTGAAGGGAGCTGAGTATTCGAGAGCATAAGTAAAATGGAAGGGACATAACTCGGTGAAGATTTCATCTTTGGTGTGTAGACTTGGAAATTCTTGTATGGGACAAAATGACAAATAGCAGTTGCAATCAGTCATCAAGACTTTCGTGATCTAATCTTACTATTCTAAAGAGAATGATTTTGTGAACAATGTCACGTCATTTTCCGATTATACTCCTAAATGGGTTCATTATTACGATCCCGGTCAAAAGAGTATTATGTAATACATAGGTGAGGGAGGGGTAAAACTGTCAATTTCTACAGTGAAATTTAGACGTTTCTCCCTCATTTTAGCACATTGCCTTCAATTTTATAATAAATTGTGATAATGCCACTGACCGAATTTTAACTTTTTGTTCTGCCCGGCTGACGTAGCCACGTGCCAGGAAGCTATTGAGCACCAAGATGAACCCATTTTTGGTGCAATTGTCAAATACTTAGTTTGTTTCTGGCCAAATAAAAAACTGCCATATGTTAATTGTGGTCATTGATAACGGAACTAAGAGTTTTACTTAGTTCCTCGTGATAGTGACCAAAATTTAACTTTGTCAGTCTATATAGTTGTCAGCTCAACTACATACCACTAGCTCACCATAAAACAATTATTATTTAATTGTTTTGATATAAAAAATTATTATGGAAGGAAATAAAATGGTGCCCCCTCCTATCCCCCCGTGGGAGCATTTTGCAAATTATGACTAAACATTTTTTAACTTATTTTTGTTGATAAAACCACAAATTCACTAATCAATATAAATGGAAAATAGAAACTTCCAAAACCAAAACGTACAAATTTTAGTAATACGTTTTTTAAGACCATTGAATTTGAATTTGTATTATCGACATAAGAGCATCTATAGGTGGTAGTATAACCTGCATTTTTATTCATATTTGAAGAAAAAGTTTGAAATTTCTCGGAATTCCATCTCTAGGTGGCCTCAAATCCGGTCACATCACCTGCTTGTTCGCATTCTTGTTCGCAAATTTGACAATTTGGATGCGGATGCGGAGTGACATTGGTAATGTCGCGTGCCATTGCAAATGTCACCCCAATTTTTTTTTTTTACTTTGACCAGCACCACGCGCCAGTGGTACTGTCGCGCGACACTCCTAATATCGTGTGATTTTTTTTTTTTTTTTTCTTGCGCGCCACTCCTAATGTCGCGTGGGTTGTTTTGGAATTGTACATGGGCGACACTCCAATTGTCGCGCGACAGTGGTAATGTCGTGTGAGTTGTTTTTTGGTAATCGAATTTGCGACCACCTAGAGTTGGTCGAAATTTGCGACCAGCTTCTTCAAAAAATTTCTTCAAATTTGAAGAGTATGCTACCACCATCTAGAGATGCTCTAAGTTCACTAATTAAAATTTTAAATATACAGTTAAGGTGTGTGTGATTGATAATGATGTTTTGACACGAAGAGTGTCTTTAAAAAAAAACACAATAAAATTCCATACACTATACTCAATTTCCACCATTTGTTTCATTTTATCCCTCGCAACAATACTACCAAATTTCATCCATTATATATAAGTGATACTACAAGAAAAATATCATAATAATTAAGTATTGAAAATTGAAAATGGAGGCATATGACTAGTCTCAAACTTTGACTCTAAATTAGGGTTGGTCAGTTGGACTAAGACCAATATTAACAAAAGTTGTATAAACTTTGACTCTAAATTAGGGTTGGTCAGTTGGACTAAGACCAATATTAACAAAAGTTGTATATGGTTGATCGGGGAATTTTTGGGTTTGGTTTGACCATTCATTGATTTGGTTTGACCTATTTAACATTTTTTTACTTGAATTAATTTTAATTGATACATAATCAAATTACAATGAGAGAGGCGACAACCGCGCTAGAATATGCACCCACGATACCATGCTTAATGGTTTAAACAATTTTATCACTTATATTATAAGAAAAAAATAATGAACTTATTATTTATAGGGATAATCAATTAATTAATACAAAACAAAAAACAATAAATATGTCCAAAAACATGTAACACTTGGTTATGCAAGTAGTGTTCTTAAAAGTAGTCTCGGCGGCAGTCTATACGATATGATGCCCAACCGACTTACCTAGGCCTAAATCGATTCAAAAAGTGGTGGACCGATTAGGCTGATATAGTCATGCTCGATAGACAAATCTGCCTCTAGGCTGGCTATTATTATTATTTAATTTATTATTATAATTATTCTAAAAAATGATTAAATGTCGAAAATAAAAGAGCCCATGAAGGCTTAAGATTTGAATCCAATATAAATTTTATGCCTATATAAGAAAGAGAATGAGTTTTTATATGAAGTCACTCTTTGGACACATTATTCAATTAGAACAGATCACTTGCTTTCTTCCATTGTTACGTTTTTTTTAACAAATATATATTTGGAAAAAAAAAAAAAAAGGCCTAGCACCTAGCCTGCTAGCACTCTCTCATCGCCTAACTACCACATAGTGGTTTCCAAAACATTATCTACATCCAATCACTCTTTGGAAATGGGAATGGGTAAAAAGGATTGGGCATGACATTCAAAATGTGATAAACACGAGACGCATATAATACTTATTATTATTATATATTTATGTGATTTTTAAAAATATATTACAAAGTAATCAACAATTAGAAGTAAGTTATTTACATTTTAAACTTATTTATTATCACTATTATTAGTATTATTATATTGGTTATACCTAGTTTATAACTTAATATTTTATTATTGAAAAATATTTTAGTCATGATTTGGAGAAATTTGCAAAATGGCCGTAGGACAAATTTGGGGCTTGAGAGGTGCCCAAATGCATACATTTTGTTTCCTTCAAAGCTTTACGGCGGCCTGGTGTTATAGAAAAGGTAACTTACAACAATACAATGGAGCTCATTTTTTATGCAATATTTGCATCCTTAGTTTGCTTATGTACTAATCAGAAAGCATCACGTGCACATTCAACAAAACAAAGTGCAAAAGCAAAAACCGATATTGTTCTATTATTATTCTTCTTCTTCTACCTCCACCTTAAAACCCAACCATCATTTACCACCACCCATTTCCTCATTCTATCTCCAATCATCAAATCAAACCCATTTATTAAATTACATCATCAATTTTAACATACCAAAAGCCCCAAATAACGGTTAGTCCAACTTGATGGCAACCCAATTATCCATTGGTTTTATGAAATTAAGATTTTTCTTATTATCTTGTCAATTTGAATATGGGTGTGTTTGAAGCTTCAAATTTTTCTTATATTCGATTTAGAGATGGGTGTGTCTCGAACAACTTATATTTTTTCGTACCGGCGAAAAAAGAAGAGGTGGTGGTGGTGGGAGGCAGTGGAGGTGGAAAGCAAAGGCAAAATAGAGTCTATAAATTCAAAACTCAAATTTTTTCGATTAAAATTCTGGAAATGAAATAGTGGGTTGTTTTTTCTTGTTGGCAAACAGAGCTGACGGAAAAGAAAAAAGAAAAAAATAAGAAGAGGTGGTGGTGGACTAGTTGGTAGTGGTGGTGGGAGAGGTGGATATGTTGGAGTTATCCCTCACATGAGGAGAGAAAGAAGTTCAGTTCTCGTGGAAAAGGCTGAGCGCGCACGCGCTCAGTTTGGTTTTGCCCAAGGCGCGACCTGCGTTCATGCCGTGAACAACTTACAGTACTTTGAGGGCGCCACGCTCGACATTTGCCTTGCCGAGAGTGCGCCCGCACCCATGCCTATTTTTAGCATAATTCTATTTTTGTGAAACTACGAGTTTGCAATATATGTTAGGGTTTTTGACAAAACCTAACACACGAACCAAGACAACATAAGAGAGAGAAAACCCAATTTTGAAAACAATCAAGATTGAGAGATAATCTTTATAGAGAAACAAGCCTATAAAGAGAGAGGAATGATCTAGTAAGGTGAGAGACTGAAATGAGTGATTTTAATCTTTTTTTCCACTTTATAAAAAGATTAGCTCTTGTGGAAATAGGTACCATTGACCAAACCACGGTATATCTTTGTGTTGTGGTATGTTTGTTTTTATCCTTATATTATTATATGTTGTTAATAGTTGTTTAAAGAGTTTGACATGTTAGCTAGGTGGTAGTTGATATTTAGATTGTTGTGTGATTGTTGTTGGTCCTACTACAAATTATCTGTGTAGTGGGGCATAAAAATACTAGTTTCCTAACTTAGTTTTGAGTTGTTAGGCATACGAGTGTCATGTTTTGGTTGTGCCCGAAGCAAACTAGGCATTTCAATTGTGGCAAAAACGAATAAGGGGTTGACGAAGTTAAATTTGTCTTTTACTCACTGTCCAGAATCCAGAGAAACGAATTTAATTATTTGTTCCATTATCAATGACCACGCGGCAGTTTTTAATTTGGCAAGAAACAAACTGAGCATTTGCGAAAATTGCAGCAAAAATTTTTCGTAAAGAGCCGACACCAAAGGAAGTCCAAGTGGGAACGTCACATCACAACACCTGTGATTGTGATGCCAACCAAAACGTGTCACTCTTATCGTTTACTTAAAAGAGATGAGATCAAACATACTGATCAAGAGATTATTAATCAAATCAAAGAACAGCATGAGCGATTTGAACAAAGTGAGTTCACCATCACCCACCACCAACAGTAGGAATGAAGAAAATACACAAGAATCGTCTTCTTTGCTTTCTCGAATAAGAAAAGAGTGTTTATATTATGCCACCTCTTTGCAAGAAGGTTTTCGTCATGTAAAAGCCTCTTTTGTTGGCCAGGTACTGTACTAGCACTACAGTACTACTACAGCCTTACTTTTGCTTAATTACATACTTTCTTTGCATTTTATGTCTTGTTGGAAGATTGATTGTTTAAGTTTTGTTTTGAAAAATTGGAGCAGGCAAAGAAAGTAACAGCAAAAAATGAGAAAGAAGCTAGTGAAGCAGATCTACAAACTGCCAAGATGCAAGTTGAAGCTACAGAAGCTGCTGAAGAAACAAAAAAGAGACTGGAGATGTAAATTAGATATTATACTAATATAATTAACGTTTTGCAAACTGTAGCAGTGTAGCTCTGTGCTCATCATATTTCTAGTTAAATCACCTTTTCATGCAATCATACTTGATATATGTTGATTACACAATTGTTGAACATAAATAAATAAATTGTGACTTGATGTATGGCTCAGAGCATCTCTAGATACAAATTTGGCTGCAAATTCAAGTTTGCAGATACAGTGCTATACTCAACCTGCCGTGTGTTATTTCAACTGGATTTTTTTTTTCAACGCTATGCGCGCCACTGCAACTAGTGCTTTAACTGTGCATCACTTCAACTGGTGCGTGTGTAGGGCTCGGGCTCTCAGAACATATGCGATCAGGGATTGCTACCACTAGAGTTCGCACTATTTTGTTCACAAATTTTGTCAAACTTGTTCACAGATTTTGCCAAATTGGCACCACCACCTAGATGCTCTAATGTCGATTAATCGTTTTAGCTCGGCTCCAAGCAACTTGGATTGGGATCGGGCTCGGCTTGTTTAAGCTCGATTCGGCTCGTTGAGCCAAGTTTGAGCCTATATTGAAGTTTGTTTAATGAACGAGCGAGCCTTAGCGTAATCATAGTGAAGCTCGGCACCCGTACTGGACTGGATGCCACTGGGCACCAGCACTGAACATTCAAATTTTTTTGCTCCCTTTGAACCAGATTTTGCAAAATAATGTGTTCTTTACATTGTTTATTTTGTTCGGTGGATTATATTTTCTGGTGCAATCACAATGTCACAGCCCGAATTTCTAAATAATTAAAAAGTGAATATTTGAAATATAAATATTTGAAATATCTCTATGTTCAATTGTCTAAAAATCCAGGCTATGACGGGGTGGATACAACATATGCAAAAACCGAAAACCCACGTTATAAAAAATCAACTTAACAACAATAATCTCCAAAATTTCTCAACCATCACTTTATTAAAAGACTATCTTCCGTCCAAAAACCATCAAAACAAACTCTATAAGAATAAAAGGTCTTCAACATCGTATTCTCATTTCATGATGAATATGAAACTACGTTATTACATACTTCCAAAAAGATCGGACCTAATAAAATAAACTCCGGACCGCCTTAAAAACATCCAAATCAAACGCCGTGGTTTCACTACCTTCCACCTATGTTCCCAAGAACACACCCACATTGCCAAAACAAATCAAACATGGGTCAGCAAAATAGAATTTGCTGGTATGAGTAGACTAACCACATATAAATAATGTCATACTTTAATTATCCAAACAATCACTTTATATTTTTCCATAACTTAATCATTCTCAGCTTGGAAGACAGGTAGTTCCGTCATTTCAATCGGCATAGTTTCTTTCCAAGCAAGACTTCCATTTTATTAACTCATTATAATAACTCATCTTAATAATTTAGTAATTGAATTAAATCTTTTTCGATATCCACTTATGTATAAGGGTAGGACAACGTCTCTGCACAAAATATTATTAAGTCCTACCCTCCTGTAAACGGAAGTTAGAAATTCTAAATAAACATATGTAAATATCCTATCAGTATGCAAATGCAAGTCCAAACACACCCGTACAATCAAGGAATACAATTAACCCGCAAAATACCTTAGTTCCTCTATAGGGCATTCAAAACAATCTAGTCATTCATGACACAGTCAATGAATACCCAATTATAACGCTAACGGGCCATTTATAACACATTTAATAAATGCCCACCTATCACATGACATCTTCAGTCATAAGTCTAATTTCCAAAACTTGATGCATTGAGAGATCTAAAAGGGTGCGGTAAATTTGTTTACTCATTATTGAATTTTATTGCATATATTATTTCAGAGAACGAAGGAGTATCTTGTTTCATATATTTTTGGTTTACGTGTTATTAATATAGATAAATGTCTAAGTGTCATAGCGTCGTATATTATAAAATGTTGAAATATCACATAGTAGTTAATACACATACACCTGTATATATATAGAAAGGTCTTAGCCTAAAGCCAAACACGCTAACAGCCCTAGACTTATTCTAATAGACCGAATCATAATCCGAGTTAAAAGTCAAACTGGGTTAATTGGTCAAAGTCAACCCTAGTCAATAGTCAAAGTCAACCAGCCAGGTCAACAACAGTCAACCAGACCTAAACTCCTTTAACCCAAAAGCCCAAATACTAAGGCCCAAAGTCTAACACCTAAGTCCAAAAATGAAAAAGAAAGAAAAACCCACAAGCCCACATACTAGCTCGGCCCAAGCCCAACAAAACCCAAAACCTCATTGTTCATCTTCCTCTTCCTCACATCACCTCTCCTCCACCTCCAGCCACCACCGGCCATCTAACAAGACTCGTGGTTTGGCCCAAACAACAATAGGAATGGTTCGGCCCAATCTCAAGCCCAACCAAGGGTCGTCTCCCTCACCAGCGCCATCAACTCTCTCCACCGATCAGCCACCACCGGATTAGCCACTCGCCAGCCCTCCCCACCTAACCGAAAATACTCCCCTTCAAAATCCCTATAACATTAACAAAAGGAAGAACCTCAATTCTTGAACTCGAAATCCTTCAACCAAACCTGGATCTGGAATTTCTCGCCACCATTAATGCTCCTCCGGAGCTTCAACAACACACCCAATTTCAACCCAACAGCACCCAATCAAACATTAACAATCACAATTAAACTAATAGTATAACATCACAACAAAATTTCAACAAAACAATTCATTCAACCAAAACAAAACAGGACGATTTGTTCTTTTGGCGAAAATGCGTAGCCAATACATAAATCGACCAAATTGGTTTACAGCAACCATGATCGATTTATTATCCTCGTTTTATCCACTTCTGTATATGGACAAGTTTCCGGAGACAGACGGTTCTTCAAAGTTGTATACGTAGTTAACACTAAATAGTATTTAGTATAAATCAGAATCATACAACAGTATGTGAATAGTAAAAATCATATTTGTTCTATCCTCATGTAATCTACAGTAAACGAGAACTAAAAACGTAAAATATATACTCACTGTTTGTAAACCGAATAGCTAGATTTCCGAAAACAGAAAAACCCTGAAAGACCGAAGTCGGCTGTCACGCGAACAAGACGGTCTTCCGTTTTATTTTATTTTATTTTATTTTCTGGGTAAAACTCTCTGTGTTTTTAAAAACTCCATGAACTCCTTTTTGTTTTCAAACTCCTATAAAAACAAGGAATGGAAGTTTATCTCTTAACACTACTGAGTTTTCTATCCTTAATAATATATATCCTATATTTTGTTTTATCTATTATTATTATTAAAAAATAAAAGATAAAACACGGGGTGTTATGCACAACTTCGAAAATTGTTCTGTTATAGGATTAGTTATTCGCAATTTCACAAAATGAGCGTGTTAGCTACTTTCTGCACACACACACATATATATCCATTAAGCATTATTTCTTATCTATTTAAGTTTTTCGATTAGAATATTCTTGAGATGTTTTGTCGATAAAATATCGGCGTTGTAATTGTTTGATGTGTACTAGGGGTGGGAATTTGGCCCTAACGATCCTAACCCGGCCCTGACCGACCCGACCCTAAGCCCTATAAAGCCCTCACAACTAAAGCCCTCACAGAGTTTAGGGCCGGGCCGGGCCGGCCCTAATGCCTTCTAGGGCAGGGCTAGGGCTAAGATTCTAAAACATAGGCCCGACCCTAATTCAGCCCTCATTAGCCCAACCCTAACCAAGCCCTAACCGGCTCTGTTTCACACTTTCACTATAAATACACATACCATAATTGTCCAACTCTTTGTTAAATATTTTCAATTAAAATAACATTGTCCTTTGTAATTTATCACTTACACCCAAGGGTACTTCCAATAACTTGTCTTATATAACAAAAACTTGTCAACTTAACAGCCATGAAGAGCAATGAGCACTAGCCTAATAAAAAATAAGATTTTATTCCTTTGATCACCAAGTCAAAGTCCATAATTTATTATTCTCAATTTATTTTCTTACTTATTTCTTATAAATTATATTTTTATTCACATCCAAGCCAAGTCTAAAACTAAAGATTTCCTTCCACACCATTAAAGCAAAATACAGAGCAGACATTTGTAACATAGAAACCAAAAAACAACCTTTGTCAGAAAAATAACATTTGTAATCTCAAACCTTTCTCCATCACTTGTTCAAAAGCCAATATTTTCATTTCCATATACAAAGCTTGAATCACTTTTAAATTAGAAGAAAGGTAATATTATATTTGTTTGAATCTATTATAGAAACTAGTGAATGCCCGTGCCAGTCGGCACTCTAGACACATTGCTTTTGAACAACACCCCAAGAGAAACCATCTCTATGGTAGCATTGGATCGATGATATAACCATTTCCAACAGTTTTATACTTCATAACCATTTCATACGCATACTCAAGTGAGTTTAATTATTGCAATTCTATGTATTTCATTTCTCACAAACCAACTCATTACACATACCCTTATACATTCATTAATTCAGTACATATCAAAATGAGAATGATGAAAATAAAGGAAGAGAGTCTTCAATTAAGAGCATCATCATTTTTTTTTTTAAAAAATAAAAAAATTCAGCAGAGTCTCCTTTGTATTTTCAACATTTCAAAAACCTAAATCCTGTCATAACCTGAAAATCAAACAATACAATTCTCATAGATCAACCATACCAAAATATATAACTTCATATTTATACATAACACAAATTACTTCTAAAACTAAAAGACAACTCATTAAATATTAAAGAAGACTTTGCATAATTTTTCACCTGGGGCTAATTCTAGTAATGAAATAGAAAAATAAAATAAAATAAATACTCCACGCCCACTTATCGAGTTCCTCATTTCTCTCATTCTCCCCTCTATGCATACTTTTCACACCATTCTGCTACCATATGGATAAATCGCCATGGAGCAAAAAGACTACAATCATGTTGCTGAAAAATTATGGCAATTTAACTTTGTACCTGCAAACAAACCACATACACATGATTTTTTTAGACTTGATACATTTAGCATATTGTTTACAAAAGAGATGGTTCTCAAAATAAAATAATCTCTATTCTTATTTTTAAGTATCCACGCTATCATAAAAAAAACCACCTATCATAAAAACTTACATAGCATATATATGGATACAACATATTCTTTAATTTATAAACCAATAAAAGTAACATTCTTTAATTTCTCACTCACCTTTTCTCATTGGTATCGATGTTCTTAGAGAAGAACTTCTGGGTATACGACATTTGTGGTACAATTTCTTGCATTAGGTGGAAGAAAAACGGATATTCTTTTTGAAGAAGTACATCTGGACATGGCCACATAGAGTTGCCCATGACTGAAAACTGGTGTCCTCAAATCAATGCCAACATATTTCACTGACTGACCTTGCGACTTATTAATTGTCATGGCATAAGCTAGTCGAACAGGGAATTGTCGTCTTGATAGTTTGAAAGGCAACTCTGAATTTGAGGGAGCGGAGATATTCTTGGGATGAGTACGGATTTCCGGCTTTCTCTTGGTCAAAATTTTGGCTTGAAGGACTTTACTCGCACATTGAAGCACCATAAGTCGCGGTCCCATTGCAAAGGCCATCTTTAGGTGCTATGTTCTGAAAGCAACATTATAGGGCATCCAGGTTTTAACTTGAGATTGAAAGGTGGTAAGCTAGAAGGGTCGAGGGAGTTGAGAAACTTCGGTGGGATAGTGAGCCCCACTTGGATTATCAATATCATCTTCGATAATTTTATCTGCTGACCAAATACTCGGCTTCACCGGGGAACAAATTGATTGCAACCTCATTAATTGCACTCACATCATCATTACGGGCAGCAAGAATAAATACGATCGGTTAAGAAATTTGAGAGCGGTGTGTCCATAACATCCAATTGGGGATAGAGAGAATATGAGTTCTTGGATATTGGTACACTTGCAGATTCCATTCGCAATTTATGCGCATTCTTTGGGATTGAACCAATCTAAATGAATCAAAGCAAAAATGAATTCATTAGTTTCTAAAATAGTTCGTTTATATATGGAACTAATAGAGAAAACCATTATAATTAGAAGACATTAATAACACACCTCCAACAAAAATCGGGCGAATTCGACATTCTCGGACTCCGCCATTTCAAGCCGCATGTTACGTACCAAGTGCAAAACTTCTAAATAACTCCAAAGGAAAGAGCCGTAGTGATGCACCAACAAATTGCTCTCTCGGCCTAACGGTATAGCGGTAGTGTTTTGTCGAAAATCACCACCAAGAAGCTGTAGTGATACCACCAAATATCTTCTTGTTTCCGCAAATATCTTGAAGTGTTCTATCTACAACCTCAACCACGGTATCTATGTTGCATGGGCACCTCGTCCCCAAACAATTAGTTTTGTTTCTTTAAATAGGTCGGCAAAGGTCGGAATGTTTAGCAAAGCCATAAAAAGTGGTATCCATCACATCAATTGGAATCTTAAATGTAGAATGGCGGTCGTCCACCGGACAATAACAAAGATGCAATTCGATGATGCCACCATGTTAACAATAAGGCCCATCTTTGCGGCAGCCTTTGCAATTGTATTATACAAAAAGTTTTTCTGTACCCATTTGCTCCATTCAAAAGAAAAGTTTGCCCTTGTCACCATATCTTGAATCGAGTCTGGCGCGGTGTAAGCATGAAGTTGTTCGTCATTAAGGCGACTCACATCAACTGCGACCTCTTCTCCTATGCCTTCATCTTTGAAGTTGGCGTTGCTCCCAAATGAGCCTATTGCCAACAATTTTGCTCAATCCTCCTTTTTGCTTTGGCATGGAAATCTTCCAATGTCTTCCCAGATTCTAAAAGGATTTGTTCCACCAAATATAAGCCGTAATCTGTTATTTGCTCATCGGTTGGATGCGGGATGCCATGTTTTGTTGAAGCCGGTGTCCAAGATCATCACATATACTTCGATGCAAATTTGCTCCAAAGTAGATCCGGTAAGTAACGGATGACACTCTAAAAGAATTACACAAAACAACCTCCGCAGGTTGATATCCGGTTTTCATTATCGCCGCCTCTTCTAGGCATTGTATCCACTCATCATCGACTTCCAACAGCCCGCGGGCAATACATGCTTCTTTGTATGTGTTGTACGGTATCACCAACTTTATAAAGATATGCAAAGGAGGTAGGCCCTTTTACAAAAGATGAAAGTAGCAAAGCGTAGATAAAACCTCTCCCGGCATTAGGGCTTGCAAAATACATCCTACCAATGGAAGGTCCACGAGTCCTAGGAGTCCACTCTTGAGAGTCTTTGTGGAAAACATAGTGTCGTGGAAATTCTTGATAGGTATATGCTTTCGTGCATCCGGATCTTCATCACAACGTTTAAAGAAAGTCGGTGTTGAAGTTTGGTCTCGGCTCGGGCAAGAATTGCATCCATAGGATCTTTGCTATTGAAAACAACCCTATGCATACCTTCCAAATGAAGCGCCAATCGTTGGACACTTGGAAACTCTTTATGCATTGGATTCGAAATAGATGCCATGCTTACGTTGGTCCAATGTACCTTGCATCGATATATTCTTTGAATCTCATCATTTGTTCCCTTCGCCACCATCGTTGCTTTGTCATAGCCTTTGTAGATGTACTTGTTAATATATTTAACAGCTTGACACGATGCACAAACTTCAACATTGATATGGCAGTCAAACATTTCAGACAGATATGCATTATAGGGAACAACATCTCCATTATCAACTTTAACCATTTTATTCTTCCTCTTCACAAAATATTTCTTGCCGATTCATCCGCCCGGTAAATGGAGTACCCTTTTTTATCCATAATTGTTTCCTCCACAAACTCTTTTGGATAGCCTTTGGTGCATCGACCATTTTCCATACATGAAGCACTCGGATCTCGATCACCACAGGGGCCATGAACCATGCACTTCTTCACTGTTTCAAACAATGCAGGGTGGGTGTCGGGGTCTGGGAATTCAGCACATACAAATTTATCCACTTGCTCACTGTTTCGAATCTTATCATCATGCGCGAGAAATAAAAGGCAATGCATGTGTGGAAGACCGCGCTTCTGAAATTCAATGGTATAAACATATGCAACCACCCGACCGAAGATATCATTCTTCAAGATTTCTTTCATAATTGCTTTTCGTTTCAGCTCGAATACCCGTGCAACTATTTCAGGCCGAAGTGTTGAAGTTTGGTGTTCCTTGAGCGCATCTTTAATTTCCTGCCAATTAGGGTTTGCAGTCACCGTAAGAAAAATATCTGGGTGCTTATAGTGTCGGGTGATAGCCATTGAATCCTGAAAAATCTCGTACATGTGCCTTGGACTTCCAACATGCGAGGAAGGCAAAATGAACCGTTGGCCAATTTGATCAGGACTTAATCCCTCAAGTGCAACATCTGTCAAATACTTGTACACATCCGAACGGATGGTGTCTTGATTTAGTCTAATATATCGCAGACGGTTCTGTTCATATGCAGCCCAAGCATCAACCAAAAATTCATGCAACAATTTACACCCCAAATAAGATGGATGAGTACTCGTGGGTCGTTCAAACAAAGCGGTAGGCGTAATACAATAATTGGGTGAGTCTTGCATTGCTTGGAGCATTTCTCTTGACGTCCCACAACTTTAAATCAGGTGACCAACCCAAATCCCCATAAGGAAACAGAAGAACATAATGCAAAGGCAAATAAGCGGGATGACATTCGCTTATCCGTTCCAACTCATGCCCTCCTCTCAAGCGAAGTACAATATCACGCATGACATCAACCTTACTCCCATCTCCAGGCAATATCACTGCGATCTCATCAGTTGTCGGAAGATTGTACCTTCGTCTATCCGAACGCGGATCATAGTGTAGATGGACCGGAACATTGTTATTCTCAGAAGCATTTTCAATTAAAACCTCAAATGCTTGCTTATAGATATCACAAAACTTGTGGGTCTGCAGAAGAGTTTCTTGTATAGTTTTCAACACTTCCCTTGACAAATTCGGGTTGCGATTGTGGCGGTGATCCAAAGCAGCTAGGGGATCATAAATATAAAGTTGCGAAAACTTAGGTTCCATCCCCGGATCAGGCAACAATGAACCGATTTGGTGCCGCAACTCCCCATGGACAGTGAATGAGGTTGGACCACGCCCATGTAACACACGATCGTTAAATTTGCAACCAAGACTGGTAAAGGCATTACACACATTGTATTGCCGAATCTGCTCACGGAATAATCTTGCACGTTTATTAGATCCTTCGAATAAAGATTTAAGTGCCGGAGGCAGTGGAGAAAGAAGCGGTAGCTTAACTTTTCCTTGTAAACAGCAAGTTCCAAATAAAGGTCGGTTGCGCCTTGATTTCGATAACTGTTCATCTTTCCAATGAAGGGCCGAACAAAATGGACAAAGAACATCCATCTTTCCCAAAAAGTGACGGCGATTTGGAACTGGAAGCGCATGACCTCTATTAGAATTAAGAATTTCTTCTTCACTTTCGTCAAATCTAGTCATATCATGATCACTGCAAAAATAGACCTATGATATATCACGTTTTACGATATGTTGAAACCTAACATAAGAGTGAGAATTTAAGCGCTTAACTTACATAGTGTTATCCTCACAACTTTGCATTGTTACATCTTTTGTGACTGGAGGCTGGCTTTCTCTGTAAGAGATATCATACATTGATGAAGATGACCCAACTTAGATGACGTTGACCTTGTCTTCTTAAAGGAATCGCAATGTAATCGGACATAACATCTTTTTTCTCTCGTCTCGATTTTGTTGTGCTATAGTCATTTGATCGTGATTTAGAGGCACTTGCATTTCCCTTTCTCTTGAAGGCGTTGTGCAACAGATCTCCGATTAGGAGGTGCAATAGATCTTTGACTGGGAGGCACAACAGATAACATATTGGGAACCGCAATAAAACTTCGATTAGGAGGCATAACATATAGCCTAGTGAGAACTGCAGTGGATCTTCGATTAGGAGGCACAACAGATAGCCTATTGGGAGCTGCAGTAAATTTTCGATTAGGAGGCACAACAGATAGTCTATTGGGAGCTGCATTAGATCTTCGATTATGAGGCACAACCGATGGAGAAGGAGTAGATCTTCGATTATGAGGCACAACAGATGGAGAAGGAGTAGATCTTCGATTATGAGGCACAACAGATGGAGAAGGAGTAGATCTTCGATTATGAGGCACAACCGATGGAGAAGGAGTATATCTTCGATTATGAGGCACATCAGATGGAGAAGGAGTAGATCTTCGATTAGGAGGCACATATACTAAATTGGGGGGCGTAGCATATCTTCGATGGGGAGGCACATATATCGGATTGGGAGGCGTAACAGGATGTCGTGTTGTGGAATTGACTGTGTGAATTAACGACTCCTTTCCCCTCTCTTTCATTTCTCCAGTTTGTGGTAATGAAGTCGCGACCTAAGATACACCCGTTAATATGTTGATATAGTTGTACTCGTAAATAACAAACAATCAATATAATGATAGATATGTAATCGGACAAATATATATGTGTGAACAAATATATGTGTGTGATAGACAAAGTGAAATCACATATAATAGTATTTCATCTTTGTTGCAATTAAGCTCTTGCACGCCTTTGAATTCGCTCTTTCACCATGATTGCCTAGGAAGGAAATTATGCAGAAAGTTAAATGGTATAATAATTGAAATGATGGTTTAATAAGGGGAGTTCTGAAAACAAAAGCGGGTGAAATATTATACCTGAAATATTGGTTTAGGAGATTTCTAACCAACTTATGTGAAACTCAAGAGAAGCTCATGAATATCCTCCTGAACAAAAAATCAAATTAAGTTCAAACAATGTTGTAATAGACTGATTGTTAGACAATATTCAAATGACATTTCGATTCCCGTAAATAACAAACAATCAATATAATGATAGATATGTAACTGGACAAAAGCGGGTGAAATATTATACCTGGAATATTTTTGTGATGAATGAATTAGAAACAAAATTGAGTCGAAAGGGATTATGACTACTTACGTTAAAACCACACTAACCGGAGGTGTTTTTGGCACTTTTTGGTAGATTTCTTGATCATCTTGATGATATCATCGTGCCATTAAAAGAGAAAAAATATATTATGCTTTGCAATTTCCAAAGAGCAAATGCAAGTGCCAAAGAGTCGAACAGAGTGGTAGGACAATAAACCCTCAAATTCACCCAAAATTGGTCTTGCTGCGAGATTGACAATTGAAATTGAATTCTCTCAAAAATCCTAGTAGGCTCTCCAAGTGTTTACAATGCCAACCAATATGAGGCACTAAAGGAATAAAAGAAGTGTGAATAAATTTAGACTGCAACCATCTAAAATGCTAAAGATTTTATTTCTATACTGACAACCTAAGCACCACAAAATGACATGAAAATTAGATAAAATTAAATGGAAAACAATAAGAATATATTATGTATTGATACTTTTATTTAGAACTAAACAAATATAGCTGGGGAAGACAATAATGATATCAAGAATTAACATAACTTAACTTTGTCAACCATTTGTTTTGAATATGATCCCACGGCCTTGCCCAATGCATCAACACTGTTCGCTATTGGTCCATGGTGACTACGCACAAATTAGAATAACAACATTCAAAACAACAAATGCCTATGTACCTACTACCTATCTCATACGACTTACACGTACTTATTTGTACGCCTATGTACCTACTACCTATCTCATACAACTTACACGTACTTATTTGTACGAAGACAATAATTTTGTTCAAGGGCATGGAATGAGTTCCTAATATCACATATATATAGCAGCATTAAAACGCAATGAACAAAACCACGTACATCAGTATACTTCAAAACACTAACTCCTAAGTAACCCATGAACCCTAAAACAAATCAAAATCAGCTCAAAATGCCCTAATTGAAAAGCTCCATTAGATACATTCACATAATTATATGCAAATTATTCAAAAGCCCAATCATAGCAAAGAAAAGCTCCATTAGATACATTCACATTAATAGCATACCCTACCAATATTGAAGAATCTTATCAAAACTACAATCATGCGTACCCTACAAATTTATACGAAGAAACAATAGTAATACCCTACCAATATTATCTCAAGGAACCAAATCAATTAGAATACCCTACCACTATTATCTTAAGAGTACCCACAATGATTAACTCCGCCCCACTACAATCAATTGTCTCCCATTCAAACACAACAGTCAACAGTGCTACGAAGACTTATGAAGGGTAGATCAAAACAACAAATGAAGGGGATTGAACCATCAAATTTCCCCAAGTTTGCCTCCTTAAGTAGGCTCTGTGTTTCTCAGTGGAACTTGGAGTGTTAAAAAAATCGAATTGGAGAAAAAAATCATTGAATTGGGTATGTACCTCGAGTAGATTTGTAAGTAGCGGTCTCTAAACAAAACTCTAACAATAACCACCGGAGTCGGGGCTTTTTGGGCTCGAACCGCGAGTAGATTTGTTGAAGGTAAAACCATCAAATTTCCCCAAGTTTGCCTCCTTAAGTAGGCTCTGTGTTTCTCAAGTGGAACTTGGAGTGTTAAAAGAATCGACCTCGAGTAGATTTGTTGAAGGTAAAGTAGCGGTCTCTAAACAAAACTCTAACAATAACCACCGAAAGTCGGGGCTTTTTTGGGCTCGAACCCATGAGTAGATTTGTTGAAGGTAAAGTAACGGTCTTAAACAAAACTCTAACAATAACCCGCGACACGGAATGAAGAAAAACCCAACAACACCAAGTGAGTTTACAGCTGACCGATTCGATGGTGCTATAAACCGATCTTGACCGTCCTTTGTTTATTATTTTTGTCTGTGAAGCCAAATAAAACCTTAGCTTATTATATAGATAATTTATGATATTACAAATAGTTTAACAACTTCCATGACCCTTAACCAAAACTATTATGTTTCTTCTTTATATATATTATTTCTTCCTTTAAAATGATAATATAATTATTTGTCTATGTATTTCAATTTAAAATATAATTTTAGTGAGGTTTGAGTACAAGGAAGAACAAATTCGAACTCTCGATGTACTTGAGTTCATTAGATTGTGGATGTGCATTTTAAATTTTGGACTTATCTGGGATTATTACTTAGATTGGTTGGACTTTGAGTTTGTAGATTATTATACATTTTTGTAATATAAATGAGTTTTAAAACTGATGTAGTAAAAAAAAAAAAATATATATATATATATAGGCCCGGCCCTAAAGCCTTTAAAGAGGGCTTAGGGTAGGATAAGGGTTTGAGGTTTAGACTTGTGACCCGGCCCGACCCAACCCTATGTTGATTTTAGGGCCGGGTTAGCCCGGCCCTAATATTTGAAGAGCTTTAAATGTTTAGGGCCGGGCTAGCCCGACCCGGCCCATTGCCCACCCCTAAATGTGTACCATAATCGATTTTTCGGGTACATTATAAAAAGAAAAAAAATAAAGGAAAAGAACCTCGAGTTATAGACATCAGCTTCACACAGTAGCATGAAATAGAGGACTTCACTGACCGGGACAAAATGCTTGCTTGCCCAGCTAGACACTAACGGCATAACTTAATTACTGCAATCGAGATTAGTTCGGACTTAGTTGAAGTGCGGAACTACATTTTGAAATCAGCCTTTGGTACATGGATGATGGATACTAATCTTATACATACATTTTGTTTGATTTTTAACCGGAACTTGGGGGCCCTTCTAGGCGGATATAGTCGTACATTATTTCCTGCCAAGAAGTTTGTGCTCGGGGTTGAGTTAGATATATGGTATTCTTTCCTTCCCCAAGTTGAGCTCCCGGTATATCTGCATTGAACAACCAGTATAGCCCATGGATCCCGTGCCTTGCAATCGAGTTGTCTTTACCTATAAGCCCTGAAGAGAAGAGAGGGGGGTTTGCTTTTGGGTCGTTGACTCGAACCTGGAACAATGACACACTGAAATCAGATTTATAATGCAAGTGAAATTCGAGGGCTACTTATGACTAGACCTATAGCCTACACAATTTTTGTGTAATTTCCAAACAATGCGAGGGAAGCAAACAGCAATTTTGATAAACATACTTGCAATTCAGCCACAGTTGCGGATGCAAGTGCTACTCGCAATTTGTATGTTTGGTTCTGTTCGACCTTGTCAAGATTGAAAACAATCTGCCAAGTAGTTGCTTGAAATGCTTTACCTTCTTTCCTCCTGCATTATAAGTTAATAGTCACAATTTAAATAAATGAAGTGCACGCTTCCTTCATCTTGATCAAGCAATCAACTGCACCAAAAGAAGCGAAACAAACATTGCAGGATATAGAAGTGACCGTGTTGAAAGACCAGTACCGTTGATGCAAAACATTGCAGGAATGACTTGTACATACCTGTTTACCTGCGCAAAGAACCAGTCTTTACGATAGTCGCTAACACCCACCGTGTAGACAAGATCATTATCAGGATATAATTCCGCATATCTCTCCCACAGTCCGTATTGCCTAAACCTTCATATCAGCATAAGTGCAAGGTTATGGTTCAGTGAGAATAATAATACTTGAGAAAAACCATTCCATGCCATTTGCAACAAGATTAAGTACAGTAATGTGGTTTGTAATTCACAAAAAAAATTATTTATAAATCTGAAAGTACAGTACAGAACAAATCTGTTTTTTGTACATATTATGGGATTACACGAGAACTTTGATTACCTGTCTGGGTGATCGACAAAAAGTTTGTTGATGTATTTGGGATTAGGATCAGGAACATAGAATTCTGCTGCAGAGCGATCTGGAATGCCTATTTCCCACAATGTAGGACCATTTCTTGGAGGTTCATAAGCAATATCACCTAAATCAATATCACATCCTGCTTGTACATGCATGTAGAAATTAGTGTAAGAACTAACTAAGCAAATAATGGAATTACCAACAAGTTATGCCATGGCACAGACTTTTTGGATACAGATTAAGACGAACCTGGGGTGATACTAATATTAACGTCATACTTATAGTCTCCAATAAAACCAGGTACCCATGCATAAAGAATATAATCTCCTGGTCGAACATCACTAATGGCGAAATTCCCATCAGAGTCGGCTCTCATCCAAAACTGGTAACCCTGAAAGTAATATCGATCATACGTCAGGGTTAAAGTTGTTTAGAACCTACTTCGGACGGATTGTTTTCCAAAACGGGGATCAAGTGATCACAGGTCTCGAATGTGGAAAGTCCTTTTCAGATCAGCAACAATGGAAAGCAGCGATGTATATGTTCTCAATGCAAAATGGTAAGCTTTTCGTTGACATGGTTGGTGTGAAAATGGACTGTCTACTTTTGGACGATGCAACATCACTGATCCATGTTTTTCATTTTAAGATAGATATTGCAGTGGGCTACACAAATGGTTACTAATGCGCACCTTGGATTCTCTTTGCCACGATCCAGCATCTCCAGGCAGAGCCAATCCAACATAAGCAGAATCCGCCGATATGTAATCTTCTTCAATGTACCTAAACCCATAAAATGTTTTTCAAAACTTCTTGAGAACTTTGAAGTTAGAATATAATGAAATTTAAAATCACATATGGAACGAGAGTGATCGTACTTGTCTTTGACTAATAATGTACCACTAACTGAACCTCTTTGATCTGAAGAAGGAAAATCTTCTGAAGCTGGGAAAGTATATGGCCAACTCTCTACTTCTATTAACATCTGCAGAAACGATTAGAAGTGAGTTTTGTTCACATTGGCAGCAGAATGTAGAGGACTATAGTGCCACATGCCATATAACAGATCGTTAGTAGTTGAGAATATAGCAAACCTGCGCTTTTGCATCCTCCCAAAGTGAAAGTGGATCGTCGCCATCCATTGCCGAGTTGAGATATATAAAAACAGGCCCAAACACTTTTTTCCAAGGTTCTTTGTCTTGGATTTTAGGTACTAAATCTTCTCCTGAATAATGGGCACTCACAAACATCTGAACAACATCATATACTTCATCACACTACTAAAACTGCAGGAACCATATCGAGGAAGAAACGATAGATGTTTACTTACAGCAAGTGTAGTTGGACCAACATGGGAAGTGAGATTCTGCTTGACAGGGCCACCAGTTCTGAATTCATCACTTGGTGTGATCTTCCAAAATCCAACTGGTGGATCAGAGCATATCCATCCATGGACCCTATTGTCTTTGTTCTCGCAAGAGTACTGGTATTTATCATCCACCTGTTCAACGTAATAGCTAGAAACTAGGAATTGCATATGGTAAAGAAAAGGATAAGAACTATGAAATACATCAGGTCTCATTGCTTAAGCCACTGAACTTATAATGGTTTTTTAGATGTGCAGACGTAGGATGATTTCTCATGTATATTGAGACCATTTGGAATACAACGGTTCAGGCATTCATAAATGAGCCTCAATTATATTCCATCTGGTCTGCTTGACCAAGTATGAAATAAAAAGTTGTAAACAATTTGGGTAGATATGCCAGAAAAAGAGTACCTCTCCTTTAAGGTCAGGATTGATGGGATTAGTCAAGAGAACAGCTTCAGGGTACGCAAGTGGTTCACCACGCCCTGGTAAACGGTCGTCTGGCATGGGCATTATTCTCTGCCTGTTATCTGCCATGGCCATGTAATGGAACCTATCCATTTTAAACAATACTGCAATTTCATCATACAAGTTTCCAAGATTGGGGCCCTTAAATCAAAGAGTAAAACATTCCCGACTTTAGAACACTTTGTTCCTTATCTTGCCAATTTTCGATGAAGAGAATACAATATTCCTATTTTGCCCAATTTTGTTTGCAATGAAATGGCTGAACCCGAGACCATTCATCGTGCTTATGAACGATCCGTTTTAACACTGTTCAAGCGTCAAGCATGTTTTTGGGAACCCACACAAGCTCGTACATCTTGTGGAAATGCTTTTAAGTGTTAAAATGGCTCGAGTAAGGTTACTACTACCCTGCACCAATAGAGTAAGGTAATAAGGCAGGTAAAGACGTACTTGTCTTTTCGAAGCTTGAAAGCAATTCTTGTTTCATCCATGTGAAAACCAGGCCAGTCTTGCAAGTGATCGTAAATGGCATACGAGTAGAAGCCAGAGGTACCACGCAGCATTATAAACCTGCATTTCGACCAATGTTATACAGACAATTAGTAGACCCCTTAATAGTTTTGAGTTCATTGCAATAACATGAGAAGGCTTCAGACATGTGGAAGGACCTTTTGTCTATGTTTAAGGGTACTTGTTTGCCCTTTAAAGAGGGATCCCATAATCTTGTGAATGAAATCTCCACCTGATCCTCATTTTCCTCTATAACCTTAAACGCCGTACCTTTTATCCTGCATGAATGTCGAGTAGTTCTAATTCTCATCTGATAATCCAAATGAAGTAGTTGTTAAAGCCTTACACATCAAATCTCCCTGTCGTTCCAGTACTTTCAGGATCGCTCCAGACAAGGTCCCAGTAACTACAGTGTATAAAAAGTAAGATTAATCAAAAACTTTAAAATTGTCAAAATTTCATGCTATTGTAGCGTTATATTTCACGATATAAGTCTGAGCTTGGTTATGTTCTTGAGATACTTCCACTGAAATTGGGGGGAATCCCTGACCTCTTATCAACATGCACTCCACCTTCATCCTCTCTAATTTACACGAATACCTATCTATTGAAGTCCTGTGTTACTGTAACATTGCAAATGTTCTGTTGGAGAACATTTTTTCTTTGTTGGAGGACAAATTCTAATTAGAGATTAAGAAACTACGTACCCTCTATTAACTTCCTCATTACGAACTTCTAGTAGATTATCAATGCCATTGAATCGTATACCAGTAACAATTCCATCTGGATTCGATAATGTTACTTGGACAAGACCATTATCCAACATCACCTGCAAAAAATTGTACTACATGAAACGCATATCAAATGCAGCATTTAAACAATTGAGCATTATCAAATGCATTTTAAACATATTGGATTAGTCTTTCGTAAAGTGCACGTGATTAAAATTTCAAGAGGTAAAATTGAAAAAAAAAAAAAAAAAAAAAAAATCAGCAATGGAGAAACAGAGAAACAAAAATACATGTCCATCTTGTGTTTGCAGCGTAACCCCCACAGGCGCCATCCCTTTTACGCCTTCTATGTCTATATTCTGCTTGTTTGAGATGATAAATTTGAAAATATAAATAGGCCATGTCTGATGTCTCACCTACTTAATCAAATCCGAAATGAATAGGTCTATGAAAAATTCTGACTGCACGCTTCTTTCCTTGCAGTGGAGATCAAGCATCTCTTTAGACTTTATGTTTCTCATCCCTTTTTCTGTATAAAATAATAAAGTTTATACATTCTGCGTGAACAGTTGTAACAATCGGAGAGGATTGTTTCATGACTTTAAAGCCAAAGAATTCCTAACGTAGCCGCAATTCATCCTCCACTACTGCGCTGTGAACCAATATTTCCGTGTAAGGTTCGTTAGGCTGCCCATGATTTTGATTACCGACTACCGAGCAAACTTAAATTATTTTACGTTATCTAAATCCTTGTTCTGTTCTGCTCAGTAGGTCTTTAGGGTATTAGCCTATAGGGACTCTTCAATTCTCAATTTTGCTCCACAGTTTTCCTTCAGTACAACAATATCGGCCACAAATGAAGTTATACTTTGTCAAAAATAGGAGTGATTTTTTTCTCCCAGCGTTGGTTTCTCCAAGTACTCCGAGGGAATTATCAGCCACACACACATTTTTTTTTTCTACAAAAAAAGGGTAGGTACACTCGCACAAAATCCTCAAAATTTCCAATTTTACTAGTTTGTCCCTCAGTCATAATTACAAAGGAAATTAAAAAGAAACAGAAACAAAACAAAAAATAGGAATCAAAATATGAAAAAACACGATGGATGTATTAAGAACAAACTAACAAGAAAATGATATTATTGTTATTAATACGTTTTTTCGGGAAGAAAATAAAAAAGAAATACACACATTTGTTGGTTTATTCTACTTTATATATATTTTTTTATTTCTTTTTTATTTATTTTATTTATTTTTTTTTATTTCCTTTATGAAGGACAAACTAGTAAATTAGAAATTTTGAAGATTTTGTGATGGTTGTAATTTTCCACTTTTTTGTGGAAAAGATGAGACGTGTATACGGCTTACAATTCTCTTGGAGCGATTGGAGGAACCAACGCTGGGAGCAAAAAATCACTCGAAAAATAGCAAAATTTACAAAAGTTTGACAAGAAATTTCGTTGAGCATTAATTATCAAAATGCCTAAAAATGCACGATATTGCGTAGAGCATTTCGGTGTTTGACTCGTAGGAAATTCTGAAATATCAAAATTGTTGAAATTATATTTGCATCCGCGGTTGGCGCGCTCTCTCTGTCTCTCTGGCAGTCTGGCCTAAAAAAAATCTTGATCGAAACTCTAACCCTAGAAATCTTCGGTCAGAACAAACGAGTAAGAATGTTTCCTATCTCCTCTTTCATTCCATTTTTTTTGTTATATTTTGCCTTTCGATATTTATTTTGCGAATATGCTATTTATTAGTGTCTAGAGAAGTAGAGATTGTCATCCAAGGGAGTGCATGCTAAAAAACATAAGAAAGAACACGAAAAAATTACATGGACAATTTTCATCATTCATATGTAACGATAATGAAACAATACCATTGACAAAACAACAAAAAATTAGATGAACAAAATGAGCATAAGATGAATAAATATACAAATTCACTCTATTTTTTTCTCTCTCCACAATAATAACAAAAACATTTTTACATTTTCAAACTAACTCGACGTTGGGAGGCTCCTTGTGTATATTCAATAGGGACCTCGTAGACGAAGCTCTAGATGAGGTCGTAGATGTGGCGCGGCTGCAATTAGGACACCAACAACGTGTTTTGTCTTTGACGCATTGATTCACTTCCTCAGTTGTATATGAGAGATCACAGATGTTCAATGGTGACGCAAAGTACATAGGCACAGGCATGTTCCCTGGGAGACTTGGTAATGTCGCTTCGAGATTTAGGACTTGAATAGCTTGCCTTATTGAAGGCCTTACTTTGTGATCAGGGTGAGCACACCATAGTCCAACAATCATTAACCGCTCCATTTGTTTGTCGTTAAAGTCTTTGTTCAGTCTTTCATCAACTGCGTCTAGAAGTCTTCCTCTCCCGTAAAGCCCCCACACATATTCCACTAATCTCTTCTTGGATTCTTCAGCTTTAGGTTCAACGGGCATTCTTCCACATGCAATTTCTAAGGCCACAACTCCAAAGCTAAAAACATCCGATTCTTTGCTAGACTTACCAGTCATGACGCATTCGGGTGCCAAGTAGCCCATAGTCCCAGCCAACATAGTTGTCTGGGAGCCTAGCTCGTGATCGACAAATCTAGCAAGACCAAAATCTCCAAGTTTTGCATTGAAAGCCGAATCTAACATTACATTGCTCGATTTGATATCTCTATGTACCACACACTGCTCCCACTCTTCATGTAAGTAGAGCAAAGCAGAGGCCAGGCCAAGAGCTATCTTGTACCTTACTGGCCATTCAAGCGAGCTTTTCTTTCCAAAGAGGTGAGTATCAAGACTCCCGTTAGGCATGCACTCATAAACCAAAAGGAACTCGCCATATTCATGACACCATCCAATCAATTTGACCAGATTTCGGTGACGCAAACGACTTATTACTGTGACTTCTGAGACGTATTCTTTCTTACCCTGGGTAGATCCTCTAGAGATCTTCTTAACGGCTATAGTCTCATTGTCAGTGTTGTCATTCAGAACACCTTTATAAACTCCACCAAATCCTCCTTGGCCCAGCTTCCCATCCTCGGTAAAATCATGAGTTGCATGAACCAATTCCTTGTAGGTGAACCTCCGAGGTCCTGTTCCTTTGACAAATTTATCTTCAATGGATATATCTATCGCCATCACATCTTTCTCCCCTTCCTTCCCTCCTTTCCTCCTTTTCCTTACTCTTCTCAAGAAGAAAATTACATAGCCCAATACAGCTATTAGAAATGCACCAATAGTGACGGGTACAACCACCAACGTCGTAGTACTCTTCTTCTGGGGATTGATTTGGACAGTCTCACTTATATTTGAGACGAAATTCCAGGATACAATTTTGTGGAGTTCAGTTGAACTACCTGTTGAAGCTGAAAACCCGACCACCACCATTTCAGGAAGAACTGTTGTTAAGTCCAAATTGTATGATAGGTTCGGAACACCGTTGTATACTTGTTGGTCATATGTCAAGTATACAAAAAGGTTTTTTAACGTGGAATTATAACCTATCCAAGCTGAACCCGTTCGACCATCTCTCATACTAGTGTCCCAACTGACATTGGTAACTGAAACTATGGAATTTACATCAATACCCACGTGATTGTCATCAGGATCCCAATCGTTCTTGAAAGTGTCAAATTCAACTGCAACAATCTTGGTGGAAGATGAGTTGTTGGTGGTTAAGTTGAAGAGGCCCAACCATTCTCCAGTTGAATTGTCAGGCAACACAGATCCAACTGGCGCAATGAAGAAGGCCAAACCATCACCAAAATACAGTGCGTCTACTCCTTGTATGATGAACTCGAAATGGGTGATAAAGTCTGGCACAATGCGGGTAGTGGGATCATAGAGTTGGATAGGTCTTGCATAGATTGCACGGCCCGAACTTTCTTTTAAGTTGCCATCAGCTTGGTTTCTGGTAAGTTGTAGGACTTTATCGCCTGAAGTGAAGGCATCTCCAGAGAAGGTGATATTAGGGCTGTTAGGAGGAAAAGATGTAAAGTTGAAGATTGTGGAAGGGGTGGCTATAGAAAAAGGAATAATAGAGATGAAGACTATGAAATGGAAAATAGATTGTATGGCTGGAAACTCAAGAGCCATTTTACTGGAGCTGAGGGGACATATGCTATTGTGTTATGCTTCCTAGGTTTGATTGTTGAATTTTGGGATATAGAGTTGGAAGAGGGGGTGCATGTGAAGACAGATGGATTCAGAGGAGAGATTTGTTTTGTAGTTGTTGATAGTTTCAAATCATCCCTAGGAACTATGCTTGTTTAAGATTTATGAATGAATTTGGCTGGCCGGCAACCCAATATGCCATCTGTATCATAGTTCTGAACGAATGAGTCAAATATAAAACAATCACATCTATATTATCCAGGCATTTGATGCCGGCCTTTTAGTGAGTTAAATCTCACAGTTGATTTCCAACAACAGAGGCAAGACTTGCTTTCTAATTATTATAGGACTTCGTAATAAATAGCAGCCTCAAGGTTGACATTCCTCAAAAGTATGCAACACTTCTTCGTTTGCCAAGACTTAAATTATCTATTCTTGTAATTAGCTACTGTATGAGGAAAAGGCCATTTCTCGATAACTACTGTTAACTTACGCGCGATGATTGGTAAGACATAGAGGACCACAATGCATTGCCTTGCAGCCTAGCTACACAGCATTTTTGTGTCCAAGAACCTGGGTTTGTGGTCTTAGCTTAGAAAAAATATCTTTACTGTTACTTTAGTTAAGAAATATGTGCCCGCTATTTGCATAAATGGAGGATCACCAGTTTAGAGATGATAAACCTCATTTTGCATGTGCATGAATGGAGCATCTGTTGGAGTTATCCCTCACATGAGGGAGAGAAGCGTGAATATGATTCTGGCGCTTTCGAATATGAAATATGTTATAGTGCACCTGGAAGCATTCGGAGGAGGCGCGCTTAGGGGTGTAAAATGTAGGCGTCTTGACCGTGAAATCATTCCGGTGTTTTGGGTCGGGACTGTGAGGGGCCAACACTTGAATTGCCGTGGAAGCATTACGAAGGTGTTTTCACAATTGTTCAATTATTCAAAACTCTTGAATACAACTTGTTTTAGACTTCATTAACATATTTGGTTTTATCGATTTTTCGTTAACATATTCATTACAAAAATTCTTTAAAACCTATCAAAAATTTGGTTTTGATATAAAAACAAAATCAAGGTTTTGGAAAACCTAAGACTAAAACCGGACAAAAACAAAATCTAAGAAACCAATCTTTAAAAGCTATCAAGATTGAGAGATAACATTTCTGAGAGATACAAACCTCAGTAAAGAGATAAGAGTGATCTAGTAAGGTGAGAGACCGAAAGGAGAGATTGTAATCTTTCTTCCCACTTTATAAAGAAAACCTAAGACTCTTGTGGAAGTAGGCATCATTGGCCGAACCACGGTAAATCTCTGTGTTGTGGTTTGCCTTTACTGCTTTGCATTCTTATTTGTTGTTGATAGTTGTTTAGCGAGTTAGGCATGTTAGTATAGGCTGTAGTTGATATTTAGATTTTGTCCGGAGTTGAATTGTTTCCATATACGAGTTATCTGTGTAGTGAGGGAATCGATTGGTATTGGTATAAACCCTAACAACATCTTCATACGTATTGGGGTATGCATCTAGGAATATTATAACTCCGTGAGAGAATAAGCGTGAGGTTTGTGCTGTGTGAACATGTTCGATCAGTTCTTCCTAGAGTGTCAATGCAGCACTTGTGATCATGATAGTGCCGAGTCACATATAACTATATAAGTATATTTTCATTCCCTCTAATTCTAGTTACATATAGGTGTGAGAATGGATAGTGTATACAGAGCATGTCAAAATTTTAAGCTAGAGAGAGAGGACATACATCTGTAATGAAAAAGTCATGTATGTTTCTTTTCCAGTACGTAAACTCAAGGATACACCAGCTTTTAAATGATGTGGTCCTCAGCCTAAATTACAGGAATATCTGGTTGAATAATTTATACGTTAAAAACTATGGCTTACTTGCTTGGTGACAAAAATTTGAAAAGTAGCTCTATGGTGTTCCTGAAATCTGAAAACGCTATATACCTAATTGATTCATTATTTCGAGTAAATCATCATAGCTACCGTGTTCATGTTGCAGCCATCTCTTTCCTCCCGTTTCTTTCTCTGAACTTGGAATGAGTCAAACTGTATGGATTATAAGTTGGAAAATTGAAACAGAGAATCCCAGGAGCGTGATTCAGATTGTTAACACAAGAAAATACTAATACATAAAAAATAGAACATAAATATCTATAAGCATAAGATTTATTCAAGCTCAATGCATAACAGCTTTACGCGAATTCAGCAGAGATTTAGAAGGAGAAGAAGTTGAGGAAGACGTGTACAATTTCGATGAGTTAGTGCTGCAGCTGCTGCAGGAACATTCGCTACGATCTTTCTGTGAATCTGTAAGACCATCTGATGATGTATAGTAGAACTTGCACAGATGCATGGGAGGTGCAAAATATATGGGGGTAGGCAACTTGGATGGCAGATTGGGCAATGGAGACTCAAAGTTAAGAACATTGATCACCTGTCTTATGGAAGGTCGGATATCTTGATCAGGATGAGCACACCATAAACCAACAACCATCAAACATTCCATTTGTTGCACATTAAAATCCATACATAGTCTTTCATCGACTGCTTCAAGAAGCTTTCCCCTTCCATACAACTCCCAGACCCACTGTACCAGATTAGCTTTACCGAGTTCAACAGGTCTTCTCCCACAAGCAATTTCAAGTGAAACTATTCCAAAGCTATAGACATCAGATTCCTTACTAGCCTTGCCAGTAGTAACACATTCAGGTGCTAAGTAGCCCATTGTTCCAGCTAACACAGTTGTTTGTGAACCTAATCCATGGTCTACAAGCCTTGCCAAACCAAAATCACCAAGTTTAGCGTTGAAACTTGAATCTAACATCACATTGCTTGATTTAACGTCTCTATGAACTACGCATTGCTCCCACTCTTCATGAAGATAGAGCAGTGCAGATGCCAAGCCAAGAGCTATCTTGTACCTTACCACCCAGGCAAGCATGTTCTTTGTTCCGAACAAATGGAAATCAAGGCTTCCGTTGGGCATCAGTTCATAAACAAGTAGCAATTCACCTTGCTCGTGGCACCAACCAATGAGTTGAACCAAATTTTTATGTCTTAATCGACTAATGATTTTAACTTCTGAGACATACTCTTTTTTCCCCTGTTTCGATCCTCTTGAAACTCTTTTTACTGCTACATTCAGGCTTGGTTCACTTAAGACTCCTTTGTAAACTCCTCCAAATCCTCCCTCGCCAAGCTTCCCTTCCTCTGAGAAATTTCCAGTTGCACGAACCAGTTCATTGTAAGAGAACCTTTTAGGTCCGGTTCCTTTTTCAAATTCATCGTCCATTGACACATCACGAATAATGTCGGCCTTTTTCAAATTCATCTGTGAAGTTCTCCTCTTCCTCAAAACGAACCAAACTAAACCGAAAATACAACACAAGACACCTGCACCCATAACCAGACCAACCACCAATCCAACATTTTGCTTGTTTCCTCCTTTACTGATCTCTAAACTGGACTGAAACTCCCATGATAGAATGTTATGTATTTCAATCCAGTCCCCTGTGGAAGCTGAAAACCCGACGCTAACCTGTTCTGGTAATACATCCCTCAAGTCAATCACATAAGAAAGGGTGGAATTTGTACTAAAAACAGGATTGTCAGCATAAGTTAAGAAGACAGTTAAGTTTCTTGTACTAGAATTGTAATTTACCCAAGCATTAGCTTTTTTCCCTTTCTTGATGCTACTACCCCATGTTACATTGGTGACAGAAACAATGGAGTTTATGTTAATACCTACATGATCAGAACTTGGATCCCATGTGTTTTCAAGACTATCGAACTCGACTGCCACAACTTGATTTCCATTAGAACTGAAAGCAGACTGTTCATTGAATAGACCAAGGAATCCACCAGACGAGTTGTCGGGGACAACAGATGGGAACGGGGCAAGGAAAAAACATAGCCCATCACCATACTTGGAATTATTGACTGCGCTAATGTTAAAGGAGAAGTGAGTCTTAAAATCTGTCAGTCTTCCAGTGTTAGAATCCCATAGTTGCACTGGTTCAGAATAGGTAGCATGGCCGACACTCATAGTAAGAGAATCGTCGACTTGATTTTTGGTCAGCTGAATGACTCCATTTGACGAAAAAGCATCACCGTTATATGTAATATGTGGTGTGTTTGGATCAAAACGGGAGAAATTGAAAGACGCTGGATATACATAGGGAAGAAGCAATAACAAAACAATGGAGATCAGAGAAGCTTTTGATCTATAGATAGTCATGGTTAGAAGGTGCGAGGCAGTATGCAAGTAGAATAGGCCGCAGTGTACGTGGTTAAGGCATCAGTTGGCCCTTCGAAACAAATTACATTTCTCAATTCAATGTTGGGTGACATGTTATTCATTAATTTAGGAACTTGTTCAAATCGTCTATTTTTAATGCCTTAGTGGTTTGTAGTAGGTGCTTTAATACTATCTATATATCGTAATTAGAGGTTGGATTACATGATGTCAACCATTATATCAAGGAGATAAATAAGCATTATTATTATTCCAGTTGAGTTGACAAGGGATTGGTCCGTTTTGGTTTCGTTACTCTGGAAAGAGTTCTTTATTATGCAGGCCAGAAGTTTTTTTTTTTTTTTTTTTTGGAAAAAGGTTATGGGGTTGAGGCAAACTCCTACCTGTTGATTAAACTTCAAAGAGTTACATATCTTCCTAAGAGTATGATCATTAGAGGGAGAATCATCACTACAACAATACTAGGCTCTAAGCCTTACAATTATGAGAAACTCATGAATATAGCCCACTCTTTGGTTCACACACAAAGAATTAACAACATAAAATCATTTAATGTCTCCCACCAAACAAAAGTTTATCCCTTAAGACCAGACGATCATTCCTTAGATGTTTCTGTGCATACTCGAAGTTATAGAAAAAAGTCCCACATTCACCGCAAGTGTATGTTAAACCAAGAGTATCATCTGAAATCTCCTTAATGTATCAATCAAGATTTTTACCTTTATATCTTGCCTTGGAAGATTTCTTAATCATAGCTAAGGTAGGACTAATTTCACCGACTAAGCGCCCCTTGACCACAGTTGGAGAGGGTTATTTTCTAGTTCTCTTTGACCTAACCGTAGTCCATTCCTCATCAGCTTGAGTTTCCCTCTGAACTCTCGACCTTGTACCAAGTGGAGAGATAGGTTGTACTTTATATCTCGTCTGCAGGCTAGATGTTAATCACATCGTTACTCGTTTTCGGGTTCTTGAACTTGTCTTACTTTGTGGAAAGTTCACCCACTCCAAAATATATTTTTAAAACCACTTTTTCTGTTTGGAGATATCAAAGTATGGCATCTTGGATGTAGCTTTAAAATTTATCTGTTTTTTATATATATATTTTTGATAATATTTACCTGTTTTATATATGCATATAGAATACCAAGACATAGCAGATTGCCGTTTAGAAGATATTACCACCCCAGGCCACTTTGTCCATGAATTGCAAAACTTGTTCCTAGATTCATCTCAATATGTTGTTATTTTGTTATGGTGAAAATCAAGTAAGACACTAGCTTTTCGGGTTCCAATTATGTAAATAAATCTGAAACATTCTTGCCTATTGATCTCAAACATTAGGTAAAACGTTCTTGAAAAAATTTCACATATGATCCTCAATGTTTCCCTTGGAGTCCATTGCATTGTAGGTACAATCGATCTACTCTGCTACACCTTAGATTGTGCCAGAAACTGGCAGAGGCGATTCCCTTTTTCTTCAGTGTAAACAAAGTTTTACATGGTAGGCATTGTCTTCAATCAACTAGATGATTAATATTATAGCTGATTGTAGAAAATCCTATGTGAGTATGTAGGACATTACTTCTCCATTAGACATCACTTTCTTTTTTGTAAAGATCAAAACCAATCTAACAAACTCCCGAAGGAATGGCAAAACGATACAAGTTGAATCTCAAACAAAATTTACACAAAGTGGTTTTCAAATGACAAAATAAACAGATCCTTGGACCCAGAATATACATGAAATTTAAGAACAAAACACAAAATGAAATACATGAAGTAAACCAGCTAATCATACAGTGGCATTTAACTGCATAGCCTAAACAATGAAATATCTCTAGTTGTAAAATGAATGTAATCTTACCAACTATATGGGTAGTTTTACATGTTATCATCTCGGTGCGGATTTCAGAAGAGATGCTGAAGCTGAATAATTGCTTACAATTGAGGAATTTGAGCTGAAACTCCTACCAGAAGCTTGACTTTGATTTCCTTGAGTGTCTGTAGCGCAGCTAGATGACGCATAAGAGAATTCAAGATCTTGCGTGGAAGGTGTGAAATAAGTTGGTACTGACATCTTGGAAGGAAGATCAGGTAACGGAGCTTCGAAATTTAGAACACTAATTGCTTGTTTCATAGAAGGTCTGAGATTGTGATCTAAGCTAGCACACCATAATCCAACAATCATCAATCTCTGTATTTCTTCCTCGTCGAAATCCATGCGAAGTTTTGTGTCTGCGGCTTCAAGAAGTCTTCCACTTCCATAAAGCACCCAGACCCAAGCTACCAATCCCACCTTACTCTCTTCCTCCTTAGGTTCCACAACTCTTCTCCCGCAAGCAATTTCCAACGCAACAACACCAAAGCTATAAACGTCTGACTCCTTTCCAGCCTTACCTGTTACCACGCATTCAGGAGCCAGGTAGCCCATTGTCCCCGCCAGCATGGTTGTTTTTACTCCTAGTTGATGGTCAACAAACCTTGCCAAACCAAAATCGCCAAGTTTTGCATTAAAACTAGAATCCAGCATGACATTGCTTGATTTAATATCCCTATGCACCACACATTGTTCCCACTCCTCATGCAAATACAGGAGCGCCGAGGCCAAGCCAAGGGCTATCTTGTACCTCAAAACCCAAGTTAACATTGTTCTTCCTCCAAAGAGATGAAAATCAAGGCTACCATTAGGCATGAACTCATATACAAGAATGAATTCCCCTCGTTCGTGACACCAACCACTCAATTGTACTAAATTTCGGTGTCTCAGTTGACTAATGATCTTTACTTCTGACACAAACTCCTTCTTCCCTTGGCTAGATCCTCTTGAAACTCTCTTAACAGCCACATCAGCATTGGAATCACTCAATATACCTCTATATACACCGCCAAACCCTCCCTCTCCAAGCTTACCTTCCTCGGTGAAATTTCTTGTTGCACGGGCTAATTCACCATAGGTGAACCTCTTAGGCCCTGTTCCTTTTTCATAGTCCTCGTCGGTGAGTATGTCAAGGACTTCATCTTCCTCTTTCTTTTGATTGCTCCTCTTCCTCCAAACAAACAATATTGAAGCCAACCCAATAACCAAAACAGAAGCACCAACAACTAAGCCAACCACCAGTCTAATGGTACTCTTGTCTTCCCCTCCACCAGTCCCATTTCCTCCACCGTTCCCTGGACTAGATGGAAATTCTGTTGAATTGAACTCCCATGAAAGAATAGTGTGTAGCTGGGATTGTTGCCCAGTGGCTGCTGAGAAACCAACAGTTATCCATTCAGGTAAAATATTCTTCAGATCGACAACATGGGATAGAATTGAGCTTCCATTAAAAGCAGGATTTGAATCAAAAGTCAAGTAAACACTCAAGTTTTTTGTGCTGGAGGTATAACTGACCCAAACATTAGCTGTGGGACGATCCTTCAACTGAGTAGCATTCCATATAACTGTTGAATTGATTGAATTAATGTCGATACCGACATGATCATCCCAGATATCCCATTGATTAGGAAAAGTGTCGAACTCAACCGCAACAAGTGGATAATCTGATGAAGAATTTCGGCTATATAGACCTAGAAGCTCACCATATCCATTAGAACCAGGGGGGATGTCAGAACCATTGGGAGCAAGGAAGAAAGCTAAACCATCTGCACCATAATCTGAAGAGAGCCTTTTGATGACAAATGAGAAGTGAGTAGTGAAGTCAGCTACTTCTCCACTAACCGAATCCCATAGATGCACTGCCTCCGCATATACAGCTCGACCAACACTGTCAGTAGATACTGCATCACGTCGGTTTGTAGTGAGTTGGATGTGTCCAGACGCCGATGACGCATTACCTTGTAAGATTAAGTTCTTTGGGACTGATTCAAAACTGGGATAGTTGAAGGTAGTTGCTTTCATTGAGGGAATAAAGACTAACAGCATGAAGAGTTGTAACAAGGAGAAGATAGTTTTAGTTGCAGGAGTACGAAATTTTCTTGACTTGAAGAAAGCCATGGTATGTGAAAGAAGGTCGACACTGGTAGATATGAAGACCTTACGGATCAATTCATGTACACGTTTTAGGAGACTTATTTCGACTACAGTATACCAAGTTACCAACCTTGAAGGAGTTAAACCCCCGGAAGCCTCAAAGCTTTCATTATTTAGAAATAGGCAGTTGAGACTCGTGACCCTTTCAGTCTTCATTGAGTCTCTTTCTCTTACTATGAATGAATAGGATTTTAAAATTAATTTAAAGACGTGACCATTGGACTTTCCATCTGTTCTTCTGATACTTTTCATCGAATTCACACTCACGCATTTGGATTTAAAAACCTTGCTATTTTGCGTGTCGGGCATTTCAGAAACGACAGTAACGGATTTTATTAGTATTCAGTACTGATGTAAAGTGAACAAAATAAAGATGATCATATTAACTGTCTAGTGATTACAGTGATTAGTATTGTACTATTGTTTAAGCCGTGATGCTGAAGCATCAGCAACTCCTTTGAAATATAGTTAGGTATTTGTTTAAATAGAAAGATAAGTGCAGTTTTGATCAATACTTAAGATGACTACAGATAAAACAGAATCATGGCATCGCCGGCACAAATCGTTTGTAAGGGCAACCATTAAGATTATGATATGTTACTGGCTTTAGCATTAATATAAGTTCGTTTCAAAACTCATTCATAGTGGAACCAAAGCGATCTGTAGTTTATTAACAATTGGGCTTTTTAGACATAGACCCCCAATTTATCAAATATTTGTTTTGCACCCCCAATCTCACTGGTTGATTGGGGAAAAACCGGAACCGGTGTATATTCCAAAAAAAATTGGGTCCTATTATTGACAGACTCCATTTTGTATTGGGCAGACCCTGACCCAATTTGTCTGTATTTACGTTGGACACAACATTGAGTTTTGGGCAGACTCCATCACCAAAGCCCGCACAAACATAAACTTAAGTAAAAGAAATCCCAGCCTTTGTCTCCGTCTCCGGTCCATTTTTTCCTCGTCAGTGGCTGTATATTGTCTAATTTGAGCAGTACAAATAGTTCAGCATGAATTCAAACCCATGATTTTGAAATTAGCTTCAAACATGAAAAACTGAAAAGCAAGAAATACTCAAACAACTGTAAATCTTGGACGGGTTATTAGAAAAGTCTAGGATGAGATGAACCCGGGAAGAAAAAGCAAGAAGAAAAACAACTGTAAATGGGTGGAATAGATATTACATGGGTGAGCAAGAAAGATGTGTCCACGAGTGATATCCTTAATGCACAGAATAGGCTATAAATACCTAGAGAAATTGAACAAGTTTTGACTGAATCTGAAAAGAGTTATTTGAAGATAGGTCTTGAGAGTGAAATTGAAGTGTTGATTGTAGACATGCTTGGTACTGATCAATACAACTTCCCAAGGTTAACATTCAAGTATTGGGGTAGTATATCTCGATATATTGTTATTAGGCAATGGAATACATTTGTCGAAAGACATGGGCTTCAAGCAAATATTCATCAACTTGATATTTGGTCTTTTCGACGGCCTAGGCATGATGATCAGCAGGGAAAGCTTTGTTTTGCTATCAATGTGAGACGGAAGAATGACAAGCAGAACAATTTGCAAGCGTCTTCTAGCAAGAATTGGGACAATGAGGCTAGCACGAGTGGTGGCGATGTCAGTTTTGCAGATTAGGCATGAACTTCTAATTCATGTGCATTGTATTCTCTTAGTTCCAGGGTATCATACTTTTTGATTATTTGTTGTTTGGTTGAGATCGACTATATACAGTTAGTAACACTTGTTCTTTACTTGAGTCCAGAAGAGCTAGGATTTGATTTTCTTTTCTAGTAGTTGTGACTGTTTCCATGTAAAATCTCTTTATACAGTTTGGAGACAGTTCAGTGATGGAGATAAGGTATTCTTCATAGATGTTCATATTGTCCTGTTTCTGTATTATTTTATCTTACAAGAAAAGGAAGCAGATTTTTATTAATGTTTTGTTGATTCTTGGGATTTCAAATCGTTCTTCTTAACAATTTATCAAGAGCTCCAAGAGTGCTAGTTTTCTAAAAGGAGCTTGGTTCCTTAGTAACCCCATTGATGTGGTGAAGTCGGTGGTAAGTGATTCCTGCGATGTGGCTGGCCCAGCCAAAACTCTCAAGTGGCCAACCGTCATATCATTCGTGTAAAGGAGTGTTTTGGGTTTCCTGTTGGGACCGAGTTCGCTTCTGAGCGAACTGCCTATGTATCCTCTTGTTGGTTTCTCTTCTTTTTCTAGGGAGAGAGGAATCAGGCCCGACGTAGTTCAATCAGGTGGTATTTATAGGCTTAGGGAAATGTCAATCTGGAAGGCACGTGTGTCTCTGGTACACGTGTAAGGTGGAGATCATGAATGAGTGTTGAATTTGGTTATATTATAAGTCGTGTCTTTGATTGGGTGTTGGCGAGGTTACCCCTATTTCCGGTGGTGGGAAATACAATCAAGATTTTGGTAATGATTACCCCTGGTGGTGATCATTACCCGAGGCGTTCTGCCTTTAGCCATGTGCTCGTACCGAGACATCTTCGTTCGTACCACCTACCAGAAATGAACTATTCGTAGGTCGTTCTTGGAGGTCGATGCATTGAGTTCGCTGCACCTGTGTGTTCTCGAGGGAGTTGCTCACGCGATTCGGTCTTGGAGGTCGATGTCCCGAAGTTCGCTTTTACGTTAGAGCGTGCATGATAGGATATCGCTCCCTACACCCCCTCTTAGTAGAATGTTTATGCCACAGAAACGCTCACGAGAAAAACGGAAGAACGTGTGGAACGTGAGCGAGCTGTGGTGGATGCTTCGACCAGGACGGCGTAACTTTTGAAGTCATGTAACGTGATGATTTGGCGGGAAAGGGAAGTTGTGTCGTATATGCACGTGACAGAATCGTTGCAGTTGAGGAAGGAACATGTTGCCGCATTATACGGACTGCTGAAAAGACAGTACCTTGGAACACGTGTGCGGGCTAGAGCCTAGGCTGTAATCATAACTTCTTGGTAACCGAACGGAGCGAGGCGGTTTATACAAAATCAAATTTGGGACATCGAAAAAGGCATGCGTGTTTTCATCTTACGCAAAAACATAAAGCTGGGTTCCTCGGTGAGTGCTTCACTGGCTGGCTTTATTTACCTTTCCATTTTCAATTTACTTTCCTCTCTGTCCAGTGCGCTTTGTTAAGTCGGTAGGTCATCATAAGGTTATAGGGTTTAAGCTTGAGTAATTGATAGAAAAGATTTGCTATAATATCTGATTCGGATGATACTCGATCGGAGGAGGTCCGAGAGATATCCTTGAGTTGTGGAGAGTATGAGGATGAAGAAGCAGTGAGTGTTGGCGTTGAGGTTGAGGTGGATGAAGAGGATAGGATAGATGAGGGTAATACCCGATCTAGGTCGAGAAGGCGAATAGCAAGACGCCAGTCGAGGGGAGATGTCGCCATCGCGATGTGCCCCTTAGAAGTGTAAACCGTCGTCTTTGCTAGCTCGTTCCCAACCGAGGGCAGCGTATGGGATTAATGTCCCCGACACGGGAGATATCTGAACCACGGTTGAGTGAAAATGTTAGAGTAGAGGAGTACAACCCCCGAATGGTGGAATAATAATCTGTGAGGGCACCGAGAGCGATATGCAAATACCGTTCTCGAAATTGGTATGTGATTTCTTGGCCCATTGTTGGAAGTCTCCTTGTCAGTTCGTTGGTAACACCTGGAGATTGTTTAAGGTGTTTGACTTGTTAAATGCGAGTGGGGAATACGACATAGGGGTATCGGACATAGTGGAGCACTATGTGGTAAGGCGATCTGGGAACCTGAACTTTAGCTTGCAAACCATGACAACGCGTTCTGCTGTGATCGATGGAGTAAGCAATGAGGTCTAGACCAAGAGGCCGTTGTTGCTAGTTGGCAACTACTGTGTGAACGGGTGTAGATTGCGAACTAGGATTTGTAACATATCCGGTGGGTAGGAACATTTTTCTGTTGTTGCTTTACATAACGATTGATAGTTGTTCTAACAGGCCCTTGTTTTGCTTTGATTACGAGTTTTTCGTGAAGGTTTAACCGATCGTGGGGAGATAGAGAGGTTCGCGGTTGACTCGTGTAGAAAAGCAAGTTTAAGGCGCCTGAAGTTGCACACTTCTTTGTGGAGAAGGGTGGTCCCGCGATCGGGAAAAAGGAAGGCAAAAAAGACCGAGCTCGAGGTCGGACAAGGGAAGGCGTGATGGAGACACTAACAGTGACTTAGTAACGCGAGAAGATAGGCAACGGGTGCACGGCGGTCGCGAGGCGAATTCGCTAGAGGTGGCGCGGGGTTTTGTAGGATCGAGCCCCGAAGGAGGTTCGATCGATGCGCTGTGGAGTTAGAAACGGTGGTTTTCAATCCTCGGTAGGAGCAGGTCGGAGAAGAGGCGTGCGACTTTCGGAGCAAGACGGTCCGAAAGTTACGAAAAGTAGCGCCGCACTCTTGGGAGAGCTCCAGCCACGGGCGGTTCGATGGTGGCCCGGCTGGGGCTATGGTTTCGCTATTTGGAGTGGAGCCACGACGAAAGCAGGTCATGGACTTGGCCCGCGTTAAGGCGGAGTTCTAGTCGCCCGGGGCGTGAACCCGATACCGGGCTAAAGCTCAGCGCAAAGCGAAAGTCCTATTATGGTGGCCGACGACCTAGAGGGGCGGTTGTGTTCCCTGGATGAGCATGGGTCAAACGAATCCGGAAGCGAAGTGGATCATGAAGTTTCAGATCGAGTAAGATATCGGGTTGCCTATTGAAGCGGATAATATTTGGATGGCAATGCAGGAGCTAGATGAGAAAGGGCTGGCTGATAACCTGAGGCGAATGGAAATTGCACAATGTCTCGTACGCGTGTCTATCTTCATTTGATGTACTTGTCTTTGTATAGACGCTGTTGTTTTGTGGCTATTAACCATGCGTGTGTATTTGTAGCTGGTAAGTGGGTTTCTGAAATTGAAGGAGATTGCCGGTCAGCGAGGGGCGATAGAGAAATGGTGGTGAAGCCGCCCGATGGTGAAGAACGCCCGTGAGGCCTCGAAGATAGAACGCGAGGAACCGGAAGATCTGAAGAAAGCTCATCAAGCTACCGAAGTTTGGCCAAGATGTTGAAAGACACCGGTCAAGATTTGAGGCAAAAACTACAGGAGTCAAGAGAACGCCCCGGCAAATTGTGGAAATCAGTTGAACGATTATGCCTTACACTGCAAGAAGGTTGCTCAGGACGCTACCAAAGCCTATGATGTTCTGGATGCAGACTTCATTGAACTGGAGGTGGACTACAATGCTTTGAAGACAGATCATGCACGCTGCACATCGCACATCGGGGTAGACCAGGTATTGGGAGGAATGAGTAGTGCTCCTGGCCGGAGGGTCGTTCGCGATCGCGCGCATCATTAACCGACCGATGCCGCTGCGTCGATGTCTTCTTGAGTTTAGACTTGGATGGAGTATCTGTTATAGTGGGTGGGAGGGAGGCTGAGATTGATGAATCACTTGTGCCCGGAGGGTTAATTGTTGAGCCCAGAGATGGCGAATTGTAAATTTGTTATGTTAAGTCGTCGCCTTTATATGCTTGCGGATACATTTGAATTTGGTTTCCTGAGGTAACCTGGGCAGTTCGTCTTTTTATTTGTATGCGTAAGTACGATGAACGACCTGGTGCTCCGTTCTATGTTGGGGTATTCATGTGAGAACGAATATTGTTTAGCCGGGTTGGATTTCCTTAGTAGTCTCAGCGACTTGGCTAACTTATTATGTGTCTATCTTGCTAAGACAGATCATTGATTGTGTGTATGCCACCCTTGTCGCTGGTTCCCCTATTATGTATGAACTGCTTGTTGAACTATAGTTGTGTGTGATCGTGGTGCGTATAACAAAGGATGGCAGGGACGTTGCAGTGACAACTTCTCTGCGCCTGGCTGGTAAGTTTGCATGCGCGTCTTGCTATTAAATTACCTGCAGCTCTGAGGTGGTTTTCGTAATGAGGCCACCAGGTCGCTGGCCTAGGGTTTGTGAAGCAGGTCGAGTCGTTTCGTGTTCAGTGTCATTAACGGTAGTGTTCCCTCGCGTGCCTGACACGTGGAGGGATACGAGCGGTTCAAGGAACGTAATGATGGCAGGCAGATGGCGTTTGGCGTCTCAAGGTAATTAAGAGGCGCTTAGGAAAAGACGTTTCCTATTGAATAAAAACGGCTCATCGAATACCAAAACAAGTATTTGCTTGTCTTCGTGCCAAAGCTTCAGTCTGCTTTCTTGCTCTGTTCGTTGGTTGTGCATTTCCTCCATTGCTGCTTATTCAGGTATGTTCACTCTCTTCTGTGAGTATTCTTTCGTTGAGAAAAGTTGGGGATAAAACTGTAGCTCATGTGACAGTACGTTTCATTCCTAGGTTTTATTATGGCGAGATGTCATCCTTACACGAGAGGAAAGGACAACATGAGGGAAACTTCTCCGCTGATGAGGGAAAGGATGGAGTTCCAACTGCACGTGCATGGTGATCGCGGGAAGAGGAAAGCTGAGGTTGTAGAGGCGAAGAGCCATAAGCGTCCTAGGAGGGCTGGACGTCCAACTGGCGACATTGTCTTTAGGTCGCCGCAGCGGGTAGGCGACACTGATCGTCATGCTGCGGAGTGTAGCGACTTGGGGCAAGGTCGCCCAGTCGCTGCTGAGAGTTCGTCCCCACGCTGTGGTGACGTGGGGAACGAGTTCTACTACGTGGGGAAGACTAGGAAGAAACGTATGGTGAAACGCCAGATCAGAAGCTTCCACTTCGGCCCCATAGCGACCGGCGCTCGGGCGGATCGTCTTTGGATGGCGACAAAAGGTGAAGGATGAGGACATGGAGACGTTGTTGGGGACGATGGATATGGCCGCTTGTTTGGTAAGTTCATGATGCACGAGGCTGTTATGTCAGTTACCGAGGTAAACTGATTCTTGGGCTTCGTTCGTGCAGTTTCTTGCAGGATATGATAAGTTGAAAGAAGTCGTACAAAACACCGAGGCTGATGATAACCCTCACGTCGAGCTGGGGTGTATGCGAGCGGCGTGGGGGGCTGACAAGAGAAAGCTGGAGGTGATGACTACCAAGTACCGTAACGCTACTGGCGAGAGAATCGCGGTTAGTGATCGACGGACGGAGTTAGAAAGGGAATTAGCTGTGGTGACGGCTTATGCTAAGAAGTGTTAGAAGGTGGCGCTTAAGAAGGCGATAATCGAAGCCCTCAGATTTCGCCGCCTCTGGACGAATAATGCGATCTTGAAGAAAAACGAAACGGCATTTAACGAGGGGCATGAGATGCGTGTGATGCTGAGGTCAGCTCGGCATACTGCTTCGACTAGCGCAGCGCTAGAAGATAAGCATGTCATAATTTAGATTTGATAAGATGGTCTTCATTTGGCTCTGTCAGCCTTTAGTTGTAAGTTCTGTTTACATTTCCCTCTCTTATACGAGAGTTAACAATAGAGCTGTGTTTTCAGGCTTGCCTGAGCAATTCGCCTTTTTCCTACAGAGAACTGGTTTCCACGAAAGTGGCAGTTCGATACTTGGTTAATTTTTGTAGTGATTACCGATCTGGATTTCCTGGGTAATCCCAGCAGATCGGTGGATGTAGTTGTTGTTACGAATGGTCATATAATTTTATTGGCGATGTTCCGTATGCATGTTGCCGTGTACTTGTGTGTAACTAGCGTTCTGCTTAGTATTCTAGAAATATGCGTCCCGCCTTGTGGTCAACCCTAGAAGTATAGGTCGTTGACGTGACACATATTGGAGAGGGTATGTAGCCTGGGAGCTCCGGAGAACTGTCTGCTCACGGAGAGCGTTTTCGTTTAGTCGATCCTAGAAATATAGGTCCTCGACGTAACAAGAATTGGAGAGGCGATGTAGCCTGTGAGCTCCAGAGAGCTGTTTGCTCACGGAGAGCGTTCTCGTGTAGTCGATCCTAGAAATATAGGTCCTCGACGTAACAAGAGTTGGAGAGGCGATGTAGCCTGTGAGCTCCAGAGAGCTGTTTGCTCACGGAGAGCGTTCTCGTGTAGTCGATCCTAGAAATATAGGTCCTCGACGTTACAAGAATTGGAGAGGCGATGTAGCCTGTGAGCTCCAGAGAGCTGTTTGCTCTCACGAGAGCGTTCTCGTGTAGTCGATCCTAGAAATATAGGTCCCTCGACGTAACAAGAATTGGAGAGGCGATGTAGCCTGTGAGCTCCTGAGAGCTGTCTGCTCGCGGAGAGCGTTCTCGTGTAGTCGATCCTAGAAATATAGGTCCTCGACGTAACAAGAGTTGGAGAGGCGATGTAGCCTGTGAGCTCCAGAGAGCTGTTTGCTCACGGAGAGCGTTCTCGTGTAGTCGATCCTAGAAATATAGGTCCTCGACGTAACAAGAGTTGGAGAGGCGATGTAGCTGTGAGCTCTCCAGAGTCAGTTTTGCTTTACGGAGAGCGTTCTCGTGTAGTCGATCCTAGAAATATAGGTCCTCGACGTTACAAGAATTGGAGAGCGATGTAGCTGTGAGCTCAGAGTCTGTTGGCTCCGCGGAGCGCTCGTGTAGTCGATCCTAGAAATATAGGTCATCGACGTAACAAGAGTTGGAGAGGCGATGTAGCCTGTGAGCTCCAGAGAGCTGTTTGCTCACGGAGAGCGTTCTCGGGAACGAGAGTTTATGGCGCGTTAAGCGTGAAAGTATACTGGTTGTTCATCGGATGCGAGCTGTAATATGTGCTGATGCCGATAAATGGAATAACCTTTCACTAGGTAGCATAAAAAATTGAACCTTACATGTACAATGCGTAAAAGAAAATCTACAACAACAAATGTTTTATTGATAAAATCTTTTCAGCAGATAGGTATTCCATGGGCGAGGTAACAATTTCCTTTCTTGAGTTTTTATCCAGTATGCTCCATTGCCGACAACACGTTCTACAATGTACGGACCTTCCCAAGTAGGGGCAAGCTTGGAGTCGTCTTGCGTCTTTTTTAGCACTAGATCGCCAGGCTGGAAAGATCGAGGATGCACTCGTTTATTGTAGGAGTTCTTCAGGGTTTGCTGATAAGATGCGACTCGGATTGTGGCTAGGTCCCGCCGTTCTTCGAGCAAATCGACCTCTCGTGCTAAGACAGAATTATTGTGTCCGGTCTCAACGAGCTCGGACCGGGTCGTAGTGATTTGTCGGTCGGGTGGGAATGGCGACTTCGCGCTGCCATAACACAAGGAAAATGGAGATTCACGCCCATCGACCGAAGTGGTGCGATGAGCCCACAAGATGTTTTCCAATTGGTTCGGCCATTGGCTCTTGTTCTTTGCAATCTTTTTCTTCAAATTTTCTAAGATGGCCTTGTTGCTTGCTTCACGACCATTACTCGACGGCGCATCGTGGAGTAGAAAATGCATGAACTATCTTCCACTTTGCGAGAAATTCTTTAATGGTTCGTCCTCTGAATTGGGGTCCATTGTCCATGACGAGTGTGTGTGGCAGCCCAAATCTGGTGATGATATGAGTCCAGATGAAATTTCGGACATGCGATTCTTTGACATGGGCTAAAGGAATGGCCTCGACCCACTTGGTGAAATAGTCGGTTGCCGCTAAGACGAACCGAAAACCAGTGCTTTTCTGGGGGACGAATGGTCCCATAATGTCCATGCCCCACATGTGAAATGGCCATGGGCTGGCGATATTGATCAGCTCGCGTGCGGGCTGAATGATGTTGTGGCCGAATGTTTGACATTTTAAGCACTTGAGAACGTATGCTTTGGCGTCGGTCTGCATACGGGGCCAGAAGTAGCCTTGGGAAATTGCCTTATGGGCTAAAGAGCGACCTCCGGCATGGTTTCCGCATTCGCCTTCATGGATTTCGGCAAATATCCATTGTCCCTGCTCTGGAGTAATACATCGCAAATGCGGTCCACCAGCAGATTTCCTAAATAACTTATCATGTAACATGTAATAACGACGCGCTTGATATTGGATTTGTCTGGCTTTGGCACGCTCTGCAGGGAGCGTGCCCTGTTGGATGTAGTCCATAATGGGCTGCATCCAGGTCTGGCGCAGCTGATCGTCAGAGAGAGGAAATAGATCGGTTATGACTAGGGCATGTTCAACCTGGTATGCAAGTCGATCGACGACCTCTATGAGGAGTTGTCGTGGAGCACAACTCGGTGTTTGAGTGGCTAGGTAAGCCAGGCTATCTGCGTGACGATTCTCATCACGCAAAAAATGATGTACGGTAGCTTTCTTAAAAGAAGGTAACAAATGATGAACGACCTGAAGATATTTCGAAAGGTTACCTTTCTGAGTAGTGTACTCCTTAGCAATCGGGCTTAACGACCGGTTCATGAGTCACTAAAAACTTGGAGACTTTGAAAAGCGCCATCACGAAGACCCATGATCGGTCGCCGTGATTACGCCCTCGTTATTGGAAGATGCGAAGTCGAGTCGCACTGATTTTTCGACCATAACTCCTTCGGGAGACACTAAAACGACCCCAATGCCACTCCCTCCGGGGTTGCTAGAGCCATCAACAAAGAGGGACCAGACTGATTTGACACGCTCTTTGACAACGGCGAGCTCCAGGTCGGGTTCCCAGTGGGGGTCCTTAACAGGGAAATCAGCGAGGAAATCGGCAACGACTTGACCCTTCTGAAAGATACGAGGTACAAACTCCATGTGGTGTTCACCGAGCTCCTCGGCCCAGACGGCCATACGAGTAGTTTTGTGTTCTTTGTGGATGAGTTTTTTCAGTGGAAGGTCGGTCAGTACGTTGATCGGATGGGCTTGAAAGTACGGCCTGAATTTTCTTGCCGAATACACCAAAGCAAGGACGGCTCGTTCAAGGAAAGAATAATTCTTCTCAGCTGGCATGAGCATCTTACTTGTGAAGTATATTGGCTTTTCTGAGTTGTTCTCCTCCTTGAAGAGAACTGAATCGATCGCGGAAATCTAATGCGCTGTGTATAGCCCGGTGTCTCTCCATCTACTGGTGTGGTTAAGACGGGAGGCGTGGTGAGGTATTTTTTGAGAGTGGCGAATGCGTGATGGCATTGGTCATTCCATGAGAACTGCTCGCCTTTCTTGAGGAGTTGTAGGAACGGACGACACTTGTCTGACGCTCTGGATATGAATCGATTAAGTGCAGCAACCATGCCTGACAACTTCGTAGATTCCGCTTGGTGCGTGGATCGGGGCATGTCTAAGAACGCCTCGATTTGGTCGATTTGCTTCGAAGCGTTGTTGTGACACTTGATAACGAGAAACTTACCGAGGACGCTCCAAAAGGCATTTCTCTGGGTTCAACTTCATTCGAGTGTGGCACAATCTGGAGAACGCTTGCTCCAAGTGAGTAATATGGTCGACTGCTTTTTTGCTCTTGACGACCATGTCGTCGATGTAAACTTCCATGGTTTCTCCTAACATGTCCCCGAACATGTCGATTTAGACGCCGATATGTCGCCCAAGCGTTTTAAGACCGAACGGAGGACGTTATAACAATAAATTCCTTGTTCAAGAATGAACGAGGTCTTCTTGATCTTCCTCCGCGCGAGTGGGATTTGATTGTATCCGCTTATATGCATCCATAAAGGAAAGCAGTTCATGTCCAGAAGTCCGATCGACCGGTCGGTCAATGCGTGGTAAGGGGAAAACTATCTTCGGCGTTTCTTGATTGACATTCGCGGAAATCGACGATAAGTTAACTGTTCCATTCTTTTTGGGGACCGCCACGATGTTAGCTTAACTAATCGGGTAGTCCACCTTCGATGAACCCGACTTGCTTGAGTTTGTCGACCTCGTCATTAATGGCTTTTTGAAAACGCAGAGATAATCGACGAGGTCGCTGGCGCTTAACCGAACTGGCTTAGCATTAGGACGTACATTTAACCGATGACATGCTACACTAGGGTCTATACCGGGCACATCGATATACCACTGCGAAAACATCTTTATTCATTTTAAAATTTACAAGTTGAGCTTTGAGTGTAGGGTCAAGGTTTGCCCCTACATATACAAACTTGGGGTCACTATCAGTTCCTAAGTTCACTCGCTCTCTGTCGACCTGTTGAGATGCTGACTTAGGCGGCAACGCTTCTTCGCGTGTTGGCACTTCAACGACCTAAGGGAGAGTGCATTTGTGCGTCTGAACTGGATCGGCAGCTGTGGTGACGAGACCAGGAAATGGAATAGTTTCTGTGGTCATACTCAGAGGGGCTGGAGTGACCGTCGGTAGGAAGACTTGTGATGTAACACGGGCCTGTGACAACAATAGCAGAGGGGTCTTCTGGGATCGTGACTGCGGCATGAATACCAACTGAGGCGACTTTGGGAATTCGTTCTGATGAAACGGCAACGGCTGGATTGACCTCTGGGGTGTAAGTGGCCGACTTCCTCTTCTTACTGGAGCCCCCAGCGTGTTGTTTTGATGCGTTGGCTCTGACCTCTGCAACCAGGTCGTTGGCCATTGTATAATTGATGGGTTCACTACCTGTGTGGAGTGGTGTACTGTCGGTCGTTCCTGCTGACAAGATTTGGTTACAATGATATGCTTCCAGCTGATTGCTTCTCAGCTCCATGAGTCCTCTGGGGCCCGGGAAATGGAGAACTTGATGCAACGTCGATGGTACAGCTTGCATTTGGTAGATCCATCGTCGTCCTAAGATGGCATTATAGGATGACGGGATGTCCAGGACGCTGAAGCGCGTATTGCAGCTGACTTTGTCCTCTTTAGATCCCACTGAAACTGGAAGGATGATATCACCGACTGGGTTAGCTCTGGAACCATTGAACCCATAAAGGGGGGCAATCGGGTCTATCAGAACTGACTTGGGTAAACTCATTTCTTGGAGAGTATGATAAAATAAAATGTCGCAGGAACTCCCCGGGTCGATCAAGACGCGCTTGACGGTCCAGTCGCTGATCTTGACGTGGACGACTAACGCATCATTGTGAGGAAGACAGACCTTGTTGAGGTCAGTCTCTGTGAAAATGATATCACCTGAATGGCGACCTGAGTGACGCGGAGCATGTGCTGCTTGGGAAGTAAAATGATATACTTCTTGAAGAGCGCCAACACGACGTCTTTTCTCTCTGGATGAAGTAACTGAATCGTCGGGGAAAGTAATCATGTGAATTGTTCGGGCATTGTCACGATCGGAGGAGTGTTGTCTTCGCTCGTGACGAGAACGATCTTGGGGATGATCTCTATTGCGGGGGCGAACTTGAAAGTCTTGATGGTGGCGGCGATGTGGAGATCGAGTATGTCCTCGGCGAGGTGGAGAGCGACTGCGCACTCGGCGAGGTGGGGATCGACTGTGCACTCGGCGAGCCATGAGCTTATGACGCAAATCACCGTCAGAAATGTTGGTGTAATGCTTAATGTTACCAGCTTCGACAAGATCTTGAAGATAGTGCTTAAGCCCCCAGCATGCATTGGTTTCATGACATTTGGCTTTGTGGAATGCGCAATATGGCTTGTCAGGCCGATCGACTGGCTGCTTCACATCGGGGCGGAAGTACGAGGCTCGCTGGATCTTGTCTAGGATGTAACTAGGAGAGCGTGTCAAGACAGCGAACTTTCTATTGTTATCTTGTCGGGTTCTTGCCTTTGGTACCTGCGACCTGGATCGCTGTTTGGCACGCGGGGAATTATCAGAGATCGCTGCTACCTCTTGGTTTTCGGCTAACCCATTAGATTGTAAACTTTCTTGCAACTTGATATATTTGTCAACCCGGGCGTACAGTTCGGATAGCGTTTCGGGGCCTTCCTTCATCAGCGATCTGGAGAGGTCGGTATTGCGCACTCGACAGGCGTTTGAAAATGCCAATGTGGCAAAAGACTCTTTCAGTCCGCTTTCCATACACAACAGTTCGGCCTTGAAGCGCCCTAAGAATTGGCGAATGGTCTCGTCTTCTTTGAATGATAGCCGAACAAATAATCAAGATTCGCCTTTCTTCATATTTATTCACATCTACCGGCCGGCAAACAGTCGGTAAAAGCTGCTTCAAAAGTTTTAATAGAATTCGAGAGAGAAGAACCAATCAAGCGCGCCATCCTTGAAATGGGGAAATAATCGACAAATTGAAGATGATCATACTCGTAAGAACCGTAGAGGGCCAAACTCTGAATGTATCGAGCCACATGTTGACCGGGATAGGTGCTGCCATCATACATGGGGAAACGTGGCTGGATGAAATCTTGAGGAGAAGATTTACTGAGAACGTCGGCACTTAACGGGGACGCGCGGTATGTCTTGAGCATCTTTTGCACAATGTGGGTGGCATCTTTTTTTACTGCACTCTGGCCTATCCTGTGTGACAATTCGTTAATCTGCTGATTAACCTTGTTGATGCCGTTTTCAGCAACATTACCGACTTGGTTCTGTTGGTAAGTGTCAACTTGAGCCCGTAAAGTAGCATTTTCTTGCCGGAGCAAAGAAATGCTTTCGTTTGTTACACCTAGTTGTTCGGCAAGGTTTTGAACCTGAGCTTCGAGGCTGACCATGCTTCGTGGGCTTGAGAATTGCAAATTTTTAGGTTAGGATAACGTGATTTCTCAGGTAATCGAAACCACGACGGCGGCCAATGTAAAGGAGTGTTTGGGTTTCTGTTGGGACCGAAGTTCGCTTCGGTTTTAACCGCCACGATCCTCTTATTGGTTTTCTCTTTTTCCGGGAGAGAGGAATCGGGCCCGACGAAGTTCAATTAGGTGGTATTTATAGGCTTAGGGAAATGTCATCCGAAGGCACGCGGTGTCTCCGGTACACGGTAAGGTGGAGATCATGAATGAGTGTCGATTTGGGTTATATTATAAGTCGGTGGTCGATTGGGTGTTGGCGAGGTTATCCCTATTTCCGGTGGTGGGAAATACAATCAAGATTTTGGTAATGATTACCCCCGGTGGTGATCATTACCCGGTATGCTCGGGCTTTAGCCATGTGCTCGCATCGAGACATCTTCGCTCGTACTCACCTACCGTAAAGGAGCTATTCAGAGGTCGTTGGAGGTCGATGCATTGAGTTAAGCTGCACTGTGTGTTCTCGAGGGAGCTGCTCACAGTTCGGTCTTGGAGGTTGATGTCCTGAGTTCGCTTACGTTGCACGCGTGCATGATAGGATATCGCTCCCCTACAATTCGGGCTTAGCTTCTGCGACCGAGCCAGGTCGTTTGGGAATTGGATGTCCCAACGATTTAGCAGTGTCATTTGGGCTTAGCTTCTACGACCTAGCAGGGTCGTTTGGGAATTGGATCCCAACCATTTAGCAGTGTCGTTTGGGCTTAGCTTCTACGACCCAGCCGGGTCGTTTGGGAATTGGATTCAATACTTGACGGTGTCCCAACGATTTAGCAGTGTCGCTCTAGCTTCCCCTGGATGACTTCACTAGGTCGATTGAGCGAACTACATAGCGGAATTTATGGTCGTATATATATATAGGAAATGGGGTCTTTTAGGGTAAGGGCATTAGGAGGTTGCAATAAGTTACTTTGACATTTTGGGGAGGAGAACACAAATTACCATTTTTTTTGTAAATTTGTAAAATAATCTTTTTTGGGGTCCGCCCAACACAAAATGGGTTGTGCCCATAGCGAGTATCTTAAAATTTGGAACAACTCATCATCTTCCCCAAGTGAAACCCAAAAACATCCACCATTAGTGGGGTGATCAAAACACCCATATAGGCGATTATAGCTTCAACATCACCATGTATGCCAAAATCCACAACTTTTAACAATCAAATCGACATCAAACAACACCGTTTACTATCAAATCGCCAAAAAAATAGATGTAAAGTTATGGGTTTAAGAAACCCATGATATCACCATTAATCATCTAGTCTCTCTCCTAGTGAATTCATCAACGATTCAATGAGCACTTGCAACTCCAAGAACTGAATAGTTTCATACAATTTCACTTATGCTCTTAGTCTTCACAACAATGGAGGTTGAGTATAACATGTAGAGAATCTTTTGAAGAAACTTCATTTGTTTGGTGCTTTTGCATTGGAGTTGTGTCTTAGAGTTGCAGGGTCTCTAAATTGTTGCTGATAGCTGATGCGGTGGGGCAAACTATAGGCTGGGCATTTTCGGTATTAAAACATAATAAAGGCACTATTTTGGTCACCAAATAAAATGACCTAGTCAACCGGTTATATTGGGGGTGCAAAACAAATGTTTAAAAATTCAGGTGTTATATCAAATGACTACCCCAATTGGAAGTCTATGTCTAAAAAGCCCTTAACAATTTAACATTCCAATCTGGGTCAATCTTTTTTCCTGTGTGCAAGCTCTTCCCATTTAAGTAAGCTTCCACCCTGACTATTGATAACAAATGGATTTGAGGATGACAAAAAAATGACTTAATATATTTGTGGTGGTCAAATATCTTACATGCCGATATTCACTATTATTTCACTAATTTTCTAATATAATATTGACAAAAGAGCCGATATATATTTATATAAGTTGTAGATAGAAGAGAATGGAACAATAATGGACACATGACATAAAACTATTGGATGAAGTCCATGAGGAGCTAAAAGGAGAAAGGGTGTTAGAGAAGAAGAAAGGGGTGACAACAAGTCAAATAATTATATAAGTCGGTAAAATCTTTGGGTGATGATACTAGAAGTCCGGGAACCGCCAACATCAAAAGAGTGATTGATCTAATTTAAAAACAAGCTTACCAATAAAATAAAATTAAAAAAAAATCATTCTACAATATTTTGTTCACTTTTATTTTTTTTCATGTAACCAGATAGAAAAGAAAAGGAGTAAGAGATTGTAAAACCACCATTAATTACATTATTCATCAATAAAACTCAATTGAAGAAGATTTATTTTTGCATCTGACATTGGTGTTGACATTGGTGTCGTCCGTTCTTCAAGAAACCGATGAATGACAGATTCAAGTTTTTCTTGTGGAGCAAATCTGGATTAAGATGAGATTGTTGATTTTCAATTGAGTTTTTCTTATTCTCTACCATTAATTAAACCTTCATGGAAAACCTTCAAACATCGATTTCAAAGATAGAATGAAAAGAAAAAGTGCTCAATCTTCCAAACAACCGAACAATTCAAGAAAGCGTTGAACAACCAAGAGATCGAACTATCGAGATAAGTTTCTTGAACTCATTCTTTAATTAGTTTTGTTTTCAATAGAGTTTTCATTTTCAACATTTTCCATCATATGGATCTATGATATTTGATGATTGTTTCTTTAAATGTTTATAATGTTTTGTTATTAAAGAGTGATGTGAATTCGAATTTTTGTTTCTAATACTATGATGATGATTCTTGGTTGAGAAGATATATGGGTATTGAAATATCCGATTGGTTACATGATTATTGGTTGTGAAGATGGGTATATGATTGTGATTGTAGTAGATAAAATTCATGTGTCGTTGGTATGAATGATGTTTGTGGTTGCCATTTGATTGATATTAAATTTTGAGGAGTCTTTGATGCCATACGGCCTAAGATTTCTAAAAGAAAAAATGAACTACAGATGAGCTTTTGAGGAAGATAAGCATATTGGTGAGATAAACTTTGGCATCGGATTCAAAAAGAGGAAAGCCGATATGAATAAGGATTTGGTGAAAACCAGTTTATGTTAAAATGAATTTTAAGAGGTTTTTGGTTTGAGGTAGGGGTGTAATGAGGGGAAGCGGGTCAATGGTTTAGTAATTGATCGGGTCGGGTCTAGGGGATACAAACCCAATGGTTCTTGAGGAACAAAGAAGATCAAGACCCATATAAAAGTCAATCACGGGTTTGGGGGATCCGGTGTGGAAATTATCATTTTAAATTTCGAGAAAAAATCTAATTACTTGGTAATATATTTAAACAACATGTAAAAAAATATAATTAATCAATTAAAAATAAACAAAAATAAAAAAACTTGAACTAAAACCCAAAACCATATATCAGTAAATTTGAAACTTTTTTCTCGTGATTTATCATTCAGGAATTGATTATTTTCATAAAACGTGATTGAAGATGAAAGAATGATCTACAGACAAAAACAATAAAATATAAACTAAAAGAATCTGATAAATTAATACAAAGATTGAATGATTAATATTCTCCAAAATTCGAAAATTGAATTTAAACTTTTGATATTTGGAGTGATGTTCAAATTTGAATATTTGAAATTGATGTTAATGCCCAAAATACTAAATTTCTACAAAAGTTAAAATATAAACAAAATACAAAAAATTGGAGTTTTAACCAATGGGAACGGGGGTTTGGTCAACGACTTTTTGTCGGGGACAAGTCGGGTCATTTTTTTGGGTCGGTGCGGGTTTGGGTGGCGGGTGAAGACCGGATACCTTACCGGATGATGGGTCAACGGTTTTTTTTTACACCCCTAGTTTGAGGTATGGTTTTGTTGATTTATCAGCTTTCTTGAGGAACAAAGAAGATAGCCGATATAAAGTCAATCACTTGGGACAGACGATATATAAAGTTAATCACTTGGGATTATTAAAGGGTACTAGTAAGATGCACGTGCATACACGTGTTTTTAAGCCAAACATTTGTATAAGACAGTGAGTATTCTTATAACTGTACATCTCCATCATAGTAGAATTGTATTGAACTTTTGAACCATAATACAGAAGCTATTAAGTTACAGAGACGAAAGTCAGAAAAGATTGTCTAAGAAAAGATTAAAGTCAATGCACATACATATACAGATATAAAACAGTCACATAGTGTTGACCCAAGTCTTGTTGTAGTGAGACTCCCAGGTTGCCGCCAAGATTACTCCAAAAACTTATTAAATCTATAACTCCAAACAAAAATTTGATAAGGGAGGTCCAATGATATGGACTCTATTTTCTTGTCACCAATCCAGCTCCCCTGCCTTTATTTTTCAGCTTTCTTATCACTTCCAAGTTATCTCACATGATAATTACTTTGTCTAGCTGCAAATTTTCATAAGAACTACAACTATATCTGCACCTAGCCTCTTAGGCATTCAGTTTCAAAAGTACCTTCTCACTCATCATTTGTCTGCAGTATCAGAACCCTTAATATAGCTATCAGAACCCTTAATATAGCTACAGCCGTTCTGTTGCAACAATCCAATAAAGTTAGTACAAAGATTACATTTACAAACAAAAAATTTCCTAAAAGAACGTAACGTACGGATGAATGAGATGCATTAACATATAAGCCAAATTTGATTTATTGAAAGATTTGATTGCTAAACCAGTGGATTTTCATGACAATTAACGACAGTATGACCCTATTGACATGTTGTCAAGCTTCAATTCCAAGACCAAGTTTGATGCTTACTATCAAGACACGATTAATTTCTCCATGCTTGGCAGTAGACTAAAGCTTAGCTTTTTTTTTTTTTTTTTTTTTTTTAGGGTTCGGTATATACTATAGTTATCATGGAACATGAGATGACATGCTAGTAATGAAAAGTGATGTATCGACTAAGTGCAACTCTATTTGGTCATCATAGAATCAAAACTCTTACTGTGACGTTATGTCAACAAATATTTAAAATCCAATAAAATATTTCTAACAAATATTTTCTTATATCCTTACTGATAGCATCCTATACAAAATATATGACAATTTCACCTGAGAAGCTTCTAAAATTTAAGTGAAACACTGAGAAGAGAAAATGTAACAAATGCAAAAGAAAGCTTTAAATCTCACCCCCAGTCTATAATGGCCTTATGTCTCCATTTCATAACTCCTCTCCATTTATATTATAGAAATATAAACAGGCCCAAGAGGATAAAAAACTTAGTAGAACAGAGGTCATAAAACATCTGAAGAAGGGACTAACTCACTACTATGTTAGTTTCAGGTAGCTAGTTAAGTGGACCAGTGCATGAAGATTTAGGAAGCGTACAACACTCTTACCGAATACGTGTTGGTTCTAATAGATTGGGAAGTAGAGTTGGAAGTAATATGGAATTTCTATCTTCATTGAGTAACTGTATCAACTTAGAAGTCTTAAGTGTATGTGGAAATATTCCTAGAGGTTCAATACCCAAGTCCATGGGAATTTTTTTCTCTACAGTTGAAAATATTGACATAGAAAATAATACAATATTTAGGCAACCTCATAGGTTTGAAATATTTTGGTGTTGCATATAACCTTATTACAGGCAACATACCAAACATTTTGGGTAGACTTCGGATATAGAAACAGTTTGACAATTACAAATATCATCTTCTATTGGGAAATTAATGTTACTAAATATATTATTTTTAGCTTTCAACAACATATATGGAATTATACATTCAAATCTTGCAAAGTGCCAAAACTGGTTACATAGAATACAAATGAGTTTACCTGTTGAAGTCAGAGAATTGAGGACTACCAATTTTGTAGTTGATGTTCGGGAGACTTGTATGCAGTAGATATCCCGAAATACTTGAGTATAATGAGCAATTTTACTCAAGAAAGGTTAGCTGCTAAACAGAGAATAAGACATCAATCAGGTGGTAAAAAAAAATTATAATAACAGCAATAGGTAGGACTTAGAGATTACCATTTTATATAAAAAAAAACGTAGTGATTTTCAGCAAGATACTTGTAGTACTTCTTTGTATACCACGTTCCTTGTATGAACACCCGAGTGATCATTGAGAGAACCATTTTTTACTAAAATCCTTGATGTCTGCCTTGATATACCCCTTAACAGCACAACATATAGTTGTCCATGATCCGGCAAGTATACACCGACGTGAGGTAAGGTTTGGCCCTGTGATTTGTTTATAGTAAGTGCAAAACTTAGAAGTTTGATGCACCAATAAAAGTGCAACGCAAAACTATCTCAAATTTTAAAATCGCGCATTATGTCTATTGTAAGAAGAGTGGAGGTTGATGCTAAAACTTTCTGCAATGGCCTGATCGAAAATACATACATAATCACAATTATATAATTGATCTAAAAAAGCTTTAAAAATGACATTCTTAATACATTCTATTTTCACTATGGATTAAAAGGCTGCATGAAAAGAGTTTTGAGGAAGATTTGATTGTATCGCTCTCCAAATATGAAAGTTGGAGACTCGATAGAAATTAAATTGCGAGCTTACAATGTTAATTAGTGGACAATATGCAGAAATTGGTTTTATCCAATTCTCAAACAAAACGATTTTACAAAGTTGAATCATCCATCAATCTGCTAGAGTGTCCTAAGGTCCCAGAGGTCAATATACCTCTCTGTAGCCCCTCTTTGAGAATTTCAATACTGAATGTTGAAATCTTAGTTGTAGCTTGTCTCTTCAAGTGAGTTAACAGGGACATCTTACCCTTAAGCGTTAAGACTTTAAGACGAAAAGGGTATGAAGCCAACCATAACCCACAAACTTCACATTGTAACAGGTATATATTGGAAAGGGGTTGCTACCCAGTTCTAAAAATAAAGACTTCCAACAAACAACATGACTGGTAGTTTACTCTACCTAAGTTCAAGGCGGCAGCAAGAGAGTCACATTTAACATGCAAGTCAATATTAAAATACGGGCTAGTCATTTTTTTTCTATTGCCTACCTAAGCTTTATGATGTTTTCATAATCAAGCATCGCATCACCTCCTCGACTTGTGAATACATAGCATCAAATTTCCTCTAAGATTCTTGAATTAGAAATTCTTCGACGACAATAGAATGTAGGTGTTCTTGAAAATGACTGGCTCCTAAAGTGGGTATTACGCAAACAGACACCCAAAGTAAATCTCCTGATGATCATAGTTGGAGAAAAAAAAAATAACTGCAAAAATGAAAACCAATAGATTTCATAGCTTGACATAAACTTTTGGGTGGAATAATTATTCTTATATATCAGCATGTCATATACACAATTCGGGCAGCAGTCGAATTTATAGTGATGAATTTGATTTAAAAGTTGTAATTATTTAAACCCTCAATCACACAACCCTCAAGACTAAATGGGAGCCCAATCTTTAGTAGAGTTGAAAGTTTCGAAATCCCACAATGACTTTGAGATTATTAAAAAATCTAGCCGCAGCTAACCATATTACTAATCATCATAACTATAAACTAATGGGTGGAGAAAACATATAATTTACCATTGATGCACAGGGTCCAAATGAGTTAATTTGTTTATAATACTCTTTGATAGCAGTGAACTTATTTAATTTTATTATTATATATAGTTATAGCTGTCAAGTAGGGTGCTTCGTGTGTAACCAACGAATACCGTTTGTAAATAACTATGTAGACATAAACTCGAGCTAGCCAAACAAAAATACCATTGAAATATTAACTAAGTCCAATAACACCTATTATTCCCAAATTGAAACCTGCAAGTCAAAGTTAAACGACGTTGGATCTTTTTTGCATGATGGTATAGTAAATAAGCAAACCTGGTCATGCCCCAATCAACCAAAGAAACTAGAGGCACCCGTTACGTGTGATTGTATTGAGCAAAACTATAGTAGTGTTTGTGTAAACTCCTATGGGTGTGTTGACAAAACGACATCATCTAGCTGGACATGTATTAAAATATGTTGTGGCAATTAAACTCTAACCTTAGGTAGAACTAACTAAGAACAAACAACAGTAAAACATATGAAGCCTAATATGGCAAACAGACGTTGTAATTTGTAGTTAACGTTATCTCAATTGAAACATATAACGGAAAACGGGTACATATAAGTCAACAATGAGCGTAACAACATTTGTCAACCATAGTGACATACACATTGGATACCATATAAAAAAAACATCAGATCGAAATCTGGTTATAAGGCCAAAGTCGAGCATGGTATTATCTTGGGTCCATATACCTAGTATAAACCGAGTCCTTAAATGGTGATCATGGGTGGTTAGAGGTGAAACACCATCATATTAATATTTAAACAAACGATGGTTTGATACTAATCAATAAAAAAAACATAATGAACAATCAAAAAAAAAAACCATGATAACACTGTAAAGTGGTACATTGAAAATTTACCTACAAATAGGAAATTATTGATGAAAGTTGCATCAAGAAATTTGAGCTGGAGCAGTCAGACGAAATCCTCTACTATCATCCCTTTCCTTTTACACCTAAAAAAACCATAAAAAATAAATCAACATTAGTCTGGGGTACACATGTAAACACCTTCGTACACGTTACACTAATTTCATCACATATTTTTATAGAAAATAAAATTATAAGCATTGTTTCAATGTCACGTATCTCACAGAAATAACTACCATTAACATTTGAAAAGGTGTATATTAAAGCAGCCTATAATGCATCTTCAACAAATTATATTTGATGAATGAACAAAAATTTAGCATGCGAACAACAAAAATAGAAATGTAGAGCTATCATTTGAATGAACTGAATAGATTTCGTGAAGGATAAGAGCCTTAGAGTTACTCCTAACCGGGAAATTCGTAACAAAAATGAAATAATGCAAATGGAAGCACATAAATCATGCCTGATCATCAGTTATCCGTCGAAGAGGAGAACCACCGCCTATAGAAGCATAGCCTTCTTTACTCTTGGTTGCCCTGAACACATATATGAATTGCGCCAAGGGACTCTGAAGAAATTGAAACAATCTTGGCAACCGAATAATATCCTATCAACCATAACAAAATAGAGCTTGACAAAGAGATTCAATCCGATGGTGGAACATGTACACATATAGTAGGCAAAATAACAAAAGCTTGATAATATTAAAAAAAAATGTAAGGTAATAGGCTTATGGTTTATACAGGAGAAAAATTCCTTCTCAACATTTTCTTGCATTAACATCCATAATTAAAATAGAACTCCGCTCCTTCAAAGATTTGACTGCCAAAACTTGGGGATCTTCGGGAGTGTCTCATAATTCATGGAGAATAGCACTTTTGATAGATACATAGTTATATACTTGAAGCAACTTTAGAAGAAATAATACACCTAACTCTCTTTCTATACGTTTTGTGTGCGAGATGCTTGAAACTTTTGAAATTACATCGAGTTTTGGGTGGATTTGTACTTACACACATCTCCTTTACAAAAAGCTTAGCATCCATAATTATAATAGAATTCCACGCCTTCCAAGAAATTACTGCCAAAATTTGGGGATCTTCGGGAGTGTCTCATAATTCATGGAGAAGAGCACTTTTGATAGATACATAGTTATATACTTGAAGCAACTTCAAAAGAAATAATACACCTAACTCTCTCTATACGTTTTGTGTGTGAGATGTTTAAAACTTTTGAAATTACATCGAGTTTTGGGTGGATATGTACTTAACACACATCTCCTTACAAAACACATTTATGTTGTTTTCTTTTTGCTAGAAGGGGCAAGTCATTAGGGTCTTTGTGATCTAAAGATCAGAGTGTGGAGAATTTGTTTTGGCCCTTCGATTTTCAAGAGACTTAATTTCTTTTTTGATCAGCAGACAACTTCAACTTTAAGTTGACAAATATATACCAATAAAGGTTGAGAGACTCTGATCGAATTATACAGAGAACAAACTCTATTCTTGTTTTTATTCAACACATAAAAAGAGTGAGTGAGACCCTAAATGTCACACCCCATCTAAAATTTATGAAGGCAAAAGCCTGAGATATACTTTATCTTTTTCCTACGCTAACCCTAAACCCAACTCAATTTTTAAAAAAATCAGGGGAAAAAAATGGCATTCCCAATTGACAAACATGAAAGAATCAATCAAATAAGAATAAATAATTAAAGAAGCAATCTTCTTACCACTTATTAATTGTTTTCTTCTTCTTCTTCTTCTTAGTGATTCAAAAATGAGAAATTGGTAGGATGAAAAACACAGACGTTAAACAATTGATTGGGGGTTTATTTTTTCTGTTGAGAAGACAAAAAGATCTTCTTTCTGACTCTTGTTTTGATTGGGTGAAGCAGGCGGTGGAAGCTAAGGATGATGGCTCGGAGTTGAGCAGCTATGAGAACGTAGGTGTTGACTGGTGGTTGGAGGGCAAACCTAGACGGACGCCGGATAGGCTTAGGTAGCTAAAAAGGACAGATGGGGAATGGGGTGAGGAGAAAAAGCGTGGTGCACGGCTAGCTCGCCCACACCTATATGTGTTGGTGGCTCAAGCTACATCGACTAAGTCGGGCACGCTCTCTTAAAGGTGTTTAGATGGGTGGCCGATCGTTCGATACCACTCACTTGAGGCATTTTAGGCAGATATATGGATAATAAACTTTAAGGCCGATATGATATGATATAGAAAAATTATTTGGAGCCCGATATCATTTAATTGCTTAGAACTGAGCCAATATAGAAAAATCACTTGGGGCTAAAACAAATATACCACTTGTGATCGATATACACAAATAACTTAGGGGAGACTATAAAATAGCCGACATATACTTGATCACTTGGGGGCGATATTTAATACCGATATCCGATATTAAATTAATCATTTGGAGCCAATATATAAAACAAGAAATAAACCAAAAGGCCCAATTTCCAATTTTAATCATAGTCTAGGACAATTGGGTTTTGAAACCATTGATAATGACTTTTTTTGGCTTATAATTACTAGAAAAACCAGATTTCACGTTTTAATTATTAATAAGGACATACTTGATTTTTTTTATTTTTTATTCTTTCCAATTTTACCTTCTATGTTTGGTATGCACTGACGTCTATCCATACTTCGCATACCAAGAAGTGGTATGCATTGACACTTGTGCATACAATTTTCTTTGTGATGTTTGGTATACACTAACGTCTGTGCATACCTCGCATACCAAGAGGTAGTATGCACTGATACTTGTATATACCATTTTTTTTGTGATGTTTGGTATGCACTGACATTTGTGCATATCTTGCATACCAAGAGGTAATATGCACTGACACTTGTGCATAACATTTTCTTTGTGATGTTTGGTATATCGACGACGCGTACCATAAGGTAGCATACCTATTAAGGTGGTATACTAAGGTGGTATGGGTATTATTGTCTTTTTCGGACAAAAGTCAACTATTGTCCTTGAGAGTGTTTTTGAAATGCAGGTGAATTTTTTAGTTCATTATTTCGGAATTTTGTCATTTTTAGTTTTGTCTCAAAACTATAAATTTCAATTGAGGTAGATGTTGAAAAATCATATATAGAAGAAACACTTGGGGCGCCAAGTCAATTACGATATAAAGTAATCACTTGAAGCCGACTTTATTTTTATTTAGCTCAATTTGGATACAAAAATTTTTCATCATATTTGAAAATTTGTGTTATAAAAAACCAACCTCAGATTCAAAATTCTCAAATATCAAAATTAGAGTTCGAATTCAAAATTTTCAAATACCAAAATTCTATTTCGAGTTCAAAAATTTAAAATTACAAAATTCTACTTCTAATTCAAAAAATTCCTTTTATCAAATTTCTAATTCAGATTCAAAAATTTCAATTTCCAATAACCATTTAAAAAAAAATGAAATTGAGTTGTGGAGAATTCTTATGAGTGCTCTACGCATCGTCTCCTCTACTAAGCAAGAGCAATATATGGCCAAAGGCAAAATTTTAATTCGATTTAAATTTTTTTGAGTTGTGGAGAATCCTTGTGAGTGCTCTACGTGGCATCTCCTCTGCTAATCAAGAGCGATGTATGGCCATAGACAAAATCCTAGCTTAGAAACTTACAAAAGTCCTACTTCGGATTTCAAAAAATTCATTTACAAAAGTCCAACTTCGGATTTTGAAAAATTTACTTACAAAAATTATATTTCATATTTCAAAAATTTACTTGCAAAAATCCTACTTCGGATTTCGAAAATTTTACTTGTAGAAATCCTACTTTGGATTTCAAAAAATTCACTTACAAAACCCTCGTATAAGATGAACAACGTCATTATTGGATGAACAGTGTCGGATGAATAGTATGTGATGAACAATATTAGATGAATAGTATGGAATGAAAAATACCAATGTACAATATCGGATGAATATTATTTGGAATCAAATTTCTATTTAAAAAATAAAAATAAAAAACGAATTTCAAGTTTGTTTTATATGAAATTTGAAAATTTCAAAATGAATGATGTGGTGGCCAAATATCGTACATACCGATATTTTTTATTATTTCACTAATTTCTAATATAATATCGGCAAGAGTGACCTTCTATTATTTATAGGACAATAATAAACACGTGGTATAAAAATATTGGATGAAACTCATGTGGAGCAGGTATAAAAGGAGAAAACGTGAAAGAGAAAAAGACAAATCACATTCATCAATAAAACTAGATTGAAGAAGACTTATTCTTGTATCTCACAATAGAGACCTCCTCACAATATTCATGCTTGGAAATTAAATGGTGCATGTGTTGAGTACTGTCTACTTTAATTTTGCATCAACTAATAATTCTGCCTGTCTGCGGAAAGTTCGTTGATGTTAATTATTAAGAAGATGCGCGGATGTGCTTTGTAATTTGGTTTTTGGTATCACTTGCATTATAAATCTGAATCACTACTTAAGAGTTAAGACTTCATCACATAATTATCAGTCTGCGTAATAGAAACAGAGACGTTATTGTGAAATTTTTCGTTAAGTAAGAATTCACAATACAAATTTTCAACTAACAGTTCTGATCTATGCTTGAATATGTAAATTCTTAGCTGAGTTGCTCCAGTCCTGTTCCATCTTTCTTTACAAATCCGCCAATAAATGAGCTGAAGTCCATTATTTTTTTTGCAGGCATAATGTGAATATATTATATATAATAATAAGATTACAAACTAGGGGTTAAGCACCACCCGGGTTGGATTAAGTTCCCACTTTTAAACCAAAATATAAATTCCATGAAGGTGCTAAATCCTTCATTCTATTGTCTAAACCATGTGTAATTCCAGTAAAAGTAATTCATTGTGGGGCTGTGGGCACTATCTACTCTGCTAAATATTAGATCGGTGCCAGGCCAAAATCCAGCAGACTCCATTCCCTTTTTGTTCGTTGTAAACTAGGCGTTGTCTTTGATTACACGGGACTTTCCTTGACCGTGGGACATTATATTTTTTCAGTAACAAAACCAATCAAAACAAATAAACACCCTAAGGAAAGACAAAAAAAGTGAGAAAAGTTGAATCTGGAAAAAATCGATATATATAGTGTGGTTGTCAATTAACAACACTAACAGATCCTTCTACAAAGACTGGTTTTATTTAGGATTATATCTCTATCCAATAGGCATTATAAAGCTAAAACGTACAGAAAAGAAACCAAACCAGCAAACAGTGGCATCGATCGCGGATCCTAAACAATTTGATGCCTGTGTTCCAAAATGAATATTACCGTACCAAGTATTTTGGGTAGTTTTACATCTTTATCTCGGTGCTGATTTCAGAAGAGATGCAGAAGCTGAAAAATTGTTAACATTTGACGAATTTATGCTGAAATTGCTACCTGAAGCTTGACTATAATTTCCTTGAGTGTCTGTAGCACTGCTAGATGATGTGTAAGAGATTTGAAGATCTTGCATGGAAGGTGTGAAATAAGTTGGTACTGACATCTTGAAAGGAAGATTTGGTAACGGAGCTTCGAAATTGAGAACACTAATTGCTTGTTTCATAGAAGGTCTGAGATTGTGATCTAAGTTAGCACACCATAATCCAACAACCATCAATCGGTGTATTTGTTCCTCGTTGAAATCCATGCATAGTTTCGTGTCAGCGGCTTCAAGAAGTCTTCCACTTCCATAAAGCACCCAGACCCAAGTTACCAATCCCACCTTACTTTCTTCCTCCTTAGGTTCCACAACTCTTCTCCCGCAAGCAATTTCCAATGCAACAACACCGAAGCTATAAACGTCTGATTCCTTTCCAGCCTTACCTGTTACAACGCATTCAGGAGCCAAATAGCCCATTGTTCCTGCTAGCATGGTTGTTTTTAACCCCAGTTGATGGTCGACAAACCTTGCCAAACCAAAGTCACCAAGTTTAGCGTTAAAACTCGAATCCAGCATGACATTGCTTGATTTAATATCCCTATGCACCACACATTGTTCCCACTCCTCGTGCAGATATAGCAGCGTCGCCGAGGCCAGGCCAAGAGCAATCTTGTACCTCAAAACCCAAGTTAACACAGTTCTGCCTCCAAAGAGATGAAAGTCAAGGCTACCATTAGGCATGAACTCATATACAAGAAGGAAGTTCCCTCGTTCATGGCACCAACCAATCAACTGTACTAAATTTCGGTGTCTCAGTTGACTAATGATTTTCACTTCTGAAACAAACTCCTTCTTCCCCTGTCTAGACCCTCTTGATATTTTCTTAACAGCCACAGCTGCGTTCGAATCACTCAATGTACCTCTATAAACACCGCCAAACCCTCCCTCTCCAAGCTTCCCTTCCTCGGTGAAGTTCCCTGTTGCACGGGCTAGTTCACCATAGGCGAACCTCTTAGGCCCTGTTCCCTTTTCATAGTCCTCGTCGGTGGATATGTCATTGACGTCTTCTTCATATTTCTTTTTATTACTCCTCTTCCTCCAAACAAACAATATTGAACCCAACCCAACAACCAAAGATGCACCACCAACAGCTAAGCCAATCACCAGTCTAATAGTACTCTTGTCTTCCCCTCCACCACTCCCCCTGGCACCATTCCCTGCTGCTCCTCCACCAGTAGTTCCTTCCCCTCCACCAGTCCCATTTCCTCCACCAGTCCCATTTCCTGGACTAGACAGAAATTCTGTTGAATTGAACTCCCATGAAAGAATATTGTGTAGCTGGGATTCTGCCCCAGTTGCTGCTGAGAAACCAACAGTTATCCATTCAGGTAAAATATTCTTCAGATCGACAACATGGGATAGAATTGAGCTTCCATTAAAAACAGGATTTGAATCAAAAGTCAAGTAAACACTCAAGTTTTTTGTGCTGGAGGTATAACTGACCCAAACATTAGCTGTGGAACGATTCTTCAACATTGTAGCATTCCACACAACTGTTGACCTGATTGAATTAATGTCGATACCGACATGATCAGGCCGGATATCCCATTCGTTAGGAAAAGTGTCGAACTCAACGGCAACAAGTGGATAATTTGATGAAGAATTTCGGCTATATAAACCAAGAAGCTCACCAGAAGAACCAGGGGGGATGTCAGAACCATTGGAAGCAAGGAAGAAGGCTAAACCATCTGCACCATAATCTGGGGTAAGCATTTTGATGACAAATGAGAAGTGAGTTGTGAAGTCAGCTACTTTGCCACTAACTGAGTCCCATAGACGCACTGGCTCCGCATATACAGCTCGACCAACATTGTTAGTAGATTCTGCATCAAGTTGGTCTGTAGTGAGTTGGATGTATCCATGAGACGTCGGTGACGCATTACCTTGAAAGATTAAGTTCTTTGGGACTGATTCAAACCTGGGATAGTTGAAGGTAGTTGCTTTCACTGAGGGAATAAAGATTAACAACATGAAGAGTTGTAACAAGGTGAAGATGGTTTTGGTAGGAGTACGGAATTTTCTTGACTTGAAGAAAGCCATGGTATGTGAAAGAAGGTCGACACTGGTAGATATGGAGATCGACTTTATGGATCTATTCATAATTTCATATACACGTTTTAGGATATTTCTTTCTATTATAGCACACCACTCTTGAAAAAGTTAAACCCCTGGAAGAAGTTGAACCTCAGGAAGCTTTCATTATTTAATTTAGAGAGCAACTCTTGACAAATCGGAGGAAAAAGTCACTCTCAAGTCTCAACACTACTTTTTTTTAATGACTCAGAAGGACCACCGGGCAGACGAAAGGTGAAGTATACCTTGACGGAGAAATAAAACGACTTGGGTAGATGAAAGGTAAGTATTATAGCATTCCCAATGGAATGCAAGCGAGAGTTTTTCACCTCCATGTAGGCTCAATTTCCCTTGTTTTCTACTGTTATGATGAAAATCAAGGTGAGACTGTCCAATTCAAATGTGAAAAAACGAGTCGGACAGAATGAAACAACTCATCTGAAGTTAAAAAAACCGAAAAAACACGCGAGACGGAAATGAAAAAAATGAAAAAAAAACCGAAAAAATTAAAAAAAACACACACACAAGACGGAATAAAACATTCCGTCCGAAGTTCACAACTCAGCTACTTTCTCGGTAGTAACTCTCATTTTTACTACTCTCAACTGACCGACTTTGTCACTCTTGCATTGAGCAAGGGTTTTTTCCCTAAAAACGGTGAAAATTGTCAATTTCCCTCTATAGTGACTGTGATTGGGAATGCTCTTAGTAATGCTTAGTTTGCTTCTGGCCTAATCATAATACGCCACGCACAAGTAAATTCAAACAAGACAAAAAGTCAAGCAAAACTGTATACTCTTCTCAATTTCTATTTTTCCTATTTTGCCCTGTCTTTCTTCCACCTCAAAACCCACCGATCCACCACCACCACCACCCATTTCCTATTCCAAAATGTTTAACAAAACCAGAAAAAGAAACAACCCCAATTTCCAAACCTATACTCATTTTTTGTATTAAAATATTTTTTTTTTCATATCAATGGGTTGTGTTCAAAAACTCAAAATTGTAAAAGCCCAAATTTGTTTTCTATGTTTTAAAAATTGATGCTAGTTGATGGACAATACTTGATAGTGATTGGAAAATTTGTACTTGCTTCAATTAATTGGATTGGATAATTGGAGAGAGTTGTAGGAAATGGGTGGTGCAAGATTGGTGGGTTTTGAGGTGAAGGTTGAAGAATGGGGCATAATAGAAAATATATAATTGAAAACAAGACTCATATTTGGTTGACTTTTTGTGTTTGTTGAATATATACGTGGTGTGTTCTGATTGGGCTAGAAGCAAACTACGCATTACAAAGATTGTAGCAAAAATGAGCCCCTATGGAAGGCTCAAAGCTTTTATTATTTAATTTAGAGAGTAACACTTGACGAAAAAGTCACAAGTCTCAACACCACTCATTTTTTTTAATGACTAACCAGGACCACCGGGCAGATGAAAGGTCAAGTATACTATTGATGCGAAATAAAAAACGACTTGGGTAGATGAAAGGTCAAGTATACCCCTGATGTGAAATAATAAACAGCCATGCCCAATCGAAATGACCCGGTGTATATAGTATGAACAATCAATGTTCATACCTATTTGAGTTATGATCAATCATTGTTTATACATCAACATAATGTATGATCAGTAAGAACACATACTGGAGTATGAACAATCATTGTTCATATCTATTTGGGGTATGAACAATCATTGTTTATACTTCAACACGAATTATGAACAATCAATAATGTTCATACCTCAACAAGAACTATGAACAATCACTATTCGTATGAACAATACCTGGGGTATGAGCAATCACTATTCATACCTCAACATGAGCAATGAACAATCATTATTCATGCCTCAACATAATGTATGATTAGTAAAAACACCTACTGGAGTATGAACAATCATTGTTCATACATCAATATAATGTATGAGGTATATTCACCTATTTGGGTATGAACAATTACTAAATTTCTCTGCTTTATAAATATAACACAGAGGGGGTGAAACTGGTATTAAAAAAAAAATCTATGTTTTATATCTATAACTAGGTGTAACCCATGCCTTCGGCATGGAATGCTTTTGAAAATTTTAATTGATATATATTTGGAAATTCTTGATTTCGTGCATATGCAACTTTTCTTATCAACAATCAAAATAGCTTAGGTTCAACTATAAATGAAAAACAAATTTAAACAATAAATTAAGATGGTAAAATATCACGCCATGATGTAGTCACATGTAAACAACCTCTCAAAATAATAAGATAAAGTTTATTGTGCCATAAATGTGAAATAGATTCTAATTAGCCAAACAATGCACACAGTTGAACATACCAAAATAATACGCACACATCAATAAAACTTCATAACAAAAAACGTTTTAACTTCGAAAACTTTAATAATATACAACAATTTTTTTGTATTCTAACCCATGCACACCATAAGATTCATATACTCCCACACACCTATTCTAGAATTTTCAGGGTTGTACCAACTATCCTTGTACTTCAAGGAAGACATTAGATTTCGAACCCGTCCTATGAACGGGTGCCATTACATGATATTAATTTAAAAATATTAATTAGAAAACCTTCATTCATTAAGAAATATAAACCCTAATCCTCCAGGATTTACTACTATAGTTGATGGATCGTCAATGAATTGAACTGCTACAAACACAGACACACGACAACACTACATGTACGCTTTTATGGTCTTTGTAGACTTCATTTGGGCAATATATTCTAGCATAGGAATCATGCTTCTTGTCACAATCATATACTTGAGACTTTTGAGAATGAGAGAGTGTTTTAGACTATTTATGTTGAACTTTTGGTAACAAATCCTATTCTAAATTCCATATGTATATTGTTTTAGAGACATGCCATTAAAAGAAAGTCATGATACAATTGGAATGTGTTTTAGTGAATTCAAAGAAGAACGAAGATTCAAAGACCATAATTAGCACCTCATGGGTGTACAATCGAATCATTCACTAATGTTCTTCATGAAACATGCTAAAATCTTGAGAAAACAAATGCATTTGTAGTGAAGTCTGCTAAAAAACTTGACATAGACAATGTGTATTAACAAAAACAATATAATAATTCAATAAATGATCTTAGAGAACTTGGTATTTACTTACAGGACAACCCCAAACAATTCTTCAACCACATAGTCAAAAGCCTTAAAAAATGAAACAAATTCAATCTCAAGAATACACAAAATAGAACAAAATTTAGTCCCAAGATTACACTAAACATGATGAGGTTACATTATGAATTCCTCCATTTCCTACTTCAAGCTTCTGGTGCCTGCATAGTCAATGTCTAAACTTCGAAAAAAACTGAAACATAACATCAAAACATCAATACCTATTAAAATAAAAATTATACAAAAAAAAAAAAAAAAAAAAAAAAAAAAAAAGAGTGAGTAGCCACTGATAAATGAAATAAAAAGAGATGATTATTAAAGAGCGGAATATTAATGAAATGTGCAAATTAGTTATCAAACTTCTCAACTGGCGATCTCCATGACACTGTTGTCACTGCTTAAATTGATTTCTACATGATATACAAATACAAATTAAATTAAAGGTCTTATAGAACAGATTCCTCATAGAAGCAAATTGATAAGAGCCCAAAACTGTAGTTTTAACCCTTTAATATCATTATATTTAGACCAATTATATTTATAATAAATAAGAGTTAGTACTGTTTACGTGCTTTTGTGTATTTAAGACATTGGAGTCCAATATATGAAGAAATATGTCACTTTTGCGAGATAAAGGAGCAAAGGTTGGTTGTTAAGAAGTTCTATGATTAAAGGCCAAGATTCAAGGAGAAAAAATATTTTTAAAGCCCGGTCACAGATGAAAAGTCAAAGTCAACGTGGGCAGAAATGGAGAAAAGTCAATAGAACTTTTATAGGTCGTATCTTTGGACTCGAACCTCGGAATTAGGCCTACTACATGTCAAAACAACCGGATCGAAAAGAGCTTTCTAATGGTTTAGGCCTTGACCCAATCAGAGGAGTATAAGTGGACAAAAAGGCTGTTGTAATAATTTATAGCAAAGAAATCTTTTTGGACTTAAGTAATTAGGTTTTGGGCTTGATTTAAGGGCCCAAAACATGGCTCCAAAGCCCATGCATGAAATTGTAAACCTAGCCCTCTCTTATATAAAGAGGATTAAGGCATAACTCTCAATTACTTAGTTATTATTTAGTTTAGACATAGGTTTTAATTCATATAACTCTTTCATTAGTTTTAAGTTAGTTGTTTGTTCTTCATTATTCCATTAGATTAATAAAATCCAAGTTATTATTCTTTATTATGTTTTCTTCTTATTTATATATTAATGATAGTCTAATGACTTCTAGCTAAACCTCCATTAGAAGGGTTTGATGAAGCTTGAATGAAGACTTGATGTGTTAGTTAGAATTATTGATTTAAGAGTTTCACTCTAGTAGGTTAGTTGATTCTCCATGAAAATGGGTTGAACTTTCTCACATGCTAATTATTAGTTGGTAAAGATTGCCATGAATAATTAGGAATCAATTACTTAATCTTATTGGTTAGGATTGCAATAATCGACACTAGCATATTAGGAATTCATCTAAGTGGAATCAAATCCCCCTAATCCCTTCTCCATATTCACATCTTAGTATCAATTTGCCATAGTATAATCTATTTATCATAATTACAATCACCGTATTAGTATAATTAAATACATTGTTAGTATTGATTAAACCATTGAAACTTATGTTTAAACAACTAGGAGTGGAACGAATTCTCTTCTCCACATATTTTACTAAAACCGAAAGTAGAATCTTTGATCAATTAATATAAATTCACGTGTTTACTTATTCATAACATAATTAGTTAAGAGTAGGTAAAACGATGTCTTTTTACATTTATCAAATGGCGTTATTGCCGTCTTAGTTCTATTTAAATTCGTTTCATTTAGTATTTTCAATCTTCCCAAAACCCATTATAACCCACCCACCCTTGTTTGGTTCTAACTGTGTTTGTTTTGTTCAGAAAATTATTTTTTCAGAATTCTACATTGAGCACGCCCGCGCCCGAAGTACTATATTTCTGAAGCGCGCCCGCCCTCGAAGTACTAGAAGTTGTGTTAAGCAAGAAGCAAGCCTTCTACGCCTGTTTCCAAGCGGCCGCCCCCCTGATACATATCTGATATATTCCGGTTAGTTCAAACTTTTGTTTGTTCAAAGTTGTTCAGTGTTTTCATCTTCTTAAATACACTGAAATTGCATATACAAGACGCTATTCAAACGCGTAGTAAGGAGGCATTCAGGTACTCCTTCTTCCACTCCTCGCCTCTTCTGTCAGAGGAGTTTTTAATTCTAGCATATCAAGGTTGTTTTGATTGTTGTTTGTGGTTCCTATTTATATTGGCCTTAGCCTTGCATGAGATTAAGGTCCGATAATAGTAAACCATCTTCTGTTCTTTATCATAAATGTCAATGCACACGCCTATTTAGAATATCACCCACTACACCTGCATTAATGGCTGATGAAACAGAGACTCCTTTCTCGATTTTTACAAGGCCCTTAACGATAGCCCTAAGTTTTGCATCGCTCTTTCAAACCCAGTGGGGGATTTTTGAATCCCCCCAAATATATTTAATTTGTTACCAATTTTTCATAGGTTGGACCATGAGAATACTTATCAGCATATGCGTAGGATAGAACAAGTTCTTACCACATTTCATCATCCTACCATAGGTTCAGAACAAATTAAATTGAGGGTGTTTCCTTTCACCCTAGCCGATAAGGCGACATCTTAGTTAACTGCCCAAGCGCCTAATTCTATGGACTCATGGGCCAAACTTGTCTAATTATTCATGGAACAGTTTTACCCACTTTTGAAGACATATGAAATGATATATAAGATTCATTTCTTCTGCCAGAACCCTCATGAATCCTTTTCAAAGGCCTGGAATCATTTCACTGATCTTTTCATCGAGTGTCCACATCATAACCTTGTGAAAGACACGCTTGTTCGTGCCTTTTTCAAAGGGCTTTTACATCACCATAAGGAGGTTCTTGATATAATGAATGGGGGTAGTTTCCTTAGTAAAGGAGCCTTAGAGGCTTATAAGTTTTTGGAGGATCAATCTAAGCATAATAATAACTGGGGGGGTAATGACATCCCCTGCTCCGCTAAATCTTCTTCCATAGTTAAGGCTGCTAGTATGTTTTAGGTTAAATATGATCCTGAGCTTAAAACTTTAATCGAATCTCTCACTAAAAAGGTAGAAGCTATTTCTTTTCAACAAAAGCCTACTCCTGTCATGAACGTCAACTCTATTCCTTGTAATTTTTGTTTGAGTCCTGATCATCCCGACTCCTATTGTCCTCTAGTCTATGAACAACCATCCGCGCAACCGGACAATGTTTGTTCCATTAATAGCGAACCTAACACACCTTGGAGACAACATCCCAACTTCAGTTGGAGAAATAATCAATAATTTACACCTCCAGGGTTTAATAATCAAAATATTAGGCCAGCAAACAACTACAACCAAGCTCCACCGAGACAAGGACAAGGACAAGATAATTATAATAATTATAATAATAATTATAATGCTATTAGAGGTATCGTTCAGGTTAATAATAACTATTGCAACCTGCCCGTTAATAATCAATGTGAGATAGTTTCAGTCACACCACCTGTGGCCATTACACCTTCACAACCGGATCGTTTCGAAGCCTACATGTAGGCTAACCAACATATTTTACAATCTATTAATCATTCTAACCAATAACTTTTACAATCCATTAATTATTCCATCCAACAGTTAGCCCAAGGGAAAATCCAACCCAAAGGTGTGTTTTTAGGTCAAGCCATACCTAATCCTAAAATGCCAAACACAGCCTTTGAAGTAACCGGTACTATTAGTAATAAACATTTAAACGTAGGTGAGTTAAATGTCATCCTCACTCTCCGTTCTGGCAGGGTGGTGGATAACGTCGTAACTATGCCTATTGTTACCCCACCTGTGGTCATTGCACCTGATAATTTACTAGATACCGATGTAGTAACTGACGATCCTACTCTTGTAGAGGTACCAGTTAAACCTCAACCCAAGAGGAAAGCAGCCAAGGTTAAAACTCCTATTGATCCATATGCTAAATATAAAGAGAACCCACTGTTTTTCCAGAAACTAGCCATGTTACACAAGGATACAAACTTTGATGAGATTAGGAAAGTTTTTAAAAATCTAACGATAAACCTACCTTTTCTTGACGCTATTAAAAAGTTACCACAACATGCTAAGTTTCTAAAAAAGTTGTGAACTACTAGACGGAAGACCAATTTACTAAAAGATGCCTTTTTAACTGAACAGTTTCTAACTCTATCTTAACATAATGGAATTGTTAAGTACAAGGACCCTGGTTGTCCTATTGTACAATACATCTTGGGGGATACCCACATGATGACTGTACTATTAGACCTGGGGGCGAGTGTTAACTTACTCCCTTATTATCTATATAAGCAAATAGATCTACAATAGATGTAACCAACTAAAATGACATTGCAATTAGCTGATCGTTCTATTAAGTATCTTAAGGGTGTTGTTGAAAACGTGTTGGTTAAGGTTTAAGATTTTTACTACCTAGCAGACTTCGTTATCCTAGACACAGAAGTCACTAACGACACTATTCCTATTATTTTAGGGTGTCCTTTCTTGGCAACTGCCAACGCGCTCATAAATTGCCGCGATGGTTTGATATATGTCTATGTCCTTTGGCCATCTTTCTGTTGAGGTAAATGTTTTCAAAATGATGAAACAGTTACCCGATTCATCTATAGATGGAGAAGTTAGCATGATCGAGAGCTTAGCTTAAGATTATTTCAACAATACGCTTCCAGAAAATCAGATGCACCAATTTCTTTCTTTCGTAAGTTTCGACTCCGACGCTTTCGTCCCTACACTAGTAAATACCCCTCTTATGGATGAGGATGAAAATCACAATTTTGACTCCTTGGACGAGATTGATGACTTTCTCCAAGATGCAGAGGTATACCATAATCATGTGGATGCGACCAAGCTAGATGAGGAATTACGACAAGTATCTTAGAGCCTGTGATGATCCACCCTATCAAGAACTACCTAGCGCACCACCCGCCTCGATTCCCCACCCTCCACCTTTTCAAAGGACCCTTGAGTTTGCACTTGACCCTCTTGTTTCTCTTATGCTTCATGATTTTCTAAACTCCCGTAGTAAGAAAATACTACCTAAAAACCACTTGATACTTTTATTTTCAGTTGTGTGATTATTCCAACCCACTCCACCACTGAATTTTTGATAAACCCACACTCTCATTTCTTCCATTCCTTACTTCTAACATTCATCCATATCCACCATATCTTCCACAACCATCCATTTTCTCACAATCATTCACTTGGCCACCCTTTCGTTGGAGGAAAAAAAAGACTTTGCATGCTAGGTTAGGTTATATAAACATCAGTATTCACTCTCATTCCGCTAGGTCACGTCATAGGAAATCATGGTACTTGATTGTGTTTGGGTGTGTTTTTTGTGATAATTATTTATGGCAAGATCCACAACTATTTCGGTTGTTGATATATGGTAAACTGCAGGTTATTTATATATATATTTATTAGATAAAATCTCAAGTATCTAACTATAAAAGACTCATTTTATTCTTTGGTGTACTCCATTCCACTCTTATATTTTGGTAGTGCACCATTCAGGTAACCGGGCTCTCCCTTTGGAGTGTGTGGTTGTAAGTATCGGATCTTAAGTCCACGTTTAACATAATTCACATTTTCCACTCTTGCATGTTTTCTCAGTTTTTGAGTCATGTGTCTCTATGGTGTGTATTATGTCTTTATTGCTTTATTGTTTTTCTTTATATTAAATCTTATTCATAAAAAGTAAAAAAATTATGAAAACTGCAGGTTATTTATATATATATTTATTAGATAAAATCTCAAGTATCTACCTATAAAAGACTCATTTTATTCTTTGACTCCATTTTTATATTTTGGTAGTGCATTTTAAAAACAAGTTTCTAAACCATGTTTTAACATAAACGCTTTCCATTTGCATGTTTTTGGTTTTGAATCATGTGTCTCTAGCAAGCTAATGTTTAAAAGTCGTTTTAAAAAACAAATTTTCTAAACCATGTTTTCAAAAATTTGTTTGGGGGTGGGATGTTTGGTCTTTCCATTCTTGATCACTCAACTTCCTATTCTTATCCCATCTTCGTCGCGTGGCTAGCTTTATTGTATTATTATTATGTTAAGACTATTTTTCTTGTTTTTAGTAGATTTTGATTCCGAATTGTTTAATTAAGTAGTTAATATTGAATTCTGTCTTTGTTATTTTATATTTGAAGTTGTTTTAAATTCCGGCATATGCTATGTTTTGTATCATGAATCTTGCCCTTCCAACTTGTTTGGGGGTGGACTTATTTATTTTAGCAATGCCTCTAATCATATCCACATGTTTTTTGTCGAAATATTATTGCCTGCTTGATAATGATTGAATTATGTGAGAATGTTGCTAATTTGGTGTAGCTAGAATTAGCTAGTGTTGTTTGGTGCAACTTCAAGGAGTAGTGATTAGATGATTGCTATTGTAATTCCAACCAAAAAGCTATTGGTTTGGTTTTGGAGTTTGTATTCTGGTCTATTTCTATTTTGGATTTAGAAATTTTTTTTTCCATCTTGTTGCCTTAACTATTTGGGCAACTTGTGAAACTTAGAAACTAGTCCTCTATAAATATAGGGTTCACTCTCAACTTAACATCACACCTTTCACCTTGCACCTCTCACTTTTCCTTTCACTTTCACTTCATAACATTTCTATTACACGGAGCGCGCACGCCCCCACCCTCAAAACACTGGACCTCTCGTCAAGCAAGAGCGTGCACGTGCCCTTCCATAGGCAAGTTTGAGCGCACCCGCCCTCAAAATACTGGACCTTTCGTCTAGTAAGCGGCGCCAGCGCCTTACCGCAGCCGAGCAATCTTGAAGCTGGCGTGCTCTTCACCTCATGACCACTTCCAATTCTGATTTTTTGTGGGTTCTTCCGAGGTTGTTTCAAGCAGTTCTAGAGTGTGTTTGTTTGATATGAAGTCACCTCGGATCATACAAGAGCAGTCCTTTGAAGATTTGTTCGCAAGTGACACGTATGGGTCTTGGTTCCGCGACTTGATTATAAAGGTGAAATGGCAGCCTCTAATGGTGAGTTCTAATGAACTTTATTCTCCTGCACTTACTTCGTATTTCTATGACCATTCTCCGTCACCATTGAGGATGAAACAATGGATATAACCAAGTTCTTATTGGCATTTGCTATTGGACTTTCTATGCTTGCTGAAATCCAAGACTCATGGGGCTATTTGGTTGATAATATATATGCCTACAACTATGAGTTTTTACATGAGATCTATAGGGAAGGAATTTTCCGTGTCAAGGACAAAGGGCAATATAACGTAGCCCTTGGTAGCTTGTCCCTTAACGTATGCACTACCATGTTCTTTATCATAGTGAATATCTTAGGGGAGTGGCGGTTTTTGTCTGCGAGTAATGCCGCTGGTGACGTTTTCCTTGCTTTAGCTGAGAGATGTTTCTTATATGACATTCCCCAGGTTTTAGTGGCTAGTCTACCAAGAGCTCATAGTATGAGGCATAAGTACCTTCTTATGTCTGTTTTGGTTTGCCGCATCATGCGTTTCTTTTTTCCTGATTTTTGTGCCCGTTTCACGGATTTGGTTGGGGTTGAAATTATGAGACCCACCAACTGCATTATACGCTCTTTCCATGCAATGACTTGGTCAGGGTGGAGGCTACAACCTAATTGGGTTGCCCCTTACACCCCTTCCGACCAATTGGCGCTTAACATGTTAGCAATTGTAGATGATAGATGGCGTGAGGTCTGGCAAATTATCATGGCATGGCAGGATGCCAAGGAACCTCAATTCTTCATAGATGAGGAGGACAACGTGTAAATGCTGGATATAAGGTAAGTTTTAATTTTTGTTTGTGTCTGCTTATGTCCCAAGCAATGTAATTTTTGTTATCCCCATAATGGGTGGAACTCCTATAGAGTTGCGTTTGTTTTTATTTATCTATATTAGTATGTTCTAAATTTGTTTTACAGGTGTTCTTCAATTTTCACGCGTTTCCATGACATTTCCTACCCTTCTTATTTTAATACTTTGAAGACAAAGCATGTTCTTGTTTGGGGGTGGCATAGAAACACACGTAAATTAAGGCACCTATTAGGATATAATACATGTATAATATGCACTTGTTTTATAGTAAAAAAAAAATTCAAAAATTCAAAAAAAATATAAATAAAAAGTTTATGCTATACACTTAGGAATATTGGTATTGTTTCTTTCTCTATGATGATAATAGTCTAGATATTTCACGTTAGCTCTTATATTAGAATAGTTTTTAGAAATTTAGGTTAATATGTAGGTAATAATCATTGCATCTTTCTATAAATATATTACATGAGTATCTATGATTGTTTGGCAGTAATTTTCTTAAATCTAGGCTAGAGTACTTATTCTACAAATCCTATGAGAATATACCCTAAAGCCTTATATGAGTGAAATATTTGAGAAATGACACAAGGGAGAAGTAAATTCCGAATAGAGAAATCACACGTTCACTTGTTTGATCACTATACCATGTCCTAAGCAAGAATTTAGGCCCTTTTTGGATCGATATAGCCAGAAATTCAAACCTTATGAAATTATTTTCCGCTAGTTGCCTCTTTGAGCCTTTCTTTAGCCTTTCATAAACCGTAAATCCTTTACCCTTTTATACAAAACAAAATAAAAATAAAAATCAGCCTACCCATTTTTGAATAAGTATGAGATTAGAGATGAAATGAAGAATAGAAAAGAGAAAGACCTGTGAAACCAAGAATTTGTTAGTTGCTTCAAATAAGAAAAGAAAGTTTCCATCGATAGAAAAGAAATAAATAAATAAATAAAATAAAAAGTTAGAACTCCAAAAACAGAATCAAAGGAGTCAAAAGCCAAAAGAAAAAGAAAAAGAATGGTTAAGGATGGAAACAAAGTGTAGAAGCAAAGTAAGAACAAGGTTTTCTCTAGTTACATAATATGAAGACTCTATTATCTCAAACTTGTCTTTTTGAATATCCATTTTTTTCCTTCTTAAACCATCTCCTAATCCCCGCAACACCTAATAAAGACCTCTAGCTCAATTAGGAATAGGTTAGTGTGATAGTAAGTGGCAAATGTGTTTGATCGACTTCGGCTTCCTTGTGTGTCATTGAGATTGTAAGGTAAAAGTGTCCCTTGCAAGTGCCTTTGGAGTGAAGCAAAACTTGAGTGGAAAAATCAAAGTGTTTTTGTCTTGACATATATGTGAGGACCTACTTAAGGATGCTATTCCAAAGTTTCATAAACGGACCTGTTATTGCATTTCATAGCATAATTCATTATATATATATATTTATCCATAGATGATTGATTATTATGCACGTATTAGCTTAGACTTTGAATTGATTATTCTGTATTCATTGTTAGTAAGATGTATAGATATCTGAGAATAAAGTATGAAATAATAATTTCATTTCTTAGTCGTTGTAGTATAGATGAAGTTTGTCAGTACCTTCTCTGGAAAACTCTCACGAGGCTATAACTCGTCCACTAGGAAATTCCTAGTGGTTTAAGGCCTTATTGCATATGGTCAATGCAATCGCACTCGGTGAAAAGATATTAGTTATAACTCCATTTTTGGTCACTTATATTAATTTCTCATATTTGCTTGAGGACAAGCAAAATGCTGTTTGGGGGTGGTTTGATAAAAGCCAAAAACTGTAGTTTTAACCCCTTAATATCATTACATTTAGACCAATTATGTTTATAATAAATAAGAGTTAGTATTGTTTACGTGCTTTTGTGTATTTTAGGCATTGGAGTCCAATATGTGAAGAAATATGTCACTTTTACGAGATAAATGAGCAAAGGTTGGTTGCTAAGAAGTTCTATGATTAAAAGTCAAGATTCAAGGAGAAAACGCCTTTTTAAAGCCCGATCAAAGATAAAAAAAGTCAAACTCAACGCGGGTAGAAATAGAGCAGAAAAGTCAACAGAACTTTCGCAAGCCGTATATTTGGACTCAGACCTCGGAATTGGGCCTACTACATGTCAAAACGACCGGGTCTGAAAGAGATTTCTAATGGTCTTAGCCTTGACTCATGTAGAGGAGTAAAAGTAGACAAAAAGGCTGTTTCAGTAATTTCTAGCAGAGAAACCCTTTTTGGACTTAAGTAATTAGGTTTTGGGCTTGATTTAAGGGCCCAAAATATGGCTCCAAAGCCCATGCACGAAATGTAAATCTAGCACTCTCTTATATAAAGAGGACTAAGACATAACTCTCAATTACTTAGTTATTATTTAGTTTAGACCTAGGTTTTAATTCATATAGCTCTTTCATTGTTTTAAGTTAGTTGTTTGTTCTTTATTATTCCATTAGATTAATAAAATCTAAGTTATTGTTCTTCATTATGTCTTATTCTTATTTATATATTAATGATAGTCTAATGACTTCTAGCTAAACCTCCATTAGAGGGGTTTGATGAAGCTTGAATGAAGACTTGATGTGTTAGTTAGAATTATTGCATTTAAGAGTTTCACTCTAGTAGGTTAGTTGATTCGCTATGAGAATGGGTTGAACTTCCTCACATGTTAATTATTAGTTGGTAGATATTGCCATGAATAATTAGGAATCAATTACTTAATCTTATTGGTTAGGATTGCAATAATCGACACTAGCATATTAGGAATTCATCTAAGTGGAATCAAATCCCCCTAATCCCTTCTCCATATTCACATCTTAGTATCAATTTGCCATAGTATAATCTATTTATCATAATTTCAATCATCGTATTAGTATAATTAAATCCATTACTCTCATTCATTTTGTTAGTATCGATTAAACCATTGAAACTTATGTTTAAACAACTAGGAGTGGAACGAATTCTCTACTCCACATATTTCACGATAACCGAGAGTAGAATCTTTGATCAATTAGTATAAATTCACGTGTTTTACTTATTCATAGCATAATTAGTTAAGAGTAGGTAAAACGATGTCTTTTTACATTTATCACAAATTAAACCACAATCACAGCCGACCCTTCCAGATGAAAAATGGTGATATGTTCAGATCGATTTCTTGGTATCTACAGTAAATGAAATAAAGAACTTATCACTTGTGAATTACCATTCACAGTTAGTAGTTGATTAAACATCATCTCTCTATGGTATCTAAATAAGAAAGTAGATTCATATGTCAAAGTCCATAGTGCGAGGTTAGAATGAATATTGTAGCATATATACTTCATGACACGTTGTAAGTTACACGTATATAATTATAATGTGTTGGTTTAACAAATGTCATCACTAAACAACAAGTGGCTTACAATATTAAATAGTCATATTTACCTTAGATTGAAAAGAGAAAAATGGGTAAAATACCTTGTGATTGATTGAACACTGTCCATTTGGCTAACAAAGCTTCTCTCTAGAGGGCAAAGAATGACAGAGTTCACTCTTGATTTAATTACCATGTAGGAATTCAGAATCCTTGTACCATTATTGACATAATACTAACAAAAAAACATCCTAAGAAATCGATCACTTCAACTTTTTTTAAGAAGAAACAATGCCAAACTGTTTCTAGGTAAATATTCCTTCTCATTATGAATAACAACTGTATGGCCAATCATATACTGCGGGTGTAACTGTAGATCCCCAAGACCAAGTTACCATTGTACCGTTTTCTGTCCTCATGTTGAGCCTTGCAAATTTTTCCAATAATATTAGCTACAAAAGGGTTTTGTCTTACTCCTGTTAATAAACGTGTTACAACTAATTAATCACATGATTCAATTGGTAATTGAAAATAAAATAACTCAAAGATATCATAACTTAAACAACAAAATCCAATCACAACGTACGTGTATTTGGCTAAAGGTGTGGCAAAAATTCATAGGGATTGATAAGAACCCAAAAGTGTAGTCTAAACCCCTTAATAGTATTCTATATAGGCCAATTATGTTTATAATAAATATGAGTTAGTAATGTTTTTGTGCTTTTGTATATTCCAGGTCTTGAAGTTGTTTCTGTGCTTAAAGACGTTATTTTGCATGGAAAACGAGTTAAGATGATTACTGAGGAAGTTTACGTTTAAAGACCAAGAATCATGAATAAAAGCCTTTTTCAAGCCCAGTAAAAGCTGGGAAGTCAAAGTCAATTCGGGTAGAAAAAGAATAGAAAAGTCAATAGAACTTCAAATGGGCGTGTTTTTTTACTCAGGCCTTGGAATTGGGCATATTTTATGTCAAAACAACCGTCTCGGAATAAGCTTTCCAATGGACTTGTTCTTGCCCCAATCAGAGCTGTAAAAGTGGACGAAAAGGGTACTGTAGTAATTTCTAGCATAATTGGCCTCTTTATACTTAACCTAATGGACTTTGGGCTCACATTAGAGGCCAAAAGTCCCCCTTTTTGGCACATGCACGAAAATGTAACCCTAACCCTCTCTTATATAAAAAGGGTTAAGGCTAAACTTATTCTCTCCTTCCTCCCCTTAGTCTCTAATTAGTTTAGTGTAGTTATAGTTTAGTTTAGGGTTAGTTAATTAGTTTAGTTTGTAGCCACCATTAAAACCATCAATAAAAGCTTAGTTTATTCAATTCTTCTTTACATTATTATGTCTTTCCAATATTATTTTAGTATAATGATTCTAATTACACAAGGCTAAACCTCCATTAGAGGGGGTTTATGAAGCCATGTGAGGATGATTGATTAATTAGAATGGTTGTTATTTAGAATAGAAGTAGTTCAAGTTTGATTCTCATGGTTGTTTAGAGATAAAAACCATAAGAGTTGAACTTGAGTTTAGAACCACCATCAAAGAGATTTGTGGTAGAGCTAAACTCTCATGCTAGTAGAACCTTGATTCGAGAGGACTTGGTGTTTGTCACACTCTGAATTTCGACAGAATTCGGAAAAATAATATTTGTTCCCGACTCTTCGATTTTCGAGGTGTGATGCACTCTCAACTTCCAAAAACCCATAAACAGTTTAAATATGCGGATAATTAAAAACCAATAAAAATTTTAAATTAAACAAAAGTCCTCTTCATTACAAAAATTCACAAATAAGATTAGGTTACAAATCTCTTTTCAATAACTCTTTATTTAAAATTACAAATGAAAATACAAATAACATTGTCTCAACTGAAAATCTATTTCACCTAAAGGGAAAACAAAACCTATCTTGAAATGCGACGCTAACGCAAACCACAAGTAGCAACCAACCTTCTTCAACACTAAACCTGTCAAGACTTATCAATGTTCATTTAATGAACACACCCGATAAGCAAACATGCAAATCGGGTCAGCATTATAAAAATGTTGGTGTGAGTAGCTCTAAAATACAACATATACTTATACATATACATACACAATCCATAGGGCAGTTAGTTCCTCCACCGAGGCGCCTTAACTTCCAACAACTAATACGACATTCTTAACTACAATAACTAAGGCAAGTAGTTCCTCCACTGAGGCGTCTTAACTTCCAACAACTAATATGACATTCTTAACTGCAATAAGTAAGGCAGGTAGTTCCTCTACTGAGGCGCCTTAACTTCTCACTAACCACACAACAAACCATACGCATAATAAAAAGGCATTTAGTTCCTCCACGAGGCACCTTAGGTTCTAAGTTCTAACTAAACTAATAACCAGCTAAGCATATTCTATACTTACCGCATTTCATGCTCAATTACAGAGTGGGTCGTCTCTGCCCAAGTAATTAGTTTGACCCATCCTTCTACAAAACCATATACAATCATCTATCTAAAGATATATCATTAACCAACATATTACCATAATTATATTAATTAAGGCTTTCTTTGCGTGTCCCTAAAATCACGTCGTATCTATGTCTTACCTAGTTTCCCTGGCTACCACAATCGCTTCCCAATGCCGAACATGTACATCCACATGCCTCCCCTCACATAATGAATCACTCTGTGCGTAACTACCCTGAGCGGGATGCCGCACACCAGGTAACCCTCACACGAAAGTCATTATGTAAGTACTGCCACTATTCGGCATAAAATATCGCGCGTCTCGTTCTAATTTTTTGCGAATGGAATAATTAAGCCACCATTCGGCTATGCCAGAAGGGCCAATCACATTACTTACGCTATAAGGGCCATTCAGATTCACTGAAACGCCCGAAGGGCCAATCATATCACATACGCCCATCACAAGGGCCAAATCACATGAGTTGTGGTAGCTAGGTTCTAGGATTTTCGTTACGTAATTTATTCAAGTGTCATACATTTATACCTCATAATAATTTCACTATATCATGTGCATGTCAAATACCTTATTGCACTAAGCCACAATATTTAGAAATATCTCAATATATCTCATAACGACTTTCATTCTTTCACGTGCCAATATATTATTGCACTAAGCCACAATCCCGTGGGAAATATCCACAAATACTCTACTATCTCCTAGTAGCATCTCACAGATAAAATAATGGAGCGTTTATACATTTATTTCTCCAAAACTATTGCATTTAATATATATATCCCAACATATTATATACTGTCACAATTGCTTCAAACGTATCGCATAACATTTTTATAGCGTTTTAGGAATATTATGTCTCCTAACATTTCAATCTCGTCACGTGTCAAAAATACACAACCTCTACGTCAAATCTTTCTTAGATAATGACTAACCAATTATGCAGGCTTCCGCACCATTTTAACATTTGACTCGTCCATACAATTTACAACGTAAAACGTAGCACAATTAAACAGTCAAAAGTACGTCAAAGAGCCAAACCCAACAATCACCAGTTCGGCATTCATCCAAACAGGTCCTAACGCAAACTCGTAGGTAAAACACTTCAACCCATGGTCCTAATCCAACTAACCAAAATAAAGTCCAAAACCGGGGCCCGAAACCAAGGCCCAAAAGTCTAAACCCTTAAAGACTCACCTTGACCCATTTTAAGTCAAATGGGTCGGCCCAGAATAAAAATAGAAACTAGCCCCAAACCAAAAAGAAATGAACTGGCCCAACACAACTTAAAATGAAATGGGCCCAAAGAATACTAATAGGTTTCGGCCCAACTAACAAAACCAAAAGGCTTTGGCCCAAAGCCCAACCCTAACAGGTCGTCTTCTCCAGCTTCTTCTCCACCACCAGCCCAAATTTTCCGGCCACCAACTCTCCTCCTCCCCCTTTTTCAACCCAGCGGTTTTGACCCTCGTCAAAAACCAACCAACTTTAATACACCCACCACTCCCTTTCATCCACTGTCGAGATCACTCCCAAATCTAGATCTCGACCGCCATTAACACTCACCTCAAGCTTCAACAACACTCTCCATCAATACCCACACACACCCACGACCACCAACCGTAAATTAACCAACACCTAACACAAATATAACAATTCAATTAATCTACCACCACCACCACCATAGTATCGCAGTATCACACTCGCGCCCCCATTAATAGCTTCTCGAAGCTTCGACAGAACCCAACCAAACCTCCATTCACATACCCAACCCTTTACAATAACAACCCAACACTCTTCAATCATACCACAACACTACAAGTTCCAACCACAGCAAAGAGTTCAAACAAAAATAGACAAGACGATTCTTGGGCTCGTGCCGCCATTGTTGCGTCCTTGAAGCTTTCAACCACACCCAAACTCGATTTCCTACATTGCTAGCCCTCCCTTTAAATGGGATATGGGTCGTCCGCCATTAACAGCTTGTTTCAAGCTTTGACAGAGCTTCAACGGCCCCGACATCAACAACTCGATACAAAGCCAAACAAAACAAAGAGTTCAAACCACCCAAAAGATAGGAGGATTCCATTATCTCGGGCTCGCGACGCCATTAACGGCCTCCGGAGTTCGAGCAGTCTAACAGAGTTTCAAAAGATAGTTTAACCAATTTTAACAACGACATGACGAATAATAATAACAGAATAATGAACCGAAAACATGAGTAGAAACCTTTAACAATAAAGTTAGACGTGAAATAGAAAACTAATCTACTCACATTAATCCAAAGCTACACGAATCCTTATCGTCCGAATCGTCGCACTCCAACACTTTAGCAAGCGAGCTTTTATCTCCGCCTCCATTTTTTTTATTTTATTTTTATCTCCAAAACCCTATTCTCAAGAAAAATATGAATATATACTTGGGTTTGAAACCTAAGCCCAACACAGACTCAGGCCCAGAAATCAGGCCCACGTATCCCAAATTCAATCCAGCAAATTTTAAATAAATTAATTAATTAATAAATAAATAAATACGTATTTTAAATACGGGCGTTATAATGTTCACTAGGCAATTCGATAATCAACCTAATGATCAATTGAATTGCATAGTGGATTAACCCTCTCTAATATCTTTCTCTCATTTAATTCTACTATTTCGTATCTATTATTTACTGTTTTCATATCATTATTACTCTCTCATTAGTTAATAGTTTGATCAGTCTAGATTCGTTACAAGTACGTACAAGCAAGAGTGGAGAACACGATTACTCCTCTTGATCACATAATATTTTAGAGTATTATTATAACTTGATTAGAATGATTTTAGCATGTTAGAATTACTATTTTCACATCTACTTTTCTTATTTTGTCAAATGGCGCCGCTTCCCATCCTGTTTGCCTACGTATCACGTGTTTAGGTAGAAAAACTATTTCACTATTCATGATTTTCCGATTTATTTCTGCTACTGTTTCAGTGCATACGATTTAAGAAACCAACTCCGTGACCTGACCCTAAAAAGTTCACCCTACTGTTTCTACTTGGGAGCTCGCACGCGCCCTCATTTTGCCCTTACATAGCGCCCCACGCAATACACCCTAGGAGCGACCCGCCAATTTGACCTATTCTGAAGCATGCCCATGCTCCTTTAAATTTATAGGGGGGGGGGGGGGTACCAAAACGCGACCCACGCCCAATTTAGACTATTTTGGAGCGCTTGTGCGTGCTAAGTTAAGTAGAATAAATTTATTTTTTTATATTAATTGCAATATTAAGTACTCGTATACCCAACCAGTTCAATAATTGCATAAATATTTTTTCATACTTTACGGTGTCTAGAAAACTCAAAGAATTGGGGTTATCTAATTAAAGAACGTGCACGCACGGACAACCTCCCTCAATTCTTAAGTGGCTTGGTCGTTAGTTTGAAAAGTTTTTAGTAGACGTGCTTCAAGGCTGTTGAAGACATTATTTATACGTGTAGTAAGGACGCTCTAGGTAACACCTCTATACATCCTCGAATCTACTGTCAGAGGATTATATTTCTAGTAATAATCAAGCTATTTTTGCATGCTCATTAGGAATTACCTATTAGACTTAAAACTTGCATGAGATTAAGATCTAGTACGCATAAACCTGCCTTATTAGTTTATCATAGACGCAAAAATAATCGCCTATCTAGAAATTCACACATCACCACACACACACCACCTACACCCACCCCAACTACATCTGTAGCAATGGGTGAAGAAATAGCAGAGAGACCCCTCTCTGATTTTTATAAGACTTTAAACGATGGACCTAAATCCTGCATCATTCTTGCAGATACTACAGGAGATTTTAGAATCCCCCCTAATATATTTAATCTATTATCTGTTTTCCATGGCTTAGACCATGAGAAACCTTTTCAACACTTATGTAGGATACAACAAGTAATTACTATATTTCATCATCCTAACGTAAGACCTAAACAAATAAAGCTAAGGGTGTTTCCTTTCATCCTATCTAACAAAGCAGCTGCTTGGCTATAACAACACAAAAGCCAAACTCTGTCGACACATAAGAAAAACTACTTAAATTATTTATGGAACAATTCTACCCACCACAGAAGACTGACGAAAGCTTCAAAATATTCACTTTTTTCGCCAAAAGCCTCAAGAATCTTTTTCTGAGGCTTGTAATCGTTTCACTGATCTTCTTGTAGAATGTCCCCATCATAATCTCGGTAAAGACACACTAGTTTGTGCCTTCTTCAAAGGCCTATCCCAACACCATAAGGAGACTTTAGACATCATGAATGAAGGAAATTTCTTAAGTAAAGGAGCCACAGATGTTTATAACTTTTTAGATACTCAATTCAAGAAAAGCAACAACTGGGGAGGTAACAATTACTCCCGCTCCAATACTTCTTTTTCAACAGTTAAGGCAACCAGTACGTTTGAGGTAAAACAAGATCCTGAACTTAGAACTTTAATTGAATCCCTCACTTGTAAGGTCCTCTCTGTCAATAAACAAGAAGCGAAACCCACTCCTGTCAAGAACATAAACTCTTCTCGTTGTAATTTCTGTTTTAGTTTTGAGCATTCCGACTTCTATTGTCCTATTGTCTATGAACAACCACCACCATAGCCAGACAATGTCTGCACTTTTAATAACAACCCTAACACACAATGGAGGTAAACACTAATTATAATCCACAACAACAAGCTACACCTCTAGGTTTTAATAATCAAAATGTTATGCCCACTACAAACTTCCACCAATTTAACCAACATCTAGGACAAGGATAATTAGGTGACTGAAGCTTTAATATTGTAGTGAGTATACTTCAAAAGAATTAGATTAAGAGTTGAGATTCATCCTAAATTGTTTAGAGTTTGAGTGAGGGAGATATGAAGAAGAAAGGTAGACTCTTATAGTATTAAAATGGTTCTAAGCTAATGAACTTGAAAGCTTGATTGTTTGATTAAAATGACTTGAAAACATGAAAGGAAGATTGATTAAAATATTGAAATGAAAGCAACAAACAAGATTGAAGATTAAAACAAAGAACAAGTAACAAGTTTGATTAAAATAAATAAAAGGAAATAACAAGTTGATTGAAATAAAATAAAACAACAAGAAATTAAAAACATGAATTGAAAAACAAGACAAGAAAATAAACAAACCAAATGGTTTGGATCCTAAGACAATGGATGAGTTCTCTCTCCCTTGTTTTTTGTTTATATACCCATACTTTTGATCCTAAGACAATGGATGAGTTCTCTCTCCCTTGTTTTTTGTTTATATACTCCTATTTTTGCCATTTATAGATTTGCCCTTCTCCATTACAAACTAGACACCTCACCCCTTTCACTTTTGCTTTTTGGTGCCTTTTTGACCAAGGTAGGTTTAGGGAGAAGTCTTTATAATTTGAAATAAGGGCCTCCATCTTTGGTCTTCTGATTTGAGGACTTTGATTGTTGACTTTGACCGGTTGACTTTGCCTTTTTTAGCACTTTTCCACAGCAGGTACTGGTCTTCATAATAAGCGTGATTAAGACTCTTTTTGGTGCTAAGACGTAGCTTTTATGATAAGTGGTTTGAAATGCTCCTTAACTTGAAAAAGGCAGTAAAATCTATGAGTTGTCTTTTCGTTAAGCGTAAGAGGGACTGTAATGCAGTAATATACGGGTAATAAAATGCACATTTGGGAGCTGATCAGTGACCAGAATAGAAGTTTAGTGCCCATGATCCAGAACTATCAACATCGAAACATTATCGCTCAACAAGCCTTAGTTCCAGTCACTTCTCCTATGACCACTCCACTAGTTAAACCATCTATAGAGGACGTAGTAGTGACCTTGCTGGAAAAATAAAATCAAATTATGCAACAAAACTCCAACTTGATGAAAGATCAGCATGATCAAAACGCTAACATGCTACAATAAACGATGCAAATGATGCAGTCTTTGTGCCAAAAGGTTATTTACATGTCTCCTAACCAAAATAATAACAAACAAGGCGTGTTTTCAGGTCAAGTTGTGCCCAATCCTAAGTCAACAAACACTGCCTTCGAAGTAAAGAGTATTCAATATAATGGTAATATAAACCAAGGGGACCTACAGGCAGTCACTACCCTTCATTTAGGTAAAGTAGTTGATAACCAAGTGACTATGCCTAAAGATCACCCACAAACTAAGAATGAAACCATACCAAATACTGTCATAGAAACTGAAAACCCTACAACTGCAAAAGTTCCAGTCTAACCACAACCAAAAGAGAAAACCTTACAAGACCTCATAATAGAAATTGATGATCCTACGCCTATAGAGGTTCCAATATGGAAACCTAGCTGGAAAATGGCAAAAGATAAAAATAAGGTTAATAATATTGTTGACCCTTATGCTAAGTATAGAGAAAAACCAATGTTTCCCCAGAGACTGGTTATGTCTAAAAAGGACGAGAATTTTGATGAGATTAGGAAAGTGTTTAAAAATCTGACTATAAGCCTACCTTTTCTAGATGCTATAAAAAGTCTACCTGGACACGCTAAGTTTCTAAAAAAGTTGTGCACCACGAAAAGAAAAACCAACATACCCAAAGAAGCCTTCTTAACTGATCTGAACATAACGGAATTGTTAAGTACAAGGACCCTGGCCGTCCAACTGTACAATGCACCTTAGGCGATAACTTCATAACTGTACTATTAGACCTAGGGGTGAGTATTAACTTATTCCCTTTTTATTTATATAAATAATTAGGTCTTTATCAACTTAAACCAACCAAAATGACTTTACAGTTAGCCGATCATTCTATTAAGTATCCCAAAGGCATAGTTGAAAACATTCTAGTTAAAGTTTAGGATTTTTACTACCCAGTTGATTTCGCTATTCTTGACACCGAAGTTGCTCATGATTCTATTCTCATCATCTTAGGGCGTCCTTTCTTGGCAACCGCCAATGCCAAAATAAATTGTCGGGATGGATCAATGACTCTTTCCTTTGGAAATATGTCTGTGGAGGTTACCATGTTTAGACTCAAGCAGGGACAACTAGGTTTGCCTGTAGAAGGAGAAGTAAAATCCATTGAGAGTTTTGTATATCATATTAGTACTTCTGACTCTTTCCTTCCCACACTAGTATATACCCCTCTTATGGAAGAAGACAAAGATCATAATTTCGATTCCTTGAACATAACTGAAATAGAGGAAGAATTTTCCACCTTGCCTTCCGACTCTATGATAGATAGAGTCAATCTCACAATGGACGAGATAGATGAATTCCTCAAAGATGCGGATGAATACCATAATTATGTGGATGTAAACAACCTAGATGAGGAATTTGACGAGTTTCTAAGAGCCTGTGATGATCCACCCTCTCAAGAACTACCTAAAGTACCACCCGACCATCATCCACCTGAGTTAATCCCTAATAAATACCAATCATTTACCACCACCTCGATTCCCTGCCCTCCACCTTTCCAAAGGAACCTTGAGTTTGCACTAAACCTTCTTGTTTCTTCTATGTTTTATGACTTTTTAAACCCATCTAGTAAGGAAATAATACCTAAGGACAAGCCACCCGATCCCTTCATTTTCCGATGTGAGACAATATAACCATACCCTTTCAAAACTTATCCATATTCCAAGTATCTGCCTCAACCATCCATTTTCTCACGCTCACTTACTTTGACACCCTTTTGTTCAAGGAAAAATAAGAAATTGCATGCTAGGCTACGTTCTAGGTCCATCAGATTTCACTCTCATTCCGTTAAGCCATGTCATAGGAAATCTTGGTGCCTAATTCTGTTTGGGGGTGCTTTATATGTTAATTATTTATGGAAAGATCCACAACTTTTTAGATTGTTGATATATGGTAAACTGAATGTTAATATATATTAGATAAAATCTCGAGCATCTAACTATAAAAGACTTATAGTATTTTTCGGTGTACTCCATTCCAATCTTATATTACGGGAGTACATCATGAGTTCCATTTTTATTTCTTCATCGTAATTTTGTTTTTCAAAAAAATCAAACATATTAAAATTTAGAAAATTAAAAACATAAATATATATTAGTAAGTCTAGGGAATCTGACTTTAAAAGACCCAAGTTTTTGTAAAATACCACATTTCTGGAGTATAGGCCAAACAAAAAAATTCAAACTTAAAAAAAGTTTTCAAAAATTGTTTGGGGGTGGCGTATTTTGGTCTTTCATTTCAAAACTTTTTGCCACCCTTTGCCTGTCATATTTACTCCAAGAGAGTCTAGGTTAGTTAGTTAAGTAATTTAATTGTGTTATTGAATTATTTCATGAACCCCCTTCTCCCAAATTGTTTGGGGATAGTATATTTAATTTTAGCATATTGTACGTTCACATATTAAAATTGCATGTATAAATATCGAAATATTAATGCATAATGTAATTAGGTACCTTAATTTCGTGAAATTTCACTATTTTTGCTGACTTTCGAAAGCTAATCCTATAGGAGTCATGAAATGTACATGCTTGATTTGTGAACGTATGATATTATTTTATTTATCTTAGAGTCCGCTTATGTCCCAAGCACTATTTATTATTTCATGTTATCCCATAATGGGAGGAACTCATATAGGAGTTTCGTATATTTTTATTTCTTTATATTAGTATAGATTAACCTTAATTTCCAGGTGCTCCCATTTACAAGCACATTTCTATGGTACTCTCTATCTTTTATTTTCATTTCATACTTTGGGGACAAAGCATGATTTTGTTTGGGGGTGGTATAGAAACATGTTGTAAATGCTTAAGCACATATTAGGTTGTATATTATGCATTTTTCTTTATAAAAATGTTAAAATCATAAATATAGTTTATACTATGCACTTAGTGATAATGGTATTATTCTTTTCTCCATGATGATACTAGTCTATAAATCTCACATAGTACTTGAATTAAGATTTAATTTTTGAAACTTAGATTAATATGTAGGTAATAGTCATTGCATCTTTTCATGAATATCTTGCATGAGCATCTAAGATTATACTTTGCAGTTTTTTTTTCTGAGACCTAGGTTAAAGTACTTAATACATATCCTGTGAGTATCTAGCCTAAAAGCCTCATATGAATGAAATATCTGAGTGATGACACAAGGGAGAAGTAAAATCCGAATAGAGAAATTACACTTAGCTTCCACTTGCTTGATCGCCATATCATATCCTAAGCGAGAATTTAGGCCCTTTTTGGATCGATATAGCCAGAAATTCTGACCTAAGTATATTTTTCCGCTAGTCACCCCACTGAGCCTTTTCATTAGCTTTTTCACAAACCACAAATCCTTTACCCAATAAAACAAAATAAAAAATAAAATCAGCCTACCTATCTGGATAAGTCTGAGAAATAGGATGAGTGAAGAAAAGAGAAGAGAAAAACCTGTGTAAACAAAAATTAGTTAGTTGTTTCAAAAGAAAAAGAAAATAAGTTTCCATCCAAAGAAAAGAAAAAATAGAAATAGAAATAAAATAAAAACTCAAAAAAAAAAAAAAAAATGAGTCAAAAAGCCAAAATAAAAAGGCTAATGATGGAAACTATGTGTAGAAGCAAAGTAAGAACTTAACAAGGTTTTCTCTAAGTTATATATTTTGAAGACCCTATTATCTCAAACTTGTCTGTTTGAATATCTATTTCCTTCCTTCTTTAACCAACACCTGTGCCCCGTATCACCTAATAAAGACATCTAGCTCAATTAGGATTAATTTAATGTGATAGTAAGTGGTAGATGTGTTTGATCGACCTCGACTTCCTTGGATTGTCATTGAGATTGTGAGAAAACGTGTGCCCACTGCACACTAGAGTTAGCAAACTTGAGTGGAAAAATCAGAGTGTTATGTGTCTTGACACATTCCTTGTGAGAACCTACTTAAGACGTTATTCCAAAAGTTTTATAAACGGACCTACCATTGCATTTCATAGCATAGTTCATTGTATAGTTGTGTATCTTAAGATAATTTGATTATTATGCATGTATTAATTTAGGAGTTAGATTTATGATCCTTGTTTAAATGCTAGAGAGATGTATAGATATCTAAGATAAAATTAGGGGACAATTACTTTTATTTCTTAGTCGTTGTAGTATAAATGAAGTTTGTGAATATCTTCTTTGGAAAACTCTCATGATGCTATAACTCGTCCACTAGGGAATTCCTAGTGGTTTAAGGCTTTATTGCATATAGTCAATGCAATCGCACTCTATGAAACGAGATTAGTTATGACCACATTTTTGGCCACTTATCTGTTTTTATTTCTCATCTTTGCTTGAGGACAAGCAAAATACTATTTGGGGGTGGCGTGATAAGCACTCAAAAGTGTAGTTTAAACTCTTTAATAGTATTCTATTTAGACCAATTATATTTATAATAAATAAGAGTTAGTAATGTTTACGTGTTTTTGTGTATTCCAGGTCTTGAGGCTGTTTATGTGCTTAAAGACGTCATTTTGCATGGAAAATGAGTCAAAATGATTACTGAGGAAGTTCTACGTTTAAAGCCCAAGAATCATGAAGAAAAGCTTTTTTTCAAGCTCAGTCAAAGCTGGGAAGTCAAAGTCAATTCGGGTATAAAAAGAACAGAAAAGCCAATAGAACTTCAAATGGGCGTATCTTTGGACTCGGGCCTCGGAATTGGGCCTACTTTATGTCAAAACGATCAGCTCGGAATATAATACGCTTTCCAATAAACCCAAATAGCATAATTGGCCTCTTTAGACTTAACCTAATGGACTTTGGGCTCACATTAGAGGCTTAAAATCCCCCTTTTTGGCCCATGCATGAAAATGTAATCCTAACCCTCTCCTATATAAAGAGGGTTAAGGCTAACTTATTCTCTCCTTCCTCCCCTTAGTCTCTAATTAGTTTAATGTAGTTATAGTTTAGTTTAGGGTTAGTTAATTAGTTTAGTTTGTAGCCACCATTAAAACCATCAATAAAAGCTTAGTTTAGTCAATTCTTCTTTACATTATTGCTTTAGTATAATGATTTTGATGACACAAGGCTAAACCTCCATTAGAGGGGGTTTATGAAGCCATGTGAGAATGATTGATTAATTAGAATGGTTGTTGTATAGAATAGAAGTTTGATTCTCATGGTTGTTTAGAGATAAAAACCATAAGAGTTGAAATAGAGTTTAGAGCCACCATCAAAGAGATTTGTGGTTGAGCTAAACTCTCATGCTAGTGGAACCTTGATCCGAGAAGATTGGTGTTCACTAGGGATCAATAGAAAATTCAATAATCAACCTAATGATCAATCGAATTGCGTGGTGGATTAACTTTCTCTAATATCTTTCTTTCATTTAATTCTACTATTTTGTATCTATTATTTACTGTTTTCATATCATTATTACTCTCTCATTAGTTAATAGTTTGATTAGTCTAGATTCGTTACAAGTAAGAGTAGAGAACATGATTACTCCTCTTTATCACATGATATTTGAGAATATTATTATAACTTGATTAGAATGATTTTAGAATGTTAGAACTACTGTTTTCACATCTAATTTAATTATCTTGTCAGGGATCGTGATAGTTAGAACCAAGCTTTAGAGACTAATACAATCACACTATTCAAAGAGAAGGTCTACCACCATCAAGAACTTGTACGTACTCAACTGGAGCGGACCATTTGCTTCCTACTTTCATCTTCTAACCAATATTATAAGATACATGGCGTACTATATATACGAAGAAAATAAAAAAGCGTGCATGCACAATGGCAATCTGAACTATTTTATTTTGGTAACTAATGGAAATCTAAGCTATTTTCCATTCGTGGGCATCCTACGACTTCCATTAATTTTACCAGACACATACATGAATGAAGTGATCCAAAACAACCACTCAAATTAAAAGCAAACCCCCATCATCGTCGTACATCAACTCCAAGGTAGGAGGACCTATTCAAAATTAAGAAAAAAAAAAGTAAATAATTAGGACGAATTAAAGTACATGTTTTCTCCTATATCAAACTATCAATATTATTAATGAGTTGTTGAGGGGACATTAGGATATAAGAAACCTAATTGATTAAACAATGAGACACTGACTTGAATAATCATAGTATAGATATTGCTTGATGTCCCTTCTTAATCCCTCAGTTAAAACTTTAATTAGCTCCATCTCATCTTCTACACCCATTTTCCATTTTTGTTGTTCAAAATGACATGCTCTATGTTTTAGGCGTGATTGCAATTGCCTCAAACATCAAAGAGCACTTTCCTCAGATTGGTGATATCTCAACCCCTCGATCGCCTTAATTGCATTTTCCTCTTCTTCCCCATGACTACATGCAAAATTACCTACAACATAATGGGTAATCCCTATTATTAGCTGATTTGAGTTACACAATTCAATAATACCATCATTTTATTAAGATTCATCTCACCTGAATATTTCCCATCTTATAGACTAAAGAATAACAATCCACGTCATTGAGGTGAGTATGATAATAAAACTGAATATTATCCCCTACCAATGACTTGTTGGTTTCACCAAATTAAAGTGGTGCGATAGAAAATAGAATAGCACCTAATAATTAGTTTACGAATACATAGAGTAGAGGCATAGTTGTATGAAAGAGCATCAATGTCATGATTACAAAAGAACAACTACATAAATATTTAAATCTAAAATTAGTAGTAGTAGGATTTAATGGTCTTCTTTATTATTTGAAGTCAAAAGTTCTTATATGGTCAAGTTCTTTAATTAGTAGATGGTGAAGAAATCCTTCCTAGCATGGTACACCATGCAAAGGAGAAATTCAGCTTGCATCTTGGTAGGCTAATAGAGTGGGACCTGATTTTATGAGCAATAGTTGGTCATGGGCAGGATCCATTTCATATTTTAATTCCCATCCAATTTCAATTTAAAGTTGAGCTCAACTCAAAATGCATCAATTCAAGTTTTACCTGCTGTAAAGATGAAGGCTTAATTTGATCTCCGTGTTTAAGCATGTAGTACCGATGGCTCTAGAGTTAATCCATGCCCACTGTCAACCCACTACAAAAGTTATATATGCCTACATAAAAATGGCAGTGTACAAAAGTCTTTGAGAAGTGAAGGAAAATAGAAGGAACCTTACCTAACAGTTATTATACTCCTAAAAATATGGTAGAGGACCTTAACAACAACGGAATAGCTACAAACCACGTGTGTGAAGTGCCCACTGCTAGACCCCTTAGCTTACAACTTTATGCACTTCTTTCCGACATATTATTCCTTACTTTTTACTAAGGTAATACAAAAAAGTCGTTGAATTATATCTAATGAAGGTTGATTACACACTTGATCTGAGTTTATAACAGGATATTTTCTTATACTGTAGTATGGACCCAATATTAGCCTTTTTTTATCGTTTCTCTGTTGATTCTAGAAAAAATACACCTCTATAAGACCAATGTTGGAGCAGCTACACTGAAAAATTACAACTTTTTTACTCGTGAGACACCTCTTTTTACCTGAGTTTCATAAAGATCTGAGCCCTAACATGATACTTTCTTATACCGTTAATGTGGTTAAGTTATAACCGGACCATGTGTGTCACACCCCGAATTTCGACAGAATTCGGAAAAACAATATTTGTTCCCGACTCTTCGATTTCCGAGGTGTGACACACTTTCCACTTCTAAAAACCCATAAACAGTTTAAATATGCGGATAATTAAAAACCAATAAAAATTTTAACTTAAACAAAAGTCCTCTTCATTACAAAAATTAACAAATGAAAATGCAAATAACCTTATCTCAACTGAAAATCTATATCACCTCAAAGAAAAACAAAACCTATCTTGAAATGCGACGCTAACGCAAACCACGAGCAGCAACCAACCTTCTTCAACATGAAACCTGTCAAGACCTACCAACTATGTTCATTTCCGAGGTGGGACGCACTTTCCACTTCTAAAAACCCATAAACAGTTTAAATATGCGGATAATTAAAAACCAATAAAAATTTTAACTTAAACAAAAGTCCTCTTCATTACAAAAATTAACAAATGAAAATGCAAATAACCTTATCTCAACTGAAAATCTATATCACCTCAAAGGAAAACAAAGCCTATCTTGAAATGCGACGCTAACGCAAACCACGAGCAGCAACCAACCTTCTTCAACATGAAACCTGTCAAGACCTACCAACTATGTTCATTTAATGAACACACCCGATAAGCAAACATGCAAATCGGGTAAGCATTATAAAAATGCTGGTGTGAGTAGCTCTAAAATACAACATATACTTATACCAAATATATACACAATCCATATGGCAGTTAGTTCCTCTACCGAGGCGCCTTAACTTTCCACGACTAATACAACATCCTTAAGTTCAATAACGAAGGCAGGTAGTTCCTCCACTGAGGCGCCTTAACTTCTCACTAACCACACAACAAACTATACGCATAATAAATAAGGCAGGTAGTTCCTCCATCGAGGCGCCTTAGGTTCTAACTAAACAAATAACCAACCATGCATATTATATCCGTACCGCATTTCATGCTCAATTACAGAGTGGGTCGTCTCTGCCCAAGTAATTAGTTTGACTCACACTTCTGGAAAACCATATACAATCATCTATCTAAAGATACATCATTAACCAACACATTACCATAATTATATTAATTAAAGCTTTCTTTGCGTGTCCCTAAAATCACGTCGTATCTATGTCTTACCTAGTTTCCCTGGCTATCACAATCGCTTCCCAACACCGAACATGTACATCTACATGCCTCCATTTACATAATGAACCACTCCGTGCGTAACTACCCTGAGCGGGATGCCGCACACCAGGTAACCCTCACACGAAAGCCATTATGCAAGTACTGCCACTATTCGGCATAAAATATCGCGCGTCTCGTTCTATTTTGCGAACGGAATAATCAAGCCACTATTCGGCTACGCCAGAAGGGTCATTCAGCTTTACTGAAATGCCAGAAGGGTCAATCACATTACTTACGCCCGAAGGGCATTCAGAGTCACTGAAACGCCATAAGGGTCAATCAAATTGCACACGCCCACACAGGACAAATCACATGAGTTGTGGTAGCTAGGTTCTAGGATTTTCGTTACGTAATTTATTCAAGTGTCATACATTTATGACTCATAACAATTCCATTATATCACGTGCAGGTCAAATACCTTATTGCACTAAGCCACAATATTTAGAAATATCTCAATTATATCTCATAACCACTTTCATTCTTTCACGTGCCAATATATTATTGCACTACGCCACAATCCCATGGGAAATATCCACGAATACTATACTACCTCATAGTAGCATCTCACATATATAATAATGGAGTGTTTATACATTTATTTCTCCAAAACTATTGCATTTAATATATATATATATATATATATATATATATATATATATATCCCAACATATTATATAATGTCACAATATCAACGTCAAATCTTAATTAGATAATGACAACCAAATTTATACAAGCTTCCACAGTATTTTAGCATTTGATTTGTCCATACAATTTAATATATAAAAACGTAACACAATTAAACAGTCAACAGTCCACAATCAAAGTCCATGAATCTAAGTCCGTATATAATTTAATACTCGTAAAAACGTATATATCTACGTCCTATAAAAATTCCCCGCTTGTTACGTGCCAATATATTATAGGTTTTACACACTACTCACGTCAAATCTTAATTAGATAAAGACAAACAAAATTATACAATTTCCTACAATATTTTATTACTATATTTGTCCATATTCTTAAAGATGTGAAAACGGGAAAAACAACATTCCACAGTCAACGGTCAAAGGTCAAAGTCAGCGGTCAAAGTTAAAGTCAACACGTCATGGTCAAGGTCAAAGGTCAAAGTCAACATGTCATGGTCGAAGTCAAACTGTCGTCTCCATGTTTGACAGGTTCAGGGTCATAGCCATGGTTCATGGCTAAGGGCAAAGGTGCATGGCTCAAGGGCTCATGACTAAGGAAATGGTTCAGACCCAACTGGCCAAGCCCAAACCTTAAAACCCGGCCCCAAAAGTTTAAACATTTAGAGACCCAATCAGATATATTTTAAGTTATATGACCAGCCCAAAAACCAAAATTAGAAACCGCTCAAAACACCCAATGGGTTCGCCCGAGAATTTAACTGAAACCGGCCCCACACTTAAACTAAAACTGGTCCACAACTTAAACTAAACTAGTCTGAAACAAAGGATTAATCCGACCCAATAACTAACTAGTGTTTAGGCCCAAAAACTTCAACTGAACTGGCCAGAAACACAAATGGGTTCGGCCTAAAAATTTAACTGAAACCGGCCCAAAACAACTTAAAATGAAATGGCCCCAAACACTTAAACTAGCTAAGGCCCAACCACTTAACCTAGCTAAGCCCAAGGCCCAAGAGAAACCGACCCAGGCCCAAGCCCAGCCGGTCATCTTCTTGCACTAATAAAAATAAAACCCAAAACTGTATTTGACTTAACTAATGTTCGAACTTACTCCATTCTTGAATTTAAAATCTTCAACCCAAAACTGGATCTGGAAGCTTCTCGCCGCCATTAATGGCTTCTCTCCGAGCTTTGACCACCCTCCTTCAACAGCCCCACCCACTACAATCAACTATACACTAGTCTAGGTAAAAGCCCCACACTCCAATTAAACAAAAAAAACAGCCCAACCACCGGTTCGGCCACCGCCAGTTCCAATCGCCCACCCAAACACCAATAACCAACATCCAACACATAACCCCCCGACATCAAACAATCACCCAAAACCAAACATCAAACCCACCAACCTCAATCAATACAACAAGAGGAATACACAAATAGTTTCAAATAATATACGAACAGTACCAAACCATACACAGGACAACCGTTTGGTTTTGGCTCGCCGCCATTGACGGCCTCCAAGCTTCAACAGTTATATATTTTGACAAAAGATAAATTAACATTATCTAGCCGAATAACCATAGCCGAACAAACAGAAAATGAACGAAAACATTTGACAGTAGAATTTTGTCTGTATACCAGTAAAACTCTGGATTTTGTGAAATAGAAAAACTATCTACTCACCTGTATTAACAGCTTCACGAATCCCTCGTAGTCTGAACCGTTGGTTCCCACTCTCTAGCAAACCAGCTTCTCTCTCTGCCTCCATTTTTATTATTTTTTTTATTCTCTAAAAACCCTATTCTCTATAACAATGTGATTATATACTTGGGTTTGAAACCCAAGCCCAAAACAGACTCGGGCCCAAAAATCAGGCCCGCGTATCTCAAATCCAATCCATCCGATTTTTAAATAAATAATTTAATTAATTAATAGATAAATTACGTATTTTAAATACGGGCGTTACAATGTGTGTCTTACCATCTACTTTATCATTTGTGGCACAAAAGCTACTTTAAGCTACAAATGGAAGTATTTTAGAGTCACAGTTTACCTGCATGTCATAGTCATAATTTGAAAATAGATCGATTGCAGAATCATAGAGACCAACTGATTCGATTTTCCAGAGTTTAGTCCGTTGAGCAAGCGTCTTACTTCCTAATAAACAATATTGGTGTTTCGACCAAATATAATCAAAACACTAAGTAGTGACAAAAGAGATGAAGAACGTAGAAAAGTAGTTAGAAAAGTGGTGGTGATCGGGAGAATGATGAGATTGTACCTTGCGGTTGCCTACGTACCCAAATTATCGATGGGATCAAGTCTCAAGAACGTAGTTCTGTATGAAAAATAGTTTGGTATATATATAGGTAGAGTAAAGACTCCTTGTAGCTTAAGTAATTGTAATTGAATATAACTCTCAACTGATAATTATCTCTTGATAAGAAACGAATCTTGACATAAATCAATGTACGTTAGTGGCAAGCCATGTGGCTAAGGTTCAGTCTTAGACACATGAATTAATGGGCATGTACATTAATCCATGGTATTGCAAATTGGACTTTAGCCCTGTCGATTAAACGAATAAAAATTGAGACCCCTACTAATGGACGTTTGCCACGTAAGTTGGGGTTGAAACACTGCCCCCTCTTTGGCATGCAAACAAAGTTCATATGGCAAAGAAGAGAAGAAAAATCGAGAAAAAAATGGAATAAGAAAAGAGTGAGCGGAATGTATATCAAAGTGTAATGGATTGTCGGGAAAAAATCGTGAATTATTGTGAACGAAATAATGTCAAACTAACTAATATGGGATGCAATGTAGTTAATGAAAGATGGCTAAAGTAAGAATTGAAATGGGTGGCACAGAAAAAAAATGCAAAAGAAATTGAAGGCAAAAAGCTGTACCGAAATAATTACGTAATAATAATAAAATTGATTTTGATGACTCATGCCAGTGGGAGATTTATATTAGGATTAGACAGTTAAAATTAAATATAAGGGCAATTTAGTAATAATCGAAAGAAAAAGAAGTTAAAGATGACTTGGATTTGAAGGTGAAGACTTTAGCGATTAAAACTGGATGCCAACTTCGGATTAGATAAGAATTCTGACTAGATAAGAATTTGGATTAAATAAAAATTTGAATTAGATAAAAGTTTGGATTAGATAAGAATTTGGATTAGATAAGAGTTCAGATTAGATAAGAATTTGAATTAAATAAGAATTCGGATTAGATAAGAGTTTGGATTAGATAAGAATTTGGATTAGATAAGAATTTAACTAGTAATGTAAAACTAGATCGACGAAATATTATATAAGTGCTGGCGAAGCTCCATATACAAAACAGTAGACGGAAAAAAAAAAACAAAAACAAAAACAAATAGAGAAATAGATACAAGAGTGAGGAAATCAAGTTTCGAATCGGTAGAGACGTTTATGCACAGACAACGAAAAGGAAAAGGAAAAGATTAGTAGAACAATATGATCGATTGAGTTTGAGTACAGCGTTATTGCAAGTTTGAATAATTATTAGTGACGGTAGACTGTGAGGATAGTTAACCAAATTTAGTGGATAGCTTTTCTTGTGGAACAGATGGAATATCATTCACTTAATTCTTCTTAAAAATCTAAGGTTCATTAGAGAATCACCTAGAACTCACAGCCCCTCCTTTTACGGTCCGATGTCGATCCGTGGCGAGTAAATAAATTACACTTCAATATTGTGAATTTCAAAGCCACAATTCCACATGCACAGGGTGATGTCATTAAAAAAGGGCAGATAATTGGCTATTTGGATCAGTTCGGCACCGAACTTCTTGTGAAGGTGATATTCCAATATTCCTTATCCTCAAGTGTAGGCTGTGTAGTAGCTCTTCTTTGAATTATGCAATTTCTTACACCTATTTCTTCTTGACATTTATCATGCAGTCGGATGTTGCTGGAGAAGTCCTAAAGCTGATGTCCAAGAGACAAACATGTGCCAAAATCATAGCTAAAATGTAAACATACAGAACGTGATCGAGGGTGTTGAATAAGAACCACAGACGGCACCAATTATGTTTCGACCAAATATAATGTCACAGCCCGAATTTCTAAACAATTAAAAAAAATGAATATTTGAAATATAAATATCTCAAACATCACTCGGTTCAATTGTCTAAAAACCCAGGCTATGATGGGGTGGATACAACACATGTCAAAACCTAAAACCTACATCATAAAAGAATCTTAACAACAAAAATAATCTCCAAAATTCTCTTTATTACTTTATAAAAAGGCTATCTTCTGTCCCAATAAAACATCAAATAAACTCTCTGAATAACCTTCTTAAATATCTTATTCTCATGTCATGCTAAAAATGTAAACTACGTTATTACATCATTTCAATAAGAATCAGACCTAATAAAGAACTAACGGACTGCTCCAGGCATGAATCTCAATTACACGCCGCGGTTCCATTGCCTTCCACCAATGTTCCCAAGAACACACCCACGTTGCCAAAACAAAGCAAACATGGGTCAGCAAAATGGAATTTGCTGGTATGAGTAGACTAACCACATATAAACTTTATCATACTTTAATTATCCAAACAATCACGTTATATTTTCCCATAACTTAATCATTCTCAGCTTGGAAGACAGGTAGTTCTGTCATTTCAACCGGCATAGTTTCTTCCCAATGCAAGCAAAACTTTCATTATATTAACTCATTATAATAACTCGTTTTAATATCTAAATCATTGAATTAAAACTTACCGATATCCACTGTTGTATAAAGGTAGGACCGCGTCTCTACACAAAATGTTATTAAGTCCTACCCTCCTGCAAAAGAAAGTTAGAACTTCTATATAACATATGTAGATATTATAATAGGTATTCAAAAGTAAGCCCAAACACACTCGCATAATCAAATCAATACCAATACCTTAGTTCCTCTCTAGGGCAGTCAAAACAATCTGGTCATTCATGGCACATTCAATGAATACCTGGGTCATTCATGGCACATTCAATAAATACCCATATTTTAACGCTAATGGGCCATTTATGGCACATTCAATAAATGTCCACCTAACATATGATATCAACAGTCATAAAACTCAAATTCCAAAACTTGAGGCGTGGAGAGTTCTAAAAGAGTGCAGTAAATTTTGTTTACGCATTATAGAACTTTATTGCATATATTATTTCAGAGAACGAAAAAGTATCTTGATTCATGTATTTGGTTTACGCGTTATTAATTAGATTAATGTCTAAGTGTAATAACGTTGCATATTATAAAAACTGAAATATCACATAGTAGTTAATACACATACACACGTATATATAACGGTCTTAGCCTAAAGCCAAGCATGCTAATAGCCCTAGACCTATCCTAATAACCCAAATCATAATCCGAGTTAAAAGGTCAAATTGGGTTAACTGGTCAAAGTCAACCCTAGTCAAAAGTCAACTCTAGTCAAAGTCAACTCTGGTCAAAGTCAAAGTCGACCTGCCAAGGGTCAACAACAGTCAACCAACCCCAAACTCCTCCAACCCAAAAGCCCAAAGCCTAAGGCCCAAAGTTTAAACTTAAGGCCAAAATGAAAATATCCAAAAAAACACTCAAGCCCACTTGCCCTCGATTCGCCCAAGCCCAATCTAAACTTCTTCGTGTTCATAAATTATAACGACCCACTTGGATTTATAAAACCAGCCCACAAAATAACTTAAAACCGCCCAACTCAAAACTAAAACTTGGCCTAAAGCCCAAAACTGAAACCGCCCAAACTAAATGATTTCGCCCAAGGCCCAACCGAAATTCCTTTGTTCATCTTCTCCACTAGTTACCACCACCACCACATTTCGCCACCAATTCCGATCTTCTTTCCACCCTCATCCCAAGCGGTTTGAACTCTTGTTAAAACCATATAACATTAATAAAAGCAAAAGCTCAATTCATTTAATCGATAACCCATCATCAAAACTAGATCCGTTCAATCCGCCATTAACAACTGTTTTAAGCTTCCACCACCACCATTAGCAGCCCTCACACACACTACACTAGCCACCAAACATAACCTAACCCATAACCACCACATCATAACATTTAAAGATTCAAAATCGCATAACGATCGATTTCTATGGGCTGGCGCCTCCATTAACGCCGGTTCAAGCTTCCACAACACTCAAACAACCAAACCGACATCAACACTAACTAACAGTATACATCACAACCAAAATTTCTAACAAATCTATCAGTCAAACACCACAAAGAATAAGGCGTCTTGAGTTCTGAGGTTGACGCCATTAACAACCGGCGTCAAGGCTTCGACAGTTTAAGTTCAGAGTTCAAAACCACAAACAAAAATAGTCTAAACGAAACACAAGCCGAAATCTTGCTGTGGGGCTTGCGCCGCCATTAACAAATTTTGTTTCAAGCCGGCGGTTCTTTAACGGTAAGATCACGATTCGACGGTTCTATATCAAATTTTATAGTTTTAAGTTTTAACAACACTACATATTTCAACCGAAAAAAGAAATCGACGAGAACGAGGATTTAATAAAATAAATCCATAAAATATCTACTCACCGCGGCTCTCCGATTATCGACCAACTACAAGAAAAAACTTTTTTTTCTTCTTTCAGAAAAATCCGTTTTACGCCTAAAAACTCATTGTGTTTTTCCCCAAAAACTTTACGTGAGAAAACTTCCCAAAAAACAAGGACAACCCTTATCTATTACTTACGGGACTTTTATCCTTAACTGATAGTTATCATCTATCCATTATCTATTTTCATTATTATTATTTATTATTATTATTATTATTATTATTTATACTAGGAAAACAAAAGAAAAAGCCGGGGTGTTATAATATACACACCTTAAAAGGATCTCGTCCCGAGATTCAAGGTAGAGTGTAGATTAACCAAACAAACAATACGTCAACCAATAAAAATGAGACATACGTGTATACACAAGTATACACACCTTAAAAGGAATAAACATAATTAGTTTTCTTCAATTGCCAACACTTAATTAAAATCATTCTTTCACAGTTCAACAAATTCATATCATCAATGACTTATACTATGTCCACTATCACATAGGATCAAACACCTACAATGTGATGCATGCACACTGGCTCCCACACCAACGATATGCAAGTATACACTGGTTCACACACCAACGATGCATACTAACTCTCTACCATCACATAGGATCAAACACCAACAATGTATGGTATGCACACTGGATCACACTCTAACGGTGTACATGTATATACTGGATCAAACTCCAACGATGCATACAGAGAGATGTTATGTATATTGGATCACACACCAACGATATACATAACTTGGACAATATATAAAAATTCAAATCCAACCTCTATCAAAAGGGTTTCTTTATTCCTTGGATAATTCCAATTTACTCAAATATGAAATTTTAAAATAACAATTTCTTCTTTAACCAATACTTACTTAAAATCGAAACTCTGTTATGAAAACAACAATATAACATGTTGAACAATTTCAATTATAAATTTCATAAGAAACTAACTATTAAAACAACCAGCATTTTATTTTCATAATCATACGATAATTTCTTACATGCTAAGTACCAATAAAGGAACTAGTAAACAACAAATTCAAACATACCTAACATTAACCAAGGGTTCTTCTTAGACGTTGTCCCGGTATCCACATTTATAACACTTGCCTACTAGTTCATTTGGTTTAGAACATCTTCGAATAGTATGCCCAACTTCCCCGCAGTTCAAACAATTACCATCAAATCTCTTTAGCGAAGCACTCATGTCCTTATCCACATGCTTACTTGTTTGCCTATTATATGGGTGTGACGACTTTTTTTTCTCGCCCTTGGCGGGTGACTAGAAATAAAGTGTAAGCTTGCTTGTTTTGGGGCATTCTCTTTAATCTTCTCATCTCTGGGTTTATTATCCAATTGTTCATATCTTAATGCCACATCTAACACGCGATCGAAAGTTTCTGAATCAAAGGGTATCAAATAACTCGATAGATATGGCTCTAGTCCACGAATGAACTTCTGGTTCTTCTTTACTTGGGTATCCACTAGATAAGGAGCATACCTCGATAGGTCATTGAACTTAGTCACGTACTCCGTAACAGTTTTTCCTCCTTGGGTCAGATGAAAGAATTCCTCAGTTAATTGCTCCTTAACAGCATTAGGAACAAACATTCCCTCAAATCTTACCTGAAAATCCTCCCAAGTCATAGTTCCCACATCCACATTATCTTTGATAGACCTCCACCAAAATAAAGTTGACCCCTCCAACTGGTGAGAAGCCAACTCCTGCTTCTGCACCTCAGTGAGTTGCATCTTAGCAAAGACGGACTCACACATAGTAACCCATTTCTCAGCATCAATGGCCCCTTTCTCTCCCTTTGAACTTCCGGCCTCCTAAAGTAACAAAATCCTTGTTTCTCCTAGCAAAAGGATCTCCTAGATTAGCATGTTGACCCCTTTGAATAGTTTGCACCAAACGAAGTTAATATTGATCCCAAATCAGCCAGATATGGTATTACTTCGAAAGCATCGGTAATGTCATTTTCATCATGACCATCACCTTAAAACAAAACGGACTTCTATTAGTACTCCAAACATCTTAAACTCAAACACACCTAATCACCACATTCGGAGGATCACCTAGACCTTCCAAATCTAGGCTAACCTAAGCTCGATACAAAATGTCACATCCCGAATTTCTAAACAATTAAAAAAAATGAATATTTGAAATATAAATATCTCAAACATCACTCGGTTCAATTGTCTAAAAACCCAGGCTATGACGGGGTGGATACAATACATGTCAAAACCTAAAACCCACATCATAAAAGAATCTTAACAACAAAAATAATCTCCAAAATTCTCTTTATTACTTTATAAAAAGACTATCTTCTGTCCCAATAAAACATCAAATAAACTCTCTGAATAACCTTCTTAAATATCTTATTCTCATGTCATGCTAAAAATGTAAACTACGTTATTACATCATTTCAATAAGAATCGGACCTAATAAAGAACTAACGGATCGCTTCGGTGCATGAATCCTAATTACACTGCAGTGTGGTTCCATTGCCTTCCACCTATGTTCCCAAGAACACACCCACGCTTGCCAAAACAAAGCAAACATGGGTCGACAAAAATGGAAATTGCTGGTATGAGTAGACTAACCACATATAAACATTATCATACTTTAATTATCCAAACAATCAAGTTATATTTTCCCATAACTTAATCATTCTCAGCTTGGAAGACAGGTAGTTCCGTCATTTCAACCGGCATAGTTTCTTCCCAAGCAAAACTTTCATTATATTAACTCATTATAATAACTCGTTTTAATATCTAAATCATTGAATTAAAACTTACCGATATCCACTGCTGTATAAGGGTAGGACCGCGTCCCTACACAAAATGTTATTAAGTCCTACCCTCCTGCAAAAGAAAGTTAGAACTTCTATATAACATATGTAGATATTATAATAGGTATTCAAAAGTAAGCCCAAACACACTCGCATAATCAAATCAATACCACTAACCCGCAAGGCAAATACCTTAGTTCCTCTGCTAGTACGTTCAAACAACACGGTCATTCATGGCACATTCAATGAATACCCATATTTTAACGCTAACGGGCCATTTATGGCACATTCAATAAATGCCCACCTAACATATGACATCAACAGTCATAAAACTCAAATTCCAAAACTTGAGGCGTGGAGAGTTCTAAAAGAGTGCAGTAAATTTTGTTTACGCATTATAGAACTTTATTGCATATATTATTTCAGAGAACGAAAAAGTATCTTGATTCATGTATTTGGTTTACGCGTTATTAATTAGATTAATGTCTAAGTGTAATAACGTTGCATATCATAAAAACTGAAATATCACATAGTAGTTAATACACATACACACGTATATATAACGGTCTTAGCCAAAAGCCAAGCATGCTAATAGCCCTAGACCTATCCTAATAACCCAAATCATAATCCAAGTTAAAAGGTTAAATTGGGTTAACTGGTCAAAGTCAACCCTAGTCAAAAGTCAACTCTAGTCAAAGTCACCTCTGGTCAAAGTCAACCTGCCAAGGGTCAACAATAGTCAACCAACCCTAAACTCCTCCAACCCAAAAGCCCAAAGCCTAAGGCCCAAAGTTTAAACTTAAGGCCAAAATGAAAATATCCAAAAAAACACTCAAGCCCACTTGCCTGATTCGGCCCAAGCCCAATCTAAACTTACTGTTCATAAATTATAACCTGACCCACTTGGATTTATAAAACCAGCCCACAAAATAACTTAAAACCGCCCAACTCAAAACTAAAACTTGGCCTAAAGCCCAAACTGAAACCGCCCAAACCAAACAGATTTCTCGCCCAAGGCCCAACCGAAATTCACTTTGTTTCATCTTCCACTAGTTACCACCACCACCAGCTCGCCACCAATTCCGATCTTCTTCCACCCTCATCCCAGCGGTTTGAACCCTTGTTAAAAACCATATAACATTAATAAAAGCAAAAGCTCAATTCATTTAATCGATAACCCATCATCAAAACAAGATCTGGTTCATTCTGCCATTAACAACCTGTTTCAAGCTTCCACCACCACCATTAGTAGCCCTCACACACACTACAGTAGCCACCAAACATAACCTAACCCATAACCACCACATCATAACATTTAAAGATTCAAAATCGTTAACAGTACCGATTTCTATGGGCTGGCGCCTCCATTAACGCCGGTTCAAGCTTCCACAACACTCAAACAACCAAACCGACATCAACACTAACTAACAATATACATCACAACCAAAATTTCTAACAAAACTATCAGTCAAACACCACAAAGAATAAAGCGTCTTGAGTTCTGAGGTTGACGCCAGTAACAACCGGCGTCAAGGCTTCGACGATTTAAGTTCGTGAGTTCAAAACCACAAACAAAAAGAGTCTAAACGAAACACAAGCCCGAAATCTTCTTTGTGGGGATTAGCGCCATTAACGGCTTTGTTTCAAGCTTCGACAGTTTAACGACAATATCACAAGATATACCGATTCGACGGTTCTATATCAAATTTTATAGTTTTAAGTTTTAACAACACTACATATTTCAACCTAAAAAAAGAAATCGACAAGAACGATGATTTAATAAAATAAATCCATAAAATATCTACTCACCTGCAGCGCTCTCCGATTATCAGCCAGCTACAAGAAAAAACTTCCTTTTCTTCTTTCAGAAAAATCCCATTTTTCTGTCTAAAACTCTCACTGTGTTTTTTCCCAAAAACTTTACGTGAGAAAACTTCCCAAAAAACAAGGACAACCCTTATTTATTACTTACGGGACTTTTATCCTTAACTGATAGTTATCATCTATCCATTATCTATTTTCATTATTATTATTATTTATTATTATTATTATTATTATTATTTATACTAGGAAAACAAAAGAAAAAGCCGGGGTGTTATATATAATCAAAACACTAAGTAGTGGCGAAAGAGGTGAAGAATGTAAAAAAGTAGTTAGAAAAATGATGGTGATCGGGAGAATGATGAGATTGTACCTTGTGTTTGCTTACGTACCCAAATTATCGATGGGATCAAGTCTCAAGAACATAGTTCTGTATGAAAAATAGTTTGGTATTTATATAGGTAGAGTAGAGACTCCTTGTAGCTCAAGTATTCTTGTAGCTTAAGTAATTGTAATTGAATATAACTCTCAACTGATAATTATCTCTTGATAAGAAACGGATATTGACATAAATCAATGTACGTTAGTTGATATCGTACTTTTACTACGTTAGAGATTGTCTCTCTAATTTGGCGAAAGAGCGAATTCAAAGTTTCCTTACTCATAAAATTTCGTGTTCATATAGTTGGAGTAAAGATTCGATCTAACCTAAAGTCTAGGACAACTACAATTTGGTTTTTACTCTTAGGGAACTAGTGAGTAAGTTAATACAAATACTAAGTTTCTTTCCTACACAAACATTAAAGAAAAACATTAAGATTAGAAATCATGAAACTAAGACAAAATACAAACTGCTAAAGAAAAAGGTGGAGAGCCAATCCTCCTCATGTGAAACTAACTTTTTGATGTTGATTTGAACAGGTTCATTTGATTCTTCCTAGACTCATAGACAAGCCATAATGGAAGAAAACTTGATCCCTAGCATATATGGCTTATCTCTAAGCTCATACATGTTAGCAAGTGGAACCAAGCAATGACTTATCTCTAAGCTCATCACTTTGATTCCTAACTAGACACTACACCAACTATCATTTTGGGATAGGATGTAGGTCTAGTTGTTCTTCCTAAACAACTTACCAACCCAACAATAAATATTTTCCCTCACATGAGTTGGATTAACTCCCCGAAAGGGAAGTTGGCTCATGATCCTTAGGACAAAGGATTACTAGTTAGAAATACAAAAAGAGAGAGAGAAAGAGGAAAAAGAAAACTAACTATCTAAACTCACTTGATTTTTATTTATTTCCAACTAGAAGAAAACCAAAGTTTCCTCCATTAAAAACTATTACAAGCTTTCTTATAAAACTAAAAACTAAATAATAAAAATGGCTAAGGAACTAAAATAATACAAGGTAAGGAAAAGAAGTCAAGGGAGTAAATGGAGTGTCCCCCCCCCCTTGTTTTGTTTTCTTCTCCATTTGAGAGACATCTCATTTCCTCCCATATGAAACATCAAGCCACATTTACTTCATTTTTGTCCACCACATTAAAACAAAGTGACACCTTGCCTTTTTTTCACTATTAACACCTAATCTAATTAATTACATATAATGTGTCAACTTTGCACCAATAATTTGTCATTTTTGTCTTGACATGCTCCATGATTGATGACTCATCGAATCTTGTGGGCCCAAGATAGTGGGTCCTATGTGTAGTAAAAGTCGATGGCGGTCCGGTCTTTGGGCAATTTTACAACTTCCGCCTATATGTAGAGTTCATCGCCTCGATTGTCCGAGCAGCTCACTTGTCGCGTTCGAGTCCCGGGTTCAAGAGGTAGGAGCTTCGGAAGTTTGATGCTTCTGTGCGGATTTGGAAGAATTCATATATATGTCGTTCCTCGTATTTTATCGCAGGTTTAAACCATATTTCTATATTTACTGCGAATACCTACAAAAGTATGAAAACATATTTATTTCATGATTATTAAACACATAGTTAACCAAATTTATATGTCTCAACGGGGTTTCATAATACACTTTTGGGTGCTTATCATTAGTGGCAAGTCATGTGGCTAAGGTTCAGCCTTAGACATATGATTTAATGGGCCTGTACATTGATCCATGGTATTGCAAATTGGGCTTTAGCCCTATCGATTAAACGAATAAAAATGGAGACCCCTACTAATAGACGTTTGCCACGTAGGTAGGGGTTGAAACAATTGGCTAAAGATTAGGTGTGTATCTCAATCAGTAAAAAAAATAAGAAAGTCCAACTGAATATGCTAATTAAGAAGAAAACGTGTGGAATATATAATTTGGACAGAGAAAAATTAAAGTTAGAAAACCACATCTCATAATTCTATGAACACAATGAATAGTAGACATATGCAAAAAAACCAATTTTGGAGTTTTATAGAAACTACTTAAAAATTCATTTGCACATATACACAATAGGGATAAAAATAATTGCTCATGATCAGTGAAATAGATGGTGGTAGAATAAATGCTACCATTAGGCATGAACTCATATACAAGGAGGAATTTCCCTTGTTCTTAGCACCAACCAATTAACTATACTAAATTCCGGTGTCTCAGTTGACTAATGATTTTCACTTCTGAAACAAACTCCTTCTTCCCCTGTCTAGATCCTCTTGATATTTTCTTGACAGCCACAGCTTCGTTTGAATCACTCAATATACCTCTATAAACACCGCCAAACCCTCCTTCTCCAAGCTTACCTTCCTCTGTGAAGTTACTTGTTGCACGGGCTAGTTCACCATAGTTGAACCTTTTAGGCCCCGTTCCCTTTTCGTAGTCCTCGTTGGTGGATATATCGAGGACATCTTCTTCATCTTTCTTTTGAATACTCCTCTCCCTCCAAACAAAAAATACCAAACCCAACCCAGCAGCCAAAACGGACCCACCAACAACTAAACCGATCACCAGTTTGATAGTACATTTGTCCTCCCTTCCACCAGTCTGTTGCCCGCCACCATTCCCTGTTCCTCGATTAGTCACTGCTGGACTAGAAAGGAGTTCTGGGGAATTGAAATCCCATGAAAGAATATTGTGAAATTCGTAGGATTCCCCGGTGGCTGCCGAAAAACCAACATTAATCCATTCAAGTAAAATATTCTTCAAATCCACAGCATAGGAAAGGATATAATATTAGAATATGTCAGTATTAGAATATGTTCTATATGTAAAGTCCCACGTTTCTATAAATGTGGACATCCATATCTAGTAGTTTCTATTATCATGTTTTAGGTTAGTATAAATATGTAACTCTGGGTAGATAACAAAAAACCAATAACTCTTTAACCCTAATCAATCTCTCTCTCTCAATCAATCTATATTATTTTCTATTGTTCTTCTTCTTGGTTTCTCTCAATATATCAATGTCATAATATAACTCTCTTAACATCACCACTAACATGCAATTTAACATGGTATCAGAGCGTCAGATTCAAATCAAATCAAAGTTTAGTGGTATGTTAGAAGAGGAATATCTCAAAATCAATATCTATAAAAAAAAAATCAATTTTTTTTCAATTTTCAATATTCAATTCAAGTCAAGTTTCAATCTTTCTCACAAAAAGAAGTTTTTCTATCTCGATTCAAGTTTCAATCTTTCTCAGGATGGATTTACTATTCACCAATACTATTCACCAAAACTGTTTCACTTGGTTCATCATCCTTTGTTTCATGAATCGCATTCACCGGTACTATTCATCGTCATGTTCAAGGTACTTTTCAAGGTTCCGCAATCTCTCGTCTCATTATTCTCCATGGTTCGAAGTCAGTATTCAAGTTCCGCAATCTCTCTGACTCCGTAATCTCTCTATTTTGAAATTAGTATATAGGGCGCGCACGCGCTCAAGATTGCCTTCATCAAGGCGCACCCGCCCCCTTCTCTCTATATCACGCGACTGCTTATCGCTAGCCAAGCCCGCCAAGATTGCCTTCGTCAAAGGCAGCCGCCTCCCTCTTTTGTATCTCACACTAGCTGTTCAGTTTTGTTGCATGGGGTGCACGCACTCAATTTAGTCTTGCTCAAGGCGCGCCCGCGCCCTTGCCTAAATATATCATGTCCAGTTTTTCGTATTCTTCAGAAGTTTCTCCTCGTCTCAACTAATATGATTTGGTAGAATTCCTGATTATTGGTTGGTTGATAAGTTCTTTTCTTTATAAGGGTTTGACTCCCTTTCATGTCATGTTTCAAAGTTCTATGGTGTTTCACCGGATTTCTATTTTAGCCTTCTTATTGCACCAATAATGACTCTCCTCCAGGTTCTGATGATCCTTTCTTTGTCCACCACTCAGATAGCCCCACGGCTATTCTCGTATCTCCTCTGTTATCCGGTGACAATTATCCGACTTGGTTACGGTCTATCTCTAGAGCCCTTCGAGCAAAGAATAAGTTTGGTTTTGTCGATGGCTCATTACACTTCCCAAAGACTCCCAAAGAAAAATCCAAGTGGTCGCGATGTGATGACCTCGTTGCTTCATGGATTGTCCATTCTGTTACTCCAGATATCCGTGGAAGCATCCTCTATGCCGACTCTGCATCCGAAATCTGGAAAGATCTAGGTGATCATTTTTCACAAACTAATGCACCCAAGGTTTTTCAACTGAAGGATTCCGTCACTCTTCTCAAGCAAGACAATCGTCCGGTATCTGTTTATTTCACTTTGCTTAAATCTTTCTGGGATGAATTAAGTTCTTTGTCTACTATGCCTGCTTGTACTTGTGGTCATGCATCTATTTTTGCCAAAGAGGTTGAAGACGGTCGTTCTATGAAATTCATGCAAGGCCTAGATGCTCGTTTTTAATCCATCCGCAGTCAAATTCTCTTAATGGATCCTTTTCATCGTATGTCCAAGATTTATTCTTTAATCCGACAGGAAGAGAAGCAACAAGAGATTCATGCACTCTCTATTCCTTCTGCTCCAGACGTTGTTGCCCTGCGTACTCACTTTCAAAAGACTAATTGGGCTTCTTCTTCGAAATCAGGCCCGTCTAAACCTCCGCAGCACAACACTGGCTCGCCTCAACCTAGAGCATGCGACCCTCCGATACAAGGCAACCAGTTAGCGCACGTGCTCGTCTATTCTGCAACCACTGTAACTGAGTTGGACATCATATTGGTACATGTTACAAACTACACGGTTATCCACCCAAGCCTGCTCAAGCCAATTTGCCCTATTTTCTCCACAGAACAATACAACCAACTTCGCAGTTTGTTTGATTCAAGTAGTACCACTTCACAAGCAAATCTGACAGGTATATCTCTCTCGTGTTTTTCTAAATTCATATGGATCATTAACTCTGGTGCTACCAATCATGTATGTTCATCATTACATCTATTTTTTCATTATCATACTTGTTTAACACATTCAACTCTTAAACTCCCGGATGGAACAGACTATTTAATTACCCATGTTGGTAGTGTTATTCTCTCTCCTCTTTTGCATCTTGACAATGTTTTGTTTGTTCCCACTTTTCATTTTAACTTGCTTTCCATTAGTGAACTAGTTAAATCTCACCCTATCTCTGTCACATTCACTAATAATTCTTGCCTTTTTCAGGACCAGTTATCGAAGAAGAAGATTGGATTAGGACGGCTTAATGGGGGGGCTCTACCATCTCCAACTAGCTTCCGTTTGCTCATCCTACAACTCCACCAATAATTTATGGCATTATCGCTTAAGACATCTCTCTTCCATGCCTTTGCAGATTTTAGCTAAGCAGTTTTCTTTCATTTCTAGTTCCAATAATGCTACTTGCGATGTATGTCCGCAAGCTAAGCAAACACGTTTATCTTTTTCTCATAGTTCAATAAAAACTATTCGACCTTTTTAAATGATTCATTGTGACATTTGGGGTCCTTTTCATTTACTATCATATTACAATGCTCATTTTTTCTTAACTATTGTCGATGATTTTAGTTGTGCTACATGGATTTATCTTATGACTGTCAAATCTAAAGCTGTCATGCATTAACTATTATCTTATGACTGTCAAATCTACAATACATTCGCTCATATCTAGTCATAGCAACATTGATGACCATTTTCATGAAATCCAAGTTCTTCGATCCGACAATGGATCCAAATTTATATTTTAATAATATGCAGCAATTTTTTTCCAAACATGGGGTTATCCACCTACGTAGTTGCGTTGCTACTCCCCAACAAAATGTCGTTGTTGAAAGAAAACATCGTCACTTACTAAACGTTGCACGAGCATTACTTTTTCAAGTTCATCTCCTGTTATCTTTCTGTGGTGAATGCATTCTCACCGCAGGCTATCTCATTAACAAAATTCCTAGCACCTTGTTAAATGATAAATCACCTCATGAGTTTTTGTTTACAACACCTCCCACTCTTGCCCATCTTCGTGTTTTTGGTTGTTTATGTTTTGCTCACAACACTTCCATTAAAAATAAGTTTGATCCCCGCGGAAAACCTAACATCTTCATTGGTTATCCTTATGCTTAGAAAGGCTATCGCATTTATGATTTATCTTCCAAGAAAATTTATACTTCCCGTGACGTCATTTTCCATGAGATTGATGGTTCAGGTTTTAATTCCTTTTATGCCGCAGTGATGTCAGGTACTCAGTATTAATCTCTCAGGTTGTAGTCACATCATCACTACACTATTCAGATTCATCTCTTAGGTTTGTACCATCACACGCGGTGTGTTTCGCTTTGTGCACGTGGTACAACTTCAGTTTTCAGGTTAGGCCATTATTTTCACCGACAGTTTCACTTTCTAGAACGTCTCGTCTCAACAGTTGTTTGATTTCTTCAACTAATTAAAGGTAGTTCTATGCGAAAGGAGGAGCTGTATTCTTATCTTTTCTTTCTATCATTCAAGCTGTAATTTGCAAGTTTGCGGCATTACAGCTTGAGGGGGAGTATTAGAATATGTCAGTATTAGAATATGTCATATATGTAAAGTCTCACATCTCTATAAGTGTGGACATCCATATCTAGTAGTTTCTATTATCATGTTTTAGGTTAGTATAAATATGTAACTCTGGGTAGAGAACAAAAAACCAAAAACTCTTTGACCCTAATCAATCTCTCTCTCAATCAATCTATATTATTTTTCATTGTTCTTCTTTTTGGTTTCTCTCAATATATTAATGTCACAACTCTCCTAGCATCACCACTAATATGTAATTTAACATATAATGTTCACCAAAAATAGGATTTTGAGCAAAAGTCAAGTAAACACTCAAATTAGTTGTACTTGAGTTATAACCGACCAAAACATAAGCTCTGGAACCATTTTTCAGACCAGTATTATCTGTAGCATTCCATGTTGCTACTGACTCGATAGAATTAATGTCAATGCCGACGTGATCAGCCCAGGGATCCCAGGTGTTCTGATAAGTATCGAACTCAATGGCGACAACTGGCTTATCGGATGAGTTGAACTTAGAGTTCTGGCTGTATAGACCAAGACAGTTGCCACCTGAATCAGGAGGGATGGTAGAACCCTTGGGAGCAAGAAAGAAAGCTAGACCATCTCCACCATCGTTATTATCAGGGGGGATGTTAGAACCATTGGGATTAAGCATTGAGATCGTAAATGAGAAGTGAGTAGTGAAGTCAGTGTTGGGGATTACACCAATGCCAATCGGTTCCCCCACTACACAGATAACTTGTATGAACACACTTCAACTCTAGATAAATCTCAAATATCACAAACTACCTATACTAACATGCCCAACTCGCTAAACAACTATCAACAACAAATAATAATGTAAAGCAGTTAAACAACAAACCACAACACAAAGATTTACCGTGGTTCGGCCAATGATGCCTACTTCCACAAGAGCCAGTTCTTAATAAAATGGGAAGGAAGATTACAATCTCTCCTTTCAGTCTCTCACCTTACTAGATCACTCTTATCTCTTTACAGGGTTGTATCTCTGTAAAGGTTCTCTCTTTGTTTTAGTCTGGATTCCAATCCTTCCCGACTAGTTTGGTTCTCATTAGGTTAGGTTTTTCAAAACCTTGATTTTTGGTTTTATCTCCAAAACCAAATTCGCGGTATCTTGAAGCAAAGCCCACGAAAAATAGAGACCCAGCGGGGGGCGCTTCACTCGAGGCGAAGTCGCTACCAAGACTGATCGAGCGCTGGCGCTGGCCACTTTGCTGGCTGGTCGCCTCTATGTTCTTCGAGCTGGCGCTGGCGCCTTCTGGCTACTCGACTTCGGATGTCGAGTTTGCCCGTTTTCGTCCGGTTCGGTTTCTCTCCTGTGAGGGATAACTCCAACACCTCCCTCCCGAACGGTGGGGGCTACCTCCATGCAATTGCCAAATCAGCGGAGGAGGAGTGTGCGCCATTCCGCAATAGCACAACAAACATCAAACTTACCTTTCGGTAAGACTTTGGTCATCATATCCGACCCGTTCTTGTCGGTATGGATCTTCTCGATACAAATGCTTGTCTTCGAAAGTACTTCTAATCCAATGATAACGCGCGTGTATGTGCTTGGATCTAGAATGAAAACTTCGGATTCTTGCTCAAGTGGATGGCGCACGGTATCACATAGAACTACAAACCTGTTTTACGCTTTTTAGCCCTAGTTCGTCGAAGAACCTCTTCATCCATAGCAACTCTTTTGCAACACTCGGTGGCTGCAATATACTTTCGGCTCAGAGTGGAGAGGGCAACACACTTTTGCAACTTAGATTGCCAAGAAACTGCTCCCCCGCAAAAGTAACCGGATAACCGGAGGTGGACTTCATCGAAGTCAACATCACCGCCATATTCCGCATCGGTGTAGCCTTCAAGTAAGGGCTTACTTCCACCAAAGCACAAACATGATTTGGAAGTGCCTTTGAGATATCTCAATATCCACTTAACACCTTCCCAATGCTCTTTACCCGATTTGATGAAATCGCTTACAACCCCAACGGCGAAAAGCAATATCCGGTCTAGTACACACCATGGCATACATCAAACCGCCCATCGCGGATGCATAAGGAATCTTTTCCATCGACTCGCTTCATGCTCACCTTAGGACATCTCTTTTCACGGAACCGCCACCAAGCCGATAACCGACCGGTTTCCCTTGATCCATGTTGAATCTCTTCAACACCTTCTCAATGTAGCTTTCTTGAAAGCCACAACTTTCCACTCTTTTTCATCACGGTGATCCGTGATCCCAAGTATCCGCTTTGCTTGACCCAAATCCTTCATCTCAAAGGACTTTACTCAAGTCTTTCTTCAGCTTGGATATCTTGTTGATGTTTGGGGCCAACTATCAACATATCATCCACATACAAAGACTAGCACAATGAAATCTCCATCCGAAATCTCTCAACAAACGACAATGATCGGAAGCAGACTTCTTGTATCCTTGCTTCACCATAAAGGAATCAAACTTTATGTACCACCTGTCTCGGTGCTTGCTTTCAACCCATACAAGCTCTTTTATCACCTTGCATACTAGGTGCTCCTTGCCTTTGACCTCAAACCCCTCCGGTCGGGTCCATGTAGACATCTTCTTCAAGGTCTCCATGAAGAAAAGTCGTCTTTAACATCTAGTCGCTTTCAACCTCTAGGTTCATACTTGCGGCCATACCCAATACCACCCCGGATAGAAGTCATCTTCACTACAGGAGAGAAAATCTCATCAAAGTCTATCCCTTTCCTTTGACCGAATCCCTTCACAACAAGGCGAGCTTTGTGCCTTGGGTGAGGATTGTTCTCCTCATGCTTGACTTTGTATATCCACTTATTCTTGAGAACTTTTCTCCCTGTGGGTTTCTCAACTAACTCATAAGTGTGATTCTTATGCAAAGAATCCATCTCGTCATGCATGGCCTTCAACCATTTTTCTTTGTGCGTACCTTCAAGTGCCTCTTGATAGTACATAGGTTCTCCACCATCCGATAGTAGCGCGTGCATTATGTGGTGGATACTGGTTGAAACTAGTCTCTCGTCGGACCTCCTTGCCCCATCTCGCGGTGCCTCGGGAGGATGCACTTCGCTTGCTCACGGTGGTGGTTCATGCATCTCATCTGCATCTTCTATACCAATAGGTTCTATCGTCATGAGCAAAGGATTCTCATCGCGAGCTTCAAACTCATGGTTCTCTCAGATTCTCAATGCCTTACGCGACGTTCCATGTAGGAACTTCGGTTCAATCAACAAGATCATTGGTGAAAGCCCAGCGGCTTTCACCCTCCTCAAAGTCTGCTATGGTTTGGTCTTCTAAGAACACAACATCTCGACTTCGGATTACCTTCTTGTTAATCGGATCATAGAGTTTGTAACCAAACTTTTCATCTCCATAACCCGGAAAAATGCACCGCTTGGCTTTGTCATCAAGCTTGGATCTCTCATCCTTTGGAATATGCACAAATGCCCCGCACCCAAATACCCTCAAGTATCCATAATCAACATCTCGCTCGACCATACTCTCTCGGATAATCACTATTGGGAGGCTTTCCGGTGACAGGTTGATCACATGCGGTAACATGCGATTGCTTCTACCCAAGAGCTTCTAGGTAGCTTAGAGTGAGATAGCATGCATCTTATCCTCTCTACAATGGTACGGTTCATTCTACGCTATTCCATTCGTTTGCGGTGTCTTGGGAACGGTCCGCTCATTTCTAATCCCATGACTCGGCAATACTCTTCAAATGGCCCAATGTACTCACCCCCCATTATCGGCGAATACACTTCAACAACTTCCCGGTCTCTCTTTCCACCATCTTTGTGGAATTTCTCAAACACGCCAAGTACTTCATCCTTGGTCTTCGGACTATAGACCCATATCTTTCTTTTGACGCATCATCAATGAATGTCAAGAAGTCTGAAGCTCCACTGGTGGGACTTCACTCTCATAGGACCACATAAGTGCCTGTGTGCACTAGTTCAAGGACGTTGTCCTTTTCGCGGAGGCAGGGAATCTTTGGAAAGACACCCCGTTTTGCTTTCTACCAAACAATGAGTACATGTACTTAAATGTGTACCTTTAATGTCCGGCATGGCCTTTTGCTTAGCAAGAACTTCCATCCCTTTTATGCCCATGTGACCGCGGTCTCTTGTGCCACGTTCGGATGAAGCTTCTTCTTTCGCGCGCGATTCGCCGCTTTACACAAACCAAACTGTTTTGTAAAGAGAGCAAGTTTTTTTCCTTCCGGCCGCTACAATGGAACCTCTCGGGTCGGTTTCCATACCCGTTACCAAACGAAGTTTACAAAGCCATCGTCATCTAATTTCCCGGCCCGAAATTAGGCTTAACCGTATGTCGGGGACATGTCTTACATCCTCGAGTGTCAAGGTGTAGCCGACATTGGTTTTACATGAACATCTCCAATGCCTATAATCTTGAGACTCCATCATTTTGCCCATCTTCACCTCACCAAAATCACCGGATTTGTAGGTAGTGAAGAAACTCTTTGTGGGGTGTGGCGTGGTAAAAGCACTGTATCTACCACCCACTCGTACCACGGCATGAAGTGCTCAAGCATAACTTCGTCACCTTCGACACAATTCCTACTTCACCATGTGAAGCGATATCGTATGCGTCTCTACAGGTGGTGCTTTCTTTCAACTCTAACTTGTCTTCATATGCGGTGCTAGTCTTTCATCCCTCTTCAATTCTATGCATTCATATTTGAAGTGGCCATGGATACCGCAATAATTGCACGACAAGTCTTTCTTAGGAGGTCTGCGCAAGGCTCCTAGATTTTCTTTTTGTCATCATCTACAGAGTGAGATGGTTTTACGCTTTGCCTCTCTCTTGCTTTTCAGAATAAGGATCTCTCGGTGGCCGGGGAGCTATTTCATCGCGCCCCTTTCTTGTCTTCGTTGAGGTCTTCTAAAATCTTCCACGGTGAAAGTTGTGGTCTCTTGGGATACAAGGCGGATTACATTGTTGTCAATCCGTTGTCTAATGCACCCAATCGCTTTTCATCAAGCGTCTTCCAATCGGCATCGGATCGTGTATCCGGTTTTACTCCCCATTCTCGATGGGTTGTGCAGTCCTCCATGATAAAGCAAGTCTTCCATCCTGACTTTCCAGATAGTGTAGTTCTTCCTATTCAGACTCATCATGCGAGTGTTCACTGAATGGTCCATCTCTACAAGTTATTTAACCTCAAATCTTCTCTCAGGAATTTCGTCAAACACCACGCCCGACCAAGATTCGGATAACACCCAAATTTATTCCAAACCAAGGCTCGATACCACTTGTTGGGGATTACACCAATGCCAATCGGTTCCCCACTACACAGATAACTTGTATGAACACACTTCAACTCTAGATAAATCTCAAATATCACAAACTACCTATACTAACATGCCCAACTCGCTAAAACAACTATCAACAACAAATAATAATGTAAAGCGGTTAAACAACAAACCACAACACAAAGATTTACCGTGGTTCCGGCCCTAATGATGCCTACTTCCACAAGAGAGCCGAGTTCTTAATAAAATGGGAAGGAAGATTACAATCTCTCCTTTCGGTCTCTCACCTTACTAGATCACTTTATCTCTTTTCTGAGGGTTGTATCTCGCAAAGGTTCTCTCTTTGTTTTAGTGCGGATTCCAATCCTTCCGACTAGTTTGGTTTGTTAGGTTAGGTTTTCCAAAACCTTGATTTTTTTTGGTTTTATCTCCAAAAAAACCAAATTCGGCGGTAATCTTGAAGCAAAGCCCCGAAAAATAGACTGCGCTGGGCTGGCGCTCTCTTCGCTCTGAGCTGAAGACTGGACACTGGAAGGCGGCGCTCTTCACTTTGAGCTGGTCGCCCTATGTTATTGGAGCTCGGCTGGCTGGCGCCTTCCCGAGCGCTGGCGGCGCTCGACTTCTGGATGTCGAGTTTGCCCGTTTCTGTCCAGTTCCAGTTTCTCTCCTCATGTGAGGGATAACTCCAACAGTCAGCTACTTCGCCACTATCCGAATCCCATAGACGCACTGCCTCCGCAAAAATAACTCGACTAATACTGTCAGTAACATCTGCATCACGTCGGTTTGTGGTGACTGGTGAGTTGGATGAATCCAGACGTCGATGACGCATTACCTTGTAAGATTAAGTTCTTTGGGACTGAGTCAAAACTGGGATACTTGAAGGTAGTTGCTTTCACTGATGGAATAAAGGCTAACAGCATGAAGAGTTGTAACAAGGAGAAGATGGTTTTGGTTGAAGGAGTAACAAATTTTCTTGACTCGAAGAAAGCCATGGTATGGAAAAGGAGGTCAGAGACACTGGTAGATATAAGATATGGAGAGCTTATGGATCTATTCACATACACGTTTTAGGAGACTTCTTTCCATTATACTACACCAATTAACCTTGAAGGAGTTAAATCCCACAGTACAGGAAGGCTCAATAATTAAAGCTTTCATTATTTACCCTTTTGCTTTTCCTTCTTTACAAATATGACCTGAGACTCTTTCAGTCTTTCGTCCTATTCCTTTTATAATACCCATTAATACTGAATTGAAACATGTATTAATTCATTTCATTTTTGTAATTATATAATTTATTAAAATTTTTGGTAAATAAGCATCAATAGGTCCAAACGAGTCGAACTATAGTTGAACCTGATTGAACCATTTCAACAAAAACATGTTTGATTACCGGTTCGGTTTTCAAAACATTGCTTCTAACTTACCCTGCCACATCAGTGGAAAGTTCTTTGCAATTACACCACAATCCAACAGAATCCACCTTTTCATTTTTTGCAGTTATCGATATGATGTTGCGCTTACTGAGAGAGCCAGATAGACACGATTGACTTCAAATGAAGCCTCGTCAACTTCTGTTCTTGCCTTCTTGGTATCACTATCATAAATCTTATACACTGGCCAGCGGCTTAAAGACTTCCTACTGTTTAAATCGTTAGAAATAAACATTCCAGACATACTTCATAGTCCATACTGTACGATACTGTTATAACTTATAACCAGTCTTCAACCTAAGCAAAGAACTGTCTTGTAACAGTTCTGATCTATGCTGCTTAATTATGTTAGGACGTAAAGTTGATAGCAGATCTGTACCCAGTCATTGGCTCCTGCTAATACAACAATGAACAAATAAATTGGCTCCAACAAGAAAATAAAACTATACTATCAATTGCCAGACAGTTATTAAACATGAAATCTATTATTAGTTTTACACTTTTACTTAATTTTTTACAAGGCGCGCGGAGTCTTACATGCTAATACGCAATAATGGACGACCGGCTTAACGTCCAATCTGAAGGCTTGTGCTTGTTATTGACGGTTCACTTGAGCTAAGTAGTGCCCCAGGTACATGATATAAAGGAACGGGCATCTTAGGTGGAAGATCTGGCAGCTTCGATTGAAATGAAGAACCTGAATCGCTTGCCTTACAGAAGGCCTTCTACTGTGGTCAGGGTGTGCGCACCACAATCCAACAGTCATCAAACACTCCACCTGGTTCACATCAAAATCCAACAACAATTTCTCATCGACAGCAGAAACAAGATTTCCTCTGCCATAGATATCCCAAACCCATTCCACCAGTCCGATTTGAGACTCCTCTTCCATGGGGTTAGCTGATTTTTTCCCACAAGCAATTTCCAAGGCCACCACACCAAAGCTAAACACATCCGATTCTTTACTAGCCTTTCCAGTCCTAATGTATTCTGGTGCCAAGTACCCTAAAGTCCCTGCTAAGCCAGTGGTTTGAGGACCTAGCTCATGGTCCATAAGCCGTGCCAGGCCAAAATCACCGAGCTTAGCATTGAAACCTGAATCCAACATTACGTTGCTTGATTTTATATCGCGATGAATCACACATTTTTCCCATTCTTCGTGAAGGTATAACAGTGCTGTAGCTATGCCAAGAGCTATCTTGTACCTTACTGCCCAAGTGAGATGATTGCTTTTGCTGAAAAGGTGAGCATCAAGGCTCCCGTTGGGCATGAATTCGTAGACAAGTAGGAACTCACCTCGTTCATGGCACCATCCCATTAGTTGCACCAGATTCCTGTGCCTTAACTGACTAATGGTCCTCACTTCTGTAATGTACTCCTTTTTTCCTTGTCTGGAGGTTTTAGAGATTTTCTTCACTGCGACAGCCAAGTCTAAATCACTCAAGAACCCTTTATAAACACAGCCAAATCCACCTTCCCCCAACTTCCTGTCATTGGAGAAGTTGTTTGTAGCTGAGACTAGCTCTCTATAGATGAACCTCTTAGGTCCAGCTCCCCTCTCAAAATCACCAGTTATAGATCCATGGCCTTCCGTATACATTGCTCTTTGCGCTCTTCGTCTCCTCCACAGGATTCCTGATGCTATACCAACTAAACCTAACAAAATGGCTGCTGAAACAACCAAGCCTACCGCCAACCTAGTCCTTCCCTCATTCTTCCCCTTCATCACCTTTATATTCAACCTTGAATTGAACTCCCAAGATTGGAGACTATGTCGCTCCCCATACATACCGGTAGCAGCTGAGAACCCAATCATCACCCACTCAGGAAGAACTCTCATTAAATCGACCTGGTAAGACAGAAGAGATTCCCCTTGAAATACCGGATTAAACTCGTAAGTCCAATACACGCTCAAGTTCTTTGAAGAAGCATTATACGTAATCCAAACATTGGCTGTATCCCCACTGTGCAAGCTAGCATTCCAGCTGACATATTTCGCTGAAGCAATTGAATTGTTGTTAATTCCCACATGTTCCACTGGAGGATCCCATTCAGGGTTCGGAAAGGAATCGAACTCAATGATTATAATTTGGTTTTGAGACATTGCATCAGTTGTAGTGGTATTAAAAAGGCCTAGAAACCCACCAGCAGAGTTTGGTGGGATTTGAAAGCCAACAGGAGCTAGAAAGAATGCAAGTCCATGACCATACGAGGTAGAACCTTGAGTGTCAATGAAGAAGGAGAAATGAGTAGTGAAGTCTGTCAACGTTCCGCTCTTAGAGTCCCAAATCTGCACTTTTTCGGCATAGGTAGCTCTACCTACGCGGCATAAGTAGTTGACTCTGTTAAATTCAATGGCTCCTACAGTGGGTATAGCGTCGCCTTCATATAGAATGTCTTTAGAGTTTGGATCAAAGCGAGGTAACTTGAAATTAAGGGAGTGAGAAGGTTGTAGAATTAGGAGAATTATAAAGAGAACGAAAGTATTCATGATCAGAATGGAAAATATATAGTATGTTGAAGAATGGAATGCTTTTGAGGATAGAAGGAGAGACTTATATACTTGTGAAACAAGAAACACAGAAGGTGGAACATGGGAACTCAAACTACATTCTCTGTAAACTGTCGTTAACATTGCATGCTAAAGGCCGGCTTGATGCTGAAGCATCAACAACTCTTTTGACTTAATAACTAGGGGCATTGAATAATTTGGAGATTAATGCATTGCGACAATAAAGAAAAACCTGAAACAGAATAATCGCCGGAATAACAGAGTATTAACATATTGTACGGTTTTAGCAGTCAACTACATATGATTTGGATTAAGGTGACAAATGACATATTAAACACCTTAATCTAATAATAAGTTAATCAAAACCCAAACTGATTGGATCATCATCTTCACACGAAAATGCATTTGATCATGGAGTAAAACTTAAGAAAATTCTTTATCAGAAAGTCCACATGATTCAGATTTCTCGACCACGGTTGTGAAGGGGCAGAGTTTTGTTGGAAACAAAAGAATAAAGGGTTAACTAGTATTACCCCCACTAAATGAGCCAATTAGGATTTTCCCCACCCCACTAGATGGGAAATTAAAGTCTCCTCTCCAAATACACACAAAAAAAACACGGGTCAACCCAGAAGAGACCCTAATTTCCCATTTAGTGGGGAAGGGAAATCCTAATTGACTCATCTAGTGGGGAGGGGGGTAATATTCGTTAACTCAAAAAGAAAAAGGGGGTTAAGTATGATCTTCCTGGGATTTTATCAAGACCAGCCGTGCTAATGAGGTCAGAATCACTTCATGTGCCATAATGGGATCTAAAATATGCCAGAATCTAAAATATTTGATTTTTCAGGTGTAAGTTTCAATGTTTAATTACATTAATAGAGTCAACATTAAAATTTAACGATTTGCAAAGTTGCATTTCCAAGAAAAGTACAACATTTCAGCTTACTTGGTGTCATCAAATCAAATTTTGCATAGACTCACCCAGGAAATGCTCCATGTTCTTCACTAATACACTTAATTCGAGATAACACCACGACAAAACAAACACGCCCACGCACCTTCGATAAGTTGGAAGAGCAAAAGCGGGAGCCAGGGAGTAAGGTTATTTTGTTACTGACAGTTCTTGATGTTTCTCATGTGGTCTTTGAATTAAAACAGACAACACAGAATTGCTTACTCAATTGTGAGCTCGCTGTCTAATCACCGCTCTTGGGCAAAAACCAGCTATCTACAGTTAGGTTCTGTAACAATGGGTGGCAGGTTTGGAGGCTCATCTGCACACAGACATTTATATAACTGAATAAAAATAATTGTGAAAAATTACTTCAATAGAAAGGAGATCTAACTCCATTGTGGAAGCCATTAACATTTTGTTTATATTACAACTGGAACAAGACAGAGACGTTTGAGTAGGGTTTCATATAATAAAAGATCCAAGTAAATGGAACACCTCATCAAGAAAGAGTAACAAATACCCACAAAATTTGCCAACTACTGCAGGTCCCTGGCTTCTGTTTTTCTCTGGAAGAACATTGATCCAAGTAAAACAGCTATGCCTGTGATTGCTATTGTGAAGAGAAGATGTTTCTGCGATACACCATGTCGTCGTCTTCTTTCAGCGCCATGTTCTCTTCTCTCAGGTGCACTGGCATCCCTTCAAATTCCATAAAAAGCCATTCATAAGATGATAAAGCTCAAGATAATAAATTTGACTAGTCAGAATTTCTATGATATGTCAGTAAGCTTAGAAAAAGAATATATTGTAGAAGTAGCTTTATTAATTATTCCTTCTTTTTTATTCTATTATTCTAAAATACAAATTTAAATATAGGGTTAGACGGTTAGTTAGAGTCTTAGGGATAACCCCCACCCCCCACAAATCGGTAATGCTTAATCATGTGAAAAAAAATCGTCTTGTAGCCGCTGTATCCACAACTAACCCTTAAATATATAACAAAATCTCAAAAGAATGATGGAAGATATTGTCTTCAACTCTGAAAATTTGGCAACATAACAGCGAAAATAAATAAATATAATACAACCAACAATTATGACAAGTAAATCAACAATAAGGCCATAAGCCCATAAGAATATGACGCTAAAGAATATGCTAACGTTGTTACTTGCAACAGAATTCTTAGAATCAACTCACATTTACATGTTTAAAATTAGATTACTTCAGTAAAACAAAATCAGGTGACTTCAATAAAACTAAAATCAAAAGCAAAAGTTCACGACTTAAAGCCAATATCACATGGAACTGAAAAAATGTAAGTTACCTGTTCGAGTCTATATAAACTATCTAATATTATATGCGGCACAATTGTAGTTTTTTGTGAAATTTAAGTAATTGTTACGTTCCACAAATTATAAAGAATCTAAAAAGTCGAACATAGTTAACACCCCATTTTATAACACCAGGTGAGCTTCATATGTAGTCTCCCAGTGGCAAATAAAGTTATATCCAGTCTGGTCCAGTGTGCTTCCCAATTGTTTCAGGAAAATCAAAATTTTGAAATAATAAATAAATAAATAAATAATAATGAAAAACCATTCTTTACCATGTCAAAAGTATTCAAAGGTTAAGAATGATACCAATTACTCATCTGAAATGTCAATTTACCATTAAAATATGATAAGATCATTGAATCTCTACCTGGATGGTCCTGCAGTACTGTCTGAGCTACCATGAACCCTCATTTCATGGTCATTACGTTCACGCAACCTGATATATCTACTACAAAGATGACAATATTCTGTACGGTTCCCGCAAACCTCCTTTAGTAAGAAGAGAAAAGAACATTCAAATTAGAAAATGATACCAAAATAACCTACATTAGAGATTATTCCCAATTCAATAGTCACTGAAGTTGGTACCTGGTGCTCAGAAAGATCAACCGCAGGCAATGGGAACTCACAGAATTCACATGTCACAATCCTTTGCGGGCAGTTTTCACCTTTATGGACAGCTAAAATTTCACGCTCCATTGTCTTGCTGCATAGTGAACAAGCTACCTGCTCCCATATAACTTCAATCACCATCAGCACAGATCGTAATGTCATCCCCAACTCATTAGGGAAAAAAAAATCATACTTGTATATCATTATAATTTTATTAGAGCGTACACACTTTTTAGCACTCAGATCCAAGATAATCTCAAGAATATAAAGCAAAATTTGTCTTCTTGCAACATATTTAACTACCAAAGCTTCAGACTTCACAATAAGTTCTATTCAAAGTTTTTTTTATTGAATTTTATACCATTTCCGTCATGTAGGGTATTTCATCAGTTAGTTCAAGACTTCCATCCACCAAAGTCCAACATTATAGACTCTCATACCATCCCAAACATTAACTTATATTTCCACAACATACTTTCATATCATCCCATCCATTTCCAAACCTAATACCACTCTTTTTGTTCTTGGAGTATTCACCAACATTAGCAATTTTAAACAGCTATCATATGTGCAGAGAGCAAAAAACTTTCCTGCTTAAAACTCCCAATTTAAAGTGTCATGTTCATTGTACCAGTCCTTAAAAATGACACAATCTTATGACTTTGAAGTGTGTTCAGTTGCAAAATTATACACAAAACTTTGACGCCTTGATCTGGCCAAAACTGACCTTCACATTTCTCAATGTTCATACCTAAGTCACATTGACACGGATTGGTGTGTCCGTATCCGACACGCATACAAAGTGTCTGACACGGGGAAATATCAAAAAAATAAGGTACATCACATACAATATTTGTTCGAAACGGACACGTGGATATGTATCCGACACAGATTATTTTTTAAAAATGGCGTGTCCATGTAAAATAGGTCCATACACTTCTCAAAATAATCCGTGACTGATAGCACACCATGGTCTCCATGGTATCAACTCCTCACCCCTCCCCACCAAAAAAATGAAATAAGACAGTAAATAATAATAATAATAAAGGTTAACGATAATGTTATGCACTAGCAATAAGCAAAGTAGATATAAATACTTGCGTATATAGAAGAGTTTGTGAGAACAGAAACAGCAACAAAACAAGCGTAAACCAACACATTATCACATGAAATTGAGCTCCAATTTAAAATTTCCATACCGGAGCATGGGTATTTTGGTAGTGTTCCTCAACATGCCTTCTAGGAACCATATCTCCACAAATCTTGCATTTTTCTAGATTACGTGCGCAGTGCGCCGTATGTAAATCAATATTTGGAGTTGGAATAGCTCTATCACTGAAATCATTAAAAGAAAACTATACATCAACTCTAACAGATTCAACCAAATAACCTACCATGTGTTAAATTTATAGTTGACTTGAAACATAAACAAATTTGATCCTAACAATAAAAACACTCAACTGTGAAATTAAAACAATCGAATAAATTACCAGTGATTACAGATGGTTGTAAGTTGTTCAGAAGGAATAGCCATCAAATCAAATGTCCCAATTCCGAATCTGTTATTCACAACAAAAAATAAAATAAAAATAGGAATCAATTAAGATGACATAACAAAGTAATGCATCAGATTTTAGATTCAGTCGAAATCAACGAATCTTGAAAGAAAAAAACCTTTATTTCAGTAGATACCTTGTCTCTCTTCGATTTCTCTTTTCAGATTGGAGAAGATATATTGAAATTTTTTTTCTCTTCTAATGCGAAATATCGACAAAATATCACTTGTTATTATTATTATTATATATATATATGTATCGGATCACCTAACTTTGATGGTTTTATGGGCCGACAAAATAAGGCCCGGATTATTATGGGCCGAGTCAAAAAATGCATGAGACTGAAAAGAGGTGTAGAACAGTAGAAGAGTGAGTTGAGTTTCTTCCGAATATATATAGGATCTGAAACGTGTGCTTCGGCCAGCACTTGAGGAGGAGATTGCCAAATTAGATCAAAGATTTGTAATTCTCAAATTGTAGAATATCATTCTGGAATGCCAATTACAATAGGATTACTTGTCAAAATTAGCATATGATCGATGAATATTGGTTGGATGAGGACAAGAGATTTGAGTAACACAAGTTAGTCAAAAAAACGGGTGGTTCAACAGTTCTGATAAAAAAATAAAAAAATAAACAGTTACACGGAATACACATTTCGATCCATATCATATTAGTCGGTTGTTGGGGCAAGCTAGCTAAGAGAAGTAAGGTTTGCATTATTGATTCCCAATGGGGTACTAAAGAAGAAACATGGTATACTATCGAAAACGACATACTTCATACGGAATCAAGCTTATTAGTTTATTAATAAATGATAAAATGTTAAAAACACAAGCACTACTGAAATTTTAAAATGTCTAAATGAAAGATATGATCCAAACATGTAGATGCCAACATTTGTTCTTAAATCGTGGAAAATTTTAATTAACCTGCTGCGGTCAAATCAAGGCGCATTGTCGCGCTTTACAGCTGTATAATGATGACTTTACATGCATTTTGATATGCTAATTCAAACAGCCGAATATGCATATAAATTTGATGATATGCCGTTAGCTTTAAAAATATGTTTTCGATTAAGTATATATATAAGCTATATCCCGAATGGCTGCAGCGTATTCTATAAGATTTCTGTTTATTCTAGTTCCAAATTTTGCTATTTTTCCTGAAAGATTCATCCTACTATAAGGGGTAATTGCATGCATAGGAATAGAGTGGTTGCTTATTCTAGAGCTATAATTGTCAAAAAAGGGTTTTCAATATCTTACGTTAAAATTGTGGAATGGGAGCCTTTTTCTTTTGGAGTCCTCAGATAACGCCCATAAACACCTTATTAATTAATTCGCTTTCCTGATGTGGGCTTGTGGTAGCTTAAATGTTGACAGAGCACTCCGTCCTGAGAAAGCCGAACCTCTTTTTGGGTGAAGTTGAAAGATAAAGCATTGCTTAATTACTTCTTAATAACACTTGATGGACATAAAACTTCCAAAGAAGTACTTGTTTAAGGAAGATGAGGACACTTCCCTCTGTTGGGATTGTAACTAGTGTAAAATGCGTTTAGCTAGGGAAGGTATTATCCTTCTTACATCTATGATTGGCGATGATTGACACTTGTCTTCGTTAGTTCTAAGTTGGAAGCATGGATAATTTATTATTTTAATCAAACACTTAATTTTTCTTATATTCGATTTAGAGATGGGTGTGTCTAGAACAACTCATATTTTTTCGTACCAACCAAAAAAGAAGAAGTGGTGGTGGTGGGAGACAGTGGAAGCCGAAAGCAAAGGCAAAATAGAGAGTATATAATTTCAAAACTCAAATTTTTTCGATTAAAATTCTGAAAATTGAAGAATGAGCTATTTGTTCTTGCTGACGAATAGAGTCGACAGAAAAGAACAAAAAAATATAAGAAAAAATATTGGTGGTGGACTAATTGGTAGTGGTGGTGGGAGAGGTGGATAGTAAGGGCAAAATGGAAAATTTATTATTACATAACAATACCAATTTTCTGACTTATTAGTTTTGGATTTTGGTTGGCCTAGAAATAAACTATGCATTCCAAAACATTGCAGCAATTCTTGGTCACGTTCTTGGAGTCGTCCTCAATTCTTGGCCCTCATTGGTCACGTTCGAAATAAGATCGAATCTTATTGGTTGACCACATCTCCATCACATGGCCTCGTCCAATCGAAAACAGGGCTTGTGTAGTTAGGAACCGAACCCTACATAGAAACAGGTGATTAGAGAAAAGAAGCTATATATATATATATGTACTTGGAACCAAGGCCCAAAATATCGATATCGATCAATATATCGGTGTACCCAAAAACCGATATATATCGGATATATCGGATATTTCGGATATATTCATTTTTTTGGTAACCAGTCCAAACTATTTAAAATAGCATAAATATCGGATATATCGGAAATATAATATCGGAAATATCGGATATATATCGGAAATATATTGGAAATATCGGATTTATATTTTAAAATGGTCAAAAAGTCAACCGATATATATCGATTATATCGGAAATATCGATTATAAACCTAGCGATATAAAGTTTCATATCGGAAATTCCGATATATATCGGAAAAAAAAGAATTCTATATTCGGTGGATATATGTCGGAAATATCGATGTCGGTGTACCAAAATACCGATATATATCGGCGATATATCGGATATATCGGCGATATTTGGGTCCATGCTTGGAACAAAGATAACAAAACTATAAAGGCATATTTAAACCCAGATGCTGATGTATAGAAACTTGCGCATTCCAACCTAGTTCCCCTTTTGGTCATGAAACAACTCACACACCTCTGCTTCAGCCTTCAGGTGTACGATTGTTTGCCATTCGAGTAAGCTTCATTAAAGCGTGCGAAGCATACCCTCGATTGGTGGAAGAAGGAGTGTGTCCTTCACGTGTGTGTGTCATTACACGTAGGATTATTGGCACGCACAACTATGAGCCAGGGACAGTTGCTATAACAGTACTTGGTCCAAGAGATTGTGTCTACTTTTTTTTTTCGATGAGTTGAGATTGTGTCTACTCAGCTCACCCAAGCAGCATAACTTTGAATGAAAATGGCAAAAACATACTAGAAATTCATGCTTAATTTGTGAAACAACTAAATTGGTTTTTGTGATAGCAAGAAATTTATTAGCCATCTCTTGATCTAGACTAAAATTATCAATGCTGAGGACAACGTCTTATATTTCATCGCCAAGTTTCATCACCAAAATGTGAATGCAAAATGAGCTCATCCCTCACGTTGGACTACTAGTCTACTACTTGATTATTGTTCACTACGGAATATTAAGATTTCTTAAAATGAAAATAAGTGCTCATTCTTTTGTATAATTTCTCCGAAATAACTTGTATTCATTTAAACAAAATAGTGTTCCCAGGCACTGATCTTCTGTCTCAATGAATTGAACCAAAATTTCAACAACATCTCAAGCTTAATTAGTTAATGTACTTGATAGGCTAATTGTCTCTGAGATAAAAGGAACATCTGGTGATGGTCCTATATCGATTTCCTTTAACTAAGCCATGGCCCAAAATATCGCCGAGATATCCGATATCTCGCCGATATATTCGATAAATGGTACTTGATAGAGATCAATATTTCAGATGATATATCCACCGAATATTAAACCCCTTTTTTTCCGAGATATATCGGAATTTCCGATATGAAAGTTTATATCGCCCGATATAATCGGATATAACGATATATATCGGTTGACTTTTTGACCAATTTTTAATAATTTAATATTGAAATGGAAATATCCGATATATCCGATATATCGGCGAGATATCCGAGATATATCGGTGAGATATCCGATATTTTAGAAACTCACAAAAACCGAGATATGATATATCCGATATAGATATATCTCGGTTTTTGGGTACACCGATATATTAAACGATATCGAAATTTTGGGCCTTGAACTAAGCTAGTTGACCGAGCTGAGTCCAAACTCCAACGTAAATAGCAACGAACCTCACACGAACAATTACAAAATTAAAGTATGACTTTTTTAATACCTTCTTTTTTCAGGTGCTCTGGTCCATAATACCTTTTTAATTAGTGCGTGCCATTTTGAATTAAATAATAGTTATATGGTACTTCCTCCAAATATATTCGACTTTATATGGTTTCATTGATTGAGTGCACTGCTTCAGTTACTTTAGTAGTAGTTCCGTTTCAAAACACAACATTCCTATTGCACAAGCAAAAAAAATCACAGGGTTCAACAGACAGCTTGGTCAAGTTTGGCAAAGCATCAAGTGGTTCAACATTGCTTGGTTTTCTATACACATACTCACGTACCTTCCAGTGTTTTGTTTTGATTTAATCAACAATCTATTTGAAGAAAATCAGGTTGGTCCGCACTTGAGTATATGTGTGATGTCAACGCTTTGTGTTTTCAAAGATCTTGCCCCGCTAAAATGGGCTTTATTTAAATTGAAAACTTCTATATAAATGAATCATACTTCCATCTTATAATTTATGTCTTGTATAGTTGCTCCATATTTAATAGCAACAGTGAGCTTGCATTAATATTATTGGCTTATTGCTTTGCAATGCAAGGACATTATTTTAGTTTTAAACTTGAAAATCACATCCATGATATATAATGTATATTTAGTTTAATTATATATATTAGTAATACTTTTTGGAATGATTTAAAGGTAAGAGCTGATCGAAATAGTTTCAAATCCAATACTATTTAAAGCTAATTATATGAATGAATTATAGGTCGGAAAAACTTCAATTCTCGTTTCCTTTTTGTCAATCTTTTGATGTATTTACATTTGTATTTTTACTAAATATATTATTTTTGTGGGCAACACAAAGATTCTCACCTTCCACGGCGCTAGGTGAGGTATGCAATTGTTGTATGATTGTAGCAAATGGTCGGCCCCAGTCATTTCTCAAACGACTATCCTTCCAATAAAAATAATTAAAAAAAAAAAAAATTGGGTTTGCAATTTAAAAGGGACTAGCGGCGCAATTTGTAGTGCGTTTGACACTTTGACCTCTAAATCATTTGTTTAATTTATTTCCTTTATCAATAAATATATTTTTTGATTTTTTTTTAAAAAAAACAATAAAGATACCTCAAGTAGACTGTAGACATGCCAACACAACCATTTATTTACTTTAAAATTTGGCAATAAACGAAAACGTGCATAAATTGGTAAAATTAGACAAAAACATAACGCAGTTTTGTTGTCCCAAACCCAATAAATTGTCCTAGTTGTCTAGCCAATCAAAATTCAGTGTATAAGGACTCTCCAATAATTACAAAAATATTACTCCTTCACATGCCCTTAATTACTATTTTGAATTATCAAGGAGAATTTCCACGTAACTCAATATATTTATACTCAGCATGCTTATTTTACTTACAAATATGTTAAATAGGAACATGTACTTTTATTTTACTTACAAGCTAATATATACACGTAATTGTTTTATCAATCCCTAATTTTAAGAATTGAAAAATAAACTAGTTGTGTCATTTCCTAATTTTAAGAATTGAAAATAGAATGGAAAACAAGAATTATGCTAATATTTTTTGTAGCACACATTGTAGTTGCTATTAATTAATGATAATACTAAATTTCAGTAAAAATATAGGTTATACCTCAGGGACATGACAATGGCAAGAAGGGCAGGCCCTTGTTTTGTTCTACAATTTTATAATAAGTAGGCATGGTTTTTAATAGCTAAAGAGATGCACACAAGCGGCTTTTAGTAATAAGTATTTGCCATTTTAACTAAACATATCTGAATATTTTGTGATTATGTGTAGAGTGTGATGTTTGACAGTTGTGCAGGAAGCAAGGGAAAAGGCATTTTGCATTTGGATTTGCATGCATGATATTCTGTTGCTATTTTTAGTAACCTCGGAGAAACCATGGAAAAAAAACAAATCCTTTTAGCTTTTTAAATGACAAGTGGATTCTCCACAGTACGTCCACATTCTTTCTCACGTACTCGGGACATGCGAACTCGGGGAGCATGTTTCTGTTAGTGACTCGGTTACTATCTGAGTTAAACAAATTTAAAAATAGGAGCAACAAAAGCAAGACTTTTGAAGGACTATACTAACCTTTGTTTTTGTTCTAATGACCAATGCATCTTTATTTCTCTTTAATTGACAAATGGGTCCCTAGTTTTCTGTTTATATTACTAAAAGTGGGTCGTTGGTATTTTTTTTTTTTTTTTTTATTATTTTTTTTTTTGTGAAGAGAATATAATTCTAGTTTATTCTTTTTAAAAAATCAAAATCAAAATCAAAATCAAAAGACTAGCTAGTAGGAAAAATGCAAAGGATCCCTCTCTTTCATTTGGACACTAAAGTACGTGTGTGTTTTGGCGGTGGTAGTGCTAGAATCCAATATATATTTTGACTGCCTATTGAGGCTTTTTACATATATTATGTGGCATCAATATGATTGAAAGTTGGCGTGACGTGAAAGTTATTGTATCATCAATTGTAAGTGGATGATATGATACGAGGTGGTCCTTATGTTGTTTATTGTGTTAGTACTAAAAAAAATCATATTTGAAGTCGTTGCTTAAATTACACTTTTTTTTTTACATTGGTAAGTTGGGATTGCGTTTAGTATGCAGTGCTAACTTAGTCAAAAGTTTCTCATAAAAAGGTTTTTTCTAATCGAAACTAAAATATTCTTTGGGACATGCTAATAAGTAATAGGCTCAAGAGGCGCTTAACTGAATACCGGCCTCATTGGAAAACATGTGGGTGCTCATCGTCCACATGAGCATAACGCCTTGTCGGGAAAAGTGTTGATCAACACTTCTCTCTCGAAAGGTCACTATCAAAAGTTGCACTATAAAGTTATTTTAAGTCCAGGTGTCATCTCTGGATTCTAAATGTATAGGGGGAAAAAAATCACAATTTGGACTTTCATGAAAATATTTCTACTGTACTTTTACAATTAAAATAAATAAATAAATGAAATATTGCAAATACTCATCATTTTCATTTCTATCCATGTCACTTAAACGACTAATACCAAATGCAACTAAAATATAGTAGCGGAAGTTTTTTCTTATAAAATCATATAAGAAGGGCAAAACTCCAAGAGAATTAATGTTCGATATCAGAAGTTAAGGTTAGATATATTTAATTTAAATCATTTGATTACTTTCGGTGCATTTGTAGAACTTCAACTTGTATGTCCTCCCACTTTTCAAATCCACACCAAGAACTAGTTCACTAAGTAGTTTTTTACCTACTTGATATACACTAGGTCAAGCTAGCTTGAGCTTGGAAAAAAAAATAAGTAATTCTATCTTTTTTATTTTAAAAAACATGACTAATTAACAATTAGATAGAATTAATTGGTTTCGTTTTGACTTGTAGTTATTAATTGCCAATATTTTAATATTTTCGTTTTAGCAATTTAAAATTCTAGAATTAATTGACCCTAATTGCAATTGCACTCGAATAGCTAGAAGTAGAATACATAGATTAATAGGAATGAAATAATTAAGAAGTATTTAATTTCTTGAATGAAGCAAACAAATTATCTCTCAAGTCTCAACTTGTATTTGTAGGCCCGTTCTCTCATCAAATTAAAGCATCTGTGTTAAGGATTCAAATTGAGCTTTCCCTTTAAAACATTACTTAATTTTGCTACCAAGACGAAGGGATAATTTAATCTCATTTATCTCAGCGTACACAAAAATAATCAATCTCAATCAAGTATTCAAGTTAATACAACTTTAGAATAATCTACAAAATTGGCTAATTAATTAAATTTAATTCTAACTCCTAAAATCATATGCCACCAAATACTTCCTAGTATCACTATTCATCTATACAAGAAATCGTAAATAAATGGTATAAGACATTTTGAAAAGAATTGTGAATGTTTTAAGTTCAATTATTCCTAAGTTGGCCTTTTAACGTACTCGTATGTGAAGAAAAAAAAAAAAAAAAAAAAAATGCTCAATTAAATCGATACTAGAAGAAAAAACAGGTTGACAATGTTTTTGTTCAGATTTTGATTCTATTCGACACTCCTGTTTTACTTTTTTTTCAATGCATGCAACCAGATTCAAAAAATCAAAAATGTTAATGGATGATTTTGAACTACAGTTTGATAAAGTTTCTCGAGATTTGATTCACTCTAACTTGCTATGGATCACAAATCGTATCATTAGATTAGAGTGATCTAAAGAGCTAGGTTTTGGTAGAAATTGGTCGACAAAGGATACAACTGGCATTCAATAATTCTGAAGGGCAAAAAAGTAAGAAAAAAAAAAGCCATAACAACTTGATGTACGACCTACATATAAAAACTCTACACGTGTCGGTGATCTATAAGGCAGACGGCGCTATCGAAATACTAGAATAAAAAATTCAATCATGTTGCGATTGGACATTGAAAGGAGCCCTTTATAGGTTGTGACAATAATACCACTAAATGGTTTTAAACATAAACCACCCTGGTTTTCCATAAATAGGTGGTTTTATTTTCTTCTAAACAGCCAATTAGCTTTCCTTAAAAAGCAAGTATTTTGTGGGGAAAAAAAGTCATTAGAGAGAGGGACCTGTGCAAGACACGCTGCTCTACTGTTTGTTCACTCTCCATTAATGCTTTACTAAGTAAGCTTAATTTTTTCTTCTAACTAATTAATCTTAATTTATTTTTCGTCTTTTTCTTCGATCTCCGAGTAATTTACAGTTTTTTGAATATGCATGTATGTTTGATAATTTTTTATTTTATCATTTTCCTGTCTCAGATCTTTGAACATATTGATGATTATACGTCACGTTTTTTATGTTAATTTTGGCATCTTTAAATCTAGGAAAATTTGAAACTCTAAGAGTTGAATTTACTGATAAAAAGAGATGGGGAGAGGAAAGATTGTGATCCGAAGGATCGATAACACGACAAGCAGGCAAGTAACTTTTTCGAAAAGAAGAAATGGTTTGTTGAAGAAAGCTAAGGAGCTTGCAATTCTTTGTGATGCGGAAGTTGGTCTCGTTATCTTCTCTAGTACTGGAAAGCTTTATGATTTTGCAAGCACCAGGTGAGATACTTTTTCTCCAAATCTCACTCATCATTCTCTCTTCCGCTTGCTCTAGCTAGCTTATATAACGAAACTATCCAAATCATGTATTTATGTAGATTAAGATTTTGAATATTTATTTGAGGAATAAACTCGTACGTCTGATCTATTAATTTAATTACTGGAGAGAAGTTAGATCATTTGTTCATGAAATGTGCTAAAATTGAATAAATAATGTGTTCATAATCTGGGGGTTTGTCTGAGTTCAACCATGCATTGCATGGCTCCTACTAGGTGATATAAAGTAGGGTTTTGTGACCTTGTGATGTGTAGTTTGCTAGCTGATGCATGCTTTCCTCATTATTAACTAGACTTATATCGTGAGTAGTCTGTGTATGCTATCGTAGCCACTCGGTATGTAGTAGCAATTGCATGCAGTAGGTAGATTCGATCACAAATTTCATAGGTGATGTGGAAATTGCGAGTGTGCTTGCACATAATGACTGGGGGAGTTTCTCTATATATAAATGTTCCACCATTAGAAAGGGGGAAGAATTGTTGATGAGAGAAATGGAATTGGTAGGTGTTCCAGTTGAGCACTTAATATATTTTGTAAGGATAGGGAAAATTTCGATCTACACGTTTTCTACCTTAGTATCTATCGTTTCGGCATGTAATTTGGATATGAAACTTTTAGAGTTTAGAGTAAGAAGTCTAAATGGCTTAGCACGCACAGTCAATTAAAAACTTCATTCTGTGCTTTGAGCCGGCCTGTGAATACTATATACCATTTTTTTTTCCTGATAATAGTGAAAGCTATATATTATGTGGAGAAGTGTATCCCTAACGTGGAAAAATATAAATGACTCATATCCCTTTGCCACACAGCATACCTTGTCGCGAACATATGATTCCATGCGTCCAAATATCTATGGAGTAGTACACATATATATGTATAAATATATATTACTAAAACAACCATGCTCTATGCTACTAAACCTCAGGCTGGTGAGCTTCAAACCTAACCTAAGTAGTTAACATTGGTTTTCGAACTTTTTTTTATTAAGGAGCGACGGTGATTCGTTGGATTTGATCGGATATATGTCTTTGGTCCGATTGCTTTCAAATATATAATAATGGTATCTATAATCATACCAAGATTTTCTAAATGGTTATCCTGGGAGACAACATATGCAATATCAAATTCTCATGAACACATCAAATTAACTCAATCTTGGAGTACTATGGAGAATTCATACACAACACAAAAGTTAAAAATGAAAAAGAGGAGATGGAGAAAAGTAAATATGTATTAGAGAACCAGTACAATAATTAATTAGTACATTTGATTTTGCAAATCTATGTGTTGCGTTTGAGATCCATTTATCATGGGATATAACTTGCAATACAAGAACTTCTAAAAGACAATTTCTAATTTTTAAGATTTTTTTAACAAGTGGAAATTTTATTGACAATAATAATGAGTTTTACAAATAATTAAGACAGACATGCAACAAGTTGTGTCGTAAGTCTTTTTTGAATAACAAATCCTATCATTTTAAAAACAAACTCGTTAGAACTAGTTGTCATAAAATTATTGTCCATAACTTTCTGAAGTCTCTCGAGGAGCTCAACAGATTTGTTATCTCAAGAACCAAAGTGTTGTTGAACCTAACCTAATAAAACAATGTTATAGTTAATCCTACCTTCTTAATGCATCTCTATCTTCCCTGTCATCTCTTGCTTCTTTCTCCTATCTCAAAGTCACTATTCCTAGCCCCTTGGCGGAGGACTCTTAGTTGCATGTTTTCCTATCTCAAATGTCATCGACCTCATTTGGATTAATGAGAAAATCTTGAGGAGTTTCTTTCTTCACTTGTACCCAACCCTCCAAAATCATCACATAAAATGTCTCTTGATCCATCGATATTTAAAACCCGAGAAAATATGTCTACAATGTGTTGAATGGTCCCTAAAGGCATCTAGTATGCTCTTTTTTCATATAGGGCAAATATCACCATCATAGTACATAAGAATAATAAGATGGTACCGGAGAATGACACAATACTCCACCTGCGACATACATTGTCCAAGTTCCTCCATCGGAATAGCAAGTGGAAATCATTTGCATGTTCATTTTGCAAGCTCCCAATGAATGATGAGCACATAACTCAAATTCCCTCTCAAAACCAACAACAATCTTACCGTTGAAAGCTTTTGCCAAAACTTTTTTGGGGTTTTAAGGGGATGGTAGCATTCACAGCCCGAGAATTAAGGTCAAAATCGAGTAGACGGAGATGCAATGCACTGCTAGTATCATCAAGAATCTCACCCATAGGCACTGGGCCACAACTCCTAAGAATGTGGTTCTTAAGCTCTAAAGTCTTAAAACGGGAAGCAACAAAAGCAAATGTCGAGACATCAATGGCACAATAGATACCTAACTCACCAAGATGTAATGGAAGTGTCGCTAAATGCCATTGTAGATCACTAAAGCCAGGACCATCAGAAACTACAATACCTAAAGAACACCGCGGAGATGCTGATCAAAAGCCTTACCTGCCTCTCTAAAAATGGATGGTGGACAAGTACGAATCGCAAAGGCTAACTTAGAGAGCCCAACACAAGCTTGTAAGAATGATAACTCACATTGTGGATCCTCCAATACAGCTAAACGGTCCATCAAAGTCATTGTCTTTTAACACACTTGCGAGTAAGGCCTATGATAGAAGATGAATCAGTGCTAACTACCCCTACTAGCAACCTGACCCTTGTTGAGGGCAGGATAAATCTGAAGGAAAAAGACTGGGAGTGGAGCGACGTGGATCCAGTGATGGCTAAAATATCTCAGTTTTAGCCACATGAAGAACCTACCCGTGAGAAGGTCCTTCTTCCTGAATCATACTCAAAGCTGCCGCCACCTGTTTTGTATCCCCAATCAGAATCCTATCGTCTAAGTACCAAGTCTGTAGTAATAACTGACATCTATACTGGATCTGTAGAATCAGAAGATGCAACATCAGTGAAAAGAGAAAGGGACCCAAAAGGTCGCCTTGCTGGACCCCAGTAGCAGATCATATGTAATCATCTTCCAAGTATAATTTCGCAAGTTGACAATACAAATACTCGACCACCCAAGGGGCAATAGTTGGGCATCAGATACGAACCTCTCTCAACATAGTAGTTCGATTAACTATGTTAAAAGCATTCTGAAAATCTACAAACAATATAAAAAAGGAAATACTATCACTGTTAACATATATCATGCAATTGACGGTGCAAAAATCACCTTTGCTCCACTAGGGACAACAACCCCATATTGAAAATTTAGAATACAAAAGGAATATATGGGTTGGGGCAACATGCTGCACCCACCTAGTTCAAACAAAATGAACTACACACCTTTAAGGGAAATGGAGTAAATTACATTCATCAAACAAATATGATAAAGACCTCGAAGGATCTTTCCATTTATGTAGCCAAGATGGTTGACCATTGACGAAAATGGACACATTGTCCTGTAGTGCCGCACCTGCTTTAGAAAGAGCATCTATTCCCCCATGTTTGTAGTTGAGACTTGCAGTTCTTCAAAGGCTAACTTGGTAGCAAAGTTCATGGTAAATTGTTTGTGTTAAATGATAGAGTAGTTGCTACAGAATCAATGTCCACCAGTTGCTGCCTAAAAATCCTAGTAACTGCACGTACACTCATTACCTTCAACCATTGCTAGACATTCTGCTCTAAAGTTGGGGCAAATAACAATATTTTCCATAGTGAAAACTTGAATTCACCATTGTTATCTCTGCGTACAACACCACATGGTCTTGGGTTATTTCTGAGGGATGCCCCATCTGTGTTTAGTACTTAAAGGAAATTTGGCTCAGATCCAACAGCATTACTTCATTTGAGGAGCTTTCCTGGGTCCACAATTCATCGAAGAAGGAGAGTGTTCACTTCTTGACCATAGTTAAAACTGCATGCATGAGAGAGTTGACCAGTAATCCACGTGCTTACATAAGCTTTGCAGTCCCATATGTTAGAGCATTTCTAGGTGGTGTTAGTATCACCTACATGTTTGAGGCTGAAATTTGAAACAAGTATCCAAAATTTTAACCAACTCTAGGTGGAGGCAAATAACAGCCGCAAATTTGGAGTAAGACTTACCACCGCAACACTACTTTATCGTGGCGACACTACCAATGTAAGCCCCAAATGAAAAAAAAAATAAAAATAAAAAAACCCATGCGACATTCCCACTGTCGCCAACCCTTTAAAAATATCAAACCCATGCGATATACTCTTTAACAATGTTATAATGGTGAATAAGAGTCGATCTCAATCTAAAGCATTGTCTAAATATCAAACCCTTATAAACTAAGAGAAATGGACGAAGAAGAGAATATTAGTCTTGATGGTTGATTTAAACTAGTAGAGATTTTCTTTTGCTCAAGGATAATTTTGTATTAAAGGTAAAAAGTTATAAAGAAATAAAATTAAAGTTACATCCTATGTGGCCATGGATAGTGTTCCATGCCAGATTTTTATGTAAACCTGTAGTAGGTTGCATTGGGGGTCCTCTAGTGCTTGTTTGAAGTCTGGTCCATGCATTCACCATCCACATGCGAGAATGCATCCTTCCTTAGCACAAGAATCAGCCCCAAAGTTGGTTTCCCTCCATGTGTCTGTGATGTTCACCCAATTTAGTTACGCTTTGAGGTTTTCACCATATATATCCCACCTTGTTTGACTGAAAAGCATAGACAGCGACTTGTGAGCCTGATTCTATCCATAAGTCCCTCCATCTTTGCTCAATTGCTCTCCTTGTACTTTCTATAATGTCGTGACATTCTGCAATATAACAAGTCTCCACACCTAGACTCCCAATGCAATAATTTGAACTAGAAGAGACGAACAATTAATATATTTATGAAATAATTTGAAATTCAAGGGAGAAAAATTCTACATAATAGGATAACAACACGTGTTATGCACATTTAGACCTATGATATCTGAATAATAAAAATGATTCTCATCACTATACTTATGATTGACATATACTCTGATACAGTCATTTTTGGGCTCTTCACTTTCACACACAGAACAACTCCCATTAGTTCTTCTGCATGAAAGTCTTTGATTTACACTTTCTCATGTATAACTTAAGTGCATGGCCTACATTTACAAGAATACAAATATGAATGTTACTAACTACTATGTTCATAGTGGCTTCATATTGCCCCCTTGATAGGAGAAATTAGCCTACGAATTGGAAATGAGTTAATAATATGAAGAAAATGGCACTCTCACAAAGCTTTCCTCTCCTTTCTACAGTACAAAAAAAATATAAAACTCAAGAGAAGATTCACATTCTCTCCCCTTCTCTCAAATACAAGTCTCATCAACCAAGAATTAAATTTCATTCTATTCTCATTTGGTACACCACTTTTTCTTTCTTCTTTTTTTTTTTTTTTTTTCTTCTATAAACTGCCTGATTGTAATAACTAAAACTAGAAAGTAGACTCGTGCATACGAACCGCTCTTTTAAAAATTTACTCAGCAATCATAACAAATCGTGATTTCTATTTTCGTCGCTAACCTATTTTAATTTATTAACAAATTGTTTTAATTAAGTCTTAAAAACCCGTGTTTTTTAATTAGGGGAGGAATCCTATTTTAATTTGGAAATAAAGAGTTTTTATGCTATTATTTGAGTTTTGATTTTAAAAAGAAAAGAGATTCCCATTTGAAGTTGGATTCTAAAAGAAAAAAAAATTCCATTTTAAGTTAACTATTAAGTTGATGACGTAAAATTTTAATAGAGCTCGAAAAATACCCCTTGTGAGAACTTTAATATTAAGATATATATATATAATTTCCTTACGTGCACAACAAGCTGACCCAACAAGAAAAACAAGGATGAAATCAATACAATTAAAACAATCAAAAGCACTAAACATCCGGTATTCTCGACGTGAACTCCACCAACAGCAGTAACAAAATCACATTGGAAACCACATCTTCTTATCTGGACCAGCTTCAACCTTGCTCATTCATCCACCGTGTTGGACAGTCTTCCAAAGTAAAAACTCGTAAGTCTTCAAATTGCACAACATAACACTCCATGACAAAAGTGGCATATAAGCAATTCCAATGGAACGCCCCACCCAAAGCCCAACAAAGGAACGGTGGCCTGACCAATAAACTCAAACCAGCAAACCGGACAACGGGTAGATTAAGGGAGATAGCCTTGGCTTGGAACAAGCAAAGTATAAAGCCAAACCAGAAAATCAAACACAAGGGCTGAACCCATAGCTTTGGCGTCGATTGAGAGATGCTGGACTAAGTAAAGCCAACTTAAAGCAACAAACACCACCAAAAACCTAGATTTGACTTATTCAAGGTCTTCAAACAAGAAACAATCTGCAAAAATAACGAAGATGGCTTCCCAAAAAGAGGCAACCCAAAAACCCACAACCAAATCCAATGAAGACCAAAACCAGTGTCGATCTAAGTACGGGTTAGAGAAAACCCCACAATTAAAAGAGAAGCTTTTTTCTCTTTTTCTTCTTCTTTATTGCTTCCGAGTAAGAGATCTACCTTGAATCTAGGACATTTGGGTTGTGGATGGGATGAGAAGAGTGAAATTTGGGTTGGAGAAGGCTACTAGGCTAGGGTTTGAATAAGAAAATAAGGGTTTTTGGTACATCTCAAAATAACTATTTTTAGTAACGATTCACCCATTCTGCTTCATGTCAATATTGTCCCCAGTTAGCCACAGTGAATTCCGACAGTGTGGAGTTTATTTATAAGGAGACTTCCTAGTAGGTCACTCATCGTGGTACTGATCCCTCCTGATTGAGCACGCTCAAATACAAAATTCTCACCAATCTACAGCCAACTGAGCTTGAAAAGGCAACGATATTAGACTTTAGCAGATAATTACCCATATCCAAGATCTAGGACAACTCTTAAACGAAGTAGGACCATACTATGGACGCAACTGTCACTCATCACTAGACTAAGCACCTTTCCTACATAGCCCTACTCGGGCCACACCCAGACAGACCCACCACCTTTGAATCAAGCCATTATTTGCTCTAATACCATTGTGTCGATTAGCTCTATCATGTCTTGTCGATATTCTCCTCACTTACCCATTGTGGAAATTCAACCGTATAGAGTTTTATATCCAATGAGACTTCCTAGTAGGTCACCCGTCCTAGTACTGCCATTGCCTTAGCATGCTTAACTATAAAGTGCTCACCAACCCTGCAGCCAATTGTACACGTTTGAAAAGACCACAACATTAGGAGTTGAAATATAATTTCCCATATCCTAGATCTACGACAGCTTCGTAAGTAAAGTAGAACCACACCGTAGTGCAACCATTACCCATCACCGGGCAATATAGGCGCCTTTCCAACATACTTTTCCTCTGGCCTCATTCAAAATTGTTACAATAATTTTGTACGTTACGTTGAATTTACATTTCTACCCTATATTATAATTTATAACAAGTAAAAATTAAAACCCTAAGGGTATAACATTACATGTATTTTTGTTAAGAAAAAGTAAACACCACTATAGGCCATAATGTGGGCGGGCCTTATAAGAGCTTTAGAGTTTAGAGGGTCGGGCTGAAGGCCGCCCTCATGCTTCAAAATCTAGGCCCTTACCCTTTCCTCAAAACATGAGGGCCAGACCAGGCAGGTCCAGCTGAGGGTTTTTTTTACACCCCTAGGCTATCGCATATGCCAACTATAGTTATTGTCATGGATTGTAGTGGTGGTGGCAATTTAGGTTATTATGGATGGTAAAGGTAGTGGTGGAGTGGTGTTAGTCATTAATGTTAAACAGTCCAAGCTCCACCGGTGGATTAATGAAGAAGGAGTTTTTAATAATTGGTCCTACTCTTAATAGTGATATTTGCAGTTTGGTCCTTAGGTCACGTGTACGATATGTGGGCATTATAGCCATTTTGGAAAAATATGTATGGAATAGACGGCCGTTCAGTCCACTCACAGAAAGGCAAAGTCAACACACTTTAACACAATTTCAGACCAAACCCTAATATCACTAGGACCAAAATGCAAAACACCCTTAATATTAACTCTAAATTTTTAACTGTTATGATCCACTAATAGCCTTTTGAAAAATAATTTTGAAAGCACCAGTAAATGAATATACAACAATGAACACAAACTAAATCCCCTCTGAAAGAAACAGGTCCAGCATGTACTATAGCTAGACACAATATGCACCAAATTTACAGCATACATGTATGAAAGCATGCTGACATGTAACAATTTTTTAGTAAAAGTGTATTCTATAAAAATTTCTACTAAAATGGCTTTCATAAGAAAAATATAATAAAGTACCCAAATAAATAAATAATAATAATAATATGGTGGTAAATAAACCAATCTCTCTGTTTTCTCTAGGCCTTCCACAATCACTTGTAATTCATGATGAACTGACACCACATGCATAAGGCAATACTACAAAACCTGAATTGTCTTTTAGAATACCCTCACGACAGCTCTGGTTTCCCCTCTTAGAATACTACAGAACCTAGAAGTGTCTTAGTATACCCCCACACACATCTTTAGCTTTCTTTTATTATCTTTATGAACTGATATGAAAATACTCTGATGTCGTTAATTTTGATTGTGGGGATGAAATAGCATATCAATATATCATAAAAAACTAGTTATAAAAATTACCTCAATATTCTGATATCTTCTTCATTGCTTCAGCGCATCTTTCTGATAACACACATCAATGTAATTAAATAAATACAAGAATGTTCGCCAATATAAAGAATAAACATGATAAGTAGATAACAGATCCATCTAAATTTTAGACGGTTTCGTGGAACAAACACCACATTTTTACCTTTTTGGAAGCACAACCTTATCAGCCTTTTTTCTTCTCATGTGCTACATGCTCCACGGATTATTTCAAAGTTGGGATCTATGTTCTATTGAATAAATGATTACAAAAACGCTGATGATTTTACCTTGTCATTACCAGCATGAAATCTGTAATTGATCAGTATAACAAGTCCAAGGAGGAACATCATCAATTGCTGAATCCAACTTCAGAAGTCAAGGTATCTCTCAAAACCTCTCTTGTATCTCATGCAAGCTTTCCTGCAGGAGTGAAGGCATATCTTGTGATGTTACTTATTAAAATCACATACCAATATATGGGACTATAAACAATACTGCTAAATGTTATAGGAGTAAGCATGCTGTTGGTATAATAGTAGTCTTGCTGGAAGGCTGCAGAAATCCATCAGAGCATATGTTTGCTATAGCATCAGATGTGTACATACTCATAAATATGGTATCAACAACTGATTTATATGCAGTAATCCAAGTTTCCATCACTAGCTGGTTGTTTTAATATTACATGTGGGTTTATGGAAGATTCATCAACCATACCAACAGCAGTAAGAGGCACGGTTATCTAGGCCTTTTGGTGGCATTACAGAATTTTTATTAGTTCTTTTGATTATAATTGCTTCAAAAATTCTTCACCCATCAATGTGAACCTCGAGATAAGAAGAATCCTGAGGAGAGATTTTCAGTAATCATAGTAAATAAATCTCACAGTGCTCAACTTCTGGACATAGTGAAAACAAAACTGATGCGAGGACGCAATAGACTATCATGTGCACAGCACATGCATAATGCTACAGCTAGAGTTTATCTTTTATCCTATTTCTATTTTGAATCCTTAGTTAATTAGAATTAGACTAGCTTCTATTTTAGTTTCCCAAGTTCTATTATGATTAGGATTTGTTCTTTTTAGCAACTAGTTCTCTTTATAAACAGATGTAAACCTTAAGATTTTCAGACTTGATTATTATTATCGAATTAAGAGAATTCGGTTTTCTATTCAAACCCTAGTTTTTGGGTATTTCCATAAATTTTTATTGGTGTTTATCATCGAAGATTGCTTCCGCCTTCGAGTATACATCAAATTGGTGTCAAATTCTTTAAGATTTTGGGTTTTTCACAATGGTAAATCCAAATACTCTTCACAAACTTGAACCCTCCACCCCCAGAACACTTATTTTTTCATCTTGTTCTTGTGCACTCACACAAATAGACAAATGTCAGACCGAGCTCTCCACTTATATGTTGGCTCCACATGACAAAAACTGATTCAGTATTCTTGAAGTGAATTTCGGTTGTTTCTCCCGAAATGAATAAATATTCTGTCATCCACCCAAAGAGGACCATGGTTGTCACAATTCATGTGTTAATATCTTTTATACATTAACTTTTGGTACCCCAAGAACAGGGGGAGCCAACAAATATTGTCAAGTGGACAAAGAGAGTCATTTTAAGAACAAGTCCTGATCTTTTACTCCTTGTACTTTAGGAGATCTCGTCCTACTTATATTTGATTGATTATTCAATGTACTTTACTGACCGATCAAAAATGCAAAATAAAAAACAAAATAAAACAAAACAAAAATTTAGTTAGGAATGTGTTGAATCGAATTTAAAATAGGTTTCATTTTAATATTCATAAAAGTAACTTGAATAAATCTGTAATTCACCTCCTGTGATTTCGAATAACAATCAGGTTGACAATTTGTGATTCCAAAGATGAAGAATGAAGTAAGAATTTGACCATGACATATAGTGCAAATTCTAAGGTCAAACAACTCAATCTTTGAGTAAGTAGTTTCTTGAACAGCATATGCGTCGCCCCAAAATTCTATCATTTAGCTGCTTTTTAAAAATCTTAACATATTCGTAATATTATGATCAGGAACTGAAATCGGTGCTGATGGGTGCCAAACCCAGGTTTGTTGTAATAAATACCACAGATTTACCAACCAAGCTAGTCGGGAGCACCCATGCATTCGGCAAATTAAAAGACAATGTGTCTTTAATCAGTAGTAGGATCCTCCTTGCACCTTGCAAATGGCAATACGAAATACAATCAAGATTGAGATTGTGAAAATTCCTACAGTCTAGACTAAATTTGAAGGTATCAAACCTCTTGATGACCAGAAAAGTACGCTTCCTATTTCTCAATTTTTGTCTTGGCAATGTTTGTCTGCAACACCTCCTGTCACAAGAATAGATCTTTGTCTACGAACAAGTATGATGTACCCTAAGCCAAGAATTTCAATATGAGTGATACAAGTACGTTGTAAATTCCCAAAATTCCCAAATATAGCACACTGACACAAGCCTTCGGCTCTTCCAATTTTCTAATTCTCAGCAGGATCAACTTAGAGGACTATCCAGTTGTCCTTGGTTTTATATCCACACCTCAAGCAATATTAACTAATTCAGGAAATTGAGGTACTAGTCGCCTACCACAATCTTCACCACCTTGCAGTACTTTTCTAAGCCATTCACTTATCACATGGTTCTTGAATATGTTCTGCAGGTTATTTTCAGCAATTAGTTGACACGTACAAGGTGTACTCGGATATCTCATTCACTCTGCACCTTCATAGTCAGCTCATGCCTCTTACAATCAACTCTTGAATCTAGTTCCAAAAGCTGCAGTATCCAGTATTAGTCGCTACTCAACAATCTTCTTCCTCGATAGGTTTCTACCTTGTCACCTGAAGTCCCCCAATCTAGTTCCTCTCAACTACCGCTGACTTACATATTCTGTCAGATACGTTTTCAGAAAGCCAGGATAAGGGAATAAGAATATTTCTATACAACTCTCAAAACCTAGACGAGACAATTGCATCAACAAAAAGATTGAAACCAAAATATGATAGGTTCTCGACAGTAAAGAATAGTGTCTTGAGGTAAGGTACTTCAATGGCTTCAGGCTGAGGCATAGTCCTCACTGCTGAACACAGGATCAAAAAAAAAAACAAAGGATTATCTGAATTTAACTAACTTCTGTAGAGGGGACTCTAATGAGATTAAAGTCTTTAACTAGTAATATCTTGTCATCAGGTTATGGACATCAAGTGCCACTTGGACAAGTTGCATAAAAGTAGATGGAGTAAGAGTTGGGCATCTCACTGTTGCAAGTGATGGAGTGTATGCCAGGACCCTGGTGAGTTTTCTTACCTTTTCTCAAGGTCTAAAGAACTTTTGGAAGCTCTGCTCCAAGGCAAAGCCTCAAACACCTTGTGAAAACCAAATTGCTATTACGTATACCATGGTGAATGACTACCTTTTCATTTTCTATGAAAATAGTCAAGGAAGGGTGTTGTACCCAGACACAATTGGGACCGCGTAGTATTACAAAGATACTACCAATTGGCTAGAATGGCAACGACAAGCCCACAATGTATGTGAAAGGACTATGGAGACCATATGAGAGTAACACAGTGAAGGAAAAAAATAAATAAATAAAACATCATCTTCGGCTATCATTGCTACTACCATCTCAAGGCTGATATTTTTTGGGAACAATGAAAGATTCTCAGAAGAAAACCAGAGAAATTAAGCATAGGCTACAACGTATTCCCATCTTCTTAACATATTCTAGCTGACCATTGGTGTGTTATCGTTTCCTCAAAATCGTTGGAGGTGGCAAGCTCCACAAATCTAATATCTTCAATGAAATTCTTAAGATTTTAGAGTTCATTATAAAATTTTCCATAAAAATGTTTCTGAAATTTTCTGATTGTAGTAGGGATGTATATTGGATAATGGCAGTCCTGGTCCCACCACAGCCACTTCCTATATTATAGTTGATTTTGAGTTTCCTATTTTAGAAGAGACTTGAGAACTATTTAGTGTTGCCAAATTAAAGTTTCTTGGCTAGAAAGAAACCTTTTCCATAAATAAGGCATGAGAGTCTCATTGTAATGAGATTATTTTGACCTATGAATTTATGAATAAATTATGGATTTTGCCTTTGTAGGAGCTTCTGTGGACAAAATCAGTAATCCACAACATGCCTTTAAAGGATTTTGCCTTTGCAAGGAACCTTTATAGGCTCACACAGATGTAACACATGAAAACCATATTTTTATTGAAAATTCATAACTCAAAATAACCTCATTACAATGAGTCTCTCTTGCCTTATTTATAGAAAAGGTTTTTAAGAAACTTTATTTTGGCAACTACTAAATAGTTCCCTAAACCTTAAATTTCTTCTAAAATAGATAACTAAAATAAACAACAATATAGAAAGTGGCTAATGTGGAACCAGTCCCCACCATTATCAATATACATAAAATATTTGTGTTTTTCACCTTGTTACACCTTAGCATCCTTCGCTAGCACTGTTATGACTATATCAACCTTGGCTTTCTCAGCAAAGTGGTGGTGAATAAGGAGTGGTGTATCCTAAGAGGTCGTACGTTTTCCTTTAGAGCATGACCAATGGGATTGTGATGCGGACATCAATAGGCCCAAGCTCAAATGCATAAAGAGGCGTCCATCTTTTTAGTAGTCTTTTGTTTTTAGAATGCCATGTGGCATGGCATATTACTATTGGTTTATTGCTTTCTAGGATAGTTATAAATAAATGGCTTGAGGTTAGAGTTAGACAGTTGATGTTTAGTAGTGATTTTCTTTCTCAGAGTCAATAAAAGAAACTTCTTTATTTTAGGGTTTTTAATTGTTTTTCATATAAATTGTAGATTTCTTCTTCTTAATCGCTTCCGCTCATAAATCTACATCAGATTGTGTAAAAAGTTTGTGTAAATTTACACAATTCTCACTAAAAAACTTCTACCAATGGTATTGTGTAAAATAACTTTTAACTTAAAAGTGTTTAAATGATTGTTTAAAAATGAGAATAGTTTTACACATTTTTTAACTCAATTAGTTCTAACTACCCACTACTTCAAAAAATGGGATTCCACAAGTTTTGCATTATCTTTATTTAAACTAATGGAAAGCCAACACCACTTGTTTTTGCACATTTTGCAAAAAGATTCCATTGGTTCACTTTTGATTGTGTATTTTTACACATTACACTTATTGTGTAAATTTCTTTTAAAAACACATGTGACTACTATATAGAGCCTATGTGGCTGTGTAAATTTACACAACCCATTGGTAATGCTCTTACCATTTGATGTACATTGTTGTGCTTCTCTTTAACTACTCGACCATCTCTAGTCATTGCCAATTGCTTTTCAACTGGGTACCCCAAAATTGAATGTGGTACCGGGGCAGCTTATTGTATTTTGCACAAAAGGCCCGACTGCACGTAGTCCCCGAATCGGACTCAAGTAAGCATATGCGCAAGGGAGTCGCGTTTGAGATATTTGATATAGCCCCCATGGATAGGGCAGGTCATCGAAGCGAGTTGAGTTCGAGTCGAGCTCAAATTCTAATGTAGAACAAGTAGAGATTTAGACGAAAGAGATACGGAAATCTCAATTAGTATAGAAGTGAAGAAGAAAGATAAGAAATATCAATCTGACATAATCGAAGAGACTGATCTTGAGATATTCTATTGTTAAGTGGTGGTTCAGATTTAATATGAGATGAGGTAATTTGTGTGAGATCAAATATATTGCGTTGAGATATGTGTTCTAACAAAGTCTTTAGAGTTTAAGTAGGAAACAAATCCACTTATGATTCAAATAACCAAATTATTAGGAAACTTGATGCAACAAATAACTTGAATTATTAGAATTTATAATTCTTTACATGTCACATACCTTACTTGAGCCGGACCACAAGCTTTAGTATGAAATGCATGTATATTGCTTTTACTTTAGTAATTGAATGAAACTAACGCCTCAAAAGAATAGTAACAAAATCACGGGTAATTTCTAGTATATAGAGGCCAATTAGAACAATAAGTAAGAAGAAAATGAAGTTTTAGAAAAGAAAGATAGATAATAAACAAAGACAACTCAATTGAGAGAATTATTGATTGTAATTGATTAATAATAATCATAATGTGTTGGTTCTTACAAAATATTAGAGAAGCCATATTTATAGATATGGTCTCTTGACTTAATGCAAAATAAAACTATTTTTAATTCTAATTAAACACAAAATTATAAATTATTTTAACTACTAATTAAAATTCTTCTAGAACCAACTATAGGTATCCTATCCTACATCATTCTCCTCTTCTTTGAAACAACTCGTCCTCGAGTTGAAAATTGGAGAAAACAACCAACGTGTTTAGAAATTAGGTTCCCACTATATTTTTTTTTGAAAGAACTCGCCCTTGGGTTATGCATGAGAATTATGAGAGCTTTGTTTGCAAGATGCTTAAAAGTTATGTCTCCTTGAGCTTTCCATCTTTTCTTGTGTCTTTTTTTTTTCTCACTTCTTGGATGGTCTATCAAAAAATTCGGGAACACGTGGAAGTAGAATTCTGAAGTTCTGAATTTGAAAATTTGATCTTCCAAATAAGTTCTTGACATCACCACTAGCAACAACCAACTAGCTATAGTATTCCACAAATGGGTCTTCAAAGTCAAGATGTTTCAGTACAACTTCAACCATTGTAAACTCCTCTTCTTTAAAAGAACTCATCTTTGAGTTGTTTTCTTGAGGTGAATCTCCTTTCCTATCAATATCCACTTCAAAAGGTTTCTTCTCAACAAAGTTTTGATTTTCAACAAGGCAATTACGGACATCTTCATTGGCTTCAACAGTGACTGCAACTATATCTTTGGTAGGTGGAGGATTTAGGTTGATGGGTTGAGGTTTTGGGTTAGAAATTTTGGGAGGAGTACGTAATATGGGTATAGATATTAGTGGTGGTGTAGGTAATATGACAGTTGATATTGGTGGTAGTGTGGATAATATGGGTGTTGATATTGGTTTCATGTGTAGGTAATTGTGGTGGAAGACTTTGGGGGAAACCGCAGGAGAGGCTTAGATACACTAGGATTTTCAGTTCTAGGAAGAAAAACACACCTTAACATACTTTTCATGCAATACCAACAATAAATAAAATTATATCAATTATTGTTCATGTTAGTCCACACACAATATGTTTCTCCAACAAGAAGTTCATCAACAATAATTGTTTTGGATTTATTTGTATATCTATTTTTTGAAAAATATTCTTCAACTAAGTGAATCCAATCATTAATATGATACTGGCCTTCAAAGTATGGAAGCTTGAATGTTGGATGGAACTGAAAACCATTTTATCGATCTTCCTTGAATTTTGCATGATCACGAACAAAATCTCTATGTAGGGGGCCGAGTGGACGAGCATTAAAAATATTGAAGTCACGTTTGGTGTACCACAAATCAAGGTGTGTGATAAGTGATGGTTAGAGAGGAAAGTTGTGGAGGGGTATAAGAACTCATCTTTATTTGTTTATCTTGCCAAACTCGAAATCAGTCCAAATCGACACCTTGGAAAAAAATGATGTATCTTTTTTACTCCGATGTCAAAACGTCTTAACCCGATTTTTCCTTAGGAACTAGATTCAACCAACTCCATATTGAGATATAGCACGACTCTAATTCAAAGTATTCGGTCTATGAAAATTCAGCAAGATGACATTTTTCTTGTCTTTTGGCCAAAAGGTTGGTGATGATGTGGTGGACGAAATTCTTTCATTGAGTTGAAGGTGAAAGTGAGCGGAATCAATTTGATGATGAAAAAAACTGATGGTGATGAGGTGGTGGGCAAATAAAAATAGGATGGTGATTGATCGCTTTCTAAATGAAAATCGAGAAAGTATGACTCGATACCAATTAATATAGAACAAGTATAGCTTTAGAAAAAAAGATATAGAAATCTCAATTAGTAGTAGAAGTGAAAAAGATAAGAAATATATATAGACAAAATTTAAACAATAAGCTAGAAGAAGATGAAGCTTTAGGAGTAGAAAGATAGATAATAAACAAAGACACTTTCAACCGAGAGAATTCTTGATTGTGATTCAATTCATAACAATCATAATGGGTTGGTTCTTATAAAATACTACAGAAGTTATACTCAAAGATATGGTTTCTTAGACTCAAGTAATGCAAAATAAAAAACACTTTTATTTAACTACTAATTAAAATTCTTCACTTGACCAACTATAGGTATCCTATCCTACATCAAATTCTCTCCCAGTATTGAGTACCTCATCGAGCCTAGCTATACGTTCAACTTCGAACACAAGTTTTTCGGGCTTGATTCTACTTGTTTATTGTACAAGTTTGAATTTGAGATAAATGAACAACAATACTTATAGAATACTTACTAAATGCGAAATATAACATGCAAAACAATGGTGAACACACTATGGTTATAATTAATATGTGATAAACTATTACAATCCAACACATTGTTATAATAATATTCTATGTTTTAACAAAATTATGTAAAAATCTGAAAAGTTTAGAGTAGTCAAGCTCGAACTTTAAAATGTGCACATATTTGACTCATTATTATATTATTAAAATGAGCAAGCTCGAACTCCGAACGATGACCAGCCCTACACATGGATTAACGAAAAGCCCCTTAACAATGTATAAATTTTGGGCAGTTCACTCATTGCCAATTGGTTTCGAAGTTCAATGCTCAAATTTAGTATGATATCATAATAGGTTATTGTAGTTGGCACAAGGGGTTGTTTACTCCAAATCAATCAAGTATGTTTGTCCACATATTAAGCTTCACCCGTAATGGGGACTGTTAAGCTTTTTCATATAGTACTAACAGAAAATTGGGAGACTGAAAGCCTTACATAACATCCATCGCCTTACTCATGGAAGTTCTAGTCCCTTTGTTTACGGTTTGGAGTTGTCTAGGTAGCCCTAAGCTTGGTTAAGGAGGCATTGTCGCCTGTTTTTAAGAGATGTGGTATATTGGGGGTATTAACGTGGAAGCACTAATTGGAGAGAGTTTGAGGATACTTAAAAGCAACGCTCAGTCACTAAAAAGGTGATTATTTCACTCGAGGCTTATCCCCCTATGGTCAAAGTCTATTACTATAGCAACACCCCAATGGGATATAAATTCAACACGCCCCTCACGTGTGACGATATCTTGAGCCCAACACTTGTTAAAGTGGGTGACAGGGAGATGTAAGGATGGCCACAGAAATGTTCTATCAGACAAACTTGGGTTTCAAGATTTTAATGCAAGGCTTCAAATAGTTTAGGTGATTATATATGTACAACAGGAGCTTTTGCACCAAATGATAATCTATTAGTATGGAGTTAATATCGATCAAGCAGCACCTTTTTACTTCCATGTTTCATATGTTTTCCCTTCCTTATTCCATTATATGTAGGGATATTCCCGCCTTTGCAAAACAAAAATCCAATTAAAGGTGAAAATACATTATATATCACCAATAAAAACATAGTAATGGGATGAGATATAATCACTACATAAAGATGAAAAAGATAGAAGAAACGATGACAAAAGTAAGCCTCGACAAAATCTAGAAAACCAAATAAAAAAAATAAAAATGGAAAAACAAAGTCTTGAAGATGTACCAAAATGGCCATCAGCTCATCCATTCTGAAGAAAAGCTAGAAATGGGCGCCTCCATTCGCCTCTAGATCTTTGACCAAGGAAGATTAATCATTTGCTCGATATAACCAACATCTTCAAAGTCAGATGAGGTGTATAATCAAAATGTCTTTGATTCCTCCCACACCAAAAGGCCCCCTAATTACACAAATGGCACAATGTCCATATCTTACAGGCTACAGCCCTTAAGGAATGCATTCATTAGAACAGGGAAGCCAATAGCCCTTTTACCAATCAAAAGAAACATCAAACACCTTGAATGAAGACAAACTAACAAAGAACCCGCAGAATACGGAGTGGGATGGTGCGCGACTATTGAACTCAGCGCATATACAGTAGTACGGCTGCTATAAATTCCTACCGTAGTGATTTTTTCAATATATAGTTATGAATCCAAACAGACCAAGCATTTTTAATCTTACCACATGTGAAGTTATGCTACATTTCATCTATATTTCCATCGAGTACCACCAGGCATAAATTATTTTTGTTTTTTACCGTATACACCCCTCCCACTCAAGTGGCGCTTTTGTGTTAGCAATTGTAGATGATAGATGGCGCGGAGGTCCGCAAAAATTATCATGGCATGGCAGATGCCAAGGAACCCCAATTCTTCATAGATGAGGAGGACAACGGTAAATGCCGGATATAAGGTAAGTTTTAATTTTGTTCGTGGTCCGCTTATGTCCTAAGCAATGTAATTTTGTTATCCCATAACGGTGGAACTCCATAGAGTTAAGGCCCTGCTTTTATTTATCTATATTAGTATGTTCTAAATTTGTTTTGCATGTGTTCTTCAATTTTCACGCGTTCCCATGGTATTTTCTACCTTTCTTATTTTAATACTTTGAAGACAAAGCATGTTCTTGTTTGGGGGTGGCATAGAAACACGTGTAAATTAAGGCACCTATTAGGATATAATACATGTATAATATGCACTTGTTTTATAGTAAAAAAAAATTCAAAAATTAAAAAAATATATAAATAAAAAGTTTATGTTATACACTTAGGAATATTTGTATTGTTTCTTTCTCTATAATGATAATAGTCTAGATATTTCATGTTAGCTCTTATATTAGAATAGTTTTTAGGAATTTAGGTTAATATGTAGGTAATAATCATTTCATCTTTCTATAAATATATTGCATGAGTATCTATGATTGTTTGGCAGTAAGTTTCTGAAATCTAGGCTAGAGTACTTATCCTACAAATCCTATGAGAATATAGCCTAAAGCCTTATATGAGTGAAATATTTGAGAAATGACACAAGGGAGAAGTAAATTCCGAATAGAGAAATCACACGTTCACTTGCTTGATCACTATACCATATCATAAGCGAGAATTTAGGCCCTTTTTGGATCGATATAGCCAGAAATTCAAACCTTATGAAATTATTTTCCGCTAGTCGCCCCTCTGAGCCTTTCTTTAGCATTTTATAAACTGCAAATCCTTTACCCTTTTATACAAAACAAAATAAAAATAAAAATCAGCCTACCCATTTTTGAATAAGTATGAGATTAGAGATGAAATGAAGAATATAAAAGAGAAAGACCTATGAAACCAAGAATTTGTTAGTTGCTTCAAATAAGAAAAGAAAGTTTCCATCCAAAGAAAATAAATAAATAAAATAAAAAGTTAGAACTCCAAAAACAGAATCAAAGGAGTCAAAAGCCTAAAGAAAAAGAAAATGAATGGCTAAGGATGGAAACAAAGTGTAGAAGCAAAGTAAGAACAAGGTTTTCTCTAGTTACATAATATGAAGACTTTATTATCTCAAACTTGTCCTTTTGAATATCCATTTCTTTCCTTCTTAAACCATCTCCTAATCCCCACAACACCTAATAAAGATATGTAACTCAATTAGGAATATATTAGTGTGATAGTAAGTGGCAGATGTGTTTGATCGACTTCGGTTTCCTTGTGTGTCATTGAGATTGTAAGGTAAAGTGTGCCCACTGCGCACTGGAGTGAGCGAAACTTGAGTGGAAAAATCAGAGTGTTTTTGTCTTGACATATATGTGAGGACCTACTTAAGGACGTTATTCCAAAGTTTCATAAACGGACCTGTTATTGCATTTCATAGCATAGTTCATTATATATATATATATATATATATATATATATATATATATATATATATATATATATATATATATATATATATATATATATATACGTAGATGATTGATTATTATGCACGTATTAGCTTAGATTTCAATTTATTATTCCTGTATTCATTGCTAGTGAGATGAATAGATATTTGAGAATAAAGTATGAAATAGTAATTTCATTTTTTAGTCGTTGTAGTATAGATGAAGTTTGTGAGTACCTTCTCTGGAAAACTCTCACGAGGCTATAACTCGTCCACTAGGAAATTCCTAGTGGTTTAAGGCCTTATTGCATATGGTCAATGCAATCGTACTCGGCGAAAAGATATTAGTTATAACTCCATTTTTGGTTACTTATATTAATTTTTCATATTTGCTTGAGGACAAGCAAAATGCTGTTTGGGGGTGGTTTGATAAGAGCCCAAAACTGTAGTTTTAACCCCTTAATATCATTACATTTAGACCAATTATGTTTATAATAAATAAGAGTTAGTATTGTTTACGTACTTTTGTGTATTTCAGGCATTGGAGTCCAATATGTGAAGAAATATGTCACTTTTGCGAGATAAATGAGCAAAGGTTGGTTGCTAAGAAGTTCTATGATTAAAAGTCAAGATTCAAGGAGAAAACGCCTTTTTAAAGCCCGGTGAAAGATAAAAAAAGTCAAACTCAACGCGGGTAGAAATAGAGCAGAAAAGTCAACAGAACTTCCACGTTTCTATGGTACTCTCTATCTTTTATTTTCATTCTATACTTTGGGGACAAAGCATGATTTTGTTTGGGGGTGGTATAAAAACATGTTGTAAATGCTTAAGCACATATTAGGTTGTATATTATGCACTTTTCTTTATAAAAATGTTAAAATCATAAATATAATTTATACTATGCACTTAGTGATAATGGTATTATTCTTTTCTCCATGATGATACTAGTCTAAAAATCTCATATAGTACTTGAATTAAGATTTAATTTTTGAAACTTAGATTAATATGTAGGTAATAGTCATTGCATCTTTTCATGAATATCTTGCATGAGCATCTAAGATTGTACTTGACAGTATTTTTTCTGAGACCTAGGTTAAAGTACTTAATACATATCCTGTGAGTATCTAGCCTAAAAGCCTCATATGAGTGAAATATCTGAGTAATGACACAATGGAGAAGTAAAATCTGAGTAGAGAAATTACACTTCCACTTGCTTGATCACCATACCATATCCTAAGCGAGAATTTAGGCCCTTTTTGGATCGATATAGCCAGAAATTCTTACGTAAGTATATTTTTCCGCTAGTCGCCCCACTAAGCCTTTTCATTAGCTTTTTCACAAATCACAAATCCTTTACCCAATAAAACAAAATAAAAAAATAAAATCAGCCTACCTATCTAGATAAGTCTGAGAAATAGGATGAGTGAAAAAAAAAAAGAAAAGAAAAACCTGTGTAAACAAAAATTAGTTAGTTGTTTCAAAAGAAAAAGAAAGGAAGTTTCCATCCAAAGAAAATAAAAATAAAAATAAAAACTCCAAAAAAAATAGAATAAAATGAGTCAAAAAGCCAAAATAAAAAGGCTAATGATGGAAACTATGTGTAGAAGCAAAGTAAGAACTTAACAAGATTTTCTCTAAGTTACATATTTTGAAGACCCTATTATCTCAGACTTGTCTTTTTGAATATCTATTTCCTTCATTCTTTAACCAACACCTATGCTCTGTATCACCTAATAAAGACCTCTAGCTCAATTAGGATTAATTTGGTGTGATAGTAAGTGGTAGATGTGTTTGATCGACCTCGACTTCCTTGGATTGTCATTGAGATTGTGAGGAAACGTGTGCCTACTGCACACTGGAGTTAGCAAACTTGAGTGGAAAAATCAGAGTGTTATGTGTTTTGACACATTTCTTGTGAGAACCTATACTTAAGACGTTATTCCAAAAGTTTCATAAACGGACCTACCATTGCATTTCATAGCATAGTTCATTGTATAGTTGTTTATCTTAAGATGATTTGATTATTATGCATGTATTAATTTATGAGTTAGATTTATGATCCTTGTTTAAATGCTAGAGAGATGTATATACACCATAATAGGATATTTGCAACACACACCTTTTTTTATTTGCAACGCTTATTTAGCGTTAGTAAGTTTCCAACACTTATTTAGCGTTGGCAATGTTGTAAAGTGTTGCTTTATTTGGGTGAATTTTCGGAATTAATTGCTAACGCTTAAAAAGCGTGGGAGAAGTGTTACAAACTTAAAAATTTCGCGAACAGAGATAAACGAAAAAAATCGAAATATAAAACATAACTTTTTTTTTCTCTCCTCCTCTCTCACCGGCCAAGATTATTTTTTTTTGCTCCTCCTCAAAACCTAATTTTCAGATTCAGTAAAATTGGAATGGGAAGTGAGTTCTTGTGCTTCTTCTACTGATTTTAATAGGACCCCACATCCTCGCGATTGAAGTGACACACCCGCCATTCAATCAATTCTCTCAAAACCAACGATCACAAACAATTGTTCTTCTTCTCAATCGAATCTCTCAAAGAGAGAAGAAGAAGAAACAGGCTTGTATGTTGAATCAGGATTTGATGAAAGGAAAAGATGCGGTGATGCCTCTGTTTGATTTCCAAGAAAAGAGGCGTGTTGGTTCAAAGACATTAAAGAGTACTATAGGGGTGGTAAGATTCAAAAAATTTTGCAAGCAACTATTTTGTTGTTAGCATGTGGTTCTGCTAAATTTGTACATCCTCTGTAGGTAGTTGTCGATGGCACTTATGCTTTACATTATTTGCTTAGATATAAGGGTTGGGGGTGTTCATTTTAGTTTGCTTTCCAAATTGCGGTATGACATTGGGGATTCGTGTTCTTTGGATTCCCTCATTGACAGCATTTTCCCATTGTTTAGAAAACACATTGAACCAGACCTCCATCATGCTCAGTCGGCTTTTTATCTCCTCGCTTCTTCTTTTCTTCATAAGATCGATTGAGAATCTTCGCTCTTTGCTATGACCGTAAGTTATTGCTTAAAAACGAAGAAAGAAGTCGTTTAGATTCATAGATTGGGAAATTTTATTATAAACTATATTTTTTTTTTCTTAATACATGGGCTTATTGTTAGTACTTAAATTCTAATTTGTTGAAGGTATTGTGTGTGTGGGGATTGAGTATAGTTTAAGTGTGTTTAAAAAAGAAGATGGATGATATGGACTTATTATGGAGGTGGTTTGATTTTGTGGTGATGTGGGACGGGAAGGTGGAGGTGGAAGGAAGTTTGGTTTCTTTTGAGAAGGAGGTGAAGAAGAAGGAGGAGTTATGAGTATGGATAGCAAGTAGGAGCATGAGCCAAAGCGGAGCCGGAGCAGAGCAGGAGTAGGAGTAGGACTCCTCCTCCTCCTAGATCCGTGAGAACTTCGTTACTACTAACAAGCGATCTTCCTCTTCTTATCGCGATGCTCCTCCTTATCGGAAGGGATAGTCGTGAGGAGTTCACGGTGTATAATCTACATTTTTTTTTGGCTTGATTTTTGAGAAGTGCTTTTTGTGTGTAATGATTTATAGAAGCTGCAGGTGATTTCCTCATAAGACAAGATTCGGTGATTTAAGTAACTCCTGGTTACAATAAAAAGGTTTTACTCATATTAGTGAGAAAAGAAAGTGGTATGAAGTGAGCATCAAGATTTTCACCAACACATAAGGCAAAATTTGCTTGCATGATAGAAACATTTCCAGCTAAATGATTTAGTTAGTGCAATCCCGAAAATTAGATATATACTCTAATGTCCTGTGTCCACATTGGTGGGAACAATTGTCCCTAACTCCATATTGTTAAAGGTTTAGGAACAGTAAGTGTAAATGGGTGATAGCTTTTGGAAAAAGAGTCTACATCGTCATTATTGGCGATTTTTTATTTTGCATAAACCCAAGAGGCTAGGAGAAGTGCGTTAGTTGGTCCGTGTTCTTTTTTACTGTGTTTGCATTGGACAAGGAGAAGGTATGAATTTCAGACCAATTGCTGCTGCTTGAATATTTGAGAATGTCGACCAGTCAATTCAAGCAGCGGGTACTTTTTAACTTATGTAAGTGAACCCTTCCTCACATGTAACTAAAAAAGTGAAAAATATCGCTTTTTATGGATACAGAGTCTGTAAGAACACGATCAGCCTGATCTCTGAAATGTTCAAGTACGCTTTTTGACTGTTCTGGAGGTGTTTCACTTTTGGAAAGATGGTTCAATTGTATATATAACTAAATTTCAGAAAAAATACCATGCCTTAAAACAGCACCACCAAGAACAAGTTCTTCCCATGTTCCCCAGTTAAAACCAGTGTCTTCCATACCAGCCCTACACATGCCCCTATAGAAATAAACCTCCTTAATTGTTTGTAATAGAAAGCTTTTGAATCTTTTGAGAAGGAGATGGATTTTGGGATTCAATTTGATATGAGAGAGGAGTAGTTTTTTTTTTTTGAATGAAGAAGAAAAGGGTGGTTTAGGGAAAGTGTTTTTTTTATTTTATTTTGAGGGGTCTTTTATATGTAAAGACAGTAAAGCCCAGGGGTGGAAAACGAAAACAAATTTGAAATGGGGTACACGAGGTTATATATTTTGAGGAAATCATAAATTGATTCGGTTTGGATTTTGTTCTCAGATAAGGAAAAGGTTTTTTCGTTTCTCGTAATTTTACATGTAAAAGGTTTTTTCGTTTCTCGTAATTTTACTACATGTCCTATTTTCGTGATTGAAGTTGTCCTTAGATTTTGTAAAATGACATTTATGTCCTGAAGACTCAAGAGCCTAGCGTGTTAAATGGGTTCGATTTTGGTTTTGATTTTGATTTGGTTTTGGATTAAGAGGCTAGCGTGTTAAATGGGTTCAATTTTTGCCAAGTGTTGATTGATTTTGATAGTAATTATTAAAATAGTGAAGTTTATATAAAATGTCCCGTGGCAGATTTGGTATCTTTCCGTCATGGGGTCTTCCTCAGAAGCTTTCACGTATTATAGGAGTAAATAAGGCTCGAGAAGTATCATTAACAGCAATGCCTTTAACTGCGGAAAAGGCAGAAAAGTGGGGCTTGGTGAATCATGTTGTTCAAGACAATGAGTTGTTGAAGAAATCCAGAGAAATTGCAGAAGCAATTATAAGGAACAACCAGGATTTGGTGCTGAGGTACAAGTCTGTTATAAATGACGGCCTTCAATTGGATTTGGGTCATGCTCTTGCCTTGGAAAAGGTGAGCCTTGATGTGATGACACACACATGAACTAAGACTAATTTGTCTCAATTGTCTAACTTGTATGCTGCATTGGTATGATTATTCCATGACTTTATTCTTGTTTGTCTCTTGGCACAAATAACTTGTATGCATTGATGTGATGACTTTATTGTCTCTTGGCACAAATGGAAAACAGTTTGTTATTGTTTTTTGAGTTGTTTGTTATTGTTTCCATCTACAGAAGAGTCGTTGTTCTGCTTGTGCTTACCCAGCTAGTCGCATCAGAAAATGTAATGATCTAAAAATATTGTTATTTTATTTTTGCTATTATTATTATTATTAATAATAATTTGGTTTAATAGATAACTGGAGTGTGAAAGCTATTCGAAGGAAGACTACTGGAACTGGAAGGATGCAGTATCTTCGTCATCTTCCTCGCAGATTCAAGAGTAATTTCAGAGAAGGTATATAATAAACAAACAAACAAGCAATCCCCTTGTTTATATTAGTTGTTTGGTTTTATATATAGTTTATTGAAAATGGGAAATGATTTTAGGTACTCAAGCTGCTCCCAGGAGTAAGGGAGCTGCTGCTTCTTCTTAATCGATTGAACGTGGCGATATGTGGTATTGTTTTAGAATCGAGGGGAATGAATTTTATGTCTGTTTTGAGAAATGAATGACTTGATGTTTTGAGAATTTTATGTTGAATATGCTTGTTCAATTAATTGGTTTAGCTGGTCTCACTACAAAATATGAGAAATTATTTTTTTTTATTAGCAACCCATCAGCAACGGTTTATAACCGTTACAAATGAATTTTAAATTATTTTTTTAAAATTAACTAACAACTTTGCAACGGTTACAAACCGTTGGTAAAAATTTGAACAAATTACCAACGCTTAAAAAGCTTTTGTGAAATAAAAAAGCGTTGCAAAGATTTTAAATATGTGTCTAAATAGTTACCATAAGTGTTGAAAGTTCTCGTTTTAACGCTTTTTTAAGCGCTGGAAATTTTGTTTTTTGCAACGCTTTTTAAAGCCGTTAAATATTTCCAACACTTTATCGACGCCATATTTGCAACGCTTAAAAAGCGTTGCAAAAATTATTAGCAACGCTTTTTTGCCATTGCAAATAGCCTGTTATGGTGTAGTATAGATATCTGATATAAAATTACGGGACAATTACTTTTATTTCTTAGTCGTTGTAGTATAAATGAAGTTTGTGAATATCTTCTTTAGAAAACTCTCATGATCCTATAACTCGTCCACTAGGGAATTTCTAATAGTTTAAGGCTTTATTGCATATGGTCAATGCAATCGCACTCTACGAAACGAGATTAGTTATGACCACATTTTTTGCCACTTATCTGTTTTTATTTCTCATCTTTGCTTGAGGACAAGCAAAATGCTATTTGGGGGTGGTGTGATAAGCACTCAAAAGTGTAGTTTAAACCCCTTAATAGTATTCTATTTAGACCAATTATGTTTACAATAAATAAGAGTTAGTAATGTTTACGTATTTTTGTGTATTCCAGGTCTTGAGGCTGTTTATGTGCTTAAAGACGTCATTTTGCATGGAAAATGAGTCAAGATGATTACTGAGGAAGTTCTACGTTTAAAGCCCAAGAATCATGAAGAAAAGCCTTTTTTCAAGCTCAGTCAAAGTCAATTCGGGTATAAAAAGAACAGAAAAGCTAATAGAACTTCAAATGGGCATATCTTTGGACTCAGGCCTCGGAATTGAGCCTACTTTATGTCAAAATGATCATCTCGGAATAAGCTTTCCAATAAACCCGGTCTTGCCCCAATAAAAGCTGAAAAAGTAGACGAAAAGGGTACTAAAGTAATTTTCAACATAATTGGTCTCTTTAGACTTAACCTAATGGACTTTGGGCTCACATTAGAGGCTCAAAATCCCCCTTTTTGGCCTATGCATGAAAATGTAATCCTAACCCTCTCCTATATAAAGAGGGTTAAGGCTAACTTATTCTCTCCTTCCTCCCTTTAGTCTCTAATTAGTTTAGTGTAGTTATAGTTTAGCTTAAGATTAGTTAATTAGTTTAGTTTGTAGCCACCATTAAAACCATCAATAAAAGCTTAGTTTAGTCAATTCTTCTCTACATTATTATGTCTTTACATTATTACTTTAGTATAATGATTTCGATGACACAAGACTAAACCTCCATTAGAGGGGGTTTATGAAGCCATGTGAGAATGATTGATTAATTAGAATGGTTGTTGTATAGAATAGAAGTTCAAGTTTGATTCTCATGGTTGTTTAGAGATAAAAATCATAAAAGTTGAAATAGAGTTTAGAGCCACCATCAAAGAGATTTGTGGTGGAGCTAAACTCTCATGCTAGTGGAACCTTGATCCGAGAGGACTTGGTGTTCACTAGGGATCAATAAAAAATTCAATAATCAACCTAATGATCAATCGAATTGCGTGGTGGAATAACCTTCTCTAATATCTTTCTTTCATTTAATTCTACTATTTCGTATCTATTATTTACTGTTTTCATATCATTATTACTCTCTCATTAGTTAATAGTTTGATTAGTCTAGATTCGTTACAAGTACGTACAAGTAAGAGTAGAGAACATGATTACTCCTCTTTATCACATGATATTTGAGAATATTATTATAACTTGATTAGAATGATTTTAGCATGTTAGAACTACTGTTTTCACATCTAATTTAATTATCTTGTCAGGGATCGTGATAGTTAGAACCAAGCTTTAAAGACTAATACGTACAATCACATTATTCAAAGATAAGGTCTACCACCATCAAGAACTTGTACGTACTCAGCTGGAGCGGACCATTTGCTTCCTACTTTCATCTTCCAACCAATATTATAAGATACATGGCGTACTATATATACGAAGAAAATAAAAAAGCGTGCATGCGTAATGGCAATCTGAACTATTTTATTTTGGTAACTAATGGAAATCTAAGCTATTTTCCATTCGTGGACATCTTACGACTTCCATTAATTTTACCAGACACATACATGAATGAAGTTATCCAAAGCAACCACTCATATTAAAAGCAAACCCCCATCATCGTCGTACATCAACTCCAAGGTAGGAGGACCTATTCAAAATTAAGAAGAAAAAAAGTAAATAATTAGGACGAATTAAAGTACATGTTTTCTCCTATATCAAACTATCAATATTTGGTGCATTTCAACCATGCTAGCCTATTATTAATGAGTTGTTGAGGTGACATTAGGATATAAGAAACCTAATTGATTAAACAATGAGACACTGACTTGAATAATCATAGTATAGATATTGCTTGATGTCCCTTCTTAATCCCTCAGTTAAAACTTTAATTAGCTCCATCTCATCTTCTACACCCATTTCCCATTTTTGTTGTTCAAAATGACGTGCTCTATGTCTCAGGCGTGATTGCAATTGCCTCAAACATCAAAGAGCACTTTCCTTAGATTGGTGATATCTCAACCCCTCGATCGCCTTAATTGCATTTTCCTCTTCTTCCCCATGACTACATGCAAAATTACCTACAACATAATGGGTAATCCCTATTATTAGCTGATTTGAGTTACACAATTCAATAATACCATCATTTTATTAAGATTCATCTCACCTGAATATTTCCCATCTTATAGACTAAAGAATAACAATCCACGTCATTGAGGTGAGTATGATAATAAAACTGAATATTACCCCTACCAATGACTTGTTGGTTTCACCAAAGTGATGCGATAGAAAATAGAATAGCACATAATAATTAGTTTACGAGTACATAGAGTAGAGGCATAGTTGTACGAAAGAGCATCAATGTCATGATTACAAAAGAACAACTACATAAATATTTAAATCTAAAATTAGTAGTAGTAGGATTTAATGGTCTTCTTTATTATTTGAAGCCAAAAGTTATTATATGGTCAAGTTCTTTTATTAGTAGATGGTGAAGAAATCCTTCCTAGCATGGTACACCATTCAAAGGAGAAATTCAGCTTGCATCTTGGTAGGCTAATAGAGTGGGACCTGATTTTATGAGCAATAGTTGGTCATGGGCAGGATCCATTTCATATTTTAATTCCCGTCCAATTTCAATTTAAAGTTGAGCTCAACTCAAAATGTATCAATTCAAGTTTTACCTGCTGTAAAGATGAAGGCTTAATTTGATCTCCGTGTTTAAGCATGTAGTACCGATGGCTCTAGAGTTAATCCATGCCCACTGTCAACCCACTACAAAAGTTATATATGCCTACATAAAAATGGCAGTGTACAAAAGTCTTTGAGAAGTGAAGGAAAATAGAAGGAACCTTACCTAACAATTATTATACTCCTAAAAATATGGTAGAGGACCTTAACAACAACAAAATAGCTACAAACCACATGTGTGAAGTGCCCACTGCTAGACCCCATAGCTTACAACTTTATACACTTCTTTCAGGCTTGTTATTCCTTACTTTTTACTAAGGTAATACAAAAAAGTTGTTGAATTATATCTAATGAAGGTTGATTACACACTTGATATGAGTTTATAACAGGATATTTTCTTATACTATAGTATGGACCCAATATTAGCCTTTTTTTTATCGTTTCTCTGTTGATTCTAGAAAAAATACACCTCTATAAGACCACTGTTGGAGCAGTTACACTGAAAAATTACAACTTTTTTACTCGTGAGACACCTCTTTTTACCTGAGTTTCATAAAGATCTAAGCCCTAACATGATACTTTCTTATACCGTTAATGTGGTTAAGCTATAACCGGACCATGTGTGTCTTACCATCTACTTTATCATTTGTGGCACAAAAGCTACTTTAAGCTACAAATGGAAATATTTTAGAGTCACAGTTTAACTGCATGTCAGAGTCATAATTTGAAAATAGATCGATTGCAGAATCATAGAGACCAACTAATTCGGTTTTCCAGAGTTTAGTCCGTTGAGCAAGCGTCTCACTTCCTGATAAACAATATTGGTGTTTCGACCAAATATAATCAAAACACTAAGTAGTGACAAAAGAGATGAAGAACGTAGAAAAGTAGTTAGAAAAGTGATTGTGATCGGGAGAATGATGAGACTGTACCTTGCGGTTACCTACGTACCCAAATTATTGATGGGATCAAGTCTCAAGAACGTAGTTCTGTATGAAAAATAGTTTGGTATTTATATAGGTAGAGTAGAGACTCCTTATAGCTCAAGTATTTTTGTAGCTTAAGTAATTGTAATTGAATATAACTCTCAACTGATAATTATCTCTTGATAAGAAATGAATCTTGACATAAATCAATGTACGTTAGTGGCAAGCCATGTGGCTAAGGTTCATCCTTAGACACATGAGTTAATGGGCCTGTACATTGATCCATGGTATTGCAAATTGGGCTTTTGCCCTGCCGATTAAACAAATAAAAATATAGACCCCTACTAATGGACGTTTGCCACGTAGGTGGAACATTGCCCCCTCTTTGGCATGCGAACAAAGTTCATATGGCAAAGAAGAGAAGAAAAATCGAGGAAAAAATGGAATAAGAAAAGAGTGAGCAAGAATGTATATCAAAGTGTAATGGATTGTCGGGAAAATTTCGTGAATTATTGTGAACGAAATAATGTCAAACTAACTAATATGGGATGCAATGTAGTTAAATGAAAGATGGCTGAAGTGAGAATTGAAATGGGTGGCACAGAAAAAAATGCAAAAGAAATTGAAGGCAAAAAACTGTACCGAAATAATTACGTAATAATAATAAAATTGATTTTGATGACTCATGCCAGTGGGAGATTTATATTAGAATTAGACAATTAAAATTAAATATAAGGGCAATTTAGTAATAATCGAAAGAAAAAGAAGTTAAAGATGAATTGGATTCAGAGGTGAAGACTTTAGCGATTAAAACTGGATGCCAACTTCGGATTAGATAAGAATTCTGACTAGATAAGAATTTGGATTAGATAAGAGTTCGGATTAGATAAGAATTCGGACTAGATAAGAATTCGGATTAGATAAGAGTTTAGATTAGATAAGAATTTGGATTAGATAAGAATTTAACCAGTAATGTAAAACTAGATCGACGAAATATTATATAAGTGCTGGCGAAGCTCCATATACAAAATAGTAGACGGAAAAAAAAAACTAAGTAGAGAAATAGATACAAGAGTGAGGAAATCAAGTTTCGAATCGGTAGAGACGTTTATGCACAGACAACGAAAAGGAAAAGGAAAAGATTAGTAGAACAATATGATCGATTGAGTTTGAGTACAACGTTATTGCAAGTTTGAATAATTATTAGTGATGGTAGACTGTGAGGATAGTTAACCAAATCTAGTGGATAGCTTTTCTTGTGGAACAGATGGAATATCATTCACTTAATTCTTCTTAAAAATCTAAGGTTCATTAGAGAATCACCTAGAACTCACAGCCCCTCCTTTTTTACGATCCGATCTCGACCGTGGCGAGTAAATAAATTACACTTCAATATTGTGAATTTCAAAGCCACAATTCCACATGCACAGGGTGATGTCATTAAAGTATGGCAGATAATTGGCTATTTGGATCAGTTCGGCACCGAACTTCCTGTGAAGGTGATATTCCAATATTCCTCATCCTCAAGTGTAAGCTGTGTAGCAGCTCTCACTACACCATAATAAGATATTTGCAACACGCACCTTTTTTGCTTTGCAACGGTTATTTACCGTTAGCAAGTTGCCAACGTTAAATAAGCATTGGCAATGTTGTAAAGCGTTGGTTTATTTGGGTGAATTTCATAAATTAATTGCTAACGCTTAAAAATCGTTCGATAAGTGTTACAAATTAAAATTTCGCGAAAGAGGAAAACAAAAAAAATCGCAGCTCTATTATTTCGGTCTAAGTATAAAACACAACTTTCTTTCTCTCTCGCCCTAAAATAGATCTCGCACTTCTCAAATTTTTACTTCTCTCTCTTCAAATCCTTGAATCCATACAAATCCTTTGCCTTCAAATTAGTTTATAACTAGAAAATCGATTTTTTTGGGTTTTATTTTCTACTTATTTTTCCAGATCTAGTTTATTTCTTTGTAAAAAAGAATGCAGATCTAAAAAGCAGAAAATGAGATAAATAATTAGTATTCATATTGGTCAAGCTGGGATTCAAGTTGGTAACTCATGTTGGGAACTCTATTGTCTCGAACATGGAATCCAACCCGATGGTATCATGCCTAGGTATAATCTTTCATTTTTACCGTTTTTTAAACTTATTTGCTCAGTTTTATTTACTTTGAAGCGAGAAAATAAATGTCACTTTTTTTGTTCAAATTCTACAAGAGTTTTTTTTTTTTTTTTCTATTTCACACTGAATGCGCAGAATTGCACATAAAAATGTTTGCTTTTGTGTTGGTTATTATTAATTAACAAAACTTCCTTTACCCTCGGTTCTTCCGGATATTTCAATACCCTTTGACTCGTTCCCTGGAAGCAATGATCATGTTTTATTCTTCTGCACATTTTATTCTTTACTGTTTTTTCGCACTAAATAACACTAGAGCAAACACATTTATTGAAATGAAAAAGTAAATATTTTTAGTTTTGGTTACTTTTTATTTATTTATTTCTTTAACAAGCTTTCTTTACTTGTTCCTTGGAAGCAATAAGCATGTTTTGTTCTTCTACATTTTCTTCGTGCTGTTTTTTTTGCATTGAAAAACACTTGAGCGGATTCATTTTTTAAATAATAAATAAATCTTTTTCATTTTGATTAGCTTTTATTTATTTTAACAAGCTTCCTGTACTGGGATAATTTAATTCCCTTTTGACACATTCCTGTAAGCATTTATCTTGTTTCCTTCTTCTATATATTTCCTTCTCTGCTATTTTTGTGTGTACTATTTGTCAGTGATGATCCATAACTCCGTTTTTACTCTTTCTACTTTTAGATTACCTCAATTTTTAGTTCTTGTTTCTGTTCTAGTTATCTACTATTCTTGAACCATGAAAAAATATTTCTTTTATTGTCCAGGGAGCAGGGGCTTTTGAAGTTGCTGCTAGACATCATCTGATGAGTGAAGTGAAGAAAACTGTTAAAGGGGTAATATTAGCATTCTATTGGTAATCTTCGTCGGAGGCGTTTCGTGGGACACCACTGAAGGTACTATAATATTATGTTATGTTTAATGTTAACTTGGGACATTGTGTAATCCAATTTGTTGTGAAATATTGTTGAATGATACATAAAGGAAAAGTCATATAAGTTGTCATTATTATTGGAACCTCTTATACTTATCGTGGTAAGTGTCATTGTTATCTTTTTGCCCCACATGCATTAGTTGTAGGCTTTGACTACACCAGAGTCACTACACCAGAATTTAAGAATTAGGACACACTCTTGCAGTTTCATTGTGGATCTTTGGGTGAGTTTTCAGCTCCCTACTTTACGATTCTATTGCTCGTCGCGACAACATCTTTATAAACATGCATGGTTGACAATCGGATTAGTGTGTATTTGACTTTTTAAGCAATACAAGCGAGAAGCAAAAATAAGGAAGGAAGTGTCAGGCTGCTGACATGTATATTTGGACCCTGTTATGTGCATGAACTTAGTGTAGACTCCCTAGAAAATCGAGTGTCTTTATTTGTTATTTAATTTTTGTGCTCCTGAAACTTAATGGTAATAAGCTTTGGCTTGGAAGTAGCCTGAGTTCGAACACATCATGGTTATTTAAATATCCTTGGAAGCGTTGGCTTGGAATTTAAAAGATGAAGCTGACTTTCGGTTCACGGAAGGATCTCATTTTTGTATGAACCATAGAACTGGTAGTTATTATTCATGTGACTAAAATGATGCTATGATCTTATTCATAGCTTGCTAAAGATCCTGCTAATCCTCCCTTCCGAACTGATATAAGAATAAGCCAGTCAGACACACAACTTTTGAAAAATATTATATTCTGAGGTATTATATCTTTTTTCACTTTCGTGTTTTTATTTTCCCTCCCCTACTCAAAACTGTGTTGGATTTTTTAATGGGAATCTCTTGTAAACAGGACACTAAGTTGCAAAAGCTATCGATGATAAATCCAGGAGGAAGATTGTGTTGTCAGAGATGTGGAGGAAGAGTATTAGGAGGCTGACTACCTTGCCTCGCTCGGGATATTCGCGAAACGTACTGAAGTTGCTATGTTTGCAACCAATCACATATGGGTAAGTATAAATTTTTATTTATGATTCTAAGCACAAATTCTGGGATTTGTGTCTCACATTATCTCAAATGGACTGATCAGTCATGGGATTTGAAACTTTCTATTCGATTAAAAAAACTCTTCAGCCATTAGATATCTATGATTCACTTTCAATGGAGTGATGTTCTATCATTTAAATGCATTTGTGGGGACGAGATGAGTGTAGACCAATGGGGTCGGTTCTTGTTAGAGAAGGTTGAGAGACCAAGAGATGAAGCTAGAAAAACTACTAAAGAGTATGGAGTTATTGGAGTCTGGAGATACTGTAAGAGACTCTATGAACAGTTAATTGGAGGTATGAAGTTCATTTTTCTTTTTCTTTTTCTCCGTAAGTTTTTTTTTTTTTTTTTTATACTCTACTGTTTTTGCTTCTAAAAGTTAGCTAGTATAGGAAATCAAATCATATTTATTAACATTAATTACATAAATCGATTTAATCATCCATTGTATGTTTGTCTGCTGTACCTTTGTTTAGTTTAAGTTTCTTAAAATTAATTTTGATTCTTATAATTAGTTTCGTAGTCAAGCATGTCAATGTATACAATTGAAGTCGAGGGACGATATATATGGCGGTCCATGTAACATATGTTACGCTTTTTGTGTTGTGTAGTTAAGAATTTAGTTTGTAACACACTTGGGCATTATTTGGATTTCAATTGCAGATTTGTATATGTGTTCTAACTATTCGGCAAGAAATAAGAAAATTTATGTTTTCAACGACAACAAGAATTAATATGCCTATTGTTTTTGACGGGACTTAAATTTTGTTTATAAACTTTGTGAAGGAATGAGTATATTTATATTTTAAGAAAAATGAATTGGTAATTGTAGGCATGGGAGTGTTTATATTTTAGGTTATGTAGTTGCTTATAAAATGTGTACCTAAGTTGGGTATTCTTTGGGATTAATCCACGACTAATGTTTATGAAACCAATGTTTTGTTTCATGTAAAGGAAAAACCATGGAGAACAAAGTATGAGCTGCTGTCAGTTATAATCCAAATGCTTTTAGGTTAGTGGTTGTTTTTTAGGTTAAGTATTTAGGAGTGAAATATAGTCTATTAGAGGAAAATTAGGCAATACTTTGCAACTTCAAAGGGGCAGCTTAGTTTTGATGTTCTTTGCCTTCGTCATTGGCTTATTTGAGTGGGCTTTATAGACAAGGCACGAGTAGATCCTTGTTTGAATAGAATAAATAGAAGATTCCCAACATTATGTCAAATCATTGTTCTCTCTGCAAAGTCTTGCATTGTATTAAGCATGCCTAAAATGAAAAGAAAATTACCCAACCAATTATCTTATAGCAAATGTTGATATAGATTCGAAATTAATTTGGAACATTCATATAGAATACATAATTGTTTTCGGTGGTTGCTAACTTGTCCGGTTACAAATTTACAATGTTCAAGTGCCTTAATATGCTCATCGCGGCTACTATTCTCGTATTTAAGTGTTGGCTCATTTCCTATACACATCTTGCATTGTTCATTTCCTTCCAAGTTTTTTTTTTTCAGATCTTTCAACTACTAAATGATGTTGTGTTCATAAGCTTTCTTTGTTAGGGGCAGCTTGCATATGTTTGCTTTATCATAATAAGCTAAAAGTATGGTACCTTCCAAATTTGCTCTATTGGGCATACTTAGGTTTTCTTTTTTTATTCTTGTGAGCTGATTGATTTATTTTTTGCAGAAATCTTTGAAGAAAGAACATTTCTTATGGCAATTGTTGAATAATTGAAAAGGATATAGACAAGGTGAATGAGGACCTTGAAGCTGAAACGAGGAGTCGGGAAGATGTTTTGAAGGAGCAAAAAGACTATGAACTTGAAGAAAGTTCTAAAAGAAGGGAACAAGCTGGATACCTAAAAGAGATCACGCTAGCGCATAAAGAACGGAGTAGAAGCAAGCAACTTAATGTATGATCAAATCTGCCGTTGTTTGCATGTTTATGACATTCTTTGCATGTTTTCCATGATTATTAATGTACCCGCCAGATTATTTGGTCGCGATTTCCACAGATTGCATTGTTATGTTGCTTTGTGTGGTCTCGATAGTTCAGAGACAATGGTTGTTAGTAGAGGAGAAACAAAATATGAGAAATTATTTTTTTTATCAAAGAAGAACCCCATCAAGAACGGTTTATAACCGTTATAAACGATTTTTAAATTAATTTTTAAAAAAATTAACTAACAACTTTGTAACGCTTTTAAGAACCGTTGGTAATTTTTAACAAATTACTAACGCTTTTAAAACCGTTGCAAAGATTTTAAATTTGTCTACGGGATAGTTATAAAAAGCGTTACAAAAATTATTATTGCAACGGTTAATAACCGTTGAAATTTTCTGTTTTGCAACGCTTTATTAACCGTTGCAAAAAATTTCCAACACTTTACCCACGCCATATTTGCAACACTTAAAAAGCGTTGCGAAAATTATTAGCAACGGTTTTTTGCCGTTGCAAATAGCCTGTTATGGTGTAGTGTCTTCTTTGAATTATGCAATTTCTTACACCTATTTCTTCTTGACATTTATCATGCAGTCGGATGTTGCTGGAGAAGTCCTAAAGCTGATGTCCAAGAGACAAACATGTGCCAAAATCATAGCTAAAATGTAAACATGCAGAACGTGATCGAGGGTGTTGAATAAGAACCACAGACGGCGCCAATTATGTTTCGACCAAATATAATCAAAATTCTAAGTAGTGACGAAAGAGATGAAGAACGTAGAAAAGTAGTTAGAAAAGTGATGGTGATCGGGAGAATGATGAGATTGTACCTTGCGTTTGCCTACGTACCCAAATTATCGATGGGATCAAGTCTCAAGAACATAGTTCTGTATGAAAAATAGTTTGGTATTTATATAGGTAGAGTAGAGACTCCTTGTAGCTCAAGTATTCTTGTAGCTTAAGTAATTGTAATTGAATATAACTCTCAACTGATAATTATCTCTTGATAAAAAAACGAATCTTGACATAAATCAATGTACGTTAGTGGCAAGCCATGTGGTTAAGGTTCAGCCTTAGACATATGATTTAATGGGCTTGTACATTGATCTATGGTATTGCAGATTGGGCTTTAGCCCTGTCGATTAAACGAATAAAAATGGAGACCCCTACTAATGGACGTTTGCCACGTAGGTGGGGGTTGAAACAATTGGCTAAAGATTAGGTGTGTATCTCAATCAGTAAAAAAAAATAAGAAAGTCCAACTGAATATGCTAATTAAGAAGAAAACGTGTGGAATATATAATTTGGACAGAGAAAAATTAAAGTTAGAAAACCACATCCCATAATTCTATGAACACAATAAATAGTAGACATGCAAAAAAACCAATTTTGGAGTTTTATAGAAACTACTTAAAAATTTATTTGCACATATACACAATAGGGATAAAAATAATTGCTCATGATCAATGAAATAGATGGTGGTAGAATAAATGCTACCATTAGGCATGAACTCATATACAAGGAGGAATTTCCCTCGTTCGTAGCACCAACCAATTAACTGTACTAAATTTCATCTCAGTTGACTAATGATTTTCACTTTTGAAACAAACTCCTTCTTCCCCTGTCTAGATCCTCTTGATATTTTCTTGACAGGCACAACTTCGTTTGAATCACTCAATATACCTCTATAAACACCGCCAAACCCTCCTTCTCCAAGCTTATAACCTTCCTCTGTGAAGTTACTTGTTGCATGGGCTAGTTCACCATAGTTGAACCTTTTAGGCCCCGTTCCCTTTTCGTAGTCCTCGTCGGTGGATATGTCGAGGACATCTTCTTCATCTTTCTTTTGAATACTCCTCTCCCTCCAAACAAAAAATACCAAACCCAACCCAGCAGCCAAAACGGAACCACCAACAACTAAATCGATCACCAGTTTGATAGTACATTTGTCCTCCCTTCCACCAGTCTGTTGCCCGCCACCATTCCCTGTTCCTCGATTAGTCACTGCTGGACTAGAAGGGAGTTCTGGGGAATTGAAATCCCATGAAAGAATATTGTGAAATTCGTATGATTCCCCGGTGGCTGCCGAAAAACCAACATTAATCCATTCAAGTAAAATATTCTTCAAATCCACAGCATAGGAAAGGATATAATATTAGAATATGTCAGTATTAGAATATGTCCTATATAAGTCCCACGTTTCTATAAGTGTGGACATCCATATCTAGTAGTTTCTATTATCATGTTTTAGGTTAGTATAAATATGTAACTCTAGGTAGATAACAAAAAACCAAAAACTCTTTAACCCTAATCAATCTCTCTCTCTCAATCAATCTATATTATTTTCAATTGTTCTTCTTCTTGGTTTCTCTCAATATATCAATGTCACAACTCTTCTAACATCACTACTAACATGAAATTTAACATGGTATCAGAGCGTCAGATTCAAATCAAATCAAAGTTTAGTGGTATGTTAGGAGAGGAATATCTCAAAATCAATATCTATAAAAAAATCAATTTTTTTTTCAATTTTCAATATTCAATTCAAGTCAAGTTTCAATCTTTCTCTGGATAGATTTACTGTTCACCAGTACTATTCACCAGAACTGTTCATGGGGTGTTGTTCATCGTCACTGTTTACAGATACTGTTCACCAGTACTGTTCATCGTCATGTTCAAGGTACTTTTCAAGGTTCCATAATCTCTCGTCTCATTATTCTCCATGGTTCAAAGTCAGTATTCAAGTTCAGCAATCTCTCTGAATCCGTAATCTCTCTGTTTCAAAAACAGTATATAGGACGCGCATGCGCTCAAGATTGCCTTCGTCAAAGCGCATCCGCCCCCTTCTCTCTGTATCACGCACTCGCTAGAGGCGCACCCGCACTCAAGATTGCCTTCATCAAGGCACGTTCGCGCCCTCCTCTTTGTATCTCGCACTAGCTGTTCAATTTTGTTGCATGGGGCGCACGCACTCAATTTAGTCTTGCTCAAGGCGCGCCCGCGCCCTTGCCTAAATATATCATGTCCAATTTTTCGTATTCTTCATAAGTTTCTCTTCGTCTCAACTAATATGATTTGGTAGAATTCCTGATTATTGGTTGGTTGATAAGTTCTTTCCTTTATAAAGGTTTGACTCCCTTTCATGTCATGCTTCAGAGTTCTATGGTGTTTCACCGGATTTCTATTTTAGCCTTCTTATTGCACCAATAATGACTCTCCTCCAGGTTCTGATGATCCTTTCTTTGTCTACCACTCAGATAGCCCCACAGCTATTCTCGTATCTCCTCTGTTATCTGGTGACAATTATCCGACTTGGTTACGGTCTATCTCTAGAGCCCTTCGAGCAAAGAATAAGTTTGGTTTTGTCGATGGCTCTATCACACCTCCTAGCACTCCCAAAGAAAAATCCAAGTGGTCGCGATGTGATGGCCTCGTTGCTTCATGGATTGTCCATTCTGTTACTCCAGATATCCGTGGAAGCGTCCTCTATGCCGACTCTGCATCCAAAATCTGGAAAGATCTAGGTGATCGTTTTTCACAAACTAATGCACCCAAGGTTTTTCAACTAAAGGATTCCGTCACTCTTCTCAAGCAAGACAATCGTCCGGTATCTGTTTATTTCACTTTGCTTAAATCTTTTTGGGATGAATTAAGTTCTTTGTCTACTATGCCTGCTTGTACTTGTAGTCATGCATCTATTTTTGCCAAAGAGGTTGAAGACGGTCGTTCTATGAAATTCATGTAAGGCCTAGATGCTCATTTTTAATCCATCCGCAGTCAAATTCTCTTAATGGATCATTTTCATCGTATGTCCAAGATTTATTCTTTAATCCGACAGGAAGAGAAGCAACAAGAGATTCATGCACTCTTTTTTCCTTCTGCTCCAGATGTTATTGCCCTGAGTACTCACTTTCAAAAGACTAATTGGGATTCTTCTTCGAAATCAGGCCCATCTAAACCTCCGCAACATAACACTGGTTCGCCTCAACCTAGAGCACGCGCACCCTCCGATACAGAGCAACCAGAGAGTGCACGTGCTCGTCCATTATGCAACCACTGTAACTGAGTTGGACATCATATTGGTACATGTTACAAACTACACTGTTATCCACCCAAGCCTGCTTAAGCCAATTCGGTTGCTACAGGCTCCAATTCTCCTGTTTTCTCCACAGAACAATACAACCAACTTCTCAGTTTGCTTGATTCAGGTAGTACCACTTCACAAGCAAATCTGACAGGTATATCTCTCTCGTGTTTTTTTAAATCCATATGGATCATTGACTCTGGTGCTACCAATCATGTCTGTTCATCATTACATCTGTTTTTTCATTATCATACTTGTTTAACACATTCAACTCTTAAACTCCCGGATGGAACAGACCATTTAATTACTCATGTTGGTAGTGTTATTCTCTCTCCTCTTTTGCATCTTGACAACATTTTGTTTGTTCCCACTTTTCATTTTAACTTGCTTTCCATTAGTGAACTAGTCAAATCTCACCCTATCTCTGTCACATTCACTAATAATTCTTGCCTTTTTCAGGACCAGTTATCAAAGAAGAGGATTGGATTGGGACGGCTTAATGGGGGACTCTACCATCTCCAACTAGCTTCCGTTTGCTCATCCCACAACTCCACCAATAATTTATGGCATTATCGCTTAGGACATCTCTCTTCCATGCCTTTGCAGATTTTAGCTAAGCAGTTTTCTTTCATTTCTAGTTCCAATAATGTTACTTATGTATGTATGTCCCAAGCTGTTTAACATGTTTATCTTTTTCTCATAGTTCAATAAAAACTATTCAACCTTTTCAAATGATTCATTGTGACATTTGGGGTCTTTTTCATTTACCATCATATTACAATGCTCGTTTTTTCTTAACTATTGTCGATGATTTTAGTCGTGCTACATGGATTTATCTTATGACTGTCAAATCTAAAGTTGTCATGCATTTACAATCTTTTTTTGCCATGGTTCATACTCAATTTCATTTTATAATACATTCGCTCATATCTAGTCATAGCAACATTGATGACCATTTTCATGAAATCCAAGTCCTTCGATCCGACAATGGATCCAAATTTATATTTTAATAACATGTAGCAATTTTTTTTCAAACATGGGGTTATCCACCTACGTAGTTGCGTTGCTACTCCCCAACAAAACGCCGTTGTTGAAAGAAAACATCGTCACTTACTAAACGTTGCATGAGCATTACTTTTTCAAGTTCATCTCTCGTTATCTTTCTGTGGTGAATGCATTCTCACCGCAGACTATCTCATTAACAAAATTTCTAGCACCTTGTTAAATGACAAATCACCTCATGAGCTTTTGTTTACAACACCTCCCACTCTTGCCCATTTTCGTGTTTTTGGTTGTTTATGTTTTGCTCACAACACTTCCATTAAAAATAAGTTTGATCCCCGTGGGAAACCTAACACCTTAATTGGTTATCCTTATGCTCAAAAAGGCTATCGCATTTATGATTTATCTTCCAAGAAAATTTATACTTCCCGTGACGTGATTTTCCATGAGATTGATGGTTCAGATTTTCAGGTTTTAATTCCTTTTATGCCGCAGTGATGTCAGGTACTCAGTATTAATCTCTCAGGTTGTAGTCACATCATCACTGCACTATTCAGATTCATCTCTTAGGTTGCAGTCATCACACATGTGTTCTGTTTCCAGTTTGTGCCTGTGGTACAACTTCAGTTTTCAGGTTAGGCCATTGTTTTCACCGACAATTTCAATTTCCATAACGTCTCATCTCAACAGTTGTTTGAGTTCTTCAACTAAAGGCAGTTCTATGTGAAAGGAGGAGTTGTATTCTTATCTTTTCTTTCTGTTATTCAAGCTGTAATTTGCAAGTTTGCGGCATTACAGCTTGAGGGGGAGTATTAGAATATGTCCTATATGTAAAGTCCCACATTTCCATAAGTATAGACATTCATATCTAGTAGTTTCTATTATTATGTTTTAGGTTAGTATAAATATGTAACTCTGGGTAGAGAACAAAAAACCAAGAACTCTCTGACCCTAATCAATCTCTCTCTCTCTCAATCAATCTATATTATTATTCATTGTTCTTCTTCTTGGTTTCTCTTAATATATTAATGTCACAACTCTCCTAGCATCACCACTAACATGCAATTTAATATATAATGTTCACCAAAAACAGGATTTTGAGCAAAAGTCAAGTAAACACTCAAATTAGTTGTACTTGAGTTATAACTGACCAAAACATAAGCTCTGGAACCATTTTTCAGACCAGTATTATCTGTAGCATTCCATGTTGCTACTGACGCGATAGAATTAATGTCAATGCCGACGTGATCAGTCCAGGGATCCCAGGTGTTCTGTTGGTAACAATTGCTGCAACAAGAACAAACTGTGAATAAGAAGGCTGGCTGAGGCACGGATCAAACGCTTTCTTTAAGGTTGTTTCTCAAGGCTACCGTTCCTCTTTATGCACAAAGCACGCCAACCTCCAGGATACAACAGCCAGATAAACTCTCCTTTGTTTACTGCAGATAAACCAAAGAAGAAAAGAATAACCACGATTCTGATTTTATGAAAGCCCTCAACTTAGTATAGAAAATAGTTTTTGCACACATTATTAGTCACGCTCTAGGAGTATTTATAGAGGAAAACGTGGAGCACTTAGTAGATCCGGATGGGGTAATCGATCCAGTTTCCGATAAGAATTGGATTCTACAAGTCTATCACATCTGTTTCCCAATCCATATCCAATTCTGTTTCCAAACTTATCCAGAAACAGTTTAAAAAAAATGGTCTACCAAAAAGAAGATAAGGGATCAAAGATAGCCCAAGCCCAAGCCCAAGTTCACCTCTTGTTTTATTCAAAATAACACAACAATCCCCCACTTATTTTTGATAAAAACAAAATAGAAAATATACTTAAGGGCAATTAATCTCAGTATCAACATGTTATGCATAGATAAAGGTGTCCAAGACTTAAACCTTTACGTAGTGAAAATTACTCAAAGTATAAGAACCATAAGTGACTAAGTCTTAAACTTAGGTCTTGAGTATACAATAAGTTATAATCATGCACAACATATCCAGTGTTCTCCTTTCATGTTCTGCACATTAAAGGCCCTGTGCTCTCCTGGATTCGTGAATGATCTAGAGAATCAGCCCTCATTCTCATAGAAAGCGGCCTCTACTTTCATATTCACTAGGTGAGTCTATCAAGAGTGCTCCTCAGAAGCTATGCACTCCCATAAGGACCATAGAACTTCATTAAGAGTTTTTCCTAGAAAACCTCAACCTCTATTTATCACGCAGATTTCATACATTTTACTATCCAACTACGGACGGATAAGTAACAATGTATGTCTCACAACCAACATTCTATGACTTGTTCTTCCCTTTGAACCTAGTTCTTGGGATCTCCAATCCCCTAGGTTGGGTTACCATCATAGATGTTCACCTTTCAATTGGCTTCAGCCCCCATGCTAGTAGAAGCAGTCCACATTGTATCTCCTCGGCCAGAGCTTTGGTTTGTGAATCTGCAAGATTATCTTCAGATCTCACAAAATCAAAATAATATGGACTCCCCAAAGAATAGCTGTAATGCTATCAACAAAGTATCATTGTAATTAATCTTGTCTATCTTAGACTAGTATATGAGTAAGAAGGCCTTGTACTCAACTAGCTTCTTCACTGCACTAGCCAAAGCAATAATCTCATACTCCATAGCAAACTGTGCTATCATGGTATGTTTCTTGGACTTCCAAGATACAACACCTCCACCAATGCTAAACACATAGCCACCGGTGACCTCGAGTTTTCTCAAAGGATGTTCCATTCGAATATATTGCTTGCTAGTATACCGCAAATAACACCTACTACATAGGCAATGTCGGGTCTTAAACAATCAGAGCATATCTCAAACTACCAATGATACTTGCATATTCCTTCCGATTCACGGGTTCACCATTATTCGCAAATAATTTAACACAGGAATTAAAAAGAGTACTCACAGTCACGCAATCAAAGTAGTTATACTTCTTCAACATTTTCTCAATGTAGTGTGACTGATCCAGCCATATGCCATCAGACGATCTTGTAATTTTGATTCCCAACATTACATCAGCCTCACCTAAGTCCTTCATATCAAAATTAGAAGACAACAGGTTCTTGGTTTCTTTTATAACATGTAAATTGGAACCAAAGATTAGTAGATCATCAATATATAAACATATAATAACACATATCCCATCAGAATACTTATGATAAATGCACTTGTCACTTTCATTTATCTTGAATCCACTGGTAATTATAAAGTTATCAAACTTCTCATGCCACTGTTTAGGTGTCTGTTTCAACCCATAAAGTGACTTAAGTAATCTGCATACCTTTTTACCATTACCTGGTTCATATAACCTGTTGGCTGATCCATGTAAATCTCCTCTTCTAAATCCCCATTTAGAAAGGTTGTCTTAACATCCATCTGATGAATAACAAGATTATGAACAGCATTAACAGAAAATAATACTCTAATGGATGTTATCCGTGTAACAGGTGAATATGTGTCAAAGAAACCAAGTTCTCTCTCTGTCTAAAGCCCTTGCTAACAAGTCTTGTTTTAAACTTATCCACTGAACCATCGGTTTTAAACTTCCTTCTTAAAACCCATTTGATTCCTATAGTTTTACAACCAATAGGCAAATCAACAAGTTTCCAAGTTTGTTTTCCATGAGAGAATCAATCTCACTCGAATGACTTCTCTCCAAAACTCGAAAACAAAAGATATGAGAGCTTCTTCAATGGAGGAGGGATCTCCTTCCAAAGTACAGTGACAAAGTCGGGTCCCAAAACCTTAGTGACCCTAAGCTCTTTTATATCTTCTAGGTTCATCTTCTGTGTCCATGATTCTATCATGCAATCTAGATATGTCAGTGTCAGAAACATCATTATTAGGGGACTTGGAGGATACTACCCTCACTAGCACCCCCACTATTTCTAGATAAATATGAAAATCTATCTTCAAGAAACTCAATAGAAGATGATCAACAAAAACATTACTCTTCATATCTAGAAAAACGTAGGCATTGCTCTCCATAGCATTGCCTAAAACGACACACTCATAAGCTTTGCTTTCAAGCTTTGAGATCTTGGGATCATGCTTCCTTACAAAAGCCAAACATCCCCATATTCTGAAGTAACTCAAATTAAGTGTTCTGTTCTTACGTTCATCTACTCCATTCATTCCATATGAACAAGGAGCTATCCGATTGAAAAATCGGAATACCACGATTCGCTATTCGACGAGAAATTGGCCCATAAAGAACTATAAAACTGAATCAGCTCTGGACGAATTAGGCTTTAATCCATACACCGTTGGAAACATCTCTGAGTTAGCTTTCTAACGCAAAAAGCGGATTGTGAATCCGACCATCGAGCAAAAAGTTATAGCCATTTTTGTCAGAACTGTCCCAACATTCCGAATTTTCGAACTATTTTTCCTTTTCCCGATAATCTCCAATCTCGAATGATTACGTGCGGTGGCTTTCGAAATCATCTACTCGAGCCACAAACGACTTGGATGGATTTCATGTGTGAAGTTTTTGTAATTCAAGACATCATCATGCAGCAATCCACGTGCAAGAAGACGTCCTGATCCTGAGACACCGATGACATGTCCATGCATGGAAATAAGTTGTCTCAAGTGGTAACCCATATCCGTGTAAGACAACAATCTCTATGTATCAGGATCAATAGCCATGAACTTATCATCACTTTAACCCCTGGATTCGGATCCTACAGAAGTGACTGAACTGACATTACACATCTTGAATGACGTGGTGACCACACATCTTGGATGATGTCGATGCAAAAGTGTGCCAATGTTTACTTCTGAATTTTTTCATCCCAATGTTATCGTGATTATATTGTTGGGAACAATTATCTCCAAAAATCAAACTTAATTTGAACTCGCCACCTTCTCAAAGTGTCTTCGTCTGGACCAAATATTGTTGCATTCCACACGCAATGCATTCTCGCCTCAAAAGTATTCATATTTTGCATCCCTTTCGGACTCCAAATACTAACTCGTAATCGTTGAACACATAAACGAAAACTATGAAACTAGCCTTAACCTTTCTTCGTATTCATTGTCAAACAACCTTAAAATTGTTGGTAACAATTACTGCAACAAGAACAAACTGTGAATAAGAAGGCTGGCTGAGGCACGAATCAAACGCTTTCTTTAAGGTTGTTTTCGTCGTTTCCTCTTTATGCGGATAAAGCACGCCAACCTCCTGGATACAACAGCCAGATTGACTCTCCTTTGTTTACTGCAGATAAACCAAAGAAGAAAAGAAGAACCACGATTCTGATTTTATGAAAGCCCTCAACTTAGTATAGAAAATAGTTTTTGCACACATTATTAGTCACGCTTCTAGGAGTATTTATAGAGGAAAACGTGGAGCACTTAGTAGATCCGGATAGGTAATCGATCCGTTTTCCGATAAGAATTGGATTCTACAAGTCTATCACATCTGCTTTCCCAATCCATATCCAATTGTTTCCAAACTTATCCGTAAAACAGCTTTAAAGAAAATGGTCTACCAAAAAGAAGATAAGGGATCAAAGATAGCCCAAGCCCAAGCCCAAGTTCACCTCTTATTTTATTCAAAATAACACAACATGTTCTGATAAGTATCGAACTCAATGGCGACAACTGGATTATCGGATGAGTTGAACTTAGAGTTCTGGCTGTATAGACCAAGACAGTTGCCACCTGAATCAGGAGGGATGGTAGAACCCTTGGGAGCAAGAAAGAAAGCTAGACCATCTCCACCATCATTATTATCAGGGGGGATGTTAGAACCATTGGGATTAAGCATTGAGATCGTAAATGAGAAGTGAGTAGTGAAGTCAGCTACTTCGCCACAATCCGAATCCCATAGACGACCGCCTCGCGATAAATAACTTCGACCAATCTCATCAAGAACATTTGCATCACGTCGGTTTGTGGTGAGTTGGATGAATCCAGACGTCGATGACTAATTACCTTGTAAGATTAAGTTCTTTGGGACTCGAAGTCAAAACTAGGATACTTGAAGGTAGTTGCTTTCATCGATGGAATAAAGGCTAACAAAGATGAAGAGTTGTAACAAGGAGAAGATGGTTTTGGTCAAGGAGTAACAAATTTTCTTGACTCGAAGAAAGCCATGGTATGGAAAAGGAGGTCAGAGACACCGGTAGATATAAGATATGGAGAGCTTATGGATCTATTCACATACACGTTTAGGAGACTTCTTTCCATTATACTACACCAATTAACCTTGAAGGAGTTAAATCCCACAGTACAGGAAGGCTCAATAATTAAAGCTTTCATTATTTACCCTTTTGCTTTTCCTTCTTTACAAATATGACCTGAGACTCTTTCAGTCTTTCGTCCTATTCCTTTTCGCATCATTTAGGGTGTGTTTGTTAAATTTTAACTCATGGAAAGGAAAGGAAATAAAATGGGTGGTCCACTATGGAATGGAATGGAAAGGAAATAATTTTAAATGGTATGTGTTTGGTAAACTGGGGAAAGGAAAGTAAAAATTGGGGAAAGGAATAATCATGTTTGTTTGCAAAAGCTATGGAAAGGAATAATTGTATTGTTGGGTCATGGGTGTATTAGTAGTAAGTCCCTATCTATTTATTTCCTTTCCTTTCCTTTCCACAAAAATTTCAGGGGTTAGCTAAGGACACAAAATCTTTTCCATTTCAATAATTTTGTTTCCATATGGAAAAGCCCATTTCCTTTCCATAGGTAAACAAACACCTTATAAACTATGGAAAAGGTGGACCACTCTTATTTTCCTTTCCTTTCCATAGTGTTTCCATCATAACAAACACACCCTTAGTCTCTTTTCTTTCAGCGCAGGCATTTAATTGAGCAGAACAGTCCAAAGACTTTTTCGTTGTCTCACTATTTTATTTTATTTTTATTTATTATTATTATATTTTTCGAAATATTTATAGGGTTAAAACAGACCCACACCAGTTATATCGAAGAACCTTGCCCAAAGCTCTCGCAGATCTCAAACCAGGTCCCTTGTCCATGAAGATTGTTTTCGCTCATTGGTTCATCTATCATAGCAATACATTGTCACTTGCCCGACAGCTCAGCTAAACCAAAAGCCCATCACCTAATTATAAAATAAATAAATTCCAACCAATACTTGATGGGTTTCGAATTTGTAACCTCTCCTATGAGAAAAGGAGTGCACAACCAATTGAACTAGAAGCTCTTGTGTACGTATAAGTTTGGTTGTCTCACTTTCTTAGCTTGACACTACTGATGAAAAATGGATTTGGAGACCACGTAAAAGTGGCGAGGTATATGCACGTATTAAATAATGTTTGTTGTGTAGGTCTGATCTTAAGTAGCTTCTAAGTGTTTAGAAAACCAGATCGGACACTTTTAGTTGAACCCTCAGTCTAAGCTAAATCGGGATTGAATCGGCAAATTGGTTCGGTTTTAAACTAGAAAAAAACAGACTGGCCAAATTATAATTTTGTTTTTGAAAAATTAATAGTGTGGGGAGTTGAATCTAACACCTAGACAAAGTAGTCCAAGCTCTAAACCAACATGCTATTATGTTTCGAAAGATCATCCAGCCTTGGCAAAACAATTCTCGAAAGGAAAGTAGGCGGAATTAGGTACTTCTAGTAATTGTGTACTTTGAATAGATTTGGTGTTAGGCTTAAAGCCTTAGAACTTGTGTTTTTGTCGAACCCCCTTTTAATGACTATACTCTTAGGAAAGTATGTATGAGGACGATGCCTCAGGAACTCTATATGTAACAAGTTGATTATCAATAAAACAGGTGGGGGTAAGCCTTAACCCCAACTTAACTTTTCAGAAAAAAAAACAAAAACATGCTATTATGTGTTTTTTATATAATACTTCTATTTTGATTTATAATACCAATTAATACTGAATTGAAACATGTATTAATTCATTTCATTTTTGTAATTATATAATTTATTAAAATTTTTGGTAAATAAGCATCAATAGGTCCAACCGAGTCGAACCATGGTTGAACCTGATTAAACCATTTCAACAAAAACATGTTTGATTACCGGTTCGGTTTTCAAAACATTGCTTCTAACTTACCCCCTGCCACATCAGTGGAAAATTCTTTGCAATTACACCACAATCCAACAGAATCCACCTTTTCATTTTTTACAGTTATCGATATGATGTTGCGCTTACTGAGAGAGCCAGATAGACACGATTGACTTCAAATGAAGCCTCGTCAACTTCGGTTCTTGCCTTCTTGGTATCACTATCATAAATCTTATACACTGGCCAGCGGCTTAAAGACTTCCTACTGTTTAAATCGTTAGAAATAAACATTCCAGACATACTTCATAGTCCATACTGTACGATACTGTTATAACTTATAACCAGTCTTCAACCTAAGCAAAGAACTGTCTTGTAACGACGTAAAGTTGATAGCAGATCTGTACCCAGTCATTGGCTCCTGCTAATACAACAATGAACAAATAAATTGGCTCCAACAAGAAAATAAAACTATACTATCAATTGCCAGACAGTTATTAAACATGAAATCTATTATTAGTTTTACACTTTTACTTAATTTTTTACAAGGCGCGCGGAGTCTTACATGCTAATACGCAATAATGGACGACCGGCTTAACGTCCAATCTGAAGGCTTGTGCTTGTTATTGACGGTTCACTTGAGCTAAGTAGTGCCCCAGGTACATGATATAAAGGAACGGGCATCTTAGGTGGAAGATCTGGCAGCTTCGATTCGAAATGAAGAACCTGAATCGCTTGCCTTACAGAAGGCCTTCTACTGTGGTCAGGGTGTGCGCACCACAATCCAACAGTCATCAAACACTCCACCTGGTTCACATCAAAATCCAACAACAATTTCTCATCGACAGCAGAAACAAGATTTCCTCTGCCATAGATATCCCAAACCCATTCCACCAGTCCGATTTGAGACTCCTCTTCCATGGGGTTAGCTGATTTTTTCCCACAAGCAATTTCCAAGGCCACCACACCAAAGCTAAACACATCCGATTCTTTACTAGCCTTTCCAGTCCTAATGTATTCTGGTGCCAAGTACCCTAAAGTCCCTGCTAAGCCAGTGGTTTGAGGACCTAGCTCATGGTCCATAAGCCGTGCCAGGCCAAAATCACCGAGCTTAGCATTGAAACCTGAATCCAACATTACGTTGCTTGATTTTATATCGCGATGAATCACACATTTTTCCCATTCTTCGTGAAGGTATAACAGTGCTGTAGCTATGCCAAGAGCTATCTTGTACCTTACTGCCCAAGTGAGATGATTGCTTTTGCTGAAAAGGTGAGCATCAAGGCTCCCGTTGGGCATGAATTCGTAGACAAGTAGGAACTCACCTCGTTCATGGCACCATCCCATTAGTTGCACCAGATTCCTGTGCCTTAACTGACTAATGGTCCTCACTTCTGTAATGTACTCCTTTTTTCCTTGTCTGGAGGTTTTAGAGATTTTCTTCACTGCGACAGCCAAGTCTAAATCACTCAAGAACCCTTTATAAACACAGCCAAATCCACCTTCCCCCAACTTCCTGTCATTGGAGAAGTTGTTTGTGTTGGAATCTTTTGTGTATTTCTAAATACTAGTGTGTGTGTGTGTGCAAAGTGGAGGAGATGAACAAATGGTGTTCTCTCCACTTTAGTGCATAGTGGATAGTCCCACATTGGTTATCCACCACATCGGGTGGGGGTCTCGGGCTTGGGCTTGGGCCATTGTTGTGGGGTAGTGGTTTGACCAATAGCCTAAACTTGTTTTGTCTTTTCGAAAGCAAAGAAGTTTCAAAGGTTCTATTTAGGAGTTGGTCTCTTTCTCCTAACCTCTATAAATAGGACCGTGAGTCCATAGAGAAAATAGACTTGATCGAACTCAACTCGAGAAACAGAAAACTCAAACCCGGCCTTTTTTCTTCTTCTTCTTCCCGCCACCGGAGAGAGTTATATCATTGCTCAGAGGGTAGTCCGTTCTAGTGCAAAGTCAGTCGCTGTTAACCATTGAATCCGTGGAGGAAGATGCCTTTGTTGCCTTTCTCGCACCATTGGAAGGGGCGAAATCTTTCCTTAGGGATGACTAATCCAGCGCCTTGGTTATTCCCGATTCATCACGTCCCTTGTTTCTTCATTGCTCATTCCTTCATACGTTTCTACTTTAGTTTTGTGTTCATACAACTATTCTAACAATCTTAAGGAAAGAGTTTTGTAGTAGAACAAAGTAGAGTGCTTTAATACGGCAATCAAAAGATAAGTCTTTTACTTTGAATTATTTTTGTGTTATTGTGTTATGACTTTAGAAATTTTCTAATAATTTCGTTTTTGTTAGGGAAACCAATTAAAGATTCAATATTTATTGATCTTTTGTGGTTTATCAAACCCTATATGGTTGTAGACCTTTCTCCTACGTTTGTGGGAGTCAAATATGAGATTTCTATCAAGAAAAACGTCAAAGTTCGTCTTTTTGACAGCTGCGTCACTCGTTACGGAAACTGCTATAACTTTCAGCTCAGAGCTCGGTTTTGCAATCCGCTTCTTGTGTTGGATAGCTGATTCAAAGAGCTTTCCAGTGGTATAAGGCTTGATACCCAATTCGTCCTGAGCTGATTTAGAATTACAGTTCTTTTGAACTGTTTTTCTAGAATGAGGAAAATATGGTAATCCGGTTTTTCAATCGGTTAGGTATCGTATTCTTTCACTCTTTGCAATTCTTTTGGTTGAATTATATGGTGATATTCTTGCCTTGAGTTGCATGCTAGTTTTCTTAGGAGGAAAATCCCTAAGCTTAAACTTCTTTAATAACCTAGTCAACAAATTATAATGTGATTTATCAATCGAGGAATTAATTAGTTTGACTAGAAGTAGTTTGATATTAATTTTCTTTGTACATATGTAGATGTATGTAGATGGTCTAAGAGAGACCTTAAGATAGTTAATATCAACCACACTCAAATCTTGGATAGTAATTATAATGTATTCAATGCATAATTGCTTACCTTTATCGAGTGAACGTGTTGTTGAACGATGGTTATAATTGTCTTGTTGAAAAATACATGTTAGATGAAGTAACTTGTAGCTTATATCCAATATAGCATATGTTAAAGTTGTGTAGCATGCTAGTTTTGGATATTAATCATCGTGGATTTACTTTAAACTTGATAATAGTTTATTGATAGAATTTTCTAGTTGAAGACATTAATGGGTTGAGCCATTAGATGTTGTGGTAGTACTTGAGGTCTTGTTGATAGGGTATTCTATCTTACTTGAGCTCATGTAAAAAGAGGAGGTGGAGTCCTCAGTTGTTTTGCATATTTAGTGGCTAGATTTGCTTAAATATCATATACTTTTTGTTGTGAGGGGGTGCAGTTAAAGTTTACTTTTACGAACCTATGATATGATATTTACCATGTTTGGCATGAATGCATTATTTAACATTGACATGAAGTTTAACCATGTCATATATTATTAAGTAATGAGCATCGTTGTCTATGAGAGGAAACAATATGAGAAACAATCATATCCTCCTAAACCTAATTTAGTCAAGGAGATGTAAGGTTATGGATTGTCTTCTTAGACAATATCCTCCCAATGACTATTTTGACAAGGAGATGTAACGCTTTGTGGATTGTCTTATTAGGCATTATCCTCCTATGACTATGGATAAATAGCCAAGGTGATGTACAAGTCGCGTGGATTGTCTCCCTATAATGAGTTGGAATGTTGAATGATGAAAAGAAGGATGATAATGATATTATCTCGGGCAAAACCCTTTTCATCTAATTCTTCTATTCTTTAAGATTCATTAGAATCTTTTTGGATTTCCTTTCATATAGATAACATGAACATAATATGACTATGTTTAATATGATCCAGAATCATAGACTTGAGTAAAGTATATTCTTGTCATAAGAGTGCATTTTATTGTTGTTGTTTCTTTTAGTGTTTGTAGCGGTATAATGTGTTTTGCATGTAAGTTTGATTAGGTTGAGTAACTATTGAACTGTGGGGGGTGGTGACCCATATGCATAACACTGTTTTACCATAGTTCATCTCACAAGATAATTGGAAAGACACTGAACTACAAAGTATGGAAAGGTCTTGGGCCTATCAAAAAATGTTTTAAAATGTGGGGGGGGGTGTCTTGCCAAGGCTATTGTGAATGAATCTAAAAGAAGTCTTTTTGAGACCTAGAATTATCTAGTAGATATTCATTGGTGAAACTCATAATAGTGATGTTTGTTTTCAGTTGTCATGAGTGATAACAATTTTGTAGATACCACACTATTATTGAATGTCTTATATGCTAATTTTATTTGAGGTTGTGCTTTTCGAGAAATCGCATAGAGTGGTTGAATGTTCATAATGAACTACATAAGATAATCCCATTATTTCTGCACAAGAAATTTGGAAGACTATCAATGAGTATTTCCACCATTCACGGTGATGATGTTTATATGTTTTTGAGGAAGATTCATTAACCTATAAGGAAGTTGTCGTCTATGAGAAGTGTCCTTTTGAAGGATACAACTCCTCTAAACCGGACTCTTGATTTATTGGGGGATCTATAGGTTGAATTGGATCTTCAAGAGAAAACTAAAACGTGATAGTTGTATTGCAAAAATACAATGCTAATAATAATAGCCGGGGGTTTCAATCGAGACAAGATTTATACTATTTTGAAACCTTGCTCATATAACTAGAATTTCTTCTACGTAATTCTAAAGACTCTAGTTGAGTAGTAGTCATTGCGGAACTACAATACCAAGTAGTACCAGGTGATGAGCTGAAGGTATACAATTTAGTTAAATCTTTGTATGAGTTGATTCAAGCGCCTATAAATGGCATGAGCAATTCAACAACATATTAGTGTCATATGGATGTCAAAGTACCGTTGTTGATAAAAAATGTGTACTTTCTTTAGAGCAAAGCAAGACATATGTGTTAATCTCTCTTTGTTTAGATGATTTAATATCATGAGTGCTAGCATTGAGAATGTGTATGAGACAGAGAAATTCCTATTTGAAACACGTCATAAACCGTCATTGAAAATGATAGTTTATTATGTTGTTAAACTCATTTTCAGAATCGCTATATTCAAAGGTTGTCAAGATGTTGACGTTTGAATATGGTCAAGCCACATCGCACCTTAAACCGGACCGCCGGATGGTATAAGGGAATTTCGGCCTTCTACGTAATTGAATGATGGTGAATATATGAATTAAAACTCATGTTGGTCTCATTATATTGTTACAAAGACTTAGTAGAAATATTTTTCATTGAAAAGTATGGGTATTATGATAGTAAGCATGTGTTAACACATTTTGTGGCAAATATCCATCTTATGAAAAATAATCTCCTTGTGTTTTCTCATACTAAATATGTCAATATCATTGGTAGCCAATTGTACTTGATGGATAATGTATGTGAGACATGACATTGCCTACATTAATGGCATAATCGAAGTGATAACCCATTGGTCCTTATAAGGAACTTTGATGTATATTGTCGATTATCCAAGTACTATAGCAGAGCCATTGATTATGGATCGATATTTAGTAGATTTCCATCATTGTTAGAAGGGTAATATGTTATAAACCTGGATCCAAGAATGTTTATGTGTTTACCTTTGGTGGAAATTGAGTGTCTTGGATATCATCCAAGCTAATCGCTTTAGAAAAGGCATGTGAAGATGCCGAGTGGGTTAGCAACCTCTTGGCAAATCTTCCCATTGGCTCTAAATAGCCTCCCCGACGATGTATATATGCTTTGTAACCGTCTCATTGCAATAGCTAAGACATGTTATCTTATGTGCAATGGGAAAAGAATACATGTAAGTTGAGATATAACTTAATCAGCATTTGCTAGAGATTATGTTAGGTTGGACTTAGTTTGGCCACATGTCTAACCGCACCACTTCTTTGGAGGCAAGTGGTTATACGTCGAGGGGATGGGACTTTTGCCTTAGATAGAGGGATTAATCGACAAGCAACCCCACCTATGTGATTGGAGATCCCATGAATTAGGTTCAAAGGGAAAAACAAATCACCTCGTCGCGGTATGCTATTGTCTTTCTTTGAGGCGCCCCACCTTATGACTAGATAGCATTTTTGTATACTTTGTATAACTTGAATTGCAATGAGTAAGGATGAGTTATTTTACTCTTATTGGAATCCATAGTCCATTTTATAATGAGATAGTGTATTTTAAGCGCAATGTACACTTGATGGATATCCACCTACGTGAATGTAGAACTGGTCGGTTCTTATGAGTATACTGGGCAAATACTTCAGAGCATTCATGGAACACGTGCAGCGCAAATGAGGGCCAAAAAAGCTAACACCGCGAGAAACGGGCATATAATGAAAGAGCAATGTGGGTGCATGTCCTCTATTTTACTACAAGGGAATGTTGGTTCAAAGATTTTTAATCCACCACTTTCCGTATTATAAGATATGTTACCCTATGTTGGTTCAAGCCCTAAAAGCACCAAAGATCTTATGCATTGTTTTTCGATTCTCTCGGCATTTCGTTAACCCATTTCTTTTGTAATATCCTATTCCAAAATAGTGGGGGACTATTAGTATTTTGAAATAGTGGGGGATTATTTGGAATCTCTTGTGTATTTCTAAATACTAGTGTGTGTGTGTGTGTGCAAAGTGGAGGAGATGAACAAATGGTGTTCTCTCCACTTTAGTGCATAGTGGATAGTCCCACATTGGTTATCCACCACATCGGGTAGGGTTAGGGCTTGGGCTTAAAACTATTGTTGTGGGTAGTGGTTTGACCAATAGCTTTAAACTTGTTTTGTCTTTTTCTTGAAAGAAAACAAGTTTTGGTGTTCTATTAGGAGTTGGTCTCTCTTTCTCCTAACCTCTATAAATAGGATTTGTGAGTCCATAGAGAAAATAGACTTGATCGAAACTCAACTCGAGGAAACGTAAAACTCAAACAGGTCCTTTTCTTCTTCTCTTCTTCCCGCCGAGAGAGAGTTATATTGTCGTTCTAGAGGGTAGTCCGTTTCTAGTGCAAAGTCGCCGCTGTTAACCATTGAATCCTGTGGAGGAAGATGCCATCGTTGCCTTTCTCGCACCATTGGAAGCGGGCTTAAATCTTTCCTTAAGGAAGGACCTAATCAGCGCCTTGGTTATTCCCGCCATCGCCCTTGTTTCTTCATTCTCGCTTCCTTCGTTCTACTTTAGTTCTTTGTGTTCATACAACTATTCTAACAGTTTGTAGTGAGACTAGCTCTCTATAGATGAACCTCTTAGGTCCAGCTCCCTCTCAAAATCACCAGTTATAGATCCATGGCCTTCCGTATACATTGCTCTTTGCGCTCTTCGTCTCCTCCACAGGATTCCTGATGCTATACCAACTAAACCTAACAAAATGGCTGCTGAAACAACCAAGCCTACCGCCAACCTAGTCCTTCCCTCATTCTTCCCTTCATCACCTTTATATTCAACCTTGAATTGAACTCCCAAGATTGGAGACTATGTCGCTCCCCATACATACCGGTAGCAGCTGAGAACCCAATCATCACCCACTCAGGAAGAACTCTCATTAAATCGACCTGGTAAGACAGAAGAGATTCCCCTTGAAATACCGGATTAAACTCGTAAGTCCAATACACGCTCAAGTTCTTTGAAGAAGCATTATACGTAATCCAAACATTGGCTGTATCCCCACTGTGCAAGCTAGCATTCCAGCTGACATATTTCGCTGAAGCAATTGAATTGTTGTTAATTCCCACATGTTCCACTGGAGGATCCCATTCAGGGTTCGGAAAGGAATCGAACTCAATGATTATAATTTGGTTTTGAGACATTGCATCAGTTGTAGTGGTATTAAAAAGGCCTAGAAACCCACCAGCAGAGTTTGGTGGGATTTGAAAGCCAACAGGAGCTAGAAAGAATGCAAGTCCATGACCATACGAGGTAGAACCTTGAGTGTCAATGAAGAAGGAGAAATGAGTAGTGAAGTCTGTCAACGTTCCGCTCTTAGAGTCCCAAATCTGCACTTTTTCGGCATAGGTAGCTCTACCTACGCGGCATAAGTAGTTGACTTGTTAAATTCAATGGCTCCTACAGTGGGTATAGCGTCGCCTTCATATAGAATGTCTTTAGAGTTTGGATCAAAGCGAGGTAAGTTGAAATTAAGGGAGTGAGAAGGTTGTAGAATTAGGAGAATTATAAAGAGAACGAAAGTATTCATGATCAGAATGGAAAATATATAGTATGTTGAAGAATGGAATGCTTTTGAGGATAGAAGGAGAGACTTATATACTTGTGAAACAAGAAACACAGAAGGTGGAACATGGGAACTCAAACTACATTCTCTGTAAACTGTCGTTAACATTGCATGCTAAAGGCCGGCTTGATGCTGAAGCATCAACAACTCTTTTGACTTAATAACTAGGGGCATTGAATAATTTGGAGATTAATGCATTGCGACAATAAAGAAAAACCTGAAACAGAATAATCGCCGGAATAACAGAGTATTAACATATTGTACGGTTTTAGCAGTCAACTACATATGATTTGGATTAAGGTGACAAATGACATATTAAACACCTTAATCTAATAATAAGTTAATCAAAACCCAAACTGATTGGATCATCATCTTCACACGAAAATGCATTTGATCATGGAGTAAAACTTAAGAAAATTCTTTATCAGAAAGTCCACATGATTCAGATTTCGCGACGACGGTTGTGAAGGGGCAGAGTTTTGTTGGAAACAAAAGAATAAAGGGTTAACTAGTATTACCCCCACTAAATGAGCCAATTAGGATTTTCCCCACCCCACTAGATGGGAAATTAAAGTCTCCTCTCCAAATACACACAAAAAAAACACGGGTCAACCCAGAAAAGACCCTAATTTCCCATTTAGTGGGGAAGGGAAATCCTAATTGACTCATCTAGTGGGGAGGGGGTAATATTCGTTAACTCAAAAAGAAAAAGGGGGTTAAGTATGATCTTCCTGGGATTTTCTCAAGACCAGCCGTGCTAATGAGGTCAGAATCACTTCATGTGCCATAATGGGGTCTAAAATATGCCAGAATCTAAAATATTTGATTTTTCAGGTGTAAGTTTCAATGTTTAATTACATTAATAGAGTCAACATTAAAATTTAACGATTTGCAAAGTTGCATTTCCAAGAAAAGTACAACATTTCAGCTTACTTGGTGTCATCAAATCAAATTTTGCATAGACTCACCCAGGAAATGCTCCATGTTCTTCACTAATACACTTAATTCGAGATAACACCACGACAAAAGACAAACACGCCCACGCACCTTCGATAAGTTGGAAGAGCAAAAGCGGGAGCCAGGGAGTAAGGTTATTTTGTTACTGACAGTTCTTGATGTTTCTCATGTGGTCTTTGAATTAAAACAGACAACACAGAATTGCCTACTCAATTGTGAGCTCGCTGTCTAATCACCGCTCTTGGGCAAAAACCAGCTATCTACAGTTAGGTTCTGTAACAATGGGTGGCAGGTTTGGAGGCTCATCTGCACACAGACATTTATATAACTGAATAAAAATAATTGTGAAAAATTACTTCAATAGAAAGGAGATCTAACTCCATTGTGGAAGCCATTAACATTTTGTTTATATTACAACTGGAACAAGACAGAGACGTTTGAGTAGGGTTTCATATAATAAAAGATCCAAGTAAATGGAACACCTCATCAAGAAAGAGTAACAAATACCCACAAAATTTGCCAACTACTGCAGGTCCCTGGCTTCTGTTTTTCTCTGGAAGAATATTGATCCAAGTAAAACAGCTATGCCTGTGATTGCTATTGTGAAGAGAAGATGTTTCTGCGATACACCATGTCGTCGTCTTCTTTCAGCGCCATGTTCTCTTCTCTCAGGTGCACTGGCATCCCTTCAAATTCCATAAAAAGCCATTCATAAGATGATAAAGCTCAAGATAATAAATTTGACTAGTCAGAATTTCTATGATATGTCAGTAAGCTTAGAAAAAGAATATATTGTAGAAGTAGCTTTATTAATTATTCCTTCTTTTTTATTCTATTATTCTAAAATACAAATTTAAATATAGGGTTAGACGGTTAGTTAGAGTCTTAGGGATAACCCCCACCCCCCACAAATCGGTAATGCTTAATCATGTGAAAAAAATCGCCTTGTAGCCGCTGTATCCACAACTAACCCTTAAATATATAACAAAATCTCAAAAGAATGATGGAAGATATTGTCTTCAACTCTGAAAATTTGGCAACATAACAGCGAAAATAAATAAATATAATACAACCAACAATTATGACAAGTAAATCAACAATAAGGCCATAAGCCCATAAGAATATGACGCTAAAGAATATGCTAACGTTGTTACTTGCAACAGAATTCTTAGAATCAACTCACATTTACATGTTTAAAATTAGATTACTTCAGTAAAACAAAATCAGGTGACTTCAATAAAACTAAAATCAAAAGCAAAAGTTCACGACTTAAAGCCAATATCACATGGAACTGAAAAAATGTAAGTTACCTGTTCGAGTCTATATAAACTATCTAATATTATATGCGGCACAATTGTAGTTTTTTGTGAAATTTAAGTAATTGTTACGTTCCATAAATTATAAAGAATCTAAAAAGTCAAACATAGTTAACACCCCATTTTATAACACCAGGTGAGCTTCATATGTAGTCTCCCAGTGGCAAATAAAGTTATATCCAGTCTGGTCCAGTGTGCTTCCCAATTGTTTCAGGAAAATCAAAATTTTGAAATAATAAATAAATAAATAAATAATAATGAAAAACCATTCTTTACCATGTCAAAAGTATTCAAAGGTTAAGAATGATACCAATTACTCATCTGAAATGTCAATTTACCATTAAAATATGATAAGATCATTGAATCTCTACCTGGATGGTCCTGCAGTACTGTCTGAGCTACCATGAACCCTCATTTCATGGTCATTACGTTCACGCAACCTGATATATCTACTACAAAGATGACAATATTCTGTGCGGTTCCGCAAACCTCCTTTAGTAAGAAGAGAAAAAGAACATTCAAATTAGAAAATGATACCAAAATAACCTACATTAGAGATTATTCCCAATTCAATAGTCACTGAAGTTGGTACCTGGTGCTCAGAAAGATCAACCGCAGGCAATGGGAACTCACAGAATTCACATGTCACAATCCTTTGCGGGCAGTTTTCACCTTTATGGACAGCTAAAATTTCACGCTCCATTGTCTTGCTGCATAGTGAACAAGCTACCTGCTCCCATATAACTTCAATCACCATCAGCACAGATCGTAATGTCATCCCCAACTCATTAGGGAAAAAAAAATCATACTTGTATATCATTATAATTTTATTAGAGCGTACACACTTTTTAGCACTCAGATCCAAGATAATCTCAAGAATATAAAGCAAAATTTGTCTTCTTGCAACATATTTAACTACCAAAGCTTCAGACTTCACAATAAGTTCTATTCAAAGTTTTTTTTATTGAATTTTATACCATTTCCGTTCATGTAGGGTATTTCATCAGTTAGTTCGAAGACTTCCATCCACCAAAGTCCAACATTATAGACTCTCATACCATCCCAAACATTAACTTATATTTCCACAACATACTTTCATATCATCCCATCCATTTCCAAACCTAATACCACTCTTTTGTTCTTGGAGTATTCACCAACATTAGCAATTTTAAACAGCTATCATATGTGCAGAGAGCAAAAAACTTTCCTGCTTAAAACTCCCAATTTAAAGTGTCATGTTCATTGTACCAGTCCTTAAAAATGACACAATCTTATGACTTTGAAGTGTGTTCAGTTGCAAAATTATACACAAAACTTTGACGCCTTGATCTGGCCAAAACTGACCTTCACATTTCTCAATGTTCATACCTAAGTCACATTGACACGGATTGGTGTGTCCGTATCCGACACGCATACAAAGTGTCTGACACGGGGAAATATCAAAAAAATAAGGTACATCACATACAATATTTGTTCAAACGGACACGTGGATATGTATCCGACACAGATTATTTTTAAAAAAATGGCGTGTCCATGTAAAATAGGTCCATACACTTCTCAAAATAATCCGTGGATGATAGCACACCATGGTCTCCATGGTATCAACTCCTCACCCCTCCCCACCAAAAAAATGAAATAAGACAGTAAATAATAATAATAATAAAGGTTAACGATAATGTTATGCACTAGCAATAAGCAAAGTAGATATAAATACTTGCGTATATAGAAGAGTTTGTGAGAACAGAAACAGAAACAAAACAAGCGTAAAACAACACATTATCACATGAAATTGAGCTCCAATTTAAAATTTCCATACCGGAGCATGGGTATTTTGGTAGTGTTCCTCAACATGCCTTCTAGGAACCATATCTCCACAAATCTTGCATTTTTCTAGATTACGTGCGCAGTGCGCCGTATGTAAATCAATATTTGGAGTTGGAATAGCTCTATCACTGAAATCATTAAAAGAAAACTATACATCAACTCTAACAGATTCAACCAAATAACCTACCATGTGTTAAATTTATAGTTGACTTGAAGCATAAACAAATTTGATCCTAACAATAAAAACACTCAACTGTGAAATTAAAACAATCGAATAAATTACCAGTGATTACAGATGGTTGTAAGTTGTTCAGAAGGAATAGCCATCAAATCAAATGTCCCAATTCCGAATCTGTTATTCACAACAAAAAATAAAATAAAAATAGGAATCAATTAAGATGACATAACAAAGTAATGCATCAGATTTTAGTTTCAGTCCAAATCAACGAATCTAAAAAGAAAAAAAACTTTATTTCAGTAGATACCTTGTTTCTCTTCGATTTCTCTTTTCAGATTGGAGAAGATATATTGAAATTTTTTTCTCTTCTAATGCGAAATGTCGACAAAATATCACTTGTTATTATTATTCCCTATTATATATATGTATCGGATCACCTAACTTTGATGATTTTATGGGCCGACAAAATAAGGCCCGGATTATTATGGGCCGAGTCAAAAAATGCAGAGGAGATTGCCAAATTAGATCAAAGATTTGTAATTCTCAAATTGTAGAATATCATTCTGGAATGCCAATTACAATAGGATTACTTGTCAAAATTAGCATATGATCGATGAATATTGGTTGGATGAGGACAAGAGATTTGAGTAACACAAGTTAGTCAAAAAAACGGGTGGTTCAACAGTTCTGATAAAAAAATAAATAAATAAACAGTTACACGGAATACACATTTCGATCCATATCATATTAGTCGGTTGTTGGGGCAAGCTAGCTAAGAGAAGTAAGGTTTGCATTATTGATTCCCAATGGGGTACTAAAGAAGAAACATGGTATACTATCGAAAACGACATACTTCATACGGAATCAAGCTTATTAGTTTAACATATTAGTTTATTTATAAATGATAAAATGTTAGAAACACAAGCACTACTGAAATTTTAAAATGTCTAAATGAAAGATATGATCCAAAGTCCAAACATGTAGATGCCAACATTTGTTCTTAAATCGTGGAAAATTTTAATTAACCTGCTGCGGTCAAATCAAGGCGCATTGTCGCGCTTTACAGCTGTATAATGATGACTTTACATGCATTTTGATATGCCAATTCAAACAGCCGAATATGCATATAAATTTGATGATATGCCGTTAGCTTTAAAAATATGTTTTCGATTAAGTATATATATAAGCTATATCCCGAATGGCTGCAGCGTATTCTATAAGATTTCTGTTTATTCTAGTTCCAAATTTTGCTATTTTTCCTGAAAGATTCATCCTACTATAAGGGGTAATTGCATGCATAGGAATAGAGTGGTTGCTTATTCTAGAGCTATAATTGTCAAAAAAAGGGTTTTCAATATCTTACGTTAAAATTGTGGAATGGGAGCCTTTTTCTTTTGGAGTCCTCAGATAACGCCCATAAACACCTTATTAATTAATTCGCTTTCCTGATGTGGGCTTGTGGTAGCTTAAATGTTGACAGAGCACTCCGTCCAGAGAAAGCCGAACCTCTTTTTGGGTGAAGTTGAAAGATAAAGCATTGCTTAATTACTTCCACTTGATGGACATAAAACTTCCAAAGAAGTACTTGTTTAAGGAAGATAGGACACTTCCCTCTGTTGGGATTGTAACTAGCGTAAAATGCGTTTAGCTAGGGAAGGTATTATCCTGCTTACATCTATGATTGGCGATGATTGACACTTGTCTTCGTTAGTTCTAAGTTGGAAGCATGGATAATTTATTATTTTAATCAAACACTTAATTTTTCTTATATTCGATTTAGAGATGGGTGTGTCTAGACTCTAGAACAACTCATATTTTTTCGTACCAACCAAAAAAGAAGAAGTGGTGGTGGTGGGAGACAGTGGAAGCCGAAAGCAAAGGCAAAATAGAGAGTATATAATTTCAAAACTCAAATTTTTTCGATTAAAATTCTGAAAATTGAAGAATGAGCTATTTTTTCTTGCTGACGAATGGAGTCGACAGAAAAGAACAAAAAAATATAAGAAAAAATATTGGTGGTGGACTAATTGGTAGTGGTGGTGGGAGAGGTGGATAGCAAGGACAAAATGGAAAATTTATTATTACATAACAATACCAATTTTCTGACTTATTAGTTTTGGATTTTGGTTGGCCTAGAAATAAACTATGCATTCCAAAACATTGCAGCAATTCTTGGTCACGTTCTTGGAGTCGTCCTCAATTCTTGGTCCTCATTGGTCACGTTCGAAATAAGATCGAATCTTATTGGTTGACCACATCACCATCACATGGCCTCGTCCAATCGAAAACAGGGCTTGTGTAGTTAGGAACCGAACCCTACATAGAAACAGGTGATTAGAGAAAAGAAGCTATATATATATATACTTGGAACAAAGATAACAAAACTATAAAGGCATATTTAAACCCAGATGCTGATGTATAGAAACTTGCGCATTCCAACCTAGTTCCCCTTTTGGTCATGAAACAACTCACACACCTCTGCTTCAGCCTTCAGGTGTACGATTGTTTGCCATTCGAGTAAGCTTCATTAAAGCGTGCGAAGCATACCCTCGATTGGTGGAAGAAGGAGTGTGTCCTTCACGTGTGTGTGTCATTACACGTAGGATTATTGGCACGCACAACTATGAGTCAGGGACAGTTGCTATAACAGTACTTGGTCCAAGAGATTGTGTCTACTTTTTTCGATGAGTTGAGATTGTGTCTACTCAGCTCACCCGAGCAGCATAACTTTGAATGAAAATGGCAAAAACATACTAGAAATTCATGCTTAATTTGTGAAACAACTAAATTGGTTTTTGTGATAGCAAGAAATTTATTAGCCATCTCTTGATCTAGACTAAAATTATCAATGCTGAGGACAACGTCTTATATTTCATCGCCAAGTTTCATCACCAAAATGTGAATGCAAAATGAGCTCATCCCTCACGTTGGACTACTAGTCTACTACTTGATTATTGTTCACTACGGAATATTAAGATTTCTTAAAATGAAAATAAGTGCTCATTCTTTTGTATAATTTCTCCGAAATAACTTGTATTCATTTAAACAAAATAGTGTTCCCAGGCACTGATCTTCTGTCTCAATGAATTGAACCAAAATTTCAACAACATCTCGAGATATATCCATTTCCGAATATAAACCCGATATTTCAAGCTTAATTAGTTAATGTACTTGATAGGCTAATTGTCTCTGAGATAAAAGGAACATCTGGTGATGGTCCTATATCGATTTCCTTTAACTAAGCTAGTTGACCGAGCTGAGTCCAAACTCCAACGTAAATAGCAACGAACCTCACACGAACAATTACAAAATTAAAGTATGACTTTTTTAATACCTTCTTTTTTCAGGTGCTCTGGTCCATAATACCTTTTTAATTAGTGCGTGCCATTTTGAATTAAATAATAGTTATATGGTACTTCCTCCAAATATATTCGACTTTATATGGTTTCATTGATTGAGTGCACTGCTTCAGTTACTTTAGTAGTAGTTCCGTTTCAAAACACAACATTCCTATTGCACAAGCAAAAAAAATCACAGGGTTCAACAGACAGCTTGGTCAAGTTTGGCAAAGCATCAAGTGGTTCAACATTGCTTGGTTTTCTATACACATACTCACGTACCTTCCAGTGTTTAGTTTTGATTTAATCAACAATCTATTTGAAGAAAATCAGGTTGGTCCGCACTTGAGTATATGTGTGATGTCAACGCTTTGTGTTTTCAAAGATCTTGCCCCGCTAAAATGGGCTTTATTTAAATTGAAAACTTCTATATAAATGAATCATACTTCCATCTTATAATTTATGCCTTGTATAGTTGCTCCATATTTAATAGCAACAGTGAGCTTGCATTAATATTATTGGCTTATTGCTTTGCAATGCAAGGACATTATTTTAGTTTTAAACTTGAAAATCACATCCATGATATATAATGTATATTTAGTTTAATTATATATATTAGTAATACTTTTTGGAATGATTTAAAGGTAAGAGCTGATCGAAATAGTTTCAAATCCAATACTATTTAAAGCTAATTATATGAATGAATTATAGGTCGGAAAAACTTCAATTCTCGTTTCCTTTTTGTCAATCTTTTGATGTATTTACATTTGTATTTTTACTAAATATATTATTTTTGTGGGCAACACAAAGATTCTCACCTTCCACGGCGCTAGGTGAGGTATGCAATTGTTGTATGATTAATTGTAGCAAATGGTCGGCCCCAGTCATTTCTCAAACGACTATCCTTCCAATAAAAATAATTTAAAAAAAAAATTGGGTTTGCAATTTAGAAGGGACTAGCGGCGCAATTTGTAGTGCGTTTGACACTTTGACCTCTAAATCATTTGTTTAATTTATTTCCTTTATCAATAAATATATTTTTTGATTTTTTTTAAAAAAAAACAATAAAGATACGTCAAGTAGACTGTAGACATGCCAACACAACCATTTATTTACTTTAAAATTTGGCAATAAACGAAAACGTGCATAAATTGGTAAAATTAGACAAAAACATAACGCAGTTTTGTTGTCCCAAACCCAATAAATTGTCCTAGTTGTCTAGCCAATCAAAATTCAGTGTATAAGGACTCTCCAATAATTACAAAAATATTACTCCTTCACATGCCCTTAATTACTATTTTGAATTATCAAGGAGAATTTCCACGTAACTCAATATATTTATACTCAGCATGCTTATTTTACTTACAAATATGTTAAATAGGAACATGTACTTTTATTTTACTTACAAGCTAATATATACACGTAATTGTTTTATCAATCCCTAATTTTAAGAATTGAAAAATAAACTAGTTGTGTCATTTCCTAATTTTAAGAATTGAAAATAGAATGGAAAACAAGAATTATGCTAATATTTTTTGTAGCACACATTGTAGTTGCTATTAATTAATGATAATACTAAATTTCAGTAAAAATATAGGTTATACCTCAGGGACATGACAATGGCAAGAAGGGCAGGCCCTTGTTTTGTTCTACAATTTTATAATAAGTAGGCATGGTTTTTAATAGCTAAAGAGATGCACACAAGCGGCTTTTAGTAATAAGTATTTGCCATTTTTAACTAAACATATCTGAATATTTTGTGATTTGTGTAGAGTGTGATGTTTGACAGTTGTGCAGGAAGCAAGGGAAAAGGCATTTTGCATTTGGATTTGCATGCATGATATTCTGTTGCTATTTTTAGTAACCTCGGAGAAACCATGGAAAAAAAACAAATCCTTTTAGCTTTTTAAATGACAAGTGGATTCTCCACAGTACGTCCACATTCTTTCTCACGTACTCGGGACATGCGAACTCGGGAGCATGTTTCTGTTAGTGACTCGGTTACTATCTGAGTTAAACAAATTTAAAAATAGGAGCAACAAAAGCAAGACTTTTGAAGGACTATACTAACCTTTGTTTTTGTTCTAATGACCAATGCATCTTTATTTCTCTTTAATTGACAAATGGGTCCCTAGTTTTCTGTTTATATTACTAAAGTGGGTCGTTGGTATTTTTTTTTTTTTTTTTTTTTTATTATTATTTTTTTTTTTGTGAAGAGAATATAATTCTAGTTTATTCTTTTAAAAAATCAAAATCAAAATCAAAATCAAAAGACTAGCTAGTAGGAAAAATGCAAAGGATCCCTCTCTTTCATTTGGACACTAAAGTACGTGTGTTTTTGGCGGTGGTAGTGCTAGAATCCAATATATATTTTGACTGCCTATTGAGGCTTTTTACATATATTATGTGGCATCAATATGATTGAAAGTTGGCGTGACGTGAAAGTTATTGTATCATCAATTGTAAGTGGATGATATGATACGAGGTGGTCCTTATGTTGTTTATTGTGTTAGTACTAAAAAAAATCATATTTGAAGTCGTTGCTTAAATTACACTTTTTTTTTTTACATTGGTAAGTTGGGATTGCGTTTAGTATGCAGTGCTAACTTAGTCAAAAGTTTCTCATAAAAAAGGTTTTTTTTTCTAATCGAAACTAAAATATTACTGGGACATGCTAATAAGTAATAGGCTCAAGAGGCAGGCTAACTGAATAGCTGGCCTCATTGGAAAACATGTGGGTGCTCATCGTCCACATGAGCATAACGCGCATCGGGAAAAGTGTTGATCAACACTTCTCTCTCGAAGGTCACTATCAAAAGTTGCACTATAAAGTTATTTTAAGTCCAGGTGTCATCTCTGGATTCTAAATGTATAGGGGGGAAAAAATCACAATTTGGACTTTCATGAAAATATTTCTACTGTACTTTTGCAATTAAAAAAAAATAAATAAATGAAATATTGCAAATACTCATCATTTTCATTTCTATCCATGTCACTTAAACGACTAATACCAAATGCAACTAAAATATAGTAGCGGAAGTTTTTTCTTATAAAATCATATAAGAAGGGCAAAACTCCAAGAGAATTAATGTTCGATATCAGAAGTTAAGGTTAGATATATTTAATTTAAATCATTTGATTACTTTCGGTGCATTTGTAGAACTTCAACTTGTATGTCCTCCCACTTTTCAAATCCACACCAAGAACTAGTTCACTAAGTAGTTTTTTACCTACTTGATATACACTAGGTCAAGCTAGCTTGAGCTTGGAAGAAAAAAAAATAAGTAATTCTATCTTTTTTATTTTAAAAAACATGACTAATTAACAATTAGATAGAATTAATTGGTTTCGTTTTGACTTGTAGTTATTAATTGCCAATATTTTAATATTTTCGTTTTAGCAATTTAAAATTCTAGAATTAATTGACCCTAATTGCAATTGCACTCGAATAGCTAGAAGTAGAATACATAGATTAATAGGAATGAAATAATTAAGAAGTATTTAATTTCTTGAATGAAGCAAACAAATTATCTCTCAAGTCTCAACTTGTATTTGTAGGCCCGTTCTCTCATCAAATTAAAGCATCTGTGTTAAGGATTCAAATTGAGCTTTCCCTTTAAAACATTACTTAATTTTGCTACCAAGACGAAGGGGTAATTTAATCTCATTTATCTCAGCGTACACAAAAATAATCAATCTCAGTCAAGTATTCAAGTTAATACAACTTTAGAATAATCTACAAAATTGGCTAATTAATTAAATTTAATTCTAACTCCTAAAATCATATGCCACCAAATACTTCCTAGTATCACTATTCATCTATACAAGAAATCGTAAATAAATGGTATAAGACATTTTGAAAAGAATTGTGAATGTTTTAAGTTCAATTATTCCTAAGTTGGCCTTTTAACGTACTCGTATGTGAAGAAAAAAAAAAAAAATGCTCAATTAAATCGATACTAGAAGAAAAAACAGGTTGACAATGTTTTTGTTCAGATTTTGATTCTATTCGACACTCCTGTTTACTTTTTTTTTTCAATGCATGCAACCAGATTCAAAAAATCAAAAATGTTAATGGATGATTTTGAACTACAGTTTGATAAAGTTTCTCGAGATTTGATTCACTCTAACTTGCTATGGATCACAAATCGTATCATTAGATTAGAGTGATCTAAAGAGCTAGGTTTTGGTAGAAATTGGTCGACAAAGGATACAACTGGCATTCAATAATTCTGAAGGGCAAAAAAGTAAGAAAAAAAAAAGCCATAACAACTTGATGTACGACCTACATATAAAAACTCTACACGTGTCGGTGATCTATAAGGCAGACGGCGCTATCGAAATACTAGAATAAAAAATTCAATCATGTCGCGATTGGACATTGAAAGGAGCCCTTTATAGGTTGTGACAATAATACCACTAAATGGTTTTTAAACATAAACCACCCTGGTTTTCCATAAATAGGTGGTTTTATTTTCTTCTAAACAGCCAATTAGCTTTCCTTAAAAAGCAAGTATTTTGTGGGGAAAAAAAGTCATTAGAGAGAGGGACCTGTGCAAGACACGCTGCTCTACTGTTTGTTCACTCTCCATTAATGCTTTACTAAGTAAGCTTAATTTTTTCTTCTAACTAATTAATCTTAATTTATTTTTCGTCTTTTTCTTCGATCTCCGAGTAATTTACAGTTTTTTGAATATGCATGTATGTTTGATAATTTTTTATTTTATCATTTTCCTGTCTCAGATCTTTGAACATATTGATGATTATACGTCACGTTTTTTATGTTAATTTTGGCATCTTTAAATCTAGGAAAATTTGAAACTCTAAGAGTTGAATTTACTGATAAAAAGAGATGGGGAGAGGAAAGATTGTGATCCGAAGGATCGATAACACGACAAGCAGGCAAGTAACTTTTTCGAAAAGAAGAAATGGTTTGTTGAAGAAAGCTAAGGAGCTTGCAATTCTTTGTGATGCGGAAGTTGGTCTCGTTATCTTCTCTAGTACTGGAAAGCTTTATGATTTTGCAAGCACCAGGTGAGATACTTTTTCTCCAAATCTCACTCATCATTCTCTCTTCCGCTTGCTCTAGCTAGCTTATATAACGAAACTATCCAAATCATGTATTTATGTAGATTAAGATTTTGAATATTTATTTGAGGAATAAACTCGTACGTCTGATCTATTAATTTAATTACTGGAGAGAAGTTAGATCATTTGTTCATGAAATGTGCTAAAATTGAATAAATAATGTGTTCATAATCTGGGGGTTTGTCTGAGTTCAACCATGCATTGCATGGCTCCTACTAGGTGATATAAAGTAGGGTTTTGTGACCTTGTGATGTGTAGTTTGCTAGCTGATGCATGCTTTCCTCATTATTAACTAGACTTATATCGTGAGTAGTCTGTGTATGCTATCGTAGCCACTCGGTATGTAGTAGCAATTGCATGCAGTAGGTAGATTCGATCACAAATTTCATAGGTGATGTGGAAATTGCGAGTGTGCTTGCACATAATGACTGGGGGAGTTTCTCTATATATAAATGTTCCACCATTAGAAAGGGGGAAGAATTGTTGATGAGAGAAATGGAATTGGTAGGTGTTCCAGTTGAGCACTTAATATATTTTGTAAGGATAGGGAAAATTTCGATCTACACGTTTTCTACCTTAGTATCTATCGTTTCGGCATGTAATTTGGATATGAAACTTTTAGAGTTTAGAGTAAGAAGTCTAAATGGCTTAGCACGCACAGTCAATTAAAAACTTCATTCTGTGCTTTGAGCCGGCCTGTGAATACTATATACCATTTTTTTTTCCTGATAATAGTGAAAGCTATATATTATGTGGAGAAGTGTATCCCTAACGTGGAAAAATATGAATGACTCATATCCCTTTGCCACACAGCATGCCTTGTCGCGAACATATGATTCCATGCGTCCAAATATCTATGGAGTAGTACACATATATATGTATAAATATATATTACTAAAACAACCATGCTCTATGCTACTAAACCTCAGGCTGGTGAGCTTCAAACCTAACCTAAGTAGTTAACATTGGTTTTCGAACTTTTTTTTATTAAGGAGCGACGGTGATTCGTTGGATTTGATCGGATATATGTCTTAGGTCCGATTGCTTTCAAATATATAATAATGGTATCTATAATCATACCAAGATTTTCTAAATGGTTATCCTGGGAGACAACATATGCAATATCAAATTCTCATGAACACATCAAATTAACTCAATCTTGGAGTACTATGGAGAATTCATACACAACACAAAAGTTAAAAATGAAAAAGAGGAGATGGAGAAAAGTAAATATGTATTAGAGAACCAGTACAATAATTAATTAGTACATTTGATTTTGCAAATCTATGTGTTGCGTTTGAGATCCATTTATCATGGGATATAACTTGCAATACAAGAACTTCTAAAAGACAATTTCTAATTTTTAATATTTTTTTAACAAGTGGAAATTTTCTAATTTTTAATATTTTTTTAACAAGTGGAAATTTTATTGACAATAATAATGAGTTTTACAAATAATTAAGACAGACATGCAACAAGTTGTGTCGTAAGTCTTTTTTGAATAACAAATCCTATCATTTTAAAAACAAACTCGTTAAAACTAGTTGTCATAAAATTATTGTCCATAACTTTCTGAAGTCTCTTGAGGAGCTCAACAGACTGTTATCTCAAGAACCCAAAAGTGTTGAAACTGAACCTAATAAAACAATGTTATAGTTAATCCTACAAGCTTCTTAATGCATCTCTATCTTCCCTGTCACTGCTTGCTTAGTTGCTTCTCCTATCTCAAAGTCACTATTCCCTAGCCCTACCAACGGAGAGACTCCAGTTACATCAACACATGCATGTTTTCCATCAGACACTTTCGTAGGCCGAAATGTCGATCTGACCTCATTTGGATTAATGAGAAAATTAACAGGAGTTTCTTTCTTCACTTGTACCCAACCCTCCAAAATACATCACATAAAATGTCTCTAACATGATCACGTCGATATTTAAAACCGAGAAAATGTCTACAATGTGTTGAATGGTCCCTAAAGGCATCTAGTATGCTCTTTTTTCATATAGGGCAAATATCACCATCATAGTACATAAGAATAATAAGATGGTACCGGAGAATGACACAATACTCCACCTGCGACATACATTGTCCAAGTTCCTCCATCGGAATAGCAAGTGTAAATCATTTGCATGTTCCGACTGCAAGCTCCCAATGAATGATGAGCACATAACTCAAATTCCCTCTCAAAACCAACAACAATCTTACCGTTGAAAGCTTTTGCCAAAACTTTTTTGGGGTTTTAAGGGGATGGTAGCATTCACAGCCCGAGAATTAAGGTCAAAATCGAGTAGACGGAGATGCAATGCACTGCTAGTATCATCAAGAATCTCACCCATAGGCACTGGGCCACAACTCCTAAGAATGTGGTTCTTAAGCTCTAAAGTCTTAAAACGGGAAGCAACAAAAGCAAATGTCGAGACATCAATGGCACAATAGATACCTAACTCACCAAGATATAATGGAAGTGTCGCTAAATGCCATTGTAGATCACTAAAGCCAGGACCATCAGAAACTACAATACCTAAAGAACACCGCAGAGATGCTGATCAAAAGCCTTACCTGCCTCTCTAAAAATGGATGGTGGACAAGTACGAATCGCAAAGGCTAACTTAGAGAGCCCAACACAAGCTTGTAAGAATGATAACTCACATTGTGGATCCTCCAATACAGCTAAACGGTCCATCAAAGTCATTGTCTTTTTAACACACTTGCGAGTAAGGCCTATGACAGAAGATGAATCAGTGCTAACTACCCCTACTAGCAACCCCCTTGTTGAGGCGGGATGATAATCTGAAGGAAAAAGATCGGAGTGGAGCGGCGTGGATCCAAATGATGGCTAAAATATCTCGCTTTTAGTCACATGAAGAACCTACCCGTGAGAAGGTCCTTCTTCCGAATCATACTCAAAAATTGCCGCCGCCCGCTTTTGTATCCCCAATCGTAATCCTATCGCCTAAGTACCAAGTCTCGTAGTAATAACCGACATCTATCTTTGGATCTCAGAGAATCGAGAAGATGCAACATCAGTGAAAAGAGAAAGGGACCCAAAAGGTCGCCTTGCTGGACCCCAGTAGCAGATCATATGTAATCATCTTCCAAGTATAATTTCGCAAGTTGACAATACAAATACTCGACCACCCAAGGGGCAATAGTTGGGCATCAGATACGAACCTCTCTCAACATAGTAGTTCGATTAACTATGTTAAAAGCATTCTGAAAATCTACAAACAATATAAAAAAGGAAATACTATCACTGTTAACATATATCATGCAATTGACAGCGTGCAAAATCACCTTTGCTCCACTAGGGACAACAACCCCATATTGAAAATTTAGAATACAAAAGGAATATATGGGTTGGGGCAACATGCTGCACCCACCTAGTTCAAACAAAATGAACTACACACCTTTAAGGGAAATGGAGTAAATTACATTCATCAAACAAATATGATAAAGACCTCGAAGGATCTTTCCATTTATGTAGCCAAGATGGTTGACCATTGACGAAAATGGACACATTGTCCTGTAGTGCCGCACCTTCTTTAGAAAGAGCATCTATTCCCCCATGTTTGTAGTTGAGACTTGCAGTTCTTCAAAGGCTAACTTGGTAGCAAAGTTCATGGTAAGTTGTTTGTGTTAAATGATAGAGTAGTTGCTACAGAATCAATGTCCACCAGTTGCTGCCTAAAAATCCTAGTAACTGCACGTACACTCATTACCTTCAACCATTGCTAGACATTCTGCTCTAAAGTTGGGGCAAATAACAATATTTTCCATAGTGAAAACTTGAATTCACCATTGTTATCTCTGCGTACAACACCACATGGTCTTGGGTTATTTCTGAGGGATGCCCCATCTGTGTTTAGTACTTAAAGGAAATTTGGCTCAGATCCAACAGCATTACTTCATTTGAGGAGCTTTCCTGGGTCCACAATTCATCGAAGAAGGAGAGTGTTCACTTCTTGACCATAGTTAAAACTGCATGCATGAGAGAGTTGACCAGTAATCCACGTACTTACATAAGCTTTGCAGTCCCATATGTTAGAGCATTTCTAGGTGGTGGTAGTATCACCTACATGTTTGAGGCTGAAATTTGAAACAAGTATCCGCAAATTTTAACCAACTCTAGGTGGAGGCAAATAACAGCCGCAAATTTGGAGTAAGACTTACCACCTGCAACACTACTACTGTCGTGCGACACTACCAATGTCGCCCCAAATTGAAAAAAATAAAAATAAAAAACAACCCATGCGACATTCCCACTGTCGCGCCAACCCTTTAAAAATATCAAACCCATGCGATATACTCTTTAACAATGTTATAATGGTGAATAAGAGTCGATCTCAATCTAAAGCATTGTCTAAATATCAAACCCTTATAAACTAAGAGAAATGGACGAAGAAGAGAATATTAGTCTTGATGGTTGATTTAAACTAGTAGAGATTTTCTTTTGCTTAAGGATAATTTTGTATTAAAGGTAAAAAGTTATAAAGAAATAAAATTAAAGTTACATCCTATGTGGCCATGGATAGTGTTCCATGCCAGATTTTTATGTAAACCTCTAGTAGGTTGCATTGGGGGTCCTCTAGTGCTTGTTTGAAGTCTGGTCCATGCATTCACCATCCACATGCGAGAGTGCATCCTTCCTTAGCACAAGAATCAGCCCCAAAATTGGTTTCCCTCCATGTGTCTGTGATGTTCACCCAATTTAGTTACTCTTTGAGGTTTTCACCATATATATCCCACCTTGTTTGACTGAAAAGCATAGACAGTGACTTGTGAGCCTGATTCTATCCATAAGTCCCTCCATCTTTGCTCAATTGCTCTCCTTGTACTTTCTATAATGTCGTGACATTCTGCAATATAACAAGTCTCCACACCTAGACTCCCAATGCAATAATTTGAACTAGAAGAGACAAACAATTAATATATTTATGAAATAATTTGAAATTCAAGGGAGAAAAATTCTACATAATAGGATAACAACACGTGTTATGCACATTTAGACCTATGATATCTGAATAATAAAAATGATTCTCATCACTATACTTATGATTGACATATACTCTGATACAGTCATTTTTGGGCTCTTCACTTTCACACACAGAACAACTCCCATTAGTTCTTCTGCATGAAAGTCTTTGATTTACACTTTCTCATGTATAACTTAAGTGCATGGCCTACATTTACAAGAATACAAATATGAATGTTACTAACTACTATGTTCATAGTGGCTTCATATTGCCCCCTTGATAGGAGAAATTAACCTACCATATTTTCAATGAACAACTTTGAATTGGAAATGAGTTAATAATATGAAGAAAATGGCACTCTCACAAAGCTTTCCTCTCCTTTCTACAGTACAAAAAAAAATATAAAACTCAAGAGAAGATTCACATTCTCTCCCCTTCTCTCAAATACAAGTCTCATCAACCAAGAATTAAATTTCATTCTATTCTCATTTGGTACACCACTTTTTTTTCTTTCTTTTTTTTTTTTTTTTTTTTTCTTCTATAAACCACTGATTGTAATAACTAAAACTAGAAAGTAGACCGTGTATGTATGCATAACGGCTCTTTTAAAAATTTACTCAAAGAATCATAACAAATCGTGATTTCTATTTTTTCGCCGCTAACCTATTTTAATTTATTAACAAATTGTTTTAATTAAGTCTTAAAACCATTATTTTTTTTTTAATTAGGGGAGGAATCCTATTTTAATTTGGAAATAAAGAGTTTTTATGCTATTATTTGAGTTTTGATTTTAAAAAGAAAAGAGATTCCCATTTGAAGTTGGATTCTAAAAGAAAAAAAATTTCCATTTTAAGTTAACTATTAAGTTGACGTAAAATTTTAATAGAGCTCGAAAAATACTCCTTGTAAGAACTTTAATATTAAGATATATATATATATATATATATATATATAATTTCCTTACGTGCACAACAAGCTGACCCAACAAGAAAAACAAGGATGAAATCAATACAATTAAAACAATCAAAAGCACTAAACATCCGGTATTCTCGACGTGAACTCCACCAACAGCAGTAACAAAATCACATTGGAAACCACATCTTCTTATCTGGACCAGCTTCAACCTTGCTCATTCATCCACCGTGTTGGACAGTCTTCCAAAGTAAAAACTCGTAAGTCTTCAAATTGCACAACATAACACTCCATGACAAAAGTGGCATATAAGCAATTCCAATGGAACGCCCCACCCAAAGCCCAACAAAAGAACGGTGGCCTGACCAATAAACTCAAACCAGCAAACCGGACAGCGGGTAGATTAAGGGAGATAGCCTTGGCTTTGAACAAGCAAATAAGTATAAAGCCAAACCAGAAAATCAAACACAAGGGCTGAACCCATAGCTTTGGCGTCGATTGAGAGATGCTGGACTAAGTAAAGCCAACTTGAAGCAACAAACACCACCAAAAACCTAGATTTGACTTATTCAAGGTCTTCAAACAAGAAACAATCTGCAAAAATAACGAAGATGGCTTCCCAAAAAGAGGCAACCCAAAAACCCACAACCAAATCCAATGAAGACCAAAACCAGTGTCGATCTAAGTACGGGTTAGAGAAAACCCCACAATTAAAAGAGAAGCTTTTTTCTCTTTTTCTTCTTCTTTATTGCTTCCGAGTAAGAGATCTACCTTGAATCTAGGACATTTGGGTTGTGGATGGGATGAGAAGAGTGAAATTTGGGTTGGAGAAGGCTACTGGGCTAGGGTTTGAATAAGAAAATAAGGGTTTTTGGTACATCTCAAAATAACTATTTTTAGTAACGATTCACCCATTCTGCTTCATGTCAATATTGTCCCCAGTTAGCCACAGTGAATTCCGACAGTGTGGAGTTTATTTATAAGGAGACTTCCTAGTAGGTCACTCATCGTGGTACTGATCCCTCCTGATTGAGCACGCTCAAATACAAAATTCTCACCAATCTACAGCCAACTGAGCTTGAAAAGGCAACGATATTAGACTTTAGCAGATAATTTACCCATATCCAAGATCTAGGACAACTCTTAAACGAAGTAGGACCATACTATGGGCGCAACTGTCACTCATCACTAGACTAAGCACCTTTCCTACATAGCCCTACTCGGGCCACACCCAGACAGACCCACCACCTTTGAATCAAGCCATTATTTGCTCTAATACCATTGTGTCGATTAGCTCTATCATGTCTTGTCGATATTCTCCTCACTTACCCATTGTGGAAATTCCGTATAGAGTTTTATATCCAATGAGACTTCCTAGTAGGTCACCCGTCCTAGTACTGCCATTGCCTTAGCATGCTTAACTATAAAGTGCTCACCAACCCTGCAGCCAATTGTACACGTTTGAAAAGACCACAACATTAGGAGTTGAAATATAATTCCCATATCCTAGATCTACGACAGCTTCGTAAGTAAAGTAGAACCACACCGTAGTGCAACCATTACCCATCACCGGGCAATATAGGCGCCTTTCCAACATACTTTTCCTCTGGCCTCATTCAAAATTGTTACAATAATTTTTATGCGTTACGTTGAATTTACATTTCTACCCTATATTATAATTTATAACAAGTAAAAATTAAAACCCTAAGGGTATAACATTACATGTATTTTTGTTAAGAAAAAGTAAACACCACTATAGGCCATAATGTGGGCGGGCCTTATAAGAGCTTTAGAGTTTAGAGGGTCGGGCTGAAGGCGCCCTCATGCTTCAAAAATCTAGGCCCCTTACCCTTTCCTCAAAACATGAGGGGCCAGACCAGGCAGGTCCAGCTGAGGGTTTTTTTTACACCCCTAGGCTATCGCATATGCCAACTATAGTTATTGTCATGGATTGTAGTGGTGGTGGCAATTTAGGTTATTATGGATGGTAAAGGTAGTGGTGGAGTGGTGTTAGTCATTAATGTTAAACAGTCCAAGCTCCACCGGTGGATTAATGAAGAAGGAGTTTTTAATAATTGGTCCTACTCTTAATAATGATATTTGCAGTTTGGTCCTTAGGTCACGTGTACGATATGTGGGCATTATAGCCATTTTGGAAAAATATGTATGGAATAGACGGCCGTTCAGTCCACTCACAGAAAGGCAAAGTCAACACACTTTAACACAATTTCAGACCAAACCCTTATTGGCCTTATATCACTAGGACCAAAATGCAAAACACCCTTAATATTAACTCTAAATTTTTAACTGTTATGATCCACTAATAGCCTTTTGAAAAAAAAATTTGAAAGCACCAGTAAATGAATATACAACAATGAACACAAACTAAATCCCCTCTGAAAGAAACAGGTCCAGCATGTACTATAGCTAGACACAATATGCACCAAATTTACAGCATACATGTATGAAAGCATGCTGACATGTAACAATTTTTTAGTAAAAGTGTATTCTATAAAAATTTCTACTAAAATGGCTTTCATAAGAAAAATATAATAAAGTACCCAAATAAATAAATAATAATAATAATATGGTGGTAAATAAACCAATCTCTCTGTTTTCTCTAGGCCTTCCACAATCACTTGTAATTCATGATGAACTGACACCACATGCATAAGGCAATACTACAAAACCTGAATTGTCTTTTAGAATACCCTCACGACAGCTCTGGTTTCCCCTCTTAGAATACTACAGAACCTAGAAGTGTCTTAGTATACCCCCACACACATCTTTAGCTTTCTTTTATTATCTTTATGAACTGATATGAAAATACTCTGATGTCGTTAATTTTGATTGTGGGGATGAAATAGCATATCAATATATCATAAAAAACTAGTTATAAAAATTACCTCAATATTCTGATATCTTCTTCATTGCTTCAGCGCATCTTTCTGATAACACACATCAATGTAATTAAATAAATACAAGAATGTTCGCCAATATAAAGAATAAACATGATAAGTAGATAACAGATCCATCTAAATTTTAGACGGTTTCGTGGAACAAACACCACATTTTTACCTTTTTGGAAGCACAACCTTATCAGCCTTTTCTTCTCATGTGCTACATGCTCCGACGGATTATTTCAAAGTTGGGATCTATGTTCTATTGAATAAATGATTACAAAAACGCTGATGATTTTACCTTGTCATTACCAGCATGAAATCTGTAATTGATCAGTATAACAAGTCCAAGGAGGAACATCATCAATTGCTGAATCCAACTTCAGAAGTCAAGGTATCTCTCAAAACCTCTCTTGTATCTCATGCAAGCTTTCCTGCAGGAGTGAAGGCATATCTTGTGATGTTACTTATTAAAATCACATACCAATATATAGGACTATAAACAATACTGCTAAATGTTATAGGAGTAAGCATGCTGTTGGTATAATAGTAGTCTTGCTGGAAGGCTGCAGAAATCCATCAGAGCATATGTTTGCTATAGCATCAGATGTGTACATACTCATAAATATGGTATCAACAACTGATTTATATGCAGTAATCCAAGTTTCCATCACTAGCTGGTTGTTTTAATATTACATGTGGGTTTATGGAAGATTCATCAACCATACCAACAGCAGTAAGAGGCACGGTTATCTAGGCCTTTTGGTGGCATTACAGAATTTTTATTAGTTCTTTTGATTATAATTGCTTCAAAAATTCTTCACCCATCAATGTGAACCTCGAGATAAGAAGAATCCTGAGGAGAGATTTTCAGTAATCATAGTAAATAAATCTCACAGTGCTCAACTTCTGGACATAGTAAAAACAAAACTGATGCGAGGACGCAATAGACTATCATGTGCACAGCACATGCATAATGCTACAGCTAGAGTTTATCTTTTATCCTATTTCTATTTTGAATCCTTAGTTAATTAGAATTAGACTAGCTTCTATTTTAGTTTCCCAAGTTCTATTATGATTAGGATTTGTTCTTTTTAGCAACTAGTTCTCTTTATAAGCAGATGTAAACCTTAAGATTTTCAGACTTGATTATTATTATCGAATTAAGAGAATTCGTTTTTCTATTCAAACCCTAGTTTTTGGGTATTTCCATAAATTTTTATTGGTGTTTATCATCGAAGATTGCTTCCGCCTTCAAGTATACATCAAATTGGTGTCAAATTCTTTAAGATTTTGGGTTTTTCACAATGGTAAATCCAAATACTCTTCACAAACTTGAACCTCCACCCCCAGAACACTTATTTTTTCATCTTGTTCTTGTGCACTCACACAAATAGACAAATGTCACACCGAGCTCTCCACTTATATGTTGGCTCCACATGACAAAAACTGATTCAGTATTCTTGAAGTGAATTTCGGTTGTTTCTCCCGAAATGAATAAATATTCTGTCATCCACCCAAAGAGGACCATGGTTGTCACAATTCATGTGTTAATATCTTTTATACATTAACTTTTGGTACCCCAAGAACAGGGGGAGCCAACAAATATTGTCAAGTGGACAAAGAGAGTCATTTTAAGAACAAGTCCTGATCTTTTACTCCTTGTACTTTAGGAGATCTCGTCCTACTTATATTTGATTGATTATTCAATGTACTTTACTGACCGATCAAAAATGCAAAATAAAAAACAAAATAAAACAAAACAAAAATTTAGTTAGGAATGTGTTGAATCGAATTTAAAATAGGTTTCATTTTAATATTCATAAAAGTAACTTGAATAAATCTGTAATTCACCTCCTGTGATTTCACGAATAACAATCAGGTTGACAATTTGTGATTCCAAAGATGAAGAATGAAGTAAGAATTTGACCATGACATATAGTGCAAATTCTAAGGTCAAACAACTCAATCTTTGAGTAAGTAGTTTCTTGAACAGCATATGCGTCGCCCCAAAATTCTATCATTTAGCTGCTTTTTAAAAATCTTAACATATTCGTAATATTATGATCAGGAACTGAAATCGGTGCTGATGGGTGCCAAACCCAGGTTTGTTGTAATAAATACCACAGATTTACCAACCAAGCTAGTCGGGAGCACCCATGCATTCGGCAAATTAAAAGACAATGTGTCTTTAATCAGTAGTAGGATCCTCCTTGCACCTTGCAAATGGCAATACGAAATACAATCAAGATTGAGATTGTGAAAATTCCTACAGTCTAGACTAAATTTGAAGGTATCAAACCTCTTGATGACCAGAAAAGTACGCTTCCTATTTCTCAATTTTTGTCTTGGCAATGTTTGTCTGCAACACCTCCTGTCACAAGAATAGATCTTTGTCTACGAACAAGTATGATGTACCCTAAGCCAAGAATTTCAATATGAGTGATACAAGTACGTTGTAAATTCCCAAAATTCCCAAATATAGCACACTGACACAAGCCTTTGGCTCTTCCGATTTTCTAATTCTCAGCAGGATCAACTTAGAGGACTATCCAGTTGTCCTTGGTTTTATATCCACACCTCAAGCAATATTAACTAATTCAGGAAATTGAGGTACTAGTCGTCTACCACAATCTTCACCACCTTGCAGTACTTTTCTCGCCATTCACTTATCACATGGTTCTTGAATATGTTCTGCAGGTTATTTTCAGCAATTAGTTGACACGTACAAGGTGTACTCGGATATCTCATTCACTCTGCACCTTCATAGTCAGCTCATGCCTCTTACAATCAACTCTTGAATCTAGTTCCAAAAGCTGCAGTATCCAGTATTAGTCGCTACTCAACAATCTTCTTCCTCGATAGGTTTCTACCTTGTCACCTGAAGTCCCCCAATCTAGTTCCTCTCAACTACCGCTGACTTACATATTCTGTCAGATACGTTTTCAGAAAGCCAGGATAAGGGAATAAGAATATTTCTATACAACTCTCAAAACCTAGACGAGACAATTGCATCAACAAAAAGATTGAAACCAAAATATGACAGGTTCTCGACAGTAAAGAATAGTGTCTTGAGGTAAAAGGTACTTCAATGGCTTCAGGCTGAGGCATAGTCCTCACTGCTGAACACAGGATCAAAAAAAACAAAGGATTATCTGAATTTAACTAACTTCTGTAGAGGGGACTCTAATGAGATTAAAGTCTTTAACTAGTAATATCTTGTCATCAGGTTATGGACATCAAGTGCCACTTGGACAAGTTGCATAAAAGTAGATGGAGTAAGAGTTGGGCATCTCACTGTTGCAAGTGATGGAGTGTATGCCAGGACCCTGGTGAGTTTTCTTACCTTTTCTCAAGGTCTAAAGAACTTTTGGAAGCTCTGCTCCAAGGCAAAGCCTCAAACACCTTGTGAAAACCAAATTGCTATTACGTATACCATGGTGAATGACTACCTTTTCATTTTCTATGAAAATAGTCAAGGAAGGGTGTTGTACCCAGACACAATTGGGACCGCGTAGTATTACAAAGATACTACCAATTGGCTAGAATGGCAACGACAAGCCCACAATGTATGTGAAAGGACTATAGAGACCATATGAGAGTAACACGAGTGAAGGAAAAAAAATCGAATAAATAAAACATCATCTTCGGGCTATCATTGCTACTACCATCTCAAGGCTGATATTTTTGGGAACAATGAAAGATTCTCAGAAGAAAACCAGAGAAATTAAGCATAGGCTACAACGTATTCCCATCTTCTTAACATATTCTAGCTGGCCATTGGTGTGTTATCGTTTCCTCAAAATACGTTGGAGGTGGCAAGCTCCACAAATCTAATATCTTCAATGAAATTCTTAAGATTTTAGAGTTCATTATAAAATTTTCCATAAAAATGTTTCTGAAATTTTACGGTGTAGTAGGGATGTATATTGGATAATGGCAGTCCTGGTCCCACCACAGCCACTTCCTATATTATAGTTGATTTTGAGTTTCCTATTTTAGAAGAGACTTGAGAACTATTTAGTGTTGCCAAATTAAAGTTTCTTGGCTAGAAAGAAACCTTTTCCATAAATAAGGCATGAGAGTCTCATTGTAATGAGATTATTTTGACCTATGAATTTATGGATAAATTATGGATTTTGCCTTTGTAGGAGCTTCTGTGGACAAAAATCAGTAATCCACAACATGCCTTTAAAGGATTTTGCCTTTGCAAGGAACCTTTATAGGCTCACACAGATGTAACACATGAAAACCATATTTTTATTGAAAAATTCATAACTCAAAATAACCTCATTACAATGAGTCTCTCTTGCCTTATTTATAGAAAAGGTTTTTAAGAAACTTTATTTTGGCAACTACTAAATAGTTCCCTAAACCTTAAATTTCTTCTAAAATAGATAACTAAAATAAACAACAATATAGAAAGTGGCTACGGTGGAACCAGTCCCCACCATTATCCAATATACATAAAATATTTGTGTTTTTCACCTTGTTACACCTTAGCATCCTTCGCTAGCACTGTTATGACTCTATCAACCTTGGCTTTCTCAGCAAAGTGGTGGTGAATAAGGAGTGGTGTATCCTAAGAGGTCGTACGTTTTCCTTTAGAGCATGACCAATGGGATTGTGATGCGGACATCAATAGGCCCAAGCTCAAATGCATAAAGAGGCGTCCATCTTTTTAGTAGTCTTTTGTTTTTAGAATGCCATGTGGCATGGCATATTACTATTGGTTTATTGCTTTCTAGGATAGTTATAAATAAATGGCTTGAGGTTAGGGTTAGACAGTTGATGTTTAGTAGTGATTTTCTTTCTCAGAGTCAATAAAAGAAACTTCTTTATTTTAGGGTTTTTAATTGTTTTTCATATAAATTGTAGATTTCTTCTTCTTAATCGCTTCCGCTCATAAATCTACATCAGATTGTGTAAAAAGTTTTAGTGTAAATTTACACAATTCTCACTAAAAAACTTCTACCAATGGTATTGTGTAAAATAACTTTTAACTTAAAAGTGTTTAAATGATTGTTTAAAAATGAGAATAGTTTTACACATTTTTTAACTCAATTAGTTCTAACTACCCACTACTTCAAAAAATGGGACTCCACAAGTTTTGCATTATCTTTATTTAAACTAATGGAAAGCCAACACCACTTGTTTTTGCACATTTTGCAAAAAGATTCCATTGGTTCACTTTTGATTGTGTATTTTTACACATTACACTTATTGTGCAAATTTCTTTTAAAAACACATGTGACTACTATATAGAGCCTATGTGGTTGTGTAAATTTACACAACCCATTGGTAATGCTCTTACCATTTGATGTACATTGTTGTGCTTCTCTTTAACTACTCGACCATCTCTAGTCATTGCCAATTGCTTTTCAACTGGGTACCCCAAAATTGAATGTGGTACCGGGGCAGCTTATTGTATTTTGCACAAAAGGCCCGACTGCACGTAGTCCCCGAATCGGACTCAAGTAACGCCATGCGCAAAGGGGTGCGTTTGAGATATTTGATATAGCCCCCATGGATAGGGCAGGTCATCGAGTGAGTTGAGTTCGAGTCGAGCTCAAATTCTAATGTAGAACAAGTAGAGATTTAGACGAAAGAGATACGGAAATCTCAATTAGTATAGAAGTGAAGAAGAAAGATAAGAAATATCAATCTGACATAATCGAAGAGACTGATCTTGAGATATTCTATTGTTAAGTGGTGGTTCAGATTTAATATGAGATGAGGTAATTTGTGACTGAGATCAAATATATTGCGTTGAGATATGTGTTCTAACAAAGTCTTTAGAGTTTAAGTAGGAAACAAATCCACTTATGATTCAAATAACCAAATTATTAGGAAACAGTGCAACAAATAACCGAATTATTAGGAATTTATAATTCTTTACATGTCACATACCTTACTTGAGCGGACCACAAGCTTTAGTATGAAATGCATGTATATTGCTTTTACTTTAGTAATTGAATGAAACTAACGCCTCAAAAGAATAGTAACAAAATCACGGGTAATTTCTAGTATATAGACGAATTAGAACAATAAGTAAGAAGAAAATGAAGTTTTAGAAAAGAAAGATAGATAATAAACAAAGACAACTCAATTGAGAGAATTATTGATTGTAATTCGATTAATAATAATCATAATGTGTTGGTTCTTACAAAATATTAGAGAAGCCATATTTATAGATATGGTCTCTTGGACTCTAAGTAATGCAAAATAAAAACTATTTTTAATTCTAATTAAACACAAAATTATAAATTATTTAACTACTAATTAAAATTCTTCTAGAACCAACTATAGGTATCCTATCCTACATCATTCTCCTCTTCTTTGAAACAACTCGTCCTCGAGTTGAAAATTGGAGAAAACAACCAACGTGTTTAGAAATTAGGTTCCCACAATATTTTTTTTTGAAAGAACTCGCCCTTGGGTTATGCATGAGAATTATGAGAGCTTTGTTTGCAAGATGCTTAAAAGTTATGTCTCCTTGAGCTTTCCATCTTTTCTTGTGTCTTTTTTTTTTCTCACTTCTTGGATGGTCTATCAAAAAATTCGGGAACACGTGGAAGTAGAATTCTGAAGTTCTGAATTTGAAAATTTGATCTTCCAAATAAGTTCTTGACATCACCACTAGCAACAACCAACTAGCTATAGTATTCCACAAATGGGTCTTCAAAGTCAAGATGTTTCAGTACAACTTCAACCATTGTAAACTCCTCTTCTTTAAAAGAACTCATCTTTGAGTTGTTTTCTTGAGGTGAATCTCCTTTCCTATCAATATCCACTTCAAAAGGTTTCTTCTCAACAAAGTTTTGATTTTCAACAAGGCAATTACGGACATCTTCATTGGCTTCAACAGTGACTGCAACTATATCTTTGGTAGGTGGAGGATTTAGGTTGATGGGTTGAGGTTTTGGGTTAGAAATTTTGGGAGGAGTACGTAATATGGGTATAGATATTAGTGGTGGTGTAGGTAATATGACAGTTGATATTGGTGGTAGTGTGGATAATATGGGTGTTGATATTGGTTGCGGTGTAGGTAATTGTGGTGGAAGACTTTGGGGAAACCGCAGGAGAGGCTTAGATACACTAGGATTTTCAGTTCTAGGAAGAAAAACACACCTTAACATACTTTTCATGCAATACCAACAATAAATAAAATTATATCAATTATTGTTCATGTTAGTCCACACACAATATGTTTCTCCAACAAGAAGTTCATCAACAATAATTGTTTTGGATTTATTTGTATATCTATTTTTTTAAAAGTATTCTTCAACTAAGTGAATCCAATCATTAATATGATACTGGCCTTCAAAGTATGGAAGCTTGAATGTTGGATGGAACTGAAAACCATTTTATCGATCTTCCTTGAATTTTGCATGATCACGAACAAAATCTCTATGTAGGCGAGGCCGAGTGACGAGCATTAAAAATATTGAAGTCACGTTTGGTGTACCACAAATCAAGGTGTGATAAGTGATGGTTAGAGGAAAGTTGTGGAGGGGTATAAGAACTCATCTTTATTTGTTTATCTTGCCAAACTCGAAATCAGTCCAAATCTGACACCTTGGACGAAAAATGATGTATCTTTTTACTCCGATGTCAAAACGTCGACCCGTTTTTTCCTTAGGAACTAGATTCAACCAACTCCATATTGAGATATAGCACGCACTCTAATTCAAAGTATTCCGGTCTATGAAAATTCAGCAAGATGACATTTTTTCTTGTCTTTTGGCCAAAAGGTTGGTGATGATGTGGTGGACGAAATTCTTTCGTGAGTTGAAGGTGAAAGTGAGCGGAATCAATTTGATGATGAAAAAAAAACTGATGGTGATGAGGTGGTGGGCAAATAAAAATAGGATGGTGATTGATCGCTTTCTAAATGAAAATCGAGAAAGTATGACTCTGATACCAATTAATATAGAACAAGTATAGCTTTAGAAAAAAAAGATATAGAAATCTCAATTAGTAGTAGAGAAGTGAAAAAAGATAAGAAATATATATAGACAAATTTAAACAATAAGCTAGAAGAAGATGAAGCTTTAGAGTAGAAAGATAGATAATAAACAAAGACACTCAACTGAGAGAATTCTTGATTGTTTTTCAATTCATAACAATCATAATGGGTTGGTTCTTATAAAATACTACAGAAGTTATACTCAAAGATATGGTTTCTTAGACTCAAGTAATGCAAAATAAAAACTACTTTTATTTAACTACTAATTAAAATTCTTCACGAACCAACTATAGGTATCCTATCCTACATCAAATTCTCTCCGAGTATTGAGTACCTCATCGAGCCTAGCTATACGTTCGAACTCGAACACAAGTTTTCAGGCTTGATTCTACTTGTTTTGTGTACAAGTTTGAATTTGAGATAAATGAACAACAATACTTATAGAATACTTACTAAATGCCGAAATATAACATGCAAAAACAATGGTGAACACACTATGGTTATAATTAATATGTGATAAACTATTACAATCCAACACATTGTTATAATAATATTCTATGTTTTAACAAAATTATGTAAAATACGAAAAGTTTCGAGTAGTCAAGCTCGAACTTTAAAATGTGCACATATTTGACTCATTATTATATTATTAAAATGAGCAAGCTCGAACCTGATGACCAGCCCTACACATGGATTAACGAAAGCCTTGCATAACAATGTATAAATTTTGGGCAGTTCACTCATTGCCAATTGGTTTCGAGTTCAATGCTCAAATTTAGTATGATATCATAATAGGTTATTGTAGTTGGCACAAGGGGTTGTTTACTCCAAATCAATCAAGTATGTTTGTCCACATATTAAGCTTCACCGTAATGGGGACTGTTAAGCTTTTTCATATAGTACTAACAGAAAATTGGGAGACTGAAAGCCTTACATAACATCCATCGCCTTACTCATGGAAGTTCTTAGTCCCTTTGTTTACCAGTTTGGAGTTGTCTAGGTAGGCCTCGCTTGGTTAAGGAGGCATTGTCGCCTGTTTTTAAGAGATGTGGTATATTGGGGGTATTAACGTGGAAGCACTAATTGGAGAGAGTTTGAGGATACTTAAAAGCAACGCTCAGTCACTAAAAAGGTGATTATTTCACTCGAGGCTTATCCCCCTATGGTCAAAGTCTATTACTATAGCAACACCCCAACTGGGATATAAATCTCAACACGCCCCCTCACGTGTGACGTATCTTGAGCCCAACACTTGTTAAATTGGGTGACAGGGAGATGTAAGGACCAATTGGCCACAGAAATGTTCTAATACCATATCAAACTTGGGCGCCCAAGATTTTAATGCAAGGCTTCAAATAGTTTAGGTGATTATATATGTACAACAGGGAGCTTTGCACCAAATGTGATAATCTATTAGTATGGAGTTACTGATCGTTGTGCACCTTTTTACTTCCATGTTTCATATGTTTTCCCTTCCTTAGTTCCATTATATGTGTAGGAGGATTCTGTCTTGCAAACAAAAAATCCAATTAAAGGTGAAAATACATTATATATCACCAACAAAAACATAGTAATGGGATGAGATATACCTACCACATAAAGATGAAAGATAGAAGAAACGATGACAAAAGTAAACTCGACAAAATCTAGAAAAAAACCAAATAAAAAAAAATAAAAAATGGAAAAAACAAAAGTCTTGAAGATGTACCAAAATGGCCATCAGCTCATCCATTCTGAAGAAAAAGCTAGAAAATGGGCGTCTCCATTCGTCCTAGATCTTTGACCAAGGAAGATTAATCATTTGCTCGATATAACCAACATCTTCAAAGTCGTAGGTGTATAATCAAAATGTCTTTGATTCCTCCCACACCAAAGGCCCCTCATTACCACAAATGGCACAATGCTCCATATCTTACAGGCTACAGCCCTTAAGGAATGCATTCATTAGAACAGGGAAGCTAATAGCTCCTTTACCAATCAAAAGAAACATCAAACACCTTGAATGAAGACAAACTAACAAAGAACCTGCAGGAATATGGGAGTGGATGAGAGTGCGAATTATTGAATCCGTAGCAGATATACATAGTGTGCATTATTGCTATAAATTCTACTGTAGTGATTTTTTCAATATATAGTTATGAATCAATGAGATTCTGCTTATTTTTTAATCTTACCACATGTGAAGTTATGCTACATTTATCTATATTTCCATCAGATATTCTTCACACAATTGTGCATAAATCTATTTTGTTTTTTACCATGTAATTGCTAGTTCTGGCAAAGGGAGGCAGCAAACTTGAGGCAGCAATTGCATAACTTGCAAGAAAATCATCGGTAACATTTTATTTTCTTACTTTCGTTTTATCGTATCTGAATGTCCAGAGGAAGCATAGGTGACTGTAAAGCAAATTTTGACTGTATAAAAATTTGATGACGATTTTTTCTTTTTTCTTTTTATTGAAGATGGGCATCCAACTTAAACCGTGATAAGTGGAGAGGCCCCAAGACATATATTTTCATGTGTGGCTTAACACATTGGACTAAACATCTCAACACTTTTTCTTTGCAATACAAAAAAAATCTATTTAACAAAATTTGGTCTCAACAACCCGCCATACAAGGGAGTTGCATTAAGACTGTAGAAGGAAGAAAAAATGTTTTATGAGCATATCTGGTTTATAAAGCTTTAGATGACCGTTACACCATCTGCTGTGACTACAGATTGAACAGATGAGCGTTACACCATCTGTTCATGAACAATTGAATAGGATCTATATAAACACAGACTACAGATCTATGCATACTAACTGAAAAAAGAGTATAATACAAAATGGCCTACACCAAACAGAAGTAAATCACAAATGAAAAAATAAATAATAGGAAAACTGAGTAACAGGTGTTGTGTCCTTAGCGTTAGTGTTGTTTGTGAACTACACATGCAACATTTGAGAATCAACCGCCATAGTAAGGACCAGTCTGCCAAAAGCTACTATATTTAATTATTTATTATAAACCTATTTATGTGAATTAGGGTTTCATATTGATAATTGAGTCCTATATTAGTTTCTATGTCATTAGGGGGAGTACTAGAATTGGATCTAATTAGTATTTTGAGGTTATTTAGTATAAGGGTATTTTGGAGTTATTATTAATTCCGAATTTATGATGTTTTATTTGTTTTAGAAGTTTTTATTCTATATAAATAAAGAGTTGTAGGATTTTGCCATAGTTAGTTTTGGGATTGAATTGAATTGATTTTATTGAGGATTTATGGAATTCGTTTAATTGCAATTGCGATTCCATCAAATTGGTATCAAGAGCTAGCTTTCAAAGTTTTTATTGTCTTTGAAGGTCTTAGTTAATTTTTATTATCATTGAAGAAGATAAAAGAATTAGACGAAAAAAAAATCGCTTCTACAACTCTAACGAAAGTATGTGTTTATTGTTTCTCCCTAAACAAAGATTTGATTTTTTTTTTAGGGTTAAAAAAAATGCAGTACTGTTCATCATCGTTACTGTTTCGCACTGTTCACTGTTGTTATTATTCATTGTTACTGTTCCCCACATATTGTTTGTGTAACTGTTCACTATTGTTGCTAGTCATCGTTACTATTCCTCATATACGGTTTACATACTGTTCACCGTGGCATTGTTCATTGTATTTACTGTTCACGTCACTATTCACAGCGGGAAAAAAAAATTATTCTTATGGCAACAACAATTAAAGAACTTAATCTGAAGTTTGAGGAATTAGAGAAGAGTGTGAATGATATAATTGTGAAAACACCTGGTTATAATGAAAAATTCATTGTTTTGAATAAAAAATTGAGAAATTGAAAGTGGATTTGACGACTTCTCTCGATGTACGTTTTGCTGAGTTACGAGATTTGTTGACGAATAGAAAGAAATCTTGTAGAGATAATTTGCCTCCTCCCATTATTGTGAATCGCCCTCCACCAATTGAGCGTGAGTTCAAGCCAAAAGCTGATATTCCAGAGTTTACAAGTATTTTGGAACCCGAGGTTTGTCTTGAGTGGATTACCAAGATAGAAAATGTGTTTGCTTATCAAAATATGTCAAAAGATCGCAAGGTTTCTTGGGTTGCTACTAGGCTTCACGGTTTTGCTCTAATTTGGTGGTCAAAGTTTCTCCAACAACGTCTGCGCCAGAATTTGGGTCAAGTCACTACATGGGAGCACATGAAAGAAGCTTTGGTTACTAAGTTTGTGCCTATGAATTATGCGCAACAATTGTACGGGAAGTTGCAAAATTTGAAACAAGATCCTAAGATTATGCAAGAGTATACCGAGTCCTTTTATCGTCTACAATCACGTTGCAACCTACCAGAGAGAGTGAAGAAGTCCGCATTCGTCGTTATCTGCATGGTCTTAGGGGAGATATTCGGTATGATTTAGTCCATGTACGAATTGTCACCTTCGAGAAAGCTTATAGTTTTGCTTCTGAGTCTAAGAAGAAAATGAGTTATATGTCATCTTACAGAGCTACTCCCATAGGTCCAAAGAGAATTGTCAAGTGCTACAGTTGTGGGAAAAAAGGTCATGTTCAAGCAAATTGTCCTAAGAAATCAGTTTTGACTATTGCTATGGAGTCACCTCAACTTGAGACGAATGATGAAGCATACATAGACACATATGAGGGAATTCTTACTCCAACAGATACAGGGTTCCCTATGCTTCTAGCACATGTTTCGCCAATACATGAGTCTGCACGTGGTAATGTTTTCCGACAAAATGCTACTTTATATAATCCACTGGCTTCTAAAACTTGTCCTGCTCATGTGGTTTTGGCTTCTAAAACTTCTAAGAAGGTGCATCCTTTCAAAGTTGGAGATTTTGAGGAACTGGCAGAGATAGTTCGAGTTGGTGTTCGCATGGGAGATTTTAGTGACTATGTTCTTTGTCATGTGAGTAGTCTTGATGCATGTGACTTGGTCTTAGGCACCACTTGGCAGTATAGTGTCCAAGCTGTTTATCGTGCTTGGGAGCAGACTTATCGTTTTTCTCAGGGTTGACGTGTCTTTACACTGCGTAATCAGCCATTGCATAAGATGTCGTCTCCTTAGATCGTGCTTGCTAAAGTTGGGAAGGATGCTTATCTGCCACCTCATCGTCGTAGTGATTGGAGATCTAAGAAAACTTTTAACTCGTCGTAGTTTAACCTATGCAGTCAAACTGTTAAACGTGTAGAGGCACTAACTAGGTGTTGTGGATAACCTAGTCGATAGGAGAGAGCCTATGCGGCCTTAGGCTTAGGCACTAGAGTCCAAAATCCACAGGGTATAAAGGAAACAGGGAGATTACATGTCTGCAACTTTGTAGTCTGTATATGCATATACTGGGAAATTTAGGAGGTAGTTTCATAAGGCCGAGAATGTATTACAAGGCAATAAACAAGTGGGTTAGGATTCCTTGAAAAAAGATTGATTTAGATCTGTAGTGGACTCACTCTCCTAACCTATGACAGTTTATGTAAAATATTATTGCCTTCGCATTTATGGTTTCACATAATATACGCATTCACATGATCCTGAATACATCCAAAACATGCAGAGTTGCAGACTATATAAACAGCAAATCAGTAACACACAGAATCAAGCTAAAAATTTGAAAGCTCTACCGTATGGACAAATGCGACCTTCCACAATATTCATGTCTGCCCGTTCTCTTGGAAACATCGAAAACATGCAAAACCAAACTTAAGGGACAAATAAGACCTCCCACTATACACATCTGCCTGTACTCTTGTATACATCCCAAACATGCAGCCTACATAATAATTTCAAACTAGTAGCACATTAGAAATCAAGTTGATGGATTAAATATTGTAATTTTAAGGTAGGCAATAGCTGGTATTATTTGTATTACATTACTATTCATATGCCTTTAACGGCCTCAATATCTAGAAAATCATACATTCATCCATTCTGAAAATCACAGGAAATTGATGGGAGAAGAGCTTTCTGGTCTGAGTGTCAAAGAGTTACAAAATCTGGAGAACCAGTTGGAAATAACTCTACATGGTGTTCGCGTGCAGAAGGTCCAAAATACTAGATCCCAACACTAATTACTCTTCAGTCTTCTTATTATCTCCTTACAGAGAAAAGGTATAGACCTTAACAAGGTTTTGATTCTGGCAGGACCAACTTTTGACAAATGAAATACAAGAACTAAACAAAAAGGTCTCTCCAGAACAATAACTACTATTCCTCCCATTTTACTGCATCGAGGGTACTTAGATGACTAATTTCTAATGAATTCGTTACAGGGGAACCTCATTCACCAAGAAAACATGGAACTGTACAAGAAGGTAAACCTGATTCGTCAAGAAAACATGGAATTGTATAAGAAGGTACTGGTTTATGATTCCACAACCTAATACAAACTTCCTGTGTCCCACAAAAAGCGTTATGCATACTCATTTCATTCACTTATTGATTTCTCATTACAAAATTCAAGATTAAATGCAAGACATTTATTTTCCTAAGTGAAAGCATAAAAAAATTTGTCCATCAGGTTTACGGAACAAGAGATGCAAACAGAGCAAACAGAAACTTACTTCATGCAAATGGTTTTAGTGTTTCAGAAGACTTACATTTTCCCATCCATCTCCAGCTAAGCCAGCCAGAGCACCAGAACTATGAGAGTCCAACAAGGGCTGCTAAACTGGGGTAAGTTAATCAATTTAACATCTGGAAGGGTAAACTATTTCAATCAATTATTGATCTCAAACATGATTCCTTGAAAATCGCAGCAGACTACAATTGCAATAGAACCGCTGGTTGAACTGAGGACAACTTTCTGTTGACCTGATGAATAAAATTTTCAGTGATGGAATAGTATGCTTCTTTGCAGTGCAATGTGCTATATGAGCTAGACATTATATTTAGTAGAAAGAACTTTGACACATGTGACACGATAAATGAAGCCAGTATCTATGTAAATTTACTTATTAATAAAGGTGCACCGGATATACCAGTTCTTTTTATTGTCTTAAATCTTTGCTATTATTGAAAATAGTAGAATAGTGATTATCAAATTGTGTCTGGCCACTGGACGCCATTTTTATCATCTTGATTACAAAAGTTTCCACAAATCAATTAAATACATCCACCAATAACGAACACACAGCACACACGCACACACTGCAAAACCTCTAAAACGTGAATGTGCTGAAAATGTAATGTGAGAATGTGCCTTAAAAAAATCTGCATGCATCGGGAAACATGTTATTCGAAAAAGAAGAAACTATTTTGATGCTGTCAGAAAGACCCTTTCTCTGATTAGGTGTCCAGAAAATACTGTCATGTGCGTACGCATTTTTCCCATCGACCTCATCAAAGTAAAGCTTAGTCCATAGTGGCCCTCGAATAATGGTAGATTAAACATTTCTTGATACTGATTTAAGGAAACTTTACCAAGGAATTCATCTATAATAATTCTCAACCAGTACTGAAACCGGGTTGAAAATGCTCACATAAACCAAATTGGCTGATTTCCAGAGTGAAGCTCCGCCAAGTAAGGGCCAAAAGTTCATGGATCAATGACATGTGGCAATCAGCAAGTAGGATAAGTATTTGCAATGAACATCTATAATTGTCTTCTACAAAAGGTTCAAAAAATGCCCTTAACAACTACATCTGCATGTGGAGTCGAAATCTACAAACGCAATATCTTCCTAAAAATAGTACCTCATACTCTTCTAATAAGCTTGACAACATAGCAGATCATAATTTAAGTGAAATGACTCCAATACGTGTTCGGGTAAGTAAGCTACAAATAGCACTACCTCACCTTCCTAACAGAGCACTTAAATTAAGTTTTTGAAGTACTCCTTTTCTCTATATCTAGAAAATATTCCACTGCAAGAAAAATGCCAGTTTAACGACCATTCTGGTGATTCTCTTATTACACAGGGTCTTCCTAATACAATATTAAAGGAGGTTATGTTGTCAGGCTATGTACAAATGATGCCTGGCGATCATAAACCCACGCATTAGGAAGTCATGTATGTTTATAGTCAAAAAAAATTGACAGAACTATCGCCTGATAGTAGTTGTCCTAGTTCTGCAAGTAAAGGATTCAATCTGATTATAAAATATCTTTATGGCTGCAGAATTTCAATAAATAAAAGGTACAACCATGTGAACAGCATTAACTCTTTTTGTTTAATATAGATAATACGTATTTATTGGTATAATAAAAAAGATTACATCAACCAAGACATTATCCTTAAGACACTATCCATAGAATAGTATATCAAGCCCCATAAACCCCGAATATCCCATCTAAACCTGTTTACAGAACTAAAATCCCTGACCCTTAATGCCCACCCCCACCCAACAACAACAATAGCAGAAACTCACCATTCCTTTCCTCCATTCTGGCCTTCAACCTGCCTGCACAAACCGGAGAATCCTGCTTCAAATAACCTACTAAAGTAGTCACATGCCCATGTATTCATTCCCAATCCCAGCACCCTCATATCTACTAAAACTGTTCAGCATATGTATTGTGCAGACAAACCTTGTTAGGATATTTGGCCTATCTGAGATGGTAAATTCTAGACCATTTTAAGGTAAGCACTCGATCTGGGAATATATATATGGTCAGGCTACTATGTTGACAACCACACATTGAAATGAGCTGATTTTTTTGGAGATCATATCCATAGTGGGGAGATCATATCTACCAAAAATCGGCTATTAAATCATTGTGTTTAGTAGGGGAGTCAATTCGGGGTGTCATTTAGGGGTGTCAACGTATATATATTTGGGTATATATATACCCAAATATGGTAGCAGTATCCTATCTGATATGTTAGTCCTACACTAAGACGAGGTACAACAATAAGATTCTAATGAAGGAATCGAAATCAACCAAGGGCTATCTCACAGCTACACAGCATGCCAAAATAACCTTCTTGACTTGTGACTGCAACTCGTACACATAAGAACTTTCGGGTAAAGTGACTTTGCCGTTAGCAAATGAACCAGAAAGAGCATACTGAGTTAAACTCCTGAAGATATGAGTTACAATTCTCATATTGTAATAATCTCTATTATAAATGTAGGTGGTCAAAGAATCTTCTGCTATGAAAAGCTAAACAATCATCTGAACCATTGTGACTGGAAACTCAATAAAGACGAGTGTTTCCTAAACAGTGTCCAACCATTACAGTGATATCCCATTCTTGAACAATACCTCAAGGCACTCATGAGTTCAGATCCTCTCTCAACATGCAGGGAGCACATAAGTGCCACAGTTTCATTCTGAAACCACCGCATCGTGACCATCCAGAACTTCCAAACATATTACAAACAATTGTGACAGCTTATTTTCATCAGATTAATTCTTTCCATTTCTAACAGATACTTAAAGAGTTCCCAATTGACATCAATGCACCATCTGTTCATGATGTAGATTAAACCAGCAGATGCAACAATTGTTAAAAACCACACTTTATTAAAAAGTAAACAAGAACCCGAGTTCTTCAAAGAAAACGAAGTCTCCTTTTTAATCTTTATTCATCAACATGAAGTCAGCTAAAATGTTTTCTCTATTACAAAAGATCTGTCTTGCTATTCAAGACCCCACCAAAATCGAAACTCCTAACGTAGCCTGACCCTATTTAAACCTGGGGAATTTCCAGACTTTCTTACACAAAATAAAAAAAAAATAATAATTAATAAACATCAAACCCATAGATTCACCTCATCAATCTCCCATGCTAAGAAAATTTTGACCTCAAATTGAAGGCAATCCAGGACCTGACTAGTAGACCATGGCACTGACCACACCATCCTCCCGAGGTTGCACAGAATTCGTCCACAAGTTTTACCCTTGTAGCGGCTCACTGAGCTGAAAATTGTCAATCTAAAAACGATCGAAAGTTGGCTTATACATCTATCTTGATGACTGATATATACCCATCAATACTAATGTCAGAAAAAATCTCCAAAAGAATTCCTTGAAATACTTAATTGTCAATCTAAATACTGGAACCACATTTTGGTCATATTGGTCAAGAAATCAGACCAAACAGGACCAGGAAAATTCGCAACTTTAACCTTTTGGGTGTCAATAGAAATATACAATGATAATTCTGGAGAGTAGGGTTTTTTATTTGCTCGTCAAACATCTACATGAAAATCTGCAAACCTTTCAGATGTACATCATAATTCTTCGCATAAACGCCTTTCCAAATAGGGAACATAAAGGACAATATATCACCAAGGTCGTTATCCAAAATTTGAAAGAAATCCACGGGATTATAAATATCAAACCTATTGATTTTATGGTGGAAATAGCTTTATCAATCGGGAAGAGATCTACAGGAATGGAAACCTCAACTTGCTCTTCAAACACCTCCCAGAAAGGATCTTCTTTAGCTACCTCCATATTAACACGTATGCAAGAAGATTTATTAACAAGTTCATCCCTAAAAACTAAGAAGAAATCAGCAATATCAAAAACTTCAGAGTTTCAAACTTTTGTCCAGTTAGTCTCACCATTTTCTTCATCAAACATGTGAACAAAATAATCAACCTCTTCATTTTCCTTGAGGCTTCTTTGTTCATCTGCAACTTCAGCAAGATCATGATTAATATCTTCTAGAGACTTTGTCAGATCGGAAAACTTATATACAACTTTCTCAATCAAATCCAATTGTTGTACTGCTGGTTTAGACGTTCTCTCAAACACAATCCTAGGGTATGCATAGGGATTCTGACAACACGGTTGGTAAGGAACAGCATATTGATGAGTATGCCATGATCTGTATTTTGACAAAGGAAGAAACAAAATTCTACTTGACATAAGCCAATAAACCTCTCTCTCAAAAAAATAAGAAAACACCTGATGGTTTGAGTGCTCAACACTGATGGACGCTATGAGTGGTAGACTGGTAGTGCTGCGGCTGCTGTTGCTACAGAATTTATGGAACCCTTAACAGCAGTGGTGAACTTATGGTTGCAATGAAAGTGCCTAACAGGTCTTAGCAGAATTTATTGCAAGTGCCCCGCTTACCCAACTAATCAAACCAGATAGTGGTGTTTGCCCAATAGCTGTTGGCATGGTATGGCGGCGATTAGTGTCCAAGGTTGCAAAGAAAGGAGTAGCAAAGGATATGGTCCGGTACCTACAGGATTTTCAATTCGGTGTTGGTGTACCTAGCGGTGTAGAAGCAATTTTGCATGTTGTCAATCACATGGTCCACGCCAATAGGAAAACACTTCTCTCAGTATGATGCTAGTGAACTTTCAAAATGCTTTCAACCTTGTTGACTGAGGATCTATGTTAAGAGAAGCTTACCTTCGATGTCTAGCTATAGCTCCATGAGTAGAATACATGTACAGTTAACCAGCTAAGTTGTATTTGTGACAGGATTATATTTGGTCATCAACTGGTATTCGACAAGTTGATCCTCTAGGGCCACTCATTTTCTCCTTGGACAATGGGACCTTGATTGGTGAAACAGAGCAAGTCGCAACAGCAATGCATATCATTCAGGAAGGAGAGCCCAGTCTTGGACTCATCCTCAGCGTGGCCAAGACAGATCTTTCGGCCATTAGTAGACCCTTGTTGCTCCAACCCTGATCTCTTCCGTCCAGGCATATCATGTACTCAGCATGGTGTTAAGTTGCTAAGAGGGACAGTCAGCACAGATGCATTGTTTATCCAAAGCCTTGCCCGAAAAAGAGTTGGAGAAATCCTTGCGTTTAATAAACCTGTTACCCAAATTGAAAGATTCACAGTGTGTGAGAAAATCTTGGGTTAATAAACCTGTTACCCCAGTTGAAAGATTCAGTGTGACTTGATTTTGGTTCAAGCGGGGACAGGGCTAGTAAAACTTGTGCTCCCTTCGGCGCACTTCAAGAAAGAAGACGAATTTTTTGACCACTCTTCGCCCTTCAGGTCATTGTTGTCTCAAATGGACCCAGTTTTGATCGTCTTCAGTGGCGCCTATCAACGCTTCTATGACTTGGTGACCGTGGTATCTACTGCAGATGTTAGTAGATTTTCATTTGTTGCCTCGGATTAGTGCCTGTAACGATCCACCTCATCCTACCACACTGACCATGCCGATACTCCCCACTTAGCCACTGCGAACCTCCCTAAGGGGTTTTGTCCAAATAGGACTTCCCAGGACGTCACCCATCCAGAAAACTACTCCTGCCTCCTCAGCCAATTGTGCTTGAAAAGGCCTCGACGTCAAAACTTAGATAATTAGTCATAACCAAAATGTTTGGACAACCACCTAAGAAAAGTGAGATCACACTAGGGCGCAACCGTCACCCACACTGCCAGAGGTCCACAGTGGCTAAGTGGGAAGTATTTGAGTGTCTTCACATACAACAGATTTTCTCCTTGCTATTCCTATGGAGGGGCTTGGATAGTCCTATGGAAGGGCTTGGACAATGTATATCCCCAGTTCAATATTGAGTTGTTCTCTGCTATCGCCTCGTGATTCCATTATCTGTTGATGAAGCTTTATGCCCCATAAAAAGAATCAGTTACCTGAATCAGTTACAACCATCACTTCATGACCATTTCAGTTGTAGTTAGTAAGCACATGTTATAGATGTATCCAATGTGAAAAGTGGATGACAAATTGAGATAGCTTTGTGAATTTGTTGAGTCCAAATCACTCTTTGAGAATATAACTACATGTCACATACTCAGGACAGTCAACACGACTAACTTGGAGAGCTAGGAACAAACTGCAAGAACCCGAGGTCTGTGAATGATGAATGTCATGGACGTGTCAAACTAGACTTATGTGATTATGTCCCCAAGTTCTCCTGGGCCTAGACATCAATTTTAGGTTCTGACCATGATACTTGGTCAGGGGATTCTACTAACAATGTAAAAATCCGCTTTTGGGTTCGAGCTCTACCAATTGGAACCCCAACAACAAACGAGTAAGTCCTAATCCAATGCTCTTTATCATTTTCTTTATGCTCTTTGGACTTCCAACCAATCGTATCTCCAGATGGGACGCATGTCAAACACATAAGATATTAGACTCTCATATTGCTGCAGAAGCTAACCCCACCAATCCACCATGCACTAATTCAAGAAAAATGTACAAACTTATCACCAATATAATTTTTTTCACGATACCCATGATTTTACCATCAATAGCATGGTGACAAGTGGCGACAATTACAATGTGGAAGTCAACAAGTCAAAAAATGCTCTAATGGTCATCAAAGTCCATTAATGCCATTAATATCAACATAACCACAAACTTAAATTCAACCACGAGTTACACTTTGATCTCTTATAAATTCGGAGGATTCTTCATTATCAAAACACATACAAGGAAGTTCACAACCACCAGTCCTCTACTCTTTTCCACCATCTCAATTGTAATATATACACACAATTTCATAACAATAAAATCATTTCCCATTCTGTGAGTACGTGGGCAACTATCAACGCTGAACCACCTAAATACATTTGTCATGTTTCTATTTCTTTAGCAAATTCTATTTATAACAAATGCCAATTTCGCTCTAGAAATTAAAATTTACATTTGGCGTTGTCTGGGGGACATAACAAAAATTCATGTTCCTTTACAAGTTCAACAGTTGAACAGTTCAAAAACGACACAAAACATGCTCATGTTGATCAAACCCAGTAGCATATTTAACAAAGTTGTGCTCTATGCAATGGGGCGAGTTACAACGTTTCACCAAATAGCAGTGGAGCTGGCTGATAGATAATTGTTCTTCATTGTCTTGGGTGAGTTAATTACATGAGCATGTTATTAGACGACTATCGTTACATGCATGGTCTTTATAACTCGCATTCCATGCACCATGGTGGTTAACCGTTATTGGAATGGCCAATAGCAAGTTTGACCAAACTATTTACCACCTATGTGCATTTATATACCATATATATCTCTTATAAAATGCTTTTAATGTTGTATTGTATATCTTTCTCATGAATCATGTGGGCATACCACTTCTGAGTTTTTACCATATCCTTAGACCATGAGTAACCTAGCTTATTAAATGTACATAGCATACATAAATTTCTTATTTGGCTATGATACATGTACAACAACCCTTGTACGTTATTCCACTCTACGTGATATGCAAATTTCACCATGGGAATTGCTTATGACACGTGAATTCTGCTACTCACTATTATCTCATATATATAGATGTGCTCACACACGTTTTTGCTACTAATGAACTTCTTGTAGCTCGATCATTACAAGACGACCAAATTATGCACGCTAAAGGCTACAATTATGCTCCATAATGTATATCATTGAACTATTCCACTCACCAACAATAGGTTGCAAACTTGGGTTACTAAAACACCCAGCTCGCACCTCAACATAGTTCTCATGCCGCAACAGCTGAGCTCATACACGAAACAACACATTCGAATAAGCCTTCTAATTTGTATACAACTTGTTAACTCGTTCAGGGCTGTCAATCAAATCGGTCTCATGTCACACAACTTACTGGGAGCACAACAAACTCTCAACTGGTGGCTTATTTTCTCGACAACCCAACAAATATCAAGCTATCTAGAGGAGGCTGTGTAAGTACATGATTTTACCACCAATAGCTTGGGGACAAGTGGCGATAGTTGACTTTGGGATTATATGCACCACTACAAAAACAATTCCAAATAAACATCACCTAAAGTTCATATTTCCTAGTTAACCTAGATTGATCATTACCAAAAACTAATAATAGAAGGCACCGTTTATGATCTGAACTCTGAAGTCATTGAAGATAGGTAACTTCTACGACTGTGAAGTGTAAACACATAAAATTCACTAGAAAACGAAAAATGGAATCATTCTCTTTACCTGAGATGAGAAAAGCATGACAAAGCACCATCCAGCACCTTTGTTTCTTTGCAGAATTCTAGCTGAACTGCTACAGAGTGAGAACAAGTGATGTTAGACAAATATACATAAGGAAAAAGATAAAAATAGTAAAATTCTAACAACCATGTGTTACTGCGTAAGAAGACAAAAACACGAACAGTTAACAAAGTGAGTTAGGATTCAAGTAATAAAGAACCTTACATAGTGAATCAACATGAAAATATTTATAACACAGTTCGGTACGTAATCAGCATTGATCGTTTTACACAGATTCATCAAACACGAAGAGAACAGACATAACATTTGAAGAATTAAGGGGACAAACAACGAAGAAGATGAAGATGAAGATGAAGATGAAGATGAAGAGATCTGGAAAAGAGAAAGTGAGCTGGAGAATGAAGTTTTGACATGATGAAGAGAGTAGTAGTGGAGAGTAGATAAAGAAAGAAGAAACTAGAAGAAGCTAGAAGAGAAAAAAGAGACGATGGAAAAAAATATCTATTCAGAATTTCGGTTGTGAGGGATTATTTTATAGCAGAAGACCTGATGCCCCCACTTTCATCTCCACGTGTCTCCTTTTATTTTATTTTTCCTTCTCCTCGTTTTTCTCTTTCTGCGTTCTGGGGAACAAAAAAGAGAGCGAAATCAAAGCAATTCCACAGGGACTTACTGATTTTTTGTTATACAAAATGTCGCGGAAGTTTATGTAATACTAATTTATACATGTTGCGTCGAAATTTAGCACTACCGATTTCTTCAATAATTCAATGTATAGATTGTCGATTTTGATTGACTGAATTTTACATGTTGTGTCGAAATTTAGCACTACTGATTTTCTTGACTCGAGAGAAGATCATTGTTGGGCATTGTACTCGCATCAGTTCGCCAAGTTGTAAATAGTTAAAATGAAAATTGTTAAAAAAATTAAAGAGAAACAATTTTTTGTGAATCTCTCATTAAGAAAAGAGAAACAATTTTCTAAAAATATAAAAGATATACAATTCCTATACATAAATTTTAGTTTTTAAATTAAGAAGACTATCCTAAAATTATTGAAGAAGGATGTGGTTCAATTTTAATAGAGATTAGAAAGTCAATTGTAATTAATAAATAGGAGAGATGTAATTTAAATAAACATAAAGAGGTGGTTCTAAAATCTTAAAATTGAGAGATTATAAATATATTGTTCGGTTGAAAAGTGTGGTTCCTACAAACCCGGCTATCATATAGTGTAGAGATGTTAGTGTAGTACACAAGCGCTATTGGAAATTTTTAATGACTTCCTAGTAAAATATAATGAATATCATATTGTCACAAGAGGAGAGCCTTAGAAAGTTAGGAATACAATATGGGAGACGGTGCTATAACTTTTAAAAAATTAAATAAGCTTATTTCTTAGTGAAAAATTATGAGCGTCATACATTCATATAATCATCGCCATCTCGGGACGGAGCCTTGGGGAGTTAGGAATAGAATATGGCCATATGGGAGACAATGTCATAACTTAACAAATTAAATATGCTAAGTACTATGAAGTAAAAACTGGTGAACAAACAACGTGTTTTTGTCATGTAAATAACAAGTATCATGGTTGTTGGGACGACTCAATATCTATCATTTTTCCAACGCATAATTATACTCTACCGCCTAGCATTTCGGAGCTAGGCAGTTTAAGCACCTATTAAGCCCCTCGACCGATCCGATCAAGAAAAAATTTAGAAGTCTGAGCGGGTGTTATAAAATGGCGATTTCTTCCGCTTAATCGGCAATTAATCGGAAAATTAGTATAAAAAAAGCGTCGGTTAATAAGTTTGAGTCGGAATAGGTTTTTTTTTTTAAAAAAAAAATTAAGCCCAAAAAAAAACCCAACAAAGAAAAGTCCGCGAATCTATATATTGAAAACGTTTCACTTCACCGATAAAAAATAATCAAAACCGTAAAAAGTGAAAAACCACCAAAGAAAACTCTTAGGCCAGCTAGCATTCCACCACTCAGACTTGTAGTTTTTTTATTTTATTTTGTTTTAGGTTGTTATATCACTTATATGTGACATGTATTATAGATTAACTAAAGAGATTAATTCCAATTAATCGCTATAAGCTCTTGGAGCGACTTGTTTCCGATTAACGCTTAAACTACACAGTTTTAGAACAAACTAAGATTCAGGTGTTCTACACGTATCTCGTCTGCGGTGTCCTAATTACATTTTTCTTGGATATATAATTACCACACTTTTGTAACTAATACAATGTAAAAGTTGTTGTCCCCCAAGTGTCTCATACTATTTTAACATGCACATCTACCATTGGCTGTGCTGTATTATTGAACTTAATTATGTTGAGGCTCAAATGAGTCTTAAAGTATGTTCATGTTTCCTGATAATACAACATGGGGAATGGTAGCTCAGCATGTCTACTGCCTTACTACTTGTACACAGTCCAATCGTGTCCCTATTCCCCACAAAAATAATGAAGGTGAAGTACAACCGTGATTCAAAGCTGCAAAAGTAAATGCAAAACCCAAAAAGTGCGAGTTTCACCCCACGCACAGTGCCAGACACAACTAGAATTCGCGTCCCACGTACAAAACAAAGCCACTTTTAGTCCTTGACTGGGTTTACAAGTGGTCTGTGGTATGAAATAGACTTGGACATCACTTCAATTGTGTCTGGAACAAACAAGGACACCGTGAGAGGGTGCGACATCCATTGCCAATTGCGTCCTATGTTTCTATCTCTTGGGAATTGTCTCTACTTAAAACATAAAAAAAGTCTTATATATTTTGCCAGTCATCCTCCACTCTTACTCCCTCCATTCTCTCTTTTCCAACCTCTTTTTTCCACCAAAATTAACATAAAACCTATCTTTCTTTCATTTACAATTTTTTTTATCACTAACCAAACCACCAAAATCTCCCCACCTTTTATTTTTTTTCTTATTATTATTAATCTTATTCTTCTCTTCATTATTTCTTTCTTCTTCTTCTTCTTCTTTTTCTTCCTAACATCAGTGTAGACAGGGCCAGGAATTCGATCGGGGAGGGCCAAAAATCCCAATAGATTACAACATAAAGTAAACAAAAAATGTCAACATAGCCAGCCCACCATGTTTCAGGCCTAAGAAATAAAGATGGATCTGGGCGACCCAAACACTATCATCTCTACCCGCTTGCAAACATCCATCTCCTTCTCTACACTACTATATTTTTTTTTATCAAAATTTAAAGGGGGGCAGTGGTTTCTGCTCTCCCCCCTCCGGTGGTTCCGCCCCTGAGTGCAGACCGCCTTCGCAGTTTTCTAATATAATATCCTCTATAATCAATTCATCGCGCCACCATCATCATTAGGGGTGTCTACAACAACTGGAAAACCGACCAAACCAATCTGAACCGATTATTTTCTAGCAGGTCCTGTTTGATTTTCAGTTCCTAAATATTAAAACCGAACCGAAAACACAAGTAATCATTATTATCCTTTTATCTTTTTCTTCTTCTTCTTCTTTTTCACTAGCAACATCACCATCTCCTTTATTAAAACTTTATTTTAATTTTGTCTCCACTTTTATAGTCTCTATTTACTAATACAATGTCACAAATGCACAATGGTATCGTAGTTGGTCTTGGCATTCAAGGGTCACAAGTTCCCACTGAATTCATGCATAGTCTCCATTAGTATGTGTGGCTTTCAATGCCTCTACTGTTAAACCATTACAATCAAACTTCTTATTACGTGGCAAAACAACACTACTACTAAAGTAGCACGCCAAAATTATTCTGACTTGAAATTTTCTCATCTCCAATTTTCAAAATTATATATAAATGTTGTTTCTCACTTTTTTTTTTTTTTTTTTTTTTTTTTTTTTGGTCTCACTCTCACACTCATTCCAATTCTCACATGCATTATCCCAAAATCTCAAAATTTTCATTCAAAATCAGCATTAGAAATCTTATAGCATCATAAGAAAAAAAAACCCAAATCTAATTCTCTACAATTACCCCTCATTCTCATTCTCAAAATTTTATGTGCTCTTTCCGCTCATTTTTACCATACTCATCTCAATCTTTCTCATCTCATTTTGCTTTTTTCCTTCGCCGAACCGCTTAAGGTTCACGGTTTGAATTTAGATGGTCTTAAAACTTGTTATCTTATTGATTTCATTAAACCCAAACCTTTTGCAATCGAACTAGCCCAATATGTCAACTTGTAAGTCCCTAGTAATATTTGGGGGTGTGCACGATTCAGATCAGGTCGTTTTTTAAGTAAAACCAACGTCGAACCGAAGTGGTCGATTTTAGATATTTCAATTCGGTTCAGTCTGTTTTCAGTTCTCAATAACAAGCGAAAGAAAACTACATCCAAAAAAATTATCTAAAAAAAATTATAAGAGATTTTTATTTTTTTTACTATTTCTCTACGACTCAATCAATAATTAGTAATGAAGATTGGTTTTAATTAGTTTTGTATGTGATATTTTTAAGTTTTTCATTTAATAGCCACACTAAACCTTGTAATAGGCTAATAGCATCTCAAAACCTCAAAATCACAATAGGAAAAAAATTCAAAACCACAAATTGTTAAAATTATCTAATTACTAAAGATGGAATTTATCATTTAATGGTTAAACGTTTAAATTATTTAACCTAATAACTAATACAATCAGTTCGGTTTTATTCGGTTTCAAAAGTTTACAAATCGAGAACTGAACTGAAGATGTCGGTTTTCTAATTTTTCCAAACCGCACCGAACTGACATCAATCAAAAAAACCGACTAAAAATGCTCGATTTGGTTCGTTTTGGTCAGTTTTAATGCTTACTCCTAATAAAATTATTCCTCATTTCTAGTGGAAGTAGGAATGCCAAACCACCTAAGGGTGTGTTTGTTAACGGGCAAATGGGGGTGGCTAATTGTATTTTCCCATTATAAGTACCATTTGCCAATGTTTGGATGTATTTAAGGGCATTGGCAAATACAATTTAGAATTAGCTGGCAAATCAAATTTTCCCACTATAAGTGGGAAAATAGAAAACACCTCCCCCAAAGTTGGATTAGCCACCCGGTATTTTCTCACTAGAGTAGGAAAAATAGAAACACCTCTCCTTTTCGATCTCTCCTCTCTTTCTCACTGCCGCCTCTCTTGCTCGATCAACTCGCTCTCTTCTTAGGTATTCTCTCTCACTCTCATCTCTAATCTCTCTTCTCTATTTCTCTCTCAAACTATCGGGCTCTCTTTCTCTCAATCTCTCTTTCTCTCTCAAACTCTCGGTCTCTCTTTCTCTCAATCTCTCTGTCTCACATTTTTTTTTTTTTTTTTTTTTTTTGTTTCTATCTTTCTAAGATTTAATATTCGTTCTCCAGCTCCAGTTCCAACTCTCGCCGCTTTAATTTCGTTTTTTAGGTTTTAATTTAGTTTGCTTTCATTTTTGCAAACAAATACTGACAAATCTATAGTGGGTAAACACTGGCAAATCTTATATTTTCCCACTATAAATTTGCCATTTTTTTTTTCGCTAACAAAAAGAAGTTTGCCAGTTAACAAACACACCCTAAATACTTGTATCATATTTCTATTTCTTTAGCAAATTTTATATAAAATGCCAATTTCACTCAAAAATTGATATTTACACTCTACTGTGCAAAAAACCGGAAGAACCAACAAAACCGGTCGACCCTAATCAAAACAGGCTGGTTTTCAAGTACTGACGGTTCGGTTGAAAAAATATAACTCGACTTGGTTAGTTCAGTCCTCGGTTTTCAAAAGCAAAAACCTTAACTTTTAAACTCGAACCGAACCGACTTTTTGTTAAAATATAATAAATGTGCTTCTAGCCCTTAGATCTTAGACGGTTGTATCTTTAATTAAAATAGTAACCCTAAAAACAAACTTCCTAACCCTAAAAGCAAACTTTCTAGCCGCTCTCATCTTCTCATTTCTCAAACAACATTTTCTTTTAGCCACCCATCTTCTATCTCACCTCCAATTGTTTTCCTCTCTCTCTCTTCAAGAATTGATTTGTAATGAATCAAATTAATGAAGGTTCAATGAAAATAGATGTTTTAGATGAAAATTCGGAAGATATCAAATTGAATGAATTTAGTTATATTCCTCAAAATTGATATAGTAACTATTCATTTTTTTTCTTTGATTTTGCTTGAAATCAAAACTTATTTCATTGTTATGAAATAACCGAAAAAACCGAAAAAACCGACCGAAATATCAAGCAAAATCAAAGAAAAAAAATCGGTTCAGATCGGTTCCTAATTTGAATGGATCGGTTTGGTTTCTCATATTTGAAAACTGACAGAGTCGATTATCCAAACCGACCCGTGCACACCCCTAATTTAACTTAAATAAATTAGGTAATATGTCCTTAAATCAAATAACTCATATAGGCAAGAAAATTGCATCTATCAATTCCCCCTCCCCCCCCAAATAAAATAAAAAAATTTATAGAACTAGACATGCCCGCAAATCCAATATCCAACCAACGGCTATTGTTATTCTCAATTCCCCTTCCCCCACCCCAATAAAATAAAAAAAACTATGAGAACTAGACATGCCCGCAAATCCAATATCCCGCTATTGTTATTCTCGATTTCAATTTGTTTTTAGAGAAATCATAAAAAAGTTAACTATTTCCAAGTAAAATGGGAAAAGGCGGATAAAGATATGTCCAATGAGACCTAAAATGAGTCATGATCAAATTCAAGTAAAAATTGACTGCCCTAGTCTAAAGCCAAAAATAAAAAGTGCACCTAGTCAACATATTTCAAGACCTCTATTAAACATTTCTGCATCTAAAACAATTTTAAAAATGGGAACTACAAAGACTAAGAGTTCATTGTGCATATAAACAAATGATCTAGTTGACTTTAGGCTATCAAAAATTTCATATATGCACCACTACCAAAAAATTCCAAATGAGATAAATTTCATATTCCCTAAATATCGAGGCTAAAATAACTTTGACTTTAGGCCCCGACTTTTGGTTAAATTTTGGGGCCCTTTATAATTTTATACCCACTAGACCTACTTTAAAGGACTCAAGGTTATTAGTCCACTCAAACATTGGCCCACGTCCCATCTTTAAAAAGCATTTTTAAAGGGAGGGCGGTCTCTAGCGCTTAGGTTGGACTTTAGGCCCTAGAACTAGACATGCCCCGACTAAATCCAATATCCCGCTATTGTTATTCTCGATTTCAATTTGTTTTTAGAGAAATCATAAAAAAGTTAACTATTTTAAGATTTGAATGAGTTTAAAAGACTTAAATCTAATGTAAATTATCATGTCCAATGAGACCTAAACATGAGTCATGATCAAATTCAAGTCCAGTCCGGCCATTGACTGCCCTAGTCTAGAAGACCCAAAAACTAAAACACGCACACACAATAAACAGCAAAAATGGGAACTACAGCACTAAGAGTTAAACATTGTGCATATAAACAGTCGATCTAGTTGACTTTAGGCTATCAAAAATTTCATATATGCACCACTACCAAAACAATTCCAAATGAACTTCGCCTAAATTTCATATTCCCTAGTTACTTCTAACTTCTAAAATAACCTAGGTTGATCATTACCAAAAACTAATAATAGAAGGCACCGTTTATGATCTGAACTCTGAAGTCATTGAAGATAGGTAACTTCTACTGTAAACATAAAACACATAAAATTCACAAGAAAACAAAAAATGGATTCATTCTCTTTACCTGAGATGAGAAAAGCATCACAAAGCAACCATCCAGCACCTTTGTTTCTTTGCAGATCGACTTCTAGCTAAACTGCTACACAGTGAGAACTACTAGTCATGTTAGATAAATATACACAAGGAAAAAGGTATAAATAGTAAAATTCTAACAACGATGTGCTGCAGTGTAACTGTGTAAGAACATAAAAACACGAACAGTTAACAAGGTGAGTTAGAATTCAAGTAATAAAGAACTTACATAGTGAATCAACATGAAAAGATTTATAACAAAGTTCGGTACGTAATCAGCATTGATCGTTTTACACATTTTCATCAAACACGAAGAGAATAGACATAACATTTGAAGAATTAAAGGCACAAACAACGAAGAAGAAGAAGAAGATGAAGAGATCTGGAAAAGAGAAAGTGAGCTGGAGAATGAAGTTATGACATGATGATGAGAGTAGTAGTGGAGTAGATAAAGAAAGAACTAAGAAGAAGCTAGAAGAAAAAAAAGAGAAGATGGAAAAAATATCTTCTGAGAACATCGTTGGTGAGGGATTACTTTATAGCGGAAGACCTGATGCCCCCACTTTCATCTCCACGTGTCAATCTCTCTTTTTCTCTTTTTCGACCTTTTCTTTCTTTCTTTCTCCTCTTTTTGTGTTTCTGCGTTTTGGGGAACAAGTGAATTTGTGTCGACTGTTCTAGATGAAATCAATCTGGCATGGATAAAGTGATTTTTCTGTACTACAAAATGTCACCTGAAGTTTAAAAGATTGGCATTGAAAAAATAGTGAGTCCATATTTATCTGTGAAGTATCTAAAGGCATTGCCGTGGCATTATTTTGGAATAGCACTATTGATTTCTTGAATATAAAGATATAAAATTATGTAAGAGAAGATCATTGTTGCATTGTACTCTTATGTCGGTGAAGTACCACTATTGGAGATATTTTCATGACTTCCTAGTAAAATATTATGAGCATCATACATTCATACGCGTCTCAAGAGAGGGCCTTAGGATTTAGGAAGTTAGGAATACAATATGGGAGACAGTGTTATAACTTAAAAAAATTAACTAAGCTAATTTATTTGTAAAATATTATGAGCATCATACGCGGCTCAAGGGAGAGCCATAGTAAGTTAGGAATAAAGTGATTTTTCTGTACAAAATGTCACCGGAAGTTTAAAAGATTGACATTGAAAAAATAGTGAGTCAATATTTATCTGTGAAGTATCTAAAGGCATTGCCTTGCATTATTTTGGAATAGCAGATTGTTGATTTTGATTGACTGAGTTTTACCTGTTGTGTCGAAATTTAGCACTATCGATTTTTTGAATGTAAAATATGAAGAAATAAAATTATGTAAGAGAAGATCATTGTTGCATTGTACTCTTATGTCGGTGAAGTACACCACTATTGGAAATATTTTCATGACTTCCTAATAAAATATTATGAGCATCACACATTCATACGCGTCTCAAGAGAGAGCCTTAGGAAGTTAGGGCGACAGTAGGGGAGACAGTGTTATAACTTTAAAAAATTAACTAAAGCTAATTTCTTGGTAAAATATTATGAGCATCATACGCGGCTCAAGGGAGAGCCAGCAGTAAGTTAGGAATACATTAAAGCTAAGGCACGGTCAGTAGTACTATAAAGTAAAAACAGGTAAACAAACAACGTGTTTTTGTTACGTAAGTTACACGTATCTTGGTTGTCAATCATAGGACGACTCCATAATATCGATCATTTTCCAACACCCAATTATACTCTGCCGCATAGCATTTCGGAGCAAACTGAGATTCGGGCTTTCTCCACGTATCTCCACCCAGTTACATTTTTCTTGGATACAGACTTACTCCACTTTAACCGATATAATTGGTCACATCACCAGGGGTTTAAGAGATGTGGTTAATTATTAAAATTAGTAAGCGGTTTAACAATACAATTAACAACAAAATTATACATTCAGCTGTAAAGGTTGTTGTACCCCCGAGTGTTTTACTATTTTAGCATGCATCTACCATTGGCTCGTGTTGTGTTGTCGAACTTAATTATGTCGAGGCTCAGAGTCATTTTTCAAATGAACCTTCGAGCCAATGGCATATCTACAGCCCGAATACTTGTACACAGTCCAATAGTACAAATCGTCCCTATTCTCCACAAAAAAACAATGAAAGTGAAGTCCAATCATGCTTCAAAAGTTCAAAGCAATCCCAAAATATCGAATTCGGTGAAATATCCAAAAACTTATATATATCAAAAATATCAAAATATCTATTTTTTTGTTGACTAGTTAAATTTTTGTTTTGTATTGTCGATATATCGGAAATATCATCGATTATATCGAAAATATTGTCAATATATCGGTCAAAGTCAACAATATTTAGTAAAAATCGATCAACAATATCGGTCAAAGTCAACAATTTATATCGGATATATCGGTCGATATATCGTTGTATCGAAAATTGTGATATATATTGGGAAAAAAATAATTCAATATTCGGTTGAGATATATCGAATATATCTATATCGGTGTACAAAAAAAACGATATATATCACCGATATATTGCCCATATATAGGATATATCGGCGATATTTTGGGCCTTATTTCAAAGCTGCAAAAGTAAATGCAAAACCCAAAAAGCACAAGTTTCACCCCACACTCGGTGCTAGACACCACTAGGAATTCATCGCCCCACATACAAAGCAACTATGAGTCCTTGAGTAGGTTTTCAAGTGGTATGAAATGGACTCTCACCACTTTCAATGGTGTTTGGAACAAACAAGAACACCGAGAGTGTGAGACGCCAACACAAAACCCCCCCAATTTGTCTCAGTTTCATTACTGGTCTTGATTTTATTCTCCCCCTATCACCACCACCACTATTATTAAGGGCGGAGCCAAGGGTCAATAGTACAAAATATCAGGATATAGCAAAATATCGTAGATATTGTGGATATTTCTTTATATATAATGATATATAATATATATTTATTTGAAATATAATGGTAATTTTTTTTTTTGCTTGGTAAGGTGAAAATATATTAAAGAAAAAACAAAATAATGGTTATGAAATCTTGCCAGAGCAATCTCTCAGTTACAAGTTCATAACCATCCATAGATATCTCTATAAAGGAGGCATTAACATATTCTACTAAAATGCTCAAATGGGCATTCCCATTTGAGTAGCCATGCGGCTTTCCTACAAAAAACAGAAAACCGTCGACGGGAAGAGCAGCTCCAGCTTTAGCAAGGGTATCGACAGATATGTTGGCTTCCCTCCATATATGAGTGAATGATAAATGATAAAAATGATAGTTTACCTACGAAATGAACAATGAAACTCAAAACGTAAGTAAACTAAAACTTATTACGAGTCTATATTTATCAAGTTTTCTACTCTCAATTCTATCGAAATAGAGTGGAGTAACAAATTCGTTCCACTCCTAGTTCTCTAGCATGGAATGATTTCATAGTTAACTAATCGGTCTTAAGTCTAATGAGAGGTTTACGAGGGAAATTCTATACTACGAGGTGAATTAAATTGACAAGTTACAAATAATGAAAATAGAGAATGCTAAGGGTTTGAATCTAGATAAAGAATTAAAGGGAATTGAATCCACCTTAACTCGACTTAATCCTACTAACAAAGACTCGTCGTGATCCAAATTGAATGCTTAGCATATCAAAATAGTAATTCTAATCCCTAATTATACATGGCATTTCTACCAATTCATAACTAGCATGTGAGTGATTAAACCCATTCTCATGGTGAATTAATCGTTTCTAGAGTGGAATAATTATCACGATGATTTCTAAGTTTAACAAAGATCAAGCGTCATCAAGGCTTCTTCAACCCCTCTAATGGAGGTTTAGCCTTGATTCATACCACTATCATTTCCCATTGATTTAAAACTAAACATCATACCAAAATTCTACTTGGCTAATTTAACAAACAATACTTCAATCTAATTTAACAACTCAGAAATGATACTCAACAAGAATTAAAATTATATCTATAAATTGAAATGACAAAAATCGAAATTAACAAACTAGCTATTTTATTTATCAATACTAATGAAGAACAATGATTCTAAGAGTTTAATCTAAAACAAGAATTGAATTTAAACTAAACTTAATTTTATTTAATGAAAACTAGATCTAGAATTATCTATAGTTTTAGGTCTAACTAGCTACCATTAACAAAGAGCTAAGCTTTGGTTTTTATATGTTCAGATCCAAAAATCGTGCATGGGCTTGGATCCATGTTTTGGGCCAGAGAATCAGGCCCAAAACCCAATTCTTTCAGTCTAAAAAGGCCTTTTCAACTGCAGTTGGCTTCAACAGACTTTTCGTCCACTTTTGCTCCTCTGATTGAGTCACGGCTTAGACCATTGGAAAGCTCTTTCCGATCCGGTCGTTTTGACATAAGGTAGGCCCAATTCCGAGGTCTGAGTCTAAAGATACGGCCTTCGGAAGTTCACGACTTTGAGTCTTTGTTTACGCCCGCGTCGACTTTTCAGCTTTTGACCAGGCTTTAGAAAGGCTTTGTCTTCTTGAATCTTGGCCTTTAATCATAGAACTCCTTAGCAACCGACCTTTGCTCCTTTATCTCGCTAAAGTGGCACATTTCTGCATATAAATTATATACTTGTATCAAGTGCATGCAATCCAAAAATCATTATAAATCATGTAGTTTGAAACCTCTATCATGCACCTCATAATCAGTAGACCACATTTCTACATTAGCAAAAAACATAGAGTATACATATACCTCTAGCTAATTAAATTCAAGGAATCGCTAGCCATACGACTTACTTGGAAATAAAGTCTAAAATGGTGGAGTCCCATAAGGAATTCATAACAAAGAAAAGCAAGGGTCATGTTCTCTACCATTTCTAGTGTTAGATAATCTATAGTCCCACATATGGTTTGTCTTTAGTGTGTTGAGTGAACTAACAATCCAACACGTACTAATCTGACCATTGCTTGTTACAAGAACAAATACACAAGTATCTAATTAGAGTACCTTAAAAGAAAGAGCTACGCATGTAACTTCTTTTATAATTAGGATTGCACAAAGTAAACAATATTATATTAAGGGCAAAGATGAAGAAAATTGAGTTAAATATCATTAGGGGACATACCATACTATATGATGCTAAAAAATTTATAAGATTATTTGAAGTAGAAAGCTTTATATCATTTTGGCCCGACACTAGCAACTTTGGTTCATTTCAAGATAATCACTGAACGGTTACGGAACTTACATACTACAAACAATACTAAACAAATGAATAACAAGATAATGCATGACTGCTCTATTCGAGTCTACTTCCACTAAGAAGTTTGTTTATTTCATTTCCACTGGGATCCAAAATTTGAAGATATGCAAGGGGGCACGTGTTTTACTTTTATAACAAACACCACCACGGGTATAAAGGAGGTTTGGAAGAAATTCTCTTACCTCGAGGTGGTAGCATCATCTCAATCATAACCATCTTCTTGTAGTCATGAGCATGCAAACCATGGCTTCCACATCACTACAATAAAATAACAAACAATGGACTGATATTTAGTCTACTTGACAAAGTCTTTACCTTCGTATTTGTTGAGCAGCCGTCACTCACCCACCACTTCTAGAAGTGTGCTCATTCTTATCAAATCCACACATTCTAGAGTGAGCACAGTCTTAAACACTTGAAACAAGATTGCATGCATTGTTCAGTCAAATCTAGTAGTTTAAGCTCGTGTCCAAACTCAAAAGCTATAACAAGTTAAGACACTTTTGTAATTAACCTAGAACTAACACAAATCACTTTTTAGGACACTTTAAAAGTGACTCTTTTAAACCCTTTTTAGAAATAGGTATAACAAGTTTCAAATACTCCTACAATAATATGCATAAGGTTTTAGCCCTAGTGATGCACAATGAACCTATTAATTCAAAATTGCTCAAAAATGAATTTTACTATCTTTTTAGGTATCCCAAAACTATCTTAAGATTTCAGTATCAGTTCCAAACAAAACCACCATCTAAAAATAAACTACAAACAATACAAAACACCCAAGAAAAGTTTAAGAAACTCTTTATTCATTACTAGAAACATTTCCCAAACTAGGTTCATGCACATAAAAGAGTAGGTTTTCTAACCAACTTGTCATTGCTAAAGTTTTTCCTGCATTCTTGCAAATGGTACTCCACTTGATTATTTGAAAACTATGATATGTACACTTCATTTTTCATGTGCAACCCGAAGTCCTAATCTCGGCCTAACTATGAGTAATTATAAGCATAAACTTGGTAAAATTCCTAATTTTCAGCAAACTAAATTTTTTGACGCTATCTTCTAAATAGCACAACTCTTTCCACACGTATCCAAAAGCGACAAGGTTTTTTGCGTTTAAAAGCTAACCCACAGACCTTACTCTTACGTGTTTTACAAAAAATCTAACTCTCCTCCTAACTTTATTAAAACTGGGATCAACCACTGCACAGAAAGCTGTTTTCTGACAGACACAATTTCTAGCACGCATAATTGTCAAGGTCATTTCTCTTTCCACACTCATCCAAATTGAGTGAGGCTTGCTGCACTGGATAGAAGACTCTATAAGCTTTCATTAGGTTTTGGCCTTGCACAAATCTACGAAGTATAGTGTCCTATACACTTCCTACAATACAACCTGTCCAGAATGTGTGTGCCAACAGTTGTTGTATATTGAAGTCAGTTTTCATAATCTTAATCACGAGTATGAACTCAGGTCAAAACACGAGATTGTACCTCTATAAGTCTAGATTCTACTGGTTTTGGAGTCGACACAAAAGAGTAAATTTTTTATTTTATTAGATTTTATTACCGCATACTGCTCAGTTTCAGTCCCAGTTTCTGCGTCAAACTTCAGCTTCAATTTCAATATGCAAAACAACTAGATATGAAATTTTACAAAACACGAAAGTTGTAGATATGTGTGTCTACAGTAAACAAGCATTGGATTCATATAAAAAAGATCCAAAACGAGTTTTCTATGCTTAAATTACCAAGAACAGTTCTGAAAACCCTATAACAAGAATCCAATGAATTCACATCATTCAAAACAGTTACAGGCCTATATAATACTACTAATCAATCAATAAACACATGGTTTACTCACCAAATTCAGATGCCTAAGAAATCAAAGTGAAAACAAGTGATACACGGCTGCGGCAACACCACCTCAATTTGAAGTAGAAACCTGAAAAACAAAAATTCCATCTCCAAATAACCTTCTTTAATTCTTGATTGTGAAATGAAAAGTTAAAAAGAGATAGAGAAGATGAAATCAGACCTCTAAGAACCCCTTCTCTCCTGCTTTTTTTTTTTTTTTTTTTTTTTTTTTTTTTTTTTTTCTGGTTGACCCCTCCCCCCTTTTTCTCAAAAAAAAAACCCCAGCCCAAAGTCAGGCCCATCCACCTCTTTTTACTTTCCTACTATGGTATATTATTATAACAGTTTTATCAGTGACATAACAAACAAATCAACAAGCATTACGAATTTTTTCAACAAGTCGTCAAAATATATAAAAAAGGGGTTTGAAAAAGAGGGGTGTTCTGGATCTGCTTGCATCTCGGTTGGCTAGATTCATGTCCAATGTGCATCCCCAATACAGCACAAGTGTGTTGTGAGGCACTTTCGATAGAAGCAAAAGATAGTGGCGGACTTGCTTCTAACAAAACAATAAATTCCATGATCCATTTATACAAGAAAGTTAAAGACTAAACAAGGCGTGTTGAAAAATATTTGTACTTGACCTTGTCGATTGAAGGCTGACCTTTAAAACCTCCTCATGAAGTCATGAACACATATGGGGTTGGAGCAGGACATGTTAAAGCTGTAATATGTTAAAATGGACTTCTCCGCAAACAAACAATTTCAAACTTTAAAGCTTAGCAAAACATGAGAACACATTGGTTAATTGAAGGAACAAACAAATTAAAATATACCATGTCAAGAACTTACGCTCTTGTGTAACCCATCTGAAATAATGATCAAGTCCTCCACGGCCGGGGACACTAACTTCTTCATATTTGCAAGCTAAAAAGTATAGTTGTAACTCCAACCAACTGAAGCCTCTTCTCTATTGCACAGCTCTAAGAACCAAATTCACTTTTTGCAATTTTGCCCCAAATTTACAAACTCTTATCAATAATATTCAATATTTAACCCAAAATTATCAAACAATCAATAACAAAATGGATTCACTAGATGAATTTCTTCAAATTACTTCTAATTGGAACCTAGATTGCTTGAAATACACAAAACAAGCATCAACCCAAACAAAATTAACTCTAAACAGAGAACCAAATCGCTTGAACTTGCAAATTGTGAGACGCGGAAGCAAAAACAGAAAAATCAAATTGCCATTAAAGACACATGACCGGCGTCGATAAAGCGTGTCTTTTAATCTTCCATCGGTATAGTGCCTCCCAAAACAAATTAAGCCTAGTAATTTTGGGGAATTCCGACATCAAAATTTGTTTCTTAAATTTTTTTTTTTTATTAGTTCTCTTTCAAATCAGGTATTGGGGAGATGGGATTTCAATGGAAATCGTCTTTAGCTTGGAACTTGGGGAAAGGAAAAAGAAGAAAGATAGAAGCGAGGGTTCTCAATTTTTTCTCAGTAAATGAAATAACACTAACAATCATAACCACCATTCCTCCATAATTCCTAAAGTATTACTATACCATTGCATTAGATTCTTGAGTTAAAACTTGCATTTTACAACAAAAATTAACTAGTTTATTTGGAGCGAGAAAACAATTTTATTGTTTCACGAGATTTGAGGTATAAGCATTATAGATTCAAAATCATTTCGGTGAGGAAATGAGAAGAGTCAGAGGAAAACTTAAATTGTGTTCATTCCAGCACCAAGTAATTCAATATCAATCAAATTAACATAACCCAAATACCAAAAAATAGATGAATATTTCATACCCATAAAAAAAAAATCGAAATAACAAATACCCATGATAGATTCAACGAACCCCATTTAATTCGTAGTCATAAAACAATAAGAAATGCAAAAGAATGAAGAAAGGAAAGAACTTTACCCCAATTTGGAGAAAGAACTTTGATTTGATCGAAGTTTCAAGTACCCATTTCAGTTTAGTGAACAATAAATCAATTTAACAAACAAAAATCAGTCGAAAATACACAAACTTGAAGCTTTAAAATCATTAAATAAATATTATTTATGTTTTGAGAGAGAGAGCTTACAATTTAACAGAAGCTCACAAGCTCTTTGCTTTGTTGTTCCTTGCCGAAGGTCTGAACGGTTTGTTAGAAGTCACCCCCTTTTTTCTCTCTCTTTCCCTTTGGTGTTTAAAGTTTGTGTTGGAAAAAATAAATGAGCGAGAATGGAAAATAATGGCGGCAAGAATGAAAAGGTCGTGAGCCCAAGAAAGAAAAACCAGCCCCACCACCTAAGCGACGAGTTCCAGAACTACCTCTACCGTCGTGTATTTAGTACACTAAAACCCGTCCTCTATTTTAGCTTAGATCAGTACACGACGGTCTAATGCCATATACGACGATTTTTGCAGTCCTACATTAAGGACAGTCATGAGAGTCCTAAGCTGGTGTCGTTTTTCAGCAATTCTGGTGTAGTGATGCCCCAAACGTCAAAAATTTCTACTATCAAGATTGGATTTAATGGCATCATATTACGCTTCGTGATTCGCCCAAGTTATTGGCAACGAATACACGTCTTGCAATGCACTTGGGCATCCTTAAAAAGGGTAGGCCAATAAAATCCACATTGAAGAACTTTAGCGGCACATTTTTCATTCCACTAAAATGGCCACCACACTCTTTTGTCATGGCGAGCGATAGAACTTCATTATATTCCCTTTGGGGAATGCAGCGGCGAATAATCTGATCCGCACAATACTTAAAAGGTAGGGCTCATCCCATTATTATAAGCTTAACTTTCGGCCAAGAACTTCTTACGTTCATTTCTTGACTAATTACAAGGCATAACATCAGTAGCTAAATAATTTACAATGTCGGCATACCATGGTCTTTGAAAAAATAGCATCTGATGATGCTCATCGGGGAAAGAGTCCGGTATGGACTCGGAATCACTATTATCGTGGTTTGTAAAGTCTAGATAAGTGGTGCGGCAACTACATTTTCGACCCTCTTTTGTCCTTTATTTCTAATGTGAACTCTTTGCGGGGAGAAGGATCTATCGGATTAATCTCGCTTAGCATCCTTCTTTGCAAGAAGGTACTTAATGGTTGCATGGTCGTGTAAACTAAAGTTTTAGAACCAACCAAATAAGGGCCGAAACTTATCTAAAGCATAAATGACAGACTAAGAATTTTACCGGTAGTTGAATAATTCCGTTGAGCATCGTTTAAGGTTTTACTAGCATAATAAATAATAGTGAACTTATTATCTAGTTTTTGTCCCAAAGGCGCACCAACTACATAATCACTAGCCTCACACATGAGTTGAAGGTTTAGACTAATCGGGGAGGTATAATTCAGTGCGAGAGGTTAGAGGCGACTTTTAAAGTTTCAAAAGCCTGCTTCTGAGTTAAAATTAAAATCAAAGATTGCATCCTTTAAAAGAAGATTAGTTAAAGGCCTAGCTATTTTTAGAAATCTTTAATAAATTGCCTATAAAAACGCATAGCCTAGAAAGGCTCTAATATCGCGGACGGATCCATGGTTTAGGTAGAGTAAGCTATCTTATCTAGTTTGGCCTTATCTACCCGATGCCATCGCTAGATACAATGTGACCTAGTACTATGCCCTTTTTCACCATGAAATGACATTTTTCCCAGTTTAAAACGAAACTCTTTTCTTCACACTATGTTAAAACCTTAGACAGGTTAGACAAGCAGTCTGTGAAGGAGTCTCCATAGATAGAAAAATCATCCATGAAAACTTCCATAAAGCGTTCTACCATGTCACTAAATATATGAAACATACACCGCTGGAAGGTACTAGGAGCATTACAAAGGCCAAAATGCATTCGTTTATAGGCATACGTTCCAAAGGGACATGTGAAGGTAGTCTTTTCTTGGTTATCAATATCAATAATAATCTGAAAATAGCCTGAGTAGCCATCCAGAAAACAATAAAAAGCATGACCAGCTAGACGTTCGAGCATCTGATCTATAAAAGATAAAGGAAAGTGATCCTTTCGTGTCATAGCATTTAAACGTCTGTAATCAATCTGATTCTCCATTTCATAGGACCTTGTGGTGACAACATAGTCACCCTTATCGTTCACGATACCATGGTAACTCCGATTTCTTAGGAACTACATGAATGGGGCTTACCCATTCATTTATCGAGAGATTGGGTATATGATACCCGCATCGAGTAATCGTAAGACTTCTTCCCTAGCCACCTCTTTCGTGGCGGGGGTTCGAACACATTGAGGTTCGAGAAGTCTTGGCGTTATCCTCCAAATGGATGCGATGAGTGCAAACATTAGGTCAATTCCCTTAATGTCGGCTAGGGACCAACCAATTGTAGGCCGATGTTCCCTAATCACCGGATTAAAGCGTGTCTCTTCACCCTTAGTTAACTGAGAAGATATAATTACCGGATGACTACCATCCGGATCAAGTTGAATATATTTTAACTATGGGGGAAGAGGTTTAAGCACTGGGGTGGAAGTAAAATCAATAGATATTTCATCAGGGTCCCCATTTTGCATAATGAATACTTGCTTAGGTAGCAAGTCTTCATACTCAGTATATGGAGCAACCGAAGGGTCTACAATTAGTGCGGACTCAAGGATGGTGTTGACTTCCTCTAAGTAGGAGTCATTTACAAAATTTGAAGTTCCAAAAGAAAGGAATTTATACATATTGTTTTCGGGAAAAGTGTTGTTAAAATAATCTTGAGCTAAGCTCTCAATCATGCTAACCTCCCCATCATAGGCGATTAAGTAGCTGTTTCATCATTTTAAAACATTTACTTCAAATGAAAGATGGCAAAAGATAAGGACATCTTACCATCGCTGCAATTTATAAAAAGCGTTTGTAGTTGCCAGAAAGAAGGCGCCCTAAGATGATTGAGTGAGTCGTTAGCGACTTACGTATCGAGGATAACAAAATCAGCGGGGATAGTAGAAATCACGAACCTTAACAAAGCGCGTTTTCCACTACACCCTTAGGATACTTAATTGACTGTCCGCTAAGCGCAGCGTTATTCTTGTAGGTTGCATTTCCGTAGACCTATTTGTTTATACAAATAATATCACGGAGTAAGTTAACACTTCGCCCCAAGTCTAATAAAGCGCGATCGTCGTGTGGGAATCTCTAAGGTGCATTTTTACAATGGGACGACCCGGGGGTCCTTGTACTTACGCCTAGTAGTGCACAACTCTTTAAGAAACTTAGTGTGGTTAGGTAGATTTTTAATAAAGAGAAAAAAAGGAAGGTTTATCGTTAGATTCTTGAATCCGTTCCTAATCTCCTCAAAGTTTGTATCCCTAGTTAGCATGGCTAATTTAGGGCGGTGGTTTAAGCTCTATATTTTCGCGTATGGCTCTACTTGATGTGTAACCTTGGCTTTACGTTTCTTAGTTTGTTGTTTAAGCTGGTACCTCTACGATTGGTAGGCTCTTGAGTTTCTATTTGATTATCTAGTTTGATATCGGTGTAGAGAATCTTGATGGTGTAACTATAGGCATAGTTACTTTTTGTTATCAACCACTCTTCCGAGGCGGAGTGGTTATGGCATTTAGGTCACCCTACGATTGTAGTTTCCGTACTAGTATTACCGTTTACCTCAAAGTTGTGTTTGCTATTTTAGGGTTTGGTATCGCTTGTCACGGAAACACGCCTTTTGGTTGGGCTTTCTCTTGGGCTAAGCATTTGTATGCCCCGATTTATGGATTGTAAGATCATTAGTTTGATTGAGTCATTGTTTGGAAAAGTTGTTGGGTAACTTGTATAAAGGCGTCGATATGATCCGATTATTGTAGGTGTAGTAGTCGCAGTGGTGCATTTGGAACTATCTCACGTTGATTATTTATGGGTGGGTTGTGATAGTTACTATTGTTAACGGAGCGATACCTCTATTGGTATTATAACTATTATAATTGCCCGACCTTGTGCTAGACTTATACCGTGGTTTAAGTTTTGGTTGTTATAATTATTATAATTCCCCTGACCTTGTCCTTGTCTAGGTGGAGCTTGGTTATAGTTGTTTTGTCACACCCCGAATTTCGACAGAATTCGGAAAAACATTATTTGTCTCCGACTCTTCGATTTTCGAGGTGTGGACGACTCTCCACTCCCAAAACCCATAAAGCGGTTTTAAAATATGCGGATAATTAAAAACCAATAAAAATGTCAATTATACATAAGTCCTCTTCATTACAAAAATTCCCAATTAAGATTAGGTTACAAATCTCTTTTCAATAACTCTTTAATTAAAATATACAAATGAGAATACAAAAACATTGTCTAGACTGAAAAGCTATATCACCTCGAGGGAAAAACAAAGCGTATCAGGAGATGTAACGCTTAATGCAAACCACAATGGCGTGACTGACCTTCTTCAACACTAAACTGTCAAAACTTATCAACTATGTTCATTGAATGAACACACAGATAAACAAACATGCCGTCGGGATTGACATTATAAAAATCTTTGGTGTGAGTAGCCCTAAAATACAACATATAATTATACATATACATACCACGATCATCGGCGGTTAGTTCCTCCATCGAAAAGTTTTAACTTTCGGCGACTAATACAACATCCTTAAGTTCAATAACTAAAGGCGGTAGTTCCTCCATTTTGAGGCGCCTTAACTTCTCACTAACCACACAACAACCTATACTCATAATAAATAAGGCATGTAGTTCCTCCATCGAGGCTTTTAGGTTCTAACTAAACAAATAACCAACCAAACATATTACCATAATTAGATTATTTGGGGCTTTCTTTGTGTGTCCCTAAAATCCGTCGTATCTATGTCTTACCTAGTTTCCGGCTACCACAATCGCTACCCAACGCCGAACATGTACATCCACATGCCTCCCTTACATAATGAGCCACTCGAGTGCGTAACCACCACCGGCGGGATGCGCGCACGGAGTAAATCCTCACCGCGGAAGCCAAATCTATGTAAGCACCGCCACTATTCGGCATAAAATATTGCGCATCATCGTTCTATTTTCGCGACGGAATAATCAAAGCCACTATTAAATTTCGCCCGGGAGGGCCGCCGAAGGCCATTCGAATTTTAAGCGAAGCGCCGGGAAGGGGGGCAGCCGGATTAATTGGTTGAAGCGCCGGAAGGGCCAATCCATGAGTTGTGGTAGTCGGGTTCTAGGATTTTTCGTTATGTAATTTATTCGGTGTCATACATTAATGACTCATAAACATTTCTACTATATCGTGCATGTCAATTACCTTATTGCACTAAGCCATAATATCTAGAAATATCTCAATTATATCTCATAGTCACTTTCATTCTTTCCGTGCCAATATATTATTGCACTACACCATTTCAGGTAATAAATATTCACCGATACTATATTAGCATCTCACATATAAAATAATGGAGTGTATATACATTTCTCCAAGATATTGCATTAATATAACTATCAAAGATATTATATCATGTCGCGACAATTTCATGTATCGCATACATTTTTATTATAGCATTATTAGGAATATAATATCTCTAACATCTCAATATCGTCGCGTGTCAAAAATACACAACATCAAGGTCAAATCTTTTCTTAGATAATGACCACTGAATTATATAATATTTAAACAACGTTTTATTATTACATTTATCCATATAGTCAAAATATGTGAAAAGCTGGAAAAGTCAACGGTCAAAGTCAAGCGGTCAAGTCAGCGGTCAAGCGTCAAAGTCAACAGTCGACGGTCAAAGTCAAAGTCAACACATCATGGTCAAAGTCAAAGTCAACACATCATGGTCAAATTCAACACATCATGGTCAAAATCAAAGTCAACCCATCATGGTCAAAGTCAAAGTCCAATGTCAACGGTCAAAGTCAACCCATCATGGTCAAAATCAAAGTCAAGCCACCCATGGTCAAAGTTAACACATCATGGTCAACATCAAAGTCAACCCATCATGATCAAAGTCAACACATCATGGTCAACGTCAAAATCAACACGTCATGGTCGAAGTCAAACTGTCATTGTCAAAGTCCAACCGTCGTTTCCGTGTTCGACAGGTTCATGGTCATAGCCATGGTTCATAGCTAAGGTCAAAGGTGTATGGCTCATGGGCTCGTGACTATGGTAATGGTCCGGACCCAACTGGCCAAGCCCAAACCTTAGAACCCGAAAGTCTAAACATGTAAAGACCCAGAAAGATCTATTTTAAGTTATATGGACTGGCCCCAAAACTAACTCGAACCGGGTCCAAAGAAAAACAATTAGTTTTAGCCCGAACAACTTAACCTAAAAGCGGTCCATGACAAAGATTAATCCGCCCGATAACTAACTAGTGTTTAGGCCCAAAGGAACTAGTTAGCTTTTTGGCCCAAATAACAATGAAATCGGACCCAAACAAAATATTAGAAACTTAGTTTTGGCCCATAGAACTAAACTAACAAAGGCCCAACAAAAAGGCCCAACCAAGATGAACAGTGTCATCTTCTTCCTCCAGCAACTCTACCACCAAAATCCGGCCACCACCATCGGCCACCATCCCTCACTTCATCAAATCGGTTTCACTCATAAACAAAAACCAAACACTTTTAATAAAAACAAAACCCCTAAATCATTAAATCCCTAACTCCTTCAAAACTAGATCTAATAAAAATCGACCTCCATTAAAGCTTGTTTGCAAGCTTCCAACCGCCACCATTTTCAGCCCTCACCCACTCAAACACACTCAATCAAACAAAAACCGTTCAAACCATTTTAAAAACGCATAACAACCAAATTCGATTATCCGCGATAATGGCGATAGCGCCATTGACAAGTCTTAGGAGCTTCCACCAAGCTTCCCGACCACCCATTAAACGACCTCATCATACTACACCCACTTCAACCCCATCATCCACAACCCGTCCAAAATCCAAACAATCAATTTTAATATAAACCTGGAGATTTCGTGACCATTAAGCCATTCGGAGCTTCGACCCCACCATTAGCACCGCTTCAAAACAGTTGGGTTTTGATCCCCTAACAAAACCCACACTATACTATACTACCCGGCTCGATTCAACATCAGTCACCATTGAAAGAACCAACTCGACCTCCATGGGCCATTTGTTCAAAGCTATCCACAACAACAAAAGAGTATGACCGAAAAGAATGAGATACAAACACTTCAACACATAGACATGACCATTTGTTTTGTTTGGTAGCGAGAATTTCGTAGCGCCATTAACGACCAAATCGCCTCCAGCGGTATCCGCGATTATAGCGGTTCGGCGGTTTAACCAAAATAAATTATAAATCTTGGTCGTCGATAAATTCGTAAATACTAAACCGATGAAAATCATAATTTTAGTAGTGGTGAGAGATAAATTCTACTCACTGTATGAGCGCTCCTACTGAATCCTCTAGCCGATTTCGTGGCTCCGCCTCTCCGACAAACCGGCTTCTCTGCCTCCATTTTTTAATTATTCTATTCTCCGGGAACCCTATTTTCTAGAAAAATGTGTTTATATACTTGGGTCGAAACCCAAAATGAGACTCGACTTCCCCCAAAACCAAGCCCGTATCCAGGAGTCAATCCAAATGAATTTTGAAAATAAATAAATTTAATTAATTAATAAATAGATAAAAATCATTATTAAAAATAGGCGTTACATGTTTGCTTGCCTAACATTTTGGTTATTAAACCCTGGAGGTGTAACTTGTTGATTGTTTAGCCAACTAAAGTTGGGATGTTGTCTCCATGGGGCATTAGGAATAGGATAGCTATTAATGGAGCAAACATTATCTTGCTCTAATTGTTGTTGTTTCATAGTTGAGAGGACAATAGAGTCGGGGTGCTTTCGGGACTCAAACGAAATTACATGGGTTGGAGTTTACATTCATGACGAGGGGATAGGCTTTTGTTGAATAGGAATAGCCTCAACCTTTTTAGTTTGAGATTCGATTAAATTTTTAAGTTCTGGATCGGGTTTCATCTCAAACATACCGGCGGCCTTAACTGTTGAAGAAGAACTAGTAGAGCGGGGGATATCATCACTACCCCCCCAATTATTATTGCGTTTAGTTTGATCTTCTAAAAATTTATAAGCCTCCGAGGCTCCTTTACTTAGGAAACTACCCCCATTCATTATGTCAAGGACTTCTTTATGGTGGTGTAGAAGTCCTTTGAAAAAACGCGAACTAGCGTGTCTTTTGCTAGGTTATGGTGTGGACACTCTATAAGCGGATCGGTGAAAGCGATTCAAGCCTCGAGAAAATGATTCATGAGAATGCAGCCGAAAAAAAATGAATCTTGGAAAGCATCTCATCCATCTTTAGGGGTGGGTAAAAATGTTCCATAAACAGTGAACAAGTTTAGCCCACGAGTCCACGAGTTAGGCTCTTGGGCGTTAACCAAAGATTTGCCTTATCGGCTAAGGTGAAGGGAAATACCTTCGGTTTAATTTGTTCGCACCAACCGTAGGATGATGGAATGTTGTAAGGACTTGTTCAATCCTACGCATGTGTTGATAAGGTTTTCATGGTTTAAACCATGGAAAGCGGGTAACAAATTAAATATGTTTGGGGAATTCAAAAATCCCCACCGGGAGTCCGCTAAGCGATGCAAGATTTAGGGCTATCACTCAAGGTTTTGTAAAAGTCGGAGAGAGGAGTCTCTCTTTCTTCAGCCATTATGTCAGGTGTGGTGGGTGGGATAATAGCTAAAGGTGTAGTGATTGGTATACTCGATAGACTTGTTTGTTGACGTTGACGATTAATTACGTTCGGTTTTTTTCTCAGGCCGGACCTTAATCTCATGCAAGTCTAAGTCTAAACACGACAACCCTCCAAACAATCTTGATATATTAGTATAAACCTCTGGCGGAGATCACGAGGTATGGAAGAAAGGAATATATACCGATTCGTCCTTGCCCGGCTTATGAATAACGTCTCTTGTTTCTGGCGTGTTCGGTGTATATAACAAGTTAGAACAACGAAAAACTTAAAACTTCGAAGTTGAAACAAAACTGTGGAAATCGGCAAAATTCAGCTTAGGATGTCATCACTTGGGCGTGGTCGCTCTGTGTAACTTCAAGTTACAGTGTTTTAGGGTGGGTCGTTTCGATTTGAAGCGCTGGTCGCGCTCAAAGGTTCCGTTTTAGGGCAGTCGTATTCGGTGTAGTTTTTCGGAACTTTTCAATGCTGAAACGGACAACCACAGTATGAATCAAACAAGGGTGGGTGGGTTTAATGGGACTTAAAAATGACTAATTATACTATGAAAAAAATACTATGAGGTAACTAAGATGGCAGCGGCGCCATTTGATAAATGATAAAAATGATGGTTTACCTACGAAATGAACGATGAAACTCAAAATGTAAGTAAACTAAAACTTATTACGAGTCTATATTTATCAAGTTTTCTACTCTCAATTCTATCGAAATATAGTGGAGTAACAAATTCGTTCCACTCCTAGTTCTCTAGCATGGAATGATTTCATAGTTAACTAATCGGTCTTAAGTCTAATGAGAGGTTTACGAGGGGAATTCTATACTACGAGGTGAATTAAATTGACAAGTTACGAATAACGAAAATAGAGAATGCTAAGGGTTTGGATCTAGATAAATAATTAAAGGGAATTGAATCCACCTTAACTCGACTTAATCCTACTAACAAAGACTCGTCGTGATCCAAATTGAATGCTTAGCATATCAAAATAGTAATTATAATCCCTAATTATACATGACATTTCTACCAATTCATAACTAGCATGTGAGCGATTAAACCCATTCTCATGGTGAATTAATCGTTTCTAGAGTGGAATAATTATCACGATGATTTCTAAGTTTAACAAAGATCAAAGCGTCATCAAGGCTTCTTCAACCCTCTAATGGAGGTTTAGCCTTGATTCATACCACTATCATTTCCCATTGATTTAAAACTAAACATTATACCAAAATTCGACTTGGCTAATTTAACTAACAATACTTCAATCTAATTTAACAACTCAGAAATGATACTCAACAAGAATTAAAATTAGATCTATAAATTGAAATGACAAAAATCGAAATTAACAAACTAGCTATTTTATTTATCAATACTAATACTAATGAACAATGATTCTAAGAGTTTAATCTAAAACAAGAATTGAATTTAAACTAAACTTAATTTTATTTAATGAAAACTAGATCTAGAATTATCTATAGTTTTAGGTCTAACTATCTACCATTAACAAAGAGCTAAGCTTTGGTTTTTATATGTTAAGATCCAAAAATCGTGCATGGGCTTGGATCCATGTTTTGGGCCAGAGAATCAGGCCCAAAACCCAATTCTTTCAGTCCAAAAAGGCCTCTTCAGCTGCAGTTGGCTTCAACAGACTTTTCGTCCACTTTTGCTCCTCTGATTGGGTCAAGGCTTAGACCATTGGAAAGTTCTTTCCGAGCGGTCGTTTTGACATAAGGTAGACCCAATTCGAGGTCCGAGTCCAAAGATGACGCCGGAAGTTCTGGCTGAGTTTGAGTCTTTGTTTACGCCCGCGTCGACTTTTGACTTTTTGGCCGGGCTTTAGAAAGGCTTTGTCTTTTTGAATCTTGGCCTTTAATCAGAACTCCTTAGCAACCGACCTTTGCTCTTTTATCTCGCTAAAGTGGCACATTTCGCACATAATGGACTTTGAAGCCTGAAATGCATAAAAAACACATAATCGATTATTAACTCTTAATTATTACTCACATAATTGGTCTAAAAGTATGATTCACGGGAGGTTAAAACTATAGTTTTGGGCTCTTATCAGTGAACCTGATCGATGTTATTTTATGTTTGCATCTCTTCCATCTTGATTGTAATTCCCATGGTATTGCGCCTGAACTGAAAGAGGTAACAGTTGAGAGAGAGTATGATTCCACCCAAAGATGATATAAGCCTCTACTGATAGCTATTTCAATCCCTCCGATGACTGCATAAGCTTAAGCTCTATCTATAGTACCATTTGTTAGTCTTTTGCAAAAAGTAAAGATGAACTCTCCTTCGAATCTCGCAACATTTCCCAATGCCGAAGGCCACGGACTCCCAAACACCGCCCGTCAATGTTGAGCTTCATGATGTTTGGTTATGGAGGAATCAAACACATGTCTTCAGTTGATGTGCTTGTTTGGGTCTTGGAGTTACTACCCGTTAAATCCGAGAACTAGTGTTTCCCAGTTGTTGTTCCCATTGCAAGCTTTACTCCAGTTATGGGTGCATACGATTTGAGCTATAACAAATTGTTTCTGATCCATAAGATTGGGTACTTTTACTCTCAAAATACACCTTGTTCCTCATGTTCCATAAGCTTACCATTGCTGCCACCACCCCTTGAGTTCCAGATTTGTTTCATCATCGGGCTCCAAGACTTAGAGAGAAGAATTGCTTCCTTAAAACTTGGAAGAGGTTGTTGAATAAGAAAACCCGCAGCTATGTCCACAATTGTGTAGAAAAACTACACTCCCATAAAAAGTGTGTTAGATTCTCTTCTGCTGATTTACACAACCTGTATGCAGATACTAATCGGATAGCGGATTTTTGGATTATGTCATACATTTGCGGCAAGACCCATGGAGGAGCTTCCACCCCTCAGAAAGCGGTTCTTGGGCAAATGAAGTTGTTCCAAATGTTTTTCTACCAACTTACTTTTGGTCTAGTTCTTCTGATACTTTTGAAAGCAGATTTTGTGGAAAACTTGCCTTTAGAATCTTAGCACCATATTCTATAATCTTTGTCTTCGGAATTGCAAATAATTGGAGATCTTGGACTAACTCCTAGATTGTCCATAACATGCATGAGACTCTGGGGTTTGGCAATTACATTGTCATTGACCATAGTCGATAACTTAGCATTGTGGCCTGCTATATCCCAATCACTCAAGTGCATGAGTTGTTGTAGAGAAAAGTCCCCGAGCCAATTATCTCTCCAGATGTCGACCTTGTTACCATTCCCAATAATCCATTGACTTCTGGTTATAACCTCAAAGAGTGCTTCCTTGATTCCTGACTAGATCGAGGATAGTTTATGGTAGTGAATAAAACCTCCATTCCAACCTGTGAATTTAGATCTCATGAGCATGGCGAAGTCGTATTTACCATTTAAGATCGACCAGGCTAGTTTCATCTGCATAGAAAGGTTAATTTCTCTCATCCTCTTAATTCTAATCCCTCCTTCTTGAACAGGCTTGCATGATTTTTCCCAACTCACGGTTATGATTCTCCTTTTCACGAAGGGTCCCCGTCCATAAGAAGTTTAGCATGAGTGTCTCTGCTTCCTTTATGATAGAAGACGACCATTTATATACTGCCATATTATAAATTGGTATACTGCACAACATGACTTTGATAAGAATGTTTCTTCCTTGGAAAGAAAGATTTCTACCCTTCCGACAAGTGAGTTTCTTCTTAATCTTATCTAGGATTTGGAGTCCTTTGTCTTTCTTGTTATTCACCCCTTGCACCATGGATACTCCCAAGTATTTCTAGTAGAAAGCCTTTGGGAATCGATAGAACTGTATTGCCTCTCTCTTTCTCAATTGTCTAAAATCACTCATAAAGATCTTGGACTTGTCTTTATTCAAGCACTGCCCAAATGCCAACTGATATCTACCCAACAGATTGTTGATGTGCCTCAGACCTCTTATATCACCATTTGCGAATATGATGATGTCATCGGCAAAAAAGAGGTGACTAGGAGCTTGAAAATCCATGAAAGTAACCATAGTACAAAATATCCCAATATATTGCGATATTTGTCGATATCTATCCAGATTTCAGAGAAAGATATATAAATATCCCAATATGTTCAGAGATATATACGACTGTAAATATCAGTGATATTTCAACGATATTTGAGGATATTTGGAGATGTTTGGCGATATTTTGTATATGTAACAATTTTATTTAATATTTACCATTATATTTCAAATAAATATAAATAATGTATCATGATATATTAAGAAATATCCACAATATCTATGATATTTGTCGATATTTTGGATATATCTACGATATTTGCATGTGAAACAATGTCAAATATCCCCAAAGAGGGAGATATATCTACGATACATATCCATAAATCAGAGATCAATAAATACTCATATCCTGATATTTTGTACTATGAAAGTAACCATTGGCTTGACTAGGTGAAGTGTTCTTAAGTGGTGAAAGCCCCTAATTAGAGCATCTTCTGCGATAGCAAATAACAAGGGAGAAAGAGGGTCTCCTTGTTTGAGGCCCCTTCACATGGAGAAAAAACCAGCAGGGTCACCATTAAGCATCAGCGATATGAACGCAGTAACTCATAGAATCGTATGCTTGAGATATATCAAGTTTTATTGCCACATTCCCACCATGTCTTTTTGTTTTCATCTCATTAAAGAGCTCAGAAGCTAAGGTAATCGAAGACTGAGTTGATCTCGCTGGAACAAAACCTATCTGTTCTTTTGTGATAATTTTGTCGGCAATCGTGTTAAGTCTGTTGCAAAAGCTTTGATATAATCTTCATAAGAAAGTTACTAACACATATAGGTCTGAAGTTGCTGAGTTTACTCACATTTTTCACCTTAGGAATCAAAGTGATAAAGTTTGAGTTTAGACCCTTAGGCACTATCACTTGGATGAAGAAAGATTGGAGTGCTTTGCATACGTCCAACTTGATTGTAGGCCAGCATTGGTGATAAAAGTTCCCCTGAAAACCATCTAGGCCAGGAGAGCTATATGTTTTCATGGAGAACACAACTTGCTCTATTTCTGCATAATCAGGTATCATGGTGAGCATGAAATTATCTTCTGCTGTTACAAGATTGGGGACTAAACTTAGGAGCTGGTCGTCTTGTACAGTTGGTACTTCTTTGTATTTTTCTTCATAAAACTGGATGATGTAATCTCTTATGTGCTGCTAGTCAGTTAACAAAACCCCTTCCTCGGTTTTCAATTTAGAGATTATAGTTGCTCCTCGTCGGAATTTTAATGTGTTATGGAAGTATTCTGAGTTGCAATCCATCTCTTCATCGAATTTCAGTCTGCTTTTCTGTCTCCAGAGGCTTGCTCTATTATTCCTGCCCGTTTCGAGGAGTTCTTGCTTTTGTATAACCAAATTTTGCAAAGGTAAATCATATAGTAGTTGGTCCGCCCTAGCATGGGTATGCATAAGTTCGCCTTTTGCCTTTCTTATATTGGTGTCCAAATGCCCAAACACTTCACGATTCCATACTTTGATTTTACGCCTTGAGCCTTTGAAGTTTCTTCATCGCCTAAATGATAGGACCCCGGTTACCACGATTCAATTGCTTTCACGAACCATATCCATAAAGGTTGGATGTGTACTCCACACCTTATTGAATATGAAAGGAAAGTTCTTTGGTTTGGGGATCAAAGAATGCATACCAATCAAAGGGGCGTGATCGGGGCGTTTCTAGACCCACTATGTATTTTCTGTCACACCCGAATTTTCGGAGAATTGGAAAAACAATATTTGTTCGACTCTTGATTTTTTTCGAGGTGTGATGCACTCTCAACTTCCAAAAACCCATAAACAGTTTAAATATACGGATAATTAAAAACCAATAAAAATTTTAACTTAAACAAAAGTCCTCTTCATTACAAAAATTCACAAATATGATTAGGTTACAAATCTCTTTTCAATAACTATTTATTTAAAATTACAAATGAAAATACAAATAACATTATCTCAACTGAAAATCTATTTCACCTCAAGGGAAAACAAAACATATCCTGAAGGTGACGCTAATGCAAACCACAAGCAGCAACCAACCTTCTTCAACACTAAACCTGTCAAGACTTATCAACTATATTCATTTAATGAACACACCCGATAAGCAAACATGCAAATCGAGTCAGCATTATAAACAATGCTGGTGTGAGTAGCCCTAAAATATAAATTATACTTATACATAAGGCATTTAGTTCCTCCACCGAGGCGCATTAACTTCCAACGAATAATACAACATCCTTAAGTACCATAATTAAGGCAGGTAGTTCCTCTACTGAGGCGCCTTAACTTCCAATAATAAAAACAATCATATTGATATGTACATACCACATATAAGGCAGTTAGTTTCTCTACTGAGGCGCCTTAACTTCCCACTAACCACACACATAATAAAAAGGCATTTAGTTCCTCCACCGAGGCGCCTTAGGTTCTAACGAAACTACTAACCAGCCAAGCATATTTTATACTTACCGCATTTCATGCTCAATTACATAGTGGGTAGTCTCTGCACGAGTAATTAGTTTGACCCACCCTTCTGCAAAACTATATACAATCATATATTTAAAGATATATCATTAACCAACCTATTACCATTATTATATTATTTAAGGCTTTCTTTGCGTGTCTCTAAAATCACATCGTATTTATGTCTTACCTAGTTTCCCTGGCTACCACAATCGCTACCCAACGCCGAACATGCACATCCACATGTCTCCCCTCACATAATGAACCACTCCGTGCGTAGCTACCATGAGCAGGATGTCACACACCAGGTAACTCTCACACGAAAGCCATTATGTGAGTACTGCCACTATTCGGCATAAAATATCGCGCGTCTCGTTCTAATTTTGCGAACGGAATAATCAAGCCACTATTCGGCTACGCCAGAAGGGCCATTCAGATTCACTGAAACGCCAAAAGGGCTAATCAAATTACTTACGCCCGAAGGGCCATTCAGATTCATTGAAACGCCAGAAGGGCCAATCATATCACATACGCCCATCACTAGGGCCAAATCACATGAGTTGTGGTAGCTAGGTTCTAGGATTTTCGTTGCGTAATTTATTTAGGTGTCATACCTTAGTATCTCATAACCATTTCACTATATCACGTGCCAAATAAATTATTGAACTAAACCACCATATTTGGAAAATCTCAATAATAATTATTGTTCTATCTCATGCCAGTATACTTAATTGTATTGAACCTCAACGTTTCTCGTTAGAATACAATCCACATTATCACATGCCAATACTATTCATTGCACGATATCCAAATATCTCTATATCAAATCTCGAAACTTATTATTTCACGTGCCAATCATATATTGCACTACACCATATGGAATATCTCAAGCCTTCATAAACACTACCATTCATTTAAGTAGCAACTCATAATAATAATCAATCATGTAATGTATTCGTTCAATATATTTATGTGAACTCAAGTCACCATCAAAGGCACGCATTATTATTCGAGTCCAAATCACCAGTCAGGTCAAACTGATCAACCATAAAAAAAATCCAAAACTAAAGTCCATGAATCTGAGTCCATGTGTAGTTTAATTCTCATAAAAACGTATATATATCTAAGTCTTATAAGAATTCCCCTCTTGTTACGTGCCAATATTTATATTCTTTACACACTACTCACGTCAAATCTTAATTAGATAATGACAAACAAAATTATACCATTTTCGACAATATTTTATTACTACATTTGTCCATATTCTTAAATATGTGAAAATCTGGAAAAAGTCAACATTCCACAGTCAACGGTCAACGATCAATGGTAAACGGTCAAAGTCAAAGTCAACACGTCATTTCCATGTTCAACAAGTTCATGGTCATAGCCATGGTTCATGGCTAAGGTCAAAGGTGCATGACTCATGGGCTTATGACTAAGGTAATGGTTAAGACCCAACTAGCCAAGCCCAAACCCAAACTTTAGAACCCGACCCCAAAAGTCTAAACTGGCCTAGTGAATCAGCGACCCACTTTTTAAAACATATGGACCAAGCCCAAAACAAAAAATAGAAAAAACGGTCCAAAGAAAACTAATGTGAGTGGTAGGCCAACAACAATAGATAGAACGGCCCAAAACAAAACAAAAAAAGAAAATGGCCCAAACCACTAACTAACTTAGTCCGGCCCCAGAACTAAAACTAAAACTGGTCCAAAACTTAATTAAACTGGTCCGGCCCAACAACTAAAACTAAAACCCAAAAACTGAAACCGGCCCAAACCAAATAGATTCCGGCCTAAGGCCCAACCAACCAAACACAGTGTCGTCTTCCTCACCTCCAGCGCCAGCAGCCTCTTCCACCACCAGCCACCACCATATTTCTCCTCCTCCTCCAATTTCATCATATCGGTTTGACTCCTTTTGAAAAACCCGACATCTTTAATTAACACCAACACCGATTTTGGCAATTGTCGAGATCACTCTCCAACAGATCTCGACCGCCATTGCCGGCCCATTGCCGGCTGTTCAAGCTCCCCACAGCCCTCATTTGATAGCCCTCATCCCCTCAATCAAACCTCATAACCCAACTAGAACATCAGCCGCATAACCCACCAAACAAACAACAAAAAAGTGAGCAGTACCAATTCGAGGTCGCGCCTCCATTAACGCCTGTTCAAAGCTTCGACAAAGGTTCAACAGCCCACCCAATTTCAACCAATCAACCAACATAACAACACCTTAATTCCCCGACATCAACCAACAACTCGAAACAACAACAGTATACCTATTATATAGGTTCAAATCATATGCACGACAATTCTCTGTTCTCTGGGCTTGCGCAAACATTAATGCACATAACAGAGTTTCAGCAGTCCAATAATTTCAATATTTAAGAAAACCATATATAACATTTAACTAGTTTAACAATAGGTAGGACAAGAAAAACTAGCGCGAGAAGAATAAACATAACAAAAACGGAGCAGAAAACTCCGAGAGTAAAGTCTTTTTCTTTGTTTCGGTGAATTAGATTATATATATATATACTCACATTAATTAACAACTCGACAAATCCCTCCTAGTTCAAATTGTCGCGCTCCAACGCTCTAGCCAACGAGCTTTTATCTCTGCCTCCATTTTTTCATTTTATTTTTATCTCAAAACCCTATTCTCTAGAAAAATCTAAGCCCAACACAGACTCGGGCTCAAAAATCAGTCCCACGTATCCTAAATCCAATCCAACGAATTTTAAATAAATAAATAAATTAATTAATAAATAAATAAATATGTATTTTAAATATGGGCGTTACATCCACCCTCCATATTTTTTATTCCAAGCTGAATTGAAGAAAGCTCTGTCAAGCTTGGACACCTGTCTCCTATAATCTTTTTGGTTATTCGACCAAGTGAACTCCATACCATCAAAAGAACTTTCTAGCTATCAGTTGACATGTGTTAATGCAAGCATGAAACTCATTCATGGCGATTCTATTAGGTGGTAGCCCTCCTTGTTTTTCTTCATATCTGAGAAAACAATTGAAGTCTCCTATGACCAACAATGGTTGGGTGGGGTTGAGTACCTCTAATTCACTCCATAGTCTTCTTTTGTGGCCCAGATTGCAGTTGGCGTGTACAAAAGAGATCACACGGTCATCTATAAGGACGGAAATATGTTGATCTAATGAGTGGATGGTGGATACTATAGTACCTTCTTTGATAAGAATCCATAGATTACCCAATCTCTCTTGGGTGTTGTACGCACAAAAATGTGTACCTAGGTCTATGCAATTGATTTTAGAGTCATCACTAACTTTATTAAGGAAAAATTGAGTAAAACTTATGTGAAAGACTAACCCTCGAAACTAGATGATGATTGGGTTCGGGAGTCAAGGTACGATGTGGGAAGGTGTTAGGCACTCCTTTCGCTGGTAAAACCAAAATTTTACTTGTATTGAGGTGTAATGTATTAAGATAGGCGAACGAAGAAAGCTTGAAAAATTAATCTACCAAGTTGGATGATCTTCACTAAATTATTTAAAAACTAATAACTCTATGCTATAATAAAACTAAAAAAATAACCTAATATGCAATGCTAAATGAAATAAAAGAGAAAAGAAAGATGTCACCTTGTTTTGAATGTTGTCTCATACTTGATTGTAAATTGATTGATTGATGATCTTGATTGATTGTTGATGAATGATGATGATAAACTTGATCTGGAATTGACAACTGTGATTTTTGGATTGAAACAGGTGATTTGAGGAAAAAAAACAACTTTTGATGAAAAGAAGTTTCTACTCAAGATCGAAAGAGGAAAAAAGGAGGCTAAAGACGAAGAACACGAAAAACTTCATTAGAAAAACCTCAAAGTCAAAATTTTACCTTCAACTCCAAATTAAACTAAAGAAATTCTACAATGATGAACTAGAAAAGAAAAAAAAGAAGAACACTCAAGAAAAGAAAACTACTAGGCTATTAGCTCTGAATAGCTAGGTCCAGATTATTAACTCCGAATTCCTAGCTCCAGATGTCTTTTTTTGTGGGTGAATGAGACACATATTTATAGCTTTTGAGTGTGGATTCAAATATGGTAATGAGTTTGATTCAATGGCTGAGTATTGATGAAGAAAAATCCAATGACTTGATATCTTTTTGGTTGCACCTCCTAAATCTGGCCCTTGATTCAAGAGGTGGGATAAGGGGTGTGATCTTGGCCCTTGGTTTTTGGATCTTTTAGATGGATTAGGGAAAAAAAATCAAGCCTTACACGTCCTCAATGAGCCCATAATCTAGGGTTTCCAAACATGGCTCCAAAATGGCATATTTTCTAGAATATTCTTGATTTTAGGGATCAAATCAAATCAAACAATTAAGGAAGGTTCTCTAGGTTTTTTGGAGGCTTGAAAATGGGCTAGAAACCCTAATGAAAAGTTCCAACTCGAGCTGGATCACAGCCCATGAGAATATGTCCAAATCTAACCAAAAAGGCCCGTTCTGACCATTTTTTCAATGCTGCAAATTTCCTTTGACCGGGTCAAAATTAGGTAAGCTCTTCTTTACAAAAAAATGTTCATTAATCCATTAGGAAGGTCCATGAACTCTTAAAAATACTCTTGGGTCGAAATCTTACTCCAATAATATATTGCCAGAGCAGTAAATACTGACAATTTTGAAGCGGGATAAAAGGCAAGATTAGGGTTTTTGAAATCCAGAAGGAACGTAGGCTAGCTTGTACTCATTTCGAAGTATTTTTCAAGGGGAATTCAAATATGAAATAATCTCATCCAAATAAAAGTGGAAAAAATGAGATTTGGGCTCCAAAAGGTTACAGGGACATTTTGGTCATTCAGCTCAAAACTCAGAAAGCAACGAAACTTCAGCCATAGCTATAACATGATGAGGAGAGTCTAAAGACGCTAAAAGAAGATGAAAAGAAAGAAGTTTGATGTAGAAAAGAAGACTCTAGAAAGCAAATCACCTTATATGATTAAATTTAATTCAAGACAAAATCATGAATGAATTATGCCTGGAGTGCAAAAATGGGGTGTCTACAGGCGTCATTATGGATAAACTGAGTAGCGAAATAGTTAGGAATTAAAGTTACTATATTGCTTGTATGCGGTCTGATCATTGGCTCTGCTATACATACTATGTCAGGATTGTGAGAGGTGGTAATTTCTCTTAATCTGTCAATAGCATTTGTTTTTCTGGCTCCCCTTATATTCTAATATATAACATTCATTGAGATAAGAGGGGTGTAGTTGTTACCTCAGACAGAGGTACTTTGCTACTGGGGGGATCCGAGGGTGTTCTCCCAAGTCCCAACTCCTTTGTCTACATTTTCCCTCAGTCTACCTCTCCTCTTGGCCACCGTTGTTTGACCTTCCTAAATCTCAGTAACTGCCTCAATTTCTTGCAGCAGTGGTTGAGTAGTTGGTATTGTCTCTTCTTCCATATCCAGTTATGAGAAAGCATTTGCTGTTTCTATATTTGCATTTATAATTGCTGATGGCAGTACACCCTCCATCCTATTCACCTGTTTTATAGGAGGTAAAAGTATTTGAAAAATCATATCATTTTGTGCCAAGATAAGTGGAGCAACAGTGGCGAGCTCAGTGGTCTCTACCAACTCAACTGAACTTGGGGGGCCATTTCTTCTGTATTGGGGACTACTAAAGTAGTAGTGGTTATCTCGGTTTCAGTAGCATCATTTTCCACCAATTGCTTGGTTTCAGTAGCGTTGTGGAATATCAATTGCTCGATTTCAGTAGCATCGTTTTCCACCAATTGCTCGTTTTCTACATTCATCTCAATGGCCCCGTAGGAGTTGCAACATTAGTTATGGTTTCTGTCTCGACTATAGGAGCATCAGTTGTGCATTCTATATCCTCTACTTAAATTGGAGAGCTTTGTTGACCATCCTTGGTCTTCTTTCTCCATCTCTTTTTCTGATTCTTCGACATGTTCTCAGCAGCTTCGTTGGCGTGTGGAGGTGGTGTAGTATCAGCAACCACTGATTTACCTTTGGTTTTGGCTATATCTTTCTGTAAATGCTTATAGTTTGCAACATTGTGACCTACACCTTTGCAATGTGAATAGAACTCGGGGGGTCTTCCCCAACTTAATATTTTGCCAAAACCCCACATTATACTTCTTAGATTCAGTCCATATTTTCTCTGGAATGGGCTTAGATAGGTCTATATCTACCAATACACTTGCATAGAACCCCAATTCTCGCTTGGTCGTGGTTTCGTCCTCATGGATTGGTCTACCTAGTGCTTGACCCATGGCCAATAAATTCTTAAGTTCCCAGTACTCCAAGCTAAGGCTAGGGAAGCGTACCCAACTACTGTGTGTGATTGGATCTCCCTTTCTGTAGAGAAATTAGGTGACCATTTCGTGAGCCTCAAAATTTGGGTGCCTACTTTCCAAGAACTTAACGTTGGTCGTTCCACACTTTTTGGTAGTCTTCTGCTTCATCGAATCTGAACATCATAAACCCCTTGCCCAAAGGAGTAATAGACCAGTTACCATTAGGTGCCCAAAGTTTCGCTACGATACCACGGACTTGTTCGAGTTTTACCCTATTCAAATCCAATCTTCCCACCAATGAAAATTTGCAAAAGTCCTTGCCTTTTTCCAACTCCTCATCAATCAACTGGGTGATGGAAATCCTCCATATTCCCCCAAGAACGAGGAGCATCGAGGTGTCAATCTCCGACCATATTTAGCTTTCACTACGGTCGATAATCACGATTTTGTTGTTGGTGCATCCGTTTCCTTTCCATTACTTACTGCGAATAATAACTTGAGTGATTGAAGAACCACCCGAACCATCTAAGAAACCCCAAGGACAAACAAAACCTTGTTGATCTATTAGAACCAATAAAAGAATAAAATTTCCGATGAAAAACGCCGAAAGTGGCAACGTCCGTTGTGGCAGGATCCAACCCATACAAAAAGGAAACTTTCCCTCCATGAAAGAAGAAAGATCGAGATCTTATCTTCCAAAAGAACTAAAAAAGGAAATAAAATGGTAAAAGACTGTAATGCCCTCTAGCACTTAAGGAATTAGCAAAAATGCACAGCTCAGGCCATAAAATCCATTATCAAAAATTGTTAATGGTAAATATTAAATAAAATTGTTACATACACAAAATATCACAAAATATCCACAAATATCGCAATATATCATAAAATATCGCCAATATTTGCAGTTGTAAATATCTCTAAGGCCTAAGCATATCACAATATTTACTTATCCTTTGCTGAAATCTCAATATATCGCGATATTTTGTACTATGGGTACACCCTCACTCACCCTAGATTTTGATAAAAATAAAAAAAAATAAAAGGGGTTTTTTTACTTAACACCAAAAGTAGACCCCCCTTTTGAGATAACCCCTCATTTTGAGAATCATTACTGATTGCCCCCTACTTTGTCTGTTTTGTGAGTACCACCAGTTGATATTTTCCATATTAGCTATTTTACCCCTATTATAAAGCAGGAATATTTTGGGTTAATTTTGAGAGAGAGAGAAAATGCCCACAATACAAACTTTAATTTTGAGAGGTAGCCTCAAATTGTAAAATGTCAACAACACCATCACCCAGAGCTTCACCAGCTCCAACAACACCACCATCACCACCAGCCCCCATCTCCCAATGCAACCTCCTCACCACCGCCTACAATACCACCATCCGCCTCCCCCGCCACCTACGGTAGCACCACCGCCCACACCTCCGCCACCTCCCGCCACCCTTCTTAACGCGCTGCAAGGGCTTTCCTTAACCGGTGACACCAACACCGACCACGCCTTCACAATCTCTACTGCCACCTTCTAGAAATACAAGGAGTCCACCATCACCTCCCACGCCGGTTTCTGGAAGACCACCACCCTCGCCGCCATCGCCATTGTCGGGGCTACCACCACCATCTCCATTTTCGAATGAGATATCGATTGGAATGGTGGTTGGGATTGCTATTGGTGGAGTAGTAGTGCTTGTTGTATTAAGTTTGTTTATTTGTTGTAAGAAGAAGAAGAGAATAAGAGATAATGGACCATTGGATTATTATGGTGGTGCTCCTCCTGGACCTAAATGTTGGATTTTTATTTTTTTTTGATAGTTTGGGTCTTGATTGCTTTTGATTTTACTTCTTTTGATATGTTAAGTTAATAGTGAATTCACAAACTTTAACATAAATTTGTGTTTCAAGCTTCATTAACTTCTGATTTTTTTCTTAATTTTCTGATTTTTTGAGAAGATTGGTTAATGGTCAAAGACGTATGTTAAAAATGGGGGGTTTTTACAAATTTGAAGTAGGGGCAAAATTGTCAATATATAAAATACCAACATATGTTACACAACGTAATGCACGGTGTGGGGCAATCAAGAATGATTCTCAAAATAGGGGGTTATCTCAAAAGGGGTCTACTTTTGGAGTATTAAGTCAAAAAACCCCAAAATAAAACGATACAAACTGTTATGTGCTCCAGATTGTACCCTCTACACCAGATGTTCAATTGTGTTATGATGCCACGTGCATACTTATATTCTCTCAACAATTAGCTTGACTTTTGTATTATTCGTTAGTCTTTTGTTTGTTGTGACATACTTTGACAGGTGTTTGTTTACGTGGTCCATTGCTACAAACGTGAAAGGAAAGTTGAAACATGTCTAATGGTAAAACATTGACATGCCCCTGGGGTATCATGTGAATTAACAATTGACATGGGCAGATCCAGGATTATCAGTAGGGGTAGCAATCCCGTCCCTGGCGATTGAGAATGTTTTCAGATGTGTGGCTTTGTCAAAGTTGCTACTTACTAATCTCATATGAAAAATTGTTTGTTACAATTTGGTGTATGAATTGGTCTCAATGCTTTAGCCCTACAAAAAACCACCAAACTCTCTTTCAAGGTCTGATGGTAGACTAATTTCTAATCCTTCAATTCCCTAGCTATGCGGCTAAGCCCTATATATATTAGAATTTGAATTTTTTTCTTCCCGTTTTTATAAAATTGTTGTGGTGAATGGTGAGTGATACATATATAATCAATGAAATTTAAATATACAATCCATACAAACTATACATTTTGCATTGGCTTCAAGCCTTCAATGGCTACTATACGTCTATGCCCATCTCGCAAATGAGATTTGATATTACCGTTATAAATAAACATTGATCATCATTTCTTAATGAATAATCAAGTGAGTGAAGCGAACGTTTTTGGGAGGGGTGTGAGTACGTGGGACAAAAGGTAGTTTGGAAGGTTTCTATCTATACCTATCCCTCTTTCTTTGTCACACCCCGATTTTTTGTAGAATCTGAATCGACAACAAATAGATATTTACTCTATTTCCACGTCATCCAAATCCTACAAATTCCGAGGCGTGAACCGAGATCATACCTTTATGATAAACATGCATTTAATTACAGCAAAAAAACAAATATTGGAATAAGAATACTTGCATACATCCAAAATGAATAACCTCCAAATTACAATCATCCTGATATGTCGAGGAACGTCAAACCGAAATAAAGAGAAACGAGAACATCTCAACTTATTAACTCAAAATCCAACATACAATCAAAAAGGTAGAATCTCTAAGAAAAAAACAGCTCCTAAACAAACCCGGCTACTCTTAAACCTAGTAGCTCCACGGTTTTCCAACTCAAACGGCTACTACTGCTGGTAGTTTCTGAAGGAAGGGTCTAAGCTCCATAAGGAACATACCCCCGAATGCAAAGCAAACAGTCAGCATTAAAAATGCTGGTGTGAGTGCCCTAAATGCAATACTCATGATAGTTCATAACAATACACATTATCACCATGAAGTTATGTATACCACATCTACATCATTGGGCTACGTTAGAGACATCGATCCCTTACCACCAACTGACAAGAGAAACTTAGTTTCTCTTAACGTGCAATCCATGTAGCACATACCTATATAATACATAAAATTTAATATAACATTGTAACCAACTATCTAAATAATCATTTTAAGAATGTATATAGTACTTTAGCGCCTAACAGTCTACAGTGGGCTTCATCCCTGCAATAAGGATTATGTAGCCCACTCTCCTACAAAACAGAGTTAATTCAATGATAACAATAAAATATAAAAATAATGTCTCAAGTATTATATAAATTATTAATACACTTTTTAATTAAGACCCCCTCCCCCCATGATTTATTAAATTATCTTAGACATATTTTATATTTCCTAAAGGACCATTTCCCATTTCCGCACTTTGAACTCATGAAATACCAATATCATGTAAATTCACATAACCAAGGTTTACGTCACATCTCTTAGTGAGGCAAATGACATTTAGTTCCTCCCCTAAAAGATAGAACCTTGTCATAAATTTTAATCCCGCATGTACGTCACATCTCACAAGGATGAAATGCGTCATAAAATATCATATGAATCCACATATCCAAGATTTACGTCACATCTCTTAGTGAGGCAAAGTACATTTAGTTCCTCCCCTAAAAGATGGAACCTAGCTTGCTATAAATTTTAATCCCGCATTTACGTCACATCTCACAATGATGGAATGCGTCATAAAATATATCCAGATCCGTATTTACGTCACATCTCACAATGATGGAATGCACCATAAAATATATCCAAACTGCATTTACGTCACATCTCACAAGGATGGAATGTTTCAAGACATCAAATGTATCCAACCCGCATTCACGTCACATCTCCTAGAGATGGAATGCGTAATCATCATATTATGAGTATGGGAAATGTCCATCTTATTATAATATTGTCATGATTTTTCTAATGATTTCACATCCATATAGTATATATGTTATACAAAACAAAATAAATTTCCACGATCAACAATACTTTCCAGACAATATTTCTTATAGCACACTCCCAAGAGCGACAGTTTGCATAAGCTTAATTAATTACCATGTTTATATTCAAATAAACCAAGGTTACACTTTTTATGTAAGGGTCCCTTTATGTAAATATACTAATTTCAGTCAGTAGTAAATCATGCACAATGATTATAAACAACAATCCATTCAATAGATTAACCATTTTTCATTCATTCACAATTTTCTCCAAAATCAATAGTCTCGTATTTCAATGCCTCGACTGACATCCCACCGTCAAATTTCCCTACAATATTAATGGGTATGACTACTGTGTGTCGTAAGTATGCAGATCAAATTTGAGGAAGATCCAATAAAGGGTCATCCTTCATCTATGCCTAAACTTATGACTGCGCAGTACAGTTTTCTGGCGTAGTATATACTACGACCAATCATGCTTATGCGTGCCTCGACAGAAACTCCACCGTTGGATTTGTCTAAAATTTATATATGTCATAGTTCAATATATCCAGTAACTAAGGATTAAATTTGAGAGACATTCGAGTAAAGGAAATATCTCCATCTGAACAAAATTAAAAGACTGCGCATACAAGTTTTCTGGAATGATGTTTATCGTTAACTGTTCATCTTCTTCACAAAACTTTATACAGTTTATTAATTGCTTTATACTCCCAATGTACAATCCATATGATCACACATAACAAACAATATATCCTATTTCTATGAAAACAAAAAATAAAAATAAATATAACTCACCTTATTAAATCTACAAGATGTTAACAACTATGAATATCAATGGTGCGATGAACCCAATACTTTGCATTCTCTTTTCTCTTTTCTTCTTCTTCCCCTTTTTTTTATTGGAGGTTAGGGTTTTATTTTTGAATAATCATATTTTTACAGAGAAAATTCGCAGGTATTGTTTCTTCAATGTTTTAAGTCTGTTTCAGTTAACCTATGACCCTCAAATGGGTGTAAAAACACCTAAGGTCCTGTACCTATATGAATGAGTACATTTTAATAATGTTTTCAAACCCAAAAGTGATTCTAAAATACCCACACAAGTTCTAACAAACAATTCAAGTAAAAACATGCAATTTTAAAAAATCAACAACAGCCAAACAAATTTTATAATAAACTAGACTTCATAATATAATTGTTATTTTCAATTTAAATAATATAATTTATGTTGTTTAAAAAACTGGGGTTGTTATACTTTCTCTCCTTCTTCCTCTCAACCAAACCCTAACTCTCTTTCTCTCCCAACCCACAAATCCATCTGTCCCTCTCTCTTCTCCACCCTCCGCTCACGGCCCCACTGCTTAACAGTTATCAAGTAATACTGTATATACCTTTTTGATACCATATTAGTGAAAATAAAAATACCGGAAATTTAGCATTTACTTTTAATTTTGTCATTCGTTAGTGACTCTTCTATGTTTTTTCTTCTTCTTTCATCATCAACTTCTCCATTATTACAACTTTACTTGGGTCTCTACTCTCTAGTCTCTACCGCTTCATTTGTACACGTGTCCTTCAAGTACCAACTTCTCATTACGCGGCAAAACAACACTGCTACTACAATGTTCTCATCTCCCATTTCCAAAATTTACCACAAATGTCGTATCTCACTCTCACACTCATTCCAGAAATCTCGAAATTTTCGATCAAAATTGGCATTAGAAGCTTTAACTATATCATCAGAAGAAAATCTAATTCTCTACAATTACCCATCATTCTCAGGTGCTTTCTCCGCACTTTCCGCTCATCTTTACCACACTCATCTTAATATTCCTCACCTCATTTTACCTTTTTCATTTGTCGAACCTTTCAAAATCCATGACTTTAATTTAAATGCTCTTAAAACTTGTTATCTTCTTGATTTCATTGGACCCAAACGTTTCGCAATCGAACTAGCCCAATTAGTCAACCAGTAAGTCGTTCGTTATTATTTTTTTGGTTAATCTTATTTAAAATAATTTTGTGTTAATATATTTGTTTTGTTAAATTAGGGTGCTAGTGTTTGATCATCGAAAAAGTTCGCTGTCTAAGATACCTAGTTATGGAGACTGTCCGGAGAATGTGACTTTTAATGTGGATGTGGAGAAGAGTAGCTCTACTGCTGTATATGACTACTTTTCAAGTAAACTTCGAACCGATGTAAGTAGAAGCAAATTTTGAGTTAATGGATTAAAATAGTATTATTGTTTTTTATGTTGTTGTTTTTTCATAGGGAGAGGGTTTAAGTCTAGTGAATTGTGAAGATAAAGATCGGTTGGAAATGGTTTTGAAGTACATTGAAGATGGCGATCTTCGAAAATGGAGCTTACCAGATATCAAAGCGTTTAATGTGGGACTCAATGAAATGCGTCCGCAGTTGAATTATATTACCAATGCTTACATGTTTGATCAGGTTCAGTGACTTCCCCTGTGCTTCCACATTATTTGAATTTCATATAAAATTGATAGTTTTGTTTTTGCACGCAAGTAAGGTATAAAATTCATAGATGTTAATGCATATAGATGGTTCTAATCTCATCACGGGCTTTAGTTTTTGTGATTCAGGTTCTAATGAGTATTCACATTTTAACTGAAGTAGTGTTCTGTTGAACAGTTGCTGGAGGTCAACCATATGGATTTAATCACCAGGGGAAATACTTATATACACTCTTGCCAGGATGCTGTAAATAAATTGTTGGACAGAGCTTTCAAACTTCGTCTGGGAAAAGGGTTTTATGGAGAGTGTCTGGTACATTCATTCTTTCCCATTTATTTGTTCAATCTTGTTTGTTTCCAAAGTGTATATAACTGTCTCAACACACACTTTAGTTACAGTTATATTCGTCGTTCTATTGTCAAACCTTTTCTGCTTGTTTAAAAAATATGGGCTAATGGACAGATAGCCATCACTACATGCATATTGATTGTCCTTAATGAGTGAACCTACATCTGGATCCAGCAACACCCAAGACTAAGAGTAGAGCACAATTACACTTTTTTTTTTCTTTTTTTTTTTCTGCATGTGTGTCTGTATTTTCAATTTATTCCTCTTCGTACTCTTCATTTGACCGAGGGTTTGATCTTTCTTTCGTTGTTTTCAGGGAATTAGAGCTGATGGAAATTCTCACTTAAGCAATGATCTCGGAAGAGAACTTAGTTTAAGGAGTGCTGAAGCTGGTTTAAGGTATAATATTTAGTGGGACTAGGTTAGTTTGGGATTTCTGCATATCAGATATGTGGTTGATCTTGACTGTCAATATTTGGAACTGGCCATGGAAGTGTTTGTGGACTGGAAGTTGCATAATAGGAACAGTATATGCCATATGAATAAATGAATTAGTCAAGTCTTGCCAAATCGACGGGTCCTATCTTGTTGTTTATGAACCTCTCTAGGATTTCGAATTTAGGTTTTGGTATACCTTAATTGATGCAGGGATTCAGCTCCTGGCATTCTTCCTCTGCTAATCCATAAGTGCTACCCAGCCTTTGATACAGATACTCTAGATTAGTAAATTCATCCAACTTTTTCTCTTATCAAAACTCTAAATTGAATGGGGAATTATGAGAACGGGTATGAGGCCGAATCATATCATCACCTAGGTGTATTTAGAGAGAGCTGTTAATTGCCAACCCTAAGGGACAATTTAAGGCAAAAGGGCAAAGTAGCACTCAACCTGAATGCAATAAACATGTCTGTAAGCCCCGGGCATGTTGATTGTTATTCCTGTGATTAGTCCGTCTGAAAATCTGCTTCTACATTGCTTGCTTGACATGTGCCTCAATCAGAGGATATAAGTTCCTACATTTGTATTTCAAAATTCTTTATTTTCCTGCTAGTTTTCTTTGAAGTATGATATGTTCAACGTTTTATATATATTCTATTTTTCCTTTTTTGTGTTGCGGACTTTAAATGGCCATCTTGTTTGGTGTTTTACAACTAATGTTGTTGTTTTATAAGAATCAACCCAAGTTCCATCACTTCGCAGCCGTGAACTTGTGCTGTTAGGTTCTCAAAATAATTTACGTTCTCTTTGTTTAGGAAGTTCTGTAGTCTGCTTGTTTTTGCTCCATCCTTTGAGACATTCTGGATTGAAGATCAAGTGCTCCGCATGATATATGTATATACAATATGAACTTGTCCTGGACTTTTTCTTCAGGAACTTGTAATCTTTAGCTTGGACCCTTAACGTCTCATGTTAGCCTTTTAATTATCATCTAACAATCCCCTTCCAGTTATTCTAGCATTTTCTATGTTAACCTTTTAATAGGGAGCCCAGTTATTGGGCAGTTGTTGTAGTGAGACTGAGATAAAACCTTTACACGATGACAGGCCTATTGGTGCTGTTATTTACATGCAACGCAGAAATCTCAAAATGTGCCTGAGGAGTACCGATGATAATACCGACACCTCTGAAGTTGCAAAGGTATTCGTCGTAAATGTCTTGTTGTTAACATATCAGCGGTCATAGTACTGTGAATGTTATTTATTGCTTTTACCAAAGTATTGTTACTATTAGTGTTAATAATATGATGAGGAGGATCTGAACATGTGAGGCGAGCTCCTCTTTTTCAGAACATTTTTTCTAGGTATTTGTTGATAAATTTCTCCTAGGTTGGGAGCCACTCATGAGTATAGCCTTGTCATTTGTGCTACTATGAATATCGTAGTTATATGGTTGTAATATTGATATTCAGTATGAAATGGAAGCCGCTCCAGAACCCCCCGACCCCCTCCCTCTTCAAAACCCTAACCCAAATCCCGACCCCTCTCTCCTCAAAACCCTGACCCAATTACCATTTCTCATCCAGCCCCTTCTGCCCAACCACCAGTATCAAATTCCCACCCTCAACCTTCTCATATCCCTTCCCAAGCTCTTCAAACAAGAATCTCTCCGAGCAAAGAACATGGAGCTCCCTCCTTAAAACCCCACCACCATCTGCGGAAAATGAAGAGCTATGCTACATCAAACCCACATTCTCTGATGATGTATTGGTTATTGGAGAATCTATACTAGAAGAAGGAGCGAAAGAGTGGGAAGATAGAGTTGTGGGGTGTTTTCTCGATAAGAAACTGCCCTACACTCTAGTCAAAGAGAATGTGAAGAAAAGATGGAAGCTTTTGGGAGATGTAGATATAACCTTGGATGGGGATATCTACTACTTCAAGTTCAACATTGACAAAAACAAAGAAGATGTGCTTGATGGTGGTTCTTTCTACATTCTTTGAAGATAAAAGTGGTTAAATTGTTTGTCATAAGGCCATTGACAAGAGAAGTAAGGAAGACAATCGGGGGGCTCAATCGAAATGTACCTATTATACGGGTTAAATTTTTCAATGTACCAAAGCAACTATGGAACAAGAAAGGCCTGAGCTTGTTTGCTAGTACTATGGGTAAACCTCTTTTTATGGATAAAGCAACAGAAGATAAAAGATCTCCCGTCATCTTTGAAGATAAAAGTGAACTCTAACAAGGTTAATTTTATTCCTCTAGAGTTTACTTAGAAGCCTTTAATTTGCATAGATTGTCAAATGTTTGGGTATAACAAGGCTGGTTGTGAAAGGCAATTACCAAAATCGAAACCAAAGAACAATACTACTACAAAAGAAAATGTAGGAAATGGTGAGAAGAGGTATGTCCAACAGTGGAAGAGGAAGGAAACTAAGAGCACAGAAAACATTGGCAGTGCTGAACTATCTAGCATCGTGATTAGTTCTAGTACACCCCAACAAGTCCTTAGTCAACGCGTGGTTGACAGTGGAAACAACTCATTGCCTGCACATGGATCTCAAGGTAGGCCATCAACTACAATTGTAAGTAACCAAGGTAACAGATTTAGATTTGCTGCTCTTGCTAATGATACAACTGATGTTGATGTCCAACCATCTGCTACTATACTTGGAGACTGTAATTGTTGTAGAAACCGAAGATAATCTCCTTGAAAGCCCACTTATTCTTGTTAACAAGCACCATCATACGTATGAAGCTCTTGTGGATACAAGTGAAGATGAATACCCATATGCCATTGATGAAGAGGATAGTAATGAGAAAGAGATTGAGAGTGTCTTCAAAGACCACATTATTCCGGATACAACTAACAGAGTTGAAGACATTAGTTCTCAATCTGTTGAGGTTGGCTATGAAAATATGGCAACAACACCCTCGATACATGGCAATGAATGGAGGACTGCTGTGAAACCAAAGAAAACTAGGAAGCAAAAACAGCGTTCTCCTGGTGGTATTGATGATCATACCATCGCTATAATGGAAAAAACTTCATCTATGGCAAGAAAGAAGGTTAAGCATCTTGATGGCTACATTAAGGAGGTTGGGGATGACTCAATGGGATTGACATTTGCTTGCATCCATTGTTGTAGCTTTTTCCGAGACTTTGAGAAAACCCAAAGGCACATTTTGAAAGATCACCCGGCCTTGGTTAAACAATTTGCAAAATGAAGTAGTTGTGATGTATTTCTATTGTAATGTTATGCTTTGAAGATTCAATTGTGTTAGGCTCGAAGCCTTTGAAAGTGATGTATGCCGAACCTTCCTCTAATGACTATACTCTTAGAAAAGGCATGTAAATTCCTATGTTTTAATGATACAGGTAGGGGTCTGCCTTAACCCCAAAATCTATTAAAAAAAATATTGATATTCAGTGAATGTTAGAATATTATATTCTTTACCTTCATGAACATGCAGGCATATGGTGGTGGTGGGTCTGCAGCTTCAAGCTCTTTTATAATAAGAATGGATGAATACAACCAATGGACTCCAGTAAATTCATCATAAATTTGCTAGGTTTGAAAGCTAAGCGAGACAACTTGCTGTGGGTTGATAATTCTCCATTACATTTCCAACCCTTGAGCAGCAACTCTCAGCGATCCGGAAACATCTGAAGAGTAAAACCCTATACTCTGCCAGCAAAGAATCCCATCTGAACACAAAGCTCGCAGTCAGAGTATGCCTCTACTCCAATCCTGAATCATCGACCAAAAGAAACCAGCCATTTGATTGAATGATGACATCCTCCATCCATGTTCAAAGTGTTTTATGTTCCTATCCGTCTTTAGACCCCGCAAAAGGTAGGATCCGCATCTGCTCCCTTCTATGAATGCACTCTCAGGAACCATGAACCTAATCAATCCTTCACCGAGCGGAATACTAAAGGAGCAACCTCAGAGTTATGTCCACAGCTAGGATACTGTAAAGTTTTGATAGCTTTGACTCAAGAGGGCAGTACAGACGAAATCTGGGATATAATAGATATGACGACATACTTTAGAGGTGGCCTCTCACTGGGGTGTTTGTTTTTTGGTTTTTGTAAGTATTCTCCCTGTAAGTGGTAGACCACTTTATTTTGGGTGTTTGTTTTTTCAAGCTAATAAGTGGTAGTCACTATTTTTGATATATTTTTGCTACTTATAAGTGTTAGTGTCAAACAAAGACCAAAATATCACCGATATATCCGATATATTGTTGATATATATCGGTATTTTGGTACACCGATATCGATATTTTCAATATATATCCACTGAATATAGAACTCTTTTTTTCTCGATATATATTGGAATTTTTGATATAAAACTTTATATTGTCGATATAATCAATATATCTGATATTTATGATATATATCGGTTGATTTTTTGACCATTTTTTAATATAAATCCGATATTTTCAATATATTTCTGATATTTTTGATATTATATTTCCGATATATCCGATATTTTAAATAGTTTGGATTGGTCACCAAAAAAAAATAGATATATCCGATATATTTGATATATATTGGTTGTTAAGTACACCGATATATCCATCGATATCGATATTTTGGGCCTTTGTGTCAAAAGAATAAGTAGGAAAACTTGACTTATTCGCCAACAGTTGCAATTAACTGGGCCAAAAAAGTGGTCTAACATTTCGCAAGTTCAAATTATTGAAACTTTGTTTTATGAAAAACGGGAAGATTTTGCCGCAAGTTAACGAATAAAGCTATTTACTCTATTTGGTAAAAGTTTTCTCTGAGGATGAATTCTATCTGACAAGTAGTATTACCCACAATAATGCCAGTAGATAGCGAGGTGAACATCTTTCCTCTGAAACCAGTAACATCGGTTCGTTCCAAATAAATTTCGTTGGACTATTACATGAAAACGAAAAATCCCTTTCAAAGAAAAATGCTGGTTTGTAATAGAATAATTTTAAATTGAAATCCCAAACCACGATAATGAAACTGCAAAGTAATAACCATAATTAGGTTTTACTAAATTCCATCTGACCATCCATCCTTGTAATTGCATATGGTCATATGGAGTATGGACAGCAACAAATGGAAGTTAATACACAGGACATCCATCAACCATTACACCCTTAGCTGTCGGACAAGAAGCCAAGTCACAGTGCTCTCCCGCTGAACCCCACCAGTTCAAACTTTTTCCTTGCATGCTCAGAGAAAAGTACAGAAAAACTCCCATAAAAGCAACTCCAGCATCTAGAGCAGCTGAAAGAACATAGTTGTACCTCTGCCACCATTGCTTGCGGTACCGGAAAATGAAGAAGTTGAAAATAGTTCCTACCACAACCCAGGCATTGTAGTTCAATGTCGTTGCTGGAGGCATATTTGCAGTTGCTCCCAGTAAAATTGGAAGGTTAATCAGGGGAATCCAAGATTGCTTTGGAAATGCCATGTGCAGGAGCCAAACCAGAACAGGTCCCAGTAAACCACCAAGGAAGAACCAGTTAAGGGCACCATAATTTCCAAGACTTCCAAAGATTCGCTTTGGTCCTACCAGACCCCATAGTACAGATGCATCAAAGAAGACACGGTCACCTGGGCATGTCCAAGGACTATTGGGTGGTAGCAGTTCATGCTGGCATATGTTTGGAATAGTAGTCAGCAGCCACCATGCAACAAGAATGTTAACTGTGCCAGCTATCATGGTTCCAATAATCTGGTAAGCAGAACGATACGAAGTATGTTAGCAAGGATAATATATATTGTTAGAAAGAAAGTGACAATTAATGAGACTATCCATTATCTGCCGGAGGATCAGCTGTTCTGTTGTGGGATTGATGCGTCAGTGAGCATCATATAGAATGGTCTCCTCCGTATAAAACTAAAATGAATTCTAGCTATCTACATATCACATTTTGTTAGGGTCGTCTAGTTTCAAGTTTTGTGCTACAAGATAGCTGCAGTTCCAACTTCCAACTTCTTGTAAACTTCCAGTAGTTCATACTAGAGGAAAAGGTTGTGAGGTGTCTTGGAGCTCTCCGAACAAATTACTGAATATGAAGCAAGATTTGTTGTTTTGCAGCCACTAACTGAAATAAGCGCTATTTCAGGCGTAACTGTTGGTCATTTCTTCCTTTTTACTGTCTCAATCACATGTATAAAACTACAAAGCTATTAACTCTTCTGTAGCCTATACTCCAATAAGGGAATGTACCTAACACAAAGTTATCCCATCATTACTCTGCTTTACAAATTTAATCGTTTCAAATTAATTAGGCGTCTCGATATTTATAATATTGGTAGAGGAGGTTTAAATTAAACACCAACATGTTTCCTTCCCATTCGAAAAAATGAGCATGTATGAGCATGTTATATTACTCGACTGACTGAAATACCTTGCATTTTCTTCTCAGGTAACGCATAGTATAGAAGGTATAGTACCTGAACTAAAAACATTGATCGTGGTGGGATCTTCATGTAGTGGCCTAGCTTGAAATCACTGAGAAAGGAGACAGCCTGAGCCATGCTTATATACCCATAAGTTTTAAAGCACACATTAGCGATAGGATGTCCTGGTTGCACGAGACCCATCAAGTACTCTGTGATGATGTTCAACCCTGGCGTCTGTAGATAAATATAGAACAACAAAGCAACAGTTGGTGAATGTGAGATTGTGAATTAGTTTATTATCATAGAGATTCCCTAAGCTAATAAAATAAAGATTTTTTATTAGTTAGCTGATAAGACTTTCGCCTAAAACTTAGATTGAATCCTTTTTGTTTGTCATCTAAGAGTATAGTTTTGATAAGCAAAAAGGATTCGGACCAAGTTTTTATAGGTCCTAATATAATCGTCCTGCAGAGCCAGAAAAGTTTATCTCGATCTTCGCAGTTTCCAGTTGATGAAGTATCAGAGGAGTTTGTGTTCAACTCAATTACCTGATTTGTTGTAGCAGTTATGATGCTAATTGCAGGAGTGAACAGGAAGGCTAGGACACATGCCGCGATAAGTGCCCACCAAGGCATCTGAACCTGATCATTCAGAACAGTGCATAGCACGAAAGAGACTGCCAAAGTCAGCACAAGTAACAAATAGAACCACCAGTTGGGTATGTCCTTGTATGTCTTCATCAACCTTGTATGAATATCATCCTTTCCCTTATATGAAGCTCGGGACCGTTCATAGATTTCTCTGTTCATGTAGAACAGCCACATATATGCAGTAAGAAACTCTGTACATAATTAACAGACATCATATATATACAGGCGAAAGTAAGACTACCTCTACTTCTAGTGAACTGCACTCCCACCGAAGGTGGCGGTTGAACCCGCAATCTCAGATAAGTCCCAACTTCACTACTATTAAGTATTAACTTACCACCTCACTATACCGGCCCCATCCCTCCCCTCAACACCAGACGCAATTCAACAAAATCACTAAAGAACAACATGATGAGGCGAGACCTACTTCAGGAAAGAGTTCAGCCAAAATCTGAAAATTTTAGCATAGCTGTTCTTTCCTGCTGATCTCGATCAGTTCTAAGAAAAGTCAATCTTGCTCTTTCTACTTATTGTTACACTAGATTCACGTACAAAGATACCAGATATAGTTAGCATTAAGTAATTACCTTCCATGAAACAATGCCACGTGACTGATGGTGGCTGCAATTGTGGCAAAACCAAAGCCATATGTGAGAGCAAAGAACATGCTTATATTGATCCGTCCTTGTTCCGCGTACTTGGGCATATCTATTTGGAACTTGTCATTCACAATGGCGGTTATATTATAGTTCTGCCCGGCGGATGTAAACAAATCTGAGGAAAATATGGGAAATGTCCTGGCATGGTATAGGTTCATATACCAGTAGGCTATAGGTATCGCCACGTAGAGGATTAAGGCATATCCAATGAAGATGTTGACAGTGGCAAAGAAGGGGCTTACAAGAGGACTAAACAAAAACGAAGCAATAACTGACCAGTCGAGAGTGATTGCCCCAAGACCAAGGCCTTCCATGCCCGACCCAAGCTGATGGGCTGTGACTGACTTTGAGAATACCCAGCACACCCACGATATGCTTGTTAATGTCGGGAATAGATATCCTGGGAAGACGTACCAGGAGAAGCTGCAGACTAGAGCAATCATGAAAAATTTTGCTCGTGTCATTCTTCGGTTATCTTTCTCATGCAGGGCTCTGCAAAATTCAAATCAATTTAGCTATACCAAACTACAAACTAGTTGTCTACGAGAAAAGCCTAGATAAACCAGAATTAATAATTGCAATGTTTATATGAAGTCGAAAAGAGAATTTGAAAGTTGAAAACTGTGTTTCTGAGATGAAAGTCTGGTACGGTGTTCTGTTTGATTTTCTGGTTCCACTCAAACAAGAGACCTCATTGTACGCTTGAAAAAATATTCAAAAAAAATTGAAGTATGTGCGATGGAGACTTACGCCTCGCAACTGAGGAGTACACCTCACACACTGAAGCGTACGCTTCCTATGCATATACACATTATTGATTATTCAACGCTTCTAGGGCGTTTTTGGTAGAGGCGTACGCCTCAAACGCTTTTAAAACATACTAACATAATTTTACTGAACCATTCTTTACAGGAGCAAAAACAGAATCGCTCTCTCAGTATACTTCATGAATATATCAGCATCATAAGTATTTCTTATAATATGGCAATAAGGCACAACTTAGCTGTGATTTCGTAGATTGCCCTGCTCATCTTACTATGTTTCATTAACTTAAGACTGCATAAAAATCACCAAATTGAAGGACAAAAAACAGATATTTTTTTTAGCAATTAAGTTCTGTTAGATAATAACAGAGTATAAGACAATTATACCATAAGGAAAGAGACTCTTGAAGCTAGGCAACTATTTTGCACGCTGAATAAAAAGTTGATGATATAACAAAGTAAATGACTACAAATCGTTAGGTTATATGGTCCAACTTACTGGAAAAGTGACACTTGAACGAGAGTTGAAGGCCACCACATATGAGCAGGATTCACCACGTACTTCCTACATATTCCAGCCCATCCGTAGCCGAGAACCTATTACATATACAGATTGCAACATAATTTTATAAAACCATCATAGAAGCAGTTAACCTTATACGTGTAACTCAAGTAAGGGGAACATTATAAGTGTAGTCATGTATTGATATACCAATACATGAAGCAGTGACGATGGCCCAGATTAGAGTATTAGACTTAGCATTCCAGGCAATCCAATCTAGTAATAGTGAAAAATATAAAAGCACTGATCCATTGGCACCCCTTCATTTATAGAGGATGAAGAATTCTAAGAAAGCAGAGAACTTGTGTGTGTAGAGGGGTGTCAAGGTGCATTTTTAAATTCGGGAAAAAAGGATACAGATGACAAAGATAACCTGTGTTGTGAGAACAAGCATCCAACCAGACAACAAGCTGATGTTCCTCCTATAAAAAGCTTTGATGATATCAACTATACCAACAGCATAAGCCGATCCACCGCCAAAAGCAGTCCCAGCATTAGCAAATATGGTTATCAATACATGCTCCTTAATGTTGAATGGACCTGGGTTAAACGAAAACTCTTTCGACCCAAACCCTGGAATATGGAACTTAGTAGTTGGAAGTTTAGCTGCCATGAACCGACCGATAGGGAGTGAAGCAATCTGAACAGTGATCTGAGTGATGACTATTGGCTCGGTTCGATACGCAAAGAACTGATTGAGAAATGATAATAGCACACACGAAATAATACCCAGAAACCACATACGAAAAGTCCATACTGGAAGCGACGGATCATCGGTGTTTTTCACTGTTAGTCGTACTTGTTCTATAGGGGACACTTCATCTTCTTCTAGGATTGTCCCCTTCGCGTCCATAATGAGAGACACGAGTAAGGAGCAAGAGAAGAGACAGATGCTAATGGAGGTCTTATGATGCGCAGTAGATCATCGTAATATATCAATCCTGTTTTTCTTGTTATGAGATATATATCAACGTAGTGTCACGTACAGTCCTGTACTCCTGTTAATTAGGAATAAAACTTCGGCTTGGGTTTGAGTAGAGTTTAATTTTAATAGGATACTTGATATCCTCCATCGGTTTTGCAAGTGATTTTTTTTGCTCCCCGCGATATTCCCTCCACGGGGTCCAAGCCAAATCAAGAAGTAACATCTGTCAGTTATACTGGAGATCCAACTAGCAATATACTTTTTTAGATTTGCACTTCCAATTTTATCTTTAGAATATTGATCAACAATTCCTTCTTTAGTTTTTTATAATAAAAAAATTCAACAATTATCATTTGATCCCAATAAAAAAAGACTTTTGGAGAATCACTATATGAATAGAGTCTACATAGAAGATGAAAAAAGCACATTTGAAATATTGTTTCCTATTTTTTTTAGCAAATATTTTAGATTTTTTCTTTAAATTTAAATTTTGACTATGCAAATTGGTAAGTCTAAGAAAATGCAGTTATTAGTAGTTGAATTTCAAAATATTATAAACATGTGTTGCTTCTTGATTGAGGCTTGGAGCCCGGGAGCAAAAAATCACTCGGTTTTTGCGTCTCCTAAGGCATTGAAAACGGTTTGAAAGGGTAATGAGGTCATGTTGTAATGAGGTCATGCATTTGAGAGGTAGTGTGGTCATTGGTTTTTCTGGGTTTCTAATATTGTTCAACTGACAAGTGTGGTGTGGATCTGGAGATGTTTAAATTTCTCTAATAATAGAACTAGTGTTTAAAAAATTATGCTTTCAAGTCTGAGATCGAGTACTCCATCCTGCACTTGATCATCCAAATTCCAAACACGTGATTTGCTCTTGGAAATACTAAAATTTGAAATTCTTGTACGTCCTGTTTCAGTAAAAATTCCAAACGTACTCTGCAGTTGCTATGAGTCTATGACATCACAATTTTAGGAACCCAATATCTAAGTAGCCAAAGTAGGGCCAATGTTTACCCTCAGTTGGAGAAAGTAACAAGATCTGTATTTGTTGTGTTTCCCATTTTGCAAACACGTAAATGATTCATATCTTAAATTGGCCTTAAGGTTCAGTATATATAGTTAAAACTGCAGTTTAGGGAACACATTTTAAAGACTTTTACAGTGTAAAACAAGTACTGTTGCAACTATCATACAAACATAAGAAAACATCGAACATCTGACATCTAGTTCTGTACTTAAATGACACGTCCAACATAGCTATAATCCTTTAACCCTGCGGACTTGCCTATCTTTGCGTGAGAGGACAACTGTGAGTTCAAAGCCTTCACCCACTGGCCACTAAAATTATACATATATATCCACTTGCTTACTAAGAAACTGTGAATCAATGTGCGGGACACCCATCAGCTATGACACCCTTGGCCGTTGGGCAAGTAGCCAATTCACAATGCTCACCACCAGTACCCCACCAAGTCACGCTCTTCCCTTCCATGCTCAATGAGAAGTATAACAACACCCCCATAAAAGCCACTCCAGCATCTAGAGCTGCTGAAAGAACATAGTTGTACCTCTGCCACCATTTCTTCCTGTACCTGAAAACAAAGAAGTTGAATATTGTTCCAACCAAAACCCATGAGTTGTAGTTCAAAGTTGTTGCTGGTGGCATGCTTGCAGTTGCTCCTAGAAGGACTGGAAGGTTAATCAGGGGGATCCAAGATTGCTTGGGGAATGCCCTGTGTAGTAGCCAAACCAAAACAGGTCCAAGCGCACCTCCAAGGAAAAACCAGTTAAGGGATCCGTAGTTTCCAAGAGTACCGAAAATCCGTCTAGGTCCCACCAATCCCCAAATGACTGATGCATCAAAGAAGACACGATCACCTGGGCATGTCCAAGGACTGTTTGGTGGGAGGAGATCGTCTTGACAAATATTCTCAATGGAGTTCAGTAGCCACCATGCCACCCCAAGGTTGATTGTTCCAGCTATAATGGTTCCAATGAACTGTGTGAAGGGTAGACAATAGCATGATTAAAAATGAATTGCATCAACAGTAACAAGTACAGCTAGAAAGTATAAATCATTCTGATACTATCTGGGTTTACTATTCTAAAATTCTAGCAGTGGTGAAGGGGTTGTATCGTGAACATGTAAGCTTTTCAGTTAAGCATATGACGTATTCTAATATAGTGAATGAAAGAAAGGGATACCTGGACTAAGAACATGGATCTTGGTGGGATCTTCATGTAATGGCCAAGCTTGAAATCGTTGAGGAAGGAAACGGCTTGAGCCATGCTCATATAACCATACGTTTTGAAGCAGACATTTGCAATTGGTCTTCCAGGATATATGATTCCCATGACATACTCTGTAATGATATTCAAACCAGGGGTCTGGAATAATAAACATCAAAGTCATTAGACGAAAACTAAATTTTACTAATAGATGAGTACATCTTAGGATCACCATGATCAGAATCTAATACTTATCTTCTTTTAAAATTTGAAGACGTTATAAAATTAGACCAATGAACACTACGTCACTACTCAGTCTGATCCGTTTTGCTTATCAGATTAGTTTCTCACTTTCCGATGTAAAGATACAAGATTACCAAAATTGTACAAGAAATTTTTCCTATGGTTACCTGGTTTGTGGTAGCGGTTATGATGCTGATGGGAAGAGTAAACACAAATGCCAAAACGCAAGAGAATAGGAGCCCCCACCATGGCATCTGAATCTGATCATTTAGAACAGTGCAGAGGAAAAGAGAGATCCCGACAGTCACTAAAAGAAGAAGGTAAAACCACCAATTGGGTATGTCCTCGTAACTCCTCATCAGTCTTGTGTGGATATCCACCTTGCCCTTATATGATTGACGGTACCGGTCATAAATCTCCCTATACATGTTAAGCATAACAGATGAATAAGTATGGCGAGATTACTGTCATTTAAATATTTTCTTAAACTTCATGAATATGAAGTCCATGAGATAATTAAAAATGAGTTACCTTCCATAGAAGAATCCCACATGGGTGAGGGTGGCTGCAATGGTAGCAAAACCGAAGCCATATGTGAGGGCAAAAAACATGCTCAGGTTGATTTTTCCTTGACGTTGATACTCCACCATATTGATCTCAAACTTGTTATTCACAATGGCTGATATGTTATACCTCTGCCCGTTTTCAGTGAACAAGTGCGACGAGAAGATGGGAAATGTCTTGGCACTGTAAAGGTCTAAACCCCAGTATGCTATTGGGATTACCACATAAATTATTAAGGTATACCCAGCAAAAACATTCATGATTGCAAAGAATGGGCAAATGAGGGGACTGAACAAGAAGGAAGCCACAACAGACCAATCAAGTGTAAATGCTCCAAGTCCTAGGCCTCTCATTCCTGATCCTAACTGTTGGGCTGTAACTGACTTTGAGAATGCCCAGCAGACCCATGAGACACTTGACAGAGTTGGAAAGAGGTAGCCTGGAACCAAATACCATGAGAAACTGCAGACCATGGCAATCAGGAAAAACTTTGCTCTTGACATGCGCTGCTTATCTTTCTCATGTAGAGCTCTGCACGAAAAAAAACATATAGGATTATTTTAGTATTCTAATGCGCGCTACTTTCAAAATGTAAGTCTTTCTGGCTCATGCTGAAATGCACTATTTGGGTATTTGTAGTATGGGATTATCATAAGATGTTGATTATTGCTGATTACTGGAAATATCCATTCAAGGTGAAAATTGTGAAGTTATGGGCCAGATGTTGAAGATAGCCGCCACCACTCGCTGATTTTGCCAGGGCATACTTGTCAATTGACATTGAGTCAGTGACACAGATCAAAACCATTCCAACCGAATTGACAGGCTTTTCCATATCAATTTCTCCAGGGAAGGTGAGCTCATAAATTAATGACTTATTATTTGGTAAACATATTATTTTGGACAAAAAGACGACTGGCATTGTGAAAACTACATGTCTCGTCCGTTGAAAAAATTATAAATGAAAGATACCTTCCCATGTGTGAGATAGCTCTTAACATAGATTGTGGCAATAATTGGGGATGTGATTAAGGCTGACATATAACAAGTTTGTCACAAAGATATCCATTAAGCTTTTCTTAATTCTCCACTGGGTCATTAATCATGTGGCTATATATTTAGGAGGGCATCTAGGGTGCATCAGGATGTATGTGTGCGTAGGAATGAGAGCCGTTGACAGTACTTTTTTGTTGCAATACACACAAATCCCCTGCCTATATGAGTGGGCCAGATGCCTGCGCATGGATACACCCTGTACACACTAGCTTTTCAGTATATTTCATTCTTCAGAAAATATCTCTGGAGAGAATAAAAAGGGTACAGTCTGATTAATGATTTTATGCACTTTAATATGTGAAGACTGATGACAAGGAAACTAAGATATTCTATCGTGCAGTATCATTTGAACTAGATATAGTTATTGACTTGTGACAATCAATTGGTGTAAGAACCATGGACCCGCTAGTTCATAAATCATACTCCATGTGTGACTAAAACCTCATTTTATAACTTACGATCGAAAATAAATAGGTGGGAGGTTGGTTGCTAAATCTTGATAGTTTGACACAATAAATTGGAGTGTGATTATAGTGGAAAGGTGGACTGTCTACAAGTCTGAAATCATGAATTCAAAGGAAAGGCCTCTCTCAATACCACAAACGCAGTCTTACTTCACCGACATCTTATGGTGGATCTCCACATATTTTCACACTAAAACTAACAAACACAGAACAAGTCAGTTACCCTCAACAAATAACTTATTTGCTCTTAGCCACAAAAACTGGGTTTGTTTAGTTTCTACTTTGTAGACTCATTTTCGGGCATATTTAGCTCACTCACACAGCCTACTATCCACTCCTACACTTAACACTCCAATCGGCCAATCCAATATTAAAATATCACCCTCAACCGTAACCGGACGCCCATCAATCGCATACATTTTTTTCTGCAAAATTTTAACAGAAGGAGAAAAAAAAAGAAAGTTGAATTGATGCACTTGAAAGTTGAAAAACATACCTGAAGAGTGAAACTTGAACAAGAGTACTAGGCCACCACATATGGGCTGGTTCAACAACATACTTCCTCAAAAGCCCAGCCCATCCATATCCCAAAACCTGTTCCACCACCACATCTTATCATTAACCACCATCATAAGTCATAACAAACTCACAAACTTCGAAAAGTACCCACTGCCACAGTGCCACTACCCCAAATTTCAAAGCCATACAACCCGAAACGAAACGAAACAGAAAAGAAAAAGTAAGATAACGAAAACTTCTAACCAACCTGAGTAGTGACTATAAGAACCCAACCAGCAAAAAAGGATATATTCCGGTGATAGAAAGCTTTAATAATATTAACAATACCAACAGCATAAGCAGATCCACTTCCAAAAGCACTACCAGCATTAGCAAAGATAGATATCAAGACATGTTCTTTCATATTAAAAGGACCAGGATTCAAAGAAAACTCATGAGCCCCAAGACTAAATTTCTTTGTTGGTAGAACTTTAGCCATGAAATGACCAATGGGTAGTGAAGCAACTTGAATTGTGATTTGACTAATGACTAAAGGTTCTGTCCTATAAGCAAAAAACTGGTTAAGGAATGATAATAGTGAACATGAGAGTAAACCAAGAAACCACATTCGAAATGTCCATACTGGTAGTGTTGGGTCATCTGTGTTTGTTACTGTTAGTCTAACTTCTTCTATTGGTGATAGTTCTTCTTCATCTATGTTTTCTTCTTCTTCTTCTTCTTGGTGTTGTGTTAAGTGACTTCTTCCTGGTGCTTCTATCTCAAAGGTTCCCATGGTGGGAGAGAACCAGAGAAAGAGAATGTAGCTGGGGGATTCTTTGATGATTACTGATTTCTTGCTTTTTGTAAACAAAGAGTTTAGATAGAGAAAGGTGGAGAAATGAGGAATGAGCTAGCAGTCCTTGCAAGTTGCATACCTGCCACCTCACTAAAAGACAAAACTTCTGGTCTTGGTCTCTTGGAATGAATTGATTTTTTTTTTTTTTTTGCTAACCGAGCTGTATTAAATATAGGAAAAAGAGAAAGTCTCTTGGAATGAGTTGATGAAATTGTTAAGTTATATATTGAATTTGATGTTCCTGCCAAAATAACTCTGACACAATTTTTTCCCAAATCACTAAGGGCATCTCCAATGGGGATGTAAACCGTATAGAGTGGAAATTTTACACCCCAAATATCAAAAAACTCTCAAAATGGAGTCTTTATATTAAGTAGGTAATAGTGTCCAATAATTAGAGGGTGGGAAATTTTTCGCTATTAGTTAATAAAAAGCCGGATGTCACTTAAAATAACGCCCGTTTTAACTTAAAAACTTCGGACGCCACTTCAACACAAATCCCGGACGCCACCTCCAGTGACGTCCCAGCTTTTAAATTAAAGAGGGACGCCACTCCAAGTGACGTCCGAGTTTAAAATCTATTTTTTTTACACTCTTCCATTGGAGAGTATAGAGTGTGGATATTTATGAGCTATACAATACTATACAATTAGAGGTGTAAAATCCTAATGGCACCTACGTGGAGCCTAGGTGGAGGTATAATTTTACACCCCCCATTGGAGATGCCCTAACAAACCTAATTTTCGGGTGGAAATAACTCTTAAACACAAATAGTCCGGATTTTAAATTAATATTTTCCAATTTTATTCTTGTTATCGTTTTAGTATGAATAATATTTATTCATACCCAAAATAAATTAACATACCTCATACATTATGTTGATGTATGAATAGAGATTGTTCATAGCTTATGTTGAAGTATGAACAATTCAAATATATATGAAGTTATGAACAATGATTATTCATACTTCAATAGATGTTCGTACTAATCATATATTATGTTGTAATATGAACAATGATGGTTCATACTCTAATAGGTGTTTTCTTACTAATCATATATTATGTTGAGGTATGAACAACAATCGTTCATAATTTAAATATATATGAACAATGATTAAGTGTTATCATTAATCATACATTATGTTGAGGTATGAACAAAAATTGTTCGTATACTACATATGCCGGGTCGTTTTGGTTAGGTCAAACTATTTTTTTATTTTGCGTCAGGAGTAAACTTTACTTTTTTAACGTGTGTCATTTTTTATTTTGCGTTAGGAGTATATTTGTCCTAAAATCTATTCTGTCCTTGTGAGTAATTATAGAAAAAAAATGAGAGTTTAAGAGTGATTTTTTCTTCATTTTTGTCTTTGAGAGTTACTCTCTGAAGTTAATCATCACGCCTGTCCAAACACTATATGGTATGGTGAAGATCGAGAAACACTAGATGGAAAGTGTATTACTATTGATTAGAAAGTACATTAGTCTTCCCATTTTTCATTTTCTTTGGCATTATCACTCTGTTGATGTCAATATAAGTGATTTTTTGCTTTGACAAAAAAATATTCTGTACTCCAGAGCAACTTTTAGCGGGCGTTTTCATCATGGAACTAAATTGAACTTGTATTATCTTTAAGGGGAATGAATGTGTATTGGCATTTTATTTGGATATATATATATAACTAGCTAAGTTGTAGGCCCGTGCATACGCACCAGCTCTTTTGAAAATATTTAGATTTTTTTTAGAAAATTGGGACTACCGTTTTAGTCGCTAACCCATTTTAATTTTCTAACAAATTGTTTTAAATAAAGTTTTCATTAAATTTTAAAAACCCATTTTTTCAATTAGAAGAGATTCTATTTTAATAGGAGAATAATTTCCGTTTTAATTAGATATGATAGATTTTCTCTTTTCAATAGGGGAGGAATTTTCATTTTAATAGGAAAATGATTCCCGCTTTAATTAGAAGTGTTAGAATTATATAAAAAAAAAAAAAAAAAAAAAAAATCTCGTTTTTCAAATAGAAAAGAAATTCTCATTTTAATAGGAGATGACGTGGAATTTTAATAGAACTTGAAAAATACTCCTTGTGAGAGCTTTAATATTAAGACTAGCTTGTAGGCCCGTGCGTACGCACTGGCTCTTTTGAAAATATTTTGTTTTTTTTTTTAGAAAATTGGGACTACCATTTTAGTTGCTAACCCGTTTTAATTTTCTAACAAATTGTTTTAATTAAGTTTTAAAAATTCGTTTTTTTCAATTCGGAGAGAGATCATGTTTTAATAGGAGAATAATTTCCGTTTTAATTAGATATGTTAGATTTTTCCTTTTCAATAGGGGAGAAATTTCCATTTTAATAAGAGAATGATTACCGTTTTAATTAGAAGTGCTAGAATTTGTTTTAATAGGAGAATAATTTCCGTTATAATAGGAGAAGAATTCCCATTTTATTAGAAGATGACGTGGAATTTTAATAGAGCTCGAAAAATACTCCTTATAAAAGCTTTAATATTAAGATATAAATATAGATATCTCACTCAAAAGATGAACTTAGAAAATGAATTGAGAATTAGTTTGTAATTGAACGAAAAGTATTTTAACACCTTATGTGGTGTTCAATTCTTCATTTTGAATTGAACAATAGGTATTATGATATCATTTATGTATCCTAAAACTTGTATGTAAAGCTAAAAGTTTCATGACACACGTATGATATCATGTACTCAGATGATGCAGTGATGCTTGCTAATTTTGAGGATTAGGCTGTTTTTTAAATGTGATTGAAACTTTAAAGCAATTCACCAATATTCTGCACATGAACAATTCTACAACAATAAAACTAAAAGCAACCAAGTTATTAATGCAGCGCAACTAAAAACTTTAAAAGAACACGGGTAATATTGTGTTGGTTCTTGCTCGCCATGAAGAATGAGATGCATGTAGCCACTGAAGAATGAGATGTATATAGCCGATATTACCAAATACGTACATTCTTTGGGTGTAGGCTGTCTAACATCAATGAATCTGCTTGCAATCTTTTGGATGTCTTTAACCTATTTTAGTTTTTTTTATAGTATTTAACCTATTTTAGTGGTTAGACACATTTATACTGTTTGTATTCCGAGTTCTTTATTCATCTTTATAAAAAAAAAAGACTTTTGCAATTTAGAGATGGTTCTTGGTTATTTTATTTTATTTTTCTTTTCGATCAGGAAGTTGGTCCTTGGTTCTACACTTCTACTAATAGGACATACATGACTAGCTTTATGAGTCTACTACTCTACTCCACTTGTCATAAAAGCATTTTAATTTATACACGCTTAAAATTTGTATTCCACTCCAATTGTCACTACCCTAGAAAACGATGTTCTATACTATGTCTATGGATCTTCAGTTCATTATAGAAACCAAATCAATTCAAAGACGGCCTCCTTATTAAGGCATCGCATATTGGGATGTTCAACTAATGCTACTGAGTGGTCTAAATTAGACTCCCATCGTACTCGTGCTACAGAGGTTTTAACTTTTGATTTCCATTCATGAGTATGAAAGCATTTACTTCACGAAGTTGACTCTGGACATAGTATTGAGCTGATCCCACACAGTAACGCATCGAAGGATTTCATTAAGTTTAGACTTTAGAGGAGACTCCAAAGTCAGAAATCTCGGATCAGAATATTCACGAGGTGACAGCATGATCCAGCTGGTTAACAACCTTCTTGATTGGATCACCAGGAATCATGCACTTTACCGTTAGTGGCACTTCCCACTGGACTAGTGGCAGTAAATTTTTGCAGAAAAATCTGCTTTCAAATGTTCACACTTCAAGCTAATAAGTCTCAAGTTTTCGATTGAGCTGCTAATTAAAAGATGACCTTTGTCTTGAGATTCTAAATATAACCTACAAATTTGACATCCCAAGTTTACGAGTGAATCGTGAATCATATTGTGGCAACTCCAATAACATTGTGTCATTTAATTTGTGTGTCTAAAGTTTACTTAGAATTTCAAAATTGCATATGAATTTTGTGCAGGTTGGTAACTATATATATATTTTTTGCTAATTGTAAGTACCATCCGTTCTACACTACAGAACATGTATCCACATAACAGGACGCCTTATCTTAGCTCGTCCCACAACATCATAACGTACCAACGACCCAACACCCAGGTCGTCACCAACAGCAGTTACAACCATACATGGAAAAATATCAACTAGTGCAATTCTAGAGCTCAGTTAACGCAACAATCAAGGAGTCATTTACTTTGTAACATCAGAGTAATGACAAATCATCAAGATAGCATACAAGGTAGATCTGCAATCCATAACGGTTCAAACACACATCTACAAATAGAGAGAGATGAACTACGTAAGGCTTGATTCAAGTTTACCCGGAGAAACTTGAGACGTAGGCAACTCTTATCCCAAGAAGAGTGCAGCCATTTTCTATCCAACAGATCATCAGGTCGTAGTCCCAAAATAACCAACATCTACATTGGCGCCGTCTGCCGGTTCGTTTCTTTAAGAAAAGAATAACCACTCTTTTCTCAAGCCTACGAAGCTAGTCAGCAAAACTACAATGGATCCCAACCTACAAGCATTGACATACCAGATGAAGACACTCCAAGAAGCCTTCATCATGTTGCAACAGGAAAATCAGACAATACGAGAGAATGCCAACTGCAACACCAACAATGGCACCACGTAGGGGGGAGCACAACAACTTTGTTCTAGCCAACACCACCAATAATCGTTTAGACGACTTGGCTTAAAAACTAGAGAAGTCAAGCAAAAGAGCCAACGCGATCCAGATCGCTTAGAAGATGCTGGAGACATACAAAGCATCACCATTCATCCAAGATATCAGAGACAAACAACCTCCTTCAGAGTTCATTCAACCAAAGTTTTTCACAGACGACGGACGGTACCTCCTCGCCCAGCGGAAAGCACGAGTCCGTGAGCTTCAAACCAAATTCTAGCACTATACAACCATCCTTACTACGACTATCTGAAGTGCAAACTTTTTCCAGCCAGTTTAAAGGACGGAGCAATAGACTGGTTTTACACACTCCCTCCAGATTCAATCAACAACTTTGACAGCCTTGCTGAAACATTCATAGCAGAGTTTGTCCACAACAGAAAGAAGCACGCCGACCTGGACTCCCTATTCCAGCTCAAGCAAGCTCACGGCGAAACGATCTGAGCCTTTCTAAGACATTTTAAGAAGGACCTACTCTCGCTGGAGTCAAAACTCAGTGACGGTTTTGCAATTTCTGCGTTCACAAACGCCCTCTTGGATGACTCCGACCTAGCAGGGTCTCTCATGCGTAACAAGCCAGACACCTCAGCCGACCTGTATCACAGAGTCGACAAATACATCAAGTACGAAGAGTGGATGTCCAAGCTAGAAGGCAAAAAGAGGTCCTGCGTAACAAGAATGAGCCAGATCCCAAGGAAAGCAAGCAATATTCAAACAACAACAATACCAACAACAACAAGAGATCCAACACCAACAAACCCTCATACACAAAGAGGGAATTCTCCAACTTCTCCAAGATGCCAAGTCAAATCCTAAAGAAGATCTACACAGCGCCATACTTCAAACCAAACATCAACAAGGTAATAGCTATACCAGAGCGTCCATACTGTCATTTCCACAAACTCCACCACCACAATACCAATGATTGCTGGAGCCTCAAGCACCACCTCTAAGACTTAGTGGAGGAAGGCAAATTAAAATAGTTCTTGCCAGAAAACGATCTGAGGCACAAGCTAGATGCCAAACACTACGAAGCGGGCCGCAAACAATGAGCGGCACCGCCAACAAATGTAAAACGTATAGAGGCAGATTAACAGGACGATCTAAGTCTCCAGGTCGGTCAAGGCACAACAGGAGACAACACTCCTCCGACCAAGATGAGGACAAAGTAATCAACATGATTACAGACACCTCAAACGACGAAATCTCAGGTCGGGAGAAATGCAGAAGAGTGGGAGCAATCTAAGAAATCTACCATCTCTCACACAAAGCCGAGATGATCAGCCCTACCAACCCTAAGAAGACAACGACAATTTTATTCACAGAAGAAGATCTAGACAAGGTGTGCCTACCTCACAATGATGCCTTGGTAGTGCACATCAAGATCAACGGTTGGATGGTCAAAAGAGTCCTCATCGATCCAGGGAGCTCATGCGACATACTGTTCTATCAAACTTACAAAGACATGCACCTGCCAGACTTGGTGATGATAGAGTCCAATGCACCGCTCTATGGGCTCAACGGAGATCATACATATGCCATCGGAGACGTAATCCTACCAATCTCCATTGGCGAAAAAGAGGACATGGTCAAAACATCAACACGCTTCAGTGTTATCGATGTCAGGTCGTCCTACACTGCCATTCTAGGACGCCGTTGGATCCACAAAATCCAAGCTATTCTATCAACCCTACACCAGGTCCTACGATATCCTGGTCCCAGAGGCATCATGGAGCTCAGAAGCAACCAACTAGAAGCTCACCGATGTAATCAGGTCAGCACTACGACCTCACCCAAGCCTTAGGTCATTGAAACCAAGGACGTTCCAAAAAGGCAGGATCCTCAAACATCCAGCCCTCCAGCAGCGGCATCAGAAAAGCTCAAAGAAAACAAGCTCAAACAGAACCAGGAGAAAAAGTTAATTTGGGCACAACTGATGACCCAAAATTTGTATATGTAGGGGCTGACTTAGACCCAAGCTTAAGGAGCAGCTTGTCAAATTTCTATCTCTCAATAAAAATGTTTTTGCTTGGTCGTATATCGATATGTCAGGAATCGACCCTCAGGTCGCTTGCCATAAGTTAAATGTAGATCCAACCATCAAGCCTATCAAACAACGACCTATGAAACTAGCACTCAAGTTTTAAAAAGCCATCAATGAAGAGATAGAAAAGCTAAAAAACGTGGGATTCATCAGAGAAGTCGAGTACCCGACCTGGCTTGCTAATATAGTAGCCGTTCCAAAGAAGAACGGTCAGGTACGACTCTGCATAGATTTCACCAACATCAACAAGCACTACCTAAAGGATAGCTTCCCCCTACCAAGAATAGACATATTAGTAGATCAAACTTGCGGCCATAAGCGTTTGTCATTCATAGACGCATACAGTGGGTACAACCAAATACCACTAGCAAAGAAAGATCAGGAAAAGACGTCCCTCATAACGGAGCAAGATACGTTTTGCTATAACATCCTACCTTTCGGCTTGAAGAACGCAGGAGCAACCTACCAAAGACTTGTCACAAAAATATTCAAAGACTTGTTAGGAGACACTATGGAAGTCTACATAGACGACATGGTGGTCAAAAGCGAAAAGGCAAGTGATCACATCTCCCACCTACAAGAGGCTTTTGAACGACTTCGCCAAAACAAGATGAAGCTCAACCCAGCCAAATGCGTATTTGGAGTAGTGATAACCCGTAAAAACTCAATTAGATTACTCTAACTTTATTCTTACGGTATCAATATTTTATTTCCTACTCTCACATATAGATTCATGCAATATATATAGAGTTAGGATTCATTCCACTCTTAACTCTCAAGACTTAAACAAATTCAATTGAACAAACAAAAAGAACAATGGTGAGAGTAATGTGTTATGTGAAATTTCTATTCTATGATTATACTACGGATTCAATTTATACTAACAAGATACGATATATAATTCAACTACAGAAATACTACGTTGATTCTATGATAAGGAATTAGGGGATTTGATTCCACCTTAACTCAACTTAACTTGCTAATCCATCATTAATCGTCAGTAATCCGAATTGAATCGCCAAGAACAATTGGTTCTTCCTAATCCCTAATTACACATGACATTTCTACAAATTATAACTAGCATGTGAACGATTAAACCCATTCTCATGGTGACTAATCATTTCTAGAGTGGAAAGGAATTCTACGACTATTCTACGTTAACACAAATCAAGCTTTCATCAAGGCTTCAAGAACCCCCCTAATGGAGGTTTAGCCAAGAATCATTCCACAATCATTTCCATATGAATCTAAACTAAATATAATATCAAGATTCCAACTTTACTAATTTAACAAACAATAATTGAAATCTAATTAATAATTAAGAAATGATATCAACAAGAATTTAAACTAGATCTATAAATGTAATGACAAAAAACGAATTGAATAATAATAAACTATTTTATTAATCTAATCAAATAAATAACAATAATGTAATACTGAAATTGAACAAGAATTAACTAATGAATTAATGTAAAACTAAATCTAGATCTAAATTATTCTAATCTAACCCTAGCTACCATTACAAGGAACTAGTTTTCTAAATAAAACTAGATAACCTAAGAACTAAGCTTTTCTTTGTTTTTATATGTTTCAGATCCAAAATCATGCATGGGCTTGGAGCCATGTTTTGGGCCAGAGAATCAGTCCCAAAACCCAATTCTTTCAGTATAAAAAGGCCTCTTTAATTAGAGTTGACTTTGACAAACTTTTCGTCCACTTCTACTCCTCTGATTGGGTCAAGGCTTAGACCATTGGAAAGCTCTTTCCGAGTCGGTCGTTTTGACATAAGGTAGGCCCAATTCCGAGGTCTGAGTCCAAAGATATGGTCTTCGGAAGTTCTCACGACTTTGTGCAATCAAGTTTACGCCGCGTGGACTTTGACTTTTCATCTTTTGACCGGGTTTTACAGAGGCTTTGTCTTCTTGAAAATTGGCTTTTAATCACAGAACTCCTTAGCAACCGACTTTTGCTCTTTTATCTCGCTAAAGTGGCACATTTCTACATATAATGGACTTTGAAGCCCGAAATGCATAAAACACGTAATCACTATTAACTCTTACTTATTATTCACATAATTGGTCTAAAAGTACAATTGTTAGGGGTTAAAACTACAGTTTTGGGCTCTTATCAAACCACCCCAGCAACAGCATTTTGCTTGTCCTCAAGCAAATATGAGAAATTAGAATAAGTGACCAAAAATGGAGTTCTAACTACTCTCGCTTTCATCGAGCGATTGCATTTACCATATGCAATAAGGCCTTTAAACCACTAGGAATTCCCTAATGGACGAAGTTATAGCCTCGCGGAGAGTTTTCCAAATGAAGGTACTCACAAACTTCATCTATACTACAAACGACTAAGAAATAAAACTATTGTTTCCTCATTCATGTCTCAACTATCTATACATCTCACTAGCAAATGAATAAGAATAACCAAGTCAAAACCTAAGCTAATATATGCATAATAATCAATCATCTATGATACAAATATATATACTATGAGTAATACTATGAAATGCCTAGGGTTCGTTTTAAAAACTCCGAATAGCGCCTTTAAGTAGGTCCTCACATAAATGTCAAGACAAAACCACTCGATTTTTCCGCTTAAGTTTTCATACTCTAAAGTGCGATTGGGCACACTTTACCTTACAATCTCAATGATAAACAAGGAAGCCGGAGTCGATCAAACACATCTGCCACTTACTATCACACTAACCTATTCCTAATTGAGCTAGAGGTCTTTATTATGTGTTGTGGGGATTAGGAGATGGTTTAAGAAGGAAGGAAATAATGGATATTCAAAAGGACAAGTCTGAGATAATAGAGTCTTCATATTATGTAACTTATAGAAAACCTTGTTATTTTCTTTTGCTTCTATACTTTGTTTCCATCCTTAGCCATATTTTTTTTTTCTTTTCTGTGGCTTTTGACTCCATTTTATTGTATTTTTGGATTTTTTATTTATTTCTATTTTTCTTTTTCTTTTTCTTTTCCTTTGATGGAAACTTCTTTTCTTTTTCTGAAGCAACTAACTAATTTTTGTTTACACATGTTTTTCTCTTCTTCTTTCTTCATTCATTCTATTCTCAGACTTATTCTAGATTGGGTAAGTTGAGTTTTTTATTTTGTTTTGTTTTTGTAACAATGTAAAGGAATTGTGGTTTATGGAAGGCTAAATAAAGGCTCAGAGGGGCGACTAGCGGAAAATAATTCATAGGTTTGAATTTCTGGCTATATCGATCCAAAGAGGGCTTAAATTCTCGCTTAAGATATGGCATAATGATCAAGCAAGTAGACGTGTGATTTCTCTATCCGGATTTTACTTCTCCTTTGTGTCATTTCTCAAATGTTTCGCTCATATAAGGCTTTAGGCTATATTATCATAGGATTTGTAGAATAAGTACTTTAGCCTAGATTTCAGAAACTTACTGCTAACAATCATAGATACTCATGTAATATATTTATAGATAGATGCAAGGATTATTACCTACATATTAACCTAAGTTTCTAACAATTATTCTGATGCAAAAGCTACGTGAGACTTCTAGATTGATAGAGAAAGAAAACAATACCAATATTCCTAAGTGTATAGCATAAACTTATTTATTTATATTTTTGAAATTTTTAACTTGAAAACAAATGCATATTATACATATCTATATCCTAACAGATGTTTTTAATTACACGTGTTTCTATGCCCCCAAACAAGAAGCATGTTTTGTCCTCAAAGCATTTAAATAAAGAGGGTAGAAAAATACCATGGAAACGTGTGAAATGCGGAACATCTGCAAAACAAGGTTAGAACATACTAATATAGGAAATAAAACTGATGCAACTCTATAAGAGTTCCACCCATTATGGGGTTAATGAATTAAATTGCTTGGGACATAAGCGGCACACTAACCGAAACTAAAACTTACCTCCACTCCAAATTTTACTCATCATCCTCCTCTTCTATAAAGAAGTTGAGGTTCCTTCAAGATCCTACCATGCCATTATAATTTGCCAAGCTTGCCGCCATTTATCATCTACGGATGCTAACCGGCCCAACCAACCGGGCCCATTTATTGGTTCAAAGCCCCAAAGAAAACTAAAGTGGTTTGACCTAAGAACAAAAATAGAACCGCCCAACAAACAACTAAAATTGGGGCCCAAAGAAACAAAAATAGAACCGCCCAACCAACCCAAATAGAATCGGGCCCAAAGAAACAAATTAGAACTCGCCCAACAACTAAACAAGCTAAGGCCTAACCAAACAAATGTTTAGGCCCAAGCCCCAAGCCCAAACACAGCAACAGTGTCATCTTCTCCAGTTTCTTCTCCGCTTTGAACTCTGGCGCCACCACCTCTCCCTCTTCATCATATCGGTTTTGACCCAAATCAAAACCTTATAACTTTACTAAAAGCTCTCACTCAATTCCTCACCTCACATCCCCTCCTACAAACTGGATCGCGCCTCTTTCAAACTGGATCGCACCTCCTTCAAACTGGATCGCACCTCCTTCAAACTGGATAAGCCCCATACATCAACACTCGCCCACACACTACAATAAACTATAAACTAGTCTAGATAAAAGCCCCACACTCTAATTAAACCCTAACAGCCCAACCGAGGAGAAAAACTCTCCACCGACGCCATTAACGCCTTCCAAGCTTCAACAACCCCGACATTAACAACTAACATCAAAACACTTAACACCCCACATCAAAAAACACCAAATAACAAAGTTCAAAACAATATATCCATACCCCACAATTATCACAAGATGCGATACGACGGAGGAGGATTAATTACTTTGGGGCTTTAGCCGCCAATAACAGTTAAGCTTCAACAAACCAAATTCCAGAGCTTTCAGTAATTAAGCAACTTAATATAAGGACATCTAACCAGTTAACCATTCGGCATATTAAGAAAATAAGTGAAACAAAAACTGAACGGAAAACTCTCGCAGGAAAACTTTTTTGTCGTAGCCATGCAACTCCAGTTTTCGGTGAAAATAAAAAAAACATAACTACTCACCTGTATTAAAAAAACACCATGAATTCCTCGTAGTCCGAATTGTCGCACTCCAACGCTCTAGCAATCAAGTTTTTTATCTCCGCCTCCATTTTTATTTTATTTTATTATCCAAGAACCCTATTCTCCATAACAATATTAATATATACTTGGGTTTGAAACCTAAGCCCAAAGATTCATTCTGCCGGATATCGTGCCCACATATCCTAAATCCAATCTAACCAATTTTAAATAAATAATTAAATTAATTAATTAATAAATAGATAAATACATATTTTAAATACGGGCATTACATCCCCGACATCAATAACTCGATACAAAGCCAAAACAAAAAAAAGAGTTCAAACAACCAAAAGACAGGACGATTCCATTATCTCGGGCTCGTGACGCCATTAACGGCCTCCGGAGTTCGACAGTTCAATATCAACTTTTAGAGTTTCGAGTTTTAACAACACAATAGATTTCAACAAAGTTTTAACAACACGACAGACAGGACGTCGAATAAAACAGGAGAATAAGCATAAATAAAACGGAACCTTGGACAAACATAAATATCTTCGTATACACGTAAAACAACCGTAGGGTTCAATGAAATAGCAGAAATAACTACTCACCTGTATTAAAAACTTGAGGAATCCTTCATCGTCCGAATCGTCGCGCTCCAACGCTCTAGCAATCGAGCTTTTTTTCTCAGCCTCCATTTTTATTTTATTTTTTTCTCAAAACCCTATTCTCTAGAAAAATATGTATATATACCTGGGTTTGAAACCTAAGCCCAACACAGACTCGGGCCCAGAAATCAGGGCCACATATCCCAAATCCAATCCAGTGAATTTTAAATAAATAATTAAATTAATTAATTAATAAATAAATATGTATTTTAAATACGGGCGTTACAACCCAGCCATGTCATTTGGTATAAAGGCCAAACGACTTTGGCAGATCATTTGCTTTTAAATCCAAACGACTCAGTCACATCGTTTGGTATAAAGGCCAAACGACTTGACCATGTCATTTGCCTTTAAGCCCAAACGATGTGGCTGGGCTATTTGGTATAAAAGCCAACGACTTGACCATGTAGTTTCGGTCATTATTGACAACATACGAATATTATTTCAAATCACTCGATTGTCGTCAGAATCAACTAGTCAATCACTTGATTTCCATCCGAATCAACTTAGTCGATCACTCGATTTCCAAATCACTTGATTGCCGCCGAATCAACTTAGTCGATCGGCGATTTCCAAATCACTTTCGATTGCCAATCGAATCAACTTAGTCAATCACTCGATTTTCAAATCAAATAAAATAAAAGCCCTAACATTATTTCCAAATAACATAAAAATCAAATCAAATTACACTTATTCCAAATTACATCAAAATATCACTTAGTCGATCGCTTCGATTTCCAAATCTTTCGATTCTTTGTCCGAATCAACTTAGTCGATCACTCGATTTCCAAATTAAATCAAATAAAAGTCCTACCATAACAAATAACATAAAAATCAAATCAAATTACACTTATTCCAAATTACATCAAAATATTATATCGACAACATACAAACAACTTAGTCGATAACATGTACTGTTGGGTCTTCAACGGGCTTGTTGTTTCATATTAAATTGGGAATGTTCAATACCATAAATTGCAATTGCCTTGCTGTCAAGGACAAATTCCAACTTTCAGCAATATCATATTGAGCTCTAAGCCATTGGCGCATTACTGGGAGAACCGGACAATTTTCAACAAGTTCAACATTGACAAAATAATTTCTACCAACATGTGCGCTACCCAACACTTGGGTCACTTTTTCAGGATTTGCTTGGGTTCTCAACAGCATGATAAGAAAGCACTGACGAGCTCCTAAATGTAGGAGGACAACATTAAATCTTGAAGCAAATAGGTATCCAGCAAAGGGCATGCTCATCCACTTATTTAAGGGTGCATAACCTTCTTCATGTAGGATTTCCTTCATCGCATAAACAATCTCACTTTGACTGTACAAAGTACAATAAAGGGGGAGGTTGTCAATAAGCTCTTGGTACAAGTCCTTTCTCATCTGTGACCAATCTTCTTGACTTCTTTCTAATGCAATGCAGAAAGCTCTATAACCGCAGATTACCATCGCCAACGGTGGTCATGGACTCTAACAATGTATTTATGCATTTCTTTAGAAATATCCAACCCGTAATCCTTAGGACCCTTCGCTCTTTCCAAAGTCTAACCCATCTCTCACATTTCGCGGGTGTGGCTTTTTGGAGAAGGCTTATTTCGTGGTGTGGTTGTTTTGGTGTTTTGGAGAAGGCTTATTTGTTGGTGTGGTGTGGGTGTTTTGGGTGGGCACAAGATTTGGTTGTGATGAGACCCACTCCTCATGATCACGTTGAGAATGTTCAAAATGAGATGGATCTCTCATCTTGGTTGGAAAGCTGCAGCCTACCTTTCGTCCGACCTTTGGTTTTTGCTTCCTCACGAGGCGGTACTAGCCATGTACGTTATGGTACGACAATCTCTATAAGCTTCCTAATCATAACTCTTTACTCTTTTTCAGAAACCATTGCAAACCTATTCATGAACAAGTCCATCAAAGATGTAACATCGGGACCAACACCCACTGACATATTGGGAGAAGCAGACAATGTTTTTCAAAAGGTCGATAGCAGTCAAAGGGATGGACCGCTCTTGCTCTTCAAACTCAATTAATTCATGAGCACATGGCAGTCCATGGCTCATGCGCAAATAACACAAACACCGATCTCTCCATCTTAAAACACGCTTTTACACGGGTATCTATTTCTTCAAATAGCAAGTCCAAACACTTCATATGGAGACAAGGCCTCTAAGTTCACGAAACAAAGGAATCAGGTGGTGGTGCTGAGTTACAATCATACTTCTCTCAAAGGTAGCTCTAATCTCGGATATCTGGATCTCTAGAATCGGATGGATTAAGCTAAACATACTCAAAAAATAGTGACATTTTGCATTTCCTAGTACACGCTTCACCTGAGCATGAGACCCTTCAACTCTATTGGTTGTTGTACTCCCAAAGTGAATGTGTTGGTCAGTCCAACAACATACTAATCAATCCCTGTGAGGAAACCAAGTCTCTTGCAAATAACTAACAAAACTGGAGTACTCAACCCTGTAATATTTTTCCAAAGCATCCCATCTACGCTGAAAATAACCTCTGTCTTCGATTTGACTATAGTGTTCCACGAGAATTGGGCCTTCTCTACAAGTTCTGTAGTTGGAAAAATATCGTAACATTTTGAAAGAACGCACGTAGCGATATGCCGTCTATATAGATGCTTGTGTGCGTTAGGGAAAACTTTGTCAGCGGCACTCATCAGGGCCAAGTCCCTGTCAGACACGATCACGGATGAGATTATGTTACCAAGCAAGCCACTAAAATGATGCAGAGCCCACTCATAGTCAACTGTTGTTTCAGACTGAAGCAGCACCTGACACACGGTGAAAGACTTCCACGTTGAACTTACCCCAACAAACTGTATGAAAGGCCACCGATACATGTTAGTTTTGTAGGTAGCGTCTAACATGAAAACTGTTGGAAAAGTCCAAGCCAACTTAACACCTTCTGGATGGGCCCATAACAACCCCGTTATCTCCTCGGTATTCTCATCCTGTCTCAACTCCTCAAAATAATGTTCTTTTGCTAACAACTCCTTTAATCTCGCAATTATGTGAGACCGTTCATATCCAATTTCCTCACCTTCTGCCTTGCAGTGTAGACTTGGGATATACTAGATATATTATCATGATACATATTCTTGATGGAATCCAAAATTTGTTTAGGCTTAATTCCACACCTACTCATCTCTGACAAGTACTCGAACTCTGGAACGGTCAGACGAGTAGCAAATGCATGTCCTTCAAGGCTCTTCGCCAATACATGGTTGTGAATACCATTTCTAACTTCTATTTTCTAACTATCGACAGTGCCGCATTGGAAAACACCTTTTAACTTAAATGGACATCCCGATTTCTTAGTTCCCGACCTTCTCTTATTAACCCTCCCTTCGCCTTCCTTCTTGTGTGACCAATACACACCCGAGCACTCGCAAGCCAAATTCAATCTTGCTACTCGGTTTTCTTTGGCACACTCCGACTTTTCAATGACCACAACAACATTAACTTGTCTTCCTCTAGCGGTTGCCCAACCGATTGCCTCGCTACGTGTATGAAAGACCTAAACACATAAAAAACAACAACTGTTATTATTAATACACTAATAAAATTACATTTAGAAAATTTAAAAAAAAAATGAAATCAATGCCTAATCAATCATACCTCTTCCGTAGTAAAACTTTTTGTTGTATCACTTAAAATCGGTTGACAATCCACATCATTCGAGTTTGCAGAGAATCGGTTCCCGGATAGCGGCAAAGAATTCTACATATAGAAGAATAAAACAAGAGTCTCAAACAATTTGCATTTAGTTTCAAAGTCACAAAAAAAAAATTAACTAAATTTAGTCTAAACAACCCAGCCATGTAGTTTCATAGAGGGTCCAAACGACTCGGCCATGTAGTTCTATAGTGTCCCCAAACGACATAGCCATGTAGTTTTGTAGTGTACCCAAACGACCCAGCCATATCGTTTTACAGTGTTTCCAAACGATCCAGCCATGTCGTTCTACAGTGTTCCCAAACGACCTAGCCATGTCGTTCTATAATGTTCCCAAACGACCCACACTACACCAATTTGCTCAAAAAGCCACAGCCACAACCAGTCATAAACGACGGTTAATAGCCTTAGTTTTAAAGCAAGTGGGCTTAGCTATCGTATTGTACCCAAGGGCCGTTGTTTTTTCTAGTTGTTTGGTTGGTCTATGAAAATTTAAAAATCGAAAAAGGAAACTAGAAACTCGTGAGAAAAGAATAAGTAATGAAATTTATGTTCTAGGGTTTTATTTGGTTCAATGGAAAAATCGATAAAATTGTTGTGTTGTTTGGCAACAGCTATTCGATCGGGAACTCTTTCTCTCTATCTTACAGTTCAAATCGTTATAGTTCGGCGCTGAAACTTCTTAACTACTTTTATTTCTTCTCCATTTTTGCTATTGGTTCAGGTGGATTTGGATTCTGGTTCTTTAGAGGTTCCTTTAATTATCTCTTTCTCTCAATCATTGATTAACAGGTACAATTTTAACTGAATTATGTTATTATAGAAATCTGTATGCCTAATGAGAAAAAATTGAATCTTTTCTACGGAATTGGGTTTGCTATGTTTGTTTGTGATAAATATTTCTGGAAGAAATGAATGTGTGAAATTTAGGGGTGTTTGTTTGTATATTATGACTTGTTTGATTCGATCTGCAAGGGTGTATACTTGATGTTTATCCTCTCTCTCTCTCTCTGATCTCTCTACTTTTAGGATAATGATGGGCGTTAAAATCCAAAGGAAACAATTATTACTATTTCTATTCCGTAGTTACCAAATTCTATAATCAGAATGTGTGCTTTTGCCTAAATCTTTTGGGTTCCATAGAGTAATTTTTTCACTTGAGAGTATTGCCAGCCACCCACTGCGCGCAACTTTGATACATCCTGTAAATTATCCCTTTTGATAAGTGAAAGTGTAGGTTGAGATTAGCTTATTGACTAAAGACATTTGATAGGAAAAGGTTAAGTTTTACACTTGGTGTCGAGTTTACACTAGATTAATTTTTCGATAAAGGGCCATAGTTAATTTTTGGTTTATGCTTTGGTAGAAAAAAGTGATATCCACATTGATCCTTTTGTGTTTGTGAGGAATTATATCATGCATGTATTGCTGACGGGTAGTAGTATGTAAGGTTATCTTCTTTTAGTTTTCTTTTGGGTTGTTGGATTTCTTAGTGTCTAAGCGATGCCAAGCACCGAAGTAAGCTCCAACTGACCTTTGACTTCAGAAGGTAATCTATCCACCACTTGGGGTATTTAAAAAACTGAATTGGAAAACTTATTGGGTGTATTTGACATGGGATCAGTCTGGTTGTAACAAAACTTGCTTACTTAGGACTAATAAAAACTTTGGCAAATTAATATTGTTTAGGAATAAGTTTTATATTTTCTTTTCTTTTGTTGGCATGGGATTAGTTTGTTCATGAACATTTGGAACATTTGGACATGGAGAAATGGTTATGGGGCAGTAGACACTATGGTGAGATAATAAATTATTGTTAAACTTCTATTTTTGGCAACCTATGTACTTTTATGTTGTTTGAACGCGTTAGGTTGGTTTTTTTTTTTGGGGTGGCTCAAGTTCAATTCACGGAGCATACTCATTCAGTTGTTAGGTGTTGGACAATGTACATCATAATGGTTAGTTTATACATACCAGTCCCTATCGCTACCCAAAGACCATGACTTTGCTAGAAGCTTATAAGTACTTTGGTCGCTTAAGTATTTAATTCATAGCTGATTGGTCATTGGTAGTATGTTAGTTCCTTGTTTTATGGTGCTATTGCTATTTCAGTTTTTGTTGTTTCAAGGAGATATTCATTTTTTTTTCTTGTATTGATTTTGCAGTACTTCCACAAAGTGCCTTTACAAGCACCTTTACTACTAGTAAGTTACCCATCATATTTTGACAAGTTTTTTTTTTCCTTTTATTACTTGTCTTCCTTTCTCTTGCATATATATATATTAGGGAAAGTTAATAAAGTAGAATACTATAAGACCATGTACTAAAGGTGAGGTTTGTCTTGGGCATTGTCTCCTAGAGTTCTTGAAGATTGATAACTATGACTTGGTTGTTCAGTTCTTACTTTTCATATGTAATGCATTTGCACTTAAACCAAGGTTCACTTGTACATCTTAATTGGACTTATGAAATGAGATAAGTAATAGCGCAAACCAAGTGCTTCTCTGTCACTCTCTTCATACACATGTTCCCCATATAAAGGTATTAGTGATGCATGCCAAGAACTACAAATATTGTTCTTTAGTCCAAAGAGTACGCTATATTTCTTTATAAATTTCAACCTTGAGATGGAATAGATTGTTCTGCAAGTACTAGTGCAAGGTCGGGTGGCAGTTGTAGTTGGATGTAAACACTAAGAATTCTACGATTCAGAGTGTGGGACAAGAGGCTCAAGTACTCTATCTCATTAGTTACGGTCGGTGATCAAGCTTTGTTTGGTGAAGGCTAGCTTAGTTTTGAAATATTAGTATTTCCTTTATATGAGCATTTGTTGAGGTTTTTTCAGTAAAAAGAGCCACATTGCTTTTGTTATGACAATGTGTTAGTTCGATGGAGGGTGAGATTGCCCTCTAGTATGACCGAAGCTACTTGATTGACATGGTTTACTACTTTACTTTAATATGGCTTTTGCAGTAATTGCTTCACTCTTTACTTTAATAAGTCTTATTTCAATATCATTGTGCTTCTTTTTTATAATATATTTATAAACTATCATGAATTCTTCGATTGCAATTCTTAGAACCTCACTAGATATCTCATTGCAACATGATATATTGTATCGCTGGCCAGGATGAAGCGGACTATCTACCTCTCTACAACAACTTTGGTATAGGTCTTACCAGATGGAGTCCGGTAGCATTTGGAGTGCTCTCGATTTTAAGGTAGTGATTTATCTCGTCCGATTTTATGGTGCGGAGTTGGTCCTTACTGTGTTTCAACTAGATGTAAATTATGTTGTTGGCGAAATGCCTAAATAATTAATGAGTAACATAAATTTTTACATGAAGGTGACATGTGTAATAGTACATCTGGATCGACAAATGGCTCAAGTGTCTTTATTTTTCTACTGTTTTTAGTAGCTTTAAACCGATTGCCCATCTTTACAACTTTCCTTTGGTTTTACTACCACTTCCTTAAAGAATTGGCAATTAAGAGAGCCATCACTAACACCATCGAAATCAAGTGCCATGGTAATTTACATTTTGCTCCATCAACATGGATCCTAGTATATTTTTAGTTTATTTACAAGTATGCCTACAACATATGTTAAGGAGCATTCTACATTATTCTCTTGTCATCCCTTTTACGCGTCATATTTGTATGCTTGCTTACCAAGCCTTTCATCAATTGATTGTTTTTTTTGTAGTGCAACGATTCCAAGGGAGCGTCGTCATCATGTCAATCTACATGGGAGTTGCAAAGTTTTTGTGGAAGAATTATTATTGTTGGAAGATTGCTTAGCAACCGTGGAGGGGTAGTACGGTACCTGAAAATGCGATAGGATTGTAGCGGATGAGATTATTGACTTTATGGAGTTAATGGAAGAACCTTTGGTGTACTTTGATTCTTTTTTTTTTTTTTTAATTTTTTTCAAGTTCAAGACTTGTTTGTTACTTGGGATTGAGTTTGAAATATGAAATGAAATATTTTCATTTATTTAGCTTGTGTTATATTTGTTTTATATATTTCATGCGGAAAGCTATCGGTATAAAAGGTCGGTCATGGGATAATAAATAACAAAATACCAACCGTATCCCTTTAGTAGTGCAAAAACAACGGCTATGGGGTGTTGTTACTTTTTTAAAAAGTGGACCGAATCTGTAAGAAAACCACGGTTGAAGGCCGTCGTTAAATAACAAGTGTTAAAAGCCGCCGTTCTTTTTAAGAATAACAAGTGTCCGGGCCGCCGTTTTTTTCAAATACTACTGACCATTTTTATGACGGCCCCAACAACAGACCATAGCACTTGTTTTAGACTTAAAACGACGGTGAATGGCTGTCGTTTATAGATTGTTTTTTTGTAGTGCCAGCCTTGTCGTTTGGGCTCGGGTTTTGCATTCATTCAAGTGTTTTGCATTCATTCATTCATTCAATCAATCAAGTGTTTTGTATTCATTTTAATCGAGTGTTGTTACCTCATTATTTAGGTTTGCACTTTGTCGTCGACGATTTCTCAGCATCTCATTTGCTCGACTAGTCACATCTTCAAATTCTTCACCTTGACCTTCAACATTTTGTTCCACTTCTTCACTTTCAACATATCTTCTATTTTCTCATTCTCTAATTTGTTGTTGCACCTCAAACATTACCTCAAATGCTTCTTCTTCATCTTTATGTTCCATTTAGAGAAACTTGAGTATTCTAATATGTAGAGAAACTTGAGTATTCTATGTAAGGAGTAAGATTTTTGATAAAAAAATGAGCAATGAGGAGTAATGAGTATTCTATATATATTAGAAATTTTGATATATTTTGAATAATTGAGTGAAATATGTTTGTAAACCCTAAACTCTAACCCCCAAACTAGTTTATTATTCACAATTGAATAAAAAAAAAAGGAAAATAACAAGTTTAGATATAAAACAAATTATTATTTTAGATTTGGATAATTTAGTGAAATATGTTTGAAATTAAATTTTTTTTATGTCGGTACGAAATTTGTAAACCCTAAACCCTAAACCCAAACCCTCAAACTAGTTTATGATTCAAAATTTGAAAAAGAAAATAATAAATAATAAGTTTAGAAATAAAACAAATTATTATTTTGAATAATTAAGTAAAATATGTTGGTATGAAATTTGTAAACCCTGAACCCTAAACCCCAAACCCCAAACCCCTAACCTAGTTTATGACTCACAATTTTAAAAATAAAATAAAAAATAACAAGTTTAGATATAAAACAAATTATTATTTCAAATAATTAAGTGAAATATGTTGGTACGAAATTTCTAAACCATAAACCCTGAACCCTGAACTCCAAACCCCAAACTAGTTTATGATTCACAATTAAAAATAATAATAATAATAACAAGTTTAAATTAAAACAAATTATTATTTTAGATTTTACCATGTTTGATTACATGTTTTAACTTGGTTATAAAGATAGGTGACTATGTCATAACAGATAAATAGTGCATAGTGCATGTTGTGTTGGTGTAATTGTGTTGTTTCTAACCCAATTTTTTAAATTGGATTTCAATTTTTCTAATTCAATTGGAATGTGTTGATAATTGATCATTACTAATTCAATTTTGCACATAATTATTTAAATAAATTATTATACACTTATGATCGATTAATTATTTGTATTATAAGAAAAGTGTTAGTGTTTATGTATAAGAAAAGTGTAATTGGTGTTTATGTCCAAACGACTTCACCATATCGCCCCATATAAGCCCTAAACGACCCACTTGCATGTGATACCAAATGATTAGTCAAATCTAAAATGCACACACAAATGACGAGACCGCGTCGTTTGAGTGTATACTCAAACTATGTGACTACATCGTTTGAGTGTATACTCAAACGAAATGGCCAAGTCGTTTGACTTATGATCGATTAATTATTTGTATTATAAGAAAAGTGTTAGTGTTTATGTATAAGAAAAGTGTAATTGGTGTTTATGTCCAAATGACTTCACCATATCGCCCCATATAAGTCCTAAACGACCCACTTGCATGTGATACCAAATAATTAGTCAAATCTAAAATGCGCACACAAACGACGAGACCATCGCCGTTTGAGTGTCAGATTCAACTATTGACCACATCGTTTGAGTGTATACTCAAACGATATGGTCACGTCGTTTGAGTGTTACTCATACTAACACTCAAACTATTGGACCGGAAGATTCATTTTGGCGATACCGGTTGAATTGGATGCTGGGCATGAACTTTTATAGCAAATTTATAATATGGCAAATTTATAATTTTTTTTTTTTTAAGAGTTTCCCAATCTAATTTGATCCGTGCCCGATGGAATCACCTTAATATATTCAATATAAATATATGTCCCCCCGTTCAACCAAACTCAGTGCTGAAGCCTCATATTAATGCCTCCAAAATTATAGCTTATTCTACTAAAATTTAAAAGACCATACTATACTACACTACACTACACTACACTTTGAAAATTTAAAATGCCTTACAATCACCAGTTAGTGGTTATCGTACTGAAAAGAAAAGACAAAATTGGAACTTAATGATATCTCCACAACTCATAAATCCTACGACAGTAGAATCACACCTATCAAAAAGATGATGATAGATATTTGTTTTCCTTTTGAATATTTTGTTTTCCTTTTTTTTTATTTTGTTTTTTTTATTTTTTAGGAGTTCTAAATTGTCTGGTCTCTATCAAGCCTATTTTTTTTGGCTTGACGCCGTGGTAAACTTGGGATAAGAACCAACAGACTAATTTAACGGGTGGTGCCATGTGCGCTCCAAACAGGGGAGAGATCGATCTCATTTTATTATTTGCCTGAAGTTTAAGTATGGGGTGCTAATATATTCACCCCTAGAGAATTATAAGTTAACCGCAAAAACTTCATTTTACCTATTATACCCTCCTTTACCTGATGACTACCAGTCTACCACCACTCTTTTCTTTGAATAACCAAATCATACCGAGACATATACCACAACTTTTTGAAACGAAAAACTCTTAAAAGAAGAAATTAAAATTCTGATCTCAGGATTCTCAGGCTTTAATGGCGACTAGATAAAAATTCATGCACATGGGATATGGTTATAATACGAAAAATAAATCTTTACCTATACGTTCATTTAAACTCACAATTCCAATCACTCTTCTAAGACTCTAAGAGCACCATTCTTTCAAAGTTAATAGAACATGCAATAACAAATCACTTTTAGTTTTAATAGTTTAAGCTTTGTATTTTCCTTCAAAGTGCATATATTTCATTCTATCTTCAGTTAGAACTTTGAAGAGGAAGAGCACGCATATTTTCACTGGTTTTTCTTATTTGCTAGTAAAATCAGATTCCTTAGTAGTCCATTTGAAATGGTCAAATGGCCACTAAACGAGTTCGAATTCCTTAATTATTTAAGAAGAATTGTGAGCTTTTGTTCATGGTTAGACTACCAATTTCATTTTTTTGGTTGTTGAAATGGAGGTGGTTAGTGGCGATACTGGATAAAAGAGAGGGAAGGGGTATAATGGGTAACTCATCATATTTTTGGTGAGCATAGCATTTGCTTACGGTGAATATATTAACACCCTAAGTATGTCGTCATACAACATATGCACAGCAAGAGTGAAACATTAAGAAAGGACAAATTAAGCATTTTTCTCACTATGCGTAGAATATGACGAGAATTGAGTGGAAGCATGAGGTCTTTTGCATTTGTTTGGTTGAGGCCATTTGCATTTGTTTGGTTGACTCTTGATTCTTGCCTTATCCGTTGAATTTTCAGGATCTTCCTTGAACTATGTGCATTGAAATGTGTAATTTGGCTTTATTAGTTCCAATGTTAACGATTCCGAACGAAACGTTGGAATTCCGGTGTATATTTCGGTTTTTCAATAAAACGAAACGGCATCGAAACGAATTACTCCGGAATGTGGTGGCATTTTCGGTAAATAACTTATTATTCGACGGCAAATAACGAAAACTATCCGAATACATCTCAAATTCGACAATACCGAACAGTTCACTCAAAAAAAATTTTCTCTCCCAAAAAACTATTCACCGGAGTAATCGGAGTATGGATATTTTATACTTTCCAATTTCTAAATCTAAAAGGTAAGAATTTATTTTTTTCCATTTAAATTTTGAAAAATCTAAATACTTTGAAAAATATACAAAGAATTATCCACCATTTTTTATAAAGCTTTTATCTTTCACATTATTTCCCACTGTTATGTGATTCACTTTATTTTTAATTTGTTCAGTAATTCATAATTCTACTTTTGATTCTGCTTTTTGTAATGAATCTAGATATAGATGTAAAGTAATTTTTTTGCGCTCTGCTAAGCTGTCGAGAAAGATATATCGTTATTGTAAACATTTGGAAATTGTACGATCCATGAATTTCTAAAATTAACTGATTAATATTCTAAATTAACAAACACATGTGGCTATATATGATTAATAGTGCCATTATGCTATTGCCTACTCTTGAGAATTCATTATGACTCTGATCTACCTATGCTTTAAAATTAATCAATGATTAGAGCAGTTGTTAATCTTTAGATTTAAATGTTATGGTGTATACCATGGATCATTTATTGATTGATTGAATATCATGGAAGCTACTGTAATCTGTGAGGTGTTAAAGCTGCATGAAACCATATGCATAATTTATTAAGGAAAGAGCTGGCCATGAGAAAGGGAAAGCTTAAGATCCTGAGCAGCAAAATTAAGCATTTTTTAATGGGCATTAGATGAAAGAGTCCAACACTTCATGCCTCCAAGGTTTTGCAACTTGTGATACATATATTAAAGTGGTGGTTGCTTAGAATGTAAGATTAAATGGGATATAATGTTACTTGTGAGTATTATTCAGTGACTAATAATATTTTCTTTGTGATTCTCTGCTCTCTAAGTAAGGACTAGCAATTCAATAAGTTTTATATACCTACAGAATCCAAGATTAATATGCCCAAATTCTTTTGGTTAGCACTCACGAAGTTTCTTTGGTACTCCTCTAGTATGGAATGGATGGAAAGACGAGAGAAGAGTCCGATACCACAGAAGCGGCTGACTGCCAAGATCGGTAGCTTTCTCTCATTCGTTCTTTTCCAGAGACGGATTGCGCTTGGGAGCTAGCTCTCGGTCACCCAGAGTGATTCCTCAAACCCAATCCTTGGACTCCCTCAGCTTGCACTCATTGCAATCGATTTGGTCATCTTTCCGCCCCGAGTTGTTGGTGGATCAACTTGTCCTAGGCGGATTCGTCAGCTAGGTATAGTGTAGGCAGTGCCTCCTTCCGAGTGAAAGGAAGGCCTTTCTCATAGCGAAAGTAACCTGCGGCTTTTTAGTTCGCGAAACGGGATCCTTTGAGTTGAAATGTCGATGCTTCGCTTTCGGCTTCTTCAAAGAAAGGGTAGTTAAGATAAGAGGAAAGCGGGAATCATTTTGACCAAAATCATGATGAGTAGCCCAGGACTACTTAACCAATCTTGAAGTGGGCAGGCTCATGGACCACTTACTCCTGATCGACTCGATTCGATTCGTTTTTGTTTCATTCGTTTCTGTTTCATTGAAAAATATATTTGTAAACTAATTTTCAAAAAATTTGGAAGTCGCTTGGGAAAAAAATGGACCTAAGACATGAAAAAAAATTGACTTGACTACTTGGTAATTTGTATTTTTAATTTTTATTTGTTGGTTAAAATTTAACCAACAAACTGATTTGTAATTTAATTAAAATTCCATTGAATATTTATTTGTTTAAAATTAATTGCTCATGTATTTTTATTTCATTTTCATTTTTATTTAATGTTTAAATGAACATAAATGATAAAATATGAATAAAAAACATTTTAATTCCGGCCATGTATAATTTTCCGGTGAATATGAGAACCTTGCAAATTTCGATATATCACTCGGAATTCCGACCGGAATTCTAGTTTTTCGATTTGTCGGAATTCCGACGATTCCACTATGATTAGTTCCATATATTCCAGGCATGGGATCTGTTTTGATTAGTAGAATAGGAGAATGTGAAGCATTATTGCTCTCGGTAGTTATTAGCTGAATGATTTCACATTAGTTGTGTCCAAGGCCCAAAATATCGATATCGATCAATATATCGGTGTACTCAAAAACCGATATATATCGGATATATATCAGATATATCTATTTTTTTGGTGATCAGTCCAAACTATTTAAAATATCAAAAATATCGGAAATATAATATTGAAAATATCGGAAATATATCGAAAATATATTGGAAATATCGGATTTATATTAAAAAATGGTCAAAAAGTCAACCGACATATATCGTAAATATCGGATATATCGATTACATCGGCGATATAAAGTTTTATATCGGAAATTCCGACATATATCGAGGAAAAAAAAAATCTATATTCGGTGGATATATGTCGGAAATATCGATGTCGGTGTACCAAAATACCGATATATATCGGCGATATATCGGATATATCGGGGATATTTTAGTATATGGTTGTGTCTTCTTTCTGTGACATTTTGGACCCATGTTTAATTGGGGCCATTAAAATATCAAAATACCTGTTGGATACTTGAATCATTTTCATACGGTAAATTTGGGTAGTTTTCAACTTTTCATACTGTACCAAATCAAGCATTATATGTAGGTGCGAACTTTCCTATCTCAGTGGAGTCAAAAACATCATAAAAGCTGTTTTGTTTTCAATGAACTACGGGGTCATAAAAGTAGCATGTACTTCTAGAATTCTAGATCACAACGGCCGCATTCACATACCGATATTGACTTCAAATTTCATAACTGAAAATTAGGGCAGGGAATTAAACCGAGCTGAACCAGAATATGTCGGGTTCGGACATATTTTTCTAATTGTATTTAAATTCGGGTCAGATAGGTTCGGGTTCGAATTTAGATATATATTTTGAGTAAATTTTCACATATTTTTAGTAGAGGCCAGATCTTCTCCGCCCGGGTGTAAAAGTGACCCTTTTACACCTTACAAAAATATAGTGACACCTGTTCACTTGTTTAACACCAATAACAAAGAGGTCTAACGGTGTTAGATAGAAGATACCAAAAAAATCAAAACAAAATCGCTACAAATAAGGAAAATAAGGCAAGATTCTGTACGTGGAAAATGGGGGGAGGGAAATCTCCACAATCTCGCCCTCTTTTTCAACTCTCTATCGAAAAAGAAAAAAAAAAAAAGTTTTATTCATACTCCCTCCAAAGAAAAGAAAATCTCTTTAACTAACAATGGAAGATTTGTTATATGAGGGACTGGTTTTTCAATCTGAGGAAGAGGCATATGCAAGTTATAATTCCTACGCTCGTAAAATCGGTTTTAGTATTAGGAAAGACAAAATATATTATAGAGCGAGATAGAAGCGAGGAGGAGGCGGTTCTTTGTATGTTTCAAGGAAGGTGTGCGTAAAAAGGATAAGCGGAATGAAAATGTGAAAAATGATCGTGAACGAAACAAGAATTGGTTGCAAAGCTCGCGATGGCTGTTTGAATGTAAAAACGAATGGGTTGTTCTTGAGGGTGATACATGAACATAACCACGAAGTTGGCAACCCCATCCAAGACGATCTGTTGAGGTCTCAAAGGCGTGTTAAAGAGCCACAAGGAGCAGAAATTAGTAGTTTAGATCTTTCGCAGAATTGCCTATTGATGGTTATAAATATATGACGATCAAATTTGGAGGACTAGAAAATGTTGGTTTTACATTACATCGATTATAAAAATTATCTCCGTAAGAAGCGTGAGCAAGAACTTGGCAAGCACGGAGATGGGAATGCAATTATAGAATATTTTAAAAGGAAGAAAGCCGAGAATCCATCTTTCTTTAACGATGAGGCGCGTGATGATGAAAATCAACTATCAAATATGTTCGACGGATGTAACGTCGGTGATGGATTATAATTACTTTGGAGATGTTGTTGTTTTGATAACGACTTACGTAACAAACAAGTATGGACGACCGTTTAGCCATTTGTTGGTGTCAATCATCATATGCGCCTATTATATTTGGGGTGCGCTTTTGATAGATGAAAGTGCCGAAGTCTTTTAAATGGTTGTTTAAAACCTTTTAAAAGCAATGTCGAAAACCACCAAAGACTATTCTTACCGACCGGTGTCCAAAGAATGGCTAAGGCTATCCCAATTGTTTTTCCCGAAACACAAAGATCGTCTTTGTTTGTGGCATATATATCTAAATGCCGGAAAGCACCTCCACCATGTATACAGAGTTCCTGGGTTTCTAAACGACTTCAATAAGTGTGTATACAATTGTGAGACAGAGGATATTTTTTTATCAAGATGGGACAAGATGCTGCATGATTATGATCTTTTGGAAAATAAGTGGTTGGTTGAATTGATCAAAATAAAGAAGAATGAATTTGTGTCCTCATGGGTTTGAACCCATGACCTTTTGTATCTACTACACTCTAATGTGGGGGGCTTTAGTCCCACATTGGTTACTAAACTTAAGACTCTTAAGTTTATATTGGTTGTGTCCTTATGGAGGGATAGTGTAGAGAGATATAAGGAGGTGCTCGCGCGCACACAAGGCGTCCTTGGTTTGGGGGCTCTCGGGAGGTGGGAGCTCCAGAAAACCTTAGCGCTTGGCGTGTGCCCACACGTCGCCGCGAGAGGTGCAAATCCACCCAATTGGGCTTAGCGTGGGTGCGAAAGTTTGGGCTTGTTTTGGTCTTCTTTCCAAAACTGAAATCAGTATGATCTTTCCTTGATTCGAGTCAAACAATAAAGGCAATAGCCGAAGTTGCTTTTTCGGATCTATAAAACAAGTCTCTCCTGTTTTGAACAAGATACGAAAACACAACATTATTTTTCCTCCTCGTTTAAAAAACCTTGTCCGAGTATCTTTGAGGGTTCTTGCAGAAATTCGGGTCATTGGTGGTGTGACACGCTCATCCATCTTTGTATCTGGGAGGCGACGCTTGAGGTCGGCAAAGAACCATACCGGCGGCGTTTTTCGTCTTAAGGAAATTGTGCCGAGCACAATCCTCAGTGATAAGTTTTACTTACTTTCTTATTACTGTTTTTTGATACTAGATTTATACAATCTTAAGACGAAAAAACGATTGTCTAATAACGAACTGTTATTATCTAGTATTGTGCTCGTTGTTGTTAATACTGCGAAGATGGAAAAACCTAGTGGTAAGTCTGTCAAGCCTGAAATTTTTGATGGCAGAAATTTTAAGCGCTGGCAGATGAAAATGAGATTTTATCTGACGACTCTGAAATTGGTTGAATGGATTTCGATTGAGAAACCCATTTACAATGAAAATGAAGATGAACCTGGTCGTTCTGGTGGTGTGGACAGATGGGAAAAGAAAGACTATTTATGTAGAAATTATATACTTGATTGTCTTTCCCTTGATTTGTATGATGTTTATCTTTGCGGTGTAATTAATCGCTACTCTTGAATTGTGGAGGTTACTTGATAAGAAGTATGCTAACCGAAGATGCGGAGGTTCTAAGAAGTTTCTTGTAGGAAAGTTTCGGAATTCAAGATGGAAGATGGGAAATCTGTTGTTTCTCAAGTGGAGGAGCCGCAAATAATTATTCATGAGATTTTGCGGGGAAGGTTATAAAATCTGCAAAGGCTTCAAAGGTTGCTTCCATCATTGAGAAACTCCCCTTCCTCGTGGAAGGAGTACAAAAACATCTCAAACATAAGAAGAAAGAGATGACACTAGAAGATCCGATCGTCAACCTTCGGATCGAGGAGGATAACAGGAAGAATTTGAACTCAATGTGGAGGCTTGTAAATGAAGGCTAAAGGCTAACTTTGGTGGAAGGTAACGCTGCTAGTTCTTCTAAGTCTAAATCAACTAAATTCCCGTCAAAAAAGAAACCATATGCTAACAAGAATAAACAGTCCCAACCTCACTTTAAAAGAAACCTTACAATCACGAAATTCATTGCTATGTGTGCGGATCTCGAGGTCATATAGCCCCGTTGTAAATTCAAAAAGGTCCGAATGATGGGAAGAAAGACAAGGCACAAGCAAATGTAGTTAGGGATGGTAACTTTTTCTGCCGTGGTTCCGAGGTTAACTTGGTGAGTAACATGATCGGTGGTGGGTAGACATTGGGGCTACCAAACACATCCGTGGCAACTAAAAGTGCATTTTAGGCCCTTCCTCCTCGGGAGAAGGAGAAAGTCCGTTCATGGGTAACTCATCCGCTTCTAGAGTTGAAGGAAAAGGGACCGTTAATTTGAAGTTCACTTCGAAATGTTCTTAATTTGAAGGATGTTCTTTATGTTCCTGATATTAGGAAAAATCTGGTTTCTGGTTCCCTTTTAAGTAAGAAGGGGTTCAAACTTGTCTTTGAGTCAGACAAATTTGTTCTCGACTAAAGGGGAACCTTTGTGGGTAAAGGTTATTTAGATGAAGGCTTGTTTAAGCTCAATGTAACTGATTTTGAATTTAATAAAGCATCTGCTTCTTCTTATATGGTTGAGTCATTTGATCTGTGGCATAGTAGGCTTGGACACGTTAATAATGTGTCAATTAAAAAACCGATGCATCTAGGTAACATATCCAAGAATACTATTTCTGAAAATAAGAGATGTGAAGTATGTGTAGAATCTAAATATGCTAGGAAACCTTTCAAAAGGTAGAAAGAAACACCGAAGTTGTTGGCATTGATTCACACCGACTTATGTGATCTTAAAGGTTACATGACTAGAGGAGGTAATAAATATTTTGTTACATTCATTGATGATGCTTCACGTTTTCATCATATTTATCTTCTTAAGAGTAAGGATGATAGTTTAGCTAAATTTATTTCCTTTAAAACTGAAGTTGAGAACCGGTTAGACAAGAAAATAAAAATAGTTAGGTCCGATAGAGGAGGTGAATATCTGGTCCTTTCAATAAATTTTGTGAAAATAATGGTATTGTACATGAGACCATCGCCCTTATGCTCCCCAATCCAATGGGATAGCAGAGAGGAAAAATAGGACTCTCAAAGATATGATCAATTCAATGATCAATAGCTGGGGCTTCTATGAACCTATGGGGGAGGCTTTGCTAACGGCCCTTTGTTATATTCTGAATAAGATACCTTTTAAAGACACAGATAAAACTCCATATGAGATGTGGAAAAATAGGACACCGACTTATAGATTCTTTAAAGTGTGGGGGTGTTTGGCTAAGGTATCTATACCAACACCCAAGAGGACTAAACTTGGCCCTAAAACTGTAGATTGTGTCTTTATTGGGTATGCACAGAATAGCAGTGCCTACAGGTTTTTAGTCTTCAAATCTAAAAATAAATTTGTTGATGATAATACCATTATTGAGTCTAGGGATGCTGTCTTTTTGAGGATAAATTCCCATTTATTGAGAGATCGGGAGGGACTCCGAGTTCTTCTACACTTGCTCCTAGAGTTCGAGAAGATTCTTCTGCTGAAGATGAAATTGAACTCAGGAGGAGCAAGAGACCTAGGACTAACACCTCTTTTGGACTGATTTCCTTACTTTCTTAGTAGAGGAGGATCCTCAGACCTATTCAGAGGCCATGTCATCTTCTTCATGCGATTTTTTGGAGAGGCCATTCTAAGTGAATATGAGTCCATTATAACCAATAACACTTGGGAGTCTGGTTCAGTTGCCCCCCCGGTTGTAAAACTATTGGGAATAAATGGTTATTTAGAAAGAAACTTAAGGCAGATGGATCCATTGATAAATATAAAGCGAGATTAGTAGCAAAAGGCTATAAACAGAGAGAAGGGTTTGATTTCTTTGATACCTACTCTCCTGTGACAAGGATTACATCTATCAGAATGTTAATAGCCTTTGCTTCTACTCGTAATCTCGTAATTCACCAAATGGACGTTAAAACGGCATTTCTAAATGGGGAATTACAAGAGGAGATATATATGGATCAGCCAGAAGGGTTTGTCTTAGAAGGCCTTGAGAGAAAAGTTTGTAGGCTAAAGAAATCTCTTTACGGTCTCAAACAAGCTCCTAAACAGTGGCATGAGAAATTTGATAGTGTGCTAATCTCTAATGGTTTTAATATTAATGAGGCAGATAAATGCATTTATTGCAAATTTGAGGAACAATGGTGTAATTATCTGTTTTATATGTGGATGACATGTTGATCATTGGAACCAGTTTAGAGACCGGCCAATAAGACTAAATCTTTTTGAGTAAGCATTTTGACATGAAAGATTTGGGTATTGTCGATGTCATTCTTGGCATTAAGATTGTGTATAATTGGATGGAATTACTTTGTCTCAATCTCATTATGTAGAGAAAATGCTTAAAAGATTTAATCAATTTGATCAGATACCGCCGAACACCATATGATCCTAGTATACATTTGACAAAAATATTTTTGGATTAGGTGTATCTCCTTTAGAGTTTTCTAGGGTTATAGGCGTAGTCTCATGTATCTTATGAACGCACTAGACCCGACATAGCTTACGCCGTAAGCAAACTTAGTAGATACACCATAAATCAAAGAATGAGCATTGGGATGCTCTTATCGTGGTATTGAGATATTTGAAATATACTTCAAATTATGGTGTTCATTATGGCGAGATATCCACCGCGGCTTGAGGGTACAATGATGCCAATTGGATTGCCGATTCTCAGGAATCTAAATCCACTAGTGGTTATGTGTTCACTATGGCGGGGTGCAGTGTCTTGGAAATCATCTAAGCAAACTTGCATTGCCCGCTCCACTATGGAATCTGAGTTTATAGCTTTAGACAAAGCTAGTGAGGAAGCAGAGTGGATCGGGGAATTTTTGATGGATATCCCGCTTTGGCCTAAACCCGTTCCCACTGTCTCTATTCATCGTGATAGCCAAGTCGCTATCTTGAGGGCCAAAAATACTTCCTATAATGGGAAATCTCGACATATTCGTCGAAGACATAACAACGCTTGTCGACGATTTGTTAAGAGATGGGATCATAGCTATTGACTTTGTGAGGTCAAAAGAAAATTTAGTCGATCCTTTAACTAAAGGCCTAGCTAGAGAGCTGGTTTTTAGTACATCGAGGGGGATGGGGCTAAAGTCTATTAAAGACTAATTGCCTATTTAATTAAATCACCGATAACTGACACCCAACCTTGGTGAATGGAGATCCCGGATCAAGGTTCAATGGGGAAACAAGTTATCAAGCATTGATTTGTGGGGTACTACACCTAGAGTGAAAACTCGTACTCCATCCCTATGATGTAGTAGTACCTTCTGTATCTTTTAAAGGATGAGTGAATACTCTTAATGCTTTCTATAGCTGGTTTTTCCAGTGGGGTGTAATGATACAGTACACTCCTGATAGAGGCACCTATATGAGTGAGGAAGTAAAAGCCGCTTCCTATGAGAACTTATAGGCTTGTTCTCTAGAGCACTCATGAAACCACAGGAAGCTCATGGCTATCTGAAAGCACAACCGAGGGAACTCTATGATGATTTTTAAGTTATGTGTGTTACCTGTTGACTTGGCTTACATATAGGTTGAACAGTTCAAGACTAAGGTCACCGGGTCAACTAGTAATCCCGACAGACAAACACCAGTTTAAGGTTCAAGTCATTATGACACCTTGACCCATTCATAACTTCTTCATACTCCGCACATTCTTGTTTTGTTTTTCTTTTCTTCTGTTTCTTAATAATTCCATTCATGTGGGGGATTGTTGGAAATGTGAATGAATTTGTGTCCTCATGGGTTTGAACCCATGACCTTTTGTATCTACTACACTCTAATGTGGGGGGCTTTAGTCCCACATTGGTTACTAAACTTAAGACTCTTAAGTTTATATTGGTTGTGTCCTTATGGAGGGATAGTGTAGAGATATAAGGAGGTGCTCGCTAGCGCACACAAAGGCGCCCTTGGTTTGGGGGCTCTCGGGAGGTGGGAGCTCGAGAAACCTTAGTGCGCTGCGGTGCCCACACACGCCGCGCAGGGGTGCAAATCCACCCAATTGGGCTTCGCGTGGTGGGTGCGCGGGCCGGGCTTTTTTGCGTTTTTGGTCTTCTTTCCAAAACCTAAAACCTGTAATGATCTTTCCTTGATTCGAAGTCAAACAATAAAGGCAATAGCCCGAAGTTGCTTTTTTCAGATCTATAAAACAAGTCTCTCCTGTTTTGAACAAGATCTGAAAAACACAACATTATTTTTCCTCCGCTGTTTAAAAACCTTGTCCGAGTATCTTTGAGGGTTCTTGCGAGAGCTGGTCATTGGTGGTGACACGCTTCATCCATCGGCCAGTATCCGGGGAGACGACGCTTGAGCGGCAAAGAACCATACCGGGCGTTTTTAGGTCTTAAGGAAATTGTGCCGAGCACAATCCTCAGTGATAAGTTTTACTTACTTTCTTATTACTGTTTTTTGATACTAGATTTATACATTAGTGTATGGGCGAGACATTTTTTGTGCAGACATGACCACTACTCAGTGTGGAGAAAGTACCAATAGTCTCTTGAAAAATTATGTGAAGAGAAAGTACAGTTTGACTAAGTTTGTTCATCGTTTTGAGTGTCTACTTCAGTCTCGACGACAGGCAGAAATTGAAGCTGAATTTAATTCATCTCAGATGTCCCAAAGGTTATTTGTCTCTACACCCATGCTAAAGCAAGCGTCTGATATGTACACACATGCTGTTTTTGAAATATTTGAAGTTGAGTATAAGGAACATCTTATGTATAACATCAAGGAATGCAATGTTGATGGTACAACATACACATATGAAGTTACTAGAGAAGGGTCCGTAAGAAAGGTCGCCGAATTGATATGTCTAACTTCGGTGAGTGTAGCGCAAAAAGTTTGAGTCCCTTGGCCTTATTTGTCGTCACATATTGAAGGTATTTTATCATAATAATATACATACGATTCCTAATCAATATATACTCTGAGAGGTGGACTAAAGCGTTGAAAGTCGGAGTTGTAAGAGACAATGGTAGCAAACCATATTTGTCAAATTGCAATGCGGTTCAATCTTTGCGGTACAATGAGTTATGTCATTTGGCAATGAAGCTTGTAACAAAGGGCATGATCAATGAAAATGGATATCTAAAAGCTAAAGATGCACTCAAAAGGGATTGGAAGAAGTTGAGGCAGGTTGTACCAACGAAAAGAAATATATCCAAGACAATGTTCAAGTCCAAAAGATCCGTGTTGCCACAAATGTTGAAGAAAATGATGACGAAGTATTGGTTGTTGCATCCGGATCTGAAAAAGGGAGACCAATGAACGGGACTCGACCGAAAGGCGTATTGGAGCTTAAAAAGAAAAAGAAACAAACGAGCACAACACAAGTGCCTTCAAAAAAGATAAAGAGAAACAAGAAAGGTTTGTCATAATTCACGTACATTTTTATTTTACCCATGTGATTGCATATATTGTCTCATTTATTTCTCATCTAACATTTGCCTAACATTTTAACTTGTCTCATCTTATTTTTTTTTAAGAACAAGGTGATATAAATATTGCTCAAGGACTACCGGATTTAAATGAAAGTGTTCATCCTGAAGAGAATACTATTGGAACTCAATACAGTCAAGTATGTTTATTTTTATATCATTTTATTTATTGTTGCTGAAATATTTTACGTGCCAATACTTATATTTTGGTTTTGTAGCAATGTAGTTTATACCAAATTGGAGGACAATCACAATCAACCAATATGTGGGGACTATCTGATTTAAATGAATGTGTTCATCCTGAAGATAATACTATTGAAACTCAATACAGTCATGTATGTTTATCCCGATATAATTTTATTTGTTGTTGGGATACCTCTTTTACGTGCCAATATTTAGATTTTCATTTTGTAGCAATGTAGCTTATATCAATCTCTTTACTAATATAGGCTTTCAAATTTGAGGAATATCAATTACCGCCATGTAGAAGGTTTGACTTCAGCAATAATGAATCTGTATTACTGGGGTTGAGTGGATCGCCTGATGACCTTGACTCATTTAGCTTTCAAGAACTCCTTGACGGAAAATTTGATTTGGAAGACTCTCAAATTGTCAGCAATAATGACGACAAGAAAAGAGAAGAGGCCAAAAGAAAATTGAAGAGAAACAAAAAAAAAAAATATATTGGGTCGGAGATAATTCTAAAAAATGAAGACCTCGAGCATAAGTGGGAAAATATTTTGCGCGACTTTAATCCTTTGATCTGCGATATGATTAAAGATTTGGCTGAGGTAACCCCGGATGGGCATTGTGGTTATAGATCCATAGCTACTTGTTAGGATATCTGAGATGATTTAGCATGGCGATGAAGGGGTCTTATCTTTGGAAGAGTTGATGCAGTATGCAGATTACTATACAGAGTTGTACGGTAATAACGGGTTTGAAAACCACAAAAGAAACTTAGAGTGTACCAAGTCTTCTACAATGAATGAGAAAGAATGGCTTGATCTCCCGGACATGGGTTCCTTAGTTGCAAGTGCTTTTAATGTTGTTTTTGTCACTATAGCGCCACCAAAATTATGTGTTACGTACTTCCCATTGATGACAGGTCCAGAAGAAATATTCCGGATAATCGCTGTTTGCCACATAAATGAAGGAACACATTTTGTGCCAGTTGTGCTAAAGGATAATGCTCCTCTACCTCCGGTTTGCCCAGGTTGGCAGTCTGTTAGATGGCCAGAAGCAACAATGTGGGAAACTGTTCTAAAAGGAAAGTTGGACAAGTGGGCTGGATCAGTTCCGACCAATATGCAGAAGCTACAATATGTTTATCTAGATTAGTTTTAGTTGTTGGAAAGAAAAAAAAAAACTAGTGCTTGCTTTATATTTCATTTATGTAGGAAGTCTTGATTTGTAGTTAAATGAGAAAACTTACGTACTTACATTTTGTTTTTATTTGGTGTTTGTTTAAAATTTAGTGAACTTGTAAACTGAGTGTTTTCACTCTAACTCCTGTGTTCTTGAATTATAACGATGGTATTTTGGACAAATATGACTTGCCGATGACGTTATTATACTGCCTTGGGATGCTACTAGCTAATTAGTGTTTTTTAGCACTTAAGCTGTTGCACAACATTGTCTGGGAGGAATGAAATAGAAAAATTAAACACGGTGTTGGTTGTGTATGTGTGCCCACCTCACATGATGGTATCGTTGCAGATCTCTGGAGTCTCGAAAAATGAATTACGTTTTATGCAGATAATGGCCTAATTCATGCTATTATGTATGAATTATGATTTGACAAATCAAAATTAGATAACAAATGGTGATTGCTAGCATAATAAGTGTACTCTAGTCGACTAGTCTTTAGGTCCGCGTCCATGGGATTGAGACAGAATGGTTGTACCTGAGTCCATATTTACTGATTAAAGAACATACGTAATAGGTTAGTTGTTGTTGCCAACTATTACCTGTAGTAATTGTAGAGAAGAACCTATATGACTATATTGTTGGTGAATGAAGTGTTACACAGGTATAACAGCAAGGCTGTGATGCTCAAACACTAAATGACTCGACACACCTCGTTCAAGACTCATGAATATAGAGTTCATAGAAATAAATTTTGTAGCAGACATACAAATAAATGAATAAAGCCTGTCAAAATTATGTGTTTTGATAGCAATCATGTAAAGTTTCTTCCAGCAGACCTTAATCCTGACAAAGGACCCTCCATACTTGGGTTGTTTACCACTTTGGAAGTCTACACCCAAAACTTAAACAAATCTTTGCAAAAGTAAAATTCTTCCGTTTCTTATAACTCAGATTTGGAATATCAAAGAATCTATACTAGATCAAGCCAATGCAGAATTTAGACAGTCCTATGATACATAAAAGTAATACAGGATTGGAAGAAGCAAGGAAATAGGTCCATTGTTATATCAAAACACAAAAAGTATGCTGTGTTTGGTTCATGGAGTCAATAAGGGGTGATGGGAAAAAAATGCATTAAAGAGAAAACAGAACCACTAACAATTCAACATGAGCTATCAAGAAGCACAGTCCTTAACTCCACGCCTTGGCTAATTAGACAATCTTTCTACAAATCATTGAAGGATCTTGGTGGACTTGAACCACCATCTCTTGAGATACATTGGAGACATGGTCCAATTCTCAAGCGCTTTTTCCATTTAAGCTAAAGATCCATTACACATAGTTGTTAAGTACATAAGTGAAACGCTACTGCGGCATTTACTATATTCAAATTCAACTTACCAATTGTTAAGTACATAATTGCACTAAACAGAAATACAATTACCAATTCAAATTAATCCAATGAAACAAATAAAAATAAGAAGGGGCCTAATAACCCACCAATCGATTCGCTAGACGATCGTTGACATTTGTCCATGATGTAGATCGGCCCTTCTCCCCTTCGTGGTAAACAAGCACAGCCATGGTTTGAAGTCTTGAATGTTTGATACTTAAGAGAGAGAGATCTTTCTGCCCAGTTTAACATGAGTGTCCCTATATCGCCTTACAAATGCATCAAGTTACTTATATCATTAACGCCACAAATGCTTAAGAATAGAAACAAACCCGGTTTCCTTGAATTAGATTGTTTAAACGTTTGACCAGCTCATGGAAGACAAAACGGTGATCGAACGCTTACCGTGCTCCTACACTCATTAAGATGGCCAAGTAAATACAAATTCCAAGACATAAAAGTCTAAAAAATAAAAACTATAAAGAGGCAAAGGTCGTGATCAGTAGTAACCGACAATATAGTTGCTCCCTAGCATTTCTCGACAAAAATTAAACTAGAATTCGGGGAAAAATGATGTTGAGAGAAGAAATGGGCAATAATAGTAGAAACAACTCCAAGGAGCTATATTAGATGCAAATAATTTTAAGGATTACCTCAAAGGAAACCTTAGGGCTCCCAAAAATCCTTGCAAATGAAGTGTGAAGCATAGGCTGGGTTGTACTACAAAAAGATATAATATTAAATATTAGAAAACACTACCGATAGAAGAAATTTCATGGGGTAGTCATATAAAGCCAATAAATTCATCAAGTCGTTTGATCATATTTGTTTGATCATAATCAATGTAAACATCGAGAAATAGTAGTGGTTCTGGTGCAGAGACTGAACGCAAAAAATATAGACCGGATACATGGGAGACCACAAGTAGGAAGAAGTCGAAAACCAAAGCAAACAATTATAAGATATAAATGTACAACTTCCATCTAAGTGAACTTCATAGTTAAATTCTCAACATACAAAGTGTATCCGACTTGCTTGTGTCAAATCGATACACTCACATCGATGAGTCCCTCAACTTTGATGAATCCATTTGGATCACTTTGTATGTTGAGATTATGCATGTATAAAAAGAAGAACTTTATGTAATCAAGCTAAACCTAATTCCTAAAGGACCATACATCACAAGCTTCCTTGTATTCTTGTAAGTTGTTCTTGGGGCAGAGTCGCAGAGACTTTTCTACTAACCATTTAGAGGAGGTCTCGCGTGTTCTTGCAGGCAGTTTTGGGGCCACCAAATTAACCCCTGAGACTACCCATGTAAACTTCAAGCATACTCATTGAGAAAGAATATAAAATTGAATTATCACGAGAAGCTAAACTGAAGAGTTTTTCAAGAGCTTGAGGAACAATCCCTGGTTGTTTACTGGTTCCCTCCTTAAGAATTTAACCAGAAAAACAATTAACCACAGTTCGGAGGAGAAACTCACCAATCAAGAAATGAAGAAACACATTTTGCATTTCAGTTACTAACCATAGTAAATGTCTTCCCAGTTCCAGTTTGACCATATGCTAAGATACATACATTATTCCCGTCTAGTGCAGATCTAATCATCGGCTCAACCTCCAGAAAAACATCCTCTAAAGAATTACAAACAACACATAGTCCCTCAAACCAAATAAAACAAATGAACAATGAAATTCGAGAAAGTGATTGTAATCACGCACTATCTCTATATACAATAAATCTAAGTCGAGAAAATTTTCCTTGAACAATTAAATTTTCCTTAATCTTAAAAAAAAAAGTGAGAATAACATACCAGTAGAGATGATTCTTCGTTTTTTCGAAGAAAAAAGTAAAAAACGGAAAGAATATTGTTCTCTGTTCGAGATCACTTTCCTTCCAAAGAGAGAGAGTGTAGAGATAAACCACGCACGAATCTTCCTAATTTTTAGCCGTTTTTTTTTTTTTTTTTCCTTTCTTTCTGTTTTTGATTTTATCTAACACTTAACACCGTTAGTTGTATAAACTGTTGGGGTTAAATGAGTGGACGGGTGTCAATCTAATTTTGTAAGGTGTAAAAGTTTACTTTTTACACCCGGGCGGAGAAGATCTGCCCTCTTTTTAGTATTACTGATTTGATTTGGAGTTCAAATTCAGATAAAATATTTGGAAAAAATCCGGATTCAGGTTCGGTTTGGATATTATGAAAAAAATTAGATTTGGATTTGGATATTGGCATATCCTACCCGAACCCACATCCCGTTTCCTGCCCTACTGAAAATACTTATCAACAAGCTACTTGTATGATTGTTCAAAGTCCAAAGAGAAGACAATTAATTTTAACAAAAAAACAAGTGAGAAGACAATTAATGCCTGAAATTGCTCATTGGTGGCATACACATAGATTGTGGAGTTCGAAACAAAGTTATAGTCCATCCAAATCAAATGCTAATACATTATGGAAGAAAAAAAGTCAAATGCTAATACAAGTGTGCATTTCTTTTTGAATAATAACTTTGGAGCTTTCCATATGGATATACAAAATATTAGAATCACGTTCATGAGGGAAGAGTTGTTATTCGTGCTCAGCCCGGATTTGCTCAAGGCACTGAGAAACAGTTTGCTCAAGTAGAATTATGTTCCATAATAGAATTGTTAATTTTGGATTTTCTGGTGGTAATAATATTATGTTTTAGGCTGAGTCCAATGACTTCCTATTTCTTTAAAAGTAGAGCTAAAGTCAATAAAATAGAGCTAAAGTCAACATATTTTACTCTCTATCATTATTTTTCTCTATGTATATATACAAAGGATTTTACTTTCTATCTCTATTTTACTCTCTATATATAGTGAGTAAAAATGAGATAGAGAAATATAATCCTTTCAGATATATAAAAGAAATTAATGATAGAGAGTAAAATCTGTTGATTTTAGCTCTACTTTTAAAGGGATAGAGAGCTATTGGACTCAACCTTATCAATTATAGCATTCGTTCAAAGGTTGGCTCATGCCACTAGGGCTGGAAAATGGTGCGGGTTTTGACCCGAATCCGACCGATTCAAACCCATTTCAACAGTTTGGACTTTAATAATGAGTCTGAATAAAAAAATGGTTTGGATATGAATTATCCATTTTTAATTCGGGTTCAAATATGGTTTTATTCTAAATGGTTCAGATATTCCTAAATCCGAATCCAAAATGTAAAGTTGTGTTTAATATATTTTCTAAATAAATATCTTCTCTAGTCTCTACTTAAATATTTTCCAAATAAGTATCACACAATTCGGGTCGGGTCGGATCCGATTATACTATTTAAAGAAATGGTTCGAATATGGTATGATATTTTGGATCTATTCGGGTCATGGATATAGATCTGGTTTTGTGAAAAAAAAAAATGGATTTAGGCATGGTTATAGTCTGATCCGACCCGAACCTGCTCCATTTCTAGCCCTACATGCCACAGATTGATTGGTATGTTCCAAGTATCTAAAGTCCAAACACTCAATCAGTATAGTTATTAAGTCTTCCACACCCAAAACTATCCATTTTAAGTTCAGAAATAACTTCATGATTAGAAATAATGGATAAAGTTGAAAATGTTCTGTATCTAGGATTCTTGATAGATCCACACCCAAAGCTATACTTCATTTTAATTTTTCACACGTTCGGATAAAGTTGGGCGACATACTAGCAAGGTCATGGACACGTCTTAACTAATTTGCGTTTCTCTAATCTTCTCAATTCAAGTGATCATTTCCCATAAAAACCCATACCTAGACCCACCTAGAAGTTTCAGGAATCTGAGGCCCACAGATCAAAGATTGAAATTGGCAAACCAAAATAATTCTGGCAATTGAATTAGTGCAAAGAAATCACTTGGAATATGGTAGCCTCTTATTAAACAGTTATCAATATTGAAAATTTGGCACTGACAAAAGCTTACATAGGCTTCAATATCAGGTAGTTATAAGGCCCAATAATATGTCAATTGAAAGTATGGACTTATATCCAGTCCAGCCCAACCAAACGCCAAAGTGGTGAGAAGACGTGTAAACCGTCCAGCATTACTATTGTACATTTGTACGGTCAATCAATGTCTCAAGTTTCCCACCACCTCGTATTCGTAACACCACCAACTTAAAAAAGAGTTTGTGTTGTCTTCGATCTCAAATAATCGCAACAAAAAAACTAAAAATAGCAAATACAGTGTTCGATCTCAAAAACTAATTTAAAACAAAATGCAGACGTGAGACGTGATGGACTGAATGGATATTGAAAAGGGTAAACCAAAATAATATAGAAAAAGTTTTGTTTAAACATTATTAATTAATTAATTAATTTTGACTAGTATTCCATTAGAAGTTGGAAGTTTCTAGGAAACTCTGCATGGCACATGGCACAACATCATTAACACCTGTTATTGTTCTTTCTCTTCATCTCTGATTATTTAAATAATATAATTGAACCATCCACCATCCATTATTTTAATAAAATATAGTTGTTGAACAAGACAAGGACATACATTTGAGTATCTGGAAAACGTTTACTATTTCTAGCTTGGGTGTTTTATTTTGGAAATTGGGTTGCTCAGTTTCAACGGTCTTGAATAAGGTGTGGATTTTATCTTTTTTTGGATTGTTTATGTGTTAATTTGTTGTATGGTGAGATTTTTTGGTTGGAGCATTCCTAAAGTTTTAAACTTTTGTAGATATTTAAGGATTAGATCATTTTGAATACTTGTTAGTTAATATGTGCATTTGAAGGTTTGATTGGTTAGTTGACATTGGAATTTCATAGAAATTTTTGAAATTTGAGAGCTGGAATTGGGAATTAAGGGCCGATTTTGTAGAATATTATATGTGTATGGGCCATGTTCTACAAGATCAAAGTGGAGAATCAGAGGAAATGGATAGAGAAGCTACCAGGGAATCTCCTCTCAGGGAAATTCGAAGTACTCGAAATCGATTCCCTGGAGCTGTGAGACTAAAAGCTTATAGATTTGATGGATTGGGAAATTTTGATAACAAGGAATGGGATTTATCAGAAGGTACTGGTAAAGAAGGTATTGGTAAAGAATTTTGTTGGTATCATGTTGAAATTCCAAGGGGTAATCATAAGCTCTTAGTATCAGCACAATACCTTATTGACGTCTTATGTCCTCCATTGAAACTTCAAGACATTCTTTTTCGCTTGTGAGCAATGGACCCTTTTGTGGGCATGTTGATGGAGCCTTGGTATTCAGGGTGAATTCACCAGGTCCTGCTCATAGTGATTTTACGATTCAATCGCTGCAAGGATTACCGAGAACTCTGTGATTACTGTATCTTTGGGACGGTTGCGGTTAGGGTTCTCGCCTACTGGTCAATCACTTCTTTCAGAGGTTCCTAGTGTAGAGAGTCCCAGTGTGGCTGGAGGTCAGGAGAACGACGAAAATAGCATTGTTATTATGGAGCATGTTCTTGAATTTTTTTTGACAATGAATCACTCGGAGGAGGCCGATAATCCGGTTCCTAAGACTGTCTCAAATCTCGTTGTTCATGTTCTCGATACACATGTGGATCACCTTCAAGATATAGTGACCAAGCTTGAGATGGATTTGGATTCTGTTGAGCTCCATATGGATAAAGGTAACTTTTGCTGAAACAGTTCTTTCTGTTGTCATTTCTCTTTTCCTCGTCAATGATTATTTCACACTGAGGTGGTTCACCTCTTGGTGTCATTTCGTTCTGTGCATCCCCCATTTCTCTATGTTTGTACAGTATTATAATTACGTGGTTTGGGTTAAGTCTTGAGCTGGAATATTTTTTCTTTGTGTATGCTCAAAATAATTCAACAAATGCTAATAAGTTCATTGTTTTAGGTTATAATTATGCTGGCTGTATTGGTTTCTCACACAATCACCTTTCCCCACCATTTATGTGTTAAATAATAGGTTCATTTATACTATCTAGTATGTGGCCCCCAGATAGTGCTTTGCATACACATCTCTTCTTTAGCCTGGATCTATGAGGTTGAGTTGTTGCTTCAGCCAATACAAAGGTTAGGTGTTGAAACTAATATCTTACAAAGTTTATGCACTGTTTAATATTTCTAATTGTGTCTACATCAGAAATATCTTAAGCTTGCCCTAACCTCAATCTAATGGTTGTATGAAATGAACTTCGTGATGTGTTTCTCAGTTTGCACCACAAAAGATATTCTTGATCATCACTTGAGTTTTGTTAAACATGTCTCACTCTTTACTTTAAGAGGACAAGTTGAGGTCATTAAATCATAAGTATAGAAAAGAAAGCTAACGTTTGATGAACAATAGAGCCAAAGTTGTTGTCATTGATGCCTAGAAGTAGACCCCCACCCCTTTCTTTTGGGAGATCAGAAAAGTGGTTCTTTAAACCAGAACCCGTGATTTTTAATTAATATTTACTCGATTACTAAAAGATTAAAGTCATTTATGATTTTCAATGCTACTTATCTGTATATAATTCCTTATTAGTCGTTGAGATGATACAATGTCATTAACCAATTCCATTCTGACATTTTTTTAAAGTATTGGTTACTTGTTAGTAATATCGCTCGAAAGTAGTTAGTAAAACCTTTATGAAATTCAATTCTTTGAGACACAGAGACAGCATTTAAAACTCCCTTTGAAACTTTAAAGTTAAGAAGATGAGCTTGAAGATGCGCGTACAATACCGCCACCACGATGGCATCATCTTCAGAAACACCACATGCCATAGTCCATAGAACTACTAAGTTTATCTTTCACTACCCTACCTTCACCACTGACATCATTGATTTTGTCATCATGCTGACTTCTGAACAATCATGGTGCACCCGACATGAGTTTTCGCACCATCATTTAGTTGTTGTTTTTAGAGCTCCAAATGACATATAGCTCAGGCGCCATGTCTTCATTCCATAGTACAATCAAGTGTAAGTGGATACGTTATTCCATTGGCAGTTTATTTATCTGTAGACTTATAATTGGCCTTAATGTGATAAAGAAAATATGCATTTCAGTTGAACTGTCCCCTTCCCTTTCTCTGGTTTCAGCACAATAACTTTAACACAATAAATTTAATAAATCTCCCTGGTTAATGGGTTCTCTCTAGATTTTGTAACATTCAGCATTGCTTTTAAGGGTTTACAATTGTTTTTCACAGTGAGCAAACAAGGGACCTCAAACAAGAGAAAAATTGGTTGGTTGACTTTCTAGAGTAGAAGAAGGAAAAATAACAATAGAAAAAGAGAATATAGTGGGAAACGTTGATAATGCGTTCTGGAAATACTTTGATCTTTATATCGATTGACTTCTCTTCAAGTGGCACGGTGGGAATTACATGTTATACTAGTATCAAGTTTGTTTCTGTAGCAGCAGTAAGGTTTTGAGGGTTGAGGAACATTATCCTGTTATTGAGTCTTCATAATTTTCAATTGAATAAAAGTACGACATGTGACCTCATAACCTTTGTTGCAGGTGGTTTTGCTTTTAAAGAAACAAATGATGGATGACAGAAGATTCCCAAAAATGCATCTGAATTTGCAGCCTCCTGCAGGTAGTTTCTCAGGCTGAAGTCACTTTCGTGTTGATTTAAGTAGAAAAGCTAGTGTAATATTCTTCAAATAGATCAAGTATAGTCCTGTGGACTAAACTGTAAAAGGTGCTCCTACATGCTTGTTATCATGCATTTCTATTCTGATGAACTATTGCATGCACTGCACCAGCTAAATCTCGGTCCAATCCATGAGCTTGCATGGTTGTTGGAAGAAATCTTTTATATGTGAGTTATAATATAATACTGGTAGCTGTGGGCACCTGCAGTGCTTTATACATGTGTGGTGTATCCATTCCAGTTGAATTCCTAGATGAAACTTTTTCTACCTTTTAATTGTGAACTCATGAGAAGAGGTCTGGAGACCTTATCACGAGTCGCATGCCAAACGATCATGGTTCTAAATTTAGTGTTTGTGTAACCCAGGTAATTGCGCATGGGGAACAAGTGTTTCCACGTGTCAAAGAAAAAATGTGCTACCAAGGCCTGGTTCTCTGGTGAAGATGTTGTTGCTTTAGAAGAGTTAATCGGGCTGGATCAGGAGACTAAAAAGAGAACGTTGGTTTTATAGCAAATCGTGTCACAGCAATCCAGGCTGGTCTAGACAGCTGGCAGGCTGAGCAAATAAACAGGAAGCTGTACTATCTCTCATTTCTTTCAATTATATTCCTTCCACTGTCCATTGTCACTGGAGGTAAACTCTCTGTTCAGTTCAATTGTTTTGCTTTGCAGTTCCACAGTTTTCCTGCATGATTTTGATTTTATTGAGAATTATTCAGTCAAATATCCACTTCTCTTAACAGTATTTGGGATGAACGTGGGGGGCGTGCCATGGACAGGGCAGAATAATCCTCTCCTAAAAGAAGGGTTCCGAAATGTCATGTTGATCTGTGTTGCAATGGTACTTCTTGTACTGCTTTGCTTTATTTTCCCAGCTCTTTATGTCCGCTTGGCTTCTTGGAGGAAGCAAATGCTATTGAAGAGAAGTTGGTCTCTGAACAGGAAGTCCTTCTTTAGAAGAAATGTTGAAGGTAGAACTCAAGAAAGAAGCGGCTACCTACGGATATGATTAGACTCGTGTCCTTATGCCACCAGTGCGAGTTGCTTGACCCAGAGGGGTTCAGTGATCTGCAATTCAACCTTGAGGTTTTCTCGCGACATGTCTTCCACAGTGCTCAGAAATTAACGTCTGTGTATATCATCCTCTTCGCATCATTTGTGATATGCCCAACTGTATCAATGGATGAGAATAAGTCAGCAAACACTCAGTGCCCATCGATAGAGAGGAAAGCAGCTTCTTGCCAATTCTGGGCTGCAGGTGTTGATATTTCTGTCGGTATTCAATTTGATTCATTATTTCAGGGTTCTTAACATGCCCAGTTTCTGAATAATAGACTGAAACACATGCAAACATGTTTACTGTAAAATGTATATTTTTGGCCGAGTTTTGGAACTATAATTACCTTCAGATAGTTGTGATGTCCTTGAAAAAAAGTAGCCTAGTCTAAAAGTTTTAGTTGCGCCAATAATGTCCCAGAGAACCCCTGCCATAATGTGTTTCTATATTGTTGAAACCTATACTGGGTAGTCTCATGCTTAAATTTGAGTTTTAGCCTGCACTTGGTACAAAAGCCGATCTGGAAGAGCATTACTTGGTAAACCGGAAAGTGAAAATGAAGTGTTTCAAGGACTTTGATGGTCTTGGTGGTGAGCCTCAACAAATTTCAGTATCAAAGGTGATACAATTCAGCCAAAACTTTGACTATAAAAAATTTGGCATTCTTCATATAACTTTCAGGGTCAGATTCCCAGCGCCAAAGCCCTACCATGCAGATCGATACAGGGCCCGGCCTTATTGTTATTATCTTTTGGACATGTTATTACTGTTAATCACATCAATGGAAAATTGCTGCTTTATAGAGAGTGACATCTCTAATCAGATACACAAGAAGCATTCCAACATGAATCCACAATCTGATATTGCAAAACATGGGTGGTTTATCCGTTTATGTGGCTACTAGCTAAAAGAGCTCGGATGGGGCATGGGTGGTTAGTTTTAGGATGATGATGTTGGTACGTGGCATCATTGCATCGTGAACCTTATTCCCACCTTAAGAATGTTAGAAAGTCTTTCTCAAATTTTTATTATTTTTAATTATTTAGTTTTATATCTTTGTTTTAACATTTCGTTTAACTGTAATCACTTATGGCCGTGCGTGCATGGTGCGTTTCTACAAAACCTCACAGGTAGATTTCAATTAAGGAACTTCGGTCATAGTGTCATCTTAAGAATTTAGGATATGAATTTCTGAGTCCCACATGCTTACATGCCCATGAGACACGGACTGTTAGTTGACCCTAAGTGTATAACACACGATTAGAACAAGTTGATGCTCTGAGTTATTCACCTAATTTTCTTATTACCGTCTAACACATATACATGATGTATCTTTCTGTATATGGACGAAGAATCACTGTCATTGTTGGTGTTTAAAATCTTGTTCAACGTTGTTAGATCTGAAGTTTAAAACAAGAAAATTAATGGTAGAATACGAGAGAGGCTCAGAGCAAGTCCAATGGGGGTGCTGCTATATGTGCTAGAACGAGTATAGCCCCTGGACATATAGGTTGTCGTATTGCAAATTTGCAATATATATATATACTGAGAAAAGAAAGTAATTGAATTTCAAATAAAAAAATAATTTTTTTTTTTTTTTTTTTTTTTTTTAACCGCCATCAGTCACCAACCCCACAAAGGAAAACACTAAAAATGGCAAAAATCATTTTTTTTATTCTCTTTCCTCTTTTATCAACAACCAACCATTCTCTCGCTCAATGGCGATGGCAATGGCGCTACGCAAACTTTCTTCTTCTGTCCACAAACCAATCCGTCCTCTCTTCACTGCTGATACTTTCTATCACATGGTTCTTTCTCTTTCTTTTATCTCTATTCATTTCTACGTAGTTTTTTTTTTCTTCTCTTTATACTGATTTGTTTTGTTTGTTGGGCAGACATCTTTGCCGAATGAAGTTGTATATGAGAAGGAGAAAAACAACTCTGTTCCTGTAATAAGCCGAATATGTTTTATCTTTTTTTTTTTATAGAATCTCATTCATTCATTCATTAAGATCTGTGATTGTTTATATATGTATATATATTTGTTTTGTTTTGATATTCAGTGGCCGAAGCAATTGAATTCTCCATTGGAAGTTGTTGATCCAGAGATTGCTAATATTATCGAGCTTGAGAAAGCTAGGCAATGGAAGGTGATATTATTTTCTCTTTACTTTGAATCTGTAGTTGAAGTTTGAGCAATCAAGTTTTCTTTGGTTTATCTTCTTTTTCTTAAATTTACAACTGAAAAGTTTTTTTTTTTTCGAGGTTACTTACTAATTGAATTACTTGTTTTGTGAAGGGACTGGAACTCATTCCTTCAGAGAATTTCACTTCACTCTCGGTTATGCAAGCGGTTGGGTCTGTCATGACCAACAAGTATAGTGAAGGATATCCTGGTGCTAGATACTATGGAGGAAATGAGTATGACAATCCATTATTTTGTTTTCATTTCCATTACTTCTCTTCTATAGTAGCTATTGTTGTTTATTTCACAATGAACAAGTGTTTTGGTTCTATGGTTAATGTTCATATGTTGCCTTGCGTCAATACAGGTACATTGACATGGCAGAAACTTTATGTCAGAAGCGTGCACTGGAGGCGTTTCGGTTGGACCCTGCAAAATGGGGTAAATTCTTATGATGTAAGCTTATTTCAATAGAAAAAGTCCTATATAGGTTTTGTTTCTCTTCACCCTTTTGGAGGTAGGTTGTTCAATTCAATGTGGCTTGCAATTTAGGCACTTAGGCTGCTATTGGTATGAAAGTAAATCTTATGAACGTTGCTTGACAATAATGATATTTTATTTTCTGTATCACTGTAACATATGACTTAACTTGATTGAAATTTTGCCAAAGACAATATTAACAACTTTTCCCTCTAGTAGGAGTTGCTTTTCAGTAGTTTTATATCTGTTTCAATGTGATGCTTTCTTTCGTTGTCTTACTTACCTTATATCTTGCAGTCAACGTGCAGTCCCTGTCTGGGTCTCCTGCTAACTTCCAAGTTTATACTGGACTTCTGAAACCTCATGAGAGAATCATGGCACTTGATCTTCCTCATGGTGGGCATCTTTCACATGGGTATCAGGTGCTTACTATTTTTCCTCATTCAAATTATAGTCAGTTGAAGTGAATGATACCTTTCCAGAGTGACTTTCTGCATAGTTTTCTTTCTTAAATGTGCACTTTCACTCTTTATTCTAGTAATGTGGAAAGTCTATTCGGTCTGTTTGGCATTTATCTACTGGATTTTGTTTTTTATTTTTGTTTTTAAAATTTCTATTACAATCATTCTAGATGTATTATTTATTTCGAAAAACCACATATCTTTACCAGTATCTTGAACTTACAATACTTTTCCAATATCCTAAAGCACATTTCTATGGACTTGAAACTCCTACGATCCAGTAGGATTTATAAAACCACCTCTTCTGGTGATGTTTTTATTGCATACTGAAGTACTGAACTGGAAAAATGTAAAAGATTTTTACAGTTGTTAATATTTTTATTATTCTAATGCAAATCCAGAGTGAGCATATGATACTTTCCATTGTAATAGCATTTTGTTTCTACATGCGAAGATTTTCTTGGGCTAGAACTCACCATCTTATTTGCTCGTGCAGACTGACACCAAGAAGATATCCGCTGTGTCTATATTTTTTGAGACAATGCCATATAGATTGGATGAGAGCACTGGTTATATTGACTATGACCAGGTATTGTTTTATTTTTGTATTTTGGCTGCCTTGTTTCAGTTGTACTCCAGGATGTGTTTCCATATAAGAAACATTATGCACTTATTGGCAGCATTTTTCTAGTTTTCTAATTCCAATCCAGATCATAAAATCATTTAAGGTAGTAGCACGAAGAGGAGTGAACTGGGAAATTTAAGTGAGGTGTCTGGATTTCTCAATAAGCTTACGGCTAAACTCAGCGCCGTTCTTCAGTGAGACATGGTAGAATACAATGCATAAGAATGAAATTTACGTCTCATTCTAGTTATTGGGCCGCTCTTAGGTGTGCTACCTTGACCAGTGATAATCTTAGGAAGGAGAAATGATTTTGGTAAGAATTCTACTCCTTAAGTAAGTTTGACGTCAAATAGGTTAGTCTTGCCATATTTTGACCCATGGATTTTTTCTTTTCTCTCTCTCTCTCTCCTCTCTCTGTCTGTTCTGCCGTGAAGTTAATGATGCTAGTTTAGTGATGGGCCTCTTAACATTGTTTCAATTGAGGTTATATTCTCTGAAGGCTAATTCACTTTGGTGCTTGGTTCTGTAACATTGGGTGTTCCTCATTTTCATTGAAATCCTCCTTGAGGTCCTTATGAGATATAAGAAGAGATTCTAATAATCAACCAAGCTTTTCATTATTCATTAATGGCGTTACCGAGTTTCACTCTTTCTCTTTCTTGTTACAAAAGTGTGGAATGAAAAAAATGAATGATCTTTCTCCTGTCTCTTTCTCTCACTTCCCTCTGCTGAGAATGTTGTGGACTGAATTGACTTGTTGTGACTTGTCTTTTTCTGTAGCACCCTTTCTCCTTTTATAGCTGCTTCACATGGGCTTCATCCAATAGCTTTATGCCATGTGTCCATTCCTTTTCCTTTCTCTTCTACCTGCAATTTATACTAATATATCGGCTCTCTTGCGATATTGTATTAGAAAATTATTGAAATATTGGCGAATATCGTTAGTATACGATATTTGGCCACCACAATGATGTCCATGAAGGCATTCTTTTTTATGGTTCAAGGTGTGGGAAGAGTTCAGGGGGATTCTGTTTGGGTATTATATTTTGGTAGAATTCCATTATGTATTGTCATGTGGGGCAGCATCACAGATTGCGTAATTGGGGATTTGATCTTTTATCTGCTGTATTAGCTGTTTCATGTGTTGGCCATGTAGTCCCACTATATTATCTTGTATCTAATAGTCTCTATTGTTCGTATGAAAAAAGAAAACAAAGAGAAATGAATATTGGTACGTGCTTGTAAGTATTTTAAATAAATAGAGGTCACTTGAGAAATTAGGGAAAAGGAAAGATAAAGGAATACCTAGTTGGGTTATTTATGGATCTCAGAGTTTGTAAAATCAGCTTAGTAATTATTAGATTGTTCCTATGGTATTGGGAGATAGAACAAAAAGTAGTGAATTTTGTTACAATTATGAGGATAATCATATCGTTTTCTGATCGCCCAATCACAAGGAAGGATGCTTGGAGCACATCTAATTATAAATTGTTATTAAATAAAGTATAACTGTACATGTCATTTAAATAGGAAGAATTTGTGAGTTTCTTGAAACCCACGTTTCCCATTTTATTTTCATTTGACTTCTCTAGAGTTTGCTCATTACATATATTATGCATATTGTTTTCTGGTCGTGACTTTTTCTTATTTGAAAGATTTCTATGTGGATATTTAATTACAGTTGGAGAAAAGTGCCACACTCTTCAGGCCAAAGCTAATCGTTGCTGGTGCAAGTGCTTATGCACGCCTCTATGATTATGCGCGTATTCGCAAGGTAAACTTCATTATATTGAAATATACTAATCAAGCAAGGGATCATCCATCACTTCTTTATTTTTTGGGTTTTTTGTTTTGTTTTTGTCTCTTGTTTTTTGTGCTTTGTTGTTTGACACGTTTACTTGGATACTACGGCGGAAATGTGAGGGAAGATAGATCTTATAGTCTTATGTGTGTTTACTATGTGCCTATGTTCAAAATTTTATTGTAACTTCTGATTTAAGACAAAGTTGTAATGGATTTGACAGGTCTGTGACAAGCAGAAAGCTATCCTATTGGCTGATATGGCACATATTAGTGGATTGGTTGCAGCTGGTGTCATTCCATCTCCTTTTGAATATGCAGATATAGTGACCACCACAACCCACAAGTCACTCCGTGGGCCACGTGGAGCCATGATCTTCTATAGGAAAGGGCTGAAGGAGGTTAACAAAAAAGGAGAAGAGGTAATTGCATGTTGGCCTGTTTTGTATTGAAGTTGAGATTATGGTTGGAATACCTGCATCACCGATCAAAAAGTAACTGGAAGGAAAGCTCTCAAAGTAAGTAGTCGCAATGATGATTAACGTTTCTATTCCATTTTGAAGGTCATGTATGATTTCGAAGACAAAATCAATGCTTCTGTCTTTCCTGGGCTTCAGGGTGGTCCACACAATCACACGATTGCTGGTTTAGCAGTTGCTTTGAAACAGGTTTGACTTTGTGATCTTCTTTAACCAACTGTTGATAAGGTGGAAACCTTCTTGGAATTAGTAAGTGGAATATTGTATTGCTGGTAGCAGTTAATCAAATGTCTCTAAGCACATGATGGTAATAATACATATGCCCGTACAGATTGGAGTTGGACATGTGAGATCCTATGTTATTAAACTTGCATAGATTAGTGGATGTTTTGTAGTTCATTAAAGATGTACAATATGGATGATGGCCAAAACACTGGAAACGCTCTTCATACTGATAAAGTGATAATTGATATATAGTTTGTAGTATATTAGTGATAACAAGCTCCTTTCAACTTATTACTTTTGCGGTAAAATTATATTGAATGTAGGCATGATGTGTGTCTGCTCTCATTCATTGGTACCATATTGTTGCAGGCTACCACTTCAGAGTATAAAGCCTATCAAGAGCAAGTCCTCAGTAACTGCTCAAAGTTTGCCCAGGTATAATTACTGAGACGTTTACTCAATGTACTGGCGCTGCATGTCCCAACTGGCTTCAACTCTTTTTGTTTTTTTCTCCAAAGTTAGTCATTAGTGGTCTCACATTAATGTTTGTTTGGTTAATACATGTGGTCAAATAGAATTTTTGTCTGTCCTTCTAATTTCCAAATTTTAACTTTGTGCAGACATTGACTGAGAAGGGTTATGACCTCGTCTCTGGAGGAACTGAGAACCATTTAGTATTGGTGAATCTGAAAAACATGGTGAAAGATTTTTCCTCTTAACTTCGCAGAACCAACCCTTTCTTCTTGTAACTAAAGTACCATACGATTCTATACCATTACCATGTTTTTTTAGTTTGGGGAGGGCGGCAACAGCTGACTTAATCATCATTTGACTAGCATACATATGGTTCTATACCAAGAATATGCTTGTTACATTACATAAAAGAATTGTACAAACTAAATTCTCAATATGACTATCAGAACTTCAATCACGGGCTATTTGTTCCTGTAGGGTATTGATGGATCGAGAGTTGAGAAGGTGCTGGAGATGGTTCACATTGCTGCCAACAAGAACACTGTTCCAGGGGATGTGTCTGCCATGGTTCCTGGAGGCATCCGGATGGGTAGATGCATCTTCCTTGTATCTCTATTTAGTTTATTTCTTGTGTGTTTTCATTTTAAGACCAAGTACTGCAGACTGATGAGCTTCCTTCCTCTTTGGTGGTTCACAGGAACCCCAGCCCTTACATCAAGGGGCTTTCTCGAGGAGGATTTTGCCAAAGTGGCAGAGTTCTTCGATGTTGCTGTGAAGTTGGCTCTGAAAGTTAAAGCCGAAACCAAAGGTCGCAATGTTACCAGTTTTTTATCCTACAGATAGTTCCTGAGAAATTTTGTTCACTTGCATGGCATGAATTCTTATGAATGCAAGGCTTGTTAAAATTTCTAATATGAGATGCATTATTTTGTGGGATTTTGTGAACCAGGAACAAAGTTGAAAGATTTCTTAGCCACAATCCAGAGTAGCAGTGACATTCAATCGGAGATTGCAAAAATCCGCAATGATGTTGAGGAGTATGCCAAACAATTCCCAACTATTGGGTTCGAGAAAGAAACAATGAAATACAAGAACTAAGGTCAAGGGTCTTAAAAATATGCAAGGTACACATGAATCCACTCAAAATCAGTACTTAACTTTTAGAGTGATTTCAAATTATTCACAAGTTATTTATGTAGGGCGGTGTAATGTAGTATTTTTGTATTTTTCTTTCAAGCGGTTTTTTTTTAGGATACATCATATCCTCTTATGAATGTTTAAATAATTCCAACCAATCTGATATAAAACGTCTGTAGTCACTACTCAGTGGAGTCTTCTGTCTTTGCGAACTACCAGTTATTATTCAAATTTGATTCTTCTCTTAAAACAGTTTTGTTTTTCGTACAGTCCTCAACTGTGTTGCGTTAGATCAATGTAACCGGTTCCTCATTGTATATTATCTGTGGAACAGGGACTGCCTGGAGCTTGTATGTTTTCTCAACTAAATGGAGGTGAACTTGAGAAGAAGCCATATTCTAGGAATATACTTATCAAGGATGGAATGTTGGAGAGCTCACAGTTCTAAATGAAGCATAACTTTTGATTTATTTCTTCAACCAATAAATGTATATTATACTTACTTTTATTTGATAAGTAGATCTATGGTCTCATTCCATATCTGTCTCTGCTCTTCTTTAGTTATGACTTCATAGGTGCCTGAAATGTTCTTCATCACTTAAGAAGATACTAAAGTAATTTATATATACCGGATTATATATAACGCATGGTGCCAGATATCAACACATGTAAATGTACCAACGACTTACATAAAGGCTGAAGCTGAAAAGCAATAAAAAGAAAAAATGGAAAGCAGTGGAAATTTGGACAGCCAAAGGCAAAACCAATATAAATATTGACGAAAAGAGGCTATAGTATACTATTTCGAGGACAAACTTGATGGACTTTTAAGTTGTGATTTCCGAGGATGATGTTAAACTGTCATAACGGTCATTTTCAAACTTTTTTAACTGAAAGTGAAATTTGAAAAAATTAACTAACTAACAGCTTCTCCTTCCCTCCACAATTTTATCCAACAAGATCATTCTAGATAACGTATTCTTTTTCCTTCTTCTTTTAATTAATGGCCTCTCTTCCATCTGTTGCTGTAACCGGTGTCACTCAAAAGCTTGACTTGGAATACAGAAAATTCTCTCAACATTATTCCATTTCCACAGATAAGGTAATTAATTCAATCTTGTGCTCAACAACTTTAAGGTTCTTTCTATCTATCTATAAGGTTTAAATGTACTTCACTTTAAATGTTGCAGAACACAAACATTTCATACCAAAGAAGTTATACTAGCAAACCATCAGAGAAAAACATTGATCCTAAAAGCTTGGATTATAGAGAAGCACTTTCTATCTTAAAAGAAAGTAGTGTCGTCGAATCTGCTGTCTATGTTCCTATTTTGCAAGAATGTATAGACAACTATTCAGTTTCAGAAGCTCAAATGATTCACACCCATGTTATAAAAACAGGATATCATGAAGATATGTTTCTTATGACATTTCTTATAAATGTTTATACCAAATGTGGGGCTATGGATTTTGCGCGTGGAGTTTTTGATAAGTTGTCTAAGAAGAATGTTGTTACTTGGACTGCTTTGATAACAGGTTACGTTCGCAATTCTGAGCCTGAATTGGCCATCAGAGTTTTTCTAGAATTGTTGGAATCTGGGGCTTATCCGACGAATTACACTTTGGGGGCTGTAGTAAGTGCTTGTTCTTCTTTGTATTTAGTTGGCATGGGGAAGCAAATTCATGGCTATATTGTTAAGTACAATATTGAGTCTGATACTAGTACAGGGAATGCAATATGCAGCTTATATTCCAAATGTCGTCGTTTTGATTTAGCGGTTAAAGCCTTTAGAAGGATCCCTGAGAAGAATGTAATTTCTTGGACAACGATGATATCCGCTTGTGGTGATAACGGTGATGCTATGTTGGGTTTGAAAATCTTTGTTGAGATGCTCTTAGATGGCGTTGAACCGAATGAGTTCACACTGACTAGTGTCTTGAGCTTATGTTGTGTAATGCAGGCTTTGGAATTCGGAGAGCAGGTTCACTCCTTGAGTATCAAGTTTGGATGTGTATCTAACCTACCCGTTAAAAATTCAATCATGTATTTGTATCTGAGATCTGGAAAAACAGACGAGGCACAGAAACTGTTTAGTGCAATGGAGACAATCAGTTTGGTTACATGGAATGCGATGATTGCAGGCTATGCCCAAATGATGGAGAATGAAAAGAATGTTTTGAAAGCTCAACATAGTGGAACAGATGCGCTTAACATCTTTCTTAAACTGAACCGATCAAGCCTGAAGCCTGATTTGTTCACCTTTTCAAGCATCCTAACTGTGTGTAGCAGCTTGGTGGCAATAGAACAAGGTGAACAGATCCATGCCCAGACCATCAAAACTGGGTTTTTATCCGATATCGTTGTTGGAAGTGCATTGGTTAACATGTATAACAAATGTGGCAGCATTGAGAAAGCGACCAGAGCCTTTGTCGAGATGCCCACGAGAACACTGATATCTTGGACGTCGATGATCACAGGATACGCTCAGCATGGACGGTCTGCCCAGGCTTTACAGCTTTTTGAAGATATGAGACTGGCAGGAGAGAGACCTAATAAGATTACATTTGTTGGTGTCTTTTCAGCTTGTAGCCATGCCGGCATGGTTGATCAAGCGATGAGATATTTTAAAATGATGAAGAAAGAGTACAGAATCAAGCCGGTTGTGGACCATTTTGCGTGTTTAGTTGATATGTTTGTTAGATTAGGTCGGCTACAAGACGCTTTTGATTTCATTGAGAAAATGGAATTTGAGCCCAATGAGTTTATATGGTCAATCTTGATTGCTGGTTGTAGAAGCCACGGGAATATGGACTTAGGATTTTATGCTGCGGAGCGCTTGCTTGAACTCAAGCCTAAAGACTTTGAGACTTATGTCTTACTGCTAAGCATGTATCTCTCAGCTGGGAGATGGAAGGATGTGTCGAAGGTGAGGAAACTAATGAAAGATGAAAATCTGGGCAAAGTAACGGATTGGAGCTCAATTAGCATTAAGGATAAGGTTCATTCTTTCAGACCTGATGACAGATCACAAAGTCATAGTACAGAGATTTACAAGTTACTGGATAATTTGCTTGACAAAGCAAAGAGTCTTGGATATGCATCACTAAAAAGCTTAGAGATGGCTGATGAGGAGGAGACTGACAAGACATTTTCTTCTGCTATCCATCACAGTGAGAAGCTGGCTGTTGCTTTTGGCTTGTTAAATATGACCAGTGGGGCCTCTGTACGCGTTCTCAAGAGTAGTAGTATGTGTAGGGATTGCCACAGTTTAATTATGTACATATCAGTATTAACTGGAAGAGAAATCGTAATTCGGGATAGCAAGCGACTTCACCAGTTCAATAACGGTCACTGTTCTTGTGGGGATTTTGGCAGTCTTCTGTAACTTCGGCGATTGTTCTTCTTCTTGTAATTGTCTCCAGAGAGATAGGATTTTGAATTTTGACACTGGGACTCTGTAACCATTATTTGACCATGCAAAATAATGTGAAAAATCGAGCATCTAAATCTAAATCAACGCTTCAGAGGTTCTTCAGAGTAATCAACCCAAGATGGATCGTTTATATTTTGTAAACCTGAAGGAATTGAGTTTCACAAATGGTAACAAATAATGGAGTTTTTTCTCTGTGATCCTTAGTAGTTTTCGAACATATTAAAAATATTAACAACTATGTAGAGATATGAGATATGAATATTATATTGATCACTTATCTAAATTTTATGTAAAGTGAAAACCCCACCCTCTCTAAAAAGAGAAAACCCACGTTTGATAAAGAAGTCAGATCTTCTCCGCCCGGGTGTAAAAGTGGTCATTTTACACTTTACAAAAATATAGTGACACCTGTCCACCTATTTCACACCTATAACAAAGAGTTCTAACGGTGTTAGATAGAGATAAAACAACATTTTGTTTGTTTGCAATAGTAACAACACTTTCATAACTGAGTTCATCAAGAGGTACCTTGCTGGTAGACTTGATGCCCAATCCTTTCACTGGCTTCTTGAACCATATCTCATTAGTTAAATCGTAAGCGAACAAAGTAGTGTGGGTAAACGTGATAGAGATAAAACAACATTTTGTTTGTTCAATAGCAACAACACTTCCATAAGTGAGTTTATCAAGAGGTATCTCGCTGTTAGATTTGATGCCCAATCCTTTCACCTCTCATTAGTTAAATCGTAAGCGAACAGAGTAGTGTGGGTAAACATGAAGAGAATATCATCTAAAATGGTACCTCTTACCGACCAACATAATAAAGTATCGGACAAATGTGTTGTTACTTTCTCCCACACCTTCCTTTTCACATCAAGTGAGAATACGCTCTGTTCGGAGCACAAGCACACAAAAAAGAAGAGAATACGCTCTGTTCGGAGCACAAGCACACAAAAAAGAAACCAGTAACTAAAAGGGTGCAAGGAACAAGACATTAGCAGCCAAAAATAAAATCTTGTCGTAGTTTTGGGTTGGTTGAATATCGAAGTAAACACGGTAATATTGAATCCGCTAATTCACCGATCTTCCACTTCTCCATCCTTTTCCTCTTCTTCCCTATTAAACCATTTTTGTAACAACTATCACAATATAATTGGTATTCTCCAATTTCATTATGTTTGTTCAAGAGATTTTATTTTCTTTGGAATATATATATATATATATATATATATATATATATATATATATATATATTTTCGGATAGAGAGTAGAAGAAGAGGGCGATGGTCGATATATTCATGAGTTGCCTGTTTGGAATCCATGAATTGATTTTTATTATATATTTTACGTCAAGACTCAAGAGCTGAGAACAAAGAGTTTTTTCCCTATTTTCCATGCACAGAATCTTTCCTGTTATTTTTGCATGATTTGTTTTGATTTTTTTGTTTTATCTCTATCTAACACTGTTAGAACTTTTTGTTATTGGTGTGAAATAGGATGACATGTGTCACTATATTTTTGTAAGGTGTAAAAAGACCACTTTTACATCTGGGCAGAGAAGATTTGACCTCTATGATAAAACTCTTGGACTTCTTTTTGTTGTTTAATAATAAAATGTTGATTGAAATTTTATGAAAATACTCTATGAAGCGAAGATGATATTGAAGTTACTTGAAAATCAAAGAATTCCCAAACATAAGAAAAAGAATATGATAAACACAATTTTTAATGCAAAACTATACTTGTCGAGACATCCGATCTACATATAATACAACTATGCATGTTATTTTTGAGATTAGTTATATGCATTTACATCAAGTTTCCGATTTTCCGTTAATTATTCTTTGAGGTTAATTAAGTATAGTTATATCTAGTTTAATTATTTATTGAGGTTAGTTCAATATATGCATTTGCATCTAGTTTGCGATTTCACATTAATTATTCTTTTTTGGTTAGTTCGATGTATTTGCATCCAATTTGCGATTTTCCATTAATTATTCTTTGAGGTTAATTCGACGCAGATGCATACAGTTTCTAATTTTCTGTTAATTATTCTTTGAGATTAGTTCAGTGCATTTGCATCCCGTTTCCGATTTCCCGTTAACTATTCCTAGAGGTTAGTTTGCTACATTTGCATTGTGTTTCCAATTTCTTGTTAGTTATTTTTTGAAGTTAGTTTAGTGCGGTTACAGTCAGTTTTTGATTTTCTGTAAATTATTCTTGATATATCATTATTCTTCGAGGTTAGTTCAGCGCAGTTGCATCTAGTTTCTGATTTTATTTTAATTATTCTGAAGTTAGTCCACTGTATATGCATCCGGTTTCGATTTCCGTTAATTATTTTTCTTCAGGTTAGTTCGATGCATTTGCATCATATTTCGATTCCCATCAATTATTTTTTTGAGATTAGTTCTATGCAATTGTATCTAATTTTTGATTTTTCATTAATTATTTTTTGAGGTTATTTCAATGCAGTTGCATCCAGTTTCCCATTTCCCCATTAATTATTCTTTGAGGTTAGTTCAATGCATTTGCATCCAGTTTCTATTTTTGTTAATTATTTTTTGAGGTTATTTAAATGCAGTTGCATCCAGTTCTGATTTCTCGTTAATTATTGTTTGAGGTTAGTTTGATACAGTTGCATCCAATTTTGATTTCTCGTTAATTATTGTTTGAGGTTAGTTCGATACAGTTGCATCCAGTTTATGATTTTCCGTTAATTATTTTTTTGATGAGTATAGTTTATTTTTTTGATGAGTATAGTTTTTTTTTTTTTTTTTATTTTTTTGATTGTCAAGCTTGTTTTAAATGAGATTAGTAATTTGTTTATGCTAGCCAGGGGTTCGAGCCCCAGATATCTAGTATCATCACCCAAAAGTTTTACCAATTTTGCTAGTCTATTATATTTGCATCCAGTTTCTGATTTTCCATTAATTATTTTTTGAGATTAGTTCAATCTAATTGTATATAGTTTTGAATTTCCATTAATCCTTTTTAATGTTAGTTCTATACATTTACATCTTGTTTCTGATTTCTAGTTAAGTATTTTTTTAAAGTTAATTCAATGAAGTTACATCATGTTTCCGATTTTCCATTAATTATTCCTTAAAATTATGTCTATTGTTCACCCGTATATGCTGCTCATCTGTTCTAATTGGGTTGATATAACTGTCCTAGGCGCTAATATTAGGGTGCTAAAGGTAGGCACGAAAGAGATCTTACAATGTTGTCTGTTTGTTAACCTTTGAAAAATACAAGACCGCCAGTCTTATCTTTTTTTTTGGTAACTCGCCAGTCTTATCTTTGTCGTTGGACCTAATTATGCATTAATTTTAATGATACTTAAAAGGTGTCGATGGTTATCCTTAAGTTAACGAAAATCGTTAACATTGTTTAGTAGCATGGACTTAAAAACGATATGAACAAGATATTGAAGACTTTAAGAATAATGAAAATATCTTAGAGGTACACCAAACAACTAGTCTGACTTGAAGCTGTTTTGTTGGGCCTTCAATGATCAAATTGGTGGGTCGTGCATTTTGCAAAAAGGAAAGGGTACAAAGCAAAAATATGAGAGCTACTTGAAGTTGTTTTGTTGTATCTAGACAAAGGGGGTCTTATTTCTTGCAAATTTCTTAGAAAATTTCGATATTGAAATTGATTTTTGAAAATTTCCGTTATGAGCTTCGAATTTGTGAAGATGAAACTCGGTGTCCAAGAAATTGAAGATAAGAATTGGTACGGTTATTATTTTCGTTTTTTTATTGCCTAATGTTTATACTATTTTTACTACAAATGATGCTAGTGTTAATTTTGAGAATGATTGTTTTTTTTTAATGTTTTGTTAGATTTTATTTGTTTTTAGTAATTTGGGTGTTTTGGGTTTTGAGTTGCTATTGATTTGATGTAGTGATCGATCGGTTTGGAGAGACGCTTATGGTTAGTCCTGTTGAGATTAGTGGTGCCACTGTCTTATGATGTTTCTAGTATGTTCTCATTTCTTTGTATGTATTGGTGATTAGATTGAAAGTTCATTCTTGATTTAGGATATTGGTTAACACCTAATTATAGTTACTTTGGTAATTCTAGATAGTCAATTGTAATAGAGGCTTATTGTATTTAAGATTTTGCTCTAACATCACAATTATACTGTAATTGATTGTTTATGCGAAGGAAGTTGATTTGGTTTTAGGAAGATATGAAGGGAAAGAGTGCACTTACAATAATTGTTGGTTGAAGAGGCGAGAAATATTCTCTTGTCTTTCTTGTTATATCTGGATGGCAATGATGGAATTTGCACTGCTTGTAGTTTTTCTTGCCATGGTGGTCATAAGGTATACCATAATACTCCCATTTTCCATTTTATTAAAGTACATGTTACAATGGGTTTTAGTGGATGTTTGTTTTTTTGCAAGTTCTGCATTAAGAGGCGCTGAATAACTTAAATTAAGAATTTGGAGGTGTAATAGTTGTTTGTTTTTTCACTTTTGATTCAACATTCAGTGGTAAATTTCAAATTCAGCATTCCGCGATGCAATCGGTGTTGTCTTGAAGTTAATTACTTAGAGCAATTGTTACTGTTATACCCTTTTCTCTAAACACCAAATTTTCATAGTGCAGCCATTGAATCTCTTTAATTAGTGAACCCCAAAAGTCCAAAGCGCACCTTCATATACTTGCTTTGATGTTCTCATATTTTCCCTCTTTCATCAATATGGATCATTTAAATTGCTCATCTTTAAGCTTGATCTATTTTGGGTGAATCCATCCAACTACCTCATTCTTAATCTTTATATATAATAGTGAATTGAAGCAAAATAATCTTCACAGGAAAATGGTCGATGTTCTGGCCCCCACAAATGTGGCTAAATAAAAGCTCAATTCAATACAAACTCACACTCAGACCACGCTCAGAACCAGCCAACTTACCTACCTACAATAAAACTCATGCTCAGAGCCCAAAAAGCCCACACTCAGAGCTTATCTACAATAAAATCCATGTTCAGAGCCCATGCTCAGAGCTTATCTACAATAAAGCCTATGCTTAGAGCCCAAAAAGCCCACGCTTAGAGCTTATCTACAATAAAACCCATGCTCAGAGCCCAAAAAGCTCACACTCAGAGCCCATGCTCCGAGCTTATCTACAATAAAGCCCATGCTCAGAGCCCAAAAAACCCACGCTCAGACTCTATTTATAGCCTACCTACCCATATAACACAAAGTCTATTCAATTAAACACGTGTCTTGAACATTTGCGAGGAAGTTGTTTGACCGAATCAATAAACTTTCACAACTTCGTCCACAACTTCGTCCACATTCAAGATTCACTTCCATCAACTTCAGATCATGTGACGGTTCTCCAGCAAGTTCTCCAACTTCATCCCACGTAAGATTGGAATATTGGAGAACGAAGAAGTAATTATTACCAATCTGACATATAAAATCCAACATTGGTCATTCTCTAGAATTACACAATTGAGACTTGATCCAAAAGCAATACAACATTTGGGTATGTAGGCAACTTCAAACCGAAGTCCAATATTAACTCTCACCAACAACCATCCCCTTCGCAATCTCTTCCGAAAATATCACTTCCGACCCAACTAGTGTGTTTTGGCAAAACTTGCTGAAGCATATTTGGCGCCGTCTGTGCTCCTACCTTCAACCACAAAACAAAAGTTACGTCAATGGCTTCTCGAAAAACAAATAATGGTGAAAGTTTCCCTCTTGCCGCGCAAGTTCAGCACTCACCTTATGCTGGGAATTCACTTTCCAAGTCCGATGGTCCTCGACCATCTGCGACTGAGAGAGTGGGTATTCATGTATCCGATCTATCAACTCAGGTCTACTGTCGTCTCTGACAATTGGAGAGCAAGAATAAAAATTTGAAGACACAACTGCGTCAACTTCTCGAAGATGATTCAGGGTCCACGACAAAAAGTGTTTGGGATCGTTTGAACTCTGAAACATCTCTATCAAAGACTCCAAGCACAAAGTCCCGTACCAAGAGAAACCGTGCGAGTCGCTTATGGAAGGCTTCACGCAAACAGAATGTGCAACGTCAAAAGCCAACACTTTCTAGTGTAATCATAAGTGAATCCACAAACTCCTCTGCCGACCTTGACACCGACCACCCTGTGAGGGATCGCCAACTCACAAAAGATCTCATGAAGAAAATAGGTTTAGCCAATTCGAACCATACTAAGGGAGATCAACAAAATATCCATATAGGTCGGCAAGGTAGACTACCCAACCAACGAAAAACCAATGAAGTTCCTACCCCAAGCTCTAGGAGGGGTAGGCAAGCCACTGCAAGTCCTCGTCGCAATAGCAGTATGTGCCGATCTCGACAGCAGCACTATTCATCAAGCAGTTCCAGTTCACAATCTAATCGCTCAAGTTGTAGTCCCAATCCAAGAGCTCATTGTCGGCCAAAGTATGTTGACAATGGTAGCCATGGAGATGGAGACTCACTTGCAACAGGTCAAGAAAATGGTTGTGACAGTCCATCACTCTGTTCGTATTCTCCCGATGTTCACCATAGGAGATGAAGGAACCAATCTCCACTACTAGCTCGGTCATCTTCTCCTACATGGGCAGGTCGACGGAAACTCACTCCACTTCCTCTGAAGAAATCTTAGCCAAAACATCCACAGTTCGGTCGTGACCATCGTCGAGAGAATGTTCCATTTTCTGAACGACGTTTCCATGAGATGATATTGAAGGCTGTTAATGATAAAGAATCACGAGAAAACAAAATTTGAAATTTCGCTATAGAGAGTGGTATTGATTCTCCCTTCTCTCTCCGAATCTAAACAATTGTTCATCACAAGGACTTCATGCAGCCAGAATTTAAGAAGTATGATGAGATTGATGGAGATCCTTTTATGTATCTTGTTAATTACAGAAACAAGATGATCTTATGGACTTTCGACGATGCTCTTCTTTGCAAGTTATTCCCATCCACACTCATTGGAATTGAGTTGATGAGATGGTTTAACATGCTTCCAGAAAAATCCATCCACAATTTTACTGATCTTGCTTACAAGTTTGCCGATCATTTTTGTCACAACTAGAAAGAACCGAAAAATATTAATTCTCTATTCATTATTAAACAACAAAAAATAAAAAGCTCAGTAAGTTTGTTTGAGATTTGGAAAGTGGTTGTTGAAATTCCGGATGCATCTGATATTCTTGTCATTTATGCTTTCAAGGAAGGCATTAATTATGATAGGGACGACATTTGCAACTCTATAGTAAAAGACGTCCTAACAACTCGTTATGAATTTTTTGCTCGAACTCAACAATTTATTCGAGTTGAAGATGATACATCGCACGAAGTTCATAGAGATAGGGATCGAATAAGCAAGCCCAGAAGCGAGTAAAAACGGAAGTATCAACAAACAACCGATCAAAAGTCCAAGAGTAATGGTAGGCCACAACAATGGAGCGACAAAGAACAAAAAACTTCCCGAGTTAAAGCTTACCACCCTCAATGAGAAGTATGCTATTATCTATGAGAAGATTAAGGGAAAAAATATCTTATCTCCACCTTTTCCTCTCTCCGAAGATACCAAGGCCACACGTGACAAATCACTGTGGTGCAAGCTTTAGTCATGACCTCACACAATGTAATCAAAGTCGGTCATGCTAGAGTTGATTCATTCAATGTCTAACACCCAGCGCAAGAATTTCAATCACTCCAAGATCACTGATCTCAGCCACCACTATGTTTATAGTGGATATGATTTTCTCTACGGTATGGGTATTGAGACATATGAGGAAGGACCTCTCTGTTGGACTGACAATGATCTGATAGGAGTGCACCATCTTCATTATGATGCTATTGTAATACAAGCATTTGTTGGAATTCATCGTGTGCAGAAAATCATGACCGATACAGATAGTTCAGCAAGTGTGATCCACAAGTGTTATTACAAAGGACTCAATCTCCCCGAGAAAATGATAGTTCGATCCAAATCCTATCATTGGCCCGATGGAAAACAACAAAATCAATTGGTAGATGCTCTCTTCCGGTGACATTAATGAACAAGGAAGTTACAATTGATTTTCTTCTCTGGATTGTAACTCCTCCTACAATGTCATGCGGGAAGAGATTGGATTCATTCTTTCGAGTCATTTGTTTCTACTTTCCATCAGGCTATCAAGTTCTGGAGTGATGGTAGGGTATGCAAAGTTCGAAGTGATTAGATAGCAGCTTTGAAGTGCCATTAGTTTGTGCTCGAAGATTATAAAGATTCGGAAATCAAGGGCAACACCATCCTAAATGTCGATGGGGTAAAATAGCAATTACAGAATTCCATTGGCCGGGTAAACACTATGGAGCAGCATTTAGGTGGCCCCCGACCATCGACATGCTCCTTGAAGTACAGATCGGCAACAAGGAAGAAGAAACCACTTTTATTTATGCGGAAATTTCCAAGAAGGAACAAGATGAACTCATTGAGTTTTTAAAGAAAAATTGCACAGTGTTTGCGTGGACGGTCGAACAAATGCCTAGGGCTAATCCTTCACTTGCATGTCACAGGCTAGATATTGACAAAACACAAAAGCCAGTGTGTCATAAGCCTTGCTGAATGGCTCCCGATCGAAAGCTCAAAGTGAAAGAAGAGATCGACAAACTACTAAGTGTTAATTTTATTAGGCATGTACTATATCCGAAATGGATATCCAATGTAGTAGCAGTCCGTAAGAAAAATGGGAAACTTAGAATCTATGTTGATTTTACTGATGTCAATAAAAAATGTCCTGTTCACCCGTATCCCTTGCCTCGTATTTCTGAAATGGTTGATGCCACTTTAGGGTTTAAGCAAATTTCTTTTATGGATGCCTTAATGGGATTTTATCAAATTGCATTAGCCGAAGATGAACAAGAACTTACAACTTTCATAACATACCAAGGCTTATTTTTCTATAAGGTAATGCCTTTCGGTCTAAAAAATGCACCGGCAACATATCAGAAATTCATAAATACATTATTTTCAGACTTCTTGGACAAGTTTATGGAAGCTTATATTGACGATATGGTCATCAAGTCGCATGAAGAGTCTTCACACCTTCATCACTTGCAAAAATTCTTTGATCGACTGGTGCATATTCGAATGCGTCTAAATCCATCAAAATGCGCGTTTGGGTTAGCATCGGGTAAATTTTTTGGATATCTTATGACCAAACGAGGCATTTAAGCTAATCCTGATCAAATCCGTGCAATTACCGAAATTCCCTCACCAAAAACCAAGAAGCAGATCCAACAACTTACAGGTAGGATAGCCGCTTTGGATAGATTTATCTCAAAATACTCAGATCGGCTCCACCCATTTTTTCAAGCCATTAAGGGATCTCCACAATGGGCAGATGAGTGTGACGTAGCTTTTCAGAAAATGAAATAATACCTAGTACATCCAGTGGCGGAGCCAGGGGGGGCCCAGGGTACGCCCTGGCTCACCCTCAATTTTCGAAAAAAAAAAAAAAAGTAGTTGTACTATTTATATAAACTGAAAACACAGCTAACAAAAGTACAAAAGTACATAAAGTTAACGACTCAGTCGGTCAGTTGTTCAAACAGTATTTAGACTCAAGACTTTAGAGTTTAGACTATTACCGACTACATTGACTCAATAGTATTCATACTTGAATTAGAATTAGACTATGACTCAACAGTATTGAACTTGAACTAAAAACCGACAAAAAAACAAAATAAAAGCACATCACACCCACCGAAACCAAACAAAAAGAAAAACCCAATACCTTACTCAAGTTTGACTCTTTCACTCTTTGCCTAATCAAAAAGTTATACAAAATTACAAAACCCACGCCCCCACTTACCCACTTTTCCACAATTCCACTTTTCTCTCTGTTATTTTAACTAGCTATTCATAATTTGATTAATTTCTAAAGTTTGCTAGGTAAGCCTAATATTATTAAATTTCTTGTCTTATTTTTTATCTTTTCATGTTAAGTTGATTCCTAAATCATATTTTTTAGTTTTTTTGTATTCTTTTTGTGAATTCATTAAACCACATATTTTTATTTAATTTTATTTTGTGAATATCATAATAATATTGGTGATTTATTTTAATTAGTGCAATTTCAATTCAGTTGATTAATGGTTTATTTTAATTATTTAAACAGATATGTTAAAGTATTTGATCAAAGGAAAGTCGTTGCCCGCTCAACCTACCCAACCACCTAATAACACAAATAATGTTGCGGTGTTGAAGTAGGATCCTCCTCAAAGCGAAGTCACCAAGAAATTGAGGATGGTGATGTTGAACAACCCACGTCAAAGCGGGTTCAGCGTGAAAATCGTGAAAAGAACTTGACTTGTCTAGTCTTGGGGAGACCCGCGAGAGGAAAAAGATTTCAGATTATCATCCTAATGATCAAGACTCGGTGAGAAGAACATATTTGCTTAGGGGTCCTTGCCAGCCTAATCATGCTTTTCCTCCAAGAACAAGAGGTAAGAGAATTCGACGCTTTCAGGAAGAGTGGTATGAGGAGTTTAGTTGGTTAGAATATAGTATTCACGAGGATGCGTTTTGTCTATATTGTTATCTCTTTAAACCTAATAAGGGGGCACAAGGAGGTGGAGATGTTTTTTTTTCTCATAGGGGGTTTACTAATTGGGAAAGAAAAACCAAATTAAAAGAGCACGTTGGAGGACCAAATAGTGCTCATAATATTGCTTACAGGGCAGCACAAGCTTTGTTAAATCAAGAGCAGCATATCGAGACATTTCTTCACAGACAATCTGACCAAGTTCGAAGGGATTATCGAATACACCTAACTGCAATAACTGATTGCATTAGGTTTCTTTTGAGACAAGGTTTAGCTTTCCGTGGTCATGATGAATCAGATGAGTCGATCAATAAAGGTAATTTTCTTGAACTTATACGATTTCTGAAAGATCATAACGAAGTCATTAAGAAAGTTCTTGATAATGCTTCTAAAAATCGAAAATTGACCTCGCCTGATATCCAAAGAGATATTGTGTCGGTTGCTGTGGAAACTACAAATGCTATTCTAAAAGATTATGGGAATTCATTGTTTGCTATTTTAGTTGATGAAGCACGTGATATATCAATTAAGGAGCAAATGGCAGTTGTTTTGCGTTATGTCGACAAGAAAGGTTGCGTGATTGAGAGATTTTTTGGAGTTGTGCATGTTAAGGAAACTAGTGCAGTAACACTTAAAAAGGCAATCGATGAGTTGTTCTCCAAGCATGGGTTGAGCATATCTAGACTAGCGTGGACAAGGGTATGATGGGGCTAGCAATATGCAAGGTGATTTGAATGGCCTAAAAGCACTTGTAATGAAGGAGAATGAATCTGCATTTTATATTCATTGTTTTGCCCATCAGCTTCAGTTAGCCCTTGTAGCAGTTGCAAAGAACCATGAGTCAATCGCTAACCTTTTTAGTATTCTCTCTAATGTGGTAAATACTGTTGGAGCATCATGTAAGCGACGGGATATGTTGCGAGATGCAATGAAGGCTAAAGTTGTTGCAGCGTTACAAAGCGGAGAAATTTCAAGTGGCAAAGGGTTGAATCAAGAGACTAGTCTTAAACGATCTGGTGACACTAGATGGGGCTCACACTATTATACACTTCTTGGCATGATAACCACTTATGGTTCAGTAGTTGATGTGCTTGATAATGTAGCGGAAAATGGTTCAAGCTCAGAACAAAGAGGTGAGGCTTATGGATTATTGGATTCAGTGCAGTCTTTTGAATTTATCTTCAATTTGCATTTGATGAAAGCGATACTAGGAATTAGCAATGATTTGTCAAAGGCTTTGCAGCGTGAGGACCAAGACATTGTCAATGCCATGGCTCTTGTTAAAATAACAAAGGTAAACTTTTAGGCGATGAGAGATGATGGGTGGGATAGTCTCATTTGAAGTTTCTTCACTATGTGCCAAACATGATGTGGTTGTTCCAAATATGGAAGAGAGGTATATGGCTCGAGGGAGGTCTCGACGAAAAGCGAAGGAAACACCAATTTACATTACTTTTCGTGTTGGATTATTCTATCCTTTGTATTGATTTGCAAATTCAAGAGTTAAATGACCGGTTTAATGAAGCAAAACACAGAATTACTTCTTTGTATGGCATGTCTTGATCCTAGTGAATCGTTTGTTGCTTTCGATAAGCAAAAGTTGATCCGTTTTGCTCGACTTTATCCCGATGATTTTTCAGAGATAGATCAGATGGAATTAGCGGATCAGCTTGAGAATTATATCATTGATGTACGTTCCGATACTAAGTTTGGTGAAATAAATGGAATTAGCGGCCTAGCCAAAAAAATGGTTGAGACGAAGAAAGACATTGTGTACCCACTTGTTTATTTGTTGATTAAGTTGGCGTTGATTTTACCTGTTGCTACTGCCACTGTGAAGAGAGCATTTTATGCTATGAATATCATAAAGAATCGTCTGCGCAATCGGATGGCGGATGAATGGTTGAATGATTGTTTAATAACATACATTGAAAAAGAAGTTTTTGATAGCATTGATACCGAGTTGATCTTACAACGCTTCCAGAAGATGAAAAAGAACGACGAAAAAGAAGGCCGCCGAGGACAACTATGAACAAGTATTTGTTTAGATTTGATTTTTTTTTCTAATACATTAATATATATAATATATATATTTTTATTTTTATTTTTTTGTATGTTTAGTTTTTGTCTGGCTGGCTCACCCTCACTTACTTTCCTGGCTCCGCCACTGAGTACATCTGCCAATTCTTGCTAGTCCGACCAGTGGACAAACAATTGACATCTATTTGGCAGCATCAGAAATAGCTGTGAGTACTGTCTTATTCATTGATGATGAAAATGAACAACCAATTTTCTTCATAAGTAAGACCCTTATAGCTCCAGAAGCAAGGTATTCAAAGATTGAGAAAATAGCTCTCTCACTTGTCCATAGTGCACGAAGATTGAATCTTTATTTCCAAGGACCTATCATCAATGTCTACATTGAATACCCCTTGAGAAAAGTTTTTCGAAATGCTGATTCGAGCCGTTTAGCAGAATGGGAAACATATTTGAGTTCCTACGAAATTATCGTAAAAGCCCGATCATCACGAGAAAGGCCCGCTTAATGGCATCACTTATGGCCGATTTTCCGTCGATGACATACCGACCATGGAAAGAGAATTTTGAGGAACCTCCTCTTAATCCACAACAAGGATCGGCCGATCCTTTCACAAAGTGCCGCTTCTTTATGGATTCTACACACGGCCGGTTCCAAGAACAAATCAGGTTAGGGCCTTGGTTGTGTTTTGATCGACGATGGCGAGAAAATTGAAAAATCTATTAAGCATACCGGTTTTGCATATCAAACAATGAAGCTGAATATGAAGTGGTTCTTTATGTAATGCACGAACAACACTTGACTGGGGGTGACAAAGATCGAGTTATTCAGCGACTCAAAGCTTTGTTGCGAATCAATTTGGCGAGATATTTTGTTGCTTTCGAAATGATAGGATGGTGCATATGTCCAAAAATACATGAGCTATCCATTCAATTCAAATCCATTGCTATTCACCGGTAGCTCGCAATGATGATAATCGTCACACCGATGCCTTAACCTATCTACGCATGATTGATGTTAACAATGAAAAAAAATCTATATTGATTTCCAACATTTTCCAAGCATAAGCTGTTATAGAAGAACATGTTCAAAACTTATATATTGCTCATCTATGCTATTTCGCACTGACATCGAATTTCAAATTCGAGCAAGTAAATGCTATAACAACAAGGAAAAGAGAGAAGAGCTAGCTCAATCGGTTGGCACAAGTTGAGAATCTCACTCCGAGCTGACTCAAGAAGATTTAGCCAACCATCAAGATTTGGCTGATCATAGTGTTGAGAGTGATTCTCCACTTGCCGACCAAAGCAATGTTGATATGGAAGATAAATCTCACGAAGCAGATAATTCTCCAGAAGTACCACATTTGGATCTCCAATCTATCGGCGATGATTCTTCACTAGATGATTGGAGACCTACTTATTTAGAATTTCTACAACATGGAACTCTACCTAAGGATTCGTCACTTTCCTACAAAATTAAAAGAGATGCATGGAAATTTGTCATAATTCCAAATTTTAAAGGCAAGCTCCTACTTTATAGGAAGGCAAACAATTTCAGTCATCTTCTCAGATGTCTTTCCAAAGATCAAGGTCATCTAGTTCTCGAAGAGATACACTCCGGACTTTGTGGAAACCATTCTGGGGGACGTAGTCTTGCACATATATAAATCTATGACTCAAGGATACTAGTGGCCTAGCATGCAAAGACACTCAGCGGAATTTGCCAAAAAATGCATACCATGTAAAAAACATGCAAATATAGGCAAACTTCCGGTAACGAAACTCCACCCAATTCTAAGCCTTTGGCCTTTTGCTAAATGGGCCTTTGGTATTTTGCTAAAGGCTCTTGAAAGTGTACGATTCTTATTGGTTGCGACTGATTATTTCACTAAATGGGTAGAAGCTCAACCGTTTGTCAACATCTCAGCAACAGATGTACGGCGTTTCTTATGGAAAGACATTGTTTGTCACTTTGGAATTCTATCTAACATCGTCTCTGATAATGGTAAACAATTTGATGCGGAATAAATTCATAAATTTTGCGCCTCACTAAAAATTCAGTATAATTTCTCTACACCATATTATCCACAAGCAAATGGACAAGTAGAAGCAACCAATAAGACGATTCTCTCGACTTTGAAGAAGAAGCTTCGTGAAGCAAAAGGAAATTGGGTTAAAGTGTTGCCAGCAGTGCTTTGGGTTTATCGCACCACTCCAAAGTATTCTACCAATCTTTCCCCTTTCAACCTAGCTTATGGAATGGATGCTGTCCTCCCGATAGAATTAATTGCACCGACTACAAGGACAAAAGCAGTACAAATAACTGGAAACAATGATGCTGCTCTAACTTTGGTAACAGATTCAATTGATAAAACTCGAGAAGAAGCTTTACAATGTCTAATCAAATATTAGGCAGACATGAAATGCAAATGTGATAGAAAGCTTTGCCTCAAGAGTTTTGAACCAGAAGATTGGGTACTTAGCCGCAAACAGAAGCTCATTGAATCTGGGAAGCTATCAAAGAATTGGGAAGGACCGTTCATTATTATTAGACCAGCATCTAAAGGGTCTTATTTCCTTCATCGAATCACCGGAGAAAAATTTGCCAAGCCATGAAATGCTTTTCATTTAAAGAAGTTTTATTGTTGATGTCTTTCTCTTATTTAATGTTTGTTTTTCATTCATTTAATCATTTTATAATTCAATAAAATTCAATCCATCTTTCAATTCGTTTTAACTAGGGATCAAATATCTCAAATTTTATTATCATTACACTATGGGGGTAACGTCACCCCAATTTTCAATATATAATCTCATTACGTTATAGGAGCGGCGACACCCTAAATCTCATTACGTTATCATTACACTGGGGCGGCGACACCCCTCACATTTTTTTACATTATCATTACACTATGGGGGCGGCAACACCCTAAATCTCGTTACGTTATCATTACATCGGGCGACACCTAAATCTCGTTACATTATCATTACATTTGGGGAGGTGACACCCCAAATTTTCTTACGTTATCATTACACATAAAGCGCCAAACCACCTAAAAAATTATTAGATCTTCTTGTTAGCTCAGAATGTTCTCATTTTTTCGTTGGAAAAATTGATATTTCTGAAAACTTCTTTTGAACCACCTTTAATAGATCGGCTACAAAAAATTTACATGCCTTAGCAAATGAATCTTTTTATGAGTCTTCCCATGTCTTGCCTTCGAGTTGATCCGATCCTTTTAGAAGAGCTGATGATCCCTTTTATCTTTTAATAATTCGTTAATCAAACCCACGCGATTTATTTTTAATAACAAGGGCCAACCTACCCTTGTTACTACTAAGCAGATCCTAGTTCGTGATCCTAGATAGCTCTTAACTATATCAATCAATATTTACTTTTTTAACTTAAAACAGCCCACCAATACACTCCAAACCCGATTAATTTTTTGAATTCACCAAACCGCTCCCAACCCGAGTGAAGTTACCTATCTAAATTAAATCTAATCATTCCCAACAGATTTTGATAACCCAAATTGAAAATTGGAAAGAGTTTCTAATTGTTCTAAACATCTTATATTGTTACCCGATCTATTTGATTGGTAGCTCTATTTCTCTCTTGACCCAAAACAAGCAATTGTGTATATTGGTACCCGACCTTTTCTTTTTTGGGTAGTACCCTTGATGTTGTTTGCCGATCTAATTGTCTTTCTTTGCCGATCCTGTTCTTTCCTTTGCCATCCCAACATTCTAATTAATTAAAACCATAAAAATTGGTTTGCCGATCCTTTCTGTCAGGATTAGGAAGGCCCGTATCTAATACACCTAACTAAAACTAAAAGGCCAATACCCAACTTTGATTTTTAGCCCACTCCTTTACATTTCAGCCACTCTAAAAATCACATGGGCCATCTTTGTTGATCTTTTAAGTTTTAACTTAGCCTCCAATTCCTAACTACCGACCCTACGAAACTGCAATTGCATATATTTCAACATTATTTGAATCTAACCATTGCCTTTAAAATAAGGTATTCATTTTGACCGACCCTATATTCTAACCATTGGTTTGCCGATCCTTTGCTTAACAAGAAAAACAAAAGAGAATCCCATCTTTAAATTTAGGATAATTGCTTGAATCGGCCATAATAAATACACATTGTTCTCCAACCGGCCATGCCATTCAATTTTGACCAATTCAATGGGTTTTTGACACTTTTGCCCTTTCGTACCACACTCTCTCTCCTCCTGCCACACTTTCTCTCCTCTGCAACATACTCTCTCTCTTCTTGTACTTCTGATGTTGACATGCACAATCATATCTATCCGTTAGATTTTCTTAGCGATACATACCAGCGATTAATGACCGTTGGATTTCAACCCAGCAAAAATGAAAACGGACTTTAGCTATTGTGGGATCACGAACCAGCAACTTATGGATCTACTATCAACAACTTTTACATTGTTTTTGTTGTACGAACATGCAACAATGTTCACCTCGATTTTTGTGCCAAACTATAAAAGTGTTTACAAATCTCCAAAGCTTCCAATTTTTTTACTTCATCTTTTTGGTTATCCTCTCATTCGTGATTTTGATAAGGTTTTTCATGGAGGACAATAACACAAATCTTGATAATAGATTTTTCTAAGGTTCATCTTCTTGATTATCCTCTCCCTCTACGGTTCTCATTGTTTATTGATATGTTTTGAACTTTGGTTTATTGTCTTCAGTGTTGGTTTCTTTCTAGGTCGTCTTGGGTTTATTTTTACGTAGTAGTGTATAGAGTTTTTTAAGGTTTCCATAGTTGTGTTTATTATTTCCATGTTGATTTTGTTCTTGTTGCATGGAGTGAAGAAGTATGTAACAGGTGAGGTGAAATTGGGAGTGTTTGATGTGTATATTTTCTTAGAAGGATTCATGTGTCTTGTGGAAGGTTTTTCCAAGTGCATGAAATTGAGTTTTTGTATGATGTACTTGATGAACAAGTCCCTTTCTAGATCGATGAAAAAATTGACTACTTAAATATGATTCAAAAGGTAAGAAGATAGGCCGAAAGCGATCATTGCGGTGAGCTTGGGTTGATCATGGATTACGCGGGTTTTAGCAATGAAGACTCCAGGGATACCACCGTAAGCGACACTTACATGTACTGTCAGCAACTTGGGTTTGTTTTTAAGTTCTAGTGTATAAAGTTTTTTTAAGGTTTCCATAGTTGTGTTTACTATTTCCATATTGATTTTGTTCTTCTCTTGTTCTTTTTGCATGGAGTGAAGAAGTATGTAACAGGTGAGGTGAAATTGAGAATGTTTGATGTGTATATTTTCTTAGAAGGATTCATGTGTCTTGTAGAAGGTTTTTCCAAGCGCATGAAATTGAATTTTTGTATGATGCACTTGATGAACAAGTCCCTTTCTAGATCGATGAAAAAATTGACTACTTGAATATGATCTTGCGTGATACAAAAGCGAAAGAAGACAACCGGAGAGTCATTATGGTGAGCTTGGATTGCCTTTTAGGTCAGTTACTCGCCAGTTTTAGCAATGAAGACTCTGTGGATGTCACCATAAGCGACTTGGGTTTCTTTTGAAATCCCACTTCCACTTCCACTTCACAGATCACCTTATGGAGTTTTGGAAGTATGTTTCAATGTATAGGTTTCTTCTTGAATCGATGTAATGGTATTTTGTGGTTTGTGAAACAGCCATTTTATTGTGCTTGAGTGTCAGGACAGAAACTGTTGATGTTCATATGTTTTGTTTGTGATTATATCAGGGGTACCCTTGTATCATTGTTGTTGTTTATAAGGAGATAATGAGACTCTAATAGAAAGGAAAGAAATCTGGGTAGAAATCTGTATGGAAACTCAATAAGAAGAAAAAAGAAAAAATACATTTAGCATTCACAAAACTGGGCTAGACGTGTTATTCGAAATGGAGGTAATTGGCAGCGTTTTATGTATGGTATATAAACAACTGAAGCCATAAACAAGAACACAATTAAGGCTATCAGGTTGACTTTAATATACACCTATAACTTATATACAAAATAGTGTTATCCAATAACAAGTTAAACAAAAGTTAACTTTGATAAGTTTATTCAACCCTTTGTTCAATATCAAGTAAAGCAAAAGTGTAGCATTTAATAATATATACTAGCATCTCAGTTCCATATTTCACCATTGTTCCCATCCAACTTTGTTACAAGCTTGTCCGTAGTTCAATATTTAAAAAGTTTTCTTATACAAATAGCCAAAATATTAGGATGTCCCACCCTTTGTAAAATGACCAGACTCAGAAATTGCTGATAGTTAGTACATTAGAATATGTCTGTACTAAGATAAACTGGTGAGATGAAAAATCTAATTTGGGCGGGAAAAATCTTTGCCACGTGTTAGGAATGATACGATAGCATTAATTATTCGCCGAACTGTTGAAGAAATGATGGTTTTTTGACCTTTAACTGGCACGTGTCGGTAGTAATATGTTTGAGGGTATAAGGACGGTTCAGTGTTCATTTTCGGACAAAAAAAAAACCGCCCAAAATCCCTAATTTTCCGACCATTTCCAATCTTTCAAAAATGAGAAAGCTTAATTTGACTGTATGTATGTCACTCGATAAAATGCATAAATTGTTCAAGACATTTACTACTGAAGAGAAGGAAGATTTTGAGAAGTCTTGCTTCGGTAAGTTTTTAAGCATTAATGAGAGAATGCACACCACTACTACGCTAGTGTATGCTGTTTTGGGACACCAAGTAGGTAAACTTTGCTACCGAATCGGTAAGAAGGATTTGGTGTTTAAGAAAACTGATGTTGCTCTTATAATGGGTCTTAGTGTGAAGTCGGTTTCTAATTCATTCTACACGGCAGACATCAAGATCCCATCCCAATTTTGTGCAAGGTTTTTTAAAGGAACCACGGTTTCTGAAACAGAAATATTGGAACCTAGAAACTTGGCAAACACTACACCATAATAGGATATTTGCAACACGCACTTTTTTTGCTTTGCAACGCTTATTTACCGTTAGTAAATTGCCAACGCTAAATAAGCGTTGGCAATGTTGTAAAGCGTTGGTTTATTTGAGTGAATTTCCGGAATTAATTGCTAACGCTTAAAAGCGTTGGAGAAGTGTTACAAATCCAAAACCAAAACAACTTCAAATTTCAAAAATAGAGAAACAAAAAGAAATCGTCAATTCGGTATGTCAAAATAGAAAACCTCTCTTTCTCTCTCCAATTACCGGGTTAGGTTAGGGTTTTCTTATCTTTATGTCCTTTTCAACAAAGAGAAACCTTCATTCTACAGGTTCCATTAGACCATTACTGAAAAGAAAACACACTTGTGTACGGAACCACCATATAGATTATAGAGCGCGATGAAATGGAGAAAGAGAGGCGGGTTTGGAAGCCACAATATGCAATTTTACCACCCTTTTAGTTCTATTTTATAATTTCTAAACCTAGGGTTGGGGGTTTAGTATATCGGAAATGGGGTTTCTTGGTTTTACTCTATGTTGGCCATTCAATAAACTGTTTTGATGGTTAATTTTGGAGGAAGTCGTGGTATGATTATTCTCATCAGGTATGGATTGAAAGAGATGAAAGTTCGACTGCACCTTATCCTTGCTTTACTTGCACTTTCAGATCCTGAAAAATAGTGGATTTGTTCAAATTTGCTCAAGCTCCGTCCTTTCTTCCTAACTTTTCAGTTCTCAAGGTAAGACCTTTTCAGTTAGTTTATTTGTTCATTTTATTGTTCAAGCTCTCACTCACTCACTTGTCAGAGTAGCGTTTCGCTTCCTCCCTCTCTCAAATTCTCTCGATTTCTCTCCTAAATAGTAACAGAAAAAAATAACCCCAGGTTAGTAGTGCCCATCTTCCTATTATGTTTTAGGGTAAAAAAAAAGTTTTGAGTTGAAGAGGGGTTAGGGCTGAATTCATCTATGATCTTTGTTGCTTTGATTGCACTTTTGGGGGTTTGATTTCTACTTCTAGAATTTCAAATTTGAGAAATGTGCCAAGAATCTTGTTGGTTATTATGGCGATGGATCGAAGAAAGCTATGGTTCTTTGAGATTTTGGCATCAGATCAAAACGGGGCCAGGTATGACAGCTAGATTGTGAAAATTAAGTTTGAGTGTATTTTGGGACTTGGGTATTTTTCTTTGGTTGTGAAAATTAAGTTTGAGTGTATTTGGTTTCATAGACAGCTAGATTGTACAAAGTGTATTTGTATCAAGGTGGGAATTGGAATGTTGGTTAAGATAAATGTTGCACTGCCCTTTCACTAATGTTTTACTTCTTATATGCAGGTATGTTGGTATATACTTTATTTCCATCTTGTTCGCAAGATATTGTCTTTGGACTCGTGGATTGAAGGAAATGCTATCCCTTCCCAAATCTTCTTTTGTGCTAATTGGTATTCTAGAAGCCCTTGGACTTCTTCTTTGGGATGTCTCTTTGGAGGTATATCTGAAACTTAGATCATAGTTAGTATTACACTTAGGCGAGGCAGTTACGATTAAGTAGAGATCATTATTCAAATTCAATGCTCGGGACTAACCGAAATGTATATTCCATTTTGTTCCTGGGGTTTATTGATACAAGTGAAACTTTGCTTTTATATAAGTCGGATATCGAGCACCATAAGCTAAAACTGTGTTGTTCTCCTTTGTTGAGCTTTTAAAGGGTGGAAAGGTACAATTAGTTGGTGCATTATTAATTTTTGTGTACTAATGAGTTTTGCATACCCTTTTCGCAATGCTTCGGGACCCTATATACCAATATTAAGTCGGTGATGTTGATTTTGTAAAGTTCAATTCACTTTCTTCCAATTTGCAAAGAAGACTTAGATAGTAACATACTCATTATGACCGTCAAAGAGTACCACGAGCTCCATCTTCATTTTATGTTTTTAGCTCTTAAAATGGCATAATTGTTCATACTCTACCCGATTACGAAAATGAACAAGTGTTACCCAATTATCGGCCATAGTTAGACTCAAAAAGTTAGTTATGTCTCGATATACAAGAAAAAGGTAGCTAGGATCTACACGAGTTGATTTAGATCTGAAAAATGGGATTGATGGTAATGAATCCAGGTTGTTGGGTAGAAATTCCGTCATGCGTGGGAGCCATTCTTCGCTTCAATTGCAGAGGCAGGGGATCGCATTCATGGTACACTGCATTCTTCTAGGGCCCCTACTTGCTCCACATAATAATTAAACTATTGGGATTAGTTGTTATTCAAGACATAAGCATAAAAGGAAATTACATATATTAACAGCTGGTCATACAGGACTTAACACATTTATAGACGACGAGTAAGCTCGTGTGAATCCATATACATCTACTTGCACAAATTCTCACGGAACCTAAGGCGTTTAACTCATCGTAATTTGAGCTCTTGGATAGTTACCGGCAGGTACTCTAGGAGAGACTTGTTTCAAACCCACCAGCCTATTAGGCGACTTTTTTGGCTACCGTGGCTCCAAAGATGAGGAGGCTGGCTATCATATATCACAAACTTGGTTCCCAAAAAATTCGATCTGCCAAAGTAGCAAAAAGTGAATTGCAGCCCAACATAAAAAAGGAGAATGTGACCATTTATTTTGTTTATCATTTGAATCTAACCTCAACTTCCCAATGTAAGTCATACTCCCCTTTGACATGTCATCAATATCTAAGGATATGATATAGTGCAATGCTGCAGTCGATTAAATCGACATTTGCGTGCAGCCGGAAGGAGTTTTCGTTGTCGATTGAGTCTTTGTCGAGAATAACAAAAATCCAGAAACAAGAAGCTTTAGAGTTTGCTATCTATAGACATGATTATTAGAGTTTTCGGTGTGGGCTCTTACGTTAAGAATTCTACAACATGAGCGAATAACAAGGAAATCTAACTCAATCGAATCAATTTAAATAGGACTGAAATAGGTAAGAAACAACATACCAACCTATAAAATTCAATTCTTACCTTGAGTTAAGCCAAGGTAAAGATGATATGTTTGTGCGCCCTGTTTCGCTTTATGAAACTCTTGGATGATTGAATCCCTCGGGCCCGGCTGCATACCACAACCATTTCGGTGATTACAGTCTAGAATTATAAAGAAAGTAGTGCAAAGGATACAGATGCGGTATGCTTGAATAGTACCACATGCGGTATGGATTTCCTACATGGCTTGCAGAAAAATCAGCCTATAACTAATAATTGCTTGCAGAAAAATTACGTATTCTTTGCCAAATGAGGAGCCCCTTCTTTATCTACTTCTTCTTGTATATTCTTTATTTTGTTACCTCATTCTTTTGGCTTATCGGTCTCTCTCATATTGGGATTGCGGACATGTGTGATGTGTCGATAATACCATTGTAATAAGTAGTTTATGAAGTTGTTATCAAGAAAGAAGGTTATTTGTACAATTTTATGAAAGAAACACGTTGCAAACAAGTAATGCGTGTCTTGGCGAATATTAGAGAGCTTTCAAATGTAGGAATCGTTTATCATGCATGTCTACTTTCCCATGCAGGTTTAGTAGGTATATTGATGACTTCCTTGTTTATTGTGAGTGTAGTGGATCGGGAGGCGAGGGTCAACCGCTATCTAACATCGACATCATATGGCTGGACTAATGATAGCTTCATCGCATTTCAAGCGAGGTGCATCCATTATTAAGGTTGCCATTACTAACACACTCTCTCAAGATCTATACAATAATTGTTTTAGAAAAAGCGTGATCCATTTCTTTTTTCTCCATCGAATTTGTCTTCATTGATGCGACTAAAAGCCTCAAGGTATTTATTCTTTTTCACTTCCCTCTTTCTTTTGTTAATTATGCCTATTGGCACCATGTTAATCTTAAAAGTGAACCGGTCTTTCGGACCGGTTTTGTTAGTAGTGAAGTGTTTCTTTTGATGTTATCTTTGTTAGACTTCCTTGTTAATCTGTATTAATATATTGCGGGGAAACCTCTTGACATATTTGTTGTTAATTCTTTCGGATCGGCTTCGGTGATCCTTGAAACTCTTTCTACGCTTATTGCATATTTTTTTTTTGCCCCTGTTCTACGTCACGGAAATCGATTTGTAGGGCGATATTCGATATTGATTGTTGCCCTAATTGTTTTTCCTCTCATAAGGTCGACAAGCCGAGGCCTCTAATTGCTTTCATGATGTTCAAATTCTTGAGTCACCCGGGAGTTTGGACTAGTTTAATAAGAACCCCTTAGTGTTGATGCTATGCTCTTTTCATCATAAGTGACTAGCCGAAGTCGTTTAATACCAAAATATGTTTGCCAACTTTGTATGGGAACCTCTTGTTGTTAAGGTATTCAATGTTCTTTCCCATGTTGCTTTGTTAGGTTTCTTTTTACCTACATTGGTCGTGATTGCAAATGTCTCGGGATAAATGCTATAAATCGACAACAGAGGAGGCACTTGCCTAATTCTAAGTGTGGACGAGACCGTGAAGAACCCAAAGGTAAGGTTTTCTCCTCCTAGTTGTTTGGCGTTTGTAGTGTTATCTATCATACATGTTACACTCGGCCAAAAGTTCGGTCTTCATATCCCAAGAGTTCAATTGTTCAGCCTTTATGTTATTTTTTTTTCATTCCATTTGTGCCATCCTTGGTAGTCCGCGGTGTTTTTATTTTTTCTTTGCATTGTTATTTTCTAATGGCTATTCATTGTATTGATAATCCAATTCGGAGAGTGCACAAGGAGATGCTTCTTTGCTAGAGCGATGGGTTGAGGGGTGGCGGGGTTTCGTGGGCCGTGGAAGGGGAATCTGAAGGCGTTGAGCTTTTGGGTTTGAAGATGCCAAGGACTTCCTAGAGTGAAAGGAAGATTTTGAAAGCAAAAGGGTGGTTTGTTTAGGTGGGAAGTTTGCTTTTCTCGTTCTTAATTTTGTTTGCTTCAGTTTGAGTGAGTTTGTAGCTATATATATATTTGTCTAAACCATTCTTGTATTCATTGGATTCTTGTATTCATTGGTTATTGTAGGTTTAATTGGTCTCGCTACAAAATATGAGAAATTATTATTTTTTATTAGCAACCCATCATTGAACGGTTTATAACTGTTACAAATGAATTTTAAATTAACTAACAACTTTGCAACGGTTACAAACCGTTGGTAAAAATTTAACAAATTACAAGCGCTTAAAAGCGTTTGTGAAATTTCTGTTTGCAACGCTTTTTAAGCGTTGGAAATTTCTGTTTGCAACGCTTTGAATTTCTGTTTGCAACGCTTTTTAAGCGTTGGAAATTTCTTTTTGCAACGCTTTTAAGCGTTGCAAATATTTCCAACACTTTACCGACGCCATATTTGCAACGCTTAAAAAGCGTTGCAAAAATTATTAGCAACGCTTTTTTGCCGTTGCAAATAGCCTGTTATGGTGTAGTGAAAATCCAGTGTTAGTGAAGAAAGTCAGAATGATGTGTTTAGGCTGAATAGGTTGTATATACTGTTGCAAGTTGAGCTTCCAGGATCTGCTAGGCAGAGTTGATGGGAGGTATATTGAGATGACCGAGAATTTAAATGCATTTGATGACTTTCCTTGGGGGCCACCTGTTTAAAATGTTGGAAGAGTCTTTGGAAGACATGTCTAACTTGGTGAGTGTTAGAAAGGATTCTTTTCGCAGTTTATGGTTGTTTAATTTGTTTTGTTATTTAGGTATATCTTCACATCCCATCTCTTTGGGGCTCGAAGACAAGTTGATGGTAGGTTCCCAAGAATACTAGATTGGGTAGACTTGCCTTCTAGAAACATACATCTATATACTTTATCGAAAAAGCTTCAACCTTTTAAGGGGAAGAGCGGTGGTGTTGGAAAGTCTAGATCTTCTGAAGGAGAACTGAATGAAGAAGTGCTAAAAGGATGCTTTGGGGTAACAACCCATGCAAAGTGGTGCGGCAGTTCGAGGGGACATACAATAATGAAATGCTTTTTTCAAAGGCAGCAAAAGTAATTAAAGGCCTTGTAAGTAACTTGTTTTCTTTTGAAATTTGAAGTACTCACACAATCTTATAATGTTATAGAAGTTGTAATATGATAATGGAATTGCAAATGTTGTTAGGACCCATGTTGTTAATGAAGCACTGATAATGTGTTGTTATGGAACTGCATGTTGCAGCATTGTTTCATATATAAGGCAGTAATATGTTATGGTACCATGAGTGAGCTATTATTAAACAATATATATCAGCAACTACAATGTATAAATAGTGAAGTGGGATCTTGCATGTTAAACCCAAAATGATAATAGGGTACCCATGATGCCCTTTTAGGTAACCAGTTTGACATGGGTACCCTTTTGACATTTGAAGTACTCATATAATCTTGTTTAAAAGTTATAGAAAGTTGTAATATGATATGAGTACCCTATTATATAGTCTTGAATTGGAATTGCAAATGTTGTTAGGACCCATGTTCTTATATGAAGCACTGAGAAATGTGTTGTTCTGGAACTGCATGTTGCAGCATTGTTTCATATATGAGTGAGCTATTGGGAAACATGATATGTCAGCCACTACAATCTATCTGTAGTGGTTTACAAATAGTGAAGTGGGATCTTGCATGTTGATCCCAGAATGATAATAGGGTACCCATGCTATGGGTAACCAGTTTTTGACATTTGAAGTACTCATATAATCTTATTTAAAACGTTATAGAAAGTTGTAATATGATATGGGTATCCTATTATATAGTCTTGAATTGAAATTGCAAATGCTGTTAGGACCCATGTTGTTATATGAATCACTGATAATGTGTTGTTATGGAACTGCATGTTGTAGCATTATTTCATATATGAGTGAGCTATTCTTAAACATGATATGTCGACCACTACAATGTATCTCAGTAGTGGTTTACAAATATTGAAGTGGGATCTTACTTATATTATTTGTTATGTGCTCGATTAATCTAAAACATGTCGATAAAAGAGGTTAGGGTTGTTGGGGATATACTCCAGAGTGAAATAAGGACTGGCATGGAAACAATAATTCAAGAGATTGCTCATGGTGGGTTGAAAGGTGGTATGGAAAGTTCAGAGGTTGAGTGTCACAGCCCGATTTTCTAAACAATTAAAAAAAATGAATAATTGAAATATAAATATCTCAACCATCACTTGGTTCAATTGTCTAAAAACCCAGGCTATGCCGGGGGATACAACACATGTAAAAACCTAAAACCCACATCACAACAGGATCAACTTAACAACAAAAATCTCCAAATTCCTCAACTATCACTTTATTAAAAACTTTCTTCCATCCTAATACAAACATAAACAAACTTTAAGAATAACAGGTCTTCAACATCGTATTCTCATGTCATATAAAAAAATGTAACCTACGTTATTACATCCTTCCAAAAGATCAGACCTAATAAACTAAACTCCCAGACGGCTCCAGGCGAGAATCCAAATCACACGCCGCGATTCCACTGCCTTCCACCTATGTTCCCAAGAACACACCCACGTTGCCAAAACAAAGCAAACATGGGTTGACAAATTGAATTCTTTGGTATGAGTAGACTAAACACATATAAACATTTCAAACTTTTCTTATCCAACTAACACTTTAAATCTATCATAACCTAATCATTCTCAGCTTGGAAGACAGTTAGTTTCGTCATCTCATCCGGCATAGTTCCTTCCCAAGCAAAACTTCCATTTTATTAACTTCCATTGTATTAACTCATTCTAATAACTCCTTTTAATATCTAAACCATTGGATTACACTTACCGATATCCGCCGTTGTATAAGGGTAGGATCGCGTCCCTGCACAAAATGTTATTAAGTCCTACCCTCCTGCAAAAGAAAGTTAGAACTTCTATATATCATATGTAGATATTATATTAGGTATTCAAAAGAAAACCCAAACACTCACATAATCAAATTAATACCACTAACCCGCAAGGCGAATACCTTAGTTCCTCTCTAGGGCAGTCCAAACAATCTGGTCATTCATGGCACATTCAATGAATACCCTATATATAATTAACGGGCCATTTATGGCACATTCAATAAATGCCCACCTAACATATGACATCAGCCCGGTCATAAAACTCAATTCCAAAACTTGAGTTAGGGAGTTCTAAAAGAGTCGCGGTAAATTTATTTATGCATTATTGAACTTTATTTTATATATCATTTAAGATAACGAATGAGTATCTTGTTTCCTGTATTTTTGATTTACGCGTTATTAATTTCAGGGATGTCTTAGTGTCATAACGTTGCATATCATAAAATACAGCAAAATCACATAGTAGTTAATACACATACACATCATTATATATAGAGGTCTTAGCCTAAAGTCAAGTATGCTAATAGCCCTAGACCTATCTTAATAACCCAAATCATAATCCGAGTTAAAAGGTCAAATTGGGTCAACTGGTCAAAGTCAACCCTGGTCAAAGTCAACTCTGGTCAAAGTCAAAGTCAACCATCATGGTCGAAGTCAAACTGTCGTTTCCATGTTCAACAGGTTCGAGGTCATAGCCATGGTTCATGGCTAAGGTCAAAGGTGCATGGCTCATGGGTTCATGGTTAAGGCCATGGTTCGGACCCAACTAGCCAAGCCCAAACCTTAGAACCCGGAAGTCTAAACATTTAAAGACCTAATTAGATCTATTTTAAGTCCTATGGACTGGCCCCAATAAATATTAGAAACGGGCCCAAAAACTGTTAAGTTAAACTGGTTGGTCCAAACTTAATAAAAATCGGGCCCAAACAAAACTACAAGATTTCAGCCCAATCAAACCAACCAAAATCGGGCCCAACCAAACAAATATAGAACTGGCCCAAATAACTTAATGTGGTCCGGCCCCTAACCACTTACTAAAAACCGGCCCAACCAAACAACATAACCTCGGGCCCAAATAAACCAACCCAGGCCCAAGCCCAATCCAAAATTACTGTTCATCTTCTTCACACCACCTACAGCCACCAAAATCCGGCCACCACTCCTCCACACACCACCCATTTTTTAACTAGGCGGTTTTACTCCCTGCAAAAACCCCTACCTCTTTAACAAACACACATTCCTCAAATAATTTAAATCCGATATCACCAAACCTAGATCTAAAACCTTACCGCCGCCATTAATGGCTTCCACCACCATTCAACAGCCCCATATACATCCCCACACTCACACTTTAACAAAACAATCAAAACAACAATCAACCAAACAGTTCACACGAAAATAAAAACAAAAATCAATCCTTCAGTAGCCCAGTAACGGCAGTAACGCCATTAACGCCTCTTCCCCGAGCTCCCAAACCATACCCGACCACCGTATTCCATCAAAAGTCAACAAAAGTCACAACATCAAGACAAAAAATCGATGTTACCCCTAGCCTGGGCGATCTCGCCGCCATTAATGGACCTTCAAAGCTTTCCTAACTAGAACATTCCCCACTCTAATCCCGCGCCCATCATATACCAACAACCAATTAATATTAACATCAAGTATGGTTTCAAAACCAAAACCGGGAGAGTTCAAATACAAAACGATTTACGTATCGACGCCACCGATGCTCTCTGTTGAAGCCGTCGGTTTACCCAATTAACAAAGTTTCGGCCAGTTTATATCAAATCGAATTATAACAAGGTTTAATAAAACAAAACCATTTAAGTCCAACACAATCAAGTATAATGAACAGTATTAATAGGCCGAAACTTTAGTCGGTATACTCCGATACACGGAAAACCATAAATCCGGTGAAATAGCAAAATAGCTACTCACCTTAACTAACAACTCGACGAATTTTCCTAGCCCGAATCGTCGTGCTCCACCTCTCCAGCAAACCAGCTTCTTTCTCTGCCTCCATTTTTTATATTTTATTATCTTCAAAACCCTATTCTCTAGAACAATGTGTTTATATACTTGGGTCCAAAACCCAAGCCCAACACCACTTCGGGCCCAAAACCAAGCCACGTATCCGAAGTCCAATCCGACGAATTTTTAAAATAAACAATTAAATTAATTAATTAAATAGAAAAATACGTATAAAAAAACACGGGGTGTTATATTGAGGTTGTGCAAGGGCCTAGAACAAGGGGTAGAACAAGGAGTAGAACAAGGAGTAAGAGTAGAGCAAGGAGCAGAAGTTTAGAGGTTAAGGTTATGAAAGATGTTGACGCTAGAACAAGAAGTAGAACTAGAAGCCCAAGCCCAAAGAAGCCAAACAATGTAGGCTCTGATGCTAAACTGAAAACACCAACAAGGTCTTCCCAGAAGAAGTCTACCCCGAAGAAGTCTTCCCAAAAGAAGGTTCACTCAGAACCTAAGAAAGGGAGTTCATCTGTTTCTAAGAAAGTTACCTTTGAGGTTTCTCCTAGTTCCTCAAATAAAAGAAAAAGAACATTGGACAAGGATTAAAGCCTTGAAGTTGTGGGAGATACTTCAAAACCTACTCAGTATGAAAGAAAGAAAAGGAAAGTGGTCAAAGTTTGTGGTACTCGAGTTCAGCCATCTAGGGCAAGAAAAAATGAGGCTATAAAGGCTAGTGAGAGGCAAAATTTGAAGAAAAAATATCAAATCAGTGAGAGATTAAGGGAAAGGGAGCTGAAGTTTAAGGAACCTGAGACACCCAAACAAAGAAGGAAGTTGATCCAGGCTGAGTCAGACGAAGATGAAGATGTTGCACAACAACAAAGAGGCAAAAAATAATTTGAGTCGGGTTCTCGCAAATGCTTTGCAGGAGATTAGTGAGGTCATACCCAGAGGGACATACCAAGAACATAGTGTGGAGCTGGAGGAGGACCTGGTGAGGGTACAGACTACTATAGTACCTTATGCTGAATCTTCAATGCTTGATCATGTTCCCTTTTACTCTTCTTTGTCATCTGGGGATCTTGATGGGGTATTATATCCTTTGGCATTTGTTTTAGTCCTTCCTCCTGGTGATCTTGATGGGGAAGAAGTCTAGAATAGAGAAATGGAAAAATTCAATTTTGTTTCTCTATTGGTTGGAAATCTGAGCTCTCGACATAACTGAATTGCTAGCCCTATCACCATCGAAGGAGTAAGAACTGAACATGATGTGGCAGATGTAGATGATGATCAGAACACTGATGGTCAGCATGATGCTGGTGATGTGGAGGACCCTGATGTGGTACTCATTCACACTCAGATGGAGAAGGAAATGGATAAGAAAAGTGCAGAGAATGGCCGTACAAGAAAGAGGAGGGAGAAAAAACTGGGAAAAGAAAGTACTAGTTTATGGGAAGAGAAGATGGGAAAAGACTGTGACTCATTAATCAAGGTTGCTATGTCATCAACCTTTTACTAGAAAACAACTACCACAGGTGAGGTAAATGTTGTCAATTATTATTGGAGAAAGTGTAGTAGGAAGAAGAATCAACAGAACTCTCCAGATATGAGAGTTTTTGGGTATGATCAAGTTATTTTAGTACATAATTTTCATTCGTTACATGGAAGACAATGGGTGGATGGTGAGGTAATGAATCTACCATTAGTAATTTGCTTTAAACAAACAACTTGGTATTAATGTGCAAAGTAAACTACTACAGAAAGTTAATTGTTATTAATTCCTATTTGATTATTTTATAGGTTCTCAGCTTATATGTCAAGCTATTGATAAGGTGGTATAAGCAGCACTGTAAGGAACATGCCATTCCAGGAAGATGAAGTGTATACTGTTGTGGAGGATGTTTACTTTGCTGGGAGTTCTCTATACTTTAATACTAAGTTTCTGTTGAAGCTTACTCACTAATCTTACTTAAGTTTGATAAGCTTAATCATCACTTTGTGGATGTAGACATTCATGATAAGAGAGTATGGGATATTCAAGAATAACCTACAAGACCCAAGTTTTCGAGCTGCAAGCCCAGAGGAAAGAGTGGTTAATGGTTTGTACCATACAGATGAAATTGTGAAAGAGTATTTGGACCCCGTTGATAGAAGGATTAGAAATCAACCACACCCAGTACAGGGTAAGGGAGTAATTGTACCTCTTCAAGTTCATGGTAGTCATTGGATTGTTGATGTCTTTAACTTTAAAGAGATGAAAGTGTGCACCTATGATTCTCTTGGTGGAAAGCAAATTTCTAATGAACAACTAGCTTTGGAGAGAATGATTCTTTATCTTTCAGTGTGTTGATCCAAGCTCCAATTGTTGATTTGAACACACCATGGGCTCGCGGAATTTGTTAGTGTCACACAACAACCGATTCAACGGTACCGTGGGTTATATTGCCTTGCCTTTATTGATAGTCTTCTTAGAGGTGTTCCTGAGAGGGTAAACAATATTGACATGCAACCATTTAGAATGCGACTGAGGATTGGAATTGACATTATATCCTGTGGATTAAATCTAGATGAAGTGTTTAAGAAGAGAACATAATTTGAAAAGAGGTTGACAGAAGAAAGTCCGCAAGTAGAGAGCAAAGTGTCCAAGTATGTAGCAACTACTGGGACAGAGGTACTGAAGCATGTGTCCAAGGATGTAGCAGCTACTGGCACAGAGGTATTGAAGCAAGTTCACATTGGCATAGAGCTAGAGAGTGAAGCAGATTCAGCTGGAATTGACAAAGAGCCCAAGGATGCTGAAGCAACTACTGAGATAAAGGATGATGAAGCTGGAAGTGAGCAAGTGGACAAAGATGTTGAACCTGCTACTCTGAACCAAGTGGGGACGGAGCAATGCTCACAAAGTGAAGCAGATGCAGCTGTATGTGAGAAGGAGGATGTTGAACCTATTGCTGAGGAGGATGTTGAATCTGCTACTAAGGAGGCTGTATGTGAGAAGGAGGATGTTGAACCTGTTGCTGTGGAGGATGTTGAACCTGCTACTAAGGAGGATGTTGAACCTGCTGCTGTGGAGGATGTTGAACCTGCTGCTGAGGAGGATGTTGAACCTGCTACTAAGGAGGCTGTTGAACCTGCTACTGAGTTGGTCCAAGTGGAGGCTAACCAATGCCAACAGAGTGAAGCAGATGTAACAGCTGGAATTGAGCAAGTGAAGGAGGATGCAGAAGCTGCTACTGAGGACCAACTCAACCTGGAACCAGATGAAGTAAATCATGATGAAATAGTTGGAAGATAGGTACAGCTGCAGGATGTAGAAAACAACAAAGGTAAAGATGTTGAAGATGGGGTCTGGCACGACCCGGTGAGGAGAACATAGCTGAAGATAAGAACTAGGGGACATCGAAATGCTCTCATTTTCAGATGTTTGTTATTATTCCGTTATTATTTTGGAACTTATGTGTCTAATTTTGCAGTGCTCCATTCTGATAAACATAATATTTTGAAGTCAGTGGTTTGTTAAGATAACGTATCTAAACAATAGACAAAACACCTGAAATTAGTATTTGTTTAGATAATTTTCAAGTTCCAAACCTAAATGTTTCAATTGAGGCGTTAATTTTATAGTATTTTTTATAGTATTTGTTTTTTTGTTACCTACCTTACATATTGATAACTTCAATAGACAAAACACCTGCAAGTATAAACAACAAAATACCATTACATTGATTCCCAAATAACTTACATAGTCATTGAAAGACAAAAGAAAATCCAAATAACATTATTTTGAAGGGGTTTGAACTCAGTGGTTTGTTTAGATAACGGCCCTAGACAACGTCTCTAATTTTCAAGATACAATCCTAAGTGTTTCAATTGTAGTGTTAATTTTAACCCTTAATTTTATAGTATTTTTTTATAGTATTTGTTTTTTTTTTTGCCTACATATTGATAACTTCAATAATAGAGAACACACGTAAGTATACCCAACAACAAAATACCATTACATTGATTCCCAAATAACTTACATAGTCATTGAAAGGCCCAAGAAAATCCAAATAACATTTCAAGATTAGTTGCTGATAGTACTTATAGTCGTCGCTGATGGTTAACTCAAATGTTGTCGTCGTTGGTAAAATCAGCTGGAACCCGAGCTGAAAAGTCAATCCAAGCAGCATCATCTGTCGCATTAGGGCAAGTTGCTCTGTTGTGTCCAAGGGCACCACAACGGTTGCACCTTCTCCTTTGTAATGGCACACCCTCTCCTTTAGAACGTTTCCTCTTCTTTTGGGGCTTGCCAGGCACTACCTCATCTGTGGGAGGACGAACCATGATGTTGTAACTTCCCAATGCCAGCGTTTTCTTTGCCCTTCATTGGTGTCCATTCTCTTGATAGGTATCCATCATTATCCTTTGAGTAGCAGTGCGGCGAAGTCATATACACAAAACCGACTAGGGATGTCCATTCCGCCCGAAACCCAAAACCCGCTCAAAACCGAAAAAAAAAACCGCGACCCGAACCACGAGCCGACAAAACCCGACCCGAACCCGGACGAAATACATAGGGTCGGGTTTGGTCACACTATCTAAACCCGGACCAACCCAAACCCGACCCGATAATTTGGCCCTAAACCCGCTTTTAAAGGGTTAAAATGCCGAAAACCATATCGGACGAACCCGAACCCAAAACCCGGTTATATAGGGTAAAATGCCCGACCAAAAACATTTAACCCGAACGGACCATAATTCCCAACAACTATATTTTCATTTATTATCTATTTATCTTCAACAAACTTTTGGTCTTCAAGACAAATTACCTTTGACCGTACCCTTACTACTCTTCTCTCTCTTCCCTCCAACAACTCCCCAAGAACAAGACAACCCAATCACACGTTCATGATGAAGAGATTGGTGGGTTTGATGGTGCTGCTAAGTTTGCATTCACTCAGAAAATTTGCAGCACCTCCTCAAATATCTCTTTCTAAATGTGGTCACCAAGGCTGAGCAAATCAACAGGTCGGATTCACACCACCACAAGAAACTGAAACTCCCAAAAAGCCATCAATCTTATTGTCAAATCAACAGGTCAGATTCACACCACCACAAGAAGTCGAAACTCCCAAAAAAACCATCAATCTTATTGAGTTATTGTCTTGGAATTGCTTGCTTTGCTTGGTCTACTTTTCTCTTCTTTTGCTTTTCAAAAAATGCAATCTGTGTGTTTTGAATCTTTGATGAGCTGTTGGGTGGCTTTTACGATGTTAAAGTTAAACAGATCAAATCCAATAAAAGAAGATGGCTTTTGATTAATTAGATGAAAAAGAGGTTTTTCTTGAGATCTTGAGATCTAATAACTGAAAATGGCGTTCCTGATGAAGAGATTTAATATTCTTTTTATTTCATATATTTGGGTTTACCATGCCAAACCCGAACCCGAGCCGACGGGTACAAAAAATATAGGGTTAGGGTAGGGTTTGGTCACATGTATCCAACAAATACCGAACCCGAACCCGACCCGCAAAGAATAGGGCTGGGCCCGGGTAACCCGATACCCGTTTAAAACCCGAAAAATCGGGTTCGGGCCGGGTCGGGTACCCGTTTGGACATCCCTAAAACTGACCATCGTCAATGGCCTTCATTTTATGGCTACAAGGAATACCAACTTGTTGAAAAAAACCACATGTATAACATTTTTTTAGTAGGTCAACTGTATCCATGCGCCCTACACTGGTAACCGAGTATACATACCCACTATCCCTTATTGTAGTGAACGGACGACTAACATAACGAGAGGAAATGATTACATCCTCAGCTGATTTCGTCAGCTTTGTCTTCAGCTTCGAAGCCATGACCCGATAGTCATAAAAGTGCCTCATAATGTTCATTCGAATACCATTTAGCAGAGATGTAATTGGCATAGCTCGCTCATGCATAATCATCTTATTCCAACTCGATATGATTTGTATAACAAATTCCATACCTTCTCATTTCAAAGATAGGCAAATGACCAATCGTTCTTCCGAATCTTTATTATTTTTAAGTAACCTTTACTATCACTACACTAAATGTGACACATGATTCTTTCAAAGTCAGCTTTATCATAAGTTTCTCGCGAAACGCCTTAACTCTCCCTTTGGTGTCTTCTTTGCTAACATTGTTGGAGATATGTTGTGCACAAAAGCAATGATACGATTTAGAAATTTTTGGCACTTTGCACGAGAATGCTTGTATGCCTATCGATAATAGAACAAACTTATCTGTAGGACCAACTACAACATCTCTGAGTTTTTGAAGAAACCAATCCCAATGTTCATTATTCTCTTTTGGGACTACACCAACTGCTACTAGAAAGCAATGACTATCTCCATCAATAGAAAGAGCAGTTAGGATGACAGACTTGTATCTGCCCTTCATGAAAGTTCCATCGATCATAATCAATGGACAAAGGCACCTTCTGTAGGCACGAATAGTTACGCCACAGCTCACAAACAAACGCTCAAACCTATGCTCGCTTGTTGTTATTATATCAGTGTGGCAATTTGGATCAATTTTCTTTAGTTCTTTAAAATAAATTGGCAGCATCTGGTATGATTGACTGAAGCTGCCCCTTATCTACATCGAAACAAATTAAATACACTAGCTCAGGTTACATATGCCTAATAGTTACACGCCATGACAGATACAAGTTAATTGAAAAGATGATACATGTTCTTCATAGCATACTATAAAGAATAATTCAGTGTACATAGTATACCCTAAACAAAGAATTGTACTAAGACTTTATATATTGCTACTAGTTATCCTAATAGTTGCTGACAGTTACAATAGTACTCTGACCTTTTCTAACGCAATTTCTCTGGCCCTCCACGCAACTTTATATGTCACATTAGTTAGTTGTGACTGTGTCACCTCCAACTGAAGGTTCTTTGCAGTCAGTTCTTCATTGTCCTTAAGCTTGGACATAACAATTTCTGAAACCCACTTTGCGTCTGCTTGTGAATTTTTAGAAACATCCTTATCTTGTGCACAAGTGTGTGCATCTCTAAAAGTTATAACCACCCACATATCAGACCCAGTTGCAGGTTTTGCATACAAATGAAATGGACAGTTATTTGCCTTACACTTGATTACCAACTTTTGGGAGGTAGTATTGTAACGACGTAAATCAAACATGTGTGCAATTGCATAAGATTTCATGTCTTTCACCAGATCATCTCGAGTGGCATAGTGCTGACCTACTTTAGGGGGTACAAACTTCAACCCCTCATTACAAGGATTTACAACCTCACTTTGGTTCGTAGTGGTTTTTGGACTATGAGAACCACACAAAAGATCATATCCTTGACGTAGGTCTTCAGAATTCAGATCTTTAGCACCAATAACCCTAGCATCAACCATTCTCTCCAATTCGAAATCAATCGAACCTTCCTCATCGCCATCATTCACAACTATCATAGGTGTGTCCCCCCCATAAATACTCTTGACTTCGATTCGGAGTCGACCATATATCGCCATCATCATGATCGTATTCTTCAACTTGATCATCTTCAACTACCACAACTTCACCCGCAGTAGCATCTTCATATTCATTTTGAAATTCAACATCCTCATTACTTCGAGAACTACCGATTATGTTTTCTTGAGGAATGTCAGCTGTATCAACTAAATCATTTAGTATTTGAACTTCATTTTCATATTCATTTTGAAATTCAACCTCCTCATTACTTCGAGAACTGCTGATTATGCTTTCTTTAGGAATGTCAGCTGTATCAACTAAATCATTTAGTATTTAAACTTCATCTTCATTTTGAAATTCAACCTCCTCATTACTTCGAGGACTAGCAATTATGTATTCTTCAGGATTGTCAGCTGTATCTCCATATGGATTTTGAGAATCAAACTCTTCATAGTCTGGTTGATCAGCATCTTCAATATCAGTGGGATCTTCCTCTACATTATAATAGGTCAACCCTTAGTGCATGGACTATCAACGACTGAAACTATAATTATCCCCTGTAATGTTTATACTGCTCACCTTCAATGACAATTGGAAGAGGTATCCTTTCTTCTATTGATTTGCAACTACCAACTGCACTTGAGGTTCCCTTTGGGAACAAATCTAAAATGGTTACTAAATGTGAGTAATTGAACAGACATTTATGCGTAACTAACATATTTACAGGTGTACTACGTGTTCCCCATCCCTCACCTGTTCGAATGTCTCTAAGCTGTGTGGGACATTTTCAATGACATTTTCATTTTCCACATCTTGCAATTGACGAGTTGCAGTTGAAGGTTGTTCTAGCGGACTGTCTGGGGAACACAACGTTTATAACCACAACAACCAAACCATTTCATTTGGAACTAAGAATAACTAAAATAAAATTAGTGATTTACCTATTGGCTCGTCCACAAGTTTAAATTGATTGAAAGAATATTTAAATCGAGCTAGCACTTTTCTTTCAAAAAGATTGTTTCCTTGGAGAATCGAATAATTGGAATTTCTTCATTAAGTTTCTTCTTAATACAATGTTCTCCACCACTTGATCGGGACAAGCACTCTTTGGCACAGAGAAGGTTTAAACGGCTCACTACAAATTTGTTTCTTCTTGAACTAGGAATTCCATAACTTGATCCGGGACTTGCACTTCTAACAATTTCTTGTTTAAATAGCTCACTACTAGCGGTTTATTCTCAAGACTCTAGGTTGTCCACCACCTTTTCGGGAGTAACACTATTTGTTCTAAAACATTTCGGTCATTTAACTATTTTGTTCTTCACAGTAGGTTGTCCAGGACTTGATCTTCTAATTTGTCCTGCTCCCATACCACATGGTGTGATGACGATTGATTCATTGATAACCCAAACTTTCATTGCTTTCATTGGAGTCTTCTTCTGCTTCTTAATCATGTTCAAGTAGTCGGTTTCTTCATCGATTCTATAAAGGGGACTTGTCATACCGATTTTCTAAACAATTAAAATAATGAATATTTGAAATATAAATATCTCAAACATCACTATGTTCAATTGTCTAAAACCTGGGCTATGACGGGGTGGATACAACACATGTCAAAACCTAAAAACCCACATCATAAAGAATCTTAACCACAAATTCAATCTCCAAAATTCTCTTTATTACTTTATAAAAATCTATCTTCTGTCCCAATAAAACATCAAACCACTCTAAGAATAACAGGTCTTCAACATCATATTTTCATGTCATATGAAAAGAAAACTACGCTATTACATCCTTTCAATAAGAATCAGACCTAATAAAGAACTAACGGACTGCTCCAGGCAAGAATCCAAATCAAACGCCGCGGTTCCACTGCCTTCCACCTATGTTCCCAAGAACACACCCACATTGCCAAAACAAAGCAAACATGGGTCAGCAAAATGGAATTTGCTGGTATGAGTAGACTAACCACATATAAACATTATCATACTTTAATTATTTAAACAATCACGTTATATTTTCCCATAACTTAATCATTCTCAGCTTGGAAGACAGGTAGTTCCGTCATTTCAACTGGCATAGTTTCTTCCCAAGCAAAACTTTTATTATATTAACTCATTCTAATAACTCGTTTTAATATTTAAATCATTGAATTAAAACTTACCGATATCCACTGCTGTATAAGGGTAGGACCGCGTCTCTGCACAAAATGTTATTAAGTCCTACCCTCCTGCAAAAGAAAGTTAGAACTTCTATATAACATATGTAGATATCCTATAGTTATTCAAAAGAAAACCCAAACACTCGTATAATCAAATTAATACCACTAACCCGCAAGGCGAATACCTTAGTTCCTCTCTAGGGCAGTCCAAACAATCTGGTCATTCATGGCACATTCAATGAATACCCGGGTCATTCATGGCACATTCAATGAATACCCATATTTTAACGCTAACGGGCCATTTATGGCACATTCAATAAATGCCCACTTAACATATGACATCAACAGTCATAAAACTCAATTCCAAAACTTGAGTCGTGGAGTTCTAAAATAGTGCGGTAAATTGTTTACGCATTATTGAACTTTATTGTATATATCATTTCAGAGAATGTAGGAATATCTTGATTCAATTAATTTTGGTTTACCCGTTATTAATTTCATGGATGTATAAGTGTCGTAACGTTGTGTATCGTAAAAGACTGAAAAACACAAAACAGTAAATACACGTACACAAGTATATTTAGGAAGGTCCCAGCCTAAAGTCAAACACGTTAATAGTCCTAGACTTATCCTAATAGACCGAATCATAATTTTAGATAAAAGTCAAATTTGGGTCAACTGGTCAAAGTCACTCCCCGGTCAAAGTCAACAAATAACTCGGGTCAACAATCCAACATTGGTCAACTAGGGCCTAAACTCCAAAACCCAAAAGCCCAAAGCCTAAGGCCCATAGTCTAAAAGTTAAGTCCAAAAAATAAAATCCAAACAAAACATATAAGCCACCACGATTTGGCCCAAGCCCAAATCGCGGATTCACTGCTCATCTCCTTCCTCACCAAAACTTCCACCGGTGACCACCACAACCCACCAACCTATCTCCAATTTAAATCCCACGGTTTGATTCCTCACAAAACCCAATCCACCGATACCCTCAAATCTCAATTCCATTATATCGAAAATCGTGATTCGCCATTAATAAAAGCCGAGCTTCAATGACCCCAACCCCAACCCCTATGAAATCAATTCTCATTTCACCAACACAGTTCTATACTAGAACCACAAGATAACCCATCCAAACACACAACAAAATTAATAGTATCGATTTCCGGCCATCCTTCCATTAACGCATAACTTCACATCACACTCTCCATCGCCCATATCAAACCAAACATCTAAAATCACACGGTTCATCTTCCTCAACATACCACACCCATGAGAGGTCCGAAATGACGCTTACTCCAGGCAGAGGTTTGGCAAATGCCAATACTGCATATCGCACATGCCATAGATGATGATCAACATGATAGAAAACTTATGCTTTAAGCTATAGCTAAGCCTCAATAAAGTTAACCACACGCTGGTTAAATCTAGAGCAGAACTTGAATGTAAACTATCTACTACTTGATTGTATTATTAGTCTTTTAGTTACTGTTGGTAGATAAACAATACACAAGTACAAGAGTTTCTTCAAGCCGTATGATTTATCATTGCATTTAAGCATCCGTTTCGAAATACTAGAAACTACTTTAATACCGATTAGGAAGATCTGATACTTGCGAAAACACACACCAAAGAACAAGACTATCATTAACATATATATTCAGGACAAACTTTAAATATCATGTTTCATCACTCATCACGTTGAAATTTACATGTATACAAAATATCTACTCACCTTTAGTGCGCTCCGAACCAGCTAGATCTCAGAATAAAACTCTTCCTTTTCTTCTTTCAGCAAGATCCCGTTTTTCTGTGTAAAACTCTCATTTGTTTTTTCCCCTTAACTCTCGCGGAGAAAACGCTTATTATGTTTTCTTTTGTTAAAAACAAAACCCCAAAATAGGGAAGGTGAAGGTTTATCCCATAAACCCACGCCTCCTATTTCCACTAACACTTATCCTATTTTATTTAATCTATTATCTATTAATATTATTATTAGGAAAATAAACTTAATAAAAACACGGGTGTTATAGGACTTGTTCATCAAATACCTAATGAAAACCCAATCTTATGCTTGCCGATGACACAACTTCAACAAGACACATGAATCCTTCAAAGGGAGTATCCACATCAAACACTCTCAATTTCACCTCACCCCCTAGATACTTCATCACACCATGCTTGTCAGATTTCATCTCGCCATCATAATAAATAAGCATATCGAATGAACCTGAAAAGATACAAAGTCAACACAATAAAAAGTAGGAGCTTTTAATAAAATGACAGTAAATTTCTTTCATTTATTGTTCTACATTTATGACATTGTATAACCCTTGTATAAATACCATAACTATGACAACAAAATCAACTTGGAAATGGTAAACCACTATGGAAACCTATAAAAACACACTCACACTTCTATGTAAAACTACAAAGAAGCAAACTGAAACATAAACCTACATAGAAACAAACCAACACTAAAGACAATTAAACAAACATCAAAACTCACCATTATCGAGGTTTGAGTTCTTTTCATCCATCACAATCCTTAGAAAAATCGAAAAGGAGAAAAACAGAGTAGAAGATAAAAAAAAGAAGAACCTAGAGAAAAAAGTGTAGCTTTGGAGTTTTGTAAAAACTTTTTGTGGTTGGTGATAAGTGCTCAAAAGTGATGATTTATAACCCCAATAATGTGTATGTTAGTCTCAATTTTATATTTAAATATTCTAATATGATGCAATTTGAGTTTTTGTAGGTCAAAGAACCTAAATATGAAATATGGAGGGAAAAGAAGTCAAACAAGTCAAAAATGAGTCACTGGGAATTACAGATAAAGGCCTAGGGCAAAAAATGTCATATTTGTCTCCATAAGTGCCAAGCCTAATGGGACTCTAAAAGAGGATAATAATTGAGTTAGAAGAGTCTTCAATCTGATCTCAAAGCCTTAATTTCGACTTCATAGAAAGATGAGATCAACATGGAAAAGAAGTTAGAGTTTCACAAGAATTAGGAAACTGAAAGCTGTCAGAAGCTGCAGCTTCGGAAATAGCCTGTAGGGAAAAGTGGGCCACGTCTAACTTTGGTCCAACTAAATTGAACTTTTCCAGGATTGCTTCTAGAAAGATTACAGAGAGTTTGACACCAAATAAACATAGGATTCGGATCTCTATCCAGACGATCATGTAAGCCAATATATAAGGCACAAAAACCTCAGTTTACATCATCTAGGAAATTTAGTGTTTGCATCTTAGATCTAGAATTAAGAGAGAAGAAAGTTCAGACCTTTTCACCATTAATAGCTATAAAGATTATTCCTTTTCATATTGTGTTCATAGCATAGTATGAGGGGCTAATCTCCCTTCTCTTGGGAGGGGAGATGAAGCCTTTTTCGTATGTTTTAGTTTAGTTCTTCTTCTATCATGTTTTAGTTTAAATCCCTCATTGAGTTTCTTCTTATTTGTCCATTGATCTAACGCTCCTGTGGAGGTTAGGAGGTTTTAGGGTAATTCAAGATTGTGTAGAGCCAAATACCATAAACCCTAGATTTTTTTATTCTAGTTTTTAGTGTTCTAGTGTGATGATTGGATTCTTTATGACACCTCAATTAGTTGTATGGTTAATGCCACATGTGGATTTTCCATGACACCTAGAGTTGTATATTAAATGCCACTTAAAGCACAATTTGGTTAGATAGAAGATATCATTGGAGATTGAAGAAGTATTTGATGGAAAGATAGAAAGCACGTTGAAAGCCACATATTATCATCATGGTTATGAGTATAAGGTTTGTAGGTATGGTGAGTTTCTATTGGTGATTTATATTAAGCATGATAGATAGATCTATTAGACTAATTCTATGATTTTGGTGGATTCATCTCTCCCAAGATATTCTCTCTCTTGATTCATATTCATATATTTAATTTAGTTTAGTTTATGCATAGTTTAAATCTCAAACCAAATCAACTATATATTCATCATTACTTAGCCACATCTTTTACTTGCATTCATTAGAGTAACTTAGATTAGGAATTTCTATTATCATCACTTAGTTATTTAGAGTAGGATTGATACCTTGCTAGCCACTATACTAATCAATATTTAATGGCTAAATCTATGGTGCGCAGTCGTATGGTGTGCTAACAAATCTGGGCCACTCATACCAAGTGGGTGTGTGTATTGCATGGCAAAAAAATCTTGATCCAAAGGCCCACATTACCTGCGCACCATACATCTCTCGCATTAATCAAGACTAACTCATATTTAATAGGCTAAACAAGATTTGCAAAAGATACGTAACACAAGCAACGACATATAAATAATTACGTGTTGCGTGCATTTTCAGTTGGCACAAAAAATGAGGTAAATATTGTCTCGTCTTTGAATTACAAAAACAACATAAAAGTTGTTGATAGTAGATCCATAAGTTGCTGGTTCGTGATCCCACAATAGCTAAAGTTCGTTTTTATTTTTGCTGGGTTGAAATCCAACAGTCATTAATCGCTGGTACATATCGCTAAGAGAATCTAACGGATAGATATGACTGTGCATGTCAACATCAGAAGTACAAGAGGAGAGAGAGTGTGTTGCAAAGGAGAGAGAGTGTGGCAGGAGGAGAGAGAGTATGGTACGGAAGGGCAAAAGGGTAAAAAATCTGTTGAATTGGTCAAAATTGAATGGCATGGCCGGTTGGAGAACAATGTGTATTTATTATGGCCGATTCAGGCAATTACCCTTAAATTTAGCTACCCGATCCTCTAACCATTTTACAAGCTATATCAAATAAATAACGCCTATCTAAAACCCAACCAATTTATAAAATCCATCAATTCCCTCAACCCAACATGTTTTAAGGCTAGAAAATTCGCTTTTGTCTCGATCTTGCTTATAGTCGATCAATCATTCAATTTGCCAATCAAATCACTAATTGTGTTCCCAATATTGTATTGAATACCAATTCCTTTCTTTTAAATTATCGATTAATTCTACTTCTAATCAACTAAATGATTGTATAAGTGTTAGTCCTAAAAGATTCACTTACCAATCAGTTTGAACTTGCAGCTCAATACTATTGCAAATTGTTAAATTGTCCATCAACCTTGCTGATCCAATTCCAACAAATTAAATTATTTCCCAAACTCGATCAATCAAGAGACTAAAAAAAATCAAAACCGATCCTATCAAGTTACCGATCCCAGCCCACCTACTTGTTTCAAATCAATTCATTAATTGCGTATTGAATACCCAACAGTTAGCCCGATCGATTCACTAATCTATTAAAATATTTACTGATCAAACCAATTAACTTGCTTACCAATTGAAAAATCTAATAGTTTGTATAGCCTCAATTAGTTTATAATATTGCTGATGAGTTTGTCAAGTTGCGATCTTACGACTCAAAACCGATCGAATAAATAAACTATACAAATTGCCTCTCAATGACAATTACATATCAATTACAATTTCTAGCCCGATCTCTCAATCGATTTTGATAACCCAATTTGCCGAAAAGGTAGACTTTCCTATCAATTTACCAATCAACAATCTCCAATTAACCCTATTTATTTGCTTCAACATTACCTCATTTACAACTGCTGCTGCCATCCTTGCTACTAAAACATTTAAAACCAATTAACATGCCGATCAATTTGGTTTAAATTGAAATCATTCGTTTTGAACTTGCTGATGCCGATCAGTTTTCGACACGATTCAAACCGATCGAATACCAATCCTCCCACCACGGTTCCTGCAAATCCACCACCAGTAGGCAAAGAAGAAAAAGCAGTAACAAATGATAAAAAGGTCAGAGAAGATAGTTGATAAGAAAGCAAAATAGCAGCAGAGAGTGCACGTTCTCTAGCCTGATCTATTTTTTTCCGATTCGTTTGCTCTAAGCTTGTAATGCTCTACTCATATTCTTTACCTTTTGCCGACCCTCTTGGGTAGACAAATCTAAAATTTTCATGTGCTCATCACCAAAAAAACCAAATCCAATGCTAGCTATATTTTCTTTAAACTTACTAGATTTTTGAACTCAAACTTCTAAACAGCCGATGGTTTTGTTTTCAATCTAATAACATGAAACTGCCCTTGCCATTTACTAAGACACACATTATATTTGCTGCACCTGCTTCTCTAAGCAACTAAGCAATGCCGATCCTTTTAATTTTTAAAACCTAATATAACACCCCATCTTTATCTTTTGTAATAAAACCTAATAGGCTTTAATCAAAGCTTTAATTTAAACCCAATCACATCAATTTAAACCAGATCAATTCAAACCGATCACTCAAGCCGATCAATTTCAAGTAAGTATAAACCGATAAGTTTGAACTTGCCGATCCAATTCAAACAAATTTAATTACTTTCAAACCTAATCAGTTTTGAAACCTACCAAATTGCCGATCAAGCTTCCAAAATTGAAACCGATTCGATTATTAATTCCAAATTGTAACCATTGCTCTATATTCTCTTGTCGATCAATACCTCCCATTACACTTTGCAAACTCATCCCCTAACCCTTTCATTTTTTCTTCGATCGGTTTGCACTAGCAATACTTGTTTCTGCCGATCCATAAGCTGCGTTACCTTCATTTGCCGATCCTATTGCCGCTCCACCTAATTATTTGAACCAAAATATGGTTTGCCCGATCCTTGAATATATTAGACATGCCCATATCCTAATTTAATTACACAATTCCCTAATATTTTGAGAACTAGTAAGCTTATTTGTTGATCCTCTTTTTGCCGCCCTGTCCTGTGATATTCTTTCTTTTCTGTTTTGCCGATCCTCTAAGTAAATCCTATATACAAAAATCCTAAGGCCCATTGGCCAAATGCCCAATTTATTGCCGGACCCCTTTTGATTTATAGCCCTGACCACTTATCTAAATTTTGAATTCAAGTGTACATGCAATGACAAGACTTTGAATTTTAGTCTACAATTTTTTTAACAGGGAGTGACTCTCAAGGACAAAAATGCCGAAAAAGTAACTCTCAAGGACACATTTTTATTTTTGTAACTCACAAGGACCGGGTAGATGAAAGGTCAAATATACCCTTGCGTGAAATAAAAAACGGATCGGGTAGATGAAATGTCAAGTATACCCCTGACGCAAAATAATTAACGTCCCAACCCAGACGAAACGACTCGGTGTATTTAGTATGAACATTGAATGTTCATAGTCGACGTCTTTGGGTATGAACATTGATTAGGTATGAACATTCAATGTTCATAGTCCTTTGGGTATGAGCATTTAATGTTCATATATGAACATTCAATATTTATAGTCTTTGGGTATGAACATTGATTGGATATGAACATTCAATGTTTATACATGAACATTCAATGTTTATAGTCTTTGGGTATGAACATTGATTGGGTATGAACATTCAATGTTCATAGTCCTTTGGGTATGAACATTGAATGTCATAGTCCTTTTGGTATGAACATTGAATGTTCATACCTTTAATGTTCATACATCAATATATTGTATAAGGTATATTCACCTATTTGGATATGAACAATCATTGTTCATACACCAGCAGAAGGTATGCACACTCATTGTTTATAGTAAAATGACAGAAAGGGTAAAATTGGAAAATAATTATTTTAAATCCGGGCCATTTGTCCTTGAGGGTTATTTTCACGGAAGGGTATAACTGACATTTTAAAAAATGTAAAAAGGCAGGGCCAACTTATTTTGTCCTTGAGGGTTACTAATTTTGAAATAGTGGGTTCGTGAGTTACTTTTTCCCAAAATTTGTCCTTGTGAGTTACTTATAAAAAACCGTGTCCTCTAGACTTCATTTTCCCCAAAATTGGGGCTTGGGACCAATTTCTTGATTTTTTAAACTGCCGACCCTATCTTTTTCTTTCACACAATTCTATTTACCAACCTACCATTACATATTTTCACCATTAAATTCAACAATATCAAACTCCAAATTTATACCTATTAACCGATCAATATAATAATTTACAAACATACCAAGTACGAAAACATTATCATTTCTTTGCCACACGGGCCTTGCCCATGTAACAAAGAGAGGGCGATGTTCCTCCCCCCACAAATGTGGCCCAATAAAAGCCTAATTCAATACAAACCCACACTCAGAACTAGCCAACTTACCTACCTACAATAAAGCCCATGCTCAGAGCCCAAAAAGCCCACGCTCAGAGCCCATGCTCAGACTCTATTTATAGCCTACCTGCGCACATAACACAAAGTCTATTCAATTAAACACGTGTCTTGAATATTTGCGAGGAAGTTGTTTGACCAAATTAATCAACTTCCACAACCTCGTCCACAACTTCTACAACTTCCACAATTTCATCCACAACTTCCACAACTTCGTCCACAACTTCTACAACTTCCACAACTTCGTCCACTTTCAAGATTCACTTCCATAAACTTTAGATCGTGTGACGGTTCTCCGGCATGTTTTCCAACTTCATCCCACGATTGGAATATTAGAGAACGAGAAAGTAACTATCACCAATCCGACATATAAAATCCAACATTGGTCATTCTCCAGAACTACGCAATTGAGACTTGATCCTAAAGCAATACAACAGTTTCGGTACGTAGGCAACTTCGAACCGAAGTCCAGTCTTAACTCTCACCAACAACCATCCCCTTCGTAATCTCTTCTGAAAATATCACTTCCGACCTAACCGGGTGTATTTTGGCAAAACTTATTTAAACAAATCGATAATGGAGTGTGGTCTCCCGGTTTTCTATCTAGGAAGAAAGACATCGAGAATGGGTCTAATTTGAGATGGTGGGTTTGATTTAAAAGTCAGACTTTGCTATCCTAACATGACTTCCATAATTGATGCTCATACATGGTGTTATAACCATTTGTAAAATTGAAAATCACATGTTTTTCATGTTAAATAATTGTGCTATTATTATTATTTGTATTTCCAATATATCCTTTATTAAACTTCCAATCAGAGTAAAATTCAATGGGTAAAATGGTATGAACCACTAACGTTCAACATTCAACACCAGAAAAAAAAAAAACAAACAATTTTTAGAGTTCAGACATTCAGTATTCAACAATCAGAGGGTCGGCACATTTAGCATTTAACATTCAGTATTCAGAGGCTCAAAAAAACATTTAGTAGGATATTGAGTTTGTAAATGAGAACTTTGTAATTACTACTAGCTTTTAAATTTTGCATCTGTTTTATCTAATAATGGAACTTAGCTTTTAACCGATACTCAACTTATCGCCTTACATTGGGTCATTGTAGCTAACCTAATTCACTTTCACTTTCACTTTTCAATTTCCATTTTATTCGAGCTTCAAATACTTACTGAATGTGTAGAAAGAAGGGGGCACAACTATGTGCTGGATTTGAGAAGGTTGGAATTTAGACGTTGAAGCATCTCTTCTGAGGATCAAAGATATATTGTTTGTTGTGATATCACAATAATCCCATCAATCTCTGACTTTTTTAGCAATCTATTTACTTGTAGCAACCTAAAAGATTTGCCTGTGCAAAATTTAGCACTAACGTTTACTATTCGCCGTGTTACTGCCATTTAAGTAGCTTTCTTTTAGTGCTGTATAATCTTGTTTTTAATCTGCAATTTATTTTATATGTTGAAACAGAGACTGCCCACCCTACCCCTACCAACAAACACTTAACAATATAACGCATACACGCAACACACTCAAGAACACTAGACTTTACCACACATCTTAGCAAGCACCTAGAACACAAACTCGTGGACAATATGGTTCCCTCCTAGTTCAAGTTACCACACTCTCCTTATATAGAGGCACATTCTTATGCGCACATTATTATTATTATTATTATTATTTTTTTGATTGGAAAGCCTGTTTTAAATGAGATTAGTAACTCTTTCAGAGGGTTAAGACAGGCCCACACCGGTTACATTGAAGGACCCTAGCCCAAAGGCTCATCAACCCTGAAGGGTATAACACCACGTTTATTTTCTTTATATTTTTTCTTATTTATTAGGGTTTAAAAAGGATATATATATAAGAAAAAAAAAATATAAAGATAAAGATAAAATATGATAAGATAAAAAACGTGGGAGAGTTAGAAGGTTTTGGTTACAACCGAACCCTCCCTTTTTGTTAGTATTTTCTGATTTTTGAAATACAAGAGAAAAACAGAGAGAGACGATAAGAAAAAAAAAAAGAGAATGAGTGTTTACTGCGGGGAGAGTGCTTGAGTGAGAGAGACAGAGATAAAAGTTGGAGGAAGAATGAAGAAGCTAAGGAGTATCGGCTAAACATCGCTCCTCCGATTTTCTTTAGTAGATAATGATCTCCAGTTTTGTGATATCGGGTGAGTAGATCTAGTTTCAAAATTTAATTTTGATTTCAGATTTGACACCTATTTACCTATAATGGGTCTTTCTCTATGCTGTTGTAAAACTTTTATGTATATTATTTATAATGATATGTGAACATATATAGACTATAAAAGATAGAACATAAATTGTATGGGTACCTAATGGCTTTATACACTAGCCTGACTTGTGTTACTATGTAATGTAATGTTACTAGTCTTTTGGTGTGGTATTCTAGAATTCTTGATGCATGTTCAGGAGCATGATTATATTAGTATTATTATTATCATACTTTTGCCTTCCTTAATTATATTATAGATCGTGCATGTCTTTCTGACGTACTCACACTATACTTTCCAAGCTTATGTCAGACACCACCACTTAAATACATAAACACTTGCTTAAAATAGTGAGGACATGCTACACATCATTAATTTCTATTTTTAGATGCTTAAATAGTACTAGGACTTATTGATTGGCTCATGAAGTTTTGTCTATACAAAAGGCTTACATTAAATTGTTGTTCGGTTATGAAACTATGACCTGATCACGATGGGTTGTGAAGGAAACATTGCTTATGATATGGATAGTATATATATGACAATATTAACGGTCATGACTTTAGTATGTAGAAATATAGCTAGCAAAAAAATATGTGAAACTCTTTGTCCGTGGTAATCGTTGGTGTTATTCTGTTCCTATTCAAGTCAGGAATTTGGTCTGATTTTGGAGACGATTTTCAGTGTCTTTAGAAATTGATATAGGTTTTGATTAAAGCATGTTAAGTAAGTTTTAGCTGTCCTATTTCAAACTCAAAAAGCCCCATAGCATTTTTGAAGGAGTTTCATTCTTCGGAAATTGGCACGTTAGAATTTTCTCGATGTAGAAACCGGGGTCTCAGGTCTGGTTTGATATTGAGTTTTCACATAGTTAGAGTCAAATTCAAACTCTTGCCAAAACATAAAAAAGTGAGTTTTCTGAGTCTTTTTTCCAACTCAATTGTCCTCATCGAATTCCGAGGTCTGTGGAGATAGATATAATGTCTGGAAGTTGGGTTGACAGAAAACAGTGCGTCAGAAATCAGTTTCTGCGCACTGTGTTCAAATCCAGTTTTAAAATAGTTAGGGTGAGAGTTAGAATTTTTATAAAACATAAAAGAGTAAGATCTGAAAGTCTTATTTCTATTCCAATTGGCCTCATTGCATTCGAAGGTCTGTGGAATTAATTATGATGTCTGGAAGTTTGACTGGTAGAAAATAATGCGTCAGAAATCAGTTTCTGTGCATTGTGTTCGAACCTAGTTTTCATACATTTAGAATGAGATTGAGTATTTTTGTAAAACATAAAAAAATAAGTTCTCTGTGTTAGTTTTTCAGCACAAAAAGCCTAGATGTATTTAGATACTTGTGGAAAGAGTTGTGCCATTTGGAAGATAGTCCGTAAAAAATCCAATTTGCTGAAATTAGGATTTTTACCGTTTTCAACCTAAGTTTTCTTTTAGATGGGCTGAGGTTGGGACCTCTAGTTCTACATGAAAAAACATGTCTACATACCCTAGTTTCTAAATAATTAAGTTACATGTCATTTGGATGAATGTAGGAAAAACTATAGCATTGACAAGTTGGCTAGAAAACTTATCGTATTATCCTTTATGTGCATGAACCTATTTTGGAAAATATGTCTAGTAATGAACTAATATTCTCTTAAAATCTTCTTGGGTGTTTTATATAGTGTTTGTAGTCTACTTTTAGACTATGGTTTTATTTGGAACCGACATGGTTCATAAGATTTTTTTTTTAGAATCAAAAGTAGAGAAATATTCATTTGTGAGTTTTTTTTATTTTATTTAAAGGTTCATAGTGTATCTCTGGGTATGAAATTTTACATATGTGATTGTGGGAGTATTTGAAACTTATTGTATGTGATTCTATATAGTATAAATTGTTGTTTTCCTTAAAGGTACATACAAGGATATTAATATTTATTGATTAAGAGCTACGTAAGGCTTGATTCTAATCTTAAAGGATTGGATAGGTAGGCAGCCTTATGTACAAGTGCAATCATTGTATTATATATTATATATTAGTTATTGTGATAACTATATGTGTACAATATTAGTACTTAATTATGTACGTGAGTGTGGTTGTTTAAAATATATTTATGAGACCTTTAATCAACACGTAACTCATAATTGAGAATTGGGATATCTATGATTTATATAATAGATAATGAGGTGAGTTGATTGGTTATTGTGTTTGTAATATTTAGTAATGATTATATTGCTTGAGACGATGTTTGTTTTGTAATGAAAATATTATAATAAATGACAACTCTTGAGTGTTAAAATCAAGTGTAAAAGTGTCCGGTGAAAATTTAATGTGTCGCCCACATCTTTAGATCTCTCCACGCCTCTTTGATGAAAAGAAATGAAATGAAATATTTTTGACTAATAATGTCATGTGAAAATCCGCCTTAGAGAGGAGCTAAGGCATTCACCTTGCGGGTGGGCTAGATTCCTTGAGTGTATGTACGGGAATGTAGGTGGGTATTCCTTGAATGTGGCGAGAATGACCCAAGGTATTAATTGAATGTGCTATGAATGACCTGTTAGTGTTATGATGTGTATTCCTTGAATGTGGAGGGAATGACCCAAGATATTCATTGAATGTGCCATGAATGACTTGTTATATTTTTATGCTCAAAAGAGGCTTTGTTAATGTGTATGGAAAGCCTAGAGATGGCTGTGACTCACAAGTTACAAGTTTACAAGATGAAAATATGTTTCCTGGAAGCGATATCCCCGCTTGGGACATATGTCTTGTAGTGGTACTCGGTGTGAGTGAGGTACACAGATATGTGTGATTTGGCAAATGTGTGAACTGCAAATCGTGGAGTAAGAACTAAAGGTTGGGCTGCATCTTTTAATAAATGAGTTAACAAGATAATTAATAAGCAAAGTAAAATATTAATTTTACATGTAACTGAGTTATTGCATATGAATATTTATGTATTATGATGTACATGATTTCTTATGAGAAATGTATACGTGGTTTGTGTGAGTTGATACTCACGAGGGATGAATGTACTCCCTAGTTGTGATATATTTCCTTGTTCTCATAAGTAGATGAGTGGTTTTTAAGAAAAATATTGGCTTTAAGTATGAGCGAGTTGTTGGATATGATTGGTGATATATTATGATATGATGCATATAATTTCTTACGAAGGAATGTGAATATGGTTAGCGTGATATGATGGATATGGTGGTGTGATATGAATGTTAGTTAATATTGGTGATATATTATGATATGATGGATATGGTGGTGTGATATGAATGCTAATATTGGTGATATATTATTATGATTATATATACCCATGATGGTTGCAATGATAGTGAAATAGATGTATACTATAAATGATTACGTTTGGGAAATCTAACTTTGTTTTGCAGGAGGGTAGGACTTATTAATTTTTTATGCAGAGACGTTGTCTTACCATAAGAAGATGTGCTGGCTTAAAGGTAAAGTGTATCAAACTCATATTTAAATAAGTTATCATATGTGTATGTAATAAGTGGAATATAAGTAGTAATTATATTGTGAGTTATTTTGGAAAGTGAGAATGATGAATACTGTTATATGAGATTTCTTAGAAATGTATATTGGGGGTTGAAATCTTACTTGGGAAAAAAGTGCATGCCGTTTTGAGAATATGGAACTAAATTGTCTTTCAAGTTGAAATGATTGTAATAGTGTATTTCTTGATTTGAAAGATTAAACATATTGCTATACTATTTTATATTTTTAGTTTTTACTCATGCCAGCAAATTTAATTTGCTGACCTATGTTTGCTTTGTTTTGCAATGTGGGTGTGTTCTTGGAAACATAGATGGTGGAGTGCAGTGGATGAGGACACGTGATTTGGAGTTACTCTTGGAGTCTTCTAGTTTAACTTTTTATGATGTGTATGGTTTTGTTTTGAGACAGATGTAATAGAGTTGGTTAGTTTCTTTGTAGTTTAATAATGTGATTGAAGGATTATTGTCCCTTTTGGTTTTAAATTTAATCTCATATTTTAATATCATGGTTGATAATATGGTATTAGGGTTTCGTTTCATCCCCTGGTTTTTATATAATTGAATAGGTGACGATTGAGATAATTATATCTTGGATAATTCCCTATTTTAAATTTTTCTGAAATTTGGGGTGTGACAAAGGGTCTCACCGATGTGCCATTTTGAGTAGACCTAACCGCCTCCACTTTGTCCATGAAGACTTGTTTTTGCTCCTCGGTCCACCCATCGTAGCAGCACCTTGTCTCTAGCTCGAAGGCTCGCTTGGCCTAAAGGCCCATCATATAATTACACAAGAAATAATTCTCAACCAACACTTGGTGAGATTCGAACTTGCAACCTCTCCCATGAGGAGAGGGGTACACAACCAATTAAGCTAGAAGCTCTGTGTTTTTTTTTTGTTTGGTAAGCCTGTTTTAAATGAGATCAGTAACTCTTTGATGCTGGTAGGATTCGAGCCCCAGACCTCTAGTATCATCACCCAAAGGTTTATAGCCATTATAGCCACATTGTAAATTAATCTAAGCAAAATCATGGACTTAAAAGTTGAATTAAGGGTTGATTTTTTGTAGATATGATCTCCTTACCATGGAGAACATGCTCACATAAATTTAGCTTATTCAAAGAAGTCTAACATTAGAACATGCTCACAAAACTTTTAGACCGTTAAATAAAAAATTAAAAAATGAACACTAATTTTAAAATGGTTAGATATATCCAAATATTATGATTTTTTGTGAGAATTATCTTCATGGTGGGAGATCATCTCCACAAAAAACTAGGCCTTAATTTATTTGTATGTCGAAAATGTGGCTATAATGTGCACATAATGAATGTGCCTCTATCCCTCTCCATTTCATTTATTTTATTATTATTATTATTATTATTATTATTATTATTATTATTATTATTTTTGGTTCTTTACCTGAAGTTCAAGTTGGTAGTATGCATGCTTTGTTAACAGCCCTTCCGCTCAAAGTTTTTGTTTTGATGGTATGTATTATATTTTATATACAATGTCAACAAATTCATGTAAGATTGTTCATAAGCATTTGAGTTGAACTTGTGGTTGTTGCTTTTATTTTATAATTTTATCGATTCATTTTTGTTACATTGACGAAGATAAGTGCGCATTATCATCCATAGATTTGAAAACAACTTTCATGCTCCAAACATATTGAAATGAGTGTGGAAAAGTGAACAAGTTTTGTATAATTACTTACTCAAAAATATTTAGGATTGCTCACCTTTAAGTACTGACTCCCTTGCTTTTGAACAATAGAAGACTAAAAGATGGTTTAGTTTAGATAACTGCCTTATAGATACATATAACTTCAAAAGCTTATAGTTATTTAATTAAATAATTGTCTGATAAAGAGGAGAAGTGATGCGCGCTACAAAATCACAGTGCAGGTTGAGTCTTTTAAGGGTTACTCAAAACAGGAGATATCCTAATTGACGGAAAATATGCACAAGTCATATGAAGACCAGCTCAACCGAATAACTAAGATGGTAATTTCGATTTCCCTTGCATTACATTAATGTTTGTCGCTCCGTTACTCCTTCCCCAATCTGTTTACTCTTTGTTTTTTGTTCTGACCTGACATCTCAACTTCGTCTTTTTAACCAAATTATAAGGCGTCCATTGACTTGCTAATGCTTTTACTATACGCTTAAGGGGTTTAGTTTACCATGTTGGGTTTGTCTTTTTTTGTTTCAACGATAGAATCAGATGTCCGATAATTTCATTAAAAAAATGACATAGATACCAAAAAGCTTGAAGAAAGTTTTCTCGTTATGTTTTTGGTGTATTACAATGGCACAGAGATGCCTCATAGAAGTACCAAACCTTGTGCTTTGGATATAAGCACAAATATCTTTTTTTGCCATATTTATTTTACCGACATTAGTAACTCTGTAAGTATTGATAAACATACTGGTGACTACTGGTGAGTAGTAGGTACTGTTTGCTCCCTGCCCCCCCTTTAACCCTATTTTAAGAATAGTACAAAAACTTTTGTGGGAGAGGTGTTCCCTGCTAAGTTCTTAAAAAAACACTTCGGATAGCACATGAAAGTTGTCATGTGTTTGAAGCAAAAGAAAACATTTGGTAGTAGTCCTAATCAAAATTGTCTCATGAAATTGATATGTTCTGGAGAGAAATTGTCGCCGTGAACCGTGAAGAAAGATTGAGTTTTTCTGCTTGTGATTAAACACACTAGTCTAGAAGTTTCCTATTCTTTTCTCATTGTTGTTTTAGTACAATACATTGGACCTTTTGCTAATGACTATATGTATTATATGTATAATCTATTTAGGTTAAACTCAAGCTTACAGAAACCACAAGGAAGCTTGAACAACAATTAGCAGAAGAGCATGCATGTTGCACGGTTAAAAGTAGTTGACGTAGCAGAAGCAGCTCAAACTAAATCGCGTGATGAAATTCGTTGACTGAGGCAGCACTTGCAAAGAGCCGAAAAGGAAACTGAAGCATTTCGCCACAAAGCCGAACACAATTCATGTGCTATATTATGAGATGATATCGGCTTACCTTGCCTAGTACATTTTGGTTGAGAGAAACGTCAAAAGGAGTATTTTATTTGTTTTGCTAAGTTTGACACTAGAGTTTCCTTAAGTAGAGTGCAAGTTTAATTGTGTATGCACATGGCAGTATATTATTTCATTACTGAAAGAACAAGTTGGCCTGAATAATTGTGATATCAGGAACTTTTATTAAAATAAATAAATAAATATCGAGGTTTTGCAATTAATAAATATCGATAAAAATTGATGTCATTTTTAAGAAGAAATCTAACGGTTCAAAAATGCCGAGGTTTTGCAATCATATTTTATTTAGGTTAGAGGTTTCCAAATGAGCTAAAATTTTGTAGAGATGATCTTTATGGTGAATATATCATATCCACAAAAAATTACGTTTGAATTCATTGTCTAGGTAAAGTTTTACTTACGTATTTACTTTTAAGTAAAAATAAGTATGTGATAGGGTTATATACTAAAAACATTACTTTTGTATTAACTCTAATTCTTTATATTTTGAATGAGAATCATATGGGCAAATGTTATGCATGTTATTAGTTATATGCATGCGTCTAATACTTTATGTTATAGATGATATGGTGTGTGGTGATGCACAGAAGATCATATCATTAGTACCTTATAAAGTATAAGTAAACGTTCACAACCTAGATGGATTTGGACAAACCATTGGTACGGTTGTAGTATAATATGGTATTAGCCTATCTTGACTACAGGATTACACTAGTACACTTTGTGTGTATTGAACAGGACCAAGTGAGGTTGTTTATCTTTATACTGACTATATAAGAGAACAAACGCCTCTGTTATTATGGATGCTTGTCCTCTTAATCCAGATATAATAATGGGCACTTACGTGCATTGTACATTGCTTTAAATCATCAATGAGTGAGATTCATTTGTGAATCAACAAACTCGATGGATTGGGTAATGACATTGTATGTAAGGTGTGATGTTGATTATAGAAGGAATCCGTGACCCGCAGGAAGTTGGGTTGATGATGTCCCCTTGAGGAGCTCATAAGGATTTTCATATAAACCCTACAGGTGGATTTAATCCGACATGACAATGAGGTTGAGTGGTACTACTCAAGGACATAAGAAGTTGATTAATGTAGTTGTCAGTAACTTGACTTAATCAATGGGCATTCGATATCTTAAACACGGGGAGATCAACGAGCATATAATATGGAGCCCATAAATGTAACACGTATTTTGGGATTAGGGCGGTAGTGCAACAATGGCCTTTAGTGGAATAAGCCATTTGTTGACGGACTTGGGCCGTGTGTTCTGGGTGAAACATTGTAAGCCCAAGCCTGTTAGGAGACCCAACCCTAATTTCCCCTCATGGTCCCTGTTGTAGCATATAAATTGAAACCTCTTTCTCTAGCCGTTTTTTTACAGAAAAAAAAACTCAGGTTTTGTTCAAGGAAAGATAGATCCAAAATCAGTTCTAACTTTGTGAGTGAGAGAGGCCAAGAGAGAAAGAAGAGGTTGGAAGATCGTTGCCCACACAACGCCCATTCTAAGGATAGGAATACAACAGAAGATCAAGAGGTTGTTGATTCATAGATCTTAGATTCTCAGAGTTATCTTAGCCGATCTAAAGGTATGAATTCCTAAACCAAACCGTGAACACCTTTATTCCGCTACGCATGGTATTTCGCGGTTCTTAGTCATTTGATGCGACCATAACGGTTCCTACAGTATGTACTTCTAAGATATATATATACTAGGTGTAACCCGTGCCTTTGGCACGGAGTAATATAGTCATTTGTAGTATAACAATTTCAATTGAAGAATTTGCACTAAATAAGTTAGTGGATATAGTTAATTGACTGTGAGATAATTAAATTAATCAAAATTAATTTGTCATAAAGTTGTTAGAGACAAACTATACGTTGAAATTAGTAAATTTGTTGAGATTATAGAACATGATGTCAAGCAATACAAATTATTTAAAGTGATGAACTCGGTAGGATGAGAGAAGGCTTTAAGACATTTTGAAGTTTTGAGGATAAAGAAGTTTTCTATTTTTTTCTCGTTGGAAATGTATGTTATGTGGATCATTCGAGATTTTGAATAATTATAATATTTTTTTTAATGGAGTAATCTAAATTGGTTGAACTTGTGCAGTATTAACGAAACAATGCTAGGTAGACATTTTTTTTTACATTTTTTAATGGAGGTTACACAATGTTGGATGTATAGTTAGATGAACATGTTGTTATGAGTACATCAATTCTCTTAGAAGATGTGGATCTTGTCCATGGCTGAATGTAGGTGTTTGTAAGTGTAGTAGCCATATTCAGGGATGTATCACATAGGTACTGGGCCAAGAGATAAAGCCCAGACCATAGTATGTATTGGGCCTAGAGAGTAGGCCCAGTACCATACTATGCCCCATGAGTAAACCTAAGAGAGGGATAAAAAAAAAAAGATGAGAAGAGAGGGAAGGGGGGGGGGGGGGGGCTCATAAAGGAGGCAGAGAGGGGTGAGGAGAGGGAGGTGAACTACAGCGGCTTGATCCCGAAATGGGTACGTAGGCAACCAAATTGGTGCAGCCGATAACGAATAGAGCTCTAATACAAGTAAGATTATTGGCCGCGGTAATTAGTTGCAACAAATGGCTACCGTCTATGGGGAATGAGGGCGTTAGATGAGGCAAAGATGGTTGGTAGTTATTACTAATACCAGCTTCTGCAGAAAATACAAGAAAAAGGTGTCACCTTTAATTAACAAACACCACAGTAAATCTCGGCGTTGTTATCACAATCTAATCCACTTGTCTCGTCTGCAAGATTGGAATTTGAAGAAGACAATATGGATGCATTACAGGGATTATACTCTTGTTTATGAGCAGAGGCACGAACTCTCACATCCTAAGATTTGATGAAAACTTGTCTTCGTCTATCTTCTTCCACCCATAGTCTTCAACACTGGATTTCAGGTAGATGGTGGATGTTCCCAAAGGATGGGTTTGTTAGCTTTGGATGCATGGGACTATCTCGGTTGACGCTTTCAATTGGTACAATCTTCTTATCAATGGATACCGTGATGTACTCTAGGTTATGCACCAAGATCGGACCCCTTTACCGCATAACCTTGTTTTCGAGGAGTAGTAAATGATGCAACATCGGGTGGTCCTCTTCAATGCAATCCAAAAGCTAGAGGTTTTCAAATTAAATGGCTGGGCAGCAGCCCATATCGTTGATGATTTCAATGAGCACTGCGCTTGAAATTGTTGCTGGGCTTCTTACTGCTTATGCTCTTAAAGCTTTATACTTTGGGAGGCCTTCAACTGACCTTGAAATTACTTTGATGTCTTTAATGGCATGCACCTATCATACTTGTTGGTTGAGAACTAGTCTTTGCCGGTACTTGAGGTTGGGAAAGAGCTGTTTGAGATGGTGTTGATGGCTAAGAGGTCGCTTGAGCTGTCCTGTTTGGTGAGGGAGTCTCAGACTCACTTATATGCATAGCCTGAGGTCGAGAAGGGACTTATTTGCTAGTGATGGTATTCGAGATGTTGTCCGGGTTGGAGATGGAGGCCGAGACTCGGCCCTTGTTGGGGCTTGGGGTTGTGAAGATGGACGTGGAGGAGCTACTCTTGGAGGCCGACATGGAGGCCAGGTTGATGTGGTGGGCTGAGTTGTTTGTTGTTGGGTAGGAGGTCGTGGGGCAATTGGTGCTGGGTTAGTGAACCAGGGAAGACGAAAAAGACGAAATGGATGCCTTCCTGATTGATCTGCCATGGCTAGTCAAGAAAGTTATTTGGGATATGTCGCCAGCCAAAATGGAGATGATGGGGGATCCGGGGATGTTTTACGAGCTAGTGGTGAGGCAGCGATAGTGGAGATGGGGCCCGAGAGGTTTGTTGGGGGTGGGTGGGTAGTGAGAGATGGCGATGTGGTATCTACTAGTGAACCTGTTGTTTCAGCTGATTGGTTGCATGTGAATATCAGAGGCCCTGATGTGAAGGTTCTGGATGCATCTTGGTACATGCCAGACGAGAAGAGAAACCCATTTCGAGAATAGTAGGTTGCCCGCATTCCAGGTGCACTTTTCTTTGATGTAGTTGGAATTTCAGATCGAGCTTCAAATTTACCGCACCTGTTATCAAAGGAAGAAGCTTTTGCTGCTACGGTTTCAGCACTTGGTATCCAGAATAAAGATGGGCTGGTTGTTTATGATGGAAAAGGAATTTTTAGCGCCGCTCGTGTTTGGTGGATGTTCCGAGCGTTTAGACATGAGAGAGTTTGGGTATTAGATGGTGGCTTGCCACAATGGCGTGCTACAAGATTTGATGTTGAATCTGGTGCTTCAGGGGATCCTATTCTGAATGCTAGTGTTGTGAGTGAAGTAGTGGAGAAAGTTTATAAGGGACAAGCAGTTGCTCCAATCCCATTTCAAACTAAATATCAGCCTCACCTTGTTTGGACGCTTGAACAGTGTCTTGCGGTCTTGTTCTTCGTTGGAGGATTTTGTGTTAGGGATTTGTATTCGGAGTCAGATGATAAAACTTGGGTTTGAGTCGAATCCAGTTTTGGGGAGTGCTTGGGTTGATTTTTATTCTAAATGTGGTTGCTTTTCAGAAGTTTTTGAAATATTTAAGGCTACGGATTGTGGTGATGTAATTTCTTGGACGATGATGATCTCTTCATGTGTAAAAGCTCGGGAATGGGGCATGAGAAGTTTGTTGGGGTTGTGTGGTAGTGAGAGATGGTGATGTGGTATACTGGAATGAAGCTCCAAAGGTGCTACTACCAGAAAATAATATCGTAGGTGTTTGATGAAATATGTGGGTTGGTGGAGTAGTGTGTGGACTTAGGGAGTGTGGGTGACGGCGTAGTGTGGGAATTGGGGGTATAGTGTGGACATTGGTGGACTAGTAGGGTGTAGATGGTGATAACAAGATAGGTGTACCCACCGGGGTTTTCGGGCTGTTAAAAGAGGTGGACAATCACGCCGAAAGTATTGCCAAAATGGTGACGGTCTAACAAAGGGACAAAGATAGTCCCTCCTTTGTGTTATTGATGATTTTAGTTTTTGTAGAGTATCCAACGTGAACAACATCGACAAATGGAGGAAGTTGGAGACAAAGGAACAATAGGATCAATAGATGGGGTTGAGATCAATGGCTTGGCCGGCTGAATACGGATGGTAAGATGATTACAAAAATGTAGAGGGCATACATACATCGCGGCAGGTTACAGAGAAAGAGAAGGATCCGCGGAACAGAGTTGAGATTGAGCGGGTTTATTGCGGGATATAAAATTAAGTAAGACGAGGGGGTCGAGCCCGCACTAGTTATACGGGAACCTCGGCGGAATCTGCTGGTGTCTCTATGTAGTGAGGATGTTGGGTCCACTGTGATGTGGGAAAAGATAGAGAGGAGCCGCCTAAGCTAGAGAACCGGGGGATGAGCCCTCATGGACCCCGCGGTCTAAATCAAATATGGGGCAGGCTGAGCTGTTCTCGGATAAGCATTCGAAGGAGAGCGGAGGGGTTCAAGAAGACCTTTCGATGGATATGCCGTGGGGCTATCCGAATGAGCGCGGGGATGAGCCCGCGGGACCCTCATGTCCGAATCAAACATGGGGTAGCCGAGCCGTTCTCGGATGTGCATTCCGAAGAGAGCGGAGGGTTCGAAGAAGACCCTTCGCGGATATGTCGCGGGGCTATCCGAATGAATGAGGGGGATGAGCCCTCCGCTGACCCCTCGTGGTCCGAATCAAACATGGGCAAAGCCGAAGCCGTTCCGGATAAGCATTCCGGCGAGAGCGGTGGAGGGTTCGAGAAGACCCTTCGCAGATATATCGTGGGGCTATCTAAATGAGTGCGGGGATGAGCCCTCCGCGGACCCTCGTGTCCAAACAAATGGCGTGTGGGAGAGCGAGCTGCCCTGCATCGGGCGCATGTCCGGCCTCGAGCGCAGATAGGATCCACGGACCCTCGTGGTCAAAACAAATAAGCGTGTGGGGCAGATAGAGTTGTCCTGCATCGGGCGGTCCGAAGCCTCGCGGGATAGGATCCGCTGGACCGGTCCAAACAGCCGCTGGGGTGGGGCAGAGTCAGTTCCGGACTTCGGTCCAAAGCCTCGAGCCGATAGGATATCGCGGACATGAGATCCGAAGTCAAGCCTCGGGGCAGCGGAGTTGCCCTCACTAGACTCCACTCACGAAAGAGATAGTGAGGGGATGAGCCCCTCCGCAGATATGAGATCCGAACCAAACATGGGGGCAAAAGCCGAAGTTGCCCTCATCGACTCCACCCCGGCTCAGACAAGCAGGGCAGAGGCAGGGGAAAATGAACCCTTTATGGACATGAGATCCGAATCAAACAGTGGGGAAGCCGAGTTGCCCTCATCGGACTCCACCCCGAAAGCGAGACGGCGGGGGAATGAGCTCTCCGCGGCACATGAGATCCGAATCAAACATGGGGCAAAGCCGAGTTGCCCCTCATCAGACTCCATTCCAGAGCAGAGATAGCGGGGGGGGATGAGCCCTGCAGATATGAGATCCGAATCAAACATGGGGGCCAAGCTGAGTTGCCCTTCATCAGACTCCATTCCAGAGCAGAGACAGCAGGGGGGATGAGCCTTCAGCGGACATAAGATCTTAATCAAATATGGGGGCAAGCTGAGTTGCTCCTCATCAGATTCCATTCCTGAGCAGAGACAACGGGGGGGATGAGCCCTCCGCAGACATGAGATTCGAATCAAGCTTGGGGGCAAGCTGAGTTGCCCCTTATCATACTCTATTCCAGAGCAGAGATAGCAGGGGGGATGAGCTAGCCTTCCGCGAGTCGGAGTTCCAAATTGCAATTGGGAGCAAGCAGCATATCCAGAAGAAATAATACTATTGAGTTTGACAAAAGAGAAATAAAGGGGACGAGGCCCTTTGCGGACGGGATATCGAGTTCTATGAGTAAGTACAAAGGGGATGAGACCCTTGGCGGATACAAGGTTGAGTTCTACGAAAGGGAAATAAAAGGGGGAGACTCTGTGGATATAGTAGTAAGTTATGTGAAGGAGAGCTTATGGCGGGGTTGAGACACTCCGCAGACATAGTGGCGAGTTTTCGGAAGGAGAGATGTTGGTCGAGGTGAGACACCCGCGGACATAGTAGTGAGTTCGCGGAAGGAGAGCTTATGATCGGGCGTGAGACACTCCCGCAGACATAGTGGTGAGTTCTCCGGGCGAGAGATGGTGGTTGAGGTGATACACTTGGACGGGGTCGATTGAGTTCGAGAAGGAGAGAGCAGTGGTCGGGGAGGCGTTCCACCGACATGGTAGTGAAGTTCTATGTGAGAGGTGTCTTTGGCTGGGTTTGAGACACATCATGGGCATTGTATTGAGTTGAAGAGAGAGTGAAGGGATGAGACCCTTCGTGGATATGCGTTAATAGGGTATACGAATGAGAACCGATAGATTGAGTACTTCACAGACATACGGTCCAGTAGCAGAGTACATGGATATGAAATGTCCTGAGGAGAAGAAGACTACGTACAGTCATAGGATACTGTGGATATCTAGAGTTCAAAGAGAGAGACAAGGAAGTTTGAGGACTTCTCGGGTCCGCCGTCGTCATCGTCGCCGAACCCGAGAAGGGGCAAATGTAGTAGCCATATTCAGGGATGTATCACATAGGTACTGGGCCAAGAGATAAGGCCCAGACCATAGTATATATTGGGCCCAGAGAGTGGGCCCAGGACCATACTATGCCTCATGAGTAAACCTAAGAGAGGGATATAAAAAGAAAGGGATGAGAAGAGAGGGATGGGGGTTTATAAAGGAGGCAGAGAGGGGTGAGGAGAGGGAGGTGAACTACGACGGCTTTATCCCGAAATGGGTATGTAGGCAACTGAATTGGTGCAGCCGATAATGAATAGAGCTCTAATATAAGTAAGATTATTGGTCGCGGTAATTGGTTGCAACAGTAAGTCTGGGACAATGTATTGGGCCAACTGTATTTGGGAGTTTTTCTTTGTCATAAAGGTACCCAAAGGAAAACAAAAATTGAAAGTCCCATTCGAGTTGAAAAGGCAACAACAATGTTGAAAAAATAATAAAATTACATTCCTCTGTTTTTTGGAAAAAACGAAACAAAAATGTATAGCTTGGTAGATTTTGCATAAGATCTATTGAAATTCAGTGCCAGTGCTGATGTAGTTAGGCTATATGGAGTAAAAATCAGTTCGATAACCGGGTTGCTTACCATTTATGGCCGTTAATGTGAAGGCCAGTAAAAGCTTTAATTGAATGAGATACAATAGAAGTATGATGAGCAAGAGCTTTTGAAAGTGTATAATGAGGAAACCATATTTTGTGCTAGAGAGGTCTTCAAGATCCATTTCAATTGTGGTAGTTTAAAAATAATTTGAATGAGAATATGTGAGTGACAACGTCTGAATTATAAAGTGTAGATTATATTATCCCAACGACAACAAGTTTCAAAACCTTACGAAAAGAAGCACTTTAAAAAATCAATGAGAACTCTCATAGCCCTTTTTGTTTAATAAAAATATGAAGACCAGCTCAAGAGCATGCTAATTAACACCTTATAAGAGATTAAATAGTTGTGGTTGGGTTTTTTGCTGCCGTTGAATATATATCAAGTAACCTTGAAATGCATGTTTGGGATTGTAGAGCCCACATGGAATACAACAACTAAGTTGTCTCTTTTTTTTGATATATATCAAGTTCTTTTTTATAAGTGCTGACTATTTATCAGAGCTTGCTACTTATAAGTTTATGTAACTAAAGCTTTGCTATGTACTTATACATGTGATACTTATAAATAGTAAATATCTATCATAAAAAGGGTCTGCCACGTACTTATAAGTTGCTGGAAAAAAAAACCCAAAAATAGTAGTCAACCACTTACAATTAGAATAAGTAATCAGCACTGACAAAAACCAAAAATCAAAGACGCCCTAATCCTGCATGTCCTAACTTATAGTCTATCAAACTGGAGTTATTAAATTTAATATAAAGATGTTTTGGAACAAATTCAATAATGGCTCAGAATTTCATCAGTTTACACGCCGAGAAAAATTGGTCAATATAATAGTAACGTCCATTTTACAACAACAATAATGTAAGATGCAGGATAAGTTGTCACTTATTTTTCACCTTTTCCTTTTGTTATTATACATCCATACTTTGAAAACATGTTTATTAACTCCAATTTCCCATCAAAATTGACTAAGAGCAGTATCATCACGCTTATGTGTTCTCCAACCTAATATATCAGCAAATTGTATCATTCTATTCTGCTGCATCTTTGTGAACTTTGTTCTAAACCGTTTGCTATTCACACTATTATAATCACCACTCCCACCGAATTCTTCTAACATTTGATCATCAGGTTCTTCTAACAGTGGTGCTTGATTACTTCCAACTGTACCAGAGAGCTCTTGACGGTGAAAATTCCTATGGCACCCACACGCGGCACATTTAAGATAAAAATCTCTATTTTCAACAATATGACCACCATGACTTATAGGTATGTAGTGACCACATCCATCTTTAGCATGCCCGCCAATTGAAGCAGCATGATTTCTCATGCACTTTTTATGACTCGCAACCTTGTGTTCTGATGTAATGAACGATCCACTGTTGTTTGACGCGGTTGTTGTATTTGTGAATGGAACTATGCTTAATTCTAGAACCCCCTTTCATGATCTTCAAAGATAAATGAAATTTTTTGCTAGGAAAAAAAAATGTCTATGATGAAATGAAATATCCTCATTTTATAGCCGTAACGTGCTAGGGTTTTAAAAGTTGAACCCACATTATTTTCTTATAGTGATATATCTACCAACAATTCTAATTATTTGTATACATCAACGATCTAGTTTTTTAACACAGAAATGTCAATCTGTCAAACAAATATTTTATTTTCACGGGGCACATAAAGGGAAACTTTTGTCTATAGCATTTAAGTGCTATGTATGGGTCCCACTTTGTCAATTGCTGGAGAAAACACTCCATTCAGTGCTTCATTTTTTTCCTTATATGGGCCTCATTGTACGCTTACTCGAGCCCAACGCAATCCTAACTCTAGTCAAACGGAATGAAGTTGAAGTTTATTTCCTTGCGTCAGATAACATTGAAACCCAAATTTCAAATAATGAAATATGTATTATTGTTGAAGTAAATTATGTTAACTTAACGTTACGACATGAGAAAACTAAATCATAATTAATAGTTAATCGTAACTAAATTATAACAAAATAAAATATCCTCTTCATTGTGAAATGTTTTTTTGGGTTGGTTTAATATAGAATTTGGATGTAGAGAATTGAATGTTTGCATCCGTTAAAAAATGTCATGGGTCAGAGACTCATGGTTCCATTTTATTAAAATATTTTGGTCCCTCGGGGTGCCATAGTGGTCATAGGTATTAAATGCACTTTGACGCTGCAACCTTCTTAAATTCCGCCAAAGGCATTCAACATTCTTCTCACCTTAAAAATAGCTCTTCTACTCTAGCATCTGCCAAGTTCCATCTATCAGAATAATATTTTCTTCTAACTATTCTACATAATTAAGTGTATTTTTTTAAATCTTTTGATAATCGAAAAAATTATGTGTTTTTATATTTTGTTTTCAAAGTCTTAATACAAGAGACGGGATGATACACTATTTTGAAATGCTACTGTGATGTTGGCTAAGTTCAGTCAAACATGGCATATATCAATGTATGGAGAAAAATGATATAGCTATTTTGATTGAGCCGCGCCAATATCTTGGTAATCTTTCTTCACAAGCATTTTTTTTTCTTGGAAATGTAATTTGAAAAATAGAACGCAATAATTTGTAAGTTAGTTGAAACCTGAATCACATTGACGTAGAAATATGACGTGGTTTTATAGTAGCTAACGCGTACAATTCCATGAGAGCTTTAATTATTTCTGACATGCGTTGAACGAATGGATGTTAACATGTAAGTTTTAAAGAGGTGTTTTACAGTAGTTGCAATAAGTTAGTAAGCAAAATGTTTATATCCACAGAATAATATAAGAAAATTATCAATAATAATAAAAAAATATTTTTAACTAAATCTATTAACATGATACAATTTATGTATTTAAAAAAAATTAAAACAAAATCGACGTTCGTTGAACATTCACATATATTTATTTAGGTCTAGACACCTAATGCTACCTTCCATAATAGTAAACAACACAAATAAATATAGTTAATATGACGACCCTTTTTGCATCTTCAATCTCCTTTGCATAAATATCAACTTCGTAGCAACATGGTTGACGTTAACTGTTTATTTAAACAAATAGTTACCAATATAAAATCATTAAAATGTCTAATTGTTCACATAAAAAAAACAAATAAAAAAATAAAAAATCACACAATACAACAAATAAAGGAACAACATAATAATCTTGTATAATAAGCACTCAGGATTGTAATCAAAGGAATTACTTTAAACAATTGGGGGAAAAAAAATAAAACAACTTATTCATTTTTTTTTTAGCAACTATGAAGACCTACAATATCCAAATTTGTTATATATATATATTGGAGGTCTCTGAAAAACGATATAAACCAGAAATATTGTTTTTTTATTGGAAACATCCGTATTTGTTACCAATGCAGATATATTTTTGCACTGACATTTATTAGAAGATATTTTATATATTGCAACATTATATTGCCATAGTCCAAAATTATCATAAATACAAAAAAAAAAAAAAAAAAAAAATTAAAAATAGTTCAAGTTAAACAGTATATATTGAAAACTCGGTATATATAATGGATTTGAAATGATTTAATATTCGGCACTGATTTAGCGCATTTATTCATATTAGGTAGATGGTTTTCCTATATATGCTAAGTATATTAATAAGTAGTTAAAGAAATTACATTTAACATTTGGAACAAACTAAGACATACGACTCATTATTACTATTGTTTTTCATTTGTTTGTTTTGTTTTTTGTTTTTTTTTAAATTGTTTTTGTAACTATAAAGGCTTAAAATATCCAAATTCAAATTGGCCCGAAATGGGAAATATATAAATAAGACAAAGGAGCAAAAAGAATTATGCATAAACTAAGAAAAATTAGATCATGAAAGAGAAGTAAACAGTAGCCTGATGGGGTTAACGGTTGTTTGTAGTCGAGGAGATGCGAGAAATAAACCTAGTTGTTCAGGAGCTTTTGAAGAAAATCAAGAATTGGAGAGAGAATCTAAGCAGAGATGGGAGGGAGAGAAAAGGCGTAGAAGACAAAGCAGATAATATATTTTTCTTTGGGTGTTATTGGGCCTTCTTATGTTCTGCCTATAATCAACTTAAATATTTTAGATTTAACTTTTGCAATTAGCTTAACTATTTAAGAGTTTACGCTAGCTTTTATTTTGAACAAAAAAAAACATTTGTAATCATTCACTGTTAAATTCAATAAATATATGAAATGTTAGATGTATCTCATTGCATCGAATATTTTTTAACATTAAGGTATATATACCAACTAATTATATATGAAAATAATCCAGCTTTATGATGTTGTTTTTGTTGGTTTATCTTTTTTGAAAGAATAAACTAACTGCGAAAGATGTAAGGGTCAAATGCACATCCACTGTTGTTGTAATGAAAGCTCTGTAGATGCATAATAAACACCATTATGTCTTTTCCAATTGTCTAGAATTGAAGCAGATAAATCAATTGTATAAACCTCAACTTACCCTTTTTTTTAACGGATATAATCAATTGTTTTCAATAAACTAACAAAATTAGAATTTTGGATAAGTAAAAAAAAATGGTGGTGTAATTAAAAAATGTAAAATAATAACATAATATTCAATTTTGTCAATTAACGTATTACTTTTGTTTTTTGGATATGGAAAAGAAAAATGCCAAAATAGAAAAAAGAAATTTAACTCATAAACTTAATAGGTTGCACAGTTGTTAATGGGTGACAAAATTCTTTGAACAATTATTGGTAAAAAGTGAGTTTTTTTTTGGAAGGGATGTTTTTCCAGCTTTGATTTCCATTATCGTCTTAATGAGCAAAGGAACAGAGTCATTTGTATGTTTAACACCGCTTTTCATGGTTGCCACATTTGAAACTCCAAACTCATGATAAAAAAGAATGATGGGTTTTATAAAGTTGAGTGTTTGATGAAGGGGTGGTGGAAAAAATTATTGGGTGGGGGAGAAGGATCCAAGGATACATGTGCGGTTGCTGTGAATAGGATATGCTAATTATGTTTCGAATGTTTGTGAATAGGATATGCTAATTATGTTTCGAATGTTGAGAGTGGAAGGAAATATGCACATGGTTGTGACCGAATATAATATGGTTTTTCTTGAATTATTTGCTAACTTTGTATAAAGAGTAATGCAAGGAGACAGACATTTGTAACCGAGACCAATCGATAAGTTCTGTAGCAACATTGTTTTGAGTCACATATCGTGTATTCTATACACAACGCAAAGTCAAAGATAATAATAACTATTTAACACACTATTTAGGGGTTGATTTTTGTATATTAATTAAAATTTAACAAATTGAACTAAATTAGTTAGTATAAACAGTTGGTTGATTATAAGACGGTTAAGTGTATCGAGGGGTGGTTTTTTTTTAATAGAGTCCCTTTTTTTTGTTTAATATGGGGTTAGATTTACTTTCACTTGGATGACGTGGGAAATTTGATACCGCACGATAATATGTTTTGAATTTTAAATGATCAACGTATTTGATATGTTTGGGATGAGGTAGTGGGGAGGCAGAATTAGTTAGGTGTGTAATTGATGTTAATGATAAAATATATTAGAATCAAAGAACTTTAAACAGTTGTCCAACCGAATTGGCTATTAAATTAAATATAGAATGTTAAAAGCAAACGTGATATATATAAATGTTTTGTTAAGAAATTGTTGGGGCCAAACACTATTTGCCTATACTTTATTTATTTAATAATAACACAGTTGGGTATCCTTTTAATTCCGAAGGTTGGTTCACATATTATTTATATGTGTTGTGCGTCGGGAAAATTGTATTATTTTCAAGTTGCCTTGGTAGTTCTAAAATGGATCTTCCAGATGTAGTCAGGTCGGTTTCTCTTGACAACGATGAAGTTATGGGTAATGTTGGCGCGCTGGCTGATAGCACTGTTATTGTTCAAACCGATGCAATAACATCTGTTGTTACGGAGAAAGACAAGTGTAAAGATATTGATGAGTCTAAGAAGCAAAAGGCCATTGAAGAGGTTCTCACATGTTTTCAGTGTACCTGCGTCGGTAGTAGGTGTGGTCGAAGTAGTGTATCTGCTTCGAAATCAAACATCAATCAAGAAAGGATGCTATTTACTAATGGAGTTGGTGTGGGGCGTGGAGGAAGCACTGATAATGTTATTTTGAAATTTGTTGATGCTCTTAGTGGATTAAGCTTTGTAAGTTTAATTTAAATGCCTATTTTTTTAAAATATTTTTCGGATGAGAAATGATTTTATTTTCTGTTAATTACCAATTTTATTTAGGTGCAATTGATTCTTCATGGTGTGGGTCGTCTTTATAAAGAATCGTCAGATTTTTAGAGTGACTGGCTTGTTAGTTTAAAGACTAAAAACGAAATGTTGGATGTCAAAACCAATATTTGTAGCACCATTACGAAAGAAACTGAAGAAACGGCCACAAAAGATTCCAAAGAAGAGGACAAAAGACACCAAACCACGTGAGTAAAGTAATTTGACTAATCGGACGTTTACGAACTTTGGACTTTGGACTGCGGACGTAAAAGGGCAAAAACCCTAAAGGACTGATTATCAAATGGCGCCGCTGCCGGGGACCATGAGCTAAATCAGACGTTCAGTGAAATAATGGAGTCATTGTATTATAATGGTGAGTATTCCCGCGGTGACCCGGGTTCGTTCCCCGGCAGCAGCGCCATTTGATAATCAGTAATTTTAGGGTTTTTTTTTGTCCTTTAAGTCCGAAGTCCAAAGTCTGTAAACGTCTGATTAGTCAAGTTACCTTACTCACGTGGGTTGGTAACATAGGTCGAGTAAAGGATCGTCAATACCTTAGGATTAGGCAAGGTTCACAGCTGGATTTACAACCTTAAAGGATTAGTGAGTAGGATTTTAGTTTGATGCTTAATTAAAACTTGGAATGCAAGTAACATAAAATTACGATAATTGATTTCTACATAAAATAAACAGGGATAAAGATACAAGAAAAGGGTTAATCATAATCATGCAAAATCAGTTTCCATATTTAGAGTACCATATCACTACAATTCTAATCTATCTCGAATTCATAGACAAACCCGAAACGGCTGATAACCCGTAAAAACAATAGAATCCTAAATATTAATGCTACAAGAACACTAATACGAAATCCTACCGTTCTTACGTTTAAATCAATTATTCTTACTCTCAAAACATAATCATGCAATATAATGAGTAAGGAATTCGTTCCACTCTTAATTCTCAAGACTTAAACAAATTCAATTGATCCAACACAAGGAACAATGGTGAGAGTGATGTGTTTGGTGTTTAAACTAAAACTAATTGTAAATTTAGGACAACTAAATCTAAAGATTCTAACTTTATGAAATTTAACAAACAATAATTAAAATCTAACATCAATAACTACGAAATGACTAACAACCAAGAAATGAAATTAGATCTAAGCAATAGATAAATGACAAAATCGAATTTGATCAATAATAAACTACTTTATTTATCTAATGAAGCAATAACAATATTTTAATACTTTAAATTAAAACAAGGAGAGTGAAAACTAATTAAAATGAAGATTTAATTCTAGATCTAAAAATTATTCTAACCCTAAACTCCATTAAAATTAGCTTCCTAACCTAACTGCCATTAACAAAGATTCAAGCTTTTGTTTTTATACTTCCAGATCCAAAAATCGTGCATGGGCTTGGAGCCATGTTTTGGGCCGGAAAATCGGGCCCAAAACCCAATTTCTTTAGTCCAAAATGGGCTCTTCAGCTGCAGTTGGCTTCGACAGATGTTTCGTCCACTTCTGCTCCTCTGAGTGGGTCAAGGCTTGGACCATTGCAAAGCTCTTTCCGAGTCGGTCGTTTTGACGTAAGGTAGGCCCAATTCGAGGTCTAAGTCCAAAGATATGGCACTCGGAAGTTCTCACGACTTTTGCTCCTTTATCTCGCGCTAAAAGTGGCACATTTTCGCACATAATGGACTTTGAAGCCCTGAAATGTATAAAAACACGTAATCAAGATTAACTCTTACTTATTATTCACATAATTGGTCTATGATTATGATTATTAAGGGGTTAAAACTACAGTTTTGGGCTCTTATCAAACCACCCCCAAAACAAAGATTTTGCTTGTCCTCAAGCAAAGATGAGAAATTAGAATAAGTGACCAAAATGGAGTTCTATCTACTCTCGTTTACTGAGAGCGATTGCATTGACCATATGCAACAAGGCCTTAAACCACTAGGAATTCCCTAGTGGACGAAGTTATAGCCTCAAGAGAGAGTTTTCAATTGAAGGTACTCACAAACTTCATCTATACTACAACGACTAAGAAATAAAACTATTGTTTCCTCATTCATGTCTCAACTATCTATACATCTCACTAGCAATTGAATACAGAATAATCATGTCGAAACCTAAGCTAATATATGCATAATAATCAATCATCTACGAATAAACATATATACAATGAGTAATGCTATGAAATGCTTAGCGTGTCCGTTTACGAAAACTTCGGAATAGTCCCTTAAGTAGGTCCTCACATAAAAGTCAAGACAAAAATCACTCTGATTTTTTCGCTCAAGTTTCGCTACTCCGGTGTGCAGTGGGCACACTTTACCTTACAATCTCAATGACAACAAGGAAGCCGGGTCGATCAAACACATCCGCCACTTTTACTATCACACTAACCTATTCCTAATTGAGGCTAGAGGTCTTTATTAGGTGTCAAGGGGATTAGGAGATGGTTTAAGAAGGAAGGAAATGGATATTCTAGAGGACAAGTCTGAGATAATAGAGTCTTCATATTATGTAACTAGAGAAAACCTTGTTATTTACTTTTGCTTCTACACTTTGTTTCCATCCTTAGCCATATTTTTCTTTTCTTTGGCCTTTGACTCCCTTTTATTCTATTTTTTGGAGTTTTTATTTATTTATTTTTTTTTTTTTTTTTTTTTTTTTTTCTCTTTGGATGGAAACTTCTTTTCTTTATTTTTCTGGAAGCAACTAACTAATTTTTGTTTACTGAGGTTTTCTCTTCTTCTTTCTTCCCTCATTCTATTCTCGGACTTATTCTAAATTGGGTAGGTTGATTTTTATTTTGTTTTGTTTTGTAACAGGGGTAAAGGAATTGTGGTTTATGGAAGGCTAAAGAAAGGCTCAGAGGGGGCTTAATTAGCGGAAAATAATTCATAGGTTTGAATTTCTGGCTATATCGATCCAAAGAGGGCCTAAATTCTCGCTTAGGATATGGTTTAGTGATCAAGCAAGTGGACGTGTGATTTCTCTATCCGGATTTTACTTCTCCCTTGTGTCATTTCTCAAATGTTTCGCTCATATAAGGCTTTTAGGCTATATTCTCACAGGATTTGTAGAATAAGTACTCTAGCCTAGATTTCAGAAACTTACTGCTAACAATCATAGATACTCATGTAATAAATTTATAGATAGATGCAAAGATTATTACCTACATATTAACCTAAGTTTCTAACAATTATTCTGATGCAACAACATTGAGACTTCTAGATTGTTAAGAGCATGGAGAAAGAAAACAATACCAATATTCCTAAGTGTATAGCATACTTTTTATTTATATTTTTTTGAATTTTGAAATTTTAACTAGAAAACAAGTGCACATTATACATATCTATATCCTAAAGGATGTCTTAATTACCGTGTTTCTATGCCCCCAAACAAAAAGCATGCTTTGTCCTCAAAGCATTTAAATAAAGAGGGTAGAAAAATACCATGGAAATGCGTGAAATTCTGGAACATCTGCAAAACAAGGTGAGAACATACTAATATAGGAAATTAAAAAAAACTGACGCAACTCTATAAGAGTTTCATCCATTATGGGGTTAACAAGAAATAAATTGCTTGGGACATAAGCAGACACTAACTGAAACTAAAAACATACCTCCACTTCATCGTTTACTCGTCATCCTCCTCTTCTATAAAGAAGTGAGGTTCTTTCGCATCCTGCCATGCCATTATAATTTGCCAAGCTTGTGGCCATTTATCATCTACGGATCCTAACCTGTTAAGCGCCACTTGGTCGGATGGGGTGTAAGGTGCAACCTGATGAGGTTGTATCCTCCACCCTCGCCAAGTCATTGCGACGGAAAGATTGAATAATAGAATTGGTGGGTCTCACAATGTCGAACCCCAACCCGGTCCGTGAAACGGGCACAAAAATAGGGAAGAAACATAGTATAATAACGGCAAACTAATATAGGCATAAGAAGATACTTATGCCTCCCCGCTATGGGCTCGTGCTAAACTAGACATTAAGGTCTTAGGAAGGTCATATAGCAGCGTTCCTCGCCTAAAGCAAGGAAAACATCGCAAGTGGCATCATTCGCGGAAGAAAAATGCCACTCCCCTAATATGTTTAGCATGATAAAGAACATTACCATTATCACATTAAGGGACAAGCTACCAAGGGCTACGTTATATGTCCCTTGGTCCTCTACACGGAAAATGCCGGACCCATAAGCCTCATGCAAAAGTCATAAGTGTAGACATGCATATTATCTACCCAATAGCATCATGGGTCTTGTATTTCAAATGGGCATGGCAAGTCCAAGAACAAATGCTAGCAAGAACCATAAGCGGTTCCCGCCTACGTGTGTGATCACTTCACAAAACCAAGCACCATAAGTAGTGCTTTGAAACAAATCTTTGAAAGATCTGTTCGGTATTATTATAGGAGATGTCATCTCGAACTCACGCTCTAGAACAGCTGCGAATGAACCGGGAACAACCCATGGAAAACTGGAATTTTTCTGGTCGACGGAAGTCGTATGGAAAGGCAACTAGAGCGAAGTCGCTCGTGTATTTAGAATTCGGTGTTTGAGCCCGAAGTCGCTTCGGTATGGCGAATGGTGGCTATGGAGGTCCAGTAGTCGAGGTATGGTCGCTCCCAAGATGAGGGGCGGTCGGCTCGACAAAATTCTTCAAAAAGTAAAAGGCGCGAAGCGCTCGACGACAAAGCGCCAGCGCGTAAGTTAAATCAAAACGGAGTTTAGAGCAAAAAGAAGGTAAAACTTGGAGTGGAAAGCGTTTTTTACAAAGGAGCGAGGTGGGGGTAAGAATAGGAAGTTTAGTGATCAAGCATGGAAAAACCAAACACCCCACCCCAAACAAATTTTTGAAAACAAAGGTTTGTAAAAATTTGTTTTAAAACGTAGTCTTTTTAAAGTCGATTCCCTAGACTTAAAAGTGATATATATGTATTTACATGCAGGTTTCCCATATATCAATAATCTAAAAGTTGTGGGTCTTTCCACAAATAATTAACATGGAATGCACCATCAAAACGTAATTAAGCACCAAGATTTCCTATGGCGTATCTTAGTGGAATGAGAGTAAAGCCTTATAGATCTAAAACCTAATCGAAAGCATACGGTTTCTTCTTTGTCCTCCTACGAAGGGGATGCCAAGTAAATGAACGTGAGAAAATTGATGGTTGTGGAAGATACGTGGGATGTGAATAATTTTGAGAAGGAAAAAATGGAAAAAATGGAAAATTGTCAGGTGGCTTGTCCTTGGGTGTTACTTCTTCACTAGTTGGTTTTAGATAGTTATGAAGCATAGGAGAAACGCCAAGGACAAGTACAAACTCAATGGTTCTTTGAAAAGGTAGAGGGCGAGGGACATGCGTGATGGAAGGTGAATGAGTGACATGAGGATGTGAGGTGGGTGAATGGTGTTCAACTAGTGTTCTTAGGTCTATATCATCGAGGAGGCCTTGAGATATGCAAGACATTCCTCAATAGGTGGGTAAGAAGAATCACCTTTGGGATAGAGGGCTTAAAAATTCTTCTTCCGTCATGAGCGCCAAGAGATGAATGGATGTCAATCGGGAGAACTCAAGGAGTCGAAGGAAATCTTCCTCGATGTTATCTACGCCTAGGGAGTAGAAATTGTGATCCTTGTCTTCTTCCATAAGAGGGGTATCTACTAGTGTGGGGACTAAAGTGTCAGCCGCACTAATGTGAGGTACAAAACTCTCAATGGACTTCACTTCTCCTTCTATAGGCAAACCTAGTTGTCCCTGTTTTTGTCTAAACATGTTAACTTCTACGTAAAGATTTCCAAAAGAAAGAGTCATTGAGCCATCCCGACAATTGATTTGGGCATTGGCGGTTGCCAAGAAAGGACGCCCTAAGATGATGGGAATGGAATCATGAGCAACTTCTGTGTCGAGAATAACAAAGTCGGCAGGATAGTAAAAATCCCGAACTTTAACAAGAATATTTTCAACTACACCCTTGGGATACTTAATAGAACGATCGGCTAACTGCAAAGTCATTTTGGTTGGTTGAAGTATTGTTAGACCCAGTTGTTTATATAAATAAAAGGGAGTAAGTTAACACTGCTTCCCCATGTCTAATAAAGCGGTTGTTATGAAGGTATCACCTAAGGTGCATTATCTGAAGAGGGCGACCGGGGTCCTTGTACTTAACAATTCCGTTATGTTCGGATAAAGAGGGATATTGTTCGGTTAAGAATGCTTCGTGGGGTATGTTGGTTTTCCTCTTCTTGGTGCACAACTCTTTTAGAAACTTAGCGTGTCAGGTAGACTTTTATAGCTTCTAGAAAAGGTAGGTTTATAGTCAAATTTTTAAACACTTCCCTAATCTCATCAAAATTCTCGATCCTTTTTAAACACAACTAGTCTTTGGGGATATGGTGCTTTATCGCTATTTTTAGCGAGAAGGGATAAAAGTTTTATTAGTCTTTGCTTTATCTCTAGCCATTTTCCAACTAGGTGTCCATCTTGGAACCTCTACGGTGTAGGGTCTTCACTTTCTATTATTGGGTCTTGTAATGTTTTCCTTTTGGTTGTGGTTTAACCTGGTACTTCACGGTTGTAGGGTCTTGAGTTTCTATTATAGTATTTGGTATGGCATCATTTTTAGTTTGCGGGTAATCTTTAGGCATAGTCACTTGGTTATCAACTACTACCGAACGGCGAAGGGTAGGAGTACCTGTATGGAGTCCCCTTGGTTTATATTACCATTACTGATAAAAATCTTGTTTATTTCAAAGGCGGTGTTTGTTGACTTAGGATTAGGCATTGCTTGACTTGGAAACACGCCGGTTTGGTTATTATTTTGGTTAGAAGACATGTCAATAACCTTTTGGCACAAAAAGCGCATCATTTGCATCGTTTGTTTCATCATATTAGAGTTTTGATCATCCGATCTTTCATCAAGTTGGAGTTTTGTTGCATAATTTGATTTTGTTTCTCCAACAAGGTCACTACTACTTTGTCCGTAGATGGTTGTATTGGAATTAAAGCTTGGAGGCGTTCATGTCTTGATGTTGATAGTTAAGGTTATGGGTACTAAACCTCTATTCGGTCACCTAAGTTCCCTTGTCCTTGATGTTGAGTTAACCGGTTGAAGTGTGATGGTTGTAGTGGTGTTTGTGCATAGACAAGAGGACAATAGAAGTCGGAATGCTCAAGACTACAAATGCACATTACAACGAAGTAGAGTTAATGTTCATGACTGGAGTGGGTTGTTGTTGAGCAGAGATGGCATCTACCTTTTTAGTGAGGGCATCGATAAGAGTTTTCTTCGGGATCATGTTTAACCTCACGAGAAGAAGGAGAGGGCCGGGAGGAATCGTTACCTCCCCAATTGTTGTTCCTCTTAGATTGATCTTCTAAGAATGTATAAGCCTCTAAGGCTCCTTTACTAAGAAAACTACCCCGGTCATGATATCTAGAACCTCCTTATGATAATGTGAAAGCCCTTGAAGAAAGCCACGAACAAAGCGTGTCTTTCGCAAGATTATGATCTTGGGCATTCAATGAGAAGATCGATGAAACGATTCCGTGCCTCGAAAAGGATTCATGAGGATTCCGGGCCAAGAAATGAATCTTGTGAAGCATTTCATCTGTCTTGATGGTGGGTAAAATTGTTCCATGAACAATTGAACAAGTTGAGCCCATGAGTCCCTGAGAGTTTGGCGTTTGGGCGGTTAACCAAGACGCCCCTTTGTCGGCTAGGGTGAAAGGAAACACCCTAAGTTTAACTTGATCTGGACTTACGCTTAGGATGATGGAATGTAGTGAGAACTTGGTCTATCGACGATTTGGTAAAAGGCTTTCGTGGTCTAAACCATGAAAACCGGAAACAAGTTAAATATATTAGGGGGATTGAAAATCCCCACTAGGTCTGCAAAGAACGATGCACCGACTTAGGGCCATCGTTTAGGGCTTTATAAAAATCGAGAGAGGAGTCTCTTGTTCTTTAGCCATTGATGCAAGTGTAGTGTGTGAAATTCTAGATAGGCGTGTTGTATTTATTTCTATGAAAACAAGCCCGATTATACTGGGAATTAAAACTCCTCGGACGTAAGAGGCGAGGAGTGGAAGAAGGAGTACCTGAATGCCTCCTTGCTACAGCGTTTGAATAGCGTCTTGTATATCGCGTGTTGATTGTATTTAACAAGTTAGAAACGAAAAACTTGAAAATTGAAAATTTGAATCGAAACTGTGAAAATCCGGCAAATTCAGCTGAGGGCGCGGGTGCGCTCTCCCGCCATTTGATAACCCGTAAAAACAATAGAATCCTAAATATTAATGCTACAAGAACACTAATACGAAATCCTACCGTTCTTACGTTTAAATCAATTATTCTTACTCTCAAAACATAATCATGCAATATAATGAGTAAGGAATTCGTTCCACTCTTAATTCTCAAGACTTAAACAAATTCAATTGATCCAACACAAGGAACAATTGTGAGAGTGATGTGTTTGGTGTTTAAACTAAAACTAATTGTAAATTTAAGACAACTAAATCTAAAGATTCTAACTTTATGAAATTTAACAAACAATAATTAAAATCTAACATCAATAACTACGAAATGACTAACAACCAAGAAATGAAATTAGATCTAAGCAATAGATAAATGACAAAATCGAATTTGATCAATAATAAACTACTTTATTTATCTAATGAAGCAATAACAATATTTTAATACTTTAAATTAAAACAAGGAGAGTGAAAACTAATTAAAATGAAGATTTAATTCTAGATCTAAAAATTATTCTAACCCTAAACTCCATTAAAATTAGCTTCCTAACCTAACTGCCATTAACAAAGATTCAAGCTTTTGTTTTTATACTTCCAGATCCAAAAATCGTGCATGGGCTTGGAGCCATGTTTTGGGCGGAAAATCGGCCCAAAACCAATTTCTTTAGTCCAAAATGGGCTCTTCAGCTGCAGTTGGCTTCGACAGATGTTTCGTCCACTTCTGCTCCTCTGAGTGGGTCAAGGCTTGGACCATTGCAAAGCTCTTTCGAGCGGTCGTTTTGGCGTAAGGTAGGCCCAATTCGAGGGTCCGAGTCCAAAGATATGGCACTTTCGGAAGTTCTATTGACTTTTGCTCCTTTATCTCGCTAAAAGTGGCACATTTCGCACATAATGGACTTTGAAGCCCTGAAATGTATAAAAACACGTAATCGATATTAACTCTTACTTATTATTCACATAATTGGTCTAACAGTATGATTATTAAGGGGTTAAAACTACAGTTTTGGGCTCTTATCAACGGCGTCGAGTATCGATTCCTAGTGAGATGCACTCATCTCTGAGATCATCTTACTAGCATAAGAAGTTGACTTAACATTCCATCTCTGGAATATCACTTCAACTTCTAGTTTGATTTTACATCAGCTGGACAAACCAGAGGGCTGATGACCACCATAGGGTATCGTGCGAGACTTGACTAGGTATCTCACGAGACTGTTCTGTAGTATCAGCACTTCAAACTTGGTCAGACTCAGTCATTTTGGGATCGGATGTATAATCAAAACCTATTTCCCAAATAGTGATTCTGGAACATTAAAAGGCAACCTGATCCTCACATGAGCATCATTAACCCTCCCCTTGGGAGGATTTTAGCTTATGGTCCTTGGATGGATTGATTGTATTTGCTGTATACAATAATGAAGAACATGAATTTAACTTGAAGAAAAATGAATTTTATTAAAGTGAATACTTACAGTACTTGATACCAAGCTTGAAATGAAAAAGCTACTGAAATGTAAAACAACGTAAGGAAAATGAAAGCAAGAATAAAGTCTACCCCTTTCTCTAGCCTCCCAACAAATATATATCACCCCCCTCTCTCATTAAAAGCCCCTACATTTATTTCCTTTTCGGCTTTATGTTTCCAAAACATCCAAACCTTATTTTACAAGTTTTATCCTTTTGTTTCATAAAAATCCATACTTTTTTATAAGTTTGTTTTTTTTCCTTTTGACAAATCAATTCATGTATTGATTATTTTGTCTTGTCTTTTTCTTGTTTTGTCTTTTCTTTATTTGTAAGGTGGCACACAAGTGTTTTGCCACTTGTCTATGCATGATGACTTATCATTTCTTATAGACCCACAGAGTGGGGTCCACATGCTGTGTCTAGTGGCGGTTAATTTTGGCATTTTACAACTTTTCTGTCTAACTGCGTAGAGCTCATCGCCTAGTAGTTGTTCGACCAGTTCACTTTGAAATCGGCATCGAGGTTTGAAAGATGTGAGCTTCGAAGTTTCTTCGCTTCTTTACACATGGACCCGATTCTAGCTTTGGTTTTGTCCCTTTGGAAACTTCGGCTCTAGTCAGGCTTTGTTGAGCTTCACTGGGACTGAGTGGGAAGACTTCAAGTATGCACAATATCATCATATTCACGTTAATTGCGAAAACCTACAAAAGTACGAAAATATAATTATTTTTTTATTATTAAACACATAATAAACCAAAATGCTATGTCTCTCGGGGTATTACATTTTTGGGTACCTATCACACCACCCCCAAACAGCACTTTGCTTGTCCTCAAGCAAAGAAGAGACATTAAAACGATAAGTGGCCAAAAATGTATTGTCTTAAACTAGGTCTCATTTTAGCGAGAATGCGGTTGCATTGACCATTATCATGCAACAAGGCCTTAAACCACTAGGAATTCCCTAGTGGGCCGAGTTATAGCCTCGTGAGAGTTTTCGAGGAGAAGATACTCACAAACTTCATTTTATACTACAACGACTTCGATTAACAAAGGCTTGTTCCCTTAATTAATCTCATATATCTATACATCTCACTAGCGGGGGAAACAATGATTAATTCTTTTGAAATTCAAGTTAATATACATACAATAATCAAAATATCTACATATGAACATGCATGCAGTGAACTTTACAATGAAATGTATGAGCAGGGCCGTTTCTGGATCCTTTGGATAGCGTCCTTAAGTAGGTTCTCACAGGTCTGTGTCGAAACACAAATTCTCTCATATTTTTTCACTCAAGTTTTGCTAACTCTAGTATGCAGTGGGCTCACATTTCCTCACATACTCAATGACAGTCAGAAGAGATGAAGTTGTGAATTCACATCTACTACTTATTATCACATCATCCTACTCCTAATTAAGCTAGAGGTCTTTATTAGGTGCTATAGGGCTTAGGTGGTAGTGTAGAAGAAAATGGAATAGAAAATTCAAAAATGATAAGTATGAGAGAATAAGGTCTTCGAGATATTAATTTACACTAGAGAAATCTTTATTTTTTTTTCCTGCTTCTAACATGAGTTTCCATAGCTTTTTTAAGTTTTTGTATTCCTTTTTTATTTGATTTTGGGGGAAATTCTAACTTTGATTTTTCTTTTGATTTTTGGAAACATATTTCTATTTTTTTTCTTTTCTTCTGAAGCAGGTAACTGATTTTGATTTGAAACAAGTTCTTATCTTCATTTTTCCACACTTCATCCTATTTCCCATACTTATCATCTAGGTGGGCTTATTTATTTGTGGTTAATAGATGGGTAATAAATTTTTGGTGAAATAGAAAGGGTTAATGAAAGGTTCAGCGGGGTGACTAGCGGTAAATTTTTTTACAGGTATGAATTTTTGGCTATATCAATCCAAAGAAGGCCTAAATTCTCGCCTAAGATTCAGGTAGTGATCAAGTAAGTAGACGCGAGATTTTCTCTATTCGGAAAAACTACTCCTCTGTGTCATTACTCATATATCACACATTTTGAGGCTTTTTGGTTAGATTCTCACAGGATATGGAAATTAAGTTGTTTAACTGTGGGTCCCATAAATTTAATGCTATGTACATTTAATGATAGTCAATGCATGAATGCTCATGAAAAGATGTAAAAACTATTGCATACGTATTAACTTAAGTTTCTAAGAACAAATCCTAATTCTAAAGCTAGGGTAAGATTTCTAGATATTTTTCATCACAGAAAAGGAAACGAGACTTTGTCACTAAATACACTTATTTAGACATAAAATAAAACTATATACAACCTATAAATGCTTAATTTTTGCGAAAGGTTCTAACCACCCTCAAATAGTAGGACGTTATGTCTTCAAAGTGTGTCAAGAGGAAGAAAGAATATACCTGAGGGGCTTGAGTAAAAATAAAGCTGATATCTTCAACAGAAAATTATGTTGACACCACATATAGTATACAATTCAAAAGGGAAAGGACATTGTTAGGTTATTTATTTATCACATTAAAAAGTAAAACAACAAATATGTACATCAACTTACACTATCCTAATTACGAATTAGGGGTATGTCCATTCTAGCTTAATCTCTATCGAAGTGTCATTCCTTTCGTCCTTGAGTTTATCATGGTCTGCCAAACTTCGCTCCACTTTCTCTTTTTAGAAGTGTCCAAATGAACAATCATGTTTTTGTCTTTAGGGAAGCAACGAACGTACCTCAGGTACCTTAAAGAGTGCCGAGGCCAGACCCAAAATCTCAAAGAACAAATAATCATGTTCATCTAACACATAGAATTTACTCGTACCCAATCATGAAAAAGTGGTCGAAAACTGTGGGAAGAATGCCCTCATTATTCGACAAGTAGTAACGGGCAAGGTGATATACTGGTGTCGAAAAAGAAGTGCCCTCTTCAGGTTCTCAATTACGAGGTTCATGATGTTGAAGAAGGTATGTTATTGAGCGAAAGCATAAAAAGTCTTGCAAGCTGATGCGGAGGTAGTGGAAAATTACCAATCTCCTATGATGTTCAGAAGGATAAATAACATGGCAGTCCTGACATTCATTGTCATGCTTGCTAGGGGAATTGTTTTGTCCGGCCATTGTCCAGGTTCCTCACGTTCGATGACTTGGGTGAGGCCATTGCCATAGAGTCCAGCGAAATCTTCCCAAAAGTAGTGATTAAAGGAATTTTGTATGATGTATTGAATGGTGGGGGTTGGCTGGTGATAGGAAAGGTCCAAAGTCATAGCAACTGTTGGCTCGTAAAAGAGATGTCTTGTGTTACCCATACGGATTGCAAATCCGTTCAAAAAGAAACCACGGGCATTATTAAATGTTGTTGTATCCTCCATATTATCATAAAAATAAGCCGCTAAACCTAGAGAGTATGTCTGCTCAGGGTGCAGAATGAAGGAGGTCTAACCGACTTGGGTGATGAGGTCTCTGAAATGAAGTCCATACGTAGGAGAATCCAACAAAGCTTGGAAGGATTGTTCAGGGATGATCTTTGGCGATGCCATTATTGGAGATGCAGAAAACGTGTGATGAAAAATACCACCTGTAGACAAAGATAAACCAAATATTAGAATACGATGGATATGACTAAGTTAAAAAAAAATGACATTGATTACAATAGGTAAATTGCACCACACTTAATTAGGATTACTAAAAACTAAAAAAAAAAATAGAAAATGACAAAGAACGGAAACTTTAACAGAAATTAGTGAAATTTAATTTGGGTCATGGCCCGGGTAACGGCGAGTATCCTAAGGTGGGAGAAATCCATTTATAAGATTCTCGATGAAGTCAATCCATGTAACAACCCGTTGCAACAGGGCACTCTGTGTCTGGTAAATCTCGGCTTGGTTCTCCATTATGAGATTGTGATTTGCCAAGAACTGGTTGTGGCTGTGCAAGAATTGTGCTTGTTCCTCGTCTTGCATTGTCCGAAGGTCGTGAAATTCAAGAAGACTATTGATGATTATGTTCTGACGTGTGTATAATATCATTAGTCCTTGGTGAATTAGACGAAGGCCTGCCATAGGATTAAATACGTTGTGCATTGCATTTTCAGTGAAGATGTTGACAGAGGAACAAACTTCGCCCATTTCTGCACCGACATGGTTCTTTGCAACGTTGGGAGTCCAAAAACCATTCATGCAGATGGAGTGAATGGTGAGAATTGATATCCACTTTTACTACGTTAGAGATTGTCTCTTCTAATTTTGACAAAAGTGCAATTTCAAAGTTTCCTTACTCACAAAATTTCGTGTTCATATAGTTGGAGTAAAGATTCGATCTAACTTAAAGTCTAGGACAACTACAACTTGGTTTTTACTCTTAGGGAACTAGTGAGTAAGTTTAAATACTAATACTAGGTTTCTTTTCTACACAAACATAAAAAAAATTAAGTTTCAAGTGAATGCAACTAAACACAATACGATTTACTAAAAGAAAAATATGGAGAGTTAATCCTCCTCATGTGAAGTTAACTTTTGTTGTTGATTTTAATAAGTTGATTTTATTATTCCTAGAACTCATAGACAAGTCTAATAGAAGAAAACTTGATCCCTAACATGTATGGCTCATCTCTAAGCTCATACATGCTAGCAAGTGGAATCAAAGCAATGACTTATCTCTAAGCTCATCACTTTGATCCCTAACTAGACACTACACCAACTATTATTTTGGGATAGGGTGTAGGTCTAGTTGTTCTTCCTAAACAACCTACCAAACCAACAACAAAGATTTTTCCCTCACATAAGTTTGATTAACTCCCCAAGGGGAAGTTAGCTCATGATCCTTGGGATGAAAGATTATAAGTTAGAAAGTATAAAAAGAGAGAGAGAAAAAGGAAAAAGAAGACTAATTATCTAACTCACTTGCTTTTGATTTATTTTCAACTAGAAGAAAACCAAAGTTTCCTCCATTAAAACTATACAAGCTTTTCTTACAAAACTAAAAACTAAATAATAAAAATGACTAAGGAACTAAAATAATACAAGGTAAGGAAAAGAAGTCAAGGGACTAAATGGAGTGTCCCCCCCTTGTTTTGTTTTCTTCTCCATTTGAGAGAAATCTCATTTCCTCCCACGTGAAACATCAAACCACATTTACTTCATTTTTATCCACCACATTAAAACAAAGTGACACCTTGCCTTTTTTTCACTATTAACACCTAATCTAATTAATTACATGCAAGGTGTCAACTTTGCACTAATAATTTGTCATTTTTGTCTTGACATGCTCCATGATTGATGACTCATCCAATCTTGCAGGCCCGTATAGTGGGTCCTATGTGCAGTCTAGTGGCGGTTCGGTCTTTGGGCAATTTTACAACTTCTCGCCTATGCGTAGAGTTCATCGCCTTGATTGTCTAAGCAGCTCACTTGTCGCATTCGGAGTCTTGGTTCAAGAGGTAGGAGCTTCGGAAGTTTGATGCTTCTGTGCGGATTTGGAAGAATTCATATATATGTCGTTCCTCGTGTTTTATCGCAGGTTTAAATAATATTTCCATGTTTACTGCGAATACTTGCAAAAGTATGAAAACATATTTATTTCATGATTATTAAACACATAATTAACCAAATTTATATGTCTCAATGGTGTTTCATTATACACTTTTGGGGTGCTTATCACACTACCCCCAAACAGCACTTTGCTTGTCCTCAAGCAAAGAAGAGACATTAAAACAGAGATAAGTGGCAAAAAAAATGTGTAGTCCTAACTAATTCTCGTTTAGCAGAGCGGTTGCATTGACCATATGCAACATGGACTTAAACCACTAGGAATTCCCCTAGTGGACGAGTTATAGCCTCGCGGAGAGTTTTCGAGAAGATACTCACAAACTTCATTTATACTACAACGACGACTTCGACAAAAACTTCGTTTCCTAAATTAATCTCGGATATCCATACATCTCCTTAGCAGGAACGAGGATTGATTTCTTTGAAACTCAAGTTAATATGTATTCAATAATGAAAACATCTACATATGATCATGCATGCAGTGAACTTTTCATTGAAATGTACTAGCGAGTTGTTTTCGAAGTCTTTTGGAGAGTGTACTTAAATGGGTTCTCACGGGTATGTGTCAAAACGCAATTTCACTCAAAAAATTTCCACTCAGGTTTTGTTAACTCCAAGTGTGCGGTGGGCACACGCGTTTCCCACATCTCAATGACAAGTGAGGAGCCGATGTCGATCAATCACGTCTACTACTTATTATCACACCACCCTACTCCTAATTGAGCTAGAGGTCTTTATTAGGTATTGTGGGGATTAGGTGATAGTGTACAAGAAAATGGAAATGGATAATCAAAATTTACCAGTATGAGAGAATAGGGTCTTCATATATTTACACTAGAGAAATCCTTGTTTTCTTTCCTTCTTCTAACTGAGTTTTCCAACCTTGTTCTTAAGCCTCTAATGGATTTTTTTTTCTAGATGGCTTAAGAACATGATTCTATTTTTCTTTCCTGAAGCAAGTAACTGACTTTTATTTGGGACAAGTCTTTCTCTTTATTCTTTCCACATTTCATCATATTTCTCATACTCATCACTTAGGTAGGTTCTTTTATTTGGTTTAATAGACGGGTAAGGATTTTTTTTTTTTTTTTGGTGAAAGTGAAAGGTTTGATAAAAGGTTCAGTGGAGTGACTAGCGGTAAAATTTGTAATAGGTAAGAATTTTTAGCTATGTCGATCCAAAGATGGCCTAAATTCTCGCTAGGGTTAGGGTGGTGATCAAGTAAGTAGATCGCGATGATTTTTCTAATCGAGAAAACTACTCCTGTGTCATCACACACAAATCACTCATGTCAAGGTTTTGGTTAGATTCTCACAGGATTTATAGTTTAAGTAACTAACCGTTGGTTCCGTAAAACTTTCATTGCTATGTACAATCGATGATACTTTCATTACATGAATGTTCATGAAAAGATGTATAAACTATTGCATAATGATTATTTTAAATTTCTTAAAACAAATCCTAATTAGGATACTAATGTGAGATTCCTAGACAATTTTCATCATTGAAAAGGAAACAAGACTTTGTCACTAAGTACAATTATTAACATGAAAATAAAACTATATACATGTTACAATTTGCCTAATATTTGCTCTGAGGGTTAAAAGCACCCCCAACAGAATGATGCTTAGTCCTCGAAGTATCAATAATTAAAAAGAAAGTACCGAGAACCGCGGAGCAAAATTAGGGCTAGATTGCTGGAACAGAAAGGTTGGAGAACATAATATATTATTCAGAAAGAACAATAAAATGTTCAATAACACACTAAACATAGCACACGAAATAATGAAAAACAATAGCATACGAAACATGAAAAACAATAGCACACCAAACATAAGGTTTAGCTAGATATATGTACAATGGCAAGCTCAAACCATCCAATAGGATGTGAAGGTCTGGCGTCCTCTTTAAGGAAATGCATTTCCTTAGCATCGCGCCAAAAGATAATAGTCTGCCAAATTTCTGCCCATTCTTTGTCTCCAGATTTCCTCAAATGTTTCTTCATATTTTCATCCTTCGAGTAACAACGAACATGCGTCAGGTACCGAGCGGGACGCTTCCATTGCCGAAACCTCAATGAACGAATGATTCTGTTTGCCGGGCACATAGAATCTACCTTGACCCAGTCATGAAAAGTAGCTGCAAACTGTGGGAAGTGTGTCTTCATGATTCGGCAAGCGGTGACCGGTAAAAGTATATACTGATCCTGAAAAGTGCGAGCTCGTTTCAGGTTGGAGATAACACAACCTAAGATGCTAAATAATGTATGACCTTGAGCCAGTGCACTGAAGACGACGCAGGCATCCTCATTGGCGTGTAGAAAAATGCCAATCTCCCATAATGTTCAGGAGAACAAATAACATCGTAGTCCCCATGTTCATGGTCATGCTTGCTAATGGAATGGTGATGTCACGCCATGGCACATGGCCATTTCCTTCTCTTTTAATCTCAAGACCATCACCATAAGAGTCGCGAAATGCTTGCCATTGAAAGGAACGGTAAGAATTATGATAGATGTAATGCCATGATGCAGCAGGTTCGTGGTATGGAAGATCCAAAGTTAGGGCAAGTTGTTGTTCAGAAAAGATGTGACGTGTATCACCAACTAGGATTGTGAACCCGTGTAAGTAGAAACCATACGCATGGTTGAATGCTGGTGTGTCTTCCATATTAGCATAAAAGTATGCAGCCAAACTCGGAGAATAAGTTTGGTCAGGTTGAAGAATTAGGGGAAGACCACCCGATGTTTGTAATGTAGTCCGCGGAAAAGATGGCCATAGGTATTGGAATCCATCATAGACTGAAAGGATTGCTTTCGGGGAATGAGTTTGGGAGATACCATGTTTGATGAAGATGCAATTGATGAAGATGCCATAGTGGATGAAGTAAAGAAATAGGTAACGACAAAGGCAAACTGGATAGATAAATGAGTATGTAAGAAAACAGATCCTCCTGTAAGCACATGTTAAAATTATATTAGTCACAACACAAATTATGACAATCCTATTAAGCATTTCATACAAAAGAAGACACAAAGATAAGACAAAATTCATAATATGACGAAAAATGTAATAACATATACGATTATTTATTTAGTAATATTAGAAAATTATGGATTATTATGTTGATCTTCGAGACGCATATCGTGCACCAGACTGTTTAGTTCTTCCATTTGTTGGCCGAGCTACATCTGAATGTCCCCTTGGCTGGCAAAGAGTGTAGTTTGATTTTCCATAAGGAGAGCGTGATTCTGCAAGGACTGAGAATGATTTTCCAAGATTTCCTCCTGTTCAACATCATACTTTGCTTGACGTTCTTGGAAATCCTTAAGAGTTGTAATGATGATATTCTGACGAGCGTATAGTTCCTGCATTCTTTGATGAAGAAATTGAATGTCTTCCATGGGATTAAAAAAATTTAGCATGGCATTTTCATCAAAGAAATGTTTAGGGTTTGAGCTTGGGTCGTTTTGTTCATTTGTCAGAGTATCAGGAATCCAAAAACCAATGGAGTAGTCTGTTTGGAGTACACTAATATGTGCTCTTTGAAGTGGTGTTTCTGGAGAAATTACTGGATAACCCAACGCATCATAATTTGCGTGACTAAAGTAGGTAGAGGTAGAGGTGCTGACTTTCTTGTTTTCCTGGTGATCACATTCTAGAGGTGTTGGATTAGACAAAAATCATCTCTTTGATTACGCAAAATCCAAAAAGGTAGATTTCGAAGTCTTTGTGACTTCTGATTGGTGAGATGTACCTATCACATTGTGTCCTAACCAGTGGAGCACAACTCATTGATTCTGTTTCAAAGAGCATTGAAGAACAACGTGATGTCTATTTCCCACTTCGCCATGAGATATGGTAGCTCTTAGTAAAGTTTTGACATAATCAAATGATGACTCTGGAAAAAGGAACTCCTGGGTATTCATTGGTATTTGAAGTATGTCCGAGATAATTTTCCTAGTCAATTCCAATCGCCGTCCATAAGCATTGAAGTAGAATTTTCCATTCTCAGGTCCTATAAATTGGTAGAACATCAAAACCAATTCTCGAGAATAACAAGCTGCTGAATGATATAGAAGAGGCGTCCATCCCCGACGATTATTTTGTCAAAATAAGGATAAAACCGGCCATCTTCCAAAACTTTTTAGGTAGTCTTTTCTCGGGCATTATTTTTCTTGGTTGATCCATTTGTTAGTATTAATGAGGGAAGGATAGTGAAAATTGTTTGAATGAGAATGGCTGAAAAAAGAAGAGATTTATAGCCAATTTATGAGTTCGTACCAATCTGATTCCAAGTGTAGTTAATAACCCATGTGGTTATGAGCAGCAACAATGGGGATCCATAGTAAGTCTTGCATGTCAGATTTCCAAAACAATTAAATGAGATGGTTCAATGTTAGAAAATACGGAAGAAAGTTTTCAGGGTAGTTAGACTTACACGTAATTTCAGAAATGATGATCATACCGCAAATAATAGAATATGGATAGAATAATCAAAAGTTGCATGTGTGACAAATGTTATCGTGCACCTTGTAGCGCGTTGCCGATCTTCTCGAACACCATGAATATCAATTAATTATTTTGGTGAGTTTTGGATGTTTTTTTTTTTTTTTTTTTTTTTTTTTTTTTTTTTTTTTTTAGAGGAAAAGACAACTAATATACACAAATATTTAATATTTAAACTTCTCCATTTAATAAACGTAACCCATACAAATGTGTGAGAATTATTTAACACACCATACCAATATACAAAACCACGCACGACGTAAAGAGAGATGGTTACATAGATCTAGATGTCTTTGGATCATGTTATGCATGAGTGACAATGAGAATAATAATAAACACTTGTTATCACGAATACGATGATAGCCCATTCGTTGCTCCTTTTCCCATCATTTCGATTGGATTCATTATGATCAAGAAAATGAGAATTTGTGAAGAGTGAGAGAAGGGGATGAGGGAAAATGGAAAAGTAGAGTTGTATTTATAATTAGATTTTCGACCGTTGGGCATCCGATCGTTTGGATGGGATTCGTTAGGTTTCATTTGTTGGGCTTTGAGAGTAGGCCCAATGCCTCAAGGAACAAACTACTATATTAGAAAGTACAATAATTGCATAACATAAATAATTTCTCATTCAAACTATGCGGAGATACAAAATTATGAGAAATCAACCGATATATAATATTTTTATCACAAGAAAACTAAAAATGCAATGCATAAGGGAAATAAATGACATAGTCATTTCTAAACCAAGGAAATAAACGACTCTTGGGAATCCTCGGGTTAGCGTAAGATGAACCGGGTTTTACGCCGTTTAATACTGACGAACCCGGGCCGAAATGATCGGTCGGAATGTGGCCTATAGATCAGAGCAATTGATCTTGGAATTGCCGCTGATTTGCCATCATCATTCTCTGAAACGGCCTTGGCGATTTGCATTTCTTCTTTGGAAGTCATTTTAGGAAGTAAGCATCCCTTCCTGATGAAGAAACATCCTGCGCATACTAGTGTTCATGTGTCTCAAGGCTTCCATGGTAGCCTCATTAAAACAGTCGGGTGGTGAAGGGGGAGGAGGAGGTACGTTATCACGCTCAATATCATCTCTAGCTACTGGGTCCCAGTGGTCCAGAACACAAGTCTCGAAAATTTCGAAATTCTCGAAAGACCTTGTTGGAATGAAAGGAGATTTGGAACCCTAAGTTAAGCTTAAGCCGAAAGTAACAAGTAAAGCAAGAGAGTCAACCCGCTTGACGTTTGTGAGAAGAACATGGCCCAGGAAATGGACCATACAGAAAGTGTTCTTCTTCTCCTGGAGGATCCACATCAGGTGCAAGAATGTCTTGTTCACGTCAAACGTCTTTGAAGTTCCAATGACGTTGTACGCTAGCCATTGATTGACGGCTAGTTGGTTTCGTCTGAGCGAGTGCTGGTACACGCAGTTCGAGCCATTATTGTACTCTCCCTCGAGAAGCGTGTCAAACATTAAGTCCCTCGTAGTCGGATACTCTGACAACAACAGGGTCGGATTATCAGAGTTTATTGGAATATGTGCTGAATTCGATATTAACTCCAGCGTGAGTTCCGTTCCAACCCATCCGCCGTAATCCAAAATTCATCACCCCGGAAACCTCCATTGTCGTAAAATTTCAACACCAAATCTTCGGAATAATCAGCTGGAATTCGATGCAAGAGATATTCCCACTCTCTACTAGCAATTTCCTCATGAAAAATGGATGAAACATCCAGGAATTGTAGAGATTTTCAAAATTTCTCTCAAGCTGTGATTCTCCACCCGTGCTACCATAGCAAGGTCTAGATGAATTTATGAGGGTGGAAATTGCTAGGAGTGATGGATGAGATAGTCTTTGGAGGAAGGGGTTTGAATTGGTGGAGTTTAGTTCCAGCGTCTTGTATGGTTGAATTCGAGTTCGTATAGTCGCGTCTTGTGAGTGAGTGTGAGGGAGACCAAGATCCGGTTTTGAGGGGAAGAAATGTGAGGGGATGGACGCGTGGGTGCCCGTGTGTGGGTTTTGTAAACGAAGTCCGTGATTTTGGGTCAGTCCAATTTTGGCCCAAACCCAAATGAATTCTAGAAATTCCCCTTATGTCCCGAAATGTTCCGAAATTTCAAACATAGATTTTCGATTCGTTTTAACTCCAAATTGAAACAATGATATATCAAAACGATCGGCATTAAAAATGCCATTCACTAGAATATGACAAAATCACATTCAAACCTTTTTATTTATTTATTTTTATTTATTTATTTATTTATTTATTTATTTTTTATTTTTTATTTTTAGTTTTTATTTATTTACAATTTTTATATACAAATGTACAAGTCGAAAGGAATGTGTCAACAACACCGGCAGTCTAAATAAAACAACACATCACAACAGCTTAACTCATGCAACTTTCATGTCGGCTCTGGGGCGAACCCAATCCAGCTAGACTATGGCTTAACCTTCATGTTTTGGGGGCCTAGGGTTCAGGACGGTACCATCCCTGACCAATGTGCAATGGTCTAATAATAATATTACCCTTAGTATGTATGGTATAACCGTACCTCAAACCACCCCTTAATACAGTCACATAGAAAACCGATCGGGGTTGGCCTGGGTGGAATCCATTGCCCGCACGAACTAGGAAATGTCTGATGTTGCATATCACGACTCTTTTTGGGAACTTGCAGGTGCTAAGGGAAAAATAAAAACGAGTATATACATGTTGAGTCTTTTTCGCCGGATCCTCAAGGCGAATGTGAGTCTTTTAACGCCGATCCTCAAGGCGATTCCCAACCCGCGGGGAACAATGGGACGACGGCGAAGTTTATCCTGCCGAGTTAGTGTCGACAATAATATACCTTATACCGCTCATCTCGGATAGAAGATCAAGACACGACGAAAGGAGTTTGACAGTTCATACACCACCCCATCCTTTTCGCCCGTCGCTTTCGAGCAAAAGTACTACGACCATTACCTATTCGAGATGGATGAGATTTGCACCAAATGATGAGTTGGAGTTCGCGAGGAAGAGAATAGAAAAAGGAGGAGAAAGAAGGAGTTGAAATTTTTGGTACCCATTGTTTTCCAGGAGGCACGTTTGCTCGATTATCAGAAGACATTTATACTCAGTTCTGAAGTAGAGTTTTTATAGACTATGGTTATGGCGCTTGCAACCATACACTCTAGGGATTTTTAGAAAAGAAAATAGAAGAGGGCCCGGCTACCCAAATGGCGTACTTTTTCTGTTTAAACACATGGAAAGAAGTACACCATCGAATCTATTAGTCTATGTAGACTGGATCATTGAGAAGAGTCTCTTCGACATCTGGAGAGCACAACTCATGATAATGTTTAAGGCGTTGGCCATTTACTTGAAATTCGCTGTCATTATTTACGTTTTTCAAAGAAATAGCCCCATAAGGGGTGACAAGCGAGAAGACGGTGAAAGGACCGGACCATCGAAGTTTTAATTTTCCTGAAAAATGTGTAATCTTGAGTTGTACAACAAAACTTTTTTACCCACTTTGGTATCTTTTCTCAATATGTGCTTGTCATGCACTCTTTTCATGTTGGCTTTATAGGATTTCGAGAGATCATAGGCATCACTCCAAATTTCCTCAAGTTCATTTAACTGCAATTTTCTCTTCGCGCCTGCCGCGTTAGTATTATAATTGAGGCTTTTGATAGCCCATAGAGCACGGTGCTCAAGTTCAACCGACAGATGACAAGGTTTTCCAAAAACGAGGTGATAAGGAGACATCCCTATATGTGTCTTAAAAGCTGTTCTGTATGCCCACAAGGCATTAGATAATCGTAGAGACTAGTCTTTTCTAGATGGATTGACAGTTTTTTCCAAAATGGATTTGATCTCTCTATTAGAGACTTCTACTTGACCACTGGTTTGAGGATGATATGAAGTTGCCACTTTGTGTGTGACTCATATTTCTTTACTAAAGATTCAAAATTTTTATTGCAGAAATGTTTTCCCCTATCACTAATTATAGCTTTTGGAACACCAAATCGAGAGAAAATATTTTCTTTTACGAACAAAACGACCGTTTTATGATCATTAGCACGACATGCCAATGCCTCAATCCATTTTGACACATAGTCAACTGCTACTAGTATGTATAGGAAGCCATGTGAATTTGGAAATGGACCCATAAAGTCGATGCCCCATACATCAAAGATTTCCACAATTAAAATGGGATTTAAGGGCATCATATTGCGTTGAGTAATGCGTCCTAGCTGCTGGCAGCGATTGCATGCTTTGCAATGCTCATGTGCATCTCTAAATAGTGTTGTCCAATAGAATCCACATTGTAGGACCTTGGCCGCAGTTTTCTTACCACTAAAATGACCACCACAAGATTGTTCATGACAGAATGATAACACATCATTGTGTTCCCAGTCGAGAATGCAACGGCGGATTAGTTGGTCGGAACAATACTTGAAAAGGTAGGGATCATCCTAGAAATAAAATTTCATAGTGGATAAGAACTTTTTCCGGTCATTACGAGACCAAGATGAAGGGACTTCTTCGGTAACTAAGTAATTTACTATGTCAGCGTACCAAGGGGACGAAAAAATAGAGTACAAGTGTTCATCTAGAAAGGAATCACAGATAGGTTCGGTATCAGTATCAACATCACTAACAAGTCGCGGATAAATGGTCCGCAAACCACATTTTTTCACAACCTTTTTATCTCTAATTTCTAGAGTAAACTTTTTGCAAAAGGAGAATCCATCGGATCAACCTTTGTTTTGCATCTTTTTTCGCTAATAGATAACGACGCGTGCGCATGGTCGGTGTAGACAATAGTTGGAGAACCCACTAGGTAAGGGATCTAAACTTATCCAAAGCATATACAACGGCGAGAAACTCTTTCGGTGGTGGTATAGTTACGTTGAGCTTCATTAAGGGTTTTACTCGCATAGTAAATGACAACTAGCTTATCTTCTCGGCGTTGCCCTCACTACACCATAACATCTTATTTGTGACAGGGGCTTTTTTTGTTTTGTGACGCCCGGATAAGGCGTCGAGAAAATTTAATGACGCCATTATGGCATCACTGTGTGGGTTTTGCCGTCACAATTAATCAAATAATTCATTTGATTTCTTTAAGAAATGTTTAGAAAATATACTGACAGCAAGGTGGTGTCAAAGAATTTAATTTATCAACGCACGTGCTGGGCATGTGCGACAAGAGGAGGCGTCAACAGAAAATTGTGTCCAAAGACTTCGATTTCTTCTCGACCTCAACTTCAGAAAACCAAATGAGAAACCCTTCTTCTCCACCTTTCTCGATCTATTCGAATTCCACATGTTTATGTTTTTCCCAAAATTACACCTACCGTGGATAAAGGGGTCTCAAAACCACTCGATCAAAAAACAAAAAAATAAAACTGAAAATAGGGCAAAAAAACATAGCGCTAAATCTCCCTATTTTCTATCGTCACTGGGGGGTTTCTTCTGTACGTCTCTCCTGGATACAGTTGCAAGGCTCACTTCCAAAAAATCGTCCTGCTCACTACGTGTTTGATTCATATGGTAAGAATTCCTCGTTTTTAGTTAGAAAATTTTTATGGGTTTCTTTTTATTGTGATTTCAAATTTTTGAAATTAAATATCTCATATTTAGTTCAAAACTCATGGTGCATAATTCCTGAATTTAGTAGTAACACTTACGCACACTTGTGCTTCTCCTGTTTTTCCTACCTCTTCTTTCATTTCTGTAATTCTACCATGTGATATACGTGATTTGTACTGAACAAGTTTTCATTGCGGGTTATTTTTCCAAATCAGCTTGGGAGAAAACTTTTCTTTCATAGGTGTACAGGTAAAAGCTATTTCGAGATACTCCCCTAATTTGACTTCATGATTTCTTGTATCTTAGTTGAATGTGAGAATTTAAGGAGGATTTATCTGGGATTGGGTAGATCAGGTGGTAAAAACCACTCAAACTTAAATAAAAATTGTGTCAACCATTCTTGGTCAGCCATTACATGTGCGAGTTCTTAAGAGCTACGGTAGTGCTTTGCATAGTTGTTTTTGCGAATATTCTATGCTATGTAAGAAAATATTTTAAATTTGAAGGTACAATTGAATGGATCTAAAATTTACCTAATAGAATATCTGGTCTGATTTTCACAGGGAGGATTGAGTTTATGGTGCCTAGTAGTGATCACTTTGGTCTATGCTTGTTGGTTAAGCCAGTACATGTGCTAAACCATGATACTAGTATGTATATACACTAGGAATAAAAAAATTCACTGTAGAATTGTTATACTTGCTACTCCTGCCCTTCGCTAGAAATAGCACCATTAACATAGACGCTGCTTATGAATCTGTTTCTTTGTCTAAGCAAGTGCTGATAGTTAAATTGTGAGGACCCGTTTCAGTCCAGAACTAGCTCTTGTAACCATTGGCGGAGGGAAGGAACTTGAAGAAAAACTTGTGGTAACTTTCTTTCTTGAATCTAATACTGATTGTTGTTGTCCCATCTCTAATCAATCAAGATAGATTCAAGAAAGAAAGTTGTTGTTGTTTTGTTGTCCCATCTCTAATCACCAGTATAATTATAAAAAAAAATCTTTAATCACAAGTATATGAAAGCCTCTGTGGGCCTGACTTTTTGGTTTTAATTCCTGTTACTTCCACTTTTGAGGTACTGGATTGATAGTTATCGCAATCTACCCCTCGGGTAATTTTGTTGCTTGTTGTAACTTTTTTTCCCTTATAATTATGATTATACAAATACCAAGTACCGTATTTGTATTATGTATCCTGATGCGTAATTAAAGATGTCTATTGGATTTTCACCTAGTTTGGTGACAGTGGTTGTCAGTTAAAGGTTCTACTCTTTGTTGAATTAGTAAAGTTAGTGAGTGTTGTTATATAGAAGAATTAGGTTCTAACTTGTAAGTATATATATGTGTTCTCATCCATAAATTAATCAAAACCTAAACTCCGAGTTTGTTGATGCTGTGTATGACGTCAATTTCTAGGTTGCATAAGAATATAAGATCCGTTTAAGACAATTTATTGTTGAAGATAGTAATAGTCTTGGAAACGTACATGTATAGACAAGACAGGACTGTAGTCGTGGAATTATCTGTATTAGAAGTTGTGAGTCTTCCCCAGGCTCATCTGTGAGTACCACTGTCAGATTCCTTACGCCCGTAACCTGGTCCTTGACGATCACTTCATCTTATGGTTACTTGGAATGCGGTCCAAGGTACAATGTATTTGTATTGGTCATGATTCCAATCTTTGAAAGTGTCTCGGCACAAGCTTTGTCAGTCAATCATCTTTTGTTCATCTGCATTTTTCTACAATCATTCTTTATTGTATCACCCCTTCCAAGTTTCACTTCATATCTTGATCAATCACGGGTAGCTCTTTAAAGCTCCCATGATTGACTTCCCTAAACTCCCATCACTATGACGGAGGCATTAACCGTAAGTCACCAATATTATGCGATTTGATGTGATCTATTTAGTTTCACTATCGATTTGATTGATTAAAGTTTAGTTAGTCTTCGATCGGTTGGATCTGAATTATTGAATGTTGAGTGATTATGTTTTTATGTGATTTGTAGTTGCCTAGTATTGGAATTACACATGTAACGATGGAATCGGATAAGTATATATGTGTACGAGAAACATCACCCAGAATAGTGTTGTTATTATTGATATGAGTATGCCTAATCAGCCCGTTGAAGGCCTATTACTGCTGATTCGGCTTTGATGAATCCTAATTATTAAGAATGTGACTTTTAATGTGGATGTGGAGAAGAGTAGCTCTACTGCTGTATATGACTACTTTCAAGTAAACTTCGAACCGATGTAAGTAGGTGCCAAATTTTGAGTTAATGGTTTAAAATAGTATTATTGTTTTATGTTGTTGTTTTTTTCATAGAGAGGCTTTAAGTCTAGCGGAATTGTGAAGATAAAGATCGGTTGGAAATGGTTTTGAAGTACATTTAAAGATGGGCGATCTTCGAAAAATGGAGCTTACCAGATATCAGCAAGTTTAATGTGGGACTCAATGAAATGCGGCCCGCAAGAGTTGAATTATATTACCAATGCTACATGTTTGATCAGGTTCAGTGATCTTTCCTGTGCTTCCACATTATTTGAATTTCATATAAAATTGATAGTTTTGCCTTTTTGTAACCTAAAGTAAAAGTGTAAAAATTCATAGATGCTAATGCATATAGATGGTTCTAATCTCATCAATGGGCTTTTAGTTTTTGTGATTCAGGTTCTAATGAGTATTCACATTTTAACTGAAGTAGTGTTCTGTTGAACAGTTGCTGAGGTCAACCATATGGATTTAATCACCAGGGGAAAAAATACTTTATATACACTCTTGCCAGGATGCTGTAAATAAATTGTTGACAGAGCTTTCAAACTTCGCCTGGGGAAAAAAAGGGTTTTATGGAGAGTGTCTGGTACATTCATTCTTTCCCATTTATTTGTCTAATCTTTTGTTTGTTTCAAAGTGTATATAACTGTTCCAACACACACTTCTTTAGTTACAGTTATATCCCGCTGCTCTATTGTCAAACCTTTTCTGCTTGTTTAAAAAATATGGGCTAATGGACAGATAGCCATCACTACATGCATATTGATTTGTCCTTAATGAGGAACCTACATCTGATCCAGCAACACCCAAGACCAAGAGTAGAGCACACTTTTTTTTTTCTTCTTTTTTTTTTCTGCATGTAAAAGTCTGTATTTTCAATTTATTCCCTCTTCAGACTCTTCATTTGACCGAGGGTTTGATCTTTCTTTTCTGCTTGTTTTCAGGAAAAGCCGGCCCTCACTTCAATGATCTCGAAGAGAACTTAGTTTAAGGAGTGCTGGAAGCTGGTTTAAGGTATAATATTTAGTGGGACTAGGTTAGTTTTGGGATTTCTGCATATCAGATATGTGGTTGATCTTGGATCGTCAAATATTTGGAACCGGCCATTGAAGTGTTTGTGGACTGGAAGTTGCATAATAGGAACAGTATATGCCATATGAATAAATGAATTAGTCAAGTCTTGCCAAATCGTGACGTGGTCCTGGCTTGTTGTTTATAAACCTCTCTAGGATTTCAATTTAGGTTTTGGTATATTTTAATTGATGCAGGATTCAGCTCCTGGCATTCTTTTCCTCTGCTAATCCATATGCTACCCAGCCTTTGATACAGATACTTAGATTAGTAAATTCATCCAATTCTTATCAAAACTCTAAATTGAATGGGGAATTATGAGAACGGGTATGAGGTCAATCATATCATCACCTAGGGTGTATTTTAGAGAGAGCTGTTAATTGCCAACCCTAAGGGACAATTTAAGGCAAAAAAGGGGCAAAGTAGCACTCAACCCGAATGCAATAAACATGTCTGTAAGCCCCGGGCATGTTGATTGTTATTCCTGTGATTAGTCCGGCCTTGAAAAATTGCTTCTACATTGCTTGCTTGACATGTGCCTTCAATCAGAGGATATATAAGTTCCTACATTTGTATTTCAAAATTTTTATTTTCCTGCTAGTTTCTTTGAAGTATGATATGTTCAACGTTTTATATATATTCTATTTTTCCTTTTTGTGTTATGACTTTAAAATGGCCATCTTGTTTGGTGTTTTACAACTAATGTTGTTGTTTTATAAGAATCAAACTCAAGTTCCATCACTTCGCAGCCGGGAACTTGTGCTTTCGTTAGGTTCTCAAAAATAATTTTACGCTTCTTTGTTTAGAAGTTCTTGGTAGTCTGCTTTGTTTTGCTCCATCCTTTTGAGACATTCTGATTGAAGACTGCACGCATGATATATGTATATACAATATGAACTTGTCCTGACTTTTTCTTCAGGAACTTGTAATCTTTTAGCTTGGACCCTTAACGCTTCATGTTAGCCTTTTAATTATCATTCAACAACTCTCCCAGTTATTCTAGCATTTTCTATGTTAACCTTTTAATAGGGAGCCCAGTTATTGGGCAGTTTGTTAGAAGTGAGATCGAGATAAACCTTTACACCATGACAGGCCTATTGGGTGTTATTTACATGCAACGAAATCTCAAAATGTGCCTGAGGAGCACCGATGATAATACCGACACCTCTGAAGTTGCAAAGGTATTCGCCGAAATGTCTTGTTGTTAACATATCAGCGGTCATAGTACTGTGAAATTTATTGCTTTTACCAAAGTATTGTTACTATTAGTGTTAATAATATGATGAGGAGGATCTGAACATGTGAGGCTTAGCCCCTTTTTTTCAGAACATTTTTTCAGGTATTTGTTGATAAATTTCCTAGGTTGGGAGCTACTCATGAGTATAGCCTTGTCATTTGTGCTACTATGAATATCGAGTTATATGGTTGTAATATTGATATTCAGTATGAAATGGAAGCCGCCTCCAGAACCCCACCCCTTCAAAACCCTAACCCAAATCCTCCTCCTCCGCAAAACCCCTCGACTTCCACTACTTCATTTAATCCAGCCCCTCCTTTCTGCCCAACCACCAGTATCAAATTCCCACCCTCAACCTTCTCATATCCCTTCCCAAGCTCTTCAAACAAGAATCTCTCCTGAGCAAAGAACATGGAGCTCCTCCTTAAAAACCCCACCCCACCATCTGCGGAAAATGAAGAGCTATGCTACATCAAACCCACATTCTTTCTGATGATGTATTGGTTATTGGAGAATCTATACTAGAAGAAGGGAGTTTAAAGAGGGAAGATAGAGTTGTGGGGGTGTTTTCTCGAAGAAACTGCCCTACACTCTAGTCAAAGAGAATGTGAAGAAAAGATGGAAGCTTTTGGGAGATGTAGATATAACCTTGATGGGATATATCTACTACTTCAAGTTCAACATTGACAAAAACAAAGAAGATGTGCTTGATGGTGGTTCTTTCGCCATTTCACGTAAATTGTTTTGTCATAAGGCCATTGGACAAGAGAAGTCGGGAGATCAATCGGGCTCAATCGAAATGTACCCTATTATACGGGTTAAATTTTTTCAATGTACCAAAGCAACTATGGAACAAAGAAGAGGCCTGAGCTTGTTTTGCTAGTACTATGGGTAACCCTCTTTTTATGGATAAAGCAAATGAAGATAAAAGATCTCCTGTCATCTTTTGAAGATAAAAAGTGAACTCTAACAAGGTTAATTTTATTCCTCTTAGAGTTTACTTAGAAGCCTTTAATTTGCATAGATTGTCAAATGTTTGGGTATAACAAGGCTGGTTGTGAAAGGCAAGGTAAATTGTTTGTCATAAGGGGCCATTGACAAGAGAAGTCAAAGACAATGGGGCTCAATCCAAATGTACCTATTATACCGGGTTAAAATTTTTCAAATGTACCAAAGCAACTATGGAAACAAAGAAAAGGCCTGGAGCTTGTTTGTTGGGGTACTATGGGTAAACTCTCTTTATGGATAAAGCAACAGAAGATAAAAGATCTCCCTGCCATCTTTGAAGATAAAAAAGTGAACTCTAACAAAGGTTAATTTTTATTCCTCTAGAGTTTACTTAGAAGCCTTTAATTTGCATAGATTGTCAAATGTTTGGTATAACAAGGGCTGGTTGTGAAAAGGCAATTACCAAAATCAAACCAAAGAACAAATACTACTACAAAAGAAAATGTAGGAAATGGTGAGAAGAGGTATGTCCAACAGTGGAAGAGGAAGGAAACTAAGAGCACAGAAAAACATTGGCAGTGCTGAACTATCTAGCATCGTGATTAGTTCTAGTACACCCCAACAAGTCCTTTAGTCAACGTGGGGGTTGACAGTGGAAACAACTCATTGCCTGCACATGGATCTCAAGGTAGGCCATCAACTACAATTGTAAGTAACCAAGGTAACAGATTTAGATTTTGCTGCTCTTGCTTAATGATACAACTGATGTTGATGTCCAACCATCTGCTACTATACTTGGAGACTGTAATTGTTGTAGAAACCGAAGATAATCTCCTTGAAAGCCACTTATTCTTGTTAACAAGCACCATCATGTTTATGAAGCTCTTGTGGATACAAGTGAAGATGAATACCCATATGCCATTGATGAGGAGGATAGTAATGAGAAAGAGATTGAGAGTGTCTTAAACGACCACATTATTCCGATACAACTAACAGAGTTGAAGACATTAGTTCTCAATCTATTTGAGGTTGGCTATGAAAATATGGCAACAACACCTCGATTCATGGCAATGAATGGAGGACTGCTGTGAAACCAAAGAAAACTAGGAAGCAAAAAACAAGTTTCTCCTGGTGGTATTGATGATCATACCATCGCTATAATGGAAAAAACTTCATCTATGGCAAGAAAGAAGGTTAAGCATCTTGATGGCTACATTAAGGAGGTTGGGGATGACTCAATGGGATTGACATTTGCTTTGCATCCATTGTTGTAGCTTTTTCCGAGACTTTGAGAAACCCAAAAGGCACATTTTGAAAGATCACCCGCCTTGGTTAAACAATTTGCAAAATGAAGTAGTTTGTGATGTATTTCTATTGTAATATTATGCTTTGAAGATTCAATTGTGTTAGGCTCGAAGCCTTTGAAAGTGATGTATGCCGAACCTTCCTCTAATGACTATACTCTTAGAAAGGCATGTAAATTCCTATGTTTTAATGATACAGGTAGGGCCTGCCTTAACCCCCAAAATTCATTAAAAAAAATATTGATATTCAGTGAATGTTAGAATATTATATTCTTTACCTTTATGAACATGCAGGCATATGGTGGTGGTGGGTCTGCAGCTTCAAGCTCTTTTATAAATAAGAATGGATGAATACAACCAAATGGACTCCAGTAAATTCATCATAAATTTGTTAGGTTTGAAAGCTGCTTTAGACAACTTGCTGTGGGTTGATAATTCTCCATTACATTTCCAACCCTTGAGCAGCAACTCTCAGCTTATCCGGAAACATCTGGAAGAGGTAAAACCCTATACTCTGCCAGCAAAGAATCCCATCTGAACACAAAGCTACGCAGTCAGAGTATGCCTCTACTCCAATCCTGAATCATCAAGTGAAAAGAAACCAGCCATTTGATTGAATGATGACATCCTCCATCCATGTTCAAAGTGTTTTATTTTTCCCTATCCGCCTTTAGACCCCCAAGAAAAGGCAGGGATCCGCGATCTGCTCCCTTCTATGAATGCACCTCTCAGGAACCATGAACCTAATCAATCCTTCAACGTGAAATGAATACTAAAGGAGCAACCTCAGAGTTATGTCCACAGCTAGGATAGCTACTGTAAAGTTTTTGATAGCTTTGACTCAAGAGGGCATTACAGACGAAAATCTGGGATATAATAGATATGACGACATACTTTAGAGGTGGCCTCTCACTGGGGTAAGCTTGTTTTTGGTTTTGTAAGTATTTCCTGTAAGTGGTAGACCACTTTATTTTGGGTGTTTGTTTTTCTGCTTAACAAGTGGTAGACACTATTTTGATATATTTTTGCTACTTATAAGTGTGTTAGTGTCAAACAAGGACCAAAATATCACCGATATATTGTTGATATATATCGGTATTTTGCACAATCGATATCGATATTTTCAATATATATCCACCTCGAATATAGAACTCTTTTTTCTCGATATATATTGGAATTTTGATATAAAAACTTTATATTGTCGTGATATAATCAATATATCCTCGATATTTATGATATATATCGGGTTGATTTTTTTGACCATTTTTTAATATAAACTTTGATATTTTCAATATATTTCTGATATTTTGATATTATATTTCTATATATCCTGATATTTTAAATAGTTTGATTGGTCACAAAAAAATAGATATATCCATATATTTGATATATATCGGTTGTTATACACACCCATATATCCATCGATATCTATATTTTGGGCCTTTGTATCAAAAAGAATAAGTAGGATTCGCCAACAGTTGCAATTAATGGGCCAAAAAGTGGTCTAACATTTCGTAAGTTCAAATTATTATTGAAAACTTTGTTTATGAAAACGGGAAGATTTTGCCGCAAGTTAACGAACAAAAAGTTATTTACCTATTTGGTAAAAAGTTTTCTGAGGATGAATTCTATCTGACAAGTAGTATTACCCACAATAATGCCAGTAGATAGCGAGGTGAACATCTTTTCCTCTGAAACCAGTAACATCGGTTCGTTCCAAATAAATTTCGTTGACTATTTTATTGTATGACATGAAAACGAAAAATCCTTTCAAAGAAAAATGCTGGTTTGTAATAGAATAATTTTAAATTGAAATCCCAAACCACGATAATGAAACTGCAAAGTAATAACCATAATTAGGTTTTACTAAATTCCATCTGACCATCCATCCTTGTAATTGCATATGGTCATATGGAGTATGGACAAAGCAAACAAATGGAAGTTAATACACAGGACATCCATCAACCATTACACCCTTAGCTGTATGACAAGAAGCCAAGTCACAGTGCTCTCCCGCTGAACCCCCACCAGTTCAGCTTTTCCCTTGCATGCTCAGAGAAAAGTACAGAAAAACTCCCATAAAAGCAACTCCAGCATCTAGAGCAGCTGAAAGAACATAGTTGTACCTCTGCCACCATTGCTTGCGGTGCGGAAAATGAAGAAGTTGAAAATAGTTCTACCACAACCCAGGCATTGTAGTTCAATGTCGTTGCTGGAGGCATATTTGCAGTTGCTCCCAGTAAAAATTGAAGGTTAATCGGGAAATCAAGATTGCTTTGGAAATGCCATGTGCAGGAGCCAAACCAGAACAGGTCCCAGTAAACCACCAAGGAAGAACCAGTTAAAGGGCACCATAATTTCCAAGACTTCCAAAGATTCGCTTTGGTCCTACCAGACCCCATAGTACAGATGCATCAAAGAAGACACGGTCACCTGGGCATGTCCAAGGACTATTGGGTGGTAGCAGTTCATGCTGGCATATGTTTGGAATAGTAGTCAGCAGCCACCATGCAACAAGAATGTAACTATTGCCAGCTATCATGGTTCCAATAATCTGGTAAGCAGAACGACAATGAAGTATGTTAGCAAGGATAATATATATTGTTAGAAAGAAAGTGACAATTAATGAGACTATCCATTATCTGCCGGAGGATCAGCTGTTCTGTTTTGTGGGATTGATGCGTCAGTGAGCATCATACAGAATGGTCCTCCGTATAAAACTAAAATGAATTCTAGCTATCTACATATCACATTTTGTTAGGGTCGTCTAGTTTCAAGTTTTTGTGCTACAAGATAGCTGCAGTTCCAACTTCCAACTTCTTGTAAACTTCCAGTAGTTCATACTAGAGGAAAAGGTTGTGAGGTGTCTTGGAGCTCTCAGAACAAATTACTGAATATGAAGCAAGATTTGTTGTTTTGCAGCCACTAACTGGAAATAAGCGCTATTTCAGGCGTAACTGTTGGTCATTTCTTCCTTTTTACTGTCTCAATCACATGTATAAAACTACAAAGCTATTAACTCTTCTGTAGCCTATGCTCCAATAAAGGGAATGTACCTAAAACAAAGTTATCCCATCATTACTCTGCTTTACAAATTTAATCGTTTCAAATTAATTAGGCGTCTCGATATTTATAATATTGGTAGAGGAGGTTTAAATTAAACACCAACATGTTTCCTTCCCATTCGAAAAATGAGCATGTATGAGCATGTTATATTACTCGACTGACTGAAATACCTTGCATTTCTTCTCAGGTAACCGCATAGTATAGAAGGTATAGTACCTGAACTAAAACATTGATCGTGGTGGGATCTTCATGTAGTGGCCCTAGCTTGAAATCACTGAGAAAGGAGACAGCCTGAGCCATGCTTATATACCCATAAGTTTTAAAGCACACATTAGCGATAGGATGTCCTGGTTGCACGAGACCCATCAAGTACTCTGTGATGATGTTCAACCCTGGCGTCTGTAGATAAATATAGAACAACAAAGCAACAGTTGGTGAATGTGAGATTGTGAATTAGTTTATTATCATAGAGATTCCCTAAAGCTAATAAAAAATAAAAGATTTTTATTAGTTGGCTGATAAGACTTTCGCCTAAAACTTAGATTGAATCCTTTTTGTTTTGTCATCTAAGAGTTTAGTTTTGATAAGCAAAAGGATTCGGACCAAGTTTTATAGGTCCTAATATAATCGTCCTGCAGAGCCAGAAAAGTTTATCTCGATCTTCGCAGTTTCCAGTTGATGAAGTATCAGAGGAGTTTGTGTTCAACTCAATTACCTGATTTGTTGTAGCAGTTATGATGCTAATTGCAGGAGTGAACAGGAAGGCTAGGACACATGCGAGATAAGTGCCCACCAAGGCATCTGAACCTGATCATTCAGAACAGTGCAGCACGAAAAGAGACTGCCAAAGTCAGCACAAGTAACAAATAGAACCACCAGTTGGGTATGTCCTTGTATGTCTTCATCAACCTTGTATGAATATCATCCTTTCCCTTATATGAAGCTCAGGACCGTTCATAGATTTCTCTGTTCATGTAGAACAGCCACATATATGCAGTAAGAAACTCTGTACATAATTAACAGACATCATATATATACAGGCGAAAGTAAGACTACCTCTACTTCTAGTGAACTGCACTCCCACCGAAGGTGGCGGTTGGAACCCGCAATCTCAGATAAGTCCCAACTTCACTACTATTAAGTATTAACTTACCACCTCACTATACCGGCCCCATTCCTCCCTCAACACCAGACGCAATTCAACAAAATCACTAAAGAACAACATGATGAGGCGAGACCTACTTCAGGAAAAGAGTTCAGCCAAAATCTGAAAAATTTTAGCATAGCTGTTCTTTCCTGCTGATCTCGATCAGTTCTAAGAAAAAGTCAATCTTGCTCTTTCTACTTATTGTTACACTAGATTCACGTACAAAGATACCAGATATAGTTAGCATTAAGTAATTACCTTCCATGAAAAACAATGCCACGTGACTGATGGTGGCTGCAATTGTGGCAAAACCAAAGCCATATGTGAGAGCAAAGAACATGCTTATATTGATCCGTCCTTGTTCCGCGTACTTGGGCATATCTATTTGGAACTTGTCATTCACAATGGCGGTTATATTATAGTTCTGCCCGGCGGATGTAAACAAATCTGAGGAAAATATGGAAATGTCCTGGCATGGTATAGGTTCATATACCAGTAGGCTATAGGTATCGCCACGTAGAGGATTAAGGCATATCCAATGAAGATGTTGACAGTGGCAAAGAAGGGGCTTACAAGAGGACTAAACAAAACGAAGCAATAACTGACCAGTCGAGAGTGATTGCCCCAAGACCAAGGCCTTCCATGCCCGACCCAAGCTGATGGGCTGTGACTGACTTTTGAGAATACCCAGCACACCCACGATATGCTTGTTAATGTCGGGAATAGATATCCTGGGAAGACGTACCAGGAGAAGCTGCAGACTAGAGCAATCATGAAAAATTTTGCTCGTGTCATTCTTCGGTTATCTTTCTCATGCAGGGCTCTGCAAAATTCAAATCAATTTAGCTATACCAAACTACAAACTAGTTGTCTACGAGAAAAGCCTAGATAAACCAGAATTTATAATTGCAATGTTTATATGAAGTCGAAAAGAGAATTTGAAAGTTGAAAACTGTGTTTCTGAGATGAAAGTCTGGTACGGTGTTCTGTTTGATTTTCTGGTTCCACTCAAACAAGAGACCTCATTGTACGCTTGAAATAATATTCAAAAAAAATTGAAGTATGTGCGATGGAGACTTACGCCTCGCAACTGAGGAGTACACCTCACACACTGAAGCGTACGCTTCCTATGCATATACACATTATTGATTATTCAACGCTTCTAGGGCGTTTTTGGTAGAGGCGTACGCCTCAAACGCTTTTAAAACATACTAACATAATTTTACTGAACCATTCTTTACAGGAGCAAAAACAGAATCGCTCTCTCAGTATACTTCATGAATATATCAGCATCATAAGTATTTCTTATAATATGGCAATAAGGCACAACTTAGCTGTGATTTCGTAGATTGCCCTGCTCATCTTACTATGTTTCATTAACTTAAGACTGCATAAAAATCACCAAATTGAAGGACAAAAACAGATATTTTTTTTTTTAGCAATTAAGTTCTGTTAGATAATAACAGAGTATAAGACAATTATACCATAAGGAAAGAGACTCTTGAAGCTAGGCAACTATTTTGCACGCTGAATAAAAAGTTGATGATATAACAAAGTAAATGACTACAAATCGTTAGGTTATATGGTCCAACTTACTGGAAAAGTGACACTTGAACGAGAGTTGAAGGCCACCACATATGAGCAGGATTCACCACGTACTTCCTACATATTCCAGCCCATCCGTAGCCGAGAACCTATTACATATACAGATTGCAACATAATTTTATAAAACCATCATAGAAGCAGTTAACCTTACACGTGTAACTCATGTAAGGGGAACATTATAAGTGTAGTCATGTATTGATATACCAATACATGAAGGAGTGACGATGGCCCAGATTAGAGTATTAGACTTAGCATTCCAGGCAATCCAATCTAGTAATAGTGAAAAATATAAAAGCACTGATCCATTTGCACCCCTTCATTTATAGAGGATGAAGAATTCTAAGAAAGCAGAGAACTTGTGTGTGTAGAGGGGTGTTAAGGTGCATTTTTAAATTCGGGAAAAAAGGATACAGATGACAAAGATAACCTGTGTTGTGAGAACAAGCATCCAACCAGACAACAAGCTGATGTTCCTCCTATAAAAAGCTTTGATGATATCAACTATACCAACAGCATAAGCCGATCCACCACCAAAAGCAGTCCCAGCATTAGCAAATATGGTTATCAATACATGCTCCTTAATGTTGAATGGACCTGGGTTAAACGAAAACTCTTTCGACCCAAACCCTGGAATATGGAACTTAGTAGTTGGAAGTTTAGCTGCCATGAACCGACCGATAGGGAGTGAAGCAATCTGAACAGTGATCTGAGTGATGACTATTGGCTCGGTTCGATACGCAAAGAACTGATTGAGAAATGATAATAGCACACACGAAATAATACCCAGAAACCACATACGAAAAGTCCATACTGGAAGCGACGGATCATCGGTGTTTTTCACTGTTAGTCGTACTTGTTCTATAGGGGACACTTCATCTTCTTCTAGGATTGTCCCCTTCGCGTCCATAATGAGAGACACGAGTAAGGAGCAAGAGAAGAGACAGATGCTAATGGAGGTCTTATGATGCGCAGTAGATCATCGTAATATATCAATCCTGTTTTTCTTGTTATGAGATATATATCAACGTAGTGTCACGTACAGTCCTGTACTCCTGTTAATTAGGAATAAAACTTCGGCTTGGGTTTGAGTAGAGTTTAATTTTAATAGGATACTTGATATCCTCCATCGGTTTTGCAAGTGATTTTTTTTGCTCCCCGCGATATTCCCTCCACGGGGTCCAAGCCAAATCAAGAAGTAACATCTGTCAGTTATACTGGAGATCCAACTAGCAATATATTTTTTTAGATTTGCACTTCCAATTTTATCTTTAGAATATTGATCAACAATTCCTTCTTTAGTTTTTTATAATAAAAAAATTCAACAATTATCATTTGATCCCAATAAAAAAAGACTTTTGGAGAATCACTATATGAATAGAGTCGACATAGAAGATGAAAAAAGCACATTTGAAATATTGTTTCCTATTTTTTTTAGCAAATATTTTAGATTTTTTCTTTAAATTTAAATTTTGACTATGCAAATTGGTAAGTCTAAGAAAATGCAGTTATTAGTAGTTGAATTTCAAAATATTATAAACATGTGTTGCTTCTTGATTGAGGCTTGGAGCCCGGGAGCAAAAAATCACTCGGTTTTTGCGTCTCCTAAGGCATTGAAAACGGTTTGAAAGGGTAATGAGGTCATGTTGTAATGAGGTCATGCATTTGAGAGGTAGTGTGGTCATTGGTTTTCTGGGTTTCTAATATTGTTCAACTGACAAAGTGTGGTGTGGATCTGGAGATGTTTAAATTTCTCTAATAATAGAACTAGTGTTTAAAAATTATGCTTTCAAGTCTGAGATCGAGTACTCCATCCTGCACTTGATCATCCAAATTCAAACACGTGATTTGCTCTTGGAAATACTAAAATTTGAAATTCTTGTACGTCCTGTTTCAGTAAAAATTCCAAACGTACTCTGCAGTTGCTATGAGTCTATGACATCACAATTTTAGGAACCCAATATCTAAGTAGCCAAAGTAGGGCCAATGTTTACCCTCAGTTGGAGAAAGTAACAAGATCTGTATTTGTTGTGTTTCCCATTTTGCAAAACACGTAAATGATTCATATCTTAAATTGGCCTTAAGGTTCAGTATATATAGTTAAAACTGCAGTTTAGGGAACACATTTTAAAGACTTTTACAGTGTAAAACAAGTACTGTTGCAACTATCATACAAACATAAGAAAACATCGAACATCTGACATCTAGTTCTGTACTTAAATGACACGTACAACATAGCTATAATCCTTTAACCCTGCGGACTTGCCTATCTTTGCGTGAGAGGACAACTGTGAGTTCAAAGCCTTCACCCACTGGCCACTAAAATTATACATATATATCCACTTGCTTACTAAGAAACTGTGAATCAATGTGCGGGACACCCATCAGCTATGACACCCTTGGCCGTTGGGCAAGTAGCCAATTCACAATGCTCACCACCAGTACCCCACCAAGTCACGCTCTTCCCTTCCATGCTCAATGAGAAGTATAACAACACCCCCATAAAGCCACTCCAGCATCTAGAGCTGCTGAAAGAACATAGTTGTACCTCTGCCACCATTTCTTCCTGTACCTGAAAACAAAGAAGTTGAATATTGTTCCAACCAAAACCCATGAGTTGTAGTTCAAAGTTGTTGCTGGTGGCATGCTTGCAGTTGCTCCTAGAAGGACTGGAAGGTTAATCAGGGGATCAAGATTGTTTGGGAATGCCCTGTGTAGTAGCCAAACCAAAACAGGTCCAAGCGCACCTCCAAGGAAAAACCAGTTAAAGGGATCCGTAGTTTCCAAGAGTACCGAAAATCCGTCTAGGTCCCACCAATCCCCAAATGACTGATGCATCAAAGAAGACACGATCACCTGGGCATGTCCAAGGACTGTTTGGTGGGAGGAGATCGTCTTGACAAATATTCTCAATGGAGTTCAGTAGCCACCATGCCACCCCCAAGGTTGATTGTTCCAGCTATAATGGTTCCAATGAACTGTGTGAAGGGTAGACAATAGCATGATTAAAATGAATTGCATCAACAGTAACAAGTACAGCTAGAAAGTATAAATCATTCTGATACTATTTGGGTTTACTATTCTAAAATTCTAGCAGTGGTGAAGGGGCTGTATCGTGAACATGTAAGCTTTTCAGTTAAGCATATGACGTATTCTAATATAGTGAATGGAAGAAAGGGATACCTGGACTAAGAACATGGATCTTGGTGGGATCTTCATGTAATGGCCAAGCTTGAAATCGTTGAGGAAGGAAACGGCTTTGAGCCATGCTCATATAACCATACGTTTTGAAGCAGACATTTGCAATTGGTCTTCCAGGATATATGATTCCCATGACATACTCTGTAATGATATTCAAACCAGGGGTCTGGAATAATAAACATCAAAGTCATTAGACGAAAACTAAATTTTACTAATAGATGAGTACATCTTAGGATCACCATGATCAGAATCTAATACTTATCTTCTTTTAAAATTTGAAGACGTTATAAAATTAGACCAATGAACACTACGTCACTACTCAGTCTGATCCGTTTTGCTTATCAGATTAGTTTCTCACTTTCCAATGTAAAGATACAAGATTACCAAAATTGTACAAGAAATTTTTCCTATGGTTACCTGGTTTGTGGTAGCGGTTATGATGCTGATGGGAAGAGTAAACACAAATGCCAAAACGCAAGAGAATAGGAGCCCCCACCATGGCATCTGAATCTGATCATTTAGAACAGTGCAGAGGAAAAGAGAGATCCCGACAGTCACTAAAAGAAGAAGGTAAAACCACCAATTGGGTATGTCCTCGTAACTCCTCATCAGTCTTGTGTGGATATCCACCTTGCCCTTATATGATTGACGGTACCGGTCATAAATCTCCCTATACATGTTAAGCATAACAGATGAATAAGTATGGCGAGATTACTGTCATTTAAATATTTTCTTAAACTTCATGAAAATGAAGTCCATGAGATAATTAAAAATGAGTTACCTTCCATAGAAGAATCCCACATGGGTGAGGGTGGCTGCAATGGTAGCAAAACCGAAGCCATATGTGAGGGCAAAAAACATGCTCAGGTTGATTTTTCCTTGACGTTGATACTCCACCATATTGATCTCAAACTTGTTATTCACAATGGCTGATATGTTATACCTCTGCCCGTTTTCAGTGAACAAGTGCGACGAGAAGATGGGAAATGTCTTGGCACTGTAAAGGTCTAAACCCCAGTATGCTATTGGGATTACCACATAAATTATTAAGGTATACCCAGCAAAAACATTCATGATTGCAAAGAATGGGCAAATGAGGGGACTGAACAAGAAGGAAGCCACAACAGACCAATCAAGTGTAAATGCTCCAAGTCCTAGGCCTCTCATTCCTGATCCTAACTGTTGGGCTGTAACTGACTTTGAGAATGCCCAGCAGACCCATGAGACACTTGACAGAGTTGGAAAGAGGTAGCCTGGAACCAAATACCATGAGAAACTGCAGACCATGGCAATCAGGAAAAACTTTGCTCTTGACATGCGCTGCTTATCTTTCTCATGTAGAGCTCTGCACGAAAAAAAACATATAGGATTATTTTAGTATTCTAATGCGCGCTACTTTCAAAATGTAAGTCTTTCTGGCTCATGCTGAAATGCACTATTTGGGTATTTGTAGTATGGGATTATCATAAGATGTTGATTATTGCTGATTACTGGAAATATCCATTCAAGGTGAAAATTGTGAAGTTATGGGCCAGATGTTGAAGATAGCCGCCACCACTCGCTGATTTTGCCAGGGCATACTTGTCAATTGACATTGAGTCAGTGACACAGATCAAAACCATTCCAACCGAATTGACAGGCTTTTCCATATCAATTTCTCCAGGGGAAGGTGAGCTCATAAATTAATGACTTATTATTTGGTAAACATATTATTTTGGACAAAAAGACGACTGGCATTGTGAAAACTACATGTCTCGTCCGTTGAAAAAATTATAAATGAAAGATACCTTCCCATGTGTGAGATAGCTCTTAACATAGATTGTGGCAATAATTGGGGATGTGATTAAGGTTGACATATAACAAGTTTGTCACAAAGATATCCATTAAGCTTTTCTTAATTCTCCACTGGGTCATTAATCATGTGGCTATATATTTAGGAGGGCATCTAGGGTGCATCAGGATGTATGTGTGCGTAAGAATGAGAGCCGTTGACAGTACTTTTTTGTTGCAATACACACGAATCCCCTGCCTATATGAGTGGCCCAGATGCCTGCGCATGGGTACACCCTGCGCACACTAGCTTTTCAGTATATTTCATTCTTCAGAAAATATCTCTGGAGAGAATAAAAAGGGTACAGTCTGATTAATGATTTTATGCACTTTAATATGTGAAGACTGATGACAAGGAAACTAAGATATTCTATCGTGCAGTATCATTTGAACTAGATATAGTTATTGACTTGTGACAATCAATTGGTGTAAGAACCATGGACCCGCTAGTTCATAAATCATACTCCAGGTGTGACTAAAACCTCATTTTATAACTTACGATCGAAAATAAATAGGTGGGAGGTTGGTTGCTAAATCTTGATAGTTTGACACAATAAATTGGAGTGTGATTATAGTGGAAAGGTGGACTGTCTACAAGTCTGAAATCATGAATTCAAAGGAAAGGCCTCTCTCAATACCACAAACGCAGTCTTACTTCACCGACATCTTATGGTGGATCTCCACATATTTTCACACTAAAACTAACAAACACAGAACAAGTCAGTTACCCTCAACAAATAACTTATTTGCTCTTAGCCACAAAAACTGGGTTTGTTTAGTTTCTACTTTGTAGACTCATTTTCGGGCATATTTAGCTCACTCACACAGCCTACTATCCACTCCTACACTTAACACTCCAATCGGCCAATCCAATATTAAAATATCACCCTCAACCGTAACCGGACGCCCATCAATCGCATACATTTTTTCTGCAAAATTTTAACAGAAGGAGAAAAAAGAAAGTTGAATTGATGCACTTGAAAGTTGAAAAACATACCTGAAGAGTGAAACTTGAACAAGAGTACTAGGCCACCACATATGGGCTGGTTCAACAACATACTTCCTCAAAAGCCCAGCCCATCCATATCCCAAAACCTGTTCCACCACCACATCTTATCATTAACCACCATCATAAGTCATAACAAACTCACAAACTTCGAAAAGTACCCACTGCCACAGTGCCACTACCCCAAATTTCAAAGCCATACAACCCGAAACGAAACGAAACAGAAAAGAAAAAGTAAGATAACGAAAACTTCTAACCAACCTGAGTAGTGACTATAAGAAACCCAACCAGCAAAAAAGGATATATTCCGGTGATAGAAAGCTTTAATAATATTAACAATACCAACAGCATAAGCAGATCCACTTCCAAAAGCACTACCAGCATTAGCAAAGATAGATATCAAGACATGTTCTTTCATATTAAAAGGACCAGGATTCAAAGAAAACTCATGAGCCCCAAGACTAAATTTCTTTGTTGGTAGAACTTTAGCCATGAAATGACCAATGGGTAGTGAAGCAACTTGAATTGTGATTTGACTAATGACTAAAGGTTCTGTCCTATAAGCAAAAAACTGGTTAAGGAATGATAATAGTGAACATGAGAGTAAACCAAGAAACCACATTCGAAATGTCCATACTGGTAGTGTTGGGTCATCTGTGTTTGTTACTGTTAGCCTAACTTCTTCTATTGGTGATAGTTCTTCTTCATCTATGTTTTCTTCTTCTTCTTCTTGGTGTTGTGTTAAGTGACTTCTTCCTGGTGCTTCTATCTCAAAGGTTCCCATGGTGGGAGAGAACCAGAGAAAGAGAATGTAGCTGGGGGATTCTTTGATGATTACTGATTTCTTGCTTTTTGTAAACAAAGAGTTTAGATAGAGAAAGGTGGAGAAATGAGGAATGAGCTAGCAGTCCTTGCAAGTTGCATACCTGCCACATCACTAAAAGACAAAACTTCTGGTCTTGGTCTCTTGGAATGAATTGATTTTTTTTTTTTGGCTAACCGAGCTCAGAATTGTATTAAATATATGAAAAAGAGAAAGTCTCTTGGAATGAGTTGATGAAATTGTTAAGTTATATATTGAATTTGATGTTCCCTGCCAAAATAACTCTGATACAATTTTTTCCCAAATCACTAACAAACCTAATTTTCGGGTGGAAATAACTCTTAAACACAAATAGTCCGGATTTTAAATTAATATTTTCCAATTTTATTATTGTTATAGTTTTAGTATGAATAATATTTATTCATACCCAAAATAAATTAACATACCTCATACATTATGTTGATGTATGAATAGAGATTGTTCATAGCTTATGTTGAAGTATGAACAATTCAAATATATATGAAGTTATGAACAATGATTATTCATACTTCAATAGATGTTCGTACTAATCATATATTATGTTGTAATATGAACAATGATGGTTCATACTCTAATAGGTGTTTTCTTACTAATCATATATTATGTTGAGGTATGAACAACAATCGTTCATAATTTAAATATATATGAACAATGATTAAGTGTTATCATTAATCATACATTATGTTGAGGTATGAACAAAAATTGTTCGTATACTACATATACCGGGTCGTTTTGGTTAGGTCAAACTATTTTTTTATTTTGCGTCAGGAGTAAACTTTACTTTTTTAACGTGTGTCATTTTTTATTTTGCGTTAGGAGTATATTTGTCCTAAAATCTATTCTGGCCTTGTGAGTGATTATAGAAAAAAATGAGAGTTTAAGAGTGATTTTTTCTTCATTTTTGTCTTTGAGAGTTACTCTCTGAAGTTAATCATCACGCCTGTCCAAACACTATATGGTATGGTGAAGATCGAGAAACACTAGATGGAAAAGTGTATTACTATTGATTAGAAAGTACATTAGTCTTCCCATTTTTCATTTTCTTTGGCATTATCACTCTGTTGATGTCAATATAAGTGATTTTTTGCTTTGACAAAAAAATATTCTGTACTCCGGAGCAACTTTTAGCGGGCCGTTTTCATCATGGAACTAAATTGAACTTGTATTATCTTTAAGGGGAATGAATGTGTATTGGCATTTTATTTGGATATATATATATATATATAACTAGCTAGGAAGGCAATACGCATGTAGAATTTCTTTTGAAAATATTTAGATTTTTTTTAGAAAATTGGGACTACCGTTTTAGTCGCTAACCCATTTTAATTCTCTAACAAATTGTTTTAAATAAAGTTTTCATTAAATTTTAAAAACCCATTTTTTCAATTAGAAGAGATTCTATTTTAATAGGAGAATAATTTCCGTTTTAATTAGATATGCTAGATTTTCTCTTTTCAATAAGGGAGAAATTTTCATTTTAATAGAAAAATGATTCCCGCTTTAATTAGAAGTGTTAAAATTATAAAAAAAAAAATCTCGTTTTTCAAATAGAAAAGAAATTCCCATTTTAATAGGAGATGACGTGGAATTTTAATAGAACTTGAAAAATACTCCTTGTGAGAGCTTTAATATTAAGACTAGCTTGTAGGCCCGTGCGTACGCACTGGCTCTTTTGAAAATATTTTGTTTTTTTTTTTAGAAAATTGGGACTACCATTTTAGTTGCTAACCCGTTTTAATTTTCTAACAAATTGTTTTAATTAAGTTTTAAAAATCCGTTTTTTTCAATTCGGTGAGAGATCATGTTTTAATAGGAGAATAATTTCCGTTTTAATTAGATATGTTAGATTTTTCCTTTTCAATAGGGGAGAAATTTCCATTTTAATAATAGAATGATTACCGTTTTAATTAGAAGTGCTAGAATTTGTTTTAATAGGAGAATAATTTCCGTTATAATAGGAGAAGAATTCTAATTTTATTAGGAGATGACGTGGAATTTTAATAGAGCTCGAAAAATACCCCTTATAAAAGCTTTAATATTAAGATATAAATATAGATATCTCACTCAAAAGATGAACTTAGAAAATGAATTGAGAATTAATTTGTAATTGAACGAAAAGTATTTTAACACCTTTTGTGGTGTTCAATTCTTCATTTTGAATTGAACAATAGGTATTATGATATCATTTATGTATCCTAAAACTTGTATGTAAAGCTAAAAGTTTCATGACACACGTATGATATCATGTACTCAGATGATGCAGTGATGCTTGCTAATTTTGAGGATTAGGCTGTTTTTTAAATGTGATTGAAACTTTAAAGCAATTCACCAATATTCTGCACATGAACAATTCTACAACAATAAAACTAAAAGCAACCAAGTTATTAATGCAGCGCAACTAAAAACTTTAAAAGAACACGGGTAATATTGTGTTGGTTCTTGCTCGCCATGAAGAATGAGATGCATGTAGCCACTGAAGAATGAGATGTATATAGCCGATATTACCAAATACGTACATTCTTTGGCTGTAGGCTGTCTAACATCAATGAATCTGCTTGCAATCTTTTGGATGTCTTTAACCTATTTTAGTTATTTTTATAGTATTTAACCTATTTTAGTGGTTAGACACATTTATACTGTTTGTATTCCGAGTTCTTTATTCATCTTTATAAAAAAAAAAAGACTTTTGCAATTTAGAGATGGTTCTTGGTTATTTTATTTTATTTTTCTTTTCGATCAGGAAGTTGGTCCTTGGTTCTACACTTCTACTAATAGGACATACATGACTAGCTTTATGAGTCTACTACTCTACTCCACTTGTCATAAAAGCATTTTAATTTGTAGACGCTTAAAATTTGTATTCTACTCCAATTGTCACTACCCTAGAAAACGATGTTCTATACTATGTCTATGGATCTTCAGTTCATTATAGAAACCAAATCAATTCAAAGACGGCCTCCTTATTAAGGCATCGCATATTGGGATGTTCAACTAATGCTACTGAGTGGTCTAAATTAGACTCCCATCGTACTCGTGCTACAGAGGTTTTAACTTTTGATTTCCATTCATGAGTATGAAAGCATTTACTTCACGAAGTTGACTCTGGACATAGTATTGAGCTGATCCCACACAGTAACGCATCGAAGGATTTCATTAAGTTTAGACTTTAGAGGAGACTCCAAAGTCAGAAATCTCGGATCAGAATATTCACGAGGTGACAGCATGATCCAGCTGGTTAACAACCTTCTTGATTGGATCACCAGGAATCATGCACTTTACCGTTAGTGGCACTTCCCACTGGACTAGTGGCAGTAAATTTTTGCAGAAAAATCTGCTTTCAAATGTTCACACTTCAAGCTAATAAGTCTCAAGTTTTCGATTGAGCTGCTAATTAAAAGATGACCTTTGTCTTGAGATTCTAAATATAACCTACAAATTTGACATCCCAAGTTTACGAGTGAATCGTGAATCATATTGTGGCAACTCCAATAACATTGTGTCATTTAATTTGTGTGTCTAAAGTTTACTTAGAATTTCAAAATTGCATATGAATTTTGTGCAAGTTGGTAACTATATATATATTTTTTGCTAATTGTAAGTACCCTCCGTTCTACACTACAGAACATGTATCCACATGACAGGACGCCTTATCTTAGCTCGTCCCACAACATCATAACGTACCAACGACCCAACACCCAGGTCGTCACCAACAGCAGTTACAACCATACATGGAAAAATATCAACTAGTGCAATTCTAGAGCTCAGTCAACGCAACAATCAAGGAGTCATTTACTTTGTAACATCAGAGTAATGACAAATCATCAAGATAGCATACAAGGTAGATCTGCAATCCATAACGGTTCAAACACACATCTACAAATAGAGAGAGATGAACTACGTAAGGCTTGATTCAAGTTTACAGGAGAAACTTTATCGTGAGGCAATTCTTATCCCAAGAAGAGTGCAGCCATTTTCTATCCAACAGATCATCAGGTCGTAGTCCCAAAATAACCAACATCTACATTGGCGCCGTCTGCCGGTTCGTTTCTTTAAGAAAAGAATAACCACTCTTTTCTCAAGCCTACGAAGCTGGTCAGCAAAACTACAATGGATCCCAACCTACAAGCATTGACATACCAGATGAAGACACTCCAAGAAGCCTTCATCATGTTGCAACAGGAAAATCAGACAATACGAGAGAATGCCAACTGCAACACCAACAATGGCACCACAGAAGCAGGGGAGCACAACACTGTTGCAGCCCTAGCCAACACCACCAATCAGCGTTTAGACGACTTTGCGCAAAAACTAGAGAAGTCAAGCAAAAGAGCCAGCGCGATCCAGATCGCTTAGAAGATGCTGGAGACATACAAAGCATCACCATTCATCCAAGATATCAGAGACAAACAACCTCCTTCAGAGTTCATTCAACCAAAGTTCGTTGTACGACGGTACCTCCTGCCCAGGCGAGCACGTAGCCCGCTTCAACCAAATCCTAGCACTATACAACCATCCTGACTACGACTATCTGAAGTGCAAACTTTTTCCAACCAGTTTAAAGGACGGAGCAATAGACTGGTTTTACACACTCCCTCCAGATTCAATCAACAACTTTGACAGCCTTGCTGAAACATTCATAGAAGAGTTTGTCCACAACAGAAAGAAGCACGCCGACCTGGACTCCCTATTCCAGCTCAAGCAAGTTCACGGCGAAACGATCTGAGCCTTTCTAAGACGTTTTAAGAAGGACCTACTCTCGCTGGAGTCAAAACTCAGTGACGGTTTTGCAATTTCTGCATTCACAAACACCCTCTTGGATGACTCCGACCTAGCAGGGTCTCTCATGCGTAACAAGCCAGACACCTCAGCCGACCTGTATCACAGAGTCGACAAATACATCAAGTACGAAGAGTGGATGTCCAAGCACAAAGGCAAAGAGGTCCTTGCAGTCAGTAATGAGCCAGATCCCAAGGAAAGCAAGCAATATTCAAACAACAACAATACCAACAACAACAAGAGATCCAACACCAGCAAACCCTCATACACAAAGAGGGAATTCTCCAACTTCTCCAAGATGCCAAGTCAAATCCTAAAGAAGATCTACACAGCGCCATACTTCAAACCAAACATCAACAAGGTAATAGCTATACCAGAGCGTCCATACTGTCATTTCCACAAACTCCACCACCACAATACCAATGATTGCTGGAGCCTCAAGCACTACCTCTAAGACCTAGTGGAGGAAGGCAAATTAAAAGAGTTCTTGCCAGAAAACGATCTGAGGCACAAGCTGGATGCCAAACACTACAGAAGCAGGAGCCGCAACAATGAACGACCTGCCAACAACAGAAACAGAAGTAGAGGCAGATTAACAGGACGATCTAAGTCTCCAGGTCGGTCAAGGCACAACAGGAGACAACACTCCTCCGACCAAGATGAGGACAAAGTAATCAACATGATTACAGACACCTCAAACGACGAAAATCTCGTGTCGGAGAAGCGTAAGAGTGGGAGCAATCCAAGAAATCTACCATCTCACACAAAGCCGAGATGATGATTTCTACCAACCCTAAGAAGACAACGACAATTTTATTCACAGAAGAAGATCTAGACAAGGTGTGCCTACCTCACAATGATGCCTTGGTAGTGCACATCAAGATCAACGGTTGGATGGTCAAAAGAGTCCTCATCGATCCAGGGAGCTCATGCGACATACCGTTTCTATCAAACTTACAAAGACATGCACCTGCCAGACTTGGTGATGATAGAGTCCAATGCACCGCTCTATGGGCTCAACGGAGATCATACATATGCCATCGGAGACGTAATCCTACCAATCTCCATTGGCGAAAAAGAGGACATGGTCAAAACATCAACACGCTTCAGTGTTATCGATGTCAGGTCGTCCTACACTGCCATTCTAGGACGCCGTTGGATCCACAAAATCCAAGCTATTCTATCAACCCTACACCAGGTCCTACGATATCCTGGTCCTAGAGGCATCATGGAGCTCAGAAGCAACCAACTAGAAGCTCACCGATGTAATCAGTCAAGACTACGAACGACCACCCAAGCCTCGTGTCATCAAAACCAAGGATCGCGTTCCAAAAGGCGGGGATCCTCAAACATCCAAACCTCCAAAGCATCGATCGAAAAGCTCAAAGGAAAACAAGCTCAAACAAAACCAGGAGAAAAAGTTAATTTGGGCACAACTAATGACCCAAAATTTGTATATGTAGGGGCTGACTTAGACCCCAGCTTAAGGAGCAGCTTGTCAAATTTCTATCTCTCAATAAAGATGTTTTTGCTTAGTCGTATATCGATATGCCAGGAATCGACCCTCAGGTCGCTTGCCATAAGTTAAATGTAGATCCAACCATCAAGCCTATCAAACAACGACCTAGGAAACTAGCACTCAAGTTTTAAAAAGTCATCAATGAAGAGATAGAAAAGCTAAAAAATGTGGGATTCATCAGAGGAGTCGAGTACCCGACCTGGCTTGCTAATATAGTAGCCGTTCCAAAGAAGAACGGTCAGGTACGACTCTGCATAGATTTCACCAACATCAACAAGCACTACCTAAAGGATAGCTTTCCTCTACCAAGAATCGACATATTGGTAGATCAAACTTGCGGCCATAAGCTTTTGTCATTCATGGACGCATACAGTGGGTACAACCAAATACCACTAGCAAAGAAAGATCAGGAAAAGACGTCCTTCATAACGGAGCAAGATACGTTTTGCTATAACATCCTACCTTTCGGCTTGAAGAACGCAGGAGCAACCTACCAAAGACTTGTCACAAAAATATTCAAAGACTTGTTAGGAGACACTATGGAAGTCTACATAGACGACATGGTGGTCAAAAGCGAAAAGGCAGGTGATCACATCTCCCACCTACAAGAGGCTTTTGAACGACTTCGCCAAAACAAGATGAAGCTCAACCAAGCCAAATGCGTATTTGGAGTAGTGATAACCCGTAAAAACTCAATTAGATTACTCTAACCTTATTCTTACGGTATCAATATTTTATTTCCTACTCTCACATATAGATTCATGCAATATATATAGAGTTAGGATTCATTCCACTCTTAACTCTCAAGACTTAAACAAATTCAATTGAACAAACAAAAAGAACAATGGTGACAGTAATGTGTTATGTGAAATTTCTATTCTACGATTATACTACGGATTCAATTTATACTAACAAGATACGATATATAATTCAACTACAGAAATACTACGTTGATTCTATGATAAGGAATTAGGGGGGATTTTATTCCACCTTAACTCAACTTAACTTGCTAACGACGAATCGTCGTAATCCGAATTGAATTGCTTCGCAGAACAATTGGTTCTTCCTAATCCCTAATTACACATGACATTTCTACAAATTATAACTAGCATGTGAACGATTAAACCCATTCTCATGGTGACTAATCATTTCTATAGTGGAAAGGAATTACGACTATTCTACGTTAACACAAATCAAGCTTTCATCAAGGCTTCGCAACCCCCTCTAATGGAGGTTTAGCCAAGAATCATTCCACAATCATTTCCATATGAATCTAAACTAAATATAATATCAAGATTCCAACTTTACTAATTTAACAAACAATAATTGAAATCTAATTAATAATTAAGAAATGATATCAACAAGAATTTAAACTAGATCTATAAATGTAATGACAAAAAACGAATTGAATAATAATAAACTATTTTATTAATCTAATCAAATAAATAACAATAATATAATACTGAAATTGAACAAGAATTAACTAATGAATTAATGTAAAACTAAATCTAGATCTAAATTATTCTAATCTAACCCTAGCTACCATTACAAGGAACTAGTTTTCTAAATAAAACTAGATAACCTAAGAACTAAGCTTTTCTTTGTTTTTATATGTTTCAGATCCAAAATCGTGCATGGGCTTGGAGCCATGTTTTGGGCCAGAGAATCAGTCCCAAAACCCAATTCTTTCAGTCTAAAAAGGCCTCTTTAATTGGAGTTAACTTTGACAAACTTTTCGTCCACTTCTACTCCTCTGATTGGGTCAAGGCTTAGACCATTGGAAAGCTCTTTCCGAGCCGGTCGTTTTGACATAAGGTAGGCCCAATTCGGAGGTCTGAGTCCAAAGATATGGTCTTCGGAAGTTCTCACGACTTTCACAAGATTTGTTTACGCGCGTGGACTTTGACTTTTCATCTTTTGACCGGGTTTTACAGAGGCTTTGTCTTCTTGAAAATTGGCTTTTAATCACAGAACTCCTTAGCAACCGACTTTTGCTCTTTTATCTCGCTAAAGTGGCACATTTCTACATATAATGGACTTTGAAGCCTGAAATGCATAAAAACACGTAATCACTATTAACTCTTACTTATTATTCACATAATTGGTCTAAAAGTACAATTGTTAAGGGGTTAAAACTACAGTTTTGGTCTCTTATCAAACCACCCCCAAACAGCATTTTGCTTGTCCTCAAGCAAATATGAGAAATTAGAATAAGTGACCAAAAATGGAGTTCTAACTACTCTCGTTTCACTGAGTGCGATTGCATTTACCATATTGAATAAGGCCTTAAACCACTAGGAATTCCCTAGTGGACGAGTTATAGCCTCGTGAGAGTTTTCCAGTGAAGGTACTCACAAACTTCATCTATACTACAACGACTAAGAAATAAAACTATTGTTTCCTCATTCATGTCTCAACTATCTATACATCTCACTAGCAAATGAATAAGAATAACCAAGTAAAAAACCTAAGCTAATATATGCATAATAATCAATCATCTATGATACAAATATATATACTATGAGTAATACTATGAAATGCCTAGCAGGTTCGTTTAAAACTTCGAATAAGCGTCCTTAAGTAGGTCCTCACATAAATGTCAAGACAAAACCACTCGATTTTTCCGCTTAAGTTTATTTACTCGGTGTTGTCACCCAATTTCGACAGAATTCGGAAAAACATTATTTGTCCCCGACTCTTCGATCTCCGAGGTGTGACGCACTCTCCACTTCCAAAAGCCCATAAACAGTTTAAAATATGCGGATAATTAAAACCAATAAAAATTTTAACTTAAACAAAGTCCTCTTCATTATAAAACAATTTACAAATGAAAATACAAATAATATTATCTCAACTGAAAATCTATATCACCTCAAGGGAAAACAAAACACAACCTGAGATGCAATGCTAACGCAAACCACAAGCAAAGAACCAATCTTCTTCATCACTAAACCTCCAAAACTTATCAACTATGTTCATTGAATGAACACCCCGATAAGCAAACATGCAAATCGGTCAAAGATTATAAACAATCTTTGGTGTGAGTAGCTCTAAAATATAACATATAATTATACATATATATACACAATCCCTACGGCAGTTAGTTCCTCCACCGAGGCGCCTTAACTTTCAACGACTAATATGACATCCTTAAGAATACTAATTAAGGCAGGTAGTTCCTCCACTGAGGCGCCTTAACTTCACACTAACACAACAAACTATACTCATAATAAATAAGGCATGTAGTTCCTCCATCGAGGCGTCTTAGGTTCAACTAAACAAATAACCAACCAAACATATTATATACATTCATCTATTTAAAGATACATCATTAACCAAGATATTACCATAATTATATTAATTAAGGTTTTCTTTACGTGTCCCTAAAATCACGTCGTATCTATGTCTTTACCTAGTTTCCCGGCTACCACAATCGCAAACCCAACGCCCGAACATGTACATCCACATGCCTCCCTTACATAATGAGCCACTCCGTGCGTAACCACCTCTTTTGGCGGGATGCCGCGACACCGTAAATCCTCACACGGAAGCCAAATCTATGTAAGCACCGCCACTATTCGGCATAAAAATATTGCGATCATCGTTCTATTTTGCTTAACGGAATAATCAAGCCACTATTCGAATTACGCGGAGGTCGCCAAGCGCCATTCAAATTTTAACCGAACGCCGGGGAAGGGGCAGCCCAAGGCCATTCAGATTAATGAAACGCCGGATGGCCAATCACATGAGTTGTGGTAGTCGTTCTAGGATTTTCGTTATGTAATTTATTCGGTGTCATACATTAATGACTCATAAACATTTCTACTATATCACGCGTGTGTCAATTACCTTATTGCACTAAGCCATAATATCTATAAACATCTCAATTATATCTCATAGTCACTTTCGTTCTTTCACGTGCCAATATATTATTGCACTACACCACACTCCCGTGGGCAAATATTCACCAATGCTATATTAGCATCTCACATATAAAATAATGGAGTGTATATACATTTCTCCAAGATATTGCATTAATATAAATATCCCAACATATGATATCATGTCATAATGCTTCAACGTATCACATACATTTTTTTATTATAACGATTAGGAATATAATGTCTCCTAACATCTCAATATCATCACGCGTGTCAAAAAATACACAACATCAAGGTCAAATCTTTCTTAGATAATGACCACCAAATATATACTAGCTTCCACAACATTTTATTCCTATATGTGTCCATATAATATACACATAAAACGTAATACAATTAAACAGTCCACAAAGTCTACAATCAAAGCCCAATATTTATATACTTTACACACTACTCACGTCAAATCTAAATTAGATAATTTACCAACCAAGTTATACAATATCCGACAGTATTTTATTACTATATATATCCATATAAACAAACATATGAAAAACTGGGAAAGTCAACATTCAAATCCAACGGTCAAAGTCAATCATCAACGGTCAAAGGTCAACACCTCATGGTCAAGGTCAAACTCAACATGTCATGGTCAAAGCCAAACCGTCATCGTCAAAGTCAAAGGTCCCCGTCAAAGTCAAACTGTCTCCGGTCAAAGTCAATGTCTCCGGTCAAAAGTCAAACTGTGGTTTGTGTTCGACAAGTCTAGGGTCATAGCCATGTTCGTTCATGGCTAAGGTCAAAAGTGGCGGCTCGTGGGCTCATGACCAAGGTAATGGTTCGGACCTAATGGGCCAAGCCCAAACCTTAGAACCGAAAGTTTAAACATTGGAAAACCCAAACAGATCTATTTTAAGTCCAATGGATGGTCCCAAGCAATATTAGAAACTGGCCCAAAATAGTTAAGTGATCGGGCCCAAAGGAAACTAATCAAACCGGTCCAACACACAAATGGTTCGGCCCATCAAAACAAAATAGAACCGGGTCCAAGCTTTAAATGAACCGGTCCCAAAACTTAATTAAAATTGGGCCCAAAACAGTTAAGTGATCGGGCCCAAAGGAAACTAATTAAACTGGTCCAAAGATTACAAAACAAACAGAAAAGGGCCCAACCACTTAAATTAGATTTTGGCCCACATAAAACTAAACTGAAATTTCGCCAACCACCATCGAAATTTCGCCAAGCCATTAATAATAGAATTTGGCCCAAACCAAACCTTGAAATTTCGCCCAACTAACAAAATAGAACTAAAGCCCAAACAAAATTAAAACATTTCGCCCAAGGCCCAAAGCCCAAAGCCCAAAATTCAAGCATTCATCATATCAAGTATCATATCTTGTTCATCTTCCCCAATTTCCTTCCACCACCCCCAAATCGACCCCCACCAATTCCAAATCGCCACCCAAAATGACCAACCGGTTTTCTCCCCATAAAACCCCAACAACATTAATGAAACACTAAATGCCCAAATCGTCAAGTCCCAACCTCACCAAAACTAGATCTAATAAAAAAATGGACCTCCATTAAAGCTTCCCCAAGCTTTAACGGTACCGCCATCAACCCTCCACAATCAATACTCATAATCCCCACACCAACAACCCATTCAAAATCGACCAAAAAACAGCCCCACCCACCGAATCGCCACGCCATTAACTAAGCTTCCGACAGCCTCCCATTACAACCCACACACACACACTACAATCACTATGAACCCATCGATTTTTTGTATCTAGATGAAAGCACTATAGTTTAAATTAAACTAAAACAACCTAACCGAAGTTTTCCCACAACTCAAACTCAAAATGGACGCCTTCTTTCCACTGCAAAAGACCAGCTACACACACCCCTTCAAAGATACCCAACACCCAATCGACCTAACCTTAACCCTTAATCAACTAACACAACAATATAAATAACAAACGCCGCCATTGCCGCTCTCTTGAGTTCAATGCGGTTTAATTCTGAAAACTAAATTTAACAAAGTGGAATAATAAAAAAACACTAAGTCCAACACAACAATATAACTAACAAAGATTAATAGGTGAAAACCTTAGTCGGTATAATTCGATCTGGGGAAAACCATAAATAACCGTGAAATAGCTAAATAGCTACTCACTGCGTGATGAATCTCCTACGAATCCTCCTAGCCGATTCGTTCGGGCTCCAACGCCTCCAACAAACCGGCTTCTCTCTGCCTCCATTTTAATATATTATTATTTTTATGAACCCTATTTTCTAGAAAAGTGTTTATATACTTGGTCCTAAAACCCAAGCCAAACACGCACTTCGGGCCCAAAACCCGGCCCACGATCTCGAGTCCAAATCATGAATTTAATTTTGAAAATAAATAATTTAATTAATTAATAAAATAGAAAAATACGTATTTAAAAATACGGGCGTTACAAGTGTGCAGTGGGCACACTTTACCTTACAATCTCAATGATAAACAAGGAAGCCGGAGTCGATCAAACACATATGCCACTTACTATCACACTAACCTATTCCTAATTGAGCTAGAGGTCTTTATTATGTGTTGCGGGGATTATGAGATGGTTTAAGAAGGAAGGAAATAATGGATATTCAAAAGGACAAGTCTGAGATAATAGAGTCTTCATATTATGTAACTTAGAGAAAACCTTGTTATTTTTTTTTCTATACTTTTGTTTCCATCCCTTAGCCATATTTTTTTTTTCTTTTCTTTTTGCTTTTGACTCCATTTTATTGTATTTTTTTGAGTTTTATTTATTTCTATTTTTCTTTTCCTTTGATGGAAACTTCTTTTTTTTTTTCTCAAGAACTAACTAATTTTTGTTTTACACATGTTTTTCTCTTCTTCTTTTCTTCATTCATTCTATTCTCGGACTTATTCTAGATTGGGTAAGTTGAATTTTTTATTTTGTTTTGTTTTTGTAACAAGGTAAAAAAATTGTGGTTTATGGAAGGCTAAATAAAAGGCTCAGGGGCTGACTAAGCGGAAAATAATTCATAGGTTTGAATTTCCGGCTATATCGATCCAAAGAGGGCCTAAATTCTCGCTTTTTTAGGATATGGCATAATGATCAAGCAAGTAGGCGTGTGATTTTCTATCCGGATTTTACTTCTCCTTTTGTGTCATTTCTCAAATGTTTAAGCTTCATATAAGCTTTTTAGGCTATATTCTCATAGGATTTGTAGAATAAGTACTTTAGCCTAGATTTTAAACTTATCGCTAACAATCATAGATACTCATGTAATATATTTATAGATAGATGCAAAGGATTATTACCTACATATTAACCTAAGTTTCTAACAATTATTCTGGATGCAAAAGCTACGTGAGACTTCTAGATTGATGAGAAAGAAAACAATACCAATATTCCTAAGTGTATAGCATAAACTTATTTATTTATATTTTTGAAATTTTTAACTTGAAAACAAATGCATATTATACATATCTATATCCTAACAGATGCCTTAATTACACGTGTTTCTATGCCCCCCCAAACAAGAAGCATGTTTTGTCCTCAAAACATTTAAATAAAGAGGGTAGAAAAATACCATGAAAACGTGTGAAATTCTGGAACATCTGCAAAACAAGGTTAGAACATACTAATATAGGAAATAAAAAAACTGACGCAACTCTATAAGAGTTCCACCCATTATGAGGTTAACAGAATTAAATTGCTTGGGACATAGCTGACACACTAACTGAAACTAAAAACTTACCTCCACTCCAGCGTTTACTCGTCATCCTCCTCTTCTATAAAGAAGTGAGGTTCCTTCGCATCCTACCATGCCATTATAATTTGCCAAGCTTGCCGCCATTTATCATCTACGGATGCTAACCGGGCCCAACCCAACCGGGCCCATTTATTGGTTCGGCCCAAAGAAAACTAAAGTGGTTTGACCCAAGAACAAAAATAGAACTGGCCCAACCAAACAACTAAAATTGGGCCCAAAGAAACAAAATAGAACTGGCCCAACCAACCCAAATAGAATCGGGCCCAAAGAAACAAATTAGAACTCGGCCCAACAACTAAACAAGCTAAGGCCTAACCAAACAAATGTTTAGGCCCAAGCCCCAAGCCCAAACACAGCAACAGTATCATCTTCTCCAGTTTCTTCTCCACCGCACCAGCTCGCGCCGGCCACCAACTCTCCTCTTCATCATATCGGTTTTGACCCAAATCAAAAACCTTATAACTTTACTAAAAGCTCTCACTCAATTCCTCACCTCACATCCCCTCCTACAAACTGGATCGCGCCTCTTTCAAACTGGATCGCACCTCCTTCAAACTGGATCAGCCCCATACATCAACACTCGCCCACACACTACAATCAACTATAAACTAGTCTAGATAAAAGCCCCACACTCTAATTAAACCCAAATAGCCCAACCGAGTTTTTCTCAAAACTCTCCACCGACGCCATTAACGCCTTCCAAGCTTCAACAACCCCGACATTAACAACTAACATCAAAACACTTAACACCCCCACATCAACAAAAAAAAACACCAAATAACAGTTCAAACAATATATCCATACCCCCACAGTATCACAAGAACGATCTGAGACGCAGAGGAGGATTCATTACTTTGGGGCTTTAGCCAATAACAGGTTAAGCTTCAACAAACCAAATTCCGTGCTTTTCAAGAATTAAGCAACTTAATATAAGGACATCTAACCAGTTAACCATTCGCGCATTAAGAAAATAAGTGAAACAAAAACTGAACGGAAAACTCTCGCAGGAAAACTTTTTTGTCGTAGCCGTGCAACTCCAGTTTTCAGTGAAAATGAAAAAAAACATAACTACTCACCTGTATTAAAAAAACACCATAAATTCCTCGTAGTCCGAATTGTCGCACTCCAACGCTCTAGCAATCAAGCTTTTTATCTCCGCCTCCATTTTTATTTTATTTTATTATCCAAGAACCCTATTCTCCATAACAATATTAATATATACTTGGGTTTGAAACCTAAGCCTAGCACATACTCGGGCCCAGATATCAGGCCCACATATCCTAAATCCAATCTAACCAATTTTAAATAAATAATTAAATTAATTAATTAATAAATAGATAAATACATATTTTAAATACGGGCATTACATCCCCGACATCAATAACTCGATACAAAGCCAAAACAAAAAAAAAAGTTCAAACAACCAAAAGACAGGACGATTCCATTATCTCGGGCTCGTGACGCCATTAACGGCCTCCGAAGTTTGACAGTTCAATATCAACTTTCAGAGTTTCGAGTTTTAACAACACAATAGATTTCAACAAAGTTTTAACAACACAACAGACAGGACGTCGAATAAAACAGGAGAATAAGCATAAATAAAACGGAACCTTGGACAAACATAAATATCTTCGTATACACGTAAAACAACCGTAGGGTTCAATGAAATAGCAGAAATAACTACTCACCTGTATTAAAAACTCGAGGAATCCTTCATCGTCCGAATCGTCGCGCTCCAACGCTCTAGCAATCGAACTTTTTTTCTCAGCCTCCATTTTTATTTTATTTTTTTTCTCAAAACCCTATTCTCTAGAAAAATATGTATATATACCTGGGTTTGAAACCTAAGCCCAACACAGACTCGGGCCCAGAAATCAGGGCCACATATCTCAAATCCAATCCAGTGAATTTTAAATAAATAATTAAATTAATTAATTAATAAATAAATACGTATTTTAAATACGGGCGTTACAACCCAGCCATGTCATTTGGTATAAAGGCCAAACGACTTTGGCAGATCGTTTGCTTTTAAATCCAAACAACCCAGTCACATCGTTTGGTATAAAGGCCAAACGACTTGACCATGTCATTTGCCTTTAAGCCCAAATGATGTGGCTGGGCTATTTGGTATAAAAGCCAACGACTTGACCATGTAGTTTCGGTCATTATTGACAACATACGAATATTATTTCAAATCACTCGATTGTCGTCAGAATCAACTAGTCAATCACTTGATTGCCATCCGAATCAACTTAGTCGATCACTCGATTTCCAAATCACTTGATTGCCGTCGAATCAACTTAGTCGATCGAGCGATTTCCAAATCACTCGATTGCCGTCGAATCAACTTAGTCAATCACTCGATTTTCAAATCAAATAAAATAAAAGCCCTAACATTATTTCCAAATAACATAAAAATCAAATCAAATTACACTTATTCCAAATTACATCAAAATATCACTTAGTCGATCGCTCGATTTCCAAATCACTCGATTGCGTCCGAATCAACTTAGTCGATCACTCGATTTCCAAATTAAATCAAATAAAAGTCCTACCATAACAAATAACATAAAAATAAAATCAAATTACACTTGTTCCAAATTACATCAAAATATTATATCGACAACATACAAACAACTTAGTCGATAACATGTACTGTTGGGTCTTCAACGGGCTTGTTGTTTCATATTAAATTGGGAATGTTCAATGCCATAAATTACAATTGCCTTGCTGTCAAGGACAAATTCCAACTTTCAAAGAATATCATATTGAGCTCTAAGCCATCATGACATTCTTTGGAGAACCGGACAATTTTCAATAAGTTCAACATTGACAAAATAATTTCTACCAACATGTGCGCTACCCAACACTTGGGTCACTTTTTTAGGATTTGCTTGGGTTCTCAACAGCATGATAAGAAAGCACTGACGAGCTCCTAAATGTAGGAGGACAACATTAAATCTTGAAGCAAATAGGTATCCAGCAAAATGCATGCTCATCCACTTATTTAAGGGTGCATAACCTTCTTCATGTAGGATTTCCTTCATCGCATAAACAACCTCACTTTGACTGTACAAAGTACAATAAAGGGGGAGATTGTCAATAAGCTCTTGGTACAAGTCCTTTCTCATCTGTGACCAATCTTCTTGACTTCTTTCTAATGCAATGCAGAAAGCTCTATAACCGCAGTTACCATCGCCAATAGGGTCATGGACTCTAACAATGTATTTATGCATTTCTTTAGAAATATCCAACCCGTAATCCTTAGGACCCTTCGTCTTTCCAAAGTCTAACCCATCTGTCACATTTCGTGGTGTGGCTATTTTTGGAGAAGGCTTATTTCGTGGTGTGGTTGTTTTTGGTGTTTTTGGAGAAGGCTTATTTGTTGGTGTGGTGTGGGTGTTTTGGGTGGGCACAGTATTTGGTTGTGATGAGACCCACTCCTCATGATCACGTTGAGAATGTTCAAAATGAGATGGATCTCTCATCTTCAGTTGGAAGCTTTCTGCTGCAGCTACCTTTCGTCCGACCTTTGGTTTTTGCTTCCTCACGAGGCGGTACTAGCCATGTACTTTATGGTACGACAATCTCTATAAGCTTCCTAATCATAACTCTTTACTCTTTTTCAGAAACCATTGCAAACCTATTCATGAACAAGTCCATCGAAGATGTAACATCGGGACCAACACCCACTGACATATTGGGAGAAGCAGACAATGTTTTTCAAAAGGTCGATAGCAGTCAAAGGGATGGACCGCTCTTGCTCTTCAAACTCAATTAATTCATGAGCACATGGCAGTCCATGGCTCATGCGCAAATAACACAAACACCTGATCTCTCCATCTTTAACACGCTTTACGCGGGTATCTATTTCTTCAAATAGCAAGTCCAAACACTTGCGTGAGACAAGGCCTCTAAGTTCACGAAACAAAGGAATCAGGTGGTGGTGCTGAGTTACAATCATACTTCTCTCAAAGGTAGCTCTAATCTCGGATATCTGGATCTCTAGAATCGGATGGATTAAGCTAAACATACTCAAAAAATAGTGACATTTTGCATTTCCTAGTACACGCTTCACCTGAGCATGAGACCCTTCAACTCTATTGGTTGTTGTACTCCCAAAGTGAATGTGTTGGTCAGTCCAACAACATACTAATCGATCCCTGTGAGGAAACCAAGTCTCTTGCAAATAACTAACAAAACTGGAGTACTCAACCCTGTAATATTTTTCCAAAGCATCCCATCTACGCTGGAAATAACCTCTGTCTTCGATTTGACTATAGTGTTCCACGAGAATTGGGCCTTCTCTACAAGTTCTGTAGTTGGAAAAATATCGTAACATTTTGAAAGAACGCACGTAGCGATATGCTGTCTATATAGATGCTTGTGTGTGTTAGGGAAAACTTTGTCAGCGGCACTCATCAGGGCTAAGTCCCTGTCAGACACGATCACGGATGAGATTATGTCACCAAGCAAGCCACTAAAATGATGTAGAGCCCACTCATAGTCAACTGTTGTTTCAGACTGAAGCAGCACCTGACACATGGTGAAAGACTTCCACGTTGAACTTACCCCAACAAACTGTATGAAAGGCCACCGATACATGTTAGTTTTGTAGGTAGCGTCTAACATAAAAACTGTTGGAAAAGTCCAAGCCAACTTAACACCTTCTGGATGGGCCCATAACAACCCCGTTATCTCCTCGGTATTCTCATCCTGTCTCAACTCCTCAAAATAATGTTCTTTTGCTAACAACTCACGCAATCTCTGCAATTATGTGAGACCGTTCATATCCAATTTCCTCACCTTCTGCCTTGCAGTGTAGACTTGGGATATACTAGATATATTATCATGATACCTATTCTTGATGGAATCCAAAATTTGTTTAGGCTTAATTCCACACCTACTCATCTCTGACAAGTACTCGAACTCTGGAATGGTCAGACGAGTAGCAAATGCATGTCCTTCAAGGCTCTTCGCCAATACATGGTTGTGAATACCATTTCTAACTTATATTTTCTAACTATCAACAGTGCCGCGTTGGAAAACACCTTTTAACTTAAATGGACATCTCGATTTCTTGGTTCCCGACCTTCTCTTATTAACCCTCCCTTCGCCTTCCTTCTTGTGTGACCAATACACACCCGAGCACTCGCAAGCCAAATTCAATCTTGCTACTCGGTTTTCTTTGGCACACTCCGACTTTTCAATGACCACAACAACATTAACTTGTCTTCCTCTAGCGGTTGCCCAACCGATTGCCTCGCTACGTGTATGAAAGACCTAAACACATAAAAAACAACAACTATTATTATTAATACACTAATAAAATTACATTTAGAAAATTTTAAAAAAAAATGAAATCAATGCCTAATCAATCATGCCTCTTCCGTAGTAAAACTTTTTGTTGTATCACTTAAAATCGGTTGACAATCCACATCATTCGAGTTTGCAGAGAATCGGTTCCCGGATAGCGGCAAAGAATTCTACATATAGAAGAATAAAACAAGAGTCTCAAACAATTTGCATTTAGTTTCAAAGTCACAAAAAAAAATTAACTAAATTTAGTCTAAACGACCCAGCCATGTAGTTTCATAGAGGGTCCAAACGACTCGGCCATGTAGTTCTATAGTGTCCCCAAACGACATAGCCATGTAGTTTTGTAGTGTACCCAAACGACTCAGCCATATCGTTTTACAGTGTTTCCAAACGATCCAGCCATGTCGTTCTACAGTGTTCCCAAACGACCTAGCCATGTCGTTCTATAATGTTCCCAAACGACCCAGCCTTGTCGTTTGGGCTCGGGTTTTGCATTCATTCAAGTGTTTTGCATCCATTCATTCATTCAATCAATCAAGTGTTTTGTATTCATTTTAATCGAGTGTTGTTACCTCATTATTTAGGTTTGCACTTTGTCGTCGACGATTTTTCAGCATCTCATTTGCTCGACTAGTCACATCTTCAAATTCTTCACCTTGACCTTCAACATTTTGTTCCACTTCTTCACTTTCAACATATCTTCTATTTTCTCCTTCTCTAATTTGTTGTTGCACCTCAAACATTACCTCAAATGCTTCTTCTTCATCTTTATGTTCCATTTAGAGAAACTTGAGTATTCTAATATGTAGAGAAACTTGAGTATTCTATGTAAGGAGTAAGATTTTTGATAAAAAAATGAGCAATAAGGAGTAATGAGTATTCTATATATATTAGAAATTTTGATATATTTTCAATAATTGAGTGAAATATGTTTGTAAACCCTAAACCCTAAACCCCCAAACTAGTTTATTATTCTATTATTCACAATTGAATAAAAAAAAAAGGAAAATAACAAGTTTAGATATAAAACAAATTATTATTTTAGATTTGGATAATTTAGTGAAATATGTTTGAAATTAAAATTTTTTTATGTCGGTACGAAATTTGTAAGCCCTAAACCCTAAACCCAAACCCTCAAACTAGTTTATGATTCAAAATTTGAAAAAGAAAATAATAAATAATAAGTTTAGAAATAAAACAAATTATTATTTTGAATAATTAAGTAAAATATGTTGGTATGAAATTTGTAAACCCTGAACCCCAAACCCCAAACCTAGTTTATGACTCACAATTTTAAAAATAAAATAAAAAATAACAAGTTTAGATATAAAACAAATTATTATTTCAAATAATTAAGTGAAATATGTTGGTACGAAATTTCTAAACCATAAACCCTGAACCCTGAACTCCAAACCCCAAACTAGTTTATGATTCACAATTAAAAAAAATAATAATAATAACAAGTTTAAATTAAAACAAATTATTATTTTAGATTTTACCATGTTTGATTACATGTTTTAACTTGGTTATAAAGATAGGTGACTATGTCATAACAGATAAATAGTGCAGAGTGCATGTTGTGTTGGTGTAATTGTGTTGTTTCTAACCCAATTTTTTAAATCGGATTTCAATTTTCCTAATTCAATTGGAATGTGTTGATAATTGATCATTACTAATTCAATTTTGCACATAATTATTTAAATAAATTATTATACACTTATGATCGATTAATTATTTGTATTATAAGAAAAGTGTTAGTGTTTATGTATAAGAAAAGTGTAATTGGTGTTTATGTCCAAACGACTTCACCATATCGCCCCATATAAGTCCTAAACGACCCACTTGCATGTGATACCAAATGATTAGTCAAATCTAAAATGCACACACAAACGACGAGACCACGTCGTTTGAGTGTATACTCAAACTATGTGACTACATCGTTTGAGTGTATACTCAAACGAAATGGCCAAGTCGTTTGACTTATGATCGATTAATTATTTGTATTATAAGAAAAGTGTTAGTGTTTATGTATAAGAAAAGTGTAATTGGTGTTTATGTCCAAATGACTTCACTATATCGCCCCATATAAGTCCTAAACGACCCACTTGCATGTGATACCAAATAATTAGTCAAATCTAAAATGCGCACACAAACGACGAGACCACGTCGTTTGAGTGTACACTCAAACGATGTGGTCACGTAGTTTGAGTATTACTCATACTAACACTCAAACTACGTGACCATATCGTTTGAGTGTATACTTAAACGACTTGACCAAGTCGTTTGAGTGTAAATAGAAACAGTCCGAAAAATTCATTTTGGCGATACCGGTTGAATTGGTTGCTGGGCATGAACTTTTATGGCAAATTTATAAAAAAAAAATTTTTGAAGAATTTCCCAATCTAATTTGATCCGTGCCCGATGGAATCACCTTAATATATTCAATATAAATATATGTCCCTCACAACCCCCGTTCAACCAAACTCAGTGCTGAAGCCTCATATTAATGCCTCCAAAATTATAGCTTATTCTACTAAAATTTAAAAGACCATACTATACTACACTACACTACACTTTGAAATTTTAAAATGCCTTACAATCACTAGTTAGTAGTTATCGTACTGAAAAGAAAAGACAAAATTGGAACTTAATGATATCTCCACAACTCATAAATCCTACGACAGTAGAATCACACCTATCAAAAAGATGATGATAGATATTTGTTTTCCTTTTGAATATTTTGTTTTCCTTTTTTTTTATTTTGTTTTTTTTATTTTTTAGGAGTTCTAAATTGTCTGGTCTCTATCAAGCCTATTTTTTTTGGCTTGACGCCGTGGTAAACTTGGGATAAGAACCAACAGACTAATTTAACGGGTGGTGCCATGTGCGCTCCAAACAGGGGAGAGATCGATCTCATTTTATTATTTGCCTGAAGTTTAAGTATGGGGTGCTAATATATTCACCCCTAGAGAATTATAAGTTAACCGCAAAAACTTCATTTTACCTATTATACCCTCCTTTACCTGATGACTACCACCACTCTTTTCTTTGAATAACCAAATCATACCGAGTTAACACCTCATACCAACTCTTAAAAGAAGAAATTAAAATTCTGATCTCAGGCTTTAATGGCGACTAGATAAAAATTCATGCACATGGGATATGGTTATAATACGAAAAAGAAATCTTCACCTATACGTTCATTTAAACTCACAATTCCAATCACTCTTCTAAGACTCTAAGAGCACCATTCTTTCAAAGTTAATAGAACATGCAATAACAAATCACTTTTAGTTTTAATAGTTTAAGCTTTGTACTTTCCTTCAAAGTGCATATATTTCATTCTATCTTCAGTTAGAACTTTGAAGAGGAAGAGCACGCATATTTTCACTGGTTTTTATTATTTGCTAGTAAAATCAGATTCCTTAGTAGTCCATTTGAAATGGTCAAATGACCACTAAACGAGTTCGAATTCCTTAATTATTTAAGAAGAATTGTGAGCTTTTGTTCATGGTTAGACTACCAATTTCATTTTTTTGGTTGTTGAAATGGAGGTGGTTAGTGGCGATACTGGATAAAAGAGAGGGAAGGGGTATAATGGGTAACTCACCATATTTTTGGTGAGCATAGCATTTGCTTACGGTGAATATATTAACACCCTAAGTATGTCGTCATACAACATATGCACAGCAAGAGTGAAACATTAAGAAAGGACAAATTAAGCATTTTTCTCACTATGCGTAGAATATGACGAGAATTGAGTGGAAGCATGAGGTCTTTTCCATTTGTTTGGTTGAGGCCATTTGCATTTGTTTGGTTGACTCTTGATTCTTGCCTTATCCGTTGAATTTTCAGGATCTTCCTTGAACTATGTGCATTGAAATGTGTAATTTGGCTCTATTAGTTCCAATGTTAACGATTCCGAACGAAACGTTGGAATTCCGGTGTATATTTCGGTTTTTCAATAAAACGAAACGGCATCGAAATGAATTACTCCGGAAATGTGGTGGCATTTTCGGTTAATAACTTATTATTCGACGGCAAATAACGAAAACTATCCGAATACATCTCAAATTCGACAATACCGAACAGTTCACTCAAAAAAAAATTTCTCTCCCAAAAAACTATTCACCGGAGTAATCGGAGTATGGATATTTTATACTTTCCAATTTCTAAATCTAAAAGGTAAGAATTTATTTTTTTCCATTTAAATTTTGAAAAATCTAAATACTTTGAAAAATATACAAAGAATTATCCACCATTTTTTATAAAGCTTTTATCTTTCACATTATTTCCCACGTTCGTGATTCACTTTTTTTTTAATTTGTTCAAGAATTCATAATTCTACTTTTGATTCTCGCTTTTGTAATGAATCTAGATATAGATGTAAAGTAATTTTTGCTTTCTCGCTAAATTTTGCCAAGAAAAATATATCGTTATTGTAAACATTTGGAAATTGTACGATCCATGAATTTCTAAAATTAACTGATTAATATTCTAAATTAACAAACACATGTGGCTATATATGATTAATAGTGCCATTATGCTATTGCCTACTCTTGAGAATTCATTATGACTCTGATCTACCTATGCTTTAAAATTAATCAATGATTAGAGCAGTTGTTAATCTTTAGATTTAAATGTTATGGTGTATACCATGGATCATTTATTGATTGATTGAATATCATGGAAGCTACTGTAATCTGTGAGGTGTTAAAGCTGCATGAAACCATATGCATAATTTATTAAGGAAATAGCTGGCCATGAGAAAGGGAAAGCTTAAGATCCTGAGCAGCAAAATTAAGCATTTTTTAATGGACATTGGATGAAAGAGTCCAACACTCCATGCCTCCAAGGTTTTGCAACTTGTGATACATATATTAAAGTGGTGGTTGCTTAGAATGTAAGATTAAATGGGATATAATGTTACTTGTGAGTATTATTCAGTGACTAATAATATTTTCTTTGTTTTTCTCTGCTCTCTAAGTAAGGACTAGCAATTCAATAAGTTTTATATACCTACAGAATCCAAGATTAATATGCCCAAATTCTTTTGGTTAGCACTCATGAAGTTTCTTTGGTACTCCTCTAGTATGGAATGGATGGAAAGACGAGAGAAGAGTCCGATACCACAGAAGCGGCTGACTGCCAAGATCGGTAGCTTTTTCTCATTCGTTCTTTTCCAAAGACGGATTGCGCTTGGGAGCTAGCTCTCGGTCACCCAGAGTGGTTCCTCAAACCCAATCCTTGGACTCCCTCAGCTTGCACTCATTGCAATCGATTTGGTCATCTTTCCGCCTCGAGTTGTTGGTGGATCAACTTGTCCTAGGCGGATTCGTCAGCTAGGTATAGTGTAGGCAGTGCCTCCTTCCGAGTGAAAGGAAGGCCTTTCTCATAGCGAGTAACCTGTGCTTTTTAGTTCGGCAGAAACGGGATCCTTTGAGTTGAAATGCCGTATGCTTCTGCTCGGCTTCTTCAGCAAAGGGTAGTTAAGATAAGAGGAAAGCGGGAATCATTTTGACCAAAATCATGATGAGTAGCCCAGGACTACTTAACCAATCTTGAAGTGGGCAGGCTCATGGACCACTTACTCCTAGCCTTGTGATCGACTCGATTCGATTCGTTTTTGTTTCATTCGTTTCTGTTTCATTGAAAAATATATTTGTAAACTAATTTTCAAAAAATTTGGAAGTCGCTTGGGAAAAAAATGGACCTAAGACATGAAAAAAAATTGACTTGACTACTTGGTAATTTGTATTTTTAATTTTTATTTGTTGGTTAAAATTTAACCAACAAACTGATTTGTAATTTAATTAAAATTCCATTGAATATTTATTTGTTTAAAATTAATTGCTCATGTATTTTTATTTCATTTTCATTTTTATTTAATGTTTAAATGAACATAAATGATAAAATATGAATAAAAAACATTTTAATTCCGGCCATGTATAATTTTCCAGTGAATATGAGAACCTTGCAAATTTCGATATATCACTTGGAATTCCAACCGGAATTCTAGTTTTTCGATTTGTCGGAATTCCGACGATTTCGGAATCGTGAACTATGATTAGTTCCATATATTCCAGGCATGGGATCTGTTTTGATTAGTAGAATAGGAGAATGTGAAGCATTATTGCTCTCGGCAGTTATTAGCTGAATGATTTCACATTAGTTGTGTCCAAGGCCCAAAATATCGATATCGATCAATATATCGGTGTACTCAAAAACCGATATATATCGGATGTATCAGATATATATATTTTTTTGGTGATCAGTCCAAACTATTTAAAATATCAAAAATATCGGAAATATAATATTGGAAATATCGGAAATATATCGAAAATATATTGGAAATATAGGATTTATATTAAAAAATGGTCAAAAAGTCAACCGACATATATCGTAAATATCGGATATATCGATTACATCGGCGATATAAAGTTTTATATCGGAAATTCCAACATATATCGGGAAAAAAAGAATTCTATATTCGGTGGATATATGTCGGAAATATCGATGTCGGTGTACCAAAATACCGATATATATCGGCGATATATCGGGGATATTTTGGGGGATATTTTGGTCTATGGTTGTGTCTTCTTTCTGTGACATTTTGGACCCATGTTTAATTGGGGCCATTAAAATATCAAAATACCTGTTGGATACTTGAATCATTTTCATACGGTAAATTTGGGTAGTTTTCAACTTTTCATACTGTACCAAATCAAGCATTATATGTAGGTGCGAACTTTCCTATCTCAGTGGAGTCAAAAACATCATAAAAGTGCGAACTTTCCTATCTCAGTGGAGTCAAATCAAGCTGTTTTGTTTTCAATGAACTACGGGGTCATAAAAGTAGCATGTACTTCTAGAATTCTAGATCACAACGGCCGCATTCACATACCGATATTGACTTCAAATCTACTATCTACTATCTACTAGCAAGATGCACGTGCTATGCACGGGATGTTAAACAAAACTTGCCGAAAAGTGTAAATATAATTTAGGTGAGCACTCTTTTTATTATGATATATCTAATATAAGACAGAAAGGAGGAGAGTATTTAATTTGATATAAAATCACAAAACATTTGTACCAATGAAGAACTCGTCATCAAAAGGGGAAGAACTTGCCACAACGGATAGTGAATTAGTGACAGTGACAATATCAGGAATCTTGTCGGGAATTGGAGATAAGGAATTGAAAATAGGGATTGGGGTTTGCAGGAGGGAAGGGAAGAGAATAAGGAAGAGAAGAAAATCACAAAATCTGATTTGCGAGATGGTGAGAGTGAAACAAATTGAGGGAGGGAAAAGGAAGATGAAGGGAAAAAAAGAAAATGAGACAATGAGGCGACACCAAACATGACAATGTTGTTGTTCATCCCTAGCTCAAGGACACTCGTTTGAATGAAAATCCTAATTACAAATAAGCTCTGAATGAAGTGATGCAACTGATGACCATTTCAATCCATGAAAAGAAGCTCGGAGAAGTACCATAATTATGAGCAATAAAATACCTCATCATAGGCAGGTTTACTATTTCAGGGCTACACTGCAATGGTTGTATGGTGTTAAAACGTGAAACGACTTTTTCCAAAACTTGGTCTCAAACCCCCAAAGTTTTATAAGTTTCTATTTCTTGATTGATAAGCATACAACACATTGAAGTTCAGGTTAGATCGAGAGTAATCACATTACATTTTCATATTACATCATCACGTTATATAGCTAGGAAAAAAGGAGGCAACTCCAATGTCTTTGCATACCTAAACCAAAAAGTTGCTGGCTGATAAAGTCATTACGGTGTACACAAATGGCGAGCCTTTGTATCGGTGCTTCATGACCTTGAGCATCTTCAACCTGAAAGCAAAGGAATGGAAGCTCACTGTCAAGTGTGCTCAAGCTTAAATACAAAATAAACCAAATGCATAAAACCAATCTTGTTATGCGCATGAAAGTTCAAATTGAATGCTATTGTCCTAAAATTCCCTCTACGCCTCTTATGTTCATAATTCACAAAGTCTAAGATCTAGCATGATGTTCTCTAAACCCTTAATTTAATAATTTTACTGCAGAGGAGAGACTCACTATCATCTACCCCACCCCCCGCTTCCCCTCTAGAGGTTTCCATTTTGTAGATAAATATTTAATAATCATCCCATGCGTCGTCAAGTCGGGAAAGTGCTGAAATCAATGATAGCATATCATGTGGTTTACCATGATATTATAAATCTGGATACGCAAACATCTAAGCATTCTGAACTTGACGAATCCATAACCATGAGTTAACAGGAATAGCATGCTCTAGTACTTAGTAAACAGGTAGTCCAAACTTCAAACATCAACGATTAAGAAGCATACTTACCATGCGTACAATTTTCGAAATTGTTGACATTGAACCAGTTGTGGTGGCTTCAATCCGTAGAGGACCATCTTGACAAAAGAAACAATTGCATTTCTTTCAAACAACGTCAAAATCCATCCTGCAGAAAGCAAGTTTAATAACAGACTACCAGAAAAGGTCTATAAAAGTAGTTTCTCGGTATGTTAATACTTAATAAGCACGCTAGGTCTCTGATTCGGCATTAGGCCACTTCAGCATTACTGCATGAAAATGCATTAAACTTCAAAAAGGTAAAAGAATAACATTGTTATAAAGAGAAAATTCATATTTTTCACCTCGATTGAATTGATCGAATGGCTGGAATTTGTTGCAATGAACAACTATTAGTTTCCTTGCAATAATGCAGGACAACAAAGTTTTTTCATCAATTATTTGAGCTCTAGAATCAAATTGGTAGTGTAAGAGATAAATGAGAAGAGCTGACAATGAAGAAAGGTGTAATCAGAATAAAGTTACTAATCATTATTTACCTTAGATACAATGGGGATAAAAGAATACTTATGATCTTAGATATGTTTCTCTTGTTGTGATAGTGTTTGCTTGATAAATCTCATAACTGTAATTACTTGATTTAACAGACCTTAGTGAAAAATTGTTTCCAACACAGCTTCTAAATGGGCCTCCAATTTAACCATCCTGGATATATGTCTTTATTTCTATAGATATTTATAAAGGACCTTAAGCCCAAAGTGTAATTGAAACTTTGCACATGACTTCACTTTTTTGATTTTTGGTCTTGTTTCACATGTTATAAAGGAGCAGTCATCTTCTCCATTGGAACACCCATCGATATAGAGTTTTAACTCCTCCTTATTAGCTTATTGCCCTCCAAAACGCTGATGTGGCCCTAGGTTTTAAAGGCATGCATTGGTGATGCCCTAACATGTTCGATATAATCCTTCATTAATTATAATTGGAAATTCATGAGTGTATACTAAATACAGCCTAGTTTCTTGATTATGGTTAGTAGTTAGTAATAAAGATGTAACTGAGAATAATGTTAAGTTGTAGACAACTAATCACGGATGGATGCATAATCTCAGTCAAAACAAAAAGCTTAGGATGCTTGGGCATCCTAATTTTTTCTGCTATTGCCCTGGGCTGTTGTGTCCATGACGTTTGTCACCACCGTCCCACTAGCCTTCCTCCATTTGTGCAGTAGGCCCACTACTTTTGGAACATGATTTGTATTTTTGTAGTGGGGATGTTAATGGATCGGTTTGGGTAGAATTCTGAAAAGTCTGAATCGAACCGATAAAAAAAATGGAAACCGAAACCAAACTCAACCGAACCGATAATATTATATTTCATTCGAAATCGAACCAAACAGATAAAATATATTGCAAACCGAAACCGAATCGACCCGAACCGAAAACTATAAGAATTAATTAAATCTTAAATTAAATTGATTAATTTCAGCCACACCAATTTGATGTCATCTTATCAGTTTGATGGAGGACAGATCCAAAACCAAATCAATATTTTATCGGTTCAATTCGGTAGAAGGCAAACCAAATTACCAAAACCCAAACTATTTTTTATCGGTAGAAGGCAAACCAAATTACCAAAACCCAAACTATTTTTTATCGGTTTACCGGATCAGTTATCGGGTTATCGAAACCATTGACAGCCCTACGATATTTGTAGCTACCTAATAAGGGACTAATAGCATTTGATGCGTCCACACACAAATCAGTCCCACTCTGTCCGTTCCATACTTATATATTTGTTTCTTCCACCTTGGATATTCATATCGACCTATTATCGCCTCCCATGATTAACCACATGCGGGAACCAAAGACATGCGAACTTCATTACTATGGGGACGGTTAACACATATAAATACAATGATCAATGCAAAATGGCTCGATCCATCATCCATTTCCTAATTAAGCTATCTCTACCCTTGTTTTTAGCGTGACCGTGCATCGCTTGATGAAATGTGGATGGAAATGGGATAAGTGGCCGATCCCAACATGAATCTTTCGATTCATTGACTTCCACCTTGAAATTCCTTTATTTACGTATTTCGAATATGAGTCCATTTATAAGGTAAACTCATTCGATAAAGTACTCCTAATGGTTCACATCATAATAATGGTGCACCTTGCAGTTCAAAACATACAAATAACAGCTATTACGGGGAACCTAATTGTTCTTGTTTTTCAATCCTCCTCCCTTATCGTTCTCCATCACATCTGAGGCCACACATTTTGTATTTCCTTCATTTGTTCTTCACATACAAACGCACATATTTTGTATTTCTTTTATTGTCTTCAGTTCAAGGACTTTGTACCTAACTTAATCTAGTGCCTTTGCCGCGTTCTTTCCATGATTGAGTGCATGAAGACCGATTGGCAATATTTCAATAGATGTGTTCACCGCGATGGGTGACACAAAGCGACTCACTTGGCAAAGATATATTGTTCATCGGGACTTGCATTCACAACAACGAGAATCTAAGCGGTGTAACAAATTTTATGAAGTTAAACTTTCGTCCACTATTTGTCTGTACCGTTAAGTAATGTTGACAACAAAGACAACTCACAGATCTGAACCAATGCAAATATCAATAAAACTGAATTGTACATCTTGAGGCTGATTTCTGTTACATTAGTATCCATGACTCCATGCACCAATGCACGGACACAACAACATACATACACGTTCATGTCCTATTTAAACTCGAGCTTGAAAAAGCCAAGGTGGTGCTGCAAAGCCTTCCCTATCAAATCTTTTGCTGCAGCTTTTGCTGTTTGTTCGATTCACTGTATTGATCTCCCTGCATCGATCGATTGATGAGATCGATCCAACTCCCTTCTTTCATAATTGTTAGGTTTAGAAGCGACCGATTCGGACTCGAATGTGCTTTGCGGTTTTTGAATTCTTCCGATTAGTGCCAAATCCAATGCTCAATGTCACTCCACCTCACAACAATTCATAAAAACATTTTTATGCTTCTCGCATGGACCACATATTTATCCAACATCAGAGAGGTGTAGAATGTCAAATTTAACTTATATATATCTTTGGTTTCCAAATGTAGTTCAGATGTTGCAATATTTATTGTAATCGGAGTTCCATATAAATGCTTTATATCGACTATTACGGTTTAAAACTGTCACACAATTGTGTATGACAACAACACTATAAGAAACCGAATAAACGAAACCAAAAGGCAGAGAGTCTACTAGGACTCAAGTTGATAGGCCATGATACAAATCCACTCTTTCTTTTAACCAAATACCAAACGCAGACCTTATTTTGCTTCCATCAAATTTAAACAGATACCTCATCAAGGTTATCGACACATAATGGAAAATTTTCTGGTACCAACTTAAAATAAGACATTCAAATAACTTCATAGGGCACGGAAGGCTAGAACTAAGATGAGATATAGTTCGGGCACATTGTAAAAAGAAAGAGACTTACGGCGGGGGCTACAAACGCTTAGAAGTCAGGGGCTCTCAGCATATTGAGTAAATAAATGATGGGCCTATTATGCATTAAGGCAGAATTTTTCGTGAAGATGACTTCCACACCAAAAAAATTTAAGCGTGGTCAAAAGGCGGGTTGCAGAAATTTTGAAGTGGTGGTCTTGTGGGCAGTTCCTATTGTCACATCTTTTAATCAAATTAGACTTTAGACATATTCAAATAAAATGATTTAATGCGAGGATGATCTCTACGATGCGAAGATCATTTTCAAATAATCACACCTAAAAACATTGTGCGAGACATAACAATGTGCTACTCGTGCAAAAGCGGATAGGGAAATTTTCCAACGGGATGCTCCATATCAACATTGAATCCCCTAACCGACGCTCGACTAATTACAGATTGACCATAAAGTTAAATCTCTAAAATTTTCAAGTATAAGATATGATCACTATATAGCATAAATATCGAGAATAACTTAGATCGACTTACACGGTCAATGGTTCTTTGATCCCGCATCGCATCGGACCCGGTTGCGGCAAAGATCCAAAGATCCTGCGGCAGAGTATCATCCTCACCCACAATAGAAGCGAGTTTTCACCAATATCGTACATAGAAAAGACATTAAAAAGCTTGACTTATCTCTCCAGCCTCAAACAGGTGGGATAAGGACTTAAGGCCTTTGACGGAAAAACTTTGGTACACCCCCTCTAAGTCCTTCTTCTGATGTTCTTCTCAGGTTCTTAACCTTCCTAATCCAGTAACTTTACTGTTTTCATATTCGCTTCGTACCTTTCTTTGGAGAAACCATGTAGACACCAGCAGTGCGATGGAATTTCCTGTGCTTCCAGTTGAAGTTCTGTTGCACAACTGGAATTTTCAAAGAACATTACATCCTTTAGAATAGAAAATCGCAATGAGAAGATAATTTAATCTCTCTTCAAATACCGGTGAAGCGATCAAATCTTTAGGTAAAAGCAGAAAAAGGAGGTTAAGAAACAAAAAGGCCTACTGAATTGTCTTGGTGAAGGCTTGGTTGAAGGCTTGGTTGAGACGTCATCCCATTTGCTTGTAGTGACAGATAACACAGTAGACTTTCTGACACTACCGTGTTTTCTGACACTGTAGGCTTGGTTGAGGCTACGGTTACACGATCCAGGCTAGGGGAGAAATACAACTAAACAAGATTATCTTGCTAATTCGGGGCAATCATAGGACCAAGGCCAACGGACCCGCAAGAATAAAGGATAGTGGCGGGGATAAGTAAAACATTTCTAATATAATCATTCGAGGAAGGGAGTCCGATTCCAACCTTGAATGTGTGTTGAAACTAAAAGATGATTATGGAACTGGGAAGTTTGGCTCAGAACGCTAGTTAAGTGTTTAGTAGTTCTTTCTTATGAATCAAATGTTTGCCCTCATATATATCTCGAGCGGACCAAAGACATTGCTCTTGCTTTCCTATCCGAGTGACCCAAGATAATATCATTTGTTCATACACGAAGGAACACGGTTATCAAGCACATTATCAAATTCTTGTTAAGATAAAACTTAAAAGATTAATCTAGATGAAGAAATGCTAAAACTTAGTAAAAAGCCATTTAGAATGAGGGCACAGAACTGCCGCGAGATTAAAGTACAAGTTACCCGGGCAATCCTCCATATCAAAATCTGAGGGTAAGAGGCACATAGCTCATGGATCAATTATAGTCATGCTAAAATAATAACTATTTTTATCCTTTGTTTCCATGATGTCATCTAAGAAGCATACCAATTTCTAAACTAACACCTTCTTACTATTCACTTAGTTAGTATAGGACTCATGGGGAGTCTTGGGATCGCAAGAGGTGGAGAGGCCCTCCATAAAGTGCATGAGCATAAAAATTGTCCTCATGTGGCAAGGAATATCCATGTGGAGCGATTGGCAATTGCTCAAAAACAAAATCCTTTGAGTTACACGAAAAGAGTCCTCCAAAGCTACGGGTGGGAAAACATCGAACTAATGTAGTAACATCCGGACATCCGAACAACTGAACAATGAACTCTTTCTAATTCAAATTTGAGAACCAACACCGGTTGATCACGGTTCTATGAGACATTCGACATGTTCCCCACACTAAAGGGCTGCACCTACTCATTGACGGACTTAGAAGGTATACTTCTAATCAAGATTACACATTGAGAGCCCTTACCCGTTTTTTATAGTGGGCAAGTCAAACCCCTAAGAACATGACTAAACAACTAATAGTACCGCCACCTTCCACTGATTTACACGCTTAATGTGTGTTACTATGTGTGTGTGCTTAATGTAAAGAACATAATAACCACAATAAAATAAATTTCCCCTCACCTTCAATCCACTGAGCTAGTAACTCCACTATTCAGTCAATAAATTCTAGTTGACTATAAATTCCACTGAGTATGTAACTCCACTATTCTAGGCTTCTAGGGTGAATTGTTTGCTGTTATATTCAATAAATTGCTCTGGGATAAAGTGTCTTTGACAGTTTGACCAAGTAAAAATTGTTGTTGTGCGTATTAGGTCAATAAAATGGGAACAAAATAGTGAGAAACAAACAACAACTCGAGTTGTTGACACCAAAAATTCCACATAAATAACTAAGTTGCGACAGTGAAAAGTGCTAATTGATCACCAAACCAAACTCTAATAGGCTCATTAAATAAAAGTTGTGTGGTCTATGGATCTAGCTTTTACCGTCAAATAATTGATGATTAAAAGCAGATTCCACCAATTAAAAGATTCCCAATGCAAATGAATAAGAATCACTCACCGGAATATGCATATCCCTTCAATGTGTAGGGCATTTGTGTCGTTCTTTGAATTAATCGGTAAGATCTCTTCGCGTGACATGGTGTTGTGATTCTTGAATTTATGTTGATTCGTTGATAATGTATTACGGCTTGTACCACCAAGTGCCGCGGTCGATGCTTAGGTGTTCGGTCTACTATAATAGGAATCGAGGATTGAATATGGTACCTTTCTTTGGAAGGGAGTGTGTTCCATATCCTAAAAAAAAAGTGTATGTCTGGCGTCTTCTTTGTCGATAAAAGTACCCATTATATTAGCTCTTACCTTGAGTTTGCAAGCTCTTCGGTCGACATGGGAAGGGAGTATCGCGATTATCCTTGAAGTGATAGTAATTTTGTGATTCCTCTGTAGTAACTATGATTCTTGTCAACCATTTAACCATTCTCCCACCAATAAATCGGGGAATTATCATCCCATCTTGGAAAACCATGATCCGGTTGTAAAAGCTCACCATTCGCATATAAGCTAATATAATATCTCTTGATGAATCCATTGCAACTTCTTCCTTCTTCACGCTTGTACCATATTTCGATCCACCCTCAGGGTAGATCTTGACAGACCTTCAAAGCACACATTAAATCGCCTAAATATCACCGCTTATAATAAGCCGGACTCTTAGCAGCTCTCCATTCCATGATCCCATTCCATCTACAAAACAAAGACAAACCCAAATAAAAACACATAAACCACAATGAAACAATCCAAAAATCCAAAAATCATCCAAACTAATACTAACAATGATTATTCTCGCAAAACCAAAATCACGGGGCAAATGATTTAGTGTTTGGAAACAAAAAGGCCTACGAGAATTGTCTTGACAGTAGGCTTTTGATGGGCTCCTTCCTCGGCGACACGCTAGAAACCACCACATATAATGAAATTGGAAGTTGAAAGAACCGAATTTGAAATTGGAAGTTGAAAGAACTGAAGTACTTGAGCAAGGTGCGGGAAAAGCACTACTTCTATCAAGCTCGGTCGGGGCTCGAATAATGGTAGGACTAAGAATGGTCTTTGGTTTCAATTCTACATGGTAGCTCGATAATCATAGTTTTCTCAAGTTCGAACCCCAAATTTACTCAATGGAGGTCCACGAGCCTACTTGTTAAGAAGATAATCATAATAATTAAAAGAATCCTCCTTTGATCCTTTCTCTATTTCTCTAATCTCTTCCAAGCATATATAGATTGTAACGCCCGTATTTTTTAATACGTATTTTTCTATTTAATTAATAAATTTAATTAATTATTTATTTTCAAAATTCGTCGAATTGGATTTCGGGATCGTGGGCGCGGTTTTGGGCGAGTGTGCGTGTTGAGAACTTGGGTTTGGGTTCCAAAGATATAAACACTTTTAGAAAATAGGGTTTATAAAAATAATAATATATTAAAAATGGAAGGAGCTTGTTCTCGTTCTTTTCTTTGGGTATTGACGGCTCGATTTCGGAGGAATTAGTGAAGGCTGTTAATACCTGTGAGTAGAGTTAACTCTCACCACTACTGAAACTATGATTTTCATCGGTTTAGATTTTACGAATTTTCTACCCAAATAAACTGTTTTGTGAGTAGTTTATTTTTCGTGTTTTTCCCGTATAGAGACACAGTCAATTGTACGTCCAAAAACCATGTTCTGTGTTCTGTCCATCTTTCATTTTCTGTTATTTTTTTCTTGTGTTTGAACTGTTTTGTTGTGTATGGGAAGGGTGTTGATTAAACTGTGATTAGGGGTCGTTATATTGGTTGATTGGTTGAAATTGGGTGGGATGTTGAACCCCTGTCGAAGCACTTAACAGGCGTTAATGGAGGCGCGACCTCGACTTGGTACTGCCCTTCTGATTGTTGTTGTTTGCTTGGTGGGTTATGAGGTTTGATTGAGGGGATGAGGACTGTCGATTGGGTGCTGGAGAGTGGGGGCAGTGAAGCTTGGAGGCGTTAATGGCGCCGGTGTTGGGCTGTTTTTCTTGGGTTTAAATGGGTTGTTGTGTTTTGTGGTGATGGGTTGATGGTTGGTTGTGAGGGGGTGTGTTTGAGGTTTGTGTGAGGGCGGTTGAGTGGGCTGTAGGAAGCCATTAATGGCGGCAGTAAGAAAAATCTTGTAGATCTAGTTTTGAAGATGGGCGATCGATTTAGTGAATGGTGTTTTTGGTTTTGTTAATGTTGTTTGGGTTGTTATGGGGATTAAAACCGCTTGTATAAATTGGGTGGTCGTGTGGAGGCTTGTGGTGGCCGGATTTGGTGGTGGAAGAAGATTGAAGAAGATGAACAGTAATTTTCGGGTTGGGCTTGGGCTTGGGTCAAGACCAAGTGGGTCGGTTTTGTTTAGGCCCGATTCTAATTTCATTTGTATGTTGGGCCGAAATGTATTTGTTTTGTTTGGGCCCAATTTAATTAAGTTTTGTGGACCAGTTTAACTTAAGTTTTGGGACCAGTTCTAATATTAGTCTATGGGCCCGTTTCATTTGTATTTTTGGACTGAACCACTTAATTGTTTTGGGCCCGTTTAATATTATGCAGTAGGGTCATGGGACTTAAAATAGATCCGATTAGGTCGGCGGGTAGAATAAATAAGTGAACTACAGAGTTTAGGGTTAAGGTTTGGGCTCATGACCAGGTCCGAACCATCATGGTCATGAGTCGTGAGCCCACGAGCTACTGCTAGCTTTCGAGCAAGTAGGTAATTTTATGGCCCTGGGCTTGTCGACCGCCGAGCGGAAGCAACCGGTTTGAAACTTTTGTGATGATGAATTGACTTTGCCAGGGACACATTGACTTTGTAGGAGACGGTTTGACTTTGGCCAGGGATAGTTTGACTTTGGTAGGGCGGTTTGACTTTGACCATCGACCGTTGACTTTGACCTTTGACCATGGGCGGTTGACTTTCACCTTTGACTTTGGCGATGCCGGTTTGACTTTGACCATGGACGGTTGACTTTCACCTTTGACTTTGACCAGGAGCGGTTTGACTTTGACCATGACTTTGTTGAGTTTGACCCTTGACAATGAGGTGTTGACCTTTGACCGCTTGATTTCGACCGGATTGGCCGATTGACTTTGACCGATTATTTGTAAATGTTGACTTTTCAGGTTTTTTCGTATGTTTGTTTATATGGATATATATAGTAATAAAATCTTGTCGGATATTGTATAACTTGGTTGGTAAATTATCTAATTTAGATTTGGCGTGAGTAGTGTGAAAGATATTGGGCTTTGATTGTGGGTATGGATTGTTTAATTGTGATCGTTTTATGTGTATATTATATTACGCATATAGTAATAAAATCTTTGTGGAAGAGTTTTGTATAATTTGGTGGTCATTATCTAAGAAAGATTTGACCTTGATGTTGTGTATTTTTGACACGTGACGATATTGAGATATTAGGAGATATTATATTAAATACGTTATAATAAAAATGTATGTGATCGCCAAGCGTTGTGACGTGAGATAATATCTTTGGGATATTTATATTAATGCAATATCTTGGAGAAATGTATATACACTCCATTATTTTATATGTGAGATCTTTAGTATACCTTTGGTGAATATTTATTGCGGGAGTGTGGCGTTGTGTGATAATAATATATTGGCGTGAAAAGAACGAAAGTGGACCATGAGATATAATTGAGATGTTTTAGATATTATGGCTTAGTGCGATAAAGGTAATTGACCGCAGCGTGATATAGTAGAAATGTTTATGAGTCATTAATGTATACACCGAATAAATTACATAACGAAAATCACAGAACGATTACCACAACTCGTGTGATTGGCCCTTCCGGCGTTCGATTAATCCGAATGGCGCCGGCCCTTACGGCGTTTCGGTTAAAATTTGAATGGCGCGAGGCGACCTACAGCGTCGCCGAATAGTGAAATTGATTATTCCGTTCGCATGAAAATAGAGCGATGATCGCATAATATTTTATCTTGAGAATAGTGGCGGTTTACATAGATTTGGCTTCCGTGTGAGGATTTACGGTGTCGCGGCATCATTCCGGGAGTGGATTCGCATTCGCGGAGTGGCTCATTATGTAAGGGAGGCATGTGGATGTACATGTTGGCGTTGGGTTCGCGATTGTGGTAGCGAAACTAAAGGTAAAGGCATGAATCTGACGTGATTTTAGGACACACAATGAAAGCGCGAAATAATCTAATTATGGTAATATGTTAGTTAATGATGTATCTTTAGATAGATGATTGTATCAGATACGCGGTTATAGTTTAGTTAGAACTGAAAAAGCGCCGATGGATGGAGGAACTACATGCCTTATTTATTATGAGTATAGGTTGTTGTGTGGTTAGTGGGAAGTTAAAATCGAGTGGAAGAACTACACGCCTTTAGTTATTGAACTTAAGGATGTTGTATTAGTGGTTGAAAGTTAAAGGCACTCGATGGAGGAACTAAGCGCCATATGGATTGTGTATGTATATGTATAATTATATGTTGTATTTTAATTTCTCACACCAAAGGCATTTTATAATCTTGACCGATTTGCATGTTTTCTTATCGGGTGTGTTCATCAATGAACATAGTTGATAAGTTTTATTGAGTTTAGTGATGAAGAAGATTAGTTCTTTGCTTGTGGTTTTCGTTAGCAAGATTCGATCTCAGGTTGTGTTTTGTTTTCCTCGAGGTGATATAGATTTTTCGTTAAGATAATATTATTTGCATTTTTCATTTGTAAATTGTTTTATAATGAAGAGGACTTTGTTTAAGTTAAAATTTTATTGGTTTTAATTATCCGCGATACTTTAAACCGTTTATGGGCTTTTGGGGAGTGGAAGTCGTCACACCCGGAGATCGAAGAGTCGGGGACAAATAATGTTTTTCGAATGCATCGAAATTCGGGGTGACGATTTAGTATCGAAGCATTTGGTTAGCTTAAACTAGGGTGAGTCCAAAGGTGATTTCGGATCGTGGTTTATGGGTAGTGTTTAAAGAGTTTTATTTTCAAAACTATTTCACCAGTTGTTTTACTTTTACAAAAAAAAGAAAAATATATATAGAAATAAAGAGAGTTAATATTTTTTTCGATTTGTTTATGCGTGTGATGATGTAGATATTTATATTAGTTCACTTGTGGAGTGGATATGAAATGATTTTTATTTTTCTTATCATATGAGGAGTGGTTATATGTGTAATATGTTAATTATTAACGGATTTGATCAAAATGATGTGTGTTGTTATAATATTGTTTTATTGTTGGTGTTCATTTTCACGCGTGGAGTATTGATTAAGTATGACAATTTTGTTTGTGAACTTTGTATTTGAGTGTTATGTTATTAGTTAAGAAACAATGATATATTTTGATCTATATTGAATGAGTTGTATTATCTGATGGTTTTGTGACGTACTGAGTAAGGAACTATCTCGCCTCACTCGTACACTTTAATGGATGAATATTATTTTGAAGTATAAGAGATTAAAAGCTCGTTGAAGTGATTAATTATAAATAGAGAATAATAATAATAAATAAAATAAAATATCGTGTATTCTTTTTGAGATGTGTATACTTGCGTATACACGTGTGTTCTTTTGAGATGTGTATACTACACGATACACGCGTGTATTCTTTTGAGATGTGTATACATGCGTATACGCGTTTATATATTATTGTATATCGTGAACTATTACAGATGCGTATATGATTGATTTATATCGTTAAATTAGTTCCACATGATTTTTGCATATTCGAAAGTATTTATTCGAATTGTTCGTTTCAGATCTATATGATTTTGATAGAGAATATGAAAAAAAAATATATATATATATATATTATTTTTGATAACGTCTTATATTTGATCTAGTTGCAAGCATGAATTAGGATTCAAGGGTTGTTTTAAATTTAATATTTCGGATAGCATGACTAAAGTAAATATAGAGTTTATTATAGTATCAATGACATGAGTGATTTTTTGTTTTAAGTGTGTCGGACACTAATTTTTTTTTTATGCATGATAATGAAAACTCCATAATGTTTTATGAACTTTTTTCCATATTATTGATTAGTTTACGTAGAATATTTTTCGTAGAGTCTACTACGTGTCAAGAAACTACATGCTAAAAAAGATATAATATATTTATCCGGTGTTTAAGTGACATAATAATTTATTTTAATATAGGCGGTTAAAATGTAATAGATTTTGTAATGGCATGAGGATATATATTAGGGTATTATTTTAAAAAATAATTAATATCAATGTTATCTTGTTTAAGTTTAATCAACGCGTGTATTCTTGTATAGGTTAAGTTAATAACCAACGTTGTTTGTTAGATATTTTACTTCCAAATCTCGGGACGAGATTTTTTTTGAATGCCAGATATATGCAGAGCGTATTATTTTTAATATCGTATTTTTATTTAATTAATAAATTTAATTAATTATTTATTTTCAAAATTGTCCGAATTGGACAAAGGGATACGATGAAACGGTTTTTAAAAATTACGTGTTGAGCGGCAGGTTTGGACTCCAAGATATAAACACTTTTTAGAAAATAGGGTTTATAAAAATAATAATATATTAAAATGGGAGAAGCTTGAAGTTTCGTTCTTTGGAAGCGATTGAGGCCTTGCCCGGACTTCGGAGGAATCGTGGAAATTGTTAATACCTGTGAGTAGAGTTAACTCTCACCACTACTGAAACTATGATTTTCATCGGTTTAGATTTTACGAATTTTCTACCCAAATAAACTGTTTTGTGAGTAGTTTATTTTTCGTGTTTTTCCGTGTTTTACACAGTCAATTGTACGTCCAAAAACCATGTTCTGTGTTCTGTCCATCTTTCATTTTCTGTTATTTTTTTCTTGTGTTTGAACTGTTTTGTTGTGTATGGGAAGGGTGTTGATTAAACTGTGATTAGGGGTCGTTATATTGGTTGATTGGTTGAAATTGGGTGGGATGTTGAACCCCTGTCGAAGCACTTAACAGGCGTTAATGGAGGCGCGACCTCGACTTGGTACTGCCCTTCTGATTGTTGTTGTTTGCTTGGTGGGTTATGAGGTTTGATTGAGGGGATGAGGACTGTCGATTGGGTGCTGGAGAGTGGGGGGCAGTGAAGCTTGGAGGCGTTAATGGCGCCGGTGTTGGGCTGTTTTTTTTTGGTTTAATTGGTTGTTGTGTTTTGTGGTGATGGGTTGATGTTTGGTTGTGAGGGGGTGTGTTTGAGGTTGGCGTGAGGGCTGTTGAGTGGGCTGTAGGAAGCCATTAATGGCGGCAGTAAGAAAAATCTTGTAGATCTAGTTTTGAAGATGGGCGATCGATTTAGTGAATGGTGTTTTTGGTTTTGTTAATGTTGTTTGGGTTGTTATGGGGATTAAAACCGCTTGTATAAATTGGGTGGTCGTGTGGAGGCTTGTGGTGGCCGGATTTGGTGGTGGAAGAAGATTGAAGAAGATGAACAGTAATTTTCGGGTTGGGCTTGGGCTTGGGTCAAGACCAAGTGGGTCGGTTTTGTTTAGGCCCGATTCTAATTTCATTTGTATGTTGGGCCGAAATGTATTTGTTTTGTTTGGGCCCAATTTAATTAAGTTTTGTGGACCAGTTTAACTTAAGTTTTGGGACCAGTTCTAATATTAGTCATGGGCCCGTTTCATTCAGTATATTTTGGATGAACCACTTAATTGTTTTGGGCCCGTTTAATATTTGCGAGGCGGTCCATGGGAACTTAAAATAGATCCAATTGGGTCGGTAGAATAAATAAGTGAACTTACAGAGTTTGGGTTCAGGGTTTGGCTCGCCGGTTAAGGTCCGAACCATCGCGCGTGGCGTGAGCCCGACGCCTTTGACGACCTAGCCGACTTTAAATTTATGAACCTGGGGACTTGTCGACCGTCGAAAGCAAAACGGTTTGACTTCGACAATGATGAAATTGACTTTGACCAGGGACATTGACTTTGTGGAACGGTTTGACTTTGACCAGGATAGTTTGACTTTGACTAGGACAGTTTGACTTTGACCATCGACCGTTGACTTTGACCTTTGACCATGGACGGTTGACTTTCACCTTTGACTTTGGCGATGACAGTTTGACTTTGACCATGGACGGTTGACTTTCACCTTTGACTTTGACCAGGACAGTTTGACTTTGACCATGACCTGTTGAGTTTGACCTTGACAATGAGGTGTTGACCTTTGACCGTTGATTCTGACCGTTGACCGTTGACTTTGACCGTTGACTGTAAATGTTGACTTTTCCAGTTTTTCATATGTTTGTTTATATGGATATATATAGTAAAAAAATCTTGTCTGGATATTGTATAACTTGGTTGGTAAATTATCTAATTTAGATTTGGCGTGAAGTAGTGTGTAAAAGATATTGGGCTTTGATTGTGGGTTATGGATTGTTTAATTGTGACACGTTTTATGTGTATATTATATGGGCGTATAGTAATAAAATCTTGTGGAAAGTTTTGTATAATTTGGTGGTCATTATCTCAAGAAAGATTTGACCTCGATGTTGTATATTTTTGACACGCGTGACGATATTGAGATATTAGGGAGATATTATATTAAATCACGTTATAATAAAATGTATGTGACATCGTTGAAGCATTGCGACACGTGAGATAATATCTTTGGGATATTTATATTAATCTCAATATCTTGGAGAAACGTATATACACTCCATTATTTTATATGTGAGATCTTGATATAGCTGGTGAATATTTTGCTACCTCGAGTGTGGCGTTGTCGCAATAAATATATTGGCGTGAAAGAAGCGAAAGTGGTATGAGATATAATTGAGATGTTTTAGATATTATGGCTTAGTCGCGATAAGGTAATTGACTGCACGCGATATAGTAGAAATGTTTATGAGTCATTAATGTATGACACCGCGAATAAATTACATAACGAAAATCCTAAGAACGACTTCTGCCACTTCGTGTGATTGGCGCTTACGGCGTTTGAGTTAATCCGAATGGCCTTTGACCACCTTACGGCGTTCGATTAAAATTTGAATGGCGCCCGAGGCGGCCCTGCGGCGTGGCCGAATAGTGGAAACGATTATTCCGATTCAAAAAATAGAGCGATGATGCTTGATATTTTATCTTAGAATAGTGGCGATCTTTACATAGATTTGGCTTCCGTGTGAGGATTTACGGTGTCGCGGCATCCATTTCGGAGGTGGTTACGCACGGAGTGGCTCATTATGTAAGGGAGGCATGTGGATATACATGTTTGGCGTTGGGTTGCGATTGTGGTAGGGGGAAACTAGGTAAGACATAGATCTGGACGTGATTTTAGGGACACACAAAAAAGCCCGAAATAATCTAATTATGGTAATATGTTAGTTAATGATGTATCTTTAGATAGATGATTGTATATCTTGTTTGGTTATAGTTTAGTTAGAAGAACCAAAACCTCGATGGAGAACTACATGCCTTATTTATTATGAGTATAGGTTGTTGTGTGGTTAGTGGGAAGTTAAAGGCCCGATTGGAGGAACTACCGCCTTAGTTATTGAACTTAAGGATGTTGTATTAGTCGTTGAAAGTTAAAGGCGCCGATGGAGGAACTAACCGCCATATGGATTGTGTATGTATATGTATAATTATATGTTGTATTTTAGGGCTACTCACCAAAAGCATTTTATAACGACCCGACCGATTTCATGTTTGCTTATCTCGGTGTGTTCGTCAATGAACATAGTTGATAAGTTTTGACGGGTTTAGTGATGAAGAAGATTGGTGGCCGCTTGTGGTTTTGCGTTAGCATTTGCATCTCGTGTTGTGTTTTGTTTTCCTTCGAGGTGATATAGATTTTGAGTTAAGATAATATTATTTGCATTTTCATTTGTAAATTGTTTTATAATGAAGAGGACTTTGTTTAAGTTAAAAATTTTATTGGTTTTAATTATCCGCGATACTTTAAAGCTGTTTATGGGCTTTTGGGAGTGGAGAGTCGTCACACCTCGGAGATCGAAGAGTCGAGGGGACAAATAATGTTTTCAGATGCGGCCGAAATTAGGGGTGTGACATAGATGGTCATCATAACCAAGATCTTGGAAAGAGTTCATGAAGAAAGGAGGGAAGTTGAAAGAACTTCGATATTAATGGGAAGTTAAGTGGGTATTAATGGTATTTAAGTGGGTATGAATGAGAAGGCAACACCGCGCATACATGTCCGATATAAAAGTGGATTTGGGTTTTGCCCCGAATTGACATAAAACTCCTTTATGCGTGTGTTGTAATTGAAGGGTATAAATAGAAATAAAATATTAAATGTGAAATAGTCCTTTTTAAAGACATTGAATAATATTTTTGTATTTAATCGGGGTATTAGGTGGTAGAAAAAAGGTTCGGTCTAATTTAAAAGGCGGGTTAATTATGGTGTATTTTACTAATAGAGATATCTTAAAAGTTAGAGACCTCTCATGGAGGATTTTTCTCTCCATGTGGCACTCTAATATGAGAGTTAGTTTTTTCTCACCCATGTGTACTATAATATGAAAGATAGTCTTTTCTAATAGCTACAATCACACGCATACGTGGAACCTCTTTGAAGAGTTTGAGTGTATTTCCAATTCTTATATATTTGATCAAATAAAAAAAAAATTCTTAAAAAATAGGTGATTTGTAAAAGGTAATTTCTATTACTTAATCAAACACTTTTAGTGTTTCAATTCTTATATATTTGATTAAATAAAAAATTGCTTAAAAATAGGTGATTTGTATAAACTAATTCCTATTACAAATCATACAATTTCAAGATTCATGATAAAGCAACCAATTTATTTGAATATATCCTTAACACGGCCCAAAACATAGTTAAAACAATTATACAAAAACTAACATCACAAAATATATAATATAAAAAAAAAAAATAATAACGGCAAAACAACAATGACAAATATTTAAAAAAAAATATAAAATCTTGAATGAAACTAACGCCAAAACAATTAATGGGGAATCGAAACCTGGATGGAAATGCATCGAACTAACTTCAAATAATATTTAATGGAAAATCGAAAATTGAATGCAAATGCAAAGCATTAAATTAATCTTAAAAAGTAATTAATAGAAAATTGGAATATAGATACAACCGCATTAAACTAACCTCAAAAGAATAATTAACGGAAAATCAAAACTTGGATGCAAATACATCAAACTAACATAAAAAAATAATTGTCGGAAAATCGAAACTGGATGCAAATACATTGAACTAACCCTCAAAGATTAAATTAACGGAAAATCGAAACTGGATGCAACCGCATTGAACTAACCTCAAATAAAAATTAATTATAAATTGGAAATATGATGCAAATCGTGGAACTAATCTTAAAAATAATTAATCGAATCGGAAACCGGATCAACTAGACCGAACTAATTTCAAAAAATAAACTAGATGCAAATGTATTGGACTAACCTCAAGAAATAAAGCGGAAATCGAAACCTGGATGCAAATTCATTGAACTAGCCTCAAACAATAATTAACGGAAATCGGAAACTAGATGAAAATACAACTTTATCAAATAATAAACGAGAAATCAAAACTGGATGCAAATGCATTAAACTAATCTCACGTGAGAATAATTGCTGAAATCGAACCTGGATGCAAATGCATTGAATTGACCTCAAAGAACAATTAATGTAAAATTGGAAATTGGATGCAAATGTATTGAACTAACGAAGTTAAAAAATAACACCTTAAGAAATTAGAAATTGAATGCAACTGCATTGAATTGATCTCAAAAAATAAATAACTTGAATTGGAAATCGATGCAAAGCTGTATTAAACTAACCTCAAAATATAACGGAAAATCATAAACCTGGATGCAAATGCATTGAACTAATCTCAAAATATAGTTGGGTTATATGTTATGGGAATGCCTCGATAAGTATAGTTTTGCATTTAAAATGATGTTTATCTTATCTCTTTTCCATGTAATTGGGAACTCCTTGCTATTCAAGTAAACTTCAATATATATGAACTTCACCTTATTAGGCAATCTCACAAAACTTCAATCAAACTTCTTTTATTAAATAACAAAATGAAATTGAAGGGTTTTATCAAAGGTGAGTTCTTTTTTTAATAGAAAGTGAGGTTTTCACGCGTTATAAGAAATTTGGTTGAGTGATCAATATAATATTAGTATATAATAGTTCTCAAGATATTTGTAAATATTTTTGAGAATAATTAATATAACATCACCCCGTTAAGTAGATAAGCTTTGAAGATTTCACATAGTGAGTCATGCATAATTTAAAGAATAATTAATGGGAAATCGGAACCCGAATAATCTTCGATGATCCCACATAGTAAATCAAGCATAATTTACTTTTTATGTCATATTTTACAAGGACACTTCTGAGATGGATCATTAGAAGTTAGTATTACACACACCTCATTGGATAATTAAAAGAAAATCGAAGCTGGATTCAAATACATGCGAGCTCAAATAGTAATTAACGAGAAATCGGAAACTTTATGCAAATGCAATAAACTAAACACAAAAAGTAATTAACTAAAAATTGGAAACTGGATGCGATTGCATTAAACTAACACCAGATAATAACTAACGGGAAATTAGAAATTAGATACAAATCTTTGAAAAATATCTAACGGGAAATCAGAAACGGTATGCAAATACATCAAACTAACCTCAGATAATAATTAATGGGAAACCAAAAACTGGATGCAAATGCATTGAACTAAACTCAAAAATAATTAAAAGAAAATAAAAACCGAATGCAATTGCATTAAACTAACCTTATAGAATAATTGGTGAGAAATCGAAACTAAATGCAAATGCATTGAAATAATCTCAAAGAATAATTAATGGAAAATCGTAAACCGGATATAATTGCATCGAACTAACCTCAAAGCATAAATAATCAAAAACTAGATACATATGTATTGAACTAACCTTAAAGAGTTATTCAGGAAAATCGAAACTGGATCCAAATGCAATGAACTAATCTCAAAAAGACTAATTAACTAAACATTAAAAATAGATGAAACTGCATTGAACTAACCTAAATGAATAATTAACGGAAATTATAAATTTGATGTAATCTGTATTGAACTAACCTAAAAAAAATAATTAATGGGAAATCGAAAACTTGATGCAAATGTATTGAACTAACCTCGAAAGAACAATTAACATAAAATCGAAATTAGATGCAACTACATGAACTAACCTCAAAGAATAATTAATGAAAAACAAAAACTGGATGCAATCGCATTAAACTAAAATCGAGATTAACTAACGGAAATCATAAATTGGATGCAAATGTATTGAAATAACCTCAAAAATAGTTAACTGGAAATTGGAAGTGGGATATAACTGCATCGCGATTGATCTCAAAGCATAAATGTCGCTTTTTAGCCTTCTCACATGAGTATTTACGAGTAATTAGGAACTAAAAGCGAAAATGAGTTTATAAAAGCAGGACTCTTTACATGTATGCAAACTGTATAGAAATTGTAAACTATCGAACTAACTAGAAAAACAATTAACGGGGAAATTAGAAATTGGATGCGGATGTATTGAACTAACCTCAAAGAGTAATTGGGGAGATTGGAACACGGATATAAATACAATGAACTAATCTCAAATACTAATTAACTAAACATTGAAAATTGGTCGGATGCAACTCATCTTGAATTAACCTTAATGAATAACTAACGGAAATCATAAAGTAGATGCAATTGCATTTGAACTAACCTCAAATAATAATTAATAGAAAATCGGAAACTTGATGCAAGCTGCATTGAATTAACCTCAAAAGAATAATTAATGAGAAATTGGAAACCTGGATGTAACATACTACATTAAACTAACCTCAAAAAATAATTAAAGGGAAAATCGAAACTTGATGTAAATGCATTGAACTAATAACCCTAAAATATATTTGTATTATATGTAGGGGAATAAATGTCTCGACAAATATAGTTTTGTATTTTTAAGTAGTGTTAGTCATAATTCATTTATTGTGATTGGGAATGTCTGCTATTCAAGTAGCTTTAATATTATCTTCGCCACATTGGGCATTCTCATAAAACTTCAATCAAACTTTTATTGTTAAGTTCTAACAATAAAAGAAATCGATGAAGTTTTATCAAGGTTTGATGCTTCCTTTTTTATAGAGAGTGGTGCAAGAAATTTAAATTAGTAATTAATATAATTTTCATATCTCATAGCTATGCATAGTTCTTAATATTTTTAGAATAATTTAATATAACGACACACCCCGTTAAGTAGGACGCGTTCATGTGATAAATATTTTCAAGTGGGAGTAGTGTATTCTTTGAGGATATGGAAACAATCAATCTATTTTTAGTGATTTGTACACATTAGTACGTAGTTAGAGCGGTGATGATTTATTGCTAAATTACCATAAATCTAATAAAACTATTAAACAAACTAGATCGAGTTTAAGATAATTCCATTTGAAAATTACGGATTAATATCCTAAACCACAAAGTGAAGAAGCTATCTCAATTTGACCCCTTAGTTTTCAAGTACTTATACACCATAATCGCTGCTTCATTAACGATTTTGGTTTATTTTCAATAAAAATATATTTCGATTCGAAAATTTGCCAGTAAATCACCATAAATATAAGAAAACTATTATATAAGCTAGATCGAGTTTAAGATAATTCTATTTGAAAATTACAGATTAATATCCTAAACCACAAAGTGAATAGACTATCTCAATTTGATTCCTTAGTTTCCAAGTACTTATGCACCATAATTGCTACTCATTAACGTATTTCGATTTATTTTCAATAAAAATATATTCGATTTGAAAATTTGTGACTAAATCACTATAAATCTAAGAAAACTATTATACAAGCTAGATCGAGTTTAAGATAATTCTATTTGAAAATTATAGATTAATATCCTAAACCACAAAGTGAAGAGGCTATATAAAGTTGATCCCTTAGTTTCAAAGTACTTTTGCACCATAATCGCCATTCATTAACGTATTTTGGTTTTTATTTTCAATAAAAATATATTACGTTTGAAAATTTGTGTGAGACATTTTGTAAAGCCTTTTCAAAGACACAAAATATTTAATAGATCCCGGGCGTATGACCGGGTTCAAAATCTAGTCTATATACTAAAGCAGAGACCTTTAAAAGATGATTTTCTCTCTCCTATGTGGCACTCTAATATGAGAGTTAGCCTTTTCTCTATCCTATGTGGCAATATGAAAGATAGTATTTTCTAATATCCTACAATTCCACGTACATGGAACCTCTTTGGAGAGTTTGAGTGTATTTCTAATTCTTATATTTGGAGAGTTTGAGTGTATTTCTAATTCTTATATATTTGATCAAATAAAAAAAAATTGCTAAAAAATAAATGATTTGTAGAAAATAATTTCCTATTACGAATCAAACACTTTTAGTGTTCCAATTCTTATATATTTGATCAAATAAAAAAAATTGCTAAAAAATAGGTGATTTGTAAAAACTAATTCCCTATTACAAATCATACAATTTTAGTGTCTATGATAAAACACTGACTTATTTCAAATATATCTTTAACACAGATCAAAACATAGTTAAAACAATTATACAAAAAAATAACATCACAAAATATATAATAGAAAATGAAAATAATAATAATAATAGCGGCAAAACAATAATGACAAATATTTTAAAATATGTATAATCTTGAATAAAACTAACAAAAAAAAAAACAATTAATGGGGAACCAAAAACTGGATGCAAATATATCGAACTAACCTCAAATAATATTTAACTAAAAATCGAAACCGAATGCAAATGCAATCATTAAACAAATCTTAAAAAGTAATTAATAGAAAATCTAAATATGGATACAATTTGCATTAAACTAACCTCAAATAATAATTAATAAAAAAATCAAAACTTGGATGCAAATACATCAAACTAACATCAAAAAATAATTGTCGGAAAATCGAAAACTGGATGCAAATGCATTGAGCTAACCCTCAAAGATTAAATTAACGAGAAATCGAAACTAGATCTGTGCATTAAACTAACCTCAAAGAAAAATTAATTATAAATTGGAAACATAATGCAAATCGTGGAACTAATCTTAAAAATAATTAACGAGAAATCGGAAACCGGATGCAATTGTATTTAACTAATCTCAAAAAATACACTGGATGCAAAACCTCAAGAAATAATTAATGGAAAATCGGAAACTGGTTGCAAATTCATTGAACTAACCTCAAACAATAATTAACATGAAATCAGAAACTATATGCATATGCAACTTTATCAAATAATAAACGAAAAATTGGAAACTGGATGCAAATGCATTAAACTAATCTCACAGAATAATTAACGAAAAATCAGAAACTGGATGCAAATGCATTGAACTGACCTCAAAGAACAATTAACAGGAAATTGGATGCAAATGTATTGAACTAACCGAAAAGAATAATTAACGAGAAATCGAACCGGATGAAAATGCATTGAAAGGCCGATCTCAAAAAAATAAATAACGGGAATAGAAAATTGGATGCAACTGCATTAAACTAACCTCAAAATATAAATAACGGAAAATCAGAAACTGTATGCAAATGCATTGAACTAACCTCAAAATATAGTTGGGTTATATGTTATGGGAATATCTCGATAAGTATAGTTTTGCATTTAAAATGATGTTTATATTATGTCTTTTCCGTATAATTGAGAACTCCCTTCGCTATTCGAAAGTAGCTTCAATATATATGAACTTCTTCTTATTAGGCAATCTTATAAAACTTCAATTAAACTTCTATTATTAAAACAACAAAATGAAGTTGAAGGGTTTTTATCAAAGGCGAGTTATGTTTTTTTTAATGGAAAGTGAGATTTTCACGTTATAAAAAATTTGGTTGAGTGATCAATTTAATATCAATATATAATAGTTTTATATATTTGCAAATATTTTTTAGAATAATTAATATAACAGCACCGTTAAGTAGATAATCTTTGAAGATTTCACATAATGAGTCATGCATAATTTAAAAAATATTTAACGGGAAATCGGGAACTGGATAATCTTCGATGATCCCACATAGTAAATTAAGCATAATTTATTTTTTTTTATGTCATGTTTGCAAGGACACTTCTGAGATGGATCGGTAGAAGTTTGTATTACACACCACATTGGATAATTATAAGAAAATCGAAAACTGGATTCAAATACATAAGCGAGCTCAATGAGTAATTAATGGGAAATCGAAAACTTTATGCAAATTGCATTAAACTAATGATGAGAGAATAACTAACGGAAATTATAAATTGGATGCAAATCTTTGAAAAATATTTAACGAAAAAATCGGAAGCGGTATGCAAATACATCAAACAAACCTCAAATAATAATTAATGGAAACCGAAAACCTGGATGCAAATGCATTGAACTTAACTCAAAAAAATAATTAACATAAAATCAAAAACCGAATGCTGTTGCATTGAACTAACCTCATAGAATAATAATGGTGGTGGGAAATTGGAAACTAAATGCAAATGCATTGAAATAACTTTAAAGAATAGTTAGCGGAAATCGAAACCGAATATAATTGTATCGAACTAACCTCAAATAATTAGAAACTAGATCTGCGGATGTATTGGACTAACCTTAAAGAGTTATTAACGAGGAAATCGGAAACTAGATCTAAATGCAATGAACTAATCTCAAAGACTAATTAATGAAACATTGAAAAATGGATGAAACGCACTTTGAACTAACCTAAATGAATAATTAGCGGTAAATTATAAATTTGATGTAACCGCATTGAACTAACCTCAAAAAAAATAATTAACGAGAAATAAAAACTTGATACAAATACATTGAACTAACCTCAAAGAACAATTAACATAAAATCGGAAATTGGATGCAACTGCATTGAACTAACCTCAAAAAATAATTAACCGAAAACCAAAAACTGGATGCAATTACATTAAACTAAAATAAAAAATTAACTAACTGGAAATCGAAATTGGATGCAAATGCATTGAAATAATTTTAAAAATAGTTAACTAGAAATCCCCGAAAGTCGGATGTAAGCGCATCGCATTGACCTCAAAGCATAAATGTCTACTTTTTTAGCCTTTCTCACATTAGCAATTACTTAGTAATTAGGAACCCAAAACGAAAGTGAGTTTATAAAACGGAGGACTCTTACATGTATGCAAACAAATTATAAACTATCGAATCCAACCTAGAAAAGCAATTAACGAGAAATCTTAAACCGGATGCGGATGTATTGAACTAACCTCAAAAAGTAATTAACGGAGATTGGAACACGGATGCAAATGCAATGAACTAATCTCAAAGACTAATTTGAAACATCGAAAACTTGATGCAATCATCTTTGAATTAACCTTAATGGATAACTAGCGGAAATCATAAATAAGTAGATGCAATTGCACTAAACTAACCTCAAATAATAATTAACGGGAAATTGGAAACTTGATACAATTGCATTGAACTAACCTCAAAGAATAATTAATGAGAAATTGGAAACTGGATCAACGCGTCTTACATTAAACTAACCTCAAAGAATAATTAATGGAAAATAAAAAACTTGATGCAAATGCATAGAACTAATAATCCTAAAACATATTTATATTATATGTAGGGGGAATAAATGTCTCAACAAATATAGTTTTGCATTTTAAATAGTGTTTATTATAATTCTTTTATTGTAATTGGGAATGTCTTGCTATTCAAGTAGCTTCAATATTACCTTCGTCATATTGGGTATTTTCACAAAGCTTCAATCAAACTTCTATTATTAAACCTAACAATAAAAAGAAGTCGATGAGTTTTATCAAGACTTGGTGCTTCCTTTTTATAGAGAGTGGTCAAGAAATTTAAATGAGTAATTAGTATAATTTTCATATCTCATAGCTATCCATAGTTGCTAATATTTTTTAGAATAATTTAATATAATGACACCCGTTCGTAGGACACGTTCATGTGAAAAATCTTTTCAAGTGGGAGTAGTGTATTCTTTGAGGATGGAAACAATCAATCTGTTTTAGTGATTTGTACACATTACGTAAGCCGAATGGTGATGATTTACCGCTAAATCACCATAAATCTAATAAAGCTATTATACAAGCTAGATCGAGTTTAAAATAATTTTATTTGAAAATTACGGGTTAATATTCTAAACCACAATGTGAAGAGGCTATCTCAATTTGATCCCTTAGTTTCCAAGTACTTATGCACTATAATCGTTGCTTATTAATGTATTTCGGTTTATTTTAAATAAAAATATATTCTTATTCGAAAATATGCCGCTAAATCACCATAAATCTAAAAAAACTATTATACAAGATAGATAGAGTTTAAGATAATTCTATTTGAAAATTATGGATTAATATCCTAAACCACAAAGTGAAGATGCTATCTCAATTTGATCCCTTAATTTCCAAGTACTTATGCACCATAATCGCTGGTCATTAACGTATTTCTATTTATTTTTAATAAAAATATATTCTAATTCGAAAATTTGTGTGAGACATTTTGTAAAGCCTTTTCAGCACACAAAATATTTAATAGATCCCGAGCGTATGCCCGGGTCCAAAATCTAGTTTCATAACTGAAAATTAGGGCAGGAAATTAAACCGAGTTGAACCAGAATATGTCGGGTTCGTACATATTTTTCTAATTGTATTTAAATTCGGGTCAGATAGGTTCGGGTTCGGATTTAGATATATATTTTGAGTAATTTTTCACATATTTTTAGTATTACTGATTTGATTTGGAGTTCAAATTCAGATAAAATATTTGGAAAAAATCCGGATTCAGGTTCGGTTTGGATATTATGAAAAAAATTAGATTTGGATTTGGATATTGGCATATCCTACCCGCACCCACATCCCGTTTCCTGCCCTACTGAAAATACTTATCAACAAGCTACTTGTATGATTGTTCAAAGTCCAAAGAGAAGACAATTAATTTTAACAAAAAAACAAGTGAGAAGACAATTAATGCCTGAAATTGCCCATTGGTGGCATACACATAGATTGTGGAGTTCGAAACAAAGTTATAGTCCATCCAAATCAAATGCTAATACATTATGGAAGAAAAAAAAAGTCAAATGCTAATACAAGTGTGCATTTCTTTTTGAATAATAACTTTGGAGCTTTCCATATGGATATACAAAATATTAGAATCACGTTCATGAGGGAAGAGTTGTTATTCGTGCTTTCGGCCCGGATTTGCTCAAGGCACTGAGAAACAGTTTGCTCAAGTAGAATTATGTTCCATAATAGAATTGTTAATTTTGGATTTTTACGGTGGTAATAATATTATGTCTTAAATTTTGAGTCCAATGACTTTCTATCTCTTTAAAAGTAAATTTAAAGTCGATAAAATGGAAATTTAAAGTCAACATATTTTACTTCTCTATCATTATTTTTACATGTATATATCTGAAAAATTTTTATTTTCATCTCTATTTTACTTTCTATATATAGTGAGTAAAATAGAGATAGAGAATAGAATCCTTTGTATATATAAAGAAGAAATTAATGATAGAGAGTAAAATCTGTTGATTTTAGCTCTATTTTTAAAGGGATAGGGAGCTATTGGACTCAACCTTATCAATTATAGCATTCGTTCAAAGGTTGGCTCATGCCACTAGGGCTGGAAAATGGTGCGGGTTTTGACCCGAATCCGACCCGATTCAAACCCATTTCAACAGTTTGGACTTTAATAATGAGTCTGAATAAAAAAATGGTTTGGATATGAATTATCCATTTTTAATTCGGGTTCAAATATGGTTTTATTCTAAATGGTTTAGATCTTCCTAAATCCGAATCCAAAATGTAAAGTTGTGTTTAATATATTTTCTAAATAAATATCTTCTCTAGTCTCTACTTAAATATTTTCCAAATAAGTATCACACAATTCGGGTCGGGTCGGATCCGATTATACTATTTAAAGAAATGGTTCGAATATGGTATGATATTTTGGATCTATTCGGGTCATGGATATAGATCTGGTTTTGTGTTGAAAAAATGGATTTAGGCATGGTTATAGTCTGATCCGACCCGAACATGCTCCATTTCTAGCCCTACATGCCACAGATTGATTGGTATGTTCCAAGTATCTAAAGTCCAAACACTCAATCAGTATAGTTCTTAAGTCTTCCACACCCAAAACTATCCATTTTAAGTTCAGAAATAACTTCATGATTAGAAATAATGGATAAAGTTGAAAATGTTATGTATCTAGGATTCTTGATAGATCCACACCCAAAGCTATACTTCATTTTAATTTTTCACACGTTCGGATAAAGTTGGGCGACATACTAGCAAGGTCATGGACACGTCTTAACTAATTTGCGTTTCTCTAATCTTCTCAATTCAAGTGATCATTTCCCATAAAAACCCATACCTAGACCCACCTAGAAGTTTCAGGAATCTGAGGCCCACAGATCAAAGATTGAAATTGGCAAACCAAAATAATTCTGGCAATTGAATTAGTGCAAAGAAATCACTTGGAATATGGTAGCCTCTTATTAAACAGTTATCAATATTGAAAATTTGGCACTGACAAAAGCTTACATAGGCTTCAATATCAGGTAGTTATAAGGCCCAATAATATGTCAATTGAAAGTATGGACTTATATCCAGTCCAGCCCAACCAAACGCCAAAGTGGTGAGAAGACGTGTAAACCGTCCAACATTACTATTGTACATTTGTACGGTCAATCAATGTCTCAAGTTTCCCACCACCTCGTATTCGTAACACCACCAACTAAAAAAAGAGTTTGTGTTGTCTTCGATCTCAAATAATCGCAACAAAAAAACTAAAAATAGCAAATACAGTGTTCGATCTCAAAAACTAATTTAAAACAAAATGCAGACGTGATGGACTGAATGGATATTGAAAAGGGTAAACCAAAATAATATAGAAAAAGTTTTGTTTAAACATTATTAATTAATTAATTAATTTTGACTAGTATTCCATTAGAAGTTGGAAGTTTCTAGGAAACTCTGCATGGCACATGGCACAACATCATTAACACCTGTTATTGTTCTTTCTCTTCATCTCTGATTATTTAAATAATATAATTGAACCATCCACCATCCATTATTTTAATAAAATATAGTTGTTGAACAAGACAAGGACATACATTTGAGTATCTGGAAAACGTTTACTATTTCTAGCTTGGGTGTTTTATTTTGGAAATTGGGTTGCTCAGTTTCAACGGTCTTGAATAAGGTGTGGATTTTATCTTTTTTTGGATTGTTTATGTGTTAATTTGTTGTATGGTGAGATTTTTTGGTTGGAGCATTCCTAAAGTTTTAAACTTTTGTAGATATTTAAGGATTAGATCATTTTGAATACTTGTTAGTTAATATGTGCATTTGAAGGTTTGATTGGTTAGTTGACATTGGAATTTCATAGAAATTTTGAAATTTGAGAGCTGGAATTGGGAATTAAGGGCCGATTTTGTAGAATATTATATGTGTATGGGCCATGTTCTACAAGATCAAAGTGGAGAATCAGAGGAAATGGATAGAGAAGCTACCAGGGAATCTCCTCTCAGGGAAATTCGAAGTACTCGAAATCGATTCCCTGGAGCTGTGAGACTAAAAGCTTATAGATTTGATGGATTGGGAAATTTTGATAACAAGGAATGGGATTTATCAGAAGGTACTGGTAAAGAAGGTATTGGTAAAGAATTTTGTTGGTATCATGTTGAAATTCCAAGGGGTAATCATAAGCTCTTAGTATCAGCACAATACCTTATTGACGTCTTATGTCCTCCATTGAAACTTCAAGACATTCTTTCGCTTGTGAGCAATGGACCCTTTTGTGGGCATGTTGATGGAGCCTTGGTATTCAGGGTGAATTCACCAGGTCCTGCTCATAGTGATTTTACGATTCGAATCGCTGCAAGGATTACCGAGAACTCTGTGATTACTGTATCTTTGGGACGTGTTGCGCGGTTAGGGTTCTCGCCTACTGGTCAATCACTTCTTTCAGAGGTTCCTAGTGTAGAGAGTCCCAGTGTGGCTGGAGGTCAGGAGAACGACGAAAATAGCATTGTTATTATGGAGCATGTTCTTGAATTTTTTTTGACAATGAATCACTCGGAGGAGGCCGATAATCCGGTTCCTAAGACTGTCTCAAATCTCGTTGTTCATGTTCTCGATACACATGTGGATCACCTTCAAGATATAGTGACCAAGCTTGAGATGGATTTGGATTCTGTTGAGCTCCATATGGATAAAGGTAACTTTTGCTGAAACAGTTCTTTCTGTTGTCATTTCTCTTTTCCTCGTCAATGATTATTTCACACTGAGGTGGTTCACCTCTTGGTGTCATTTCGTTCTGTGCATCCCCCATTTCTCTATGTTTGTACAGTATTATAATTACGTGGTTTGGGTTAAGTCTTGAGCTGGAATATTTTTTCTTTGTGTATGCTCAAAATAATTCAACAAATGCTAATAAGTTCATTGTTTTAGGTTATAATTATGCTGGCTGTATTGGTTTCTCACACAATCACCTTTCCCCACCATTTATGTGTTAAATAATAGGTTCATTTATACTATCTAGTATGTGGCCCCCAGATAGTGCTTTGCATACACATCTCTTCTTTAGCCTGGATCTATGAGGTTGAGTTGTTGCTTCGCCAATACAAAGGTTAGGTGTTGAAACTAATATCTTACAAAGTTTATGCACTGTTTAATATTTCTAATTGTGTCTACATCAGAAATATCTTAAGCTTGCCCTAACCTCAATCTAATGGTTGTATGAAATGAACTTCGTGATGTGTTTCTCAGTTTGCACCACAAAAGATATTCTTGATCATCACTTGAGTTTTGTTAAACATGTCTCACTCTTTACTTTAAGAGGACAAGTTGAGGTCATTAAATCATAAGTATAGAAAAGAAAGCTAACGTTTGATGAACAATAGAGCCAAAGTTGTTGTCATTGATGCCTAGAAGTAGACCCCCCACCCCCTTTCTTTTGGGAGATCAGAAAAGTGGTTCTTTAAACCAGAACCCGTATTTTTAATTAATATTTACTCTCGATTACTAAAAGATTAAAGTCATTTATGATTTTCAATGCTACTTATCTGTATATAATTCCTTATTAGTCGTTGAGATGATACAATGTCATTAACCAATTCCATTCTGACATTTTTTTTTAAAGTATTGGTTACTTGTTAGTAATATCGTTCGAGTAGTTAGTAAAACCTTTATGAAATTCAATTCTTTGAGACACAGAGACAGCATTTAAAACTCCCTTTGAAACTTTAAAGTTAAGAAGATGAGCTTGAAGATGCGTACAATACCGTCACCACGATGGCATCATCTTCAGAAACACCACATGCCATAGTCCATAGAACTACTAAGTTTATCTTTCACTACCCTACCTTCACCACTGACATCATTGATTTTGTCATCATGCTGACTTCTGAACAATCATGGTGCACCGACATGAGTTTCGCACCATCATTTAGTTGTTGTTTTTTAGAGCTCCAAATGACATATAGCTCAGGGCGTCATGTCTTCATTCCATAGTACAATCGAAGTGTAAGTGGATACGTTATTCCATTGGCAGTTTATTTATGCGAGACTTATAATTCGTCTTAATGTGATAAAGAAAATATGCATTTCAGTTGAACTGTCCCCTTCCCTTTCTCTGGTTTCAGCACAATAACTTTAACACAATAAATTTAATAAATCTCCCCTGGTTAATGGGTTCTCTCTAGATTTTGTAACATTCAGCATTGCTTTTTAAGGGTTTACAATTGTTTTTCACAGTGAGCAAACAAGGGACCTCAAACAAGAGAAAAATTGGTTGGTTGACTTTCTAGAGTAGAAGAAGGAAAAATAACAATAGAAAAAGAGAATATAGTGGGAAACGTTGATAATGCGTTCTGGAAATACTTTGATCTTTATACGATTGACTTCTCTTCAAGTGGCACGGTGGGAATTACATGTTATACTAGTATCAAGTTTGTTTCTGTAGCAGCAGTAAGGTTTTTGAGGGTTGAGGAACATTATCCTGTTATTGAGTCTTCATAATTTTCAATTGAATAAAAGTACGACATGTGACCTCATAACCTTTGTTGCAGGTGGTTTTGCTTTAAAGAAACAAATGATGGATGACAGAAGATTCCCAAAAATGCATCTGAATTTGCAGCGCCTCCTGCAGGTAGTTTCTCAGGCTGAAGTCACTCGTGTTGATTTAAGTAGAAAAGCTAGTGTAATATTCTTCAAATAGATCAAGTATAGTCCTGTGGACTAAACTGTAAAAGGTGCTCCTACATGCTTGTTATCATGCATTTCTATTCTGATGAACTATTGCATGCACTGCACCAGCTAAATCTCGGTCCAATCCATGAGCTTGCATGGTTGTTGGAAGAAATCTTTTATATGTGAGTTATAATATAATACTGGTAGCTGTGGGCACCTGCAGTGCTTTATACATGTGTGGTGTATCCATTCCAGTTGAATTCCTAGATGAAACTTTTTCTACCTTTTAATTGTGAACTCATGAGAAGAGGTCTGGAGACCTTATCACGAGTCGCATGCCAAACGATCATGGTTCTAAATTTAGTGTTTGTGTAACCCAGGTAATTGCGCATGGGGAACAAGTGTTTCCACGTGTCAAAGAAAAATGTGCTACCAAGGCCTGGTTCTCTGGTGAAGATGTTGTTGCTTTAGAAGAGTTAATCGGGCGGATCAGGAGACTAAAAGAGAACGTTGGTTTTATAGCAAATCGTGTCACAGCAATCCAGGCTGGTCTAGACAGCTGGCAGGCTGAGCAAATAAACAGGAAGCTGTACTATCTCTCATTTCTTTCAATTATATTCCTTCCACTGTCCATTGTCACTGGAGGTAAACTCTCTGTTCAGTTCAATTGTTTTGCTTTGCAGTTCCACAGTTTTCCTGCATGATTTTGATTTTATTGAGAATTATTCAGTCAAATATCCACTTCTCTTAACAGTATTTGGGATGAACGTGGGGGGCGTGCCATGGACAGGGCAGAATAATCCTCTCCTAAAAGAAGGGTTCCGAAATGTCATGTTGATCTGTGTTGCAATGGTACTTCTTGTACTGCTTTGCTTTATTTTCCCAGCTCTTTATGTCCGCTTGGCTTCTTGGAGGAAGCAAATGCTATTGAAGAGAAGTTGGTCTCTGAACAGGAAGTCCTTCTTTAGAAGAAATGTTGAAGGTAGAACTCAAGAAAGAAGCGGCTACCTACGGATATGATTAGACTCGTGTCCTTATGCCACCAGTGCGAAGTTGCTTGACCCAGAGGGGTTCAGTGATCTGCAATTCAACCTTGAGGTTTTCGCGACATGTCTTCCACAGTGCTCAGAAATTAACGTCTGTGTATATCATCCTCTTCGCATCATTTGTGATATGCCCAACTGTATCAATGGATGAGAATAAGTCAGCAAACACTCAGTGCCCATCGATAGAGAGGAAAGCAGCTTCTTGCCAATTCTGGGCTGCAGGTGTTGATATTTCTGTCGGTATTCAATTTGATTCATTATTTCAGGGTTCTTAACATGCCCAGTTTCTGAATAATAGACTGAAACACATGCAAACATGTTTACTGTAAAATGTATATTTTTGGCCGAGTTTTGGAACTATAATTACCTTCAGATAGTTGTGATGTCCTTGAAAAAAAGTAGCCTAGTCTAAAAGTTTTAGTTGCGCCAATAATGTCCCAGAGAACCCCTGCCATAATGTGTTTCTATATTGTTGAAACCTATACTGGGTAGTCTCATGCTTAAATTTGAGTTTTAGCCTGCACTTGGTACAAAAGCCGATCTGGAAGAGCATTACTTGGTAAACCGGAAAGTGAAAATGAAGTGTTTCAAGGACTTTGATGGTCTTGGTGGTGAGCCTCAACAAATTTCAGTATCAAAGGTGATACAAATCAGCCAAAACTTTGACTATAAAAAATTTGGCATTCTTCATATAACTTTCAGGGTCAGATTCCCAGCGCCAAAGCCCTACCATGCAGATCGATACAGGGCCCGGCCTTATTGTTATTATCTTTTGGACATGTTATTACTGTTAATCACATCAATGGAAAATTGCTGCTTTATAGAGAGTGACATCTCTAATCAGATACACAAGAAGCATTCCAACATGAATCCACAATCTGATATTGCAAAACATGGGTGGTTTATCCGTTTATGTGGCTACTAGCTAAAAGAGCTCGGATAGGGCATGGGTGGTTAGTTTTAGGATGATGATGTTGGTACGTGGCATCATTGCATCGTGAACCTTATTCCCACCTTAAGAATGTTAGAAAGTCTTTCTCAAATTTTTATTATTTTTAATTATTTAGTTTTATATCTTTGTTTTTAACATTTCGTTTAACTGTAATCACTTATGGCCGTGCGTGCATGGTGCGTTTCTACAAAACCTCACAGGTAGATTTCAATTAAGGAACTTCGGTCATAGTGTCATCTTAAGAATTTAGGATATGAATTTCTGAGTCCCACATGCTTACATGCCCATGAGACACGGACTGTTAGTTGACCCTAAGTGTATAACACACGATTAGAACAAGTTGATGCTCTGAGTTATTCACCTAATTTTCTTATTACCGTCTAACACATATATATGATGTATCTTTCTGTATATGGACGAAGAATCACTGTCATTGTTGGTGTTTAAAATCTTGTTCAACGTTGTTAGATCTGAAGTTTAAAACAAGAAAATTAATGGTAGAATACGAGAGAGGCTCAGAGCAAGTCCAATGGGGGTGCTGCTATATGTGCTAGAACGAGTATAGCCCCTGGACATATAGGTTGTCGTATTGCAAATTTGCAATATATATATATACTGAGAAAAGAAAGTAATTGAATTTCAAATAAAAAAATAATAATTTTTTTTTTTTTTTTTTTTGAGTTTAACCGCCATCAGTCACCAACCCCACAAAGGAAAACACTAAAAATGGCAAAAATCATTTTTTTTATTCTCTTTCCTCTTTTATCAACAACCAACCATTCTCTCGCTCAATGGCGATGGCAATGGCGCTACGCAAACTTTCTTCTTCTGTCCACAAACCAATCCGTCCTCTCTTCACTGCTGATACTTTCTATCACATGGTTCTTTCTCTTTCTTTTATCTCTATTCATTTCTACGTAGTTTTTTTTTTTCTTCTCTTTATACTGATTTGTTTTGTTTGTTGGGCAGACATCTTTGCCGAATGAAGTTGTATATGAGAAGGAGAAAAACAACTCTGTTCCTGTAATAAGCCGAATATGTTTTATCTTTTTTTTTTTTATAGAATCTCATTCATTCATTCATTAAGATCTGTGATTGTTTATATATGTATATATATTTGTTTTGTTTTGATATTCAGTGGCCGAAGCAATTGAATTCTCCATTGGAAGTTGTTGATCCAGAGATTGCTAATATTATCGAGCTTGAGAAAGCTAGGCAATGGAAGGTGATATTATTTTCTCTTTACTTTGAATCTGTAGTTGAAGTTTGAGCAATCAAGTTTTCTTTGGTTTATCTTCTTTTTCTTAAATTTACAACTGAAAAGTTTTTTTTTTTCGAGGTTACTTACTAATTGAATTACTTGTTTTGTGAAGGGACTGGAACTCATTCCTTCAGAGAATTTCACTTCACTCTCGGTTATGCAAGCGGTTGGGTCTGTCATGACCAACAAGTATAGTGAAGGATATCCTGGTGCTAGATACTATGGAGGAAATGAGTATGACAATCCATTATTTTGTTTTCATTTCCATTACTTCTCTTCTATAGTAGCTATTGTTGTTTATTTCACAATGAACAAGTGTTTTGGTTCTATGGTTAATGTTCATATGTTGCCTTGCGTCAATACAGGTACATTGACATGGCAGAAACTTTATGTCAGAAGCGTGCACTGGAGGCGTTTCGGTTGGACCCTGCAAAATGGGGAGGTAAATTCTTATGATGTAAGCTTATTTCAATAGAAAAGTCCTATATAGGTTTTTGTTTCTCTTCACCCTTTTGGAGGTAGGTTGTTCAATTCAATGTGGCTTGCAATTTAGGCACTTAGGCTGCTATTGGTATGAAAGTAAATCTTATGAACGTTGCTTGACAATAATGATATTTTATTTTCTGTATCACTGTAACATATGACGCGAACTTGATTGAAATTTTGCCAAAGACAATATTAACAACTTTTCCCTCTAGTAGGAGTTGCTTTTCAGTAGTTTTATATCTGTTTCAATGTGATGCTTTCTTTCGTTGTCTTACTTACCTTATATCTTGCAGTCAACGTGCAGTCCCTGTCTGGGTCTCCTGCTAACTTCCAAGTTTATACTGGACTTCTGAAACCTCATGAGAGAATCATGGCACTTGATCTTCCTCATGGTGGGCATCTTTCACATGGGTATCAGGTGCTTACTATTTTTCCTCATTCAAATTATAGTCAGTTGAAGTGAATGATACCTTTCCAGAGTGACTTTCTGCATAGTTTTCTTTCTTAAATGTGCACTTTCACTCTTTATTCTAGTAATGTGGAAAGTCTATTCGGTCTGTTTGGCATTTATCTACTGGATTTTGTTTTTTATTTTTGTTTTTAAAATTTCTATTACAATCATTCTAGATGTATTATTTATTTCGAAAAACCACATATCTTTATCAGTATCTTGAACTTACAATACTTTTCCAATATCCTAAAGCACATTTCTATGGACTTGAAACTCCTACGATCCAGTAGGATTTATAAAACCACCTCTTCTGGTGATGTTTTTATTGCATACTGAAGTACTGAACTGGAAAAATGTAAAAGATTTTTACAGTTGTTAATATTTTTATTATTCTAATGCAAATCCAGAGTGAGCATATGATACTTTCCATTGTAATAGCATTTTGTTTCTACATGCGAAGATTTTCTTGGGCTAGAACTCACCATCTTATTTGCTCGTGCAGACTGACACCAAGAAGATATCCGCTGTGTCTATATATTTTTTGAGACAATGCCATATAGATTGGATGAGAGCACTGGTTATATTGACTATGACCAGGTATTGTTTTATTTTTGTATTTTGGCTGCCTTGTTTCAGTTGTACTCCAGGATGTGTTTCCATATAAGAAACATTATGCACTTATTGGCAGCATTTTTCTAGTTTTCTAATTCCAATCCAGATCATAAAATCATTTAAGGTAGTAGCACGAAGAGGAGTGAACTGGGAAATTTAAGTGAGGTGTCTGGATTTCTCAATAAGCTTACGGCTAAACTCAGCGCCGCTCTTCAGTGAGACATGGTAGAATACAATGCATAAGAATGAAATTTACGTCTCATTCTAGTTATTGGGCCGCTCTTAGGTGTGCTACCTTGACCAGTGATAATCTTAGGAAGGAGAAATGATTTTGGTAAGAATTCTACTCCTTAAGTAAGATTGACGTCAAATAGGTTAGTCTTGCCATATTTTGACCCATGGATTTTTTCTTTTCTCTCTCTCTCTCTCCTCCCCTCTCTCTGTCTGTTCTGCCGTGAAGTTAATGATGCTAGTTTAGTGATGGGCCTCTTAACATTGTTTCAATTGAGGGTATATTCTCTGAAGGCTAATTCACTTTGGTGCTTGGTTCTGTAACATTGGGTGTTCCTCATTTTCATTGAAATCCTCCTTGAGGTCCTTATGAGATATAAGAAGAGATTCTAATAATCAACCAAGCTTTTCATTATTCATTAATGGCGTTACCGAGTTTCACTCTTTCTCTTTCTTGTTACAAAAGTGTGGAATGAAAAAAATGAATGATCTTTCTCCTGTCTCTTTCTCTCACTTCCCTCTGCTGAGAATGTTGTGGACTGAATTGACTTGTTGTGACTTGTCTTTTTCTGTAGCACCCTTTCTCCTTTTATAGCTGCTTCACATGGGCTTCATCCAATAGCTTTATGCCATGTGTCCATTCCTTTTCCTTTCTCTTCTACCTGCAATTTATACTAATATATCGGCTCTCTTGCGATATTGTATTAGAAAATTATTGAAATATTGGCGAATATCGTTAGTATACGATATTTGGCCACCACAATGATGTCCATGAAGGCATTCTTTTTTATGGTTCAAGGTGTGGGAAGAGTTCAGGGGGATTCTGTTTGGGTATTATATTTTGGTAGAATTCCATTATGTATTGTCATGTGGGGCAGCATCACAGATTGCGTAATTGGGGATTTGATCTTTTATCTGCTGTATTAGCTGTTTCATGTGTTGGCCATGTAGTCCCACTATATTATCTTGTATCTAATAGTCTCTATTGTTCGTATGAAAAAAGAAAACAAAGAGAAATGAATATTGGTACGTGCTTGTAAGTATTTTAAATAAATAGAGGTCACTTGAGAAATTAGGGAAAAGGAAAGATAAAGGAATACCTAGTTGGGTTATTTATGGATCTCAGAGTTTGTAAAATCAGCTTAGTAATTATTAGATTGTTCCTATGGTATTGGGAGATAGAACAAAAAGTAGTGAATTTTGTTACAATTATGAGGATAATCATATCGTTTCTGATACGCCCAATCACAAGGAAGGATGCTTGGAGCACATCTAATTATAAATTGTTATTAAATAAAGTATAACTGTACATGTCATTTAAATAGGAAGAATTTGTGAGTTTCTTGAAACCTACGTTTCCCATTTTATTTTCATTTGACTTCTCTAGAGTTTGCTCATTACATATATTATGCATATTGTTTTCTGGTCGCACTTTTTCTTATTTGAAAGATTTCTATGTGGATATTTAATTACAGTTGGAGAAAAGTGCCACACTCTTCAGGCCAAAGCTAATCGTTGCTGGTGCAAGTGCTTATGCACGCCTCTATGATTATGCGCGTATTCGCAAGGTAAACTTCATTATATTGAAATATACTAATCAAGCAAGGGATCATCCATCACTTCTTTATTTTTTGGGTTTTTTGTTTTGTTTTTGTCTCTTGTTTTTTGTGCTTTGTTGTTTGACACGTTTACTTGGATACTACGGCGGAAATGTGAGGGAAGATAGATCTTATAGTCTTATGTGTGTTTACTATGTGCCTATGTTCAAAATTTTATTGTAACTCTGATTTAAGACAAAGTTGTAATGGATTTGACAGGTCTGTGACAAGCAGAAAGCTATCCTATTGGCTGATATGGCACATATTAGTGGATTGGTTGCAGCTGGTGTCATTCCATCTCCTTTTGAATATGCAGATATAGTGACCACCACAACCCACAAGTCACCTCCGTGGGCCACGTGGAGCCATGATCTTCTATAGGAAAGGGCTGAAGGAGGTTAACAAAAAAGGAGAAGAGGTAATTGCATGTTGGCCTGTTTTGTATTGAAGTTGAGATTATGGTTGGAATACCTGCATCACCGATCAAAAAGTAACTGGAAGGAAAGCTCTCAAAGTAAGTAGTCGCAATGATGATTAACGTTTCTATTCCATTTTGAAGGTCATGTATGATTTCGAAGACAAAATCAATGCTTCTGTCTTTCCTGGGCTTCAGGGTGGTCCACACAATCACACGATTGCTGGTTTAGCAGTTGCTTTGAAACAGGTTTGACTTTGTGATCTTCTTTAACCAACTGTTGATAAGGTGGAAACCTTCTTGGAATTAGTAAGTGGAATATTGTATTGCTGGTAGCAGTTAATCAAATGTCTCTAAGCACATGATGGTAATAATACATATGCCCGTACAGATTGGAGTTGGACATGTGAGATCCTATGTTATTAAACTTGCATAGATTAGTGGATGTTTTTGTAGTTCATTAAAGATGTACAATATGGATGATGGCCAAAACACTGGAAACGCTCTTCATACTGATAAAGTGATAATTGATATATAGTTTGTAGTATATTAGTGATAACAAGCTCCTTTCAACTTATTACTTTTGCGGTAAAATTATATTGAATGTAGGCATGATGTGTGTCTGCTCTCATTCATTGGTACCATATTGTTGCAGGCTACCACTTCAGAGTATAAAGCCTATCAAGAGCAAGTCCTCAGTAACTGCTCAAAGTTTGCCCAGGTATAATTACTGAGACGTTTACTCAATGTACTGGCGCTGCATGTCCCAACTGGCTTCAACTTTTTGTTTTTTTTTTCTCCAAAGTTAGTCATTAGTGGTCTCACATTAATGTTTGTTTGGTTAATACATGTGGTCAAATAGAATTTTTGTCTGTCCTTCTAATTTCCAAATTTTAACTTTGTGCAGACATTGACTGAGAAGGGTTATGACCTCGTCTCTGGAGGAACTGAGAACCATTTAGTATTGGTGAATCTGAAAAACATGGTGAAAGATTTTTCCTCTTAACTTCGCAGAACCAACCCTTTCTTCTTGTAACTAAAGTACCATACGATTCTATACCATTACCATGTTTTTTTAGTTTGGGGGGGAGGGCGGCAACAGCTGACTTAATCATCATTTGACTAGCATACATATGGTTCTATACCAAGAATATGCTTGTTACATTACATAAAAGAATTGTACAAACTAAATTCTCAATATGACTATCAGAACTTCAATCACGGGCTATTTGTTCCTGTAGGGTATTGATGGATCGAGAGTTGAGAAGGTGCTGGAGATGGTTCACATTGCTGCCAACAAGAACACTGTTCCAGGGGATGTGTCTGCCATGGTTCCTGGAGGCATCCGGATGGGTAGATGCATCTTCCTTGTATCTCTATTTAGTTTATTTCTTGTGTGTTTTCATTTTAAGACCAAGTACTGCAGACTGATGAGCTTCCTTCCTCTTTGGTGGTTCACAGGAACCCCAGCCCTTACATCAAGGGGCTTTCTCGAGGAGGATTTTGCCAAAGTGGCAGAGTTCTTCGATGTTGCTGTGAAGTTGGCTCTGAAAGTTAAAGCCGAAACCAAAGGTCGTAATGTTACCAGTTTTTTATCCTACAGATAGTTCCTGAGAAATTTTGTTCACTTGCATGGCATGAATTCTTATGAATGCAAGGCTTGTTAAAATTTCTAATATGAGATGCATTATTTTGTGGGATTTTGTGAACCAGGAACAAAGTTGAAAGATTTCTTAGCCACAATCCAGAGTAGCAGTGACATTCAATCGGAGATTGCAAAAATCCGCAATGATGTTGAGGAGTATGCCAAACAATTCCCAACTATTGGGTTCGAGAAAGAAACAATGAAATACAAGAACTAAGGTCAAGGGTCTTAAAAATATGCAAGGTACACATGAATCCACTCAAAATCAGTACTTAACTTTTAGAGTGATTTCAAATTATTCACAAGTTATTTATGTAGGGCGGTGTAATGTAGTATTTTTGTATTTTTCTTTCAAGCGGTTTTTTTTTAGGATACATCATATCCTCTTATGAATGTTTAAATAATTCCAACCAATCTGATATAAAACGTCTGTAGTCACTACTCAGTGGAGTCTTCTGTCTTTGCGAACTACCAGTTATTATTCAAATTTTATTCTTCTCTTAAAACAGTTTTGTTTTTCGTACAGTCCTCAACTGTGTTGCGTTAGATCAATGTAACCGGTTCCTCATTGTATATTATCTGTGGAACAGGGACTGCCTGGAGCTTGTATGTTTTCTCAACTAAATGGAGGTGAACTTGAGAAGAAGCCATATTCTAGGAATATACTTATCAAGGATGGAATGTTGGAGAGCTCACAGTTCTAAATGAAGCATAACTTTTGATTTATTTCTTCAACCAATAAATGTATATTATACTTACTTTTATTTGATAAGTAGATCTATGGTCTCATTCCATATCTGTCTCTGCTCTTCTTTAGTTATGACTTCATAGGTGCCTGAAATGTTCTTCATCACTTAAGAAGATACTAAAGTAATTTATATATACCGGATTATATATAACGCATGGTGCCAGATATCAACACATGTAAATGTACCAACGACTTACATAAAGGCTGAAGCTGAAAAGCAATAAAAGAAAAAAATGGAAAGCAGTGGAAATTTGGACAGCCAAAGGCAAAAACCAATATAAATATTGACGAAAAGAGGCTATAGTATACTATTTCGAGGACAAACTTGATGGACTTTTAAGTTGTGATTTTCGAGGATGATGTTAAACTGTCATAACGGTCATTTTCAAACTCTTTTAACTGAAAGTGAAATTTGAAAAAATTAACTAACTAACAGTTTCTCCTTCCCTCCACAATTTTATCCAACAAGATCATTCTAGATAACGTATTCTTTTTCCTTCTTCTTTTAATTAATGGCCTCTCTTCCATCTGTTGCTGTAACCGGTGTCACTCAAAAGCTTGACTTGGAATACAGAAAATTCTCTCAACATTATTCCATTTCCACAGATAAGGTAATTAATTCAATCTTGTGTTCAACAACTTTAAGGTTCTTTCTATCTATCTATAAGGTTTAAATGTACTTCACTTTAAATGTTGCAGAACACAAACATTTCATACCAAAGAAGTTATACTAGCAAACCATCAGAGAAAAACATTGATCCTAAAAGCTTGGATTATAGAGAAGCACTTTCTATCTTAAAAGAAAGTAGTGTCGTCGAATCTGCTGTCTATGTTCCTATTTTGCAAGAATGTATAGACAACTATTCAGTTTCAGAAGCTCAAATGATTCACACCCATGTTATAAAAACAGGATGTCATGAAGATATGTTTCTTATGACATTTCTTATAAATGTTTATACCAAATGTGGGGCTATGGATTTTGCGCGTGGAGTTTTTGATAAGTTGTCTAAGAAGAATGTTGTTACTTGGACTGCTTTGATAACAGGTTACGTTCGCAATTCTGAGCCTGAATTGGCCATCAGAGTTTTTCTAGAATTGTTGGAATCTGGGGCTTATCCGACGAATTACACTTTGGGGGCTGTAGTAAGTGCTTGTTCTTCTTTGTATTTAGTTGGCATGGGGAAGCAAATTCATGGCTATATTGTTAAGTACAATATTGAGTCTGATACTAGTACAGGGAATGCAATATGCAGCTTATATTCCAAATGTCGTCGTTTTGATTTAGCGGTTAAAGCCTTTAGAAGGATCCCTGAGAAGAATGTAATTTCTTGGACAACGATGATATCCGCTTGTGGTGATAACGGTGATGCTATGTTGGGTTTGAAAATCTTTGTTGAGATGCTCTTAGATGGCGTTGAACCGAATGAGTTCACACTGACTAGTGTCTTGAGCTTATGTTGTGTAATGCAGGCTTTGGAATTCGGAGAGCAGGTTCACTCCTTGAGTATCAAGTTTGGATGTGTATCTAACCTACCCGTTAAAAATTCAATCATGTATTTGTATCTGAGATCTGGAAAAACAGACGAGGCACAGAAACTGTTTAGTGCAATGGAGACAATCAGTTTGGTTACATGGAATGCGATGATTGCAGGCTATGCCCAAATGATGGAGAATGAAAAGAATGTTTTGAAAGCTCAACATAGTGGAACAGATGCGCTTAACATCTTTCTTAAACTGAACCGATCAAGCCTGAAGCCTGATTTGTTCACCTTTTCAAGCATCCTAACTGTGTGTAGCAGCTTGGTGGCAATAGAACAAGGTGAACAGATCCATGCCCAGACCATCAAAACTGGGTTTTTATCCGATATCGTTGTTGGAAGTGCATTGGTTAACATGTATAACAAATGTGGCAGCATTGAGAAAGCGACCAGAGCCTTTGTCGAGATGCCCACGAGAACACTGATATCTTGGACGTCGATGATCACAGGATACGCTCAGCATGGACGGTCTGCCCAGGCTTTACAGCTTTTTGAAGATATGAGACTGGCAGGAGAGAGACCTAATAAGATTACATTTGTTGGTGTCTTTTCAGCTTGTAGCCATGCCGGCATGGTTGATCAAGCGATGAGATATTTTAAAATGATGAAGAAAGAGTACAGAATCAAGCCGGTTGTGGACCATTTTGCGTGTTTAGTTGATATGTTTGTTAGATTAGGTCGGCTACAAGACGCTTTTGATTTCATTGAGAAAATGGAATTTGAGCCCAATGAGTTTATATGGTCAATCTTGATTGCTGGTTGTAGAAGCCACGGGAATATGGACTTAGGATTTTATGCTGCGGAGCGCTTGCTTGAACTCAAGCCTAAAGACTTTGAGACTTATGTCTTACTGCTAAGCATGTATCTCTCAGCTGGGAGATGGAAGGATGTGTCGAAGGTGAGGAAACTAATGAAAGATGAAAATCTGGGCAAAGTAACGGATTGGAGCTCAATTAGCATTAAGGATAAGGTTCATTCTTTCAGACCTGATGACAGATCACAAAGTCATAGTACAGAGATTTACAAGTTACTGGATAATTTGCTTGACAAAGCAAAGAGTCTTGGATATGCATCACTAAAAAGCTTAGAGATGGCTGATGAGGAGGAGACTGACAAGACATTTTCTTCTGCTATCCATCACAGTGAGAAGCTGGCTGTTGCTTTTGGCTTGTTAAATATGACCAGTGGGGCCTCTGTACGCGTTCTCAAGAGTAGTAGTATGTGTAGGGATTGCCACAGTTTAATTATGTACATATCAGTATTAACTGGAAGAGAAATCGTAATTCGGGATAGCAAGCGACTTCACCAGTTCAATAACGGTCACTGTTCTTGTGGGGATTTTGGCAGTCTTCTGTAACTTCGGCGATTGTTCTTCTTCTTGTAATTGTCTCCAGAGAGATAGGATTTTGAATTTTGACACTGGGACTATGTAACCATTATTTGACCATGCAAAATAATGTGAAAAATCGAGCATCTAAATCTAAATCAACGCTTCAGAGGTTCTTCAGAGTAATCAACCCAAGATGGATCGTTTATATTTTGTGAACCTGAAGGAATTGAGTTTCACAAATGGTAACAAATAATGGAGTTTTTTCTTTCTGATCGTTAGTAGTTTTCGAACATATTAAAAATATTAACAACTATGTAGAGATATGAGATATGAATATTATATTGATCACTTATCTAAATTTTATGTAAAGTGAAAACCCCACCCTCCCTAAAAAGAGAAAACCCACATTTGATAAAGAAGTCAGATCTTTTCCGCCCGGGTGTAAAAGTACAAAAATATAGTAACACCTGTCCACCTATTTCACACCTATAACAAAGAGTTCTAACGGTGTTAGATAGAGATAAAACAACATTTTGTTTGTTTGCAATAGTAACAACACTTTCATAACTGAGTTCATCAAGAGGTATCTCGCTGGTAGACTTGATGCCCAATCCTTTCACTGGCTTCTTGAACCATATCTCATTAGTTAAATCGTAAGCGAACAAAGTAGTGTGGGTAAACGTGATAGAGATAAAACAACATTTTGTTTGTTCAATAGCAACAACACTTCCATAAGTGAGTTTATCAAGAGGTATCTCGCTGTTAGATTTGATGCCCAATCCTTTCACCTCTCATTAGTTAAATCGTAAGCGAACAGAGTAGTGTGGGTAAACATGAAGAGAATATCATCTAAAATGGTACCTCTTACCGACCAACATAATAAAGTATTGGACAAAGGTGTTGTTACTTGCTCCCACACCTTCCTTTTCACATCAAGTGAGAATACGCTCTGTTCGGAGCACAAGCACACAAAAAAGAAACCAGTAACTAAAAGGGTGCAAGGAACCTCAAGACATTAGCAGCCAAAAATAAAATCTTGTCGTAGTTTTGGGTTGGTTGAATATCGAAGTAAACACGGTAATATTGAATCCGCTAATTCACCGATCTTCCACTTCTCCATCCTTTTTCTCTTCTTCCCTATTAAACCATTTTTGTAACAACTATCACAATATAATTGGTATTCCCCAATTTCATTATGTTTGTTCAAGAGATTTTATTTTCTTTGGAATATATATATATATATATATATATATATATATATATATATATATATTTTTTTCGGATAGAGAGTAGAAGAAGAGGGCGATGGTCGATATATTCATGAGTTGCCTGTTTGGAATCCATGAATTGATTTTTATTATATATTTTACGTCAAGACTCAAGAGCTGAGAACAAAGAGTTTTTTTCCCTATTTTCCATGCACAGAATCATCTTTCCTGTTATTTTTGCATGATTTGTTTTGATTTTTTTGTTTTATCTCTATCTAACACTATTAGAACTTTTTGTTATTGGTGTGAAATAGGATGACATGTGTCACTATATTTTTGTAAGGTGTAAAAAGACAACTTTTACATCTGGGCGGAGAAGATTTGACCTCTATGATAAAACTCTTGGACTTCTTTTTGTTGTTTAATAATAAAATGTTGATTGAAATTTTATGAAAATACTCTATGAAGCGAAGATGATATTGAAGTTACTTGAAAATCAAAGAATTCCTAAACATAAGAAAAGGAATATGATAAACACAATTTTTAATGCAAAACTATACTTGTCGAGACATCCCCATCCCCATATACATATAACTATGCATGTTATTTTTTTGAGATTAGTTATATGCATTTACATCAAGTTTCGATTTTCCTTAATTAATTATTCTTTGAGGTTAATTAAGTATAGTTATATCTAGTTTAATTATTTATTGAGGTTAGTTCAATATATGCATTTGCATCTAGTTTGCGATTTCACATTAATTATTCTTTTTTGGTTAGTTCGATGTATTTGCATCCAATTTGCGATTTTCCATTAATTATTCTTTGAGGTTAATTCGACGCAGATGCATCCAGTTTCTAATTTTCTGTTAATTATTCTTTGAGATTAGTTCAGTGCATTTGCATCCCGTTTCCGATTTCCCGTTAACTATTCTTAGAGGTTAGTTTGCTACATTTGCATTGTGTTTCCAATTTCTTGTTAGTTATTTTTTGAAGTTAGTTTAGTGCGGTTACAGTCAGTTTTTGATTTTCTGTAAATTATTCTTGATATATCATTATTCTTCGAGGTTAGTTCAGCGCAGTTGCATCTAGTTTCTGATTTTATTTTAATTATTCTGAAGTTAGTCCACTGTATATGCATCCAGTTTCCGATTTCCCGTTAATTATTTTTCTTCAAGGTTAGTTTGATGCATTTGCATCATATTTCCGATTTCCCATCAATTATTTTTTGAGATTAGTTCTATGCAATTGTATCTAATTTTTGATTTTTCATTAATTATTTTTTGAGGTTATTTCAATGCAGTTGCATCCAGTTTCCCATTTCCCCATTAATTATTCTTTGAGGTTAGTTCAATGCATTTGCATCCAGTTTCCTATTTTTTGTTAATTATTTTTTGAGGTTATTTAAATGCAGTTGCATCCAGTTCTGATTTCTCGTTAATTATTGTTTGAGGTTAGTTTGATCTGATTTGCATCCAATTTGATTTTCGTTAATTATTGTTTGAGGTTAGTTCGATACAGTTGCATCCAGTTTATGATTTTCCGTTAATTATTTTTTTGATGAGTATAGTTTATTTTTTTGATGAGTATAGTTTTTTTTATTTTTTTGATTGTCAAGCTTGTTTTAAATGAGATTAGTAATTTGTTTATGCTAGCCAGGGGTTCGAGCCCCAGATATCTAGTATCATCACCCAAAAGTTTTACCAATTTTGCTAGTCTATTATATTTGCATCCAGTTTCTGATTTTCCATTAATTATTTTTTGAGATTAGTTCAATCTAATTGTATATAGTTTCTGAATTTCCATTAATCCTTTTTTAATGTTAGTTCTATACATTTACATCTTGTTTCTGATGTCTAGTTAAGTATTTTTTTAAAGTTAATTCAATGAAGTTACATCATGTTTCCGATTTTCCATTAATTATTCCTTAAAATTATGTCTATTGTTCACCCGTATATGCTGCTCATCTGTTCTAATTGGGTTGATATAACTGTCCTACGCGCTAATATTAGGGTGCTAAAGGTAGGCACGAAAGAGATCTTACAATGTTGTCTGTTTGTTAACCTTTGAAAAATACAAGACCGCCAGTCTTATCTTTTTTTTTGGTAACTCGCCAGTCTTATCTTTGTCGTTGGACCTAATTATGCATTAATTTTAATGATACTTAAAAGGTGTCGATGGTTATCCTTAAGTTAACGAAAATCGTTAACATTGTTTAGTAGCATGGACTTAAAAACGATATGAACAAGATATTGAAGACTTTAAGAATAATGAAAATATCTTAGAGGTACACCAAACAACTAGTCTGACTTGAAGCTGTTTTGTTGGGCCTTCAATGATCAAATTGGTGGGTCGTGCATTTTGCAAAAAGGAAAGGGTACAAAGCAAAAATATGAGAGCTACTTGAAGTTGTTTTGTTGTATCTAGACAAAGGGGGTCTTATTTCTTGCAAATTTCTTAGAAAATTTCGATATTGAAATTGATTTTTGAAAATTTCCGTTATGAGCTTCGAATTTGTGAAGATGAAACTCGGTGTCCAAGAAATTGAAGATAAGAACTGGTACGGTTATTATTTTCGTTTTTTTATTGCCTAATGTTTATACTATTTCTACTACAAATGATGCTAGTGTTAATTTTGAGAATGATTGTTTTTTTAATGTTTTGTTAGATTTTATTTGTTTTTAGTAATTTGGGTGTTTTGGGTTTTGAGTTGCTATTGATTTGATGTAGTGATCGATCGGTTTGGAGAGACGCTTTATGGTTAGTCCTGTTGAGATTAGTGGTGCCCTTTGTCTTATGATGTTTCTAGTATGTTCTCATTTCTTTGTATGTATTGGTGATTAGATTGAAAGTTCATTCTTGATTTAGGATATTGGTTAACACCTAATTATAGTTACTTTGGTAATTCTAGATAGTCAATTGTAATAGAGGCTTATTGTATTTAAGATTTTGCTCTAACATCACAATTATAATCAGAATTGATTGTTTTTTGAAGGAAGTTGATTTGGTTTTAGGAAGATATGAAGGGAAAGAGTGCACTTACAATAATTGTTGGTTGAAGAGGCTTAGAAATATTCTCTTGTCTTTCTTGTTATATCTGGATGGCAATGATGGAATTTGCACTGCTTGTAGTTTTTCTTGCCATGGTGGTCATAAGGTATACCATAATACTCCCATTTTCCATTTTATCAAAGTACATGTTACAATGGGTTTTAGTGGATGTTTGTTTTTTTGCAAGTTCTGCATTAAGAGGCGCTGAATAACTTAAATTAAGAATTTGGAGGTGTAATAGTTGTTTGTTTTTTCACTTTTGATTCAACATTCAGTGGTAAATTTCAAATTCAGCATTCCGCGATGCAATTGGTGTTGAACACTGAAGTTAATTACTTAGAGCAATTGTTACCTGTTATACCCTTTTCTCTAAACACCAAATTTTCATAGTGCAGCCATTGAATCTCTTTAATTAGTGAACCCCAAAAGTCCAAAGCGCACCTTCATATACTTGCTTTGATGTTCTCATATTTTCCCTCTTTCATCAACATGGATCATTTAAATTGCTCATCTTTAAGCTTGATCTATTTTGGGTGAATCCATCCAACTACCTCATTCTTAATCTTTATATATAATAGTGAATTGAAGCAAAATAATCTTCACAGGAAAATGGTCGATGTTCTGGCCCCCACAAATGTGGCTAAATAAAAGCTCAATTCAATACAAACTCACACTCACACTCGGACCGAGAACCACTTAACTTACCTACCTACAATAAAACTCATGCTCAGAGCCCAAAAAGCCCACACTCAGAGCTTATCTACAATAAAATCCATGTTTAGAGCCCAAAAATCTCACACTCAGAGCCCATGCTCAGAGCTTATCTACAATAAAGCCTATGCTTAGAGCCCAAAAAGCCCACGCTTAGAGCTTATCTACAATAAAGCCCATGCTCAGAGCCCAAAAAGCTCACACTCAGAGCCCATGCTCCGAGCTTATCTACAATAAAGCCCATGCTCAGAGCCCAAAAAACCCACGCTCAGACTCTATTTATAGCCTACCTACCCATATAACACAAAGTCTATTCAATTAAACACGTGTCTTGAACATTTGCGAGGAAGTTGTTTGACCGAATCAATAAACTTTCACAACTTCGTCCACAACTTCGTCCACATTCAAGATTCACTTCCATCAACTTCAGATCATGTGACGGTTCTCCAGCAAGTTCTCCAACTTCATCCCACGTACGATTGGAATATTGGAGAACGAAGAAGTAATTATTACCAATCTGACATATAAAATCCAACATTGGTCATTCTTCAGAATTACACAATTGAGACTTGATCCAAAAGCAATACAACATTTGGGTATGTAGGCAACTTCAAACCGAAGTCCAATATTAACTCTCACCAACAACCATCCCCTTCGCAATCTCTTCTGAAAATATCACTTCCGACTCAACTAGTGTGTTTTGGCAAAACTTGCTGAAGCATATTTGGCGCAGTCTGTGCTCCTACCTTCAACCACAAAACAAAAGTTACGTCAATGGCTTCTCGAAAAATAAACAACGGTGAAAGTTTCCCTCTTGCCGCGCAAGTTCAGCACTCACCTTATGCTGGAAATTCACTTTCCAAGTCCGATGGTCCTCGACCATCTGCGACTGAGAGAGTGGGTATTCATGTATCCGATCTATCAACTCAGGTCTACCGTCATCTCTGACAATTGGAGAGCAAGAATAAAAATTTGAAGACACAACTGCGTCAACTTCTCGAAGATGATTCAGGGTCCACGACAAAAAGTGTTTGGGATCGTTTGAACTCTGAAACATCTCTATCAAAGACTCCAAGCACAAAGTCCCGCACCAAGAGAAACCGTGCGAGTCGCTTATGGAAGGCTTCACGCAAACAGAATGTGCAACGTCAAAAGCCAACACTTTCTAGTGTAATCATAAGTGAATCCACAAACTCCTCTGCCGACCTTGACACCGACCACCCTGTGAGGGATCGCCAACTCACAAAAGATCTCATGAAGAAAATAGGTTTAGCCAATTCGAACCATACTAAGGGAGATCAACAAAATATCCATATAGGTCGGCAAGGTAGACTACCCAACCAACGAAAAACCAATGAAGTTCCTACCCCAAGCTCTAGGAGGGGTAGGCAAGCCACTGCAAGTCCTCGTCGCAATAGCAGTATGTGCCGATCTCGACAGCAGCACTATTCACCAAGCAGTTCCCGTTCACAATCTAATCGCTCAAGTTGTAGTCCCAATCCAAGAGCTCATTGTCGGCCAAAGTATGTTGACAATGGTAGCCATGGAGATGGAGACTCACTTGCAACAGGTCAAGAAAATGGTTGTGACAGTCCATCATTCTGTTCGTATTCTCCCGATGTTCACCATAGGAGATGAAGGAACCAATCTCCACTACTAGCTCGGTCATCTTCTCCTACATGGGCAGGTGTCCATTTAAAACTCACTCCACTTCCTCTGAAGAAATCTTAGCCAAAACATCCACAGTTCGGTCGTGACCATCGTCGAGAGAATGTTCCATTTTCTGAACGACGTTTCCATGAGATGATATTGAAGGCTGTTAATGATAAAGAGTCACGAGAAAACAAAATTTGAAATTTCGCTATAGAGAGTGGTATTGATTCTCCCTTCTCTCTCCGAATCTAAACAATTGTTAATCACAAGGACTTCATGCAGCCAGAATTCAAGAAGTATGATGAGATTGATGGAGATCCTTTTATGTATCTTGTTAATTACAGAAACAAGATGATCTTATGGACTTTCGACGATGCTCTTCTTTGCAAGTTATTCCCATCCACACTTATTGGAATTGAGTTGATGAGATGGTTTAACATGCTTCCAGAAAAATCCATCCACAATTTTACTGATCTTGCTTACAAGTTTGCCGATCATTTTTGTCACAACTAGAAAGAACCGAAAAATATTAATTCTCTATTCATTATTAAACAACAAAAAAATAAAAAGCTCAGTAAGTTTGTTGCGAGATTTCGGAAAGTGGTTGTTGAAATTCCAGATGCATCTGATATTCTTGTCATTTATGCTTTCAAGGAAGGCATTAATTATGATAGGGACGACATTTACAACTCTATAGTAAAAGACGTCCCAACAACTCGTTATGAATTTTTTGTTCGAACTCAACAATTTATTCGAGTTGAAGATGATACATCGGCACGAGTTCATAGAGATAGGGATCGAATAAGCAAGCCGTAGGAACAGAGTAAAAACTGAAGTATCAACAAACAACCGATCAAAAGTCCAAGAGTAATGGTAGGCCACAACAATGGAACGACAAAGAACAAAAAAAACTTCCCGAGTTAAAGCTTACCACCCTCAATGAGAAGTATGCTATTATCTATGAGAAGATTAAGGGAAAAAATATCTTATCTCCACCTTTTCCTCTCTCCGAAGATACCAAGGCCACACGTGACAAATCACTGTGGTGCAAGCTTTAGTCATGACCTCACACAATGTAATCAAAGTCGGTCATGCTAGAGTTGATTCATTCAATGTCTAACACCCAGTGCAAGAATTTCAATCACTCCAAGATCACTGATCTCAGCCACCACTATGTTTATAGTGGATATGATTTTCTCTACGGTATGGGTATTGAGACATATGAGGAAGGACCTCTCTGTTGGACTGACAATGATCTGATAGGAGTGCACCATCCTCATTATGATGCTATTGTAATACAAGCATTTGTTGGAATTCATCGTGTGCAGAAAATCATGACCGATACAGATAGTTCAGCAAGTGTGATCCACAAGTGTTATTACAAAGGACTCAATCTCCCCGAGAATATGATAGTTCCCGATCCAAATCCTATCATTGGCTTCGATGGGACAGCAACAAAATCAATTGGTAGATGCTCTCTTCCGGTGACATTAATGAACAAGGAAGTTATAATTGATTTTATTCTCTTGGATTGTAACTCCTCTTACAATGTCATTCTGGGAAGAGATTAGATTCATTCCATGGGAGCTATTGTTTCTACTTTCCATCAGGCTATCAAGTTCTGGTGTGATGGTATGGTATGCAAAGTTCGAAGTGATTAGATAGCAGCTTTGAAGTGCCATTAGTTTGTGCTCGAAGATTATAAAGATTCGGAAATCAAGGGCAACACCATCCTAAATGTCGATGGGGTAAAATAGCAATTACAGAATTCCATTGGCCGGGTAAACACTATGGAGCAGCATTTAGGTGGCCCCCGACCATCGACATGCTCCTTGAAGTACAGATCGGCAACAAGGAAGAAGAAACCACTTTTATTTATCGCGGAAATTTCCAAGAAGGAACAAGATGAACTCATTGAGTTTTTTAAAGAAAAATTGCACGGTGTTTGCGTGGGACGGTCGAACAAATGCCTAGGGCTAATCCTTCACTTGCATGTCACGGGCTAGATATTGACAAAACACAAAAGCCGGTCGGCCATAAGCCTCATGTTGAATGGCTCCCCGATCGAAAAGCTCAAAGTGAAAGAAGAGATCGACAAACCGCTAAGTGTTAATTTTATTAGGCATGTACTATATATCGAAATGGATATCCAATGTAGTAGCGATCCGTAAGAAAAATGGGAAACTTAGAATCTGTGTTGATTTTCATCGATGTCAATAAAAATGTCCCTGTTCACCCGTATCCCTTGCCTCGTATTTCTGAAATGGTTGATGCCACTTCGCCGGGGTTTAAGCAAATTTCTTTTATGGATGCCTTAATGGGATTTTATCAAATTGCATTAGCCGAAGATGAACAAGAACTTACAACTTTCATAACATACCAAGACTTATTTTTCTATAAGGTAATGCCTTTCGGTCTAAAAAATGCACCGGCAACATATCAGAAATTCATAAATACATTATTTTCAGACTTTTTGGACAAGTTTATGGAAGCTTATATTGACGATATGGTCATCAAGTCGCATGAAGAGTCTTCACACCTTCATCACTTGCAAAAATTCTTTGATCGACTGGTGCATATTCGAATGCGTCTAAATCCATCAAAATGCGCGTTGGGTTAGCATCGGGTAAATTTCTTGGATATCTCATGACCAAACGAGGCATTTAAGCTAATCCTGATCAAATCCGTGCAATTACCGAAATTCCCTCACCAAAAACCAAGAAGCAGATCCAACAACTTACAGGTAGGATAGCCGCTTTGGATAGATTTATCTCAAAATACTCAGATCGGCTCCACCCATTTTTTCAAGCCATTAAGGGATCTCCACAATGGGCAGATGAGTGTGACGTAGCTTTTCAGAAAATGAAATAATACCTAGTACATCCGCCAATTCTTGCTAGTCCGACCACCGGACAAACAATTGACATCTATTTGGCAGCATCAGAAATAGCTGTGAGTGCTGTCTTATTCATTGATGATAAAAATGAACAACCAATTTACTTCATAAGTAAGACCCTTATAGCTCCAGAAGCAAGGTATTCAAAGATTGAGAAAATAGCTCTCTCACTTGTCCATAGTGCACGAAGATTGAATCTTTATTTCCAAGGACCTACCATCAATGTCTACACTGAATACCCCTTGAGAAAAGTTTTTCGAAATGCTGATTCGAGCCGTTTAGCAGAATGGGAAACATATTTGAGTTCCTACGAAATTATCTGTAAAGCCCGATCATCTGAGAAAGGCCACGCAATGGCATCACTTATGGCCGATTTTCCTGTCGATGACATACCGACCATGGAAGAGAATTTTGAGGAACCTCCTCTTAATCCACAACAAGGATCGGCCGATCCTTTCACAAGTGCCGCTTCTTTATGGATTCTACACACGGACGGTTCCAAGAACAAATCAGGTTCGGGCCTTGGTTGTGTTTTGATCTGACCTGATGGCGAGAAAATTGAAAAATCTATTCGCCTCGGATTTTGCATATCAAACAATGAAACTGAATATGAAGTGGTTCTTTATGTAATGCGAACAACACTTGACCTGGGGGTGACAAAGATCAAGTTATTCACTGACTCAAAGCTTGTTGCGAATCAATTTGGCAGATATTTTGTTGCTCGAAATGATAGGATGGCTGCATATGTCCAAAAAATACATGAGCTATCCATTCAATTCAAATCCATTGCTATTCACCAGCGCTCTCGCAATGATAATCGTCACACCGATGCCTTAACCTATCTCTCTGCCGCAGTTGATGTTAACAATGAAAGAAAAATCTATATTGATTTCCAACATTTTCCAAGCATAACTGTTATAAAAGAACATGTTCAAAACTTATATATTGCTCATCTATGCTATTTCCAGACGACATCTCGGAATTTCAAATTCGAGCAAGTAAATGCTATAACAACAAGGAAAAGAAAGAGAGAAGAGCTAGCTCAATCGGTTGGCACAAGTTCAGAATCTCACTCACAGGAAGCAGCTCAAGAAGATTTAGCCAACCATCAAGATTTGGCTGATCATAGTGTTGAGAGTGATTCTCCATTTGCCGACCAAAGCAATGTTGATATGGAAGATAAATCTCACGAAGCAGATAATTCTCCAGAAGTACCACATTTGGATCTCCAATCTATCGGCGATGATTCTTTACTAGATGATTGGAGACCTACTTATTTAGAATTTCTACAACATGGAACTCTACCTAAGGATTCGTCACTTTCCTACAAAATTAAAAGAGATGCATGGAAATTTGTCATAATTCCAAATTTTAAAGGCAAGCTCCTACTTTATAGGAAGGCAAACAATTTCAGTCATCTTCTCAGATGTCTTTCCAAAGATCAAGGTCATCTAGTTCTCGAAGAGATACACTCCGGACTTTGTGGAAACCATTCTGGGGGACGTAGTCTTGCACATATATAAATCTATGACTCAAGGATACTAGTGGCCTAGCATGCAAAGACACTCAGCGGAATTTGCCAAAAAATGCATACCATGTCAAAAACATGCAAATATAGACAAACTTCCGGTAACGAAACTCCACCCAATTCTAAGCCTTTGGCCTTTTGCTAAATGGGCCTTTGGTATTTTGCTAAAGGCTCTTGAAAGTGTACGATTCTTATTGGTTGCGACTGATTATTTCACTAAATGGGTAGAAGCTCAACCGTTTGTCAACATCTCAGCAATAGATGTACGACGTTTCTTATGGAAAGACATTGTTTGTCACTTTGGAATTCTATCTAACATCGTCTCTGATAATGGTAAACAATTTGATGCGGAATAAATTCATAAATTTTGCGCCTCACTAAAAATTCAGTATAATTTCTCTACACCATATTATCCACAAGCAAATGGACAAGTAGAAGCAACCAATAAGACGATTCTCTCGACTTTGAAGAAGAAGCTTCGTGAAGCAAAAGGAAACTGGGTTAAAGTGTTGCCAGCAGTGCTTTGGGTTTATCACACCACTCCAAAGTATTCTACCAATCTTTCCCCTTTCAACCTAGCTTATGGAATGGATGCTGTCCTCACGATAGAATTAATTGCACCGACTACAAGGACAAAAGCAGTACAAATAACTGGAAACAATGATGTTGCTCTAACTTTGGTAACAGATTCAATTGATAAAACTCGAGAAGAAGCTTTACAATGTCTAATCAAATATCAGGCAGACATGAAATGCAAATATGATAGAAAGCTTTGCCTCAAGAGTTTTGAACCAGAAGATTGGGTACTTAGCCGCAAACAGAAGCTCATTGAATCTGGGAAGCTATCAAAGAATTGGGAAGGACCGTTCATTATTATTAGACCAGCATCTAAAGGGTCTTATTTCCTTCATCGAATCACCGGAGAAAAATTTGCCAAGCCATGAAATGCTTTTCATTTAAAGAAGTTTTATTGTTGATGTCTTTCTCTTATTTAATGTTTGTTTTTCATTCATTTAATCATTTTATAATTCAATAAAATTCAATCCATCTTTCAATTCGTTTTAACTAGGGATCAAATATCCCAAATTTTATTATCATTACACTATGGGGGTAACGTCACCCCAACTTTCAATATATAATCTTATTACGTTATAGGAGCGGCGACACCCTAAATCTCATTACGTTATCATTACACTGGAGCGGCGACACCCCTCACATTTCTTTACATTATCATTACACTATGGGGGCGGCAACACCCTAAATCTCGTTACGTTATCATTACACTGGGGCGGCGACACCCTAAATCTCGTTATATTATCATTACACTGGGGGAGGTGACACCCCAAATTTTCTTACGTTATCATTACACATTGGGGGCGGCCAAACCACGAAAAATTATTAGATCTTCTTGTTAGCTCAGAATGTTCTCATTTTTTCGTTGGAAAAATTGATATTTCTGAAAACTTCTTTTGAACCACCTTTAATAGATCGGCTACAAAAAATTTACATGCCTTAGCAAATGAATCTTTTTATGAGTCTTCCCATGTCTTGCCTTCGAGTTGATCCGATCCTTTTAGAAGAGCTGATGATCCCTTTTATCTTTTAATAATTCGTTAATCAAACCCACGCGATTTATTTTTAATAACAAGGGCCAACCTACCCTTGTTACTACTAAGCAGATCCTAGTTCGTGATCCTAGATAGCTCTTAACTATATCAATCAATATTTACTTTTTTAACTTAAAACAGCCCACCAATACACTCCAAACCCGATTAATTTTTTGAATTCACCAAACCGCTCCCAACCCGAGTGAAGTTACCTATCTAAATTAAATCTAATCATTCCCAACAGATTTTGATAACCCAAATTGAAAATTGGAAAGAGTTTCTAATTGTTCTAAACATCTTATATTGTTACCCGATCTCTTTGATTGGTAGCTCTATTTCTCTCTTGACCCAAAACAAGCAATTGTGTATATTGGTACCCGACCTTTTTTCTTTTTGGGTAGTACCCTTTGATGTTGTTTGCCGATCTAATTGTCTTTCTTTGCCGATCCTGTTCTTTCCTTTGCCATCCCAACATTCTAATTAATTAAAACCATAAAAATTGGTTTGCCGATCCTTTCTGTCAGGATTAGGAAGGCCCGTATCTAATACACCTAACTAAAACTAAAAGGCCAATACCCAACTTTGATTTTAGCCCACTCCTTTACATTTCAGCCACTCTAAAAATCACATGGGCCATCTTTGTTGATCTTTTAAGTTTTAACTTAGCCTCCAATTCCTAACTACCGACCCTACGAAACTGCAATTGCATATATTTCAACATTATTTGAATCTAACCATTGCCTTTAAAATAAGGTATTCATTTTGACCGACCCTATAGTCTAACCATTGGTTTGCCGATCCTTTGCTTAACAAGAAAAACAAAAGAGAATCCCATCTTTAAATTTAGGATAATTGTTTGAATCGGCCATAATAAATACACATTGTTCTCCAACCGGCCATGCCATTCAATTTTGACAAATTCAATGGGGTTTTTGACACTTTTGCCCTTCCGTACCACACTCTCTCTCCTCCTGCCACACTTTCTCTCCTCTGCAACATACTCTCTCTTTTCTTGTACTTCTGATGTTGACATGCACAATCATATTTATCCGTTAGATTCTCTTAGCGATACATACCAGCGATTAATGACCGTTGGATTTCAACCCAGCAAAAATGAAAACGGACTTTAGCTATTGTGGGATCACGAACCAGCAACTTATGGATCTACTATCAACAACTTTTACATTGTTTTTGTTGTACGAACATGCAACAATGTTCACCTCGATTTTTGTGCCAAACTATAAAAGTGTTTACAAATCTCCAAAGCTTCCAGTTTTTTTACTTCATCTTCTTGGTTATCCTCTCCTTCGTAATTTTGGTAAGGTTTTTCATGGAGGACAATAACACAAATCTTGATAATAGATTTTTCTAAGGTTCATCTTCTTGATTATCCTCTCCCTCTACGGTTCTCATTGTTTATTGATATGTTTTGAACTTTGGTTTATTGTCTTCAGTGTTGGTTTCTTTCTAGGTCGTCTTGGGTTTATTTTTACGTAGTAGTGTATAGAGTTTTTTAAGGTTTCCATAGTTGTGTTTATTATTTCCATGTTGATTTTGTTCTTGTTGCATGGAGTGAAGAAGTATGTAACAGGTGAGGTGAAATTGAGAGTGTTTGATGTGTATATTTTCTTAGAAGGATTCATGTGTCTTGTGGAAGGTTTTTCCAAGCACATGAAATTGAGTTTTTGTATGATGTACTTGATGAACAAGTCCCTTTCTAGATCGATGAAAAAATTGACTACTTAAATATGATTCAACAGCAGAAGAAGATAGCTGAGCAGTCATTGCGGTGAGCTTGGGTTCAGTCATGGTTCTGCCAGGTTTTAGCAATGAAGACTCCAGGGATACCACCGTAAGCGACACTTACATATACTGTCAGCAACTTGGGTTTGTTTTTAAGTTCTAGTGTATAAAGTTTTTTTAAGGTTTCCATAGTTGTGTTTACTATTTCCATATTGATTTTGTTCTTCTCTTGTTCTTTTTGCATGGAGTGAAGAAGTATGTAACAGGTGAGGTGAAATTGAGAATGTTTGATGTGTATATTTTCTTAGAAGGATTCATGTGTCTTGTGGAAGGTTTTTCCAAGCGCATGAAATTGAATTTTTGTATGATGCACTTGATGAACAAGTCCCTTTCTAGATCAATGAAAAAATTGACTACTTGAATATGATTCAAGGCGTGATACAAAAGCAGAAGAAGACAATTGAGAGTCATTATGGTGAGCTTGGATTGCCTTTTCAGTCGCGGTTCTGCCAGGTTTTAGCAATGAAGACTCTGTGGATGTCACCATAAGCGACTTGGGTTTCTTTTGAAATCCCACTTCCACTTCCACTTCACAGATCACCTTATGGAGTTTTGGAAGTATGTTTCAATGTATAGGTTTCTGCTTGAATCGATGTAATGGTATTTTGTGGTTTGTGAAACAGCCATTTTATTGTGCTTGAGTGTCAGGACAGAAACTGTTGATGTTCATATGTTTTGTTTGTGATTATATCAGGGTTACCCTTGTATCATTGTTGTTGTTTATAAGGAGATAATGAGACTCTAATAGAAAGGAAAGAAATCTGGGTAGAAATCTGTATGGAAACTCAATAAGAAGAAAAAAGAAAAAATACATTTAGCATTCACAAAACTGGGCTAGACGTGTTATTCGAAATGGAGGTAATTGGCAGCGTTTTATGTATGGTATATAAACAACTGAAGCCATAAACAAGAACACAATTAAGGCTATCAGGTTGACTTTAATATACACCTATAACTTATATACAAAATAGTGTTATCCAATAACAAGTTAAACAAAAGTTAACTTTGATAAGTTTATTCAACCCTTTGTTCAATATCAAGTAAAGCAAAAGTGTAGCATTTAATAATATATACTAGCATCTCAGTTCCATATTTCACCATTGTTCCCATCCAACTTTGTTACAAGATTGTCCGTAGTTCAATATTTAAAAAGTTTTCTTATACAAATAGCCAAAATATTAGGATGTCCCACCCTTTGTAAAATGACCAGACTCAGAAATTGCTGATAGTTAGTACATTAGAATATGTCTGTACTAAGATAAACTGGTGAGATGAAAAATCTAATTTGGGCGGGAAAAATCTTTGCCACGTGTTAGGAATGATACGATAGCATTAATTATTCGCCGAACTGTTGAAGAAATGATGGTTTTTTGACCTTTAACTGGCACGTGTCGGTAGTAATATGTTTGAGGGTATAAGGACGGTTCAGTGTTCATTTTCGGACAAAAAAAAAACCGCCCAAAATCCCTAATTTTCCGACCATTTGCAATCTTTCAAAAATGAGAAAGCTTAATTTGACTGTATGTATGTCACTCGATAAAATGCATAAATTGTTCAAGACATTTACTACTGAAGAGAGGGAAGATTTTGAGAAGTCTTGCTTCGGTAAGTTTTTAAGCATTAATGAGAGAATGCACACCACTACTACGCTAGTGTATGCTGTTTTGGGACACCAAGTAGGTAAACTTTGCTACCGAATCGGTAAGAAGGATTTGGTGTTTAAGAAAACTGATGTTGCTTTTATAATGGGTCTTAGTGTGAAGCCGGTTTCTAATTCATTCTACACGGCAGATATCAAGATCCCATCCCAATTTTGTGCAAGGTTTTTTAAAGGAACCACGGTTTCTGAAACAGAAATATTGGAACCTAGAAACTTGGCAAAATCCAGTGTTAGTGAAGAAAGTCAGAATGATGTGTTTAGGTTGAATAGGTTGTATATACTGTTGCAAGTTGAGCTTCCAGGATCTGCTAGGCAGTTGATGGGAGGTATATTGAGATGACTGAGAATTTAAATGCATTTGACAGCTTTCCTTGGGGCACACCTCTGTTTAAAATGTTGGAAGAGTCTTTGGAAGACATGTCTAACTTGGTGAGTGTTAGAAAGGATTCTTTCGCAGTTTATGGTTGTTTAATTTGTTTTGTTATTTAGGTATATCTTCACATCCCATCTCTTGGGGCTCGAAGACAAGTTGATGGTAGGTTCCCAAGAATACTAGATTGGGTAGACTTGCCTTCTAGAAACATACATCTATATACTTATCAGAAAAAGCTTCAACCTTTTAAGGGGAAGACAGTGGTGTTGGAAAGTCTAGATCTTCCTGAAGGAGAACTGAATGAAGAAGTGCTAAAGGATGCTTTGGGGTAACAACCCATGCAAAGTGGTGCAGCAGTTTCAGGGACATACAATAATGAAATGCTTTTTCAAAGACAGGCAAAAGTAATTAAAGGCCTTGTAAGTAACTTGTTTTCTTTTGACATTTGAAGTACTCACACAATCTTATAATGTTATAGAAGTTGTAATATGATAATGGAATTGCAAATGTTGTTAGGACCCATGTTGTTAATGAAGCACTGATAATGTGTTGTTATGGAACTGCATGTTGCAGCATTGTTTCATATATAAGGCAGTAATATGTTATGGTACCATGAGTGAGCTATTATTAAACAATATATATATCAGCAACTACAATGTATAAATAGTGAAGTGGGATCTTGCATGTTAAACCCAAAATGATAATAGGGTACCCATGATGCCCTTTTAGGTAACCAGTTTGACATGGGTACCCTTTTGACATTTGAAGTACTCATATAATCTTATTTAAAAGTTATAGAAAGTTGTAATATGATATGAGTACCCTATTATATAGTCTTGAATTGGAATTGCAAATGTTGTTAGGACCCATGTTCTTATATGAAGCACTGAGAAATGTGTTGTTCTGGAACTGCATGTTGCAGCATTGTTTCATATATGAGTGAGCTATTGGGAAACATGATATGTCAGCCACTACAATCTATCTGTAGTGGTTTACAAATAGTGAAGTGGGATCTTGCATGTTGATCCCAGAATGATAATAGGGTACCCATGCTATGGGTAACCAGTTTTTGACATTTGAAGTACTCATATAATCTTATTTAAAATGTTATAGAAAATTGTAATATGATATGGGTATCCTATTATATAGTCTTGAATTGAAATTGCAAATCCTGTTAGGACCCATGTTGTTATATGAATCACTGATAATGTGTTGTTATGGAACTGCATGTTGTAGCATTATTTCATATATGAGTGAGCTATTGCGAAACATGATATGTCAGCCACTACAATGTATCTATAGTGGTTTACAAATATTGAAGTGGGATCTTACTTATATTATTTGTTATGTGCTCTGATTAATCTAAAACATGTCAGTAAAGAGGTTAGGGTTGTTGGGGATATACTCCAGAGTGAAATAAGGACTGTCATGGAAACAATAATTCAAGAGATTGCTCATGGTGGGTTGAAAGGTGGTATGGAAAGTTCAGAGGTTGAGGTTGTGCAAGGGCCTAGAACAAGGGGTAGAACAAGGAGTAGAACAAGGAGTAAGAGTAGAACAAGGAGCAGAAGTTTAGAGGTTAAGGTTATGAAAGATGTTGACGCTAGAACAAGAAGTAGAACTAGAAGCCCAAGCCCAAAGAAGCCAAACAATGTAGGCTCTGATGCTAAACTGAAAACACCAACAAGGTCTTCCCAGAAGAAGTCTACCCTGAAGAAGTCTTCCCAAAAGAAGGTTCACTCAGAACCTAAGAAAGGGAGTTCATCTGTTTCTAAGAAAGTTACCTTTGAGGTTTCTCCTAGTTCCTCAAATAAAAGAAAAAGAACATTGGACAAGGATCAAAGCCTTGAAGTTGTGGGAGATACTTCAAAACCTACTCAAGATGAAAGAAAGAAAAGGAAAGTGGTCAAAGTTTGTGGTATTTCGAAGTTCACCATCTAGGGCAAGAAAAAATGAGGCTATAAAGGCTAGTGAGAGGCAAAATTTGAAGAAAAAATATCAAATCAGTGAGAGATTAAGGGAAAGGGAGCTGAAGTTTAAGGAACCTGAGACACCCAAACAAAGAAGGAAGTTGATCCAGGCTGAGTCAGACGAAGATGAAGATGTTGCACAACAACAAAGAGGGCAAAATAATTTGGAGTCAATTGCTGCAAATGCTTTGCAGGAGATTAGTGAGGTCATACCCAGAGGGACATACCAAGAACATAGTGTGGAGCTGGAGGAGGACCTGGTGAGGGTACAGACTACTATAGTACCTTATGCTGAATATTCAATGCTTGATCATGTTCCCTTTTACTCTTCTTTGTCATCTGGGGATCTTGATGGGGTATTATATCCTTTGGCATTTGTTTTTTAGTCCTTCCTCCTGGTGATCTTGATGGGGAAGAAGTCTAGAATAGAGAAATGGAAAAATTCAATTTTGTTTCTCTATTGGTTGGAAGTACAGAGCTCTCTGACATAACTGAATTGCTAGCCCTATCACCATCAGAAGGAGTAAGAACTGAACATGATGTGGCAGATGTAGATGATGATCAGAACACTGATGGTCAGCATGATGCTGGTGATGTGGAGGACCCTGATGTGGTACTCATTCACACTCAGATGGAGAAGGAAATGGATAAGAAAAGTGCAGAGAATGGCCGTAGAAGAAAGAGGAGGGAGAAAAAACTGGGAAAAGAAAGTACTAGTTTATGGGAAGAGAAGATGGGAAAAGACTGTGACTCATTAATCAAGGTTGCTCTGTCATCAACCTTTTACTAGAAAACAACTACCACAGGTGAGGTAAATGTTGTCAATTATTATTGGAGAAAGTGTAGTAGGAAGAAGAATCAACAGAACTCTCCAGATATGAGAGTTTTTGGGTATGATCAAGTTATTTTAGTACATAATTTTCATTCGTTACATGGAAGACAATGGGTGGATGGTGAGGTAATGAATCTACCATTAGTAATTTGCTCTAAAACTATCAGCAACTTGGTATTAATGTGCAAAGTAAACTACTATAGAAAGTTAATTGTTATTAATTCCTATTTGATTATTTTATAGGTTCTCAGCTTATATGTCAAGCTATTGATAAGGTGGTATAAGCAGCACTGTAAGGAACATGCCATTCCAGAAGATGAAGTGTATACTGTTGTGAAGGATGTTTACTTTGCTGGGAGTTCTCTATACTTTAATACTAAGTTTCTGTTGAAGCTTACTCACTAATCTTACTTAAGTTTGATAAGCTTAATCATCACTTTGTGGATGTAGACATTCATGATAAGAGAGTATGGGATATTCAAGAATAAGCTACAAGACCCAAGTTTTCGCGGCCAAAAGCCCGAGGAAAGAGTGGTTAATGGTTTGTACCATACGATGAAATTGTGAAAGAGTATTTGGACCCCGTTGATAGAAGGATTAGAAATCAACCACACCCAGTACAGGGTAAGGGAGTAATTGTACCTCTTCAAGTTCATGGTAGTCATTGGATTGTTGATGTCTTTAACTTTAAAGAGATGAAAGTGTGCACCTATGATTCTCTTGGTGGAAAGCAAATTTCTAATGAACAACTAGCTTTGGAGAGAATGATTCCTTATGTGCTCAGGTGTGTTGATCCAAGCTCCACTATTGATTTGAACACACCATGGGCTCGTGAATTTGTTAGTGTCACACAACAACCAGATTCCAACAGTTGTGGGTTATATTGCCTTGCCTTTATTGATAGTCTTCTTAGAGGTGTTCCTGAGAGGGTAAACAATATTGACATGCAACCATTTAGAATGCGGCTGAGGATTGGAATTGACATTATATCCTGTGGATTAAATCCAGATGAAGTGTTTAAGAAGAGAACAAAATTTGAAAAGAGGTTGACAGAAGAAAGTCCGCAAGTAGAGAGCAAAGTGTCCAAGTATGTAGCAAACCATGGGATAGAGGTAAGCAAGCATGTGTCCAAGGATGTAAAGACTCGGGCACGCAGGTATTGAAGCAAGTTCACATTGGCATAGAGCTAGAGAGTGAAGCGATTCATTTGGAATTGACAAAGAGCCCAAGGATCCGGGAAAGCGATTCTTGAGATAAAGGATGATGAAGCCGGAAGTGAGCAAGTGGACAAAGATGTTGAACCCCGCTACTCGGAACCAAGTGGGGACGGAGCAATGCTCACAAAGTGAAGCAGATGCACTACATTTGTATGTGAGAAGGAGGATGTTGAACCCATCTGGCGAGGAGGATGTTGAATCTGCTACTAAGGAGGCCGTATGTGAGAAGGAGGATGTTGAACCTGTTCTTTGTGGAGGATGTTGAACCCGCTACTAAGGAGGATGTTGAACTTTCGGCTTTGTGGAGGATGTTGAACCCGCTTCTTTGAGGAGGATGTTGAACCCGCTACTAAGGAGGCCGTTGAACCCGCAAGCATCGAGTTGGTCCAAGTGGAGGCTAACCAATGCCAACAGAGTGAAGCGAGATGTAACAATTTGGAATTGAGCAAGTGAAGGAGGATGCGAAGGCAAGCATCGAGGACCAACTCAACCTGGAACCAGATGAAGTAAATCATGATGAAATAGTTGGAAGACAGGTACAGCTGCAGGATGCAGAAAACAACAAAGGTAAAGATGTTGAAGATGGGTCTGCTGACCAGCAGGAGAACATAGCTAAAGATAAGAACTAGGGGACATCGAAATGCTCTCATTTTCAGATGTTTGTTATTATTCCGTTATTATTTTGGAACTTATGTGTCTAATTTTGCAGTGCTCCATTCTGATAAACATAATATTTTGAAGTCAGTGGTTTGTTAAGATAACGTATCTAAACAATAGACAAAACACCTGAAATTAGTATTTGTTTAGATAATTTTCAAGTTCCAAACCTAAATGTTTCAATTGAGGCGTTAATTTTATAGTATTTTTTATAGTATTTATTTTTTTGTTACCTACCTTACATATTGATAACTTCAATAGACAAAACACCTGCAAGTATAAACAACAAAATACCATTACATTGATTCCCAAATAACTTACATAGTCATTGAAAGACAAAAGAAAATCCAAATAACATTATTTTGAAGGGGTTTGAACTCAGTGGTTTGTTTAGATAACGGCCCTAGACAACGTCTCTAATTTTCAAGATACAATCCTAAGTGTTTCAATTGTAGTGTTAATTTTAACCCTTAATTTTATAGTATTTTTTTTTATAGTATTTGTTTTTTTTTTGCCTACATATTGATAACTTCAATAGACAGAACACCTGCAAGTATACCCAACAACAAAATACCATTACATTGATTCCCAAATAACTTACATAGTCATTGAAAGGCCCAAGAAAATCCAAATAACATTTCAAGATTAGTTGCTGGTAGTACTTATAGTCGTCGCTGATGGTTAACTCAAATGTTGTCGTCGTTGGGAAAATCAGCCGGAACCCGAGCTGAAAAGTCAATCCAAGCAGCATCATCTGTCGCATTAGGGCAAGTTGCTTTGTTGTGTCCAAGGGCACCACAACGGTTGCACCTTCTCCTTTGCACTGGCACACCCTCTCCTTTAGAACGTTTCCTCTTCTTTTGGGGCTTGCCAGGCACTACCTCATCTGTGGGAGGACGAACCATGATGTTGTAACTTCCCCAATGCCACTGTTCTTTGCCCTTCATTGGTGTCCAATTCTCTTGATAGGTATCCATCATCGTATCCTTTGAGTAGCACGACAGGGAGAAGTCATATACACAAAACCGACCATCGTCAATGGCCTTCATTGTATGGCTACAAGGAATACCAACTTGTTGAAAAAAACCACATGTATAACATTTTTTTAGTAGGTCAATCAGATCCATAAGCCTACTACACGGGTAACCGAGTATACATACCCACTATCCCTTATTGTAGTGAACGGACGACTAACATAACGAGAGGAAATGATTACATCCTCAGCTGATTTCGTCAGCTTTGTCTTCAGCTTCGAAGCCATGACCCGATAGTCATAAAAGTGCCTCATAATGTTCATTCAAATACCATTTAGCAGAGATGTAATTGGCATAGCTCGCTCATGCATAATCATCTTATTCCAACTCTCGATATGATTTGTATAACAAATTCCATACCTTCTCATTTCAAAGATAGGCAAATGACCAATTGTTCTTCCTCGAATCTTTATTATTTTTTCGTAACCTTTACTATCACTACACTAAATGTGACACATGATTCTTTCAAAGTCAGCTTTATCATAAGTTTCTGCAGCGGCCTTAACTCTCCCTTTGGTGTCTTCTTTGCTAACATTGTTGGAGATATGTTGTGCACAAAAGCAATGATATGCATTTAGAAATTTTTTGGCACTACCTGGAGAATGCTTGTATGCCTATCTGATAATAGAACAAACTTATCTGTAGGACCAACTACAACATCTCTAAGTTTTTGAAGAAACCAATCCCAATGTTCATTATTCTCTTTTGGGACTACACCAACTGCTACTAGAAAGCAATGACTATCTCCATCAATAGAAAGAGCAGTTAGGATGACAGACTTGTATCTGCCCTTCATGAAAGTTCCATCGATCATAATCAATGGACAAAGGCACCTTCTGTAGGCATGAATAGTTATGCCATAGCTCACAAACAAACGCTCAAACCTATGCTCGCTTGTTGTTATTATATCAGTGTGGCAATTTGGATCAATTTTCTTTAGTTCTTTAAAATAAATTGGCAGCATTTGGTATGATTGACTGAAGCTGCCCCTTATCTACATTGAAACAAAATACACTAGCTCAGGTTACATATGCCTAATAGTTACACGCCATGACAGATACAAGTTAATCGAAAAGATGATACATGTTCTTCATAGCATACTATAAAGAATAATTCAATGTACATAGTATACCCTAAACAAAGAATTGTACTAAGACTTTATATATTGCTACTAGTTATCCTAATAGTTGTTGACAGTTACAATAGTACTCTGACCTTTTCTAACGCAATTTCTCTGGCCCTCCACGCAACTTTATATGTCACATTAGTTAGTTGTGACTGTTTCACCTCCAACTGAAGGTTCTTTGCAGTCAGTTCTTCATTGTCCTTAAGCTTGGACATAACAATTTCTGAAACCCACTTTGCGTCTGCTTGTGAATTTTAAGAAACATCCTTATCTTGTGCACAAGTGTGTGCATCTCTAAAAGTTATAACCACCCACATATCAGACCCAGTTGCAGGTTTTGCATACAAATGAAATGGACAGTTATTTGCCTTACACTTGATTACCAACTTTTGGGAGGTAGTATTGTAACGACGTAAATCAAACATGTGTGCAATTGCATAAGATTTCATGTCTTTCACCAGATCATCTCGAGTGGCATAGTGTTGACCTACTTTAGGGGGTACAAACTTCAACCCCTCATTACAAGGATTTACAACCTCACTTTGGTTCGTAGTGGTTTTTGGACTATGAGAACCACACAAAAGATCATATCCTTGACGTAGGTCTTCAGAATTCAGATCTTTAGCACCAATAACCCTAGCATCAACCATTCTCTCCAATTCGAAATCAATCGAACCTTCCTCATCGCCATCATTCACAACTATCATAGGTGTGTCCCCCCACAAATACTCTTGACTTCGATTCGGAGTCGACCATATATCGCCATCATCATGATCGTATTCTTCAACTTGATCATCTTCAACTACCACAACTTCACCCGCAGTAGCATCTTCATATTCATTTTGAAATTCAACATCCTCATTACTTCGAGAACTACCGATTATGTTTTTTTGAGGAATGTCAGCTGTATCAACTAAATCATTTAGTATTTGAACTTCATTTTCATATTCATTTTGAAATTCAACCTCCTCATTACTTCGAGAACTGCTGATTATGCTTTCTTTAGGAATGTCAGCTGTATCAACTAAATCATTTAGTATTTAAACTTCATCTTCATTTTGAAATTCAACCTCCTCATTACTTCGAGGACTAGCAATTATGTATTCTTCAGGAATGTCAGCTGTATCTCCATATGGATTTTGAGAATCAAACTCTTCATAGTCTGGTTGATCAGCATCTTCAATATCAGTGGGATTTTCCTCTACATTATAATAGGTCAACCCTTAGTGCATGGACTATCAACGACCTAAACTATAATTATCCCCCTCAGAATGTTTATATCGCTTCACCTTCAATGACAATTGGAAGAGGTATCCTTTCTTCTATTGATTTGCAACTACTAATCAGACTTGAGGTTCCCTTTGGGAACAAATCTAAAATGGTTACTAAATGTGAGTAATTGAACGGACATTTATCGCGTAACTAACATATTTGGTGTACTACGTGTTCCCCATCCCTCACCTGTTCGAATGTCTCTAAGCTGTGTGGGACATTTTCAATGACATTTTCATTTTCCACATCTTGCAATTGACGAGTTGCAGTTGAAGGTTGTTCTAGCGGACTGTCTGGGGAACACAACGTTTATAACCGTCAGCAACCAAACCATTTACTGGAACTAAGAATAACTAAAATAAAATTAGTGATTTACCTATTGGCTCGTCCACAAGTTTAAATTGATTGAAAGAATATTTCTGTCGAGCTAGCACTTTTTCTTTCAAAAAAGATTGTTTCCTTGGAGAATCAGTAATTGGAATTTCTTCATTGAGTTTCTTCTTAATACAATGTTCTCCACCACTTGATCCAGGACAAGCACTCTTTGGCAGCAGAGAAGGTTTAAACGGTTCACTACAAATTTGTTTCTTCTTCGAACTAGGAATTCCATAACTTGATCCAGGACTTGCACTTCTAACAATTTCTTGTTTAAATAGCTCACTACTAGCCGGTTTATTCTGCACTCTAGGTTGTCCACCACCTTTTCCAGGAGTAACACTATTTGTTTTAAAATGTACTCAAGATTTAACTATTTTGTTCTTCACAGTAGGTTGTCCAGGACTTGATCTTCTAATTTGTCCTGCTCCCATACCACATGGTGTGATGACGATTGATTCATTGATAACCCAAACTTTCATTGCTTTCATTGGAGTCTTCTTTTGCTTCTTAATCATGTTCAAGTAGTCGGTTTCTTCATCGATTCTATAAGGGGACTTGTCACAGCCCGATTTTCTAAACAATTAAAAATAATGAATATTTGAAATATAAATATCTCAAACATCACTATGTTCAATTGTCTAAAAACCCAGGCTATGACGGGGTGGATACAACACATGTCAAAACCTAAAAACCCACATCATAAAGAATCTTAACCACAAATTCAATCTCCAAAATTCTCTTTATTACTTTATAAAAATCTATCTTCCGTCCCAATAAAACATCAAACCACTCTAAGAATAACAGGTCTTCAACATCGTATTTTCAGGTCATATGAAAAGAAAACTACGCTATTACATCCTTTCAATAAGAATCAGACCTAATAAAGAACTAACGGACTGCTCCAAGCAAGAATCCAAATCAAACGCCGCGGTTCCACTGCCTTCCACCTATGTTCCCAAGAACACACCCACGTTGCCAAAACAAAGCAAACATGGGTCAGTAAAATGGAATTTGCTAGTATGAGTAGACTAACCACATATAAACATTATCATACTTTAATTATTTAAACAATCACGTTATATTTTCCCATAACTTAATCATTCTCAGCTTGGAAGACAGGTAGTTCTGTCATTTCAACCGGCATAGTTTCTTCCCAAGCAAAACTTTCATTATATTAACTCATTCTAATAACTCGTTTTAATATTTAAATCATTAAATTAAAACTTACTGATATCCACTGCTGTATAAGGGTAAGACCGCGTCTCTGCACAAAATGTTATTAAGTCCTACCCTCCTGCAAAAGAAAGTTAGAACTTCTATATAACATATGTAGATATCCTATAGTTATTCAAAAGAAAACCCAAACACTGATATAATCAAATTAATACCACTAACCCAAGCAAGGGCGAATACCTTAGTTCCTCTCTAGGGCAGTCCAAACAATCTGGTCATTCATGGCACATTCAATGAATACCCGGGTCATTCATGGCACATTCAATGAATACCCATATTTTAACGCTAACGGGCCATTTATGGCACATTCAATAAATGCCCACCTAACATATGACATCAACAGTCATAAAACTCAATTCCAAAACTTGAGTCGTGGAGAGTTCTAAAAGAGTGCGGTAAATTGTTTACGCATTATTGAACTTTATTGTATATATCATTTCAGAGAACGTAGGAATATCTTGATTCAATTAATTTTGGTTTACACGTTATTAATTTCATGGATGTATAAGTGTCGTAACGTTGTGTATCGTAAAAGACTGAAAAACACAAAATAGTAAATACACGTACACAAGTATATTTAGGAAGGTCCCAGCCTAAAGTCAAACACGTTAATAGTCCTAGACTTATCCTAATAGACCGAATCATAATTTTAGATAAAAGTCAAATTTGGGTCAACTGGTCAAAGTCAACCCTGGTCAAAGTCAACAGTCAACTCTGGTCAACAGTCAACATTGGTCAACTAGGCCTAAACTCCAAAAACCCAAAAGCCCAAAGCCTAAGGCCCATAGTCTAAAGTTAAGTCTAAAAAAAATAAAATCCAAACAAAACATATAAGCCCACCACGATTTGGCCCAAGCCCAAATTGTGATTCACTGTTCATCTCCTTCCTCACCAAAACTTCCACCAGCTGACCACCACAACCCACCAACCTATCTCCAATTTAAATCCCACGGTTTGATTCCTCACAAAAACCCAATCCACCGAGCAATACCCTCAAATCTCAATTCCATTTATCTTTGAAAATGCGATTCTACCATTAATGGCTTCTGCGAGCTTCAATGACCCCAACCCCTATGAAATCAATTCTCATTTCACCAACACAGGTTCTATACTAGAACCCACAGTATAACCCATCCAAACACACAACAAAATTAATAGTATCGATTTCCGGTTCTTCCATCCAACGATAACTTCACATCACACTCTCCATCGCCCATATCAAACCAAACATCTAAAATCACACGGTTCATCTTCCTCAACATACCACACCCATGAGAGGTCCGAAATGACGCTTACTCTAGGCAGAGGTTTGGCAAATGCCAATACTGCATATCGCACATGCCATAGATGATGATCAACATGATAGAAAACTTATGCTTTAAGCTATAGCTAAGCCTCAATAAAGTTAACCACACTCTGGTTAAATCTAGAGCAGAACTTGAATGTAAACTATCTACTACTTGATTGTATTATTAGTCTTTTAGTTACTGTTGGTAGATAAACAATACACAAGTACAAGAGTTTCTTCAAGCCGTATGATTTCATCAAGCGGATAGACAAAAGCGATCCGTTTCGGAAATACTAGAAACTACTTTAATACCGATTAGGAAGATCTGATACTTGCGAAAACACACACCAAAGAACAAGACTGTCATTAACATATATATATTCAGGACAAACTTTAAATATCATGTTTCATCACTCATCACGTTGAAATTTACATGTATACAAAATATCTACTCACCTTTAGCGCGCTCCGAACCAGCTAGATCTCACAATAAAACTCTTCCTTTTCTTCTTTCAGCAAGATCCTATTTTTCTGTGTAAAACTCTCGCTGTGTTTTTCCCCCAGAACTCTCATGAGAAAACGCTATTCTGTTTTCTTTTTGTTAAAAACAAAACCCCCAAAATAGGGAAGAAGGTTTGTCCCATAAACCCACGTCTCCTATTTCCACTAACACTTATCCTATTTTATTTAATCTATTATCTATTAATATTATTATTAGGAAAATAAACGAATAAAAACACGGGGTGTTATAGGACTTGTTCATCAAATACCTAACAGAAAAACCCAATCTTATGCGCGATGACACAACTTCAACAAGACACATGAATCCTTCAAAGGGAGTATCCACATCAAACACTCTCAATTTCACCTCACCCCCTAGATACTTCATCACACCATGCTTGTCAGATTTCATCTCGCCATCATAATAAATAAGCATATCGAATGAACCTGAAAAAATACAAAGTCAACACAATAAAAAGTAGGAGCTTTTAATAAAATGACAGTAAATTTCTTTCATTTATTGTTCTACATTTATGACATTGTATAACCCTTGTATAAATACCATAACTATGACAACAAAATCAACTTGGAAATGGTAAACCACTATGGAAACCTATAAAAACACACTCACACTTCTATGTAAAACTACAAAGAAGCAAACTGAAACATAAACGTACATAGAAACAAACCAACACTAAAGACAATTAAACAAACATCAAAACTGACCATTATCGAGGTTTGAGTTCTTTTCATCCATCACAATCCTTAGAAAAATCGAAAAGGAGAAAAACAGAGTAGAAGATCAAAAAAAGAAGAACCCAGAGAAAAAAGTGTAGCTTTGGAGTTTTGTAAAAACTTTTTGTGGTTGGTGATAAGTGCTCAAAAGTGATGATTTATAACCCCAATAATGTGTATGTTAGTCTTAATTTTATATTTAAATATTCTAATATGATGCAATTTGAGTTTTTGTAGGTCAAAGAACCTAAATATGAAATATGGAGGGAAAAGAAGTCAAACAAGTCAAAAATGAGTCACTGGGAATTACAGATAAAGGCTTAGGGCAAAAATGTCATATTTGTCTCCATAAGTGCCAAGCCTAATGGGACTCTAAAAGAGGATAATAATTGAGTTAGAAGAGTCTTCAATCTGATCTCAAAGCCTTAATTTCGACTTCATAGGAAGATGAGATCAACATGGAAAAGAAGTTAGAGTTTCACAAGAATTAGGAAACTGAAAGCTGTCAGAAGCTGCAGCTTCGGAAATAGCCTGTAGGGAAAAGTGGGCCACGTCCAACTTTGGTCCAACTAAATTTAACTTTTTCAGGATTGCTTCTAGAAAGATTACAGAGAGTTTGACACCAAATAAACATAGGATTCGGATCTCTATCCAGGGCGATCATGTAAGCTTGATATATAAGGCACAAAAACCTCAGTTTATATCATCTAGAAAATTTAGTGTTTGCATCTTAGATCTAGAATTAAGAGAGAAGAAAGTTCAGACCTTTTCACCATTAATAGCTATAAAGATTATTCCTTTTCATATTGTGTTCATAGCATAGTATGAGGGGCTAATCTCCCTTCTCTTGGGAGGGGAGATGAAGCCTTTTTCGTATGTTTTAATTTAGTTCTTCTTCTATCATGTTTTAGTTTAAATCCTTCATTGAGTTTCTTCTTATTTGTCCATTGATCTAACGCTCCTATGGAGGTTAGGAGGTTTTAGGGTAATTCAAGATTGTGTAGAGCCAAATACCATAAACCCTAGATTTTTTTATTCTAGTTTTTAGTGTTCTAGTGTGATGATTGGATTCTTTATGACACCTCAATTAGTTGTATGGTTAATGCCACATGTGGATTTTCCATGGCACCTAGAGTTGTATATTGAATGCCACTTAAATCACAATTTGGTTAGATAGAAGATATCATTGGAGATTGAAGAAGTATTTGATGGAAAGATAGAAATCACGTTGAAAGCCACATATTATCATCATGGTTATGAGCATAAGGTTTGTAGGTATGGTGAGTTTCTATTGGTGATTTATATTAAGCATGATAGATAGATCTATTAGACTAATTCTATGATTTTGGTGGATTCATCTCTCCCAAGATATTCTCTCTCTTGATTCATATTCATATATTTAATTTAGTTTAGTTTATGCATAGTTTAAATCTCAAACCAAATCAACTATATATTCATCATTACTTAGCCACATCTTTTACTTGCATCCATTAGAGTAACTTAGATTAGGAATTTCTATTATCATCACTTAGTTATTTAGAGTAGGATTGATACCTTGCTAGCCACTATACTAATCAATATTTAATGGCTAAATCTATGGTGCGCAGGTCGTATGGTGTGCTAACAAATCTGGGCCACTCATACCAAGGGGTGCGTGTGTATTGCATGGCAAAAGTACTGATCCAAAGGCCCACATTACCTGCGCACCATACATCTCGCACACTGAAGACTAACTCATATTTAATAGGCTAAACAAGATTTGCAAAAGATACGTAACACAAGCAACGACATATAAATAATTACGTGTTGCGTGCATTTTCAGTTGGCACAAAAAATGAGGTAAATATTGTCTCGTCTTTGAATTACAAAAACAACATAAAAGTTGTTGATAGTAGATCCATAAGTTGCTGGTTCGTGATCCCACAATAGCTAAAGTTCGTTTTTATTTTTGCTGGGTTGAAATCCAACAGTCATTAATCGCTGGTACATATCGCTAAGAGAATCTAACGGATAGATATGACTGTGCATGTCAACATCAGAAGTACAAGAGGAGAGAGAGTGTGTTGCAAAGGAGAGAGAGTGTGGCAGGAGGAGAGAGAGTATGGTACGGAAGGGCAAAAGGGTAAAAAATCTGTTGAATTGGTCAAAATTGAATGTCATGGCCGGTTGGAGAACAATGTGTATTTATTATGGCCGATTCAGGCAATTACCCTTAAATTTAGCTACCCGATCCTCTAACCATTTTACAAGCTATATCAAATAAATAACGCCTATCTAAAACCCAACCAATTTATAAAATCCATCAATTCCCTCAACCCAACATGTTTTAAGGCTAGAAAATTCGTTTGCCCGATCTTGCTTATAGCTGATCAATCATTCAATTTGCCAATCAAATCACTAATTGTGTTCCCAATATTGTATTGAATACCAATTCCTTTCTTTTAAATTATCGATTAATTCTACTTCTAATCAACTAAATGATTGTATAAGTGTTAGTCCTAAAAGATTCACTTACCAATCAGTTTGAACTTGCAGCTCAATACTGTTGCAAATTGTTAAATTGTCCATCAACCTTGCTGATCCAATTCCAACAAATTAAATTATTTCCCAAACTCGATCAATCAAGAGACAAAAAAAAATCAAAACCGATCCTATCAAGTTATCGATCCCAGCCCACCTACTTGTTTCAAATCAATTCATTAATTGCGTATTGAATACCCAACAGTTAGCCCGATCGATTCACTAATCTATTAAAATATTTACTGATCAAACCAATTAACTTGCTTACCAATTGAAAAATCTAATAGTTTGTATAGCCTCAATTTGTTTATAATATTGCTGATGAGTTTGTCAAGTTGCGATCTTACGACTCAAAACCGATCGAATAAATAAACTATACAAATTGCCTCTCAATGACAATTACATATCAATTACAATTTCTAGCCCGATCTCTCAATCGATTTTGATAACCCAATTTGCCGAAAAGGTAGACTTTCCTATCAATTTACCAATCAACAATCTCCAATTAACCCTATTTATTTGCTTCAACATTACCTCATTTACAACTGCTGCTGCCATCCTTGCTACTAAAACATTTAAAACCAATTAACATGCCGATCAATTTGGTTTAAATTGAAATCATTCGTTTTGAACTTGCTGATGCCGATCAGTTTTCGACACGATTCAAACCGATCGAATACCAATCCTCCCACCACGGTTCCTGCAAATCCACCACCTGTAGAGGCAGCAGCAGCAACAGCAGAACAAATGATAAAAAGGCTGTAGAAGATAGTTGATAAGAAAGCAAAATAGCAGCAGAGAGTGCACGTTCTCTAGCCTAATCTATTTTTTTCCGATTCGTTTGCTCTAAGCTTGTAATGCTCTACTCATATTCTTTACCTTTTGCCGACCCTCTTGGGTAGACAAATCTAAAATTTTCATGTGCTCATCACCAAAAAAACCAAATCCAATGCTAGCTATATTTTCTTTAAACTTACTAGATTTTTGAACTCAAACTTCTAAACAGCCGATGGTTTTGTTTTCAATCTAATAACATGAAACTGCCCTTGCCATTTACTAAGACACACATTATATTTGCCGCACCTGCTTCTCTAAGCAACTAAGCAATGCCGATCCTTTTAATTTTTAAAACCCAATATAACACCCCATCTTTATCTTTTGTAATAAAACCTAATAGGCTTTAATCAAAGCTTTAATTTAAACCCAATCACATCAATTTAAACCAGATCAATTCAAACTGATCACTCAAGCCGATCAATTTCGCAAGTATAAACTGATAAGTTTGAACTTGCCGATCCAATTCAAACAAATTTAATTACTTTCAAACCTAATCAGTTTTTGAAACCTACCAAATTGCCGATCAAGCTTCTAAAAGTTGAAACCGATTCGATTATTAATTCCAAATTGTAACCATTGCTCTATATTCTCTTGTCGATCAATACCTCCCATCACACTTTGCAAACTCATCCCCGACCCTTTCATTTTCTTCGATCAGTTTGCACTAGCAATACTTGTTTCTGCCGATCCATAAGCGTTACCTTCATTTGCCGATCCTATTGCCGTTCCACCTAATTATTTGAACCAAAATATGGTTTGCCCGATCCTTGAATATATTAGACATGCCCATATCCTAATTTAATTACACAATTCCCTAATATTTTGAGAACTAGTAAGCTTATTTGTTGATCCTCTTTTTGCCGCCCTGTCCTGTGATATTCTTTCTTTTCTGTTTTGCCGATCCTCTAAGTAAATCCTATATACAAAAATCCTAAGGCCCATTGGCCAAATGCCCAATTTATTGCCGGACCCCTTTTGATTTATAGCCCTGACCACTTATCTAAATTTTGAATTCAAGTGTACATGCAATGACAAGACTTTGAATTTTAGTCTACAAATTTTTTAACAGGGAGTGACTCTCAAGGACAAAAATGCAGAAAAAGTAACTCTCAAGGACACATTTTTATTTTTGTAACTCACAAGGACCGGGTAGATGAAAGGTCAAGTATACCCTTGCGTGAAATAAAAAACGGATCGGGTAGATGAAATGTTAAGTATACCCCTGACGCAAAATAATTAACGTTCCGACCCAGACGAAACGACTCGGTGTATTTAGTATGAACATTGAATGTTCATAGTCTTTGGGTATGAACATTGATTAGGTATGAACATTCAATATTCATAGTCCTTTGGGTATGAACATTTAATGTTCATATATGAACATTCAATATTTATAGTCTTTGGGTATGAACATTGATTGGATATGAACATTCAATGTTTATAGTCTTTGGGTATGAACATTCAATGTTCATAGTCTTTGGGTATGAACATTGATTGGGTATGAACATACAATATTCATAGTCCTTTGGGTATGAACATTCAATGTTCATAGTCCTTGGGTATGAACGTTGATTGGGTATGAACATTGAATGTCATAGTCCTTTTGGTATGAACATTGAATGTTCATACCTTTAATGTTCATACATCAATATATTGTATAAGGTATATTCACCTATTTGGATATGAACAATCATTGTTCATACACCAGCAGAAGGTATGAACACTCATTGTTCATAGTAAAATGACAGAAAGGGTAAAATTGGAAAATAATTATTTTAAATCCGGGCCATTTGTCCTTGAGGGTTATTTTCACGGAAGGGTATAACTGACATTTTAAAAAATGTAAAAAGGCAGGGCCAACTTATTTTGTCCTTGAGGGTTACTAATTTTGAAATAGTGGGTTCGTGAGTTACTTTTTCCCAAAATTTGTCCTTGTGAGTTACTTATGAAAACCGTGTCCTCTAGACTTCATTTTCCCCAAAATTGGGGCTTGGGACCAATTTCTTGATTTTTTAAACTGCCGACCCTATCTTTTTCTTTCACACAATTCTATTTACCAACCTACCATTACATATTTTCACCATTAAATTCAACAATATCAAACTCCAAATTTATACCGACACCGATCAATATAATAATTTACAAACATACCAAGTACGAAAACATTATCATTTCTTTGCCACACGGGCCTTGCCCATGTAACAAAGAGAGGGCGATGTTCCTCCCCCCACAAATGTGGCCCAATAAAAGCCTAATTCAATACAAACCCACACTCAGAACTAGCCAACTTACCTACCTACAATAAAGCCCATGCTCAGAGCCCAAAAGCCCGCATTTCGAGCCCATGCGGACTCTATTTATAGCCTACCTGTGCACATAACACAAAGTCTATTCAATTAAACACGTGTTTTGAATATTTGCGAGGAAGTTGTTTGACCAAATTAATCAACTTCCACAACTTCGTCCACAACTTCTACAACTTCCACAATTTCATCCACAACTTCAACTTACTTCCACAACTTCTACAACTTCCACAACTTCGTCCACTTTCAAGATTCACTTCCATAAACTTTAGATCGTGTGACGGTTCTCCGGCATGTTTCCAACTTCATCCCACGATTGGAATATTAGAGAACGAGAAAGTAACTATCACCAATCCGACATATAAAATCCAACATTGGTCATTCTCCAGAACTACGCAATTGAGACTTGATCCTAAAGCAATACAACATTTCGGTACGTAGGCAACTTCGAACCGAAGTCCAGTCTTAACTCTCACCAACAACCATCCCCTTCGCAATCTCTTCTGAAAATATCACTTCTGACCCAACTGGTGTATTTTGGCAAAACTTGCTGAAACAGTCGATAATGGAGTGTGGTCTCCTGGTTTTCTATCTAGGAAGAAAGACATCGAGAATGGGTCTAATTTGAGATGGTGGGTTTGATTTAAAAGTCAAACTTTGCTATCCTAACATGACTTCCATAATTGATGCTCATACATGGTGTTATAACCATTTGTAAAATTGAAAATCACATGTTTTTCATGTTAAATAATTGTGCTATTATTATTATTTGTATTTCCAATATATCCTTTATTAAACTTCCAATCAGAGTAAAATTCAATGGGTAAAATGGTATGAACCACTAACGTTCAACATTCAACACCAGAAAAAAAACCAAACAATTTTTAGAGTTCAGACATTCAGTATTCAACAATCAGAAGGTCGGCACATTTAGCATTTAACATTCAGTATTCAGAGGCTCAAAAAAACATTTAGTAGGATATTGAGTTTGTAAATGAGAACTTTGTAATTACTACTAGCTTTTAAATTTTGCATCTGTTTTATCTAATAATGGAACTTAGCTTTTAACCGATACTCAACTTATCGCCTTACATTGGGTCATTGTAGCTAACCTAATTCACTTTCACTTTCACTTTTCAATTTCCATTTTATTCGAGCTTCAAATACTTACTGAATGTGTAGAAAGAAGGGGGCACAACTATGTGCTGGATTTGAGAAGGTTGGAATTTAGACGTTGAAGCATCTCTTCTGAGGATCAAAGATATATTGTTTGTTGTGATATCACAATAATCCCATCAATCTCTGACTTTTTTAGCAATCTATTTACTTGTAGCAACCTAAAAGATTTGCCTGTGCAAAATTTAGCACTAACATTTACTATTCGCCGTGTTACTGCCATTTAAGTAGCTTTCTTTTAGTGCTGTATAATCTTGTTTTTAATCTGCAATTTATTTTATATGTTAAAAAGAGACTGCCCACCCTACCCTACCGCCCAACAAACACTTAACAATATAACGCATACACGCAACACACTCAAGAACACTAGACTTTACCACACATCTTAGCAAGCACCTAGAACACAAACTCGTGGACAATATGGTTCCCTCCTAGTTCAAGTTACCACACTCTCCTTATATAGAGGCACATTCTTATGCGCACATTATTATTATTATTATTATTATTTTTGATTGGAAAGCCTGTTTTAAATGAGATTAGTAACTCTTTCAGAGGGTTAAGGCAGGCCCACACCGGTTACATTGAAGGACCCTAGCCCGAAGGCTCATCAACCCTGAAGGGTATAACACCACGTTTATTTTCTTTATATTTTTTCTTATTTATTAGGGTTTAAAAAGGATATATATATAAGAAAAAAAATATAAAGATAAAGATAAAATATGATAAGATAAAAAACGTGGGAGAGTTAGAAGGTTTTGGTTACAACCGAACCCTCCCTTTTTGTTAGTATTTTCTGATTTTTGAAATACAAGAGAAAAACAGAGAGAGACGTACAAGAAAAAAAGAGAATGAGTGTTTACTGCGGGAGAGTGCTTGAGTGAGAGAGACAGAGATAAAAGTTGGAGGAAGAATGAAGAAGCTAAGGAGTATCGGCGCAACATCGCTTTCCGATTTTCTTTAGTAGATACGATCTCCAGTTTTGTGATATCGGTGAGTAGATCTAGTTTCAAAATTTAATTTTTGATTTCGTATTTGACACCTATTTACCTATAATGGGTCTTTCTCTATGCTGTTGTAAAACTTTTATGTATATTATTTATAATGATATGTGAACATATATAGACTATAAAAGATAGAACATAAATTGTATGGGTACCTAATGGCTTTATACACTAGCCTGACTTGTGTTACTATGTAATGTAATGTTACTAGTCTTTTGGTGTGGTATTCTAGAGTTCTTGATGCATGTTCAGGAGCATGATTATATTAGTATTATTATTATCATACTTTTGCCTTCCTTAATTATATTATAGATCGTGCATGTCTTTCTGACGTACTCACATTATACTTTCCAAGCTTATGTCAGACACCACCACTTAAATACATAAACACTTGCTTAAAATAGTGAGGACATGCTACACATCATTAATTTCTATTTTTAGATGCTTAAATAGTACTAGGACTTATTGATTGGCTCATGAAGTTTTGTCTATACAAAAGGCTTACATTAAATTGTTGTTCGGTTATGAAACTATGACCTGATCACGATGGGTTGTGAAGGAAACATTGCTTATGATATGGATAGTATATATATGACAATATTAACGGTCATGACTTTAGTATGTAGAAATATAGCTAGCAAAAAATATGTGAAACTCTTGTCTGTGTACTGTTGGTGTTATTCTGTTCCTATTCAAGTCAGGAATTTGGTCTGATTTTGGAGACGATTTTCAGTGTCTTTAGAAATTGATATAGGTTTTGATTAAAGCATGTTAAGTAAGTTTTAGCTGTCCTATTTCAAACTCAAAAAGCCCCATAGCATTTTTGAAGGAGTTTCATTCTTCGAAAATTGGCACGTTAGAATTTTCTGACTGTAGAAATCCGGTCTGTGTCTGGTTTGATATTGAGTTTTCACATAGTTAGAGTCAAATTCAAACTCTTGCCAAAACATAAAAAAGTGAGTTTTCTGAGTCTTTTTTCCAACTCAATTGTCCTCATCGAATTCCGAGGTCTGTGGAGATAGATATAATGTCTGGAAGTTGGGTTGACAGAAAACAGTGCGTCAGAAATCAGTTTCTGCGCACTGTGTTCAAATCCAGTTTTAAAATAGTTAGGGTGAGAGTTAGAATTTTTATAAAACATAAAAGAGTAAGATCTGAAAGTCTTATTTCTATTCCAATTGGCCTCATTGCATTCGAAGGTCTGTGGAATTAATTATGATGTCTGGAAGTTTGACTGGTAGAAAATAATGCGTCAGAAATCAGTTTCTGTGCATTGTGTTCGAACCTAGTTTTCATACATTTAGAATGAGATTGAGTATTTTTGTAAAACATAAAAAAATAAGTTCTGTGTGTTAGTTTTTCAGCACAAAAAGCCTCGATGTATTTGGATACTTGTGGAAAGAGTTGTGCCATTCGGAAGATAGTCCGTCAAAAATCCAATTTGCTGAAATTAGGATTTTTACCATTTTCAACCTAAGTTTTCTTTTAGATGGGCTGAGGTTGGGACCTCTAGTTCTACATGAAAAAACATGTCTATATACCCTAGTTTCTAAATAATTAAGTTACATGTCATTTGGATGAATGTAGGAAAAACTATAGCATTGACAAATTGGCTAGAAAACTTATCGTATTATCCTTTATGTGCATGAACCTATTTTGGAAAATATGTCTAGTAATGAACTAATATTCTCTTAAAATCTTCTTGGGTGTTTTATATAGTGTTTGTAGTCTACTTTTAGACTATGGTTTTATTTGGAACCGACATGGTTCATAAGATTTTTTTTTTAGAATCAAAAGTAGAGAAATATTCATTTGTGAGTTTTTTTTTTTATTTAAAGGTTCATAGTGTATCTCACGGGTATGAAATTTTACATATGTGATTGTGGGAGTATTTGAAACTTATTGTATGTGATTCTATATAGTATAAATTGTTGTTTTCCTTAAAGGTACATACAAGGATATTAATATTTATTGATTAAGAGCTACGTAAGGCTTGATTCTAATCTTAAAGGATTGGATAGGTAGGCAGCCTTATGTACAAGTGCAATCATTGTATTATATATTATATATTAGTTATTGTGATAACTATATGTGTACAATATTAGTACTTAATTATGTACGTGAGTGTGGTTGTTTAAAATATATTTATGAGACCTTTAATCAACACGTAACTCATAATTGAGAATTGGGATATCTATGATTTATATAATAGATAATGAGGTGAGTTGATTGGTTATTGTGTTTGTAATATTTAGTAATGATTATATTGCTTGAGACGATGTTTGTTTTGTAATGAAAATATTATAATAAATGAGAACTCTTGAGTGTTAAAATCAAGTGTAAAAGTGTCCGGTGAAAATTTAATGTGTCGCCCACATCTTTAGATCTCTCCACGCCTCTTTGATGAAAAGAAATGAAATGAAATATTTTTGACTAATAATGTCATGTGAAAATCCGCCTTAGAGAGGAGCTAAGGCATTCACCTTGCGGGTGGGCTAGATTCCTTGAGTGTATGTACGGGAATGTAGGTGGGTATTCCTTGAATGTGGCGAGAATGACCCAAGGTATTAATTGAATGTGCTATGAATGACCTGTTAGTGTTATGATGTGTATTCCTTGAATGTGGCGGGAATGACCTAAGATATTCATTGAATGTGCCATGAATGACCTGTTATATTTTTATGCTCAAAAGAGGCTTTGTTAATGTGTATGGAAAGCCTAGAGATGGCTGTGACTCACAAGTTACAAGTTTACAAGATGAAAATATGTTTCCTAGAAGCGATATTCCCGCTTGGGACATATGTCTTGTAGTGGTACTCGGTGTGAGTGAGGTACACGGATATGTGTGATTTGGCAAATGTGTGAACTGCAAATCGTGAAGTAGGAACTAAAGGTTGGGCTGCATCTTTTAATAAATGAGTTAACAAGATAATTAATAAGCAAAGTAAAATATTAATTTTACATGTAACTGAGTTATTGCATATGAATATTTATGTATTATGATGTACATGATTTCTTATGAGAAATGTATACGTGGTTTGTGTGAGTTGATACTCACGAGGGATGAATGTACTCCCTAGTTGTGATATATTTCCTTGTTCTCATAAGTAGATGAGTGGTTTTTAAGAAAAATATTGGCTTTAAGTATGAGCGAGTTGTTGGATATGATTGGTGATATATTATGATATGATGCATATAATTTCTTACGAAGGAATGTGAATATGGTTAGCGTGATATGATGGATATGGTGGTGTGATATGAATGTTAGTTAATATTGGTGATATATTATGATATGATGGATATGGTGGTGTGATATGAATGCTAATATTGGTGATATATTATGCCAGATTATATATACCCATGATGGTTGCAATGATAGTGAAATAGATGTATACTATAAATGATTACGTTTGGGAAATCTAACTTTGTTTTGTAGGAGGGTAGGACTTATTAACTTTTTATGCAGAGACGTTGTCTTACCCTAAGAAGATGTGCTGGCTTAAAGGTAAAGTGTATCAAACTCATATTTAAATAAGTTATCATATGTGTATGTAATAAGTGGAATATAAGTAGTAATTATATTGTGAGTTATTTTGGAAAGTGAGAATGATGAATACTGTTATATGAGATTTCTTAGAAATGTATATTGAGGGTTGAAATTTTACTTGGGAAAAAAGTGCATGCCGTTTTAAGAATATGGAACTAAATTGTCTTTCAAGTTGAAATGATTGTAATAGTGTATTTCTTGATTTGAAAGATTAAACATATTGCTATACTATTTTATATTTTTAGTCTTACTCATGCCAGCAAATTTAATTTGCTGACCTATGTTTGCTTTGTTTTGCAATGTGGGTGTGTTCTTGGAAACATAGATGGTGGAGTGCAGTGGATGAGGACACGTGATTTGGAGTTACTCTTGGAGTCTTCTAGTTTAACTTTTTATGATGTGTATGGTTTTGTTTTGAGACAGATGTAATAGAGTTGGTTAGTTTCTTTGTAGTTTAATAATGTGATTGAAGGATTATTGTCCCTTTTGGTTTTAAATTTAATCTCATATTTTAATATCATGGTTGATAATATGGTATTAGGGTTTCGTTTCATCCTGGGTTTTTATATAATTGAATAGGGTGACGATTGAGATAATTATATCTTGGATAATTCCCTATTTTAAATTTTCTGGAAATTTGGGGTGTGACAAAGGGTCTCGCCGATGTGCCATTTTGAGTAGACCTAACCGCCTCCACTTTGTCCATGAAGACTTGTTTTTGCTCCTCGGTCCACCCATCGTAGCAGCACCTTGTCTCTAGCTCGAAGGCTCGCTTGGCCTAAAGGCCCATCATATAATTACACAAGAAATAATTCTCAACCAACACTTGGTGAGATTCGAACTTGCAACCTCTCCCATGAGGAGAGGGGTACACAACCAATTAAGCTAGAAGCTCTTGTGTTTTTTTTGTTTGGTAAGCCTGTTTTAAATGAGATCAGTAACTCTTTGATGCTGGTAGGATTCGAGCCCCAGACCTCTAGTATCATCACCCAAAGGTTTATAGCCATTATAGCCACATTGTAAATTAATCTAAGCAAAATCATGGACTTAAAAGTTGAATTAAGGGTTGATTTTTTGTAGATATGATCTCCTTACCATGGAGAACATGCTCACATAAATTTAGCTTATTCAAAGAAGTCTAACATTAGAACATGCTCACAAAACTTTTAGACCGTTAAATAAAAAATTAAAAAATGAACACTAATTTTAAAATGGTTAGATATATCCAAATATTATGATTTTTTGTGAGAATTATCTTCATGGTGGGAGATCATCTCCACAAAAAACTAGGCCTTAATTTATTTGTATGTCGAAAATGTGGCTATAATGTGCACATAATGAATGTGCCTCTATCCCTCTCCATTTCATTTATTATTATTATTATTATTATTATTATTATTATTATTATTATTATTTTTGGTTCTTTACCTGAAGTTCAAGTTGGTAGTATGCATGCTTTGTTAACAGCCCTTCCGCTCAAAGTTTTTGTTTTGATGGTATGTATTATATTTTATATACAATGTCAACAAATTCATGTAAGATTGTTCATAAGCATTTGAGTTGAACTTGTGGTTGTTGCTTTTATTTTATAATTTTATCGATTCATTTTTGTTACATTGACGAAGATAAGTGCGCATTATCATCCATAGATTTGAAAAACAACTTTCATGCTCCAAACATATTGAAATGAGTGTGGAAAAGTGAACAAGTTTTGTATAATTACTTACTCAAAAATATTTAGGATTGCTCACCTTTAAGTACTGACTCCCTTGCTTTTGAACAATAGAAGACTAAAAGATGGTTTAGTTTAGATAACTGCCTTATAGATACATATAACTTCAAAAGCTTATAGTTATTTAATTAAATAATTGTCTGATAAAGAGGAGAAGTGATGCGCGCTACAAAATCACAGTGCAGGTTGAGTCTTTTAAGGGTTACTCAAAACAGGAGATATCCTAATTGACGGAAAATATGCACAAGTCATATGAAGACCAGCTCAACCGAATAACTAAGATGGTAAATTCCGATTTCCCTTGCATTACATTAATGTTTGTCGCTCCATTACTCCTTCCCCAATCTGTTTACTCTTTGTTTTTTGTTCTGACCTGACATCTCAACTTCGTCTTTTTAACCAAATTATAAGGCGTCCATTGACTTGCTAATGCTTTTACTATACGCTTAAGGGGTTTAGTTTACCATGTTGGGTTTGTCTTTTTTTGTTTCAACGATAGAATCAGATGTCCGATAATTTCATTAAAAAAATGACATAGATACCAAAAAGCTTGAAGAAAGTTTTCTCGTTATGTTTTTGGTGTATTACAATGGCACAGAGATGCCTCATAGAAGTACCAAACCTTGTGCTTTGCATATAAGCACAAATATCTTTTTTTGCCATATTTATTTTACCGACATTAGTAACTCTGTAAGTATTGATAAACATACTGGTGACTACTGGTGAGTAGTAGGTACTGTTTGCTCCCTGGCCCCTCCCTTAACCCTATTTTAAGAATAGTACAAAAAACTTTTGTGGGAGAGGTGTTCCCCTGCTAAGTTCTTAAAAAAACACTTCGGATAGCACATGAAAGTTGTCATGTGTTTGAAGCAAAGAAAACATTTGGTAGTAGTCCTAATCAAAATTGTCTCATGAAATTGATATGTTCTGGAGAGAAATTGTCGTCGTGAACCGTGAAGAAAGATTGAGTTTTTCTGCTTGTGATTAAACACACTAGTCTAGAAGTTTCGTATTCTTTTCTCATTGTTGTTTTAGTACAATACATTGGACCTTTTGCTAATGACTATATGTATTATATGTATAATCTATTTAGGTTAAACTCAAGCTTACAGAAACCACAAGGAAGCTTGAACAACAATTAGCAGAAGAGCATGCATGTTGCACGGTTAAAAGTAGTTGACGTAGCAGAAGCAGCTCAAACTAAATCGCGTGATGAAATTCGTTGACTGAGGCAGCACTTGCAAAGAGCCGAAAAGGAAACTGAAGCATTTCGCCACAAAGCCGAACACAATTCATGTGCTATATTATGAGATGATATCGGCTTACCTTGCCTAGTACATTTTGGTTGAGAGAAACGTCAAAAGGAGTATTTTATTTGTTTTGCTAAGTTTGACACTAGAGTTTCCTTAAGTAGAGTGCAAGTTTAATTGTGTATGCACATGGCAGTATATTATTTCATTACTGAAAGAACAAGTTGGCCTGAATAATTGTGATATCAGGAACTTTTATTAAAATAAATAAATAAATATCGAGGTTTTGCAATTAATAAATATCGATAAAAATTGATGTCATTTTTAAGAAGAAATCTAACGGTTCAAAAATGCCGAGGTTTTGCAATCATATTTTATTTAGGTTAGAGGTTTCCAAATGAGCTAAAATTTTGTAGAGATGATCTTTATGGTGAATATATCATATCCACAAAAAATTACGTTTGAATTCATTGTCTAGGTGAAGTTTTACTTACGTATTTACTTTTAAGTAAAAATAAGTATGTGATAGGGTTATATACTAAAAGCATTACTTTTGTATTAACTCTAATTCTTTATATTTTGAATGAGAATCATATGGGCAAATGTTATGCATGTTATTAGTTATATACATGCGTCATATGCATGCGTCTAATACTTTATGTTATAGATGATATGGTGTGTGGTGATGCACAAAAGATCATATCATTAGTACCTTATAAAGTATAAGTAAACGTTCACAACCTAGATGGATTTGGACAAACCATTGGTACGGTTGTAGTATAATATGGTATTAGCCTATCTTGACTACAGGATTACACTAGTACACTTTGTGTGTATTGAACAGGACCAAGTGAGGTTGTTTATCTTTATACTGACTATATAAGAGAACAAACACCTCTGTTATTATGGATGCTTGTCCTCTTAATCCAGATATAATAATGGGCACTTACGTGCATTGTACATTGCTTTAAATCATCAATGAGTGAGATTCATTTGTGAATCAACAAACTCGATGGATTGGGTAATGACATTGTATGTAAGGTGTGATGTTGATTATAGAAGGAATCCGTGACCCGCAGGAAGTTGGGTTGATGATGTCCCCTTGAGGAGCTCATAAGGATTTTCATATAAACCCTACAGGTGGATTTAATCCGACATGACAATGAGGTTGAGTGGTACTACTTAAGGACATAAGAAGTTGATTAATGTAGTTGTCAGTAACTTGACTTAATCAATGGGCATTCGATATCTTAAACACGGGGAGATCAACGAGCATATAATATGGAGCCCATAAATGTAACACGTATTTTGGGATTAGGGCGGTAGTGCAACAATGGCCTTTAGTGGAATAAGCCATTTGTTGACGGACTTGGGCCGTGTGTTCTGGGTGAAACATTGTAAGCCCAAGCCTGTTAGGAGACCCAACCCTAATTTCCCCTCATAGTCCCTGTTGTAGCATATAAATTGAAACCTCTTTCTCTAGCCGTTTTTTTACACAAAAAAAACTCAGGTTTTGTTCAAGGAAAGATAGATCCAAAATCAGTTCTAACTTTGTGAGTGAGAGAGGCCAAGAGAGAAAGAAGAGGTTGGAAGATCGTTGCCCACACAACGCCCATTCTAAGGATAGGAATACAACAGAAGATCAAGAGGTTGCTGATTCATAGATCTTAGATTCTCAGAGTTATCTTAGCCGATCTAAAGGTATGAATTCCTAAACCAAACCGTGAACACCTTTATTCCGCTACGCATGGTATTTCGTGGTTCTTAGTCATTTGATGCGACCATAACGGTTCCTACAGTATGTACTTCTAAGATATATATATACTAGGTGTAACCCGTGCCTTTGGCACGGAGTAATATAGTCATTTGTAGTATAACAATTTCAATTGAAGAATTTGCACTAAATAAGTTAGTGGATATAGTTAATTGACTGTGAGATAATTAAATTAATCAAAATTAATTTGTCATAAAGTTGTTAGAGACAAACTATACGTTGAAATTAGTAAATTTGTTGAGATTATAGAACATGATGTCAAGCAATACAAATTATTTAAAGTGATGAACTCGGTAGGATGAGAGAAGGCTTTAAGACATTTTGAAGTTTTGAGGATAAAGAAGTTTTCTATTTTTTTCTCGTTGAAAATGTATGTTATGTGGATCATTCGAGATTTTGAATAATTATAACATTTTTTTTTTAATTTTTTTTAATGGAGTAATCTAAATTGGTTGAACTTGTGCAGTATTAACGAAACAATGCTAGGTAGACATTTTTTTTACATTTTTTAATGGAGGTTACACAATGTTGGATGTATAGTTAGATGAACATGTTGTTATGAGTACATCAATTCTCTTGGAAGATGTGGATCTTGTCCATGGCTGAATGTAGGTGTTTGTAAGTGTAGTAGCCATATTCAGGGATGTATCACATAGGTACTGGGCCAAGAGATAAAGCCCAGACCATAGTATGTATTGGGCCCAGAGAGTAGGCCCAGTACCATACTATGCCCCATGAGTAAACCTAAGAGAGGGATATAAAAAAAAGATGAAAAAAAAAGAGAGATGAGAGAGAGAGGAGAGGGAGGTGAACTTCTGGCTTGATCCCGAAATGGGTACGTAGGCAACCAAATTGGTGCAGCCGATAACGAATAGAGCTCTAATACAAGTAAGATTATTGGTCGCGGTAATTGGTTGCAACAAATGGCGCTGTCTATGGGGAATGAGGCAGTAGATGAGGCAAAGATGGTTGGTAGTTATTACTAATACCAGCTTCTGCAGAAAATACAAGAAAAAGGTGTCACCTTTAATTAACAAACACCACAGTAAATCTCGGCGTTGTTATCACAATCTAATCCACTTGTCTCGTCTGCAAGATTGGAATTTGAAGAAGACAATATGGATGCATTACAGGGATTATACTCTTGTTTATGAGTAGAGGCACGAACTCTCACATCCTAAGATTTGATGAAAACTTGTCTTCGTCTATCTTCTTCCACCCATAGTCTTCAACACTGGATTTCAGGTAGATGGTGGATGTTCCCAAAGGATGGGTTTGTTAGCCTGGATGCATGGGACTATCTCGGTTGACGCCTTTCAATTGGTACAATCTTCTTATCAATGGATACCGTATGTACTCTCTAGGTTATGCACCAAGATCGGACCCCCTTTACTGTACAACCTTGTTTTCGGAGGAGTAGTAAATGATGCAACATCGGTGGTCCTCTTCAATGCAATCCAAAAGCTAGAGGTTTTCAAATTAAATGGCTGGGCAGCAGCCCATATCGTTGATGATTTCAATGAGCACTGCGCTTGAAATTGTTGCTGGGCTTCTTACTGCTTATGCTCTTAAAGCTTTATACTTTGGGAGGCCTTCAACTGACCTTGAAATTACTTTGATGTCTTTAATGGCGTACCTATCATACTTGTTGGTTGAGAACTAGTCTTTGCCGGTACTTGAGGTTGGGAAAGAGCTGTTTGAGATGGTGTTGATGGCTAAGAGGTCGCTTGAGCTGTCCTGTTTGGTGAGGGAGTCTCAGACTCACTTATATGCATAGCCTGAGGTCGAGAAGGGACTTATTTGCTAGTGATGGTATTCGAGATGTTGTCCGGGTTGGAGATGGAGGCCGAGACTCGGCCCTTGTTGGGGCTTGGGGTTGTGAAGATGGACGTGGAGGAGCTACTCTTGGAGGCCGACATGGAGGCCAGGTTGATGTGGTGGGCTGAGTTGTTTGTTGTTGGGTAGGAGGTCGTGGGGCAATTGGTGCTGGGTTAGTGAACCAGGGAAGACGAAAAAGACGAAATGGATGCCTTCTTGATTGATCTGCCATGGCTAGTCAAGAAAGTTATTTGGGATATGTCGCCAGCCAAAATGGAGATGATGGGGGATCCGGGGATGTTTTACGAGCTAGTGGTGAGGCTGCGCGATAGTGGAGATGGGGCCTGAGAGGTTTGTTGGGGTTGTGGGGTAGTGAGAGATGGCGATGTGGTATCTACTAGTGAACCTGTTGTTTCAGCTGATTGGTTGCATGTGAATATCAGAGGCCCTGATGTGAAGGTTCTGGATGCATCTTGGTACATGCTAGACGAGAAGAGAAACCCATTTCGAGAATAGTAGGTTGCCCGCATTCCAGGTGCACTTTTCTTTGATGTAGTTGGAATTTCAGATCGAGCTTCAAATTTACCGCACCTGTTATCAAAGGAAGAAGCTTTTGCTGCTACGGTTTCAGCACTTGGTATCCAGAATAAAGATGGGCTGGTTGTTTATGATGGAAAAGGAATTTTTAGCGCCGCTCGTGTTTGGTGGATGTTCCGAGCGTTTAGACATGAGAGAGTTTGGGTATTAGATGGTGGCTTGCCACAATGGCGTGCTACAAGATTTGATGTTGAATCTGGTGCTTCAGGGGATCCTATTCTGAACGCTAGTATTGTGAGTGAAGTAGTGGAGAAAGTTTATAAGGGACAAGCAGTTGCTCCAATCCCATTTCAAACTAAATATCAGCCTCACCTTGTTTGGACGCTTGAACAGTGTCTTGCGGTCTTGTTCTTCGTTGGAGGATTTTGTGTTGGGGATTTGTATTCGGAGTCAGATGATAAAACTTGGGTTTGAGTCGAATCCAGTTTTGGGGAGTGCTTGGGTTGATTTTTATTCTAAATGTGGTTGCTTTTCAGAAGTTTTTGAAATATTTAAGGTTACGGATTGTGGTGATGTAATTTCTTGGACGATGATGATCTCTTCATGTGTAAAAGCTCGGGAATGGGGCATGAGAGGTTTGTTGGGGTTGTGTGGTAGTGAGAGATGGTGATGTGGTATACTGGAATGAAGCTCCAAAGGTGCTACTACCGAAAATAATATCGTAGGTGTTTGATGAAATATGTGGGTTGGTGGAGTAGTGTGTGGACTTAGGGAGTGTGGGTGACGGCGTAGTGTGGGAATTGGGGGTATAGTGTGGACATTGGTGGACTAGTAGGGTGTAGATGGTGATAACAAGATAGGTGTACCACCTCGGGTTTGTGCGGGGCTGTTAAAAAGAGGTGGACAATCACGCCGAGTATTGCCAAAATGGTGACGGGTCTAACAAGGGGCAGCATAGTCCCCTCCTTTGTGTTATTGATGATTTTAGTTTTTGTAGAGTATCCAACGTAACAACATCGACAGCGAGGAAGTTGGAGACAAAGGAACAATAGGATCAATAGATTGGGGTTGAGATCAATGGCTTGGAGCGGCTGAATACGGATGGTAAGATGATTACAAAAAAATGTAGAGGGGCATACATCGCGGCAGGTTACAGAGAAAGAGAAGGATCCGCGGAACAGAGTTGAGATTGAGCGGGTTTATTGCGGGATATAAAATTAAGTAAGACCGGGGTCGAGCCCCGTACTAGTTATACGGGGAACCTCGGAATCTGCTGGTGTCTCTATGTAGTGAGGATGTTGGGTCCACTCGTATGTGGGAAAAGATAGAGAGGATCTGCTTCTAAGCTAGAGAACGGGGGGGGACGAGCCCCATGGACCCTCGTGTCTAAATCAAATATGGGGCGAGCCGTTGTTCTCGGATAAGCATTGAAGGAGAGCGGAGGGTTCAAGAAGACCTTTCGCGGATATGCTGTGGGGCTATCCGAATGAGTGCGGGGGATGAGCCCTCTGCGGACCCTCATGTCCGAATCAAACATGGGGTAGGCTGAGCTGTTCTCGGATGTGCATTCCGAAAGAGAGCGGAGGGGTTCGAGAAGACCCTTCGGATATGTCGTGGGGGCTATCTGAATGAATGGGGGGATGAGCCTCCGCGGACCCTCGCGGTCCGAATCAAACATGGGCAGGCCGAAGCTGTTCCCGGATAAGCATTTCGAAGAGAGCGGTGGAGGGTTCGAGAAGACCCTTCGCAGATATATCGTGGGGCTATCTAAATGAGTCGCGGGGGATGAGCCCTCCGCTGACCCTCGTGTCCAAACAAATGTGTGGGTAGGCAGAGTCGTCCTGCATCGGCATGTCCGATGCCTCGGCGAGATAGGATCCACGGACCCTCGCGGTCAAAAAAGCTGGCTGTGTGGGGCAGATAGAGCTCGCCCCTGATCGGGCGGTCCAAGGAAGCCTCGAGCGGGATAGGATCCGCGGACCCCGTGTCCAAACAAAAACGGCGTGTGGGGGCAGAGTAGTCCCCGACTTTTCGTGTCCAAAGCCTCGAGCGCGATAGGATATGCGGACATGAGATCCGAGTCAAGCCTGGGGGCAAGCGGAGTTGCCCCTCACTAGACTCCACTCCTGAGCAGAGATAGTGAGGGGGATGAGCCCTCTGCAGATATGAGATCCGAATTAAACATGGGGGCAATTTGAGTTGCCCTCATCGACTCCACCCGAAAGCGAGGAGCAGAGGGGGGGATGAACCCTTGGGACATGAGATCCGAATCAAACGGGGGAAGTTGAGTTGCCCCTCATCGACTCTCCCTCGACGGCGAGACGGCGGGGAATGAGCTCTCCATGAGACATGAGATCCGAATCAAACATGGGGGCAAGCTGAGTTGCCTCATCGACTCCATTCCAGCGAGAGCGAGATAGCGGGGATGAGCCCCCGCAGATATGAGATCCGAATCAAACATGGGGGGCAAGCCGAAGTTGCCGCTTCATCGGACTCCATTCAGGCGAGGCAGCGGGGGATGAGCCGCCCGGTGGACATAAGATCTTAATCAAATATGGGGGCAAGCTGAGTTGCTCCTCATCAGATTCCATTCCTGAGCAGAGACAACGGGGGGGATGAGCCCTCCGCAGACATGAGATTCGAATTAAGCTTGGGGGCAAGCTGAGTTGCCCCTCATCATACTCTATTCCAGAGCGAGATAGCAGGGGGGGATGAGCTAGCCTTCCGCGAGTCGGAGTTCCAAATTGCAATTGGGAGCAAGCAGCATATCCAGAAGAAATAATACTATTGAGTTTGACAAAAGAGAAATAAAGGGGACGAGGCCCTTTGCGGACGGGATATCGAGTTCTATGAGTAAGTACAAAGGGGATGAGACCCTTGGCGGATACAAGGTTGAGTTCTACGAAAGGGAAATAAAAGGGGGAGACTCTGTGGATATAGTAGTAAGTTATGTGAAGGAGAGCTTATGGCGGGGTTGAGACACTCCGCAGACATAGTGGCGAGTTTTCGGAAGGAGAGATGTTGGCTGAGGTGAGACACTCCGCGGACATAGTAGTGAGTTCTGTGAAGGAGAGCTTATGATTGGGCTGAGACACTCCGGACATAGTGGTGAGTTCTCTGAAGGAGAGATGGTGGTTGAGGTGATACACTTCGCGGACGGGTCAGTGAGTTCCGAGAAGGAGAGCAGGTGGCTGGGGGAGGCGTTCCACTGACATGGTAGTGAGTTCTATGTGAGAGGTGCTGGCTGGGTTGAGACACATCATGGGCATTGTATTGAGTTGAAGAGAGAGAGTGAAGGGGATGAGACCCTTCGTGGATACGTTAATAGGGTATACGAACGAGAACCGATAGATTGAGTACTTCACAGACATACGGTCCAGTAGCAGAGTACATGGATATGAAATGTCTTGAGGAGAAGAAGACTACGTACAGTTGCAGGTTACTATGGATATCTAGAGTTCAAAGAGAGAGACAAGAAAGTTTGAGGACTTCTCGGGTCCGCCGTCGTCATCGTCGCCGAACCCGAGAAGGGGCAAATGTAGTAGCCATATTCAGGGATGTATCACATAGGTACTGGGCCAAGAGATAAGGCCCATACTATAGTATATATTGGGCCCAGAGAGTAGGCCCAGGACCATACTATGCCTCATGAGTAAACCTAAGAGAGGGATATAAAAAGAAAGGGATGAGAAGAGAGGGATGGGGTCATAAAGGAGGCAAAGAGGGGTGAGGAGAGGGAGGTGAACTACGACGGCTTTATCCCGAAATGGGTACGTAGGCAACTGAATTGGTGCAGCCGATAATGAATAGAGCTCTAATATAAGTAAGATTATTGGTCACGGTAATTGGTTGCAACAGTAAGTCTGGGACAATGTATTGGGCCAACTGTATTTGGGAGTTTTTCTTTGTCATAAAGGTACCCAAAGGAAAACAAAAATTGAAAGTCCCATTCGAGTTGAAAAGGCAACAACAATGTTGAAAAACCAATAAAATTACATTCCTCTGTTTTTTGGAAAAAACGAAACAAAAATGTATAGCTTGGTAGATTTTGCATAAGATCTATTGAAATTCAGTGCCAATGCTGATGTAGTTAGGCTATATGGAGTAAAAATCAGTTCGATAACCGGGTTGCTTACCATTTATGGCCGTTAATGTGAAGGCCAGTAAAAGCTTTAATTGAATGAGATACAATAGAAGTATGATGAGCAAGAGCTTTTGAAAGTGTATAATGAGGAAACCATATTTTGTGCTAGAGAGGTCTTCAAGATCCATTTCAATTGTGGTAGTTTAAAAATAATTTGAATGAGAATATGTGAGTGACAATGTCTGAATTATAAAGTGTAGATTATATTATCCCCACGACAACAAGTTTCAAAACCTTACGAAAAGAAGCACTTTAAAAAATCAATGAGAACTCTCATAGCCCTTTTTGTTTAATAAAAATATGAAGACCAGCTCAAGAGCATGCTAATTAACACCTTATAAGAGATTAAATAGTTGTGGTTGGGTTTTTTGCTGCCGTTGAATATATATCAAGTAACCTTGAAATGCATGTTTGGGATTGTAGAGCCCACATGGAATACAACAACTAAGTTGTCTCTTTTTTTTTATATATATCAAGTTCTTTTTTATAAGTGCTGACTATTTATCTGAGCTTGCTACTTATAAGTTTATGTAACTAAAGCTTTGCTATGTACTTATACATGTGATACTTATAAATAGTAAATATCTATCATAAAAAGGGTCTGCCAATGCACTTATAAGTTCTTTGGAAAAAAACCCAAAAATAGTAGTCAACCACTTACAATTAGAATAAGTAATCAGCACTGACAAAAACCAAAAATCAAAGACGCCCTAATCCTGCATGTCCTAACTTATAGTCTATCAAACTGGAGTTGTTAAATTTAATATAAAGATGTTTTGGAACAAATTCAATAATGGCTCAGAATTTCATCAGTTTACACGAGAAAAATTGGTCAATATAATAGTAACGTCCATTTTACAACAACAATAATGTAAGATGCAGGATAAGTTGTCACTTATTTTTCACCTTTTCCTTTTGTTATTATACATCCATACTTTGAAAACATGTTTATTAACTCCAATTTCCCATCAAAATTGACTAAGAGCAGTATCATCACGCTTATGTGTTCTCCAACCTAATATATCAGCAAATTGTATCATTCTATTCTGCTGCATCTTTGTGAACTTTGTTCTAAACCGTTTGCTATTCACACTATTATAATCACCACTCCCAATCGAATTCTTCTAACATTTGATCATCGGGTTCTTCTTGGTGGTGCTTGATTACTTCCAACTGTACCAGAGAGCTCTTGACGGTGAAAATTCCTATGGCACCCACACGCGGCACATTTAAGATAAAAATCTCTATTTTCAACAATATGACCACCATGACTTATAGGTATGTAGTGACCACATCCATCTTTAGCATGCCCGCTTAATTGAAGCAAAGATGATTTCTCATGCACTTTTTATAACTCGCAACCTTGTGTTCTGATGTAATGAACGATCCACTGTTGTTTGACGCGGTTGTTGTATTCATGAATGGAACTATGCTTAATTCTAGAACCCCCTTTCATGATCTTCAAAGATAAATGAAATTTTTTTGCTAGGAAAAAAAAATGTCTATGATGAAATGAAATATCCTCATTTTATAGCCGTAACGTGCTAGGGTTTTAAAAGTTGAACCCACATTATTTTCTTATAGTGATATATCTACCAACAATTCTAATTATTTGTATACATCAACGATCTAGTTTTTTAACACAGAAATGTCAATCTGTCAAACAAATATTTTATTTTCACGGGGCACATAAAGGGAAACTTTTGTCTATAGCATTTAAGTGCTATGTATGGGTCCCACTTTGTCAATTGCTGGAGAAAACACTCCATTCAGTGTTTCATTTTTTTTCCTTATATGGGCCTCATTGTACGCTTACTCGAGCCCAACACAATCCTAACTCTAGTCAAACGGAATGAAGTTGAAGTTTATTTCCTTGCGTCAGATAACATTGAAACCCAAATTTCAAATAATGAAATATGTATTATTGTTGAAGTAAATTATGTTAACTTAACGTTACGACATGAGAAAACTAAATAATAATTAATAGTTAATCGTAACTAAATAATAACAAAATAAAATATCCTCTTCATTGTGAAATGTTTTTTTGGGTTGGTTTAATATAGAATTTGGATGTAGAGAATTGAATGTTTGCATCCGTTAAAAAATGTCATGGGTCAGAGACTCATGGTTCCATTTTATTAAAATATTTTGGTCCCTCGGGGTGCCATAGTGGTCATAGGTATTAAATGCACTTTGACGCTGCAACCTTCTTAAATTCCGCCAAAGGCATTCAACATTCTTCTCACCTTAAAAATAGCTCTTCTACTCTAGCATCTGCCAAGTTCCATCTATCAGAATAATATTTTCTTCTAACTATTCTACATAATTAAGTGTATTTTTTTAAATCTTTTGATAATCGAAAAAATTATGTGTTTTTATATTTTGTTTTCAAAGTCTTAATACAAGAGACGGGATGATACACTATTTTGAAATGCTACTGTGATGTTGGCTAAGTTCAGTCAAACATGGCATATATCAATGTATGGAGAAAAATGATATAGCTATTTTGATTGAGCGGCAGCCAATATCTTGGTAATCTTTCTTCACAAGCATTTTTTTTCTTGGAAATGTAATTTGAAAAATAGAAGCATAATAATTTGTAAGTTAGTTGAAACCTGAATCACATTGACGAGAAATATGGCGTGGTTTTATAGTAGCTAACGCTAAGACGATTCCATGAGAGCTTTAATTATTTCGACATGCGTTGAGCGAATGGATGTTAACATGTAAGTTTTAAAGAGGTGTTTTACAGTAGTTGCAATAAGTTAGTAAGCAAAATGTTTATATCCACAGAATAATATAAGAAAATTATCAATAATAATAAAAAAAGATTTTTAACTAAATCTATTAACATGATACAATTTATGTATTTTAAAAAAATTAAAACAAAATCGACGTTCGTTGAACATTCACATATATTTATTTAGGTCTAGACACCTAATGCTACCTTCCATAATAGTAAACAACACAAATAAATATAGTTAATATGACGACCCTTTTTGCATCTTCAATCTCCTTTGCATAAATATCAACTTCGTAGCAACATGGTTGACGTTAACTGTTTATTTAAACAAATAGTTACCAATATAAAATCATTAAAATGTCTAATTGTTCACATAAAAAAAACAAATAAAAAAATAAAAAATCACACAATACAACAAATAAATAAAGGAACAACATAATAATCTTGTATAATAAGCACTCAGGATTGTAATCAAAGGAATTACTTTAAACAATTGGGGAAAAAAAAAAAAAACAACTTATTCATTTTTTTTTAGCAACTATAAAGACCTACAATATCCAAATTTGTTATATATATATATATTGGAGGTCTCTGAAAAACGATATAAACCAGAAATATTGTTTTTTTATTGGAAATATCCGTATTTGTTACCAATGCAGATATATTTTTGCAATGACATTTATTAGAAGATATTTTATATATTGCAACATTATATTGCCATAGTCCAAAATTATCATAAATACTCAAAAAAAAAAAAAAATTAAAAATAGTTCAAGTTAAACAGTATATATTGAAAACTCGGTATATATAATGGATTTGAAATGATTTAATATTCGGCACTGATTTAGCGCATTTATTCATATTAGGTAGATGGTTTTCCTATATATGCTAAGTATATTAATAAGTAGTTAAAGAAATTACATTTAACATTTGGAACAAACTAAGACATACGACTCATTATTACTATTGTTTTTCATTTGTTTGTTTTGTTTTTTGTTTTTTTTTTTAAATTGTTTTTGTAACTATAAAGGCTTAAAATATCCAAATTCAAATTGGCCCGAAATGGGAAATATATAAATAAGACAAAGGAGCAAAAAGAATTATGCATAAACTAAGAAAAATTAGATCATGAAAGAGAAGTAAACAGTAGCCTGATGGGGTTAACGGTTGTTTGTAGTCGAGGAGATGCGAGAAATAAACCTAGTTGTTCAGGAGCTTTTGAAGAAAATCAAGAATTGGAGAGAGAATCTAGCCAGAGATGGGAGGGAGAGAAAAGGCGTAGAAGACAAAGCAGATAATATATTTTTCTTTGGGTGTTATTGGGCCTTCTTATGTTCTGCCTATAATCAACTTAAATATTTTAGATTTAACTTTTGCAATTAGCTTAACTATTTAAGAGTTTAAGCTACCTTTTATTTTGAACAAAAAAAAAACATTTGTAATCATTCACTGTTAAATTCAATAAATATATGAAATGTTAGATGTATCTCATTGCATCGAATTTTTTTTAACATTAAGGTATATATACCAACTAATTATATATGAAAATAATCCAGCTTTATGATGTTGTTTTTGTTGGTTTATCTTTTTGAAAGAATAAACTAAGCTGCTTGAAAGATGTAAGGGTCAAATGCACATCCACTGTTGTTGTAATGAAAGCTCTGTAGATGCATAATAAACACCATTATGTCTTTTCCAATTGTCTAGAATTGAAGCAGAGAAATCAATTGTATAAACCTCAACTTACCCTTTTTTTTTAACGGATAAAATCAATTGTTTTCAATAAACTAACAAAATTAGAATTTTGGATAAGTAAAAAAAAAATGGTGGTGTAATTAAAAAATGTAAAATAATAACATAATATTCAATTTTGTCAATTAACGTATTACTTTTGTTTTTTGGATATGGAAAAGAAAAATGCCAAAAAAGAAAAAAGAAATTTAACTCATAAACTTAATAGGTTGCACAGTTGTTAATGGGTGACAAAATTCTTTGAACAATTATTGGTAAAAAGTGAGTTTTTTTTGGAAGGGATGTTTTTCCAGCTTTGATTTCCATTATCGTCTTAATGAGCAAAGGAACAGAGTCATTTGTATGTTTAACACCGCTTTTCATGGTTGCCACATTTGAAACTCCAAACTCATGATAAAAAAGAATGATGGGTTTTATAAAGTTGAGTGTTTGATGAAGGGGTGGTGGAAAAAATTATTGGGTGGGGGAGAAGGATCCAAGGATACATGTGCGGTTGCTGTGAATAGGATATGCTAATTATGTTTCGAATGTTGAGAGTGGAAGGAAATATGCACATGGTTGTGACCGAATATAATATGGTTTTTCTTGAATTATTTGCTAACTTTGTATAGAGAGTAATGCAAGGAGACAGACATTTGTAACCGAGACCAATCGATAAATTCTGTAGCAACACTGTTTTGAGTCACATGTCGTGTATTCTATACACAACGCAAAGTCAAAGATAATAATAACTATTTAACACACTATTTAGGGGTTGATTTTTGTATATTAATTAAAATTTAACAAATTGAACTAAATTAGTTAGTATAAACAGTTGGTTGATTATAAGACGGTTAAGTGTATCGAGGGGTGGTTTTTTTTAATAGAGTCCCTTTTTTTTTTGTTTAATATGGGGTTAGATTTACTTTCACTTGGATGACGTGGGAAATTTGATACCGCACGATAATATGTTTTGAATTTTAAATGATCAACGTATTTGATATGTTTGGGATGAGGTAGTGGGGAGGCAGAATTAGTTAGGTGTGTAATTGATGTTAATGATAAAATATAGTAGAATCAAAGAACTTTAAACAGTTGTCCAACCGAATTGGCTATTAAATTAAATATAGAATGTTAAAAGCAAACGTGATATATATAAATGTTTTGTTAAGAAATTGTTGGGGCCAAACACTATTTGCCTATACTTTATTTATTTAATAATAGCACAGTTGGGTATCCTTTTAATTCCGAAGGTTGGTTCACATATTATTTATATGTGTTGTGCATCGGGAAAATTGTATTATTTTCAAGTTGCCTTGGTAGTTCTAAAATGGATCTTCCAGATGTAGTCAGGTCGGTTTCTCTTGACAACGATGAAGTTATGGGTAATGTTGGCGCGCTGGCTGATGGCACTGTTATTGTTCAAACCGATGCAATAACATCTGTTGTTACGGAGAAAGACAAGTGTAAAGATATTGATGAGTCTAAGAAGCAAAAGGCCATTGAAGAGGTTCTCACATGTTTTCAGCGTACCTGCGTCGGTAGTAGGTGTGGTCGAAGTAGTGTATCTGCTTCGAAATCAAACATCAATCAAGAAAGGATGCTATTTACTAATGGAGTTGGTGTGGGGCGTGGAGGAAGCACTGATAATGTTATTTTGAAATTTGTTGATGCTCTTAGTGGATTAAGCTTTGTAAGTTTAATTTAAATGCCTATTTTTTTTTAAAATATTTTTTCGGATGAGAAATGATTTTATTTTCTGTTAATTACCAATTTTATTTAGGTGCAACTGATTCTTCATGGTGTGGGTCGTCTTTATAAAGAATCGTCATATTTTTAGAGTGACTGGCTTGTTAGTTTAAAGACTAAAAACGAAATGTTGGATGTCAAAACCAATATTTGTAGCACCATTACGAAAGAAACTGAAGAAACGGCCACAAAAGATTCCAAAGAAGAGGCAACATTAAGGGTTCAAGATGCTCATTTAGAGAAGATGAATCGTCGCATGGCTAAGTTAGAGAAAGCACTAACTCATTATCATATGCGTGTGGAGGAGATGGAAGAAGTTTTAACGACTATGAAAGCTAAGACTAAGGCACATGAGTATGATCTCAGATGGTATGATGGATATTGCTCACAGGGCGAAGAGCAGATTCATAAATTGGAGTCAGAGATAGGACGATCTCTTACTCGATCTATCCTACCAAACCACGTGAGTAAAGTAATTTGACTAATCGGACGTTTACGAACTTTGGACTTTGGACTGCGAACGTAAAAGGGCAAAAACCCTAAAGGACTGATTATCAAATGGCGCCGCTGCCGGGGACCATGAGCTAAATCAGACGTTCAGTGAAATAATGGAGTCATTGTATTATAATGGTGAGTATTCCCGCCTGTCACGTGGGTGACCCGGGTTCGTTCCCCGGCAGCAGCGCCATTTGATAATCAGTAATTTTAGGGTTTTTTTTTGTCCTTTAAGTCCGAAGTCCAAAGTCTGTAAACGTCTGATTAGTCAAGTTACCTTACTCACGTGGGTTGGTAACATAGGTCGAGTAAAGGATTGTCAATACCTTAGGATTAGGCAAGGTTCACAGCTGGATTTACAACCTTAAAGGATTAGTGAGTAGGATTTTAGTTTGATGCTTAATTAAAACTTGGAATGCAAGTAACATAAAATTACGATAATTGATTTCTACATAAAATAAACAGGGATAAAGATACAGGAAAAGGGTTAATCATAATCATGCAAAATCAGTTTCCATATTTAGAGTACCATATCACTACAATTATAATCTATCTCGAATTCATAGACAAACCCGAAACGGTGTCGAGTATCGATTCCTAGTGAGATGCACTCATCTCTGAGATCATCTTACTAGCATAAGAAGTTGACTTAACATTCCATCTCTGGAATATCACTTCAACTTCTAGTTTGATTTTACATCAGCTGGACAAACCAGAGGGCTGATGGCCACCATAGGGTATCGTGCGAGACTTGACTAGGTATCTCACGAGACTGTTCTGTAGTATCAGCACTTCAAACTTGGTCAGACTCAGTCATTTTGGGATCGGATGTATAATCAAAATCTATTTCCCAAATAGTGATTCTGGAACATTAAAAGGCAACCTGATCCTCACATGAGCATCATTAACCCTCCCCTTGGGAGGATTTTAGCTTATGGTCCTTGGATGGATTGATTGTATTTGCTGTATACAATAATGAAGAACATGAATTTAACTTGAAGAAAAATGAATTTTATTAAAGTGAATACTTACAGTACTTGATACCAAGCTTGAAATGAAAAAGCTACTGAAATGTAAAACAACGTAAGGAAAATGAAAGCAAGAATAAAGTCTACCCCTTTCTCTAGCCTCCCAACAAATATATATCACCCCTTCTCTTCGTAAAGCCCCCTACATTTATTTCCTTTTCGGCTTTATGTTTCCAAAACATCCAAACCTTATTTTACAAGTTTTATCCTTTTGTTTCATAAAAATCCATACTTTTTTATAAGTTTGTTTTTTTTCCTTTTGACAAATCAATTCATGTATTGATTATTTTGTCTTGTCTTTTTCTTGTTTTGTCTTTTCTTTATTTGTAAGGTGGCACACAAGTGTTTTGCCACTTGTCTATGCATGATGACTTATCATTTCTTGTAGACCCACAGAGTGGGGTCCACATGTTGTGTCTAGTGGTAGTTCGAATTTTGGCATTTTTACAACTTTCTGTCTTTGCGTAGAGCTCATCGCCCTAGTTGTTCTGGCAGTTCACTTGCCGAAATCGGCATCCAGGTTTGAAAGATGTGAGCTTCGGAAGTTTGCTGCTTCTTTACACATGGACCCGTTCTGCACTGGTTTTGTCCCTTTGGAAACTTCGGCTCTAGTCAGGCTTTGCTGGGCTTCACTGGGACTGAGTGGGAAGACTTCAAGTATGCACAATATTCACGTACTTTGATGCATGTTTTATCATCATATTCACGTTAATTGCGAAAACCTACAAAAGTACGAAAATATAATTATTTTTTTATTATTAAACACATAATAAACCAAAATGCTATGTCTCTCGGGGTATTACATTTTTGGGTACCTATCACACCACCCCCAAACAGCACTTTGTTTGTCCTCAAGCAAAGAAGAGACATTAAAACGATAAGTGGCCAAAAATGTATTGTCTTAAACTAGGTCTCATTTCGCAGAATGCGGTTGCATTGACCGTATGCAACAAGGCCTTAAACCACTAGGAATTCCCTAGTGGACGAGTTATAGCCTCGTGAGAGTTTTCCAGAGAAGATACTCACAAACTTCATTTATACTACAACGACTCAGTAACAAAGGCTTGTTCCCTTAATTAATCTCATACATATATACATCTCACTAGCGGGGGAAACAAGGATTAATTCTTTTGAAATTCAAGTTAATATACATACAATAATCAAAATATCTACATATGAACATGCATGCAGTGAACTTTACAATGAAATGTATGAGCAGGGCCGTTTCTGGATCCTTTGGATAGCGTCCTTAAGTAGGTTCTCACAGGTCTGTGTCGAAACACAAATTCTCTCATATTTTTTCACTCAAGTTTTGCTAACTCTAGTATGCAGTGGGCTCACATTTCCTCACATACTCAATGACAGTCAGAAGAGATGAAGTTGTGAATTCACATCTACTACTTATTATCACATCATCCTACTCCTAATTAAGCTAGAGGTCTTTATTATGTGCTATAGGGCTTAGGTGGTAGTGTAGAAGAAAATGGAATAGAAAATTCAAAAATGATAAGTATGAGAGAATAAGGTCTTCGAGATATTAATTTACACTAGAGAAATCTTTATTTTTTTTTCCTGCTTCTAACATGAGTTTCCATAGCTTTTTTAAGTTTTTGTATTCCTTTTTTATTTGATTTTGGGGGAAATTCTAACTTTGATTTTTCTTTTGATTTTTGGAAACATATTTCTATTTTTTTTCTTTTCTTCTGAAGTAGGTAACTGATTTGAAACAAGTTCTTATCTTCATTTTTCCACACTTCATCCTATTTCCCATACTCATCATCTAGGTGGGCTTATTTATTTGTGGTTAATAGATGGGTAATAAATTTTTGGTGAAATAGAAAGGGTTAATGAAAAGTTCAGCGGGGTGACTAGCGGTAAATTTTTTTACAGGTATGAATTTTTGGCTATATCGATCCAAAGAAGGCCTAAATTCTCGCCTAAGATTCAGGTAGTGATCAAGTAAGTAGACGCGAGATTTTCTCTATTCGGAAAAACTACTCCTCTGTGTCATTACTCATATATCACACATTTTGAGGCTTTTTGGTTAGATTCTCACAGGATATGGAAATTAAGTTGTCTAACTGTGGGTCCCATAAAGTTAATGCTATGTACATTTAATGATAGTCAATGCATGAATGCTCATGAAAAGATGTAAAAACTATTGCATACGTATTAACTTAAGTTTCTAAGAACAAATCCTAATTCTAAAGCTAGGGTAAGATTTCTAGATATTTTTCATCACAGAAAAGGAAACGAGACTTTGTCACTAAATACACTTATTTAGACATAAAATAAAACTATATACAACCTATAAATGCTTAATTTTTGCGAAAGGTTCTAACCACCCTCAAATAGTAGGACGTTATGTCCTCAAAGTGTGTCAAGAGGAAGAAAGAATATACCTGAGGGGCTTGAGTAAAAATAAAGCTGATATCTTCAACAGAAAATTATGTTGACACCACATATAGTATACAACACAAAAGGGAAAGGACATTGTTAGGTTATTTATTTATCACATTAAAAAGTAAAACAACAAATATGTACATCAACTTACACTATCCTAATTACAAATTAGGGGTATGTCCATTCTAGCTTCATCTCTATCGAAGTGTCATTCCTTTGCGTCACGCCAGTTTATCATGGTCTACCAAACTTCGCTCCACTTTCTCTTTTTAGAAGTGTCCAAATGAACAATCATGTTTTTGTCTTTAGGGAAGCAACGAACGTACCTCAGGTACCTTGAAGAGTGCCGAGGCCAGACCCAAAATCTCAAAGAACGAATAATCATGTTCATCTAACACATAGAATTTACTCGTACCCAGTCATGAAAAAGTGGTCGAAAACTGTGGGAAGAATGCCCTCATTATCCGACAAGTAGTAACGGGCAAGGTGATATACTGGTGTCGAAAAAGAAGTGCCCTCTTCAGGTTCTCAATTACGAGGTTCATGATGTTGAAGAAGGTATGTTATTGAGCGAAAGCATAAAAAGTCTTGCAAGCTGATGCGGAGGTAGTGGAAAATTACCAATCTCCTATGATGTTCAGAAGGATAAATAACATGGCGATCCGGCATTCATTGTCATGCTTGCTGGGGAATTGTTTTGTCCGCCATTGTCCAGGTTCCTCACGTTCGATGACTTGGGTGAGGCCATTGCCATAGACTCCAGCGAAATCTTCCCAAAAGTAGTGATTAAAGGAATTTTGTATGATGTATTGAATGGTGGGGGTTTGGTGATAGGAAAGGTCCAAAGTCATAGCAACTGTTGGCTCATTAAAAGAGATGTCTTGTGTTACCCATACGGATTGCAAATCCGTTCAAAAAGAAACCACGGGCATTATTAAATGTTGTTGTATCCTCCATATTATCATAAAAATAAGCCGCTAAACCTAGAGAGTATGTCTGCTCAGGGTGCAGAATGAAGGAGGTCTAACCGACTTGGGTGATGAGGTCTCTGAAATGAAGTCCATACGTAGGAGAATCCAACAAAGCTTGGAAGGATTGTTCAGGGATGATCTTTGGCGATGCCATTATTGGAGATGCAGAAAACGTGTGATGAAAAATACCACCTGTAGACAAAGATAAACCAAATATTAGAATACGATGGATATGACTAAGTTAAAAAAAAATGACATTGATTACAATAGGTAAATTGCACCACACTTAATTAGGATTACTAAAAACTAAAAAAAAAAATAGAAAATGACAAAGAACGGAAACTTTAACAGAAATTAGTGAAATTTAATTTGGGTCATGGCCGGGTGGTAATGAAAAGTATCCTAAGGTGGGAGAAATCCATTTATAAGATTCTCGATGAAGTCAATCCATGTAACAACCCGTTGCAACAGGGCACTCTGTGTCTGGTAAATCTCGGCTTGGTTCTCCATTATGAGATTGTGATTTGCCAAGAACCCGGTTGTGGTGGGCGTAAGAATTGTGCTTGTTCCTCGTCTTGCATTGTCTGAAGGTCGTGAAATTCAAGAAGACTATTGATGATTATGTTCTGACGTGTGTATAATATCATTAGTCCTTGGTGAATTAGACGAAGGCCTGCCATAGGATTAAATACGTTGTGTATTGCATTTTCAGTGAAGATGTTGACAGAGGAACAAACTTCGCCCATTTCTGCACCGACATGATTCTTTGCAACGTTAGGAGTCCAAAAACCATTCATGCAGATGGAGTGAATGGTGAGAATTGATATCCACTTTTACTTCACGTTAGAGATTGTCTCTTCTAATTTTGACAAAAGTGCAATTTCAAAGTTTCCTTACTCACAAAATTTTCGCGGTTCATATAGTTGGAGTAAAGATTCGATCTAACCTAAAGTCTAGGACAACTACAACTTGGTTTTTACTCTTAGGGAACTAGTGAGTAAGTTTAAATACTAATACTAGGTTTCTTTTCTACACAAACATAAAAAAAATTAAGTTTCAAGTGAATGCAACTAAACACAATACGATTTACTAAAAGAAAAATATGGAGAGTTAATCCTCCTCATGTGAAGTTAACTTTTGTTGTTGATTTTAATAAGTTGATTTTATTATTCCTAGAACTCATAAACAAGTCTAATAGAAGAAAACTTGATCCCTAACATGTATGGCTCATCTCTAAGCTCATACATGCTAGCAAGTGGAATCAAAGCAATGACTTATCTCTAAGCTCATCACTTTGATCCCTAACTAGACACTACACCAACTATCATTTTGGGATAGGGTGTAGGTCTAGTTGTTCTTCCTAAACAACCTACCAAACCAACAACAAAGATTTTTCCCTCACATGAGTTTGATTAACTCCCCAAGGGGAAGTTAGCTCATGATCCTTGGGATGAAGGATTATAAGTTAGAAAGTATAAAGAGAGAGAGAGAAAAAGGAAAAAAAAGACTAATTATCTAACTCACTTGCTTTTGATTTATTTTCAACTAGAAGAAAACCAAAGTTTCCTCCATTAAAACTATACAAGCTTTTCTTACAAAACTAAAAACTAAATAATAAAAATGACTAAGGAACTAAAATAATACAAGGTAAGGAAAAGAAGTCAAGGGACTAAATGGACTGTCCCCCCTTTGTTTTGTTTTCTTCTCCATTTGAGAGAAATCTCATTTCCTCCCACGTAAAACATCAAACCACATTTACTTCATTTTTATCCACCACATTAAAACAAAGTGATACCTTGCCTTTTTTTTTACTATTAACACCTAATCTAATTAATTACATGCAAGGTGTCAACTTTGCACTAATAATTTGTCATTTTTGTCTTGACATGCTCCATGATTGATGACTCATCTAATCTTGCAGGCCCGCATAGTGGGTCCTATGTGCAGTCTAGTGGCGGTTCGGTCTTTGGGCAATTTTACAACTTCTCGCCTATGCGTAGAGTTCATCGCCTTGATTGTCTAAGCAGCTCACTTGTCGCATTCGGAGTCTTGGTTCAAGAGGTAGGAGCTTCGGAAGTTTGATGCTTACGTGGATTTGGAAGAATTCATATATATATGGGATTCCTCGTGGTTTTATCGCGAGGTTTAAATAATATTTCCATGTTTACTGCGAATACTTGCAAAAGTATGAAAACATATTTATTTCATGATTATTAAACACATAATTAACCAAATTTATATGTCTCAATGGTGTTTCATTATACACTTTTGGGTGCTTATCACACTACCCCCAAACAGCACTTTGCTTGTCCTCAAGCAAAGAAGAGACATTAAAACAGATAAGTGGCAAAAAATGTGTAGTCCTAACTAATTCTCGTTTCGCAGAGTGCGGTTGCATTGACCATATGCAACATGGACTTAAACCACTAGGAATTCCCTAGTGGACGAGTTATAGCCTCGTGAGAGTTTTCCAGAGAAGATACTCACAAACTTCATTTATACTACAACGACTCAGTGACAGAAACTCGTTTCCTAAATTAATCTCAGATATCCATACATCTCCTTAGCAGGGAACGAGGATTGATTTCTTTGAAACTCAAGTTAATATGTATTCAATAATGAAAACATCTACATATGATCATGCATGCAGTGAACTTTTCATTGAAATGTACTAGCAGGGTTGTTTTGAGTCTTTTGGAGAGTGTACTTAAATGGGTTCTCACAGGTATGTGTCAAAACGCAATTTCACTCAAAAAATTTCCACTCAGGTTTTGTTAACTCCGATTAATGCGCGGATGGGCTGCGTTTCCTCACATCTCAATGACGATCGAGGAGCCGATGTCGATCAATCACGTCTACTACTTATTATCACACCACCTTACTCCTAATTGAGCTAGAGGTCTTTATTAGGTATTGTGGGGCTTAGGTGATAGTGTACAAGAAAATGGAAATGGATAATCAAAATTTACCAGTATGAGAGAATAGGGTCTTCATATATTTACACTAGAGAAATCCTTGTTTTCTTTCCTTCTTCTAACTGAGTTTTCCAACCTTGTTCTTAAGCCTCTAATGGATTTTTTTTTTCTAGATGGCTTAAGAACATGATTCTATTTTTCTTTCCTGAAGCAAGTAACTGACTTTTATTTGGGACAAGTCTTTCTCTTTATTCTTTCCACATTTCATCATATTTCTCATACTCATCACTTAGGTAGGTTCTTTTATTTGGTTTAATAGGCGGGTATTTTTTTTTTTTTTTTTTGGTGAAAGTGAAAGGTTTGATGAAAGGTTCAGTGGAGTGACTAGCGGTAAAATTTGTAATAGGTAAGAATTTTTAGCTATGTCGATCCAAAGATGGCCTAAATTCGCCTAGGGTTGGGGTGGTGATCAAGTAAGTAGATGCATTGATTTTTCTAATCGGAAAACTACTCCTCCGTGGTCATCACACACAAATCACTCATGTCAAGGTTTTTGGTTAGATTCTCACAGGATTTATAGTTTAAGTAACTAACCGTTGGTTCAGAAACTTATCGCTATGTACAATCGATGATACTCGGTACATGAATGTTCATGAAAAGATGTATAAACTATTGCATCGCGTATTATTTTAAATTTCTTAAAACAAATCCTAATTAGGATACTAATGTGAGATTTCTAGACAATTTTCATCATTGAAAAGGAAACAAGACTTTGTCACTAAGTACAATTATTAACATGAAAATAAAACTATATACATGTTACAATTTGCCTAATATTTGCTCTGAGGGTTAAAGCACCCCAACGAGAATGATGCTTAGTCCTCGAAGTATCAATAATTAAAAGAGAAAGTACGAGAACCAAGGAGCAAAATTAGGGCTAGATTGTTGGAACAGAAAGGTTGGAGAACATAATATATTATTCAGAAAGAACAATAAAATGTTCAATAACACACTAAACATAGCACATGAAATAATGAAAAACAATAGCATACGAAACATGAAAAACAATAGCACACCAAACATAAGGTTTAGCTAGATATATGTACAATGGCAAGCTCAAACCATCCAACAGGATGTGAAGGTCTGGCATCCTCTTTAAGGAAATTCATTTCCTTAGCATCGCGCCAAAAGATAATAGTCTGCCAAATTTCTGCCCATTCTTTGTCTCCAGATTTCCTCAAATGTTTCTTCATATTTTCATCCTTCGAGTAACAACGAACAACATCGTCAAAAAACCGGCGGGGACGCTTCCATTGCCGAAACCTCAATGAGCGAATGATTACGTTTGCGGGGCACATAGAATCTACCTTGACCCAGTCATGAAAAGTAGCTGCAAACTGTGGGAAGTGTGTCTTCATGATTCGGCAAGCGGTGACCGGTAAAAGTATATACTGATCCTGAAAAGTGCGAGCTCATTTCAGGTTGGAGATAACACAACCTAAGATGCTAAATAATGTATGACCTTGAGCCAGTGCACTGAAGACGACGCAGGCATCCTCATTGGCAGTAGAAAAATGCCAATCTCCCATAATGTTCAGGAGAACAAATAACATCGTAGTCCCCATGTTCATGGTCATGCTTGCTAATAGAATGGTGATGTCACGCCATGGCACATGGCCATTTCCTTCTCTTTTAATCTCAAGACCATCACCATAAGAGTCGCGAAATGCTTGCCACTGAAAGGAACGGTAAGAATTATGATAGATGTAATGCCATGATCACGGCGAAGTTAGTTCGTGGTATGGAAGATCCAAAGTTAGGGCAAGTTGTTGTTGAGGAAAAGATGTGGCGTGTGTCACCAACTAGGATTGTGAACCCGTGTAAAGTAGAAACCATGCGCATGGTTGAATCTTTGGTGTGTCTTCCATATTAGCATAAAAGTATGCAGCCAAACTTCGGAGAATAAGTTTGGTCGAGGGTTGAAGAATTAGGAAGACCACCCGATGTTTGTAATGTAGTCGGGAAAAGATGGTCATAGGTATTGGAATCCATCATAGGACCGAAAGGATTGCTTTCGGGGAATGAGTTTGGGAGATACCATGTTTGATGAAGATGCAATTGATGAAGATGCCATAGTGAATGAAGTAAAGAAATAGGTAGCGACAAAGGCAAACTGGATGGATAAATGAGTATGTAAAAAAAAGATCCTCTCCTGTAAGCACATGTTAAAATTATATTAGTCACAAACAAAAATGATGACAATCCTATTAAGCATTTCATACAAAGAAGACACAAAGATAAGACAAAATTCATAATACGACGAAAAATGTAATAACATATACGATTATTTATTTAGTAATATTAGAAAATTATGGATTATTATGTTGATCTTCAAGACGCATATCGTGCACCAGACTGTTTAGTTCTTCCATTTGTTGGCGAGCTACATCTGAATGTCCCCCTTGGGGCAAAGAGTGTAGTTTGATTTTCCATAAGGGAGAGCGTGATTCGCAAGGACTGAGAATGATTTTCCAAGATTTCCTCTGTTCAACATCATACTTTGCTTTGACGTTCTTGGAAATCCTTAAGAGTTGTAATGATGATATTCGACGGCCAGTATAGTTCCGCGATTCCTTGATGAAGAAATTGAATGCCTTCCATGGGATTAAAAAAATTTAGCATGGCATTTTCATCAAAGAAATGTTTAGGGTTTGAGCTTGGGTCGTTTTGTTCATTTGTCAGAGTATCAGGAATCCAAAAACCAATGGAGTAGTCTGTTTGGAGTACACTAATATGTGCTCTTTGAAGTGGTGTTTCTGGAGAAATTACTGGATAACCCAACGCATCATAATTTGCGTGACTAAAGTAGGTAGAGGTAGAGGTGCTGACTTTCTTGTTTTCCTGGTGATCACATTCTAGAGGTGTTGGATTAGACAAAAATCATCTCTTTGATTCTGCAAAATCCAAAGCAGGTAGAGTTGAGTCTTTGTGACTTCTGATTGGTGAGATGTACCTATCACATTGTGTCCTAACCAGTGGAGCACAACTCATTGATTCTGTTTCAAAGAGCATTGAAGAACAACGTGATGTCTATTTCCCACTTCGCCATGAGATATGGTAGCTCTTAGTAAAGTTTTGACAGAATCAAATGATGACTCTAGAAAAAGGAACTCTGGGTATTCATTGGTATTTGAAGTATGTCGAGATAATTTTCCTAGTCAATTCAATCGCCGTCCATAAGCATTGAAGTAGAATTTTCCATTCGAGGTCCTATAAATTGGTAGAACATCAAAACCAATTCTCGAGAATAACAATTTCTTTGAATGATATAGAAGAGGCGTCCATCCCCGACGTATTATTTGAGGTGTCAAAATAAGGATAAAACCGGCCATCTTCCAAAACTTTTAGGTAGTCTTTCTCGGGCATTATTTTTCTTGGTTGATCCATTTGTTAGTATTACCGAGGGAAGGATAGTGAAAATTGTTTGAATGAGAATGGCTGAAAAAGAAGAGATTTATAGCCAATCTATGAGTCTGTACCAATCTGGATTCCAAGTGTAGTTAATAACCCATGTGGTTATGAACAGCAACAATGGGGATCCATAGTAAGTCTTGTCATGTCGATTTCCAAAACAATTAATGAGATGGTTCAATGTTAGAAAATACGGAAGAAAGTTTCCGCGGGGTAGTTAGACTTACACGTAATTTTCAAAAATGATGATCATACCTTGATAATAGAATATGGGTAGAATAATCAAGCTGCATGTGTGACAAATGTTATCATTACCTTGTAGCGTCGCGATCTTCTCCGAACACCATCGTCACGGGGGTTTTTTTTTTTTTTTTTTTTTTTTAGAGGAAAAGACAACTAATATACACAAATATTTAATCTGAAACTTCTCCATTTAATACGTAACCCATACAAATGTGTGAGAATTATTTAACACACCATACTAATATACAAAGCGGCCATTTGAAGAGAAAGAGATGGTTACATAGATCTAGATGTCTTTGGATCATGTTATGCATGAGTGACAATGAGAATAATAATAAACAACTTGTTATCCGCGAATACGGTGATAGCCCATTCGCGTTGCTCCTTTTCCCATAATTTCGATTGGATTCATTATGATCAAGAAAATGAGAATTTGTGAAAAGTGAGAGAAGGGGATGAGGGAAAATGGAAAAGTAGAGTTGTATTTATAATTAGATTTCTGACCGTTGGGCATCTGACCGTTTGGATCAGTTCGTTAGGTTATGACTGTTGGGCTTTGAGAGTAGGCCCAATGCCTCAAGGAACAAACTACTATATTAGAAAGTACAATAATTGCATAACATAAATAATTTCTCATTCAAACTGTCTGGAGATACAAAATTATGAGAAATCAACCGATTTATAATATTTTTATCACAAGAAAACTAAAAATGCAATGCATAAGGGAAATAAATGACATAGTCATTTCTAAACCAAGGGAAATAAACATCTACTGGGAATCCTCCGGGTTAGCAGAAGATGAACTCGGGTTTCTACGTCGTTGGCCACGACGAACCATTTGAAATTTGGTGGTGCGGAATGTGGCCTATAGGATCAGAAAGCAATTGATCTTGGAATTGCCGTGATTTGCCATCATCATTCTCTGGAAACGGCCTTGGCGATTGCACATTTCTTGCTGGAAGTCATTTTAGGAAGTAAGCATCCCTTCCTGATGAAGAAACATCCTGCGCATACTAGTGTTCATGTGTCTCAAGGCTTCCATGGTAGCCTCATTAAAAAAATGATCGTGGTGGTGAAGGGGAGGAGGAGGTACGTTATCACGCTCAATATAATCTCTAGCTACTGGGTCCCAGTGGTCCAGAACACAAGTCTCGAAAATTTCGAAATTCTCGAAAGACCTTGTTGGAATGAAAGGAGTAATTTGGAAACTAAGTTAAGCTTAAAGCCGAGTAACAAGTACAAACAAGAGAGTGACCCGTTTTGACGATGTCGTAAGAACATGGCCCAGGAAATGGACCATACGAGAAAGTGTTCTTCTTCTCTCGGAGGATCCACGGCAGGTGCAAGAATGTCTTGTTCACGTCAAGCGTCTTTGAAGTTCCAATGGCGTTATGCGCTAGCAATTGATTGATGGCTAGTTGGTTTTAAATCGGCGAAGTCTTTGGTACACGCAGATTCGAGCCATTATTGTACTCTCCCGAAGCGTGTCAAACATTAAGTCCCTCGTGAGTCGGATACTCTCGACAACAACGTGGTCGGATTATTAGAGTTTATTGGAATATGTCTTTGAATTCGATATTAACTCCGCGTGAGTTCTGTTCAACCCATCGCCCGTAATCAAAATTCATCACCCGGAAACCTCCATTGTCGTAAAATTTCAACACCAAATCTTGAATAATCAGCTGGAATTGATGCAAGAGATATTCCCACTCTCTACTAGCAATTTCCTCATGAAAAATGGATGAAACATCCGGGAATTGTAGAGATTTTCAAAATTTCTCTCAACCTGTGATTCTCCTTCGTGCTACCATAGCAAGGTCTAGATGAATTTATGAGGGTGGAAATTGCTAGGAGTGATGGATGAGATGGTTTGGAGGAAGGGGTTGAATTGGTGGAGTTTAGCCAGCGTCTTGTATCGGTTGAATTCAGTCTGTATAGTGGCGTCTTGTGAGGTGAGTGTGAGGAGACCAAGATCCGGATTTTGAGGGGAAGAAATGTGAGGGATGGGCCGTGGGGCCCAGCGTGTGGTTTTTGTAAACGAGTCCGTGATTTTGGGTCAGGTCCAATTTTTGGCCCAAACCCAAATGAATTCTAGAAATTCCCCTTATGTCCCGAAATGTTCCGAAATTTCGAACATAGAATTTCGATTCGTTTTAACTCCAAATTGAAACAATGATATATCAAAACGATCGGTATTAAAAATGCCATTCACTAGAATATGACAAAATCACATTCAAACCTTTTTATTTATTTTTTTATTTATTTTTTATTTTTTATTTTTTATTTTTTATTTATTATTTTTAGTTTTTATTTATTTACAATTTTTATATACAAATGTACAAGTCGAAAGGAACGTGTCAACAACACCGGTAGTCCAAATAAAACAACACATCACAACAGCTTAACTCATGCAACTTTCATGTCGGCTCTGGGGCGAACCCAATCCAGCTAGACTGTGGCTTAACCTTCATGCTTTGGGGGCCTAGGGTTCAGGACGGTACCATCCCTGACCAATGTGCAATGGTCTAATAATAATATTACCCTTAGTATGTATGGTATAGCCTCAAACCACCCCTTGATACAGTCACATAGAAAACCGATCGGGGTTGGCCTGGGTGGAATCCATTGCCCGCACGAACTAGGAAATGTCTGATGTTGCATATCACGACTCTTTTTGGGCACTTGCAGTGCTAAGGGAAAAATAAAAAACGAGTATATACATGTTGAGTCTTTTTACGTCAGATCCTCAAGACGAATGTGAGTCTTTTAACGTCAGATCCTCAAGACGAATGTGAGTCTTTTAACGTCAGATCCTCAAGACGATTCCCAACCTGTGGGAACAACGGGACGACGACGAAGTTTATCCTGCTGAGTTAGTGTCAGACAATAATATACCTTATACCGGCTCATCTCGGATAGAAGATCAAGACCTGGACAGAAAGGAGTTTGACAGTTCATACACCACCCCATCCTTTTCGCCCGTTGCTTTCGAGCAAAAGTACTACGACCATTACCTATTCGAGATGGATGAGATTTGCACCAAATGATGAGTTGGAGTTCGCAAGGAAGAGAATAGAAAAGGGAGGAGAAAGAAGGAGTTGAAATTTTTGGTACCCATTGTTTTCCAGGAGGCACGTTTGCTCGATTATCAGAAGACATTTATACTCAGTTCTGAAGTAGAGTTTTTATAGACTATGGTTCCGGCGCTTGCAACCACACACTCTAGGGATTTTTAGAAAAGAAAATAGAAGAGGGCCCGGGTACCCAAATGCTTTACTTTTTCTGTTTAAACACATGGAAAGAAGTACACCATCGAATCTATTAGTCTATGTAGGCGGATCATTGAAGAAGAGTCTCGACGACATCGGAGAGAACAACTCATGATAATGTTTTAAGGCGTTGGCCATTTACTTGAAATTATTTGTCATCATTTACGTTTTTCAAAGAAATAGCCCCATAAGGGGTGACAACAGAGACGGTGAAAGGACCAGACCATCGAGTTTTTAATTTTCCTGGAAAAATGTGTAATCTTGAGTTGTACAACAAAACTTTTTGACCCACTTTGGTATCTTTTCTCAATATGTGCTTGTCATGCACTCTTTTCATGTTGGCTTTATAGGATTTCGAGAGATCATAGGCATCACTCCAAATTTCCTCAAGCTCATTTAACTACAATTTTCTCTTCGCGCCTGCCGCGTTAGTATTATAATTGAGGCTTTTGATAGCCCATAGAGCACGGTGCTCAAGTTCAACCGGCAGATGACAAGGTTTTCCAAAAACGAGGTGATAAGGAGACATCCCTATATGTGTCTTAAAAGCTGTTCTGTATGCCCACAAGGCATTAGATAATCGTAGAGACTAGTCTTTTCTAGATGGATTGACAGTTTTTCCAAAATGGATTTGATCTCTCTATTAGAGACTTCTACTTGACCAACTGGTTTGAGGATGATCTGAAGTTGCCACTTTGTGTGTGACTCGTATTTCTTTACTAAAGATTCAAAATTTTTATTGCAGAGAAATGTTTTCCCTATCACTAATTATAGCTTTTGGAACACCAAATCGAGAGAAAATATTTTCTTTTCACGAACAAAAGCGACCGTTTTATGATCATTAGCACGACATGCCAATGCCTCAATCCATTTTGACACATAGTCAACTGCTACTAGTATGTATAGGAAGCCATGTGAATTTGGAAATGGACCCATAAAGTTGATGCCCCATACATCAAAGATTTCCACAATTAAAATGGGATTTAAGGGCATCATATTGCGTTGAGTAATGCGTCCTAGCTCTTTGGCGGCGATTGCATGCTTTGCAATGCTCATGTGCATCTCTAAATAGTGTTGTCAATAGAATCCACATTGTAGGACCTTGGCGCGCAGTTTTTCTTACCACTAAAATGACCACCACAAGATTGTTCATGACAGAATGATAACACATCATTGTGTTCCCAGTCGGGAATGCAACGACGGATTAGTTGGTCGGAACAATACTTGAAAAGGTAGGGATCATCCTAGAAATAAAATTTCATAGTGGATAAGAACTTTTTCCGGTCATTACGAGACCAAGATGAAGGGACTTCTTCGGTAACTAAGTAATTTACTATGTCAGGGTACCAAGGGGACGAAAAAATAGAGTACAAGTGTTCATCTAGAAAGGAATCACAGATAGGTTCAGTATCAGTATCAACATCACTGACAAGTCGTGATAAATGGTCTGCAACCACATTTTCACAACCTTTTTTATCTCTAATTTCTAGAGTAAACTTTTGCAAAAGGAGAATCCATCGGATCAACCTTTGTTTTGCATCTTTTTTTGCTAATAGATACCGACGTGCCGCATGGTCAGTATAGACAATAGTTGGAGAACCCACTAGGTAAGGACGAAACTTATCCAAAGCATATACAACGGCGAGAAACTCTTTCTCAGTGGTGGTATAATTACGTTGAGCTTCATTAAGGGTTTTACTCGCATAGTAAATGACAACTAGCTTATCTTCTCGGCGTTGCCCTAGTACAGCTCCAATAGCATAGTCTCTCGTGTCACACATTAATTCAAAAGGTTTAGACCAATCAGGTGGTTGAATTATGGGAGTGGTAGTTAATGCGGTTTTTAAAATCTCAAAGGCTTGTTTGCAATTGAAACTGAAGTAAAAAACGACATCTTTAAGCAGGAGATTGGTTAAAGGTCAAGCAACCTTTGAGAAATCTTGAATAAATCTCCTATAGAAACTGCGTGTCCTAAGAATGCGCGAATGTCTTGAATTGATTTTAGTATAGGAAGTGAAGCAATTTTTTCTATCTTAGCTTTGTCGACTTCGATTCCGTCCTTTGAAACAATATGTCCTAAAACTATTCCTTTTGTAACCATGAAATGACATTTTTCCCAATTGAGAACAAGGTTTTTCTCTTCACAATGTGTAAAGACTTTTTCAAGATTTGATAGACATCTATCAAAAGAATCTCCATATATTGAGAAGTCGTCCATGAATACTTCCATAAAATGTTTAACCATATCACTGAAAATGTGAAGCATGCAGCGTTGGAAAGTACCAGGTGCATTGCAAAGGCCGAAAGGCATTCGTCTATATGCAAATGTACCAAATGGACAAAGTGAGCGTGGTCTTTTCTTGATCGGTAGGGGTCTATGACTATCCGAAAATAACACGAATAACCATCAAGAAAACAGTAATATGCATGACCGGCTAAGCGTTCGAGCATCTGATCGATGAATGGAAGTGGAAAGTGATCCTTACGAGTGATGACATTAAGTTTGTGATAGTCAATGCATATTCGCCATTTCACTGGGATACAAGCGAAAATGCATTTATCTTTATCATTTCGCACAACTGTAATGCCAGATTTCTTAGGAACAACGTGTATTGGACTCACCCAAACACTATCAGAGATAGGGTAAATAATACCCGTATCGAGTAATTTTAAAACTTCCTCTCATACCACATCTTTCATGGTAAGGTTTAGTCAACGTTGTGGTTCACGCGACGTCTTAGCATTTTCTTCAAGGTGTATGCGATGGGTGCACACAGTAGGTTCAATGCCTTTAATGTCATCGAGGGACCATCCAATAGCAGAACGATGTTGTTGAATGACATTAATTAAACGAGCTTCCTGATCGTCAGTCAATTGTGAAGAAATGATAACTGGGTGACGACCATTTGGATCAAGTTGTACATATTTTAATTCCGAAGGAAGAGGTTTTAAATCAGGGGTGGGCGGAGTGGGCATTAAAGATTCTTGAGGAAAGTCATCATCCATGCGAAAGTGATTGATGTTCATCCAAGTTCTTTGGACATCCGCGGTCGTAGGGTCAAATAATGGTATTGACTCTAATAACTCATTTACTTCCTGTGTATAATCATCGTCCTCAAACTCGGATTCGTTAAAGGAAAGAAATTGGTACACTTCATCTTCTGGAAAAGAGTTTGTTAAATACTCATGCGTAATCTTTGTCAACCCACATTGACCTCACCATCAATGTCGCTCACGGGATTTGTTTCATCAACTTGAACACATTCACCTCGACCGATAGATTTCCGAAGGACATGGTCATTGAACCATCCCTACAGTTAATAAGAGCATTAGCAGTTGCTAGGAATGGACGTCCTAAGATGATAGGAATGGAATCATATGCAACTTCTGTATCCAAAATAACAAAGTCTACAGGATAGAAAAAGTCTTGGACTTTTACAAGGACGTTTTCCACAATTCCTTTTGGATACTTTATGGAACGATCGGCTAACTGTAGAGTCATGGTGGTAGGTTTGAGCTCATGAAGACCTAGTTGTTTAAATAAGTAATATGGAAGTAAGTTCACACTAGCTCCTAGGTCTAGAAGCGCAGTAGCTGTATATTTGTCACCTAAGGTACATGGAACTGTTGGTCTACTAGGGTCCTTGTATTTGACTATACCATTGTGTTCGGTGACGGAGGAAACTGTTCGGTGAGGAACATTAGTTCTCCTTTTTGTGGTGCACATATCTTTCAGAAATTTTGCATGTTTTGGTAATAGCTTTAAGGCATAGAGAAAAGGTAAGTTGATTGTCAAATTTTGAAAAGTCTCTCGAATTTTCAAACAAAATTCTCATCAGGTTTATTCTTTGCCAGCGTCGCGAGGAAAGCGGTGCCTTAAGCGGAATTTGGCAAAGGGGTCTACTTGCTTGTTTCCTACATTCGAAGATGTTGACTTTGTTGGATCTGGTGAATCCACCGTAGGTTCATTATTGGAAATAGATTTATTTGATCCTTCGGATTCCTTTGGTTGATCATCTGGCATACGTATTTGATTGTCTACAGTTTTTCCAGATCATAGAGTAGTGATTGCATGCACCTCACCTTGGTTGGGGGTGCTTGTACTAGGTGCATTGGTGAGTTCAATGGCTGTGTTTGCTAGTTTAGGGTTTGGAACTGCTTGTGCAGGAAACACGCCTTTCTGACTTTTTTCTTGCACCAATTGTTGAAGTGATTGTTGGATAGACGTTAAAATTTGAGATTGTTGGTTCATGTAAGCTAAGAAAGTCTTGTTTGTCCTATCCGTAATGGGTGGCACAAGTTGTGCAATAGGTAGTAGTTCACGATTATTGCTTAGAAGTTGTGGATTATAGTTGGGATCTGGATTAGCTGGAACAAGGCTGCGGTTGGTTTAATAATTAGCATTGGAATTATTTTGAAATTGACCTTGTTGGTATTATTGATTATTTCCTTGGCGATATGGAATAAAATTGTTGGTAGGTCGAATAGGTGGATTAGCGAAACCTGGAGGAGCCCCCATTTGTTGGTTATTTTGGCGCCAAGCGAAATTCAGATGTTGTCTCCAAGGTGCATTAGGAATGTTGAATGTACATGCCTCCTCCAACTATTGAGAAGGGGAGGCATATAACAAGGGAAAATAAACATCAGGATGGTCAGGACTGAGACAAAGAACACATGGGGATGTGTCAACGTTCATGACCTGTTTTGGAAGTTGATCGTTTACTTGAACTGCAAGGGCATCTACTTTTTTAGTTAGGGATTCTATCAAATTTTTTAATTCAGGACCGGGTTTTACCTCAAAAATAGATGTGGCCTTTGTAACATTGTCCTTTGATGACCTAGATGACTCAGTGTTACCCCAGTGTGTACCTTTTTTCGCTTGTTTTTCAAGAAAAATATAAGCTTTAGTAGGTCCTTTGTCCATGAAGCAACCTCCATTCATTATATCAAGAGTTTTTTTTATGATCGAGATGGACCATTAAAGAATGAGCGAACAAGGACGACTTTGTCTAGTTGGTGGTGAGGACATTCTAACAGGAAGATCGGTGAAACGACTCCATGCTTAAAGTAAAAGGATTCATGAGGATTTTGACAAAAGAATTGAATTTTTAAAGCATTTCAGTTGTTTTCTTCTGAGTGTAAAATTGAAGCATGAAAGCTTGAACTAATTTATTCCATGTGTCTATGGATTGTGGCTGTTGTCCTGCTAGCCAAATTGACGCTTTCTCCGCTAAAGTGAATTGAAACAGCCGAAGCAAGAGTTGTTCCATAGAGACAGCTGGGTGGTGAAATGTTGTGGCCACTTGTTGAAGCCTACGAAGATGATTGTAAGGTTTTTCGTGATCCAAACCATGGTATATAGGTAACAAACTAAAAACGTTTGGCGGAATACGAAAATCACCGACAATGTCCTCAAGTTTGATGCAGGAAGAAGATCCTTCCTGTAGAAGTCCGACAGGGGCTGCTCAGCTGGTGGAGGATCGTCAGCCATAACGACAGAAGTTAATGGCGACAAAGGATCTTGATGAAGGTAATTAACAGAAGAAGAACAATTTTTAGGTGAGAACTTACGCAATTGCTTATTGTATTTTCTTCGACGATAGGTATGTTCAAATTCTTTAGTGGAACCAGACCATAATCTCATGCAAGCATAAAATTAGATCTAATTGATAGAAGAAAGTTATTATTACTTGAATTTTATTAGTATTTTTAAGCTGTAGAGTTGAACAACATAGGCATAAGCTGCTACTAACGTAGCAGTGAAGCTAGGAATACGTGTGCATAAACCAACAGCCAGGTCACAAGAGAGATATGAGGGAGGTTTTCCGTGCAAGCACGGTTCTAATTAAGTAACCTTAATCTTTCAAGTTTCCTAGACACCGTTGGAATATGATTATGAATAAGATTTATGGAATTAAAATTTATGCAAGGGCTTAATTTTTTTAATTATTTTTTTATTTATTATTTTTTTTAACTAAGATTTATGCAAGGGTGAAAATATAAACATGCAAATACGATCTACTCATACAATACTAGATGCAGTAGCATGTGAAGATACTCTACTCATACATATATATAGCTATACGAATAGGCAAGGTTGTGTCATCGATAAATACTTCCATACGTACAAACAAATATACATTAGTAATACGTATATGTACGCTAATTTGTAAGTCGATATTACGTAGACGTATATCAACAGTAACAGGCAAATTTGAATCACTCATACGTATCGAAATACATTAGCATGTGAATATAGTATACGTATGTAGATAAATACGACAAAACTAAACATACAACGTATTATACATAAACTAAAATACGACTCTTGTATTGCATAATAATTCGATTTCGGCAATACTCATTGAGATTGCGAGTGTCATATAGAGAGCAGCTTTACCCCGTAGGGTTTAGAAACAACTTACCCAACTCAAATTTTTAACCCTCGTTGGAATGTTCTCCTCTTTCTTGACAAAATCGACTTATTAGACAATACGATGTAATGATATCGTGAGAAATACTAAACATGCAATAATAGACACTTATACATATAAATATAGATAACCATGCAAAACAGTACCATTGGTATGTACATATACATTAATATGCAATTCATACCCACTTAATCGTCATATAAATATTTACGGGCGTATTAACATGATTCATGCATATTTCTAACCTAAGACGTAAATAATAATCCATAAACTATTACATAATACCACATACATGACATTCATGAAAATAACTAAAAATAAAAACAACATTAAAAATTTGGAACCTGTAGCTTCCCGCTAGTCCGCCAAAGAAATGAAACAGACGTTTCAATCCGTCGACGTGATTAATCCCAAAAGATATTCGAAATTTCAGGGTGTCCGAGAGTTAGGTCTGGATATGGATCAGGATTTAGCAGTGGATGTTGGGGCTATTAGATGAGCAGTAAATGAGCAAAGTCACCCGCGGACGCGAGTTACAATAGCGGACGCGAGTCCATCCACGCGCACGCGTGTCAATTATGCCACAATGAGTTCAACTTTTCACAGAACTCTTATAATCACCTGTAGTGTACTTTTCCAGCCCTAACTTTTGGTACCTGGAAGTACAGTAAAAAATCGTGAGTGATCAGGTCAATTGCGAGACAAAATACGAAATTAAACAAAAAAAAAACGTAAGAACGAAATGAAAAGGAAGAAAGGAAGAGAGTGGGGGTTCCCCCTTGATGCAACTTCCATTCTGTAGCACAAGTCCTATGCCTTTAGAAAGGCAGCGGTACCATTTTGATATCCACTTTTACTACGTTAGAGATTGTCTCTTCTAATTTTGACAAAAGTGCAATTTCAAAGTTTCCTTACTCACAAAATTTCGTGTTCATATAGTTGGAGTAAAGATTCGATCTAACCTAAAGTCTAGGACAACTACAACTTGGTTTTTACTCTTAGGGAACTAGTGAGTAAGTTTAAATACTAATACTAGGTTTTTTTTTCTACACAAACATAAAAAAAATTAAGTTTCAAGTGAATGCAACTAAACACAATACGATTTACTAAAAGAAAATATGGAGAGTTAATCCTCCTCATGTGAAGTTAACTTTTGTTGTTGATTTTAATAAGTTTATTTTATTCTTCCTAGAACTCATAGACAAGTCTAATAGAAGAAAACTTGATCCCTAACATTTATGGCTCATTCTAAGCTCATACATGCTAGCAAGTGGAATCAAAGCAATGACTTATCTCTAAGCTCATCACTTTGATCCCTAACTAGATACTACACCAACTATCATTTTGGGATAGGGTGTAGGTCTAGCTGTTCTTCCTAAACAACCCACCAAACCAACAACAAAGATTTTTCCCTCACATGAGTTTGATTAACTCCCCAAGGGGAAGTTAGCTCATGATCCTTGGGATGAAGGATTACAAGTTAGAAAGTATAGAGAGAGAAAAGGAAAAAAGAAGACTAATTATCTAACTCACTTGCTTTTGATTTATTTTCAACTAGAAGAAAACCAAAGTTTCCTCCATTAAAACTATACAAGCTTTTCTTACAAAACTAAAAACTAAATAATAAAAATGACTAAGGAACTAAAATAATACAATGTAAGGAAAAGAAGTCAAGGGAGTAAATGCAGTGTCCCCCCCTTGTTTTGTTTTCTTCTCCATTTGAGAGAAATCTCATTTCCTCCCACGTGAAACATCAAACCACATTTACTTCATTTTTATCCACCACATTAAAACAAAGTGACACCTTGCCTTTTTTTCACTATTAACACCTAATCTAATTAATTACATGCAAGGTGTCAACTTTGCACTAATAATTTGTCATTTTTGTCTTGACATGCTCCATGAATGATAACTCATCCAATCTTATGGGCCTGCATAGTGGGTCCTATGTGCAGTCTAGTGGCGGTTCGGTCTTTGGGCAATTTTACAACTTCTCGTCTATGCGTAGAGTTCATCGCCTTGATTGTTTGAGCAGCTCACTTGTCACATTCGGAGTCCTGGTTCAAGAGGTAGGAGCTTTTGAAGTTTGATGCTTCTGTGCGGATTTGGAAGAATTCATATATATGTCGTTCCTCGTGCTTTATCGCAGGTTTAAATAATATTTCCATGTTTACTGCGAATACCTGCAAAAGTATGAAAACATTTTTATTTCATGATTATTAAACACATAATTAACCAAATTTATATGTCTCAATGGGGTTTCATAATACACTTTTGGGTGCTTATCAAGAATGTTAGCTATTCTGAGGTACGTAGTATGAGAAGTAATAGAAAAACCCCAATGCACCATGATAAGTGTCACAATGGTTGGCAAAGGAGCTGACTTTTTCTTGGCACGTGCGATTGCGTTCCAAAGAAATTGAATTATGCAAAAATTATTGTTTTTAGTTTGTAGTACCCAGATTAGATGGAGGAGGGGTTTTATTATTTCAGAAGTTTTAGATGTGCCGAGCACATTATGGGCTAGCCATTGGATCACAGATAATTGGTTCCTTTGTAAGGATCGCTGATAAACAATACGGTTTTTCCAGTTGTATTCGCCGTAAAGGATAGTTGCAAACATTAGATGCCTTATATTGTCGAATGGAAAATCCTAAAGATGTACCCCAGGGTTCATTATGGGAATTTGAAGGACCTCGGAGATGATTTCCAGAGTCAATTCACGCTCGCATCTGTTGGCACGGACAAAGAATTGCCCGTTTTGGAAATAACCGTGTTTATAGAAATGCATAACTAATTCTCTGGAATAAAGTGCCTCCTTATGATGTAATAGAGGGAACCATCCTCGACGTAAAATTTTAGTGTCAAAATATGGTTGAAATAGACTGCTTTGAAAATTTTCCATAAAGTTTTGCTCGGGCATGAAAATTCGAGTGAAGGCCATTGAAGATGGAAATAATGGAGTGGTAAAGATAATTCAGTGAAAAAGGGAAGACTGGATTTTAGAGGTGTCTAGCCTAGCTATAAATAGGCACCAATCCGAAGTTGCAGAAAATACGGATTGAGGTGTCCAAGGACTATGAGCTAAAATCCTCCCAAGGGGAGGTTAATGATGCTCATGTGAGGAAAAAGTGTTCCAAAATCACTACTTAGGAAATAGGTTTTGATTATACATCCTGCCCTAAAATGACTAAGTCTGACCAAGTTTGAAGTGCTGATACTACAGGATAGTCTCATGAGAGACCTAGTCAAGTCTCGCGCAAGACCCTATGGTGGTCGTTAGCCCTCAGGTTTGTCCAGCTGGTATATAATCAAACTAGGAGCTGAAGTGATATTTCAGAGATGGAATGTTAATTCAACTCCTCATGCTAGTGAGGTGAACTCAGAGATGAGTGCATCTCACTAGGGATCGATACTCGACACCGTTTCGGGTTTGTCTATGAACTCAAGATGGATTAGAGCTATAGTGATAAGGTATTCTAAACTTTTGTAACTGACCTTGCATGATTATAATTAACCATTTTCCTATATATCTTTCTTTATTTTACGTAGAAATAAATCGTTGTAATTTTACGTTACTTGCATTATCGTTAATTTACCTAAGCCTGAGAAATAACCTAAAATCCTACTCACTAAAAGCTGTGAATCCAGTTGTGAACCTTGCCTAGCCCTAAGGTATGGACGATCCCTTACTTGACCTATCCTACCAACCCACATGAGTAAGGTAACTTGACTAATTGAACATTTATGAACTTTGGACTTTGGACTGCATACTCAAAAGGACAAAAACCCTAAAAGGGACTGATTATCAAACGGCGCCACTGCCGGAGACCATGAGCTAAATCGAACGTTTAGTGAAATAATGGAGCCGTTGTATTATAGTGGTGAGTATTCCTGCCTGTCACGCGGGTGACCTGAGTTCGTTCCCCGATAGCGGCGCCATTTGATAATCAATAATTTCAGGGTTTTTTTTTTCCTTTAAGTCTGAAGTCCGAAGTCCAAACTCTGTAAACGTCCGATTAGTCAAGTTACCTTACTCACGTGGATTGGTAGCATAGGTCGAGTAAGGGATCGTTTATACCTTAAGATTAGGCAAGGTTCACAACTGGATTTACAACCTTAAGGGACTAGTGAGTAGGATTTTAGTTTGATGCTTAATTAAAACTTGGAATGCAAGTAATGTAAAATTACGATGATTGATTTCTACATAAAATAAGCAGGGATAGAGATACAAGAAAAGGGTTAATCATAATCATGCAAAATCAGTTGAAAAAAAAAATGCATAGATGGGTAACGAACTATACACGAAATCAAACATTGGTGTATAAATTTTTTTTTAGCAAATTTGGGTAACGAAGTGTACCACATTTTGCAACATTGGGTTTTGTTTAACTTTTGTCCATTTTTTTCACATGTGTCAAGTTTTTTTTTCTTAATTTAATTATGTGTCACTTATTTTCCTATGCGACGATCTGGTGGCAATTTGACACGTATGAAAAAACTTGACATGTATGAAAAAATTGGATGGAAGTGAAACAGAACCCAACGTTGCAAAACGCGGTACACTTCGTTACCCAAATTTGCTAAAAAATAAATTTATACACCAATGTTTGATTTCATGTATAGTTTGTTACCCATCTATGCATTTAACCCAAATCAGTTTCCAAAGTTAGAGTACCAAATCACTACAGCTCTAATCCATCTCGAATTTATAGACAAACCCGAAACGACGTCGAGTATCGATCCCTAGTGAGATGCACTCATCTCGGAGATTATCTCACTAGCATAAGAAGTTAACTTAACATTCCATCTCTAGAATATCACTTCAACTTCTGGTTTGATTTTACATCAGTTGGACAAACCAGAGGGCTGACGGCCACCATAGGGTCTCACACGAGACTTGACTAGGTCTCTCACGAGACTGTCCTGTAGTATCAACACTTCAAACTTGGTCAGACTCAGTCATTTTGGGACCGGATGTATAATCAAAACCTATTTCCCAAGTAGTGATTCTGGAATATTAAAAGGCAACCTGATCCTCACATGAGCATCATTAACCCTCCCCTTGGGAGGATTTTAGCTCATGGTCCTTGGATGGATTGATTGTATTTGTTGTATACAATAATGAAGAACAAGAATTTAACTTGAAGAAAAATGAATTTTATTAAAGTGAACACTTACAGTACTTGATACCAAGCTTGAAATAAAAAAGCTACTGAAATGTAAAACAACGTAAGGAAAATGAAAGCAAGAATAAATTCTACCCCTTTCACTAGCCTCCCAACAAATATGTATATCCCCCCTTCTCTCCTTAAAGCCCCCTACATTTATTTCCCTTTTGGCTTTATGTTTCCAAAACATCCAAACCTTGTTTTACAAGTTTTGTCCTTTTGTTTCATAAAAACCCAAACTTTTTTATAAGTTTGTTTTTTTCCTTTTCACAAATCAATTCATGCATTGATTATTTTGTCTTGTCTTTTCCTAGTTTTGTCTTTTCTTTATTTGTAAGGAGGCACACAAGTGTCTTGCCACTTGTCTATGCATGATGACTCATCATTTCTTATGGGCCCACAGAGTGGGTCCACGTGCTATGTGCAGTGGCGGCTCGGATTTTGACGTTTTTACAACTTTCTCTCTTTGTGTTGAACTCGTCACCCTAGTTGTTCTGGCAGTTCATCACTTACCGAAATCGGCGTCCAGGTTTGAAAGATATGAGCTTCGAAAGTTTGCTGCTTCTTTACACGTGGACCCATTCTACACTGGTTTTGTCTTTTTGGAAACTTCGGCTCTAGTCAGGCTTTGTTGGGCTTCACTGGGGCTGAGTGGGAAGACTTCAAGTTTGCACAGTAATCCCGTACTTTGATGCCACGTTAACTGTGAAAACCTGCAAAAGTACGAAAATATAATTATTTCATGATTATTGAACACATAATTAACCAAAATACTATGTCTCTCGGGGTTTAATATTATATTTTTGGGTGCTTATCACCCCACTAACACCAAAGACACAACATTAAATTGCATTTAAAAAATGGAGACATAGGCAACACGACTCAACTGGGTGTGATCATCAAAAGAAGAAAAAGTAGTTTTCAAAATTTGCTATTTTTATTTTTATGAATATATGTGTTAACCACTTTATTTATGTCAGCATCTTTTGCATTCGTAGAAGCGATAATCCATAAATGGAATTTGTTTCAATAATTGCATAAGCGATTAAACCTAAAAAACAAAATTTGCAAGTTCTAAAATGGGGTTTTGCATACCTTTATTTATTTATATAATGATATGGAAATCTTGCTTTTTGGAATTATATTGGAACCTTGGTAGGATGGATAAGGCAGTATTTATAGCCGGATAAAACTGCAGTGAGAAATCGAGTTGGAAAGAGTACGTGGGGTCTAATATGGAAGATGTTCTAAATTACATAGGGCGACTTCTGTCTTCTTCCCTGTAAACTACTCTGCAAGTGGGAACAAAGTAATTGAAAAGTTTATCTTCTCACTATAGAATGTAAAATCAGGAAGCCTATGCACCTTTCTTTTCACTATCGATTGTTCTACCCTACAGTCTAATATGGACCATGTTCCAAATGACGTAGGGGACCCCCTATCTTCTTTCCTGTCAACCACTCTCCAAGTGGGAACAAAGCAATTAAAAAAATAATCTTCTCCATATACAATGCAATATCAAAAAGCCTGTGTGCTTTTCTTTGTACAGTCTATTGTTCTCCCAGACAACTATCATTGCAGAAAAATGAGGGCACTACGTGTTTAACTTATAATTAATCTCAAACACATTTGTGGCTCTCAAGTAATATTCAATTTGCTATTTATATAACCAAATTTTGTCATTCGAAGATTTGAATTACCTTCTTTGTAAATGTTGAGTTTGTCAGACAATGGGTTATTTCGTAACAATGTCATTTTTTTTTATGTGTATTGATTTGTACTCTTTTCTTTTCATATCAATAGTGGGCGCAATTTTTTCATACAGTTAGTTTGACTATTAACTTTAGAATTTGAATTCTTTTGCTGTTTTCTAATTCTCTTGTTTCTCGATCTGGTTGCTTCTAACTAGGGGTGGCAGTTTTGTACACGACCTGCTAACCCGACACGAATCCGACACGAAATTAGCGGGTTTGGGTTGGAAAAAAAGGCTTTTGGGTCATTTAAGGGTTGACCCACCAAACCCGTCAAATAAATGGGTTGGGTTAGGGTCACACATGTTAACCCGGGTAACCCGTTAGTATACCCGATTAGTTCCCGGGTCCAATGGGTCGGGTCATCAACCCATGACATGTATGACCTGTTTTAAGTCCTTAAACATATATGTTTCCAAATTTTATTAAATCTCATAATCCCAATTACCTAAAAGAAAATACTAAACAGAAAATGATCAACTAGATTTAGAAAGATAAGCCGGTAATCCAGCATATAGAATATTATAGATTCATTCAATAAAATATATTATCACGTACATTAACATTGAACCCTTACCCTAGTCTCAATTATATAAAGAAAACGATGAAGCCGTCAAAGTCACAATAATATTTGCATTTATTTAATAATAGGTTTGCCCACGAGGTAGCAAAGTGGATAAACTGGACATGCATGGTTGTTATTTCTAGTTTGGTTATGTTTTTTGTTTGGCTAACAGGTTGTTTCACTTGTTTGGTTCAGGCGTTCAGCAGATGCATGTGCTTCAACAACTCTGTGCACTTTTGCAAGTTCTTTTATTATTTAGATTAATAAATATTCTTTATCCAAAAAAAAATAGAACTTACGGGTTATCTGTTAACCCGATCTGAAATTGACCCGCTGGCTTAGCGGGTCACCCGTTACATATGCGGATTGGGTTTGGGTTTGACAAACTTGACACGATTAGTAATTGGGTTGGGTTTGGGTTTGCTCTCCTAACACGTGACCCGAGTATGACACGACACGAACCCGACCCAACACGACCCATTGCCACCCCTACTTCTAACTATCTTCTCATTAACCACTTTATTTATGTCAGCATCTTTTCTATTCGTAGAAGTGGTAATCCATACATGAAATTGGTTTCAATTATTGCAGAAGCGATTAAACCTAAAAAGCAAAACTCACAAGTTCTAAAATGGGCTTTTGCATACCTTCAATTAATTATAAAATGATATGGATATCTTTGTTTTTGAATTATATGGGAACCTTGGTAGGAGGGATAAGGCAGTATTTGTAGCAGGGCAAAACTACAGTGAGAAATCAAGTTGAAAAGAGTTGGGTCTAATATGAAAGATGTTCCAAATGACATAGGACGACTTATTTCATCTTTCCTATCAACCACTATCCAAGTGGGAACACAGTAATTGAAAAGATTATCTTCTCCCTATACAATCAAGAGGCCTATGCACATTTCTTTTCACTACCGATTGTTCTCCCGTACGGTTCGGACCATGTTCCAAATGACGTTGGGCACCCCCTATCTTCTTTATTGTGAAGAACTCTCTAAGTGGGAACAAAGCAATTTGAAAAATTATCGCCTCTGTATACAATGAAATATCAAGAAGATTGTGCGCTTTTCTTTGCACAATCTATTGTTCTCCTTGACAACTATCATTGCAGGAAAATGAGGGCACTATGTGTTTAAGTTCTAATTAATCTCAAACACATTTGTGTTTCTCAACTAATATTGAAGTTGTTATTTATATAGTTAACCAAGTTTTGTCATTCGATGGGTTTGTTTGTAAATTTTGAGTTTGTCAGACAATGGCCTATATCATAACAGTGTCAGTTGTTTTTAATGTGTATTGATTTGTACTATTTTCTTTTGATATCATTAGTAAGCGCAACTTTTTCGTACAGTTAGTTTGACTATTAACTTTAGAATTTGAATTTATTGATAATTGAAAAAAAGTGGTGGGGTAGTCAACAAAATTTATTGTATATAAATCTCAAACACATTGGTGTATCTCAACTAATATTCAATATATTATTTATATAGTAAACCAAGTTTTGTCATTCTAAGAATTGAATGGACTTCTTTGTAAATATTGAGTTTAGTCAGACAATAGGTTATATCATAACAGTGTCAATTGTTTTTCATGTGTATTGATTTGTACTCTATCTTTTTTTATATCAAGAGTGAGCGTAACTTTTTCGTACATTTAGTTTGATTATTAAATTTAGACGTTGAATTTTTTGATAACCGAAAAAAAAACGGTGGGGCAGTAAACAAAATACAGTGAATGCTTTCTTGTGTATTGTTTTGTACTCTTTTCTTTTGATATCAATAGTGAATGTAACTTTTCCGTACAGTTAGTTTGACTATTAACTTTAGAATTTGAATTTATTGATAACCGAAACAAAGTGGTGGAGTCGTAAAGAAAATTCATTGTATATAAAGGCAATAGTATACATACTTATGGTGGGGTTAGATGAATGACGACGACAAAATTTCAAATGCCTTCTATAGAGAAAAGTTGTATAATTTTTTTTTATTTTGCATCTTATCCTCAATTATTTGGTCGAGCATATAAGTATGAGAATAAGATATAAATTTTTCGGATTGTACTGGGTAACTTGGGTGGTGTTATTTATTTTGGAATAGAGAGGCTCGAGAAAATTGTCGGGATGGCATGAGAAAAATGGGTTGGTGTTAGGCTTTCGGGAGTGAGAGAATTGTCAGTACTAGTTGGCTCATTGTGAATTTTATTTTTGATTTCTTTAATATACAAAGTGTTGATTTGAAGATTGTTGACCTGAAAATAGTTTGAAAATTGAAGAAAGCGAAAATGGTATTAGAAGACGTGCCCAGAAAAAGTTAAGCATTGTAGTCCTATCAAGGCATAGTGAAAGCATTGATTAATGCGACAACCAATATGTTGTAGTTCTTACTCAAAGACCAGAGGTTCAAGAAACAAAGTAGGCCTACTTTGCAAGTGAGAAACTAATAATAATTTTGGATGAATAGATACTCATTTCGAGAAACAGCATTAGCTTGAGAAACAATCTAAGGACACATGTAGGAATTCACTTATTTTGTTTGGGAGTTTGTACATTTTCTTAAAGCAGGTTGTGTTTTTTGTTTTTTTCCTCAACAATAATTGAATATCATAAGCCCACTTGAAAAATTAGGCCTAGCAGTCCGTACTACAAGAAAACCATAATTGATTTGAAGATTGTCAACCTAAGAATAGTTTGAAAATTGAAGAAAGCAAAAATGGCATTAAAAACATGCCCAAAAAATGTTAAGCATTGTAGTCCTATCCGGGCATAGTGCAAGCATTGATTAATGCGACAACCAATATGTTGTAGTTCTTACTCAAAGACCAGAGGTTCAAGAAACAAAGTAGGCCTACTTTGTAAGTGAGAAACTAATAATAATTTTAGATGAATAGATACTCATTTTGAGAAACAACGTTAGCTTGAGAAATAATCTAAGGACACATGTAGGAATTCACTTTTTTGTATTTGGGAGTTTGTACATTTTCTTAAAGAAGGTTGTTTTGTTTTTTGTTTTGTTCCTCAACAATAATGGGATATCATAAGTCCACTTGAAAAATTAGGCCTAGCGGTCCGTACTACAAGAAAACCATAGTTGTTTAATTGACCGGTGTAAAAAGACGGTACGGACAGATTTATTTCAACGTTGAAGACTAGAAAACAGTTTTAAAACTTTAACAAAGCTTTAGAAGGCGCGCAAAGGAAATGTCAAGCACATTTATTTATGTTTTAAAATGTAAATGTATTTAACAGCATGCCAAATTACAAAGAGCTAAAGCATTTTAAAAAAACATGACCATTAGAAATTAGTTAAGCATATCTATTCGATTTGTTATATATGCAATTGTATTTAACAATCATGTATGTTTAATCGGAAGATTTATCGGTTTACTCTATTCATGAGCGAACAACAAAAGTATAACGCCCACAACATTTCAAAGTACAGTATTTCCCTAAAGCTGTCACATATACAATATAATTTTCCTTTGTAATAATTGTGCATGTTCATCCAACGGTCAAAAAATGTTTGCCGTTGGGGGTTGTCTCAGTTGTTGTACTATAAGAATTCAATCAAAAATTTTATTCTTGAATAATTTTATTTGTACATGTACCTTCCAAACTTGTTTATCACTTAAGTAGAAATGGTAGAGCTCCTGTCCGAACATTTGTAGCACCGCAGGTAATAGAAAAACTTAATTCCAAAATCGATCATAGGAAAAAAAAACTGAGCCATACCAAACCTAAATTTACCCATTTAAAGGAATGATGATATTATGACATGTACTGATTTATAACATTTTCTCAACATATTTTTCTTTTACAGATTTGTCAGCTATATGAGCAAGAAGGACAAACATGTCCAACTTGTCCCTACCTTAATCAAAGATGTAGGGAGGAAAATTGCAGAGGCATTATGTATTTGGTCAAAGTTTGGGATCGATCGGGCAAAGTAGTTGAAATGTGGCTCAAATGCAATTGGGTTGGATGTTTTTGTAAGGAAATGCAATATAATGATTGCAACCAACCTAAGCTTCCTAATGAGAAGAAGATCACACTTGTCCTAGATTGTTGTCTGTGTGGTAATGAATGTTGTTGTGTTGTTAACTATCCTAAGTGAAGTTTTATGTCTCTTAGGGGTGATGTCAGTGCTAAATGTATTGTTGTCAACATGTGGTAGGTGCGAAATAAAAGTTGTTAGTACTCACATAAAGATCACATACAACAATTGAAAGTTTAATTTTATGTCATAAAAATATGACACCACTTCGAAATTGCATAACTAACAGTAACTTCACAATAGGCAGATGTCAACTCTTAACTTGACGCAGAATCAGATGACGAAAGAGCTCATGGACAATGATGACGGGTAGTTTGAGGAATCAAAGTAGTCATAATAGCTTGTAGTTCATCGATACATTGTAGCACCTGTTGCTGAAGGTCTCCCTGGTTCTCAAAAAAAATTTCTGGTTCCCCCACAATATGGGCGTGGTTTTCTAAAAATTGGGCTTGATTATGCAAGAATTGTAATTGTTCTTCACCATACACCTCCACATGATCTTGCAAATTCATCAATTGTGCATGAATGAGGCCCTGGCGTTTGTACATTGCCCTCATAACCTGGTAAAGAAAACGGATACCAACTGTAGGATTAACTATGTCCCTCAATGCATCTTCAGCAAAGTAATCTACTTGGGCTGGAGGTGAGTCCTCTTGCTCATGTTGAGTATTTCGCATCTCACCAGGAGTTCAAAACTCAGTAGTGCAAGTTCTGTAGTTGCCGACATTGCCTACCTTTGAAATTTTCAGCCTAGAAAAACCAGTATAAAAACCTCAGCGTAACATGATTTTTGTGCTTAAAGTTGGTAGGGGAGCATAATTCTATCGAGCCTGTGGATTTGTATTCCAAAGAAACTGCACCATACAAAATTCATCTTTTTTGTTCTGCAAAACCCATAGTAGGTGGACGATGGTCTTCGTAATGTCGCATACTTTTTATGTACCGACTACATTGTGAGCCAACCACTGTCACTGCTAGTTGGTTTTGCCTTAGGGAGTTTTGGTAAACACAACGTGATCCTCGGTTGTATTCGCCATTAATGACGGTGTCAATCATCAATGTTTTGATAGTATCGTACGGTGACTTTTGGAGTGTTAGTACATTGTCCTTCATTGCAATGTGTGTACTCTCGGAAACCAGTTGCTACGTGAACTCAAACTCGCGTTCATTCAAACGAATGAAAAAACAACCGTTTTTGAATCTACCATTATTGTAAAACATTAAAACTAATTCGGCGATGTAAAAGAGGTAGCCAACCTATACGTTGTAGTTCGATATCAAAAAAAAGTTGGAACAGGCCTTGATTGTAATTGTGTAAAAAAAATCGCTCAGGAACAATTCGTCTGTTTTGGGCCATTGATAAGTTAGGTTTCTGATGAGAAAGAGAAATGAGCATGGATGTAGGAAAATAAATATTGTTTTAGGGCATAAAACTCCTGTGGGTGGATGTGTGTGTGTATAGGTGATTGGAGTTTCTTTTAGAGAAGGGGAGAGATAAGAAAGTGGGGGTTTTTTTATATATTGTTACACTCGTACGTGCTTCGCAAGTTTTTTTTTAATAAATAAACATATTTGTGTCCCATATTTTCTATTTCTTTAACAAATTGTTTTTATAATATATATTTATATATAGTTTAAGCATGAGGGATGTCGCATGAGGGATTTCAAAAAATTGTTATATTGTTTAGCACAGTCGGAGAATTATTTAACATAAGCTCTACTTAAGCATGACTATAAAAGAATTATTTAATAAATAAAAATCAATTTGTCAAACAAACTTTTTTTTTGACACTTGTTTTTAAGTATAATATAAAAAAAAAATCTGCAACGTCATTAACTTCATAAAATCAGTGCGAATGCATGTGTGTCAATGCTATAAGTGGTTTGATATAATAGAGCAAGTTTTAAATAATGTAAGATCAATTATTGTCAAGGGATAAGAACGCACGTGTCACTTTATGACGCATCATTTATTGCATACTATAATTTAATATAAAGTTTGACAAAATTGGAAAAAGTAGAAGGAGATGGGTATTTATAGGGATTAAAGCATTGGATTTGCTTCTTTTAAATTGACAGCACGCAGTTCATTATTTGAATGAGACTTGTGTAATTAATATATTAACATAAATTGTTTTCCCTTATACAATATCATATCAAAGCAACACTTCCGAGTACACTATATTGGTAGTAGTGTTAGATGGACCGGGTGGTAATAGAACACTAATCCTCTTGGAAGATGTGCATCTTTGTAGTGTGACATATAGCTGTCCATGACTGAATGCGGGTGTTTGTAGGTCAACACCAATGTACTTCACCGATTATCCTTGGGACTTATTTATTGTCATAGCAAATGTTAGTCTCACTGGAAATTGACGTCTTGACATTTGAAAAGGCATCTCAACAGCAGATGGATACAGAGATATTCTAGGAATAAACACAGTTTCTCCGGCTTTTGCCCCAGTTAAAATTATTGCTTGAATCACTCTTTTTTTACAACGAAGCACGATTAGTCATGTCCCGTTGCAGAGTCCATCCCTCGGTGCAATATTTCTAAGCAACATTATAGGGCAGCCGACCTTCAGCTACAGATTAAAAGGCGGCAAGGTGGGGGGATCAAGAGAGTTAAGAAACTCACTTGGTAATGGGATCTGTTGTTTTCAGAATTGTTAGCATCGTCGATGATTTTATCTGCGCTAAGTAAGAAAGCTTTTCTCCATGAAACAAATTTAGAGTTGATTCGTTGATTACACTGACGTAGTCGTTTCGTGCAGAGAGTATAGTTCGTTCATTTAGAAAAGTTGGTGATGTTGTACCCGCCATATCCAAATTTGGATAAAGTGATGAAATGAGTTCTTCTTGATTTCCACACTTACATATGCCTGTAGGCAGCTCAACCATTTCCGTAGGACTCGTTCCAATCTAAAAGTTTAGAAAAAACAAAATTAGCTGTCACTCAACTTTGACTAAAGATATATCTATAGTAAAGCACCATAACTAAAGATTTGAATTAACAACTTACCTCGACCAAGTAATTGGCAAAGTTTGCATTATTAGGGTCTGACACATCAAGGCGCATGTTTTGGATCAAGTGCACAACATTCACATGCCGCCATAGTTGAGATCTCCTCAATGATGGACCTACAAATTGCTCCCGAACCCCTTTTGGTATAATAGGGAGGGTTTGTCTAAAATCACCTCCAAAAACAACAATTATTCCACCGAATGGATTAAAATTATCCCTAATATCTCAAATTGTCCGTTCGACAGCTTCCACACAATGTCTATGTTGCATCAACACTTCATCCCAAATTATTAAGCTTGTCTTTTTAAAAGATCAGCATGTATTGAGTTCTTGGTAAAATTGCAGAATGTTTCATCCATCACATTTAAAGGAATATTAAAAGTCGAATGTGTCATTCTTCCACCAGACAACAACAACGTTGCAATTTCATATGAAGCAACCGTTATTATTATATGGCAAAGACTGAGGCAAGTTGCAGCAATTGTGTTGTACACAAATGTTTTACCAATCCCTGCTACTCCATCCAAGAAAAAAACTTCTCCCCGATTGTTTACCACTAAATATGTTACCTTGGTATGGGCGTCACGTTGTTCGTCATTCAGCTGCAAGACATTCGAGGTGGCCTCTGCGTGGAGCCCATTATGCTGGAGTTGTCTTTGCTCCCAAATGAGTTTGTTATCTGTCCTGGTTTAGGCATGTCTGGGAAATCAGATAATGTTCTTCCTGCTTCAAAAAGCAATTGGTTCAATAAATATAACCCATAATCAACTACTTGTTCTTCAGTTGGGTCAAGAATTGGGAAGGTGTTACGTATTTTCATTGCAAGGTCATCATAGATACTTGTTGCAAATTCATTCTACAATAATACAGGACTTGTGGGGGAACATTCCAAAAGCATAATGTTGAACAACCTTCGCAGTTGATAGCCAGTGTTGATTATAGACGCCTCTTGTAGACATTGCCTCCATTCATCGTCATCTTCTAACAAACCACGTGCAACACATGCCGCTTTAAATGTACTATATTCAGATCTATTGACAGTACGAAGATCTGAAAAGGATGTAGGACCTCTGACCATTGTCAAGAGTAAGCAGAGGTAGAAACATTCTCGAGCATTTGGATTTACAAAGTACATTCTCCCAATAGCGCAACAATGATCTCGCTTCTTCCAAAAAAAAAATTGTTTTTTTTCCACACATAGTGCTGTGGAAATTCCTGATAAGTAAATGCACGGGCCTATGCATCTCGAGCACACTGTTCAAAAAAAGTTGTTAGAGTTGATTTCTGTCTTTTTGCTCTAGCAACAACTGCAGCCCTGGTGTCTCTTGCATTGAAAATAACATGATGCATTCCTTCAAGATGAATTACTAATCTTTCAACTTTTAGGTACTCTGTGCAAAGGAAATTCAAGCAAACGCCATGCTGCCTCTGGTGGTCCCACATACCTTTCATCAATGTACTATTGGATCTCGTCATCAGTGCCAAGTATCACCATAGTTGCCCTGTCGTGACCTTTGTAGATGTATTTGTAAATGTATTTAACACAGACGGATGATGAACATACTTCAAAGTTTATATGGCAATCGAACATTTCTGATAAGAAGGGGTTGTAAGCCACTACATCCCTATTATCAACTTAATAATCCCGAACTTTGTACTACTTACCAATATTGCGCCTACGGTAAATAGGATATCCAACTTGATCCATTGTTGTTTCATCGATGAATGCTTGTGGATAATGTTTGGTACATTTTCCATTCTCCATGCATGGGGCCTGCGGATTCTTGGCGCCACAGGGTCCATGAACCATACACCTCTTTACAGTTTTAAAAAGTGTTGGTTGGGAGACAGCAGGGTTGGAGAATTCTGCGCACACTATCTTATCCACCTGTTTTACGTTGTGTACCTTATCAGGCTATTTGAGAAAGATGAGGGCATGCATGTGTGGCAAACCTCATTTTGGAATTCAATTGTATATACATGTGCAACTGCTTCGCCGAACACACCATTTTTGAGTATTTCTTCCATAATGGCTTTCCTTTTTCAACTCGAATACACGTGCGACCACTTCAGGACGTTCTGAAGCAGTTTGGTGCTGCTTGAGTGCTCTTCTAATCTCTGGCCAGTTTGGGTTTGTCGTAGCAGTAAGAAACACATCCGGATGTTTATTGTAACACGTTATGGCCATGGAGTCCTGGTAAATTTTGTACATTTGTCTTGGGCTCCCTGTATGACTCAACAGAAGAATGTAACGTTGACCGATATCTTCTAGAGGCAATCCTTCCATGGAAATGTCTGTCAAACACTTATACAAATCCGCACAAATGTTGTCTTGGTTCATCCGAACATAACGCAAACAGTTCTGTTCAGTTGCAGCCTAGGCATCTACTATCCACTGTTGAAATAGAAAACCTCCCCTTAAAATAGATGAGTATTATGTGGGCCGATCGAATAAACGATAAGCGTAATATTGTACTTGAGTCAAACGGGCTTCACCTGTACAATTTTTAGCAATATCCCATTGACACAGATATAGTGCCCAACCAAGGTCTCCTCTAGGGAAAAGTAGCACATAATGTATAGGTGAATATGTTGGGTGACACTCACTTATCCTTTCCAGTCCACTTTCTTTATAATGCAGAATGATGTCTCATAACATATCACATTTACTTTCATCCCCAGGCAACACAACGGCAATTTTAGAAGTCAATGGAAGATTGTACCGACGTCGATCAGTACCAGACGTGTATTGTATGTATGCTGGAATTTTATTGTCTGCAGTCACATTTGACCTTGGGATGTCTTTTGCATTTTTAAAAAACTTGGACCATGCATTCGCTTGAATAAGAACCCCCTGAATAATACTTAACACCTCTGTTAACAAATGGGGATTGCGTTGCCTTCTATATTCCAGAGCGGCACTTGCATCGTAAATGTATAGTTGTGTGTATTTCGGGTCAACATCACCGTTTGGTAATAGTGATCCAATTTTATTGCATAATTCGCCATGTATAGTAAATGATTTTGGACCACGGCCTCTGAGGACATGATCATTTGCTTTAGCACCTAGTCTTGTAAAGGCATTGCACCCTCGAATGTTTTTACAGAAATCTTTTGCTAGCCAATCACCACCTTCGAATAGTGAGATTCAAGGGGTTGGGGCAAAGGTCGAAAGCAAGGGACATTTATTTTCCTTGTAGACAACACGACCCAAATAAAGGCTTCTTCTTGGTAGACCTAGTCAATTGCTCAGCTCTCTAATGGAGGACAGAGCAAGACTGACATTGGACGTTCATTTCGCCAAGATCATGGCGCACATCTGGAACAACAGGCAGGGCCTCAAATGGGTTCCTAAGCTCAAATACATCATAATCTTCTTCGTCGGACGTTTCTGCACCGCCTTCAGAGGTTTAATTAAAGCCCACCTCCTTTTGAGAATGTATTAAGTCTATATCAGACGTCCTCATAAGAGTAGTATCAACTGATTTGAAATTCAAAATAGAACCAATCAGATTTTATTGACCACAAGATACCAAAACAAAGAGTTTCCAATAGTAATATATATCAGACTTATTGGCCATTATGCAAGGAAGAAGATCCAAGTTGGAAAGCAGAAGCGAGATTACGTGTAGAACGCGGAGAATGGTGACACATATTTTCGGTGCCAGAATGTGATGCAAACAATTGTCTGACAAATTGCCTATCATTTGGACGTTGTAAAATCGGTGGCTCATCATCAATGACATTTTTACCTTTTTCGCTCTGTCGAGACAAGGTCAATATAGAATGTTGGGAACCTCTGAAAACATTGTCTGTAGTGGATGAAGAAATAACACTTGGCACTTGAGAAACACTCTGCAATCGCAAAGTTCTTTCCCTCTCTATACGCGCACGTTAAGCCAGTGCATATCGATTGGGTTACGTTGTTCAATTATGTTTGAACGATTGACTATCACAACTTGATGTAGGCCTTGATGGTTTTCGTCACAATTCATATCTTTTTGAAAATGTAAGTCTATCTCAGACGTACTCACAGGAGTAGTATTAACTGATCTGAAATTCAAAATAAAGGTACCAATGAGGTTTTAATCACCATAAAATAACAATATGAAAAATTTATAGGAGTAATATTAGACTTACTGGCTGCTTTGCAAGGGAGATGATCCAAGTTGGAGGCCGAAGGTAAACTACGTGTCGATACTGGAGAAACGTGGTGCAAGTCTTTGCAGGTAAAATGTAATGGTGACAATTGATTTCCAAATTGCATATCATTTGGACACTGTGATATCAGCATGGGATCATGTGTGGAACCTCCTGAAACATAGTTTGTAATTGACAAAGGAACAAAAGTTTTAACTGGAGAAGTGAGTTGCAATCGCAAAGCTCGTTCCCTTTCTCTACGCGTACGTTGAGCTAGTTCATATCGATTTGGTCATTCAATAACGGAATAATGATTTATAGTGACGACCTCAAGTGGTAGTGGATCTTCTGTTGTTGGGCGTAATGTTGGAGTTACAATCTTCTCTGCTATTTGACGTCGTATTTGCAATTGGGGTGTTCTTCGATGACAAAGTTGTTCCGAAATATAACCATGAAGAATCTATAGTAGCAGTAGCTTTAAAACCAATATGATTAAATTTCACCTAAGTTGAAGTTATACAAAGGAAAACTAAGTTTTGATAGTGGGTTGACCTCAATTTGTGCTGATGTTTGCGTTCGAATGTACTCTTGCACTATTTCTTGATTCACTGGCGCTGGTGTTTCACAATCCATGTTTAACTTATGGAGTAAATTTTAATTAATTTGTGTTATCGTTTGAATCAGCATACTGAAAGAAAATAATATAAGATTACATTAGATATACATTGGAAGTTAGACTGTATGTTGAGACGAAAACAATAAGGATTAACTCTTGAATGAACATTGAGTTAGGGAATCTTACCACCGCACGGCCGACCGTTTGTGTTACCTTATACTTGAAACTCAATAAAGTTGTTATCTTGAAACTAAAAAACCAAGCAAGGGAAAACATCTTGATATACTAAATTCGTTAAATCCATTCTGTCTGAACTCAAAACATTATTAAAAAAAAAAAAAAAAAAAAAAAAAAAGGTGTCATACTGGATTTAAGGCGAGGCGTAACAGAAAATAGTTTTGTAAAGTAATGAATGACATACCAACAACAATAGAAGCAATTAGAGGAGAGAATCTGGACGCAAAAAAGGTGGGGCTGAAATTTTTTCCCAATGGACTATGGTGGTTGAGATATACAATTTGAGGTAGGGACTATGGTGGGGTATACAATTTGAATAGAGACACAGAAAAAAGTCCGACCTATGTAAATAGTTTTTCTACTAACTTTCATTTCTGGAACTATGCATTGTTTAATTTTATAGAATGCACGAAATGTTGCTCAAAACAGAATCATATGCATTGAAGAGCTATTATTTGTTTTGATATTTTAGGTTTCTTTACTAGTAGGAACATGGTGTTCATGGAGTTGATACGGAACATCTGTGAAATAATTTCTTTATACATTACTGACTGTTGAATAATCTGACATTTGTTGCACAGTATTTTCTTTATAAATTAGTAATTGTGGCATGATCTGACATATGTTGCACAGTGGAAATCATGTTGTGTTTTATATATATAAACTAATTTCCGGCGGATATAAACTGTCGTAGGTATACCCGACGGTTGAAGACAGCAGGAATATCCAACGGTCAAAGACTGTAGAAATATCCGTCGGCAAAGATTCCTATGGCTTATACAGATTGATTTGGACTGTCGGAAGGCTATGGCGACTGGGCATTTTCTGACGGTCTTGCAGCAGTTTTTGTCTGTCGGATTTTTGCCGACTGTTACTATCAGTCAGGTAAAGTCGTTTATTTTGTAGTCCCATTGTAGCAAAAAAAAAGTTTTATATACCCCCCTCCCAATTCATTTTTTTTTTTAAAAAAAAAAGATATTTGACTTACCCCTAAATTTGCAAACCCTCTTCATTGAGGAAGAACATATGAAGGAAAATTTTAAATCACTAACCTGAATTGAGGATCCACTGCTACTATGGGTCGGGTTTAAAGTCAAATCGACCACTGAACCGACGTCCACGGTTTGAACAAAAGCATAACCGAAACCGAACCGACATTAAGCCTCAACCGATTTCGGTTTTCTTGGTTTTTTCGTTTTCTTTTATTTCGAACCAAAATATGGAAGAAAAAGAGGAGATCCAATACCCAAACAAACAAAAAAGAATAAAATGTTCATATACAAGATTAAATCTTACAATTTTTACACTAATTTAAAAAACACAAACTTCAAACATTTGAACCAAATGAAAATCCAAATTTTACATCTCAAATATGATATATAAGATCGATTAGATCCGTCTCATTTATTGACTACTCCCCATCTAGATTCACCCTTAAATCTTCAAACATTCAAAGACCACACACTCTTCAAGCATAAGCTTCTTCATTTTTTGGATTAGTTATTTTATTAATAAAGAGAAAGGAGTTTGAGTAAAGTGAGGAGATGAGATGAGAAGTTTGTGATTTGGTGATGTTTGGAGAAGTGGACGGCTTGGTGAGAGAGAGAAGAAGAGGAGATAGGGCAAAAGAAATTGAACTACATTAGGTTTAGTTTGTTTTTATTCTAGATCCAACGGTTTAAAGATCAAGTTTTGCATCTAAGGTTATAAATAGAAAACTAGTACTAAACCTAATTAAAATTCTGGTTCAGGTCGGTTATCTCGAGTTTCAACTATTTTAAACCAAGGACCAAACTGAGGGAATCGGTTTTACACTTTTCCAAACCGGTTATGTACAAATAACCGACCAAAATCACTCGGGTCGGTTCGGTTGGGTTAGTTGGTTTGATCGGTTTTTTGCACATCCCTAACTGCCACCACCAATGTTCGATGATGAAATGAAATAAAGCAAAGATGAACATAAAGAATGAATAGCATACAAGGTGGAGAAGGCATTATGATTCGATTATGTCGGTATAAATATTTACAAGAGTTGGTAAGTGGAAAAAAGACTGCTATTATATATATATATATATATTAATTAGTAGAGTACACCATAATTAATATGGACATTTAAATTGGACCAACCTTTTTTCAACCACTAAATACCCTTGATAAAATATTCAAACAAATTATTCAATGCCTTTAAGAAGGACTATTTCGTCATTTCAAAATTTACTACCATTTATACTCTTGAGATTACATAATACCTTAAGGACGTATGTGTAAATTCATGTCAGAAATCAACTACACGCCACTATTCAATTGTTTTGACTTAGCCTTTACATTAATTGCCAAATTATTAGCTTTATACCGAAATTCAATGCAAGGAAACCAGCAGTCTCTTTTCTTCTTCTCTTCCTCTTCTCTCTCCCAAATCTCCCCTAATTTGCTCTCCCTTATAAAAACTTAAACTGAAAGCCAAAAAAAAAACATATATCCCTGATTGTCTCTATACTGCCGATTATTATTAGAAGTTAAGCGGAAAAAAAATCTCGGTTTCAAAAGGTAATATATTTCTCTTGTATTTGATTACTTGATTTCGATATCGATATCGATATTGATTTAAAGCTCTTGCACATATCTTTGTCCTCTTTGTTCATGTTTTTTTTTCATCAAGACTGGGTGTGAATAAAAATGAAAAATGGATAAAGTTAGCATTGTAAGCAATACACATGCACAGACACTTGTGCTAATATAATAATCGTTTTTTGTGCAGTAGTCAAAGCAGTTTTAGAGCAAAGTACGACGCTTAGTAAATGGCAAGATATTACCAATCAAGATAGTGAAGAAGGGGATGTTCTTAAGGTTGGTTTTGATTCTAATTTTCGGTTCCTTAGCATATGTATACATTCCTCAAGTAAGGTTGAGTTTGCTGTTTAAATAACGCTAATTGAAGGTTCAAGAGTTGAACAAGTTAACAGAATGGATTGAAATAATAAAATCCATGTTGGCTTCTATGGGAGATGGAGAAATAAGCATCTCTGCCTATGATACTGCCTGGTGATAAATGTAAAATGAATAGTTTACCTACGAAATGAACGATAAAACTCAAAACGTAAGTAAACTAAAACTATTCTTAGAGTCTATATTTATCAAAGTTTCAACTCTCAATTCTATCGAAATAGAGTGGAGTAACAAATTCGTTCCACTCCTAGTGCTCTAGCATGGAATGTTTTCTAGTCTAATTAGTCGGTCTTAAATCTAATGAGAGTTTTACGAGGGGGAATTATACTACGATGCAATATGAAAAGCAATATGTTGAATGTCACTACAAAATATATGGAAATACTAATGTTCTTGAATCTAGATAAAGAATTAGAGGGGAATTGAATCCACCTCGAATCCAACTTAATAACCTAGCATAGATTGTTGTATCTCGATTCTTACGTTGTTACGGCAAGAATTTCGAGTTCTAATCCCTAGTGTTCGTGGCATTTCTACCAAATACTAACTAGCATGTGAGGTCGTCCACCCATTCTCATAGCGAAACACGACCTTCTAGAGTGGAATAGAATCTACAAACAATTCTACACTAACAACTAAGTTTTCATCAAGGCTTCATCAACCCCTCTAATGGAGGTTTTAGCCTTGATTCATCAAACTAACATTTCCCATTGAATCTAAACTAAACATGATATAAAGAATTGAAATTTACTTAATTAAACAATAATGAAATCTAATTTAATGACTAAAATGAAATAAGGACAGGAATTGAAATTAGATCTAGAAATGGAAATGACAAAATCGAAATTGATAAAAATACTACTTTATTGATCTAATCAAATGAAGAACAAGATTCAAAGGTTTAATCTAATACAATGAATTGAAACTAATTAAACTAAGTTCTAAAACTAATTAATGGAGGCTAACTAATCTAGGTCTAACTATCTACCATTAACAAAGAGTGAAGCTTTGGTTTTTATACTCTCAGATCCAAAAATCGTGCATGGGCTTGGAGCCATGTTTTGGGCCAGAGAATCAGGCCCAAAACCCAATTCTTTCAGTCCAAAAAGGCCTTTTCAGCTGCAGTTCGCTTCAATAGACTTTTTATCCATTTTTGCTCCTCTGATTGGGTCAAGGCTTGGACCATTGGAAATCTCTTTCCGAGCCGGTCGTTTTGACATAAGGTAGGCCCAATTCCGAGGTCTGAGTCCAAAGATATGGTCTTCGGAAGTTCTATTGACTTTGTGCACTATTTCTGCCTACGTGGACTTTGACTTTTCAGCTTTGACCGGGCTTTAGAAAGGCTTTGTCTTCTTGAATCTTGGTCTTTAATCACGGAACTCCTTAGTAACCGACCTTTGCTCCTTTATCTCGCTAAAGTGGCACATTTCTGCACATAATGGACTTTGAAGCCTGGAATGCATAAAAACACGTAATCAGTGTTAACTCTTAATTATTACTCACATAATTGGTCTAAAATTATGACTGTTACAGGGTTAAAACTACAGTTTTAGGCTCTTATCAAACCACCCCCAAACAGCATTTTGCTTGTCCTCAAGCAAAGATGAGAAATTAGAATAAGTGACCAAAAATGGAGTTTCTATCTACTCGTTTTGAAATGCGATTGCATTGACCATATGCAACAAGGCCTTAAACCACTAGGAATTCCCTAGTGGACGAAGTTATAGCCTCGCGTGAGAGTTTTCTAGTGAAGGTACTCACAAACTTCATCTATACTATAACGACTAAGAAATAAAACTATTGTTTCCTTATTCATGCTCTAAATTAACTATACCTCTCACTAGCAATGCATATAGAGTAATCAAGTCGAAAACCTAAGCTAATATATGCATAATAATCAATCATCTACAATAAACATATATACAATGAGTAATACTATGAAATGCAATAGCAGGTCCGTTTAAAACTTCGAATAGCCCTTAAGTAAGGTTCTCACAATAATAGTCAAGATACAACACTGATTTTTCCACTCAAGTTTAAGCTACTCTACTCTAGTGATGGGCACACTTTACCTTACAATCTCAATGACACACAAGGAAGCTCTGAGTCGATCAAAACACATCTGCCACTTACTATCACACTAACCTATTCTTAATTGAGCTAGAGGTCTTTATTAGGTGTTGCGGGGATTAGGAGATGGTTTAAGAAGGAAGGAAATGGATATTCAAAAGGGACAAGTCTGAGATAATAGAGTCTTCATATTATGTAAGTAGAGAAAACCTTGTTATTTACTTTTGCTTCTACACTTTGTTTCCATCCTTAGCCATATTTTTTTTTCTTTTTCTTTGGCTTTTGACTCCTTTTATTCTATTTTTTTGGAGTTTTTATTTTATTTTATTTATATTTATATTTTTCTTTTATTTGGATGGAAACTTCTTTTCTTTATTTTTTTTTTTGAAGCAATTAACTAACTTTTTGTTTAATGTGTTTTTCTCTTCTTCTTTCTTCCTTATTCTATTCTCAGACTTATCTAAATTGGGTAGGTTGAATTTTTTTATTTTGTTTTATTTTGTAACAGGGTAAAGGATTTGTGGTTTATGGAAGGGCTAATGAAAGGCTCAGTGGGGCGACTAGCGAAAAATATACTTAAGTCAGAATTTCTAGCTATATCGATCCAAAAAGGGCCTAAATTCTCTCTTAGGACATGGTATAGTGGTCAAGCAAGTGGACGTGTGATTTCTCTATTCGGAATATACTTCTCCCTTGTGTCATTTCTCAAATGTTTCACTCATATAAGGTTTTAAGCTATATTCTCACAGGATTTGTAGAATAAGTACTCTAGCCTAGATTTCAGAAACTTACTGCCAAACAATCATAGATACTCATGTAATATATTTATAGATAGATGCAAAGATTATTACCTATATATTAACCTAAGTTTCTAAAAACTATTCTAATGCAAAAGCTCATTGAGACTTCTAGATTATTAAGAGCATAGAAAGAAACAATACCAATATTCCTAAGTGTATAGCATAAACTTTTTATTTTTATTTTTTAAGACAAATAATACGTAATATACAACCTAATATGTGCTTAACATTTACATCGTGTTTCTATACCACCCCAAACAATTTGAGAGAAGGGGTTCATGAAACATAATTCAATACCACAATTAAATTATGTAACTAACTAATTTTTATAATTTTTAACATTTTATAAATAAAAGTGCATAATTTACATCCTAAAAGTGTCTAATTTTTGCAAATGTTTCTATCCCACCCCCAAACAATCGAACGCTTTGTCCTCAAAGTGTAAAGAGATAAGGAAAGAATTTACCATAGAAGCGTGGCAAAAATTGGCGAGAGACAGAACAGAAATATTGTAAAGATGATATGATAATATGAAGCACAATTAAACATTGCGTACTAACTAACACAAACTCTACTTGGAGTAAACATGACAGGGGCTTAGGGTGGCAACAAGATTTGAAATGAATACCAAAATCGCCACCCCTAAACAAAATTGGAAAAACTCTTTTTAAGTTTGAAATTTTTGTTTGGCCTATACTCTTAAAGTTGGTATTTATCTGAAAACTTGGGTCTTTTAAAGTCGATTCGAGACTTGCTAGATTACTATTTTTATAGCTTTAAACTTTTTTTTTTTTTTTTACTTTTATGAATTAGGTTTAATATAAAGGAAAACAATAATGTAAAGACATAATTCACACCATAGAGAAACATGACTCAAAACCAAAAAAACATGCAAGAGTGAAAAACGTGAATTATGTGAAAGCGTGGACTTAGGATCACGGTACTTACAGCCACACACTCCATAGGGAGGGCCGGTTACTGAATGGTGCATTCACCAATATATGGAAATGAAAGGAAATGCACCAAACACAAAAATTGAGTCGTTTATAGTCAGATACTCGAGACTTTATCTAAACATATGTATGAATATGCAGTTTATCATATATCAACAACCGAAATAGTTGTGGATCATTCCATAAATAAATATCACAGAAAACATATCCAAACACAATCAAGCACCAAGATTTCCCTCGACCTTGCCTAGTGGAATGAAAGCGAAGTCGGATCGACCTATAACATAACCGAAAGCATGCACCTTATGTTTCATTTTTGAATGAGAGGGTGTCCTAGTGAATAAGTGTGGAAAAGTGAATGGTTGTGGAAGATATGGTGGATTGGGATAAGTTTTAGAGGGAAAGCATGGAAAAAATGAGGATGTGGGTTTAGCACAAAACTCATTCATGGTGTAGTTAGGGACCTGTCTCAAGTCCGAAAATGAAGGTGTCAAGTGGTTTATCCTTAGGAAGTATTTGTTTACTAGGTGGATTTAAAAATCATGAAGCCACAGGGGAGAAACTAAAGGATCGAGTGCAAACTCGAGGTTCCTTTGAAAAGGTGGAGGGTGGAGAATATTGGTGATGGAAGGTGAATGATTCTCGGCCTAGAGCTCTCAAGTCCATATCATCGAAACCTTGATATATGCAAGACATTCCTCAATAGGTGGGTCAAAAGGATCCTTTGGGATAGAGATTGAAAAATTCATCTTCCGTCATAGCATCAAGGGATGAATGGTTGTTGACAAAGGGGACTCTTGAAGTGGTAAAGAAAGCGGTGCAAAGAGTCAGAGAATTCTTCTTCGATTTAGTCTACTACCGTGGAGTCATTGTTAAAGTCGGAATTTCGAAGGAAAGGAATTTGTTAATCTGTTTCTCCGGAAATATGTTTTGAAGTAATCTTGAGCTAAGCTCTCGATCATGCTAACCTCGCCATTTGTGGATGAATCGAATCTTGTGTCCTCGTTTTGAAAACATTTACCTCAACGAGAAAGATGGCCAAAGGACAAGGACATCGAACCATCGCTGCGGTTTATGGCCGCGTTGGCGTAACCAAGAAGGGACGCCCTAAAATGATAGGTACAGAGTCGTTAATGACTTCGCGGTCGAGGATAACGGTAAGTTTGGGTAGTAAAAATTTTGGACTTTAACCAAAGACGTTTTCAACCACACACCCTTAGGATACTTAATAGACCGATCAGCTAATTGCAATGTCATTTTAGTAGGTTGCATCTCCTCTAGACCTATTTGTTTATACAAATAAAAGCGGGAGTAAGTTAACACTAGCCCCCGTGTCTAGTAAGCCGTCGCGTCGTCGTGTGAGAATCTCCTAAGGTGCATTATGCTGATAGGGGCGACCGTGGTCCTTGTACTTAACAATTCCATTATTTTCGGATAAAGTTGGGAACCTGCTCAGTTAGAAAGGCGTCTTTAGGTATGTTGGTCTTACGCCTAGTAGTGCACAACTCCTTAAGAAACTTAGCGTGGTTAGGTAGCTTTTTATAGCTTCGAGAAAAGGAAGGTTTATCGTTAGATTTTTGAAAACGTTCCTAATCTCCTCAAAGTTAGTATCCCGGTTAGCATGGCTAATTTCGAGGGGTGGTTTTCGCTTCTATATTTAGCGTATGGCTTTACTTGATGTGTAACCTTGGCTTTCTGTTTCTTAGGTTGTGGTTTAACCGGTACCTCTACGGTGGTAGGTTCTTCGTTTCTATTTTCGGTATCTAGTTCGATATCGGTGTAGGGAGTATCTTGATGGGGTAACTATAGGCATAGTTACTTTGTTATCAACCACTCTTCCGAGCGGAGAGTGGTGATGGCATTTAGCTCACCCACGGTTGTAGTTTCCGTGCTAGTATTACCTTACTTCAAAGGCTGTGGTTTTTTGTTCTAGGGTTGGGTATCGCTTGGCACGAAACACCTTTGGTTGGGCTTTCTCTTGGGCTAACTTGTTGGTTTAAATTATTAACGGATTGTAGAATGTGTTGGTTAGATTGAGCCATGGTTTGGAAAAGTTGTTGGCTCACTTGTATGAAGGTGTCAAGACGATCCGGTTGTGTGGGTGTAGTAGTCACGGGTGGTGTGACTGGAACTATCTCGTGTTGATTATTTATGGGCGGATTGTGATAGTTATTATTTACCGGAACGATACCTCTATTAGCATTATAATTATTATAACTACATTGACCTTGTGCTTGACCTTGTCGAGGTTGCGCTTGGTTGTTATAATTATTATAATTACCTTGATCCTGTCCTTGTTGTGGTGGAGCTTGGTTATAACTGTGCGTTGGCCTAATATATTGATTATTGTACCCTGGAGGTGTGACGTGTTGGTTATTTCTCCAACCGAAGTTGGGATTTTGTCTCCAAGGGAATTATTGTTCACTATTAATGGAACAAGAATGTTCATAGGCTATAGGACAGTGGGAGTCGGGATGCTCAGGACTCCAACAGAAACTACATGGATTTGAATTTACATTCATGACGGGGATATGCTTTTGTTGAATAGAAATAGCCTCTACCTTTTTAGTTAGAGATTCGATTAAATTTTTAAGTTTGGATCGGGTTTCATCTCAAACATACCGTGCCTTAAGCTGTTGAAGAAGAACTAGCGAGGCGGGGGATATCATCACTCCCCAATTGTTATTGCGTTTAGTTTGTTCTTCTAAAATTTGTAAGCCTCCGAGGCTCCTTTACTTAGGAAACTACCCCATTCATTATGTCAAGGACTTCTTTATGGTGATGTTGAAGTCCTTTGAAAAGGCACGCACTAACGTGTCTTTTGCTAGATTATGGTGTGGACACTCTATAAGCGGTCGGTGAAACGATTCCAAGCCTCGAAAATGATTCATGAGGATTCCGGTCGAAAGAAGTGAATCTTGGAAAGCATTTCATCCGTCTTTAGGGGTGGGTAAAAATATTCCATAAACAGGTGAACAAGTTTGGCCCATGAGTCCATTTAATTAAGGCTTTGGGCAGTTAACCAAGCCGCCTTTATCGCCTAAGGTGAAAGGGAATACCCTCAATTTAATTTGTTCCGCACCAACCGTAGGATGGTGGAATGTTATAAGGACTTGTTCAATCCTACGACGTGTGCCGATAAGGTTTTTATGGTCTAAACCATGAAAAGCGGGTAACAAATTAAATATATTTGGGGGATGCGGAAATCCCCAATCGGTCTGCTAGAACGATGCAAGATTTAGGGCTATCGCTCAAGGCTTTATAAAAGTCGAGGAGAGGAGTCTCTCTTTCTTCACCCATAATATCGGTGGTGTGTGTGAAATAGTAGCTAGAGGTGTAGTGGGTGGGAAACTAGATAGACTTGTTTGTTGACATTGCCGTAATTACGTTAGTTGTTTTTCTTCGACTGCGGACCTTAATCTCATGCAAAACTAAAAGTCGAACTTAACTAAACATGCAACACTCCAAACAATTTCGATATACTAGTAGAAACCTCTAACGGAGATCGCGAGGTGTGGAAGAAAGGAATACCTGATTGCGTTCTTGCTTCGCTTATGAATAAGCGTCTTGTTTTCTGGCGTGTTGGGTGTAAATAACAAGTTAAAACACTGAAAAACTTGAAAAATCGAAATTCAAAACAAACCGAAATCCGGAAAATTTTGCTTTAGAGCAAAAGCGCCAAGATAGGTATGGTCGCTCCTTGTCGATAACTTAGCTGGTCAGCTTCGGTCCGAGGTGGGTCGTGCTCGTGGTCCAATAACTATAGGGTGGCTGGTCGCCAAGGAAGCGTGGGCTCCGTGTTCGAGCTATGCAGCGCGCTTCTCTTATAAGGTCGCTCGCCAGCCGGTGTATATTTTTTGCGGAACTTTTCAACGCTGAAATGGGACCACAATATGAATCAAACAAGGGTGGGGTGGGTTTAATAGGACTTAAAAATGACTAATTCTACTATGAAAATAATACTAAAGTGCAACTAAGATGGCAGCGGCGCCATTTGATAAATGTAAAATGAATAGTTTACCTACGAAATGAACGATAAAACTCAAAACGTAAGTAAACTAAAACTATTCTTAGAGTCTATATTTATCAAAGTTTCAACTCTCAATTCTATCGAAATAGAGTGGAGTAACAAATTCGTTCCACTCCTAGTGCTCTAGCATGGAATGTTTTCTAGTCTAATTAGTCGGTCTTAAATCTAATGAGAGTTTTACGAGGGGGAATTATACTACGATGCAATATGAAAAACAATATGTTGAATGTCACTACGAAATATATGGAAATACTAATGTTCTTGAATCTAGATAAAGAATTAGAGGGGAATTGAATCCACCTCGAATCCAACTTAATAACCTAGCATAGATTGTTGTATCTCGATTCTTATGTTCTTACGGCAAGAATTTCGAGTTCTAATCCCTAGTGTTCGTGGCATTTCTACCAAATACTAACTAGCATGTGAGGTCGTAGTCCACCCATTCTCATGGCTTAAACACCGACCTTCTAGAGTGGAATAGAATCTACAAACAATTCTACACTAACAACTAAGTTTTCATCAAGGCTTCATCAACCCCTCTAATGGAGGTTTTAGCCTTGATTCATCAAACTAACATTTCCCATTGAATCTAAACTAAACATGATATAAAGAATTGAAATTTACTTAATTAAACAATAATGAAATCTAATTTAATGACTAAAATGAAATAAGGACAGGAATTGAAATTAGATCTAGAAATGGAAATGACAAAATCGAAATTGATAAAAATACTACTTTATTGATCTAATCAAATGAAGAACAAGATTCAAAGGTTTAATCTAATACAATGAATTGAAACTAATTAAACTAAGTTCTAAAACTAATTAATGGAGGCTAACTAATCTAGGTCTAACTATCTACCATTAACAAAGAGTGAAGCTTTGGTTTTTATACTCTCAGATCCAAAAATTGTGCATGGGCTTGGAGCCATGTTTTGGGCCAGAGAATCAGGCCCAAAACCCAATTCTTTCAGTCCAAAAAGGCCTCTTCAGCTGCAGTTCTCTTCAATAGACTTTTTATCCACTTCTGCTCCTCTGATTGGGTCAAGGCTTGGACTATTGGAAAGCTCTTTCCGAGCCGGTCGTTTTGACATAAGGTAGGCCCAATTCCGAGGTCTGGGTCCAAAGATATGGTCTTCGGAAGTTCTGTTGACTTTGTGCACTGTTTCTGCCTGCGTGGACTTTGACTTTTCAGCTTTAACCGGGCTTTAGAAAGGCTTTGTCTTCTTGAATATTGGCCTTTAATCACGGAACTCCTTAGTAACCGACCTTTGCTCTTTTATCTCGCTAAAGTGGCACATTTCTGCACATAATGGACTTTGACGCCTGAAATACATAAAAACACGTAATCAGTGTTAACTCTTAATTATTACTCACATAATTGGTCTAAAAGTATGACTGTTACAGGGTTAAAACTACAGTTTTGGGCTCTTATCACCTGGGTTGCTTACTGGGCCTCATAGGGGTGTTGTCAGAGCTCTTGCTTCCGAGTTAATCACTTTTCAATGTTCAATTTCAGTTGTAAATTACCGAGTTCAGAAGATCATTCACGGATGCAACTAGAGGTAAAGTAAAACATTCAACATCTGATTGAGTTGGTACGCAAATTAAATTTTACCTTCAACTTATCCGTTTGGTTTGAGTTCGTATTAAACTAACTATTGTTCGTTTTCTAGAAAATTGCCAGTTTCATGTTTTCAGACATTTAGTTTGTTAGCACTGTTAGTAACTGTTTATTTAGTGAGGTGTGCCAGTGATAGTTCAACCAGACACTCTACCGTCGCGTTTTACTTGGACTATAAAAGCCTTTTCTTAGTTATAAACCTATACCTCTACAGCATCACCAAGAACCAGTGATAAGTTTTTTATTTTTCAGTAAGACTTTTCGTAATACGTTTTATCATCTTTCCACAAGTTCTTGGTCTCAAGATTTAAATGCTCAACTTGGCTCGAAATTCCATTAAGTGGAGTCGATTTTGTTAGCTGATAATGATTAGGTTTGTTTCTCTACTATTAGGCTTTGACAATATATGTCCAGCATGAACTCTAAAAGTTATCATGCTTACCAATGTTGTGTAACAACCTTGATGTCCTTTTAAAACTTTTGTGTTGGAGCTTTGAAGGAAACTCTTTAATTTAAAGATCCAAAAACAATCCAACTTTTCAAATTGCACATTATTGAATGAGCTGTTAGTGGTACAATACCAAAAACTTCATATCTTTGACCTTCAGCATGCTATGAAGAGTGTTTCGCCTTTGCTGCGATTTTCTTATTTAGATGAATGGTACTTATTATAAAAAATAAAGCAACAATGACGACTTATGAGCTTACTTCACTATCCTGCTGATTATAGTGACCGGACTTTATGATATGGATGAATTTGTCCAGTCACAACTTATTCTAGCAGTGAGTTCTATTTTCTCAAAAATACTTTTCAAAGACATTTTTAAAGTTTGTTGTGCTACATTTCACCATTGGAACAGGTGTTTGGTCTTGAGTATGACCTGGATATCTTTAATATTGTTGTTGTTCCAGATTATGACATGTAAGTTGTTGTTTTCTTATGAATGGTGTTGTTGTTCCAGCATACAGATTGTATAATGCATTTGTTTTCTGGCTTAAATTCCCTTGGCATGATCATAATGGTCGTCAACATGAATTTTGCTTCCACTATGAATGATATATTTTTTTTTCCTTGCCAGGGGAGCCATGGAAAACAAGAGTCTGAATGTGCGTTAGTTCTTCAATAAAAAAGTGTTTGCCTTTTATCTTGCCTATCCCAATCTTCTACTTGGTTCCTAATATATTGTTTTGATATGCTTTTACGGATATTCAATTGAAATATGTCTTGGCATTGCCAGAAACTGCATCTGATGCAGATTATACTGACATTCTCGGAGTAATTGGTCATGAGGTAGGATTTTTATGTTTCATAATCTGATGGTAAGATTCCTAAGTCAATTGTCATGAAATGACATTCAGAATTAAATATATTTTGATATTTTGCAGTATTTCTACAATTGGATTGGCAACAGGTTGGCACATTTCCTTCATTTCACACAACATACTTGAAATTATTCTTATTAAGTATTAATGCATGTTATCTTTACTGCCCCTATTTTATATTTGCAATTAAAAATTTCTTGTGTACACATTTTACAAATAGTATTCATCTGCATATTACGGTTAAGCTGTACTAATAATATTAGTATTTTGTTTAGGCCAAAGTGACCACCTCCCTCCTTGCCCTCCACTACTAGGTTTCAAGGCATTAGGAGAGATTTCATTCTCATTATACACCAAGTTTTAGTCTTTATTATTATATTGCCAGATTATTATTTTTTTCATTCTTATTATTTTTATTCTTATAATTCTTATTAATATTAATATTAGTCTTATTCTTCTTCTGTATACGCTATGTTGGATACTTGGATGTATGATTAAGAGTTAACTTACAACTTATTTCAGAGTAACATGTCGTGATTGGTTCCAGCTCAGCCTAAAGGAAGGTCTAACAGTCTTTCGTGCTCAGGTATCATACTTAAAGTTGAGTTATTTTTATTCTAATATAGTAGTTGTGGAAGATGGAATCAGTTATTATGTAATTGAATAAAGTGACAGGTCATGAAAAAATGTTATGTTGCCTCAAAACTTTGATCATACTGATTCGTAGACATATATTTCCATTACGAACCTTTTGAATGATGAAAACCTTCATTGATTTTAATATGTTACGTCTCGAAAAATTCCTAGCTATTTTTTTTTTCGTGTTTCTACACTGCGTTATTTTTTGCTACCTTTGTTGGTTTACTATGTTACCGTCTATATTTAGATTTGCGCTGCGATTTCAGACTACTTGGAAAAATAACAAGTCATGGTTTTTTTTTAGTATCCAATACTTTGTCCTAAGGCCGAAGTAGACCAAGTAGTCAGTCAAGGCAATAAGGTTGAAGAAAGTGACATAAGGAAGTTACCATTTCTACACGTTGTGGTGAAGGAAACATTGAGGTTGCATCCTCCTTAACCACTTTTACTACCCACGCCACTGCTTAACAACAAATGTTGATTGACCACTACAACAAAATGCTCATTTATAACGCCAGACCTCATTGCTAAAAGTACTGAAATGCGTTGCAACTGATCAATGGCAACGCTAATGTTGGCGTCGCAAAGGCGCTGCAAAAGAGTGGGTCACAAAAGCTAATTTGTGACGAATGTAATGACGTTGCAAAAGTTTGAACTCTTTTGCAATGCCCTGCCTTGTTGCTAGAAATTTGTTTGTGTTGCTACTAATATTTTGAAACTAAATTGGTTTTGAAAATAATTCAAACTATTTGCAGCGAGTAGCGTTGCAAAACACTAGTTTTTAACAACACCTTGGGTGTTGCAAAAAGTAAATTTTTTAGTTGCACTCTAAACGTCACAAAAGGTTTAATACCTATTGCTACATGCATAGCATTGCAAAAGGGCACCAAATGCATTGCTAATTGTCCCATTTGAAATGTCATGTTTTTTTCTTGCAACGCCACTCTTGTTGCCACTAGTGCACCTAAATAATCAGCACTCGTATTTTACAAATTATTTCAATTATTTTGAATTTGTTGAATTTTGTCGAATGCAATTTACGTAGAAAAGATCAAAAGAATAACCATATTTCAATTCACAATGAGTTGTAACAAAATATATCTTATTAAGTAAGATCACCCATTACAAAAAAACTTTACGGCATCCACACAGCCCAATACATTGTATCACATAATTTTTTCACAACAATCAACTAAAATTTGACATGTTCTTCAAAACTAGATTTTAGCAAAATTCACAAATGTCAATAGTTTGCCAACTTGAACAGCATCCATCCACAATTTCTTCACTAAACTACAGGCAACCGATTAGCCAATCTAGTACAACAAATTGAAAAAAGACATAAGTAAACTTCTTCAAGACTTTAACAAAGCTAAAATGCACTCAAATAAGCAATGCATGTGGAAAAAAAATTACCAAGTCAAACTTATGGACCTAGGAGGTAGGAACACCACTACAATTTGCCACAATTGGTCTAGTTCCCACCCTTTTACAATCTAAAAATCAATATTATGCCCATGGCCAAAAGCTTAAATTGGTACAAATATAATAAGAAGAAAAAAAAAACTTGAAACCATAATAACTTATCAAAGTTGTGACTAACACTGAACATCTCAAAACGAGTAGTACTCAATCACAAATGCAACCAATCAATTTAATACACACAGTTTGCAAAAACCGATAAGAAAAGGAAACAAGAGCATTAACACATTATCAGATACTCATATTGTTCAATCACTAATGTCCTCAAAACAAAAATTTTAAATGGAGTGAGTTTTGTACCTTGATCCAAGTGGGAAGAAGAGCAAGATGGTCATGAACAAAAGGTGGTTCATTGGCCAAAATTCAATCATGCCTTACCCACCAATCCAATATGCACTATCATGATATGAACTCAATTCTGTATTTCATAAAAAGAGTTTGTGTATCTTCAAAATCAATATAGGCGGGCTTATGAACAGAAAAACATCTAGATCATTGGTTGTGACTTACTAAACCATGAAAGTACTTGTTGGAGGACTGACATCTAGCACCTACATCCCCAACCCATTCTAGCTTAAAACACGATAGGCAAAAACATATAGAAGAAATAGCTTACACGAATGCTAGATTTGTTTGTTCCAAAATTCTGTTTCACATTGCTTCATGGTCGAGCTCCTGAATTTCATATCAAAATAAAACAAACAATATAAAAAACATAAATATATATATATATATATATATATATATATATATATATATATATATATATATATATATATTAAACTGCAACAATTAAATATCCAAACCCAATAAGTTTGTGCACCATGCCTAAATATTTTTTTTTTATTAAAAGAGGTAAAGGTGTTGCACCACAAGGTTCATCCCCCAAAAAACCCAAGATAAGTCGTAATGCTATACAAAGTTGTGTGCGGCTACTAAAGCACCTAGATTATATTCAACAAGTAATAATCCTATCATATAAGGGGCCCCATCATATAAACCAATGGAACGTCTAAACTAAATATATAGCTTCCAACTAAGTGAAGTGCATCACTTCTTACCAACAATTTTTCCATTATCTCATCACATAAGAGCCATGCATGTGTTATTGAAGAGGCAAAACAAAGGGACAAGACAAAGGAACACAGAGAAACAACAAAACAGCATCATGTTACCACCATCCACACCAAGGCTGTGTTTGATAAGAGCTGTGGCAAATGCAAATTTTGCCACCATTTGCTACTGGCAAATTGCTACTAGCAAAATTTGCTATGTGACAATTGAAAATAACTTGTGGCAAATTAAATTTTCCACTGTTTGATGATACTGTGGTAAATATCATTTGTCCTGATTTGCAACCATTTGCTGCTGTTTGATTGTCCAAATTTACCGCGACAAATATTTCATTTTTTCATTTTTTGCCCCCCAACCAAATACCCAAGAAACCTAGAAACCGACAACCACACTTCTCAAACCCTCGATTTTACGATTTCACTGGCTCCGAATGTTGAAGATTATAGTGGGAGTGTTGCCAAGGGGATCATGGGCTGGTCGGGCAGGTTATTAGAGGGATATTATGGTGTGGTTATGTTATTGTTGATAGATTGAAATGGGCGACGAGTTTTTGAAGAGAAGGATGGAACCTTGTAAGGAGGAGTCTGAAGTTAGCCGTGAAACTTTAAGGAGGATTAAAAGGTTTGAACTTATAATATATTTGTCCAGCATGTGTTATTTGAATTGAAAATTTTACTGCTTAATTAATTTCATTGATTTGCAAATAGGTTTCTGACAAAGATGTCTGAGAAGAACATCTCTTTTAGTACTGACCATTTCTTTTAGACTACACCACTATTCGAAGAAAGTGCGTTGGAATTGAGTTATTAGCTACAACGGGAGAAATTGTCACGGAAAGAATGAGAGAAGAAGCAGAAGTGTTGAAAGAAGGTGGAGAAGTTGAAGAGAGATTGATAACTAAGATGAAACTTGGAGTGAAAGGCTTGAACAAGTCAAAGCTAGGTGCAGGCAGGCTATACTTGTTGCTAATTCATTCTGATGTGCTTAAATTTTGTAATACAGAACAATAATATTTGGGATTGCATAAAGCATTTTGATGTGCTTATTATAAATGTTACTGTTGTTACACAAGCGCGCCCACTTGCAATTTTGTTCCGTAAGTTGATATGATGCATTGATGAAGACACTATACCACCAGTATAATGCCAACTTTTGTCAACAACAAATTTAGCTCAACTCATATGATCATCAATCAACATCAACAACAAATTTTATGATCATCAATCAACATCAACAACAAATTTTATGATCATCAAATCCAAACGATATGGCCACACCGTTTTAGTCCCAAACGGTGTGGCCATGCCGTTTGGGACTAAGTCCATACGGTGTGGCCATATCGTTTGAATTTGAACTTGGATAAAAAATGACTTGTCTGTTTTTTTGCCCCTTGACCGGTGTGGCCACACCGTTTGGACTTAGTCCTAAACGACATTGCCACACCGTTTGAGACTGACGGTGTGGCAATGTCGTTTGACTAAGTCCAAGCGATGTGGCCACCGGTCGTCAAGGCAAAAAACAAACAAGTCATTTTTTTATCCAAGTTCAAATCCAAACAATATGGCCACACCGTATGGACTTAGTCCCAAACGGCATGGCCACACCGTTTAGGACTAATTCCAAACGGTGTGGCCATATCATTTGGATTTGAACTTTGATAAAAATGAACTTGTTTGTTTTTTTTTTGCCTCTTGACCAGTGTGGCCACACCATTTGGACTTAGTCTAAACGGTGTGGCAATGTCGTTTGGGACTGAAATTTGCTGAACCTCGATTTTTTTTTTCTTAACTTCCATATTCAACTTCCAACAATTCTAACACTTCCAAATTCAAAACCAAACACATAAAATGGAATCGCATAACATCAAATTCAAGTATTTTGAAATAAAATGGAATCACAAACACATAAAATGGAATCGCATAACAAAAGCAACTGGTGATCATTAAGCAACTGTATAATATACAATTTATACAGGCATGTCAGACTTTTATAAATCAACCGTAAGTACAAGATCTGGTGTTTTACAAAAAAAATCCAAAAGAAATGCCTTAAACCAGACAAGTGCGCGCATCACATGTACCATAATAGCAAAAATCCAAAAGAAATGCCTTAAGCCACTGGAAGGTTGTCCAAAAGCCACTCCCCCTAAGATCTTCATCATCAAAACTCAAAAAGATTTCACTCATGTTTGGGTTATTTCCAAGGAATGTCATTCCACGCTTAAAATTTTCTTTAGACAACTCGAGACCTTTTAAGGCATCATGAACTTTCTGCATCATGCTAGGAGGTCGCTTCAAATTGTCCGCCATTGCCTTAGCAGCTTCTGCAAGATGTTCGAATGTCATAGCTATCTTCTCGTCGTTCATATCTATGCGTGGTTTTTTTTTTCTTTTGCCCATTCGAATTTTGACGCGGTGATTCTTCTTCCACATTCACTCCGGAGCCTTGGGTAGCATCTCCAGTATTGTCAACATATTCATTTACATTAACGGGGTTATTATCATCAGTTTCATCTATTAAATTAAACACACAACATAGTTATTAGCTTAGTAGTATCTTATCGCATAAAGGAAAACCACAAATAAAAAAAAATTCGCTTAACTTACCATCCAATATAGGTATAGCACCAGTATCATGCTCATTAAAGTTTCCACCTCCATTTGCAGAATCGTTTCCATATATAAAGTCAAGCATCTCATAGTGTTGAAGCCACTTGGTTTTATAACTTGCTGCGGCTGGGTGGGCCTACAATGATAATGTGATCACTCACTGTAAGTCCTCTAGGAAGCTAGCTTCCCTTTAATGACAAATATATTAAAGTGAAATATATACAAAATGGCTAAATCAAGATCATTTACCTGAATATACCTCTCCCATACATCGGCATCAGCTTGAATGTACTTAGTTTGATGGTTAAAGGAGAAGCCACTCTGGGCTAGCAACTGTGTAGGCACCCTTTAATGTCCTTAGCCTAGAGCGCACATTCTTCCATTCCACGTTTTGAGAACCAGAATTGGTTACAACACTTGCAACTTGATCTAGAGTATCTTTCTTGGAAATATTAGAATCTCGAGAACCCTCCCTAGAATAGTAATGATGTCAAACAAAGTTCCGACAAGGACCTTGTCCATTCCATCGTTCCAACGTATTTGATGCTTTCCCTGAGGAGCTTCTGGAATCGGCGGAGGTGGGGGTGGAGGACGTGGTGCTTGGCTTCTAGCATTGTTATGTGACATTGTTCTGAATATAATAAACCAAAAGAGATTAATATAATAATCAATGTTCTATATCGACACAAAACCAAAATGTAACAGTAAACTTCATAGTGTAGGACCTAAAACCAAAACAAAGTTAAGATAATCATACACAAATCTAATCAAAGAGTTACTAATATAAGGAAGGCTATAAAGAACCATACTGTCATATAGAATAACAAAAGTCATAAGCCAAAATAATACAAGCATCCCAGAGGCAAAACACATCATTCAACATTGCCAAAACAACAACAACAAAAAATATAAAGTTAAACCACTATTGCCAACAACACACTAGTTATTCTTCTCCATTTCGTTCATCTCGACGCTCCCACTTGTTTGCCATCAACCCATCTCTCCACGATGTCCAACCATCACTCGGAGTCATGGTTATCCCCGCATCATCGCCTACTTCTCCATTTCCTTCATCTTCAATATTTGCTCTTTCTTCTTCCTATATATCATCATTATTATCAAGCAAAAAGTTATGCAACCTACAACATGCACAAATTATCTTTGCTTGTGTCTGAACGTCATGGTGGGGAGCGTGCCTAAGATACGCAAATCTTTTCTTCAACACACCAATTGTCCTTTCAACAACATTTCACAAAGATGAATGACGGAAGTTATACATTTCTTTTGCATTTTGGGCACCGTTGTATCTAGAGTTACGTTGTTGGTCACTAAGATGGTATCTTACAGCACGATATGGTGTAAGGAAGTGTGGAACTAGCGGGAACCAAGCATCGGCGAGATAATACTTACCTATGTGAAAAAATTAATTAGAATGATTGCTGAATTTTAATAATACTAAAAAATAGTTAGGATTTGAAATGTTTTAAGGATACTTACCATGTGGTACAGTTAGTTTGTGCCCTGGCCGACTCACTGCATTTCTCAGGAAATGACTATCATGGGCGGAACCCTCCCACCCAGTAGTACATAGGTGAATCTCATACCAAATGTATATGCCACTAAGACATTCTGAGTAACCTGACCCTTTCGATTACGATACCTAACTTGATCTTGAGGTGGTATGTAAGCTTCAAAGTGGGTGCCATCAATTGCACCCACAGCATCCTAATTAATATACCATCATCAATAAAAGAATTACTAATTAACATTATGTGCATTAGATATATAGCTAACAAACCTGGAAAAAATGGTGCCAATGTTTAGGTGGTCCACCACAGTCGGCTGGAGAGTTTTCCATGGTAGCAGGTCGTACCTCATCTCTATGTAGCCTAAGCAATGCATTTAAGACTCGGTGGAAGTATCGGGTAATTGTTTCAGTTGATCTAAAAAATTGAACTTCAAAATTCCGATTCCTTAAGTCATGCCCAACCGTGTGTAAGAAAATGGCTACTTGTTCTTCAACCTTAACAGACCGACTATCAACTAACCCATACGCCCGCAATCGAGTACATAGACGTTCAAATGTGAATATTCTCATTCTCAACTGTTCGTAGCATATACGGTCACTACACTTGAACATTCGCTGTGAACACAATGTTTCTCTGAGCATCCCAATTTCTAATGAGGGCCCTAGGAACTATAAACCTTCGCTTATTTCTCCTATACCATTGGTACCACATCATAGCCTGCATGATTGTTAGCATCATGGTAACCACAGCAAACCTACGCTCTTCGTCAGTCGGCATTCTACCTAATTAAATGGACAATCATGCATGAGACCAATAAGACAAAGCAAAAACATGGAAAACCCCGATTGATAAAAATTTAAAACCCGTCAAGTGTGATTTAAAATATGCAATGGTTGTTAATCTTAAGAAAGTATAAAATAATCTTTAGTGGTCAAATAACTATGACAAGTTAAAAAAAAAAAAAAAAAAGATTGAAAAAACAATGATATTGACTGAAACATTAGTGGTCAAATAACTATGGACAATGTCAACATTTCTATAGCATATTGATAGCAAAAATTTGTACCATGTTGTATGCCACATTGCCCAGCGTTATGTACATGCTACATATAACATAAAAATTAAGACATCTCGAGTAATCCCGATTAATCCCCGACCGAGTAGACCTAATCCTCGCCTCCTCCAAATGAGTAGCGGCCGAGTAGCGGTTTAAAAAATCGCCCGAGTAATCCCGATTAATCCCCGACCAAGTAGACCTACTCGCTACTCGTACCTCCACCGAGTAGCGACCGAGCAGCGGTTTAAAAAATCGCCCGAGTAATCCCGATTAATCCCCAACCGAGTAGACCTACTCGCTACTCTCACCTCCACCGCTACCACTGAGTAGTGATTTAACTGCCCAGAGAAATACAGTAGTTTTTTTATTATTTTTGGGTTGAACACAAGTAGTTTGTTCTTAACATCCTTGTCGTGCACTGGATGAAAGTCATAACTAATAATTAACCAAAATTCTCACACCCCCATTTCATAATTACACTTAATTAACCAAAGTAGCAGGACCCAAATAAAAAATACTTCAAAATTGACTAAAATAAAGAGATGGGTACCAAAATTGAACAAGAATGAACAAGCTTTTTATCTAAAAAGTTGCCAAAACATTCTTAATACAAAAAATATATATATTTTCGAATAGAGAAACGAGAAGGAGAGGAAGAGAGAGGAACGAACTTGTTCAGGAGAGGAAGTGATTTCTTCCTTGACAAAATCGTAACTCACTGGTTAGATTTTGAAGAAGTTGGGTTGGAGAAAAAGAAGTCGGGTTTTTTTCTTTTGGTGCGGCAAATTTTTTTTTTTTTTTTTTGTGGCAAATTCACGTGTTTTTTGGCGTTGCAAAATTTACACAGCTCCCCCCAATGCAAAATTTGTCACGAAAATGGTGGTAAATCAGTGGGTGTGGCAAATCTTTTTTGCATTTGCAATTGGGTTAAGTTGGTATCAAACAGTGGCAAATATTAGATTTTTGCATTTGCCATGATTTGCATTTGCAACGGCTCCAATCAAACACATGACGCACTCAAATTAAGGAAGTGCGGTAATCAAATGGTAATACTAAAAAGAAGATTACACAACTTGAAAAATTAAGCTTCAATTTATTTTTCTCTAGATTTTAGCTTCTAACCTGAAAAATAAAACAAGCTGAAAAGTTAATTAAGATAACCAAAATCAATTAAGCCCCAAAGAGAAGAAAAATTAATTAAGACCCAAAAAGAGAAGCAACCAGAAAAAAATGAAGCTAGACCAAAAATCGAAGCTTTGATCGATAGTAACCCAAAACCAAAACAAACTTTCCCTGAAACTCCAAATCAAAGATTACATTGTAGAGCAGCTTTGAAAAACTCTCATTGTAGCATGATACAGGTCTTATATGATAGAGGAAATGTGAGACACCCACCACTCAGTAGTCAGTAGATTAAACTTTTCACACCCTGTTACATATAAATCAAAGCATATCCCATTACACATGTTACAGACAAGAAAATAAAAGATCAAGTAATTGAGGACGCAATAAAATTCAAAATGTAGATTCAGTGCAAAGAAGAAAAAAAAAGATGAATACTTGAATCAGTTGTCGACGTAAATGCAGCCAAATCCAGCGAAAAAAAGAGGACCTCAAGAAACATAGAGATAAGAATTAGATGCCCAACATTATAAGAGAATAACCAAAAGTTGATTAATTACATAAAGTCAACATTTAATAATTATAGACCTAAAAACAGAGATTGAACCAGCCTAAGAAGAGACTAAATACCAAAATCCAATAGTTATAGGCCTATTTAATTCAGATTTAAGGATTATAAAATGTGAACTAAAATGAATGCTTAAAAGAAATACATTAAACAATTGAAACAAATTAAAGAACCCTAAAATTAATGATGTAAGGGAATACCCAACCTGGAAAATTAAAGCTTCAAACAATCTTTCTAGAGTAGTAATTTCAGCTTCTAACCAACCTAAAAAATTAAAAGCCCGAAAAAGAGAATAAATCAACCTGAAAATTGAAGCTTGAGAGAGAGAGAGAGAGAGAGAGAGAGTTTATATTACCACGATGGTTGTGAATGGGGGTTGCTGGTGGGAATGGGGGTTGGCGGTGGCTGGAGGGAAAGTAAGAGAAAGGATAATCATTTAGGGCTTTCACATTTTAGTTTTCAGTTGAAGCGCTGAGATTAAAAATAGGCCCGCCCATAAATTCCAATTTGAAAAATTAACACCCGCCTTCAAAAAGCCCATTAGCAACACCAGTCACGTCCCAACAGAGGCTATACTAAATTTAATAATCATTCGTACAAAAATTTGTAACAACGAATTTGGCATCGCAAATGACCAAATTAACTTTAGGCGCGACAATCGCGTTGTAAGTGATGAATGCCCTCTAGAAAAATTACATTTCTTTTCTTTTCAAAAATATTATTACATCATTTGACACGCAAGAGGTGTCGCAATATATAAATCCATGTACTCTAAATCTAATAGCACGCCTAACTTTTAGCAGCCCATACAGCGTTGCAATTGATGACTTTTACCAACAATTTTTTGGCGTTGCAAAAGAGTGCGTTGCAAAAAAACCCCTTCTGTTGTAGTGGACGCTGCTAACTTGAACCGTTTACACCTTGGAAAAATGTCAGGCGAAGAGGGTGTACCAGCTGAGACTGCTGCTCCAGTTCTAGGCGAGCCAATGAATATAATGACAGCACTGTAGATGGTGTTGAAGAAATCATTGGCTCACAATGGGCTTGCTCGAGGGATCCATGAAGGTGCCAAGGTGATTGAGAAACTGATAAGTGCTCAAAAAGTGCTATTTAACCCTCGATTATGCCTCTTGTTCAACCATCTTAGTGGACTAATAGTGTTTATAAGTTATGTTTTAAGATTCTACAGGTGAAAAAGACAGTTTTGTAGAATATTAGAGAAAATGGGGTAAAAAAGCGAAGCAATTGAGCATTAAGGATCAATGGGAGGCCTATGGACAATCATGGAGAAGGCCAAGGTGGAGCTATTAAAGATGCGACTTGGACCTATTTTAAGCCTATTTGGAAGCCCAAGGCCAAAGGATTCGTTGCTTGGACCAAAGCCCGCAAAAAGAGGATAGAAGGATAGAGCATAAGAGAGAAAATCAGCTTATGCGTGCGGGGCCGGACGATGGATCGGCGGCCCAGACGCATTGATTGCATCCTGGGACGATAGATCGAGCATCGAGACGCATTGATTAAGTCCAGGGACGATAAATAATGCGTCGACGCATGAATGAATCATTAATTAGCCAATTCCTTCCAGGTTTGAAGGCGAAGTTGGACTCGAAAAGAAGTCTATTTGTATTAGGAAACAAATGACGGTTTGGAATGCTTCTAGAGCTCATTGTAACCCCTATAAATAGAGGACCTAAGTGCCTCATGTAATTGGCCAATTCACTTATATTCTTGTCTCCTTAACTTGAGGCGAGAGAGATTAATAATAAAATATCGGTTTTAACTATCGAAGTCTTAATAAATTAGTCTTTCTAGTCTTATGTTCTTCGACTCTTCTTCTTCTCGTTCTTCGCGGTTCTTCCTTCTATATGGAAGGCTAATCTTCTCCTTCAAGGAGGAGATGGCCCGGTGCTTAAGGTTTAATGATTCTTCCGGTTTATGGTGTTCTTCAATCAGGTTAGTTCTTTATGTTTTTAGTTATTAGTTCCATTGCCCACAAGGGGGATGGAAGTATAGATTAAGGTTTTTATTTATTACAATTGAATATCATGCTAGTTTAGGGTTTTATTTATTGCAATTGAATATTTGCTAGTAACATGCTTTTATTTATTGAATTGAATATAATGCTAGAATAGAGTTTTATTTATTGTAATTGAATATTATACTATTATTCTCTACTTTTCTTCTAATTGTGTAGTGTTTTAGAGTAAGGGAAGTATTCCTTGTGTTTGCCTTAGATGGTGATTCATTGAATAGCTGCTCAAGCTCACATAAAAGGAAAGAAGATACTAGTAACATGAACATAGGAACAACCTTAAGTAGAGTTAATTATTTAACGATGTTTCACCCAAAAAGGCATCGACACTCGCTCGATTGCCCGATTGTAGTCTACTTGGAGAACAACATGAAGCAAAAAGTCATTGAATCAAAAGCATTGGTGGATTTGAATCTCTTGAATCTATCTCTCTCATATTCTCTCCTTATTTCCAATTCTTAGCTTTAGTATAAGTTTAGTTAGTTTAGTTTAGTTTAGCATTAGAATCTACAATATCTATAATCATAGTTTTTAATCCCTCAAACCCCATTTCCAGTCATGTCCTTCATATAAACATACACTTAAAAGTGGAACGATACCCTACTCATCCTTTACTTATTGAGGGATAATTAGGTTTTGATACGCTTCTCTTTTGTTCAACGACCATACCACATCTCACACACACAAAAAGAGGTCGGTCAAAAACGATTTTAACCGTTTTAAGTTGTTTATGTTTAACGTTTTCTTTCAAGATTAGAATTTTGGATCTTGAGGTAATTTTAGCCACATCATCCATCCTTTTTAAGAAAGAAAGAAGCTTGAAGGACATCTCGAAGACAAGATCTACCATCTAGGTTAGTCGAATCTTCATTCTTTTTATTGCTTTCTTAGTATAGTTGCATCATAGTTTAGTTTTATTGATTTCTAGTATAATTGCATTTAGGATCTTTTCAACAATTGAAGTTGTAAGCCAACACAGCGAAATATCAAACTCTAGTGTTTCTTGTCCGAATCTTGACAAACGGACTATCGCCCCGTGGGACGTGGTACTTAAAGCAATCCAAGTGATTCACCATAACCCTAGAAAGACGACTTTAGACAACGGCGAGAGATACTAGCTGCAAAGCCAAACCAAGTTGAAGAAAAGTAGTTTTGCATATTAGTATAATTTAGAATAGTTGCATATTAGTTTAATTGCATTCAAGCATAATAAGATAGTTTTCATCAAAATAGCAAGAATACTAGACGGGATTGATATAATGGCGCGACGAATGATGGAGGTGTTTTGGACACCAATAATCCTCGAAGCTATCCCACCCATGCAAGCACAATAGAGGAAGAAGTTGAGCGATTTCTATTCGCCAATCATTGGAGACCTACCCAGCAGTATTGTTTTTCCAGAGACAAAAGCTAACCAGTTTGAACTTAGAGCATCAGTAATCTCTATGCTTCCAAAGTTCAATGGTTCGCATTAATGTTCAACCTTATGTTCACATGAACAAATTTCTATCGACCCTCGAACTTTCAAGAACGTAATATCGGGGGATGAGAGTATCAAGTTAATTCTTTTTCCACTCTCACTCGAAGGTAAAGCATCCGAATGGTTAACCGCGACCCGATCAATTCAATAGACAATTGGGAGAAGTTGAGAACAAAGTTTATGAACAAGTTCTACCCAGAAGTAAGACGAGATGTCATGCGCAAGCCATTAGCAATTTCAAAGGAAAAGTGGTCAAGAATATCATCAAAAGCTGGGAGAAATTCAATAATCTGCTAGTCTCATGTCCACATCATGGATATGACAAGAGCACACTGGCTCATTTTTTCTATCGAGGACTCTCGATGATGAACAAGCAAATGATACAGTCAATGCACAAAGGCAAGTTTACATCGATGGATGGAGAGGAAGCTTACAACTTTCTCAAGAATTTAGCTGAAGAAACACAACAGTGGACTACTAGAACGAGGATGTCGCTAGCATGGAGGGGGAGCCAAAGCAATTGGGCTACCAAGCACATGAACAATCAGATCAAGAAAATACATTGGCCGACCGGCCACCAAAATTGAAACTCGAGTAAGAAATTTAATCAGTTCTCTATGAGTCCCTCCAAGTTCAACAAGTCTCAATTTAAATCTCTCCCAGTCATGCAAGCTAGCTTCATGCTGAAGTCTGTTTGGACACTTCTCATGCAACTCTAGAATGTCCTGGTTACTATTAACATGCATCAGTTGGAGAGTACAATATAAACTCATTTCAGAGGCCCAACCAAGGTGGTAATAACTTTCAAGGTAATTATTGGAGACAGAATGTTGGACCCCTAGGTTCTCAAGATCAAAGTTATATTCCACAGACAAGTCAAGTTTCACAGTTGGTCCCTCAACAACAATTATACTCTCAACAAAATTCCAATACAAGTGGAGAGTTAGTGCCTGATCCTAGGAGAAATTATGTGGAGAATGCAATTACTTTGCTATCACAGAAAAATCAGAAGTTTGAAAGTGTTCTAGAGCTTCTTGCACAGTCTCGGCTCAATCTCCAAAGCAATCTCGGGGCAAGTCAATGTTCTAGAATGGAGTCTCTAGAGGCTAAGGTCAACCCAACTCACCACTGCTTTGTCTATAAAGACACAAGCCACTTAACCTAGCATATTGGAACCAATATTGAAGAGTGAAGATGTATGCCACATTGGGACAACTTCTAGTATTGATCACCTCCATGATCATGTCATTTCATTACTACTACCGATCGAGGGATTGAAGATAGACAACAAGGTTGACTTACCTTCTCATGATGACATTTGCTCTGAGCAATCGGTCAAGATTTCAAATGAAGTTCAAAAGGAAGTGGGGGAAATCCTTTCCACTCCCATTTGTCAAGATGACCAAGACAAGATATGCAAGAATGCCAAAAAGAAAGAAGAGCAAACACATGCTGATGTGTTTGTACCGAAGGCACCGTTTCCTATGTTTTTTGCTCAAAGCAAAAAGAACAAGCAATTTTTAGAGATGAAGGAGGCATTTGAGAAAGATAACATCAATATCCCCTTTCTCAAAGCAATCAAGTAGTTCCCATCATATGCCAAATTCTTGAAGGATGCATGCAACATAAAGAGAAGTACTCATGTTCCAAAGCGAGCATTTCTAGCTGGACAAACAACATCTATTATCCATCAGCAAGCTCTAGTCAAGCTCAAAGATGAAGTCCTACAATATCATGCGGGATAGGAGAAAATTCACGGGTAATGCTCTCTTAGACCTTGGTGCTAGTGTTAATCTCTTGCCATATCATGTGTACCAAGCGTTTGGAAAACCTAAAGCCTACACAAGTCAAATTGAAGTTAGTGACCGCTCTACCAAGATTCCCGAGAGGCATAGTTAAGGATGTTCTTGTTCAAGTAGCTGATTTCTACTATCCAGTGGATTTCATTGTAATAGACACCAAGGAGGCCTTTGATAAAATTCCAATTATTCTAGGTCGACCTTTCCTCGCCACCACATTAAAAGCTTTGATAAATTGTCACAACGGTGAAATGAAGATCAAGTTTGGTAAGATGTCCATGGACATAAATATCTTTTCACCACTGTTGCATAAGGAAAAGGTGGAGAGGTGTACTTCCTTGATAGCATGATACAAGAATCCTTCCCATTCAAGATACAATTGAGAGTGCTCAATCTACAAAAACCTGTGATGAACACGAGAACCCCACCACAGAGGCGTTGCTAGCCATGTTCTTAGAATCTATGCAGAAAATTCAGGATTTAAGTGAGCATAATGGAAAATTGACAGAGAGTATCATATCTTGAGAAGATGAACTCTACATTTCAGGGATGAACAACAAACTACGCCCCGAGAAAAATGGGTTACTAGAAAATCGGCTTAAAGAAGTTTTGGAAAAACAAGAATCTAGAAACTGAAATGAGTCTTCTAAAAAAGTGAACCATATTGATAAAGAGAATTACACTGTTGAAGCTTCTTCTACACCATCATTGTCTAAACAAGAGAAGTATGTGAACCGGTCCTACATCCACCCTGGCGAAGACCCGGACATCCATTATCATCACCGGTGGTGGTAAAGGCACATCAGATACTATTGTCCTATTAGAAAGAGAGATTTTCGTCAACCTTCTACACAGGGGAACCACAAGGTCTATCACACAATCATCAGACCTGAAATAGTTCAAGGTAGAGAAGCAACTTCACCAACAATCTTTCCAGCATATCAAGGAGTATTTTTGATGACCCACAAGGTAAGACCTCCTCCCCCTCCAAACATTCGTCAGATTTGGGTGAGAAAATCTGATCTCCTCACTCCAAATTGATAATGCATGATATAAAGTCTTGAGAATCTGACTTTAAAAGACTCACATTACGTATTAGGGATCTGACGTAAAAAGACCTAAAAATTTGGCATCAATGGTAACATCTTCCCTTTTTCTCATTCATTTCATTTACTTAATTTCTATACATTGAGGATAATGCATATGTTAAGTTGGGGGAGGGTGTACTTGAGAAATGAATTTCGAAAATTAGTTTTCACAAACAAAATTATTTTTGTTTCTATATCAGCAGCATGAGAAAAATGAATTTTAATGATGAGTCCGGGATATATAAGTGTTGAGTTTGATAGATAGTTGATATTATTGATTTCATTACCGCTTAGACTACTTATTATGCTCGGACATAGTTCTTGTTGATAGAATTCTTTATCAAGGCACCACCATAATACTTGATCAATTTTGTATACTTTTGCTAGAAGAGAGATTTAAACCCCTAGTAAATTGGAAGTAGAGTTTTTAGACTTAGCCTGTGAGACTTGAGCTTTATACCCATTTTTTGGAGAGTTCTTACGAGAAAATCCGAGTCTTAGTGACTCAACAAATTCTTTATGTCGTTGTAATATAGTCTCATTATTTTGTTGATTTGGTTAATGATAAGTAACATCAACTGGGAGATAGCCATTAGGTCTTGTAGCCTATTCGAAACAGAGTATCATACTGATAAGCCAAGTAGTGAACCCATTCAGCCTTTATCCCACCTAGTAAGACCATCATGTTAAACCCTTTTGAGCCTTACAATAAGCCATTTTCTTCCAAAACCCTTTATCCTTTACCCAACTCCAGACAAGGAGTATAGCCAAAATATTTATCAGCCATACCCATATGTTTCTGAGAATACGAGGGGCACAAGGAGGAACAAGGACCACAAAAGGAAGATTACAAGGAAATATACCACTGAGCTTTAAAAAAAAAATTTGAACAGAATGGATGGAAAAGCTAAGAGAAAGGAAGAATTTTCTCTGCAATACAGAATTTGAAGAAATCTTTCAAAGAAAGAAGCAAAACCCTTAGTGTTTTTCAGAAACAACCTTAGAATCCTTTTTACCTTTCCTTCATAAACCAATACCCAAGCCAAGTTACAACCCATGGCTTATCACTACAGTATGGTATGAAGTCTAGAATAGGTGAGAGGATGCTAAAGTGAAGGACCCGACACTTCATATGTGATTGACATTCTTTCCATGAGACTACTTTTATTCAGAAGTTTGTTTTCAAAGTAGTATGTGGGATGTTCATATGCATTATTCTTTTCCCCACATACATGAGGTAAAAAATAGTAGACCATCTTACGAGAGATTCTTTTTTCGAGAGTTTGACCGGTGAGGATTGAAAGTCGAGATTATCTACCTATGGTAAACTAGGGATTCCGTTTCTTGGATAGGAGAGTATAGGAGATTGACTAAGTACACACATAAGCCTTGATTAAGAATTTTTGTCAATTTTTACTATCTCCCATCATAATCTATGAGTCTTTGCAGCAATGTAGTTAGCAATGGAAACCGTCTGTTGGAGTAAGCACTAAGTTGGTAAGGAATTTACCTCTCTGAAAAATATCATCATTCTTGAACATGCTATTGATTGATTTTGTGGGTATATCACCTGAAAACCCTCACGAGACTATAACTCGTCCTTTTTGGGGAACTTAAAAGTTTAAAGCCTTGTTGCATATGGTAAATGCAATTGCGATGCCTGCGAATATGAGTTAAGATTTTATTTTTGTTATTAGGATGTGATTTTGATCACTTATCTATTTTTTTATCTTATTTGTCAAGAGACTAGCAAAAGGCTAGTTGGGAGTTGTGATAAGTGCTCAAAAAGTGCTATTTAACCCTCGATTATGCCTCTTGTTCAACCATCTTAGTGGACTAATAGTGTTTATAAGTTATATTTTAAGATTCTACAGGTGAAAAAGACAGTTTTGTAGAATATTAGAGAAAATGGGGTAAAACGAAGCAATTCGGAGCATTAAGGATCACATGGGAGGCCTGTGGACAATCATGGAGAAGGCCAAGAAATTGGAGCTATTAAAGATGCGACTTGGACCTATTTTAAGCCTATTTGGAAGCCCAAGGCCAAAGGATTTATTGCTTGGACCAAAGCCCGCAAAAGAGGATAGAAGGATAGAGTAGAAGAGAGAAAATCAGCTTATGCGTCTGGGACGATGGATGGATCGGCGATCGAGGCAGCATTGATTGCGCCCTGCAGGACGATAGATCAGCATCCGACGCATTGATTAAGTCTGGGATGCATGAATAATGCGTTCAGACGCATGAATCGACATTGTAGCCAATTCCTTCTCAGTTTTGAAGACAAAGTTGGACTCTGAAAGAAGTCTATTTGTATTAGGAAACAAATGACGGTTTGGAATGCTTCTAGAGCTCATTGTAACCCCTATAAATAGAGGACCTAAGTGCCTCATGTAATTGGCCAATTCCCTTATATTCTTGTCTCTAGAACTTGAGGCAGAGAGAGATTAATAATAAAAGATCGGTTTTAACTAGCTGAGTCTTAATAAATTAGTCTTTCTAGTCTTATGTTCTTGACTCTTCTTCTTCTCGTTCTTCGTGTTCTTCCTTCTATATGGAAGGCTAATCTTCTCCTTCAAGGGAGCGGATGAAGCCCGGTGCTTAAGGTTTAATGATTCTTCGGGTTTATGATGTTCTTCAATCGAGGTTAGTTCTTTATGTTTTTAGTTATTAGTTCCATTGCCCACACCGAGGGGGATGGTAGTATAGATTAAGGTTTTTATTTATTACAATTGAATATCATGCTAGTTTAGGGTTTTATTTATTGCAATTGAATATTTGCTAGTAACATGCTTTTATTTATTGCAATTGAATATAATGCTAGAATAGAGTTTTATTTATTGTAATTGAATATTATACTATTATTCTCTACTTTTCTTCTAATTGTGTAGTGTTTTAGAGTAAGGGAAGTATTCCTTGTGTTTGCCTTAGATAGTGATTCATTGAATAGCTGCCCAAGCTCACATAAAAGGAAAGAAGATACTAGTAACATGAACATAGGAACAACCTTAAGTAGAGTTAATTATTTAACGATGTTTCACCCCAAAAGGCATCGGCTTTTTTGATTTCGATTGCCCGATTAGAGTCTACTTGGAGAACAACATGAAGCAAAAGTCATTGAATCAAAAGCATTGGTGGATTTGAATCTCTTGAATCTATCTCTCTCATATTCTCTCCTTATTTCCAATTCTTAGCTTTAGTATAAGTTTAGTTAGTTTAGTTTAGTTTAGCATTAGAATCTACAATATCTATAATCATAGTTTTTAATCCCTCAAACCCCTTTCCAAATCTGTCCTTCATATAAACATACACTTAAAAGTGGAACGATACCCTACTCATCCTTTACTTATTGAGGGATAATTAGGTTTTGATACGCTTCTCTTTTGTTCAACGACCATACCACATCTCACACACAAAAAGAGGCTGGTCAGAAACATGTTGCTCAACTCTGTGTAGTTGCGGAGGACTGTAACCAACCCGACTATGTTAAGTTGGTCAGAGCACTCTGTTCTGACAACAATGCCAGTTTGATTGCAGTTCCAAGCGCAAAAACTCTTGGCGAATGGCCAGGGTTATGCAAGATTGATTCTGAGGGAAAGGCAAGGAAAGTAGTTGGTTGCTCGTGTGTTGTTGTGAAGGAATATGTAGAAGAATCTGAGGGTCTTAACATTGTCCAAGAGTATGTCAAAACCCATTGAATGGGTTAAATTCTTTGTTCGGTAGAAACAAGGGATTTTTCTTAGGTAATTTTAATACCAATATTTAGAGTTGAGACAGAAATGTTTGAACCGATTGCAACTGTTTAGAAGTATTTATGGTATGCTAAAAAAAAAAAAAAAAACCCCCCACTTTGACTACCTTATAGGGCAAGGGAGGAGCATATAAAGTATGTGAATTAAGGAGAATTACATTATTTGTGGTTGTGTACAGTTTCTTTGAGTATCATTACTGAGTTGGTAGTGAAATTACCAGTGGGTATGCATTTTAGCCTAAAAAAGGAAGAACAACTTCATGGAGTTTACATGTTTTGAAATTTTGATATATGCAAGATATTTATTAAGCTAATTCCGAAAAAGTTATTGCTTCATTATAAACAGTTTTTGTTAATACAAATGAGAACAATTTTTGAAACAAATATTATGTTAACATGATTTTGAATATTCAATATAAGATTTATTTGTCATATACATGCAAAAATCCAGTCTATAATATCGGATATGAATTTATATGTGGTTTGCATGCATTCTTTGACTTGGTCGTTGTTTAGAACAATAGGAAGCTGCTGAAAGTAGTTCATTGAGCTATCTAATTATATCAGACTACACTCTGGAAATGGACTATTAGGAGAAAAGAGACGATTTATGAAGTCATCTCAATTATTAACTAATATTTGTTATATACAAGTACTACTAACCTGTCAATTTGGCTATATGTTATGTACTTAATAGTTCAACTAAGTTAGTTTTACTTTCATTTCTTCTTGCCACTAAGTTCAATTTACTTATAGATTCAAAGTTTATCATGTTGGAAATTAAAGTGATTATTTGCAAGCTCTGCCCCATTCTAATATACTTTTGCAGTTTGCTGTTACTTGGTGATATGCTATGTAGGAGTACGTGCGTGCTTCAAAAAAATTCTCTTAAATGAAATGTGCCAACAATAGCAACTTTGGTGGATGCAAATGGTGGAACATGCATATGGTCTTTCTATTGTTATGAACTCGAGGAAGGTCAATAAGAGCACATCGGTACCTATGATGCACGGATACGGGTATCGATACTGATACGACGACACGGGTTCAGGTATGATACTTTTTTTTTTTTGAAAATCTAGGATATGGGTCCAAATAGGGATACAGAATATAAATATAAAATTCTTAGAAAAAATATAATTTTATTATGATTTCGAACATAAGGTCTTGGTTTGATTATTGATTAGCAACAAAGTAGGTATCAATTCCTCTTCATTTTTCTCTGTTTCTTATGTTCCGCCTATAAGAATGATTATTGGTGGCCTTTTTTTTTTTTTTACCGTCTTATAAGAATGAATTACTCTCAAGAAGGATCTTAGAATATTTGATGAAACTAAACTCTTGCATGTTTTGGTTTATGGTATGTTCTTATTATGCAAAAGCTTGCTATTTTGGAAGATTATTTCAGCTGTCATTCTGTAAACAAGTAATCATATCTTATAGTTTTAGTACGCCACTATAATGTTTTGTGCATATACAAGTTCGTTTTTGTTATCATGTTGCTCTTTCGTTTCATATGATGCGAGGATAACATTGCTAGAATGGTGGGTATTCGCAATACCCATCTAAATCATAGCACAATGGCTTTTTAATTTGGGATTCAATGGTTATGTTTTTATGTGATTCAAATGATTCTTTATAAATTTAGTTCAACGAGAGTTTTTTGCATAATTTTTGGTACGTGAAACCATTGTTTGGGTTATTCAATACCATATATTCTCTCCCTCTCCCTCCAAGTTCATAAATTTAGATTAAATTTGATCAGACACACACGGGTGGACCTAGGAGAGGGCTAACAGGGGCTATAGACCCCCCTAACTTCCCCACCCAAAAAAAATACTATATTTATAGTCCTATACTATGAAAATGCAGGTTTCTATCCATATTAATCTGTGGGCATGTACAAACAATAAAACATCCTTGATCTAGTCATATAGGCCCACTCTAGATATATATACCTACTTTCATCTAGGCCCACACCCTTCATAAAAAAAAATTCTACAGTTCAACTTCATAATAGCCCCCCTTGAGTAAAATCCTAGTTCCGCCCTGCAGACACATATAATTGGATGTTAGGTTATGGTTGCAGTTTTTAAATCTAGAGTTTTTGTCTATTTTCCAAGTTCTACTTTTGTTTTTGAAATAAAGTTTATGAATTCAAATTTATCATTGAAGAGTTCATCATACCATTAGTATGCACCATGCCCTGTAAAGTTCATATCATTATTTATCACTAAAACAGATTTTGGTTACTTATTACTATTTGTTTGAATTCATATTAAGTTTGTATGTTGAGAAATTCATGTTTTTCAAGTTGTTTAGCAGTAGTTGTGAAAGAATTGGATCCATAGAAGTTGGGCTATCTTAAAAAATTTATATATTCAAAGATTTTGTAAGTGTTATTTACTTTTAGGGAGTTATTTGAATTATCATGGTTGGTTTTTTTTTCTACAAGGAGTTGGGACTATAATTTGGCATTCTAATCGAGGACTTTTCGTTATTTGATATTCAAAATATTAGGTTGAAGATGATGGAAGTTGCACATGAGCAGAAGAATCATTACTAGCAACCTCTAATAAAAAGAAGGAAGAAGGTTAGTTTCAGACTACCAATTTCCATCAAACTATCACTTGTGACCTTATTGATTTGTTTTGCATTTTAGTGTGATTTTTTGAAGTTTGAAACTAAAATTACATACAACGTCTGATTTCAACATCATCAATTTAATTTGATGTCCTTAGGTTTAGTACTAATCCTATTTCGTGTTTTTTCTTTTTAATCGATGTCTCTTTGTCAGGTTATTATTATTTATTTAGATAATGTCAGAACCATCATAGTCATATACATATACTATTGCATTACTTTCGTGTGTTATAAAGTTATTTGTGTATCTTAGTTATCAAAAAGAGAATATGGTAATAACATTTAGTCTATGAATGAACTATTTTGTATGCAACTATGTTCCATCATTCAAATGGGCATGTCTAGATATAGGTACTGATGTTTCTACTACTACGACTCGCCAAGGTACTTATGATCGTTATTTGGTGAAGTGGTGTGACCGTCCATTCTCAGAAAATTCATGGATTTCTGATGCTGCATTTCAACTCATGGATCCTACTTTCTACCAGAAGTACAAGGACTTAATCTCAAGGACGAGCTCTTCTCAAGTTGGGGGGATTGATGAGTGGACGCAATAGATTATCATGTACACAACACATGCATAATGCTATAGCTAGAGTTTATCTTTTATTCTATTTCTATTTTAAATCCTTAGTTAATTAGAATTAGACTAGCTTTTATTTTAGTTTCCCAAGTTCTATTATGATTAGGATTTGTTAACTAGTTCTCTATATAAGCAGATGTAAACCTTAAGATTTTCAAACTTGATTATTATTATTGAATTAAGAGAATTCGTTTTTATTAATTAAACCCTAGTTTTGGGTATTTTTATAAATTGTGTATCTATTGTTCTTGCTTCCGCGACAAAGATACATCACCTTCCCTTGGTGATCTGGAAAAAAAAAGGGTTAGTTTAAATATTTGGTAAGTAGCAAGGGGACACTGACCATGTATTTGTGTTTTTAATTAAAACATGCAAAAACTTTTAAAATTTTATTGAATTAACTATGAACTCTCATATAGTTTTTAAATTTTTTTGTAGTTTATACAACAGTTGCATGTTTTTTTTCATGCAATCACATAGAAACATCAATAATTCAACCTTCTATGCATGTATGGTTCCTATATTATCCATGGGAATGGTTGTATTCAAGGGTAACATGAATTTCCCTTTAGTTTCATCCATGCATAATATGCAAGCTTCCACAAAGAATACTGAAATTGCATATTCCAGCAATGCAAGTAAAAAACTAAAAGTAATCTAAATAGAGGCATTCAGTATGTAACGACTTTCCATATTGCTTATTTGATCTAGCACGTGAGGTTTCACAACAAATTTCTAACATAAGGGAACAAAACCCATTTAGCTATTCAACATTTCAAACACGACACTCAACAAAACTCATTAAACTATTCAAACATTTAAAAAACAAAAATCTCAAAGAACATCAATACTAACCTATAGGAGTGAGAGTTGATCTGTAGCCCTTCAAATATCAGTCTGCAATGAAATCCAGGTCTATAAGGCTAGTATCCTTTACAAAGCTAAATTAACCTCATATTCTTTACAAATCAAACTTTAAAAAGACTACAAAGAGGAACGTTTAGTAAAATTTCAATTTCATACATGAACGAAACAACCAAATTAAAACAGCAAAAAAGAAAGGGGAATTACTTGCACGATGATGATTCCACCAAATGAAAGTGACCCAAATATAACCCCCCAAGCATGCAGTGGAGAAACTCAATATGAGAGTAATAGAAACATTTGGAGAATTCCCATTGTATCCATCTTAAAGGAACAAATAGTTAATAACAGAGTAAAGTTGTCGACCTTGTAAGTAACTTGAGCTCGGTATTCAACTGGTAGTAGTAATCTGACTTGGCCATTTATGTTGCAAAAGGTGCAATTAATATTCTCAAAGTATTAAAAAAGAATAATCTGAGCTACAATAAATTAAAGTATGTCACTACATATCTTATACCTATGTATAATAGTCGAAGCTTTTTGAACGATTATTCTGAATTGGTCCGACATGAAGAGACGGGTATATCAAGTAGAAATAATATAAAAGCAAAACAAAACAGAAAAAATGATGATCAACAGACCTATTTTAAAAAAAAATTAAAGGCAAAAGAATTGCTACAAACCATAGTAAGTGCGCATTGGTAGATCCCATAGCAAAAAGGTCAAGTCTCAGTAAATACACAAAACATTAGGTGTTGGGGGATATGTTGAGTTGTTCCCATATGGGTTCTCCATCATATTTAGAAGCAGATGACAAAGAAAGGTTAAAGCCAACATTTCTCACAATGCAGCACTGCAAAGGCATAAATTCAATTGATACTAAATTGAAATATTTTGGATCAGAATCTTTCGTTAAGAATATTCACCGCTAACTGTTATTTGACCTGCACATATAAGAAAAATGGATCATGAAGCAAAATTAGATGTTGAAATTGATTATAATGGTATATTTAGATTATAAAATTATGGCACACATTTTGAAAATTTTATAATTTACTTTCTGATCACCAAAACATGTATAATTTTAACTTTTGAAATTAGTGGAATCCATGATCAATAATTAAACTAAAAATGGAATTCATGCATTTTTTTCTTCCTTCGAATAATGCATGTAAAAGCATCTCAAAGTTCATCCTTCAAAAATTATGCATAAATCCCAAAACACAACTTGTGCACGATCAGGGGCGAAAAATTTGTAGCGACAATTTCTAGTAGCAGCCCACCTTGATTGCAAGTCCTGGATCCGCCCCTGTGCACAATACAACTGAAACTTAATTGTAAAAAAAAAAATTCAGTGTCTCCAGGACGCGAATGACAGTTTCAATCCGATCTGTAGCAGTAGCAGGAACAACACTATGATCTACAGGTAGGGGAATAGGTGGAATACTATCGCCAACAAAAGGAGTGAGATCCGCTACATTATGAGTGCGAGATATACGCATCTCGGGAGGGAGGTCCAATTCATAAGCATTTTCTCCATGAGAGGCGACAATGGGAAATGGGCCAAATCGTCACATCATTAACTTGTGAGATGAAGGCCGACGTTCTTTTCTCAAATAAACCATCACCAACCTTGAAAGTCACCAAGCGCTTATGTTTGTCTGCATTAGTCTTGTACATGGCATAAAATTTCTCCAAACGCTTCTTGACATCTTCATGAATAAGGTGAATCCGGGAAACAAATTCCTCTGCAGATGCACAAACAGGAACAGTCGATGGAATAAGATCAAGATCAAGAACAGTAAGAGGAGTCATGCTAGTTACAATCATGAAAGGAGACAGGCCTGTAGAACGGTTGACAGAGTTATTATAAGCAAACTCTGCTTGTGCTAGAACAAACTCCCAAGATTTTGGATTATCATCAATCAAACACCTCAATAGGTCACCCAAACTACGATTTACAACCTCGGTCGCCCATCATGCGTGGGTGGAAAGTCAGAGAAAATTGGAGCTTACTCTTACAAAGCTTCCATAATGTTTTCCAAAAATAGCTAGTAAACTTGACATCTCTGTCAGAAGTGATAGTGCGAGGTAAACCATGCAAACGAACTATCTCACGGAAATATAAATGAGCAACCTGTGCAGCATCTGTAGTACGAGTGCAGGGAATGAAATGAGCCATCTTGGAGAAACGATCCACAACCACAAAAATAGAATCCTTTCCATGTGTAAAACGTGGTAAACCCAACACAAAATCCATGGAGACATCAACCCAAGGTTTTTCGGGAATAGGAAATGGAGTATACAAACCAGCATTAGTGTGCTTACCTTTCGCTGTTTGGCACACATAACATCGCTCAATAAACCGGTTAATATCTATACCCATAGTAGGCCAAAAGTACTTCTCCCTTATAGAGGCAATGGTCTTTATGATCCCAAAGTGACCACTCAACCCCCCAGCATGCATTTCAATCATAATTTTGATCACGGAGGGAAAAAACGGGAATACAAAGCTATGAACCCCGAAATATGAAACCATCATGGAGAAAAAATTCACCAGATACACCATGATGTACTAAACAGTAGGCATGAATAGGACTAAAATAGGAATCCTGAGCATATAAGTCGCGTAACTCATCAAAACCAAACAAAGAGGTACGGAGAGTAACTAAGAGATGCGAACGACAACTCAAAGCATCAGTAACTCGATTATCCTTTCCAGCCTGAAACTGTAAGTGGAAAGTATATTTCTACAAGAAAGAGTTCCACTTGATATGTCAAGTACTGACATCCTTTTGAGTATTAAGATAACGAAGAGCTTCATAGTCAAACTTTATGAGGAATTCACGATGAATAAGATAATGATGTCAATGTCGTACAACTTGGACAACTACATAGTACTCCAAGTCATATGTAGAATAATTCAATTTATCACCAGTAAGTTTCTCACTATAGAAAGCAACCGGCTTGCCATTTTGGCTCAAAACAGCACCAATGCCGTACTTACAAGCATCACATGTTACCTCAAAGAGTTGAGTGAAATCTAGCAAAACTAAAATAGGAGCAGAAGTCATCTTCTTCTTAATCAAGTCAAATGTCGTATTAGCTTCAAAAGTCCATTTGAAAGCTTTCTCACACGTCAAAGCAGTTAAAGGAGCCATAATACTGCTGAAATTATGAATGAACCTTCTATACAAAGAAGCTAAACCATGAAAACTATGAACCTGAGTCACTATATAAGGAACAGGCCACTCAATAATAGCCTGGACTTTGGAATCATCAACACGAATACCATCGGTAGAAACCACGAAACCCAAAAATACCACAGAGTCAACCATGAAAGAACATTTCTTAAGTTGTAAATAAAGTTTTTCTCGACGCAAAACACCTAAAAGAATCTCAATATGCTTGATATGTTCAGACTCAGAAGAATTGTAATAAATCAAAATATCATCAAATTAGACAACACAAAATTTATTCAGATAAGGCTTCAAAACCTGAGTCATAAGACGCATGAAGGTAGAAGGAGCATTAGAAAGACCAAAGGGCATTACCAACCACTCATATAAACTATCTTTTGTTTTAAAGGCAGTTTTCCATTCATCTCCAAGGCGGATATGAATGTGATGAAATCCAGATCGCAAATCAAGCTTGGAAAACACCTTAGCACCATGCAATGAATCAAGCATATCCTCAAGGCATGGAATGGGAAAATGATATTTCACAGTGATTTTGTTAATATCCCTGCTATCAACACACATTCTCCAACTCCCATCTTTCTTAGGAGTAAGTAAAGCTGGCACAACACAAGGGGACATACTCTCTTTGACAAATCCCTTAGCTAGTAACTCAATAACTTGCCTCTGTAACTCGGCGTGTTCAGAAGGAGCCATACGATAATGTGGTAAGTTAGGGAGGGGAGCTCCAGGAATAAGATCAATAGCATGTTGGATATCTCGTAAAGGGGGCAATCCTCCATTATCAGGCTCAGTACAAACATCAGAATATGAATCTAGCATTGGTTGTAACATAGGTGGTATATTAGTAGGGTTTGCAAGAAATGACGCAGTAAGAGCAAGAAACATACCGCAATGACGTCCGTCTGCGTTAGAAAACCTGGTTTCACTGGTGGGTATGGCTGAGAAGGTGGGCGAAATGGAGTAAGTGGTGCCAAAACAATTTTCTCGCCACCAGAAGTGAAAGTATAAGTGTTCTCACGCCCATTATGAGTAACAAGGAGATCATACTGCCATGGACGACCAAGTAACAAGTGGCATGCGTCCATGGGTGCAATAGAACACCAAACATCATCCTTGTATTTAGGACCAATGGAGAACGAAACTAGACAACGGCGAGTAACCTTGACTGTGGCACCATCCTGTAACCAAGAAATAGTGTAAGGTTCAGGATGTGGCTCATCGTTGAGTTTCAGCTTGTCCACCATATCTTTAAAAACAATATTATCACTGGAACCGCTATCAATGATAACATTACACAACATGCCATTCGAAGTGCAGCGAGTATGAAAGATATTATGACAAAGCCATGACATAGGATCATGCTTAATAACTGGAGTAACTAAAGAACGGCGAACAATCAATTGGGGACAATCGGAATCTGCATAAGTTAAAAAGTTATCAATCTCAGTGACGTCTTCTTCCGGATGGTTGAGATTTTCTTCTTCCTGTGTTAAACCCACGCGTTTGCGTTTAGGACAGTCACTACGAACATGTCTAATTTCCTTACACTCATAACTTGTGATTAGACCCACTCTAGTAGGATGAGGTTTGGATGACAAAGGAACATGGGTAGAAGTGGCACTAGCAGTAGCTGAAGGGATGAGCGAAGCAGATCTTCAGCTTTGAGAGCATATTTAATAGCATTGGACATATCATAAACATCTTTGAAAGCTAATGCCTCTCAAAGTGGTTTTTGCAACCCATTCAAATAACGCCCAATTTTTTGATCGACGGATTCAGACAAATCAGCCCATGTGCACAACAAAAGAAACTCCTCAATATACCCAGCCACACTTTGAAGTCGTTGTTTCAAGTTTTGGAGGCGCATGAATAAATCCCTTTCATAGTCATGAGGAATAAATTCTTTTTTCAACTCTCGGTGCATCTTCTCCCATGTAGTAATCTTATTGTAACCCAATTTAGCACGAGTCAATTGAAGTTCATCCCACCAAACAAGTGCATAGCCCGTTAATTTAGTCATAACTAATTTAACACACTTAGGATCCTCAAAAATTTTATAATCAAAAACTTTTTCAATCTTATTTAACCAGTTGACAAAAGCATCAAGCTGTAATTTTCCATTAAATTCAGGCACGTCTAATTTAATATCACTCATCTGATTCTTCTCTAAAATGCGCAATAAACGATTAATATCAAAATTACTTGAGGGGTGCTGAAAATTTTGATGCCGTGGATTTCTCCGATTTCTCCCATTGCGACGAGGTGGTGATGGACTAGATGAGAAGTCTGAAGGATCAGGTGGATCAAAATCAGGAGCAATGCGGTGGGGCTGTCGTCGATTTTGTCATGGAGAACTTGGTGGTGAAGCTCGTCAACCACGGGCTATGGTAGCACCCTGGTGGCGTCTTAAATTCTGGTGGGCATGACCATGAGGATTGGGCCTGAAAGGACGTTGTGCTCGGCCTTGGGCCTGGTCTAGATAAGCCCACAGTTGGAAATTAGGGGCAAAATTAGAACCTGGTCCAGTGCTAGTAGCATATTGGGCTTGGTCAGTAGAAGCCCAATTTGGAGTTTCAATCTCACGAACGGACATAGAAGGAAGAGGTCTTCTTCCCCGACGAACTGGTTATGGAAGACGATCTGCCTTTGGAGCAAAAGCTTATTTGTGAGATAAGCTTGCTGATTTTCTTGGCGACCTCCTTGATTGCGCTGATGGTGGTGGTTGCCAACTTGATTTGGAGGAACCAAATTCGGAACTTGGCGGTGGTAAGTTCTTAGATCTTCTCCTTCTCCTTCAAAATCAAGATTTTTGTTGCTGTAAGTGCTGTGGTTTCTCTCTCTAACTCTGTGGGTGTGGTAGGGAGTTTGAATTCCACGAATTGGAGATGGTTGGTTTGATATACTGCAATTGTGGGGGTCTACAGCAGCCACCCATTGAGCAATATGATGTTCTGTATCGCTAGAAACTGGGGGTGAATGTGGTCTAGAAGGTGCGTGGCTACGTTGGCGAGGTGTTGGAGGGTCGTATACATCAACATAGAAACTTGAACTATGCAAACTGTGATCACTAGGGGCATTGTCTTCATCCCTTGGCACGAGTTGTTCTTCAACAGTTGCGGTACGTCGATAATTAGGTACGAGTTGCGACAACATCTCCTTAATCTCTCGCAATTCCATCTTGCTACCTTGTAGTGCTTCTTCTACATGATGTAGTTGTGTATTTACTATTGGTGGTCGTCTACGTCCTCTTTGTTGAGTGTCCATGATGAGCAAACCAAGAAAAACCTAAAAATCTAACACCAATTTTATGTATCTTTATCGCGAAAGCAAGAACAATAGATACACAATTTATAAAAATACCCAAAACTAGGGTTTAATGAATAAAAACGAATTCTTTTAATTCAATAATAATAATCAAGTCTAAAAATCTTAAGGTTTACATCTGCTTATATAGAGAACTAGTTAACAAATCCTAATCATAATAGAACTTGGGAAACTAGAATAGAAGCTAGTCTAATTCTAATTAACTAAAGATTTAAAATAGAAATAGAATAAAAGATAAACTCTAGCTGTAGCATTATACATGTGTTGTTCACATGATAATCTATTGCGTCCACACATCAGAAGGACTTTGGGTATCTATTACAACTCGATCTTAATTTGCTTTAATATCTGTTTTTGTTTACCAAGTCACAGAGAAAAAACGCCAAAAAAAACATCGAATTTGAATAAAAATCAGTATGTCTTCCCTGTTTTCACTAGGAAAGTGAAAGCATTTGCCTTAAAGACTTTAAAATGTGTCAGAAATGCAGTATTGCACTTACTCAAATATATTAATCCGTCCGGGTGTATCTTAGGTCGCGACTTCATTGCCACAAACTGGAGAAATGGAAGAGAATGGAAAGGAGGAGTTAATTCACCAAGTCAATTCCATAGCACGACATCCTACTGCACCTCCCCATCGAAGATATACTATGCCCCCTAATCTGGTATATATATGTGCCTCCTAATCGAAGATTTACTCCTTCTCCATCTGTTGTACCTAATTGCCACAAACTAGAGAAAGCAAGAATAGAGATTATTTCCTTTTGAGAACCATCTCTTTTGTAAACAAAATGCTAAATATATCAAGTCTAAAAAAATCATGTGTATGTGGTTTGCTTGCAGGTACCAAGTTAAATTGCCATAATTTTTCAGCGACATGCTTGCAGTCATTGCTCCATGACACATTTATCTATAGGGTAGCAGAATGGTGTGCAACCATCTTAAGTTGTTATAGGAGCTCCTAATCAATTTCAAGTTGGTGTGAGTAGTATGCATAGAGGGGAGAATGAGAGAAATGGGGAACTCGATCAGTGGGCTTGGAGTATTTATCTTATTTTATTTTTCTCTTTCATTACTAGAATTAGTCCTAAGTGAAAAATTATACAAAGTCTTCTTTAATGTTTAATGAGTTGTCTTTTAGTTTTAGAAATAATTTGTGTTATGTATAAATATGAAGTTATATATCTTGGTATGGTTGATCTATGAGAATTGTATTGCTTTAATTTTCAGGTTATGACAGGATTTAGGTTTTGAAATGTTGAAAATACAAAGGAGACTCTACCGGATTTTTTTTTATTTTAAAAAATGATGATACTCTTAATTGAAGACTCTCTTCCCTTATTTTCTTGATTCTCATTCTGATATGTGTTGAATTAATAAATGTGTAAGAGGTATGTGTAATGAGTTGGTTTGTGAGAAATGAAATGCATAGAATTGCCATAATTAAGCTCACTTGAGTATGCGTATAAAATGATTATGAAATATAAAACTGTTGAAAATGGTTATATCATCGATCCAGTGCTACCATAGAGATGGTCTCTTGAGGTGTTGTTCAAAAGCAATGTGTTTATGTGGGAGTATTGGCTATGTTAAGTTTTTCTTGGTTGGTAACTTGGCACTTTAATGTACTTTGAGTTGAATTGGTCGTGTTTATGGTATGTAATTGATAATATATTTTTGGCTATATTTTTCATATTTGTTTGGGCTATGTTATATTTGTTTAGTGCTCAATTTTGTGTTTCACCACTTTGTCATTTGGCCGGGGTATATAAGAATATGGGTATATCATTTTATCAGATTTGTGATTATTCATTGGTATAATGTGACTATATATATATATATACTTCTCACAGTCCTTCATTGAATTTCAATAGCATAGGAGCCATGTTACCATGATAATTGCACCTCCACTGGGTACATTGTTTTATAGGGACACACATAGGGTAGCAGATTTGTTGACATCTTAGGAAGGAGTATTATTTGTAGCTATATCTAAACTAGAGAAAAGTTTAATATTGTTTGCTCTGTCGGTATTTTTTGCTTTTCTTCAACAAGACGCTTAAAATTTCATATTCTAATTATGAATTGTTTCCTTGGACTTGAATAGATTCACAATTCTATGGGAAACAGTATATATATTATGTCTTTTTGCGTCACAATTGTTGCAATATTGAGTTTAATTAAAATTAATGCTTAAAATATCCATTTTCTGGAAAACTTAAAAGAAATTATTTTGGAAAAAAAATGTTTGTAGTATTGAGTTTTTGGTTTGATATATTTTGATGGGGGTTATGTTAATGTTTGCTTCTATAGTTCTTCCCACATTGATTAAGTTAAGTTTTCTTTTGTTGATTCACTATTTTTTTGGTTATAAGATTGCTATAACTTTATGGCTAGATATACTATAATAATCTGGCCTTGTAGAAAAATGTTTAACTATTTTTCATGTTTCTACTAAGTTGCAAGGCCAAGATTTATGCAGCTCGCGATCAATAGGAAGATTCGGTGCGTACAATAACTATACTACACCACTAACATATGTCTTGGTGTATTCTTCCTTGGAAGGAATCTTAACTACACATGGAAGGCTGAAGGGTAAAAAATTCCAGTAATATTACGTCTTCTGAAATGCTGCATAGGTTGGTTTGTCCACCTTCATGAAATCAAATATGACCATACGACATAAGATCTGTGTTATTGAGTATTAATTTGCACAATTATTGTTTATTTCATATGTATTTTGTGCATCTTCTACAATCTTATAATATGCAGATTGTATCCTTTCTTTTAAGGGAATTTTGACTTAACCCCCCATAGATGGGTAGCGGTTTGACTAAACCCCCCCATTTTTAAAATCATTTGAGTTTGCCCCCCACTCCGTCAATTTTGTGTGTAACAGACGTTGGTATTTTAGCTATTGACCATTTTACCCTTATGAAATAGATGTTGCATTGCCCCCCACATTAACACGTTAAACCTAGCTTTGCAAAAAACCCCCAAACGTTGCCATTATTTAATTCTTGCACTCTCTCTCTCGTATTTTACATATTGGCCATTTTGCCCTTATGTTGGGTTTCCCGCCACATTAAAACGTAATACCCATTTGGGAAAACCACCCAAATATTGCCCTAATCTAACTCTCTCTCTCTCGATTCTCTCGATCTCTGTATGTGGTGGTAAGTCTCGTTCTCGTTTATCTACATTTAATTTAGTTTTGTTTAAACATATTACATTTTTGTTTCGTTTTTTGTACACACAGTCTCTCTCTCTCTCTCTCTCTCTCTCTCTCTCTCTGTGTGTTTCTACCCTTTTGTTTTAGGGTTTAGGTTGATTACTTGTAAGGGGAATTCTCATTTTGTTGTATGTTGTAGTTTTAGAGAAAATGGCTGCTTTAAGGTATCAAGTTCTTAGATTGCATATTAATGGTGAATGGAGAGAAGTTACTAGGGATGGTGTTAGGTGTAATGTGTATATGGGTGGGCATGAACTAAATACAGAGTTAGTTGATGGCGAGAAGGCAAACATGGCAGAATTAGTTGAGTGGATCACAAAACATGTCAATCGCGAAATTTGTAACCCTATATTGGAGATTAATTGGAATGAACAAGGAAATCTAAAGGCAGCTAGTTTCTGATGATGATTTGAAGTATATGTGGGTTCATGCAAAAGCCGATAGAAATGGATATACTAATTTGTATGTGAAAATTACTGAGGTTGAGAAATTGTCGAGAAGTAGTGCTGATGAGGAAGAAGTAAGTGACGATGAAGAAGAAGTAAGTGATGATGATGTTGTAATTGTAGGAGGGAAACCATGCAAGAAGGGGATTGAATTTGATCTCGATGAGTGGCCAATTGTGGAAGAAGTTAATAGGATTGTGGACTTAACAAGTGGTTCATGTAAGGGTAGAAAACTTTTAGAATACAATATTGATGGTAGTGGGTCTCAGCCCCAGACTTTAAGTGGTGAATCACTTGGAGGGGACCATTTGGGTGGGGTGGAAACCCAACCTAGTTGGTCTACTGAAGGAAGACCAGAAAGCTCTAAGTCCCAAAGCAGCTCTAAACAGAGTCAAAAGAAAAGTAAGGCAAACTATACTTCCCAAGCCTCTTCTTCTCAAGTTGCAGGTACGTCTTCATTTATTGGGTTTACTTCTGAGCTTATTTTTCATTTCTTCTTCTTACATATCTCATTACCCCTTATTCATTAGATGAAGTTGTTGATGACTACTTCAACTTGAATTTTCTAAACTTTGGAATGGATGACCATGTTGCTGGTACTGCTAATGTGACCACTGATAATGGTATATTAATTAGATTGGTTTTAATTTCATATGTGACCTATTTCTGTTATAGTGTCTAATTACATTGGTTTTAATTTCATATGTAGATGAAACCCAAACTAGTGGAGCACATACAGAAGGGGGTAGATTAAATGTGGATCAAATTGATGCAGAAAAGGCTTACCATAGTGAGTTCTCATCAGATGAAGAATACATACCTGATGCAATAGAGAGTGATAGTGAAGAAGAACAGTTGGTTGAAGAAAACTTGAGAAGAAATGATAATGTTGTAGATGAAAGGGATGTTGGTAGGATAAATGAGGTCTTGGAGAGAACATACAACATACCAACTGATGAAGGAGTGGTTGGGGTTCCACAATCTTTGAAGTTGGAGGTTGGGTAGTGCTGGAAGGATAGGTATGAGTGTAGGGATTATGTCAGACTTTATGCTATTAGTAATAAGTTTGTTGCTGAATACACAAGAAATTATAGTAATAAGATTGAATGGAAATGCAAGGCTGATGGCTGTCCCTAGATGATTTATGTGAGGGTGTTACCAAATAAACATACAATGAAGTGTAGGAAGTTGGTGAACACACATACATGTGAGTCTGATAGGGAAGACAAGAATCCAATGGCAAATACAGGCTGGATAGGAACTAGACTTGAGAAAGAAATGAGGCTTCATTATAAGGTATACACACCTAATGAAGTTATGGTGGAAATGATGGATAAGTATCAGGTTAGGGTTAAGTATTGGCAAGCTTGGCATGCAAAGAACATGGCAATGGAGAAGATCTATGGTTGTTATGATACTTCTTATGCAAAATTACCTGAGTTGTGTAGGCAGCTTTTGTAAGCTAACCCAGGAAGTGTTGCAAAGCACTCTAGACATGAAAATTTCCATAGTTTTATTACTGTGTGTATTGCATTCAAGGCTAGTCTAGATGGTTTTGTGCAAGGCTGTAGGCATATGATAGGACTTGATGGTTGTTTCTTGAAGGGGAAGCATGAAGGTGTCTGCCTATCTATTATTGCATTGGATGGTAACAATGGATTGTTCCTTGTTGCTTTTTATTTGTGTATTGCTGAAAATACAGAGACATGGACTGATTTTCTAAAGAAGATGGCACCACACTTAAATAGGCACCCTCAGAAGTTGACTATTATCTCTGACAGGCAGAAAAGATTGTGTTCTGCAGTTGCAACTGTTTTCCCTGATTGTAACCAGAGGTATTGTTTCAGACACATGGTCAAGAACATGAAAACTAAGTACAGAGGAGTTGAGCTTGAAGCCTGGAGTGCTGCCAAAACATATTCAGAGTCAGAGTTTACAAAACTGATGGATGAGCTGGAAAAGCTTGACAGTGGAGCAAAAGACTATCTGATGGGTGAAGACCCAAGGTTGTGGGCAAGATCATACTTTGATGAAGTGTGTAAGTCTGATCATTTGTCTAACAACTTTTCAGAAGCATGGAATAGTCATATATTGATGTCTAGGGACAAACCCATTGTCAAAATGATTTCACAAGTGATGATCTTGCAAATGAAGTTGTTATATGACAGGAAAGAGAAATGTAAGCTATGGAATGATAATGATTTAGTGCCAAGGGTTAAAGATATTATTATTGACCTTAGCAGCAAAATTGGAAATTTGAATGTGAGTGGTTCAGCAATTGAAGGCACATTTTTAGTGACTAATGTCTTTACTGGAAAATGGTGGAATGTGGACTTAAAGAGACACACATGTGATTGTCATGAATGGCAAGTCACTAGCATTCCTTGCCTTCATGTTGTAGCTGTCATTAAACCAAGGAGGCAACAATGGATTGAGTAAGATCATTGAATTTTTCTTTCTGTGAATCATTTAAATACGTCTTTCGTGAATCATTTCGTCCGTGAATCATTTTCATTTCTTTCGTGAATTATTTACGTCTCTTTTCGTTAAGGGGAATTTTGACTTAACCCCCCAAAGTTTGGTAGCGTTTTGACTAAACCCCCCAAAGTTGGACAGCGTTTTGACTAAACCCCCCATTTTAAAAATCATTTATGTCCTGTCTTTATATGAATCATTTTTGTGAATAATTTCTGCTATACTATGAATCATTTATGTCTTTTTGTGAATCATTTATGTCTATCTTTCTGTGAAGGGGTCATTTTTATCTTCTTCTTTGTGTGAGTCATTTATGTGAATCATTTCTGTCTTTCTGTGAATCATTATACCTCCATTTGTGTTGTTTTAGGTATTGTATCCCTTATTTCTCTGCAGCAACTTACAAAAGAGCTTGTGCTGGTCACATCGTACCTTACTTGCATGAAGATGAATGGCCTATTGTAAGTATAGTTGCACTCCATTTCATGTTTGGTGTTATAGTTATAGTATGTTATCTGATGGTAGTGTGTTTGTAACGGCCTACTCAAGAAGAGTATATCTATCCACCAATCAGACAAAGACAGACTGGCAGGCCAAGGGTGAATAAAAGAAAAGGTGCAGATGAATCTAACGAAGTAAGATGTTCAAGGTGCCAAGTTTATGGGCATAATGCCAGAGGTTGTCAAGGAGGTCAGGTGGGAGATAATGCCAATGCAGAAGCCAATGCCATTGCAGCTGCTGCCAGAGCATCTCATAGAGGAAGAGGAAGGCCTGGGAGACCAAGAACAAGGCCACTCCCAAACCCCTTTCTTCTCAGACCAATCAATGCACAAGATGGGAGTCAAGTTGCTGAAGGTGATTTGCCGCAAGAGGGTAGTAGAGAGAGGTGTTAGGGGTAGGGGTACAAATGGTGAGGATGAGAGGCAACTGCCTACAAGTGAATGTGGGAGTCAAGTTGTTGAAGGTGATTTGCCAGCAAGAGGTAGAGGCAGAGGTGTTAGGGGTAGGGGTAAGGGTAGGGGTACAAGTGGTGAGGATGAGAGCCAAGTGACTACAAGTGAAGATAGGAGTCAACTGCCTGCAAGTGGGAGAGGAAGTAGAGGTGGTAGAAGCAGGAGTAGGGGTAGGGGGAGAAATGCTACAGATGGGAGCCAAGAGGGGACTGCAAGTGAGGATGGGGGTGGAAGAGGCAGAGGCAGAGGAGGTGCTAGGGGTAGGAGGAGGGGGGGAAATGTTTCTGATCAAGGCCATCTATCTGAACTTTTATTTGGAAGTTCACAAGGTCCACAACCTAGCCAGTCTGAACCTATTCAAACTCAAGAAAGTGTTGCTCCATTGAGGCCAGCCCTGAACATACCTGCAATGCCACCAATGCCACCTCCAAGAAAGAGGTCCAGGAAGGGTACAACATCCTCTCAAGCTTCTTCACAGGCAAAGTCTTGACTACATTAATGCTATGTTTTTTATGGGGTTTTGTAAGTGTTGTGTTATGGATTTGTTGTAAGACTGAGGTTAACTTAAGTACTATGTGTAAGACTTCAATGATTTGTTATAAGACTTCAATGATTTGTGTAAAATGTACTTGATTTGTTGTGTCAGACTTGAGTCAAGTGCTATGTAAAATGTACTTGATTTGTTATTCTATTAAGTGTTAGAGAAGTGTTATGTATGCTTAAGTGTTGTGTTATGGATTTGTTGTAAGACTTCAATGACTTAGGTGCTGTGTTTTGATCATTTTAAGGCATGTTTGCTGTTATGTATTTTTGATCATATTAACATGTCAGACTTAAATGTAGACTTGAACACTATGTCAGAATTAAATATAGACTTGAACATGTCCATTACATTAAAATGCTAATTTCCTCACAAGTTCAGTTACATCAGACACATTGCCTTCAATATTCATCTTAATAACACCATCAATACACAACTTAAGTTTCCCCTCCTCTTTAAACTTCTCTTTGTTCTTCACTTCATTCCTTTCCACTTCCACAGCCTTCCCTTTTGCTTTAGTTGGTACATCTATCCATTTGTAACCGTTGCATCTTGGTACACTATTACATCTGAGGAATCTCAATCCTTTAGTGTGTTCTTGCCCACTCCAGCGAACCTTCATAGTATCTGGACATCCTAAAACACAGGGATAATCAAGCCAACGACAATCAACCTTCTAATGCCCTGCATCCCCACAAAGAAAACAAGACCCATAGTTGATTGCTTTTGATGATGACATTGCAATCTGAAAACAGAACAAAATAAATTAAGGTTGAGGTTTAATATTAGTTAGTGTAAACCCCCCAAACGTCAATATGCTATTTGCATAAACCCCCCAATGTTTAAGTAAACAGTCAACGAAGAAGAAGAAGAAGAAGAAGGTCAGGAAGAAGATTAAGTGTGAGAATAGAACCTGAGATAGTTGATTTGTGTTGCTAACCTCGCAAGTGCCACCGCCCATAAAAATGAGATGAGATTTGTGTTGATTTCAAACTAAAGGGTCGAGGAGGAGATGAGATTTATACAAAAGGAATAAAATATAAAACTCAACGGCTATTTCATAAGGGCAAAATGGCCAATATGTAAAATACGAGAGAGAGAGTGCAAGAATTAAATAATGGCAACGTTTGGGGGGTTTTTGCAAAGCTAGGTTTAACGTGTTAATGTGGGGGGCAATGCAACATCTATTTCATAAGGGTAAAATGGTCAATAGCTAAAATACCAACATCTGTTACACACAAAATTGACGGAGTGGGGGGCAAACTCAAATGATTTTAAAAATGAGGGGTTTAGTCAAACCGCTACCCATCTGTAGGGGGTTAAGTCAAAATTCCCCTTCTTTTAATGATTGTGAGATTTTTAATACATAATAATAAAATGAAAAAAATTAGGGTAATTTCCCAAGTAGTAACCCATAATGTCAATGTGTTCCCAAGTAGTAACCCACTTCCAATTTTGACTTTTCAACGCGGCTTTTGACAATTTTGCCCTTCAAATAAAAACAAAACACTTTTCTCTCACCTCTTACACTTTTCTCTCTCCTTGTCCCATGATGTTGACGTATTTGAGTTTTGTTTTTAAACAAAACAGTACTCTCTCTCCTCTTACACTTTTCTCTCTCCTCTTACACTCAATCATTGATTTTTGAGTATTTTTTTATTTATTTCTTAAGTAATTAAAATGACTAAAAATATAATATATAAAAATAATTAATAAATAATAAAACAATAAATTTAACACAATCCATCTTCATTCAAATAACAAAATTCATATTCTTTGCAAAATAATAAAAGATGTCTCATAATAAAATGAACAAAAGATATATTCCATTAAAATGATAAAATTCATATTCTTTTCAAATTTATTACATCAAAATCCAACAAAACTGAAATTCTAAATCATGAAGTAGTTTCATCAGTAGATGAAATAATAATTAGTCAATGTGTAACAGTAAAGTTGTTGATATACAATGCACATGAGTTTGTCAGTCCCTCACTTATAAGATGAAAATAGACAAATGAATTTGGCGGGAAATCTGTTAGGCGGGAAATAATTGAGCGGGAAAAATATTAGCGATAAAACAATTAACACTAGTAAAGTTGCTGATATACAGTGCATGTGAGTTTGTCAGTCTCTCACTTGTAAGGTGACAAAAGACATAATAAATTGGGTGGGAATAATTGGGCGGGAAAATAGTTAGGCGGGAAAACAGCAAGATATCTCATTTTCTTCTTACATTTCTTATTACTCAACTCATTTCCACATAATTTCTTTTATTTTTTTTCAACTTTTTTTTTCTTAATCCTTCAATTCTCTTGTTATTCACTTTTCCCCATTTACCATTTTCATTATCCTCCATTTATCTCTCACAACCAATTATATTATCCATTTTAAAGTTTTTGTTCATATATAATTCACACGGAATAAACAAATATCAACTTGTTGAACTGATTTTTTCATATCAAAAATCCATTTTTGTTAGAGATATAAAAAAATCAGTTCAACAAGATGTAAAACTCATCATTTAGTTTAGCTACACTTAAAAGTTGTACAACAAATGAAAAAGGTTTTACCTTTGTGTGTTTGGATACGCTAAAACCTTATCATAGTTCCAAGACGTAAGAAAGGTAAGTTGTCAAGTAACAACTTTGTCAAAAGGTATTTCCAATCTATCTTTTTTCATTTAGTAGTTTGAAGACGTTCAAAATTGAAAGGTAAATTATCTAATGGAGAAAAAATTCCAATGTGATAAGTTGAATTGACAATGAGTGTTGGATATTTGATTGTGGAGCAGGTGTTTTAGAAGAACCTGAAAAACGAACTTGTGTTTTTTTTCAATACATTTTGTGTAAAAAATTTCTTGCCTATAATGTACGAATTTGGTAGTTACTTTCAAACAATATATCAACTACATAATGACGAATCTGTTTGTCACTTATAAATATTATTTCTTACATACCAAATATATACATTTTTTAAAATGCTTGTTTTTTTAGCATAAATATCTCTCGAAGTTTTAATTTATTGATTTGTGATCGAAGTTATAAACCTGATAAATATATTTGTCACATATAGAAAATACTAGTTGAATATTGAACTCGTGTTATTTAAGTACATTTTGGGCTAAGTATATTTTGGACCTTATGTATATATATGATAGTTACTTTTGAAACATATCTCAGCAACTTTTATGATTTTGGGTACTAAAATGGTGATTATTATTTTATTTTATATTATTTTTTTCTATATTAAGTTTCTCTAAATGATATCTTTGGTTGAATGTTGAACTTCGTGTTTTTTAGTACATTTTTAGGTCAATGGGTATGTATCTTTTGGATTTAGTGCACATATTTAGTAGTTACTTTGAAATATCTTTCAACAACTTTTATTATTTTGGATCTTGAAATGGCGGTGATTATTTTATTTTATATTTTTTTTCAATTAAGTTTCTACAAATTTTAATTTATTGATTTGTGATTGATGATATTGGTTGAATCTTTGAACTTGTGTTTTTTAGTACATTTTGAGCTAAGTATCTCTTAGATATAATGCACATATTTAGTAGTTACTTTTGAAACATCTATCGACAATTTATATTTTTCAAGTAAGTTTCTCTAAGTTGTAATTTATTGACTGTGATCGATGATATTGGTTAAAGGCAGAACTCGTGTTTCTTTTTAGTACATTTTGTGCTAAGTATCTCTTGGATCTAATGTACATATTTAGGTAGTTACTTTCAAAGCATCTCGGTAACTTTTAATATTTTAGGTACTAAAATAGTGATATCTATGATTATTTTGTTATTATTCTTTTTATTAAGTTTCTCTAAGTTGTAATTTATTTACCTATAATCAGTGATATTGGTTGAATGTTGAACTCGTGGTTCTTAAGTACAATTTGGGTCAAGTATCTCTTGGATCTATTGTATGTATCTAGTAGTTACTTTTAAAACATATGTCAAGAACTTTTTATGGTTTTGAACCTGAACTCGAGTTAATTTTATTATTCTTATTTTATTTTATTTTTAAGTTTCTCTACGTTGTAATTTGTTAAACTGTGAGCGAGCTACATACTAAGGAATATGTTCACAACATCAAGTAATTGCAAAATGGGCTTCAGAAGTTGTGAAATCGAAACTTAGGGATAATATTGATATGGCTCTGAAACATACAGAAGGTAACAGCCTTAGCTATATCATCAAGTGATGAACGCAACAATAGCAACTACTAACCTATGTTCGTTTGCCTTTTTTGCTTGCAGATAAGGGAATGCTTCAGTGAGTCATACCAAATGTTGCCAAATTATTGTAAAGAACTTAAAAGAGTGCATTCAGATTGTTTCACCGAGCTATTAACGTCGTCCGCCCATGACCACAAATTTGAAGCGTTTGTTTGTTAGCTATTGACGCCACCGTCCGAAGCTTACAAAAGATATCTTCGTCCATGGATTATGATTGATGGCACTTTCATGACAGGTAGGTACAAGTCGGTCATACTAATCGCTATCGCGCGAATGGTGATAGCCACGCGTGCTTCCAATTGCATTTGCTATAGTCCCCGAAGGAAAACTATGACCACCGGGATTGGTTTCGGAAAAGTTGAGAGACCTTGTTGTTGGGACTAAGCTAAACTTTATTCTTCTCTCTGATAGGCATGCAAGCATTCTTCAGGTCGTGCCCAAAATACTTCCTAATGTGGTTCATTGCTTTTGTGCACAACACATTTCAAATTGTGTGACTAAGCAATAGACAAAAGGGAAGGTGAAAAAATTTGAAGAAGCTTACTTAACAAAGCAGAATTTGTAAGACTAATGAGTCAAATGTATTGTTGCGACAACAAATGTTATGCAAAGATTGTTAAGATTCCAAAAGAGTCGTGGTGTTGTGCTTTTGCTAAAAGGAGAAGGCATGGCATTTGTTACACAAATCACATAGAGCTAGAATAAGATGATACTTCCAGAGAGAGCTATGCAAGTGACATCTCATTTTGTCAATGGTATCAGGTTGAACATAATGAAACATTTCTATGACTACCGGGTGATGGCGTTGAAGACAAAATTAACCAAATCAGCCGAGGATGTGCTCATCTCGTCGAGATATACGAGTAGACCTTTCACAGTGGTAAGGGCAAGTGAGCACGCGTTTACTCAGGCAATCGAGTGGATCGATCGACACCGTGAGTAGACCTTTTGAGAAGACTTGCACTTACGGTTTCTTTCAGTAGCTTGGTCTTCCTTGTAGCCATGCTATGAAGGCAATCGATGACGGTAAGATATGTGCATATGACTTTTGCTGCATTGGTACACAAAGGAAACGATGATGGATACATATAGGAAGAAGTGGACGCCATTAAGAGGAAAAGAACGATTGGGTTTGGGTTTATGATGACATCATTGTCCTACAAGTGAGAGGCCCGACAAACTCGCATGCATCGTATATCGGCAACTTTACTACTTGTTATTTGTTTTTCGCTAACAGTTTTCCCCGCTCAATTATTCCCGCTTAATAGTTTTCCGCCAAATTCATCCTGTCTATTTTCATCTTATAAGTGAGGGGACCGACAAACTCATGTGCATTGTATATCAAAGAACTTTTCGATGTCGTTGTACATTGACTAATAATTATCCCATCTAATCGATGAAACTACTTCATGACTTAGAATTTCGATTTTGTTGGATTGATGTAATAAATTTGAAAAGAATATAAATTTTATCATTTTAATGGAATATATATTTTGTTAATTTTATTATGAGGTAACTTTTATTATTTTGCAAGGAATATGAATTTTGTTATATGAATGAAGATGGATTGTATTAAATTTATTGTTTTATTATTTATTATTTATTTTTATCTATTATATTTTTAGTTATTTTAATTAGTTAAGAAATAAAAAAAAAACACTCAAAAATCAATGATTGAGTGTAAGAGGAGAGAGAAAAGTGTAAGAGGAGAGAGGGTACTGTTTTGTTAAAAACAAACTCAAATACGTCAATATCATGGGGGACAAAGAGAGATAAAAGTGTAAGAGGTGAGAGATTGTAAAAGGAGAGAGAAAAGTGTTTTGTTTTTATTTGAAGGGCAAAATTGTCAAAAGTCGCGTTGAAAAGTCAAAATTGGAAGTGGGTTACTACTTGGAAACACATTGACATTATGAGTTACTAATTGGGAAATTACCCAAAAAATTATATAAAAACGGTCTCCGTGAACGGGTCCAATTCGCACGCCATATAATCTTACAAGCAGGCTTGGATAAAGTGCAAATTAATTACATTTCCAAATAAACAATCAACAAAATAAAATCATACAAATGAACACACTTAATTGGCATAGTATACAACGTACTATACATGTTTTTGCACTTTGGATACTATACAATTTTCTAGGCACTAAACTACATTGTACTATCAAAAAAAATTCAGGTTGCGACCTGGGCAAATATTCGCCAAAATGGACGTGGCCAAATTTGGAGGTTTTATAATCCTATGTGGAGACATGTCATTTTATTTATTATAAAAACGTGTGTTGACATTTGCCACACAAGCTGAATAGCCAACAAGCATTTCCCGCATTTTCCCTCTCCAACTTTTCCCTCTCTTTTGATTAGCGCCCAAAAATTGGAGATTTCATCAGAAACCTAATTGACCAAAATTTGTTGTCTTTAAGATTAAATTGCATAATTCACACAAACCCTAACCTATATAAAACACTAATCCATAGGAATCTAGTCCAGATTAAAGTAAGTTAATGTTTTTTATTCTTAAGTTAATGTTTTTTATATTGTTTTTTGTTATATTGTTGTCAGCTATTATACATGAATATTATACTATGATTGTTGTTATATTATTGATATATTGTTGCTAAATTACTGCAGTGGAAACAGTTGTAATTAATCTCCATCATGGGGGTTCATTTGTTACTGGTCCAGACCTTCATTACCTTGGTGGTAGGATAGAGTGCTTGGACAATATTGATCCAGATAGGTTTGGATATTTTGATTTAAAATCAATGGTGGAGGAGTTGGGATATTATAATGTGAGTAAAATGCACTATGGTCAAGCCGGTAAAAGGGTTATATGTTAATTTTTGATGATACTAGTATTATGAAAATGCCGCAAGAAGCTGTATTTGGGAATAGAATTGAGGTATACATTGAACATGATGTTGAGGTGGATTCAAGTGAACAAAATGTTGTGCATGATATTGAAGTAGTTGAGTTAGAGAATGGAGAAGACATTGAGATACAAACTTCGATTCTGAGTGATAAGGTTTGTATTTAGGATGATAATGAGTCGATGAGGAAGATTTTAGGTTTGAGGATTTGCCTGAATTGTCTGATAATGATGAGGAGCTTATTGAAGTTAGGAAAATGATAGAAGAAAGGAAAAAACGAAAAAGACTTGAAAGAATGAAATCAATTTGGGATGATGGTGATCATGAACCCGAAGTGAATGGAATGCTTTGGGTGAGCAAGCAATGAATCTTTGAAGGTGATGATGATGTTGAAGCAATGAACGCTTAAAATCTTGGTGCCATGAAGAATGGATGGGCTTTATGTTGATGAAGGCAACAATGTGTTTATTAGTGATGATGAAGTTGACCATGGGGATGTTGATAGTGACTATATAGATTCAAGTGATTATGAAAGTCCAGATACTGATGAGGATGATGGTATTAGAAAAACCAAGAAGTTTAGGTACCCTAGTTTTGATCCCAAGACTGATGTATTTCATGTGCAACCAAGACTAGGGATGGTGTTTGCATCCCCTAATCAGCTCAAAGATTGTTTGAAGGATTTTGCAGTTGCTCATGGGTACCAACTTTGGTTGAAGTTAAACAACCAGAAAAGAATCCTTGCATTATGTGCTGAGGATTGCCCATTTAGACTATATGCTAGTTGGATGACAAGCCAGAGAAGCTTCCAGATAAAGTCCTATATAGAAGAACATAAGTGTTCAAGGATATTTGATGTCCAGATTGCTAACTGTAAATGGATTGCTAGGATATATGGAGAGAAGATACTGAAGTATCCTAAAATGAAATTGAAGGATTTGAAAGAGCATATTATGCACAAGTTTAAGCTTGATGTGACATTGTGTCAGTGTAGCAGAGCTAAGCGCAAAGTTCTAGATGCAGTGGAAAATAGGTTGGCTGGTGTATATGCAAAGTTGTGGGACTACCAATTTGAACTAAGAAGGAGTAATCCTGGGAGTACTATTGAGATAGAATTATTTCATCCTACACCTAATGAACCTGCAGTGTTCAAGCGCATGTATATAGGGTTTGCTGCACTTATAAATGCATGGAAGAGTGGTTGCAGACCAATTATTGGAGTTGATGGATGTTTCTTGAAGGGGTACTGCAAGGGGGAGCTACTGGCAGCCATTGGTAGAGATGCAAACAATCAAATGTTCCCAATAGCATGGGCAGTTGTAGAAGTGGAAAACTCAGATAGTTGGATGTGGTTTTTGGATTTGCTGATGCAAGACTTGGGTTATAGTGAGGGTCAGGGTCTTGGGTTGACTATTATTAGTGACCAGCAAAAGGGTCTTGTACAAGTGATAAAAGACTATTTGCCTTTTGCTGAGCACAGAAATTGTGCCAGACATGTATATGCCAATTTCAAGAAGACATTCCCTGGTTTACAGTATAAGTTTCTGTTTTGGAAGGCTAGCAAATGTGGGACTCCTCAAGAGTTTGAACAAAACATGGATGAAATGAAAAAGTATTCTGAGGATGCATATCACCACTGCATGGTGAAGCAAAACCCAAGACAGTGGTCAAGAGCTTTTTTTAGCATGTTTCCTTGTTTGGATTCTGTTGACAACAACATATGCGAGACATTTAACTCAACAATAGTGGAAGCAAAGGAAAAGAACATCGTAGAAATGCTTGAGGATATCAGTTGCAAGTAATGGCTAGAATGCAAAAGAAGATTGCAAAGAATGGCTAATCGGAAGACGCCTTTTGTCTATTATTATAATGCAAAAGTTAGAAAAAATAAAGAAGATCATAGGTTTTAGGTCGCACATTACAATGGAAGCAACTCATTTGAGGCCGGGAAGAACAAATATGAGGCCTTTACTGTGGATGCAACTGCTATGAGATGCAGCTGTAGAATGTGGGAAATGAATGGCATCCCATGTCCACATGCCATTTCAGTTATGTATTATCTCAACATTGATCCATTGCAGCATGTATCTAGTTGGTATAGTGTGGCGAGTACAAGAAGATATATAGTCATGTGTTCTGACCTTTGAATGGTCAAAACATGTGGCATAGGACAAAAAGGCTGCTATTTTGCCTCCCATAGCAAGGAGGATGCCCGCGACCAAGAAGAATAGAAGGAAGGAAGGAGTAGCATTGGGAACTGGAAGAGTGACACAAGTTGAAGCTGGAAGAGTGAGGAAGACAAGGCTTCTCACCAACTATGCGAGGAAGGGTAGGAAAATGCATTGTTCTAGATGCAATAGTGAGGAACACAACATAAGGTCATGCAAGTCTACAGACCCACCACTTAGAAAGAAACAAGTGAGTATGCATTTGTCTTTTACTTTTATAAGTTATTTTTTACAAGTGGTTTTGATTGTATTTAAATATGTTAATATAATATTAGGTGAGGAAGAAGAAAGGAGAAGTGAATAATGTCCCAAATTGAGGATGCAACTAATGAAGGGCCAACTAATGTAACAGGTGAGAATGCCAAGAATGAAGGTAGGTGTACAAAAAGGCAGAGGTACAAGGGGTAGAGGTCAGAGAGGAGAGGAAGAAGGGAACCGGTCCCTATAGGCTTTGGAGTATACACTAGTCCCGAAGGAGAAACTTACATCAATGTGAGTCTTCTAATATATTTAATGTATTTTTCATTTATTATATTTTGTGCATTATCTTATTCATAGTGTATTATGTGTAGGATCGCTTCAAGATTGACAACCTTGAATTCAAATGAACCATCTCCAAGTAATGAAGGGCCAAGTACTTTTAATGATGAGAGTGCAACTAATCAAACAACCAAGTACAAGGGGTAGAGGTACAAGGGTAAAGGTACAAGGGCTAAGGGTGAAAGAGGAAGAGGAAGAGGAAGCAATGAGCCAACCATTGTTCCACTTTGGTGTAAACACTAATACTATTGAAAGAGAAGTTGACATCAATGTGAGTGTTTTAGTTTAGTTTTTTCAATAAATTAGTTTGAGTGCATTGGCTTATTCATTGTGCATGGTTGTGTAGATCGCTTCAAGATTAATTTGTTCCACTTGCACCAAGAGTAAGCGTGTCAATGGGTGATGGAGTACACATATTACCTCAATTTGGAAGAAAATATTTTCATGTAAGTTATTACTTTAAGTTTTTTATTCATTTAAGTTGTCCGCAATTTAAAATTTAGTTTAGTTTATGTCTTTATTCTTTAGTTTAGTTTGGTAAGTTTTTATTAATTATGCTTTATTTCTTATATAGCCACCACAAGAAAGGAGAGTTGTACAAAGGAAGACTTCAAGTGCAAGTGATCAAGTTGGAAGTAGTCAAGGGTCAAATAATACACCACTTGGAACTCAGGAATCAAGTACTGCAAAGAGTACAAAGATAAGGCATCCCAATTAATTATTTGGTAAAATTGATCTAGCTCATTTTGGTGTTTTAAGAGTGTATTAATGGTTTCAAACTTGTTGCTTTAATGAACAAGTGTCACGTTTTGTATGTTTCTCTCAAACATGGTCATGCAAAGAACAAGTGTCATATTTTGAATGTAAGAAAAGCAGTTTTTTTGTCAAAGAAAATGCTTTAATGAACATATTGAAAACTGATTTGACTAATGTCTTGTAAATAGTGTTATAGTTTTAATTTTGGACTTTATAGTTGGTGATAATTAATGGTGTTTGGTATGCAATCTATAAAACCATCCTAGAGGGTAGAGGCTGTATGCAATAGGTTTAGATTCGAAAAAACAATGCCCAAGGGTCGGATGATCCATGTTGAGGGTAAGGGGGAGAACCCAAAACTTTTGAAAGAGCATTGGTTGCAGTTTGGGACCTCATCAAAACAAAGGAGGGGAAGAGAGTGTTCATGGAGGTTGTTTATGAGAATGATGTTATTAATTTGAAGCCTTGTGATGACCGTGGAAGGGTGTGCATCATTGAAGTAATTGGAAGAGGGAGAGTCAAGTCGACCTAGAGAACCAAGTCCGAAGTTCCACCGGATTGAACATAAGCTCGTGAAATCGCCAAGGTTACCGGCAGCTAAGATAAATGAAGCAAAGAAGTGAGGGAATCAAAGACTAACACCATCCAAGCAAAGAAGTTCAAGAGGTTATCCCTGGGTCTTGCTATCTGCTGCAGCCTTATCCCGGTTTTGTATGAAGTCCAAGAAGTTTAAGAAGTCTAAGTCTAAGAAGTGAACTGATGTTTGATGTGTTGTTTGATGTGTTGAAGTGTTGAAGTGAACTGATGTTAGGTTTATCTAGGCAGTGTATTGTGTCTTGTTCTTGTTTCTATGTTTTGATGTTTTTTTAGCTTGGTTGTCTTGTTCTATGTTAAATTATCAAGTCATGATGTAGTGTAGTGATGTTTAATGTTTGCTTTTGCTATGTTAAATTATCAAATGCATTTTTCATTACATACATACAGTGACAGAAACACAGAAACACAGAAACTGGAGAACTCTACAATTTCATTCCATTTTCATTTTCATTCAACTCATTACATTATAAAAACCATGTTCTGTAACATTCTGAGAACACGTAAAACCGGATAACTCTACAACTTCATTCCATTTTCATTTTATTCAACTCATTACATTACAAAACCATGTTCTGAGAACATTCTAAAAACACGTAAAACCGGAGATTCAACTCATTACATTACAAAACCATGTTACGTAACATTACGAAAACACGTAAAAACCAGAGATCCAACTCATTACATTACAAAAACCATGTTATAGAACATTACAGAAACACAGAAACCAGAGAACTCTATAATTTCATTCCATTTTCATTCAACTCATTACATTACAAAAACCATGTTTCTGTAACATTCTGAAACACAATGCACTTCACTTATTAACCAAACAAATACTTGTAAAGCAAGAATACAATGACCAAAAATCAAACAAGTTTTCTTCATCTTATAATTATGGCATTCCAAAGTCATCACCTTTTTCTTCAACTCGTTTCTCTTCTTTTCCGAGTGAACAATTACATTCAATTTTCCTTGCAACTCCACCTTTTTCATGTTAGCTTCCTCCAAACTTTCTTTCAATTAAATTCAATCTCTGCATAAATCAATGAACCTTTGCTTTGTTGATTTTGGAACTTTGTCCTCCCAATCAAAGTAGCCACAATCGTGAGTTTTGTAATTTGTACAACCAAAAAATCTTCTTCCCAAATTTCCAACAGTCTTTGACATTACCAAAGGAGATGGCTCTCCACAAAAGCATGAATGATTCGAATTGATAGAGGTGGACGACATTTTGAACTATTCAAATTGAGAGTTAGGGTTTCAAATTGAGAGTTAGGGTTTTCAAATTGAGAGTTAGGGTTTTCAGGGTTTCAAATTGAGAGTTAGGGTTTTCAAATTGAGGAAGAAGGTTAAACTTGCAATTGAGAGTTAGTGTTTCAAGTTTTCAAATTCAGGTACCAGGTCACGTGTATTTCAAAAATGCCACATATCTAGATGGCCGGACACGTGGCATAGGTCGGTGGCCACATCAGCAAAAATTGACCGGAAATACTTCCAAGTCGCAAAGTGATAATTTTTTGATAGTACAATGTAGTTTAGTGCCTAGAAAATTGTATAGTACCCAAAGTGCAAAAACATGTATATTACATTGTATACTATGCCAATAAAGTGACATCTTGTATTAATCAACTACATCAACTCGCACATGAGACATGACACATAAAAATAATAACACAAATAAAATTGCAAGTATACATGGGCTACAAACCCCAGCTGAAAATCATAAACATATATATCCCAATTGGTTGAGCTGAAAGTTAAAAGCCGAAATTTAAATTTGTGAAAATGAGATTGGGTCTAACCAAAAGAGTCCAAATAGTTGTAACCATGTTCCTGACCATGGCGGTAACCATATCTTCATCACTCTCACGCACTACAATCAAACTCCAACAACGACAACCTCGTTTACTACAATCTTATCCCTTAATTTCTCCTAAACATCTTCATAAATCCCATCTCTGTCCTCTTTATTCTTCTGCCTTCTCCTTCTGTCTTCTCCATCATCATTATATAAAAAAAAAATCTTCATCCTCTTTTTCAACTCTTTCTCATTCTTCTTCACCAACAATGACTTCTTCTTCTGTTGACATTCTCGATGAAACCAACAACCCACTCTTACAAGACTTCACTTTCCCTCCTTTTGATACTGTTGAAGCTAAGCATGTTCGTCCTGGAATCCGTGCTTTGTTGAAAAAACTGGTAAAGTTTAGATTTTTATAATTTTTTTTTAATGATGAGGATGTTTTGTTTTGATTGTTTTAATGATGGGGTTGTTTTGTTTTGTTTTTATATAGGAGAGTGATTTGGTTGAATTGGAGAAAACTGTTGAACCAACTTGGCCAAAACTTGTTGATCCGTTGGAGAAGATTGTGGATAGATTGCAAGTTGTTTGGGGGATTGTTCATCATCTTAAAGGTGTTAAAGATTCTGATGAACTTCGTTCTGCTATTGAAGAAGTTCAGGTATGTTTTTTGATGGATGGATATAAGTTTTTGTGTTTTTTGTTGTGGTGTTTTATATTGGTTATTATTATGTTTGGTTATATACAGCCAGAGAAAGTGAAGTTTGATCTCAGATTGGGGCAAAGCAAGCCTATTTACAATGCATTCAAGGCTATTCAAGAATCTTCTTCTTGGGATACATTGAATGATGCTTGTAAGCGGATTGTCGAAGGTAAGAACATGAAAGGAATTATCATTGAGTGATGGAAAATTTTTGTTAAAATTTATATCTGGAATTATCATTGAGTGAAGTTAATCTGATTTGTGAGAGGACTAAATTGAAATTTGGCATTCATGATATGCACCTTTTGTGCAATTGTTTTCACTAGAGTGTGATGGAAAATGGTTTGGTACCAGAGCTTGTCGTTTCCTTTTCTTGTGCAAAGGGTCTTTAAGGCCAGAGATCACTGTTTTCGTTTGCAGATATTGTAACTTCTATCATTTTGTTGCTTGAAAGTGTAGTTTTCCTTGTATATTGCTTGGAGTTTTTTTAATGTATACAAACAGGTCTGTGTTCTTCACAGGGATTTATTTCTTAAACCTATTCCTGTCTTAACTTTTATATAAGATAGCCCACTGAGGTCATGGGGTTGATTGTCACTTTTAACTGGGAATGGTTTTTTTTTTTTTTTTTTTTGGTAAGCCTGTTTTAAATGAGATCAGTAACTCTTTGATACTGGCAGGGTTTGAGCTCTAGACCTCTGGTATCATCACCCAAAGGTTTTACCGATTTTGCTAGTCGGCACCTGCATTGGAAATGGATTTAAGGGTGTAGGAGTTAGAATTTATAGAAGTTGTACCGCTGAGTGAGAGAGAGAGAGAGAGAGAGATTGAACACATTAATTCATGATATAAGTGATTCAAGTTTTTTACTTATAACTAATCTGTATGTGTTCGCAGGCCAGGTAAAGGAGGCTGTTCTTAGTGGTGTTTCTCTTGAAGATGATAAAAGGGAAAGTTTTAACAAAATTCAACAGGTATGCCTCCGATACAAATGCATGGGTTTGTTGGTAGTTATCCCTTATGATTTTTACACTTTTAGTATTGCTTTATTTTGAATTTTATTATGTTACTAAGTTTCTTGTCTATATTGAGATTGCATGCCACTCAAAAAAAAAAAAGTTTTGAACCACGTATTGAAAGGGTTTCTTTCAAGTTTTAACAAATATCATAATTGCTCCCCTAATCATATAAGTTGACAAATATCTTGGCAGGGAGTATCCTTGTCTTCTGAGTATTGTGGATTTAGCTTTACATGTCTCAAATCCTATTTGGTATTCGCTTTGCAGGAATTAGAAAAATTATATCAAAAGTTCGGAGAGAATGTTTTGGATGCAACAAAAAAGTTTGAAAAATTAATTACTGATAAGAAGGATATTGAAGGGTTGCCTGCTTCAGCACTTGGTCTAGCAGCGCAGACAGCAGTTTCCAAGGTACTTCACATGGAATACTATTAATGTGGTTTTGCACAATGTTACTTAATTCTCTCTTTCTTTTCAATTGCATTTTTTTCCCTTTATTACATTCTCTTATTGTTAATGTTTTTTGTACAATCTCATTAGGGGCATGAGAATGCTACTGCTGAAAATGGTCCATGGATTATAACATTGGATGCCCCCAGCTTTCTCCCTGTTATGCAACATGCTTTGAACAGATCCCTGCGCGAGGAAGTTTATCGTGCTTATGTAACTCGTGCCTCTAGTGGAGATCTTGATAATACACCAATTATCAACCAAATTCTAAAACTTAGGTTGGAGAAGGCCAAACTTCTTGGTTATGATAACTTTGCTGAGGTATGAAGTATCATTTTACATTGCAATGATAATTTTAAACAAACTTACAAAGGTATGTTACTCGTGTTAAGGTAAGCATGGTGACAAAAATGGCTACTGTTGATAAAGCAAAAGAGCTCCTAGAAAAGCTTCGAAGTGCATCTTGGAACCCTGCAGTTCAAGGTAGCATTTTAGACTTATTTACTTTTCCTTGTATTTGTCTTGGGAGTTGATTGCATATTTCCCTTTTTTTGTTTATCTATAAAATTGTTCGACGTGGAAAGTTGGTTTGTCCTGACAAGATCTATATTCCTTTGGCCACACAATTTAGCCGAAAAGTTCTTTTGCTTTTACTGCATATGTTGGTTTGTTTGAACAAGCTTTGCTTACATAATTGTTTTTTGAATCTTGTAGATATGGAAAACCTTAAGAAATTTTCTAAAGACCAAAATGCTGTAGAAGCTAATGATTTAAATCACTGGGACATTTCCTTTTGGAGTGAGAGGCTTCGGGAATCCAAGTACGATATAAATCAGGTAATTCCATTTTCCCAATTTTTTATTTGGGTCTACTCTTTCTGCTGCTGTTGTTAAGGTTAAAGTGTTTCAGAGCTGCAGTTAGTAATAAATAGATGGATTTTGTTGTTTGTACTGACATTGGGGGGCCTATTATTCGATGGAAATCATTGTATTGTCAATTGGCGCTTCTTCCATTTATAATTTAAGTGAGCTACATACACGAGTTATGGTTTCTTTCTGGATGCTTAATTTTTCAATTGAATTCATTGTACTGTCAGTTGGCGTTTCTGCCAATCTTTCACATGACACTTGTAACTCTTTTGGTCTTCGGTGAGCCACCATATTTTTTTTGGTCTCATGGAGTCTTATTTGTAACTCCTCATTATGGTTGATTTGCAAATGAGTTGTATGTTACTACCTTGAGTACCCAAAGGTGCACAAAGAACTTGCATTGCAAGGCTAGCAAATAGTAAGATGGTGTTTTTGATGAAATTTTTTCTCTGCGGATATTGCAATATATTTTTTGGCAGGTGATTTAATTTTCGGATGATAGAAAAAAAAAATGATAGATTATAGTATATTTGTGTTGAGGTTGAAGCTAGTTAGTGTGGTATGAGCAATGTGTAATATATATGGTACAGTTACTTCTACTCATTTTACAGTGAGGCTTATTGGCTATTTCTGTCTGCTTGAACTTTTCAGGAAGAGTTACGACCCTTTTTTTCGTTGCCGAAGGTTATGGATGGCCTTTTCAACCTTGCAAAGACGCTCTTTGAAATTGATATTGAGCCAGCTGATGGACTAGCTCCAGTAATGTCTATTGAACTTTCCCATTTGCATGCTTCATTGATGCTAGATATCCTTAACATTTCCTCCACATTGTAGTAATATTGATCTACTATTTTTCAGGTCTGGAACAAAGATGTTAGATTTTATTGTGTGAAAGATTCTTTAGGAAGTCCAATTGCATACTTCTATTTTGATCCATATTCTCGTCCTTCTGAAAAACGTGGTGGAGCTTGGATGGATGAGGTCGTTGGTCGAAGTCGTGTACTTGCACCTAATGGGACCTCAGCTAGATTGCCCGTTGCGCACATGGTGTGTAATCAATCACCCCCTGTCGGGGACAAGCCTAGTCTTATGACTTTTCTGGAGGTAATTTTGTAGACAGTAGATATCTGTTTTTTCAAGTGGATATATAGTTGCATTTTAGTGTTGATTGTAAAGGACAAATATTGAATTGTTTGTATTTCATCTTAAAGTAATACAAGAGTTATCCATTGAGTTCTGTGGGAGTATTAATAAATTAATTTTATGTTATTTTTATTAATAATTGACTGCCAAAATATTATGTTGTTGATTACTGTGGGACCATATTCTTTTGTTTCTCTCTAATGTAGTTTCCCCCAATAGCGAACCTTTTGTAATTCCGCTTCTGTACTTTGGTCTGGAAATACCATTCTAACAGCTTCCATACATGTAGGTCGAGACTGTGTTCCACGAGTTTGGTCATACACTGCAGCATATGCTCACCAAGGAAGATGAAGGTCTAGTTGCCGGTATTCGGGGAGTAGAATGGGATGCTGTTGAGTTGCCTTCCCAGTTCATGGAAAATTGGTGTTATCAAAGGTAGGCTTTTTCAAATAATATTTTTCCATTTATATATAAAGAATTGTCCAGTTTACACCTCCTGATTATAAGTTCGTTTGAATCATCAATACCTTTCATTGTCACTGGTGGGTTTTGTATTGGATGCTGCAGGGATACTCTGATGAGCATAGCAAAACACTATGAAACTGGCGAGACTCTTCCTGAAGAAATATATTTGAAGCTCCTTGCAGCAAGGACTTTCCGTGCTGGATCATCTAGCCTTCGTCAGGTTAGTTATGTGACTATGAACACTCGAAGGTTATAAGCTTTGCTTTTCTGGTTTGATTTATTTTGTATTTTTTTTCTTATTTGTTTTCAAGATAATTCGAATGAAATAATAAGTGATTAGAAAAGCAGCCGAGCAAGCAAGCATGGCTCTAAACCTGGTTTCCCTGTTAATTGTTTTTTGTATTTTAGGCTGGAGTCACTGGTTTATTTCTTCTTCTTGGAAGAGTGAAACGAAATTGATAAATAAAACAATAGGCAAGGTTTTCTGGTTTGCAAAACACATGTTCAGTGAATTCCTTTTCAGATCATGGAACTCAACGACTCTTCATTTCAACTATAATTGTCATCTTAGTGTTTCATAATGTTCTAACCTTGAATGTACACGTGTTACTCAAAAAACGAATTTTGCTAATCATCTGTGAAATCAGTTTCTGCTGAAATAACTAGCTGTTGCATCGTCCTGGAAAACTAACAAGCTACTCGCACTCATCTCGTTTCTGCCCAGCTAGGGCTCTTCATTTTGGCTAAATAAAATTCCAGGCTTTATATTTGGTGTTGCCTGGTCAGCAATTATTTAAATGTAGAATCAGTGAACGACCTCTTAGCATTGTGCTACAAAAGCGTTTTCTTATGGATTTTGGTTTACATTTCTATTTTTTTGGGGGGTGTCGCTTGGAGAAACAGGCAGCATGTTGAAGGTGTATCAATGGACTTGAATGACATATTTCATATTTACTTGTGGTGGAAATCAGTAAAGAAGTTACTAAATTGTTCTTTTCATGGATTTGTTTTTAAGTGAGATGTTTTCTTGTCTTCAATATTGGGGCTTGAAGTTTATGGGAGGGTCTGTTGTTTTATTGTGCGTCTTCTTTAGAAGTCACCTCCATGGCTCCACCTGCGATCTTTTGGATTGGTTCTTTTATAAGTTATCTTTTACCTATAAATATGAAACTTCATAAGGTAAATGAGTAATGGCTGTTTGATTTTTTTTTACTCTACAGTTACGATTTGCAAGCTTAGATTTGGAGCTTCATACAAAGTATGTTCCTGGTGGGTCGGACTCCATCTATGATGTTGATCAAAGAGTAAGTCAGAAAACACAAGTTCTCCCTCCGCTGCCAGAGGACAGGTACCTTTGTGGTTTCAGCCACATTTTTGCAGGTATGTTCATTAAGTATATGTTATATAATTTTTCATTTTCATTTTGTTTTTCAGTACTGAGTTATTTATGCTGTCTCTGTTATTTATCGTTTTATATTTTTGGAGCTGTTCCTGTAGGTGGATATGCAGCTGGGTACTATAGTTACAAGGTATTTATTAGCAGCTTCTGTTAGACCACCCCCCCTTCCAAAAAAAAATCCCCAACCGACCTCACACTACTTAGGTTATAGGTTGGACTAATTATTTTGAACTTCTCAAATTAATTTATATTGGTTTTGCAGTGGGCAGAGGTATTGTCAGCTGATGCTTTCTCGGCCTTTGAGGACGCTGGGTTGAACAATGATAAGGTATGGCTATCTAATTCTGACATGCCCCATTCAGGGTACTTTACTTTGTAAGATGACTCTGTCTAGGCTTGTTCCAAAACAGCCAAAGTGGGCAACGTACTTTTCCCGAAAATTCAATCGGAGTAACATACTTTTTTTTCGTCAATTGGGGTAACGAACTTAGTAAATTGGTCAATCGGGGTAATCTGTTATCTTGCCGTTTGAAATCAGCTTATGTGGCAGTCATTTTCACATGTGTAATATGATTTTGCAAAAAAAAATGATTTACACCACATTCTTTTGTTCGCACGCGAGAAACCAGGCACGTGTCAAATAACTCATCTTCACCATTATTTCCCTCTGAATAACTAACAACCCATCTTCACCATTATTTCCCTCCAACCAATTAAGTGTAGCAGAGGAACCCCTAATGCTGCATCCAGTGTTCCTGCTTCTTTGTCATTGTTGATGACGACAATTAAAGAACCCGTCTTGACTTTTCTCTTTACTGTTAAGTTTTAATCGTGATTGATGATCAATACATAAGTACATAATCCATCTCTCTTGAAACTCATTATGATTCAAGCGTAATGCATATAATAAGTGGTGGATGATGATAAGACTTTCTCATGTTAATGTCTGATCATCATTCTAATCCGAATTGATTAAAAAAAAACTCGCTGGATTATGGGATTCCAGCAATTAAGTGGCTGCTGGTGATGGTATAATTGCTAGCTAAGGGTGTGTATGGGACTGTTATAGTTTTAAAGTCGACGCATGGTTTGATGCTGGGATTGGTACTGTTTCGGCTATTGGAAAAAACAATTGAATTAAAACATTTATAGAGAAATTAAAAATTATAACTAACGGTGATATTAGACGGCAGGTTGACAGATTACCCTTATTGATCAATTTACTAAGTTTGTTACCCCAATTGACGAGAAAAAAAGTACATTACCCATTTTGGCTGTTTTTTCTTCCATTTTATTAACTTAGGGATACACCCTCTCTCCTCCCAACAAAACCAATATGGCAATATCCAATGGTAATTTTTCTTAACAGTTACGTATAAAGTAATGAGGTCTGCCCATTGGATTATTATTATTATTATTGTTGTTGTTTTGGGGAGGGGGTGGGGTGGGGATCCCTAGTAATTTTGAAAATGCAAGGTTTTACCCTAGTTGCGACTTATATTGGGGGAAATACGTAACTAATCCAAAAAAGAATGTTGAGAAGAGCTCAAAAAAGAAGTGGAAACACATGCACGACTGCTCAAGTGTTTCCGCTTGATCAATCCGACTATTAAGTTTCCACTTTTGCTCATGTTGGGCAGATTTTATTCAGTTGTTGAAATGTTCGTTTTCATCTCCAAACTGAAGGCTGTTTACTTGGGATTTTGTTGGCAAGTTGTATGATGTGTACCATGTTGATCTGTCCATTTCAGTATATTCTTAATATAGTGATTGATGATTGGTTCTTCCATATTTTCTCAGGCTGTCAAAGAAACCGGTAAAAGGTTCCGAGAAACCGTTCTTGCTCTTGGAGGTGGAAAACCACCGCTTGAGGTCAGAATAAATCATTGAATTTTCCTTGGCATTTCCTGTTTATTGAAAATGTGAACCTATTGGTGGTTGCAATCGTCAAAAATAAGAACTTGGGCATTACATATATTGCTGTCACTTTTTTTTTATTGTTTCCTCCATGCTATGGTGTTTTCGTACTGATTACCTGTGTGTACTCCAGGTTTTTGTGGAATTCCGAGGCCGTGAACCTTCTCCAGAGGCGCTACTCAGGCACAATGGATTATTGCCAGTTGCTGTATCTGTCTGAGTGTTAATATTTTATTTGTTAGAACTGCAGTTGGGATTTCAGATGTGCAAACGTTTTGTTAAGTCTTCTCAATTTTCCGAGAATATAAACATTTACCAAGCACAATTGTACATCGTATGTGAGTGGTTTGGATACCAGAAAGAAGTGTTTGTAATTCATGAAAATACCGTAATAATGATTTTTTTTATGGTCATGCGATCTTGAAAGAAGTTTTTGTGATTCATGAAATGTGAGAGCAGATCCTTTGGCATGAATGAGTGCATGACCCCTGAGTTCTAACTCATAATAGGGTGGGAGAGGTTGTGGACTTGTTGGTTGGAGATGGGAGAGGTTGTGGACTTGTTGGTTGGAGATGACCTTCTCTTTGTAAATCCTCTACATATATTGGTAATTGCATAATCAGTCACAGTATGTATTGATCTGGCAATATGAGCAGGCTGCTGGACTCATCCATACAAGGAAAAGACGAATCCTCAATTATAACTCAAATCGGTTTTAACTTCAACCAATAAATTGAGTTATGTCAAGCGAAACCAACGAATCACAATGGTCTTATTTTTCTGTTATTCTAGTAATAGAAGGGAGGTTTGGTACAAACAGTGCGAAAAATACAGCTGCTATGATGATAATTCTTAGTGTTATGAGAGAGTGAGTTTTAAAGTACTTATCCTCGACGTGAAACAGGGTGAAAATTGAGAGCATCACTATGCTTTTTAGGATGGGGAAAGAGGAAGGAGTTTGCACCACCTCTCACTCTCGGTTCCTAGGGTGAACTAGTGTTACACCCCCCCCCATGAGCCAATTAGGATCCCCTCCTAGATGGAAAATTAGGAAGAGCCAACTGGGTTTGACCATTAACTTTCAAGTCAAACAACTAAAAATGACATTAATGCCCTCATTATTTTCAAAAAGAAAATATTCAATTTTAATTAAGTGGGAGCATTTGTGTCATTTTCAATTGTTTGACTTGAAAGTTAATAGTCAAATCGAGTTGACCGTGTGTTTAGGGAGGAGACCCTAATTTCCCATCTAGTGGGGCAAATCCTAATTAGCTCATCTAGTAGGGGTAATACTAGTTAACCCTATTTTCTCTAAACGAAAATGTAGTCCAGAGGCAAAGACAGAAATTCGGAAGCTAGGTTCATCGGTGCTTATGGATCAGAAAACTAATACTTCTGTTTGAATTTTCAGTGGTACACCAATATACTTTGTTATCATGAGAGTTGCTCCTTGTCCATCACTCTATTCTATTATGTCAAGCATTAGTAAGGATAGGCACATCATTTAAATATGGATGAGGAACTCATTCATATTTGTCGAAATAAACTCCACTTTCTGCATTTTCTTGTACAAATCTGAAATTAAACACTCTTCAGAGATGAATACAAAATCCTTACTAGCATTCAACATTCAGAAAGTGGGCTATTTAACAGTTTAGGGTGTTCTAAACAGTTGGATTTCTTCACGAACCTCATTAAACCTCCTAAGTCCAAAATGGCAGAACATACTTCAAATCTTTTATTTTTGAACGTCTTGGAACACATTGGAATCAAAAGTAGATTCAGCATCCGAGCTTCCCCAAGCAGCCACTCTCTCTTTTGCCAGTGATACCTGCAGAACAGTTCTAGACCCCTTTAGTAATGTCTAAATTAAAACGGTCAATATTTCAATAAGCACCAAAAAGTAACAAATATTTTTGGAACAAAATTGTTATACAAGTGCAAAGTAGAAATGCATGAACATCTATTAACACTTGCCTCTTTTTCCCAGTCGGTACGCAAAGTGATTATAATAAGGATGATTGTTTGTAGAGCGATTCCAAGGAGTACCCCACCCCAGAGTCCCTTCAAACAGAAAACAGAAAATAGTGTTAGTCCTCGTGCTTTTCATATTAAGTACCCTCCAGAGACTGAGTGTAGTCCTATGCCTCCATCGCCATACGTCTCATTGATCCTACCGCGAAGACCTAAGGAGGCTCAATGTCCTGAGGGAGCTTTCAAAACACCGGACATTTTTTTAAAAGACAGTTATCAGTCTGTTTCACTAACCTCCAGGCCAAGATGGAATTTGAAGCCCAAAATAGCACCAGTTGCCAATCCCACGAGGTAATAGCACCCAATATTTACATAGGCGACAATAGCTTGCCAACCAGCGCCAATGGCCACACCTGCAAATTAAGTCATGTTTAATACTTGAGGTCTACTAATTTCATTGTACAAGTTCAACATTTCAGCAAGAACTTTCAAATTGTCCCAAGAAAAACATATATGCACAACAATGCAATATACTAACCTGATAGAACTGGTTGCACACTTGAGAGAAAGATTGATACGCACAGAAAGGGAGCAATTTTGGTAACTTTATTCATAACCCACTCATCTTCTGTGAAGATTGATGGGAAATCTTTTTTCGTTGCGAATATCATGACAGCAAATATAGTTTGTATGACCACTGCCATCATCACCATTACCCAGACTGAAAACCTCGCCTTTTTTGGATTCCCTCTTCCTAGCTCATTTGACACTCTCACACTATTTAAACACAGCACTTTTATTAGGCAAAGGCATGTAAGTTCTGTACGTATATAAATTTTTTATTTTTCTTAATACCACTATTGGCACTTCGCCACTTTGGCAGAAGTAAACTTAAAGTTGTATTTGGCAATACTAAAAAAGCCTACAACGCACCTGATGGCAGCAGTGAAACCGAGCGGAATCATAAATAACCAACTTTCGACGCTCATGCTGCCAACAATCCAAAAAACATAATATTGTTAAGTAGGATTTTATCACATCCAAGAGCCAATGAAATAATTTATCACATTCATAATTTATGCCAAAGTAAAGACAGGGTTAGGTTAACGAAAGAAACTAGGATTGGAATTGGGCTCACCAGATAGAGGTAGCATCTACTGTTATTTGTGGGTGATCAAAAAGTCCAGCAAATATAATCAACACCATTACACACCAATACTCCAAGCTGTAAAAAATACAAATTGAAAATGAAATTAAAGCACAAGTTAACTACATTTACAGAGCATTTATTTTTACAAATCTCGTTTACACTCTTGTCATTGCTGGGTGGCAGCATCTCAGTGGAAGATCAGATTGCTTAGCTGCTCATTTTATTTGATATATGTTGACTAATACTTTTGGCAATAACCCCATCAATGTCTTAGGATTGAGACCTTGGCGGCTAGGCCTCAATTATTGGAATCTACTAGTAGACAATTGTTGTAAGGTGAAAGACAAAATGCCCCCCCTCAGCAACATCTTCCACTATTTTTCTAAGTGCTGGAATCTCGAGCATTTTGGTCCAGAGTTGGGAAAAAATTGCATTCATAATCACAAAAACCAAAATCGTGTAGGTTCACAGAATGCAACTTCATGAAAACACTCTTTCATATTGCCCTGTAGTCTCGCGTCCTATCTAAATGATTCATATAAATTTTTTGTGAAAAAACGCAGCTATCTTTGACTAAGAAGAAGCAGGATTCAGGGATGCATGGCAATTGGCATGGAAGCTTGGGTGCACGTGGTTTTGTGGTTTTGTTTCGTACAAAAATTTATTATAATTAATTAATGAAGTCGTTACATGAGATGACAGTATGACACTATAGATTTGTACTATGCTCAATAGTTCCTAATAAATAAACATCAATAGTATGACACTATAGATTTGTACTATGCTCAATAGGTCCCCCCTCTTGCGAATATATATATTGATTAATGATTACAGAAAATTTAATATCATAAGCTTACTAATTTAAATTAAGATAAAACATAGAATTTTGGAATGACTGTAGGAGATAACAACTAATAGACGAGTTTCACGAGGTTCAAAACTTCAAATTGCACAAATATTGCTAGCTCCATTGCGAGTGTGGTCCCCCATGGTGGAAAGTGGGAACTGGTAGAGTTGGATGGGGGTAGTACATTGACTTATTTTCCCCCTATTTTCTTTATCTGTTCTATTAAATAACTGACAAATGCAAGTCAGGTTTACGTAGAGCCAAAAGCTATATACAACTATGCAAGTGGATTTAGATTTAAACTCAAACTTATGCTTTTAAATTTAGAGGTTGATGTAAACTATATTGTCGGTACAACTAGTTCCTCTGTGTATATATATATAGATTTAAGTGAAATATATTTTATTCCATCGTACTAAATGGAAGTAATAGTTGTTAGATTGAGATTGATTTTAGAGAGTGCATCATGTTGCCTCCCTTAACACTTTTTGTATTTTAGTTTTCTTTAATATAATTAAATTTACCCAGCAAAAAAAAGTTCTACAGTGTATACATCTAGTCAAGAACAATGCGTATGATTTCCTTTGAAGGATGAGGATACAGAAGATACGCAAAACATTTATATTTTTTTATGTAAACATAAAATAGTTGAAACTGAAATGGGACATGAGGAAGGAACACAGGTCGCTGGATTTAAAGTCCAGGATGCTAACTACTACACCATAGAACCCATGTAACTTGAAGACCCTAATGCGAGAAATCCGAGGTTCCTTGAGTAGTCAAGACATGATCCTATAATCATGGACACACACTTCATCGACAACTTGTAAACTTCTTTTTTCTTGTAAACTCTATTTTTCGTTTAATATAAAATTACTCTTTTAGCAAAAAAAAAACATTGAAATGGTCACGAAAAAAGAGACAGTAGTTACATAAACCCAAATTAAATAGAAATTTGGTCGTACACTTTTACTTGAGAGATGAATATATATTTGATATAGGTGTGTTTCTGGTTGCATTCAAATGTTCAAGTTAACCAAAGAATGCAATAACCAACACTGCCAAGTCTCTCGTGGTAATTAAATTCGCACGATTGTGTCAAGAGATCTTTTGCGTGTGCGTTGATTTGATCATTTAAGCACACTTTGAAAGGATCAAAGAACGTACAAGACCAAGCCTAATATAAAGGGAAGTAATATAGTATAAAAATTAAGTTAGGACATTACAGATCGAAGAAGTGGCCATAGGAATAAAGTACTAGGAGAAAAAACGCCAAAGGAAAGAATTGAAAAATAAAAAGGTGCACTGTTGCTGAACAGTATTACAGAAAGTAAGATAATGGGAAATTGGGAATTGTAGATATCATGTCATGTGGATCCACCCCTTTATAGGTTTACAAAAGGATATGTTTTCCCGGTACTATCGACGAGTATCGACCGCACAGAATTTTCAAGTTGAATAACTACAGTGCGTAGGGCCGGTTCATCTAAGCCACGATTCATGGTCTTAAATTAAGAGGTAAACTCAATTGAGGCATAGTCTGGCCGAGCGGAATTATGCTCAAGGCATGACGACCTTTCATGGGAGACCCCGATCTAAGGAACGTAACACTAAGTCACTAACACATGAAACACTTTTAAGACTCTAGATGACGATATGTGAAACACATGTGGACGAGTTTTAATAAGAAGAATAGTTTACCCATAGTTTTAAATTTTAAGAGTGTAACTGTAGCTGAAAATTTGAGAGATAATACCCCGGGCCCCGTTGAAAGATTGATCTCAATTAAGTGAATTAACAGCGACTCTTCGAGACTCTAGATGTGGACTGATTGGAGATTGGACCACGATAAGGTGATCTTCTAGAGTCCAATAATTTTGGTGAGATGTAATGCTTTCCACTTCATTTATTTGTACACGACAAACAAATAAAAAAGCATTAGTGATGGTGACATTGTGTAGGAGATCATCAACTCCAAAACAGAAAAAATCTTGTCCAGAACTCCAGATTACCTGATACTTCTCCTCAAACGGCAAGAAACAAAATATTTGGTTCATGCACAATTTGATCTCAGTTTGAATCATGGAATGCCAGGAAAACATTGGACAGCCTACATATAGGTTGCAAACTCAAGTTGATGCTAGTCAGGGTTGTGTTATTATTACTTCAACAATTTTGGTATCTAATTAATTGTGTTTGTGAGAGGATGATAAGAGTACTAACCATAGCATGACAGCTGAAGCACAAGAAAGACCAATAAATCCAGGTAATTCAGCAAAAGCCAACCAAGAGAATCCAGACCAAGCTTCTTTGCAGGCTCCAGATAAAATATAAGTCAATTGAGCAAGCACCAACAACCACCAAGAGAAGTTAAGTGTAATAGCAGCTCCAGCCAATCCCATTTCAAGTTTTTGAATGAACACCCAGCTCAAAAACACATGGAATACTAATGAAGCCAATGATATCCATGCCATCACCATAACCTTACTTTGAGCTTGAAGAAACTTTTGTATTGGAAAGTTCAAAGCGTAAGCAAATAATTGTGGAATCATCCATATAGCAAACTTTCCTGCCAACTCTGAAATCTCTGCACTTTGTCCTAGTAATTTGAGGATTGGTGATGCAAAAATGTAAACAACTGTCAAGACTAAACCAGTAAATATAAGAATGATCCATGATCTTTGCATGTAGATACCCATCATGTTTAACCTCCCTGCACCATAAGCTTGTCCACATAATGTTTCCAATGCACTTCCCATGCCCAACTACACAAGATCATAGAAAACACCATCAAACAAGCTAAAAAACGAGTACTTCTTTTGTTTTTTTAAATATATATATGTCATTTCATCACTCATAATATAAGAAAGAACGGAGAAATATACAGAGAGGCAATTTGTGATCAGGAAGGCATACCATGACACCAAAGCCAATTCCAGCGATGAAAAGATTTTGCATTCCGAATGCAGCGAGTTCTAAAGTGCCAATATGACCAACCATGGTCTGAGTTACAGTAGCAAGTGAGTATTGAAATAAAGAAGTTAGAATTGCTGGACCAGCAATAAACCAAATCAATTTGATCTCAGACCATATGTCTGCTTTAAGAGATGTCTCTTCTTCCTTAGCATTATCACTCTTCTTTGTTAACAAAGGAGCTGAAGAAGAGTTTTTATTATCCATGGCTTGAAGTTTGAATTGAACTAAGAATGAAACTCAAACTATGGTTTTTCTGTAAGTGATTGTCTACTTATAAAAGAATTGTTAGAAGTAATGGAATGGTAACCAACTTGAATTTAAAAACACATTTAATACAAGAAAAAGTTGGACTACTTGATTTTGCTCTCTTCAAATTTGGAGTACTTTAATATAAGAAAAAGTTGGATTAAAGACGTACGTACTCCTCAATACTTTTTCATTGCCCGGTCTACCGCGTTGAATTAATATAATATTCTTTTTTTTTCGATAATCAATTTGTTTTTTCGATATTAATTAAAAAAAAAAGTCCTAATGAGGAGAGATTGATCTCTCTATGGAAAGGAGAGATCTATTTCATCAGACGTCAGATGAGAGCTGATTTCATCCGATAACATGAATAAAAATTGCTTGTGTTTGATTTGGAAACTCCAGGCGGTGGTTGGCAACTTACAAGCACCGAAGTAGATGACATAAATACCAAAATGACCCTTTAATCGCTTTTGCTCTTTTTAACACAAATCAATTTCTTCATCTGTGTTCTTTTCTTTTTCTGTAATGAATTTTAATGAAAATTAATGTAAAAAGAGAAAGAATTCATCAACAAAAACATCACAAAATCCATTTGTATTGTATTGAATAAAAGGAAAATATTTCATGAGTAGGTTCAAGTGTTCAACAATAAAAAATAAAGACAAAAATACTATAAAACAAAATAAAATTATAATTTTCTACATCTCTTCAATTCTTCAACTAAGTATGAATTATTTGCTACTATTGTGTTAGAGAAAAATATAATCAAGACCCATCTGTTCAAGTCTTCGTTAGAATTTTCCTTTGTGAAAGATGTTTAAATCAGTAGAAGAAGATGAGGGGTTTAGAAGTTATTTCAATTCTCTATATTAAATTTGTTTTGATTTGGTTTTGTCTGTGTCACAGTGTTCTTCTCGAGATACAAACCAAAACTTATCGTAAGGTGGTTATTTGGTGCTCTCTAAATTTAGAGAGATCAATATTTTCTTATTATTTGCCTATTTATTGATCGCAGTTCTATTTACAGTACTACTAGTATACTACTATGCAGTGGGGGCATGAGCAGAGAGGGTGTGGAGAGAGAGAGGGAGAAAAACGAAGAGGAGAGACGAGGAATGAAAATAGATAGAAACCAACCAAATGACTTTTTGTCTGTATAGCCCTGAGCAGAACGTTTACTCTACTCATTTGATAATTATATCAAATACGGAACTTGTATAGGTGTATTACTTATTTTAATTTCTTGAGGATTTTTCACCATGCATAATCTAGTTTGTCTGATCTTGATTATGTCTTAATTTCTTGAGGATTTTTTGCATAATCTAGTTTGTCTGATCTTGATTATGTCGGTGTCTAGTCCGTTCCACCATGCATAATCTAGTTTGTCTGATCTTGATTATGTCGGTGTCTAGTCTGTTCGGTGTTTGTCTTTTACAAATATAGTCTAAGCCAGAATTACAAGAAATTAAATGTTTTAACTTTCAGTATGATCTTTAACCAATAAAGAACTCCAAGCCAATACTCTTAACGATCTCTAGTAAAAAATTCTCAATCATGATTATCATTAAGGAACAAGTATTACTCAGGGAGTAAGTGAAGTGCAAATAGGATTTGGGACATTTTTTAGTCGATTTTACACGAAAATTGAATCTATAATAGAGGTATAAGTGTAACCGAAAACATAAGATGCTTCTTCCGTGCTAGTTCCTTCTTCGCTCCTCTCGATCCTATAGGAGTTTCAACATACACGTATATGTTCAATGAAAACACAATCGCCGTCGGATGGGACACTGTCTAGTTTCTGTCAATTTACCGATAATGCACTAGGTCACGATTGTTACAACAGTCATTTTCGATATTTTTATATAGATAAATGGCCGGTATCATATTTTTATGGAGGAAAATACAGAACGGCAATAAAACTCATGAAAAGAACGTTGCACTTTTAACATTAAAGCCGGCAGGGCAATACGTACAGTTTCTAGCATGAATAGACCTGTTTTTGTTCTTTTATATGTTATACCCAATTTTAGAACGAAACTCAATTTCATCCAGGTATAAATGAGAGGTTTAAGGAGATGGAAAAAGGCTGCTCATTTGTTGGTGCTTGAATTGAAAGACTTGCGGCTTGTTGCGAGTTCTAAAAAGATTCCCATTGCTAGATCTCATTCCACCAAAATACTCTATGAACAACTTCCCATGGCTTTTTGTTTAATTTGTGGTTAACTTGTGGTAGACGTGCCATGTTTTAAAGCCCAAAAATTCCTCGGCCTAAATGAATTGAAGTAACGAACGTACATATGACTTTGATTCCAAGAAAGAAACAGTTTTTTTTTTCTCTTTGTTTTAGAATACATAACATTGACCTGATTTGCTATCAGTCTAACACAGTACCAACCATGGGAGTGTAACAGACTACTAATAGACTTTAACAGGTCGCTTTTCATCCAATAAATGGAACAAATTATAGTTTAAGTTACATGTGCTGTTTTTCTGTGTTTTTTTTCATGTAATTGTGGAGTGTGTAGGGTGCAGTGATACTCTATAGTTCTATACTCTACTCACACCGAATACTCTGTACTCATGTTGGTTGCCTCATTTGGGTGTATATATCACGGAGTTCGTATGTACCTAACTTTAAGATCCGGGCTCCTTTGTGAACTTTACGGTAGCACAGTAAACTGGTAAAGTTTTCTTTCTTTTCCATGCAAAACTACCAAACCTTTTTCTTCGAAGTTCAGACCAGTATATATTTCCTATACTTTTACCACGTGGGAAGAATCTTAAAGGCTGCAATTTGTGTCCAATTAAACATAAACATATATATATATATATATATATATATATTATAGCTCTATCCTCTTCAATTGAGAAAGCGTTTATATTTCCAATTTTGAACTAACCTCAAAGAATAATTAATTGAAGAGACAAAAAAATATAGCTGGAAATATAAATGTATTATGTGAAAATATAGCTGAAAAAATTGGAGATTATGTGAAACTCTAGTTTCTATGAGGGTATAGTTATAATATATATCTAAAGATAAATATAAATGTTGTTTGAGGTTAGTTATAATATTTTTTTGATGCTTCAATTAATTATTCTTTGAAAATATAAATGATTAATTATATCTTAGTTATATATCTTTAATTATATATAAATATAAATGAGGACATTGAACTAACCTCAAAGAATAATTAATGAAAAATCATAAACTTAATGCAAATGCATTGAACTAATAACCCTAAAACATGTTTGTATTATATGTAGAGAGAATAAATGTCTCAACAAATATAATTTTTCATTTTAAGTAGTGTTTATCATAATTTTTTTTATTATGATTAAGAATGTCATGCTATTCAAGTAGTTTCAATATTATCTTCGTCACATTAGACATTCTCACAAAATTTTAATCAAACTTCTATTATTAAACCTAACGACAAAAAGAAGTCGATGAGTTTTATCAAGGTTTGATGCTTCATTTTTATAGAGAGTGGTGCAAGAAATTTGAACGACTGATTAATATAATTTTCATATCTCATAGCTATGCATAGTTGCTAATATTTTTTACAATAATTTAATATAACGGCACCCGTTCGTAGGACGGGTTCGAAAGCTAGTTCTTTATTTATACCTAATTGCCTAACTTACTTTTGAAAGAAATAAGTGGATGATTATTAGCATCATCAACGCATTGTTAAAAACAATTGTGACATGTTTATTATTAAAACAACTAATGCATTTTTGTAAAATTGTTGGTTTCTATATCGGACCGCAAAACTTGTCCCTTCCAATTTTTTTTTTTTTTTTTTTTTTTTAACCGCAAAATTTGTCCCGTCCATATATCCGTTGGGCCCAAAAAAATATAGTTGTTTTAATTTTTAATTTTATTTTTTTATTAATCAAAATTTGAAAAAGTTCTAGACAGAAAAACTTGTCCCGTCCAACATTTTGGGTCCCACAACACAAAATCGAGCTGTTTTAATTTTTTAATTAAAAAAAATAAAAAAATTATGGACGGCAAAACTTGACCCGTGCAAGTGGCTGCTAAATTTATGAGTATTTTGATCGAGAATTTGACAATTGCTGGGATAGAAACAGGTGTTTGGCAGCGTGTTGGTGAACGAAATTGTCAAATAAATTTCTATCTGTCACATTAGAAATGGGATATAGCAGCACGTTGATGATGCTCTTAGCTACCAAAATAATAGATTCTCCACTAAAGTGTGTACGTCTATCTTGTATTTTCACTTTTGTAATTTGATTTTTGATAGATCAGATTATTCACTATTCAATATTATTGTCCATTTTTTTTTTATTGGGTTTTTATGGTTTTTTCGATCATGTTGTCCATGCATACTGTTAAATATGTGTGTGTGTGTGTGTGTGTGTGTGTGTGTGTGTGTGTGTTTTTTTTTTTTTTTTTTCTTATTCTAATCTAAATTTTAAAGTGAGTAGGGTGTGCAACTGTGCATGGTATCAGATTACCGAAACCCAATCAGAACTGAAATCGTTTATAGCAGTAACCGATAAAGAACTGAACCCATTAAAATTGAATATTGAATAGTTAAAAACTGGTGGATACCCGAACGTATTATTATGATTTTGATATATAAAGTTTAGTATTATATTACACTAAATAAATGCAAACTCAAACATTATAATGTATAGTTTGTTTTGTTTTTTTAGGTATAAAAGTCTACTAAATATATAGGGATAATATAATAGTGAATGTATGTTATTAAATGCATGTTTTATAACATTACATTGAACATGTGCATTATAACTATTAATAATAATGTTAACGACTACACACACACGTATACTATAAATTAATTAATACATTGCATATATTAACTAATAAACATGTACATGATAATATTTATATAAGTGTACGTGCTTAATATATTACACATGTATACATGTATATATATGCTAATGAATGCGTGCAAATGTGCAATGCTAACAATTTAGTGTGCGATATATATTTATATATGATGTATGCATGTACGTATAGTATAATATACATGTGTTTGGTTTGAAATATAAATTAATATACGTATACGTATAATTTATGAGATGTATATATTTAAAGTTATTTTAGTAAACTTTCAAAGATTATTGAATTTAGGACCATTATAAGTGTTATTATTGCACTAAAAACCAACTTTTATATCAGTTACATAATTAAAAACATAATTTTAGTAATAATAATGTATAATTCGAGAAAGAACCGAAATCTAAACCAAAACCAACTTAATTAATAGATATGGTTTTGGTTTTTCTAAATATAAAAAAATAACCAAAAAAACTAAATCCAATAGAAATCGTTAAAAATATAATCGAATCCGAAACTAATAAAAACCGAACCGAAACCGACCTATGAACACCCTAGTTCTTTAGTGAACTAGGAAGAAATTTATGGTGTGAGTACGTAGATTATTATTGCAATGAAAACATAGAAACATAAAAGTGAAAATTGAGGGCCCGATTCTCATGATCCATTGAGCATATCATCCTGTCAGTGAAAAATGTTTTTATGCCTATCTTCATAGTACTTATACGTACTTCATTATGAGACTATTTCGATCAAGACCTGCTGTATTTCAACGTACGCGCATTCGTATATTCCCAGTAAATTAAATTGTTTCAGGAGTATATGTCAACATACAATCATCAGATTTTCTCTTTTCTCTTCTTTTTTTCGATAATCAAATACAGTCATCAGATATTCGGATGTGTTACTGTGATACTTTCTCCAAAAAGAGAAGGCACACTCAAGTACTAAACACAAAAAGTAGCACAAAAAGTAAAGAAAATAAAATACTCAAATAGCACATGGCTAGTAGGTTACTTTCTGTTTTTTATTCTCGGCAGCTGGGAAACAATTCCATTCTTATGACCTTGACCTTTGTTTCACCGTGCACACCGCACCCTCTCCAAACTTGAAGACTTAATGACTTAAAGCAAACTTGAAGACTTAATGACTTAAAGCAAACTTGGAGCGCAAATCCTCTAGAAGACTCACTTTCTAGAACTTATAATTAAACACGTCTTCTTAAACTGTTTAGCCAGCAATATCGAGTGAGAATTTGGATTTTAGACCTTTGCAATATGAACGAATCTCTCAAAGGGAAACATAATATCAAATCGCTAACAACAAACTCAATGAGAAATGAGCCTGGTATAATATTTTTCATCGCATTTACATTCACCTAAATAAATGTCACATTGAACATACAAATATACAATCATTGAGAATTTTGACTAACATATATATTCTTCTATTTTCAATGATATTGTTAGCTTTATATAACTTGGATTGTAAAATCCGATGAAAAAAATACAAAATAGATTTTAAAAAGCTTCATTGCCTACTTTATAAGTTAGGTTTTCAATATATAAGCTTCATTGAACCCACGGGCGGATCTACAGGTTGGCTGACCGGGGCTACAGCCCCCAAACTTCCAAAAAATAAAAAATAAAAATAAAATAGTATGAACACTATTTTGAGTCCTAGAGTGAATTCTGTTAAACCGTCGAGAACCGTAACGATAACTGATAAGCTACTGCACTAGTTCAAGCTGGTGTACCTGTTATCCATTTAGCAGCTGAAGAACCCGATTTCGATACCCCATTAGTGATTGCTGAAGCGGGAATTAATGCGATACGTGAAGGGCATACAAGATATACTCCTTATGCTAGTACTTTTGAGTTACGTAAAGCAATATGTCATAAACTTGAATAAGAAAATGGTATTAGTTATACACCTGATCAGATTTTAGTTAGTAATGGTGCTAAACAAAGTGTACTTCAAGGATTGTTTGATGTTTGTTCGTCGGGTGATGATGTTATAATTTTTGGTCTGTTTTATGTTAGTTATCCTGAAATGGCTAGAATGCCTTATGCAAATCCGGTGATTGTAGAAACATCTTTGAATAATAACTTTTTGTTGGATCCTAAAGTCTTAGAATCAAAACTTAATGAGAAGTCGAGGGTACTTATTCTATGCTCGCATTCGAATCCAACTGGATCTGTTTATCCTAGAAAGGTTATGGAGGAGGTTGCTAAAATAGTCGCGAAACATCTTAGGCTATTAGTGTTATCAAATGAGATTTATGAAGATATCGTTTATGCACCAACTACTCATATTAGATTTTTGCTTCTTTGCCTGGAATGTGGGAGAGAACATTGACTGTTAATGGGTTTTCGAAGGCGTTTGTAATGACTGGTTGGAGACTTGGGTACCTTGCTGGTCCAACACATTTTGTTCAAGCTTGTGGGAAGATTCAAAATCAAACTACTTCAAGTGCTAGTAGTATTTCACAAAAAGCTAAAGTTGCTGCTTTAGGACTTGGATATGCAATATATTAAACCACACATTTCTTAATAATTGTATTTATTAATAATTGTATATGGCAGGTAGGCACAGCCGTACAGGCAAGAGGAGGAGGGGATACTAGTTATAATAGTATATAATTCATCTAAAAAAAAAATTGTAGTGCATATTAGTTATAGCATCCCCCTTGAGTGGCGATTCTAGATCCGCCTCTGATTGAACCCAATCAAGACACGTTTACTCCTTTGACTAAGCTTAGTACGTTCTCCTAATTGTGACGTTAAAGAAGACTTTGAAATTAAAGGTTTTATATTAGTCGACAGAGATTCTGGCTACCTTGTGCAAAAACATTTATATAGCCGGTATAGGGTCCGTCGGTTGGATAGGTTTCCAAAAGTTCCATTGTGATTGTGATATGATGTGAACAAGCTCCACCCCTAATTTCTCTACCGCAAAATTGGTCACTACGCTATTTAACGTGGTCTCCAGACACCCGCAAATTTACAATTATTGCAAAATTTAAAACATGCACATTTCTGTTAGTTGTTTTCTACCTATTTCTTCCATAACATTTTCTGTCACCGGCCAATTAGTGAGAACACTTACGCAGCAAAAAAGAAAAGAAAAAGAGGGCACTTGTCACTTGTGTGCCAAATGAAAAGGAACAAATTTAAATGCCAAATTCCAATTCAAGTGCATTAATTAGGCTCATTAGATAAAAACACATTTCATAAGAGGTTGGTATAAATGTCAGAGGATGTTTCAGCACTTTCATGTGAAGAATTTTTTTTGGTGTATCATGTATGGGACCCTTTTTTTTGGCACGCAGTTAGTGGTACATATGGCAATTTTCTTGCTTCTTATCGAGTCAAGAACCATCACACAAGTCACAATCAATCAAAATTAGAATTTCATCTTTTTTCTATTTACCTTAAAAACATTAAATAAATTCTAGAAATATCATCTAACTTTCTTGTACGTAGTACTCTATAGTCTATATAAACAGTGTATCTCAGTCTCCTTTTCTTTGCCAAGAGTGTTGAAAGTTGAAACTTCATTAGTTCAAGTTAGGTATGGACACTACTTATTACTCTTCTCCATCAGCTCCTTTGCTAACAAAGAAGAGTGAAAATGTCAACGAAGAAGAGAAGCTTATAAGTTCATCACAATCTTTTGCAAAAGATTTGTGGGCTGAAACAAAGTTAATATGGTACATAGCAGGTCCAGCAATTCTAACATCAATTTGCCAGTATTCTTTGGCTACTGTGACTCAGACCTTATTGGGTCATGTCGGTACTTATGAACTTGCTGCATTTGGAATGGAAAATCTTTTTGTTGCTGGTATTGGTTTTGGAATTATGGTATGATTCGCCACTACCTTTTCGACATTTTTTGATCCATTAGCATGCATTTCTTCGTTTAGTTCTGATCTCTGTATGACTGTATTGTTCCATTTAGTCATAGTATCACAGACTCACAGATCACTTGGCATAAGCGTACTTTTCTGAAACACCGGGCCTTTTTTATCGATCAGTTCTTCCAAGTTATTATACCATCTATTTAACAAAACTTTTCTCCTTTAAGGGGATTTTCCCCCCTTTAAATTCACTTAAGCTGGTGTATACAGTGGAGAGGCTGAGAGGTACGGTGCGTTCAGGATCGGATAATTTTTGTTAAGCTTATACTTATTTTTAATGGAAATGTGGTTAATATAAGTTTAGTAGCTTCTGATAAAAAAAAAAAAAAAAAAAAAAGTTTAGTAGCTTGTATTGGTGAATGTAATTGCACTCACTTGTCTGATATTGGTATCATTTTTTTGGTTAAGTGATACTCGTGTCATCACGGACGCTCATTTCGCCCATATATACTATTTTTTTTTAAAAAACATTACATATTGATACTGGTGAACGAGTTAAACTGATGAGGCGGGGTTTTAGTGAGCGCGATTGAGAACCATATCGGTGAAAATGGGTGCCATAGAGCCTGGATATTATTCTTTGAGAGGGTCGATATTATTATTACTCTTGTATCATATCGGACAGTAAAGGGCGCTGTATGAAGCTATATATATATTTTGTTCATAGCTTCGATTTGCGGCTTGGGAAGTTGGGAGTGAGGAACCTTTATTATTATATATATATATATATATATATTTTGTTCATAGCTTCGATTTGCGGCTTGGGAAGTTGGGAGTGAGGAACCTTTATATATATATATATATATATATATATATATATATATATATTGTTCATAGCTTCGATTTGCGGCTTGGGAAGTTGGGACTTGGGAGTGAGGAACCTTTATTTCTTGGATGACTTGGATCACGGTTATAGATACTTTCTTTCTGCTTAATAATGTCAATTGTTCACAATTAGGCCCCAGGTAGCGACACAACACCATTTATCAGTAACTAGTGGGGGTTATGACAACTTTTTGCACTAATAAAGTGCTAACATTGTTCGAATTGGGAACAATATAATTGACATTATTGAGGGCCTATTTGGGAAATTATCCCAGTAAATAATTTATGTAAAGAGTTGTACAGCGCAATACTAGTAATAATTGCACAACTAATTACAAGCAGAATTAGTTTGTGGACCGGCAAGTGTTTGCTATCTACAAGATTTGAGTTTTTAATTGGTGGAGTGGCTGTCCGAAAATACTGTTTTACTGTCTAAAAAAGCTGTTAAATTGCCCGAAAATAGATTTGACCAATAAAAATGCGACTTGCCCACAAATTCGGACTCAATTACAAGTGAGCCTCTTCTCTACACTATATGATAGCCGGGTATTTAGGACCCCCTCTCTACTGTGGAGTAGGCAATTTGTAATCCCCATAGTTGCTCAATTTTGAAACACCTCCCTCACAAAAATTAGAACAAACCCTCTATTTATTAATAATTTAGAAAAGCCTCCATAATATCACTTAAATTATATAATTATTCCCAATTTCCCTGCTAATATTAGAACAAATTATCTATTTATTAAAAATTTAGAAAAACCTCCCTAATATCACTTAAATTATATAATTATTTCCAATACAATTACCAATTACAATTAGAATCTAAAAAAATCATGTTAACGAATTACGGGTTTTAAGACTTTAGAAAAAAAGAAAACCAATGTGCACCATATATGGTTTGCATACTTGTAGAACAAAAGTAAAAAGACATCATTCAACAAAAGACCGTGTCCTTTTATCACTTTCTCTTTGTAATCAAAGCATTTGAAACTAACGAACTTGCAGAATGCATAACCACGTGAAGTGCCTTAGTGCCTGCAATCTCTATCGGCCAATCAAATTGACAGCCTTAACCACTCTAATTGGTTTAGGTTGGTTTGAGGCTTTGAGCCTATCTTTGGGATGGATTGGGATTAGTAGAGTCCACCAAATCTATGGTGCCAGTCTGCCAGCTTTGGGCTGGTTTTAGTCTAAAAATATATTCTATGTCTACTACTTAGTTCTATCTCTACTACGGCAGGGAATCGGGTCGAGACCTAAATCTGACCCGAATCTGAATCGGGTCGTTTTTCATATCCATTTATTTATTCGGGTTCGGATTTGGGTTTGGGGTTCGGATATATTTTTTAGGCTTTTTTTTACATTTTTAGTGTTATCCGATCGGATTGGTCAGGTTCGGTTCGAGTTCGGTCGGATTTAGATATAAGATTTCGGTTTTATTCAGATTCGGATATTGTCAAACTATTCGGGTTCGAATTCGGATATAGCCATATCCGACCCGAACCCGACCCGTTCCCTGCCCTAATCTCTACTCTCTTTTAACACAGCGTGGGCGAGCTAGCCAAATTGATTGGCTGTCAGCCCTAACAACCTATTAGACAGTTTTACCCCTATTCCATTTCTTAAATTACAAGAGAATCGGTTAAATAGTATTGTAATAGTTATTATATTTTAGGAGCTAAAAGGTAATATATTATAAAGATGAAATTTACTTTATTAATGACGTGGGTCAACTTCTTTGTGAGTTTTCTCCATCAGTACAAGTTATTTGGACAATTTTGCCCATATTTTGCATCTTAAATTACAATAGAATTGTGTTTATATCATTCTAATAATTGATATATTTTAGGGGCAAAAAAGCTTTTTGCGCAAACTAATTGTGTCATAGGCACGTGCTACTTAATATATATATATTAAGGAGTGGGCGAGCAAACCAAATGCTCCATACTAATAACGTTCTGTTTTCCTTTTTTTTTCGCGCCCCACTCAAATGAAACAAGACAAAATCTAGAGTGCGCAGACTGTACGTGGAGTAAATAATCTGGGCTCTCCTATCAGCAAAAGGTGCGTGTGTACTGCATAACAAAGTCTTGAATCAAGGCTCTAGAATCTAGCACACCGGTGCATCCAGCGCACTCTAGAATCGCTGTAGAAACAAAATCGTTTCTATTCATTTTTAGTTTTTTACCCTATTTTATCTCTCCTGACCCATCCATAAACCGTACCATTATGCAGTTTGTTTGTTTGTTTTTTAAAATTTTCTGTTGAGGGCCCCACCTAAAACTGGTTTTGTTTGAGAATCACGTACCACTAATACTAGTTAGGAATTTAGGATAAATGAAGCAAGGTCACCTTTTTATGATTAAGCCAATGATATCAACCTTCCGAAGTTTTTGTTCACAAAGTTTCAACCATTTCAAGGAAAATGATCCCATGAATCATGGGTTGGGCCTTATAACAGTGAGCAAAATGGTCTTCCAAGTTCCAATGATCTGATGTTTAAAATTTTAAATGTGCAGTTGGGCATGGGGAGTGCATTGGAGACACTTTGTGGACAAGCATATGGTGCAGGGAAACTAGACATGATGGGAATATACATGCAGAGATCATGGATCATTCTCTTCTCAGCTGGTGTGCTGTTGTCTCTTGTTTATGTCTTTGCTGGGCAAATCTTAAGATTATTAGGACAAAGTCCAGAGATTGCTGATTTGGCAGGAAAGTTTTCTATATGGATGATACCTCAGTTGTTTGCTTATGCATTGAACTTTCCTATACAAAAATTCCTTCAAGCTCAAAGTAAGGTCATGGTGATGGCATGGATCTCAGTTGCAGCACTTGTGCTGCATGGGATTTTGAGCTGGGTATTCATTATAAAACTTGAAATGGGGTTGGTAGGAGCAGCTATTACACTTAACTTCTCTTGGTGGGTAATGGTGCTTGCTCAGTTGATATATATATTATCTGGAGCTTGTAAAGATACATGGTCTGGATTTTCTTGGTTGGCTTTTACTGATTTGTCTGGATTTGTTGGACTTTCTTGTGCTTCAGCTGTCATGCTATGGTTTGTTCTCTCTCCCGCACACATACCAAATTATTATGCGTCCATCTTCTTTTTGTTACTGTTACAGATTTCAAATTGATTTGCTTCGGGATTTAAAGCAGGTCCCTTGCTTCCCTCCGTTGCCAAAATAAAAGTCTCGTACTTCTCTAGTGTCACTCCCTTTTAGGCCTTACTTATTGCACGGGTTTTCTGATAAACTTACAACAGCCCAGAATAGCCTTCTCATAGGTTCACGGCTCACCAAAGGCGAAAGCCCAATTGTCGGATGGGAATTCCTTTAGTCTTTTACACAATTGCACGAGGCCATGAGGGTGACTACAGGCCCAGTCAGGCAGTCGTTGGAGAGACTTTTCCAATTTTTGTCGCCATTGTCCTTTTAGTTTAGTACTGAGCAGAGATTGCGATCCTAAATACTCCAGTGGTCATAATGGGTCCAATGCCGTAATCATTTTCCCCTTCAACTAGGTTATAGCGACACAACATACAACTTACGTTGTACTCTACCCGATTGAGGAAAATGAGTCGGGTTCCTCTATAACCGGATACAAAGATGAATTTCTGTAACCGTGTTATTGGATCGTCTCAAAATGCGCACATTTGTCTCGAAATACAGACCTCGACACATCTGTGTGTTGTGTATCTCGGCACAGATCTAGCGGTGCAATAATACGATTACAGGACTCGTGGAAAACAACTTGGATTGTAATAATGTCCAATTCAATGGCTTATGTTTACCATTCACTTTTACATTTTTACTTTTCACTCTCCCTTGCAGTCTCGCACTCTCGCCACTAGCCTTTTACAATAATAATAATGAGTTAATGACATAGTTAATATCTTGCAGCTTGGAGTATTGGTACGTGATGGTGCTCATTCTGTTGGCGGGACTTCTAAAAAACCCGGAAATCACTGTTGATGCTGCTTCAATTTGGTCTGTAAACAAACTATTTGATCTGTATTACTAATATGAATTTCCGCATTGTTTTCTTCTGTGCATGTCTTTCAAACAATGTATCAAAAATTTCAGAAGTACCTAGTACCGACACATTATTTGTTAACCAACATAGCATTTTTTTTTTCTTAGTTTACTTCACTTGAAATTGGTCTTCAAACTAATTAAGTTCGTCAAAACACGGTGATCTGTTTTATTACATGCCTTTGTAGTAAATAGAATGATACCGTTAACCATTATTGAATCATTTTCATCTTTTGTGGCTGGCAGCATGAATTTGGAAGGATGGATATATATGATTCCGCTCGGTTTCATGGCAGCCGTCAGGTGCACACCCCCCAGAAATTACCAAATCATTTCACTGAACTCTTTATGTTGCTCTTTTAAATACTTAGCAGTGTAGGACATCCACCTATGAACACAAAAAACGGAATCGAGATCATTATACTTGTCATGAGTCATGACACAGTTATACTACACGTACTACTTCATTTATTTTCTTTTTGTTCTTTCTATATCACTGACTAACAGATTTTCTTTGTATCCTGTTTGACAGTGTAAGAGTCTCAAATGAGCTTGGAGCAGGGAATCCAAGAGCTGTAAGATTCTCAGTTTGGGTTATGACGACAATGTCAGTAATCATTCAAGCTGTATTTGTAATCATCATATTTGCGACTAGGAAAGATTTTCCAGCAGTGTTTACAGAGAACAAGTTGGTTATGGCTGAAGTCAGTAGAGTTGCGCTCTTTCTATGCACTTCAGTCTTCCTCTGCAGCATACAGCCTGTTCTATCAGGTACATCATAGAAAATTTTCAAAGCCATAACGAAATTTTAGAAATAATCACCAACAACCTTTATAGTATTCTTGGGGCTTATCTTTCCGCGCCCCTTATTATTTGGTCTAGGTCCATTAATATGGTTGTCATTGCAAAGATGAAATCCATTGATGTTTGCTATTCATAAAGTGACATTGGTGTAAGACTCATTCGACATATATACAGACATATACACCTGCGCGTCTGCCCCAATTAAACACTCGAACGTAATTAATGGCTGAGTGGCACCTGAAGTAGGGTATTCCAGTATTGTGATGCTCAAATTGAACATAGTCTATAAGAGATGACAATTGGCAAAATACCACCGCTTGATATTAAGAGTGTCAATCTGGTTCTTCATGTTTCCAAATATATATTTAAATTTGATAAACTCTTAAAACTGTGTTTGTTATATCCACCTATTCAGGCTATTAGGATTTCCGTCCATGCTAAATGTCCCTGTTCCTATAGGCTATATTTACCATTTCCAGGGTTTTGCTCTAGTTCATTACGGTATGTCAATGCTTGTGTGAACTTCATACTAGATGCCTATGTGATGGAGCAATAGTTTCAACTTTCAATTCAACTACGGTATGGTTTATGGACGAATTTGTGGGACTCTTTATAAAGTGTCAGTTAGGGCATCTCCAATGGTGGTGTAATCCGTATAGAGTGGAAATTTTACACCCTAAATGTCAAAAAACTCTTTCCAATGGGAGTGTTATACCATAGGTAATAGAGTATTAGTTGATAGAGAGGGTGGAGAATTCCCCCTCTCGCTATCAGCTAATAAAAAGCCCGGACGACACTGGAACAGACGTCTGAGTAAAAACAAATTCGGACGTCACTTGGAGTGTCGTCCCTGTTTATTTCTAAAGTCACAATTTAAAATTTTTAAACTCGGACGTCAAGTGACGTCCCACTGAAGTGACGTCCAAGTTTAAAATTGAACTTTTTTACACTTTTCCATTAGGAACAATAGAGAGTGGATATTTATGGGCTCTATAATAATTTACAATTTGAGTAGTAAAATCCTAATGGCACTTAAGTGGCGCCTATGTGGAGGTGTAATTTTACACCCCCCATTGGAGATGCCTTTATTGTAGATTACTTTTTTTTTTCCTTTGGTTTTGCATGCGTACCTACGAAATTTGAGATTACAAACAGTATGACAAATGCCCAAGTTACATGTGTCTTAGCATGGACATTCTCAAACTGGAGATTTCATTTTTAAGAATTATAGCGGCTTACAAGTTTTATCCAAGTTCATCAAGTGCTTCATTCTTGAATGCGCAGGTGTGGCCATTGGAGCTGGTTGGCAAAATCTTGTTGCCTACATAAATGTTGCATGCTATTATCTTTTAGGATTCCCCATTGGCGCTCTTCTGGGATATAAATTTAATCTTGGTCTTCCGGTAAGCTGAAAGATGTAATTTTGTGTTAGAGTTGTAGATCATAGTTATTAGTAACAACAGTGAATCTTTTGGCAAAGTCATGGCGACTACTCTAATTTTTCATGTTGTTTATCAATTTTTCTGCTTCAGAAAATATTAGTCAAGTTTAATTTTAATCTAAATGTTTATTGATTATTTTTCTACGAAGGGATTATGGGGTGGAATAATCTCTGGAGTTGGTCTACAGACCATCATCCTAGTAATAGTCACATTGCGCACAGATTGGGAAAAGGAGGCAAGTAAAATTAAAATTCATGTGTTTAAATTTTACAAGTTGTTTTAGTTTTCATATATTTTTTACAGTATAAATCGGCATCTAATCTTTCTATGCATATTTTTGAGGGTTTTTATCATTTCTTTGCAGGCAAAATTGGCAGCAGAGAGGATTTCTACTTGGGGATACTTGGATGGTGAGCTGGGAAAAGAAGGTTTTGAGCCTTCCAGTAAATTGTAAATCTTTGCTTTCCTAGAACATTGGTGTAACTGATCTTGGTAAACATTCATCACAACCATGATGAAGACTTCTCTTCTCAAGAAAAGAAAAAAATGTTTGTGATAAATGCTAATACTTCAATTCTTATTGATCTTTGTGATAAAATGTTTCTTTTGAATAAGGTTGCATATTTGAGTTTCTGTAGTTGTGAATTATGTTCATGGGAAGATCTCGGATTCCGTGTAATGTCAACCATCGAACGGCCCGACAGCCATTAGACTCCCTAGCTTACATAAATTGCCCTTGTGTGGTAATGCATAACTATATAGTGGTCGTGGTCGATCGTGAATGCTTCTTATAGTTAGATACTCCGCTCCACTTCCTTTCTACTTTATGCAAGTAAGTTTCTGATTAGGGCTGGAACTGGTACGGGTTTCAACTCGAATCCATTTTACCGGATATAGTTTCTATGTTTGTGACTAGAATCCGATTCGAATCCAAACCATTTTAATAAGATTCATATTTTGATGCTTAAAAAATTAATTTATATCGTACATTTATATATGAAAATCATTAAAATAGTGTATTTTTTTGTTGTTTTTTAATGGATATGGATATCCGAAATCTGATCCGAATCCGAATGGATCCTAATATGGTAAAGAATTTTGAGTGAATCCGACCCGACCCGACCCGCTCCATTTCCAGCCCTATTTCTGATTCTACGACAGAAGTACGCAAATAATCTCATCCAAAGACCATTACACTAGGGGTGGGCAATGGGCCGGGTCGGGCTAGCCCGGCCCTAAACATTTAAAGCCCTTAAGATATTAGGGCCGGGTCGGCCCGGCCCTAAAGTCAGCATAGGGTCGGGTCGGGCTGGGTCACAAGTCGAAACCTCAAGCCCTGACCCTGACCCTAGCCCTCTTTAAAGGCTTTAGGGTCGGGCTTTAGGGTCGAGGGCCTATATATATATATATATATATATATATATATATATATATATATATATATATATATATATATATATATATATATATATATATTTTTACATCGGTTTAAAACTCATTTATATTACAAAATGTATAATAATCTACAAACTCAAAGTCCAACCAATCTAGTAATAATCTTGTATAAGTCCAAAAATTTAAAATGCATTATCCACAATCTAATGAACTCAAGTACATCGAAAAGTTCGAATTTTGTTCTTCCTTGTACTCAAACCTCACTAAAATTACATTTAACATTGAAATACATAGACAAATAATTATATTATCATTTTAAAGGAAGAAGTAATATATATAAAGAATAAACATAATAGTTTTGGTTAAGGGTCATGGAAGTTGTTAAACTATTTGTAATATCATAAATTATTTCTATAATAGATTCAAACAAATATAATATTACCTTTCTTCTAATTTAAAAGTGATTCAAGCTTTGTATATGGAAATGAAAATATTGGCTTTTGAACAAGTGATGGAGAAAGGTTTGAGATTACAAATGTCATTTTTCTGACAAAGGTTGTTTTTTGGTTTCTATGTTACAAATGTCTGCTATGTATTTTGCTTTAATGGTGTGGAAGGAAATCTTTAGTTTTAGACTTGGTTTGGATGTGAATAAAAATATAATTTATAAGAAATAAGTGAGAAAAGAAATTGAGAATAATAAGTTATGGACTTTGACTTGATGATCAAAGGAATAAAGTCTTATTTTTATTAGGCTAGTGCTCATTGTTCTTCATGGTACGCTAAGTTGACAAGTTTTTGTTATATAAAACAAGTTATTGGAAGTACCCTTGGGTGTAAGTGATAAATTACAAAGACAACAATGTTATTTTAATTGAAAATATTTAACAAAGAGTTGGACAATTATGGTATGTGTATTTATAGTGAAAGTATGAAATGAGGGTGGTTAGGGCTTGGTTAGGGTCGGGCCTATGTTTTAGAATCTTAGCCTAGCTAAGCCGCCTAGAAGGCATTAGGGTAGGCCCGGCCTACCCCTAAACTCTGTGAGGGCTTTATAGGGCTTAGGGTCGGGTCGGTCAGGGCCGGGTTAGGGTCGTTAGGGCCAAATTCCCACCCCTACATTACACACACTTCCACTGAAGGGGCATAACAATAAGAGTAGTATAGGAACTGAATGGGTTAGAACAGCTCTGAACTGTTGGTTGCACTTAGTTTCGCCTGAAGGCTCTTGTGGAGAGATTAGTTTAAGCAAAAGAAATTACCACAGGTATTTTCGGTTAAACTATTGTTAGGGAAAACTGTTTGGAGTTGTTTCTAGTTTTGAATTTTGATTACCAAGTTCATCGTCATGTAATGACAAGTTGCAACCGCAAGTATTGTCTTATTTATCAATTTTTTTGGCCCTTGTGTATGCATTAGGGGTGGGAATTTGGCCCTAACGACCCTAACCCGGCCCTGACCGACCCGACCCTAAGCCCTATAAAGCCCTCACAGAGTTTAGGGCCGGGCCGGGCCGGCCCTAATGCCTTCTAGGGCAGGGCTAGGGCTAAGATTCTAAAACATAGGCCCGACCCTAACCAAGCCCTAACTAAGCCCTAACCGGCCCTGTTTCATACTTTCACTATAAATACACATACCATAATTGTCCAACTCTTTGTTAAATATTTTCAATTAAAATAACATTGTCCTTTGTAATTTATCACTTACACCCAAAGGTACTTCCAATAACTTGTTTTATATAACAAAACTTGTCAACTTAGCGACCATGAAGAACAATGAGCACTAGCCTAATAAAAATAAGACTTTATTCCTTTGATCATCAAGTCAAAGTCCATAACTTATTATTCTCAATTTCTTTTCTCACTTATTTCTTATAAATTATATTTTTATTCACATCCAAGCCAAGTCTAAAACTAAAGATTTCCTTCCACACCATTAAAGCAAAATACATAGCAGACATTTGTAACATAGAAACCAAAAAACAACCTTTGTCAAAAAAATGACATTTGTAATCTCAAACCTTTCTCCATCACTTGTTCAAAAGCCAATATTTTCATTTCCATATACAAAGCTTGAATCACTTTTAAATTAGAAGAAAGGTAATATTATATTTGTTTGAATCTATTATAGAAATAATTTATGATATTACAAATAGTTTAACAACTTCCATGGCCCTTAACCAAAACTATTATGTTTATTCTTTATATATATTACTTCTTCCTTTAAAATGATAATATAATTATTTGTCTATGTATTTCAATGTTAAATGTAATTTTAGTGAGGTTTGAGTACAAGGAAGAACAAATTCCGAACTCTCGATGTACTTCAGTTCATTAGATTGTGGATGTGCATTTTAAATTTTTGGACTTATACAAGATTATTACTAGATTGGTTGGACTTTGAGTTTGTAGATTATTGTACATTTTTGTAATATAAATGAGTTTTAAAACTGATGTAGTAAAAAAAAAATATATATATATATATAGGCCTGGCCCTAAAGCCCGACCCTAAAACCTTTTTAAAGAGGGCTGTGGTCGTGGTCGTGGCTTGAGGTTTCGACTTGTGACCGCCCCGACCGACCCTATATGCCGACTTTAGGCTGGGCCAACCCGGCCCTAATATCTTAAAGGCTTTAAATGTTTAGGGCCGGGCTAGCCCGACCCGGCCCATTGCCCACCCCTAGTATGCATCGTTGTAAAGGTGTATTTTAGTTATACCTTACATACAAGGTTAGAAGGAGAAAGGATTTGAATATGGGAAAGACTGAGTTCGTTGGTTGAGCGAACTGCCTACGTATCTATCTCTCGATTATGGGGGAAGAGAAGAATCAGGTCTGGCGTAGTTCATGTAGGGGGTATTTATAGCTGGTGAGCGTAGAGATCTAACCAACACGTGTACTGACAAACACAAATGTATGGTTGAGATTGAGAAGGAGTATAGGAATGGTGTTGGTAGAAATTCTGTAATGATGGTAAGTGGTTGCAGTGGTTCGTAATTTGCAGAGACAACATGTGTAAGTATGGCCTTGGCAATGATTGCTTCTCGAAGATATGCTGTGTCACGGATTAGAACGCTCTGTGTGAGGATGTGCGAGTCGATCTGTTCTGGAGCGATCTCATAGCTCAGGGGTATGAGCTGTTGATGTAGGTCGCTCTGAATGCAGCTCGGGTAAGTGTGGTATTTCCGCTATGCTGGACACGTGCTTGATATTCCTGAATGAGAATATCACTCCCTCACACTGCCCCCTCTCAGTAGGCCATGATGTACATTGAAGCGATCTGCTGAGAGAAAACGGTGGCGCGTGTTGAGCATTAGTGAAGAAGCGGATTGGCGTGAATGGAAATACCCACCGTATTATGGAGGTCGACTCGTGTTGTATGACGAACTGATGTGGGGTGATAGCAGGCACGTGGTTGGCACGTGAGATAATCTTAGCAGTTGGTGAGCCGCTTTTTCTGGAATCTTGAAAAGACAGGTTTTAGGTAGACGTGTGCGGGCTAGGGCTTAGGTTGTAATCATAATACATTGGGAACTGGAGGGGAGGTTGTATAAACAAACTTTTGGAGATCTGAAAAGCCACTTTTTGTTTTGTTTCTAGAAACGCAGAAACTAGAACTCCTCAGGTTAGTGCTTCTGCCATTGTTGATTTTATTTTTTATTTTGTTCTTGCTTGTTTCATTCGGTTAGTAGGTCGGTTTTAGCTTTTATTGTCTAGGATTAGTTACCACTAAGGAAAAGGGACATGTCTGATTCGGACGATACTCGATCTGAAGATATTCGAGAAGTGTCATTGAGTTGTGGGGAAATGGAGGATGAGAGGGAGGAATCAGTAGGATTTGATAGTGAGGATATGGCGAAGGAAGCACAGTTTGAATCTACTGCTGCTGTAGCTAGCACTTCAGGTCGTGATGAGGGGTCGTCCTCGAGTGGGTTGCCTCCCAGAACTGTAGATAAACGTGCAACAAAAGCTTTCGCTAATCTAAGGGAAGTTTATGGCCGGTATTCAGGGGGGCGACCTGGAGATACACGAATTGGAGAAGAACGTAAAAGTGTTTAGTGAGACGTACACACCACCGAACTACGGTATAATAGTCTGCGAGGGGCAGCAGAGGGCTGGTATGAGGATATCGTTCTTGAAGCTGACTTGCGACTTTTTGAACTTATGTTGGAAAGCGCCTTGCCAGTTTGTGGGTAATACTTGGCGGCTGTTTAAGGTGTTTGATCTACTGAATGCGAGTGGTGAATACCGCATAGGGATCGCTGACATTATTGAGTATTACACTGTAAAGCGATCTCGTGCTTACAACTTTAGCTTGCAAACTTTGATAGAAAAATCTAGCGTGCTGGATGGTGTAAGCAATGAGGCTTGGGAGAGGAGGTCGTTGCTGTTAGTTGGGAACTTCTATGCTAGAGGATGTAGTTTGCAAACTAGGGTTTGCAATTTTGCTGGTGGGTAGGAGTGTGTTATTTTGTTGTCTTGATGTTTGAATTGTTGATATTTTAACTGACATGGTTCTATGATGTGTTTGCAGAGCTCGTTATAAAGAAGCGAACTAATCGGTCGGTGATAGAGAAGTTTGCGAAGTTAACCCGAGTTCAGAAACGAGAGAAACTGCCTGAGGTCACGCATTTCTTTGTGGAGTGAGGAGGTCGCGTGGTCAGGGAGAAGAGGAGGAATAAGAAAAGAAGGGCTCGGGGTCAAACTAGTGAAGCAGCGATGGAGAAGCATAAGAGCGATCTGGTAATAAGGGAAGATGGGAACCGAAACGGTAACACCCTCATTTTATTAAATGTTCAAAATTAATTATTTTGCAAAATAATAATAATAATAGTAATATAATATTTACTAAGTCTTAAGTTAAGTGGAGTGAATATGTATGTTTGATTTTGTTGGAAAAAAAGAGGGAAAATAGTTTGTTTAGTTTGAAAATAATTTAATAGGAAAGTTTTGAAGTTTTAAAATAATGTGTAGAGATTGTATTAATAAGAAAACAGGGAGAGAATAATTCCGAAATTTATGGGAGAAAATATGGAAAGTTTCTTAAAGTAAAATATGGCAGAATTCTTTAGAATGGGATGGTTTTTCAAAAATGGATGTTTTTTTTAAGAAAAACTAATTTTTCATTAGAACTAGACAAGTTAAAACAAAGAAAAACTGAGCACGGATCATGCGTATTCTAACTGGCGCGGAATCGGTTTTCTTTCATATTCTAGATACGTTTTTCGCGATACAGGTGAGTAGTTTAGCTTTTCTATTATTTTTACGTCTATACAGAGATAACTGTACTGTATAAGATTTCCGCTCTTGTTTTCTTCTCATTCTCCGGTTGTTATTCTGCGTATTGTCGTATGGTTAAAACTTGGAGTATTGTTAAAACCTGTTATATATTGGTTGTTGTTCTTAATTACAAAAATTTATTGAACTGTTGGAACTGAGATCGGTAATGGTGGCGCAAGCCAAAGAAGAAATCGCCCAGTATTTTAATTGAACTTTTATTATTATGTTTATTGTGTGGTTGTGTTGGTTTATGATTGTGGGGTTGGATAAAACTGTTGGTGGTATGGGAAGATTGTGGGTTTGATGTTTGGGTGATGTAGGGTGCTGTCAAAGATCAAAGAAGTCGTTAATGGCGATCGGATCTTGGTTGGGGGGTGATTTTTGAAGTTTAGGTTTTTGAGTTTTGTGTTAACTAAAGTTGTAGGGGTTTTGTTTTGGGGTATTTTCGGTTGGGTTTGAAGTGGTGGCTAGTGGAGATGGGTGGTGGCTGATTAGTGGAGAAGATGACCGTGAGTGTCATCCAGTACTCCCACGTGCAGGTTATGTGAGTTGTGTTCGGATACCTTAGTTGGACCGAACCAACTGGTGGTTTTGGGAGGGCCGGTGGTGGCTGGTGGTGGAGGAGAGGAACTGGTGAGGAAGATGACTCTGTTGGGCTTGGGCTTTGGGCCAAAGTCTTTAGTTTTGTTGGTTGAGCCGGAACTAAGTTAGTTTGGTTTTGGGCCAGTTCTATTTATTGTTGTTGGGCCGGACCAGTTTAGTTTAAGTTTTGGACCAGTTTAGTGTAAGTTTTGGACCAGTTTTAGTTTAGGTTTTGGGCCGGTCCATATAACTTAAAATAGATCCAATGGGTCTTTCAATATTTAGACTTTTGGGTTTTGGTTTTGGGCTTTGACTGTGGACTTTTGACTATTTAATTGTGTTACGTTTTATGTTGTAAATTGTATGGACAAATCAAATGCTAAAATGCTATGAAAGCTTGTATAAATTTGTTAGTCATTATCTAATTAAGATTTGACGTGAGTAGTGTGTAAAGCATATAAATATTGGCACATAATCAGAGGGGAAATTCTTATAAGACTTAGATATATACGTTTTTATGAGAATTAAATTATATACGGACTTAGATTCATGGACTTTAGTATTGGGCTTTGATGGTGAATTGAGTTCACATAAATATATTGAATGAATACGTTACATGATTGATTACTATTATGAGTTGCTACTTAAATAAATTGTAGTATTTATGAAGGCTTGAGATATTCCATATGGTGTAGTGCAATATATGATTGGCACGTGAAATAATAAGTTTTGAGATTTGATATAGAGATACTTGGATATCGTGCAATGAATAGTATTGGCACGTGATAATATGGATTTTTATTATAACGAGAAACGTTGAGCTTCAGTACAATTAAGTATACTGGCATGAGATAGAACAAGAATTATTATTGAGATTTTCCAAATATGGTGGCTTAGTGCAATAATTTATTTGGCACGTGATATAGTGAAATGGTTATGAGATACTAAGGTATGACACCTGAATAAATTATGTAACGAAAATCCTAGAACATAGCTACCACAACTCATGTGATTTGGCCCTAGTGATGGGCGTATGTGATATGATTGGCCCTTCTGGCGTTTCAGTAAATCTGAATGGCCTTTTGGGCGTAAGTAATTTGATTGGCCCTTCTGACGTTTCAGTGAATCTGAATGGCCCTTCTGGCGTAGCCGAATAGTGGCTTGATTATTCCGTTCGCAAAATTAGAACGAGACGCATGATATTTTATGCCGAATAGTGGTAGTACTCACATAATGGCTTTCGTGTGAGGGTTACCTGGTATGCGATATCACGTTTAGGGTAGCTACGCACGGAGTGGTTCATTATGTGAGGGGAGGCATGTGGATATACATATTCGGCATTGGGTAGCGATTGTGGTAGCCAGAGAAACTAGGTTAGACATAGATACGACGTGATTTTAGGGACACGCAAAGAAAGCCTTAAATAATATAATTATAGTAATATGTTGGTTAATGATATATTTTTAAATATATGATTGTATATGGTTTTGCAGAAGGGTGGGTCAACCTAATTACTTGTGCAGAGACGACCCACTCTGTAATTGAGCATGAAATACGGCAAGTATAGAATATGTTTGGCTGGTTATTAGTTTAGTTAGAACCTAAGGCGCCTCGGTGGAGGAACTAAATGCCTTTGTATTATTGTTGGAAAGCTAAGACGCCTCAGTGGAGAAACTACCTGCCTTAATGATTGTAATTAAGAATGTTGTATTAGTCGTTGGAAGTTAAGGCGCCTCGGTGGAAGAACTAAATACCTTATGGACTGTGTATATGTATGTATAAGTATAATTTGTATTTTTGGGCTACTCACACCAGCATTGTTTATAATGCTGACCCGATTTGCATGTTTGTTTATCGGGTGTGTTCATTAAATGAACATAGTTGATAAGTCTGGGCAGGTTTAGTAGTGAAGAAGGTTGGTTTCTGCTTGTGGTTTGCATTAGCGTCACATTCAGGATATGTTTTGTTTTCCCTTAAGGTGTAATAGATTTTAGTTGAGACAAATGTTGTTTTGTATTTTCCAGTTGTAATTATAAATAAAAAGGGTTGAAAGGAGATTTGTAATTTAATCATATTTGTGAATTTTTGTAATGAAGAGGACTTTTGTTTATTTGAAAATTTTTATTGGTTTTTAATTATTCGCGTATTTAAACTGATTATGGGTTTTTGGGAGTTGAGAGTGTATCACACCTCGAAAATTGAAGAGTCAGGAACAAATATTTTTTTTCCGAATTCTGTCGAAATTCGGGGTGTGACAGAAATCGTGCTGGTCCTAAGCGACCCACCGGAGGTGCTGGTGCCTTGGGGGTTGGTGGGCGACCTGAAAGGGGAGTTGGGTCTAGTAGCTCTCCCTTGGACTTGGAACATATCACCTTCAAGCCTCGCGAGTAAAGCAACTCGCTTAAGAAGAAGGCTGATACGACTGAGAAGGAAGCTGTAAAAGTTGTCAAGGCTGCGAGGCATATGCCTGGGGATAGCTCCGGTGCTGGGGGAGCGTCTAGTAGTGAACGAGTTGGTGGTAAGGCCACTAGTAGTTCTAGGTCGATGCCTACATCACTCTTGGATCTGGAGACCTTTGGGGCCAGTCAGAGTTCACCCCCCAGCATCCTGAGAGCCCAGCTCGTCAGCGAAGTTGAAGGCCCTGAGTAAGGTGAGTGGGAAGTCTGTTATGGCTGATGATGATTTGGAGCGCCAAGTGGTGTACGTGGATGACCAGGGGGTGCAACGAACTGTGAAGCGAATTGATGTCGGCTTTAAGTTGAGTAAGGTTACATCTTGCCTGCTTGATCACATATCTCTGGATGGCAGCCGTAAGGAACTGGACATCAAGGGTCTTGCTGATAATCTGAGGCGAATGGACGTGGCTCATTGTCTGGTAAGTGACGTTCTTCAGATCTTGTTCATTAGCTCTATATTTGCATGTCAATTATCGACTGTTGTTGTACTTTTGTGTGTGTAGCTTGTGAGTGGATATCAAAAGCTGAAGAAGATTGCTCAGATCGTTGAGTCAGAGAAGGAGTCTGTCACCAAGCTGAAGGAAGAGTTGCGAAATGTCCAGGATGCGTATTCCGTTGATCGCGAGGACTTCGAAGCGCTGAAGAAAGAGCACCAGGACGTTTGTTTGGCGAAACTTCTGATTGGTACCGAGTTGGAAGACGCCAAGCTGAAACTACATGCCACTGGGGAGAAACTTGATGCTGCGAATGTAAAGATTGTCAATGTGAGTGGCTATGCCCAGCACTGCAAGGATGTCGCTCAACAGGCTACCAAAGCTTACGACGTTCTAGACGCTGATTTCCTTGAGCTAGAAGCAGAGTATAAAGCTTTCAGAGAGGAGCATGAACGTGGGGCTCCCAGTACAACAGTGTTAAACGTACAGGGAGATGCATGTGATGCTCCTATCTTGCCTGGAACTGTTTTGGAGGTCGCTACGTTCCAAATTGAGGAGGTTGCGCCGAACGTGTTTGTGAATGTGGATGCTGATGGTAGGGTATCTCGATTGTGGTAGGTGATGGAGGCGCTGCTGAGGTTGAACTGGATCCCCTAGCTACTGAAAACTTGTTTGTTGTTTCTTGAATTTGATAGTTGTGAGTGTTTTTGTTTGTTTTGATATTGTAAGTTGCGATACATTAGAGCTAGTTTCTCGGGGTAACCTAGGTAGTTCGCCTTTATTTTTTGGTAGTTAAAATACTGAAAGAACTAGCTTCCCGTACTGTTCTGGGGAGCTCATGGAATGATGAATGGTGGCTAGTCAAGCTGGATTTCCTGAGTAGACTTAGCAACTCAGCTAGTAGACGAACTGGGGCCTGAGTTTGGTTGAGCAGTTTGTCCTTTTGCTTTTATGCAATGCTTGTTTTTGCTCCTCCATTTTGTTTAGCGCCTTGATGGTTTGAATGTACGATTCTTGATATTGTTGTAATTATCTGGCTGTGTATGCGACCCTTGGTAAGAGTGGGTGAGCCTTAGTAACCTGTGAGCCTGATTGAGCATCCTGCTGTTTAATCCTAGCATTGTAGGGCCCAAATTGTGAGATATCAGGTGAGCGTCTCGCTCTTATGAAGTGTTCTCCCTTATAGAGCGCTATGGTGAGAGGAGATCGTAGCACGCGTAGTCATATGAACAGTTAGGGAGATCCATCGATGGTTGCTAGCTGGCCTGACGTTTGGCGTCTCGATGTAATTATGATGCGCCTTGGGAAGGTACGTTACTTGAATATAAAAGAACTATTGCGATCAGTTTAAGGGTATTTGTTCTACCATTGCTTGACGCTGCTGCTCCAAAGTTCTTGTGCAAATTTGTTGACCATCTCAGGTAAGTGCCTTTCATTGTTTTGTTCTTCTTTGGAACAAGAAAGCTTTGCTTTTGTGTTAGTTCGCTGAACGTTGGTTTGTTTGTAGAATCTATTATGGACAGGCAGCGTGGAGATGCTGCTGATGATGGGGGATGAGGTAAACCTCTCCCCTTATGATGGAAGAGATTGAGTTCATAAATCATCGCTGGTGTGACCGTGGCAAACGTAAGGCTGTTGCTTCTGGTTCAAGGGACGCCAAACGTTCCAAAGTGGAGGGGTGCTGTACCGCTGGTTCGCGTGAGTGGCCTGGAGGTATAGTGTTCAGGTCTCCCAATCGGAGGGATAGGGACGACCTAACGGCTGAGGAACTTGGCGACCTGGGTTAAGGTCACAATGCTGCTGGTGACAGCTCGTCACAGTGTGTTGGTGACGTGGGGAGCGACTTCTTCTATATTGGGAAGATGGGGAAGAAGCATATGGTCAAACGTTCTGACTGTAACTTCCATTCGACATCCATAGCGACCTGCCTTTTGGAAGGGATAGTACTGGATGGTGATAAGGCAGAGCTTGAAGGTGAAACCCTGGAGACGACTCTGAAGACCACGGATTTGGCATGTTGTTTGGTGAGCTTTTTTGTTTGTACTGATTTTTTGTTGTTTGATAGGGAATTTTGACATTGCTGTTTTCTTGGTAGTTCCTTGCTGGGTATGATAAGCTGAAGCGAATTGGTTCAACGTACTGATAATATTGAAAGTGACAAGGCTGAGTTGCTAAGGATGCGTACTGCCTGGGAAGTTGATAAGAAGAAGCTGAAGGCATTGACGAAAAAGCATCAGGATGCTTTGGATGAGAAATCGGTTAAGGTTAGTTCGATGATCGACCTGCGTGAAAAGCTGGCTGTCATGACTGAGTATGCCAAGTATTGTCAAGGCGTTGCATGAAAAGCGCAGAGAGTATATGATCGAGTTTGTGAAGAACATGCCTTGCTGGAGGAGATGTACTTTGAGCTAAAAGAGGAGCAAGATCATGAGGCAAGGGGTACCGCTGCACTTGTCGTACCGCGATATGCGAGTAATGCTCCTTCCACCAGTGCCGCTCCTACTGATAAATACATTGTTGCTGATTGTTGACTATGATTGCTAAACTTGTCTTTTGAATGTAAGTTGAGAAATTTTACTGCATGTCTTGTCTGTTTATCTCTTTGTAAGAGAGTAGAAACAATAGAACTGGTATCCTAGGCTTACCTGGGCAGTTCGCCTTGTTGGTACATATGCATAATGAACTGGTTTCCACGTAAGTGGCAGTTCGCTATTTTGAAAAGTTGTACGTAGACCGATCTGGATTTCTGGGTAGACCCAGCAGATCGGTTGATTTATGAACTGGTCTCCTGATTGTGTTAAGGCAGTTCAATTTATGGATTTTATGGAATGCATGTAGTTTACTTGGATCCATCTGCTTGTACATATGCTTTGTTATTTCCTCGTTGTAGCCTAGTGTTATAGGTCTACAAGAAATAAGGCCTGTAGAGGCTAAGAAGCCTAAAATTTAGCTTAAGGAAACGCTCTGCTTGTAGAGAGCGTTGTCACTAAATCAAGCCTAAAAACTGTCTGTTTTTAACTAGTGAGAATTGAGTAGAACCTAGAATGGTATGTCGTCAATTAGTGAGGACTATAGAGGCTATGGAGCCTGGTAGCTCAAGTGAGCGTGGCAGCTTAAGAAAGCGTGTTGCTCACAGAGAGCGTGTTGCTCGTCGAGAGCATTCTCACTGAGTTGATCCTAAAGTTATAGGTCCTCAACTAGTGAGAATTGGAGAGGCTATGAAGCCTATGAGCTCAAGAGAGTTTGTTGCTCGCGGAGAGCGTGTTAACTTAAGAAAGCGTGTTGCTCACGGAGAGCGTGTTGTTCATAGAGAGAATTCTCACTGAGTTGATCCTAGAGTTATAGGTCCTCAACTAGTGAGAATTGGAGAGGCTATGGAGCCTATGAGCTCAAGAGAGCGTGTTGCTCGCAGAGAGCATGTTAACTTAAGAAAGCGTATTGCTCACGGAGAGTGTGTTGCTCGTAGAGAGCATTCTCACTGAGTTGATCCTAGAGTTATAGGTCCTCAACTAGTGAGAATTGGAGAGGCTATGGAGCCTATGAGCTCAAGAGAGCGTGTTGCTCGTGGAGAGCGTGTTAACTTAAGAAAGCGTATTGCTCACGGAGAGCGTGTTAGTTTATGAAAGCTTGTTACTCACGGAAAGCGTGTTAGCTTATGAAAGCTTGTTGCTCGCTGAGAGCGTTAAAACTCATGAGAGTGCTGAAAGTTTGCGTATACTGGTGGTGCTTTCAATGCGAGTTCCATGTCTTGTTGATGAAATTGAACGGAGTAGGTTGTAATAATAAACATAAATAAATTATACCTAAATTTGCAGTAAATAAAAACATGGATTGCACAACATGGCACTTTTATTGATAAAATTTCTTTAACAAATAAGTGTTCCAAGGGTGTGGTAATGGTTTCCCTTCTTAGGTTTTGATCCAGTACGCTCTATTGCCGACGACGCGTTCCACTATGTACAAACCCTTCCATGTTGGTGCTAGCTTAAAGTCATCTTGAGTCTTTTTCAGAACTAGGTCACCAGGTTGAAAGGATCGAGGATTGACTCGCTTATTGTATAACTTCTTTAGAGTCTGATGGTAGGATGCCACTCTGATGGCAGCCAAGTCGCGGCGTTCTTCCAGTAAGTCGACCTCTCGAGCTAGGACGGAGTCATTTTGTCCAGATTCGACGAGTTCTAACCGAGTCGTGGTGAATGTCAGTTCTGTAGGAATAACGGCCTCCGTTCCATAACATAGTGAAAATGGCGACTCGCCTGTGCTAGAGCGAGCTGTTATTTGGTAAGCCCATAAGATGTTTTCCAACTGATTTGGCCATTGACTCTTGTTCTTTTCAATCTTCTTCTTCAAATTTTCCAAAATTGCTTTGTTGCTAGCTTCTGCTTGGCCATTGCTCTGGGTGTACTGGGGAGTGGAAAATGCATGAACGATCTTCCACTTGGCCAGAAACTCCTTGACTATTTTTTCCTTGAACTGGGAACCGTTGTCCATCACCAGTGTGTGTGTGGCAAGCCAAATATGGTGATGATGTGTGTTCAGATGAAGTTTCTGACGTGTGACTCTTTGACATGAGCTAAGGGAATTGCTTTGACCCACTTAGTAAAGTAATCAGTTGCGGCTAAGACAAACCGAAAGCCAATGCTTTTTTACGGGATGAATGGTCCCATGATATCCATGCCCCACATGTGAAATGGCCAAGGGCTTACAATGTTGATTAACTCGCGAGCTGGCTGGATGATATTGTGGCAAAAAATCTGGCATTTAATGCACTTAAGTACGTATTTTTTGGCATCTACTTGCATTCGTGGCCAGAAGTATCCCTGGGAGATCGCTTTGTGAGCTAAGGAGCGACCTCCAGCATGGTTTCCGCATTCGCGCCCTCATGGATTTCTGCAAAAATCAACTGACCTTGTTCTGGGCTTATGGACCTCAAGTGAGGTCCGCCAGCAGACTTTCTAAATAATTTGTTGTTAATTAGGCAGTAATGACATGCCTGATATTGAACTTGGCTGGCTTTGGTACGTTCTTTTGGGATTGTACCATGTTGGATGTACTCTATGAGGGGTTGCATCCATATTTGACTCATCTGACTGTCAGAGAGTGGACACAGGTCGTTGATTTCATGGATGTGTTCGGTTTGGTATGCAGGTCGGTTAATTACTTCGATGAGTAATTGTCTAGGGGCGCAGTTTGGTGTTTGAGTAGCCAGATAAGCTAAACTGTCTGTGTGACGGTTCTCGTCACGCAAGAAGTGGTGTATGGTGGCTTTCTTAAAAGAATGAAGTAACTGATAAACAACTTGAAGGTATCTAGAAAGGTTATCTTCATGGGTAGTGCACTCTTTAGCAATCTGGCGAACAACCAGTTGCGAGTCACTAAAGACTTGAAGTTTTTGTACACCAAGCTGTAGCGCCATTCTGAGCCCCATGATTAGTGCCTCGTTGTTAGAGGTCGCGAAGTCAATGCAAACTGACTTCTCAACTGTAGTTCCCTCTGGGGATACTAAGACGACTCCGATTCCACTTCCTCCAGGATTGCTAGAACCATCCACAAAGAGTAACCAGATGGACCTGTCCTATTTTTTAATGGAAGGGATGTCTGTGTCTAGTTCCCAATTCAGGTTGTCAACGGGAAAATCTGCTAGGAAATCTGCAATGACCTGCTCTTTCTGAGAGGTGCGCGGGACAAACTCGATGTGATGTTCCTCGAGTTCTTTTTCCCATATTGCCATGTGAGTTATCTTGTTTTCTTTAAGAAGGATCTTATTCAGTGGGAGGTCGGTGAGTACTTTGATTGGATGTGCTTGAAAATAAGGCCTGAACTTCCTTGCAGAATATAGCAATGCGAGTACTGCTCTTTCAATGTAAGAGTAGTTCTTTTCAGCTGGTGTTAATGTCTTACTTGTGAAGTAGATCGGCTTCTCGGAGTTGTTGTCCTCTTTGAAGAGAACCAAATTGATAACAAAGTCTGACACCGCCAGGTAAAGCCCCAACGTTTCACCATCTGTTGGTTTAGCTAGGACGGGCGGTGTTGTCAGGTACTCTTTGAGAGTAGAGAACGCTTGGTGGCACTAGTCGTTCCATGAGCATTGTTCTTCCTTTTTAAGAAGCTATAGGAAAGGTCGGCATTTGTCTGACGCCCTTGATATGAATCAGTTGAGTGCTGCAACCATTCCAGATAGTTTCTGTATTTGTTTATTTGTCTTTGGATTAGGCATGTCCAAGAACACTCGCATCTGGTCTGGATTGGCCTCAATCCCTCGTTGTGATACCTGATACCCAAGAAACTTCCCGGAGGACGCTCCAAAAAGGCATTTTCGAGGGATTCAAACTTCATCCGAAGTTCGGTAAACCGAGAACGCCTGCTCAAGGTGAGTGAGGTGGTCGACCACTTTCTTGCTCTTGACCACCATGTCATTAATATAAACTTCCATGGTGTCCCCCAACATGTCCTGGAACATGTCAGTGACGAGCCGTTGGTAGGTAGCTCCTGCGTTCTTGAGGCCGAACGGGAGGACCTTGTAGAAATAGATTCCCTATTTTGTGAGGAACGAAGTTTTCTCCTGATCTTCTTCTGCGAGTAGGATCTGGTTGTACCCACTGTATGCATCCATAAATGACAAGAGTTCGTGGCCACAGGTCTGGTCCACAAGTCAGTCGATTCTAGGTAAAAGGAAGCTATCTTTAGGCGTTTCCTGGTTGACATTAGTAAAGTCGACGCAAAGGCGAACTGTGCCGTTCTTTTTTGGGACTGCTACTATGTTAGCAATCCAGTCTGGGTAATTGACCTTCCAGATGAAACTGACTTGCTTGAGTTTGTCGACCTCATCATTGATTGTTTTTTGAAATCTTAGGGATAATTTCCGAGGTTGTTGCCGAACTGGTCTAGCATTAGGGTTGACATTTAACCTATGACATGCAACACTAGGATCTATACCAGGCACATCGATGTACGACCAAGCGAAGACATCTTTATTCATTGATAAAAAGTTTACAAGTTGGGCTTTGAGTGTAGGGTCAAGGTTTGCCCCCACATAAACGAACTTGGGATTGTCTTCTGTTCCTAAGTTCACTCACTCTCTTTCTTCAGTTTGAATTGCTGCTTTTGAAGGTGAAGCGACCTCTGGGGAACTGGTCTTTGGTGGTGATTTGTCATTCTTAGGAATGGAGGTCTTGGCAACAAGAGTTGGAGCGATCTCTGTGGTTACGACAACAGGGGCTGATACGTCCGCTGTGGTCATGACAATAGGGGCTTGTGCGACTTCTGGAATCTGTACTAGTGAACTAACAAGTATTGGAGCGACCTCTGGGGTGCTGATTGGTGGATTAACAAGTGTCGGGGCGACCTCTGGGGTCCTGGCTGGTGGATTAACAGGAACTGGGGTGACCTCTGGGGTCCTGACTGACGAATGGACGTTTTTTATGAAGCCCCCAGCGTTCTGCTTTAGTGCTTTGTTCTTGACTTCAGTGACTAAATCTTTGGTCATCATGTAGCTGGTGGGCTCGCTCCTCATACTAATAGACGGGACAACAGACTTGTTCGCTGAGAGGATCTAATTGCAGTGATAAGCCTCGAGCTGATTGCTGCAAAGCTCCATCACACCCCTAGGGCCAGGAAAACGGAGCACCTGATGTAGTGTGGACGGTATGGCTTGCATTTGGTGGATCCAACGCCATCCTAGGATGGCATTATAGGACGATTGGATGTCTAGAATGCTGAAATGCGTATTAAAGCTGACTTTGTCTTCCCTGGATCCAACAGAAATTGGGGGTATGATGTCACCAATTGGGCCGGCTCTGGAGCCATTGAACCCATAGAGAGGAGTTATTGGATCTATGAAGACCAATTTAGGTAGGTTCATCTCTTTGATAGTATGGTAGAACAAGATGTCACACGAACTACTAGGATCTATCAGGACACATTTGACTGTCCAGTCGCTGATTTTGACATGGACAACTAGTGCATCATTGTGAGGGAGGCAAACCTTGTTGAGGTCAGCCTCTGTGAAAGTTATATCACCTAAACTGTGACCTGAACTGCATGGGGCAGGTGCAGCCTATGAAGATAACTGGTATACTTCTTGGAGAGCGACTACACGTCTCCTTTTTTCTCTGGAGGATGCAACAGAATCATCTTGGAACGTGATCATATGTATCGTTTTGTCATTATCTCTGTCTGACGAGTGCTGACGGCACTCGTGGCGAGAACGGTCACTTGGGCGTCCTATGCTACAAGAGCGAGCTTGGACACTTTGGCGGTTATGGCGAGGTGGAGACCTACTCTGTTCCCTGCGAGCCATGAGCTTATGGCACAGGTCGCCATCAGCGATATTGGCATAATGTTTGAGATACCCTGATTTGATGAGGTCTTGGAGGTAGTGCTTAAGCCCCCAGCACTCATCGGTCTCATGACACTTTGTTCGGTGGAAGGCATAGTAAGGCTTGCTAGGGCGATCCTCTGGTTGTCGTACGTCGGGTTGATAATATGCAGCTCGCTTGATCTTGTCCAGTATGTAACTGGGAGATCGGGTGAGTACAGGGAACTCAGGATTGTTGTTTGGTCCTCTGTTCCCAGTTTTCTGTCCTTGCTGTCTGGGTCGCTTTTTGAAGCTGGGTGGTCATCAGAGATTGTTGCCACCTTTTGTTCTTCTGAGAGGCCCTGACGCTTCAGGCCCTCTTGTAACTTGATGTACTTGTCAATGCGAGCGTATAGCACTATAGAGTGCAAGGCTTTGAATGTAGTGTGCCACATATTAACCAGGACATGTGCTGCCATCGTACATTGGAAAACATAGCTGGATGAAATCTAGAGGAGAAGCTCTACTAAGTACCTCAGCAGCGAACGAGGACACGCGATATGTCTTCAGCATCTTTTGAACGATCTGGGTGGCGTCTTTCTTAACTACACTTTGGTCAATCCTTTGTGACAGTTCGTTAATCTGTTAATTAACCTCGTTGATACCGTCTTCTGCTATGGCACCAGGTGGATTTTGCGTGTCCACTTGCGCACGCAAAGCAACATTCTCTAGCCTGAGCAGGGTAATGTGCTCGTTCATTGTACCTAACTAACCTGCCAAACTCTGGATTTGAGTTTCGAGGCTTGCCATGCTTTGTGGGCTTGAGGATTTTTCTTTTTGGTTTTGGGATTTGTGAAGTGGTTTCTCAAGAAATCGAGACCACAGACGGCGCCAATATAAAGGTGTATTTTAGTTATACCTTACATACAAGGTTAGAAGGAGAAAGAATTTGAATATAGGAAAGACCGAGTTCGTTGGTTGAGCGAACTGCTTACGTATCTATCTCTAGATTCTGGGGGGAGAGAAGAATCAAGTCTGGCGTAGTCCTTGTAGGGGGTATTTATAGCTGGTGAGCGTGGAGATCTAACCAACACGTGTACTTGTTAAGGATCTACCCTAACCAACACGATGAATTTAGAATCTAGAAAACTCAGAAGAAAGAAACAAATAAGAGGAACACACAGATATATGTGGTTAGGCAATTGCCTTAATCCACAAGCGCACCACAATAATTCACTATTATCAAGAAGTAGTTACAAACACTAATATATCTCTCTCAATCAATCTCACACAAAGCACTCACAAAATAGCTTACCTAATTTGTAATATATGCTCTCAAGTTTCTCTTTAATGTGTGATTATAAAACTCTAAGGATGGGGTCCTATTTATAGGCACCCATCGAATACAAGTCCTAAAGCAAAAGAGAAACCAAAACTGATTGAGATAAGGATCATGTGTAGTAGTTGGTTATGATAACCAAGTTTACTTATAGAGTCCTAGTACATAACCAAATCCATGAACTAATGGTTATCAAAACCAAAACCGATTTGGATAAGGCTTCATGTGATGGCGGTTGCAATCAGACTCCAATAACATAACAATCTCCCACTTGGAGACTAATAAACAAAGTAAGTTAACTGTACTCCTTGTATAACTGGTGCATCATGGTGTGCTTCAACAACGATCTGTAAGCTAGAAGACCCACTGAAGCTAGACACAACTTCAGTTTCTCAATAATCATTGTCTTTATCCACTGTGAGTCCCAGCTCACTGCAGTAGCTCCCACTGTAAAGACATAACTAGTACGTAGCGCCTTTCCTGCGATCAACTTCACATGCAAAGTCTGTATCAATATATTTTTGCAAATACACATCACCCCTCACATAACATATGCATTCATCAGTAGTACCTCTTAGATACCGTAATATCCACTTCACTTCCTCCCAGTGTTGCTTTCCAGGATCACTAAGAAATCTGCTCACAACTCCCACTGCTTGAGCAATGTCTGGTCTCGTGCAAACCATTGCATACATTAGATTTCCAATGGCTAAGGCATATGGTACCTTAGCCTTGAAATCTATGTCTTTCTGGGTTTTGGGAGATTGCTCCTTAGATAACCAAAAGTGACTACCCAAGGGAGTGCTAACAGGTTTAGCATCACTCATGTTGAACTTTCGAATGACACGTTCAACATAATCAACCTGAGACAATGTCAAAGTTCCCTTCTCCTTATCTCTACTGATTCTCATCCCAAGAATCTACTTAGCTGCACCCAGATCCTTCATAGCATATTAACTTGCCAACTGTTTCTTCAGATTTTTAATCTCATTCATATCTTACCCAGCTATCAACATATCTTCAACATATAGCAACAAAATAAGATAACTAGAATCAAACCTCTTGTAGTAACAACAATGATCAGCATTGCACTTGAAGAAACTGTTCTTTTGTATGAAACCATCAAACTTCTTGTACCACTGTCTTGGTGCCTGTTTCAAACCGTACAAGCTCTTTTTCAACTTACACACCATTTCCTCCTTACCATTCATGATGAAATCCTCCGGTTGGTGTATATAAATTTCTTTATCTAGGTCACCATGAAGAAATTCGGTCTTAACATCTAACTGCTCTAGATGTAAACCTTCAGCTGCCACAATACCCAGAGTCATTTTGATAGTAGTAAGCTTCACCACTAAAGAAAATACATCAGTGTAGTCAATACTATGCTTCTGTTGAAAACCTTTGACTACTAATCTGGCCTTGTACCTTTTAGAGCCATCATGCTCCTCTTTTACTCGGTATACCCATTTGTTATGCAAGGCCTTCTTTCCAATGGGTAATTTAGACAACTCCCATGTCTTAAATGTGATGATGGAGTCCATCTCATCTTTCATAGCAAGCTCCCGCTTGCTCGCATCCTCTACCTTCATTGCTTCATCATAGCATTGGGGTTCACCACCATCAGTAAGAAGCAAGTAAGTCACATAAGTGGATGTGGGATACTTTTGACTCGGCACATGTTGCCTAAAAGTCTTCCTAAGATCATTGGTCGGAGTTGGAGTCTGTGATGTAGCAACCTCATCACCACTTTCTGTGTTTGACTGTGGAACATCAAGAACTTTGTTGTTAGAGCGTGCCATGACTAACTTCAGTGTCTTCCAAGTCAACAAAGTTAGTCCCATTAACATGTGTGTCATTTCTGTCTTTGTACATTATATTCTCATTGAATACCACATCTCTACTCCATATGATTTTTCGATTATGGTAATCCCAAAATCAATAACCAAACTCATCACCACCATATCCAATGAATACACACTTCAGTGATTTAGGGTCAAGTTTACCCCTAGACTGATCATTGATATGCACATATGACACACATCCAAACACTTGCAAATAAGAGAGACTTACTTGCTTGTCGCCCCAGACCTCCTCAGGTAACCTGTGATCTAATGGAACTGATGGCCCATGGTTAATCAAGTAAGCTGCTGTACTAACTGCTTCGGCCCAAAATAGTTTCGGTGATCTGCCTGTATACGCATGCATTGTGCACGCTCTGTCAATGACCTGTTCATTCTCTCAGCCACCCCATTCTGTTGAGGTGTCCCTGGCAGTGTCTTCTCCATCTGAATACCATTTTCAGCACAGTACTCCTTGAAACCAGTATCATTGTACTCTCCACCATTATCAGATCTCAAACACCCTGTCTGATTTTCAACTATAGCTCTCCACTTCTTGAATACATCAAAAACCTCATATTTCTGCTTTAAGAAATAAACCCATACCTTTCTAGTAAAGTCATCAATGAAAGTCACAAAGTATGACTTACCACCAAGAGAAGAGACAAATGAAGGACCCCACACATCTGTGTGAACCAACTCAAGCTTCTGCTGCTTTGGAGTTCTTCCCACTTTCTGAAAGCTAACACACTTCTGCTTCCCATATACGCAGTTCTCACATAAGTCTATCCCAGTGGACTTCAAACCTGGTAGCTTTCCTTGTGAATGAAGGCTTTGCATTTTTTTTTCCACTCATATGGCCAAGTCTGCAATGCTATGTGTTTGGATCTTCTTTGTCATCAGCAACATCAACATAACCACAACCACTGGTGGTTAAATAAAGAGTACCATCTTTCTTTCCACGTGCAACAAGCGATGCACCTTTTGCTACTTTCCAACTTTCACCTGTAAAATGGGTAGTGTAACCTTCACTTGCTAGCTACCCTACTGAGATTAGGTTTCTCCTCAAATCCGGAACATGCCTTACATCTTTTAGCTTCCATACAGATCCATCAATCTTGATCTGTACATTTCCATTACCAGCAATGTTGCAAGGCTTGTTATCATCCTGATAGACTGTACCAAGATTACCTGGAACATAGTTTTCTATCATATCCTTATTTGAGGTCGCATGGAATGAAGCACCCGAGTCCAGCACCCAGGAGTCGTCTCTGCTCTCCATAGAACAAATTAATGCATCATCTAACACCTCAGCCACATTGGCTTCTTGGCGTTTCTTCTTTCCATGTTTCTTACCTTTCTTCTTGGGCAACCGACAATCATAAGAGTAATGTCCTTTCTTGCCACAGTTATAGCAATCTATCTCGGATATATCAACTTGAGATTTTCCTTTGGATTTAGATCTGTTCTTATCATAATCCCTATATGAACTCCTACCCCTACTTTCAAAACTCAATGCAGACTCAGAAGTTGAAGCAACATCCGATTTACTTCGGATCTCTTCGGTCAGTATCATACTAACTACATCATTGAACTTCAACTTAGTTTTACCTATAGAGCCACTGATGGTAGCAACTGTAGCTTTCCAGCTTGCTGGCATCTGACTAAGAATGGCCAAAGCTCTAACCTCATCACTAAAAGATATTTCAACAGACTCTAACTGATCCTTGGTCTCGTTGAACTTATTGAGATGTTCCTTGAACGAATCTCCTTCAGACATCCTTAAAGTAAAGAGCTTTATAATAAGATGCACCTTATTAGCAGAAGAGGGTTGTTCATACATAGCAGAGAGAGCATTCATGAGATCCACAGTGGTCTTCTCAGTCTTGATATTTAATGCTATTGACTTCCCCAGAGATAACCGAATTGTACCAAGTGCCTTTCTATCAAGCAGGTTCCAAACATCCACAACCATTGCTTCAGATTTGGATCCCATCAATGGAAGATATAGATCTTTCTGATATAGATGATCTTTAATTTGCATCTTCCAAAATTCAAAATTTGTTCCGTCAAACTTTTCGATCTTCAGCTTTCCTTCGTCATTCGCCATTGCTTACACAGGAACAATCAATACCCAAGATCCACAGTAAAACCTTACGCTCCGATACCATTTGTTAGAGATCTACCCCAACCAACACGACGAATTTAGAATCTAGAAAACTCAGAAGAAATAAACAAAGAAGAGGAACACACAGATATACGTGGTTAGGCAATTGCCTTAATCCACAAGCACACCACAATTCACTATTATCAAGAAGTAGTTACAAACACTAATATCTCTCTCTCAATCAATTTCACACAAAATAGCTCACCTAATTTGTATTATATGCTCTCAAGTTTCTCTCTAATGTGTGATTATAAAACTCTAAGGATAGGGTCCTATTTATAGGCTCCCATCGAATACAAATCCTAAAGCAAAAGGAAAACTAAAACTGATTGAGATAAGAATCATGTGCAGTAGTTGGTTATGATAACCAACTCCACTTATAGAGTCTTAGTACATAACCAAATTCATGAACTAATGGTTATCAAAACCAAAACCGATTTGGATAAGGTTTCATGTGCTGGCGGTTGCAATCTGACTCCAATAACATAACAGTACTGACAAACACAAATGTATGGTTGAGATTGAGAAGGAGTATATGAATGGTGTTGGTAGGAATTCTGTAATGATGGTGAGTGGTTGCAGTGGTTCGTAATTTGCGGAGACAGCATGTGTAAATACGGCCTTGGCAATGATTGCTTCTCGAAGATATGATGTGTCACGGATCAGATCGCTCTGCGTGAGAATGTGCGAGTCAATCTGTTCTGGAGTGATCTCGTAGCTCGGGGGTATGAGCTGATGATGTAGGTTGCTTTGAATGCATCTCGGATAAGTGTGGTATTTCTGCTATGCTGGACACGTGCTTGATATTTCTGAATGAGAATATCACTCTTTCACAATCGTCATTAAGAATTAAAAATAATTTTCCTTTTTAATTCGTTGATTATGAGAAAACTCATATATTGGTACTGTTTAAAGAACGTTTAAAGAACTATTGGTATATTGGTACTGTTTAAAGAACGTTTAAAGAACTATTGGTATCTTCTGTAATGATACTGACAGTCCCTCCAATCGGATAGAAACTTGGCGTGTAGTGAACTAGTTTCATTGTTTTTCACGGATTGTTGGTATGACCAAAGCAATCAATTTTGTCGTGACCGGTAAAGTGACATTATATTATTTATTTATACTAGCCATTGTGCATGTAGTACCTACGTGAGTTTTATTGAGTTTTTTTTTTAAAATTATAAATATTAAATTACTATTTTACCCCTTAAAAAGAACCAAAAAAAATTTAGAATTACTAAATTACCCCTGAGACGTACACCAAAACACTGTTACTCAACCCCACACATATATATATATATTAAAGATAGCTGGTTCATTCCGACTGTGATTAGTGAGAGCTGTAAATCGAATTACATTAGGCAAGCAACTGAAGCTTGGGAGTAGGTTACCGATTAGGCATAAAAACGACTGCAATCATACATACTTATCATTTGTGTATCTAAAAAAATGGATCCTTTTTAGTGTGGCGCCTAGACCCTATATTTTTTTAGATGAGTATTCAAATTTAAAAGTTTAGAAGGGTGGGAACTATCTTAATAGACAAAATTCATTTTACATACATTAATTTAATTATTAAATGAGATTTGTTGAGATATATAAGTTCTAGTATGTGGTTTCAAGAAAAGAGTCCAGATGACTAATTTCGGGGGAAAACAACTATAGAAGACACTGTTTTTTTTTTAAAATAACTCACAAAGACAAATTCCAACATTAAATAACCTACAATTTCAATTTTAGTAACCTTCAAGGACAAAATAAGTTGACCCAGCCCTTTTACTTTTTTTAAATACCAATTTTACCTCTCCGTGTTATTATAGATATAAAACATATAAATTTTTATTTATTTTTTAAATACCAGTTTCACACTTCTGTGTTATGTTTATAAAGCAAAGAAATTTTGTGATTGTTCGTACCCAAATAGGTGAACATACCTCTTACACTATGTTGATGTATGAACAATATATCCCAAATATGTATGAATAATGATTGTTCATACTCCGATATGTGTTCTTACTAATCATGCATTATGTTGAGGTATGAACAGTGATTGTGCATAGCTTATGCTGAAGTATGAACAATGATTTTTCATGCGAACATTGATTGTTTATAGCTTATGTTGAGGTTTATATCCCGAATAGGTATGAACAATCAATGTTCATAGTTCATATGTTCATACCCCAAATATGTATGAACAATGATTGTTCTTACTGATAATACATTATGTTGAGGTATGAACAATGATTGTTCATAACTCATGTTGAGGCATGAACAGTGATTCTTCATGCCCCAAATAGGTATGAACAATTACAAATATTAATTGTTCATAGCTCATGTTTGAGGTATGAACATCGTTGATGTATGAACAGTGATTGTCCATACCCCAAATAGGTATAAACAATGATTGTTCATACTCCAATAGGTGTTTTTACTGATCATACATTATGTTGAGGTATGAACAATGATTGTTCATAGCTCATGTTGCCAGTTGAGGTATGACCAATCATTGTTTATACCCAAATACACCGGGTCGTTTCGGTTGGGTCGGGCCATTTATTATTTCGCGTCAGGGGTATACTTGACCTTTCATCTACCCGAGCCGTTTTTTATTTCACGTCAAGGGTATCCTTGACCTTTCATCTACCCGGTCCTTGTGAGTGATTAAAAACAAATGTGGTATTAAGGGTTACTTTTTCAACCATTTTGTCATTTACAGTCATTCCCTGATGTGGTTTAGTCCCATATTGAGTAGGTAGTAGTTTAAGTATGTATTTTCTCCTTATTTAAGAAAAATAAGTCCCTATGTAATTGTATCCAAACATATTTTCGCTTTATAGAATTCTACTTGATATCAGAGCCAAATGATTCAAACCTAGACTTCACATTTTTAGGTCTGTGGTAACCAGCTGTTGGCTGGATTCCAATGAAGTTGTTATTGTTGTTGTTTTTTTTCTTCTTCTAGTCATTTTGTTAGATTCTTTTATTTTTTTTGGTGGTATTGTTTATGTGAGTTGGAGATTTTTTCTAGCGAGTAGATCTGGTGGTGTTCTTGTTGATTATATATTTTTTCATGTTTTTAGAGTACTTTTCACAACATTGTTCACGGTACTGTTCACTGGGGTTATTGTTTATCGTTTTACTATTCACAAAGTTACTATTCACTGCAATCTAATGGTATTATCGTTTGTATAATTCTTTTGGTTTTGTTAGTGAGCTCTTAATCTCTCTTGATCTATTTTTTGTTGAGAGATATGGGTCAAAGCTTCGATCTCCTACTCTCAACGTGTACGATTTGGTAGGACTCCTTGATGATTATTGGTTGGTTGATAAGCACTTTCGTTTATAAGGGTTTGCTCTATTTTATGGTTCAGTTTGTAAGGGTTTGACTCCCTTTTATATCGTGGTGTCGAGTTCTCTAGTGTTTCACCGCCTTTTTGTTTTAGCTCTCTTATTAAGGAGTTTATCGTATGTTGTTGTCATTGATGGTTCAACTTTTCAGGGTTTGATTCCCTTTTATGCCACAGTGGTGCTGAGTATTCTGGTGTTTCACAGACTTTTACTATTTCTTGTTCAGGTAATTCGTTATTTTTTATGCTTCTATTATTTGTTGTGTGTGACAAGATGCTTATAGGGAGTTATTTGCGTTATATGTCTTTGGATTTGAGGGGGAGTATTGGAAGTATTTGCTTCTGCATTATCTATCATGTGATGTTGAAAGTTTTTGTATAAGGTGTTCATGGATGAGAGTGCTATTTTGGATTTTGGATGAAATTCTTTCTAGTTGGTTTGGTTACATCTAATATAGTTGTTTATGAGTTATTTGGATATATCACCCCTAATGCTACGATTGGTCTTTATTATTGATTATTGGTTCCAACTTAGCATTTTCTCTTGTTGGTCAAGCTCTTGTATTGTTCAATGCCCCCAATTCTTGAGCTACCTCTACATGAGGAGCAGTTGCATGTTATTGTAGCTTCATTGGCATGTGCTTGGAGCATTTTGGAGCTATTGAGTTCTAAGAGTCCGAAGCCTTTGCTTTTGTTTATTGTGGGTGTTTGTTCGAGAATGATGTTTGCGACTGGAGCTTAGAGGTTTATATATTTGTATTTGGAAGAAATATTTTATGTGATATCTCTATATTTTCTATAGAGAAAGTCTTATGAATGTACTTTGTTGGGGTTGACATTGTAATTGCAAGCTTGAAATTGTATATTTCGGTTTGAGGGGGAGTGTTGAGATATATAAGTTCGAGTATGTGGTTTAGTCCCACATTGAGTAGATAGTAATTTAAATATGTATTATCTCCTTATTTAAGAAGAGTCCGTCCCTATGTAATTGTATCCAAACATAATAATATTTCGGTTTTATAGAATTCTACTAGATTATTCAAAAATACACATATATTGAATGCTGCTCGGAGTACGCATTGAATTTCTAGTAGTAAATCCATAATAAAAAATAAGTATTTGCGATTGTTCCCTTTGTTGATTTGATAGGGCTTGAATTAATGTGGCAATTAAATTCTACCAAAAGAAAAAATATATATATCAAGAATGATAAATAATGTAGTTAGCGATTTAACTCACTATGACTACTTCAACACTAAAGCATTATTGCTTCTGTTAGTTCAAATGATATGAATGGAGGTTTCAATGGAACTATGGAAGTACATTTCAATGTCGAAAAACTAGTCGCAAGAAAAAACTAATTTAAGGATGATAAAATTGTTGTTTTGTGCCATGAACTTTCACATTTTTATTACTTTAGGCCATGATTTTTTTTTTTTCAAATGATTTAGACCACGAACTTTATTAATGGTAATAGTAGCCCAAAGTGAAACCTTGGATAAAGTTTGATCGTGGCCTACATCATTTGAAAAAAAAAAAAAAAAAAAAGTTCATGGGGGCAAAACAGCAATATTCTCGTTTCAGGATATAAGAAAAAAATCCATTAATTAGCCTCGTGTGTTTTTTTGTCTTTGACAACAAAAACCGTGCATCAACTGAATCAGTTAATTACAGTAAAATAGTATTATCTCCTTCAGTACTGCTACAGCAATGCAAGTATCAAGAAGATACAGAAAACAGTGAGAAAACCTGTAAACTACTGGTTTTCCTGTAGAAATGGCAGAACAAGGTCAGCACCTTCAAGTTTTCATTTCCTCTGGTTCTTAGATGCGAAGCGAAGAACCACGTAGAATAAAACCCTATAAAGAACTGCCCACCCCAACAATATAAGAACATGCATCCATTTATGAGACTCGACGGTGCTAATATGCAATCCACCTAAAATATCAACTCCTGTCACATTTCCGGTGGCGAGAATTGCAAAAGTATCATGGTTCTGGTATTCATTCATTAGCAGTCCTTCGTACGGGTAGGTCATTGTTGAGATTTTGTGCATCCACATCCAATATGGCGGGATGTCGTGGCTATCCAGGAAGTAACCGCAGAACAAGAAGAAAAGGGCAGTGAAAGCGATCACTGCTGCATAACCCAAAATATAATTAGGCACCACTGAACTCACAAACACTACAAAGGAGTTTGTGGAAAGGAGGGAAACATATAGCATTAGCACAAAATATAGGAATGGGCCTTGTAACTTTAGTGCAAACCAAACAATGCCAGCATAAGTTGCTGCCTGGATAGCAAGAAAAGGTAGATATGTAACTAGCCCAGAAATAGCATAAGATGATGCACGATACGCATTGTGAGATGACTCGCGAACAAATATATAGCGCTCTTGGATAAATGCAGGCACGGCATCATTCGAAGAAAAGAAGAATAGACACACTGTGAAGATGAAGAAGCTGAGCCTATCAGTGATTCCTTGCAAGTTCTGTTCAGGGTGGGTGAACATGGTGGCCATCATGATGCCCATTACTGTGAGGACCATTTGCCTTGAGAGAAATAGCTCTGGGGTACGTCGAATATTTGTGAAGTTGCGCCGCATCAGAACCCAAATCTCAGTGAAGAATGAATTGGCAAATTTTGGTCCAAGGTGGGTATGAGTCATGGAAGTAGGACCTACCTTTGGAGTTCGGTAGTCATCCTCATTAACGGTGTAGTCACTGCTGTGAGGTGTTGGAGTGCCTTGGAGTATATCATTTGAGTAAATGTAGGATACAGGAGATTCACTGCATCAAAGAAACAGGAATAAAACGGGATACGTATTCCCTAAAACTCCCATAATATGCTAGAAAATGAGTTGTAATGTATGAGATGCATATTGTGCCGCATCAGGGGGGATGCTTTTCTATCTGTTTTATCATAGTAAAGCTAAGAGAGAAAAAGGAGATGTTTTAATGTGACACACTGATATAGCAGCGTGTCTACACTACAACTCACTGCACATTCTTCTCTCATTTTGCAACCTCCAGTCTTTAGCATACACTGTACCAAGCAAGCAGTGATGATGTATATTCTGTGTTGATTTATTTAATTTGTAGATAAAGACATTAGATAAGAATGTTACGTATTGTACTTGACAACTACATTAAATGAAGTACTTACCTAGGAACATGCATTTTCCGATCAGTCCGTTGCCTAGAAGGTGTAAACCTTAGTGTCTCCATTACCACACTCTGACCAGGAGTCCATGATTTTGACGTTCCCCAAGGACTTCTGAGACTGTGATCCCAGTCATTAGTACTCCTGCGTCCACCAGTGCCAGTTGACAGAGGGAGGCGCTTACCACCAGCAGTAGTTCCCTTACCACGGTGCACATCTTCATGTCCCTTGGCAAGTTGTGGTGTTGGGTAAACTGAGGATATTGACATGTCTTCATCGGAAATTGGTGGTGGCTTCATTCCCGTAAGAGCAAAATCAGCAAGTGCCTCAACACCAAGCTCAGACTGATCATACTCTTGTATCACATCTATAAGGTACTCAATTGAGTTTTCTCCTTTTGGTACTTTCCTCCCCATGCGTCCAAGGTGAAGTGTTACGTCCTTTGGTGATCCTTGGAACATTAGTTGTCCTCGAGCGAGTATAATGAGGTGATCAAGAAGCATTTGGATCCTTGATGAAGGTTGGTGAATGGTGAGGATCACAGTACTTCCTGAACGTGCAATGTCATGCACTTTCTCAATGACACTGTGGGCACTAGTAGAGTCCAGACCTGAAGTTGGTTCGTCGAGGAAGAGTAATTTAGGTCCATGTATGATGTCCACTCCAATTGAGACCCTACGTCGCTCACCACCAGACACTCCTCTATTCCCCTCATCGCCAATGTAAGTATTCCTAGTTGACTACACCAATAATCCAAAATTAGCAGACAATTTAATGTGCAGACTGTGGCAAATAGGAGTGTAATTTTTAATTGACCACTGGCAAGTAATAACCTAATAAGCAAAATGTTAAGTCTTTTCAGTTGAAAGAACTTAGTTAATAACTGGTAAATCCCTTTCCTTAGGTCACAGGGGGAACTGACCTTGGATACAAATATACAATTATACAAACCACCAAGGGTTTGACCAGCAGCTAGGGGCTCTGGCACTGAATACGCTTTAATTCACATGATTACTGATGACGTAAAATCTTGTAAGAAAATGAAGTTCTAGTTTGTCTATAAATTAAATCTTAAGCATATGATCACCAAACTGCAAAAGTGCAAGTTATGTGCTCTTTATAGATCGATAGTGTTTTAACTTCATGTGCAGCAAACCATTTACAGTTGATCAGTATGGGTGCTGTAGTTCGTCGAACTACTCTAGAAAAGTACCAAACTGCAAATCGATCGTATGTGATTGTCTAGACTGAAGGAAAATCAAAGCACCAAATTGTCTAATGAACAAGTGTGCTGGAAAATCATGCCAAATATTGGAGCTTGAAATGTCGTTTAATTACTTACTGCTAAACCAAGTTGTTCAATCAGCTTCTCAACGCGTTGTATCTTATCCGCTCGTGATATTGGTCCAAGACGAAAATCCGCTGCAAACATCAGTGTCTCATGAACTGTGAGCATAGGGAATAGACGATCATCTTGCATAATATATGCGGATGTTCGTTTTATCAGGCTTGGACTCATGTCCTGCCCATCCAGTGACACCCTACCCATAAGACTACCACTAGCAATCCTTCCAGCTAGTCCATCCAAGAATGTGGACTTCCCTGCACCACTAGGACCCATAACAGCTGTGACACACCCCTTCGGAGCATACCCAGTGATCCTATGCAATAAGTCAACTTCTTGACTACTCCACTTCCCTTCGATCTTCTGCTTCTTTGTGACTGTATAAGTTAAGCTAGAAAACTCAAGTCCACCTGTGAAGCTTGATGGCTTTCCTACGTCGATCACTGTGTCACCAGGATGTCCGTTGGGCTTATACATTCTTGTAACTTGCTTGGTTCTACGTGTGAAAATTGTAAAAAAAATCAGCTAGGAGAAAGTGCGTGACATTAGGAGGTAGCAGAAATGTTATTTGAGAAATTGGCTTGGTTTCTCAACTTAAGGATGATGATTGAAGGGGCGATAAAAGGGAGGGAACAGCATGGTACAGCTTGTAAGATTGTTCAAGGAGGTAGTTCCAAGGTTTGTATAAGTTGTTTTCATTGAAGAATCCGTTTTAGATCGTTTGGATCGACAGGCTAAATTGTCTTGTTTTCATCATCATTTAATTTCAACTCTAATATATAATTGGTATTATGCATTGCCCCCGACTCAAAAACTTCATAATTTGGACTTCATTCTGTTTTCATACAATCTTTTTAGTTTTTTATGTCTATCTATTTTTTCTGTTCATGCATGGTTTACCAGTTACCACTCAAGACTTCAAAATAAGCAACGTAGCTTTCAACTGAATATATTGAGTGATGGACTAATTCATTGCAAGCTACTTCTGTCTATGAGTACCTGTCCAAATATAGTCAGAACCAGAAACATTGTTTCTACAACCACTACTTTAATAAGAACCAAATAAACATTGTTTTTTAAATGATTAATTGATTGAGTTCCAGTCCGGTTGCCCAATCTAAATGACTCCCTATTTTATTTCCTCAAAAACAGAATGTAGCCCGACCATGATTTCAGTTTATGAGTGTGTACGTGTTGATTTGTGGGAATAATTCCTAGTTCCTACACTCATTTATAGGCTAAAATCCTATTGGTTATTAATTCAATTGAATAGTAACCTTTCCCACTCAAGAGCGCGCTCTAATCTCACTCAAACACTTTCACTCCCCCCTCTTTACAAAATCTTTTACCACAAAATTGTGAATCTGATCCAAAACTACTTAATAAAATGAAAGTTTTGCATGGTAATTTTTCCATAAATCAAACACGCCCTTGATTACAGGTTAAGACAAGGCCAAAATCACGTACGGCACAAGGACACGGTTTTAAACGAATAAATCATTTTATTAACTCAACTGAATATGCAGTTGGTACATGGTAAAAATAAAATAGTGAGAAAAAACTGGAAAAAACAAAGGTAAATAAATAAATCTCTAGTGAGACTCGTTGCCCTTTCTAGGTTTAATCCACGCAACCGTGTGCCTCAAAACCTTAACTCATCCAATCATATACAGTAGTTGGCAGTCTACTAACTTCAAATGGAAAGTGATTCAGAATTTCATTAAACTGATAATAAATAATTGCAAATAAACTCTTTTTTAATGAGCAATGGAAAAAGAGATTAATTGTACTGTCGATTATGTTTGTAATTGCTTCTTTGGAATTTGGATTTACGAAAATCCAGATTCCTGGATGGGGCTTGGCAAAAGAAAAGACAATTAAAATGCGTCTTGGTGGCATTGGAGGAGATGGCAACATACAATGGACAGGTACGGAGCTAGTGAAAAATCCATTTCAAAGGATAATGTACTTTCTGTTAGAGTCAATGTTAACAAAATTAATTAAGATTCAATACTTTTACGAAGTATAATAGTATATACTTTTGATTCCTTATAGAATGTAAATTAGTATAAAAATGTCATTATCAGTTATACATTTGGTTCGTGCCTTCATTCCTCAAGATATGTGTATTGTCTCTTATTACAACCTCTAATATTACTAGTATTAACCCTTTCTCTTCTCTCTTTACTTTTTTCTTTTTCTTTTCTCCCTTTATTTTTACACTTTTTTTTTTATATATATATCTCTCCCTTTCTAACCGCTCCCTTCCATCTGTTCGTCTCTCCTCATCCTACGTTTCTTACCTCTCCACCTGTCCCTCAATGCTCACCGCAATTCTCAGCAGTTAGGTTTCCACGGCTCCAATCCGCTGCAACCTTTCATCTTTTTCCTATTCAGCATACGGCCCACTGGCCTCCAATAACCCTTTATGTCTTCTATATTGACCACTACAGACCTCTCCCCCTTTTTCTCTTCCCTCACCACAGTTCTCGGCAGTTAGGCTTCTGCGGTTCGGATCCGCTGTAACCTGTCTTCGCTTCCCTATTCCGCATACGACCCCCTGACCACCAATGACATCTCATGTCACGAATATGACCCCTACAGATGCCCTCTCTCGGTCTTATTGAAAGTCCGTGGATATACAATGGGACCGAGACCTACTGTTCTCCAGGCGCGGCCTATCTCGGATGCTGCAAGCTGTTCCATCTGTTGCATGACATGTGTTCCACTGTTATCACCACGTGGGAACGGCGCACGCGCATCTGAACCTGACTTTTCGATTTTTGAGACCCCACGCGTCACGATTCCCCTGGTCCCTTTCTTGACAATTCCCCTTTTACTTCTGTCTCTTCAAATCTCGCTCAAACCCTTCACTTTCCCCAAAAACCCAAAATACCTCATTTTTCATTCACCTTTCCATTTTTCACTTTTCATCTTCCTCAGCTCCTTCAACTTCTTCCCTATCGTTCCTCCCTCTCTTGGATTTTTCTAGCACCGTTTGCGTCTCTTTTTCAGTCGCTCCATCGCCTTGGCTACTGTGCACCTTAGGTTTGTTCTTCACCTTCTCTCTTCCCCTTGTTTATTTGCTATACTCACTTTTCGGTACTGTTCCGTATTCTTTCCTTCTTTCTTAGCTTGTATTCTCCCCCATTGCTTCACTTGATCCATCTTAGTGTAAATTGTAGCATGTCGGGATTAGATTCGGTGGATACCTCTGCCACCAGATCCGATGGATCTGGGGCCTCTACATCCCGATCTAGCCACTGCGGATAGGTTGGAATCTCTGTCCTCTGGCTCTGCCAACCCGGCCCCAGTACCATCTACCTCAGGGAGGAAGGCTTCTCTTCCTCCCCCACCATCATATTACTGCCGCCCTAATTTAGAAGCAGTTAAAACCGCCTATGGCATCCCAGTTGACATGTTATTAGAGCACGTGACTGGCATCACCCATTTTCCACACCTGGTAAAACCGCAGCCCGGATGCCTTGTCGCGACTATTGGCCAGATAGCGGCCGGTTTGTGTTTTCCCTTAACTCTTCTCGACATCGAGGTATGTAATCATTTCAACATTTCGCCCTGTCAAGGCATAGATAATTTCTGGCTAGTTATGTATGCCGCTAACCATTACAACGAATCCCACACTCCTAAAATCCAACTCGACATAATCGCTCATTACTATATGAAAAAGAGCGCCAAATTCGGAAGTGTATGATATCTATCCTTCTGTACACGTCCGCAGAAGAAGTCTTTTGTTCTCCGCATTACAACTTCTGACAAGGTGTGACACCACTATCCATTGTATGTGTCTGAAAGTTTTATTTACGCGGACCTATCTTCAGAAGTTTCTCTAAGGCACCTTAATTTCCTTACAAGTGGTAAGTCAAACCCTTTGATCCGCAGCACTTCCATATAGCTTTGTTTCTAATATATCTTCTTTCTATGACCCAAGCTGGAAACCAGATTCGCGATCTCAATTCTACGCCAGCATCTCCTCTGAAATTTTCCAAGGGCTCCATGATTTAGGGAGTAACCAGTGTGAGGTTCTCGGCATAGACCCCGAAAAAGGCAACCCTCTTTTGTTTGACCCCTTTCTAAAAGACATAGGTAAGTACCAAGGTCCCCTCTACCGTTTGCCGCCCCCCAAAGAATGAAAACCCAAATCCTCTCCCCCTCCCAAAAGAAAACGTAAAGCTCACCGGTCTTTCAGATACACCACCAATATCTCCCACTCGCAAGCTGTCGCCCAACGAGCCGCCGCTTAATCCCACACTCCCCCTACAGATACCGCCCCCTCTTCCTACTCTGCTTTAGCGGATTGGGAAGACGATTTTGCCCACCCCTCTTCTTCTGTTCCTGCCGCTGATATGACCTCTAGCAAACTCAAACTTTGGGACAATGACTGAGAAGGTGAAGAGCCCACTGAACTTGCAGCCAAGAGCCCACCAGCAAAAAAGGCCCAGACCGTGCCTCCGACCCCATCTGAACCACCAACTCACTCAGCGCGGCCCACGGCTCCCTCTCGCTGTCTTGGGAAGGAACTCCATTCGTCAGGCCCTCATTCCTATGGTGCCGTGGAAATATGGCACCCCTAATTTAAGGCCAGAGACCGTGATGTAAATATCCGCGATTCGGCCCTTGACAACCCCGCCATCGCGGCATCTTTGTTTTTCAGCTCTCATCTTCCCAGAGACCAAGCATACGACGACTCAGGCTCATTCGTCTCTCATAGAGCATCCATCTACACCGGCTGGGAGAAGGTGTTACTTTCCTCTTTTTGTTTTTTTTCTTTATAACCCTTTCTAACATGTATTTTCCTTAGATGAGTCTGGACATCAACTACGTGGTGTACGGCCTGACCAACACCCTGGAATCTCTGGAGGTTGTGAAACAGGAAATAAATGGCCCTAACGAGTGGAAAACTAAGCATGCCCAGCTGGAGAAGGACCGGGATTGTCACACCCCGAATTTCGACAGAATTCGAAAAAACATTATTTGTTCCCGACTCTTCGATCTCCGAGGTGTGACGCACTCTCAACTCCCAAAAACCCATAAACAGTTTAAATATGCGGATAATTAAAAACCAATAAAATTTTTTACTTAAACAAAAGTCCTCTTCATTACAAAAATTAACAAATAAAAATGCAAATAACCTTATCTCAACTGAAAATCTATATCACCTCAAAGGAAAACAAAGCCTATCTTGAAATGCGACGCTAACGCAAACCACAAGCAGCAACCAATCTTCTTCAACACTAAACCTGTCAAGACTTCTCAACTATGTTCATTTAATGAACACACCCGATAAACAAACATGCAAATTGGGTCAGTATTATAAAAATGCTGGTGTGAATAGCTCTAAAATACAACATATACTTTTACATATACATACATAATCCATAAGGCAGTTAGTTCCTCCACCGAGGCGCCTTAACTTTCAACGACTAATATAACATCCTTAAGTACAATAATTAAGGCAGGTAGTTCCTCCACTGAGGCGCCTTAACTTCCCACTAACCACACAACAAACTATACACATAATAAATAAGGCAGGTAGTTCCTCCATCGAGGCGCCTTAGGTTCAACTAAACAAATAACCAACCAAACGTGTTATATACGTACTGCATTCCATGCTCAATTACAGAGTGGGTCGTCTTTGCCCAAGCAATTAGTTTGACCCACCATTCTGCAAAACCATATACAATCATCTATCTAAAGATACATCATTAACCAACATATTACCATAATTATATTATTTAAGGCTTTCGTTGCGTGTCCCTAAAATCACGTCGTATCTATGTCTTACCTAGTTTCCCTGGCTACCACAATCGCTTCCCAACGCCGAACATGTACATCCACATGCCTCCCCTTACATAATGAACCACTCCGTGCGTAACTACCCTGAGCGGGATGCCGCACACCAGGTAACCCTCACACGAAAGCCATTATGTAAGTACTGCCACTATTCGGCAAAAAATATCGCGCGTCTCGTTCTAATTTTGCGAACGGAATAATCAAGCCACTATTCGGCTACGCCAGAAGGGCTAATCACATTACTTACGCCCGAAGGCCATTCAGATTCACTAAAACGCCAGAAGGGCCAATCAAATTGCACACGCCCACACAGGGCAAATCACATGAGTTGTGGTAGCTAGGTTCTAGGATTTTCGTTACGTAATTTATTCAAATGTCATACATTTATGACTCATAAAAATTCCACTATATCACGTGCAGGTCAAATACCTTATTGCACTAAGCCACAATATTTAGAAATATCTCAATATATCTCATAACCACTTTCATTCTTTCACGTACCAATATATTATTGCACTACGCCACAATCCCGTGGAAAATATCCATAAATACTCTACTAGCATCTCACAGATAAAATAATGGAGTGTTTATACCTTTATTCCTCCAAAACTATTGCATTTAATATATATCCCAACATATTATATAATGTCACAATTGCTTCAAACGTATCGCATAATATTTTTATAGCGTTTTAGGAATATAATATCCCCTAAAGTTTCTATCTCGTCACGTGTCAAAATATACACAACATCAACGTCAAATCTTACCTAGATAATGACAACCAAATTATACAAGCTTCCACAGCATTTTAGCATTTGATTTGTCCATACAATTTAATATATAAAAACGTAACACGATTAAACAATCAACAGTCCACAATCAAAGTCCATGAATCTAAATCCGTATGTAGTTTAATACTCATAAAAACATATCTATTAAATTCTTATTATCAGAATTCCCCTCTAGTTACGTGCCACTATTTATATGCTTTACACACTACTTACGTCAAATCTTAATTAGATAATGACAACCAAGGTTATACAATTTCGATAATATTTTATTACTACATTTGTCCATATTCTTAAATATGTGAAAAACTGGAAAAAGTCAACATTCTACAGTCAACGGTCAAAGTCAAACTGTCGTTTCCATATTTAACAGGTTCATGGTCATAGCCATGGTTCATGCTAAGGCAAAGGTGCATGGCTCATGGGCTCATGACTAAGGTAATGGTTTGGACCCAACTGGCCAAGCCCAAACCTTAAAACCCGGCCCCAAAAGTCTAAACCAACTTATTATTCAATCTGACCCAATTGGGGTCATAAGGACCAACCCACATAAAATTAGAAACCGGCCCAAAGAAAACTAATGGAATTCGGCCCAAGACAAAATCATAGAAACTGGCCCAAGAAACTAAACTAGAATCCGGCCCAACCAAACAACCCAAGCCCAAGAGAAACCGACCCAGGCCCAAGCCTAGCCGATCATCTTCTTCCTCCAGCAGCCTCCACCACCAGCCACCACCAGGTTCTCCTCCTCCCACTTCAACACATCAGTTTGACTCAATTTGAAAAACCCAACACCTTTAACAAAAGCAAAAACCGAAAATCATAAAATCAAAACTTTTCCTAAACCTAGATCTGAAATTTGCGACCACCATTAATGCTCCTCTCCGAGCTTTGACAGCCCCCATCAACCATTCACAACCAATAACCAAAATAGTTCAAACAATTCCATAGGATTTCGTTCCCTTTTTTTTTTCTCTGGGCGACGCCATTAGGGCCTGTTCAAAGCTTGAATAGAGCTTCCACAGCCCCACCCAAATTCGGCATTCCATCACCCATCACTAATCCAAAACGTAATTCACACATCAAGATTTACAATATATAAATTACTAATCCTAACTGCGATCTCGCCGCCATTAATAGCTGTTCAAGCTTTTACCAAGCTTCAACAGCCCACCCAACTCTCCAATACACCAACACCCACCAACCAAAACAAATCAAATCACCTGCACCTAAAACAATAAACTTAACGATTTTTTTGTTGTTGTTATGATGGCTCGCGCCGTCATAACAGTCACTTTAGAGAGCCAGCAGTTCTAAAATTTGGAGTTTCAATAATCCATCACTCCATACGGCACAGGGAACCATTTGTAACTATTCGACCCAGGACGCAGAATAAACTAGACAAATACTGAGCTGAAAAAAAATATTGAACAGTAAAACTTTTTCTTATACACGCGAAATAGAAAAAAAATGTAACTACTCACTTGTATTAAAACTCAACTCGCCAAACCCTCGTCGTCCGAATCGTCGTGCTCCAACACTCGAGCAAACAAGCCGCCTCCATTTTTTTATTATTTTTTTATTCCCCAAGAACCCTATTCTCTAGAACAATGTGATTATATACTTGGGTTTGAAACCCAAGCCCAACACAGACTCGGGCCCAGAAACCAGGCCCACATATCCCAAATCTAATCCAATCAAATATTAAATAAATAATTAAATTAATAAATAAATAAATACGTATTTTAAATACGGGCGTTACAGGGATGATCTTTGAATCGTTGCTCTGAAGGCCCAAAAGGCTCTCCAGCAAGCTGAGGACAAGCACCGCGACTATGTAGCGGGAGTCACCTTCAAAATGGAGAGTCAAAGGGAGGCGGATAAACTCGCCACTCAGGCCGCTGTGACAAAGCGGTAAAGGACGCGGCAGACAGATTCAGAGTCCTAGCTAAGAAGAAGATTTCCCGCGAACTAAAGAACCAACTTGAAGAGCTTACTGTGGCTGGTCGTCTACTCCCCATTCCGCCTCCAGTTCAAGTCCCTGATACACAAAATTCCTCGCCATCTCTTGCTGTTCCTGATGCTGCTACCTCAGTGCTACCTCTAGGTACTCCCAGTTCAGTCACCTCCCCCATCGAGGTGGATGATGATTCCAACGCCACGGTGGAAGTTGCTGAGGTTTCTTCCCAGCAGGAGGGGGTTGAAGGGCAGTAGTGAATCGTTGAAAAATGTAGTTTTGTAGTTTTGTTCTTTTAATGTTCACCATCCAACAGTATACTTTTGAAGTTTGTATATTTACATTCTATGCCTAGTTTTCTGGTATGCCCAGCAGGTACTCAGCCAAATGTAGCTTGTCTTCTATTTTCACTTCATCTCATTTTTTAGGCTCATAGTATGAGATCACCACCTCCCTATTTGAGCAAACAATCATAACATTTTTTAATTCCCATTACAAAAAATTGGACTTTGCCCTCGCTTATTTCATCTCATTGCAATTTATTTTTGCTGTGAAACCTGGTGGGGGCAACTCAACTTTGCCCCTAGTTTGATTTGGACATACAATCCACGAAGGGTTACCCCGCTGTTTTTGGTCGGCTGTGAAGCCTGGTGGGGCAGCTCAACTTGCCCCCAAGTTGATTTGAACATACAATCCGCGAAGGGCTCCCCCCCCTGTTGTCTTTGGTCGGCAGTGCAGCCTGGTGGGGGTATCTCAATTTGCCCCCAAGTTGATTTGAACATACAATCCGCGAAGGGCTCCCTGTTGTCTTTGGTTTGGTCAAGGCACTGGTGGGGGTATCTCAATTTGCCCCCAAGTTGATTTGGACATATAGTCCGCGAAGGGCTCCCTCACTGTCTTTGGTCGCCTGTGAAGCCTAGTGGGGGCAGCTCAATTTGCCCCCAAGTTGATTTGGACATACAGTCTGCGAAGGGTTACTCCCCCCCCCCCCCCCCTGATAAGAGACCAAAACTGTAGTTTTAACCCCTTAATAATAATACTTTTAGACCAATTATACGAGTAATAAATAAGAGTTAATGCTAATTATGTGTTTTTATGTATTTCAGACATTGAAGTCAATTATGTGCAAAAATATGCCACTTTGGCGATATAAAGGAGCAAGGGTTAGTTGCTAAGAAGTTCTGTGATTAAAGGCCAAGACAAGCCGAAACAGCACACAAAAGTTAGCATAACTTCCGAAGATCGTATCTTTGGACTTAGGCCTCGGAATTGGGCGTACCTTATGTAAAAACGACCGGCTCGAAGAGAGATTTCCAATGGTCCAAACCTTAACCCAATCAGAGGAGAAAAAGTGGACGAAAAGCTTGTTGAAGTCAAAGCCAACTGAAAAGGGCCCTGTGGACTGAAGAAATTGTGCTTTGGGCTTGATTTTCCAGCCCAAAACATGGACCCTCAGCCCATGCATGAAAATATGGATCTGATCTCCTCCATTTCCACACACAAGACTTAGCTCTTAAGTATCAATTAGCTTAAGATAGAAAGTAGCTTCTAGATCTAGTTTTGAGTTTTTGAATTAGTTAATTAATTAGTTTCCATTCCATTAATTAGTTTCATTCCTTGTTTTAGATTAGTTATTTGAATCATTGAGTATCATTCATTAGATAAATAAAATAGTTAGTTCTTGTTAAATTCGATCTTTGTTATTTAATGATTGTTTAGATTAATTTCAATTCTTATTATTTAATGATTTCTTAGTTGTTAATTTAGATTTCAATTATTGTTTAGTTAAATTTAATAAAGTTAGAATCTTTATATTATGTCTTATTCAATTTCATATGGAAATGATAGTTTGATGAATCAAGGCTAAACCTCTATTAGAGGGATTTGATGAAGCATTGATGAAAACTTGATTGTGTAGTATAGAATCGTTGTAAGAGTCTATTCCACTCTAGAAGGTCGTTGATTCGCCATAAGAATGGGTGGACGTCCTCATATGAATTGGTAGAGATGCCATGTATAATTTGGGATTAGAACGACCAATTCTTACCGTAAGAACATAAGAATTGGATTACAACAATCTATGCTAGTTTCTTAAGTTGGATTCAAGGTGGATTCAATTCCCCCCATAATTCTTATTCTAGATTCAAACTTTAGTATTCCATAGCATTTCGTAGTATAATTTGTAAAACTCTCATTGACTTTGGTAGGATTGATAGTCGTAGGAAACTTGAATGCTAAAGAACTAGGAGTGGAACGGATCTTCTATTCCAACTCTACTTCAATAGTATCGAGAGTAGAAATCTTTGATAATCACGAGTATAATTCAGTTTTAGTTTTACTTGCATTTAGAGTTTCATCACTTTATTCATTAGTAAACCTATCAATTTTATTATTATCACCTGTTGTCTTTGGTCGGCTGTGAAGCCTGGTGGGGGCAGCTCAACTTGCCCCCAAATTGATTTGGACATACAGTCCACGAAGGGCTCCCCCCCCCCCCCCCACCCCGCTATATTTGGTTAGCTGTGAAGCCTAGTGGGGGCAACTAAACTTTGCCCCTAGTTTGATTTGGACATACAGTCCACAAAGGGCTCCATTTGTCTTTGGTGGTGTGAAGCTGGTGGGGGCAGCTCAACTTGCCCCCAGTTGAATTGGACATATAGTCCGCGAAGGGCTCCTACCCCCCGCTGTCTTTGGTTGGCAGTGAAGTTTGGTGGGAGCAACTTGATTTGGACATATAGTTCGCGAACCTATTTCCTCATTCCATACATATGCTACATTAGAAGAAGTGCTTTCTTTATTTCAAGGATATAATAATGACAGTACAAGATATCATTTCTCGATTCACATATCTCTATTTCAAAGCAAGTATTTTTCTTTCAACTGAAAAACTAAACAAGGCTTCTGCTATTAAAATTTTTCAACATTCTTATGTTCCATGGTTTATCTATCTTTCCCCCTATTGAAGTCTGTAGCTTCTAAGTCCCCGACGTACCCTTCTCCGTCACGACATATGGTCCCTCCTAGTTGGGACCCAGTTTGCCTTCATTCTCCTAGCCTTCTTGGTGGCTGGCGTAACCCGTCGCAGCACCAAATCCCCTACGTTGAAAGTTCGCGGCTTCACACGCTTCTCATATTGTCTTTGCAACTTCCGATGATACTCCTCCAGCTGTATGCGCGCTATATCTCTTTTCTCCTCTACGAAATTCAACTCAGTGGTCAAGATCATCTCATTTTTTCCCGATTCTACAGCTCTGGTTCGTGTCGTTTTCTTTATCATTTCCACTGGTATCATTGCCTCTACTCCATATGCCATTGAGAATGGTGATTCATTTGTGGAGGTTCACGGTGTTGTGCGATAAGCCCATAGTACGTGATTCAATTGGTCAACCCATGCTCCTTTCCGCTCCTCCAACTTTCTCTTGAGATTATCCATTATGATTTTTATTTGATGACTTTGCTTGTCCATTTCCTTTCGGATTGTAGGGGGCTGAGAACCCTTACTTCACTTTGAACGCCTGAAGGAACTTTCGGACCTTTCCCCCAGTAAATTGCGTTCCGTTATCCGCGATGATGATATGTGGCAATCCGAACTTACAGATGATATTCTCCCACAGAAACTTGTTCACATTTTCTTCCTTGACTTGTTGTAGGGCCACTCCTTCAACCCACTTGGTAAAATAGTCGGTTGTATCTAACATAAACCTCCTTTTACCGCTGGCCATGGGCAGAGGTCCCACTATATCCATTGCCCACATGGCAAATGGCCACGGGAATAACACACGTGTAACGGCTCAGCTGGTGCATGTATCAGCGGTGCAAATCTCTGGCATTTTTCACATCTCTTGGCATACTCTGTGGCATCCCTCTTCATATGTGGCCAAAAATACCTTTGTGATATCAATCTATGTGTGGTTGTTCGCCCCGTTGAGTGACTTCCACAATGACCTTTGTGCATCTCGGCCAAAATTTCTTGAACCTGTTGCGGCCCTATGCATTTCAACATTGGTCCGCTGAAACTCCTCCTATACAGATCCCCATCTAGTAAGGTGTATCTTTGACTCACCTATTCCATTTTACGCCTCTCCTGTTTGTTTTCTGTCTCTACTCCATCAAGAACGTTTTGATGGGCGTCATCCAACCTGGATCCTTCTCAGTGGTAAACCAAACACCCTCTTCCTCTGTGGTACTTAGTTTACTCAATACCCGTACTTCAATAGATCGACCCTCCATCCCTAGTAGTACTGCCGCCACATCAGCTAATGCGTCGGCATGTGTATTCTCTCCGCGGTTCAAGTGAGTAAACTTAATCTTATTATATTTGCTTGCTTTTCTTTGTAGGACCTCCAAGTATATCGCCATCCTTGGGCAGCGGGCTGCAAACCCCCCATTTACTTGACAAACTACCAGGTTAGAGTCAGAGTAAACAGATAGTTCGCTCATCCCGAGATCTTTTGCCAAATCTAACCCTGCTATTATTGCTTCGTACTCAGACTCATTATTAGAAGCCGCAAATCCCAATTTCATCAATAACTCTAGCCTAGTGTTCTCAGGCGTAACCAGGACGACGCCTATTCTGTTCCCCGTATCTGTAGCAGAGCCATCCGTGAAAACTCTCCAACCGCTCCGCGTATCCCATGGATCCAAGGGGTCGTGGTTAGCTTCTCCCTCTTGTTCCATGACCATTTCCTCTCCCCACGTAGGGTCCTCGGCTGGGAACTCTGCTAAAACTTCGCCATTGCTTGTGCTTTCTCTGCGGTTCTGATTTGGTACTGAATTTCATAGCAACTGAGCATCACTGCCCATTTTAGCATTCTGCCTGACTTCTCTGCCTTCAACGCCTACTTGAGAGGCAGATTGGTTATTACCACCACTGAATGAGCCTCGAAATAAGGTTTCAACTTTAGAGCAGAAAATACCAAAGCCAGAACATATTTTTCGATTCTGCTGTACCGGGTCTCCGCATCCAATATTGTCTTACTCTGAAAGTAAACTAGCGTTTCTATTTTTTCAACAATTTGCACCAAGACTGAGCTTACTACGTACTTTGAGACACCCAAATACAAATACAACTTCTCCCCCTGTTCCGATCATGACAGTAAAGGTGTCTTCCCTAGATAACTTTTCAACTCCTAGAAGGCTTCCTCACACTCCGAAGTCCATTAGAAGTCTGGCGTTTTCCTCAACAACCGATATAACGGTCGGCATCTGTCCGACGATTTGGAAATAAACCTATTGAGTGCTGCGAGCCTCCTAGCCAAACTTTGCACTTCTTTCACATTTTGAGGGGACGACATTTTTATTAGTGATCTAATTTGTTCTGGATTTACTTTTATACCGCGGTGTGTGACTATGTAACCCAAGAATTTTCCATAAGCTACCCCGAAGGTGTATTTCTCGAGATTGAGTTTTAGTTTATGCGTTTGCAGTATGTGAAAAGTCTCTTGAAGACCTTCCAAGTGTTCCTCCTTTGACATGCTTTTTTCCACCATGTTGTCAATATATATCTCCATCCCCTTCCGAATCTTGCCTTCAAACATTTTTTCTCCTAACCGCTGAAATGTAGCTCCAGCATTTTTTAAACCAAAGGGCATCCTGGTGTAACAGTAGGTACCCCCCTCCACCACGAATGTGGTATTTTCTTGATCTGGGTCGTACATGGTGACCTGATTGTACCCCATGGACGCGTCCATGAAAGAAAACACTTTGAAGCCTGCAGTTCTGTCTACCAACTCATCCACCCGCGGCATAGGGTAGCAATCTTTCGGACACTCCTTGTTCACGTCCGTAAAGTCAACACACATTCTGACCTTGCCGTTCTTTTTTGGAACTGCGACCACATTGAATAGCCATTCTGTGAATTCTACCTCCCTTATTATCCCTGCCCCCTTCAGGCGTATAACCTTTTCGCGAATCCCTTCAGCGTACTTGGGTCGTATGCTTCTCATCTTTTGCCTAATAGGCTTAGCATCCTCATTCATGTGCAAGTGATGACATACTAACTCTGGGTCTATACCCGTGATATCCTCAATTACCCATGCAAATACATCTGTATTTTCTGCCAGAAACTGCACTAACTTACTTTTCCACTCTTCCGGCAAGTCAGACCCAATTGATGTAAACTTATCCTCTTCTCCCTCCCCCAGGTTCACTATCTCAACTTCATCCAAAGTTTTCGGACCCAACGGCGGCTCGCAAAAATTTTTTGCCGCCGCCTCCTGTAATTGCTACACTGATCCTTGTTCATGAGACGACCCCTCCCCTTGCGCTCCACGGACCATACCCTTCACCATCACCTGCTGGATGTTCTGCGCTGCCATTTGATCCCCTCTTATTTCATATGTTCCCCCATTCATGGGGAAGCGGATCACCTGGTAGTATGTCGATGGGATGGCCTTCATTTCATGGATTCATCTTCTCCCTAAAATTGCATTATATTGTGAACTAGTGTCCACCACCATAAACCGAGTGAATACAGTCGCCGGACCTGCTGTTACGAGTAGCATCAACTCCCCTATGGGCTCTGTCATACTGCCATTGAACCCATACAAATTGGTTTGAGGAGCTTTTAACTGACTTCTATCGATGGCCATCTCTTCCATGGCCCCTTTAAATAGCAAATCCACTGAACTGCCGCAGTCCACCAATACCCTTCTTACTAGATAATTTCCCATCACTATGGTAATTACCAAGGCGTCCTCATGTGGTGAAATTACTGACCCTTTTGGGGTGAACATTATGTTTCCCTCGACCATCGTGGCACTACCGACTAACCGAGGTATGCTCACCACCTCATTCACTTGTTGTAAACTCGCTGTCTTCCTCATCTTGTCTTTGTGTGCATTCCTTCACAGCGTCTCTCCACTAAAAATGATATTGATAATACCTAGAATTCTAGCCGGAGCTGGCACTCTCTCTGCCTGATGAACTTCTGCGACAAACTCCCTGAGCATCCCCTTTTCAATCATTCTTTCTACTAACCACTTCAAGGCATAACATTCATTAGTGGCATGGTTTCTGATTTGATGATACTCGCAAAAAGGCTTCCCCTCTATCTCCCCTGGGGTACTCCGCGGCCCCTCATAATATTGCTACCCCTTAATTAGTGGCAAGATTTCCTCTAAGGGTCTGTTAAGAGGAGTCTGTTCTATTTTGCGGTATGGCTTCCTCTCTCGGATATCCCTTCTGCCACGATCCCCCATCCTCTCTGGACCTTGGTTTTCCCCTTTGTAAGATCCTCTCTCTCTGTTCTCTTCCCCTTTACCCTTTTAGTCATCTATGTTAACCTCTTGCACGACCTTCCTTGACTTCTTTTGTTCCTTCGCAGTCCTCTACATTATATCCTCATATCGTATGTATTTTTCTACCTTTGGATACAGAGCGTGCAAAGTAGTGATTTCGATTTTGGAAATCGACTCATGAACTCTAGTTCCCGACCTCAAGCCGTGCTGGAAGGCTATGACTGCCGTATGTTCCTCCAGATTTTCCACTCTCAGTGTCTCCTCCTTGAATCTGCACAAAAATTCCCTTAATGATTATGCGGACCTTTGTTTGATGTTGAACAGAGCCGCGATATCAACCACCCTTCTCTTCTGGTGAATGAAATGATCAACAAATGCGCGCTCCAGCTCTTCAAACCCTTTGATACTCCACAAAGCCAACCGATAATACCAATCCGAGGCTCCCCCCTTAAGACTGGCGGGGAACATCATGCATTGAAGCCTATCATACTTGCTCTCCTGCCATAACGGCGTCTGTTGCCGAAAATGGTGCAAATGATCAGTTGGGTCTCCCTTCCCATCATATTGTTCAAACGGGCTTTGAGAACCTCTTGGGTACTTCAGAATTCCATATTGAATCTGCCAGCGGATTTTTATTAAGGCTCGCCACCTCCTTATGCACAGCAGTCTGGTTCGCTCTTTCTGCTACGCTGTTCATTTCCTTATCTTTCTCAATCATTGCCTGTACTATCTCCAAAGTAATTCCCACTGTTGGTTCGGCGTCCAGAGGCAGGTCCTCCTCATTATCCCCCTCCACTTCACTACCCCGAGGATCCCCTTGCTCTGTTTCATCACGTATAGTCTCCCTTTCCTTATTTAACTCATCATTCTCATTCCTTAGCCTAACTATCTCCTCTTGAAGAAGTCTGGTAGCGTCTGCCACCACGTCTGATATTTGTTCCTCTCCTACCCCTTCTATCTCAGCGCTCTCTACTTCCTCGACGACTTCTCTAACTGCTCCTTTCTTAGGTCTTCCTACCCCTCTTTTTGCTACTGTGTCCATTTTCCAAGTAGTCCCCACAGACGGTGCCAAATGTATTGTCTTTTATTACAACCTCTAATATTACTAGTCTTAACCCTTTCTCTTCTCTCTTTACTTTTTTCCTTTTCTTTTCTCCCCTTATTCACCTTACACTTTTTTCTTTATATCTCTCTCCCTTTCTAACCGCTCCCTTTCATCCGTTCATCTCTCCTCATCCTACGTTTCTTACCTCTCCACCTGTCCCTCAATGCTCACCGCAGTTCTCAGTAGTTAGGTTTCCGCGGCTCCGATCCGCTGCAACCTGTTATCTCTTTCTTATTCGGCATACGACCCACTGGCCTCCAATGACCCTTTATGTCTTCTATATTGACCACTACATACCTCTTGCCCTTTTTCTCTTCCCTCACCGCAGTTCTCGGTAGTTAGGCTTCCGCGGTTCGGATCCGTTGCAACTTGTCTTAGCTTCCCTATTCCGCATACGGCCCCCTGACCACCAATGACATCTCGTGTCACGAATATGACCCCTACAATATGGCTAGTTACTTTACCAGCAAACTCTATGTAAACTTTTGGACCAATTACCTCGGTACATTCTCCTCTTAATTTGATAAGATTTTACTAAACGAAATGACAATTTCAGTGGATTGTTACTAAGGCATGGTTTGTCTTTTGTTTTCAAAACCACTCAAATGTCCCGACACTTTTTTCTTTAACCTCTAAAATTACGTATTTATCTCAATATATATATATATACTTAAAAAGACAGGGTACCAAAGCATCACTTCAATACCTTGTAAGGGCATCTCCAATGGGGGTATAAAATTACACCTCCACATAGGCGCCACCTAGGTGCCATTAGGATTTTACTACTCCAATTATAAATTATTGTAGAGTCCATAAATATCCACTCTCTATTGTTCCCAATGGAAAAGTGTAAAAAAGTTCAATTTTAAACTCGGACGTCACTTCAAGTGACGTCCCTCTTTAAATTAAAATGGAACGTCACTTCAAGTGACGTTGGAGGTTAAATTTTCAAATTGTGACTTTAGAAATAGATAGGGACAACACTCCAAGTGACGTCCGAATTTGTTTTTACTCAGACGTCTGTTTGAGTGTCGCCCGGGATTTTTATTAGCTGATAGCGAGAGGGGGAATTCCCCACCCTCTCTATCAACTAATACTCTATTAGGGCATCTCCAATGGGGGGTGTAAACCGTATAGAGCGGAAATTTTACACCCCAAATGTCAAAAAACTCTTTCCAATGGGGGTGTTATACCGTAGGTAATAGAGTATTAGTTAATAGAGAGGGTGGGGAATTCTCCCTCTCACTATCAGCTAATAAAAAGCCCGGGCGACACTCGAACAGACGTCTGAGTAAAAACAAATTCGGATGTCACTTGGAGTGTCGTCCCTATCTATTTCTAAAGTCACAATTTAAAAAATTTAAACTCGGACGTCACTTGAAATGACATCTCACTTTAATTTAAAGAGGGCCGGGACGACGTCCGAGTTTAAAATTGATTTTTTTTACATTTTTCCATTGGGAACAATAGAGAGTGGATATTTAAGGACTCTACAATAATTTACAATTGGAGCATTAAAATCCTAATGACACCTAGATGACGGCTATGTGGAGGTGTAATTTTACACCTCCCATTGGAGATGCCCTTACCTACAGTATAACACCTCCATTGGAAAGAGTTTTTTGACATTTGGAATGTAAAATTTCCACTCTATACGGTTTACACCCCCCATCAAAGATGCCCCCACTCTATAAGTTGTACTATTTTTTACCTATTTTTAAGAGCATTTTTTAATACCTTTCAATCTTTCATAAGCCAAAAAAAAAAAATCAGTCCGAGTCCAAAGGCCTACCTAAGTCTGAGCCCGACCCCAAGGCCCAAAACATCGATTGGGCTTGAGCCCATCAGCATCTGCCTTTTTTTTTACCTATCTTCATTTCACAGTTCACACGCTTCTCTCTCTCCGTTTCTGCTGAAACAACAATGAACAGCTTCACCTTCACTTTCCACCTTTCTACTTCAAACAAACTCTTTCTCTTTAACAATTCTCTCTTCTATAATAATGAGCACATCCTCAAAACAGAGTTCATAGTGCTCACTAAACGCACCAGTGGTAGAAGTATGCAAAGTCTTCAAATTGAAACTTTGTTGTCAAACTTCAGAACCAGAAGCTGTAACTCTTCTTACTCAAGTAAGCTCAACATTATTATTTGCATATGTTTGTTCATGAGTTGGTGTTGTTATTATGGTGTCTTGGTGTATGTGGAAACTGAGGTCTGGGATTTTTAGTGTTTGAGTTAACTGCTGTGTTTGTTATATTCTTCAAGTTTTGTTTTTTCTCATATCTGGTTATGCTTCTGTTAATTCTGGTTAATGACTGTCTTAGGAAAGTTTAAGTTTTTTGTATTTTTAGCCTTGCTTCTTGTGTTTTTTACCCCCTCCCCAAAGTTTTCAGGTTTCTAGATGATATTTTTTTTTATTACTACTTGTTTGGGTTCATTGGTATGCTGGAAACTATGTTTAGGTGTCCACGCAAGCAGCATAGGTACTGCCCAAGTGGAAGAACAAGCTGAGGTTGAAATTGCGGAAGGATACACCATTACTCAATTTTGTGATAAAATTATTGATGTCTTTTGAATGAGAAGCCACTAACCAAGGATTGGAGGAAGCTGTTGGTGTTTAGAGAGGAATGGAATAAATACCGAGAAAGCTTTTATAATCGATGTAGGTCAAGGGCCGATAGGGAGGATGATCCGGTTATGAGGCAGAAACTTGTTGTACTAAGTAGAAAGGTGAAGAAGGTAAGCCCTTTAGTTTTTATTATTGAAGATTGGTTAAGTCTTTCCTCGGATGTTTAAATTGCTATACAAGCTTTGATGTTAAATGGTTTTATGCTGTATTGCTGTTCGACAATGAGTGATGTTTGCAGATTGATAATGAAATGGAGAGGCATGCTGAACTTCTAAAAGAGATTGAGCAAAGCCCAACAGATATTAATACAGTTGTAGCTATGCGGCGCAAGGACTTCACTCGGGAATTTTTTCGTCATCTTACTCTACTCTCAGAGACCTATGATAGCTTAGAGGATCGTGATGGTAATAAAACAACACTTTGTGAATACTCTTTAAGTCGTTATTTATAGAGTTTGTAATCATTGGATGAATATTTCCATTTAATAGTGTTTCGTAAAGTATGTTTAAAGTTTTTCATCTCCAAATACATGTAGTCAAACTTGGACAAGTAGCTGATGAAAATTTACTTGGTCCACAATCTTCTTTTACCCTAATGGAGATCATATCAGATATTAAACATATGAGAAGGCTATAAATGCATGAATAGTATTTGTACCATTATCTTCTCAATGACTACTATATGTCTTGTAACGCATCTTATTAGCCTCAATCCTGAGTTATGTTCCTTTTTTTTCCCTTTCATATAATTTGTTTAACAAATGGAAATATTATTTTCTGTTCCTCTCTTCCTTTTCAATGTGTCTTAATTACCGTATCAGATTCCAATTGTAATTCCATTACCCTATAGACAGACCAAATCACGTAGAAATGTATCATCCGCTATTGTTTTGTCTTGTATTTTAGATGTCCTCACTAAAAAATTGGTTTTAGTTACAGTGATGATGAATTCTTTCTCCTTTAGAAGTAATAATAATATTTTGGGATCTAGCTTTGTGAGTAAGGTATCATCAAATTTTCTTTTATATGTTTCCCATGTATAACATCCTTATGAGGCCATTTATTTGTGTAAGCAGCGGTGGCCAGGCTTGCTGCTAGGTGCCTCTCTGCGGTCTGTGCTTATGATAACACCATAGAGAATGCAGAGACGTTAGATTTTGCTCAAGCAAAATTCGATGATATCCTCAACTCTCCCTCATTAGATGTGGCTTGTGAAAAAATCAAAAGCCTGGCCAAAGCAAAGGAGCTGGATTCCTCTCTGATCTTATTGATAAACAGTGCTTGGGCTGCTGCCAAAGAATCCACAACCATGAAGAACGAGGTACAGATTACAAACTGCCTCAAAACTAAGGAAAATTATAATAAACTCAGGTTACTTTAACTCATGTTCAAGATGGTTTTCTGATTTTTGGTCCAAAAAATTTATAAAGTTATCTTATTCTAATTGGTAAACAACATCGACAACCAGGATTGGGGTCACGAAAGTATTAAACTTAAGTCTATAGGGTATTTGTTTTTGATAATATTCTACAGGTAATTATCCTTTATAAATAACCTATAAGATATATTTTTAGTTACTTCATTGTGATAGCAGTAACCAGATAATCTCAATCTAAATGGTTGCTACGTTTGCGGGCAGTGCCACATTTCTGCTTGCCTTTTGAACTAGGTCATCATATGCTCCGCTAGTTCTTTTGGTCAATCCTGTTGCTTAATTAAGGATCACCAATCTATATGCTTGAAAGTTGAAACAGAAATGTAACGTTGGCCGTGATTCTCTAATTTGTCTGCTGCTTCAGTGTATTCTTTGAGGAACTGGTCTAAGGATGCCTGTAGGCTGTAGCTTTGGATTGATCTTGTACCATTGTTGTCTTTTCATTTTAGATACTCCAAGGAGCATGACATAAATATATGTGGTTTTCGTATGGTGGCTTGAGATACTGAAAGAAACAAGATTTGAATTGAATGTTCTTGCTTGTTTAAAATGGAGAAAGGACATATTGTTTTAATTCAGCTATCTCCTATATCAGCTTGCCTTGCTCTCGTACCTAAGCTACTGAAGTTGACTTTTAAAAGGGTTGAAATACTTCTCATTGTGTTATAGTTAAGTTCTTGATTCTAAATTGTGTTAAACATGCATGCAGGTCAAAGACATAATGTATAACATTTACAAGGCTACAAAGAGCAGCCTTAGAAGCATCTCACCGAAAGAGATAAAGCTACTCAAACATCTATTGAATATCACGGATCCAGAAGAACGATTTTCTGCATTGGCTACTGCCTTCTCTCCAGGAGATGAGAATACGGCCAAGGATCCCGATGCCCTGTACACGTAAGTGGATATTCTTGGCTCTGTATATTTGGTGATGGACGGTCTTTGATGTTCAGACTACGATTAATAATAAAATTGGTAGCTTGACATTCTAATTAATGTGTGGTGGTGCAGTACCCCCAAAGAACTACACAAGTGGATTAAGATCATGCTCGACGCATACCATCTGAATAAAGAAGACACTGACATCAGGGAGGCCAAGCAGATGACTGATCCAGTGGTCATCCAGAGACTCTTCATACTCAAAGAAACCATTGAAGAAGAATATTTAAAGCAAACTCCTGAACCGGAAGAAAACTCTAGATAGAATGAGTTTGGAATTATGATCTTATAGAACATGTTTTAAATATGCTCACAGAGCGACAAGCCACTAGAGAATCATCCAGCTTTAGAAATGTTCCTATAACACTATTGTGGGGTCTGAGCTATTCACGCAATGACGCAAGAAACATTGTCTTCCGGAATCCACATTATCCCTGGCAATGGAGGCAGAAAAGGTCGAGGAGGTGTAGTAAGAGATTAAAGGAACTTCAGCTGTGGAATATGGTACTTATAGCTGCTGTCGATTAGTATCATTTTGCTCAAATACAAGAAAGATATCAAGATGGTGTCGACTCGATTGGCATTTCACTGCTTATTTTAATTGCAAGTCAGCTTTGTGATAGAAGTTTCAGGAGCTATTGCAGAAAGTTGGGACTGTTGTCAAGGTTGCATCACTGCATTTGTTTTTTTTCCTTTTTCAAAAGGGGCGCAGTATTGACACCCCACTTTATGGGATTGGCACCCCTTTGGCAAGAAGTAAAATAATAATTGTTATTCTTTATATGTCTCTTTACACCCCACATACCCGATAGTTTTACGGCATCGGTTGTCACGAGATACTATATCCTACTGTAAGTAGTTGTTGCGATATCGTACAATACATGGCATTGGGTTGGCGTGAGATCCCATATCCCACGACAGGGAATTATTGCAGAAGATTTTTTTGTGTTTTTTGTTTTTTTTTTCACTTCAAATTTTACGTATTAAATACACATGATATATAGATGTTTCATTTTCTTTTTTAGAGTTTATTTATACACTCTAAGAACAACACCAAAACTATGGAAAAAAAATGTGCAATGGAGACATAATTTTGCTATCTCGCAGCAAATATTTTCATATATTATAAGAAAAATTTGTGATTAAATTAATGAACAAGAGTTTTGATAATTAACACAAACAAAAATTCTATTTTAGTGAACATGCGACAACTAATTTTATAGAGGGGTGTTAATATCTTGGAATTTGTCAAAAGGGTGCCAATTTCATAAAATAGAGTACTAATACCGCAACCATTTTAAAAAATGTAATAATCCTCGATATAAATGGAGATATTATACCCATAAGGTTTACATGGGTTAGTGTTGTAAGTGCCAAGTAAAAATTGGTGTTTGTGAGTAATCTATCATATTTGTGACCTTTACCCAAATTCTGATTTTATCCCCCAAAAATTGTGGGGATAGAAATGCTTTCTTAGTTTCTTTATATACACATATATGTATTAATTGGCAAAAAAAAAATACTAATTGGCCGGAGCAGCCACACACAAAAAACAATTCAACCGTTTAGGTTTCTCTAATGCAAACGCGAATTGTAACTCCATCAATAGTATCTTTGCTAATTTTCATGAATGGCTTACCCTAATAATTAAGTTATTTTTTGTCAAAATCTGTTTTTTTTTTTTATAACTATCAAATGAATTGAATATAATTATTTAAAAGTCGTCCTTTCAAACACGCCTACACATTTAACTCTTCTTCAGTATGGTTTTGATATAAGTTTTTTTTCATTAATGGGAACTTTGATTATTCTCAAAATCTTAACGCATTGTAATCTAGTTTTTTTTTTCTTTTCAATGTGTAAAGGGGAAATATAATATGTTAATAGTACTGATTTCGTAGTTCGGTTATTTACTAATTTTATTTGGATCATAAGTTTGGCATTTATAGCCACAAATAAGCCACCATTTTCTAAAGGCAACCACCATATAACAAATATTCTTTTTAGCTGCCACCATCTATTCAACAAGGAGATTGTTTCCCATATTCTTTGGACCCAAGTATTGGAAAAAAGCCCATCCATAAAAAGTCCAACTTGTCGCCAAAGAAACAAATAATGATATTAAATGACATTTCTACCATGACAAAAACCTTTAAGCACATGAGAAAGCAATAGAACCAAAACCGTCATTTCAACAAACAAACGACTTGGCCCACATTTAACAAGCGGTGAACAAGTATCCACACATTTCCAGAATCAACCGGGGACACCTGTTCTCTCTGTTATTTTATATCCACCGAAAAAAATAACAACTTCATTTTCTCACTCTTTTCATCATCATCCTCAAAAACCCTGACACACCTTAAACCCTGACACCTTTCTTTCTTTCTATCATCTCGTTTCTCTATAAGATTTCTCTAAAGGATGGCTACTTCGGTTCTACTCAGATCCTTAAGACGCCGTGATCTAGCTACTTCTTCTTATACATGCGTATGTTGTTGTTGTTGTTGTTTTTTTTGTTTTTTTTTGTCTATAGTTATCGTTTTTACTGTGATTTTGTTGAAAATGGTTTAATTCAAGTAACACTTTTACATGTTTTTTTTAACTGATGCTGTCTTACTTGATATAAAAAAAAAAACTCGGAACTTTAGATTGAATGTTAGAGGAAATTATTATACTTGGTAATGGGATGACTTTTTTGTGGAAGTGAATGATGATCATTGTTTGTGTTGCAGCTCAATGGCAATGTTAAGAACTCATTTGTCAGTTCACCTTTTGGCCAGACATGGGCAAGTCTGACAAGACCATTCAGGTACATTGGAGTTGTTTTGATGCTTACTTCCTGTATTCTCTAAGCCAATGTTTTTTTTTTAGAACTACTGAAGTTTATGTATTTATGCAGCTCAAAGCCTCCTGCAAATGATATCGTTGGTATTGATTTGGGTACCACCAATTCGTGTGTGGCAGTCATGGAAGGAAAGGTATAAGACTCTTTTTCCGCATTGTAAAATAGTTTGCTTGCTTAAAGCTGTTACTTATTTGTGCTGGTTGTATGTGAAGGCCCCCAAGGTTATTGAAAACTCAGAAGGAGCTCGAACCACTCCATCAGTGGTAGCCTTTACCCCGAAGGGGGAGCTTCTTGTGGGTACTCCTGCTAAGCGTCAGGCTGTGACGAACCCTACAAACACTATTTTTGGGACTAAGCGTCTGATTGGCAGAAAGTTTGATGACCCTCAGACACAGAAAGAAATGAAAATGGTTCCATACAAGATAGTAAAGGCTCCAAATGGGGATGCTTGGGTCGAGGCCAATGGAAAACAGTACTCCCCGAGCCAGATTGGAGCTTTCATTTTAACAAAAATGAAGGAAACTGCAGAGGCTTACTTGGGAAAGTCGGTTTCGAAAGCCGTGATTACAGTTCCAGCTTACTTCAATGATGCTCAGAGGCAAGCCACAAAGGATGCAGGAAGGATTGCAGGTCTTATTGTGGAGAGAATAATTAATGAGCCTACTGCTGCAGCACTTTCCTATGGGGTAAATAACAAGGAGGGCCTTATAGCTGTCTTTGATCTTGGTGGTGGAACTTTTGATGTTTCCATACTGGAAATCTCCAATGGAGTTTTTGAGGTATGTCTGTAAAAAAATTATCTTTTCTAGAAAATCATGTTTGCTTTATTTAAAGGGTTGTCTCTTCAAAAATTCATCTCGTTCAGGTCAAATCAACAAATGGTGATACTTTCTTGGGTGGGGAGGACTTTGACAATACCATACTAGAGTATTTGGTGAGTGAGTTTAAGAAAACTGAGGGGATTGATCTTACAAAGGACAGATTGGCTCTCCAGAGGCTTCGGGAAGCAGCTGAGAAAGCTAAGATAGAACTCTCTTCTACAACACAGACTGAAATCAATCTACCTTTCATAACTGCTGATGCATCAGGCGCTAAACATTTGAATATTACCCTGACTAGGTCAAAGTTTGAGAGTTTGGTTAGCGACTTGATTGAGAGGACTAGAGGCCCCTGTAAGAGCTGCTTGAAAGATGCTGGTATTATTACCAAGGATGTGGATGAGGTACTTCTTGTAGGAGGGATGACGAGAGTTCCCAAGGTTCAAGAAGTTGTTGCAGAGATATTTGGGAAGGCTCCAAGCAAGGGAGTGAATCCTGATGAAGCTGTTGCAATGGGTGCTGCAATACAAGGTGGCATACTTCGTGGAGATGTGAAGGAGCTTCTTCTCTTGGATGTCAGCCCTCTGTCTCTTGGTATTGAAACTTTGGGTGGCATTTTCACGAGGCTTATTAACAGGAATACTACTATACCTACAAAGAAGAGTCAGGTCAGTCTTCTAGCCTCTGCCATGTGACTCGAAGAGGTTTATATTAATACTTCTGCATATAGAGTATGACAGTCTTTGTTATTGTTGATCACAAATAATTCGGACTGCATTTAAGTTGGATCTCATTTACACCTTTAGAGTGTCTTTTGGCCTGTCCTTGTAGTCCATTCATTTAATAAGCATCGTAGCACATCTAGTGATTGGGAGTTATTGGTTTGACTGTGCTTTTGTTCTTCACGAAGTGAAAGTGCATCTTTCAACCTACTGTATAGCCGGGAGTCTTCTACACTCGTGTAGTTAGTATGCTCGAAGATGCACTCCATTATCTAATGTTGTGATTTCCTTGAGACCTTCTCTATGTGGCGTACTAGCTTTTTCAGGTTGAAGCAGTTCGCTGTTGGCAGATCACTAGGTGTATCTTGCATGTTTTAGTATTTACTATATGATTTCCAACTTTTAATAAGATGCTTGAGTTGTGCAGGTATTCTCCACAGCAGCTGATAACCAGACTCAGGTCGGTGTTAAAGTCCTGCAAGGTGAGCGGGAAATGGCGTCTGACAATAAGCTCTTGGGGGAGTTTGAGCTTATGGGGATCCCACCTGCTCCTAGAGGCGTTCCCCAGATTGAGGTCACGTTTGACATTGATGCCAATGGTATTGTGACCGTTTCTGCCAAGGACAAATCTACGGGAAAGGAGCAGCAGATTACAATCAAGTCATCAGGAGGGCTGTCTGAGGATGAGATTGAGAAAATGGTAAGGGAAGCTGAGTTGCATGCTCAGAAGGACCAAGAAAGGAAAACACTCATTGACATCAGGAACACAGCTGACACAACCATCTACAGCATTGAGAAAAGCTTGAATGAGTACAGGGACAAGATCCCTGCTGAAGTTGCAACGGAAATTGAAACTGCAGTTTCAGACCTCAGGACAGCTGTGGTGGGTGACAACGCGGATGAGATCAAGGCAAAACTTGATGCTGCCAACAAGGCTGTCTCCAAGATTGGGCAGCACATGTCAGGCGGTTCGGGTGGATCTGGGTCAGGAGGTCCATCTCAAGGTGGTGATCAACCACCAGAGGCAGAATATGAAGAAGTAAAGAAGTAACTCTATGTAAGTACTTAGGTTTTCTCAGTAAGTTCATTATAACAGCTTCAGATGTTGTCAAATCTTCAAAACTTTTTTTTGTTTTTAGTTTTTTAGAGGCGCAATATGTAAGAAAACTAGACTTTGAGAATTAGAAATGCAATCATGGAACTGCCATTGCCACATAGTCTAATTGTCATTAGCAGTTCCATAGGGTGTATTATGGCTGTCAGGTTTTGTCTTCAATGTATAAGTCTCTCTCTCTCTCTCTTTCTCTGTTTTATGTGTTTTGAGGATATATCAGAATATGTTATGGGCTGTCTGGTTTTTTCTTCAATGTACAAGGCTCTCTCTCTCTCTCTGGCCTTGTTTGTCGAGGATATCAGTATATCACTATATGTTGGGGTGTATTATGGGCCGTCCGGTTTTTTCTTCAATGTATAAGTCTCTCTCTCTCTGGCCTTGTGTATGTGTTTGTGTGATGATATCAGTATTCTGAGTGTGCTGATCAGTGTGGCCCGATAAATTTGGGTGACTTTCGTATGTACCCCTTGATTGCTGAACTTTTGTTCTGACATGTGGTCAGATTTGTTGCCCCTCAATTCCCTTTCAGTTAAATGGTTTAGATAATAGCTGTTGTTTTGTCATTTGTTGGTTTTGGTGTCGCTGTAATGGTATAAAACATTTGCATGCAGTCTCAGGCTATGCTTGCTGGGCTTGTGTAAAGCAAATTCAAGGTTACAACTTACAAGTTGTCATATATGGACAAGGCTTGTTCTTGGTTTTAAATGTGGCTAGGAGACAGTTAGGGTGTTAGTCGCTAATTTACTTGAGATGTTTGATTAGGCGAAGTTGTTGCCTTCAGCGCTTATCTAGTTTTACTGTTTTGGTGACACTTAAAAATGAAGAAAATCGGAAATATATGTCCCGTTGGTCTTATGATGTTTGAAAACAATATGCCACCAGCGAGTGCACAATTTGGTCAGTAAGTTTATCATGGTTTTGTACTTTTGTTGATTATAACATGTTTGTGAGGTGACGTTCAGGTAGCATACCGAATGCTATTACGAAACCCATTGTGTATGCAAAAGATGCTATACATGCAGTGCCAACAGCATGATTAGTTGTTACTTAACAAAATAAAAATGAGCAACGTAGACTATGTTTTAAATATAGTTCCCTGTAATTTACCATAAAGAGAACTTTAAATTCTTCTTATTCTTTCTATATTCTATATTTTCATTTTTGCATAATTATGTATAGACGTAGTGTAATGCACCAATGAATGTTTTTGTGAGGTTTGTCATAGGATAACTTATGCTATTGAGATGTTCTCGCATTATATCTTTGTGTACCACTCTCATGGCAATACTTGATAACTGATATATCACTTGTGGTACTAAATACTTGATAACTGATATATCTCCTTGAGATGTTCTCGGCAATACTTGATAAGTGATATATCACTTGTGGTACTAACTGATATATGAGATGTTCTCGGCAATACTTGATAACTGATATATCACCTGTGGTACTACAAGCAGTTCGATGTGGACAGGACAGCACTTAGTTTTACGGGTTTTCATCTCCGACTCATTATGACGGCCTATGGAACATGTTCCCTTGCCTTCTCTATAACTCAGAATAATTCTCGCTTACAATTGCAATCCTTTTTGATAATGGCTTACAAATGCTAACTTAGTATTTGAAAAAAAAAAAAAAAAAAAAATCAGAAGACTTTATATGTCGTAATTAGACATTGCACACACCAGGACAGCAACACCCGTCTTCCCATTCCCACCAAGAAAGCTCTCATATAGACATGATTCGTGGTTAGAACTTTGAATGTTAACATATCACAGTGAAACAATCCTTCCAATATATAATCTAAAAAGAACTTTTAAAGGAAGTAAACATATAGTAAGACGTTTATTTCTGACACAAAAAAGCCTCAAACAGGAAAGAGCCAAATCCATAATTAGTCCTACAATCCTATCCAATAATATTGGAGTTCATAAAGCACAACATAACTCAGAACTTTATCAGTCTTGCACATAGCCATGCAAAAATGAAATACACAATTTCTTATATCACCAAACTATCAATGAAAAAGACTAACTTCCTCGTAAAAATAATGATATCATCTGTGTCTAACATTTACTTTTTCACCTCTTCATACTCTGCCTCTGGTGGGGGTTGGTCACTACCCTGAGATGGACCCCCTGATCCAGACTCGCCAGAACTGCCTGACATGTGCTGCCCAATCTTCGAAACGGCCTTGTTGGCAGCATCAAGCTTCGCCTTGATGGCATCTAAGTCATCAGCACCGAGTGCATTCCTAAGTTCTGAAACTGCTGTTTCAATTTCTGTTGCAACTTCAGCAGGAATCTTGTCCCTGTACTCATTCAAACTCTTCTCTATGCTATAGCTGGTTGTATCAGCAGTATTCCTCAACTCTATAAGTTCTTTCTTTTCCTGGTCCTTTTGAGCATGCAACTCGGCCTCCTTCACCATTTTCTCAATTTCATCTTCAGACAGTCCTCCTGACGACTTAATTGTAATTTGCTGTTCTTTCCCAGTAGCTTTGTCTTTGGCAGAAACGGTCACGATACCATTGGCATCAATGTCAAACGTGACCTCAATCTGGGGCAATCCTCTAGGAGCAGGTGGAATACCCATGAGGTCAAATTCACCAAGGAGCTTGTTGTCAGAAGCCATCTGCCGCTCACCTTGCATCACACGAATACCCACCTGAGTCTGGTTGTCAGCCGCAGTGGAGAATACCTACAAACCACATGCTCAAGTTAGCAGTCGAAATCATGTGAGGTTCTCAATGTACAAATAAACATACCAATACCATTAAAACATAGACTAAAAAGAAACTGAATGATAATGCTTAATACAGTAAACATCAGTATAAGAGTTGTTCATGCAAAAAAGAACATTCCAACACCCTTGGTTGAACTTGAACTACAGCAAGTTGAATTACCAGAGAACATGCAAATCTATAAAGATAAATGGAAAAAAGTTGCAGTACACTGATTGCCAAAAGAAGAATACAGTTTAAAGAATAAATGACATTTTCTCTGATCCAAGTACCAACTTCCTCAAAACTGGTTGCAAAAGTCTATTTAAAAGAACAAGCTCAAAACATGATACCAACGTCCACAAAACTAGTTGCATCAGTCTACAAAATTAACAGGCTCAAAACATGGGGAACAGAAACACACCGAACAAAAATGTACACGATTAACCTTTTCGAACTGATTCTAGCATAACATGTGCTAGTTAAGTGTAACACAAACTTTAAAAAAGAACAATGCCAAACATGTATATATTCAATTTCATGTACATATGATGCTCGGACAGGACAAAAAAAACACAAAAAACAAAAACAAAATACGAATAGACATGTAGCTAAAAGCACATGTAAAACTCAACTTCAGTAACCAAAACTGGAAGACAAATGAGCTTACCTGACTTTTCTTAGTGGGAATTGTAGTGTTCCTGTTGATCAACTTTGTGAAGATACCACCCAGAGTCTCAAGACCTAGGGATAGAGGTGTGACATCCAAGAGAAGAAGCTCCTTGACATCTCCACGAAGTATGCCACCTTGTATTGCAGCACCCATAGCAACAGCTTCATCAGGATTCACTCCCTTGCTTGGAGCCTTCCCAAATATCTCTGCGACAACTTCTTGAACTTTGGGAACTCTCGTCATCCCTCCTACAAGAAGTACCTCATCCACCTCCTTGGTAGTAATACCAGCATCTTTCAAGCAGCTCTGACATGGGTTTCTAGTCCTCTCAATCAAGTTGCTAACCAAAGTCTCAAACTTTGACCTAGTTAGTGTGATATTCAAATGTTTTGCACCCGATGCATCAGCAGTGATGAAAGGCAGGTTGATCTCAGTCTGTGAAGTGGATGAGAGTTCTATCTTAGCTTTCTCAGCTGCTTCTCGGAGCCTCTGGAGGGCCAACTTGTCTTTTGTAAGATCAATAGACTCAGCTTTCTTAAACTCATTCACCAAATATTCCAGTAAGGTATTGTCAAAGTCCTCCCCACCCAAAAAAGTATCACCATTTGTTGATTTAACCTGAATGAGAAGAAATTTTGTGAGACTCAACTTAAAATCAAGCATAAAACAATTCCTAGAAAAGACAACGACTTAGAACCCATACCTCAAACACACCATTGGAGATTTCCAATATGGAAACATCAAAAGTACCACCACCAAGATCAAAGACAGCTATAAGGCCCTCCTTGTTATTTACTCCATAGGAAAGTGCAGCCGCAGTAGGCTCATTGATAATTCTCTCTACATTTAATCCTGCAATCCTTCCCGCGTCTTTAGTCGCTTGCCTCTGAGCGTCATTAAAGTATGCTGGAACTGTAATTACGGCTTTGGAAACCGACTTCCCCAAATAAGCCTCTGCAGTTTCCTTCATCTTTGTCAAAACAAAAGCTCCAATCTGACTTGGTGAATACTGTTGTCCATTGGCCTCAACCCAAGCATCTCCATTTGGAGCCTTTACTATCTTGTATGGAACCATTTTCATTTCTTTTTGTGTCTGTGGGTCATCAAACCTTCTGCCAATCAGACGCTTAGTCCCAGAGACCGTGTTTGTCGGGTTTGTTACAGACTGACGCTTGGCAGGAGTGCCAACGAGAAGTTCCCCCTTTTGGTTGAAGGCTACCACTGATGGAGTGGTTCGAGCACCTTCTGAATTTTCAATCACCTTTGCAGACTGCATACATGACAAGAACAAATAAGAAACAACCTTAACTAAGTAAACTACTGGAGAATTGACAAGTCTCATACCTTCCCTTCCATGACAGAAACACACGAATTGGTGGTACCCAAATCGATACCGATAATATCATTTCCAGCAGGCTTTGAACTGCACAAAGTCAGAAACTTAGTTATTTCATCAAAGAAACAATATAGAAATTAAAGAATAGTTGTAGTGGATATCATAACAACTCTCTCTTGTACCTGAATGGTCTTGCTAGGCTCGCCCATTTTTGGCCGAAAGTCGAACTGGCCAATGAGTTCTTAACATTGCCACTGAGCTGCAAAGCAAGAGATATATACAATAAGATAAAATGTTTATTAAATCACACACTTGTATATAATGAAGTACAAAAGTAAGAAACTTTACTGAAATTAACGTTTTCATTAAACTTAAAATCACGTTTTGAAGCAAAGGGTAAGAGATAGCAGATAAAAAAAAACAATGGAATCAATGAATAAGATTGAGATTGAGAATAATGGAATGGGAACAAAAAAAAATGTATACCTTTAAGGAAGAAGATAGATGATGTCGAGATCTGAGAAGAATAGAAGCCATGAATTGGGTGAAAAAGCAACAAGGGTTTAGGGTTTAAGAGAAATTGAGGACAAATGAGGTTTTATTTATTTATACAAAAGTAGCACCCACCTCGTTTTTTTTTTTTTTTTTTTTTTTTAGGAAGTCCGTTTTATATGGAAGACTGTTTATTTGGGTGAAGGGTTTTATCTTTCTTTTATTTATTAAATTAGATAACTTCTCGTCCAAACCAAGGTAACCTGCAGATATGGCCCATTTTCACATTTATGGACCCATGGTGGATTTTTATTTTTCAGAGCCCGCAAACAAGTTTGGTAAGAATGGTAACGCATAAAACTAAAATTGAAGACACTTTATAACATTCTTTTTTATTAAGATGTTGCGTAATTGTGCACTGATAATAAAGACGATATAAATCTATTAACTATTTCTCAAACTTATATGATACAATGATCATCATCCAAACATAAGGTGTGTGTAATCACTTTAAACATTTATACTTGTCTATAGAGACTATAACTCTTTTATTTTCATCATAAAATTATGTCGTTACAAACATTCGGTACCACTACTTTGAGGATAATAAGTTTTGTCATAACGTTACTACAAGATCAGACATGATATCATTTATTGCCATGAGAGTGTGGTACACAAAGATATAATGCCAGAGAACATTTCGGTGGTATCATCAGTTATACAATGAGATGCTAGATTATTATAACTAGTAATGTCTAGCCATGACACAATCACATCATACATATTTATGCTAAAAGAGAGATAAATAAAACAGAAAAAGAAAGAGAAGATAAGAAGTTAATCACAACTCTGTTTAAAACATAGTATACGACTATACGCTCCTTATTTATACCTTGTTAAATAACAACTCTTCATGTTTTTGGCACTTTCATATCAAATAAACATAAAGAAGAGATGGCATGCCTTAATGCATTTTGAGTTGTTTATGCTTCAATGTAAAATCATGCATCTCGAATTCGTGGAAACTCGACTCATTGATTAAAAGTATGGAAATGTCACAATTAGTGTATTGTTGAGATTTGGCATGAGGGCATTATGCTTACTGAGTTCCATACTTCCATATATGTCAGCTGACAATAATTTATTTATTTTGAGCTATAAACATTTTCTTATGTTATTGTATTTATTATTTACCATCGCAATTGGATGACTTTTTCATCGGTGTTGCCCTATTGGTTATGGATACCTACCCTCCATCTTAAGACTTACGACTTAATCAATCCATATGGATGATATGTAACCATAAATATAATTAGGGTTGTCAATTGGTCAAGCTCGAAGTCCAATTGAATCCGAACTGATAAGACAAAGACTTTGATTTTATATTTAGTTCGATAAGATTATTGGGCCAGGTCTGAACATACCCTTGTCCGGTCCGATAATGGCCCGACCTGAAATCTATGATAGAATTGTGTGTTTTATAGTTAATATTAGTAATACTAGTTAATGCCCGTGCCAGATGGCACTCAAGACACATTGTATTTAAACAACACCCCAAGAGACAATCTTCATGGCAGTAGTGAATCGATATTATAAGCTTATAAAGATAGGAATATGTAAAATGTACTACTCATTTCCAGCAGTTCTGTACTTCATAGCCATGTCATCGAAACACTCAACTGACTCAAGTGGGTTTATGACGATTCTATGTATTTCATTTCTAACAAACCAACTCATTTTAATTAAATCAAGGCATATCAGAGTGAGAAACAAATAAGGGGAGAAATCCTTGAATTAAGAGCATAAACCCAGTAGCCCAAACGCTATTGTAGGCAAATATATTGAAGAGAAAATGGAGTTCAACAACTATCAAGAAATATACTCAGGTTTTGAATGAAGGACCTTTGAAATAAAGGGATACACATATGAATCCAACACATTATCCATGGATGTTTTGTTTATGTTATAGTAAACATTTATTGTAATGCCACCTCAAGATCAAAAAAATATTACACAGCATTAATAAGACTACTCTCAATTTTATTAATCATAACTATAACTATAAATTATCATATTTAATTTCTTACTCACCTTTTTTCATTGGTATTAATGTCCAAGGTATATGATATTTGTGGTACAATTTTTGCATATATTGTTTTTGAAGAAACACATCTTGACATGGCCACATAGAATTGTCTATGACTGAAATTTGATGTTCTCAAATCAATGTCTCATTGAATGCACATTCAATTTACTAATTGTCATGGCATAAGCTAGTCGAATGGGGAATTGTTGCCTTGATATATAGTTTGAAAGGCAACTCTAAATGTGAGGGATCCAAATATATTATTTTTGGGATGAATACCGGATTTCTAGCTTTCTCACCAGCAGTCAATAGTTTGGTTTGAAAGACTTTACTTGCACAATGAAACACCATAAGTCGTGTCCATCTTAAAGGTACTCATTGACGTGCCTTTTGCACGCTTTAGATTGAAAGAAAATGTCATCTTCGAAAATAATCAATTTGATTGGAGTTGCATGATAGACTACTAATATGTAGATTTTCAACCAATGTACGATGAAGACTTTAGTCACCATAACATGAAAAGGGATGGAGAGCGAGAGCGGGAACATTAAAGTGTTTAACTTGAAACGCTATGTAATCTAAAGCGTCTTCCAAGCTATGCTATCAATATCGGCCGATTAATTGTATATTGCTTGTAAACCGATAAATTTTTACCGATTGAGTGAGTGATTAATTGGCCGAGATGACCATTTCTCACTAAACCAAAAAAAAAATCACTGAAAATTAAATATCGGTTCTCCATCCAAAAAATATACATAAAATTAACAAATCGCATCCAAAAAATATATGTAAAATTAACAAATTGTTGGATTCTTAAACCGGATTTATAATAAAAGGACATAATCAACAAACAAAGCTAAGGGTTTACTTATTTGATCATCCTTAACAAAAGTTAAATAAACAAATTATTGTATTATCCCAATATATTATCTCTTCTCTCCTCTTATTTATTTAAATATTTAATATAATTGTTGGGTTTGATATCTTTGTAGTACTCTAAGATTGAGTTGGTTAAATGTGATTGGATCGCTAATAACTATTTAGAAATATTTGATATGATTATACTATTATAAATTTTGAAAAGGGCCAAATATATACATTCGGTATATCATATCTGATTAATCGCATATCACCCTCGACCTATTAGCTCCGAAAACCAATTTTAACTACCTTAGCTTTCAAGCGCCTCTTATATAATATATAAAATATATTTAGTTATTTTTGTATTGATGATATAGATTTTTTTTTTTATTAAATGACATATTTGCTAAGAAAATTGAAAAAATGTTCATTAATTCAATAATAACCAAAGTCTAATTTGCCTCATTCAAAATGCTACCACGTGCTAGAAGCAAAATAGTTACCAAAAAAAATAGTACCACGAGCCAACTTTTTAACTTTAGTTGGGAACAAAAATAAAAAAATCAGAAGCAGTAATTTACTTGACTTTATTCTCCTCTTTCTTCTATCTTTGTCTCCATCTCAAAAACCCAGTGGCTGAATTAACAGACGGAAAAATCTCAAAGCTTAAAGCTTAAAATGAAAACTAAATATACCATAACAGGACTTGAACCCGTGAGCTACCATTGATGGAACGTCTGTTTACCAACCGGTACGCGCATACAAATTTTAATTTCTTTTAAAAAACACGCAAGAAAAATCAGCACACAATAGCCGTTTGATTTCTCTCAAATCGATATGGGCCGTCTTTTGTTTGTTATTTTGTCCTGTAGTGCTAAAAAAAACCCTATCTTATTATATAGACTGGAATTTAACCCATGGCTATACCACTCTAGCCATATGGTCAAGCAATCTGGTACAAATGCTTCTAGTAACTAAAGCCAAATCTTTACTTTTAAAAATTTTGTCCCACAATTCTGATGGATGTACATGTGTAATGTACCATAGAAATTTTCTAAGTGCATGTCTATCAATCTTACCAAATTTTTTGAATTAAAATAGCAAAAAACATGTTATTGCATTCCTACTTTACTTAAAAAGATAAGTAAATTGTTTAAAGTACAATAAAGTATACTAATCTTAATTATGAGGTACATACAGACCATCTAATAGAATGGTTTTAGTAATAGAATGGTTTTAGTAGTCGTTTTTACAGTTGAAAAGGAAATGAACAAACATATATGCATGTAAAGAGTCTTTGGAGTAGAGCATATGATAACGGTTAAAGGGTGGTCTAGTATGATGCACAAATTAAATGGTATTATAAAGGACCAACACCACTATATATCGCTCATTATATAATCTAGTACTAAAGCACCCAACATTAAGCTGACCAAGTGCCGCATGTCACAATGAGCTGACTGAATTCACCAAGTGTATTTTTTGAAGCACCCAATTTCTTTTAAGATATGACGATAATTAAAGGGGAAAGAGAAAGAGTTTAGAATGTGTGAATAAAAATTGCAAATTAGGGAGTTGTCATGGAAGTGGTAGTTTCACCTTATAGGTATGGAATCCATCCATATAATGATATAAAGTACAGTGCTGGACTATTGGATCAAGTTATAGGCAGTGACGTAAGTGTATGTGTCTTGGATTATTCAGCTTGAACAATCCCAAATTTTTATGGTTAAAACCTTTCAACCAGAGTATAACCGAAGCTAAAATAGCTTAGGTAGCTATTGATCACACACATCTATAGTCTGATCGAATTGGTACCTAAAAAATATAAAAACCAAATAATAATGATCTAACATTGATAATTAAAAATAAGTCACAAACATATCACGATACTAAAATCAGTCAATTGGCTGGAAGGGTATCTCCAATGAAACCTATTGTTTGCGGCAATAAAGCCTTGAACAAATCAGTGAAACAGTTCTTACCCTATTAGAAATCATCGGAATAGTCTCCCTAATATTGGGAGCTATCGTGGTATTTGAATTGATGGGAAGACATGTTCTGGGAAAAGCTACCATGGGCTCAGGCCAAGATCAAACATTTTTGCTAATAGATCAAATTACATGTGTTTGCGGAAGCCAAGGTTCGAAGGATATCTCCAATGAAACCTGCTATTTTCGGCAATAAAGTCTTGAACAATTTCCACTTAAGGTTCCAAAACACCTGAAGACCAAAAAAGTTTTTTCTTTTCGTAAGAAACCGATCAAATCAAATTTCTTTGTAAGCAGTCGAATATTTAGAGAAGGAAATAAAATGTTTACTCATATAAGCCTTTTTTGTTGGGTTTAATGTTGGGTTTGGTTTAGCTTTTCTTTTTGGATTGGAAGAGCTTCAATCCGAAAAGACTGCTTTGGTTTGGGTTTAATTTAGTTTTCCTTTTAGGGTAGTAAGAGTTTTAATCTGGAAGGACTGTTTTGGTTGTTTTTAGTAATACTAAATAGGACTCTTAAAATATTTTTAGCACAAATCCTAAGAAAATAAGGACCACCACTTAATCCCTTATAATTTTGCTTAAAAACTGAGCTATTTTGTATTATATATATTTACTAATAGTGTACATAGAAAATTGGAAGCAATGTTTGTCAGTGTTGTGTTTGCCATACAAATTAGACTTTTGTTACTTACAAATTTGATTGATTTTTAGAAAAAAAAAAACAAAAAAAAAAAAAAACAGTTTTCATGTATTGCTAAAGGACCTAGGCCTGGCTCGAATCCGAACTTGTCCATTAGGACCCATAGCTAGTAAATTCGCAGACGACAAAAATTCAATATGGAAATTATTCGTCAAAAACTCAAAATTTTGAATAATAATACATTTAAAAATTTTGCCAAAAAAATGAAAAAAACACCAAACATACACTTCGTCTTTTATACGCATATAATACAAAAAAAACGGATATATTTTGTTACATTAACCACACATACATAACTCAATTTTTCATTTATATTTACTTGCTAACACTTTAGTTCTTCGATATTCTTTAGGTATGAAAGGTTCTAACTTAAGTGGATTTTCAAAACCTTCCATTTTGAAGTTGCATCATACCTTTTATAGTACATTTTTTTCATTTAAAAAATACGGACTTTATTATTCGGCAATTATAAGCCTGGATCATAGAATTCGTATATTAATCTCTAAGTTTGAAACGTTCGCCTTATTATTCATATTATACATAAAAATGTATAAAACGGATATTAAACGCGAATTTACTAGCTATGTTAGGACCTAGACCAGGCGTAGACTTGAAAATTCATATATGTTATGGGGCGGGCATGGACCTAGGTGTGTCCTGTTTAGGTTCGGTTCGTTGACAACCCTACATATAATATAGCTAAATAGATATCTCTCATGTGACACTGTAGCAACTAGCAAGAACGAACGTTCGTATTCTAATCACACGGGTGCCAGATGCAAACTGTTGCCTTATTGCACAAAAGATGTGTGCTCATTGAACTCATGCATAGCCCAAAACCCGTATATCCAGTAGTAAGGTCACCATTTAACTGTAAATACCCCAATGAGATATTCATATAAGAAAGTGCTACAACAAAGGATATATAGCATAATATGACATGTCGTGGCAATTAACCAAGAGTGAATAGTGTAACCTTATTTTCGGAATCAATAGATTGGTCAAGAGGAACAATTCCAGGCCAAAATCATTATCAAGGACATCTTGTTCTCAAAATCACTCACAAACCCAATTTTCATGAATAACCCAGAAATCTAATTTTCAGGTGAAAATAACATTTAAGGACAAATAGTCCGGATTTGAAATTAATATATTCTGATTTTACTTTTTATGATGCTTTGGTATGAGCAATACCAAAAATAAGTGAAAATATCGTCATACTTCATACATTATGTTGAGGTATGAACATAAATTGTTCATAGCTTATGTTCATATACCAATAGGTGTTTTCTTATTGATCATACAATATGTTGAGGTTGTTTATACCTCAAATAGGTATGGACAATGACTTCAATAGGTGTTCTCACTAATCATACATTATGTTGAGATAAGAACAATCGTTGTTCATACTACATACACAGGGTATTTTGGTTAGGGTCGGTTATTATTTTTTTTTGTTTGTTTTTTGCAATAGAGGTAAATGTGACTTTTTATCTCCAGGGCTGTTTTTAAATTCGTGTCAGGAGTGTACTTGTCCTAAAATTTATCTAAGCCACTGCGAGGGTAAAACCGGAACAATGAGTGAATAAGTTAAGGGGCTATTTGTTTTTTTGGGTTAAATTATAAAAGGGTCTTATAAGACCATGTGTTATAAGAGGGTCTTATAAGATGGTCTTATAAAGTGGTTTGTTTTTTATTTTAAGTTCCTCTTATAAGCACTTGTAAAAATAGAAAAAACAAATACATGACATCTTATAGATGGTTATTTGACAAATATAACCCTACTTTACATCACATTTAACTTGAATATATTAATTTGAAACAAACGTATAGTTTGATTTTCGGTTTCAAATCAATTTTAATAATTAGAATATCGATTTTAGGAAACTACTTTAATTGGCGGTGGTGGTGGTAGTGGTCTTAATAGCACGGTGGTGGTGGTAGTGGAGGTGATGATATTGGTTTTAATAGCATGGTAATGGTGGTGGTAGTAGAAGTGGTGGATGTCTTAATAGCACGGTGGTAGTGGTGGTGATAGTCTTAATAGTACGGTGGTGGTGGTAGTGAAAGTGATGATATTGGTCTTAATAGTACGGTGGTAGTGATGGTGGTGGTGGTAGTGGTGGTTTTAATAGCACAGTGGTGGTGGTGGTGGTGGTGGAGGTAGCCGGTGGTGGCTAGGGTAATAGAGTTATTTGGAAAATAAGATAATGAAAAAGGAAGAAGAGAGAAATAAGGCTAGGGATATATGGACGGGGGTGTTTGAGTCATTTTTCAAATTATAAAACTTATAGAATTGAAGTAGATCCAATTTTGGGGAATATCAAGAAACACCTCTGTAACGAAACGCTCTCCTGCGGCTAAAAGCAGCTCCCCTATCCTTTGTTTCCCCCTTCCCCTTTGATTCCCCCCCCCCCCCCTACCTATCTCTTGGTCCTTTCGAGGGTCTAGAGTTTTTCACAAGCTTGGTAACAAGTCTTGTCTCCGATAATACCCGCATAGGGGTGTTTTTTTTGGGACTAAGTGTAGTTAGAAGTGGGTTTCTTCCCTGGGCTCTGAGAAGCTAAGATGTTAAGAGAAAATCCAGTAGAAGACATGGCTGATATGCTGGAACAAGATGGGCTGGCTAGAGCCAAGATAGAGAAACTCCAAGTGGAGATGGGCAATCTCTTCTGTTCAAAAGAAAAACGAGTAGTAGAGATTGTAAGTAAGAATAACGAAGACAACACCGCTGAACAGAGCACCTTGATGGGTAAGCTGTATGGAGGCAAATCTATCTCTCTACAAGATCTTGCAGATGAGCTACATCAATGTTGGCAAATAAAGGGGCCTACAAAGATAGAGCTGGTAGCAAAAGGATACTACAAGATGGAGTTTGAAGAAAAAAAGGAATTGGACCATGTTAAGGAAAATGGCCCTTGGTTGATACAAGGGTTCATATTTTCAGTTAAGAAAGGGATTCATACCGACGAGGTGGCAATTGCAAAGAAGTTTGATCTGGTGGATTTATGGATCCAGATCTATGGAATCCCGAGAGATCGAATAACAGAAGAAAATGTTCGGAGTGTGGGAGTCATACTTGGCAAAGTAAAGGTTATGGATCTGTGCTGCCAAAGGGAGTTTCGGACTCCGGTAGCTAGGGTAAGGGTACGCATGGATATAAAGGAAAGGTTGATGAAAGGCTAGATTTTCGAACAGAGAAGGGGGAAGTGATCCCAGTGACCTTTAAATATGAAAAATTTGAGATCTTCTGCTATTTTTGTGGATGCATAGGGCATGATATTCACTACTGCAATAAAAAAGAGATATACAGCATAGAGATGCGCAAACATGGATGATCCCCCAGAGATATTAAAAATAACTTCTCGTTCATGTTGAGAGCCAATGTCTTCTTCAATGGTGAGGCTAGCACAGGGCCAGTTTCTGTTACTATATCTGGAACCCCAAGAAAACCAAGATCAGATCAGATTCCGGCCAGAAATAGAAGTTCACCGGGGAAAAGGCTATGGTATGGAGTAGGAGTGCTGACATCACCACTATCAGTGGGAACGGTAGAAAGTGTATCGGATGTCAGGGGCAGGAGTACGGAGGTCAGAGAGCATGAAGTACAAGAGAACAGAACGACTAGTTCAGAAGCTGAGGTGGAAGGGTTAGTAACCTTTGGAGGGGCAGGTTCAAATTATGGAGGCCTTTTGGTGCAAACTGAAGGTCATGAGCAAGTAGGGCAGACCCAAGCCCAGGAAAAGGAAAGAAAAGGCCTTAGCCCAAAGCAGTTAAGTGGGACCGAGACCAATAGGGGAGCTGTGGTGGTTTGGAGCCCAGAGACTGAGGCTGCGAGAATGGACCTAGGAATAAGCCATAATGAAATAGCTTTTGAATCTGGTTTGTTGGGAAAAGGAGACCAGATGGAGGGTCGCGATAAGGAAAAGGAAAAGGTAAGATGCCAAGCTGTCGTGCTAGGGAGGCCAGCTATGAAGGGTGGCTATATGGGGAAAAGAGAAAATCTCTTGGTGGATCACGCCTAGCCGTTTTTGGGCTCCCCCCTTCCCCAAACAATCATTCCCAATATGGAGAAGTGTGAAGCTGATGGGAGAGATCACGCGTCTGCTCCAACAGGTAATGGGAAACCAAACTTCACCTTTATTGGGTCACCAAAACGTGGGAGGGGATATAAAACTCTTGTTTCAAAAGGACAGAGCAAAGGAAAATCTAAGAGAAGGGTGAGAGAAGTGGAAGGGATCAGTGTGGGAAGTAAGAGGAAAGTGTGCGGTGGGTGGGAAAAAACTGTGGCAAGGATGGATGATGAGGGATGGCGAAGGTATAGCTTAAGAGTGGCGGCTAGACACTCAAAAAGGGCTAAGAGAGAGGTAGACGACTTGAGAGCAAAAGGGTTAGGCCATTTGCTGATTCCAGAAGAAGCTCCAATCATAGCTATATCTAGTGATCCAAGGGAGTCAGTGGAACCAAATATTTCAAATAACTCATTGAGCTCTAGTGGACAATTAGAAGAAGGATGGGGTCCAGAAATACTAGAGGAGGACATACCATCCGATGCTTTCACAGATAAAGAAGAGGATGAGCCAACAGAAGAAGAAGATATGGATATGGTGGTGTTCAATGCAAATTCCCAAGACGAGGTCTCAGTGGGGAATGCTCCTCTGGACTTGACTCATGGAAGTCCAGATGGGGGTGGGTATGAATCTAAAAGGAGTTTTCTGGAGCAACCAACACCGCTGGCCATGGATGATTCCACAATAATAAGGGGAAAAGTGAGTAAAGGAGAGCAAAATGAAAATGATGGAAGCAAAATAAGGGGCAGAAGTAACTCAAGTGGATACAATGGGGATGGGAGCTCAGAGGAGGAGAATTCAGGAAAGGAGGTTAGCAGCAAAAGAAAGCTAGGGGAAACTAACCATGGAAAAGATAAGAGTGGGGAAAGCAAAGAGAAAGCAACTAGCAGTGGGGACCTATGCCTGTCTCCCCCAGGGTTCGCGGTGGCTGTCCCATCACAGCTACCTTGGTATCCATGATGATACACACCTGGAATTGCCGGGGGATCGGTACCACCACGGCGGTTCAACAACTAAAGGACCTAATAGGGAAGTTTGACGTAGATATAATGTGCTTATCAGAAACTAAGGCCATTAATGAGTACATAGAAAAGATAGGAAAGCAGTTGAAGTTCAGTGGAGTTTTTGCGGTGCCAGCTAGAGGTTTAAGTGGGGTTCTAGCTATTCTATGGAAGGAAGGTGTAGAGCTGGACATTTTGGGAGCATCTCACAATCAAGTGACATGTAAACTTGCAAATTATTTTCATAATGATCCTTGGTATTTTACTTTTGTGTATGGAGAACCGATTGCTAATAACAGAAACAAGGTGTGGGATGAACTGAGGGAGGTAGCCCCTTTAGTTCCAGGCCCCTGGTGTATGTTTGGGGACTTTAATGCTATCTCAAGTCTGGATGAAAAAATTATGCAGAATCACAAAGAGCATGCATGAATTCAATGGCTTCATAAATGATTTGGGCCTAGTAGATTTAGGTTTTAAAGGCCCCAAATATACTTGGAGTAATAATAGAAAGCCAAAAGACCATATAATGGAAAGGCTGGATAGAGCTATGGCAACCCCTAAATGGCTTGTGGCATTTCCTAATGCCCAGATTAGAACTTGGGCCAATGCTATTTCAGATCATATCTCATTGTTCATTAATCTTGAGAAACAAGAAGAAAAGCTCCTCAAACCTTTTAAATTCTTTGATATGTGGCTTCAGCATGAGACCTGTCTGGAGGTCATTGAAAAAGCTTGGAATTCTATTGAGCATGATCTCCCTGACAGGAATCTTGTGAAAAAACTGGATAAGACTAAGCTGGACTTATCTATGTGGAATAAACATGTTTTTGGTAATATCTTTACCAATATCAAAGCTACCCAAACCAAGCTTGATAATGTGCTCACTAAGCCTTTCAGCATTGATAATTATACTAAAGCAAAAAGGCTTAAAGATGATTTTCTTGAGTGGTATAATAAAGAGGAGGATTTCTGGAAACAAAAGTTTTCCAATTCCTGGCTAAAAGATGGGGCCAGGAATACCAAATATTTCCACCTCTCTACCATCTATAGAAGAAGAAAGAATACCATTACTAAGATCATAAATAATGAAGGGGAGTGGACTGAAGGTAGGACTGAGGTGGGAGCTTCTTTAAATATATCAATATTTCAGAGACATTTTCACCTCAGATCACCCTGAGAGGAATGATCATATCCTTGAGCTATTCCAACCTTGTGTGACAGATAAGGAAAATGAGATTCTCACAGCCATACCTAGTAGTGGGGACATCTGGGATGTGGTTAGGAAGATGGGGAGTCATAAGGCTCCTGGGCCTGATGGGTTCCAAGACATTTTCTATCAAAAATGTTGGGGCCGGTATCATAGGGCCTGCTGTGATTGCCTTTGTTAAGGACTTCTTCATCCAAGGAATCCTGAATCCTGGTATGAATGAGACTCACCTCACGCTGATTCCTAAGATCGAGAATCCTGATCATGCCTCAAAGTTCAGACCCATAAGTCTTTGTAACTTTGGGTACAAAATCATCTCCAAGCTTCTAGCCAACAGACTTAAACGTCTGATAAATAGAATTGTTTCTCCATTCCAAGGGGCTTTTATCAAAGGTAGAAGTATAGGAGATAATGTGGGCCTAGCTTGTGAGGTCTTCTACAACATGAAGAATATGAGGAATAAGAATGAAGGTTGGATTGCTCTCAAGCTAGATATGGCCAAGGCTTATGACAGGGTGGAATGGTCCTTTATTGATGATATTTTTGAGAAGTTGGGTTTTAATCAAAAGTGGAGGCATATGATACAACAATGTGTATCTACTATGTCCTTTCAGGTCATGTTGAATGGGTCCCCTTTGGATAGGTTTAGTCCTGAAAGAGGGGTTAGACAAGGGGATCCCTTATCCCCTTATATGTTCATCCTTGTTTCTGAAGCCTTATCTAGGATGGTGGCTAGAGCTGAGCAAGGGGAGAAGATACATGGTATAAAGATAAAAAGGAACTCCCCTGCTCTAACTCATTTGTTATATGCTGATGGCCTTATCCTGTTTACTAAAGCTAGCATGGCTGAAAGTGGGAATCTAAAAAGGATTTTGGATGATTATTGTGAGGCCTCAGGCCAAAATATTAACTATGAGAAATCCAGTATCTTTTTTAGTAGGAATGTCTCCTACAGACAAAAGATAAGGATTAAAAGATTCTGGAAGGTAAGGAATTTTGCCCCTAAAGAAAAGTACCTTGGGGTACCTATCATGCTGACTAGGAAAAAGTCAGAAGACTTTGATTATCTGGTAGATAAAATCAATAATAAGATTAGAGGGTGGAAGGTCAAAATCCTGTCACAGGCTGGGAGAACAACTCTTATCCAAGCTGTGATCCAGGCCACCCCTCTATATGCCATGTCAACTTATCTGCTTCCTGTGGCCTCATGCAAGAAGATTGATAAGGCATGCAGAGATTTTTGGTGGTCTGGAAACCAAACAAAAAGTGCTCACACCATAGGGTGGAAGCATATATGCCAACCCAAAAGCTCTGGAGGCTTGGGTTTGAGAAAAGCTAGAGATATGAATAAAGCAATGCTGGCTAAGCTGCCACTGATGTGAACTCTCTTTGGACGAGGACTATGTTCAGTATTTATGGAAAAGGTTGGATAGGGGATGTGAAAAAACCCCCTGACAAGGCTTCCTATTTTTGGAAGGGCATCCATAAAACCTTTAATGAGATAAGTGGTGGTCTCATCTGGGCCATTGGTGATGGAAATTTCATCTCTATTATGAAGGACCCATGGCTTATATGCAATGGAACTCCTACGACATTGGAGGAGTTAGGGGTGGAGGTACCAGCTTGGCAAGACAAAGTGGTCTCTGATCTGTTTTGTACATATAAGAGTGGCTGGGATGAGACTAAGATTAGTCAAAACCTAGATCCTATTATATGTAAAAAGATCCTGGAGGTTAATATCAGGCCACAAGTGGAGTCAGCTGATAAGCTGAGATGGGAAAAAGACAGATATGGCAGTTGCACTGTGAAATCTGCTTACCACTTTCTCCATTCTAAGGAAGAAGTGGGGAAAAGTTCCAGTTGCAATCCTATCACTCTAAGGCATATTTGGAAAGCCCCTGTCCCAGCACACATACAGTTATTCCTGTGGAAAATGTATATGCATGTGCTGCCTATGGGAGCTACCCTTGCTGAGGGGCACATGATAGGAGAGTTCTCTTGTCCCTATTGCCTCAAGGAACTGGAAACTACAGAGCACATATTCTTTAATTGTGAATGGGTAAGAACTGTCTGGTTTGGTTCACAAGTAGGGGTGAGAATCCACAAGGAGCAAAAGATGTTGGTCAAAGATATACTAGATCAGGCAGTGAGGTGGTGTTGCAATAAGAACAATGAGAAAAAGCTGGCTGGTACCCACTTTGTGTTCATGCTCCAACAAATCTGGCAAACCAGGAATGAAATCAAGTTTGAGAAAAAAAAAAAAGGCAAATCGAGAAGGGATGATCAGGAAGAGCAGAGAGGGAGCTGAAAAATGCTACTTGGCATACAGAGAAGAATTCCTCAACCATAAATCTATTCCAAATATAGATATTATTCAGCTTGAGGAAGTTTTCCACAGCATACCAAATGACAGCATAATAATTAGGTTTGATGCATCTTTCTGCAGGCAAACTGGATGGGCTAGAGCAGGAGCAATTGCAACAAATGATGAAGGGTGTATAGTGGGGGCTGCTGTTAGGCGTTTCAAGGCTTTGGAGGCAGCAGCGGCTGAGATGGAAGGAGCAGAAGTGGTAGCCATTCTGGTAAAGCATCTGGGAAGCCAGACTTTTGTGATTCAAGGGGATAACTTGGAAGTTATTGGAGCTTTACAACAAAGCTCTTGCAGATGGGAATGGGAGGCTGTAAAAACTTATATAAACTCTTTGTTATCTGGAAGTAAGTCTTATGAGTTTAGATGGATCAGTAGGACCTTTAATGGGGATGCTGACTTGCTAGCTACATGGATACAAAAGCAGTTAGGAAGCTCAGAACTTCCAAGTTGTATAGTGGCCTCAAACTGCTATCTTTTGGTCGTTTGATTTTGGTTAATATATAGTAGTACGAGTTGCATCAAAAAAAAAAAAAAAAAAAAAAAAAATCCAATTTTGGTACTTATAGAATTGGAGCCTCTTATAAGACATTTCTAGTAGAATGCCTCTTATAAGAGGCAAAAAACAAACAAAAAAAATGTCCAAAATCACTAGTCATCTCATCTTATAAGAGGTTGTAAGACCTCAAGGTCTTATAAGATCCAAAAACAAATGGCCCTAAGCCTCGGAACTAAAAAAAACAAGAAAAAGAAAAATGAAAGAAGGCCAGGGTTTCACAATGTTCGGTGTTTGAATAGCGATCTTCTCTCGCTGTCTGATTTTCCAGGTCCATCTCCAAAACTGCTTACTCTCGTCTTCTTTGACTTCCCATCACTGCTGCTTTTCTCTACTGTCTAATTACTTTATGACGTTTGGTGAAAGTATATAAGTTTCTTGTACTTAAACATCCTATAACTTTTGTTGTTTATATAGGATCCTTTTAACCTGTTAGATTTGCACTTTTCTTCATATTATCCTTGTCTTGTAGCTTTTAAAAGCAACAAACTGTTTTGTTTTTCACACATCCTCAGTGTTTCCCTCAATATCATTTGCAGAAGCACTTGCTGAGAAGAATTTTGACTTGACTTTTCAAGTGATTTATGAATTCACTCTTCCAGGTCAATTATGTCTCGACTTATTTGGTTAACTTACCTTCATTGATACCTTCAGGATTTTCTTATATCTCATGTAAAGTTTTCCAACTTCAATTCTTTGTATACAGCTGTTGATATCTATGCTGGAGTAGCGGCATCGCTTGCAAAGAGGAAGAGGGGTGGCCAATTGACAGAATTTCTGAGAAATATTAAAGGAACCATTGAGGATGGTGACTGGGACCAGGTACTGCTAATGTCAACATTCTGTGGGATATAGGGTATATGCTGGAGTTACGGACCTGCAGCCGTCGAGTTAAATTTACTCCCACTTTAGAGAAATTTTTTTTTTTTTTTCGATAAACCAATATTTTTCATTCATGAACTAAAACGATTACAGCAAGCATAAAAAGTTACAAGGAACAAATAACATAAAATATAATTGTACAATAATATCTAATCCGCCACCAACAAACATGGGATGTTTTTAGCTGTATCCACCTTATACCAAGATCCATTCAATGCTCAAATCTCCAAAATGTCACTACAACGGGCGCGGTGGTGGCTCGACATTAATCCTTGCCAAGGCATCAATACACCGCATTAGGAGAAAAGAAAACGAAACATTAAGCAAAATGATGAAGGGATAACTCAATGAACACAACCTTAACACTACATGTTTCCAATGTTGAATTTGAAGCAATAAACTCTTGATTTACTGGCTGTAAAGCATATTAGATCTGCAAAACAAAACCAAAACCAAAAAAAAGTAGACCGCCGATCTATAGATTGGTATGTCTTATGTACTATCACTACTTTTTCAAAAGAAATAAGAAAAAAGTAAGAAGTTTTTTAGTTTTTTCTTCTTCTTCATTATAAAGTTGTAGTTCGGGACAAAAACAAAGAAATTGGGGTTATAGATAAGGAAGATGGGAATGATTGAGTGATTTGAGTGCGGAGGTAAGAGAATGAGATGTTATATACGGGTCACCCACTTTAGAGAAAATTTGGAGTTTATAAAAAGAAATAATATGCGCATATATAAGTTTCAAAATGTCATAAGCTTTTAGTCATAAGATGATTTCTTATAAAGTTGGTATGTCTTAGGTGTACTATGTACCTTGTACCGTATGGGTTTATTTATCCATTACACTTTCGCCTGGGTTTGATTATTTCCAACTTAAGGGCAAAAATTTACAAAACATGTGAAGGGATGATCAAACATTAAGGAACAAAAATTACATGCACAAATCCCAGAGAGTAAGAATTCATGTGCAGAGAAATTTTTAGTGTTGGTACTTTGTCATTTTCCTTTTTCTCTTCTCTTATGATTTACAGTTAAAATATGTTATAACCGATGGTCCACAAGAGGAGGACATTCGATTATACTGGGAGTCTTGTAAAGGAACCCTAGCCACATTATTTCAAATCTTGCCAATGATGAAACATCAAATACTTCGATGAAAATATTTTTTTTTCCGTCCTTCCATTCATATTTGTTTCATTGTCTTGATTACTTGGTAAACATAAGAGTTTGTTTTGTACTTCCAGTTGGTTGAAATGTATTAGTCCTATCTGGAATTGTGTAGCTTCTGGGAGCAGCCATTAATGCATATGCAAATAGGCACAAAGAATGTCCTGACCGGCTGATAGATATGCTAACTAGCAGCCACAGGTAATGATGTTTTCTTTTAATACCATAATTCTTCTTGGTAGCTTGCTGTAAATTTAGGAAACAATGAATCTTGTATGAGATGGAACATTGGTTGGTTACTTATTCAGTATTTGATGGCCCATCTTAATGGGTCTTGCATGGAGATGGGTTGAAGTAAATCCTTTTTTATCTCCTCATCATCAAGATCATGTACAGAATTCGGATTGCCCCAGAGTTTTTAACCAACTCAAACATTTCTTTTTTAGATTGATAGTCTAATTGTCTAACACAAGCATGATTTTCTTATTTCCATTTCAAAATCCTTTCTTTATGAATTTGGTAATATGATTTGGGCGCGACTACACCACATGGCCTAGCACAAAAAACCCATCCGAAGTCGGCTGTAATTGGCTGGTGGAGAGAGAGAAAAGATGAGAGAGGAGATAGAGAGAGAGTTTGACTTGTTATTTTATTTCCACCAACCAATCACAGTCGACTTCGAACGTTTTTTTTGTGCTGGGCCATGTGTTTTAGTTATATCCATATGATTTACCAAAAAATTTCTAGGAATAATGAAGATTAAAATAGATAGATAAAAATAACAGGAAAAAAAATGAAAATAGTGCCACTTTTGGGCCTGTGAAAATTCATTTGCGTGTGTCATGTACTTATGGAACTCACACACAAATGAGTCAATTGCTGTGTGGGGAGATGAATCATCTACTACGAATATACCAAGTCATAATCTTTTTGTTTTAATGTGAAATGTGTAGCATAGACCCTAATACTACAGCTAACTAGCCTATAATATCGAAACTGTTAAGAAAAAGGGAAGGTTGTATTGTAAAGTAATAGTGAGGTCAAATAAATATAAATGTTTATTTGAAAAAATAAATAACTCTGCCACGGTCCATAGCCGTCGCAAAAGCACTTCTTCCCACGGTCGTTCACTTTACCCGCGGTTAAATAACAACCAGCCAAAACCAAAATTCACGACGCAAACAGTAAATCCCACGAACTAAGACTGTAGGATCCCACAGACTCTAACCGTCGGTAAAATTAATCTGTCCCCACGGACTACAACCGTGGGAAATACTGACCTTTTCCAACGGCTTTTCTTACGGTTTTATGCCATGGCAATACTGATAGCAATTATCGACGCAAAGACCGTCACTATTGGTGGGCTTTACCGACGGTCATGACTGTCAGCAGACCATTTTCGACGCACAAAAAGCCCACGGTCTTCCGACGATCCAAAATCGTAGGAAAAGAGCGGGAAAAACTCTTTTCCCCACGGTTTTGGACCGTGGCATAAAACCTATATTCTTGTAGTGTCCATTTGAACTAGTAGCCTTTATGTAGTGTATTTGCACACTGTACTATATTAAATTTTATCGCTTTACAATCTATTGAACCTAACTACTATCTGTTTTTGTTTTGTTTTTCTTTTTTATAGATTGAACTTAATAGAACGAGGCTAGGATGGCTGGATGGATGGATAAGCTAGACATGAAACGATTTTCTGGCATGGTGTTGGGTTTTATTTTGTTGGTTTTGTAAACGTTTAAAGTTGTATCTTGGTTGGTTGGTTATAAACTAATGTCAGATAATGAAATTATTTACTAATGAAAAGAGTTTGTTGAGCAACAACTATGTCTTCTGAGTCCCCCTTTATGTATCATGGTAAGCCGGCCTCCATGGCTATATAAATGGGAGGCTTACACTAGGCTTATTTTAGATTTGATTGAATGGAAGTGGTACCTGATGCAGTGATATATTGGAGGCCTATGGGTTACAATCTCACTTCACCAGTGTATGCTGCCATATTTTCCCCTTTCTTTATTTATATTCTTTACTTTAGACTTAAACTCTTGTAATCTCCTACCCCTTTTCCCATACTTAATACAATTTTGAGCTCACTTGGCAAAAAAACGATGCCAAAATCTACAGTGCGCAGGCTTGTGAAATGGATAACTACATATGTAAGACATCAGACCATTAGCTATGCAACAAATATTTATGACCACTCACCTTGAAACTCATCTAACTCTATCGACATTGACAAGTTAAGTGCTGATGTCAGAACGGAGTTCTCATTCAGAAAAAAAAATAGTGCATAAAGTCCAGAGTTTTGTTCATAATAAAAATGATCCATAATAAACCAAGTGTGAAATATTAAACATTACAGTATGCTACATTGTATTTGTATGTATTATCCTTACTTTTGCAGATCAAAACTTCCAGTAAGTAATAATGGTGAGAACTAAGTGATAATAGTGCTCAACAGGATGGTATATGGTATGTAGCATTCCAAATAATTGATGTTATATAGTATGTATCATCCTTACTTTGGCAGACCAAAATTTCCAGTAAGAATGATGAGAACCAAGTGATAATGGTGCTCAACAAGATGATATATGGTATGTATCATTCCAAATAATGGATGCTATATAGTATATATCATCCTTACTTTGGCAGACCAAAACTTCTAGTAAGAATGGTGAGAACCAAGTGATAGTGGTGCTCAAAAGGATGGTATATAGTATGTAGCATTCCAAATAATGGATGTTATATACTATGTATCATCCTTACTTTGGCAGACCAAAACTTCCAATAAGAATGGTGAGAACTAAGTGATAATGGTGCTCAAAAGGATGGTATATAGTATGTAGCATTCCAAATAATGGATGTTATATACTATGTATCATTCTTACTTTAGCAGACCAAAACTTCTAGTAAGAATGGTGAGAACCAAGTGATAATAGTACTCAAAAAGATGGTATACGGTATGTATCATTCCAAATAATGGATGCTATATACTATGTATTATCCTTACTTTGGCAGACCAAAACTTTTAGTAAGAATGGTGAGAACCAAGTGATAATGGTGCTCAAAAGGATGGTATATGGTATGTAGCATTCCAAATAATGGATATTATATACTATGTATCATCCTTACTTTGGCAGATCAAAACTTCTAGTAAGAATAGTGAGAACCAAGTGATAATGGTGCTCAAAAGGATGGTATATGATATGTAGCATTCCAAATAATGGATGCTATATAGTATGTATCATCCTTACTTTGGCAGACCAAAACTTCCAGTAAGAATGGTGAGAACCAAGTGATAATGGTGCTCAAAAGGATGGTATATGGTATGTAGCATTCCAAATAATGGATGCTATATACTATGTATCATCATTACTTTGGTAGACCAAAAGGATGCTATATGCTATACTTTGGCAGTTCATTTGAAGATCTACAACATTATCAAAAATCGTTTAGAATGTAATTAAATTCATAACAACTTTTGAATTCATAACAACTTTTGACAAGGTTAAACTTATTCATTGAAGCTGATTTTTTGTGGAGGTGTTCTTCATCATGTGATATATCTCTCTACAAAAAATTAGCCCTCAATTCATATCGTAGGTCAACTTTTAGGAGTGGACGGAGTAACTTTGGAGTCATTATAAAGGTGGAGTTAATATAACCATTCCCGTCAACAAAAGGATATATATCCACCTATATATCTTGGTTTATGGGGTACATGATATATTGCTCGAATTCGATATTTTCGTCCTTGCCCCAAACTGATTTTAAAAAAAAAAACAATATAATACAACACAAAGGCAGCATAAAATTAACCAAAATCTAGTGTTAGATGAGTGCATAGTAAACTAAGTGTGATGAGTGCATAGTGACGGAGTTCTCATTCAGAGAAAAAATATAGTGCGTAGTTTCCCCATAAAGTCCAGAGTTTAGTTCATGATAAAAATGATCCATAATAAATCAAGTGCGAAATATTATACAACTGCCATTAAATAACTAGGTTGTATTCCTGATAATACTGTCATAGAAATACACCTGCCAAATAGTAAACAATGAGTTCTATGTATTCATGATGAGAAAAAACCGTTTGGTAAAGGAAATTGTGAAATGTTAAAATGGTCACTGAATCAACCCAAGTGCCAAACCATAATAAAATAAAATAAGTTAACAAGTAGGACCTAGTAAATCATCTTGGAATAATTCATAAGACAACAATAGCAATGAATTTTATCAGGAGTACATAATAACACCCAACATTAAATGATCGGAAGAAGATACACATGTCCCTTTAACGCAAACCATCCTCTCTCTAAGGTTTGTTGTAGCTCACCTGAAAAATTATATAAAAAATCGTCAACAGGAGAACTAAATGCAAAAATCAAGATCTATTGTTGAGCTAAATTAGATAGAATGGTGAAAACCAAGTGATAATGGTGCTCAACAGGATGGTATATAGTATGTAGCATTCCAAATAATGGATGCTATATAGTATGTATCATCCTTACTTTGGCAGACCAAAACTTCCAATAAGAATGGTGAGAACCAAGTGATAATGGTGCTCAACAGGATGATATATGGTATGTATATCATTCCAAATAATGGATGCTATATAGTATGTATCATCCTTACTTTGGCAAACCAAAACTTTCAGTAAGAATGGTGAGAACCAAGTGATAACGATGCTCAACATGATACTATATAGTATGTATCATCCAAACAACTATATGATATATTGTATGTATCATCCAGACAACTGTATGTTACATTGTATGTATCATCCTTACTTTGGTAGACCAAAACTTCCAGTAAGAATGGTGATAACCAAGTGATAACGGTGCTCAATAGGATGCTATATAATATGTATCATCCAGACACTGTATGCTACATTGTATGTATCACCTTTACTTTGGCAAACCAAAACTGTAACAATGGTGACATGTTGTTATACGCTGTATGTCAGGATGGTATATATAACATATCATCGACCTGTAAGTCAGTTATGTAACTCACTATATAAGGGATCAAGAAGTATCACATCCAAAATAAATTCTAACTACATTAAGTCACGAGTATCTCCCAATAATTACATAGTCATAAAAACCAAAGCACCTAATGAGTAATGAAATTATCCTTAACAAAATTGACATCTTTAGCAACATAGACAAAATGGATCATCACTCTTGTCCCCACATTCTAAAATCTAAATGGGACTCATAAACAACTAAAGCAGCTAATGATCTGAACAAAATATACATTTTCAGCACCATATACAAAATGGATCATCACATTAGCATCCAACATCCACATTCTAAATTTATAGACAAAAAACTAACTAAAGCACCGAATGACCCCTGAAAAGATATACAGTTTCAGCAACAAATACAAAATGTATCACCACTTTAGTTCCCACATTCCAAATCATTTTTTGGTTAGATGATATAGCAATCATTCCCTTCGCCTCTCCACCCTTAACATCATGGACACTCTTGCTTTTTTGTCATCATCAAGGAACTCTAAAGTTTTAATGAAAGTAATGCTATCTAGGTCAGGCACATTTTCTAATTCCAGTAGTTGTATGTTCAATACTAGAACCAGTAATTTGTTTCTTCATATTATAACCCTTTACAGAAACTCCAGTAGTTGCCATGCCATGAATTGCCTCTTCCATACCTTCTCCAGTGATTTTTGCAGTTTTCTAACATTGCATTGATCGCATAATCATGTTGATCGATTCCTCTTAGCATTAGTTGATGGGACTTGAACATTCTTCATCACCTTTTGCCTTCATCCTAAATAAAAGACATATTTACTTTATCAGTTGATAACCTGATTAAGTGACATGTAAAGATTGATAACCTAATCAGTTGCTACGAGATCCTTAGGCCGAATAAACATCAGTGACATGTAAAGATTGTTTACTATTTTTTTTTTCCACCGTCAAATAGCTAAAACTAACTAGTGGTTTTATTTCTAACTGAAGCTAGAAACCTAAAATTCCACAAGGCAAAAAATAATTCTTTTTTCTACATTTTTCAGTATACAAGGGAGTAAATTAAAGGAATGCACTGAATAACATTTGGAATTGTGGCAAAAGACACTTACAACATCTCCCATTAATATAAACAAGCACCATTCTTCATAAAACAAATGAATTAGCTTGGTAATATATAACAGCCACATATATCTTAATCAACCCACGCTTTGGTTCATATATCTAGACTTGACATTTCGATATCATACCCAAAGCCTAGGCACGGTTTAATTGGTACATCCAACCACTCCTATCTCTCAAACGGACAATTAGATAGTCCTACTAGGTGCTTGAAACTATATTATACATAGCAACAATGATAATTTCATCAAACCAATCCTATATACATGTATTAGCAAGACATTAATAAGGGGGTGTACGTGCGCGGGTTTGACTCACACGAGTCCAAACTAGAACTAAAATATAAAACAACCACTGAACATCACATTCTAAAAACAATTCGGTAGAGTTTCTTCTGTATTTTCAATATTTCATAAATATAAAATATGCCATAACCTGAAAATTTAATAAGAATTCGTCCAAACCAAATAGAAAACCTCATACCTCAGCTGTAAACCCAACTACTAAAAATATACTGATTTTAGAACCGACTACTTGACCATCTCGACAAATGCCAGTTAAATCAAGTAACCAATCCTCGAATCAAAAGAAAACGACAAATATACAAACAATATCCCAGAAACCATAATACATGTCTTATACTATACAAACTAACATGCCTACATCTCCACTTTACCAAGACAACCTATCACTTCCTCCACACTTCTGTTGCACTCTCCATCTATGTTCCGTGCACCCCCATGCAAAAAGCATATTACGGGGGTCAGCATAAAACTGGTGTGAGTGATTCAGGGATAAGGCAGGTAGTTCCTCACTCGGACATATTTTAGTTTCTTATTCTCTTAACAAAAAATCGAAAGTAACATATAGGCGATTATACAAAATAACTATATTTATCTGTACTTTTACCTTTACCTGAGTTAGTATCATAAGGTAGACATGCGCCTTGCACAAAGAGTTAGTATGGTCTACCCTCCTGCAAATCACAGTTCAATTAAGCGAAAATAACTAACACTTAACACTTAAGACATTTATAACTTAACTATACCATCATATTCCAATCAAAAAAACTATATCATCATATTTTATTCATAACATAACAAACAAATATCCCTAGCCACGACCACGATAGTCACTTCAATATCATCACTTGAACCTTCGGACTTCAATATATATATATATATATATTGAATATATATATATATATATATATATATATATATATATATATATATATATATTAAAGCTCCCACAAGGGGTATTTTTCGAGCTCTATTAAAATTTCACGTCATCTCCTATTAAAACGGGAATTTCTCTCATATTTGAAAAACGGGAATCTTTTTTTACAACGGGAATTCCTCTCCTATTATAACGAGAATTCATTTTCTATTAAAACAAATTCTAGCACTTCTAAGTAAAGTGGGAATCATTCTTCTATTAAAATGGAAATTTCTCCCCTATTGAAAAGGGAAAATCTAGCATATCTAATTAAAACGGGAATTATTCTCCTATTAAAACATGATCTCTCTCCAAATTGAAAAAACGGGCTTTTAAAACTTAATTAAAACTTAATTTAAAACAATTTGTTAGAAAATTAAAACGGATTAGCTACTAAAATGGTAGTCTCAATTTTCTAAAAAATATCTAAATGTTTTAAAAGAGCTGGTGCGTATGCATAGGCCTACAAGCTAGTATATATATATATATATCTTATTTTGACACTTTATTTTGACATCCACAACTTACACAATGAACTAAGGATTGATTTTTGGTAGAGAAGATCTTCTTACCATGGATTGAATCACCACCAAAATTCGTCTGAATTGGATATGTCTAACTTATTAAAAATAGTGTTAAAATTGTGGACCGTTAGATAAATATCAAACTTAAACACAAATTTTGACAAGGTTAGACATGTTCAAATGTTTTGATATTTTGTGGAAATTCAATCCATGGTAGGAAGATCTTCTTTACCAAAAATCAGTCATTAGTTCATTGTGTAAGTTGTGGATGTCAAAATAAGGTATCAAAATAAGATGTCAACGTAGTCTGACCCTATGTGTGTGTGTGTATATATATATATATATATATACTTTACTAATAACACACATCAAAGTTCACATCTCTTTATGAAATTACATTTACAAACTCCGATAGTTCATTATTTCAATTATATATGCAAGTCGAATTCTAAAACCCCAAATTTCTAGGGCTTAAACAAAAATCAAAGAAATTCCCAAGCCGCCGCTGCCGTTTGGACGTTGTGATTGTCCGAGTTTCGCTGTCATCCTTTTTCTCTCTTTTTCCTCCTCTCTTTCTTTCTCTCTCTCCCTCTTTTTCTCTCCTTTTCTTTTCTCTTTCCTCACTTGTCTCCTCCTAGTCTCTCTCCCTCTTATTTCACTTTTTATCTCTTTTCTTTTTCTCTTTCTTCCTCTCCTCACTCCTGCCGGTCAACTCTCTATGTCTCTCCTGTTTTCCCTTTTGTCACAGCCCGAATTTCTAAACAATTACAAAGTGAATATTTGAAATATAAATATCTCAAATATTACTATATATGTTCAATTGTCTAAAAACCTAGGCTATGACAGGGTGAATACAACACATGCCAAAACCAAAAACCCACATCATAAAGAATCAACTTAACAACAATAATCTTTCAAAATTTCTCAACCATCACTTTATTAAAAGGCTATCTTCCGTCCCAATAAAACATCAAACAAACTCTAAGAATAAAAGTCTTCAATATCATATTCTCATGTCATATGAATATGAAACTACGTTATTACATACTTCCAATAAGAATCGGATCTAATAAAAGAAACTAATGGACTGCTCCAGGGAAGAATCCAAATCAAACGTCGTGATTCCACTGCCTTCCACCTATATTCCCAAGAACACACCCACGTTGCCAAAACAAAGCAAACATGGGTCAGCAAAATGGAATTTGCTGGTATGAGTAGACTAACCACATAAAAACAATGGCATACTTTAATCATCCAACAAACACTTTATATGTACCCATATCTTAATCATTCTCATCTTGGAAGACTTCCATTCTATTAACTCATTATAATAACTCATATTAATAACTACGTAATTGAATTAAAATTTATCGATATCCACTTCTGTATAAGGGTAGGACCGCGTCCCTACACAAAATATTATAAGTCCTACCCTCCTGCAAATTGAAGTTAGGAATTCTAAATAAACATATGTAGATATCATATCAGTATTCAAATGTAAGTCCAAGCACACCCATACAATCAAATTAATTTCTCTTATTAATTAATTGATTACTTTTCTTATACACCCACCCTTTAGAACCTACTCCATGATTTGCACTCCACACATTTGCCAAATCACACATTCCTATGTGCCTCTCTCCCACTAAATACCACAATATCATAGCCATCTCTGGGCTTTCATACACATATGTTACAGCATCTTTGGGCATAAAACTCAGGGTATTCATTGCAAATTCAATGAATACCTTAGGTCATTCCCACCACATTCAAGGAATACCTATCATATCACTAACGGGCCATTCATGGCACATTCAATGAATGCCCTGGGTCATTCCCGCCACATTCAAGGAATACCAAACCCTACATTCCTGTACACTCAAGGAATACAACTAACCTACAAGGCGAATACCTTAGTTCCTCTCTAGGGCAGTCCAAACAATCTGGCCATTCATGTCACATTTAATGAATACCCGGGTCATTCATGGCACAATCAATGAATACCCCTTTATAATGCTAACAGGCCATTTATGGCACATTCAATAAATGCCCATCTAGCATATGACATCATCAGTCATAAAATCTCATTTCCAACACTTGAGGCGTGGAGAGTTCTAAAAGGGTGCTGTAAATTTGTTTACGCATTATTGAACTTTATTACATACATTATTTCAGAGAATGGAGGAGTAACTTGTTTCACGTATTATTGTTTACGCATTATTAATTAGATTGATGTCTAAGTGTTATAGCATCGTATATCATAAAAGGCTGAAATATCCCATAGTAATTAATACACGTACACACGTTGATGTTCACCTTTTGCGTATGTTAGAGATTTGATTCTCTAATTTGACAAAGTGCGAATACAAAGATTTTTCCTTACTCACGATATTCGTGTGTATAGCTTTGAGTAGGGATTTCAAACCATCCTAAGTCTAAGACAACTTACAACTTGTTTTTCCTCTTTTAGGAAACTAGTGAGTAAGTTTTAAGATATGGTTTAATTGATACTAACTACTTGGTTTCTTTTAATGCAAAAAATAAAATCTAATTTAGTTACGTAAACATGCATGCAACTAAAACAAAGATAAAAATTGACTTTTAGATAGGTGTGGAGAGTTAGTTCTCCTCATGTGAAGATAACTTCTATTGTATGATTTTAGGTTCTTGCATCTTAACCTCCTTAGAACTCATAGACAAGTCTTAATAAAGATTAAATTGATCCCTTACACTATAACTCATCTCTAAGCTCATATTGCTAGCACGTAGAACCAAAGCAATGACTTATCTCTAAGCTCATCACCTTGATTCCTAACTAGACTCTACACCAATTACGATTTTGGGATAGGATGTAGGTCTAGTTGTTCTTCTTAAACAATTTACTAAAATCACATCACAAAGGTTATCCCTCACATGAGCATCATTAACCCCCCACAAAGGGAAGGTTCTAGCTCATCATCCTAGGGATATAAATGAAAGAAGCAAATAGATATGTAAAATGAGAAAGAAGAAGAAGAATAATAATAAAGGAACTCACTTGCATTAAGAAGTTTAGATTTTTTTTCTAAAACAAGAACACAAAAAGTTCTACCATTAAAACTATTACAAGCTTTTTCATAAAAACTCAAAACTAAAACTAAAACTAAAACTACTACTACCCTCCTCCTCCTCCTAAGGAACTAAAACAAATGATGCATGATAAAGGAAAAGAAGTCAAGGGAGTAAATGGAGTGCATCCCCCTTGTTTGGTTTTTTTTTTTCCTTCATTTTAGATTTCTCCCTCTCATCCCACGTGAAAACACACACACACATTTAATTCACTTTTATCCACCACATTAAAACAAAGTGACACCTTGCTTGTTTTTACTATTAACACCTAATATCATTAATTACATGCAAGGTGTCAACTTTGCACCAATAATTTGGCACTTTTGTCTTGACATGCTCCATGATTGATGACTCATCTCTTCTTGTGGTCCCAAAAGGTGGGTCCAATGTGTGATGTCCATTGGTGGGTCTAGACGTTGATTTTTGCAATTTCTAGCCTAAGGTAGAGCTAGTCGTGCTGATCATCTAGGCAGCTTACTTGCCAAAATTGGAGTCCAGGTTAACGAGATATGAGCTCCGAAAGTTTACGTTTTCCTTTACATAGCCTCGTTCTGACTCGATTCTATCATGTTTGAGTCATCGGCTTTGATCCGTCTTTGTTTAGCTTCACATGGCTGATTTGGAAGAATTCATATATACATCGTTCCCCATGCTTTAACGTAGGTTTAACCAATATTTTCATGTTTACTGCGAAGACCTGCAAAAGTACAAAAATATACTTATTTCATGATTATTAAACACATATTTAACCAAATTTATATATCTCAATGGGGTTTAATATTACAATTTTGGATGCTTATCACACTACCCCCAAACAGCACTTTGCTTGTCTTCAAGCAAAGAAGAGACACTAAAACAGATAAGTGGCAAAAAATGTGTAGTCCTAACTAATTCTCGTTTCGCAGAGTGCGGTTGCATTGATCATATACCACAAGGCCTTAAACCACTAGGAATTCCCTAGTAGACGAGTTATAGTCTCGTAAGAGTTTTCCAGAAAAGATACTCACAAACTTCATTTATACTACAACGACTCAGTGACAAAAAATCATTTCCTAAATTAATCTCAGATATCCATACATCTCCTTAGCAGGGAACGATGATTGATTTCTTTGAAACTCAAGTTAATATGTATTCAATAATTAAAGCATCTACATATGATCATGCATATAATGAACTCTTCATTGAAATGCAGGGCCGTTTCTGGATCCTTTGGAGAGCGTACTAAAATGGGTTCTCACAGGTGTGTGTCTAAACACAAATTTGCTCATAATTTTTCCACTTAGGTTTTGCTAACTCCAGTGTGCAGTGGGCACACATTTCCTCACATACTCAATGACAGTCTGAGAAGCCGAAGTCGATCAATCACGTCTACTACTTATTATCACACCTTCCTACTCCTAATTGAGCTAGAGGTCTTTATTAGGTATTATGGGGCTTAGGTGATGGTGTAGAAGAAAATGGAAATGGATAATCAAAATTGACGAGTATGAGAGAATAGGGTCTTCAAGATATTTACACTAGAGAAATCTTTGTTTTCTTTCCTGCTTCTAACTGAGTTTCCCAACCTTGCTCTTAAGCTTATGGATACTGGTGATGATATTTTTTTTTTTTTTTAAGCAAGTAACTGACTTTTATTTGGGACAAGTCTTTCTCTTTATTTTTCTACATTTCATTCTATTTCTCATACTCCTCATTTGGGTAGGTTTAATTTATTTAGGGTTACTAGACGGGTAAGGGAATTTTGGTGAAAATGAAAGGTTTGATGAAAGGTTCAGTAGATTGACTAGCGATAAAATTTTTAACAGGTATGAATTTTTGGCTATGTCGATCCAAAGATGGCCTAAATTCTTGCCTAGGGTTCGGATGGTGATCAAGTAAGTAGACGCGTGATTTTCTCTATTCGGAAAAACTACTCCTCTATGTCATTACTCACATATCACACATATCGAGGCTTTTTGGTTAGATTCTCACAGGATTGATCGTTTAAGTAACTAACCGTGGGTTCCAAAAACTTGCTGCTATGTACAATCGATGATACTCAGTGCATGAATATTCATGAAAAGATGTATAAACTATTGCATACGTATTATCTTAAGTTTCTTAAAAACAATCATAATTCGGATACTAATGTGAGATTTCTAGACAATTTTCATCATTGAAAAGGAAACAAGACTTTGTCACTAAGTACAATTATTAACAAGAAAATAAAAACTATATACAACCTACAAGTTGCCTAATTTTTGCTACAGGTTTAAAGCACCTCCAAACTGAATGATGCTTAATCCTCGAAGTATCAATAGATAAAGAAAGGAAGTACCTGAGAACCTTGAGCAAAATTAGGGTTGGATTGCTGGAACAGAAAGGTTGGAGAACATAATATATTATTCAGGAAAAAAAAACAAAAAATAATAGCACACAAAACATAACTATTTATAGCTAGATATATATACAATGTCCTACAAAGTCACCACCCAGTAGGACTTGCTGGTCTGGCGTCTTCTTGAATGAAATGCATTTCCTTAGCATCACGCCAAAAGATAATTTGTTGCCAAATTTCTGCTCATCGTTGTTCTCTGGAGTTGTTCAAATGTGTCATCATTTTTTCATCCTTCGAGTAACAACGAACATGCCCCAGGTACCTAGCAGGACGTTTCCATTGCTGAAACCTCAATGAGCGGATGATTTTGTTTGCTGGGCACATAGAATCTACCTTTACCCAGTCATGAAAAGTAGCTGAAAATTGCAGGAAATGTGTCCTCATAATTCGGCAAGCAGTTACTGGCAACAATATATACTGATCCTGAATAGTGCGTGCTTGCTTCAGATTGGAGATGACACGACCTGAAATATCAAATAGTGAATGACGCTGAGCAAGTGCATTGAATACTACGCAGGCAGCCTTATTGGCTGTAGAAAAATGTCAATCTCCCATGATATTCAGGAGTATAAACAACATCGCAATCCCCATGTTTATGGTCATGCTTGCTAAGGGAATGGTGATGGCTCGCCATTGTATCGGTCCAATTCCTACTTGTTTAATTTTAAGACCATCATCGTATGTTGCACGAAAAGCTGGCCAATGAAAGGACATGTGAGAATTATGGAAGTTGTAATACCATGCTTCTGCTGGATCGTGATAGGGAAGATCCAAAGTTAGGGCAAGTTGTTGTTTAGAAAAAATATGACGTGTGCCACCAACTATGATTGTGAACCCGTCTAAAAAAACGCCATGCACATGGTTGAAAGCTGGTGTGTCTTCCATATTAGCATAAAAGTATGCAGCCAAATGTAACGCTCGTATTTAAAATATGTATTTATTTATTTATTAATTAATTTAATTATTTATTTAAAATTGGTTGGATTGGATTTGGGATATGTGGGCCTGATTTCTGGGCTCGAGTCTGTGTTGGGCTTAGGTTTCAAACCCAAGTATATATTCATATTTTTCTAGAGAATAGGGTTTTGAGATAAAAATAAAATAAAAAATGGAGGCGGAGATAAAAGCTCGTTGGCTAGAGCGTTGGAGCGCGATGATTCGGACTAAGAGGGATTCGTCGAGCTGTTAATTCAGGTGAGTAGTTATGTTTTTTTCTTTTTCATCGAAACTAGAGTTTTAGAATAAAAACATTTACTGCTGAGTTTTTCTGCTCAGTTTCTTTGTGCTGCCCTTACTCTTCCTTCGATATTTTTCGTATCGCGCCGAAGTGGTAAACTTGCCAAATTGTTAAACTGATTACTGTTATATATGGTTTGTTGCTCTTAAATTATTAAAATTATTGAACTGTCGAAGCTTTGAGGAGCGTTAATGAGCGGGTAAAGACGGAGAGATCGTCTCTATTACTTTTAAACTTGTATTGGGTTAAATATATGGTGTGTTAGTTGGATATAATATTGGTTGTTGGATGGAATACGGTGGTCGGGATATCGATTTGAGCTTGTGATGTCGGGGCAGTTGAAGCTTGGAATCCGGCCTCAATGGCGTCGCATGTACTGTTTTTTTATTGAACTCGTTGTTGTGGTGTTTTTTTAGTTGTTGGTTGATGTCGGAGGAGTTAAGGATGGATGTTTGGTTGTTGGTCGGAGAGTGGGGGCTGTGGGAAGCTTTGAACAGCGTCAATGGCGGTCGAGGTCGAGTTTTGGAGGTGAGGGGAATCAGGATTTGTTGGTATGGGAAGATTGGGTTTTTCAATATGAGTCAAACTGCTGGGATGAGGGGGCGGTACAAGTGAGGAGTGGTGGCCGGCGTGGAGCTGGAAGTGGTGGAGGAGAGAGATGTTGGAGGGAGAAAACGACCTGTTTGGTCAGTTGGGCTTGGGCCTGGGTTGGTTTCTTTGGGCCCGATGTTATTTTGTTTTGGTTGGGCCGGTTTTGATTTAAGTTTTTGGGCCTAAACACTAGTTAGTTGTTGGGCCGGATTAATCTTTTGTTTTGGACCAATTTTAGTTTAAGTTTTGGGCCGGGTTCAGTTTAATTCTCTGGGCCGAACCCATTTTTGTTTTGAGCCAGTTTCTAATTTGGTTTTTGGGCCGGTCCATATAACTTAAAAAATAGATCTAATGGGGGCTTTAAATATTTAGACTTTTGGGTTTTGGTTTCGGGCTTTGATTGTGGACTTTTGACTGTATAATTGTGCTACGTTTTATGTTGTAAATTGTATAGACAAAGCAAATGCAAAAATGTTATGGAAACCTGTATAAATTGGTTTGTCATTATCTAATTAAGATTTGACGTGAGTAGTGTGTAAAGCATATAATACTTGGCATGTAACAAGAGGGGAACTCTTATAAGACTTAGATATATACGTTTCTATGAGAATTAAACTACACATGGACTCGGATTCATGGACTTTAGTTTTGGGCTTTTTGATGGTTGATCAGTTTGACTTGACTTGTGATTTGGACTCGAATAATTATGCGTGCCTTTGATGGGGAATTGAGTTCACATAAATATATTGAATGAATACTTTACATGATTGATTACTATTATGAGTTGCTACTTAAATGAATTATAGTATTTATGAAGGCTGGAGATATTCCATATGGTGTAGTGCAATATATGATTGGCACGTGAAATAATATATTTGAGTTTTGAGATAGAGATGCTTGGATATCGTGCAATGAATAGTATTGGCACGTGATAATATGGATTATATTATAACGAGAAACGTTGAGCTTCAGTACAATTAAGTATACTGGCATGAGATAGAACAAGAATTATTATTGAGATATTTCCAAATATGGTGGCTTAGTGCAATAATTTATTTGGCACATGATAGAGTGAAATGGTTATGAGATACTAAGGTATGACACCTGAATAAATTACATAACGAAAATCCTAGAACCTAGCTACCACAACTCATGTGATTTGGCCCTAGTGATGGGCGTATGTGATATGATTGGCCCTTCGGGCGTTTCATTGAATCTGAATGACCCTTCTGGCGTAAGTAATGTGATTGGCCCTTCTGGCGTTTCAGTGAAGCTGAATGGCCCTTCTGGCGGAGCCGAATGGTGGCTTGATTATTCCGTTCGCAAAATTAGAACGAGATGCGCGATATTTTATGTTGTATAATGGCAGTACTCACATAATGACTTTCGTGTGAGGGTTACCTGGTGTGCGGCATCCCGCTCAGGATAGTTATGCACGGAGTGATTCATTATATGAGGGGAGGCATGTGGATGTACATGTTCGGCGTTGGGAAGTGATTGTGGTAGCTAGGAAAACTAGGTAAGACATAGATACGACGTGATTTTAGGGACATGCAAAGAAAGCCTTAATTAATATAATTATGGTAATATGTTGGTAAATGATATATCTTTAGATAGATGATTGTATATGGTTTTGCAGAAGGGTGGGTCAAACTAATTACTTGATGCGGTAAGTATAGAATATGCTTGGATGGTTATTAGTTTAGTTAGAACTTAAGGAGCCTGGGTGGAGGAACTAAATGCCTTTGTATTATTATTGGGAAGCTAAGGCGCCTTAGTGGAGGAACTACCTGCCTTAATTATTGTAGTTAAGAATGTCGTATTAGTTGTTGGAAGTTAAGGCGCCTCGGTGGAGGAACTAACTGCCTTATGGATTGTGTATGTATATGTATAAGTATATGTTGTATTTTAGGGCTACTCACACCAGCATTGTTTATAATGCTGACCCGATTTACATGTTTGCTTATCGGGTGTGTTCATTAAATACACATAGTTGATAAGTCTTGACAGGTTTAGTGTTGAAGAAGGTTGGTTGATGCTTGTGGTTTGCGTTAGCGTCACATTTCAAGATAGGTTTTGTTTTCCCTTGAGGTGAAATAGATTTTCAGTTAAGACAATGTTATTTGTATTTTCATTTGTAATTTTAAATAAAGAGTTATTGAAAAGAGATTTGTAACCTAATCTTATTTGTGAATTTTTGTAATGAAGAGGACTTTTGTTTAATTGAAAATTTTTATTGGTTTTTAATTATCCGCATATTTAAACTGTTTATGGGTTTTTGGAAGTTGAGAGTGCTTCACACCTCGAAAATCGAAGAGTCGGGAACAAATATTATTTTTCCAAATTTTGTCGAAATTCGGGGTGTGACACCAAACTTGGTAAATAAGTTTGGTCAGGTTGAAGAACTAGGAAAGACCACCCAATGTTAGTGATGTAGTCACGGAAGATATGCCCATAGGTATTGGAATCCATCATAGACTGAAAGGATTGCTCATGAATGAGTTTCGGAGGTGTCATATTTGGTGAAGATGCAATGTTTGATGAAGATGCCATGTTGGATGAAGTAAAGAAATGTGTAAGGATAAAGGCAAACTGGATGGATAAATGAGTATGGAAGAAAATAGACCCTCCTGTAGCGCCCCGCAAGTCCACCAAAGAAATGAAACAGACGTTTCAACCCGTCGACGTCCTTAATCCCAGAAGATATTTGAAGTATTTGCTACAGTTCCAGAGAGTTGGGCTTGGTAATGGAACAAGATTTCACAGTTGATGCTGGAGATGAAACAGGAGTACCAACAGAGAGTAAACACCAGCGCACGCGAGTTCAACCAGCGGGCGCGTGTCCAGTATCGTGTAGGAGTTTTCCGCAGTCAGCCTAAATTTTCACAACAATCTTATTTTAGTGTATAGATTCTGTTCCAGGTCCTAACTTTTTGTTTCTGTAAGTGCAACCAAAAATTCAAACTCGGATCAGTAGCGAAATGCGGGAAATATTTTTTTTAAAAAAAACAATGAAAAAAAAAAAAAACGATGGATAGGAATGAGAGTGAGGGTTTCCCCTTGGAGCAATTCCAACTTGTAATGGAATGTCTTTTGGTCCTTAGGATGGCAGCGGCGCCATTTTGATGTTCACCTTTTGCGTATGTTAGAGATTTTATTCTCTAATTTGACAAAGTGCGAATACAAAGATTTTTCCTTACTCACGATATTCGTGTGTATAGCTTTAAGTAGGGATTTCGAACCATCTTAAGTCTAAGACAACTTACAACTTGTTTTTGCTCTTTTAGGAAACTAGTGAGTAAGTTTTAAGATATGGTTTAATTGATACTAACTACTTGGTTTCTTTTAATGCAAAAAATAAAATCTAATTTAGTTATGTAAACATGCAACTAAAACAAAGATAAAAATTGACTTCTAGATAGGTGTGGAGAGTTAGTTCTCCTCATGTGAAGATAACCTTTATTGTATGATTTTAGGTTCTTGCATTTTAACCTCCTTAGAACTCATAGACAAGTCTTAATAAAGATTAAATTGATCCCTTACACTATGACTCATCTCTAAGCTCATATTGCTAGCACGTAGAACCAAAGCAATGACTTATCTCTAAGCTCATCACCTTGATTCCTAACTAGACTCTACACCAACTACCATTTTGGGATAGGATGTAGGTCTAGTTGTTCTTTCTAAACAACTTACTAAAATCACATCACAAAGGTTATCCCTCACATGAGCATCATTAACCCCCCACAAAGGGAAGGTTCTAGTTCATCATCCTAGGGATATAAATGAAAGAAGCAAATAGATATGTAAAATGAGAAAGAAGAAGAAGAATAATAATAAAGGAACTCACTTGTATTAAGAAGTTTAGATTTTTTTTCTAGAACAAGAACACAAAAAGTTCCACCATTAAAACTATTACAAGATTTTTCATAAAAACTCAAAACTAAAACTAAAACTACTACAACCCTCCTTCTCCTCCTAAGGAACTAAAACAAATAATGCATGATAAAGGAAAAGAAGTCAAGGGAGTAAATGGAGTGCATCCCCCCTTGTTTTGTTTTTTTTCCTTCATTTTAGAATTCTCCCCCTCATCCCACGTGAAAACACACACACACATTTAATTCACTTTTATCCACCACATTAAAACAAAGTGACACCTTGCTTTTTTTTACTATTAACACCTAATATCATTAATTACATGCAAGGTGTCAACTTTGCACCAATAATTTGGCACTTTTGTCTTGACATACTCTATGATTGATGACTCATCTCTTCTTGTGGGCCCGAAAGGTGGGTCCAATGTGCGATGTCTATTGGTGGGTCCAGACGTCGATTTCTGCAATTTTTGGCCTAAGGTAGAGCTAGTCGTGTTGATCATCTGGGCAGCTTACTTGCCAAAATCGGATTTCAGGTTAACGAGATATGAGCTCTGAAAGTTTACGCTTTCCTTTACATTGCCCCGTTCTGACTCGATTCTATCATGTTTGAGTCCCCAGCTTTAATCCGTTTTTGTTTAGCTTCACATGGCTGATTTGGAAGAATTCATATATACATCGTTCCCCGTGCTTTAACGCAGGTTTAACCAATATTTTCATGTTTACTGTGAAGACCTGCAAAAGTACGAAAATATACTTATTTTATGATTATTAAACACATATTTAACCAAATTTATATGTCTCAATGGGGCTTAATATTACAGTTTTGGGTGTTTATCACAGGTCTTAGCCTAAAGCCAAGCACGCTAATAGCCCATCATAATATCTTAGTCAAGTCAAAGGTCAAACTGGGGTCAAGCGGGTCAATCCAAAGTCAACTCCGCCAATGGTCAACATCGACCAACCAACCATGTCAACAAAGATCAACCAAATCCTAAACTCATCTAACCCAAAAGCCCAAAGAATAAGGCCCAAAGTCTAAAACTTAAGTCCAAAAGTGAAATCTAAAATTTAAAACACTCAAGCCCACTTATTGATTCGGCTCAAGCCCAACAACAAAAGAATTTCAACAGTCATCTTCTTCCTCCCTCACCAGTGCCTCCACCACCAACGCAGCCACCCCAACCACCACTCTCCACTACTACTAAACCACACAGTTTTAATCCCTACCAAAAACCCAAACTACCTATACCACAAAATCGCGATTCCCTCCCTTCTCAAAATTCACGTTTTGATTGTCTGCCATTGATGCTCTTGTCAAGGTTCACAGCACTCAAACACAATTCAACCCACACCGAAACCACTCGGTTTCAATTCCCAATCAAAACCCAACACTATTGTACCATCTACTTGATTTTCCCCACTCACAAAATAACATCCGACGGCCATTAAAGCTCTTTCAGAGCTTCAACAGCATCGCTCGGCACCACTGAGCAGTGTCCACTCCACACAAAACCCTCAACACCTTACCCAACATCCACCATGTTCAATTCAACAACAAACCCAAAAGATCATTCACAGCATTTACAGCCAACAAAAATAACTACATATATCCACCATTAACAATTTATAGGATTTAAATGAAAATAGGCAGTTGATTGTTCAATTTATAATGTCGACAAAAATGTTCATTTCAAAGTTTGGCAGTATGTAAACTAAACAGAACGAACATAAAATAATGAGCAGTGAAATAAGTTTCGTAAAATTTTTAAATAGCAAACTAGGAACAAAACTATGAGTTCAGTGAAAAGATAAAACTATCTACTCACCCGTGATTTGCTCTCGACTATCAACTAGCTATCAGAAAAATATTATTCCTTTTCCTCCCTCAGTAAAACTCTTTCTTTTTCTCTGTATAAAACTCTCTCTGTTTTTAAAAACTCCGTGTGAACTCCTTTTTGTTTTCAAACTCCCCTAAAAACAAGGAAGGAAAGTTTATCTCCTAACCATACTGGGTTTCCTATCCTTATTAATATTTATCCTATTTTTATTTTATCTATTATCTATTATTATTATTATTATTATTATTATTCTAGGAAAATAAAAGAAATAGACGGGGTGTTATACCTTTCTTCTTCTCTATGTACACCATATTTCTTTCTTTCTTTCTTTTTTTGTTCTTCAACCCCCCCTCCTTCTCCACTCTATGTTTTTTTTTTTTTTTTTTATCTAAACTATCTCTTTGTTTTTTGCCCAAAAAGCCCAACCCAGAAAATCAGATCCGAAATTTAACAAAACCCAAAAAAAAAAAAAAAAACAGTTCTTTCTAGAAAGGTCCCTAAAACAGTTTTTGGGATTAAGTCCCTGAAAATAGTTTTCACATAAAGCCCCTATAATCAAATTTTTAACGCGGTGACCCGTCTTTGCGACAAAACCATCCCAACACCGAGTTTACCACATGTCATCCTTTAATTGGAAAGTACGTACCTTACCGTTTACTCATGTAATGGTGGAGCAACTGAATTTCGACATGCACCACTAGACTACAAAATTATATCTCAACAAGGTAGCCATGATATTAGAATGAAAATAAAACTATGAACCAAAAAGCCATATTAACGAGAGTAAAACCATGGACCTTCTACTGCTACCTAATGACCAGCCACTGAACCAAAGTTCTTGTCCATCCACACTGATTCAAGGAACTCACCTCCCCACAACGATTCAAGCCCCTCGTCACCAATTCAAGCCGCCCGGAATACCACTAACAAGGAGCAGTTGATCGGGGTATGTTTTTGCATGGTGTTAAGGGCCTGTTAAGCATTCATACAAGTGAGCCAACAATATAAATATTCATTTTTGTAAGGCCAAGAAGACAAAATAAATAATTAAAACAAGAAGTACCCTTGCAGCAAATATCTAGCCTTCAATAAGATTTACTAACCTTCAATCAGACCTTGGAAATTCACTTGTAGATGACAAAAACAGATGTATAAGTGAGCTGTTGTATAGCAATCTTTAAAGCCCTAACGAAAAACGTCAGAGTTCCATCCTACCTCATAAAGTACTGTAAAAAATATATTTATATTTAATAGCAATTCATACTTGATTAGAAGTAAACAACAGAGTTGTATGTATTAATGATAAGATAAAACTGTCATAGAAATGCAATTGCCAAATATTTAAAATGCCCATATAATCAACCGAAGTGCCAAACCATCATAAAACAAGATAAAAAATGTGCTACCGAGTAAATCATCTCGGAATAGAGTTAGGGGATTACAACAAGAGGGGTGAATTTCATTTAATGTACATAACCCTAGATTCAATAGTAGAAAATACTTGTGTCCCTTTAACGCAACCCATCCTCTCTTTCATTGTTCGTTGCAATTCACCTGAACAATTAAATAAAAATGAGTCAACGGGATATCGATAACTAAATCCAAAAACATGCTCTATTGTCAAGATAAATAAAATAAAGCGGTGACGAGAACATGATGGAATACCTGATTAACAACGCATTCAAACTACTCCTCGTCACCATCTGCTTCCACCTCAACTTTCTCATTGTCACCATCCGCTTCCGTCTCAACTTCCTCATCTTCCTCACTATCACCATCTGCTTCTGCCTCAACTTCCTCCTGTCACCATCCACTTCCGTCTCAACTTCCTCACTGTCACAATTTGCTTCTGCCTCAACTTCCTCACTGTCACCATCCACTTCCGTCTCAACTTCCACATTATCATTAGCATTTTCCTCCATATTGATATCTAATGGGATCCTCTTCTTCCCCTCTTCTTCCTCAAGACCCTCATAATCAGATGGGATACAGTCTAAATGTGATCCAAAGGAACTGACTGTATTGAGTTCCAAGGAGGAGGACGGAAAGTTTGGGCATGTCTTCCTCAAGTATTCTACCACTAAGTCCAGTCGGGATCTGTTACTCAACGCTAGCCGGTAAAAGTATTTTGTTTTGGCAACAACAGGGACTATTGGGTAGTCGTTATCACTATCTAGTTTGTGAAAAGAACTATTTGTACCAAGTTCCAAGGAGGACGGAAAGTTTGGCCATGTCTTCCTCAAGTATTCTAGCACTAAGTCCAGTTGGGATTTTGTACTCAGCGTTAGCCGGTGTAAGTCTTTTGTTTTGGCAGCAACAGGGGCTATTGGGGAGTGGTTATCACTATCTTGTCCGTACACAGTCCTACTTGTCATCCTTGAAACACTAAGTCGGCTAATGGGGGAATCCTGCTGAATACACATGCAATGGGGAGGAACACCAGCGCCTGTGATGATTTTGTTGCTAAGAATGCCATGAGGCATACATATATTCTTTTTGCTTTTACCAGAATGCTCCACAATGTTATGCCAGATTATAGTTCCCAAGTCGAGTTTATCCCCTTTCCACATTGCATTGATCAGATAAAGCCCAAAGTCGTTGATGTGGTGGATAAAATGACCACATTTTGGCAGGGCAGTTGAGAATAATATCCGATGGAGAATACAGAACCGTGACTTCATCCTAGTCGATGGCAGACTGTTTTCATAAGACCCCACTCCAACAAAGTTGGCAATAAAATCTTTGTGACGATGTTGAAAATTGGCCTTCATTGGGTAAAGAAGATGAACGTCTCCTCGAGAAACCTTAAGGGTTGACGCGATGCTTGCAGGAGTAACTACAATATCTTTCCCACAGACTTTTGTTTTGAAAATGAGTTTTTTCATTTCCACTCCATGAATATTTGCATAAAATAACTTGACCAAATGGGTATGCCACTCCTTTTATTTTCATCAAGTTTTGCCAGTTGATCCTCTTGATCCATTTGGTAATAATATCGTCACCAATCTCATCGAGAAAAACCTCGCGTTCCAAAGCCAACGGTCTATTATTACAAATCTCGTCCATGTATGTTGCATAAGCCGATATAGATACAAAATCTTGATGAGAAACCTCGCAACTTTTCACAGTCGGGGCCCTATTACCAATGGATTGAGAAGGTCTTTTTCGCTTCGGTGCCATAATCCAATATAGGTTCTCAAGAACCTAAATTAGAAACAATAGCAAGAGGATTACATCAATAACAATTTAATCAGTTTGATAAGTAAATGCTATGTTAATAGAGCTTAAATTTAGATCTAACAATGTTTGACATAATACATCATTTCAATTAAGCGTTTATTTCATGACCATGTATCAAACTAAACACAAACTTGATGAAAATATCCCTATTTCCAATTCAACAATGCAACAATTTTACAATTTAAGCAAATTTCCTTATTTCCAATTCAACAACACAACAATTCAAACAAATTTCCCAACTTTCGATTCCCATATTTTCCAAGTCTACATGTCCAAGTTAGTATTAATTTTGGGGCTTACAATATTGACAAATTAACAAGTTCTAGCTAAGTCTACACAATATACTCAAATTAAATAATGTGTAAGGTTGCTCGTTCCGATTAGGAAGGCCACAAGTGTTGATTATTAGTCCTTCTTTTTGGTTCTATCTTATTATTTCTCTCACTGGAATCCCTAATTTTTTTTTCCAAGGTGGAATGTCCTCTAAAACTTACATCAAAAGCAAGGATACGACAATAATATAAACATGCATATTGACAACTTTATGTGCCACCTACACGATAGAATATAATTGAAAGTAAAACGAGCATAAAAATAAAGTTGTAACTGCCTGTCTTTCCTAATCCATAACTCCTTGCATAGATGTCCAAATCAAATGAAACTTGGTTCATTTGAAAATTGACATATAGCTCTATCTTTTCTGTCTAGGTAACTGAAGCCTAAATTTGACTCAAACTATGTCAAAAGTGAGCTCAAAATCAGACTAGTGCAGCTTCCTATGGCAGACTACAACACGTGTTCAACCTTCTCACAATCATACAAGTAGAAAACCATGACTATGGATATATTTGAGTAACTACTTACTTGACTTTTGAACATCCAAAGACGTAAAGAAAGCAAGAAAAGATCAAACTAGTCCATGGTAGCGATTAGATTACAATAAATATGTGTAAGAGGTGCACGAAATTGAGTTGGAACAATCGACCTTTCAAAACACAACTCCTAGCTCAGTTATCCAAATATAGTGAAACTGGAACCATTAGAAACTAGATAGAGAACTAACTTTTCTCCCTAGGTCAATGAAACCTAACTCCAACTCAAACTACGACAAAATCTAGCGCGAAGTCAGTCCAGTGCATCTTCCCTGGCACAAGTATTTTTAAACCTCTAGTCTACAATATGGAAGCAATGACTAAACATAGTAGAATTTCTATGTGTTTGAACTACCAACTTAGTGAATTTGTTAAAAACCATACAAGAGATTGTTAGGATATTACCACCATCAAGACTGAACTTTGACAATTTCACCCACCACCACTAAAGTGCACTTGTTTGGATTCATTGTCACTGGTACTTTGACTTACCTTGTATCTTGTATGCATATACTGTGGTATTGGAATCACATGACTTGGTGTCGTCCTTTTCCCACCAAGCTAGCTTAAGGTCCTGATCTCCTTTTGATTCACCAAGCTAGAAAGTATAATGATCAATTAAAAGAAGTGCCACTCCAAAACTAAAGCAATGCTATCAAATAGTCTGTCCCCTTTTTTGTCCTCAATTACATATTGAAATCTCCACACCATCAAACATATCAATTAAATGTTCAAATTCAATATTTTTAACCACCTTGAACGATCTATATACCCAACCCTTAAACTAGTGAGAAACCAGCTTTTATCAACACTAAAATAAGGAGAATTAGAGTTCTCTTTTTTCCTCTTCCTATACAAGCTTAGCTTCCTCCATATCTCGTTTCTTGTTGTTTCATTTTCTGGTCGTCCTTATCTCTTTTCTTTTTCCTACCTCTAACAATATATGGCTTTTAAGCTCCCTTACCAAAGTGCTAAAATACAACCTTTCTACAAATTTAAAGTGATTCAAGAGTCCTGATTCCAGCTCCTCTTTCTATTAGTAACTAGCAGGAGATGTTGAGTTCATGGATGTAGCCTTCCAAGCTTATAATGGTGATAATTCATTTCAGGCCAAGTGAAGAGGCATCCCTTTTCTCACTTTTAGCTAATTTAGATGATAAGCTCTTGTGCCTTTACCCCGAAGGAAATATCCCCAACTAAGATGAGCCAAAACAGCAATAAAGTGGTGAACCACACAAACTCATTTTTAATTAAACTCAAGTAGGAGCTAAAGGTGTTTACATGATGTACTATTGGCTTTTGAACAAAGAACCATGCAATGGTTTCTATGTTACAAGACTAATGACCAACTCTTGGTATTCTTTGTCATTGAGGTCAACCACTCAACCCTTAGCTACAACTAATAATACTTTAAATACATATGCATATGATTTAACTAATTATATTGGTATATAGTGCTCCCAAGTTCATATATAGTAAATTGCACCCATGAAATTAACTAACATTGTTAAATTAAATCCTATTAATTGTTATAAAACTAGATGAATTGGTACTTGGTAGTACTTCCCTAGTATATATATGTGCTTAATGAAACAATTGACTTGCTCTCAATCCTTAAAATTTCTCGCATGCGCGACAAAACTCAGGAACACAATCTAACTAGAAAGCACGTAAAACGTATTTTGGCCTAGTAAATAATATCAAGGACACAAATTCACTAACCAATACTCGAAATTAAATCATTTTAATGACCAAGCTCACAATAGCACTGACTCCACTAGCATCACTTAAAATGGTACGTTAAATTTATCGAAATACCATTGTGTAAAAATTCAAGGTATTACAGATTCATTCTAAAACCATCACCTAAGTCCTAAGGTCACTGCAACACTTGTTATAAAACAAGAAAAGACAGGACTTTAGACATACTCATGATCAAATCGGGCAAATAGTACATAAGACATGATATAACAAAGGGCATGGATTATTCAATGCAAGAACATGGCAATATGCATATGGTCATCTAGAAACATATAGAATTATCCATCCCTGCATTCATATATCAACTTGAAAGCATTTGCACCCTTCCCAGCATTGAAAACAGTTGCATCTATTTCTAGAACATGGAATATGTGAGCAATATAAAGCTATCAGATTACTGCTTTCTGTTCTATCACGCACATTTCTTGCAACATAGTTTATAAAAGCTTCAACCAAAGCATACAACAAAGAATACACCGATACAACACTAATAGTAACCACAAAGCAATACAAAAAATAGTATTGACATACATGAAAGCAAAGTATGGCAACATAAAGAGAAAGCGTACACTACTTTGCAGCTCCAAATCACAAAAGACCAACATGCACCTGATTCTCCACGTCTAAAAAGAAAATTAAAGTTCTTTTCATTTGAAATTACTATCTAAAATCCTAAAACAATCCTGTCCATCAATTAGAAAACTCGGTTGGATATTTCAGAATACAAATTTTAACCCAAATGGATCAATTTTGCAAAAAAAAATCAATTTTATGAAATTTTTGGACATCATCTACCTCGTGCTTTCAAAACCATCACCAACAACAACAACAAAAAAAAAAAAAAAAAAAAAATTAACCGGTTTGTTCTTCCCCAACGTTCGCCTCGAGATGGTTAAGTCGGAACAGAACCCAATACGAATCCAAGATGACTGGTTAGGTCTTGAAAGTGCAAGACAAACCGGATTCAAAAGAAAACTACTTTAGACCAAAAATTGTGTAATCAGAAAAGTTTAACACGGACAATAATAATAAATGAAATTATTTCCATAACCCAAGCCAAACGAGAGATGGGGAAAAAACGCACCTATGAGGAAGTGAGATGAGCTAAAGAAGTGAGGGAGTGAGTTGAGACAGCCGCTCTTCTCTTCGAGTCTGTGTGGTGGTGTTCAGAGAGAGGGGGGAAGAAAACTGGGAGAGAGAAAGAGAAAGATGGTTACTGTTTTTTTTTTTTTTGTTTTTTTTTTTTTTTTTCGATAAAAAAAGGATTTTGAATTTAAAGCTTCTAGAGTACTCTAGATTTTGGATTTTGAATTAACAAGAAAGATGGTTACCGTAATTCTAGGTAGAATATTTCATTGTCTAACTTTTCATTTCGCGCTCCTTTACTTTTCAAGAGATCTAACGGATATAAAAACATGGGTCAATATCTACGGTTCATAGAGAAAGAAACATGACCGTGGCGAAAAACCAAAACCAAAACTGAAAACACATAGATATTGCCCATACCTCCCAAAGGTTGTAGCCAGGACATACCATGATCCAACCCACCCAAACCCGACCCATTTCTATCCCTAGTAGTGCTCATCACAGAGTTTAATTAGTACAACCTTGGCGTCGACTTTTGTGTAGATGCCTTCTTTGAATTCTGAATCTCTTAGTATAAAATATGTAAAACGTGGAGATTAGCTAAGCAGTATTTCTCTAGAGATGCTCAAACGTCAAGTCAAATACAATAATTCACATTACATACATAGAATTGGTGTTGCTGTCAACAATCAATAGTCACGCCTCAACAATCACCTATAAATAGGAGAACCATAACTACTTGGCTTAATTTTGATCCCTACCAAGCAATTTTTACCACTTTTGAAGCCACGACTATATATGTTTTATCCAAATTAAACACTCGATTGCATTCAACATTATACTCATTCAAATAAATTGGTCAATTGTTGTAATATTAATTTCATTCTACTTTACTAAGCTTATTGGCTTAACAATTACAATACTTGAAACTCTTGATAAGCACACTATCTCCTATTAGCTGTATTTGTTACAGGGAGTTACTCTTAGGACAGATCGAGGGAAAAAATAACTCTAGAGGACACATTTTTTTTTAATCACTCACAAGGACCATGTAGATGAAATGTCAAGTATACTCTTGACGCGAAATTAAAAACGGCTCGGGTAGATGAAAGGTCAAGTATACCCCTGGTACAAAATAATAAACGGCCCGGCCCAACCGAAATGACCCGATTTATGGGTATAAACAATCACTATTCATACATTAACATGAGTTATGAACACTAATTGTTCATATGAACAATCATTGTTAATTGTTCACATCTATTTGGAGTATAAACAATCATTGTTCATACCTCAACATAATGTATGATTAGTAAAACACCTATTGGAGTATGAACAATATATCACTGTTTATACCTCAACATGAGCTATGAACAATCATTGTTCATACATTTACATGAGCTATGAACAATGATTATTCATACCTATTTGGGGTATGAACAATCAATGTTCATATCTCAACGTAATGTATGATCAATAAAACACCTATTACAGTATGAACAATCGTTGTACATCAATATATTGTATGAGATACGTTCACCTATTTGGGTGTGAATAATTATTGCTTATACATCAGCATAAAGTATGAACACTCATTGTTCATAGCAAAATGACATAGTATGTAAAATTGGAAAATATTTATTTCAAATTTGGGCCATTTGTCCTTGAGGGTTATTTTCATTCGAAAATTGGTTTTCCGGGTTATTTTCACCCGAAATTTGTCCCTGAGAGTGATTAAAAAAAATCGCTTATTTTGAAAGTGATTTTCACTCGAAAATGGGCCTTGGGTCCAATTTATTGTATTTATTAATACTTACAAATAAACAATGGTGACGCATGTTCCACATATGGAAAGTGTTCGAGTCTATTGATGGATGGTTATGTAACCTGAGTTGACCGTTGGAAGAAAAACAATGCAGGTAACGAACTATACACGAAATCAAACATTGGTGTATAAACATTTTTTTTAGCAAATTTGGGTAACGAAGTGTACCACATTTTGCAACGTTGGGTTCTGTTTCACTTCCGTCCATTTTTTTCACACGTGTTAAGTTTTTTTTTCTTTTTCTCTAATTATGTGTCACGTATTTTCCTATGTAGCGATCTAGTGGCAATCTTACACGTATGAAAAAACTTGACACGTAAAAAAAAATTTGACAGAAGTGAAATAGAACCCAACGTTGCAAAATGTACGTGGTACACTTCGTTACCCAAAATTGCTCAAAACAAAGTTTATACACCAATGTTTGATTTCGTGTATAGTTTGTTACCCATCTATGCATTTAACCCAATTTGGAAATATATGTACTCGTGTTTTTTATACCTAAGTATTTTCTTTTGAACCAAATCAAACATTTGATTTGCATATAAAAAATTGTTTGCTCGTTGCAATGACAACTCCATTACCACTATTTGGTTACATCACCATGTTGAGATTCTTCATCTCTTCAATCTATATAATCACCAACAAAACCTTGAGTGCGAAGACAATCCATCATTTTTATTCTCCCTCTACAATTCTACATACACATACATGACAATACACTAACAATCCATCGCTCTCTTTCCTTAGATCGTATGACAATTTTCCATGTGATAAAATTTTACCAAATTATATTGCTAATATGATGCAATTGATATGTTAAAATATGTGTAATAATAAAATCAATTATTGTATAAATACTAATATAATCACATATTTAAAAGAAAACCCACTGGTTGTAATGATAAACCTATATACCACGCACCACCACAAAATAATTACTAGGCTGAAGAGATCATCAATCATCTTTGGTTCAGATGCAATGAGAAGGCAAGATCCACCTTCCAAACTTCTATTGGTAAGGAATTACTTAGTGAATCTTTCTATTAGACACCTTATAAGAACATAACATAATGCTAATTCATTGATGATGACTCGGCCCATTCACTTGTTAACTCATACTAGGTTATAATTGGATGAGAATTTTATGAGGAAGGAAGAATCAATGGAAAGTAAAGACTTCTCACTGAATAGAATAAGCCCCAATTGGAAAGTATTTCGATACAAATCATATTAAAACGAATACTACATCTCAACACAAATCATTTCATTTAAAATTAATTTTGACATAGCCTCCTTTGTATTTTTAACACTTTTACGTGTGAAACCTGTCATAATGCATTCTCAACCAAATCCAATCAGTTTCCAATAAATCCAACAAAAGCAAAGAAACCATAAGAGCTTGCCATACAATCTATCGAGTGTGGTACCTTCATGTACTCAAATAAGTCAACCTCCATAGATTACATAAAAGAAGATAACATTGTTCTATTAGACTATTACATATAGAAACTACACGAAAGACTGCAGTGCTACACGCAGCTGCAATCTATGCCACTATTAGATGTACATGATATAAAAAATATAAAGAACATAATATACCAAAATCCATTTATAAAGCATGATTCAAATGGATAAATTTTATTTCTTATTAAATTAAATCATATACAGACGCATTCCCCGCGCATTTAACTAATTAACATGTGAAGGTAAAAGATCTACACTAAGCGAGTTCAGCTTCTGTATCATCTTACTCAAGATAGTCCTGGAATTCACAAATTAATAAAGAAAGATTAGTGCAGTAAAAAAATGTGATTTTGGCGTCACTAAATATATTTTAGAAATAAAAAATAATAATAATAATTGTTTGCTATATATACACCTTACAGTTTTGCACCCTATAAAAGAACTCATTCAAAACACAGTCCACTCTATAGAATACAAAAGTACACCATCAATTCCATTCAAGAAGATATAGTATTTATTACATCCCTTAATTTCAAAATTATGAAGTCACTTGCAAGACTAAGTACTTACATTTCCCAAAGTAAAACGAGTTCTTGTTCTGCACATTAATCATCTGTTCATCAACTTCCTTAGTACTCTTTTTCCCACGGAACATTGCAGATGCAGTCAAGTACCTCCCATGTCGTGGATCAACAGCACACATCATGTTCTTCACATCCCACATTTGTTGAGTAAGCTCCAGCACAATCAAAGCCCTATGCTGAGAACCACGTGAAGTAAGTGGAGCAAAACCCACCTTAAAAAAGTGAAGACGCGGAAACATGATCAGATTAACAACAATCTTCCTTAAATCAGAGTTCAATTGTCCAGGAAACCTCAAACAACACGTCACACCAGACATAGTAGCAGATATCAAATGGTTCAAATCTCCAACTGTAAATAAACAAATCGAACCAAGAATAAATTTCTAACCTTTAAAACTACTAAATAAACAAAACAGAACAAGTTTTAAAAAAATGCTTACAGCTAGGAGTAGTGAGTTTCAAAGTCCTCAAAAAAATATCATAAAGTGCCTCATTATCAAGAACCATACACTCATCAACATTCTCAACCAACTGATGAACAGACGTCGCATTATAAGGTTCAACAACAATATCAGACACTTTCAGAAAAGGAAATACTGAAAAAGTAAGCATCATTCTATCAGGATACTCTTCTCTAATTTTCGATATCAATAATGTCCCCATTCCATATCCAGTCCCTCCTCCCAATGAGATAGTATGGAACCCCTTGCACCTAAAAATGCGAAATGAAATAGTAAAGATCAAATACCAGACATCACGCTACAATTGTAGTAACTATAATCCCCACCATCTAGACATAGTGTGGGACTCGGGAGAAAGTATAGTGAAACATACTGGAAGAAAATTTTAAGGATTGGAAGAATGTTATACATATTACCGTAAAAATACACCTTCTAAAAACAGCTTCAAATAGAGCTTAAATTTCTCCTGTGTGTTCTTTCCTAGATAAAGGAGATCGGTGGTGCCGTTTGGGCCGAGATGTTAAGGAGGTTCTACAACGTATCATGATGTTAACCGAATAAAAATAAAAATTTAAGTGTAGAGCTACCATAATTTTTTCTATTTTCTTATTGGTAGATCCACAGTACTATCAGTTAAAGCTATAGTTCACAAATCACAACCATTCTTCAAATCCCTATGAAATGTCATGGTGGCATTTATTTTAATCTACTTAAGCCTTGAACAAGAACATTGATGGGTGATTATAGATTCGGCTGTGATGTCATGGCCTACATGAAGGACTGATTTGGTGAAAATGCATAGAGATCACCCTCGGCAATTTCTAACCAGTACCAAGCAGAAAACATGTGTCCTGTAAAATAAATTGCACATGTTGATGAAGGTGTGCGACCTCACTATGACGTTACAATACAACCGTCCCTTTTTCTTAACAGTTTCGATATTATAGGCTAGTTAGCTGTAGAATTAGGGTCTATGCTACACATTAAAACTAAAAGATTATGACTTGGTATATTCGTAGTAGATGATTCATCTCCCCACACAGCAATTGACTCATTTGTGTGTGAATCCCATAAGTACATGACACACGCGAATGAATTTTCACAGACCCAGAAGTGGTACTATTTTCATTTTCTATTTTCTATTTTCATTTTTTTTCTGTTATTTTTATCTATCTATTTTAATCTTCATTATTCCTAGAAAAAATTTGTAAAGAAAGGATTTTGAAATGGAAATAAGAAAATCGTGCTTGTGTTAGACACTTAGGCTATCAATCTAAAAAAGAAACGTTTGAGTTGGTAAAAAACTCTGGGGCAATCCGAATTCTGTACATGATCTTGATGATGAGGAGATAAAGAAGGATTTACTTCAACCCATCTCCATGCAAGACACATTAAGACGGGCCATCAAATACTGAATAAGTAACCAACCAATGTTCCATCTCATACAAGATTCATTATTTCCTAAATTTACAGCAAGCTACCAAGAAGAATTATGGTATTAAAAGAAAACATCATTACCTGTGGCTGCTAGTTAGCATATCGCTGGTCAGGACGTTCTTTGTGCCTATTTGCATATACATTAATGGCTGCTCCCAGAACCTACACTTTCACCAAACGTCATAAAGTAATTAGACAGTAGAGAGTTGTATCGCGTATGTACCACATAAAAGGTTGGTAGTTGGTACAGAGTGCCCTAAGCAAGAATGATAGATTAAATTCGTTACTGGGTTGTGAATTTGACTAGGATACCACCAATTCCACAGTAATTGCTAATAAGGTTGATTTGTAATGTCAAAAATCAATAGAGATAAATCAGATAACACACACCTGAAAGTTTCAGGATCATTTGGATTACCAAAAAGAGAATGTTTCCATTGTGATCCATCCACATCATTGAAAGATCTGACAACATCCGCCTAAAACCAAATAAGCTAAATAAGACATCAATAAAAAGATAAGATTTCATCTAGCAAACCTACTGATCCACTAATTCTCCTACACAAGTAAACTTCTAACAACTCAGAGAAGCATATAATAATATCAAAGGCACAAAAATAACAGTCAGATTATCTTCCGTAGAAAATTTTAGTGACTGAGTAAAATACAAATCCAACATTAAAATCAAGGCCCACCATAAGCCAAGTGATAGCTGAGTCTTCATTTCTACATAGGGGATAGGTTCGATCTGATTGGATTTTTTAAACAAGGTCTCCGGTGAGCCTACAAGATGACTTAGGGACTCAGTTTTTGTGGATGTGAGTTAGTCCTATCTAGAATAGTAGTGTCACGGGTGAATAAATTACAAACACTTCCAACATCTAAATCAGTTATTAAATTAATACCCATCATCTATTAGGATGAAAAAAAATCATTAAGTAATTCTAACAGAACCAAATATTACATGATCTAACTCTCAAATATCATAACAAGATCGATACTACTTTATCAAATTGAACATATAAAAAATGGAGAAAAAAAGAAGGAACTTACTTGAATAGGAAGATTGGGAGAATCATGATTACTGTTGGAAGAAGGAGAGGTTTGACGAACATTCGGGAACCACCCACGGCTTCTACCTCGATTCATAATAAAACTAGAACAAAGTTTAGATGAAGAGATTGTTTTGGGAAAGAAGAATTGTTTCATGAGAGAAATGAGATGATGCCATGGTGGGTTTATATTGCAAAAAAAAAAAAAAGAGGAATTTATTTACAGATGTACTACAACTATTACCAAGACACGTCATATCAAGTGCAAAACACAAACTCTTGGAACTAAAGACTCTTAGAAATGGGGGTCATATCCATGTAGTCCAGTCAACTAAAGCTTCCTTCACCAGATTCAACAATTATGTTGAATCACCTTGCGAAAAAACCTCCTTTTTTGAGAGACCCACGGGATAGCATTTGTGGATTTACTTTGAAAGAACCAACCTGCATCTTTGAGTCTTTTAGCAGGTGGTATTGTTTGATTTTATGTTTGACATACGTTAACTCTTGTTTAAATGTTTTGTGCAAACCCAACACCTCTCTACAATGTCACCAATTCCAAGCAAATGATTTTCAGATAATTCGCACTAAATAAGGTTCAAAAGAAATGATACCTTCCGAGAACCGCTGTGAAGGTGTTGACGTAGATATTTATAGCCTCGTCCCTGGGAGTATCCTTCTTCAGGCGCATTTGAACCCTCCAGAAGTTGCAACCATATCCTTCACAATCCACATCATTCTGTGGAGCATAAGTAGTAGTAGTACTAGTAGGGTGAGTCGAGGAGTGTCTCGAAGGAGAAGGGAATGAGTTGCGAGAAAAGGCAGCAGTGATGGGAAGTCAAAGAAGACGAGAGTAAGCAGTTTTGGAGATGGACCTGGAAATCAGACAACGAGAGAAGATCGCTATTCAAACACCGAAACACCAACCTTACTTTACTAATTGTCTGTTATACACACAAGGAAACACAGTAATTAAAAAACTGGAAAGGCAAAGCTACAATCTTTAAAAAGAAGAGTAAAGTAAATGAATACGAAAACCCTTGAAGAAACTCAACTCCAACTCATTAATCAATATTTAGCAATCAAAGTAACATACCCTACAATATTCACATATAACAACGGTACAGTTGACATAAATAATCACTATGTAAAACTTGTATTAGTTGTATTAGTTGTATGAACTTATTGACGATGTGATCTTTGGTTTGAAAAAGCATTTATGCAGTCTGTCTACCTACACCTTGCCTTATTTACCAATACCTAAATAAAATTAAAGGAATGAATGCTGGATTGGGACACTCAACAGCTTGACTCCCTTCAAGCCATTTGATTAAAGTCATAGTATTAGTAACTGTTAAAAGAGCTACACCCTACAAATTGCAATAGACCAATAAAACCCTGAGATAGAATTGTGGAACCCAACCATATCATATATACTTCTAATCAAAAGAAATTGTTATATCTAGTTATCTCCCATACAATTTTTGGCATTTTGCATATGCTTCTGGAGTAATATATAATAGATATAGAAAGACCAAACTATAGACTCACCGTTGATGGTACCACTTATCTATATCAGTTAGACCATGATATTTCTCTGGCAATGGTAGCAAAGATTTTGTGAGATTGCAAATGACCTTACACAAACAGAAAGCACCCCTGAAAAGAGAATAACAAAAGCAACTTCAATCCAAAGATTGTGCAACGAAAGAGTGACACGTGTAATCGTCATGGTCATTCAGAATAAAAATCTATAAGAAACACTTCATGAAATTCATGCTCAAAAACCAAACAAGAATATGTATAGTGGTTGCTTTTGAAAATTACCAAGAACCACCAAAAACTACAAAATTACACAGACACTAATTAGCACACATTTATAACTACTTTGAAATATACTCCAATTAGCATAAGCTAAAACTCTAAAACAATGATGTTTCATATGGAAATACCTCGTGCTACAGCATCTTCTCTCCGCTTTAGTTCCTGAATGCCATTTAAAAAATGCAACCAACAGATTAATTTTTAACTAAAGGCAAAGACAATCACAAAAAATGAAAAGTTAATACTCTTCTATGTATGGCATCAACTACCTAGTCTAATGTAGCACACAGTTATCCAATGTCGACATGCACATGCTTATACAAATCTAAAGCAAAAGCAGAAGATACCTACTCCCTTTTCTTCAATTCAGCCTCCTTGAATTGGAGTTCCTTCTCCTTCCTTTTGATATCCTAATTCAAAACAAGTACCATATGCTGAGTTCAGGTTAAAGCTTAAATAGGGCATCCTAATAAGGTAATTTGCTGTCCTGAAATTTATCTCACCTTTGAAGAATCAAGAGGAATATCAACTGTTGCACCACGTTGAACGTGAGGGAGAGGTTAAAGCCTTGAGTTTGCGGCAGGAGTAACACTTCCAGGATTCTAACGATCAAACCAAAATGTTAGCTTGATACAACATAATACATCAAATGAATCTCAGAAGCAAACAAAAGGATAAAAAGTGAAAAACTCCAAGTCATAGTAACATATATAACTAACAATTTAAGAAATTAGATATTACCTTCAAACAAAGCAAAACCCCATGGCACCATCTACTCGAATTGAATCAAAACAAACAGATCTGAAATTCCAGTGAACTAGATACCTAGTCAGTAAAACCCCATGGTAGGTTACCTTTAATTCTGCTTCCTGCAACAACACATCCAGTAATCCCCAATCTTTAATTGCATGATAAAAGCTTGTACGTCACCTTCAACTTGTAATGGGGAGAATCACGTTTGGATAAGAGAAACAAAGCCTTCTAACCCCTTTCCAGTTTAGTAAATTCTAAGAATTAAAATTGAAAACGTAGTTCTTCCAATTTTAAAATAAAACCCTAGAAAAAAAAATCGGTGCTTGAAATAAATTTTTTCCTTTACTTACCTTGTTGAGGTGAGCGAGAGAAGGATAAAGAAGGGAAGGGGGGGGGCCAGAATAAAAAGGTAAGTGGCGGTGGGGGACGAAGCTAGGTGGTGGCAGGGGAAGGAGAAAATAGTCGGCTCATCATTTAGAACTATCCAGTAGTTTTTTGTTTGTTTTTTTTTTTAATTGGGGGAAGGCAAAGTGTTGAGTGTTCCACGGTATTGTTAAGCCCTAACCCCATGGTCAAAACGCGTGATATAAAAATCTACAGAAATAAAAAACTTACCCGACGGTTTTTCTCGTAGCTGCAGCCATGGCCCAAAAAAGAGTTAAACCGTGGGTAAAAGTATTATAGCCAGGCAACGATGTACAGCCTATTTGCTACGGTCAAAATGCGAGGGCAAATAACCAAGGGTTCATAACCGTGGCAAACAATAACGGGCACCTGTAGGAAAAGGTCAATTTTCTTGTAGTGTTACATATGTAGACCTCTACCAGTTCATTAAGTGCAAGTAAAATAAGAATTGATACGTGTAGTCCTAGTTAAGGCTTTTGTATGACCATTATGTGAAATTAAGTAGAAGAAAGAAAATTAAGTAGTTAAGGCTTTTATATGACCACATTCGTCTAGGGTCTTTGAAAATTCTTTAGGTGTGCAGCTAAATATCTTACCTGGAAAAGCATTGTGATGACCAGAAAGGTATCAAAGGGGTAGTTCTCGTTGATGTCATTTTCTTTATCCCACTATTTAGTTTTTTTATTTAACTTACTGCAATAAAAAAATTAATTGTTCAAACTAAACAAAACATGCATCAACAATCTACACATTATCCACTTCCAGGATGCGGCTGGTAAAATTCTGATTAGAACTTACCCATAGAATCGGAGACAATCTCTATGTAAGGAGTGACCACAGCTAGCCACCCTGCTAGCAGCAGCATGGTTTGAATAACTGAGCTCCAAAAATTTCCCGAAAGATAAACCCCAAGCAGCATCAGACATCACTATCCTTTGAGTAGCTGGTGGAAAACCATTGACCCGAGGACACCGTAAACACCTGTGCCACATCCAGATCTTGCCTTCTCTTTCACCTGGTAAGAGAAACTCTGGAAACTTCTTAACAGAAATTGTAAGACTCCCTTGTCGATGAGTATAACAATGAACATGTACTTCGGACGGCATCTCACAAGAACGGCAGCGATAACTCTGAAAAAAGAAAGCTTACAGTCTCAGAATTGGGACGATTTCTGTTTAAAGAAATATACAGAAAAATTAACAGAAGCTTAAAGTATGTACTTGATCAAATAAATGGTCTCCTAAAAACTGGCCCAAAGGTATTGTAGAAATCGACCTGGCAATATTAGATGGTTTATCTGGCAGTGCAACCGTTATAGGAGATTTCAGTGGGAGTTCTGGGAGAGAAGCGCCCTCATCAACAAGAAAAGATGTTTCCAAAGCCAAATGATAAGCTGCAAATACTCCATCTTGGAGGACATGCTTCACTTTCTTCAACTCATCCCCACTAGCACCCTTGAGCAGTATCTGTAACAAATGTGAGACAAGCCACCCTAAGTTAGTTTCTTTATAATTGCTATCTTTATATCACTGCTCTGTAGATACATTGAATAGGAAACTTTTAGTACCAAATTGCTAGCTAAATATCGGTCAACCTTATCAGTTATCATAACTCAAAACATAAATATACTGCAACTCTGCAAGCCAGCATGAGCAAGCAGTTGGGACTAACTGAATTGAGCCTAAATGCTTTTTGGTTATAACCATATTCATTTGATCTACAGAAATCTTTTCAAGCTTTCGCAACAAAACTCAATCACTTCTATAAAATTGAGAAGAGGCTAATCGAATCAATGATCTCCTATTAAATCAGACCTAATGGAGAAGAGGAGATTCCTGCTAGTTGTGCGGTATTCTTATAACTTACAGCCATGCCATGTCAAGACATATACGTATTCTGCATGATGTACACTCAACTGCCACATAAAAAAATGAAAGCGTATTGCGTACTTACAGTACAACCCAATGGCTTCGGGCAACCCTCAAAAAACATCAGTGTCGTCACCAATTTCTTCCCAGCCTGGCCCGCAGTGCCATGCTCTTCAAGAAACTTTTCCACATGGAATGTGTCACAATACCCTAGCTTCTGAGATGAGAGATGATGAATAGAAGGAACAATCTGTGCACCTGTGCACCACACAATTCTCTCTAAAAGAGGCCTCTTAATATTAAGAACGAGTGATATATCTTTTGCAAGGAGGTAGTCTTGGGCAAAACGCGAAACTGATTTTTCTACCAAGAGGACATTAGGGTGATGAGCGTCAATCTTTGCAACAGCCATTTTCAAGTGGTCCATTTCCTGAATAAAGATGTAAAAACCTTGAGAGCCCAAAAAGTATGAAACAACACAACTTATTAGATGATTCAGTGAGGATGTTGCAATAATTAATAAAACAAGAAAAACAAAATTCAGCGGAAGCACCATAGGGTCTTTTCTTTAAACCTAATAGCACTTTTAATCAGGAAAAAGAAAAAGGGAAGTAAAAGATAATGAGAAAAACCTGCTGCAACAGAGTATCAAAACTTGATAGGTGATTAGTGACCCGCTGATATTCAAGAGCTCCACCAAGAACTAGGAAACAGCGTTTTTCTATTTTTGAGGTCATTCGTCGATGGGCCACATTCTTCTTACAGACAACTCCTTTCACCACAATACTAAAGAAGCAAGAGATCAAAAGGTTCATCAGATGAAGAAAAACAGCAAATATGAAAACCACTTAACAATATATTTTCATATCATTGTTTCAGCAGATTCACATTTAGATAAGCAACGGACATAAATCAAATAAAGAAAATTTTCAGTAAGGTTGATAAAACGTAGACAACTTGATATAATGCCGGAATGACCCTAACGTAAGTCTCTCCTGGGAGCAGGAACAGAATAAAAACCACTTCACTAACTAATAAATATTATCAAAATAGAGTAGTTCTCATAACATCACCCTGAAAGAGGAGACTTCCTTCTTGATTCTCAAATCATAATACCAAATCTGATTATAATGGGAGTGAGTGGAGTGGATGTAATATTTATTGGTGCAGAGATACCTCCCTGAAGCTGATGGAGTCTCAAAGAGAAGCACTTGGGCGTTAGCTACATCCTTCACATGCACTGCCCCAAGCCAATGATACTCGTGTGTCCTTGGATCCCTGTAATACCTGTTGAGAAAATACAAGAGGTAAAATGTACCCTTAATAACTTGGGCAGAAAATCAGTCGAGAGATTGGGTTTAATTCCTTACCCCAATCTAATACATCAGAAAATTTTCAAAAGAAACTTCAAATGTTCAACTGATAATCAAAATTGGGTGAAAACAATTAATATATCTAATCAAGTGTATTTTGGGTGCTTCTCTATATGAATAAGGAAAAACTAGGTGAAGACAACTCTTACCAAGTAATTAATCTAGTGGCAGATCCTCCAATTGTGTGCTGGAAATTTCTACCCAATCAACACTTGCAACATGAATCATCGCCTTCATATTAAAATTCATCACCATCATATTAAAATTCCATGTATTCAATCTTTCAATTGCTATAAACTAAGAGATAGGAGTTTGTCAATATGCAATTTAAGAAGAGAGAAAAGATTACCTGATTGAGGCGTAAGCTATAAGAGAAATTCTCTTATTTTGTCCTTCAGTTCTAGTTCTAACTTTATTTTCCAAAACTAATATTCTTTTCTTTTTTGCTTGATAATATGATAACTCCTCAACTTATCATTATCTGTTTCTAAAGGGATAGAGATCAAAAGACTTAAGCTGCTATATTCACCAGGCCTAGCATCTAGTTGGTCATGGCCCATAACATATCAAGGTGTGTACACACCCTCCACACAGTTGCAACAAACCAGAAGAAACATGAGTCGCAGTATCAAAGAAGCACTGCAAGATTCAAAATCTAAATCAGTTCTTTCAACATTGGTTCACTACTTGAGACAAACTGAAATCTTAATGTCTAATGCAAAAGGAAGCAAGCGTAGAACCAACCTTGCAACAACTTTAGCTAAGATCAGCAGGTCATCTACTAGATGAAATGCCATGTCCCTTTAACCCACCCCCACATTACAAGAGGACTCTCATGAGCAAGTCAGCGAATTTGCAACCTCCACTCCAGACTGCCAACAAGAAAACAATAGCAGACCTGTCATTCCTAGCTACTTGCCATTCAAAACATTCAGGTGACATAGCGCACTACATACAAAATAGTTTGTATGTTTTCAGACAACGCTCTACTGCCACAGACTATATACAAAATAGTCTGTATCATCTAGATTGTTACTTTCCTGAATGAGCTTTGATATACAAGTCTGCGGCATGTATAAAGATATCAGAATCTATTTACCTTTTGGAGGACTATCTAGTGCCCATGCAATGCCCTCATCCCACTCTGGAGTAGGACCTGTTGAAACAACCTGAAAAGTGAAAACAGACAATGAGTTCTATAAATGTTACATGTACTGCAAGCATATAAATTAGTTGAATTCACTATAAGGTGCCATACCTTTGATATACAAGTCTTTATGAAGTAGTCACCTTTCTCTCTCCTTTATCCGGGCTTGAGACCGGCAATGCAAATTCTTGAATAGTTGCATTGGCAGAGTTAAAAAAGGGTTAGTATACTCAACTCTAAACCTGCAAAAAGCAACCACATGCAATACATATGAACGATCAATGGTAAGGAGCGTACACACATATATATAAACAAAAAGTGTTCATTCATTACTTTAAATATCCATGAACAAAAGGTCCATATATACAAGCCACAAAATAACCACAGATAAACTGTCTAAGCCAAAAATAGCATATTAATCAACATGCGAATTCTTCAAAATAGTTCAGGCCATACCAAAAACTGAACAAACTAGCCAACTAATAGAAACTAAGAAACAAACAGTTCAATTTCCTATTGAGGAGGTTAGCCTTAGGCTCTGTTTGGCTGAAAGAGATATTGTATTACTTAACTATGATTAGGTGATACAAGTCATGAGATGAAGTATTTGTGTGTCTGCCTCTTATCCTATCACATGTTTTACTTGGCTACTGTTTGGTTGACATTCACACCTATACACTCATTTTTTATATCATACAAAAGAAAAACTAAAAAAAAAAATCATATACAAAATTTGCAAATAAAAACTTAAAAACAAATAAAAACTCATAAACAAATAAAAGAAAAAAAAAACTCTAATTAAATATTGAATACATAAGCCCCCAATTAATTTATACCAAAAACATCCCCAAAAAAAGGAAAATCCCAATTTGATGAATAATGTGAAGATTTAAACACCACTTTTTGGAGGAAAAAAAAAGGTTTTAATGTGAAAAAATAAAAAAGGCAGAGAGAGAGAAAATACATAAGGTTTATGGTTCAATTACTAGGATTCTCATGAATGAGAGAGAGAGAGAGAGGGAGGAAGAGAAATAGATACGGAGAGCATTTTTTACGTGTTTTTATTATTATTTTTTTTTTTCTCTCTCATGGATAGAAAACACGTTTTAGCGAATCTGGGCTTTTCCTTTGAATTTGCTTATCCACACTTTTGTGTTCCCGCAATTCAAGGGGCTTACTAAAGTAATTATATTTTAGACAAACCAAACACCTATACAAGATAAACATGACTGCCACATCACCAATTTCTGAATATGGACTCTCTATCACACTGCCAAACAGAGCCTTAATATATTTCTACTTCACAGTCAAGCAAAGAAGCCAAAAAAGCACACATTTGATCAAGTATGGCCAATATAGTATATCCTCCAAGAACCATAAAGGAAACGCTCTAAGTTATGCACCAACAACAATTAGAAATAGGAAAAAATAAATGAATAAATAAAAATAATAATAATAAATGGTAGGCACTATGATTGAAGAAATATGTACCTGAAGTCAAGCACTGGGAGCACAATCAATGTCGAAACCTAAAGCTCCAAGTTAAGTGTAAGAAGTTTGTACTTTTCTTGCATTTGAAACTCATCTTCAATTAACTAAGAAATGCTGACTAAAGAAAAAAGTACGCAAAAAAATGGATAAAACGCATGAACAATATCTACCTTGTCGACTCTCAAGCCACCACTTTAAAAACACCAAATCTGTACGGCATCTTATGTGTGGGGAAACTGGGAAAAAAAATAAAATAACAAACAAAAGTTAAAATAAACAAGCACACACCTTAGAGTATTCCATTTTGTGTATGTCAAAAGTCAAAACCAACAAACATATAAAAGTATTTGACTTAATATCTTAGAGGAGAGTGCTTTAGATGCTTAACTATGGGTATAACAAAGCTTGTACTTTTATTCAGCTCATAATTAAACTCCTCCATCTAATTGATTGATAACACGTTTAAAAGGTAAAAACATAACATACTACAAACTCAAAAGAAAAACCATTCTTACCATTATCATAACCAACTATTATAAACAAACTCATTCACCAAGAAAATTAAAAGCCCTAGAAACGAAATCAAGAATTGCAAACCCAAAAACCAAAATCGAAAAAAAAAATACTAATCTTTATAGAAACTGGCCTTAAAAGATCAGAAAGATGGTAACTTGGTTTAAGATGAAGAATTTGAGATGAACAAACTACTTCATTTAGTTCACTTTCATCGAAATTTGGGGAAGATGAATGAAAAAGAGAGTGGAATTCAAATAGATTGAGAAAAGTGGAGAAGAGTTTTGAGCGGGAAGGGGTTTCTGAGTTTAGAAGAAAAATAGTCGAGAAGAAATCGCAAAGATCGGAAGTTGACGCCTCATACTGTCGCACCTGCCAAACACATGACTATGGATCTGTATTAAAGTGATGCATCTTTGCCATCACTATATTTTAAACAAATTTCATAAATAAAGTAAAACTAATTTATTGATTTATTGTGATGCCAAACAACAATACTGACGGCAATTTGACGTCACAACTTTTCTGACGCCTATTTGGTGTCACAAATTGGGAAAAGCCCATGTCACAAAAAAGCTGTTATGGTGTAGTGAATATTGATTTCTCTTGTGTATGTCACGAAAGAAGAAGAAAAGGTGCGGGGGGGAGGGGGGGGGAGCCAACTCATGAAGTAGAGAAGAGCATGCAGGTTGTTTCAATTTACTAGCCGAGGACAAACTTAGTCTACTCAAATGATCAAAGGCACCAAGTTGGGATTGTCCTTACCCTATCAACAACTACAACTACTGAACTACAATAACAATTATAAGTTGGGATTCTCTTATTATTTTTTTCAATTATAAGTAAATACATAAAATCCAGGGTAAACTTTCATTTTTCAGAACAAGATTCAGAACTGCCATCTTCAGTTATGTTGTAGACGTTTTTGGAAGTGAAAATGTACCAACTACAAAATGTAAAAGAGCTTGGGTCAAAACAAGTATACCTGAACACACTACAGCCGTAGAAAATGTGTGGTCTTCAAGGTTTTACAGCCTCAAGAAGCTTCTCATAGATTTCTCTGGCAGGCGAGTCCTCTCTACTTTTTTATTTTGATTGGCAATTCATCTTCTACCTGATTCAAGCAAAAGAATATCATTGGACATATTCAGATCATGTGGTGACTCTAATGAGAACTTGTTCAAGATTTTTCACAAAAGGTCCAAATACAAGACCAACATTATACTTGGATTTAAAAAACAAATGAGTGCACGTTGTGGAATAAGCTCTCAAAAGGCATAAGCAATTAGATATAGGTATTTCTCAAGTTGAATAATATTGACATAATACTGTGATAGGATCATAGGACACAGGAGCAAAGCATGTTGGGAGGCTTCTTAAAAATGTTAGTGATTCAGCGAACACATGGTAATATTAGCTAAGCATATTTTTTCAGGATAATAGTATCAGGCAGAATGAGTATTTGATCAGTTTCTTTTGGTTTCTACATTACTAGCTTGGACCACAAGTAAATGTCATGTACACTGGTGCTCTTCGTTGGATGTTTGTTACTAAAAACTTGACAGTTAATAATGAGAATTAGTTAAATACCTTTATTTGATTGCGGCTGCGGAGAATGAAGTTTTGCATATTTTTGTTTGTGCGAGAGAGAGAGAGAGAAACGAGAATAAAAAGCAGTTGAACGGGTTGGTTTTTCTCTAATCTACATTGTAAATTACGTTTTCACCCTTTTTAATTAAATTTCAAAAAAAATACTTGTGCCAGAAACCTGCGTACTCTAGAACCTCTATATTAAAAAACAAAAAAAACGAGGTGGGTGCTACTGCTACTTCTGTATAAATAATAAAAAACCTCATTTGTCCTCACTTTCTCTTAAACCCTAAACCCTTGTTGCTTTTTCACCCAACCCATGGCTTCTCTTCTTCTCAGATCTCGACATCATCTATCTTCTTCCTTAAAGGTATACATTTTTTTTTTGTTCCCATTCCATTATTCTCAATCTCAATCTTATTCATTGATTCCATTGTTTTTTTTTATCTGCTATCTCTTACCCTTTGCTTCAAAACGTGATTTTAAGTTTAATGAAAACGTTAATTTCAGTAAAGTTTCTTACTTTTGTACTTCATTATATACAAGTGTGTGATTTAATAAACATTTTATCTTATTGTATATATCTCTTGCTTTGCAGCTCAGTGGCAATGTTAAGAACTCATTGGCCAGTTCGACTTTCGGCCAAAAATGGGCGAGCCTAGCAAGACCATTCAGGTACAAGAGAGAGTTGTTATGATATCCACTACAACTATTCTTTAATTTCTATATTGTTTCTTTGATGAAATAACTAAGTTTCTGACTTTATGCAGTTCAAAGCCTGCTGGAAATGATATTATCGGTATCGATTTGGGTACCACCAATTCGTGTGTTTCTGTCATGGAAGGGAAGGTATGAGACTTGTCAATTCTCCAGTAGTTTACTTAGTTAAGGTTGTTTCTTATTTGTTCTTGTCATGTATGCAGTCTGCAAAGGTGATTGAAAATTCAGAAGGTGCTCGAACCACTCCATCAGTGGTAGCCTTCAACCAAAAGGGGGAACTTCTCGTTGGCACTCCCGCCAAGCGTCAGTCTGTAACAAACCCGACAAACACGGTCTCTGGGACTAAGCGTCTGATTGGCAGAAGGTTTGATGACCCACAGACACAAAAAGAAATGAAAATGGTTCCATACAAGATAGTAAAGGCTCCAAATGGAGATGCTTGGGTTGAGGCCAATGGACAACAGTATTCACCAAGTCAGATTGGAGCTTTTGTTTTGACAAAGATGAAGGAAACTGCAGAGGCTTATTTGGGGAAGTCGGTTTCCAAAGCCGTAATTACAGTTCCAGCATACTTTAATGACGCTCAGAGGCAAGCGACTAAAGACGCGGGAAGGATTGCAGGATTAAATGTAGAGAGAATTATCAATGAGCCTACTGCGGCTGCACTTTCCTATGGAGTAAATAACAAGGAGGGCCTTATAGCTGTCTTTGATCTTGGTGGTGGTACTTTTGATGTTTCCATATTGGAAATCTCCAATGGTGTGTTTGAGGTATGGGTTCTAAGTCATTATCTTTTCTAGGAATTGTTTTATGCTTGATTTTAAGTTGAGTCTCTCACAAAATTTCTTCTCATTCAGGTTAAATCAACAAATGGTGATACTTTTTTGGGTGGGGAGGACTTTGACAATACCTTACTGGAATATTTGGTGAATGAGTTTAAGAAAGCTGAGTCTATTGATCTTACAAAAGACAAGTTGGCCCTCCAGAGGCTCCGAGAAGCAGCTGAGAAAGCTAAGATAGAACTCTCATCCACTTCACAGACTGAGATCAACCTGCCTTTCATCACTGCTGATGCATCATCGGGTGCAAAACATTTGAATATCACACTAACTAGGTCAAAGTTTGAGACTTTGGTTAGCAACTTGATTGAGAGGACTAGAAACCCATGTCAGAGCTGCTTGAAAGATGCTGGTATTACTACCAAGGAGGTGGATGAGGTACTTCTTGTAGGAGGGATGACGAGAGTTCCCAAAGTTCAAGAAGTTGTCGCAGAGATATTTGGGAAGGCTCCAAGCAAGGGAGTGAATCCTGATGAAGCTGTTGCTATGGGTGCTGCAATTCAAGGTGGCATACTTCGTGGAGATGTCAAGGAGCTTCTTCTCTTGGATGTCACACCTCTATCCCTTGGTCTTGAGACTCTGGGTGGTATCTTCACAAAGTTGATCAACAGGAACACTACAATTCCCACTAAGAAAAGTCAGGTAAGCTCATTTGTCTTCCAGTTTTGGTTACTGAAGTTGAGTTTTACATGTGCTTTTAGCTACATGTCTATTCTTATTTTGTTTTTGTTTTTGTTTTTTGTGTTTTTTTTGTCCTGTCCGAGCATTATATGTACATGAAATTGAATATATACATGTTTGGCATCGTTCTTTTTTAAAGTTTGTGTTACACTTAACTAGCACATGTTATGCTAGAATCGGTTTGAAAAGGTTAATCGTGTACATTTTTGTTCAGTATGTTTCTGTGCCCCATGTTTTGAGCCTGTTCATTATGTAGACTGATGCAACTAGTTTTGTGAACGTTGGTATCATGTTTTGAGCTTGTTCTTTAAATAGACTTTTGCAACCAGTTTTGAGGAAGTTGGTACTTTGATCAGAGAAAATGTCATTTATTCTTTGAACTGTATTCTTCTTTTGGCAATCAGTGTATTGCAATGTTTTTCCATTTATCTTTATAGAATTGCATGTTGTCTGGTATTTCAACTTGCTGTAGTTCAAGTTCAACCAAGGGTGTTGGGATGTTCTTTTTTGAATAAACAACTCTTATACTGATGTTTACTATATTAAGCATTATCATTCAGTTTCTTTTCAGTCTATGTTTTAATGGTATTGGTATGTTTATTTGTACATTGAGAACCTCACATGATTTCGACTGCTAACTTGAGCATGTGGTTTGTAGGTATTCTCCACCGCGAGCTGACAACCAGACTCAGGTGGGTATTCGTGTGATGCAAGGTGAGCGGCAGATGGCTTCTGACAACAAGCTCCTTGGTGAATTTGACCTCATGGGTATTCCACCTGCTCCTAGAGGATTGCCCCAGATTGAGGTCACGTTTGACATTGATGCCAATGGTATCGTGACCGTTTCTGCCAAAGACAAAGCTACTGGGAAAGAACAGCAAATTACAATTAAGTCGTCAGGAGGACTGTCTGAAGATGAAATTGAGAAAATGGTCAAGGAGGCCGAGTTGCATGCTCAAAAGGACCAAGAAAAGAAGGAACTTATAGAGTTGAGGAATACTGCTGATACAACCAGCTATAGCATAGAGAAGAGTTTGAATGAGTACAGGGACAAGATTCCTGCTGAAGTTGCAACAGAAATTGAAACTGCAGTTTCAGAACTTAGGAATGCACTTGGTGCTGATGACTTAGATGCCATCAAGGCGAAGCTTGATGCTGCCAACAAGGCTGTTTCAAAGATTGGGCAGCACATGTCAGGCAGTTCTGGCGAGTCTGGATCAGGGGGTCCATCTCAGGGTAGTGACCAACCCCCACCAGAGGCAGAGTATGAAGAGGTTAAAAAGTAAATGTTAGACACAGATGGTATCGTAATTTTTGAGGAAGTTTGTCATTTTCATAGATAGTTTGGTGATTTAAGAAATTATGTATTTAGTTTTTGCTGGCTATGTGAAAGAATTATGTTGTGCTTTATGAACTCCAATATTATTGGATTGGATTGTAGGACTGATGATACAAAATTTGGATTTGGCTCCTGTTGATGGAGACTATTTTGTGTCAGAAATAAACTTGTTATTAATGTTACGTTCTCGTAAGTTCTTTCTAGATTTTCACTATGTTAACATTCAAAGATCAGACTACGACGCAGTGATTCGACTTGGATACAAATTGAAATGTTGAAATCAAATAAACTGATATTTTGAAGCTGGGCCCATTGGAGAAGTTACCCAGGCCCATGATTCGAAAACCCTAAGCCCAATTTACATTTGTTTGTTTCTCTTACAGTACCATAAACCCTAATTTTCCAACTTCCTCTAAAACCCTGGAAACCTAATTGTTCCCTGCTTCTTTATCAAAAAAAAAAAATCCATCAAAGCTTGTTCAATAAAAGGTTCGTTCTTTTTCTACTACTTGTTCCTCTTTGTAACAGAAAAAAAGTTTTCATATTAAATGGGCTAACTTTGAACTTTGAACTGTTCATTTGATTCATTTTGTTAAGGTTTTAGACAAATTAAATGGGTAGTAAGAAGAGAAGTTCAGTTTCTGAGGAAGAATTAGAGGAAAAAGTACAAGACTTAAATGATAATGTCACTTTAAAACCTTCTAAAAAATTGAAAAAGGCAAAAAATGAGGAAGAAGAAACTGAAAATGAAGGTGTGCCCAATGATGTACTACCTAGTTCGGATAAACCAATGGAGAGAAGGAAAAAAAGGAAGGGGTTAGATAAAGGGAGGCATAGAAGTAGTACTGATAGTGTAGAGAAGCCGAAAGCGAGTAATGAGGTGGCGGTTCAAGTTCAACCGCAATTGGCTACTTCGAGTAGTGGTTTGCCTGAGTTTCATATTGGTGTTTTTAAAGACCTTGGGTCAGTTGATGCGTCGACTAGAGAAGCTGCGGTGTTTAGAATGGTGACGGAGTTGCAGGAAGTTCAGAAGGCTTATGAGAAATGTGATAAGGAGGTTGAAGAAAGTGGGATGCAATTGGAAGCTGAAAAGGATGATGGGTTGAAGAATTTGGCACCGTCGCTGAGATATGCAATTCGTAGACTTATACGTGGTGTGTCTTCTTCTAGAGAGGTACTTTTGTAATTTAAGATTATTTTTGTATTGTGTACTTTCTGTTCTTTTCCTGTAGATTACAATCATGTCAATGTAGATTGTATAACAAAGTGACCAACTATCAAAATATCAATTCCCAGCTGATAACAAGTCTCAGAGGACAAGTTTTTTAACCTTGGAATGCAAAGAGTGTGTGTTTTGTTGTTGAAATGCTATGCTAAATATCTTGATATTTTCTCGCGGAAAGATTTCTCTGTCTACTAGACATTATATTCTAAGTCGTGTTATGAAGCTTTTCCCTAGTTTGGCTCTTGATTTTTTTTTATGTTCGGTAGGTTATAGAATTGTAAAATTATTTGAGTTGGGTTGGCTTTGACTTTTCTCATTGCATTTTAATTTGTATCATGTTTGTGTAGTGTGCAAGACAAGGTTTTGCGTTGGGATTGACCATTTTAGTAGGCACAATTCCGAGCATCAAAGTGGACTCGCTGATGAAAATGACAATTGATTTATTAGAAGTATCTTCATCAATGAAGGGTCAGGTAACGGTCAATTCACATTCATGTTTTGGATTATGTTGTATCAAGTTCTCTGTACTTTGCATGTGATATTTTCAGGCCCTTGTTTATGTAATTTCAGGAAGCTAGGGATTGCCTCTTAGGTCGCCTCTTTGCTTATGGTGCTCTTGCAAAATCAGGGAGAATAGTCGAAGAATGGGTGTCTGATAGTAATACTCCTTACGTGAAGGAATTTACCAGCCATGTGGCCTCCCTGGCACTCAAGAAGCGATACTTGCAAGAGCCAGCTGTCTCAGTTATCTTAAGCTTAATTGAAAAGGTATTCTTTTTTGCTTTTAAATTTATTTATAGTAATACTCATTACGAAGAATCAAAGAATGTCTACTGTTTGCTTTTTCACCTGTATGTTTTCAGCAGTTTCTTCACTGTCATTCTTTCTAGCTAGAATTGACGCTGTGTCTACTAGCCCTGCAGTTGCCTATTGAAGCCTTGTTGAGCCAAGTCCTTGAAGCTCCTGGTATGCATGAGTGGTTTGAGAAAGCTATTGATGTTGGCAATCCAGATGCATTACTCTTAGCCCTCAAGGTTCGAGAAAAAATTGCTGGTGACACTAAACTATTCAACAAACTCTTGCCAAATCCATATTCCCCAAACAAGATGTTCAGTGCTGACCATCTAACTTCCCTTATCCCTTGCTTTAAGGTACAATTAACTTTTATCTATGTCCTGCAGCTGTTAATGCGATGAGAGATGAATAACAAATGTCCATTTCAACTGTGTTTTGTCCAATATCAGGAATCAACTTTCTGTCAGCCTCGAGTTCACAGCATGTGGTCTGTTTTGATAAATATTCTCTTACCAGATGTGGGAAAGCAAGAGGATGATACATCCATGGGTTCAGTTTCAACTAAGAAGCACAAAAAAGGTCGCAAATATAATTCTTCTGAAGAAGAGATAGCAAAGAATCTCCACTCTTTCTGTGAGATTGTTATTGAAGGGTCTCTGCTTCTGTCTTCCCATGATCGGAAACACTTGGCTTTTGATGTCTTGCTTCTCATCCTCCCCAGATTGCCCCCATCCTGTGTTCAAGTTGTCCTCTCCCACAAATTGATTCAATGCTTGATGGATATCCTCTCAACCAAGGATTCCTGGCTGTATAAGGCTGCACAGTATTTTCTGAAGGAACTATCAAACTGGGTTGGAAAAGATGATGATCGACGAGTTGCTGTCATTGTTGCCTTGCAGAAACACAGTGGTGGTAAGTTTGACTGCATCACTCACACAAGAACAGTCAAAGACTTGATGGCGGAGTTAACTACTGGACCCGGTTGCATGTTATTTGTTCAAAACTTGGTTAGCATGTTTGTAGAAGAAGGGCATGAAGCGGAGGAACCATCCGATCAGAGTCAGACAATGGATGACAATTCAGAGATGGGTTCAACTGAGGATAAAAGTTCTGTGGGTACATCAGGAAGTCCAGATTTTCTGAAGAGTTGGGTTATAGACTCCCTTCCTCGTGTTTTGAAGGATCCAAAACTGGATTTGGAAGCTAAGTTTCTTGTGCAGAAGGAAATAATGAAGTTTCTTTCTGTTCAGGGTCTGTTCTCTGCATCTCTTGGTATCGAAGTTACATCATTTGTATTGCAGGAAAAGTTTAAATGGCCAAAGGTGGCCACCTCCAGTGATCTACGGCGAGTGTGTGTCGAGCAGCTGCAGTTGCTACTTGCAAATGCTCAGAAGGGAGAAGTGTTACGTTCTGTGCCACCAAACGGCGAGGTGAATGACCTTGGATCCTACTTCATGCGGTTTCTTAGCACATTATGCAATATTCCTTCTGTCTCACTATTTAAGCCCTTGAGTAATGAGGATGAGAAAGCTTTTAAGGAACTGCAAGCTATGGAAAGTCGTCTTTCTCAAGAGGTATCTTACTATCTGCTCATCCACTGCAATCTTTTCTACTCTGTCATCATGTCTTGTTTGTAGATTAAAAGCTGTTTTAAATCCAGAGAAACAATTTACACTGAATAATCATATTGAATTGCAGGAAGTGAGCAAGGGGTCTGCAAATAAGGTGCTCGCGATGCGGTACTTGCTCATCCAGTTGATGCTCCAAGTTTTTCTTCGACCAGGGGAGTTCTCTGAATCAGCCTCTGAACTCATCATATGTTGTAAAAAGGCATTTGGTTATGTGTCAGGCGAGGATGATGATGTGTTGGATGATGGTGGGTTGCCAAACTTGATGGATGTTCTTGTGGATACTCTGCTTTCATTGTTGCCTCAGTCCTCTGCTCCTTTGAATTCTGCTGTTGAGCAGGTGAGTGACAGAATAAGCTCAGATAGAGTAAGGTCCGACATTAGAAACTTCCGGGATTACTTATTCTAGTGGATAACAAATTCACTCTGCACTAAAAAATGACTATATTTGTGTTTATGAATATGAAGAAATGAAGTTTATACGATATGCTTTCTTCAACCACGACCTTTTTTCTCCCCGGTAACCACTTGCTTTGTTACACATTTTGCTTTCCATGTGCATTCGGCACCTATCAGACAGCTTTTGGGGGGTTCGGAGCAGTGGCACACTGGTCAAGCTTGAGTGGTTAGGCTCTCAAGATCTTGGGAGTTGGGAGTGTTTTCTGTCTTCACCTGGGGATGGGGGTTCAACTGTTCAAATTAATAAAGGAGTTTCACCAGTCAGAGAAAATAAATATAAAAAATAAATGAGTCGGCCCTTTCATATATAAGACTGACACGATGTGATATAAACTGGTGCTTGGAGCACTTAATTTATATATTCTATAATCTTTACTTTGTTTATGTAGGTTTTCAAGTTTTTCTGCAACGACATTACGGATACTGGTTTGCTCCAAATGTTACGTGTGATTAGAAAAGATATTAAACCACCTCGACATCAGGCTACTGATAGTGAAGATGATGATGACGACGATGAAGACTTACTTGGAATTGAAGAAGCTGAGGAAACTGATGAAGCTGAGGAAGTTGAGAGTGTTGATAGTGATGAAGAGGCAGATGACACTGAAACAATTGCTGGAGTTGAGGCAAGTGGTGAGGAAGTACCTGAAGCATCAGATGATTCCGATGGAGGAATGGATGATGATGCTATGTTCCGGATGGATTCTTATTTAGCTCGAATTTTCAGGGAGCGGAAGAATCAGGCAGGGGGTGAAACTGCTCATTCTCAGCTTGTGCTATTTAAACTTCGTGTTCTGTCATTGCTTGAAATATTCTTGCATGAAAATCCAGGTTAGTAATGATTATTTATTACCTTGCTATGTGTAATTTACTGTTTGGTACTTTTCTGAATTGTGCCCATACTCAGTCGGTGGGTCAAGAGATCCTACTACTAAACAACTAGCTGATATTAAGTTATTAACCATGCTTTTAAACCAAATCCTTGGGATTGTAAGAAAACATGGGCAAAGAGTTTCGTGCTCATGGTCATAGGTGCGATGAAGTTATCGTTTAGTAAGCTTTTTAGGATGCCGTTTTAGCTACATGAGATATTTTGTTCGACGACTATGCGTTGATTAGGTAACATTTCAAATGGTTTCTTAATAGTTTCTTGTGGAATACTGTAATGACTAGATATAGTCTGTTATCTAATTTTTCTTCCCTTTCCATCACGTAGGTAAACCCCAGGTTTTGACGGTGTACTCGTACTTAGCCAGGGCTTTTGTGAATCCACATACTGCAGAAAGTAGTGAGCAGCTTGCGCAGAGAATCTGGGGAATTTTGCAAAAGAAAGTATTCAAAGCAAAGGAATATCCCAAGGGTGAAGATATTCAACTCTCAACTCTTGAACCTCTGTTGGAAAAGAGCTTGAAGTTGGCCTCAAAATCATTCAGCAAAAGAAAATCTGCAGCTAACCCATCAAAGAAAAAGCAATCTTCCAGCCTAGTTCGACACAAATTGATTGCTTCTCTTGCACAAACATCTACGCATTGGATTTTGAAGGTCATTCATGCCCGAGATTTTACCGCGCCTGAACTTCAAGGTGTTTTAGAGGTATTTCAGCGGGTGCTTGTCACCTACTTTGAATGTAAAAAGTCTCAATTGAAACCGGGGTTTCTGAAAGAGATTTTTAGGAGACAGCCATGGATTGGTCATATGCTATTTGGTTTTCTTCTTGAAAAATGTGGAAGTGCAAAGTCAGAGGTTCGGTTAGTCAAAGCCCTTGATCCGGTTGAGGAAATACTGAAGTCATCCTTCTCAAGCAAGAAAGACAGTGAGAAGAATGTCCCGGTAAAATTTTTGAAGGACCATTTGCCATCAATATGTGATCTGATGAGGAAGGTAGTGATTAATCTGCCAGAAAAGCAGTTCAGGCGGGCACAAGTCCGTCGCTTCTGTGGGCAGATTTTGAAGTTAGTTGTGAAGCTGAACCTGACCAAGGATTTTCTTGAAGTTTTAAAGCCGGATGCCTACGATGCCTGTGAATCTAAGCTTGGTGACCTCTTTCTCCCTTTTAAGAAGTCAGTGTGATGAGGGGCTTGCTTGAGCAAGTTGCAGACATGTACGTAGAGGGGCATAAGGTTTCGATCCTCTTGGTTGTATGACTTCAAGATATTGATTCCTTTTGTCTGAAGCTGAAATTGAAAACTTGCAGACGTCATACAAATATTTCCATTTGCTGCTAAAAGATTCTAGAAGGGAGTTGGAGATCAAATCTTTGAGCAACTAGGCTTTCATATCCTGTGGCATAGTTGGTCCTAATGTAAAGTTATATCTTGGCGAACAGTTAACTTTTGTTGTTTTTTCTCTTCTCTTAGTGTGGCAAAAGTATATTTCATGTGATACCTTAAGCCTCAATGTAGGTCTTTTATCCATTTGAAGTAGTCCTTTTTGTCTATTTCTTATCTTTCGAAAGTAAGGGGATTGATGTAGGGCTTATCATGGAGTCAATGCTACTTCGTGTTCCGACATAATAGAGAACGGTCTGCCAATTGATCATAATATCTGGGTATTCCGAACTGTCGTAAGATAGTTCATAATCAAACGAAATCGATAAGAAAGGTATGTAACCGAACCAACCGATAATAGAAGTACATAACTGAAGCAAGTCCCAGCTGGAAACTTCGTTAGTACTTTCTAGAAGTCGTCAATATTGCTTCCATAATAAGTAGCTTTCAACCATGGTAATTGTAAAGGGGTGTTTTGGATTTCTTGTTGGGACCGAGTTCGCGTCTGAGCGAACTGCCTACGTATCCTCTTCTTAGTTTTTCTCCTTTCCTTTCTTTTTTGGGAGAGAGGAATCAGGCCCGACGTAGTTCAATCAGGTGGTATTTATAGGCTTAGGGAAGTATCAATCTAGAAGACACGTGTGTATATGGTACACGTGTAAGGTGGAGATCGTGAATGAGTGTTGAGCTGGTTATATTATAAGTCATGTACTGATTGGGTGCTGACGAGGTTACCCCTATTTTTTCGAGGGGATGGGTAATGATTACCCACGATGGTTATCATTACACGAGGCGTTCTGCCATGTGCTCGTACTGAAATATCTTCGTCCTCCTTTTTCGTAGGTCGCTCTTGGAGGTCATATGCACGGGTGTTCACGAGAGGGAGCTCCACGATTCGGTCTCGAGGGTCGGCGCCCCGAAGTTCGCGTTTACGTTGCACGTGCATGATAAGATATCGCTCCTACCACCCCCCGGTTAGAGTGTTTATGCCACAGGGAAACATTATGGTGAGAGAAAGAATGTGTGGAACGGCGTGAATTTGTGGTGGACGACTTCGACCGGGGCGACATGACTTCGAATTCACGCATCGCGATGCTTTGGCGGGAAAGAGAAGTTATGTCGTAAATATGCTGATGAATCGTAGTAGTAGAGAGAGAAACGTGTCGCCCATTATCCGGGAATCGTTGAAAAGGCGGTACCTTGGAACACGCGATGTGCGGGCTATAACCTAGGCAGTAATCATAACTTTTGGTAACTGAGCAGGGTTTATACAAAATCAAATTTGGGACATCGAAAAGGCATTGCGTGTTTTCTTCTTCCACAAAACGCAAGCTAGGGTTCCTCGGTGAGTGCTTGCTGTTGTTATCTTTCCATTTTCAATTTGCTTTCCTCCCTGTCGGTCGCGTTTTGCTAAATAGGTAGGTCATCATAAGGGTATAAGGTTTCAACGAGTAATTGGTAGAAAAAAAAACTTGCCATAATGTCTGATTCTGATGACACTCGTTCGGAGGAGGTCCGAGAGATATCCTTGAGTTGTGGAGAGTACGAGGATGAAGAAGCAGTGAGTGTTGGCGTGGAGGTTGATTTGGAAGAAGAGGATAGGATAGGTGAGGGTAATGCCCGATCTAGGTCGTGGGTGACGCGTAGCGACGCCGTCGAGTGGATATGTCGTCATCAAGCGATGTGCCCCTTAGAAGTGTAAACCGTCGTGCTGCTAACTCGTTCCCCGAATTGAGGGCAGCATATGGGATTAATGTCCCTGACCTGGAAATATCTGAACCACGATTGAGTGAAAATGTTAAGTAGTGAGGAGTACAACTTCGCCCGAATGGTGGAATAATAATCTGTGAGGGCGGTACCGGTGAGAGCGATATGCACATACCGTTCGAAACGGTATCGCGACTTCTTGGCGCTTTGTTGGAAGTCTCCCCGTCGGTTCGTAGGTAAACACCGGCGATTATTTAAGGTGTTCGACCCTTTGAAACGAGTGGGGAATATGACATAAGGGTATCGACATAGTGGAACACTATGTGGTATGCGGCGATCGGGAACATGAACTTTAGCTTGCGGACCATGGCGACGCGTTACTAGCTGTGATCGATGGAGTAAGCAATGAGGCTGGACTAAGAGGTTTGTTGCTAGTTGGCAACTACTTGTGTGAGCGGGTGTATCGCAAACTAGGATTTGTAACATATATATCCGTGGGTAGGACATTTATCTGTTGTTCCTTGTCGGAGCGTTTGATAGTTATTCTAACAGTCCTTGTTTTACTTTGATTGCAGAGTTTTCCGTGAAGGTTTAACCGATCGTGGGGAAATAGAGAGGTTCGCGTGGTTGACTCGTGAAGAGAAGCAGAAGCGAAGCTTTTGCTGAAGTTGCACACTTTTTGTGGAAAAGGGTGGGCCTGCGATCGGGGAAAAAGGAAGGCGAAAAAGACCGAGCTCGAGGTCAAATAAAGGGAAGAGGCGATGGAGACGAGCGAGTGACTTAATGTAACGCGAGAAAGAGAGGCAACGGGTATATGGCGGTCGCGAGGCGACCGCTAGAGGTGGTACCTCGAGCGGGAGGATCGAGCTTCATACGAAGGAGGTTCGATCGATGCACCCGTGGAGTTGGAAGCGGTGGCTTTCAATCCTCGGCGAAGCGAGGTCGGAGAAAGGGTGGCATACCGAGCAAAACGCCCGAACTACGCCTCGAGCAAAGGCGCACGCTCTTGGAGAGAGCTCTACGCCCGGGCGGTTCGATGGTGGCCCAACTGGGGCTATGGTTTCTCGCCGGAGTGGAGCCACGACTGGCGAGTGTCATGGACTTGGCCACTTCGGGGCCGGGTCTAGCGCCCGACGGAGGCGTGAATCCGATCCGATAGCGAAAAGCGAAAGCTCCACGTAAAGGCAAGTGGAAAAGCTGTTATGGTGGTCGACGACTTAGAGGCGATTCGTGTTCTGGATGAGAATGGGGCAAACGAACCGCGTGAAGCCGGGCGATCTAACCCGGTCGAGTAAGATATCGTGTTGCCTTCTAGAACGGATAGCTCGGATGGCAATCGCAGGAGTTTGGATGATGATAAAAGGGTGGCCGATAACTGGCGAATGGAAATTGCCCAATGTTTGGTATCGCGTATCTATCTTTGTTTGATGTACTTGTCTCCGTATAGACGCTATTGTGTAGGTTGTGGCTATTAATCATACGTGTGTATTTTGCGGTGGTAAGTGGGTTTCAAAATTGAAGGAGATTGTGGCGGGAAGCCGGGATAGAGGCGGTGGTGAAGCCGTCGATGAGTGAAGAACGTTCGGGAGGCCCTCGAAGATGGAACGCGAGGAACTGGAAGGTCAAGAAAGCTCATCAAAATTGAAGTCCGCCAAGATGTTGAAAGAAGACGAATTTGAAGAGCCGAGGCAAAACTGTGGGGAGTGAAGAGAACGTCTGGCGGCAAATAATTGTGGAGATTGGTAGGTTGAACGATTATGCCTTACAATCGCAAGAAGGTTGCTTTCGGGGGCTACCAAAGCCTATGATGTTCGGATGCAGATTTTCGTTGAACCGGAGGCGATTACAACGCTTTGAAGGCGGATCATGCGCGTTACCGACGTCTTACCTCGGGTAGAGAACGGGTGCGGGAGGAATTATTAGTAGTGCTCCTATTGCCCGAGAGGTTTTGCTTTCCTGACCGTGATACCGCATGGCCGATGCCTCCGTAATGCGATGCGATGAGTTTAGATTTGGATGGAGTATCGTGATAGTGGTAGCGGAATACGGATCTTTGAGATTGATGAATCGCTTCAGCCAGGAGAACTAATTATGGAGCCCGGAGGTGGCGATTTGTAATTTTGTTATTTAGTACTGTCAGCTTATAAGCTGTGATACAATAAATTTGTCTCTTTGGGGTAACTGGGCGGATTCGTCTTGTTACTGTATGCTTAAATCTGAAGAAACGACACTGGTGCTCCGTTACGTCTTTGCGGGGTTTTCAGTGATAACGAAGGTTATTTAGCCGGGTTGGATTTCCTGAGTAATCTCAGCAACCCGGTTAACGTATTATTTTGCTATCTTGCTAATATAGATCGGTGCTTGTGCGTATGCCATGATTGTTGCTTATTTCTTTATTCCGCTTGCTCAACTATAATTGGTGTGGTGCCGGTGCATGTGGCGAAGAATGGTAGGTATGGTGTAATGACAACTTCTCGGCCCGGCGGGAGATGTTTGCATGGCGTGTTGTTGTGAAATTATCTGCAGCTCTGAGGTGGTGCTCGTAATGTGGGGACCAGATCGCTGGCTTCAGCTCTGTGATGCAAGTCGAAACGCTTCGTGTTCAGTGCCGCTAACAGCAGTGTTCCCTCGCGTGCGACCGCGTGGAGGGATCTGGCGGTTCAAGGAACGTAATGATGGCAGACAGATGGCATTTGGCGTCTCAAGGTAATTAAGAGGGCTTTAGGAAAAGGCGTTTCCTTTTGAATAAAAGCGGCTTATCACATACCAAGACAAGTATTTGCTTGCCTTCTTCCCAAAAGCTTCATCGTCTACTTGCTCGCTCATTTCTTTGTACCTCTCCTCCATTCGCGCTTATCCGTGCACGTTTATTCTCTTCCGTGAGGATTCTCTTGTTGATAAAAGGTTGGGGTAAAACCTATAGCTCGTGTGATGATGCGTTTGTGCTCTAGGTTGTTATCATGGCGGATCGTCATTATCGCGAGGGGAAGGAACAACATGAGGGAAACTTCTCCGATAATGGAAGAGATGGAGTTTCAACCCCGTGCATGGTGATCAGCGGGAAGAGGAAAGCCGATCTTTGTAAAGCGAAGAGTCATAAAAGCGTTCTAGGAGTTTTGGGGCCCGTCCCTTGGCGGCATTGTCTTTTAGGTCGCCGCGAACGGGTGGCGACTGATCGGTCGCCACGCTGAGATGTAGCGACTGGGGCAAAACGCCTGCCCGGCCGGTGAGGCTTCGTCCCCACAACGTGGTGATGTGGGGCGAGTTTACTACGATGGGGAAAGACTGGGAAGAAGCGTATGGTGAAACGGTCGATTTGTAAAGCTTCCACTCGGCGCCCATAGCAGCAAACCAGTTACGAAGGGGATCGTCTTTGGATGGCGACAAAGGCGAAATGAAGGATGAGGACATGGAAACGCTTACGGGGACAATGGATATGGCGGCGTGTTTGGTAAGTTCATGATGCACTATGTAGTTATGTAAATTTGCCCCGAACAACCGATTCTTGGACTTTGTTTGTGCGGTTTCTTGCGGGGATATGATAAATTGAAAGAAGTTGTTCAAAACACCGTTTGTCGATAACCCTCACGTCGGGCTGGGGTGTATCGCGGCGTGGGGGTTGACAAGAGAAATTTGGAGGTGATGACGGCGAAGTATCAAGCCTGCTGAGGAGAATGCAGCGTTAGTGACCGACGCGGACGGAGTTAGAAAGGGAACTAGCTGTGGTATTTGCTTATCGCGAAGAAATGTCGAAGGTGGCAGCGAAGAAGAAGCGCGTATCTTTGAAGCCTATATCGCCTATGCGTATTTGGACGAAAAGTATGACTGTTGAGGAAAACGATTGCGGCGATGAAGGAGGGAATGAGATCGTGTGATCTTGAGGTCATTTCGGCATCTTGCTACTACTAGCGCAGCCGGAAGATAAGCATGTCATCATCGAGAATCGATAAGGTGATCTTCATTTGACTCTGTTAGTCTTAAGTTGTAAGTTTCGTTCACATTTTTCTCTTATATCGAGAGTCAACAATAGAGTCGCTGTGTTTTCGGGCTTGCTGGAAAGGTTCGCCATTTTTGTTCAAGGAACTGGTTTCCACGAAAGTGGCAGTTCCAGACTTGGTTAATTTTTGTAATGATCTTCGATCTGGATTTCCTGGGTAATCCCAGCAGATCGGTGGATGTAGTTGTTATGATGCATGGTTATATAATCTGATTGGAGATGTTCCGTATGTATATTGTCGTGGACTGGTGTGTAATTAGCGCTCTGCTTAGGATTCTAGTAATATGCGTCCTGTCTTGAGGTCAACCCTAGAAATATAGGTCGTCAACGTGACAGGAATTGGAGGGTTCAATGGATCATGCGGGCTCCAGGGAGCGATCTGCTCATGGAGAGCGTTCTGGTGTAGTCAATCGTAGAAATATAAGTCATCAGCATAACAAGACCTGTAAAGGCTGTAGAGCCTGTTAGCTCCAGAGAGCTGTATGCTCGCGGAGAGCGTTCTCGTGTGGTCGATCCTAGAAATATAGGTCCTCGACATAACAAGACTTGGAAAGGCTGTAGAGCCTGTAAGCTCCAGAGAGCTGTATGCTCGCAGAGAGCGTTCTCGTGTGGTCGATCCTAGAAATATAGGTCCTCGACGTAACAAGACTTGGGAAAGTAGAGTCTGTAAGAGCTCAGTAAGCTTGTATGCTTCATGAGGAAGCGTTCTCGTGTGGTCGATCCTAGAAATATAGGTCCTCGACGTAACAAGACTTGGAAAGGCTGTAGAGCCTGTAAGCTCCAGAGAGCTGTATGCTCGCGTAAAGCGTTCTCGTGTGGTCGATCTTAGAAATATAGGTCCTCGACGTAACAAGACTTGGAAAGGCTATAGAGCATGTAAGCTCGACTAGGTATGTATGGAGAGAGAGCGTTCTCGTGTGGTCGATCCTAGAAATATAGATCCTCGACGTAACAAGACTTGGAAAGGCTGTAGAGCATGTAAGCTCCAGAGAGTAGTATGATGCTTAGAAGGCTTCTTTCTTGTGCTATGCGGCAATGACTCTTTGGTGAGAATGGTGGACCCAGGAAGCGTGTTGTATATCTATGCTGTGTAAACTGGTTGACTTGTCAATACAAGTAAATAGATTATACCGTACTAGCTAACCCAAGAAACGTAGTTTTCATTAATGTGAACATAAAGATATACAACGTGAATATCGCTACTGGTAAAATTGTTTGATGAGATAAGTATTCCAAGAGGCGAGGCAATATCTTCCCCTCTTGGGTTCTTAGCGATTATGCTCTATTGCCCGGCGGCCAGCGTTCCACGATGTAGGGGCCTTCCATGTGGGTGCTAACTTGGAATCGTCTTTGCGTCTCTTTTGAGCACTAGGTCTCGGGTTGAAAAAGACCTAGGATGAACTTCGCTTGTTGTAGGAGTTCTTTGAGTTTCTTGATAAGATCGACTCGATGGCAGCTAAGTCGCTTTTCTTCCAACAGGTCGACTTCCGTGCTAACACGGAGTCGTTATGTCCGACTTCGACAAGTTCTCGATCGAGTCGTGGTAGTGTATGTCATTTCGATTGGGAATTACGGCTACGTGCCATAACATAAGGAGAATGGAGACTTCGCCCGTCTTGGATCGGTACGTGGTGCGGTGGGCCCATAAAATATTCTCCAAAATGATTTGGCCATTGGCTTTTATTCTTTTCAATCTTTTTCTTCAAGTTTTCCAAGATTGCTTTGTTCTGGCTTACGCGACCATTACTCTGGCGCATCGTGGAGTAGAAAAGGCGTGAACGATCTTCCACTTGGCTAGAAACTCTTTAACCGTTACGCCTTTGAACCGAGGCCCATTATCCATTACTAATGTGTGTGGCAAACCGAATCGGTGATGATGTGGGTCCAAATGAGTTTTCGACATGTAACTCCTTGGCGTGTGCTAAAGGAATAGCCTCGACCCACTTGGTGAAGTAGTCGGTTGCAGCTAGGACAAAGCGGAAGCCCGGTACTCTTACGTGGGATGAATAGGCCCATAATGTCCATGCCCCCACATGTGGAATGGCTACCGGGCTCGCTATCTTGTCGGTTCGCGGCAGGTTGGATGATATTATTGTGGCCAAGCGTTTGGCATTTGAGACATTTGAGGGCGTATGCTTTGGCATCGACCGCATCCGGGGCCAAAAATATCCTTGAGAGATGGATGGCCTTGTGGGCTAACGAGCGACGCGGGCGTGATTTCCACATTCTCCGCCGTGGATTTCTGCAAAATCAAGCGACCCGATACGGGGTAATGCACCGTAAGTCGCGGGCCACCTGGATTTTTCGAACAATTTGTTATGAACCAAACAATAACGTCGTGCTTGGTAGGGGATCCGCTTAGCCCAATACGGCTCCTGGAGGGGCGTGCGTCTTGGATATAATCAATGATGGGTTGCATCCATGTTTGACTCAACTATTTGTGGCGGGAGAGAGGAAATAGGTCGCTTATCATCAAGGTGTGGTCGACTTGGTATGCAGGTCGATCGGCGACTTCTATGAGAATTTGTCGGGGAACGCATTTCGGTCAGGTAGCCAAGTAAGCTAAAGTATGCTGCGTGGCGGTTCTCCTCACGCAAGAAATGATGTATGTGTACCTGCTTAAAAGAAGGCAATAATTGATGAACGACCTGAAGATATTTTGAAAGATTACCTTCATGGGTAGTGTACTCTTTTGCAACCTGGCGAACAACCAGTTGCGAGTCGCTAAATACTTGGAGCTCTGTGACACCGAGCTGCAGCGCCATACGAAGTCCCCTGATCAGCGCCTCGTACTCCGCCTCATTGTTGGAAGTGGCAAAGTCGATGCGAACGGACTTTTCCATCACCGTTCCATCGGGTGAAACTAGGACCACCCCGATGCCGCTGCCGCCGGGATTGCTAGAACCATCAACAAAGAGAGACCAGGTGGATTTGATGTGCTCCTTCAAATCTGGGAGGTCGGTCTCTTGTTCCCAATTGGGGTCATCAACAGGGAAATCCGCTAGAAAATAAAGCTTTTGTCCCTTCGGGAAATTAAGGGGTGCAATTCCGGTGGTGTTCGCCGAAGTTCTTCGCCCAAACCGCCATCCGAAAGTAGTTTTGTTTTCTTTGTGGAGAATTTTCTTCAATGGGAGGTCGGTAAGAACTTTGATTTGATGCTGAAAGTAAGGCTGAAACGCGTGCGAATATAACAAAGCAAGTCTTGCTCTTTCCGGGAAGGAGTAATTCTTTTCATTTGGCGTGAGTGTCTTACTCGTGAAGTAGATCGGCTTCTCTGAATTGTTCTCCTCTTTAAAGAGAACTGAGGTGATGGCAAAATCGGATCTGACGGATAGAGCCCCGAGTCTCTCTCCATCTGAGGTTTAGCTAAGGCGGGCGTGGTGAGGTACTCTTTGAGAGTGGCGAATGCTTGATGGCTTGATCGCTCCATGAGAGCTGCTTTCGCCTTTTTAAGGAGTTGCAAGAGCGGTCTACACTTATCGGATGCCCTTGATATGAATCGGTTGAGTGCGTGACCATGCGACAATTTCTGTATTTGTTTCTTCGATGCGCGGATCGGGCATGTATAAAACGCTTCGGATCTGGTGCGGATTAAGCCGATCCCTCATTTGAGACACTTGATACCCTAAAAACTTGCGGAGGGCGCTCAAAAAGGCATTTCTCTGGATTGAGTTTCATGCCGTGCACGGCCTTAATCGAGAGAACGCTTGCTCAAGGTGGGCAAGGTGATCGCCCGCTTTTTTGCTTTTGACGACCATATCATCGATGTAGACCTCCATGGTGTCGCCTAACATGTCTTGGAACATGTCAGTGACCAGGCGTTGATACGTTGCTCCGGCGTTTTTCAAGCCGAATGGGAGAACGTTGTAGCAATAGATCCCTTGCTCTGTTATGAAAGAGGTCTTCTCTTGATCCTCCTTTGCGAGTGGGATTTGGTTGTACCCACTGTATCGCGTCCATGAAGGAGAGAAGCTCATGACCCGCAGTGCGGGTACGACAAGTCGGTCGATCGCGAGGGTAGGGGAAAACTGTCTTTTGGCGTGGCTTGATTGACATTCGTAAAAATCGGCCGATAGGTAAAGCGTTCCATTCTTTTAGATGTACGGCCCACGATGTTAGCGATCCACTCGGATAGTCTACTTTTCGGATAAAACCGACTTTGCTTGAGTTTGTCGACCTAAATCGTTGATGGCTTTTGAAACCCGCGGGGATAGTCGGCGAAGTCATTTGGCGGACTAGTCTAGCATTGGGGTTTACATTTAATTTGTGGCATGCGAAGTTTAGGATCGATTCGGGCACATCGATATACAACCAAGCAAAACATCTTTATTCATAGATAAGAAATTTACAAGGTGGGATCGAGTGTGGGATCTAGGTTAGCCCCTACATATACAAACTTGGGGTCGTCTTGGTGCCAAGATTCACTTTTTTTTTTCGCGCATTTGGAGGTTTTACAACCGATGGCGATGAACTGTGGCGACTTCATTTATCGGAGGAGGTCTGAACACCTGGTGGGACGACCTGACTGGTCGCTGAGGGTGGAGCGACCTGTTCGGCAACGCCGCCAGGGGTATCCACGACTTGGGGAGTGGGACGCGCAAGCACATTGATGATGCGGCTTTCCGCTGTCAGCAATGGCGGCTTGACATGGCTGGGGCGATCTGAAACTTTAAGCGACGGCTACTTGTCGTTGGATCAATGCTAGAGGTCTTGGCCGACGATTAAGGACTCGGGAGCGAGAGTGCGAATTATCGGCATTGAGAGACCTTACGCTTGTAAGAGCCCCATTACGCTTGGCGATTCGGGGTTGGACTTTGCGACTAAGTCCGTGCCATTGTGTAGGCTGGAGGGTTCTGTGTGGCGGGGAGGCGAGTTCCGCGGGCGGTCTCATTTGTTGATTTGACACGGATTTACAATAAGTGCGCTTCAAGTTGATTGCTTCTAAGTTCCATCATTCCTCGAGGTCACGGGAAGCGGAGAACTTGATGTAAAGTTAGGCGGTACCGCATCCCGATCAATCCGGCGTCGTCCGAGGATGGCATTGTATGGCGACTTTTTTGTCTAGAACATGAGAACCGTGTATGGCGAGGTGATCTTGTCCTCTCTAGATCCCACCGAACCTTTGGAAGTATAATATCACCAATGGGATCGCCCTGGATCCATTGAACCCGTAAAAGGGACGATCGGATTCGGCGAGGGCCGGACTTGGGAAGGCTCATCTCTTGCATGGTGTGGTAGAACAAGATGTCACGGGGAACTACGGATTCGTCGAACAGCAAGTATCCGGTCGCTAATTTTGACATGGACAATCAATGCATCATTATGAGGAAAGGCGGACTTTGCTTAAATCGGCCTCCGTAAAAGTGATATCGCTGGCTGCGACTGAACCACGCGGGCGTGAGGCTGCTGGGAGGTGAAATGATAGACTTTCCGAAAGCGCCGACCACGGCGTCTTTTCTCTACGGATGAGGTTACGGAATCATCCGGAAAAGTAATCCGTGAATAGTTCGATCATTGTCCACGATCGGATGAGTGTTGCCGGCTTCTGGCGTGGCGTGACGACGATCGTGGGCGTCCTCCGCTGCGTGGACAACCTTGAAACTCTTGGGAGTGGCGAGATGGAGATCGACTCACGGACTCGGCGAGCCATCGGTTTTGTGTCGCAAATCGCCGTCGGGAATGCTAGTGTATCTTGTTTGATGTGGCGGCTTCCACTAGGTCCACGGAGATAGTGTTTAAGCCCCCGGCAAGCATCGGTTTCATGGCATTTGGCGTTGTGAAATCGCCAAAATGGCTTGTCGGGCCGATCTCATCGGCTGCCTCAATTTCGGGCGGAAGAATGGGGCTCGCTTAATTTTACCGAATGTAAGCGGGGGAGCGTCGAGGATAGCTTAACCGAACTCTCTTTTTTCGATCGGTGTCGGCCTTTGGTGCAAAGCGACCTAAGCGCTTCTTTGCCCGTGGTGTATGCGATCCGAGGCTAGCTGCGACCTCGGTTCTCTTCTAAGCCGTGGAGTTTTAAAGTTTCCGCAACTTGATGTACTTGTCATGGCGTAGAGCTTTCGGACGGTGTCTCTGGCGTTCCTTCATCAACGACACGGAGAGGTCGGTGTTTCGCACTTTCGGCAAGCATTGGAAAAGGCCGATTGTGGCGAAAGATTCTTTCAAGCCACTTTCCATGCACATGATTCGACCTTGAACCGTCCCTAGGAATTCACGAATAGTTTAGGTCCTCCTTGAATGATAATGAAACAAAGAATCAAGATCCGCCTTCTTCCTTTGTTGTGGACGATCGGGCGGGCGAACAAATCGATAAAATTTTGTTGAAGGTTTTATAGTATCGATTCAATGAAAAGAACCAATCGAGCGCCATCCTTGAGGGTGTTTGGAAATAATCTGCGGTGGAGATGATCAAACTCACGGTGGTATGTAAAGTGCCAAACTCGAATATAGCGAGCCACATCGCGGACCGGCACGCGTCTTTGCCGTCATTACATGGGAAAGCGTGGCTGGATAAAGTCTTGTAGAGAGGGTTTATTGAGGACCTCTGCGCTGAACGGAGATGCGTGATACGTCTTAAGCATCTTGTGCACAATCTGTGTCGAATCCTTCTTTGCAGCGTTCTGGCCAATCCTTTGGGATAACTCATTAATCTGTTGATTAACGTCGTTGATGTTGTTCTCTGCTCCGTTGCCGACTTGTTGTTGCTGGTAACTATCCACCTGAGCACGTAAAGTAGCATTTTCCTCCCTGAGTAAGGAAATGCTATCATTCGTTATTCCCAACTGGTGGGCAAGGTGCTGGACTTGAGTTTCTAGGCTAACCATGCTTCGTGGGCTTGAGAGTTAGAGATGGATGAGCTGATTTAAAGTGGCTCTCAAGTAATCGAACCCACAGACGGCGCCAATGTAAAGGGGTGTTTTGGATTTCTTGTTGGGGAGGGTTAAACCGACGGCTTAACGCCCATATCCTCTTCTTAGTTTTTCTCCTTTCCTTTCTTTTTGGGGAGAGGAATCGGGCCCGGACGTAGTTCAATCGGGTGGTATTTATAGGCTTGGGAAGTATCAATCTAGAAGACACGCGTGTGTATATGGTACACGTGTAAAGGTGGAGATCGTGAATGAGTGTTGAAATTTGGTTATATTATAAGTCATGTACTTGATTGGGTCTTGGCGAGGTTACCCCTATTTTCGGGGATGGGTAATGATTACCCCCGATGGTTATCATTACACGGTAGGTTCGCCATGTGCAAATCTTGAAATATCTTCGTCCTCCTTTCGTAGGTCGCTCTTGGAGGTATTTGCATCGTGGGTGTTCGAGGGCCGCTCCACGATTCGGTCTCGAGGGTCGGCCCCGAAGTTAAACTACGTTTAACGCGTGCATGATAAGATATCGCTCCCCTACGGTAATGTCCTAAAACTCTTAATGCTCATAACTTACCACGGGGAAAGCTCTAAGCAATGCGTGATTTGATATTATCTATCTAATAAGATAGGGTTTTTTTTTTCGCTACAGGACAAAACTATAATAAAGGACGGTCCAGATCGAATTTAAAACCATCAAACGGCTACTGTGCTCTTATTTTCCCCGAGATACGTGTTGGCAGCTATTACTAAATGTGTCGCAAAGTTGATCCATGAGCGAAACGGCTATAACATAACAGTCAACAGTTCGAGTCGCTCTAACATCATTTTCTGCTTTGTTTTGTTTATTCCAACAACATAAAATTGATTAAAACAAATATTGCTGTTGGGATGAATCGAACTCGGGAACCAGTGTGTTAAATACTCACTGATGCAACCATCTTGGAGTAAAGTCATCCTATTCGTTGTCTTAGAATTTACTCATGGAGGTATTGTATGCATGCCCAAGCATGATTGCAACCATTGCCGAAGGCCTTTAATGCGTAGGTGAAACGTGCCGAAGGCATGCCGGTGAGTGTCTTTAAGACACAGGGCATATTCTAGTACGCTAATAAACAATGGCAGGTCATTGTGGTTAATACATACAGTAAGTCAGAACAAGCAATCACTCCATAACATAAAATTGTGTAATCTTGGATTTGATATTATACGCTAATAAACAATGGCAGGTCATTGTGGTTAATACATACAGTAAGTCAGAACAAGCAATCACTCCATAACATAAAATTGTGTAATCTTGGAAGCCGAGGCTTTGTCAAAATTATTACAATGTCAGTTCAAAACCATGAAAGAACACTAAGATGGGATTTCATATTTTTCTGTGTTGGTACTTTAAGTATACAGATTTACAAATTTAAAACACATTCACTATTTGATACAGAAGTCTCCTTTTTCAGTGTTTGGGCCAGCTACACCAAAGTGCCGTCTCAACGTTGCAACAATTAAAGAGTGATCCTCCAAGCTGCATGTATGAATAACTATAATTCACTAATCAATCATTAATGTTAAGAGTAACTGTATGAGCGATTTGTAGCTTTTGTGATCCATGATTTGCTCGCTCCTGACGGTGGTCTCCAGATGATATCCTCGAGTTTACAGCAAAAGTTCTTGAAGAACTGCAGCCCAAAGAACATGATTCATAAGGATTGGGTAAGACAAAACTAGTACGATTTAACTTTATAAGAAGAATGTGATGGGATTTAGTAACATCGTGTGATGCGAAATAACAACTGATAGTTTGTGGTAAAGCAAATGCATCTGCAAGAGCAAACCTTGTGGTATTCAACTACATCTCCAGCCACTTTTTGAGCGTCCACCATGAAAAGTGATGGAGCAACTTCAAAAATCTGTGACGTCCAAACAGTGTGAGTAGAGGTAAATTCCAAAAGAAACAGTGTGAGTAGAGTGTGAATCATAACAATTACAAAAGCAACCAAGTTTAAAGAAATTTCACCGAAGAAGTTGTAGGTTACCTCAATAATAACTGAGAACTGAGCAGTCTTATCTGCTGAAAGACCTTCCATCCTCATCTGAGAGTTTGCGTTCACAAATCCAAATAAGTACATAACTAAGAATTGAATAAGTATGAAAGCAAGGAAATCCATAGAGTTGTTGGAAGGCAAACACAAGCACAAGTCAGTTTCTTGAATTTCTCATTTGAAATATAATACAGCTAGAAACCAGCCAGCTTGGGTGATGCTACTCATTCGGTAAAAGAATTTCTTTTCACCCACCCAAATCATGGTACTACATAGAACTTCTCAGATCCCATATTAAGGACAATCTGACATATAGAACCTCTAAGAAGGCTGCATCTCTGCCAATCAGGTGCTAGGGCAAGAAACTATGAGATTTCCTACAAGTGTCCCTAGCATGTACAAACTACTTCCATATGAAGAAGAATAAGATAAATTCGATCAAAGGACTGTTGCTATTAAGTATAAACCTTACTTGCATCAGATAAAATATCATGCTACATTTTACAGTCTAAGCTCTTTCCACCAAGAAAGTACAGAAATAAAATCAGTATGTTAAGGATACAATCACAAAATCGAGTCACATTCGGAACAAAAAGTAAGATGAAAAAGAATATCATAGAAAAGAAGCCCACCTTATAATTACGAATATGAGTTTTGAATCCCATTGATTGTGCAACAACTTCCATAGTCGACATAACAAGTTTTGGCGGTTTTTGGGAAACAAAGCGTGTTTGTTGCTTCACAGGGTCCTGTCAGGAAAAGAAGTTCAGAATCCAAACCTTTACATACATATTTACTAAAAAGTAAAATATGTTCTGGAAAATCAGGCTTGCAGCACAATTTTTTGGATAAATCCTTTGTATGATTTATTTTGGATATTCTAGAACAAAAAAAACAAAAAAAGTTGCATGACTTGAATTAACCACACCTTGTTTGAATTGGGTTTAGATGTGGCCAACCCACTCTCATTTACATGACTGACAACTGACATGACAAGCGTGTTAAAGTCTCGAATATCTAATACGCTGAATTAACAAAGTGTAGATGACTATTTAACCACATCAAACCCATTCATACCTGTCCACGGTTGAATATTGCTGATAGGTTCAAACCTTGAGAGAGAATTATTAGGTCAAATGCATTCAGAATCAGTGGACCAGTATCCTCGCTCCCGCATGGCTCATTAGCCGGCTGGTCCTGCAGGATTCAGAGTACCAACTAAAACAAACAAACGCCTGAACCAAAAAAAGGGAGGGAACTAGGCAATGGACTGAAAGAAGCAGACGGTATAGAAAGAATGCAAATTTTATATTCCCCATGATGATCCACCTACCCCAAGATGTTAGCTGCCACTCTGTTTGGGCCATCACCCTCTAGCTCTTGTCAACTTACCCAAATTTAGTTTGCTATGTAGCAATTAGATATAGACAAGTAATGGTCACCAATCACAGGGAAAACTGATTTTTGTTACCTCCAGTTAAAAGGTTGGCCAAGAGTCATGGAAACTAATGGAGTAGTGATATGTCAGAAGACAAACTTTATACATGAGATAGACCAATTAGGAACATCAAAATGAAAAGGTCGCTTCCTATATTTGAGTTTTGGAGGATGATAGCTAACAGTCTCCTATCCCCAAAGACACAAACAATGCCAGCCATCTTGTACAAAAATTGTGTTTAAGGGTGGCATTAACATGTTCTGTCAACAGTGTAAGAGGGTCTTAATAAGCACTAGTAAGTGACTTAATAAGTATCAGCTGATTAAAGCTCTCACAGAAAAAAAGGTCAAGAACATGAACTGTTAAAAGGAACACCGATTTGAAAGATGGCCAACAAAAACGAAAAGAATATACTAGTAATCAATATTAAAAAGTTCACCAACCTCTGGATAATCAAAGACAGCATATACGTCATCTAGGTTAACATCTTCATACTCAATGAGTCTAACGGGAACATAACTTTTCTTGAACCATTCATCATTTCTGATCTCTTGAATCTGAATACGCTACAAAATTCAATGAAACTTTATCACTTGCAAGTAGAATCAATGGAAAAATAATTCCAAGTAAATAGGAAATAGGATCTCGTCATATAACGTATGGAGCTAAGTAAATGTCAAAACTTTTACATGACTAAGTCCAAGCTTTGCTCACACAGCAGTTACTATGGTAGTAAAGTGTAAGGTCAGTGCAATAAAGATTCAGATTTGAGCCATCTAGAATACCAATAGCAATGCTCATGTAACGAGTTTGTATAAGATATACCTAACATACTTAAAACATTTTGACAAATAATAAGGTAAGCTCATATCAGTATTTTCATCATAAACACAATAACAACCAATGGAGTTCAGAATGAAAAATCCAACTGTGTTAAGTAAATATTTCTACAGGAGAAACTTACAGTTTGAGGATTTGGGTCTAGAATTTTATCAATCAAGGATTTGGCTCCAACAGGAAACCAAGATGGACAAGAAAACTCTGAATTCTCAATCTGCACGATTTCCAAAAAAACGGAAATAGATAAACAAAAGAGTGATAACTGCAATTTACTTCAGTTTGAATGAAAGACAACAAAAGATTTGATATATCAACTAAAAGTATGTCTTGGATGTAAAATTCCTTAAGGAGGCCTTAATGAAAAGGAAATTAAATAAATGCATATTCAATTTAGTAACCTTTTTCAACAAGACATTGTTCTCTTCAACAATTCGAACAACAGGATTAATTTACAACATTCCAAAATAGTAATTTACAATCCATTTATGTTCCTATTTTGTAGAATGTTTTAGTTTACTGTCATTGCTTGCTTAATTATTATCCAAGCACTAAACCAGGTCAGTGAATCCTCAGAAATCAGCAAAATGTACTTTCAGAACTTAGGATCTAGAACAAGTATTATGTAGCATCCTAGTCTTCAAACGCTAGCAGGCAAACATCACACACCTTGACAGATAAAAGAGTATGTTACCATAGAATAAAAAACTATTTACGCGCCTAAAAATAGTGCTCCCTTGTCAGTTCCAAATGAAACACCAGACTAAAAACATGCCTTACTGTACAATGTTGTAAGATCGATCTCATCAAATGGGAGATAACCTGCCATCAAAACATAAAGGATGACGCCACAGGACCAAACATCTGCTACAGCACCATCATAACCCTTGTGGCTGAGTACCTAGAGACGGGTATGAAAAGGATGAGCACATACTGAAGTAAAACAGAAGTTGTAATGACTATACAATCACCACCAAAATACTATACACAGGAAATACCTCTGGCGCAACGTAGTTTGGAGTTCCACAAGTAGTTCGTAGGATGCTAACTCCCTAAGCACATCAAGAACTCAATCACTGAAATTTACATATAACCAAGACTGATAGGAAAAGTAAAATATGCAATGAAGAAATCTCACTTGGGGAGGTAAAGCACTGAGACCAAAATCGGAAATTTTCAAATTCCCTAGGGAATCCAGAAGAAGATTTTCAGGCTGTGTGCAAAAAAATGGAGTATAAGGAAATCCCGTAACATTTGTTGCACAGCTTTAAATATTTCAACCACAATGTACCTTCAAATCTCGGTGGTAGACTCCCTTACTGTGGCAATAATCAACCCCATCAATGAGCTGTTGGAAATATCTCCGAGCCTCGGCTTCACTGAGTCGTCCATGGTGAACCTGTGTAATACACCAATTTGTTTAGGTCATAGCTGTCAAACTAGTTTATACCAAACGCAATTTGCGATAAAAGCCTCACTATTTTATCAAACAATTCACCACCCGTGATGAACTCCAAGATTATATATATCTTTGTACGACTTGCAAGAACCTAACAAGCCAAGATTAAAGCAGGGAACAGTAAGATTATGAACCAAGGAGAACAACATCTTGAAATAATTATTAGTCAAGTAAAACATAGTAAGAGCTCAAAGTCAAATGCAAGTCGTGCCTCATGCAGTCGCACTACATATGGATGTCGAACAAGCTTCATTATGGAGATTTCTCTCTTAATCTGCATAAACAAAATAAAAGGGACCAGTCTTGTAAGTAGACAATGAAGATGCCTAAATAAAAAAAATTGACACTTTCTGCTCATGGTAACACAATAAAACTAGTTTAAATGTGTGTGATTTCTCAAAAAATTGTTAATTTCAGACACCATTTAAGCTAAAAAGTGAAAATTACCAATTCAAGCAACAAAAATTTCATCTTAACAAAAAATGATCAAAATTCAACACCAAGAGAGTATGAAAGGTCAACCTGATCAACCATTTTATGCTTAATGATTGTAGTTCTATCAAGAACTTTCATAGCAACACTTTCACCAGTTTCTGTGTTCTGGGCAAATTTGACTTTAGCAAAAGTTCCTTCTCCTATTGTTCTTCCTACTTCATACTTGCCAACTTTTTTAGCTCCCCATTTTATTTTTTTAGCTCAAACTACATTTCACAGCTTCAACACTTTAAAAAGAAAGGGGAAAAAAAAAGGTGGTGTGAAGTGTGAGAGAGGGGGTTTGGAATTTTTAGGAAAATTTGGCAACTATCTATTGTTACTTTTTATTTTTTGGTCCAATGTCTTTTTCCCACTTTTTCATAATTTTGTTAATTAAGAAAATGTCTTTTTTCTGATAAGTTACACACCAAAAACACTTTATTTTTGTTCCTTCTTTGCTTTTTTTTTTTTTTAAGTCCTTTGTCAACTATAAGTGTGGTTCAATTAGTGATGACTGTGGAGAGACTTGTCTGTCCTTAATTTCACTAGCAAAATGCACGTGCTCTGCACACATGAACGACACACAAAATTTATTGAAGAGAATGTGAACATAGTTATCAAGAGGAGAGCTATGTCAGATTGTTACTAAGGGGTTGTTTGTTTTTTGGTTTTTTAGCGTTCAGAGGCACTGAAACATAAGTTTTCAGCGTTGCCGTTCTCTCACAGATTGTTTGTTTTCCCAATTGTCTTAAGCGTTCAAAAGCAAAAATCGTCTTCGGCGTTCCGGTCTCACGACTCTGAATCTTTGAAATGAGAAACGTGAAGCACTTGTTTTTAGAGTTCAAAGAATCGGCATTTAGCATTTAGAAGGTGGGCTATTCAAAGATTCGAGGCTCAAAAACAAAGCGACCCTAATTAATTTATTATTAATTTATACATGAAATTCAAAAAATCTAGCAAAGCTGCACGTGTAACAAATACTACAATTTAAAAATCATGTACATTACATTACATTCATAATACATATTATTGTTTAAATATAATTTTCTGTTTACAAATAATTTCTAATGCCGCAATCGCAGAACAATCTAAGTACATGAAAAAAAAATGGGAGGAAAAAAAAGATGAATGTATATGGTCCTCAAAGTCTTTGTGACACATTTGAAGGACGTAATCTGCACGTGGATAACAAATAGATCATGTTGACAGGTATTTATATTTGAATATAATATTGGTGTCTACATTTAATTTTTATCAAATTATGTTAGCATACTAAGTTCATTAGCTTCTGAAACGGGCATGCTAAAAGAATATAGAAGCCATTAAATATCGTTATAGCATATATCTGCCCATATATACAAAAAAAATCACATAGTGGCAACATATATATTCTTAGAAAAAATGTTACGTAAAATGTTACGTGGTTTTAGAGGTGGAACTTAGAAGTGTGGAACACAATTAGGTAATGTTGTGTAAGTTCATAAAACAAAAATGCAATTGTCCATCATAGGTTCTAAGTTGAATTGAAGTCTCTACGGCATGGTAAACATAGTCACAAAGAATAATTGTTTCCTCTAAATTTGACGAAGAAAGATAGTAATTGCCCCCTCCATTCCATAGACATAAAATATAATAATAATAATAATAATAAGTAAAAACTTCTACTAAATTAGCAATCTGTAAGAGGTGGACTTTCCTTAAATACAACAGACACCTTAAAGGGTCTTGACCATAATAATTAAAATAAAAAAGACGTGAATACTAATCATTAATGTTTTCCTAATGTTCACAATTTTACAGTATTACAAAGATTTTTTTCCCCGACTTCTAAATGTACATGCTGAAATGGCAATATGCAAGGTACATCCTTGAATGACACCCAAATCTTATAGAGCAACTTTAGATACGGGAATGAGACCCAGAGATAACTTGATTATTAGGCCAAGAAATCAGAGGGAACAAAACATTTGCAACACTCCACAGTGATGCAAGTTTTGCAATGTGACGGGCATGTTGACTGAAGGAATTTTGTGCTTCACCATATTCTTCTTGTAAAATATGAGTAGGGCAGCGTGGCCTAAAATTTGCTTCCCATCTGAATACGCATACTTCCAAGTACCTCAAGGTGCAGAAAATGCACCAATCCTTCAAAGAGTAACTGACAAACAGTTTGAGCACATGCACAATAAACTCAGTTTGGCTAGAAAAAGAAAAGATGACATACTATTAAGATATGAAAGTGATGTCGGAACCCCATAACAAAGCAGGGACGGAAGAGATAGAATGTTCACCTAATCCATCACACAATAATTTATGTCTATATTACAATGTTATTTCAGGAACATTTGCTCTCCGGGATAAATTCTCCTGCCTATGCCTTGAAATGCATTCAGTATAGCGTGACAATACTGTATGTATATAACAAATAACTAAATCTATCTAAATGTAATTAAAAATACAAATAACATGCTTGTGAACATCATATGCGGAAGAGCTATTTACGCGTATGCTCGCTGGGGCAACGATTCCAAAGTCCCACTACTTCCGTTAAATCGTAACATTTCCATCAAAGATCGACGCCCACGATAATGTATCCCCCTCCTTGATATCTCCAGAGAGCATCTTCTCAGCCATGTTGTCCTCTAAAAGCCTCATTATTGCTCTCTCTTAGAGGTCTTACTCCATAGCTCGGTCTGTATCCTTCATCAACAACTCGTCTCTAAATTTGTGCAGAGCACGAAGCTCTATTTCCTTGGCCTTTAGCCTCTCAAATACCTCCTTCAACATTATATTTGCAATATCCTTGACTTCCAACCGTTAACTGCTGGAAGACAATCATCTCGCCTAACTTTGTTGGAACTCTCGGTCTAAAGTAATCGCTTCAATTCCTCGGTAACCGGGCTCTTTATCCGGTTGTAGGCTGCTGTCCTTCTCATCATAGTCGAGATCGAATCCAATACGACGGCCTCCTTTTTCAATTACAATGCTACCAACATTGGAGGTCATTATCGTTAAGCGTATTTTTAAAATCAACGGTCGACCCTTGCTATCGTCAACCTCCCATCTTCTAGAATCGGAAGCATCATATTGAAGACATCGGGTGAGCCTTCTCTATCTTGTCAAAGAGGACCACAAAGATATAGGGGCAAATAACGCTTTTTAGTAAAGTGACCACCCTCTCGGTGTAGGCGACATAACCCGGTGGTGAACCAATCGGCTTGGAGACGGTATGCCTCTCCATAAACTCACTCATATCAAAAGCTGGATCATGGCTTCCTCGGAACCAAAGTAATAGGTAGCCAGGCGTTTTCGCCGACTCCGACTTTTCAACACCGGTTGGACTGAAAATATGAAACTTCGCGATAGGCGATTTGGATTCTTCACCCCAACACGGGCTCGGCAGATGGCACGGCTAATAGCTTTGATGACTTCATCATCGACCAATGATTCTTCGGTGGAGTGTGTCTTCCATCTTGAGGAGTTTATCGGACTCATCACTTGATACTTTGTCAACTTGGATTCCAGTCCATGAAGACACAATATCTTTGTATGTTAACCACATCGCGAACCATTCCTGTTGGGTTGTAGTTCAAAGGGCCATAAATGTAGACCGGTCTTATTGAAGTCCGGTTCACATCTCTCGATGTAGTAAGTTTTCGTGTCAAGCTTTCCTTTGTGCATACTCTTTGGATCTCGCATCAACCTATCATCTGATCCACACAAGTTAGAAGAAGATCTAAGGATCGAAACTTCCGAGAATATAACTAATTGCTTTCGGTTCAATCGCTTTCATGAGAGATAAAAGCCAAGGGTTTTGTCAACTATGAGTTTCGAACGGTAAAATAATGTCACGAAAGCATGTCTTACGCCACGATTGCATCCGAAAGGGACAACCTGTGATCGTTAAGGGATATTTCCCTAACGTAAAGGACTAAAGGCTCTTGATTGTATCTATTGAAAGCTGAAAATATGGGCTTCAACCTTTTCAACAGACCAAATAGACTCCCAATATTCTTTGAAGACCTCGCAGCTCATATTTAAGATTTTGAGGGAAACATTAATGGGCTTAAATTAATTGGCCGATGAAACGGTCCGTCTTTGCTTCATACTCAAGAACACCATCTTATGATTCTTGTTTGAGTAAAGTTTCGTTACATAAACCAAATTATAGCTAAACAGAATCGAAAGCGGTGCATGATCATAACTCACCTCAACATGAGGCAACAGAGATCAGATTTGAGATATACACTGGCCGATGAACAATATATGTACACGAGATTGTACAGAATCAGTTATTAGTGCATATACTTAAGACTTCTTTGGTTGACAATTAGAGATTAAGTAGATCAAATGTTGTCCAATCACAAAGGTGAAAAGGCTATTGGGATTTAGGATCTTACTGTTCAAGTTTTGGTAGCGCATCCAGTATTGGTTCTACTTCCTCTGCCTCTCGTCCTAAATTCCAAAAGTTATTAATTGAAAATGGGAAAGAAATGAATTCTTATTGAAATGTAGTAAATGCCTCCTTGAAAGCCATGGAAATGAGCATATTATCAATAAAAGGTTACAGGCATTACCATTGATATCATATACAACACGGGCTCGGCGGATGGCACGGCTAATAGCTTTGACAGCTTCATCCTGACCAATGATTCTTTAATCCAACCAATGATTGAAATTCCTAGGACTGAAATACAACAGTTAATACAATTGAAAAAAAAGTAATCTAGCCTCTTCCGTATGGAGAAGATGCATAGCCTAAAGGAGGAGCAGAGGATATTCTTACCATGGCTGCATCAAATGCATACAGTTTCTCCCCAGTGGAAATATGAATTGTTTTGGGACCAACTTTTCCCTTCAAGAACTTATTCACAAGGCGAATGTTGGCAAAAGTACCCCTTACCATCACCTCGTCATTACCACAATGACTTCCATAGGAATTGAAGTCTCTCCTATCAACCCCACGTTCCATGAGGTGCCATTACTTTGGACTATCTTTGTGGATGCTACCAGCAGGTGAAATGGGATCAGTTGTAATACTATCCCCAAAGTTAAGCAAGCAGTAGGCATCCTTTACTTCATGTGGGCCAGGAGGAGACATGGACATGCCCTTGAAATAAGGAGGCTCGTGTATATAAGTTGACGTTGGATCCTAGGAATAGAGTTTGCCTGATGGAACAGACAGTTGATTCCACATTGAATTGCCTTTGGTGATTGCTTCATACATACCCTTAAACATGTCTGGCAACACGCTGGATTGCACAACCTGCAAAACCCCAAAAATGGAATTAAGAAATAAAAATAAAATGCTTGAATCGGGAGCTTAAGATTTCTTACGCCCTGCTAGGTTAATGTGAAATACTGCAGAGGCAAAATCTTGGTTTGTTATGATGGGATAATGGGTCTGGGTGTCTTTCCAAAGCATACCCTACAAAATGAGAGCACGGTAACAATAGAATTCCGTCAAAAACTTTGCGGAGGGGCTTCTGCCTACTAAATTCTATTATTTTCTGATGGAAACCATGTACAATGACATAAGCAGACCATTAATTTGGCAAAACCATTTCAGAATTTAATCTGCAATCTTTTGCATCTCACCAAGCAAGCCTAAAAAGTGGAAACAATGGAATATCTTACATCTGCGACTTCTTCATTCGATGGCCATATATCCCTGAAAAATATATCTTTCCCGTTTTTGCTTACAAAAGTCCATACAACATTTTTGAAACTATTTTAAGCATCTCGAAAAAAAAATGATCATCAGCATTCTAATGCAATTGATACCTTAACCAAATGAGTTTATTTAAGGTGAGTTCAAAGTTATGGAATGTGTTTTAAGTTGTTGAATTCAATTTTTTTGAATTGACATCATATAAAGAAGAATGGTAGTGAAATCCTACATTGTAAGAGACTTCAAATATAAAGAAGCACGTGCAGTAAGAAAGTTTTGCATTGCTTTTATTCAACAATATTGCAATCCCATTGCATTTACAATAAGAAATAAAAAAAACTAAGAATGTTACAACAATGAATTCTTTATGTGAACCAAGAGTAGATTACCTTAGATATATAGCTAAAACATTTCTATAAACAAAATCCGATGAGAACAGAGAAAGTGAAATGAATCAAACCTTTGCAAGCAGGCCTCTAAACTATTAATTCTATGGAGTCCTCTTTTGCATGCTGGTAATCCACATACACATCTATTTATCTTTTCTATCAATATTTTGAGATTGGGCCCCTTGCAAAGAGATTAGAGACAAAATGGTTAATAAAATGAGACGTAACATCAAACTCAAAAACATTGGAATGATATATGAGAAAAAACAAAGGTATGTTAAGAGATGAATTTACATGAACTGTGGGCAATAAGATCAAAATTCTCAGTAGACAATCTTCATGGTAGACTATAAAAGTGATGGTCAGAATTCACTCACCCAATTCGCATCCATCTGTTAAAGAAAAAACTGATTTTATTGATTTCAAGGAGAGTGGCTTTTTCGTGGATTTGCAAGCAAAGAGTTGGGAAAAAGTTTCAAATCTAGGAGCCGAGCTCTCTTTTCTTTGTAAATTACTCTATTAGGCTAAATAGAATGGCAGAAAGCGAACAACAAACTCGTTATCTAGCTTCTATTTGTATACATTGGATTACTTTCATAGATAACAGAAATGGCTTACTTAGCTGATGAATATTCAAAAGTCACACCCTCACTACAAATAATCACTTGAAGAATATAACTGTGCAGTATTAAGAATTAAGATTCAACTATGACGTTAGTGCGAGTTTCATATTCGCTTCGTACCTTTCTTTGGAGAAACCATGTAGCCACCAGCAGTGCGATGGAATTTCCTGTGCATCCAGTTGAAGTTTTGTTGCACAACTGGAATTTTCAAAGAACATTACATCCTTTAGAATAGAAAATCGCACTGAGGAGAAGTACCAAAGAACTATAAAGGAAATAATCTAAACCGTCTCTCTTCACATACCAGCAGTGCGATCAAATCTCTAGCTAAAGCAGAAAAAAGGATGTTGATCATGCGTGTCCAATCAAAATCAAAAAGAGGTTTTCCTTCAACGCACTACAAATCAACAGAATATGAGAAGAAAACTATGGAAATAGAAACTAAATGTATCAGAGAGCCTCAAAGAGTTACCTGCGCAATCCAATCTCCCAGAGAGTAGACTACGCCACTTATCATCATTTTAGCTAAAACAGGATTTTCTCTTAAAGCTTCTTCATAAGCAGTCCAGTTGTACAGTGGTGCATATCTTGTTGTCTCTGGAGAAAATATGATTTTTTTTTTTATTTTGTTATTTTTACTGTTGGCAAAAGAAAGTGAGAGAGAGAGAGACGGAGATTGAGAGGGAGACGGAATGTGAAAGGACTATATGTATTTATGGTAATTAAAGACACGTAATTAATATTAAGTGGACAAATGGTACAATCAGGGAACCAAGAGCAACAGAGCCAAAGTCAGATGCATGAGTCTTTTTCAATGATGTGAAACCATTGGAAGATACGTAATTTCCTTCTTTAAAAAAAAATTCCAAAACATATCAAACTCATAGAGTACCCAAGGACTATTAAAATCAATTTAGCTCAACCAACAAAACAATTCTTCAAAGGGGCTTTTGTATTTGAGAAAACAAACAAATCTTTTTCCAAACAAAATTTGAGTGAATAGTAAAGTTTGCGACCATATATTATTTCCCATCGATCCCTATATAGTTTCTATCTAAGGTCACATAAAGCTAGGTTCTTATAGAAATTTACTTTGAATATGGAATTTTTTTCTGATGAACGTTAAAACGGCTAAATAGCTTATTGAAACAAAACAGGACTAAAGTTAGTGTACCTCAGTTTTCCTATAATAGGAGTAAATGTCTTTAATGTATTCAACAACGGCAAGTGGATAATTCGAATCACAGCTGTCTATATCAATAATGGGATCTGGCGATACGTCCTCCATTTCAACCTCCTCCTACAATAATCCCAAGAAGGTGTAAGATCATCAGTTAAAATTTTTAAAACCCGTTTCACAGAGCTGTCTTAGTTAATCAACAACATAGATAGTACATACAATCTCAACTTCTGTGAGTTTTGTGAACATCGGCAAAGGCAAGTCATTAGCTGCCTTGTACTCATCCACATCTATGATAGTATAGTCTTCCGGTAGTATCGACAGTTTTGGTTTTTTAGCTTCCTGTAATACAAAACAATCTCATTAAAAGATTTTCATGACAGTCGATTGAGTTCTCTGCTCCATTGGAATGGCAATCTCTTTCAGTTGTAGCTCTCACCTATTGTTACGTCTAATAAAGGCTCATTGTAGATTCCCATCGATGCCGGATGATCCATTCCCATACGGTTGGTACCCACTTTTGCGGTTAACTCAAACGATACCCCGTGACCAATGACAATGTCATCATTTTGGGACCCATTGTCTAAGTTTGCAAGTGATGCAACCTCCGAAATCTGATTCTCCGGATGGAAATTGTCTCCGGAAGGTGGTGTCCGCGGGATCCGGTCATTGTCACCAAATCACGGGTTTAAAACGCGTTTAAAACCCGAGATATTGCCAAAGCGTCTGGTTCCGGTTTAAAACCCGGTTTTTCAACAAAATGCGTTTTAAACGCGTTTAAAACCCGTTTTAAACGATTTAAACCCGTTTTAAACGTTTTTAAGCGTTTAAAACCGAGATTTTGAAAATCTCCCGTTTAAACTTTTTTTTTTTTTTTTTAAAAGAAAATGCTAGAAAAGAAAAAGGGTTTTGGAGTTTACCTTTTGAAGAGTGGGTTAGATTGACTTATTGAGACCGTTCTATTTTGCTTTAGACTATTAATAATTAATTAAAAATTTTAAAGTTATTAACTTATTTGTAGTACTTAATTATGCCATTATGGTTGGTAATTAGTAGTATCTTATTTTGAATAGTGTTTTGGCACTGAATCTAAAACTTCTAGTATTTGGATGAGTAATGATAATTTGATACTTTCATGTATTTGAATTTTCTTTCATTTGTATTATTATTATTTTTATTTTATGTGTCTATTTTTTTTCCCCACTTTTATAGAAAATCAAACTCCTTATCTATTATATTATTTATCATCGGTTTTTACCGTTTCTTTTACATTATTATCATTATTATATCGTTTAAACCCGCTTTTACCGTTTTAAACCCGTTTTTTTATGCTCCACGTTTTTTTACGCTTTTTTTTCGTTTTTTTTCCGAGACGTTCCGTTTAAAACACGAACTAAGTTTTTTTCAAGTATACCGTTTTAAACCCGTACCGTACTTGGTGACAATGGATCTGGTGTTATGGAACCAGAACCTTGATGTGGCCCCCAATTGCGTGTAGAGAACCCATCAATACTCGAGCTTAGGAGGTTCTCCAAGTCTTTAAACTTCGAGAAAAAGATGTCGGTGAAGTGAACTCATTATCCGGAAAGGAGAAGAAGTGCCTGAATTAGAGATCACTAAACTGGGTGATAAGGTGGCCAACCGGGCTTCACGGATACAGATAATAGGACTGGAATTCATAGTGAGAAGGTGGAAATTTTCGATTTGGCTACACTATTTATGCAACTTGCATCCAGCGAGGATGTTAGTAGTCGAGCAAATGGCACCTCGAGAACGGGCTTGAAGGTGTTGTCGATGCAAAGGTTCCGACGGGGGAGTAAAGGGAGCAGTGGATGGTTCAGTGGTGAAGGTTGAGAAAACAGGTGGAGAAACTAACCGGGTCTCGTCGCGATAAGGCCCAATGGCAAAGATGGAATTGGGGACCGGGGAATAGACATTTGCAGATAGAGAAGTGAAGGATAAGAATCCTGGCCGGTGTCCGGGTAGCGTATGGGGTTCTGGCCCGGAAGGAATGAAGCAGGGAAGAGGGAGGAGCGGGAAGGGTAATACAACAAGATGGCGGATGGGCTGAATTTCCGGTGGAAGCCCCCCGGTTCGATACTGCAGGTTCGGGGACTAAGGCGTAATGGCCAATTCGCTTCCTATTTCTATGAGATCCAAAACACAAATACCCACTCCAAATGAATCCCCCCCATCTTCTTTTCTGCAATGTGCCCCAAGATCTGATTACATATGTAAGCTTGTAAAGAGAAATTTCAGTAAGCTAGCACATACTTTACGTAGATATATAAATCTTGAAAATGAATATTTAAAAAAAAAGAAAAGAAGATATCAAGAAAAGGTAGACTTGCACCAAATCATCCAAAGAAAGGTTAAAGTTGAAGCAAGTAATCTAAATGAAGGCTGAATCCTACACCCCCGTGCTAGCCACATGCAAGAAACTAATAAGTCTAGTAACAATTTATATTTACAGTAACAAAACGGGGCAGATCAAAAGCATATATAATTGAGCATGTTGAACGACCTCAACGGCAGAATTTAGTTCTCATGACTGAGATATGAAATAACTTACAGCTATACAACTAAGTTACTTGAAAATCTTCTGATGTATTTTGAACATAGGAAAAAAAGAAAAAACCAAAACACCAACTTAATTTCCTTTTAAACAACCGATGCTAGAACGAAACTAACATTCCTACCAAAGTAGCGAAATAGTTGCAGATCCTCGAATCAGTAGTTTCCAATATGTGAAATTCTTGAATTGGTTAAATGAAATTTTGTGTGTTCGCTACAAAATTGTAAGAAAGTAAAAGATGAAAAGAATGGACAATCACGATTCATTCACTCTTTGGACTATGAAGATGCTGTTCACAACATTTTTTTATCACTTCACTACTATTTGCACTATATTGTATAAAACCGACCCTGACAACAACGCCCGAGGAGTCTATTACTTTATAAAGCTCACCCCAAATACGTTTACTTTGCCCCTTCTCAAACATTGTATGCCTAACCCGGTCCTTTAAACCATCTTCTTAACCTCCTTCTACAATTTGATTAGCTAAGATCTTCTCGTCGAAAGCATCTACACAATCAAAAAGTACACATCACGAACATACATCAACATAAAAAATGCTGGGTTCTTCATTCGGCAGTAGAAAGACAATTAGAAGCAAGGAGAAAAGTCAGTTTTAGACTATGTGCGAGTTCAAATCCCTCGATTGAGAGTTTGAGTTTTTCCCAAATGCCTTCGGTATAGAGTATTTTGGATAAGCCCTTGGATGTGGCTGTCGGATAAAAGCTTTTCAAGAAGACAACGTTCTAGGACATGGTAATAGAAAAAATTAACGAAAATCTTATTACTTTTAGTTTCTATTGCCTGCGAACTTACTGAGCGGTTGTTTTTTTTTTTTTTTTTTTTTTTTTTTTTAACGGTGATGGGAAGAGAGACTGCATGTTGGGTAAGAACTAAATAAAAATGTGAAATAGGAGAAGAAGAAGAACTTACCTATTATCTTACACCGAACAATTTTTTTTCCTTCACAATGCGTTGTTTTGGGCAAAACGGTGCGACTGTTCTGAAAGAAACTTTAGTTGATAAGAAACTGGAGGTTAAGTGATTAGAGGTTTTTTTTAATTTAAGAGATAGAGAAGAGAAGGCTGTTGATCCCAAGTATTTCAAGAGGGGCAAGAGATAAAACGATTTTTTTTATCTACTGTTTGCAAAAAAAAAAAAGGTGGGATACGTAGAGATTGAGAGGGAGACGAAAAGTGATTGGATTAGTATATTTATGGTAATTTAAGTCTTAATTTATGACTAATAAATATAGGCGTACAATTCATATAGTCATATAGTGCGTGCATTTGGTTTTCAACCTGAATTTACACAAAACTCCTTTGTGAGTGTGTTATAACTTAAGGGTATAAATGGAAATAAAAGTTGAAATGACGGAATAGTCCTTTTTAAAGGCATTGAATATTTTTTTTTAATATCTAATCAAGGGTATTTACTGGTAGATAAAAGGTTGGTCTAATTTAAAAGGTCAGGTTAATTATAGTGTACTTTACTAATAGAGACTAATAAATATAGGCGTACAATTCATATAGTCATATAGTGTGTGCATTTGGTTTTCAACCTGAATTTACACAAAACTCCTTTGTGAGTGTGTTATAACTTAAGGGTATAAATGGAAATAAAAGTTGAAATGACGGAATAGTCCTTTTTAAAGGCATTGAATATTTTTTTTTAATATCTAATCAAGGGTATTTACTGGTAGATAAAAGGTTGGTCTAATTTAAAAGGTCAGGTTAATTATAGTGTACTTTACTAATAGAGATAGGAATTAATGATCGTGCAACACAAATACACCCGGTTAAAGTGATAATTAAACGAGGATTTTTAATTGCTGTCTTGGAGAAATTAGGCTGTGTTTGATAGCCCCATTTGCCACCGCAAATGCAAATAAATGGCACTATTCACTTGTTTGCCACTGTTTGATGTGTTTTTTGAGTCACGGCAATTTTTTTTTAAATTTGCAACAAGTTGTCATTTGCCATAATTTTGGTGGCAAAATTTATTCTAGGAGGAGCTGAGTAAATTTTGCAACGAGAAATTTGTACACAAATTTGCAACCAAAATAAGTGGATTTGCCACCCAAAAAAAAGAGCCCTACACAAAAAAAGAAAAGAAAAAACACTCTCAAACACTGGAGCTCAACCAGGTTGGTCTTCTTCCCATTTTCTCTCAATCCCTCTTTCTACTCTCATTAGTTTCTCTCCTATTTGCCATTAACCTCTTCTTCTCTCACACTCTCATTAATTTCTCTCCTCGCACAGTTGTGTATCGATTTGGAGACAAGCAACATAATCATCGACTTGCACAACTCGACTGAGGAGGATTGTTCATCTCTTTCTCTCTCTCATGTGTGTGCATGTTAATTTTATCCTCTCATTGATTTTGATTGGCTTGGCAGCCTTGGCTTGATTAATCCACCACAAAAGAACTTCCATTTATACCTTTCAATATCTGAGTTGAAAGTTAAAATTGAATAAACCAATAATAAGTCCAGAGTCCCCCATGTAGAAATGAAAAATAGATCGTAAAATATATCTAACAACACCATTTTGCTTTCGAACTTTGTTATCTAGGTTCCAAACTGCATATTTGACACCATTTAGATAGCGGGCTTTATTTCAAAACAGCCTTTGTCGGCTTCCCTTTCATAACTATATTATTTTATCATCTTGAAATATGCTAGAAATATGAGTGCTGAGTGCTGAGTGCTGAGTGGTGTAGTGTGTAGTGAGTGGTGAAGTGTGTGTGTGTGTGTTGCTTCTGCTGAGTGGTGAAGTGTGTGTGTGTGTGTAGTGTGTGGTGTAGTGTAGTGTGGTGGTGGTGAGTGGTGCAGTGTCGAGTGTGCAGAGAGTGTGGAGTGCAGAGAGTGTGTGCTGAGTGGTAGAGAGTCTGTTGTGTGCTGAGTGCTGAGAGTGTGTAGAGTGCTGAGTGTGATGAGTGTGCAGAGTGTGATGTGTGCTGAGTGTGCAGAGTGTGGTGAGTGTATTTGTGGTTTTGTGTGTGTGAGTGTGAGTGTGAGGGTGGTGAGTGTGTTTTGTGATGTTGCGTGTGTGTAAGTGTGGTGGTGGTGTGGTGAGTGTGTGCTGGTGGTGGTAGTGTGGTGAGTGTGAATTTGTAGTGTTGTGGTAATGCGGTGAGTACATGCTGGTGGTGGCAGGTGGTTTAGTGGTGTAATGACTAGTGTGTGTGGATTAGTGTGGGCTTGATGTGGTGTCACCGGGTTTGTTGTAATTTGGGTGGTGTGTATGGTGTGTGGTAGTGCAGGTGGATTGTTGTTCTTCGCTTCTGCTGGCCGGTGATGGTGGTTCGTGCTAGCATTCTTGGTGATGGTGGTTCAGTCTTCTTTGTTGTTGATGGTGGTTCCAGGTACTGCTGCTGCTGGTGATGGTGGTTCCAAGTGCTGCTGCTGCTGCTGCTACAGCTGATCCAGATTTCTTGCAAGTACCTGGGAGGGGTATATCAGCTTCTTCTTCGGGCTCCAACATAAACTGAGTGCAAGATAGCTACCTTTAATTTTTTGGTCTAATAATTATGAGATCATATAATTCTTGGAAGTCTTATTAATTTCCATTTGTAATTCAATATAGTACAGAAAGTGCTAAACCCATTTGTCATTTTCTTGAGATTCTTCAAGTAGAGAACACTGATTGACGTTCTTTAAAATTCATTTCTATTGTAACATCCCGAGCTTTTGCAAGCATCTATTGACTCCACTCAGAGAACATGTCATTTTACATTATTTTCGTTACAATTGCTTTTTGGAACTGTTGCACTTAAATTGGATAATTCAGTAACAACTCAAAGAAAAATATGTCACATTCTCAAGTGCTTTAGCTCTATGCCTTCCAACATGCATAGCCAGATTCGTGTCTTGAACATGCCACACAAGACATACACTAGAGGGACCGAATCATCAAATGTAGGCTTCAACCAAATTGAGATTTTGGTACATTTTATGTTTTTGTGGCAAGTTTTTATACTTTTTTTTTAGTGTTCTATAAGTGAACTCATATACAAATAAAATAAATTTACAAATTAAAGTAGTTATAATTTTTAAATCTTAAATATTTTAAAAGCACAAAAAATGAAAAATTTGCCGTGACAAATTTGGACAATCAAACAGCAGCAAATGGTTGCAAATCAGGACAAATGATATTTACCACAGTATCATCAAACAGTGGCAAATTAATTAAATTTGCCACAAGTTATTTGCAATTGTCACATAGCAAATTTGCCAGTGACAAATGGTGACAAAATTTGCATTTGCCACAGCTCCTATCAAATATAGCCTAATTTTTTTTTTCGATAAAAAGGAGAAATGAACCCTTGAAGACAGGGCTTCGAGGGCCCTAGGCGAATTCCGAATGAGGACATATATGTAAAAAAAAAAAATACACACATCTCAATTTGACAGGGGAAATGTAATTGTCTTTTTTGCAAAAATAATACTTAATTTAAAGTTAGAAAATATATATAATATAAGCATTGTGGATAGTTTTGTCAATCTTAAATCTTGAGTACCCTATAAATAAAATAATTGTAAAAATAATTACTACTAAATGACTTGTCAACTTGGTTATTGGTCTGACTTTATTACATGTAGTCATGTAGACATGTTCCATGTAGCAAAAAGTATAGAAGTAAGCGTTCTATTTATTGGTCTGGACTTGGCGTGGGTGAGGGATCTCTTTTGGACCTAAAAAAGTAGTGAAAAATATTCAGTATAATTAAAACGGGCTTTGAGTGGGATTAGAGTATTAGACATATAATGATAGTTGGATCTGGACAAGACAAGAGGACTGAGGGCCTTTTTTGGGGCCAAAAGCTTGTGCCCCAGCTAGCTGTCCTCAGGGCTGACACTACTTGAAGAGGGTCTGAACTATTTGTATGGCTATTTTCAATTTATGGACACTTTAGATAACAGGGTAGAAGTGTTGAGCATAGTTTCAGCTCTTAGTCCACCATTTGTTGGATGTGTTGGCTGTTTGAGAACTAAGACGAAAAGCTCGTAGTAGAACGGGTCTTTTAGGTTTTGGTCCTCTTAAATAATGGATATTTGGATTTTGGTCCTCACTCCTCACTAATCAACTTATTAGGTTTTGGTCTTTCTAAATAGTCTTGACTAATAAGTTGATTGTTTGTAGGTTGTTAGTCAAAATGATTTAGGAGGACCAAAGCCTAATCAGTCGATTAGTGCGAACCAAGCCTCAAATACCAATTATTTAGGAAGACAAAAACCTAAAAAATGATAAATTATATTTGAAAGTTGTTCTTTTCTTCATTTATTTTCGGCTAGATTACAAGAGAATATATGTGTATATATAAGAAAATGTCATTTGTTGAGTGCAATAGTGAATTCTTACATTGCTTACCTTAGTGATCATGGTGAATGCTGAACGCCTATTACTTTTAAGACGTTATGCAATTGAAAGTCTTGTCTTTATTCCACCTTGTGAGTAACTTCATATGTGTTCCATAACTTAAATGTCATATTTATATCCCTTAACTGACCTCTTCAGTTGTAGCACTTATATATATCTAAAGTTGTATTAGGGAGAGTTCATTGATTGGCTAGTCTACCAGCCTGGCCTACTTAAATATTTATCGAAGGCATTACATGTCTACTTGCATTGGGATGACTGTCTGGAAGTTAATGATTCAATCTAAAGAAATTAATGATAAAAATAGTTTTCTATAATTGAAACAACTTTACTAATAAGATCAGGGTTTGTACTAGCTACAAAATACACACATTCAGTTATTATAAATGATTAACAACTTCACCGTAAATCGTGGTTATTAACTTATTCATAGTACTAACTATCAAACCACGTCTTTCCTACTGCATACCACACTTTCAGTTGAGAGACATAAATGTGACAGATAAGTTATGGAACATATATAAAGTTACTCACAAGGTAGAATCAGGACGAGGCTTTCAGTTGTATGTTATTTTAAAAGTAATAGGTGTTCAACATTCACCATAATCACTAAGATAAGCAATGTAAGAACTCATTGATGTACTGAGTAAGAGAAGTTTTCTTATATACACCCTTCTCATGTAATCTAGCCGAAAATAAATGGAGACAAAAACAACTTTCAAGTATAATTAATCATTTTTTAGGTTTTGGTTATCACAAATAATTAGTATTTGGGATTTGATCTGCACTAATTGATTTATTAGGTTTTGGTCCTCCAAATCATTTTGACTAACAACCTGCAAATAATCAACTTGGTTGACTGTTAGTCAATACGATTTAGGAAGACCAAAACATAATAAGTCGATTAGTGACTGTTAGTCAAGATGATTTAGAAAACCAAAACCTAATAAGTCAATTAGTAAGGACCAAACTCCGAATACCTATTATTTAGAAATACCAACCCCTGAAAAAATCATAGTAGAAAAAGCAGAGGTCCTATTCCTATGTGTGCAATCACACGGCTATGATCCCGAACGATGCCCTGATAATATGAAAATAGACAAGTTGGCTTGTAAACAAATGAGATTAGAAAAAACAATGGCCAATACTGTAGTGTAAATCAAGATGCTAATATTGAACCGAACAAAAGGAATCGTCACATACTGTAGTTCTTTTCACCTAGTTATGAAAAGCAACATTGCCAATTCCATAGATAACAATTCGGCATTGTATCGTACAACATCGAATATTTCATATAACAAAACGGTGCAATCAAATTTGTGGAACATGGATCGTGAAAACTGACAAGTTTAATATTGTATTTGTTTTTTCGTTCATACGCATCAATTTTCAATAAATCTCTGATTTCTTTATCCAAAAAAAAAAAAAAAAACGCTGATTTTCTGGATAAGTATTAATATATGAAAAAAAAAAATAGATTCAGTACTTCTGATTTACACCCCACCCCGGTATGAGTGGCTATGATTATATACGCCTTGCGCACAGAAGATTTAGCCATAATATATATAAGCAAATCAAAGTTTTTGCTTTACAGCTTTGAAAGAGATGGAAAAAAAGGGATAGAAATGAGTAGTAGAAGGGTGGTGGGCCTGCTCTAGGTGAACCATAGCCATGTCGCAGTTTAAATATAGAAGAAACAATTCATTTACTTGTAAAGTTGTAATACACGGCCACCTTCCCAGGTGAACGATAGTCATAGGGTTCTAAAGAAGCAGTATGCTTGTGAGTTGTGACCACAGGGGTTGGTAAATGGTAATCATACTGTGAGAAACTGAGAATACAAATAGGCTCCACAAGCCCAAATTTTCATCGGCTTGGGCTTGGTTGTCACTATTTGGCCGTTGGGATTCAGATGGGACTCTGTTTGTTCTTCGAAATAATTAAGTAAATGTCTTACGTTGGATGATGAATTTTCAGCCGTTACGTATTCAGAGGGAAGTAAGGCAACTCAATACAAAAAACACAGCAAACGCAACCAATGTATCGCACATAATTCGTGCTTACAATTTACTACTATGTCCACATAGGAAATATTCATTTGGCAAGGGTATTTGTCCATTGCATAGAGATTAGCACATCATAGAAGGTTTAGCATTGAAGAGATTCCTGTCGTTCGAACCGAACCAGACAATGGTGCTGTAGTTCCAAAAGTGTGGAGAGTCCAACAAAATGTGGAGGCCCAGCCCAAACTTGAATCCAGCCCAGTCCATTGTCAGTAGGGTCTACTAAAACAAATTTCTATCTAATAAAACATAACGGTGTGGGCCTCCTACACTCACCTATTTATCCTTTGATCTAAAATATGACTTGACAAATTTAAAGGATGGTAGAGAGTGGACAGGTTATTAAGAAGCAACAAGAATAGTGGATCAAGAAGTAACAAAAATCAACAAAAGCTATTGTATGGGCTCGGGACATGCTGAGCTGGAATTTAAATTGGGTCGGATAGGCTGGGTTTTGAAATAGTGTCGTATGACACGAGCATACACTAGTATCTATATAATAAAGAAAGATGGTGTTGGACATCCAACACCATCCTCTAACTTTTAGATCTAACTTATGAGGTGGCAAATCTTAGAGCTTAGGGCATCACCAATGCAGGCCCTCAAAATAGAGGGCCACATCACCATTTTAAAGGTTAGGTTGAAGGAGAGACTTTGGTATGAAGGACCTCTAAATCATGTGGAACCTTTATAATCAAAATTAAAATCCCAAGGCAATGAACAATCTGGTTTTCAATGGACTAGTGGCAAAGTTTGTGACCAGAATAATCTCTCCGGGGTGGGGCGGTGTGGGTTCGACTCTTAGCAAGAACATTTTTTTTTATTTCTACAATTCGGGGTTTGAGTCTGGGTTCGAGTCCCGTGGGTTTTCGAACCCTGAAGTTACCCATTCTAGGAACACCTTTTTAGGTTTTTACCCATTGAAATGTTTTTTAGACGATTTCTTTTTAAGTCGCTAAACGGACCCGGCCCTCAATAAATGTGATAGAAATAGAGACGGTTTAAAGGATGATAACTATAGAGGGCCATATAGAGCTTGCATTGGAAGCCCATTTTCGTATTGTTCCTTTATATTTGAAGATAGAGGGCCATATAAAGGTCCCATTGGTGATGCCCTTATGAGGTGTGGCTTGTTTAATAGTGTGGAATAAGAGTGTTGTATAATTCTTGAAGTCAACAAATGCGGTTGGATTTTTAGTGGACTTCGGTTGGGTTTTTTTGTCAGGTTTTCAATGGGTTTTGATTGGAGTTTTTTTAATCGGGCTTCGGTTGGAGTTTTTTTTAGTAGGGGAGGATGCGCGCCGTATGACCAAGAGGATCGATATCAAGGCCGCTGAGGGCGGATCTTGCGGGCCGAAAGTGAATATCAGTATTACAAAGGGCGGATCTTGCCGTCGGAGCTGAATACACGTGTATCTGTACCATACGGCACGGGTAAATACTAGTATAAAGTAAAACAGAGTGATGCTAACAAATAATCATGCTTTCAGTGCTGCCCTTGATTTCTGGTACTCTGGTCTGGTACTAAAAGCGTACTACTCATTTCCTCACCAACTCCATTTTTGTACTTCACCACTTCACCATACGCAATCGTCTACCAATTCCTCACGCCGTTAAACACAGACTTGGATTCGGAACGGGTGCACCCATAGTCCCAACTCCCATGTCCCATACACAAAATTTCGGAATTTCTGAAAACAGAATATCTGATACATCTCGTAAAATGCCAATAAGTTTCAATTTAGAATTGATATTTCGGTATCGAGCGCCGATATTTTGTACGATATATTAGTTGTGGGAGTTGGGAATTTTGGGACTATATATATATATATATATATAAATCAATTTTAGACGTCGTACTATCTCCAAAATGCCATGTGAGTTACGTTATGAACTGGTGAGGGTATCTGTTATATATAAATAGGAGTACACAAAACAGGTTCAAGTCAAACCGAGGGAAATTGAGAGAGAAACAACTTTCCTACAACATTATCAGGTCAGTCCACGGCGAAATTCACATGTCTTTTATTTGGTGTTTACGATATATTTAAATTTGTATATATGACATAATATTGGTGTGTATGGCTCAGTAACAGATGGATAAGGAACAAAAATTGGAGTGGGACGAGGCACAAAAGATTGTCATAAGTGAGGACCTTGTTGATGCAGCCAGAAAACAGCTGAAGTTTTTAGCCACTGTGGATAAAAACCGGGGCCTCTATGATGGCCCAGTTTTAGAACGGGCTATTTATAGGTACAAAACATGCTGGCTTCCTTTGCTTGCCAAGTCTGAAATTGCAGATGGACCATTGGTTGTTCCACTTGATTGTGAATGGATTTGGCACTGCCACAGGCTCAACCCGGTACGATTTTTTTTTTTGTCATTTTGTTTCAAGGTTGTCACTAAACTTTAATGTTGACTGGGTTTTTTTTAATGTAGTTACGGTACAAGGCCGATTGCGAGGAATTTTATGGAAAGATTCTTGACAACAAGCATGTTGTATCCAGTGTTGAAGGGGGTTCTAAGAAGGAGACTGAAGAAATTTGGAACAGGCTATACCCTGCAGAACCATATGAGCTTTACTTGTCAGACACTATCTTGGAAAATCTTTCGGAATGTACCAGTTATGATTTTGTTTTGGCTGTTAAGAGGCAGAGCCCTTTCTTTTACCAGGCAAGGAGACCATTTACTATTCATCTACTGTATTGAAATTGAAAATTTCATATTTTATCTATTTAACTCAACAACATCACCAGCTACTGTACTTAGCCTTATTATTTATTTGAAATATAGGTGTCCAGGCCCATCATGAACGAGGATGTATTTCTCGAAGAGGCTGTGGCCAGATACAAAGGATTTCTTCATATGATAAAAAGAAATAAGGAAAGGTCCATTAAACGCTTTTGTGTTCCGACTTACGATATCGATGTTATCTGGCACTCTCACCAGCTTCACCCTGTTTCTTACTGCAAGGACCTGGTTGAGGTCTTGGGACAGATATTGGAGCATGATGACACAGATTCTGACAGAACAAAAGGACAGAAGCTGGATACTGGATTTTCTGGAACTACTATGCAGTGGGAAAACACATTTGGTTCTAGGTATTGGAGAGCCGGGGGAATGTATAGGGGTGTTGCTCCATCTCCCGTGACAGTCATTCCTCAATTGTCGAAAATTGAGAGCAGGACAGTAGTTTCATCCACTGAGTCTCAAAAACTACTTCAGCTTCCCAAGATGAAAGCTGTAGAGGTATCTCTTAAATAACTCATAGCACCCTTTTTTCTTATGCTTGTGTGTTCCAACTGTTTGGTACGTGGCTTACTTATCTGCCAGTCAGTGTTCCCAACTTCATCATGATCTGTGCGTAAGGAACCAACGTCTTTCCCTGGACGACCTTGGTTTTGTAGAAAATATGAATATTTCTATGGTCTCTTAGGCCATCTAGTTGGTCTTTAAGACATCTATTATGTCTGTATGGAAATAATGATCTCATTCTTATTGTATGGAAATAACTTCTTTGTAAGCTTGGGTTTTGGTTTACGAGTACCTACTTAGTTTGAAAATTTGTCACATTGCATCTTGAAAAAGAATGGAGAGTGCTTTGTGAAACCAATATTTTATTCATCAATACTCTAAGAGGAAATTAGACACGGTATCAACCATTATCATATACATGTTCTCAGTAGTATGTTATTTCTTTCAATGGTTTACCGTATGGCCATAAATATTGTCAATAAGTCACATAATACAGTATCTCGATTGATCAAGAATCTTCAATATACATAAAAAAATAAATAAGATCATGACATCATAGTGAAGGAAATAATCTTCAGTATCTCGATTACTTCTAAGACATGTGCCTAAAACAGTTCTACTATAGTTAGATTACATTCTTGACATCATAGTGAAGGAAATAATCTCAATGCAACTCGAGTCGATTGCTTTTCCCAGGAAATTTGCTTTTGGGCAGTAGTAAAGAGTTTTTTTTTACTTTCACGGTCTTTCTGCGTTTTTTTAGATGATTGCAAAATTCTGCAATTTTTTACCATAGTGGTTAAATTTCTGCTTTTAGATGTTTAGATTGATCTCCGTTTCTCCTTTCTTTTTTAGGTTTTTTTGGAGATTGTGGGAGTAAAAAATTTACCAGAAGGACGCAACGGCAGCCTCTTTGTCTTTTTTAGTAAGAAAAATCCTGATGCTTTCTTCGATCAGAGGAGAAGACTAAGTATTTTGTCTGAATCTAGGGAAAAGCAGGTAGCTTCTTTCCAATGTGAGCCCACTGGGGAGCTATTCTTTGAACTTATGTGCCATTCGTCTTCCAATTTACCGATATCAAGGCCAGCCAAAATTTTGGGGACAACAACCATGTCTCTTTCCCAGATGCTAGATCCTGTATCCAAGTTTTCAGTTGAGAGCTGGTTTGAGTTGGTTTCCTGTTCTGGCACCCCGGAGTTGATGCCCATCTGCTTGCGAATTGCTGCTTCTGTCACTCCTCCAGCACCAGCTCCCCACGAGCTTCACATGGTCCGATCCCGCCCATTTTTAAGTAGTTCCTGCTTTTTTCCAGTTCATGGTAAGAGTTGGACATCTGTCGTAGATCAAGCTGGCAATGAGATCATCAACATCCAGTTGAGGTATAAACATCCCAACCGACATTTCTGGTAACCATTTATTCCATGCATGTCCTTGTAGTCTATCTAACTGGTTAGCATTGGTTCTGACTTCTGAGATTCATAGCTGAAGCTGAATACCTTAATGCAAGTATTTCTTGAAACCATTTATTTGAATTCTGGATAGGCTAGGGTTTTCCTATCAAACCATATGTGTAACATTGATATCTTTAGTATCCTCACTGAAGCTAGATTACACTTAAATTTCTCTGAAGGGAATCAAAAGCTTTTGACCAACGCTCTGTGATTTGACTTAATCAACAGTTTATAAGTTATATTCGAAATTGTTTGTAGCATATTGATGTTTTCTCTAGTTGTATGGAGATCTATATCCACTCGTAGAAGTCTCATTATAACTGTTCTTTAAATTCCTGGACTAATAGGTTGGACTTGGTGATCTGTGAGTTTCAGGGACTCAAAGAACATAGTGGCAGGAAACAACCTAAAAGCAAAGAAAGAGGTTATTGGCATAGTAGGATATTCTGATGAAACACGTGTGCTAGCAGAATTTTCCGAAAGAGGGTGGTGTCTGATGAATTTTAATTGGTCCTCTCAGCTTCAGAAGAAATCGAGAGATGATTGCCATTTCTTCGAGCTCAGAGGTAACCACATGGTAAGCGTTTAACTAGCACAATCTTATACGATTGCTTCATTTTTTTCCTCTTTTTTGGTAAGGATTATTTTTCCTTTTCTGTGCTTTTTAATTATGTCATTTGTTTTTTTAAATTCAATTTCCTTGGTAACTGGTATTGGGAAGATATGGCACATTCAGTCAGTATTTCAGATGGGTCAATGGGGCATGCTGCCTGATTTTTAATATCGGAAACCGAATTTACCCAGACTATGGTTTGTGTTATAAAGAGATTTTTTGGATTTATTTACAATCTAAAGTTGGCGTACAGTTTCATCCGCAAAGTGATTTGGGAATGAAAATCCCTGATGTTCCATCCAATGGGAGTGTCAGATTGGATCTTCGGATACTTGATGATGAATTACACTAAATTCATTTACTTTGCTTCCAGGTACTTCTTTTTCCTGGTAGAAAACTGGATTATGAACCCAAGTATTGCCAAACTCAAAAAAATGAAGGTGACTTTATGACAGCCGTCGAGTTCTCCAAAAGCGATCCATATGGCAAAGCAATAGCATTGTTTAACTTGAAATCTGGAGTTCTCAAGGTATATCTCTTTCAAGACTTTGTCAACACATATGTACTAAGTGAACTTACCATACTTAACAATCTTTAACTTCCATGAATAGGTTGATGAAGACTGGTTTGCACTATCTGCTATCACACTAGCTTTTATCCTTTCTGACATTTGGAGAAAGGAGGGTAGCAGTGCTTTCATTTCAGCTAGAAAAAATTCAAAGGTTGTTAGTTTAACTGAAAGTGCTGATGTAGAAAGCGGAAAAATTCAGGGCACTTTCTTGGAGAAGGATGAGTTAGCTGAAAAGGGAAGCCTAGTGTTGGCAGAAAAGGGAGAGAATAAAAAATGTGGAGATATGGTAAAGAATGATGTATCTAGTTTGTGTGGTGGTGGTAGCTGTTCCAGTGGCTACGGGAATGTGGTAAAGAACAATGCATCTAGTTTGTGCTATGGGAATGTGGTGCAGAATGATATATCTAGTTTTTGTGGTGGAGGTAGCTGCGCCGATGGCTACGGAAATGTGAAGAAGAATGATGCATCTAGTGTGTGTGGTGGTGGTAGCTGTGCCAGTGGCTATGGGAATGTGGTGAAGAGTGAGATTTGTGATGGCTGTGAAACTATTGTAAAGGGTGGAGGCTGCGGCGGAGACTGTGGTGGAGGCTGTGGCGGTGGCTGTGGGAATATGGTAAAGAGTGGAGGCTGCGGTGGAGGCTGTGGCGGTGGCTGTGGGAATATGGTAAAGAGTGGAGGCTGCGGTGGAGGCTGTGGTGGAGGTGCCGGCTGTGGAAATATGGTAAGGAGTGGTGGAGGGCGGTAGTGGCGACAATCTTGCAAGCGATAGCAATGAGGGGTGGCATTCTGTCATTCACGCATGAGCGAGGGTGGCATTATGAAGTTCTGATGCAGTGATGCTTCAGTTGATATAATGTAAATGTATGTATGGGATGATTAAAGAAAATGCAATTATATGTGGCTTCCTATATATATATCCCATATATATATATATATATATATATATATATATATATATATATATATATATATATATATATATATATATATGTATATGTGAAATTGTGCAACCAAGTACTCGTTAATTGTAATAATACTATAAATTTTCTATTTTGATATATATACAAATGTTGGTGTGTGCTGTTTTTACTTCAAATCTTCATTTTATGATACCTGGATATGAAGTTGTCGCTTAAAAATATTACAAGGGAAACGACTGGTTTCAACTGAGAGACCATCAGAAAGTGTTGAATCAAGAAGATAGAAAGAGTTGTATAACATATTAATACTTGGAATTAGATGATCCCAGGAATACTTGCTAAAAATTGTAACTTCTAACGGTTTCAAATTCATCTTTTCATGAGAAAACGCAAACCAACGCCAATCCAAATACCCTTACATTCTTATGAAGATGTGATGTGATATTTTTGGCCATACATAAAGTTGCACACACCCATATAAACCCTTTTTTGGTTGTCACTAGCCTCAACACTATTATTATCAAGCAAAGTGTAGCTATTCCACAAACCCAACATTTGAAAGTTGGTTTGGCCACATTGATTGATTGATTAGTGAGGTAATCTAATTAGAAAGGGACAAAATCCTAATCTTCCACCATTGTTCATCAAGTTGATTAAAATAGATTAGCCTAATCACACTTTTCTCTCTCACACAATCTCAAAAACTTGAGCCTATTATTCTAGAAAAACAAAATGTCAAAAATGATTATTATATGTGAGTGGTCAGTCAGTGGTGGGGGAGCTTTCTTTCTGTTTGACTGACTTTGTAAATTCAGTGGAATTGCTTTGTAGAATTGTAGCTGGTATATGAATTTGTGTTTAAAATTGCAGGTATGAAAATATGTGGAAAATTCTTGTTGCAAGTAAAGAGCTAAAAAAAAAAAAAGAAACCGAGTTATAGAGAAGGTATAATCCTTTACTCCAAGATCTTTCCATTTTTTTGACAATTTAATCGTTTATTGCTGTTACCCTAATGTAAATAGGAACTCATAGGTGTGCTGTACTGCTGTACTTAAAATTTGAAATGGTTGGAATTGACTTTGAATTTTCTTACTACTTCATGTTTCAGAAATCTTCCTTTTAACTGGAAAGATGTATCTTCTTTCTTCTCTCTTTCAAACAAAATAAAAAGCAATATTATTCTTTTACACTGAGTTGTATACTTTTATGGCATTTATCTCTTTAATTAAATTATGGTTAATCTAATAAAGGAATCTGCAGATCATCCCTGTTTTTTTTAGTTTTCTGAATCGTTTGAAGCAAGAAAGGTGCGTAGTACTTCAGTAATAAATGCAACTTTACATCACTGAGGTTTAGTCGGCTTTCCTCACGGCGATTGTATTAAAGTTAATACGGGAGGGGCTTTAAGTGGTATTCCAGGGCCATCTGGATGTGACTGTGTTTCCCATTATAGAGCAATTAATTTCTTAGGGTCTTGTCCAAGTCTTGAATAAGAAACCTGTCCATGCAGAGGTTGTAGTGAGGTTGTGGCCGTTACTCTCGATAAATATTTTGGAAGAAGGTTGGAAAAATCTTTGGATCAAGATGGACTCTATTCTTGATCCATTGATAAAAGAGAGTTGTATCAATAACAATTGTTTGGTTGCTATTAGTTGGTCAAGAATTATATTGCACAATCTTAGCTGCGTATAAAGTTTAAACGTTAATCTCACCCGTTCCCTTAGAGAGGGAAATGCAAAAGGATGTGCCAAGGCATCTCTTCTCTCATCCGGCAGTCTGAATTTCTGGTTATAAGTAAGTGGCTAATGGTGTTCATACAGTGTGTATACTTTGCCTTGACTGTTCTAAGGATATGTTTTGTGTTGCTAGATAAAGAATATGACTTCATTTTATTAATTGACTGCCTATGAAGTTCCGTGGCAAAGTATTCTCAGATGATGGATTGTAACATAATAGCTTTTTCGTTGATGTGGCCGAAGAATGATGGTTTGGAGTAGAAGCATCTTCCATCAATCTCTTTGGCTTTTATGCATCCTGCTGCTTTTGGTTGAGTTTGACTGTGTTATGCACTTCCTATACCAACTATGCTGCGTAAGCGTGAACTCTGTCTTATTATTTTTTATTTTCTGAAATACCATCTCTTGCCTCTTCAATTGGATTTGCTTGAAAAGTTGAAAGTAAATCACGAGGTGGGGATGATGTATTATCTGGAACTAAGTTCCTTTGAGGGGAGGAGGTGGTGCAGACTTTCTACTCAACAGAGTAAGAGGAACAACTAAAGACTAGGAACAAAGTAACACTTTCATGCATTAGCCCTAAAACCCGTCTTGTGAATCTAAAGGATTTCTCTGACGGTATTTGAATAGTTAAGCAATAATTCTTGTGGCTGGTGAACATAGGATGTGATTAATTGGGAAGCAGACTGTTGAATAATTTGATACTATAGCACCATTTTGAAGGACAAAAAATTGGAAGCCGAACATTCATTTGACAGAAGGTACCAACTGCAACTGAAGGGGTTGAGACTTGAGACAGACATCTACTTTACCTTTCCCCTTGCACCGTACACGAGTCAAAGAGGAACTCATTCAATTTGGCCAAATTCACAAAGAAAACAAGGAGTGAGGGGGACTGTTACTGTATTACCAACTGCTGCGATGCCAATACATGGTGTAAACCCTCATCGTCCGTCTTTCTTTTAGCTTTTCCTGTGAATTAAATCGCTCAGAATAAAACACTACATAGTGCTGCTTATTTGTTCTCATATGCTTCTCGCACTGAGTTCCAATTTAAAATCCTGTCCAATTTGGTGTTTAGGTAACAGGGGGCGAGCTATCGTTGAGAATTGTGCAGTGTATAATGCCTGACTGTTAACAAGTGAAGCTTCCTTGGTGCTTATACGAGATGCTCATGAATCTGGTATATGTGAGCCACTTCAGGTATCATGTCTTCGTTTCTTTCATTTGTCATAGCTCGTATCCTGTTTGAGACCTCATCCTAACTTGTTTTGTTAGGGGACGCATAATTCATTTAATATAGGCACAGTCTGTTCCAACGAAACAACAATAACAAATAAATACTTCATTGTCACTATGTAGAGCTCTAACCTTATTGGTGCTTGACTCACTCAGTAGCTTCTCTAAACGTGCATCAATAAGGTTATGATTAACCATGTATATGGAGAATGTTTTACTAATTATGATGTGAAGCCACTGTTTCTTTTAGCGTTTCATGTTACACTTGTACAAAGACATGATGATGCAGAGCATTAGTCCGTTGTTTTTAAGTTATAGGCGTGCGCCTATATTTCCTACACATTCTACACGTGGACGCCTTTGGTTTTGGTCAAAGCCCACAGGTTACTTTATTCGGCGTTTTCCCTTTCTCGTAGTTGGTTGTTGACACTTGTAATTAGGGTTCCTCATAGGTGATGTTTATGAATTGTGAGATTCAATAAAAGAGTTGTCTTTTGTTTGTTTAATTCAAGAGTAGAATGTAATAAACTGAAGCTTCTGCCAGTTTAATCTACATCACATGAAATCTTAAGCTATGCCAACAAGCCGTGGTTGTCAGTTTTGTGATCTGCTTTTGACCACTGTCCCATTTTGTTGGCATTACCGAAATGCTAAATTCTTTTAGCCAGTCAACCATTTTATGAGTCTTACTTTCTAATGTATATCTAGAACTAGAATAGTAGAATCAATAATTCCTGTCTTCTTATTGTTGTTTTTTTTGGTAAAGATACATATTTCTTCTTGTTGTTGCAATGGTCAGACGGATAGCTGCACCAAGAGAAGATCTTTTGACTTTTGTGTTCGATTTCATCATTTATGACTTATGAGTTCACTTGATTTCATCATTTATGAGTTCCACCTGGTATCTATCATTACTCAGCTAGTAGTTTGCACTTTGAACTCATTTAGGACACTTCTGCTTCAATTGTTTGCCTCCCATTTACGAGATGCGAGGCACCGACTAGCAAAATCGGTAAAACCTGACATACTGGGCGCTCAGGAAGAACAAAAGAAGAAAGGGATGTAGTTGGTCCTCCAAGAAAGAATATCATAATCTTGTCATCCAAGGTAGAAAGGGTTTCAGCTTTGTTTATGGGGGTTGTTTCCCATTCACTTTTTCTTTGCATTTCATGGATCTGCACGACTTGTATGGTCTGTACTAAAATTTATCACATGTGGATCAAATAAAGAGAGATTGAATTGCCAAAAGATTTGATTAACATGGGAAATCATGTGGTGGTGCTGTTCTGTACAAAGAACTTTATAAACCCTTTTTTTTTTCTTCTGGGTCCACTAACCTAAAAAAACCTAAAAAAAAATTTTGAGCTGCTCTTGTTGTTCATCATCTCTATCTCTAACTCCTAACTTCCTCTCATCTGCTTCTAATCCCTTTTGATTTTGTCACTTCTCTTTACATTATATGGTACACAAGCTTATCAATCCATATTCACCCCATACCACAACAACACTCCAAGAAATCCCTCAAGAAATCACTTCCCTGCCTGCAACCATAAAAAAACAAACACAATGCTATCCTCTATTTTCTCAAAACGGAACTTAGCTTCATTAGCATACTCCTTCCTCCACTTCTTCTCAATCTGCATTCTTCTCTACATCTCTTCACCTCTTTCATTAGTAGATTAGTTTGGTTCAACCATTTTTCAGCTCTTCGGAGACGATTTTGATTCAACGCAAGGCGACTGAGCATCATCTGCATCAGAATCACTATCTGACGAAGTATCCGAACCTGTAGCAATGCCAAGAGAAATTGGCAATGTCATTACACAGTCTACAAGTCGAACTAGTAAATGAGGGAAGAGATACAAACTCCATACCACTGGACGAATCCGAATCACTCCCAGAACTGCCTCCAGAGCTACTCGATTCCTTCTCAATTTCCACTGGTGGGAAATTATGTGTTGGCATATCCTCACCAATGTCGATATCCTCCTCAACGCAAACAGGTTCAATTTTCTTGCTCTTCTCAGAAGCTACAGCTTCAGTCATCTCACTAACCGGAGACTGTTAACACACAGTGAAATCATTAGTAAACATATATGGAAAGACAAAATTTAGAGCAATGAAATAATAAGAGGTACCTATATAAAAAAAACAGTCCATTACCTTATTCCCATCAGCTGAAACCAGCGGCTTCTGCCCACCGTCAAGCGCCTCAATTTTCTTTATCTTAGACACCATCTTATTATAATTACACACAAATCTATCAAGTTCCCATAAAGTCTCTATATCCAAAACCTCAATATCAACCTCAATCTCATCATCCTTCTGCGAAAGAGCTGCATTTCTCCTTCTCATAATCTGAACTACCTGATCCATCTTCTCTTGTGGTAACTCCTCTAAACACAAACTCATCTTCTGCTTCTCCTCAAAAGTCATCATTCTCTTATTTAAATCCTTTGCTTTCGGCTTTGCTAACTTCCCATTCCCCCCTGATCTCTCCAACACCACGGGTGGTCTCGTAACTTCCATTTCAGGCACCACCACTTCTTCTCGGGGCGTTGGTACCGGCATTGGTTTCCTGGCAACAGCAGCTTCTACAGTTGGTGTTCGATGATAAGCAGCAGCAGCACGCCGTTCCTCAAATCTATCTGAATGCTGATCACCACCACCCCATTTCATCTGCTGCTGTTGTTGTTGAGCTACATTATGATTATTACGCTGAGTCTGCTGCTGAAACTTCTTAAAAGCAGGCGAAAAGGACCTCTCAAATCGAGCAAGTAAATCTTTAGCCATAATAAAAACATCATGACCAGGTGGATTATAAGTCAAAGCATTATTAAAAGTCAATCTAACATCCTGAGCAAACTCCACCGGAGTAGAATAAAGACCCCTCTCCAAATTCAATTTGGCAGTACCTAGATCCATTGGCTGTTTAATTATAGCATTATAATCATGCAGTCCCATTCCCACTACATCTACCGGTGAATTAAAAACCCAAGCATGTTTATGCTTCATTATTTTTTCCAACACTTTCCCAAATTGCCCTTCCCATTCTAATGCCTGTTTTTTCAGATCCCTACTCAAATCTATTACAGAACTCGACCCTCTTTTCTTATTATTCTTCCCCACACCTTTAACCAATTTCATTTCTTGATGACCCATTTCTCGTAATTCGATCTGGTTACGTAATTTCTGTACTTGCTGTAACTCATAAGCTAATCTTTTCTTCAAATCTTTTAATTCCCCTTTGTATAAGCAGCAATGTTAAAAGTAACCAACCCATCGTGTACAGATTCTTTTGAATGGTGATTCTGAGCTGCTGCTGCTGAGGAATCAGATGAGATAGAAACTGATTCAATTTCATCAATTTGTTGGTGGTAATCAAAATTAGGGTTAGGGTTTGGGGTTTGAGTATTTGGTTGTTTTCTTGCATATACTTTTCTTTCTCCCCATAATGGCTCTGCTCTACTTGCTAATAACGCCGATGCCATTCAACTTTCAAAATTCCGGCGATATTCCGATTTGATTATGCCGGTATTGGGTTGAAATGAAATGAACAGCTTTGGAGGGAGGGAGGGAGGCAGGAGGGGGGGAAAAAAAATAGAAAGAAACGAGGGTTTTGTTTAGGAAGACCCTCTTTTCTGATGAGAAGAAACGAAGGCTGAGCTTGGCTTCTTAAAGGCAACCAGATCTGCCCGTTAACGTTTTAGGGGAATATCGAGCGTTGATTTTTTATAAACCGTTGAATCTACGGTTCTGGATTTCTTTATTGCTGCCCGTCCTTTCTGTCATTAACGGTTGGGATTTATTGTTGACGTACACGTGTAGGGTTTAGATGGGGGTTGGGTGAGTTTTTAATTTTATTTTTTATTTTTCCAAGGCGGGAATTTAACGTGAGTTTTGAGGACGTGGAATTTGTGTAGCTGGTGTTTAAAGTGGGGAAATATCTTTTCCGGAATCTTCTCCCGCCAATTTCTAGATACATACCACGTCAGATTGTTTGACACGTGGATTAATTTGCTGAAAAATCTGAAAAAATCTTTGACTGTTTTTGCGTTGGTTTAGTTAATTTTTGACGTAATCTTATTTTGTATGTCGGGTGGATAGTGTGCGTCTGATGATGTGAGCTTCTTGTGGGTCCCTTTGATTGAGTTTGTTCACCTCGACTTTTGTTTGACTGTTGTATTAGGTTGGGGCCCAAATGATGTGATGGGGAATTATTGATTTTGGGTTTTCCAAATTGTTCGTTGTGATTAATCATTTGCGGAATAATACTGCTTTGGATCAAAGCTTCGAACCGCTGAAAGTTTGTGATGTCGTGCTCCAAGTCCAATGTAATAAGTGTCAAACCAAATAAATGTCGTGCAAAGCTTGGCTAATCAGGCGTAAAAGCTTCTGTTTTTTTATTTTTGCTTCCTGAACTGTAGGCATCTCGACGTTTGTAGTCCTCCAGAGCTCTCGATTGCATAGGGTATAAAACAAAATGCCATTATTGAGACTTGAAATTCTGTTTGTTAAAACTTTTCAAAATGTGTATATGTACTATGCAGCACGATGAGATTAAATTTCAGTAAGTGTCGAAGTTTTGGGTTTTCAGCTTCTCGCTTAGTCGCTTTTGTAGATTAGGGAACTATCTATTATAACACTCTTCTTTACTTCTGCATTCTGCTACTTCTAGAACAAAATTGTTTAAGTCAAAGGCTAAGACAAAAATATTAATTTCAAAATGGGTTCATCCGGATGACAAGGGTGCTGAGGATGAGATGCCGACCTTCTTGGAGGTATGTGCAACACTTCTATGATGCCATACATACACTAATAAGAAAATATTAACATATCATTAAGAGTCTTTATGGTTACACTACGTACTTTATAAACATTCATTGATTCAAAGACAAACATAATAAACTGAAGAACATAATACAAGTGATTGTTGATTGATGAATGTGTAGCAGTTCTAGACTTCTAGATATGGCAAAGTTGAACCCCAAGTGAAAATGACTATTGAGGCTTTAGAATAAGCTTCTGTAGTATACTTTGTCTTTCATCTGGTTTAGCTCAAAGTATATATGTTGACCCCACAGTGAATATTTATTATGATTCGGTGAGACTCGGTATCTTATTTTCGGTATGGTAATAATGAAGCTAAAATGACTGAATGTCAAACCAAATTGGTGACAAGTGTGAAGTGTGTCAACTTTTATTTTTTTTTGTTTCAGGTTCTGGATGTCGAGATGGGTGTGATCGTGATTGTCATCATGTCAAAGTTCCAGCCTATGTGAAAAGTGGTGAGCAAAGATATAGCACAAATTTCACCCACTTAGATCTAATATATATTTTTTCGATAAAACTGCCCCGATTGTATTAATTAATAAGTAAATTCTTACCATCATAACAATTAGCATCAAATTGAAAACAACAAACGAAAACTGAAATTAGTACAGTTGAAACAAACATAAGCTGTAAATATATGGTAGTCTCGACATAGACTCCACCAGCTGCACGCAACCACCAGCGGCACCAAGACCACATTGAAAACTCCATCTTTTTCTATAGGCCAGTTTCACAGTTGCTCATTCTTCCATTGTGTTGGATCTCCCAAGGTGACGACTGGCAACAATATAAAACTCTACAACAAAGTAGTAAGATTAGCAATTCCAAACTGGAATGCCCCACCAAAGGCCCAACTAGTGAGCGGTGGCCTGACCAAGAAACCCAACCCAGTAATCCATAGAGGGGGTAGAAAATGGGAGAGAGCCATGACTTTGAACAAACAAATCATGGAGCCAAACCAGAAATCCGGAGATAATTAAAAGGCTGAACCCATGGCTTTGACATCGATAGAGAGATGTTAGACTAAGTAAAGCCAAATTAGAACCAACACAACCAGTTGCATACCAAAAAACAATTTATTTAAGGTCTTCAAATAAGATAAGATCTGCAAAATATGGGAAGGTGGCTGCACCAAAGGAGACAACCCCAAAACCCACCACCAGATCCAACAAAGATAGAGACCAACGTCGATTATCTTATAGGATATAAAAACCCCTACATACCAACATAAAGGAGGAAGCTTTTTTTTTTTCTTCTTCATCACTTCCAATTAGTAGATCTACTGTAATCAAGGAGTTTGGGATTGTGGAGCCTGGGAATGGTAAGGTTCAGATTGTGGAACACTAATTGGGTTAGAGCTAGGTGGAGATGAGAACTTAAGGGAGAAAGGGGAGGTGGAAAGGACTATTGTTCCCCAGAGGAAAGGTATCTCTACTCCCTCAAGCTTGAGAGAGATCGAGAGAGGCGGCCAAATGAGCCGTTGAGCTTTGAGCCTTTAGATCTAATATTATCAACTCATCATACAAGGACATTTTCCCTACCCTCAAAAGAACAGTTTGGATGGAAAACAATAATTCTAGGGAGACAGGAAATTAAGCCCGTTTTGGTGACCGGATTACATGGCTTTACTCTCTCACGTAAGTAATGAGATAGGAAGATAATCTATCTAATAAAAAATAAAAAGGGTTAGTGTGGCCATGTGGGGCTTGTAGGGCTCCATCCGCATGGCTAACAATATTGCATTCCACAAGTTGTGACATGACACTTTCAAGTGAGCTAAAGTAGTGTGATGGTTAACTAAAAGTTGTTGGGTGACATTGGATCAGACTTACAAGTCAACAAAGGAAAATGCTTAAAGGGTCTGGGCCTTGACTATTCATTGCTGGGACGCAGGCACAGACAACTTCAAATTTCTCGACATCTCCATGAAATAAACTTGAGATCAATTCAAGTTTCAAGACTGATTTCGTCTAACTCATTAACGCTTCTTTCATCCTTTTAATTTGATAGATAAGAAAGATTTCCTTGATGTTAAATGAGTTTTTGAATAGATATTAGGAAATGGTTATATGAACTCCACCTTATAGTGACTCTAAAGTTACTCTATTATGAAAAGTGGACTTACAAGATGAATTGAGGGCTAATTTTTTGTGGAGATGTATATCACATGATGGAGCACACCACTACAAAAGGATTAACTCAATTGAATACGTTTAACCTTGTCAAAAATTGTTAAGGTGTTTTGAAAGAGATTTCTTCAATCTTTCATCTACTTACTTCACATTTGATTCCCAAAAACGATATGCAAATACGCGACTACGCGAGGAGTTCAAGTAAATTTTCCCAATTTTTATGCTCATTGCCTACTAATATTGGTATTTGCTTTGTGATATAATTTATGGAAGGTGACTAGAATTGATCAATTTGCTGGAATTAGAAAATATCTATTTTACACGGACACGACACGGACGTGGACATAGACACGGCAACTCGGTTATATCTCAAAAAAGTAAGATACGGACGCAGCAAAGGACGCAGAGATTAATTAATATTTATAATTTTATTTTATATAAATAGAACATTAAAAACTAAATTAAATATATCAACATTCATAAATTCAAAACTATTCAAGATAAATAGCCACAAGATTAAGTTTAATATTTCCTAATGAAACTTAAAAAATATGTCATTAGTCTTACCAAAATAAAAACGGAAAAAATGAGTTTTTTTAGTATTATTTTGATTTATTTTATATTTTTTTGAGTCAAAATCCGCGTCTTGACTGTGTCTTGACTCGTGTCCGATTTAGTTGACCGCGTCGGATGTGCGTCCATGCCGTGTTTGTGTCCATGTCGGACGTAGACACAACCCTTTAGTAGGTGCATCCGTGCTTTAGAGGAGAATACTTACAAAATAGAGGAAAATAGGTTGATACACACAGTGTTCAAGATTCCAAATGGAATGTCGAAATTCCGTCGGATATTTCAGTTTAAAAAAAAAACCGGAAAATACAACATAAGGTTGAAATTTTAACCATTTCGAAATCTTGTCAAAATCAAAATTTAACATGGGTTGAAATATTGTCAATTTCAGTTTTTGAATTTGTCGGAATTCCGAGAATTTCGAAATCCCAGACTATGGATACACATAGCATGTCCATAATTGTTTGGCTGATTAGAAAATTTTGACAACATTTTACCTATAATTTGAACTAAACCATGTAATAATAATGGAGACAGATAACAGAGTGTGTGCAATATAAAGTGAATATGTTCAATATAACCATGAGGGAGTGATATTCTCATTCAGGAATATCAAGAACGTGTTCAGCATAGCGGAAATACCACACCGACCTCTGACCTAGTTCCCCGAACTGCCTTCAGAGTGACCTACATCAGCAGCTCACATCCACAAGTTAGGAGATTGCTCTAGAACAGATCGACTCGCACATATTCACACAGAGCGTTCTATCTCATGACTCAGCCTATCTTCTAGAAACAATCATTGCCAAAACTGTACTTACCCACTTCATCACCGCAAATTACGAACCACTATAACCACTCCTCATTATTACAGAATTCCTACCACCACCATTTCAACACTTCTTCTCAATCTCAACCATACATTTGTGGTTGTCAGTACACATGTTGGATAAAAATCCACATTCACCAGCTATAAATACCTCCCATATGAACTACGCCGGACCTGATTCTTCTCTCCTCCCATAATCTGAGAGATAGATACGTAGGTAGTTCACTCAACAACGAACTCGGTTTTTTCCATTTCCAAATCCATATTTGTAAGGGATAACGCTCCTTTACATTGGCGCCGTCTGTGATCTCGATTTCTTGAGAAACCACATCACAAATCCCAAAACCAATAAACAAAATCCTCAATCCCACGAAGCATGGTAAGCCTCGAATTGAAGCTCAAATCCAGAGTTTGGGAGGTCAGTTAGGTACAATGAACGAGCATATTACCCTGCTCAGGTAGGAGAATGTTGCTTTGCGTGCGCAAGTGGACACGCAAAATCCACCAGGTGCCATAGGAGAGGATGATATCAACGAGGTTAATCAACAGATTAACAAACTATCATAAAGGATCGACCAAAGTGCAATTATGAAAGACGCCACTCAGATCGTTCAAAAGATGCTGAAGACATACCGTGTGTCCCCGTTCGCTGCTGAGGTACTTAGTAGAGCTTCTCCTCCAGATTTCATCCAACCACGTTTCCTAATGTACGATGGCAACACGTGTCCTGGTTAACACGTGGCATGCTATATTCAAAGCCTTGCACTCTATAGTGCTCAGGAGTTCGATGATCTCCATTGCCACTTGTTTCCAGTCAGTCTTAAAGATGGCGTGCTCGATTGGTTCTTTTCACTCGAGCCAGACTTCGATAAAGAACTTCGAGCAACTCACCGATTTGTTCGTTAACCAATACGTCCATAACAAACATAAAAAAGCTAATGTCAATTCACTTTTCCAACTCTCCCTAGGCGAAGATGAAACCATTTGCGAATTCCTAGGTTGGTTCAAAACCGAACTGTTATGCATGGAGAGCGGTCTCAAAGAGTCATTTGCCACGTTGGCATTCTCCAATGCCTGCCGTGTGCGTAACACGACGCTCTCCAAATCACTGATGAAAGAACGTCCAGAAACGTTGTCCGAGCTATATGCTCATGTTGACAAATACATCAAGTTACAAGAGGGACTGAAGCGTTAAGGCCTCTCAGAAGAACAATAGGTAGCAACAATATCTGATGATGCCCCACCCTCCAAAAAGTGACCTAGACAACAAGGACAGAAGTCTGGGAACAAAATGAACAATAATCGCGAGTTCATTGTACTCACCCAATCTCCCAATTACATACTAGACAAAATCAAGTGAGCTACATATTACCGACCTGACGAACGACAACCAGAGGATCGCCTCGCAAGCCTTACTGTGCCTTCCACCGAGCAAAATGTCATGAGACCGATGAGTGTTGGGGGATCAAGCACTACCTCCAGGACCTCATCGAATCATGACATATCAAGCATTATACCAATATCGCTGATGGCGACCTACGCCATAAGCTCATGGCTCGCAGAGAGCACGATGATCTCCATTTCGCCATAAGCGCGCGAGTGTCAAGCTTCGCTCTCGTAGGAGAGGGCATTCTAGCGACCGCTCACGCCACGAAAGTGTCGTCGCAAGACTCATCAGATAGAGATAACGACAGAATGATATACATGATCACGTTCCAGGATGATTTTGTTACATCCTCTAGAGAAAAAAGGAGACGCGTAGGTGCTCTCCAAGAAGTTTACCAGTTCTTTTCACAGGCCGCACCTGCCCCACGCAGTTCAAGCCGCAGCTTAGGTGATATAACTTTCACAGAGGTCGACCTCAACAAGGTTTGCCTCCCTCACAATGATGCACTAGTTGCTTATGTCAAAATCAGCGACTGGACAGTCAAGCGTGTCCTGATAGATCCCGGTAGTTCGTGCGACATCTTGTTCTACCATACCATCCAAGAGATGAACCTGCCCAAGTTGGTCTTCATAGACCTAATAGCTCCTCTCTATGGGTTCAATGGCTTCAGAGCCGACCCAATTGGTGACATCATACTCCTAATCTCTATGGGATCTAGGGAGGACAAAGTCAGCTTCAATACGCGTTTCAGCGTTTTAGACATCCAATCGTCCTACAACGCCATCCTAGGATGACGCTGGATTCACCAAATGTAAGTTATACCATCAACACTGCATCAAGTGCTCCACTTTCCTGGTCCTAGGGGTATGATGGAGTTCGCAGCAATCAACTCGAGGCTTATCATTGTAACTAGATTCTATCAGTGAACAAGTCTGTTGACCCACCTATCGGCACTAGGAACAAGCCCATCAGCTACACAATAGCCAAAGATTTAATTGCTGAGGCCAGATCCAAAGCACCAAAGCAGAACGCTGGGGGCTTTAGCAAAAAAGTCCATTCGTCTATCAGGACCCCAGAGGTCGCCAAATTTCCTGTGCATCCACCAGTCAGGACCCCAGAGGTCACCCCATCATTTGTTAGTCAACCGATACAGGTTCCAAAGATCATTCCAGCCCCTGTTGTCATGACCACAAAGGTCGCATCAGCCCTTGTTGTCATAACCACAAAGGTCGCTCTAATTCCTATTGTCAAGACTTCCATTCCTCAGATCGACAAAGCACCACCAAAGATCAGTTCTCCTGAGGTCACCTCATCTTAAAAAACAGCAGTTCAGACTACATAAAAGGAGCGAGTGAACTTAGGAACATAAGACGATCCCAAGTTCATCTATGTAGGGGCTAACCTTTACCCTACACTTAAAGCCCAGCTTGTAAACTTTTTATCAATGAATAAAGATGTTTTCACTTGGTCGTATATCGATGTGCCTGGTATTGACCCTAGTGTTGCATGTCATAGATTAAACGTCAACCCTAATGCTAGACCAGTTTGATAGCGACCTAGGAGACTATCCCTGAGGTTTCAAAAAGCAATAAATGATGAGGTCGACAAACTCAAACAAGTCGGTTTCATCCGAAAGGTCGATTACCCAGACTGGATTGCTAACATAGTAGCAGTTCCAAAGAAGAATGGCACAGTTCGCCTCTGCGTTGACTTCACCAATGTCAACCAAGAAACACCTAAAGATAACTTCCCTTTACCTAGAATCGACCGATTTGTGGACCAGACTTGTGGCCACGAGCTCCTGTCATTTATGGATGCATACAGTGGATACAACCAGATCCTACTCACTGAAGAAGATCAAGAGAAAACGTCATTCATCACGGAAGCGGGGAATTTCTTTCGCTACAACGTCCGTCCCATTTGGTCAAGAATCTTTGGAGGCGACTTATCGCCATTTCGGGACATGTTAGGTGATACCATGGAAGTCTATATCTTATGACATGGTGGCCAAGAGCTTGTCGGTGACCAAATATCCTCAAGACATGTTAGGTGATACCATGGAATTTGAATCCAGAAAAATGCCTTTTGACATGGAAGTTTCGGTCATTAGGTATCATAATAATGAGGATCGAGGCCACCCTCACCCGGATCGTTCTTGGGCATGCGATCTAAAGACAAAGAAGCAAATTAGAGAAGCTATCAAGAATGGTTGCAGGATTCAACCGATTCATATCAAGGGTGATGACAAATGCGAATCGTTTTACAACTTCTTAAAATGCAGTTTTTTACCAAGCGTTCTCCACCCTCAAAGGGGAACACCACCCGGCCCTAGGGATGGGGAAACATAATAATGCGGTGTTAGACTTTGCTATCAGTTCGGTTCTCTTCAAAAAGGATAACAACTCAGAGAAGCCAATCTACTTCACAAGTAAGACATTAACACCAGCTGAAAAGAATTACTCTTACATTGAAAGAGCAGTACTCGCATTGTTATATTCTGCAAGGAAGTTCAGGCCTTATTTTCAAGCACATCTAATCAAAGTACTCACCGACTTCCCATTAAAGAAGATCTTTCTTAGGGAAAACAAAACAACCCGTATGACAATATGGGTAGAAGAGCTCGGAGAACATCACATTGAGTTTGTCCCACGTACTTCTCAGAAGGGACAGGTCATTGCAGATTTTCTAGCAGATTTTCCTGTCGATGACCTGAATTGGGAACCAGAAACAGATATCCCATCCATGAAGAAGCAGGACAAGTACATCTGGTCTCTCTTTGTGGATGGTTCTAGCAACCCCGGAGGGAGTGGAATCGGAGTCATCTTAGTGTCCCCAGATGGAGCTATGATGAAGAAATTAGTTAGCGATCGATTTAAGTGACCTCCACAACAATGAGGTCTGGAGTAATCATGGGGCTTAAGAATGGCTTAGAATGGGCATTTCGATGTACAAGAACTTCAAGTCTTTAGTGACTTGTAACTAGTTGTTCGCCAGATTGCTAAAGAGTACACTACCCATGAAGGTAACCTTTTTAAATACCTTCAAGTTGTTTATCAATTATTTCCTTCTTTTAAGAAAGCCACCATACATCACTTCTTGCATGACGAGAACCGTCACGCGGACAATTTAGTTTATTTGGCTATCCAGACACCGAACTGCGCCCTTAGACAGTTACTCATCGAAGTAATTGACCGACCTGCTTACCAAACCGAACATATCTTAGAAATCAGCGACCTATGCCCACTTCGACAGTAGATGAGTTAAATGTGGATGCAGCCCCTCATAGAGTGCATCCAACACGGTACAATCCCAGCAAAACGTATCAAAGCCAGACAAGTTCAATATCAAGCACGTCGTTATTGCCTAATCAATAACAAGCTATTCAGAAAGTCTGCTGGTGGCCCTCACTTGAGGTGCATAATCCCAGAACAAGGTCAATTGATTTTTGCAGAAATCCATAGGGGGCAATGCGGGAACCATGCTGGAGGTCACTCCCTAGCCCACAAAGCGATCTCCCAGGGTTACTTCTGGCCACGAATGCAGATCGATGCCAAAAAGTATGTACTTAAGTTCATCAAATGCCAAACATTTGGCCACAATATCATTCAGCTAGCTCGCGAGTTAATCAACATTTCCAGCCCTTGGCTATTTCACATGTGGGGCTTGGACATCATGGAACCATTCATCCAACAAAAAATCATTGGTTTTCGGTTCGTCTTGGCTGCAACTGATTACTTCACTAAGTGGGTCGAAGCAATCCCCTTAGCTCATGTCAAGGAGTCACACGTCAAAAATTTTATCTGGACACACATCATCACCAGATTTGGCTTGCCACACACTGGTGATGGACAATGGTTCCCAGTTCAAGGGAAAAACAGTCAAGGAGTTTTTGGCCAAGTGGAAGATTGTTCATGCATTTTCCACCCCCCAGTATGCCCAAAGCAAGGGCCAAGCAGAAGCTAGCAACAAAGCAATCTTGGAAAACTTGAATAAAAAGAACAAGAGCCAATAGCCAAATCAACTAGAGAACATTCTATAGGCTCACCGAACTCTAGCTCGTTCTAGCACAGGCGAGTTACCATTTTCATTATGTTATGGCACGGAAGCCGTTATTCCTACCGAACTGACAGTCACCACGACTCGGTCAGAACTCATCGAGTCTGGACACAATAATTCCCTCCTAGCTCGAGAGGTCGACTTACTGGAAGAACGTCGTGACCAAGCAACCATCAGAGTGGCATCTTACCATCAGATTCTAAAAAGTCCTACAACAAGCGAGTCAATCCTCGATCTTTTCAACCTGGTGACCTAGTTTTGAAAAAAACTCAGGATGACGCTAAGCTAGCACCAACATGGGAAGGTCCGTACATAGTAGAGCGTGTCGTTGACAATGGAGCGTACTGGATCAAGACCCAAGAAGGGAAACCATTACCACGTCTTTGGAACACTTATTTGTTAAAGAAATTTTATCAATAAAAGTGTAATGTTTTGCAATCCATGTTTCTATTTATTACAAAGTTTGGTATAATTTACTTGTGTATGTTATTGCAACCTACTCGTTCAAGTTCACCGACAGACATGGAACTCACGTTGAAAGAATCACCAGCACAAGCGAATCAAAAACACTCTCATGAGGTCAAATGCTCTCAATGAGCAGAACACTTTCTTAAGCTAACACGCTCTCCATGAGTAACACGCTCTCTTGAGCTATATGCTCCATTAGGGGTGTAATACGGGCGGGCGGGTCAACTGCGGGTTAAATAGTGATGGGGCGGGCTGGGGTAGGTCTAGAGAATACAAATCTAGTGGTCCCCGACGGGGCGGGGCGGGTTGAAGTGTCATGTCTTAGTACCGATCACCCGACTGTTGGGTCTTTTACGGGGTGGGTTTTGGATGGTCATCCGGATCGGGTGGAAATTATCATTTTAACCCAATTTCACCAAAAAAAAACTTTCTAATTATGCAAATAATATATTTCCAGAGAAAAAAATGGAATCAATCAATAAAAAATAAACAAATATAAAAAAACTTGAACTTGAACCCAAAACCATATCTGCAAATTTGAAACTTATTTATCGTGATTTACCATTTGTAAATTGATTATTTTTCATAGCATGATAAAATAAAGATGGGAGTGAGGATCTATAGTACAAAACAATAAAATATAAACTAAAAGAATTCGAAATTAATACAAGGACGAATGATTCATCTTCTCCAAAATTCAAAAGTTGAATTTGAACTTTTGATATTTGCCAAATGTTCAAACTTGAATATTGTAAATTGATGTTGAACTCATAAGTTTGTGTTTATATTTCCCAAATATAAACAAAATACAAAAATATTAGATTTAGAGTCTTGAAATTGTGCGGGTCAACGGGGTTGGGTCAACGGCTTTTGACACGGTGCGGGTCGGGCGGTTTGACGGGTCGGATTTGAGCATAGAACCTACACCCATAGCCCGACCGCGTAAAAATGGTGGTGGGGCGGGGCGGGTATGTTTTCGGGTCGGTGCGGGTTTGGATGGCGGGTGAAGACCGGGTACCCAACCGGATGATGGGTCAACGTTTTTTTTACACTCCTAGGCTCCATAGCCTTTCCAATTCCCACTAGTTGAGGACCTACAACTGTAGGATCAACTCGTGAGAACGCTATTTACGAGCAATACGCTCTCAACGAGTACCACGTTTTCTTAAGCTAACACGCTCTCCGCGAGCAACATACTCTCTTGAGCTATAGGCTCCATAGCCTCTCCAATTCCCACTAGTTAAGGACCTACAACTGTAGGATCAACTCCATGAGAATGCTCTCAGCGAGCACCACACTTTCTTAAGCTAACACACTTTCCGCGAGCAACACGCTCTCTTGAGCTATAGGCTCCATAGCCTCTCTAATTCCCACTAGTTGAAGACCTACAACTGTAGGATCAACTCCGTGAGAACGCTCTCTACAAGCAACACGCTCTCAGTGAGCAATACGCTTTATTAAGGTAACACGCTCTCAGCGAGCACCATGCTTTCTTAAGCTAGCACGCTCCCTCGGGTTACCAGGCTTCATAGCCTATATAGTTCATACTAGGTGACGATTTCCAAATCTAGGATCAACTAAATGGGAACGCTCTCTACGAGCAAAGAGCTTCCCTAAGCTAATTCTCAGACTTCTCAGCCACTATATGCCTCATTTATTATGAACAAAACAATAGATACAAGCAGTTAAGCATAAGCAAAAGACATGCAGTCTATAAACATCTATAATCGGAACTGCCTGAACAAACTCAGGAAACTAGTTCACAAATTCACCGATCTGCAGGGACTACCCAGAAATCCAGATCGGTCTTCTTACAACTTTTGAAAAAAGCGAACTGCCACTTGCGTGGAAACCAGTTCATATTGTAGCAAAGTAACTGTAAAGCAAGGCGAAGTGCCCAGGCAAGCCTGAGAAACCAGTTCTATTGTTTCTACTCTCTTACAAAGAGATAAATAGACAGGACATTCAGTAAAATTTCACAACTTGAGGTCAGTAAAATGCTCCCCAGAGCTTAAACGTTCAACATAATAAAACGCTCACTTGAGGTCAAGGCTACATAGCTTATATGCTACTTAGCCTTAACACTTCTCACTAGTTGGATACCTACTACTATAGGGTCAACTCAGTGCAAAACGCTCTCTAGAGTCAAAACACTCTTCACAGCAGTATGCTCAATCGAGCCCAAATACTTCAATCCATCCTAAGTTTTCTTAGACGACAAGACATACATCTCCAGGTCAAAATTCAACTGAGATATTAAATCAACATGCAATACGCATTCAGACAAACAAGCATTTTATAAGTGCAAAATACTTCAGCGCAAACATGCGTTTCATAAGTGAAGAATACGAATTGTGTGAACATACTCAGGAAACCAGTTCACTTTAAAGTCTACCGAACTGCCACTTACGTGGAAACCAGTTCATTCAGATTTTCAAATAAAGCAGTAAATAAAGTGAACTACTCGGGTTACCCCAGGTTATCAGCTCTTAATGTATCTGGCCCATGCCATAGCAAACATAAAAACAAACTGCCCAGGCAAGCCTAGGAAACCAACTCTATTGTATCACTACCACTTACATCAAGAAACATAAAGAACAAAGAGATACATTCACTCGCAACTAAAAGATTCAAGAAACATTAGACAAATTCTCAGTGGCCAAGGGATCCAAAACGTCCTCCACAACGGCTCCAACAACAGCATCAGAAGAAACACCAGCGACGGCCTTGTCAGGACGACTTTCCACTAAATCGAGAGAAGAAGCACCCAAAGGAAGAACATCACCTATATCTTCATGTACATCTAATACTGGTGTACCCGAAGCCCCGCGTTCATGTTCTTCCTTTAGAGCAAAGTACGCCTGCTTGAGCTCTATATAGTCAGCATCTAGAGCATTGTAGGCGTCATTCGCTTTTTGGGCGACTTCCTTACAGTGTTTGGCGTAGTTAGTAACAGTCGCGAGCTTTGCCTTCACCTGAGCAAGCTCGTTACCCATCATGATCTTATCCAGACAGCCGTCCTCGTAATTGGACTTCATCTCATCGAACTCTTTCTTTTCAGCGATCTGAATGTCCTGCACATTTTTCAGCTCCTCTTTCAGCTTGTCCACAAGACCTTTCTCCGATTCAACGATCTGAGCAGTCTCTTTCAGCTTCTGGTACCCGTTAATGAGCTAGCAAACGAACAAAGGAGATAATTATGTGGAGCCTAACTAAATAGAGGTTGCAAACAAAGGACTCTGAATAGCACTTACCAAGCACTGAGCGAGATCCATTAACCTCAGATTCTCAGCAAGGTACTTGGAATCGAGATTGCTCCGGTCACCATCCAGAGCGATACTCTTGAACAAGTAGGACGCCAGCTTCGCAGACTTGTAGTTGCAATCACCCCCAGACAAGATGCGGCTTCCCTCCATTTCATCTACATACACAAGATTCGGTCCGGATCATTATTACCCATCCACGGACTTCCGGTTACCTTACGGATACTCTCACCTTCACACGAGGTATGTGCACTGGGACGGCCGGGTTGACTAGACTTAACGCTTTAAGTCTAAGTCTAAGTCCAATCTGCCGTGACCTATGGGCGGACCGGGGAAGCCACCCGGTTTCGCTCCCCAAGGGCGGTCGGCCACCCTCCACCCTAGCACTTTTACCAGGCCTAGTGTCAGACGGACCAGCTTTCCTCTTCAGCTGAGGCTCATGTACCGTGACAACAATGTCATCCATTACCAGCGGGGAGCTCTCCCTTTGCTGCCTCCCATGCTCCCTTGCAGCGACCTCTGAGCTCCCCCAAGCACGCGACCTAGATCGCCTGGCAGCACCAGCTCCTGCATCCGAGCTCCCAGCATTCCCACTCGTCCTTGCTGTCCCGGTACGCACTCGGCAGCGATCTACTAGAGTTACCAAGTCGCTCCCCTCTCTCTCCATCCCAGAATCAACCTATGAACTTATCACAACAGCAGCTCTTGCTCTTCTTTTTTGTTGCAGCCTCATCGACCTGACATCTTCACCACTGCGCTCAGTGAAATAGCTCGAGACAACTGCAAGAAAATCTCTCTTCTCAGATCGATGAAGTCTGGCAAACCTTTTGATCTCCCCACAAAATCCCCGATTCAAAATAAGGTCTGCCACAAACAAACAACAATCAAAGTCAGTATTACCAATGAAAAAGAAACACGAAAGCATTACAAAAGCAAACATCAGTACACACGTACCATCAAAGTTACAACTCCCACACCTCAAACTATTTCTAGCGACATAGTAGTTACCCCTTAACAACAACGGTCTTTGCTCCCAAGACTCGTTGCTTACCCTATCCAGAATAGAAGAGTTACCAGTTATAGTCTGAAAACTAAAGTTGTTTGACCTAGATCGCTTTACAGCGAAGTGCTCAAGCACATTATCGAGTCTTATATCATACTCTCCAAACTCGTTCAACAGGTCGAAAACCCTAAGAAGTCTCCAGCTGTGCCCATCAAACTGACATAGAGCCTTCCCACAGAAGTTCTGGAGGATATCACAAGTCAATTTCGAGAACAGCAGACGCAACCCCGCTCTCAATTGCCCTATACACACAACAACCCCTCGATTTATCGGTACAAAACTACTGCTAAATACGTTATCTACATTACCCAGGTCGTGTATCTCCAAGTCGGGGATATTAATGTCAAATCTAGCCCTAATTTCTCTGAAGCTCGTAACCGCACTTCTATTTACAACACTAACTGGTAAACTATTGGAAGAAGAACCATCCTCCATAAGATCATCACTCGAGATAGCAAAAATAGACCCATAAACTTTGTCCTCCACCATATCTTCAGATCCTAACGATCTCTCAATAATCTCATCAGTGCATGTGTCATCGGAGTCCGACATCCTTTACACTAGGAAGGTTACAACCTAAAACGAAAACAATATCTGCGAAAGCGAGAGAAGCAAAAATAGCATAGAAACTAACAGCTTCGTAAAGTGCTGAAAAATGTGAGAACAGTGGCTTTTCAAATCACCAGCAGTGTTTTGTGTAAAAAAACATTTCAGTTCCCAAGGCAAGTCAGGATTACACTCAAAACCCTAGACGACACGTCACCTTATGTCCTGTCTTTTCAAATTCCACGAAACAAGGCGGTTGCAATTTCTGCTCAAACCTATTCATATCCTCACATGTGCTGAACACGTGCCATCGTTCTCTCTCATCAGTGGGTCGTTTCCCACAAAAAATCCCGGCAATTGTATATGAGATGGGTCAATGAGGGAGTAATATTCACATCCAATGAATATCAAAATCGTGTCCAACACACACCTAACTCCCAATCGACCTCGTATCCTCGCCCTCATAGCTCGCTTCATAGTGACTCAAATTAGGCAAGCAACATATTCAACTCGCACCCAGAGCGACCACACCACCAACCGATCTCACCCATTCGTCTTGCGAGCTCGCTTCAAATTGACTCGAGTCGAGTGGATGATCTTGTCCAGAAACGACCTGCATAGCGCTCACTCCTCTCGTTCCGCAACGGCTTGTAACGTATGTCTTTATTACAACCATCAAGATCGGATCTTCAGGCACGCTTCATGATAAATGTCCATAACTCACCATCAATGTTGGATCTGACCTGACGAGGGAATGCAAAAGGCGCATGCACCTTGCCTATATAAAGATGATAAGGAACTACGTCTGACCTGATTCAAGTCTCTCCCCAACAGAGAGAACGTGATACGTAGGCAGTTCGTTCATATGAACTCTGTCAATCCAATCCCTCAAACACCTTTCTCTCCAAAGATTGCCTACGTCAGTAAGGTTAACAAAATATAACCTTTATAGTAACGTAACACACATGACTACACACCAGACTCGGTCTCGAAAGCGGGATATAAACAAAAGGGTTAGTTAGACTTACCCCCCATTACTAGTTGCAATTAGTGTTACACCCAATTTTCAAAAATATTAGTGATACCCCCCCCATTTGAGTGGTCCAACGGTCAGATTTTTTCATCTGAAAAGAAAAATTCATCTCGTAACCGTTGGATCTTGCAATTGGGGGATATCTCACTAATATTTTTGAAAACTGGGGGGTAACACTAATTGCAACTAGTAATAGGGGTAAGTCTAACTAACCCTAAACAAAAAGTTGAAATTTTTTTGTCTTTTTACTCGTCTACAAGTTCATGAAAATAGTTTTACCAAAAAAAAGTTTTTGAAAGTAGTGTTTATAAAGAAATACAAAACTAGGGAATGTGTGAGAAACTAGAGATTTGAAACGGGATACCAAAACAATTGTATATGTTGTTGAACTGACTCCAATAGCTCACAGGTTTCAGATGCCTTACCTCATGAAATACAATCTTCTCAGAGAGAATGTAGTAATTACAAGATCTTTCAACATAAAGCCTTTTTGGCAATTCCAAAATCTTGATGAAATTCTATTGACTATCATACATCTTTGAATAGTGTAGGTACTTACTATTATGGTACTTGGAGCAAGATCAGGTTTGATGGTGCATTTGATAGGAGTATAGGACAACAAATAAAGGAGCAGCATCAGCTATATGTAGAGATGCAGATGGCATGTTACTTGGGTCAGTATATAGAAGATTTAGTGCACAACCTCCTTTTGAAGCAGAATGTCATGGGGCAGAGTTAGCGGTCATTCTGTTGAGCAGACTAAGATAGACAAGGTGTTGATACTAGGGGACTGCAGAGACATCATGATGGAACTCAGAAACAATGGAGCTGGGTCGAGTTCCAACACCTCAAGATTTCAAGAATTTGTGTTTTGTTTAATCAATGTTATTTAAGAAACTCAATATGTATATTATGTTTTTTTGGTTTAGGAAAGTTCACAGCAGGAGGCTCGTGAAATAGGACAATGGGCGTTGAAATATGCGGCTGTTAATTCTCCTCCCTATTTACCTCGGATGGTGTAAACTCTTTGGTTGCAGTTTAATATGTATATATGGTGGGTTATTATCGGAAAAAAAAATCTTGATGAAATTTCATTACTCTCCTGGACTGTTGTATCGTATGGTGTCGTGGACAATAATATCTTACAGAACTGAGCATTAATATCATTAAGAGAGAATAGATCATTATAACTTTACATATATAAGCCTAATATTGAGATTGAATATTATATAGAATGATATTAATTATATTTATAGCCAAATAAATCGAAATGTATTAACAGGTCAAATGTAAAACTTTCGATGAAATTGATTGGGAATTCCCTTTCAAGTGGAATACATATATAGGAGAAGTTCGCACAAACCCATAATTTCACAGATATTTGCGGATTGTTGAAGCTTTGAACCATAGAAGGCCAACTGGTAGCCACACTGTACAGATGCTTTTAACACATTAGCTAATGACCACTGATAATTTTGTGTAGTTAATCTTTTTTCAATCTCAAGGCAGCTTCGGGGGATAAAACCGGTCGAATCGACAAAACCGAATCAAACCAAGCTGGTCGGTTTTGGATCGGTTATGTTTATGAGTCGGTTCGGTTAAATATATTTGAAAATTGATAGGGTCGGTTTGTCATCAATTTAGTTCCAAATCCGACCCGAATCAACTCGATATATATAATATATATTAAAATATATATATATTTAATTAATTTAATTTAAAAATATATAAAAACTGGTCGGTTTGGGTCGGTTAATATTGGTTAAACCGTAACCTAATTGGTTCGGTTTGAATATCGGTTCCGCTGAAAATTAATTTGGTTTGGTTTGATTCGGTTAATATAATATAGCTGGTTCGGTGCAGTCCTAAAAAAAATATAAACCGACAAAGCCAGTTCGATTGTCGGTTTAGACCCGAACCAACCGTGCACACCCCTAGGGGTCCATTAATTCACACACCATGGCAATGGTCTTATTCTTTTTGAGTCATGTTACTGCCAGACCCCGATTTGTGTTGGGCAGACCCCGAGTTGGGCGAGTCTGCCCATTGTGTTGGGCACAACCTGCAACAATACACCCCCCAACCAAAACACGCGAGAAACTGGCAATCACCCTTCGTCTCTAATAAACCCCTCGATTTTGATTTTTCTGCTTGATCAAAAACTCAAAACTCAAAACCCGAGAACCGCTCGATTTCGATTACTGCTCAAAACCTCGATTTCGATTACCGCTCGATTGAACTCTAGATTTCTTTGTTTCGATTGAAAGAGGCAACCTTGATACTGTTTCTCCGTCTCGATACCCTTCCTCTCCAAATTCTTACAATTCCAAATTCTGACACACTTACTTTGATTTTTGGAAATGATATGGGAATGAATTATTTGAATCACTTGTACTTTGTTTTTTGGTATTTTGCGTGTTTGAAGATATGGAAGTTAAGAAAAAACAATCCGAACTTTGCCAAATTTCAGTTCAAACAACATGGCCACATCGTTTAGACTAAGTCCCAAACGACATGGACACATCGGTAAAGAGGCCAAAAAACAAAATTTTATGTTTTTTCCAAGTTCAAATCCCAAACGGTGTGGCCATATCGTTGAGGACTTCAAACGGTGTGACCACAAACGTAAGTTTTTTTCTAAGTCCAAATCCCAAACGACATCAACATATCGTTTTGACTCAGTCCAAACGGTGTGACCAGACCGTTTGGCCGGTGTGCATAACGAATGACCTAGCCGGGTCGTTTAAGCCTAGGGTGTTCGAATTTTCTAATTCAGCCATATATTCAGCCCTATACACATGCATATTCAGCCCTAGTGTTTAGTGTTAGTGTTAGGATATAGTTTTCTTTATGGTTTAAGATTTAGGATGGTGGAGGCTAAGAGAATAGAAGAGAAAAGAATGGCTGAAAAGGTTGCAACAAGTGAAATTCAGGTTGGTTTGGGAGGTGCCCAACACAAAATAACTTTTGGGGCCAATGACACATTTATAATAATTATTTTTGTTTTTGGGGTCTGCCCAACACAATATGGGGTCCGGCAGTAACGAATACCTTCTTTTTTTTATAAGATTTTTTTTCGATAGGAACAATAGCCTTATTCTGATTGGTACTAGATGTCAGCGTAGTTCAGAATTTTGGAATGTCCAGAATTCCGGCCCAAATTTCACAATATTTAGATTCAATTTCAGAATTTATGTTTTTTGACTAATACAACAGTGTTATTCTGATTTCTTGAAAAAACTAAATATTCGGGCGGAATTCTGTGATTCAGATTATTCCTTTGACTTTAGTACTGTCATGAACCACCAATCCACCACACACTTTTTGTCCAAAGCATAGTCACAAATTCGGAATTCGACATCAATTCGGCAAAGAAGAAATCGTTAATTCGTACAAATTTGTTAAAAAAATCAGAAAAAAATTGAGAAAACCATAAATAATTAAAACATAAAATAGTATGCAGTGTGTGATTGTGCATCATGTCAGGGCTACTTCGAGCATATATCAAATTCAAAATTTACAAATATATATGTAAAGTCTTGTTATATCTTATGATATTCTCCAAATAATTGTAATTTAGAAAGTAAAATATTAAAAAAATTAATAGAAAGCTATCTATCATAAAAAAAATAAAAAAAAAAAAAAAAATCAGAAAAAATCGCTAAAAATCAGAAAAACTTTTACCGTTTTAAAAATCAGTTTTGAAATGGTAACATATCAATTCAGAGACTTTTATATATATTTATATTATTTATTCGATTTTTGTAAATATATATAACATATCAAAGTCCAAACCATTAAGACACCTAATTATATTCCTACCACAACTTTTGGTGGCTTGTCAAACTAAATGTGCTAAATATCTTTTGGCAAGAAACAATTTTGAGATAGTGAAGAGACATAACGTTCTTGCTCAATTATATTCTGAAAAAATAACAATAATAGTTATTGATATATAAATAAATTACATTTGAAAGACAACTAACACGCTACAAGTTGCACTGATTGTCCATTCTGATAGCGAAACCTATTGTTCTAAAAACAAATAAAAAAAGAGTCTAGAGGACCAATTTCAGTCCAAAACAACTCTAGAAGACACTGTCTTTTTTTAATAACTCACAAGGACAAATTCCAGCATTAAGTAACCCACGAGTTCAATTTTAGTAACCCTCAAGGACAAAATAAGTTGGCCTGGCCTGTTTACTTTTTTTTTAAAAAAAATACCAGTTTTACCTTTATTTATTTTTTAAATATTAGTTTCACCCCTTTGTGTTATATTTATAAAGCAGAGAAATTTGGTGATTGGTCATACCCAAATAGGTGAACATACCTCATACACTATGTTTTTGTGTGAACAATGATTGTTAATATTATTCATACTCCAATAAGTGTTCTTACTAATCATATATTATGTTGAGGTATGAACAGTAATTGTTCATAACTCACTTCAAATAGGTATGAACATTGATTGTTCATAGCTCATATTTGAAGTATGGACAAGCCAGTGTTGATGTATGAATAGTGATTGTGCATAGCTCCTGTTGAAGTATGAACATTGACTGTTCATAGCTCATGTTTGAAGTATGAATAGTGTTGATGTATGAACAGTAATTGTTCATAGATACCCCAAATAGGTATGGACAATTATTGTTCATACTCTAATATAATAGGTGTTCTTATTGATTATACATTATGTTGCTATGAACATTGATTGTTCATAGCATATGTTGCAGTACTCCAAATAGGTATGAACAATGACCATATACAAATATGATCAAAACACCAAGTGTTGATAAAAGACCGTTTATAAAATAATTAGAAAAATGATGGTGATCGGGGAATGATTGACAATTTATCTACCCGAAGCTATTTTTTTTTTTATTTATTAAAATTATAGTGGGATCAAGTCTCAAGAACGTAGTTGAATGAAAAATAGTTTGGTATTTATATAGGTAGAGTTTTTTTAGATCAAGTATTTTGTAGTTTGAGTCATTGTCCTAAAGAATATAACTCTCAACCGATAATTATCTCTTTGATAAGAAATGAATTGCATGTTAAATCAACCTTCTACATTTGTTTAAATATATGCTTAACAAATTGGATTAAAACATTAAAAGTGTCAAAAGTTAATGGCAATAAAACATTGATCCATGGTATTGCAAATCGGGCTTTTTTTTAGAAACGCCGATTAAACTATTACAAAAGTGGAGACTCCTACCAATTTTATTTTTATTTTTATTTAAGGGTTCTATGCAATTGTCTTTGGGCACTACAAAGTTCATATGGCAAAGAAGAAAAAAAATGAGCAGTAATTATAACGGACCCCAATTTGTCGCGGACTCCAAAAAGGAAATGATAGGAAAATTGTCATTGGTTTCAAAAAAAAAAAAAAAATCGCGGAATTATGCCATTGAACGAAAAAATGTCAAACTAAGCGATATGAAACGCAATATAATTAAATAAAAGATGGCGTTTGGGAAAATGCATAGAAAAAAATATGCACGAAAAAAATAAAATTTAAAAAAGAAATCGATTGCGAAAAATGGTGAGTCCAAAGCGATGTCAACGCGTTAATATTTAAAAATGGTCACACCGTTTGGAATTTGAAAAATCCCCAATGATACGACACCGTTTGGACTAAGAATAGCGATACTTGGATTATACCGTTACAAATTAAACGTAGGGGCAGTTTAGTAATAAAAAAAATAATAGCTAGTTAAATATGAATTGGACTCAACGTGTTCGGAAGAGATAAGAATTGAGAGTAGAGATGAAGTTGGAGTCGGAGAAGAATCCCACCAAAGATTGGAAAACCCGCCAAATCAATATATAAGTCTTTGGGGCGTATATCCCAATCCATAAAAAAAACACTTTATGCTCATCCCACAGAACAGACGTAGGCAAGAGAAGCTTTGAAGCTTGTTCGGTCGTCGCTTTGACTAGCCAGGTATGTTCTCTTACCATCATAGTCAAGCTCGTTCTGCAAATAAGAAAAAATATCAGATGTTGTCACTCTTGAACTTTCCTCCTGCTGCCTCAAGATCCATTCATATAGTTTTTCCAGTGCATGTCTTTCCCCGGCTTGAAAAGCCAACTTCTGTTGATTAATAGCTTGTGTATAAAGTTGACAAAGGGTTTGCGACTACAAAAAGTTGAATACATCGCCAACATCGATCGACTTCATCTAAACGTTTTATAGCCAACAGATTTTCTCCCTTTGCCATTTTGATTTTAAAAAATTATTTTGTTCTCTCTCTCTCTTTCTAATCTTATTATTAATGGGAAGAAAGAAGAAAGTTTATTTGATTCATTCACAGTGGGTTGTGTTGTGGGGTGTTGTGGGTTTGGTTCTCCCAGTGTGGCTGTTATGGCTTGATGCAACAGTGTAAACCTTGTGTTGTTGAGAGCTTGCCGTTTTGAACTATGTGGAACCTCTGGACTGAAAAGAATGAGGAAGAAGACGCTGTGTTGGCGTTTTTCAAAAGTGAAAAGTGAAACAATCAAACACGATATAGTGCATCTCCAGAAAAGGAGGGGCACCATACCTGCCCTTCTTCAATATGGAAACCGGTTTTGTGTTTTAATTAATTCGTTTTTTTTTAGTTTTTCAGGTAGATTTTAATTTGATAGTTATGTTAAATATAATCGAGAAGAAGAAGATTTGTCTTCGTAGATTTGATAAGGTGGAAAGAAAGGTGAGATATAATGAATACATACACGAGGCCATTTCGGCATAATCTAGCTTCGGGATCGAAAGTAGCTTCAAATTGGATCGGCTAGGATATTAAACTTAAATTATTGAGTTTCGATAAAACTTAAATTTTGTCAAGAAGAGACGAAGAAAACGGAGAAAAGTCGCGGAGAATATAACAAAGCGTTTTAGTTCAGATATGTTAGTATTTTTTTTAAAATTGTTATTGTAAAATTTTGGTTAAGTCCGAAAAACTGGAAAAAGTTTATTCTTGTCGATTTGCGGTAGAAACAGTGATACGACTTGAGACAGAAATTCACGAAAATATTGACTGAAGAAAAGTTTCACTCCGCATGATCTCAATGCCAAAAAAAAAATAAATAAGAGGTGAAGATAATTTTTCAATGTGGAAAAGTTAACGTAATGCGAATTTTTGCCTTACGGAGAATCTTAGTTTGATTGTAGTACGAGCAAAATATATTCACAACTAGTCGACGGAGAAAATATTTTTGCGTAACAAGGTGTCAATTAATGTCTTATAGAAGAATGAAAGAATCGAAAAGAAGTTTCGTTGAGAAAGATCGGCTCAATGTCTTAGAAAAAAAATAAATTTGTCGGAAAGTTTAACTTCGGAAAGATTCCCCCGGAAGATTCGCTCAGAAAAATCGGCATGAAGTTGTTGAAATTGTTTGCTCGGAAATTTTTCATGATAAAGATATCGGAACAATGCCTTAGAAAAAATAATTGTGGCATATATAGTTTCGCTTTGAAACGGAAAGAGTTGTACGAAGTTGTATAATTGTGGGTGATAAGGAACCATTGGCTTTTCCCAAACCAATGATTATGTGATTGTGTGAATGTAATGTCAAAGAGCTAAAAAATGTTGTTGATGTAAATAAAAATAAAGTATGTTTTGGCAATTGAATATAGTTGCGATGTCTCGATAACATACCCCGGTAAAACCGACAATGTTGTTGATTTATATAGATGACACGAAAATAGAATGAAACCCCCCAATGCTAACTTTAAGCTTGCAAAATTAGATTGAGCGAAAAAATGGTCCGTTAAAACCGATTTAAACGAAGCGGTGCACGCCATCGATGTTGACATAATAACAAGTAACCGTGATTTGCGGCGTAAAATCGTTCAATTGATATTTCGAAATTAAATGTGGGAAGTTCGCCGATTTTGTTGTAGCGATAATAATAATCGACTAAGCGGCGTAAAAGCGTTCAACTTAGACTAGTAGAAATTTGGTTTGGTAATTTGGCACGATTTTGTCGAGCGATAATAACGACTGCGAATCCGTAAAAGCATTCTAGTTCCCATCGACGAAATTAAACGTGGTAATTAATTTCACGATTTTATCATCGATAGCGATAGTAGCGACTAATGTAAAAGTAAAATCGTAGGACTTGACTAAATTAAACGTGGTAATTTCGCGGATTATGTTGTAGTGATAGTAACGACTAAGCGGCGTAAAGCCGCGTTCGAATTTAGAATCGTGAAATTAAACGTGGTAATTTTGCCGATTTTGTTGTAGCGATTAACGACTAAGCGGCGTAAAAGCGTTCATCTTAGACCCATCTGCGGAAATTAAACGTGGGTAATTTCGTCGATTTTAATAAATAGCGATAATAACGACTAAGCGAAAGCGTAAAAGCGTTTCAGAATCAATTTTAAATTAAACGTGGTAATTTCACGATTTTGTAAATAGCGATAATAACGACTAAGCGGCGTAAAAGCGTTCATCTTAGACCCATCGACAAAATTAAACGTGGTAATTTCGGCCGATTTTGTCGTAGCGATAGTAACGACTAAGTGAGCCGTAAAAGCGTTCATCTTTAGATCGACGAAATTAAACGCGTGGTAATTTTCGCCGATTTTTTATCGTAGCGATAGTAACGACTAAGCGAAAGCGTAAAAGCCGCTCAAACTTAGATCGACAAAGCTAAACGCGTAACTTCTTCGCCAGATTTTAAAAAATGCGATTATAAGGTTCGCTAAAACCAAAATCATACCATTGAACCCGAAATGAAATAACTGCTTCTTTATTGATTACCGAGTCTTAAAAAATGCAAAGATAACAACGGAAAATACATGCCTGAACTGGTAACAAACTAAATATTGTATTATTTTATTTCTCCGTGATAACGGAAAAACACAACTAAAAATCTACTTATAGAACTTGCGCGAGATGAAACGCGATTCCCGGCTTATCGAGAACATTCCCATCTAAATCTCGGAGAAAATAAGATCCTTTAGTGGCAGGGCGATCTATGATGTATGGACCTGTCCAGTTTTCTCCAAATTTACCGGAATCTATCAACCTCGTCTTTCGACAGAGTACCCTATCATCTTTCTCAAATACTTTAAGGCTTAACTTTCTTATCATATTTTCGTTTCATATCGACTTGATAACTTAATTAACCGCTGAAGACCAACATCTCTTGTCTCATCTATCAAGGCTTTGGCTTCGAGCAAGTGCTTGATCATTCGACTCCAATTCCACGTTAGAAGTTCGTGTGGTTGGTGTCATCAACTCAGAGGCAAGACCGCTTCCGTGCACCGTAAAAGCAAGATTAAACGGAGAAAATCCGGTTGAATGCTTAGGTGTGGTTCGATAAGCCCACATAACCGAGGAAGTTCCTTAACCCAATTTCCTTTGGCCACATTGAAGGCGCCGCTGAGTATTGCAAGAATGGATTTGTTAGTAGTAGCTTGTCCATTAGCTTGAGGATGGTATGGTGCCGAAATTGTGATTAATCTTCAAAGTCGAACAAAATTGTCGAATTTCTTCAAAGATCAAATTGTTTGCCATTGTCGGAAGTCAATGATGTTGGAATACCAAACGACAAACAATGTCTCGCCATAAGAATTTTTAACATCCGAAGCATGGATCCGGGCTAAGGGCATAGCTTCAACTTGGTAAAATAAAATAATTCGCGGCGAAAGTAAGAAACGAACACTTTGCCGGGAGCTTTTGGAAGAGGACCGACGATGTCAAGACCCCACTTTGCAAACGCCAAGGGCTCAAAATTGGATGAAGTTTTCTTTGGAAGATTTCCCATGTTAGCATATTTCGACAAGGAACACACTTCTCGGACAACGCTTTTAGCATCCTTTTGCATGTACGCCACCGGTATCCTTTGTGTCATTGCTCTATGGCGAGACTTTCGCCGGAGTGGTTCCCACATAGGCCTGAATGAATTTCCGCCAGGGCGAGCAAACCTTCGCCTTTTGAGACAACGGGCATAGGGTTAAGATTTGTGCCTTTGGCGATAAAGTTGCAATGTAATCGTTCAAGTCGATATGAGACAATATTTCCAAGCATCGCGTTTAACACGATCATCACTCACTTTATGATCGGGAGGCAAGATGTGATCATGTAAATATGTGATATAAGGAAGACGCCAATCATCTTCGTCACAAGGTGTAAGTGGAAAACTTAGCTCTATATCAGGAACCTCTGGAGCATTGTCAGCTTCATGATCGTCGTCGGTATGGACCGAGACAATATCATTGATAGGATCATTGTGGTCATCTGATAGCATAAGTTGTGGATCAAGCGTTTTCTCTGCAATGATAGCTTGATTATCAAGATCACGCTTTGGCGTTTCCGAAGTAAAAGATGGGAGATATCAAATTGGCATAACGTGATTCCTCAGAAAATGTCTTGATGAAAAAACAACTCTGAGTGATGTACATATCGCGCACATCCTCGATGGACAGATCGATACTCGGTTCCTTTTGAAATTCAATGGTTATCTGGCGAGGCTTATCTGACTTAACTGCCGCGGATAAATAAGCAAGAGAATCCGCATGTCGCGACGTCATGACGCCGGACGCCGCATTAATAGATAGAATCAAAATTTCGAAAGCAATCCGATGAATTAAGTCCACATAAGCCGCCATTCTATCGTCCACGAAAGCGCATAATGATCCACCAAACCGGCTAGCGACTAACTTAGAATCTGTGAATAATTGTAGCTTAGTCGCCCCCAAGTGAAGAGCAGTGCGCAAGCCGCAAATGACAGCTTCGTACTCGGCCTCATTATTTGAAGCGTCAAAACCCAAACGGACTGACTTCTCAATTTTTTCTCCATTCGGTTGCAAGATTACACACCCAATACCGGAGCCATATTTATTATGCGAACCATCAGTGTAAACAATCCAACAATCAGCAGAGACATCTGATAAGTTTGGCAAATCATCATCCCTGAGAGGTAATGGCGTGTTGTCGACGACATTCTCTTCGTCTAGTAACGCGTCAGACATAAGAATATCCTCAATTGGAAAATCAGCCATTAGCGAAGCCAAAGTTTGTCCTTTCTCAGCTGTGCGAGTTTCAAACACAATGCTATAAGCGCTAAGGTAACTTTCCCATTCTGCGAGGCGACTTGATTCTCGAAAGCATTGCGAAAAGCTTTCGCGAAGTGGATATTCCGTGATAAACTTTGACGACTTCGTCCCTCGAAATAAGGTTTAAGACGCCGGCAAAGATGAACCAAAGCCAATGCAATTTTTCCACTCGAGAATATCTTGTTTCAGCATTTGTAAGAGTCTTGCTAACAAAGAATATAGGGCGCCCATCGCCACCGTTGACAAATAAGGCGGCACTTACGCGATGATCGATTGGCGGCTAAATGGCTGAATACCTATAGGCTGCCCGTTCTTTGGACCGGGCAAGAACTGGAGGTTGGACTAAGTATGCTTTCAAATGGCGAAATGCAAGTTCACATTCCTCCGTCAAAATTGATCGTCTTTCAATGTTTGGAAAAAGGGCGGCATCGATCGTAAGAATACCGAGAGATAAATCGATTTAGGGCAGCCAAGCGTCCTGTAAGTCGTTGAATTTCTTTCTTTGACGTCGGAGAAGGCATTTCAAGGACAGCTCGAATCTGATCCGGATTTGCTTCAATTCCGCGTCTAGTCATCATGTATCCTAAGAATTTACCAGATGATAAACCGAAAGAACACTTAGCCGGATTCAAACGCATGTTGACATTAGAGAGTCTGTCGAAAACAGCTTGCAAATCAGTAAGATGATCAGGTGCTTCGTAGATTTGACAACCATGTCGCCGATGTATGCTTCGATTTGTCTTTCCAAGTAGGTCGAGAAAAAAAAATAGTGTTGACTAGCTTTTTGATATGTGGCTCCGGTTTTTTCATACCGAAAGGCATTACCGGTAAATAAAGAAATGCCTTGGTCCGTAATGAATGCAGTGAACTCTTGGTCCTCAATGAATAACGGAATCGATGATAAACCGAATAAGCATCCAAAAAGACAAACTGGCGAAAACCGGATGTTGCATCGACCATTTCAGATATAATGAGGCAATGGATATGGATGAACCGGACAAGCCTTATTGAGATTTGTGAAATCGATACAAACACGTAATTTGCCGTTCTTTTTAGGGCGCGACAACATTTGACATCCATGTTGGATAAGTCACGGGCCTTATAAAGTTAATGACAAAGAGACGGTCGATTTAGATCTTTCACTTTCATCTTTCTATCGGGGCCATCCCGGGGCTTTTGTCGAACTGGTTTTGCATTAGGATCAATGTCGAAGTTTATGACAAGCCACCGAAGGATCTATACCGTGCATTTGCTCTATTCGCCAAGCAAACACATGATTATTCTTTCTTCCAATAACAAAATAAGCTCTTGTCTCTCCTCTTCCGAAGTTCTATTTTTGAAATAAAAGTAGTCTCTTCGGGGAGTTGGCCAATTTGAACTTCTAAAAGTGGATCGATCGTCGGGGTCCTTCAACATTTCTATTGGCAGAGTAAACTGAAGGTCCCGGATGCTGTAATTGCTATTTGACGGCGTTGGAACTCAGAATAGTTCGTCCAACAACTTCAGACTTCTTATAATCATCGAGAACATTGTCGTGGCAAATTAGAGATGCCAGTTGATCGCTGCGCACCTTACAGACTCTTTTATTGAATGGGAACTTGATGGCTTGATGATATGTTGAGACGACAGCTTCCATATAATGAATCCAATCTCGACCAAGGATGACATTGTGCGGGATTTACAATCCATCAATAAGAAATCAATATTGACTTCCTTTCGCATAAGAGTGACCGAGAGACACCTTTCCAACGAATGAGTAGCGGTACCATCAAAACCAACGATAGGCGCATTTTCAGGGGTGACCAAGTTATCAATAAAAGGAATACTGCGATAACACCTAGAAAACATGACGCTAGCTGAACTACCAGTGTCGATCATTATACGTTGTACACGCATACAGCTGATATACGCAGTTATCACGACAGCATCATAATGAGGAACATGCACACCCATTAGATCTTGGTCAGTGAAACATAATGGTTCATCTTCAATAGTCTCCGTGCGAAAACCTTCCACGAAATTGATCCCGTTAACTTCGTACAAATTAGACAGATATTTGACTTTAGAACGACGAGCAGTTTTCCGCTGAGTATTGGACAATGAATCAATGATGGCATGTCCAACCTTAATGACATTGTGATCAGTGATAGTTAAAGCTTGAGTTGTTACTTTCTTCTGCACATATTGATCAAGTTTCCCATTCTGCACAAGCTTTTCAATTCTTCCCATAAAAAGACCGACAATTCTCCGTCTCGATGACCATAATCATTATGAAATTTGCACCATAATGATTTATCACGAAAGTTGATTTAGTGTCGCGCGCTAAGGAAATGGCGGAGTGGAGGAGCAGACTCTTATCCTTGATTTTGTCGTAAACTACCGCATATTTGGTATTGCGGAGTTAATTCAAAAATCGATAAAAGGCTTTCCAAATTCGTGGAGTCTTCTTTCTTATCTGAAGGCTTACCGGGTTCTTTGTTGATCAAAAGTCGGATTCTTCATTTTATTTCACTGATCATTGAAATCCTTTCCTTTATTATCTTTGTCACGAGAAGTTCGAAAGCGGTAGCCGTCGCCTTCAACATTGATAAATTGTTGAACTTGTCGGTATAACGACGCCGGAAGATGGAATATCCCGAACAAGAGAGTTGTATAACCCATCTTTATCAAACAAGATAGCTTCTTTAAAAGCCCGTAAACCACCATTAGATCGGATTGCTCGAAATCTCACCGCAGCTTAGGCGGAACGCAGCGATAAAACTACTCACGGAGAGTTTCCTCACGTTGTTGTTTGATGTTGAAAAGAACTCGGACTCCATTTGGACGTTTGAGATTATGATGAAAACGTCTTGAAAACTTTTCAGTTAAGTCCTTGAATCGACGAATAGAGCGCGGAGGTAATTCGCTAAACCATACCAACGCTTCCCCTTTTAATGTAGAAGGGAAAAGTTTGCATTTTAAAGCATCAACACCTCCCGATAAAACCAGTTTGTTTGTGAAATTAATCACATGAAGCATAGGGCAACCCTCGACATCATCATATTGATCAAACTCTGGTTGTTTGAAGTCTTTGTTATGAGTAGCCCTTTGGACGGCGAGGGAAAATTTGTCCAAAAATACCATCTTCAACTGCCGGATTTTCTAGTGTCGATTCAAAGGATCGCCGTCCGTAAGAGCTTTTTAATCATTTCTCGACACGTTGAGGAGTCATTAGATCCATTATCGTTGGATCATGATCATAGTCCGCGATGGCGCCTGGGGAGCGAAACGAGCGAAGAAAACGGCGAAGATTCATCGTTTCCGTGTCGAGATGATTGTGGATGGTACGTTGGGCTTTCAGTACGATAATGCTCGGAATGATAAGAACCGCGTTGCTGAAGTGTTTCACCATACTGATGGTTACGATCATGAGTGCGATCATTATTCTGTTCACCATTTGAATTCCTCGGGACTTGCCGAAAATTTGTAGGACCGTGGGGTGCAGTCGGACGATTATGAGCAGTACCTTGCCTACCGAGAACGTGACCAAGTGGGTGGAGATTTCTCGGTGGAGGTCGGGGAATTCGTCGCCCATTACTCTTAACTTGTTGATGGCTGTTGCGAATATTGCGAATCTCATCCTCACCACTTAAACGATCCCACACACTATTATGTCGTTGGCGTGTGTGACGTTGTGGTGTGATTGGATACAACATCATCTATAGTGGAGCGTCGTTTAAGATGGCGCTCAGTAGTAATTATTTCTTGGACGGATCTTTAACTTTTGAAGAAGTGCTTCTCGAGACATATGACTTACATTATCCGCGATCGGATACTAGAGAATCGTCGAAGCAATAACCTCTATTTGAATAATTTGGCGCATTGGTGGAACGACAAAGATTTGAAGGTATTATCTTTGTCGGTATAGGCTTAAGTTGTCCTTGACCATCATGTTCGTGATGATGATCGCCGATAATCATCGGGACCTTGAGCTCTTCGAGTACGCGTCATAACTTTCGCAGAACGTGATCGAGGGTGTAGTATAAGAACATGACGGCGCCAATTATGTTTCGACCAAATATGATAAAACACCAAGTGTTGATAAAAAAGGCGAAGAACGTATAAAAGTAATTAGAAAAATGATGGTGATCGGGGAATGATGAGATCAGACCTTGCGGTTGCCTACGTTACCAAAATTATCGGTGGGATCAAGTCTCAAGAACGTAGTTCTGAATGAAAAATAGTTTGGTATTTATATAGGTAGAGTAGAGAGTCCTTGTAGATCAAGTATTCTTGTAGTTTGAGTCATTGTGATAGAATATAACTCTCAACTGATAATTATCTCTTTGATAAGAAATGAATCTGGACATAAATCAATGTACATTAGTGGCAAGCCATGTGGCTAAGGTTAAGGTTTTAGACACATGAGTTAACGGGCCCGCATACATTGATCCATGGTATTGCAAATTGGGCTTTAGCCCCGCCGATTAAACGAATAAAGTGGAGACTCCTACCAATGGACGTTTGCCACGTAGGTGGGGGTCGAAACAACATACATCGGATCGTTTTAGTTGAGTCGGACCGTTTATTATTTTGCAATAGGGGTATACTTGACAATTTAACTACCCGAGCTATTTTTTATTTCATATCAAGGGTATACTTGACCTTTCATCTACCTGGTCCTTGAGAGTGATTAAAAAAAAAGTGGTATTGAGAGTGAATTTTTCGGCCAATTTGTCTTTAAGAGTCACTCCCTAAAAAACAAACTCAGTAGCGCCTATCTCATCACATTATTGCCCATAACCTTATGCAATTGCATGTTTAATTAACCTTCTACACTTGTTTAAATATATAGCTTAACAAATTGTGATGCTAAAAACATTAAAAGTGTCAAAAGTGAATGCAATAAAACATTGTTGGTTAGCCGTACAAGCCTCGTCGTATTTTTTTTTAGAAACAAACCGATGTAACTATTACAAAAGGTAAGAAACACTGGGATTTTATTTTTATTTTTATTTAAGGGTTCTATGCAATTGTGCAGGGCACTACATAGAGTCTCATACACCCCTCGCGGCCCACTAAAAAAACCTAACTTAAAATAAAAGGTATTTGTTACTGCGGACCCCAATTTGTGTTTGGCGGACTCCCAAAAAATACGATTATTACAAGTGTGTCATTGGTTTCAAAAAATAAAAAAAAAAAAAAACAATTATTACAAGTATGTCATTGATTCCCAAAAAATTGAATTTGAAACCCCAAACTTAAACGACCCGGCTAGATCATTTGGACTAAGTCCCAAACGACTTGGCCACACCGTTTGGGACTTAGTCCAAACGACCCCGCCACACCGGTTAAGAGCCCAAAAAACCGAACTTTGAATTTTTTTCAAAGTTCAAATCCCAAACGACATGGCCACAATAATTCGATCGAGTCCAAAACGATATGGCCATGTCGTTTTTGGGATTCGACTTATAAAAAATGGTCACACCGTTTGGACTTAGAAAAATCCCCAACGATATGGCCACACCGTTTGGACTAAGTCTCTAACGATATGGTCACACCGTTTGGACTTTAGTTCAAAACGATGTGGCCATGTCGTTTAGATTTGAACTTTTGAAAAAAATTCAAAGTTACTTTTTTGAGCTCTTGACCGGTGTCAATTTGGACTAAGTCCCAAACGGTGTGATTAAGTCGTTGGGAATTCCAAAACAACCGGGTTGTTTGTTTAAGTTTGGGTTTCAAATTCATTTTTTTTAATCAATGGTGATAATTTATAATAATTGTTTTTTAAAAAAACCAATGGCATATTTATAATAATTTTTTTTTAGGAGTCCGCCCAACACAAATTAGAGTCCGGCAGTAATAGGACCAAATAAAATCGGGTAACCGGTTAGAACCAGTTTTCCATACTTTTCTTCTTCTCTTTGTGCTTCAAAGTTCAAACCTATCTCCATATGGCCACTGCACTCAACCAACTCAAAACCAACAAATTTACAATCCCGATTATTTGTGGTCTTCCTTGTTAATGTCTCTGACGGGGATGCGGGTGAAGAGATCTATTTTTGCAATTTAAAGTCTCTCTCAAAAGATCTTCAGACCCCATTAAGTACTTGTAATTAGGCTGTAAGGAAGCTCCACTTCTATATCCTGTGGGATGCATGCCAGAACTAGTTCAAGATCATCTGTAAAGGAAGTGCTAAAATTCCTCATGTATCCATTTTTTCTATTTTGATTCTTGTTGGTACATTTAATTTAGTAAATTAACTCATCCAACTATTGCAGTTTTGATTGCTCATGAAAAGAAGTTTGAAGCTGTTAATCATCCGATGTTGCTTCGAATTACTGGGTTGTAAACGTTGTTGTTATTTGGAACCAACAACCATGAGGTGTAAGCACAATTTAATAGGGTAAAATTGCACATGCTCAGTTTTGTTTCGAGTGATTCTTATTGGAGGAACCGAAGAAGTGACCATCTCCTTGCAATTCTCAAGCTCATTCAGTGTCAATTCATATTCATATTTATGTTCAAGGAAATTGAAGGATTCGAGCTTTCCTCAATAAAGATGCTGGCATTACTTGCTCTTGTTCAATATCACCATGAGCTTTATATAGAGCATTGTTTTTCATGTTCTAATTGCTCCAAACGACCTAGCTGGGTCGCATAAACCACTTAGCTTCCAGCCGATGCCTCAATGTCGCCCCAAACCTAAATTGAAGACATTTCCAAACCAACTCCACTATGTCGCTGGACATATCCCAAAACGACTCTACCATATTGATTCAGTGCGCTATATAGTGATCTTTGGGCATCTAGTGACATGTTTTTGGAATTTATAGAATTTGATTTTAATTTAAAAAAAAAAAACACAATTACATCAAATAAAAGCACAATTACTATGGATATTTCAAACTTTTATCGATTAAATTTGATATTTGTGGAGTAATGTAATGAAATCTCATGTGATGTTTTTTTTTAAAAATTCTATGTGTCTTTTAATTGATTTTTTTAAAATTGAAATCAACTTTTTTAATTGTGTTTGTTGTTAGAGACTTGAAATTTAAAGGGGTGGGTGGGGTGGGGTTTGAGAAAACAAAAAAATGTGGTGTTTGAGGGTAATAAGAGAGGGTAAGAGTAATAAGAGGTTGCAATATCTTACTCTTGATGTAGTTTTGTTTTTGTGTGGGGGGGGGGGAGAGGGGGTTTGGGTTCGGGTTCAGGTCTGATATGACTATATCCAAATCTAAATCCAAATCGTTTAATAATATCGAATCCAATTATATCTGAAATTTAATATCCGAACCTGACTGAACCCGACAAACCCGATCGGATAACACTTAAAATTCAAAAAAATCCCAAAAAATATATCCGAACCCAAATCCGACAAATCCGAACCCAAACCAAATAAGTAAACGGATACAAAAATCGACCCGACCCAAATTATTTGGGTTTGGTTCGGGTCAGATTCGGGTCAAACCCAACCCGATTCCCTGCCCTACCTACTGACATTTGATAATCAAATAAAATATAAAAATATATATTTTAGGAACACCAGCACACCTAAATTAAGATTTACAATACATTTCTATTAAGACTACAACATACAAGATCATGGACAAGAAGGCCAAATAATATAGTCTGCTACACCAGGATTTTGATTTTGGAGATCTCACTTGGAATACCTTCAAACATCACAAATTGATACCTATATCAAAGATTGTAAGATCAGCCCACGAAAATAATGGAGGGATCACAACAGCACTCATCTAGGAGACAGCAGCAACACAAAGCTGCAAGGCTGCATCTCAAACAGAAAGGAATATCCAACTAAGGTATTGAAAATAAATTGTGTATGAAAAGTCTATAAAAATATTAATTATAAAACAACATACCATCCCTCAAGAAACCCCGGTTGTCTTCTTGGTGGTGGAGCTGCATATTGAGGAGGTGCCATCACAGGAGGTCCTTGATAATAACCTATAAAAGTTTAAAATAAAACTTATTTCTTAAAGAAGCAATATCAATATGCTTTCCAAACCAGATTATGTACAAAATGAAGAATATATTACGAAACCAGTTTCAAATATAAGAATAATATAGCATGAAAAAAACAGGTATATTAAAATATATTTTACAAGCAAATTATATGCAAAATGCCCACAAACAAAATTATAACGAAAAAAAAATGCCCACAAACAATTAGATTCAAATAATTAAAAGTTCCAAAAGTGTATAAACTGAACAAAACAAATAAAATGAAATTATTATGAACCAAAGATTTGTGTATCAACTATCAACTATCAACATCTAGGGCCCCATCCCACAGGAAGAAAAAATGGAACATGGAAGCAGAACACATAAAACAGAGCTACGGAAGAAACAATTATTTGAGGGACAAATAAAACATGCATATATACCTTGAGCAGGGTAAGGGTAAGGGTAAGCATACTTGGGGTCGTTCATCTTGGAAGAGAAAACAAGATGAAAACTCAACAACCAAATTAAACTTTGGAGAAACAGGAATATGGTGTTGATGGTTCCGGGCTTTATATAATGGACAACAAGGTGTTTTAAGGTATGGAGTGAATATTGTAAAGAAGAAGGTTCAGGAAACCGACTACAACATACATAAGAAGGGATATAGATTGATGTGATTACGTTTTTAAGAAGGTTAAACCCTTTGTCTTTTTTCACTTTCCGCCTTAGAAAAATGAAAAAAGGTTGTGTTTTAACCAAACAGTAAGAATGAATGGACGGTTTCTTTTCTTTTTATTTCTTGTTAGTCAGCTTTTCCTTTTAATAGATCCCTCTCGTTTGTTCTTTTTCCTGTCATTTACTCATTTCCTCATTTCTTTTTGGGTTTGCTTTTCTCTATTTTCCCTAGCTATTTCCATTTATTTATGTATTCTGTTCGAATTTTGGTTAGAGACGGTACGGTACCATCCTCGGTTCCATTATTCTATACTTCCATCTTGTTTTATACCACAAACACCATACATTTTTCATGTAAACCGATCCCTTGGGATGGTTTCAAATTATTAACATTGTGTAGGACATCAAAATGTGGTGTGTTATGGTATGAACAAACAGTGGTGGAGCCAGAAATTTTTTCCATGGGGGCCGAATTGAGGAACCTATTTGAGGTAGTGACCGAATGACCTCCACTACAGACTTGTACAGACGATGTTTTTTACTTTGCCTCTTTTCGATTCAATTTTGGGTTATGCTCATTCCAAAAATTCTTTTAATTTCTTTTAGAGCATGAAAGTTTTTGTTTTACTTTGTAAAAATACTGGAGAAAATAAACCTTAGTCCACTATTTTCTGGCGAGAAATGATAGCATCGAATATATAAATAGAGTCATCTGGGCAAACCAAACCTCCTCCTCGTGCCTAAGTGAACCTGAATAGTTAGTTGTTTGTGTTTTTTTTTTTTTAAGATGCCTAAACAAGTACTTTAGTTTTTGTCCCCAGTTCAGGTTGCGCCCCACCTGGCCTCTACATGGGTCCGCCGCCACTTTGAGTACGAGTATGTTAAAATAGGATATGATAGAGCCCTTGTTAGACTAATTTGTTGTGGAAATATAAATCAGTATGCATTTTGTTCTTTATATCAGTATATCACGACGATTTTCTTATGAACTTTTTACTTTGTAGTTAAAAGTCCAAATCATATGGGAACATAGCCCCGGCCAGCTCGAACCACCCACCATGGCTCCCATCCTGTTTGAGCCCATTCTTCACCTCCCCAATGCCCAACTCTATGCGTGCAGCTGCCCACTTATTCTTGTTATTAATATATATCATTGCTATTCTGTAAAATTTCTTAAAGTTACATTTCGTTTCTTTTTATGTGAATGCAGAGTGGGTCACAAGGTTTACATTTTGAGGGAACACAGTGATTGGAGTGGTTACTGGTTAGGGTCCAATTGATTGCGTTATATTAGTTATGAACTTATGAATACCATATGCTGCAGTTGAGGTGCTTGTCGTTACTCTTTGAAGTCTTTCACACACATGTTCAGTGCCACCTCAAAAGTGAAACAAAAGGCGTCACTCCTGCGTTAGCAAACATGCTGCTTGGAATTTCTCAGACTCTGAGTGAGTGAGTGGTCCATTTGATGTTTGAAGCTTTGAAATTTTTAGTTGAGCACAAGAGATTAGATGCTAATTAAGCTGTGAAAATGTGTGATCATTTGTCCCCTACGAGTCAAAAAGGGATAAGTTCTAATCAGTTGTTACCTAATTAAGTTGATTGATTGACAAAGAATTGTCGTGAAGAACCTTATGCTATTCATATTGTGGCATGCATATCTGGTTCCATCGGTTTGTTTTACAGAATCAATAATCAAAGAATATTTGTAAAATGGGTTTTATAGATCTGGACTCCTATTTGAAAATAAAATTTGATTTGCCTCTTCCTCCAAATTCAGAGAAATTAGATTTGCCCTCCAAACTCACGCACTGTCTCAATCAACGAATTTTGACCGTTATCTCGTAGTGAAATATCACATCTATTCTTTAGGTATTTTTAGGTATTTGGGTTTTATACATCTGCACCCCTATTTGAAAACAAAATTAGACTTGTCCCTCCAAATTCAGGGAAATTATATTCCCAAAAAAAAAACTCACACACCGTCTCAGTCAACGCATTTTGACCGATATCTCGTGGTGAAATGTCTCAAATGTTTTTAATCTCATTGTGAAGCCACGAGATTAAAAAGGGTAGTTAGGAGTTGGGACATGTGTGATGATTTTTCGTAATCTAGAAATACAAATATTTTGTTGATGATTAAAGAACAATGAAAAGTATCTTACGTATCCTGGCGCTGTGAGTATCCTACACTTTAAGCTTAACGCTCGGGTATTTTGTCACTTGAGCTTCTTCACAATAAGAATATCCTTATATAAATATCATGACTGAGTATCCTACACTGTATGATACTTAAAGTGTGTTATAGTACTTCCTACCCACACTAAGGCCATACCCGAGCGTTAAAAAGATATTACCACGTGTCACATATTTATTTGCTAAAATATGTATACACAAGACATTTCACCACGAGATAACAGTCAAAATGCGTTGACTGAGACAGTGTGTGAGTTTGGGGGGGGGGGAGTCTAATTTTCTTGAATTTTGGGGGGCAAGTCTAATTTTGTTTTCAAATAGGGGAGCAAATCTTTAAAACCCTTTACACATAAAAAGATAGTTGGGACATTTCACCACGAGATAACGGTCAAAACCCTTGTAAAAATAATATAGATCGCCCATAGGAAGCGAGGGGGACTCGCAGAGCAGGTATCAAGCATTGATAAACATTGTGATTTATTGGTGGCTTTGCTTAACATATGAATCATCTCCGATATACATATAATTGAACTTAATTGATTGAAGGAATTGAAGAGCATAGTTCTATCCCCTTTATCCCTTCTCCTGTCTATCCCGACTTTGCGTTGAGTTGGGGGTAGGCAATCGAATCAAGCTAGCTAAACAAATTTATTCTGCTCACACAACAAATCTGAAACATGAAGTATACATTAAAAGAGTAGTGTTCAAACTTCAAACTCATGATCTTCCTGAAAAAAGGTCATCCGAAATGGCTAAAAAGGGGTGGCCAAGAGGCCTTTCGAGCTGTCATCCTGTTAGATGGATTGTCTGTTAAGAGACCTTCCAAAAGGTCTAAAGGATCCCCTTCAGAGCCAACAAAATTTTGATGCATTAGAAGATCTTTAAGTCGAGACAACTTGTCGACTGTTTCAACCCTCTCCTTAGAAGTATCGCTACCCAGCCAGTCCAAGGTACTCCATTTAATGTACTTCAGTCAGTTCAGTGCAGGCAGGTTAGCTCTTTCCAACATGTCTGGTGGCAATTTCCCCAACACTTTCTCCATCATAGCAAGGTGCTCCCAAGTCTTCATCAGTCGTAAAGAGTTCCTGCCCCACGCAAAGCCGCAACCAAGATACAGCCTACACTCCATACCTAACATGGATAATTTCATCCCAGACAAAGGATGACCTAAGGTCGAAGAACCTCAAATGCAATACATAAATGAGCATGGTATTTGCGCAAAATGGACTCTCGCTTTGTCATGCACTGTGTAGAGGTGTATATTTTGAGTTCAACGACCTGATGTTGTGTTTGATAGGGAATGGCTGCACTTTTTCTTGGGACAAAAGTTGCCTACGTATCAAATTTCTTAGGTAAACTTGAAAATCAAGTCTTACGTAGTTCATCTCTCTCTACTTATAGATGTTTGAGCTGACATTTCTTATTTGATACAAGCCGTTATCAAGTGTAGATCCACATTTTGTACTATCGTGATGATTTGTCATTACTTCTAATGTTACAAAGTAAATGACTCCTTTATTGGTGCGTTGGCTAAGTTTCAGGATCGTGATGGATCATTTGCTTCCATATATGGCTGTACTTGATACTTGGGACTATCTGAGTCTGGGTCGTTCTTACGTCCTGATGGTGTGGTACGAGCTGGTAGAGATACGATCTGGGTTGTGGACACGTGTGCTGTAGTGATATGAATGTAGAATGGAGGGTACTTACACAGTCCCCTTTGTTTTATTTATTCTTTGGACAGCTGTGGTGTGAAGCTCTGAGCAGCCATTAATAGCAGGTCGATCGCGACTTGTACAGTATAATGGAATTGAAGTTTTAGGGTACCGATAGGTTTGGTTTTTGGTGGAGAGGAAAACCGTTGGGTTCAATAGTGGGGAGGAGTGGTGAATTAGTGGAGGCTGGTGGTGGTTGACTGGTGGGAGAGGCGCTGTGAGGAGGAAGATGAACAATGCGATTTTAGTTTTGGTTTGGGCTTGGGCCGAACTAAAAACGTGGGCTTGAATGTTTTATTTTTTGAAATTTCAATTTGGATTTTAGTTTTTGACTTTGGGCCTTAGACTTTGGGCTTTTGGGTTAGAAGAGTTTGGGACTGGTTGACTGCTGTTGACCCTTGGCATGTTAACTTTGACTTTGACCAGGGTTGACTTTGACCAGAGTTAACTTTTAACCTGGGTTGACTTTGACCAGTTGACCTAATTTGACCTTTGACTTGACTAAGATTAGGTCTATTAGGATAGGTCTAGGGCTATTAGCATGCTTGTCTTTAGGCTAAGACCCTTCTATATACGTGTGTACGTGTATTAACTACTATGTGATATTTCAGCTTTTATGATATACGACGTTATGACACTTAGACATCGATATATTAATAACGCGTAAACAATAATACAAGAAACAAGATACTCCTCCGTTCTCTGTAATAATATATGCAATAAAATTCAATAATGAGTAAAAATATTTACCGCAACCTTTTATATCTCTCCACGCATCAAGTTTTGGAAATGAGACTTATGACTGAAGATGTCATGTGATAGGTGGGCATTTATTGAATGTGTCATAAATGGCCCGTTAGCGTTATAATTGGGTATTCATTGACTGTGTCATGAATGACTCGGGTATTCATTGAATGTGCCATGAATGACCATATTGTTTGGACTGCCCTAAAGAGGAACTAAGGTATTCGCCTTGCGGGTTAGTTATATTGATTTGATTGTGTGAGTGTACTTGGGTTTACTTTTTAATATCTATAGGATATCTACATATATTATATAAAATTTCTAACTTTCTTTACAGGAGGGTAGGACTTAAATAATATTTTGTGCAGGGATGCGGTCCTACCCTTATCCAGAAGTAGATATCAGTAAGTTTTAATTCAGTTACCTAGTTATTAAAACGAGTTATGATAATGAGTTAATAGAATGGAAGTCTTGCTTGGGAAGAAACTATGCCGGTTGAAATGACGGAACTACATTCTTCCAATTTGAAAAAAGATTAAGTTATGGGAAAATATAAAGTGATTGTTTGGATAATTAAAGTATGATATTGTTTTATGTGGTTAGTCTACTCATACCAGCAAATTCCATTTTGCTGACCCATGTTTGCTTTGTTTTGGCAACGTGGGTGTGTTCTTGGGAACATAGGTGGAAGGCAGTGGAACCGCGGCGTTTGATTTGGATTTGTTTCTGGAGCAGTCCGGGAGTTTATTTTATTAGGTCTGATCTTTTGGAAGTATATAATAACGTAGTTTCCTATTCATATGACATGAAAATACGATGTTGAAGACCTGTTATTCTTAGAATGTTATATTGATGATTTTTTTGAACGGAAGATAGTATTTTAATAAAGTGATGGTTGAGAAAGTTTGGAGATATTTTGTTGTTAAGTTGATTCTTTATGATGTGGGTTTTAGATTTTGACATGTGTTGTATCCACCCCGTCATAACCTGGGTTTTTAGACAATTGAACCGAGTGATGTTTGAGATATTTATATTTCAAATATTCACTTTGTTTGGTATCAGAGCTTAGGTTAGCCTAGAATGAGAAGGTCTATGTGATCCTCGGATTGTGATAATGGGTAGTAGGAGTGTTTTTGTGGTTATAAGTTTTCTTGTTGTTTTCAAGTTTGTTTGTTCCCATTTTGGATTTTGGTCTTCTGCAATTTCGTATAAAGTGGAGTTTCTCATTACATGGTTTTAATTTAAGTATGTCCACATGTAAGGTTATATATTATTGTATATGTGTATTCCTTTTAAGGTATGTATACTTGAGTATACACTTATATCTCATCTTTGATATTTGTTTACTATGACCTTTGGGTGCAAGCTATAAATAACATGTTTAATTAATTTTGATGACATGTTTTAGATTATTTCTTGAAGCTTAGTTGTTGGGATATAATCTCTTAACTCTAGACTCTCTGAAAAATTATCGTTCGGTGTAGTGTTTGTTTGGTTAATCTACGTTCTTTCCTAGAATCTCGAGACGAGATTCCTTTAAGGTGTGTATATTATAACACCCTTATTTTTATTCTCTTTTTTAATTAAATATATATAAAATTAAATAATAATAATAATAGAAAAAAAAAAAAAAAAAAAAAAAAAAAAAAAAAAAAAAAGATAAACATTAGAAAGAGATAAGGTAAAGAGGATAAACCTCATTCCCTATTTTTAAGAGGTTTTGGAAAAAAAAAAAAAAAAAAAAAAAAAATGGGTTTTATACAGGAGTTCACACGTAGAGTTTAATTTACACATAGAAAATAAAATAAAAATGGAGTTTTTCACATAAAGGAGAAGGAAGGATTCTTGCTGGAAATCTACTGATAGATAGCTGCCGGAGCGTATCACAAGTGAGTAATCATTCTTTTCTATACCCATTTTTAGTGTATGATTGGATGTTCTTAAAATCTATAAATTTGAGTAGTTAGCCTATTGATTTTTTCATATGGATTCTAAGGGATTTTTGTATATGATATGCAATAGGTATGTTGTTAGTGAACTTAAAGTGAATTGGGAATTTAATATATTGGTGTTGGTCTACTGTGGAAGTACTTACAAATTCTTGTACGTGGCTAAATGAATTGGAGTTTGGCCTATCATTGATCATTAGATTTATATTGATATTTGTATTTTCTACCCCTCTTGCTTGTAAATAGTGGACTGATCTTGAAAGAGTTCTAAACAAATTGATGTTGCACATACGTTGAGTTCATTGTTTTGGTGTCATTAGTATGGATTTAAATACTTAAGATTTCTTTTTGGTAAATGTTAAATACCGATTTGTTCGGGAGAGTTGTTGTCGATTACCTTTGCCTCAATTTAGAGCTGGGATAGTGTATACCTCCTTTTTATGAGGACTTCGTCTAAACATCAAAGGATAAGTTCAACGAGTCCTTAGTCTATATGCATCAAGTCTTTAATTAAATGTGTATGTGAAAAGTTATGACGTCGATAAGTTACACAATTGGAAATCTGTCTTTAGAAAATCAGGATCTATGTCTTTACTTGGGTATCCACTAGATAAGGAGCAGACCTCGATAGTTCATTGAACTTAGTCACGTACTCCGTAACAGTTTTCCCTCCTTGGGTCAGATTAAAAAAATTCTCAGTTAATTGCTCCTTAACCGCATTAGGAACAAACCTTCCCTCAAATCTTACCTGGAAATCCTCCCAAGTCATAGTTCCCACATCCACATTATCCTTGATAGACCTCCACCAAAATCCAAACCTACCGGTACCCTAAAACTTCAATTCTATTATACTGTACAAGTCGCGATCGACCCGCCATTATATTAATGGCTGCTCAGAGCTTCACCGCGCTCATACCTCAATTCCACCACTACCAATCATTCCTTGACAACAACAACTCATCTATTCTTCACCAGACAACAACCAACAACCAAGGAAAATACCACCCTTCAAAAATCGCAGTATTGACACCATTAATGGCTGTTCAAAGTTTCACAGCTCTCATATAACAATTCGACCACCACCAATCAGTAATCAACCAACACAATCAACATAATAACAGTTCACAATATTTTTCAGGATGATGTTTGTGCGAGTCGCCACCATTAACACCTGTTCAAGCTTTTTCCCAGCTTCAACATCCCAACCCAATCACTGATTCTAAACCCCCGACATCAACCAAATCAAAACAAACAACCCACAGCACAACAGTATAACAATTCATGGCAATTTGGTTCTTTGGCGAAAATGCGAAAGCGCGTAGCCAATACATAAGTTAACCACTGTTTTTACAACAGCCATCATCGATTTAATACCCTCGTTTTAAGTTTTTTCCCGAGACAGACGGTTATTCATAATTGTATACGTAGTTAACACTAAATAGTATACAGTCTAAATCAAACTCATACAACAGTATATGAACAGTAAAAATCATATTGATTCCATCCTCATGCAATCTACAGTAAACAACGATAACTTTATCAAAACATAATATATCTACTCACCTTTAGCGCGCTCCGACTATCAACCAGCTACCAGAAAAACCTTTCTTTTCTTCTTTCAGTAAAACCCCATTTTTTTTTCTTTCCTCTCTATAAAACTCTCGCTGTGTTTTTTCCCAAAAAAACTCTATGTGAGAATACTCCTTTTTTTTTTTTATGTTTTTAAAACCTCCCCGAAAACAAGGGTTGAAACTTATCTATTTACTTACGGGACTTTTATCCCTAAGCTGATAGTTATCCTATATTTAGTTTAACCTATTATCCATTATTATTATTATTAGGAAAAAAATAAAATAATAAAACACGGGGTGTTATAACTGACCTGGAGATTTAGATTGTGCGGCGGTCGCGCTCCGCTCTTTCTACGAAAGCAAAGTCGTTCATGGCTCCGGCTCGCATACATTTGCGGTTGGCATTCAGCTTATGCCTGAGGTCGCTTCTAGGTAGGAACTCTTTCAATTTTCCCTCTTCGACTAAGTCTTGGAGGTAGTGTTTAAAACTCCAACATTCATCGGTCTCATGGTGGTGGAGTTTGTAGAAATGGCAGTATGGACGTTCTGGTATTGCTATCACATTGTTGATATTTGGCTTGAAGTAAGGTGTTGTATATATCTTCTTCATGATATAGCTTAGCGTCCTGGAGAAGTTGGAAAATTCTCTTTTGATATAGGAGGGCTTGTGGGAATTGCTGCCCTTGTTGTTGTTGTCGGAGTGTTGATGGCTTTCTTTAGATCCTCGCTTGTCGCTTATTGCGAGGACTTCCTTGCCTTTGCATTGGGCCATCTATTTTTCGTACTTTATGTACTTATCGACTCTATAGTACAAGTCGTCTAGGCGCTCTAGCTTGTTGCGCATGAGAGGTCCTACTAGGTCGGAGTCGTCTAAGAGGGTGTTGGTAAATGCAGAAGTTTTAAAGCTGTCATTGAGGCCTGGCTCCATTGATAGGAGTTCTTTTTTGAAACGTCCTAGGAAAGCGCAAATCATCTCGCCGTGTGCTTGCTTCAGCTAGAATAACGAGTCTAGGTCGACTTGTTTCTTCTTGTTGTGGACGAACTCTACTGTGAACGTCTCTGCCAGCTTGTCGAAATTGCTGATTGAATCAGGAGTGAGCGTGTAGAACCATTCTAATGCTCCATCGTTCAAGCTGGCTGGAAAGAGTTTGCACCTCAAGTAGTCGTAGTCTGGAGCGCTGTACAGTGCAAGGATATGGCTGGAACGAGCTACGTGTTAGCCTGGACATGAGCTACCGTCATACAACGGGAACTTTGGTTGGATGAAATCTGAGGGAGGTTGTTTGTCTCTGACTTCAGTGGTGAATGGTGACGTGTTGTGCGACTGGAGCATCTTTTGAGCGATCTGGGTTGCGCTGGCCTTTTCGCTTGACTTCTCCAATCTCTGGGCGAAGTCTTCTAGTCGCTGATTGGTGGTGGTGGTGAGGGTTGTGACTGCATTGTTCTCGATTGTGTTTGGAGTCACGTTGTTGGTGTTGGAAGTGGTTTGCTCGCGCATAGTTTGGTTCTCTTGCTGGAGTCTGGTGAATGATTCGTGGAGGAACTTGACCTGATCTACTAGGGCTTGTAGTTGTTCCTCCATGGTGGTTTTCTTAACCAGCTTCGTGGGCTTGAGAAAAGAGTGTGTGTGTTTTTCTCAAGGAAACAAATTGGCAGACGGCGCCAGTGTAGACGAGTATATTTTGGGTTCAACGACCTGATGTTGTGTTTGATAAGGAATGGTTGCACTCTTTCTTGGGACAAGAGTTGCTTACATATCAAGTTTCTTGGGTAAACTTGAAAATCAAGTCTTACGTAGTTCATCTCTCTCTACTTATAGATGTTTAAACTGACCTTCCTTATTTAATTCAGGCCGTTATCAAGTATAGATCCACATTTTGTGCTATCTTGATGATTCGTCATTACTTCTGATGTTACAGAGTAAATAACTCATTGATTGGTGCGTTGACTGAGCTTCAGGATCATGATGCATGAATCATTTGCGGTGTTTGATACTTGGGATAATCTGAGTCTGGGTCGTTGTTACGTCCTGGTGGTGTGGTACGAGCTGGTGTAGATACGATCTGGATTGTGAACACGTGTGTTGTAGTGATATGAATGTAGAACTGAGGGTACTTACACATTGCAAGGATTATGAAAGTAGCAATATTTGTCCCGGCAACTACCTTCAAATCTTCATCACCATGAAAAACTTTGATAGCAATGCAACCAGCTTTTTGTTGTTCACGTCCGAGCATTTAAGCACCTTTGCACATTCACTTTCACTTAATGCACCACCGAAAAAGTCCGAGCTAAGCCCTAACATTTTAGTCTAATGATTCAGCTACTGAGGGTCACAAAGCAAACCATTAGTACCTAACTCATTGATGGCAAAATCATCTGATCCCAAAACCATAGTTGTAAACTTCAGTCCTTCCAAAGCAAACCAAGCTGTGGTTAGGCAGATCCTAATTAACCAGATTCTATCAAAAGCTTTAAGCAAACTCATAGTATTATACAAAATCCAACTGACACCCTCAGCTTCACCTTGACTCCTGGACAAGTGGACAACGGGAGTCCCTTCAAGTGCTAATCCCTTAAATTTTGGACTTTGGCAAAGTGAGTACTGAGAACTACTATCAGCAAACTAGAGAATAGAGACGGTGGGGTTGGAATCCTGATCTTAAAGGCGTGTACTCCTCTATACATACGGAATCACTAGCTGCGGTATACTCTCGGAGTCTCGGATCGGAACAGTTTATAGTATCTGACTTCATTTGAGACTTATATATTTCATCATATGGCCCACGGCCCACCTCCATCCCATCCGTTTGCAATGATGTGCCTTTTAGTATATGCTTTTGTTTATAACCCAAGAGGAATCAGCTGCACGCCTAATCAATCCGCATGGAGTTGTGCTTGCTTGCAGTAGAGAACATAAGCTGCCTTCAGTGTTAGGTTTATTTGAATAATTCGACCACGAAGCTTACAATCCTCCCCAGAGAAATCTGCTACACATGTTACCGATAGCTTTTATTATGATTTAGTAATCACAAAAGCCCCAGCGTGGTTAAATTGTCATGCTTGCAAGAAAGTCGGCCTTGCTAACATCAGCTTTCTTGTTGGCACAAGCATGGTTTAACAATAACTTAGATACGCATTTTCTAACGGATACGAAGCTATTAAGTTCTTGTTGGCACAAGGATGGTTTAACGATATATTAGATGCACTGCATTTTGTGAAGGATGAACTTGTCTTCCAGCTACATGATACAATTGTTAGGAATATACAACTTAATTGTACTTACTCTTTACCAATTACCAAACTATACAAACCTTTTGTCTTGTAAGTGTCTTGTACTTCTTAATTAAATCCGAGCCTAGTGTAGATACACTATGTCCTTAAGACAGATTTTCCCCTCACGGTGCTTGAAGGTTGATGGGAAACTATCTCCCAAGATAGAGCGGATTTCCTTCTATAGAAAGCTAGCACTTCAATTCTATGACTTCGGTGAACACAACATAGTATTTGACTAAGAACGAGGAGGGAGAAGAGAAAGATCGAACTCGTGTGATCGGTGTATTTTATCTCCAAATTCATCCACTATTTATAGGTGAGTGGTGCCTTTTGAAAAAACAACACGGTGACTCTTGGAAAAAAGTAAGCAACTCTTTGAAAAGTCACATGTTTGAAAGGACACACCATTTTAAGCATATAGCTTTTTTCGAACCGGTGCCTATTTCGAAAAGGTTGCACCTTTTTCGGCATGATGATTTGTTTCAAACCGGTGCACATTTCGAAGGTCGCACCTTTTTTCGACATAATGCAATTGCTTTTAAACAAATGCATCATTTTGAAAAGGTTTTTCTCACATTACGCATCGTTTCAAGAAAAACCCATTTCATCTTAAGTGGGGTAACTTGGGAGACAAACTACTCATTCATATTTAAATGGATTTGAGCAAATCATTTTTCTAACAATCCCCACATGAATGAAAAATTTGGCTTCTTCTATCATAAACATCGGTTTGTTTTTACAAATGAAAAGATAACGCGATCGAGGTCAAATAGCATGGGAGGCCTTGAACTTGCCTTAGTGAAAGGCGATCGGATTTAATTGGACGATCAATAGACTTCAATTAATGTCCTTGAACCGCCAACCGTTTGTATAAAACCTAGACAATCATCTTCACGCAGCATGGAGCCTCGAATCTTGTTGGTTCTCACGTTTGTGTTCATTTTGGCCTTGAACACTTCTTGGTTTCGGATAGTGCTTTTGAGACATTTGTCTTTAAAATTCTCATAGAAGCGGCCCCCACCTCGCGACTAACATAGGTGATTTCTATAAAGAATATCTGCAATACTCCACTTGGATAACATAACTTTCAAGATATAGTAAATCATTAAAAGCTTGACTTATCACGGTTTCGCATGGCGGATATGCAGCATCTTATATAGGAATGGGTTAGAGTATAATATTACTCTCCGGTGCTAACTCGAGTCACAAACATAATTTGGTTGGCCCATTGAACCTAGATCTTGGGATCTCCATCCAACTAGGTTGGTTTTTCCATTATGATGACTCTTGGTTGATTATCTCAAAAGCTTTAAGCCCATTCCCCTTGATAATCTTTCTACTTGCTCTCTTGTTAAACCTTTTGTAAAGCGGATCCCAATGTTATCTTTTGACCTTACATAGTCGATTGAGATAACTCCATTTGAGAACAATTGTCTAGCGGTATTATGTCCACGACGATATGTCGAGACTTCCGTTATACATGCTACTACGTGCTTCTACCAATAGCAGATTATTTCACGTCACGGTGTATACTGCTTCGGGTACGCGAGGTTTAGCCCAGGTTTGGAATATCCTCTAAAAATTTGAAAGCTCTCGCTTCTTCTCGGCCTTGTCAACGCTATGAATTCGATTCCATAGTGGACCTTACTATCTGCGTTTCGCGTTGAGGATTTCTAAGAAATTTATGCATCTCTCCTAGAGTAAAACACCACATTTGATGTCTTTTGAGTAATGCTTCAACAAATTTCCAATTTTTAATTAATTAATTCAAGAAGATACATAATCCCCACATTTTTCCAATTTCTCATGTGAAGTCAATAAATTGGAAAACCATTTAGATATATGTTTTCAAGTAAGGCTTCTTGTTAAAGAATGTCACATATCATTCATATAGTGTCGAAAACACTTCTAAGACCTCAATTTTGCTTACAAGTATGCTTATAAAACAATATCTTAAACAATCTTCTTTATTGACACTCTTTCAATAATAGTAAAACACATATATCTTACAAATAATACAATATTTTTAGAACCCTTTTTAGCACCCTCCATTCCTAACATCACGGAATGAAGCAAGGATTCTCGGAATCTTGGATCATAATTCCCCAAGTGTGACATTACCACCACCTTGTTTGCTTTCAAGAAGTCCATTCCAAGAATGACTTGAAAATGGTCTAAGCGAGCTACCATTAGGTCTACCTTTCTTCGCCCGGTTATTGCATCTTAATGTCAACTTCAAAGCGAGTCCTTTCACCGGTTCGGCTTCTTGGTTCAAGCCTCTCATAGAGCACTGTACATTACGCTAGTTTCAATCCAATAGCCTCATTATACATACTTTCGAGATTAGCGTATGAGTTGAATCAAGATATCTACCATTGCTAGTATACACCCGTAGTTATTGAGTTCCACTTCTACGAACATAAGGTCGTCATCGGGGACCAAAATGTTCATACCATTCAACGAACTAGTAGGTCTAACAAATGAAATAGGAACAACATGAATAGGAGAACTTGGTGGTGTTGTCATTTCTATTATAAAATAGAAACACACCTTCGTTATTTCCTTAAACCAAAAAAGAAAAGAAAACAAAAACAAATTTTGTTCGGTAAAGAAGAAGAAGAAAAAGATAATATATCTTAAGTTGTTAGGAATATACAACTTAATTGTACTTACTCTTTACCAATTACCAAACTATACAAACCTTTTGTCTTGTAAGTGTCTTGTACTTCTTAATTAAATCCGAGCCTAGTGTAGATACACTATGTCCTTAAGACAGATTTTCTCCCTCACGGTGCTTGAAAGTTGATGGGAAACTATCTCCCAAGATAGAACGGATTTCCTTCTATAGAAAGCTAGCACTTCAATTCTATAGACTCAGCGAACACAACATAGTATTTGACTAAGAACAAAGGGAGAAAGAAAGATCGAACTCGTGTGATTCGGTGTATTTTTCTCTCCAAATTCATCCACTATTTATAGGTGAGTGGTGCATTTTGAAAACAACACGGTGACTCTTGGGAAAAAAGTAAGCAACTCTTTGAAAAGTCACATGTTTGAAAAGACACACCATGCATTAGACATTGAAAGGACCGATATTTTTCGTTGCATATATGATCATTTGTTTTCAAACCGGTGCATTTTTGAAAGGTCGCGACCTTTTCGCATAAGGTTGCACCTTTTTAAACAAATGATCATTTTGAAAGGTTTTTTCACATTATGTCTTGTTTGAAAAAAACGTCGCATCTTAAAGTGGGATAATAAGAAACTACTCATTCATTTTAAATGGATTTGAGCAAATCATTTTCTAAAACAATCTTTTCACAAACTAGTCTGCAACAAGCAAAAAATGTGTATAGTTGAAATTTGAGTGATATTTTTAACTTGAGGACTATCAGTTGAATTTCATTGATATTTAAATGGATTTGAGCAAATCATTTTTCTAACAACAATCTCTTTCGCAAACTAGTCTGCAACAAGCAATCAATGTGTATAGTTGAATTTGAGTGATATTTTTTAACTTGAGGACTATCAGTTGAGACTCCCCCCACCCACAGCCAGGTTTATTTATCTTCTCATAAGTCCAGATAAATTTGCTGTCCCAGTTAATAAAACAACAGACTTGTCATAAGGTCAATTTGTTAGGATGAGAACTGTCAAAGAGCCCTTATAGAGATGCAACTTCCATTGCAGCAAGCTGGGGCGAAAATTTTATAGCTTCACCAGATGAACTAGGTGTAGAGTGGAGACTCCTTGAAACCACAACTCTTCAGATCTTTTAAATGTGTAGAGAGCACTAGAGGCCCTTAGAGCTCTTTAGTCAGTAGACTCCCAGTTGATAAAATCCGACTAAATTTTGTCACTCCAACAGCAATACATCTATCATGGGATATTTAGTGTGTGGACTAACGTGTTCACTCCATACAGAGCGCGATTAGATTTTCCCCTTTCCACAACTTACCTAGACAAAGCATTAACATCTGCACTTGTGTCATTATTAAGTTGCTTCTCTTTCAGACGCTCTCAAGTTAAGAGTTTTCTTCGCTTAGTTGGGATATCTGTAACTTCTTGTCTTACTAATTCTTAATATAAGTAAGATGCTTCATCACCGCTCCTATTGAGTTTTTTCCTAAATAAAGGTGTGATTGTCAGTCAGGAAAAGTGATAGAATCGACACAAAAACGAGTCCTTGAACCAGCTGGGGAATTCAAGGAGGGGAGCTATGGAAGGAAAGAAGATCTAACTTTTAACCTTACGATGAAGAAATCAGGCTAAGAAACAAGCTGACAACAATTAACCACTGCTATCCTGAGTCCTGACTACTATTTACTAGTAATGGTTTACTATTAAATCATCTGGTTGAATACCAAGGTCATGAACATGAAATGATTGGTAACGACACATACATCTCTATACCTGTAACTCTCAGCTCTTTACTAGGTCCTTTGATCCAGACATCCAGTCTCATATCTGACTTATAACCAGGGATTAGATCTAACTAATCAAACTAACCTTAGTTTACAGTGATCTGCCTAATTTTACAATCAGCCCCCAAAGCAAAAGACACAACAATTCTAGAATCTTCTTCAACACCACAACTACAACAATAAGACAGCTTAGGCAGCCACCTTAATAAGACAGAAATTCAGAAACCACCAAAATCAAAACTTCAACATCCACCATAACAGGACAGAGACTTTTTCATCTTTATCCAACAACAAAACTTGGCAAAACTAAAGGTCTTCAACCAAAATGGATTAATTGTCAATCCTATCATATTTTTCATTCTAAATGCCAATTTACTTTGGTATGGTACCATGATTGATAATTGACATAATTCATGAATTCAAACCAAATCTAAGAACAATATAGCAAACTAAACTTCATAATGAACAATTCTTTACATAAATGTCAAAGATCCAACATAACAGAAGTTTAAACCAACACCACCAAAAGTTAATACAAACAAATATAGGAGAATTAAAGAAACAAGAAATAAAAATCACACAGCTGCAGTAGTTGCCACTTTACCTTCTTGATTAATATTCAAAGCTCCTCCTCCTCCTACTTGTCTTAAATCCACTCCACCAGTCCCCACAACCGTTTGATACGAACTAGCCATTACACTACCCGGCGCAGCTGTATAATAAACTTGCCTCCCAGCACCATCAAACGCCACCTGTGCATACCCAGTCTCCCCTGCCCCACCTGGCCTCGCTATAATCTTCGGTTGCGGTGGTCCCACAGTAAACACCGGTTGTTCCCTGTAACCACCCTGTGGAACTGCATAATAACCTTGACTTACCTGTCCAGTAACCGGTTGTACCGCTGTCGAAGTTTGATACATTCCAGCTGGTGATGGTATCAGATACCCACCTGTCATGTACGGCGGTGGGGTTGTCGACACCGGTACTGGAACTGATTTTTCAGGTATATTCCGATGAACATAATAATCAGCATTGAACGCTCTAGCTAAAGCTTCATCACTATTTTTCTTAAACATAGCTTGCTCTTGGTTCGCTATATTCGCCATCTGTAATCTCTGCAACTCTTCAATCTGTCTCTGAATCTCCGCTGGCGAATCTCCCGATATTTCAACCGGAATCTGAGATTGTAGTACTACTGGATCTTGTTGGCGTTGATCAAAACCAAAGAGAAAATCTTTATTACTCTGAGTTTCAGATTGAACAGAGTCGGCTAACCATTGGTGATTTGGCTTATTATTGAAACTCTTGAAGAGAAACAAACGTAGTCTTGGTGGCTTGGGTGAAAGGCGATGTATACGATCATATTCAAGCATCATATGTTCAAGATCTTCATTATTGGTAACTGATATTAAAGCATCTAAATCTTCTCCAGGTAATTGGTACTTAAATAAAATGTCTGTAGAATCACATATTGAAGCTAGTTTGCTGAAAATGTCGATAAATTTGATATTTCGATCAATGACGAAGATTTTAGTATCACCACCGACGTAGGTTAGTTGATTGTCGTTGGGTTTAGGTTGGATTTTACCGCCGTAACTGCACATGAATTTGACCTTATAGTTTGTTGGCTGCTCTTCCCATGATGGGTGCTCGGTATCTACGTCACGAGATCTTGGTGATGAGTCACCGGAGGAATTTGTGTGCTCCATTCAACTTTTTTTTTTTTTTTGGAAGAGCTAGAAAGAGTGATGTTGATGGTGTTGTTGTTGTTGTTGGTTGTTCTATGGAGAGAGGGAAATATATTTATGATGGGAATGGGAGAAGCGTTGGTGTGACGTTATTTGATTTTGAGATTCGAGTCCACGACTGCAATGATTTACTAGTACCCGTCTAATTCTAATTACATCCAATCGATTCATAGGTTGTGTTAACGTCTATGTCGTGGAAATTATCATCCTTAAAAGTTGGTTATTTGAAAATTGTTAACCTAATCAGATTTTATAAATATTAACTCCTGAAATTGATTAAAATTTGTTAAAATTAGGAGTTAATTTATGTAATTTTGATTTTCCGCAAATGTCTAAGCTTATTGTGCAAATTAACTCTTTGACCTGAAATTGTTTTTCCTAATGGCAGAAACTGAAAACTGACAAAAGGCTTATGTAATTATTATGTCCGTTGCCTTTTCCTTTTCATCTTTCGTTCTGAGAACATGTCCTAGTGTAAGTGTATATCATGGAGTAGGTGAATTATTTCTCCACACTCCACAGTGAATTTGTTGCTAGGACAAATTGTAGACTGGTGAATGCAGCTGGAACTGGTAAAGCAGATTCTAGTATATGGAGCAACTGATCAAGGCTCGCTGCTTTATCCATCACGCGCCGCTATGCTGAGCCAATCCCAGGGATACGTTCTTATGATCTTTCTGCTGACTTTACAGCTAATAATAATAGCTGAGTTGAATATATCCCATATGCCAACTCTTTTACAGTTTTACTGTTCCACAGTGATGCAATGATCACGCAATGAAATCCAGGTTGATTGCCATGTATCTTAGCAACGCGGCAACCCCTAATTAGCTTATCCCAGTAATATCCACCAAAGTTTGATTAAATTTTGCTCTTCGGTTTGGTTATTAACCAATGTAGAAATTGTTCAGAATTACTTATTGTTTAGGAATTGAAACACGTACATTTCAGTCACTAACATCAAACTAACACTGGCTTCAAAATCTTGCAATCTAAAGGTAAAACAAGGACCATTTTTAAGGTCAACTATCTTGATATTAGAATAATTACTTTGAACTTTGAACTTCAATTCTTTAAAAAAAAATAGACTAAATGGCTAAATCATACATCCAGTGCTGGTGAAACTTGTTAATTAGGCTTCACATATAACTTGTCTAGGACTTATTGTATATATCACGTATTTGTAGAGTATTCTATGTCACTTGTTGAGGACTCATTGCGGTATGAGTGTATCACACTATGATTTCACAATAGAATAACATATATACTGCAACAAATATCTGGACCATGTGAATTATGGATGAACAGGTTAAGTAACAGTTATACTATTTCCAACTTTTCATCTTGGAATTTTCAATAGCAATTTTGACCAACTTATAAGCTAGCTGTTGTTTTACTCGTCGCGATCTCATCGTCTGATCAAGTTGTCTTGAATGCTAGAATATATGTTAGAGAACCTCACGTGCCTCTCAGTTGACTGAAGAAGTCAAGAAGATGTCTTGCATAGGCAACTACCATTTCACTATGTCTGGCCCATACACCATAGTGCCATACTGCCAAGAGATCTCATACTGAACTGCGATAGTGATAAAGAATTCGATAAATAGGAATATGAATACTGGAGTACATAGATTGATATAGAAGACTTTAAATAACAATAGTAATGAGAGTATGAGACCGATGAGGGTGAGGCAGGAAGATGAGTAATTACAAAACAAACGAATTTGGAGGAGGAACAAGAAGAAGAAGACTTTATATTATTGGAAGTTTGAAACAAGTGTGACCACCACCGCAACGCCAACTTAGTGACAGTTGTTAGTTATAACTTATATATTACAAACTCCACTCGAGACTCAAGTTGCTCCACACACCATTCTCGGCGTAATTGTCTCCCATAGTTGTTGCCGGCAGTGTTCGTGAGTCCGAATGAAACTTCGGATTCTACCCAATATTTGAATTTTTCAAAAAATTTGAATTTCAAATATAGAGGTGAAATATTGAATATTCTGAAATTACTTTAAATTCCAAATATGATAGGGTCGAAATTTGATGAATTTCGCTTTTTAGATTTGTCAGAATTCTAAAAATTTCGAAATCCCGAACCATGGTTGCAGGTGACTTTGTGAGCTGTTTTCTTCTGTACACACTCTGATTGTGAATCGTTACTGTCAAACTTTATATAATTTTCTAAGAAACTCATATATGAACTCCATTTTATATGAACTCTACCACCAAAAGTGAAATTATTATATGAATTGAGTGTTGTTGTTGTTGTTGTTATTTTTTTAAGATAGTCTTCTCATAATAGAAAATCTCCCTACAAAAAATTAGCTTAAATGAAAATGTTTAACTTTGTCAAAAATTGTTTTGAAATTTAAAAAATTTGAACCGTTGAATAATTGTATGACATTGTAAGCAAATTTTGATACGTCTAGACATTTGTGTTTATTTTTTCTAAGGATGTTCTATATTGTGAAGAGAATATCTCTACTAAAAACCAACTTTTAAATTTATTGTTTTTCATAGTGGAGGTTTTTTAGAATTCGTATAAATAGAGTTCATATAACAGGCAGAATTTTCTAATGGTTATAATGTTGGTAACGATGAGAAGGCATTTAAGACCTAGTGGCAGAGCCAATTGGGGTAGATGGAATCAAGGTCCAAAATATCAAATTCGGTGAATATTTTGATGTATCCAAAAACCGATATATATCATAAATATCATATATATCTATTTTTTTATTGACCAGTCAAAATTTTGTTTTGTATGTCGATATATCAAAAATATCATTGATTATATCGGACATATAGTTGATTATATCATAAATATCATTAATATATCGGTCAAAGTCAACAATATATCAATCAAAGTCAATAATATCGGTCAAAGTCAACAATTTATATCGGATATATCATATATATTGGTCGATATATATCGTTATATCAAAATTATGATATATATGGAAAAAAAATTCAATATTCGGTTGAAATATATCAAATATATCTATATCGGTGTATAAAAAAAATATATATATATCGGCAATATTTTGGGCCTTGGATGGAATCACATGAGTACATGACAGCCGATTTCTAGACCACGTAAATGTGTTAGGGGCTTAGGGCCTTAGCTAGGAGATCGGTTGATCATCACCTGGAACAACACGAGTACATGTCATAGCCGAATCTGGACCGTGTAAATGTGTTAAGGCCTTCGAACTTAGGATAGATATATATATTGGGTGTCCGGCCTCCGATCCGTAGTGAGCACTTGTTTCTATTGAGCCCATGTATGACAACTTTGGCAAAAAAACGTTGACATAGTCCAAGTCCAAAACTATTTATTTTGATTTCCTTAATAAGTTCTTTTTTAGGTCAGTCATCCAATCATAGGGATTCCAAGCCAAATTTAGATAAAAATATATTATCTTATCGAATTTCAATACAGCCAAATTTAGATAAAAATATAGCCAAATATAGTAAACTCTATATTATCAAATTTCAATATATTATTTGAATTGGTTCAAAGTTGGTAAATATTTCGTGCATTTTCCAAATTAAAAATGATTGTATATAAGGTGAATATTCAATTAGGTTATGAGTGAGATTTAGTTATTCTTTCGTCATTTTTATATACTCATTATAGAGCATAGAGATAGAGATTTCTATATTAAAGCATAATACATTTTATGTGGACTATCTCTTTCCTAGGTAGTGCATTCTTGAGAAAGAGGTATGTCACGTGGACACTCTTAAATCATAAGAAATTTCATAATACAACATGAGCTCTTAATCTTAAAAGTTTCCTAATACAACTACAACTCTAATAAGTAAATCAACATCTCTCAAGGAAGTTTTATACAACTCCAATCGCTAAATCAACTCTAAAAAATTATGCTAATAATTATCCATTGAATTCCTCACAAAAATTTATGGGTTGTGAATTTTAGAAATGATTCCGCCATATGGACGAGTCTAAAACCTTGTCTTCATATTAAAGCTCCCACAAATGGTATTTTTCGAGCTCTATTAAAATTCTACATCATCATCTCCTATTGAAAATGAAATTCCTCCTCCTATTTTATATATATATATATATATAACACTTCTAACTAAAACGAGAATCCTTCTCCTATTAAAATGGGAATTCATTTTCTATTGAAAAAGAAAAATCTAACATATCTAATTAAGTCAACTATTAAAACGGAGTCCCTCTCCCAATTAAAAAATGGGTTTTTAAAACCTAATTAAAATAATTTGTTACGAAATTAAAACGTTAGCGACGAAAACAAGAATCACGATTTGTTAGAAAATTGCTATGTGTATAGTTATAATTGTTGAATAAGTTTTCAAAAGAGAGTAAAATTCTAATACTTCTAATTAAAATGTGAATCATTCTCTTATTATAATGTGAATTTCTCTCCTATTGAAAAAGAAAAATCTAACACTTCTAATTAAAACGGAAATCTTTCTCCTATTAAAAATGGGAATTACACTTCTAAATTAAAACGGGATCCCTCCCCAAAAAAAAAAAAGGTTTTTAAAACTTATTTAAAACAATATGTCGAGGAATTAAAACGGGTTTTAAGACTTTTGATTAAAACACTTTGTTAGAAAATTAAAACAGGTTAGCAACGAAAACATAAATCACGATTTATTAGAAATTTTATATATGTATAGTTATTATTCTTAAGCGAGTTTTCAAAAGAGCCGGTGCGTATACACGGGTCTACCTTCTAGTGAATATTAAAGCTCTCACAAAGGGTATTTTTCGAGCTTTCTTAAAATTCCATGTCATTAACTCCTATTAAAACGGAAATTTCTCTCTTATTGTAAAGAGAAATTATAACATTTTTAATTAAAACGGAAATTCTTCTCCTATTATCCTCTTCTATTGAAAAAGAAAATCTAATACTTCTAATTAAAATGTGAATCCTTCTCCTATTAAAAATGGGAATCACACTTCTAAATTAAAATGGGATCCCTCATCCAATTAAAAAACGGATTTTTAAAATTTTATTAAAATAATTTGTCATGAAATTAAAACAGGTTAGCGACAAAAACATAAATTATGATTTGTTAGAAAATTTCTATATGTATAATTATGATTGTTGAACAAGTTTTTAAAATATCTGGTGCGTATGCACGGGTCTACATTATAGTCTTAACATTAAAGATCCCACAAAGAGTATTTTTCGAATTCTATTAAAATTCCACATCATCATCTCCTATTAAAACAGAATTCCTTTTCCTATTGAAAAGGAAAATTTTAGCAATTCTAATTAAAATGGGAATCACACTATCTATTAAAATGGGAATTACTATTCTAAATTAAGTAATCTATTTAAAAGGGAATTTCTCACCTATATTAAATCAACGGTTCCCTCCTCGGCTTCTCCTACTAATGGGTTATTAAAGCTTTCACTTAACGGGTTTTAATCAAGATAAATTTCAATATAGCCGGTGCATATACACGGGCATACAAACTAATATTAATATTAAAGCTCGTACAAAGGGTATTTTTCGAGCTCTATTAAAATTTCACATTACCATCTCTTATTAAAACGGGAATTAATATCCTATTAAAAAAAGAAATCATATACACTTTTAATTGAACGAAAATTCTTCTCCTATTAGAAAAAGAAAAATTTAGCACTTTTAATTAAAACAGAACTCTTTTCCTATTAAAATAAAAATTTCTCTCCTATTGAGAATGAAAAATATAGCATATATAATTAAAACGGGAATCATAATTCTAAATTAAGTCAACTATTAAAACGGGATCCCTTTCCCAATTAAAAAATGTGGTTTTAAAACTTAATTAAAACAATGTGTTAGGAAATTACAACATGTTAGTGACTAAAACGAGAATAACAATTTGATATAAAATTTCTATATGTACAATTATAATTGTTAAGCAAATTTTCGGAAGAGCCGGTACGTATGCATAAATCTACTTTATAGTCAGATTTATTTGTGTGCTCAGCTTCTCACAATAAATACGTTGATGAATACAAAGAAATGAAAAAAAAAATAAAAAAAAAAAATATAGAAAAAAAAAAAGGTCTGTATTACTTAAAATTTTGGCAAAATAGGAAAAAAAGAAGAAGGAGCAACTTAATTAATTTAACCCCATACAACTAATCCGAGTATAATTGGGGTGAAAGTAATTGAAGGTTGGATTGGACTCGAGTTAGAGCATCTTCACTGATGAACCCTATATTTAAGCAAGATTTTCAATCAAATGAATCATCAAACATTTGATAATACCTAGTGTCCTATTTTTCGACCTCTATATATTTGAGATGTCAGGAAACCTTAGGTGTTATCAAATAAAAATGATATTACGTAATTGTTATCCTATTAGGGTCTGGGACTCAACTTTATTTCACTCAAGTTTTACTTATTTTTCTGACTCTTGGATCATCTTAATCTAATGGTACAAAATTGAACATAGTAACGCATTTTAAGCATGACGTCATGTAGGTCCCTTATCATTTATTTCTTTCTTCACGTTTGTCCCTGCAAAAAATTCTCTTCTCACCCTCACTCGTCCATCTTCACTCTCAAGTCTATATTTGATTCTTCGAGGGAAAAAAAATATTGTCTCATGATTTAATATATGTTAGTACCAATATATTGAAACCAAGTTTGCAAGAGTTTTGTTTATACCAACAAAGCAGTATAAGTGTTACCTCTCAATGCTTAATTCGCAACGTATTCTGTCTTCTATTTCAGTTCTACAAAGTGTGTGAATACAAAGGTCAAACAATGGAGAAGAAGGGTCTTGCACTCTCTTGTTATAGAAGAAAAATAAGAATGAAGAGAGAAGAAAAAGAAAATAAAAGTTAATTTAATACCATGGAGTCAATATGACGTCATATAAGAACCATGTTAATTTGGTTAAATGAGTTAGACAAGAGTCGTTAGATTAAGATGATCCAAGAGTAAAAAAAAAGAGAGTAAAACTTGAGTCAAGTAAAGTCGAGTCCCAGGAACCGGACCCTTGTTATTAATGCTTGCAATACTGGCCAACCAAAGTTTCAACCTAAAATTACCAACATTAATCATTTCACCTAATTCACGTAGACAAATATAAACTTGAACAGAGTTTAGCTACAACTATATAAACCCCTAAAACCAGGCACTAAGGGGTTGTTTGTTTTTTTTGAATTCAGCATTCAGAACCTCTTAAACTTAAGTTTTAAGCATTCAGAGGCTCAAAACTTGTTTGTTTTTTTTAAATAGTTTAAGCATCCAGTGGTACTTTTAGCATTTAGCATTCAGCACCAAAATTTATTCTGAATGCTGAATTCTAATACTTGAAACAAGAAGTCCCTTCTTGCCCTTTCTTAAGAACCCAATCTTAAGAACCCATCTACTTTCCTACCTTGACTTTTATGGCTTCAAAATAAGTTCTTCAAAATTTGATGTTGGCGTCACGGGTTTTTTCATTTTTTTGGGTGAATGATATCCACTTTGTTAAAAATAGAATTACATATATATATTATGAAAATAAACAAAATATGAAAATAAACCGTTAAAATATATTTGTGAAAACATATTTTAAATAAATTTATTTATCATTTATTTTTTTCGATAATCCATCTCTTCTCCTCAAATATAATATATATTTTATTTAACAAGAAATCAAGTTAGTGTTTAAAATAGATAGCATGAGTAAAATTGTCCGAATGATTTATATTCAAAACTCGTGAGCGTGTTATTTTAACATAAAACAAACATGTTTTTTAGAATTCAGCAATCAGCATTTAGCATTCAGAGAATGAGCCATTCATCATTCAGCATTCATAGGCTCAGAAAAACAAACGACCCCTAAGTTGATTATTGCACCAAAATGGACAACTGCCTAAACATTAGTTTTTCATAAATGTGTAATTTATAATACTATTCAGTTATAATGATTTATTCAGTTACAAATGTATGTAACCATGTATATGTCTTTTGTAACTCAAACTTGGAAAAGAAGGTTTTGAGGTTACTACTATTTGTCGTCTTCTTAGTAGATATATATTATTTAATTGATGACGAAAGCTGAGTTTGGTGGAGAAGTGGATTTTTCTATAAGGCTAACTCCAATGGTTTGGTGCGCCAAAACACCAAACCACAATAACACAGTAGATACAGTTAGTGAGATAGCGAAATCAAATCCAATGGTTTATTTTTGAATAAGTGACAATGGCGTGCAACACAAAATATTAAATATCGTTAAAAAAAAAGTTTTTTTTTTTGGACGCCATCACCGATGGCGGGCAAGAAATAAAAAAACCAAACTTTTTTGCACGCCATCACCCGGTGGCGTGGAGTTATTTATCTTCCTATATTGCCCTTTAAAAAAAACCATAACACAAAATAAATAAAAAAAAAACCAAAAACCAAGTTTTTATGCGCCATCACAATTGGCGTGTAAAAAAACCCCAAAACCTTTATGCGCCATCACCCGATTGGCGTGTAAAAAAAACCAAAAAATCAAGTTTTTGTTTATGCACGCCATCACCCGATTGGTATGTAGTTATTCTCCCGAAAAAAAAAAAATAAAAAAAAAAATCGCTCTCTCTCACTAAAAAAAAAAAAATCGCTCACTCTAAATCGCTCTCACACTCACCTTTTGTTTAGAAAATCACTCTCACACTCACACTCACCTCTAAATCGCTCACTCTAAGCAATCACATGCCACACTCACTCTTAATTTTCTTGGAAGGTAGAGTCTGAGGCACAAGATTTGCTTGAAAAGTGTCCTCCTCATATCCACGGAAATTCTGGCATTTTAAAACTTTTTTCATCGCCAAAAGGTAAGACCTGTTATAACTTCTAAGAATTGAGCTTGTGGCATGTGATTGCAATATACTGTATTGTCTTTGATATTTTTCATGGATATTATCTAACTTTTTTTCTGCAATACAGCGGGGATAAAATCCAAAAAGAAGAGAGAAAAAAAGAAATATATGAAGGGAAAATAAGGAGGAAGTAGGGAGGAGAAAGTGGAGAGAACAGGTGAAGAGGAAACCCAACAGGTGAGAGCATTTTAGATCTTGGGTTACACATATTTGTTTGTTAACGTAGTATATTTTGTTGTTGGTGCTGATATTACAATTATTTTGGGGGGAAAAGTAATTGAAAAGGCATGTAAGTATGTCATGGATTAGAGTGACTTTGCAATCAAAGCTCAGCATGAACGTTACATAAAGCTTAGATCTCAGCGATTTATAATGATGTGTTATAAAACCATGGCAGGTTTCAATTGATGTGCTACAAGTTTTTGTGGGACAATTTAGTCACTAATAACTTCCCTGCAAGCCAGTTCTTCAAGCAGTTTGACTTGGATTCTCAATACATATTAGCGAGTTGCTCCTTCATTCGAAGCCAAGGTTAGAAACACATTGTCTAAGTCTCAGCAATACGATTGTGTGTTGATATACGTAGAATACTATAGTGTGGTCTAGTTTTGTGTCATACCATCAGTAGAAAGAAAATGTGACACTTAATTTTATTTGTCGTAATGCCATATCATCTAGTTTTGTGTCATATTATAACTTGCACTTAATTTTATTTGTCGTAATGCAAGACCAATTTATTTAGTTTCATATTATAAATTATGTTTAATTTTAGTGTTAATTTATTTCTCACCAGTTACAATGTCCGGCATTTTACACAAATTCAGAGGTAAGGGTACAAAGTCAAAAAAGTCAGGGACACCAAATGCCCCAAATCCAGAAGATGTACATGTAGGGACTTCTTATTCGAAGTTTGATCCTAGTTCTCATCAACGTGTTGTTGTAGAGGAAAGTACACACATATCCTTTACTCTTTTGAAGGTGGTGGAACGAAGGAAAAAGTCGGTAAGAAAGGGACTTTTTTTGTTTTGGAATGGTTGAGCCAAGTGAACTTTGGAGAATTTCAATTGATGCTTGAGAATGTTGGTTTTTGACGCCTTTGCTCAAATTGATATTGAAAAGTCCGATAGAAGTTAGTTGAAGCAATTGTAGAGATGGTGGGACTCTACCCACACATTTCATTTTCCATGTGGCGAGATAGGCTTTACTCCTCTTGATTTCTCAATGCTTACGGGGTTGCGTGTTGGAGAAGGAAAGATTGTAGCTTTTGATTCAAAATAATGAAGTTATTTTGATGAGGAGGTCAAATATTTACCTTTTTAACGGAGGATGAGATTTATAGTGGCAAAAGATCAAACCGAAGTCATTTAGAGATGTATCACGACTTATGCAAAGGTAAGATGATATTAATGAAAGAGAAATAGGGTTTCGTGCTTTCATGTTGTATGTTATTGGAAATGTATTGTTAGCAAATTCCCATAGCAAGGTTCGTTTGGGATATCTAGCTAGTCTCATTCAGATAGATGAGATCGGTAGTTATGACTGGGGAGGAGCTGCATATACGCATTTGATTATGTCTTTGGACTTGGTATGTCGTTTTGGCATTGACAATGGTAGTAAAGCTGTGGTGGGGATGTGGCAAGTCATTGAGGTAGTTAAAGTTATTTATTTTTTAAATGGATTTGATTAGTTAGTTATGTGCTAATATATTTGTTTTGTTCAAGATCTTGGTATTATTCCTATTTTGAAATGGCATGCACGTTCGGATACTTGAAGAGCAGACCAATTTCTCCGCTATAAATAATTGGGGTCCAACTTACCGTCATAAGGGTTGGGTGAAGCCCATTGTAATCTAAGTCTAGCGACGGCCAGATAGAGTCTCGTACTTCGAGTTCTATTGTATGGCTACCATGGGTAGATTCCACATGCATACGCATAAATCATCCATATGTTAGGAAAGCATTAGAGTTGACTAGTCGGCGATGCATCTTGTTTGGACCGTTAGTAAATGTCCGGTATTTAGGAGGCGTTTAAATTGCCGCCAATGGCGTTCCTTCGGTTCCTTGTGATCCCCCTTCGCGATATGAATCTTAACGGATGCGGACCGATATATTGCTCCAATGGTACAACAATGGCGGCATTTTTACGTTGATGCTTTGATTAGACAGGTTAGTGAAGAAACAATACACCGACTATTGGGCTCATGTCTCGATTGGGGATGCTTCTACCCCAACTTATAGAGGTGTGAATGTGGACTTTGTTGGTGCATCCGGTCTTAAAGAGGATGTAGGTATCTCACGGCCGATGGGGGCAAACCCTTAATCGCTTCATCATATCCTCCATTGTCACAAGTTGAGGCGGTTGTTACTCCCGAAGCCAATTGGGTTATCCCTATTACTTGTCGTAATGGTGAAATCTTTAATTTCGTGTTCCACCAATTGACAAAGATTTGGTGCCACATCTCCCTATGATGCCAACTTGACACGATGAAGTAAATTAAATAGTTTATTTTATTATATTTTTTGTATCAACATTTAATTTATTTAATTATGGTATAAATTTAGGCACAGTTGAAGACGATGTTAGAGGACTATATGCATGCCACGGCTTCTATGACTAGTTTTATTTGCAAAATGAATAGTGGGTTGCACTCTAGTAAGGATGATATATTGGAATACGCTCGTCAAGAATTGAATAGTCATGACATTTCATATTCTGAATATCCTGAAGTAGTTGCGCCTCAGATGACCCCCCCACAAGTTCAGACTCGGCCATCTATTTCAAGGGAGGATGTATATGTCCCTCATTTTGCAGGTGAATCAACTGATCCAGCCGTGCGTTACTCGAGCTCACAGGGAGAAGGAAGTAGCAGTTATGGTTTCTATTAGTATTTCATTGTGAGTAACTTAATTTATATATGTTTTTGTATTGGTTGAATATGTTTAAAATCATATTGATTATGTTGTGTGATTGTTGCATTATGAAATTGAGTGGTGTAATCGATGTGATCAAGTCTAACTGAAATCAAAATGTTCCCATATATATTATGACATTTAAGAGTGTTAGTTTAGTAGGAAGTCTCTCTAACTGAAATCCCTCGATAAATCCTCGCGGTGTCACCGACAACAAATAAAACCCAACCCGAGTGCCTTTAATTTAATCCCACAAGACACTTGCTAGCTAGTATTATATTGTGCCACTCTTCCCACTGGGAAAAGTGATTCAATCTGCACAATATTGGTACTCTTTTAATATGTATGTTCTTTAATTTATGGAGTTCCCTGGTTTAGTATTTCATACTTTCATGTGTTACTTAATGTGTGGAGTTCCCGGTTAATGATTTCATACTTTAACATATGTTCTTGGGTCCTCATTTTTTACTTGTTGGGTCCTCGTCTATTTCCTACTATGCGAAAGTGCGACATTGTGTTTGCTCATCAATAGTATCCCTCGACAGAGAATCAAGAATGCTAGCATATGAGGGAAAAACATACTAAAAGCTCTATGAGATTCGAGTTCATGGAGCGTTCCTCCGCCTCGGTCCCTAGACTTGCAATCATCGGATCCGCTAGACGTTCTCAAATGAGGCCAGGCCTCATTGTACCTCCCTTATTTCATTAAATGATTTGTAGTGTATACACGATACCTAGTTGCTAATATATTTCTTTGTGAAACATTCGAGAACTGTTGAAGCCTTGAAAGTGTCTTTAATTGGCCCTACTAGCTGATTTGCAAATATCTTTGACCATTCACCTATCTAAACTAAATTTCTTTTGTTAATTCACTCTTTTTGTTTGTTTGTTTTTCCGACATAAATTTTGATTATTTATGTAGAGGGTAATATTGGTTAGAAATGGTGATTCAAGAAGGTGTTGGGAAGGACTATTTTCATACACAGATCAATGATGCAATGAGCACATTCTGAAATGACTCACATCCATGTTTAAAAGCGATTCAGTGGCTGAAGTACACACATATGGGGGAGGATGATTTTAAGGGTACAAGGATCATGAGCCATTTAGATGGTTTTGCCACCTCTTCTTGTGGTGGTGAACATATAGTAATCATATTTTGATTCGGACTATGTGTGTTTATGTATTTTATAGGAATTAATATGGCTTGATTATACATGTTATGCGACAAAAGTTGTTTAGTTATATATTCTTGCAGGGTTGCAGTTTTCTTCAAGTTTGTATTTAGTCGTAAACATGTACGTTTAAGAGCTCTAAAATCTTTCTATCCCCGAAATTTTGTCATTTTGAATTCATCAAATTATCTTTGATTGTGCCAAATATTTGATTCTTAGATCGCTACTAGGGACTCTCGGTCAATCAAGGAGTAAGTGTACAAGATGTTTGAGACTATACCATTGCGATGTGGCTGCCGAGCAAATGATCGAAACCATGAAACTATACCATTCTTATAAACGAAGCAACAGTGAAGAGAAAAGTTCAATTCGTGTTACCTTAGGACATGGGCACATCGAAACCATTGATTCCCACTCCATAAAAAGAATCACAAGAAAACAAAGGAATGTACCATATCGTCACTCCAACTTCTCGGATAAACCAATGATGCAATGAGCACATTCAAGCAATTGAATGGAGCGGGCACTTGAAATGCACGACATAAAAGACTACCGTTCCCATAAATGCACGAGAAAGTAGCGTACATGAGTAAACGCACGAGTAAATTATCTCGGAAATATATAAGAAATGCACGACATAAACACATCTTAATTCGATCACGCCATTCCCATAAATGGTTAATCGGGCCATTTGCTCTAATTCCACATGCTCGCGTGCCTATTATGCACATATGCCACGCGTTGCAAGACTCTCTTAAATTCATTTGAATTGGGGTTTCGATCGGGAACAACTTCGCTATATTAGGATTTTCAAAGTAATCATGGTTAATAATAGGTTCAGAGTCTCCATAAACGTAAAGCGTTCAAATAGTTATGTCGTTCTTCCTCAACAATCATGTTATGCAAAATAATGCCGCCGACATAACATCATGGAGCACATCTTTGTCCCTGGCGAGCTTTGCCTCTAACAATTGCAAAACGAGATTGAAGAACCCCAAATGCTCGTTCAACGTCTTTTCTATAAGATTCTTGCATCAGAAAAATTTATCTCTTCTTGATTTAGGATTCCTTTTCGCTTCTTCACTAGTGTAGACAATCGAGGATATATACCGTCACCAAGTAATAACAAACGATTATAGTCCTTACCCATGAGAGAATAGTTTGCCGGAGGGGTTAAACCTAATGTTAGTTTGTGAAAAGATTAGAGCCACAAAACATTAACATCATTATTAGTACCGTAAACCAAAGTAAGCATGCCATATCCACATGTCGAAGAAGCAACCGCCGAAAGTACAAGAGTTGGCGATCCATGTCGCCCAAAGATATCTTGTCTCGCCCATTCCATTGGACATGCTTGCCATGTCCAATGCATCTGATCTAGATCGCCAAGAGAAAACCTCTTAAAAAGCAACCGGCAATGTCTTCTTCATTTGGAGATCTCGGATATTGTGCACCAAATCTCTCCACCACATGTTTGCAAAACATTTTAACAAAGGAGAGTGTTGTTGGATCGCGGTAATCTGAAAATATCGATCCATTGAATCATTTGGGCTTCCGTTTGCTAGCATTTGCAATGCACACATTATTTTGCGTGTGTGACGACAAACCGGGTTTATTAGTCGCATCATATTTCTTCATCCAGAAATCACTATGTTCCTTAAGACCACTCCTAATCCTCAAGAATAGGTGATCGCCATTCATATTTATCTTCGAAATAAAACTTCATCATATGTGGGATTGACACCGAAATAATCGGCCTTTAAGAGAGCATTTCCCGTTGCCCTATTACGATTCCTATAAGTGCGTCCTGGGACAGACCCAATACGGAGAGTTGGTTGATTAGAGTTTTCAATGATATGAGCTGCTGTAACAAGATTCATTTGAATTGCGAGTGCAGCTGCTGTCAACACTTCTTGTTCATGCATGAAGTGTCTTTCAATACGTCGTCTTCTCTGGGAATCAGAATCATAATCATTATCACTATCATAATTCATTTTGCTAGTAAATAAATTATGGAATAAAAATTGAAAATATTAAAAATTGTGTGAGATAGCAAATTGGTTTAATTTCTTGCCCGAAGAGTTATGTTATATATGCTGGTGGAGGGCCAGGAGAGTACACATGCAACATGCGTACTCTAGTACTCTAGATAGATTACATAATTTTTTATCTTGCACACACCCCAATAAATAGATTCCATGCATGCATGATTCATTTCAATCTTGCCCACAATTATTTATCTTGCACACACCCCAATAATTTCTTAGATAATTCATTACAATCTTGCCCACAACCCAATGACCCTAATCAATAGCGTACAGACCACGAGAAAGTAAAATTCAATAATTCAATTTGACCCTATAAAAAGAATGTCTTTTCCTCTCTGAAAGTCACATTCCCGCAAACATCAGTAATATTTTATTTTTGTATTATCAATAATACTGTCTTTATCTCTCTCTTTCACTCTTTCAGTAACAATGTCAAGCAGAAGATCATCATTTAGCATTGATGAAGACACAGTATTATGCCAAGCATGGTTGGATAATTCAATTGATCCAATTACCGGAACAAATCAATCAGGCAACATATTGTGGGATAAAATTAAAGAACAATTTGAGAATCGAGGAGGATGATACGGGGTTTTTTACAGAGGCACGAACTATGAGAAGTGTTACAAGTCGTTGGCAACTTATAAATAAAAATAGTTAAGTGGATGTTTGAATCAAGAGGATATGAGCAGTCAGGGAACTATTAAAATGGACATTGTAAGATATATATATATATATATATATATATATATATATATATCTTACAATGTCCATTTTAGTTAGTTCCGCTCATATCCCTCGCTTGATTCAAACAAAATAAAGTAACCGCTTTATTTATAAGTTGCCAACGACTTGTAACAAATATATATATATATATATATATATATATATATATATATATATATATATCAATTATTTAGCTAGAATATAATTGATTAAACTCAAACTATTTTTTTTTTTTTTTACGGATGGAGCAAGCAAAGAAGTTGTATGTCACCGGTCTTGAGGATAATAAACCCTTCAAATTTGATCATGCGTGGTTTATTTTGAAAGACTCTGAAAAATGGAAGCGCATTCAATTCCAACTACACCGGTTTCTCTCAAACTAATTTTCATTACTGGTCTCGGCTCCATTAAACGAACAAGATGGCATGGGGAACACTGATTCGAAATGCAAAGACACGGTTCATCAAAAGACCGGATTGTGGAAGAGACAAATCAAAACAAAAAAAAAGTTGATAGTCAAAATGAAACTTCTCTCAAAGAATTAACGACAATCTCAACGGGCGATGGAGGCCATTGAGGCAAAGAATCAACCGCGTGGGAAAAAATTCTATGAAAGTGAAGCGTTTAATCCTTCAAGGATTAAACTTGCAGAAAAAAAAGAATTCCGTGAGACATTGGCATGGGAAAAGGAGATCATGAGCACAAATACATCGACTATGACACCTCAAGGAAAAGAATGGTACAAAAACGCAAAGAAACAAATTTTGAAAGATCAAACTCTTCGCAATTCACGGACTCCTTCAAGAAATTTGCACTTTGAAGAATACGGAGAAAGCGATTGATTAATTTGATTAAGAATTTTAAATGTTTCGTATGTATTTGATGTATTTTTAATGTATTTCTTTTTAATTTGTTGTTTTTTTTATTTTCAATAAATGTTTTATTTAAATAATTAATTAAGTTGTTGGAATAAATTTAATCTTAAAATTGAAATTATAACAAAGAGATACAAATAAATCAAAAAAATTTAAAAGGGTAGGATAGAATGGTAATTGAACAAATTAAGTTATTAAAAAAAAAAAAAAGAATCAATTCTGTACGCCATTGTGAGTGGCGTGTAAGAATTAATAATTGAATTTCTTGACTTTCTGTACGCCATTGTGAGTGGCGTGCAACTTATTATTTAAATTAATTCAGATTTATTACTGCGTGCAACACTAATAATGATTTTTTGATTATGCGCCATTGGCAATGGCGCTGAGCATCTGTTATAAGCGTTAAAATTTGCAAAAATAGAAATTTATGAAGATGGCGGTATTTTTAACGCGATACCATTGGATCACATTTTACGTTAAATTTGATGATTTGCAGCACCATTGGACTTAGCCTAAGAGAGTCTGGTAGAATATTTTACAAGTAGTCTAGTAGTTAAGGGTAGTTAAGGGTTTGTGATACAACTCACAGGTAAAATTCTTCTATAGTAATAAGCAGTAAGCAGTAATTAATCATTAACTAAAGAATAGTGCTTCATTACTAAGGATGGATGCACAGTTGTGAACTGGAAATAACACTAAACTATAGCTAGTGCAATTGCTTTAATTTCAAATGTTCTGGATGAAACTTTCAATTATCATTCACTGAAATATATCATTAAACTTTTTAATAATTGGAACTACATGATTGAGTCTGACAACGTACACCCCCACGGCTCACGGGATGGACAATTATTATTTATTGTCCTTATCTTGGTTATCTTCTGCCCTGCTAACCTCAGCTACCACCACCAAATCATCAAGGACAATATCTTTAATAACAACATTTTCTGTCCATTTTTTTTTATGGTGGTGTATAGTGTGTTAGTTGAAGACTTGAAGTTACTTAAAACAAAAAAAGAATGCGTGTCCATTGTTAAATGTCCACTCTGATGACCATTTCTCATTGATATTATTTATACCCCCGAGTTGTTCAAAGTCAACTTTTCAGGTAGTCTCTGTAGCACATTCTGCTCTTTGAACGATTTGGGTAAGTTACTCGTCCGTTTTCCAAACTTTGTTTTAGTAGTTTTACAGCTTTTCTGTTTGGTGAATGAATTTTGCTATTTGATTGAGTTGGGAATGCTTTTGTTTCGGCTTTCATGCATTGTTTTTAGAACATGCAAAATGTATCTGCATTTTTTTTTAAAATTACTGGCTACGGTAAATATTTCAAGACTAGCAAATTATGCTATTTGTGGAATTGAGTATACGTTAGGTTCAGTCTTTGGAGCAATTTGTATCTCCATTTATATAGGAACAAAAGAGAAAATTGTAGCTTTACTATCTGATGATATTCTTTTATATCTTTATGTTCATGAGCAGGAATAACACTTTGGAAATGGGGATTAAGCGCATTATGTTACCGGCTGAGGAGGTCGATTTCACAACAGTGAAGTACGAGCGTGAAGTTATCAAAGGTTTAGTTCAACTGGAACTTGTTATTTATAAGCTCATGGATTTTCTGTCTTGCATTGTACGAGTTATTCCAATGACAGAGCTGGATTGTTATATTTTGTGGAATCGGTGTTTTGATTTGCAGCTCCTCATTTAACGGGTTATGCGTTAAAACTTTTTACTCGATTGGTCGAAGCCCCACTTATAGGATCTTTGATTCTGTCCCACATGAAAAAGCAGAATAGACTTACTGAGGTTTGGCGTTCGACACTCTTAACAATTGTTTGCTGGAACTGGTTGTATATATGTTGTTCTTGTTTTAAGAATGCGAGATTAAAATATAAAATGGTTCTATTTCACAGGAGTTACAGAATACCGTGATTCCAGAAAAACCCATGTTTTGACCTGAGTTCCCACCTCAAGGTTACTTTTTATCCTCAATTTCATTCCTTGGGTCCAACGGTATATGTCAATGAGTTTATTCAGTTAGCATTTTCATGACAATATAGAGCCCGAACCTGGAGTTATATTGATGGAGGAAGACAGTGCACCTACTAGTCGTGTTGAAATAGCCTTGAAGTGCCTTCCACCGTATAATCCTGCTACCAGCTGGAATGCAGATTCCTCCCCATTTCTCTACTGGAAGATACGTGATTTTGCACATGCTTATCGATCGAACCTTGTCACTCCTTTGATGGTAACACGTTGTGAAAGATCATTTATATATATAGGTTAGTTACTTACAAATGAAGAGATTGACTTTGAACATATAGGTTGCAGAGTATATTATCTCAGCTGTGGAGGAGTTCAATAATAAGAAGCCGCCAATGCAACTGTTGATCTCTTTCAGTGCTGAAGATGTGAGGAATCAAGCTGCAGCTTCTACAGAAAGGTTCAAAGAAGGTTGTTCGGGTTTTACATAGTTATTCATTGTTTAACCTTTTATATTATATGTCGTTATTCTTTAAAGTTCGAAAATATGGGATCTCTTCATTTTGATGAGTTTTAGTGTAACTCTTACCCACCTTAATAAATTGCTCACCCATGTAACTATGTAAGCTCTTTCTAATGCACCTTGGATATTCACCATGCAGGAGAACCTTTATCTATCTTGGATGGGATTTTCATGCCCATCAAGGATGATGTAGACTGTTACCCTCATCCGACTATGGGTAAGATTTGAAGCTGTCTCTTTTAACTTAGGTTTCTCAATTATAAGCATATTTATCCATGGCATTTTATGCATCAGGTGCCACGACATGGTTCGACAAGGTCCGCCCAGTCAAAAGAGATGCAGTTTGTGTTTCGAAATTGCGAAGTTGTGGCGTGATTTTAATAGGAAAGGCAAATATGCATGAACTTGGGGTTGGAACAACTGGAAACAATCCAAACTATGGGTAAGAGTTTGAAGGATTTTCTATTTAGAGAGTAAATTTACTGACCATAAATAATTAGAAGAGACAAAACAATTAAATGATTAAATAAAATTAATAAGACCTTTCTAGCTACTATAGGATGTATGAAGAACATACATTCTTTATAGCTTTGTTATATTTTAATGAATGTTCACGTAGATGTATATCATAATAGGAATGCTAGCATGCAGCCGCACCATACAAAACATCAGCAGTAAAATACCATTTTCTTTTCTTTCTTGAGATGCCAAAAAGAGTACTTGATAGGTGGAATCTCACTGCTTATGTTTCAATGGTGACACTGCATGCTAGCATTCCTCATCTAGTAAAGGCCTTTCACAAATTTATGTACTACAGTGTATAGAGGATATTGTTCTCAGTATTATCTGTGGTTTACAATTTCATTAACAAAGAAGTAGAAAAAAAGAAATGCTAAAGACATACATTTAGATTCTCGTGATCTGATAGCTCTCGATGTCTCGTCATTCAGAAAAAATGTGCATTAAACATGTCTTTCCATATAAATGCTCACTGTTTGAAAAGGAGGAAATACATGAAGAAGAGAATTTGCTAGTTAGCTATTAGAAGCATATACCTTCCTAAGCTCGTACCCATCAACACAGTATTAATCTTGGCAAACCCCTGAGAATTGTATCTCAAAGATTCTAATACTTGCATAGATTCTTGCCACGTATGGTGGATACAAGCTAAGGAGAGTTTTTCTCCTATTAGGAGCGACTTTTAACTTTTCTATGGAAGTTATCATTCTATTAAACAACACTTCAGACCGAAATCTACATATGGAGGGAAACCCCCCAACCCGTACTTTGTACAGACACTTGCAGACACTGAAACGAGTTTGTTTGAGTTTTTTGAGGGATTGAGGGTTGAAATGGACTAGAAAGTGGTACAGATCTAGCTAAGGATGGGCTTATGGCTGTGGAGTTTTGGACTGAAGTATTTATCGAGTATACATCGTTTGGTCTATATCCATTGGGAAGTTATTGGGATTAAAATGGCTCAGGATTGGCTTTGTAATATCTCAGCTGCATATTTATAGAATTTGAACTTTATTCCATGTACTTTGTTCTTTCCTCGTCATACATGGCATTGCATTTTCCTCTATGGAACTCTTAACTGTTATTACTTCACCAGAAGATACCATGTCCAGTATATCTTACTTCTGTGGTGCTAACTTTCATGATACCCCACTGTTATACAGAACACCAAGAAATCCGCATGATCTTGAAAGGTATACAGGTGGATCCTCCTCAGGTCCAGCAGCAATTGTAGCTGCTGGATTATGCCCGGCTGCAATAGGAACAGATGGTGGAGGTTGTGTCACTCACATGTTAGATATGCACATTATATTTTCTTGTTAGGATATTCTTCTAATTGGTATTCCCTTTTTGTGGAAAGGGCAGGTTCAATTCGAATTCCTTCGTCACTTTGTGGTATAGTTGGCCTGAAAACAACATATGGGCGGACAGACATGACAGGGTAAGTTTTTTTATTCTGAGAAGGGTCAGCACCTTCCTTCAGTTTCTCTGTGACGCTATGACACATACGAGAGTTCTGTAGGTTGTCATATAGTTATTAGTATACTATGGGGGCTAACACTAGCATTGTTAAAAAGACTAAACATATGATTGTCTGGCCTGGGCCTGAAATTCGTATTAGTATTATTAGATTAAATTGTAGAAGGCATGCTCAGCAATATTGCTGGATTTTTCTGGCAGGAATCACTTCAGTCTTGTAGTTCTATTTTGCAGGTCATTATGTCATCCTGGAATTGTTGAAATAATTGGACCAATCGCAGCGACAGTTGAGGATGTCATGCTAGTGTACGCTTTTTGTTGTTTTTGAATTTCTTTTACACTGAAATCTCTTACGTCTGATGACCTATTCTACATGGACACACCATATTTTAAAAATAATCTGTGTCTGATATGTATCCACGTGTCTGTGTCGGACACGTCATGGACACATATTGTATGTGATATACCTGAATTTTCGATATTTTATCGTGTCAGATATTTCGTATCCGTGTCAATGTAACTTAACTCTGATCGTGAGTTTTTCTCTACTCTGGTTCAACATGGAAGTCAAGTGGTTACATGACTGTGATTGAACTTTTTTATTTTCATTTAATGGTGACACTTTTATCATGAACATGAATATGTTATCCTCTCTCTCTATTGTCAATCTGATATGACTGATGGGTTATTCAGGTATGCAGCAATATCTTGCTCCTCTCCCTCTGACAGATACAGTTTGAAGCCAGTAAGTTTAGTTTTTTCTTTATTTTTGTTTTTGTTTTTGTTTTTGCCTTTGTTTTTTTGTTTGTTTGTTTGTTTGTTTTGTTTTTTTGAACCTCCTCATCTAAGTTTTTGGTTTCCTGTTAAGTGTCTACTGGTAAGTTTTCCTGCTTTCAATATGTTATGCAATGAGGTTTTGTCGTAACATATCTCAACATATCTTGTTTCCATGCATTTGTCAGTTGTAAATTTACTACCTAGGCTTTCGTGCATAAACAATTAATCATATACACTAATGTAATATAAAGGGTCATGAAACAGGGTTAGAAAAGTAAATCGTGAGAAGGGGTAGCAATTAGAAGCCATTCATGGCTTCTTTTCGGAAACCAAGTTTGATTACCGGGACTAAGAGTAAGGAGACTGAGACTTGAGCTTGTTTATGTAGTCTAACCAATCATTACTCCCTAGTGCACATTATAAACATTTTAGGAGTTGTTTTGGTACGTACATGGAAGTAGATTGAAACTTAAATTGATATATATATATATATATATATCAAACGAGTTGAATTTTTGTAGAGATGTTCTTTATGGTTAGTAGATCATATCCACAAAAAATTAGGTTTGTGAAGTTGTGGGTTGTTTTAGATTTGGTACTTATTTTAAGGTCCTTTTAGGAGCCGTGCAGAAAACTTCAAGGCAGGGCAGCGAACCAATTGCAATATCAGAAAAGAAAAAGAGATTCCTCTACAACTACAACTGTTTAGTAACGGAATGGTCGCACACAATAGCAACAAAATAAAGAAGAAAACCCCGGTGGTGGTGGCTGGAGAAAACAAGAGTATACAGCGGAGTTGCGGCAAACACCCACGACGATTGAATTTGAAGAGAAGAACAGTGGCAGCGACTGAATAAAAGAATGCAGTGGCTGCTAGAGCAGATTCAATAACTCAATTAAAGTTTACCAAAATTTATCCTTTGCTCCATAAAATACCACCCGATCTTGTTGCCTTTCACTAAACTAAAATCAACACTAACTGATGTTGGAGCTGACACAATAATAAAAAGATTCACATACTAATGCTTTAAAATTTATTTAGTTGATCCTTTTCTAGTATGGGACAGTATTGAGGCAAGCGCAATATATTCATATGACACTACCACCTTTTGTATCTCTAAACGGTATCGAGCGCAGTATAAGTTTTGTTTCTTTTCTTTTCCTTTTTGTTAATATAGAGTTGTTAATATGGAGAGGAAAGACGAGAGGAAAGAGAACCAGATAGAGAAAGAGGTAACAGAGAATAGTAAGGCCTAGGGAGAGAGAGTCACGAGAGAGAAAATAAGAGGTTAGTTATTTCCTTTTATTTCCCTATTTTTATTGCGTGGGTTTTTTAGTTTCTTTGTCAGTGAGATTCATTTTTTTTGTTAAGTCCGTTTAAGGACGTAATTCAGAAAGCTGGGCTGTATATATATATCTTCATGATTGCTGGTCTATGTTTTTCATGATTTTATTTCTACTTAGCATATACCATTTTAATGGTTCCAAATCATTTTACCATACATATTTTCAGCAAATGTGTGACAAATTTGTTGTCAACCTTTTTTGTTCAGGCATCCCCTTGTTTGCCAAATTTATCTTCATGCAACAGTTTAAATGATGTGGGATCACTGTGTCTAGGAAAATATACGGAGGTATGTATTAGTTCTTTCATTGAAAAATTGATATTTACCGATATTTGATTACAACTCAGTGATTTAGGGATGCTCTCCTGCAGTGGTTCAACGATGTGTACTCAACTGAAATCTCCGACAGGTGTGAGGATGTTCTTAATATGCTTTCAACAACTCATGGATGCAAAGTAAGTGTATGCTGACAATTTCTGCTCGCAAAATGTATCGTTAAATATTGAAAAAGCTCTTTGCAATTTGATGATTGAGATCCTAATTAATGCTTGTATTTGACTCAAGACAATAGAAGTTGTAATACCAGAGTTGCATGAGATGCGCACTGCCCATACTGTTGCATATGGCTCTGGAGAAATGTGTACATTGTTTCCTGATTATCAGGCGGGGTAAGTTCCCATAAAAGGATATGCTTTCTGAAATACTTAATTCTTGAGATTTTGAATGTTTGAACATACTATTAACTTTGATGCCTTCTTCAACTGTCAAAAGAAAGCTGTGATTTTGCTATATATTAAGAGCCACCTTTCTCTATTTGTAGAAATGCAGCTCAGTTAACACATGATACTCGCACCAATCTGGCATTTTTCCGTTCATTCTCTGCATCTGATTATGTTGCTTCTGGACGTCTTAGGTGAGGCGAAATTAACATACATAATCTGGATTATCATTTTGTTGTCAGTATCTATGAAAGTGTTGTTTGATAGAAAGAAATGAAGAAAGAAAGAAATAGAAATATATATAGGGGTAGGTTCTGTTTACAACACTTTTTATACAACGTTTTATACAATACCCTTTGAAAATATGAATTAAGCCTTGATTCCTTGTAGATATGATCTCCACACCATGGATGGAGATCATCTCCACAAAAATTGAGCTCATTTGAAAACGCCTAACCATGAGAAAAATTGCTCTCAACCTATGAATTTTTATCAACGGTTTAGAAATATCGATTTTGTAACTTTTTTTTGGCAAACTTAGAAATGTTCAAAGGACCCAATTTTTTGTGGAGATTATATCCATGGTGAGAACATCTTATCTACAAAAAATTAGCCCTTAAAACATCTTGAAGGGTCCGGTGGGGGGTATTGTATAAAACGTTGTATAAAAAGTGTTGTAAACGGAACCTACCCCATATATTGTTTTCAATTTTTTGGCGGAAGCATATATTGTGGAGAACCTTTCAGTTTGACAAATACTCAAGATGTTATGGAATAGGTATCTTCATAGTTTATCTTAAAGCAATCACTATATTTTGCGAAGTTGATCACCATGATACAGTTTTCTCTGTTCATTTAGATTATATTCTTACTTTTTAACATTAAAAAATAAGGTCAAAAGATGTTTGGTATGATTGATTTTCCTCATTGTGAGTATGCAGGCGAAGAATAATGTATTTTCACATGGAGATTTTCAAGAAGGTTGACATCATAGTAACTCCAACAACTGGGTATGTGGTTTCACTATTTGCATATGAATATATGATGGCTATGCAGTGTGGTCTCTTCCAAAAGGGTGGTGCAACCATTACCATGTTCCCAAGCATGTCTCTTTCCGACATGACACTGTCAAATAATTACCAAATGTGGACTGTGGATTAGCTTTTATCAAATATTATTCTTTTTTGCCCTCCAAAATGTGAAAGAATTTCATAACAAATATTACGGAAGTCTTTTGTATCCCCTCATTATAGGTCATTGATATGTACCACAACAAACTACAGAACATAATCCATGATGACACTGTCAAATAATTACCAAATGTGGAATGTGGATTAGCTTTTATCAAATATTATTCTTTTTTGCCCTCCAAAATGTGAAAGAATTTCATAACAAATATTACGGAAGTCTTTGTATCCCCTCATTATAGGTCATTGATATGTACCACAACAAACTACAGAACATAATCCATGAAAGGTACTATTTGTAAATTATTCGAAACCTATTGCCGAGTCCCTGAATCCTGTTTTTCATAACTCTGCCAAATATGACATGTTGTACCTGAATCGATGCGGACATCTGTAACATGATGAAAGTACCCATGCAATGCACTCATAGGATTTTTTTTCTTTTAATTCTACACAAATCTTGTGCCTTTTCATCTGTATATAATATTTAATCTTTTTTTTTGGTTCCAATGACAAATTAGAGTGACTGCACCTATATTACCTGTGGAATTAATGTTATATCTATCTACAATTATGAAGGAACAATAGCAAATTATATCTTTTTGCATTACAGAATGACTGCACCTATAATACCCGTGGAGTCTCTTCAGTTTGGGGAGACAAATCTCGAGGTCTCAGGTTGGTTGTTCTACCTTAAACTGCACTCTGGCAATATTCTCTCGGAGTTTTGGATACTCTCAAATAATGACTTATCAGAAGAGATGATTGCCTCTTTGCATAATTGCATGGTTAATGTAATTTGTAAGTCATGCCAAGGGTATGGGTTTCAGACTCAGCAAATATAGTGCTTTTGGCAACATAGCCTGACTCTTCTCTTGTTACTTCGATCTGCTGTTGCATTTCTTTAATTTTGCTGATGTGTAACAGTGTAAGCCTATTAAACCTAATTAGGGGTGTTGCATAAACCTTTTAGTCGTGCTTGTGGAGGTGCTATACTAGTATACTGCTATCTCATGATGCACCTCGTTGAGTTTATGAATTGACTATTAATTTATTTTGACGAAGTTAAGCATAATACTCTAAAATATCAATTATGTATCTCAATTCTCATTTTTGACGTTTGAATCTATGATTTCAGCTTATCTGATGCGATTCATAATAGCGGCAAATCTTCTTGGACTCCCGGCTATTTCTGTCCCTGTGGGTAAAATGTGTCTTTGTGGTGATTTCTTTTAGTTTATTCTTTGTTAAAACAAAATCTCTTTGTATGTAGTTATGGACATAGTTACTTGCTAATCTTAAATACTCTAATTAAACAGCCCATTTTTTTACCTTGAGGCTTGAAGCTGTACAAAGTTTATGGTTGAAGCCCTGAAGGCGGCTATAGCATGTAATCCTGATGCAAATGCTTCTAGCGTACATAGTCTTGGCGCAAAAAAAGAGGAAAAATGGGAGTAGTCTATGTGTGTGCCAAACGAGCTGGAAAGCGACCTAAACTGTGGATATTACCAATATGATAACAAAAGGGGGACAGCTATCCTTATCATTTATAGTTATTTTTGCTCTTGAGCTTTAAATTCACTTAGTTATACAAGAGTATCCTACTGCATCCATCAATTTCTATCCACACATAATCTTCTTGTATTCAAGGTTCCTGATGCTTTTCGCATTTTAGTAGATGACAGATGACGCGCTTGCCATTCTGGTACATAATTTTCTGTACTGATCTTGTCTCCATTTTCAGATTGGTCATGATAAACAAGGTCTTCCAATAGGTTTGCAACTAATAGGACGTCCCTGGGCTGAGGCTACAATTTTGCGTTTAGCTTCTGCAATTGAGGTATTACTATGCTACTTACGTTCTAAGTGAAGTTCATGTGCATTTGTGACTAATCCTATTGGATCTGTTAATGTTTTTCTTGTTTGAAAAGTGCACTTCCTGAAGTGTTGTTTCGTTGTATTTTCAGGAACTTTGTGCAGAATCTAGAAAGAGGCCATCAACATTTTATGATGTTCTAAAGGTGAAGTAAATTGGTTCAATTCGTCTCTGCCTTTGCTAAAATGGTGGCTGGAGTATTATTTGTAAGACTGCAAGTCCGCAACAGCTTATACTATATGTGTGACTTGAGGATTCACAGAGAACGTCTGTGCTAGAAATGTGTATCTGGTTCGTCTATTGATTGGTGAATAAATGCCATTTCTTAACAATGGCGAATATATTTCTTTTCTGCTATAGTTGGAGTAAAAGTTCAAATCCAACTTGCTTGCAACCGTAACAAGTGTATGATTCAACAAAATCATTGATGACGATTAATTTGATCTATCTACAACTCTAGCCAGTCTAGACCTTTCCATCTTAGGTGAACTGAATATGTAATACCGGGTGTCTCTGTGTCTCTCCCTCCCGACTTGGAACTAGTAGAGTTATTAATGTGTGCCTAGGAAGTTGCCATGCAGATTTAGCTATCACTATATGATTCAAAGGGAATTTTTGTAATTGAATAAATCAAGTTGTTTTTTAAAGAAGAAAGGGTTCTCCTTAGCTTGCCTCTTTACTTTTAGGGTGGCGAGTTACTCTTGTCTACTTGTATTACTCTTCCTTCGTCTACTATATATATCCGGTGTCAATCATGTGTTTGTAAATTTGTGTTCTGCTTAACAGGAGATAGCAGTTAACACTTATATCTGCATAATTTGCATCTACAGAGCTTCACAAACAAATTGAATTCAGCCCATTCAGGACTCAGGAAAACAAAAAAAATCAAACTGAAATCACTGGATAATAAATTAAGGAAGAGATTTGGGGTCTATTCATCTACACGAGTGATTAAGGATTTCATTAAATTAGTTTTGGGGTCTAAACTAAAGATAATAAAAATATTCCGTTGCCGGGATTTGAACCCGGGTCGCCTGGGTGAAAGCCAGGTATCCTAAACAGGCTGGACTACAACGGATTTATGAAATGAAATGAAATAACAACATTCTCATACAGCTTTAAAAACGAAAATTGATATCCTATACTACAAAGTCAGGAAAAATATTGAAATACCGCTCATATTGAGTTATTGACACCGTAAAAATGTACAATATCGACTACAGAGGCCATACATACTTAGTACTTACCCAAAAGTTGCTTAGCTTAGAGCAGAATCTCATCCATCTATGGATTCTTTCAACATATTTTTTCGGTTAAAAATAAAATGCTCTTTTAATGGTGAGACTGTTATTACTAAATTTTTTTTTTGATAAAGCTGTTATTACTAAATTCACACAATCAACTAGGTGACTTTATTTTAACAGAATAAGTTTGGGGACATACCCTATTTGCTATCCACAAGAGCTCATGTGCTGATTGGTGGAGAGGTTGCCTAAAACTATTTACCTGCCCAAAAAACTGTTTATCTGGCCCACAAAATGTTTGGACCTACGAGAAGATGCTGTTTGTGGACAAGTCTGTCCACAAATTCGCTCTTTTATTTTAATGGCTCGTGGGTAGAGAGGTCAGTAGGTATATAGTCATCTTGAACTGGAAATACTTTAAAACCTTGTTAGCAATTCGCCGAATTATTCGCGAATTGAATTTTTGAAGGGAAAAACGTATAATATTTCCGAATGTTTGAAAGATTTGCAATAATTCGAGATTTTTTGCCTTAAAACGAATAATACGAATTTTGCCGTTCGGCTAAAAAAAAAAAAAAAAAAAAAATCGGTTGCATTTTTGTTATTTTTTATGTACTTTATGTCTTCACTCTTACTTTAAGTCCTTCACTCTTACATTTTTAGTGATAAATTAATCCAAAAGTTTTGCTTTTATATTTTTTGGGCAATATTTAAATTGCAATGTCATGGTGTGTGTATTTTGAAATTTGAACATTAATTTCAATCCAAAAACAAATAAATGAAGATATCTATGTGACTATTCAATTGGTTTCAATGTTTTTGTAATTAAATTGTTTAAATATGTTTGTTATGTTGTAAATAATGATAACTATTATTAATATTTACTATCATAATATCACGAATTTTTTACTTCCGAATTTTTGCAACTAAACGTTTAAAACGCGTATTAATTAAACACCGCATAATTGCCGTATTGCAAATTTTTGACCAAATATTTGACCGTACCGCTTTTTTGAATTACCGAATAATTTTAAATTATTCCAGTACTGAATTTTTGTCTTATCTCGAATTGCTAACAAGACTTTAAAATTAAGCAGGTACATTTATTTATTATTATTATTATTTTATCAGCATCAGTATATATCTATATGAGGCATGTGCTGATACTTGTACATTGTTTTAAGCAAGGACCAAAATATCGCTGATATATATGATATATCGCCGATATATATATCGGTATTTTAGTACACCAACATCGATATTTCTGACATATATCCACCGAATATAGAATTTTTTTTTCCCGATATATATCGGAATTTTCGATATAATACTTTATATTGCCGATATAATTGATATATCCGATATTTACGATATATATCGGTTGACTTTTTGACCATTTTTAAATATAAATCCAATATTTCCGATATTTTTTGATATTTTAAATAGTTTGGACTAGGGGTGATTTCGGATCGGATCGGATTAACCTCCTTCGGAATTTTTCCGAATTTTTTTCGGAACCTAATATGCTAGCCAAATCCGATCCAATTTTTTTTCGGATTCAAAATATATTTCCAATTTTGGAATCCTTAGTAAATTTTCAAAGATCTCTTTATTTTCAATTATTTTTGGAATATCATACGCCAATGTTCATTGTAGGGAGAGAAAACCATGTCCACAACACCAATATATACAACAACAAGAATACTGCGACTTGTTTACCGGAAAACCCATTTTCATTCAAACAAGTGATCCAAGAAAAAATGAGAAAAAAAATCTGCAGCCACCAACAGCAAGCATTGCATTCTGTTGAGGTCTGGGTATTTGTAATGTTTCAATCTTTTTTTTCGTGTGTGGAAATTAAAGCGTGAAGTGTCTGCATGAATAATGGATTCTAGTCTTGGACTCTAAGTAGCTTTACATAACATTCTATCTATTGGAATTTGGCTTTTGGATTGGTCTGAAAGTCATTGTATGACTCAATGACATTTTTTTTCATATCATTGTTGTTATGGCAAATAGTGTAATGACAGTGGAGTGATCCAATTCAAGCGGAGAAGTAGTGGCTAGGTTATATTTTTGTTTTGTTTTTGGAAGTAAAAAACTAGAAAATGAATGAACGGTCGAGATCTAATCAAGTGAATAGTGAGAGAAGTATATATTTTCGGAATAAATTGGCAATAATATTGGAAATTTCGGATCGGCTATATATCGGAACTTTCGGATTGGATATCGGATCGGATCGGATCGGTTTTAGAGTTATATCCGAATCCGATCCAATTTTTTTTCGGAATTTTTGAAAATCGGAAAATCGGCCCATGAAAAGTACACCCAAAACCAGACCAATTTCGGGTCGGATTTCGGAAAAATTGGAAATTCGACAAAAAGAGGCACCCCTAGTTTGAACTGGTCACAAAAAAAATAGATATATCCGATATATATTGATTTTTAGATACACCGATATATTGATCGATATCGATATTTTGGGCATTGGTTTTAAGTGGTGGAGTGGGAACCAAGTTAAAGAGGAGACATCATCATCATCAATCATTATGCTTATTATTATATACCACCTTTGTTTTCCAAACTCATCATATTCCTCTTGTCCTTCTCCACTGTCAAAAAAAGAAAAGAAACAATGGGATGAAGAAGAAGACCATATCATTTCCACATGGCCATGCATGCAAATCGCATCTTTAGTATTCGGCATATCTATAATATAGCTACCTCCGTCAATATAGTTGGAAAAAGCCATTTAATATTGTAGACTTGTAGTATTGCTTTTAATACTAGTGTCCCTTCATTAATGTCAACTCCAACGACCTTTTCTACTCTTAGTACTCTTTCTTTATTTCCACATTTCTGCAGAACCACATTCATTCTCCTGTTTCATCGAAATCGGGTAAGATTTTTTTACAGTTTAAACTTTCCATATTCATATCAACTTTCCAGTTTTTTCATCTGTCCTTGAAGTTAGCAAATTCTGCTGTCTGTGTTTTTTCATTCTTATGAATTAGCAGATTGAGGAATATAAATGGTGAAGAAGATATTTAAGTTACCGGTTGAGGAGGTTGACTTGACGACAGTCAAGTATGAGCGTGAAGTACTCAAAGGTTTAATTTTAATTTTTGTTTTTTTGTTTTTAAGTTTTGGATTGTAATAACTGTATTGATATTGTAGTTTTAATTTGCAGCTCCTCATTTAACTGGCTTTGGATTAAGACTTTTCGTTCAATTGGCGGAAGCCCCAGTTATAGGATCTTTGATTATGTCCTACTTGAAAAAGCAGAATGGGTTTACTGAGGTTTGGTGTTCTACATACTTAATTCTTGGATTTTATATGTTGGTCTGATGTTAAGCATGCAAACTTAAATAAGAAAATGTTTCTTTTTCGCAGCAGTTAGAGAATACGGTGATTCCAGAAACGCCCATGTTTCGACCTGAGTTCCCACCTCAAGGTTAGTAGGTTACTTTTCGTCCTCAACATAATTCCATGTGTTCCAGGCTTCCAGCTAGTGAAGAATACTTGTATTATCATTTCTCAACCACTTCAGTTTATGGCCTAAAATTGATTCTTGTGATCGCGCGAGCATATTTGGCTCTGGGTTTATTCACACAGAGTTTCCTTGATATAACAGAGCCTGAACATGGAGTTGTCGTGTTGGAAGAAGACAGTGTACCTACTACTCGTGTTGAATCAGCCTTAAAGTGCCTTCCCCGTATGATCCTGCTTGCAGCTGGAATGTTGATTCTTCTCCATTCCTCTACTGGAAGATACGTGATTTTGCACATGCTTATCGGTCCAACTCTGTGACTCCATCTATGGTAACTCATTTTGATCAATTGATCATTGTGCAAACAAAATTACAAATCAAGAGACTCATTCTGAGCATTTAGGTCGCAGAGAAAATTATCTCAGCTCTGGAGGAGTTCAATAATAAGAAGCCTCCAATGCCAATGTTGATCTCTTTTAGTCCTGAAGATGTGAGGAATCAAGCTGCAGCTTCTACAGAAAGGTTCAAGGAAGGTAGTTCTTGTACTTTTACATATTTATTCCGTGATTATCCATTTTTATGTTGTATGTGGTGGGTTTGTAAAGTTCAAACTTTAAGGGATCTCTTCATACTTGAGAGTTCTAATATACTCAATTTTGTTAAGCTCTTCCTAATGCATTGTGGATTCGTGGATATGCACCCTGCAGGAGAACCACTGTCTATCTTAGATGGCATTTTCATGGCCATCAAGGATGATATAGACTGCTATCCTCATCCGACTAAGGGTAAGATTTGAAAGCAGTACCTTTTACCATTGCTTCCTTAATATATGAGCATACTCAGCTTGCCCCTTTATGCATCAGGTGGCACAACATGGTTCGACGAGGTCCGCTCAGTCAAAAAGATGCAGTTTGCGTTTCAAGATTGAGAAGCTGTGGAGTGATTTTGATAGGAAAGGCAAATATGCATGAGCTTGGGATGGGAACAACTGGAAACAATCCAAAATATGGGTAAGCGTTTTAAGGGGTTTCCTGATTCGAATGTAGGAGCTCTAATATTACCGAACAAAAAGAGAACAAAAATGTTGTGAGACCCAGTTGTTCTACTATAGTTGTGAGCTGTATTTACTGAAACTTCTCTTTGTTGTTACGGACAGACACAATAGCGTGGTTTTGTCAAACATGTAGGATAGCTTGGAGCTTTAATCAGAATGCGGATTTTATTATTCAGCTTGATACCCCTTTTCAATTCACAACCAAGTTCAGGAACAGTTTTTTACTTTCATATGTCTTAATGTATTTTGGCTAAGTGAATTTTGCCCATGTATGAAAGCTACCGTTCTATTAAACAACACCTTGGATATATTTGGAGGCAAGTAGGCAACCATACCCACTCTGATACACACACACGCAAATATGAAAAAGGTGTTTGATCAGGAATTAAAATAATTTGAAGGATCAAGGGTCGAAATGGAACACATTGGCAGTGTTGCTTTGGCCGTAAATATCTTTTAGCTAAAATCAAGTTGCATGGTTGTTCTATATGTTCATCTGTAGCAAATGGGTCAATATTGGCTTGACGGTAGTGCAGCCACATAATCGTGGTAGATTCAGACTTTCTCTGTTTATTTACTTTTTTTCTGCACATAGTAAGTATGGGTGTTTTCAACGGTAGGTCTAACCACTAATGTAATATGTCCAATATTTCTTCTGGTGCTAACATTTATGAAACCTCACTGTATAACAGAACAACGAGAAATCCACATGCTCTGGAACGTTATACTGGTGGATCCTCCTCAGGCCCAGCAGCACTTGTAGCTTCTGGATTATGTTCGGCCGCATTAGGAACAGATGGTGGAGGTTGGTCCACTCAACCACTAACATGTTATATATGCACTTAAATTTTCTTGTGAGGATATTCTCTTAATCTATGTTCATTTTTCTCGAAAAGGGCAGGTTCAATTCGAATTCCTTCATCACTTTGTGGTGTTGTTGGCCTAAAAACAACATATGGACGGACTGACATGAATGGGTAAGTTTTCTAGTTCTGAGAAGGGTAAACATCTTAAACTTGCTTGTGTATGAAGCTGTGCCATATTGGAAAATTCTGTAGATTAGCATACAATTATAACCATAATACAGTGGACAAATATTAGTATAAAAAGATTAAACATGATTGCCCAACGTGGGACTGAAATTCCTATTGGAAGTTAGTTCAAATCATAGAAGACTAGTCGCAAACTTTTTGATTTTTGAACTTCTATTTGGCAGGTCAATATGTGACAGTGGGACCGTAGAAATAATTGGAACAATCGCAGCGACAGTTGAGGATGTCATGCTAGTGTAAGCTTCTTTTTTGTGTATGATATTCTTTTACATTGAATCGTGTTACTCCTCAGCAGGATCACTTATTTTGTGTTGTTCAACATGGACGTCAAGGGATTGGTCGAATGCGATTTATTTTTATACTTCATTCAATAAAAAACTCTCATTATGAATATTTATTCATTAATCTCTCTCAGAATTGTCAATCTGATATCACTGACGGGTTGTTCAGGTACGCAGCGATATTAGGTTCCTCTCCCTCTGACAAATACACTTTGAACCCAGTAAGTTCTTAATCTCTTATTTTCTGGAAACTTGTGTTATATTGTTTGTTAGTCCTGTTTATTCCTATTAATTTTTTATTGGTAAATCTTAATGCTTGTATATTTTCTTCTCTCAACATTAGTATATTGAACTACAATGAAGTTACTCTAACCAGAATACCAGATAGACTTACTCTGTTTGAATGTGTTTCCCTGTAAAGGTTTTGTCAGCACGTGCATTATTTTATCCTGTTTGAAATCTTTGAATCTGTTTCAGTAATAAGTTTGTGTTTTAGCCTTTGGTAGTTTAACATTAAAGAAAATACATGGATGAAGTATAAAAATTTATGAAAAAGGGATAGGAAAGTGAGCAATAGAAGTAGTACTGAGTACCGTTGTAACTTGTAAGTAGGGCAGGGAACGGTCGGATATGGCCAAACCCGAACCCGAATAGTTTTACCATATCAAACCTGAATCCGATAGACCCGATCGGATAACACTAAAAATTTAAAAACAGTCTAAAACTTGTATCTGAACCCGACATACCTGAATCCAAATCCAACCCAAATTAAAAAACCGATATGAAAATCAACCCGAACCTGCCTATTCGGGTCGGGTTTGGGTCCATCCCGACTCGATTCCCTGCCCTACTTGTAAGCATCAAACTCAAAAGAATGATGCGCATGAAAAATTCTAGGAATAATCAAATCAAGAAAAATGAGAAATATTATTTCATATGGACAAAATTATACAAGAATAAATGTTATTGAGGCTATATGTTGTACTTTACGAGTGACACTGTTGAGTGGCATATAAAAAATCCTGAAGAAAGTAAATAGATTGGGGAACAACAATAGCCATTGAGACCTTAGATACAACAATTTATATGTCAAACATTTAATATGCTAGGCAATAGCATTAATATAGAACAATAACGTATTAACAAATAGCAAGGTGTGTGCCTCATTGAGCCTCAAGGCATATGTCTTCAGATGTGTGCCTCATTGGTTTGAGACTTAAGACTCTTAAACAAGCGTTTTTGCCATATGAGGCTTTAACGCACATTGAGGTGTGAACGTTGGTGCATTTTTTGTTAACATTGGTATTAGAAGCCATTTGTACCGTTTTTGTAGGAACCAAGTTTAAGTACATCTTCCAAGATATTACTACAGAGGATGGGAACCTCGAATTAGATTATGTAGTCTGAGAGTGTATGGAATCCTTCATGTTTTTAATCAATCATAGTAGCTAGCAGTCATTATGAGTTTATGACCATTTTAAGTATTATTTTGATAATAGACATGTAAGAATCCAGTGAAACTTTCAATTATTGTCTTTAATCTCTACATGGCATCTTTCCTTTAGATGCCCCCAAATCATCTTATAACTTGCCATACATATTTCAAATACTATCTATCATAGTTTCTGTCAACTCTTTCAGTCCTCCCCTTGTTTTCCGTTTTTATCTCCATACAACAGTTCAAATGATTTGGGATCACTACGTCTGGGGAAGTATTCAGAGGTATATATTTGGTATTTTTTTTGTTAAAAATGTTGAAATTGATAAGAAAATGGATTATAATTAAGTGATACACGGTTGTTCTCCTGCAGTGGTTCAATGATGTGTACTCAACTGATATCTCTGATACATGCGAGGACGTTCTTAATATGCTTTCCACAACTCATGGATGCAAAGTAAGTTTTTACTCTATAGCATTTGTTCCGATTCTCTTTTGTAAGCTGCGCTTAGTGAGGCTACACAAAAGATATGTCTAGATAATTAAGTGACATTAACATTGTACATGTGTCAGAGTCAAAGACAGTTACAAAATGTCCAACACAGCATCTTGTTAATACCCTGTGACCGGGGTAGCTGATCTCAACTCTTTTTAATATTCATTTCAACATGAGTTTTAGTTTGTCTCTAGATCAATTGATCATAGCTACCTGACATTACTCCAGTCCCCTCTATAAGACTATATAACCCTTGGTTTATGCCTATGTTACATTGACACGCCATATTTCAAAAATAATCCGTGTTGGAGACATATGGACACAATACATATTGTATGTGATATACCTCAGTTTTTTATATTTCGCCGTGTCGGATACGGACACGCGTATTTGTGTCAATGTAACTTAGGTTTATACAAAGAGTATGATATTTCTTCCCTTCACCTTTCTTCTTCTCTTTTCTTCCAACTAGAACTAGGCAAAGAAATGAGATTTTCTCGTCTCTCTTGTTGTTTCTCACTTCCTCCCCTTCCTTTCATCTATCTGTGTCCTTGTGTCTGACACAAATCATTCTGAATATATGAAGTGTCCACTTTATGTAGGTAGATAATGAAAAGGGTCTGTGCCATTTGACAACTTAGATTCTAATGCATGTATTTATTTCGATTCAAGAGAAAAGAAGTTGTAATACCAGAGTTGCATGAGATGCGCACTTCCCATATTGTTGCAATTGGCTCTGAAGCAATGTGTTCACTGGCCCCTTATTATCAGGCTGGGTAAGTTCCCATACTTATTGAAGGAAAGTACTTTATTCTTGGGGACTTGATCACGGTAGGGGTTATGCCTCTTATGGAGAAGAATAACCTTGGTATAATGATATTGTGCATGTGGAACGTACTTTTTAACTTCAAAGCTCCATTATTTTCTTTCACTGATCAAAATAAAGTTCTGATTTTGCTTCATATTACTACCTTCTTTCTCTCTGTTGTAGATATGCTGCTAAATTGACACATGATACTCGAACAAGTATGGCATTGTTCAGCTCATTCTCTGCATCAGATTATATTGCTGCTGCACGTCTTAGGTGAGGCGAAAGTAACAAATATAATTTACTAGCATATATAGTTTGGACTTTGGACCATCTTTTGTTCTCAAAAAATTTCAAAGACTAGATATATATTATCTGCATATTATTAGATAACATAAATATCTTATAATATCAAAAGATGAAACATGCATGTTCATAGTTCCACATACCGACGCTTATTTAGTAAAGTTGATCGTATCACAATGAAGTACTTTTGTCTTTTCATCTAGATCATTTTTAGCATTCAAAATTAAAATAATAAGATGTTCATTCCAACAACCTTCCTCTATCTGATTATGCAGGCGAAGGATTATGCATTATCACATGGAGATATTCAAGGAGGTTGATATCTTGGTGACCCCAACAACTGGGTACGTGGTTTCATTAATATCATATGATCATGAGCTATGTTGCACAGTCTTTTCATAGGCTATGTGCACGGTCTTTTGGTTCCTTTTTTAAGATCATTTGATGTCTATCATAGTATACTCCATAATATAACCCGTCAAATATAGTACTTTATTAGATTGTGTAAAATTTATTACGGAGTCCATTTGTCCAGTTTTTGGAATTCTTCTTAATCCAACACTTAATACCTGATCATTCCATCACCGATAACAGTGTCTGTGCAAACACATTCCTAGGAGTATTTTATTTCTTATCATATTTGATTCCCTTTGTTTCTTTTAGATATCGGTAGTGTATGAGGGGAAAAGAAGGTGTTATCTACTCAAGTTTCATTCTGTTGACTGTCTGGTTGACTAAAGGCTACTTTGATTTTTAACGTATAAATTAAGAGATTTTTTTATGATGGATTCCTGTATTTGGTACGAGGCGCCTGAAAAATCTAAAACATTCGAGCTTATTAGTATTTTGTATCAGAGATTTTTAAATTAAGATTTTAGAATAGTGCAAGGAAATCTCTTCCAAGAAACATTTGTATACACCAACTCGAAGAGGTTAGATTACAGGCTTCCAACCCTTTCAGATGTCACTTGTGGATAATGTCTGCAAGTATGGGAAACACCACCTTACCTATCTAAGTGTTTTGGCGCATCATATTGTGTTTTGCGGAGTGTGGTTTTTAACAAGTTGGTTTTTGAAATATGAAATGATAATTTCGTGCATAAATTGTGTATTTCTACAGTTATGAATGTAAAATATTTTTTTTTTTTCTTTTTGCTCAACAGAATGACTGCACCTAAAATACTTGAGAGTTCTCTTCAGTTTGGGGAGTCAAATTTTGAGGTCTCAGGTCAGTTGATTTGCTTATACTACACTGGAAATATGCATTTGTTTGGACTTCTTGTAACTCTTTGTCAGAAAGAGACCGTTGGTTATGAATATAGTGATTTTGTACATGATGCTAATGGTGTTGGTTTTCAGCATATATAGTGCTCTTGACAATATTGTGATACTCGTCTCTTGCTAGTTCTATCTCCCGTTTCATTTCTACTGTATAAAGAATCTGTTAAACCCATTTATGGATGTTGCATAAACCTCCTAGCGCCATGATTATAAAAACTGTGTTCTCATGATGCACACATGCACATTTGTTAAGTGGATGTTGCCTAAACCTCACAGCGAAGCATATAAACATTGAGTTCTCATGACTCACACATCCACATTCGTTTAGTTTTTTTTATAAAAACTTTATTTAGGTGATGTTAAGCATGATCCTCCAAAATTGATTCTTTATCTTCATTCTCACCTTTTCCATTTGACACAACAATTTCAGGTTATCTTATGAGGTTTATAATAGCAGGAAATCTTCTTGGACTCCCGGCGATTTCTGTCCCTGTGAGTAAAATGTGGCTTATGCTAGTATTTTCTTCGTATATTTGCTTCTTATGTACTAATGCTTGTGGGTAACTTTCTAATTGTAACCTGTAAATAAACCACCTATTCATTTTGCTACGAGGCTTTTGGTTGAAAGCTAGGCTGTGGAATGTAACTCAACACCTTTTTTTTCTTATGTACATTGTCAGGAGCCGAATTCTAGGGCAGCATAATAGTTGCTAAAATTATTATTTTTCATTTCCTAATTGCTGGTTACTTATTTTCTAGTTTTGAAGTCAATTTTAATCAGAATTTAATTTTCGTCTCTAGTAGATTTGGGACTCTAGATTCTGGTTTATTTTGCTAATAGTTACAGTTGATCGTAATAAAGGTTGCAGAGTATTAGAGGCATTGAGTTGAGTATTTAGGAGATTCTTGTGTCAATATTGTTTAACCTCTAGGTTCTCTAGGCAGAAACCCTTAGAAACTCAAAACTATTTCTCTTCTGTAACAATGATCTCCACAGTGAGATTGTCTTACCATAAACCAGCCCTTTTCTCTTTCAATGTTGGCCTCATCAGTACATGTCAAAATTTGGCTGAGCAGAAAACTATAACAATATATCAGGTAAAGAGCCTATTGTGTTTTTATCTGTATATACTGTTCTTGTTGAACACAATTTTAGTTCTTTGGTAGTCTTTCCTTGAGTAAATAAACTTAAGCTAAGCTTCTCTTTTATTTGTCCCGTTCTGACCTTGTCCTCTGTGTATATACCGTATCAGATTGGTCATGATAAACAAGGTCTTCCGATAGGTTTGCAACTGATAGGCCGTCCCTGGGCCGAGGCTACAATTTTGCGTTTAGCGTCTGCAGTGGAGGTAATAGCTTTTATGTAGCTTAAGATTTGAATTACCGGAAAAACATAAGATATTGTGACATTCGTTTTTGTTTGAATTCATACTGTATTTATGTAGTGCTGCTCGAGTTTAGAAAAGCATCTCAAACGTTGGAGTTTCGGTGTATTTTCAGGAATTGTGTGCTGAGTTTAGAAAGAGGCCATCAACATATTATGATGTTCTGAAAATGAAGTAGCTTGGTTCAGTATCTCTGTGTTGCACATTGGCTTCTTCTAGATCTCCAACAAGCTCTTTGGTGGCTGGAGTACTTTTGCTATGACGGCATGTCTGTAACAACTCAAACTATGTGCCGGCTGGAGTACTTTTGCTATGACGGCATGTCTGTGACATGAGAACTGCTCTATCATCTATGTTAGAATTTTGATATTGTCTATTGATTAGTGAATACGTGTCTTTTCTTAAGACTGATTAATAAATTAACTATCTGAAACTACATTAAATTAACCATCTGAAACTACATTAATCACAAGTTTTCTAGTTTTCTAAGAACTTCAACATGGCATAGCTGTTAAAAATATAGTGTTGAGGATTGTTTTCTAGTTTTCTAAGAACTTCAACATGGCATAGCTGTTAAAAATTTAGTGTTGAGGATTTTTTGCTAAGAACTTCAACATGGCATAGTTGTTAAAAATTTAGTGTCGAGCATTTTTATTGCTACAACGATATTGGGAGGCAATAAAAATCTGATACTCGGCAATTTGTTTAGTAGCGTAGAAATAGTGAAATTCTACAACAATGTGTTCACCTGAGAACGCTAATGCATAGATCTTAATTTCATCCTTTTTAGTGCCCTTTGTATAACATGAACTTGAAATCCTTCACCAGTTTCTTTTTCAATGCTCTTCTTCTGTCAAGGATTGATTTTATGAAGTTCAAATACAGAGAATGCTAGACATGGGTGGGCTGAAAAATAGTAACCAAACGAAAATGGAACTACCACTATCCTAGAAAACCAAATATTCATTCACGACTCTTCAAGTTCCAATAACATTGAGTATGCATGCAGGCTTGCTAGATAGAAACTTTGTAAAAGGATGCTGACATTTTTGACATAGCCACATCACAAAAGAACCATCTTGTCCTTGGCACAAATTTACTGTCATAACAGTCATAAATTCCAGTCCCAGTTGCATGATACCATGAATATAACACAAATTATATGGCATATCCTCTAAAGGGATCGAGGAAGCACATGCCACTATCATACCCTCATATAAATTAAAGTGGTGAATCGATTCTTATCACTTCGGCTGAACTCAAATTCTAACATGTAAAAGAATGTTGCACTTGCCTCATAAACCACCAACTTGTGCAGTATCCAATCAGATAAGCCACTTTGCAGAATATCAGGGTGCAATTGGAAATTTGGAATCTCTTCCAGCTTTTCTGTATCAATTATGAGGATTAGTTGGTACCAGATTCTATGACTGTTTCTGAAGTGCACTGTTGTCACTGGGAAGATCAGGCCCCTGAGGAATCTTTCCAGGGTAATTGGTCGTTGAAGAATCTGATCCAATCATACTGCAAATCAACAAAATCACTAAGAACTCTGGATAAGAAGAAACATATAGCTTATTTTCAGGAGAGAGTTTGAAAAGACAGGACTCACTTGGTATCTACAATTACCATTGAACGCAGCTCACAATTGGTAAAGCTGTAAGGATAAACAGATACAAATGAGTCACCAAGAAACAGAATTACCAATAAAAAAGTCTGTGAATTGAAATGTGGCACGCATGCCCATTCAGATATATTGTAACCACTTGGTGTTGGAGAGACTTGATATCATTCATGCTTTTATTCATAAAAACAAATAAACCCTGTTAGTGGCTTAGTGCCTTTCAATCAGGATCGTTGGGTTGGGTTTAGCCCTCTCTTATGAGAGGTCTGAAAGGAACAGATTGTTTGCAGTATATAGTTTGGAATAGAGGGAGAAGATTTTCAAGTAAGGGGACCACTTACGAAAAATGTATTGGGAAATAGTGTGTGGAAGAAACTTTTCTACTAGATAAAATTGGCCCTTCCGAATCAGTCATGAAGGAGCTTATAATGACCATAAGCTATAAACTCAAATACTAGTGTCTGGTCTGCATTTCATAATCTTCTTCATACACAAAGTGGGCACTGCACACTTACTGTTTGCAGATTTCTTCTTTCATCAAGGGATGATATCTATTTCCAAGTTCTTTAAAGGTATGAAACAAGAAACCACTATGTGTAACAACTGCAATTTCCTTTTCTTTCCGCGTCCACAACCTAGATGGAAGAAAATGAAGCGTTAGAACTTATAAACCGACTTGTCTGTATTCATTTGTATAGAGAGAAGCAAAGCACAACATGTTCAAAAAAAGATCTCTCGAGAGAAATGCACAATAAAAGAAGACGCAACAAGTTGGACTTTGATTAATGATATGCCTTTTGTTGCACCTCGCAGATATTGGGTATAGACGTCCTATAAGTAAATCTCAATGAAGCTTAGTTGAGACACAAGTTTCAACGGTGACTGTGTACAGTATTCTGCATATGTAGCATCTGAGTTCTGTACTTGAATACATGAATTCAGTTACAAGGGTGCAAATCGTGAACTTCGGCTCTAAGTAGTAAAACATGGTGAACCGGCACTCACCATTTCAAGAATTTCATTCCCCTATCAGCAACATCTTCATTTGGCTCTCTGATGTCAGCCTTCCACCATGTGTCCTCATCACTCTCTATCTGAATACATATCAAAATACTCAGTTAATGCATCAATTCAACACTAAGAAATGATTGTTAGAGCAGCAAAAGTGATCGCACGAGTACTTGTTTACAGGTTACACAGCACACACAGATTAATTACTTGCCAGAGAAAAATCTATTGCAGGAAACAGAGGCAGATACTCGTCAATGCTTCTCCTCTTATCACATGGACGAACTCCCTGTCGTCAAAAGTAAACATTAACAAGGACATATAGAGGCTCTATATGGTGCAAAGAAACAGAACTGGAAGCCTCTGTATGCCATATTTTCATTATTTTTCAAATCTAAGTACAATCCGTTTCTTAGGATAAGAATTCTGAACTTGAGGTAATAAGTGGTAAACTGAAGAAAACAGTAAGCAAAATAACATGTCCCCCAAGAAATGAGAATATGTTATGAAGAATAGGTCACTGGATAATAAGCACACTAAGGATGAGTTTAGAATGATTCTCCCACATTTTGCATTCATGAAAATCTGAGTATCACACACAAATGCATAACAGTATATACATCACATGTTGCTGGGAGCTCCAAACATAATTTGGATACATTGTCGTAAAACATACCAAATGCTCTCGACAAAGCTCTACAGCTACAAAAGGTGGGGAATTTAAACTTGAGTATGCAGAACGATCACTTTTCCCTGCATTTGCCACCATTAAAGGAGTCGCATCCATTCCATACTCATAACCTTCACCACCGAATACTCCAACAGCTGTTTGCATTGTCCTGTAATATCAGGAGGAATAAGAGAGGAATCTAAATGACACTCCATCGAGAATAAGAATGTACACTCTACTTTTATACTTATCATTCTTACAAACATTGGGAATCCAGTCATGACGAAGAAGTCCTTATTTTTACTTTTGTACTTGTGATTTGGTATATATTCTTCTTAAAATTATCTGAAGCATGTACTTGGAGAGTAACATAAGACATCTTTAAAATGAATCATTATCCTTGGAGGGGGCCATTATCGTAATTAGGGCAGAGAATCGGATCGGGTTTGACCCAAATCCAAATAGTTCGGGTTCGGGTCAATTTTCATATCCGTTTATTTATTTATTCGGTTCGGATTCGGATTCGGGTCCGACAGGTCTGTCGGATATAATTTTTGGGCTTTTTTTGAATTTTTAGTGTTATCCAATCGGGTTGAAGATTTCGGTTTGATTCGGGTTCGGATATTGTCAAACTATTCGGGTTCAAATGCCCATATCCGACCTGAACCCAACCCGTTCCCTGCCCTAATCGTAATTAAGAGGTTGGTGTTCCACATTTCTTATATTGATTCTCCATATGTTTGAAAACGAATCATTATCCTTTCTTGTTGTATGTAGGATTCGTCATCCTACAATTTTTTTTCGTTGATATCACCATATGAGATTCCATCCATTGTCTCTGCTGCATTCAATTTCCCTTTATGATCCTAAACTTGCACCAAAACTCCATACATTAGGTCCTCCACTTTTGCATGCCCAAACCATCTCCAACAGATTCCATTGCTTCAACGAGATGTTATGGTATTTAAACCATAGTTGCAACCTCCACATCATTACAGTTAATATAAGGAATCCTAGCTTCAAATGCCAGTATATTTCCAAGTTGATTAGGTATGATATGTAACACTTGAATCTGAAAGACAAGACTTTGTTAACCGTAGATTGTCATTTGCCAAGTCATCATGGAAAGCAGATTAAGATCCTTTTCAAATCCAATATACAAAATCTTATTAGGAAAAGTAAGAGGCTCTATGATTTTACCTTAACAAAGGGGAAGTGACCACCAAATCAATCCTATTAGAAAGTCCACAAGCCCGAACATGCTTACGCAAATTATCCACCTGTTACAATTATCACAAATATTATCATAAAGCTATTTACTTTGGTAGTATAACCATAGCACGTAGCATAAAGTGCAAGGACCAAATATTTATTTCATGTTTTTTTTTTTTCTTTAAAACAAATCAATTCCCATGGGACATAGGAGTTTATAATCCCTTACCTGCTGCCAGCCAAGAGGTGTAAGATGCGCATCAAAAAGTGCTGGAGATAAATATGCTTTAAAGTCCTTTTCAGCTTCTACATTATGAATCCCTTGAGCATGCCTAATCTATAAGTATGGTTTCGTATGAACATCAAAGAAATCAAATATGGGAAGAACAAGAAACCAAATATTCTTGAAAATCTTTTCTTGGACCTAAAGAAAAGGGTAAAGAGAACTAATACAGACCAGGTGTAAGGTTTTACAACGGTGTAAGGGAAACAAGCTTGGATCTGCGATGCCATCCATTTCTGTCAGAAACCAAGAAAAAAAAAATATTTAACCTTTCAATAGAACATCAAACGAAAAAAGCATAAGAGAGTGCCTCGTGTTGCAGTTTAAAGCTTAAAGAAATTACAACCCAAACTGACAAAATACATAGAATAATCCCTTGCATTTTCTCTGAAGCCGTTACAAAAAAAAAAAATAGCATGTTTTCTTAGGAAGGATATCGTGGATGTCACACTCTTACTTAAGACCCATCTGTTACAATCACAGAAGAAAGCTGGAGAAGTGAAACATTTTCAGCATAGACAAACCTTGCAATAGCACAATATATAAGAAGGAGATGAAACAACTAAATGTTTATCTTCTCAATCAGAAGCTTCAAGAACACTGAACTAAGGGGAGCCATGTTCATTATATATTTCAACTTCTTTGGTATTACATGACCCAATTGGCCAGAATATTCTATTTCAAAATAAGCACCCCTAAAAGATTGGATGTGCCGTATGTTCATTCTTTATGCTCCAATAACTAGAAAACATCAGGAATGTAAACAAAACCCGTCTAGTTCTAGAACCAATGATGATTCAATACGTGTAAATTTACCCAGTAACATGTCAACCAAACTCAATATGCTGCAAATGGGAATTTAATAGATGCTTAAGGTTCCACATCAACATTGTCCCAAGTTGACATGTCAATTAATATTTTCTCGATAACTAGATGGAATCATTCAACACAATTAAACAATATTAACATTATGGTCATAAAAATCGAAACTTTAACAGTTGTGAAGTACAGAAGCTAAACATTTGACATGCCCAGATTCACATTCATGTTCTAGAATCACAAAATGAATAATTTTTTTATATAAATGGGTGGTTCTTGTTTGTACCTGAGAGAGAAGAGAAGCAACGAAGAGTGGGAAATGGTGATGCTTGGAAACGCAGTGAGCTGTTGAAATTGGGAGTGAGTTGAACAAGTGAAGGAAAGAGGAAGGAACTAGTCATGATGCTGAGTGACTGAGACTGTACCTTGTTTTTTTTGGTTCATTCTCTGCCCAACCACTCTGTCTCTTGTCCATGTTCCATGTATTCAGATTTTTTTTCTGTTTTTTTCCTAATAATAAAATATCTTAACAAAGATCAATGAAAATAGAGTTGATTAATGATTATCCTGTGTCACATAAAATAAAAAAATCTTTTAAGCCTACCAAATTGGCTATGGGTCAAAAAAAGTGTCAACCAGACAATATGTAAGGATTGTAAGCAACTGTTGAATGTGAAACACGTTCACAAGAATTATAGGGTGATCTGTACACACCGTAAATAAATAAATAAAATTATTTTAGACACATTTAGATTTCTAAATTATTTTTGTTTTTTTATTAGATGTACCGAAGACAAAACAAGCCATTAATTTACTAGTATACTGCTAAGCAATGGGGGCGTGAGCGGAGCGGAAGAGATTGAGAGTGCGTGGAGAGGGAGAGGGACGAAAAGAATAGAAGAAATGAAGACAGACAGACAGACCAAACCCCTCCCCCCCTTTGCCCAGAACGTTCGCTCCGCTCACATGAATATACATCGTGGGACCCCATATTAAATCCTATATACTCTACATTCTTTACTTGTAATTGAAAAATAACGTATTCATCTTTTTCTTCTTTCAAAAGAAAAAAATGATATTGATTTCTTCTTTCAAAAGAACTAATACCAAAAAAACGTATTGTTACTATTATTTTTTAAACATTTTGTCCCTATTGGAAATACCCCAAATTAATTTGGGAGATGTTATTGGATTGAGACGGTTATTAGGGTATAACAAAAACTTAAGTTAGTTATAGGGTACGGGAGTGTTTTTATGTGTCACACCCCGAATTTCGACAGAATTCGGAAAAAACATTATTTGCTCCCGACTCTTCGATCTCCGAGGTGTGACGCACTCTCAACTCCCAAAAACCCATCAACAGTGTTAAATATGCGGATAATTAAAAACCAATAAAAATTTCAATTAACCAAATGTCCTCTTCATTACAAAAATTTACAAATAAGATTAGGTTACAAATCTCTTTTCAATAACTCCTTATTTAAAATTACAAATGAAAGTACAAATACATTGTTTGCAGACCAAAAATCTATATCACCTTAAGGGGAAAACAAAATACATCCCGAAATGCAATGCTAACGCAAACCACACGCAGTTGTAGCCAACCTTCTTCAACACTAAACTGTCAAAACTTATCAACTATGTTCATTGAATGAACACACCCGATAAGCAAACATGCAAATCGGTCAAGATTATCAACAATCTTTGGTGTGGGTAGTCCTAAAATACAACATATGATATACATATATATACACAATCCATAATGCAGTTAGTTCCTCCACCGGGTTTTAACTTTCAACGACTAATACAACATCCTTAAGTATAATAATCTAAAAGCGGTAGTTCTTCCAATCGAGGCCTTTAACTTTCCACTAACCCACAAACAAACTACGCGCATCATAAATAAGGCATTTAGTTCCTCCACGAAGCTTTTAGGTTATAACTAAACTACTAACCAACCCGGACATATACAATCATCTATCTAGAGATATATTATTTACCAACATATTACCATAATTATATTAGTTTAGACTTTCTTTGTGTGTCCCTAAAATCACGTCGTATCTATGTCTTACCTAGTTTCCCTGGCTACCACAATCGCTACCCAACGCCAACATGTACATCCACATGCCTCCCTTATATATAATGTACCACTCGTGAAACCACCACGAAATGGATGCGCGACACCGTAAATCCTCACACGGAAGCCATTATATAAGTAATGCCACTATTCGGCATAAAATATTGCGCATCTCGTTCTATTTTGCGAACGGAATAATCAAGCCACTATTCGGCTACGATTGCCCAACACATGGGTCAATCAACATCTCATATATATACAACATCTTATATATCAACATCTTATATATCAACATCTTTATATATTAAATCGCGCGCAGGGCGGATCACATGAGTTGTGGTAGTCGGGGTTCTAGGATTTTCGTTCGTAATTTATTAGGGTGTCATCCATCTATGACTTATAATAATTACACTATATATCGTCTTGGTCAATTACCTTATTGCACTAAGCCACACTATTTAGAAATATCTCAATTATATCTAAGTAACCACTTTTATTATTTCACGTGCCAATATATTATTGCACTACGCCACAAACCCGTGGGAAAATATCCACACATATTATACTACCTCATAGTAGCATCTCACATATAAAATAATAAAGCTTTTATACATCTATGTCTCCAAAACTATTGCATTCAATATATATATATCTTACACACTACTCACGTCAAATCATAATTAGATAATGACAAACAACGTTATATAATGTTCGACAATATTTTATTACTATATTAGTCCATATAATCAAATATGTGAAAACTGGAAAACAGTCAACATTCCACAGTCAACGGTCAAAGTCAACGGTCAACGGTCAAAGTTAACATGTCATGGTCAAAGTCAAACTGTCCTTGTCAAAGTCAAACTGTCGTTTCCGTGTTTGACAGGTTCAGGGTCATAGCCATGGTTCATGGCTAAGGTCAAAGGTGCATGGTTCATGGGCTCATGACCAAGGTAATGGTTCGGACCCAACTGGCCAAGCCCAAACCTTAAAACCCGAAAGTCTAAACATGTAAAGACTCAGAAAGATCTATTTTTAAGTCCAATGGACTGCCCCAAGCAATATTATAAATTGGCCCAAAACCGTTAAGTGATCGGGCCCAAAGGAAACTAATTAAACTGATCCAACACATAAATGGTTCGGCCCATCAATTTAACTGAACTGGTCCACAAATTTAAAACAAAACCGGGCCCAAATAGCTAATAGAATTTGGCCCATACAACTAAAATTAGATTTCGGCCCACATAAAACTAAAACTAAAATTTCGAAGTTTCCTCCATCGAAATTTCGGCCAAGCCACTACAACATTTCGGCCCAACCACTTAAACTAGCTAAGCCCAAGAGAGACCGACCCAGGCCCAAGCCCAGCCGGTCATCTCCTTCCTCCAGCAGTTCTCCTCCACCACCAGCACCAAACCGACCACCCCACCTTCTACACGACCCCCCAATTAACCTAAGCGGTTTTACTCCAAATGAAAAACCCAATCACATTAACAAAAGCAAAACCCCCATTCACTAACTCGATAACCCATCCCCAAAACTAGATCTAAAACCTTACCGCTGCCATTAATGGCTTCCATCACCATTCAACAGCCCCCATCCACATTCCAACATCAACCAAACATTAACCACCCATCAAATCAAACAAACACAGTTCAAACGATTTTCAAAACGCAAAAAAACCAATCCCAAGTAATGGCGATGCGCCATTAACGCCTCCCTCAAGGCTTCACTGCCCCCACTCGACCTTCCACCGCCACCAAATCATCCCCAATCATCAATCACTCCCATAACCACATACAACAGTTTAACATAAAGAAACATAGTTTATACAATATGAGCAGGGCGATTCCGTTGGGCGGGCTTTAGGCGACGCCATTGGCGCCCATTAGAGCTTGAATTTTAAGCTCGAGTTTCCAAAACCGAAGTTTTAATTTAAACACAAACCGACATCTTCTTCGTGGGGCTTATGCGCCTTATTTACTCTGTCGAGCTTTTCGACGATTTAAGTTCGAGTTCAACGGTTTAGCGGTTAAATTCAAACCGAATTTAATAAAATTTAATAACACAAATAGCACGAATTCAATACAACGGGATAATGAGCGATATAAAAAGCGAAAAGATAATCGCCCGATGTATGTAAACTACAAATCCGGTGAAATAGCCAAATAGCTACTCACAAAACAGTTTATATGGGCAGAAAATTAGTAAATTCTAAACCGATGAAAATCATAGTTCTAGTAGTGGTGAGAGTTAACTCTACTCACCTGTATGAACAGCTCCTACGAATTTCTCCGAGTCCGAGCCGTCAGCCCACTCTTAAATCCGGCTTTTATCTCCGCCCATTTTTAATATTTTATTATTCTCTGAACCCTATTTTCCAGAACAATGTGTTTATATACTTGGGTCCGAAACCCAAGCCCAACACCGACTCGGGCCCAAAACCAGGCCCACGTATCCAAAATCCAATCCAGCCGATTTTTAAATAAATAATTTAATTAATTAATAAATAAATAAAAACGTATTTTAAAAATACGGGCGTTACATTATGGGTGTGTCCAAGATCACCCATTTACCCAGATTATATGCTTTTGTTCTAGTGAATTTGCTCGATTATTTATGAGTGAGAATTGTTGACGTGTGTAAAGTCCCACAATGTCATAAGTGTGGACACTTATTGTATTATTTAGTAGTTGTTGTTTTGGTGTGTAAGGAAAATTTATCACCCAAGTTAGGTTCAGTATAAATATATGAACCGATGGGTAGAGTCACATACTTTCTAACCTTTATCCTTCTTGCGCCTCCATCCTTTTTTCTTTTTCACCTTATCTCCTAACCCTAACTAGCTAATCTCTAATTATTATATGACTCTCTTAGCATCAACTAACATGGTATCAGGAGCCAACTCTATCTGGAGAATGTTAGGAGAGAGATCCGAAGTGTCAAAGTTCCAATTTTAGTATTTTTATAATCAGTTTTAGTATTGTATCTTAATATTGTTTTTTTTCAAGAATCTCTTTGTCTTCAAGTATTTTTTTCAAAGGTTTGAAGTGATATAGGGGGGCACGCCCTCCAAATTGCCTTCATATAGGGGCACACGCCCTCTTCAAACCTATATAGTGAGTAATTTTTTTTTTTACAATGACTAAAGTTGTTCCAAAAATCGATGAATTCGGTAATACACATGTTTTCTTTGTTGGTATGACATCTGTTAAATTGGAGGGTGGTACCAATTACCTACAATGTACAGAAGTAGTTACAATTTACCTTACTGGCAAAGGTAAAGAAAGTCATCTGACAGATTCTCCAGTCACAGATGAGAAAGTAAAGGCAACCTGGATGAAAGATATATAATTTTATGTGGAACACTATGGAGAAGGATGTTTGTAATATTGTCCATTTTTTAAAACCTCTAAGGAGATTTGGGAGTATCTATAAGAATCATATTCTCAATCTCAGAATATTTCACGTATCTTTTAGTTGTATAAAAACATTTTTGATCTAACTTAATGAGATATGTCTATTTATGAGTATTATAATTCTCTTTGTAGTAAGTGGGAATAACTAAATATTTATCACCCACTGACTACAGAGATCAATCAGTTGAAGAAACAAGCAGAGGATTTTCGAGTATCTAATTTCCTATATGGTCTACATCCCGAGTTTGCTAATGTGATGGCCCAAGTTCAAGCTGAATCAAAACTCCCTACTCCGTCTGAAGCTTATTCTCATCTTTCTCGTATACTGCACCCCCTAGCCTCCAAGGCACAGTGACAGTGTGACTTTATTGATCCCTCAAAGCAACAATAATTATAATAACTCCTCCTAGGGTCATGGTAATAGAGGTAGAGGGGGTAGAGCCAGTCGTGGGCGTGGAGGTGGCCGGTCATAGCTAAGGGAGTGGACGTGGATGTGGTCGTGGTATGGGTGGTTTTGCTCATTGTGAGCATTGTGGGTGCACAAATCACAGTTCTAATTTTTGTTGGGATATAATAGGATGCCTACCTTGGCATAAAGCCAACAATGCCACAGTATTTGATCACAAAGACACCGACTTTTAGGAAGTTCAAGAAGATCTTGCAGCCTTGATAAAAAGGATACAAAGCTATTCCAGTTAGTTCATCGAGTTTATCAAGCACATGCACCCACTGCAACCTTAGCTTATTCAGGTAAAACATATTTTCATACAAGTGGTAACAACTATTGGGTCATTGACTCAGGAGCTTCTGATCATATGACAAGTAATCCCCAATTGTTTTATAATATTGAGTATACTTAATAAACCATCATATGTCATATTAGCAAATGGGGCTAAGGCTGGTATTCTTGGTCGGGGTACTATTCAGTTAACTCGTCATGTATCACTTGTCTCTGTTTTGCTTATTCAAGATTTTCCGTTTAATCTATTGTTTGTTCATCGTCTCACCCAATCTCTTAACTGCAATGCCATATTTTTCTCCACTCACATTATGTTTCAGGATCTGCAGACAAAGACACTAGTTGGTGGGTGGTATGAGCATGGCAGCATCTATTACTTTCAAGATGGCTATGAGCACTCTCACCAGAAATAGGCCTTCACAATTTCAGTCTCTCCTATTCAATGTCATAGGCGACTTGGTCATCTAGCTTCCTCTAAGCAATTTGTGTTGTTTAGTTCCTAGTATTCCTTCCATTATTCAGTCTTTAAGTTGTGAAGTTTGTGATAAGTTAGCTAAGCATCGTTGTGCTACTGATAAGTGCTCAAAAAGTGCAATTTAACCCTCGATTATGTCTCTTGTTTAGCTATCTTAATGGACTAATAGTGTTTGTAAGTTATGTTTTATGATTCTACAGGTGAAAAAGAGAGTTTTGTGAAATATTAGAGAGAAAGGGATAAAACGGAGCATTAAGGATCACGTGGGAAGCCCGTGGACAATCATGGAGAAGGCCAATGAATTGAAGCTATTAAAGATGTGACTTAGACCTATTTTAAAGCCTATTTGGAAGCCCAAGACAAAAGGATTCGATGCAAAAGAGGATAGAAGGATAGAGCAAAAGAGGCAAAATAGACTTTCGTGTTTGGGACGCACCCCCGTTTGGGATGCAAGGATCGTGCGTCCAAATGCAATGCTCGGGTCTGAGACGCAAGGATCGTGCGTCCAGACGCATGAAACGACAATGTAGCCACTTCCTTCTCAGTTTTGGAGATGAAGTTGGACTCTGAAAGAAGTTGATTTGTATTAGGAAACAAATGACGGTTTGGAATGCTTCTAGAACTCATTGTAACCCCTATAAATAGAGGACCTAAGTGCCTCATGTAATTTGCCAATTCACTTATATTCTTGTCTCCAGAACTTGAGGCAGAGAGAGATTAATAATAAAATATTCGGTTTTAACTAGTCGAGTCTTAATAAGTCAGTCTTTCTAGTCTTATGTTCTTCGACTCTTCTTCTTCTCGTTCTTCTTCTTGTTCTTCGTGTTCTTCTTTCTTTATGGAAGGCTAATCTTCTCCTTCAAGGGATGAGATGAAGCCGATGCTTAAGGTTTAATGATTCTTCTGGTTCATGGTGTTCTTCAATCAGATTAGTTATTTATGTTTTTAGTTATTAGTTCTATTGCCCACACCAGGGGATGGAAGTATAGAATAGGGTTTATGTTTTGCAATATTAATATCATACTAGTGTTCTTTACTTTTCTTTAAGTAGTATAGTTCTTTAGAGTTAGGGAAGTATTCTTTGTGTTGCCTTAGAAGGGGTAGCTCAAGGAGTGGCTGCCTAGGGGAAGTATTCTTTGTGTTTGCCTTAAATGGTGATTCATTAAATGACCACCCTATTAGGAAGTACTCCTTGATGTTGCTCTCGGTAATACATTGAATGGCTACCCGAGTTTACATAAAAGGAAAGAAGATATTAATAGCATAAACATAGGAACAACCTTAAGTAGAGTTAATTGTTAATGATGTTTCGTCCACGAGGACATCGACACTCGCTCGATTGCCTAATTGTAGTCTACTTGTAAGAACAACCATGAAGCAAAAGGTCATAGATCAAAAGTATTAGTGGATTCTAATCTCTTGAATTCTCTCTCTTATAAATTCTCAATAGTTTAGTTAATTTAGTTTAGTTTAGCATTAGAATCTAAAATCTTTACAATCATAATTTTTAATCCCTCAAACCCCCTTTCCAGTCCTGTCTTTCACATAACATACATTTAAAAGTGGAACGATACCCTACTCATTCTTTACTTATTGAGGGATAATTAGGTTTTGATACGTTTTTATTTTGTTTAACGACCATCATCCATTTACATCATCTATCTACATCATCCATATACCATCTCATACACACAAAAGAAGCGCGTGTCAGCTACTTACAAAAATAGGTTGAATAAGTGTTCTAGTGCTCTTTTTCAGTTAGTTCATTAAGATGTTTGGGGTCCTTGTAGAACCACTCGCTTTTTTGGAGCCAAGTACTTATTACATTTATAGATGATTTCTCTCGTGTTTGTTGGGTATATATTATGGAAAATCATTCTTAAGTATTCTTTGTCTTAAAAAAATTATATGCTGAGATTACTAATCAGTATTTTGCAAACTTGCATATTTTTTGAACTGATAATGCCAAAAATTATGACTCTACCTTATTCAAGTATTTTTAAGATGACCATGTCATTACACATCAAACCTCATATGTGCACACACCACAACAAAATAGGGTTGCTGAGAGAAAGAACATACCCATTCTTGAAATTGCCCAAAGTTTAATGTTTCAAACAAATCTTCCAAAGTTAATGTATCAAACAAATCTCCCAAAGTTTTATTGGGTAGAGACAGTCTTTAGTGCCACATAATTGATTATTGTATGTCCTCTTCAGTATTAGGTGGCCAAACACCACACTCTGTCCTTTTCCCTGGTCAACCATCTTTTCATCTCCCTCATTGTATTTTTGGCTGTGTTTGTTTTATTCATAATCTTCAATCTAGTCGTGATAAATTGGACTCTCGTGCTATTAATTAAGTGTGTCTTCCTTGGGTATTCACGTACGCAGAAAGGGAAGGAACAAGTACTAGTTATAGTCCTCATCTACGTAAATCCTTTGTTTGTGCTGATGTGACATTTTTTGAGGATGTCCTATTTTACTCTTCAGAGGGGGGAGGTGTCTACTAAGCCCTTTAAGGACTGTGTTTTGTCTCCTAGTATACTTTTAACCAGGGCCCAAAATATCGCCGAGATATCGATATCTCGCCGATATATCTCGGTAAATTGGTACACCGATATCGATTTTTCCGAGATATATCCACCGAATATTGAACCCCTTTTTTTCCGAGATATATCGGAATTTCCGATATGAAAGTTTATATCGCCCGAGATAATCGATATTTCGAGATAATCGATATATATCGGTTGACTTTTGACCAATTGTTAATAATTTAATATTGAAATTTCGAAATATCCTATATATCAGATATATCGGCGAGAGATCCGAGATATCCGAGATATATCGGTGAGATATCCGATATTTTAGAAACTTTGGACTGGTCACCAAAAGAACCGAGATATCCGATATATCCGATATATCTCGGTTTTTGGGTACACCGATATATTAACCGATATCGAAATTTTGGGCCTTGCTTTTAACCACTCCAATGTTAGACGAGGGTGTTGTTGACCTTCCAGAGACTGTTGGTATTACTGAAGGTGTTGTTCCAGACGATGTTGTTCCCGAAGATAGTGCTCCAACAACAGATTTCTAGAGCTCAAGGAAGAGGGGCATGAGCCGCGCTCCTCGCAGAAGCATTTTAGGAAGGGCATGCACGACATGCATGTTTACCCTTGAATGACGTCTGTTCAACTGCTCCGCTGCCCCCTCCTTTTCCCACTATGTCTGTGGATCCTGCTGTCACTCCCAATGATCTCAATGTTCCTATTGCCCTAAGGAAACTTGAACGTCTTCCTGACAGTATGCGTTGTCTTAGTAAGTATGCTCAATATTTTATTTCTTAGTATATTTCCCATGATCATTTACCACCATCTGTCCAGTCCTTTGCTACATCCTTGTTGTCTGTCTTTGCCATTTTTAACTACAGGGACACTTTATCCCATCCTGGCTAGAAGCAAGCAATGGAAGAGGAGTTGAGTGCCTTGTATTCTAATGAGACTTGGGTCCTTGTAGATCTTCCCCCTGGGAAGAAAGTAGTTGTTTGTAAGTGGGTTTTCACTGTTAAGCATAATCCATATGGTATTGTTTCTCGTTTAAAAGCTCACCTTGTTGTTAAAGGCTTTACCCAGACTTATGGTATTGATTACTCTGAGACTTTTTCTCCTGTTGCCAAGTTAGCCTCTGTGCGTATTGTTATTTCTATTGTTGTTCATCATCACTAGCCTCTGTACCAATTAGATGTGAAGAACGCATTTTTGCATGGTGATCTCCTAGAAGAAATTTATATGGTACAACCTCCTGGTTTTGTTGCTCAAGAGGGGAAAATCTGTCTAGTACAGATTTTATGGGCTCAATAAGTCTCCTAGAGCTTGGTTTGCAAAGTTTAGTCATGTTTTGATGGATAATGGAATGATTATGTGTTAATATGATCACTCTGTGTTTTATGAAAAGACCAAGTAATGAATTAGTATCTTAGTTGTGTATGTATATGGTATATCATTGTCACAAGTTCTTACCAACAAGGTATTGTACGCTCGACTTAAAGTTAATCTCTCAAAGCATTTCCAAACCAAAGATCTCGGAGAATTGAAGTATTTATTAGGCATTGAAGTCACAAGGTATCCTGGTGAAATTCATCTTTCACAGAGGAAGTATGTATTGGACCTACTCAATGAGATAGGTAATTTAGGAGCTCGCTCAGTAGAGACTTTGTCACACCCCAAATTTCCAGACAATATTTAAAACAATGATATTCAATCATCTGGAAACCCAGGGTGAAACAAAACTCAATACCCTGTTATCAAACACGATATAAAAAAAACTGAAATCAAAATAAAACTAAAAGGAACAACTCTTCATCACATTATTAAACTACAAAGAACTAACCAACTCTATTACATCTGTTTCAAAATAAAATCGTACACTTCAGAAAAACTTAAACCAGAAGACTCCAAGAGCAACTCCAAATCACGTGTCTTCGTCTATTGCACTCCACCATCTATGTTTCCAAGAACACACACATGTTGCAAGACAAAGCAAACATGGGTCAGCAAATTGAATTTGTTGGTATGAGTAAGACTAAAAAAAATATAAAATAGTATAGCAGTATGTTAAATCTTTCAAATCAAGAAATATACTATTACAATCCTTTCAACTTGGAAGACAATTTAGTTTCGTATTCTCAAAACGGCATGCAATTTCTTCCTAAGTAAGATTTCAACCCCCAATATACATTTCCAATAAATCTCATATAACAGTATCCATCATTCTCACTTTCCAAAATAACTCACAATATAATTTTCACTTACATTGCACTTATTATATTATATACGAATATAATAACTTATTTAAATATGAGTTTGATACACTTTACCTTTAAGCTAGAACGTCGTCTTAGGGTAGGATAACGTCTCTGCATAAAAAGTTAATAAGTCCTACCCTCCTGCAAAACAAAGTTAGATTTTCCAAACGTAATCATTTATAATATACATCTATTTCACTCTCACTGCAACCATCATGGGTATATATAATCTGATATAATATATCGCCAATATTAACATTCTTGTCACACCACCATATCCATTATATCATAATATATCACCAATATTAACTAACATTCATATCCCACCACCATATCCATCATATCATAATATATCACAAATATTAACTAATATTCATATCACACCACCATATCCATCATATCACGCTAACCATATTCACATTCCTTCGTAAGAAATTATATGCATTATATCATAATATATCACAAATCATGTCCAACAACTCGCTCATACTTAAAGCCAATATTTTTTTTTAAAAAACACTCGTCTACTTATGAGAACGAGGAAATATATCACAACTAGAGAGTACATTCATCCCTCGTGAGTATTAACTCACACAAACCACGTATACATTTCTCATAAGAAATCATGTACATCATAATACATAAATATTCATATGCAATAACTCAGTCACACGTAAAATCAATATTTTACTTTGCTTATTAATTATCTCGTTGACTTATTTATAAAAGACACAGCCCAACCTTTAGTTTATACTCCACGATTTGCACTACACACATTTGCCAAATCACACATATCCGTGTGCCTCACTTACACCGAGTATCACTACAAGACATATGTCCCAAATGGGGATATCGCCTCTAGGAAACATATTTTCATCTTGTAAACTCGTAACTTGTGAGTCACAGCCATCTCTGGGCTTTCCATACACATACACAAAGCCTCTTTTAGGCATAACAAAATATCAGGTTATTCATGACACATTCAATGAATACCTTGGGTCATTCCCGCAACATTCAAAGAATACCCATCATAACATTAACAGTTCATTCATGTCACATTCAATGAATACATTGGGTCATTCCTGCCACATTCAAGAAATACTCATACATACATTCCCGTACACTCAAGGAATACAACCCACCCGCAAGGCGAATGCCTTAGTTCCTCTCTAAGACGGCTTTTCACATGACATCATTAGTCATAAATATTTCTTTTCATCAAAGAGGCGTGGAGAGATCTAAATATGTGGGTGACGCATTAAATTTTCACCGGACACTTTTACACCGGATTTTAACACTCAAAAGTTCTCATTTATTATAATATTTTAATTACAAAACAAACATCGTCTCAAATAATAATTCATTACTAAAGATTTCAAACACAATAATTAATCAACTCACCTCATTATCAATTATATAAATCATAGATATCAAAAGGTTCAATCAAGAATAACGTATTAGTTAAATGTCTCATGAATACATTTTAAACAACCACAATCACGTACACAATTAAATACTAATATTTTTCACATATAGTTATCACAATAACTAATAACTAATAACTAATAACTAATATATAATATAGTGGCTGCATTTTTGCTCAAAGCTGCTTACGTATCCAAATCTTTCAAGATTGGAATCAAGTCTTCGTAGTTCTTATCAGCCCCATAGTCAAAGTCAAAGAACAATAAGAATTCATGCTTTACAGTTGCACACTTCATTTCCTTTTCATTCCTCAATTATATATTTATATATATAATTATATATATATATATATATATATATATTAAACAAAACTTTAATGTAACATGTCACGTGAGATAACATAAATCTATATTAACATTAATTTAGTATATATACAACAATTATACTTGGAATATAATACAAATGTGAAATTAAACAATCAAGATTCAAGACACTCATATGTCTAAATAAAATCATTTATCTCATTGCAATAATAAAAGTTAACTAGAGCTCCCCTAAAAAGAAAACATGGCAGGTTATCTAGGTAACTTGCCAAAACAATAACGTTTCCTATAGCCATCCAAATGATACACCACTTGATTATTTGAAAACTAGGATAGATATACTTACTTTTTTATGTAGAACTCGAAGTCCCAACCTCAACCCATCGAGAAGAAAACTTAGGTTGAAAATGGTAAAAATCCTAATTTTCAGCAAACTAGAATTCTGACGCATTATTTTCCGGAGACCCCAACTCTTTCCACAGGTGTCCAAACGTGACAAGGCTTTTTGATTTGAAAAGAAAACTCTCAGAACTTACTCATTTATGTTTTACAAAAATACTCAATCTCATTCTAAATGTGCCAAAATTAGGCTTGAACACAGTGCACAAAAACTGATTTCCGACGCACTGTTTTCTGTCAGTCAAACTTCCAGACGTCATAATTAATTCCACGGGTCTTTGAATGAGATGAGGCCAATTGGGATAGAAAGAAGACTTCCATATCTTACTCTTTTATGTTTTATAAGAATTCTAACTCTCACCCTAACTATTTTAAAACTGGACTTGAACACAGTGCGCAGAAACTGATTTCTAACACATTGTTTTATGTCAACCAAACTTCAAGACATTATATCTATCTCCACAGACCTTGGAATGTGACGAGGCCAATTGGGTTGGAAAGAAAACTCAGAAAACTCACTTTTTCATGTTTTGGAAAGAGTTTGAATCTGACTCTAACTATGTGAAAACTTGATTCCAAACCAGACATAGACCGGATTTGTGCAATCAGAAAAGTTTGACATGCCAACTTCCGAAGGGTGTAAGTCCTTCTACATAAACCGAAATGCTATGGGGCTTTTTGAGTTTGAAAAAGGGCTGATAACACTTACTTAAAGTTCTTTAAATAAAACCAAAATCAATCTCTAAACACACTGAAATTCGTCTCCAAATCAGACAAAATTCATAACATGAACATGAGCAAAACACACCAGTTTTGCAACAAAGTGTACACCTATATATGAGTACTTATCTAATTTAATAGAAGAGTTCATTGCTCAGGTAAGACCTTTATACTAAAAGAAAATCAAGAGATAAGTTTAAAACCAATGTGGAGGTTAGGCTTATAGCCTTGTATAAGTCTAACTTGTAGGTTCATTCAAAACCGATATATATAAAGGTTACACTAAATCTGACACTAATAGTTTTGTATAATTATTAAATGGGTAACAAGTTAAGGGTGTATCATACCTCCTGTATAATCAAAACCGTACCCTTTCTAGAGTTTCATTATAAATCCATCCATAGACGTCATGTGTCATAACTTCTTATATTTTGAATATTCAACTCCACAATTTCAAATAACCAATTCTTAGCAATGCAAATAAAATCAACCAATATAATACAAAGTCTAACCACCAGGTAAGCATATCAATACATATACACATAAATTTAGCCAACATGATACCAGCGTGGAATACCCACATTAATTTCTACCCGTGAAAACCATATCAAGAAATACTCACACCATTTGTTATAATCACTACTTTGTGACTATCACAAGAACAAAACCTAAGTGCGAATGTATCTGAATAAGAAATAAATAAAAATAAACCACTCACTAATGTAGTTAATTAATGTGAAAATCTAACTAAGTTAGGTCCACTCACCTCTGTTGTGTTTACGAGCGGCGTGAAGGAATAAAAACTTGAGAACGAATAACGCCTCGTAACAATCATCAGAAAGCAATCATAATAATCTTCGTCATTCTCTTATTTTTCCACTGTGTAAAACTCTCTCTCTCTCTCTCTCTCTCCCTGTTTAAAACTCTCCGTATAAACTCTTGTGTAAAACCTTTTTTTTTTCAAAAACCCCTTAAAAATAGGGAATGGGGTTTATCCTCTTTACCTTATCTCTTTCTAATCTTTATCCTTTTTATTTTTATCTATTATTATTATTATTATTATTTAACTTTATATATATTTAATTAAAAAGGAGAATAAAAATAGGGGTGTTATAGACTCCTATGGATTCGAACAACAAACTCCAGTCAGATGTGAGAGAGTTGTATTCCGATGTTGAGAGATATCGTAGACTGGTGGGAAAACTGATTTATGCTACTATCACTCGCCATATATCCTTTTGTTGTTAGTGTAGTATCTTAGCACCACAGATTCCTCACTACCAAGCTGTTATTCGTATTGTGTGGTATTTGAAAGGTTTTCCAAGTCGTGGATTGATATATCATTCTAATAGATATTTTGATGTTGTTGGATATGCATATGTTGATTATGCAGGATCTATCTTAGATAGACAATCCACCACTGGGTATTGTACCTTCTTTGGTAGCAATTTGGTGACTTGTAAAAGTAAAAAGCAAACAATTATGGCAAAATCTAGTGTAAATGTTGAGTATAGAGCTATGGTTTAGGGTACTAGTGAGTTAGTGTGGATTCGTAATTTGTTACATGCATGATATGAGTTGGGTTTTGTAGTACAACTACCTATACCACTTCATTGTGACAATCAGGCAGCCATCCATATTGCCTCTAATATAGTATTTTGATCATGAGCAAACTAAGCACATATAGGTGGATTGTCATTATGTCCGACATAAAGTTGAAACAAATAAAGGAGATTAGTACTCTTTACGTGGCGTCTAATAATCAGTTAGCTGATATCTTCACCAAACTAGTGTTTCGTCCAGTCTTGAATTATATTTGTAACAAGCTGGGCATAAGTGATATCTATGCTCCAGTTTGAAGGGGGTGTTGACGTATGTAGAGTCCCACAATGTTGTAAGTATTGACACGTATTTAATAGTTGTTGTTTTGGTGTATGAGCATGTTGTCCCCAAAAAACTATGGAGCATACCACCCCAATGCAATAGAAGCGAACAACCAATATCAAACGCGGTAGAAGCAACAACCCACAACTACGGTGTATGAAATCAATTAAATAACTCCTAAACAATGTAAACTACTCACCAATTCAAACAAACAACCAAGAGAAGAGAGACAAAAATTTACGTGGTTTAGCTTGCACCTAATCCAATCCACAACCAAATAGAGAAATTTCCAATAGAGAGTATTCAAAAGAGTACAATAAACTCTCACCTTGATTCCAAAGAATCCCCAAAGCTTCCCAAGAAGAAACTCACAAATCTCTATTTGTCTCTCCTCACAACAATGTTATCTCAACTCTACAACTTTCAATGGTGTAGACAACTACCAAAGAGTTTGGGCATAAACAAATGAAGAGAAGACTCAAGTCTTTCTTTTTCCAAAACTCTCTCAAGAGAGGCACCAAATCCCAAACCCTAGCAACCAATTTTTGTCTCACACTTCTCTCTTCTAAACCCTAACTTTGTTTTAAAGTGTAGCTTAAATTTCAGTGGGTTCATTTTGGCAACTCACTACACCATAATAGGATATTTGCAACACGCACCTTTTTTGCTTTGCAACGGTTATTTACCGTTAGTAAATTGCCAACACTATATAAGCGTTGGAAATGTTGTAAAGCGTTACTTTATTTCATTAAATTTCTGGAATTAATTGCTAACGCTTGAAAATCGTTTGAGAAGTGTTACAAATCCAAAAAACCGAAACAACATCGAAATTTCAAAAAGAAATAAACAAAAAAGAAATCGTGGTCGGTATATAGAAAACCTCTCATTCTCTCTCACAGCCGCTAGGTTAGGGTTTTGTTATCTTTGTTCCTCTTTCTCTCCTTCAACCCCTCCTCCTCTTCCCCAGAACAATCACTTCCTACCTTCTTCTTCCTTTTCTAATTACCAACAAATGGATTGGGTTGAAACCAAAGCTTTCAAAACCCGTTTTTAGCCTGAGATGTTTGCTTTGAAAACAACAACAACGACCCAACAAGTTTGAGGCCCATCTTCTTGTTTTTGCAGCTATTTGTGTTGGGTTTCTTGGTCTCTCTAACTTAAGAAGTATATTTTTTTTTCTGTAAATCTACTGCTGTGTGTTTGAGCTTCACGTTCTTAAACGCAAATAGTCATAATAACTTCTACTCTGTACTCATACTTTTATTGCTTTCGTAAGTAATGCATTATCTTAATGGAATTTTAATCCCTTAGTTAATGGTGAAGAATAAGAAGTTAAGTGTCCGGTCCGATCTTATCTTGTGCTTAAATGTTGGCATCTCGGGTGCGGGTTTATTTAGAAATCCCCGATGGTGGAAACTTGGCGTAAAACAATTCATTCTAAGATGATTCTCAAGTCTTAATCTCAATCCTCTATCATACTTCTGTTTCGTAAAAGGACAGCTTAGCGAAAAAATTGTTGGTTGGAGGAGAGTGGATAAGAGTACTTATAAATGGCTTCTCTATTGATTCTTTGATAAAGTTAATTCCTGATTCAGATGTTTTTTCTTGGCAGGGAGTTCCTTATGTTATATATTGGAAGGATTCGTTGTCATGTTATGCAGCTTGCCATTTTCGTGAGGCATTAATGTTAGTGGTTCAGAAGTACTACATTTAACTGTTATGAAAAATGCATCTTGGATGGTGGGGATAGCTAGTTAAATGTGTATCTGTTCTATGTCTAATTACTTAAAACTTGCGCCTAGGGTTGATACTTGTCACATGTTTGATCAACACTTGTGGTAATCAATCATTTTATGAATCTTGGCTATCAAAAATAAAAGGAAGTTTTGCGTTTCTTGAAGTGAATGACGGGTCCTGTCAGACTAGTCTTCAAGTTATTGTTAATTCTTCTGTTACTTGTCTATCCACTCTCGCGGCAGGTCGGCACTTGCGTTTATGTTGAGGGTGTTTTGACGAAAACTCCTCAAGGTACTAAACAGAAAGTTGAATTAAAAGTCGACAAGCTTTTTCATGTTGGTCCCGTCGATTCGGCTACTTACCCGATTCCCAAAACCAAACTCACTCTTGAACGGCTTAGAGATTTTGTTCATATGAGGCCAAGGACTAACACCGTAATTTTTTTTTTTTTTATATACTATACTGTATGATTTATATTATTTATTTATCTTGTGTTTTTGGGGTTCATATTTCTGCAGTTGCTCGAATAAGGAATGCACTGGCTTATGCAACTCACACATTTTTTCAGATGCACAACTTATATGTGCACACTCCGATTATTACTACTAGTGATTGTGAGGGTGCCGGAGAGATGTTTCAAGTTACAACATTATTTAGTGATGCAGATAAGGTGGACAAGGAGCTGAAACAGAAACCGCCTCCATCTGAAGGCGATATAGAAGCCGCAAAAACTTTGTCTCGGAGAAAGGAGAGGTCAAATCTGCTAAAGCCAAAAGGAAGATATAACTGATTTGGTGGACTGAGTTAAAGAAGGCCAATGCAAGGATGATCTGACACATCTAGAAGAAAAATTTAAACTCAAACCCGCCTCCCGAGAAGGATGGGAAGATTGATTATACTCGTGATTTTTTCGCTTGGCAAGCATTTTTAGCGATTCGGCCGACTCGAGGTTGAGACATTTGCTTGTGCTCTTAGCAATGTTTATACATTTGGACCAACTTTTCGAGCTGAACATTCTCACACATCAAGGCATCTCACAGAATTTTGGATGGTAGAGCCTGAGATAGCATTTGCAGATTTAGAGGTATGAGATGTTATTTTACGTCATTTCAATTGTACCAACATAAAACTGACCAAAGATTACACTCCAGCTTTATAAAATGTTCATGATATACAACAACATGTGCATACACACATTAGAACACACACTGGTTGAACCTCCAAAAATATGTTTGTATCAAACATAGTCAGACATTCATGTAGTCCACTGTTCACAGAATCAGAATAAAAATTGTCTCATGATCTCCCTTCTCCCTAGATTAACCTTATTTTTTTTTTTATCCGTGTGCGATTAGGGTGTTTCTATGACAGGTCATATTTTGTATTTCTTTTAACTATTTTCTTTGTAGGGGATATCGTGTACATGAGTGTTTACTGGACCTCTAACTTTAATCTCCAACTAATTTTTGATATCTATTGAACTTTTTTTCAATCTTTTTTGTTTAATCTCTTGTTATTTTTATTCTCGGATCTGGGTGCACAGCAACGTGTTTTTAGTTCTGTTTGATTAAACATTGTTTCTTTGTAACTTCAGATACATTTTTAACAAGTTCTTCAGTTATTTGTTTATATCAAGAAGATGTCATCCAAAATTCATAGGTTAAAGTCTACTTTGAAAGTGCATTTCTAAGAGCAGTTGCAATGTGCTCTTGGCAACGGAGTGTGGCTCAGTGTGGCAGGCTGAAAGGTGTACTGTTGTGTTCTGAGTTATGGCTGATGAGAGTTGAAACATGCTCTTAAAGCTTCTTCTTAGTTGGCTGCAAAAGAAGGTCCTTACGAGACGTACCAAGGGTGCCCTGTGAGCAAGGTATGTAACTAGAGGGTTGTAACTTCTTTTGTGCATTTCTGTTTCCTTTGGGAGGAAGAATACACAATCCCCTCTCATTTGAATAAGGATAAAAGATGTGGCTTGAGTTGTCTGTTAATAAATCATTCGTTGTGCATGTAATAAGGATTTTATAATTTTTGGACTATAGGGGATTCTTCAACCAGACATGTGGGGTGTAGTACCATCAGATAGGTGGGATTGGTCAGCTCTCAAGTCACTGATCAGCAAGAATGGAGGGAGAAATTCTCTTCTTGTAGCTCCTATGTCGACTGCTTCAACTAGCCAAATACTTGGCAACAATGAGTGCTTTGAGCCGTATACCTCTAATATATACAGCCGTAGAGTTTTAAGGTAAACTATTATCATTGTTATGATAATAATATATATTTTTGTATGATTATTTTTAAGATTTCAAAAGTTATGTACTATGCAACCTTATCCCCATTTTTTATTTATTACTGGTGAATTTGTTGTGGTGAACAAAGACCTTCATGACTTAGTTGAGATGGGTCTGTGGTCTCCTGCTCTGAAAAACAAGATAATTTATGAAAATGGATCGGTTCTTACAGTCGTAGAGATTCTCGATGACTTGAAAGCCATTTACAGGTATAACTGGGAAGTTCACATTATTTTATGATGGCGGAAAAATGAAGAAAGAACTTTTGCCCAAGAGTTGTATACTTGTTCAGTGATGAATTTTTCTAGTTTATATTATTTATCTTTCATTTCACGAAGACAAAGTGCGAACAAAAATACGGTTCAGTTATAAATATTTTTAGAATTAGTTAGGTTTTGATTATATATGAGTTATCATTTGTCGTAAGATCAATTGAATATATTGTTACTCATTTTCTAATTAGAGAAAAGATGTAATTTTTTATTCTTTTATAATCAGAAGTGTTTCAAGTTCAATTTGTTTAATTGCTTATTATTATTATTTTTTAATATATTTTTCTTTGGAAAATGATTTGTTCAGGTTCATGAAAAGGAAAAATGGATAAGTTCATATATTTGTTTCTATATGTAACCTGTCATTTGTGCTGGTTATGGGTGTATGGGGCAGGAAAAAAAAAATATATTTTTTTACCCTATCAACACATTAGTAACGGTTGTAAACCGTTGCAAAGCAAAAATAAGTATTAAAGCATCTATTAATAATAGTTACAAATCAAACTACGCAACGCTTTTTAACCGTTAGTAATTGTTACTTTGCAACGGTTAATAACCGTTGGAAAATTTGGTTTGCAACGCTTTGTAAACGTTAGTAATTGTGACTCTGCAACGCTTTTTAATCGTTGGAAAATTTGATTTGCAACGCTTTTTAACCGTTGCAAATATTTCCAACACTTTGCCCACGCCCAATTTGCAACGCTTAAAAAGCATTGCGAAAATTATTCGCAACGCTTTTTTGCCGTTGCAAATGGCCTATTATGGTGTAGTGTGATTGCCAAAATATCAAGGCCCATTAGGCCAATCCCAACAATCCTCCACCTTGGTGAGAATTTCTCAAATTCGAGCCGACCAATCCGTTACACCAAACCAAACTGACCAAAGTGCTACACCCGACCAACCAACAAACATCAAAGAGAGAACCAACCAATCCAACTATCAATGTCCCTAAGGACCCAACAATGACTGCACCACGAAGTGGTTACCTACGTACTTGGTAAAGGGATCAAGCCTTCGTAGTTCTTCCATACCCCCAAAAAAGGGGTCAATCAACAATCATTGTCCATATCAATGCCCGGAAGGGCGTGAGTCCCTCAAGGGATCACCAACAAACTTTAACACAAAGGGGTCAAAAGTACCAAATATCATCTCCACTTCCATGCATCAACTAGAGAAGTTCCAATACCATCTCTCGGATCATGAGATGTTTTTATTCCATCTCTAGGATTTGGAGATATTCCAATACCCCGAAACCTCGTATGGTTTCCAACAACAACAAGTGGCTTCGCAGCTACAGTATACTCATGGACTTGAGTATTTTCAACGACAACAATGATTTTTTTTTTCACTAGCTGCGTACCTAACCAATTTCTCATAACAAGGAGTGGCATCAATCTCCACCTCTTCCGATATCTTTTCCACATCCGAATCAAAATGCTCAAATGAAACAATCTTCTATTTCTTTCCAAAGCCACAACTTTTCCTCCTAGTAGCTTTTCCAATAACCGAACAACAAGGAGAATGATCATCACTTGCCCCAACCATACTTCTATTTAGGAAGTATAAGCTCTCTCATCGTGTGCCTCTCATTACCACACGTGCACCAGCAACAACCTTTAGAGTTCCATCAGATAAAATAATTTTCAACCCACAAGACTCTAAAACACTCAATGAGATGAGATTATTTTTCAAATCAAGAATATACCTTACATTAACCAAATTTCTAATTGTTCCATATTCTAACTTCAACCGAATTGTTCTAACTCCACCAATTTTGCAAATATGGCCATTGCCTAACAAAATATCACCATCTAACTCCTGAAAGTTAGCAAACCAATCCCTATTGGGACACATATGGTAGGAGCAACCTGAATCCAAAATCCACTATGACGTGGAGCAACCAATAGAAGATGTAACCGACAATGACAAAGTTTCAACCACAATCTCATCTTTACAACAACGTGCACGATTCAATTTTTTCTTTAATTTGGAGCACTTATTTTCTAATGTCCCCAACGACGACAATATGCACATTCATTATTCACAAGAGCTCTTCTACTTCTCGACTTCTGCCTAGAACCAACCAAACTACCAGTGTTCAAATAGAGGCGGTCCTCTACATTCCTTCCCAAGTACTTGTCTTCCAATGTCTTGAACATATCCTTCGTAAAGGTTTCCAAAATGACATAGTACTTTCATGTTCAACATCTCCCAAACGTCTACTTTCATATCTCTTGGCTTATCGCCAAGAGCATCATCCAAACTATTTACGGTTAACAAATCAACAACCTCCATTTTCCACATATCAAAGTCGATGTTCCAATCTAAACTCTCGATATCAACCATTACAATAGGAGTCCCAACCATAGAATTTGACATAATTGTCACATTCTCAATTTCCATAACACCCAAACACTAACAACCAAAGAAACACCCTCTTAGAAATTTCTTCAAACACTACCAATGCGGAAACAACTAATGAAACCAAAATATTTGATTTCAATCAAACTTCTACCACAAACAAACACCAACTATGCCAAGGTAGAACCTTTGGCTCTGATACCAATTTGTTGTGCTTTAAAAACTATAGAGCACACCAACCTAATGCAACGAAAGCGAACAACTAATATCAAACGTGGTAGAAGTAACAATCCACAACTACGGTGTATGAAATCAACTAAATAACTCCTAAACAATATAATAAACAATGTAAACTACTCACCAATTCAAACAAACAACCAAGAGAAGAGAGACAAAGATTTACGTGGTTTAGCTTGCGCCTAATCCATAACCAAATAGAGAAATTTTCAATAGAGAGAATATTCAAAATAGTACAATAAACTCTCACCTTGATTCTAAAGAATCCCCAAAGTTTCCCAAGAAGAAACTCACAAATCTCTATTTGTCTCTCCTCACAACAATGTTCTCTCAACTTTACAACTTTACAACTTTCAATGGTGTAGACAACTACCAAAGAGTTTGAACATAAACAAATGAAAACTCAAGCCTTTCTTCTTCTAAAGCTCTCTTAAGAGATGCACTAAATCTCAAATCCTAGCAACCAATTTTTGTCTCACACTTCTTTCTTCTAAACCCTAACTTTGTTTTAAAGTGTAGTTTAAATTTCGGTAGATTCATTTCGGCAAATAGTTGCCAAAATATCAAGGCCTATTAGTCCCATCCCAACAGAGCAAAACTTATCATCCAAGTTAGGTTTAGCATAAGTTACGTAACCTTTATTTTTCTTGTGCCTCCGTCCTTTTTTTTCTTTACATTATCTCCTAACCCTAACTAGCTAATCTCTAATGACTATATGACTCTCTTAGTATCAACTAACAATAATAAAACGTATTATCATGGATTAGTTTGAGGTAATTGGGGCATAGCAATGGCAAATAGTACTAGCAAAATAAGTCATAACCAAACGATCCACATTGTTGGGTTTTGAATGGGGCATCATCTGTACACAAGCTCTAATGTCGTGGGGTATCAAATTCCATTTACTCGAGTAACATTGTTGCTCGAGTAACAATCAAATTTCATCCGATTGTGTCACTAAATTAAAGACTAGGACAATACCAGTCCTTCACATTGTTGCTACAATGAAAGTAAATGGGGTACGTCAGAAAATAAAACATAGAATGTTCACAAGTCGCTAACTCACTACTACACTCTAAGGTCTCTTGGGCTATGAATAGCAAGTCCCATTTTGTTTTGGCATGATGAGCATCATGATTCATGCAGCAGATGTAAATATCATCCACAAATAAGTCATGAGTGATCCATAGAAAATGAGCACACCGAAAACTGGGCCTGGCCCTGAAATTAAACATGCAAAAACAGAGAGCAGACTACTAGCTAGGCCGATTGCAGATGGACCTGGGAACCTACACTTTGCCTCTTCATGTGATGACTGTTCGGCCCGTGCTAACTGCGCTTGCTCCAGAAGACCAATTATTTTGTCTCTGTAACCTTTTCGGCATTTCGTTATTTGTCAACCTACATGTTACATACCTACATCCACCAATTCATTCATGTCTGTGTTGGATCGAATAATTTATTACAACTCACAAGATAACAAGGCTGAGAATATCTGGGTTGCTGATTAAGTGGCTGATTGAACTGGGACCAATATTGTCGCCAATAAGTTTATCGGGAAAAAAGATACTAAAATGATACAAAATATCTGTGCTCGACAAACGTTATCTGGTTGCAAAATGCTTAGAACAGTTTCGCTTACCAAACACTAATCGGTATGTGGAGAAATAATGTACAGGAGATGATGTTACTCAACAATGTCTGACTCAAACTACCCAATGCAAGAGTTCTGTTTTTAGTAAACAGAGATACGTTGCTCAGAATAAGAAACCCTGTAGGCTTTGGCACCAACTTCTTGCTTAAAAATTGCTGCAATCCAAATCATCATATCAACATAACTGTGAACCATGTGCTGTGTACAATGCTGGTCCTAGCCATGCCCAGCAGAATGCCAGTATGTTTAAGCCAAAAATTATAACTAGTCCGAAATAGTTATCATTCACCCCCCCACATGTACTTAATTGCCAAGTACTCACTTTGAACGGATTCTACGTGAATCCACTGTCACAGGAATCTGTCAGGTGTCCCATCCTTGACGACGTTGTTGCTTCTCTAATAGAAGAGTGGGATTGTATTAGACTCCTAGATGCGCATGGTGTTCTGTATCATACCAGTTACACACAGTGTGTACTATGTACATCGGTAGATGTTTACACGGTTACACACTCGAACTGTTTCGCTCGTAACTCGTAACAAGCATTTCCCACTATACGGAGTCCGAAAGAGACTCGAATACTGAGGCATCAGCTGGGCGGGATTGGACTATTGCAGTTGAATGAAGCAACTTACTTCAAACAAATCAACAGTAGTTCTACATAATTTCAACTAACAATGGTTACTTAAAATGATATTGCCCAAGTGGCCTTCTGAGTGAGCAACGGACTCGTGTTGTGTAGCACATGTTCTATAAGAATTGATTATCAGACACCGGTTTTTCTAAATTTGAAAATGATGCTGAATTGATCATCTACCAATCTTCAGATTTTAATTTCTCCAATTATTCTTATATCATGGCGGTTTAAGGAAATACATGACGATCATTCCTTAGATGTTTCTACACATTCTCAAAATTATAGAAAAATGTCCCACATTCACACAAGCAAATGTTAGACAAAGAGTGCTAATAAACGTGATTGGATAGAAGCAAACTATAATCTAGTGATTAGTGAGTATGGATTGATATATAAGACTCACTAGTAGTACAGCGCAGAACTGCTATAGAAGTATCACTAACTTAGGTGAACTTCTGATTCGAATGGACTGTACTATATCACTTTTTACTAGCACGGAAATCTTTGGAGCCTGGTAGATCGATTCAATCAGAACATAAAAATAGTCATCAACTTTGCGAGGAAATAGTATGTACAATTTCTGCCACTTCAAAAACTATTATGTGAAAAATTACTTTGAAATACAAAATACAAAAGTACTAGTGTACATCTGACGTACATGACAATCTAAGGCCACTGGCCATAGCTTTCATTTCAGTACTATCCCGCCATCGTCCTAGTGTCCTATAGCGGTCACTTGGCCCAATTTCTCTGCGAAGAACAAATGCAATTTAAATATGGAATGCTAAAATGCAGGAATGGTACTGCTAAAATGAAAACAAGTGAGTGGGAACCATATATAAGAGATATATGAAATTGTATTAAGTGGTTATTGTTTTTATTTATTTTTTGTTACACTGATGATTTGTTTTTCTTCTCCAAACAAATTATTTGGAATATAAAATCTCACTTAAATTGGAATGTATTATGTATCCTTCACTTCTATTTGTTAACACATGAAAGACCCTACTATGATTCGACCCAAGCACACCTGCGTACAGATTATCGAAAAAAAAAATGTACTCGCGTGTGTAGCAGTAGCAACCAATAAAATTGGTCGCACAAACAAACATGTGAAAACAATCAAAACCCACACCAAAATTAATCCATCACCAGAGCTATATAGAGATTACAAAGAATAATCTAAAGATCACATTTTTGTTGTTATTGTTTGTAACTTTACTCACATCTTTTCATGAACTTTATTGGGGCCCCATATCTTCTCTTGATGATTTAGACTCAACAGAAAGCCGAACTACAACGATTTACCCATGCAGTCAAAAATTTCACTCAATATATGCAATCCAAACAAAAGCAAACAAAACCAAAATAGTCCGAGTCCCTCTCTTTTTTCTTCCAAAAGTACTGATTCGAATAGTTTGCATTTAGTCTTATTTGGAGCTAATTTTTGGAGTGAAGCGTGTGTGTGAAAACCGGTTTTGAAAAAAGCCCAATTCATTGTTGTTGTGGGCTCTGAGATCATACGAAGAAGCAAAAAAGTGGGGTGTCATTGTCTCATTCACACGATCATGTGAAGAGGAGTACGAAAACTGCTTTCAACAAAAACCGCTGCTGCCGGAGTTGTGGAAGCTGGCCGCGGTTTTTTTATTTGTATGTATTCTCATGTCATGTCATAAGGGTCCTTCACTCCTTTGTAATTGTACATTTGTACGAAATGTGATCATGCTTGCTAATACCTGAAATTTCTTTTACCAAGGAAACATTTGTACGAAATATGATCATGTTTAGTCAAACCATTGTTCGCTGTGGGCATTTGCAACAAAGTTCACCTCTAAAAAAGTTAAAATCATGTGAAACCTAGAATCAAAATCAGTTAGCTAGCTTAATTTAGGTTTACATCCCTTGATAGTTTTCTTAGGATAAGTCTAATATTCCACAATTATTAGTAACATTATACCTTTCAGATTGGGAAGTAGTTTGAAACCCTAGGTGTGTAGACTGTATACTGAACCACTGCCATGTGCATTTGTTTCCGCAAATTCACTCCAGAAAGAGATGGGTCAAGAAGATTATTTCGCAATCCCCACGCAATATACGGATGAGATTCTACTCTGGGTTGTTTGAATTACCAAACTGAAATTGATGTCCATCCATAAACGGTATGTGAAGGTGTGGACTTATTACCTGTGTAGTTTCCAGACCATCATTTGTTAGCCATTGCCAACTTCTGTGACCTCACAATGTTTGTGCAATTCCATACTTCATTCCGTTGTTTGGTTTCATAATAATAATAATAATAAAGGCTACAGTGCTATACACAGTGTCTCTCAATTAATTTAACAAAGAGTGTATATATATGAGAATAAGAACAACAAAATTAACAATACTCTAGGATTGGTTCGTTCTTAATTACTTTTTAGTTCTTACAATTTCTCCCACTCTCAGTCTAGTATACAGGACTTGCCAATTTTTTTTTCTTTTCTTGATAAAATGACCTACCACAGTAGCACTATGGTAACGCCAGAGGTGACTCCAGTTTGTTATAGTATATTAAGTGTGACATCGAAAAAATGCATTGTGGAATATGTATGGATCTAATAGTTCAATGGAGTGGCCAAGGCATCACTGCATGTCTGCATCAGCGGTGAGGCACATGCAATTTATGCTACTACACTACATAATATTTTGGATTAGTTTCATGTCTTGTTTTCAGTGAGAATATTTGGATTAATCCGATGAATTTTGGAGACATGTATACTATGTCGATGGATCCTATTGAGGATATTTGGCTACGTGATATTCATGCAGATCGACCACCTACACTTTTTCCCATCAAAATATGAATTCAACTTTGCAATGACATTCCATCAGTACGACTCTATGAGAGGTTGAGAACCAATAAGTTAAGGACTTAAGGACACCATATATAACATTATATACCTGCTATGGACAAACATATATGGTTAATTCAATTCATCAACATAATAATGCTAGGAGTCTGTAGTTCGATTTGACCCTGTGAGAAAACACCTGTATATAGCTAATAATTTTGTTTTTGATAAAAAAAAAAATAATCTTGTTTTTACAATTAATAATGGTTGATGGGGTGGTTAGTAACTTACAACATAAACAATCTAGCTCTTTGTTGAGTTTGTTCTATATGTAGTTAATTAGTTCTATAAGAAAAATGACGTCAATTTTAGTTCTAAATAGTACCATTACCATGCATCATCGCATATGGCCTTCAAACATAGTGTTCCTGTAACCAGAAATCGATTCAACGACCAATGAAACCTGTCACTTGATGATGGAAATTGATGTCTAACGTTGTTTCACCAGTTTAAATGTTAAATGTAACTGTATTACACTATTACCAGGTCGAATGGTCGCTGGAATGAAGTCATGTGATCAAGGTTAAGAGAATCTAACAATTAATTGTCCTAATTAATTATTTGACAGAGGGCATCCATTGATGGCACGTACCGACCAGGTTAGCGTAAAACTTGTCCTAATCTAATGTTCTTGTCCATTTCTTATTTTGGCAGGTATCATAAAATGAGAAAATCCATTAATGTAAGTGCCAGCTAACTCAGTTTATAAAATCTGTGGGCGATGATAACATATGTATGGGTTCAAACCCACTATATTATCGAGTTACTAATCCCTTTAAAAATAGACTCGCTTACACATTTTATAGGTGCCAACTACTAAAATGGGTAAATATTTTAAGTGATGATACCTGAGAAATGATGTACAATATCAAATTACTAATCTCTTTAAAAATATGTTTGTTTACATATTTTGCATTTTGCAGATGCCAACTAATAAAGTTAGTAAAATCTTTGGATGATGATATGGTGTTTGAATTCTGCTAGCATAAAAAAATAATTAATCTCATTTAAAACAAGTTAGTCAATAAAAAAAAAAAAAATCATTTGTTTCCTCTTAAACTAAAATAATAATCAAATAGAAAATCTGTACTTGGCATTTGGCAATCAAATAAAATAAATGGAGAAATAACAAAAAACAGCATGCGAGGAAGCCAAATCTAACCGGCATTTACTTTAAGGTTGGCACCTGTCAAGGAAGCTCAACATATGCTCAAAAAACCAAAGAGATATATGGGATTTGTTTGTATTTGATTAAGGATTAATTACATATTTCTAATACAGCATGCAAAGAACCTGACATTTTTTTTTTGTAAAGATATAGGAAAGAACCTGACATGTTCTATGCTAACTCAATCCCTTTCGGTTCAGACAGAAATGTGGGTCAAAGTTCTCAGACTATCGTAATTAATTAAGTCTGTTCGATTGCAGTTTTCGGTGAAAAAGACCTGAAATCACCTAGAGAGGAAACAATGACAGGAAAGAGAGTGAGATACAAAAGCAGATTCCATTTTAATCTGTAGGCCTCTAGGTACTAATAGCATACTATATTGCCCTAAACTAATAATGTTACACGTGTTCATTAGTTTATATATCTATCTATATATATAGATATTGAGAGGATCCGTTTACTATGGTTTATACTACGTTTCTTCACAAAACGAGTTAAGAGCTAATATTTTGTAGATTTAATCTATTAAATATGGATAGCTATTTCACTAAAATTTGTTTTTTTTAGAAACCTTAAGCCTAGTTAAAATAATATTGTCAATTTTGAATTTTTTTTAACGGTCCAAATTTTTTGATTGCCTAATATTTTTTTGACATTGTTAAATACTATTATATGAGAAATTTTTTTGTGGAGTTGATCTTCATGATTTGTTAGGCATATCCACAAAAAATTAGATTCTAATTCATGTTGTGGGTGAAATTGTGGGACATGGTTATTATAAACTATAGTATATTTATAATTTATCCCTCCCCATATATAAGATATATGTTCATTTCTCTTAGTGCAAGTGTGCAACTTCATGCAATCAAGGTACTCATTAGATCAGCATTCTTACTTCACTTTGTTTGTAGAGTGAACAGCGTGAGAAACTAGGGAGTGTGGTACGAAACATGGAGTTCAATGAGCATGGATTCTTGGAGGAGTTGTTATCACTAAGAAGAGAGAACTTAGAAACTTTTCCTAATGGAATAATGAGTGACCAGTTGTTCGGTAATGACTGGAGTTTGGATTGTGTGAATCGGAATTTTGATGGGATTATACCGAATTCATCGTTCGAAGGGTTCAATGTATCGGTTGAGCCTAGTTTCAATTGTTCCTTAAATGATAATGTACACTATCCATTTGAAGATGGATACTTGTTACCAGAAATGAATTCATTATATCAAAAGAGAGATACACTTCCATTTCCATTTCCATTTCAAGAAGATATTCCATTGGTTACGGAGTATGAAGAACAATGTCTACTGAAAGATGAATCTCACAATTTGGAGGAGAAGGGGACTATATGTAAAGTAGAGTCAACTCAAGCTATTGAAACTCCAACTTTTAGTATGGGAGTATGTCTTGATAGAAAGAACAAGAACAAGAAAGTGGAAGGGCAGCCTTCAAAGAATTTAATGGCAGAGAGAAGGCGAAGAAAGCGGTTGAATGATCGTCTTTCGATGCTTCGATCAGTGGTTCCAAGGATTAGCAAGGTAACCAACTGCATATACTTGTTATATCATCAGAAATTTGTCATTCCCATATGGCTACATTATCTGTGTTTTTTCTATATAAAAGTATGGTGAGTCATGAAATTTGTTCTTACAGATGGACAGAACATCTATACTTGGAGATACCATTGAATACGTGAAAGAACTTCTAGAGAAAATCAAGAATCTGCAAGATGAGATTGAAGTTGGTTCAAATCAATTGAACTTAGGTGCAATCTTGAAGGATTTAAGAACAAATGAGATCCTAGTGAGAAATACACCAAAGGTAAGGTTTATGTTTGATAGCTATAAATGACTCAGAGAACTGTCTTAATTTGTCCATCAAGAGTTTTTCTAACATTACCAATTTGCAGTTTGATGTAGAAAGGAGGAATATGGATACTCGAGTTGAGATTTGCTGCTCCTCGAAACCGGGTTTGTTGCTCTCTACTCTGAGCACCCTTGAAGCATTTGGCCTTGAGATTCAACAATGTGTTATAAGTTGTTTCAATGATTTTGCATTGCAAGCTTCATGCTCTGAGGTATAAAACTAAAGAGAGTATTCATCTTATGTTCACTTTAGATGCCATCAGCGTAATATATTCAAGGCCACTGATTACAAATTGATTCTATACTAACAGGGGTTAGAGAAAAGAGGAATAGTCAGTTCTGAAGAGATTAAAGAAGCATTATTCAGAAATTCAGGTTATGGAGGGAAGTGTCAGTAGAAATGAGAACACCAAGAGAAGGAATTACAAGTCTTATAATTTTTTAAGGAGCTTTGCAAGTGAGAGCTTGTAGCTGTTACCTCTTTAGCATTTTAAAATTTAAATAAGGAGGTGTTTTTTATCATAACCATCTCCAATGTTTGCTAATGTAATATTGTAATCTCTAGCTCCTTCTTCTTTTTTTGGTGAAGTAATCTCTACTTCTTGAATTGAATATTTGAATGTCTTTGCTCTTTATGCCTACGTATAATCCAAAAAGTAACTCCTTAATAGTAAATTATTATAATTTTTTGTTGGGAAGAAAAGGTGGAAAAATGACATCTCCAACAGTCAACTGAAAATGAAAAAGCAATCAAACCAAAACCTAAACAGGGAAAAAGAATTTCAAAAAAGGCAGTAGACTTGACAGAATTTCAGTTTTTTTTTTTTTTTTTTTTTTTTTTTTTTTTTTTTTTTTTTTTTTTCTATATACTGTCAAGGTTTTTATTTATTTATTTTCTGATCAAGCCTACGAGTAAGTCATTAAAAATTTAACATCAGGTTTTATACTTGTGTAATATTTACATCATTCCTTTAAAAAGGGGAACCAACTTCACCCTGAAAAGTGAAAACACAGTATTTGGAAGGGAAACGACCTTTAGGTTGTGCTCGGCTTTGTCGGGAATTATACCAATACCAATCGATTCTCCCACTACACAGATAACTCATATATGGAAACAATTCAACTCCGGACAAAATCTAAATATCAACTACAGCCTATACTAATATGCCCAACTTGCTAAACAACTATCAACAACAAATAATAATGCAAAGCAGTAAAAGCAAACCACAACACAAAGATTTACCGTGGTTCGGCCAATGATACCTACTTCCACAAGAGTCAGTTCTTTATAAAGTGGGAAGGAAGATTACAATATCTCTTTTCAGTCTCTCACCTTACTAGATCACTCTTATCTCTTTACAGGGTTGTATCTCTGTAAAGGTTATCTCTCAATCTTGATAGCTTTCAAGATTGGTTTCTCTCTCTTTGTTTTTGTCTGATTCTTAGTCTTAGGTTTTCCAAAACCTTGATTTTGTTTTTATATCAAAAAACCAAATTTCGCGGTTACTGTAGAGAGGCCCACGAAAATCAGAACCGAGACACGAGCGCACGTGCGCCCAAAATACTGTAATGCTTCCACGGCAAGAGTGTAGGTCACGCCCAAAACAATTTGGAATGATTTTCACGACGCGACGCAAGCAAGCTTTCGACATATTCACCTTGAGAATCAGCTCCGTTTCTCTCCTCATGTGAGGGATAACTCCAACAATCTCCCCCTCCCAAACAGTGAGGGGGGATACCTCCATGCAATTTCCAAATCAATAGGAGGAGTCTGCTACCATTCCGGTGGTAGCACATCAAATATCAAACTTACCTTTCGGTAAGACTTTGGTCATCATATCCGACCCGTTCTTGTCGGTATGGATATTCTCGATACACAAATGCTTGTCTTCGAGTACTTCTCTAATCCAATGATAACACACGTGTATGTGCTTGGATCTAGAATGAAAATTCGGATTCTTGCTCAAGTGGATGGGGCTCTGACTGTCACATAGAACTACAAACTGTTTCTACTTTAGCCCTAGTTCGTCGAAGAACCTCTTCATCCATAGCATCTCTTTGAAACACTCAGTGGTTGCAATATACTCGGCTTCTGTAGTGGAGAGGGCAACACACTTTTGCAACTTAGATTGCCAAGAAACTGCTCCCCCTGCAAAAGTAACTAGATAACCGGAGGTGGACTTCATCGAGTTAACATCACCTGCCATGTCTGCATCAGTGTAGCCTTCAAGTAAGGGCTTACTTCCACCAAAGCACAAACACGATTTGGAAGTGCCCTTGAGATATCTCAATATCCACTTAACACCTTCCCAATGCTCCTGACCACCCGGATTTGATAGAAATCGGCTTACAACACCAACGACGAAAGCAATATCCGGTCTTGTACACACCATGACATACATTAAGCTGCCCATTACGGATGCATAAGGAATCTTTTCCATCTGACTCTGCTCATGCTCACCTTTTGGACACATCTCTTTGGTCATGCGGAACTGGCCACCAAGCTAACAACTGACTGGCTTCGCTTGATCCATGTTGAATCTCTTCAACACCTTCTCAATGTAGCTTTCTTGAAAGCCACAACTTCCATTCTTTCTATCACGAAAGTGATCCATTATCCCAAGTATCTACTTTGCTTGACCCAAATCCTTCATCTCAAAAGACTTACTCAAGTCTTTCTTCAGCTTGGATATCTTGTTGATGTTTGGGCCAACTATCAACTGATCAACATATCATCCACATACAACAATAGCACTATGAAATCCCCATATGGAAATCTCTGAACAAACGCACAATGATCGGAAGCAGACAAGCTCTTTATCCTTGCTTCGCCATAAAGGAGTCAAACTTTATGTACCACTGTCTTGGTGCTTGCTTCAACCCATACAAGCTCTTTATCAGCTTGCATACTAGGTGCTCCTTGCCTTTGACCTCAAACCCCTCTGGCTGGTCCATGTAGACATCTTCTTCAAGGTCTCCATGAAGAAAAGCTGTCTTAACATCTAGCTGCTCAACCTCTAGGTTCATACTTGCGGCCATACCCAATACCACCCAGATAGAAGTCATCTTCACTACAGGAGAGAAAATCTCATCAAAGTCAATCCCTTTCCTTTGACCGAATCCCTTCACAACACAACAAGGCGAGCTTTGTGCCTTGGGTGAGGATTGTTCTCCTCATGCTTAACTTTGTATATCCACTTATTCTTAAGAACTTTTCTCCCTGTGGGTTTCTCAACTAACTCATAAGTGTGATTCTTATGCAAAGAATCCATCTCGTCATGCATGGCCTTCAAGCACTTTTCTTTGTCTGTACCTTCAAGTGCCTCTTGATAGTACATAGGTTCTCCACCATCCGATAGTAGCACGTACGTATGTGGTGGTGGATACTGGTTGAAGCTAGTCTCCCTCCTGTCGGACCTCCTTGCCCCATCTGGCCGGTGCCTCAGGAGGATGCACTTCTGCTTGCTCTGGTGGTGGTTCATGCATCTCATCTGCATCTTCTATACCAATAGGTTCTATCCCATCATGAGCAATATGATTCTCATCTTGAGCTTCAAACTCATGGTTCTTTGCATTCTCAATGCCTTCTGCACGTTTCACAGTAGGAAATTCTGGTTCTGAATCAACAAGATCATTGGTGAAAGCCTGTAGCTTCTCACCCTCTTCAAAGTCTGCTATAGTTTGGTTTTCTAAGAACACAACATCTCGACTTTGGATTACTCTCTTGTTAATCGGATCATAGAGTTTGTAACCAAACTTTTCATCTCCACAACCCAGAAAAATGCACTGCTTGGCTTTGTCATCAAGCTTGGATCTCTCATCCTTCGGAATATGCACAAATGCCCTGCACCCAAATACCCTCAAGTATCCATAATCAACATCTCTGCCTGACCATACTCTCTCTGGATAATTACTATTAAGAGTCTTTGTTGGCGACAGGTTGATAACATGCACGGCTGTACGCATTGCTTCTACCCAGTAGCTTCTAGGTAGCTTAGAGTGAGATAGCATGCATCTCATCCTCTCTACAATGGTACGGTTCATTCTCTCTGCTATTCCATTATGTTGCGGTGTCTTGGGAACGGTCTGCTCATGACAAATCCCATGACTCTGGCAATACTCTTCAAATGGCCCAATATACTCACCCCCATTATCTGAGCGAATACACTTCAACAACTTCCCAGTCTCTCTTTCCACCATGCTATGGAATTTCTCAAACACGCCAAGTACTTCATCCTTGGTCTTCAGACTATAGGCCCATATCTTTCTTGACGCATCATCAATGAATGTCAAGAAGTACGAAGCTCCCTGGTGGGATTTTACTCTCATAGGACCACATAAGTCTATGTGTTCAAGGACAATGTCCTTTCTGCGAGATGGGAATCTTTGGAAAGACACTCTGTGTTGGTTTCCTACCAAACAATGAGTACATGTATTTAAATGTGTACCTTTAATGTCTGGCACGACCTTTTGCTTAGCAAGAACTTCCATCCCTTTTATGCCCATGTGACACAGTCTCTTGTGCCACAGTTCAGATGAAACTTCTTCTTCTGCCGCATTCGCTTTTGCTTTACACAAACTAGCCTGTGTTTTGTAAAGAGAGCAAGTTTTCTTTCCTCGGCTGCTACAATGGAACCCTCGCTTTCGGTTCCATACCCGTTACCAAACGAGTTTACAAAGCCATCGTCATCTAATTTCCCAGCCGAAATTAGGCTTAACCGTATGTCAGGGACATGTCTTACATCCTTGAGTGTCAAGGTGTAGCCGACATTGGTTTCTACATGAACATCTCCAATGCCTATAATCTTCGAGACTCCACTGTTACCCATCCTTACTTCACCATATTCACCACAGCTGTAGGTAGTGAAGAATCTCCTGTGCGGTGTGACGTGATAGGATGCTCCTGTATCTATCACCCACTCTGTATCCTGACATGAGGTAGTAAGACAGCACACACCACAATCTGACATAATTCCCACTAGGTCGTCGACTAGTGCGGTAGTATCTCTGCCTGTGTTTCCGTTCCTCTGCACCATGTCTTCATGTACACAGTTATTCTTCTCATCCTCTTCGTTGTCGCGACTCATATCTGAAGTGACCTTTGGTGGCACAATAGTAACATTGCCTCTCTGCCTTAGGAGTTCTAGCTTCACCCCTAGATTTACTTCTGTCATCACCTCTAGAACGAGATGGTTTTGTGTTTTGACCTCTCCCCCGTTTCTCTGTGAAAAGGATCTCTCGAAAGTGAGAGGAGCTGCTTCTTGCACTCCTTCTAGTCTCCTCATTCAACAAAGGCGTGGTAGCCATCTCCATGGTAACAATTCCATCCTTGGTCGCTCCATGTAGAGAAACTACTAATGTCTCCCAACTTTGGGGTAGAGCCTAATAGAAACAAAGCCTCAACTTTGTCTCCCAAATTGATCTTCATCAAATGCATCTGATTGATGATATTATGTACTTCATTAAGATGCTCAGACATTGAAGAACCTTCTTGGTACTTCATGTCTGCAAACTTCTTAATGACTAGCACTTTGTTTCCGCCCGACTTCCTCTTATAAAGGTCTTCGAGTTTCTTCCACAGACTGAAGGCTGTAGTCTCTTGGGACACATGGTGAAAGACACTGTCGTCAATCCACTGTCGAATGTATCCAATTGCTTTTCTGTCAAGCTTTTTCCACTTAGCCTCATCAGTCTTTTCTGGTTTTACTCCCTCATTCTCAATGGGAAGTGCCAAGTCCTTGCAGTATAGCAAGGTTAAGTCTTCCATCTTGGCTTTCCAGATGGTGTAGTTTTTCCTATTCAGACTCATTATGTGAGTGTTTACGGAATGGTCTATCTCTACAAGTTATTTAACCTCAAATCTTCTCTCAGGAATTTCGTCAAACACCTTCTGACTAAGATTCAGATAACACCCTAGGCTATTCTAACCAAGGCTCTGATACCACTTGTCAGGGATTATACCAATACCAATCGATTCCCCCACTACACAGATAACTCGTATATGGAAACAATTCAACTCCGGACAAAATCTAAATATCAACTACAGCCTATACTAACATGCCCAACTCGCTAAATAACTATCAACAACAAATAATAATGCAAAGCAGTAAAGGCAAACCACAACACAAAGATTTACCGTGGTTCGGCCAATGATGCCTACTTCCACAAGAGTTAGTTCTTTATAAAGTGGGAAGGAAGATTACAATCTCTCTTTCAGTCTCTCACCTTACTAGATCACTCTTATCTCTTTACAGGGTTGTATCTCTGTAAAGGTTATCTCTCAATCTTGATAGCTTTCAAGATTGGTTTCTCACTCTTTGTTTTTGTCTGATTCTTAGTCTTAGGTTTTCCAAAACCTTGATTTTGTTTTTATATAAAAACCAAATTTTGTTGATCTTGTAGAGGCCCACTTAAAAATCGGACGAGCGCAGTCTTTACGGAGCCTTAGGTGCACCTAAAAAATACTGTAATGCTTCCACGGCAAGAGCGCAGGTCACGCACAAAACACTGGAATGATTTCACGGCACGAGCGCAGGTGCGCCTCCTCTGAGAGCAGGTGCGCTCTGACATATTCACGCAGAATCAGCTCCGTTTCTCTCCTCATGTGAGGGATAACTCCAACAGGCTTCTTGGTAAGAAGCAGATTGTAAGTACAATTTTGATTGATTTTCTGATACTTAATAAGCTTTGAGGGGGTTAGGAAGGGACGAAGGTTTAAATTTCACAATTTTATTGGACTATTCATCTGTTAAACAGACTCTTCAAACAAACTTTTACCAAGTTTCTATAACAATCCACAACAAGTTTAGCTAACTCTTCTGATATCAGTCTTCAGATCTGTAATGATAGGTTCTGATAAAATTAAAATACAGATATGATAAAACCATTTTTGCAAACATCCAATTTCTTTCTAGTTTAACCAGTTTGTATCAGCCTACTAGCTAGATAAAAAAAGAGAACTTGCTTTATAATGGATCAAACTTCAAAGACGTACAATAAGGTCTAAAGGGAGGTTGTGCACATACCATGATACCATACAAAGAGATTTAAGGAGGAATAATACAAAGAAAGGACTAAAAACTGGTTATCCTTAGCTCCCAAAGCCAGTAAAGCAAAAATGATATAAATTAGCTTTGGCACCTAATCCTTCTGATCATAACTAATGGACGTGGGTGTTGATGTGGATATTGGGAAGTGAGAGTTGCGATCTCAAGCTGCAACTTAGGATGGTTAGTAAATGAAGGTAGCATTCGACCTTCACAATCTGTCACTAACTCACGCAGCAGCAAGAGATGAGAGGAAACCATGATTTCCTTAATTTGTTTGGTATGAATTTACTCCAAAGGATCTCAATTATTAAATGTGAAACCGCGGTTATAATAGAGAATTTCAAGGTTCATTTTTCGAACTCAAAGTGCCTTTGATGCCCCACATGGAAGCTATGCTTTTGGCATCAACACACATGCATTTATTGGGCCAAGAGATAGGCCCAAGGCCATAGTATGTATTGGGCCAATAAGATAGGCCCAAGAGATACTAGGACCTAGGAAGTAAACCTAAAGAGAGATGGAGGGCTAGGATTGAAAAAGAGGAGAGATAAAAGAGAGGAGGAAAGAGGAAGAGGGAGGGAGCTCTAGAGGGAGGGAGAAGAAGGAGAAAAGAGTGAACTACGATGACTTGATTCCCGGAAGGGATACGTAGGCAACCCAAGAGGTGCAGCCAATTCATAGTAGGACCGGAGAGGTCCATGGTCAGAGTTTAGGGTGCAACAAATGGTGCTGTCTGTGGGGACAGAACAAAAAGTCTGTAGATTGTCTACATTTTAAGGAGATCTCCTATTACTAAACACTGTCATGCTATCGAAATCTCCTAACAATCATTTTCAGCATATAATGTCTTGTTTTGGGTTTCATTCAGTTGGTAATGTGTACAAGGTTGTTCGGATATTGGGGGCTAGGTCGAGATTACTGAAGACGATGGTTGGGTGTTGTTGGATGGGTTGCAATCACTTGGGTCGGTTTTGATGTTGGTTCTTAGTTTGGTTCGGGTTTGTGGTGATGAAGGAGATCGAGACTTATTGCTTTTCCATCAACCAGTGTATCAGTGGTGATGAAAACCAAGTGTATCAGTGGGGATGTTGATTTCATTAAAGTTATAGGGTTTTCAGTGGTAGTGAAATCCGAGTGATTGGTAGTGGGTGGTGGCTGATTCGGTGGTGACCGATTGAGTGGTGGCGGAAGCTGTTGAGGAAGGAGAAAGAGACTGCGATCCAGTGCTCTCAGATGTTGAGTAACCTTTTTAGGCAGTTGGGCTAGGTTGGTTTAGTTCTAGGGCCAATTCTTAAGTTGTTGTGGGCTGGGCCCTTATCATTTTAAGGGGATCGAGTGTGGGAACTGGTGGTGAAGGGTGTGGGCTTAAACTTTATGGGCGTGCATATATGGGATGCACATGATTGTGTTTTATAATAGACAAATTGCTCAATGAATAACCGAGTCTCACATCTGGACACCTTTTTTAGTAAACAAAGTTACTTTGATGTAGAAGTATCAATGATGTTTGACAAAATGCATGGGAGAAGATGAATTGTATAAGGAGACGTACATCCAACCATTGGGTCTATATTCTCTGTACCCAGTCACCCTTAATTCTTGGCGAGTGTCGCTTCCTAGCTAAAGCAGCATGAACTAGGTGCCAGAGGGAGTCGGAGACGAGGCACAGAGCTCGAGATCAGATGGCGGCGAAAGGGTGGACATTTATGTTATTCGGCAAAATAAGTAGTTAGTCGTGATGTTGATACTGTTCATTGTAAATACCAACGGGGTGTTGGCTGCCATTGTTTGAGTAATTGAACGAAAGGTGTTCGATGATACATTTAGAAGACTTGGGAGTATGGCGAACCAAATCTTGGTATCACTGTTCTTAGTCAAGCATATGCTACAACGGGGCAAGTGTTTCACTTCATCATGACGCCTTCTAGTGTTGGCATAGGAAGAACTTTATAATCTAACATTGCTTCGTCGATACAAAGGTGAATTTTGTGTCCCTTTCGAGATTAGTACTTCTGCTCTGGGCTAAGGTATGTGCACTAACCCCTTTTAATATCCTCAAGAGCATGTTAAGTTTAAGTATCATGACTTCATTTGCTTGCTTGTGTTAAGTTCACCCGCTTTGCTTAAATTTTGTGTTGAACGTCACTGTGGGAGTTACATGAAAGTTTCAGGTTATAGAGAAAGAGAAAGACCCGCAGTACCAGAAGTAAGATTAAGTAGGATAGGATATGCGGACTCGCGTGTACAAACAACACATGGGTGGGGTGGGGGAGCCAGCAAAGCGGTTCCGAACCCTAGTGTTTGAAGTCTTGAGTGGGATAGGATCTGCAGACCCTCGTCTCTAAACAACATGGGAATGGTAAGATAATTATAGAAGATGTGCAGAGACATACCGCGTCAGGTAACTGGTTTATTCTGTCGTCATGTGCATAATAGACGGATGAGTAGTGACTGAGCAGTCAGCCAGAGTTACACTGGGGGCAAGCAAGCCTTGTCCCCATCCTTGGCAGGGATGTATGTGGGGACGACTAGGTTGTCCCCAAACATCATGATATTCTATGGAGCTACTCGCTTCAGGAGGCCACAGACCATGAATGAGGAAACGTGGATGTACACTTCAGGGTAAGACGGAGTGTACATTGTTTTAAGCATATGATCGCCATTATTCTTGTATGCAAATGTTTATGTTGAACGTTCTTCATTGAATCTCATGCGTTATTTGTACAACACTCAAACATGAAAGTTTCAGGTTACAAAGAAAGAGAAAGACATGTGATACCGTGGTTGAGATTGAGCTGGTATTGAAAGATGGATCCATCTCACCTCATTTACTACAATTTACATACATTATATTGCCAACAAAGAGCTAATTTTATGCATTAAATGTTTATTGCATGATATAATATTGAGTAAGACCGGGGTCGGGCCCCGTACTAGCTATACGGGGAACCTCAAAGTGTACTGGTATCTCTATGTAGTTGTGACTTACAGTTCACATTAATGGCATGATATCTTTGCACTAAGTTACATACATGTACACTATATCTCTTAATGCCTTGAGAATTTGTCCGCACATATTTAGTAGAGGATACTTGGTCTACGCTTGTGTGGGTAGAGATAGAGTTGAGTTGTTTCTAAGCCAGAGAGTGGGGGGGATGAGCCCTTCGTGGACCACCGTGTCCGAATCAAGCTTGGGGCAAAATGAGCTACCCCGAGAAAGTGGGGATGAGCCCCTTCATGAACCACAGTGTCCGAATCAAGCTTGAGGCAAAATGAGTTGCCTCTAAATTAGAAAAGGGGATGAGCCCTTCGTGGACCGTGGTGTCCGAATCAAGCTTAGGGCAAAATGAGTTGCCTCTAAACCAAAGAGTGGGGAGGGAGTGGGGATGAGACCCATCGCGGACATGATGTGGAGTTTTACAGAGCGCCAAAGAGAAGGGGTTGAGACACTTCACGGATATACTGTTGAATTCTACAAATGAAAATAGAGGGGATGGGACTCTTCGCGGATACAATGATGAGGTCTACGAAAGAGGAACGGATGAGATGAGATCTTTGGTGGACATGATGGTGAGTTTTACAAATAAGAGCGAGGGGGTTGAGACATTTCGTGGACATGATGTTGAGTTCTAGGAGTAAGTGCGAAGGGGATGAGACCCTTCACGGACAAGATGTTGAGTTGGAAGAGTGAAAGTGAAGGGGATGAGACCCTTCGTGGATATATTAATGAGTTTTGGGAATGAGAGCCGATAGGTTGAGACATTTTGCTGGAATGGTGCAGAGTAAAAAGAGTGAGAATGAAGGGGATGAGATCCTTCGTGGAGATGGTAGTGAGTTCTATGAAAGAGAGATGGTGGCTAAAGTTAGACACTCCACGGACATGGGGGCAAGCTGAGTTGTCCCTGGATATGCTTCACACTTTTTGAATGAGAGCGGAGGGGATGAGACTCTTCGTGGATACAATGTTGAGTTCTACGAAAGAGAAACGAAGGGGACAAGACACTTCGCGGACATGGTAGTGAGTTCTATGAAAGAGAGATGGTGGCTGAGATGAGACACTCCGTGGACATGGTAGTGAATTTTGTAAAGGAGAGTTGATAGCTGGGTTGAGACATTTTGCAGGCATGAGGATTGAGTTTGAAGAGTGAGAGCGAAGGGAAGAAACCATTTGCGGATATGTGAGCAAAAAGATTGAGACAAATAAGGATACGCCGATCGAGATTCATCCACAAAAGTACAAGGGGCAGCCATAGAAAGCATATTCCAAATCAAGAAGGAGATGAGCACACCCAAGAATAATATGGTGGAAAATTGGCTATATAGGAAGAGCATTGAGTTTGTGGAATTTGGATATGAGATGCAAAGCGCTGAGGACCAGTAGAATAAGAGCAGAGGCCGTGGAATTTGAGATACAAACATTTGATAGACTGAGGATTTGGCAGATAAGCAAGGTCGAGGACTTCTCGGATCCGCAGACTCTTAGAAGTCCATGCACCCGAGAGGGGGCATTTGCAGTAGCCATATTCATAGATAGACTATGTATTTATTGGGTCAAGAGATAGGCCCAATGCCATAGTATGTATTAGGCCAAGAAGATAGGCCCAAGAGATAGATACTAGGGCCGAAGAAGTAAACCTAAAGAGAGATGGAGGGCTAGGATTGAAAAAGAGGAGAGATAAAAGAGAGGAGGAAAGAGGAAGAGGGAGGGAGCTCTAGAGAGAGGGAGAAGAAGGAGAAAAGAGTGAACTATGATGACTTGATTCCCGGAAGGGATACGTATGCAACCCAAGAGGTGCAGCCAATTCATAGTAGAACCGGAGAGGTCCATGGTCAGAGTTCAGGGTGCAACATGCACCACAAATGAAAATCTAAAAGCCTACACTACCATAAACATGTTTCAAAGTTAACTCTATGCAACCTTGAACAACATGTCTCGAAGTCTCTAAAGCTGAATAATTGTGCATACGGAAAACCCTGTTCTTGAGATTCTAATATCTTGGATGTAGTCTTAAGCATGTGAAGACCAGATAGGGGACAATCAATCCAACTGAAGTTATACTAAAGTAACAAAAGTTAAGTGAAAACAACACTGATGCATTACTTATTAGTTCCCTGCTAAAGTTTACATATTGAAAAAGAAGGAACAAAATAACAGAAAATATCAATGTCATAGACATGGCTGTTGGAGTGAGATGATTGTGGTTGCTTTCATAGGTTGCTATCAATCTAGTACAATCCTTAACAAAAATTTATACTAATACCATTATGGATTTTCTTGAACTTATTCATCCACTTTCATTATTTAGACTTGTTTGCAAATAGGGCATTTGGTGACCATGGTAGCCCAAGAAAACGCTCAAGGGTCTGAGTTCCCTTTCGCTATCTTTCACCCATACTTTGTTCACTGACATCCATCAATCAGTCCTTTGAATTCTGAAATCCATTATGCGAACTAATTAGACAACATCAAAATTAGATAGGAATAAAAGTTTTCAAATAAAAGTAATATCCATATATTACTTACCATTTGAGCTTCAATTCCAACTCCAACGGAGACTCGCAAAGTGATTTGGTAGCTAACTCAATACTATAATTTGAACCATTCAATTTAGGAAGTATATTAGGAACCCAAACCTGAGCCATGACCCGAGCTCTCTTCCTGGCTAATTTTATGCTATGTTGTTAAAACACAATAACATCCTTGCCACAATAACTATGGTGTCGATAATCGATTGACATAATTTATCACTAGTAATAACATAAGTGTTGATGTTAAGCTATCAATGCTTTATCACTCTGATGTTAGTATCAGTGATGACACATCATTTTCATCTCTTATAACTGCAGGGCCTAAATCTATGAACTTCCTAGGGTACAATTAAACTTTCACCAACTGGTGTTTCTTAATCTCAAAGTGTAACCTATTTATCTAAGATGTATCAGACAGAAAATATATAGAGTTAACAAAATTTACTTGAGGCTGTAAGTCATTTTTGCCACCAATTGCATCTATTGAGTGTTGTAACTTTTTCTCACTTGGTTAAGCATTTCTTTCAACCTGTCATTGTTCACCTTTGTTCATTTCATTAGAGCTTGAAAAAATTGGTAGTTTAATTATCAATAAAAGTATTGTGTATTCTAATAACCATTGGAATAACATTTCCAAATAAAGAGTGCTCCACTAACATTGAATCATAAGAAGAAACTAAAAGAATAAATAGTATTAAAAAAAAGAAAAAAAATGACGTGTTCCTAAATAAATCCAGCAATATGTTTGGGGAAGGAGAATAATGCCAAAAGCATTATTATTAAAGCGAAATATTTCTTTTTAAAAAATAATCACTAATATTAAGTTTTATAACAAATAACTACTATATGCAATGAAATACATTTAAAGTTTCACGATAGTTTCATCGAAATTGAATTTAGTTCTTTCACTAAATGCCACCAAATCCCTTGCAGCATACTTTGGCAAAACAGAACTCTGACAGCCCTAGGGTCATTAACAGAAGGTAAACCATAGAAATGCTCCGACAGTAAGGGGTGTTGCATATACTTGAAAAGTCATTGTACTGACCTTATTAAATACAATAGACGGACTCGTGATTGAACATTGATATCCGTAAAAATAGTAGAATCCTAAATATTAATGTTAACAACACTAATACGTAATCCTACCGTTCTTACGTTTAAATCAATTCTTCTTACTCTCAAAACATAATCATGCAATATAATGAGTAGGATTCGTTCCACTCTTAACTGTCTAGACTTAAATTGAATTCAACTAATCAAACCCAAAATGAACAATGGTGAGAGTAATGATTTGATGTGAAATTTCTATACTACCATTCCCAACACAAGAACAATAATAAGAACATGTCATTATGGAATAAGTAATTAACTTTATAAATCTAATAGAACAATAAGAACAAGATATGATTGAATGAATAACAACTACTTATTAATCTAATGAACAATAAAAACAATGATTCAATACTCAAGAAATAAACTAATTAATTAATGTAAAACTAAATAATGTAAAACTAGATCTAGAACTAAGGTTTAATGGCTACTTTTCTTATCCTAACCTAATTTATTTTCTAACCTAACTATCTACCATTAACAAAGAGTCAAGCTTTTGTTTTTATACTTTCAGATTCAAAAATCGTGCATGGGCTTGGAGCCATGTTTTGGGCAGGAAAATCGGGCCCAAAACCCAATTTCTTTAGTCCAAAATGGGCTCTTCAGCTGCAATTGGCTTCGACAAATATTTCGTCCACTTTTGCTCCTTTTATTGGGTCAAGGCTTGGACCATTGAAAAGCTCTTTCCGAGCCGGTCGTTTTGACATAAAATACTCCCAATTCTGAGGTCTAAGTCCAAAGATACGGCCTTCGGAAGTTCTGCTGACTTGTGCACTGTTTCTGCCTGTGTTGACTTTTCAGCTTTTGACCGGGCTTTACAAAGGCTTTGTCTCCTGGCCTTTATTCACAGAACTTCTTAGCAACCGACCTTTGCTCCTTTATCTCGCTAAAGTGGCACATTTCTGCACATAATGGACTTTGAAGCCTGAAATGCATAAAACACGAATCGAGGTATTAATTCTTAATTATTACTCACATAATTGGTCTAAAAGTATGATGGTTAAGGGGTTAAAACTACAGTTTTGGGCTCTTATCAAACCACCCCCAAACAGCATTTTGTTTGTCCTCAAGCAAAAATGAGAAATTAGAATAAGTGACTAAAAATGGAGTTCTATCTACTCTCGTTTATTTGAGAGGACATTGCATTGACCATATGCAACAAGGCCTTAAACCACTAGGAATTCCCTAGTGGACGAGTTATAGCCTCGTGAGAGTTTTCCAGTGAAGGTACTCACAAACTTCATCTATACTACAACGACTAAGAAATAAAACTATTGTTTTCTTATTTATGTCTCAATTATCTATACATCTCACTAGCAATGAATACAGAATAATCATGTTGAAACCTAAGCTAATATATGCATGATAATCAATCATCTACGAATAAACATATATACAATGAGTAATGCTATGAAATGTAGTAATAGGTCCGTTTATGAAACTTTGGAATAGTGTCCTTAAGTAGGTTCTCACATAAAAGTCAAGACAAAAATCACTATGATTTTTCCACTCAAGTTTTGCTACTCCAGTGTACAGTGGGCATACTTTACCTTACAATCTCAATGACACACAAGGAAGCCGAAGTTGATCAAACATATCTGCCACTTACTATCCCACTAACCTATTCCTAATTGAGCTAGAGGTCTTCATTAGGTGTTGCGGGGATTAGGAGATGGTTTAAGAATGAAAGAAACGGATATTCAAAAAGACAAGTCTGAGATAATAGGGTCTTCATATTACGTAACTAGAGAAAACCTTGTTCTTTTGCTTCTACACTTTGTTTCCATCCTTAGCCTTTTTCTTTTGGCTTTTCGACTATTTTTATTCTATTTTTGGAGTTTTTATTTTATTTCTATTTTTCTTTTTATTTTCTTTTCTTTGGATGGAAACTTATTTTCTTTTTCTTTTATGAAACAACTAACTAATTTATGTTTACACAGGTTTTCCTCTTCTCTTTTCTTCACTCATCCTATTCTCAGACTTATTCTAAAATGGGTAGGTTGATTTATTTATTTATTTATTTTTTTTTATATTTTGTTTTGTTTTTGTAACAGGGTAAAAGAATTGTGGTTTATGGAAGGGCTAATGAAAGGCTCAGTGGGGCGACTAGCGGAAAATATACTTAGGTTAGAATTTCTAGCTATATCGATCCAAAAAGGGCCTAAATTCTCTCTTAGGACATGGTATAGTGGTCAAGCAAGTGGACGTGTGATTTCTCTATTCGGAATATACTTCTCCCTTGTGTCATTTCTCAAATGTTTCACTCATATAAGGCTTTAGGCTATATTCTCACAGGATTTGTAGAATAAGTACTCTAGCCTAGATTTCATAAACTTATTGCCAAACAATCATAGATACTCATGTAATATATTTATAAATAGATGCAAAAATTATTACCTACATATTAACCTAAGTTTCTAAAAACTATTCTAATGCAAAAGCTACGTGAGACTTCTAGATTATTAAGAGCATAGATAAAAAAACAATACCAATATTCCTAAGTGTATAGCATAAACTTTTTATTTTTATTTTTATTTTTATTATTTTTAAGACAAATAATACGTAATATACAACCTAATATATGCTTAACATTTACATCGTGTTTCTATACCACCCCCAAACAATTTGGGAGAAGGGGGTTCATGAAACAATTCAATAGCACAATTAAATTATGTAACTAACTAATTTTTATAATTTTTAACAAATACATCCTAAAAGTGTCTAATTTTTGCAAATATTTCTATCCCACCCCCAAACAATCGAACGCTTTGTCCTCAAAGTGTAAAGAGATAAGGAAAGAATTTACCATAGAAACGTGGCAAAAATTGGTAGTACTGTGAATGTAAATATTGTAAAGATGATATGATAATATGAAGCACAATTAAACCGGCACGCACTAACTAACACAAACTCTCTTTGGAGTAAACATGACAGGGCTTAGGGTGGCAACAAGATTTGGAATGAATACCAAAATACGCCACCCCACACAAAATTGGAAAACTCTTTTTAAGTTTGAAAATTTTGTTTGGCCTATACTCCAGAAAGTTGGTATTGTACGAAAACTTGGGTCTTTTAAAGTCAGATTCCCTAGACTTAAAGTGATATATATGTATTAACATGCAGTTTCCCATATATCAATAATCTAAACAATTATGGATCTTTTCGTAAATAGTTAACACGGAATGCACCATCAAACAGAATTAAGCAACAAGATTTCCAATGACGTAGCTTAGTGGAATGAGAGCAAAGCCTTATAGATCTAAAACCTAATCGAGCATACAGTTTCTTCTTTGTCCTCCTACGAAGGGGATGCCAAGTAAATGAACGTGAGAAAATTGATGGTTGTGGAAGATACGTGGGATGTAGATAATTTTGAGAAGGAAAAAATGGAAAAAATGAAAAAGTGTCAGGTGGCTTGTCCTTGGGTGTTACTTCTTCACCAGTTGGTTTTAGAAAGTTATGAAGCATAGGAGAAACACCAAGGTCAAGTACAAACTCAATGGTTCTTTGGAAAGGTAGAGGGTGAGGAACATTCGTGATGGAAGGTGAATGAGTGACATGAGGATGTGAGGTGGGTGAATGGTGTTCAACTAGTGTTCTTAGTTTTATATCATCAGAGGCCTTGAGATATGCAAGACATTCCTCAATATGTGGGTAAGAAGAATCAATCTTTGGGATAGAGGGCTTAAAAAATTCTTCTTTCGTCATGGCGGCCAAGAGATGAATGGATGTCAATAGGAGAGAACTCGCGAGGCGACAAAGAAAGGTTGCAAAAGAGTCGAAGGAAATCCTCCTTGATGTTATCTACGTCTAGGGAGTAGAAATTGTGATCCTTGTCTTTTTCCATAAGAGGGGTATCTACTAGTGTGGGGACTAAAGTGTCAGCCGCACTTAGGGGTGACTTCGGATCGGATCGGATCGGATTAACCTCCTTCGGAATTTTTCCAAAAAAATTTCGGAACCTAATATGCTAGCCAAATCCGATCCAATTTTTTTTCGGATTCAAAATATATTTCCAATTTCGGAACTTTCGGAAATTTCGGAATAACTCGGAAATTTCGGAATACTTGGTAAATTTTCAAAGATCTCTTTACTTTCAATTATTTTTGGAATATCATACGCCAATGTTCATTGTAGGGAGAGAAAACCATGTCCACAACACCAATGTACCAACAACAATACGCACTTGTTTATTGAGAAAACCCATTTTCATTCAAACAAATGATCTAAGAAAAAACGAGAAAAAGAACCTACAGCCACCACTACAAGAAAACAGGTTTTACGCCACGGTCCAAAACCGTGGGAAAAGGGCTTTTCCCACGGTTTTGGACCGTCGGACGACCGTGGGCTTTTTATGCGTCGGGAATGGTCTGCCGACAGTCATGACCGTCGGTAAAGCCCACCAATAGCGACGGTCTTTGCGTCGGTCATTGCCGTCGGTATTGCCACGGTTTTAAACCGTAGGAAAAGCCGTCGGGAAAGGTCAGTATTTCCCACGGTTTGAGTTCGTAGGTAAAGATTAGTTTTACCGACGCTTGTAGTCCGTGGGGAAAGGTATTTCCTACGATCTTAGTGCGTGGGCTTTGGTGTTTGCGTAGTGAATTTTGGTTTTTGGCGGTTGTTATTTGACCGTGGGTAAAGTGGACGACTGTGGGAAAAAGTTCTTTCGCGACGGCTATGGGCCGTGGCAGAGTTATTTATTTTTTTAAAAAAAAATATTGATATTTTAATTTCTATTTCACCTGCAAATCCTGGCAATCAACAGAGACCTAGCAAATTAATTAAATATTGTAAGCTTTCGTCAATTATCTCGATTTCTCTTTCAACATAGTAGGATCTACAACTTTTAGAGAACAAAATAAAACTGAAAATAATAAAAGGGACAAAGCTACAGCATGACAAAGTGGATTAAAAAACCAAATCACAAACACTGATGAACTCAAAGAAGAAAGAGCATTCAGCCATTTAAAGCAGACTTATAGTGGTTCTCGTCGATTGTTGTGTAAATCACGCCTTCATTTTCCAGTAATCCGATAGATTCCCTACACATACCAAAAGGGGCAAACGTTTGCTTAAATGCCTGTGTCAAATGATTGAATACCAAAATCAGAAATGCAAGGTGTCCTAAACAAAAAACTGTATGTATTGTCTAGTCTTGGATAGTATCGATGAAGATGTTGAATTTTGACAGCTGAAGGACTAAAAACCATAAAGCTCGTGTGGTGTGTGTGTGGGGGGGGGATACCTGATTTTCTGTAATGGAACTTTAAGATGCTGGGCAAGTTCATTTATATGTACCCCCTCATCGCCAGCACTGAAATTAAGGCAAAGAGATGCAAACGGACCAAAATTCATTAGTAAGACACTTCGGAGAAATCTAGAAAAACACTACATATACAATCTGCACTATCAAGGACCATTCACACCAGGTGATTAGAAAGGAACCAGAGACATCTAGTGCACAACGATCATTATAATTGTCCGCAGGAAAAGAAAAATAAAAGGGGTTAGTTTTGTCGCCTAACTTACAGGTTTGCAGAGAGCTGCAAATAATCAAACACCACCTTAGATGTCCCACTGATTCCGTCGCAGCTATAATGTTGCTCATAAACCTACAAATTGGAAAACATTCCATTAAATACATTTGAAAAAGAAAAGGAAATTGGAAGGAAACGTAAGACCCAATTCGTGTCTTGCTTGATTTGGAACACCTTGATATGCTATTGACCCAGCTCCTTGATATCCCGTTGACAAGTTCCTGCTTGTGGCAGAATTGGTCGCATGGGGTTGAGTCTGTGCACTACCTTTCATCTGGTTTAAACGGAAACACACCACATTAATAAAAAAAATGTAGATGTGAGGTGTCAAAAGCATACAAAATTATGTTAAAGATAGACATATTCATCGAGATAAGTGACAATTACCTGTAATTTAGAGTTGTAGAGGTGCACATATATGCACTCAATGAAGTGGTAAAAAAGAATGTTCAGTCTCAAGATTTTCCTTTAAACAAACTAGCAGCATATCGATAGTAAGTCCCTCCCCCAATAGGATGCATCCTCCCTCGCATACAACACTGGAGTTCCCAAGTTGCGACTTAAGAGTGAGTGAATATATTTCAGATTTCCCTTAAAGCCCGTTGTAAAGATATAATCTTCCAACAATCTAAGTTTAGGCAAAATTGGAAAGAGGTTCTAAACATAGTTATAAAATACATCAAACTTAAATATAATTAACATCTTGATGTACTTTATATCCCATAAAATCCCATCTCCAAATAAACTCTATAAAAACTATTAAGAGTAATACCTATATGTTCACATACAATAGGAGTGCTTAACATGTAGTTCCAGGTGGTTCAACTTCAACTGCCGGAATAAGGGATGGCTTGGACTTCTGTACAAAACTTCTCAATTAGTAAATAAACAAACTTCCATCAGCATAGACAATACTCCACAGATTCTCAAAATCTCTTCAATATTTTAAAAATAGAGAAAACAATAGAGAAAGAAACACTACAACTAAAGTACTAAACTGCCACCCAAGAGAAATAAAAATACACATTGCCCTTTGAGTAACATGTTTCAAAATAGTTTAAATTTTTCTGATCTCTTCACACACACACCCCGTGTGGCAGCGAGAGAGCAACTAAGCCATTAGAACTTGACAAAAATGATGACATCATACCTTTACGGCCTTGACATTTTCTTCATCTGCAAGAAAAAGAATCTCACTCAGACCCTTGTAATCACAGAGTACCAAACATGCGAAAAACTAGGACCATGTATAAGATAAAATGAAAAAATTGGTTATTAAGATGATACCTTTAGTATCCCACAAGTCAACCATTCCAGATACTTGACCCTGTTGAATGTCAAAAGACAGAAATGGAATCAAGAAACGGCTGCTTTAGAACATAAATCAACAACCTCCTCTAAGTAAATAATTACTCTCTTACCTTAGAAACATCTTTGGTTGTTTCAACAACCACTCTCCGTGCTTTCTTGGATTTCTTGAGGATTGAAGATGGGACACGTACAACAAATGGATTTTTCTGCAACGATCTATCGCAATGGAGAATCTTGTCCCTATTCTTGTCGATTTTTCTCTTCACCGAGAAATCTAGCGAGAAAATATTACATAAGATCTTTTATAGAACGCAGACTCACCTTGAGTGGCCTCTTTACGAGCAATGTTAGCTTTCATAAGATCTCAGAATCGCCGCTTCGCAGCCTCAATTCAATTTGCTCCAAAGGCAGAGTCGTTCTCGATTTGAAAGCATTTGTACTCCATCGATGATCTTTCCATCAAGAACCCCATACACATGTATGGTTGTTAATATAGACATCCTCCTCATACTTACTTCTTGGAAGTCTGTCTCTCCTACCAAATACCATATATATGTGAGAACAGCTACATCTCAAAATCATCAAAATTTAGAAAAAAACCGAAATACGATAAATATAAGAGTTGTTACAAATGATAGACCAGTCCTAAAACAGATTGAGGGGGGCATTAATCCATAAAAGGATTTAAAATCACTAAAATATCATAGAAAATTCCAACAGGATTAAATATATTACATAGAGGATTAAATAAAAATCGATTACCGAACCACGATTATGCTAAAGCATAGAGGATTACATAAAGATATCATTAGAAAATTCCAACAGGATTAAACATATTACATCCAACCAAATAATAACTACTAGCTTTACTAGACCAAAAAGTTGCATATCATAGACAAAGAAGTAAGCAGATTGCAGCAACTATTGATAGATCTTTAGTCATTAATTAGTTTGCTTACTCGTTCTCCATAAAAAGCTCTCCATATGTATTTCCACAGAAATTGGCAACAACTGAAGACTGATGTAATGGTCTCTTCTCAACCCATTACCAGCGACGCAACAACCGAAAGTCTGGCTATCTTGACCTTCATGCTCGATATCATCATCTGCTGTTACCGAAGCTGAACTGCTAAAACGAAGGCATTCTCGTAAAAGCCTCCTGGGCTAGCTCCGCATGGAAAAGTGACATTTTTCTCGATGAAGGAAGGGATCAGACTTCTTTGTGGTGTCGGCCAGTCGTCGGCAGTGTCCCCTTTCTCTCTGTGGAATTTCGCCATTGGTCTGAATTATAAGCACCGACCTGCTAGAAGCTAAGCGATGTAATGGTCACGAAGCCATTTGACGATTCCGTCCGGACATCTATAGGACCGAAAAAGGTCCGCTTGCATTCGAACAAAAGAAGACCCTACTTGCCGAATAAAACTCCGACAAACACCCAGCAGACCAACCAAATTGCCACGGGAAAAAACAAGTTTCTTGACCTATCCATTAAGTTTTTCCTTCCCATGATCTCGCCACCAGTTTGGGTTGTAAATGAGGTCTCTCCAAGAGCTCTCCACAGACTCTATCCTTCACCCCATTCATGAAAAAAAAAAAGAATAGTACAAGTCTAAAAAGGGAGAGAAGGTCATGAACTATAAATACCTTTGCATTAGGGATCAGTAATATACTAAGAGGTACTCTCGAACAATCCTTAAGGAAGAAACTAGCAGCATTTAAAGACAACATTTGCAAAATTAGTACATTTTTTTTATATCGTGCAAAATCGGGACAACAATGAGAGAAAGGAAACAAAACAAAACGGAACAAAGAAAGATAACATGAATACATTTATGGAGAAAACGGAAATACAACTATTCAGGTCACATAAAACAAACTCAGAATCGTGATGGCATCCGTGAGAACTTTCTCGGACATTTCAAGCATTAAGGAAGCTTTTTCCAAGAGATTATTGACTATAGTATCACAAAAACCGAATAAAGGTACGGACACTTTCGGACAAAGATTACTGAAACAACAAAAGTAAACACAAAATTTAAGTGTCTATCATGGTAAAACATTATGGTACCGGAAGAAAGGTATAATTAGCATTAATTAAGTTTTACCGATCGACATGTTGTGCAAAACTAAAAGCTGGCCTTTGAACTTTCTAACCCATTACCTTCCCGGTGAGCCAACCCATTACAACCGCTTTCGGCTCGGTTTAAACAAAGAGATGAAGAGTTTGCAAAAACCTTCAGATTTATGAATGCCAACTGCAGCTACTCGATAGTGCATCCGTTTGCTCTGAATGCAGACTAACAGGTATTGCAAGAATTCTCTTTGGGCTCGCGATCGGCTTGAGTGGCGGACGGATTAGTGCGGGGGTATTCACTGCATGAATTGAGATCACACAATATACGGCTTTAGCAATCGGTAATAGGTAGAAACAAACCCGAAACACTCTATGACCCCGTAGGATTGTAGCACATACCGGGTTCATTTGCAAGCAGCAGGATTGATGAAGGAATGGTACATGCAAGGGATAATTTCACTTTCTCTACAAACTGGAAGTGGATGATCATCACCAACCAAATTGCCACGGGAAAAAACAAGTTTCTTGACCTGTCCATTAAGTTTTTCCTTCCCATGATCTCGCCACCAGTTTGGGTTGTAAATGAGGTCTCTCCAAGAGCTCTCCACGGACTCTATCTTTCACCCCATTCATCTGAAAAAAAAGAAAAAGCCGGCAACAATAAGCATCCGGTAATCCCCATCTTTGTTGTAATCCACCACCTCGATGCCAACCAAACTTTTACTTAGTGAACTTGAAATTTTAAAAAGAGTGAGATGTAAATATTTCAAAGTAGAATAGCACATACCTAAGTTTCAACATTCCTTCAAGTCGCCACCCTTTTCCCTCCTCCTTTATTCGGGCTTGGGACCGACAATGCAAATAAATTTGCATTGGCGGAGTTAAAAGGGGGTTAGTACAATTGAGTAGAGTCCACCACCTGAATATCAAACACATAGACATACATACATATGCAAGTTCCACAATGAAAAAAATAAAACTAAATAGATGAATAAGATAAACTATTCCATCTAATAAATGAACCTTACATGTCTAATAAAAATGAACCTTACATGTCTAATAAAGTACTTAAGCTTACATGGAACTCAAAATGAAGCTTACTAGTTCAAGTTTGCTGCCTAACAACGAGGAGGGAGAAAATTGAGAAACGCTTTAGGCCATATAACATTTCCCTGCCCAATTTGTCCAAGGGTTTGAAAGTGGTTATATGGTTCCGGTATCTCACATGAGCTTTCGATAATCGCTTCAATGCAGACTAGGAAATTGCCCTCCCCTACGGTTCTTCTACCAATTTTATGTCATGGATCAACATTTATCACCCTCCCAGATGCAACTTTTCTCAAAGGCCAATGAGCTCTAACATCCACTTCAACATCAATATAATTGCTTTCCTGAAAAAAAGCGATTGCAAGAAACATTACTAGTCGAAAGTATACATGTTTCATTAAGAACATAAAAAAATTAAATAGATTACATACATTGGAAACCGTGTTACGTGAAGAGAATCGAAGAAGAAGATGGTCCATTAGGGGTACTAGGCGTGATTGGTATCATCACGGGAGAGAATCTGCCTTTGTTTGAGTCACCGATCTACTTGCCCTTGAAATTTGTTAGTCACTGATCAAGTTTATTTTCAAACAAGGCGGCTAAGTCCCAAGTCGCCTTCACTTGTTTTCGATTCCTCTTGACATAAGGAGGCGAGTTCTTCAATTTTGATTTGGAGCAACCCGATCCCATCAACCGCATCGACCTCTACTATCCTTGCCAAGAACCTATTTAATTGGAAAATTTTAATTTATGCTTATAACTAATATTCTAGACTAATTTACCTTGAAAAAAAAAAACAATTAAATTTCAAACCTACGCCCGCGACATCACAAGTCGGTTCGATTGAGGATTGGAGGCAGAATGTTCACCAATCTTATCCTATTGATAGATAAACATACCAACTCCGGTTATCAATACCATAAATGTTTGCAAATCGAAAAATCACAAAAGGTACCATATAAAGACTTACCACCAAATCTTGTCTTTATGAATTTTGTTTTTCCCATGGCTATGCATGCCTAGGTACAGTCACCACGGAAAATTTCTACATCGGCACACCTCTTTCCTTTGCAATCTCATGGCGAACAAGTTGTGCGGTGTCCTTCCCCGAAAGCAATTGGGTTCTGTTTGCTTCGCGATTAATTTTATTTTTCGTGACTTTTTTCCTACACGTCATTGATAAAATTCAAACCAAAGCATACAAAGAGAAATCACAATTTATCGGACAACATACTATCAAATAGGTAATGTAAAATGATTGGGTATGGTTTACAAACCTTAAAGTTGTCTGAATTACAAAGCTCATAAAAGCTCTCCAATCCTCCAAAGGAATGTCTTACGGGGATTCCATTGTTCTCACTTCTTCTAGATCCTTACCATCAAGGTATGTCTTCTTTAAGTCATACTTGCGACTCCTCAAGCAGCCATTATCTTGTCTCGAACATAATCACCGGCAACCCCTCATCATCATCATCACCCTCAAATTGAAACATATTATTCAAACTATCAATTATGGTTTTATAAGGGAAGATATCATTCTCAAAGCACAACCTATGATCATATCTGGAAAAGATTTATAGTAAATCGGGATCGGGGCTTAACAAGTGTAGCAATTTCACTAGACAAGTGATGTACACCCTTTTAGGGGAGCAAGGCTGCAAGGTGTCTTGAGTTAATCGAAGAACAATTTTCTCACCGGTTTCAACCTTTCGAAGCGGTATAGTGGGCCTCTAGTATTACCCGACCTTCGCCGTGAAGTGGCGGACATATACGATCATAAAATGGGTGGAAGTCGAGAAGCAAAATGTTATGTAGCCTAATGTCGAAAAAATGTTATGTAGCCTAATGTTATGTACCCCCTAGGGACTCACGAAGTGGAACTGAACCATGTGATGTGTTGCTAACCATTGTAAATTACGATATTAAAAAAATGCATTATCAAACAAATAATCACATGGGACGTACACTAGACAATGCCACAATAGCTAATAATATTTTTCAAGAGGTCAAGTGTTTTATGCGGGCTACAAGTCAAGATGTTTAAAATTGAATAGATGTCCTTACAAAGTTAAAATAGACATGCAATACGTCAAACAAAAAACGATATGTAAAGGAAAAAGTTAAAAAAAAAAAACATACACTTATTTTAAGTTCCAATATATAGATACATACATTCACTTCTTTCTAAGTCTTTTTTCTTAGCCTAGGAACTTCAACAAAAGCCTCAACCATGTCTTCTTGGTCATTAAATATCACTTCGTCTTCCATTCTAATTGGTTCTTGATTTACTAGCCCGAAAGGATTCATCCACAACTACATCTTCCGACACCAATCTTGTTGCATCTAGATCAGAGTATACCCTTCTTGGAACCTCAATCACCGCATGCCAATCAGGATTCACTGGGTCTTGAGAGTAAAAGACTTGTGATACGTGCTCAACAAGAATAAATGGCTCGTCACTCCTTTGGGATGACCCATATATATTGGACAAATTGACCAACAACAACTTTGATTCATTATCGACCTTCACACCATGTTGGAGCTTAACCCAGTCACACTTGAATATAACTGGTTCATAGTCAATACTCCGGTACTCCAATTGAATGATTTTTCTAATAACACCATAGTATTCAGCAGACCCATCAATTGGATTCTTATCCTTAGCACTTTCGAAATAAAGGTAGTTGGGCACTTGGTAGAAACTCCATCTGTTACGATTTCGTTTAGTCATCTCGTAATCCTTGGTGACAAATAAAACCCATTTCTGTGTACTTATCATAAGTTCGGCCTCTCGTGTTGGTCCCCTTGCTATTTGTATGAGCTCATCATCTTTCGGGTTTTGAGCGTCAAGTTGTCTCCTTAACCATGGCATGAACTTCGTCTTTTTTCGGTACTTTGTGCGCCTCGCCCTTCTCCCCATGGTCCTCCTACATGTTTCGAGGAAGCTATCATTACTCCCCTAAAAGTGAGCAAATTTCTCATGTAAAACACATACAATACAAAAATAAAATATGGAATTGAAAAGCACATCCACAATGTAACAACCACTAAAAAATCGTACTTTTCCACATATCATACTTGGGGTGGCTTTTCAATATCCATTGTCGTGCTTGTTCCCACTCAACACCTTCTAGAAGATAACGCGTTTCGAGGACCAAGAGGACCAACCGTCTTCCTCACTAACACTAAGAATCGAACACGGAGGTATTGTTACCGTAGAACCCTCAAACATCCTCATCTAGTTTTTGAAGGATGCACCCCCTCCTTCATATCCTCCACGGTATGTCATTGTTTCCTCCTTCAAATATCTCTCGCAATGCAACCTCTTTGGGCGTGCTTTGTTAAGTGATGAGTCCTTGTAGGTTTTCATTAACCTTCGAGTGCTAAAATGAATTAGGAAGATTCTGTAAAATAAATTCTAACTATTTATAAAAATAAAAATTATTGTACCTTTCGAAAACATACATCCACCGGTAGAACACGGGTCCCAAAACGGGCCTCATATGCCAAATGAATAGGCGGATGCATCATTATGACAAACAATGAAGGGGGCACATTTTCTCAAGCTCACATAAGGTTAAGTACCATACCCATCTCAAGTATAGTCAGCGACTCAACATCAATTCTCCTCGAGCATAGAGCACGGAAAAAGGTACAAAAACTTAGTAGAACATTTCGAGCCTCTTTCCTATCTTTATACGCATGTTGGATTAATACCGGGAGCAAATGTTGCATTAAAATGTGATAATCATGAGATTTCATCCCTTTCAGCTCCATAGACGATCCCTCATTGGCAATAATCCTCCAATTACTACTAAAACCAACCGGAACACGCATATTCCTTAAAGTAGTAAAAAACAACTTCTTCTCCTCAGGTAACATTACACAAAACCCCACGTTTCTTCTTACGAGCATTTTCAGTCAACCAATACTTCTTTTTAATCCTTAAGAGCTCCAAGTCTTTGCGTGCATTAATGTCATCTTTGGTTTTTACTGTGTCCAACATCATAGAAAGAAGTATTTCGCATGCGTTCTTCTCAATGTGCATTACATCAAGGTTATGAAAGATGGGAAGCTCCTCCACATAGTCTAGCTCCTTCAAAAATATTGATTGCTTGTAGAAACAAGAGTCACTGGTATCATATTCCTCCTCAGAATCACCACCCTTCCCTTTCTTTCGTTTTCCCCATTTCACTTTAAGATGCTCGGTCAGCTCTTTAACCTTCTTACCAGACAATCTGTCTGGTGGTGCCCGATGTTCTTCTTTCTTGTTGAAAGTCGATTCTCTCACATCAAATCTGCTTGGATCCGATTGTTCTAGAAAATACCGTGTCAAGATAAACATTTTTCCTCCCATGAACGAAGTCTCAAAGTGGAAGTATTAGGACCACAAAGGGGGCAAGCAAATCTCCCCTTAGTCCTACAACCAGAGATGTTTCCATATGCAGGGAGGTCATGAATTGTCCACAATAACACCGCACGCATGGTGAACACATCTCCCTTATTAGCATCTTTAACTAACACTCCGGTATCCCACAAAGACCGCAACTCAGCAACCAATGGCTGCAAGTAAACATCAATATCTTTTCGGGCTGTTTTGGACCCTCAATAAGCAATGCAAGCATAGTGAATTGCGGTTTCATACACACCAAGGGGAGGTTGTATGTGACACACATTACCGCCATGAACTATGCGAAGTGCTTTGCATTCCAAACGGATTGAACCCATCGATAGAAAGACCCAATCGAGCGTTCACGAGGCTCGACGGCGAAACTTGGGTATGTTTTATCAATATGTTTCCAAGATGAGGAGTTTGGGTGACCCAACTCACCACCCTTCAATCGGTTTGTAGAGTGCCAACACATTGCTTTTGCTACCCAATCAACACTGTACATTCTCTTCAACCTATCTGCTATAGGAAAGTACCGCAATTGCTTTGCAGCTTGCCTAACACGTTTTTTTTTTTCTGTCTTGAATTGTTGCAAACTTGTATCTGAATGAGTTACAAGTAGGACATTGTTCCAGGAATTCGTTATCTCCCCAATACAAGATGCAGTCATTCGGGCAAGCATCAATCTTCTGGTAATTCAGTCCCAAATCCTTAACAAACTTTTCTGCTCGATATGTATCTTTCGGGATCTTATTACCATGCGGTAGTACAACTTTAAGTAACTGAAGCAACTCTGTGAAACCTATGTCAGACCACCCACGCTTGACCTTAATTCGGAATAGCTTAATTACAAACTTCAAGACAGTGAAGTCTTTACAGTCAGGGTATAAAGCACTTGTGGCCTCTTCAAAAATTTTATCCGACACCAATGGCTCTGCTTCATCATCATCGACTAGTCCCTCTTCAGCACCACTTCCCAAACCCCCAAGAAATGTATCCAAGTCTTCACCACCAAATTCTTCTACCACAGTGGCAAATGCATCATTCATATTCTCAAACACATTAGAATTCATATTGGACTCTACATGTGCATCTTTGTTTTTTCACCATGAAAAATCCAACGTAAATATGTTGGATCAAACCTCCATTTATAAACATGAAATTTCACGGGTTTCGGTGTCAATGCCTTCCCCCCATTTCTACATATGCGACACGGGCACGGTATCAGTACCTTATTATGATGGTATTTTTTTGCAAACTCTAGAAACTCATCAACACCCTTTAGAAAGCGTTCGTCATGGTGATCTAATTCAATCCAACTTCTATCGATTGGAGTAGAACCCTCCATGGTGTATCTAGGAATAAATAAAAGATACACACAACATTCAAAAATGTTAGACATAATAATATATCACCATGCATATATACCACATTAATCCAATCTTGTTCGTATCTACAATACCAAAATGCCTAGAAGAATGCGTCGTACAAATGAATCTAATGAATGTGCAAATGGCGTCTGATTTCATGAGCGCTATTCTAGCTACAAATTTCAAACTTCCACAAGTGAAACTAATCAACTAGAGATTATTTCATGGACATGTCCAGACCAGTAAAACTAATCAACTAAAGATTAACTCATAGCACATGCCCAGACTCTAGACTAGTCAAACAAATCAAATATTCATAACAACTGTCCGGACTAGTAAAATTAATCAAACTTTAAAAAGCAAGTAAAGTGACTAGTAATGACTAATCACCAATATCTCCAATTCGACCTTCTAAAATCCATAGGCTATCTCACAAATTTATAGACAATCAGAACATTATATCATAAGTGAATGTATCGAGACTTGTCCCCGAAATTACAGCAACCATTTTTTAAATTGACACGAGCAGTTCTATACGGGGGATGGTTGGTAGCTCTAATGTTCCAACAACAAGCACTACAAGCAGTTCTATACAAGGAATTTGGTATTACATAAATACAAAACATAAATAGAAATTATTTACCTTGAATAAAGGTTGCACTTTGAGGACAATCGAACAATCTGAGGCGTTTGGTCGAGAGATAGATTAGGTCTTGATTAAAAACATCCCTTTCAAGTAGCAGGTCGAATTACCAATAGTTTAACATTTCAGAAATAGCATACGTAACGGCACAGAGAATAATAAAAAAAGAAAAGAAACACACAATCCAAAACAAGTCATGATTTCAATACAAAGTAAAAACAGTAAAAACAGATTCATAAAATAAAACCCAACAAAAGATATAAACCCCTAAAAAAAATGGTTACAGAAACATGACATAGCGATCAGTTAATATAAATTTAGAGAGACAGATAGAATAGGGAATGAATACTACTTTGATAACAACAACATCTAATATTAGATTAAAAACGAAAAAAAAAATCAAATAAAAAATCAATGTTTAATAGCATAATAAGTCACCTTCAAGTTGTAATGGAGGAATCGCGTTCGGAGAAAAGAAACGAAGCTTGTAATCCCTTTCCCACTTAGTAAATCCTAAAAAAATTTAAATTGAAAAATTAGTTCTCGGTTTTGGCAAAAAAAAAATCGATTGCTTGAAAAAAAAAAATCGCTTGAAAAAAAATGGGTGCTTGAAACCCAATGAGGCTTGGCCCGGTCCGAAGGAAGAAGAAAGTAGACTAGACCTTGTAGAAGCGGATAGGAAAGGTAGCCTATAGACTCAAGCGACCAGCTCGGTTCAAACTCATCCCGTATTCCATGTGAGTCAGTTGACTTCGATTAGACCAAATACCTTCTTGAGATGAGAGAAGAAGGAACAGAAAAGAAAAATAGGGTTGAGTGGCGGTGGGGGATGAAGTGTTTTAACTTGTTCGCGGTGGGAGACGAGAGAAGAAGGAACAGTCCGGTTTTTTCTTTTCTTTTTTAGAACTGTTGGCGGTGGGAGGGAAGCAAGTGGTCAGCCCGCCCAAACTTTTCAGCTCTAAGCCCACGGTCAAAAGCGCCGTAGAAGCGAGGTGTAATAGTTTAAAAAAATTGTACCCGACGGTTTTGGCCGTAGCTCTACCCACGGCCCAATTAAAGAGATAAACCGTGGCTAAAGGTATCAAAGGCATGAAACGAGAAAAATGTATTTGCTACGGTCAAAATTCGTAGGAAACTATGCAAGGGTTTATGACCGTGGCTAAAAATACCGGGAATCCGTGGGGAAAAATCGATTTTCTTGTAGTGCACCAATAGCAATAGCAAGCATTGCATTCTATTGAGGTCTGGGTATTTGTAATGTTTCAATCTTTTTTCATGTGTGGAAATTGAAGCGTGAAGTGTCTGCATAAATAATGGATTATGGTCTTGGACTCAAAGTAGCTTTACATAATATTCTATCTATTGGAATTTGGCTTTTGGATTGGTCTGGAAGTCATTATACGACTCAATGACATTTTTTTTTCATATCATTGTTGTTATGGCAGAAAGTGTAATGACAATAGAGTGGTCCAATTAAAGTGGAGAAGTAACGGCTAGGTTATGTTTTTGTTTTGTTTTTGGAAGTAAAAAACTAGAAAATGAATGAACGGTCGAGATCTAATCAAGTGGATAGTGGGAGAAGTATATATTTTCGGAATAAATTGGCAATAATATCGGAAATTTCGGAATTTTCGGATCGGATCGGATTTTAGAATTATATCCAAATCCGATCCAATTTTTTTTTCGGAATTTTCGGAAATCGGAAAATCAGAAAATCGGCCCATGAAAACTACACCCAAAGCCAGACCAATTTCGGGTCGGATTTCGGAAAAATCGGAAATTCGGCAAAAAGAGACACCCCTAGCCGCACTAATGTGAGGTACAAAACTCTCAATGGACTTCACTTCCCCTTCTACAGGCAAACCTAGTTGTCCCTGTTTTTGTCTAAACATGTTACTTTCTACGAGAAAAGATTTCCAAAAGAAAAAGTCATTGAGCCATCCCGACAATTGATTTGGGCATTGGCGGTTGCCAAGAAAGGGCGCCCTAAGATGATGGGAATGGAATCATGAGCAACTTCGTGTCAAGAATAACAAAGTAATTTGGATAGTAAAAAATTCTGAACTTTAATGAGAATATTTTCAACTACACCCTTGGGATACTTAATAGAACGATCGACTAACTACAAAGTCATTTTGGTTGGTTGAAGTTTTGTTAGACCTAGTTGTTTATATAAATAAAAAGGGAGTAAGTTAACACTCGCCCCCAAGTCTAATAAAGCAGTTGTTATGAAGGTATCACCTAAGGTGTATTGTACAGTAGGACGACTAGGGTCCTTGTACTTAACAATTCCGTTATGTTCAGATAAAGAGGGATATTGTTCAGTTAAGAATGCTTCGTGGGGTATGTTGGTTTTCCTCTTCTTGGTGCACAACTCTTTTAGAAACTTAGCGTGTCCAGGTAGACTTTTTATAGCTTCTAGAAAATGTAGGTTTATAGTCAAAATTTTAAACACTTCCCTAATCTCATAAAAATTCTCGTCTTTTTGAGTAGAAGGGATAAAAGTATTATTAGTCTTTGCTTTATCTCTAGCCGTTTTCCATCTAGGTGTCCATATTGGAACCTCTACAGGTGTAGGGTCTTCACTTTCTATTATTGGGTCTTGTAATGTTTTCCCTTTTGGTTGTGGTTTAACTGGTACTTCTACAGTTGTAGGGTCTTCAGTTTCTATTATAGTATTTGGTATGGTATCATTTTTAGTTTGCGGGTAAATCTTTAGGCATAGTCACTTGGTTATCAACTACTACCGCCTCGAGCGAAGGGGTAGTGACTGCTGTGGAGGTCCCCTTGGTTTATATTACCATTACAGTAAATCTCGTTTTTTATTTCAAAGGCGGTGTTTGTTGACTTAGGATTAGGCCTTTGCTTGACTTGGAAACACGCCGGTTTGGTTATTATTTTGGTTAGAAGACATGTCAATAACTTTTTGGCACAAAGAGCGCATCATTTGCATCGTTTGTTTCATCATATTAGAGTTTTGATCATGCTGATCTTTCATCAAGTTGGAGTTTTATTGCATAATTTGATTTTGTTTCTCCAACAAGGTCACTACTACTTTGTTTGTAGATGGTTGTATTGGAATTAAAGCTTGTTGAACGTTTATGTCTTGATGTTGATAGTTCGGGTTATGGGTACTAAACCTCTATTACGGTCACCTAAGTTCCCTTGTCCTTGATGTTGAGTTAATTGGTTGAAGTGTGATGGTTGTGGTGGTGTTTGTGCATAGACAAGAGGACAATAGAAGTCGGAATGCTCAAGACTACAACAGACATTACAACGAGTAGAGTTAATGTTCATGACTGGAGTGGGTTGTTGTTGAATAGAGATGGCATCTACCTTTTTAGTGAGGGCATCGATAAGAGTTTTAAGCTCGGGATCATATTTAACCTCAAGAGAAGAAGGAGAGGAGCGGGAGGAATCGTTACCTCCCCAATTGTTGTTCTTCTTAGATTGATCTTCTAAGAATTTATAAGCCTCCAAGGCTCCTTTACTAAGAAAACTACCCCCAGTCATGATATCTAGAACCTCCTTATGATAATGTGAAAGCCCCTTGAAGAAAGCACGAACAAGCGTGTCTTTTGCAAGATTATGATGCGGGCATTCAATGAGAATATCAGTGAAACGATTCCAGGCCTCTGAAAAGGATTCATGAGGATTCTAGCTGAAGAAATGAATCTTGTGAAGCATTTCATCTGTCTTCAGTGGTGGGTAAAATTGTTCCATGAACAATTGAACAAGTTGAGCCCATGAGTCCACGAGTTTGGCGTTTGGGCGTTAACCAAAGACGCCTTTATCGGCTAAGGTGAAAGGGAATAGCCTCAGTTTAATTTGTTCCGCACCAACCGTGGGATGGTGGAATGTTGTTAGGACTTGTTCAATCCCTACGCGTAGCCGATAAGGTTTTTCATGGTCTAAACCATGAAAAGCGGGTAACAAATTAAAATATTTGGGGGGATTCGGAAATCCCCCACTGGGTTTGCTAGAACGATGCAAGATTTGGGGCTATCGCTCAAGGCTTTGTAGAAGTCAGAGAGAGGAGTCTCTCTTTCTTCACCATTATATCGGTGGTGTGTGTGAAATTCTTAGATAGGCGTGTGGTATTTATGTCTACGAAAAACAAGCCCCGATTATACTAGAATTAAAACTCCTCAAACAAAAAAAACGAGGAGTGAAAGAAGGGAATACCTGATTGCGTCCTTGCTTCGCTTATAAATAGCGTCTTGTTCACGCGTGTTCAGTGTATATAACAAGTTAGAACACTGAAAAACTTGAAAATTGAAAATTTGAATCAAACCTGCGGAAATCCGGCAAAATCACCGAAAGCAGCGCTCGGTCACAAATTCGAAGTTCAGTGTTTTGAGCTGGTCGCTTCGGTATGGGCTCAGGTCACGCTCAACTTCCAGTGTTTTGAGCGCAGGTGTGCTCCTTTTGGGCGCAGGTGCGCCTCAAGGTTTTCGAATGTCCAGTGTTTTGAGCGCGGGTCGTGCTCGGTATGGGCGCAGGTCGCACTTCAGGGTTTTCGAGTTTTAGGCCTTTTATCGTACTCCAAAAAATTTGAAATTTTTACAGTAATTTTCTAAGACGTCTATCAAGTAGCCTGTAAAATTTCAGATCAATCGGAGCTACAAAAGTCTCTCTACTGCCCGGCAAAGTTTGCAAAACAGTTTTCAGACACAATACAAACAACTGAATGGTTAACCCATCAAAACAAAGACAAAAATTTCCAAATTTTTACTGGAGACTCCTGACAGATCCTACTTGTTTCTGTAAAAACTTTAGAAAAATTGGAGTTCTACAACCTCTCCTTATTGGCTGGTGTTCCAGATATTAAGTGTTTGCAACACTGCAGAAACACACTGGAAACACTCTACTATTTAGGAGGTCAAAACAAATAAAAAACTCGTCAAATTTTTACTACAAACTCCTGACTTAGGATGGATACTCCTGTAAAAATTATAGAATTTTTAGAACTCCCTAAGTAACCTTACTCATCTGTTTTTCAATAACATACGGTGTGAAAACTGAAATGCAGCACTGTAAAGATCGTATTTTTTTCACAAGGTAAACCAACTTTGAAAAATCTTAAAATATTCCAGTAAATCAACAACACATTAAATATTATGTCTGAAAATTTTCAGAATTTTCAAAAATTTAGAAATACCTTCACCGCAGTGTTTTTCTCTATGAATCAAGATCCCCCATATACCTAAAACGATTGAACGGTTCGAAAATTTAAGAAATAAGAATGAAAAATTAAAAGGGTGGGTGGGTAGAGAATGGGGGATTGCCCCTTGGATTCAAGCAATTGAATTCTTGTCTTAAACGAGATTAAGATGGCAGCGGCGCCATTTGATATCCGTAAAAATAGTAGAATCCTAAATATTAATGTTAACAACACTAATACGTAATCCTACCGTTCTTACGTTTAAATCAATTCTTCTTACTCTCAAAACATAATCATGCAATATAATGAGTAAGGATTCGTTCCACTCTTAACTGTCTAGACTTAAATTGAATTCAACTAATCAAACCCAAAAGGAACAATGGTGAGAGTAATGATTTGATGTGAAATTTCTATACTACCATTCCCAACACAAGAACAATAATAAGAACATGTCATTATGGAATAAGTAATTAACTTTATAAATCTAATAGAACAATAAGAACAAGATATGATTGAATGAATAACAACTACTTATTAATCTAATGAACAATAAAACAATGATTCAATACTCAAGAAATAAACTAATTAATTAATGTAAAACTAAATAATGTAAAACTAGATCTAGAACTAAGGTTTAATGGCTACTTTTCTTATCCTAACCTAATTTATTTTCTAACCTAACTATCTACCATTAACAAAGAGTCAAGCTTTTGTTTTTATACTTTCAGATCCAAAAATCATGCATGGGCTTGGAGCCATGTTTTGGGCAGAAAAATCGGGCCCAAAACCCAATTTATTTAGTCCAAAATGGGCTCTTCAGCTGCAATTGGCTTCGACAAATGTTTTGTCCACTTCTTATCCTCTGATTGGGTCAAGGCTTGGACCATTGAAAAGCTCTTTCCGAGCCGGTCGTTTTGACATAAGATACTCACAATTCCGAGGTCTGAGTCCAAAGATACCGGCGCCGGAAGTTCTTAACTTAACTTTGCAATCATTTCTTCTACCCGTGTTGACTTTTCAGCTTTTGACCGGGCTTTACAAAGGCTTTGTCTCCTGGCCTTTATTCACAGAACTCCTTAGCAACCGACCTTTGCTCCTTTATCTCGCTAAAGTGGCACATTTCTGCACATAATGGACTTTGAAGCCTGAAATACATAAAAACACGTAATCAGTATTAACTCTTAATTATTACTCACATAATTGGTCTAAAAGTATGATGGTTAAGGGGTTAAAACTACAGTTTTGGGCTCTTATCAAACATAAAAAGAAAATACAATATAATTTTAAGTAAGCTCCTACAACTAACTGCGCCAGCAAAGATACTATAACAAAAATAACTTTTTATCGAAAAAAAAAATAACAAAGATAACCACGCCAACAAAACTGGTTGCAGTAAACCACAATTAAGTTTACTACATGTTTACATATTGCTTACCCCTCTTTAATATGAAATCCGCTTCTGCTTAGCTCAACTATGTACTACCCTCGATTCGTTTTCTAGAGTACCACATTACAGCTTTGATCATCTCTAAAAACAAATGAGATTAAAAAATGTGCTGGAATATATCAAACAACTTTTGCTAAGAAAATCTGAAAAATATTGTTCAATCTAATTCTTGGTGTTTATTAGTATTATGCCCTTCACGGTGAGCCATGAGTAAATAAAAGCAGTCCCATGTGATGCCTCAATTGCACAACTCTTGGCATGAAACATACAATCATTTAAAACATTTTTTGGGGCTGTTGAAATGAGTTGTATGCCATATGATTTGCAGCATAAATAGAAAGCCCATCACAACAAGATTTTTCACCTCAAAATAAAGGAATTCAAGGCATATCTAAGACTTTCAAAAAATGACTACACCACCTATGTAACGCCCGTATTTAAAATACATATTTATTTATTAATTAATTAATTTAATTATTTCTTTAAAATTTGCTGGATTGGATTTGGGATATGTGGGCCTGATTTCTGGGACCGAGTCTGTGTTGGGCTTAGGTTTCAAACCCGAGTATATATTCATATTTTTCTAGATAATATGGTTTGGAAGATAAAAATAAAATAATAAAAATGGAGGCGGAGATAAAAGCTCGTTGGCTAGAGCGTTGGAGCGCGACGATTCGGACTAGGATGGATTAAATCGATTACATTAATTAGGTGAGTAGTTTAGTTTTTTTCTTTTTCCTTTTCTCGTCTATATCCTATACAGTCTATACTGAGATAACAGTTTTACGGGAGTAGAATGTTTCTGTTATTTTTTCCTGCTCTTCCTCGTCCGTGATTGTTCTGCTTTTTATTGGTAAAATCGGTTATATTATTTGAAACTGTCGGAACTAATGGAACTCTGAAACTGAAGTGCTGAAGCTTTATGGGCCTGTTAATGGCGTCGCGAGCCCAAAATTTTGAAATCATTCTATTTTTTCGTTGTTTGAACTCTGTTTATTGTTGTTGTGGTTTTGTATTGGTTGGCTGATGTCGGGGTTAAGTGTTTGATGTCGGGTATTAAAGTTTGGTTGGGTGCTGTCGAAGCTTCCACAGGCGTTAATGGCAGCACAAACTCCAGTATCGTTTTTTTGTATTTTGTTGATTGTTTTGTTGAATTGTGGTTGGATTAAGGGTTGGTTATTGGTTGTTGGGGTTTGAGTGCTGTCGGGGGCTGTTGGGAGCTTGGAGAAGTCATTAATGGCGGTGCAATCTCGTTTGGGGGAAAGGGGATTGAGGTAATGAATCGAGTTTTTGTGGATATTAAAGTGGTAGGATTTTTCATGAGGGATATAACCGGTGGGTTGAAAGGGGAGGACGAGTGGAGGTTGTGATGGCCGGCGCGAGCTGGTGCGGTGGAGGAAGAAGCCTGGTGAGGAAGACAACCTGTTTGTTTGGTTGGGTTGGGGCTTGGGCCTAAACCTTTTGTTTGGTTGGGCCAAAACTCTATTGTTATGTTGGGCCGGTTCTATTTCTTGTTGGGCCAGTTTTAATTGTGTTTTGTTGGGCGGTTCGATTTCGTTTTGGGCCTAAACACTAATTAGTGGTTGGGCCGGATTAATCTTGAGTTTTGGACCAGTTTAGTTTAAGTTTGGGCCGGAACTAACTAGTGTTTTCTTTGGTCCAGTTTCTATTTTGTTTGGAATATGTCTGTCCATATAATTAAAATAGATCTAATTGGGTCTTTAAATGTTTAGACTTTTGGGGCCGGGTTCTAAGGTTTGGGTTTGGGCTTGGCTAGTTGGGTCTGAACCATTACCTTAGTCATGAGCCCATGAGCCATGCACCTTTGCCTTTAGCCATGAACCATGGCTATGACCCTGAATCTGTTGAACATGGAAACGACAGTTTGACTTTGACAATGACGTGTTGACTTTGACTTTGACCGTTGACCGTTGACTATGGAATGTTGACTTTTTTTTCCAGATTTTCACATATTTAATAATATGGACCAAGGTAGTAATAAAATATTGTCGAAAATTGTGTAACTTTGTTTGTCAGTATCTAATTAAGATTTGACGTGAGTAGTGTGTAAATAATATAAATATTGGCACGTAACAAGAGAGAAATTCTTATAAGACTTAGATATATACATTTTTATGAGAATTAAATTGTATACGGACTTAGATTCATGGACTTTAGTATTGAGCTTTAATGGTGTATTGAGTTCACATAAATATATGGAACGAATACATTACATGATTGATTACTATTATGAGTTGCTACTTAAATAAATGGTAGTATTTATGAAGGCTTAAGATATTCCATATGGTGTAGTGCAATATATGATTGGCACGTGAAATAATAAGTTTTGAGATTTGATATAGAGATATTTGGAGATCGTACAATGAATAGTATTGGCACGTGATAATGGGGATTGTATTATAACGAGAAACGTTGAGCTTCAGTACAATTAAGTATACTGGCCTGAGATAGAATAAGAATTATTATGAGATATAAATGTATGACACTTGAATAAATTACGTAACAAAAATCCTATAACCTAGCTACCACAACTCATGTGATTTGGCCCTTGTGATGGGCGTATGTGATATGATTGGCCCTTCTAGCATTGCAGTGAATCTGAATGACCATTCGGGCGTAAGTAATGTGATTGGCCCTTCTGGCATTTCAGTGAATCTGAATGGCCATTCTGGCATAGCTGAATAGTGGCTTGATTATTCCATTCGCAAAATTAGAACGAGATGTGCGATATTTTATGCCGTATAATGGCAGTACTCACATAATGGCTTTCGTGTGAGGGTTACCTGGTGTGTGGCATCCTGCTCAGGGTAGTTACGCACGGAGTGGTTCATTATGTGAGGGGAGGCATATGGATGTACATGTTCGGCGTTGGAAAGCGGTTGTGGTAGCCAGGGAAACTAGGTAAGACATAGATACGACGTGATTTTAGGGACACGCAAAGAAAGCCTTAAATAATATAATTATGGTAATATGTTGGTTAATGATATATCTTTAAATATATGATTGTATATAATTTTGTAGAAGGGTAGGTTAAACTAATTACTTGTGCAGAGATGACCCACTCTGTAATCGAGCATTAAATGCGGTAAATATAGAATATGCTTGGTTGGTTAGTAGTTTAGTTATAACTTAAGGCGCCTCAGTGGAGGAACTAAATGCCTTTGTATTATTGTTAGAAAGCTAAGGCGCCTCAGTGGAGGAACTACCTACCTTAATTATGGTACTTAAGGATGCTGTATTAGTTGTTGGAAGTTAAGGCGCCTCGGTGGAGGAACTAACTGCCTTATGGATTGTGTATGTATATGTATAAGTATATGTTGTATTTTAGAGCTACTCACACCAGCATTATTATAATGCTGACCCGATTTGCATGTTTGCTTATCTGGTGTGTTCATTAAATGAACATAGTTGATAAGTCTTGACAAGTTTAGTGTTGAAGAAGGTTGGTTGCTGCTTGTGGTTTGCGTTAGCGTCGCATTTCAAGATAGGTTTTGTTTTCCCTTGAGGTAATATAGATTTTCAGTTGAGACAATGTTATTTGTATTTTCATTTGTAATTTTAAATAAAGAGTTATTGAAAAGAGATTTGTAACCTAATCTTATTTGTGAATTTTTGTAATGAAGAGGACTTTTGTTTTAGTTAAAAATTTTATTGGTTTTTAATTATCTGCATATTTAAACTGTTTATGGGTTTTTGGAAGTTGAGAGTGCGTCATACCTCGAAGATCGAAGAGTCGGGAACAAATATTGTTTTTCCGAATTCTGTCGAAATTCGGGGTGTGACAACCTATTTTAAAAGTTCACGCAAGGGACCAATAGACATGACTCTTTCTGTTTTAGATGAAATATATGGTTGAAATAAGTGACAACCCCCATACATATGTATGAATGATAGCCTAATACAACAACTAATGGTACAAACTACAAAGACGATAATTTAATCAAGCACAACAAAAATTTCCAAATTTCCAAATAAAGAACCATACCATTCGAAAAGAGAAAAACCACAAATAGAGTAAACTATCAAACACTAATCCTAAGTATTGGGTTTAAGGGGGAAACATCCACACTATACCTTTCAAAGTTATAAACATAAACAACATACCTAAGAGTCTAAGACCCGTTGTCAAAGTTATCTCTCAAGTTATCTGAATTCAGCCTTTGCCCAACGACCATGCTCATATGCACCTATAGAAATAGACACCAATGTTATTCAAACTCGTAAAACTAGCTTTCCAACTATGGAATAAAACCTTGGCATGAGCAATCCGCATACAAAATTGTCAACAAATTCCAGATTGAAAATTGATGATATACTTAGTATATCAATTAGAATTAAAATTTAGTGGAAGTAATATCTATATTCTTGCAAAGTTTCTCATCACAATGGAAGAGCTATGTATCTTAGATTAGAGCACCTCAGCAAATAAGGTGCGGATGAACAACCATTTCAGGTGCATAAATTTTATCAGCAACTAACTCTTTACATTGGGTCCATAGTTGAGCTAAATTATACTATTAAATATTTTTTGGCAATGTCTATACTAATCACTCTAAAATGCCTATTTATTTCCTAGATTTGGAATACAATGAGACCCAATAGAGTCTTCTCGAAAAGGTATCAAAGTAAATGTCTATTTGTGAGTCACCACTTACTCTGTATATGTGAGGTCTATTACTCAGTTGAAGTATATCATTTAAACAAATCAGAAGATAAAGAAAGATAAAATAACAAAAACATGCCACTGCTCTAAACTATTTTCACGAATCATCTTGAATTAGTGGAGCTAACTTCCATCCATAAGTTTGGTTAAAGAAGTTTAAAATTCCTATAATATCAATTAGCAATATCAGATATGTAACTTTTTGATAGCTATCGGAAAAATAAAAAATCAAACTATTGCGTTTTGTAGTCAAAATTTTGTTATATGTTGTTTTGTAAGCAATGCAAGAAGCAAGACATTGTGCGAAGTATGAAGCATTCAATGCAGATAGACGATTTGAAAGCAAATGAAAAGCAGTAAAAAGGAGAAAAATAAAACGAAAAATGAATGAAACATTCCAACAACATTAAAACAACTTGCTCTTGTAAATATTAAGGACATATTCCTTCAATAAAAAATGATTTCAATTGTTATTAGTTTACAAAATAAAAAACACAAATAACAACAATCATATTTCACATTTCACATCCAGAAAAAAAAATGAAAAAAATAATAAAAAGCAAAAAATAATAAGTAATTGGCCAAATTAGATAGAAAACATGAAAAAAAAATCATAATAGAATTTGAAGACAAAAAGTCGGGAAAAAAAGAAGAGAAAACCACTTGAATTTAAAAAAATACATGTTGCAAGCAATAAACAAAATCACTTGTCATAAAGTTTTTTTTGTCTAAAGTGTCTTCTTCAGTTGTTCCTAAATCTTTTTCTCAAGCTGTCAAAATTCCAGAATGGAAAGCTGCTATGGCTGCTGAAATTGCAGCTTTGGAACAAAATAACACATGGACTCTTGTTCAGTCATCCTCTCATCATAGGCCCATTGGTTGTAAATGGGTTTCCAAGATTAAATATCATTCAGATGGTTCTATTGAACGTTACAAAGATCGTCTTGTTGCAAAGGGTTACAATCAGATTGAAGGCAAAACTATCATGACACTTTTGCACCCGTTGCTAAATTAGTCACTGTTCGATTAATTCTCTTCATTACTGCTATCAGACATTAGACTTTTCATCTGCTGGACATCCACAATGCCTTCCTCCAAGGCAATTTGGATGAAATTGTTTATAGACCTTACCTCCTGGATTCGCCAAACAGGGGGAGCACTGGATATGTTGTCTCAATAAGTCATTATATGGACTTAACCAAGCTTCTCGGCAATGGTTTGCCAAACTATCTACCACTCTTATCACTACCGGCTTCACTCAGTCTAAGTTTGATTATTCTCTATTCACTAATATTTGTGGGTTTGATTCTACATTTGTCCTTGTATATGTGGATGACATTTTGATCACAGGCAACAATCCATCTCTCATTCAGAACTTGAAGAAATTTTTAGAAGCAAAGTTCTATATCAAGGACTTGGGACGTCTAAAATATTTCTTGGGTATCGAGGTTGCTCGTTCCAAAGAATGATTATTTCTTACACAGCGCAAATGTCTTTTGGACATTCTACCTGATTGTGGTACCACTGGTGGTCATATTTCTGAGTTCCCTATGGAACAAAACATCAACATCCATACCGATGATGGTACATTACTTCAGGATCCTACTGTCTATCGTTAGTTGATTGGGCATCTCTTATATCTCACACTTACACGTCCAGATATCACTTATTCTGTAAATTATCTCATCCATTTCATGAAGTCCCCACGGACTCCACATCTAGATGCTGCTTATCGTATACTCCGCTATCTTAAAGGTTCCATCAATGATAATTGTAAAAACTCAACTAGATTACTCTAACTTCATTCTTACGGTATCAATTATTTTATTTCCTACTCTCACATATATATATTCATGCAATATATAGAGTACGGAATCGTTCCACTCTTAACTCTCAAGACTTAAACAAATTCAATTGAACAAACACAAAGAATAATGGTGAGAGTAATGTGTGATGTGAAATTTCTATACTATCATTCCCAACACAAGAACAATAATAACAAGTCATAATTTAATAACTAATTTAAACTTTATAAATCTAATTTAAACAATAGTCTAAGAATCAAAATGAAGACAACCTAATTTATGAATTTAAAACAACTAAAACTAAATAAAAATTTAATCAATAACTAAATTGAAATGAAAACTAATAGTTTATTATAAAACTAATAGTGATTCTAAATAATAATCTACTTTGTTCTAACACTAATTAATTGAAGGTAAAAACTAGATCTAAAACAAGTTATTCTAACTAATTAATCGAGTCTAACCTAATTTTCTAATCTAGATCTAGGTATTCTTAAGAGCTAAGTCTTCTCGATACAAATGGAGGAGACCAGATCCACTTTTTCGTGCATGGGCTGAGGAGCCATGTTTTGGGCGGAAAATCGAGCCCAAAACCCAATTTCTTCAGTCCACAGGACCTTTTTCAGCTAGATCTGACTTTAGCAGGCTTTTCGTCCACTTTTCTCCTCTGATTGGATCAAATTGGACCATTGGAAAGCTCTTTCCGAGCCGGTCGTTTTAACATAAGGTAGGCCCAATTCTAAGGCCTGAGTCGAAAGATACGGTTTTGGAAATTCTGCTGACTTTTGTGTGTTGTTTCTGCCTGCATTGACTCTGACTTCTCAGCTTCTAACCGGACTTTACAAAGGCTTTTTCTCCTTGAATCTTGACCTTTATTCACAAAACATCTTAGCAACCAACCCTTGCTCCTTTATATAGCCAAAGTGGCACATTTCTGCATAAAATAGAATTCAATGCCTGAAATACATAAAAGCACGTAATCAGCATTAACTTTTATTTATTACTCGCATAATTGGCCTAAAAGTATTATTGTTAAGGGGTTAAAGCTACAGTTTTGGGCTCTTATCAAACTACCCCCAAATAGTATTTTGCTTGTCCTCAAGCAAATATGAGAAATTAGCGTAAGTGACCAAAAATGGAGTTCTAACTAATCTCGTTTTGCCGAGTGCGATTGCATTGACTATATGCAATAAGGCCTTAAACCACTAGGAATTCCCTAGTGGACGAGTTATAACCTCGTGAGAGTTTTCCACTGAAGTTACTCACAAACTTCATCTATACTACAACGACTAAGAAATAAAACTATTGTTTTTTTATTTATGCTCCCAATTATCTATATATCTCACTAGCAATGGATACAGAATAATCAAGTTGAAACCTAAGCTAATATATGCATAATAATCAATCATCTATGAATAAACATATATACAATGAGTAATACTATGAAAAGCACTAGCAGGTCCGTTTCTAAAAACTCGGAATAGCGTCCTTAAGTAGGTCCTCACATAAATGTCAAGACAAAAACCACTATGATTTTTCTGCTCAAGTTTCATTACTCCAGTGTGCAGTGAGCACACTTTACCTTACAATCTCAATGCACACAAGGAAGCCAGAGTCGATCAAACATATCTACCACTTACTATCACACTAACCTATTCCTAATTGAGCTAGAGGTCTTTAGTAGGTGTTGCGGGGATTAGGAGATGATTTAAGAAGGAAGGAAATAGATATTCTAAAAGGACAAGTCTGAGATAATAGAGTCTTCATATTATGTAACTAGAGAAAACTTGTTCTTTACTTTTGCTTCTACGCTTTGTTTCCATCCTTAGCCATATTTTCCTTTTTCTTTGGCTTTTGACTCCTTTGATTCTATTTTTGGAGTTCTAACTCTTTATTTTCTTTTATTTTTTTTTATTTGGATGGAAACTTTCTTTTCTTATTTGAAGCGACTAACAAATTCTTGATTTCAAAGGTCATTCTCTTTTCTATTCTTCATCTCTATTCTCAGACTCATTCAAAGAATGGGTAGGTTGATTTTTTTTTTTATTTTGTTTTGTTTTGTAACAGGGTAAAGGATTTGCGGTTTATGAAAGGCTAAAGAAAGGCTCAGAGGGGCGACTAGCGGAAAATAATTTATAGGTTTGAATTTCTGGCTATATCGATCCAAATAGGGCCTAAATTCTTGCTTAAGATATGGTATAGTGATCAAGCAAGTGGACGTGTAATTTCTCTATCCAGATTTTACTTCTCCCTTGTGTCATTTCTCAAATGTTTCACTCATATAAGGCTTTAAGCTATATTCTCACAGGATTTGTAGAATAAGTACTTTAGCCTAGGTTTCAGAAACTTACTGCTAAACAATCAAAGATACTCATGTAATATATTTATAGATAAATGCAAAGATTATTACCTACGTATTAACCTAAGTTTCTACAAATTATTCTAAAGCAAAAGCTACGTGAGACTTCTAGATTATTCAGAGCATAGAGAAAGAAAACAATACCTATATTCCTAAGTGTATAACATAACTTTTATTTATTTATTTATTTGAAATTTTTGAATTTTTAACTAGACAACAAGTGCATATTATACATATCTATATCCTAACAGATGTCTTAATTACACGTGTTTCTATGCCCCCCCCCCCAAACAAGAAGCATGCTTTGTCCTCAAAGTATTTAAATAAATAGGGTAGAGAAATACCATTGAAACGCATGAAATTATAGAACATCTACAAAACAAGGTTATAACATACTAATATAGCAAATAAAACTGACGCAACTCGATATGAGTTCCATCCGTTATGGGGTTAACAAGAATCAAATTGCTTGGGACATAAGCAGACACTAACTGAAATAAAAACTAACCTTAACTCCAGCGTTTAAACGTTGTCAACCCCTTCTATAAAGAAATGAGGTTCCTTCGCATCCTAACTGCAAGATCCTTTCGCGGAACCAATGTCCATAAGTCTCGCTTCCCAACAATTGTTGAAAGACTGCTCCGGTATCACTATAGGAGAAGTCATCACAAAACTACTCTCTAGAACAGCTGCAACGATCCTAGAACAACCCACAAAAATTTGGAATTTTTCGTGCCCACAGAGGGTCAGGGCGCAGGGTGCCCTCAACCTATGCCTGGGTAGGGTGCGGGGTGCGCCTGGGTGAATTTCTAGTTCCAGGCACTTGGGTGCAGGGCGCGCTCCCTTTTTGCTTGGGATGGGTGCGGGTCGCGCTCAGGTTAAATTTTGACAGACAGCCGGTGCGCTCCGAGGTGCTGAAATGCGGAAGTGAGAAGGAAAAAGAAAGAAAATTTAGGAGTGAAAGGTGAGAGATGAATGTGAGAGATGTTAGTTTTGTTTGGAGAATGAATGAAGTTTATATAGGTTTGAGTTTTCAAAACGAATTAGGAAGTTTCCAAAACTTTTTAAGGCAATTGCCGAAAACAGAAATTTCCAAAATCGGAAACGGAAACTACCCATATTCTTGATTCTAATACAAACCTAATATCCGTTAGACTGAATTTAGAATAGTAACTTCTAAACTCTTATAAATTTCATCCTACCACCACATCTAATCCTAGGCATGCCCATATTGGCAATATTCTCAACCATCACTCCAAAACAACTTCTAAAATGGAGGATCATATAACAAATCATGTTAGAGTAAATAATACCACCCCCAAACAATTCGGGAAGGTGGGATTAACAATAAAAACAATGCACAATTTGAAAAGAACCATATTATATTAAAATTGAAATTCAAACAACATTTAACAACCAAATTCAAATTTAACTACGGAATTCAAAATTAACATCCGAACTAATAAAAACAATAATGCAATACATGCATAATTCACACCATAGAGAAACATTACTAAAAAACTGAGAAAATATGCAAGAGTGGAAGACGTGAATTATGTTAACCATGGACTTAGGATCTGGTACTTATAGTCACACACTCCCTAGGGAGGGCCCGGTTACCTGAATGGTGTATTTATCAATATATGGAAGTGAAATGAAGTACACCGAAGAATAAAATGAGTCTTTTATAGTCAGATACTCAAGACTTTATCTAACATATATGTATATAATGAACATGTAGTTTACCATATATCAATAACCGAAATAGTTGTGGATCGTTCCATAAATAATTACCGTGGAATGCACCTCCAAACAGAAACAAGCACCAAAATTTTAATTTAATTCGACGACGCAACTTAGTGAAATGAAAGCGAAGTCTGATAGATCTAGAACGTAACCGAGCATGCACCTTCTTTTTCCTCTACGAAGAGATGGCCAAGTGAATGAGTGTGAAAAAAATGGATGGTTGTAGAAGATACTTGGAATGTGGATAAGTGTTAGAAGAAAAGGGTGGGAAGAATGATTGGATTCTGTGAGGAATTAGCTCAGGTAGTTGGTGGTAGGGTGGTGCTCTAGGCAGTGCTTGAGAGGGTGGATCATCACAGGCTCTTAGAAACTCGTCGAATTCCTCATCTAGGTTGTTCACATCCATATAATTATGGTATTCATCTCCATCTTTGAGTAATTCATCTATCTCGTCGATTGTGAGGTTTACTCCATCTCTTGTAGTGTCGGAAGGCAGGGTGAAAAATTCTTTCTCTAGTTCAGTTTTGTTCAAGGAGTCAAAATTATGATCTTTGTCTTCTTCCATAAGAGGGGTATCTACTAGTGTGGGGACGAGATCGTCGGAAGCACTAATGTGATATACAAAACTCTCAATATACTTAACTTCACCTTCTACAGGAAAACTGATAAGCACCAAAAACTGTAATATTAAACCCCGAGAGACATAGCATTTTGGTCGATTATGTGTTTAATAATCATGTAATAATTATATTTTCGTACTTTTGCAGGTTTCCGCATTTAAAAGGAATATAATGATAAAACATGCATCGAAGTACGGGAATACTGGAATATTTGAAGTTTCCCACTCAACCCAGTGAAGCCCAACAGAGCCTGACTAGAGCCAAAGTTTCCAAAAGAACAAAACCAGTGCAGAACGGGTCCACATATAAAGAAGCAGCAAACTTCCGAAGCTCAAATCTGATAAATCGGGGTGCCGACGTTGGCTAGTGAACTGCCAGAGCGACCAGGGCGACAAACTCTACGCAAAGACAGAAAGTTGTAAAAACGCCAAAATCGGCGCCACTACTAGACATACTAAGTGGACCCACTCTGCACGGGCCCAAAAGGCATGACGAGTCAGCATAGGCAAGTGGCAAGTGATGGTTTTAATTTGGTGCCACCTGCAATATAGAAGACACGTACCAATTCAAACCAGGTGGTTTGAATTGAAATTAGCTAAAGGACGAAACCTTAATAAGGTAAAAGACAAAATTTAAAACAGATAAAAACAAAACTTTGATTCTCAAAGTTTTGAATGTTTCAATTAGCTAACAAACAAAAGCCAATTAAATCCTTCATGAGACATCAGCCTATATATATGAGGGGGTCACCTTTGATATTCTTCCTTCAGCATTTTCATGCTCTAGCATCCGCTTAGCAGTTAGTTAGTTTTATTTTAGCACTTACATTCCGTCATTTTCATTTCAACAGCTTAAATACTGTAAGTCATTTTACCCTTAATAACAGTCATTTCTTTTCTAGTTTAATTCATGTCCTGTATTTATTTACTTAATGTATACAACAAGTTTTATTATTCCTTCAATGACCATGAGCTAATCCCCCCCTCAGGGGGAGGGTTATGCTGCTCGTGTGAGAATCCGGATTGACTCTTTAATATTCTAGAATTACTACTTAGGAATAAGGCATAGATTAGACATCCGGTCCCAAAATGACTAAGACTGTACAAATTTGGAGTCCGATATCTCGAAGCAGTCTAAGTAGCAATTTCAAAATGTCTGTGCCGACTCTATGGTGTCAGAAAGCTCTCCAATTTGTTCAGCTGATGTGGAATTGAGCCAGGAGCTGAAATGATATTCCAGAGATGAAATATTAGTTCAACTCCTTATGCTAGTGCGATGCGGCTCAGAGATGTGGGCATGCGCTAGGGATCAATAGTCGACGTCGTCTCCGAACATGAGACGAATTAGAGATGTAGTGATGTGGTAATATAAATTGTTGAAAAAACGATTCTTGCATGAGTATGATTAACCCTCTCCCTGTTTCTCTATCTTGTTTACCTACATATAAATCACCGTAGTAATGTACATTATTTGCATTACCGTTAATTTAATTAAAACCAACTAAAAAACCTAAAATCCTACTCACCAAAAGTTGTAATTCTAGTTGTGAACCTTTTCCGAGCCCTAAGGTTTGGACGATCCCTTACTCGACCTATCCTACCAAACCTACGTGAGTAAGGTAACTTGACTAAAACGTACGACTATACGGACTTTGGACTTCGGACTTCAGACTGTGGACCTCGGACTTAAGAAACTAAGTATAAAAAGCAATAAACGTACAATTAAGAGCGTTTTATCAAATGGCGCCGCTGCACACCGAAGGACTCTAGACTTAACGTAATAACTGGAACACATCACGTAAAACCCCCCTCCCCTACCTCTTCATTTTTTTAATTTTCAATTCTTTTGCAATACTAACGTATTACGTATCTGTTTGCCCCAACTTTTTCTACTAACAGATATCTATGAACCAGATCTTGTTTATTTCTATTAGCACAGTTTAAGTATTCTGTAGGAACTTGAAGTACTGAACTGACAAAAGAGTCTCGGACGAGACTAAATTAGTAACGCGCGAGACTAACCTGGAGTATCAACACTCCGGTTTTCAGGTACAGGCCACTTTCCTTTTCAGTACTCTTTTGAACTATTCTGTCCAGTTTATCAAGTAAGTTCACGAGCTCGGGAGTTAGTTCGATCGTGTACGAGGAATCGCGGGACACCAGGTTTTAAATCCTTAAACTCCTCAAACTTTGTCGAGGATATTATTTGGTTGTTACTATAACCTGTTTTACCTTGCATGTTTGTGTGTGGCACAAGAACTCTTTGCATATAAATGTGGTTCGCCATTACATCTTCACGTTAACACGGTTAATATGATTCGAATATATTTGGATGTATATGTATTTTCAAACCACATGCTTAGAATATTTTTGTATGTGTATGTTACGTCAATTCACGTACGCGGTATTCATTTGTATGAGTTCATTCTCGACATTCTCCTAGCTCACATTTAAGTTGCACGTATCAATAGCTATAGATTATTGTATGCGTAGGACACATTTCTATTCATATAGATTTGTATGTGTAGACTTTCTGCGTAAACTAGTATATCTTAATTAGTTTCTATTTTGGCATATATTGTTTTTAATTGCATATTTCGTAATCACGTCTCCATAATACATTAATTATGTAAACTAAAAAATAAAAAATAAAAAAATGAAAAAATGAAAAATCCTAATAATTAAAATTTCATCTTAATCATCTTAATAACACCCCGCATAATACGCCATCATAAATCATCATCCTATTCCATCAGTGCTTAGGAAACTTGAAAAAAAATTGAGGTTGCCTAATTAAGGAACGTGCTAGCACGAACAACCTCCCTAAATTCTCTCGGGTGACGGCTCTTTGGAATATTCACACGCTATCCTAGCTTACCTTTCGCCGAAGTTAGCAACATTTCGAAGAAGGCGTGCTTCACCTCTTTCCTTAATTCTAAAACCTCCAGTCATAATTCATTCCTTATGAGCCTTAAATTAAAATTTATATTTGTATGAGACTACGGTCTGGTAAACATAAGGAATTAGAACTTACATATCGTCGTCAAAAATATAATAAACAACTGCTTATGCTATCTCCTAGACATAGTTCTTCCTCCGTAAACCAACCTCGTCAAACATCTCTATTGCCATCATCTCCCTTAATTATGGCCCAGGAAAATCCCACAGTCGAGAAACCCCTTTCGGATTTCTATACTGCCTTACAGGAAGGACCTGCTTCCTGCATTAAACTAGATGCGATTGTAGGTGATTTTTCATGATTCCAAATATTTTTCGGTTTGTTACTGTTTACCATGGTCTAGACCATGAAAAACCGTTACAATCACCTTCGTCGGATGCAACAAGTAGTCCCCACTTTCCGCCATCCGACTGTTACCAACGAACAAGTCTTGCTTAGGTTGTTTCCTGATATATGCTTGGACACTACTTAGAGTTTTGAACTCTCTAAATTGGTGAAAAAGCAATCAAGGTTCCTTACTCACGATCTTCGTTTCGTAGAGTTGGAATAAAGATTCGAACTAAACTAAAGCTTAGAACAACTACAAATTGGAATTTACAATAAGGGAACTAAAGAGTAAGGAGTAATTATTAATGCTAGATTTTTTCCTTCCTACACAAACATTAATAAAAACATTAAAATGAAAACATGCACTTAATACCGAAATAGAAATTTGAAAGAGAAGTTGGAGAGTTAATCCTCCTCATGTGAACTACCATTAGTGTTGATTTGAAATAGGTTTTGATTCTTCCTAAACTCATAGACAAGTCCCTAACGGAAAAATAGATTTGATCCCTAGCATGCATGGCTCACTAAAGAGCTCATACATGCTAGCAAGTGAAACCAAACAATGACTTATCTCTAAGCTCATTGATTGATTTCTAACTAAACTCTACACCAACTACCATTTTGGGGTAGGATGTAGAGTTAGTTGTTCTTCCTAAACCTACCAAACCAACAATTGGTTTACCCTCACATGAGTTAAACTAACTCCCCAAAAGGGAAGTTAGCTCATGATCCTTGGGACAAGGACTTATGAACTAATAAAAACTCAAAAAAAAGAGAAAGAGAGAGAGAGAGAGAAGAAGAAAATCCACAACCAAACTCACTTCTATTATTTTTTAGAAGAACAAGTGTTCCTCCATTAAAACTATTACAAGCTTTTTTTCAATAAAATCAAAAACTTCCTTCTCATTTTCACTAAGGAACTAAAATAATGTCATGTGAGGAAAAATAAGTCAAGGGAGTAATTGGAGTGTCCCCACATTTGTCTAATTTCTTCTCCATTTGAGAGAAATCTCATTTCCTCCCCGTGAATTATCAAACCACATTGATTCATTTTTATCTACCACATTAAAACAAAGTGACACCTTGCCTTTTTTTTTTTTCACTATTAGCACCTAATCTAATTTATTACATGCAAGGTGTCAACTTTGCACCAATAATTTGTTATCTTTGTCTTGACATGCTCCATGATTGATGACTCATCCAATCTTGTGGCCCCAAGATAGTGGGTCCATGTGATCCGGTATTTTAGGCGCTTTTACAACTTCCCTTTATACGCGTAGAGTTCATCGCATACGATTGTTCCGAGAGCAGCTCTCTTGTCGATTCGAGTCCTGGTTCGAGCGGTAGGAGCTTTGGAAGTTTGATGCTTCTACGTGGATTTGGAAGAATTTATATATAATGCCGTTCCTCGTGCTTTTATGCAGAGGTTTAACCAATATTTCCATGTTTATTGCAAATACGCAAAAGTGTGAAAACATATTTATTTCATGATTATTAAACACATAATGAACCAAATTTATAGGTCTCAATGGGGTTTCATAATACACTTTTGGGTGCTTATCACACTACCCCAAAAAGCACTTTGCTTGTCCTCAAGCAAAGAAGAGACACTAAAATAGATAAGTGGCCAAAAATGTGTAGTCCTAAACTAATTCTCGTTCAAGCAGAGTGCGATTGCATTGACCATATGCAACAAGGCCTTAAACCACTAGGAATTCCCTAGTGGACGAAGTTATAGCCTCGCGGAGAGTTTTCCGAAAAGATACTCACAAACTTTATTTATACTACAACGACTTCGATGTGTAAACTTGTCTCCTAAATTAATCTCGGATATCTATACATCTCCTTAGAAGGGGAACGAGGATTTATTTCTTTGAAACTCAAGTTAATATGTATTCAATAATTAAAACATCTACATATGATTATTCATGCGGTGAACTTTTCATTGAAATATACTAGCGGGGTTGTTTCGGATCCTTGGAGAGCATACCTAAATGGGTTCTCACGGTATGTGTTGAAACACATATTCACTCAAAATTTTCCCACTCAGGTTTTGTTAACTCCGGTGTGCGGTGGGGCACACGTTTCCTTACATCTCAATGACGGTCGAGGAGGAGCCGATGTCGATCAATCACGCGTCTACTACTTATTATCACACCACCCTTTCGTAATTGAGCTAGAGGTCTTTATTAGGTATTGTGGGGCTTAGGTGATAGTGTACAAGAAAATGGAAATGGATAATTAAAATTTACGAAAGTATGAGAGAATAGGGTCTTCATATATTTACACTAGAGAAATCCTTTTTTCCTTTCCTTCTTCTAACCGAAGTTTTTCCAACCTTGTTCTTAAGCCTCCGGATACTAAACTTTTTTTTTTTTTTTTTTTTTTTTTTTTTTTTTTTATAAAGCTTAAGAACATGATTTCTATTTTCCTTTTCTAAAGCAAGTAACCGACTTATATTTGGGACAAGTCTTTCTCTTTATTCTTTCCACATTTCATCCTATTTCATACTCATCACTTAGGTAGGTTCTTTTTTATTTGGTTTAATAAATGGGTAAGGAATTTTTTGGTGAAAGTGAAAGGTTTGATGAAAGGTTCAAAGGAGTGACTAGCGGTAATATTTGTAAATGTAAGAATTTTTAGCTATGTCGATCCAAAGAAGGCCTAAATTCTAGCCTAGGTTTGGTGGTGATCAAGTAAGTAGATGCATAATTTCTTCTAATTGGAAAAACTACTCCTCCTCAGGTCATCACACACAAATCACTCATATCAAGGCTTTTGGTTAGATTCTCACAGGATTTATAGTTTAAGTAACTAACCGTTGGTTCCGTAAAACTTCTTGCTATGTACAATCAATGATACTCAACATACATGAATATTCATGAAAAGATGTATAAACTATTGCGTCACGATTATCTAAAGTTTCTTAAAACAAATCCTAATTCGGATACTAATGTGAGATTTCTAGACAATTTTCATCATTGAAAAGGAAACAAGACTTTGTCACTAAGTACAATTATTAATATGAAAATAAAAACTATATATAGGCTACAAGATGCCTAATTTTTGCTATAGGTTTAAAGCACCCCCAAACAGAATGATGCTTAGTCCTCGAAGGATCAATAATTAAAGAGAGAAAGTACCTGAGAACCGTGAGCAAAATTAGGGCTAGATTGCTGGAACAGAGAGGTTGGAGATCATAATATATTAAGAACAAGAAAAGAACAAGAAAATGTTCAATACTTATACACTAAACATAGCATACCTAAACATGAAAACAATAGCACACCAATCATAAGGTTTAGCTAGATATATGTACAATGGCAAACTCAAGTTTACCATCCACCAGGATCGAAGGTTCAAGGCCCTCTTTAAGGAAATGCATTTCCTTAGCATCGCCAATAGATAATAGTCTGCCAAATTTCTGCCCATTCTTTGTCTCCGGATTCCCTCAAATTGGTCTTCATCTTTTCGTCCTTTGGGTAACATCGAACATGCCTCAGGTATCGAGCGGGACGCTTCCATTGACGAAACCTTAATGAGTTTAATGATTCTCGCTTTGTCTTTGGGCACATGGAATCCACCTTGACCCAGTCATGAAAAGTAGCTGCAAACTGTGGGAAATGTGTCTTCATGATTCGCAAGCGGTGACTGGTAAAAGTATATACTTATCCTGAAAAGTGCGAGCTCGTTTCAGGCTGGAGACAACACAACCTAAAATGTTAAATAAAGCATGACCTCGAAGCTAGTGTAATGAATACGACCTTAAGCGACCTCATTCAAGAGAGAAATGCCAATCTCCCATAATGTTAGGAGTACAAATAACATTGCAAAATCCCCATGTTCATGGTCATGCTTGCTAATGGAATGGTGATGTTGCGCCATGGCACATGGCCATCTCCTTCTCGTTTGATCTCAAGACCATCACCATAAGAGTCGAAAATGCTTTGCCACCGAAAAGAACGGTAAGAATTATGATAGATGTAATGCCAAGATGCAAAGAGGTTCGTGATATGGAAGGTCCAAAGTTAGAGCAAGTTGTTGTTGTTGAGAAAAGATATGAGGTGTGTCACCAACTCGATTGTGAATCCGTCTAAAGTAGAAACCATGCGCATGGTTGAATCTTTGGTGTGTCATCCATATTAGCATAAAGTATGCAGCCAAACTAGGAGAATAAGTTTGGTCGGGTTGAATAATTAGGGAAGACCACCCAATGTTTGTGATGTAATCATGGAAGAGATGGCCATAGGCATTGGAATCCATCATAGACCGAAAAGGATTGCTCAGAATAATTTTGGGAGGGACCATGGATGATGAAGATGTGGTTTGATGAAGATGCCATAGTGGATGAAGTAATAAACTAGGTACGCAACTGGATGGAAAATGAGTATGTAAGAAAATAGACCCTCAGAAAGCACATGTTAAAATTATATTAGTCACAATGGAAATGATGACAATCCTACTAAGCATTTCATACAAAATAAAACAAAAAGATAAGATAAAATACATAGTACGACGGAAAACGTAATAACATATATGATTATATACTTATTGACTTAGTAATATCATGGATTCGATATTGATCTAGGAGATGCATATTTTGCACCGCATCGTTTAGGTCATCTATTTGTCAGTCGAAGCCGCGATCCGAATGTCCCCTTGGGGCAGAGAGTACAGCTTTGATTTTCCATTAGGAGAGCATGATTTTTGCAAGAATTGAGAATGATTTTCCAAGATCTCCTCCTCGCTCAACATCACGCTATTTTGACGATCTTGGAAATCCTGAAGAGTTGTGGATGATGATATTCTCGACGAGCGTAGTTCCCTCAACCCCCCGATGAAGAAGTTTAATGCCTTCCATGGGATTAATAATATTCAAAGATGGCATTTTCATCAAATAAATTGTCGAATTTGAGCTTGAGGTGTTCTCGCTTCATCTATCGAGCATCGGGGTCCAAAACCAACGGAGTAATCCGTTTGAAGTACCTTTATATATGCTCTTTGAAGGGGGTGTCTCTCGAGATATTATTGATAACCCCAACTTAATCATAATCTGGCGTAACCAAAGTGGGTAGAACTGGCGACCTTCTTGTTTTCTTGGTGATTACGTTCCAGAGGTGTTGGATCAGACAAAAATCATCTCTTTGAGTTTGCAAAATCCAAAGTAGGTGAAGTTGAGGCTTTGTGACTTCAGTTTGGTGTGATGTACCTACCACATTATGTCCCAACCAGTGGAGCACAACACGTTGATTCTGTTTCAAAGAGTTGAAGAACCATGTGATGTGTATGTTCGACGTCGCCATGAGATACGGTAGCTCGCAGTAAAGTTTTTGCATGCGGAATCGAATGATGACTCTTGAACAAGGGACTCCTCGGTTTTTATTGGGATTTGAAGTATGTCGGAGATCATTTCCTTATTCAATTCCAATCGTTGTCCATAGGCATTGAAGTAGAATTTTCCATCTTCATAACCGCTAAATTGGTAGAACATCAAAACCAATTCTCGGGAATAACTAGCTGCTGAATGATATAGAAGAGGCGTCCATCCTCGACGATATGATTTCAGGTGTCAAAATAAGGAGAAAACCGCCTTCTTCGAAAGTTTTAGGTAGTCTTTTCTGCCGTTATTTTTCTTGGTTGAGCCATTGCCGAGGGAAGGATAGTGAAAATTGTATGAATAAGAATGGCTTAAAAAGAAGAGATTTATAGGCAATCTATGAGGCTATACCAAACTGAGTCCAAGTGTATTTAATGACCCATGTGATTATGAACAAAGATCATAGGGGATCCACAAAGAAGTCTTTGTCATGTCGATATCCAAATACAATTAATGAGATGGTTTAATGTTTAGAAAATACGGAGGAAAGTTTCATGGGGGTAGTTAGACTTACACGTAATTTCAGAATGATGATCATAACTCAAGAATAGAATATGGATAGAATAATGGAGTGCATGTGTGACAAGTGTTATGTGTACCTTTAGCGTCATGCGATTTTCTCTGAACACTATGTGTATCCATTAATTATTTCGGTGAGTTCTGGATGGCCTTTCTTTGTTATGGTTTGTTTATTTATTTACTTATTATTATTATTTTTTTTTTATTTTTTTTATTTTTTTTATTTATATATATATATATTTTATTTTTTATTTTTTATTTTATTTTTTATTTTTTATTTTTTTTATTTAATTTTTATTTTTATATATATATATATATATATATATATATATATATATATATATATTTTATTAGAGAGGAAAAGACAACTAATATACACAACTAATTAATACGGAACTTCTCCATTTAATACGTAACCCGTACAAATGTGTGAGAATTATTTAACACACCATACTAATATACAAAATGAAAAACAGAAAAAGGGAGGGTTACATAGATCTAGATGTTCTGGATCAAGTTATGCATGAGTGACAAGAGAATAATGATAAACACCGTTAATGATTAATGTGATAGCCCATTCTCGTTTGTTCCTTTTCCCATCGCTTCTAGTTTATTCATTATTGTCAAGAAATTAAAAATTTGTGAAGAAGAAGTTGTGAAGATTGAGAGAAGGGAATGAGTGAAAGAGGAAAGGAGAGTTGTATTTATAACTTGGTTTTCAATCGTTGGGCATGTGACCGTTTGGATCAATCCATTGGTTGGGTTCGACCGTTGGGCTTTGAGAGTAGGCCCAATGAATCAAGGAGCAAACTCATATTTTTGAAAGTACTATATTCGTGATAACATAAATAATTTCTCATTTAAACCGTTTCGAGATACAAAATTATGAGAAATCAACCGATATATAATAATTTAGCACTAAAAATAAAATGCAATGCATTAGGGAAATAAATGACATAGTCATTTCTAAACCAAAGAAAATAAACATCTACTGGGAATCCTCCGGGTTAGCAGAAGATGAACCCGGTTTCTACGCCTTCGCCATCTAATTTAACTTCAGCCGAAATGATCAAGGTGAATGTGGCCTATAGATCAGAAAGCCCGATCTTGAATTGTCGCCGATTAGCCATCATCATTCTCCTGAATTGGCCTTGGCGATTTCATTTCTTGGCCGGAATTCATTCGGGAAGTAATCATCTCTTCCCCGGCGAAGAAACATCCCGCGCGATACTAGAATTCATGTTCCCAAGGCATCCATAGGAGTATTGATTCGGCGCGATGGTATCTTCATTAAAACAGTCGGTGGTGAAGGCGGAGGAGGAGGTACGCTATCATGCTCAATGTCATCTCTAGCTACCGGGTCCCAATGGTCTAAAACACAAGTCTCAAAAATTCCAAAATTCTCGAAAAGACCTTGTTTCAATGAAAGGAGTAGCAGATCGAACCCTAAGTTAAGCATAAGCCGAAAGTAACAAGTACAAGACAAGAGGAGTCTGACCTATTTGACGCGGGTCGTAAGAATATGGCCCGTGAAGTGGACCATACAGAAAGTGTGCTTCCCTCCGTAGGATCCACAGCAGGTGCAAGAAAGTCTTGTTCACGCCGACGCGTCTTTGAAGTTCCAATGACGTTGCGCCAACCATCGAGTGACGGCTAATTGGTTACGTTTGGCGAATCGCCGGTACACGCAGTTCGAGAGCCAGTGTTGTACTCCCCTCGAAGCGTGTCAAACATCAAATCCCTCGTGGTCGGATACTCGACAATAACGGGGTCGGGCTATCGAGTTAATCGGAACCGCGACGCTGTATTCAAATCAACTCCCGCGTGAGTTCACGTTCCATCCCATCCGCCGTAATCCAAAATTCGTCACCCCGAAACCTCCATTATTATAAAATTTCAACACCAATTCTTCGGAATATTGAGCTGGGATTCGATGTAATAGATATTCCCAATTTCTACTTTCAATTTCCTCATCAAAAAATGGGTGAAACATCCCGAATTATAGAGATTTTGTGAAATTTCTCTCGATCAGAATTGCCTTCGTGCTGCCATAGCCGTATAATTTAAATTTTGATGGTGCAAATAGCAAGAGGAGGTGGAGGAGGTGGTGCCGGAGGAAGGGGTTGAGGTTGGTGGAGTTTGCCTGCGTCGCGGCGGTCGAATTCTCGCCGGTATGCCGCTGCCAGGATGGATGGTGAGGGACCAAGATCCGCTTTTTGTGGAAGAAGAAGTGAGGGGTGGACGCGTGGGTGCCCCGCTGGCGTGGGCTTTGTACCCGATCTTGGGTTTTGGGTCGGGTCAAAATTTTGGCCCAAGTACAAAATGAATTACAGAAATTCCTCTTATGTCCCGAAAAGTTCAAATTTCAAACGTGGAAATTGATTCGCTTTTCAACCCGAATTTAACGGATGAGATATCAAAACGATCAAGATTAAAAATGGCATCCACTAGAATATGAAAAATCACATTCAAAAATTTTTTTTTTTTTTTTTTTTTTTTTTTTTTAACAATCTTTGGTTTTATTTATTTATCCTTTATATACAAATGTACAAGTCGAGAAGAACGCGGTCAACAACACCGAAATCCAAATAAAACAACACATCACAAACAAATTTTAACTCAGTAACTTTCATGTCGGCTCGGTGAACCCAATCCATCGTGACCGGTGGCTTTATCCTTTATGTTTTGGGGGCCTAGGGTTTAGGATCGGCATCATCCTTGACCAATGTGCAATGGTCTAATAATAATATTACCCTTAGTACATATGGTATAGCCTCAAACCGCCAAACAAAGTCACATAGAAAACTGAACGGGTTGGCCTGGGGAATCCATTGCCCGCATTTAACTATGAAATATCCGATGGTGCATATCATTTACTCTTTTTGGGCACCATGTCGGGTGCTAATAAAACAAAACGTATATACATGTTGAGTCTTTTAACGCCGATCCTCAAGACTTAATGTGAGTCTTTTTAACGCCGATCCTCAAGAGAATGTGAGTCTTTTAACGCCGATCCTCAAGACGAATGTGAGTCTTTTAACGCCGATCCTCAAGACTTAATCCCAACCTGTGGGAGCAACGGACGACGACGAAAGTTTATCCCGTTGCTGAGTGGTGTCGATAATAATATACCTTTATACCGCTCATCTCGATAAAAGATCAAGACCCGACGTAAAGGAGTTTGACAGTTCATACACCACCCCATCCTTTTCGCCGCCGCTTTGAAAGCAAAAGTACTAATGACCATTACCAATTTGAGATGGGTGAGATTTGGACCAAATGATGAGTTGGAGTTCGCGAGGAAGAGAATAGAAAAGGGAGGAGAAAGAAGGAGTTGAAATTTTGGTACCCATTGTTTTCCGAGGCACGCTTTGCTCGATTATCGAAGACATTTATACTCAGGCCTGAATTAGAGTTTTTGTGGACTAAGGTTCCGGCGACTTTGCAACCACACACTCTAAGGAATTTTAGAAAAGAAAATAGAAGAGGGCCCCCGGCTTTACCCTAATGGCATACTTTTCCGTTTAAATACATGGAAAGAAGTACACCAGCGAATCTATTAGTGCGGTAGACCTGGATCATCGAGAAGAGTCTCTTCGACATCCGGAGAGCTTAACTCATGATAATGTTTAAGGCTACCGCCATTTACTTGGAATTCGCTACCATCATTTTCGTTTTTCACGAGAGATAGCCCCATAAGGGGTGACAGCAGAGATGTTGAAAGGACCGCACCATCGAAGTTTTAATTTTCCCCGAAAAATGTGTAATCTTGAAGTTGTACATCAAAACTTTTTGACCGACTTTGAACTCTTTCGCAATATGTGCTTGTCATGCACTCTTTTTCATGTTGGCTTTATAGGATTTCGAGAGATCATAGGCATCACTCCGAATTTCCTCAAGCTCATTTAACCGCAATTTTCTTTTTTCGCCACCGCCATGTTAGTGTTATAATTGAGGCTTTTGATGGCCCATGAGCACGGTGCTCAAGTTCAACCGCAGATGACAAGGTTTTCCAAAAACGAGGTGATACGGAGACATCCCTATAGGTGTCTTAAAAGTCGCTCAGATGCCCACAAGGCATCGATAATCGTAGAGACCAGCTTTTCCTAGATGGATTGACAATTTTTCCAAAATGGATTTTATTTCTCGATTAGAGACTTTACTTGACCAATCGGTTTGAGGATGATACGGAGTTGCCACTTTCAGGCGGACTCCATATTTCTTTACTAATGATTCAAAAATTTTATTGCGAAATGTTTTCCCCGGCCACTAATTATAGCTTTGGAACACCAAATCGAGAAAAATATTTTCTTTTACAAACAAAACGACCGCTTTATGATCGTTAGCAGCACGACATGCCAATGCCTCAATCCATTTTGACACATAGTCAACTCGCTACAAGTATGTATAGGAAGCCATGAGAATTTGGAAATGGACCCATGAAGTCGATGCCCCATACATCAAAGATTTCCACAATTAGAATGGGATTTAAGGGCATCATATTACGTTGAGTAATGCGACCTAATTCGCTGGCAGCGATTGCATGCTTTGCAATGCTCATGTGCATCTCTAAACAGTGTTGTCCAATAAAACCACATTGTAGAACCTGGCCGCAGTTTTTCTTACCACTAAAATGACCACCACAAGATTGTTCATGGCGAAGGATAACACATCGTTGTGTTCTACCGAATGCAACGGCGGATTAGTTGGTCCGAACAATACTTGAAGAGGTAGGGATCATCCCGTAAATAGAATTTCACAGGTGGATAAAAACTTTTTCCGGTCATTACGAGACCAAGATAAAGGAACTTCCTCGGTAACTAAGTAATTTACTATGTCGCGCATCAGGGGACGAAAAAATAGAGTACAAGTGTTCATCCGAAAGGAATCACGATAGGTTCAAGATCGCGATCAACATCACCGACAAGTCTTGATAAATGGTCCGCAAACCACATTTTCGCTTACCTTTTTATCTCTAATTTCGAGAGTAAACTCTTTGCAAAAGGAGAATCCATCGGATCAACTTTTGTTTTGCATCTTTTTCGCTAATAGATAACGGCGCCGCATGGTCGGTGTAGACAATAGTTGGAGAACCCACTAGGTAAGGACTAAACTTATCTAACGATATACAAATGGAGAAACTCTTTCTCAGTGGTGGTATAGTTACATTGAGCTTCATTAAGGGTTTTACTCGCATAGTAAATGACAACCGGCTTATCTTCTCGGCGTTGCCCTAGTACAGCTCCAATAGCATAGTCGCTCGCGTCACACATTAATTCAAAAGGTTTAGACCAATCAGGTGGTTGAATTATGGGAGCGGTAGTTAAAGCGGTTTTTAATACCTCAAAGGCTTGTTTGCAACTGAAACTGAAATCAAAAGCGGCATCTTTAAGCAGGAGATTGGTTAAAGGTCTAGCAACCTTTGAGAAATCTTGAATAAATCTCCTATAGAAACCCTGCGGTCCTAAGAATGCGCCGAATGTCTCGACTGTTTTTGGTATAGGAAGTGAAGCAATTTTTTCTATCTTAGCTTTGTCGACTTCGATTCCGGCCCTTTGAAACGATATGTCCTAAAACTATTCCTTTAGTAACCATGAAATGACATTTTTCCCAATTAAGAACAAGGTTTTTCTCTTCACAACGCGGTAAATACTTTTTCAAGATTTGATAAACAGCTATCGAAAAGAATCTCCATAAATTGAGAAGTCGCCCATGAATACCTCCATAAACCGCTCAACCATATCATTGAAAAATATGAAGCATGCAGCGTTTGAAAGTACCTGTGCATTGCAAAGGCCAAAAGGCATTCGCCTATATGCAAATGTACCAAATGGACAGTGAACGTTGTCTTTTCTTGATCGCCAGGTCTATGACTATCTGAAAATAACCGAATAACCATCAAGAAAGCAAAGAATAGGCATGACCGGCTAAACGCTCGAGCATCCGATCGATGAATGGAAGTGGAAAGTGATCCTTACGAGTGACGGCATTAAGTTTGCGATAGTCAATGCATATTCGCCATTTTTATCGATACGACGAGTGGAAATGCATTCATCTTTATCATTTCGCACAACTGTAATGCCAGATTTCTTTGGAACTACGTGTACAGGACTCACCCAAACACTATCAGAGATAGGGTAAATAATACCCGCATCTAGTAATTTTAACACTTCCTCTCGGACCACATCTTTCATGGTAGGGTTTAGGCGACGCTGTGGTTCACACGACGTCTTTGCATTTTCTTCCAGGTGTATGCGATGGGTGCACACATTAGGTTCAATGCCTTTAATGTCATCGAGGGACCATCCAATAGCAGAACGATGTTGTTGAATGACATTAATTAAACGAGCTTCTTGATCGTCAGTTAATTGTGAAGAAATAATAACTGGGTGACGACCATCAGCATCAAGTTGTACGTATTTTAATTCCGAAGGAAGTGGTTTTAATTCAGGGGTGGGTGGAGTGGGTATTAAAGATTCTTGAGGAAGGTCATCATCCATGTAGTAAACAGATTGATGATCATCCAAGTTACTTGACATCACTGTTGTAGGGTCAAATAATGGTACTGACTCTAATAACTCATTTACTTCTTGTGTATAATCATCGTCCTCAAACTCAGAGTCGCTAAAGGAAAGAAATCGGTACACTTCATCTTCAGGAAAAGAGTTTGTAAAATACTCTCATGGAATGTCATCAACCCCGTTAACCTCACCATCAATGTCGCTCGAAGTTGTTTCATCAACTTGAACACATTCACCTCGACCCAAAGATTTCCGGCGAGGACATGGTCATGGAACCATCTCGACAATTAATAAGAGCATTAGCAGTTGCAAGGAACGGACGCCCTAAGATGATAGGAATGGAATCACATGCAACTTCAGATCCAAAATAACAAAGTCTACGGGATAGAAGAAATCTTGGACTTTTACAAGGACGTTTTCCACAATTCCTTTTGGATACTTTATGGAACGATCCGCTAATTGTAGAGTCATGGTGGTAGGTTTAAGTTCATGAAGACCTAGTTGTTTAAATAAATAATATGGAAGTAAGTTCACACTAGCTCCTAGGGTCTAGTAGAGCAAAGAGTCGCGGTATTTGTCACCTAAGGTGCATGGAACCGTTGGTATACCGTGGTCCTTGTATTTTACTATACCATTGTGTTCGGGTGATGGAGGGGAAACTGTTGATGAGGAACGCTTGTTGAGGAACATTAGTTCTTCTTTTTGTGGTGCACATATCTTCAGAAATTTTGCATGTTTTGGTAATAATTTTAAGGCATCGAAAAGGTAAGTTTATTGTTAAATTTTGAAAAGTCTCTCGAATTTCAGCAAAATTGTCATCAGGTTTATTCTTTGCTCAAGCGTCCGAAAAAGCGGTGCCTTAGCATGAATTTGGCAAAAGGGTCTACTTGCTTGGTTCCTACATTTGGAGGTGTTGACTTGTTGAATCTGGGGAATCTTCCGTGAGGTTCATTATTAGAAATAGATTCCTTGGAACCCTCCTCGTTCTTTTGGTTGATTATCCGCATAACGATCGATTGTCGACAGATTTTTCCAGATCGTAAAGTAGTGATTGCATGCACCTCACCTTGGTTTGGGGTGCTTGTACGAGGGCATTGGTGAGTTCAAAGGTCGTTTGCTGGTTTAGGGTTTGGAACCGTTGTTGCAGGAAACACGCCTTTTCGACTCTTTTTCTTCAATTCTTGAAGTGATTGTTGGATAGACGTTAAAATTTGAGACTGTTGGTTCATGTAAGCCAGGAAAGTCTCATTTGTCCTATCCGTAATGGTTGGCGCAGGTTGTGCAACAGGTAGTAGTTCTCGATTATTGCTTAGAAGTTGTTGATTATAGTTGGGATTTGGATTAGCTGGAACAAGGCTGCGGTTGGTCTGATAATTAGCATTAGAATTATTTTGAAATTGACCTTGTTGGTATTGTTGATTATTTCCTTGGCGGTATGGAATAAAATTATTGGTAGGTCGAACAGTTGATTAGCGAAACTAGGAGGAGCCCCCATTTGTTGGTTATTTTGACGCCAAGTGAAATTCGGATGTTGTCTCCACGGTGCATTGGGAATGTTGAATGCACATGCCTCCTCCGCTTGTTGAGTAGGGGAAGCATATAACAAAGGACAATATGCATCAGGATGATCAGGACTAAGACAAAGGACACAAGGAGTGGTGTCAACGTTCATGACTGGTTTTGGTAGTTGATCGTTTACTTGAACTGCAAGGGCATCTACTTTTTTAGTTAGGGATTCTATCAAATTTTTTATTTCAGGATCGGGTTTTACCTCAAAAATAGATGTGGCTTTTGTAACAGTATCCTTTGATGATCTAGACGGCTCAGTGTTACCCCAGTGTGTACCTTTTTTCGCTTGTTTTTCAAGAAAAGTATAAGCTTCAAGAGCTCCTTTGTCCATGAAGCAACCTCCGTTCATTATATCAAGAGTTTCTTTTTGATGATCGCATTGACCATTAAAGAATGAGCGAACAAGGCAGCTTTTCTAGTTGGTGGTGAGGACATTCTAAATGTAAGATCAAGAAAAGCGACTCCATGCTTCCGTAAAAGGATTCATGAGGATTTTGACGGAAGAATTGAATTTTCTTAAGCATTTCAGGTTGTTTTCTTCTCGAGTGTAAAAACTGAAGCATAAAAGCTTGAACTAGTTTATTCCATGTGTCTATGGATTGTGATTGTTGTCCCGCTAGCCGATTGATGCTTTTTCCGCTAAAGTGAATGGAAGCTTGACCCGAAGCAAAGAGTTGTTCCTTAGAGAGACCGGATGATGAAATGTTGTTGCCACTTGTTCAAAGCCCACGAAGATGATTGTACGGTTTTTCGTGCTCCAAGCCATGATATATTGGTAACAAACTGAAGACGTTTGGTGGGATACGAAAATCACCGACAATGTCCTCAAGTTTAATGCGGGGAAGAAGGTCCTTCCCTGTAATGCAAAGATAGAAGTCCGAGAGGGGCTTCTCTCTTTAAGTGGAGGATCGTCGGCCATAATGACGAAGTTGATGGCGGCGAAGGATTGTGATGAAGGTAATTAGCGAAGAAGAACAATTTTTATGTGAGAACTTACGCGAATTGCTTATCGTATTTTTTCGACGATAGGTTTGTTCAATTTCTTTAGTGGAACCGGACCTTAATCTCATGCAAGCATAAAATTAGATCTAACTTACGTAAGGAATTATGAGGACTCGAATTTTATTATTATCTTAAGCATTAGGGTTGAACAACATATGCCTAAGCTGCTGCTAACGTAGCAGTGAAGCTAGGAATACGTGTGCATAAACCAACAGCCAGGTCACAAGATAGATATGAGGGAGGATTTCCGTGCAAGCACGGTTCTAATTAAGTAACCTCAATCTTTCAAGTTTCCTAGACACCATTGGAATATGATTAAGATTTATGGAATTAAAATTTATGCAAAGGTGGTAATAAATTAATTTTAATTTAATTTAATTTAATTTAATTTAATTTAATTTTTAATTTAATTTTTTTTTTTTTTAAAGATTTATGCAAGGTTTAAAATACAAACATACAAATACGATCTACTCATACAATACTAGGTGCAGTAGCATGTGAAGGTACTCTACTCATACGTATAGCTATACGAATAGGCAAGCTTGTGTCATCGATAAATATTTCCATACGTACAGGCAAATATACATCAGTAATACGTATATGTACGCTAATTTGTAAATCGATATTACGTAAATGTATATCAACAGTAACAGGCGAATTTGAATCACTCATACGTATCTAAATACATTAGCATACGAATACAGTATACATACGCAGAATAGATGACAAAACTAAACATGCAAAGTTTTATACCTAAACTAAAATACGACTCTTGTATTGCATAATAAATCGATTTCGACAATACTCATTGAGATTGCGAATGTCCTATAGAGAGCAGCTTTACCCCGTAGGGTTTAGAAACAACTTACCCAACTAAGATTTTAACCCTCGTTGGAATGTTCTCCTCTTTCTTGACAAAATCGACATATTAGACAATACCGTGTACGTATACGTAGAGAAATATCAAACATTTAACAAGCAACATTTATACGTAGAAAGACATATACCCATGCAATACAATACCATTAATATGTAAATATACATTCATATGCAATTCATGTCCGTGTAATCGTATATAAATATTTACCGGTATACGAATTTGATTCATGCATAATTCGAGGCTAAAGCTTAAATAATAATCCATAAATTTTTCCTAATACTATATACATGGCATATATGCAGAAAAACATAATAATAATAATATAAATAAATTACAATAATACTGAAAATTGGAACCTGTAGCTTCCCGCGTTTTCGCCCGTCTTACAAACGTTTCAATTTGTCGACGCGATTAATCCCAAAGGATTATCGATATTTTCAGGTACAAGGTATGATATTTAGGCCTGGAAATGGATCAATGTAGATCTGTAGATGCTGCTGGTTGAACAGGAGCAAAAACTGATGAAATTCACCCCTGGACGCGGTCCCACTTCAAGACGCGACTTCGACTCTACACCAGCAAGACGCTTGTCCAATTAATTCAGAACACGTCCAAATTTTCTCAGAAGTCTTATAATCTTCTGTAGTTTTGTTTCCCAGTCCTAACTTTTGGTACCTGCAAGTGGAACGCAAAATTTTTTAGCGAACAGGTCTTTTTCGTGGTAAAAATACGAAAAAAAAAAAAAAAAAACGTAAACGAACGAAGAGGAAAGGATTGAAGAGAATGGGGGTTCCCCCTTGATGCAACTTCCGATCTTTAGCACACGTTCTATGACTTTAGAACAGCAGCGGCGCCATTTGATATATGCTGGGACACTACTTAGAGTTTTGAACTCTCTAAATTGGTGAAAAAGCAATCAAGGTTCCTTACTCACGATCTTCGTTTCGTAGAGTTGGAATAAAGATTCGAACTAAACTAAAGCTTAGAACAACTACAAATTGGAATTTACAATAAGGGAACTAAAGAGTAAGGAGTAATTATTAATGCTAGATTTTTCCTTCCTATTAATAAAAACATTAAAATGAAAACATGCACTTAATACCGAAATGGAAATTTGAAAGAGAAATTGGAGAGTTAATCCTCCTCATGTGAACTACCATTAGTGTTGATTTGAAATAGGTTTTGATTCTTCCTAAACTCATAGACAAGTCCCTAACGGAAAAATAGATTTGATCCCTAGCATGCATGGCTCACTAAAGAACTCATACATGCTAGGAAGTGAAACTAAACAATGACTTATCTCTAAGCTCATTGATTGATTTCTAACTAAACTCTACACCAACTACCATTTTGGGGTAGGATGTAGAGTTAGTTGTTCTTCCTAAACCTACCAAACCAACAATTGGTTTACCCTCACATGAGTTAGACTAACTCCCCAAAAGGGAAGTTAGCTCATGATCCTTGGGACAAGGACTTATGAACTAATAAAAACTCAAAAGAGAGAGAGAGAGAGAGAGAGAAGAAAATCCACAACCAAACTCACTTCTATTATTTCTTAGAAGAACAAGTGTTCCTCCATTAAAACTATTACAAGCTTTTCAATAAAATCAAAAACTTACTTCTCCTTTTCACTAAGGAACTAAAATAATGTCATGTGAGGAAAATAAGTCAAGGGAGTAATTGGAGTGTCCCCACATTTGTCTAATTTCTTCTCCATTTGAGAGAAATCTCATTTCCTCCCACGTGAATTATCAAACCACATTGATTCATTTTTATCTACCACATTAAAACAAAGTGACACCTTGCCTTTTTTTCACTATTAACACCTAATCTAATTTATTACATGCAAGGTGTCAACTTTGCACCAATAATTTGTTATCTTTGTCTTGACATGCTCCATGATTGATGACTCATCCAATCTTGTGGCCCCGCATAGTGGGTCCATGTGCAGTCCAGTGGCAATCCGGTATTTTGGGCAGTTTTACAACTTCCCGCCTATGCGTAGAGTTCATCGCCCTGATTGTTTGAGCAGCTCTCTTGTCGCATTCGGAGTCCTGGTTCGAGCGGTAGAAGCTTTGGAAGTTTGATGCTTCTACGTGGATTTGGAAGAATTTATATATACGCCGTTCTTCGTGCTTTATTGCAGGTTTAACCAATATTTCCATGTTTACTGCAAATACCTGCAAAAGTGTGAAAACATATTTATTTCATGATTATTAAACACATAATTAACCAAATTTATATGTCTCAATGGGGTTTCATAATACACTTTTGGGTGCTTATCAATAACTAATCCTCGTGGCTATATTTTTGTCCTTTTTAGAGGAGCGTGACTACTTTGGCTTTACTTGATTGATTTTATTTTATTTTTTTGTTTCGTTGGGCTTCAAGTAACAAACATCGTCCGGTTTATCTACATTGGGTAATGACTTTCCATTAGTTGTTATGTGGCTCGAGTTTAGCCTTATGTGCGCTAAAGTAAATACAGTGCGGAAGTTAACCACGAAGTCACACAAGCATGCTTTTGTAAACACCAAGTATCCTCTGACTGGGAGTTGCGAGGAGGTTGAGAGTTTTACCTCTGAAGCCATGCTTATACGCTGCTTGAGGTGTAGTCGACGTCGGTTGGTGGGTGATATGAGAATCAAGCCCAACCGTTCGAGCGTTTTGTTCGGTTACAAATTTTAACTATCTAAACCCACAAGTCGGGTTGAAAATGTGGCACAACCAATAATTTACAACTTTGCCTTTGTGGGCTTAAGTTGCACAATGTAAATAAAAAACTAACTACTTAACTATATAACTATTTAATTATATAACTACTTAACTAGATTAATGAAAAGAACAATGTCAATGATTAGAAATTTAATCTTCAACTTGATTTGAGATGCGTGAGCGTATTATTGCGCGCACTACTTCTCACATACCCAAATGGTCCAAGTTGATCAAACTTTTAACACTTGGTAAGTTATTAAACTTCAACCAAAAGACAAGTAACTTATCACTTTAGGAAAAAGGTTGGTATTGTCCTAAACCTTATCCTAGCTATCCTATACCTTATCTAAGTTGATATTATCCTAATTTTTTTTTTTATATTTTTTAAAAATAATAATGGTGAAGTAAAAACATGATATTATTATAAAACTATTATTTATCTAATATTGATGATAAAATAAATTTTTTGTATTTTTAAATATATTTTTTTACTAAAAAACAAATAATAAAGATAATGTCAAAATATGATATTATCCTAAAAGTCTAGCATTTATCAAATAGGGGTTTTTAGACATTGGTCCTACCATTACTATGGAATTAGACTTTGGCCCATAAATACTGACATATTAGTTTTTGGTCCTACTTCTGTTACTTGACCATTGGAAAGTATGACTAAACTATAATATCTAACTTACAATATGGACCATGTCCTAACGATGACATTATTATCCGGGTCAAACACTAACTTATCTTTAAGAGTGAGATGATGCGATCAAGTTGACTAATGGTTAAGTAATGTAGTAGGACCAAAAACTAATATTTCAGCATTTATGTATCAAAGTCTAATTACCATAGTAATTGTAGGACCAATGTCTAAAAAACCCTATCAAATAATGAAAATAAACTATTTTTTTTTCTATTTTCTTATTATTATTATTTTTGTAGAGATAAAAATAACTAAAAATTGAAAAAGATAACTAGTTTCAAATCACTAACAGATTGATAAATCAAAACATAGGTAATTAAACTCTTGGACACCACGAACAAGATTACGTACCTACATAATTTCATTTTGTGGCTTGGATGGTGTATGGGTCAAAGAGGAGGTAGGTCTTGGTCAACACGTGGGCCGCGGTGGTTGAAGTTGAGTTGTCTTTGAGTATCTTCAAAGTTGTTGAAGTGAGGTTCACTATAGATTGTTTAAAGTTTGAATGGTTGGGAGTTTTAGAAGAAGGGAAGGTAGGATCTTTAGTTTAGGACTTGTATTGGTTAACTAGTTGATGAAGAACATTGAAAAGCTTAAGTTGTTTCATTTGATTGAAAGAACATAAACTTGAAAGACATGAAATGAAATGATTGATTTAAACAAGAATAACAAAGAAAGATGATTGATTGATTGAATAACAAAACAAATAACAAGATTGAAATGAAGAACAATAAAGTAAATGACTTGAATGAATGAAAGACTAGAAATTAAATCTTACATGACACTAGAATAAGTCTAGGTGTATTCTCTCTCCCTAACTTTTAGTTCTTATATCCCTACTTTATGCAAATGACTAGTTTGCCTTTCTCCATTACATTTGAGACACCTCACCCTTTGCTTTATGCTTTTGCTTTTTGATTTCTTCTTGATCAAGATAGGTTTTAGAGAAAGCCATCTTTTGTGTTAAGGACATCTATCTCTGGTCTTCTGAGTTGAGGACTTGACTTTTAGCTCTTTGGTTCTGAGTCCTTGACCTTTGAACTTTGACCTTTGACTTTGACTTTTTTTATCACTTTTTCATAGCAACCCGAAGTCTTCATAATAAGTGCAATTAAGGCTCCTTTTTGTGCTAAGAGGCGCAGCTTTCATGATATGTGGTTTGAATTTTCTGTAACTGAAAAAGACAATAAAAGCTATGAGTTGTCTTTTTTTCATTATCGCGTAAGAAGAGGCTGTAATGATAGTAATGAGGGTAATAAAAGCGCACATTTCACCACCCGAAATAGCATCTTGCTTATCTAAAAGCAAGGATGAGAGAAAAACTAAGATCACAAATGAGTGATTTATTATAAGTTATACTAATCTCGTTTAGCTCATTAAACATATGCAACAAGGCCTTAAACCACTAGAAATTCCCTAGTGGACAAGTTTTAAGCCTTGTGAGAGTTTTCCGATTGAATATACTCATAAACTTCTTCTATTTAGTGTAAAGGGTCTTGTTATCTTATTTATTCTCAAAAGTCTATATATATATTTACGGGGAATAAAGACAAGCTCCTTTGAACTTAGAATAACATATATACAGTAATTTAATCATCTAAAGATAAATGTGCAAAATATGAGCGATGAAATGCAAAAGCAGAGTTGTTTTCGAAACTTTTGGAGAGCGTCCTTAATGTGGGTTCTCACAAGGGTGTGTTGCAATCACAACTCTCTGATAGATTCACTCAAGTTTTGTTCTCTCAATAGCAGCGGGCATTTATATTCCTCACATACTCAAATGACGTCCAAAGGAACCGGGGTCGATTGATCACACTTGCCACTTACTATCACACCATCCTATTCCTAATTGAGCTAGAGGTCTTTTATTAGGAGTTACGGGGCTAGGGTGATGGTTTAGAAAGAAAAAGGAATGAAACAACAAAAATATCATAAGTTGAGAAATTAGGTGTTCCAGATACTTTTAACTAGAAAAGGACCTCTTTTTTGTTCTTTGCTTCGAATTATGATTCTTTAGCCTTTTGGCTTTATGACTCCATATGATTTTGAATTTTGGGAATTATAACTTTTCTTTTGTTTCTTTTTGTTTTTGTTTCTGATATCGTCTCTTTTTTATTTTGAACTTTTGGGAGATTCGATTTTTGACTGCTTAAATTTTTTTGGAGTTTTGGTTTTTGATGGGTCTTTCTTTTCTTTTCTTTTTGAAGCAACTAACTGATCATTTTTTGTACAAGGTCTTCTATTCTTTTTTTTTTTTATATCTATTTAATTCTCAATTTGTCAGCTGGGTAAGCTTTTTATTGTGTGTGGTAAGGGGTCAAGAATTTATGGTGAAGAATAAAAAGGCTTTTAGAAAATGGTGAAGGCTCAAGAGGGGTAACTAGATAAAACTATCTTTTGGGTTTTAACATTTATTTGGCTATATCGATCCAAAAAGGCCTAAATTCTCCTAGGATATGGCGTGGTGATCAAGCAAGTGGGCGTGGGGTCTTTCTATCGGACATCCCTTTGTGTCATCATTCAATAATCATTGGATGAGGCTTTTGGCTAGATTCTCACAAGATATGGAACTTAATTGTTCTAACCTTGGTCTTGGAAACTCATTGCTATATGCAAACAAATGTTGATGCATGTCATTCATGAAAAAGATGCATAAACAATTATGCGATATATTAGTCTAAGTTCAAAGAACAAGTCCTTACTCTATTGCTATAATGAGACTTTTAAACTTTTTATTCATCCTAGAAAAGGAAACAAGATTTTTTTAATACTAAAAAAAAAAAAAAAATTTAAAAAAAAAAAAAAAAAAATTAGAAAAGAAAAAAAATATACTATTATATATACTATAGAAAATCCCTAGTTTTTGCAAAATGATACTATACCACCGCCAAATAGAAATATGTTTTGTCATCAAAGTATGAAGAGATAAGGAAAGAGGTTACCACAGAAACATGAGCAAAAACGACGATACACCTATATTATGTTCTTTATGATGAAAATACGCCACCTCAAAATAAGTTTGGGGCCACGGGTTATTTGATATATAACTAGAAATACATGGTTTATTGTACTAAGAATAATTATTCTACTATGAAAAACTAAACATGCATGCAGAGTTATACTAGAAGTTAAGAAATAAAAATATGGGAAATGCAAGTATGTAACAACTATCTATATGAAATGTGTGTGTGTGTGTGTGTGTGTGTGTGTTTAGAATAATGTTTTTTCTCAATTAAAAGGTATCTCTAACCATATAGAGGTTTTGACAAGAAGATAAAATTATACGTTGAATCAGTATTATTTTAGTTACTTCGAGGCGTATAATTTTCATTTTTGAAAATTATGAAGAGATGTTATAAGATACTCATACTCAAAAGTCGTGATTCTTAATGCTAGTTTTTGGAAACAAACCATAACTGGTGATCTCGAGGGCAACTTTTAGGTATATGCTCTTTATTGAACCCATCCAGTCAAATTGTGGCTTCAGTTATGTATGTTGGGGGATTTCTTGCATAAGACATAATGGGATGGTTTATCTAGGTGGACACTAGTGGGTGGTGGAACTAGGTCTCTTTGGTAGATTTTGGTAGTTCTGGTTAAAATAAGATGGAACCAATGCTCTATTCTGATTGTTATTGGTACTTTGTCCTTGTCTAAGTGTATTTGGTGGTTTGAGGTGATTGGTGAACGAACCCTGGAGGTGGTTGGGTTTGTGGATTAGTACTCCATGTGAAATTTGGGTGTTGCCTCCATGGTGCATTTGGTTCATTGAAAGCACATACTCCATCTGGGTGAAGTGATGATATGATGGGGAGCAAGCAACAATTGGTATCTATATGGTTTAAGCTAAGATAGAAAATGCATGGTGATATGGGTGACCCTTAGTAAGACATAACCGATCTATAAATTGCCCTTAGAAGAATGAAGATCAAGTACTTCTAAGGGGTTGTTCTATAATGGAATCCATTGCCCGCTTTGTTTTTGGAAAATCACATAACTATTGATGTATCGAGAACCTTTCATTGTGAAATGTAAAAAAAATAAAAAAAATTGTATACTTCGGCTCCATAGGTTCACACTTACTCAAATGATGAGTAAAAGTGTTTTAGAAAGAATACAGATATATGTGGACTAAGGTTCAAACACAACAACCAATAATAACTTCTGAGGAGGGCCCGATTACTTTAATGATGTACTCCCATGTAATGTATTGAGAAAACATAACATTAATCTTTTATAGTCGATATTCAAGACTACAAAGTGTGGTCGTTTTAAGTTAAATTCCTAAGACTATGCATATGAGATGGATGATATGATGTTAACTATATAGTAATAGTCTAAATAGTTGGGAGTCTTTATAGAAAAGCATATGAAAGCATACAACACCAAATATAATGAAATGATGCATTTGGAGTGTAATACGCAGAATGATAAGAGAAAGCTTATGTAACCCATCATGGAATTTATACAATAACTTCGTCATAGTTGACTTGTCCAAAAGTGAAAAGGTTGGTAGTAGATGTCCTTCATGAGGCTCAATTGATGGGAAATAGGACATACCGAGGGTTTCTCAACTACTGAAATGATGGACTGCAAGCGTTTGTATATTGGGGATATCTCTCTATGGGGAAGGTTTATAAAAATTATGAATGATCTCAAGGGCAATCAAGGCGCTAATTTGAGGTTTCTTTGAAATGGTTTTGTGGTGTAGTCCTCCGAATTTGGTGGATTTTTTATGAATGGAGGTGGATTTCAAGAATTATTAAATTAGGATGGTGATGGTTGGGTGGTGGTTGTTCACATGATCCTAAGACTCACGAATTATCATCTAGTTTTCGCATTTCCACAAGATTGTGGTTCATATCCGCAATAGTAAGGAACTCACAAATTTGTTCCATCGATAAGTCTTTAACTACCAAACTAAATTGAAATCCACTTTCCACCATAGATTTTATTCCCTCTTTTCTAAGAACTTCATTTTCATTGTCATCTCGCCAGATCTTCATAAATTTTCTCAATGCCATTTTCTAAGCATGTCGAACCAATACATGCTCTTGAGTTTCTTCTACCGCTTTCTCATTTATGGGTAATGATACATTAATGCATATGAGAGAAATTGTGATTTCTAGCATATAGTCATCATCATAAGATTTGGAATTCTCATGATTGTCGTGGAGGTTGATGGAGATTTAATTGGTCGAGAAGTATCATGATGGGTTTTTGAAGAATCGCTTTGTTATAGTAACATCTTGTTTCTTTTTGGTTGGGTTCTGGACCTGGTGGGAAGAATATTAAGTCTCAGATGTGGCATTTTGAATCGATTAAGAAAACATAATTATTACTATTTGGTCAAAGTTAGCTATTTTGTTTGGGCCATTTCGGTGCAGAGTCGGGTTTTATGATAGACGGTGGAGTGGGGATATTAATTTGATATGGATGGTGATGTGAATGGTAATGAGCTTTTGGATTTGGAAACCGACTCCTAATGACCATATGGATATATGAATGGTGGTCGACTATTTGTGGTGGAACTCATGAATTGTCGACATTATTAGAAAAAATCTTGAGTGTATGGGGTACTAGGAAATTTGAAAAATGAAGTTCATAATCGTAGAATATTTACTATAGTAAACTCAATTCAATATATGACGGATACCCGATATAACCAATGATATGACTACCGCAAAAGAACAAGGTTTCATTTGTATTGTAATTGCGGTGGTCAAGGATGCATATTAATAAGACATGAATGCCCAATCAATGATGACGCACAAACAAAGTATAAATTCATTTTTCGATTTTGAAAATATTTGCTTGGTCTATAGATTACTATACCTTGTTCACAACAATCATGCTTTAGACTGTGATGGCTCTAATACACGCCTCAAAATTAGGAAGGATCACCAAGTGGTGTGCTACCGTGAATCTCACTCACGATGAATATGAGGGAGGGATGAGGAAGGTAGTTGGTCCATAGAATCCGTAACCGATTACTCTAAATCCTCGCTATTTTTGTCCTTTTATGGAGGAGCGTGATTACTTTGGGCAATATTTGATTGGTTTTAATTCATTTTTGGTCTAGGGCTTCAAGAATCAAGCAACGCCTAATTTATCTACATTGGGAATGCCTTCCCAATGGTTGTTGTTATGTGGCTCGAGTTCAACTTATTGATAATCGCCAAAAGTAATGATTTATATCCCATTATGTGTATGTCGTTAGTCTCCATTTTATATTTAAACATTTAAATATGATGTTATTTGAGTTTTGCACGTCAAAGAACCTAAATGTGAAATATATAGGAAAAAAGTCAAACATGTCAAAAAGGAGTTATTTGGAATTATAGCCAAGCCTAGCAAAAATGTCATATTTGTCTCCATAAGTGCCAAACCTAATGGGACTCTAAAAGAGGATAATAATTGAGTTAGAAGAGTCCTCAATCTGATCTCAAAGCCTTAATTTTGACTTCATAAGAAGAGGAGATCAACATGCAAAAGAACCAGAGTTTCACAAGAATTAGGACACCGAAAGTCATTAAGTCATACCTTGGAAAATAACTCCGTAGTGGTGTGGCCTCGTCTGAATATTTTGCAAACTTAATCCAACTTTTCTATAATTGCTTCTAGAAAGATTCTAGAGAGTTTAACACCAAATAAACACATGATTCATATATCTATCTAGACAAACATGCAAGCCAATATATAAGGCACAAAACCTTAGTTTACATCATCTAGGAAATTTAGTTTGCATCTTATATCTAGAATTAAGAGAGAAGAAAGTTCATACCATTTTCAACATTACCATCAATAAAGATCATCTCTTTTCATATTGTGTTCATAGCATTGTATGAGGATCTAATCTCCCTTCTCTCTCGAGGGGAGATAAAGTATTTTTCTTATGTTTTAGTTTAGTTTGTCTTTTATCATGTTCTAGTATAAATCCCCATTGAATTTCTTCTTATTCATTCATTGATCTAACTCCTGTGGAGGTTAGGAGGTCTTAGGGTAATTCATAATTGTGTAGAGCCAAATACCACAAACCCTAGATTCTTTAGGTGAGAGATGAATGTGAGAGATGTTAGTTTTGTTTGGAGAATGAATGAAGTTTATATAGGTTTGAGTTTTTCAAATCGAATTAGGAAGTTTCAAAACTTTTTAAAGCAATTGCGAAAACAGAAATTTCCAAAAATCGAAACGGAAACTACCCATATTCTTGATTCTAATACAAACCTAATATCCGTTAGACTGAATTTAGAATAGTAACTTCTAAACTCTTATAACTTTCATCCTACCACCACATCTAATCCTAGCATGCCCATATTGGCAATATTCTCAACCATCACTCCAAAAACAACTAAAAATGGAGGATCATATAACAAATCATGTTAGAGTAAATAATACCACCCCAAACAATTCGAGAAGGTGGGATTAACAATAAAAACAATGCACAATTTGAAAAGAACCATATTATATTAAAATTGAAATTCAAACAACATTTAACAACCAAATTCAAATTTAACTACTTTAATTCAAAATTAACATCCTAAACTAATAAAACAATAATACAATACATGCATAATTCACACCATAGAGAAACATTACTAAAAACCGAGAAAATATGCAAGAGTGGAAGGCGTGAATTATGTTAACCATGGACTTAGGATCCGGTACTTATAGTCACACACTCCCTGGGAGGGCCACGTTACTGAATGGTGTATTTATCAATATATGGAAGTGAAATGAAGTACAATCAAGAATAAAATGAGTCTTTTTATAGTCGATACTTAAGACTTTATCTAACATATATGTATATAATGAACATGTAGTTTACCATATATCAATAACCGAAATAGTTGTGGATCGTTCCATAAATAATTACGGAATGCACCTCCAAACAGAAACAAGCACCAAAATTTTCGGCCGACGAACTTAGTGAAATGAAAGCCGGTCCGATAGATCTAGAACGTAACCGAAGCATGCACCTTCTTTTCCTCCAACGAAGAGATGGCCAAGTGAATGAGTATGAAAAAAATGGATGGTTGTAGAAGATACTTGGAATGTGGATAAGTGTTAGAAGAAAAGGGTGGGAAGAATGATTGGATTCTGTGAGGAATTAGCTCAGGTAGTTGGTGGTAGGGTGGTGCTCTAGGCAGTGCTTGAGAGGGTGGATCATCACAGGCTCTTAGAAACTCGTTGAATTCCTCATCTAGGTTTTTCACATCCATATAATTATGGTATTCATCTCCATCTTTGAGTAATTCATCTATCTCGTCTATTGTGAGGTTTACTCCATCTCTTGTAGTGTCGGAAGGCAGGGTGAAAAATTCTTTCTCTAGTTCAGTTTTGTTCAAGGAGTCAAAATTATGATCTTTGTCTTCTTCCATAGGAGGGGTATCTACTAGTGTGGGGGGATCGGAAGAAGCACTAATGTGATATACAAAACTCTCAATATACTTAACTTCACCTTCTACAGGAAAACTGATAAGCACCCAAAACTGTAATATTAAACCCCGAGAGACATAGCATTTTGGTCGATTATGTGTTTAATAATCATGTAATAATTATATTTTCGTACTTTTGCAGGTTTCCGCATTTAAAAGGAATATAATGATAAAACATGCATCGAAGTACGGGAATATTGGAATATTTGAAGTTTCCCACTCAACCCCAGTGAAGCCCAACAGAGCCTGACTAGAGCCAAAGTTTCCAAAAGAACAAAACCAGTCGTAAACGGGTCCACATATAAAGAAGCAACAAACTTCCGCTCAAATCTGATAAATCGAGTCGTGCCGACATCGTTGGCTAACTGAAGCTGCCAAAGCGACCAGGCGACAAACTCTAAAGCGAGCGACGAAAGTTGTAAAAAATCGCGCCAAAATCGGGTACTGCCACTAGACATATTAAGTGGACCCACTCTGCGCGGCAAAAGGCATGACGAGTCAAATAGGCAAGTGGCAAGTGATGGTTTTAATTTGGTGCCACCTTGCAATATAGAAGACATGTACCAATTCAAACCAGGTGGTTTGAATTGAAATTAGCTAAAGGACGAAACCTTAATAAGGTAAAAGACAAAATTTAAAACAGATAAAAACAAAACTTTGATTCTCAAAGTTTTGAATGTTTCAATTAGCTAACAAACAAAAGCCAATTAAATCCTTCATGAGACATCAGCCTATATATATGAGGGGGTCACCTTTGATATTCTTCCTTCAAAGATTTTCATGCTCTAAAGCATCCGCTTTAGCGGTTAGTTAGTTTTATTTTAGCACTTACATTCCGTCATTTTTCATTCCAACGGCTTAAATCATCGTAAGTCATTTTACCCTTAATAATGATCATTTCTTTTATAGTTTAATTCATGTCCCAGTATTTATTTACTTAATGTATACAACAAGTTTTATTGTTCCTTCAATGACCATGAGCTAATCCCTCGAGGGGGTTTATCTTTGCTTCGTGTGAGAATCGGATTGACTCTTTAATATTCTAGAATTACTACTTAGGAATAAGGCATAGATTAGACATCCGGTCCCAAAATGACTAAGACTGTATAAATTTAGATCGATACTCCGAGCAGTTCCTGGCAAAGAGCCCAAAATGTCTCGCGCGTGACTCTATGGTGTCAGAAAGCTCTCCAATTTGTTCAGCTGATGTGGAATTGAGCCAGGAGCTGAAATGATATTCCAGAGATGAAATATTAGTTCAACTCCTTATGCTAGTGCGATGCGGCTCAGAGATGTGGGCATGTGCTAGGGATCAATAGTCGACGTCGTCTCCGAACATGAGACGAATTAGAGATGTAGTGATGTGGTAATATAAATTGTTAAAAAAATGATTCTTGCATGAGTATGATTAACCCTCTCCCTATTTCTCTATCTTGTTTACCTACATATAAATCACCGTAGTAATTTACATTATTTGCATTACCGTTAATTTAATTAAAACCAACTAAAAAACCTAAAATCCTACTCACCAAAAGTTGTAATTCTAGTTGTGAACCTTTTCCGAGCCCTAAGGTTTGAACGATCCCTTACTCGACCTATTCTACCAAACCCACGTGAGTAAGGTAACTTGACTAAAACGTACGACTATACGGACTTTGGACTTCGGACTTCAGACTGTGGACCTCGGACTTAAGAAACTAAGTATAAAAAGCAATAAACGTACAATTAAGAGCGTTTTATCAAATGGCGCCGCTGCACACCGAAGGACTCTAGACTTAACGTAATAACTGGAACACATCACATAAAACCCCCCTCCCCTACCTCTTCATTTTTTTAATTTCCAATTCTTTTGCAATACTAACGTATTACGTATCTGTTTGCCCCAACTTTTTCTACTAACAGATATCTATGAACCAGATCTTGTTTATTTATATTAGCACAGTTTAAGTATTCCCTAGGAACTTGAAGTACTGAACTGACAAAAGAGTCTCGGACGAGACTAAATTAGTAACGCGCGAGACTAACCTGGAGTATCAACACTCCGGTTTTCAGGTACATGCCACTTTCCTTTTCAGTACTCTTTTGGACTATTCTGTCCAGTTTATCAAGTAAGTTCACGAGCTCGGGAGTTAGTTCGATCGTGTACGAGAAATCGCGGGACACCAGGTTTCAAATCCTTAAACTCCTCAAACTTTGTCGAGGATATTATTTGGTTGTTACTATAACCTGTTTTACCTTGCATGTTTGTGTGTGGCACAAGAACTCTTTGCATATAAATGTGGTTCGCCATTACATCTTCACGTTAACACGGTTAATATGATTCGAATATATTTGGATGTATATGTAGTTTCAAACCACATGCTTAGAATATTTTTGTATGTGTATGTTACGTCAATTCACGTACGCGGTATTCATTTGTATGAGTTCATTCTCGACATTCTCCTAGCTCACATTTAGCAGTTGCGCGTATCAATAGCTATAGATTATTGTATCGTAGGACACATTTCTATTCATATAGATTTGTATGTGTAGACTTTCTTCAAGTAAACTAGTATATCTTAATTAGTTTCTATTTTGGCATCTATTGTTTTTAATTGCATATTTCGTAATCACGTCTCCATAATACATTAATTATGTAAACTAAAAATAAAAAATGAAAAATGAAAAATAAAAAATAAAAATCCTAATAATTAAAATTTCATCTTAATCATCTTAATAACACCCATAATAATGCCATCATAAATCATCATCCTATTCCATCGGTGCTTAGGAAACTTGAAAAAATTGAGGTTGCCCTAATTAAAGGAACGTAGCTACCGAACAACCTCCCTCAATTCTCTCGGGTGACTGGTCTTTGGAATATTCACACGCTATCCTAGCTTACCCGCCGAAGTTAGCAACATCTCTCGAAGAAGGCGTGCTTCACCTCTTTCCTTAATTCTAAAACCTCCACTCATAATTCGTTCCTTATGAGCCTTAAATTAAAATTTATATTTGTATGAGACTACGGTCTGGTAAACATAAGGAATGAGAACTTACATATCGTCGTCAAAAATATAATAAACAACTGCTTATGCTATCTCCTAGACATAGTTCCTCCTCCGTAAACCAACCTCGTCAAACATCTCTATTGCCATCATCTCCCTTAATTATGGCCCATGAAAATCCCACAGTCGAGAAACCCCTTTCGGATTTCTATACTGCCTTACAGGAAGGACCTGCTTCCTGCATTAAACTAGATGCGATTGTAGGTGATTTTTCGCATTCCGCCAAATATTTTCGGTTTGTTACATGTTTACCATGGTCTAGACCATGAAAAACCGTACAATCACCTTCGTCGGATGCAACAAGTAGTCACCACTTTCCGCCATCCGACTGTTACCAACGAACAAGTCTTGCTTAGGTTGTTTCCTTCACCTTAGCCGACAAAGCTTCGGTTTGGCTCCGCGGTGAAATCGCGCAATCCATTGACACATGGGCCAAACTTCGTTACAAGCATTCATGATAAAGTTCTATACTCAGAAGAAAACTATAGAAATGCTTCAAAAGATTCAATTCTTTCGCCAGCACCCCCAGCCAGGAATCCTTTTTGGAAGTATGGAGCAGATTTACTGATCTACTTCTTGAATGTCCCCATCATCAACTCGACACCGCTGTATTAGTCCGTTCATTTTTTAATGGTCTCTCTGACCATCAAAAGGAAACATTAGATATCATGAACAGCGGTTGTTTCATGGACAAGGGCGCTACTGAAACATACACTTTTCTTGAGAAACAGGCTTCACGAAGCACCCATTGGGGAAACACTGATTCTTCCAGATCTTCTAAAGACACTCCTACCAAAGTTACGTCTATGTTCGAGGTCAAACCTGATCTGGAATTAAAAACTCTAATCGAGTCCCTAAACAAAAAGGTCGATGCTCTTTCGGTACAAGTAAATGGTCAAAAACCCAAACAGGTCATGGCTGCCAACGCTTCCCCATGTCCTCTTTGCTTAAGTCCTGAGCACGCCGATTTTTATTGTCCTTTGGTATACGAGTGCCCTCCTCAATCTTCTGAAGAGGCTTGTGCTTTCAACGTCCCTAATGCACCTTGGCGACAACATCCGAATTTAGCTTGGGCACCCCCTGCCCAACAACAAGCTCCTCCGGGTGTCAACAAAATTCCTGTATGACCACCCGCAAACTACAATTCCTATCGTCAAGAAAATCCTCCGCAATTCCAGCAAGGACAAAGTAATTTTCCCAACAATGCAAATATAGGGTACCAAAACAACCGCAACCTTGTTCTCGCTAATCAAGGATATGGCTACCAAAATCAACCCGTAAATAATAACCGTGAACTAGTTCCTGCTATTCCGCTGGTACAATCCGCAGCTGATAAAACAACTGAAACTTTTCTGACATACATGAATCAACAGAATCAAATCCTAGCTTCTATCCAACAGTCTCTTCAGCTGTTAGCTCAGGATAAAAGTCAAAAGGGCGTGTTCCCTGGCCAAGCAGTTCCAAACCCTAAGCCTACAAACACTGCCTTTGAACTCAACAATGCACCAGGATCTAGTAATCCAAGCTAGGGTGAGGTAAATTCCATTACCACTCTTCGTTCTGGCTGAACCATCGACAATAAAATATGTTTGCCAGACGAGGAATCGACGGAAACCACGGCTGACGTCCTTCCAACTCCTACCTCGCAACCTATAACGGACGAAGTTGTACCTTCCAAATCTACACCCACGTCCCTAGGGAAAGACGCCACTGATCCTTATGCGCGATTCTGCCCAAAAGCTTTGTTCCCTGCCCGTTTGGTAAAGAACAAACGTGACGAACATTTCGATGAGATCCGTGAAACCTTCAAAAATTTGACCATAAACTTACCTTTCCTAGATGCGCTTAAGCATTTACCCAAGCATGCCAAGTTTTTGAAGGACATGTGCACCACCAAAAGACGTACGAATGTTCCTCAACAAGCGGTTCTCACTGAGCAGTTTCCCTCGATTACCACTACCAATGGTGTGCTAAAGTACAAGGACCCAAGTCGACCAACTGTACCATGCACGTTGGGCGACAAGTATACCGCTACCACACTTTTAGACCTAGGTGCCAGTGTTAATCTACTTCCCTACTACTTATTTAAGCAGTTAGGTCTTCATGAATTAAAACCTACCAATATGACTCTGCAACTCACGGATCGCTCCATCAAGTACCCAAAGGGCATAGTAGAGAACGTCATAGTCAAGGTCCAAGATTTTTACTACCCAGTTGATTTTGTCATTCTAGATACTGAAGTGGCCTGTGACTCCATTCCTATCATCTTGGGGCGTCCTTTTCTTAATCGCTAACGCTCTCATAAATTGTCGGATTCGGTTCAATGCCATTGTCTTTTCGGGAACCTTTTTGTCGAACTCAACGTGTTCAAATTAATGAAATAATTTCCCGATCCTATAATGGAGGGCGAGATTAGCTTGGTTGATAGTCTAGAACATGATTATTTCACAAACTCTTTTCCCCGCATTGAGATACACAAATTTCTTTCTTTTGATAATCCCGAGTTTGATGATGACTTCATTATATAAAGGATGTCCACGCATTATTAGAGTCGGTACCACTATTTGATCCTACTCTTCTTTGCGTTGCAAAACTGATTGAAGAACCCGGATTAAGCTCTTTTCCATTGAAGAGATGATCCCTCACGAATCCTTGATCCCCAATCCTCCAACTCGGTTTAAAACCTCTACCCTCTTATTTGAAAGTCGTGCATCTCGATCCCGATGGTAGTCACCCTATAATAATTTCGCTCACTTGACTACCACTACCAACGAAGAGCACGCGTTTGATTCATGTCATTCAGTGAACACCGCTCCGCTATCGGATGGTCCTTAGATGATATCAAGGGAATAGACTCTAGCATATGCACGTATCACATACATCTCGATGACGGCACAAAGACATCGCGAGAACCACAACACCACCTTAATCCCGCCATGAAGGAAGTGGTGAGAGAGGAAGTTTTATGTTTACTTGATGCGGGTATCATATACCCTATTTCTGATAGTGATTGGGTTAGTCCTGTCCACGTTGTTCCTAAAAAGTCCGGCATTCAAGTTGTACAAAATGAAAATGGTGAGTGCATCTCCACTCGCATTCCATTAAAATGGAGAATTTGCATTGACTATTGCAAACTTAATGCCAGAACACGTAAAGATCACTTCCCTCTCCCATTCATTGACCAGATGCTAGAACGTTTAGCCGGTCATGCTTACTACTGTTTTCTTGATGGCTATTCCGGATACTTCCAAATTGTCATCGATCCCCAACGATCAAGAAAAAAGACAACTTTCCGTGTCCCTTTGGAACCTTTGCATCTGAGCATTTAATGCCTTTTGGTCTTTGCAATGCCCCAGGCACCTTCCAACGCTGTATGCTTCACATTTTCAATGATATGGTGGAACGTTATATGGAAGTCTTCATGGACAATTTTTCCATTTACGGAAATTCCTTTGACGACTGCCTATCCAACCTTTCTAAAGTAATAACGCGTTGCGAAGAGAAAAATCTTGTACTCAATTGGGAGAAGTGTCATTTCATGGTTACCAAAGGACTTGTTTTAGGTCATATTGTTTCAAAAGACGGGATAGAGGTTGATAAAGCTAAAATTGTTAAAATTTCTTCGCTACCTTTTCCACGTCACGATTAAGTGATATCCGTGCCTTTTTAGGCCACTTTTTTCTGAGAGATTCATTCAGATTTTTCTAAAGTTGCTTTCGACCTTTAACCAATCTTATAACACCCGTCTTTTTAACTGTTTTTCCTATAATAATAATAATAATAATAATAATAATAATAATAATAATAATGTAAATAGATAAAACAGAGATATGATATCCAGTAGTTTCGGATAAAAGCCCGTAACTAAGTAGATAAGTTTAAAACCCTTGTTTTTCGGGGAGGTTTTAAAAACTAGAAAAAAATAGAGTTTTCTCACGAGAGTTTCTGAGGGAAAAACACAGCGAGGGTTTATAAAAAAAAAGAGGAGAGTTTTATTGAAAAGGTTTGGAACGAGGAAGATTATCTTTTCGCGTGACAGTAGACGTCGGGCTTTCGGGTTTTTCTCGTCGGTTTATAAACAGTGAGTAATCATAATATGTTATATTTCTTTTATTGGTTTCTATTAATCATATCAATAATGCCGTTTTCTCTAATTGCGATATTGTCAACTCTGTCGGCTGTTAGCTACAAAATTTGTGAAACAATACAGTAAATAAAACTAGGACGAATTCTAGCATTGAGCTGTTGAAGTCTGGACACCGGTGGTCAATGGCGTCGCCATCAGCACCAAACCGTTCTTTTTTTGTGTGTGTTTGAAGTATGTTTTTATTTGATTTGTGGTGATGTTGAACTGTTAAATTTGAATGTTTATTGATGATGTTTGGTTGTGGTAGTGAAGAGTTGGGTATTGAATTGGTGTTTGGGTTGATTGGGTGAGAGGAAGCTTTGAAACAACCATTAATGGCGTCCAACCAAGACCCCAAACCGTCCTGATTTTTGGTGTTGTTTGAATGTTAGTTGTGAATGATTTTGTTGAGAAATTGTTGTTGAGTTGAGGTGGATGTGTTGGTGGTGGATTGTAGGGGTGACTTCGGATCGGATCGGATCGGATTAACCTCCTTCGGAATTTTTCCAAAAAAATTTCGGAACCTAATATGCTAGCCAAATCCGATCCAATTTTTTTTCGGATTCAAAATATATTTCCAATTTGAACTTTTCGAAATTTCGAATAACTTCGGAAATTTCGAATACTTGGTAAATTTTCAAAGATCTCTTTACTTTCAATTATTTTTGGAATATCATACGCCAATGTTCATTGTAGGGAGAGAAAACCATGTCCACAACACCAATGTACCAACAACAATACGCACTTGTTTACTGAGAAAACCCATTTTCATTCAAACAAGTGATCCAAGAAAAATAACATGCAGCCACCAATAGCAAGCATTGCATTCTGTTGAGGTCTGGGTATTTGTAATGTTTAAATCTTTTTTCGTGTGTGGAAATTAAAGCGTGAAGTGTCTGCATAAATAATGGATTATGGTCTTGGACTCTAAGTAGCTTTACATAATATTCTATCTATTGGAATTTGGCTTTTGTATTGGTCTGGAAGTCATTGTATGACTCAATAACATTTTTTTTCATATCATTGTTGTTATGGCGGGGCGATTGTAATGACGATGAGAGTGGTCCAATTCAAATGGGGAAGTAGCGGCTAGGTTATGTTTTGTTTTGTTTTGGGAAGTAAAAACTAGAAAATGAATGAACGCGATTAGATCTAATCAAGTGGATAGTGAGATAAGTATATATTTTCGAAATAAATTGGCAATAATATCGGAAATTTCGAAATTTCGGATCGGATCGGATTTTAGAATTATATCCAAATCGATCCAATTTTTTTCGAATTTTCGAAATCGGAAAATCGGAAAATCGGCCCATAAAAAACTACACCCAAAGCCAAACCAATTTGGTCGGATTTCGAAAAATCGGAAATTCGGCAAAAAGACACCCTAGTGGATTGGGTCTTTGAGGGGGGACAATTGGAGCTTTACTGAGTGTGTTAATGGCGTGGGTCGTTTTTTTCGTTTTCGATATAATAGAATCATGATTTGATGGTATGGGTAGGTAGGGGTTTTGTGGGGATGAAAACCGGCGGGTTTGTTTTAGTCATCGATGGCGGTGGTGTCCGTGATCGCGTGGTGGTGGAAGCGTTGGTGGAAGTTTTGTTTGAGGAAGGAGATGAATACGGTTACAACTCGATTTGGGCTTGGGCCAAATCGTGATGGCTCATATGTTTTAACCTTTGGATTTTATTTTTGGGCTTAAGTTTAGACTATAGGCCTTAGACTTTGGGCCTTTGGGTTAGAAGAGTTTGGGGATGGCTGACTTTGACTGTTGACCAGAGTGGACTCTGACTTTGACTGTTGACCAGAGTGGACTTTGACTTTGACTTTGACCAGGGTTGACTTTGACCAGTTGACCCGAAAATTTGACTTTTCCCTAAAATTATGATTCGGTCTATTAGGATAAGTCTAGGACTATTAGCTTGTTTGACTTAGGCTAGGACCTTTATAAATATACTTGTGTACGTGTATTTACTGCTTTGTGATTTTCCAGTCTTTTACGATACACAACGTTATGACACTTATACATCCATGAAATTAATAACACGTATAACCCAAAAATACTTGAATCAAGATATTCCTTCGTTCTCTGAAATAATATATACAATAAAGTTCAATAATGCGTAAACAAAATTTACCGCACCCTTTTAGAACTCTCCATGCCTCAAGTTTTGGAATTGAGTTTTATGACTGATGAAGTCATATGTTAGGTGGGCATTTATTGAATGTGCCATAAATGGCTCGTTAGCGTTATATAAGGGTATTCATTGAATGTGCCATGAATGACCAGATGGTTTGAACTGCCCTAAAGAGGAACTAAGGTATTTACCTTGTGGGTTAGTTGTATTCCTTGAGTGTACAGGAATGTAGGATTGGGTATTCCTTGAATGTGGCAGGAATGACCCAGGGCATTCATTGAATGTGCCATGAATGGCCCGTTAGTGATATGATAGGTATTCCTTGAATGTGGCGGGAATGACCTAAGGTGTTCATTGAATGTGCCATGAATGACCTGAGTTTTTGTGCCTAAAGAGGCTGTGAAATATGTGTATGAAAGCCCAGAGATGGCTATGATATTGTGGTATTCGGTGGGAGAGAGGCACACAGGAATGTGTGATTTGGCAAATGTGTGGAGTGCAAATCGTGGAGTAGGTACTAAAGGGTGGGTGTATAAGAAAAGTAATTGATTAATTGATAAGAAAAAATTGATTTGATTATGCGAGCGTGCTTGGGTTTACTTTTGAATACATATAGGATATCTACATATGTTATATACAAGTTCTAACTTTCTTTTGCAGGAGGGTATGACTTAATAATATTTTGTGCAGGGACGCGGTCCTACCCTTATACAGCAATGGATATTAGTAAGTATTAAGTCAAGTTTTTAGATATTAAAATGAGTTAATATAATGGAAGTTTTGCTTGGGAAGAAACTATGCCGGTTGAGATGACGGAACTACCTTTCTTCCCAGCTGAGAATGATTAGGTTATAAAAGAGTTAAAGTGTTAGTTGGATAAGAAAAGATTTTAAAGGTTTATATGTGGTTAGTCTACTCATACCAGCAAATTCCATTTTGCTGACCCATGTTTTCTTTGTTTTGGCAACGTGGGTGTGTTCTCGGGAACATAGGTGGAAGGCAGTGGAACCGCGGTGTGTGATTGGGATTCGTGCCTGGAGAAGTTCGTTAGTTTTCTTCTAGGTTTGATTCTTTATTAGAAGAATGTAACAACATAGTTTACCTTTTGCATGGCATGAGAACATGGTAGTGAGGAATTTTATATTGAGAGTTTGTTTGATGTTTTATTTGGACGGATGATATCTTAATAAAGCAATGCCGGATAATTATTGGGATTATTTTAATTTAAGTTGTTTCTTTTATGACATGGCTATTAGGGTTTGTATGTGTAATATCCTCCGTCATAGTCTGGGTTTTTAAACAAGTGAACCTAGTGATGTTTGAGATATTTATATTTCAAATATTCACTTTGTTATTGTTTAGAAATTCGGGATGTGACAAATCTCCTGCTTAAGGATGCAGTATTCGACTTCAATTTCAATTGCAAACAAGCTTTTGATACTCTAAAAACCGCTCTGACTACTGCTCCTATAATTCAACCCCCTGATTGGTCTAAACCATTCAAACTAATGTGTGACGCTAGCGACTTTGCTATTGGCGCCGTACTAGGTCAACGACGTGATGACAAACCCATTGTCATTTACTACGCTAGTAAAACTCTTTAATGACGCTCAACGTAATTACACAACAACAACTGAAAGAGTTCCTAGCTGTTGTCTATGCTTTGGATAAGTTTTGCCCTTACCTAGTTGGAACATCCACCATCGTATATACTGACCATGCCGCACTTCTGTACTTACTCGCGAAAAAGGACGCTTAAAACAACGATTATTCCATTTGGATCCTTCTCTTGCAAGAATTCACCCCGGAAATCAAAGATAAGAAAGGAACCGAAAATGTCGTGGCCGACCATTTATCAAGGCTGGTTGGTGACACCGATAGTGATTAAAACCATCCGTGATTCCTTCTGCATCTAATATTTGTACTCTATTTTCTCATCTCCATGGTGCGCGGATATTGTTAACTACCTAGTTCTTGAGGAAGTTCCTTCCTCTTGATCACATCCTCGATCATAAAAAGTTCTTATCCATCAGAAAATATTATTTTTGGGATGACCCTACCTCTTTAAGAATCTTTGTTCCGACCAACTCATTCGTCGCATTTGCATTCCCGACCGGGAGCACAACGACATATTATCCTATTGCCATGAACAATCTTGCGGAGGTCATTTTAGGTGGAAAGAAAACTGTGGCAAAAAGTATTACAATGTGGTTTTTAATTGGCCTACCCTTTTTCGCGATGCACCGCGAACATTGCATAGCTTGCATTAGTTGTCGACACCTAGGTCGAATTACCAAACGAAATATGATGCCCCTAAATCCTATCCTGATTGTGGAAATTTTTGATGTTTGGGGCATTGATTTTATGGGACCTTTCCCTATTTCTCAAGGTTTTCTATATATTTTAGTCGCTGTAGACTATGTGTCCAAATGGATTGAGGCACTCGCATGTCGCTCAAATGACCATAAGACTGTCGTGAAATTTGTTAAAGAAAACATTTTCTCTCGTTTTGGTGTCCCCAAAGCTATCATCAGTGATGGGGGTACACATTTTTGTAATAATTTTTTTAGATTTTTAATGAAGAAATATGGAGTTACTCACAAGGTTGCTACTCCATATCACCCACAAACGAGTGGCCAAGTGGAAGTCTCCAATAGAGAGATAAAGTCTATTCTGGAGAAAACTGTCAACCCCTCAAGAAAGGACTGGTCTCTACGCTTATCGGATGCCTTGTGGGCATACCGAACAACATTTAAGACACCTATAGGGATGTCTCCTTACCGCATTGTTTTTGGAAAACCTTGTCATCTGCCAGTTGAACTTGAGCATCGTGCCCTTTGGGCTATCAAAAGCCTCAATTACAATATCATCGAGGCAGGCGAGAAGCGAAAACTGCAATTAAATGAGCTTGAGGAGATTCGGAGTGATGCTTATGATCTCTCAAAATCCTACAAAGCTAATATGAAAAAAGTGCACGACAAGCACATTTTGCGTAAGGATTTCAAAATTGGCCAAAAAGTTTTACTGTACAACTCCAGATTACACATCTTTCTTGGTAAATTGAAAACACAATGGTCTGGTCCTTTCATTGTGTCAGCTGTGAAACATTATGGGGCAATCTCTTTGCTTAATCCACAAGATAACAGCGAATTTCAAGTCAATGGACAATGCCTAAAATATTACCACCGCAATTACGCCACCGATGTTGAATGGACTCTTCTTCGGGATCCGGTCTACCGCAGACTAGATCTTTCGTTTGGCGTACTCAATCTTGTTTCTATAGAGGGTACGCCATTTTGGTAGCCGGGCCATCTTCTATTATATGATCTCTATAGTTCTTTGAAGAATGTGGTTGCAAGCGCCGGAACCTTAGTCCACAAAAACTCTAATTCAGAACTGAGTATAAATGTCTTCTGCAACACGAGCAAACGTGCTTTTCGGTAAATGATGGGTACCTAAAATTTCACCTCCTTCCTTCTCTTCCCTTTTCTACTCTCTACCTCGCGAACTTCAGCTAATTATCTGGTGTAAGTGTCACTCATCTTGAATAGGGAATGGTCGTAGTACTTTTGCTCGTAAACGACGTGCGCGAAGGATGGGTTTGTGTATACATTGTCAAACACCCTTCTATCTAGGTCTTGACTTCCTATCCGATACTAGTCAGTTTAAGGTATACTTTTGTCTGACACCAATTCGCGGGGATAATCTTAAATTAAGCGCGCCGTTTCTCAACAGGGTTGGGATTCGTCTTGAGAATCTAACGTTAAAAGACTTCGATTAAATCTTGAGAATCGGCGTTAAAAGACTCGACTCGCCTTGAGGATCTGACGTTAAAGGACTCACCTTGTAGATATGTTTATATTGTTGCCTTTTCCCTTTGCATTAAGTTTTGCACATGAGATTCGTGTCCAACCTCAGATGTCACATACTTGGAACACAAATAGGCAATGGATTCCACCATACTAACCCTAGAATTGGTTACTTTGAGTTCTCTTGGGGCGGTTTGAGGATAGCCGTATGTAATAAGGGCAATTTTATTAGACCGTAGCGCGCACGGTCTAGGATGGTACCATCCTGCCCCTAACCCCATAATACATAAAGGTAAAGCCACATCGGCTAGATTGGGTTAAGCTCGAGCCGACATGGCGATTGTCTATGAATTTAGATGGTGACTCTTCTAGACATCCAGTGTTCTTCACGTATATTTCCCTTGTATATAAATAAAACACTCTCTTTCTTTTCAAAATCTCTTGTGACCTTTGAGAATGACTCATACAATTGGATAGCATTTTTTGTATCGATCATTTGGATATCTCATTCATCCAATTCGGAGTCCAAACGAGTCGTGGGTAAGCGTTTAGATTTTTTTAGGCTTAAATCGGGCTTTTGGCTTGATTTAGGCTTGGGAAATTTTTTGGCCCAACCAAAATATCAAAATCTTGGGCCCTTTAAACCCGACAAACCTGACCACACACGTCACCATCACGCATTTCTTCTTCCCTAAATTCCGGATCTTGCCCCCTCTTGTTTAAGTATCGCACGAGATAGGCCCACACTAAATCCAGGTCTCGCGCGAGACTGTTACAACTCCGACCACAATTCCCTTCCGTCAGCAAGTCCCATTTCTCCCTCTCATCATTAATCAATATCCAGCCTCTCCTTAAGACCCGGTGATGGATGGTAATGAAGCGTATTTGTGTAGAAATTTTTGGAAATTTATTTGAAAACGGGATGTTTGCTCCATTCTTTGATAATGAAATCCACTCTAGAGGATGAGAGTACTTGTTATATGCTAATGGAGGGCTTTATTCAAAGGATTTGGTGATGAAATTCTACGACAATGGGAGCTTTAATGGCGACCATTTTGGAGTTACCGTCGAGGGTGCGCCCGCGAAGTCACACATGTTTTGCTCTCCCGATCACCAAAGCATTCCTCACAGTCGACCCACGTCTTCGACTCGGCAGCAATCCGTGTACCCACCGGACTTCACGACCCTAATGCTCGACGACGCCAATCGAGGGAGAGTACAACATAGACGAAAAATCGCGGCGTATCGGCGTTGGTCGCGAATAACTAGTTGGTGTGACTCAATGGTCGGACCGGAACGTCATTGGCACCTCAAAGCCCTCAGACATCAACAAGACCTTCCTCCACCTTCTCTGGATCCTCCAGGAGCGAAAGGGTAACTTCTGCATCGTTACCTTTCTTTTTGATATTATTACACATGCCACTCTTAGATCTGCCCCTCTTGTTATTCTGGTAACACAAGTTATGATTACCTTGGGTTTTCTGTCCGCCACCCCATTACTCCCTATACCATAATATGAGAATATGCTTGTCTTCAAGAAATGCATACTGGACCCCTTGGGAACCCACAGCACCAAGGGCTGCTGAGCACGCTAGCGTAGGCTCATCTCACCCACCCTACTTTGATAAGACTGCCATGAGTAAGATCACCCACCCCATAGAGGCCTTTACGTAACGTGAACGATGGTTTGAGAGACATGTACACTCGCCGGTATCGATGAGGCGTACCTTGGGCAAGTTAAGGACAGATATGACCACTTCGCCACGAAGTCGATGACGAACGACATGATGGGCGAATTCCAACAGAAATGAGAGCTTCCATGACTGCATTTCAGGACCATATGCTTACTCGCCCGAGAACCCGGTTCAATGAATGTTCATGGCGAGCGGCCTATCGATTTCGAGCTTCGGTGATGGATACTCGGGTGATATCCGAGAGCGATTAGCCTCCACGGGAGCTCGTCTTTGCCGGCGTCGCGGGACTCCCCGGTTCTTCTTCTGCGGCCCGAGGATTCTTCGCGCAGCTCACGAGGATCATCGGTAGCTAGTTTATTTTTCCAGTCTTGTATAATATTTATGTCAGATATTTGATTTACGTGTTTGCATTTCCAGCTTAATAGTAGGTTATTTCCTAAAAATTTCTGCATGGATATATTAGTTATGTCTAATATTATATTATATAGGTAGGAACATATATAATAATATTAGTAATAATAATTGATATAGATATATATAAATATATATACATATATATTTTAGATGTCACACTTAACATCAAACTTTACCGTACACTAACGTTTTATTAAACGGTCATGAAAACGCACAAAAAACGGTCAGAAAACGGCAATTTTCTTTCTATAAATAAGTTCAACACTTCCTCCACATTCACTCATTTCATATTCTTCCCTCTACACTTCTTATTCTAAAAAATCGTTTTAGTCCGCTCCAAATTTCAAGTTTCATGGATGCACTAGAAAAGTTTGAACAACGGCAAATTGAATATGCTAATCAAGTTTTCATGCTTGTTTGTTTCATTATACTAATGTTGTTAATGTGGCATATAGTTCTATCTAATATTTAGGTTTGTATTTCATTCCCCGTATCATTATGTTGTGTTTCCATACCGTTGTACGTTCTTACATCTTATTTTCCTTGTCCTTCTACTTACGCTATTTACGAAAAAAAAAAGGCACTCCTTGTCACATGCCCCATTCTTCTCATCCACACTACATCCACTTTTATGCAAATCTTAGAAGATACCGTGGTCTAACTACCCCCCATGACACCTCGATCCGCATTACCTTTTCCGGATTGGTGCCTATTTATAACAAGGATAGACACCTCAAAAATCTAACTTCCCTTTTTCCAAAAAAAAAAAATCTTCACCACTCCATCTTTAATGGCCCTCACTCGAAGTTTAGCGCCGAGCAAAATTTTTATGGAAAATTTCCAAAATAGTCTTTTTCATCCCTTTTTTGACATAGAAATATCACGTCGATGATGGTACCCTCTTTTACATCATAAGCAAGCATTTTATTCCAGAGAATTGGTCTTGTTGTTCTATAAAAGCGGTTATTTCCAAAATGGGCAATTCTTTGTCCATGCTAACGGATGCGAGCATGAATTAACTATGGAAATCATCTCTGAGGTACTTCAAATTCCTATTACAAACCAACGAGTACACCTTCAGGATTCACCTTTCGACAATATCAGGCATCTGATGTTTGCAACTATCCTTCACGGCGAATACAACCGGAAAAACCGTATTGTTTATCAGCGATCTTTGCAAAAGAACCAATTATCTCGTGATCCAATGGGTAGCTCATAATGTGCTCGCACGCGTCTAAGACTTCGAAATAACCAAACCCTCCTCCATCTACTCACGGGTCTTACAGAGTAACTACAATGATTTTTGCATTATTAAATTTCTCCTGAAATGCGATCGCGCGCGTGCGGAAAAAGGCAGCTCCTTTACCAACCATTGTGACACTTATCATGATACGTTGGGGTTTTCTAGTACTTCTCCTCATACACCTCTTGAACAGCTAACATTCTTACCATTAAACCGGTTATGTAGGAACGGATTCTGGAACCCGGCGTTGCAAAGAACCATGTCGGTGCGAGAAACCGATGAAGATTGTTCCGCTGACAACATCTTCACTGAAAATGCATTATGCAACGTATTTAATCCCATGGAAGGGCTTCGTTTAATGCAACAAGGACTGATGACATTATTCAAACGTCAGAACATTATCATCACCAGTCTTCTTGAATTTCAGGACCTACGGACAATAAATGAAAAGGAACAAGCACAATTCTTGCACAGCCACAACCAGTTCTTGGCAAATCATACTCTCATAATGGAGAACCACGCCGAGATTTACCAGACAGAAAGCGAAATGTTGCAACGGGCTGTTGCACGGATTGACGACATAGAAAATCTTATAAATGGATCCCTCCCACAAAAGGATCCTCGCCGTTACTTGGGCCCATGAAACCATTTAAATTTTGCAATTTTATATTATTTGTCATTTTCTTTTTAGTTTTTAATTATAGTGAAATTTTCCTATGGTAATTTGTTTTTACTTAATTATTCTCATCATACTCTAATATTTGTTTATCTTTATCTAAACAGGTCACATTTTTTTTTCACACTTCTTCTACAATGGAAGCTCCAAAGATGATTCCAGAACAATCTTTCCATTCGTTGCTGAATTCTCCTGCATATGGACATCTTTTCAGAGACTACATCACTCAAGTTGGTTGGAACTCTCTTATTCTACACCCGGAGCAGACATACTCCCCAGGTTTGGCAACTTATTTTTATGATCACATGGAAGATCTACCAGGTATCTGGGGGTTTCCCTTTGAATGGATTTACACTCCGTATTGGTAACACCCGACACTCTTTTTACGAGCCAACTGTTGCTATGGCTCTAGACCTTCCTCCTCTTTAGCCAGACCTCCCCATTCAATACATGATAGAGAATGACTTTAATGACTATTCTAGCGAAGATTTTGCTACCCGGTATGGCGATGGCATTGCCCACGTCGATGAAGCGATGCGAAGGCGGCGATGGCGGACTTCACTATTCTACTAGCCAGTATGACCATGAATGTTGGAACTGCCATGTTATTTATTCTTTTGAACATCATGGGGGATTGACATTTTTCCACTGCATCAAATTCAGCTTGTAAGACATTCCATGCCTTGGCCCAGCAACATACCGCCTTTGACATTCTGGACCTAGTAATTGAGAATCTTAAGAGGGCTCGGTCTTTTTCGGCAAAGACTATATCACCCCTCGCCGATTCTGAGATGCGGGATAGTGAGGACATACTTCCCGGTTTTGCGGCCACCTTTCAGAGTGGGTAAAGGTCAACTCTATGTGTCCAACAAACAAGATAATTAAAGTTCTTTTGTAATTTAGGACATGGCGACGCCCTGCGCAAGGTATCTAAAGAAAGTTTGTTCTTTCCCTAATGATGATAAAATGATAGCTCATCTAGACAATGCAAAAAGAGGAAGTGGAGCCCGAAGTCCGGAAAGCTATGATAGATTGGCGTGATGCAAAGGAATGACATTTCTACAGGGGACGAGGCAAGAATGGATTATCCCCCTAGTTCAAGGTTGGGGCAATGTGAGTTGATGCATGTACATATTTGTTTTACGTTTTGATGTGAAATAAATAAATAACCTAACCTGCTACTCTAACGGTGTGCTTCTACTTTTATGATGTATAATATATAGTGTGTTACAATAAATTTCTGTGGAAGATGTCGGCTATATATTTTGCTCAAAGCCTCTCGGGTATACTCTTTCTTCCTCTTAACACTTTGAGGACCACGATTAATACATTTGTTGGGGTGGTGAGAACCTTTGCAAAAATTAGGCATGCATAGTTGTATATAGTTTACTTGATGTCTAAATAAACATATTTAGTGACAAATTCTCGTTTCCTTTCTATGATGAAAAATATTTAGAAATCTCACCCTAGCATCATAATTAGGACTTCTTCTTAGAAACTTAATTTAATCATTATACAATAATTTTTACATATTTTCATGAGCATTCATGCACCGACTATCATTAAATGTACACGATGAAGTTTAAGGACCCACGGTTAGACAACTTAGTTTCCATATCCCTAAGAATCTAACCAAAAGCCTCAAAATGTGTGATATATAAGTAATGACCACAGAGGAGTAGTTCTTCCGAATAAGAGAAGTTCACACGTCTACTTACTTGATCACTACCCAAATCCTAGGCGAAATTTAGGCCTTCTTTGGATCGATATAGCCAAAAATTCACACAGTGAAAAAAATTTACCACTAATCGCTCCAATCGAACCTTTCATTAATCCTTTCTACTTCACAAAAAAAAAAAAATCATTACCCATCTATTAACCACAAATAAATAAGCATACCTAGATGATGAGTATGAGAAATAGGATGAAGTCTTGAGAAAAATGAAGAGAAAAACCTTGTTACAAATCAAAATCGGTTACTGTTTTGGAAAAGAAAAAAAAGAAAAAAAAAATAGAAATATGTTTCCAAAAATCAAAAGAAATATCAAGGTAAGAATTCCCCCCAAAATCAAATCAAAAGGGAATACAAAAGCTTGAAAAATCCAAGTATGGAAACTCATGTTAGAAGCAGGAAAGAAAATAAGGATTCTCTAGTATAAATATCTCGAAGACCTTATTCTCTCATACTTATCATTTTTAAATTTTCCATTCCAGTTTCTTCTACACTACCTCCTAAGCCCCATAACACATAATAAAGACCTCTAGCTCAATTAGGAGTAGGATAGTGTGATAATAAGTAGTAGTTGTGACTTCTCGACCTCGGCTCCTCTGACTGTCATTGAGTATGTGAGGAAACGTGTGCCCACTGCACACTGGAGATAGCAGAACTTGAGTGGAAAAATAAGAGAGAAATTATGTTTTGACACATACCTGTGAGAACCTATTTAAGAACGATATCCAAAGGATCCAGAAACGGCCCTGCTCGTACATTTCATTATAAGATCACTGCATGCATGCTCATACGTAGATGTTTTGATTATTGTATGTATATTAACTTGAAATTCGAAAGAATTAAATCCTTGTTTCCCCCGCTAGTGAGATGTCTAGATACCTGAGATTAATTAAGAAAACAAACCTTTGTTACTGAGTCGTTGTAGTATAAATGAAGTTTGTGAGTATCTTCTCTGGAAAACTCTTATGAGGCTATAACTCGTCCACTAGAGAATTTCTAGTGGTTCAAGGCCTTGTTGCATACGGTCAATGCAACCGCACTCTGCGAAATGAGATTTAGCTTGGGACAACACATTTTTGACCACTTATCATTTTAATGTCTCCTCTTTGCTTGAGGACAAGCAAAATGTTGTTTGGGGGTGGTGTGATAAGCACCCAAAACTGTAATATTAAACCCCGAGAGATATAGCATTTTGGTCGATTATGTATTTAATAATCATGTAATAATTATATTTTCGTATTTTTGCAGGTTTCCGCATTTAAAAGGAATATAATGATAAAACATGCATCGAAGTATGGGAATACTGGAATATTTGAAGTTTCCCACTCAACCCCAGTGAAGCCCAATAGAGCCTGACTAGAGCCAAAGTTTCCAAAAGAACAAAACCAGTGCAGAACGGGTCCACATATAAAGAATCAGCAAACTTCCGGAGCTCAAATCTGATAAATCGGGGTGCCGACATTGGCTAGTGAACTGCCAAAGCGACCAGGGCGACAAACTCTACACAAAGACAGAAAGTTGTAAAAATACTAAAATCGGCGCCGCCACTGGACATACTAAGTGGACCCACTTTGCGGGCCCAAAAAGCATGACGAGTCAGCATAGGTAGGTGGCAAGTGATGGTTTTAATTTAGTGTCACCTCGCAATATAGAAGACACGTACCAATTCAAACCAGGTGGTTTGAATTGAAATTGGCTAAAGGACAAAACCTTAATAAGGTAAAAGACAAAATTTAAAACAGATAAAAACAAAACTTTGATTCTCAAAGTTTTGAATGTTTCAATTAGCTAACAAACAAAAGCCAATTAAATCCTTCACGAGACATCAGCCTATATATATGAAGGGGTCGCCTTTGATATTCTTCCTTCAAATTTTTCATGCTCTAAAGATCCGCTTAGCACTTAGTTAGTTTTATTTCAAAGACTTACATTCCGGCCATTTTCATTCCAGTGACTTAAATAATCGTAAGTCATTTTACCCTTAATAACAATCATTTCTTTTTAGTTTAATTCCATCACGTATTTATTTACTTAATGTATACAACAAGTTTTATTATTCCTTCAATGACCATGAGCTAATCCCCCCCTCAGGGGGAGGGTTATCCTGCTCGTGTGAGAATCCGGATTGACTCTTTAATATTCTAGAATTACTACTTAGAAATTAGACATAGATTAGACATCCGGTCTCAAAATGACTGAGACTGTACAAATTTGGAGTGATGATGCTCCAGAACAGTCTTGGGCGCAACTCTATGGTGTCAGACAGCTCTCCAATTTGTCCAGCTTATGTGGAATCAAGCCAAGAGCTGAAATGATATTCTAGAGATGAAATATTAGTTCAACTCCTTATGCTAGTACGATGCGGCTCAGAGATATGGGCATGCGCTAGGGATCAATACTCGACGTCGTCTCCAAACACGAGACGAATTAGAGATGTAGTGATGTGGTAATATAAATTGTTGAAAAAACGATTCTTGCATGAGTATGATTAACCCTCTCCCTGTTTCTCTATCTTGTTTACCTACATATAAATCACCGTAGTAATTTACATTATTTGCATTACTGTTAATTTAATTAAACCCAACTAAAAAACCTAAAATCCTACTCACCAAAAGTTGTAATTCCAGTTGTGAGCCTTTTCAGAGCCCTAAGGTTTGGACGATCCCTTACTTGACCTATCCTACCAAACCCACGTGAGTAAGGTAACTTGACTAAAACGTACAACTATACGGACTTTAGAATTTGGACTTTGGACTTTGGTTTTTGGACTTCAAACTTCAGACTGTGGACCTCAGACTTAAGAAACTAAGTATAAAAACCAATAAACGTACAATTAAGAGCGTTTTATCAAAAACCTAGTTGTATCTGCTTTTGTCTAAGCATGTTAACTTCAACAGAAATATTTCCAAAAGAAAGAGTCATTGAGCCATCCCGACAATTGATTTGGGCATTGGCAGTTGCCAAGAAAGGGCCTTGATGGGAATAGAATCATGAGCAACTTCGTGTCAAGAATAACAAAGTCGGCTGGATAGTAAAAATCCTGCACTTTAACGAGAATGTTTTCAACTACACCCTTGGGATACTTAATTGAACGATCGGCTAACTGCAAAGTCATTTTGGTTGGTTGAAGTTTTGTTAGACCTAGTTGTTTATATAAATAAAAAGGGAGTGAGTTAACACTCGCCCCTAGGTCTAATAAAGCGGTTGTTATGAAGGTATCACCTAAGGTGCATTGTCTGATAGGGCGACCAGGGTCCTTGTACTTAACAATTCCGTTATGTTCGAGGATAAAGAGATATTGTTCGATTAAGAATGCTTAAGTGGGGTATGTTGGTTTTCCTCTTCTTAGTGCACAACTCTTTTAGAAACTTAGCGTGTCCAGGTAGACTTTTTATAGCATCTAGAAAATGTAGGTTTATAGTCAGATTTTTAAACACTTCCCTAATCTCATCAAAATTTTCGTCCTTCTTAGACATAACTAGTCTCTGGGGATATGGTGGTTTATCTCTATATTTAGCAATATTATTAGTCTTTGCTTTATCTCTATCAGTTTTCCATCTAGGTGTCCATATTGGAACCTCTACAGGTGTAGGGTCTTCAATTTCTATTATTGGGTCTTGTAAGGTTTTTCCTTTGGGTTGTAGTTTAACCGGTACTTCTACGGTTGTAGGTCTCTTTAGTTTCTATTACAGTTTTGGTATGGTTTCATTTTTACGTTTTATGGGTGGTCTTCAGGCATAGTTACTTTGTTATCAACTACTCTCCCTGAACGAAGGGTAGTGACTGCCTGTAGGTCCCCTTGGTTTATATTACCATTAGAGTGAATATTGTTTATTTCAAAGGCGGTGTTTGTTGACTTAGGATTAGGCACTGCTTGACCTAGAAACACGCTTGTTTGGTTATTATTTTGGTTAGGAGACATGTCAATAACCTTTTGGCACAAAGACTGCATCATTTGCATCGTTTGTTTCATCATATTAGAGTTTTGATAATGCTGATCTTTCATCAAGTTTGAGTTTTGTTGCATAATTTGATTTTGTTTTTCCAACAAGGTCACTACTAATTTGTCTGTAGATGGTTGAATTGGAATTAAGGCTTGTTGAGCGTTCATGTCTTGATGTTGATAGTTCTGGGTCATGGGCACTAAACCTCTATTCTGGTCACCTAAGTTTCCTTGTCCTTGAGGTTGAGTTAACTGGTGGAAGGTAGATGGTTATGGTGGTGGTTGTGCATAGACAAGAGGACAATAGAAGTCGGAATGCTCAAGACTAAAATAGACATTACAACGAGTAGATTTAATGTTCATGACAGGAGTGGATTGTTATTTAATAGAGATGGCATCTACCTTTTAGTGAGGGCATTGATAAGAGTTTTAAGCTCGAATCGGGTTTAACCTCAAAAGAAGAAGGAGTAGAGCGGGAAGATTAAGTTACCTCCGATCCCCAATTGTTGTTCCTCTTAGATTGATCCTCTAAGAATTTATAAGCCTCCTCGGGCTCCTTTACTAAGAAAACTACCCCCAGTCATGATATCTAGAACCTCCTTATGATGATGTAAAAGCCCCTTGAAGAAGGCACGAACAAGCGTGTCCTTCGCAAGATTATGATGCGGGCTTTCAATGAAAAGATCAGTGAAATGATTCCAGGCCTCTGGAAAGGATTCATGAGGATTCTGGTGGAAAATGAATCTTTTGAAGCATTTCATCTGTCTTCAGTGGTGGGTAAAACTATTCCATGAACAATTGAACAAGATTAGCCCATGAGTCCACAGAGTTTGGCGTTTGGGCAGTTAACCAAGATGCCGCCTTGTTGGCTAGGGTGAATGGAAACACCCTAAGTTTAACTTGATCCGGACTTATGCTAGGATGATGGAATCTAGTGAGAACTTGGTCTATCCTACGCATATGCTGGTAAGGCATCTCGTGGTCTAAACCATGAAAAATTGGTAACAAGTTAAATATATTAGGGGGAATTCGAAAATCCCCCACTAGGTCTGCAAGAACGATACATGACTTAGGGCCATCGTTTAGGGCTTTATAAAAATCAGAGAGAGGAGTCTCTTGTTCTTTAGCCATTGATGCAGGTGTAGTGTGTGAAATTCTAGATAGGCGTGTGGTATTTGTGTCTACGAAAAACAAGCCCGATTATACTAAATTAAAACTCCTCCTCGGACGTAAGAGGCGTGGAAGAAAGAAGAGTACACGAATGCCTCCTTGCTACTCGTTTGAATAAGCGTCTTGTATCACGCGCCAATCTCAGTGTTTGTATGATGTTAGAAACACTGAATAACTTGAAGAAATGAAAATTTGGACTGACCTCAAAAATCGGTCCGCCTCCGAAGGGCGTAGGTCGCTCGACGAAATGGCCTTGGTAGGGCGCGACCCGCACCCCTGTCTAACTCAAATTCCAGGTGGTTGAGCGTGGGGTGAACTTGGAAATAGGCTACCTAGGGCGTGGGTCGCACTCGTGCTTTGTCCAGCAGCTAAGCATTAAGCGCATGCTTTGGAAATAGGCTATCTAGGGCACGGGTTGCGCTCAGGTGGAATTTAGAAGTCCAGTGTTTTAGGTGCGGGTCGCGCTCAGGTTTGGCCTTGTATGGGCGTGGGTCGCACTCTCCAAAAAATATGAAATTTTTATAGTAGATTGCTAAGACGTCTATAAAGTAGCCTGTAAAATTTCAGATCAATCGGAGCTATGAAAGTCCTTCTACTACCTTTCAAAGTTTGTGAAACAATTTTCAGACACAATACAAACAACCGAATGGTTAACCAATCAAAACAAAGACAAAAATCGCCAAAATTTTACTGGAGACTCCTGACTAGGGGTGCAAGTGGATATCCAAATATTCGAATCCGATTTGAATTGGTATTCGAAAAATCGGATATTATCCGAAAATTTCGGATTCGGATTCGGATTCGGATTTTTTTTTAATGTCCGAACTGGTTTCGGATACGGATTCGGATACTGCCATATCCGCATCCGATAATATCCGATCCGATTTAAAAAATTAATAGTTATTATATATAATTAATTTATTCATTTTTTATTGTATAAATATTATATAAAATCATAAACTAATAATATAAAACTATAATAACAAAATAATAATAATAATAAATGACAAATATATATATCTATACTAGTTTTTATAGTGGTAAAATGAATTATTCAAAGCAAATAAAATTTTAATTAATTTTAATTTTCGGATCGGATATTATCCGATATCCGTTTCGGATATCCGAAATCGGATTTGGATAATTTTTTTAATATCCGTCGGATTCGGATATCGGTATAAATTTTCGGATTCGGATTCGGATACAGGCATATCCGCATCCGAACCTATCCGTTTGCACCCCTACTCCTGACAGATCATGGGTATTCTTGTAAAAATTTTAGAGTAATTGGAGTTCTACAAACTCTACTTATCATCTGTTGTTCCAGAAATTAAGTGTTTGCAAAACTGCAGAAACACACTGAAAACACTCCACTAGTTAGGAGGTCAAAACAATTCAAAAACTCATCAAATTTTTAATGAAAACTCCTAACTTAGGATAGATATTCGTGTAAAAAATTTAGAATTTTTGGAGCTGCCTAAGTAACCTTACTTTTCTGTTTTTAAAAAACTTACGGTTTGAAAACTGAAATGCAGCACTGTAAAGATCGTATTAGTTCACTAGGTAAAACAACTAGAAAAAAATCTGACAAAATTATTGTAAATCAATAACACCTTAAGAATTATGCCTGTAAAATTTCAGAATTTTTTGAAATTTACAAATACCTTAACTGCAGTGTTTTTCTCTGTGAATCCGCAGCCCCTATGCCTAAAATAGTGAATAGTTTCGAAAATTCAAGAAATAAGAATAAAAAATTAAAAATGTGGGTGGGTAGAGAATGGGGGATTCCCCCTTGAATTCAAGCAATTGAATTCTTGTCTTAAACGAGATTAAGATGGCAGCGGCGCCATTTGATAACCGTAAAAACTCAACTAGATTACTCTAACTTCATTCTTACGGTATCAATTATTTTATTTTCTACTCTCACATATATATTCATGCAATATATAGAGTACGGAATCGTTCCACTCTTAACTCTCAAGACTTAAACAAATTCAATTGAACAAACACAAAGAACAATGGTGAGAGTAATGTGTGATGTGAAATTTCTACACTATCATTCCCAACACAAGAACAATAATAACAAGTCATAATTTAATAACTAATTTAAACTTTATAAATCTAATTTAAACAATAGTCTAAGAATCAAAATGAAGACAAACTAATTTATGAATTTAAAACAACTAAAACTAAATAAGAATTTAATCAATAACTAAATTGAAATGAAAACTAATAGTTTATTATAAAACTAATAGTGATTCTAAATAATAATCTGCTTTGTTCTAACACTAATTAATTGAAGGTAAAAACTAGATCTAAAACAAGCTATTCTAACTAATTAATTGAAGGTAAGTGACGATGTTTTTTTCAACAACAACATTTTGTTGAGGAGTAGCAACGCAACTACGTTGGTGGATTACCCCATATTTTGAAAAAAATTATTGCATGTTATGGGATATAAATTCGGATCCATTGTCGGATCGAAGGACTTGGATTTCATGAAAATGGTCATCAATGTTGCTATGGCCAGATATGAGTGAATGTATTGTAGAGTGAAATTGAGTATTAACCATGGCAAAAAAAGATTGTAAATGCATGGTAGTTTCAGATTTGACAGTTATAAAGTAAATCCATGTAGCACAACTAAAATCATCGACAATAGTTAAGAAAAAACGAGCTTTGGAATAAGATGGTAAATGAAAAGGACCCCAAATGTCACAATGAATCATTTGGGAAGGTCTAATAGTTTTTATTGAACTATGAGGAAAAGATAAACATGTTTGCTTAGCTTGTGGACATATATTGCAAGTAGCATTATTGGAACTAGAAATGAAAGGAAACTGCTTAGCTAAAATCTGCAAAGGCGTGGAAGAGAGATGTCCTAAGCGATAACGCCATAAATGATTGGTGGTGGAGTTGTGGGATAAGCAAACGGAAGCTAGTTGGAGATGGTAGAGTCCCCCATTAAGCCGTCCCAATCCAATCATCTTCTTCGATAACTGGTCTTGGAAAAGACAAGAATCATTAGTGAACGTGACAGAGATAGGGTGAGATTTGACTAGTTCACTAATGGATAGCAAGTTAAAATGGAAAGTGGGAACAAACAAAACATTGTCAAGACGCAACAGTGGAGAGAGAATAACACTACCAACATGAGTAATTAAATGGTCTGTGCCATCCGACATTTTAAGAGTAGAATGTGTTAAACAAGCATGATAATGAGAAAACAGATGTAATGACGAACAGACATGATTGGTAGCACCAGAGTCAATGATCCATATGGAATTAGAAAAACACGAGAGAGATATACATGTCAGATTTGCTTGTGAAGTGGTACTACCTGAATTAAGCAAATTGAGAAGTTGGTGGTATTGTTCTTTGGAGAAAACAGTAGAAGTGGAGCCCAGTAGCAACCGACCGGCTTGAAAGCGGGCTTGGGTGGATAGCCGTGCAGTTTGTAACATGTATCAATATGATGTCCAACTCGGTTACAGTGGTTGTAGAAAGGACGAACGCATGCGCGCTCTTGTTGCCCTGTATTGGAGGGCACGTGGGCTCTTGGCTGAGGTGAACCATTGTTGTGATGCGGAGGTTTAGACGGGCCTAATTTTGAAGAAGAAGCCCAGTTGGTCTTCTGAAAGTGAGTGCTCAGGGCAGCAGCATCTAGAGCAGAAAGAAGAGAGAGTGCATGAATCTCTTGTTGCTTCTCCTCTTGTTGGATTAAAGAATAAAGTTTGGACATACGAGGAAAAGGATCCATCAAGAGAATTTGACTGTGGATGGATTGAAAACGAGCATCTAGGCCTTGCATGAATTTCATAGAACGACCGTCTTCAACCTCTTTGGCAAAAATAGATGCATGACCACAAGTACAAGCAGGCATAGTAGATAAAGAACTTAATTCATCCAAGAAAGATTTAAGCAAAATGAAATAAACATATACCGGATGATTGTCTTGCTTGAGAAGAGTGACGGAATCCTTCAGTTGAAAAACCTTGGGTGCATTAGTTTGTGAAAAACGATCACCAAGATCTTTCCATATTTCGGATGTAGAGTCGGCATAAAGGATGCTGCCATGGATATCTGGAGTAACAGAATTTAGAATCCATGAAGCAACAAGGTCATCACATTGCGACCACTTGGATTTTTCTTTGGGAGTGCTGGGAGGTGTTACAGAGCCATCGACAAAACCAAACTTATTCTTTGCTCGAAGGGCTCTAGAGATAGACCGTAACCAAGTCGGATAATTGTCCCATGATAACAGAGGAGATACGAGGATAACCTTGGGGCTATCTGAGTGGTGGACAAAGAAAGGATCATCAGAATCTGGATGAGAGTCATTGTTGGGAGTGGAGGCGTCGGCCATTGAGAATTGAGAGGAGGCAGAAGCTGATAGAGGTTAGGGTTAGGGTTTGGATCAAAATTAGGTTGATACCATGATAAATTATAGAGAAAGAGATTTGAGAGTATTTACTTGATTGATTTATAAGGAGGTTACAATTGTTTATATAGAGATTACAAGTTCTAAATAGAGATTACAAGTTAAAATAGAAACAAAATAGTCGGTGTGACTTGAGAAACACGAGGCGCGGGGCACGCTCTGTTTGTGTTGGAAAAGAGCGCGGGGCACGCTATATCTACTGGACATTGGTCATGCTCGAGGTGCGGGGCGCGCTCTATACTATGTCATGAAGAACAACTTCTAATAAAAACCCCACGTAGCTAAACCATGTGCTTCAATTTCGAAGTCCAAAGAGGGAGATCGGCTTAAGATATCACACAACACAACCCACCATTTTCTTTCTTTGCCCCTTCATTGATTTCTTTAGCACAAACTCTCTTTTTCAATTATGAAAGGAGGGGATTTTTTAGAGAAGGAGAAACGAGATGTAGAACCAAAACAAAACAATTGCTTAAGGAAAAATAGAAGCTTGCGATATGTGTTTGTCTATAATGGAGCGAAGATGGTAATACAAAAATGCAAAATACACATCCAGAGGCATGCAGAAGATAAGAACATACAACCAAAATGAAAATTGCAGAAAAACGGCGTGGATACTTAAGCAACTAAGAAGAAGAGTTCGGATAGGATGAAAAGCCGGACGTACAGTCGAGAGGCTTAGAAGACTAAAATGAACAACTGTTAAAACGTTGTTAGATAATAGAACGGTGGAAGGCTAGCTTGCCCACGCCTCTATGTTATGGCGGCTAAGCGTGGCTTAACAGCTTGAGCACGCCTCTTTAAAAGTGTTTAGATGGGACAGTTGAAAATCATCTCAAACTTTCCCATTGTTCTTGTCTCCACACCACAGAGCAGTCCAATATTAAAAAGTGGCTTAATGGCTATAATCAGCTTGTCAAACCCCCCAAGGGCCATGTATGAATATCTAGTTGTTTCTCCATTTCCAGGACATATGCATTGTCGCTTATGGTGTCTACCCAACCTTTGAGAAGGTCCTGAAGATAGCTAGAAGAGAAGATTGTTGTAGGAAATGGAGTGATACTGATGTAGATTTAAACTGGCAAAAGCCTCAGTTTATTAAATCTACTGTTGAATTAAACAAAACAAAGAAACCTAAAAGACGACTCTTTTATTGAATCTCACAGCTAAAACAGCTCCCTGAAACCCTAACTATAAGCCCTTATTTATACTAATAATAATAAAGCAGCAACTAAACTAGTGGGCTTAGGGCCTATGGGCTTGACCACTGAACTTTGAAAGAAACGAACTCATATTTTACATCAGATACCTTCCATCATATATAGTTTGACATAGGAGAACAACAAAGGCGCAGTGCAAAAATATATGCATTACCGCCTCGTCATCTTGACCACATAGCACACAATGGTTATGAGTAGCCATCCCCCTGACCCAAAGATCATCAAATGTAAAAAATCCCCTAGAATCTAATTTTTCGAACTGTTTTGAATATAAATTGTTTGTGGCATCTTCAACAGCTTAGTCCTTCGACGATTTCGTGATGGAAAGACATCACAGTAAATTCATTCCCCGCTCCCTTACACCTTTGATATTGCTCATATGTGGTCCTTTGACCAAACCCCTCTTTAAGAAAAGACACGACCTGGACTCGTGGGAATCTGCCACCAGAGAGACAGTGTCATACAGTATCATCCCAGCTGAATACTGCTTATACAGAGGAATTATATTCTGCGGTTGCCTTTTGAGCTATTCTCTTCAGATATAAAACATTATGTAGCTACCACAGTTCTTTCGGTTCCAAGGGCCGTAAGCAGAGTTATCAGCTTATCCTGCGCCTAGAACGAGGGATAGTGATGTTTGATGCCCCAGAATCTTGAGAATAGGCCTCTTATAAACTGCACTAATCTCTCACAGAACTCTTGAGAACAACATGCATCTTCAATACGCATTCAAGGTATTGCATTCTAGAATTAAGTTTGGGCAAAAGGCCCATTTCACTGTACACTGATTCGTCTACTTGTTGATCTTGAGTCCAGCACTTCATTTTTGGCAAAAATGGCGAAGGAAGTGGTTTGTGCCGTACGGAGTAAAGAGGTTTGTATGCATCTTATGAAGACGCTTATAATTCCAGGTACCTGCAAGGCTGCAACTAGGTATGTAATGTATTATAACCTCAAAAATTCAATTTTCCTAATACCTTGTAGTAAAAGTCCGAACCAATACACATACACGCTCATACAAACAACCAACCAACTCCCAATGAGAAAACAATGCTGATTTAATCGAGCATTCATCAAATTGCATTGGGCAGCCTCCGGCCCAAGCCAGACAACTAAGTCCAACAACAATAGCCCAATACACCCCCCACCTCAAAGCATACCGGCTACCCTTTTTTTTCAAACCTTTTGTAGCCGGTATCATCTCTCTGACCTAACCCCCAACCCCAAAAAAAAAAAAAAAAAAAAAAAAAAAAAAATCGAGTTTTCTGTCGTGTTCATACTTCGAGTGTTGAGTTGTGAAACAACAATAGGAATTAAAGTTGGCGACTTCACCCAATTGGAGTTGTGTCCTGTTTGAGTATATACTCAAACTTGGTTGGATTGATTAAACTTGATTGGGTTGATTAAATTTGATTGGGTGAAAGATTGGGTTGATTAAATTTGATTGGGGTGGAAGATTGGGTTGATTAAACTTGATGATTTCAAACTTGATGTTTTTTTGGAGTTTGGGTGGAAGATTGGGTTGATTAAACTTGAGTTCGAGTTTGCCCAAATTTGATGAAGTCGTTTTCGAGTTTGAATTCGAGTTTGGGTTGATTAAGTGGAAGTTGATTTTTAAAATGAACATCGTGACAAACAAACTAAATTTTTTAGTCCAAACGACCCCGCTATGTCGTCCTGGAGATTGCCCAAACAACCTCGCCATGTCGTCCTGGAGACTGCCCAAATGACCACGCCATGTCGTCTAGCAAAAAACCAAGAATTTTGTCTCAAACGACACGCGCAAACCACTTGAGAGTACACTCAAACTACATGGTGAGGGCACTCAAACTACATGGTGAAGTCGTAATGACTCGAAGGGTTCATTATGGCGAGACCGGTTGGATTGGTTGGTGGGCCTGGGCTTTGATGGCAAACTTGTAATATGGCAAATTTGTAATATTTCTTTTTTTTTGGGCGTTGTCCAATCCAATTTGATGAGTGCCCAATACAGGACCCAAAACAACTGGCAGACTACAGGAACTGCTTAAATCAATGAATGAATAGGGAAACAACCTCTTTTATATGAATACTAAAACACTAAAAACTCTAATACGATACATACTGGAAATATCGAAAATATATGTTATATAACTATATCTATAATTCTATATCTTAATATTAAAGCCCCCACAAGTGTATTTTTCTAGCTCTATTAAAATTCTACGTTATCTCCTATTAAAACGAGAATTTCTCTTATATTTGAAAAACAGAAATTTCTCTTATATTATAACGAGAATTCTTCTCCTATTAAAACAAATTCTAGCACTTTTAATTAAAGCGGTAATCCTTCCTTCTCATATTAAAATGAGAATTCCTCCCCTATTGAAAATTAAGCGAAAATCTAGCGTATCTAATTAAAATGGGAATCATTCTCCTATTAAAATAGAATCTCTCTCCCAATTGAAAAAATGAATTTTTAAAACTTAATTTAAAATAATTTGTTAGAAAATTAAAACGGGTTAGCGACTAAAAAAGTAGTCCTAATTTTCTAAAAAAATGTATAAATGTTTTCAAAAGAGCCGGTGCGTATGCACAGGCCTACAAGCTCCCACAAAGGGTATTTTTCGAGCTCTATTAAAATTCCACGTCATCAACTTAATAGTTAACTTAAAACGGGAAACTCTTTTCCTTTTAGAGTCCAACTTCAAATGGGAATTTTCTTTTCCTTTTAAAACCAAAACTCAAATAGTAGCATAAAAACTCTTTATTTCCAAATTAAAATGGAATCCCTCCTCCAATTAAAAAACACGGGTTTTTAAAATTTAATTAAAATAATTTGTTAAGAAATTAAAATGGGTTTTTAAGACTTGATTAAAACAATTTGTTATGAAATTAAAATAGGTTAGCGACGAAAATAGGAATCACAATTTGTTATGATTGTTGAACAAATTTTTAAAAGAACCGGTGCGTATGCACGTGTCTACTTTATATTCTTAATATTAAAGCTCCCACAAATGATATTTTTCTAGCTCTCTTAAAATTCCATATCATCAACTTCTATTAAAACGAGAATTCATTCCTATTAAAAAAAAAAAATCTAACACTTTTAATTAAAACGGGAATCCTTCTCCTATTATAATGAAAATTTCTCTCCTATTGAAAAAGAAAAATCTAACACTTCTAATTAAAATGAGAATCATTTTCCTATTAAAAATGGGAATCACACTTCTGAATTAAAACGGGATCCCTCCCTCAATTAAAAAATGAGTTTTAAAAATTTAATTAAAATAATTTGTTGAGAAATTAAAACAAGTTAACGACGAAAACATGAATCACGATTTGTTAGAAAATTTATATATGTATAGTTATGATTGTTGAACAAGTTTTTAAAAGAGTCACAAGGGGTATTTTTCGAGCTCTATTAAAATTCCACATCATCTCCTATTAAAACGGTAATTTCTCTCCTATTTGAAAAATGGAAATTCCTCTTCTATTATCAATGAGATTTCTATCCTATTAAACAAATTCTAACACTTCTAATTAAAAGCGAAATCTTTTTCCTATTAAAAACAAAATCTCTTTTTCAATTGAAAAAAGCTGGTTTTAAAACTTAATTAAAACTTCATTTAAAACAATTTGTTAAAAAATTAAAACGGGTTAGCGACTAAAACAGTAGTCAACGGATTAGAAAAAAAATATAAATATTTTCAAAAGAGCCGGCGCGTATGCACGGGCCTACAAGCTAGTTAATCATTAAATACCCTGAATCAGACATATATTAAAAATATCAGAAAATAATAAATTAAACATATAATCCAAAACAATAATTCAGCAATAGTCAGGTATCTATATCATATTTCCAAGATATATCAGGCCAAAAAACCATTAGAGATTCGATGGATAAATTTCTTAAATACTACCGGATTATGGGACATGTTATATGTATGAGAAACAAATTGAATATACATATCAAAAATAGTTTTCTAGCTGCATCATACAGGATAATATCAGAAGAATATCAGACAAGCCAGCAAAGGTCAAATTAATATATTTCTGACTTATAGCTATTGTACTGTAAATTGCATAAATATACCACAACTTCCAATCAAGACACTTCTGTTCCAAAGTGAACGGTGCAGAAGCATTAGACTGGAACCAAAAAGAAATGCAGTACCCTGCAACCTGAGATGATCCACTGATTTTGCCTCCAATAGAAGAGTCAACACAAGATCGAGGGTAGAAGCAGGAGAGGTCAAGAGCACTGTCCCGCTGCTTATAACTAGTGAAATCCAGCTCCAGTTTTATATTGGCTTCCTTCTATATGCTTCCCATGCCAGAAGTTAGACAAGTGGCAGCACAAAAGAAAATAATTTATTCATGACACAATTTCAATAGTGGCTACAGAAACTGATAAAGTAGGTAGTAACACTACGAGTTCTCGTAGTGTTAAGATAGTACGCTTAGTTATACAGTGTAAAAGTACTTGACATCTTCGGTCAAACTAGAAATACGCAGTGTCTAAAAATAATCAGTAAAGGAACTTCATGTGCTGTTGTGTTCTGAAATGGTAATTCCAAGTACTCTTAGTTAAAATATAGTGCGCTTACAGATAAAAACTACTGTTATACTTTGGGAACAGTACTTCCAGGGTGCATTTTCCTGTCAAGAGTATCAAAACAAACTAAGTATCATATAAACAACAAATCCAAGACTTAAAACACCACTACTTAATCAAAGATGGGCCATGACAAGAGATTAAATCACTAATGTTTATTAAAACATCCAACAAAACTAGTAACCTAATCACAACAAGCCATTCGTTTTCTTTGGTTTCTTTGTGTTCTTTGGTTTCGGTGGATCAGGAATACCGGAACACTAACCCTCTTTGGATTGATTGGTATAAGATTCATGTTGAGGGAGAAAATTTATCCTTATTGTTTCTCTTCTTTCCCAAAGGCACATTCTCGACTTCAGACCGCTCTGGATTTTCTTGTGCATTGTTGAGGTCCCCATTCTCATCCTCATCTTTGGGCTCTTTAGAGAGCTCCCGAACCTCACCCTTATCCATATCCATAATTCCATATGACCTTCAGGATCTTCAGACTGCTCCCCAACCTCATCCACAAGGTTCGCTGACCGCATCGGCGATGTTGTAGAAATATCAACATTGTCGGGCTGCCATAGAGGATGCCAAGGACCACCAGCGTCGCAACCTCTAGTAACATGTGACTATGGATAGTTATCTTCAGTGGGGCCAACTCTATAGCACCCTTCCTTCCCCACTTCCCTCTTTCTTTTTGCAATAGTCTTTCTATTTGCAACCTTTAGTTGTATATTTTCCTTTTCGAACAGTAGCTCCAGAAGGTACCCAGCCATCAATGCTTGTTTCACTACTCTCCTTCTCCTTTTTTTGTGCTTCATTGAGACCATCCTGTGGGCACTTAGCTATTTCTTCATCCCAAGCTAATTTTTTTAGCTTCGTTGTACCATCGAAACTAACCATCCAGGATACCCTAGCGATGACAAAGAAATACAGTGGAGATGAGCAAAGTAACGTATAGCTTACCCAATAGTATAGCCTTGGCCTCTATCTCCTTTTTGCCCTAGCGCTTACAATCATCAAATATCTTCACCATTTCCTTTTTAAATGTTTTGATTGGCATCACACCAAAAGATTTCGCACTTGGACATCGGAACCAACACCCCTCAATTTTTTTGATTTACTCAGCATTGATGGCTCGCCCTACCTTCTAGAGTTACTGTTCGAAAAGGAAAATATACCACTAAAGGTTGCAAATAGAAAGACTGTTTCAAAAAGAAAAAGGGAAGTGGCGATGGAAGGGTGCTATAGAGTTGGCCTCATTGAAGATAACTATCCCTAGACATATGTTGCTAGAGGATACGACGCTGGCGGTCCGTCCCATCCTCTATGACAAGCCCGACGGTGTTGATATTTCTACAGTATGGTCGATGCAGTCAGCTAACCTTATGGATGAGGTTGGGGAGAGACCCCGAAGCTCATATGGATGAGGGTGGGGGTGGGGGTGAGGTTCGGGAGCCGTTTAAAGAACCCGAAGATGAGGATAAAAATAGGTACCCTCATGCACCCGTAAACAATGCACAAGAAAATCCAGAAAACCACCATAAACTGTTATAGACAAAAAAAAATGGAATAAACCAAAACAAAAGAAAAACATCCTAGCACCCAAATACGAGCACACATCTTACCTTTGTGATGGACATACGCACAGCATGAAATAGAAAGCAATTAGAGATGCACATAGGTAAGGATTTTAACCTTTGCCACGCAACGGCATGGACTTTCATAAATATGCTGCCCAATTAATCCTCTTATACATGGAATAACATTGCAAAAAGTTTATGCGGCCCAATATGATTATCTTTTTGAGCCTGTTTTTCAATTTTCAGTTTTTGGCCCAATATGAAACCAAGTAACTAACTACTGTTTTATCAAAAAAAAAAAGTAACCAACTACTGGAAGTGGAGAAATCCTTGATAATATTAAGGCTATCGGACTAATCTGTATTAGTTTATGATGTTTATCTATACAAAAACATTGGCTTATCCAATCTGCTTACTCACTAATAAGAATCCCACCTCCAACTACAAGATTCTCTACCCACAATAAAATATCTATTCAAGGTTTAGATATTGTTTTATATTCACATGAAAATGATATCTGGAAATGAAATTAAATTCCATTATATGCTATCCTATTCCCGATTCCCCACTCCATTGAAGCTATTCTCTGGAACAATAGATGCCATATAGAGAGCACACAGCTTGGAGCCAATGAAGAGCAACTTGTATACTCTTTTTGTTCAATCCCAAACTTTATAGTAGGGAATGCACAACAACTCGATCGTTTCCAATAAGTATTTTGTACACTGATAATCAATAATTCTATATGCTTTCTTATCCGAAGCATCATAATAACTCGAAGGAAGCAAACTAACTTTTTCCTTTTCATTTTCTTTCTATGGTATGACTTTTTAAGACATACACTTGTTGTTGTCAATTACTTTGAGGCACGAAGCCTAAAATGCTAAAATATTGTTGTCAAGTCTTTCTCGGAATGTTTGATAGTTATCCAATAGACATCACTCTTAGTATTGTCGGGGCGGCCTTGAGGTTTTGGGGGCCAAGTCAACTCCGCAGGCCAGACCCCTATAGGATATTTTTAACAAATATAATAAATAAAAAATAGTGAACTCACAGTTAAGTCAGTATACAAGTATTTTAGCAGTGATTATCAAGAAAATTCACATTTTTTTTTTAAATTGCATCTGGCACCTGGACACTGCTCAACGGGTAAAACTCTTCTTATCGAAAGTAGTAAAAAATGCATTACCGACAAAAGAAAATTTGAATCACCGGAATATAGTATAGTTATCTACCTGTCCGAGATGTAATAACCAGGTGGAGTTAACCTCTCATACTCTCTTCCATTGTACTATGCTCAAGCGTATTTGGTATGATTTTGGTTTTGGCCTAAGAACTGAAAATTGGAACTCAAGTGATAATCTCAGCTCCATCTTGAGTAGTCTTATCAATCGACACAATAATAAATATGATATCATAAACATGCTTAGCTATGTAGTTACAACCATGTACTCTATATGGATCGATCGGAATGATCTTACCTTCAACAACAAGCAAACTCCGATCACCGTTATACTTTTCAGAGCAAGCACTTACATCACCAAAAACTTAACAACAAACCATTTATTAGCAGGAGTACCAATTGACCCAGTATATGCTCAGATTGGTCTTATATATCTACAGATGCATCCTAGGTGGACAATTACACCGAAGTAGGCCTTGGTTTTGTTTTATGAAACTCTGCTGGTGTATGCATTGGTGCAAGACATGACAGGAATAGAGCTGGAGACCCAGAAGAGGCTGAAGCCATAGCTATCCTTAAATGATTGAAGTTAGCACAGCGGTTGCACATCAATAAAGTAGCAATATTGTCAGACTACCAAACCCTTTTTGTTGTTTTGGAGCGTAGAGGAACAATGTTTTCTTGGGGAGCAGCGTCTATAGCTCATGATATATACTCTTTATTATTTAAATTAGTTGAGTGTAAACTTTATTATGTTAGTAGGGTCCTGAACTTTGTCGCCTATAGTTTAGTTTTTAGAGGTAGACGGGCCCCTCCATATTTTGTTTGGACCCTATTTCAGCACGGTCCTATTGAGTTGTCATCGAGTATGTAATTTTCTAATCTTAAGGAGTCGCCCCTTTTTAGGGGCTAACTCTCTTTTGTTGTGTGTGTATATAGGGGGGGGCGGCGGCATTGAATATTCTGCACAATCTATGGCTAAATGTGTACGGCTTATTGGGCTTAGTATAATAAAAAAAATCTTCTATGTTAAAGTTAGATTATGTCATTCGTATGTTCATTTGTGTATTTGATATATTGTGTTCTCATTCATTGTAGTGCGCATTCGGGTATGTATGTATATTTGTGCATTTTCTGTCTTAGTCTCCTAGACAGCTTAATGGGTTATGAAAATTATAGGTAGTTTAATTGAGCACTCATCAAATTGGATTGGGCAACCCAAAAAAAAATTATAAGTTTGCCATCAAAGTCCAAGCCCAACAACCAATTCAACCGGTCTTGTCATAACGAAACCCTCCGATCATTTGAGTGTACGACGATCTCGCTGTGTCGTTTGAGTATATAATCAAACGATACCACCATGTTGTTCTAGTGTACATGCACGCGGTCTGAGCTTGTCGTTTGAGAATTGGCTATTTGGAACTCCATGGAACGGTCTGAGTGTACACTCAAACGGCTTGCCCATATCGTTTGAGTGTACACTCAAACGTCTTAGCCATATCGTTTGAGACAGAGTTCTCTGTTTTTTCCATTGAACGGTCTGAACATGTCGTTTGGTATCACATGCAAGCCGTATGGCTGGGTCGTTTGGGGCTTCTATGGGGAGACATGGGGGAGTCGTTTGGACTAAAATAATTAAGAAGTTCTAAACCAAGGAAATTCCTGATTAACTAATTATTAGCACGATTAACCAATAAAAATTGATTACATAAACATCAATTACACTTTTTTTTATACATAAACACCGAACACTTTTATTATAATACAAATCATTAATCAATCATAATTGTACAATAATTTATTTAAACAATGATATGCAAAATTGAATTAGTAATGATCAATTATCAACACATCCCAATTGAATTAGCAAAATTGAAATCCAATTTAAAAAATTAGGTTAGGAACAACACAATTACATGCACTCTACACTCTTTATCTGTTATGACATAGTATCTATATAACCAAGTTAAAACATGCCAAAATCTAAAATAATAATTTGTTTTATATTTAAATTTTTTATTTTTCATTTTTTTTTTCCAATTGTGAATCATAAACTAGTTTGGGGTTTGGGGTTTAGGGTTTAGGGTTTAAGGTTTAGGGTTTATAAATTTCGTTCTAACATATTTCACTCAATTATTCGAAATAATAATTTGTTTTATATCTAAACTTGTTATTTTTTTATTTTATTTTTCAAATTGTGGATCATAAACTAATTTGGGGGTTTGGGGCTTAGGGTTTACAAATTTCGTACCAACATATTTCATTTAATTATTCGAAATAATAATTTGTTTTAAATCTAAATTTGTTATTTTCCATTTTCTTTTTCAAATTGTGAATCATAAACTAGTTTGGGGTTTGAGGTTTAGGGTTTATAAATTTCGTACCGACATAAAAAAATTTTAATTTCAAACATATTTCACTCAATTATCCAAATCTAAAATAATTATTTGTTTTATATCTAAACTTGTTATTTTCCATTTTTTTTTTCAATTTTGAAAATAAACGAGTTTGGGGTTTTAGGGTTTACAAACATATTTCACTCAATTATTCAAAATATATCAAAATTTCAAATATCTCTACATAGAATACTCTACTCTTTTTTTCATACTCAATCAAATACTCAAGTTTCTCATTTACTCCTTACTATTTCCATACTCAATCAAAACCCAATCAAAATTCTAAATGGAACACGAAGATGAAGAAAAAGCATTTGAAGTAATGTTTGAAGTGCAACAACAAATTAGAGAAAGAGAAAATAGAATAAATATTGAAGGTGAAGAACAACCAACAAAAAGTGAAGAAGTGGCAAAAAATGTTGAAGGTGAAGGTGAAGAAGTTGAAGAAATAGAAGATGCGACTAGTCGAGCAAATGAGATGCCGAGAAATCGTCGACAACAAAGACAACCAAACCTAAATAATGAGGTAATACTTGATTAGAATGAATACAAAATACTTGATTGATTGAATGAATGAATGAATCTACAAGAGAGCATTGATTAGAATAAATACAAAACACTTGATTGATTGAATGAATGAATGAATGCAAAACACTTGATTGAATAAATGAATGAATGAATGCAAAACACTTGAATGAATGAATTAACAACATTTAGAACCCGAGCCCAAACGACACCTCTGGGTCGTTTGGGGACTCTAGCAACCAACATGGCTGGGTCGTTTGGACCCTCTATGGAACTACATGACTGGGTCATTTAGGAACCCTATTAGCTGATGTGGCTGGGTCGTTTGGACTAAATTTAGTGAGAAGTTCATTTTTTTTTGTGACTTTGAAATTCCTCATTACACAAATTGTTTTAGACTCTTGTTTTATTCTATATGTAGGATCTTTTGCCGCGATCTGAGAACCGATCCTCTGCAAACTCAAATGACATGGATTGTCAACCGATTTTAAGTGATACAACAAAAATATTTACTACGGAAGAGGTATGATGGAATAGGCATTGATTTCATTTTTTTTTTTTTAATTTTCTAAATGTAATTTTATTAGTGTATTAATAATAGTTGTTTTTTATGTGTTTAGGTCTTTCATACACGTAGCTAGGCAATTGGTTAGGTAACCGCTAGAAAAAAATAAGTTAATGTGGTGTGGTAATTGAAAAGTCGGAGTATGTTAAAGGAAACAGAGTGGCAAGATTGAATTTGTCTTGCGAGTGCTCAGGTGTATATCAGTCACACAAGAAGGAAGGCGAAGGGAGGGCTAATAAAAGAAAATCGAGAACCAAGAAATCGGGATGTCCATTTAAGTTAAAAGGTGTTTTCCAACGCGGCACTGCCGATAGTTGGAAAATAGAAGTTAGAAATGGTATTCACAACCATGTATTAGCGAAAACCCTTGAAGGACATGCATTTTCTACTCGTCTGACCATTCCAGAGTTCGAGTACTTGTCAGAGATGAGTAAGTGTGGAATAAAGCCTAAACAAATTTTGGATTCTATCAAGAATAAGTATCATGGAAACATATCTAGTATATCCCAAGTCTACACTGCAAGGCAGAAGGTGAGGAGATTGGATATGAACGGTCTCACACAATTGCAGATATTGCGTGAGTTGTTAGCAAATTAAAATAACATTATTTTGAGGAGTTGAGAGAGGGTGAGAATACCAAGGAGATAACGGGGTTGTTATGGGCCCATCTAGAAGGTGTTAAGTTGGCTCGGACTTTTCAATAGTTTTCATGTTAGACGCTACCTACAAAACTAACAAGTATTGGTGGCCTTTCATATAGTTTGTTGGGGTGAGTTCAACGTGGAAGTCTTTCACTATGTGTCAGGTGCTGCTTCAGTCTGAAACAACAGTTGACTATGAGTGGGCCCTATGTCAGTTTAGTGGCTTGTTTGGTGACATAAGCCCATCTGTGATCGTGTCTGACAAGAACTTGGCCCTGATGAGTGTCGCTGATAAAGTTTTCTTTAATGCACATAAGCATCTATGTAGATGACATATCGCTACGTGCGTCCTTTCAAAATATTACGATATTTTTTCAAGCACAAAACTTGTAGAGAATGCCCAGTTCTCGTGGAACACTGTAGTCAAATCGAATACAGAGGTTATTTTTCAGCGTAGATGGGATGCTTTGAAAAAATATTACAGGGTTGAGTACTCCAATTTTGTTAGTTATTTGCGAGAGACTTGGTTTCCTCATAGGGATCGATTCATATGTTGTTGGACTGACCAACACATTCACTTTGGGAGTACAATGACCAATAGAGTTGGTTTCATGCTCAGGTGAAGCGTGTACTAGGAAATACAAACTATCATGATTTTTTGAGTATGTTTCGCTTAATCTACCCGATTCTAGAGATCCAGATGTTTGAGATTAGAGCTACCTTCGAGAGAAGTATGATTGTAACTCAGCACCACCACCAGATTCCTTTGTTTCGTGAACTCAGAGGCCTTGTCTCACACAAATGTTTGGACTTGCTATTTGAAGAAATAGATACCCACGTAAAACGTGTTAAAGATGGAGAGATCAGGTGTTGGTGTTATTTGTGCACGAGCCATGGACTGCCATGTGCTCATGAATTAATTGAGTTTGAAGAGCAAGAGCGGTCCATCCCTTTGATTGCTATCAACCCCTTTTGGAAAACATTGTCTGCTTCTCCCAATGTGTTAGTGGGTGTTGGTCCCAATGTTAGACCTTCGATCGACTTGTTCATGAAAAGGTTTGCAATGGTTTCTGAAGAAGAGCAAAGTGTTATGATTAGGAAGCTTATGGAGATTGCCGTACCAGAAAGTACATGGCTAGTACCGCCTCGTGAGGAAGCAAACACCAAAAGTCGTGTAATGCCCGTATTTAAAATACGTATTTATTTATTTATTAATTAATTAATTTTTTGATTGAATTTGGGATACGTGGGCCTGATTTATGGGCCCGAGTCTGTGTTGGGCTTAGGTTTCAAACCCAGGTATATATTCATATTTTTCCAGAGAATAGGGTTTTTTTTTAGATAAAAATAAAATAAAATGGAGGCGGCTCGTTTGCTAGAGGGTTGGAGCGCGACAATTCGGACTATGATGAATTCGTGGAGCTTTTGATTAAGTGAGTAGTTATTTTTGCTATTTCATTGAACCTACAGTTGTTTTACGTGTATACAGAGATATTTATGTCTATCCAAGGTTCCATTTTATTTATGATTATTCTCCTATTTTATTCGGCGTCCTGTCTGTCGTGTTGTTAAAACTTTGTTGAAATCTGTCGTGTTGTTAAAACTCGAAACTCTGCAAGTTGATATTGAACTGTCGAACCTTATTCGGCCCGTTAATGGCGGCTAAAGCCCCTGTACATTATGGATTGAACTTGTATATAGTTGTGTATATAGTTTTGATGTTTGGTTGTTGAGGTTTGTTGGGGCTGTCGAGATTGAAATTGGTGGTTGAACTGTCGGGGGTATGGGAAAGTGGTGTTGTTGTTGACTTAGGTTTAGGGAATGAAAATTGGATTGTGTAGTGGAATGGGTGCTGGCGAAGCTCTGAAGGGGCGCTAATGCCGTCGCCCAGCCAAAAGAACAAAATCCTATTGATTTGTTTGAACTCTTTTAGTTGTGATGTTGGTTATTGGTTGGTTATTGGTTGTTGAGGGTTGATTGGGGGCTGGATAGTAGGGCGGATTGAAGCTTTGAGTCTGGCGTTAATGGTGGCGCGAAAACCAGATCTAGATTTGATGAAGGGGGATCGAGGTAATGAATCGAGTTTTTGTGTGTATTAATGTTGTTTGGTTTTGATGAGGAGGGAAACCGCTGGGTTGAAATGGGCGGACGAGTGGAGGTTGTGGTGGCCGATTTGGTGGCTGGTGGAGGGAGCTGATGGTAGTTGATGGAGAAGATGACCTGTTGGTCGGTTAGGCTTGGGTTTTGGGCCAAAACCTTTTGTTTTGTTAGTTGGGCCGGAGCTAAATCAGTTTGGTTTGGGCCAGTTCTATTAGTTTGTTGTTGGGTCGGACCACCTTAGTTTCCTTTGGGCCGGTTTAGGTTCAGTGTTGTGGGCCGAACTAATTAAAGTTTTGGGCCAGTATAAGTTTCATTTTTGTTGGCTTGGGCCGAAACCTATTAGTATTCTTTGGGCCGGTTTCTAATTTCATGTGAGCTGGTTGATAAGTGCTCAAAAAGTGCAATTTAACCCTCGATTATGCCTCTTGTTTAGCCATCTTAGTGGACTAATAGTGTTTGTAAGTTATGTTTTAAGATTCTACAGGTGAAAAAGAGAGTTTTGTAGAATATTAGAGAAAAAGAGATAAAATGGAGCAATTCGGAGCATTAAGGATCACATGGGAAGCCCGTGGACAATCATGGAGAAGGCCAAGGAATTGAAGTTATTAAAGATGTGACTTGGACCTATTTTAAAGCCCATTTGGAAGCCCAAGGCCAAAGGATTCATTGCTTGGACCAAAACCTGCAAAAGAGGAAAGAAAAATAGACCAAAGGTGGAAAAATAGAGTCTCGCGTTTGAGACCACGACTATCGTCGTCCAGGCCCAGACCCATGCGTTGGGGCCGATAGATCGAAAGGCCCAAACGCATTGATTAAGTCCGGATGCATGAATAGTGCGTCCCGCGTATGAATCGACAATCTTGTAGCCAATTCCTTCTAAGTTTTGGAGATGAAGTTGGACTCTGGAAGAAGTCTATTTGTATTAGGAAACAAATGACGGTTTGGAATGTTTCTAGAGCTCATTGTAACCCCTATAAATAGAGGACCTAAGTGCCTCATGTAATGGGCCAATTCACTTATATTCTTGTCTCCGAACTTGAGGCGAGAGAGATTAATAATAAAAGATCGGTTTTAACTAGGCGAGTCTTAATAAATTAGTCTTTCTAGTCTTATGTTCTTCGACTCTTCTTTTTCTCGTTCTTAGTGTTCTTTTCTTCTTTATGGAAGGCTAATCTTCTCCTTCAAGGGAGGAGATGAAGCCCGATCTTTAAGGTTTAATGATTCTTACGGTTCATGGTGTTCTTCAATTAGGTTAGTTCTTTATGTTTTTAGTTATTAGTTCCATTGCCCACACCGGGGATGGAAGTATAGAATAGGGTTTATGTTTTACAATATTAATATCATGCTAGTGTTCTTTACTTTTCTTCTAGTAGTATAGTTCTTTAAAGTTAGGGAAGTATTCTTTGTGTTGCCTTAGAAGGGGTAGCTCGAGTGGCTGCCTAGGGGAAGTATTCTTTGTGTTTGCCTTAAGTGGTGATTCATTGAATGGCATACCTATTAGGAAGTACTCCTTGATGTTGCTCTTGGTAATACATTGAATGGCTGCCCGAGCGTACATAAAAGGAAAGAAGATATTAATAGCATAAACATAGGAACAACCTTAAGTAGAGTTAATTGTTAACGATGTTTTGTCCAAGAGGGCATCGGCACTTGCTCGATTACCTAATTGTAGTCTACTTGTAAGAACAACCATGAAGCAGAAGGTCATAGATTAAAAGTATTGGTGGATTCTAATCTCTTGAATTCTCTCTCTTATAAATTCCCAATAGTTTAGTTAATTTAGTTTAGTTTAGCATTAGAATCTAAATCTCTATAATCATAGTTTTTAATCCCTAAAACCCCATTTCCAGTCCTGTCCTTCACATAACATACACTTAAAAGTGGAACGATACCCTACTCATCCTTTACTTATTGAGGGATAATTAGGTTTTGATACGCTTTTATTTTGTTCAACGACCATCATCTATCCACACCATCCATACACACACAAAAAGAGGCTGGTCACTGGTCCTTATGTCCCCAATTGGGTCAGGTTGAATAAATAAGTTGGTTTTAGACTTTTGGGCTTGGGCCAAAACTAACTAGTGTTTTCTTTGGGCCAGTTTCTAAGTTTGTTTTGGGGCGGTTCATATAACTTAATATAGATAAAAATGAGGTCTTTAAATATTTAGACTTTTGGGTTTTGGTTTTGAGCATTGATTGTGGACTTTTGACTGTGTAAATTGTGCTACGTGTTATGTTGTAAATTTTATGGACAAATGTAATAATAAAATGTTGTCGAAAATTGTATAACCTTGTTTGTCACTATCTAATTAAGATTTAACGCGAGTAGTGTGTAAAGCATATAAATGTTGGGTTCACATAACTATATTGAACGAATACATTACATGATTGATTACTATTATGAGTTGCTACTTAAATGAATTGTAGTATTTATGAAGGCTTGAGATATTCCATATGGTGTAGTGCAATATATGATTGGCACGTGAAATAATAAGTTTTGAGATTTGATATAGAGATACTTGGATATCGTGCAATAAATAGTATTGGCACGTGATAATGTAGATTGTATTATAACGAGAAACGTTGAGCTTCAGTACAATTAAGTATACTGGCATGAGATAGAATAAGAATTATTTTGAAATATAAATGTATGACACTTGAATAAATTACGTAACGAAAATCCTAAAACCTAGCTACCACAACTCATGTGATTTGGCCCTTGTGATGGGCATATGTGATATGATTGGCCCTTCCGGCGTTTCAGTGAATCTGAATGGCCTTTCTGGCATAAGTAATTTGATTGGCCCTTCTGGCATTTTAGTGAATCTGAATGGCCCTCCTGGCGTAGCCGAATAGTGGCTTGAATTATTCCGTTCGCAAATTTATGCCGAATAGTGGCAGTACTCACATAATGGCTTTCGTGTGAGGGTTACCTGGTATGCGATATCCCGCTTAGGGTAGCTATGCACGAAGTGGTTTATTATGTGAGGGGAGGCATGTGGATGTACATGTTCGGCGTTGGGTAGCGATTGTGGTAGCCAGGGAAACTAGGTAAGACATAGATACGACGTGATTTTAGGGACACGCAAAGAAAGCCTGAAATAATCTAATTATGGTTATATGTTGGTTAATGATATATCTTTAAATATATGATTGTATATGGTTTTACAAAAAGGTGGGTCAAACTAATTACTTGCGCAGAGACAACCCACTCTGTAATTGAGCATGAAATGCGGTAAGTATAGAATATGCTTGGCCGGTTAGTAGTTTAGTTAGAACCTAAGGCGCCTCGGTGGAGGAACTAAATGCCTTTGTATTATTGTTGGGAAGCTAAGGCGCCTCAGTGGAGGAACTACCTGCCTTCATTATTGTACTTAAGGATGTTGTATTATTCGTGGATGTTAAGGCGCCTCGGTGGAGGAACTAAATGCCTTTGTATTATTGTTGGGATGCTAAGGCGCCTCAGTGGAGGAACTACCTGCCTTCATTATTGTACTTAAGGATGTTGTATTATTCGTGGATGTTAAGGCGCCTCGGTGGAGAAATTAACTGCCTTATTTAGTGTGTAAATATATGTATAAGTATATGTTGTATTTTAGAGCTACTCACACCAGCATTGTTTATAATGCTGACCCGATTTGCATGTTTGCTTATCGGGTGTGTTCATTAAATGAACATAGTTGATAAGTCTTGACAGATTTAGTGTTGAAGAAGGTTGGTTGCTACTTGTGGTTTGCATTAGCGTCGCATTCAAGATATGTTTTTGTTTTCCCTTAAGGTGTAATAGATTTTAGTTGAGACAAATGTTGTTTTGTATTTTTAGTTGTAATTATAATTAAAGAGGGTTGAAAGGAGATTTGTAATCCTAATCTTATTTGTGAATTTTTGTAATGAAGAGAACTTTTGTTTATTTGAAAATTTTTATTGGTTTTTAATTATCTGCGTATTTAAACTGATTATGGGTTTTTGGGAGTTGAGAGTGCATCAAACCTTGAAAATCGAAGAGTCGGAAACAAATTTTGTTTTTTCGAATTCTGTCGAAATTTGAGGTGTGACAGGTCGATCGAAATGTAGCTGCAAGAGAAAGCTTCCAACTGGAGATGAGAACTCTTCAAAGCGAGATCCATCTCATTTTGAACATTTTGAACATGACCATGAGGAGTGAGTCTCGTCATAACAAAACACTACGCCCACCCAAAACACCCACACCATACCAAGAAATAAGCCTTCTCCAAAAACACCAACTCAAAACACCCACACCACACCAAGAAAGAAGCTTTCTCCAAAAACAACCACCCCAAATACCCACACCACACCAAGAAAGAAGTTTTCACCAAAAACACAAAAAACAGCCACACCAAGAAATAAGGCTTCTCCAAAAACAACCACACCACGAAATGTGAAAGATGGGGTAGACTTTGGAAAGACAAAGGGTCCTAAGAATTACGGGTTGGATATTCCTGAAGAAATGCACAAATACATTGTTAGAGTCATTGACCATGTTGGCAATGGCAACTGCAGTTATAGAGCTTTGTGCATTACATTAGGAAGAAGTCAAAAAGATTGGCCGCAGATGAAAAAGGACTTGTACCAAGAGTTTATTGACCACCTCCCCCTTTATTATATTTTGTACACTCAAAATGAGGTTGTCTATGTGAAAAAAGCAATCCCACATGAAGAAGAAGGTTACATACCCTTAAAAAAGTGGATGAGCATGCCCTTTGTTGAATACCTATTTGCTTCAAGATTAAATGTTGTCCTCCTGCATTTAGAAAGTCGTCAGTGTTTCCTTATCATGCCACTGAGAACCCAAGCAAATCTTGAGAGAGTGAAAAAAGTGTTGGGTAGCGCACATATTGGTGGAAATCATTTTGTCAATGTTGAACTTGTTGAAGATTGTCCGATTCCTCCAGTAATGTGCCAATGTCTTAGAGCTCGATATGATATTGATGAAAGTTGAAATTTGGCATTTACAGCAAGGCAATTGCAATTTATGGCATTGAACATTCCTAATCTAATATGGGAAGACGAGCCTGTTGAAGACCCAACAGTACATGTTATCGACTAAGTTGTTTGTATGTTGTCGATATGAAATTTTGATGTAATTTGTAAATTCATTTTGACATGTTATTTTGATGTAATTTGGAACAAGTGTAATTTGACTTTATTTTTTATTTATTTGAAAATAATTAATGTTTGGGCTTTTATTTGATTTGATTTGGAAATTGAGTGATCGACTAAGTTATACAATGTTGTCAATTTGATATTTTGATGTAATTTGGAATAAGTATTATTTTATTTTATTTTATTTTATTATACTCCAAACGACATGGTGAAGTCGTTTGACCTTTGAACCAAACGATCTGAACTGGTCGTTTGACCTTTGAACCAAACGATCTGAGCTGGTCATTTGAGAAAAGTTTTCTGTTTTTTCATGAAACGATCTGAACTGGTCGTTTGACCTTTGAACCAAACGATCTAAACTGGTCGTTTGACCTTTGAACCAAACGGTCTGAACTAGTCGTTTGATAAGAGTTCTCTGTTTTTTCATGAAACGATCTGAGCTGGTTGTTTGGGAATTCAAAGGAATGATGTGGCTGGGTCATTTCAGCAGTCAAGAGACGACATGGCTTGGTCGTTTGGACAAAAACAATTTAGAATTTTATTTTGTTTTTACAACACTTTCATATCCATACAACCACACAAACATTCATTCTTTCCAAAATTCATTCATTGTAAACTCAAATAACAACAAATTCTACTTAACATCCATTCATTCCAAAATCAAAATTCATTCATTCCAATCAAAATTCATTAATTTAATCTATCCATTCCTTCCAAAGTTACAAATTATAAAGTTAACAAAGTTACAAACCCTAAACTAAAACAAATCATGAACTATAACGTCCACCACTGTACTTGCACCTAATCAAGTTGTACGTCTGTTCGAAGGAGGACCTTGCTTCCTCTGGAATATTATTCCCAGCCAATTGCAGACCTCTCTCTAGCATGCGACTAGTTTCATCGATAATGTCATTTTGTCAAAAAAAGGAAAATCAAGATAAATTACCAATCGAATTCAAAAAATCACAATTAGAGAAACTCAATTAAAAATCACAATGCTCACAGTCGGTGTATAGTTAGGAAGTGTCTTTAGGGAGAAATGAATAGGAGGACGCTCAAGGTTTACTAATCGAATGTGAGAATTCCTCGCATACCAAATCATGTAGTCTGGATGATACTCGCATGGATAAGACGAGATAGGTCCTCAATTGTAGAGTTGGATCACGTGATTCTGCCATGACTCCCATTAAGTTGGTGATAAGAGCCCAAAACTGTAGTTTTAACCCTATAACAGTCATACTTTTAGACCAATTATGTGAGTAATAATTAAGAGTTAACACTGATTACGTGTTTTTATGCATTTCAGGTTTCAAAGTCTATTATGTGCATAAATGTACTACTTTAGCGAGATAAAGGAGCAAAGGTCGGTTACTAAGGACTTCCGTGATTAAAGGCCAAGATTCAAGAAGACAAAGCCTTTCTAAAGTCCGGTCAAAAGCTGAAAAGTCGACGCGGGCAGAAACAGCACACAAGTCAGCAGAACTTTCGAAGGCCGTATCTTTGGACTCGGACCTCGAATGGGGCCTACCTTATGTCAAAAACGACCGCTCGGAAAGAGCTTTCCAATGGTCTAAGCCTTGATCCAATCAGACGAGCAGAAGTGGATGAAAAATCTATTGAATCCAACTGCAGCTGAAGAGGCCTTTTGAAATGAAAGAATTGGGTTTTGGGCCCGATTCTTGCCCAAAACATGGCTCCAAGCCCATGCACGATTTTTCGATCTAAAATTATAAAACCAAAGCTTAACTCTTTGTTAATGGTAGCTAGTTAGACCTAAAAATATATATATATAATTCTAGATCTAGTTTTTCGGTAAGAGTAATTAAGTTTAAGTTCCAATTTTAATTCTTGTTTTAGATTAAGTCTTGAATCATTGTTCTTGATTGATTAGATAAATAAAATAGTTATTTTTATCAATTTCGATTTTTGTCATTTCAATTTATAGATCTAATTTTAATTCTTGTTGATTATCATTTCGTAGTTTAAGTAGATTGAAACATTGTTAGTTAAATTAGTTAAGTTAGAATTTTAATATGATGTGTAGTTATAATTCAATGGGAAATTATGGGTTGATGACTCAAGGTTAAAAACTCCATTAGAGGGGTTGATGAAGCTTTGATGAAAACTTAGTGGTATAGTGTAGAAGCATTGTAGAATATATTCCACTCTAGAAGGTCGTGATTCGCCATGAGAATGGGTGGACGACCTCACATGCTAGTTAGTATTTGGTAGAAATGTCATGAACACTAGGGATTAGAACTCGAAATTCTTGCCGTAAGAACGTGAGAATCGAGATACAAGAATCTATGCTAGGTTATTAAGTTGGATTCGAGGTAGATTCAACTCCCCTCTAATCCTTTATCTAGATTCAAAAACAATCATATTTCTATAGCATTCGTAGTTTAAATTCAACATAATCAAATTCATATTGTATCTATAACACCCTTCGTAAAGCTCTCATTAGACTTAAGACCGATTAATTAGACTAGAAAACATTCCATGCTAGAGAACTAGGAGTGGAACGAATTTGTTACTCCACTCTATTTCGATAGAATTGAGAGTAGAAACTTTGATAAATATAGACACGTAAACAGTTTTAGTTTACTTACGTTTTGAGTTCATCGTTCATTTCGTAGGTAAACTATTTATTTAACGTTTATCAAATGGCGCCGCTGCCATCTTAGTTTCACTTTAGCATTGTTTTCATAGTATAATTAGTCATTTTTAAGTCCCATTAAACCTACCCACCCATGTTTGATTCATACTGTGGTTGTAAGTTTCAGTGTTGAAAAGTTCCGCAAAAATATACGGAGTGCACGCGACCTAACCGAAGCGCTAACCGAAAGCACGAACCTTGAGAACAAAAAGCTGGATCTTTGAGCGACCCCATAAAACACTAGAACTTCAAGTTACACGGAGCGCGACCGCGCCCTAAGTGAGCGCACCCGCGCCCTAAGCTAAATTTTCCGGATTTCTACAGGTTTGTTTCGAACTTCGATTTTTTAAGTTTTTCAGTGTTCTAACTTGTTATTTACAATCGAACACGAAAACAAGATGCTATTCATAAAGCGAAGCAAGGACGCTATCGTATTCCTTTCTTCCATACCTCGCATCTCCAGTTAGAGGTTTATACTAAAATATCAAGATTGTTTGGAGTGTTGTCGTGTTTAGACTTAGACTTGCATGTGATTAAGGTCTGGTCGGAGAAAAACACCGAACGTAATTAACCGTCAGTGTCAACAAACAAATCTATCGAGTATACCAATCACTACACCTCTAGTTACTATTCCACCAACCACACCTGACATAATGGCTGAAGAAAGAGAGACTCCTCTCTCCGATTTTTACAAAGCCTTGAGCGATATCCCTAAATTTTGCATCGTTCTAGCAGACCCAGTGGGGGATTTTCGAATTCCCCCAAACATATTTAATTTGTTACCCGTTTTCCATGGTTTAGACCATGAAAAACCTTATCAACACATGCGTAGAATTGAACAAGTCCTTACAACATTCCATCATCCTACGGTTGGTGCGAACAGATTAAACTGAGGGTATTTCCTTCACCTTAGCCGATAAGGCAACGTCTTGGTTAATCGCCCAAAGCCTAACTCGTGGACTCGTGGGCTAAACTTGTTCACTTGTTTATGGAACATTTTTACCCACCCCTAAAGACGGATGAGATGCTTTCCAAGATTCATTTTTCCGACAAAATCCTCATGAATCATTTTCTCGAGGCTTGGAATCGTTTCACCGATCGCTTATAGAGTGTCCACACCATAACCTAGCAAAAGACACGTTAGTTCGTGCCTTTTCAAAGGACTTCAACATCACCATAAAGAAGTCCTTGACATAATGAATGGGGTAGTTTCCTAAGTAAAGGAGCCCTGGAGGCTTACAAATTTTAGAAGATCAAACTAAACGTAATAACAATTGGGGGTAGTGATGATATCCCACGCTCTGTTAGTTCTTCTTCAACAGTTAAGGCCGCCGGTATGTTTGAGATGAAACCCGATCTAGAACTTAAAATTTTAATCGAATCTCTAACTAAAAAGGTTGAGGCTATTTCTCTGACAACAAAAGCCTATCCCCAATCATGAATGTCAACTCCAACCCATGTAATGTCCGTTTGAGTCCCATGCACCCTGAATCCTATTGTCCTCTCTATTATGAACAACAACAATTAGAGCAAGACAATGTTTGCTCCATTAATAGCTATCCTATTCCTAATGCCCCATGGAGACAACATCCCAACTTTAGTTGGCGAAACAATCAACAAGTTTCACCTCCGTGGTTTAATAACCAAAATGTTAGGCAAGCAAACAACTATAATCAAGCTCCACCACTAGGCAAGGACAGGGGACAAAGTCGGGGAAATTATAATAATTATAACAACCAAAGCCTTGACCACGACAAGGTTTAGCACAAGGTCGGGTAATTATAATAGTTATAATACCAATAGAGGTATCGTTCAGGTTAACAATAGTAACTATCACAACCCACCCATAAATAATCAACGTGAGATAGTTCGATTCGCACCACCACGTGACTACTACACCATCACATCCGGATCGTTATACGCCTTTATACGGGTTACCCAACAACTTTTCCAATCAATGACTCAATCAAACCAACAGATTTTACAATCCATAAATCGGGGCATACAACAGTTAGCCCAAGAGAAAGCCCAACCAAAAGGCGTGTTTCGGGACAAAGCGATACCAAACCCTAAAACAGCAAACCACAACCTTTGAGGTAAACGGTAATACTAGTACGGAAACTACAATCGTAGGTGACCTTAATGCCATCACCACTCTCCGCTCTGGAAGAGTGGTTGATAACAAAGTAACTCCCTACACCGGATATCGAACTAGATACCGAAGTAGAAACTGAAGAGCCTACCACTGTAGAGGTACCACTTAAACAACAAACAAAGAAACAGAAAACCAAGGTTACATATCAAGTCGAGCCATACGCTAAATATAGAGCGAAACCACCGTTCCCTCAGAAATTAGCCATGCTAACCAGGGATACTAACTTTGAGGAGATTAGGAACGTTTTCAAAAATCTAACGATAAACCTTCCTTTTCTCGAAGATATTAAAAAGCTACCTAACCAAGCTAAGTTTCTTAAAGAGTTGTGCACTACTAGGCGTAAGACCAACATGCCTAAAGATGCCTTTCTAACTAAATAGTTCCCAACTTTATCCGAAAATAATGGAATTGTTAAGTACAAGGACCCTGGTCGTCCTACTGTAAAATGCACCTTAGGAGATTCCCACACGACGACCGCTTTATTAAACCTAGGGGCGAGTGTTAACTTACTCCCGTATTACTTGTATAAACAAATAGGTCTACAAAGAAATGCAACCTACAAAAATAACGTTGCAATTAGCGGACGTCAATTAAGTATCCTAAAGGTGTAGTGGAAAATGTGCTTGTTAAGGTTCGGGATTTTTACTATCCCATCGATTTTGTTATCCTCGATACGAAGTCGCTAACGACTCACTGTATCGATCATCTTAGAGGCCCGCTTCTTGGCAAATCGTCAACGCACTTATAAATTGCGCGATGGTAAGATGTCCTTATCTTTTGGCCATCTTACGGTTGAGGTAAATGTTTTAAAATGATGAAATAGTTACTAGATTTGTCTATAGATGGGGAGGTTAGCATGATCGAGAGCTTAGCTCAAGATTATTTTAACAACACGTTTCCCGAAAACAATATGTACAAATTCCTTTCTTTTGGAATTTCAGATTTTGTAAATGACTCCTACTTAGAGGAAGTCAACACCATCCTTGAGTCCACACCAATTGTAGACCGCCCGGTTGCTCCATATATTAAGTATGAAGACTTGCTACCTAAGCAAGTATTCATTATGCAAAATGAGGACCCCGACGAAACATCTATTGATTTTCCTTCCACCCCAGTGCTTAAACCTCTTCCCCCGGAGTTAAAATATATTCAACTTGATCCGGATGATTATTCTCTGTTATCTAAGAATGAAGAGACACGTTTAATCCGGGTGATTAGGGAACATCGGTCGGCAATTGGTTGGTCCCTAGCCGACATTAAGGGAATTGACCCTAATGTTTGCACTCATCGTATCCATTTGGAGGATAACGCGAAGACTTCTCGCGAACCTCAGCGTCACTTGAACCCTGCCATGAAAGAGGTGGTTAGGGAAGAAGTCTTACGACGATTACTTTCGATGCGGGTATCATATACCCAATCTCGATAGCGAATGGGTAAACCCCCATTCATGTAGTTCCTAAGAAATCGGGGAGTTACCATGGTACGTAACGGGAAGGGGTGACTATGTTGTCACATAAGGTCCTATGAAATGGAGGATCTGTATTGATTACAGACGTTTAAATGCTATGACACGAAAGGATCACTTTACTTTACCTTTTATAGATCAAATACTCGAACGCCTAGCTGGTCATGCTTTTTATTGTTTTCTGGATGGCTACTCAGGTTATTTTCAGATTATTATTGATATTGATGACCAAGAAAGACTACCTTCACATGTCCCTTTGGAACGTATGCCTATAAATGAATGCCTTTTGGCCTTTGTAATGCTCCTGGTACCTTCCAGCGGTGTATGCTTCATATATTTAGTGACATGGTAGAGCACTTTATGGAAGTTTTCATGGATGATTTTTCTATCTATGGAGACTCCTTCACGCATCGTTTGTCTAACTTGTCTAAGGTTTTGACACGGTGAAAAAAAGAGCCTCGCTTTTAAACTGAAAAGTGTCATTTCATGGTGAAAAGGGGCATAGTACTAGGTCACATCGTATCTAGTGATGGCATCGGGCAGATAAGGCCAAACTAGATAAGATAGCGACTTTACCTAAACCACTGACCGTCCGTGATATTAGAGCCTTTCTAGGCCATGCAGGGTTTTATAGGCGGTTTATTAAAGATTTCTCGAAAATAGCTAGGCCTTTAACTAATCTGCTTTTGAAAGATGCAATCTTTGATTTTAATTTTAACTGTCAGACGCTGAGGCTTTTGAAACTTTAAAAGCCGCCTTAACCTCTGCACCAACTATACAGCCTCCCCGATTGGTCTAAACCTTCGAACTCATGTGTGATGCTAGTGACTATGCAGTTGGTGCGATCTTGGGACAAAAACTAGATAATAAGTCCATCATTATTTATTATGCTATTAAAACCTTAAACGATGCTCAACGGAATTATTCAACTACCGAAAAGAATTCTTAGTGTCATTTATGTTTTAGATAAGTTTCGGCCCTTATTTGGTTAGTTCTAAAACTTTAGTTTACACGGACCATGCAACCTTTAAGTACCTTCTTGCAAAGAAGGATGCTAAGCAGATTAATCGATGGATCCTTCTCCGCAAGAGTTCACATTAGAAATAAAGGACAAAAGAAGGGTCGAAAACGTGGTTGCCGACCACTTATCTAGACTTACAAACGACGATCGAGTGATTCCGAGTCCATACCGGACTCTTTTCCCGATGAGCATCCAGATATCGCGATTTTTCAAAGACCATGGTATCTTTCATTATAAATTATTTAGCGGCTGATGTTATACCTTATAATTGGTCAAGAAATGAACGTAAGAAGTTCTTGGCTAGAGTTAAGTTATACTCTTTGGGATGAGCCATACCTTTTAAGTATTGTCTTGGATCGATTATTCGTCGTTGTATTCCCCAAAGGGAATATAATGAAGTTCTATCGTTCGCCATGACAAAGAGTGTGGTGGCCATTTTAGTGGGATGAAAACAGCCGCTAAAGTTCTTCAATGTGGATTTTATTGGCCTACCCTTTTAAGGATGCCCAAGTGCATTGCAAGACGTGTATTCGCTGCCAACAACTTGGGCTTAATCACTTAAACGTAATATGATGCCATTAAATCCAATCTTGATAGTAGAAATTTTGACGCGTTTGGGGCATTGATTTCATGGGTCCTTCCCAGTTTCCACGGTTTCATTTATATTCTAGTTGCCGTGGACTACATGTCTAAATGGATAGAGGCCCTAGCTTGCCATAGCAATGACCATAAGACCGTTGTATTTTTATTAAAGAATATATTTTCGTCGGTTTGGCATTCCTAAAGCCATCATTAGTGATGGTGGAACACATATTTGCAAATGTGAGTTGTTGCATCCTTAGTGAAAAAGTATGGAGTTACACACAAAGTAGCAACTCCTTATCATCCACAAACTAGCGGACAAGTAGAAGTTTCTAATAGGAAAATCAAAAAGATTTTAGAAACAACTGTGAAACCCCGATAGGAAAGAATCGGTCAAGCGTCTCGGATGCCTTATGGGCGATATAGAACTGCTTTCAAAACTCCTATAGGTATGTCTCCCTTTAGACTTGTATTTGGGAAACTATGTCATTTGCCCGTTGAATTAGAGCACCGTGCTCTGTGGGCTATAAAAAGCCTTAACTTCAATATTGATGAGGCAGGTGTCAAACGCAAATTGCAATTGAATGAGCTTGAAGAAATCCGTAGTGATTCTTACGATCTCGCGAAGGATTATAAAGCTAACATGAAACGTGTTCATGATAAGCAAATCTTGCGCAAAGAGTTTGTGGTCGGTCAAAAGGTCTTGCTTTACAACTCCCGTCTACATATTTTCCTAGGGAAACTAAAAATCCGTTGGTCTGGTCCTTTTCTGGTTACTGAAGTCACCCCTTACGGGGCAATCACCTTGGTAAATCCCAATGATAACAGTACCTTTCAAGTTAATGGTTAACGGTTAAAACATTTTCACGAACTTCTGTCCCCTGATGTAAAGGAAGTCCTTTTACAGGACCTTGTCTATGAGGATTGACCTTTGCCATTGGTGTACTTCCTTTCACTTCCATATAGTGGTAAAATGCACCATTCAGTAACGGGCCCTCCTTAGGGAGTGTGTGGTCTGTAAGTACCTAACCTAAGTCCACGGTTAACATAATTCACGTTTTCCACTTTTGCATGTTTTCTCGGTTTTGGAGTCATGTTCCTCTATGGGGTGAATTATGTATTTATTGTTTTTTATTTTTCTTATAATAAACTAAAAAATAATAATAATAATAATAATAATAATAATAAATTCTTAATAATAGAAATAGCAATCCAACAAGTCTTGGGGAATCTGACTTTAAACGACCCACGTTAGAACAAATTTTGTGTTTAAAAATTTGTTTGGGGGTGGGCAATCGGTCTTTCCATTTGGATTTCCCGAACTTTCCATTTATGTTGCTTAGGCCCATTACTTGTAGTTCAATAGGGTTGACGTTATCTTAAACTTAGATTTCCTTCGTTCGCATAACTTACGTCACACACGCATTTCGAGGCGTTTTCCACCTTCTTATACGTCACCCATGGTTGGAATTGAGTGTTTTATGGATCATTGAATTGGAAATTCTCTACTGATCATTTCCATAACTCATTCGCCAAAATCGGACCAGTAACGAAGCGCCAAATTGAATTTGAAATTGCGCGAAAAAACAGAAAACTCGGAATTCAAATTGGGCTTGGGCCCAAACCGCGACGCGATCGTATCGTCTCCTTCCTTCCCAAAAATGCATAGTTCTTTCCTTTTCAATCCCGCCGGTTACCAAGGTTTAAAACAAACCTTAAACAACAAAATTAAAAATAAAAAATAATAATAATAATAATAAATAATAAAAAAAATAAAAAGAGAAAAGGAAACCTAACTACACCCACGCCAAGAAAATTCAATCCAACTAAAATCTTCTCCAAACCATTACCACCACCACCCCAACTCCGAAAACAGCCACCAATTCAAGTAACCACCGCCACCACCGTTGTTTTAGTTGTTTTTCTTCAAACTCGCCTCCCCCACAGTCTACAAAACCATTAGTTGTCTCAGAAACTTCAATGGCGCTACGACGAAGAATTTTGCCGGAGCACGCGTTTGCTTCCGACAGCTTCGCGCCATTTTACGACGCGGAGATGATTAGGAGGGATTGAACGGACGGTGTGGTACTTTCGTCGAGGAGTTCTATCACTATGATTTGGTAGAACAGCTTTTATAAGAAGCGAGAATCGAGGGGGATAGGATTTTCATAAAGGTAGCAGAACGAGGAGGAAGTAACGAGACGGTTGTTGGGAATCTGAATAGGAATTACGCTTTGAAAGTAACCTAGTAATGACAATTCAGGAATCCCAAAGATACCGGAGTTCCCGCTTTGATGAAAGGATACTTTGTCGTGGAGGGTGAATACAATCCAACATCTCATTCAAGTCCCGCCATCGACCCTCGAACCAATCAACCGGTCAGAAGCTCGGTGGATTGGTAGGAACGCCCCTGGGAAAGACAAAGTCGATGATATCGGCCGCAATGTCTGCGACGTTCTCTAGATTTTGCAAACAAATAAGTATAATTTCTGCATCCCCGATTTAATGCTTAATGTGATTAGAGGAGTGGGAAAGAGCTTGGCGCCTCTTCCCGTATTGATCACTAAGATCATGCTCTCTTTTAGCCGCCGCAAAAATCTGCTCCTATTAAGATCAAATTGCATTCTAATGCAAGTATCTATCTGGATTGCATCCAAGAGACGTGGCATTAATCGAAGGAAAGGTGGTTGAGTCGAGGGATGAAAGGGAGGATATGACATGTCCGGATGACGATGCATTAAATACTTGTAGTTCTAATTTAGAACGCATGCAAGTGTTGCAAACCTTTAGCTTTAGTTTATGGTATTTGTGAAGATATCGAGATAGACAGATTGTAGTTCGAAATAAGCAAACGAACCTTCGACGAGACTTGAAATGCTCGAAAGGGTTCGGGGACGATATCTTGTCTAACATGGAAACTATCCACCAAAGATCAACAAGCCCAAAGATGCAAAACTCGGAGATCGAGATGGAAGCACAACGCTTTGTTCGAATAGAGATGCTACGACGCGATGCCACCCGTGGAGGACTCTGTTTCAGCCGAAGTCCGACATGTATGAGCGTCGTCGCCGAAGCGACGATGGTTCAAGCCATTCTCCATCCCCATTCTCCATCCTGTGGTCCATCTTCATCACATAACTAGGTGTTCACCATCAGTTTGTGTTCGCTGTTATTTCATGATTTTGTTTTATTAGTTGGATTTTAATTCAGTTGTTAAATTTAAATATTAAGGTGTTTGTTTTATGTTGTTTGGTTTTAAATTTAAGTTTTAATATAATTCGTTATATGATCATCTGCTGTAAAGTTGTCTTGGAGGAAAGGTTGAGAATTTGGCCGATATCGGCATATCTATGAATTGTGTGGTGGTAGCATGAAATGTAGGAGAGTTTAGAAGTTACTATTCTAAATCCATTATGAAAGATACTAGGATTTTTAGAAAATCACGAAAATGGTTTGTTTCCGTTTTCGGGTTTGGAATTTTTCTATTTTCGGAAATTGCCTTAAAACAATTTGGGAACTTGACGATTCGTTTTGGAAGCTCATAACCTATTTAAACTTCCTTCATTCTACACTAACAAAACACACTACACCCCAACATCATCCCGCACCTTTCACTCCAAGCTTTTCCTTCTTTTTCCTCTAAAACTCCTTCAAAGATTCTTTACGAAGCGCCGCCGCTTCGCCGTCGAGAGCATACACTTTCACAAAAAGTTTAGTTAGAGCGACCGCCCAAACTCTGTAATTTAAAACCCCACGAAGTGACCACCGCCCGCCATCTGTGAACACGGAAGTTCCAATTTTTTGAGGGTCATTCCGTGATTTTTGAACTGCTCAAGGAGTCGTTGAGATGACATCTCCTATAGTCATACCTGAACAGTCTTTCGAAGACGTGTTGGGAACCGAGACCTATGGACATTGATTTCGACACAGGATCCTACAGTTAGGATGGCGTCATCTACTGGTAAGTGATGACGATTCATATTCACCACGCTTTTTATCTTATTTCTACGACCAAGTTAAATTCTATTTTAATCGGGGATGGAGAACAAGAATTCTCCGTCATAGTCGATGACCCGACACATAAATTCAATAAAAATGTGGTCGCTTTAGTTTCAGGATTACCAATACCGACCTGTCACACATGGGCATATATGACCGATAATACATATCTTTATGATTATACATATTTCCATGAGTATTATGGAGGAGGGGTATTTCGAGTAATAGACCAGGGGCGATATAGCATTGCCCTTGGTAGCCTTTCCCTAAACGTAGGCACCACCATATTATTCATCCCGATGAATATTTTGGGGAATGGCGAGTTCATTTCTGCAAAACAAGATCTATCGTGACATTTTCCTCGCTTTAGGCGAGGGACGTCGCCGATATGACATTCCCCCGAAGTTTTAGTCGCTAGTCTTAAGAGAGCCCAAACCATGAGGCGTAAGTATCTTCTTATGCCCGTGTTGGTAAGCCGCATCATGCGTAGTTGTTTACCTATATTATGTGCACAATTCATAGATTGGAAAAGGGTTGAAGTCATGAGACCCACCAATTAGGTAGTTCGCCATTCGCGAATAATGACTTGGCCGGGGATGGCGGTCGCGACCTCAATTGGTCGCCTGCACATCCCATCGGACATAATAACACTTAACAAAGTTAGCATTAGTAGATGATAAATGGCGGCAAGCTTGGCAAGTTATAATGGACGGGCGGGATCTTGAAGGAACCTCATCTCTTTAATGAGGAGGAGGATGCTTGCGGAGATAAGGTAAGTTTTAGTTTTGTTATTGTCCGCTTATGTCCCAAGCAATTTAATTTTGTTAACCCCATAATGGGTGGAACTCTTATAGAGTTGCGTCGATTTTTATTTCCTATATTAGTATGTTCTAACCTTGTTTTGCGGATGTCCCGCATTTCACGCGTTTCCATGGTATTTTTCTACCCTCTTTATTTAAATGCTTTGAGGACAAAGCATGCTTCTTGTTTTGGGGCATAGAAACACGGTAATTAAAACATCCGTTAGGATATAGAAATGTATAATATGCATTTGTTTTCAAGTTAAAAAATTTCAAAAATATAAATAAATAAGTTTATGCTATACACTTAGGAATATTGGTATTGTTTTCTTTCTCTATGCTCTTAACAATCTAGAAAGTCTCAAATGAGCTTTTGCATCGTAATAATTGTTAGAAAACTTAGGTTAATATATAGGTAATAATCTTTGCATCTATCTATAAATATATTACATGAGTATCTATGATTGTTAGCAGTAAGTTTCTGAAAGCTAGGCTAGAGTACTTATTCTACAAATCCTGTGAGAATATAGCCTAAAGCCTTATAGGAGCGAAATATTTGAGAAATGACACAAGGGAGAAGTAAAATCCAGATAGAGAAATCACACGCCCACTTGCTTGATCACTATGCCATATCCTAAGCGAGAATTTAGGCCCTCTTTGGATCGATATAGCGTAAATTCAAACCTATGAATTATTTTCCTAATTAAGCCCCTCGAGCCTTTCTTTAGCCTTTCATAACCCACAAATCATTTACCCCGTTTTAAAAAACAAAACAAAATAAAAAAAAATAAAAAAAAATCAACCTACCCAATCTAGAATAAGTCTGAGAATAGAATGAGGAAGAAAGAAGAAGAGAAAAAACCGGTGTAACCAAAAGTTAGTTAATTGCTTCAAAAATAAAGAAAAAAGTTTCCATCCAAAGCAAAGAAAAATAGAAATAGAAATAAAATAAAAACTCCGGAAAATAGAATAAAAAGGAGTTAAAACCAAAGAAAAAAAGAAAAAAATATGGCTAAGGATGGAAACAAAGTGTAGAAGCAAAAGTAAATAACAAGGTTTTCTCTAAGTTACATAATATGAAGACTCTACTATCTCGACTTGTCCTTTGAATATCCATTTCCTTCCTTCTTAAACCATCTCCTAATCCCCATGAACACCTAATAAAGAACTCTAGCTCAATTAGGAATAGGTTAGTGTGATAGTAAGTGGCGATGTGTTTGATCGACTCGGCTTCCTTGTTGTCATTGAGATTGTAAGGTAAAGTGTGCCCACCGCACAATCGAGTAGCAAAACTTGAGCGGAAAAATCAGAGTGGTTTTTGCCTTGACATTTATGTGAGGACCTACTTAAGGACGCTATTTCGAGTTTTCAGAAACGAACCTGCTAGGCATTTCATAGTATTACTCATAGTATTTATATTTGTATCATAGATGATTGATTATTATGCATATATTAGCTTAGGTTTTGACTTGGTTATTCTTATTCATTTGATAGTGAGATGTATAGATAGTTGGGACATGAATGAGGAAACAATAATTTTATTTCTTAGTCGTTGGAGTATAGTTGAAGTTTGTGAGTACCTTCAATCGAAAACTCTCATGAGGCTATAACTCGGCCCACTAGGGAATTTCTAGTGGTTTAAGGCCTTGTTGCATATGGTCAATGCAATCGCGACTCAAATAAACGAGTAGTTAGAACTCCATTTTTGGTCACTTATTCTAATTTCTCATCTTTGCTTGAGGACAAGCAAAATGCTGTTTGGGGTGGTTTGATAAGAGCCCAAAACTGTAGTTTTAACCCTATAACAGTCATACTTTTAAACCAATTATGTGAGTAATAATTAAGAGTTAACACCGACACGTGTTTTTATGCATTTCAGGTTTCAAAGTCTATTATGTGCAGAAATGTGCCACTTTAGCGAGATAAATGAGCAAAGGTCGGTTACTAAGGAGTTCCGTGATTAAAGGCCAAGATTCAAGAAGACAAAGCCTTTCTAAACCCCGGTCAAAAGCTGAAAAGTCGACGCTGGGCGTAAAATAAAGACACAAGTCAGCCTAACTTCCAAAGGCCATATCTTTGGACTCAGACCTTGGAATGGGGCCTACCTTATGTCAAAACGACCGGATCGGAAAGAGCTTTCCAATGGTCTAAGCCTTGATCTAATCAGAGGAGCAGAAGTGGACAAAAAGTCTGTTGAAGCCAACTGCAGCTGAAGAGGCCTTTTTGGAATGAAAGAATTGGGTTTTGGGCCTGATTCTCTGGCCCAAAACATGGCTCCAAGCCCATGCACGATTTTTCGATCTGAAAGTATAAAAACTAAAGCTTAACTCTTTGTTAATGGTAGCTAGTTAGACCTAAAAAATATATATAATTCTAGATCTAGTTTTCAGTAAAGTAATTAAGTTTAAGTTCTAATTTCAATTCTTGTTTTAGATTAAGTCTTGAATCATTGTTCTTGATTGATTAGATAAATAAAATAGTTATTTTTATCAATTTTGATTTTTGTCATTTCAATTTATAGATCTAATTTTAATTCTTGTTGATTATCATTTTAAGAGTTTAAGTAGATTGAAACATTGTTAGTTAAATTAGTTAAGTTAGAATTTTAATATGATGTGTAGTTATAATTCAATGGGAAATTATGGGTTAATGACTCAAGGCTAAAACCTCCATTAGAAGGGTTGATGAAGCTTTGATGAAAACTTAGTGGTATAGTGTAGAAGCATTGTAGAATCTATTCCACTCTAGAAGGTCGTGATTCGCCATGAGAATGGGTGGACGACCTCACATGCTAGTTAGTATTTAGTAGAAATGCCATGAACACTAGGGATTAGAACTCGAAATTCTTGCCGTAAGAACGTGAGAATCGAGATACAAGAATCTATGCTAGGTTATTAAGTTGGATTCGAGGTGGATTCAATTCCCTTCTAATCCTTTATCTAGATTCAAAAACAATCATATTTCCATAGCATTCGTAGTTTAAATTCAACATAATCAAATTCATATTGTATCGTAGTATAACACCCTTCGTAAAGCTCTCATTAGACTTAAGACCGATTAATTAGACTAGAAAACATTCCATGCTAGAGAACTAGGAGTGGAACAAATTTGTTACTCCACTCTATTTCGATAGAATTGAGAGTAGAAACTTTGATAAATATAGACACGTAAACAATTTTAGTTTACTTACGTTTTGAGTTCATCGTTCATTTCGTAGGTAAACTATTCATTTAACGTTTATCAGTTGGCCCAATATTGGTTTATCTCACCTCATACCCGTATCCTGTTACAATTCTTATTGTCTAATTTATTTGGTATTGGAGGAACTACGGGTATAAGCTGCACGTGACCTAACCGATGCACAACCCTTGCGACAGCGTAAAGCTCGACAATGTTGAAAAAACATATCAATCTCTCAAAAAATACAATGTTATCGATCGGGTTTGTACCTCTGACATTATTGTAGGGATGTCAATCAACCTAAAACAAAATCAAATGTGTCATTAACAACTCCAATGACCAATTACTCTAAATAAATAAATATATATATATATATATATATATATATATATATATATATATATATATATATATATATATATATATATATATATATATATATAAAAACAAACTTAAATACTTACATTGAAACAATTCATATCATCAAGTATCGCTCGATAATACTGCAATGCATGCTTTGTATCGTTATAGTGCAGAGCGACTATTGTGTGTCTATGAACACGCGCCTCAGACAAGTTATAGTTAATGGTTGGGATTGGTCTGATGAATACCGGAAAGTACTCATAGATCCACGCCTAGATATATATATACACAAATAGTTAATATATTGATAGAGTAATAACATTAACATTAAAAATAATCTCTAAAATACTAAAGTTTTACCCGTAGAAAAGTCATATAGCTTGTAACCCTTTTCACCTTCGCACATGTGGCAGCCCCAAGACCTCTATACAAAAATGCCAAAATTGCTGCACCCCATGCATACTCTCCTATCTCACTAAATTTCAACAATGGCCTTAAATAACATAGAAGCACTCCAGTCCCAGGCTTGTCAGTAAAAATGGCACATCCAAAAAAAAATAGGATAATAGCTCTGACATCCCATTGGACTTCTCCACCACCTTCCCAGCAGCGTTATATATGGACTATCATGAACCCTGTTAGCAAAATACTTCCGGAGAAATTATAGTCTTACTTTTGAAATGAACTTGCTAACTTCTATCTCCGCCTTAATCAAAGAAATGAGGAGACCCAGAGCACGGTGTAGGAGATTTACCGATTGTTGTAAGTTCAACTCACTGTCTCCTTGCACCGCTCTTCCTTTAACTGTGACTCCACATATTTGCACAACATCGTCCAGTCATAGTCATCTCCCCAAATGGCATATGGAAGGTGTTGGTCTCCGGATGCCATCTCTTTACAAACACAGAGACCAATGGTGGATCCATGTGCTCATGATAACTTAATAGGAGATCATACAACCCAGTCCTTCTCAGCTCGTGCTCAAATCTCGAAGACTTTCTAAATTCGTTTATGAAATCCCATTGGCACAACTTCACTAAGTGCGAAACATACTTCAACGCTCCGCAATCCTCTTGAAACAACCAAGCAAGCATTAGACTCAATGAGCAAAACAAAAGATTTTGTAAAAGAAAATCAAAGTACTAAAGAAAATCAAAATATTACTCTCTTCTCCCAAACATCGCGAGCAACATGCACCGCATAGTCATATAACAGCTGTGACTCATACGGGACACCCCCATACTCACCTCTTTTGAACTCCAAATCATCATTGGATTTTCTCACAAAATCTAATACTATAGGTGTTTTTTTTTTTTAAAGGTAATTGATTAATTATAAAGAATAAGGCTTACATGATATCAAAGGTAGCAGAATAGAGAAAAAAATAAAATACAAGCCTGTACTAGAAATGAAAATCTAGTGAACAAAACGATAATAAGTCGTATGATGGTTCTCCAGATGAATCATGAATGAAGGTCGAGAAATCCACCATATACTATCTCCCTGTGTTAACGCAGCCCCCTGTCTGGCACAGCTGTCCACTCCCGATTAGTCTCTCTCCAAGATGGAGTGAGATTAATCCATGCCGCTTTTTCTTTCAAAGATTGCCAGATTTCTTTGACTCTCCAATGCGTTGTGTTGTTATGGAAAGCCTGGACAACTGAAGTAGAATCGCATTCCACCTAGATATAGCGCCAACCCAAATCAATCGCCTATTTAATGGCCTGCATAATAGTCATTGTTTCTGCCATGTAGTTAGTGGATATACCCATCCCACCAGCAGCCGCTCCCAAGAAATCTCCTCTGTAGTTTCTGAAGACATATCCCCACCCTGATCTTCCCGGATTTCCTTTAGAACATCCGTCAGTGTTTATCTTGAGTATACCCGGAGGAGGAGGTACCCAAAAGCACTCAAAGATTTTTGGGGACCTGCGAATTTTGAGCTGTAGCTGGAAATGCTTTAGAATCTTGAGGTCATGCATCGAGTTTTCCATAATCCCCAAGGACTTATGGTACGCTCTTGTAATCACTCTCCTGACCAATAAGCAAACTTGTGTGTAGCTTGGAACTTTGTCGTCATAGAGGGCTTTGTTCCTGGTTTTCCAAAGACTGACCATGATCGTCAAGGAGCAAGCTTTCCACATATTCAAGATGAGTGAGCTGTAATGCTTGCTCTGCTGCCTCACATCAGAGAAGGACTCCAGTTCTCGCTGAATTTGAAAGATTTGCTGTGCAAACTTCCAAATCTTCCTAGCAAAGGTGCAATGGAATAGGACGTGCTCTAGAGTTTCCTCCTGATTTTGACAAATACAACATCTAGATGCAAGGTGAAACTTCCTTTTTATAGCTGATCATCCGTTCTAGCAGCACCGTGTGCTAGTTTCCAAGCAATACCCTGTGTTCTCGGCAGAATTTTGGCGCCAAAATGAACTTACTCCATGCTGATTTCGAGCTTTTTCCCGATACCTTCAAATGCCGCCAATCGTAAAGTGCCCATTTGTAGAAGCGATCCACACTCTTGAATCTTCTTTGGAACTGTCTGGTTGAGGTAGCTTAGAGATGTCGATGCCCAGCTGATGGAGTACTTGCGTCATCTCGTTGGAGAAGGACCATCTATCCTTGTGTATGTAATCACTGAGTCTAACTTGGAATTTAATAATTTCTTTCCTTTCCTCCTCACGAAAAATTCGATATGGGCCTCTCGCAATGAATTCTCCCCTCCAAATGTTAATCGCCTCACCATTACTGACGTTCCAACCATGTAAAGATGCCATTTCATTAAGAGCCCATTTGATGTCAAGCCAAACTGTTGAGGTTTTGTAGTTTGACCATCCACCAACTCTGTTGATATATTTCCCCTTCATGAAATATGCCCAGTCTCCATCTCCGGACAGCAATGTCCAAGCTTGTTTCATTAACATCGCAAGATTAATATCTTTATAAGCCTCCTTATTCCTAACCCTCCCTCCTGTGTTGGTTTGCATGATTTCTCCCAAGAAACCGTTATAGCTTTCCTTTCCGCTGGGTTGCCACTCCAGATAAAGTTCCTGATGATGTTTTCACATTCCTTTATCACCGATTTTGGCCATTTGTAGATAGCCATATTGTGAACCGGGATACTATTGAGGACATGCTTTGCTAGCACCACCCTTCCTTAGAAGGATAACATTTTGCCCGCCCAACCTACCGCTCTCTTTCTGATCTTATCCATTAAAGGAGCAAGAGCCGCTTTGGTAACTTTTCCCATGATAAGAGGAACACCCAGGTAGTTCTCCGGCAGAAGACCCTCATTGATGTTCAGCACCCCCTGTATACGGGCCTTTCTTCTATTGGGCATAGGGCTAAGAAATATCTTGCATTTTTCCTTATTGATAATCTACCCTGAGGAGTCCTGGTATTGATTCAGAAGTTTCACCAGATTCTTGATACCTTTCATACTAGCATTGCTGAATAGAAACACATCATCGGCAAACATCAAGTGTGAGGGGCTACAGTACTTTGTATTGACCACCATATGTGAGAGCTCTTTATTCTGAATCAGTTTGCTGATAAACCTGCTTAAACAATCCTCCGCCAGGGCAAAGAGCATGGGAGAGAGAGAGTCGCCCTGTTTAAGACCTCTTTCTGCATTAAAGTGACCTTATGGACCCCCATTGAGCAAAATAGATAACGTATTGCTTGCGAATGCTCCCTTCAACCATTGAATCCATTTGTCACCGAATCCCACCTGTTGTAGCACCGCCCAAAGAAAGTTCCAATCCATAGTGTCGAAAGTCTGCGAGATATCTATCTTTATGGCGATGTTACCTCCATATCTAGGAGTTTGAAGCTCATTAATCAATTCGGAAGCTAGTCCAATGGCCTGCTGGGAATTCCTGGTTGGGATGAACCCATATTGCTCCTTGCTGATGATCCTTTCTGCAAACGGAGATAATCTCATGGCAAGAATCTTAGTTATCACTTTATAAATGAAATTAGAGAGGCAGATAGGTCTGAATTTGTTCACCTGGTTTGCATTTTTCTCTTTCGGGATTAGCACTATGAAGTTAGCGTTAAAACCCATGGGCAGTCACACTTTGATGAAGAAGTATTGTATAGCTCTGACAAGGTCATGTTGCACAATGTCCCAACAGATGATGGTAGAAGCACCCACCCGAAACCATCAGTCCCTCGAGAGCTATCCTTCCTTGGAAAAACAGTAGGATTTTACTTCTTTTGCTGAAGGTTGGGTGGAGAGAGAAGTGTTGTTAGCCTCCGTGATAATCTGAGGCATGAAGCCAATAAGATCCCAATCGATATCATGCTCCACCTTTTTAAATTTCTCTGAGTAATGCGCCACTAGGAAAGAACCAATTTCTTCTTGAGAGTCCATAGCGACCCCCACATAATTCTTCATATCAGTGATCGTAGTTCTGCATCTATTCAGATTTGCTTGGGCATGAAAGAATTTGGTGCTTCTGTCGTTGTCATTATCCCATTTTGCTCGAGCTTTCTGTCTCTAGAATTTCTGTTCTTGCTCCAATAACATCTCCACCTTATTTTCTTGGTCCACCATGAGAGCAGTGAGTCCCTCCGACATGTATCCTTGGTCAAACTGCTCATGCATCTGTTCAAGGATTTTGGTTTCTTCCTCAACCTTCACCTTAATATTGCCAAAGACTTCCCTGTTCCATGTTTTCAGAGCCCTTTTCAATCTCTTCAACTTTTGAGTAAGAATATATATCGAGTGTCCCATGATGGGAGTTTCCCAGCTTTGTTGCACCAGTTCTTTGAAGGAGGGATGATCACACCACATATTAAAGAACTTGAAAGGGATATTCTTCAGTTTGGGGATGTCTATACTTCTCCCCACCAGAGGATAATGGTCGGAACATAGTCTGTTAGCCACTTTGTACTGCCAGCCTGGATATTTAGATCCCCAAAGGACGTTGCAGAAAATCCTATCCAATTTACCCAAGATTTTGAAGTTTCCCACTTGTTTATTCCACCAGGTGTGGTGAAAACCTTGGTACGGTACTTCCATCAGAATAGAGTAGCTGATACACTCTCGGAAGTCATTCATGGCCGCTGATGAGGGTCTGTTACCACCTTTTTTATCCCCGTAGCTTAGATAGGCATTGAAATCCCCCATAACCATCCATGGTAGGTTGGAGGAGCTGATGAGTTGCAATTCAGCCCATAGATGTCTCCTTTGTACATATATACAATGGGCATGTACTATTGTAATAAGAGTCCCTTCTACCTCTACTGTGAGCTGTTACTGAGAGCAGTGAAAGATAGTAGGAGTAGCAAGAGAGACTTTCCAAAATAGCCAAAGATTGGGTACCTGAAGATGTCTTGAATTACAGAGGAAAGATGTGTTCAGCCCCAGAGACTGAAGAAAGGTTTTAGACATGTCCTCTCGCCTTTATCATAGGTTCAAAGAATACCTATTATATCCGGATCCCATTTGCGAATCAACTTAGAAAGTCGATTTTGTGACTTATCATTTCATGATACCTCGTATATTCCAATATATGCATCTCATTGTGAATATTGGAGATTTATTGTTGAAAAGTCGGAAACCGATTAAGAATCCCTTCTGTCAGACCTAGTTCGTGATCTAGATCTGGTGGAGGGGGTAGTTGTCTGCTGAATCTGCCATTATGGCTTATAAACACCTCTGCTAGGATGTGCTTGATCATCATGAGAAGTCTCTTGGTTCACATCCATGAAGGTATCTCCATCCAATTCTGGGTCATCATTCTCGTCAGCCCACCTGAGTGGTGGAGTAGTATTAGGATCCGGAGGTCTCTCCTCAAAATTGGAATCCTTGTTTGTTCCTTTTAACATATTGAAGACCTTATCTGCCTCAAAATCCGCTAGTCTTTTTCCAGGGGAGATTTCCTGAGCTATTGGAACAAGGACTGCCACCACCTACTGAAGTGCTCAGAGTTGTAGTCAGCCAAATGTTACTTTCAGTGTTCCTCTCTACTGGATTTACCTGTTGCACATTCATTTCAGAGTTGGTTTCCACTGTTGCTGCCTCTAACTGTGCATTGCCCTCCGTAGTATTCTTATCCAACCTCATGTTGTTGTTGAGGTCCACTAGCTCTCTCCGCTGCTGTTTCCCCAGCTTGCATTGGTAGAGCCTCATGTCCATCCTCATATACCCCATTCTCCACAGATGGTGTTATGACATTATCATCGACAATGTTAAGTACCTCTTCGACATCCAAGCCCTCGAATCTGTTCTGTACCATGAGCTCTTTTGGTGTCTCTGAAGGCTTAGCCCTCCATTCTCCTTGTTTGTTCATATCTGCCTGATAATGAGACTTCCCCTTATTCTTCCTAGTTCTATGGCCAGCCTTATCACCTCGGCCTGCTTGATCCCTCACAACCTCCTTATCTCGTTTCTCATTTCCAATATTACTTTGCAAATCCCCCTTTAGCTTTCTACATTATGTGACAACATGTCCAACAATTTTGCAATGATTGCAGAATTTTGGCAGTTTCCCAACCTCAACCGTTTGCCAGAACTGAAAATTCTTTGTCCGAACATAAATTTGGTCAGGGATTGGTTCTGAAAGATCCACATCCACCAAAATATTTGCTTAATATCCATACTCTCTGTTAAGAGTTTTGTTGTCAATCTGCATAGGGTATCCCACCCCCCTAGCAATTGACCTTAGCACCTCGGGATCCCAATATTCCTGCCCAAGACCAGGAAATCTAATCCATACCAAAGCATGAGTCTGTCTTTGAGTATCCGGACAGAAATTTGGAGTCCATTGATTTAACCTCATCGGAATGTGATCAAACTCCCATGAACTTTTTGCCCACACTCGCTTAAGGTCCTCAGCATTGGAGAATCGAAGAAAAAGATACCCTTTACCAATGGGCGTGATTAGCCAATCCCCTGTGGGCTGCCAGAGTTGTTTTGCGAGGGTACGCACTTTGTCAATGGATATTTTTTGTAAGTCAATCCTACCAACGAGGCAATGTTTACAAAAGAGCAGACCCTTTTCAAGTGCTCTCTCTGGGATGGTTATCGCAGGATAATCCCCCATCTTCTCAGGTTCCGGAAGATTTTCCAAATCATCTTGCTGGGGTATGGCTTTTTTTGTCGCCTCTGCATAAGATAGGAGTTGTCTACCTATTAACCCAACCCCCGATTCTTTATCCCTTGTAGTATTCACTACAAGAGTCTCCCGTGAACCAGCGTTCATCGGTGCCAGCTCCCTTGGCAATTCGAACTCCGATAGATCCATACTTGAACTCTCCCTATTTCAGAACTAACACTGTACTCAATGTAGGATTTTACCCAAACAGGAAGAAGGCATGAAACTATCCAGGAAAGAGATTCCAACTTCAGAACTCAACTGTGTACAGTAAAGGATTTAACCTGAAGTGAAAAAAGCTTAACCACCCTAAAAGGAGAGAGTGTAGTTCCCTTTTCCGATCTCGCACTGTATCTCAGTGCAGGAATATACCTGAAAGCAAGGATAAGCAAAAGATGCCAACTTTCCTGATAGAAAACGGAACACTCACTGTTGGTCAGTGAGGGATTTTACCCAACTACAAGAGGGAAATAGAAATGAGAAAATGAACCTACTTCCTTGCACTATCCAGAACTTTCACTGTTAGGCAGTGATGGATTTTACCTGAATAGGAAAGGGAAATAGGATGTAGAAGATAAGAAAGCTTTACCTAAGAACTTTTTAACTAAAAGCGGCAAAGTTTTTGAGCACAGGATCATAAACATGACTTATGTTATATCGCACCCACTCGCCCAACCCTTGGTCCCCACTGGTGCTTCTTCCACTGGTGGTACGACTTCTACCATATTTTCTTCCACATCATCATCCTGCTCCTCCTCCTCCTCCTCATCCCCATTTTCATCCTCCTTATCACTCTCCTCTTCCCCCTCCTCACCCTCCTCTTCCACTATACTCTTCCCACCACCAATATTTACATCTAAACCTACATTAATTGTTATCGCTATCTACACTATCTTCACTTGAAACTTTAGGAATTTCAGAAATCTTAGGAACCTCTTTTTCTTTGGGGTCCCCTCTACGCACTGATGTCGTGGTGCCCTCTCCCCTTCTTCTCTTTCTTTCAGGCGCGTCATCACTAGGGCACCGCCAAACAACTTCTTCACACCCTTGAATGTAGTTTTCATTACATTCTTCACATTCTTTGATCAAGGACCCATTGCTACAAAGAAAAATAAAACAAGTATTAGTAACTATAATAAATTTAATCAAATCTAAATCATATTCTGATTTTTAACACTACTATTACAATTCCAAAACTTTCAAACTTCTAAAAATTCAACAAGAATTATTTTGCAACGAAACAAATGCCATAATTGGTATACCACTAAGATTATTAAAAAAAAATCAAATACCATTAAATTCATTTCCAATAGATAATGCAATCGAACCAGATAAATTGCTATGTTCAATATAAATGAACCCAATCTTAAAACAATGCTTCAACAATGCACCAGGCATAATTCCATAAAACTCATTTATCGACAAATCAAATAACTGAAGATTCTAAAACTAACCAACAAACTCTAGTATTAAACTAGACATTGCATTACTACTCAAATTAAGTTTCCATATATTCACCATTTCAGCGTATTCGACAAGGTACATTGCCCGTAAATTGGCAAAAGTATACAGGATACAATTCTTTCTACATTTCCAGCTAAATAACAATGTTTTCTATATTTCGAGCTAAATTACAATTCTTTCGACATTACAAGTGCCACAAAATACAAACACTTTAAAACGGATAATTGAAATACACAAACACTTAAACACTACAAACACTCAACTTTATTTCTAACTCTAAATCTTGTATTAACTCATACAACTCATACAAAGAATATTCAAGAATATTAAAAAAAAAAATCATTCAAACGACCTCACTGGGTTGTTTGGGCCATTTCCAAAATGACCTCCCTCATTCGTTTGGGGCATCTTCAAAACGACCTCACTGGGTTGTTTTAATGTTTTTCAAACAATACTTCATTTTGGAGTCCAAACAACTTGCATTGTATAATAATCAATAATATAAACCACAAATTATTCAACAATAACAACCATACTAATTATTCGACAATAGAAACCACAAATTGATAAACTAGAGTTGAATTAAAAAAAAATACACTCACAAAAATTAATATTCAAAACTTAAGAATCCTTGTTTACACCAACAAAATTATCCTTGTCTGCACTCCACAACAACCTAATTGAATCAACAAGGTCAAAATCTCCAAACTCCAACTCCAACTCCAACTCTCAAACTCAACTCCACAACGTCGGCCAAACTCAATGTCTACAATGAGTGTTAACAATGGTGGTTAGAATGCACAAAATCAAGTTTTTTTTTTTTTTGATTTTTGATTTTTTTTTTTTTGGTGAGTGTGCGCGAGAGAGATGATACTGGTTGAAAAAGTTGTTCCCGATTATGCGCGATTTAGGTGGGGGATGTATTGGGCTTGTTTTGGACTTTGTTGTTTGGGCTTGGGCTGGAGCCTCTGCCTAATCCAATTCATGTGGCGCCCAATATAGGACTCAAATTATATGCACATACATCTTTGTTGGAATTGTTGCTAAACATTAAGGCTGTGTTTGTTTAGTGGCAAATGGGGGTTGCAAATAAAATTTTTCCACTAGATGCACCATTTGCTAGTGTTTGGGTGTATTTAAGGACACTGGCAAACACTATTCTATGTTTGCCAGCAAATGATATTTTCCCACTAGAAGTGGGAAAATAGAATCCAGCTCCCCCCTAAACTCTTTTGCCACCCCTTATTTTCCCACTAAGGCAACAATAATTTGCCACCACCTTTCACACTCTCTTTCACAGCCACAACTCTCTCAAGCCCTAGCTCTCAAGAGGTAATCGCTCGCTCTCATCTCCTCTCTCTCTCGCTCTCCTCTCATCTATCTCTCTTCATTTGCTCTCCTCTCTCACTTCTCTCGGTCGTTCTCTATCTCTCCTTCATTAATTTTTTGTCTCTCTCTCTCTAATTAATAGCATCTATTTTTTTTTTTTTTGTTGGTTACTTTCAGAAATTGAAGAAGGTTGCTAGTTCTTTGCATCAAGTATAAATTCGGTTTTGGACTATTTTTTTAATTAAGGATGGTATTGTTGCTAGATTTGTTTAGAACTCTTGCTAGGGTTTGTTTAGAACTATGCGTTGTTATTGTGTTCTGGCAATAGAGTCTCTTTATCTTACTATGAATGAATAGGATTTTAAGATTAATTTAAAGACATGACCATTGGATTTTCCATCTGTTCTTCTAATACTTTTCATCAAATTCACACTCACGCATTTGGATTAAAAAACATAAACCACAAATTGTTATGTCCGAAAGTTTTGGAAACCTTGCCATTTTGCGTGTTGGGCATTTCAGAAACGACGGTAACATATTTTATTAGTAGACTTCAATACTGATGTAAAGTGGACAAAATAATAAAGATGATCATATTAATTGTCTAGTGATTAGTATTGTACTATTGTTTAAGCCTTGATGCTGAAGCATCAGACTCCTTTGACATATAGTTAGGTATTTGTTTAAATAGAAAGATAAGTGCAGTTTTGATCAATAATTAAAATGACTACAGATAAAACAAAATCATGGCATCGCCGGCACAAATCGTTTGTAAGGGCAACCATTAAGACTATGATATGTTACTGGCTTTAGCATTAATATAAGTTCGTTTCAAGACTCATTCATAGGATCTTTTCCTTCATAGTGGAAATGCCTCGAATTGGGTGTTTTAGAGGGTTTTATGTGTCATTCCACTACACCAAAACAGGATATTTGTAACGCACACATTTTTTAATTTGTAACAGTTTTTTACCGTTAGTGTATTTCTTCTGCCTTTTTGCCGTGAAGAATGATGGTAAAGCGTTAGTTTAATTGCCAATGAGATTTGAATTAATTTCTAACGGTTTTATGTTATTTGGTCGCGAAATTTTATCGTTAGGCAAACGTTAACAGTGTAAAAAAAATTAAAAATTAACTGAAAATTATAAATTTGGGAACGAGGGAAATTCTGGGAACAACAAAAAAGCTCCTCTCGAACTCTCTCTCAACCATCTCTGAAATCTCTAATAATCTAGGGTTTCACTGCTCGTTTGTCTCACTGCTGTCATTTAAAAGTTAAAACTAACGAATTTTGTTTTTTTTCTTAGTAAACTAAATTCTTTACTCCACTATTGTGCAAGTAATCCCACTTTACGGGTCTTGGTTTCGTGTTTACACTACGATTTGTTTTAAAGGTATGATTTTTTTCCCTTTATCATATTTTTCAATTAAATCTAGTAAATTTGGTGGTCTTTTCTTATGAATGGGTAGATTTCCAAAATGTAGTTGTGCTCTTTCTTTATTTTGTAATTTTATCTTTTATTTTAATTTTAATTTTTAGATTATGATATTCAGTATGGTATTCGTGTGATCCCCATTCCTGAATTTTGTGTGGGCTTGAGTCTTTTAATTCAGTTATAAATTCAATCAACTGTTAGAGTATGCCATTGTGGGTTTTCTGTTTGTGTGTATCAAAGTATCCATCCTTTCTTCCATGGTAATCGAATGTTGCTTAGCCAGGAATTCACTCTAAATTTGCAACTATTAATTGACACATCAAGTGTTTTCCGTTTAGTGTATAATGTTCCTATTTGGTTGTTTCTCTGATTGATTTTTTCCAGTGAAGTTGTTTGAGCCCGTACTTATCCAGAAGTTGGGGTGCGAAATGTTTGTGGAGTGTTGCTTGTTGTTGGTATTTGATAAGATAATGTGCACCCAAAATGGGAAGGCAGTCAGGTATAGACCAATGAAAACTTATCTGAGGGTTTGGGGTTTGGAAGAGATTAAGTATATCACTTAATATAAATCACTACTTCAGGTTTGGATTTTTCAGTTGTTTCTTGTATTATGTAGTTTTGTTTTATCTGTGGGTGAAGTTTTTCTCCAAAATTGCTTATACTTTCACAAATACTTAGTTATTTTGGAAGAAAGATATTTACTATTTTTATAGTATGCTATCAGGACCTTGACTAGAATACATACTAGGAAACTGTTAGATTTGCATCTTATTCGTACATTCTAGTGGTTTGTTAGTGTTGATTTTCTTTTATCATTGTTTATTGTTACTTGAGCCACGTGTTTGTGTCGAAAAAGATGTTGTGTTGTATGTACATGTCCAACTTAGAATATGTCCATGTTTTGTGGTACTTTTTGCTTCAGCATCTCTCACTTTTCTGAGGGGAAAGAGGATATCCCTCGTAAGACTGATAGATAATAGCTGGGTTGTTGTTGATGTTTTCGAGAAGATCAACTGTTAGTCCTTAAACTAGAGGGACATATATTGACAAAAAGGTAAGATTGCTTTCATACTTAGACTTTCTCTGTTCATACATTGCTTTCATTATTTAAAGCTGGACAATAATTTATTAAAGCTGGTAAAGAGAAATAATATCCTTAGAAAGGGATGTGTATGTATTTTATTCATTTTTCTCTATATCCTTGATTATTTTTGCTGGTTTAATATATATTAAATAAAATTGGGGACTTATGTGAGGGTCTCATCATGCAGAGTTAAACACCCACGACTTTTAATCTTCAGACTCAATGCTTTTAAGGCATGCATGGACTTGTTCCAAAAGGTAAGACAACAAGGAATCGAGCCAAAGGTAAGAATGTACAAGAGCTTGATTAATATTATCTTTCAAATTTGTAATCTGGTAGGTTATATAATCTAGATTGCAAGTTATTACTGATTCATTTCAGTTAGAATCACCATTAAACCAGTTCTTCTTTGTCTCCTAAAGTTTGACATTGAATTAAGGAGGTGTGTTATTAAACCGAAATATACAAGACTTGTGTTGCAGGTCTTTCAAAGCGGACTTCTTGCCGGGTCTAACTTTAGCTAGAATTTGTCTTAGTTAGAGTGGGTTTTGGGATATAGTGACGTAGAATGAAAAGTTAGTTCTCTGAATCTATTTTCTAAAGGTTCCAGTTTCATAGTATTTGGATATCCGAGTCAGGAGTTACGCATGTCCAAAGATGGCATTCTAGCCTGCCCGAAAAGCCGCTACCGGGCCGGATTCAGCGCTCGATTTTGTAGTAGTTAGAGTTAGATTTGTGTTTTAGTGATCTTGTCAATAAAGTTAGTGCTTTGTATCTACTTTCTAACGGCTCTAATTTCATGGTATTTGGATTTCTGAGCTGGGAGTTACAGTTATCGAAAGGTGGACTGTTCCAACTGAAATTTCAGTGTACTGGACTGATTTTGAGTTAAATTTAGACATAGTTAGAGTCAAATTTAGGTATCCTCTACGTATGCAGAAAAGATAGTTCAATGTGTCTGTTTTCTAATGCACCAAGTTTCATTGTATTTAGACATCTGTGTGAGAAGTTATGTTTTATGAAATATGGCCTGTAACAAGCAAACAAGTGCTATACGCACAATCTTCACTTGTGTCGAGCAAGTTACTTGCTTTGAACGGGTGTACAAGGGGAAGGTAAGTGGTTACTCTAATATATTCATATACACGGTTTATTAATTGTAGGCTTGTTAGAATGTTGAGTACACTAGGGATAAAAGCCTTCAATAGTTTGGTATGATATATGTCAATTTGAATGAACCGAGATGTAGTCTTAAAATTTTATATATAACCCACATAAAATATATCAAACAGGAATACGATTGCAAGAATTGTTTTCTGAATGTGTTTTTTCTTTTAAGGGTCTTAATATTCTTAATGTGTATAAGTTCTATAAGGTATACAACTAGTTTTTTTAGTGTGATTATTTTATTGGATTTCGATTACAGATCCATAATCAACAGGTTCGAAACTGAAGGTGAATATCTTACTCTTTGGACTGGTTCTATACCTTGGAAAGTGAAGGTGAATATCTTACTCTTTGGATTGGTTCTATAGCTTTTCATTTGTATTTTAGCGATATGTTTTAATTTTCTGTCAAGCACTTTGTTTCTTGGGTGTCATAGTGTTTTTTGGTACACCAAGTTTATATATCCATTTTTTCTTTGGCTGACTTCTATTTCCATTTCGATATGTAGTGTTCCTTTTCTTATGACTTACTCGGCATGTTTGCTCTTGCTTGTAAATTGTAATGGATCTTTGATCTTCAAGGAATCATTGAACCCAATCAGCATGGATGTGTTGTTTATCATTTTTTGCGCTAATCTGATTAGGAAATCTTGATGTTTGAAAGCCCCAATTCACACCCTCATTCATTAGACTAATAATCTTACTCAATGAATATGCTCTTACAATAAACCTTCACAAATCACAGATTTACTCTTAATCACAGCTGTACTTAATATGTTGTTATCTGCAATGATACTTAATCGCAAATTGCATTCTTAATAATCACAGATTTACTCTTAATCATAGTTTAAGGAACATAATGCTACACCGAACTATGAATTCGGACTTTAAATTAGCTGGTGTTTTTTTGTTCTTAAGCTCCTCAATCGAAAATAGCAAATCAAGTGGCTATTTGTTTTGTCTAATCACCTAAACCGCTTTGTTTTTGCATGTTCTATAGATGCTTTCAATCTCGATGCAAAGTACTACTTAGTTTATATTTTCCTGTCATTTGGAGTTTGTATTACCTTTCTTGAATTCAGAATTTTCACACATGCAATAATAAATGGTATAGTCTACAAAGTTTTGGATGTCTATGTTAATTACTTTCCCTTTTCTTCTCTAAAATTATCTTTCCCGCTAGTATGCATTTGTTCCCTTAAGTTTTCAGTTGACTTTTTGTACCCTTTTTCACTAAAAAGAAACCTTTACTTTTGGATAAGTGCATTCAATTGATTACAATACCCTAGCCATGAGACATGGAGATATTTGGAGAATTTGTTGGTATCATGTGTTCCTATATTGGTGCACTTATTTTAATTGGTCAACTTTCATATTTTGTATATCAACTTATTTATCTATTTATTTACTATTATTTATAATATTCGAATTGAGTTATTCTTATTGCTAAGCGTGTGTTTGTTTACAAGTATGAAGTATGTGGGAAAAAAATTACTTTGAAAATGTTGGTATTGGAGTTTCACTAATAAGCCCGGTGGTGGCTCATCCGCCGCTTTGGCTATTGAAAGTGGAGGTGGGGCACCGTGATATCGAAGAAAGGAGAGGGGTTTTGCAAGGAGGGCAACCACCTAGATGTCAAGTTGAAGGGTGTAAACTAGACTGAGTGATGTTAAGGCTTATTACTCAAGGCATAAAGTCTGTGGTATGCATTCCAAGACTCCTAGAGTTATTGTTAATGGTTTGGAACAAAGGTTTTGCCAGCAGTGTAGCAGATTTCATCTACTCACTGAATTTGACCAAGGAAAGCGGAGCTGTCGTAGACGTCTAGCTGGTCACAATGAGCGTCGAAGGAAGTCACAACCTGGATCTTTATTTACTTCGCGCTATGGTAGACTGTCGCCATCTTTCCAGGAAAATAGCAGCAGAGGTGGAGGCTTTCTGATGGACTTTACAAGACACCCGAAGGGATGATTGGCCAATCGTCAAAAACCGGCAATTGGGCGGATGGCAACCAAACCCATCTACCGGAAAGCTTCTTCCACACCAATGGCAGGGGCGCCCAGAAAATCCTCCAGCTATTGTCTACTCTCGGTCGTCCCGACCATATCCGCAAGGTGCGAGGGTGGGACAGTCTTCTCCAAATTACTAGAATACCTTCCGGTGAGTGTTTTGCGGGGGTCTCGACTCCACTCTCTCTCTTTCATCAAATCAACCATGGGGACCTCGAAGCCACATCCAATCTTGTTGTCAATAATTTGGTGAACGGTGAAGGGATATCCATGGCTCAATCTGACAACTCAAGGTCTTTGCGGTGACCAATTTCACGAAAGCAATTCGGTGGAGCTTTAAGGGCAATGAAGTTGGTGGCGGTTCGGTGAAATGCCACATGACTTTGGTCCGGGTCGGGTTTTCACAATCCATGAACAATCATTTCTCTGGTGAGCTTGAGATAGCTCAGGTGAGGTGATAAGGCATCACGGGAACTTGGAAACTCCGGGGCTATGGGTCTTCCACTTTCGTCAAAGACCGGTCTCTTTAAAGGCTCTTGGGCCGGGATATATATCTCCTCGATCCTAAGGGTGGCGTCTTCCATGCATTAATTTGAACTCTATCGTAGTTTATTTTCTACTTAACTTGGCATTACCCATTATCTTTTGAACTTCGGTGTGAACTCCTAATTTGTGGGTTGTTTATAGTTGCTTAGATCGATAATTAAGCAGCTAGCCTTGCCTTTTGGACAAAGATAACTTGCATTTAGGTGTTTAAATAGTTGTTTTCTGTTGAAAACTGAAAAGTGCATGTGTAGTGTCAGGACCAAAATCCTTATGCATCTGGTTATTAATCTAAACTTTTAAGTATGCATTTTTTTCTTTGTATGAATTATGTATTGCTGGTAACATGGTCTATTTAATGAGCCATGTCTTGATGATAACCAATTTTGGTTTTCCTCCTAATAACCTATCCGTGCATTGACACCTTATAGGTTGATACTCAAGTTTCTATTCCTATAACAATCTGGGTAAACGATTATATGGGTTAGATGGCTCTTTCTCTAGGCAAGCTTTCCAGTTTGGAAGGTTTTGTGCACCAGGTATCATCATGATCTCACCCGTGGATTAGGTTCGATATACCTATTATTGAAGTTAACATTGCAAATTCTATGTAAGATGTATTTCAGCGTAGCATGCCATAAAGTAGTTGGTGTCTCATAAAGACTAGTTTTGAGATGGCCATCAAAGAAACGTATATATGCACTACACCAAAATTGGATATTTGTAACGCGCACATTTTCTGATTTGTAACAGTTATTATGCGTGATGCAGAATACAAAGGTACATTATGGAAGAATTATAGGAATCTAGTTTATTGTTGGATATTTTCTTTGAGTCTAATCCTTTAATATTTTCATATTGTTGAACCATTTACGGCTCGTTATGTTTTTGTTTTGGGCGTTTGAAATTTAAAGTATCATTAGGTTGTCTCACTTTGAAATGGACTTAAACTATGTCAGGATGCAGGAGTCAGTTGGTGATAAAGATCTCACACCATTAATCGACCCTTGATACAACTGAGCAGTAATTTAAACACTAGCCTAAGACTCCAAGTCCACGTTTCTTTTCAAGTAATATCTCTTTTGTGCGAATTAAATTCTATTTACTTATTTGAAATAGGGTAATAAACTATACGATGTTTGTCCTGAATGGACTATATTCTACAGGTAATGTGATAATTTCTCACAAGCTCATTATACTAGCTATGGGCTCTGAGCCTCTGACCAGTCTTAGGCTATGGGCAAGAGATAAAAAATATATGGTCTGATGAAAAGCTTTAGAGGAAGCTTCCTATGAGGAGAAGCGGAGTAAGCTGTCTTGCAATAACTTGCTTTCAGCAGAGGTGAATACATACATCCATTTGTAATCAAGTTTATAGTTTACATCCATTTTTGTTATTTTTCCTACCTTCTAGACTTTTTAGAAGCTTGTGCAAAATTTGACTAGTAGCATAATAGCTAACATGCAGTCCAAACTTGTAGTCAATTGGCTTCTTTGGCGGCACTTTCGGATAAAGGTAAATATTATTCTTATTGCTTTTACATGGCTGTTCAAGCTCATCCATATCATTTGGTTGGCTTCTCTTTATTTGGTGATGCTTAACAAGATTGGATGGGCTCGCGGTGTGGTAGATTTAATGAGTTATCTTCTTCTCAACAACTATAACAATATATAGAAATGTTTCAGTTCAAAAGAGAGACATAATCAGTTTTAGGACAAGTAGGGTGTTGATCCTACAAATAGTGATAGTTACAGATATAGTGATGTTCCTTTAATGGGGTTTTCTCAATCTTTATTAGCAAATTAGCATTGTGTTTTTGAGTTTTGTACTTGAATTTTCTTAACCTAGTTGTTGAAATATCTATTAGGGATAAATTCTGACAAGCCTTTAGCCCCTCGTGCGAAATTTCTTTTCATTTTCGAGTACAGAAGGCTTATATCTGGTAATATTATACAATGTTTGTTTTTGTATCTTTTTCTTTTATTCACTTTGGTCCAAGAATAGATCTATTCAAGGGTCTCGTTGTATATTTGAACGGATGCATCTCTGTTTGGTGATGTATTGGAACGTAAATGGAGAGCAGCAACAGGAGACCTAGCAGTTAATGAAAGGTAAGGTCCTCGTGTGGTTTTCTTTCGTTTCATATGTCACAAGTGTATGGGTGTTAGAATATTCATGAGTTTTGTTTTGGAAGATGAGTTCTTACATATGAGTAGTGTGAATGTATGGTGTATATATATTCGAAGTGTGGTATCTATGGTTGGAACTAATAGAGGTGTATAACAATGATATAAGTGGAAGTGATGTATATGTTGTTTTCATTTTAATTTTGGTATATAATTTATAGTGTCCTTATGATTCGAGGATTGGTTATTTGACTTAACTGGCATTGGTCGAGATGGTTAAGTAGCTGGTTCTACGAATCAATAAATATTTGAGTAGTTGGGTTTACGACCGAAGTATGAGGTTTTAATATATGTTATGAAAGTATATTATTTGATTTTCAAGTTATAACAGGATTTATGTCTATGAAATGTTGAAAATACAGAGGAGATTTTGCGAAAATTTTATGTTTTTCATCAAGGTGTCTAACAAAGTTATAGGGTTTTGGGGCGGTACATAAACTTTCGTGTCTATACTATGCTTCTATTGCTACTAGTCTGCTACCACTCTCTTTTTTGAATTATGAAGTTTGAGTATAAGGAGCTACTACTTAAGAATAAGATATATATAAATATATAAGTATATATCTATACATATTTGTTTTCTACTGCCTGACTCTCTTTTATTTATTTCTATTGGTGTATACGATGAAAGGGACTTTTTTGATGATACCATCCCAAAGTCATCCCCTGATGCTTGCAACTATTGAAGGTAGGAGTTCTGTACAAATGACGTGAGAGCTTGAGTTTAAAGACAAGTCCCATTGATTTGGAAAACAATGTGTATTTCATTCGTAGCAAGTCTTATTTATGAAAAGACATTTTTGTGATATTATTTTAATAAAAGATTATGTGATTGGATGTATTTGTGAGATTTCTTGTTTATGTTATGGACGATTGTAGAATACCTAATAAGTGGGGGCATCTTCATGCAGGCTCAGTAGTCTCCCAGAAAGGGTGGTTTTGGGGGAAATTATTTTTTTTTACATATGAAATAGTTTTGTAACGGTGGAAAACCGTAACTAAGCTTTGTAATATGTAACACTTACAAAGCAACAAAACCGTTACCAAAACGTTACAAATTCTATAAATTAGTAACACAAAAAAACGTTACTAACTTTATAAAATCGTTACTGTTGTTAGAAAAGAGTAACACAAAAAAGTGTTACTAATTTTATAAAACCGTTACTGTTGTTAGAAAAACGTAACGGTCAAAAAGCGTTACTAACTCTATAAAAACCGTTACTATTGTTAGAAAAGAGTAACACAATTAAGCAAAGAAAACCGTTAGCAAATATTTTTAGTTATGGAAAAAACCGTTACAATAAATAATTATGTAACGGTTTAAAACCGCTACTTAATATTAATAAATAACTAATTAGAAACGCCAAAATTGTGACAAAAAAAACCGTTACTAATATTTTTAGTAACGGTTTCTGGCCGTTAGGAATGTCCTGTTTTGGTATAGTGTTCACCGCATAAATGCCTCGAATATTAGGTTGCTTTAAGCATGCTATAGAAACTACAATCAAAGATTAGAGAAGTACTTCAAATAAGGGATGGTTAGATGGAAGTGATGTGAGATTGAGACTTTAGATGAAGTGTTATTGCGTACTTAACGTACTAAATATTCATTTTTTATTTTTTTTAATTGTTTGGTACTTTGGTTAATGTTAAGCGGTAAAGTCGATTGGCATGTTGCTTTATTGGGTGCTTTTTTCCATACAGATGTCGGTGTTTTCTTTATTATTTGTGAATCCAAACAATTATTTTCTTTGGAAGTCGATTATTTTCTTTATTTTTTGTTTCAAACTAGGTATGGCAAGTGGTGGTGTTAATCCAATGAGTGGTAATTCCCGAGTTACATGGAATACCAATATGGAAGCGATCTTGATTGAGGTGTTGTTGGAAGAGACTTCTAGTGGGGGAAGGAACACTTATATTGCCATTAATTGGTGGACGACAGCGAGCTTGAAGCGAATTGCTAATGAAATAAATCGACGACTAAATATGACTCTTGTATCTGACAATGTCCGATCAAAGTTAAAAATAATGAAGAAAGATGGGACACTTGACCAAGCAGGGTTGTGAGGCTTTGGTCTATCTTGGGGTGGTCATGTTTTGAAAATAAAACTTGTTTGTATTTGGAGTGCTAATTTATTTTAGATATTACTATCTTGGGTGCAGTTGATGGTACTGTGCTATGAATTTATGAACTTATGAACTCTGTCTCTTGTGTTTTGGGACTGTGTTCATTATGAACTCGTTACTTCTGTCTCTTTTGAAATTATTTTGAACTTGTTTGTGTGTGCTAGTGGAGGTGCTGAGTGTGCTGAAATTAATATGTCTTTAATTGTTAATAATCATGCCAAATATTTTCATAGATCATATTGTGAAATCTATATAACTTTAAGAACGTTGATATATGATTTTGTATATGTGGATATTGGACACACAATTAATAATTTGTATACCTTATTAATTTTTTATTTTTTGAGATATTGTAGAATGATGACCGAACGTGAGCGTAGGTTAGTGGCATTTCTACTTATAATTATGGGTGCCCATATGATGATGACATGGTGGTATAAGAGAAGGTATATGGGGAGGTATATGGTGGTATTTCTACATGGTATAAGAGAAGATATTTCTACATGGTGGTATATGGAGAGGTATAGGCCTAGGCGTAGGGCTCCACCAACTCTTACTAGAGCTCCTCGTACGAATTGTGATCAAGTGCGGAGAATTGTTTTGCGTAAGATGTATACAACCACTGACCGATTCTGCCATGAGCAGTTGAGGATGAGACGGTCAGTGTTTTGTCGATTATGCAATCATTTGCGTGGTCATGGCCAAGCCGATAGCAGACATGTTACGGTGGAAGAGCAAGTGACCCTATTTCTCAACACAGTTGGGCTTGATATATATGCGTAATTGGAATGAAACATTTCAATTCTTCCGTTCGAGAGAAATAGTACACCGCTATTTCCATGTTGTGTTGGCTGCAATCCCTCGTCTATTCAGAGAGTTAGTAAGAAATGTTACCGCTGAGAACTCTCCTCGCAAGTGTTCCAACACACATCATTGGCATTGCTATTTTAAGGTGAGTCAGCTTTTGGAAAATTTGTTAGGATCATTTTGATTACAAGGTTTGGTAGTTTAGTCAATCTTAATCAAGTTTTTTTATGTTAGGATGCGGTGGGTGCGGTTGATGGTACACACTTTCAAATTAATTTACCATTGGCGCAACAGGCTAGGTATCGTAATATGAAAGGTCAAGTCACCCAAAATGTGTTGGTAGCTTGCATATTTGACATGAGATTCACATACGTGCTTGCAAGGTGAGAGGGATCCCGCCACGATGGAAGGTTATTGAGGAGTGCAGTGTCTCATCCAGGGCATAAACTTACTATTCCAAATGGTAAGTACTATCTTGCTGATGCTGGGTTCGCTTTACCGCCAGGGTTTCTCACGCCTTACCGTGGTGTGTAGTATCATCTTAGAGGGATAGGTGAAGTTCAACCTGAAAATCATAAAGAACAATATAACTTTTGCCATTCGTCCTTGCAAACTGTCGTTGAAAGGACAATCGGTATCTTGAAGAAGCGATTTGCTTATCTAAGGCATCCAGCTTTCCACGACCCCACGACACACACAAAGGTAATCCTTGCATGTTGTGCATTGCACAATTTTTTGTGAGAAGAAGATCCTAGCAGTACTTTGAGTGATGAGGAAGAAGAGGATGACAACACTCTTAATGCTCCAAATATGAATATTGATATGCAACCAGCCACTGGGTGGACTAATTTTCAGGATAAGTTATCAATTGCAATGTGGGAAGATAACGATGTGGAGTAATCGTTGTTAAGATTGTGTAATAAACATTATGATTTTAGTAGGATGTTTTTGTAATATACATTATGACTTTATTATGGTGTTCTTGTTTTGTTGGATAATGGTTTTACTACTTATAATATTTTATTGTCTCGACCTTCTTCTACAGCTTTGTACTTTTATTGATATGTAATATTGTTTATTGATTATGTTTGTTTGCTATTTGATATGTTTGTTTGCTATGTTCATCGTTGGTTCATTGCTTCAAACTAGGTATGGTAGGTGGTGTAAGTACTCCTTTGAATGGTGTTGACAATAGAAAATGGAAGAGATCAGCCCAAATTAGATGGTTTCCCAACATGGAAACCATTTTGGTAGAGGTATTGTTAGAGGAGTTAGCTAATGGGGGCAGGAGGGCTGATAATGGGTGGAGGAAAGAAAGCTTGAAGCGTACTGCTGATGAAATCAATTCACGACTTGGCATGAATCTTGTGTCTGACAATGTAAGATCAAGGTTGAAAACAATGAAGGCTGCTTGGGTAGTTACCAAACATGTAGTCGATGCTAGTGGGTTTGGTTTAGCTTTCAACAAAGAAACCAAGAGAATTGATGTGGATGATAATGCATGGGAGAGTTACATAAAGGTAATAAAATATTCTATATATTTTCTTTGTAAATTTTTGGGGTGTCATATTAATTGATATATTGTGGGATATAGGCTCATCCTGGGGCAAGTAGTCTTAAGCAGAAGATGTTTCCCTTCTATGATGAATGTTGTATTCTTTTTGGGAATGACCATGCAACTAGAGAAGGGGGTAATACTGGGTTCGATGATATGGAAACAGATTCGGGAGGTTAGTTGATTTTGAAGTAAATAGAGTTGATTTTTGTACATCTAACTTGTTATGAAATTAACTTTTTGTTTCTATAACTTGTTTAGATAATATTGAGGAAACCCAAGGAAGTGGGGGTGATGCACCTGAAGTTAATGAGAGCGAAGCTGATGGTGTTGCTACTTCTCAAATTAAGAGTGTTCAGAATACCAATACACCTACTGCCAAGAAATCTAGGAAGTCTCGGTTCTTTGAGGATATACCCAAACCCCCTTCGTTTAAGGTGTTCACTGTTACGGTAGTTGAATTAGCCAAGGCCTTGAAACTAGCAGAACCTGTACCAGTAGTAGTTGCCCCAAAGCCAATAGAATTGTTGAAGGATGTTTTGCATTCTCTTCCGGATATGAATCCGGAACTTTACCTACGGTCACTTGACTTGCTGGCAGTTGATTTTCCACTAATGGAGGTCTTCTTGGGCCTTGAAGAGGATATCAAGGCTGCTTGGTTGTTTAGGAAGCTACACCAAGTAGGTCTTTGAGCCGACCTTGTTAAAAAGGTTTTATGTTGGCAAGTTGCAACTATATTTTGGCTATTACTTTGTTTTTTTTGGATTTATGTTAAGTGGACTTGTTGTTAACTATATTTTGCAACTATATTTTAAGTGGACTTGTTGTTAACTATATAGGCCTTTTGCAACTATATTTTGGGTATTACTATTACTATGATATATTATTGTTAAGTGTGTGTGTGGTGGTATGAAGTGTAGAGGAGTGGTGAAGTGTGTGTGTGTGCGTTGCTACTGCTGAGTGGTGTAGTGTGTGGTGAGTGGTGAAGTGTGTGTGTGTGCGTTGCTGCTGCTGAGTGGTGAAGTGTGTGTGTGTGTGTGTGTGTGTGTGTGTGTGTGTGTGTGTGTGTGTGTGTGTGTGTGTGTGTGTGTAGTGTGTGGTGTAATGTAGTGTGGTGGTGGTAAGTGTTGAGTGCTGAGTGGTGTAGTGTGTGCTGGTGGTGGCTGTTATTCCTACTACTGTTACTGATGGTGTGTGGTGGTGTGAAGTGTGTGGTGTAGTGGTGTGTGGTGTGCTACTGCTGGTGGTGGTGTGTGGTGTAGTTTAGTAGTTGTCAATTCTTCGCCGGGTCGGGCGGTGGTGGCTGCTGCTTTGGAACATGCCACACACAAATTTTGTCAGAGTTCTAGATCAGCAACAATAGATTTTCTGGTAGTTTTGAGTTTGTCAGAGTTAGAATGAGTGCTGAGTTGTAGATGAGTGCTGAGTGGTACAGAGTGTGTTGTGTGCTGAGTGTGCTGTGTGCTGAGTGTGCTGAGAGTGCAAAGTGTGCTGAGTGTGCTTTGAGTGTTGGGAGTGTGCTAAGTGCTGAGAGTGTGCTGAATGTAGAGAGTGTGAACTTGGTTTGTTGGTTTGTCTCTCTGGTTTTGTCCAAGTGAGAATGATTGCAATTTACCAATTCTGAGTAAATATGAACTTCTCTTAATTTGCTTTTGTGTAAGAATAAGGGTAATTAATTATATGTCAAATACATGTAGTGGAGATCCAAATGGATAAATTTGGATGTTGTTGAAGGGTTGAGAAGGATTCCTCCAGTCAGGAGTTATTTGATCCAAGAGAACTAGTCTTGGCACTAGCAGCTTGGTCCACAGACACACTCAAAGATCACTCGGTCATTTGGTTCCAAATCTGGTCCATTCCGAAATTGAGTTACCCAACCATCCAAGCTGATAGAAGTAATTTAAATTTCTGGCAGAGTTAGCTCCTCCACTCGTCTTCTTTATTTCTATGGATGCGGAAACAGCTTCCTCTGCTCTCTTCAAAGCCATCTCTTTCTCCAATCCAAAGAAGAATACCCGGCCACTTCGAACTGTGCATTGGTCGCAGCACTTGCTTCATCACCTATCCCTTGGTGCATTTTCTTTACCCTTATATGGAGAAACTTTGGAGTGTTGGTGGAAAATGTGTGTGCTGCCCATTTTACACCGTATCCCTCTGAGTTCAAAATAAAATGATTGAAGATATTAGACAACTAAAGATTCCTCCACTTTGAGTTCTAGGATACAAAGTACTCTTTTGGGTCATTTGATTTGATTGTGATGTTGCTAAGTTAGTACAAAAAATATATATAGTAGTAAATGAACAGCAAGTGGCTGACATATCATATTTAGTAAATTGTGGATGTATCATATATGTTGTTAGTAAAAATCATATTTAGCATATTTAGCAAGTGACCACTGAAATCATATTTAGCATATCTAGCAAGTGATCACTAATATCATAATTAGTTGTGTTTTCATTTATTTTATGCATGTGGCCTCCATTATTTTATATATATAATTGTTTTCTATAGCCTTTTGTATGTTGTAAAAATAATTGTATGTTCTATGGCCATTTTCTAATATGATCACGTATAGGAATGGGAAAACATGTGTGTTACGTAGTACTCGAGGGAAAGAATCGCGGAGTGTACACAAATTGGGATGACTATAAAGCCCAGGTGAATGGTTATAGTAACGCAGATTACTATGGATGTAAGTCCGTAAAAGAAGTTGAACATAGATTGGCCACTCACCTTCAGCGTAAGATGTCTTCGAAATCCATTATTCGTAGGTGCACACGACCTCCCCAAGTGCTAGCTTCTCATGTTCCACATGCACCTCACATAGAAGTTTCATATGCACCCATCCAAGAGACCAAATTCACAACCTCCCCAAGTGCTAGCTAGCTTCTCACGTTCCGTATGCACCTCACATAGAAGTTCCATATGCATCTCACATAGAAAATATGAGAGGTCATGTAGCTGAGCAACGCGACGATTGGGTCTACGTCCGCTACTTGGTCATGGTGTTTTTAGTTATTTTAATTCTTTGTAATGATCAAATTACTATTAAGTCTTGTAGTTATACTAGTTTGATATGTCCTGTAGAGTCTTCTAATTAAATTTATGTTTATGTGGTCAGAATCGACATTTGGACCAAGTTTGTTTTACTAATTATCCTAATGCACTTTCTTAACTTGTCATTGTTTTAAGTATATTAACTAAATTTGTATGCTTATTAATTAAATATGGCAATGCGATGGACAATTGAGATGGACAATGTTCTTATCGATATATTCCATGACGAGCTACTTCTAGGTCATACGAATGAGAATGGATTTCTTCCAATATCAAAAGAGCGTGCAAGAGAAACACTCCAAAACACATTTATATTTGGTATCGACTTGACTATTAGTCATATAACTCAATGAGTTAAGACCTTAAGATGGATAACACGCGATATTGCTAGTACGTGTAACTATACAAGAGTGGTTTGAATGGAGTTATGAAGAACAGAAGATCATAGCTAAAAATGAGGTTTGGGGTCAAGCCATAGCACGTGATCCGAGTATGGAAAAGTATAGAAATAAAATTTATCCAAGGCACAGTAATATTTTATATGTGTTTGGATAACAATAGTTGTTAAAGTGTAATGCACTTTGACTTTATTTTATGGTTGTTTCAAAAGACACTATTACTATTAATGTTGAGTTGTATTGTTTTTAATTATCTTTATTTTGTATTTTATTTTTAGTTTTTTTTTAGACTATTGAATTTGAAAACAAAAAAATATATATTTCTAAAAAGTTGAAAATTATTTGCCATGGAAAAAAAACAATGTAAACAAACACTGGCAAAACTGACAAATCCATATTTTTTCACTATAAATTTTTACAAACAAATACTGGCAGATTGAAATTTTTCCACTACAAATTAGTCTAACAAAACTCTAATGGAAAAATACTGGCAAATCTAATATTTTCACCCTATAAATTTGCCACTAAACAACACACCCACTAAGCTTTGAAACAAGCTGAACAAGTCTAATATTTTCCCCCTGACGTTTGCCACTAAACAAGTCTTACATGCTCTTATTTTGTAACTCTTTGTTCGCTAGTTATAGGACTAACCATCACTAGGGCACTATTGCATGCCTACAGATCGACCTATTTCTTTACTGAGGACATTATCTTTGTTCTCTGTAATCTAGTTGTCATGGATTCTCTGTACTTTACTAGTCAATATGCACACGCAATGGGTGTTCGTTCCAGGTGGTGACAGAGAGCAATGATGAAGATGGACCTACCACATGTTGATTGTTGAGTACTAAACTCAATTACGTAATCAGATAGTTTAATTCCCTTTATACCCTACAATACCACAAATGTTATAATATTTAACAAAAACAGTCATTGAAATTTAAGATAGAAAGGAGGGGCAAAACTGTTAAAAAATGGTTGAAGAATTATATAAAAGAAGACAAAATCTAAAATACGCCTGCTTATGGTACACATGCCATCTGGGCCTGCAGGCCCTCCACCAGTAAAAGGTGAAAGTGTATTGCATGGCAGGATAATGGATCTAAGTTTTTCTAATCCTACGTACTCGTACAGCAAGTGCATGCTAGAAATGATACTAAATAAAAATGATACTAAATAACTATTGTGGGACTGTAACCCAAGGGTGCGATTTTTAAAGTAATTTAGATCATACTTCAAAATATTATAATATATCGCAATAAATATTGAGATTTCAACAAAAGATATATAAATATCGTGATATGCTTAGAGATATATATAATTACAAATATTGATGATATTATTGATATTTTATAATATATTGTGGTATTTGAAGATATTTAGTGATATTTTGTGTATATAACAATTTTATTTAATATTTATTATTATATTTCAAATAAATATAAATTATATATTAAAAAATATCCACAATATCTATGATATTTTAGATATATCCACGATACATATCCATAAATCAGAAATTGATATTTTGCCATATTATGATATTTTGTACTATGGTTTAGATACTGCTAAGCAATCAGGCTTACGAATAAAACCATATCCTCGGACATTCTGTAGTATAAAACAGTTCCAAACATAGTACAAAATATCCCAATATATTGCAATATATATTGAGATTTCATAAAAAAATATATAAATATCACGATATATTTAGAGATATATACAACTGCAAATATTGGTGATATTTCAATAATATTTGGCGATATTTGGTGATATTTTATGTATGTAACAATTTTATTTAATGTTTATCATTATATTTAAAAAATATATAAATAATATATCATGATATACAATAAATATTCATAATATTTGTTGATATTTTAAATATATTAATAATATTTGCATGTGAAACAATATCAAATATCTCCAAAGAAATAGATATATCCACGATACATATCGACTAAATGCCTATATCCTGATATTTTGTACTATAATTGTAAGTAATGTTGGGGATATTTTCTTCATTGTATCTATGTGAATCTATTTGAGTTTTCGTGTTGATCTAATATCTTATAGCCTTAATCACTTGATTTTGCACCTCATCTACCAATTCAATGAATGAATGAATTACAAAACTATATTTTCTTCGAACATCTATGATTCGATGTGATTCTTGATTATTCGGGGTTCTGTATCTTGATGTAGAAAATAGTAATTGAGCTCCAAAAACGTAATTTGTGAATTATTCACCCAATAAATATGTGTTAAGCTTAATAATCAAATCGAAAGATGAAGACGTCTTTGGGAGCAAAAACAAAATGTAACATCAAAGTACTGTTAAGATAAGCCCACTAAACGAACCCACTATATATTGTCCTCAATTTAGTTGGCACCTGAAATTTTGTGACCAGAGGGTCTTTCCTTTTGCGTGCTTATCAACCGTACGTTGCACACTTCAACTCACCACTTTCTCTTTATAATTTTTTTTGGTAAAAAATAAAAATAAAATACAGTGAAATAACGACAATTTAATTGAATCTTTTCCCAAGATATATCTTAAAGTTTTTATTATGCCGAAATGTACATAAGTGAGAACGGAAAATGCGCCTAAATATAAATTATATTTAGTTCGGAATTTCAAAAAATTTGGAATTCCGATAAATTTAAAAACCGAAATTCATTAAATTTCAACCCCTATTACATTTAGAATTTCGGAATTTCAAATATTTCAACTCTATATTAAGAATTCTGATTTTTTGAAAACCTATAATTTCAAACGAAATTTCAAAGTTTCATTCGGAATCACAAACTATGAATACAAGTTTCCTTCTTTTTCTTTTTTCCTTCGATAGTCAGTTATTTTGTTAAATAGATCTGTAATTTGTTGTAGTTTTTGCAGGTTTGATAACGAAGCTTTATGGACACCTCGAGATCGACCATACTAATGATAATAAGGTTGCTAAAATTGGCCAATCAGTTAGTTACTTAGTTATCAGTATATATATATATATGATATAATAAAACCATGGGTACAAAATTTGACCAATCACTCCGTTGGTCTGATATTAGAAGAGACTGTGTTTTGAGCTGGGAGATGCGCATAATGTAGCTTTACTTTTCTTGTTTACTAGTCTAGTTTTGTGTTGTTTCAGGTGCTTTTTTGTAGGAATACAGATCTGCCATCTGCCTGTAGTTTGTTCTCATGGTCGATTACAAAGGAAAAGGATAACCAAATAGGAATAATCTCCGTATTTACAGAGGGGAGGTGGCATACGCTCAAGTGTCATAGCTCGAAGTAGACATCAATTTGTCAGAATTTTCGTTTCCACTAAAATTCTCGGCACTAAAAACGTAAAAAGACAGTAGTACGGACACTTTCTTAACAGGATTTTTTTGACTTGTTACAATTTTGCAAATTTCGAAATTCTTGACTACGCTCCTAGATGAATTTGACAGTTCATGTCAAGGAGTATAATTTAAAATTTATATCTTCCTGAAAATTACGCGTCTAGATGCATTAATTTGACAGGATTAACAGTATACTTAAAGACGCTCTGATCAACTTTTTACATATACAAAATCTCACTTTAGATGATTCCTTGTCCTAAAAGATATCATAGGATCTCTAATAATTGCAAGTGAACCAAATTCTATTATCTCGCATTAGTTCTTTAATTGGAGCAAGTGGATTAAAGATAAAGTTGATTGAAATGGCAAGTTAGGTACTTAGTTTAAGTGGACTCCATGTTAGAAATACAAAAAGAAACTAAGCAAGAATGGTTAAACAAAGAGTGAGTGGAGGCAAGTGTACTGATAACATCACGGAATGAGGTACAGTCCCACTTTCTAATGGTCTGGGTGGGTGGAACTATGTAAGCGTACAATCATAATTAGGACAAAAATCGTTGTTAATAAGGCAACCTAGTTGAGACTTGAGACTAGGGAGACTGAGGGACTTTTGAAAAAGAAGTCAGATTTCAACGATGTATATTCCAGTTCTTTATCCTCTGCTAAAACTCTATTCGCGTTCTCAACACTATAATGGATACTATAATGGTATTGAGGCAGAGGCAAACGTGTTAGTGCGTCCATTTACCTCCATTGAAAAGAGTTTTGTGAATTTGGGAAGTGTAAAGTGTAAACTACGATTTACACCCTTATTATTGGAGATGTCTTTAGTGTTTGACAGAGTCTCTAGACTTTATAATTATTCCAGTCTTTGATAAGTTTACGAAAGGAGAATAGATTCCAACTACAACTAATGAATACACTGAGGCCGGGTTTTATTCTTGCTAATGTATATATCATTCTCAAGAGAAATTTCAATCACATGATAAAGCAGATTAGAACTACTTTTCCTATTAATTAAAGAAAATTAAATGATCGACATTATAATGTAAAATCGGCTTACTGATCTCCAGCAACATGGATCCCACTTTTGTCGGTGATTGATTCATTTTGATGGAAGTGATCGATTACCTTTTTATTCTTGGTTTTTTCTTGTCATGTATTCAACCTATTAATTAATATTGGAACGTGATAACACATGATTAAAGGGTAGAACTTCATTACACTCGATTGTGTTATAGAAGTTATATCCTAAATTCCTAATTCATTCAGAGTGAAACTTCCTTTTCCTCAAGGCCGGTTTCAGACCATGGACACTCAGTGCAGAGTACACAGTTTTTTTTCTCCATATATGAACATTGTATTTAAGATATTTTCACAACATACAAACCAAAAATGTGTAACATACAATTTGCACGGAAAGATGGGAAAAAATGGGCGTCATCGCACATTTATCATTGTGATGACGCGGCTGCAAGAGTTTCTTATCAACTCCATGATCGTGACCAGCAAATGCTTGTATCCAAATAGAGGAAGTAGTGAAAGTAGTTTAATTTGTTTGAGTTAAATTCTCTTCAAGCTGGAAAAAGAAAAAGTGCAAACAGACCTAACTTTTGACACACACATATATATATATATATGCATGTACTTCCAAAAATCCAAAGTTCCAAGTGAAGAGCCAAAGATCGAGCTTTTCCCTCTCTGTACGTATTGATCCAAGTGACATTATGAAAGCCTATTGCAATTGATATATCATATATCAATTCCAATTTTCTTAAATTTTGTTACAATAATCATTTTCCTAAATTTACTTGTAATGCTCATCTCAAATATATGGGGTTGGCTAAACAAACTTAAATAGTTTATGATAATTTAAATAATCTCAACTTATCTTGTTCTTATTAAATTAATACAAGACTTAAATTTGAACATTTTCCTCTAAAGTGTCCTCTTCTTTCAGAAAGCGTACATGTGACTACGAAAAAAATATGGAACATAATATTTACATGTACTAAGCCAATAAGGTTAAAAAAATCAATCATAAAAGGCAAATTCAACCATCATAGTATACGCCAAATCGAGCTATGTAATTATAAACAAATTGTGAGGGAGGTGGAGGTGGAGGCGGTTGTTGTGGCAGCTGCATTGGTGGTGTTTGCAGCTCTATAGTAATTTTGTCAAGCCGTGGAGGTTCACAAGGACATGGTAGCGCCATAAACTTTGGAATGTTGTCACCTGGCATTAAAACTGGTAAGCTTTCTACTTGCTTCCCCTTCAAATTCTGTTTCATATAAAATAAGATATCAATGTTAGTACGAATATTTTCAATCAAATTAAATGCTACATACAATGAAAAAAATAAAATAAGTGTTGTAAAAAATGGACAAGAGCAAAATTTACTTACAGGGTAAGGGGAGGAGGGTTTAGAGGGCGAAGGAATAGAGTCGGGATCCGAATCAGGTTCCTCATCACCCGAAAAAGAACGACGAAGGGACCGGAGTTTTTCCCAATGGTAACAGCAAGAAAAGAAACCACTAAGACTAAAAATGATTATCAAAAGGAGCGCTGTACCAAGAGGAAAACCAAGGGACGGTCGCGATGAATCCGTGTGATGTACTGGTGAAAGATCTTGACTCTCCATTTCTTCTTCTATTGATGTCTTCTTCTCCTCCTCCTTCTCTCATAAGTTGGGGCATACAATAGTACCAAAGATCCGCAATGGAGAAAAAGAGAAATGAGCTTTATTTGTTGTATAGTAGAGTGTGTATGGATTATGGAATGGTGGTGGTGTGTATTTAAGGTGCATTTTGGGGCTGCATACGTGTAAAGGCTGCACTTGTGTCCTGTTAAAGTTGTCCTTGAGAAGGGTGGGCCCATGTGGGTATTGTACGGAGGTTAGATGGGGCGTACTTAATCACCTTTGAATGCGCATTGCGTGCATCATAATCAAAGTTATTTCAACAAAGCTTGCAAAAAACATTAAAATAAAGAGGTAAAATTTTAAAATGGTAGATTATTGTCGTCCTTGTCAAGTTGTTGGACTGTAAGTTGATCATACTTCATGGAGTGTGAAATGTTTGATTTTGGTGATGAGCTAAAGGTTGAGACGATAGAAACTGTCTACGAGAAAAGTTAGAATGAACGAAGGAAAGAAGAATCATATGAAATGAAAAAGAAAAAAGGTATTTGTGTTATCTGAATGCTCTTTAGCTGGCAAATAAAATATATATCACCACTCAGGCACTCACCCTTGGCTTTTTCTTTACATCTTCATTTGCTTTGCTTGGGAATTAATGCTTGAAGAAATTTAGTGATTTGATCAAAGTTACAGGATGGAGCAAGCTCTGGGAGGAACTAAGCGTAGAGTACGTGCGTGATCAATAGGTAAACTTCAAAAAATACTGGCATTTAACTACATAAGTACATAAGGAACTTGGCTGATGGTACACTGCTTTCGAACAAGTAGTCATTTGTTCTGCTTTTGAATTTAGGGAGTCAAATTATGATTCAGAACAATTACGTAAAAATGCCAGTATCAATTATATGTACGCATATATTTTATCAATAAGAAAAATAGAATGAGACACTCGCCCGTACTGTACGTGTGTAATGTGTTTGAAAATCGTTTGACTAAACAGAATTAGATCCAATTTTGAGATTTAATACATACGGTGGTCAACTTCCCACAGGTTAACAAATCGATATAAATTTGACTCAGATAGTCCCAAGGCAATTGCTAATTTGTGGTCCTTTTTCACGGTGAGAGGGAGCAGGACGGTGGAAGTACAAGAATTTGAGGACCCAAAATGTGGTGTAAATGCCTGGAAGCCCAACTCGATCGATGTCTGCAACCGGAAATAAGTGCAAATGAAATAAAATGATCCTCCATATATATTCATTTAAACCTGGCAGTATTTAGTTTAGCTATCCATCAAAATCAACATTTCATTATCTCAGCCCATTCCTTTGAAAAATAATTTCAAATTTTGGCCAGAGACTCAGAAATCTCCAAAACTATCTGACAGTTAGTTTCCACAAAATGGTATATGCCGGTGATGCTAATGTATGGAACCATGACACATAACCAAGTGTTGTCACTTGTTATCACTGCTAGAGAAGTCGTGTAGAATTTGAATTTGAAAAAAATGGAGACAACGTATGTCAAAGGTTTCATCTACATGCAATGGTGTTGCACTAGTCAAATTGTTACACTTTCTTGAAACTACTTGGGATGTCTCTTTTGATTAGAACATCTGCTTCTTCTTCTTCATTTAGAAAAATTAAGTCCATAAGAGTTCCAAGTTTGTTGAACTTCAAGGTTAGGTGGCTATTCGCCAAATACTTGTCATTTTCGTTCCATTCTTTAAGAAGGTCCTACTATTACCCTATCTTGGGTTCTTGTACTTCTCCACAATTTAAAATCTAGACGTACAAGCTTCACGGATCTGGGTGGCTGCTGCTGTGAATACCATAGACATGATATATTGTTGGAAACCAAAATTTCAGTAGAAACTTTAGGTTTTCTAGAATTTGGCACAGTACACTTAGAATCCGCCAAAAAGGCCTAAAGTATAACAGAGCTGGGAAAATTTGGATTTTCTGGTTGTCAGAAATTGAGATTCTCAAATTTTAGTATGGGCAAATGCAAGAGATTCTGTCGCCAAGAGCTTGCCGATCCAGGATGGTCTTTAGGCTAAGTCCAATCCAATCGTTTTAAGGTTTTAATCCTCAAAGCCTAAAAAAAACAGTGATTTGATGAGAGGGTTAGAAACATGCATCCAATGGGTCACCCACATTCTAGATTCTACAACACTTCAATGGGAGGGCTTTGAACAAAAAAATAATAGGCTTTCCGGCACCTTTCATTTCATGTTGGGCAAACAAAAAAAAATATTTATTACAAATTTATTATTGACCTAAAAAATATATTTTGTATTGGACACCCCCAAATGAGGGTGCAGAAGCCTATCCAAAAATCCGAACCATATCCGATTGTTGTATTCAAAAAATTGGATATCATCTAAAAATTTTGAATATCATATTCGAATAAATTTTGCTATCTAAAAGGGTTTGGGATACGGATTTGGATTCTAGTCATATCTGTCGGATAATATCCGATCCGAATTAATTAATACAACTATATTATTATATTATTAATTAAATCTTTACTTTATAAAGAAAACTCTCCGAGCAACAGTGTTTTTTTGGGTCAACTGGATTTTTTGTTTTTCAAATTTGCCCTCACTCATATTTTATATTCACAAGGTTATTTGTAATTTATTATATTTAATAAAGATAAATGTGTAAATATAATATTCAACTCTAATTGTATTGGTCCAACAATTGTGGCTGGGCTTATGTTGGAATTTAATGGGCTTTTTGTTACTGGGCTTCAGTTGCAATTTGGTTGGGCTTATTTTGAGTAGGGTTCGGTTGCAATTTTTTAAAAAATCAACCGGGCTTTTGTTGGGCTTGCTTTTGTGGTTTGGTTTGATTAATTGGACAACTCTCAATTTGCCCAAAATGCTAGTATATATAAAGTAAATAGACAAGACTTTCGTTTTTTCGTGTCTAAAATATGAAGTCAAGAACAGGGAACGGCTGGATACATGACAATTTGGCAATCTAAATCAAAGTCTAATCAATGAAATACAAAACCCAAGGCTTAGATCAGTATCTTCTCCATTTTCCATTTTCGTATTTGCTCTGTTCATCATCATCTTCTTTTATTTTTGGGAAACTCCAAGGTTATACTCCAACAAATATGAATTTCCAATCATATGATGACAAATCTTCCAATTACAATCAAATCTACTTCACATCAAAACACATTGGAAGGCAGGAAGCAAGAATCAAAGCTCCAAAAACACTGTGGATGGCCTTAATTAAGATATTAGTATATTACACACGCTCAAACTTCAGCACAAGCGAACCTCAGTTATTAATTCTTATTTTTTTTATTTGGGTTTTGTTTAAATGAGATTCTGGTGTTGGGTATGAGTTAGATCTGTAGGATTTCGACTTGGAGAATTTGTTTACGATTTTGTGAAAACATTGAGTGTTGGAAATATTAGGGAGTTCTGATTTTGTGATTTTGTGTTCTGATCGAATATTATCCGATATCCGATTTGGACACCGGATTTGGATACTATTGTCGTACTCGTATATCCGTCAAAGTCGGACTCGGATGTGAGGGCACAATTTCGAATTTGAGTACAACCATATCCAAATCCAAACCTATTTGTCTTCTGCACCCCTACCCCAAATACATCAAGTAAATTTGTTGGCAACCTCTCATAGCCCTTCTTCCCCCACTTTTGCTCCCCACATTTAAAACTCACTAGTCCTAACTAAATCAGTCCTAAACCCTAATCCATAAAAGTTATACCGTACCCTAAGTCCTAAACAACTTATTCAAACATAATCAAAACAATAAAATGGAATACTCTAATTTTTTTAGAACATGAGGAGAAAAATTAATTGAAATTGTTGGGCGCCCCAATGCAAGTGGTCGTTTACCATATATTTTCACTTCCCAACTCCCCATTTTGCTCTTTTCTCTCACCTTTCTCTCTTTCTCACAATCTCACCTTCTCCCCTCCTCAAGGATAGAAAAATAATTTTTTGAAAATCAATTTTGTAGGGCCTAAAATCATTCCGCTATTTGCCTTATAAACATGTTGATATTTTGGCGTACCATTGGTTCAAAAATGCAATTATTGGTATTAGCCTTAAATATATTGACAAGACATTTCTGATATTTATAGAGTTATAGGAATTCAATTAGAAATAACGTATTTACATTATAAGTCACAGATTCATTTATCTCCATTCTCTCAAAACTTTCCATGCCCATTCATGTATATCGACAACACACACACAAGTCAAAATTTCTGGATTCAATGTTATTTTGGGTCTCCTATGACACGTAAAAAAGTTAAATTGAACTTTAATTTGTTAATATGACAATTATTCACTAGATTTTCCTAACCGTAAACCAAAAGAATGCATGTCAATATGTGAAATTCTATTAGTTTATTACTATACAATAGAGTGACCCATAGTTCAAGATTTTGAAATTGTTAGAATTTCTATAGATCCAAAAACCAGATTTCCAACCAATCAAAATTTGTTTTTTTCAACCCTATACTTTTATTTCAATGCGGGTTTGATTCAAAAACTGCAATATTCAATGAAATTATGAGATTCCGTTTGAAATCACAAACTATATCATGTTATTGTTAAGTTGCAACTTGCAACATGTACTTTAAAAGCCGATGTCTTAATCCTATGGTCTATTGGACTCATATCGTAGATCCCAATTGATCGTGTATGGCCTATTGGGCCATTTAGCCGATGAGGTGGGCTGAATACAATTGAATACCTATTTTCACTATCCGTTAGGCCCATGAGACTAATGTATGTTTTCTATTTTTTAACATTATCCAACTTAGGGTGGATAAAAAAGAAACCCAAATTTATTATTTTTCATGAGTTAATATATGTTTAAAAGTTCAACTAATATTATTTTGAAACAACTTCATAGTAAACCCAACAATTTAAACAAATTTTCCCGAGTTTTGGTATTAGTTTTAAATATATTTAATTATTTTATTTTACAAAATGATTTAAACTTATAAAGCGAAGCTCAAGTCATATAGTTAAACAACCTTCACTTAAACCATTCTCTCAAAGTTTAGCTCGGTTATTTTACACTACAAAAATGTTATTTAAGCTTATAAACGAGCCAAAAAAGTTATCAAAATCATTTATTACATGAAAGCTTTTTTGTTTGAGCTCGAAGTTTATTCCCTTCAGTTTTTGGGACGAAAACCAGATTTTTTCGTGAAACCCGATCGACGGATCATTTTAAAAACTGCGAGCTAAGCTCCTTATATGAAAACCATCCACTTTCAAATTGAGATGAGATCCCAATTGAAATTGGCCTATTGGACTAATTTTTGGTTCATGAAAAGGCATTCTTTTGTAGTCCTTAAAAAATAAGAGAGAGAGAATATGCCCTTAACCACAACCCCTTTTTGGTTGAAAATCCAACCGATTGGATTTAATCATTTATAGCTATATATATAAACTTCTGATATGAACTCCACCACCAAAAGTAGATTTATAATATGAATTGAGGACTAATTTTTGGTGAAGAGAGTCTTCTCATAATGGAGAATCTCCTAAAAAAAATCAGCTCAAAAAAATGTTTAACCATGTCAAAAGTTGTTTTGAAATTTGAAAATTCAGGACCGTTGGATAATATTATAACATTGTAATCAAATTTTGATACGTCTAGACATCTTCAAATGTGCTTATTTTTTCTAAGGATAATCTGTATTGTGGGAAGAACATCTCCACCAAAAATACTTTCTAATTTATTATTTTACATGGTGGAGTTTTTTTTGGAGTTCATATAAGTTAAGTAGAGTTTATATAATGGGTAAGATATATATATCAAAATATTCATGTAGTTGCAACTTACAACAACATATTTGGTGTTTTCCCGCACCATTGGTATTAGCCTTAAATATATTGACAAGACATTTCTGATATTTATAGAGTTATAGGAATTCAATTAGAAATAACGTATTTACATTATAAGCCACAGATTCATTTATCTCCATTCTCTCAAAACTTTCCATGCCCATTCATGTATATCGACAACACACACACAAGTCAAAATTTCTGGATTCAATGTTATTTTGGGTCTCCTATGACACAGAAAAAAGTTAAATTGAACTTTAATTTGTTAATATGACAATTATTCACTAGATTTTCCTAACCGTAAACCAAAAGAATGCATGTCAATATGTGAAATTCTATTAGTTTATTACTATACAATAGAGTGACCCATAGTTCCAGATTTTGAAATTGTTAGAATTTCTATAGATCCAAAAACCAGATTTCCAACCAATCAAAATTTGTTTTTTTCAACCCTATACTTTTATTTCAATGCGGGTTTGATTCAAAAACTGCAATATTCAATGAAATTATGAGATTCCGTTTGAAATCACAAACTATATCATGTTATTGTTAAGTTGCAACTTGCAACATGTACTTTAAAAGCCGTTGTCTTAATCCTATGGTCTATTGGACTCGTATCGTAGATCCCAATTGATCGTGTGTGGCCTATTGGGCCATTTAGCCGATGAGGTGGGCTGAATACAATTGAATACCTATTTTCACTATCCGTTAGGCCCATGAGACTAATGTATGTTTTCTTCAGTCAGCAAAGGTTTTACATTATTTTGAAACAACTATAGTATAACCCAACAATTTAGGATGGAATTCGAGCTAAACGAGCCGAGTTTTACTATGTTTAATTAGCTCGGCTCGTTTATTACATGAGCCTTAAACTGAGCTCAAGCTCAGCTCATATAGTTAAACATACTGAACTTAAACGAGCCGAGCCCGAGTAGCTCAGTTATTTTACACTACAAAAATGTTATTTAAGCTTATAAACGAGCCAAGCTTTATCAAACTCATTTATTATCGCGAGCTTTAATTTGAGCTCGAGTTTGGCTAATATAGTTAAACGAGTGAGCTCGAACGGAGTTTAAACGAGCTAAGCTCGAGCCGCTCGGTTCAAATTCCACCCTTCCCAACAGTTCATGAAAAAGGCATTCTTTTGTAGTCCTTACTCTAAGAGAGAGAATATGCCCTTCACTTTTGGACAACCCCTTTTTCTGGTCTTCTGGAAACCCGATTGGATTTAATCATTTAGAGCTATATATATAAACTCTACCTTATATGAACTCCACCACCAAAAGTAGATTTATAATATGAATTGAGGACTGATTTTTGGTGAAGAGAGTCTTCTCATAATGGAGAATCTCCCTAAAAAAATCAGCTCAACCAAAAATGTTTAACCATGTCAAAAGTTGTTTTGAAATTTGAAAATTCAGGACCGTTGGATAATATTATAACATTGTAATCAAATTTTGATACGTCTAGACATCTTCAAATGTGCTTATTTTTTCTAAGGATAATCTGTATTGTGGGAAGAACATCTCCACCAAAAATACTTTCTAATTTATTATTTTACATGGTGGAGTTTTTTTTGGAGTTCATATAAGTTAAGTAGAGTTTATATAATGGGTAAGATATATATATCAAAATATTCATGTAGTTGCAACTTACAACCTCCCCCCCCCCCCCCCAAAGGGTGTTATGGCTTTTGGCACCTTAGAACTACCATGGGAAGTACGACCAAAGTGGAAAAAGTGTAAGTCAAGACTAAGCTATGTGATGGTATCAAGTGCTTGGAGTAAAGTCAACTTTGCCGCTGATCAAGCTGCAAGGCATAGTCTAGTTTAGCCTAAGGACATTTCCAATGGGGGGTGTAAATTGTTTAAAGTGTAAAATTTACACTATAAATGTCAAAAACATGTTTCCAATGGGGGGTGTAAATCCCAGGTGATAAGCTAATAGTTAATAGAGGAGGTGGGGAATTCCCCATCCAACTATTAGTTAATAAACATCTCGGGCGTCACTTGAAATAACGTCCCAATTAAAAAGAAATTCATACGACAATTAAACTCAAGTATGTTTTTTTTTTTTTTTTTAATTGTAATGTTTGCAACGGGCAAAGACCGTCATTTATTGGTTGGGCCAGTTTTAAGTAAACCACGGGCGTTACTCAAAGTGACATGCGTTTTATTTATTTTTTAGTTAAACCACTTGCGACGGATTTTGACCGTCGTTTTTTCTCAATTTTTTAATTTTACAAACTTTTAAGTTTTGTTGCATTGGATACCATTTTGGGTGTGAAAACTATTAGTGTGTAAGAGGGGTCATAAAATCCTAGTGGCACCTATATGACACTTATGTGAAGGTGTATATATACACTCTCATTAGAGATGCCCTAACAACATTGAATCAAGTGGTATATATATATAGGCAAACCCAATTAGATCTTCAAATGGGAATCTCGTGATGTCACTTATTATAGATTTGAAACAGGTTAATTAGAAAATATGCTCCTAATTAAGCCACCCTCTTAATTGTAATGCCTTTTTCATATGAATACAAATTGCTAACTTAGAAAAAAAAAATGTTGGTCATTTGAAACACCTCAACAAGCATTAGCAATTTGTTAAAGTTATGGATGTCAGATTATATGCTTGTTAAGATACACCTAACTCCATTTCTATTTTACAAAGATAACCCGGCCAACATTTTTTTTTATGGCAAGTCTATTTTAAATGAGATCAGTAATTTTTTAATGTTGGTCCCAGACCTATAATATCATTGCCCAAATATTTTTTTACCGACTATGCTAGTCGGCACCTTCAAGACTAGAAAGGATCAAACCCAACATTTATTCACATCCATAAAAAGTGAATTAGGTAAACTCCATATTTAACCAGACAGGGTGTGAGATCCAAACCAAGTCATTATCATTTTCCAAAACTGAACCAGACTAACCACGTGAAGATCGAACTTATAGCTTCCGTGATAGTAAGAGAACAATAGAGAAATTGTCTCACCCAGGTTGACCCCAAGCATATGCAATGTTCATATCAACCGTCAAATTACATTTACTTTCAAAGTTTCAAAGTTTCAATGACCTAATATCAAATTTGAACAAAAATGTTGTTTTCACCATAAGCTGCCATAACTCCATCTTCCAACGACATGCTCGATCTATTATATGGTCAGTGGCCACTCAGCTCACATATACGTAAATTGCAAGACCTTTTTTTTGTTTTTTTCGATAATAATGTAAATTGCAAGACTCTTGTCCAGTGTAATGGTCAGATAAAATTGGAAAAGGTTTATTATGGAAAATTAATTGGGTTGGGCCTATTTTTCTATTGGAATAGTAATTAAAAAATTGTGGTAGCAAGTTAGACCATCTCTATTTGTTTCATAATATACTTGATATAATTTGCACAAACATGATCTGATAGGAAAATAACTCCTTATATCGTAAGGCAAAGCCGTAAAGGGCTCTACAAAGAATACCATGTATCTTAGTACTTAATGTTATTATTCTAGGTACTGAATCAAATCAATCGGTCAAATCTATCAAATATTTGCTTGATGGTCAACTGCATATGATTGTAGTACAATCAAATTATTGAAAAAGGGGAAAATATAAGTTTTGTTTTACCCTTCCTCTGCCTTCCTTTTGCCCATAGCACTGGAATTATTCGGATTTACAGTTTCACACAAAGTGATCAACTCACCTGTTCTTTACCAAAAAAAACAAAATCAACTCACCTGTTGAGTCTCCTACTTTTACATTGGTTTCAACTTTCTAATTGTGGGACAGAATCCTCTCCAACATATAAGCAAATGTTGTACAAATGTAAGTTCACGATTCATAATTTGCTTTTACCAGGAAGCCCAACTTGTTGAGGCCTTGAGGGACAGAAACAGTGGGAAACACTCAGACAGAGAGAGTGCAGCAAATGCTGGTCACCCAGAGTGCACTCGAGTAAATGAGTCACACTAATGTTGTTCATTGCTTAGAAAACTTTGGACATTTCAGATATTTGAAGGATATTTGTGCTAGCACTCAAATTAGCTCTTCTGATGGCCTTAATCAAGTTTTGTTAATTGTGGGTTTATAACCTAAAATTCATTTGATTTACCTCTTGCAATATCTAAACATTATCAATCGTATATGCATCATAAAAACTTAAAGGACAATGCAAACGAAAAAAAGAAAAAGGTCAATCCATACATATTGCACATTTGCTCTAAAAATTGCAGAATAGTATAAGAGCATTAAGCAATAATTTTGCATTCTTTTTTTTCTTTTCCTTCCAAACTTAGCATCATCAGTACTAAACGACTAAAAATATATAATTCTACTTTCAAGTAGTCAATAGCTATTAGTAATCTCCCATTCACTTAAAGAAATGGACCCTGAATCAAAAGACCATATATCGTTATGTCACTTCTGTGCTAAATGAGTTATGAGTTATGACACTGTCCCTCCATTTCATTTCCTCGAATCATCACAGGTTTCTAAATAAACCAAATTGGAGGAAAAGTAGAATAGAAATGAACGCCAATACGACAGTGCATGTCGTCGTGGTCTTTGAATCATTTCGGAGACAGTACTCGATGAGTCGATGTTGAAGTCTTTTATGTTTTAAGTTTTTAATCATTTCAGTATTTCACTGTCATAAGTTACAAGTCACAATTCGTAATTGTGAATTTATACGGTATACTTAATACTTGTGTACGTAAATTAGCAGCTCCATGGGCTGGTACAATGGTACAAGTCTGACCGGTATTCAAATTGGACGGATTGAAGACTTGAAGCATGGATTTATTACCCCTGTGGACTCTCTCGTACGTTGGCTTTCACCATCATCATGTGTTGTTCTTAATTTCTGATACCTTCATGAATGTGAGTGACATTCTAGCTATTCACCACCTTTCGTACATCTTCAAATTGCGAGGACAATGCAGCAATAGTTTTTCTTGTCTACAGTCTACTAAAGACCAAAAGAGACACACACTTTCTCACAGTCAGAGATCTAGGGATCGTCTTGTTCTAGAACAAGTTGCTTTTTTTTTATTGACAGCTACTGTCAAATACTTCGTTCACATGATAAAATTTATCTATTTTGTTCTTGGGGGAAAACGATATTATACATTGATTTGTGGTGTGAGGTGTCCTCTAATACTCTTCTCATTTAAAATTACTCTGTTTTCTTTTTATGTTTTCAACATGTCATGTCTCTTCAACTAAATTTTTTGACACAAAGCTAGCTAGTGTCGGCGTGTGGCATGCTATACTTTGCGAGTTTGCGTTGAACATATCGCCAAACTACAAATCATCGCCGAGCAAACAAGCAGTTATATGCAGGGCATCCGGGATTGTGTACTTCTGAATGGAGCACCCGGCAACTTTGTATATATATATATATTTAAGCACTCCAAGTCATTAGTCATCAGAGTGGTAAAATAAAGTTTCACGTCGGCGTTTAAAACTGGCCAATTGTAAAGGCGTGTTTTTCTTTTACATACAAGTGAGAAAGAAAAGGGATTTGGATTTAGAAAAGACCGAATTCGCTAAGGAACGAGCTGCCTGTCTACGTATCTTCTCTTAATTCTTAGGGGAGAGAAAGATCAGATCTCACGTAGTTCATGTAGGTGGTATTTATAGGCACAAGAGAGTGTTGATTTTCGAGACACGTGTACTCTCTTGTACATATGTAGGGTGGAAATTATGAATGTGTGTTAGGTTAGTTTTGGTAGAAATTGTGTGATAATTGAGAGTGGGTGTAGTAGCTCATATTTCACGGTGATTGGAAGTATAGGTAAGGCTCTGATGATGATTACATCTGGATTAGGGATGGTGTCTTTATTCAAACGTTCTCCTTTAGGTCGTTCATTCGTCTTGAGGTATTCTTGAGCGAGCTGAAGTGTACCACCTACATGAAGCGAGCTGCTCAAGACTCGATCTTGGAGGTCGATGACACGAGTTCGTTATGATCTCTGCTTATGCTTAACGCGTGCTTAATATTCCTTAATGGGAATATTACTCCTTTACACAGCCCCCTCTCAGTAGATTGTGTTGTACATTGAAGCGATCTGACTGAGAGAAAATCGACAGTGCGTGTTTTGCATGAGTGGAATGGTGAGCTGGTGTGAACGGACTAGACTGGCACACCGTAGAGCTCGAGTCGTACTATATGACTTCTTGACAGGAAATAAAAAATGGCACGCGGTTTGTACGTGACAGAATCATAGCAGTTGCTAAAGAAACGTGTTGTCGCATTTTTCGGATTCTTGAAAAAACAGGTCCTTGAGACACGTGTGTGGGCTAGGGCGTAGGCTGTTATCATAACTTTTTGGTAACTGAACGGGCGGTTGCACAAAATCAAATTTGGGACAACTGAAAAGTTATTTCCTATTTTCTTCTTTAGCAAAACTGCAAGCTAGGATTTCTCAGGTGAGTGTTTCTACTGCCGCTGCTTTTCCATTTCCAGTTTTCTTTCTTCTTGTTCAAGTGCAGTGTGTCTATTAAGTAGGTCGGTGTTAGGTTTTGTTGTTTAAGCTTAGGTGTTTGATAAGAAGAAAACGTAAAAATATCTGACTGACGATACTCGATCTGAAGAGGTTCGAGAGGTCTCTTTAAGTTGTGGTGAGTATGAGGAAGATAAGAAAGAGTCAGTGAGTCTTGACAGTCAGTCTAAGCATGGTGAGGTTGAAGTTAGGGAGGATGAAGGTAGTATACAATCTGGCTTTGTTGGTGATGTGGCTAGCACGTCAGGTCGTGATGAGGGGTCGTCTTCAAGTGGGTTGCCCCCTAGGACGGTGGATCGGCTCGCAGCGAGTGCGTTCCCCGAACTTAGGGCAGCTTACGGAATAGATGTACCCGACCTGGAGATATACGAACCAAAGCCGCGTGAGAATGTGCGGAGTGAAGAATATAACCCTCCAAATGGTGGGATTATAATCTGTGAGGGTCAGCTGAGAGCGCATATGCAAATACCGTTCTCGAAGCTAGTTTGTGATTTTTTAGTTGAATGTTGGAAATCCCCTTGTCAGTTTGTCGGTAACACTTGGTGACTGTTCAAGGTGTTCGACCTACTGAATGTGAGTGGTGAATACCACATAGGGGTATCTGACATTACTGAGCACTTCGTTGTAAGGCGATCTGGTAATTTCAATTTCAGCTTGCAAACTATGGCGAAGCGTTCCAATGTGATGGACGGTGTAAGCAACAAAGCTTGGAAAAATAGGTCGTTGCTGCTAATTGGCAATTACTGTGCTAGCGGATGTAGGTTGCAAACTAGGAGTTGCAATATCTCCGGTGGGTAGGAGTGTCTTGCTCGTGTTGCTTTAATGCGTAGGCTGTTGTTATTTTTGCTGACCTATGCTTTTATTCTGTTTGCAGATTTCTCAGTTAAAGACATGAACTAATCGGCAGGAGATAGAAAGGTTCGCGCGGTTTACTCGAGCGCAGAAACAAGCGAAGATGCCTGAAGTAGCTCATTTCTTTGTAGAAAAGGGGGGTCCAGCAATCAGAGAAAAAAAAAGAGTTCAAAAGGACCGAGCTCAAGGTCAAACAAGGGGAGGAGTAATGGAGAAACGTACAAGTGACTTGGTAACTAGGGAGGTGCTGGTGCCTCTGGGGTTGGTAGGTCTGGCTGGCGACCTGAAGGGGGGTCAAGTGTCGCGCCTGTAGAGTTGGAGAAGGTGATCTTCAATCCTCACGTGCGAAGTAGTTCGTTGAAGAGGAAAGCAGACGCGTCAGAGCAGGACGCTGCAAAGGCTGCTAAAGCTGCGAACCATGCGCTTGGGGAGAGTTCCAGCACCGGGGGAGGTTCTGGTGGTGGTCGAGTTTGCAGTACCACCACTCATAGTACTCGGTCGAGACCGGAGCAGGTTATGGACTTGGCAACATTTGGAGGTAGACCGAGCTCGTCCCCTGTGCTGCGAGAGCCTACCCCACTGGCGAAGGCGAAAGGTCCAAGTAAGGTTATTGGGAAGTCAGTTATGGCTCCTGATGACTTGGAGTCGCAAATGGTGTACTTGGATGACCAGGGGGTACAATGTACTGTTAGGCGGACCGATTGTAGCTTCAGGTCGAGTAAGATATCGGCTTGTTTTCTTGAACATATAGCTCTGGATGGCAACCGTAAGGAGTTGGATGCCAAAGGGTTGGCTGATAACCTGAGGCGAATGGAGGTCACGTAATGTCTGGTACGTGAAATTGTCCCGCTTTGGTTTATTTGTTCGTTTATAAAAATTGCTACGAACTGATTGTCAATATATGTGTGCGGTTGCAGCTTGTGAGTAGATTTCAGAAGTTGAAGGAGATTACCCAGTTCGCTGAGTCAGATAGAGAGATTGTGGAGAAGTTAACTGACGAATTGAAGAATGTTCAGGACGCCGCTGGTATGGAACGCGAGGAGCTTGAGGAGCTGAAGAAAATGCATCAAGCTCTTAGTTTGGCGAAGATGTTGAAGGATACTGAGGCGATGAACCGAAGTTTGAAACTACAAAGTCTTGAAAGAGAACGCGTTAATCGTGGAAAATTGGTAGGAATTGAATGAGTACGCCCTACTGCGCAAGAGAGTTCGCGCAGACGCCACGGGCGGCTTATGGCGCTCGATGCTGAGTTTGTTGATCTAGAGGTCACTTATAATGCCTTGAAAGAAGAACATGAACGCAGGGCGCCTTGTACCTCAGTGGTGCAGTTACAGGGAGGTGTGAGTGAGGCTCCTAGTTTTGCGGTCGTTGCCCAAGAGGTTGTTGTGCCTCGAACTGAAGCTGATTTGTCTGATGTACTTGTGAGTCTAGATGTAGATGGTGTGTCAATTGTGGTCGAAGGGAGGGATGCTAAAGTTGAAGACTCGCTGGTGGCTAGAGATTTGGTTGTCCTACCCGAAGCTGGCGATCTGTGAAAGTGATTTGTTGATTTTAAAGTTTGTAAGTTAAGATATGATAGAGCGCAGTTCGTTTTTCTTGTTTCTGTTGTTTGACATGTTGAACGACTTGGTACTCCATATTGGTCTGGGGTGCCAATATGATGATGAATGGTGGTTAGTCAAGCTGGATTTCTTGAGTAGACTCAGCAGCTTGGCTAAAATGTGAATTGTGGTCTGGGTTTGTCCAACCAGTTCAACTTTTGCTTATATGCTATGTTTGCCGCTTGCTTCTCTACTTTGCGTAACTCTTGCATGGTTGAATGTATTAGTGGCGATGTTGCTATATTTGTGTAGTTGCATATACGATTACTTGTAAAAGTAGATGAGTTTAAGTAACTTGTGGTCTTGAATGAGCGTCCTGTTCTTAATTGGTCATTTAGCGTTGTAGGTCGCATCTAACGAGGGTTGGTGACTGGAGAGTTCTTTGTTCTGGAGAGCTGAAGCATTTCTGCACGTGCGTGACACGTGTAAGCAAATGAGCGGTTAGAGATGTGCAATGATGGCTGCCAGGTGGCCTGACGTTTGGCGTCTCAGTGTAATTATGACATGCCTAGGGAAGATACGTTATTTGAGAATAAGTAGAACTGTTCCTAGAATACCAAAGGCATTTGCTTGTCTTGCTGTTGTATCTCTTCTTCTCCAAACCATTGTGCGCCATTTCATTCGCTGCTTACCCAAATATGTTTGTTTCCATTTTTAGCTATAGCTTTTGATCGGGAAACTGTGGTTTGGTTGCTAACTCGCTTAATGTCAGTTTTGCTTGTAGATTTCACTATGGCCAGGTGTCGTAAATACACTAAGGGGGAGGGGAGTTTAAGGGAAACCTCCCCTCTTATAATGGAGGAAATGGAGTTCCACCCGCATGTGCATGGTGATCGAGGTAAGAGAAAGGATGTTGCTGTAGAAGTTAAGGGGAAGAAGCGACCCAGGAGCTCAGGTCGCTCGACTGGTGGCATTGTATTCAAGTCTCCTCGGCAGATGGATGAGATCGATCGGGCCGCTGAGGAATGTAGGGACCCGGGTCGAGGCCACAACGTCGCTAGTGAGAGTTTGCCCCAGTGCCTCAGGGATGTGGGGAGTGAATTCTACTATATGGGGAAGACAGGGAAGAAGCGTGTTGTGAAACGTTCTGACTGCAGCTTCCACTCGGCACCCACAGCAACCAGTCTTCTGAAATGGATCGTGTTGGATGGTGATAAGGCTGAGGTTGAGGACGAAGATATGGAGACGCTATTGGGGACCATGGACATGGCTACTTGTTTGGTAAGCTTTTCATGCGTTATGTTTTTCTTTCTATTTGTTGGGCAATTTTAACTTTAGTATTATACTTGCAGTTTCTTACAGGGTATGACAAATTGAAAAACACTGTGTAGCACGCTGATAGTGATGCTAACCCGCGCGTCGAGCTAGGATGTATGCGAGCTGCGTGGGGAGTTGACAAGAAGAAACTAGAGGTGATGACCAAGAAGTATCGGGATGCTGCTGACGAGAATGATGTGCTAGTTAACGCTATGACTGATCTGCAGGGGAAGCTAGCTAAAGTGACTGAGTATGCCAAACAATGTCAGGGGGTGGCGTGCAAAATGCAGGATGCGTATACCATGTCCTGTGCCCAATATGCCGAACTGGATGAGAAATATCACCAGCTGAAAAAGGTGAGTGATGGCGGGGAGCGGTCCAGGTATGCGTGTGGTGTTGAGATCTGCCAAGCATACACTCCCTCGACTAGTGCTGCCCCAGAAGATAAGCATGTTGTGGCTGATGCTTGATGGTGAATTCGACTCTTGTCTTTGTCAGTTGTTGAAAATTTGTGAGTGTTTTGTCTGTTCTCCTCTCTTATATAAGAGTTAACAATAGAGCTGTGTTTTCAGGCTTGCCCGAGCAGTTCACTATTTTGATACAGAGAACTGGTTTCCACGAAAGTGGCAGTTCGATATTTTATTAAATTGTAAGAAGTACCGATCTGGATTTTCTGGGTAAACCTAGCAGATCGATGGAACTAGTTTCTTGGCGTTGGCTGAGTATTTCTATTGAATGTGTATGGAATGCACGTTTCTACTTGAATGCTTATAGCTAGTACCCTGTTTATAATGCGTATGGTGTGAAATGGCTAAGGAGCTTGAGACTTAGCTTAAAGAAGCGTTTCACTCATAATTATCGCTCTCTTTTGTGGGCATTGCATTATGGTGTAAGACTCGCTGAGAACATTCTCGTTGATGTGACCCTAAAATTAAGGGTTTTCAACTAGGCAGATTGGGAAGGCGCTGGAGCCTGTGCGCGTAAGAAATCGTGCTACTCACGGAGAGCGTAGTAGCTTAAGAAAGCGTATTGCCCGCTGTGCGCGTTCTCGCTGAATCAATCCTAGAAGTATAGGTCCTTGACTAGCGAGACTCGGAGAGGCTGTGGAGCTTGTAAGCTCAAGAGAGCGTTCTGCTCACGAAGAGCGTGGTGGCCTATGACAGCGTATTGCTCACTGAGAGCGTTCTCGCTAAGTCGATCCTAGAAGTATAGGTCTTCGACTAGCGAGACTCGGAGAGGCTGTGGAGCTTGTAAGCTCAAGAGAGCGGTCTGCTCACGGAGAGCGTGTTGGCTTATAAAAGTGTATTGCTCACTGAGAGCGCTCTCGGTTAGTCGATCTTATAAGTATAGGCCCTCGACTAAGCGAGACTCGGAGAGACTGTGGAGCCTGTAAGCTTAAGAGAGCGTTCTTCTCACGGAGAGTGTGGTGGCTTATGAAAGTGTATTGCTCACTGAGAAGGTTCTCGCTGAGTTGATCCTAGAAGTATAGGTTTTCGACTAGCGAGACTCGAAGAGGCTGTGGAACCTGTAAGCTTAAGAGAGCGGTCTGCTCACGGAGAGCGTGTTGGCTTATGAAAGTGTATTGCTCACTAAGAACATTGAAACTTCGGAAAGTGTCAATAGTGCAAGTGTACTGGTCGTGCTTGCGGTGAGAATTGCGTGACTTGTCATCGAAAGTAAATGGAGTAGATTGTAATGCAAGTAAATGGAGTAGATTGTAATAATAAATATAAGTAAATTAACCTTGAGTTTATAGCAAAAGAAAACATGGAATATACAACGATGTAATTTTATTGATAAAACTTCTTCAACAAGTAAGTGTTCCAAAAGCGTTGCAATAATTTCTCCTCTTGGGTTTTGATCCAGTATGCTCAATTGCCTACAACATGTTCTACTATATATGGGCCTTCCCATGTCGGTGCTAGTTTGGAGTCATCTTGAGTCTTTTTCAGAACTAGATCGCTGGGTTGAAAAGATCGAGAATGCACTCGCTTGTTGTAGGACTTATTCAGAATTTGTTGATAAGCTGCTACTCTGATGGCGGCTAGGTCGCGCCGTTCTTCTAGCAAATCGACCTCCCGTGCTAGGACGGAGTCGTTGCGTCCAGACTCGACAAGTTCTGACCAAGTAGTAGTGACTGTCAATTCGGTGGGAATAACGGCTTATGTGCCATAACACAAGGAGAATGGAGATTCGCCTGTACTTGAGCGAGTTATGGTGCGATGAGCCCACAAAATGTTCTCTAACTGATTTTGCCATTGGCTTTTGTTCTTTTCAATCTTTTTCTTCAAATTTTCTAAGATTGCTTTGTTCCTGGCTTCAGCTTAGCCATTACTCTGGGCGTACTGGGGAGTGAAAAATGCATGAACGATCTTCCACTTGGCCATAAATTCTTTGATTGTTTTGCCCTTGAACTGGGAGCCGTTGTCCATCACCAGTGTGTGTGGTAAACCAAATCTGGTGATGATATGAGTCCAGATGAAGTTTCTGACATGTGACTCTTTGACATGTGCTAGTGGAATAGCTTCGACCCACTTAGTAAAATAATCGATTGTAGCTAAGACGAAGCAGAAATCGGTGCTTTTATGTGGAATGAATGGTCCCAAGATGTCCATTCCCCACATGTGAAATGGCCAAGGGCTCGCGATGTTAATCAACTTACGAGCTGGTTGTATGATGTTGTGGCTAAAGGTCTGGCATTTGACGCACTTGAGTACATATGCTTTGGCATCGATCTACATGTGAGGCCAAAAGTATCCCTGGGAGATTGCTTTGTGAGCCAAAGAGCAACCTCCCGCATGGTTTCCACACTCTCCCTCATAAATCTCAGCAAAAATCAATAGGTCTTGTTCTGGGCTTATGCACCTCAATTGAGGGCCGCCAGCAGACTTTCTAAACAACTTGTTATTAAGCATGCGATGGCGGCGCCGATATGGGATTTGCACGGCCTTGATGCGCTCTTACGGGGCGTCGCGGTTGATGTACTCAATGATGGGCTGCATCCATGTTTGACTCATCTGATTTTCAGAGAGTGGGCACAGGTCACTGATTTCTAATACATGGTCCACTTGGTAAGCAGGTCGGTCAACTACCTCAATGAGTAATTGTCTAGGGGTGCAGTTCGGTGTTTGAGTAGCCAAATAAGCTAAACTGTCTGTGTGACGGTTCTCGTCATGCAAGAAGTGGTGTATAGTGGCTTTCTTGAAAGAATAAAGTAATTGATTAACGACTTGAAGGTATTTAGAGAAGTTACCTTCGTGGGTAGTGTACTCTTTTGCAATCTGGCGAACAACCAGTTGTGAGTCACTAAAGACCTGGAGTTCCTTTACACCAAGTTGCAGCGCCATACGAAGCCCCATAATTAACGCCTTGTACTCCGTTTCGTTGTTGGAGGTCGCAAAGTCGATGCGAACTGATTTTTCAACCATGGCTCCATCTGGGGACACTAAGACGACGCCGATTCCACTTCCTCTAGGGTTACTAGAACTGTCGACAAAGAGAGACCATACTGACTTGATAGTTTCCTTTGTAGGTGCGATCTCTATTTTTGGTTCCCAATTTGGGTCATCGACAGGGAAATCTGCTAGGAAATCTGCTACGACCTGACCTTTCTAGGAAGTGTGAGGGACGAACTCCATGTGGTGTTCGCCGAGTTCTTCGGCCCATACTGCAATGCGAGTTGTCTTGTTTTCCTTGTGAAGAATTTTCTTCAAAGGAAGGTCGGTGAGTACTTTGATTGGATGTGCTTGAAAGTAAGGCCTGAATTTTCTTACCGAATATAACAATGCGAGTACTGCTCTTTCAATGTACGAATAATTCTTTTCAGCTGGAGTGAGCGTCTTACTTGTAAAATAGGTCAGTTTCTCTGAATTGTTTTCCTCTTTGAAAAGAACCGAGTTAATGGCAAAGTCTGGTATTGCTAAATATAGCCCCAACATTTCGCCATCCTTAGGCTTGGCCAGGACGGGGGGTGTAGTCAGGTACTCTTTGAGGGTGGAGAACGCTTAGTGGTATTGATCGTTTTACGAGAACTGCTCACCCTTTTTAAGAAGTTGCAAGAAAGGTCGGCACTTATCTGATGCCTTTGATATGAATCGGTTGAGTGATGCGACCATTCCTGACAACTTCTGAATTTACTTCTTTGTCTGGGGATCGGGCATGTCCAAGAACGCTCAGATTTGGTCTAGATTAGCTTCGATCCCTCTTTGTGATACTTGGTATCCAAGGAACTTCCCAGAGGACGCTCCAAAGAGGCACTTTTCGGGATTAAGTTTCATTCGAGTTCGGCGCAACCTGGAGAACGCTTTCTCTAGATGAGTGAGATGGTCTTCCGCTTTCTTGCTTTTGACGACAATGTCGTCGATATAGACTTCCATGGTGTCACCTAACATGTCCTGGAACATGTCAGTGACGAGACGCTGATAAGTTGCGCCAACGTTCTTAAGGTCGAAGGGAGAACGTTGTAACAATAGATTCTTTGTTCTGTGATGAATGATATTTTCTCTTGATCTTCTTCAGTGAGTGGGATTTGGTTGTATCCATTGTACGCATCCATGAAATAGATGAGCTCATGGCCACAGGTCTGGTCCACGAGTCGGTCGATGCGAGGTAGAGGGAAGCTATCCTTTGGCATTTCTTTATTGTCGTTGGTGAAGTTGACGCAAAGGCAAACTGTGACGTTCTTTTTTGGAACTGCGACGATGTTGGCGATCCAGTCTGAATAGTCTATTTTTCTGATGAAACTGACTTGCTTAAGTTTGTCAACCTCATCATTGATGGCTTTCTGGAATCGCAGGGATAGTCGACGAGGTCGTTGACAAACTGGTCTAGCATTAAGGTTCACATTTAGTCTATGACATGCAATATTAGGATTTATTCTAGGCACATCGACATACGACCAAGCGAAAACATATTTATTAATGGCCAAAAAGTTTACAAGCTGGGCCTCGAGTGTGGGATCAAGGTTAGCCCCTACATATACGAACTTAGGATCATCTTCAGTTCCTAGGTTCACTCGCTCTCTGTCTGCATGTTGGGATGTTGTCTTTAACGCGGATGCTTCCTCAGTTGGATTAATCTCTGGAGATACTTTGTCGATCTGAGGGAGAGTGGAACTGGCAGCATGGTCTGGAGCGATCTCTATGGCGACGACAACAGGGGCTGGGGTGGCCACTGTGGTCATGACAACAGGGACTGGAGTGACCTTTGGAATTGGTATTAGTTGTGCGAAACATGATGGTATGACATCTGGGGTGCTGACTGGTGGAGCAACAACAACTGATGCGACCTCTGGGATCCTGACTGGTGGAGCAACAATGGTTTGATTGACTTCTGGGGTTAGAACAGACGAATGGACCTTCTTGCTGGAGCCCCCAGCGTGCTGTGTTGATGCCTTGGCTCTGACCTCGGCGACCAGGTATTTGGCCATTGTGTAGTTGGTGGGCTCATTCCTTGTGTGGGTATGTAGGTCAGCGATCTTGTTCGCTGAGAGGATTTGATTACAATGATAAGCTTCGAGCTAATTGCTTCGAAGCTCCATCATGCCTCTTGGGCCTGGGAAGCAGAGAACTTGATGCAACGTGGATGATACAACTTGCATTTGATGAATCCAACACCGTCCTAGAATAGCATTGTAGGATGACTTGATGTCTAGAACGCTGAAGCGTGTGTTGAAGCTGACTTTGTCTTCTCTAGATCCCACCAAAACTGGGAGTATGATGTCGCCGATTGGGTCGGCCTTGGAGCCATTGAACCCGTAAAGAGGAGCAATCGGATCTATAAAGACTGACTTGGGTAAGTTCATCTCTTGGATGGTATGGTAGAACAAAATGTCGCACGAACTCCCAGGGTCTATCAGGGGGCGCTTGACTGTCCAGTTGCTAATCTTGACATGGATGACAAGTGCATCGTTGTGAGGAAGGCAGATCTCGTTGAGGTCGGCCTTCGTGATAGTGATATCCCCTGCGTTGCGACCTGAACTGCGCGGGGCGTGTGCTTTGCTTGCGAAGAAAAATGATAAACTTCTTAAAGGGCGCCAACACGCTTTCGTTTATCTCTGGAAGATGTTACGGAATCATCTGGGAAAGTGATCATATGAATAGTTCTGGCGTTGTCGCGATCTGACAAGTGTTGTCGGCGTTCATGGTGAGAACGGTCACGGTCTCTGGGACGTCCTCTGCTGCGGGAGCGAGCTTGAACATTGTGGTGGTCATGGCGAGGTGGGGATCTACTGCGCACTCTGCGAGCCATGAGCTTATGACATAAATCACCGTCGGCAATGTTGGTGTACTGTTTGATATGCCCTGCTTCGATGAGATCTTGGAGGTAGTGCTTTAGCCCCCAGCATGCATCGGTCTCGTGACACTTGGCTCGGTGAAACGTGCAATACGGCTTTGTCAGGTCGGTCCGCTGGTTGCCACACATCAGGTCGGAAATATGAAGCTCACTTGATCTTTTCCAAGATGAAACTGGGAGAGCGTGTCAGGATAGCGAATTCTCGGTCATTGTTCATTATGTTTCCCGGCTTCCATTCTTACTGTCGGGGACGCTTTTTGGAAGCTGGGGGGTCATCTGATATTGCTACGACCTCTTCTTCTTCTGGTAGGCCTTGGCGTTTCAGGCCTTCCTGCAATTTTATATACTTGTCGACTCGAGAGTACAGTTCAGATAAAGTCTCGGGCGTTCTTGCAAGCGTTGGAGAATGCTAGAGTAGCGAAGGACTCTTTCAGACCTGTTTCCATGCACAGTAGTTCGACTTTGAACCGACCTAGAAATTCACGAATTGTTTCATCTTAAGCCCGGTGAGGTGGAACAAATGAATCAAGATCGACTTTCTTCGCTGTTATGGACGTATTGACTAGCAAATGAATCGGTGAGCTTCTCGAAGGTCTTTACCGAGTCTGGCTTGAGTGAGAAAAACCAATCGAGTGCGCCATCTTTGAGACTGGCAGGAAACAAACGACGGTGGAGGTGATCGAACTCTGGTGAACTATAGAGTGCAAGGCTTTGAATGTAGCGAGCTACGTGCTGACCAGGGCATGTGCTACCATCGTACATCGGAAAACATGGTTGAACGAAATCTTGAGGAGAGGGTTTACTGAGTACTTCGGTAGTGAATGGCGATGCGCGGTACGTCTTGAGCATTTTCTAAATGATCTGGGTTGTGTCTTTTCTTACTGCATTTTGGCCGATCATTTGCGACAGTTCGTTAATTTGTTGATTAACTTCGTTGATGTCATTCTCAGCGACGTTCCCAGCTGGTTGGTGTTGTGCATCAACTTGTGCGCGAAGAGCAGCATTTTCCTACCGGAGCAAGGAAATGCTCTCATTCGTTAAACTTAGCTGGTTTGCGAGGCTTTGAACTTGAGCTTCGAGGCTTGCTATGTTTCGTGGGCTTGAGATTTTTGGTTTTTGGTTTTTGATTTGTGTGAAAGTGGTTTCTCAAGTAATCGAGACCACAGACGGTGCCAATGTAAAGACGTGTTTTTCCTTTACATACAAGTGAGGAAGAGGAAGGGGTTTGGATTTAGGAAAGACCGAGTTCGCTAAGGAGCGAGCTGCCTACGTATCTTCTCTTGATTCTGGGGGGCAGAGAAGAATCAGGTCTCACATAGTTCATGTAGGTGATATTTATAGGCACAAGAGAGTATTGATCTTCAAGACACGTGTACTCTCTTGTACATATGTAGGGTGGAGATTATGAATGTGTGTTAGGTTGGTTTTGGTAGGAATTGTGTGATGATTGAGAGTGGGTGCAGTAGCTCATATTTCACGGTATTTGGAAGTACAGGTAAGGCTCTGATGATGATTACATCTAGATTAGCGATGATGTCTTTATTCGAAGCATTCTCCTTTTAGGTCGTTTGTTCGTCTTAATGTATTTTTGAGCGAGCTGAAGTGTACCACCTATATGAAGCGAGCTGTTTAGGACTCGATTTTGAAAGTTGATGACACGAGTTCGTTATGATCTCTGCTTATACTTAACGCATGCTTAATATTCCTTAATGGGAATATTACTCCCTTACACCAATGTTTGTGGCTCTGCTTATACTTAACGCATGCTTAATATTCCTTAATGGGAATATTACTCCCTTACACCAATGTTTGTGGTTATGGTTAAGGGCACGGGGGTAGGATACAATAGGAGATAGAGAGACCGCTCAGTAAAATGAAGATGGCAGGGAATCCATTTGTGAATTGCATACAAGTCATCTCACCAAATCGAACCACAAATATTTTAGCTTTAGTGAATGAAGCGGGATTTATGGAACTCCATCAGAAAAGTGTTCTGCCTCCTAGATATACCATGTTGGACCGGTTCCTGTCATCTTTGGAGACATACAATGATACAAACATGTTATACACGCATTTTTTTTTGTGAGCAATTATACACGCAGATTAAGATGTTACAATTTGCAAACCATGACTCTTTCAACCTGTTTTTGCAGTGAGACTCTGAGAAACATTACTTGGAATAGTCTTGTAAAACTTTGTTATCAAACTCCAAACTTGATGCTAACACTGTTTTCACACTCCAGTTGCTTTGATTTATCATCGAACCAAGAACCTCAACCCTCTGATCTTGGGATTGGGAGAATTTGGGACCCGTGTATTGTCCAGATATTGCATTCTTCACTTCTTGATTCTTGACACACATCATACCAAAAACTAATTGAATCCACCTATGTTATTGTCACACGTGCGCGTGCGAATGTGGCCCAACCGAAGTTGACTTTGTCCACCACGCGATGTCCATTTCAAGAGACGACGTGCCCTGGCCCTGCAAAGACTGAGTCACTGACGTGTCTGGTTATCAGAGGACAAGTTTAACCGAGAGAGGGAGTGCTGGAGTACACTTGGGTTCAGACTTCAGAGTTGTTTGGTAAAACCGTAAAACCTCTAGTCAATGCGTTGGTTTGTTCCAAGTTGAGTTTTATAAGGTAACTTATCAAGGTAGTACCATCGGTTTGACTCGATTTGGAGTTGCTAAATTATCGTCTTGGCTAATCGGTCATTCTATTGGGAATGAATCCTGGATCCAAGAAATTTTTCCTGGAATATGCATGATCTCGAGAAAATAGGAAAAGTTTGAAGAAGATTGAATCCACAGAGATTCATGTTCTGCGCGTAGGCAGCCCAGTTACTACATAACTTTGGGTCATGTCGAAATTGCGGATTTAGTTACATGCATGCTTTTGATCACTGTATACAACCAAATTATAGTCCTCAATAGGCAAAATCGCCAAACTATATTTGTTTAATTTTTTTATTCTCTTAATCAGATTTAGTTTCTCCGTCTTCTTTAAGTTTATTGGTATTAATTTCAAATTATGCATATAGTAGCTATATTTATGACCACTGGGCTAAGAAAAAACAAGAGTATAAAACATTAAAACCGATAAAAAAAATTAGGATAGAAAGAGGGGAGAGGAGGAAAAAAAAAAGAGAAGAAGTTGCTCTAATAGCAGCGATCATAAGAGATAGTGAGAGAGAGAGAAGAAGAGGGAAAACTACAACGCGACTTGATTCCCTGACAAGAGGGTACACAAACAATCCAAATAGATTTAGCTAATCAATTCAAATGATCTATTTCTCCATCTAAAACCAAAGAGAATAAACCAATTTAATTTTTCAATGATTTTCACACACTTGAGCTAATCATTATTCATTAAGAATGACATACAAGATTAATGGTATGAAATGGGTTCATAGTCTTCATACAATACAAATGTAAATTTGGAGCACAATATCAATATTGTCCAACACCTATATCTCAATTTTGTTTTGAAGGCCTGAGTACCGCGATATATAGAGAGTTTAGGCCATGCTTGCACAGTGCACTCACATTGCAGAAATCGGAAGTCGGAAGTCGGAAGTCGGAAGTCAGAAGTCAGAACCCATAACCAAATAACTGGGGACCGTACGACGTGGCAGTAAACTATCATACTTTAGCTCTTTGAGTACAGAATACCCTCTTGTGTGAGCGACAAAAGCAGGAGTCATTTTCGGCCAAGGGACCCTTTTTGTCCTGGCAGTATCCCGCAAATCAGCAGCTAAATTACTTAAAAAGTAGAGCCCTATTATGTTTAAGTTAAACCAAGATTACCATATCTTCTCTTGGATGGATGCACGCTTTAGCAATATAACCATCCTGTGAGTCTGTGACCATTCTATTTTCCCCTTGTGCAATCGGTTAAAAACCAACCTTAAAAAAAACACCATGTAGCCCATATCACCAACACTAGAGTATATGAAATTTCAATAGTTTTTTTTTTTTTTTTGATAATCATATGAAATTTCAATAGCGGGATTAACAAAACACAACTATGTAATAACCAGGCTAGGCCGCTAGGGAAGCTAAAATTATCAAAGAAAAGGGCTGGGAAGCTTAAAGTACATGGTAGAATGCACTAGGAGTAGCTGGTTTATGAGAAAATTCCTAATGTTAATTAATTAAGGTGTATCCGCGCCTAAATTCCTGATTGACCTTAGCAGTCGAATGGCCTTTCGAAGGACAACTTGACAATTGAATTGACTTTTGGCTCCTTGAAGAACTTGTACTGAGTCACGTCCCAACGAAGTTAAACTAGCCTTTTCGTTTGTTTGTTCCCTAGACTCAGACTCACGCAGTCTCAAACAAGCAAAATTAAACGAGGCCAGTTCAAGTAGTCTTGTTAGTATACCAGTGCAAAGGTTTACTCTAGTCAATTTCGGTCGAGCTTAAATATTTTCAGGCTCACATTCTCTAAATTTTATGCTAGCTCGAAATTTCTTCAGCTCCGCATGGACGGAGCCTAGGGCATGCAAAGGTTTTCAGCTGCACATCAACTTTTGAGAAATCTGTTAGAAAAATAGATTTTGTACAAATCTATTAAGATATGAATGAATAATTTGTCACCCAAATTATCTCACTTGAGATTAAATGAGTTTCAATTGAAACCAATACGTAAAGAGATAAAAATATTTTTGAAATAGTGTAACGGTTCAAAAAATTGCATTATGCTGAAAATGTGTGACCTTTGAAAAGAGACAATGGTTTGAAACGTTGTTTTATGCCAAAAGGCACGTTATTTCGAAAAGACACTATGTTGTTTCGAAAATACACTATGTTGGTTCAAAAATACACTGTGATGGTTCAAATAATCACTGTGTTGTTTCGAAAATGCATCACTCACATATAAATATCGGACGTTTTTTCATGAAGAAAGCTTTCTGGAAAAATCTCTCTTCTCCTCTTTGTTCTTAGTCAAAACACAACGTTGCCTTCGCTGATTCTTTGGAATTGAAGTGCTAGCTTTTTATAGAAAAAAATCCGTTCTATCTTGAGAGACAATTTCCATCAACCTTCAAACACAAAAATCTGTCTTAAAGATATAATATTTCTACACTAGGTTCGGATTTAGCAAAGAAATTCAAGACACTTACAAGACAAAATATTTGTATTATTTAGTGATTGGTAAAGAGTAAGTACATTTAAATTGTATATTCCTAACAAAATCAGTTAAGAATAATAGAGATATTTGAAATGAAGCATACTGAGTAAAGTTTTGCTACTTCCTTCTTAAGTAAAAGAATATATATTGTTTTTCTTACTTTAGATTGGTTTGGGATTAAAGACTATATGGTGGTTAGTAAATTGGAAGTATCGTATAATTTTTTCAAAGTGAAAAAAATAAAACTCCATATGTTATCCTTATATATATTCTTAAATCTTAAGTTCACAATTATTGATAAAAAAAAAAAAAAAATTAATGTAATTTGTTTGATTCGTGTTAAACTATTAATAAACGAGTTAATAATTCATTTTTATTTGATGTAATATTTGACATAGTTTGATAGTTGTCTATAACTTTGCTCACTTTGAAATAAAGTTCATGGCACCGCCACCAGAGCAGAACACATGCTGCTAAAAACAAGTTGAACCCAACTCCAGCCTGAGGGGCTCGGTATATTTTACAACCTTGCCTCACTTTGTAGGGATTACGTTTTGTAGAATGGAAACGAGGATGTACATTTGTCATGTATGATGTATGATGTATGGTATTGTATGAGTGATGACGATGTGGGTATTAGTCAATGATGGTTAATTGGTTAGCATAATTTAAAATTAACAAGTAAGCTAATGATTATTAAACTTTAATAAAAAAAAAAAAAAGTTAAATAGAAAAAAGAAAATAAATGAATAGAGGCATAATGATGGAAATGAGAGAGGGAGGAAGGTAAGGTGTCCCGTTCCCCACCCGGCAATCCAACTCCAACTGCCGCTTTCTTGTCCCCCTTTATTTCTCTTCCCTGTTTTCTTCTGTCCCCCACCCCTAGCCTCATTTTCTCCATCCCCATTAATGCCCCCCATTTCGTGCCCTTAACTTAAATGTCATCCCTATTCCGGTCTTTAATTTGGTCTATATGACCATGTATTATGTCACGTCTTACATAATAAGAAGGTCAGTAATTCTACTTGAGTATTTGACCAAATATTATTCCATTGGTTTGGGCTACCACAAGAATATCTTCATAGATAGAAATGGGTTTCGAGACCGTTGGATCTGATCCAACCGTCTGAAAAATCAAAACAAATATAAAAATAAATTTTGTTTTGATTTTGTACCATTGGATCACACATCCAAAGTCTCGGATATCCTCGAGGTAGACGAATTCTATTCCATTTAACAAATCCATTTGTGTTTGTAGTAGGGGTGGGCAATGGGCCGGGTCGGGCTAGCCCGACCCTAAACATTTAAAAGCCCTTCAGATATTAAGGTCGGGTAAGCCCGGCCCTAAAGTCAGCATAGGATTGGATCGGGCCGGGTCACAAGTCTAAATCTCAAGCCCTGACTCTACCTTAAGCCCTATTTAAAGGCTTTAGGGCCGGGCCTATATATTTTATTTGTTTTACAAATGCCATTTTTCAGACAAAGGTTGTTTTTTTTTGTTTTTGTGTTACAAATTTCTGCTCTGTATTTCGCTTTAATGGTGTGGACGAAAACCTTTAGTTATAGACTTGATTTGGATGTGAATAAAAATATAATTTATAAAAAATTAAGTGGGAAAATAAATTGAGAATAATAAGTTATAGACTTTGATTTGATGATCAAAGGGATAAAGTCTTATTTTTTTATTAAATTTAGTGCTTCATTGTTTTTATGGTTCTTTAGATAGATTGACAAGTTTTTGTTATATAAGACAAGTCATTGAAAATATTCTTGGGTGTAAGTGATAAATTACAAAGGACAATGTTATTTTAATTTAAAATATTTAACAAATAGTTGACAATTATAAGACGCCAGTATTTATAGTGAAAATGTGAACTATAACTAGGGTTTGGTTAAGGTTGAATTAGGGTTGGGCCATGTTTGACCTTAATTTCAAATTACCCAGAAGCACTTAGGGTTTGGTCGGCCCGCTTAAAACTCTGTGAGGGCTTTATAAAGCTTAGGGTCGGGTCGGTCAGAAGCCGTGTTAGGGTCATTAGGGCCAAATTCCCACACCTAGTTTGTAGTTTATGGAGTGCATAATACGGTTGGCTATACAGGGACTATAGAACATTGGATTCAATGGATTACACTAAACATCCATTAGTTTATTATTAGGAGAGCAAAAGCTTAATAATAAATAATTGTGGATCAAAGATTATATATGTACAATGTCAACAGGGTACTTCAAATAGTAATGCAGCAACTCAAACGTTACATTGTTATATATATTAAAGTTAAACGACCCCATTTGATATACTGTGATTGGCTGATAGGTAGGTAGATAAGACATTACAATGATACAATGATAAAACCAACGGTCAGATTTAGTTGAACAGATTACATCCAAACATCGTATTGATCGGAGTAAGTATAAAAGCAAAGCTGTCCAATACTATTCAGACAACACCTTATTATTATTGTAGAAATAAAATTTTATTTTTCATTAAAAATATAAAATATATATATATTAATCAAGAGAGTTTCACTTCACACTTCACAGCAAAGAAAGAAAAGGAAAAAAAAAAAAAAAAAAAAAGTTAGTTGGTTTGTGTACTGAAATGGAGGGACCTTAAAACTTGAATTTCTTCATCTCCTAAAACTTTCTTTCATACATTTTCTTCATCTTCTCACTTATTACAGGTACGTTACAAGAATCTCGAGGTTATTTGAGCTGGTTTTGTTTGGTTTCTTGGTGGGGCTTCTTTCATATCATGGTTTGGTTTAGAATTTGAAGTAATTTTGAAGTCCATGTTTGTTTAGTGTATGTATGTTGTTCTTCAGGTGAAATTTTATATGAAATTTAAAGAAAGGGTACTAACATTTTGGTTCTGATGGGTTTTATGTTTGTTCTGAATGAATTTGGTTGTTTTGATTATTGTAAGCAGGATAATCAATTGTGAATACTGATGAGTCCTCCGGAGGGACAAAGCGGTGTGTCCATAGTGGGTTCGTCGACCTCTCTTGAAAGTGTCTGTCAGAATAATGCGGGGCTGAGAGAGCGTAATTACATGGGCTTATCTGATTCTTCTTCCGCCGACAGCTCTTCTATCTCGAGCTTGTCTGAGGAGAAGAAGAGCTGTTTGAATATGAAAGCAACGGAATTGAGACTCGGGCTACCTGGTTCCCAATCACCTGAAAGGAATGCAGAGCTATGCCTTATTAGCTCTGGGAATCTCGACGAAAAGCCCCTTTTTCCATTGCTTCCTTCAAAGGATGCTATATTCGCACCAAAGGAAAAGACTGTCACATCATCAGGCAACAAACGAGGTTTTTCGGACGCGATGAATGGATTCTCAGATGTGAAAACCAATGCGTTCGCTGAAGGAAATTGGATGTTTCCTCCTTCTAAGTTAGAAACTGCTCAATCTGTGAACACAATGATCTCATCACGATCTTCTCTGAATTTGGGTGTTACGTCTCACAATTTGAAAGACCAGTCTGGTGTTGAATCATCCACACTGAAAGACACTTTACCTTCAAAAGGATCGCATGAAAAGCCTCGTGGTGCTAACGAGAAGAACCAAAACCAGATGACTGTTCCTACTAACTCAAGCATTCCTCCTGCTGCTAAGTAAGTTGGATTTACACATTGTCAAAGAGAGATTTTGTTAATTGGATGTGTTCAGAAATTTTACACTCATGATCTTCCTCTTGTGGCAGGGCGCAGGTTGTTGGTTGGCCACCAATAAGATCATTTAGGAAGAACACATTGTCTACCAATTCGAAGAACAATGAGGAAGTGGATGGCAAGCCTGGTCCGGGTGCCCTGTTCGTGAAGGTTAGCATGGATGGTGCTCCTTACTTACGCAAGGTGGACCTTAAAACTTATTCTGCCTATCAGGATCTTTCTTCGGCCCTTGAGAAAATGTTCAGCTGTTTTACGATAGGTGAGCTGTTTTAGAGTATACAGAAGTTGCTAGAGTTTGCATTTATACTCCTATTATTTGTATTTATGCTGGGTTGATGCATTTGAAGGAAACACTTTTTCTAGCAAGGATTATTGCTCTTTTTGTTCCATTTCAGGTCAGTGTGGGTCCCATGGAGCTCCTGGGAGGGAAGTCCTGAGTGAGAGCAAATTGAGGGATCTTTTGCATGGATCTGAATATGTTCTTACCTATGAGGATAAGGATGGTGACTGGATGCTTGTGGGAGATGTTCCATGGGAGTAAGCTTCAAACTCCTACCTTTTGTTTCCATTTATGCTTTTTAACAATAGAAAAGATATTTTACAAAGACATTCTTATAAGCTTGTATTTTACATGTCTTACCTGTTTTTGTCAAAAAATCTATAGTCAAGATGTCATTAGAAGCAAAAAAGTGATTTAGGAAAAGTTAATGATATCATATAAGACATTCTTATATTAGCTTGTACTTAGGAGATTACATGAGGGGTCCAATACTGCTGTTAAACATCTTGTCAAAAAATCTATAGTCAAGATGTCATTAGAAGCATTGATAAAAGTGATTTAGGAAAAGTTAATGATATCATATAAGACATTCTTATATTAGCTTGTACTTAGGAGATTACATGAGGGGTCCAATACTGCTATTAAACATCTTGTCAAAAAATCTATAGTCAAGATGTCATTAGAAGCATTGATAAAAGCGATTCAGGAAAAGTTAATGATATCATATAAGACATTCTTATATTAGCTTGTACTTAGGAGATTACATGAGGGGTTCTATACTGCTATTAAACATCTTGTCAAAAATTCTATAGTCAAGATGTCATTAGAAGCGTTGATAAAAGCGATTCAGGAAAAGTTAATGATATCATATAAGACATTCTTATATTAGCTTGTACTTTGGAGATTACATGAGGGGTTCAATACTGCTATTAAACATCTTGTCAAAAAGATGCATCAAGACGCACACTAACGTTTGTCAAACGTGTAGTATGGACACTTTTTGGAAAGAAGGGATTATTTTAAAGTCATCCGTTATCTTGCCATTTTGAAATGGGGAAAAAAAGAAGCGTCATTGTAGAGTCTCTGCCTTGTAGTTTGACATGTATACAACACAGGTGTCCACCATACTTGAAGAGCCCTTGTAGTATAGTCAAACACACACTTCTGTGCATGAGGTCAAAGAAGTAGTTTCAATTTGGAGAAATCCTTCACTTACAAGTGGCAACATGATCATACTGAACAACTTAGTTGTGGTCTTTTGCACTTTGATAATCACTATTAATATAAACTTGAAACGAAAATACAAAAGTTCCAAATACTAAAAGGGAAAAGAAAGAAAAAAAATAACTTAGAATGTAAAATAAATTGCAAATCAAATAATTAAATTGCATTCATGCTCTGATGAAAAGGGGTCTTGCGCAACTTGTCCTTGAAAAGAGATGTGGAGGGACTTTAATGATGTGTGGTGTAATTTGGTGATTCAGTTTAATTCTCCACCATAATATAGATCAGGGAAGGATGGCCAGATCTGAGAATCCAATAGAATAGGCTCAGAACAGGCATCCTGCTCTTATAAAATGGATATTGCATAGGAGGCTAACCTGATGAGCTGTGCCGAGGGATAAGAAGCAGAGGGAGAGGGAAAGCGCAGGGGGGTGTTGATAGGATCCATAGCGTAAGATTTTTTTTTTTCTTTCCGTGTGGATAATTAGTGTTAGTAGAATTAGATAGAGTTGGGGAGGGAGTTTGTCACATAATTGCTTATTCAGTTCAGTAAGTTTGAGAGGCTAACCTGATGAGCTGTGCAGAGGGATAAGAAGCAGAGGGAGAGGGAAAGCGCAGGGGGGGGATGTGTTGATAGGATCCCTAGCATAAGATTTTTTTTCTTCCCGTGTGGATAATTAGTGTTAGTAGAATCAGATAGAGTTGGGGAGGGAGTTTGTCACATAATTGCTTATTCAGTTCAGTAAGTTTGAGAGGCCATAATCTAGATGCAGTGATGTAGGATCCTCTTATGTCTAAGAGATTATTTTTACATCATAAATTGGGGATAATTGAGAAGTAACGGGGAGTGAACAAATCTTAGACTCTCATAGGACAGGCTGATAAGTGATGACAGATTTATTGGAAAAATAAAATAAAAATAAAAACCCTACTCTCACAATAGGTAGAATGTGTTTGTATGCTATTTCAGTTGTCTATCAAAAGGAACCCGAGTTTGATTTCTGTCATAACATGATGGCTTTATTGTTGGCAATCTATAACTATGAGTCTGAGCCAAGATGACCATAATTTAAGTAGCGCATGTATTCATGACTTTCCTCTAGAATTTTTTAGTTGGGTAGCACAATGGATCTACCCACCTACATGCATATAGATTACTACTGAACTGCGACAGTCTTACAATGGTGGTATCTTGTTGAGTTATTCTTCTATACTTTCTTTGTTGAAGTAAATGAAGTTTAGAATATCTTATTGCTCACCCTAATTCTCTGAATAAACTTTGTTTTTTAACTGTGGCAGAATGTTTATTGATTCCTGCAAAAGGATGAGGATCATGAAGGGCTCTGATGCCATTGGACTAGGTTCGTTTCTTTTCCATTTACTGATCATGTGGGCCAAGCATTTATATGCTTAGATGCGCATTACCTTGGTTCTAGTATCATGTCATAGCAAACTTGATAATTACATCCACTCCACCAGTTGTTGTACATATAACTAATTTAATATTTAATCATATAAACTTCGGGCCAAAGATGGGGGGGATACATTATTATCTTATCTGATGATCTTGACTTCCGAGCAATTATATGATTTTATTGAATTGGTCGGAGAATAAATCCGCAGAAGGTCATAATTTGTGTAGTGTAGGGGCCATTATTCACACCCAAAAGTTCTACTTGGGTTTAGCAACCTGCATTTGTCCAGATTCTTTACTTTGTCTTTCACATTTTTGCAAACATGTTCACTGTTTCCTTCACGTCCATAGGGGTATAAGCCAAGTTGAAGTGTCAACCAAATGGTAAATGAATACTCTATAAGTACAACGACAAATTTAAGTGAGAATCTCGTAGTTTTACTCCTCATGGGAGCATTTGTTTTCTTTGCAGCTCCAAGGGCCATGGAAAAATCTCGGAACAGGAACTAGCTAGTGTCTGGACATGGTAATTGCTTTCTGGCCGGCAGTCAAAAGGAAGACCATGTGGAAAGCATGCAAAGGTTTATATAGTCTGCAGTGAGATGGGCTGGTCAGAATGCAGACCATGGGTAGCGTCTCTCATATCAGATTTGTTAGAAGCTTGTGTTTTGATTTATCGTGAGTATGTTTTTATCATGTACTTCTAAGAACAAATATTTGGAAGTTCTTCGCAAGTTATCTTATTATTACTGTTTGGCAAGTCCTTGTTTCCTACAGGGACTCTATAGCCTGTGAAGTGTGTTGTGTTAGGTATGATGGACGTGTCTGTTTGACATATATGAGCTTAAAAAATATGTTTTCTTCTTTATTGGCAGCAATCTTTGTGGTTGTGTGATTAGGAAATTAGGCACTGTTTTATTCCCTCGTAATACTTGTGCCCTTAAAGTTTTAATCTGCAGAGAAATATGAGATAAACTAACAATGTCAGAGCTAATGCTATTGAAATACTTTTCTAGGATGAAAATTGTAATGGGAGAAAGTGCCCTTAAAGTTTTAATCTGCAGAGAAATATGAGATAAACTAACAATGTCATAGCTAATGCTATTGAAATACTTTTCTAGGATGAAAATTGTAATGGGAGAAAAAAAACGTTCAACTTGGTGTCTCTTCTTGTTGATTTCATTATCTTTGCTGGATTCTATTTTGTATTATGCAATATTTCCCTTTCTAAATAAAGTATTGCCGGCAAAAATGTTTGACAAATTGTTCAGCATGTATATTATTGGTGGTAGGTTGGGTCCGATGACTGGGACATTGTCTTCGTTTTTTCGCTTCTTAATGTATCATATGCTGTTCCCTATCAATTCATTATTTCTCGCTTACACTGCTTGATTGTGCTATGCATTTGGTGCTCCAATGTTAGAGGACAGGCAAACTAGCAGCCAACTAGTGTCAGATTGAATATGTTTGGATTTACTTTGTTGTTTTCTTTTATTTGTAACTTCTTGTTGAATCTGTTAGTGAAAATATTCTAGAGATTCCTATGAGGATAGCTGTGTGTCGTACACTCGTACTAGCGTGTTTCATCCAGAGATGCAATTCATAAAAAAGTGGAGAATCCACTTATTTTGCCCATTTTTGGAGGTCTCAAAGGGGCGTGGAATCAAGATAGAGCACTATCTATCACATTTTGATGATACATTCCGTACCTTGCTAAAAAAACCAATAAATTTTGGGTAATTTTTTAACCCCCACAGGGCACGGTTTGAAAACCCCCATTTTGTTTGAGTTTGCCCCCACTCGCTTTTGTGTCAGCCTGACGTTGGAATTTTAGCTATTGACCATTTTACCCTTATGAAATATTGCCCCCACATTAACACGTTAAACCTAGCTTTTTGAAAACCCCCCAAAGCGTTGCCATTATTATCGATTATGTGAAGAAGAAGTGGAGAATTTAAACCAATATGTTTTTCCTATTTTGGTCCGGATGATCTTCTTGAAAAGAATGTTTTGGAACCACATGATAATGGACTAGTTGAATCAACAATGTTCAAATGGTATTTATTGTAATGAAATGATATTGGGATTTTGTTTAGCGTGGATGTTTGGCATTTGGATTCATAAGGTATAAAAGGATTGTACACAAGTCGGCTATAATCCTAGTTTAGGTCCAAACAAGCTTGGTGGCTATATATATAGCATTGGTGGAGGTTTTTTAAAATTGTGGCTGGGGTTTTGGTGGAGAAGGAAGGAGCAATGGTTGGGCAAGAAGGAACAGCAAGGTTGTTGTTGAAAACAATTTCACCACAATGTGATTTTCGTGTATTATTTCAAAGTGTGAATCTTGGGGAAATAATTGTCAATAGGCATGCTTATTGTGTGAACTGGAAAAACTTTGTGTTAAACATCATTTGAGATAAATTGATTGGTGATAAAAGATTGATATTGATGTATGGATGCAATCTTGTAATTGTTTTCTCATTTTAATTGTTCATTATATTATATACAAGTAAGAACTAGCATCATAGAATTCATCATATGTCTTTCATGAATGAATGTTAAGATGATACCACTATGTACAAGATTATTTGTTTGGTTTATTAAGAACTTTTAGAGTTCTAATAGGGATGCTTTTATCTAAATTGCAAAGTTCCTTAATCTACCATGGTTGGAGAAGAAGATGGCGTAACCCAATGCTAGAAGAAAGTAGTTCATACACGGTAAAGACGGGGTAAAAATTTAAATATATTAAAGTGACCAATGCTAGAAGAAAGTTTGTTGTTGTTCACATAGAAGGCGATAAACGACAAAATAAAAATTTACGTGTTAGTGGTAGGGGTAAATTTTCTATATACAAGGGGTAAATAATGGCAATGTTTGGGGGTTTTCGCAAAATTAGGTTTAATTTAATGTGGGGGCAATATTTCATAAGGGTAAAATGGTCAATAGCTAAAATACCAACGCCCTCTAAATTGACGGAGTGGGGGCAAACTCAAATGATTTTAAAATGGGGGTTTAGTCAAACCGCTTTAAATTTTAAGTCAAAATTACCCATAAATTTTTTGGGCACGTAAGAATGTATGTTGTTGTGTTTGCTCGCTGTCAGCCTGTGTTGGAATATTAAGCTATGTGCTGTTTGACTTTGCCCCATAGCTTAACAAATTTGTTATCGATGGAAAACTCGTCGTGGGGACTTCACTGTGTTTCTATTGTTATTGTGTTTTACTCGTTATGTCGTTCATAGTGAAGATTGTTTTGTTTAGCGTAAAAAGTTTGGCATTTGCATATATAGGACACAAGTATGCAAACCTTACTACGCATTGGTTTTTTTAAGTCTTGAAACCTGTCCGTCGAGATCAATAGTTAGCATGGTTTATTTGGATTCTAATTGTAAATAGTAATTGTAATTATATAGGAGAGACTCATTTATTTTATTTTTTTAAACAAAATGAGAGATAATTATGTTATTTGAGTGAGATTAGGAAGATTATTTTAAATTATCAATAATAAAATAGAGCTTGTGTTTAATTTCAATGTGGAAAATGGGGTAATTATTTAATTTAAGTGACATTAGAGAAGTGTTTCTAAATTATTAATAAATAAAAATAGACCTTATTCAAATTATATTAATAAAAATATGATTTATTCTAAATTTAGTGAGGGAGGTATTTCTAAATTAATTAAATAAAGAGATTTAAATTTGCCTACTCGAGAGTTAAGGAGGCTTCCGAATGACCCGGCTATCATATAGTGTAGAGATATAAAGACTCCATTGCAGTCCAACAATTCCTTAGCAAAACAACTCCCCAAAGTAAATAGATGTTGTTAATCAAGTGAGTAGAGCGAACTAAGGGTGTGTTTGTTATGATGGAAACACTATGGAAAGGAAATAAAAATAAGAATGGTCCACCTTTTCTATAGTTTTTAAGGCGTTTGTTTACCTATGGAAGAAAATGAGTTTTTCCATATGGAAACAAAATCATGGAAATGGAAAAAGTTTTGTGTCCTTTAAAATTTTGTGGAAAGGAAAGGAAATAGATTGATAGGCACTTCTACTAATATACCCATGACCCAACAATACAATTATTTATTTTCATAGTTTTTGCAAACAAATATGATTATTCCTTTATCCAGTTTTTACTTTTCTTTCACCACTTTACCAAACACATACTAAGAAGGGGTATATAGTCAAAAATATGATTATTTTTTTTCCATTCCATTCTATTCCATAGTGGACCACTAATTTTATTTCTAAGAGGGGGTATATAGTCAAAAATATTGTTTGTTGGTTTCTGTCTGTCATCAGTCTCTCTTATGACACTTTTAACAGCCTAATTTAGCAGCTCTCCATTAGACTTGCTCTTATTAGCAAAACAACTATCCAAATGTAAATAGATGTTGCTAATCAAGTGAACGGATCGAACTAAGAGGAGTATGTGGCTCAAAATGTTATTTCGTTGGTTTCTGTTGGTGACTGTCATAGTCTTCCTCTCCGCTCATTCCCCACTGCTAAGTGTTATACTAGTTTAATTCACTGTCCAATAATCAGAATATGCAAACCAACAAACAAATGTCATTCTTACGAAAATAAAAATCAAAGGTCGAAGTTGAATTATATGGTCACCGCGCATCACTATGGTAGATTTGGATTCTGGTATTTTATATTCCAGTGTTTATTCTCAAATTATCGTCACCAAAAATATCGTGACATTTCACGAAACTTTGCACTGCACAAAACCATTTTTCCACGAAAGAGAAAACAATGGCGTCAAAGCTGTCTTCAACAATTTTGATATGGCTCATATTACTAACGTGTTTACTTGTCTACTTGTACTCCTCAATTCTTCCCTTATACACTCCAACACCCAAACCTTCAAATCTCTCTTTCAAACCCAAACACTGCAACTTCTTCAAAGGACATTGGATTCTAGACTTTAAAAAAAAGCCCCTTTATAATGAAGCATGCCCATTTCATAGAAACTCATGGAACTGTATTAAAAACCAAAGAGAAAACATGGTAAATATTAATTCATGGAAATGGATGCCTGAAAATGATTGTGGGTTAGAACAAGTGGATCCTGTTAAGTTTTTGGAGTTTATGAGGGATAAGAGTATTGGGTTTGTTGGTGATTCTTTGAATGAGAATTTCTTGGTTTCTTTTTTATGTGTACTTCATTTGGCGGATGGGAGTGGGAAGAAGTGGAAGAGAAAGGGTGCTTGGAGAGGTGGATATTTTCCTAAGTTTAATGTTACCGTTGCGTATCATCGGGCGGTTTTGCTTGCGAAATACGAGTAAGTGTATTGTCTTTGAGTTATAGTACATTGTTTAAGTTTGATGAATGTGAAATGTATTTGTAGTTTTATATTAGTCGTTGTAGTGTTACTGAATAGAATGTGAAGTTTGCGTGGCGGTATAGGACCTACTTTGGCATTGAGTTTAAGGTATGGGATTACTGGAAATGCTTAAGGAATTCGTAATGTGATTCCGTTTTGAATGAGGGGGTGAAATTTGTGTGTTGTTGTTGAGTTGTTGGACAGTGAACGATGATTGAAATTGTAGCGTAGATACATTTGAGTAGGAATATGATTAAAATGGTATGAAATCGAAAGCACATCGAGTGATATAGCTATTTTTAAACACTTTTAGGCATGCAATGCCTACAAACTTGAAGAAATGTCTTCTTCTGGTGATGAAGAACTACACTTTTTAAAAGAAAGTTATTATTGTTTAATGTTCTGAATAGGTTACGTGTGATATAGCTTTCGGGCCAAATTGGTTAGTAACATTTGGGAAAGATGTGGAAAATGTTTGAGAGCCAGCCTATCTGGATTATTGGTCGGAAGGGAAAGATAGGTTTTTTTTTTGGAACTTGGACCGCTCGTGATTTTACTGATTTAGCAGGCACGTCTGTGAAGACTCATGACAATGTGGCAGGCCTTTGGCACTCTCACTAGGGTGATTCCTTCAGGACGCCCATGAAGCACAAAAAGTGATTTCTTTTTTGTAATTTGGTGTTCATCGCCTGTCTTTTACAATGCCTCGTTGAGTGCATTCAAAAATTAAGTTTTGTCGAAAACTGGCTTGCACATTAAATATTGTGACATTACGAATGTCAAAATTCAATATGTTTGAAAAAAATTCTAACTCCATTATGTCACCTTTTCCCTCCTACACATGAGCACTGTACTCCTTTACCTCTTTTGTCATGGTCTTCACCAGGTGATACATCTTAACGCAATCTGGCAACATCATGAAGTAATAATTGAAATCGAGAATGCCTCAACCCCCTCCAAGCCATTGATTAAGCTTCAAGTAAGATTTTGTTTTTTTCCCAGAAACCCATTCTGTTTTGTTATATAAACTTGTATTTATTTAGATCGAAGCAATCTATTGAGAAAGAGCTACCAAATGGAACAGATTGAAGAGACATAACACTGCCTAATAGACTAATTCTTTTTAATTGAGTAACTCCCAACAGAAATTAAAGCACTAGGATACTGCTTCCTTTATTTGTTTGTACGAATGGAAAGTCAACATATTAATAGAAAATTGTCATGTTATAACAAATATCTACATAAGCGTTAAGAAAAGCAAGGAAAATTAGAAGAATTTTCTCAGTCCGGACTGATGTCTAAGAGCCAGAATCATACTTTTTATGTATCTATGCTAGAGTTTTCAATTCCATTCATTATGTGGCTTCTGTTCAAAATAGGTTGATCTTTTGCAAACTATTACAAGAATTTTTGGTTGTCAGACCATTCTAGAAGGAATATAGTTTAAGGTGACTGTAAAATATGAAATAAGCACTTTTGTTAGTTCCTTGTACTTCATTTTATTTGCTAAAAGAATCTTTATGTGCCGGGCGTAATTTTTCATTCAAGAATGAAATATCCATGCATCTGCTAGTGACAATGTAAATCTTTACGAATTATAACTTGATGTCTGTACATCTTTTTAACATCGGAGCTTACTCTGTTAATGTGGTTGAGTGGTGTTAGTTTTTACTAAGTTTTAATTTTGCCATTCTATAGCAAATGATTAGTTCCAGATGTCATTTGATTTACTACTAGTTCTATCTTAAGTATATATGCAATATCTTACCTACTCTTACTGATTATGAAAAGGTGGCAGCCTGCAAAAGCTTTAAACCTCTCAGGCAACGATGAACTGAAGGGAGTGTACCGCGTAGATGTTGATATTCCAGCAGATGATTGGGTTGAGGCTGCCAAATTCTACAATGTCCTTGTGTTTAATACTGGGCACTGGTAATGAATTTTCTTATCTGTTTGTAAAAACCATTAATCCAAATACTCCTGTCTTGTTACCTTCTTCTATATGTTGAAGATCTTGTGTGTTCTGTAACCCATCTCTGCACTTATTACTAGACATTTGGAGATCATGTTTGTTATTGTGTATACTATAGTCTTGGAATGAATCTGCGCAGCTTAATCTGATAGTGATCATCTTTTGATTTTGGCATTTTTGTTTTTGGTACTAGCATTTGTTCTGTTTCAGTTACATGGTAACAAATGAAGTTAAGAAGTAACATTCCATTTTTTTGTTTGAATTAGGTGGGGCATTGATAAGTTTCCCAAGGAGAAACCACTTGTCTTCTATAAGAAAGGACAACCAATACTTCCCCCGCCCGGATTGTTAGACGGTCTTAAAGTTGTTCTTGAGAACATGATTTCCTATATTGAAAGGAAAGTTCCTCATGAGACTCTCAAGTTTTGGCGAATGCAATCACCTAGACATTTTTATGGTGGGGAATGGAATCGAAACGGAAGTTGCATGTACAATGAACCTCTTGCAGAAGGACAGGTAGAACTGATCATAGACCTAATGCCTCTTTTAGCTCTATGAGTGTATTTTCATTATCATTTTGTGTTAGTAAGATGAGTCTAAACTGATAACTGGACAGCTTGACACATGGTTTGATCCCAGCAATGGAGGTGTAAACAAAGATGCAAGACAAGTTAATGGTCTTATTAAAGAAGCATTACGAGACACAGATATTCAGTTGCTAGATCTAACTCATTTGAGTGAGTTCAGAGCAGATGCCCATCCAGCAATTTGGTTAGGAAAGAAAGATGCAGTTGCAATCTGGGGCCAGGACTGCCTGCACTGGTGCCTCCCTGGGGTTCCAGACACATGGGTAGACATCTTGTCAGCTTCAATCCAGTATAACTTGGAAAGTGGGTAATAAAAGGTCAAAGGTTGTGGGATTGCTTTGAAACTCCCAGATTAAGGCGACTTGCAAAGTTGGTTCTTCTCAGGTGCAGACGACATCAAGAGAATGAGCTGTTGAGCCATGCTTGCTATAGACAGATCTGCATGAGCAAACTTTGTTTATTTTGGCACGAGTATAAAGAAGGGGTACATCAGGGAAACCATCTGCTCGTTAGCTGTTTCCGTATTTGCGTTTATCTCTAGTGTGGGAGGTGGGATAAGGCCTTCCTTACTTGTGGAGAATCCAGGATCGTATGGAGTATGGACCAAGTTTGTACTGATTAATTTTTACATTCTTTTTTTACTGATTAATTATATGAACGCGAATTCCGATCTATACAGCCTCCTTTTTTTCTTTTCTAGAAGCTACTACATTGTTTTTTATTTGTTGGAATGAACCATATTTCTAGATATATATATACATTCATGGAACACATTTGTTGAGGGCTTGTTGTCAGTCAGTATACTAGCTTATTGCTGCATGGAAAGAGGGCTAAGTGGCTAACTAGATTGAGAAGCAAAATCCTCTGTTTTTCTGTCCCTTTTTTTTCTTTCCAGGTGAAAACATTACACATCAGCTTCCTGAACCGTGAGGACGCTTTGGATTGCACATTAAGTTGGTATGTTCATGTTTCACTGCTGTTCAAATATTTTTTTAACACTGCATAAAATACTTTAGGTTTCTCATCTAAAGTGGATTCTTAGTTGATGAGTTTCCATTCCACTTTCTTCACTCGGATAAGCATGACCCACTGTACCTGCTCAATTCACTTATGTACTATCTTGACCACTGAATTACATACCACCCAACATGGGGCAGTTCTACAGCATTCCACCTAGGTTCCTCACTTCATTCCTTATATATTTGTTGGATTTGAGTGCTACCATATATCTATACAATTCATGATTGCACCTTTTGACTACTTTCAGAGTTTCGGGCTGGCTGATGTTTTTCCCTTTGAAATGTTGTTGGTCTTATATTATGTTATCTTAGTGTTCGTTGCATTATTCAGTGCCTGCTTCATCATGATCAATTGACTAGATAATTCCAATTAAATTCTTGATGCAACTGTTAATGGCCCAATTTGATTATTTGTGTAAACTTTATCATCCATAGTGCTTTGGTCCTTTGGGTTTAATCTTATAAAGTTAGGAACTTGGGATGTTGGCGTTTGTCTCTATCAAGGGATCACCTTTTGTTCCAAACACCCCTCTTTGTGGAGCAGATGTGACACCCCTAGGGAGTTACTGTTTCTGGTGGTGTCGTTGATATCAATACCTACATTTGAATGTGGTAACTGGTAAGTGATTAAAGTCAATATAAGATCAAATTGCATGATGTCTGTTGACTTGTTCCAACTGTCCACGTATCTTTGCTTACTAACAAACCGATCTTTGAAAATCCAATCAAGCCACGTCTGAACTCTCAAGACACGACCATCAGATTTTTCCCAAGCCAGCTCTTGGAATGAGTTCACTAAATTTTTAGCACGAGTAGCTTGTGATCAATCGTTAATCGCTACAGGGTTCTAAAACTTTGTGGGTGAAGCCTTAATTACTTGGTTATTATGGTTGCAGTTTATCTTCTTCACACTTACATTTAGTATTAGACTATTAGGTATCAATAGTACTTGTTGCTCCTATCTAAAATTCTCTCAATCCCTACTGTGGCAAAAGTTTAATAGCTAGAAGGTGGCTGGACCTTACAAGAATATATGGTGTCTCAAGAAACGTGGAGTGGATTTAACTCAGTGTACCACAAAACTGGGTCCACTAAGTTGCTCCTACTAGAACATAGGTGCAACCAATCTAGAGTCTAGGCTGACAACCAAGTTAATACCAAGATTTTAATGTAAAGCGATTCTGCCATTTTAGGACTGGACCATGAAATCTGGTAGGAGTGGTTTTCTGTTTCCAATGTATTCTCTGCCTACAATTATGTGTAAACAGACAGTCCCAGCAGTCTGTTTTCAGCAGCAAAGAGCTTCTTGATATCGAAAATGACATGGTTTCAGGCTACTTGGAAAGCTAGATACAGGAAGCCTGGTACTCTTGGAAGGTCGCCTGTGCTTGATAGTGGTGTTGATGATGTTAACCCCGTATGGTCCTTCAGCTAATGCAAAACCAGATCTGGTGCTATCTCGGTGGTCCATTTTAATTCCTAGTCTTATTGCTTTCAGTAAGTTGACAGGGTCCTAACTCCTAAATGATAGCGCATACACATAATCACTACTAGTTAGGTTAAGGCATTTACCTTTGATCCAATTCATAGCTTCATTGGTTCAAGTCTTTAAGACTATGCCAACCTTCCAAACGATAAGTGGGGAAGGACAGAGACCTTGAGGGGTTTATAGGGAAGGATAAGATTTGGAAGAGTGGCCAGGCTAATTACCAAAAGGATGCCAGGTTATATTCTTTCTTGTGACTTTGGATCACAAGAAATGTCTCGTTCTGTGCTCTAACAAAAGGGGTCCGGAAACCTTCAGTAAACAGAGTACGACCGACACCCCACCCCCACCCCCTCCCAATTAGTAGATGTAGGTACGGGAGAATCAGGCATCTCCTTGTTTTTGCTTGGGTGAGGCACTAATGCCTCGGGCAGATCCTTTTTGGTTAACTGTACGCAATTATGGCACCAGTCCCAGTGGGTTGTTTTTTTCTCTCCAGTGCTAGTGCTACTGTTATAGATTTACTCACGTTTCTTCCGTGTAATCCATGCAAGGGAAAATCATCCCCAATCCCAACCAAAGGAAGTGGTACATAATTCTAGACATAGGTTTTTTATTTTAAAATTTTAATAATATAAATCTATACAAATATCGAAATATGTAGGAACTTTAATGTCGGCATGTCGATATATGTTAAACTTTCTTCGCGGTATATGTTCAACTCCTCCTGAGTCCTGACATGAAACCCTAACGTTTCCTTTCTTGAATACAAAAATCTCAAAATCCAAAATGGCATTAAGGGCACCTTTATTTTCACCTAATTTCATCCCAAAATCTCAAACCCACTCTTTCCCCTCCAGACCCTTTTCAGTAAATTTCAATTTCAAGCTATCTTGCAAAAATGACAACAGCATAAGTGATGCAGAATTAGCAGCAGAAATGGCAAAAATAAAAACCCAACTAGTCCAAAAAGAAGAAGCCATGAAAAAGAGTAAAGAGATTTTATTAAATGAGTTTTGCAAGTATCTTGGGCTAGAAACAGAGGTTGTGAAAGACAAGTGGGGGAAAATGGATGGCATTGAGAAAATGGTTTGGGCTAAAGGTTTTGTTAATGACTGGGGTGAAGCTTTTCATCCTTTGTCTTCAAAGTCTGTTTTAGAAATGGTGGATGAATGTTTAGTTGAAGAAAAAGAAGACCCATCTACTGTTTCTTCTACTTCTTTTAATCTTGATAGTATAAAGAAGATGATTGGGTTTTGGGAATAGTTTGATTGTGTTAATGTTGTTATTTTAAAGATAATGCTGGATTAGTTTAGTGGTGTTATATTTCATTATAGAATGTTTGGTTTTTTTTTACTTTTGTTCTATGCAAATTTCTTGACTTCACTAAACCTGGTATAATAATAATGAAGATTGGTATATCTGGAAGTGGAAATGTGGTGCTGTTTTTCAGCAAGGATCTTTGCATTCATGCATTGGTATTTGGTAGCTACTCAATCTAACAATAATTGAGAATGATTCCTGTGAAAAGGTTTACTATTGCAAGACTTTGTACTCATTGTGCTAAAATACTAGGTTGTGAGCCAATAATTGAGAATGAATTATTGGCTCAGTTAAGTTTTGCTAATACTAGTTTAGTTTATGATGGCATCTAATGGGTGGTTGGTTAGTTTGGACATTGGAGGGGAGGGAGAGGGAATTTAGGTTCACCCTCCTACTTTGTCAACTTCCCTAGTCTGTCTAACACTAACACGTTACTAACACCATAGTTCATTTGGATTGTGGCCGTGTAGCTGACGCTCACCTCAAAGTGATGTTGAGCACTGCCAACTGAAATGTGCATGGTAATGTCAGAATAATAAGCAGAAGGAAAGAAGAACATAGTTAGAATAAGTTGTTCTCAAGTGAAACTAGGTTTGATCTTGTAATGACTAAACTTGATATATATGTGTATTATTTAGTCAGAGAAAAGCTCATGTAAAAACTATTCTTCTCGAGGGAGGGCAGAATTGAAAAGCACCTCCTTCATAGAAATCAAAGACAACTACCTCAGTAGCGTCAGGGATATCTATGGGATACAATCATACAACTCAATTGACTTTGGCATGGTTTGCCAACAACTAGCACAGCACTGCCCAATAACCACGTTGATTTCAGTATTTCACGCAGTATAACAATTGATTACTCTTCTCAACGTACAATGCTGCTCATTTTCTTGGAAGCGTCTTGAAGAGTCGCATTCATACAGCGGGAAATAAGTTGAGCACTGTACTCACTAGTACAGAACAGGTCGACATTGATATGAAGTTGGTACATACGAAAGCATCTCAAGTTAAACTTGGAAATATATGGCATAACAGTGGCGTTTTCGCAACGGCTTACGCTATCATTTGGCATGTTTGCTTGGATCAAAATGCTTCTGGATTCTATAACGTACCTTCGTTACTCAGTAGGACCAAGGACATCAAATTATTCAGGTTTTGATTGAACTCATTGATCTATTGATTGTCTTCCTTATGTTGTTCCACGTATATTTATACAGACCTCTTGTGATTGATAATTTCGAAAAATCTAACAAGTGCAGAGTCACACTCTTGATTTATGATTCCAGTTGGTCATGGGACCTAAATCCGTCCTACTAAAATTTAATCCCAAGTACTAGAGAATATGAGTTTATGAGAGAAATTCGCCTCGCCCCACTAGTATAAATTGTTGGCACAGAAAATGATCCTACCATTTTTCTGGAGTCACTGGAAAGCTCTTACAATCATAGTGACAAAATTCTCCGATTTTTTTAAAAAGTCACCAACGTGAATTAGGTGTGGCTGTGTGCCGAATTTACTCACCAATTAGCGTCACTAACAAAATAACCGACATTTAACATGTTTATAACACATTTTGTGATATTTCTATACATTTTTTACAACTCATTTTTTTTTTCTTAAACAAAATTATCCGAATTTACTTCCGCATTAATACCGAATCCGAACTTTGTTACTATGATTACAATATGAAAGTTTGAAACATTGAATGAGACCAGTTCCCACTAATAAAGACGTCAACTTTTAGGTACTATGGTTAGTGAATAACAGGAAGAAACTCTCCGGGACAGATTGGGAGAAAAAATAACTCGTAAGGACATTTTTGTTTTTTAATCACTCACAAATGCCGGGTAAATGAAAAGTCAAGTATATTTTACGTGAAATTAAAAACGGTTCAGATAGATGAAATGTCAAGTATACCCCTAATGCAAAATAATAAGCGGCTCGGCCCAACCAAAATAACCCAATGTATATAGTATGAACAATGATTGTTTGTACCTATTTAATGTATGAATAATCATTGTTCATACCTCATCATGAGCTATTAACAATCATATGAACAATGTTCATATCTATTTGGGGTTTGAACAATCAATGTTCATGCCTCAAGATAATATATGATCATTAAAACACTTATTAGAGTATAATTAATTATTCATACCTATTGTTAATATTTTAACATGAGCATTCATTGTTCATATGAATATGAACACTCATTGTTCATATCTATTTGGGGTATGAACAATCACTATTCATACCTCAATATGAGCTATGAACACTCATTGTTCATACCTATTTGGGGTATGAACAATTAATGTTCATACTTCAATATAATGTATGATCAGTAAGAATATTTATTAGAGTATGAACAATGAACAATCATTGTTCATACTCTTTATACATTAACATAATGCATGATCAGTAAGAACACTTATTGGAGTATGAACAATCACTGTTCACACTTCAACGTAATGTATGATCAGTAAAAACACCTATTGGAATATGGACAATCATTGTTCATACTTTTTTGGGGTATGAACAATCACTGTTCATACTAACATGAACTATGAACAATCATTGTTCATACTTATTTGGGGTATGAACAATCAATGTTTATACATCAACATAATGTATGATTAGTAAAAACACGTATTGGAGTATGAACAATCATTGTTTATACCTCAACATGAGTTATGAATAATCATTGTTCATATCTCAACATATTGCATGAGATACGTTAACCTATTTGGGTATGAACAATCAATGTTCATACATCAACATAATGTATGAACAGTTATTGTTTATAGCAAAACGACTGAAAGGGTAAAATTGGAAAATATTTATTTCAAATCTGGGCTATTTCTCCTTACGAGTTATTTTCACTCGAAAATTGGTTTTCAGGGTTATTTACACCCAAAATTTGTCTTTAAGAGTGATTTAAAAAAAACACTGGTTATGCGAGTGATTTTAACTCACAAATGGGCCTTGGGACCAATTTCTTGTAGTGACTAATCACATTTGTTGGCAAGTTTAGTGATTATTGACTAAGATATTTGTGTTGGATTATTGATTTGTGGGACCTAGAATTCTCATTGCCTTTTTTTTTTTTTTTTTGAAAGAGCTTAGAAACTGCGTAACGGATCTTGGTTATTGATTTTGTCCTCATGAGAACTACGAAGTATGAAACAAACTTCATTGGTGACTTACCTCAATTCTTAAGTAGAAATTAAACTTGGATCCCTTGTACCAACTATAAAATTAAGGGTGGAATTTGAGCCAAGCGACTTAGGCTCGGGATTGAATTTGTTCATTTAATAAATGAGCCGAGCTTGAGCTTATATTATAGTTCGTGTAATAAACGAGTTTGATGAAGCTCGGCTCGATAAGCTCAAATAGCTAGCAACACCATAGTGTAAAATAATCGAGCTATTAGGGCTCAACTCGGGCTCGTTCATATATTATATGAACCAAGCTTGAGCTTTTTTCAAAGCTCGCTTAATAAACAGGTCGAGCTTGAGCATAGTGAAGTTCGGCTTGATTAGCTTGAATTCCACCCTTACACAAGCTCATCTTAGTTATTAGCTAATAAAGATGGTCTAACACTTACGGATATCAATGGGTTTTGATAACCCGATAACCGACCCGAACTAAACCAATAAAAAACGGTTTGAGTTTTGGAAATTTAGTTTGGCTTCAACCGAACTGATAAGATATTGGTTTAGTTTTGGATTTGTCCTCTACCAAACCGATAAGATGGTATTTTAGTAATATTTATGATTAATTTTATTAAATTTTATTAAATTTGTATCTAAAATTAATTGATTTGATTTAGAATTTAATTGATTTTATAGTTTTTGGTTCGGATCGATTCAGTTTTAATTTGTAATATATCGGTTAAGTTCGATTTGTTTTCAGATAAAATATAATATTATTAGTTGGTTTGATTTTGGGTACCTAATTATCTCAATTTTGGGTACCTAATTATCTTATCGGTTCCGTTTCAGATTTGAATTTTTCAAAATCCAACCCAAACCGATCCATTGAAAACCCTAGTGCTAACACTGTAGGCTGTAGCATAGGCTTCCATTATTAACAGCATATCTCACTACTGCCCATATGGGGATGGTACAAACTATTTTCCTTAATCAAATACATGTGGTGTGACAATAACAGTAATGTACATTAATGCTGATGAATATTCAATTAGCTGGTAGGACAATGATGATCATTTTTCATTTTCATATAAACGATATCTCCTCCTTTCTCTATTGATATCAAGCAGTTATTGGTTTATGGCATGCAGCATCAATAATGTCAACATCTCAACCACTATACTAATGTGGAGCTTTCATTTTCTAATACATTGATAATGCTTCCTGTTTAAAGGGTATGAGAGTAACTCGTTCTCTCTACTTGCCCATGTGACTTCACCTACTGATGACTGCTGAACCGTTGATAACAACTTAATTTTCAATTAGTCACACATTGATGAGCTCAATTTAGTATTATAATAAAATCTTTTGAGATATATTTCTAACCCGCAAGGATGTATATCCTCGTGAAATAGGCGTGATTTTAAGTCGTGAAAGGAAAAACGAGACAAGTTAGTTTATGTGTTACCGTTATATAATTTTCGCAAAAAGTCATCTTTCACGACTTTAAACTCCGGTGACACCAGCTTCACGAAGATTACCTTGCGGAATCCTTTTTCGGAATTGCAACGAAGATATAATTGTCACTTACTATCACTCTCATCACCAGGTCGTTAGAAGGAGGGAATGTCTTTATTCTAAAGCGAATATTACCAAATCTCAGTAATCAAATATACAACCATCACCTAAGCAATCTAATGATTCGGATTCTCTATGAAAGAAACCTCTGATTTTTAAATAAATTATTAACCTCTTGCACTAATCTAAGCAAACCTCCAGGAGTTCTACATGGAGGAAACGTGCTTCCTCCTTTTATGGAGCTTCTCACAGTACAGTCCACACATGGTTTCTTTTGTACAATTTGTTCGTGAATCAATTTGCCTAAGTAATGATACTCAAGTTGGTTTTGAAAAATAAATCATACGGATCTTCCATATGGTGTGTCCAATTATGTCATGTGCTGTGTGGGCACTTATGAAGTCTAACTCACGTTTATTGGGATATCTCCCAAGTGCTTTAAGTATAATATATGCCATGACAATTTTCTATTCTCTTCGGGTCAAAGGGGTGGTAGGGTTTTGGTCACATAAAGACCTCTTATGATGAAACTACATACAAATATATATACAATCCGATCTTTTGGGCTTATTAACCACTTTGAACAGCCGTTCATAGAATTTGGCTAAGTTATACATTTTCTCGAGATTAAAGGGTTCTGATGTCCACAAACACTTGACTGTTGAGTGGTCCTATTTGTGGTATCTTTGGGCCCAGGAAGCCAATCACTAGGTTTTATCAAGTAGCTCCCACTCTAAAATGTTTGAATTCGCTGCATTATGGAATCTCGTGTATGATTGTCAGGTTTCAGACCCAAGACCGAATCATTTAATAATTAAATTATTTCCATTTCATCTTTGAATTTGTTTATTTAGAAGGTTCTGGAAAAGCTAAAATCACTGTACTGTTACTACCGTCTTTTTCATTCCATTAGAGTTGCTCATTTGCACTAGCATCCAACACAAACACTGTTTTAGAAGAGGAACATGGGTAATCTAGTAGGCTTCTATTAGCTTAGCTGGACACATAGTTTGGGATTTTTGAATTCTCAGAATTCCGATAAATTCAAAAACTGAAATTCATTAAATTTCGATTTTTATTATATTTGGAATTTCAATTGATTTCAGAATAATCAATATTTCAACTCTATATTTCAAATTTCAATTTTTTGAAAAACCAAAATATTGGGTGGAATTCTAAGATTTCGTTCGGAATCATGAACACTGGCTGGACATAGGCTTATGTTTTCGTAAGAAATTTTGTTTTCGAAAATTGAAATGCATAAAAATATCATTATTTCAAAAAAGAAAAACCTCATTCCAAACAAAAATGTTTTTTAAATGTATTTATTAGAGCATCATCAACCTACTACTAAAAAAATTTGTAACACATCAGTGTTTTTTGTCGATCCAAATTGCTAAAAATATGTCAAGTACCAACGCATTTGGACAAAATTTGGGATTTCTATTTCAGACGAGAATAGTTATTCAGTTCCAGTCGTTTGAGCCCAAAAATATAGTTGTTTTAATTTTTTATTAAACAAAAAATTAAAAAAGTTCTAGACGGCAAAATTTGTTCTATTCCAATTTCTTGGGCCCCAAATCCAAAATAGAGCCGTTTTAATTTTTTAATTACAAAAAATAAAAAAATTCTGCCCCAATGTAGGACAGGACAATTTGTCTCATGCTGCTCATTTATATTTTTTTCACAAATTTAGTTTGGAATTTAACAATTGTTATACAAATTGTGTTTTTGCGGTCTAAATTGCCAAAATCATTTTCATTTCTCATATCAGAAATAGGATATAATAACGAGTTGGTGATGCCTTAGCCGATTATTATATAACAATTATGATAATTACAAAAAGATTTGACAGCATCACATCACTGATCACTCACAGTTTACGAAAAAAAAGGACGTAAGCAAATATTGTTAACGCGGGGGCGTTACAGATTAGGCCTAGAGAAAGACTGCACGTGAGTGTCGGAATTAATTGACTCTCAGTTGATTACTGTCAAAATCACCACCCTTCCGTGATGTTTTTTTCGGGAAGGTACTATTTTGAACGGAGCAATTGTAGGTCCCACGTTTAGCTAGCTAGCTTAAAGTCTAAAACTGTGAAAGGTCAGCTATAAGTTTAGCAGGCAAACTTAGCTTAATTTACAAGTTCTGCTAAACATAAGAAGGCGTTGAAACCTAAGGTTGATTTTTCCCTAACAAAGTAATTTGATAGCACGTGAGGAGGTATACCTACTCCAATAGTTTTAGAGTGTCAAATTAATTGGGAGTGTCAAATTAATTGGGTTTGGGTTCAATTCTTCACGGCATCCACAAACACCAGCTTCTGATTGTTCCGAACACTTTCTGGGCTAGATAAACAGTTTTTCAACAGCTAAATAGTTTTTCTGGATAGTCTTTCCACCAATCACATGAGGTTTTGTGGACAACAAATAGTTGTATGTCCACAAAATTATTCTCAATCGAGAAATGGCAATTTTTTTTTTTTTTTTTTTTTTTTTTTTTCAGTTGACATTTCTCTCATTAGAGATATTTTTCATTGTTTAATATACACATATTGTGGATATGTCTAAAATATCGACAAATATTATGGATATTTTTTGATATATCATTTAAATTTACTTAAAATATAATGATAAATATTAAATAAAATTGTTATCTACACAAAATATTATCAAATATCTCTAAATATTGTCATATATCTCATAATATCGCCAATATCATATAAATATCATCGATATTTACAGTCTTATATATCTATAAACATATCGCGATATTTATGTATCTCTTGCTGAAATATCGATGGATATCATGATATGTGTGTCCAATAATAGCCCTTTCAAAGTCAAAAAGTCAAAGGAAAAAAGTGAATCAAGAAAAAAAAACTCAAAAGCCCAAACTGTTAGGGTTTTGGCCCACAAATTGTTCATTAATGATTAGGTAAAGTCATTAGGGGTATTTTTATAAATATCATACATATAAAAGATATGTATAGATTCTTCACTCACAATCTATCCTTATGTTTTAGATCTAGGATTATAATTTAAGGCTAGTCACCATTAATAAAAAATTCAAATTCTGCTTTATTTCTTTTTATATTAAGTAGTCTAATTATCAAGGGCTAAATCACTCCTTTGGTGGAGTGATAATGAAGCCTAAGTGAAGAAAACTTGTTGTTTTATCATGTTTTTCATTTCCAAGGGTTACAAGTTTAATTTTAGTATAGATATAAAAATATAAAATACTATAATTGATCTAGGAATTAGTATGATTAATTATAGTATTTTCTCTTGCTAGTTAGACTTGTCATAGAGATATGTAAGGTTGGTTAGAGATCAAATTAAAGTTTGAATCTTGGCATTGATATGTAAGACTCATAGTTCGGGATTTCAAAATTCCAACAAATCTAAAAATTGAAATTTACAATATTTCGACCCATGCTATAATCGGAATTTCAATAAATATCAGAATTATTAATATTTCGACTCTATATTAATTGTTTTTTCTGATTTTTTGAAAAACCAAAATATTAGACAAAATTTCGATATTTCGTCCGAAATAATGAACACTGGTAAGACTTACCATAGATATGTATAAGTCTAATCAACGAAAATATGAAAACTCATCATTGAAACTTGATTTTAACACAAGCAAAAATCACTAGGTGGATTTATTTTTTTGCCATTATTTTCTCCACATTTCTTCAAATTTGTTTGTTTTCTATGAAGCAATCTATTGTGTCTCGTTCTAGTGTCGAGGCTGAATATTGCTCCTTTCTCCACATTTCTTCAAATTTATTTGTTTTCCATGAAGCAATCTATCGTGTCTCGTTCTAGTGACGAGGCTGAATATTGCTCCTTTGATATCACAACTTGTTGGAATCTCTTTGTTGTATTTCAATCTACATAAGAGTGAGCAAAGTAGAGGTGGATAACTTTGAGTGTTCTCTCCACTTTTGTGCTTGGAAGATAGTCCCACATTGCCTAGCCACCACTAACCTTGTTAGTGGGAAGGTTAGTGGGTAGTGGTTTGGCTATTGCCTAAACTTGTTTTGCTTTTGGAGCAAGTTTTGGATTTTTATTTCCAGTAGGTTTCCTATTATATTTCTGGAATCCGACTGTGACTCTCTATATAACTAAGACTGTGCGTCTAGATTAAATATACTGACAGAAACAAATCTCGCACAAACAAAACCCAAGCTTTTCTTCTCTTCTTACTATAAGCCGCCAGAGAGAGTTATTACACCGTTCAAGAGAGAAGTCTAATTAGTGCAAAACTAGCCTTCTGTAACCATTGAATCCTGTGAGGAGAAGATGCCATTGTAACATTTTTGCACCAGTGGAAGGGGCGAAATCTTTTCTTAAGGACAGTCTTATCGATGCCTTGGTTGTTCACTATTCATCTACTGTTCTTTTTGTTCTACTCTAATTGCTGTTATCATACAAATATTTTAACAATCTTAAGGAAAGAATTTCTTAGTAGAACAAAGGAGAGTGCTTTAATACGACAATCAAAAGATAAGTCTTTTACTTTGAGTTATTGTTTGTGTTATTAGGTTATGTCTTTAGAAATTTTCTAACAATTTCATTTTTGTTAGGGAAACCAATTAAAGATTAAATCTTTATTGATCTTTTGTGGTTTATCAAACCCTATATGGGTTGGACCTTTCTCCTACGTTTGTGGGAATTAAATCTAAGATTTCTATCAAGAAAAATGTCAAAGTTCGTCTTTTTTATAGCTCCATCACTCGTTACGGAAATTGCTATAACGTTTAGCTCAGAGCTCAGTTTTGCAATCCACTTCTTGTGTTGAATAGCTGATTCAAAGAGCTTTTAAGTGGTATAAGGCTTGATACCCAATTCATCTTGAGCTATTTTAGTATTACAGTTCTTTTGAACTGTTTTTATAGAAGGAAGAAAATATGGTAATCCGGTTTTTCAATCGGTTAGGTATTGTATTCTTTTACTCTTTGCAATTCTTTTGGTTTGAGTATGTGATGATATTCTAGCCTTCAGTTGCATGCTAGTTTTTATTCTTAGGAGGAAAATCCCTAAGCTAAAACTTATTTAATAACCTAGTCCACAAATTATACGTGTTTATCACTAAAATATTAATTAGTTTGACTAGAAGTAGTTTGATATTAATTTTCTTTGTACATATGTAGATATATGTAGATGGTCTAAGAGAGACCTTAAGATAGTTAATATCAACCACACTCAAATCTTGGGTAGTAATTATAATGTATTCAATGCATAATTGCTTATCTCAATTGAGTGTACGTGTTGTTAGACGATGGTTATAATTGTAATGTTGTGAAAATACATGTTAGATGAAGTAACTTATAGCTTATATCTAATCTAGCATATGTAAAGGTTTTGTAGCATGCTAGCTTTGGATATTACTTTGAACTTGATGATAGTTTATTTTTAAATTTTTTTTCTAGTTGAAGATATTAATGGGTTGAGCCATTAGATGTTGTGGTTGTATTGAGGTCTTGTTGATAGGGTATTCTATCTTACTTGAGCTTATGTAAGAAGAGGAGATGGAGTCCTTAGTTGTGTTGCATATTCAGTCGCAAGATTTGCTTAATATCATATATCTTTTGTTGTGAGGGGTTAAGTTAAAGTTTATTTTTCCTGAACCTATGATATGATATTAACCATGTTTGGCATGAATGCATTATTTAACATTGACATAAAGCTTAACCATGTCATATATTATTAAGTAATGAGCATCGTTGTCTACGAGACGAAACAATATAGAAAACAATCAATATCCTCATAAACCTAATTTAGTCAAGGAGATGTAAGGTTATGGATCGTCTTCTTAGACAATATCCTCCAGTGACCTTAAGATTGTTAGAATATTTATATGATAACATTAACTAGAGTATAACAGAAGGAACAGTAGACAAACAGTGAACAACCAAGGCGATAATAAGCTGTCCTTAAGGAAAGATTTCGCCCCTTCCACTGGTGCAGAAAGGCTACAATGACGTCTTCTCCTCACAAGATTCAATGGTTACAGAAGGCTTGTTCTGCACTAATCAGACTGCTCTATAGAACGGTAAAATAACTCTCTTTGGCGGCTGACAATAAGAAGAGAAGGAGAAGCTAAGGTTTGGTTTGTGCGAGATCTGTTTATGTAAGTATATGTGATGTGGTTAACATAGTCCTGATTATAGAGAGAGTCACAGTCGGTTTCCAAAAATAGAATAGGAAACCTACTGGAAACAGAAATCCGAAACTTGCTCCGAAAGCAAAACAAGTTTAGGCAATATGGGACTATCTTCCAAGCATAAAAGTGGAGAGAACACTCAATGTTCTCCGCCTCCACTTTGCTTACTCTTAAGTAGATTGAAATACAACAAAGAGATTCAAACAATCCCCCACTATTTCAAAATTCTTATAGTTCCTTACTATTTTGGAATAGGATATTACAAAAGAAAGGGTTTATGAAATGCTAGAGAGAAACGAAATTGCAATGCCTAAGATACTGGTATCTTTCAAGCTTGAACCAGTCATAGGGTAACATGTCTTTTCTCGCGTGAAAGTGGTAGATTAAAAAATCTTTGAACCAACTTCCCTTATAGTGAAATAGATGACATGCACCCACATTGCTTTTCCATTATATGCCAGTTCTGCGGTGTTACGCTTTTTGGCCCTGCGCTGCCTATGTTCCATGAATGCTCTAGAGTAGTTGCCCGAATACTCATAAGAACCGACCCAGTTCTACATTTATGTAGATGGATTTCCATCAGGTGTACATTGCAATTTAAATACACCACCTCATTAAAATATGGGCTATGGAATCCAATAAGAGTTAAAGAACTCATCCTTACTCACTGCAATTCTTGTTATACAATGTATACTATAGTACCATCTAGCTATAGGGTAGGACGTCTTATAAATAAATAAGACAATAGTACTGCAAGACGACGAAGTGATTTTTTTTTCCCTTTGAACCTATTTCATGGGATCTCCAATTACATAGGTAGGGTTGCCGTCAGTGTCTCCCTATATATAGGCATAAGTCCTAACCCCCTCGACGTATAACCACTTGCCTCAAAACAAGTTGTGCGGTCAGACGACATGTGGCCAAACTAAGTCCGACCTAACATAATCTCTAGTAAGTTATATCTCAAACTTATATGAATACTTTTCCCAATACACATATTTCTTTATGTTTTAGCTATTGCGATGAGACAGTTGGAAAACATATACATATCAGGAAGCTGTTTAGAGCCAAAGGGAAGATTTGCCAAGAGGTTGCTAACTTTCTTAGCATCATCACATGCCTTTTCTAAGAGCAAGTCCAATGGGGGGTTATATGGGCTGTTAAAGGCAAATATAGCACTCCAACCACAAAAATGTCATTCCAATGGGGTTGCTAAAAGGGTCTTAAATTTGGAAAGAGTCCAAAACCCAGCCAAAGTTAAGACCTTCACTAGCAACTGTATAATAAGTTCGGGAGACGGATGACATAGTTTCTGCCGTCTGTGTGTTAAATTTCATGGACGGCAGAAACTGTGTTGTCCGTTCAAAAAAAATTCAACGTAAGTTACAAAATAATGGACAGACGGCAAAAATTATGTCGTCCGTATCATTTAGCACTTTAAAACAGAAAACGCGATTGGATTGGTTTTTTTATTTTGGGGTGCCAAATTTGGCTGGGCAATCTAAAAAGCCAATGTGGCACCTTTTAACAGCCCAATTTAGCAACTCTCCATTGGACTTGCTTTAAGGCGATTAGCTTGAATGATATCCAAGGCACTCAATTTTCACCAAGGATAAACACATAAACACTACTGGATCCAGTTTATAACCCAATGATGGAAATCTACTAAACATAAGTCTATAATCAATGGCTCCATTATAGTACTTGGATAATCTGACAATATACATCCAATGATCCTTATAAGAACAATGGGTTATCAACTCAGTAAGCCATTAATGTAGGCAATCTCATGTCTCACATATATAATCCATAAAGTACAATAGGCTACCAATGATATTGACATATTCAGTATGAGAAAACGCAAGTAGATTATTTTTCATAAGATGGATATCTGCCACAAGAAGTGTTGACACAGTCTTACTAACGTAATACTCAAACTTTTCAATGAAAATATTTCTACTAAGTGTTAAAACAACATGGTGAGACCAACATGAGTTATAATTCCTATATTCACCAATCATTCAATTTTGTAGTACCCGAAATTCCCCTATACCATCCGAAGGTCGTGTTTTCAAATAGGTTTAAAGTTTTCAATACTAGCACTCATGATATTAAATCATATAAATAAAGATAGATTAACACATGTTTTGCTTTTAACCATATTCAAACGTCAACATCTTGACAACAATATGTTGTTGAATTGAATATAGCGATTTAACTAAATTGAAATGAGTTTAACCACATAATGAACTATCATTTTCAATGAAGGTCTATTATGTGTTTTTCAAAACATAGGAATTTCTCCCTAACCAAGCCCTCTTTCATACACATTTTCAATACTAGCACTCATGAAATATTTTCATTAAAATCATATAAATAAAGAGTTTTATTAACAAAAACTTGTGTTTTGAGCTTTAATAAAAATAAGACTTTATTCTAAATAGAAAGTCCATACATTTTTATCTACCCTTCCACACCATTAAGGCAAAATCTGAGCGGACATTTGTAACATAGAAACCAAAAAACCCCTTTGTCTAAAAAAATACTTTGACATCCATCACTTGACACCAATATGTTGAATTGAATTGTTTGAATCTCAAATAGTTTAACCATTTAACCAAAACTATTATGTTTCTTCTTTAATCTAACTCATACAAAATATTTAACTAAATTGTATAATTTTAGTGAGGTTTTAAAGCTCATCACCGGGACTTGTACATACTTGGTACATTTTGTAATATAAATGAGTTTTAAAACTGATGTAGTTCCTTACAACTACTAAACTAGAAGAAATTCTAGTTACATGAGCAAGGGTCCAAAATAGTATAAATCTTTTCTTTGAGTGAAACCCCTTAGCTATTATTATTAGTCTTGTATTTTACAATACAACTATCACGTTTTAGTTTTCTCTTGAATATCCAATTCAACCTATATATTCCCCCAATAAGTAGATTAATTACCTCCCCTTAATTATTTGTTTAAATCAAGAGTCCATTTTAAAGGAGTTGTATCCTTCAAAAAGGACACTTCTCATAGACAGACAACTTCCTTATAGGTTAATGAATATTTCTCTAGAAATATATGAATGTCATCACCATGAATGGTAGATATACTCACTGAAAGTCTTCCAAATTTCTTGTTAAAAATTATGGGATTCTTTTATGTAGTTCATTATGAACATCCAACCACTCTATGCTAATTTCATAGAAAGCAAAACCTAAAATAAAATTAACATATAAGACATTCAATAATAGTGTGGTATTTATAAGATTGTTATCACTCATGGCAACTGAAAACAAACATCACTATTATGAGTTTCACCAATGAACATCTACTAGATAGTTCTAAGTCTCAAAAAAACTTCTTTTAAATTCATTCACAATAGCCTTGGCAAGACACCCCTACATTTTGAAACATTTTTGGATAGGCCCAAGACATTTCCATACTTTGTAGTTCAGTGTCTTTCCAGTTATCTTGTGAGATAAACTATGGTAAAACAGTGTCAGGCATATGGGTCACAACCCCCCACAGTTCAATGGTTACTCAACCTAAGTAAACTTACATGCAAAATACATTATACCACTACAAACATTAAAAGAAACAACAACAATAATATGTACTCTTATGACAAGAATATATTTTACTCAAGTCTACGATTATAGATCATATTAAACATAGTTATATTATGTTCATGCTATCTATATAAAAGAAAATCCATAAATGATTTTAATGAATTTTAAATAATAGAAGAATTAGATGAAAAGGGTTTTACCCAAGATAATATCATTATCATTCTTCTCTTCATCATTCAACATTCCAGCTTACATAGTGAGACAATCCACTCACTTGAATTGTCTAGCCACCACTAACCTTGTTAGTGGATAGTGGCTTGGCTATTGCCTAAACTTGTTTTGCTTTTGGAGCATGTTTCGGATTTATGTTTCCAGTAGGTTTCCTATTCTATTTCTGGAAACCGACTATGACTTTCTATATAACCAGGATTGTGCGTCTAAATCAAATATACTGACAGAAATAGATCTCGCACAAACAAAACCCAAACTTCTCCTTCTCTTCTTACTATCAGCTGCCAGAGAGAGTTATTACACCATTTTATAAGGAAGTCTGATTAGTGCAAAACCTGCCTTTTGTAACCATTGAATCATGTGAGGAGAAGACAACATTTTTTCTTTATAAGGAAGTCTTTTCTTAAGATTAGTTGCAAAACCCGCTCATCTAACCATTTTACGAATCATGTGTTCTTTGATAAGAGCAAAACTGTAGTTTTAACCCAAAAATATCACACATGTGAAAAAGTCGAGTTAAACTAATCGAGATCGTTCTTATGTATTTCTTTGGACTTCCATATAAAGGAGTTGTTGGTTGAATTGGGCCTTTTTACCTTAAAGTGTCAAAAAAACAACACCGGCTTGGTAAGAGATTTCCAATGGTCCTAGCCTTGATCCAATCAGAGGAGCAGAAGTGGACAAAAGGCTGTTGAAGTCAAATCCAACTGAAAAGTCCTTTCTGGACTGAAGTATTGAGGTTTCGGGCTCGATTTTTCGGCCCAAAACAGGCTCCTCAGCCCATATACGATTTTGTGGATCTAGTCTCCTCCATTTAACAAACAAAAACTTAGCTCTTAAGGATAGCTAGATCTAGATAAAAAAAAAGTTAATTATATACTTAGTTTTTAGTTAGTCAATAATGGAATAGTTTGCTTTTACTTAGCTTTACTTAGTCTAGATCAAATAGTTAGTTTTAATTCATTAAATTAGTTTATATAGATTAATCTAGTTAGTTGTCAATTCTATTAGTTGTTAGAATAAGTTTTGAATCTTAGAATAAAATACTTAGTCTAGATAAAATAGTTAGTTTTAATTCATTAAATTAGTTTATATATATTAATTTAGTTAGTTGTCAATTCTATTAGTTGTTAGAATAAGTTTTGAATCTTAGAATAAAATACTTAGTTTATATTTTAATCTTCAAATTCAAATTCAAGTTATTTTAATAAAGTTTAGTTTAATTTAATTATGTCTTATTACTATTATTATTTATTATTAATGAACCCAATGAAACTAGGCTAAAAACTCCATTAGAGGAGTTTTATGAAGTCTATGTGAGGGTTATGATTGTTCTTCTTTAGTTTTTTTTTATTGTCTTATGTGCTTCAAGTTCAAGTTTTATAGTTGTCTAAAGATATAGATTATAGAAGTTGAACTAGAGAAAGGAAACTCCACAAAGAGATTTGTGGAGGAGAATTTCTCTTATGCTAATCATATATTAGTACAGAGATTGCTAGGATTAGTTAGGGATCAATAATAAATTGTGACTTTTGTTGTTTTACCTTGTGTAGATTAATAAAAGTTAAGATTAAAACAAGATAAACTAGTTAGAATAATCATAGCTTCACATAGATGGATTAATCCTTCCTCTATGTTCTTCCTATTCATTAAATTCACTTTTTAATTGCTTAGTTAAATTTATAATTAGTTTTAGTTTAAATAAATTACAACACTACTCTCATTGTTCTCACCATTGTTTCCTTGTGTTTGATTAATTGAATTCGTTTAGTCTTAATAGATTAAGAGTGGAACGAATCTTGACTCTCTATATTGTATAATGAATTGATAGTAGAAATATTGAGATAAACACTTATTTAGTTAATTGATTATTTATGTTTACGCATAGATAGTTAGTTAATGTAAATTTGCTATTATCATTCTGTTTTCATACAACTAATTTAACACAACATATGTTAAGGTTTTATAGCATGCATGCTAGCTTTGGATATTAATCACCGTAGATTTACTTTAAACTTGATGATAGTTTATTAGTAATTTATTTTTCTAGTTGAAAACACTAAAGAGTTAAGTCATTAGATGTTGTGGTTGTACTTGAGGTCTTGTTGATAGGGTATTCTATCTTACTTGAGCTTATGTAAGAAGAGGAGGTGGAGTCCTTAGTTGTTTTGCATATTCAGTAGGTAGATTTGCTTAATATCATATACCTTTTGTTGTGAGGGGTACAATTAAAATTTACTTTTCCTGAACCTATGATATGATATTAACCATGTTTGACATGAATGCATTATTTTACATTAGCATGAAGTTTAACAATGTCATATATTATTAAGTAATGAATGTCATTGTCTATGAGAGGAAATAATATGGGAAACAATCAATATCCTCCTAAACCTAATTTAGTCAAGGAGATATAATGTTATGAATTGTCTTCTTAGACAATATCTTTCAGTGACTATTTTAGACAAAGAGATGTAACGCTTGTAAATTGTCTTATTAGACATTATCCTCCTATGACTATGAATAAATAGCCAAGATGATGTACAAGTGCATAAATTGTCTCACTATGTAAGTTGCAATGTTGAATGATGAAAAGAAGAATGAAAATGATCGATATTATCTTGGGTAAAACTTATTTCATCTAATTCTTCTATTCTCTAAAATTCATTAGAATCATTTGTCGATTTCCTTTCATATAGATAGCATGAACATAATATAACTATGTTTAATATGATCTATAATCATAGACTTGAGTAAAGTATATTCTTGTGATAAGAGTGCATATTATTGTTGTTGTTTCTTTTAGTGTTTGTAGCGGTATAATGTGTTTTGCATGTAAGTTTGATTAGGTTGGATAACCATTAAACTGTGGGGGGTTGTGACCCATATGCATGACACTATTTTACTATAGTTTACCTCACAAAATAATTAGAAAGACACTGAACTACAAAGTATGGAAATGTCTTGGGCCTATCCAAAAATGCTTCAAAATGTGGGGGGTGTCTTGCCAAAGCTATTGTGAATGAATCTAAAAGAAATATTTTTGAGACCTAGAACTATCTAGTAGATGTTCATTGGTTGAATTCATAATAGTTATGCTTGTTTTTAGTTGTCATGAGTGATAACAATCTTGTAGATACCACACTATTATTGAATATCTTATATGCTAATTTTATTTGAGGTTGTGTTTTTGTGAAATTGGCATAGAGTTGTTGAATGTTCATAATGAACTACATAAGAAAATCCCATAATTTCTGAACAAGAAATTTGGAAGACTATCAGTGAGTATATTCACCATTCACGGTGATAACGTTTATATGTTTCTTGAGGCAGATTTATTAACCTATAAGGAAGTTGTCTGTCTATGAAAAGTGTTATTTTTTAAGGATACAACTCCTCTAAACTGGACTCTTGATTTACACAAATCATTAAGGGGAGGTAGTTAATCTACCTATTGGGGGATCTATAGATTGAATTGGATCTTCAAGAGAAAACTAAAACATGATAGTTGTATTGCAAAATACAAGGCTAATAATAATAGCCAAGGGGTTTCACTCAGAGAAAAGATTTATACTATTTTGGAACCTTGCTCATAAAACTAGAATTTCTTCTTCAGAATTCTAAAGACTCTAGTTGAGTAGTTGTGAGGAACTACAATACCAAGTAGTACCAGGTGATGAGCTTAAGGTATACAATTTAGTTAAATATTTGTATGAGTTGATTCAAGCGCCTACAAATGGCATGAGCAATTCAACAACATATTGGTGTCGTATGGATGTCAAAGTACCGTTGTTGATAAAGATGTGTACTTTATTTAGAATAAAGCAAAACATATGTGTTAATCTCTCTTTGTCTAGATGATTTAATATCATGAGTGCTAGCATTGAGAATGTGTATGAGACAGAAAAATTTCTATTTGAAACACATAATAGACCGTCATCGGAAATGATATAGTTCATTATGTTGTTAAACTCATTTTTGTAACTGCTATATTTAGTTGTCAAGATGTTGACGTTTGAATATGGTTGAAGCCCACAACATACCTTAAACCAGACCAGCCGGATGGTATAGGAGAATTTCGGGCACTACAGACTTGCATAACTGGTGAATATAGGAATTATAACTCATGTTGGTCTCATTATGTTATTTAGAAATATTTTCATTGAAAAGTATGGGTATTACGTTAGTAAGTCTGTGTCAACACTTCTTGTGGCAGATATCCATCTTATGAAAAGTAATCTACTTATGTTTTTTATACTAAAATATGTCAATATCATTGGTAGCTTATTGTACTTGATGGATTATATATGTGAGATATGACATATATATATATATATATATATATATATATATATATATATATATATATATATATATATATATATATATAATGTCTACATTAATGGCATACTGAGCTGATAACCCATTGTCCTTATAAGGAACATTGATGTATATTGTCAGATTATCCAAGTACTATAGCGGAGCCATTGATTATGGACTTATATTTAGTTGATTTCCATCATTGTTGGAAGGGTAATATATTATAAACTGGATCCAGTAATGTTTATGTGTTTACCTTTGGTGAAAATTAAGTATCTTGGATATCATCCAAGCTAATTGCCTTAGAAAAGGCATGTGATGATGCTGGGTGGGTTAGCAACCTCTTGGCAAATCTTCCAATTGGCTCTAAATAGTCTCCTTATGTGTATATGTTTTGCAACTGTCTCATTGCAATATAGTTTAGACATAAAGAAATATGTGCAATGAGAAATGTATACATATAAGTTTGAGATATAACTTAATTAATCAAGCTGCTAGAGATTATATTAGGTCAGACTTAGTTTGGCCACATGTGTGACCACACCACTTATTTGGAGGCAAGTGGTTATACATCGAGGGGGATGGGACTTATGCCCGTATATAGGGCGACACTGATGGCAACCTTACCTATGTGATTGGAGATCCCATGAAGTAGGTTCAAAGGGAAAAATAAGTCACTTTGTCGTCTTGCAATACTATTGTCTTAGTTTTATGAGACGTCCCACCCTATGACGAGATGGTACTATAGTATACTTTGTATAACTAGAATTGCAGTGAGTAAAGATAGGTTCTTTAACTCTTATTGGATTCCATAACCCATATTTTAATGAGGTGGTGTATTTAAATTGCAATGTATCACTACACCAAAATGGTCAATTCCTAACATACCACTTTTTTCATTTCTAACGGATATATCTGTTACCAACTTTCTTACGAATATATCCGTTACTTATCAAGTTTTTCGTTAGTATATATCCCAATTTATTTTTTTGACTCAGCTTTTAACATGTTTTACCGAGAAAAAAAGAAAATAAAACAAAACCCAAAAGCTTCTCTCAATCTCGAATATGAAACCTAGGTTTAATGAGGCCGAACCATGTTTACCATCCTGATCTATCACTCGAAGAAGAAGAAAGGCTCGTCTTTTCTAAAGAACAAAGGTACACAAGATGCGATCTCCAAAATAATAAAATATGGCAAGTTCGGGGAACAACATATCCAAAGAATTGAGAAAGAGGAAGAAACAACAACAACGAATGAGGAAGAAGACACTGGTGCCCAGATCACTCCTATTATCAAGCTCGAAGAAGTAGCTGTCACTACTGGTGAAGAACACAAAAATGTTCTTCTAGATCTGTAAGCCACTTTACAACTTCTTCTATATACATATATATATATACGTGTTGTTAATTGTCCATGTCTCTTGTTGTTAATTGTTTGTGCTGTAATAGAAAAAAAAAAGTTGATCTTTTTATAGCTCGATTGTCATATTTATATTTTGTAGGACAGTAAAACTTTATCGGTTCAATAAAGAAGGAAATCAAAGGAAGGAAAGAGGTCTGGGAACTGTCAAGCTACTTTAGCACAAGGAAAGTGGGAAAGTTTGTTTGGTTATGCGTCAATCTAAGACGCTTTAAGACGCGTTGGTTTTTGATGTTTTTATTTAACTTGATTGCAATATTATTTTGTTTATATGTAGCCCAGTGTTTGATGTTTTCTTTGTTTGGATTTGCAGTTATTCCATCTACCTCAATTCAAGAGCACTGAAATGAGAAATAATGTACAAGTAATACAATAGTTATTATAGAGAGGGGAAACGGTTAAACAAAAGGCTAGGTGCTTTGCATCTCCTATGGATCCCACCTCCCACGGAAGAGCGACCTTCCGAAGAAGAAATTGCAAGGAAGGCAGCTATAAAGGAAAAACAGGTCAACGGCCGCGTGATTTGGCAAAATTAAAGAAGACTAATAGAATATCGAGCTGGAAACCGAATTGGAAGGATTAGAATTTCTTCTAAAGGAACTTGAAAATGTGAAAGAGAGTGAGGTACAAGCTTTCCCCTGTCTCGGACTAGCTATGTCTCCAAGCAGGAAATTGAGTCCGCTATTGTTCGGGTAACACAATCTTTACGCAGATCAAAGGGTGAGCTAGCCGAGGTTGAGGAGAAGACGAGTCTTCAAATACCGAGAAGTATCCACTTATCAATATCTCCGATAATATGTTGTCACCGAATCGTGAACTACTTGAACAGATCTTTACTTGACTCTTAAATTATATTCAATCTGGCAGCACACACACATACACATACACACACACACACACACACAAAATTTTAGATACATGTTATTGATTATTTGGGGTCATGAGGATGTGTTTTCAAAGTTACTGCACTTAAAAAAAAAAATCTTTGTTCATCTTGTTTCATTAACATAATGCTTGTATTTGCAGGTTATGTTGGAGATGATAAGGGCAACTACTTCTACGATGGATTCAGATGGATGGTTAAAGACGGTGACTTGTGCTATATAGATTCCGATAGCTTCCTCTACATTGTTGATAGACTAAAGGAATTAATAAAATATAAGGCATACCAAAACCATTTAACTGTTTAGATTGATCACATTAAGTTAGTATCTATTGGTTTATCACATCATAACCAATATTGTGAGACAATTTACAGGTCCCTCCAGCTGAGTTGGAACATTTGCTTCAGTCCCACCCAGAAATTGCTGATGTTGCTCTAATCCTGTATGTGTTTGACAAATTTAACTTTGCTATACTTCTTCTTCTTACATATGTTAAAATGTTGGACAACCTTGTAAGAAAATAACAGTTAACATGCACAGAAGACAAAATATACCTATAAGTAAATGAATTTGATGATCACACTACATTTTCCTTAATAGTGTACACGTGGAAACTAGCTCTGTAGAAAATCTGAAGATTTTGGACTATCAAACAATTTTGTATTTTGTTTTTGTTGTCTTTCGATACAGATTAATAAATATGACATAGAAAACCTAATATTGAATAGAATTCTATTTTAGTCTGGTGGAGAATCTAATATCTTGTCACCAGTAGTCCCCTATTAATGGTTAACTTTATATGAATAATTTCACTCGATTTCTTTGATTTAAAAAGAAGCTTGGAACTCTAGTGTACTGCAAGATCTAAATCTAACCTCATGGTCCTTTTCCAGAAAAATTTGCCATTGTAAAATTTACTAATTACGAGTTGCAGTCGTGCGTTCGTGCTAATTGATTTTCCGTGTTGTTGACCTGAAGGCTGTTCATAATTTTCTGATTCACTCTTTTGCATCACTATGACAGGTACCCTGATGAAGAAGTAGGGTAGATTCCCATGGCATTTGTTGTGAGAAAACTTGGTAGCAATCTAAGTGCAGCTCAAGTCATGGAGTTCGTTGCAAAACAGGCATGCTTACTTAATATGAAGCAGAGATTCATTTTAAATGCTTATCTTGGTTTTCTTTTATTAGTTATAGCGTATTAAAATCCCTGAATACCATGCATCATCATATGATAAATTATTTTGCTTCCTAGTGCTACAAACATAACTTCAATGCAAACAGACAAATTTAATTGTGTTTGCTAACTTTAGCTTGGGATACGTGGTTGGACATTGAAGTGAAAAATTGAGATATAGTTCTTACTAGCCAGATAATTGGTGAAAGAAAGGGAAAAGTGAAGGCAAATTTCGCAACTGGAAAACAGATGCCCTATTAGCCTAAACTATCTGGTTAGTTAAAACTCATTTAAAACTTACTACAACAAAAATTTGTCATACTCCTCAATTTTCTTAGTATGTTTTGTTGGATTAGGTAGGTTTGAAGTGCTTGCAAGCTAGGTTATATATATCTGGTTGGACTTTTGTGGGTTCAGTAAAAGCCATGTATCTATAGTTTTGTTGTCCATAAGTTTCAGATTTGTATGGTTGTGCATCAATGCCGAGGTAGATTTTTAGCTGATGGTAGTGTCCTTGTGCTAAGTTTTTGAACTTTTTCTATGTCCTTCATTGTCAATTCCATCAAATGCTAACCCGATTCCAATCGATGTAGATTAACCAAAGTGGTTCAGCAAGGAGCTAGGCCTAACACAGGTATGTGAATCGTATTCTTTATGTGTGAACGTTCATACATAGTATGTGAGTTTAATGAGACAAGTGGGCTTGCATGGCATAAGATACAATATACATATAGACTTTATACATTTCTTTGATACACTTTTTAGATTTTACGCACCTTACACTAAAAATATGTTAGAAATGTTCCGCCATGGTGTGGTACCTCTGGTGTGGTACCTCTAATATTATAAAATTAATCAAGTTGAACTGAATAGCTTTAGATTTTCATATAATATGTAAGTTTTATTGTGCATTTTGTTTATCGATAAAGGGTTTCTTCGATTGTCACTTCTGCGACCTACTTCCATTACAAAACTACAAGAAGCTATTATCTACAAATCAAAGCTTTGTACTTGAGTTAGGAGATCGACCTGTTTTTTTAGGTATACTTTGCATATTATATATATTGCATGTAGGAATGTAGTTGCTACCCTATATACACACCGTTTCTATTTTGGTTTTTCTTTTTCTAGCAGATCGACTTATTTTTATTGGTTTTTTCTTTTTCTAGTATAACTAAACTTATTTTTAATATATAGTGGTAGTGTCAATTGTAATAACTTTCTCTTTCTTTTGATACCATTTGCTAATTTGCAGGTGTTGTGAAGCAAGCCTCGCATGTAGAAACATATAAGAGAAAAAGATGAAGTTTTGGATTCGACATATTAGATGTAATTGTAGTGAATTAGATATGTATATGTGGTTGATTTTGTCGGTATTTTTTTTTTTTGGTCAAGACTGCTTGATATTTATAATCAATGACATTCGTGTGTTTTGTGACTTGAATGATTGAGTGGTGCACTATTTGTTTGAAATGGCAGATCAGTCAGTTTAAATGTGGAGTTCATTTTTTTTTTATTATGGTGTGCTAGTGCAAAGTTCAGCCAACAGTAGCCCAAAACAAAATGGGCTAAATAATATTATTTGACCTAGGATTTTTTTTTTTATTTTATTTTAGTGGCTACAATTTACTAATGGATATATCCATTACAAACAATTGTTAGTAAATAGCAGCACATCCATTACTAACGGATATATCCGTTAGAAATGACAAATTTAATCGGGTCATCAACCGTTAGTTATCCGTTACAAAGAATTTTAGTAACGGATATAACCGTTACTAAAATTATTATCAGTAACGGTTATATCCGTTACTAATTTTGGCCTAAGTGAGAGTGACGCCCCAGAGCTAACGGATATAACCGTTAGTAAAAATATAAGTAACGGATATAACCGTTAGTAAACGTCTTTTCTGGTGTAGTGTACACCTAATGGAAATTCACCTACGTTAATGTAGAACTGGGTCGGTTCTTATGAGTATTCAGGCAAGTACTCTAGAGCATTCATGGAATACAGGCAACGCAGGGCCAAAAAGCGCAACACCACAGAACTGGCATATAATGAAAAAATAGTGTGGGTGCATGTCATCTATTTCACTACAAGGGAAGTTGGTTCAAAGATTTTTTTAATCTACCGCTTTCACGTGAGAAAAGACATGTTACCCTATGACTGGTTCAAGCCCGAAAGACACCAGCATATTAGGCATTGCAATTTCGTTTCTCTTTGGCATTTCGTAAACCCTTTCTTTTGTAATATTCTATTCCAAAATAGTGGGGGATTGTTGGAATTTCTTTGTTGTATTTCAATCTACTTAAGAGTGAGCAAAGTGGAGGTGGAGAACTTTGAGTGTTCTCTCCACTTTTGTGCTTGGAAGATAGTCTCATATTGCCTAGCCACCACTAACCTTGTTAGTAGGTAGTGGCTTGGCTATTGCCTAAACTTGTTTTGCTTTTGGAGCAAGTTTTGGATTCTGTTTCCAGTAGGTTTCCTATTCTGTTTCTGGAAACCGATTGTGACTAGCTATATAACCAGGACTGTTAGGGGTGGTCATCGAGTCGAGCGAGTCGAGTCGAGTATTGGCATGCTCAGATTTGACTCGTGAGTTTTCGAGTCGAGTTCGAGTCGAGCTCAAACTCAAGGTCGAGCTCCGCTTTGTGCTCAAACTCGACTCATTTTGAATTACAATAAGCTCGAGCTCGACTCGACTCGACTCGTTTTACAAAACGAGCTCGAGTGAACTTCGAACTTCGTGATCTCGTGGAGTGAATCCAAGACAAGAACTTTTTTTTTTTTAAAAAAAAAGAGAAAAAACACAAGACGCGCAGTTGAGAAATCATATATGAAACACCACAATTATGCTCAAAACTGATTCATTGAAAGATATATCAATTATCAGTGACTCATAAAGTCCCCGACAACTACAACATACTGGTTGCCCCTGCATATAACTTGTACATGAATAAAAAAGAGCTAATTTACAATCCAAACAAAGAATAACACCGATCACTGAAATTACACTCTGTACTTGAATCCTCCCAATGTGAGATTGACAAAAATTACAGACAAGAGTAATCATTGAGACAATCAAGAAATGAGCTATGGCCCAAGTATAACAAACCCGAGTATAACAAACGAAGAGCTCTAGGCTTCACATACTCTTTCCTACATTGACAACTAGTGCTATTCAAAAACCTCTTCTTCTGCAGTTCTGTTGCACAAAACATCTCAGTTTTTGAGAGCCGCCTCTAAGTTTTGGTGCTTTGGCTATTTTTTAGGGTTTTACCTTTGTGGGTTAATGTGTTTATGGGCCTGGGTATTTTTTGTATCATATATGATATATAGAAAAAATAATAATAATAAAATAACGAGTAGCTCGCGAGCTACTCGACTTGTACTCGACTCGAACTTGAACTCGAAACGAGCCTAAAACTAAACTCATATTTTTTCATGAGCGAGCATGAGCCGATCTCAAAACGAGCCGAGCACCGAGTTACTCACGAGCACCGAGTCTCATGACCAACCCTAAGGACTGTGCTTCCAGATCAAATATACTGACAGAAATAGATCTCTCGCACAAACAAAACCCAAGCTTCTCCTTCTCTTCTTACTGTCACCCGCCAGAGAGAGTTATTACGTCGTTCTAGAGAGAAGCCTGATTAATGCAAAGCCATCCTTCTGTAACCATTGAATTATGTGAGGAGAAGACGTCATTGTAGCCTTTCTGCACCGGTGGAAGGGGCAAAATCTGTCCTTAAAGACAGTCTTATCGACGCCTTAGTTGTTCACTGTTTGTCTACTGTTCTTTATGTTCTACTCTAGTTGCTATTATCATACAAATATTCTAAGATAACTGTCGATATTACATGGGTTTTGTATCTTCTTTGTTATATGGGTGTTTCCATCACCACTACCCTAACGTTGTATTGTGATAACATTAGTGTCACATATCTTGGGCAGTGAATCCTATTCTTCATGTGCACACCAGACATGTTAAGATTGACTATCACTTTGTGCGGGAACGCGTTACTAGAGGTTCCTTACGTATTATGTATTTCTCCACCATTAAGCAACAAGTATGCAAACCGTGCTATGCATCGAGGTTTTTTTTTGGGTTAACTAGTATTACCCCCCCACTAGATGAGCCAATTAGGATTTCCCCCCCACTAGATGGGAAATTAGGGTCTCCCCCCTAAATACACACAAAAAAAAAGTCAAAATGGGTTGACTGAAATTTTTTTGTGTGTATTTAGGAAGAGACCCTAATTTCCCATCTAGTGGGGGGGAAATCCTAATTGGCTCATCTAGTGGGGGGGGGGGGGTAATACTAGTTCACCCTTTTTTTTTTCCCTGAAGTCTTGAAACCCGTCATTCGAGATCTATAATTAGCATGGTTTTTTTAGATTCTAATTGTAATTAGATAAGGGATAATTATGTTATTTAAGTGACACTAGGGAGTTTTTTTCTAAATTATTAATAAAAGAGGACTTGTTCTAAATTAAGAGAGAAAAATAGAGAATAATTATATAATTTAAGTTATATTAGATGGGTTCTTCTAAATTATTAATAAAAGGGGGGATTTCTAATTTTTGTGAAGAAGGTGTTTATAAATTGAGCAAATAGAGAAATTTCAATTTGCCTACTTGGTAGTGGAGAGTGGGTCTCAAAACCCGGCTATCATATAGTCTAGAGATTGACTGACATCATATAGTCTCTCTTCCCTTCGGTTTCGGTTTCTACGTGACAAACTTTCTCTTCGCCTTCGCAGAGATCAGCTTGCAGGAGGGTAATTGAGTCTAGATATTAGATAACATTTGTTAAGATAAACTTTGTTTAGATTATCACTTATCATTGATTTGTACCACAGAAAAGTGGGCATCTTAACGAGTCCAATACTTCTCACACTTTCAGAAAGAACTGAAAAATGAAACAAAAAAGGGAAGATGAAAATTGGTCCTTGGAGACAGTGGAAGTGTGGTACCATTAATCAGCTCAAATCTCAAACCCAGTGATATTTGAGAGGACAGAAGTGTTGTATGCAGATAAAAGAAACTTATAGAAGACAAGGACAGAATAACAGGTAATAACCAAGGCGCGGATTAGGCTGTCCTTAAGGAAAGATTTAAGCCCCTTCCAATGGTGCGAAAAAGGCAACAAAGATGGCGTCTTCCTCACAGGATTCAATGGTTAACAGCAGTCTAACTTTGCACTAGAATAGACTACCCTCTAGAACAGCAATATAACTCTCTCTGGCGGCTGACAGGAAGAAGAGAATAAGATTGAAGCAATAAAGACTTATCTGTTTCGTGTAGGTAAGAGAAGGGTGTAGCACGACTTCAACAACTTCTGTTTCGCTGGTTCTATAGTGGCAGCATGCACGACTTCTGTCTCAGTCGATATCGAGGCAGCAGCAGCACACGAGTTCTATCTCTCTGCGTCCTCTCTCTCTCTCTGTAATTGATCCACTCTATAGACACAGCAGTGTTTATATAGAGGTGATCCGGTTACCAGATGGGAGAAGGAAACCTCACAAAGTCGGTTTCACAAAACCAACTTGGAGTAGAACTCTAGCAAACCGAAACTTGCTGCAACACTAAAAAATCAGTTTAGGGAATAGGTAAACCACTACCCACTAGACAACCAGCCCAAGCCCACGTCACGACACGACTCGGTTCGGTTCGGGCGGGCGGGCGCGTGTGTGGCTTTGGGTGAGTCCTCCCTCCTAACACAAAAGCATTTGTACCCTAAGGGCACGCCCTTATGCTAGAGGTTCACCTCAAATACCTCACTACCTAGTGGTGGTTCACCAATGTGGGACTAAACAACACACAAGTATTTGAAATACACATGAAGATTCCAACAATCCCCCACTATTTCAAAATACTTATAGTCCCCCACTATTTTGGAATAGGATATTACAAAAGAAATGGGTTAACGAAATGCCAGAGAGAATCGAAAAAACAATGCATAAGATACTGGTGCTTTTCGGGCTTGAACCAGTCATAGGGTAACATGTCTTATAATACGTGAAAGTGGTGGATTAAAAAATCTTTGAACCAACATTCCCTTGTAGTAAAATAGAGGACATGCACCCACATTGCTCTTTCATTATATGCCGTTTACAGCGATTGTTTAGCTTTTTGGCCCTTACTTTACGTGTTAAGTGAATGCTCTAGAGTATTTGCACGAATACCCATAAGAACCGACCCAGTTCTACATTCACGTAGGTGGATATCCATCAAGTGTACATAGCAGTTAAAATACACTATCTCATAAAAATAATGGACTATGGATTCCATTAAGAGTAAAATAACTCATCCTTTTTCTCATTGCTATTCAAGTTATACAAAGTATACAATAATGCTATCTAGTCATAGGGTGGGGCGTCTCAAATAAAGACAATAGCATACCGGGCGACTAGGTGACTTGTTTTCCCTTTGAACCTACTTCATGGGATCTCCAATCACATAGGTGGGGTTGCGTCGATTAATAAGCCCTCTATCTAAGGCAAAAGTCCCATCCCCTCGGCGTATCAACCACTTGTCTCCTGTTAAGTGGCTTTGTCAGAGGATCGGCCAAATTTAACTCTGACTTACATAATCTAGAGCCACAACTCCAGATTCCAAGGCGGGCTTTATAGAACTGTAGTCTCAGACGAATATGCCTGCTTTTCCCATTATACAATTTGCTCTTTGCCTTTGCTATTGCGGCTGGACAAATCAATGCATGCATAAATACAGTTTGGGCGGTTTTGTACCAATAGGAAGATCCGCCAAGAGGTTTCTAAGCCACTTCGACCTCGACTTGCTTTATCTAAAGCAATAAGCTCGGACTCCATGGTTGAACGAGCTATCAAGGTCTGCTTAGAAGATTTCCAAGCGACTGCACCTCCACCTAGGGTGAAAATATAACCACTAGTGGACTTGATATCATGAGAATCAGATATCCAGTTTGCATCACAATAACCCTCTATCACAGGTGGAGTTTGTCTAAACCTTATGCCGTAATTCATTGTTCCTCTCAAGTACTTGGCTAATCTCTCTAACGCACTCCAATGTTCCTCACTAGGACAATGAGTGTATCTGCTTAGCCTGCTAACTGCATAAGCAATGTCAGGTCTAGTGCAATTCATCAAGTACATGAGACTACCAATAATTTGGGCATATCTAGACTGAAGTACACCATGTTGAGCATTTTTCTGAAGTTCACTATTTGCCTCATAAGGTGTCGACACAGGCTTACTATCATAAAAGTTAAACTTCTTCAAAAACTTCTCAACATAATGCTCTTGTGAAAGCGTATAGCCATCACTGTTTCTGATGATTTTGATTCCAAGAATCACATCAGCTTCTCCCAAATCCTTCATTTCAAATTGGGAGGATAAAAACATCTTGGTGTTTCTCACAACATCAAGGCTAGGACTCATGATTAACATGTCATCCACATATAGACAGATAATCACATATGTATTCACATCAAAAGATTTAAAGTAAATACATTTATCAGCATCATTTATGTGATATCCATTAGACATCATGACACTGTCAAACTTTTCATGCCATTGTTTTGGCGCTTGTTTCAACCCATATAAAGACTTAACTAACTTGCATACTTTATGCTCATTCCCTACTATCTATCGTACCCTCAGGGTACATCATCATATATATTTCTTCATCAAGATCACCATTCAAAAATGCAGTTTTACATCCATTTGATGAATAAATAAATTATGAATAGCAGCTAGAGCCATTAGAACTCTTATAGAAGAAATCCTAGTTACTGAGGGCATAAGTATCAAAATAGTCAATGCCTTTTCTTACGGGAGAATCCCTTGACTACAAGTCTAGCCTTGTATTTCTCAATGGAACCATCTAGTTTCAATTTCTTTTTGAAGATCCACTTGTAACGTATAGGTTTCGCCCCAGGAGGTAGATCAACTATCTCCCATGTGTGATTAGCTATAATCGAATCTAGCTCTGAGTGTATAGCATCCTTCCAAAAAGGTGCATCTCGAGAACTGATTGCCTCATTATACGTCACAGGATCATCATCAAGAAGAAATGTGTAAAAGTCATCACCAAAATTGGTGGATTTCCTGTCTCTTTTACTCTTCCGAATTTCTTGTTCAGAAAATTCAGGATCTGTTGATTGTTGTTCACTAGGAGCTACCAACCTCTCAATGCCAATTTTCAAAGGAAACAAATTCTCAAAGAAATCAGCATTTTTTACTCTCTATAATAGTGTTAGCATCGACAAGGTTATTATCAGATTTTACTACTAAAAATCTATATGCAGCACTATTATGAGCATAACCAATGAACATACAATCAACAGTTCTAGGTCCCAATTTTCTCTTTTTAGGTTCGTTCACAAGAACCTTAGCAAGACACCCCCACATTTTTAAGTATGTCAGGGTAGGTACATGACCTTTCCATAACTCATATGGTGTCTTATTCCCTGTTTTCTTGTTGGGTATCCTATTCTCATATGGCAAGATAGGATTGCTTCCCCATGAAGTTCGGGAAGCTCGAACTTACAAGCATAGCATTCATCATCTCTTTAAGTGTTACGTTTTTTTCTTTCGGCTACTCCATTAGACTCGGAGAGTATGGTGGAGTAGTCTCATGAATAATGCCATTCTTGTCACAAAAGTCCCGGAAGGGGTTAGACTCATATTCTCCACCCCTATCGGGCCCGAAGTCTCTTAATCTTCTGATTAAGCCGGTTTTCAACTTCACTTTGTACTTGAGAAACATCTCACTGCCTCATGCTTGTGTCTAAGTAAATATACCATGGTGTACCTAGAGAAGTCATCTATGAATGTAATATAATAAAACTTCCCCCTCTAGACATGGTACTTACGAATTCACCCAAATCCATTATGAATAAGAGTTAGTAATCGGTTTTATCTCTAGACCGCGGTTCTAGGGGTTTCTTCGTGGCTTTAGTCTCAAAGACATATCTCACATTTATCATTAGAAAAATCAGAAATATTAGACAATAAACCACATGCTTTCATCCTTTTCATATCTTGAACATTCACATGTCCTAGTCTACCATGCCATATATTAAAAGAGTCAAGCAAATAAGCGTATGCATTCATTCTTATTAATAATAATGTTGTCAAGTACATTCAACATGAAAAGACCATCTTTATTATTACAATAACCTTTACCAACAAAACCCTCATTCTTTGTCGAACAAACTTGTCACTCTCAAAAGTCACCTTGGCCTTGACTTTTCCCGTAGAGACCGAAATCAGATTCGGCGAATCTCGGGAACATGAAGAACATTACTAAGTGAAAGGGTTTTCCCCGAAGTTAACCGGAAAGAACCTTGCTGTTCCCTCAACAGAAACGGACCTAGAAGGCACCCATATAGACCTTTTCATCTTTCACTAGTATGTAATCTGAAAGGCTTCAACATCACCACATACGTGGCGGGTGGCACCGAATCTAGTACCCAGTTCCTCTTCCCGGTGGCTATGAACACTTGTGACCGCGGCAAAGACAACAATATCATCTCCCTCAACTAGATTAGCATTGGGAGGATCATCGGTGTCTTTCTTGTGTGTCCGCGACGAAAAGCCCTATGTCGGGTTTACCACAAACATAACAATTTCCATTGCGGTACCACTCCTTTTTAAAAAAGTGCCTTTGACCTTGAAATTCTTATGTTTGTTGGACTTCCTCTTAGAGGTTTTGTTAGATTTCTTTGGGATTACCTTCAACGATATTGGCTTTAGAATGAAATTCCTTAGACAACACCTCATCCCGAGTCTTGTTCTTTTCCTCTATATGAATGTGAATGATCACATCCTCAAGAGTCATCTGCTTCGCTTATGCTTCATACTATTTTATAGTGTTTCCAAGACTTCGGGGAGTTTCTCAATCAAACATCCAAAGAACAAAGGATTCGGGTAAATTAATACCCTCGGTTTTCAAATCATTAATCAACATGAAAATCATGGATTTGAGGCGTTACATCTCTATCCTCTCATATGGAACTTTAGAAAATTCCCGATAGCATATTTAAAGTACCGGCATCCTCTATTATGTATTTCTTGTTCAAACTCTCCCATATATCATGTGCATTCTTATTTGAACAATAAATATCAAAAATCTCATTGGACAAGGTACTTTCAAAATAGCATGACGACATACCTTATTCCCATTGAGCCAAGCGACTTGATTTCTTTCGAAATCATTAGAACCCTCCATGGGTCTTTGTATCGATGAGATACTTTGCATAGTTAAGTACATCTAGGGCTGTGAACACCCTTTCTCTCCATCGCTTGAAGTGGGAACCGTTGAAGGATTCAATCTTTGACACATTAGGTAAGTTCGCGAGCATTCATAGAGGTACTGAGAATCTCTCATAGGCGAAGTTACTTCCATGACTCGAGTGGTTTCTTTGATGGTGTGGTGTCAACGGTGTAGACATCTTGTTCTTTCCTTAAGATTGTTGTATGCGGATAAAAGAAACTTATAGAAGACAAGAGACGAGAATAACGTAATAACCAAAGCGCGGATTAAACATCCCTTAAGGAAAGATTTAAGCCCTTCCAATGGTGCGAAAGGCAACGATGGCGTCTTCCTCCACAGGATTCAATGGTTAACAATGGTCTAACTTTGCACTAGAATAGACTACCCTCTAGAACGAAATATAACTCTCTCGGGCGGCCGGGGAAGAAGAGAATAAAGATTGAAGCAATAAAGACTTATCCGTTTACGTGTAGGTAAGAGAAGGGTGTATACGACTTCAACAACTTCGTTTATTTGGTTCTATAAGCGGCATGCACGCGACTTACCTCTCGGTCGATATCGAAAGAAAAGACACGAAGTTCTATCTCTGCGTCCTCTCTCTCTCTCTCAGAATTGATCCACTCTATAGACCGCAGCCGGTGTTTATATAGAGGTGATCCGGTTACCAGATGGGAGAAGGAAACCTCACAAAGTCGGTTTCACAAAACCAACTTGGAGTAGAACTCTAGCAAACCGAAACTTGCTGCAACACTAAAAAATCAGTTTAGGGAATAGGTAAACCACTACCCACTAGACAACCCACCCCAAGCCCACGCCACGCCCGCGACTCTGGTTCGGTTCGGTTGGTGCGGCAGCGCGGCGATGTGGCTTTGGGTGAGTCCTCCCTCCTAACACAAAAGCATTTGTACCCTAAGGGCACGCCCTTATGCTAGAGGTTCACCTCAAATACCTCACTACCTAGTGGTGGTTCACCAATGTGGGACTAAACAACACACAAGTATTTGAAATACACATGAAGATTCCAACAATCTTAAGGAAAGAGTTTGAAATACACCAGACATGTTAAGATTGACTATCACTTTGTGCGGGAACGCGTTACTAGAGGTTCCTTACGTATTATGTATTTCTCCACCATTAAGCAACAAGTATGCAAACCGTGCTATGCATCGAGGTTTTTTTTTGGGTTAACTAGTATTACCCCCCCACTAGATGAGCCAATTAGGATTTCCCCCCCACTAGATGGGAAATTAGGGTCTCCCCCCTAAATACACACAAAAAAAAGTCAAAATGGGTTGGTCAAATTTTTTGTGTGTATTTAGGAAGAGACCCTAATTTCCCATCTAGTGGGGGGGAAATCTAATTGGCTCATCTAGTGGGGGTAATACTAGTTCACCCTTTTTTTTTTGAAGTCTTGAAACCCGTCATTCGAGATCTATAATTAGCATGGTTTTTTTAGATTCTAATTGTAATTAGATAAGGGATAATTATGTTATTTAAGTGACACTAGGGAGTTTTTTTCTAAATTATTAATAAAAGAGGACTTGTTCTAAATTAAGAGAGAAAAATAGAGAATAATTATATAATTTAAGTTATATTAGATGGGTTCTTCTAAATTATTAATAAAAGAGAGAATTTCTAATTTTTGTGAAGAAGGTGTTTATAAATTGAGCAAATAGAGAAATTTCAATTTGCCTACTTGGTAGTGGAGAGTGGGTCTCAAAACCCGGCTATCATATAGTGTAGAGATTGACTGACATCATATAGTCTCTCTTCCCTTCGGTTTCGGTTTCTACGTGACAAACTTTCTCTTCGCCTTCGCAGAGATCAGCTTGCAGGAGGGTAATTGAGTCTAGATATTAGATAACATTTGTTAAGATAAACTTTGTTTAGATTATCACTTATCATTGATTTGTACCACAGAAAAGTGGGCATCTTAACGAGTCCAATACTTCTCACACTTTCAGAAAGAACTGAAAAATGAAACAAAAAAGGGAAGATGAAAATTGGTCCTTGGAGACAGTGGAAGTGTGGTACCATTAATCAGCTCAAATCTCAAACCCAGTGATATTTGAGAGGACAGAAGTGCCTATCAGAGTGTTGTGGGATTTTTACGCAACATAAACATAAGGCACTCTAAACATAAACCAATGGATTTACTTGCTTGAACAGTTGCACCAGTTGATTATTTAAGTTATTGACCAGCAACTTAATTATTTAGCTTTGATTATCATTTAAGTTGGGTTTCCTTTCCTGGCAAAAAATAGACTTGCAGGGCCGACACTCCAGCCATCTTTCTTTGTACTGTCTAGTTTCTTTCCTGCAAAACCTGGTCGAAAATTCCTTTTCTTAATGAACGGAAATCTTTTCACATTAATGTTCGTAATCTCCAAAATTACTGAGATAAGACTGTATTAGCAACTGTCGCGAGAAATTATTAGGTGTTGAGAACTCGAAGATCGACTTTATTATGGAGAAGGGTCAAATGTCAGCATTGATTTTTGAGATTTTTCCTGCTAGTCAAACACATAAATCATGATATGGTAATCATTACAAGTTTGATTTCATAGTAAAAAAAAAGGGTTATCCAAACTATTATTCTGTTGTAGGTTCAGAGTTGACTAATAGTGCAATTTGCTCCAAGTCTCCATCTAAGTCGATCTTTAAGTCAGCTTAGCAATTTGGACTTCGATTTCGACTTGATATCTCGTTATGGCGATATATACACATTATAAAATATCTCTTCATGTAATCATGTAGATAGTGATTACAGTAGAACATGAAGGCTAATTGAAATCCTATGTATCTTTTTTAAGCTATAAAGATGAAGATATGGGAATTCTTTTGCATACTCTAAACTGGCCAAAAGAAGGTTTACCTGCCATTGTGTGGACGATCGGGTTCATCTGTGAGAATGGAGTCTCAAGAAAACATGCATATCAACTATTTTATACATGTATACTTTTGTCATATAATCAACGGAAGTCAGAATGTGTTTGGTTCACTGGTCTCGATAAGCTTTTTGTAAGTCAATTATTTCGGTTGCAGATGCCTTATAGAGTTATAGGTAAGTCAGCATTTGGAGAATTTTTGTGTATTTTTGTCGAAATATTGGTTTTTGAGCGAAATTCCTTGATGACTCTGTGAAGACTTCAAATAGTGAACATTTTTATATCAAAGATTGTGGGAATAGAACGATTAAACTAGGAGGTGCATTGTATATTTGTATGACCTTTTCATTTCTATACACTCAGTTCAGTCGATTTTAGATTTGTTGGGATTTATTATGGAAAAAACAAAAAGATTTGTTGGGATTGGTGTGGCCGTGTGGATCCCTTTTTACCAAGCTACTGGCAGTCTATCATGGGGTTCCACTACTTGCTCTAATATATATTAGTTTAAGAATGGCTGAAATTATTGAAATGTTTATTGCTACAAAAGTACAAAGTCAAACCATCAAATTCATTAGAGCTAACTAATTAATACATGATTGTGAATTTGGGATCCGCGATGGGTTCTCAGGAATTTGTGGTCGGTTCAACATCATGGGCATTTTGATTTGTGTATGTCTTGTGTTAAAATTTTAAACCTTCCAGTTTTTCACTCTATCGGAATCCGAGGATATTGTGGTTGGGAATGTGTATTTGCAAGTCTGCAACTATCCAGATGAAACCATAGTTCGTGATTCCGAACAACTTTTTCAAAAATCAAAATTTTAAACATAGTGTCGAAATAATCAAAATTCGAATGAATTTCGAATTTTATAGGGTCGTTTTTAAATTTGGATGAAACCGAATTTTTATCGTTTTAAATTTTGTTTGTGCAAGCCAAAATGCCAAATGGCTGACAACACCAGCTGCCGGCTTTCCCAAGTTTCTTTATTTACCATAAATACGGTGGGTTCGATTTGGTGAAAATTGCCTGTGATGCATAGTTCGTTCTCGGATAAATTCAAAACCGTCTCGATTTCATATTCGAATTTCAAATTCATTCGGGTTTTAGAAAACCGAAATTCGCCTCAGGAACTATGCTGTGAGGACGTGAGGTGTTTTTTTATTTTTTTCTGTAAGATTACGAAAGGATGTACAAAATGCTCCATTTCTTCTGCTCTACTCTTGTTAGGAAGTTGGGCCTTGAGGTTTTCCCTTGGTATGGCTTTTGTGTGTTTTATGATTTTATCTACTTATTTTTTCCTTGAGATAATTTTGGGTTTCTCTTCAATATTCGAAAGTACACATAAAGTTATCCTGGTGAACAAATCAAAACAGTAGTTGCATTAATCCCTTTAGATTAAACACAAAGAATTCATCAAGACACCAACCATCACGTTACACCAATGGAATAAAAATCGATAAGATTTGCAATCAAGACAGAGGGGGAACCCTCACCTTAAAAAAGTTCTGGGTGATAAACTTCGGTGATAGTTTTCCCGATGGAGATTTATCAAAACCGTGTTGGATTCCAAAAAAATGGGTTTTTTTTCTGAACTGTTAGATTCCGTCTCTCGCATGATTTTTGGTTTTTTTCGATTTTTTTAATTTCGGACGGGGATGTTTCATTCCGGCCCCGATCAAACATCCCGGTAATATTTTTATCACCTTTTGATTTCACGGTGATAGAGTGAAAGTGAGATAGATAGAGGGGTGAAAACTATCACCTGCATTGCAAATGCTCTAACTGAGATCAAATAATGAACGGTGGTGATTGATAGATCATACGAAAGAATGTATCATGTACATAGGCAAGTAGGCATAGAATGATAGAGATATAGAATAGACCTAGATACAATGATAACATCAGATCTCGAGATTGACCCAAATGATGAAAGAATCATGATGAAGTAGATGGGAAGAAGCGGCGGAGAGATCAACACTTTACTCGTTTCAGTGAAAAATGTCAACACATCACTTACACATGGCAGGCTAGAAAAAACACCAAAATGAGGTAACAAGATAATGAAAGAGGTAACAGAATCTTTATTACAGCGCGTCCGTTAAAGACGAAATGATGAAAATCTTGTAAAGTAAGGGGTGTCCAGCGTCCTTAATAAGGGCATGGAGCCAAAGATTGGATGACGATTTTTATTTTGATTTGTTTGCGATTGTCCTGAATAATAAGGGGTATGGATGCTAGGTTCAGTTGGTCCTAGATCTACAGTCTACTATAAAATTTTGTCATCGATTGTTCCCTTCATAAACTAAGCGAAGATTGGCATAATAAATTGGTCGTTATCTCATGTCTTAAATTCGAACATATTGTAGAGAAAAATGCCTTATCCATTTCAGTTTGAATTTTGAAGTGCATAGTTGTATATACTTTAACATCATCTATTAGAAACATATTTAGAGAAAAATGCATTAGCTACTATTAACATATTTTTCAATTGTAGTTTGGTTTTATTCACCACTATAGGCAACACAATTTTTAGTTCACAACACTAGGCCGGGATGCAAACTCTAGGTATTGGAAGGGACCATCGTTTGTAGGCTAAGACTCACGCTAGACTCAGTAAGCGAACATCTCCAAATAAATCCGAATTTCCCTCAATCATCAGTAAAGATCTTTCTAGAGTTATACTCAACTGGGAGCGCATTGTAATCTTGAGTTTTCTTTAGCAAAACTAATTAAATATTTTGTCAATAATTTTATTTGTTAATAGAATGTGCATTTATGAATCAATTGTTCCATCAATTATTATATCTTTATGAAATGAGCTAATTGACTTGAATCCAATTGAATAATAAAGAATTGAATAATTTATACAACTTATTTAGAAAGTTGTACACATACCTATGAATTCTAAGAAAACTCTTCCAGGCATACTAAAGAAACAAAAAATTAAGAAATTTTCATATTTCAAAATCCTCAAGAAACTCACTAACTGAAAAAGAAAAAAAACAAATCCTCAATAAATATTAAAAAATCAGTTTGAAGATATTCAAAAATCTTTTTTGAACACTTTAGAATATATAATATCTTTATAAGCAAATCAAAAGCATTAATTGAGAAAATAACAAAAACAGAAAGGTTAAAAGGATTCAATCATAAAAATTAGGTAGAATAACCAACAAAATGGTGGGTCAATTTTCTAATGAGTGAGTGGGTCCAAAAAGTAGTCCATTCAAAGTGTCATCACATGGTAGTTTCACTAGAAACTATACAAAAACCCGCGGGACCAGGAGATACCAACTCCTGCCCCTTCTAACGTGTTAATAGAAATTATAGAGACCAAAAAAAGAAGCCTCAAAACGTTGACTGGATTAACGCAATAACCGTCAACTTTTTATTAACAAAGTTAATTCCAAGCCTACGTTTTCATTTCCAATATAAATACTCGACTTAAAAAGCTATTTTCTTTCTGTGTATTGTTTTCTTTCTCTCATGGTTGTAGTAGTAACAGATCTCTTCATCACACACACTATTCTAAAAAAGTTTTGCAGAAAGCATAGCAGCAAAAGAGATAGAGAAACAAAAGCTAGAGCAAGAAGAGAAAAGAGATAAAGCCTTTTTATCCTTGATCTAATCTCCTCTTGTCTCCATGCTAAACATCATCCCATCTTATCATTTTGTCTTGTTTAGCTAGCTAGGAATACAACAAATAACAAACTCCCTTTTCTTTCGTTTTAATTCTTGTGTCTATCATCTTCTATACAGAGAGTGATATGGGTGGAACTGGGTGGAGAAGAGCTTTTTGCACATCTATTCCAAGAGATTCATCATCTTCAGATCATCAAACTTCATTTTCAGATAAACAAAGCCCAAATCCAAGTACACCTAGTACTCCTAGAAGTAGTAGTAGACTCAAGTTTGGGTTTCTTTCTGGTGGTAGCAATCCATCAACCCCAAGATTTCAATCTTCTCAAGATATTTCCAGCCCAAATTTACGATGTCGAACAACGGCCCAACAAGTACCAACTCCAGCACAAGTTCAAAATAGTCCCAAACTTCAATGCTACACCACTACCCCCTCACTCAATACCTCCAGATTGTTTCAAAACTTAAATCCTTCTTCCCCCAAATCCCCTTCAAGATTCTCTCTCTTCAAAACTAGTCTCCGTTTGTCCAGAGTAAGTAATAATTAATTACTAGTTTCTTTCCATTTCGAATTTTATTATGAAAGATTAATAATTTGTGTTTTTTTTTTTGTGCAGACTAGTTGTGGAATCTGTGTGCAGAATGTGAAAACTGGGCAAGGAACAGCAATATTCACAGCAGAATGCTCTCATGCTTTTCACTTTCCGTGCATAGCTGCACACGTTAGAAAGCATGGTAATCTAATTTGTCCTGTTTGTCATGCCAATTGGAAAGAAGTACCTTTATTAGCTATCCACAAAAACCAACAACAACAACCACCACCACTTCCACCACCCCAACAAGAAACCAAAAAAGAGATGATTCAATCTTACCCGACTTCTCCTTCTCTTACAAATGTCAAAATCAAGTCTACTTCTTCTGATCAAAAAAGACTCTACGACGACGATGAGCCTCTACTTTCACCAAGATTCAATCCTATCCCTGAAGTAGATGAAGATGAAGAAGACAACGAGGACGATGAAGAAGAAATCGAAGAATTTCAAGGATTCTTCACAAATCCCAACACTTGCCCACAACAAGATAACAAAGATTCAAGGAGTTGGAGAAATGTTGATGTGAAACTTCTCCCAGTAGCTGCAGTTGTTTCCGTTGGAAGAAATCACGAGACTTACGCGGTAGCTCTCAAAATCAAAGCACCGCCACCACCACCATCGCGTAATTTAAACGGCCCGGCAGCAGCAAAGCTTCTAGACTCTTCGCGGCGCGCACCAATTGATCTTGTAACAGTTCTTGACGTTAGTGGAAGCATGACGGGTCCCAAACTACAAATGTTAAAACGAGCCATGAGATTAGTCATTTCATCACTGAGCTCGGCTGATCGGCTATCAATAATTGCATTTTCTTCAACTCCTAAAAGGTTACTAGCATTAAGAAGGATGACAAGTCATGGTCAAAGATCAGCTCGGCGTATTATTGATCGGCTTGTTTGTGGTCAAGGAACTAGCGTTGGTGATGCTTTGAGGAAAGCTACAAAAGTTCTTGAAGATCGAAGGGAGAGAAATCCTGTTGCCAGTATCATGCTTTTATCTGACGGTCAGGACGAAAGGTCATCAAGAGAGAGTACAACGAGAAGACAACAAAATGTTCCATCTTCTAATGGTGACGTGTCGGGGACGAGATTCGCGCATCTCGAAATTCCAGTTCATTCATTTGGTTTCGGCGAAAACAGCGGAATAAGTCACGAGCCATCTGAAGATGCTTTCGCGAAATGCGTTGGTGGGTTGTTAAGTGTTGTGGTTCAGGATTTGAGGTTGAGTTTGGGTTTTTCATCCGGTTCGACTCCGGCTGAAATCACAGCCGTTTATTCTTGTAATGGACGTCCTGCGTTTCTTGGATCTGGATCGGTTCGACTCGGTGATTTATATGCTGAAGAGGAAAGAGAGTTACTTGTTGAGTTAAAGGTTCCAATGGTTCCGGTTGGGGCGCATCATGTTATGTCTGTGAAATGTTGTTACAAGGACCCAGTTACTCAAGAGTTGATTCAGTGTAAGGAGCAAGCTCTTTTGGTCCCTAGGCCTCATGCCGTTCGATCTTCTGATCCCAAGATTGAACGGCTGAGGAGCTTATTTGTGACTAATCGCGCGATAGCTGAAGCGAGGCGATGCGTTGATCATAATGATTTTACGAGTGCGCATCGAATGCTTACTTCGACACGGGCTTTGTTGAAGCAAGCTAATTCGAGTTCAATTGATGAGTATTTAAGTGGGATTGATGCTGAGTTGAAAGAACTGAATTATCGACGGCAGCAGCAGCAGTATCTGCATCATGGTACTCCGCAGCAGATTGTGATCCAACGGCGGAGAACAAATGAGCGTGAGCCGACTTATTTGGATGAAAATGGCGAGCCGCTTACACCAACTTCAGCTTGGCGAGCGGCTGAGCAGCTTGCTAAAGTGGCTATTATGCGTAAGTCTATGAATAAAGTTGGCGATTTACATGGCTTTGAAAATGCTAGATTTTAGAATTGTCAAAAAAACATTGAAAAATGAAAAGAAAAAGAATAGAAAAGTGGTCAAGGAGTGAGTGTAATGGCGACAAGCAGTAACCGACGTTTTGGCCCTTTTGGGATGGAAAAATAGCGGAGAAAACAAAATGGATAAGCCCACACTGATTGGGCTGGGCCCGCTTGTCTCATGTGTATTTATCCCCAGCTTTAATTATTAGAAGAGTAAAAGATTTATGTTTTTCTCTTTTTTTTCTTTCATTGCAATTGAAGAGGGGAATTTACAGTGAAATAGAACAACCTTAGAATAGTGAGGGAGTGTTAGTTGTATGATGGATAGAAACGTTTGTTGTTTTGTTTTCTTCTTCTGTTATTTGATCTTAATAATGTGTAATTTATACATGTTGTTTAGACAAAACTATTACTCCTGTTCTATCCTTTTTAACCTGAATTTTGATTCCGTAGCGTTTTATTTTCCTCCTACTGCTTATTAGAAGATGGAACATTTTGTTGTCTTCTCGTTGTACTCTCTCTTGAACCGCCATCTTCTATCCAACAAGTGTCTTGTCATGAAATTTTTTCCCACTGTTTACAGAATGTACGACATAATTACATAAACACTGTTAATTGAATATTGAATCCCTCTTTTATGTTACATCTCATGGAATCTGTGTACCATTATGAGAAGGAAAATGATTGATACAGTTGCTGCTTTTTGTGGCGCGGCTGTAGTGAACTAGTAGTCTAGTAATAATGTAGTAATGTACCAATTATTTCTATCGAAAAAAAAAAGTAATGTACCAATTATTTCTATCGAAAAAAAAAAAGTAATGTACCAATTACCACCGTCAAATAATCTGATTTTTTAATAAAAAACTTGACTTACCATCTAATTCGAATGAGGTACTGATTGTCTGATTCTATCTATCAACGTGTTAACTTTTTGTAGTAATGTACCAATTATTTCTATCGAAAAAACAAAAAAAGTAATGTACCAATTACCACCGTCAAATAATCTGATTTTTTAATAAAAAACTTAGGGGGGGTTTGGATCCTATTTATTTATTCTATCTCTAGACACTTTTTTAAATCTTTTGATTCTACTCCAATTTTAAAACTCATTTTTGGATGTATTAACTGTTTTTAAAACTTATTATTTTTCCTTTTTACCCTTTTTATTTGTAACTGTCAATATCTTCCACAAATAAATAATACAAAAAATCTAAATGTCATTATGCGTGTGTGTGTCAATCAAGGCCACTCATCGAAAAGGTAATTGTGTTTGCTCCAAGATGTACTAATCAAATAATACAATTGTCTTATTAAAAAAAAATTATTTGTCCTTTTCACAATTTGAATTACATCAAGCTTAAAAAACATGGTATTTAAAATGATCAAAAAATTGTTAAAGTTATATTGAAATTAGTTGTAATCAACATATATTTTTTTTCCAAGTTGATGCTTTCCACATTGTTTTGGTCTCTCAGAAATTTATCTCACTTTTAATTGAATTTTTAGATTTCGGATGAATTTTAGTTATTTTGATTAACCCACTTTCTTTTGGTAACTAATTTAAGTTGGGACTAATAAAAAGAGTCAAAATTGTAAAAAGTCAGTTTTAAATTTGAGGATAGATGTCAAATTTCAATTTTTATGGAGGAAAAAAAAAAAGTTTGCTATTTCCTCCGAACTTAAAAAGTTAGTTTTTGTACTATACCCAATTTTCTACGTTTATTTATTCAAAAAAGTGTTTATTGTGTGAAAAAATATTTTTTGAAAAAATAAATGTGTTTGGTTTCTATTTAAAAAAAATAGTTTTTCCATCCAAAAACACTTTTGATCCCAAAAGTTGTTTTATGATAATTAGGTCAAACTTGTTTTTTTCAAGCTTAAAAAAACTATTTTTCACAAACACTTTGAAACAAAAAACGAAATGAGCTCTTTTTAACTTTAGTTTTATCCACGATATGCCAAAAATATATCGAAACAAACATCTATTTTTATAAAATAGCCTTTTAAAAAAATCACAACCAAACACGTGTTTATTGGTTTTTAGAATAAATATTTTTTCATAAAAATGTTTTTTAAGAAAAAATGATTTTTTGAAAAAATGAGAACCAAACACCCACTTAACTTACCATCTAATTCAAATGAGGTACTGATTGTCTGATTCTATCTATCAACGTGTTAAATTTTTGTGGAAAAACTAAGACCAATCAATAGGGCATCGTATCCCAAATCTCAAAAACATCTTATTACAAGTCCACAATATTTTTTCAGAAGATTTCCTTTTAAGGTCTGGACCTTAGTGGGAAAATTATAGCTGTATACTTCTATGATTCTAAATATATACATATAGGCATACGGCATACCTATGCTGAACTTAGGACGAACTATGCCCAAAATCATGTCTCTAATTTTTTCATTTTGTGTGTGGTGAAATTGTCTATGAAAATCGACTTAAATAAACACGGGGAATAGAAATAGTACAACTTTTTGTTTTGTCGAGATGGCTTAAAATGTTTTCAAAGGAAAAGTAAAAAACTGAAAAACAGTGAAAGAAAGCTATTTCCATAATTTGAGTTGCTATCTTTTAACTTTCTAGTGCGGATCTCCAAATTATCTTTTTTTTTTTCAACTGTCTCTATCATACGATTCATGTTTCGTTTTTCCTTTCTAAAATTTGGAGACCGAGACTTTTTGCTCCCATTTCCTCTGTTGAATCCATTCTATATTTGCTTGACCTAGAGCCAATTTTTAAATTTTCTATATAGCTCAGACTATCATCATCCCACTCAATTTCTTAGCATCACCATCGATACTGACCATTGGAGCCTACCAAAAGCTTTCCCTGACTCAGCTTTTGATGGGTCATAGTCTGATTAGTGTACTGCATCATCTTACCTTACTTGTCTGATCAATGGTGGATAAAATTTGTATCTTTGTCAACATACTCCGCTAAAATGACTGATGAGTCGGGGACTCTAGGCTCTCATCACTCATCAGTCATTTTTTTTCGGAGTTTCAGAATTTTTAGAATTTTGATAAATTCAAAAACTGAAATTTATTAAATTTCAACTCTTATCACATTTGGAATTTCAGATATTTGAACTCTATATTTGAAATTTTAATTTTTTAAAAAATCAAAATTTCAAATTGAATTTTAAAATTTCATTCGAAATCACGAACTATGGCCTAAACTCATCAAATGTTCACCAAATTTAAGTTCACCATTTCACTAAAATAAATACTACCACAATTTCCTTAAATTCTTGATTATATCAAGTATATAATGAGTAATGACACATGCATGATCGAAGTAATGAACATTTTTAACTAGTGATTTGATTCTAATTTATCTCATTAATTAAGCTAGGTTTGGAAATTGGCTATTTGCAATAACATATAATAGATATATCGTCAAATTGACACCCCTACCAAACACAATAATTTAATGGTTGATTTTTAGTAGATATGATCTCTCCACTATGGATATAATCTCCAAAGAAATTTCAGCTCATTTCAATATATAATCTTTCAATCAAACGTTATGTCGGAATTTATAATTTTTGTAACAGTCTATATTTTTCAATTTTGTAAATAAATTTGACAAAACTAGAGATATCTAAATGAATTGATATTTTGCAGACATGATCAACATGGTAAAAGAGTTCTCTCCACAAAAATTCAATCATTAAGTCATTGTAAAAGTGTATTTTTTAGTAGGGGTGTCAATTTGGGATGTCATTTAGGAGTGTCAATGTAGCTTGACCATATATATATATATGGTTCATCTTGTGGAATGAAAATTTGTTGGATTATTGAGAAAGAAAAAAAATCCAAATCTCAAAGAAGACACTTCGTCGATTGGCATTCAATTATTAGTTTTGGCTTCGGCGATAATTTGAGAAAGGGTCATATCTAAATATCAAATCAATCAAATGTAATATTAAAATTACGGCACTGTTTGCTTACATGAAAATGTACATCATGTGGGTTGATATAATTTTTGACCAAATGTAATATATGTAAACCATTAGGGCCTGCTTGATAATATTGTTTTCCTGCCGGTAAATGTTATTTTCCCACTTAAAAAAGTATTTGTGCTGTTTGGATGCAATTTAATTTAGGACCTGACAATTTTTTTGACATTTGTCAACTATTCCCCCACGTACCACTTATCTATCTCTCCCTTAGATAAAAATTTGCCAGAAGAAAAGTCCTTTCTTTTTCCATTTTCAGATTTGCCTATTTGCCCAATTAAATGGGAATTTTTATCAAGCACGCCCGTAAATATTTTTTCTTACTTCCATTGCCTTATGGATTTCCGGATGAATAACATGAGAATATACTTGTATTAGTCCCACAGTCCCACCCCATTTAAGGATACAAATCCATGCATAGTTGTGTGGGTTCATAGATAGCAAAGCAAGAGAAGGGGGAGGAAGGGGACCATGCATATATTGTGTATATTGGTGGTATATGAAGAAAAAAAAAAATTGGTGGTACGAAGTACAAACACCCAGTTGGCTGAGGCTCTCAGGCTCATAGAGTTCCTCATGTGGAATGAATTAAGTCCACGTTTGCAGGACTGTAGCAACACTTCTATGTCTGTGGAAAGAAAAAAAGGAAAAAAGTTTGGGAGCTTTTCGTAGAATGACAAGTGGAAAAATAAACGAACTTTAGAATGAAGATGATTCCTTAAACTGCACACTGTTAGGCTAGTAACCTTTCTGTGTTCTTGAATAGTGTACTCTTTACACTATAATAATTGGAACCTTTTATTGGTATTCCAAAAAGAGATAAAACAAAGAAGTCCCAGTGTGATGGTTTGTGAGGGAACCCAATGAATGAGAAAGTAAGCAAAAGCAATTGATTGATGGTTATTTAGGTTTCTGAGCAAGTAAAGTATTGCTTGAAATCTGGTTTTAAGGATCTGCTTGCTTAGTTGCTTGCAACACTCTCTCACATGGCTGTATAAGGCTCCTGTACACTTCTTTCATTGGACCTAAATCCTAAGCCCCCAGGATATATGTGAGGCATGTGTACATGTACAAGTACAAGGCTCCTGCACTTTCACCAATATCTATTCTACACAGAAGTATCATCACCCATACTGATTCTGATTTGCGAACCCATCAAAGTATATATTAGAAGGTCAACATATATCAGGACGAAATGTAAATATTGGAAGTTGGAACAATTCAAAAGGTCAGTTTGGTTACACGTCTTACACCCAAATAATTATTCAAACGCAAACCAAATTTTACATCTTTCCCTCCGTCTGCGTAGGAGTGGAACTTGAGTAATGAAAGCTAAATAAATAGTTGGTTTAGATAAATACCCATGGACTCTGAATACAGATATACCCATGGACTCTGGATCCATAAATAAAGTGTTTCACATGGAATAAAATCAATAAATCCACTTATCCACAACATATGTTTGAAAACACGGTTCAATTTGACCAGAAAACAACTGTGTTAATGTGCTACTGATCTCAGCAAGTCCAATCAAGAAACATAATCTCATTTTCTGCAGAGACTCACAAACAAACGTAATCTACCCGTGTTTTAAGACAATAGGGACAATCTCTTGCAGGGATGTTTCGACAGAGCATGCAGTTTTTGAGAAGTAGCTTTCCCTGTCTTGCATACTGAACATTTTTTTCATAGAATTCAAGATGGTTTAACTTTCTACGTATGTGGATAATATTGAAATAAGTTTGACAGATTGATGTTGAAAATTCGGACGCCTGAGTGGCTCTATCACTATAATAACGCATAAATCATGAAATCCATAAAAACAGTACCAAAATATCTTAGCTCACAATCTTCAGTTAAGTTGTTATTACTTATCAGTATCATCGTTATTTTATCTGACAGATAGACCTCCAATTAATTCATATTAGAATGTCTATTACTGTATCTGACAATTGTCACCAAAATTAATCTTAACTTACGGGATTAGAAGGTCGATGCAAAACTAGAACCAATTACAATCCGATCATACTAAAGTTGATTTACATCTGATCTGTATCCTACTCAAATATGATGGGGAAATATTATACAATAATAATACAACTGTATTTAAAAGACAAGCAGGAGTGTTGTATAATAAAGCTTCAATATGACAATAATAGAATGTTACATTCCATCATATAAAAATCAAAACTATAAAATAGTATACAAGAACTCTGTATGGGAAATTCTAACGGCATTGGGTGTGGGGAACTCCATCATCGTAACGGCTGTTGCTCCTTGCTTTGATGTCAGATGCACAATTACCCTTTAGCTAAAAAAATGATATGCCGTATTCTGGAAAGATAAAAAAGAAATTAAATTTTAATATGTTTGTTTTTAGATATATAATAGGGACATAATGAAAGAATATTTTGCCTGGGTGGAGTCCTTAGTCACCCAAAGCGTGGTACACCCAAACCGCGCTCTTGCGGCTCTAAAGGCCAAACCGCTCTATCACATTTTCAAAACCACGCTTTGTTGTTTTTGAAACCGCGCTCTCAGATAAACGGCGGATGTTAGTCAAAATTTTCATGAAAACAAAGATCCAATCACTCACAAAGTGATTCCCATGCTATAATTATGTGTGAAATTTCATCACGCACACGCACAACTGATTTTGCTCTTGAACCGCCATCTTGAAAATTTGAAATAACTTGATAACTTAAATGAAAAGAGAGAGAAAACGAGAGAAATGATTTTTTCCTTGGGAGAGATTGTGCAATGAAGAGTGAGAAAGGAGAGCTGCTGGATGGAGAGTGGTTTTATTAAGGTGGACAGGCGGTTTTAGATCAATAGGTGGTATATGAGAATGGGCACTGCACGTCTGCCCCCACTTCTGCATGCCAGCTTTAGAGTTTTACCATTTAACACACTTAAGTAAAGAATAAGTTTTTGTTGGTTCTATTGCTCTATCAGGTTAGATGTAACTTATTCATACATATTGACATCAAAATAAATATTGATTCATAAGTAACTTTTTAATTCAAAATTTATTTGATTCATGTAATCCAATATACATAAAATATTTTATATTAATATATTAATTAGAGCTCTGAAACCGCTCTATATCACAGAGCTTGTCAACTTGGGCACTCTCGCGCTCCCGCTTCATGATCTAGTGACTAAGAGGTGGACACAATATAGTGTATGGAATTGATAGCTTTACCCAGAACAGATCCTTAGTCCTTACCTAAAGAACAGTAGTAAGTTCGCCAGTATCCCATTCAATAACTGGTTCCCTTGACAGCGCGATAATACTTCATTTCTCCATAAAGCTCCCTGAAAGATGACATTAAATGTATATATAATATTACAACTTGACCATCCCATGAATACACAATTAAAGAGATTGTTTTTCCCATATTGTATTGACATGGATTTAGTTCTTCTTTTTCCAATGATTGATAGGTCTTGAATGAAGAACTTAACATCAAGGTTGCATAAACACTAAGATTCAAATAACAAGGTCAAATAATCCCTTTCTAAGTCGAGACAGACAAGATGCTAAGATCAAAGGATATAATGGTTAAAGCCTGGGCTGACTGCAAAAATGACCTCATCATAAGTATATAATGCTTAAAATTCCTCTGAGTGTTTCCTTTAATTTTTCTTTACAAGTTCACACGAGTAAGGAACAACACCACCTGCAATGCTTAAAAATAGATGGAAAAGTTGCATGTCTCTACTGATTTTTTAAATCTATACTATTCATAGAGGCGTGCGGGAACTAGCCGATAAGCCATACCAAAATCTGTTCACACCTATTTTTTTTTCCTTTTTTTTTCTCCTCAAAAAAGGGCCCCACTAATCTACCTATACATGTCACTCACGATGGGCCCTATAAAGTCAGGTGTATTTTTACACAATGTGTGACGCGCGTGCATACATTCTAGTCTTAGATAAGGAAGGCATAACCAATAGAACAACCTGAGGTGCGTTATATTAAGTACTAAGGCCATTAGAGTCAAATGTGAACTTTCCTATTTTATTAGTGAAACCTTTCTTTCCTATTCGATACAATCGAATTTGAACTCACAGCAGATACAATCAAGTCAGCCATGCAAGTGAAAAAGAACTTACGCCACATCTGCTAAGGTCTCTGTTTTTACCAGAGCTTTTCCCTCTGAAAGCTCAAGCGACATATAATGTCCTATCATCTCCCTTAGGGTGTGCTTTGTGCTTCTAACATCATTATCCCATAAGATGCTCTGAAAGTCACAAATAAAGAAACCATTCATGTCTCTAAATTATTGCAATTGCATACTAAAACAAATTTCAGAAGTGGCAGCAGTGGCTTTTAACAGGAGAGAAACCATATCATTACATGAAAGCTCGCACAAGGATAACATTTCAAGGGTACATGTGAAATACCTTTCTCACGTATTCTATCTTCAAATCCTCCCAGGGCAATTTCTCAGTAGGAGAAAAAATTGAAGCATTCCACAGAGCCCCTCTAGCAACCATCACAGATGAGGCACCTGTGAAAAGAAACAAGAGAAAATTCATTAAGTTAAAGATGCTCAAGAGAAGTTTGACCAAATCCTATTATAGAGATGAGAGAGATTCTAGACATTCTGGAATCATGTACTCGAACTACTTTTTTCGAAAAAGTACTTGAAATTGATAGAACATGGCATCTTAAAATTAGTACAAAAATATCTCAAACAAGTCATAGGCTTATTGGAAGAGGACAGCTGACGAGAAATTCAAATCTAATTTCTCCATGATGTCTAATAAGCTGTAAATGCTTGGAAGGACCACTACACCAGAGGCGCTATCCCATGATGTTCAGCAGAAAATACTGCACCTCAGGAAATCAGCCGCACTTTCACATTTCCATTTTGCAAATTTTTACCTTTCTGGGGAGGAAATAATTCTGTCAAAGGAAGAAAGATGAGCTTGAATACAAAGAAAGGTACGAGGGAGTCAATTTATTTTGTAACAGAGATGAGCAATTGGAAAGGCTTCAGGCAGAAATTTTCAACTATGTCGACTCCTGTAGGACATCAATAAGAGTATCAATAAGGACATCAATTGCAACATAGGTATGTCCATCTCATTGACTTCTGTAGGACAGGATGTAGAGAATATAGACTTCCTCACTTCTAGGTGGAACTACACTGAAGGCTTCTGGCTTATGAATTCTGATTCTACAAATAACTCTTAACTTCCAATCCCGTTCTAGTCCTAGGGTGGTTGAAGTATTGAATAAACTGTTCGAGTATCTTGGCATTATGTCAGACAGTATTAGCAAATAATAATCAGGCCTACTGTCGGGAAAGTCATATAGAATGCTCAATGTACAAAGTTGGTAAATCTGATGGTTATTTTACAAAGAACTAAACTCTGATTCCGTGCTAAAAATATGAAAATATTTATTTTCCAAATATGCAAAAGTCAAATTGAACTCCATTTGAGGGCTTGGATTACTAGAACCAAGCACGATGTACAGTTTGATATGTTTTAATACCAATTATGTTTTAGGGGGACACAATTCTAATAATTGACAAGACTTCAATATGCCTTTTCCTTCAAGTCCATCGCTCTACTACCAAGCAGTCTTACAATTAAAACCACCACTTAAGAAACTAATCTCCAAAACTATCTTCCATGATCTTTACTCACCAAGTAACTCTATCTTTAATGTCAACAAGTTGCATTCTCTAATTTCCGGAAAAAAAAAAGTAGAGACAAAATAACTGGGGTTAGACATGATCCCCATCCTCTAATCGCTACCTATCTATTTCTCTCTTTTCATTTCATCTGTAAAGTCCATCATACATATCATAAATTGCAAAGTAGGGGCCTCTAGCCCCTAAAATATGTGGAACTGACAAAGTCAAGAGAATAATGCACAAGTTATTATGGTATCCAAAATGGTTTCAAAATTTCCCCATCAAGGAAAAGAAACAAAGTAACAACAAAAAACAAAAACAGACTCCAGCAAAATCTGGTATATCAACATGGTTTACACAAAACGGCTAAACTTTCTTATTAAATACTTCCACTTCAGTAAAATCAGAGAGAAAATTTTGTGCAAGGAAAACAACGTGAGCACATGCACTTTCTCAAGCACAACAAACTGCTAGAAGTGAATAGTACACAGAAATCAAACAACTTTAGATACATCAGCATTTCTATTTCTGATAAAATCCAAAACAGGAATATGAGCAATAGCAGCTAAATCACTAGTAAGAATCGACAAGAAACTTTCGGCACATACATAACAATTCAAAGGATGAAGAGAGCAAGGAGTGTGTGCTACACACCTGTTGTCTTTTTAATACGTTGAATATCTTCATACTCAAAGACATCACCATTTGCCACAACTGGAATAGATAATGCTGCCACAATATCAGCAATCTCACTCCACCTGGCAGGATCCTTAGGCCTATCTGCAACCCTCCTGTAGATAATTCATAGTGAGGAATTGGTGAATAATATTTGAAGTTGGAAGTAAATGTAAAGCATTTAAAAAATAATGAAGGTTCCAAATTAAATGCTTTTCAACCCCGGATGTACAAGATAACAACGTGCTATGGATTCTTGATTTCTCCTCTACATTTTCACATAAATCAAGGTTATGTCGGTCATCCAAAGTAAAGAGATGCTATAAATGTTTTCATAATCCAAAATTCAAAATTCAAGAAGTTTATGTTATATGATACATGTGCATCTTCCTTCAACTCTAGGTGGCTAATTTATTTTGCTTGGTTGAGAAAAAGAAGTAAAATATACACAAAGTTACGAATGGCTTAGCAACGTTAGTCAACAGATGTGAGGAGAGCTTCTCGGACTCTGGCAAATAGAAGAAATCAACCAACAGTTCAATGCTGATAATATATCAGATGTGTTTTTTTTTCCCTACTGAGAGCTATCTCAGGCACTGATTAAAAGTTTAAAACTAGAGATTCATGAGGAAACCAATCAACCTACTAAACCTTTTCATATTGAGTATATGTTGGAATTGGTTACAGAGATCATAGAACGAGAGGCACAAAGATTAAAGATAATTCCCTTCATAAAACTATACATATGATATATATAACAAGAGATAAAAGACGAGGCATGTGTTAATGTGTTACCTCCCATGCACAGCCAAAGCAGAAACACCAGTTTTCTCAATTCTTCGTACCAACTCTACTGTATCCTTTGATGACTTTAGAAGGCGGATTTTACATGTTACTGGCAGGTCCAAGTTTCTTTTTAGTGTTGTCAAAATCTGTAGGATGAAGTGAACATGATAAATTAGATAACTAAATACCACAGCTTACAGAAAATATCATAAATGTAAGAATTGAATACATCATGAATTAGCTCTGGTTTAGATAGTATAGCAGCACCCATGCCTCCAGTGGTAGAGAATGGTTTGGGGCAACCCATGTTGATATCTATAGCCGCCACGTCTTTGCATCTAAAACATAATATATCGTATCAGCATGTCATCAAAGATAATAAGATATGCAGTAAAAATATAAACAGGGTTCTCCAAACTCTCACACTATCTGGGCAGCATTAAGAGCTCTCACTGCATCAGAGGTGCCTATCTGAAAAACAACACGGTTTCTTTCCTCATTACATGTTCTGAAAACAACCGTACCGGTCCCTTTCTCCACAAAATCAATAGACCCCAAGGACTCTGGTAAATTCAATATTAACCAATAATAACTTATATGTTCTCCACTTGATGATATATATACATTACGGGCAAGGAAAAAATATTACCATTTACTATACGTTCACATTTAACGAATTTATGATCAATAATTTCTTCACCATAAGTAATGTCTGCACCATATTCAGCTGCTAATAATCTCAACGGTAAGGTTCCCTACAAAACATAACACTAAAAGTTTGTATATAAAAAAAGAAAGAAAGAAAGAAAAGGAAATGTTTAGTTTGTGGAACTTACGACTCGAACCATGGGAGCGAGGACTAGTTTGTTATTGTAATCCATCGCCGCAACGTTGAGCTCAGTCTTGGTTTTTCGGATTCAAGTTATTGGTTTTTATAAGTCTGAAGAAGTCATGAGCGCAGACATGGGTGGGTGGAAATATTTAAAGCCCCAAACACTCATACTCAAATAAGTGTTCAAGGGTCCTGAGGATTTGGACAGTTAACGTGCCATTTAGGGTAGGGTGGGCTTTTAAAGATGATGATTAGTTAGTAAGGTCTTTTTTTTTACCCGTCTCACCCATTACTATGAGTCTATGACTACACAAGTTTAATGATCAGCGTCTTATATAATACTAGCATGATGCATGTGCGGTTCCGCACATGATGCTCATCCCAAATAGTTGACTAATCCAAAAAGTAAACATAACTAAATTTGTAAATATTGAAAGGTATAAAGGTAAAATTATATTAAATCAGACAAAAAATGACGAAGAGACCAAGAGGTACATAAAATAATAATATTTCACTGTTGTCCTACTGTAGATGAGAGTCGTGATTATTATAGTATTTTAGATATATACTACTACGTGGGTCACACAGATACTCCTCATGTTCCTTGAGTTGTCCTGCTCTTCGTCATCTCCATTATTTAATCAGTTATTGCTCAGCGCTGAGAACCACCCAAGGAATCTGCATTGTAACATAACCACCCAAGGAGGCAAGGATCATCTTGACCATTACATGAGAATTGTACTCTAAAAGTTGTCAAGTAAATAAGTTCCACCCAATCATACCGGGTTCGGATATGCCTATATTCGAATCCGAATCAAATCAAAACCTTCAACTGAAACCGAATCCGACCAACCCGAATGGATAACACTAAAAATTAAAAAAAAAAATCCAACAATTCTATCCAAACCCAACCGACCTGAATTCAAACCCGACCTAATTCCCTGCACTATTCTCAGGGGCCATTTGTTTTTGCCTCTTATAAGATGTGGCCTAGTGATTTTGGATATTTTTTTTGTTTGTTTTTTGCCTCTTATAAGAAGCATTCTACTATAAATGTCTTATAAGAGGCTCCAATTCTATAAGTACCAAAATTGAGAGGTTATTTGTTTTTTTGGGTTAAGTTATAAGAGGGTCTTATATGACCATGTGTTATAAGAGGGTCTTATAAGATGGTCTTATAAAGTGGTTTGTTTTTTATTTTAAGTTTCTCTTATAAGCACTTGTAAAAATAGAAAAAACAAATACATGACATCTTATAGATGGTTATTTGACAAATATAACCCTACTTTACATCACATTTAATTTGAATATATTAATTTGAAACAAACGTATAGTTTGATTTTCGGTTTCAAATCAATTTTGATAATTAGAATATCGATTTTAGGAAACTACTTTAATTGGTGGCGGTGGTGGTAGTGGTCTTAATAGCACGGCGGTGGTGGTAGTGGAGGTGATGATATTAGTTTTAATAGCATGGTGATAGTGGTGGTAGTAGAAGTGGTGGATGTCTTAATAACGACGGTGGTGGTGGTGGTGGTGGTGGTGGTAGTGGATGTGATGATATTGGTCTTAATAGTACGGTGGTAGTGATGGTGGTGGTAGTGGTGGTTTTAATAACACAGTGGTGGTGGTGGTGGTGATAGTCTTAATAATACGGTGGTAGTGGTGGTTGAGGTAATGATGGTGGTGGTAGTGGTTGTGGTGATGGTGGTGGTGGTAGTGGCGACAATGGTGGTGGTGGTTTTAATAGTTTGGTAGTGGTGGTGGTGGTAGCCGGTGATGGCTAGGGTAATAGAGTTATTTGGAAAATAAGATAATAAAAAAGGAAGAAGAGAGAAATGAGGCTAGGGGTTTATGGACGGGAGTGTTTGAGTCATTTTTCAAGTTATAAGATTTATAGAATTGAAGTAGATCCAATTTTGGTACTTATAGAATTTGAGCCTCTTATAAGACATTTCTAGTAAAATGCCTCTTATAAGAGGCAAAAAACAAACCAAAAAAATGTCCAAAATCACTGGGCCACATCTTATAAGAGGTTATAAGATCTCAAGGTCTTATAAGAAGCAAAAACAAATGGCCCCTCAATTCTATAAGTCTTATAACTTGAAAAATGACTCAAACACCCCCGTCCATATACCCCTAGCCTCATTTCTCTCTTAGGGCATCACCAATGCAGCCCTTAAATGGACCTCTATCTCCAAATTTGAGGGAGCAATTGAAGAAACACCCTTCCAATGCAGCCCTTATATGGGACTCTATTTCTACCATCCTTGAAAAGTGTCTCTAATTTTATCGGAAGTTTTAAAGGACACAGGTTCTACAAACAAAATTCTACCCACACCTGTTGAAAAGCATCCAAGAGAAATAATACAACACGCTTGGTTTAATTCTTCGCTCAAGTGATCTAGGAAGTGTTAAACCCGGGTTCGAAGTCATTTGAAGCTTCTCATTTTTTAGCTTTTAATTTTTTTTTTTTTTTGAATTACAAAATAGAATAGTAAATATGTTCTCACCGAGAATCGAAGCGATGGCTATGTTTGCCTTAGCCAAGCCATCGCCACTACACCAACTTAAGGTGAATGATTGGTTTTTCCAGGAGCGATCTTCATTTCAAAGTTCTCGCGACCTTTGTAGAACCCCTCCATTGTAGCTCCTTCATTTTGCTTTTCTCCTTTAACCAGACCTCTAAAAGGATGACGTGGCCCTCTATTTTGAGGGCCAGCATTGGTGATGCCCTTATTCCTTTTTCATTATCTTATTCTCCAAATAACTTCATTGCCCTAGACACCACCGGCTACCACCACCACCACCACCAAACTATTAAAACCATCATCACCACCACCACTACCACCACCATCATCACCACCACCACTACCACCACCATCATTACCTCCACCACGACTATCACCGTACTATTAAGAGTATCACCACCATTACCACCGTGCTATTAAAACCACCACCACCACTTCTACTACTACCACCACCACCATCACTACCTCCACCACCACTACTACCGTACTATTAAAACTATCACCGCCACCACCACCACCGTACTATTAAAACCACCACCACCACTTCTACTACTACTACCACCACCATCACTACCTCAACCACTACTACCACCGTACTATTAAAACTATCACCACCACCACTACCGTACTATTAAAACCACCACTACTTTTACAACTACCACCATCACCATCACTACTACCGTGTTATTAAGACCAATATCATCACCTCCACTACCACCACCACCACCACCACTACCACCGTACTATTAAGACTATCACCACCACCACCATAGTACTATTAAGACATCCACTATTTCTACTACTACCACCACCGTACTATTAAGACTAATATCATCACCTCCATTACCACCACCGCCAATTAAGATAGTTTCTTAAAATCGATATTCTAATTATCAAAATTGATTTGAAATCGAAAATCAAACTATGCGCTTGTTTCAAATTAATCTATTCAAGTTAAATGTGATGTAAAGTAAGGTTATATTTGTCAAATAACCATCTATAAGATGTCATGTATTTGTTTTTTCTATTTTTACAAGTGCTTATAAGAGGAACTTAAAATGAAAAACAAACCACTTTATAAGACTCATAAGACACTCTTATAATACATGGTCTTATAAGACCCTCTTATAACTTAATCCAAAAAAACAAATAACCCCTCAGTATCAGACCAAGCAATATGCTCAGATGTAAAACAGAGGTAGAGAAAAATATTTCATTTCCCAAAATAGAGGAAGAATTCTTACTACAAGGAGTGTTCTTCTAATACGAACTCTAAAGTGCAGATCTTTTAGTCGACGTCTTCGAAGCTTTTTATATATGAAAGTCCGTGGTGATCGAGCTTCCTAAGCATCTCTGCCTTAAACCATATACTCGATCACTAATATAAGACATTAAACTGAAACACATTAGCAACGATTAAGTGATCTTTAAGGTTAAGACAATGGTAGGTGTTCATGAAGTAGATACAGCCACAGCTTTGAAGGTAAAATAACCTGAGTTCATCCGGTCCAGTGGACACGACCTTACTTAAAAATCATTATGCTATATGAGATTGATTAAAAAAAATTTGGGGCCGTGAAACAAAGAGAGATGGATACTGTAGAGGATTGTTCTCAGCATCCCTCGGCCCATGACTAAAAAAAAAATTAAATTGCATTACTTCCAGGACAAGTATTTGGACCCAGTACTGGTCGTAGACTTGTAGTCTTAGCATGGAGGAAGTTATAATTAATTAATTAATTAATCTCAAGAAGTTATCTCCATACCCATTTTCGAGTGAAAATCAATTTCAAAATCAGTCAAGGATAAATTTCGGGTAAAAATAACCCGGAAACCCAATTTTCAAGTGAAAATAACTTTTAAGAATAAATGACTAGATTTAAATAAATATTTTCTAATTTTACTTTTTTTGTCGTTTTGTTATAAACAATGAGTGTCCATACTTTATACTGATGTATGAACAATGATTATTTATACCTAAATAGGTGAACTTATATCATACAATATATTGATGTATGAACAATGATTGTTCATAACTCATGTTGAGATATACACAATGATTGTTCATACTCCAAATATGTATGAACAATGATTTTTCATAACTCATGTTGATGTATGAACAGTGATTGTTTATACTCCAAATAAGTATGAATAATGATTGTTCATATAAGCAATGAGTGTTCATAACTCATGTTAACGTATGAACAATCATACCTCAAAGTATGAACAATTATTGTTCATACTATATATACCGAGTCGTTTCGGTTGGGCCGGACCGTTTATTATTTCGTACCAGGAGTATACTTGACTTTTCATTACCCGAGCCGTTTTTATTTTGCGTCAAGAGTATATTCGATCTTTCATCTACCCGGTCTTTGTGAGTGATTAAAAAAAAGGTGTCCTCTAGAATTATTTTTTTCTCCTATATTATGGAGATTGGAGAGTTACTCTTTGTAATTAATTTAGAAAGGAAATTATTTTTATAGTTTATTGGGGGTTTATTATCAGTAAAAATGTAAAATACATAGGAATGAAGTTATCTCCAAATTTCAATAAAATAGAGATTAGACTAGACCGAATAAAGATCATCAAGGAATACTATCACTATCAAATGAAAGCCTGGTGGATGAATCGCACTCTAATAAATATTTTTTTTTGGTAATTCACTTTAATAAATGTTGAACCTGATGATATTATCATTATATATCCATTCCCCATCAAATTGCAAAGAAAACAAACCCACTTAATGCGCATGGTCTTTCTTCCAACTAAAAAAAAAAACTATACAAAACAAATTTGACTCGTCTGTTGTCTCACAGGCGAGGTACTACCAGCACCATTAATGATAGCACCATATGTAAATGGTAAAAACTCTACTTCAATAATTAGACTAAGATCGAATAAGATTTGGTAATGGCCGGCTTCACTCAGTAAGATTGAGTTGCCTATGTATCAAACTCATTTATGGGCGAACTTAAATCAAGCCAGTAGTTTCTCTGTCCTTCTTATAGTGACTAAGTAAACGTGGACGTGCTAGGAAAGAAAAATTGGGAAAAAGAATGAACGCATGTAAATTAAAATAGTAAATTAAAAGGTCAATAATGAAAAAACACTTCAATATGCTAGTTGTATTCTTTGTCCGATTCTAATTATGATGCTCTACCATCATCTCTTTTTTTTTTTTGTTGATTTAAATAAGTAGGTAGCTTGGACAGAGAAAGAATTTGTAGCTAGCTTAAAAAAATATTTTTATTTATTTTATTTTATTTTATTTAGAAACGATTACATTTGGAAACAATTAGAAAAAATACATTGGACACTGTTAATATTTGGAGTGAATTGAATGTGTAAATAATAGTTTTCCGAAAGATGGTTATGTAGCAAGATTACAATTTAAAAGCTTTCAATATAATGTGGATTTTATTTCATGTGTATGGAGATTGAACGATTCAAATGTTGGAGTGTTGATTTTTTAAACCATCTATATGGAGGCGACAAAAGGAAGAAATTATGGATGCTAGCTAATTGCATCGCTGAATTTTTACATTGGTTATTGGTCCCCATTCTGAAAATGTTATTAGCATCCAACGCCACATGCAGAACTTTGGCAGGCGTCTGACTTCAACTTGATTAACATAATGCAATAAAATGTTGGTTCACTACTACAGAATGACACTTATACTACTGTTTTTAAGTGTGGTATAAATATATTTATCACTGTTATACAACCGTGACAATAGGTGGTGTGGTATATAATAATAGCAAAACTGTAGTATATATGTTTAACGGATACCACGGTTTTTCAAAGAACCGTGGTTTGTATGCCCATTATATACCACGGTTGTCAACAAAACCATGGCATATAAGCTATTGAAACCATGGTTTATATTAGTGTATGTGTTGTAATACCGTGGTATATAGTTATACTAAACACTACGATTTATGCCAAACCGTGGTATATATATATATATATATATATATATATATATATATATATATATATATATATATAATAATAATGCTAGTAACAGTCTTCCACTTAAAAACCGAACCTGCATAACAAAATTTACACAGCCTGTCTACATACAACATTTCCATCTTCCCAACAAATTCCAAAATGTACAATAAATTATCAAACATTGCAAAAAAAGATAATAATAAAAAAAAAAACTTCCATTAATTTTTTGAGTGCACTAAGAAAACAAACTTCAAGTTCCTTTTCATAAATTAAAAATGTAAGACTCATAAATTAAACTGGAGGGATCCGAACATAGCTAAAACTCATCCTCATTCGCTTCCGACTGAAACACCCCATTTTCCTAGATGAACTAAATTATTATTATTATTATTATTATTATTATTATTATTATTCAAGATACAACTAGCCCTAGCCAGCACCGGTTGCTATATGAACTAGCCAAGAGCCCAAGATACAACTCTTTTCAAAAACAGTTCATTCCATAAAATACACAATCACACCATCAATCCCATTCAAGAATAAAACATTCATTCCATCACTCAAAATTATCAAGTCACTTGTAAACACCAAGTACTTCAATTTTCCAAGCTTAAAAGTACAATACAAATCACTTCGTAAATACCAAGTACTTCAATTTTCCAAACGAAAAAGTACATTACATTATGCTTACAACTAGCTAGAAAAAAGTCTTATTATTAGAAAGTGTCCAAGTGGCAATATCGACCACCTCTATCCTTCAAGGTTAGGCAACAAACAAATGTCACGTGCATTACCTGTTTCATTTAACAAAAGAATTTAAATAGACTTTTACCTTAAAATGTAACGAGAGATATATACAACAATAGATTCACTTATACTAATTAAAACTAAGTGACATAGTTTCTAGTCTACCAAATTAGTAACATAGCAAGAAGGTAATCATGCCACTAGGATATCAAAGAAGCTATAGGCTATTACTATTTGATAACACAACACTAATACACCGTAAAACCACTTATGGGAGCCTCTTTAGCCCTATAAGCTATATGAATAACAAGGTGACATATATACAACTAAACGGGTACTGCCTCTACCTTCTAGTAATGTGTGAACAACTATTAAGGATAAATTCCAACCATTAAAGATATATACATCCTTAAGTGACAAAAAAGTAATGCGTGAACAACCATTAAGAATAAATTTCACACTGCCAAACATATTTAACAACAACAAATGGCAACAACAAATTGTTAGCTATTCTAGACACGGCCACTAAATGAAATGGAAATCTCCTTCTCTGTTAAATACTTGCTACTTGATTCACAAGCTTATTAATATCGCAAACTGAACAATACTAGTCCTAACACCGCAAAGACAGTCAAAATGATAATTCAACAAATTACTTGCACCTCAGAATCTATAACCATTATTACTGGATGTCTTTCAATGAATTCAGCTTCAAGTTCATAAGTTGCTTCTGATATCAGTCGAAAAAAGTATTTAATCTTTGAAGCATTTAAAGATACAAAATCATATATATACATTTAAAAGCGGTGTAACACTTAACTCAAGTCTAACTTTTAATTTAAAATATAATGGAAAATTATCATATATATACATACATACATCTTGTGATAATAGAACAAAAAATGTGTATAGATTGAATGCTCAAGGCATGTGTAGTTGCAGGTTTTAGTCAAGTAGATAACAAAGATAACGTAAGGGAAACTACAAGACCATAACTTTCTTCTTCATTGTTTTCCTCCCTTCTCGAAGGACCAAGTTTAATAGGTTGGAAAACCCTATCTAATTTCCATTTTATGCAATTATGCAATGAAGATGGTGATTAGTGAAGTACAAAGCGTCTATTGAAAAGAAGGTATAAAAAAATGGTATGTTCTATTTTTGTTTTTCTTTCTATTGGGAAGAGTTTGATTTTGGAGAAGGTGAATTGGTAGAATATATATGAACTCGTAGAGGAAACAAAAGATACAAGCTCATAATGATAGGTAACCCAACAAGCACACTCATCGGTCCAAGTGGTAAAACCTTGAGTAGACAAAAAAAGGAATTACATCACTTGGAATACCGGTTTGCTTCTTGGTTCAGCAGGGTAAGAAGAGTATTAAATTAGCTTAAAAATGACTAGAATATACAGATGACGACATGGGTAACATAGCATGAAGTGAAAATTTTAGCAGACCAGGTACCTAGTGTACAATTGCACAAATTTCTTAAGGTACCATATTCTCTTGGATAAACAGTATCTGGCAGATCTGACTGCAACATCATTCCCCCTTGGCCACCCCTCCTCCAGGCAAGATGCTTTCAGCAATAGTCTCCCTTACAAACCTGAGAAAGGAAAAAAACAACGTCCGAAAAATCTCTCAAGAATGTAAGCAAGAACAGATAAAAGGATAACTAGATTACAAAAATGCCATAAGATGACTTTTAGTTTGGATCAGATGTATAGAGCATTACCACAAGAATGACTGACAAAGGACAAGTAATACATGAATGCCTTGAGCAATTCGTTTTCTTGATAAATGTGACAGATACACTTACCTTGCTAGTTTGTCTCGGGAGGATTGCAAGATATAGATCACAAGAATGAAAGATAGCACAAGTCCTGTTTCACATGCAAAAACGAAAACTTATTCAAAGATTTGTTCACGAAGCCTAACTCTACTCCTATTGATGCACAGTTCCGTTCCATCCCTGATTGTTTGTAGCTAAAAGGAAGCTTATATCACAAGAGTTAATCACCAAATTCCACTAATTCCAGTTTCTTGGAAACATCAATCCTGATTCTTAAATTGCCGTGAGAGTAGCAGAGGTATCACATATGTACTATAGTTTCAAAATGTCCATTTTCCTCAATAACTTGCTTTCTTTCTTTGCTATATAGAAAATACAATTATTAATAAGTTGATAAGCATGACACGCCTTTTTACGATCCAAACAATACATAAAATCCAGCAGCAACATCTATCTCGGACGCCCTCGCCTGTAATATTTGCCAAACCATCAACTTTGGAGAATGGAAATATAACACCATATTAACACCATAACAAGGCATGGCATGAAACACAGATCACTAACTTCTAAAATCTTTGAGAATCAACTACTACTTAGAGAGAATACATAATGTATTTGGCTATTTGCAAAGCTAAAGGCATGTAATTGATATACTAACCATGTATATCGATAAGAACATGTTTTGGCCAATCGCTCGATCCCAAAACTGCTTACGTAAGCGGGATGTGTTTCAACAACTGCACAATCAACAGAAGGTGAATAAATACTAGATTGATGCATCATAAACGAAGTTGAGAGCTTAAAATTTTATTTGAAGAGAGAGTCAGCAATATAGTCAGAAAAGTACTTCTCCTGCAGTTAGAGTAATGTGAGTCTTGCATGGAAGCAATACAAGATTAATCATCAATAGGATTTCAACATCAAAGCCATTCGACATAATAAACCCACAAATTTACATCTCGAGAGAGAAATACACATAGAAGCGTTACTTAATCTAGAGATGCCCAATCGAAGCATGGTCAATATGGATTGCTATGTGGCTCACATCATAAGAACTTCAGGCACAATGTGCATTCAAGAGCTTGAAGCACTAAGGAGACAGGTGAACACCTTATTGAAGTGATGGGCCATGAAACCTAAAACAATATATGATAATGATGTAAAGACTTCGAGGTTAAGTTTAAAATGTGCATTCCGGTCTACTGTTCCATTTACTCAACCTATGCTAATACGACCTTTGAACCATCGTCTAAGTAATACTCTAATCGACTGATACCAAGTATATTATCTATAAGATCAATTAAATATGTACCAAAGTATTTTCAAATGGTTATATCGATATGTACCCAAAACACGTGGATACTTTAATGTCTACCAATAAGTTCCTTTGAAAACAAAAAGTCAACCACAAAATGAAAAGCACGAAACCATATTTAGTACTTGGACAAGAAGGAATGATACAAAAGGGATGGAAGGGAAGTATCACATACAGTGGTGGGGCATGTCTATAACTTTAGCTGTGACCCCATGTAAATCACTTCCTGAGTACATATACAGAATCTACTCAGAGTTTAGTGCTGCGTACCTGGGAGGAAAGAAGTATCCTGGCGCTTTTGTGTCCAAGAAACCCTACATATAACAAAGACACAAGTAATTAAGGAACAAGATTGGAATTTGATTTTTCTTTATTCTACCAGATCACCTTAAATATTCAACGAAATATTGGATTTGCTTTGAAGACAAAGAAATGATGGTATGAATGAAATATGGAAATCAGGGAGAACAATTGTATAGTTGTACACATAAACTCCACAGATGGCAACAAGTACATTAAACAAGATTGACATTGAAACTGTGGTCAACCTTCCACCATTTCCTTTGGACTCGTCATTCTAAGGTGTGACTTAAATAATGTAATGGTGTCACATGTTTGAATGCTCATTATATATCATAAGAAAGAACTGGTATGTTAAACAAATGATCTGAGATATCACTGATATGATCTTGGATTACACTAGCGAGGTTGCATCATGTTGTACGAGCTAGGAAGATGACTCTAAATTTGTATCTGTCTAGGTCAAACAGGAAGCACAAAACAGAAAGCTGTTCTATTGGCCTATATTAAAACGACTCCATTTTTGTGAGGGCTCTATGGATTTCACTTGGTCTTCAAGAACAGCTAATCGTGAGTCACTTTCGCTAGGAAAATAAAACTATAATGTCATCGTTTTTGAAGCTAGAAGATGATACAAATGATTATATATTGAGAAATTGTTGTATTCATGTGCAAGTACATGTCATTGTCGTAACAAAATACTTCTTAAGAGTACTTACAGAAAACCTCCTATGGCCAGTCCAAGACCTCTGAAGAGAGACATCCCAGTCATAGCAATTCCATTTGCAGCTCCTCTTTGCTTCTGGTCCTATTCGTATGGTAATAAATGCCAATCATTCTAGTGAAAATGGCACAAACAAGCCAATAGATATCAATGCAAATATGATAGTGAAAAGTTACCACCGCATTGTTCTGTAGTACGGATAGTCCAGTGGCAATGACTATCTGTTAAAGAGAGAAAAACAATATTAAACAGACCATCATTAAGTTCATTTTTTCTTGTAGGCAAAAAGAAAAGAGAGAAAAAATGACCATCATGAAGTTCATACTTACTGTTAAAACATTCATCAGCATAGATGCACATTCAAAGAAAATTAAAAAGCCGAACCCGGATAACATAGCTATGAAGGGGTAACTTTGCAACACCGGTACAGATAAAGTCATAAAACCTACACGTATAACATAAAGGGAGCACATTCAATCAATAATCTGAGCTGAATCTTAAAGATAAACTTTAAACCATGGAAAATCTTGACACCTACCGCTGCTGTAACGCGAGAAACCATGACTGGACCGAGAATTCTCTCTATCAATGGATATAGAAAAGTTTGAAAGACTAAAAGGCCCCACCTATACTTGAATAAGTTAGTAATTTAATCCCAAGAACAAACAAAGTCATTAAACTACTTCACAAAGATTATATGTACATATACAAAGTAAAGTTGGTGAATTTCTTTTTTAATACTCCTAGATCACTTAACTGCTAACATTGCATTTCTAACAAGACAAATTTGATTTTCCAAGAGGAGTTGAAGGAAAAGATTTGACTTTGAGTATCTGTACATATAATATATTATTGCAAAGTAAGCATTATAGATACTATTCACAAAGAAATTCTCAAGCAATACTTTATCTAATTGAGTAAATAGGTTAAAAAAGAGGTTGGAGAATTTTCTAATTTCAGAAGCACTTCTAATTATAAGTTATAAGAATTAAAACTATGATGATAAGTATCCAACTTACCAGAGATTGTGAGAACAACGCCAACCTTATTAGTCGAAAAACCTAATCCAAAGGTTTTCGAACTGACAGCCCATAGAGAAAATACCTGTGAAAGAAAGTTCAAGCTTCAGTTATACATAGTAATTAGGAGACATTTTACACCCTCGGGAAAATATCCAACTCAAGAACATTCGTATAAGCTCACTTGATGAAGTACTAGAATTGAGATTGACTGAAATGAAAGTAGAAAGAAAAAGAAAAAGAAAGACCCCATCTGGCTCCTGGAAGTGGCAGCGGCAGCGGTTCATCCCTTTTCCCCTTTTGTTTTGTTTACTCTTTTCCAGGTACTGACCAGTTGACCTAATGAGCGGCGAGGTGAAAAAATCCCACTAAAATTTTAAGCCTTCTTTCTTTTATTTTTTTTAATTGGTCTCAAATTTTATAATTAGATTTTAACATTAGTCAAGCTTGTGCATCCGTTAGTTAATATCTCTATAAACGCGTTACAAAATAATTCCGATAATTTACTAATGGTTAAGTAATTATGTAACGGAACACTAACTGTTATTAACTTACTAACGATGTATATGTGTTACAAATGAGAAATTACAATTGTTAGAAAATCCTTGTTATGGTGTAGTGAAAAAAGCTGTTATGGTGTAGTGACGGTAGGTTTTCTCACTGTTGCGGGAATCCTAAGAGTCGTAGAACTGTAGAAGTTGTAGGGAGAGACCGAGAGAATAGTGGGAATCCAATTTGAATGAGTTTAAGATCTTGTATTTTTTTTTTCGTATTTGACTATTTGGTATAAAGTCATAAACCACGGTAGAAAGTGGAAAATTTATATACCACTGTTTATGTTTAAGGTAGTGGGGATGTGGAGTACTCTCATGCTGAAAAAAAAAACTAACCATGGTATATGGCCCAACTTATCCCACGGTTTTCATGTAACTGTGGCATATACTAGTAAACCAATGACCAAAGAAATTTCCGCCGTGGTATATAAGTATTTCCCACGGTTTTTGGAAGAACCGTGGTATAAATGTTCTTATTGACCGTGGTATATGTGTCATTCTGTAGTAGTTTTGAGAGTCAAATTAAGTATATTGGGTCTCTGTCCAATGAATTAAGAATTTCAGAAAGAGTTTTCCTGTTCTTGAGTTGTCGGTTAGTCGATATACGATCAGTAGATGATGACCTTTCAAGCAGTGCAATTTTTGTGTTCTTGGAACTGAAAAATTGAAACTTAAATTTCTATTAACTTGAGTAATGTAAAATATATCAATGTGTGAGAACTTTACCTGTTCATTAGATGTTTAAGTTCAGGAATTTCCAAGTTGTAATAAATTTTTGTTGCTCTTGTCGAATTTAGATAGTATACACTTGAAATATTTTAAAAATTAGTTCATTCCAAGCGAAGGAATAATATGGTAATATACAGTGATAATTGTATTCATAATAATGAAGTTACCATTATAGATATCAACAGTCAACGATGTTACAACGACCACAGGCTGATCCACAGTAGAGTTAATGATATCTTTGTCAACCAAGTCCACCCCATTTTCCCATAATGTAATCCTTATTTTTTTCCCACTGGGTGGTAATGTTTTGCGAGTATATAAATACAGGTAAGAATTTCATATTCATTAAAAAACAAAATTATTGAAAGTTGACCTCTCAGTCCTCAAGTGAATATTTCTCAGTTGCTTCATTCCTTTGCTAAACGTTATGGATGTATGACATTCCTTCAAGCACGCCATATACATCTGATAGAGATTATAAAGTTATAAAGAGATATTTGTTATGCATGAATATATAATATAATATATATATATATATATATTCTCAACGTACCTATTAGATTTGTGATTTGTTTGTAATGACTGCAGATGTTATCAAATTCAACAAAAGCAAACTTGTATGGTGGAATTTCTAATTGAGTTTCACTTAGCAGTCTAACAAATGTGTCCCATTTAAAAAGTATAACAAACTCATTTTCATCAGGCCGATAATTTGAGACTGTTTGTACAATGAAATTTTCAGCAGCATACACACAGCCTTCTCAGATAACTTTTGAGAATTTTTCTACTTGCTTCTTTGGAACAATTGCATGCATTTGATTTCCCTTAAACCAAAATATACGAAAGTAGTTAGTAATTGTTTGCAATAAAAATAATGGAAAAGGAATTTGTGCAATTCAAATGAAATTGGCTAACTTTATCATCTATCAAAACCATGTCAAATCTGTTAGTTTTTCCTTGCACTTCTTTTCCGATGCTCCATTTTCTAGAGACGCGGAACTTAATTTTGCATTGCTGATCCTGGTCATTTATGTCAGACAAAGGAAGATATCCCGGCGTTGTCATTTCAAAGGAAGCTTATAAAATTTTAAAGTCAGAGGAATATAGACCATGGAAGGACTGCTATTTCATTTAAAAAAACTACAGGACTATGAAAAAAAAAAGATAATGAAACAATGCAATAATGAGTCTAAGTGAGCTTCTATATTGCTCTAACATAGACATAAGATTGGGCTAGTAGGTTCTATGTTAGCATATTTGCTGGCGTTAATCATATAAGCTTGTGACTGAGATAGTAGTAAGTATTGGTGACACGATAGAATAAAAAAATGATGTACATTGTCATCAGTACATGTACATAATTATAAAGGTCCTTGCATTGCTGAATTACGCCGAAAACCGAGTTCATGGGCATAACACGCGGTGAAAACATAGTTGGTTGCACCAAGACCCACATAAACCAATTTTGCAAAAAAAGAAAGTAGGGTAGCTAGGATAGCCAGCGATAGTGCATGACAAAGAATAGGACATAAGATTATTGATCAACTTCTTAATATTTGCCTCGAACTCTTGGAGATGTGCATTGGTTGAGAGGGCCATCAATGTGAAGAGTGATCATGGTTTTGTAGTCTAGTCCCCCTAAATTGAGAGCAAGACCTAACAAAACTTAAGATACAACCTATACTTTTTGAAGAAGCATATGGTGTATTACTGAGTTTTCAAACTATCAAACCGTCAATAAATTGTACACAGGAACTGAACATTTGAAAGTAATTCATTGATAAAAAATTACAGTTCACATGAGACATGAGAATGCTTGAGTACACTAACTTATCGTATAGGAAATTGAAGCTCATTGATGTGTTTACTTTGTAGATATACAAAAGCCACACAAAAATTATCATATGTTAAGCCTTCTTCATGGGCGAGTTAAGTGTTGGAGTTCAAACACATGTAACCTGTTGCTTATACACTTAATATTCCCCCAGGTTGAGAATGTCAATTGGTGGGAAAGTAACCTCTTCTCATCACTCCTGTCGGTCTCTAAACCATCATCCTCTTCTTCATAATCAATCTCAGTGACGCTTTCCTTTCCATTGAGCTTGTGTGATTCTGAAAATTGTACTTGGGAATACTCACCTCCGATAGGAGGATTGTCAAACTCGATCTGTTGCATTTCTGATTCTATTAACGCTTACATTCGTGCTCTCGCTCTGATCTCTTGGATAAGTGGAGTAGAGGAAGGAGTAGATGAAGCAACATATAGTCATTGGAATTGTTATTGCTTTGTAAAGAGCTTTGGCAAGTGATGCGGCATTCTCCCTATCTGTTTCAATCTCAATAGTTTGGCTAGACCATCGAGGAACATGTTTATATCCATACAGACGCTGAGACAAAATCCCCACTACCGGAGGAGCAAATGAGGCCAGTATCGACTCAAAAGATTAATCCAGGGCATAGAACACCAAGAGGACGTAAGTGGACACCTTCATTTGTGAGAAAGCAAATTCTTTCCCAGCACAAATTCGCTGGCCAACCTAAGAAGCAAGAAATAACATGAATTTAGTTGTATTCGACTCTGTGCTCCCACAAATTTAAAAAGAAAAAAAAAATGAAGAGATTGTTTGTAATTGGTCTAAAAAATCACAACGGCATGGATAAAAGTAAGTGTTTTTTGTCTAAGAGGTGTGAGAGGTCCAAATTAGTACCAATGGGAAAGTTTGTTTAATAAAATCTATTACCTGGAAGGCTAGGATCTCCATGCGGCAACTTGAAAGGGATCTCCATGCGGCAATTGCCATCTTCGTCGATCTACCTCTCAGGACGATATTCTTCTGCATCCTCACCCCAAATATAGTTCATTCATCCCATGTCATAAGGCTGATACGATACCAAATCACATTTCTTCACCCTAAATCCATCTAGCAAGGTATCATCTCCAAAGCAATATATTGCATTCTACATATAACCAAGACCAGATGTAATATTTTAATAATCAGCACACGTAAACGCAAATAGCTTGGGAATAATAAAAGTGTAAGCATAAGACTTCTTTGGAGTATCTTTTGGAATTGTTGAAGCCAGCTCGGTGACTGGAAGAACTTCATCTTGACCTGAATGAACAGGGGCCTCCACAACCTAAACTTCTACAGTGGATATTTCACCATTGTCTAATGGCTCATGAACCACCTCTCCATTTCCGTATGACACCTCCACTTCTGGAGTTGTATTCTCAGGCATGGGATGCTCAGGAATATGAGAGGGCTCTGCAACAAAAATTGCCAAGAATAAACACAAATGGTACCAAGCCACCTGTGGAATATAAAGAAATGAAAAGAAGATGAAGGCAACCTGGATCTGGGGTAACAGGAGTTAATGTGACGTTTTCAGTGACGCCATTAACTGCAATGGCAACTGCATCGGACTCCACCATTTCATACTCATCCATAAGCCTAAAAACATCATTAAGAACAAAGTACCCTTTGTCTTGTGGGGCCAGGAAAAATGATTGAGTAAACTTCCTTTTCACAATAAGCCATCCAGTTACTTGAACAACTACTCCACCCTTGTAAGAGTCCTGAGCATCAATTGTTTTGATCTCTGCCTTACATTCCTTGTAGTCCATGGAGAGAATGACCACATTAATATCCTGCTCCAAGTTAAATAAAACACTATTATTTCCAGGTGTAGAAATTGAGAAAAAATAGAAAGTGTACCTATCTGAGAAATGAGTGAATGTCGTAGTTGTATGGCAATGAACAACTTTAAGCAACAACTGGGTGCACGTGGAGATCAAATACACACTCAAATTATATTGCCGACTCCTTTTTTATCCTAGAAAAGGTTGATCTCCTGGAAACATAAAACATCACAACAACCCCAATATTCTCTACACAAAAATTCAACCACGTCAACATTGGAATTCTTACAATAAGAATGATTGACAAAAGCTTCTACACCACCATGTGGTAAGGTAGGGAACGTTTCTTAAAAGAGATATATTAATTAATACCAATACTTAGTAGAGGCAAAAAAAAAAAATTAAAACCAAGGACCGAGTAAATTGTTAAGACTTTAAAACCCAAAATTCAATTCACAGTAGTTTCGCTCAAAGCATGAAAGTAACAACTTGGTTGAGGCAAATAAAAGAACAACATAATTAACGTTTACCATAATTTTGAAAAACATGGACCTTATCCTAACAAAACAAATTTGGCATAGACAACATAACTAAAGAAAAAGAAATCACTTACAAATCCCTAAAAGTACAGGATCTTGATATTCTTTTTTTCTTCACTTTAAGAAATACTCACTTGACTTTAACAAAAGAAATAAAAACGAAATTAAGTGTGTTTCTCCGAATTCAAATAATGCACTTCTTTTTATTACTAAGAGAAAAGTTTGTAATTTTTTTAAAGCAATTTATTAAAAAGACTCTTAATAATGGAAGGTATAACTTCAAACCTGACAATTAAATGAGTGACAACTAAACGAGGCTGAAAGATGAAGAATATGATGAGCATACAATAAACATACCCAATCTTCCGTGTGGAGATGAAGAGCAGATAAAGAAAGTTGATGTCTCAAAGAAAGCATCGTTACTCTTGTAAAATGGTGCCAGCGCAAAAAAATTGGAAACCAAACTTGCCCTAAACAAAATTTAAAAGTAAATTAAAATAATAATAATCTAACCTCTCCCATGTGGAGAGGAATTTTCAAGATGAAGAAGAGATGTTGTTGAATACGAACTTTTTAGCATTCTGATTCTCAATTTCATGGTCAATGTCATAGATGTACATCTGTAAATATCTTGGTTTTTATTAGGCCCCGACAAAAAACTTCTAATCCTATGATAAATAGAAGCTCTTGCACGAAATGAGAAGACACCATCTTTACCATTTGCAAGCTCTTTATCAAAATCCACACCCATTGAAGTAAACAAAAATATATGATTGTAGGAGCGGATGTTTTCTCTGAAATGTTTCCCAAGCCTACTGATAAGTGCTCAAAAAGTGTAATTTAACCCTCGATTATGCCTCTTGTTTAGCCATCTTAGTGGACTAATAGTGTTTGTAAGTTATGTTTTATGATTCTACAGGTAAAAAAGTGAGTTTTGTGGAATATTAGAGAAAAATGGATAAAACGGAGCAATTCGAGCATTATGGATCACATGGGAAACCCGTGGACAATCATGGAGAAGGCCAAGGAATCGAAGCTATTAAAGATGCGACTTGGACCTATTTTAAAGTCTATTTAGAAGCCCAAGGCCAAAAGATTCGTTGCTTTGACCAAAGCCCGCAAAAGAGGATATAAGGATGGAGTAGAAGAGACAAAATAGGCTTATGCGTTTGGGACGCATGGATCGAGCGTCCAAACGCATTGATTGCATTTGAGACGCATGAATCGTGTGTCCAGACATATGAATCGACACTGTAGCCAATTCCTTCTCAGTTTTGGAGACGAAGTTGGACTCTGAAAGAAGTCTATTTGTATTAGGAAACAAATGACGGTTTGGAATGCTTTTAGAACTCATTGTAACCCCTATAAATAGAGGACCTAAGTGCCTCATGTAATTTGCCAATTCACTTATATTTTTGTCTCTAGAACTTGAGGTAGAGAGAGATTAATAATAAAAGATCGGTTTTAACTAGTTGAGTCTTAATAAATTAGTCTTTCTAGTCTTATGTTCTTCGACTCTTCTTCTTCTCGTTCTTTGTGTTCTTCCTTATTTGTGGAAGGCTAATCTTCTCCTTCAAGGGAGGAGATGAAGCCAGTGCTTAAGGTTTAATGATTCTTCTTGTTCATGGTGTTCTTTAATCAGGTTAGTTCTTTATGTTTTTAGTTTTTAGTTCCATTGCCCACACCAGGGGATGGAAGTATAGAATAGGGTTTATGTTTTGCAATATTAATATCATGTTAGTGTTCTTTACTTTTCTTCTAGTAGTATAATTCTTTAGAGTTAAGGAAATATTCTTTGTGTTGCCTTAGAAGGGGTAGCTCAGGGAGTGGCTGCCTAGGAGAAGTATTCTTTGTGTTTGCCTTAAGTGGTGATTCATTAAATGACCGCCCTATTAGGAAGTACTCCTTGATGTTGCTCTCGGTAATACATTGAATGGCTGCCCGAACTTACATAAAAGGAAAGAAGATATTAATAGCATAAACATAGGAACAACTTTAAGTAGAATTAATTGTTAACGATATTTCGTCCAAGAGGGCATCGACACTCGCTCGATTGCCTAATTGTAGTCTACTTGTAAGAACAACCATAAAGCAGAATGTCATAGGTCAAAAGTATTGGTGAATTCTAATATCTTGAATTCCTTTTCTTATAAATTCTCAATAGTTTAGTTAATTTAGTTTAGTTTAGCATTAGAAGCTAAAATCTCTACAATCATAGTTTTTAATCCCTTAAACCCTATTTCTAGTCCTGTCCTTCACATAACATACACTTAAAAGTGGAACGATATCCTACTCATCTTTTACTTATTGAGGGATAATTAGGTTTTGATACGTTTCTATTTTGTTCAACGACTATACACCATCTACATACACAAAAAGAGGCTTGTCACCCACCGCCATCACGAAATAGTTGCACTAATTCGGCTGGCGCCGATGGCCTAGGAAGCTTTATTCTACCTTTTCCACAACATATCTCAGATGTCTCGTGAATGAATTGTTTGGCTCCATAGTAGTTACAAAGTGTAGGTTCGGGCAACATGTAAGGATTGAAGCTTTGATAAAAAATAAAACCTCTTGCACATCTATAAAACCCATGACTTCTCCTAGACGGTGTCAAAGATGGAAGAGTTATTGACATTACATGCGAGCTGTCTCTGTTACTCCCTGGAAAGTGTTGATCGAGTAAAGAGATAAGCACAGAAGGTAATAAAAAGTGCCTCTGAGTGACATAGCATTCTGAGTGAAAAAAACTATTTATTACAATGGACGAATTTAGTAGTCGGAGCAAATGACGTAGAAGAACTAAAAGCGTCAAACTCTAAGTGTCAAAATAGGAACAACAATAAATGTCACCTAAATGTCACACTTACACCTGGATCTAATCCATTAATATAAATCTACAATAAAAGCAAAATTTTAGTCACCAAATTACATAAGTAATCAATGGGCAAAACAGACGGGCATGAGTGTATGACTCACTGTTGTGCTGATAGAGTTGCCATTGCACTGGATTGTTTGGGCAAAGCCTCCAAGTGATGCATATTCATCTACGATTATTGTAAAAGCTAATTTAAGAAACTTAAAAAGAATTGTTTAATAAAGTGACAAAGTAAAAAAAAAAAATGTTCATTTGCTTCCATTTACAAATGCGTACTACTATTATGTAATTAATGCATTCTAATGGTTACCTACGTCATCAACCATAAAGGCATCACATGATTAATCAATAATCAGTAGATTGGAAGTAAGGAATGAAAGATTATCAGAACTTGTAATGCATCTCAGTACAGTGTTCCAAGGCGTTTGAAGCCCTGCATCTGGGGTTCATTAAGAGCAGAGCTTCCAACCTGTCTCTAGATATATTTTTCACAAAGCTTTACATTTTTCAACCTCCTATCCAATTCCTTCCTCCCTAAGTAACATATTTGCTTGTCACTGTTAGTGGCAGATCCTATAAAGGGGTCATCTAAATCATTTGGAATAAGCAAAAAAGGCAAGGATCCTCTAAAGTGAGAACCCTCTAAAATAGACGTAAACCAAAGTTCAACAGATGCAATGAAGATTAAAAATGAGATTTAAAAATGATAAAGTTGTCTATCCATCATTAATTGCTAATCAAAATTGCGTAGTCAGAGAAGTATCAAAGTAGTCAGTAGTCAGAGAAGTATCAAATGAGATTTACTTATCATCAATTGATTCAGTTGTCACAGCTAGTAGGTGTAGTACACCCCTTATATAATTAAACAGATGACAACAACAACAAAAAAAATAGAAAATAAGACAAATAAGTGTGGGTAGTTTCAGGTTAGATCAATACCTTCCACATGTTCATTGACAATATGGATTGATAGATTTGCCTTTAATTTGTTGAGCATATGAGGCATTCTTTGTCGGTGTCTGCTTTCGCGTTAGTAACATTGATTTGAGCATTGTGTTGTTCTTTTGCATCCTTTGAACCATGGACCAAAATATCGCCAATATATCCTATATATCGCCGATATATATCGGTATTTTGGTACACCGACATCGATATTTCCAACATATATCCACCGAATATAGAACTCTTTTTCCCGATATATATCGAATTTCCGATATGAAACTTTATATCACCGATATAATCGATATATATCGGTTGATTTTTGACCATTTTAAAATATAAATCCGTTTTCCAATATGATATATATCCGATTTGATATCCATGATTCGAACTTAAATAGTTTGGACTGTTACCAAAAAATGGATATATCAAAATATCCGATATATCCGATATATATCGGTTTTGTATATTGATCATCCGATATTTTGGGCCTTGCTTTGAACCATGATGAACTAAAGTAGAACAAAGATAAAATGAAAGGCAATTATGTTTTATCTCAATTATGAAAGACATACTAAGAAATTCACACACACACACACACACACACACACACACATATATATATATTCTATATATATATTCCCCATATATTGAAGGTGATAAGAAGGTCACATACAAAAACAGGTGAAGGTCGCATACAATCAATCTCATACAAAAGAAATATAGATGGGCTAAATGTCATACCAACAATGATTCCATTTAACCAAATTCAAAGCGAATAAATTTTCCAGGACCCAACTAAAGCGTCTGAAAAGGAAAGAATGTAGTAATTTTTTTTTAAAAGAACGTAGTAAATTAGTAATGCCTTTTCATTCATTTTTTTTCCTTCAAAGTCTTAAATTGGAATAAAAAGTTAACTGGAAAATTAATTAAAATGTGAAAAAAAAAGTGAAAAAGAAGACAACGATTCTGAATGAAAATAAAGTTTTACAAAAACAAACAATATTTAGATTCTACAAATATTCTGAAGCATACCTGGCGGTGTTTATGTAATGAAGCACTCCTTCTACCAGCAGCAACCTGTGTTTGACAAAGTGAGACTAACCAATCCAAATAAAACGTAAATGTGAGGATGAAATTTATCTTGTATTTTCTCAAACAATTAAAAGTGAACGGGACAAAAAGAAAAGGTAAGTAAACCGATTTCTAAGAAGAGAAGTTTTTCTGCAATTGCCTACAAATTAAATGAACCAAAGAATAAACCCCCATGGAGAATTTATTCGCCATGGAATTTAGATCGAAACTTGGAAGGAGAGAGAAGAAGAGAGCATCATTTTTATTCGTGAAATTGGTACAGTTAGTTATTAGGGAAACTATCCAATTGGTGCGTTTTCTATTAGGAACGGGTTTCCTATACCTTATTTTGGTGCTGCTTGAAGCATTTTATAGAAGTAGTGGTCTACCATCCCTTCCTAGTATCAAGGAATGTCATTCAAATTTGGATAGATATCAATGCCAAACTCATTTTCTATAATTTCCAATCCCACACTGAAAACTTTAATCAATATTGTTAACAGTTTCCCATTTTCAATAATTTGTAACTGTCCAAGTAACACAGAAGAGAATTTATTGGTTGGCAAGTATTATTAAGTTATGTTTGCTTCCTGCAGTTGTATCTTGGCACGGACCATACATGCCCGTCCAGATACAACCTCATCGTCTAAGTAAACTCTGTACTGACTCAAGAAAAAACATTCAATGGAACATGATATGTGCACTTGGGAATCCAAGCCTCTTGAATGAGATCATTAAAGCAAATTATCTCAAGATCCACATCATATTGAACACCTTCAAGATTGTAATGTGATTCTTAGGATGACAGCACTGCCTCCTCAAACAATTTGTATGACTTGTATGATTGTGGCACGATCACAAACTTGCTCATTTGTTACCAAATTAAAATTTCTAATCATACACAACATACCTCTAGTCCTCGATGGATATTGTTTAATAATAACACCAATTAGAGTTCCTCTCCCATTCAGCACCAAATATGATCCCAAAGTTGTTTGAACTGCTACGAAGAGGAAAATACCAGTTTGAAATCTTGAGAGAATGACCATAATTAAATTTAGCAATCAAATTTATTTACTATCAATGATATCTATGCACTGACCTTATCAACCTTCTCATATTTTTTTTGGGAAAGTATCGAAACGGTTGGTTGGGGAAAAAATAACTGAAAACTTGGTATAAGAAAATGGGGCAACAGATTAGAAGACCATACCTTTCCGTTTGAGGTGGGAAGTTGGGTAAAAAGTCCTGAATGATAAAGGCACTATTTTGTGGCTGGAACAAAAAAAAAAAAAATAGAAAAAGAAAAATAAAGAAATAGAACAATAAGAAAATTGCAGACAAATTTGAAGAAATAAACAAAATCCCTACCTATGCGCTTTAGAGTAGGTTTCAATTCATCAATTCAATCAGCAGAGGAATGAAGAATTTGTTTTTTTAGTGGAAAGAAGATTTTGGTGGAATGACGGAGTTAAATTCGGGAGGGAGCGAACTTAACGGCTTTAATTGGGAATATCAGGAACGAAGAAGACGAACTAACGATGTCTCTGTTTTCTTGTGATTCCGTTCCGGATGTCCCAGATGCAGTGCCTGTTCATAGGGATTCAGTTTCGAAGTTCAAGTGTTGATGTGTAGTGAAATCGGAATAGACTCAAATCCGGGTTTCTCGGGGTGGGATGGCAATATTTCCAATCGATAGGTGGGATAAGAATAGGATGGATAGATTCACCCCTTTTCACTTCCATTCTCTTGGGGCTAGGCTCATATAAGGGTTTAATTTTAAATGTCTCATGGGTGAAAGTTTCAGAATGGAAAAGAAGAGGAACAGGTTTTAATTGGGATATATCTGCCAAACGGTGTCTGTTCTGCGAAGATTATTTTTTAGAGTCTGAATGAAGAGAGTTGGGATGATGAAGAAAAAGAGTTTAGAGAATTTGTGCACCGTTTTTTTTTCGTTGTGATTTATGGAGCGATTTCGTTGTGATTTATGGAGCGATGGAAAGGTGCATATGTTTGGGTTTTTTTTTCCATTGTACGTTAAGTGATGGAAAGGAGAAATGTATATACAATTTTACCCTTTCCGTGAAGAGCAAAAATAAAGTGGTTGTCCAACTTTCCGGTACCCTTTGGATTAAAAACTTTGATGTAAAACCGGGAATACGGAAACTAATTGGAAAATCCCTTATCCGTATTATATATAAGATATTTGTAACCTCTCTTTCCTTTTCACCTTTCGCTCTAAAAGATGTGTTAAATGTTTTTATTGTGCGTGATTGTAATTGATCACTGCGCAAAGTTGCCTTGTTCTGCTCCTCTTTCTTCATTTTGTAACGATCGTATATAATAAATGCATGTGACTTGGCTGGCGTGTTCTATGCTCGTCGATCTCTCCAAGTCTCTGTACTAGACTAGATTTGACTTGTCGTGCTGATTTGACTTTAGGTCGTTGTGATCAAATGAGTGTTGTACACGTGTCTTGTATTCAATTCATTGGTCATGAATATAAGGTACTCACACCATAGCACTTTCATCAACTAGTATTCTATTCGACGTTGCAAATATCTTCAGTGTCCAAATGCTTTCACGTACTACTTTCAAATTTCACTTCCTACTCATAAATTTTGGGTATTCCCTATAATGAAACCTCCCTCATTAAGCATTATCTTGAGGAACTCTACTTAGGTGCTGCTTATAGTAGCCACTCCACCTTAGAGACGAAAGATGACTAGGCCAATATGCAAATGAAGTGGCACAACTACTGAACCTCAAAGGAAGGGATACAAATAAAGATGATACAATTTACAAGTAAGTTTGCGAACAATGACCTGAAAAAGGCAATAGTGGAGTCGTCAATAGGAGGTTACAACATAACACCTTCAAAATTGTATTCACAAATCATGAAAGTAATTGTGAGGGAGTGATATCCTCATTCTGGAATATCAAGCACGTGTTCAGCATAGCTGTAATATCACACCGATCTCTGACCTAGTTCCCCGAACTATGTCTGGAACGACCTACATCATCAAGTTACATCCACGAGCTGCAACATCGTTCTATAACAGATCGACTCGCACATCTTCACATAGAACGTTCTACCTCATGACTCAGCCTATCTTCTAGAAGCAATCATTACCAAAGCCTTACTTACTCAATCACTTACCGTAAATTACGAACCACCGTAACCACTCCCCATCATTACAGAATTCCTACCAACACCATTCCCATACTCCTTCTCAATCTTGACCATACATTTGTGGTTGTCATTACACGTGTTGGATAGAGATTCACATCCACTAGCTATAAATACCTCCCATATGAACTACGCCAGACCTGATTTTTCTCTCTCCTCAGAATCGAGAGATAGATACGTAGGCAGTTCGCTCAACAACGAACTCGGTCTTCCCATTTCTAAACCCAATCTCCTTTCCTATCATATTTGTAAGGGATAACTAAAACACTCCTTTACATTGGCGTCGTCTGTGGGGTCGATTTCTTGAGAAACCACTTCACAAATCCTAAAACCAAAAAGAAAAATCCTCAAGCCCACGAAGCATGGAAAGCCTCGAAGCTCAAATCTAGAGTTTGACTGGTCAATTAGGTCTGATGAATGAGCAAATTACCCTGCTCAGGTAGGAGAATGTTACGCTACGCGCGCAAGTGGACACACAGAATCCACCAGGTGCCTTAGCAGAGGACGGCATCAATGAAATTAATCAACAGATTAACGAATTGTCACAAAGGATCGACCAAAGTGCAGTTAAGAAAGATGCCACCCAGATCGTTCAAAAAATGCTGAAGACATACCGTGCGTCTCCGTTAGCAGCTGAGGTACTTAGTAGAGCTTCTCCTCCAGATTTCATCCAACCACGTTTTCCAATGTATGATGGCAGCACGTGTCCTGGTCAGCATGTGGCTAGCTACATTCAAAGCCTTGCACTTTATAGTGCGTCGGAGTTCGACCATCTACATGGTCGTTTGTTTCCCGCTAGTCTCAAAGATGGCGCGCTCGATTGGTTATTTTCACTCGAGCCAGACTCGATAAAGAACTTCGATCAACTCACTGACCTGTTTGCTAGTCAGTACGTCCACAATAGACGTAAAAAAGCCGATCTTGATTCGCTCTTCCAGCTCTCATTTGGCGAGGATGAAACCATTTGCCAATTCCTAGGTCAGTTCAAAACCGAACTGTTATGCATGGATAGCGGTCTCAAAGAATCCTTTACCACACTGGCATTCTCCAACGCCTGTCGAGTGCACAACACAGCGCTATCCAGATCGCTCATGAAGGAACGACCAGAAACTTTGTCTGAATTGTACTCCCGAGTAGACAAGTACATCAAGTTGCAAGAAGACCTGAAACGTCAAGGCCTAACGGAATAACAGGAAGTAGCAGCAATCTCCGACAATGCCCCACCTGCAAGAAAGCGACCAAGACCGCAGGAACAGAAGTCTGGGAATAGAACCAACAACAACAACCGCGAGTTCGCTGTTCTCACACGATCTCCCAGTTACATATTAGACAAAATCAAGCGAGCTTCATACTACCGACCTGACATACGAAAGCTAGAAGATCGACCTGGCAAGCCTTACTGTGCCTTCCACCGAGCAAAATGTCATGAGATTGATGCATGCTGGGGGATCAAGCATTACCTCCAAGACCTCATCGAATCAGGACATATCAAGCAATACACCAACATCGCTGATGGTGATCTGTGCCATAAGCTCATGGCCAATAGGGAACGAAGTAGATTTCCACCTCGCCATAATCGTTATAATGTCCAAGCTCGCTCCCGTAGCAGAGAACGCCCTAGAGACCGTTCCCGCCATGAGCGCCGTCAGCACTCATCAGATAGAGATAATGACAAAACCATTCATATGATCACCTTTCAGGATGATTCCGTTCCATCTTCCAGAGAAAAATGAAGATGCGTTGGCGTTCTCCAAGAAGTATACCAGTTCTCTTCACAGGCTGCACCTACCCCTCGCAGTTTAGGTCTTAGTTTCGATATAACTTTCACGAAGGCCGACCTCAACAAGGTTTGCCTCCTCTCACAATGATGCACTAGTAGTCCATGTCAAAATTAGCGACTAGACAGTCAAGCGTGTTCTGATAGATCTCGATAGTTCATGTGACATCTTGTTCTACCATACCATTCAAGAGATGAACTTGCCCAAGTCGGTCTTCATAGACCCAATTGCTCCTCTCTATGGGTTCAATGGCTCCAAAGCCGACCCAATTGGTGACATCATACTCCGAGTTACTGTGGGATCCCGAGAAGGCAAAGTTAGCTTCAACACGCGTTTTAGCGTTCTAGATATCAAATCGTCCTACAACGCCATCCTAGGACAGTGTTGGATTCACCAAATGCAAGCTATACCATCCACACTGCACTAAGTGCTCCGCTTCCCTGGCCCTAGGGGAATGATGGAGCTTCGCAGCAATCAGCTCGAGGCTTATCCTTGCAACCAGATCCTTTCAGCAAACAAAGTTGCTAATCCATCTATCAGCATGAGGAATGAGCCCACCAATTACACGATGGCCAAGGATTTAATCGCGGAGGTCAGATCCAAAGCACCAAAACAGAACGCTGGGGGGCTCTAGCAAAAAAGTCTATTCGTCTGTCAAGACCCTAGAGGTCGCTTCAGGAGTTGTTACTTTACCAGTCAGGACCTTAGAGGTCGCCCCAGCATATGTTAGTCAATCGATGTAGATTCTAGAGATCACTCCAGCTCCTGTTGTTATGACCACAGAAGTCACATCAGCCCCTGTTGTCGTAACCACAGAGGTCACTCCAACTCCTGCTGCCAATTCCACCATTCCTCAGATCGACAAAGCATCACCAGAGATCAGTTCCCCTGAGATCACCTCATCTTCATAAGCATCAGTTTAGACTATAGGAAGGGAGCGAGTGAACTTAGGAACAGAAAAAGATCCCAAGTTCGTCTATGTAAGGGATAACCTTGACCCTACACTCAAAGCCCAACTTATAAAAATTTTATCCATGAATAAAGATGTTTTCGCTTGGTCGTATATTGATGTGCCCAGTATAGATCCTACTGTTGCATGTCATAGATTAAATGTCAACCCTAATGCGAGGCTAGTTCGACATTGACCTAGGAAACTGATAAACGCTATTTTATTCGAACGTTTATTTGGGTTTCAGTTACTTATTTTCTTAAGTCCGAGGTCCACAGTCCAAAGTTCGAAGTCCAAAGACCCAAGTCCAAAGTCCAAATTCCAACGTCTGTATAGTCGTACGTTTTAGTCAAGTTACCTTACTCACGTGGGATTGGTAGGATAGGTCGAGTAAGGGATCGTTCAAACCTTAGGGCTCGGATAGGTTCACAACTGGAAATACAACTTTTAGTGAGTAGGATTTTTAGGTTTCTTTTTAGTTGGTTTTAATTAAATTAATGGTAATGTAAATTACTACGGCGATTAAATGTAGGTAAACAAAATTAGAGAAACAGGGAGAGTTAATCATGCTCATGCAAGAATCATTTTTCAACAGTTTTATTACCAAATCACTACATCTCTAGTTCGCCTCGTTTTGAGACGCGCCGAAGTATTGATCCCTAGTGCATGCCCACATCTCTAGGTCGCATTTCATTAGCATAAGGAGTTTCAATAATACCTCATCTCTACGGTATATTATTTCAGCTCCCGCTTGATTTCACATCACCGGGGCCGAATTAGAGAGCTATCGACACACACTGCAGAGTCGCGGCGACATTTTTGGGAGCGCTAGACTGCCTGGAGCATCGCCAATCAACTTTGTACGCGGTCTCGGTCATTTTGGGACCGGATGTTAATTCTATGCCTAATTCCTAAGTAGTGATTCTAGAATATTAACGAGTCAATCCAGGATTTTCACACGAGCAGCATAACCCTCCCCCTGAGGGGGAGGAGGGGGGATTAGCTCATCATCATAGAAGGAACAATAAAACTTGCTGTATACATTAAGTAAATAAATGCGGGGACAGAAATTAAACTAGAAAAGAAATGATCATATTAAGGGTAAAATAACTTACGATTTTTAAAATTTCTTTGAAAAATGGAAATGGCGGAATGTAAGTCTTGAAGAAAAAAAAAAAAAAGCTAAAGCATTAATATCTTTGAAGGCGTTCTAATGAAGGCTGACCCTTCATATATATAGGTTGATACAAGAGTGATCCGTGAATATTTAAGATTTTTTTTTTTATGCTAATTGAATGGTTCGAAACAAAACTTTGTTTTCAACTGTTTTAATTTTTGTCCTTTTGCTGATTTAAGGTTTTGTTTTAGCTTATGTCAATTCAAACCACCTGGTTTTGAATTGAATTGCGATATCTTCTCTCTTTCCAGGTGGTATCAATTTGAAACCATCCTTTTGCCACCTACCTATGTTGACTCATCATGCCTTACGGGCCCGTAGAGTGTGTCCACTTTAGTGTGTCCATGGCGCCCGATTTTGGCGCTTTTACGACTTTTGTCCTTTAGCGAGAAGTTAAATTAGCCCGTCGCTATGGCAGCTTCACTAGCCAACGCCGGCACCTAGATTTATCCGATTTGAGCTTCGGAAGTTTCTTGCTTCTTTATATGTGGGCCCGTTCTGCGCGGGTTTTGTTCTTTTGGAAACTTCGGCTCTAGTCAGGCTTTGTTGGGCTTCACGGGGATTGAGTGGGAATTCCAAATATTCCCATATTCCTGTACTTGGCAGCTTCACTAGCCAATGTCGGCATCTAGATTTATCCGATTTGAGCTTCGGAAGTTTTTCGCTTCTTTATATGTGGGCCCGTTCAAGACCGGTTCTCGTTCTTTTGGAAACTTTGGCTTTAGTCAGGCTTTGTTGGGCTTCACGGGGGTCGAGTGGGAAACTTCAATTATTCCCGTATTCCCGTACTTCGATGCATGTTTTATCACTATATTTATTTTAATTGCGGAATCCTGCAAAAGTATGAAAATATAATTATTACATGATTATTAAACACATAATCGACCAAAATGCTATGTCTCTCGGGGTTTAATATTACAGTTTTGGGTGCTTATCAGAAACTATCCCTGAGGTTTCAAAAAGTAATAAACGATGAGGTCGACAAACTCAAACAAGTCGGCTTCATCTAGAAAGTCGATTACCCAGACGGGATCGCTAACATTGTAGCGGTTCCAAAGAAGAATGGCATAGTTTGCCTCTGCATCAACTTCACTAATGTCAACCAAGAGACACCTAAAGATAGCTTCCCGTTACCTAGAATCAACCGACTTGTGGACCAAACTTGTGGCCACGAGCTCCTATCATTTATGGATGCGTACAGTGGATACAACCAGATCCCACTCGTTGAAGAAGACCAAGAGAAAACGTCATTCATCACAGAACAGGGAATTTACTGCTATAATGTCCTCCGTTTGGCCTCAAGAACGCTAGAGCAACTTATCAACGGCTTGTCACTGACATGTTCCAGGGCATGTTAGGTGATACCATGGAAGTCTATAGCGATGACATGGTCATCAAGAGCAAGAAAGAAGGTAACCGCCTCACTCACCTTGAGTAAGCATTTTCCAGATTACGCCGAACTCGGATAAAGCTGAATCCAGAAAAATGTCTTTTTAGAGCGTCATCCGAGAAGTTTCTGGGATATCAAGTCTCACAACGAGGGATCGAGGCCAACCCAGACCAAATCCGAGCATTCTTGGACATGCCCCATCCAAAGACAAAGAAGCAAATACAGAAGCTATCAGGAATGGTTGCAGCATTCAACCGATTCATTTCAAGGGCGTCAGACAAATGCTGACCTTTCATGCAACTTTTTAAAAAAGGAGAATAGTTCTCATGGAATGACCAGTGCCACCAAGCGTTCTCCACCCTCAAAGAATACCTGACGACACCACCCGTCCTAGCAAAGCCAACAAATAGAGAAATGCTGGGGCTTTATCTAGCAGTGTCGGACTTTGCTATCAGTTCGGTTCTCTTCAAAGAAGACAACAACTCAGAGAAACCGATCTACTTTACAAGTAAGACGCTAACTCCAGCTGAAAAGAACTACTCTTACATTGAAAGAGCAGTACTCGCATTATTATATTCTGTAAGGAAGTCCAGGCCTTACTTTCAAACATGTCCAATCAAGGTACTCACCGACCTCCCACTGAAGAAAATCCTCCTCAAGGAGAATAAAACAACTTGCATGGTAGTATGGGCAGAAGAACTCGGGGAACATCACATCGAGTTCATCCCACGCACCTCTCAGAAAAAGCAGGTCGTTGCAGATTTTCTAGCAGATTTTCCTGTCGACAACCTAAATTGGGAACCAGAAATAGATATCCCACCCATGACGAAGCAAGGTAAGTCCATCTAGTCTCTCTTTGTGGATGGATCTAGCAACCTTGGAGGAAGTGGAATTGGAGTAGTATTAGTGTCCCCAGATGGAGCTATGATGGAGAAATCGGTTTGCATTGATTTTGTGACCTCCAACAACAAGCCGGAGTACGAGGCACTAATCATGGTGCTTAGAATGGCGCTATAGCTCGGTGTATAAGAACTTCAAGTCTTTAGTGACTCGCAATTGGTTGTTCACCAGATTGCTAAAGACTACACTACCCATGAAGGTAACCTTTCTAAATACATTCAAATTGTTTATTAATTACTTCATTCTTTCAAGAAAGCCACAATACACCACTTTTTGCGATGACAAGAACTGCCACGCGGACAGTTTAGCTTACCTAGCTACTCAAACACCGAACTACTCCCCTAGACAATTACTCATTGAAGTAATTGACCGTCCTGCTTACCAAGCTAAGCACGCCCTAGAAATCAGCGACCTGTGCCCACTTTCTGAGAATCAGATGAGTCAAACATGGATGAAGCCCATCATAGAGTACATCCAACACGGTACACTCCTAGAAGAGCGTGCCAAAGCCAGACAAAATCCATATCAGGCACGTCATTACTGCTTGGTAAATAACAAGTTATACCGAAAGTCTGCTGGTGGACCTTATCTGAGGTGCATAATCCCAGAACAAGGTCAGTTGATTTTTGTAGAAATTCATGAGGGCGAATGCGAGGACCATACTGGAGGTCGCTCTTTGGCTCACAAAGCGATCTCCTAGGGTTACTTTTGGCCACGAATGCAAGTCAATGCCAAAAAGTATGTGCTCAAAGCATCAAATGCTAGACATTTGGCCACAATATCATCCAACCAGCTCGCGAGTTAATCAACATTGCAAGCCCTTAGCCATTCCACATGTGGGGCTTGGACATCATGGGACCATTCATCCCACAAAAAAGCACTGGCTTTCGGTTCGTCTTGGACGCAACTGATTACTTTACTAAGTGGGTCGAAGCAATCCCCTTAGCTTATGTGAAAGAATCACACATCAGAAACTTTATCTGGACACACATCATCACCAAATTTGGCTTGCCACACACACTGGTAATGGATAACAGTTCCCAGTTCAAAGGAAAAATAGTTAAGGAGTTTCTGGCCAAGTGGAATATCGTTCATGCATTTTCCACTGCCCAATACGCTCAAAGGAATGGCCAAGTAGAAGCTAGCAACAAGGCAATTCTGGAAAATATGAAGAAAAAGATTGAAAAGAACAAGAGCCAATGGCCAAATCAGTTAGAAAACATTATGTGGGCCCACCACACTACAACTCGCTCTAGCAGGCGAGTCGCCATTCTCTTTATGCTATGGCACAGAGGTCGTTATTCCCATCGAACTGACAATCACTATGACTCGGTCAGAACTCATTGAGTTTGGACACAATGACTCTGTCCTAGCTCGAGAGGTCGACTTACTGGAAGAATGCCGCGACCTAACCGCCACCAGAGTGGCATCTTACCATCAAACTCTAAAAAAGTCCTACAACAAGCGAGTCAATCCTCGATCCTTTCAACCTGGTGATCTAGTTCTGAAAAAGACTCAAAATGACTCTAAGCTAGCACCAAATATGGGAGGGTCCATACATAGTGGAACACGTCGTCGGCAATAGAGCGTATTAGATCAAGACCCAAGAAGGGAAACCATTACCACGCCCTTGGAACACTTATTTATTAAAGAAATTTTATCAATAAAAGTGTAATGTTTTGCAATCCATATTTCTATTTAGTACAGAGTTTGGTGTAATTTACTTATGTTCATTATTACAACCTTCTCCGGTCAAATTCATCAACAAGACATGGAATTCGCACTGAAAGCACCACCAAGATATACCGCGCCTCTCAAAGACTTCTCTCGAGTTTCAACGCTCTCAACGAGCAACATGCTCTCCGTGAGCAGCACGCTCTCTTCAGCTTATAGGTTCCAGAGCCTCTCTAATTCTCACTAGTTAAGGACCTATGATTCTAGGATCAACTCAGTGAGAACGCTCTCAGCGAGCACTACGCTTTCTTAAGCTAACACGCTCTCAACGAGCAACGCGCTCTCTGTGAGCAGCACACTCTCTTCAACTTATAGGCTCCAGAGCCTCTCCACTTCTCACTAGTTGAGGACCTATAATTCTAGGATCAACTCAGTGAGAACGCTCTCAGCGAGCACTACGCTTTCTTAAGCTAGCACGCTCTCCGTGCAACACGCTCTCCGTGAGCAGCACGCTCTCTTTGAGCTTATAGGCCCCAGAGCCTCTCCAATTCTCACTAGTTGAAGACCTACAATTCTAGGATCAACTTAGTGAGAATGCTCTGTGAGCAATACGTTTTCTTAAGCTAACACGCTCTCCGTGAGCAGCACACTCTCTTGAGCTTATAGGCTCCAGAGCCTCTCCAATTCTCACTAGTTGAGGACCTATAATTCTAGGATCAACTCAGTGAGAACGCTCTCAGCGAGCACTACACTTTCTTAAGCTAACACGCTCTCAATGAGCAGCACGCTCTCCGTGAGCAGCACGCTCTCTTGAGCTTATAGGCTCCAGAGCCTCTCCAATTCTCACTAGTTGTAGACCTATAACTCTAGGATCAGCTCAGTGAGAACGTTCTCAGCGAGCACTACACTATAGGCTAGCATGCTCACTCGAGCTATCAGGCTCCATAGCCTATACAGTTCTTACTAGTAGGCAACCCACAAATGAGAACGTTATCTACGAGCAAAATGCTTCCCTAAGCTAGTTCTCAGGCTTCATAGCCACTATATGCCATATTCATTATGAACAAAACAATAAGTACAAGCAATCAAGCATAAATAAATAGCATGCATTCCATAAACCTCCATCAATTGAACTGCCTGAATAGATTCAGGAAACCAGTTCACGAATCCACCGATCTGCTGGGTCTACCTAAGAAATCTAGATCGGTATTTTTACAACTTTTGAAAATATCAAATTGCCACTTTCGTGGAAATCAGTTCGTCCTGTATCTATACCAAAAAGGCAAACTGCCCAGGCGAGCCTGAGAAACCAGCTCTATTGTTTAAGTCTCTTACAGAGAGGAGAACAAACAAAACATTCAAAATTTTCCAACTTACAAGAGAACAAATCCAGCATTCATAGTCAAGTATCAGCAACAACATGTTTATCCTTAGGAGCAGCACTGGTCGAGGGAGTGTGCCTTGTATCTCTAGGTACAACATGCATACTCGTACCCAGAGCCCCACAGTTACTAGCCTCATTCAACTGTAAGTATTTCTCATCCAGCTCGGCATATTCGACACAGGCCACGTCGTATGCACCTTGCGCCTTGCGAGCAACCCCCAGTCAATGCTTGGCGTACTCTGTCACTTCGGCTAGCTTTTCCTGCAAGTCCTTCATCGAGTTAACTAGCATTGACTTCTCATTAGCAACGTCCCGGTATTTCTTTGTCATCACTTACAATTTCTTCTTATCAGCTCCCCATGCAGCTCACATGCATCCCAGCTCGACTTTAGCACTATCATCGTTGTTAGCACGTTGAACAGTATTTTTCAGCTTATCATACCCAACAAGGAACTACAAGTAAAATACCAATGTTAAGGTCGCCCATCCAGCAACAGGAGGACATATCAGATGAAGAACTTACCAAACAACAAGCCATATCCATGGTCCCTAGCAACGCCCCCATATCTTCATCTTCAACCCCCCACCTTATCACCGTCCAACACTATCCCTTCAAGAAGGCAGGTCGCTATGGGTGTCGAGTGGAAGCTGCAGTCAGAACGTTTGACAGCACGCTTCTTCCCCGTCTTCCCAACGTAGAAGAACTCGCTCCCTACGTCACTAGAACGTTGTGCTGAGCTACCACCAGCACCATCTTGGCCTTGACCTAGGTTACCACGGTCCCCATTAGGCAGGTTGGCCCCATCCCTCCAACTAGGGGACTTGAATATAATGCCCTTAGTAGAGCGACCTGCACTTTTGGGTCGCTTGTTACTCTTGGCCTCAGAAGTAACAACCTTCATTTTGCCACAATCAACACGACGGCGAGGTTCAAACTCAATCTCTTCCATTACAAGGGGGGAGGCTTCCCTTGTCCCTTCATCTTCAGCAGCATTCTCACGTCGTCTAGCCATGGTAGATTATTTAAACACCCAACGGTCAGCAACACAAAGCAACACAGACAGAAAAAGCATAACAAAAAAAAACACCTACCTGAGATGAAAAGAAGCTTGCGCAAGAAATTGGGAGCAGCAGCGTCGCGAAATGGTAGAGCAGATACTTTTGATCGTCCAGACACAGTTCTCTTGTTTATGTTCAAGTAACGTACCTTCCTAAGGCACATCATAATTACATCGAGACGCCAAACGTCAAGCCACCTGGTAACCATCATTTCATATTCGTAACTGTTTATATTACCACACATGACAAGCACGTGCTACATACGATCTCCTTTCATCAGGGCGCTCTATGAATGAGAACGCTTCATAAGAGTGAGACGCTAAGATTAAATGGCAAGACGCCTAGTCAGGTTGATTGGTTACTTAGCCTCACCCACTTTTATCAAGGATCGCACACACAGCCTAGACAATTACAACAATATCATGAGTCGCATATTCAAACCATCAACGAACTAAACAAAATGAAGAAGCTAAAACAAGCATTGCATAAAAGCAAAAGGACAAACTGCTCCAGTTCGTCTACAAGCCGAACTGTTTAGTCTACTCAGGAAATCTAGATCGGCTAGATAGCATTCATCATTATAGGCTCCCCCCAGAATAATACAGGGAACCTATTAGTTCAACATTTACACAACCAACAAAGACAGGCGAACTGCCCAGGTTACCCTAGGAAACCAGCTCTAATGTATCGCAACTTACAACATCAACACAACCAAAAGTCACTCTCAACTCATAATTTCAAGACAAAACTGACATAGTTTCGGTAGACAAGGGGTCCAGTACGTCCTCTGTAGCGTTCTCATCACCTGCCGCAAAAGAGAGACCAGTAGCATCCACAGTCACAAACACGTCCGGCACAACACCCTCAACTTAAGACTCAATGACCTCTTGAGCAGGAGCAGCAGAAATAGGAGCATCACATGCATCTCCCAGTATGGGTACAATTGATGTACTGGGAGCCCCGCGATCATGCACCTCTTTGAAAGCTTTGTATTTTGCCTCCAGTTCAAGGAATTCAGCATCCAAATCTTCATACGCAGCCTCCTGAGCGACATCTTTACAATGATGAGCATACTTAGTCAACCTACCAATCTCCGTCCTAGCAGCATCAAGTTCTACCCTTGATTCTTCAAGCTTCAGATCTTTTCCATTCAACTCGGTACTCATCACTATCTTTTCATAACAAACGTTCTGATGCTCTTTCTTCAGCTCGTCTAGCTCCTTGCGATCAATAGCATACGCCTCCTAGACATTCTTTAGCTCATCACTCAGCTTGGCCACAGACTCCCTGTCCGATTCTGATATCTGAGCGATCTCCTTCAGTTTCTGGTATCCACTCACAATCTACACACACAAAAGTACAACAATAGTCGGTAATTGACATGCACATACAAAACTAAGGAACAAGATTTGAAGAGCATCACTTACCAGGAAGTGGGCTATGTCCATTCGCCTCAGATTATCGGCAAGACCTTTTGTGTCCAGTTCCTTACGGCTGCCATCTAGAGAAATGTGGTCGAGCAGGCAAGACACAATCTTACTTAACCTGAAGCCGACATTAGTTCGCTTCACAGTTCGCTACACACCCTGGTTATCCTCGAATGCCATTTGACATTCCAGATTGTCATAAGCTATAACCGAGTTCCCACTAACCTTACTCGGGGACTTCAACTTCGCCGACAAGCTGGGTTCTCGAGAAGCTGGAGGTAAGCTCTGGCCGACCTCAAAGGTCTCCAAGTCCATGAGTGGTGCAGGCCGCGACCTGGTGTTATGAGCGGTCTTACCACCAACTAGTTCCCCACCAGAAGCACCCCCAGCATCTGAGCCATCCCCAAGCACATGCTTCGCAGCCTTGGCAATCGTAGCAGCGTGATGCTCACTCATCTCAGCCTTCCTCTTCAGCGAGCTGCTACGCTCGCGCGGCTTGAAGCTGATAACCTCCAAGTCCAAGGGAGAGCCACTAGACCCCCCTTCAGGTCGCCCACTCGACCCACCAACTCCCGAGGCACCAGCACCTCCGGTGGATCGCTTAGGGCCAGTACGACCTCAGTTCCGATCTTCCCTTGTCACCAGATCGCTTTTCCGCTTATCCATCGCTGCTTCACTAATTTGACCCCGAGCTCTTTTCTTCAGATCCCTCCTCTTCCCCTTGATCACACGACCTCCTCACTCTACAAAATAATGTGCGACCTCAGGCAATTTCTCCCATTTCTGAGCTCGAGATAGCTTTGTAAAATTTTCTATTATCGACCGCTTAGTTCGCTTCTTTATAGTGAGCTCTACAAAAATAGCAAAGACACAAATTAGTCAAAATATCAACAATTCAAACAGCAAGACAGCAGAACAACACACTCTTACCCACCAGTAAAATTGCAAATCCTAGTTTGCAAACTGCATTCTCACAGAAGTTCCCCACTAACAGCAACGACTTCCTCTCCCAAGCCTCATTGCTTACACTATCCAACACGCTCGATTTCCTAATCAACATTTGCAAGCTAAAGTTAAAAGCGCTAGATTGCTTTACCGTGTAATGCTCAATAATGTCAGCGACCTCTATGCGGTATTCACCACTCACATTCAGCAAATCAAATACCTTAAGCAGCCGCCAGGTGTTACCCACAAACTGGCAGGGCACTTTCCAGCAGAACATCAAAAAATCACAAGTTAGCTTCGAGAACGATATCCTCATACCGGCCCTTAGCTGCCCCTCGCAGACTACTATTCCGAAGTTCAGTGGCATATACTTCTCACTGAACACATTTACGCTCTTATCCAATTCGTGTATTTCCAGGTTGTCTCCCTGAATGTCGTACACTTCCCTTATATTAGCGAAAGCCTTCGTGGCACGCTTATCTACAACCCTAGGGGGCAACCCACTAGAAGCTGACCCTTCATCATGACCTGAAGTACTAGCTACAGCAGCAGCAGATTCAGATCATACCTCCTCCTCCACATCCTCAACCCCAAATTCCACTGATTCTTCCCTCTCATCCTCCATTTCCCTACATCTCAACGATATCTCTCGAATCTCCTCAGACAGAGTATCATCCGAATTAGACATTCCTTTTTTTTAGTAACTATAAATCCTAAACAAGACAACCTAAAGACGACCTAACAATTCAACGAAACTAACAAGCATATAAGAAAAATTAGCAGCAACAATGGTGGAAGCACTAACATAAAGTGTTTTTAGTCTCGTCGATTTTGGAAACGAAACAAAAAATGACTTTTCGAACCTCCAAAAGTTATTTTATATAACCGCCCCTCCAGTTCCCAATGCATCATGATTACAACCTACGCCCTAGCCCACACACATATACCAAGGACCTGTCTTTTCAAGATTCCAGAAAAAGCGACGACATGTTTCCTCACCAACTGCTCAGATTCTGTCACGTGCGAGTCGGCGTGCCAACTAGCTCCTCATATCAGTTCATCATACAACACGAACTGATTTACATAGTACGGTGAGTATTTTCACGCCAGTTCGCTTCTTCACTCATGCTCAACACGCGCGACCGTTTTCTCTCAGCAAGTCGCTTCAATGCATAGCACGCCCTATGATAAAAGGGAAAACGATAGTTTTACATACGAATAAGTAACGAAACTCAACGCAAGTAAAACTAAAACTAATTTCTTGCTTATATTATCAAAATTTTCTACTCTAGATGCTATTGCAATATAGTTGGAATAGAAAATTCGTTCTAATCCTAGTTCTTTAGAATTTAATGTTAACTACGATTATCAGTCTATCAAAGTTAATGAGAGTAACGACGGAATTATACTACGATGGGAAACTACTAATCAAGATACGATAATTCAAACTATAGAATTACTAATTTGACAATATGATGAGGAATTAGGGGGATTTGATTCCACCTTAATTCGACTTAATCAACTAGCGAGGAATTGTCGTAATCCAAATTGCAATGCTTTCGCATAACAATTGGGTCTTCCTAATTCCTAATTGTTCATGGTAATCTACCAACTAACAACTAGCATGTGAAACAATCAAACCCATTCTCATGGTGAACTAATTGCTTTCTAGAATGGAATAGAATATTACGAACTATTCTAAGCTAACAACAATCAAGTTTTCATCAAGGCTTCTTCAAACCCCTCTAATGGAGGTTTTAGCCTTGAATTATCATACTATCATTGATATATAAACAATAACAAGACATGAATAAAGAATATAAATTTACATATTTGATTTAAAATGAAAGTCTAATCATGCAAGATTAAATTAAAACTAGTAATGATTATTAACTAAATCTATGAATTAAAGCTAAAATGATTTAATGAAATGAAACTAGAATTATCAATAGCTAACTAACTTTATTGATCTAATGAATAATAACAATAAACTGATTCAAAACAAGATAATAAAACTAATTAATGGAGTCTAAACTAATTTATTTTCTAATCAACTAATTCTATTCAATGTAAAAACTAGATCCAAAACAAGTTCTTGGATAATGGCTAAGTAAAAAAACTAGATGCTTCAGAGCTAAGTCTTTGTCTCCTATCTGGAGGAGACAAGATCCAATTTTTCATGCAAGGGCTGAGGAGCCATGTTTTGGGCCGAAAAAATCGAGCCCAAAACCCAATTTCTTCAGTCCACTAGAGGCATTTTCAACTATATTTGACTTCAATAGTTTTTTCATCCACTTTTGCTCCTTTGATTGGGTTAAGGCTTAGACCATTGGAAATTTCTTTCTAAGTCGGTCGTTTTGACATAAGGTAGGCCCAATTCAAGTCTGAGTCCAAATATAGGGCCTTTGGAAGTTCTGCTGACTTTTGTGCACTTTGTTCTCCCCACATTGACTTTGACTTTTTAGCTTTGACCGGGCTTTAAATGAGCTTTTTCTCCTTGGATCTTGGCCTTTAATTATAGAACTTCTTAACAACTAACCCTCACTCCATTATCTCGCAAAAGGGGAGCATTTTTGCACATATCCGACTCCAATGCCTGAAATATATAAGAACACGATAAAAAGCACTAACTCTTACTTATTAATCACATAATTGGTCAAAAGCAATATTGTTAAAGGGGTTAAAACTATATTTTTGGGCTCTTATCAAACCACTCCCCCAAACAACATTTTGCTTGTCCTCAAACAAATATGAGAAATTAACATAAGTGACCAAAAAATGGTGTCAATTATGTGCAGAAATGTGTCACCTTGGCGAGATAAAGGAGCAAGGGTTGGTTACTAAGAAGTTCTGTGATTAAAGGCCAAGATTCAAGGAGAAAAAGCCTTTAAAAAGCCCGGTCAAAGCTGAAAAGTCAAAGTCAACGCGGCGTAAACATCGCAAGTTAAGCGAACTTTCGGGCCCATATCTTTGGACCCAGACCTCGGAATTGGGCCTACCTTATGTCAAAACGATCGGCTCGGGAAGAGATTTTCAATGGTCTAAACCTTGACCCAATCAGAGAAGCAAAAGTAGATGAAAAGTCTATTGAAGCAAAATCCAACTGAAAAGGCCTCTATGGACTGAAAAAATTGGGTTTTGGGCTCGATTTTCCGGCCAAAAACATAGCTCCTCAGCCCATGCACGAAAATGTGGATCTAGTCTCCTCCATTTCAACACACAAGACTTAACTCTTAAGCTTTCTAGTTTTGTAGGTAGCCATTAGTGAATAATTATAGATCTAGTTTTCTCTCCATTAATTAGTTTTCATATCTTGTTTTAGATCATTTGGAATCATTAGATTATTATTGATTAGATCAAATAAGTAAATTTACAATCTTTAATATTATGTCTTGTTTAAATTCAATTGGAAATGATAGTTTAATGACTCTAGGCTAAACCTCCATTAGAGGGGTTTGAGGGAGCCTTGATGAAAGCTTGATTGTTGTTAGCATAGAATAGTCGTAATTTTCCATTCCAATCTAGAAAGTAATTAGTTCACCATGAGAATGGATTTAATTGCTTCACATGCTAGTTGTTAGTTGGTAGAGATTACCATGAACAATTAGGGATTAGGAACACCCAATTGCTATGCAAAAGCATTGCAATTCGGATTACAACGAATCTTTACTAGTTAATTAAGTCGAGTTAAGATAGAATCAATCCCCCCTAATTCCTTCTCATAGTATCAATTTAGCATTTCGTAGTTGAATTATCGTATCTTGTTAGTATAATTTGCATCGTAGTATAAATTCAATCATACTCTCATTGACTTTGGATAGACAGATAACCTTAGGAAACATTGAATACTAAAGAACTAGGAGTGGAACAAACTTTCTACTCTAAACGTATTACATTGATAAGAGAGTTGAAAACTTTGATAATTAGCATCGTAAATAGCTTTAGTTTTACTTGCGTTGAGTTTCATAGCTTATTCGTAGGTAAAACTATCATTTTACTTTTATCAACTCACAAACTTTATCTATACTACAACTACTAAGAAATAAAACAATTGTTTCCTTATTTATCTATACATCTCACTAGCAATGAATACAAAATACTCAAGTCGAAACCTAAGCTAATATATGCATAATAATCAATTATCTACGAATAAACATATATACAAAGTGTAATACTACGAAATGAACTAACAGGTCCGTTTCTGAAACTTTGGAATAGCGTCCTTAAGTAGGTCCTCACATAAATGTTAAGACAAAAACACTCGATTTTTTCGCTCAAGTTTCGCTACTCTAGTGTGCAGTGGGCACACTTTACCTTACAATCTCAATGACACACAAGGAAAGCCAAGTTGATCAAACACATCCGCCATTTACTATCGCACTAACCTATTTCTAATTGAGCTAGAGGTCTTATTTAGGTGTTGCGGGGATTAGGTGATGGTTTAAAAAGGAAGGAAATGGATATTAAAAAAGAACCAGTCTGAGATAATAGAGTCTTCATATTATATAACTAGATAAAACCTTGTTCTTTACTTTTGCTTCTACACTTTGTTTCCATCTTTAGCCATTTTTTCTTTTTCTTTGGCTTTTGACTCCTTTGATTCTATTTTTGGAGTTCTAACTCTTTATTTTATTTATTTATTATTTGGATGGAAACTTTCTTTTATTATTGGAAGCGACTAACAAATTCTTGATTTCAAAGGTCTTTCTCTTTTCTATTCGTCATCTCTATTCTCAGACTTGTTTAAAGAGTGGGTAGGCTGATTTTATTTTTATTTTGTTTTGTAAAAGGTAAAGGATTTGCGGTTTATGAAAGGCTAAAGAAAGGCTCAGAGGGGCGACTAGCGGAAAATAATTTATAGGTTTGATTTTTTTGGCTATATCGATCCAAAAAGAGCCTAAATTCTCGCTTAGGATATGGTATAGTGATCAAGTAAGTGGACATGTGATTTCTTTATCCGAAATTTACTTCTCCCTTGTGTCATTTCTCAAATATTTCACTCATATAAGGCTTTAGGCTATATTCTCACTGAATTTGTAGAATAAGTACTCTAGCCTAGATTTCAGAATCCTGCTAATACAACATAGATACTCATGCAATATGTTTATAGAAAGATGCAAATATTATTATCTACATATTAACCTAAGTTTCTAAATACTATTCTAATGCAAAAGCTAACGTGAAACTTCTAAATTATTAAGAGCATAGAGAAAGAAACAAACCCAATATTCCTAAGTGCATAGCATAACTTTTTATTTTTATTTTTGAAAATTTTACTATAAAACAAGCACATATTGTACATATCTATATCCTAACAGATGCCTTAAATTACGCGTGTTTCTATGCCACCCCCAAACAAAAAGCATGCTTTGTCCTCAAAGTATTAAAATAAAAAGGGTAGAAAAATACCATGGAAACGCATGAAATTTGGAATATCTGCAAAACAAGGTTAAAACATACTAATATATAAAAATAAAAATAGACACAACTCTATATGAGTTCCACCCGTTATGGGGTTATAAGAAGTAAAATGTTTGGGATATAAGTAGACACTAACTGAAATAAAAACTTACCTTAACTCCATCATATAAGCGTCATCCTTCTCCTCATCCTTTTCATAAGACCACAGTTCTTTTGTGTCTTGCCACGCTATGATAACTTGCCAAGCCCTTCGCCGTGTATCATCAACCCGTGCTAACTTGTCAAGTGTTACTCGGTCTGACGTGGTGTAAGGAGCAACCAAATGAGGTTGCACCTGCCATCTCGGCCAAGTCATAACTCAAAATAAACGAACCACGCAATTGGTGGGTCTTATGATTTCAATCCTAACCCAATCTATGAACTGGGTACAGAATTCAGGAAAACAACCGCGCATGATGTGGCAAACCAAAACAGGCATAAGAGGATACTTATGTCTCATGCTATGAGCTCTCTTTAGACTTGCCACTAAAACTCTGGGAATGTCATATAGGCGACGTCCCTCAACTAAAGCAAGGAAAACGTCACCAAATTGTACTATTTGCGTATAAACCGCCACTCTAAAAATATTCATCAGGATGAATAACATGGTGGTGCCTACATTCAGAGACAGGCTACCATGGGCTATGTTATATCGCCCTTGGTCCATTATACCAAACACCCCTCCCCCATAATACTCATGGAAATATGCATAGTCATAGAGGTATGCATTATCGGTCATATATCTCCACGTGTGTATAGGATCAGGCGAAGGCAATCCCGAAACCAACGCTACCAAAGACTTACTGAATTCTAGTGGCGTGTCATCAACTACGATGGAGAATTTTTGTTCTCCATGTTGGTTACAATAGAAATTAACATGATTGTAGAAATAAGCAGTAAGATGAGGTGAATACAAGTCGTTGTCACTTACCAGTAGATGTCGCCATCCTAACTGCAAGATTCTGTCGCTGAACCAACCTCCATAGGTCTCGTTTCCCAACAAGTCTTCGAAAGACTGCTTAGCTAGGTATGACTGTAGGAGATGTCATCACAAAACTACTCTCTAGAAGAGCTGCAAACGACCCTGGAACAACCCACAAAAATCGAATTTTTGTGGCTACTGGTCGTCGTATGGGGGTGTCTCGAAATAGCCTTGGTAGGGCGCGTGGTTGATCATATATTTCATTATAGTTCTATGATTCAGAGTATCATTTCCTATTTGATCCCTTTGAATTCCATATTCGAAGTTGCGATCGGATCCATTCATTAAAAAGAATTGATTTGATATATTTCTTATGTACCCATGGATTTGAATCAAATTTTGGATCAATCTATATTGATTGACTGCCTTCATTATGTTGTTCCTAGCAAATACCACTATTTTTGGTTTTGGATCTTCCAAAGCATTCCCGCAGGAGATCCGGACCAATTTTTTTCTGATCCTTTGATAAAAAGATTCATTCTCTTCATAAAAAATAGGAGGTAGAATCAATAAAGATTTCTTTTTCGATTCATCCCCGGAGTTGAATACCTCATTCAAGAATTTTTTTTATCCAATCTGTAGGAATCAATAGAAAAGGCAAATCCCTTATGATACACCGAGATCCGACTCGATTATTGATAGAGTTAATAGATCCGCCATTTCTTGAAATCTCTCTTCGATTCAAAATTGTGGTGCAACATGTATCCTCCCCTGTTCGGTCATGGAATAGATGAAATAAATCAAAAATGAATTTTGGTTTAAGAATGAAATCTTATTGAACTGTCCATATCCGGTTCATCCTTCTAACCATATCACATCCCTGGATCCGATGAAATAGGATGAATTGAGACGGTATTTTGTAAATACATAATTATCTTGAATATATCAACCATTTCTTTATTTTCTGATCTCCTAGAAGGGACAAAAGAAAAATTCTTGTTGTTTCTTCAACAATTTCTGATCTCTAGTGGACCCTCAAGTAGGATTCGAACCCGGATGAAGTTCTCACCATCCGTTTAGAAAAAAACGAATTGATCTTGTAGGATTCCCAAGAAATTCTTCGATTTCTTCCTAAGCAATTATTCATCGCTTCTCGCCCGCGAATAGCCTGGACATTGAGGAATCTCTAGAAAGGCATTTCGAATCGATCCGATTCTATCTCTGCTCGTTCCATTTGAAGAAAGGAAGGATCCCAAAGAATCAATTTTCTTTTAGTTGTTGAATCTCTTTTGATTGATCAATGTGTGATATTCCGAATCCTCATTACTAATGGAATCAAAATGATCTCTGGATTGATCAGAAGATCCTTTCAATTGGCTAGAATCCGTTACTTGAACGAAAATAGATCTTGTGGAATCATATTGCATATTTGTCGATACATTCCGTACCTTGCTAAAAAACTGATCCTTGTTTACCAACCACACATTGTCTAACCAAATACAATTCTCTCTTGATACGTTCCTCAAAAAATCCGATTCGTGCGTATTCTTCCCCCAACTAACGAAGAGATCTTGGCGGAATTGCAAAATCGAGTTACAGGCGTTTCAGCGCTAGGCACGCTCAGAATTGGTCTTGGTAGGGCGCGGGTAGCGCTCCGTGTGTGAAGAACAGGGTGCAGTGAAAAATAAAAAGGAAAAATTAGAGTTTGAAGGTAAGAGATGAAAGTGATATGTGTGGGTTTTGAGTGTAGAATGAAGGAAGTTTATATAGGGTTTTAGTTTCTAAAACGAATTAACAAGTTGCCAAAAAAAAATTGAGGCATTTGCTAGAAACAAAATATTTCCAAAACCTAAAACGAAAACAACCCATATTCCTTATTCCAAAACAAACCTAATATCTTTTAGATTGAATTTAGAATATCACTTCCTAACTAATTGAAATTTCATCTTACCACAATATCTAATCATAGCCATGCCAATATCGGCAACATTTCCAACAATCATCAAAATATCACTTCTAAAATGGTGGATCATATAAAAACAATGCTAAAAGAAATAATACCACCCCCAAACAATTCGGAAGGTGGGACTAACACAAAAATCATCGCATGCGTAGAAAAGAACCCATTTAAATTCAAATTCAAATTCAAATAACAATTAACTATCGAATTCAAATTTAACTATTGAATTTAACAACTGAACATCCAAACTAATAAAAACAATAAAAACAACCTCAAAAAAACAATAAAAACAACCTCAAAACAACAAATTTTTCTAAACAGCTGGCCACGGATGAAGATGGACCCTGAGATGAAAATTGGGCCTGGGATGAAGATGGGGCCTGGGATGAAGATGGGCCCGAGCCATCCATCCTTCTGCGATGACGCTCATGCCTCTCAGACTTATCTGAAGCAGAACCCCCCAGGGGTGGCATGCATCATAGAATCTCTACTTAGAACTGGCGCTGTGCTTCCATCTCTGCCTTCATCTCTGCATAATGTGCATCCTGACGCTGGACGAGAGTCTCCATGTTATACTGGAGATCCGTCTGACCCTTGTCGAGCACTTCAAAATTCGTCTAAAGGTTCTTTTGTTTATTTTGAATTTTAATCTGCCTAGTCCGAAAATCTTCACAAATACTATAAACGCAACGCAAGCCACTATGCAGCACTGACATGTGTTCTAAGTCAAAAGTACAACTCTCCAAGGCATTTTTATCCAAACATGTCATATCCTCCATCTCATCATCCGGATCAACCACCCTCTCCTCCGGCAACTTCCAAGTCTTTTGGATACACTCCATGTAAATAATTGCATTTAAATGCAATTTCAACATAATACGATCAGATTTTGCAACAGCTCTAAAAGACATCATGATCTTAGTGATCAATACCGGGAAGGGCGCAATACTCTTTCCAACTCCTCTAATTATATTTAAAATAAACTCGATGATACAGAATTTATACCTCTTCTCCTGCAATATCCAGAGAACATGCAGACATGTCATATTGATGTCGCTGGCTTTCTCTTTCCCGATGATGTTCTTACCAATCCACTGAGCTACAACCAGTTGGTTGGTTCTCAGAGATGATTGTCGAACATAATGAGAATTTGGATTGTACCGTCCTTCCATGACAGTGTCTTTCATCAATGTAGGAACTCTAGCATACTGGGATTCCTGCAAGGTGGCTTCGAGATGGCATTCAAGCGTAATGCCTAAAATCTCAGCCAACAACTCTCGATAAACTTCTTTCCTCGTCCTAGCCACCTTTACAAAAATTTATGACCCTCCAACTCCCTCTTCTTATAGAATTGTTCGACCAAATCGGAGTGGTAGAAATCATCTGTCGAATACCATAACCTATTCCAATCTCTCCTAATCATCTCGTTACTAAAAAATGGCGTAAAGCGGTCGGCAGTAAAAGCTTGTTCCGGGAAAATTCTTCGTCTTTGAGCCATTGAAGTTTGGAGTTGATTTGTGGGTTTGAATAAGGTGGAGGAGAGGTGTTGAACCAAACTCACTAACAATTTAGGAGGTGGCGCGGTGGTGGCAGTGGTGGTTTGAATTTTTTTTGGATTTTTTTGTATTTTTGGTGGTTTAAACTGTTGGTAATTGTGGTGGAGATGATGTGAAGAAGATTTGGAGTGGGTGAAACTATTTTAGCGTGGTGGTGTTTAGGTTTTTTTTTGTCAGGGTTTTGTGGGTGCTAATGGCGAAAGTGAGAAGATGAAGAAGAAGAACGTGATGCGTTCTTAGGTCGTTGTACTGTTGACTTGGGCCCAAGCCCAATCAAATTCGGAAATGCCCATTTTTTTGTCCCTATGCTCGCAAAAATTATGTGAACAAATGAATTTTAAATTCAAAGATAATGTCAACCCGAATCAAAATACAATTAAACGGCATAAGCAACACAACTGGAAAGTTTAGCAATCACGGATGGAAAGACCGACACCCCACCCCCAAATAAATTTTATAGAACAGAGTTTAGAAAATTTGTTTTAAACGTGGGTCTTTTAAAGTCAGATTCCCGAGACTTCCTAGATTACTATTTGATTTTTTTTTTTTCTTTTTATGAATAAGAGTTAATATAAGGAAAACAATAAAGACATAAAGACATAATTCACACCATAGAGGAGCATGACTCAAAAACCGAGAAAACATGCAAGAGTGGAAAACGTGAATTATGTTAAACGTGGTCTTAGGATCCGATACTTACAGCCACACACTCCATAGGGAGGGCCCGGTTACCTGAATGGTGTACTTACCAATATATAGAAATGTAAGGAAGTACACCAATCAACAAAGGTCATTCCTCATAGACGGGGTCCTGTAAAAGGACTTCTTCCACATCAGGGGATATTAACTTCGAAAATGTTTTAACCGTTGGCCATTGACTTTAAAGGTATTGTTGTCCTTAGGGATTTACCAAGGTGATTGCTCCGTAAGGGGTGACTTCAGTAACCAGAAAATGACCGGACCAAAGGGTTTTTAATTTCCCAGGAAAAATATGTAAACGGGAGTTGTAAAGCAAGACCTTTTGACCTACCACAAACACTTTGCGCAAGATTTGCTTATCATGAACACATTTTATGTTAGCTTTATAATCCTTCGCGATATCATAAGAATTGCTATGGATTTCTTCAAACTCATTCAATTGCAACTTGCACTTGACACCCACCTCATCAAAATTGAAGTTAAGGCTTTTTATAGCCCACATAGCACGGTGCTCCAATTCAACGGGCAAATGACAAGGTTTCCCAAATACAAGTCTAAAGGGAGGCATACCTATATGAGTTTTGAAAGCAGTCTTATACGCCCATAAGACATCAGTTAGACGCTTAGACCAATCTTTCCTATCAGGATTTATAGTTGTTTCTAAGATATTTTTTATTTCCCTATTAGAAACTTCTACTTGTCTGCTAGTTTGTGGATGATAAAGAGTTGCCACCTTATGTGTAACTCCATACTTTTTAACTAGAGATGCAACAACTCTGTTGCAAAAATGTGTTCCACCATCACTAATAATGCCTTTAGGAATGCCAAACCGACAGAAAATATATTCCTTAACAAAAAATACAACTGTCTTATGGTCATTGCTACGGCAAGCCATGGCCAAGAACTTCTTACGTTCATTACTTGACCAATCATCAGGAATAATATCAGAAGCTAAATAATTCACAATGTCAGCATACCATAATGCAGAAAAAATAGCATACAGATACTCATCAAGAAAAGAGTCCGGTATGGACTCAGAATCACTATCATCGTCGTTTGTAAGTCTAGATAAGTGGTCGGCAACTACGTTTTCGACCCCTCTTTTGTCCATTATTTCTAATGTGAACTCTTGCAGGAGAAGAATCCATCGGATTAATCTTTACTTAACATCCTTTTTTGCGAGAAGGTACCTAAAGGGATGCATGGTCCGTGTAAACTAAAGTCTTAGAACCAACCAATAAGGACGAAACTTATCTAAAGCATAAACGACAGCTAAGAATTCTTTTTCTGTAGTTGCATAATTATTTTAAGCATCGTTTAGAGTTTTACTAGCATAATAAATAACAGTGGACTTATTATCTAGTTTCTCGTCCCCGACAACACCAAACAAAGATAATCACTAGCATCACACATGAGTTCGAAAAGTTTTAGACCAATCGGAGGTCAGATAATGGGTGCAGAGGTTAAAGCGCGGCTTTTAAAGTTTCAAAAGCCTGTTTACAGATAAAATTAAAATCAAAGATGGCATCCTTTAAAAGCAGATTAGTTAAAGGCCTAGCTATTTTTGAAAAATCTTTGATAAAATGCCTATAAAAACCTGCATGGCCTAGGAAGGCTGATAAAAGTAAAAATTGAATAATTCTACTCACGAATAAAAGATGAACTTCAAATGCAAGTAAAACTAAAACTTTATGAATACAGTGTTTATCAAAGATTTCTACTCTTGAATCTATCGAAATAGAGTGGAGTAAAAGATTCGTTCCACTCCTAATTTTTTAGTATTCAATGTTTTCTACGACTATCAATCCTACCAAAGTCAATGAGAGTTTTACGAAGGGAATTATACTACGATGTCAATTCAAATACTAAACAAGATACGAATAACGAAAATGACAGAAATGCTAATTTGATACTAGATAAAGAATTAGGGGGGATTGATTCCACCTTAACTCTTCATTCACTAACGAAGAATTGTTGTAATCCGAATTAAACTGCTTTCGCATAACAATTGGTTCTTCCTAATCCCTAATTGTTCATGGTAATCTCTACCAACTAACATCTAGCATGTGAAACAATCAAACCCATTCTCATGGTGAACTAATCGTTTTCTAGAATAGAATGGAAATTACGACTACTCTATGCTAACACAAATCAAGCTTCATCAAGGCTTCTTCAACCCCCTCTAATAGAGGTTTAGCCTAAAATAATTATACTATCATTTCCGTATGATATTGAATAAGACATAATATAAAGATTATAACTTTACTATATCAATCTACTCAAGAATTCAATTCAAAATTAAGCAACTAAGAAATGAATAACAAACAATAATCGAAATTAGATCTAAGCAATTTTAAATAACAAAATTGAAATTATCAAGAACTAACTATTTTTATTAATCTAATGAAAAATAACAATGATTCAATAATCTAAATTAAAACAAGGTATGAAAACTAATTAATTAACTAATTAAAATTCTCAAAACTAGATCTAGATTATCCTCTAATGGCTACTTGCTACCTAACCTAATTCTTCCTTAAGAGTTAAGTCTTGGGTGTGGAAATGGAGGAGACCAGATTCACATTTTCGTGCATGGACTGAGGAGGCATGTTTTGGGCCGGAAAATCGAGCCCAAAACCCAATTTCTTCAGTCCACAAAGCCCTTTTAAGCTGGCTTTGACTATAGCAAAATTTTCGTCCACTTATGCTCTTCTGATTGGGTCAAGGTTTGGACCATTGGAAATCTCTTTCCGAGCCGGTCGTTTTGACATAAGGTACGCACAATTCCGAGGCCTGAGTCCAAAGATAAGATTTTCGGAAGTTCTGCTGATTTTTGTGTGATGTTTCTGCCTGCGTTGACTTTGACTTTTCAGCTTTTGACCGGGCTTTACAAAGGCTTTTTCTCTTTGAATCTTGGCCTTTAATCACAGAACTTTTTAGCAACCAACCCTTACTCCTTTATCTCACCAAAGTGGCACAATTCTGCACATAATTGACTTCAATACCTGAAATACATAAAAACACGTAATCAGCATTAACTCTTATTTATTACTCACATAATTGGTCTAAAAGTATTATTGTTAAAGGGTTAAAACTACAGTTTTGGGCTCTTATCAAACCACCCCCAAACAGCATTTTGCTTGTCCTCAAACAAATATGAGAAATTAACATAAGTGACCAAAAATGGAGTTCTAACTAATCTCGTTTCGCCGAGTGCGATTACATTAACCATATGCAACAAGGCCTTAAACCACTAGGAATTCCATAGTAGACGAGTTATAGCCTCGTGAGAGTTTTTCAGTGAAGGTACTCACAAACTTCATTTATACTACAACGACTAAGAAATAAAACTATTGTTTCATTATTTATGCTCCTAATTATCTATATATCTCACTAGCAATGAATAAAAAATAATCAAGTCGAAACCTAAGCTAATAAATGCATAATAATCAATCATCTACGAATAAACATATATACAATGAGTAATACTATGAAATGCACTAGCAGGTCCATTTATGAAAACTCGGAATAGCGTCCTTAAGTAGGTCATCACATAAATGTCAAGACAAAAACCACTTTGATTTTTCCACTCAAGTTTCACTACTCCAGTATGCAGTGGGCACACTTTACCTTATAATCTCAATGACACACAAAGAAGCCAGAGTCGATCAAACACATCTGCCACTTACTATCACACTAACCTATTCCAAATTGAGATAGAGGTCTTTATTAGGTGTTGCGGGGATTAGGAGATGGTTTAAGAAGGAAGGAAATGGATATTCAAAAAGGACAAGTCTAAGATAATAAAGTCTTCATATTAAGTAATTAGAGAAAACTTTGTTATTTACTTTTGCTTCTACACTTTGTTTTCATCCTTAGCCATATTTTTCTTTTTCTTTGGCTTTTGACTCATTTGATTCTATTTTTGGAGTTCTAACTCTTTATTTTTTTATTTGGATGGAAACTTTCTTTTCTTATTTGAAGCGACTAACAAATTCTTGATTTCAAAGGTCTTTCTCTTTTCTATTCTTCATCTCTATTCTCAAACTCATTCAAAGAATGAGTAGGTTGATTTTTTTTTTTTTTGTAACAAGGTAAAGGATTTGCGGTTTATGAAAGGCTAAAGAAAGGCTCAGAGAGGCGACTATCGGAAAATAATTCATAGGTTTGAATTTCTGGCTATATTGATCCAAAGAGGGCCTAAATTCTCGCTTAGGATATGGTATAGTAATCAAACAAGTGGACGTGTGATTTCTCTATCAGGATTTTACTTCTCCCTTGTGTCATTTCTCAAATGTTCACTCATATAAGACTTTAGGCTATATTCTCACAGGATTTGTAGAATAAGTACTCTAGCCTAGATTTCATAAACTTATTGCCAACAATCATAGATACTCATGTAACATATTTATAAATAGATGCAAGGCTTATTACTTACATATTAACCTAAGTTTCTAAAAACTATTCTAATGCAAAAGTTACGTGAGATTTCTAGATTATCAAAGCATAGAGAAAGAAAACAATACCAATATTCCTAAGTGTACGACATAAACTTTTTATTAATATTTTTAAAAATTTGAATTTTTAACTAGAAAACAAGTGCATATTATACATATCTATATCCTAACAGATGCCTTAATTACACGTGTTTCTATGCCCCTCAACAAGAAGATGTTTTGTCCTCAAAGTATTTAAATAAAAATGGTAGAGAAATACCATGGAAACGCGTGAAATTCTGAAACATCTGTAAAACAAGATTAAACATACTAATATAGAAAATAAAAACTTGACGCAACTCTATAAGGTTCCACCCTTTATGGGGTTAACAAGAATCAAATTGTTTGGGACATAAGCAAACACTAACTGAAATAAAAACTAACTTTAATTCCCGTTTACTCCTCATCCTCATTTCCCTCTCCAAAGAGAGGAGGTTCCTTCGCATCCTGCCATGCCATGCCATGTCATTAAAGAATTGTAGACGGAGAAATGGCTGAGAATGTGATCAAGCCGGAGGTAAGACAAGTGGCGTACCATGACGAAAATGTTCAACCGGTTAAAGCTCAGACCATAGATGAGCTTCACTCTCTTCAAAAGAAGAAATCATTTTCGAATACGCATAGAGGCGATTCTCCAGATGCCGAAGAGGAACGCCAAAGACAACATCTTGCGTCTCTCAGGTGAGATTGTATTATGCACATTTACAAATGAATCCTTGCATTTCTATAGAATCAACAAATTATTTGTGTCGGGATGTATGGGCATAATTGGAAGCAAGCTTTATGCGCCACAAATGCAACATGGTGACGGCCCATAGCGCGCCCAAAAACCAATTGCTGGGTTGCTAGAACTAGGCCCATAGTCCAGAGGAAAAAACCAGTAATCCCAATTACCAAGGGGCTTGCTGCCTTGCTGGTCTTGGGCATATAATTGGATGTGCAATATTTTGTGTGTAGCACTAATTGTGAATGCATATGATTGCAATTTTATATCTAACGCCTTTGCTCTATCGCGTTTTATATCAGTTTTTCATTGGCATCTCTAACGAGGGAGACAGGACCCAAGGTGGTGAAAGGAGACCCAGCAAACAAACGTGTAGAAAGCCCGAAGGCAGAGTTCACATCACACCACCATTTTACTGCAGAGCCCAGTGACAGCGCCCTCAAGTTTACTCACATTCTCTACAACCTCTCTCCAGCAGGTAATGCCAAATTTTTGTGTTACAGTATTATCCTAAGTTATAAGAACTATACCATGCACATAATTATCAAATTTTGGTGCTTCAGAGCTGTACGAGCAGGCCATAAAGTATGAGGAAGGGTCATTCATAACGTCCACTGGGGCCATAGCTACCCTTTCAGGAGCCAAGACAGGTCGGTCTCCAAAAGATAAACGTGTCGTCAAGGATGCTACAACAGAGAATTTGGAAGGGCGACAGGCCTTAGTATTAATACTCACAAAACTACCATTCTGACCGGCGCTCTAAATCATCAAGATGCTTTATCTCTTGCTTCTCTGTTAGGAGTCAAGTTGGTAAAACCCCCGGTTAGGTACTTGGGACTCCCTCTTATCTCAGGGAGGTTGGGTATAAGAGAATGTCAACCACTTATTGAAAAAGTTACTCAAAAGGTCACTAACTGGAAAGCCCGACAACTATCTCATGCCGGTAAAGCAATGTTGATCAAGTCAGTACTCTTATCTTTCCACGTTTTCTTGGCGAGAACGTTTATCCTGCCTAAAACGGTTCTGGAACAAGTGGAGAAAATCTATGCTCGGTTCTTATGGTCTACTAATGGTTCACAAAAAGCTTTTCACCATGCGAGTTGGTGTACTATGAGTAAACCAAAAAAGAAAGGAGGTCTTGGGTTCTCAAGGCTGCATAGATGGAATAATCGAGGAGCCTACCGTGGCTTGGTCTACAAGGTGGTTGTCAAGGAAGACACTGTATGGGTAGATTGGACTTGGCGGCAACACATAAAACAACAATTCTTCTGGACTATGAATACCCCGAAGGATTGCTCTTGGACTTGGTGGAACATTTTAAATGCAAGAAAGGATGTTATGAAGCTTATCAAGTATACAATTGCTGATGGGGACAACACCCTTCTTTGGCACGATATTTGGTGTGGCACTTCACCTCTCTTATTTAATGCTGAAGCTGTGTCAGCATGGCAACTCCCTCTAAATGCCAAGGTTAGCTGCTTATTAGATAATGGGCAATGGAACAACCTAGTGCTACAGATGCCAAATTCAGCTTTGAAGAAAGAAATACTCTCCACCTGTGTCCAAAGGCATCTCCCTCAGGACATAATTGTGTGGACTCCCTACTAGAGTGGAAACTACACCTCTTGTAGTGCCTATACTGCTCTTAGTCCAGAAAGGGATGAAGTGCGATGGTCTAGTTTTGTGTGAGGAAAGTGGGTATTGCCTAGGCATTCCTTCACATGCTGGCAACTACTTTCCAACAGCATACCTACCCAAGATCGTCTAGTGCATAAGAAAGTGTTAACTTATTCACTGTGTTGTCTCTGTAACAATAGTAGAGAACACTCTAAGCATCTGTTCTTCGAGTGTGCTTACTCCCAGCAGGTCATCTCCAAAATCAAACAACTTCTTGGCATCGTGACGGATTCGAGGTTTGCTAATCGAGAATGGTCCTCTATTTTCAGGCTTTGTAAAGGACATGAAATTGGGGAAGTCTATAAAGTCTACATATGTGCTGCAATAGATGCGATATGGAAAGAGAGAAATGGCCGGAGGTTTCAAGGTTCTTCCAAGACAGCTTCAATCCTCTTTAACAAACAGCTGGTAAGGGATCTCAAAAATTATCTTGTTGTTCTGAAGCCTACTCTAAAAGACGCGCCTGTGTCAAGAGACGTGAATGACAGACTTGGGCTTAACATGCAGTTCCAACCCAAAGGTCTTAACAGATGTTCTTGGGACCCTCCCTTAGAGAATCGAGTTAAACTTAATGCTGATGGTAGCTTGAGCAGTCATGGTACAGGGCATGGTGGAACGATCAGAGACAGATTTGGTCGGGTTGTTGCAGCGTACACAGGAAGTGGAGAAATGCTATCGGTGTTTTTCCAAGAACTTTTGGCAATTGAAGTCGGGTTAAAAATATGTCTAAATGAGGGACTGTTGAAAGTAGAAGTTCATTCAAACTCATTAAGAGCAATTAACGTGATTAATAAGAAGGAAAAGCCTCCTTGGTACTGCCTGGACATAGTCATGGCTATCCAACTTTTGTGCCCTCTTTTTGAGTTCATTTCCTTTCGACATGCGAAATCGAGAAAACTAACTGGCAAAGAGATTTTTTAGCTTCTATTAGTCAGGCTTTTTATGTAAATTTTGCTTCCTTTATACCACCCCTTGATGAGACCCTCAACAACATTGTTGAAGAGGATGCACAAAGGAGAGTTTATGTAAGAATTTCTTAAGTAATACAACAGGTGAGGGCCTGCCAAACCCTAGCTTAACCTTTTTTTTTTTTTTTTAAAAAGTATTTTGTCCTTAATATATTCTAATAAATGAATTGTTTTGTCTTGGGTACGCCTAATAAAAAATTGATAATTTATGAACATAAATGTGTATAAAATAATTTTATATATTTATTTTAAAGTTGGGGTATGGGAGTGTTTTTATGGGTGTGTCCAAGATCACCCTATTTCATGTCATATTTAATATATTTTTTTTTATTTGTTAAAACTTTTTTTTTATTGTTGCACCTCACTTTAATAAGTCGTGTGCCATGCCTCACACTTTGCACCTAAGGCACAAAGATGGTGTTGCGCCTTAGGTGCGTCTTGATCAATGCCTTGACTACACTGGGTATAGGGGTGATAAAAGGACCGGGTCGGGCTAGCCCGACCCTCAAACCATAAAAGCCATCATGATTGAGGGTCGGGCCAGTCCGCCCCTATTTTGTATTAAGGGTCGGGTCGAGTAAGGTCATGCATGAAAACTCGAGCCTTTAACCCGCCCCTAGACCCTCATTTTTGGGGGCCAAATCAGGGCCGGGTTTGGCCCGGTCGAATTATACTTTACTAGTTTATTTAATTTTTTTGGTATTTTTTTATTTATTTTTATCATACTTTGATTATGTATATCAATTTTAATTAAGTATATACAAAACTAATTCTTATGTCTTTAGAAAAAGAGATATAGAGATGGTGGAAGAGATAATACTCTTAAAATATTTATATTTTTCATACTTAACTATGTTGTTAGGTTGGATTTGTTTTAATGTATGGCTTAGAGCATCTCTAGGTGGCCTCAAATTCAGTCACATTCTTCAAATTTGAAGGAAAACTTTGGAATTCCATCTCTAGGTGGCCTCAAATTCGGTCGCATCACCTGCTTGTTCGCATTCTTGTTCGCAAATTTGGCAATTTGGATGCGGATGCGGAGCGACATTGGTAATGTCGCCCCAATTTTTTTTTGATTTTGACCAGCACTACGCGCCAGTAGTACTGTCGCGCGCCACTACTAATGTCATGCAAGTTATTTTTTTTAACCTTTTCAATTTGGTGCGACAGTGGAAATGTCGCGTAAATATTTTTTCAACTTGGGGGCGACATTGGTAATGTCGCGCGACAGTATCAATGTTGCGCAAGGTAGCCCTATTCCAAATTTGCGAATGATATTTGCGACCACATAGATTTGGTCGACCAAATTCTTCAAATTTGAAGAGTATACTACCACCACTTAGAGATGCTCTTATATATCTATTCTTCAATCAATTACAAAAAATGCATATCTTATTTTCTAATTTATCTCCTATTGAAAACTAATTTAGTGATTTTTTTTATACAACTTAGATAAATACATAAATGTAATATAAAATAACAAGAAAATGTATGAGGGCCAAGTGAGGGTTTAATGAAGGCCGGACTCATACTTCAGAACCTAAACCCTAGCCCGCTCCTTATAAGCATGAGGGTCGAGTGACCCACCCCTCAAATTTGTGAGAGCCAACTTTTGAAGAGTTGAACAAAACATGCAATTTTGAGAGCCGGGTCGAGGGCCTGAGGGCCAAATTATCACTCCTTCGGGGTATGACACTATGAGTGCGGGTGTGACAATATATGACACAAATAGTTGTGTGCACCATTTGGGTGAAAAAGTTGGCAATCCTTATTACCAGGCCGGGCTACCGGCTAACATTGACAAGAAATACGAAATACGTGGGTAGATAAGGGGATTTGTTATTTTTTTGATAAAATCATGGGGTAAGTGCGGCTATTTTTACTTATTTTTTGCTCTAATATAGGAGTTTGTTTTGCATTTATTTTCATGGTATTTTTTTTTTATTATTAATGTTTTTTTTTTTTTTTTTTACTTCACAATCCGTCAGTGTTTGGTTCTGACTCAATATTGAGTTTGAATCTGGTTAAGAATTGGTCCTGAGGTATTTTTTTTTCTCTACTCCTAACTGTACTAAACTAAAATTGTTTTGCATCACATTTTTACACATCTCAAGGATCTTTAACACTAAGTGGAATAGCAAATAATGAGCTACGGGCAAAATCTATTTCTGGGTTTATCGAGAAAAAGAAAATCTATTTCTAGAGGAGCGAAGTGTATTTAAAAGGCACGTTTGGGTCCTTGTCTTTCTCATCTTCTCCATATTAATATTCAAGCTTTTCACCACCTCTGCATGGTTTAAATTGTTCAATTCGCTTCCTCTTTATTCTCCATATATAATACAAAGACGACGCTCAGTCTGATTTTCATTATATTTTGTCTATCTTTGTCATTAAAGAATTGTAGACGGAGAAATGGCTGAGAATGCGATCAAGCCGGAGGTAAGACAAGTGGCGTACCATGACGAAAATGTTCAACCGGTTAAAGCTCAGACCATAGATGAGCTTCACTCTCTTCAAAAGAAGAAATCATTTTCGAATACGCATAGAGGCGATTCTCCAGATGCCGAAGAGGAACGCCAAAGACAACATCTTGCGTCTCTCAGGTGAGATTGTATTATGCACATTTACAAATGAATCCTTGCATTTCTATAGAATTAACAAATTATTTGTGTCGGGATGTATGGGCATAATTGGAAGCAAGCTTTATGCGCCACAAATGCAACATGGTGACGGCCCATAGCGCGCCCAAAAACCAATTGCTGGGTTGCTAGAACTAGGCCCATAGTCCAGAGGAAAAAACCAGTAATCCCAATTACCAAGGGGCTTGCTGCCTTGCTGGTCTTGGGCATATAATTGGATGTACAATATTTTGTGTGTAGCACTAATTGTGAATGCATATGATTGCAATTTTATATCTAACGCCTTTGCTCTATCGCGTTTTATATCAGTTTTTCATTGGCATCTCTAACGAGGGAGACAGGACCCAAGGTGGTGAAAGGAGACCCAGCAAACAAACGTGTAGAAAGCCCGAAGGCAGAGTTCACATCACACCACCATTTTACTGCAGAGCCCAGTGACAGCGCCCTCAAGTTTACTCACATTCTCTACAACCTCTCTCCAGCAGGTAATGCCAAATTTTAGTGTTACAGTATTATCCTAAGTTATAAGAACTATACCATGCACATAATTATCAAATTTTGGTGCTTCAGAGCTGTACGAGCAGGCCATAAAGTATGAGGAAGGGTCATTCATAACGTCCACTGGGGCCATAGCTACCCTTTCAGGAGCCAAGACAGGTCGGTCTCCAAAAGATAAACGTGTCGTCAAGGATGCTACAACAGAAGAAGAGCTTTGGTGGGGAAAGTAAGTATACATGCCATTCTCATTGAGTATGTTTCTTTCGGTGCTTTTTTGCTCTCGGTAATGTATTATAATTCTGAACTTCAGGGGTTCACCAAACATTGAAATGGATGAGCAAACATTCTTGGTGAATAGAGAGAGAGCCGTTGATTACTTGAACTCTTTGGACAAGGTATATATACTATTCTAGTTTCATTCTTAATAGTCATAATCTCACCAATTCACCATCCAGCATTCTTTTGAGTCTACTGCAAGTCTTCAAAGAGGGTGGGAAGTTACTGATGAATGTGTGGCTACATACAGGTGTTTGTGAATGATCAATTTCTTAACTGGGATCCAGAGAACCAAATCAAAGTCCGCATTGTCTCTGCCAGGGCTTACCATTCCTTGTTCATGCACAACATGTAAGTGAAATGAAGAACATTATTCATGCATGAACAATCCGATGATTAGCTATCTGTTTTTCTTAACAATCACTTAGTTGATTTTAGACTCTCCATATAGTTAATTACAATTAGTCCACCATTCGAACATTTTTTTACCTAGTATATCTCAAATATAACGACATGGCCGGGGTGGTGGCAGGTGCATCCGACCCACGCCACAAGAGCTGGAGGAATTTGGTACTCCAGACTTCACCATATACAATGCAGGGCGTTTCCCTTGTAATCGGTACACACACTATATGACGTCCTCGACAAGTATAGATATTAATCTTTCTAGGAAGGAAATGGTCATCCTAGGGACTCAGTATGCCGGAGAAATGAAGAAGGGTCTGTTTGGGCTAATGCACTACCTCATGCCTAAGCGTCATATCCTTTCCCTACATTCTGGCTGCAATATGGGCAAGGATGGGGATGTTGCCCTTTTCTTTGGATTGTCAGGTAGAGTATATTTGGATTAGAGTTGTAATTTTTCTTCATCTAATATCTTTAATGTACTTTTATGTAGTGTTGAGGCGAGGCGGACCTAAAGCACCCTAGAAGCGTTGAGTGAGGCGCTTTTACATTAGGAGTGTACGCTTCAATGTGTGACGCGTTCATGAAGCGCTGAGGCGTACGCCTCCATTTCAAAATAATTTGTCCACGTTACTATAACATTAAAAAGATGACATCAAACTTCAAGTATTATTAAGTGACCAATCTAACCAATCTTTTGAAATTTTCCAAATGTTTCAATTGTTTATCTTTTCATATTTATAATCTTTTTACTTCTTGTCCTGTAAAAAGGAGTATAGATATATACTCTTAACCATATTAAATTATGAGTATTATCTCAACTTTATAAATAAAAAATTGTTGTCTGTAATTGGGTATCAGTTACTGTACTTCGTTTTATTGATTTTTATTGTTTTTCTTTTTAATTATACAACTTGGATCTTTATATTTAAATAATAGCTAGTAATTTTTCAGAATTAAAAAATGTCTTGCGCAGTTGCGCTTGAGGCTTACGCGTCAAGGGCTAGCCAATAGCCTCGCATCGCGCTTTCACGTTTAAAACATTGCTTTTATGTGCATAAGTTATTTTGTTATCTTTCTTTTCTTAATATTTGCTATAATTTAAGACATCATCTGGAATTTGAATATTTAAGGTACTGGAAAGACGACTCTCTCCACAGACAATAATAGGTATTTAATAGGAGACGATGAGCACTGTTGGAGTGACAATGGTGTGTCAAACATAGAGGGTGGTTGCTATGCCAAGTGCATTGATTTATCAAGAGTAAAGGAACCTGATATTTGGAACGCCATCAAATTCGGAACTGGTAACAATCTGTTCTTTGTAATCAAATTGGTTTAGTCCATTTGCGGTGATGTTGTTTCCTGTTTGTGTTGGATCGGATTTAACTATTTTGTACTGTTGTGTAACTGTATTTATTCACAATTGCTTGTGGCTGCCAGTGTTGGAAAATGTGGTGTTTGATGAGCACAACAGGGAGGTGGATTATACGGACAAATCAGTAACAGGTAAATATGATGTCCATAGTATTATCCTTGTAGAGTGATCGAGGAAACTTTTGTTCTAGTTAAGCCAGAAAACAAATTAGGTAGACATAGTCATGGAGAGGAAACAGTTAAGAAAACAGATTTTGCAAGAGCTATTCTTCGCTCTCACTTTAAGTTAGTAAAATGCTATCAGCTTAAGCGGGTGTATGGCAATGGTATTCATTTAAATTTAAACGATCAGAAAAAAATAACCAAAAAACACTCATGTCTATTCATGAAACTTTGATTGCAAAGTATACCAGTGTGACTCTAGTTGGAGATGCATTTCGTTGTTTAAGTTGAACTTAACATGCTATTATTGGGTTTGGTTTCGACCAATTTGAGTATCGTAGATTACTAGACTAAGACAATGAATAGGCAGTACGTATAGACATGCTATACTAACAACGGAGAACATGGAACTTATTTAGCTGCTGCTGTGACAAGGGCAATTTTTTAGTTTATATTTCTAATTGCCATCTCTTGTTCGGTAAATTCAATGATACAACGGACATGCTATTATATCTAGCGAAAGAGCAGTTATATCTATAAAATATAAATCTGTTATCAACTTTAATTTTTCTTGTTTTGTGTTTACAGAGAACACTCGTGCAGCATACCCAATTGAATTCATTCCTAATGCTAAGATACCATGTGTGGGCCCGCAACCAAAAAATGTTATCCTTCTGGCTTGTGATGCGTTTGGAGTACTCCCACCTGTAAGCAAGCTGAACATGGCACAGACTATGTACCACTTCATAAGTGGTTACACTGCCCTGGTATGAGTTATATATGAACCCTATGTTCCCATTTGAATGTGAAACTACCTTTGGAAGTGTTCAGGTGATGAACCGTGCTCCATAAATACAGATTGCTGGCACTGTGGAAGGTATCAAGGAGCCACAGGCAACATTTTCGGCATGCTACGGCGCAGCATTTTTAATGTGGCATCCAACCAAGTATGCGACTATGTTGGCTGAGAAGATGCAGAAGCATGGCGCTACTGGATGGCTTGTCAATACTGGCTGGTCAGGCGGAAGGTAATTACCAACATTCCTGCATGTAGAACACAAACTTTGGAATCATAGTCTACAATAGTCATTAACTCATTATTGTGTGATATCTTTGCAGTTACGGTTCAGGTAGTCGTGTCAAGCTACCTTACACCAGAAAGATCATTGACGCTATACACTCTGGTAGTCTCCTAGAGGCAAACTACACCAAGACTGAAGTGTTTGGGCTTGAGATCCCCGACCAAATTAAAGGAGTGCCTTCAGAAATTTTGGATCCAATGAATGCTGTTAGTCAATTTTTTGTTTTTAAATTTTCTACAGAGAACCCTGGTTATGTTTGTGCTAATTCTGTTCTACCATCTTATAAATTTGTTTGATTGCAGTGGTCGGATAAGGAGGCCTATAACAAGACATTGTTGAAGCTCGCAAGTTTATTTAAGAACAATTTTGAGGGATTCGTGAATTACAATATTGGAACAGATAGCAACCTGACTGAGGAGATCTTGTCAGCTGGTCCTCAGTTTTGATTTTGAACTTCGAAAAGAAGAATAACAATCATATTTCGAAGATTTCAGGAAATTGAAGAATACAAACTATGAGTTGTATGTCCAGTAATATACTTTTTCTCAGTTGATGGTTATGATGTGCTTCAATTGAAGAGCGGGGTGGGGGTGGGGGAAACAAAAACATATATGAAGAGATTAAGCTCTTTAGTGAAATTTACAACCAATGTTCCAATTACAGTCATCATTCTCCATGAAAATTGAAAGCAATACATCAATAATGTGAGATACATTCACTTTTATCACGATAGAAATGTCTACAGTGGCATCAAAATATTTGATTCATTTTTTGCAGCTGGATTTGCTTTAATTTCATCTTTAATTAATTAAAGATAAATTAAAGGTTTGTTAGTATCAATAATTGTAAGTTCTCACGCTATAATACTAGATTACTGCCTTGGAAGCAATCAGATATATTGCAACTCAACAATGATCTCTTGTAATCAATTATTGTTTATGGGATTAGTCCAACACATTTCACACCATAGCAAATTTTCAATTGTGCCAACGTACTCCATTACAGCCGATTAGCCGATCATTCCATTTAAGCAAGCTTTTAATCATTAAAATGGGAGGGTGTTGGGAAGAAACCGCTAATGGGCAATGCACTCAAGAGTCAAGACCCATACATATCCATCCACGACACGAGCTGCTTCTATAGCAGATTCTTCTTTCTCGAAACTTACAAACTTATATCCCTTTGACCTATTCTTCTCATAATCTTGGATAAGTTTAACTGCACGAACATATAAGCAATACATAAATTTCACATACAGAGTATATGTTAAGATATCTTACTGATCACAAGGCCCCAAAAGTTTAAAAATGTTGCCAAAAACTTGCGTAGCAAGAATGCCTAGCAAGAATCAATTGAAAGACCTAGGCGTCAAAATAATTAAGTTCATTCAAAGCAACAAACGACTTAGATGCTTCAAAAACGGGTTCCATATCAAATTATCAAGTGTCAAAATAATAACCTAACTAACTACCTCCAACATAACGATCGCAAGACGGAGCATCGCGTCTAAGGGCATTAATCATAGATGCTCCCTGCGCCTATCCATTTGGTAAAACAAATCCCAAATCAACCCGAAAATGCCATCTCGACAGTTTTTATTTGGAGTATCAAGTATACTAGCAATTAGCACGTGCTTTGCACGTGATTACATTTGCTTAATTTTATTTTTCAAGAAATTGGGCCTAACTCCCAATTTTGGAGAAAATGAAGTCTAGAGGACACGGTTTTTTGTGAGTAACTCACAAAGACAAATTCTAGTAATTAGTAACTTACGAACCCACGATTTCAAATTTTGTAACCCTCAAAGACAAAAAAAGTTGGCCCGGCCATTTTATTTTTTTTAAATACCAGTTATACCCTTTCGTGAAAATAACCCTCAAGGACAACCGGATTTAAAATAAATATTTTCCAATTTTACCCTTTCTGTCATTTGACTATGAACAATGAGTGTTCATACCTTCTGCTGGTGTATAAACAATAATTGTTCATATCCAAATAGGTGAATGTACCTTATACAATATATTGATGTATGAACATTGAACATTAAATATTCATACCCAAAGGACTATGAACATTGAATGTTCATAGTAAACATTGAATGTTCATACCAAAAAGACTATGAACATTCAATGTTCATATCCAAAGGACCAAGGACTATGAACATCGAATGTTCATACCCAATCAATGTTCATACCCAAGGTCTATGAACATTGAATGTTCATATTCAAGGACTATGAACATCGAATGTTCATACCTAAAAGACTATGAATATTGAATGTTCATACCCAATCAATATTCATACCCAAGGACTGTGAACATTGAATGTTCATACTCAAAGGACTATGAACATTCAATGTTCATATCAAAGGACTATGAACATCGAATGTTCATACCCAATCAATATTCATACCCAAGGACTGTGAACATTGAATGTTCATACCCAAAGAACTATGAATATTGAATGTTCACTATGAACATTGAATGTTCATACCCAAAGGACTATGAACATTGAATGTTCATACCCAATCAATGTTCATACCCAAAGACTATGAACATTCAATATTTATACTAAATACACCAGGTCGTTTTGTCTGGGTCGGGCCGTTAATTATTTCACGTCAGGAGTATACTTGACATTTTATCTACCCGATCCGTTTTTTATTTCGCGTCAAGGGTATACTTGAACTTTCATCTACCCGGTTCTTGAGAGTTACAAAAATAAAAAAGTGTCCTTGAGAGTTACTTTTTCGGCATTTTTGTCCTTGAGAGTCACTCCCTATTTATTTTTTTCTATTCACTTTTTTGTGGTAGGCCCCAACAAAAAGCAAACAGTGACAAAACAAACAAAATTCAGAATTCAGATACAGAACTGAACCATCAGTTTTGTCCGACTTAAATTCAGAATTCAAAAAAAACTTTTTGACCGGCTTAAATGGCTCTATGGGACAGGTGTCCATAAAACAGCAGTTGGGCAGAACATAATTACAGCGCAAATATAAACGGCTAACTCACCCACGCTGCTTATAAGTAGTAGAGATGTCTGATAACTTTTTTTTTAAAAATATATTTAGAGGGTTAAAACAAATCTATACCGGTTATATCGAAGGACTCTAGCCACCTATCATAGTAGCACCCTTGTCACTAGTCTGAAGATTGACTTGGTCCAAAGGCCCATCACATAATTACACAATAAATAAATCCAACCATCACTTGGTGGGATTCGAATTTGCAACCTCTACACATCCAAATGACCAATTGAGCTAGAAACTCTTGTATGCTTGAAGGCACTTTACAACGATAAATTTCAGAGACAGCACAATCAACCAGATGACAAAATTGTATGCAAAAGATAATCAAACTTTGTGTTAACCTACTGACAAAGCAAGTGCGAAACTAAACAGTACCAAATATTTCACTTCTGAGCATAGAATGGAACTCTGCTCGGCATGTTTAATATTTTGGCATCTATGTCTACCAAAATAGTCAATGAGAGTTAGATCTATTGCATTTTGTAAATTTTCAGTCTCAGTAAATTAGACTTGTCAATATCATGTACGTATTCCCTTGATTTTTATGCTCTAATTAATTTATATTTTTTTTTTCTTATTTACCAGTTTAGAGGAGACGTATGAGGCGTTAAGAACATTTCAGGTTCTCGGCATAGAAACAAATGTTGATTTAACAGCAGGGACTTGCCCACTTATTGTCAACACCTTTCAGTCATCGTCTTCTAGTTTGAAGTAGGGGTGATAATTTGGCCCTCAGGCCCTCAACCCGGCCCGACCCGGCCCTAAAAAATGCGCGTCAAAACCCTCAAAAGTTGGCCCTCACAGATTTGAGGGGCGGGCTGGCCCGGCCCTTTTCTAGGTTCTCGGAAGGCCCGGCCGCAAGATTTGGCCCTTCCAAGCCCTCACTTGGCCCTCGGTATTTTTTTTTCGATAAGATATATTTTATTTTTTTACATTATATATGTAAGGTACCACAATTATCCCTATTTGAATTAAATATTTTCACTACAAATAATGTTTAATAATAGTAGTTTACCACATATCATATGAGGTATTTTGTAATTTGAGTAAAAGAGTTCAAATATAAAAAGAAAGTGAATTATGATTATTTTGTGTAAACCCAAAATAGAGGTGATAATTTATGTATTATACTATATATTTGTGTAAACCCTAAAAGAAAACCATATTTTCTTGTTATTTTACATTATATTTATGTATTATACTATAATTATCTAAATTGTATAAAAAAAATTATTAAATTAGTTTTCAATAGGGGATAAATTATAACATAATATAATATATGCACTTTTGTAATTGATTTAATGATATGTATATAAATCATACATAAAGTAAATCCAACCTAACAACATAGTTAAGTATTAAAAATGTAGATATTTTAAGAATATCATCTCTTCCACCATCTCTATCTATTTTTTTCTAAAGATATAAGAATTAGTTTTGTATACTTATATACATATCATTAAATCAATTACAAAAAAAAAATAAATAAAAAATAGTAAACTAGTGAAGTATAATTAGACTTGTTTCATTTGACCCTCAAAAATGAGGGCCCCAAGAGTTAACCATGCTTGACCCTTTGATCTTATGAGGGCTTTTATGGTTTGAGGGGCTTTTTATCACCCCTAGTTTGAAGGACTTGTTTTATGCCCCAAGAGTTAACCAGACTTTGAAGTGCGAATTAGTGGATGCTGCTCTTCTTGTGGTATTTTTTTGGGTTATTATCAACTTATTTACATTTTTGTTAGTGTTAGAATATGTCAGTATTGGAATATGTCCAACATAGAAAGTCTCATGTTTCTATAAGTGTTGACATCCATATCTAGTAGTTTATATTATTATGTTTTAGTTTTAGTATAAGTATGTAACTCTGGGTAGAGAACATTATCTAAAATACAAGAACTCTCTAATCCTAATCAATATCTAGTCTTCTCTGTTCTTTTTCTTGGTTTCTCTAATATATCAATGTCACAACTCTCCTAGCATCACCACTAACATAGAATTCAACATGGTATCAGAGCGAGGTTCAATGGTATGCTAGGAGAGGAATCCCTCACCAAGAATATTTAAGTTTTTCAGTATATCATTCAAGTCAAGTTTCAAGAAGAAGAAGGATTTCTCACAAGAAGAAGTTCTTATATCTCAATTCAAGTTTCAATCTTTCTCTGGAAGGATTTACTGTTCACCGATACTATTCACCGACACTGTTCACGGTACTGTTCATCGACATGTTTAAGTATTCTAAGTTATGAAATCTCTCATCTCATTATTCTCTATGGTTTGAAGTAAGTTTTCAAGATTCCGCTGGTGTTTAAAGTTTGTCTGAATAAAACTAGGAGAGAGATCCGAAGTTTCTCAGTATTGGTTTCTTAGTATTGTTTCGCTTCCGCAATCTCCTTCTTCCAGAATCTCTCTGTCTTAGTATTGTATGAGGGGCACAACCTCTCTGTATCTCACAGTCTCTGAATTTAGTATTGGACGAGATGCGCACGCACAAAGTCTAAGCCATCTGCTACGCGCCCATGCCATGAAAAAGAAAAAGAAGTAAGTTTTCTATGTACTGATTCATTTTTCCAGTGAAGAGGGTGCGCACGCGCTCAAGTATAGTCACGGCCCAAAGGGCACCCGTGCCCATGCCGTGAACAACTTATAATACTTTAAGGGCGCGCGCACTCGACATTTGCCTTGCCAAGAGCGCGCCCGCTCCCATGCCTCCACACATCAGTTTTCGAGATTTTTTGAAGTATCAAGCCTTTGGAAGATAGTTTGCACTCTCATCCAGGATTGGAGGGGTAGTATTATTTGTATGCCGTTATGGATATTTGGGTTTCTAGCTTCCGTGCAGTTGGTATTGATGTTGTCTTCTGTCTCAGTTTCTAGAACATGATAAAGTTGTTTGCTAATTTGAAGTATTATAGGGGCACATGACCTCTATCTCACAAGGAATTATTCTTTCCATCTTCCACTATTCTAGAAGTTCGCAGTCATAAAAAGGCGCGACTCACCTTCCATCCTCTATAGTGAGTATTGTTTGATGCATGTTCTGTTAGAATTTTTTGTGTGTATTGGAGTATGAAGTATTGTTTTTTGAAGTGGGCAATGGTTGGTTGTATAAGTTAGTATTTGGTGTTCTCTGTTTCAAGTTCAAGTCGGAATAGACAAGTCTTTGTATGTTCCTACTCAGCCTTGTATATTCCAACTTGAAAGAGAGAATAGGGAGATATGAAGACATTCAGTAGTATATGAGGGAAGGAGAATATGGAGACGTATGAGAAAGAGTACTCATATCTCCATATTGTGGCATGCCTTGACAAACTATTCATGACAAGGCATATCTACTATTCAAGATTCAAGATTCAGTGCTGATCAAGCTTAAACTTCGGACTTCAAGATTTTAGGTAGCGATCAAAGCTAAACCGCAAGTAGTATGTTTCGTAGCGAGCAAGTATATTTTCGTGTAGATCAAAACTAACCGTATATTTTTCGTAGCGATCAAGCCTTAAACTGCGCAAGTATGTTTCGTGCTTGATCAAGCCTAAACTACACTCATCGAGATTCGTTAGCTTGATCAAATTATAACTGCACCAGTATTCAGTATTTAATATTCAAGAGTACCCATAATAGTATTTTGTTAACATTAATAGTGATATTGATAGTAGCAGCCAAGAAGCGCACATCAAGTCAGTGTTATTGTTTTCAATTTATATTATGACAGTCATAACAACGAATGGAGTGAGTAGTAACCAAGCAGCGCACCACTAAACCAGTGTTATGATTTTAGTTTGTGACTGTGGTACACCTTCAGTATTCAGGTTAGGTCATTGCCTACATCGATAGTTTCACCTCCAGAACGTCTCAACAGTTGTTTGAGTTCTTCAACTAAAGACAGTTCTATGCGAAAGGGGGAGCAGTATTCTTATCTTTTGTTTTTTGTAATCTAAGCTGTAATTTGCATAGTTTGTGTAATTACAACTTGGGGGGAGTGTTAGAATGTGTCAGTATTAGAATATGTCCAATATAGAAAGTCTCATGTTTCTATAAGTGTAGACATCCATATCTAGTAGTTTCTATTATCATGTTTTAGTTTTAGTATAAGTATGTAACTCTGGGTAGAGAACACTATCTAAAATACAAGAACTCTCTAACCCTAATCAATCTCTAGTCATCTCTGTTCTTCTTCTTAGTTTCTCTAATATATCAATGTCACAACTCTCCTAGCATCACCACTAACATAGAATTCAACAGTTAGTTTTCATATATTAATTGTTGTTATCTTTCTTGTTCAAGGGCATTACTTCAAATTAAGCTTCAAACTGTTATTAAGCAATCCAGTTCTTTACTTGACTTCTACTATTCAGTCGAATGTTGGTCCTCAATAACTAGAAATTTGACTTACATTTGTTTTATTTTGGAGTTATCTTGGACACACCCATAAAAAACACTCCCATACCCATAACCATAGTACAAAATTTTGTACCAGAGCAATTTATCAGACATCTCTTTTTCTTATATATTTGGTATATATCATATGTCCAAGGTCGGTAAAATGAGATGAGGGAAGTTTGGAATTTTGATATGAAATCAATAGATATACACCACTCTTGAGGAGGAATTAGTAGTCATGGGTTTTGAAGAAATGGGTTTCACAGTAGTAGTAGTAGTTTCAGTAGTAGTATGAGGTGCAAGCATGTGTTTACCTGGTACATCATCATCATCTGACTCAGAACCACCTGAGCCAGACCCACCAGAGTCAGACTTGTTTTCAGAGTCAACTTCTTCTGAGTCTGAGTCTTGTTTGTCAGACTTGGGTTTGTTTGAAGATGGGTTTTGTGTTTCTTCTTCTTCGGGAGATTCTTCTTGTTTTTGAGTTTCTTCAGAAGAAAAAGAAGGAGAAGGGGGTTGTTCTAGTGGAGCTGGGCGTTTTTTAGCATTTTTTTAGGTGAGGGGTAAAAAGTGGATTTGAGATGAGAGGAAAAAAAAAGTGGAAGAGATCAAATATTCAAATTGAACCAAAATGGTTTCAGTACCAAAATCCAAACCCAACATAAGTCTACTATCTAAGGGCATCACCAATGGGGCCTGGATCTGGGCCTTGAACTTCAAATTTGAAGGACTAACAAAAAAATCAGCCTCCAACATAGCCCCTAAATGGGCCCCCAAATTTATAACCCTGGATATCTCTCTCTATTTCTATTATGATTTTGGAGGAGCTGAAGCCCAAGTCCATTCGCACGTGATCAGAAAACGTGACTGCCCTTCACTTCCACTAGTTCATTTTTTTGGTTTTGCAAAACCCCAACGGATATATTCTGGCCTCACAAAAACCAACCTTCACAAGCACTCCGTTCACCACCACTATGCCATTAATTCAACACAAATTTCCTCACTACTCGTAATGGCAGCTTCATGATCAATTAATGTTGGAAGGAGGGGTCCGAATTTTTCATTGGAAGAAGATGAGGCATTGTGCAAAGCATGGGTGGCTATTGGTGAGGATTCGGTTGTTGGAATATGCCAAACTGGAAAAAGGCTTTGGGAGCGGGCACTGGATGCGTTTCATGATATTTTGAATTACCAAACCGGTCAAAGTTCGAAGGGGATAAGTGATTGATGGGGTGTAATTCAACTCGCAGTCAACAAGTTTTGCGGATTTCTCAGTCAATTAGAAGCAATACATCAAAGTGGGATGACCATGCAAAATCGGGTCAGGCATTTGTTTGCTTGAATTTATATAGTATGTGTAAATGTCTTTGATGAAATGTCCAACAAGAGATATTCACTCAAGGGGAGCAATCCTATATTTGTTTGTTCGGATCAACAATAATCCTCAGACGTGAAATGTTTGGCTATTAGCTTTGTTAATATGTTGAGAGAGAATTATTGAGATTTTATAATGAGACATATAAATGTGATAATGTCGAGTACTGATGGAAGCGAATGGTCAAAATCTCGATGTCGGTCCCTAAAATCACATGTTTTATGTTTAAAAATAGCAGTAAGAAAACGAGATAGGGAAGACATCTTAGACCTTATACTCAACAGCTATACCCTGCTGAGTTGCTTCAGTTTGGTTTTGTGTGCAAGTCTTAAAGTGTATCTATTCTGTGCGATAAGAATGTCCAACAAGAGATATTCACTCAATGGGAGCAATCCTATATTTGTTTGATTTGTTTGTTCGTTTGGGCACGTTATATTACTCATAGTGTATTTTTTTTGTCATTATGGTAGTTTGTTTGCTTTTACTATCAAGGCATAATATTAATCATTAGACAATTCTTTTGTGTTTTTTTTTCATACTATCTAGATCATAGAGGCAAAACGTGTTTCCGCTAATGTTCAAGGAACACAATTTAAGTTCGATACTTGTTGGGAGATTTTGAAAACTACTCCAAAATGGAATCAGTTGATGACGAAGAATGAAAGTACCAACAAATCAAATAAGTTGAGAGTTACCATTGAACTAAATGAAGGAGATTCTTCATCATCCAATCCCACTACTCTGGGATCCACAGACTCTTACTTTGATCCAATGCTAGTAGAAACTTCGACGGCAAAAGAGAGACCAATCGAATGTAAAGCGGAGAAAGATCAAAGGAAGAAACATGCAAACACAAATCGAAATCTATCGGAGTCTAATGCAATAATTAAAAGTTTCACATCTTCACTTGATGAAAGACTTGAAAGATCGGAAAAATGCAAATGGAAAATTTGCAATTGAAGAGAGAAAAAATGCATGAGACAGTCTTTTTTAGAGTTTTAGCTCCTTCAAATGGACCTGATTAATCCAACGTGGCCCTTTAAAAACATGGCATGGGCCTGGGTTTTAGTGGCCTACATTGGTGATGCCCTAACAGTCAAAATGTCACAAATAGGTAAAGAGGTAAAGAAGAGAAAGAAAACTATCAGTTCAGTAGTAAACACATCACATCTTTGACATTATCCTTGATCTTAGGAAGAGATCGTATTTCTACTCGTTGTCCCCTTGTGGCAAAATGGAGGTGGAATGGTATAATAAATTGATGAAAATTTTGGATTTTAGAAGGAGGTGGAGGAAGAAGACGAACCGGTGGGTTAGCAATTCAATACTTGCGGTCTCCCAAATAGACGATTGAATTGATCCAATAGAAACCAATGTATCGCAGTAATTTAGATAATATGCATAAATATCGCAATTTACCATGATTTTTTCCAGATAAATTGAGTTTCCCATACCATGGCATATATCAGTGATTTTTTATGGCTGGTTAGCTGCAAAACCGATATATATCGCGGCATTTTGTACTATGCCCATAACTAACTTAAGTTTTTGTCATACCCCAATAACCACCTCAATCCAATGGAATCTCCCAAATTAATTTGGGGTATTTTCAATAGAGGCAAAAAAAAAATTAATGACATTTTTTTTTTGAAGTGAAAATTCTATTAATAATGATAACGAGTTTTACAAATAATTAGGACAAGCGTACAACAAGCTGCGCCGCAAGTCCTTTCTGAATAGCAAATCCTATCCTCCTAAAAACAAACTTGTTAAAACCAATTGTCATTACGTTGTAGTTCATAACTTTCTCCAATCTTTTAAGGAGCTCAACAGACTGTTGTGCCAAAAAACCAAAAGTGTCAAAACTGAAAGGAATGAAACAATGCTAGTTAGCTCTACAAGCCTTCTCGTGTTTCTCAATTTTCTCTGTCGCTGCTCTATTAGCTGTTTCTCCCACCTCCAAAGATTCCATTCTCAAGCCCTACCAATGGGGAGGCTCCAGTTACATCAACACACGCATGCCTCCCCTCATACCAACTGTAGATCAATACATCTGCAGGCCGAAGTGTCGATCTCTCCTCATTCGGATCAGTGAGAAAATTCACAGGAGCCTCCTTCTTTACTTGTACCCCAGCCCTCCAAAACGAATCACATAAAATATCTCTGACATGATCATGTCGATATTTGAAACCTGAAAAATGTCTACAATGTACTGCATGGTCCCCGAAAGCATCTAGTCTATTTTTTATTTTTATTTTTTTTAGTAAAAAATGTTATATTATATATAAGGTAAAATAGGGTTGTGTTACAATTTTGTACTGGCTCTCCATGTTAGTGAAAAATAGTGTAAGTGAGAGCCTCACAGATTATACACCACTACAAAAGGACACATTACCACTGGTTATCAATGATCCTTGTCCAGTTAAAAACCAAATCCGAAAAGTGGTGATCTAGACGAGCTGCAAAGGTGTTTTCTTTCATGGAAAACCATGCCCAAACACTTCCCTTGATTTTGTTAATCACCTTGTTGATGCAAAGTACGTGTCCCATTTCTGAAAATGATTTCATTTCGAGCACACCATATTGACCATACATACAATGGCGTAGGGAAGGATTGCCCATATGTGCTCTCCTAGTCCTCTAGTATGCAGTATCGGCCATTTTGAGAAAACTTGACTAATTACCTCAACCATCTGTTTTGAGTGAAAGTTTCTTTTCGCATTCTTCTTCTTCATAAACCCGGAGTTATTCTGAAACTAGACTATAAAAGAACTCGTGGATGATGAGAAAACATTTTTACCAAATACCAAGAACAAAATTAGTAATATAATTTGATCAATACAGAGTCTCATGTCTTGCCCAAGGAATTGTGATTTCTCAAAGTTGTTATATCAGCTACACTATAGTGAGTACATTCTTTACAACGAGTATTTAACATAAACATGGTCGTTAGAATTGAGTATGTCTTAGGTATCAATGTATCATAAGTTCAATCCTATTATCACGTGTGTTGGTTTGTGGAAACTTTTGTCTCTATCGCAGCTTTCTCAGTTTGTGTTTCGAGTGATTCAAAATGTAATTTTTTCAGAAAGGGACAAGTCCGATCAGACTAAAAATGCATTTGATCTCTAGTATGAAAGTCATAGAAGATCCAAACTCTAAAGAAAACAAGATATTGGGACTGATTATGGATGTTGTAAAGGTTGTATTTGGTTAACCTTACTAATGCAGGTAATTCGAGGGAGATGGGTTGATTGATTGGGTTTGATCGAGTTCGTTTGGACGAACTGCCTACGTATCAAGTTCTCTCTGCTGGGGGGAGACTTGAATCAGGTCAGACGTAATTCCTCTTCTTTTTATATAGGCAAGATGCCTGCGCTTCCTCTTATCCTGTGTCTGGTCAAGTTCAGGACTTAGGGCTCTTTACTTTTGAGTTGTTCTATATAAACAAACAATTTTGAACAAACTATTGTGAACAAACTGACGTGGCAGTGCAACATTCATGTTGCAGTGTCAATTACCATTATCACATGGATGTTGTAGTGTCAACTCTCATTGCTATATTGCATTGTTGACCTCTACAACATGGATGTTGCACTGTCAAATCGCACTATTTATCTCTGTAACATGGGTGTTGCACTATCAAATCTAACTCTGCAACATGGATGTTGTACTATCAAATCCCACTATTTACTTCTGCAACATGAATGTTGCATTGTTAACTCCCACTGCAACATAAATGTTACACTGCTAGGTCAGTTTGTTCATATAGAATTTTTGTAAGTTTTAACTAGGTTCTAAATTTTTTTGCTCTTGATGGGGCTTCTGAAAGCAGTGTAGGTCTTGTGGATGCAGATTCAACTTTTCAATCTATCAAGGTATTTTATTTTTATTTTTTGAAAAAACACATACATCTGGGGCTTTAGCATATGTCATGTATATTTCTTTAACGATGAATAACCTTTCTTGAGTTAAATGTTTAGGTTTGTTACTTTGAACATAAATGTTTTTTTTCTTGTCATAAATCGATTACAAACATTTTTATTTTCATATATTATACGGGTTCACTATTTTTCAAAACATAAATAGGCTCAATGACCTTTTTTAAAGTATTAACTTTGAAATTAAGCCCTTGTTCACAGGTCAAACTTATATTCAAAATGACCCAATGACCAGTTTGGGGGATAAAATAGAATAATATGGGCATAAGGGTGGAACTTGGGTCGGGTTAACCCAAACCCGATGGACTAAAACCCAACTTTTGTTGGTCTTAGGCTAACATTTCAGATTAATGGTCTGGGTTTGGTTTTGCAAAATCAAAGCCCGACTCAGTTTTGGGTTGGGCTCGGGTTAGAATATCAAATAACTAAAAACAACCTGAGCCTGTTCACATATATATACGTATATTTTTCATTTCTTCTATTATTGTCAAAAATAAGGTTGAGAACATCCATTTTAAATAGAATAATGGAATCAATTGGGTTAGTTTCTCATTCAAATAATCAAATCTCTTTGATTTCGTTTAAAGATTGCAATTTCGTTGTTATTTACCTCCTAATTTAAAAAACAAAAAAAAAAAAAAAAAAAAAAAAAAAAAAAAAAAAAAACATGAGAAGCTTTACCAACCCGAGTTGTTCTTGGGTTAACATATTTTGGTCGAGCTAGGGTTGGACTAAATATTTAATGACCGATTAGGGCTTGGTCCGAGGCTCAGGTTGAAAGAAACTCAGGTTGGACTCGGGTTAAGCCTCAACCCAACCCGCCTAAGGTTCACCCATATATACGCAACCTGAGCACATGTCAATGGGTGTCACACCCCGAATTTCGACAAAATCGAAAAAAAAATATTTGTTCCCGACTCTTCGATTTTGGAGGTGTGATGCACTCTCAACTTCCAAAAACCCATTATCCGTTTGATTATTCCAATAATTTGAAACCAATAAAATTTAAAAAAAAAAAAACAAAAACAAAAGTCATATACATTACAAAAATTCTCAAATATGATTAAGTTACAAACTTCCCCTTAAACATCGTTTCAATTATAATTACAACTGAAAATACAAAAACATTGTCTCAACTGAAAATCTATTGCACCTCAAGAGAAAACAAAATATATTCTGTAATGAGACGCTAACGCAAACCACAAGCAGCAATCAACCTTCTTCAACATTAATCCTGTCAAGACTTATCGACTATGTTCATTTTATGAACACACCCGATAAGCAAACATGCAAATTGGGTCAGCATTATAAACAATACTGGTATGAGTAGCCCTAAAATACAAATCATATTTATACATATATATACACAATCAATAAGACAGTTAGTTCCTCCACCAAGGCGCCTTAACATCGACCGAATAATACACCATTTTTAAGTAAAGTAACTAAAGTAGGTAATTCCTCTACTAAGACGTCTTAGCTTCCAATTCAATAATAATAAGGCATTAATTTAGTCATTCCTCCACCGAGGTGCCTTAGCTTCAAACTGTACTAGATCAACTACATCTAATAATAAAATAATAAAACTAAAACTTACTTTATACTTACACTGGTGCAGGCCTGATCACATGCAAAGTGAGTCACACCTGCATAAATAATCAATTCAACCCACCCTTCTGCAAAACTATTGTGAATGCAACATAAATTATAATAAAACAAACATATCATATACTTAATTCTAATCATCTCATTGAACCAACAAAACAATCTTAATGACCAATTTCACAACCACAATAAATCATTTATTATAGATTTAACGTACACTTTGATATATCATCCCAATTGTTGTTTAGAGTTTATTCGAGTGTCTCTTGAATCACGTCATCTCTATGTTTTACCTAGTTTCCCTAGCTACCACAATCACTTTCCAACACCGAACATGTACATCCACATGCCTCCCCTCACGTAATGAACCACTCCATGCGTAATTACCCTAAGCAGGATATCGCATACCAAGTAACCCTCACACGAACGCCATTATGTGAGTACTACCACTATTCGGCATAAAATATCGCGCTTCTCGTTCTGAATTTGCGAACGAGATAATCAAGCAACTAGTCGGCTATGACTTCCTTACACAAGGGTCAATCAACATCTCATACACCCTGCAAAAGGGCCAATCATATCACATACGCCCTATACAAGGGCCAATCACATGAGTTGTGGCAGCTAGGTTCTAGGATTTTCGTTACGTAATTTATTAAGGTATCATACATCTATATCTCATAATCATTTCACTCTATCACATGCCAAATAAATTATTGCACTAAGTCACGATATTTGAAAATATCACAATACATCTTATTTTCATTATTTCACGTGCCAAATAAAATATATTGCACTAAACCACAATTTCTTGGGAAATATCCACAAATACTATAATACCTCATAGTAGCATTTCACAGATATAATAATGGAGCGTTTATATTTATTTCTCAAAAATATCGCATTTAATAGATATCCTAACATATCATATTATTTAACAGAACAACAATTACAACATACCACATAATGTCACAATTGCTCCAAACATACCGCCTAACATTTTTATAGCATTTTAGGAATATCATATCTCTTAAAATTTCACTTTCATCACATGTCAATAATTGCACAATATCAACGTCACAGCTTTCTTAGATAATGACAAACCAATTTATACAGGCTTTCACAACATTCTACCATTGGATTAGTCCATAAAATTTAATATATAAAAAATATAATACAATAAACAGTCAACGGTCAACAGTTAACAGTCCCAAACCTGTGTTCATTGACACTGCCTCTTTTTGTGTGTGTAGATGTGGTATATGGATGATGTAGATAGATGATGATCATTGAACAAATAGAAGCGTATCAAAACCTAATTATCCCTCAATGAGTAAAGGATAAGTAGGGTATCGTTCAACTTTTAAGTGTATGTTTATATGAAGGACAGGACTGAAAAGGGGGTTTGAGGGATTAAAAACTATGATTATAGATACTGTAGATTCTAATGCTAAACTAAACTAAACTAACTAAACTTATACTAAAGCTAAGAATTGGAAATAGGAAGAAAGAATATGAGAGAGATAGGTTCAAGAGATTCAAATCCACCAATGCTTTTGATTCAATGACCTTTTGCTTCATGTTGTTCTCCAAGTAGACTACAATCGGGCAATCGAGCGAGTGCCGATCCCCTCTTGGATGAAACATCGTTAACAATTAACTCTACTCAAGGTTGTTCTTATGTTCATGTTACTAGTATCTTCTTTCCTTTTATGTGAGCTTGGGCAGCTATTCAATGAATCACCATCTAAGGCAAACACAAGGAATACTTCCCTTACTCTAAAACAGTACACAATTAGAAGAAAAGTAGAGAATAATAGTATAATATTCAATTACAATAAATAAAACTCTATTCTAGCATTATATTCAATTGCAATAAATAAAAGCATGTTACTAGCAAATATTCAATTGCAATAAATAAAACCCTAAACTAGCATGATATTCAATTGTAATAAATAAAACCTTTATCTATACTTCCATCCCCCTGGTGTGGCAATGGAACTAATAACTAAAAACATAAAGAACTAACCCGATTGAAGAACACCATAAACCGGAAGAATCATTAAACCTTAAGCACCGCTTCATCTCCTCTCTTGAAGGAGAAGATTAGCCTTCCATATAGAAGGAAGAACACGAAGAACGAAAAAAAGAGTCGAAGAACATAAGACTAGAAAGACTAATTTATTAAGACTTAGCTAGTTAAAACCGATCTTTTATTATTAATCTCTCTCTCAAAGTTCGAGACAAGAATATAAAGTGAATTGGCAAATTACATTAGGCACTTAGGTCCCTCTATTTATAGGGGTTACAATGAGCTCTAGAAGCATTCCAAACCGTCATTTGTTTCCTAATACAAATAGACTTCTTCCAGAGTCCGACTTCGCCTTCAAAACTTAGAAGGAATTGGCTACAAGAAATGATTCATGCGTCGACGCATTATTCATCGTCCCCGCACTTAATCAATGCGTCCTGACACTTTCGATCTATCGTCCCAGACGACTCAATCGCCTCGACGCTCGATACATACGTCCCCGAACGCATAAGCCGATTTTCTCTTACGCTTTATCCTTCTATCCTCTTTTATGGCTTTGGTCCAAACAGCGAATCCTTTGGCCTTGGGCTTCCAAATAGACTTTAAAATAGGTCTAAATCGCATCTTTAACAGCTCCAATTCCTTGGCCTTCTTCATGATTGTCCACGGGCCTCCCATGTGATCCTTAATGCTCCGAATTGCTTCGTTTTACCCCATTTTCTCTAATATTCTACAAAACTCTCTTTTTCACCTGTAGAATCTTAAAACACAACTTATAAACACTATTAGTTCACTAAGATGGCTAAACAAGAGGCATAATCGAGGGTTAAATAGCACTTTTTGAGCACTTATCATTCATCCAAACAGGTCTTGATGCAAACCCGTATGTAAAACACTTCAACCCATGGTCCAAATCCAACTAACCAAAACAAAACCCAAAAACCAAGGCCCAAGCTTTTATAACCTGGTCCAAAAGTTTAAACAAATGTAAAGACTCAACCTGACCCTTTAAGTCATATAAACCCAGCCCAAACAAAATAGAATTGAAATCGACCCAAAGAAACAAACTAAGTTGTTCCGACCCAAGCCCAACCGATCACCTAAACTGGAAGTGAGACTGATAAAACGTAAAAATGATATTTCTACCTACAAATAAACAATGAAATTCAAACGCAAGTAAAACTAAAACTTTACGAAGACTAATTTATCAAAGATTTCTACTCTCGAATCTATCAAAATAGAGTGGAGTAAAATATTCGTTCCACTCCTAGTTATTTAGCATTCAAAGTTTTCTATATATTATTAGCCCTAGCCAAAGTTAATGAGAGTAATGGTGGGAATTTATACTACGATGTGAATTCAACTAACAAGATACAAATAACGAAATGACGGAAAATACTAAGGTTTGAATCTAGATAAAGAATCAGGGGGGATTGAATCCACCTTGAATCCAACTTAATAAACTAGTATAGATTGTTGTAATCAAATTCTTATGTTCTTACGATAAAAATTGAGTGTTCTAATCCCTAATCATTCATGGCAATATCTACCAACTAATGACTAGCATGTGAGGAAGTTCTACCCATTTTCATGGCGAATCAACTACCTTCTAGAGTGGAATAGACTCTTACAATGATTCTACACTACACAATCAAATTTCATCAAGGCTTCATCAAATCCCTCTAATGGAGGTTTAGTCTTGATTCATAAAACTATCATTTCTCATGGAATTCAAACAAGACATCATATAATGGTTCTAACTTTACTAAATTGGACTAAACAATAATTCAAATCTAAATTAACAACTAAGAAATGATTAACAACTAAGAATCAAAATTAGATCTAAGTACTTAAATAAATCAAAACCAAAATTATGAAGAACTAACTATTTTATTGATCTAATGAATAATAAAACAATGATTCAATTAACTAAGTTCAAAACAAGATAATAAAAACTAATTAATTTAATGTAAAACTAGATCTAAAACTATGCTCTAATGGTTACTTGCTACCTAACCTAATTATTCTTAAGAGCTAAGTCTTGTGTGTGTAAATGGAGGAGACCAGATCCATATTTTCGTGCATGGGCTGAGGAGCCATATTTTGGGCCGGAAAATCAAGCCCAAAACCCAATCTCTTCAGTCCACAGGGCCCTTTTCAGCTAGATCTGACTTCAGAAGGCTTTTTATCCACTTTTTCTCCTCTGATTGGGTCAAGGCTTAGACCATTGGAAAGCTCTTTCCAAGCCGGTCGTTTTGATATAAGGTAGGCCCAATTTTGAGATATGAGCCCAAAGATACGGTCTTCGGAAGTTCTGCTGACTTTTGTGTGTTGTTTCTCCCCGCGTTGACTTTGACTGGGCTTTTTAAAGGCTTTTTCTCCTTGAATCTTGGCTTTTAATCACAGAATTTCTTAGCAACCAACCCTTGCTCCTTTATCTCGCCAAAGTGATGCATTTCTGCACATAATTGACTTCAAAGCCTGAAATACATAAAAACTCGTAATCAACATTAACTCTTATTTATTACTCGTATAATTGGTCTAAAAGTATTATTGTTAAGGGGTTAAAACTACAGTTTTGAGCTCTTATCAGAGATCGGGAGCACTGGATCGCGATCTCGGTCGTCCTCACCAGCACAATAGCTCAAGTTCCAGCCACCACCAACTCCTCTCTTCCGCCACCCTCATCCCAGCGGTTTGACTCCTTGGGACAAACCCTAACACTTTAATAAACATAAAAAACTTAATTCATTACATCGATCCCCTTCCTCCAAACTGGATCTGGATCGCGCCGCCATTAACAATCATTTCAAGCTTCAACAGCCCCCACTCTACAGCACTCAAACACACCCACTACAATCAACTATCAGTCAACCAAAACTACTACAGTATAAATTACATTGATAACCCTTCCTCCAAATTGGATCGTCCGCCATTAACGATCCCTTCAAGCTTCAACAGCCCCCACTCTGGAACACTCAAACACACCCACCACAACCAATCATCTGTCAACCAAAACAACAACAGTATAAAAGTTCAAACAATACCCGTGACGATTTTTGGGCTCGCGCCGCCATTAACAACCACTTCAGAGTTCCAACAGTTCAATTTCAGAGTTTCAATAATTAAGCAAATCAACATACTAACGTTTAACAAGTTTTAACAATTCTACAGGACGAAAAAAAAAATAACAACAGAAGAAAATGAGCAGCAAAAGTGAGCGGAGACCTTGGACAGTAAAATTATTTCTTTATACACGTAGAACAAACTCTAGGTTCGGTGAAATAGCTAGAAAAATAACTACTCACCTTTTGTATCACGAAAAATAGTATATAGAATATTACGCCAAACCGATCCCAAGCTAGCTAAAAGATGCAAATTAATTCCCTTTCTCCTTCTTTTTTGTTTTAGTTGGTGTGTTTAGTTTTTAATAAAAAAATTCTTTTTTTTTTCGTAGACCATTCTAAAGAAATTATCTACCATATATTATGCTTTTAACTCTTAGAAATTTTCTATTTTACCTAATATCTCTATTCCTAACTATAGAATATTATTCTCTATTATAAGTACTATATTTATTACATACCTTATATTAATATTTTGTTTCACCTTTATTTGAAAACTTTCTAAATATTAAAAATCTCTACACAAAATTTAAAATTCAAAACACTAAATTCCTTTAATACAAATTTCAAAAATATTATCTTGTTTTCCCTCATTTCTCTTTCTATAATAAATGTCTACCATTGGATTAGTCCATAAAATTTAATATATAAAAAATATAATACAATAAACAGTCAACGGTCAACAGTTAACAGTCCCAAACCTGTGTTCATTGACACTGCCTCTTTTTGTGTGTGTAGATGTGGTATATGGATGATGTAGATAGATGATGATCATTGAACAAATAGAAGCGTATCAAAACCTAATTATCCCTCAATGAGTAAAGGATAAGTAGGGTATCGTTCAACTTTTAAGTGTATGTTTATATGAAGGACAGGACTGGAAAGGGGGTTTGAGGGATTAAAAACTATGATTATAGATACTGTAGATTCTAATGCTAAACTAAACTAAACTAACTAAACTTATACTAAAGCTAAGAATTGGAAATAGGAAGAAAGAATATGAGAGAGATAGGTTCAAGAGATTCAAATCCACCAATGCTTTTGATTCAATGACCTTTTGCTTCATGTTGTTCTCCAAGTAGACTAACCGGCAATCGAGCGAAGCCCGATCCCTCTTGGATGAAACATCGCTAACAATTAACTCTACTCAAGGTTGTTCTTATGTTCATGTTACTAGTATCTTCTTTCCTTTTATGTGAGCAAAGGCAGCTATTCAATGAATCACCATCTAAGGCAAACACAAGGAATACTTCCCTTTACTCTAAAACAAGATTACACAATTAGAAGAAAAGTAGAGAATAATAAGTATAATATTCAATTACAATAAATAAAACTCTATTCTAGCATTATATTCAATTGCAATAAATAAAAGCATGTTACTAGCAAATATTCAATTGCAATAAATAAAACCCTAAACTAGCATGATATTCAATTGTAATAAATAAAAACCTTAATCTATACTTCCATCCCCTGGTGTGGGCAATGGAACTAATAACTAAAAACATAAAGAACTAACCCGACAAGAACACCATAAACCCGTAAGAATCATTAAACCTTAAGCACCGGCTTCATCTCCTCTCTTGAAGGAGAAGATTAGCCTTCCATATAGAAGGAAGAACACGAAGAACGAGAAAAAGAAGAGTCGAAGAACATAAGACTAGAAAGACTAATTTATTAAGACTTAGCTAGTTAAAACCGATCTTTTATTATTAATCTCTCTCTCCTCAAGTTCGAGACAAGAATATAAGTGAATTGGCCAAAATTACATGAGGCACTTAGGTCCTCTATTTATAGGGTTACAATGAGCTCTAGAAGCATTCCAAACCGCCATTTGTTTCCTAATACAAATAGACTTCTTCCAGAGTCCGACTTCGCCTTCAAAACTTAGAAGGAATTGGCTACAAGAAATCGATTCATGCGCCCGACGACGCATTATTCATGCGTCCCAGACTTAATCAATGCGTCTCGACACTTTCGATCTATCGCCCCCAGACGCACTCAATGCGTCTGACGCTCGATACATCGTCCCGCATTTGCATAAGCCATTTTCTCTTCTCGCTTTATCCTTCTATCCTCTTTTATGGCTTTGGTCCAAACAAATAATCCTTTGGCCTTGGGCTTCCAAATAGACTTTAAAATAGGTCTAAATCGCATCTTTAACAGCTCCAATTCCTTGGCCTTCTTCATGATTGTCCACGGGCCTCCCATGTGATCCTTAATGTTCAATTGCTTCGCTTTTACCCCATTTTCTAATATTCTACAAAACTCTCTTTTTTCACCTTGTAGAATCTTAAAACACAACTTATAAACACTATTAGTTCACTAAGATGGCTAAACAAGAGGCATAATCGAGGGTTAAATAGCACTTTTTGAGCACTTATCATTCATCCAAACAGGTCTTGACGCAAACCCGTATGTAAAACACTTCAACCCATGGTCCAAATCCAACTAACCAAAACAAAACCCAAAAACCAAGGCCCAAGCTTTTATAACCTGGTCCAAAAGTTTAAACAAATGTAAAGACTCAACCTGACCCTTTAAGTCATATAAACCCAGCCCAAACAAAATAGAATTGAAATCGACCCAAAGAAACAAACTAAGTTGTTCCGACCCAAGCCCAACCGATCACCTAAACTGGAAGTGAGACTGATAAAACGTAAAAATGATATTTCTACCTACAAATAAACAATGAAATTCAAACGCAAGTAAAACTAAAACTTTACGAAGACTAATTTATCAAAGATTTCTACTCTCGAATCTATCAAAATAGAGTGGAGTAAAATATTCGTTCCACTCCTAGTTATTTAGCATTCAAAGTTTTCTATATATTATTAGCCCTAGCCAAAGTTAATGAGAGTAATGGTGGGAATTTATACTACGATGTGAATTCAACTAACAAGATACAAATAACGAAATGACGGAAAATACTAAGGTTTGAATCTAGATAAAGAATCGGGGGATGAATCCACCTTGAATCCAACTTAATAAACTAGTATAGATTGTTGTAATCAAATTCTTATGTTCTTACGATAAAAATTGAGTGTTCTAATCCCTAATCATTCATGGCAATATCTACCAACTAATGACTAGCATGTGAGGAAGTTCTACCCATTTTCATGGCGAATCAACTACCTTCTAGAGTGGAATAGACTCTTACAATGATTCTACACTACACAATCAAATTTCATCAAGGCTTCATCAAATCCCTCTAATGGAGGTTTAGTCTTGATTCATAAAACTATCATTTCTCATGGAATTCAAACAAGACATCATATAATGGTTCTAACTTTACTAAATTGACTAAACAATAATTCAAATCTAAATTAACAACTAAGAAATGATTAACAACTAAGAATCAAAATTAGATCTAAGTACTTAAATAAATCAAAACCAAAATTATGAAGAACTAACTATTTTATTGATCTAATGAATAATAAAACAATGATTCAATTAACTAAGTTCAAAACAAGATAATAAAACTAATTAATTTAATGTAAAACTAGATCTAAAACTATGCTCTAATGGTTACTTGCTACCTAACCTAATTATTCTTAAGAGCTAAGTCTTGTGTGTGTAAATGGAGGAGACCAGATCCATATTTTCGTGCATGGGCTGAGGAGCCATATTTTGGGCCGGAAAATCAAGCCCAAAACCCAATCTCTTCAAATTCACGGGGCCCTTTTCAAATTAGATCTGACTTCAGAAGGCTTTTTATCCACTTTTTTCTCCTCTGATTGGGTCAAGGCTTAGACCATTGGAAAGCTCTTTCCAAGCCGGTCGTTTTGATATAAGGTAGGCCCAATTTTGAGATATGAGCCCAAAGATACGGTCTTCGGAAGTTCTGCTGACTTTTGTGTGTTGTTTCTCCCCGCGTTGACTTTGACTGGGCTTTTTAAAGGCTTTTTCTCCTTGAATCTTGGCTTTTAATCACGAATTTCTTAAAGAACCAACCCTTGCTCCTTTATCTCGCCAAAGTGATGCATTTCTCGCATAATTGACTTCAAAGCCTGAAATACATAAAACTTCGTAATCAACATTAACTCTTATTTATTACTCATTATAATTGGTCTAAAAGTATTATTGTTAAGGGGTTAAAACTACAGTTTTGAGCTCTTATCGAGATCGAGCACCGGATCGCGATCTCGGCCGCCCTCACCAAAGACAATAGCTCAAGTTCCAAACACCACCAACTCCTCTTCTTCCCACCCTCATCCCAAATGGTTTGACTCCTTGGACAAACCCTAACACTTTAATAAACATAAAAACTTAATTCATTACATCGATCCCTTTCCTCCAAATCCGATCCGATCGCTACCATTAACAATCATTTCAAGCTTCAAATGTTTCCCCACTCTACAAAGACTCAAACACACCCACTACAATCAACTATCACCAACCAAAACTACTACAAAGATAAATTACATTGATAACCCTTCCTCCAAATTGGATCGTCCGCCATTAACGATCCCTTCAAGCTTCAACAATGCCCCACTGAACACTCAAACACACCCACCACAGCCAATCATCTGTCAACCAAAACAACAACAGTATAAAAGTTCAAACAATACCCGTGACGATTTTTGGGCTCGCGCCGCCATTAACAACCACTTCAGAGTTCCAACAGTTCAATTTCAGAGTTTCAATAATTAAGCAAATCAACATACTAACGTTTAACAAGTTTTAACAATTCTACAGGACGAAAAAAAAAATAACAACAGAAGAAAATGAGCAGCAAAAGTGAGCGGAGACCTTGGACAGTAAAATTATTTCTTTATACACGTAGAACAAACTCTAGGTTCGGTGAAATAGCTAGAAAAATAACTACTCACCTTTTGTATCACGAAAAATAGTATATAGAATATTACGCCAGAAATCCGATCCCAAGCTAGCTAAAAGATGCACGAATTCGCCCCTTTCTCCTTCTTTTTTGTTTTAGTTGGTGTGTTTAGTTTTTAATAAAAAATCTTCTTTTTTTCCAGAGACCATTCTAAAGAAATTATCTACCATATATTATGCTTTTAACTCTTAGAAATTTTCTATTTTACCTAATATCTCTATTCCTAACTATAGAATATTATTCTCTATTATAAGTACTATATTTATTACATACCTTATATTAATATTTTGTTTCACCTTTATTTGAAAACTTTCTAAATATTAAAAATCTCTACACAAAATTTAAAATTCAAAACACTAAATTCCTTTAATACAAATTTCAAAAATATTATCTTGTTTTCCCTCATTTCTCTTTCTATAATAAATGTCAAACCAAATTTTCTAATACATTGATTATGCATTAAATATCTAATCCCAAAAATACTAAATATTGTAAAATAATAATGTAGAAAAAAAAAATAGGGGTTTTACAATGGGTATGTGATTAACCAGCCAAAATTGAAACCATTTTCAAGGCTCCCCCCCCCCCCCCCCAAAAAAAATCTTAGGTAGGCTCCAATTAGGCGCTACCCCTCTCTCGCCTACTAAGGGGTCTGCCTTCAACACACTTCAACTCACCTAGAAATCACGTGTCTCATAGAAAATGTAGTATTGTTGATATCAGGAGTTACCGAGTTAATAAGCATCTAATGAAATCAAAACCTATTTCTAACTGGGTTGCGTTATTTACACCTCTACTTTATGGGATTGGCACCCCACTAACAAAATGATACATGAATAATGGTTATTCGTTTTATGTCCTTTTACACCACTACATATCCGAATGCCCGATAGCTCCACGGTAGTGAGTTGCCGCGAGATCTCACATTCCACAACATCGAATTGCCGCGATATCCCATATTCTACAGCAGCGAGTCTCTGCGAATGATTTTTTAGTTTTTTTTTTCATTTCAAATTTTGAACACACACGACATACAAATACCTCATCTTTTTCTTTAGAGCTTCTCCATACACTCTAAGAACAACACCAAACCCATGAAAAAAAATATACAATTGAGACATAATCTTGCTATCTCGCGTCAAATTTTTTTATACTTTCTAAGAAAGATTTGTAATCAAGTTGATGAAGAAGAGTTTTGATAATTAATACAAACAAAAATTCTATTGTAGTGAACACAACCATCTCGCGACAATTGACTTTTTTTGCAATGACTATAAAAAATAATTTAAAACAAAAAAAGACTCCCGACAACAATTTTCCATGGATTTGTCATCTCGCAGCAACTCTTTGTTGTGGTCATTATTTTTTCGCGACAATTTCTTGTCCATTGGTGATTTTTTATATGATTAATGAAGAAATGCCAATACCTTGAAATTAGTCAAAATAATGCCAATAATCTGATAAAGTGGGGTGTAAATACCAAAAACTCTCTAAATTCCAACACGTTTTTCAGAGACAGCATACTAGCAGCCACAAGAGAATAGAGCCGACCACACGTTTTAAGTCTTTCAAAGAAACAGCGTGGACCTCGTTTGTAATTAATCCTTGTCAAACGGGCGCACGCACAAATCACACTTCCAAGATTCCTGTACTGACCAAAGTCATACCTCAAATTGCGAAGTCAAATGTAAAAAGCTTTAGATCTACGGTCAGAAAGAGTGACAACTAATAAGAAGTGGAGAAGTATAGCTGTTTCGGACAACAGCAGATCATTATCTCCGACCAATACATCAAAGCATTGAATTCTCTTTTCCTACTGACCAATATGCCTCCACTATAAATATATATTCATTCATTCTCTCTCATTCTCTTACTTACTTTTGTTGTTTCTATCTTTCCAAGTTTTCCAGGAGATCAGAAAACCAATCAAATGGCAGCAGCAGCAGCAGAAAAAAAGAATATTACTCTCTTCTCTCCTTATAAGATGAGTAGATTCAACCTCTCTCACAGGTAAGAACCAACATGTTCATATTCTTCCAATCTTATTGCTAGCTTGTTCTTATACTAAAAGTCTAAAATGATGGTTAACTGAACACTTTAATTCTTGTTGCTAATGGATATTCTTAGAGTTCATTTTTGGACTTGTTAGAGAAATGGTTTATATTTGCCCGATGTTTACTAGGCAGTAAGCACATTTGGTGTGTGGCCTAGAAGTGCATGTGATATAAAATATAATGATCAGCTCTAGTCGATCTTGCTTGTAGCTGTTCAGTGTTCAATTTCAAGATCCATACAGGATTATAAATCTTTAGAAAACTTATTGATGGCTTAGATGACTTGACAAGTTTTCAAGTTCTATATGACTGTTTCTTTTGTTCGGAATCTAGATCTTTAATATGTAGTGATACTTGTACTTGAAACTTTTTTTCTTTTTTCTGAAACCTTGAATAGTCAGGCATAAGTTTTATTGAATTTGTTCTTTGTTGGAGGTCTACAGGCACCAGCATCTTGATTGGTCAAAATGGAATATATTATTGTTTATTTCTAAGATTATTTTTATTTAAAGACAGAATTCCTCAGATTGCCAAACAAAGTATAGGTCAACAAAGTCAATTTCAGACTTGGTCCCAACAACTTTTTTTTTTGGTAATTCTTCTTTATTATTAAAAATATTATAAGAAAAGACAGACTAATTAGATTCTTATTAAGTTTACCTAATTAATTATAATATAGAGGATTTTGTTGTACATATGTGCATTATTCTTATGAATACGTCCTTGTATTTTTCTAACTATTGCTTTGTTGTACAGGGTAGTTCTTGCACCCATGACCAGATGCAGGGCTTTGAATGGAATTCCCGGAGCTGGTATGGTCGAGTATTATAAGCAAAGAGCTACTAAAAGTGGATTCTTGATCACTGAAGGCACCACTATCTCTCCAACCGCAGCCGGGTAATTATTTTCTTTGCCTTTTTGTAAGTCTTGCTTTCATTGGGCCCTCATCCCACTTTCTGGGCCCAATAATAATTGTCCCAGATTCCTGCTTCTATATAGTTCTATGTTGTGACTTGTGGGCCAAGTCACTACATGAGTCATGACTCATGAGGTCAGAGATATTTTCTTCGTTGGACTAGTAGTACGGTATTTTTATGAGTTATGAACGTCCCAGCCCCACCCCATTTGTTGTGGTGGCGCGTATTTTTGTAGGGCACTCCAATATTCCATGGTGCATTACTGACACACATGGTGTGCTAAGAAAGGCCATGGTTTGGTTTTTCAGGTTCCAAAAACTAGTTATCCAACCCAAGAGCTTCAATTTATTAGAAGGTAGGAATTTGATGTATAAATGTATAATTTTGAGGACTAATGTGTGATGGTGGCATCAGGTTTCCTCGTGTCCCTGGGATTTACACGAAGGAGCAGATAGAGGCATGGAAGAAGGTTGTTGATGCCGTACATGCTGAAGGGAGTGTCATATTCTGTCAACTTTGGCACGTTGGCCGTGCCTCACATCATGGTATGCTAGAAACATTGAACCAAATGTTCAAAATTCTCTTAACGCACGACTTATGATAGATATACTAATTAAGGCATATGAGATGGAAGTTAGTTAAAATTGTGATATGGATGTTTCTGAATTTTCAATCCATATCAGTTTGTTTGAGCTAATTTACCAACCAGTATGTATGGGATAATGGTTTGTTAATGAAAATTACCTTTTGAGTTGTGTTACTTGTGTACCATGGACCTATATCAGCCTGTCAGGTGGTCAATGTTCCGAGTTAATTGCTGTTCAAAATGCTTTGCCAAGTATCATTAAGTATTGTTACTTGTGTTTATTTCAGTGCTTCAACCGGGTGGGACTGGTGCACCAATTTCTTCAACAGGCAAACCTATATCCGGAAGGTGGAAAGCACTCATGCCAGATGGAACATATGCGAATTATAGTCTTCCTCGTCCCCTTGAGACTCATGAAATACAAGATATTGTAGATCATTATCGTCAAGCCGCCTTGAATGCCATAGAAGCTGGTTAGTATATAAAGATTCATAAATCATAATCGTATAGTTTTACACTTTTACCTCTAGCTTTCATGTCATAATCGTAAGATGGGGGTGGTGGGGAGTGGGGACTGACTTTTATAAAGTATGTGGATGCCCAATAATTAGCAAGTTCCTGATGTGCTGGTGGAAGCAATTGTCTGGTTTTGCTTGTGATGGGTAGGAATTTTGAATGAAAAAAAAACTTATTCAACTGAGACTTTCTTATTACGTAGTATTTACGTACAGGTTTTGATGGCATTGAAATACATGGGGCCCATGGCTATCTTCTTGACCAATTCATGAAGGATGGAATCAATGACAGAACCGATGAATATGGTGGATCTGTAGCAAACCGGTGCAAGTTCTTGATATGGGTAACCCAGGCTGTAGCTGCAGCCATCGGTCCAGACCTGGTTGGGGTCCGAATCTCACCCGCAATAGACCATTTAGAAGCTATGGATTCTGACCCATTAAACCTCGGCCTAACCGTAATCAAGTACCTTAATAAACTCCAGCAGGACTTTGGTATGAAGCTCGCATACCTGCACGTGACACAGCCTCGGTACACAGCTTATGGGCAGACAGAATCAGGTCGTCATGGAACTGAAGAAGAAGAATCAAGGATGATGAGGACATGGAGAAAAGCATACGAGGGTACATTTGTTTGCAGTGGCGGGTTCACAAGGGAGCTGGGTATGGAAGCTTTGGCAAATGGGGACGCGGATCTAGTATCATATGGTCGACAGTTTATATCTAATCCAGACTTAGTTTTGAGATTTAAGGTGAATGCACCCTTAAACAGGTATATCAGGGCCACATTTTATACCCAGGACTCTGTTGTAGGCTACACAGATTACCCATTTCTTGGTCAAGTAGATATAACATCGCGTCTGTAGCCTCTGATGTTATTAACTTATTGTGTGTGCGCCCATTCCCTACCAACTAAACCGAGATTTTTTTTAGCAATGTGATTCAGAGGGTATGGACTGATTAGGACTGGAGATCACCGTAGCTGTAATAGTTCAGCACGCAGTTGTTGGATGAATTCAAAGTTTGTTTCACATGTAAGAAATGGAACTTAAGATGTATATTATTGATGAGTTGATGTAGCATGTTTTAAGTAAAGTTTGGTTAATATGAATGAAGTCTCCGTTTATGCCCTGTTATAACTGTAGAAGAATTTACATGTATATTTATGTTGTAGATGCATCCTCTTGCCAATCCAAAAAAAAAATGCTGACCAATAGAAATCTAATTTCAATGAGTATACCAATACTTTAGCATCATGAACAATTACTTGAAGAAACATTAATGCTGATGACTTCTTAAATTAAGGATTTCATGGCTGAAGGTATGCTCATATGTTTGATAGATATGAAAATGGACCTTACTATCTTGTCTTAAAGTTTCTGAACATCATATGAGAATTGACATTTTCTGAAGCCTTGCTCTCTGCACCAAGTAAAATTTTACCAAGAACATTTAACTGTGTAGTGTGTACTATTACTTTTAATAACAGTCGATATTTTGGGTGACGGCTATGGATGAAAAGTCTCATCGCTTGTTGACTAGGAAGTTTCCTTCTTTTTCCGTGGTCATTTTTCAGAAGTTAGATTCTATAAGGTTTCGGCAACAACTCAAAATTCAGATTCTAACATCCAGAGTAAAAAAATCTGAGATACATCATGGCAGAAATAGTATTATCCCCACTTTTACAGGTTTGCTTTGATAGGCTTGCCGACCCTATGTTTAGGTGGGTTACACATTGTCGTGAGTCTGAACGAGCACTACATAAACTACGAAATTCCTTAGAAATTGTTCGAGTCTTGCTAGAAGAAGCAGAAGAGAGACAAGTAAGAGATAAGTTGGTAAAGATCTGGCTGGAAAAATTCAAACAAATTGCTTTTGAAATTGAAGACGTGCTGGACGAATTCGTGACTGAAGCTTTGCGAGAAAAGCAAGTACTAAAAATTTACGAACGTGTGCAGGGGTGGGGGAGGAATACAGAAGTTGTCAGATTCATTTCGAAACAGTTTACTAACCAATTAAATGTGTTGGAACGGATTCAGGATAAATTAGATGTAATTATGGCAGAGAAATCTCAGTTCCATTTTAGAGAGTTGTGTGGGAGGGAAAGCATCACTGAGAGAAAAAAAGAAACTGGGTCTTTCACAATTGAATCAGAAGTGTATGGCAGAACAGAAGATAAGGAAAAGATGGTTGAGCTCTTAATTGGCAATAATTCAAGTGATACAGGGAATATTTCAGTTATCCCGATCATCGGCATTGGAGGGATTGGGAAAACCACACTTGCTCGATTAGCCTATAATGATGAAAGGGTTGCTGCGAATTTTGAAGTAAAGTTATGGGTCTGCGTGACGGATGACTTCGATGTTGGAAGGCTTTTAAAGTCAATTATAGAGTCAGCCACTAAAAGGAAATGCGACACTACGGTGATGGATACTCTGCAGTCACAACTTTGGGATTCATTGAATGGGAAGAGATACTTACTTGTCTTAGACGACGTATGGAACGAAGATCAGGATCAGTGGGATGAACTGGCAAGTTTGCTGAAATCTGGTGCCAAGGGAAGCAAAGTTATAGTAACTACCCGTAGTAAAAAGGTTGCAGCAATCATGAGCACAACTGCAAGCTACGAATTGGTGGGTTTGTCAGACGAAGATTGTTGGGGTTTGTTCAAGCAACGGGCGTTTGGCTACGGTGAAGAAGAAGAACATCTGAATCTTTTAGCAATCGGAAAGCAAATTGTGAAGAAATGTGGTGGTGTTCCTTTAGCTGCAAAGACAATAGGAAGTCTAATGCGCTTCAAAAGAAAGGAAAGGGAGTGGTTGTTTGTGCAAGAGAGTGAGCTCTGGAATATTTGTGAAGGTGAATGCGGAATTTTACCTGCCCTGAGGTTGAGTTATAATCATTTGCCTACACACTTAAAGCCGTGTTTTGCGTACTGCTCAGTATTTCCCAAGAACTATGAGATAAACAAGGAGAAGTTAATCCAATTATGGATAGCGCATGGTTTTGTACCTTACAACAAAAGCTATATTCAAAGCAGAACAGTTGAGGATATTGGCAATGAGTACTTCAATGATCTATTGGGAATGTCTTTCTTTCATGATTTGAAGCAATGCGAGGATGGAGCTTTAACAGAATGCAAAATGCATGATCTAATTCACGATCTTGCCAAATCTGTTGCAGGAATTGAATTCATGATGCTGGAGCATGGGCATGAACCAAGTAATTTTGCACAAATACGTCACGCATCAGTAATTTGTGATTTCAAGTTATCCATGATCCCCAAAGGCTTGTATGAGGCAAAGAAACTACGAACTCTTCTTTTATTGTCTCCACGAAGTGACTTTAGGGAAGCCCCTAAGAACATCTTCTCAAGTTTCCCATATCTGCGCGTGCTGAGTTTAAGTGGATGTGGCATTGAACTCTTGCCTGCGTCAATCAGACATTTGACATGTTTGAGGTACCTCGATCTCTCTTACACTTTCATTAAAAGATTGCCTGAAGATCTTTGCGACCTCTTCCAATTGCAGAACTTGAATCTTTTAGGGTGTTGTAATATTACTGCACTGCCTAGAATGATGAGAATCATGACACAATTGAGACATCTCAATATAAAGGGTTGTAAATCACTGACTTGGATGCCAGCTCGAATAGGAGACTTAATTGAACTTCAGACCTTACCAATTTTTATAGTTGGGCAGGATGCCGAGAGAAGCCTTGAGGAGTTGCAACTACTAAAGCTCCAGGGTGAGTTGGAAATCAAACACTTGGAGAATGTGAAAAATACATGGGAAGCTGCAGAAATTAAGTTGAAAGAGAAACAGTTTATTGAATTATTAGGACTATCCTGGGGAGAAGATGATTTGGATTGGAATGTGAGAAAGGAAAACAAATCTGAATCTCTTCTATTTCATATGATGAATAAAATAAGTCCCTCAGTTCGACCTTCAGAAAAGAAAGATTGTAATATCAGTTGTGGAGGCAATGTGGAGGAATTGCTTGAATGTCTCCAACCAAACACTAACCTGAAAATGCTGCTTCTGAATGGATATCCAGGAAAAAGGTTTCCATGTTGGATGGGGAATCTTCAACTCCCAAATCTTATAGAACTTGTGTTGTTCGACTGCAGAAAATGTGAACATCTCCCAGGACTTGGGCAGCTCCCCCTCCTCAAGACTCTTTACATGCATGGAATGTATGCTGTGAAGCACATTCGGTTTGAGTTCTATGGTAATAACCCATATAGACCGTTTCCATCTTTGAAAGAACTTACTCTGATAGATTTTCCGAATTTGGAAGACTGGTTATGTATGGTCAGTAAAGAAGCATTCCCTAGCCTGGTCAAGCTAACTGTCAAAAAGTGTCCCAAGTTAAAGACTATGCCATGGTTTCCATCACTTCAGTGTTTGGAACTACAAAATTGCAATCAGGTGATATTAAGGTTCGCATCAGAGTTGTCTTCACTTTGCTCCCTTGTTGTTGATGTAGTCCCTGACTTGATGTGTCTGCCAGAACAATTACTGGGAAACAATCCCGATCTCAAGTCATTAACAATCAGCTCTTGTCCTCATCTTCAATCACTGCCAGCCTCGCTGGGGAGACTTGTAGCTCTTAAATCATTGGTCATTCGTTGGTGTGAGGAACTAACCTCGTTCCCAAAGGAATTGTGGAACCTTGTGTCCTTGGAATCCATGGAGATCAGTGAGTGTCATAGTATAACTTCTTTTCCGGAGGATGGAGTGGAAGGGTTAGGTGCACTTCGGAATTTATCTATTGAAAACTGTAACAGTTTGAAATGTTTGCCCATGGTAATGCGAAGCCTCAAAGCCCTTGAGCACTTAACGATTATGTATTGTCCGAAGCTAGCCTCGTTTCCGGTGGATATGCAGCACCTCACCACCCTTCGAAGTTTGAACATTTTAAGCTGTCCAGAGCTAACATGCTTACCAGAAGAGCTTCAACATGTCACAACACTTCAAAATCTGGAGATCCGTAGCAGTCCTGGACTAATAAGTTTACCAGAATGGGTTGAGAACCTTGTTTCACTCCGCTCTCTAGCCATTTCTGACTGTCATAATCTATCCTATTTGCCGGAAGGGCTGCAACGTTTAAGTGCACTTCAACACCTGTCAATTCAAGAGTGTCCTAGTCTTGAAAAAAGATGTGAAAGGATTAGAGGTGAGGACTGGAAAAAGATATCTCACATTCCGCATATCTACATTGGATCACTTGGACTGGCGCAACAGGATATTGCAAGCAGCTCTTTAAATTGATTCCAGAGTTTTGTTATTCTTGTCCTTAATAGGTATGTCACTTTTGCACCTTCATTCCGTTTGTTACCTCTTCGTTTCGTTTTAATCTTGTACAGTTTTGCATTTACACATCCAGTGTATATCTCATTGTGGTTTCTATCTGTATGGTCTAGTTTCTGGCCTTTGGTTCCTTGCATTTTGCTGGGTGTGTCCAGCATCAAAGTAGATTCGTCATAGATATTTTTGAATAGATGACAGAAAATCATTACGAGAAGAGATAGTAACTGCTAAGAATGAGTAAGGCGAAAAACAGGAGAACGTAAAGGAGAGATATATCATTTTAATGTTATTATTTGTGGATTCAGGCGTGCGGCTTTCATGCAACCTGTAGATCTTTAGTTAATCTTAATAAAACATTTGCTTGTTGATTATAAGTTTTTATCCAGAGTTCCACCAGACTGGATGCATTGTTTGAAAAGCATTGACAACAATATATGGTTGTTGCAGAATCACCCAAGTGTCATCAAATATTAATGTGAAACTTTCCTTCCAATGTTCATCACTTCATGCTATAAACCCCTTGCACGATTAAGTAATATGTATGTGTTTTACTTGCAGGCTGATTCATCAACTGGCTTGAATCAAGCGAAACTTCTTAAGAGTTGCCATCTTGCTCGATGATGTATGTTAACTCTTAGAAGTTAGAACTATGGCACTTGAAGTATATTAAACCAAAGGGTATGAGTCTGGGGGCGAACCACGATCAGAAGCGACTCGCGAGTCAGTGGTAACATATAACCTCCACCCGAGGTACTTTCAGCATGTCGCACAAAAGAGTTCGAAAATGGTCTCATTATTACATGCGTATTCTATTGTGAGCTGGATAATGTGTTCGTACAGTTTGATTTAAAAGCAGACCATGTAACTGTATCTAGTATATCTGTAATTCTGTATATCGTCCTCCAATATATATTTGGTCGTACTATAATGGCCTTCGCCTATCAAATTTGTCTGTTTTTTTTATGACATCCCATCCTATTAGCGTCGGGGCACAGTGACACTAATTATTATTATTATTATTATTATTTATGTTTTGAAGAAATCACCCAAGATGAGGGTGGGGGTTTGGACTTTGGAGTGGCTCCAGTTTATTAGGCTGAGGCCAATGCCCCTATCCCCCAAAAAGTGGAGTCAAAACTGTCTGTGTTCACTCTCTATCTCCAAATTACTCTATATATACAGAGGAATATTGAGAGTACGGAGTCGTTTTGCGCAAGTTGATTTGGCGCCATATATAAAATAGAAATTGAACAAAACAATGATTTCATTTCTTGATGATTCTAATTACAGATCACTTGATATAGTAGTGACTTTTGTTAGTTATCATTACAGAAGATAATAACAGAAAACAGTTACACTCACATAGTTTGTTACTGATTCTAAAATTAGTTAATTGTCTATGCTGAGTTGTCCTTCATTGACTTGACTGAACTTGACTGCTGATTTCTCAATCCTTAATCCCCCCTTCAAGCTGAAGGGAGAGGATTGAACTGAAAGCTTGGATAATAAGTAATTGAATCTATGTGAAGAAAGTCCCTTTGTAAACAGATCTGCAATCTGATCTTTTGTACACAAATACTGTATTTCCATAACTTTGTTAACAGCCAACTCTCTGACATAATGGTAATCAATCTCGACGTGTTTAGTACAGGCATGGAAACCTAGATTTTTAGCTAAGGAGATAGCACTGATGTTATCACAATGTAGAAGTGGAGCTTTAGAGAGTGAAATATGTAAATCTTTGAATAGGATGCACAACCAGTAGATTTTTGCAGATGTGTGTGCCAGAGAACGATATTCAACTTCAGTCGTTGAACTTCTTGCAACTATATGTTGCTTCTTGGCAGACCATGATAGAAAACTTGTGCCAAGAAAAACACAAAACCCAATAGTACTTCTTCTATCCATTGGGCAACCTGCCCAATCAGCATCTGTGAAAGCTTGAATGTGTAAATTTCCTTTCTTATACCAAATGCCATGAGAGACGGTACCTTTTATATATCATAAAATCTTTTTTGTTGCTGCCATATGTGTAGATCTAGGTTGACAGATGAGATTGACAGCAAAAGAGATATCAGGCCTAGTCCATATAAGATATTGCAGTGCACCTACAATAAACCTATATGATGTTGCATCAACGAGAATTTCCCCTGTATGAGAATCCAATTTGTAGTTTGTTGAAATAGGTGTGGGAGAAGGCTTGGCATCCAGCACGTTTGATTTCTTTAGTAAGTCATAAGAATGTTTTGTTTGTGAGAGAAAAATGTCAGATGAGCTTCTATGAGCTTCCAATCCCAGAAAATAGTGAAGAGATCCCAAATATTTTATTTCAAACACTAAGTTGAGCTGATTTATGACTTGTCTTAAAACTTGACAAGAACTTCTTGTTACCAATATGTCATCAACATATACAAGCACATAGGTGACAGTAGAATTCTCTCTTTTGATAAAAAGAGAGTGATCAGCTTCTGAAGTATGAAATCCAAAACTAAGCAATGCTTGATATAACTCCTTGTACCAAGCTTAAGGAGCTTGTTTCAGGCCATATAGAGACTTCAAAAGTTGACAGACATGGTGAGGTTTCATGGGATCTACAAACCCCTTTGGTTGAGTCATGAAAACTTGCTCTTTTAAGTGCCCATGTAGAAAAGCATTAGAGACATCTAATTGCCTTATTTCCCAATCATATTGGACTGCAAGAAGACGATAAGCCTGATGGTAGTAGGTTTAGCAACAAGACAAAAAGTTTTGTGAAAGTCAACTTCACTGATTTGATGAAAACCTTTTGCAACTAACCCAACTTTATGTTTATCAATAGAACCATCGGCCTTTTGTTTCTACCTAAAAATCCACTTATTGTCCACGAGATTCTGATTTGGAGAAGGTGGAACCAAAATCCATGTGCCTGTCTTAATAAGAGCATTATATTCATAAACCATTGCATCTCTCCATTTAGAATTCTTCACAGCTTCAGTAAAGCAAGTGGGAGTAGGTGGTATTTGGGAAATAGTAGTATGTAGAGCATGAGGAAAAGGGTGTTTACTCGCAGCAAGACCTTTTGGTTTAAAAATTCCATGTTTTGCCCTTGTAGACATTTGATGAAAATTGGTTGGTTTTGAATTAATAGGAAGAGAAGATGTTGATGAAGCTGAAGTAGATATTGGTGAAATAACAATGTCAGAGTTATTAATAGTTTTAGAGATAAGTTTGTAGAAGGATGAAATAAATTCAAAATAAGATGAGGAATCATTAGAATCAGTGAGATGTTTGAATGGAAAATCTAGTTCATTGAAAACAACATGTCTAGAAATGTATACTCTGCCTGTAGAGAGATCAAGGCATCTGTAACCTTTATGGTTAAGAGAATACCCTATGAATATGCATGACTTTGATCATAGTTCAAGTTTATTTGAGGTATAAGGCCTGAGCCAAGGAAAGCACATACAACCAAAAGTTTTGAGCATAGTATAATCTGGAACTTGATTATGTAGTTTTTCCCATGGAGATTTTTGATGCAATGAGGTGGAAGGTAATCTATTTATGAGATATATTGAAGTAGAAAATATTTCCACCCAATATTTTGAAGGAATGCATGATTGGGCAATGAGAGTTCTAGACATATCAAGTACGTGTCTATGTTTTCTTTCCACTACACCATTCTGTTCTGGTGTATGTGGACAAGTGAATTGATGTTTTATGCCACTTGAAAGAAGGAAATCTTCAAATATGGTGCTGGTGAATTCACCTCCATTATCAAACCTTAAACATTTGATTTTAAGATTGAAATAATTTTCTATGAATGACTTAAAAGCTTTAAAGATAGCATAGAAATCAGACTTAACAAATAAAGGAAAGAACCAACTGTATCTACTATAGTCATCAACTATTGTAGCAAAGTACTTATAACTTTTTATTGATGAAACAGGAGAAAACTCCCAAAGATCAACATGTAAAATTTGCAAAGGAGCAACTGATTTACAAGTGGAATTATTAAAATGAAGTTTTGTACTTTTGCCTAAAGCACAAACATCACAAAAGAAAAACTTAGATGGTGAAACTACTTGAACAAATTTGTTTTGAATGAGCTTTTGAAGAGTAGCATGAGATAGATGTCCAAGTCGAGCATGCCAAGTTGCAGATGATGCTTTGGTTGTAATGAATGCATGATGTTGACTTGAAGGTAGTGACTTGGATGTGAAATGAAGTGGATAAAGACCATTTTCAGTTGGGCCTTGAAAAATCATCTTCCCCAATGCAATGTCCTTAACCACAAATGAACGGGGAGAGAAAATGACTACACAATTGTTATCAGTAACAAATTTGTGAACACTTAAGAGATTGTGGGTTATTCTAGGAACATGCAAAATGTTATTCATGTGAAAAGAATGTGATGAATTGGAAGTCTGAAATAAAGAATTACCAGTATTATGAATTGAAAGACCTTTACCATTTCCAACCATAACTTTATCCTTGCCTTTGTAATATGTATGGAGAGAAATATTGGAGAGGTCTGGTATGATGTGGTTGGATGCACCAGTGTCAGCATACTAATAGGAATCATTTTGATCACATGAATTGTTGTTAGAAGAACTTGGAGGATCTACAATATTCTAATCACATGAGTCATTGAAGCTGGCAAGCATTGCTAGCTTAGCAGGTGGAATGCGACCCACATAGCTATGGTTCATCCTATTGTGGCAGTCAAGAGCCACATATCCAAATTTACTGTAAATCTGACACTGTGGTCTACTGCTAGAAGAAGAGCTAGAAGCATTGCTATTATATCCATTTGATGAACTATTGTTATAGCCAATGAAACTTGGACCATTTGAATTGTTATTGCCTCTGCCAGAATTATGGTAACTTTCTCTGCAATTGCCACCATAAGATCCTCTTCTATTTCTTCTATAATTGTTTCTTCCATTTCCTCTATTGTTTCCATAACCACCTCGGTTGGAATTGTGATTATAGAACTCATGGCTGCAAAAGCTTGATACATATTTTCTGAACTTAAAGTACCATTGTTGCTTTCAATGGTAAGTTCTTCACTAAGAAGAATATTATAGAGTTCATCTATCAGAACATGATCATTATTTGAACGAGTTCTAATGGAAGTGGCAAATGAGCTATATTCATCAGATAAACCATTGAGGATATGAAAGATTGTATCTTCTTCAGGTAGTGGTTCCAGAAGCTGCTAGATTATCAATTATAACCTTGATATGTTGTAGGTATTCACTCATTGATAATGATCCTTTCTTAAGATTTTGAAGCCTAGTTTTAAATTGGCTTACATGAGCTCGAGAAACTGTTGAGAACCTTTTCTCCAAAGTTAACCACAACTGTCTAGAAGTTGGAATTCCCACAACATAAGGAAGCATATCTTCACTTAATGTTGCGTTTAACCAGATAAGAAGCATTTGATCACGCTTGATCCATGATATATATGCATGATTAATAACATTTCCATTACCAGTTGTAATAATTTGAGATGGACAAGGATCCATACCTTCAACTAGACCAAACAAATCATAAGTTATGAGAATAGGTAAGAATAACGACCTCCACATTAGATAATTGTCCTTCTTGAGCTTAATTGACACCATATTAGAAATATTCTGAAAAGAATAAGATTGAGACTGTGGTGGTGTTACCATTAGTAAAGCAGAAGAATTAAACACATGATTCTGGGTTGTGAATCCTTGATTGTGCATAAAGGGATCTTGATGCTGATTTGATACATTAACAGCTGGAGATTGAATACCAAAACGAACACCTTGATTGAGTGGATTGATCCTTTGAGTTGATTGTAAAGAAATACCAGGTGGAACTTAATTGAACTCATTAAAACCAGATGGAACTTGATTGAATCCATTAAAACCATATGTGAATCCATTAAACCCAGATGGAACTTGATTGAATCCATTAAACCCAGAAGGAACTTGATTGAATCCATTAAAACCATAAGGAACTTGATTTTGATCCGTTTGAATTGAACCGGAGGCTGTAAGAACATTAATATTTTGACTTTGAGATTGAAAAGCCAGATTTGAAGCGTTGGTTGTAGAAGTATTTTGATTTTGATCTTGCGATGCTGGAATTGGAGCAACAGCTGTAGATGGATTGATATCTCCATTGTTTAACTGAATTGAATAACTTATATTGATGTTTCCATCATCAATTGGTAAGTTAGGATTTGAGTTCATATTTATTCTTGAAGAAAAATTTGTTGAAGAAGAAGGTAACTGATTCTGATTTGTTTTTGCAATTGTTTAAATGGAAGAAAATAGGATTGAGCTTGAATTCGTTAATGGTGGATCAACACCATTTGGTGAAAACTGCTATGATACCAAAATAGAAATTGAACAAAACAATAATTTCATTTCTTGATGATTCTAATTACAGATCACTTTATATAGTAGTGACTTTTGTTAGGTGTTGTTTGTTTTTTGACTTTTCAGCATTCAGAGCTTCTGAATCATAAGTTTTAAGCATTAAGAGGTGTAAAAGTTGTTTCAGTGATCAGTAGCTAAAAGTGTCTTCAGCGTTCCACGCCTAAGGTCTCGCTGAATGCTGAAATTAGAGATGTTAAAGTACGGTTCCCTTTTTGCCCTCACATTTGTCTCTCCAACTTTGAATTGAAAAATCAAAATTTTCTTCAATGTCCACCAATAGTCGACATGTATAATAACCTCATCTCATATTTAAAAGTTAAAACAATCATTTTTCTTAATAAATAATAAATAGATAAATGATTTATTATTAGCCGAAATAATTAAATAGATAAATGATTTATTATAACCTCATCTCATTTTTCTAACTAATTAGCCGAAAAAATAATAAATAGATAAATGTATTTATTTTTGCTTCTATAATAATAACATGTAATTTAATTTAACTTGGTATTTTCATATATTTTGTTTTTATAAACAATTAAGTTGTGCTCAAAATAGATAACAACGGGTGAAATTGTCCAAATGATTTATATTCAGTACTCAGAGCCAGATCATTCTGACGGAAAACAAACATGTATTTCAGAGTTCAGCAATCAGCATTCAACATTCAGAAGATTTGTCATTTAACATTCAGCATTTAGCATTCAGAGGCTCAGAAAAACAAACGACCCCTTAGTTATCATTACAGAATATAATAACATAAAATAGTTACACTTACAGAGTTTGTTATAGATTCTAGAGTTAGTTAGTTGTCTATGCTGAGTTGTCCTTTATTTACTTGACTGAACTTAATTGACTGCTGATTTATGAATCCTTAATTATATATTCAACCAAATTACTCCACTTTAACTGGCGTTGAATGGAACACTTTTTCTCATTTGCCAGTTGATCTAGAGTAGAATGTATCCAAACAAATTACTCCACTTTAAGTGACGAATAATGGAACACTTTTTCTCATTTGGCGCTTGCTCGTTTAGAGTATAATGTATCTAACCAAATTACTCCACTTTAAGTGGCATATTATGTTCCAAACCATTAGACCAAAAATCATACTATACTCTCTATCCTTAAAACACTATTTTTTTGAGTTTTGAGATATAGAGTCCCATACCATTGGACTCAATATTAAAAGAAACAAAACTGATAATAGGTTACAAGAGAGGGACATCAATCTTACATTCTTATCCCTACAAACTATTGAATGGCTAGATGCGTAAGTTTCCTAATCCACAATTATCCAACAATAATAATGATTTTTTTTGCTGCTCCTAGCTTAGGCACCTCACTCAGTGCTTCGAAATCACCAAACCTATGATTCATACTATTTAATTTTGCTAGAGCATCAGCACTTGCATTGGTTTCTCGATAAACATGTATAATAGTAACCTCATAATAAGACATAATTAAAGTTCTTGACAAAAGCCAAGTGTTATAATAGTATCACAACACATCTGCTTTACCACCAACCTAATCTACCAAAAGTTACTTGTATCTTCTTAAATCCCCGAGTGATGCAAACATTGACACCCTCAACAAAAAAGCCAAACACTCCGCCAAATTACTACTCACTACAACAAAATGTTTATAGAAAATTGTAAATGTCTAATTTTATCCCTTGTGATTAATAGGACATTACACCAATGATTAATTAAGACTTAGTTCTAGTTTGGGTGAAGGAAGGAGATAGTTTTGATCGATGGAAATGGTTGTTCTTCGTGGGTAAAAAGATGCCTACGTGTCCAGCACTGTGTGTGATAATAGAATTAGGAGTGCTGGAATCAAGCCAACTTAGCTCTGAGGGTGGATTTTATAGACATTGAGGGTGTGCATATGGTATGTAAGACATGTGTGGTGGTCTAGACAGATGTGCGGTTGAGATGAGCACGTGTGTAATAGCTCTAGGCGTTAGGTTGTTTGAGCTGGCATAGGGCGTAATGATAGTGAAACCACCGTAATGATGATAAATAGCTGTAATGATTTGGGTATTACGATGGGTAGAGACCTAATGATAATGATAACAATGATGAGAGAGTAGTAGGTGATGATGTCATGAGGCGAAATCAAGTGTTGAGTCATGAGATGTTGATCTCGATCGAGTGAGCAAGTGCTCGTGTTCTTATAGTTGATCTTGTGGAGTCGTTGTGTGTGGACTATGTGCATCACGTGCTTGATAGATGTTCCTTACAAATACCAACATAACACACCCATTCACATCTCTAATAACACCACCACCGCCTCCTGGATCTTGAATTATTAAGAGAATAACCATACCATCAAGATTAAGTTTTATAAAACCTGATAGGTTTATTCCACTTCACCAATATGACTATCTTTGTTGGCTCACTACCCCCTCACTATCCCACTATGAATACCAATGTTATTTAAAAGATATAGAATACACATGAGATGTATTGAATTTAATCATAATATAAAGATTTATAACCCTTAACCATCTTTCGACCATTTACTGAAAAAAAAAAAAAAATGTCATCTCATTTCTTGAGCTTCATAATGCATTGATTGAGAAGAGGAAACCTCGATCTATTTCATCAAACTGTGTATACATTAAATAAAGTTTTCCTAAATAAGCGGAATGTGATTCATAACTTTTGTTGATAAGAAAGTTTCAATAGGAAGTGACTCTCCAAGACAAATCGGGGAAAAAGTAACTCTCATAACCAATTTTTTTTTTTATATCACTCGCAAGGACGGGGTAGATGAAATGTCAAGTATATACCCTTAACGCGAAATTAAAAATGGTTCGGGTAGATGAAAGGTCAAGTATATCCCTGACGCGAAATAACAAACGGCCCTGTGTATATATATAAAACAATCATTAAGTTCATACTTAAATCACTGTTCATACCTCAACATAATGTGTGGTTAGTAAGAAGTATGAACAATCACTGTTCATACATCAACATGAGCTATGAAAATCACTGTTCGTATACAACAATAACATAAAGGGGTAAAATCGAAAAATATTTATTTTAGATCAAGGCTATTTGTCCTTATGGGTTATTTTCACTCGAAAATTGTGTTTAAAAAAAATGAAAGTGATTTTCACCTGAAAATGGGCAAATGGGGCCTTGGGACCAATTTCTTTAAAGTTTAATATCATAAAAGCATATTTGATCTTCCAGATTCCAGGATAATCTTAAAGCTTTTATTCTCGGGTCACGGTATTGACACCCCATTTTATGGAATTGGCACCCCTCAATTAATCACATAAAAAAACACTCACGGCAAGAAATTACCGTGAGATTGTACAATCTACAACATCTGGTTGCCGCGAGAGCGCACAATCCACGGAAGGTTGTTACCGTGGGTCTTTTTTTCTTTTAAATTTTTTTTAATAGCCATTGTAAAAAAAGTTAGTTGTCCGAGATGATTGTGCTCACTAAAATAGAGTATTTGCTTGTGTTAATTATCAAAACTATTATTTATTAATTTGATTACAAGTTTTTCTTATAACATATGAAAATATTTGTTGCAAGATAGCAAAATTATATCTCGATTGTACATTTTTTTTCTTCTTAATAGTTTTGGCGTTGTTTTTGGAGTGTATAAATAAGCTTTAAAGAAGAAAATGAGGTATCCATATGTCGTGTGTGGTCAATACGCAAAATTTGAAGTAAAAAAAAACAAAAAACACAAAAAAAAATGTTTCGCCTGTGGGATATGAGATCTCGCAGCAAGCCGATACCGTAGAACTATTAGACATGTGGGGTGTAAAGAGACATATAAGAAATTACTATTATTGTTTTACTTTTTGCCAAAGGAGTGCCAATCCCATAAAGCATAAAGTGGGGTGCCAAGACTTTCTTCTAATTTATTCTAAGAACAAACCGTTATTTTTTTTTCTTAATTTTACTCAATAGAAAATTGGGCCTTTTACTGCTCCATAGTCCATGTCTAATCTGGCCCTTTTTTTAATATGGACCGGGTACTTTACAATATACATTTGGGCTTCTCTTTCACAATAAAAACCTCCCACCTCCAATTTACCCAAAAATTTCGTTTTTTTTGTTCCCAATTATCTCAAGAACCCAATTTTCCCATTTTCATTAATTTGATGTTGTTCTAAGCAAATATATTTGTTACAATTAATTACTTCAATATATATTTAAAAAAAAAAAATGGCAAGTCCAACACGAGAACAAGCAGTGTCACTTTTATCCGCTGCAAAAAACCATGGAGATTTAGCAGTCAAATTATCTTCTTTAAAACAAGCCAAAGAGATTCTATTGTCAATCCAACCTTCTCTTGCTGCTGATTTGTTTCCTTTTATTCTTGACCTCAACACTTCTTCTGAATTTCTTGTTAGAAAGTTTCTTATTGAGTAAGTTTTTTCCAAAAATTTCATCTTTTTTACTATTTCGGAATTTGTTTTTGGATTTCGATTAGTTCAATTGTGCAATTGTATTCTTCTTTTTATTGTTAATTGTGTGGAATTTGAGTTTTTATTAGGTTTAGGGTTAGTTAGAAAGTGAAATGTGTGATTGAAGTTATCTTTTGGAAATGTATTTAAATGCAAATGTGATTCGCACAATGTAAGAGTTGAAATACAAAAATAGGGCCCCATCTATTTTTGATATCTGTGTGGATTTGGCAAAGAGGAAAATATTTGTGTGTTTTTTGTCTAATACTTATAAAACCAATGCATTTTGGCAGGTTGGTGGAAGAACTTAGTTTGAAGGTGATGGACCAGTCACCTGCGTTGATGCCGATCTTATTGTCACTTTTAAATGATGATGCTTCTGTTGTTGTGAGACAGTCGATTGTTAGTTCCATGCGTATCTACTGCAGCAGCTTGGAAGAAATGGCACTACAGGTCATTTTCCTTATCTTTTGTTTTTTTATAGTACTTGAAATGTTATTCTTTTTCTCTCAGTTGTGTCAATGAATGGGTACACAATAACACAACGTTTATAACACTGAGAAGAATTGTAGTCACAATAACTGTGATATAATGTGTTGGAAATTTATTGTACTTGATGTTCCATAATTTACAATAGCATCGTTCACAACTAGGCTCGGGGAATCTTCTTGAACAGGCATATTCAAGGTACATGAGGTCAGTTTTCAAATAGGAGAGTTTCCTGTATTTTGTTCCTCTTCCTTGAAATCAAACTCCCAGGTTTCCACCATATCTTCTATGAACTATTAAGTATAGATCAAAATCCATGTGGCCCTTCATCTTTTCAATGCACTGTAGATCAAAATCCTTGGTGGCCCTTCATCTTTTCAATGCACATGTTGTTTTTCGTTTTCTAACATGCCATATCGTCTGCTAATATATCTCGATGCACTTTCTTTGATGACCGCAGTTTCAGAAATCTGGTAAAGTTGAAAGATGGCTTTACGAACATTGGACATGGATGATTAAGTTGAAGGATGCTATCTTTGGAATTGCTTTGAAGGTAAGCCTTAAGCCTAAAACAATTACTTTAAAGAATCAGAATCTGTTACTGACTTTATGGAGGATTTCAACATTTGGAATCATACGCATTCAAAGAATCAAAGGTGCCTGTGTGCTTCTTAAATCAATAAATTTTAAGGGATAAAACTGTCCGTACCGACTTCATCAAGAAGAATACATTTTAAACAAACTCAGTAGTAACTCTTCGTTTAGAGGATGGGACTGTGGATATTGATTTGTTTCTATCTCTCCTGGGGGGGGGGGTGGATAATTTATGATACTAAGCATTTTTTGCCACTAGCTTACACTCTCTCTCTCTCACACACACACACATTTCACTTGCAAGGAGGCATCATGAGAAAGAGAAATAAGTTTTCGAGGTACAGGTCTTTGCCCGCTCCATCCATTTGGTTCATTAACACGTTCTTTAGAAGACATAGTCAAGAAAGGAATGTGCCTTGGTGAATTCATTTTGCATATCGTTGACAGCTACTATCTTACCACGAATATTTTGCATGGGCTGTCTCCCTCATTTGAACTTTTCCATTAGGGTTGCAAATGTAGTTTTCAGTTTGTTTTCCATCTAATAATCATTTTATAGTGTTCAGCAAAAACGAAAAGAGAAAAGGCTAACTCAAGTTTATGTTGGACTCAACTTTGTAGCCTGGTTCTGTTGGAGTGAAGTTGCTAGCATTAAAATTTGTGGAGTTGCATGTTTTACTTTTTACTGCTGATGCCAATGGTTTTGAAACATCCATTAGAGAAGGTAACAATGTAACTTATTCTCATAACATAAACTCTTTGCTCATTTCCTCTCCTGGTCCTTTTGGCTTAAGCAAATTCATCAACATATTAATTAGCCTATGTTTTTTATTGTTTTCTTTAACAGGAAAGAGAAAGAGGTTTAACATTTCGTTGGTGTCTGGAGGCCATCCAATTCTGGATCCAGCCTGGCTTGCATCAGAGGCAAACAAGAGTCTTGGCCTTTTGTTGGATCTGTTTCAGTCAACTAATGCTATCTGCGGTTCTCAGATGATCGCTGTTATTAATTGGTGAGTTTGACTCACTCTTTAGTACGTTTTCTTAGCTACTTTAACTATTTGTTTGTCTCTTTTGTTTTATTTTATCGCATAAATTTGTTGACATGCTATTTTATTTGAAATTTGCGAGTTTATTCAGTGGCTGTATTGGTTATATGTGATTTTGGTTTAATTGGTGAAATTCTGGTAGTGGACAAGATATGATTTCAACTGCAACATTGTTATATAGTGAAGAAGTAAGATTCAGATAAAGTTTTCAAGTATTCATAAGTTTGCTTTTGCTTGTGAATAATTATGATTATTTTTATACTTATTTGTTTCTACCAGTAACATTCAGTATCATTGATGTGAGAAGTGTTATGAGGCTCCCTGGGGGTGGAGTATGAATTTTCCTCTCATTGATATAACTGGGATGATGATTTTGGTAAAATCTTTGTTATGTTTGACTCTCCGCCATCCTATGATCATTTTTTTTACCAGTCCATGCTCTATATTCTAGAGTTGAGTTGTAGCTTCTGCACCCAATCTGGTTACTATTTATTTGGATAAGCACATTTTTCTCTTTTAAGTTCTTGGTTGATGGAAATTTCCTCCAGATGAGAAAAGGATCTGATTCTTTAGAAGAAATTTATTATCACAAAAAGTACAATTTGATTAGGTCATTCTGTACTTCTCATAGAATATGCGATTGCAATTTTTTGATGGGATTTATATGTTGCACAAATAAGTCATGTAATACTAAGCTGTTGTCGGGCATTGTATGTACTGTGGTGCTTTTTTTGTTCCTTTTGCTGTTTCTGTAAGAATATTCAGTCAGTTTATATACACGTTTTCATTATTAAATCTCAGTCACAGATCTCCCTGAATGTGAGATTACTACCGGCTACTTTTAGAAAAGAAAAAGTAAAATCAGCCGCTAGGTTTATTTTCTTTTTTGGGAATACCCTGCATGTCTTACCAGTTTGGTTACATGTTTTCATGACTGATGCTATTACCTTAAGAGAGATATTTGCCTTAGGTTCGTACCAAATCATGTACTGCACTAATATTTCAAGGCAATATTATTTTTGATGAAAGCTTTCAAGGGATTTCTGTAGTTTGTAACAGGTTCTTTCAAATGCTTTCTATGTCACTATGCGGCATGCTGACCGGCTTTCTCGTTTGGAGTTAAGCACCGTATGGTTTTGTGCCTGAATAGCTACGTCGATGGTTCAAACTAATGGGAGGTAGTTGGGCTTCAATGTATAAAGCCACACTTCGTATAACCACGAAGCCAGTAACATTGTCCAGCTATGGTTTTGAAATTTGAAGGATGGAATTGCCATCCCCACGCTGAAAGAATTTTCATTTTTCATTTAGCTGCAGAGTCTACATTGTAAACTGATTCAGAGATTATATGCTCTACTTTTGTGGGAGTATCTCCTACTGTATGTTGGATGCAGCTGTTGTTTTGCAGCTTTGTAATAACTATTTGTAGAAATTGACACTCAAAATTCATATATAATAATCACAAAGTATTTCTGGCATATTAAAGCTCAATGATTAATTCTCATTAAGTCCTTATAATAATATATACATATTTTTTTCGGTTGATATAGTTGTGGTTGACTTGCTGTTCTTTTTAGGTGTGCCTGTCTTTTCATTTTCTTTCGTCTGGTGTGATTTGTTTATTTTTTCCATTGAACAGCATTTTTACGGTGACACGTAATAGCTCTTCACTAATAGGTTCCCCTGGAGACTTGAACCTGCGACCTCTGAGGATGTAATGCTATGGTAACATGTTGACTACCAACTTGTCGAAAAAAGGGCGAGTTGTATGAAAAGCACCAAAGAGATTTGCTTTCAAATTGAAGTAGTTGTCAATATGGTACCAGAGGTGTAGCGTAAACGGTGAATTGATATGTTTCTGACAGGCAATTGTCAGAGTGAAGTCCTGTGTAAAATCACAAAGCACAGGGAGAACAAGTTGACGTTATAATGAAAGCTAGAGTAAGCTAAAAGGTGAATGGATATTTTCTGATAGAAAATTGTCAGGGTGAAGTCCTGTATAAAAAACACACGGAGAACGAGTTAAATGATATATTGAAAAATAGAATAGGCATAGGAGAACAATCAAACCTGTTACAGTAGACAATAAATCGTGGCGTAAATTGGCAGAAGATAAGCATTCAACACATAGAAGAAGTAAAGTTCAAGGGGACACTGTAAATTTGTATATGAACTGAAACTCTTGAAAATTTCACATAACTATGTTTTTCAGAATTCACAGTTAAATCAACTTTGAGCTCTAACCGTGCTGATTTATGGTGAAAAGAAATGAAATTGTGGTTTTCCTTTGGAAGTATAGGGGAAATGCATCATAGTGCCCAGGCCTTCTATATTGTCGCCTTGTGACTTAACACATAGTCTGTGAAGGAAAGATGGAGCTTCAGAGTAGACTTCTATTTTAAAAACTCTGAAGCCTGCAACCTGCAAGCTGAGGAAGCTTATGTTATCAGTTTCAGTAACTCAAATCTTTTTTAGATGAATTATTACTTCTGCCACTGTTTCATTCAACAGATGTCAGCAGTAAATGATTGCAGGATAGTTGTGGATGGAAATTCTTTTATGAAATCCCAATCTTTTGTAGGACACATTAATAAGTTTCAGAGTATTGCAGTTATTATTTTGAGTACTAAGTTTGTCAGTATTGCGTTTCCCAAGCGTATAGTACACTAAAGGAACCTTCACAGCTTGCAAACTCTGTAGAGAAAGGGCTTGCAGAGTATGCTTTTCGTTACTTGATGTACTCACAGAATGTTTGCTAATCTGATAGTTTGTTAAGAATATTACCTATATATATTGAAATGACAAATCTAAACTCTTTGAGGATTTTGATCACCATACTGTTATTATCTAGGAGGGAGTATTCCAGTGACTTTATATGAAAACCCGTGAATCCTGTAAATAGGTTGGTGTTCATTTTTGTTTGGGCACTAAATTCCTAGGTTCTAATCTTGCTGTTATTGTGTGTTCTGATTAGGTACAGATGACCTGATGCCATATTTGATATTGCAGACATTCATTTAACGTATCTCTTTTCTTTTTTAAGCCGTTTCGATTTGTTGCAAGTGAATAATCACACCCGTACTGCAAATGTGTCAATATTTGGCAAGTAGACGAAGTTCTTATTCAACAGCATAGTGTTGTCTAGAACTTCATCTTAAGTTCAAGTGATACCTACAATTCTTTTTCCTGACACTTAATTTTGCAGTTTAGACTTTAAAGAAACGGTAGCTTACGGAAACTTAAAGAAGAAAAAAGAAAAGAAAAGGCAGTGTTTTCTGAAAAATAGTTTTTGTGTGCACCTTTGGCAATTCTTTCTTTCAGTGAATTGTTCTGACAAGGCAAATGAGGTGAAATGCTAAGATTGCTAACTATAGGTGTCTCAAGGCAAAATGACGGGTCTGTAAGATCCCTTCTTTCAGTGGATTGTTCTGATGAGGCAAATGAGATAAAATGCTAAGATTGCTAACTGTAGGTGTCTCTAGGCCAAATGATGGGTCTGTAAGATCTCCTTTTGGTAAGAACTTAATATTTTGGAGTTTGGTCAGATCTTGTAATAGATATGTGATATGCGTATATATTATTTGGTGGTGGTGGGAGTGGATGAGGCATGAATTCAATGTGTTTGTACACGAGAAGAGGGTTCTCATGTCAGTCGGAGTATGATTTATATCTCCTATAACCTATTTAGCCGTTGGTTGGTTGAGTGAACAGGGCCAGGTTCTTCTAGCCCAAGTAACAGTAAATAATTCTTCAGCTTCTTAGGTTGGAGATATATTGGTGCAATTCAGTTGGGCACATCATTTGATGAATTCAAAAGAGTGGCCCTTTCCGTGGGGAATCTGAGTTGTGCTGTGCTAGTCCTGGTCGGGTGGTGGTCTTTTTACTCATACCCAAACAGGGCCATTCTTGGTAGGGGATATGTAATATAGACCGATTTGCACTCATGTGAGCTGTTTGGTTGGAACGCAATAGAGCAGTCTTTCTGAGTACAGATATGGAGACCCAGAAGGTCATCCTAGCCATAAAGTGCACTTTTTGGTTATTGGAGCAAAGTGTTCATTGATCTTATTATACCCTTTTTGATAAGTTTGTAGCTAGATTTAGGGTTCATGTTTATAGAGATACTTGACTGTGTGAGCTGTTTGGTTGGAACGCAATAGAGCAGTCTTTCTGAGTACAGATATGGAGACCCAGAAGGTCATCCTAGCCATAAAGTGCACTTTTTGGTTATTGGAGCAAAGTGTTCATTGATCTTATTATACCCTTTTTGATAAGTTTGTAGCTAGATTTAGGGTTCATGTTTATAGAGATACTTGACTGTGGTGTGTGCAGTTTGTGATTGTGTGGTTGGTTGTTCTCTTGTTTATATATAATTTTTCAACTTCACCTTTTTTTAGCAGTTGTAGGTTTTCTCGACCTACTTTTTCCCTTGAGGAATCAGACGTTCACTACTTGCATGATTTTAGTTTGTTACACTGAGCGACTGAGCGTATTGTTTGATTTATAAGTTATAATAAACAATTTTTTTCTAGAAATCCAAGGAGTTCAATTTAATCGTTCAACCAACACTAATATTAGAGATGATGCTGTATTGACTTCTGTGCTTATCTACATCCTTTTACATTCCTCATGACTTTGTACGTGCATATGAAATTTGAAGTATTTGTAATATCTTACTGCTCATTTCACTCTCGACTAAGTATGTTCTAGTAGTTGACCTAAACCATGTTTTTGACAGTCTTGCAGCCATTGGAAGGAAGCGGCCCCTTCATTATAAAACTGTTCTTTCTGCACTCATTGGCTTTGATCCCAACTTGAAGACGCCTAAAGGTGGCCATGCCGCTAGTATCCAGTATTCATTAAGGACTGCATATTTGGGGTTTTTACGGTGTACACATCCAGTAATTATTGAGGTAATGATATTTCATCTATTCTGTGTAGTAGTGTTATTAATGGGGTAATTTGCATCCAAACTACATCATCGATAAAAGGTGGAAACTACAGAAAATCAATAACAATGTTAGTGGCCATATTGGATCAATCAGGAGAGAGATAGAGAGTCGTAAATTAAGAATGTGAGGCTTGCAGGAGATGGAGGATGTTGAAGGCTGGTGGTGGTGTCTGGTTGGCACGGATTTGAGGGGTTCAGAGTCTGGTCAAATTTTATTTTTGTGTCGTCGGTCTTAGCCTTTTGGTTAGGTTAGAGGCTGTAATATTAGAGAGGGGGTTCCTGTAGGTGTATCATGGTTTTGGGTGATGGTCTTAAGGTATTAACTGCTGGCTAATCCTCATGTTTTGATGTAATTCTCTTTCGATTACATCAAAAAATGTCTTTTAGCTATCAACAAATATATCGACAACCTTAACACTTGTTGGATTGGTAGCACATCTTCCTGCTTCAGCAGATTTCTTTTATTACTGCCTACTAGACAAACTTGTTTTTTGGTTCATATTCTCCTCTTCTTTATTTTACCAATTCAGGTTCTATAAGTAAATATCTAGGTTTATAGCTAACGAAAATTTATCATTTAGATGGGAGGGATTTCATTGTATGCATCATATATTCCTGGCAAGTTTTATTTATTTTTCATTAATCTCTTTCCGGATTGATGGGGGTTCAGTCACGAGATAGATTACTTGGGGAGTTGAGAGGGATGAATGCTGGAGATGCAGCTGATCAAGTTATAAGGAAAGTTGATAAAATGGTAAAGAGCGGTGATCGTGCTTCCCGTGATTGTAGATTTAGCAAGGTAACCGGTTTTCCATCTGGTCATGTCATTGGACTGACTTTCTGATAGAGTTTCATTAATCAGTTTGTTCTCCATTTTCTGATCATCAGGAGGATCAGCTACCTGCTACTGGGGACTTCACAAAAAAAAGGTCTATGCTTCTGGATACTGAGGGACTGAATAGCATTGATGACCCCCCTGCAAAACGGTCTTGTTATGGTCCTGTAGGAAATTCGAGCCTAATGCCAACTGATTTTGGCCAAGATGACATTACTTTAAATGGAACATCTCAAACAGCGCCCTTTTTGGATGGTAGTTTTACTCCTGTTCAGCAAATGATTGCCATGATTGGTGCTTTACTGGCGGAAGGGGAAAGAGGTGCGGAATCACTTGAAATTTTGATCTCAAATATTCAACCTGACCTGATGGCTGATATCGTCATGGCTAATATGAAACACTTGCCTAAGAGTTGCCCTCCCTTAACAAGTAGACTTGGGAACAATCAAGTAACTTCGCAGGCATTATCTTCAAGTACTCCATCACCAGCTGTGCCAACGGTTGCTTCTACTGTCTCTCTGCAATCTCCAATTTTCACTTCACAAGTTGCTTCATCTTCTTCTTCTAGGACAGCAATGAGCAATTCATCTGATACTACCTCAACTTCTAATCTTCCTGCAGATTTAAAGCGTGATCCACGAAGGGTAAACTGGCCAGCATGTAATTTTGGCGTTTACTGCACCTTTATACATTTGTGATTTTGTTTATTTATTTTTTCTTTAAATTTGTATGTTTCTGAAATCTCTTAAAAAATAAAAAGGAATCTTGTCTAGAATTTCAAATTTTGTCCTTTTTATTGAATTTTTATGGCCAATTATTAAAAGACATGTTGAGGATTAATGTAGTCTTGGTCCTTTCAGGATCCTCGCCGCCTTGATCCTCGGCTTGCACCATCACCTGTTGGTGTGCAATCAGTTCCCTTGAAGGAGGATGTCGGTGATGTACAGTCTGGAATTGTTGATTCAGTTAATTTAAGTAGTCTTGTTTCTCTACCTGTGGTGACTAAGCATGACAATGGTCCACAACCTCTGACATGTAAGAATGACATAGAGATTTCAGAAATATCAGCAACTATCTCAACTGATCAACCGATCACCGTTGAAAGTTTGGAGGTTATGAAAGGTAGGGACATGGACTTTGGTGCAGAGGCCGTTGCGCCTTTGCATACTGCGCTTTCTCCTGATCACATTATGGACCAGGAGACAGTGACATCAACCTCGGATGCCGTTGTTACAGAAAAGCTTGACGATTATGTGCTGGAGTCTGATCAGGATTCCCCTGCTGTCTCAAGTACATCTGCCTCAGAAGAGACATCTCATGATTTACCCCCTATTCCATTATATGTTGAGATGACTGAAGAACAGAAGTGCAGTGTGAGTAAGATGGCACTTGAGAGAATATTTGATTCTTACAAAGAAATACAATCAACAGGATATGGCCAGACACGCATGGCGATACTTGCTCGTTTGGTGGCACAGGTAGCTTATGCATGTATATTAGTCACTATCTCCATTGATAGGTATTTTTGTTCATATTTTTTTTTAGTTTTCACGTTACTTATTGGTATTCTGAACCTCTTGTGACATGATCCATGCAAACCCTTTCACTGTTGCACTATGAGGAGTTAATAGTCTGCTTACCACACAGATTAGTCCAGTATCTCAGAGTTTAATTTGCACGAAAAGAAAATCTAGAGTTAGGGGGATAAGTAAATCCGTCCCTTTATCTCTGTTTTTTTTTCCAGTTTTTTGGGGGATAAGTAAAGACAAACAAATCATCCTAATGGTTCTCAGAGAAAGATCCACCCTTCCTCATGAAGGGAAAAGTCTGTTCAAGGGAACTATTTTGTCTGTTACTTTTCTGATAATATGGCTGTTTGAATCCTCCTTGCTCTCCAGTCGGAATTGCATCAAATAGAATACATTTCCTTAGGGTACGAGGTTTGATCTTTAATGTTTATTTTTATGGTAGATATCTCTTATATTGCACTCTGGTCCTATCCTCACGTTGGCATTTCAGAACTCCTTGGACAAAGAAATTGTGTAGACATAACTACATAAGAATGATAAGAGTTGGCATTAATTTTTGATTTTTTTCACTCTTTAGAAGTAGAAAATTTAATGCACATATGCACACATGGCGAAAAATAAGAATCATGCTGGGGTTAGACAGACCACAACTAGATCAGATCATTTCAAGACTAACTTCTCAGGCAGACCTACAAAGGATGAAAGGGCTGCCTATCTTCTAGCTTGCTTTTCTACTTCTAAATTCTAATGAATCTTTATTCATTGCTACCATAGCTTATTCTAAACTCAAGATACTCTAGGGATGTTTGTTAGATTGTTATACTACTGTGAGTACTGGATATTGCTCTGCTTATTACTTTTATGCATAAATAAAAGTTGCAAGTTCTAAACTCTCGCAACTTTTGATTTTTGATCTGCATATTGGTTTTTTTTTACTTAGGGTGAATGGAAAGCACTTAAAAAAGTTTCAAGTGATACTAACTATTAAAAGGAAATGAAGATATTATGATAATATGTTGTTTGAGGGAACAAGATCATGATTATCATGTTGTCTTGTTAATGTGAACAATTTCGAGGGGACAAAGATGATAAAATTAAATTTCCTTTTCTATCACAAAATAATGAGAGGAAATAAAGATATTAGCAAAAAAGTGGCAAAAGCACGTGACATGAGGAGCATGTTTAAGAAATTAGCAATATTCAAAGTTTCACTTGCAACCCAAGCACTTCCCAGGGTATACTGATAAGCATTGAAGTTTATTAATATTGAGTTATTGACTGACAAGGAGTATTATAGATAGGTAAGGTACAGTGATGTTGCAGATATATAGAAGTGTTATTAGTATTAGACTATTAGTGTATGATTTCATATTATCTCGTTCAACTTTTTTATAAGCTGACTTAAGCTGATTGAAGGAAACACTTTGGCTGAGGGAACAGTACCATGAAAATAATGTTGTCTTGTTAGGCTGAACCACTTTGAGTTCTTGTTAATAATTTGCAGTAATTTAATTAGGGCTGTTTGAAAAATCTAACCTCATGTATCGGGGTCGTTTGTCACCTTTCATCGATAATACATCTAGCCAAAATCAGGTCTTCTTTCAACTTTTAAGCAACTTGAAACTTGTGATCATTTTCGGAAAAGTAGTATGTGTTTGCTTTATAATGTGAGATACTATTGATAGCATATTACACATTGATATTGATTGTATTCTCTCTCTGCAGACAGATGTGGACGAGGATATTGTTTCGATGTTGCAAAAGCATACGATATTGGACTATCAACACCAGAAGGTACAAAATTATAATTACGCACACTTTTCTGTTTTTCCTCCCATTGTTGGTGGAAGCTTCTTATAGGAACTGTGGTTCATATTTTTCGTCTGAAATATTTTTAAAAATTCGTTGGTCATGACCAGATTTCTTGGAATCTTAAGGACCCCCACCTTACATTTTGATTTTGCAGTTTGACTGACCAGAATGTGTTGGTAAAAATGATGAGGAACCTTAGACGTATATCTGGAGAAAAAACGTACCGAACTACACAGTCACTAAAATCTCTTGGCGCACAATTTCTCTTGTTTTTTAGCGTTGGACTTTAATCATGGGACCAAGTGCTGCAAAATGAATGTGGCATTATAATGCAATAAAAATATGGCTTCCTGGTCATCTTATATATTGCATTTTTCCTTTCTAATTTGGTTGTTGATTAGAAAATTCAAGTGTTGCATTGGCTGGCTTATGTTTTTCACACCCTATCCATGTCCGATTCTTTCTTTCTGCTTCCATCACTCTAATTAATGTTGTTGGCCCTTTTTTTATATCCTTTACGTAAGAAGAAACTGTAAAGAAACAAATTGATTTCTATTATGTACGTAATATCAGAAATTGTCAAAGACAATATGGATTGTGATAGATTGATAAGGTCAATGCACTTTAGCACCTAGATACTGCTAAATCGATGGATTATATACTTTAATACAGTTAATGTACTTCAGAATTTTTCCATTCATTACACCATTTTGGTTTTTGTTTTTCCAGGGGCACGAACTCGCACTGAATGTCTTGTACTACCTGCATACCATAGTGGTCTCAGCCATAGATGAAAGTTCATCATCCGCTGCCAATACATATGAAAAGTTTCTCCTAGCTGTGGTACACAATTTTGCTTGTCCAAAATTTTAAATTGGTTATGTTTTTTACTTGTCAGTAAATAATTGCACTTTTTTGTGCAGGCAAAGTCATTATGGGATAAATTTCCGTCTTCAGACAAGTCATTTAGTAGGTTTCTTGGTGAAGTTCCTCTATTGCCTGAGTCTGCTTTGAAACTGTTAGAGGATCTTTGTTATTCCGATGGCTCTGATTATCATGGGAGAGATGTGCCTGATGTTGATCGTGTCACTCAAGGCCTTGGTGCTGTTTGGAGCTTAGTTTTGGGACGCCCACTTTATAGGAAAGCATGCTTGGATATAGCCTTACGGGTACTTTGCTTATCCATACTTCTTGACAGATTGTTTTCATGCTATACCATTTTGAAGGGTTGTTCTGTGTTACTTATGCACCCTTTTTGTTTTTCAAATGTTAGTGTGCTGTTCATCCGCAAGACGATGTTCGAGCAAAAGCTATCCGACTGGTATGTGGTGACGGAATAGTTGGATATTATGGCTCGGACTCCTAGAAAATTGTATAAATGCATTCGGTATCCATTATTTGTGGTGTGATTGTTAGTGGGTTGATATTGGGTTTTGTATTTGCCAGGTTGCCAACAAACTATATCCACTTGGCTATGTGTCAGAAAACATTGAGCAATTTGCAACAGATATGCTGTTGTCAGTTGTTGATCAGCAAGCTCCAGATGCGGAGACTTCACAAGCTGGATACAACACGCAAGGAATGGAAGAAAATGTATGTTTTTCTCTGTTCATCCTTCGTCTTTATGATGTAAATTTGCCACGGATGCAAAACACGGTTTACGCAGTTAAATTGCAGGGTTAGACTTTCATTCATAAATCCTAAGTCAATAAGTTGTACAATTCATCACAAAACACAGAGAATCTATACCAAACGTTTCTTAACTTATCAACTCAAGAACCGAACTCTGTGACTCTGTGTACACGTGATGGAGAATGTGGTATTTATAATTAATCACTTCTGCTAGCCAAGTAAACCAAATGTAATTTGAAAACCTGGAAGAAAAGAAAAAAGGATTTCATCCCAGTCTAATTAGAAGACTTGGATTAAAAGAAAAAGATGTCTTTCTAATTTCTACTCAATGCACTAAAGTAGGAAAGAAAGTTATTTGCTGGAAAATACAGCAAATATTAAAAAGACGTAAAACTAGTCCACGAACTCACGAAGTATGATTAGTAGAATTCTGGTTTCTATCCGCTGCACCATGTACCTTGTGACACCCCAAATTTCGACAAAATCGGATAAGAATGTTTGTACCAAACTTCTCGATTTCCGAGGTGTGAAAGCATTTCCAAAATAAACAAACTATTCCCACCCCCTAACTGGTCTAAATATCCTAACACCCTATATGTCATTATTATTATTTTTTATTATTTTTGGTTTTTCCGTGTGTTTTACATCCAGGTGGGAGGTCAAGAAACATCAGTCAGTGGCTCTCAAAATTCAGAAACCGGAGCTTCAGAGAATGACTCTATGAGAGGCCCTCAACAGGTTTTGCAAAGTTTTTCAAATGTATCCGTCTCTCAAGCTCAACGCAGGATGTCTCTGTTTTTTGCTTTATGTACAAAGGTTTGCCTTCACTGTTGTGTCTTTCGAATGGATTCAGTTTGAATATTGGAGGGGATCATTAAAAGATAACAATCTATTACTGGTATATATTGTTTACAGAAACCTAGTCTTCTTCAACTTGTTTTTGATGTTTATGGACGCGCTCCCAAGATTATTAAGCAGGTTCCTCTCGTGTTAACTGGATTCTCTCTAGCTCTCGAGAAAATTGTTGGATTATATTCTTTCTGTGTATCAATCATAGCTAGTTTTCTAAAATTTTAGTTCTGCAACCTTTTGAGGTGTTGCAGGCTGTCCATCGTCACATCCCAGTTCTTTTGAAGAATCTTGGATCATCATATTCTGAATTATTGCATATAATTTCTGATCCTCCGCAAGGAAGTGAAAATCTTCTGATGCTGGTATATTCTTTTTTTATACGGCCTCGTTTCCTTAATTTTCTTTGAGATCCTACATAATCTTTGATGCCATATTAGCCATTTGTGAATGATTTCAATTTATTTTATTTTTTCATCTGCAAGGTCTTGCAAATATTAACTGAAGAAACAGCGCCTTCTGCTCAACTGATATCCACTGTTAAATATTTATATGAAACTAAACTGAAGGTACTCAACGCTCTCCGAGCTTTTTGTATCTGGTTACTTGTCTGTGATGAATTTTCTTAGGATTTGATTCTTGTGAATCTTTGTTCCCTTACAGGATGCTGCCGTTCTTATTCCAATGCTATCACTTCTGTCCAAAGACGAGGTTTTTGTTACAGTTTATTATTATTATTTTGCTGTTTATACTTGTATAGTAGAATAACCTGATTCTCTTAAATAAATTCTTTGGAGTTGATGCCATCGCCACCACCTCTTTAGAGATATGCTTGTAGTTCATCTTCTCCAAATATATTTATGCTATTCCATTTGGAATGGATATGGGGGCCCATGCCTTTTTGCATGTACAGTTCTTGCATGAAAATGTTGCCTATTTATGCTATCACATGAAAATGTTGAAATATGGCCTTTGGCATGTACAGGTTTTGCCTATTTTTGCTCGTCTTGTTGATCTTCCACTAGAGAAGTTTCAGGCTGCTTTAGCTCGAATTCTTCAGGTACATTTATTTTCATGTGTTTTTGTTATGCATTCGTCCTTATCCATTGAGCAAGATATTCTATTGTCACTCTCTGTCTCTCTCTTTCTGTGTGTGTGTGTGTGTATTGTAAGCTTTGGTAGGAGAGTTATATTTGATTCAATAGCAGATAGTCTTACTCTGGATATTCAGTAGCGTTTAGTTAATTTCTTTTTGTGTCTATGATTGTGGTCAACAACTTTATGGTCGGTTTAGAAGCTCCTTAGTGCCTGCTAACCCATATGATATCTTTGGAACTTAGTGCATGGTCAGATTGTAAATAACTTCTAAAAATAAAATAAAATAAAAAGATTTAAGATTGCCATGGAGTTGAGTTCAAGGGTGATGGCGAAGGCTAATCCATAATCCATATGATATCTTTGGACCGAGCACCTGGTCAGATTGAAGATTGCCCCTGGAGATGAGTCCAAGGGTGATGGGCGAAGGCATTCCCCCTCTGTCAGCAATTGTTGCTTGTACTTAATCATATTTTTATATGAATGATATTTTCCTTCTACCAAAAATAAAGTTTCTGGCTTCAGCCAATTTGCTACATCTCCGATGTTCTTGAAGACGTAATTGCTTTTGGGGGCAGAACTCTTTTGCATGGCTATATGGTGGGGGAGAAGCAATGATGGTTCTACGGAATTGAAGAGCAGACCATCTCTTGGAGCAGTGGGGTTTTTTTGGGGGAAAATGATTTAAACTTTCTGAAGATACCTCCTACCTCATTAAAGATTTGTGTGTTTAGATGGAGGGATCTAACTGCTAATTCTACTGGGTATTTCATGTTATGTTTATTGGAGATGTGACCCTATTTTTGTTCCCACGTTTTTGTTCCATTGTACAAAACCTAAGTTATGCCTTGCTTCTATCAATGAAAATTGCTCTCTTAGTTTAGTGTTTAATGGTTTTGCATGACAGGGTTCAGCTCACACAGGTCCAGCATTGACACCAGCAGAAGTGTTGGTTGCAATTCATGATATTCATCCTGAGAAAGATCGAATTCCACTGAAAAAGGCAAGTTTCCCTGTAAATTTTTGTTTCAATTAAATTTAGTTTTTGGATAATACTTGGGGTATGCATGAACTTCAGAGTCAACCCAAAACACAACAGTTCATGGATGACTGTTGTGGGTAGACTGACTGTCTACCAGATTGGTTACTCGAGCTCAATGTCTATTTGTTTACTTACAGTCTGTAAATCATTTTCATGTCGATTCAGATAACAGATGCTTGTTCTGCTTGTTTTGAGCAACGTACGGTCTTTACACAGCAGGTCTTAGCAAAGGCCTTAAACCAGCTGGTGCGTACACCTGAAGCAATATGTAATGTGCTTTAGTTTGTTTTATGTTTCTGTAATGACTGCTTGTTTTTCAGGTTGACAAAACTCCTATTCCTTTGCTTTTTATGAGAACAGTTATTCAAGCCATTGACGCTTTTCCTTCTCTGGTAAAGTCTGTTTCATTACCTTTCTCTTGTTATCGTCCGCTCTACATTTTTTAATTATTTTTGGCTTGGGTATTGTCATGAATTTCTTGAGTTACTGATTTGCCTCTGAGTCTCATGCTTGAGAAATTACTCTTCGAAGTGATGTAATTTATCTCAAGGTGCTTGTCTTCGAGCTTGAAATATGTTAAGAGATGATTCTGATTACCATCCCTTGCTTATTTTTCCAGGTTGATTTTGTAATGGAGATACTCTCAAAGCTTGTGAGTAAACAGGTAAGCAAAGTAATGTGTATTTCTACATTTACTGCTTTATTTGACTTTGTGGTGGTGGTGTGTATGTGTGGTGGTGGGGGGTGGGAGCTGTGGGGAGATACCGTATATGAAAAACGTGATTTTGTTGTGGTGACATATATGTTTTCTTCTTCCTGTATGTCAAGATTTGGAAGATGCCAAAATTGTGGGTGGGGTTCTTGAAATGTGCATATCAGACACAGCCACATTCTTTTCGCGTGCTATTGCAGGTATTTTTATGGTTGGCATCCTGAATTGCAGAAGTTTGGGTTACCCTCATAGACTTGTTTCATTTTACTTTTTCGTTGTTCTATTTGTTGTTTGCAGTTACCTCCCCAGCAGCTTGAGAGTGCTCTGAATAGACATGCTAACCTTAGAGGTCCACTTGCTGCTCACTCTAGCCAACCCAATATACGATCTTCATTACCAAGGTAATTTTCAAGTCTATCTGGGAAGCAGTACGTTCATGTTTTAAAAACCAGCACACAACTCGCACACAACATTTTGTTACTGGCTTTCAGAAGCCTGTTTGCCTGCGCATTTTTGGAATTTCAAATATAAGTAAGGTCATAGCAGAAAACCGGGGTGATGAGTATTTTTATTGCTATACAAGAAGCACTTGCTCTAATGTTTCAGCAATTTATTATAGACATTTGCTTCTGTGACCATAGTGGTGTTTGTATAATGGAAGCGTGGCTTCATGGTTCAGATGATGCTTCACCTCTGCAGTTCTTAACTATCTCACTTCCGAATGAACTGTGTACCTTTTCTCTAATGTGCTACATTCGGGTACCTCAGTTCTCTGTGTTGTAGATAAAATAGGACAGGTATAATTCACTAAAAATGTTCAAATGTGAAAACTCCTGTCGTTTTTGATCATTCCTAATGAATGCTCTCTCATCAGTGAGTTTAAGTCGTCTGTACCTCAGTTACCAAAAAAAAGTTCCCTGTGTTGTAGATAAAATAGGACAGGTATAATTCACTAAAAATGTTCAAATGTGAAAACTCCTGTCGTTTTTGATCATTCCTAATGAATGCTCTCTCATCAATGAGTTTAAGTTGTATCTCGAAGTTAGGACCCATTTTTTTCATGGTCACAACATTAAGCCTTCGATAATTATATGCAAATTTTATCAAAAGAAAACTACAGATAAACATACAGTTGTGGTCGTATGTCATTACTAGTTCTAAGGAGTAGTCTGTACTTGGGATATAGTATGCAGTCAAATGTCACATTGTATAGAAAACTAAAGAGTTTCATGGCAGACATCTGAAAGAATTGTAGTTTTCAAATCTTTTGTGCTTTATATAGAAATTTCCTCCAGATATTGCTATTATATGCATGCTGCACCATTCTTCATGAAGATACAATTTAGTAGTATTTTGGCGTTGGGTATTGTCACTGCTCCACATTATTGTATACTTGTGGCTTTGGCATCAAACAGTTAAAAAGGGATTATGATGTAACTTTATTGTATGAAAGCAGATCTACGCTGGTGGTTTTGGGTCTTGCTTGTGAATCACAGACACAGAAATCGTTTCTTCCATCTGCCTTGCATGCTTCAGAAACGAGTTCATCATTTCATGGAGCCACATTGACATGAAACCTATATGCCCAACAAAGGCTGCAATATTATCAGCTACACTTCGATGGCCAGACAAATGCTAATCCTCAACTGACACAAGGAGATTTGGCTGCAGGGAGAGATTGGTATGGGATAGATATATCAATTAAAGCAATGCCAAGTTGAAAGATTTTGTTCCCTGGCAGCTTCATTAGTACTGAGAAAGAGGTTTCTCTTCCTATGAGAAAGATAAGTGAAGCTTCCCAGTAGCTGCTCAGGGCAACTTATTCTTCAGATATTTGCGGGGAAATGTGCTATAGTTGTATCCTATTTATTTGCATTATTTCACCCCGGGCTTTATCGCGTTCTTCTACCCCTACTCAATTCGGAGCATGTCAAATAAAAGCATGTCTTTTGGTAGGGTGTGTAAGTGTGTAACGTGTACATTTTTTCCTTTATTAGTTAATTAAAGTTAAGGTCTAAGATCTCAACTCTCAAAGGGACTGTTGTACAAAAAGAAAAAAAGAAAAATTGCAGTGCTGTACGGTCTTTCTGCAAGTTTGTAAGTTAGATGTGCTTGGCCTGGTTAGGAGCATGACACATCTTTTGTTGAGTAAAATGATTGCCTCAGAATCGAGGTAAAACTTTGTGTTTGCTATTCGAACAGGAATAATGAGGATGAGGGACAACTTACTGTCGTAGAAAGTTTGTCAGACAAGGCGTTCACCCAAATTCCATTCACTTAATTAATTTATTAGTTTTTTTTTTTTTTTTTTTCCAAAAATTTGGGGGTCGGGGTGGGGGTGGCAGACGGGTCTTTCTTCTAATTTTGTACCACCCCTTGAGTAAACCTGGCACAGACAACATATCATAGCGTTCGAAAAGAAGCTTATTATTACCTTGAATTCCGACGTGGAAATGGTTACCGAAGCATTATTCACTTTTTTGGACGTGCCTTGCCAATTACTAATAACTCTACGTTAGAACACCATTCTCAATTTAAGCAATAATCGTATTTTCTATGGCATTCTGTTAATAGTTCACTTCCTCCAAACATCTCATTCGACTTTGCTTTATCCCATCTCCTACTGAAGATGGAGACCTTCAAGTATATTTTTAAAATTCCTTCTCCACTCTTTTTTGGCATGATCAGTTATCGATTCTGTCTCATGCGAAGATGATGCTTCCAGTCTGTGTACTGTGTACTGATCGTGGGAACCAGATAACTGATCCCTCCCTTGGACTCAAACGAAACTGCATAAGGGACAAATACACATGATAGGCACAAAACTGAACTGATGCCGTTTGTATGAAAAGGAAACAAGAAGAGCCCCCTGTTAATATGCAGCAATGACTAAATCATATATTAAACAGGTGAACACGCATTTTGAAGTTTGTTGTGTTGCTCAGCGTGCGTTTTTGTGCTTTCAGATAAAAGGGGTTCAAGGATTCCCCATGTTTCAATGGCCATTGGTCACGACAATCCCCATACGTTGTGCCATAAGCCCATAATACAAATGTTACATTCAAGGATAGGGAAAAGAAAATTAAAAACTCTCGAGCATATTGCCTCCTTGAGGTTCCCCTCGCTGAAATTAACATTGGAGAAGCTCAGCTTCGCGGGATCCCAACTTGATGAATCTTCAAAGTTAGATGAGTGGCTCTGGCAGGATGACTGCATCAAGTTTCTTATCAGTCAAATTTATGACCTACCGCATCTGAGACACGTACCACTTTTTTTTTCAGAGTACCACTTTTTTTTCCGAGTGTTTGTCGATTTTGAAAATATAACAGTACACGAACAATATCAACTCTGAGAGTTTCCAGAAAAAGAATATTGAGCAAGATACAAATCAATTCTTTCAGTGTTGAGCAAAAGAATATGAACACCATAAATGACCATTCTTCCACTGTTGGGTTGTTTCCAGTGATGCTATATAGATATATACACCGTTGGAGACAACAAGGGTCATGATGATTATCTGTGGCAGTAGGAATCGCTCTCCATCAAACACATGATTCAGGTGCTGTCAGGTTAATGTGCAAGACAATGTAAGACCACAGGTGAATTTCATTCAAGGAGAAAAGAGGACTGAATATTAACATAGACTGCAAGCTTGGGCATTATCTTTTCTATCAGACCACAAATAGTGACTTTAATTATGTCCCTGTCTGGTATAATAAGTTGGAAAGAAAAATCCACGTTATGCTTGTAAAATTCATTGTCATGAGTGGATCTAGTCATCTAGGTTATACAGTAAGAATCCTGTGAACTACAATTGCCAACAAAAACAGAATATCCACTAAAAGCATACTAATTTACTAATGGTTGGGGAAATATAGAAGCTCAATTGTATTCTTTGATGAATCAGAATCGAAGTGTTAATAAGAAAAACTATGTTGGCCTACAAAATTAATTTTCCCCTATTAAGGGCGGTACAAATCATGTCACTGCTAAGTTCAGCAATCACAATCTAATAAGCAAAATAAACGAAATACTCGGCTATAAGAATTAACCTTTCTGTTTTAAGGATCTCAAAATTGTAGTTTGTCAGTGAAGGGGTACAACAGTAACAAGGTTCTTCTGAAGGTGCCATCCTCTGGGATAAACAAAATTACGACCTTCCAAATGAAGATGCCAATTCATAATCCTTAAACACTGATAAGGTATGGGTTCCATCTGACTCTCATCTTCTACGATCTGTTCTATAAACGTAGTCTCCTAGATATACAAAGTGCACAAATACAGCATTAGCAGTTGAAAAGATAGATTAGTATTAAAAACATTTAAGTAGAAAATAATATTATGGTGTGGAAAGTGATCAGAAACAAATAGAGGATATGAAGCATACTTGAAAACCTTCTTTGACTGTATCTAGCTGTCGTATGGAATCTGAAGTTGGACGGTGCCATCTCTTAGGGTTCCATAAGATGGTGCTGTTAAATGCAAATCCTGACATATCAACATGGAACCTTCGAAGTTTTTTACTTTTTTCATTTGTATGCCATCCAATTACTTGACTACCATTGCATACAGGACCTTCCAGTATCGCCTTGTTTTTGCTTGGTGCAAGCATAGCAACAGGCCAAGTGCCAAATCGGCTGAAAATTTACAAAAATGGAAAATTATTGAAGATGCAAGAGAAAACACAAAAAATTACAATCTAAAGGCTCATTGAAACATGCAAGAACACATACTAGCCTACTTGCAACCAATGGAAGTTACATGAATTTGCCTGATAGATGACTAACGGTATAATCTTGCTGAAATGATCTTTTGTCCTATTTCTTCTTCTAACATAAACAATATAAATACTACAAAAAATGATAAAAAATAATAATAAAAAAATACCTGATTTCTCTCAAGCTCTCAAACAACGCAAGGGCATAGACATTATCATCATCGGCAAAGTACACAATCCCATCAAGCTTGTGGTGTTCAATATGCTCAAGAGCAGTATTCCTCTGATGAACCCCTCTATCTTTTACATTCGTCGAATTCTTCATACACACAAGATGTCTATACATGACACCCGTTTTCCTCAATATCTTCGAAGTCTCAATTGATTCCTTACTCATCTCCACTACAATCCACAAAACCGGAGGCGGTACAAGCCTCAAAACTTGACTCAACCGATTCAAAAAGTACGCTTGCATTGCCCGATTATAAGTTGGTGTCACAATAATCAACTGCTTCCTTGGACTAAAAAAACTCAACTTGTCATCTTCCACTTCTGGTTTAGTCTCAAGAATTAAATTCTCTAAAACAGCATTTTCTCTTCTAACAACATTATTCAAATCCATTTGAGCTCTCGTCGAAAGTTGTTGTTGTTTAATCTCAAATGAAAAATCTTTACTTGTAGTAATATCATCGAAAGGACTAATAAATGGAATCAAACCAATTACAAAACCAAATGTAAAACATATCAAGAAACGTTTCAATGACCATTTCCAAGTAAAAAAATTACCTTTCTTGGGTGGGTACCTTTGAAACAATACCCAAGCTAGAAATCTACTGAAACATAGTAAAAATCTTAAAAACAATCGAATAAAAAACATACCCAAAGACTTCAAACTACTCGAAGTCGATGACCCACCATTGTATTGATACTTATTATAAGCTGGTGACTGAGCTCGTCGAAATGAGGCCATAGCTCGAAATGGATTGAATCAAAGGTGATTCATTTATACATTATCTGAAGAGATTGAAAGAATGGGCTTGTTTTGAAATTGGAATTGAGTAAAGATTGTTTTTTTGTATTTATTGGAGAGAGAGAAGAAGGGGCAATGATTTGGGCGATGATGATGGAGGTGTGTACTCAAAAGTCAAAATTAAGACAGTAGATGGACCACACCTGGTCTCCTTCAGTTGACCAAAATTTATGGTGGATTTGGGTCCATTTCATTGAGCCATGTGTTTTGTGCGTAAGTGCATAAAATGTTTTCTCTCAGCATTTCGTACTATGGCAGACACTGTCCAAGAATCGATCAGTATTCTTTTTTATTTTTATTGTTGAACTCAAGGATCAGTCATTTGCTTCTTTATGTTCATCAATTTCTATAGGTGTTCTTCCTACAATTCAAGTACATGGATGGCTGGAATGCTGGATCATAATATAATGGCCTGAACCTCTCTAGCTGGATATAATTTTGTCTAAAGTGAGGCAACACGACGTTGGTTGTGTTTGGTTCTCTATAATATGGTCAACTTTTTATTGGTACGTTGGTTGTAGGTGATATAATCTAATTCGATTCTGCTTTTCTATTTTCATTTTTGTCCTTCTTGCTAGTTTGTATAATTATTATTACTATTTTTGCTGGACACTTGTACTCTAGAACTTATAACACCGTATTCTGAGTTGATGTTTGTCCCCATGACGAAAAACAAGATGTTTCCTCTTGAGTTGATGATTTTGCACTGTTCGGTAATAACGATATTAATCGATCCCCATTGCATAGATAATTTGTATTTGAACCAACAACAATCTCTAAACAATTTTAAATATTCATTACAACCAACTTAGCATGCATAACTCTCTAAACAACTATTAATAACAGATAATAATGCAAAGAGAAGAATAAGCATACTACAAACACAAAGATATACTGTGGTTCGGCCAATTATGCCTACTTCTACAAGAGCTAATCATTTTATAAAGTGGGAAGGAAGATTACAATCACTCATTTCAGTCTCTCACCTTATTAGATCACTCCTATATTTTTACAGGCTTGTCTCTCTGTAAAGGTTATCTTTCAATCTTGATTGCTTTCAAGATTGGGTTTCTCTCTCTTGTGTTGCCTTGGTTTGTGTGTTAGGTTTTGCCAAAAACCCCAACTTATATTACAAACTCGCGGTTTCACAAAAATAGAATTCTGCCGAAATTAGGTATGGGCGCGGGCGCGTTATCAGCAATGCCAATGTCGAGCGTGCACGCCTTCAACGTATTGTTTATTGTTCACAAAGATGGCATGAGCGCCGCGCCAAGAAGCAGACTAACTGAAGCGCCGCCGCGCGGACTTCTTCATGCAAATAGAACTTCTTTCTCTTCTTATATGAGGGATAACTCTAACAATCTCCCCTTCCCGAACAGTGAGGGGGGATACCTCCATGTAATTTCCAAATCAACAGGAGGAGTGTACTACCATTCTTGCGGTAGCACAACAAACATCAAACTTACCTTTCGATAAGACTTTGGTCATCATATCCAACCCGTTCTTGTCGGTATGGATCTTCTCAATACACAAATGCTTGTCTTCGAGTATTTCTCTAATCTAATGATAACGCACATATATGTGCTTGGATTTAGAATGAAAACTTGAATTCTTGTTTAAATGGATGACGCTCTGACTGTCACATAGAACACTACAAACTGTTTCTGCTTTATCCCTAATTCATCGAAGAACCTCTTCATCCATAGCATCTTTTTGCAACACTCAGTGGCTGTAATATACTCGGTTTCTGTAGTGGAGAAGATAACACACTTTTGCAACTTAGATTGCCAAGAAACTGCTCCCCCTGCAAAAGTAACCAAATAACTGGAGGTGGACTTCATTGAGTCTACATCACTTGCCATGTCTGTATCAGTGTAACCTTCAAGTAAGGGCATACACTCACCAAAACACAAACACGATTTGGAAGTTCCCTTGAGATATCTCAATATCCACTTAATACCCTTTCCAATGCTCTTTATCCGGATTTGACAGAACTTATACCCGGATTTGATAGAAATCGGCTTACAACACCAACGACGAAAGCAATATCCGGTCTTGTACACACCATTGCATACATCAAGCTGCCCACTGCAAATGCATGAGGAATCTTTTCCATCTGACTCTGCTCATGCTCACCTTTTGGACACATATCTTTGGTAATGCAGAACTGGCCACCAAGCGGACAACTGACTGGCTTCGCTTGATCCATGTTAAATCTCTTCAACACTTTCTCAATGTAGCTTTCTTGAGAAAGCCACAACTTCCCACTTTTTCTGTTACGAGTGATCCGCATCCTAAGTATTTGCTTTGCTTGACCCAAATCTTTCATCTCAAAGGACTTACTCAAGTCTTTCTTTAACTTGGATATTTTGTTGATGTTTGGGACAACTATCAACATATCATCCACATACAACAAGAGCACTATGAAATCTCCATCTGGAAATTTATGAACAAATACACAATGATTGGAAGCAGACTTCTTGTATCCTTACTTCGCAATAAAGGAATCAAATTTTATGTACCACTGTCTCGGTGCCTGCTTCAACCCATACAAGCTCTTTATCAGCTTGCATACTAGGTGTTTCTTGCCTTTGACCTCAAACCCCTCTAGGCTGGTCCATGTAGACATCTTCTTCAAGGTCTCCATGAAGAAAAGCTGTCTTGACATCTACTTGCTTAACCTCTAGATTCATACTTGCGGTCATACCCAATACCACCCGGATAGAAGTCATCTTTACTACAGGAGAGAAAATTTCATCAAAGTCAATACCTTTCATTTGACCGAATCCCTTCACAACAAGTCCAGCTTTGTGCCTTGGGTGTGGATTATTCTCCTCATGCTTGACTTTATTGTAAATCCACTTATTCTTGAGAATTTTTCTTCCTTTTGGTTTCTCAACTAACTCATAAGTGTGATTCTTATGCAAAGAATCCATCTCATCATGCATGACCTTCAACCACTTCTCCTTGTCTGTACCTTCAAATGCCTCTTGATAGTATATAAGTTCTCTACCATCAGATAGTAAAACATACGTATGTGGTGGATACTTGGTTGAAGCTTGTCTCTCTCTGTCAGACCTCTTTGCCCCATCTTTTGGTGCCTCAGGAGGATGCACTTCTTCTTGCTCAGGTGGTGGTTCATGCACTTCATTTGCATCTTCTATATCAATAGGTTATATCCCATCATGAGCAATAGGATCATCATCATCATGAGATTCAAACTCATGGTTCTCTACATTCTCAATGCCTTCTACACGTTCCATAGTAGGAACTTCTAGTTTTGAATCAACAAGATCATTAGTGAAAGCCTGTCGTATCTCACCCTCCTTGAAATCTGCTATGGTTTGGTCTTCCAAGAACACATCTCGACTTTGGATTACCTTCTTGTTAATCGGATCATTGAGTTTGTAGCCAAACTTCTCATCCCCATAACCCAGAAAAATACACTGCTTGGCTTTGTCATCAAGCTTAGATCTCTCATCCTTGGGAATATGAACAATTGCCCTGCACCCAAATACCCTCAAGTATCCATAATCAACATCTTTGCCAGACCATACTCTCTCTGGATAATTACTATTCAGAGGCTTTGACGGCAATAAGTTGATCACATGCATGGTTGTACGCATTGTTTCTACCCAGTAACTTCTAGGTAACTTAGAGTGAGACAACATGCATCTCATCCTCTCTACAATGGTCCGGTTCATCCTCTCGGCTATACCATTTTGTTGCGGAGTCTTGGGAACGGTTTGCTCATGACGAATCCCATGACTCTGGCAATACTCTTCAAACGGCCTAATGTACTCATCCCCATTAGCTGAGTGAATACACTTTAAAGGCTTCCCTGTCTCTCTTTCTACCATACTATGGAAAATCTTGAACACGCCAAGTACTTCATCCTTGGTCTTCAGACTATATGCCCATATCTTTCTTGATGCATCATCAATGAAAGTCAAGAAGTATAAAGCTTCCCCGTGGGACTTTACTCTTATAGGACCACATAAGTCAGTGTGAACTAGCTCAAGGACATTGTCCTTTCTGTGAGACGGGAATCTTTAGAAAGACACCCTGTGTTGCGCGCTTTCCTACCAAATAATGAGTGCATCTATTTAAATGTATACCTTTAATGTTTGGCAAGGCCTTTTGCTTGGCAAGAACTTCCATGCTTTTTTCACCCATATGACATACTCTCTTATGTCATAGCTCGGAGGAAGCTTCTTCTTCTGCCGCATTTGCTTCTGCTTTACACAAACTAGCCTGTGTCTTGTAAAGAGAGCACGTTTTCTTCCCTTTAGCAGCTACAATGGAACCTCTGCTCAGTTTCCACACCCCGTTACCAAACGAGTTTAGAAAGCCATCATCATTTAACTTCCCAGCGGAAATTTGGCTTAGCCAAATGTCAGGGACATGTCTTACATCCTTGAGTGTCAAGGTATAGCCAACATTGGTTTCTACATGAACATCACCAATGCCTACAATCTTTGAGACTCCCTTGTTACCCATCTTTATCTCACCAAAATCACCACAGTTGTAGGTAGTGAAGAATTCCCTATGTGGTGTGACGTGATAGGATGCTCCTATATCTATCCCCCACTCTGTATTCTAGCATGAGGTACTAAGACAGCACACACCACATTCTGACACAATTCCCACTAGACCATCGTCGACTAGTGCGGTAGTATCTCTACCTGTGTTTCCGTTCCTCTGTACCATGTCTTAATGTACACAATTATTCTTCTCATCCCTCTTCAGTGTTATGCACTCGTACCTGAAGTGACCCTTGGTGGCACAATAGTAATATTATCTCTCTGCCTTAGGAGTTCTAGCTTTACCCCTAGATTTGCTTCTGTCATCACCTCTAGAATGAGATGGTTTTCTGCTCTTACCTCTTTCCCGCTTCTCTGTGACAAGAATATCTGAGTGAGAGGAGTTGCTTCGTGAACCCCTTCTTGTCTCCTCATTCAACAATATCCCGGTAGCCATCTCTATGGAAATGATTCCATCCTTAGCGGCTCTGTTAAGAGAAACTGCTAATGTCTCCCAATTGTCGGGTAGGGAGGTTAATAGGAACAAAACCTCAACTTCGTCTCCCATATTAATCTTCATCAAATGTAGCTGATTGATGGTATTCTGTACGTACTTCATTAAGATGCTCAGACATTGAAGAACCTTCTTTGTATTTCGTGTTAGAAAACTTCTTAATGAGCAGCACTTTGTTTCCGACCGACTTCCTCTCATAGAGGTCTTCGAGTTTTTTCCACAAGCCAAAAGCAGTAGTCTCTTGGGTTACATGGTGGAAAACACTGTCGTCAATCCACTGTCGAATGTACCCTATTGCTTTTCTGTTAAGTTTGGTCCACTCAACCGCCACTATTACGTCTGGTTTTACGCCCCCATTCTCAATGGGTTGTGCCAAGTCCTTGCAATATAGCAAGTCTTCCATCTTGGCTTTCCAGATGGTGTAGTTAGCTCTATTCAAACTAATCATGCGAGTGTTTCTAGAATGGTCCATCTCTACAAGTTGTTTCAACTCAAATCTTCTCTCAGGAATTTTGTCAAACACCTTCCGAGCAAAATTTGGATAATAACCTAGATTAATCTAACAAAGGCTCTGATACTACTTGTTGGAGAATAACGATATCAATCGATCCATACTACACAGATAACTTGTATTTGAACCAACAACAATCTCCAGACAATTCTAAATATTCAATACAACCAACCTAGCATGCCCAACTCTCTAAATAACTATTAACAACAGATAATAACGTAAAGAGAATAATAGGCATACCACAACACAAAGATATACCGTGGTTCGGCCAATGGTGCCTACTTCCACAAGAGTTAATCCTTTTATAAAGTGGGAATGAAGATTACAATCACTCCTTTCAGTCTCTCACCTTACTAGATCGTTCCTCTCTCTTTACAGGTTTGTCTATCTGTAAAGGTTATCTATCAATCCTTATTGCTTTCAAGATTGGGTTTTCTCTCTCTTGTGTTGCCTTGGTTCGTGTGTTAGGTTTTGCCAAAAACCCCAACTTATATTGCAAACTCGCGGTTTCACAAAAATAGAATTCTGCTGAAATTAGGCATGGGTGCCGGCGCGCTCTTGGCAAGGCCAATGTCGAGCGCACGCGCCCTCAACGTACTGTTTCTTGTTCACGGCATGGGCGCGGGCACGCCTTGGGTAAGACCAATCTGAGCGCGCGTGCTCAGACTTCTTCATGCAAACAAAACTTCTTTCTCTCCTCATGTGAGGGATAACTCCAACATGCACTTGTTGCTCATGCTAATGATGATTCCAGATTGTGGCACTTCTGGTATGGACGCCTCCATTTTAATGGGCTGAAGTTATTAAGACAGAAGAAGTTCGTGTTTGGTTTGCCATCTATTACTTGTGTTGACGATGTATGTGAAGGTTGTATATACGAGAAGCAGCACCGTCTTCCATTTCCAGTAGGTAAAGCATGGCGAGCAAATATACCCTTAGAACTACTCCATGCAGATATTTGTGGCCCAACACGTACTCATTCCTTCAGAAAAAGTCGATATTTTCTGCTCTTTACAGATGATTATACTCGTATGAGCTGGGTGTATTTTCTTTCTTATAAGTCAGAAGCATTTGACAAGTTTAAGGAGTTTAAAACTTTTGTGAGAAAGAAAGCAGCCATGTGATCAGAGCGCACTTTTAGAACCGACAGAGGAGGAGAATTTCTATCCAATGAGTTTGAGTCTTTCTGCAAGCAATATGGTATACAACGACAACTCACAGTAAGGAGAACTCTATAACAAAATGGGGTCACGAAAAGGAAGAATAGAACTGTGGTAGAGATGGCTCAGAGTATGTTAACTAAAAAGCAGCTGCCTAATATTTTTTAGGCGTAAGTGTCCCTCATCTCAGTTTCTTCTTCAATATTTCTCCAAAGAAAGGGTCAAGGCGACATGACTCCTTATGAAGCATGGTGAGATCGTAAACCAAATGTGAGTTATTTAAAAGTTTCCAGATGTATAGCTTATTCTTTGATTGATTCAAGTTCTCATAGCAAACTTGACAAGAAAAGTGAGAAGTGCATTTTTGTTGGGTATTGTGCTAATACGAAGGGTTATAGACTTTATAATCCCGAATCTAAGAAACTTATTATTTGTCGAGATGTTATATTCGATGAGAAAAGTTTCTGGGATCGGGAAGCAAAGGACAAACCGAATGTGCCATTTGTTGAAGACCAAGTAGAGTCGGACCAGTTAAAGGAGATGAGTGGTTCCAGTACACCTCTTTGAGCTTCTCCTTTGAATTCACCTCAGCGTTCTTCTCCCATGCATATGAGTCCTCCTTTCTTCAATTTCATCTCTGTCACACCCAAAATTTCCAGACAATATTTAAAATCAATCATCTAGAAACTCGGGGTGAAACAAAACCCAATACCCTGTATCAAACACGATATAAAAAAAACTGAAATCAATAGAAAACCAAAAGAACAACTCTTAATATACGAATTCAAAAATTTCTAAACAACTCTATTACATCTGTTTTAAATCAAGATTTTATACTTCGATCATAAAACTTATACCAGTAAAACTCTAAGAGCGAATCCCAATCAAGCGTCTTCATCCGCTGCGTTCCACCATCTATGTTTCCAAGAACACACCCACGTTGCAAAACAAAGCAAACATGGGTCAGCAAGTTGAATTTGCTGGTATGAGTAAGACTGAAAATATAAAATAGTTTCATACTTAAATTATTCAAACAACACTTTATATGTACCCATAACTTAACCATTCTCAGCTTGAAAGACAGGTAGTTCCGTCATTTCAACCGACATAGTTTCTTCCCAAGCAAGTCATCCATTATATTAACTCATTATAATAACTTAGTAATTGAATTAAATCTTACTGATATCCACTATTGTATAAGGGTAGGACAGCGTCCCTCCACAAAATATCATTAAGTCCTACCCTCCTGCAAAACAAAGTTAGGTTTCCCAAACCTAAACATTTAATTCGTACATCTATTTCTCTCACCATAACCATGAGAATATACAATCTAACATAATATATCACCCCACCGTATCAATTATATCACGTTAACAATATTTACATTCTTTCATAAGAAATCATATGTATCATATCATAATACACAACCAATCATATCCAATAACTCGCTCATACATAAAGCTAATATTTTTTTTTAAAACCACTTGTCTATTTATGAGAATGAGAAGAATCACAACCAGGGAGTACATTCATCAAAGAGGTGTGGAGAGATCTAAAGATGTGGGTGACACATTAAATTTTCACCGGACACTTTTACACCGGATTTTAACACTCAAGAGTTCTTAGTTATTATAATATTTTTATTACAAAACAAACATCGTCTCAAACAATAATTCATTACTAAAGATTCCAAACACAATAACTAATCAACTCACCTCATTATCAATTATATAAATCTTAGATATCAAAAAGTTCAATCAGAAATAACGCATTAGTTACATGTCTCGGGAATACATTTTAAACTACCGTAATCACGTACACAATTAAGTACTAACATTGTACACATATAGTTATCACAATAACTAATAACTAATAACTAATATATAATATAGTATAGTGTAGTGGCTGCACTTTTGCTCAAAGCTGCCTACGATTCAAATCTCTCAAGATTGGAATCAAGCCTTTGTAGTTTTTATCAGCCACATAGTCAATGCTATAGTTTTTCCTATATTCATCCAAATGACATGTAACTTAATTATTTAGAAACTAGGGTATGTAGACATACTTTTTCATGTATAACTCGAAGTCCCAACCTCAGCCCATCTAAAAGAAAACTTAGGTTGAAAACGGAAAAAAATCATAATTTCAGCAAATTGGATTTCTGACGGACTATCTTCAGAATGGAACAACTCTTTCCACAGGTGTCCAAATACATCAAGGCTTTTTGTGTTGAAAAGCTAACACACAGATTTTTTTTTTTTTTTTTTTTTTTTTTTTTTTTTTTTTTATTTTAATGTTTTACAAAAATACTCAATCTCATTCTAAGTATACAAAAACTAGGTTAGAACACACGCAGGTACCGCAACTGATTTACGGCCTTTTTGTTTTTCTGCAAACTTCTAGACATCATATCTACCTCCACAGACCTCGGAATATGATGAGGCCAATTGAGTTAGAAAGAAGACTTATAAAACTCACCTTTTCATGTTTTACAAAAACTCTAACTCTCCCCCTAGATTTATGCAATTTGTGATCAAACCCTATGCAGAAAACTGTTTTTTGACAAATGGAATTTCTGACGCATATAATTGTCGAAGTCATATCTTTTCCGTCACTCATCCAAATTAAGTGAGGCTCACTGCGTCGGATAAAAGACTCTCTAAGGTTTCATTTGGTTTTGGTTTCGCACAAATCTACAAAGTATAGTGTCCTATACACTTCCTACAATGCAACATATCTAGAATATGTGCACAAACAGTTATCATATATTGAAGTCAGTTTTCATAATCTTAAACACGAGTATGAACTTGGGTCAAAGTATGAGGTTGTACCTCTGTAAGTATAGATTCTAATGGTTTTGGAATCAACACAAAAGAGTAAATATTTTATTTTATATGATTTTATTGCTGCAGATTGCTCAGTTTCAGTCCCAGTTTCTACATCAGACTTCAACTTAAATTTCAGTATGCAAAACGACTAGATATGAAATTTTACAAAACATGAAAGTTGTAGATATGCGTGTCTAAAGTAGACAGGCGTTAGATTCATATAAAAAAAGATCACAAACGAATTTTCTATGTTTAAATTACTAAGAACAATTCTGAAATTCTGAAAATCAAAACCCTATAACATGAATCCAATGACTTCACATCATTCAAAACAGTTGCAGGCCTATATAATACTACCAATCAATCAATAAACACATGGTTTACTCACTACCGTATACAAGTACTCTTGAACACAACAACACCTATATATCAAAGCTAAACTTTTGGTGCCAGTAACTCAATATACTGAAAGTCTCTGATTAAACAAATAATTTCGATCTCAAAGTTCTATATCATTATAGAGAATTAAATACGCAACTAATCTAAACCATAGTAATAAATCAATTATATGAAAATAAGGTTTAGACTACTCACTGTTTGTAAACCGAACAGTTAGATTTCCGAAAGCGGAAGAATCCGAAAGACCGAAGACGACTGTCGCGTGAAGAAGACGATCTTCCTCGTTCGAAACCTTTTCTTTTTTACTCTCAAACAACAACCACTCATTGATGTTACTCTCCTTTCCGCCTCTATTTTTTCTTTTCTTCTCTGGGTAAAAATAATCTCTATGTGTGAACTCCTTTTTGTTTTAAAAAACCCCCAAAACAAGGAAATGGGGTTTATCCTCTTTACCCTATCTCTTTCTAATATTTATCCTTTTTTATTTTATTTATTCTTATTATTAACATTAATCATATATTATAAAAATAATAAATAGAAATAGCCGGGTGTTATAATCTCTGTCATCTAACTCGAGTTCAAGGAGTTCAAGTAGTGAGGGTTCAAGGAATGCAAGTAGAATAGGCAACAATCTATATGATCCTACACTTGATACTGACATACCTCCGCGTAAGTTTAAATGCTTGAAGGATATTTATGATACAACTTTTGCCCTTATGGCTGCAGAACCCTCGTGTTATGAAGAAGCGGAAGGAATAGAAGAGTGGGAGCAGTCTATGCAAGATGAAATGGCAGCCATTGAAAAAAATCAGACATGGATTCTTGTGGATCTGCCACCTGAAAAAATGCAATTGGGGATGAAATGGGTCTACAAAGTTAAGTACAATGCTGATGGGACAGTGCAAAAGTTCAAAGCAAGGCTCGTGGCTAAAGGGTATGTGCAACAATACGGAGTAGCTAGATTTATTCGACACTTACTCTCCGATTGCTCGGTTTGAAACTGTTAGATTTGTTCTCGTAGTAGCAGCTCAAATGACATGGCGTGTATATCAATTTGATGTCAAATCAACTTTTCTCAATGGTTATTTGAATGAAGACGTATATATATGTTCAACAGCCACAAGGGTTCATTGTCGAAGGAAAGGAAGAGAAAGTGTACAAACTGACAAAGACACTTTAATTTATGGGCTTAAACAAGCGCCAAGAGCATGGTACAACAGACTCGATTCTTATTTTGAAAGTCATGGTTTCAACCAAAGTAAAAGTGAGCCAACCTTATACGTGAAGGTCAAAGGTACTGAAACTCTTATTGTTTGATTGTGTTTATGTGGACGACATTATATACACTAGCAGTTCTAGCAGTCTTATCAAAGAGTTCAAGGACAGTATGATGCATGAGTTTGATATGTTTGACTAGGGTTTGTTGCATTATTTTATGGGTCTTCAAATTCAGCAGACTCCTGACGGCATTTTTATTTCTCAAGAGAAATATGCAGTGGATTTACTTAAGAAATTCAATATGGTGAACTGTAAGACGTCTTCTACACCGATGAACACCAGTGAGAAGTTGTCTATTAATGATGGGACTGTGAAGGCTGATGAAACTTATTTTAGAAGTTTGGTTGGTGGACTCATGTACTTATTAACAAACTCTCGCCCAGATATTATGTTCTCTGTGAGTTTAATTTCCAGATTCATGCATAGTCCTTCCGTACATCATATTGGAGCTACAAAGAGGATTCTCCGTTATGTCAGGTCAACTAGCAACTATGAAATTTGGTACAAACCAGTTCCTAAGTTTGGCTTGATTGGTTTTAGTGATAGCGATTGGGCTAGTTTTGTGAATGATAGGAAAAGCCCTAGTGGTCTTGGTTCAGGAGTTGTCTCATGGAGTTCAAAAAAGAAAGACACTGGTGCACTATCATCATTAGAAGATGAATATGTTACACTGTACATATATTGGTGATTTGTGGAATTCTAAGATTAAACCCAAATCAAAGATTACAATGCCTAGAATAAAAGACCGTGCATTATTTTTTGGGATTTTTTGGGTTAGTTAGACTTACCCCATTAATAGTTGCAATTAGTGTTACCCCATTTTCAAAAATATTAGTGATACCCCAATTGCAAGATCTAACAGCTACGGGATGATTTTTTTTTTTCAGATGAAGAAATCTGACCGTTGGATCTTGCAATTGGGGGGTATTACTATCTAACCCTTATTTTTTTCATTTTCTTTTTTGTTGGAAAACATTGCATTATTTCGTTAACTATTATCTCTTTTTGTGTTGGAAAATATTTTTATATCCATTATTACATTCCACATATTGATCTTTGCACTATCACTCCACATATTTTTCACTTTGTACTCGACATTAAATTTATCTATCTTCAACATCATTTACTTTATATTTGTCCAGCCTGATCTTTTCTGATTGTGCTGAAGTTAAGTGTGTATGTGCAAAATGTATCACACTAGCAGTTTGGATTTATGTATATATACCAGTATATGTAGAAATTAGAATCTTGAATCAGTTTTGATTGATTATGTAGAATGTTTCGGAAATAAATATATTTCACAAATGGTTTGTTCAATTAATGCAAAGGATTTGATTGATTTTGATATGCTTATTGTAGGGGAGTAATATCCTCATTAAGGAATATCGCGCACGCGTGAAGCATAAGCGAACTCAGGACATCGACCTCCAAGACCGATCTGTGAGCAGCTCCCTTGTGAAGACATACGCGCGCAGCATAAGCGAACCCAAGACACCGACCTCCAAGACCGATCTGTGAGCAGCTCCTTTCATGTAGGTGGTACGAACAAAGATGTCTCAGTACGAACAAACGGCTAGAGATAGAACGCCTCAGATAAAGTCACCACCAGGGGTAATCATTACCAAAATTTTACTTGTACTTCCCACCACCGGGAAATAGGGACTACCGCGCCAACTCCCAATCAGCACACGACTTATACTAAAACCAGCCCAACACTCATTCACAATCTCCACCTTACACGTGTGCAAGAGACACACGTGTCTCTAAGATTGACACTTCCACAAGCCTATAAATACCACCTACTTGAACTACGTGAGACCTGATTCCTCTCTCCCCTGAAAAACCAAGAGAGGATACGTAGGCAGCTCGCTCATCAGCGAACTTGGTCTCTCCAAAAACCTCAACCCATTCCCCTTTCTCTTCACTACTTCTAAAGGAAAACCAAAACACCCCTTTACATTGGCGCCGTCTGTGGTTTCGATTCCTTAAGAAATCACCTTAACCCAACTCAAAAACCTACAATTCTCAAGCCCACGAAGCATGGTCAGCCTCGAAGCTCAAGTTCAAAACCTCGCAGACCAGCTGGGTTTAACAAACAAGAGCATTTCCTTGTTCAGGCAAGAAAATGCTGCTTTACGAGCACAAGTAGACGCTTACCAACAGCAGCCAGTCGGTAACGTTGCGGAGAACGGCATCAACGAGGTTAATCAACAGATTAACGAATTATCACATAGGATAGGTCAGAGTGCAGTCAGAAAGGATGCGACCCAGATTGTTCAAAAGATGCTCAAGACATACCGCGCGTCTCCGTTCAGTGCTGAGGTTCTCAATAAACCCTCTCCTCAAGATTTTATCCAGCCACGCTTCCCAATGTATGATGGCAGCACATGCCCCGGTCAGCATGTGGCTCGGTACATTCAAAGTCTGGCCCTCTACAGTTCTCCTGAGTTTGATCATCTTCACTGTCGACTATTTCCGGCCAGTCTCAAGGATGGCGCACTTGATTGGTTCTTCTCTCTTGAACCTGATTCTATTAAAACTTTTGAACAGCTTACTGATCTGTTTGCTAGCCAATACGTGCACAACAAACGAAAGAAGGCGGATCTTGATTCGCTGTTCCAGCTCTCATTTAGGGAAGATGAAACCATTCGCCAATTCTTAGGACGGTTCAAGACTGAACTGTTGTGTATGGAAAGCGGACTGAAAGAGTCTTTTGCCACACTGACATTTTCTAACGCCTGTCGAGTGCGTAATACCGACCTCTCCAGATCACTGATGAAAGACCGCCCAAAAATGCTGTCCGAACTGTATGCCCGGGTCGACAAGTATATCAAGTTGCAAGAAAGTTTGAAGTCCAGTGGTTTAGCCGAGGTCCAGGAGGTGGCAGCGGTCTCGATCCCGCGTGCCAAAAAGCGATCCAGTCGGCGGCACCGGCGGTACTTCGGCGGGATAACAACGAGAGTTCATTTGTCTTGACACGCTCCCCTAGTTACATACTGGACAAGATCCAGTGAGCCTCATACTTCCGACCAGATGTGAGGCAGCCAATAGATCGACTTGACAAGCCCTACTGCGCATTCCACAAAGCAAAATGCCATGAAACCAATGCGTGCTGGGGGCTTAAGCACTATTTCCGTGACCTCATCGGCCGGTCATATTAAACAAGATTACCAACATTCCCCGACGGTGATTTGCGCCATAAACTCATGGCTCGCCGAGTACGCAGTCGATCTCCACCTCGCCGTCACCACCAAGAGTTTCAAGCTCGCCCCTACAGCAGAGGACGTCCCAGAGACCGTTTCTACTACTAGCTTAAGCGAACAACACTCCTCAGATCGTGACAATGCTAGAACCATTCACATGATTACCTTCCCCGATGATTCCGTCACCTCATCCAGAGAGAAAAGACCTCGTGTCGGTGCTCTTCAGGAGGTGTATCATTTTACTTCCCAGGCAGCACACGCTCCGTGCAGCTCAGGTTGCAATTCCGAAGATATCATTTTCACAGAGGCCGACCTCAACAAGGTCTGCCTTCCTCACAACGATGCATTGGTCGTCCACGTCAATATTAGCGACTGGACAGTAAAGCGCGTCCTGATCGACCCGGGGAGTTCGTGCGACATTTTATTCTATCACACCGTCCAAGAAATGAGTTTTCCCAAGTCAGTTCTTATAGATCCGATTGCTCCCCTTTATGGGTTCAATGGCTCCAGGGCCGACCCTATCGGTGACATCATCCTTCCAGTATCCGTAGGGTCTAAAGAGGACAAAGTCAGCTGCAATACACACTTCAGTGTTCTGGACATCAAGTCGTCCTATAATGCCATACTAGGACGACGGTGGATCCACCAAATGCAAGATGTACCGTCCACATTGCATCAAGTTCTCCGTTTCCCAAGCCCCAGAGGAATGATGGAGCTGAAAAGCAATCAACTGGAAGCATATCATTGTAACCAAATCTTGTCAGAAAGTAGGATTAACAGTGGACCAATCCACACAAGCAACGAGCCCACCAGTTATACCATGGCCAACGACCTGCTTGCCGAGGTCAGAGCCAATGCATCAAAACAGCACGCTGGGGGCTCCAGTAAGAAGATGCAGTTGTCTGTTTCCACTCCAGAAGTCAGCCCAACCATTGTCGATCCATCAGGACGGATCCGAGAAGTCGCGTCAGTTGTTGTCAACACAGCAGTCACGACCCCAGAGGTCACCTCCACTATTGTTGCCCCACCAGTTAGCATTCCAATAGCCTCACCGCCATGTGTCGCACAACAAATCTCAATTCCGGCAGTCACTCCAGCCCCTGCTGTCATGATCACAGAGGCCATTCCAGCCCCTGTTCTCGTCACCAAAGACACTGATCCAGCTCGGGCGACTACTTTCACTCTCCCTCAGATCGCTAAAGTATCACCATATGAAGAAGCATCACCACCCAAGACAACACCTCAACAGGTCGACAGAGAGCGAGTGAACTTAGGAACTGATGATGATCCCAAGTTTGTATATGTAGGGGCTAACCTTGACCCTACACTCAAGGCCCAACTTGTAAACTTTTTGGCCATGAATAAAGATGTTTTCGCTTAGTCGTATATCGATGTACCCGGAATCGATCCCAACGTAGCATGTCATTGATTAAATGTAAACCCCAATGCTAGACCAGTTCGCCAACGACCTCACCGCTTATCCTTGCGGTTTCAAAAAGCCATTAACGACGAGGTCGACAAACTCAAGCAGGTCGGTTTCATCAGAAAGGTCGACTATCCAGACTGGATCGCGAACATTGTCGCGGTCCCCAAAAAGACTGGAACAGTTCGCCTATGTGTCGATTTCACGAATGTCAATCACGAAACCCCAAAAGATAGTTTTCCCCTACCTCGTATTGACCGACTTGTCGACCAGACCTATGGGTATGAACTTCTCTCCTTCATGGACGCGTACAGTGGATACAACCAAATCTCACTCGCTGAGGAAGATCAAGAGAAGACCTCGTTCATTACCGAGCAAGGAATTTATTGCTACAACGTTCTCCCGTTTGGCCTTAAGAACGCTGGAGCGACATATCAGCGTCTAGTAACAAACATGTTCCAGGACATGTTAGGAGAGACCATGGAGGTTTACATAGACGACATGGTCGTCAAAAGCTAGAAAGCAGGCGAACACCTCAGTCACCTTGACCAAGCGTTCTCCAGATTGCGCCGCACTCGAATGAAGTTGAACCCAGAGAAATGCTTCTTTGGAGCGTCCTCCGGAAAGTTTCTAGGATATCAGGTGTCACAGCAAGGGATCGAAGCCAATCTAGACCAAATCCGAGCGTTCTTAGACATGCCTGATCCACAGACAAAGAAGCAGATATAGAAGTTGTCAGGCATGGTCGTTGCACTCAACCGATTCATATCCAGGGGGTCAGACAAGTGTCGCCTGTTCCTACAACTCCTCAAAAAAGACGAGCAGTTCTCATGGAACGATCAATGCCACCAAGCATTCGCCACTCTCAAAGAATACCTCACCACGCCTCCCGTCTTAGCCAAACCAATAGATGGAGAGACACTGGGGCTATATCTGGCAATATCAGACTTCGCCATCAGCTCAGTTCTCTTCAAAGAGGAGCACAACTCAGAAAAGCCGATCTACTTTACAAGTAAGACGCTCACGCCAGCGGAAAGGAATTATTCTTTCCTTGAAAGAGCCGTACTTGCTTTGGTGTATTCGGCAAGAAAATTCAGGCCGTACTTTCAAGCACATCCGATCAAAGTACTGACCGACCTCCCCTTGAAGAAGATCTTCCACAAAGAAAACAAGACTACTCGTATGGCAGTATGGGCCGAAGAACACGGTGAACACCACATGGAGTTTGTACCTCGCACTTCTCAGAAAGGTCAAGTCATCGCCGATTTCCTAGCAGATTTCCCTGTTGAGGACCCACATTGGGAACCAAAAATGGAGCTCGCAGACGCAAAGGAATGTGTCAAATCAATCTGGTCTCTCTTTGTAGATGGCTCTAGCAACCATGGAGGGAGTGGCATCGGGGTCGTCTTAGTGTCCCCCGATGGAACTATGGTCGAAAAGTCAGTTCAACTCAACTTCGCATCTTCCAACAACGAGGCGGAGTACGAAGCGTTGATCATGGGCCTTCGTATGACACTACAGCTCGGTGTGCAAGAACTTCAAGTCTTTAGTGACTCGCAACTGGTCGTTCGCCAGATTGCAAAAGAGTACACTACCCATGAAGGTAACCTTTCGAAGTATCTTCAGGTCGTTCATCATTTATTGCCTTCTTTTAAGAAATCTACCATACATCATTTTTTGCGTGATGAGAACCGTCACGCAGACAGTCTAGCTTACTTAGCCACTCAAACACCGAGTTGCATTCCACGACAACTCCTCATTGAAGTAGTCGACCGACTGCACTGTGCGAAAGCATGCCCTAGTTATAACCGATCTGTTCCCTCTCTCCGAAGATCAGTTGAGTCAGACATGGATGCAGCCTATCATGGACTACATCCACCATGGCACACTCCCTGCAGAACGTGCCAAAGCAAGCAAATCCTATATCAAGAACGTCGTTATTGCTTATTGCACAATAAGTTGTTCAGGAAATCTGCTGGTGGACCACACTTGCGATGCATTACTCCAGAGTAGGGCCAATTGATATTTGCCGAAATCCATGAAGGAGAATGCGGAAACCATGCCGGAGGTCGCTCTTTAGCCCACAAGGCAATTTCCCAAGGCTACTTTTGGCCCCGTATGCAGATCGATGCCAAAGCATACGTCCTCAAGTGCTTAAAATCTCAAACATTCAGCCACAACATCATTCAGCCCGCTGGCGAGCTGATCAATATAGCAAGCCCATGGCCATTTCACATGTGGGGTATGGACATCATGGGACCATTCGTCCCACAGAAGAGCACTGGTTTTCGATTCGTCTTAGCTGCAACAGACTATTTCACTAAGTGGGTCGAGACCATTCCTTTAGCACATGTCAAAGAATCACATGTCAGAAACTTCATCTAGACTCACATCATCACCAAATTTGGTTTGCCACATACACTAGTGATGGACAATGGACCCCAATTCAAAGGCAGAACAGTTAAAGAATTCCTAGCCAAGTGAAGATAATTCATGCATTTTCTACTCCACAATACGCTCAGAGTAATGGTCAAGCAGAAGCCAGCAACAAGGCCATCTTAGAAAATTTGAAGAAAAAGATTGAAAAGAATAAGAACTAATGACCGAACCAGTTGGAGAACATCTTGTGGGCTCATCGCACCACAGCTCGGTCCAGTACAGGCGAATCTCCATTCTCCTTGTGTTATGGCATAGAAGCTGTCATTCTCACCGAGCTGACAGTCACTACGACTCGGTCCGAGCTCGTCGAGATGGGACACAATGATTCTGTTTTAGCACGAGAGGTCGATTTGCTAGAAGAACGACGTGACTTAGCCGCCATCAGAGTCGCATCTTATCAGCAAACTCTGAAGAACTCCTACAATAAACGGGTGCATCCTCGATCTTTCCAGCCTGGCGATCTAGTGCTAAAAAAGACGCAAGACGACTCCAAATTAGCCCCTACATGGGAAAGCCCATACATCGTAGAACACGTTGTAGGCAACGGAGCATACTGGATAAAAACTCAAGATGGGAAATTGTTACCTCGCCCTTGGAATACTTATCTGCTGAAAAGATTTTATCAATAAAACCATTGTTGTTGTATATTCCGTTTTTCAAGCACTGTAAGTTCAAGGTTAAATTTCTTATGTTACCTAGTACAAGGTATTCCATTTACTTGCATCAAAAAGTCATACAGTTAGATCGTAAGCACCGACCCAAGATATACTTTACCGATCCAACACGCCAAATGAACCATACGCTCTCATGAACATGAACGCTCTCCGTGAGCAGACAACTCTCTGGAGCTTACAGGCTCCATAGCCTCTCCAATTCTTGTCACGTCGAGGACCTATCTTTCTAGGATCGACTAAACGAGAACGTTCTCCGTGAGCAGACAACTCTCTGGAGCTTACAGGCTCCATAGCCTCTCCAATTCTTGTCACGTAGAGGACCTATCTTTCTAGGATCGACTAAACGAGAACGCGACTCTGCGGAGCATGACGACTCTGAGCTTTCACAGCTCCATAGCCTCTCCAATTCTTGTCACGTCGAGGACCTATATTTCTAGGATCGACTAAACGAGAACGCTCTCCGTGAGCAGACAGCTCTCTGGAGCTTACATGCTCCATAGCCTCTCCAATTCTTATCACGTCGAGGACCTATATTTCTAGGATCGAGTACACGAGAACGCTCTCCGTGAGCAGATAGCTCTCTGGAGCTCGTAGGCTTTACAACCCCCCCCCCTAGAGCCTCGTTTATCGACAACACCCTATACTCCTAGAGTCGACCATACGAAAGCGTTCTCCATGAGCGTCACGCTTATACAAGCCCACACGCTCTGCCTGAACATAGCATTCCTTTGATTCTTACTTCTAAGACTCATCGCAATACACTTAGGGAAGAACTCTTAGTTCTAGACTCAGATTATCTAGCATACTCCTAACGTCTCTTCTCTTATAACATGATCAACAAGAAAGACAACGCTAATCACAGGCAAATCATGTTTCTAAACTAAATCTCAAGCTCCTCAGTTATTTTAAGCCACATGCATAATAAGCAGGACGCTAGCTATATAAACAAGTAAGCAAAAACGTGCATTCTGAGCACAACCAGTAGCAATATGTGACCAACCGCCACAACAGTTACATCCACCGATCTGCTGGGATTACCCAGAAAATCCAGATCGGTGTCTATTATAAATTTAACAAAGTATCGAACTGCCACTTCCGTGGAAACCAGTTCTCTGTACCAAAAGGACGAACTGCTCAGGCAAGCCTGAAGACACAACTCTATTGTTAACTCTCATATAAGAGAGGAGAACGCAAACAATACTTACAATATTTTGCTGACTTGGACAAAGGTAGATCGCATCATCAAATATCAGTCAAGATATGCTTATCTTCCGTGCCGCTACCGGTAGAAAGCGGTGTGCTGCGCAGATCTCAAAGATCACGCCGCATACCTTGCCCCCGCTCCTGCGATTATTAAACTTTCTTCGTATGGCCATACTTCTCGTCCAGAGCGGCAAATGCGAAACAGGCTCTGGTATACGCCTCATGTGCTTTGCGCGCCACCTTTTGGCATTTTTTAGCATAAGCAGTCACTTCAGCTAGTTCCCTTTCTAGCTCAGTCATATCAATCACTAATGCAGCATTCTCGGCAGCAACATTCTGGTACTTGGTGGTCATCACTTCTAGCTTCCTCTTGTCAGCTCCCCACGCAACTCGTATACACCCCAGCTCGAAGTGAGGGTTATCATCAGTCTCGGTGTTTTGCACAACATCTTTTAATTTATCATACCCTGCAAGAAACTTAACGAACGAAGTTAAAGAGCCAGATTGCCCTGGAAACCGATGCAACAACTTAGCGTGTCAGAAACTCACCAAACAAGCGGCCATGTCCATCGTCCCCAACAGCGTCTCCATGTCCTCATCTTTCACCTCTGCCTTGTCACCATCCAATACGATCCCCTTCAGAACGCTAGTCGCTATGGGTGCCGAGTGGAAGCTAACCTGAGCGTTTCACCATACGCTTCTTCCCCGTCTTCCCCATGTAGTAGAATTCGCTCCCCACATCCCCACCTCGCGGGGATCGAACTCACCAAATGACTTGGCGACCTTTTGCCCCAAGTTGTTACGCTCCGCGAAAGATGACGATCGGTTTACCGCCGCCCGTTTGGGCGACCTAAACACAATGCCGCCAGCTGGATGACCAGCTCTCCTAGGTCGTTTGTGATCCTTGGCTCCTACAGCAGTAACCTTCCTCTTACCACGATCACCATGCACATGAGGATCAAATTCCATCTCCTCCATTATCAGAGGCGACATCTCCCTCATACTCCCTTCTCCTCTCACATATGGGTGACACCTTGCCATGGTCAAACCTAAGAACAGAGATACTACTAAATGAGTTACAGTTATACACCAAATCCTTCTCAACGGAGTAGCACTCACAACGAAAAATAAACGTACCTGTAGAAGCAGCGACGAGGGTAGTGCACAGCGATAGGGCAGAGAAGAGCTAAGACAAGAAGCCAAGCAAATGCCTTTTGGTGTTCTGCGAACATTTTATTTAATATAAAACGTCTTTTCCCTAAGCGCCTCATAATTACCTTGAGACGCCAAACGCCATCTGCCCGCCATCATTATGTCCTTTGAACCGCTCGTTTTCTTACACGTGTCACGCACATGAGGGAATATTGCCGTCTGCGGCACTGAACACAACACAATTTGTCCTGCTCTATGTACGAGAGCCCAGCGATCTGGTGGCATCATTCCGAGCGTCACCAAACAGCTGAAGACAAGTTAACAACAGGACGCTCATACAAGCTTACCAGTTATTGGCAATGCAGTTATCACCGCAGCACAACAGCCATGCATAGTTATAGCAGTATCATCATTCGTAAACACAATCAAGCAAGCGGCACACACGCACAGTTTAGAAACAAACAATAAACATGGCATATAAGCATACAACGACCTGTTCTAATAGACCTGAACTACCATTCGTTCTTTAGCCGAGTTGCTGAGACTACTCAGGAAATCCAACCCGGCTAAACAATCTTCGTCATCACATGGTTACCCCAAACCAGAACGGGGTACCAAATCGTTCACAGTAATAACACATAAACACAAGAAGACGAACTGCCCAGGTTACCCCAGGAAACCAGCTCTATTGTATCACAGCTTATAAGCTGATAGCATAACAAAACAAATTTACAGCTCGTCCTCTCTAGGCACAACAGTTAATTCTCCAGGCACGAGCGATTCATCAATTTCAGCATCCCTCCCATCCACCACAACCGACACTCCATCAAAGTTCAAACTCATTAGCACATCATACGCAGCAGCTTCAGCTCGCGGTACCACGGCTTCTGGAATGATCACTGAAGAAGCAAGAATGCCACCAACATCTCTTTCCACTTGTTCCACTGAGGTACAAGACATCCAGCGTGCTTGCTCCTCCTTCAGAGCCTTATAGTCCACTTCCAGCTCCACAAAATCAGCATTCAAGTCATCATAGGCCTTTGTGGCGTCCTGAGCAACCTTCTTGCAGTGTAAGGCATAATCGTTCAGCCTTCCAATTTCCACAGTCGCTGCCAGAACATTCTCTTTAGCTCCCTAGTTTTTGCCTCAAATTCTTCCGGCCCGGTATCTTTCAAAGATCTTGGTCGACTTCGAGCTTGATGTGCTTTCTTCAGGTCTTCCAGTTCCTCGCGTTCTATCTTCGCGGCCTCCTGAACATTTTTCAGCTCGTCGGACAGCTTCTCTATCTGCATCCGCAAACTGAGCAATCTCCTTCAACTTCTGAAACCCACTTACCAGCTGCAATTACACATATATGATTAATAACCAAATCATAGCAGCGTGTATAGGTGAACAGTTACATCAAAAGAAGACAAACCCGCATACCAAACATTGCGCAATTTCCATTCGCTTCAGGTTATCAGCTAGCCCTTTCTCATCCAGCTCTCTACGGTTGCCGTCCAGAGCTATCTGTTCTAATAGACAGGCTGATACCTTACTCGACCTGAAGCTACAATCACTTCGCTTCACAGTTCGTTGCGCCCCATGGTCGTCCAGATACACAAACTGTGCCTCTAGGTCGTCAGCAACCACAACAGCTTTTCCACTCGCTTTGCGGGGAGCCTTTGCTTTTGCCAGCGGACTGGGTTCACGCCCCCGTCGAGACAGACTAGGCCCCGCCCCAAAAGTGGCCAAGTCCATGACCTACTCCGGTCGCGCCCGACTCCGGCGAGCAACGGTAGCCCCAGCCAGACCACCATCAGAACCGCCCCCTGTGCTTGGAGCTTTCCCCAAGAGCGTGCCGCGCTACTTTCGCAACTCGGACAACGTCTTGCTCAGAGGCGTCACGTCGTCTCTTCTCCGACCTGCTCCTTGCACGAGGGTTGAAGATCACCGTTTCCAACTCTACAGGAGCATCGATCGAACCCCCTTCAGGTCGGGAGCTCGACCCACCAGCCCCTGAGGCACCACCTCTAGCAGGTCGTCTCGCGCCGCCATGAGCCCGATTCCTATCTTCCCGCGTTACCAAGTCACTGTCGACGCTCCTCCATCACCTCTCGCCTTTGTCCGACCTCGAGCTCGGTCTTTTTGAGCTTTTCTTTTTTCCTGGATCGCAGGCCCACCCCTTTCCACAAAGAAATGAGCAACCTCGGGCAACTTCGCTTGTTTTTCTGCTTGAGTCAGCCACGCGAACCTCTCTATCTCCCCACGATCAGTTCGCGTCTTCACAGAAAAATCTACAGACAAAGCAAAAACATGGGCCTGTTAGAATAACTATCAATTGTTAAGTAAAGCGACAAAAGAAAAATATTCCTACCCACTGGATATGTTACAAATCCTAGTTTGCAACCTACATCCGTTAGTACAGTAGTTGCCAACTAGCAGCAACGGCCTCTTCGTCCAGGCCTCGTTGCTTACATCGTCGATCACAGCAGAACGCGTCGTCATTATTTGTAAACTAAAGTTCAAATTACCAGATCGCCTCACAACATAATGCTCAACTATGTCGGATACCCCTATGTCGTATTCCCCACTCGCATTCAACAGGTCAAACACCTTAAACAATCGCCAGGTGTTACCAACGAACTGACAAGGAGACTTCCAACAATGAGCAAGGAAGTCACACACCAGTTTTGAGAACGGTAGTTGCATATGCGCTCTCAGTTGGCCCTCACAGATGATTACCCCCCATTCGGCGGGTTGTACTCTTCACTACGTACATTTTCACTCAACTGTGGCTCGTATATCTCCAGGTCAGGAATGTTGATCTCATAAGCTGCCCTCAGTTTGGGGAACGAGCTCGCAGCACGACGATCTATCGCTCTAAGGGGCAACTCACTTGATGACGACATCTCCCCTCGACTTGACGTACTGGCCACGACACCTTCTGACCCAGATCGAGTGTTACCCTCATCTACCCTAACTTCCTCATCCAACTCAGTCTGAATGCCAACACTCACCGATTCTTCGTTATCATCCTCATACTCTCCACAACTTAATGAAACCTCACGAACCTCTTCCGATCGAGTGTCATCAGAATCAGACATTATAACGTTTCTTTTTTATCAATTACTCAAGCTTAAACCTTACAACCTAACACTGGCCTACCTACTTAACAAATCACACTTGAACGAGAGGAAAGCAAATTGAAAATGAAAAAATAACAGCAGCAGAAGCACTCACCTGAGAAACCCTAGCTTGCGTTTTTGCGGAGAAGGAAACAGGAAATACCTTTTTGATTGTCCCAAATTTGATTTTGTACAAACCGCCCATTCAGTTACCAAGAAGTTATGATTACAGCCTATGCCCTAGCCCGCACACGTGTTCCAAGGACCTGTCTTTTCAGGAGTTCCGAATAACGCGGCGACACGTCTCTTTACCAACTGCTATGATTCTGTCACGTGCCACTCACGGACTACCTTCCCTTTCCCGCCAAATCAACATGCCACATGATTCAAAATTTACGGCATCCCAGTCGGATCGTCCACCACAGCTCGCTCATGCTCCACACCTTCTTCCGTTTTTCTCTCAGCAGATCGTTTCCACGGACATAAACAATCTACTGAGAGGGGGCTGTGTAGGGGAGTAATATCCTCATTAAGGAATATCGCGCACACGTGAAGGATAAGCGAACTCAGGACATCGACCTCCAAGACCGATCTGTGAGCAGCTCCCTTGTGAAGACATACGCGCGCAGCATAGGCAAACCCAAGACACCAACCTCCAAGACCGATCTGTGAGCAGCTCCTTTCATGTAGGTGGTACGAACAAAGATGTCTCAGTACGAACAAACGGCCAGAGACAGAACGCCTCAGATAAAGTCACCACCAGGGGTAATCATTACCAAAATCTTACTTGTACTTTCCACCACCGGAAAATAGGGACTACCGCGCCAACTCCCAATCAGCACACGACTTATACTAAAACCAGCCCAACACTCATTCACAATCTCCACCTTACACGTGTGCAAGAGATACACGTGTCTCTAAGATTGACACTTCCACAAGCCTATAAATACTACCTACTTGAACTACGTGAGACCTGATTCCTCTCTCCCCTGAAAAACCAAGAGAGGATAAGTAGGCAGCTCGCTCATCAGTGAACTCGGTCTCTCCAAAAACCTCAACCCATTCCCCTTTCTCTTCACTACTTCTAAAGGAAAACCAAAACACCCCTTTACACTTACAAAGTCGATCGAGACTTTATTTCTTTGAAACAGACTCTGAAGCGTCCAGGCTTTTAGATCGTCACAGCTGCCATGCGGTTTATGCACAGATGGAAACATGTCCAAAATATGCTACAAAAGTTTGTCATCACTCCAATTTGGAGAGAAGCAAACTTCTCTGCTGATGCTGCTGCCAGAAAGGGAGTTACACTTACAGACAACATGGGAAGAACATATCTTGGTAGACCTTTATGGATTAGAAGATGGGAGCATCCTGCTAGTACCTACTATAGATTTAGATAGTGCTTTGCACTTTTTTGAATCTTTGTAAAGACCTAGTGCTGATTCTAAGTGAGATGTGAACTTGTCACAATCCACTCACACCATTTTTTTTGTTCTTTTTTTCCTTTTAATACAATCGAACAAGCTCACCCAGCAAAAAAAAAGGCTTTATTTCTTTGAAGACTATGTCAGATCAGATAGCATTAGCAACTTAACATATCAACGATCAAGCTGTAAGCATGAAAAGTGATTTTACCGTAGAGAAAGTACTGCAAGATACTACAAATGACACGATTATATTAGATATTAATATATGTGGAGTCATGACTCAAGAATGAACAACAATAGAACAGAACAATAGCTTTAATAAAAAAATTCCAGACAGAGGATTCCAATGAAGACAAGTATTTTGTTGTTGTTGTTGTTGTTGTTGTTGTTGTTGTTATCAACTCACCATAACAACTAACTATTCTAAGATGTACGCACTCAGAGTATACAGCATCAAGCTCTTAGCATGAAAAGTATTTTGACCCTTGCTGATGCTGTAGGTAGAGAAAGCATCTGATTGCCAAACATCTCTAGCTTTTTCTCTCTATGTCCTGAGGATGCCCTAAGGGTTCTCACTGCGATATTCTCTAGTACAATTGCAAACTTCAGAACAAATTCTATAAACTTAAGTTCATCTTCACAACCTTCAATTCCCCAGATCTCAAGAGACTTAAGACGATCAATGCATGGGAACAACTTTCCCCAGTCTTCCTTGTATATCTGATTTATTCCCAGTACAAGGGTTTCTATGTAAGGAGAGTTCCTTAGCAAGTTACAAATAGGACGGTTACAAGAAACACCTGACCATTCAGTAATGCCTAAACACTTTAGATTATAAAAAATAGGCCACAGCTCATCCGGCGGCATATCTCGAGACCGTACTTCTCTTGACGACTGACCAGATAATTCGATTGTTGTTGCATTATTGAGACTTATAAATATGTTATTCAGCAATTTGGGATGTACTCCTCCATGTGAAAATTGAAGTCTAGCTTTAACTAGGGAGAAAAGGCAATGTAGAGAATAATCTCTGTGCGGGCTACCTTTCAATAATAGTGATACGAGTTTTGGAGTACATAACTTGATCTTGCAACGACTTTTGTCCTCAGTTTCTATCACCAAGTTCACAAGTTGAGGAGCCGAGATATTTAGAATATCAATATTGTCAAGAACACAGTAACTTAAGCACAAGTTTTCCAACATAGGGCAACTCATAACTACTTCTCTGTTTGAATTGGATTGAGGAAGTGTAGCACATGTTAGTTTCAAAGTTTTGAGTTCAGGAGCCATACACATTGAACCAGGAAGTTGTATGCCTTCGCGCTTCTTATTACCATGATAATTTAACTTGAATACAGAGATTTCCGAAGTAAATATGAAACGGGGCAATACATTGAAAGGAAGGGAATCAAAATCAAGAACGACCTCCTTAACTTGTCGTTTAATTGCAACCCTTATCCAGTTAAGAATTTGATCAAAATAATCACATGATCTGGTACAAGATAGATGAAATCTTTCTATATCACGGTCTTCTCGGAGTAACAAAAAATTGTCCACGAATCCTGCAAACCTATTAGTACCTCTTCTAGATTTCCACAAATAGTGGCTAAAGTTTAGATAGGGATGAGTTTTCCACAATGGCATCCATCTTTTTGAAAGAAAACTTGTCGCGATGACTTCTTGCACGTTCAGAAAAGAGAGGATTTTATAAAGTAGTGAATCAGGTAAAGTGCTAATCTTATCTTGTCCATTGCTAGAAAGAGAAGTTCTTCGTCTCTTTGGTATTGAAGGCACACCGTAGTAGTAATCTTCTTCAGATTCGGACTGTTCATAAGAATCATAAGACCCAGTATAGCTTGGAGAAGACGAACTATCAATACTCATGGTTCAGAGACTAAAACCCTCAGAAAAACCTTTGGGGGATATAAATATGTTAGTATCTCTTGTACGCTGGTATTTTTATAGGTAACTAATGGAGGTTTCCAAATTGATTAGAACATCGACTCATAAAGAGGTTAGTAGTGGGTTTTGAGGAATTAAAACAGGCCCATTAAATAAGAGTTTGGTATTAGTGATAATCCCACGGTTTCAAGTGGTGTCAAATGGGCCCACGGTAATCCTCATGCTTTGAGGGGCCACCAAAGATTGGTAATTTAAATCTCAAAGAACATCGCTTGGATCTTATGAATTTGATTCTGAAATAAATTTAAAACATTAGTTAAAAATGATAAAATCAAATCGCGTTTTAAACCTTCAAACTACTAAAAAACTTGTTAAAGTTGTATTACTAAAAGATCAATTAAATTCATTTCATAAAATATTATAATTAAATTATACTTGACAAACTTAATTAAACGTTTTTAAGTGATTTTTAAGATATTAATATTAAAATAAACTATATTGTAAAAAAAAAATTATTAAAATATATGTAATAAATGTTGAGGCCCTTAAATGGGGCATTAAATTTCAAAGAGGCCCTTTGGTATTAGTGATAATCCTCATTTTGGTTTTGGGCAACCAAAGGGCCATTTTGACACCCCTATTTCAGCCCACCAAAGATTGGTATATATGCTTGGAGAATCATTTCACTTGGATTCGTTTTGTTATCGACTTGAAAGCAAGTATATCTACTACCTATTCTTTTTATCTTGAATAAAATATATATCTACTTCTATTGATGTTGACTGTCAAGTAATATATCTGGTTCGATGTAACCGTCGGCTCTTTATTGTGAAGTCTACGTTAGTCTTGAGTGTAGAATTTAAATATATTGGTGTATTGTTAAAGTGCGTCTAGTCTCCCTATATTGTCTACTTGAACAGTTATGTTTGATCTGGAATTTTTGTCTAATGGAATTGGTATTCTTTGTTGATTTTATAATATGATATGATTGTGGTTGTGTATTCATTTACTATGGTGTTATCTGCTACATGTTATGCCTATATGTCTAGAAAAGTTATGTGATATATATATATAGTATTGGAATGGGATGAGTTCGATATTTGAGATGAGTAGGTGACTATGACTGTTCAATTACAGTTGGGAAGTGAGGTTTTACACCATCTACTAAGTTAAGTCATTTTCTTAAGGTTATACTAAAGTGTTTTGGTTACCACGGGATATATGAAAATATTTGTGCGGGTATAACTATATTGAATTACTTTCTCATGCGAGATTGGGTGTTAGTAATAATTTGAAGTTTAAATGCCGCTTTGGTGACTCTTATTTCCTACAGCAGTATGTGTTAATGTTTAAGCTAAATTACCTCTTGGTCACTTTTGCTAATTCGGTGTATTCTTTTTATTTTATTTAAAGTAAAAAGATTAATTAGTAGGTGATATTTGTTGGGGGCGTGATTTTTACGCTCTTACAGATTTGCAGGTGTGTGTGATATTATGCGGCGGAGCGACGAGTAAAGGCTTGAGACATTATTCGATTAGAGCTTGAACTATTTGTCTTTATTTCTTCTTTGAAACAAAGTTTCAAATAAGAGTACAGATGATGATCGATTTTATGTGAATTTGTGATATTCAATTAGCTCTTTTGATGCGTCAAAGGTTTGAACAAATTATCACCCTAATTAATGATTTCACCATGCAGAGTATTATAGGAAAAGTGGCTTTATACTGTTTTATCATTACTGGCACATCCAAAGATGAATTTGAAGTTGATAAACTCGTTAGTTACATGTTAAATCGAATGTCAAATTTGATTTAACCAGAAGTTACTTGATGGTCTGTTCAACGAACATTAATGTGTCGAACCTTGCAGTTTGTAAATCTTGCTTCATTATTACATACCTTCCTATGATTAGTTTAATTTGCTGATAATCACCAATATAGAAGAAGTATACTAGATACTAGATTTTGGACCTAGTGCATACGCATACGACCTCTTCGACCTTTTTTAATTATTTTTTTTAATAATTTCATTTCAAAATGAATTTTTTTTAATCCAAAAAGGTGAACTAGTATCAAGTCAAGCATATACACGCTCACCTTTAGTAATGACAATTTTAAAATTGGCTCATCTAGGGGGTAAAACTAGTTAACCCTAAAAAAAGGGTGAAAACAATCAACAAATACACGTACAATAATGACAATTTTAATTGTTTTTAAAAAAACTTTTACATGCCCTCATAGCTAAAGTACCAACGCTCTATAATGTGAAAAACCTTTGTACCATGGACTATAGCAAAAAAAAAAAAAAAAACCCATAATTTAACGTATAAAATTTAATGCTTAGATGTCCGCGAAATTAGAAAAAAGAATAGGAAATATTTAGAAGAATTAATGCAAGATAATGAGCTAATTGTTGAGTATCTAAGTTTTAACAGCTTTACAACTTTAAAATAGCATCAGTGGTCTTAGTTTTCAAAGTGTTAGTAATTTTAGAAGCATTATCTTTGTCCAGGCCAGTATCTTCACCTACATTTGAGTGACTCCCTTGCATATGCTGCCATACTATTATGCATAAGGTTTTTAGTGGATATATTCTATTTATGAATTTGAACAGGACATTGAAAGCCTTGAGCTCTACTTTAGGCATTGATCGAGCTTAGATGTACAACACCTTCAGATTAAGACAATGTTGAGTTAAGCTTTTTCTTGCCCAGTCGTCATCCTCAAACCAAACTCATCCCCTACCCATATCACACTGAATTTCAGAGTGAGTAGTAATTAATTCCTCGGGCCATATACTCACAATCATATTTCTCACTAATACACATTCTTCTATTCTAACATATTTGTTACCGAGTCTTGAGTGCTTCCTAATATTGCTAGCTACCATTCTCCATGTGTTCCATACTTGGTTATATATTCTCCACTGCAAATTTGTTTCAACTTATTGTGTCTTGTCCAAATCACATACACTGCCAACGTTTCTGCACTTGTTAACTTCTTCAATAATTCTCTACCGCTCAATCATGTAATACGTGCAATTGCATGACTAAAATAATTATATTGCATATATGCATTACATATAGGAATTGAACACAAATTGAACTCATATTGTCTAGACTATTTGTACTATCAAACTTAATGGCCTTGCTACACTCACATCAAACTCTATTATCTTGAGAAAAGAGAGAGAAACATATCATGACATAACAGGATTATAGAGTATAGTTTACTTGCAAGCATTCAAAATAGATGAGAAGGTGACAACATTATGTTTTATATTCAGTTCATGCATTTTGTGGAAAAGTCCCCAGATACACAATCGCTCCTGAGATTCTCCTTTAATTTGGTTTCTTCCTTTGAAGAATGTGCTTTTTCAGCAACTAATCAAACAACATCTTAACCATGTCGTCATTATTGCTCTCCTTTCCTTCATTATCATTTTGGAGAACCATACAAATAGATGGATCATTCTCTAACTCGATCATCACTAAATTAGTTTCAATTTGGTTGTGTTAAGTACTACATGTCAACCTTACAAACTTTAGAATTCGTGGACCAAGTTTTGTTACTCCGTGATGATTCCGATATACAAAACTTCCAATTATCTTGTGATCGACACTGTGATGTGGAGCAATCATTAACTGGATTATAGTTGCAGTTCAACGACATATATACATCAACAATCTCAGTATCAAGTTCCATAGTTTCTTGACTTCCTAGTTCAATGCAACTTAAAACTTTGAAATTAAGTCATGCTCTATTTCCTCTAGTGAAGTAGTATTGAATTATCCTATTTTGGAAAATTTGAGCTTAAAATACTGTAATATTGGCCCTATCAATAGTCTTATCATCTGTGCTCCTCAACTTCAGAACTTGGTAGTAGTAAATGAGTACAACAGGAAGTCTTGCAAGATCAAGATGTCTACTCCAAAACTTGTATCCTTAACTCTCAAAGGTCGTCTATTTAAGGATTGTTCTATAAATAACATGTCCTCTCTAGAATTGTTGCACACAGCTTGGAGTGTGTATGTTGAATTCCCAAAGAAACCACCCTTTTGTGTGTAAAGTGTAAACCACCCCACTCACATGACCGTAAAATATATGTGCCTTTGGGAGTCTAGGGAAGATGCATGGTCTATAATGTCCCTAAGACCCAATTAATGTGATCTGATGTAATGACGGATAACATCCTTACAGCCATGAGCATCTGAACTCTGAAGGAAACGCTTTTCAGTTATTGAATCATAAGCAACCTAACACAATTGCCATACAATAGATATTGATTATTGAAAAAAATATATATAAATACGGGTTAGCATTGATTTCCAAACAATACAAAAATGCTTCGTTGATATTTCACCATTTTTAATCTTGCACATTTCAAAAGCTAAAATCTATTTCACGCTTATGTACTCAATAAGTCCCTGCATAAAAAATAAAAATAAAACAATTAGGCAGAAATTGGTATGGACTTAACTTGGTACCCAACTGTATTCTCATAAGTTTCCCACAAATATAAGGAACGCTAGGGTCATTAGTAAGTTGTACGCTATTTGGGAAAAAAATCCTTTGTTTCCTTAAATCCTTTCCTTAATTAGTTAAAACACTTAATAAATTTAATAATGCAGTGCGTTTTTGAATCTGAACTTCTTGTGCAGATCATACCAATGTTTTCTATCAAATTAGACCTTTTTAGTAGGTCTTTTCTTATCAATTCATGGCGAATAGGATTGGTTTGCGACCATACTTGGTAGTTTCCAAATTGGACTTAGAATTACCTATTTTTTAGCAACGTTTTCTATATGGTTGCCAATTAGAACTCTCTTGCCCAAACATGGAAAGTAGAAATACAATCAAACTCTTTAAGGAGGTTCCACGTGGCATGGTAGAGAGCATGATAGAAAGCCATCTAGGAGAGAGAAAACTATTTTTTAGCAAGTTTTTTTTTTCTTTGGTAAAATATATAGGAAGTAGAAATACACTCAAACTCTCCAAATAGGTTCCATGTGGTATTGTAGGCTATTAGAAAAAGACTATCTCTCATATTAGAGTGCCACCTAGGAGAGAGAAAATCCTCCCTTAGAGGTCTCAGTTTCTAACGTAAATCATCATTACACCTAGACCTAGACTGACACGTCTTCTTATGCATGGTCTTTTCAAGTACGTGATATTTTCACCCACCCTAAAATGAAGCGGTTTCTATCCAGTTTAAAAAATGCCCACACCCTCACATGTGCCATACACGTGTCACCGTTCTCTCTCAGCAGATCGCTATTTCGAATATAGCGACCTACTGAGATGGGGTTGTGTGAGGGAGTAATATCCACAACCAATGGATACCAGACACGTGTCCAACACATATAGAACCACTAACCGACCTCGTATCCTCGTCCTTAGAGATCGCTTCATAGTGACTCGAATCAGGCAAGCAACATACTCAACTCGCTCTCAGAGCGACCTCACCACCAACCGATCTCACACATTCGTCCTGTGAGCTCACTTCAAAGGGACTCGAGTCGAGTGGGTGATCTCATCCAGAAGCGACCTACATAGCACTCACTCCTCTCGTTCCGCAACGGCTTATAACGTATGTCTTTATTACCACCATCAAGACCGGAGCTTCGGACATGCTTCATGATAAATGTCCATAACTCACCATCAAGGCTGGCGAATGACCTGAAGACCTGGATCTGACCTGACGCGGGAATGCAAGAGGCGCGGGCACCTTGCCTATGTAAAGAGGATGAGGAACTACGTCTGACCTGATTCAAGTTTCCCCCTAGAGAGAGAACTTGATACGTAGGCATTTCGTCCATACGAACTCGGTTAAACCCAATCACAAACACCATCTTCCCCCTAACTGCCTACATTTGTAAGGTCAACGAAATATAACCTTTACAATGGTAATAAAAAAAAAATAGTAATCAGAAGGTGAGCAGGACGATGAGTAGGAAAAGTTATTGTTAATATATAGAAGATGAGCAGCACAATTCGATTGCTAATAGAATTTGCTCTAATAAGTTAACTATGTGATGCTTGAATGTAATACTTGTCCGGACTCGGCCAAACTTGTAGTCGACAATTGTGTAGTATAATATAATATTTCCCGAGGGAAAGCTCAATTTTGAAAACACTTGCTCACTGAAATTTGATGAACATCGTATCCTGTTGAGGACTGTTTTCTGTATAATTAAAAGGGGTACGGGAAATCTTCTAATCTTCTCAAAGATGTTTCTGATTCGCATCTTGGTGACATACATGTATTGTTGGTAGTTAAACTCCACAATGACGCATTAACCACCAGTTATCTAGCAAAATTTTCATCCATGAATTGGGTTTTGCTATATGATATGATGCTTGGGCTGTTGTACCTTTTAAGGCATGCGAATTGGGCTCGAAACTTGATCGACTGAAAGGTTTCTTTTTCTCTTCTCGTGTCTAGGTAAAGCTTTAATTTAGCTATAGCAGCAGAAACCAAGTGAGTTTAGAAGTGGCGATGAATTGGGTTTGCTATTGTCTCGTGAAGAGTTTTAGTGGAGAGATGAGTCTACGTGACAATTTTAATTGATCCACGTGGGAGAGCTTTGTTATAAGAAATTGCCACCTAGGATTGATTTTCCACCTCAGCTGTACATAATCTCTTTTTGTTCATGTAATTGCTTATATATTAAGAATCCTTTGCTCCATCTTTGCTTGGGTTTTATACTCTCAAATATCATTTTGATAATGTGATCGATGATTCATATATGTCAGCCTAAGTGGAATAATAACATGTTAAACCAAAATTAGTGCAAGTAGTACTTGATCTAATGAACGATCCATATATGCCTTCTCATCTTACCTGCTTCCTTCTCATCTTTAATTTCGGAATGTAATGTATTCTATGTAGCTAGAGACGGAACCTAGACAGAGAACACAGTAAATTTTTTCACTAATGGACTCCCTATTACATATTGCTCGTGGTAGTGTAGGTATAGACAATTTTTAAAATTTTTCTCTAATTCCCTATTATTGCTTGTGATAGTGTTACTCTCATGAGCTGTTATACAATTACGTGACCTCAGTGATGAGGTTAAACCAAAGCTAAAAGTGTAGCTCAAAATCTACTGTGCAGCCCTCGATCGGTTTAGCTAAGCAAGACATTGAAGGTCTTCATTCCTGGTAGTTAGCCGACTTAGCCCTACGTGTATCCATAGTCAAAGCTTGAATCTGCCGACCTTTTCATTCTTGCAGAGAAAACTTTGTGTCGGCGTGCCGCACAACCCGCACTTAACATAGTAGCTATACGATAGGGTCCATTAACGCTACAAGAAAATGGGCCTTTAGCCACGGATGACCCGGAACATTTGCCACGGCTCCAAGCTGTAGAATCATTTCCTACAGTTGGTAGCTGTTGGTATACTTATAATAGATGTAGAATGACGTAACACTATTTGGCTACCTTTCTCCACAGTCATACCCGTTGGTATTCCCACAATTTGGACCGTCGGATCTAATCTTGATGGTATGTGAAAGGTGTGGATTTTAACCCACAGCAATAAGTCGACGGGATAGCTAGAAAATTGGTCCAAAAGTTTGGGTGCGGCGCTCCAAAATTTCCCTCTCCCAGAAAAAACAGATAAGGCTGTTTGGTAACCCTGGGAATTCTCACGGTTAACTGATTTTCGTGGGTATTACCATTCTCATGGGCTGTTTGGTAAAAATAACGGCGGTGAATTAGAATTCCCGTGAGAATAGGACTACCACTTTCGGCGATACTCGAAGTCGCACCCATTTGTGTGAGAAACGGGAATAAGATTTTGGGGGAATTCTCTCAAAGTTAGTTGTGGGGTTGTCACGTGCCTATAAAACCAACTCAACTCGTCATTGTCGTCACTATTCAATCACTCGAGGTAACCATTCTCATAATAAATTATGTTTTTTTTTGCCGATTTTAACATGTCTTCTTCACTTCGCTTGCTACTTTTAACATTTTGTGATCAGTAAAGTTCTTTTATAACGAAGATTTGTCACTTTTATGGGCTTTTTGTTTCGTGTTCCCATATATTCTACGACTTGTATTTTCTTTCTTCTCCCAACCAATCCACCTGAAAAAATGCAGACGCAGTTTTCTCTATAGCGAGCAAGGATGACTTTGGTTTCAAGTCAATATCCATACAAGCTTTTGTTGGAATCTCCAAGTGTATTTCAAAACACTTGTGTGTTGTTTAGTCCCACATTGGTGAACCACCACTAGGATGTGAGGTATATGAGGTGATCCTCTAGCATAAGGGCGTGCCCTTAGGGCACAAAGGCTTTTGTGTTAGGAGGGAGGACTCACCCAAAGCCACACACGCGCTCGCCCGCCCGCCCCGCACCGAGCCGAGTCGAGTCGCGTCGCGCTCGAGCTTGGGCTGACTAGTGGGTAGTGGATTACCAATTGCCTAAACTTTTTCTTTTTGAAGAAGTTTCGGTTGGAGTCCTACTTCCAGTTGGATTCTGTCTCATAGCTAGAGTTCTACTTCGAATTGGTTTTGTGAAACCGACTTGGAGAGGTGTCCTTCTCCCTCTATGATAACCGATCATACCTCTATATAAACACTGCTGTGTTCATAGAGAGAGATCAATCATAGAACAGAGAGAGAGAGAGAGAGAGACGCATAGAGAGAGAGAACTCGTGTATACCAGAAGTCGTGCTGGTGCTGTCTCTATACATCAGCGAAACAGAACTCGTGGATTCTGTCCCTTCATCCTACCCTACACGAATCAGAGAAACAGATAAGTCTTTAATTGCTTTATTCTTCTTCTATTCTCTTCTTCCTGTCAGCCGCCAGAGAGAGTTATATTGCTGTTCTAGAGGGTAGTCTGTTCTAGTGCAAAGTCAGGCTACTGTTAACCATTGAATCCTGTGAGGAAGACGCCACTGTTGCCTTTCTGCACCATTGGAAGGGGTGAAATCTTTCCTTAAGGACAGCCTAATCCGCGCCTTGGTTATTACCTATTATTCTGTCCTTGTCTTCTATTGTTTTCTTTTATCTGCATACAACAATCTTAAAGAAAGATCAAGATGTCTACACCTGTTGACACCACGCCGATCAAAGAAACCAATTCGAGTCATGGAAGTAACTTTGTCTATGAGAGATGTCGCGCACCTCTACTAAATGCTCAAGAACTTACCCAATGTGTCAAAGATTGAATCCTTCAAATGGTTCACACTTCAAGCGATGGAGAGAAAGGGTGTTCACAGCCCTAGATGTACTCAACTATGCCAAGTATCTCATCGATACAAAGACCCATGGAGGTTCTAATGATTTCAAAAGAAATCAAGTCGCTTGGCTCAATGGGAATAAGGTATGTCGTCATGCTATTTTGAGTACCTTGTCCAATGAAATTTTTTGATATTTATTGTTCAAATAAGAATGCACATGATATATGGGAGAGTTTGAACAAGAAATACATAATAGAGGATGCTTTGGTACTTTCGAAATATGCTATTGGGACTTTTCTAAAGTTCCATATGAGAGGATAGAGATGTAACGCCTCAAATCCATGATTTTCATGTGCCGATTAATGATTTGAAAACCGAGGGTATTAATTTACCCAAACCTTTGTTGCTTGGATGTTTGATTGAGAAACTCCCCGAAGTCTTGGAACCACTATAAAAATAGTATGAAGCATAAGCGTAAGCAGATGACTCTTGAGGATGTGATCATTCACATTCACATAGAGGAAAAGAACAAGACTCGGGATAAGGTGTTGTCTAAGGAATTCCATTCTAAAGCCAATATCATTGAAGGTAATCCCAGCAAATCTAACAAAACCTCTAAAAAGCAGAAGTCCAACAAAAATAAGAATTTCAAGGTCAAAGGCACTTCTTTTAAAAGGAGTGATACTGGCAATGGAAATTGTTATGTTTGTGGTAAACCTAGACATAGGGCTTTTCAGTGCAGACACAAGAAAGACACTGATGATCCTCCCAATGCTAATCTAGTTGAGGGAGATGATATTGTTCTTTATTGGGTGTCACAAGTGTTCATAGCCACCGGGAAGAGGAACCGGTACTAGATTCTCATTTGCCACCCGCCATGTCCGTGGTGATGTTGAAGCCTTCTCAGACTACATACTAGTGAAAGATGAAAAGGTCTATATGGGTGACTCAAGGTCTGTTCCTGTTGAGGGAACAGGCAAGGTTCTTCTGAAGTTAACTTAAGGGAAAACCCTTTCACTTAGTAATGTTCTTCATGTTCCTGAGATTCGTCAGAATCTGATTTAAATGTCCCCTACTTGGGAAAAGTCAAGGCCAAGGTGACTTTTGAGAGTGACAAGTTTGTTCTGACAAAGAATGAGGGTTTTGTTGGTAAAGGTTATTGTAATAACAGTGGTCTTTTCATGTTGAATGTACTTGACAACATTATTATTAATAAGAATGAATCTGCTTCTGCTTACTTGCTTGACTCTTTTAATATATGGCATGGTAGACTAGGACATGTGAATGTTCAGTATATGAAAAGGATGAAAGCATGTGGTTTATTGTCTAATATTTCTGATTTTTCTAATGATAAATGTGAGATATGTGCTGAGACTAAAGCCACGAAGAAACCCTGCAGAACTGTGTCTAGAGATAAAACTGGATTACTAACTCTTATTCATACGGATTTGGGTGAATTCAGAAGTACCATGTCTAGAGGGGGGAAGTTTTATTATATTACATTCATAGATGACTTCTCTAGGTACACCATGGTATATTTACTTAGACACAAGCATGAGGCAGGTGAGATGTTTCTCAAGTACAAAGTCGGGTTGAAAACCAAAATTAACTGAAGATTAAAAGACTTCGGTCCGAGGGGTGGAGAATATGAGTCTAACCCCTTCCAGGACTTTTGTGACAAGAGTGGCATTATTCATGAGACTACTCCACCATACTCTCCTGAGTCTAATGGAGTAGCCGAACGGAAGAACAGAACACTTAAAGAGATGATTAATGCTATGCTTGTAAGTTCCCCGAGCTTCCCCGAACTTGTGGGGAAGCAATCCTATCTGCTTGCCATATACAGAATAGGATACCCAACAAGAAAATAGGGAATAAGACACCATATGAGTTATGGAAAGGTCATGTACCTAACCTGACATACTTAAAAATGTGGGGGTGTCTTGCAAAGGTTCTAGTGAATGAACCTAAAAAGAGAAAATTGGGACCTAGAACTGTTGATTGTATGTTCATTGGTTATGCTCATAATAGTGCTGCATATAGATTTTTAGTAGTAAAATCTGATAATAACCTTGTCGATGCTAACACTATTATAGAGAGTAAAAATGCTGATTTCTTTGAGAATTTGTTTCCTTTGAAAATTGGCATTGAGAGGTTGGTAGCTCCTAGTGAACAACAATCAACAGATCCTGAAATTTTTGAACAAGAAATTCGGAAGAGTAAAAGAGACGTAAAATCCACCAATTTTGGTGATGACTTTTACACATTTCTTCTTGATGATGATCTTGTGGACGATAAATGAGGCAATCGGTTCTCGAGATGCACCTTTCCGGAAGGATGCTATACACTCGAGCTAGATTCGATTATAGCTAATCACACATGGGAGATAGTGGATCTACCTCACGGGGCTTAAACCTATAACGTTACAAGTGGATCTTCAAAAAGAAATTGAAACTAGATGGTTCCATTGAGAAATACAAGGCTAGACTTGTAGTCAAGGGATTCTCCCGCAAAAAGGCATTGACTATTTTGATACTTATGCTCCTGTAAGTAGGATTTCTTTTATAAGAGTTCTAATGGATCTAGTCGCTATTCATAATTTATTTATTCATCAAATGGATGTAAAACTGCATTTTTTGAATGGTGATCTTGATGAAGAAATATATATGATGCATGCTTTGGGTATCGATAGTACCGGGGAATGAGCATAAGGTATGCAAGTTAGTTAAGTCTTTATATGGGTTGAAACAAAGCCAAAACAATTGCATGAAAAGTTTGATGATGTCATGATGTCTAATGGATATCACATAAATGATCTTGATAAATGTATTTACTTTAAATCTTTTAATGTGAATACATATGTGATTATCTGTCTATATGTGGATGACATGTTAATCATGAGTCCTAGCCTTGATGTTGTGAGAAACACCAAGATAATTTTATCCTCCCAATTTGAAATGAAGGATTTGGGAGAAGTCGATGTGATTCTTGGAATCAAAATCATCGAAAACGATGATGGCTATCTCGCTTTCAAAGAGCATTATGTTGAGAAGTTTTTGAAGAAGTTTAACTTTTATGATAGTAAGCCCGTAATGGAAGACACCCTTATGAGGCAAATAGTGAACTTGAGAAAAATGCTCAACATGGTGTACTTCAATCTAGATATGCCCAAATTATTGGTAGTCTCATGTACTTGATGAATTGCACTAGACGACATTGCTTATGCAGTTAGCGGTGCTAAGCGGATACACTCATTGTCCCAGCCGGGAACATTGGAGTACCTTTGTAGAGACTAGCCAAAGTTTTGAGAGGAACTATGAATTACGGCATAAGGTATAGACAAACTCCACCGTGATAGAGGGTTATTGTGATGCAAAACGGATATCCGATTCTCATGATATCAAGTCCACTAGTGGTTATATTTTCACCACAGGTGGAGGTGCGATCGCTTGGAAATCTTCTAAGCGGACCTTGATAGCTCGTTCAACCATGGAGTCCGAGCTTATTGCTTTAGATAAAGCAAGTCTTTGAGGTCGAAGTGGCTTAGAACTCTTGGCGATCTTCCTATTGGTACAAAACCACCTCCAAATTGTACATGCTATGCATTGTATTTGATCGGGCCGCGAATAGCAAAGGCAAAGAGCAAATTGTATAATGGGAAAAGCAGGCATATTATTATGCGAGACTACAGATCTATAAAGCATTTCTTTGGAATCTGGAGTTGTGGGCTCTAGATTATGTGAGGTCGAGTTAAATTTGGCCGATCCTCCGACAAAACCACTTAACAGAGACAAGTGGTTGATACGTCGAGGGATGGGACTTTTGCCTTAGATAGAGGGCTTACATCGACGGCAACCCCACCTATGTGATTGGAGATCCCATGAAGTAGGTTCAAAGGAAAAACAAGTCACCTCGCCGCCCGTATGCTATTGTCTTTCTTTGAGACGTCCCACCCTATGACTAGATAGCATTTTTGTATACTTTGTATAACTTGAATAGCAATGAGAAAAGGATGAGTTATTTTTACTCTTAATGGAATCCATAGTCCATTATTTTTTTATGAGATAGTGTATTTTAACCGCTATGTACACTTGATGGATATCCACCTACGTGAATGTAGAACTGGTCGTTCTATAGTATTCAGGTACTCTAGAGCATTCACATAACACAAAGACAAAGGGCCAAAAGCAACACCGCTAGCAATGCATATAATGAAAGAGCAATGTGGGTGCATGTCCTCTATTTTACTACAAGGGAATGTTGGTTCAAAGATTTTTTAATCCACCACTTTCAATGTATTATAAGACATGTTACCCTATGACCGGTTCAAGCCCTAAAAAGCACCGATTATCTTATGCATTGTTTTTCAATTCTCTCGGCATTTCGTTAACCCATTTCTTTTGTAATATCCTATTCCAAAATAGTGGGGGACTATTAGTATTTTGAAATAGTGGGGGATTGTTGGAATCTCCAAGTGTATTTCAAAACACTTGTGTGTTGTTTAGTCCCACATTGGTGAACCACCACTAGGATGTGAGGTATATGAGGTGATCCTCTAGCATAAGGGCGTGCCCTTAGGGTACAAAAGGCTTTGTGTTTAGGAGGAGGACTCACCCAAAGCCACACACACATCAGCTACCGCCCGCGACCGAAATCGCGTCGTCAGTCAGCTCGAAATGACTAGTGGGTAGTGGATTACCAAATGCCTAAACTTTTTCTTTTTGAAGAAGTTTCGGTTGGAGTCCCACTTCCAGTTGGATTCTGTCTCATAGCTAGAGTTCTACTTCGAATTGGTTTTGTGAAACCGACTTGGAGAGGTGTCCTTCTCCCTCTATGATAACCGATCATACCTCTATATAAACACTGCTGTGTTCATAGAGAGAGATCAATCATAGAACACAGAGAGAGAGAGAACTCGTGTATACCAGAAGTCGTGCTGCTGCTGCCTCTATATTGAGAGTCAGAAGTCGTGCTGCTGTCTCTATACATCAGCGAAACAGAACTCGTGGATACTGTCCCTTTATCCCACCCTATATGAATCAGAGAAACAGATAAGTCTTTAATTGCTTTATTCTTCTTCTCTTCTCTTCTTCCTGTCAGCCGCCAGAGAGAGTTATATTGCTGTTCTAGAGGGTAGTCTGTTCTAGTGCAAAGTCGCCTCTCGTTAACCATTGAATCCTGTGAGGAAGACGCCATGTTGCCTTTCTCGCACCATTGGAAGGGGCGAAATCTTTCCTTAAGGACAGCCTAATCCGCGCCTTGGTTATTACCTATTATTCTGTCCTTGTCTTCTATTGTTTTCTTTTATCTGCATACAACAGCTTTTACTTTGGAATGCATTGAAAGTGCCACCAAGAAATATAAAACCTTGGTAGGTGAGGGGGCTTTGGGCACGTTTATCGTGGCACACTACCCCGATGGTCCGCGAAGTGGTCGTGAAGGTTCGGTCAGCAACATCAACTCAGGGAACTCGTGAATTCGAAAATGAGTTAAACAGTTTGTGCATTTCACATTGTTGTGTAACTTTTGTTTTGCAACAAGCTTAACAATTCACACCAAAAATTTGATTGAAACGTTCTTTTGAAGAAACTGAATGTAAACACAGTAATGTAATTACCCATGTATGTGGGACACCAATTTCAGCCCCTTTCAAATGGTGTTGAGTTATTTCACCACTTTGCCAAATTACGAGAAAGATGTTTATTCTTATCTTGTATTTTTGCTATAAATCCTCCGACTAAGCTTTGATGCCATGCAAAAGTTAAACCTAGAGGTTTATTTACTTCTTTTGGTTTTTAGCTTCTGATTTGGTTATAACTGATGATTGTGGTATATGTCTTTCCAATTAGTTCCCTTATGTAGATTCAAAAATTCTATGATTGCTAGCCATGTTTTGACATCTTGTCATCATATCATAAACATATCCACAGCTGATAGTCTATCTTTGATCTTATTATGGTTAAGTTTATCACTACTTGACCGAAAGAACATTTATTTTTTATCAGAACCAGAAGAACATATCTCTTTTATTCTTACCAAATTTTTAGTGAATATAGGAAAATTGCATGAATTCAGGTCCAACAGTTCTAATTCGTCTGCTACATAAGTGCATATGGTTGAATTCAAGCAAGTGGGTCTATTACATTATTATCTTCAAGAATATGACATGTTTGTTTATTTGTATTACAGCTAAACCTTCCGTCAGCTATGTGTGGCATGAGAATTTCGTTCCTCTTATTGGTACTATTCTGAAAGTGATCAACAAATACTTGTCTACCCCTTCATGTCGAATGGATCTCTTCAAGATCGCCTCTATGGTACCTTTCAATCTAAATTCCTGAAAAGCTAGACACTGATTTGCCTAAGAACTAAAGTAATCAAAAGGTCGTAGAATCTTTGACAATGCACCAGATCTTAACTTGATTATTAATTTCTACTTTCTGCATTGTCGCCACGTTTTATTTACAAGTGAAGTTGCGAAAAGAAAAGTTCTTGACTGGCCAACTAGACTCTCCATCGCACTTGGTGTGCCGCAGGCAAGCACACTTGTCAGCTGTTTTTGATTTTTTTCACTTTCTATTATTTTCAAGTTTTCTGACCACTGCGTAATCTTAAACAAAACAATGAAGGAACTCATTTTAAGAATGAATATATATAATGGTAAATGCTCAGTTGGTGTTTGCGTGTTTTGTGAAGAAGGTTATGCTTCTATTAAAAGAAGCAGTTCTTCCGTTTATCTTCATGAACCGAGTGCAAGTCGTCATAAGTGCACAGATTTCTGATGTGTTCAAGTAATTATGGATGCTGGGGGAATGGAGGGAGAAATCCCAGTACAATTACTTTGTTTTGTCGATATACTGAGCCCAAATGAAACTGAACTGGAACGTTTGATTGGAATGACGACACGAAGCTTCAGTGAAATAAGTCAAGCTGTGTTAAAGTGCCATGAAATGGTTAGTTTTCTATATGAACATCTAAACTTTTGTACATGCTCTACATTCTCCCGGTGATCCACACTTCAGATCAATAAACTATTTTATTCGAACTACTTCTCATTTGAACATCTTTATTCTTCTGCGTGTCAAGCGGTCCCGTGAAACTTCGGTGAAAGGGCCACTTTTATTCATAGAAGGAGAGGAAGCAATCGGGCAACCCATCATTGCCGCCGCAGAAGTTATTGATACAACCGTGCGGTGATACTTTTTATTGCTGCTTTTGCTGTTGCACTAGTAGAGGCAAGTCCAAAGAGGAATGCATGAGATTTGCTTTGCATGCGCGACCGCTTTTCTGTTCGTTTCATTCTTTTGTTTTGATCTTATTCGTGTTTTCACAAAATAACTGTTTGTTATTGCAGCTGCTACAAACATCTCTTTGTGTTCAAGTTAAGGAGCAATTCCAAGCATACCCGAAAAGAAAAAAAATCTTGGATGCTCTCCGGTCTCTTTGAGAGCAATTCCTATTGTCAAAGCAGCATAGTTCTTTTAACGAACTGCTCAAGGCCTCAACTTATATATAGGCACGTTGAAGTGACAGGTCAGATACGAAAGAATGATTGTGCTGTTGAGTGGTCTAGTGCAATGTTTTGAAAACCGAACCGGTGATCGAACCGATTTTTTGTTAAAATGGTTCAACCAGATTCAACCATGGTTCGACTCGGTCGGACCGATTGATGTTTATTTAGTAATTTTTTTAATAATTACAATAATAAAATGAATAAATACATGTTTTAATTCAATATTAATTGGTATTATATATCAAAATAAATTTATTATACAAGAAATACATAGTAGTATGTTGGTTTAGAGTTTGGATTATCTTGTTTAGGTGTTAGGTTCAACTCTCCATATTATCAATTTTTCAAAAAAAAAAAATTATATAAGGGTGATCCGGTTTAGAGCTGAACCGGTTCAACCACGGTTTAAGCTTAGACCGAGGGTCCAACTATAAACTCAAGTTTTAACTTAATCGAATCGAAAATTTACCGGTTCCGGTCGGACCCTGGTTCAACCACCGGTCCGGTCCGGTTTTCTAAACACTGGTCTAGTGTATCCTCAAATACAATATACACGTCAAAATTTTGTAATGGCTTCTATACTAAATAAAGTTTACATCATACAGTTCAGTCCCAATTTTGTATTTCACAAGTTCAATGTACAATAGTCCATTATTAATTTAACAAATTCAGTAACTTTTTTTTTTATGACTACTGATCTTAAACACACTAGTAATCAAATCCAAGTATTTTCACTTCACAGTGCACCAAGTGAAAGGGCCAATAGTCCAATACACTTCGCAATTTCACACCATTAAAATTTGTGTTGCACCGACACCCCAAAGTCCCACGTTGTAAGGTATGAAATTTGATTCACATCTATTGTGTTTTGGAATGACTATTATTTTGGTTTTGTGAAATACTTGAGCAAAAAAAATTAACAAAAATAGTATAGAAAATTGATGTGAGAATTCTTAGCAGCCAAACAACATGTGGGAAATTGACATTGAGAATTACCAAGAATTCTCACAATTTGCCAAACAGCCATAATTCTCGCATAACCATGAGAATTGGATTCCATTAGAATTCGAACTCTCACGAGAATTCCATTTCTCGTTTTCAAACGCACCCTAAAGAGAAACTATTCTAACAAACCTCTTCCACCGCCTATCTCACCATCTCTCTTATCGGCTTCTCTTACAATTAGTCCACCAGCGCCAGCACCACTTTTCTAACAGCTCGTCACCATCACCTCTCTCTCATCAAAGGTAATGTTTAAAGTTTTATTTTTTAAGTTTTTGTTTTATTAAAGGTTGGTTCTTTTTTTGTTTTGGATGGAAATTGAGTAAAGGGTGTTCCTTTTTTTGTTGTTTCAGAATTCTTGGCAACTCAAAGACATCTGCACAGCCACTGAACTCTTGGTCTTCGTTGACTTCGATCATCTTCATCGCCAAACTATCGGTAATCAAAATCAAATTCACTTTCCAGCCCCTTTCTGTGAAATTTAATAATTTTGCTTCCAAGTGACAAAATGTAGATTCCAACTAGAATTATTTTGTATTGTAACTTTGTAGAGTTATTTTGCTATGTACTTCTCACCTTAGCGCCTTAAGAGGTAATGAAGACTGGCCAAGAGTGGCCAACCTTGTCTGGAACTTAGGATATTGGTTCCATCCATATACCATCTTTACTATTTCTCCTCTCCATTTATTAAATAATATTGTATTGATAACAAGAAGAAGAAACTAAAAGTTTAAAGTAGGCTTCAACTTTTAAGTGTTAGTGTGTTACAAATGGTGCTCATGTGAGAGCTTAAACCCAGTCAATAGTCCGTTTCACTTGAAGAATTGGTATGGCTGATCTTTAACATGTGACAATTTTAATTTTAATACTCCCTGAAGGTTCTGACAAAGTGTTTGTTGATAGTTATGCTTGAGTATTATAAAATATCTAAGGAGGATGCCATTTCCAAAACACAACAAACTATTATTAGAACTTTAAATAGCATTAATTTTCTATCTCAACTTTAAATAGAATTTTCCATCGCCAAACTATCAACAAGTTAATATTCACCAAACCAAATTATTAGAACGATAAGATTTTTGTTAATGGGTGTGATTGTTTGTCTGTAACGTTATTCAAGTGAAATTGAGCTAGAATAAGGTATTATTTTGAAGTAGAATAGGTTGTTTTTTAGGTTTTTTGGTAGGTGTTTATGCTACAATTTCCTTATCGAAGAGATGCAATTATAAAAGATCGTTTTTTGAGTAGTTTTAAAATGGGTTCGTTGTTTTTCATCTCCTAATTGTTTTGTTGCTTATTTCTCTTTGGTTTTAACCTATTGTCCTTTAATTTTATTATTTTTCTATTTTGGAAAAATCAATTTTTAATAGTTGTATATGCTTTTCAAAACATTATTTGCTGGGTTTGAGGGGATGAGTTTCACTATGAATTCAATTGGAGGTTTCATTTGTGTGTTTTCCAAATTGGGAGTATCGACAATATTTCTATTGTGTTTGTATTGTCGTCATTAGTGAATTTGTATGTGCCAAAACACAAATTTTGCTTGGTTTGCCACTTACTTTTTTGGTTTGAACTTTGAACTGTATAGTCATAATATATAACTATTAAAATACGGATTCTTTGTTGTTTTGAAATATATTGCTAAAAACATATTTATTTGTTACGCTTTTTTCAGCTCAAGAAGGTGACGCCTCAGTGCTCATAGGGTTCTTTTGTAGGTGTTTTACTTACTACAGAGGTGAGCTGCCAAATTATTAAATGTATTTTGTTATTGGTTGTATGTGTGAATAAAACAACTATGTAAAATGGATTTATTTCATTTCAATATAGCTCATTTGGATATGCTCTCTAAATATATATTTGTTTTCAATCAATGTGCGTGACCTCCCTGGATGGTTGAGTTTTAGTTTTCTTAGTTGGAGCATATATATTGCACACATATTCCTTTTAAAAAATGGATTTACATTGATCTTTAATTTGTTTTGTTATTGTCTCCTTTGCTTTATCATTTACAAATATTTTTCTTTTTCATTACAATTTTTGCTTAGGTTTTAAATATAGATTTATGTCCAGTAAAATAATTCATGTTTAGAGATTTTGTTAATTTGGTTAGACATTTTTGCTTGAGATGAGGGCTTAGGATAGGTATATTCATGAATGGATCATGCTATTTATCTTGTATATAGTTTGAAATTGTATGATTCTTGTTTATTTGTAGATACATCATGGAGGGTTTTTCTCCAAATGATAGAAGTAGTTGGGCTTAATTTAGGACTCGCCATGACACCCGCTTTTATAAATGGGGTAAACTATTTTATGGACTTTGTGGTAAAACTACCGTAACAAGCTCTTCATGCCGTGTCCCCGTGTGGTGTGTAAAATGGAGGGAAAACAAAAACTCTAACTTCGTGAGGTATCACATCTATAAAACCGATTCACCCAACATATTTAAATTGGATATTTCATGGTGGAGAAAGACATGATCCGAATGTGGAGTCCCATGGGAACTCTAATCTACATGAGATGAATATAAATGATGCATTTACTACCGTGGTTGAAGAATTTGGTGGTGAAGAGTTAGATTCATTTCTTGGAGGTCTCAGAGTTGATAATGGAGAGGCACCGGGCATTGATGATGTTGAATCGATAGTCAGATAAGAATTTTGAAGAGGCCATGAGTGCTTTGTACCCTGGTTGCAAGAATTTCACTGTCTTCAGGTTTGTCATAAAGCTGTTTAGAATCAAAGTTACACGTGGGTGGTCTGACATAAGTTTTACCGAGTTGCTTCAGTTACTTAAGGCAGCATTACCGGTAGATAATAAAGTTCCGAAAGACACGTATCGATCTTAAAAATTAGTTAAGGAGTTGGGGCTAACTTATGAGAAGATTGATGCATGCCCAAATGATTGTATTTTATATTGAGGGAAGAAAAATGAATTGTTGCAAGAATGTCCTACTTGTAAAGTGTCGAGATATAAAATTGCAACAATTGAGGAGAGAAAAACCGTAAGACTACCGCTAAGCAGCCATGGTACTTTCCAATTGGGGATATGTTGAAGAGAATGTACAGTGTCGGTTGGGTAGCCAAAGCTATGTGTTGGCATTCCACAAATAGATTGGAGGATGGTGAGTTGGGTCACCCAGTTGACTCATCATCTTGGAAACACATTGATAGGACACACCCAAGCTTTTCTTCTGAGCCATGTAACATTCGATTGGGCCTTGCCACTGATGGGGCAAAGAATTGAACTTTGGCTTAATATCTATAACCAGCCTGATTTTCCTAAAGAAGGTGTCAATAGACTATCTAGTGAAGCTGCTCACCTTGCGGACCATGAGATCCCATGCTTCTATAAGGATTGGCCAACTATGATGAAACTTAGTAAAGAAACTCACTATACCAACATCATTAAAAGCTTGAACGACACTTTTGTATTTGTTAATGGTGACAAAGACAAGGGAGTAGACTCTAAGTATGTTTAGGATAAAGTCATGGCCGCTTGGAGGAGCCACAAGGGTGAACTGAAAAAGAAATATGTTGCTGGTAAGGATCCAGAAATTGTGAAAATGAAGGCACCAGACAGAATCCCTTTGGAAGATTGGAAAGCTTTTGTGAATCATTGTAATTCAAATGAATTTAAGGTACTGTCTTAGACATTCTAACGATATGCCCTGTCCTTACTAGCTTATAAGATGCAAAGCAAACTGTAACTTAATTTGTGTATGTTATGTAGGCATTAAGTGCGAGAAATGTTCAGAACCGTGCAATGCAAATTGAACCAAACTGTGGGGGGATGACACCAACACAAGTTTATCGCCGTAAAATTGCAAATGAACAAGGTGTGTCGGTGGAAGAAGTTGATCGAGGTGATATGTACGTAGAAATGCACACACTTAAAAAAAGTGGTACACCCCAACGACAGAGTTTGGCAGTAAGTCTTTATTTTATATGCTTTTTCCTTTGATGCTTAATCAATACATCACTTATATATATATATATATAATATTTAAAAGTGTATGCTTAGTCAGTGATACATCTGTGTTATCTATATGATTTTAGAATGTTTTTATGTTTTCCATTGAATAGGATAAGATTTCTCAACGTTCCCCTTTGAACTCTAACACGACCTCCAACTCCGACTTTGAAGCATGCGACAATGATGTTGTGATAGAGGTATGAATTTATACTTTGCTCATTTTTTTTTATTCCTCGAATTAAAATCTCCAAGTACACAGGTTGTTGGTAAAGACTCAAGAGGGCGCATGCGGGTCATGGGTTCTGGTGTTTCTAAATCTTCATTTAAGCATTCAACTCTTTATAGGAAGAGATATCATAAACAAATTAAGGTCACTGAGGAGTTAAAAAATTAGTTTGAAAAGAAAATTGATGAGCTGAAGGACTCATTTGATGGAAACGTAAATCAGATTAATGAAACGGTGCAGAATCTTGTCCGCCATATGCCACCCACATGTAATTCCCCTACTGGACCCTCTTCTTCTGGATCACATGATATATTCTCTCAGGTACGAATACGTATAACTTTATTTTATTCTCATAGTAATAGTAAAATTTAATGGTTTGTGTATTTGAACTTTTAACTAATGTTATTTTATTTTATTTTTTTATCTATTTTTGAAGGGACCCGATTACATGAATGCTGAAGTCAATGTGAGAGCCTTTTGGCCATTGAGAAAGGTTGCATCTGGGAGGGTGAAATAAGTTGATCCCACATTTAAGATTGGAGATAGAACTTTGGGGGATGGAAAATTCTTGGTTTACATTGAGGCGACATCAGAGGTTCTTAATTGCCCGGACCTATAATCACTTTCGTACCCTTGGTCAAGTTGGGTAGGGATATGTTATTTGGCCTAAGGAATTTCTGCAGTTTCTCCCCCCTCGTTGTTAAAGGCCATTTCTCCTTTTTTAGTAGACACATAGTGTCATTTTCATCTTGGACTTGGAAGTATTTTATTTTGTATTAGTCAAGTCAGGATTTTGGACGTGTTACTTTACTTTTTGGATATGTTGTTTTGTTATGGATACTTTCGATGTGTTATTTTGTTTTATGGATATTTTGGTTGTGTTATATGTTGGATGAGCTTGTTTTATAGATATTTTGGTTGTGCTATATGCGGTACTTGCAATTGTATGGTTGTTTGTTTACTTTTTCAGGTGGTGAGATTCACTGTTTTTAGCTCCTCATGTTGAAACTAGATATTTATGCGCATCGGTCCCAAGCCCAGATAAAGGAGGAGGGAAAAGGCGGAACTGATTGGTTTTTACAGGTTATAAAGTGAGAGCAACCTCACCTGTCCCTTGAAGCACAATAATATGCAGATTTAGTTCCCGAGTTGAATAATATAGTGTTTGCAATTCAAGTGTTATTGGTAAGTTATTGTGTATAGCCGTGTTACTTTGATACTTATCCATTTTTTTTTTCTTCCAATGAACACTGAATCTCTTGATAATTTCTTGACGGTGAGAATTGTTCGTAGCCTGAGAGGTTTGAGTTTTCTGGAGGTTCTTCTTGGAATAACAAGCATTAGGAAGGTAGAGCCTTACATGCCCTGATTCCTCCGTTCTCACAAAGGAAGGTAGAGCCTTACATGCATTCCCTACTTTATGACATTTTAAGGTAAACCCTTATATTTTTTGGTATGTAGGCTCAACAAAAGTTACAACAGTAAATGGGAATTCGAGGCATCAAAATCCAAAAGCAAGCTTCAGAGTGGTTCAACCAGAAGTTGTACCAAGGTATCTATACCAGTTTCAGAATTTTAAGGACTTAATAGAAATGTCTGTTAGTATTGATGCTAGTTTCTAACTTCTTTACTAATTTCAGGTTCTCAAATAGAGGATTGCTCTTGGAAGGTGTGTGGACCTTTCGAAGTTCAATGGGTATGATGAACTACTCACTGAATTATACCATATCTTTGATTTTAATAGGGAGTTGATGGCTCATGGCAAAAATTGGCAACTTATCTGCACTGATAATGAAGGAGATACGATGCTCGTGGGAGATGACCCTTGGTAGTAAGTACTCATTTTTTTTTCTTTATATTTTTTACTGCGAAATTAAAGCAAAAGTTGCATTTATGTTCAATCTCTCCCATTATTTGTCTACAGGGAATTCTGTAGCATGGTTCGCAAGATCTTCATCTACACAAGGGAAGAATAGAAAATGAACCTAGGGACTTTGAACTCAAGGGTTAACGAAAATCCTGTGATTGCAAAGGAAAGAATAGGTGCTAAGGAACTAAGCTTCTCTCACATGGCTAGCTTGGTTAGTAAGTTGTTGGGATCCTTTCACATGACAATGTCGATGGTTTAACAGTCTATGGAAGGGATAATTAGTGGTTGTGTGGTTTGAACTCCTACTTCAGGTGATGAACTTAAGGAGTCAGATTGCAAAGGTCAAGTGGATTATGTGCTTCCATCGTCAGAGGAAGAAGTTGAACCCTCGAAGTTGAGTGAGTCATTGTCCGTAACAGAAGAAGAGGATTTCCCCATCTGTCGTGAAGGTACCATTCTTATTTCTAGATTAAGTAGACTTCCATTGCCCTTTTCATTTTTATTTGGTCTTTGTAGTATTGGCTTTGCATGTGCTCCATTAGTTGGTACTCTACACCTGTACACAGCATATAAATGATCATTCAGTACGGCAACTCTTCAGTGAAATGCTCTATAGAACGAATGCAACTATGTTGCCATATTGTGACTGCAGTTCAGATGCGGGAGGGTTTGCGTTTGGTAGCATGGGTCAGACCTGTGATACCTTTAAAATGCCTTATTACATATTCCTCCTAAAGGTTGTTTACTTGCTTTGGAGTAAAGTGGTTTTCAACAGAAACTAAAGCTAGACGTTAGAATTATTGACATATATCGTTCTCATGGTATTGCATTATATTTCCCTTGACACATTTTTTTTTTATCAAATACTCATTTTTGTATTCTTTTTACAATCAAGGAAGCCTAAACTATAAGCAAATATTGCAGATGAATGCACAAAATGTTTGCGATCCTTGGTATGTTTTATCAGATAATTTCTTTTTTTTTTTTATCGGTTAATGTTATGCTTGTAGTAAATTGCCAATTAGCACGTTTTTTTTTCCTTATTGATTTATCCATCTTCTTAAACTACTTTCCAGACTTTGTGCCTACTGAAGGAACACAATATATAGCTATAGCTGGAGAGAAATCTTCTGGGGTGAGTACATAAATCTAATGATTTCAGCGTTTTGATTGCTCGTATTATTGCCTTATCTTACTATTTGATGGATATCCAAAGGTTGAGATTTGGGATCTCAATAGTGCAGAGCGGCTAGCACGATTACCTCGGTCTTGCAATGGAAGCTCCTTGGATCATGGTACAAAGGCAAGAGGTTTGTGTTTATGCTTATACCATTTTTTACTGTTTATGTAGCCCTTCTCACAATAGGTTAGCCATATACTCAATAGTTATGCTGCATATCGAACATTCAACTCCTTCCATTTATACACATGATGAATTTGCTTTTCCCATTTGCGTATGTCATTGAATCATGGCAGACATGTAAACCACGTTCATCATAGAGTAGATTTTGGCATATGTTCATTTTGATACTCAGTATTGGCCATGGAGCAGTAGTTTAACTGCTCTAAACTGCATTTTGATGATTCTAATATATTCTTCGTTGGTGGTTTTGTAAGTCTTATGTTTGGATAATATGCCTTGCCATTGTAGTGAATTATCTGTAATGGGTTTGTGCCTTTGTCGCATAATTTCTCTTTGCATTTCAGTACTTGCAGTTTAATTGTATCTATAACACTGTTTTCATTAATAGAAATAATGAGAAGAAAAAAAGAAAAGAAAAACAGCATTGCCTTTTGATTACCAGTCCGCATCTTGTTTTAAATGATAAACATTGGTTGACTTCATTCTAGTGTCCATATCTAGTAGTGCATCTTTATTTAAGTAAATATTTGCTATTTAGTGATTAGTTATTTTCTATGCATAATTATGATACTGAATCTTACATGTGATTACCTGCTTCACCTATGTCATTCTCGTCCAATAACATCAGCATTTCAGGTTCTTCAGTGATAGGTGGATCGTCTATAGTGTAACAAGGCTCTCATCAGGATCAGAGTCCTCAACAAGGTCAGAAGGGGCAATATGGGGCTTCTACTGCTTCGTCTCAGCCGGCATCACGAACATGCCAAGTTTCATTTCCAAATGGCCAGGTCCCCAACTCCTCAAATCTAGAGGCAAACTATTTGACTCAGATACAGAAAAAGCCTAGATTAGACATCAAGTAGGAAGATATTTTCCAACAGCAGGTCATGCAGCAGCTGCTTCAGAGATAGGACCCCATCCAATTACAAGGACACGATCCCCAAATTCAAGCCTTAATTCAGCAGCAGAGACTTTTACAGCGGCATCAACAGCAGCCACAACAGATTTTGCAATCTATGCCACAGATGCAGCGAGTGCAATTGCAACAGCAGCAGCAACAACTGAGGCAGCAAATGCAACAACAAGGTCTGCATTCTGTATCTGGAGTTAAGCGCCCCTATGAGAGTGGTGTATGTGCTCGCCGATTAATGCAGTACATTTATCATCAACGCCATCGCCCTCCTGTAAGTTACCTATACATTGATCTTAAGCATACCGTTTCTCTGCTCCTTTACCAACTTTTCAATCTTTGCCAAGTCAAAACTTTTTATATGGTGTTTTTTTATATATGTTGCTTGGTGAATTCACGTAAAAAATTCTTCATTCAGTTACACAAGTAATCTCTAATTGTGTGCTATTTCCTTTTTTAGGAGAATACAATTGTTTATTGGAGGAAATTTGTAGCAGAATATTTCTCCCCTCGTGCCAAGAAAAGGTGGTGTCTATCTTTATATGATAATGTTGGACAACATGCGCTAGGAGTATTCCCTCAGGCAACGAAGGTTAGTTTTATTGGCCAGTGTCTTATCATTGAAGTTAATGACATCAGCACCTCTGGTCATTTGTTCAGTAAAAATCATTTGAACGTGTAAATTTTCATTCGAATATCTTCACTATATAGAATTATAGATCATCACAATACCGATTTTTTTTTCTCTTTGGTATCCTATCTTAATCATTCTATTTCGTGTTACCTCATGAACTATATCATGTTTGTTTCAAGATGCATGGCATTGCGATATCTGTGGTTCTAAATTAGGAATGGGGTTCGGTAAGACTATTAATATTAATATTATTATTATTATTCTTTATTTATTTTTTAAATTAAATTGCAGAGTTTGATCATTTCCGTATCATGCTAGAGTCTCCAACCCATCCGTCAATTATTGTCTTTATAAGCTTATGAGTTTATAATTGTGTTTTGCTACTTTTTTTTTTTTTAGTTGACTTTACCTTGTGATGTTATGGCAGGGATGTGCATGTAGTGGCAGAGCCAGGGGGGCCCCAGGGTACGCCCTGGCTCACCCTCAATTTTTGACAAAAAAAAAAAGTAGTTTTACTGTTTATAGAAACTGAAAAACACAGCTAACTAAATGACAAAAGTACATAAAGTACTACAGTCCTTAACGACTTAGCAGTGTCTTTTAGAATTTAGACTATGGCACTTTAGACTATTACCGACTTACCGTGACTCAATAGTATTCAAACTTGAATTAGAATTTAGACCATGACTCAACAGTATTGAACTTGAACTAAAAACTGACAAAAAACAAAATAAAAGCACAGCACACACACCGAAACCAAACAAAAAAAAACCCAATACCTTACTCAAGTTTGACTTTTTGCCTAATCAAAAAATTAAACAAAATTACAAAACCCACGCCCCCACTTACCCACTTTTCCATAATTCCACCTTTCTCTCTGTTATTTTAATTAGCTATCCATAATTTGATTAATTTCTAAAGTTTGTTAGGTAAGCCTAATATTATTAAATTTCTTGTCTTATTTTTTATCTTTTCATGTTAAGTTGATTCCTAAACCATGTTTTTTAGTTTTTTTGTATTCTTTTTGTGAATTCATTAAACCACATATTTTTATTTAATTTAATTTTGTGAATATCATAATAATATTGGTGGTTTATTTTAGTTAGTGCAATTTCAATTCAGTTGATTAATGTTTTATTTTAATTATTTAAACAAATATGTTAAAGTATTTGATCAAAGGAAAGTCGTTGCCCGCTCAACCTACCCAACCACCTAATAACACAAATAATGTTGCCAGTGTTGAAGTAGAATCCTCCTCAAAGCGAAGTCACCAAGAAACTGAGGATGGTGGTGTTGAACAACCCACGTCAAAGCGGGTTCAACGTGAAAATCGTGAAGAACTTGACTTGTCTAGTCTTCGTGAGACCTCGACCCGAGGAAAAAGATTTCAGATTATCATCCTAATGATCAAGACTCGGTGAGAAGAACATATTTTCTTAGGGGTCCTTGCCAGCCTAATCATGCTTTTCCTCCAAGAACAAGAGGTAAGAGAATCCGACGCTTTTAGAAAGAGTGGTATGAGGAGTTTAGTTGGTTGGAATATAGTATTCACGAGGATGCCGTGTTTTGTCTATATTGTTATCTCTTTAAACCTAATAAGGGGCCACAAGGAGGTGGAGATGTTTTTTCTCACAGGGGGTTTACTAATTGGGAAAGAAAAACCAAATTAAAAGAGCACGTTGGAGGACCAAATAGTGCTCATAATATTGCTTACAGGGCAGCACAAGCTTTATTAAATTAAGAGCAGTATATCGAGACATTTCTTCACAGACAATCTGACCAAGTTCGAAGGGATTATCAAATCCACCTAACTGCAATAACTGATTGCATTAGGTTTCTTCGAGACAAGGTTTAGCTTTCCGTGGTCATGATGAATCGATGAGTTGATCAATAAAGGTAATTTTCTTGAACTTATAACGATTTCTGAAAGATCATAACGAAGTCATTAAGAAAGTTATTGATAATGCTTCTAAAAATTGAAAATTGACCTCGCCTGATATCCAAAGAGATATTGTGAATTCGGCTGCTGTGGAAACTATAAATGCTATTCTAAAAGATTATGGGAATTCATTGTTTGCTATTTTAGTTGATGAAGCACGTGATATATCAATTAAGGAGCAAATGGCAGTTGTTTTGCGTTATGTCGACAAGAAAGGTTGTGTTATTGAGAGATTTTTTGGAGTTGTGCATGTTAAGGAAACTAGTGCAGTAACATTTAAAAAGGCAATCGATGAGTTGTTCTCCAAGCATGGGTTGAGCATATCTAGACTGCGTAGACAAGGGTGTGATGGGGCCAGCAATATGCAAGGTGATTTGAATGGCCTAAAAGCACTTGTAATGAAGGAGAATAAGTCTGCATTTTATATTCATTGTTTTGCCCATCAGCTTCAGTTAGCCCTTGTAGCAATTGCAAAGAACCATGAGTCAATCGCTAACCTTTTTAGTATTCTCTCTAATGTGGTAAATATTGTTGGAGCATCATGTAAGCAACGGGATATGTTACGAGATGCAATGAAGGCTAAAGTTGTTGCAGCGTTACAAAGCGGAGAAATTTCAAGTGGCAAAGGGTTGAATCAAGAGACTAGTCTTAAACGATCTGGTGACACTCGATGGGGATCACACTATTATACACTTCTTGGCATGATAACCACTTATGGTTCAGTAGTTGATGTGCTTGATAATGTAGCGGAAAATGGTTCAAGCTCAGAACAAAGAGGTGAGGCTTACGGATTATTGGATTCAGTGCAGTCTTTTGAATTTATCTTCAATTTGCATTTGATGAAAGCGATACTAGGAATTAGCAATAATTTGTCAAAGGCTTTGCAGCGTGAGGACCAAAACATTGTCAATGCCATGGTTCTTGTTAAAATAACAAAGGTACGCTTACAGGCGATAAGAGATGATGGGTGGGATAGTCTCCTGACTGAAGTTTTCTTCACTATGTGCCAAACATGATGTGGTTGTTCCAAATATGGAAGAGAGGTATATGGCTCGAAGGAGGTCTCGACGAAGAGCAGAAGGAAACACCAATTTATATTACTATTGTGTTGGATTATTCTATCACTGTATTGATTTGCAAATTCAAGATTTAAACGACCGGTTTAATGAAGCAAACACGTAATTACTTTTTGTATGGCATGTCTTGATCCTAGTGAATCGCTTTGTTGCTTTCGATAAGCAAAAGTTGATCCGCTTTTGCTAGACTTTATCTCGATGATTTTTCGAGATAGATCAGATGGAATTAGCGGATCAGCTTGAGAATTATATCATTGATGTGCGCTCGATACTAAGTTTGGTGAAATAAATGGAATTAGCGGCCTATCCAAAAATGGTTGAGACGAAGAAAGACATTGTGTACCCACTTGTTTATTTGTTGATTAAGTTGGCGTTAATTTTACCTTACTGCTTAATCGCGTGATCGCGAGAGCATTTTCTGATATGAATATCATAAAGAATTGTCTGCGCAATCGAATAGCGGATGAATGGTTGAATAATTGTTTAATAACATACATTGAAAAAGAAGTTTTTGATAGCATTGATACCGAGTTGATCTTACAACGCTTCCAGAAGATGAAAAAGAACGATGAAAAAGAAGGCCGCCGAGGACAACTATGAACAAGTACTTGTTTAGTGTTTCGACCCCCACATACGTGGCAAACGTCCATTATTAGGGGTCTCTATTTTATTTGTTTAATCAACAGGGCTAAAGCCCAATTCGCAATATCATGGATCAATATACAGGCCCATTAACTCATGTGTCTAAGGTCAACCTTAGCCACATGGCTTGCCACTAATGTACATTGATTTATGTCTAGTTTCATTTCTTATCAAAAAGATAATTATCAGTTGACAGTTATACTCCATTACAATTACTCAAGCTACAAGATTACTTGAGCTACAAGGACTCTCTACTCTACCTATATAAATACCACATTATTTTTCATAAGGAACTACGTTGAAACTTGATCCCTAGAGAATAGATCTTTGGTACGTAGGCAGCCATTATGTGGTTCGGTTTCATCTCCCCAACATCAAATTCCTCTGTTTCTTAGTCGCGTTCTTTACCATTGCTCTCGTTGTGTTGAAGCGTGGTTATTGCCAAACATAATTGGCGCCGCCTGTGGGACTTTAGAATTCATTATCCGTGAAAACAATCAAGATGGTAAGCACAAGAAGCGGACCAAATAGTCGACATATTCCTCCTCGCTAATAATACTTCGAACCCTTGAAATTCAAATCGGCCAATGCAAGAACCGTTGAACAATCAAGTTGCTCCTAGTGGTATGATCAATTCGCAACATACAACTGTAGTAGCAGCACCGCCGCCGCCGCTACCACAAACGGCAGTACAAACGCCTCCGAAATAAGGCGTCGCGGAAGAAAGTATAAGGAAAAACTTCATCCCGTGACCGGACCGACTCGGCGGGGAAGGCCGACCTCGCAGATTTACGGAAAATCGCCATCTTAGACAGTCCGGCCCGGACAGGGGAAAAAGGCGTCCGAAGAAAGTATAAGGAAAACCTTCATCCTAGACCTGGACCGACTGACGAGGAAGGCCGACCTCGCAGATTTGAGAAAAAGCGCCATCCCGCATGTGTCCGGTGAGGGGATGGAAGGTGTCACAGAAGCAACTAGAGGGAAGACCACAATCCCAGACAAACTACCGACCTAGATAGGTTGGTTACACACAAAGAAAAAGACAATCTCCAGTCGGACTCGAAAGTGTGTACCGCCTAAAATCTCTAACTCTTGTAAGAGGTAATGGCAGGTGTCATCTTCCACATAGGCTCGACCGGGGGCGTCTGTCTGTTTAAATCTTCTGGGTGAAATGAATTTCACTCTTCAATACAATTTTTTCCGATCTGCTGGGAAAAATAATGGAGGCTTATATCGATGATATAGTCGTTAAATCGAAGGATACGGGTGATCATCTTTCCGATCTTTAACTTGTTTTTGATAGGCTTAACAAGTATAACATGAGACTCAATCCCACCAAATGTTCTTTTGGGCCTCTCTTCTGGAAAATTTCTAGGATACCTCATGACTCGTAGAGGTATTGAGGCTAATCCTAATCAGATACGCGCCGTTATTGATATGCCATCACCCAAAAATAAGAAGAAAATTCAACGACTTACTGGTCGGCTTGCCGTTCTTCATAGATTTATTTCTAAATATTCCGATTGTTGTCATCCCTTCTTCCGGACTTTAAAAGGGCGCAACTTGGAACGTTGATTGTGAGATGGCATTGCAACAATCGAAGAAATACTTGGTCATCCTCCTATATTGACAAGTTCTTCAACGGTCAACCTATTGGCATATACCTAGCGCCTACAACTCAATTCGTTAGTGTTGTTCTTTTTCGATGATGGGTAGACCCGTCTTTTTATCGATAAGAAGACGTTAACCGTAGCCGAAGTCTCGTTATTCAAAGATGGAAAAAATTGCACTTGCATTGGTTCATACCGCTTCGGGTTAAAACCATACTTCCGGGGAGGTTGGTCGAGTTTATCTTGAGTATCCCTTACGCAAAGATCTTTAAGTAATGCACAAGAATCAAGCGGATTAGCCGAATGGGAAAGTTATCTTAATGCATATAGCATTGTCTTTGAAATTCAGATTCTCAAAAAAAGGACATGCTCCGCTTCTTTGGTAGCCGATTTTCCGATTGATGATTTTCCTATTGACGATTTTTTTTGCGCCGGGAAGAATCTATGGAAGACACTCGCCACCAATAACCGGGGCGGCGAAGACCAACTTGAAAACGCATTCCTAAACCCATTGACCTATGTATTGTTTACTCGGATGGCTCCCATAGTAAATGCAGGTCGGAATTGGATGTGTTTTTTGTTAAACCCGCAGAGAAAAGATTGGGAAATCATGCGATGCGACTTGGCCGCGGCTTCAAATAACGGCCGCGAGTATGAGGATGTCATTTATGCCTTGAGAACGAATTTTCGACACCGGGGCGCGAAAGCTCCAGTTATACACGGATTCTCGCCTTGTTGCAAATCAGTTTGGTGGGTCTTTTGAAGCAAGAGATGAGCGTATGGCGGCTTATCTTAGTTTGATACATAGTCTTGCTCGACAATTTGATAGCATCTCTATCACTCAAAGACCGAAATTACTTTACGTCATGCGTATTCATTGGCTTATCTCTCCGCCGTCGTTAGAAGCGAAGGGCTTGACACATCACTTTTGCAGTCATCTTTTCGTCAGTCTAAGTTTGAACGTTTTTACACTCGCTTAATTCATTACTATCATTACGAAAAAATCTGACAAAGTTACCACATTTAGCTTTGTCAGTCTAAGTTTGAACGCTTTTACCAAACAGTTCATTACTATCATTACGAAAAAATCGATGAAGTTACCACATTTAGCTTTGTCGGTCTAAAGTTTGAACGCTTTTATGCTCGCTTACTCATTACTATATCGCACGACAAAAATCGGCGGTTACTACGCTTAACTTCGCTTAGTCTAAGTTTGAACGCGTTTTTCGCCGCTTTAGTTCGTTAATATCGCTACGACAAAATCGGACGAAGTTATCGCGATTTAACTTTGTCGGTCTAAGTTTGAATGCTTTTTACGCCGCTTAGTCCATTACTATCGTTCCGGCAAAATCGACGAGGTTACCACGCGTTTAGCTTCGTCGGCCCTAAGTTTGAACGCTTTTATGCTCGCTTAGCCTAATTTTGCAAAGTTAAGTACGATTGGGGTGTTTTTCTACATGGGGCTCGTCGCTCTATTTCATTTCAATTACATAAATCTACAACATTGTCAGTTTTCCGCAGGTATGTTATCTGACACAACAACAATATTCAATAGCAAACCCATTTTTATTTTTATTTTTCATTAAAAGAAGTTTTAGCTCTATGGTATTACATTCACACAATTACCTAATCAATTGTCTCTGTCAATTGTCTTACGGTCGCTCTATTAAATCTTCGTTTTCTTCTTCGAAATCTGCATTTGTTTCGCTAGCGCTTTCGGTTAACTATCTTTCGATTTTTTTAAACATTGTACCGATCTTTCTACAAAAAAATTTCGACGAAAATTTTCGTCAATGTCGTTATTTTCTCTAAAGCATTGTGCCGATCTTTCTACGAAAAATTTTCCGAGCGAAAATTTTCGTCACTTCATTATTTTTTCTAAGGCATTGTGCCGAATCTTTCTACGAAAAATTCTCCGAGCAAAAATTTTCGTCAGCGTCATTATTTTTTCTAAGGCATTGTGCGATCTTTCTCTTTAAAAATTCTCCGAGCAAAATTTTTTAAATCCGTCGTCATTATTTTTTCTAAGGTATTCTCATTGATCTTTCTACGAAAATTTTCCCGAACGAAAATTTTCAATTTCATTATTTTTTCTAAGGCATTGTGCCGATCTTTCTCTGAAAAATTTCAAACGCGAAAATTTTTAGATCAACGTCGTTATTTTTTAAAGGCATTGTGCCGATCGTTCTCTGAAAAATTTTCCGGCGAAAATTTTTCGTCGAATTTCATTATTTTTTCTAAGGCATTGTGCCGATCTTTCTCTGAAAAAATTTAAACCGAATTTTCGTCAACGTCATTATTTTTTATAAAGCATTGTGCCGATCTTTCTACGAAAAAAATTTCGATCGAAAATTTTCGTCAGCTTCATTATTTTTTCAAAGGTATTGTGCTGATCTTTCTACGAAAAATTCTCCGAGCAAAAAATTTCGTCAGCGTCATTATTTTTTCTAAGGTATTCTGCCGATCTTTCTATGAGAATTTTTCCGAACGAAAATTTTCATCAGCTTCATTATTTTTTTTCCTTCGCGAGTTATGTTTTTGTTGTGTTCGTCCACTGTTCCAAGTTACGGAGCTTATCACTTCCTAATCTTCATTATTTTTTTTTCCTTCGAGAGTTATGTTTTTGTTGTGTTCGTCCACTGTTCCAAGTTACGGAGCTTATCACTTACGGAAGTGATACGAATGTGGTTATCACTTCCACCGACTTAGTAGATTTAAATTCTTCCTACCTTATCCAACCCGGATATTTTCAATATACTGGACCGACTTAATAGCCCAGGTTTGGGAATCTTTGAAATTCAAAAATTAATTTGTCCATGTGGAGACTCAAACATTGTTCACCCCTCTCACCAACTAGTGGGTGTGCCACTACAGCCAAACCACTTTCTTGAAAGGAATCTATTTTTTTTTACTTCTATTAATACTAGATCTGCCAATCCGAGTTAAAAATGGGTTTTCTTTATCGATTTTTTGTCACCTATTTTACTTCTTGCTTCCCCCTCTATCAATTAATTACATTGCAGCCTCATATAAATTAGTTTAAAATTATTTAACGCACAATATTTCAGGCATTTTTTTCGACATTCCATTTTTCTATCATTTCCTTTCGCATGATACTTCGTTATACACTACGCTCACTTTTTTCTTATTCCATTTTTTCCTTGCTTTTTCTTCTCTTCTTTGCCATGTGAACTTTGTTCGCATGACAAAGAGGGAGGTCGTTCAATTCCACATAATGCGGCAAACGCCCATTATTAGGGGGTTCTATTTTATTCGTTTAATCAGCGGGGCTAAAGCCCATTAGCGAATATCATGGATCAATATACAGGCCATTAACTCATGTGTCTAAGGTGAACCTTAGCCACATGGCTTGCCACTAATGTACATTGATTTATGTCCGTGATTCATTTCTTATCAAAAAGATAATTATCGGTTACAGCTTATACTCCATTACAATTACTCAAGCTACAAGATTACTTGAGCTACAATGACTCTCCACTCTACCTATATAAATACCACATTATTTTTCATAAGGAACTACGTTGAAACTTGATCCCTAGAGAATAGATCTTGGGTACGTAGGCAGCCATTATGTGGTTCAGTTTCATCTCCCCCCAATATCAAATTCCTCTGTTTCTTAGTGCGTTCTTTACCATTGCTCTCGTTGTGTTGAAGCAGGTTATTGCCGAAACATTTAGATTTGATTTTTTTTTTCTAATACATTAATATATATAATATATATTATTATTTTTTTGTATGCTTAGTTTTTGTCTGGCTGGCTCACCCTCACTTACTTTCCTAGCTCTGCCACTGTGTGCATGGCTATTCAAGCTTTTGTACCATCTGAATCCCAAGGGTTTTTGAATGTTTTGGCTGGGTTTGTTCTAAAATCTTTTGTCTGTTACATATCAGCAATATTATTAGTATGTTTATTCTATTCTACATCTGCAAATACTACTCTTTTATTAGTATGTATGACTTAGGGAGCATTGTTTCACTCACACAAGATTAGTTTGTTTGAACTAGTTCTAACTTAGTTGTTTTGAATTAGTCCTAGTTTTTTTTCCCCCCTTTTAAGGCATTCAGATTGTGACTTCATTTTTTTGTAACTAAGAATTAAATTGACCTTTACAGAGGAAAACACACCTTCCAGCAGCCTCAAGTGTATTCTGCTCATCTTGAACGAAACGTTGACGCAACTTAGCAAGCATACTTCGTCTTCGGGATTTGAAACTGGATTGTGAGCAACAATTTATATATGATGTACTAACTGGTGATACAAATTTGTGTCTTATTTGAGTTGCAGGTACTTGAAGAGTAGCCTTGGGACTCTTGAAAAAGATGTTGAGAGGAGATTCAATTATGCTCCAAGTAGAGAAGATATCGAGAATGTCATACTTGGAGACCATAAATATAGTCATAAGTCCTGACCCAGTTTATTAAAGTTTCAGTGGATGCTCATGAAAAGGTTAAGGCTAAGGTTCTAAAAAGCTAGGACATCAAATCATTTCTGAAAATATTCGAGTGCATGGCAATGATAAAACGTAATGGAGAAACATGCACGAGGTGAATTTTTATTGGGAAATATTTGGAAATTCATATTTATATTGAGCTTGGATAGTAAATGCTACAATTTTTTTTTTTTTTTTTTACTTGTATAAATATTAATCTCTTTATCATCTTTTTTTTCGGTAAAAGGAATACTGATTGGGAATATGTGTCTTCCTTGTGGTATTGTTATTAGGATGGATGAATTATTAGTTGGATTGAAAAACAAAAGTGGACATAGGATAAAACAATAATTATATATTTATATATTTTTTTTTAAATCTGAAATGTTTTAGCCACGGCCAATATCCGTGACTATAGGACTAAAATGTGTGTAGCAAAGCAAGTTTTGCTACGGCCTATGCCACAACTTTTATCCCTCGTAAAATTTGAATGCTACGGCTTCTACCACAGCCCTCCTCAGTGGAACTGGCGACGGTTTATGCCACGTCGCCCACCAGAAAATTGCTACATTGCTTCCCCGCGACCATTAGCACTAGCAACTGTTACGACTATTCCCACGGACCTTATCAGTGGCAAGTTGCAACGGCTTGAGCTGTCGGGTGGACCATCGCATGTACCCACGGTCTTATGTTGTAGCTAAACCTTTAGCGATAGGTCGAAACCCCATGATCTTGCGTCAGTCAATATCCGTGGCAAAAGAACTTTACCCACGGACTTGGGCCGTGGCTAAAAGTCTGCTTTCTTGTAGTTTGATTAATTGGCCTTATGCGCTCTAGTCGAAGTAGAAAGAGCAGTTACATAGCTAGAACCTTGTGATCAAGGGAGTTGTGATGAATTATTTGGCTTGCAAGTTAGCAATAAAAATGGTGGTTGGGGATATAAGAAATTGGAAGTCAGATCCGAGGAGCAAAAGATTAGTACCATGCCAAATGGTAATGGGCCTGACCACATGCAGTTCTGAGTATCCAATGGATTTGGATATAAACCCCCTGGATGGACTTGTAAGCCAACTGTGATAGACCTTACCAAAAATAAAACTAAACTAACACTGATAGTAGTGTGAAGGTGCTTTTGTGCACCGACCCCATTCCTCATGGTCCTTCTCCTAGGTATTGTGATGATGTAAAATTAGTTAGTAAAGATGACGATAACTCTTTTGGTGCATGCACCCAACGTAGATTAGCCGTTTAGGTCTTGATTGAGCCTAGGCATTGCGGAGTTCGGGGTAACCTTCCTTTAATGGCATGAGCATCAGTTTAGAACAAAAGTGAGGATTCCTTTTATATGTATGGAATTTGTGGTGTAAGTATAAGATCTATCTTTCCTATTTTTTAGGGAATAATTGCCTATTTAAAGAGAATCAACTTTTCTAGACTTGGATTGTTTTATGCAATGATGCGGACTCTTATGAGAGAGTGTCACGTGGTCTCACCTAGAACTCTCTGCTTTAGTATATAGATAGTAGATATGGCAAGGGTAACAAAAACATCAGTCGGGTCTTAAAAGCATGTATGATCTAAAAGGATGAGTTTCCATGTATTATTCGATAATAGCCATTGCTCTGCCATGATTCTCAACAGTCAACACGACCCATTAATATTCATGTACTATTCTGGGATTCTCATTCATTATTGCTAGAATTGCTAAAAGAGGTGGAGGACAAAATACACCCAATTGAAGATCAGAGAAGAGGTGGAAGAGGGTAAGAAAGGAAGCAAAGAAGCCGAATAAGCCAGCAGGTGAATGACTGTTTTGCCCTGGCCTCTCCGTTGATTAACTGTCTCCATATTTGACATTTTATACCTTGCACAATCCTTCTCTTAAACGGACATGTCCTTCGAAAGCTTATATATATATAGTGTCGTCCGTTAAACAAGTTAATAAGCCAAAAATTAAAAAGTTTTGGACGATATACTATATAAGCTTTCGAAGACACTATATAAGCTTTCGAAGAACGTGTCAGTCAACGGACATATCTGTTTAAGAGAAGGACTGATACCTTGTGTATGTATAAGGTACACTTATATAGAGAATGATTTTATTTGAAAAGATTACATTTCTTAAAGGAGAGGAAAATAGTTTTTCATTCCTTTAATTTTCCCTCACTCTTTATCTTCTCTCTTTTTGCGTACTCTACATGCATTAGAATTTAATTGTCTATTGTGCATCAATGACTAATACATTGTAGTTTCTCTTCCGAAGAGCTTCCAATTGTTTTTTTCCAGCCTCTTCATATCTTGTTGTAGTAATCGCAACTTGTGCTGAAGATGGGTGTTGAATGATATTATACTAGACTCAAATATATGTAACCATGAGAGTCATGAATCAATTTTGATTGATAATGTCGAATATTACTAGAGAATTTAATGTCAATCATACAAAGGTTGTAGCGGACAAGCTAGAGGTAACAAGAAAAAAGAAAAATACAAACACATAAATTATTACAATTACATATTTACACACAGCACACAAATAGTATTTAACTGAACTTTTCCCCAATAACAACCACTAAGAATTCTGTCAGAAAATTTTCAGATTGTTTACAGAGTTCACCCCTTTCTTTTTAGCTTAGAGGATGTGAATTGGACACTGTGACATTGTGAAGATCAATGTGACACTGTGACAATAGCTAAGAGGATGGTGACAGTGTGAAGATCAATGTAGATGGTACTTCTCAAGGCCCCGGCCCTGCTGGGTATGGCTCCATATTCAGAAATAGCTGTTGTGACTTAATAGCTGTTGTATGCAGAAACATTGGATGTGCAACCAATTCCATAGCAAATCGAATGCCTATGCTATTCTAGAGAGCGTGGAGTATGCTATACGAATTGAAGGGGTTGGAAAAGACTCTGATTCTTCCGTTGCTGTGCATGTTTTCGGTGGCTCACAAGTTCCATAATGTTTAAGACAAAGGCGGAATAAATGCAAAAATGAGCGGGACTACTATTGATATTCGCAGCTTGGCAAGAAGCCAACTTTAGTGCAGATCAGGCTGCCGTGTTTGCGGTAGGTTTGTCAAACAATGAGCAGTAGTATGTTTGTAATGGGAAACCTATGTGGATTACAAATTGGGAGGTCCCCGAACAATTGTACTTTAGATTTGAATAGGTAGTTCTACTGGCGCAGTAGACTACAAACACTTTGTACTCTGTACGCTCTGCTCCGGCATCCGTACTCTTATTTTTCTTTCATTAATACAATGGTTGTTGATTTAGAAAAAAAAAATGGATTGGACAACCTAAAACCATGAGAATAGTAATATATCCATTGACGACCTCCTATAATGTATCTTCAATGGTAAAAATATCCTAAAATTTTCTTTTGCATATACAACTGGGAGTACGTAGTTCTAAAATCTAGCCTCTAGGCACCATGATGAAAGGTGTTAAATTATGCTAGGAGATTCATATAGTGGTTAGTTGGTTAGGTTGAAGAGATGAAGTAGAGAAGAAGAAGAAAGGATGGAGGCACAAGAAGAAGGTAGGGTTTAGAGTATATTTACTCTAATCTACAATTCATATATTTATGCTGGTTTCACCATAATAGAAACTACTAAATAAGATACGGTCTCACACTTATAGAATGTGTGAGACTCTACATACTTCAACACCCCCCCTTCAAGCTGGAGTATATATATCGCTCATGCCGAGCTTGGTACCAATATAATTCAAAACTGGACGAATCACTGGTTTGGTGAAGATATCAGCTAACTGATCTCGAGACGCCACATAAGGAGTACTTATCTCCTTTGTTTCAACCTTATGTCAACCATAATGACAATCTACCTCTATGTGCTTAGTTCGCTCATGAAATACTGGATTAGAAGTGATATGAATAGCTGCTTGATTGTCACAATGAAGAGGGATCGGTAGTTGTACCTCAAAACCTAACTCATGTAGCAGATTACGAATCCACATTAACTCACCAGTCCCTTGAGCCATAGCTCTATACTTAGCCTCTGCACTAAACTTTCACACAACTGTATGCTTTTTACTCTTCCATGTCACCAAATTTCCACAAAGGAAGGTACAATACCCAGTGGTGGATCGTCTATCTGAAACTGATCATGCATAATCAGCATCTAAATATCCAACAACATCAAAATTTCCATTAGAACGATATACCAATCCACGACCAGAAGAACCTTTCAAATACCGCACAATACGAATAACTGCCTGGTAGTGAGGAATCCGTGGTGCATGCATATACTGAGATACTACACTGACTACAAATGAGATATCTGGGAGAGTGATAGTAGCATAGACCAGCTTTCCCACCAGTCTACAGTATCCCTCAATATTGGCATACAACTCTCCAACATCTGACTAGAGTTTGTCGTTCGAATCCATAGGAATCTCTACTGGGCGAGCTCCTAAATTACATGTCTCACTGAGCAGGTCTAATACATACTTTCTCTGTGAGAGATGAATTTCACCAGGGAACCTTATAACTTCAATGCCTAAGAAATACTTCAGTTCTCCTAGATCTTTGGTCTGGAACTGTCTTGAGAGATTGACTTAAAGTCGAGCAATACCCTGTTTGTCAGACCCTGTGACAATGATATCATCAACATATACAACTAAGACAATAATTCCTTGCTGGGCCTTTCAGTAAAAAAAGGAATGATCATATTCACACCTAGTCATTCCATTAGCCATCAAAACTTGGCTACACTTCGCAAACCAAGCTCTAGGAGACTGCTTAAGCCTATAAAGAGACTTCTTTAATTGACAGACTTTCTCCCCTTGAGCAACAAAACCAGGAGGTTGTACCATATAAATTTCCTTCAGGAGATCTCCATGTAAAAAGGCATTCTTCACATCCAACTGAAACAGAGGCTAGTGATGATTAATAACAATACGCACAGAGGCTAACTTTGCAACAGAAGAAAACGTCTCGGAGTAATCAATCCTATAAGTCTGGGTAAAGTCTTTTGCAACCAGGCGAGGCTTTAAACGAGAAATAGTACCATCCGGATTATGCTTAATAGTAAAACCCAACTTACAAGCAACCGCTTTCTTCCCAGAAGGAAGATCTGTAAGGACTCAAGTGTCATTAGAATACAAGGCACTCAACTCCTCGTCCATTGCTTGCTTCCAGCTAGGATGGGATAGAGCTTCCCTGTAGTCAAAAGGGACAAAAACAGACAACAAGGACATAGCAAAAGACTTGACAAATGGTGGTAAATGATAAGTGGAAACATACTAAGAAATTGAATATTGGGCATACTTACTAGGAAGACGCATACTGGCAGGTGGACGTTCAAGTCTCCGTAGGGCAATAGGAACATCGAGGTCAGACGGAATGGCAATAGGATCCACGCAACCACGGTGTGAAGAGGTGAGGCGGTGGGAGCAATTGAACTTTCGGCCTCAAACTTGCGAACATCAGTTGTAGGCAAAGGCGACGCTGTTCTCTCTGTAAGGTGCATCGTAGTAGCGGCGCTTGTCTCCATCTACTGGTTCTCCAATATCTGTAGGGCGCACACGCGCGCCAGTAAGGGCATCTGTAGGGCGCGCGCTCTCTGTCTCCTAGTTCTCCAATATCGGTAGTGATAACCTGATCATTAGCTCCCCCATGAACACCAATAGTCGCAAGAAGATCAACAACACCAGATGGCAGAACATAATCCTCAAATGGTTCAGAGGACACCTTCCCTACTAAAGAGTAAAACGGGACATCTTCAAAAAAAGTAACATCAGCACAGACAAAGGATTTGCGCAGATGAGGACTATAACACTTGTACCCTTTCTGTGTATGTGAATACCCAAGGAAAGCACACTTAATAGCACGAGAGTCCAATCTATCACGACTTGGTTGAAGATTATGAACAAAGCAGACACAACCAAAAATACGAGGGGGAATATGGAAAGAAGGTTGACCAGGAAAAAGAACAGAGTGTGGCGTTTTCCACCTAACACTGAAGAGGGCATACGATTAATCAAGTATATGGCGTAAGGATCTCTCCTCTTGAATAAAACTTTGGGAGATTTGTTTAAAACATTAAGCATCGGGCAACTTCAAGAATGGGTCTGTTCTTTCTCTCAGCAACCCCATTTTGTTGAGGTGTATCCACACATGAGGTTTGATGTGTAATGCCATAGTCATCTAAAAAACACTCGAATATTGCAGATGTATAGTCTTTGGCATTATCAGTTCGAAAAACATGCATGTGTGCAAAATACTGATTAGTAATCTCCGCATAAATTTTTTGAAATACAGAGAATACTTAAGAACGATTTTCCATAATATAAACCCAACAAACACGAGAGAAATCATCGATAAAAGTAATAAAGTACTTGGCTCCAAAGGCCAGTGGTTTTACAAGGACCCCAGACATCTGAATGAACTAACTGAAAAGGAGCACTAGAACACTTATTTAACCTATTTTGGTAAGTAGCACGACGATGTTTAGCTAACTCACAAACCTCACAACTTAAAGACTGAATACTAGAAGAAATATTAGGAACTAAACTTCGCAAACTAGCCAGAGGAAAATGACCAAGACATCTATGCCACTGAACAGGAGAGACCGAGACTGTGAGAGCCTACTTCTGGTGAGAGTGCCCATAACCATCTTGAAAGTATTAATAGATGTCGCCGTGCTCATACCCCCCACCAACTAGTGTCTTTGTCTGTAGATCCTGAAACACAACATGAGTGGAAGAAAACATGACATTACAGTGAAGAGATTGGGTGAGACGATGAACAAACAATAGATTAAAGGGGAAATTTTGAATAAGCAAGACAGAGACAAGTGACACATAACGAGTTAACTGAATAGTACCCCGACCAAGAATACTAGCCTTTGCCCCATTTGCTAATATGATAAATGATGGTGTATGAGTATACTCAAGATTAGAAAACAATTGGGGATTACCTGTCATATGATCAGAAGCTCCTGAGTCAATGACCAAAGAGTTGTTACCACTTGTATGAAGACATGTTTTACCTAAGTCGGCTAGGGTTGCAGTATGTTGGTTAGATGGACTCGATGAACTGACTGGAATAGTTTGTATCCGCTTCATCAGGGCTGCAAGGTCTTCTTAAACTTGTTGAAAGTCGGCCACTTTCTGATCAACTACTGTGGCATTGTTGGCTTTGTGCAAAGGTGGGCGACCTGTTATATCCCAACAAAAATTAGAACTATGATTTGTGCGCCCACAATGCTCACAAGGATCAAAACCACCCATACCACGACCACTCCCTTGGTTGCGACCACTTCCACGTCCACGACTGGCTCTACCCCCTCTACCTCCATTACCATGACCAGAGGAGGGATTGTTATAATTATTGCTGCTTGGAGGGATCAATAAAGCCGCGACTTGTCATTGTGGTTTGGAGGAGGTCGCGATGTGATAAAAAAGACGAGAATATGCTTGCATGCAGTAGGGAGCTTAGATTCGGCTTGAACTTGGGCTTTCACATTAGCAAACTCAAGACGTAGCCCATATAGGAATTTTGAGACTCAATATTCCTCTCGTTGTTTCTTTAACTGATTTATGTCTGTAGTAAGTGGGTGATAAATATTAAGTTCTTCCCACTTGCTACGAAGAGAATTATAATACTCAGAGATAGACATATCGCATTGAGTTAGATCAAAGATGTTCTCATACAACTAAATGATACGAGAAGTATTTTGAGATTGAGAGTATGACTCTTGTAGATATTCCCAAATCTCCTTGGAGGTTTTGAAAAACCGCACAGTATTACAAACATCCTTCTCTATAGTATTCCACAGAAAATTCTTAACTAAGGCGTCATCTTTCGTCCAAGTTGTCTTTCCTTTATCATCTGGGGGATCTGTCAGATGACTCTTCTTACCTTTTCCAATAAGATAAATAGTAATTGCTTCTGCCCATTGAAGGTAATTGGCAACACCCTCCAATTTGACAAAAGTCATACTAACAGAGAAAATAAACGTATTACCGAATTCATCGGATTTTGGAACAACATCAGTCATTGTAAAGAGAAGAAAAACTCACTGTATGGAAAGGAAGATAGATCATGCGAGATACAAGATCTCGAAAGCGCTATCCTCGAAAACTCCTTAAAGAAAGTGTGTGTCTTGGCGCTTACATAGAAATCTGAGATCTGAGAGATGGCGATAGCACGCCTTCCCCCTTTGAAAACTTGACGTATTCCTCTTTATCAATACCGAGAGATTGCGGAAGCGAAACAATACTAAGACAACAACTAATACTAAAACTGGAACCTTGAAACTGCGGATCTTTCTCTTAGCATTCTCTAAACAGAGTCGGCTCCTGATACCATGTTAAATTATGCTAGGAGATTCATATAGTGGTTAGTTGGTTAGGTTGAAGAGATGAAGTAGAGATGAAGAAGAAAGGATGGAGGCACAAGAAGAAGGTAGGGTTTAGAGTATATTTACTCTAACCTACAATTCATATATTTATGTTGGTTTCACCAGAATAGAAACTACTAAATAAGATACGGTCTCACACTTATAGAATGTGTGAGACTCTACATACTTCAACCAAAGGTATCGAGGTGGCTATAAGATCTTAGAACTACTTGGACCCTTGCTGAGGCAGTAGGAAGTGAAAGTATCTTCTTACCAAAATCTTCCAGCTCTTTCTCTCTCTTTCTTGACAAGGCACTAGAGGTTCTCACTGTGAAAACCTCTAGGACAACTGCAGACTTTAGAACAAATTCTATAAACTTAAGATCGTCTTTACAACCTACAATTCCCAAGATCTCAAGAGATTTAAGATGGTCAATGCATGGGAGCAACTCTACCCAGTCTCCATCCCTGTATACCTGATTTATTCTCATGGCAAGGGTTTCTATGCGAGGAGAACTCTTTAACAAGTTAGAAAAAGGACGGACGGAAGAACTACCCTCCCATCCGGTAAGGCGCAAACACCTGAGATTGATAAAATGATTGAACTGCTGATCCGGCGTATCTGTAGACCTTTTTCTTGATACTGACACAGATAATTCAATTGAAGTGGCATTATAGAGACCTTTAAGAATTTTATTCAACAATTTTGGATGTATTTCATCAGGACTATCAAGTTGTGCGTTAACTAGAGAGGAAAGGTTATGTAGAGAATAATCCCCGAACAACCAACCTTTGAGTAAGAATGATGCTAGCTTCGGAGCAGATACCTTGATCTTGCAAGGACTATCTCTGTACTTATTTTTTACAACCAAGTTCTCTAGCCGAGGAGCAGAGATATTTAGAGTAGCGATATGGCCAAGATCACAGCGTTTTAAGCACAAGTTTTCCAAAATAGGGTAGCTCAATACTAGCTCGCCGTCCAAATTGCCTTTAGGAAGCAGAACATGACTTAATTCCAACGTTTTGAGTTGAGAAGCCAAGCACATTGAACTGGGAAGTTGAATTGATCCTGTACCATAAGCTTTACATAACTTGTATACTGAGATCGCTGATGTAAATATGGAAGAAGGCAACACTTTTACTTTTGGTCGAGTATAACGAACACTTGCAAAATTAATAATCAATTCATTAACATGTCCTCTTTTAACTGCACCCATCACCCAGTTAATGATCTGACTCAACTCGCAATATTCGGAACAAAATAGGCAGAATTTTTGAATGTCAATGGAATCATCACGCATCAACAAAACATTGTTCACGAATTGCACAAACTTGTGTTTTATAGTTCGACGGTTTCGTTCTCTTGGCTGCTTCCATAAAGAGTGACTAAAGTTAAGAATAGGTAGAAATTTCCACAAGTACATCCATCTTTTTGAAAGAGAACTCGTGGCGATGACTTCTTTCATGTCCAGAACAGAGAGGATTTCAAGAAGAAGTGAATCAGGTAAAGCACTAATTCTATCCGTTCCAACTCTTAAGCGAGACGTTCTTTGTCTCTTTGATCTTGGAGGCACGCTAGAACACACTTCTTCATCTTCGGATTCTTCAGTTGAATAAGAAGACCAATCAGGTGAATAAGAAGAAGACCAATCAGGTGAATAAGAAGAAGAAAAATCAGCAGACGAATACCAACTCATGGTCAAATCTTCAAAGAAAAGTAGTTTCAATAATAGATTGATCAAAAGATAATCTGGATCTTTTGCACGTACGTCCTACACTATGTAGGTAACCTAAGCTTTCCTAATTGGTCTGGAATAGTGATTCCTAAATCAAATCCATTTTGACCTATTGGCCGACTTTGAAATACAAGAAATTGGGCTGATTTCGTTTCAAAACAACACTAGGAGGACATGATTTTTTAATAATCACTCACAAACCCAATTTCTACATTTAAATAGCCCAGGAACCCAACCCAGTTTTTAAATTTTAATAACCATTAAGGACAAAATAAGTTGACCCGACTATTTTTCTATTTTTAAAATCTCACTTTTACCCTTCCCCATTTTGTATATAAAGGAAACTAATTTTCAAATTTGGAAAATCACCCGCGTCTGCTACAGCTCACGGGTTGCTATACCAAGATCGAGTGATTTTCTCAAATCTCAACCTGAAACTTTCAATGGTTCTCTCGAAGATCGAGTTATTTCCTAAAATCTCAACTGAAGCTTTCAATCAAGCTCTCTAAAAGGTATATTCAATCATTATACCAATTTGAAATCATATTTAAAATCATATAATGATTTTTCGATTTTTTCATGTTGTTATGCTTTTAATTTTGTTTAAAAGCGTGAATTTAATTTTAGTTTTTAATTTTGTTTGTTCATTAGTTAAATCGGATATGAGATTTGAGATTTAGATTTTAATGTTTTGTTTGTTATGTTCATTCTTAATTGAACATTAGTATTTTGATTTGGTTTTGCTATGTTTCTAAAGATTATATTATTAACGGGTAGATTGTTCATATCCTTGTTGGGTATGAACAAGATTTGTTCATATTATTGTTTGGTATGAACAACGATTGTTCATCTGAGTGTTTGGTATGAATCAACTGAAATATTTTTTATTTGTGATTTTGTCTATTTTTTTGCGGTTTATATATATCATCTTGTGATTGGAGTCTTTTGCTACAATGTCGACACTTTTCTATTAAGTATTAGGTTGAATTCTTACGTGATGGTATTACACAAGAGTTATGTGGCAAATGGCCCTGAATTGGGATTAAGGTGTTTTAATATGTATTTCTCCGTGAAAGATAATTTGATTCAATCGATGGGGAGTTGCATTCTTTGGCTTGCTATTGTTTTGCAAAGAAGATTCCAATTATAAAGATTAATTTGGTTGTTTGTGTGAGTTCATTGATTACCTCTAGTTATGCTAGTTTTGCAAGTTCATCAAGTTGTGGTGGTGGTGGTGGTGAGGTTGTTGCTCATAAAACTTACAAGTCCGATTTTTTGGTGGTGTAACTTTGATGGCGGTGTTGGAGTAACGATTTGCTTTAGGTGCTTTGAGTTTAAGCTATAAATTGATAGAGTATTCTATTGTGAGTGGTTACAAATATGAATTAATCAAGAATGAAGAGTTTAGAGTGACCGCAGTTTGTGAGAATAAGAAAGAGCAGAAATGTGAATGGTGTATACACTCTTGCGATTCATATGGATGTTTTGAGATTAAGAAGATTAATCTCACACACACATGTGGTTTTGCATTTAAAGACTACAAACATCCACCTCTCACTTCTTATCTTGTAAAGACTCATATTTTAGATTTTGTTAGAGATAAACCTTCTTTGTCATTGGCGGATATTAACTTTTTTTATAGTCGTGAGTATGAGTTATGCGGGTAAGAAGTTGGCATTTATAGAGTTGTATGGTGATATTGCTTCATCCTATAATGAACTCTTGTGGTATACAAAAGAGTTGAAGCGAAAAGATCTTGGGAATTGTGTTGATCTTCAAGTGAATGGTGAGAATGGGAAGTTTGGGAGGGTATTTGTTGCTTTTGAATAAAGTATTTATGGTTTTAAATATTGTCGCTCGATGGTATATTTAGATGGGACATTCTTGAGATCAAAATATAAAGGGTGTTTTTTGGCTGCTACTGCCAAAAATGGCGATCAAGGTGTTTCCCTTATCTTACTTGCACGTTTTATACCTAATTTAAATATAACCATGTATTGTTCATACCTGTTTTAGGTATGAATAGGTATGAACACCTATTGTTCATACCTGTTTCCGCTATGAATAATTAGTGTTCATACCTTTTCAGTTATCTCATATTTTGTTATCTTATGTTGTTTTGTAGGATTGTTTCCTCTTGTTGTTGGTGTTGTTGATATTGAAAATGAATCCAATTGGTTTTGGTTTCTTGATATGTTTAAGAAGGCTTTTGGGTATGAGAGGAGGTATACCTTTCTGAGTGGTAGACATCATGGTTTGCTTGTGAACATTCCTCTTGTATTTCCTGGCTCATATCACAGTTTTTGCTTGTGGCACATGGAGAACAACCTTAGAACAGTTTTGTCAAAGACATGTGGTTTGACAAAAGTGTTGGTGGCCTTATTCAAGAAATGTGTTTATGTTGCCACACATGAGGTGTTTGAGGAGCGCATGGCTGAATTGTTGAATATAGGTGGAATCACGGTTTCAAATTTTAAATGTCTAGGGCACCTTATGAGAATTGGTCAAATCGTACTTTAAGTGGTGCCCTATGGTGAGATGTGCTCTTCTCTCGGGAGTGCTTCAACAACCGGATAGACAAAGAGCGTTATCTGCCCATTACAACCATGTTAGATGAAATTAGCATTAAGATGATGAATATGGCATCCGAGCGGAGGAAGGAGTGCAAGAACTAGAAAACTATTCTTTTTCCTAAAATGGAATCGAAGTTGGCTTAGAGGATTGAGGGAGGCTCGTGGTGTGTGGTGTGATAAGGTCAAATAAGCATGTGTTTCAAGTTATTCTGAGAGAAGCATGAGTATCGGGTAGATTTGCTTAATAGAGAGTGCACTTGCAATAATTGGGGCATAGATGGGTTTCCTTGTTGGCATGCGATTGCAAGTATTTATTGCAAAGGGGATTCAGTGTATTCATATATTGAAGTTGCATTTCTCGCAACTTTTATTAGCAGCACCTGCTTTCATGGAATCACTGCAATTAGCCGCAATGAGATCTGTTCGGATGTTTCTGATGAAGTGGGCATTCTGCCACCAGATATGAAGAGGGCTCCGGGTAGCCCACAAGTTAAGAGAATTGAGAGCACAAGTGTTATGCGCTATACTGCCCACAAATGCGAAAAATGCCACAAGACCGACCGACATGACCGAAAGACTTGCCTTGGGAAATCTGTTCATGTGCCAACTGATGATGGGGAATCTAGATCAATGGTAGAGTTGCCTAGTGACGATGGGGTATCTAGGGCTTTGCAATAATATTTTGATGTGGGAAGCACTAGTGAGGCCATTTGATGTTTTGTTTTTGTTTGACTTATTAATATGAATCTGAGTTTTGGAATTTGTTTTTAAAAGTCTCTTATGATTTATATCATCCATTTTATTAAGTTTTTTGTGTTTTGTACAATTATTGAGGTATGAACAATGGTTATTCATTGTCACACCCCGAATTTCGATAGAATTCGGAAAAAACATTATTTGTCCCGACCGCCGATCTCCAGGTGTGGCGACTCTCCACTCCCAAAACCCATAAAAACAGTTTAAAATATCGCGGATAATTAAAACCAATAAAAATTTTAACTTAAACAAAGTCCTCTTCATTATAAAAACAATTTACAAATGAAAATGCCAATAATATTATCTCAACTGAAAATCTATATCACCTCGAGGGAAAACAAAACCAACACGAGATGCAATCTTGCTTATAACCACAAGCGACCACCGATCTTCTTCAACACTAAACTTTGTCAAAACTTATCAACTATGTTCATTGAATGAACACACCCGATAAACAAACATGCAAATCGGTTGACATTATAAAATCTTTGGTGTGAGTAATACCCTAAAATACAACATATAATTATACATATACATACAATAATCCATCACGCAGTTAGTTCCTCCATCGAGGCGCTTTAACTTTCAACGACTAATATAACATCCTTAAGTTCAATAACTAAGGCGGGTAGTTCCTCCTCGGAGGCCTTAACTTCCCACTAACCACACAAACAACCTATACTCATAATAAATAAGGCATGTAGTTCCTCCATCGAGGCTTTAGGTTCTAACTAAACTATAACCCGACCAACCATATACAAATCATCTATCTGAGATATATATCATTTACCAACATATTACCATAATTAGATTATTTCGGGGCTTTCTTTGTGTGTCCCTAAAATCCACGTCGTATCTATGTCTTACCTAGTTTCCACTGGCTACCACAATCGCATGAAACCCAACAACATGTACATCCATCATGCCTCCGCTTTACATAATGAGCCACTCCGTGCGTAACCACCACTGGCGGGATGCGCGCACCGTAAATCCTCACACGGAAGCCAAATCTATGTAAGCACTTTGCCACTATTCGGCATAAAATATTAAGCGTCATCGTTCTATTTTCGCGACGGAATAATCAAATACTATTCGACTCGCCGGGAGACGGCCCGAAGGCCGTTAAAGCACCGAAGCGCCGGAAGGGCGCCGAAGCCATTCAAATTTTAACTGAAACGCCGGAAGGGCCAATCCGTGAGTTGTGGTAGTCGGGTTCTAGGATTTTCGTTCGTAATTTATTCGGTGTCAATACATCTATGACTCGTAAACATTTCTACTATATCACGTCGCGGGTCAATTACCTTATTGCGCTAAGCCACAATCTCTAGAAATATCTCAATATATCTCATAACCATATTTCATACTTTCCGTGTGCGATATCTTATTGCACTACACCACACTCAGGTAAGTGAAAATATTCACCAATGCTTATATTAGCATCTCACATATAAAATAATGGAGTGTATATACATTTCTCCAAGATATTGCATTAATATACATATCCCAACATATGATATCATGTCATAATCTTCAACGTATCACATACATTTTATTATAGCGTATTAGGAATATAATGTCTCCTAACATCTCGATATCATCAATGTGTCAAAATCACACAACATCGAGGTCAAATCTTTCTTAGATAATGACCACCAAATATATCTTAGCTTCCACAAGATTTTTATTCTATATGTGTCCATATAATATACACATAAAGCGTGAGTACAATTAAAACGATCCCATCCCAATCAAAGCCCATATGCTTTCTGGCACTACTCGTCAATCTAAATTAGATAATTTACCAACCAAGTTATCTGATATCCGACCGATATTTTATTACTATATATATCCATATAAACAAACATATGAAAAACTGGAAAAGTCAACATTCACAGTCAACGGTCAAAGTCAACGGTCAACAGTCAAAGTCAACGGTCAAAGGTCAACACCTCATGGTCAAGGTCAAATTCAACATGTCATGGTCAAAGTCAAACTATCCTGGTCAAAGTCAAATGTGAAAGTCAACCGTCCATAGTCAAAGGTCAAAGTCAACCGTCAAAGTCAACGGTCGATGGTCAAAGTCAAACTGTCCTAGTCAAAAGTCAAACTGTCCAAGTCAAAATCAAACTCAAACTGGTTTTTAGGTGTTCGACGGTTTAAATAATTCAATAGCCATGGGTCATGGCTAAGGGCAAAGGTGCATAGCTCATGGGCTCATGACCAAGGTGATGGTTCGGACCCAACTGGCCAAGCCCAAACCTTAGAACCCGAAAGTTTAAACATGTAAAGACCCAGAAAGATCTATTTTAAGTCCAATGGACTGGTCCAAACAATATTAGAAACGGGCCCAAAAGCGGTTAAGTGGTTCGGTCCAAAAATTGAACTTGGCCCGGTTCACAAAACAAACTAAGTTAAGCCCAAAGACTTAAAACAAAAGCCGGCCCAACACACTAATCAAACCGCCCAAGAAAACTAGTTAGATTTTTGGCCCAACCACTAAAATTAGAACTGGCCCCATCTAAAAGATTTGGATCATTGACTCAAAACAAATTAGGCCAGGCCCAAAAGAACCAAGCCCAAGCCCCAGCCCAATTTAGGTCATCTTCCTCCACGCTCCTCCACCACCCGGTGACCACCAAAATTTTCCGGCCACCCACTCCCATTTCAACAAGTCGGTTGGACTCCACAACCAAAACCCTCTAACATTAATGAAAGCGAAAATCCCAAATCGTCGATCCAACATCACCAAAATGATCTAGAAATTTCTTCCCGCCATTAATGGCTTCCACCACCATTCAATGACCACACACAAACCTCAAAACACACCCCTCACAACCAAACATCAACCCGTTCATCCCACAACAACAAAGCGGTTCAAACACAAACAAAATCGCCCCACCCCAATTATAGCGATGGCGTTAGCCATTGGCGCCCCCCACCATTTTCCTTGCCTCGACATCCGCGACTACCACAACCCAACAACAAACCACAAATGAGAAAAGTTCAAACAATATCTAACGGGAGGATTTTATTCTTTTGTGGGCGGCGCCGATAACGTCGAAGCTTCGAAGCTTCAACCGGTACCCATAAACCAATAGCTCGATCCCCTTCCCCAACCATAATTCAACCGAATGACACTCTTTTTCCATACCCCCGCGGTTCCACCGCCAAACCGAAATCAACCAACCACAACAATACGATTATAACGGTATTCAAGTTTAAACTAATCTACCCTCACGGGCTCGGCGCCGTTACCAAGCATAAAGCTTCCATGAGGTTATATATTTTGACAAAAGGTACACTAATCATTGTCTAGCCAGAATAACCATAGCCAAACAAACCAAAATGAGCGGAAACATTTGACATTAAAATACATAAATACTAAACCGAAGCGAAAATCATAGTTTTAGTAGGGGTGAGAGATAAAATCTACTCAATTGCCTTAACAACTCCACGAATCTCTGTGGTCCGAGGGTCGCTCCACCCTCTCCAAAAAAACCCTTCTCTACTGCCCCATTTTTAATATTTTATTATTTTATGAACCCTATTTCTAGAAAAAGTGTTTATATACTTGGGTCCGAAACCCAAGCCAACACGAACTTCGGACCCAAAACCGGGGCCGTATCCATCGAGTCGATTCGGCCAATTTTGAAAATAAATAATTAATTAAATTTATTAATTAAATAGAAAAATCATTATTAAAAATCTGAGGAGTATACTGTTATCATCTCAAAAGAATCTCGTCCCGAGATTTGGAAGTAAAGCTATACGAACAAACAACGTTGGTTATTAACTTAGAACCTATACAAGAATACACGTTGATTAAACTTAAACAAGATAACATTGATATTAATTATTTTTTTAAAATAATACCCGAATATATATCCTCATGCCATTACAAAATCTATTACATTTTAACTGTCTATATTAAAATAAATTATTACTGTCACTTAAACACCAGATAAATATATTATATCTTTTTAGCATGTAGTTTCTTGACACGTAGTAGACTCTACGAAAAATATTCTACGTAACTAATCAATAATATGGAAAAAGTTCATAAAACATTATGGAGTTTTCATTATCATGCATAAAAGAAAAATTAGTGTCCTGACACACTTAAAACAAAAATCACTCATGTCATTGATACTATAATAAACTCTATATTTACTTTAGTCATGCTATCCGAAATATTAAATTTAAAACAACCCTTGAATCCTAATTCATGCTTGCAACTAGATCAAATATAGCACGTATCAAAAATAATATATATATATATATATTTTTTTTTTTCATATTCCTCTATCAAAATCATATAGACTGAAACAGAACAATTCAGAATAAATACTCGAATATGCAAAAATCATGTGGAACTAATTTAACGATATAAATCAATCATATCACATGCGGTAATAGTTCACGTATATACAATAATATATAAAAAAGTATAATAGCGTGTATACACATCTCAAAAGAATACTGGCGTGTATCGTGGGGTATACACATCTCAAAAGAACACACGATGTATCATGCTCAAGTATACACATCTCAAAAGAATACACGATATTTTATTTATTTATTATTATTATTCTCTATTTATAATTAATCACTTGAGCGACTTAATCTCTTATACTTTAAAATACTATTCATCCATTAACGTTAATGCAGTGGTGAGATAGTTCCTCCAACACCGAGGCAATTAGTTCCTTACTCGATCGTCCACAAAACCATCAAATAATACAACTCATTCAATATAGATTAAATATCTTATTATTTATTGAATAATAACATAACACTCAAATACAAAGTTCACAAACATGTTATTGCACTTAATCCATAATCCATGTGAAAATGAACACAAACAATAAATCAATATTACAACGACCGCAATTTTGATCAAACCCGTTAATAATTAACATATTACACATATAACCACTCCTCATATGATAAGGAAAAAATAAAACATTCCATATGCACTCCACAAAGTAACTAATATAAATATACACATTACACATACAATCCAATCAAGAAAAAAATATTGACTCTCTTTATTTCTATATCTCTTTTTCGTTTTGTTTGTAAAAATAAAACAACTAATGAAATAGTTTTGAAAATAAAACTCCTTAAACACTACCCATAAACCACGATCCGGAATCACCTAGACTCACCCTAAAATTAAAGCTAACAAATGCTCGATACCAAAATTCGCACCTCATTTCGATAGAATTCGGAAAAACATTATTTGTCCCCTAATTCTTCGATCTCAGGGTGTGGCGACTCTCCACTCCCAAAACCCATAAACGCGGTTTAAAATATCGCGGATAATTAAAACCCGATAAAAATTTTAACTTAAACAAAGTCCTCTTCATTATAAAACAATTTACAAATGAAAATGCCAATAATATTATCTCAACCGAAAATCTATATCACCTCGAGGGAAAACAAAACCTGACAACGAGATCACGATCTAACTTATGAACCACAAGCAACCCGATCTTCTCTTCTTCAACACTAAACTGTCAAAAAACTTATCAACTATGTTCATTGAATGAACACACCGATAAACAAACATGCAAATCGGTTGACATTATAAAATCTTTGGTGTGAGTAATACTAAAATACAACATATAATTATACATATACATACCCTGATCCATACGCGGCAGGTTAGTTCCTCCATCGAGCGCTTTAACTTTCAACGACTAATATAACATCCTTAAGTTCAATAACTAAAGGCGGTAGTTCCTCCACCGAGGCTGCTTAACTTCCCCACTAACCACACACAACAACCTATACTTTCATAATAAATAAGGCATGTAGTTCCTCCATCGAAGCCTTTTAGGTTCTAACTAAACTATAACCCGATGACCATATACAAATCATCTATCTGAGATATATCATTTACCAACATATTACCATAATTAGATTATTTCGGGCTTTCTTTTGTGTCCCTAAAATCACGTCATTATCTATGTCTTTACCTAGTTTCCTCGGCTACCACATGTCGCAAACCCAACGAACATGTACATCCACATGCCTCCCCCTTACATAATGAGCCACTTTCAGCTCGCTGCGTAACCACCCACTGGATGCCGATCACACCGTAAATCCTCACACGCGGAAGCCAAATCTATGTAAGACTGCCACTATTCGGCATAAAATATTAGCGTCATCGTTCTATTTTTTGCGAACGGAATAATCAAGCCACTATTCGGCTCGCCCGGAGGCGCCATTCCGTTCGAAACTTAATCGAAGCGCCGGAAGAAGGGCGCCATTCAAATTCGATTTAACGAAACGCCCGGAAGGGCCAATCACATGAGTTATTGGTAGTCGGGGTTAAGGATTTTTCGTTCGTAATTTATTCGGTGTCATAAATACATCTATGACTCATAAACATTTCTACTATATCACGTCGCGGTCAATTACCTTTATTGCACTAAGCCACAATCTCTAGAAATATCTCAATATATCTCATAACCATTTTTCATACTTTCACGCGTCTTAATATCTTATTAGACTACACCACACTCCCGTAAATATTCAATATTCACGCTTTATATTAGCATCTCACATATAAAATAATGGAGTGTATATACATTTCTCCAAGATATTGCGTTTAATATACATATCCCAACATATGATATCATGTCATAATAATCTTCAACGTGATCACATACATTTTATTATAACGTTATTAGAATATAATGTCTCCTAACATCTCAATATCATCACGTGTCAAAAATACACAACATCAAGGTCAAATCTTTCTTAGATAATGACCACCAAATATATACTAGCTTCCACAAAGATTTATTATTATATATTGTGTCCATATAATATACACATAAAAGCGTGAATCTGATTAAAGCGATCCCGCGATCAAATCAAAGCCCAATATGCTTTTACACACTACTTCGTCGAATCTAAATTAGATAATTTCTGCAACCAAGTTATACTGATATCCGGCGATTTTTTATTACTATATATATCCATATAAACAAACATATGAAAACCTGGAAAAGTCAACATTCACGGTCAACGGTCAAAGTCAATCGGTCAACAAAGAAAGTCAATCGGTCAAAGGTCAACACCTCATGGTCAAGGTCAAATTCAACATGTCATGGTCAAAGTCAAACTATCCCGGTCAAAGTCAAATGTGAAAGTCAACCGTCCATAGTCAAAGGTCAAAGTCAACCACAAAGTCAACGGTCGATGGTCAAAGTCAAACCGTCTCTACACCAGTCAAAAGTCAAACCGTCCAAGTCAAAATCAAACTCAAACTGCTGTTTTAGGTGTTCGGCGGTTTAGTAATAAATACCAGGTCATTAAGTAGCATTTAAGCAAAAGAGGTCATAGCTTCATGGGGCTCGTGACAGCGATGGTTCGGACCTAACCCGCCCCCAAACCTTAAACCGAAAGTTTAAACATGTAAAGACCCAGAAAGATCTATTTTAAGTCCAATGGACTGGTCCAAACAATATTAGAAACGGGCCCAAAAGCGGTTAAGTGGTTCGGTCCAAAAATTGAACTGAAACTGGTTCACAAAACAAACTAAGTTCTGGCCCAAAGACTTAAAACAAAACTGGCCCAACACACTAATCAAACTGGCCCAAGAAAACTAGTTAGATTTTTGGCCCAACCACTAAAATTAGAACTGGCCCCATCTAAAAGATTTGGATCAGCCCAACTCAAAACAAATTAGACCGGCCCAAAGAACCAAGCCCAAGCCCCAGGCCCAATTTCGGTCATCTTCCTCACAGCAGCTCCACCACCAGCAGCCACCAAAATTTTCCGGCCACCCACTCCCATTTCAACAAGTCGGTTGGACTCACAACCAAAAACCCTCTAACATTAATGAAAACGAAAATCCCAAATCGTCCAATCCAACATCACCAAAACTGGATCTAGAAATTTCTTGCCGCCGCCATTAATGGCTTCCACCACCATTCAACAGCCCTCACACAAACCTCAAACACACCCCCTCACAACCAAACATCAACCCATTCATCCACAACAACAAACAGTTCAAACACAAACAAAATCGCCCCACCCCAGTATAGCAGTAATGGCGTTCGGCGCCATTGACGCCTCCCTCCACAGCTGCACTGCCTCGACATCACGCACTACACAACCCAACAACAAACCACAACAGAAAAGTTCAAACAATATCTAACAGGAGGATTTTATTCTTTTGTGGGCGACGCCATTAACGTCGAAGCTTCGAGCTTCCAACAGTACCCATAAACCAATAGCTCGATCCCCCTTCCCCAACCATAATTCAACCGACAACACTCTTTTTCCATACCCCCGACAGTTCCACCGCCAAACCGAAATCAACCAACACAACAATACAGTATAACAGTATTCAAGTTTAAACTAATCTACCCTCTGGGCTCGCGCCGCCGTTACCAAGCATAAAGCTTCAACAGTTATATATTTTGACAAAAGGTACACTAATCATTGTCTAGCCGAATAACCATAGCCAAACAAACCAAAAATGAACGGAAACATTTGACATTAAAATACATAAATACTAAACCGACGAAAATCATAGTTTTAGTAGGGGTGAGAGATAAAATCTACTCACCTGTCTTAACAGCTCCACGAATCTCTAGAAATAGTCCGGGCGTCATTTCGCCCAATCCAAATAAACCAAACTCTCTCTCTGCCCCATTTTTAATATTTTATTATTTTATTTAACCCTATTTTCAGAAAAAGTGTTTATATCTTGGGTCCGAAACCCAGTTTCAACACGACTCGGCCCAAAACCGGGGCATCGTATCCCGAGTCCAATTCGGCCAATTTTGAAAATAAATAATTAATTAAATTTATTAATTAAATAAAAAATACGATTAAAAAAATCACGGGCGTTACATTCATAGTCGATAGGTATGAACATTCATTGTTAATATTGTTAAATAGATTGATGGTATGACACCGAATGTTCATAATCTAACAAAGAGTATTAACATTCATTGGTCACAATCCATTAGGTGTATGAACACCGAATGTTCATAGTTCAATGAAGTGTATGAACATTCATTTGCTCATATATAGTCCATAATAAGTGCCTAAAATTGTATATTTTATATATAGTTTTATAGGCACTTTAAAATATTATTTATGCTTAATTGCGTATTTTTAACGTAAAACCATACATTTGTTTTATTCCATGACATTATGCACATTTTTTTGTCATAAAGGATTATTTGCATATATGTGCATGTCTTTGGAAAAGTCTAATGCAAAATATGTTTTATTAATTTCGTTTAATATTTTTTGTAGGAAATAAAGATGTTGGTCAAAGCCCAATCAAAGCCCGAACCCATGAACCAAAGATGATCATTTAAAGAATCAATAAATGGGAACTCGTGGAATAAATTGTGCTATCAAGAATGGAAGGAAATGTTAGAGAATTGATAATTATGGAAGGAAATCAAGAAAGAATAATTGCAACTACCGCTATATATTCTTACCATTTTCACCACATTAAATATCCCCATTTCCATTAATCATTTATTCCTTTGATTTTATCATATCAAGTCATTCCTTAATACCTTATATTTTTTCGACCATATATATTCTCCCATATCCTCCATATTCTTGCCAATCACTCCATTCACTACAAGAATACTGAGTATTAGCCACAGCCATTAACCGTGGCGAAAGACCTTTTGCCACGGTCATTAGCTGTTGCACGACCGTGGCCAATGCGCCTGTGGCTAATCTTTTGCCACGATTTTTAGCTGTGGTCAAAGCTTGTTTTTTGCCCACAGTTCTAAACCATTCCACGAGCCATGGCAAATAACTCTTTTGCCACAGCTAGAAACTGTGGCTAATGCTTATATGAATCGTGGGGGTTTGCTGCTGGATGTATTGTTTGGCCACGGTTGAAGGTCGTGGCAAATGCTTTCAATTGTTTTAAAAAAAATTGTTCCAGCACCTTTATATCACACCTACATACAACTTTCAATTGTTTTAAAAAAATATTGTTCCAGTACCTTTATATCACACCCGCAGTTCATATCATACAAAGATCTACCATTTCAATAAAACCCCCCAGAATCATAATTCTCCACAATTTAAAATTTCATAAACAGTACTTAACATAAATATTTTTACATCAAAGGTCCAATTAGGAATCCAAACTTACATAAAAGAAGATAATAGACTACTAACTACTCTTTAAGAAATTTGAAAATTATTAAAAATTCCAAAAAAAAAATGAAAACATCACCATTTATAATGCCTAAACTCGGTAGACTACATTCCTAGCCATCTAAACAATGCCTCAACTATGTCGGATCAAAGTCTGTATACATAGGTTCGCTTAGTTGTACCTCATCATCATGTATCCTACCTTAGAGAGTAAGCTTTGAAGACTTAGCTACAGCCATATAAAAGCAACCATTAAAACTAAAACGACACACCAATCGCACAGAAAATCGTGTGATATAGCAAATATCAATTACGTGCATTACGTGTTGTAAAATGTTGTACAAATTAATCCCAGCCGAACGCTGCATTGTAATTAGTCGTTGACTCCAACTTCTTTGCTTCTAAGAAACTGCTCCATCTAAGAAAAGTATAAGTAGAGAAAGTACTAAAATAGTCACTAGAAAATCATCCAACTAACAAATCAATAATAACATTTGGTTTTACCTGTTTGAGAGAGTTAATGTCAAGCTTTAAGCACAAGAGATTGGGAAGTGAACATAAAACTGAACCTGGCCATTCTTTTATCTTATTCCCAAACAATATCAAAGCCTGCAAGTTTTGACTAACACTGAGATGGAACCAAAGACATAAATTTTGCAAACATATTTTTCAATCAATTTTTGAAAACTCTTCATTAGCACAGAGCTTCACCAAGCCAAGTTAGCTTGGCATAACATTCATATTTGACACCCTGGAAGAAGTAGGCTGCTAAATGCAGTGATTTCCAATGCATGGGCAACTTTTATAAACATATCAACCAACCATTTTCTGAGATTTATAAACATCAAATTGATTAGCAATAAAATTGTAGTCAAAGTATTAGGAATGAGCTAATAATAAGCCTATCTGGAAATCCTCTAGAGAATCTATTGACTAGGTTTTCCTTCATAGTAGCATTGTTTTCAGATACATGTATGGCTCGATCTTCCGCCGGATGGGATGAAGTGGGTAGCTATTGATTGGTGAAGCCACCTTACAAAAAATATAGAGATAAAAATATCTGAAAACATCAAAACCTGGGGAAATAAGGAATGTTATCATATCTGTAAAATCCTTAGGTAAATGTGTTGACTACTTGTCCTTAAGGAAATAAGGAATGTTATCGTAACTTAATAAAGAAAGCAAAGAAAAGCACCAATTACCTCCTTCCATTGGCCACATCTGTAATTTCAGCTCTAGTAGGCAGACCTGACTTGACAAGTGACTCCAAAACCTGTGTTGCCCTGATGACTGGAATGTGAGCAGCTCCACATATAGATATAATTTCTTCTTGAATGTCTGCTAGCCTTACCCATCCACATTCTAAAGCAAGATTACCTCTGGCAATCATAATCCCCAAGGGATTAGGAGACCGCGATTACTGCGAAAAACAAAAGAGGCAATTTCTCAAATGCACTGGGTCTCAATCTTCAATACAACCCCCAAGTTCCTAAACTTCCACTTCTTCAATTCTTTTTGTAGAACAACAATATCATGAACATATCGCATAAATGATACCACAACCATGTCTGCTTGAGCAGCAACAAATTGCTTGCATAAATCCATCTGACTATGCTAGGAATACACCAAGCATCTACTAGAGAACTCAATACCACTCAGCGAATATATAAAAAATGTATAGCCCGGCATACGCACCTTGGTAGAGATAGACAATCTTGTTTGCTTTGGATATAGTCTCTTCTTTTCGCGAGAGTCGCAGCTCCAAACTCTACATAGAAAAAAAAACTATACCAATTCATACAAAACTAAAAGCGATAAACTTTAAAAGAGGAACAACCGATATTGGAACTCACAATTGAAACCTTGTCAAATACTCAAATTAATCACAATAGTTAACTAAATAGGAATTCCGGACATCTAGAGGCTTCAAATTTTCAAGGAACCGATCAATAGCCCAAAGTTCAATATGAGATATCAAAGTCAACTACCTTCTCCAAATTGAAAGTCTACTTGAAGATACTTCAATAAAATTTTGGGGTAGGTCCTAATACAAGTGAGCTAATAGTAAAATTGAATTAGATATATAACAAATTGATCCAATACAAATACTAAACCAAGCAAAATCAAGAACTGGGTCAAACCTTCAAGACTCCTCGAGAGGATTGCCACGAGCAAAAGCTTTCTAAGAGTCGCCATCGCATCGCGACACACATGGTTAGCAAAGTACGGTGTTGAACTTTAGCTACATGGCATCTGAACAATTATCACTCAAACAATTAATAAAACTATGCAATCCTGTTGAGATTAATAGTCCCACAATGGGAGCTTACAACTTACACTATATCAAAACAGGACATCCCTAACAGTCAAAAACCGTTACTAAAAATATTTGTAACGGTTTTTTTGTGTCACAGTTTTGGCGTTTCTAATTCGTTATTAATATTCGTAACGGTTTAAAACCGTTACATAATTATTTATTATAACGGTTTTTTCCGTAACTGAAAATATTTACTAACAGTTTTCTTTGCTCAATTGTGTTACTCTTTTTTTAGCAACAGTAACAGTTTTATAGAGTTAGTAACGCTTTTTGACCGTTACTCTTTTCTAACAATAATAACAGTTTTATAAAGTTAGTAACGCTTTTTTGTGTTACTGATTTATAAAATTTGTAACAGTGAATTTTCTTTTGGTAACGGTTTTGTTGCTTCGAAAGTGTTACTCATTACAAAGCTTAGTTACGGTTTTCCACCGTTACAAAACTATTTCATATGTAAAAAAAAAAATTTTGCCCCAAAACCACCCTTTTTGGGAGACTACTGAACCCGCATAAAGATACCCCAACTTATTGGGTATTCTACAATCATCCATAACATAAACAAAAAGTCTCACAAGTAAATCCAATCACATAATCTTTTATTAAAATAACATCACCAAAATGTCTTTTCATAAATAGGATTTGCCACGAATGAAATACACATTGTTTTCCAAATCAATAGGACTTGTCCTTAAATTCAAGCTCTCATGTCATTTGTATATAACTCTCACCTTCAATAGTTGCAAGCATCAAGGGATGACTTTGGAATGGTATCATCAGAAAAGTCCCTTTCATCGTATACACCAATAGAAATAAATAAAAAGGAGTCAAGCAAGTAGAAAACAAATATGTATAAATATATATATACTTATATCTTATTCTTATGTAATAGCTTCTTATACTCAAACTACAGAATTCAAAAAATAGAGTATGGTAGTAGACTAGTAGCAATAGAAGCATAGTATAGACATGAAAGTTTATGTAACGCCCCAAAACCCTATAACCTTGTCAGATACCTTGACAAAAGACAAAAAAAATTCGACAGTCTCCTCTGTATTTTCAACATTTTATAGACATAAATCCTATCATAACCTGAAAATTAAATGATATACAATATATTAAAACCTCATACCTCAGTCGTAAACCCAACTACTCAAATATATATTGATTTGTAGAACTGACTACTTAACCATCTTAACCAATGCCAGTTAAGTAAAATAACCAATCCTCGAATCAAAAGGACACTATAAATTATATACCAAAATTAAAATGAAAACAATATATACATCACTTCCACTTATATCAGTGTTATACACCTCTATTAGTTCCAACCAGAGATACTACACTTCGAATATATATACACCATACATTCACACTACTCATATGTAAGAACCCATCTTCCAAAACAAAACTCGTGAATATTCCAACATCCGCATACACTTGTCACATATGAAACGAAAGAAAACCACACAAGGACCTTACCTTTCATTAACTGCTAGGTCTCCTGTTGTTGCTCTCCATCTACATTCCAATACATCACCAAACAGAGATATATCACTTCAAATATACAACAAGACCCTCGAATAGATCTATTCTTAGACCAAAGTGAACAAAATAAAAAGATACAAAAACAAACATTGTATAATATTACCAGGTACAAGCCTTCCATGAACCATAGAACTCCAGTCTAGAGCAAAACCTTCATATTTGTGCCTGCTAAACTTCATTAACAAATCCATAGAAAATGAGCTAGAGTCTCCTGTGCTTATTACATACATCTCTACTAAAGCATTTAGATGTGAGCTAAAGTCCCAGACCTGCATATAAAAGCCAATTGAATATACAGTTCAATGATCGGCCAAAGAAGAGAGAAAATTCTTACTTGCAGAAAGCGTAAAGGTGTACCTTCTCTGTAGCAACCTTTTGCCTATTCTGGCTTCAGAGCTCTGCATGCCTTGGCGTCAACTAAAGCATGGTCAGCTTGTCCTAACCGGGCCCAACAAAGACTCTTATTAGAGAGTAAAGCTGCATTGCTGGGATCTAAGGTCTGCATTAACAACTATAGCTTATATTAATTGTAATTAAATCATATGCATTTTGGGTAGAAAGTTATAAAAAGAGAAGGTCAAATAAAAGCATCTCTAACTGCATATATATTTGCAAACCGAACTCAATTATATGTAACAGAAATAAACATTCATGGCAGACATCAATAACAAGAAGAAACTCAAAACCACATAATTATTTGGTGTCTTCTCTATTCCTTCTTGCGTGGTTTGGACGTTGTAGATCTGCCGATTTTGTTGAATATATTGTATTTTGGGTTTTTTTTGTGTTAGTAAATAATTGAGAGATGTCACGAGGGATTCAAATCGTTTCCATCACTTCAGTAATGGGGTTTACTTTTGTGGGAATCATTGGTGAGTGGTCAATATTATGAAGAACAAACCTTCCGGCTCAAATTGCAAACGTTGGTTTTAGTCTAAGTAATTGCTTGAGAAGGGGGAAGCCGGTGGTACCTTCTATCTTACAAACTCGACTTAAGCTTTTGTTATCAACCCAAAGGTTGGGGAAGTTCCTTAAGAAGCTTTGAGTTTTTCGCGGCATGGATTGAATTTTGGAAGATATTATGCTATTACGATCGAATAGAGACAAAATAAAAAGCGGGGTCCAATTAAAATAGAAATCATACCGGATGCTCAAGCTGCGCTCCTTTGGTTTTGTGGGAGGATGCTTCGTCATTGAAATTAATCATAAAACCACCAGGCGAAAAGATGGTAGATGAATCTGTTCACAACTCTCTTTGGTTTGAAAGGTGACTATCGATTAGGCGTTGGATTAGGAGTTGGTAGTTAAGAAATTTCAGTTCGATCTCATACTAGAAGTTTCGGTAATGTAAGTACTTTCCAAAACCAAAGACAAAGGAAGCCTTGTATAATATCGCCCGAGCATATCGACAAGGAAACATTCATGCGAAGTTAATATATAACGCAAGGTAGTACTAACAAATGTAAACAAGAAAAATAAAATGCAGATTGAAAAAATATAGTAAGCGATTACCTCGGGCATTTCTTGCTTTTGCACTCGGCAATCTCTTTGCACACATCAACTTCTTTCACATTTGGTCTTTCCTGCATCAATCAATTCAACAAAATTAATAAAAAACTAACAAATATATGAACCTATAAAGAATAATGAGCAGATAAAAAAACCTGATCTTTGTGGCCATCAGATTGCATATGCTCAATGATTCCATCAATACTCCAGTTGGAAATAACTTGAACAGGAGATGTCACTTGTAAAAGAACTTCAACAGCTGAACAGCTGAGCGGTTGCTTCTTTGAGCTGCAACTTGAATAGGCTTCAGGCCATCCTGTGACGACGAAACACATTTAAGTAATGCAGACTAGAAATACCAATTTCATGATCCAAAATATCAAATAAATTAAAATCTATAGATTGGAAGAGATGAGTCCAAGGCACCACCATTTTCCTTCCTTTATCCGGGCTTGGACAGCCATGTAAAAGCAATAAGAACAATATTTACCTTTATCCGAAAGTGCCGCCAAAAAAGCCAAGTGACTACAAACTGTGACCTGCATGTTACAAGCACCCCGCATTAAGGTCAAATGCTACACAAGCTTCTAAAAAGTCTAAAAGGTAGGAAAAAGAAACAAAAATGGATGTAAACTATAAACTTGATTACAGATGGATGTATGTATTCACCTCTGCTGAAGGCAAGTTACTACAAGACAGCTTACTCCTGATGTATCACTTCCAAAAGACACCAAACAAACCATAAGAATAATACTGGCCTAGAAGGATAGAATAACATTTAGTTCAACACGTAAAGGCTTACCTAAAATGTTAACGTCCACACCTTCTTGAATAAGGAAAAGTGTGATATCCTCGTAACCTTTTGATGCTGCAAGATGTTGTTGAAAACATAGGCTCCTATAATTTAGCTGAAGATGCATTTGGTTGGAGAAAATACAATAAAGAGATACTCCTAGAATCCTAGACTACCTAGGGGAAAAAAAGTATTTTTAGTCCATTGGAAAGAACAAATTTTTGAGAGAATATTTTGCGTTTGAGCGATTCCAAGTTCCAACAATCTCCTAGGATTCATCAATTAGGTACTTTCGGTGACACTTTCATTACTACCAATAAATACTTATACATGATGCATAAATTACAAAGAACCAAATAATTAAACATGATAATTAAATTACTATTCTAATGATTAAGAAAACTTGCGTACCATTTCCTGCAGCAACCCAAACAATATTGGAACTGAAAGCTTCCCAAGCAATACTATCTTGTGCCTGTCTAGTGACAATTAAGACAAACTTAGAATATTAAAATGAATAGCACACAAGAGAGAAGTAGTAATATATACAAATAAATGGAGGGCAACACACCACACAAGACCTTCCTTTCACCAAACCCGCCAAATACATATCATAACACACATCCGATCCTCTCAAGATCTACCACGTACTCTAGTACCATGTTAACTACCACTTCACTAGAGGTGCCCAAGAAAAACGTAAGGAATACCAAGGGGTCTTCGGTATAAGACAGGGTAGGCAAACACCTAATAACAAGCTAACAACCCGTATGGTGGGAATAGTCCAACAACAAAATATAGTACCTACAATTATTACAGAAGAGGAGAATCGCAATCCCAAATCAAAGTCTGTACACAGAAGAATATACTCATCATACCATGCTTGGATTTCTTTTCCTCGGAAAATTTCATCCATAAAATCCATATTTACCAAATCAAATAATATGCTTGGGCAATAACAAAACAATAAATAAGTAAATTCATGGCAACAAATTATCATCACTAACACCAATAGTGTAAAAAAATGATAAATATACATATACACCATTGACTTTTGGAGCAAAAAAGTTACAAGATTTAAATTTTTATATCCTAATCCAAACCAGTTTCATTGTACAGAAACAATATAGGTTTTACAATAGAGCTGATGGTTGTTAAAAAAGTAACAAAATTAAAAAAACCATGCGCATAATTAGAATCCTAAAAAAATCAGACTACAAGATAGTAGTTTCACTCGAAGAACACACCCAAGTTAAAAGTAAAAATCGTACCTTTTTGCACCAACTCAAACTGAACTTGGACTTAATCAGACTGAGCAAACCCTACATCATAATGGAGTAAAAAAGCGAGAGAGAAGTAAGTGGTACTGAACAATTAGCAAACTCTAGGTAATTGAAATGAAGAGGAAAGGGAAGGCGTACTTACGGTGGCAGCAGCAAACAGTAGCGAGACTGTGATAGAGCACAATGAAAATGAATGAGATTTGAGAGATTTATTAAGATAGATTTGAGAGAGGTCAAAACAGATTTGAGATAGAGGGAGAGAATCGATGAAAGGGAGTTTCTTTGCTACTTAGTTAAAATAGTTAAAAGAGAGTTGCGAATAATTGGGACTTAGAATAGCGCGACTTTTTTCTAAATTTCCAAATTTCTAATTCTTTTGTTTTTTCTCGTATAATTCACAAGTCGGTAGCGCTTATTTTTCGTAAGAAAACTTACTAAAAACGTTACAAATTAACTCAATTATAATAAAAAATTGTTGTTACGCTTTATCATGATTTCTAACGGTAATCTGATGAAAGAAACTTTCTTCACGGTAAAAAACTGTTAGGAATTAAAAAAAGTGAACGTTACTAATATCCTATTTTGGTGTAGTGTTAGCTTATAAGTTATAACATAGAAGTTCATGAGTCCATTCCACTTATCACCAATTGGTTAGTTCGGACCTGCTTTTTGTTGCAATTAGTCAAACATAAGGACCACAATAAGTTTTAGAACAAAAATTTACTTCAACAGATTGAAATGGAGAAAACATAAAGTATTTTTGAATAAAAATTCAAAGATTAGGACCGGAATAGCATGTCACGTTGACCTCAGACTAAAATTACAAGACAATAAGTTTTGAACATCTTGTAAGGGCAATGAGTTCAACCTTGTGCAAACAATAACCAAAACAATCAAAATTATTTATAATTGGATGCATCCTAAGCTAGCATGGGTTTTCCAATACTGTTGGTAAAATTATTAATTAGAATGGCATTGTATATAGCAAAAATATGTAATAACAAAGAGGAAGATAGGGAATTCAAATGGGAGCATCTCACTATCAAAAGGACAACAAAATATTGAAGCAACTAAATCATGGATCAGAATGTTTTCCTACTAGTTTTCTTAGTAGTTAAATCAATAATATAATTCTGTCATTCATATCTCCTAAGACACTAAAAGAAGGAAAGCAAATACTTACAGTATTAAAGGCATGCAATTCCATGTCTGCGCATACATACACAACTTACAAGCTCAAGTTCTTAAAAACATGTAACTAATAAATTTAATATATCACAAATTAGGTATTACACAATTTTAAATATATATCAAGCAATTTGATCAAATATATCATAATGGATAAGATAACAAACCTGCTTTGCCAAAGTACAACACTATTAGGTGGCATGAGAGAAAGAAGGGGGATAACGTGAATGGAAAAAAGCATGGATAGCTCCACAACCTTACTACAATGACCCAAACACAAATTAAACGCCCATAAATAAGTTCTAAACTATGGAAAAAAGAATAATACAAACATGAGTAACAATCGAAACCCACACCAATACAGAGATGGGGAAAAAAACACATGCAAAAATGAATACGCTGAACAGACATGTTTACATCAAATATAATAAACAGTGAATGAAGTCATTTCATATGAACATAATTTATCAAAAATATCTTAAGAAAAACACTACCTTCAAAGCCGAAATTGGTAAACCCTAACCCTAAAAAAGTAAAATTTTGATATGGGAAAGGGAGACATGAGGAAGAATAATTACCTTCGATTGAAGGCGTCGTTCTTCTCTTTGAAAAAAATGAGATGATTTAGAGAAAGAAGATGACTTCTAGGAAAATAAATGGGGTGATAACATAAAGAGCTCAACCTGAAGAAGAAATGGGGAAGACAGGAGAGAGACGACCTTATACCCACTCCTTCTTGCCACCCATATCTGAGAGAGAGAGAGAGAGAGAGAGAGAGAGAGAGAGAGAGAGAGAGAGAGAGAGAGAGAGAGAGAGAGAGAGAGAGAGAGAGAGAGGTGGGAAGAAAACCGAGCAAGAGGGTTTACCCTAAAGCTATTTTGATGAACATTTCTCAGTGATACATTTCATTTCACGCTCCTTTATTTTTCAAGAGATCAACGGATACAAAAACATAGATTTACATCAACGGTTCAAAGAAAAAGAAACATGACCATGGCCAAAAACTCACCTAAACTCAAAACCACATACGTAATTGGCCACAGCTGCTAAAAGCTTTAGCCACGGATAAAGACCGTAGATACTCTGCCACAGCCATAGACCGTGGCTAAAGCTAACTTGTATCTGTGGCCAAAAGTCAGTTTTCTTGTAGTGATTCCTAATTCAAAACCATATCATTCTATTTTATCCTTTATTTGATTACCAATTTATATTTTATTCCATCCTCATACCTTGATAATATCTCTTCTATATTTTATTTCCTAAATTCTTTTATCTTATATTTTCTTCTTCATATCCCAAAGATTATTTCCATTTTGTGTGAAGATATTATATGCACCAAGATATTCTTTGTAGAAGCTATAAATAGATAAGAGAATTGGCATTGAAGACATCCAAGTTTTGAGAAGAAAAATACGTCACAGTGTTAGGCTAGTTTTAATCTTTTGTTCTCTTTGTTACATTGTGAGGAAGAGAGATAAAAGTGTGTACATGATATTTTTCCGACGAGCAATAAAGTGATTTCAAGGTTGAATATAATGGTGGTATTCTTTTACTCTTTTGATTACTCTGTTAGCATGACAGGGTAAAATATTCACCTTAATGGTGGAAGATGAATCCCCTATCATGAAGATATAGATTTAGTTTTATATTTTCAAGTTTTAATTCCCCATATCTTGTTGATTTAATTATGTCTAATGATATTCTTCCAAAATAACTTAGAGAAAAATAGTCATGGATTCTATCACCATTCGGGGTATTTTCCATTGTTTGTTCTTATATAAGTCTATTTTAAAGTTTGGTTTTGATGTTTAATTATTTATCGTGGATGGTTTATGCTCCTCTATTTTATGTGGTGATTTTTCATACTTAGATAAACAAACGTATATGCTTGAAGAAATGGAAGATTTATTTATTGAGATATTCTTTTAAACGTGACTAGCGTCCATAAAATGCTTGTATTGAAAAAAATCATCCATTAAATTTACAACTAGCATTGGAGTTTGTTTGATGAAATTTATAAAATAAAGGGGAATAAAGATTTGGAAATATTGAAATAATCTATTCTTCAAAAATAGGGATGAAGTCATTCACTATTAGGATTTCTCATTAACTGAATTCGTGAAAACCGAAAAAATTTAGTTTAATTAGTTGATAAAATAGAAGCAAATTTTCATTATTAGATTAAATTAGTTTGAAAAAATCAAAAATCCAAAAATTCTTTTAAATCTCACGTACCTAGTTAGTTATTGGTTCATTAATTCTCTTCGCTCTAATTTCTCCATTTCAAGGTGTGGTTCGACTCTAACTTGTCACTATTCTTTTTAATTGTTGTAGGTTTGAAAATTATATTTATTGATTTGCAGGTTCTAAATGACAAGAATTTGTGAAATTCAGTCCACTAGGTGTATGAACAATGAATGTTCATAATCCAATCATGGTATGAACACTGATTGTTCATATTACAATGGGGGTATGAACATTGATTGTTTATAGTCCACTAGGTGTATGAACAATCATTGTTCACACCATAGTCCAACAAGAGTATGAACATTAATTGTTCATATTACAATGGGTGTTCTCAATCATCATGTTTAACAGGAGTATGAACAATCAACATGAGTATGAACAATCATTGTTCATATTACAATGGGTGTATGAACATGCGGTGCTCATAGTCCAACAGGAGTATGAACATTGATTGTTCATAGTCCAATAAGAGTATGAACAATGAATGTTCATACATATATTTCCTAACATTCAAATCCTAACATGTAAATTGTGAAAGTTACCATGAAAATCCTAATATTGATATGAACAAATAATGTTCATATTTTTTTCTAGCAAAAAAATCACGAATTTCGATAATTATAACATGAAAAATATAATTCGACATCATTTAAATGTACCTTTAATGGTAGTTCTTCTTCTTCCCCGTCCTCAACTTGTTTTGAAAATAACACAATTTCTTGGTTTACTTCATCCTCTTCATTCAAATCATCACTTTCTGTTTTCTCACTCATACCTTGATTTTCTTCTTCTATATCACCTTCTCTTCTGTTTTCATCCACATTAACTTCTTAATTTCTATCCTCATCATAAAACTGAACAACATTTTCTATAGTATTTGATAATTCTTCTTGGTGTTCTTCACAATAAATATGATTTTCAAGTCTTAGATTTGTGCAATTTTCAGTGTTGCATGTGTTCTCTTCAGTCCGCAATGGTGAATTTGACATTTTGTTTTGTTTTGATAGAAATTTGAGATTTAGGGTTTCGGTTTATGGAGAACTTTTTGCGGGGTTTTTTTTTCTGCGTCTGTTTTGTGTTTTTGAAATATTCGAAACACGTAACTGAAGCCTGAAGCCGTATTTGATGGTTTACACGTATTCAAGGGCAAACTTGAACTTCCCCATCCCTGTCCTTGAGAGTGATTATGAAAAAAGCTTGGGCTTGGGAGTGATTATTTCACTTGTTTTGTCCTTGAGAGGCACTCTCTATTTGAAATAAGTCTAGAGGATGTGCTAATTTCAACCCGTGTACAATTGTCAAATTCGACCAATAATATACAAGGAAAAGTAATAATGATGTTTCTTTACTTTGCCGCGTGCCTAAGCTCAATTTTGACACCCACATAAGCTTAATTTCGCAACTGATTGCCAACAATGCGCTCAACTTCCAATTTTTATTGATGCATAGAATGAGGTTATGCGTGTGTGTGTGAAAGATTTGAGGATAGGGCCCTGTTCTTATTTGACTCTAGTGTTGGCAATGAGCGTGTATTTGGAACCAAATGTAAAGAGCAAAACATATCCACAAACATGAACGATCGTTTTTTTATTGTGTAAAATGTAACAAAAGAGTGAAAAGACAATTAACACTGAACAATTCCTGGCAAAAGGTTTGATTTTAGTATGTAAACACAAATTTAATAGTGTTTAGTGGATCATGAATCACGTATTATTTAACATAATATGAAGAATGTAAATAATGAATCAATGAAATGTTGTACCTTGATCCATAGAAAAAATAATGTGTAGAATCCAATAATGAATACCAAATCACCATTTCTCTTCCAAACCTTTATAAACTTTAATGTGTTGATGAATACCAAATCACCGTTTCTCTTCCAAACCTTTATAAGCTTTAATGTGTTGATTGTTGTAGTAGAGAAATATGGGGTTTCTCCACTCCTATATAAAGGATGGAGAGAGGACGGTGGTTTCAAAGTCTTTTAGTCTTCCATCTTCCCATAATTGGTGGAGTAAGTCATTTAACCTTCTTCTCTTAATTAGTCAATGCAATTAAGACATGAGTAAAAAGATATTTACTTAAGGAGTAACCCACACATCAATTTAGAAACCGAAAAGGTTTTGACTTGTTGACCACTTTATGGAGGATATGATATAGTGGTCTTTGGACTATTATATCATATCTTACATAGTATGCTGAATAAAATGTCTGCTGATATGTACTCTCATTATTTAACCAATTAACACTGAAATTTTGTGATCTAGGAATTCTAAAATCTAAGGCACTCGAGCATACAAGATATATGATCAAGGTCTTATTATCAAACTGTCCAAATGTACTTGGACCCTTGGTGAGCCTATAGGTAGAGAAAGTAACTTCTTTCTAAACTTTTGCAGCTCTATCCTGCTCTATCTTGAGGACGTACACCCAAATATGGGTTCTCACAGTAAATTCCTCCAAGGTAGAAACTTTATAAGCTTACGAGTTACGATCATATTTACTAGCAGCTCTAACGCCCTGGATCTCAACAAATTTAAGCCCGCCAATGCTTGGGAACAATTCTCACTACTTATGCTACTTCGTAGTAAACCTGGTCACTGCAAATCGTTCATCCTAGCTCTATCACATTAATGGTAGGCGGCGGTTCTGATCAAAAGGGCATAGGAGAAAATTACACAGGAGAAATTGATGACACACATTAAAGACATTAATGTCATTCATAGCCAGGTCTTGAGTGGAAGACGCAAAAAGAAAAAGATTCAAGCAAAATGCTATAAAAGGAAGAGACTCACCAAATCAGGGGAAGGCGGCGGGCTGGATCTACTCCACCATGTACATCCTCTCCATATCCCATTCGATCTATCTCCCAGACCATATATGCATGAACTATGTTTGGCCTAATTAAATTTCTATCCTAGTTAAGCAACTTGGTCAATAAAAAATGTAAACAAAACAATCAATCTGGCCTATTAGGGTTTTACCATTTACCCTTAAATGATTTCTCCACTATGGCATGGAAATCATCAAAATGGATTAAAAAACCAACAAAATATGGCTATGGCTTTGATAATAAAAATGTAACAAAAACAATGCTGGCTATGGGGTTCGAACCCATGCGCACTTATGTGCAGAAGATCTTAAGTCTTCCCCCTTAACCTCTCGGGCAAACCAGCTAATTGATTTGTTTTCTTATGTCTATGACTCAACACGTTTCATGAACTGAAACTTGAGAGAAATTAACAGTATATTTTGCTTCCCAAATCCACAGCATTCTGCACTTAACAAATTCATGTACCCAAAACCACAAGGTCCACAACTCAGCTGGTCCAGATTTGGAGTCACACCAGCTATGGTGTTGGCTGTGTAGAATCTGGTTTATAAGACGGTTCCAACCCCTGGCCTTACAATCCAATGATGTTGCGAGCTAAGAAATCGCACTTGGCTTGTGGACGTAGAGCCAGATATCATACATCGAACGCATCTGTAAATGACGATGAAAATTCCTAAAAACAGTTGGATGACTTGGATCTATATAACTACTTTAACCCACACGGTTGGCGACAGAATCCAGGTTTAGTTAAAACTTATAAAACACTCAACTCTCCCAGCTCAAAACACAAAGCTCATTAGATATTTTATTTTTCCGTGAACCACCTCTCCTTAAATCCTAATTATAGAAAAAAGGAAAAACAAAAAAGTATCTATTTTTAACAACAGTAAACAATAATGTTTATAATGTTTGGTAAAAAAGAAGAAGAAGAAGATGCCACCCAACAAACAAAAGAACCGCGAAAAAACTTAGAACCAGAATCAGTTGTTATCCATGTTGATGATGCAGAGATAATGGCCAAGGCTTCTTCCAACCCTTCTTGGTTTGGCCCAAAGAGGTATACTTTCTTTTCTCTCTCTCTTATTTTCTGGAATAATAAGATTATTATTTTTTTATTGTTGAATGTTATGAGTTAAAACTGGTGCAATTTGTCTTACATTGTCAGAAAGATTGAAACTTTGATCGCACACTGTACTTCTATTACCTATTGTTTAATCCCATGTTTTTGAAGTTGCACTTCTAGGCATCAAAGTTCAAACAATGCATGTATCCTAGGCTTCTAGCTACAAAATTAAAGTTCCAGGGGTTATATTAGGTTCGGCATACTTGCAACGATTAGATGCTTCGACTTTTAGTAGAGGGTTTTCACAGAAATTTGTCTAGTGTCAAGACAATTGCTTGATATTGAGTGTTTTTTTACCATGTAATGAGTAGCATTAGGGTGGAACGAATTCATATTACATGTGCCTATGTGTAAAACCTGTTTGTAAGCTGGATTGTAATGTGACATTGTCTACCAAACTATTTTAATAAAACTTGTTGTTTTATTGGGAAAAAGAAAGAAGAAGAGAAGCTTCTACTTGTAGTGCCGTAGAGCTGTTTTTCCAGGTAGTGGTACTTGTTGATCATTGCAATATGGAGTACTACTCTACTATTTATTTTTGTTTTTATCAAGATATTTGTATTAGGATATCAATTGAATTTTGAGTTGAGGAATTTGCTCTAGTTGGTACTTGGTAATCTGTTCTTATGTTCCTAGTCTTTGTAGTTATCAAATTATAATTTAACCGAGGAAATTTGTGTTTGCAGGTTGCTCTTTATCTTTTGTGTCATTAATTTATTGAACTATGTTGATCGAGGAGTAATGTCAAGCAATGGTGTAAATGGAAGACAGAGAACGTGTACGAATGATGTATGCATGGCGGGAACTGGAATACAGTAAGATCTAGTTGTAACTTTAGTTTTTGTTTCAATGTAATTTTTTTGAAGGGCAGACCCTTGTATCCAAAAATCTGGACTGCAAGAGACTCATATGCTAGTTGTTGTTGTTTTTTTTCCCCTTTTCTTTCACAGATGTTAGTTACTGTCGGCTCACACTGATTCCATCCTTCTTTGTATCTAATTATAATATTAAGTTACTATCTCTCTAGCTTTCGATGTTTTTTATGCTCTATTTCCTATTTTAACTGTAACCTTCTCTTTAAAACGTATGTGAAGAGATCTAATCATCGATATCTGACTCGTCCATTTTCTATTCTTCGACTTGTATACTTCCACTTTTCTGCTTCAACGTCTTTTCTTTTTTGTTTTCTTCAACTTACATACTACTACTTTTCTAGTTCAACTTCTCATTGGTTTCATGACGCTTACAGGGGAGATTTTAACTTAACAAATTTCGAAGATGGTATTTTGTCAACTGCTTTCGTTGGAGGGCTTCTTGTGTCGTCCTTTCTATTCGCATCGTTAGCCAAGAGGTAAATGCTTAGACAATGTGCACCTCTTTTTGTTTCCCAAATTTGTAAATGACATCTTCTAAATTTGTAAAGTTTAATCCACACGCAAAATAGAGCTATGCATTTGCTATTTAGGAGTCCTTTGTTGTTTCATTTTAATGATGGAAGTTCATTGGTCAATAGAAGTATACAGCAACCCCACTTGCAACTGTCCAATTTATCACACTGGAATGGAATCTTAATTCTTGCATTTTTCTCTGGTTGGATATCATTTAATCCTGTTACTTATCCTTTTATGCAATCTTTGTAATATTTAAAACCTAAAAACTATGCAAGTCGTGAAAAAATTAACTGTAAGTGGAGATAATTCTTAAAAAAACAAAACGATATTCTTGAAAAAATATTGAAGCAAGTCTTTGTGATATGGAGATAGTTCTTAAAGAACATTTAAAATTCATTAAATAGATGACCAAATCAAATTCAAGAGGTGTCCAAATCAGTTGATTTAGGTAGGACGATCTACACATTAACTGTAAATATTTCGCAAAAACAGTCCTTGTTTGTTGTGCTTTCGAATTTCTAAACTTACTATCAGCACCTCAAAAAATTTGATTGTTCAATTGGTTCATTTATGCTGTAGGTGGTGGTTTATTTCATTTCATTTTATTTATTTTATTATTAATATTAATATTAATAATAAATAATATTATTATTCTCTGTTTTCAGATTTCATATTATTTAATCACCCTCTTCCCCAAAACATTATAATAAAAATGAAAAATAAGCAAGTTGATACTATACTGTAGTACAGTATTTCCTTTTAAAGCTAGAGTTTATTTATTTTATATTTACTTGATCCATCTGTTTCTTTGCTTCTATTATTCTCTTTCTGCAGGTTTAACCCTTTTAGGCTTATTGGGGTTGGATTGTCAGTCTGGACTATTGCCACCGCTCTTTGTGGCTTTTCAAGTAATTTTTGGACCATTGCTGTTTTCCGTGTGTAAGTGTACTAACATACAGGGCCTGCATACTTAGATACTAAATCAGAACTGCTCATGTTTCTTACTTGGAAGTATTGACCTTTTCGTTTGTGTAGGTTTGTTGGTGTTGGCGAAGCTTCTTTTGTTAGTCTTGCTGCTCCTTTCATTGATGATAATGCACCAGTTGCTCAGGTTCCGTTTCTTAACTTGTGGGCTAAATACATTGGTCTTCGAATCATATACGTTTTTATCATGAATGTTAACGGTGCATGTGTTGATTCACTCAATGCTATATACTTCCCTCTTATGTTGTCAGAAAACAGCATGGCTTGCAGCCTTCTACATGTGTATACCTGGTGGAATTGCTTGTGGCTATGTCCTTGGTGGACTGGTAAGCTTTTCTTCTTTGGACAATATTGATTGTTTGTTGCACATTAGATGCAAAGAAGTTTTTTTTAAGATGCACTTAGTCTTACTTTGCCTTTAATATGGCTTTATTTGTTTAAAATGAAACCTGGCAGACTCTTGAACGACTCCTCTAATTTTATTTTTTTTTTATCGCAAGATATGGACTAGCTTTAATAGTATAGCATGTCTTTCACCTTGCCCTGTACCAAGTACAATATAAATATTTGCATCTTCTCATTGACCACCCCTAACTTGACTGCCTCTACAACACAGTGGAGTACACCATTGGTTTTACCGTCAACGTTATTCATACGTCAGTTGACTCGCCAGTTGCTATTAGTTTGCTCTGCCCAACGTACTTGAACCAGTTTGCTCAATGCATATAAATATATTCTTTATGAGAATATATATTGGATTTAAATAGTGAATGCAATTATTGGTAAATGTTAGGAAGATAAAATTAAAACTTTTGAGATTTGGTAAAAGATCACTGCAGGCTTATTTACAATTGGTAAAAGCAGAGTTTGGGCTTTCGTTTCTTTGAAAATAACATTACTGTGTTCCCTTAAAATGTCAGGTTGCAACTCACTTCAGTTGGCGTTGGGCATTCTATGGGGAGGCAATTTTGATGTTCCCATGGGCTGTTTTAGCTTTTGTTATAAAACCTTTGAGTCTGAAAGGTGCGTGGTTTTCCTGCTAATAGGAATTTACTAATTTTTATGAAATATAAACGTACTTAGATTATCTATTTCATGTATGAAGGGTTTTCTGATGGTAAATCAATTAAAGGGATTGACATCTGGGGAGGTGCTTCCTCATGAAGCTGAAGGTACTGCAATTTCTCTTTTAACTTTGAATGAGTAATAATAGAATTAGCAGTGTACACTGCAGACCACATTTGATATTATTTTTTTCTTAATGTAATCCTATTAATTATAAGAAAAGGCCTACAAAGGTACAAAGGATGCTTATATCCAAATGACTAAGCTTGAAACTCCCCTCAACTTGGACTCAATCAGTGAACCTATAATAGGTGAGATCCTGGTTTTCTAGCCTAGTGAAGAAGTTCGGTTCATTGCTTTATCCCCTTAGGCTAAGTCCAATGGTGCAGCAAAACACTAAATATCACGTAAATTGTGATCCAATGGTACGTGAAATCGCTAACCCGCTAACGCTATCGGTATAAGTTTCGCTATGTATATAGTCAATTTTAACGATATAGCGTATGCTCTGCACGCCAAAACGAAATCTTGTGGCGGCCAACAGAACAAAGAGCCACACACCAGTGTGAATGGCGGTTTCAAAAGTTTGTTTTTTCTCTCTCCAAGCCACACGTGAATGGCAAAAAAAAAAAAATCAAATGGCCATTGTGAATTACAAAAAAAAAATCTCTCCAGAAAAAAAAAATCTCTACACGCCAGTGTAAATGGCGGTTACAAAAATTGTTTTTTCTCTCTCCAAGCCACACGCCAGTGTGAACGGCGGTTACAATTTTTTTTTTTTTTCTCCAGCAGTTACAAAAAAAAAAAAAATCTCCTACACGCCAGTGTGAGTGGCGGCTACAAAAGAAAAACCATTGGGTGGAACAACGCTATCCCACTAACCGCATATACTGTGCTATTGTGGTTTAGTGTTTTAGAGGTTCAAACCATTGGACTCAGCCTTAGGAAGAAGAAAAACACCACATTTGCTATGAACCACGAAATAAAAAGCTCAATACAGAAGCTCACGCAACTACTGATACTCTGGTTACTGGTCCAAGTGATCTTTAACGAACCTTTTGATCCAATTACTGAAGTTCAAGAAAAAGCTTGTTTGCTGAATATAGAACAGGTGTAACATAAAGCCAATGATGAAACTCTTGTGGTTATTTTTATTTATTTATTTATTAATTTCTTTATATCGTTTAAGAAAACAAGTAAAAGACATGATATAACTAGTTGGAAACCAATTATGTCAACACCTAGACAGCCGGCCAAGCTTGCTATTCAAGGTTCCAAACCCCTGTACACGCGGTTCTGAATGCGTACATAGTATAAAAATATTGCAACTAATTCTGAACGCTTATAGTATAACTAATTCTGAATGTTGGACAACTCTAAAATTCCATTGTGTCAGTGTCGGATGCGGACACGGTTGCGGCCTGGACACGTGTCCAACGCGGCACGTGCATGGTAGTTTGGACACAGCAGGGACGCGGACTTGACTTAAGTAGTTGTGTGAGATATCTTTATGACTCTAGTTATTGCTCCTATGTTTAAGAATCTTCAGTTATTAAAATATGACTTGAAATCTAAAGGTTAGATCAATGTAAACTAAACTTTAAAATATTATTTAATATCCCGTCCTTGCCATGTCCGTGCCCTACTTTTTTAGGACATGCTCATGTCTCCGTGTAGGTGTTGATGTCCGTGCTTCATAGCATGTAGATGTCTGTCTCTAATTTTACCTTATTATTGCTTTTCGTTAAGTGAACCTGAAGAACTATTATCGCTTTTAGTTAAGATGATTCATACATATGTCTATCCATAATTTAACTTATTTAGAAATCGTCTGTCACTTATGCATGTGGATGTCTGTCTCTAATTTTATCTTTTTATGGCTTTTAATGAAGAGTACATGAACAACTATCGTTTGCTTTTAGTTAAATATTTATATAGATGTCTCTCCATAATTTTGTCTTATTTCGAAGTGATTTTTCTTGGTTACAACTGATAATGACATTTTGGTTGCAGGAAAACAGGCCTCTGGTGTCAAAGCTGATAGTTTGACTAGACCTGACGAATTTAATGATCACACGTCTAAAAAAACTTCCTTGTAAGGGTTTCTTACAGTATATCTCATTAAGTACCATACCTATGCTTATGTATATTTCCAAGTATATATATGCATGCATGCATTTGTGTCTGATTGACAAGATTTCTTTACATTCTTAATGGTACTTAGTATGACCACTTTTGGTTTGTGGATAACTGAGTTTAGCAAATGACATGTGTGCTAAGAGAGTGTTTATGTTCAATAAGAGCAAGGAGATGCAAGTGGAGTAGGGTAATCCAGTAGTAGTTTATTGGTTATCTTAACTAAAAGCAGTTGAGTTTCCTGTTCCTCGTAGTGGTGAGTCATTTATCATTTAGAATTGAGGCATTCACTGTGAATAGAAATTTATGGTTCGCAACAGATGTTGATACACATCACAAGGTTGTTTATAATATATGGCATGTATCCCAAGATCTTCACATAATAGCTTGTAGTTCAATATTGTATAGTACAACTTTACAAGTTGAATCTAGTACAATGCATCTCATTATTGTAAATAGCTGGATAGACTGTTTTATTGTATGTGTTTGTCTTTATATTCTGCTTGAGTTTTAACCTGATCAGTAGAAAATTCAAAATTGATCGTGATCTTGAGAAGTAAACAAATCTATTCCGTTTTCCATGTCCGACTAATTAGTGAAAATTGGATATATTTTCAGGCAAAACCCACATCCATGCAAACAGATGAAACGTGAACTGTATGTCTTATCCCCTATATGAATTTAATATTATTCCAACTAGGAAGCGATATTAATTTCCAGGCATAATAGAGAAATCATATTAGTGCACGGACTTACCGAGAAATATTTACATGGGTATCAGCCCACAAGAAGTAATAGAAATAAATTTTTTAATTGATTGATTACAGAAGTAGAGCGAGTTGACTGAGCTACCTGTATTAAGTTCCCTATTTGTTCCAGGTCTAACAATGAAGACAAGCATTTGAATCTATTGTTGAGGTATTGGAAGAAATTCAAAGGTTCAAGGTTTTATAAGGATATGAAAGCTTTGTTTGATAAGGTTTACGTCGTTAATGTCTTTGGTACGTTGACTCTATTCTTCGATCCTGGTGCTTCAATTGCAATCTTTTTGTTTGGAGCTTGATATAGATGTGATTTTGTTTGCTGTATGATATAGACCAATAAGCTTCTGAATGACCAGTTATCTCTTGATTCCGCTTTTGTATTAATATATAAAGGGAAGGGTTCTGGGGACACATAAATAAACTCGTGATCGTTAGTGCACTCGAAGTTCAGCTAATCTTTATATATATTATCTCGTCACAATGTAAAACATTTCCAGAAATTTTATTTCATTTTGAGACTTCTACTCTTATCTAATGTAGTTAACAAATTGAAGAATTGTGGACCGTTCAGCTTCACCGTTAGTTGGAGACCACGTTTTGCGTGGCCACAAATTTTCGAGAAGCCAAATCTAAGGTTTCTAAGAGCAGTCATGATCATGAGTTTGTTTAGGCATCAAATTTAGTTGTCCCTGGAACCCTGGAAAATATATTAATGATTCTCATATATTTGTTGGACTTCTGATGCCTTTGATTACACATAATATATTTGAATTAGATATTTAAACATGTCGCTCTCTGTTTCTTGAGGAACTCGCCTTATTTTATTGAACTACTTCATGTATTTGTCATACTCGTATCATTTATGTTACCTTTTGTATTATGTTTACAAGATTTTGATTTATTGATGTTGCTTCTTTTTCCCTTCAGGTTACGTAGCGTACAACTTTGTCATAGGAGCTTATTCATATTGGGGACCAAAGGCTGGTTATGGTATCTATCATATGGTGAGATCTCGATCACTTTCATGACATTGTTCTTTGTGATCATTCTTGCATACAGTGTACTTATCAAGTCAAGTTCTATGACAGGATAATGCAGATACATTGTTTGGAGGGATTACAATTATTTGTGGAATAGTGGGAACACTAGCAGGAGGCTTCATCCTTGATCGCATGAATTCCACAATAAAGAATGCTTTTAAGGTAATTTCAGTAACGTTTGAAAGCCTTTTAATGGAGTGTCTTTCACCCAACAGAAGACGGCCTCATTAAACATATGTTGTTATACTGAGCAGATTAGACCAAAGATACAAGGAGCTAGAATATAATGATTGCCACTTTCCAACTAGCGTCCTTTTCTTCAACTTTTTATACCAAAACACTGAACCATAAACTCTCTGAAGATATCATCTGTCAGTCTAAATTTCAAATTTGATTCTCTGAAAAATCTTCGACCAAAAATCTCTGAGATAACACAGGAAGATGACTAGGGTGAGGGCCATTCTTATGGATGATTCCCAGATTCTTCACAAGATTAAAACAAATGCAAGTATCAATGCTGAACTTTTGATAAAAGATGCGTTAATCCATCTACTCCTGTGCTATCTCATTTCACCACAAAATAAAGATATAAAGATATAATTTGTTGTTTTGTAAACCATGTTCTCCATCACTAAGCCAGTTTTTAACAGCATTTTTTGTCATTCATTGTCTGTCATTAATGTCTATTTTGATTTCCTTGGCAGCTTCTTTCTGGAGCAACATTTTTGGGTGCGATATTTTGCTTTAGTGCCTTTACTATGCAGAACGTGTATGGTTTCTTCGCACTTTTCGCAGTTGGTGAACTACTTGTTTTTGCCACACAGGTATTCTTCAAAGAGCTAATTTGTTACTTTCAGTCATTTCATTTAATACAGCTGTTAACCTGGCAGCACAGTGTTCATGAGCGACATTTACCCCATTTTATGTTCAAACAATTAAATAAATCTCCTCGTAGGCTGGTACCATACTCGTGTAATGAACTCATTGACTTCCTCCCCAAGAGAGAGAGAGACAGCGAGTTTTCACATTAATTTGTAGCTTTACCAAAACGGTGAGGAGAATTAGCCCTTAAAAATAACCTACACCAACCGATATGACAAGCAGTAGCAAGGAAAAATAAATTCTACTTCACCAGAGCAGAATCAAACAGGAACAAAATCAGGACGAGTTTAGGTCTTTAACAGTCCTAATCAGCGGTTGAGTATAACACAAACAACATAATAACAGCCAGGACTCTACCAAGTTGTGTGATAGCACAACCCACCGGTATGGTCAGATCGGAATCCTTCAGGTTATCTTATTTTTGTTTAATAACTGGATTTGCAATATCTAAAAATTCATTCAATGAAATTTAGATGATCTTATTCAGTAGTTGTTTACCTATATCTGTATAATCAGAAAATAAAAATCTTAATGTTGTTGGGCCATCAACACAAAGTAGCAGCTTGATATTCCAAAACTTGGTACATTTTGAAACCTTTTTATTATAATTCATTTTTTTCGTCTTTTGCAGGCTCCTGTAAACTTTGTCTGTCTCCATTGCGTTAAACCCAGTTTAAGACCCTTGTCTATGGCTGTTTCAACAATTTGTATCCACATATTTGGAGATGTTCCTTCTTCACCACTAGTTGGTGAACTCCAGGTTATTCGCTGTCTTAACCGCTATTATTTTCATGAACTGAGTAACTAGTGTTGCTTGTTGAATATAGGTCCTTAGACTAGCATTGATGATCATATGACCATGTCATTTTAGTTGCCTAGAGTTAAATCCACTTAATCACCTTCTAGTTGTCTGTGAACTGATTGCCTCCTTGAAAAATTTGATGGTCTGTGTACTAGGGTAGTGGCTCGTGATATTGAAAGGACATCAAGGAATTGGTTACTTCTATCAAATTTTTCTCAATTCTTAGAATGTGCAGTTACCTGGATATACAGATATAGATATCGTAAAATGTGATTTGGATGCATAAAATCATTTAACATGAACATACACTCGATGGTCAAAGATAAAATGTGTTTTTCTTTTTTTTCACTTGCCTTCACAAGTTCACATGATTTATGTAGAGATGCACAGATATTGCAATTAATAGCATTCTCAACCAATTAGGTGATAGATTGTTTGCCCACTAACATCTATGATCTGTTTTTAACGGAATAAATATTTTGTGTCGTGCAGGATCAAATTAACAACTGGAGGACGACTACTCTTATCCTCACGTCCATTCTTTTCCTAGCAGCTGCTATATGGTTTATTGGTAAGTCGTGATCTGCTGCTGCTCCGGAAAAAAATAGCAATAAGTTTTAATTTTCTTACATCATCGTTTTATTTGAACACTTTGATGAATAAAATTGGATCACAATTTCCTTAAGAGAATAAAAAGTACTCATGCAGTCAGATGGACAAGTAGTATGTTGGACTTTTTATTTCACTGGTTATCTAGTTTTTTCATCCTGAGATTCATGGTGGTTCTGTCGCCATTTGATGTGGAAGCAAACTTTTTGCATCTTTAGGTATATATAACTGTAATGGTGAAACCAATATAGGTGCCGACTAGCAAAGTCGGTAAAACCTTTGGGTGATGATACCAGAGGCCTGGGGCTCAAACCCCGCCAGCATCAAAGAGTTACTGATCTCATTTAAAACAGGCTTACCAATCAAAAATAAAATAAAATATATAGGAGTTTGAGTGAGATGTTTTTAAATTCAAAGTTGAAGGTCATTACCAACAAGCTCATCACAATTACCATCAAGGCATTAAGAACGATAGAGGCCACTTGCTATCTAGGAACAAGTGGCATACAATCTTATTATGGGTAGAATTACCTGTATGGTTACTCTGTACTAAATCCAATATCTGTTTTTTCGTTTCTCTAGGTATCTTTTTGGACAGTGCGGACAAGTTTAATGAAGAGTCTAACCAAAAACCATTGCTTGAAGGAAACCCAATTGAACTACCAAAGTCTGCTGTACCATAAAGACGCACAATGGATTCTGTGTGCTTGCTCTCTTGTTTTCAAGTTTATCTAATGTAATTAATTTGTTTATTCATTGTGGTGGTAGAAGGCTGTTGGAGAGCTTCAAAGATGTATCTAGGAAAAACAGAAGTCTCCAGTATAATTTCAAGTTATTTGCAGTTGTATAGGTTATTTTTTCTTTTACTTTTAACCGACTATGATAAATGTTGTTAAACTTCTGTCACCATTCTTTAAATCTATGATCCAATTTGATGGTTTCATAGAATTTATACTGTATTCAGTTTTGTTCTGGAAGAGTTTACTTCATTTGTATATGTTGTATTGTCTTAAAAAAGTATATATATGTCACCGCGAAAATCATAAACCTCTCTTGCAAATATAACTGGGGACGCGGATGCACATGCTCCTGTTTTAAAGGATTTATAAATAAAATACTGACCAGTAAGTGTGGAAGCCAAAGGTTCAGCAACTTGGGGTGAAAGGAAAGACTTGACTCACTTCAGACAGCAACGCAGTTGAATAGAGAAACAAAATGGGAGATATGATGAGTAACCTTGATTGTGAGCAATCAGATAAAAAGGGAAGGGAAGGGAAATAGCTGTTGGTGATGAAATGGAGGATGTCTTATTCTCCTTGAGCCAATTTCCTCTGCTGGACGCCTGGAACAAGATGAGAACAACAACTCAGACGGTGATATAGACATGTTGGCAGAGGAATGTAGCTCAGGAGTGGATTAAAAGTGGAGTACCAGATGGCGTTGGTTAAACATTTAACATCGGAAAGGATTTCTAGTTCGGTATCCCCATATTCTCAACAGAGCAAATTGGTTTGAAAATTGTACTTTGCAAAGTTATTTTTTGCAACGAGATTGAGATGCTGCAGTAACCTTATGTGTTCAAAATAATATTATTCACTGAGTTTCCTTACGGAAGCTGAAGAAATGATAAAGGAACAATAGGAAGAACCAAGATCTGAATCAACCCAATCACGCCTTGCGGTGTTCACTGTATGTATTTGTAAGAAGAATAAACTCGGATGGAATTTACAACTGGAAATGAGGATTAACAGACACGCACTGTGACACTTATGTCTATGTATATCACCATATCACTAATACGCAAAGTTATATGCAATCTTCTCTAGAGGACATTAATAGCATAAACTCACTGCGCAGGACCTTGATATATATTATACTAGAGATATGATGTATTTCTTTCATCCGATATAACAAAGCCTTTCTCAAGACCAAATTCAGAAAATTAAATCACTCATCCGAGAACCTCTTAATGTCAACAAGATGTCTGCTTCTAATTCCCTTTTACTGGCTAAACAAAAATCACGCTCGGTGATTAACTATACTGAATAGTTCTCAAGAATAAATACCAGGACTTGCCAAAAGAATCAGTGTCTCGATGGGTTGTAAATAGCAAGCATTGCAGCCATGAATTCAACCAATTGTATACTTTACAAAAGTGAGAGCTCTCCAGCAGGAATCGATCTCTTCATTAGTTTAGCCCAGGATTCATTGGTTTCAGTGATGACCTTTAGAGCATAATCCTACTCGTAGCAAGAGTACAACTATTAATTAAACAAGAACAGGAGCTTGGTATATAGACATCAAAGAAACAACACTGACCATCTGAACCTAGGACAAATGGACAATAATACAATTACCTTATTCGCTGCTTTGTTGCCAAGACCAAATTTATTGGCAGGCTTTCCATCTGGGATCTTGTAGTCTCTAAACCAGTCCCTAACTGCGGTGAGAGTGCCCTGAAGGATGACAAAGTAAAACGTTATACTATAATGTTCTAGTATACTTACAGCATACTTGATAAATGAAGGCAACAGTTCCATTTTTTATGAGAATGAAGTCAACTTTCCAGTTCGTACTACTCTAGAATCATGAATTCCGTTACCCATTATCAGTAACTTTGCAAGGACCTTTTTTGATCAGGGAGTAACAATTCAGTTCAAAATAATCTCAACTCTAGAAAGCCTTCATTACCACATGATTATGTGTAGATGCAGAAAAAAATTCCATTAAAGTGCTTATTAGCCAAAACATATTGGTAATTCATCCCAAACATGAACTCGAATTGTGGGTCTAATGCTGTTATCTGATTGTTCACATCAGATAAATGCTAAATAAATTGCTGAGAGTGATACACTGCAGTAAACTTGGAAGATGATATTATGCAAGATCCATTGCAGTAAACTGTTACGTCTCTTTTCTTCTATGAGGAATTCTATCGTATAGGTATCATAAATCAGCAGCAGTGTGCTAGGAGATAATTGTTAATTGGGAAAATAGACCATAGATGTTACCGGGAAATGTTTCTCAACATCATCCACATCATTCACAAGTGACGCTCTTGGATCATCCAGCGAAATTGCAATTACTTTCCAGTCGAGCTCCCCCTCATCAATCATGGCCAAAACACCTAATGGTTTAACCTTGAGAATTTGACCAATTTTTCCCTGAGTTTCACCAATCTCAACAACATCGACTGAAAAAACAATAAAAGATTGCTGGTATAGATTGCACTTAATAAAAAAAATAAATACAAAGCCTTTTTCACTCACCTGGATCATTATCTCCAAATGAACCATCAACCTCTGGATGTGCAAAAGACGGATCTTCCCATGTCTGTGGAAGCAATCCATAATTCCAGTTGATGTTGTATCTGAGAAAGACAATAGTTCACATATATAGAAGACATCAAACGTTTATAAAGCTTTTAAAAAAAAAAAAGGTTTCTCACGGGTAGTATCGCAGTTTCCCCTTCTTGGTATCCTGTTTTATAGGAGTGAATGGCTCATCAGTAGCAACCTCCATCTTTGCACTTGTCTCTTTCGGTATTTCAACAATACAATTGAAAATGCCATCGCCCAAGTGCAATGGTATGTCGTGCCACGGAGAAACCTACACAATGCCAATATATATATATATATATATATAACAACATTTATAATAGGCAATTAACAAAAGATAATGAAAAGGGGGTACCTTTTTGCCAGATTCATCATGGAAAAAGACACGGTAATCAAGTGTTTCAGGTTGGCCATCTTCTTTGACTTGGATTTGAGGTTTGTAAATAGCTTTACAAGTGTAGAATCTCTTGGCATTTGAAGATGTTTGTTTGAGAGAGAATAAAGTGAAGCGGTTATTGAAAAGTAATGAACAAGTAATTTTGTGAACTCCTCCTCCTCCTACTATAGCTCTTGTACTAGTCGCCATTTTTATTTATTTGCTCTTGATAGATAGATAGCAAAAAAAGGTTTGTATGTCAACCACACGAGTCATAAGTTCCTGGATTGTGTATTCGAGTGGAAAATGTTTTGTGGGTTTTCAGTGTATCTGGTCGTGTTTCTACCGCTGATTCAGTTTTTTGTTTTTCTGTGTTTTATTTATTTGGACGAATCAGGATGCGTGCTTTTCAATGATTGAACTTGAAAGCTTTGGGCCGGGCTGGGCTTCATAGTTCTCTGTGTCAGCTTTGCATTATTTTTGTGTGTGTGAACTGTGAAGAATTCCAATTTTTTGTTGGACCAGTTAGAGGATGTTTTTTTTTTTATAATTCTCAGTTTAGCTAAAAGTTTTACCAACTTTGCTAATTGGCACATGATCGGTTGAGTAATTAGACACACTTGGCATATAGAAAATGGTTAGAAATGGTAAATTCTTTCGTTTGCTCACAATGCAGTGAATCGAATTGGATGTTTCAAGAAAGGGGTGGTTGGATTTAGAGCTAAAAAATGAGGGCATAGTCCTGTGGTAGACACACTTAGACAGTAGACACCCAAATCTTGTAGTAAGCCAGATTTGGGCTTAAGCCCGAATACATCTTAGAGAAAGATACATATAAGCCCAAAAGTATGGTTATAGCTTTTAGCATCAGCTTGAAAGTTGAAACGCAACAGTCCAAGTTCCAAGACTTCCAACCCCCAGTAGGCGACCAGAAAACAATCCCAGGAACCAGCAATCCAGCGCAAGAGGCCAGCATGAAGTGAAGTTTGCATGTTCATCCAATATAATAGGAGCACTAAAGATAAAAGAAGAAACAAAATGAACCATGTCTGTTTAAAATCTCTAAATAAGATTATTAAGAAAATAAAGGATTTTAAGTATGGTGCTTGGACAGTAGTTGGGCATGGTTGAGTTCATATTCCGCTGGTGTGTTGTGGGACACAGAGAAGCAGAAGAGACATGGAATACGTGTATTTACGAATCTTCTCGTGTGTCAATGCCGTGTCTTTCTTCCAACTAATTCAATAGCAAATTAATTTCAGCTGCTTAAACGTTTTCGGATTATTTATTTGGGAGGCCCATTTCTGACTGCACTGTGCACTGTGCACTGTGCACTCTCACTCACACACCATTCCAACCCATTTGAGTCCCATCACTATCCGTCTATCCGTAAGTTTCAATGCTCTGCATCCATGTGGTGTAATTCAATGAGAAGAAAGTTACACTCCCATCCTAATAACACTATTTAAGTTCGTAACCAAAATTGCACAATATCAATTGTGTCAACACTATTGAGTATTGTGCCTATTATTGCTCATACGATCTCTATATGCAATATAGGACAAAAATTAAAAAAACCAGCAGTAGGGTATTATTTTCTTCACTCCAACTGCCAATCATGCACACAAGTTAAAATAATAATTAATGACGAAATCGGGCACCTCTCAACGAACCACGGGACAGCATCGAGTGGCAAATGCGGAGACACCCTCGTGTCGACATCGTAACCTTTTTCACGGGGTTGGTTGAAAAGGTAAAAATCCAAGATTCCATCATCTAAAACCGTCGATATACACTCGTAAAAGTTAAATATATTAATATATAATTTTCTCTCTCCACCTGGGACCCACAATCTGAAACCCAGTCATCAACATCTCAAAAGCAAAAAAAAACAAAAAACATATATATATGATGATGAGCACGGCACAGTAGTAATTCATTCAACGTCAATAAATCATCATTTCATTTCATAATAATAATAAATAAATAAAATCCAGCTGAGACAATTTGAGCCTTCTCAATTTCTCCATTCTTTAAAATTTATTTACAGAGATTTAAGCTGAAACTAGTTTGTGTGGAGAGTATAGTAAGCGCGTTATTAGTGCTTGCTTTTATTAATGGTGAAATGAAACGGTTATTGATTGCATTTTATTATTAATGCATGGTGCAATTTTTTTTTGTCGGTTACTTAAATATATATTTTTTTTACTTTGTAGATTCATGGATGTAGTAGTAGTAGTAGTAGTAGTAGTGCAAGAATCATAATAGATTCTAGTACAAATCGGATGTTGATCGGACATAATGCCAAGCATTAGTGCTCCAGTGTCGAAACAGACCACAACCCTCTCGGTTAGTTTTTTTTTTTTTTTGTTGGTTTCAAGAATGTTGTTAAATAGTTTATTTTGACATCTGTTGTTCTTTAGGTGGTTGTAAAATGTAGACCATTAACTGTGAAAGAAAGGAAAAGAAGTCGAGATATTGTGCGAGTTATTGATGATAAGGTTATTACTTTGATTTATTACTGTTTATATATTGGAAAATCGGTTACGTTGTGATATTTGTATCTTATATTGAATTAATAGGAGGTCATAGTTTTGGATCCTGATTTGTCCAAGGACTACCTAGATCGTGTTCAAAACCGAACTAAGGAGAAGAAATACTGTTTCGATTATGCATTTGGTCCTGATTCTACAAACTTGGTATGTTTTATGTAATGTAATACCTAATTTTCATTTTTCTAGTGTTGTTTTGGTCCTGATTCTAGGGCATATGTCAAATCAACAGAATGATCAACCATTGTAATTAGTATGAGGTCTCTATCTTGTTTTGATATATATCTAAGACAGACAATCATATTCTCATCTAATAAAGCTTACTGGATACCTTTTCAGGATGTCTATAAGAAGTGTATATCTTCTAAAATTGCTGGGGTGATTCAGGGTCTCAATGCAACTGTATTTGCATATGGTTCAACTGGAAGGTATTAATGAATCTGTTTTATTAAACAGCAACCTAGATGTAGGTACCCTTCTCAACCTCCTAGAATATTGTAAGCTTTGAGATGGTAATAATTGTTAAGTGAGAATAAGAAAAATTGTTAGATAACTGTACTTCACAATATGATTTTAGTCTGACTATGGGCTAGAGTGCTAAGCATGTTTTCAGTTCTTAGATTCCAGTGCTTGCTTATATCTTTATAAGTTGAAGAAATCACGAGGCATAACCACTGATCTCTGTTTCTTCCAAAATCAAAATTTGTAGCAACAGTTTCTTTTGATCTAAATTGTGGTTGCTGCTTGGCAGTGGTAAAACATACACAATGGTTGGGACCCAACATGATCCAGGACTTATGGTCCTCAGCTTGCACACCATTTTTGATCTTATCAAACAGGACAGTAGCTCGGATGACTTTGATGTTACTTGTTCCTATCTTGAAGTCTACAATGAAGTAGGGTGCCCGTTTCAATTCTAAGTAGGTTATATTGGTTCCTTCTGATAAAAAGTTTTTGACTAGGACATGATAATATCTCGTTTTGTTCCTATCCATGCTTAGGTCATCTATGATTTGCTTGAAAAATCGTCGGGGCATTTGGAGCTTAGAGAGGATCCTGAGCAAGGAACAATTGTCGCTGGGATTAGATGTATCAAGGTCTTTCTCGATCTGCATGAATGATTTTGTTGGTTGTCATTAGCCAATGCATGAAGACACATTGAGTTTTCAACCCCCTCCTCCCTCTTTTGGTTCTTTCTCCCTTTCTCTGTGTATGCTTTGACCAGTTGTTTATTTATTTATGTTGATTTGTACAAACTTATTATTATTCCTTATATCAAATATGCAAATCAGACATTAAGTTGATATATCATTAATTTTTACAATGTATGTTTTTTTTGTGGGTTCATTGGTTGAGCCTGAGTATTATAAATTGGGTTTGTAGGATGAATCTTTATTTTCTTTTTCAATATCAGGTTTATTCAGCTGATAAGATCCTTGAACTTCTAAATTTGGGGAACAGTAGACGGAAAACAGAAAGTACAGAGGCAAATGCAACATCTTCAAGGCGAGTTATATTATTTTTGAAGCCAATTCTGCTTCATGCTTACTTTCCTTTACTAGTGAAATGCTCAACATAAGGGACCTCATGTCCGTTTAGCCCTTTTGTAGTCTGTTCACTTTCACTTCGAATGTGGTTACTGGGACAGAATCTCAGTCACTATCTTCTTATGATTTTCCTACTCTCTTCTGGTATACATGACAGTTAGTTACTGGCTGCCTTTCCTCTTCTAAGCAAGTTTTTCTTGTATAAAACTCATGGAGATCATTAGCTTGTTATGATTTTCCTACTTATCTTTTTTAGTACAATATTTAATCCTTGGTTCGCATATCAGATCACATGCAGTTCTGGAGATTATGGTAAAAAGAAAGCAGAAAAACCAATATCGGAATCAAGTAATCCGTGGAAAACTGTCCCTTGTTGATCTTGCTGGAAGGTGGTTACTCTACGTAAAATATTTTCTCTCTTTTTATTCCCTCAAATTTTGTAGTTTTACTGAAATTTATCACTTTCTGAAATGATTCAGCCTTGAGGAGACTGAGACAGTACGAAAAACAAATTTTAATTGGAAAATTATTACTGTGCAGTGAAAGGGCTTCTGAAACAAACAGTGGGGGGCAAAAGCTAAGGGATGGAGCAAATATTAATCGTTCACTTCTTGCTTTGGCCAACTGCATCAATGCTCTGGGTAAACAGCAGAAAAAGGGTCTTGCATATGTCCCTTATCGCAATAGGTATCTTGATGGGATTTTGATTCAAATGGTCCATCCTTGTAAGGGTGGAATTCGAGCTAATCAAGTCGAGCTTCACTATGCTCAAGCTCGGCTCGTTTATTAAGCGAGCTTTGAAAAAAGCTCAAGCTTGGCTCATATAATATATGAACAAGCCCGAGCAAAGCTTTTAGCGAGTCGAGCCCGAGTAGCTTGGTTATTTTACACTACGGTGATGCTATTTGAGCTTATGGAGCCGAGGTTCATCAAGCTCGTTTGTTACACGAGCTATAATATAAGCTCAAGCTTGGCTCATCTATTAAATGAACGAGCTCGAGCCGAGCCTGAGCCGCTCGGCTCAAATTCCACCCTTACATCCCTGCATGGGTAGCTAACATCAAGTTTTTTTTATAGCAAGCTGACACGGATCCTGAAAGATGGCCTGAGCGGTAATTCTCGGACAGTCATGATTGCTACAGTTTCACCCGCTGATAATCAGTATCACCACACAGTTAATACCTTGAAATATGCTGACCGAGCAAAAGAAATCAAGACACACATCCAGGTTGGAAAACCAACTTTGGTATTTTTTATTAGCGGTGGTATAGTCGAAGATATCCACGGGATTTGTATACTAGGGTAGCTCTTGATATTGTTTGTTGAATTGGGGATTAGTTTGGACATTTTTCTTTATGTTTCAAAGCGATTCTTTGTTTTGTTTTGTTTTTTCTTTTGTGTATGTCTTCTTTTATAAGTTATGAATTTTTAATTTGATTGTCTATTGGTGAAGGATAAACGTGGTTGATGTATATGCTGTTTGATTATCGTAGCTCAAACTAAAATATTCCTTCAGTGATTGATGGAATCGTGGTTGCCATGTTCACATCCATATCCATACCTCTTTGGTTTTGACTATTCCCACAATACACTTGCAGAACACTTGTTATGAATGATTGAATGTGTTGAACGAAATAAGTGCATAAGACTACCCACTTTAGAGAGCTTGTCAATTAGGAAATTGTGATTTTTCCTTGTTGTATGCTGTTTACTGGAGGATGTTTAGTGGCTCACTAGTCTAGCCTTGGGGGTTGTAGACAATGAGTTCTAGCAGTCCAAAAAAGAAATGCTGTTTTTTGAAACATCAATGTCCATCCAACATAGGGATAACCGGATAAATTACTAGATAATTTTACGTCAATGACCCTTATCAACTTGTGGTCACGCTCTTAACATTTATGACACCAGTAACATTATTTTGCAGTTGTTCACAATCTTGTCAATGTGTATACTCTACAATGGATCTTGGCTTGTTTCAGTTTTTAATTGTAGATCTTGTATTTCTCTCTGAGAGTAGTCGTATCCTACTTATGCATTGCTTGTGAAGTTCATTTTGTTACCTCTGAGATCTTTTTGCAACGCTAATTTCAGAAAAACATTGGCACTGTTGATACACATGTTGAAGATTACCAACGGATGATTGACAGTCTTCAGGTAAGCGTTTCAAAGATGATTTCTGTGCCTTAGTATATTGTAAAGTATTCCATTGTGTCATAATGCATATTATTGTGCAGATCGAGGTTCATCGTTTAAGAAAAGAACTGGCAGACAAGGAAACACAATTGAGTGTAAAATCTGCTGAGAAACCTGTGGACGATGAGCTTTCTTGGTTGAATGTCTTAAGCCAAGAAACCAGTGAAAATGTTCAGGAAAGAATTAACCTACAGAGAGCTATGTTTGAACTTGAGGAAACAAATGTTCGTAACCGCATTGAACTTCAACATCTTGATGATGCCATTGCAAAAGAACAGGTTATTCATTTCATATTTTCATGTGGTTTTAGTGATCTTGTACAATTGGAATTATTGCTATTCTAGTACATATATGGATGTATATATATAAATATATAAGAGGAAAGTCTGTAATGTTCTGTATTTGTGGATTTGAGTTCTCAATTTGGTTCTAGTTTAGGACCTTAAGTCCTCAATCAAGCTGCAAAAAAACAAAAAAAGTTAACCCAGGGTAGCTAGGTTTTGAGAAATATTTTCTTTATTCCTCGTTATCCCAGTCTGCTCTTGGATTAGTTCTGTCCCGGTGTGAACGATACGGGGCAAAATGAATATGATCTAATTAAAGTATCTGGTTATACATGATGTGTTTACCAAGTATGTTGTTTTGAAACAGGAGTACACATACACTATTGTTGATTTTACTTTTGGTTTTTTAGGCTATTGAGAAGGATGGAGTAGTTGTACAAGCTTTAAGGTCTAGAAGGCAAGACATACTCGACAACATTCGTGACAATGACGAGAGTGCGGCTTGTTACCAAAAGGTGGTATTTCATTTCGTTCTGCAGGGTGCATATGATACGCTAGGGTACCAAATTAATTGTAACTGTGTTTTGACTCAATCTCACTATGTTCTGTAGGAAATTGAGGCAAATGAGAAGCATCGGTGCCAACTTCACAGAATGATTGAGGAAGCCATTAGTAATAATGGAAACAGAACATACTTACGAATTCTTAGTCAGTACAGGTTATTGGTAAGTATAATGAAGCTAAGAGACTTGTCAATTTTTTATACCAAGCAAAAAGACCTGATGTAGAATTGGACCACCTTTATATATTAAGTTGTACTGTGCTAGCTTGCTGAGAAACTTATTGTTTTTAACTGTATGAGAAAGGCCACATGAGACTGTTTACATGTGTCCACACTTTTCCTGACCAATATTTACACTGTACTGTATGTGTAGGGAATGGCTAATACCGAACTCCAGTTTGAAATGGCTATGAGGGATCAAGTTATTCACACCCAACGGGAATCTCAGAGAAACCTATGGAACTTGATCATGGGGTTAGGACTTGACCAGAAACAGATAATAGAAATGGCCGCCAAGCAAGGGTTAACAATAGAAGACTCCTCACCTCATCGAGGGGCACCTACGATAAAGATGTCACATGCTCCAGGTCATGGCAACTCACCCCACTTATGGTGTTCGCCTGGCTTTAGACAGTCATACTCTTCAACATCTATCTACCAAAATCAAGGCTTTGGTTGTAGGTTGTGTTCCCAAGGCAAATGTGACTCTGCTCGTACCATTTGTAGGGAAGAACATCATAGGTCTTACTACATGCTCGCTCATGACCATTCACCATCAGCATATATGGGGAGAAGTAGTGAGCACTGGGTGAACGGCAGGCCTGGTTTGTGTACACCTGAAAGTAGTGCTCAAGATGTTTGCCATTCATACCCTGAGGCGAGAATTCAATCTTCACAATGGAATGAGGAACACACGTCAAATTCAGCTTTTCGTGGAGATTTTGGTCTGCAGAAGGTAAACCTGCTTATTATGTGTTCTTTGTTTCCCTGCTTTGGTGTTTTACCGTGTATCCTTGTGATAAAGTGGTGAGTTTACTTGGTGCAATAAACTTCCATTTCTAACCAAATAATGGATTTTGTGCAGGGTGCCTGGAGTGCAAATCGCCATCAATTGCTTCATACTCCAATGGTCAATGAATCCCATGAAGATACTAACAATCAAGGTGGAGCAACCCGAGCTTTATTTGGAAACAGATCATCCAGTTCAAACACGCGCAGATCTTATCATGTTTAACTGAACAACACCTCCTCGGGCCACAGCCTTTCTAAGCAGCTACCCTCCTATATTTTAGCAGGAGTGATTCTTGTAGTTCCTAGTGTCCTGAATTGAAGGCCATCCTCTCCGTTGTGGTTCTCATTAATTTCTATGGCGCAAATGGATTTTGCTCGCTATGTGTTGTCAGCCATTGGATTGTCAAGCTGAGACCATGTACTTGGTTGAGATGTTTTTGCACATTTTCGAGCTTTTGAGAGCCAATTTGATCAAGATCCACGCGAGGAAAAACGTTCTCCAATTTTGTATAGTTAGCATCTTTTGTACCCCTTTCTGTGGACTTTCTTATAGATCAGAACTTGTATATATCCGATGTGAAATATTAGTAAAATTTGAAGAGGTGCTCTTTTTGTTGTCTGTTGAGACTTGAGAAACAAACAAGACTTGGTGCCAACTGCCAAGTTTCTATTCCCTCCTGTTTCTCTTCTTTAAGGACAGCTGGTAATTGCTAGAAATCATCCTTTCTCTCCTAATTCCTTCGGGTGTTTGACTAGCTTATCTATTTATTCCGAGCATAAACAAAAATATTTTTAAAACAGCAGAACAATATGTAGACGTCCATCTGACCGAAAGTGTTAAAGGTAAACGGATATTAACAAACTTAAATTGACAATTTGTACTTGAGTTAAATGGTACGGCAAAATGATCTAGTTTTATCAGAAGGAAAACCATATTATGTGATTTTTTATTTATTTATTTATTTTTATTTTTTTGCATTGTTCATATTAAGTATTAACAACCCCTTAGAACTGCGCAACCTGCAGGCTGCAGCGAAGTTCAAAGTTCAAACACAGTTCTTCAACAGACCTACCATCTCATACATGGAAAATGTTACAAGTGTATTCCTACTTATACAGATACGAAATTCCACGGGAATTGAGAGAACGTAGTTTAGCTTTTCTGAATACCACTTGGCCATGTCTGATTCTTCACAGGCTCTAAAATAGCTTCAACGTCCCTTAGAATTCCCACATCGTTGCCGAAAATGGCAAGCTCTACAGCAGCAGCAACATTTTCCTCGACCTGTCCATTCGTTTAAAAATTGCTTATCAGTGATGACTCAATTGAGTTACGCTTTCATTTTTTTTTTTCTTTTTTGCCTGTGATTTAGTGTGGACTCTCTTACTGAACAGGGAATTGGTATTGATATGAGATAATCATCTCAAAATGCTTTCCTAAAAAAATTAAGCCATCGGTGTATCTATAAAGCTATTATCTAGTTGTTAGCTAGATTTGCCTAATATCGGAGAGATATCTCTGGATTCAGGTTGAAAAGGAAGCCAACAAATATAGCTTGTTCCTTGTGTTAGCAAGAAGATGATCTGAATCACATTTGATTTGGGTAATCACCATGGTCTATTGGTTTAAAATCTTAGGCATCCATTGGATGCAGGATGGACCAGAGATCAATTAACTGTGACGTTGCTCATTACTGGAGCCTAATGGGGCAGTCACGAGTAACTTTTATGGTTAGTGAACTGTAATACATTGTTAGAAGATCAATCTTACGTTGAGATAAAACTCATTCCATCTGTAAAGGGAACTCAGCATGCAAGAATTTAGAGACAAAATGCTGGAAAGTTTTCTTTGTCATGAGCATTCTTAGTCCTAATTAGAATAATCACGTCGAGATTACTAGAACGCTTATTTTGAAGTTGACCACCTATTGGTCGATCTCTTCATGTAGTATGACATAAAGTATTGACGTGGGTGGTAAAGCGTGCACTTTTGATCTTATGGAGTTGAGCTTTTAAGGTTTCAGGAGAAATATCGATGCAATTCATTTATTTGAGAGACATGCAACAGCGAACACAAAAATGAGGTGCTACAGAGAGCTAAATAAGTTAAAAGCAGCAGATAAAGATATGAGTCATATGAAAATACCAGCAAACTTAAAAGTTAAGAAATACAAGGAACAAGTACCTGTCTAACGGAGTTCATGCCCACCAAGACAGAAGATATTTCCCTATTCGACAAGCTGTACTGCATAGCTAACTTTGAAATATTTTTGCCCTTCTCTTTACAATGAGCTGCTGCATCTTTGCATGCACTCTACAATGAAAGAGAAATAAAAGGTAAGAGATATATGAAAATTGTGTATGTGCAGAAACTAAATTTAGTCCCATGGAAGAGCATAGATTTTTCCAGTCATGTTAAGAGAGAAAAAAAAATGTTTTAAGAAGTATGGGATTCTCCAATAGCTAGACACAGCACTATTGATCTATATCTGAATCTTCAAACCATTGAGGTTTCTGGATTTTCATAAGATCACTCAAATATCAATTTCTGAAAGTAAAGAAGAGTTTACATTTACATTTCAATAGTAAATTCTTAGCCTATATTATGCAATAATCAAATATCAGCTTCAGAATAAATTATTATCTTTTAATCTCTAACGCAACATTAAACCTTACAGTCCTCCAGACAAGAATTTAAAGACAAATGATTTTTAACTTTACATGAAATTCACAAGTAGCTCATCTTAGAACTTATTACCAAAAGAAACAGTAAAGATATTTTGTCCGTAATACGTAGACACCATGTGTAAGCTCACTGTAAATATGCCTCAACAAACTCATTGCAAGTCTTTTGTCCCTTATCTAGTTGCATGTTCCACGTAGGAAGTATGACAATATAAACCCATAATGAGTGCCTTTCTTATTATCGGTAAACCAAAGATGCACCCTATAAAAGTACGTATACAAAGATCAAGCTACCATTTTCACAAAAATGAATCCTCTTGAGACAAAACTACCAAATGGAGAATTCCTGCATTCCTCCCATATCTTTGACATTGAGAGAACCATCCCGGAGACAAATAAAACTAGTACCCTCCTTTTCCAATTATAACATTTTATAAATGGTTAAAACTCTATGAAACTTCTGATGCTAGTTGCAGGCTTATCATTGCATTACAACATAAATTGATTGTGGGTAATAGGGTATCCACATTTTCTTCCATGAACAGTTGTGTAGTGTAGCCCCCAATCCAATTCCATGACCAGATATAACGCAATGATACAACAAAAGAAATACCACAAACCTTGAGTTCAGGTGAAGCTGGGTGCCACTCTGGAGGGCCATTCTCTGTAAGAAGCCCCATTGCAAGAGGGGAAGCACTAATCACACCAACACCTTTACTCTTCAAATAAGGAAGCAAATCCTCCAGAGTAGTGTCATTGATACTATAATGACAATACGACAAAATCACATCGACTGAACCAGGCGGTACTCGATCAAGCACATAAGTAAAAACTTCCAAGGGAAGTCCAGTAATACCAATATGCCTAATCTTTCCCACTTCCTTCAACTTCTGAAGTGCAGGAATTGTTTCACTTATAATCTGTCAATATCTTCATTTCAGCTAAAAAAAACACACACACACACACACAATTTCCACAATCACAAAAATTTGTCAATCAAAAACTTACCTGATCGAGATTTCCAAATTCAATATCATGACACTGAAGTATATCAACATAATCAAGTCTCAATCTTGCTAAACTCTCATCAATACTTTTAGTAACTCTCTCAGCACTAAAATCAAACCCATCAGCATAACGCCCACATTTAGTCGACACAATAAACTCATTCCTCTCAACACCAAGTGCTTCAAGTGCTTTACCAAGCATAGTTTCAGATAATGTTCCACCATAATAACTAACAAAAAATTAAACAACATATTAATAATAACAAAAATACACCTCAAAGATTAAAACTTTACTGGGACTTAAATAAATAAATAAAAACTTACGGAGACGTGTCGAAGAAATTGATACCAAGCTGAAAAGCTCTACGTACTGAAGCAATAGCATCTTGTTCAGAAACATGGCCGAATACATTGCCAAGTGGTGATGCACCAAAGCCTACACAACTTAGTTTTAAGCCTGTGTTGCCTAGTTCACGTAGTCTCAGTTTTCCTTCACTTTTTGCCATTGTGTGTTTTTTGTAAGTTTTGAGGATATGGAAAAAGATTGAACTTGTTTTTTTTTGAGGTAAACGGTTAAGGAATAGTGAAAAGTTAGTTGGCTTCGTAGTGGAGTAGGAATTTCTGTGCCACTGCCCGTACTGAAATATCACATCCTCTTCTGTGTCGGTAACATGATTTCCCAATTTCGTTTCTATACCATAAGGCTGTGTTTGTTTATGGCAATCTCTAGTTGGAAAATATTAGATTTGCCATTATTTTCCTACTAGAGTTTTGCTAGGCTAATTTGTAGTGGGAAAATATAAGTAAATATGGGATTTGCTAGATTTGTCAATGTTTATTTACATGATTTTTTTCCCATGGCAAGTAATATGTCAACTTTTTGGAAATATATTTTTTTTGTTTCCAAACTCAATGAAGTCTAAAAAAAGCTAAAAATAAAATACAAAATAAAAAAAAATTAAAGACAATACAACTCAACATTAATAATAATAGTATGTCTTTTGAAACAACCATAAAATAAAGTCAAAATACAATAGACCTTAACAACAATTGTTATCCAAACACATATAAACTGTCATTGTGTCTTGGATAAATTCTATTTCTATACTTTCCTATACTCGGATGACATGCTATGGCTTGATTCCAAACCTCGCTGCTAGCTATGATCCATGTTCTTCATAACTCCATTCAAACCCCTGTTGCATAGTTACACTAGCAATATCGCGTGCTATCCATCGTAAGGTCTTCACTCGCTGAGTTACATGACTAACAGTCAAGTCGGTACCAAATATAAATGTGTTTTAGAGTGTAATGAAATTTACAACGTGCCTAACTAAAGCTACCCATGAGACTCCAGTAGTACTTCACAGGTAACAACGAACATGCATGCAAATGAAGAATCCCCTTGGCTCAGTTCCAGTTGGGTACAAGGTCTTGACGGTGGTAGAACATATCATCGATATTGTAGCTCAATCATGTTTCTGATTCCGAATCAGGTATGACTGTTTATTTCCTATGATCACCATTTTCTAATTTACCATTCACTTTTTTTATTAATTATATCTTTCCAATAGTTATCTGATGTTACCTGTTCATCAAGTATGATAAATATACATGGTGGATTAAGTAGGCAACCTCATCTTGCTCGACCATATACTAAATTATTTTAAGACCCAATTGAGATGCACAATTCACAAAATTAGAACTTGATTTTCAAATATGCTTCTCACACCTTATATTCAATTGTAGTTTGGATCATCTATCAATCAATTGTGGTCAATTAATTACCATATCTATTTGGGTTTTATTTGTTCTTTGATTCAATGACTATTATTTTTATATCAATTGAATTTCCTTTCATAAATTTGGTTATCCCTGGATTGTCGGTCTTTAATATTTCTCACCGAACTCTGACTTCTCTCACTAGAATGATTTTTTTTGGGTTCACCTATCTTTCTGATTCAGTTAAGAACTTTCGAGCTCTATGAGGTTGTCCACGTCATAGGGGTATTACGAGAAAAGAGTCCTAATCTAAAAGGTTTCCTAATGTAAAACATTCACTTCAAAATTTAGAAACTTCAATCTTTAACTTTCTTAATGATGAAAATAAAATTTAGAAAGGAATAAAATCTAATAAAAAACTTTCATTATCCTCATAAATCTTTAGAGATCTTCTCTAATAGTGCAGATTCTTGAAGCTTTGTTATAACCTTAAGAGTGCTTCCAATATTTTCACACTTACTGGATTTTCACAACCAACCTCACTAGGAAAAAAGATGCTCGAATCTAAGCTATTCTATTTACCTTTCAGAGATAGATCCCATTTATTTAGTTCCATTGCATCACCTTTGGTTAGTTTGATTAGTTCTTCCCTTTGACTTGGTTCAATATCTTTAAAGGAAGTGAACTCGAGAGAGAGTTAATACTCCGTTTCAAAAGAAAGGGGATTCTACCTATAGAGGAATAAATTGTTTTTTGATAATTAGTTATTGAGTTGTTCTTTTTTATTGATCCTGGAAAAGCCAAGATGTGTCTTGCAATTTTATTTTTTTGAAACTCAAGATAGAGTGGTAAGTTTGCATAATAATGGATTGTCTATACTCCATAGAGATATTAGAATGTTATCTTATAGATAAAGATCTAAACACATATATTGAAGCGTGCACCTATGAGTGAACTTCTACTAACTTTCATTTTGAAGCATCTACTTAATAATATAAGTGCTAGATTTATGTAAGTGTTCAATAACCTTTAAGAAATGACACTGTGACCATTAGCACATCTCACCCTACACATTCTGCAAGGGCTTAAGCATAAACTGAGAAAGAGAAAACCTCAAGGCATGATCCAAGCACGTATTTGCTTAGGAACCTAACCTACGAAGGGGCACATTGTTGTTCCTCTTGATAAGGGCGCGCAGGTCCAAAATGCTCTCTAGCAACCTTTCTAACAAGAACATAAACTCCAGCCCCAAATTGTCGATCCAACACCTGATTAAAGGAATCAAGAACTTAACCGTAAATTCATTAATAAGATTACCAACTGTCTACACTTCCTACCTATTGTTTTTTTCTTTTGCCTTCATTTTTATTTCTGCTTTTGTATCCTGCGAAGTGCAGACCTTATATGTGAGATGACAACATACTCATATAATCAACTAAGCAAAGAAGCTCATATATGGTGAAACTTAAGTACTTTTGTGACTTTCTTTCGATTTATATTGTTATATGATGTAGCATGTGTTATGTGTTACCTAGCTAGGGGGAGGGAACAAATTGTATTTGGGATAATCACTCGATTAATTAGTTCCCGATTATTTCCGATTACTAGGACTAATCACTATGCGCAAAGTGTTTGTTTGTAGGAATAACTTGAGAATCTACAAAATGAATTTGATATAAGCATGATATGTTAGCAATTAGTATTAGCCTGAAACGTTAGTCCTTGACAGCAAGGCAATATCCTTTTTATATTTTTCAATTGATCTTAGATAGTAATATTACTACCTTCAATTCTCTAATTGATGAACATTTCCACTCATTTGTGGTGTTAGATTTCTTGCAGACAGGCATTCATGGATGAACATGAGAATAATGTTAGCTAAGTGAACGGTGATCATATATACGACCACTTTCTACGCACTATGAAATGGATGAAGCCTTGAATTGGCTGATGAATATGTTTCAAATTTATTCCCTCAGGTATTACATATTTACATTAAGTTATTGGGTTTTTTTTTTGCAAATCTATCCTTAGTAATTTGAACTTTGAAAATATTTAGCGATTTGGTAAGTACGAGAGTCAGAGTTCCTGAACTAATCAATAATTTGTATGGTGAAGACATTGAACTAAGTTATTAGTTGATATTGCATACTGACAGTTTAACCCTACATACATAGTTTTCCCAATAAAAAGTAGTAAGTGGATAATAATGTTTGAACTTGACGGGGATGATAATAACCATTTAGGTTTATAATTTGGGCAACATAATTAAGACATCTGTTTTTTTGTTTCTTGAAAAACCTCAAGAGCTCGCAGCATTTAGAGTTTAAAACAGAACGGTATTGTCGGCTTCATTGTTGCAAAGCCAATGCTCTTCAAGACATTGAAGGAACTTATCAGTCAAAAGCTTCTAATTGAAGGGATACTTTGTTTATATCGGTCCCATTGGTCCCATTGAGTTGCCTGTAGTTTACAGGTACTATAACATGTGTATAACATGTGTAGTACCAATAATACATAGTATTAGTGTAAAAGTTTGTAGTGGTGAAATAATTTCCGAGTTACATCATTTATTGTGTATGGTCAGTGTCTGAATTTAAGTTTGTATATTTATTATTATTAGTAGTAGTAGTAGTATAGCTGTTATAGTGTTATTGTTATTCTTATTATTGCACTTCCTTTTTTCAGGGATTTATGTACCCCGTAAGATCACACTTTCTAGAAGATGTTCTAGAAATGACGGGATACAAATTGACTTCATTTAATCAGATTGATGATTTCGTCTCTGTAAAGAAAGAAGAAAAAAGTCAGCTATGTTTCGCGAGAGGGGTTTTGGTATTTTTCAGAGAGAGAGACTTAACTACTTGAGAGAGTATGAGCTTGCCAAAGATTAAATTTGTCATATGGTATTTTACTACTGAAGATGTATTTTATAGAGCGAATAAGATTTTGGCTCTATGTTCAAGCTCACTGTTTCGTTGTTTGTAATAGTCTCCATCATCTGCGAGAGCTGATTATAGTAACCTCATAAAGCTTCTCTTGAACGGTACTGATGTACTTGCTGTACTGCTTTCTCTCTTTAACTACTTACATTGTATGCTTTTGTTTGTGGGATTTTTTTATAAACTTTTTCGGCAATGAAGATCTTTGGATCCTGCGAATTGAGTAATATGTATGTAGATATTGCATGCACTGAGAAATTAAGCTTTTGGTTTAGGACTGCCAAGGCAAGGCATAGTTGTGATGCTTCAAAAGTATTGGTGTTGGATAACAATGCTATTTTTTGTCTTCTGATATCTATTTAAATCATGTGATTAGAATGTTTTTCCTTTTTCATACTCCTTCAAGTAATTTAATCATCTATATTTAAGTCATCTGATTGGAATTCTATCATTTTCCTTGCTCCTTACGATAATTTTAATCACATTAATATTGTTGTCTCAAGCTTGGTCTGTCCTATCAGCTCTCTTTGTCCCGGCCTTTTGCCAACAGTAGCAGCTCTTTATGGTATTGCTCTCTTGGACTTTTATTAAATGAAATGAAGAAAGAATACCTATGTTCACAGACCGTCTTACAGAGAATATGGCTAGAACATCTTATGCAAGACTATGCATAGAGATTAACTCAACATGCCCATATCCAACAAATATACCAGTAGTGTTAGATCAACGACGAGTATACAAAGTGGCCTTCAAATATAACTGGAAGCCACCGTGTTGCAGTACTTGCAATGTTTTTGGGCATACCAACCAAACATGCCCAAAGGAACCTAAGGTAGAGAAGGAGGTTAAAAAAGTTTGGCTGAAAAGAGAAACTAAAACTGAAGAGGTGAATGTCGTTATTATTGAAAAGAAGGTCTACGAAAGAGGTTCTGAAAAATAGCACAAACCCAGGAACAGGAAGTGCAAGAAGTGCACTCTGTTGATGATGGAAAAGGGTGGGAATCTCCAACAAAAAAACATACATGCAGAGCGAGAAACACAACTAATGAGCTGAAATTAGAAGGCAATGAGATGACTGACTGATTCTCGAGGGCTTTTGCAAACAACAAGGACTTACACAAAGGAGTTGTAGACAGATCAGAAGACATGAGGCCAAGGGTTCTATTGCAACACGGGGAAAACACAGTTAAGCATTTGAGTATAGCAGCAGCACAGCATGAAGAGGGTATAGAAACAAAGAAAGTCACACCACACTCAGTGCATCAAGGAATTTCATCAAATAGTGACAAGGTTAGTAGCAGCAGAAAAGAAGGGCCTAATATCACCCCCTAGACATCCCCCACCTGCTTAAATGATCAAGGTTGATTGCTGGAATATAATATGAGGGAACTTAACAAAGCATGTAAGCAAGTGGAAGTTAACGAAATGCTTAGGAAGCATGACATCAGTATAATGGGCATGGTAGAGAAACGAGGCAAGCAGGAAAAGAGAGAGACAGTGATTACAAAAACCTTCAATCTAAGGAATGGCAGAAAGTTTGATAATAAAAAATCTTACGCACATTAGTTAGTGAGGGCAGTGATTGAGGAAACAAGAATCAAGCTAATGACAGGTGCAACAGAGATGGAACAAGGACCAGAAACACAACGATATGCTAGAGTAAAAAGTAAGGAAAGGAAACCGAAGCTCAGCATACGCACTACATCAGAAAAGGCCAAAAACGATGGAAATTGCCGTCCTAAATCGAGATTCTGACGGAAATGGTGTCTCGTTAAATTAAGTGAATAGCCCCATTTGTTAATATTAACGACGGAAAAATGCATGGTAAAGCGAATTAGAAATGCGACGGGTGTGTGACACTTAAAGCCGTCATTAATTACAGGACATTCAAAACCGTCACAAATTTCCTTTTTGCTAGAACTATATATTTTCAAATCTAGAACGTACTGAACCGTCGTAAATTTTCGTCCAAGTAACAAATTTTCGTCCCGTCATATTTGGTAGAACTACTAATACTACATGATTCTCATATCATAAAATCAATTACACAAACATACTAAAACAACACATTTCAAAATTTGATATATTATATATTGGTTTTCCAAAATTTACAATGTTTACAAACTATTGATTGCCAATAAATAACTAGGCTTTTAAAATACATAAAGCATAATAAGAACATATTGGAAAAAAAAAAAAAAAAAAATTGCTTTGAAATTCCTATCTTCATCACTTTTATGCAATTTGGTCTTTCATTGAGTCGCACAACCTTTCATGACTAAATAATCTCAACAAACATCGAAGTTCTATTTGATAAAAGAAGCTGATCCGTCTCCATCCCTCTTTAGAAGTTGGTAATGGAGTTACACTCGGGCGACTAGCACCCATCTTGGGGACCACGACGATAGAGATGACGAGGTCCCGACAACGCTGGAAGTACCCAACATATAATCATAATGACAACATGAAAAACAAAATTCATACTTTAGATCCAAGTTAAACCTAATAATAATAACAACAAGAAGCCTGCATCGATCGGCATCGGGACAAGAAAAGACATTTTGTTTCGCTATGTAGCAAAAAAAATTATAACCTAGCAAAAAAAAAATTGTTTCGCTTAATTAATATCTGAGAAACATTGACACAGGTGTGTGTTGGTTTCTGACATGGCGACCTATATGAAGTAGGACATAGCTAGGTAAAAAAATATTTCAATTCTCTAGTTACACAGATATTTCTTAGGGTTAAAACCTTATAAAGCACCTCCTTACAAGGAAATCTATGCTAGGGGCATCTCATGGAATTGTGACTATGTTAATAGGGAGTGTTCATAGTCTATAAGGGTAACCACAATTAGAAATTTTATGCATCAATGTGCTTGTGTCCACACGGATATGCGGATATTTATCTTATTGGGCACAAATTAGCTTTTGTTTTGGACACAAAACAAACCTTTCCCTACTAGAAAGATTTTTTTTTTCTGCAAGTTAATTCATTACTGAGGCTTTCAAAATATGAAGTGTCCATGTCACATAGCTTAATGTGCTACTAAAGTACCAAAGAGAAAGGCCAAACCACCAAGGCAATGCCTTGCAATTTATCCTCTCTGCGGCCTAATACTTGTTCGGCAAAGACAATATTATTTCCTCAAATTCTAACAGAAGCATAAGAAGTTTGTAACATCAATTGTTCGAAATAATCATTTAGCACAATAAACCACATCCCTAGCTGCTCAAAAGCAGACATAAGTTCTCAAAGTTGCTACAAAGTTACCTGAGTACTACTAGAGACATGGATGCTATGAGCTTATTAACAGTTCACAGTAGTCACATCAAATACCAGTCAACTTATTTTATAGAGACATACCAGGAGCAAATGTGAAGCAAGTGGTTGAAGAAAATTCTTTCCGTTCTCTAAGTATATAAGTTCATAGTGCAGCAGTCCCACCCCATTTTGGATCTTCATTAGTATCTTTGTCAGCCTCGACCAATGGTGCTGCAAAGGACAAAAATAAATAAATACCTACATAAATAAATATATAAAGCTCAATGCATAATAAAACTACTGAGTACATAGGTAGCACATATAATTAAACTACTGAATGATGTAGAGTTTCAAGATAATCAACAGAACACAGCTTACGTGTTGTATTGGTTGGAAAAATTCCCCTGAAACCAAGGAAATCCAATCTGGGATTACTAGTTATTAAATATAGTGTCTCTTTCCATGTGAAGAGACACTACACTAGAGAATCACTTGTAGCATAAGCATTCACAAATCTGCCTGCTACCATCTGCCAGCAAACATGTATAACCAGCAGCAGCGACAACAAAAGGAAATCAGCTCTGAACCAATTGCTTTCCAGCAGTAGGCGGCAGCAGCAGCACTTGCTTTCCAGCAGTAGCAACAAGGCTTAAATTAATAATATACCGACTTAAATTAATAATATACCGGTAGTACTAGAATTAAAATCTAATAAATAGAGGCAAAATCTCGAGTTTCGTGCTACAAACCACGCCTACTATTTATCTATTTGGTATCGGTAAAGTGATTCACTGTGTTACAGAACCTACAAACCTATCAAGGAGAGTTAAGAAGGAAAGACAATGCAGAAACTACAAGTCTAAATGTGCAATCAAAATCTTAAAAAAAAAGGCAATCTGTCAATACAGCTTCCATAAAATTTGCTCCATTCTTTACTAAATTGCAGCAGTCAACATCAGCTTCATTTTGAACGAAAAATTGATCAAAAACTCTGCAGTGTTATCAAATAAGTGTGCATGTGTCCATGCGAACATAAAGTAACATGTAGAAATTAAAAGCAGAAACGAAATAAGATACTTACAGTGAACGCATTTTCAACCAAATGAAAAACAGGGCCTTGCATGCCAACCCATTTCGTCAAAGGTACATCTTACGCACCATCAGCATCGTCCAAGCCATCAAACATTTGTTCGACATGAGCCTCAAGACGCGCTGCCTGCATTTCCAACCTAGCAGCAACATTCTCCGCATTTCTCCTAATTAACTGACCAGCCCCACCAATAGCATCTTCACCATTTCCAATATCAGCATTAACCTTATTATTTGCTGTCGCAGCCCTTCTCGCAGCAAGTACCCCTTCATCTTCTCTCTCACCATCCTGCCCACCTAGCTCTCGTAAATGTCTAAAATAATCCCTCAAAGAAGTAGCTCCAAGAAAAATAAAAACAATACTAGCGGACAGCAGAAACCCATGCACACAATCAGTAAGAATCACAGTAGTAGATATATGTCTCAAAAACAACTTATGAGCTTCACCAAAACTCCGCACGAAAGCCAAACGCCATATCCAAAATGTAATAAATGGTATAATCAGAAGCCAGACAGATAGCACAAAGCCAAGACGCAAGAAGAACTGCAAAATATGACAAGCTTTCATCCCAATTCCAAACACAAACTCCTGAAAAGGTAGCCTAACCGGTGCATTCTCAGCATACACTGGTGAGAATGAAAACGGATGCTTACACACCTACAAAAACATTAAATTAATTTCTAATTTATAATAGAGTGGGTAAAATAATAAAAGGTTAAAAAGGTGTACCAACCTTGCAATTTCTAGCATTGCTATGATTAAGCCACTGTAAGAGACAATCTTGATGAACATATTTAATACTACCACTACAAGCACATGGATATCTCAATGGGTTTCATCGTCCCCAGTATTTCTACATATTCTACAAACATCTTCCTCATCATCTTCGTCCTCATATTTTCTTGCCTCGGGGGTGGTGTTTTTGGACATGTTAAGAGGGTCAAACGATTCCGTGTCCATCGAATTGGTGTTATTATTTTCGGATGAAGATGGTGTCGCCATGGGAAAGATAGAGGACGAAAGTCAGAGGATTAATTGGTCAATTCAGGTAGTCTACAAACACTACCGGTATATTATTAATTTAAGTCGGTTTATCTCAAGCTTTCTCACGGCATAACAAAAGAATCAAGACATAACAGGGTATTTTCACAGACAAATTAACTAAGATGACTAATATCATATAAGAAAAAGATAATATATATTAGTATAAAAGATTAAAGGCTTAAAGCCTATTCATAACTACTCTATATATCGAACAATAGTGAACATCCATATCACGAGGAAAAAAACCATCAGTAATGCTCTTTCTTTTTTCCAATATATAAAAATGTAAAAAAATTCCACACAACAATAAAAACAATACGTAGAATAGAATGAATTTACGAACGTAGAATAGAATGAATTTACGAGTATACAAAACTTCCCACGGCAAAAAGATATGCATCAACAAGTATATTTATATGCAAACAATTTAAGAGAAGAATAAAGTAGAAATACACTAAAAAAGACTTACTTTTCGATCTCAATAAAAACCTAGCTTGTAGTACGTACGAATCGAACTGAAATAAAAATCCCTTTTCGAACTAGTTTAAGCGCGTGTCAATCAACCCCAATTAAAGTGAAGACTGTAAGATGAATTAGGAAGTGAGGGTGCGAGGGAAACTTCCATTTTTAATTGTTTCAGTAAGTATGTTGACGGTTCTATTTTTTGGCAAGTTATTAATTTTGGTTTTCTTTTTTTTTTGGTTAAATTTTTGACGGTTCAGCAAAGCCCATTGAATCCATAATAATAATTAAACAAGAAGAATGAAAAAAGGAAAGAAATTTACCTCGATTTGGAGAAGGAACTTTGATTTGAGTGAACTCTGGCAAAAGAAATATACCCATTTCAGTTTAACAAACAAATATCGGACGAAAAAACTCGAACTTGAAGCTTTAAAGCATTGACTAAATATTATGGTTTGGGGGGGAGAAAGAGAGAGCTTACAATTTCACAATAGAGCTCTTGATTCAGTGACAAAACTCACAGCTTGTTAGAACTTAGAAGTCACCCTTTTTTTATCTCTTCTGTTTCCACTAGGGTACTGGGTATAATGAGCACGAGAATGAAAAGCAGTGAGTGCAAGAATGAAAAACTACTCCGCGACGAGTTCTTGAAAATTCAAGCACTACCACTACCGTCGTGGATGCACTACACTAAAGCTCGTCTTTTATTTTACCTTAATGCCAATATACGACGAGCTTAGGCCATATAGGACGGTTCTTGCAATCCTACATAAAGGACGGTCAACACAGTCCTAATAAGGTGTCGTTATTAAGCAATTTTGGTGTAGTGAGTCTCTAAGGACAGCAGTTTAATTTAAACTAAATTGTTGAGAGAAGTCATATGTACTGCTTCAAAGCATTACAGTGGATCCCTAGTTGATCCATGGAGAAATTTAAGAGCTTGAAAATAGTTTTGTGTGTCCAATACTTGGTGAAATAGTTTTTAGGAATATAGTTTTCAGCCACAAATAAACCAGGCAATGATTCATCATTCACTAGAGAGGGAGGGGGGAAATAAAATTTATTCCTATTTAATATCAACTAAATAATAATGAAAGCAACTAAAGATCACCTGTTCAATGCAAGAAACTCAAAGCTCTATTCCATAAACTTCGTCAACCGTTTCATCCAAGAGATCTGTCACTCTATAGGTGATGGAATCTAAATAATCCACCATATAAACAAGACCGTTAATGGTGTAAACTTTCAAGGTGCTCACCACTCTACACGGATCCAAAAGTGACCGTTAGAATATGAAAACAAAGAAAGAACAGGTGGAGACAACCTCTCATTCTCAAAACAAGAGCTACCTACATTTCTTTTTGTTCAGCATGCATTTGTATAAGAGACTTCAAAGTGTGTTCTCAAATTCTTATTCAGGAAACCAGCAGTGAAATTCAACAGTTCGCTTAAATCATAAAACTAGAACTGAAAAATGAAAATATGAGTAACATACATTCCATGCTAAATTCAGTAGATTGTCAAAACAGAATTATATTTTGTGATTACCATGAATGTGTTGCCATATAGGGACTTTTAAAGTCTAATGTTATCACACATGCAATATGCAAATGGTTTATATTTTGATATAACTATAGCCACTAGCCAGGTAGTTTAAATGGTAATTTTTACTTCTTGTTCCTTAATCCATTGTCATGACTATTATAGGAATGACCGAATATCACAAGCAACAGAAGGGTAAAAAATTTAAACAAATATTGCCCTAAAAACATTACGACAGCAACATTCCTTACTAGGCATCACACACTGTTGCTTTCAGTCCATTGCCCCACTGTAATGACAAAATGGAGGGAGACAGGTGGGCCAATGTGTCAAAGCAACATAAAATGGCCTCAAAGCATTGGTGTCGTCACAATGATTTTTTCAAAGTAATTTCATTCATCTTTTTGCACTCCAAGATCATACTAATGACCAATATGTATAAATTTTGAGGAGAAGATCATCAAGGTAATTCTATAAAAACAATGGACCTATCATCTTCCTTAGATATTGCTTGGAAAATCAAACCTTCATTTCCTATACAAAGTGTGAACAAACAATCACTTTCCAAATCCCAACAAACAATCACTTTACAAATTACATTGTAAAATATCAACGCCCCACACACACACAAATTTCTATCTCTCTAATAGATTTAGTAGGCAAGTTTGAATTGAACTTAACACGAAAAACATAACTATTACCACGAGGCCTAGTAACCTTCCCCAAAATGCATTTGCAACGACTTCCATACCGCCTTATAAATATAACTCACGCTTCCCCTAATACTAACCAACTTCTTCTTCTCTATTCAATCCTTCAATCTAAATAAATGAAGCATTTTCATTGGTTGCTCTTTGATTTTGATAACAGCACAAATCGATCAGTAAATCAATCATAAATAATTCAACAATGTAGACATGGATTAGTCATTATTATTCCATCTTTTAAACACTGGCAGTAGCCACACATATCTTAATCATCCCCCCATGCTTGTAAAGTTAATTATACAGACTTTCCAAGATGCACACAAATATCAAACCGTCCACCCCTAAATGGAATGAAATGATAATTATTAAAAAAAAGAGACCTTGAGAAATCTAGCACAAATCGCATAATTTCATCAATTAAATCACATCCTATTACTCAATAAGTATTTGAATTCTTAAAACTTGTAACAGACTAAAACACAAACTGAGGGTTTAGCTAACCTTGGAATTTTCTGCACCAAATGAGTGTAAACCCAACACATTCGAGGATTTTCATGTTAGCCCCAACACGAAAATCAATTTCTCAGCACTGATTAACCAATTTTTTGAACCCTAACCCACAAACAAACTAAAATTAAAAAGAAAAATCGATCCAAATGCTATTAACTAGTAAATAGAGAGTCTCCAATCAATAGGAAAGAAAAATCGTAGCTTGAAGCCTTATAGGAAGGAGATGAAGTACACTAATCCAAGAGAAGAAGAGATAAGGAGGAAGACTACGGCTGGTGTTGATTGAATACTTTCGTCGGTGTAGAAATCATTGATGGGTTGAAGAAGTTTCAGAAAAATAAAAAAAACAGCAAGACAAAGGTTTTTGGAGGCTGGACGAAGAAGGCAAAACTTTAGTTTTGACTTTTGAGTGGCGACGGCTTCAAAGAAAATTAGATACAATTTTCCCCGTCCTAGATTAAGGACAGAAGAAGTTGTCGTCTATTTTTTGGGTCAAGGCCTGCGACGAGTTTTCTCATGTATGGGACTCAAAAGCCCGTCTTAAATTTAAGACATGAATGCATGTCTCAATAGGTCGTCCTAATTACACAATTCTGGTGTAGTGACGGCAGGAGGCAGAAATGAGTATGTATAATCTAAACACAAACGGAATTCAAGGGCTGTTAGGGGGTTGGGCAGCTAGCTTTCAAATGGATGAGGGAGAAGTAAATGTGGCAAGTCACGGGCAGACCAGCAAGCATTCGATAGAATCAAAAGAACTGCAAGCAAGCAGTAGAGCAAGGTAAGAATTTGGCAATTCGGCATGGAATCATGAGGATTAAAGCACAAAATGACTCTATGAGTGTTATTTCTTTCTTAACTAAGAAGAGTCGACATCCTTGGCAACCAGAGAAGATGCTCAGAAGCATTGACTGCACGAAGGAATTGTTTGAACATTTTAGCTTTATCCGTGCTTCTAGGGAGTCCAATAAGATAGATGATTTTTTAGCTACCAATATTCAAACAACTTATGTAGAGTTGGGACCAAGTTCTTTTCTCCGAAGATGTAAAGAAAATTACTCTTGATGATGTAAGGGGAAAACAATATGTGAGAGAGAGAGAATGTAACAAAATTATTACTTTTATTTTCTAATAAAAAGGGGTAGGGACCTCTTTAAAAACCTTGCTTACCAATAAAAAAAAAATGAAGAAAGAAATAGATCTTTCTCAAGTTTTGAATTGATTTGAGAATATTTTGCACTTGAATATACCGTTGTCCGCGCAAGAGATCAAGCCCACGCGGTTTTCGGTAAACCACGACACATCAAAATTTGGTGTTCGAAACACTACGAAACAGAGGCCTAAACTAACACCAAAGCCCTCGCGGTGTGCGCAAAACCGCGCAGTTTATCCAAAGCCGTGAGAGAGATTTGATACAACATCAAAGCAAATACCAAATTTTCGTTGATTTGGTGTTTACTTTGGTGTTTTTTCATCTTTAGGAGAAATTGTTTGATGCTAGAATAATGTCTCTCCTAAAGATGCTCTTTACTACTCTTTGAAAGAATCATTATACTTCTCAAAAGAATTAGTACAAAGGAAAACTAATTTCATATGGCAGGCCTGCTATTAATTTTTTATGCTACTGATGCATCAATTATATTTCAGTGGAGGAAGGTCAGTCAATACTCTGCCAATGGTAGGTAATGCAGCTAATGGTAGGTAACACTAGGTAATGTTGTATTACAGTTGTTAATAGTTTGATAAAAGTAAAAATAGTTCATCGTGAACTATCAATGGCGGGCTAATCGGCTAGTTATTACTTATTAGTAAAAGGGGGGTTGATGAACCCATAAATTTGGGTGCTAATACCGCCGCACATAATTATGCAAATACTAGAAAACCGAAAACATACCGACATTGTAAAGTACCGTACTGTTGATTATTCAAATTTCAACAGATATGACGATATATCACGGCATTTTATACCATGGCATCTCAAGTACTAAGAAACCCAACATAGTTTAGTCTTTAGTTTCTCTCCATTCTCACTTCTCACTCAAAACTCCCTTATTAAGCAGTAAGTTTCTCATTTTCCTTTTGGTTTAGAAACCATGAAATTTCTTTACTAATTTTGAATGTTTTAATTGTATATTTAGTCTGAAGAACAAAATGGGAAGTTCAGCAAAGGTGAATTCATTCAAGTCAGCAGTAGTTGTGTTGGGAGCACTAGCATTTGGATGGTTAACTATTGAAATTGCTTGCAAGCCCTTTCTTGAAAAAGCTCGTGATGCTATGGACAAGTCCGATCCAACTCGCGATCCTGACGACAACGAGGATGGTGTCAATTTCGGTACTAACAAATCTTCCTCGGATGAAGATTTTCAAGATTCCACTGCCATCAAACTTGAATAGAGAGTTTGGGGGTTTTCAACATTTTATGTGGTTTATTAGGGGGCTTAGTGCAAATTTTATTTTGTTATGACCTTTTTATTATTTGTATGAGATTTAGTTGCTGATGAATGTTAATTAAATATTGCAAATGGTCTTTCAAATTGCATGCTATGTGAATTATTTCAAAGTGTTGAACAGATTGCTACAATTAGAGGGTTATTAAACTGGTTTCTCCCTCCGTCCTACAACTAATTTCATAATCAGCTATTGCAGTTCATTAGGCAATCTTTGTCGTCGACTATATAAAGCAATCCAGTAAGTGACCGGCCAGGAAAGGCTGCAGTTTGCATGCGTAACTTGTATGCTGTTTTCCTTGAAAACTTAAGTTCACGTTGTGCAATCTTTCGGTACTGAAGCTCAAGTATAAAGTGCTTATTTTAGTCACTTGTAATTGTAATTTACATTTTCTTGAATGGAATAACCAAGATTGTGCAACTTGGAGCACTGTAAGTTCAGACCGAACTTGAGCATTGGTTGAATTGTCATTTTTCCCCCTAGTACTTAAGTACGTTCGATCCACGTACAAATAAATACACTCTCTCTGACTCTCTGTAGTCTGTACATATATATGGCACCATGATACCAGGTCCAAACTAAAAACTTTGGGCTGAAATGCTAATCAAGGCCAACCACTCAAACTATACGGGCCTTCTATCACCTCGAACTTACCGAATCCATTAGGCTTCGGTTATTTTGCACATCCATGAAAATCGTCCTCGAAGAGAAAACCAAGCAAACAATGATCTATCATCTATACCTGGGCCTTGAGCTTTGTTTTTGCAACAAGTCAACCATTATCAACAGCATCCAAGATTGATAGGATTTACATTTTTCTCTTACTTATACTGTTGCGATATAATTTGTATGGTTTTGCTTTGAAAACCTAATTCTGATAAGTTTTGGATCAAACTTCTAGCCATCCTTTTACAAACTCAGTTATCCAATCCCTTTATTTTTCCCGCTAAATGCCGCCCTTTATCCGATCCCTTTTAGGGGAGAATGTTTAAGACATTTGAGGTTGGCATAGGAGATTTCCAAGAGTTCCAACAGAACCAAAGATACCAGGTTTTATTCTTAATACAAGACAGAACAGATCATGCAAAAATATCTAAAGCATCTATTTAGTGAAAGCTATAACAATCAAATGATTCTCAAACAAGAGTAAATCATAAGGAAAGCACAAAAATGCTTATTGAAAATTCTCTTACATTATGACCAGTTTGATTGGTTGGAGAATGTGGAATAAAATTGAAATAGGGAACATTTCCATCTTTTTCAGTGACAACCCTAACATCAATCAATAGTATATGATACTCATTCATAGCTATAATTATTCGTTCTGATGATTTTGATCCCTGCCTTCGTGTGTTGGTTGGTTCCATTTTAATGGGCGGAAGCACACAGTTGATATTGAATGTTGTGTATGAAATTGATTACTATGAGGCAGACAGATGGTATATGAATTATACTGCTACAGGGCTTCCGTGTTAGAGTATGTGGACCAAAAAGAGAAATAGTCTCTCGTGCATGGAACAAGAGAGGAATTCATAATGGGTTGAAATAGAGGGATCTTATACCAACTAGTGGCCAATGTCTTTTTAGATAACACCCCCCACCTTGACCAAGTAATATCAGTATTACTGTATTAGTGGTCCCATAAGCGCATGTAGGCCCGGGTTTAGTGGTGGCCAAAAAATTCATTTTTGCTACAATTTCTATTTTAGTTTGCTTTTGGCCTAATGAGTATATGCCACCTGTTCAAAGCCAACAAAATAAAAAGTAGCGAAAATAGGTTCTGTTCTCAATTATTATTCTTTCTATTTTCCCCTCTCCTTCCACCTCCACTTCAAAAGTCAAAACCCACCAATCCACCACCACTCATTTTATCATTCTCTCACTAACAGTTCAATTATCAAATCTCAAGATAACTTAATTTTTTAAACAAAATTGGTTCAAAGCAAGGGTTATTAAAGTTGATTGATCTCAAGAAATTAAAGTAGTCAAAAACCGCTTCTATTCATGACGAACTCTATGTAATCAAGTACTATTCAAGTTTATTCAAACTTCAAACTAAAATCCAATTAGAATTTTTCAAGTTTTGCTTAATAATAAAAATATAATTTAATTTTGATTCTAATAAGCTTTTAATATCACAAACATGTTTCGACTGGAATATTGTATACTTTAGGGGTTGCAGTTGAAGAATCACCAAAAGAAGTGAGCTGTGGTGGGAGTGGTTTTGGAGAAGACAAAAACTAGTTCATTATCTAAAATCGTTTTATGTTATGTTGGCTACTTAGATGATTTTTGGAGGTCAGTTTGGTAACTTTATTTGGTTGGGTTTTTGTTTTTTCGAAAGTGGAACGGGGTCTGTTTTAGTTAATCACGTTGCACCTTCTCATAGGGACAGAAACAAACTATGCATACCAAAATTGCATCAAAAAGAGGGGCCTAACATTTCTTCCTCGGAGGCAAAAGTAAGAAGAATTACACTAAGTTTTGTTACAATGAAAGCTAACGTGTCTACGCATAGACTGTGCTTAAAGATAACAAAAAAATGAAATTAATATTCCTACAAATAAATGTTTATGAGAGGCTTTCCACATCAGCATAATGGAATCACGAGCACACTATGTTCTTACCAATATGGTTTTCATTGATTTGACCTGCAAAAAAAAGTTAAGTTTTTCGGGACGATGAAATTCCAAATATCTTTGTCATTACAATTGGCCTGGTTTACGCAACGCCACATCCATTATCCGGTATCTTTTTTTTTTTTTTTTTTTTTTTTTTTTGATGTTATCGAATTAAGCCAAAGAGTTTGATATATATTCCCACTCAAACGCACAAATGTGAACTGTCAGACATCTAATGGTTGAAATATATATTCCCATTTTTAAGGTATATGTCAGTTGTGTTACGCTCTTGGATATTTATCTCTTCATCAAGTTTCTAGATATTCATTATCACCTTCAACAATTGCGCTGCCATCACTAACCTTCCAAACATATAATAAGTCCATACCTTTGCTAATGTGTATATTCCCCTATATTTAACCCAAATGCCGTGTATTTTCGTTTTGAATAGACTGTGATATTTTGCAGAGTGCTCTAGTGATTACTGATTAGATCACAAAACAATGTAATTCTTTATTCTTATTAATATATTCTTACCTAGCAAAAAACAAAAATGACATTTGATTTATTTCTCTATGGAAAGGCTGTAAAAGCCTTTTAACCCGTTGAATGTTGGAATTTTAAAATAAAGGATGAATTAGTATTATCTCTCACTAGATGAGCTAATTAAGATTTTTTCTTTACTAGATGGGAAATTAAGATATCTTTTCCAAATACACACACAAAAAATACAGTAAATCCAAATAGAAGAGTCAATTCAAATAGAAGAATAGGGGACTAGGGGTGGAGGTGATATTAGTTAACTCTAGTATAAATAAGACAGCTTTTCCATTTAAATTTATCTAGTTTAAGAAAAAGCTAGATAGGGAAAGTAATAGTTTTTTGTAGTTTGGTTATAAATCACAAAATCCTCATCTACATGCAGCCTCTGAATGTGGAGACACATGGAATCTGACATATGGGAGTTGAGGAATTCACGGAAATTAAATAAAAACACTATTAGGGAAACAAAGAGAAACAGATTTCGTTGTAGTTGATCAGAATATTGTATGTCTGTATGAAAGGAAAAAGAACAAACAGGTGCACTACTAGCTCTTTCAACTTTCAGTGGTGGGGCCTTCTGCCGCTTCACAGTAACAGCCACAGTGCCCCCCGACTTAAAAGACACGTTCTCAGCTTTATATTTGTGTTGTGTGAAAAGGGATAATGTATAAATGGCTTCAAATGGTGCACGTAATTGTTTACTTGTCTTAGCCATGTTCCCTTCCTTCCGACTGCCGCTTCTCTACACTTCACATATCCTTTCTACACAGCTGTCCTATTAAATTTGGCCACATATATATCCACTTGTAATGGTGAGCGAATAGGATATTCAATTTTGTATTTTTGAAAACTTGAATTAGTCTGTCCAAGATTAAATGTTTCGTGATCACAAGGAAATTTACTTCATAAGTGACAGCTACATGCTAATTGGTTGCGCAAATTATATATGAATTTAAATTATGTCAAAAAATATAGTAGCAAACACATGAAATTTTATTCATGAGAGATTGAGAGGTGTATCGATCTAAGAATGGATTGAGTCTTCTAAGAGTAATCTATGTAGATGTGAGTGTATAAAAATAGTAGGTGTCGATTAGTAAAGTCCGTAAAATCTTTGGGTGATAATACTAGAAGTTTGAGAATTAAATCCACCAACATTAAAGAGTTACTGATCTCTTTTAAAACATATTATATATATATATAATATGTAATAATCTTAAAAATTATATATTTACATAGTAGAAATTAAGTAAATATAAGAGGTGGCGACTAACAAGCCACGTCCAATGCAGAGAGACCGAAGACGAGAACTCTGCCAAGATATATACACAAAATGAAATCAAGGCAACACATGTGTGGTCCAAGGTGAAAACTCAACAACACAGCGATATGATCAATTTTCTTCCACTTTCAATGTAATATACTTAAGACTTGAAATATGTATATATTAGATAAATAAGGCTACTTTGTTGATCAGTACTATATATGACTACTATCTAATTGCATAACAGTAAGTTAATATACAAATTAGGGTGGCGTTTCATGTATGGCATTATCTATTAAGTTCGATTATATACACAAACGACAAATCCAACCCAACATAACAGCAGATTTCTATAGTCGAAACTCAAAGAGTAGCATGTCGCCGAAATAAAGAAAAACATCAAGCTGGAAAATACAAGTTTTTTGGTCTTTAGATTCTCACACACAAACAGATAATTGTGATGTTTCTAGGTGCAGCATGCTAGTTCTCTTTATGGTCAAAGGCATTCTATCTTATAGCCTTGTTAGCACAAAGCTGGTCTCGACATATCCGGACTCCATAAAATCAGTTGACCCCTGACAATGAGTCCACTTGAAAACGCCATTGAAAAACCAGAAGCCAAATCATGAATGATGGGATGAGTTCCAAACCCATTAATTTGAAGTCTTCTCTTTATAAAAACAAAACTCATTATTGACACAGGGGAATAGATAAGATGTTTAATGCAGGATCCAGTTGATGATTTGAAGTCCCTAATAGAACCCCACTCCATACATAAGTTTACCCAAAAAAAAGGAACCCCACTTATATCATCTGAAATAGTGACAAAAACCCTAATCATAGAGTCATCAAATTCCTGCCTAACATCCCCATCAAGGACATGTTTGCAAATGACAAAACAAGAATGATGGATTGATATCAAATCTTGTATTTGATACCTGAAATCCAACAAAACAACTATTTGAAAACAGGAAAAGATGCATAATGGAAACCAATTGAGGACGTTAAGTTAAACAAAATCCACAATTGAGGCCCACCAAAAACCCACTAATAAGTGGGATATGAGCAATTCTCTCTTTTCTTTTATTTTTTTTTTCGATCAGGATATAAGCAATTCTCTATGGACATAAGATCCCGACAAATCTTTTCATTGGAGTACAAGATTGAGTACTGAATAAGCAATTCCACTAGTTTATCGCAAAACAATATAATAATAAAATAATAATAAAAAGAAAAGAAAAGAAGAAAGAATTTTAATTCTTATTACTTTTTTTTTTTTGACAACATTGAGACAAACATGAACATGGCTAAAGAGGAGCGAAGGAAACATTTGAGATGGCGAATAGCCTAGATCAATGTTTAAATACTCCACCATCGTACCATGACTCCCATAGTGGTGAATTTTCATTTGGAATAGAGAAATTTTAGAACTTACTCCAGTGTCATTAAAGCAGTCATGATTGATCGGGCTGGAGCTAACTGGGGTCACGGCCTCCTACAGGATACTGAAGTGCCCTATGCATGGGTACGAAGAAGATCAAAGTATTCAACTAATTAAGTACTAATGATTTTTTACGGTCTCTCTCAGATTTTTTTTCTTGAACTAACACTTATCTTGACCACTTAAATAAATCCCTTAATACTGTTCCTCGGCAAGATATTAATTGCCCCCAAAACCATATTGTTCTAATATAAAAGGTACTGTTAAAACAATAGTTACAAATAACAAGTTGGTGTATCAGTTTGTATGTATCCAAAACAAACAATCGATGCATGACTAGCGTTTATGCACATGGTTCGCAATAGAAGCACATGTATAATGTCTGCCCACACTTGCAACGAAAGTTTCATGCGCACGTGATCTCAGTCTAGATCCACAAACAGCAAGACAATGTAAGAAAGAACACTAACACGTACAATCCAACACACTAAGTATGGAGGCTGCAGTGAGTTAATTTTGATCCAAGTCATTTGGCCAAGTACATCCAAAAATTCCAAATTTTGGAACACTGATTGTTAGTTAACTCACTATATTCATGTCTGCTACTACGTACCAATCTCAATCACAAGGTACACATAATAATTAATCAAATGATGGAACACGCAATTGTTCACCACGAGGTTGGAGGGTTGGGATCGATGGGATTAAATTGGTTAGTAAAATTATAAGAGCATCACCAACGCATTCTTAATTATAACTTATAAGTGACTGCTATTTGATGATACAGCAACTTTCGAACCTCTTTTTATATTCATTTGCATCTACTACCCATATATACCCATCATAGCCGTCCAGAGTGCAGAATAAGACAAAATAAGCTTAATACATAATATGTATGCTTCTCTAAGGAGTGCATGGGAGAATATAAACTCCTCTAAAAATTTTCATTAGTTACCTAGAAGAAAACGGTTTACGAACGTAGCACTTTTAAGTTTTAATGCATGCATAACCTTCTTTTTTTTTTTTTTTTTTTTTTTTTTTTTTTTTTAAATTTTCCGATAATAAATGCATGCATAACCTATTATTATGTATATTAACTATGAGCAAGAATCATGATTGAAAAGAAAGAGAAAAGATATTATACGAAATCAAATCACAATGAAAATTGAAGTACATTGAATATGGCAAAGAGAACAAGCAAAAAAAAACAACCATATTATGACATGATGTACGTTAAGAAACAGTTGAATCATATGATTGAATCGAGTTTCATCAGTGATTATGAGGTTTGGCCTATCAAGGTCCATTTCACCCCCATTGGAGGTTTTGAACTTTGAAGTATTTGAGGACGCAATGCATCGTATAGGGGGAAAGTATCCACAATTCCCTTCCAGGATCTATAGGCAGGGCATAACATATCTCAGCATCATTGTGTCAAAATAATTGGTCTGAAACTTTGACAAATTTGATGAAAACAACTTTTTTTAGCTTATCAAAAAGTACGTCAAATGTGTTGGTTTTCAATGAAAATTTTGGTTTGTCAATTTATTGGGATTTCATGAGTTCCAAAAGGATATTCGATCTTCTGTATAGGCACGAGTATCGTGCATTAAATGATTTAACATGATTTAGGGAACAAAATTTCGTTTTAAACAAATAAGGGATAATTAAAAGAAAAATAAATCTACATGATTCGTAACTTGCTACAGAACCACATAAGGAACATTTCTATCAGACTGCCTAAACAGTGGGTGCTAGTACTGTAATTGGTTTCTCCAGTCATGCATTATCATATTGCAACGCATTCTTTTATCCCATCCAGTCAGTGAAGAATTTATTGTGTTCTCGACTTGCACTTTTTTCACAAACCAAATACAGCCAAAAGGTGCCTTTGATCTATTTATTCTGTTTGCTTTTACACTAATTACTAGGCAAATAGCACACACATATGTGAGTATTGAAGAATACTACATGGGTGCGAGTAAATACTTGTCCATATATGTGTTCATGCATGTGTCACCTTAGTGTCAAAACAAAAAATCAAAACAGACAAGAAGCAAAATGGGCTCTCAAACGGCTTAGGGTTGGCCAATTGCTCCTAAGAATCCAAATCCTCTACGTGATGGAGTCCAAAATATTATGTCTCTGTCTTAGGAGTCCAAAAAATTCTTAACAGACTCTCTTAAACTGATTTTCTGGAATCTAAATCCTCTACGTCATAGAGTGAATTCAGAACTTCATATAAGAATGGGAGTAAAAACTTATTCCGTGAAGTTCTAAATATTACTTTGGGTTAATTAGTATTACCTCTAGTGAGTCAATTAGGATTTCTGAAATTAAGGTCTCTCAATAATAATAATAATTATATTATTTTGAGAAAGAGACTCTAATTTCTCATGTATTAGAGAAGAAATTGTAATTGACTTATCTAGTAGGGAGTAATACTAGTTTAAAAAATCTTTTTTAGCATCCTTTTTCTTGACGCACCCCGCCACACATTAGAAATCTAGTCACGCGCCTCCAGGGGCAACCCACAATTCGACCATATCACTCTGCTCATCTGCTGTAGCAGAAATAATTCTAGACCAAAAGGTAGATCTCATTCTTACTATATAGTACGCATTACTAGTGAAAAGTAAAAGATCTCCTTTGTTGCTCTGATACAATCCATTTGGCAAACCGAGATACTGGTTTCCATCTCAACACCTAAAGAAAGGTGAATAACTGAATACTATAGAATAAACTTATAAACCCAAACAAAGAGTGCGATAAAAGAACATTATCATGGGTGTTAATCTCCCCAGTCCCAACAAACTCTCTAAATATGGCGGTAAAAATAATAATAAACAAACAATCATCAAATATGGGAGTTCCCCTTCACTTCAATTGAGATAAGAATCTCTGTCATTCTCCACAATGACACTGAAATCTTTGTTCTTCTTTAAAGACTGCCTAGTCAAACTAAATTATGTCCAATCCATCTTTCTCTGCCAAATGGTTTGAACAACAATGAGATTCAAACACCAGGAGAGCAACAGAACAGAGAAAAGAAAGTGCAGGGGGGGGGGGGTTAAAAGAGAGATGAACAAGGGACCCTCCCCCCCTCAGAACTCTTAGCAGTCCACACCATTAAGCCGCTTTTTTTCTTCCTCATTCTGTAGTGACACCTGTTAGTTGATACCCAAAAGCAATTCCAATCCTTCTCTGTATATATATAGAGCCACCATCTATCATCAGTCCACATTCAAAAACAAAAACAAAGCAACTGCACATACATAAGAAGAGCTCATTCATTCTCATCAGTTCAGAATCTTAGTCGAGTTTAAAACGTAGTTTAAGCTATCTAGCTAGCCATGTGTAACCCAAAACCATCTCCTCCCTCTTCATTCATCTCTCCAAAGAAAAACCTTTTCATGAATCCCCACAAAACGATGGATCTTCACATTGATGAAGGAGAACTTCATAGATGGCCAACACCAACTGAGGTACTGTGTAAAAAAATCACTTTAAATAATATGTTTTACCATCTAAAGAAACAGCATTATTTTACAGCTACTTATTCACCAACTTATTTTCCTCTGTTATGTACTTTGCTATCAGGTTGTAGAAGAGATCAAAGAAATAGGAAAAATATCAGGACCAACAGCTTTAACTGGCTTGGTTTTATATTCAAGAGCAATGATATCTATGCTCTTTCTTGGTTACCTAGGAGAGCTTGAGTTAGCAGCTGGTTCTCTTTCAATTGGCTTTGCAAACATCACTGGCTACTCTGTCATATCTGGCTTAGCCATGGGAATGGAACCTATATGTGGGCAAGCATTTGGCGCGAAGCAATGGAAACTCCTTGGCTTGACTTTGCAAAGAACAGTACTTCTCCTCCTTTCGGCATCCATACCCATCTCTTTTATGTGGCTTAACATGAAGAGAATTCTCTTGTGGTGTGGTCAGGATGAAGAAATTTCAGCGACAGCTCATGTGTTCATTTTGTTCTCTATACCAGACCTCTTCTTTCTTTCCCTCCTTCACCCTCTTCGAATATATCTAAGGACTCAAGGCATTACATTACCATTGGCATACTGTTCAGCCATCTCTGTTCTTCTCCATGTTCCCTTAAACTTCATCCTAGTTGTGCAACTTAAAATGGGCCTCAAAGGTGTGGCCATTGCCATGGTGTGGACTAATCTCAACTTCTTCCTCTTGTTGATGGCTTTTGTGGTATTCTCTGGTGTTTATAAGGATTCATGGGTTACACCAAGTATGGATTGCCTTCGAGGTTGGTCGTCATTGCTAGGGCTTGCAGTGCCGACTTGCCTCTCAGTCTGCCTAGAATGGTGGTGGTATGAATTCATGATAATCCTGTGTGGACTGCTTGCAAATCCCAAAGCAACCATTTCTTCAATGGGTATCTTGATACAAACAACCTCATTGGTTTATGTCTTTCCATCATCTCTAAGCTTTGGAGTGTCAACAAGAGTTGGGAATGAGCTCGGCGCAAACCGACCTGCAAAAGCGCGCATCTCCATGATTGTATCACTCGCATGTGCAGTTGCTTTAGGCATTGTTGCTATGTTGTTTGCTACATTAATGAGGCACGAATGGGGTCGTCTTTTCACTAGTGACACTGAAATTCTGGAGCTTACTGCGATCGCATTACCGATTGCAGGGCTCTGCGAGATAGGGAACTGTCCACAAACAACTGGTTGTGGAGTGCTACGAGGAAGTGCAAGGCCTACCATTGGTGCAAACATCAACTTGGGTTCTTTCTACTTGGTGGGTATGCCTGTGGCCATTTTGATGGGCTTTGTAGCTAAAATGGGATTTGGAGGTCTGTGGTTTGGATTACTAGCTGCTCAGGCCTCATGTGCATTGCTCATGTTTTATGTGCTAGGAAAAACAGATTGGCTGCTTCAAGTGCAGAGAGCAAGAGAACTAACACAAACTTCTTCCACCTTTCCGCCACCACCAACTGCTAAAGAAGCTAAAAGGGTAGCTAATTTGGAGGAGATTTTGTGCATTGGTGATGGATTTGGGAAGTCAGCATCAGTAGAAACTGACCCACTCATATCTGCACCTGTTGTCAGTGAATGAGAATTCTTTTTTACATTTCCATTTTTACAAAATTTTGCCTCTTGAAAATGAGAGCTGATGTGAAGATTATTGGTTGGGTCCCACTTATATTGTAGAAAAGTTTTACAAATGAGTACAAATTCGGTTTCTATTTCTATTTCTTTTTATTTTTTTTTTTATAGAAAGATTGTCTGTTTATAAAACCGGTTTTCAATTTTTTTTTTAAGTTTTGATTTCACTTCAGTTGTACTATAAGCGAAAATTTGACACTAAAGAAAAAATATTCACTGGGAGAGAGAGGGAGGGAGAGCTGTCGGTTGGTTTTAAGGCTGGAGGGAGGATCTGCCCACCTTTTCTATTGTTCCCTTCTATTTAAGACCACAGCCGAGTGCTAAAAAAAGGAAAAGTTCAACGTACCACTCCCAAGAGTTCGTCCAAAATTTCCTTGCATTTTTATTTCTCTACAAAGCAGCTATCCTCTTTTCTTTTACCAAAAAATAAAATAAAAAATATATTCACTTTTTTATATTCAAATAATTATTAATTCTATTAATTTAAAAGTTGAAGCTCACCCTGTCTCCCAAACAGCTATAAGTCTACAACTTTCTTATATTTCATCATGTAAAAGATTTCCCAGGAATACTTTCAGTGTCACTGGAAACAGAAAACAGGTTTTCAAGTTATAAAATGGCTTGTATAATGGCTCAGTATCCCACCTTATCTGTCTGATTAAGGAAATGATGATAGTTGGGGTACTAGAGAAGAGGGCATAGAGGGACACTGGCCTGTGGGGGTCCCCTGCTTGTAACCGAAGAAACAAAATTCAGCTATTATTGCTTCTGTCTACTTCTGAAGATGACAAAAGTAGGAGCAATGGCATAGTGTCTTGGCATAACAATACAACCCAATCCCTCCCAATTCACTTAAAAAAACAAAAAAAATCACCTCCCTAGAGATATTCAAACAGGCTCTACGTATCCCGGATGCCGTGTGTTGTTTCTTTAGCATCCCAATGTTCTGTTGCAAGGCATCTGGATATGGGTCGAACATATTTTCACTTCTCTTTCATCTCCTCCACCCCACATTCCTTTGTGTCCATTTCACAGAAAAAAAAAAACAACTCACCCTCTTGTACGAATCAACCAAAACAAACACCACCAACTCACCAAGAGAGAAAAAGAATATGTTAAAAAAATTGAATATAATAGGAGGATCGTCGTGACTCCCTTCCACGTCCCTTTTTGCTCTTTTTGAGTGATACACCTAAGACTATCTGAATTCTTTCGGATTTTTTATTTTGTAGCCACACTTTACACGCTCTTCCTCCTCTCATCTCAACACCCTCCTATCTTTAACATCTCAACACTCTCCTATCTTTATTCTTATCTTTTACTGCCCATCTCTGTCTTGATCCCCACCATCTGCGTCTTTCTAACCATTAATACAAGTACTTCTTTAACCATTACATGGTTATCTATTCCACTGTTTTCTTGTGAGGTTGGGAACAAGGTGGCAAAAGTTCTCTTTATAGCTTGTGATAGATTCTGAATCTTACACCCTTTGAATCGTACATATTCTCAAGTGTGGCTAACTCAATACTGGGATATTTTATGACACTGGCGGTTGAGAAGTGACTGGTGATGGTGGCTGCATGTGAGGCTCAAGTAATGGAATTGATTAATCTGTTTTTACAACCAAATATTCATATATCAGATTTAAATCAACATGATAGATTGATAGGTAATAGTTTCAATTTTCAAAAAGATTAACCCCACCCCTCAACCAAGGTCCCTTCGGTGGTGTTTTCTTGTCACCACAACGTTTCCTTTGTTACAACTTACAACTTCTTGTCAATAATGTAGGATATATTTATTCATAAGTCCTCTCGTTAATCAATTTTAACAACGAAAACAGAAGAACTTCAAAAGGACTACCCGGCAGATAAATACGAATAATTACGAAAAGTATTCTCTTTATTAGATATTAGTATTTACTACAGATGAGAAAGTTACATGATCATAAACTACATATCAAGTTCAGGCACAAATTGAACCTCCAACTCCGCGAGGAAAAGAAAAAGAGATTGAAGTTCAATGAGGTCGTACTTGTAAGTAAGTAAGCAACTAGACTAAGGTAGTTACCATTGATTTCCGATTAGATGACAGAAGTTTGGAAGAAAAGTTTAGTAGTTACAACTTTTGCCGATTCTTTTTGCAATTTTAAGATTTATATATGGATTATTTTCTTTTCTTTTATGTTGGTACTATTGGTATACGGTTACCAAATTCATATTGGTTTTGGTTTTGGTTTTGGTTTTGGTTTCCTATTCTAAATAGAATTCCAATTTGATATCCACTGCTTCTATAAATACAAGACCGGCTTGTGAGATTTGTTATGCTCAAGTTTGTGAGAGAGAGTTTGTGAATTCTTTGGAATTTGTTTGTGAGTGATTGTACTCTATTTGTTTATCTCTTGATTAGTAAAGTTCTCCTCTTTTACTTGGTGGATTAGGCTAACGCCAAATTACATAAATCTCGTCTCCACTTCTGTTGGTTATTCGCTTTGCATTGGTAAGTATTTTAATTGATTTATTTTTTGTCGATTTCTATCACCACATTCAATCTTCTTTATCAAATTGTCACGCTTTCGCATTCGTTTATGTAACAAATTGGTATCGGAGCCAAGATTTTACCTAGGGTTTTTTTTTGTTGGTTTATTGATTGTTTTGTGGTATATAAAAGTTTGAGAAAGTATGGCGACGGATCCTCCATCGGGTACTACTTCAACGACGTATAAGGAGAAATCACCTCCTACGACTTTGAATATTAACCATACAAGGATTGATGTGGAGAAATTCGATGGATCTAACAATTTTAGTATGTGGCGTTGTGAAGTTATAGATACACTATGCCAACAAGACTTGGATGATGTGTTAAACGAAAAACCATTGGATATAGAGGAGAGTGTTTGGGCTAAGAAAAATAGGCGAGCTTGTTGTATCATAAGATCGTGTTTGGCTAGGGATGTGAAATACCTTGTTCTCAATGAGACTTCGGCCAAGGAAATCTGGAGAATTTTTAAAGAAAAGTACTTAGATAAGACAATAGAAGGTCGTGTCTTTATGAAATCAAAGTTGTATGATATGAGAAAGAAAGAAGGTGTTTCATTGTCCCAGCATATGAACGAGTTTAACAAGTTACTTACTAACTTGTTGAACATTGAAGAAGAAACAAAGGATGAAGACAAAGCTTTCTATTTGTTGAGATCTCTTCCCAATGAGGAGTAATGGGCATATAAAAATCACCATTATGTTCGGAAATAAACCCTTTGAACTATTCTGAGGTGCAGTTTGCATTGACAAGTTGGGATATGATGAACAACAATAAAAATGAGTCAAGAGAGTCGACGAGCACTGCTTTTGTGGTTAGAAGGAGGCCTAATGACCGCCCAAACTCAGGTGGTGGAAGAAGTAAATCTCGTTCCAAGTCGAGAGGGCGAAATCTAGCCCGTGATGAGTGTGTTTTTTGTCATGAGGTTGGACATTAGAAGAAGGACTGCAAGAAGTTGAAACACAAGCATAAAGATACTGAGCAGAAACAGTCCAATGTCAACATTGCTCAAAGAGGTAATGATTCTGATAGTTCCAATTTCTCTTTTCCCGTTACATCGAGTATTTGTTTCATTGATTCCAGTCATTGGATTTTGGATACGGGTGTTACCTATCATGTTTGTCCCGTAAGGGAGTGGTTTACAAGTTTCAAAGAACTTGAAAGTGGTGATGTGTTGATGGGGAATGATCAACCCTGTCGCATTATGGGGATGGGTAATATTCGTCTCAAGATGTATGATGAAACGGTTATGGAAATAAAGGATGTTCGATATGTTCCCGCTTTGAAGAAGAATCTTATCTCTATTGGTACTTTAGAAGCTAAGGGCTACAAGATAGTTATTGACAGTGGTGTTCTAAAGATAGTTTATGGAGCAATGGTTATCATGAAAGGCATACGTCAGAATAACTTGTACTATTTGAAGGGTGGTACAGTTAGTGGATAAGTAGCTGTTACTGAACATTCAGAGGCAATTGCTAAGGAGGCCACCAGATTATGGCATATGCGTCTTGCACATGCAAGTGAGAAGTCCATGCAAACATTAATAAAGCAAGGACTGTTGAAAGGTGCTAAGACCTGTAAGTTGGATTTTTGTGAGCATTGTGTTTTGGGCAAGCAGACAAAGGTAAAGTTTGGCACCGCTATCCACCGTACGCGTGGAACCCTTGATTATGTTCATTCGGATATTTGGGGTCCTTCTAGGAATGCATCTCTTGGAGGGAACAAACATTATTATGTGACATTTGTTGATGATTACTCTAGGCGTTTGTGGGTATATACCATGAGAAACAAGGATGAAGTCCTAGATATCTTTGTGAAGTGGAAAAAATTGATTGAAACTCAGACTGACAGAAATATCAAAAGACTCCGAACTGATAATGGTGGTGAATATACTAGTGATTCGTTCTTGCAAGTATGTCAAAATGAGGGAATAGAGAGGCACTTCATAGTGAAAGGTACGCCGCAACAGAATGAGGTAGCTAAGCGCATGAACCGTACTATAATAGAGAAAGTGCGGTGTATGTTGTCCAATATTGGATTGGGCAAAGCGTTTTGGGCTGAGGTTGTGAGTTATGCATGCTACCTTATTAACAGGTTGTCTTCGGCTGCAATTGGAGGTAAAACTCCTATGGAGGTTTGGTCTGGTAAACCTGCTCAGGATTATAATTCCCTTCGTGTGTTTGGGTGTCCTGTTTACTTTCATGTCAAAGATGGTAAGTTAGATCCTAGAGCAAAGAAAACTATCTTTGTGGGTCTGAAAAGTGGAATTAGGTTATAAGCTATGGGATCAGAAAGATAAGAAATTTGTTTTGAGCAGAGATGTAACATTTGATAAGGTTTTTATGTTGAAGTCTACTGACTCTCAGCAAGTAGAGAGTATGGCCAAATAGGTATTGCAGCAGGTGGAGATTGATGCATCTTCACCTAGTCTAGATGGTTATGTATCTAGTAGATTGGCAACCATGGATAGTCAATCAATTGATGTTCTAGTTGAAGACACATAAATAGTGAATACAGGTGATGGAACAAATGATGATGCAGAGAATATGGCTCCATTAGAGGAGCAGATGAATGTTGGTCCTTTGGCTCCGATTCATGAGCCTATTACAACTGGTAAATCTAAATGGAATTTTTTCCCATTGTATTGGCTAAACGATTACATTACCTATGCACTTTTTGTTATTAAAAGTCTTGATGAAGATGTTCCTTCCTCATATTATGGAGCAATCCAGTGCTCCAAGTCAGAAAGGTGGAAGACAGCTATGGATGAGGAGATGCAATCTCTTCATAAGAAATCAACCTGGGTGCTTGTAAAGTTACCTAAGGGTAAGAAAGCGATTGGCGGAAAATGTGTGTTTGCATTGAAAGAAGGATCTTTAAGTGATGAGTTACGTTACAAGGCAAGATGGGTAGCTAAAGGCCCTAAGAGGGAGGGGATTGACTATAATGAGGTGTTTTCTCCGGTTGTGAAGCACTCCTCTATACGCATCATTTTGGCCTATTTGTTACGTAAACGAATACGGAAGCGTGACAATTGGACAAAAAAGATTGAATGTGGTGATAGAAATCGACAAAAAACAAATCAATTAAAATACTTACCAATGCAAAGCGAATAACCAATAGAAGTGGAGATGAGATTTACGTGGTTTGGCGTTAGCCTAATCCACCAAGCAAAAGAGGAGAATTTTACTAAGAAAGAGATAAACAAATAGAGTACAATCACTCACAAACGAATTCCGAAAAATTCACAAACTCTCTCTCACAAAAGAGGATAATTGTTGGTTTGATGTTTGAGAGGGATACTGGTAAGCTTTGTGTGGGTTATGTGGACTCTGACTATGTAGGTGATTTGGATAAGCGCCGGTCCACTACCGGGTATGTATTTACTTTAGCTGGTGCTCCGATAAGTTGGAGGTCTATTTTGCAGTCTACGGTTGCATTGTCTACGACAGAGGCAGAATATATGGCAGTGACTGAGGCTATGAAAGAAGCTATTTGGTTGCAGGGTTTGTTAGATGACTTGGGTATTGTACGTGTAGGGTCAGCTCAAAATTCATCGTGATAGCATGAATGCTATATATTTGGCCAAAAACCAAGTTCATCATGCCCGTACGAAGCATATTGATGTGCGTTTTCACTTTGTCAGAGAAATTTTAGAGGAGGGTGATATTTTACTCACTAAGATAGACACCAAGGAGAACCCAGCTGATATGTTAACTAAAGTGGTTTCTTGAATCAAGTTTCAACATTATTTGAATTTGATTCGTATCTTTCATTTGAGATGATTTGGCTCTTAGGGGCATTGGTGAACTACGGTCGGCTTGATCCTTTAACAAGGGTACGTAGGCAGCCACTGTGTGATACAGTCGTGTTTGATCCTTCGAATATTTGTGCATTGAAGAGAGAATTTGCTATTTGGTTGATCGGCTCAGATTTGGATAAATTTTCACCGAGGTGGAGAATTGTTGGTATACGGTTACCAAATTCATATTGGTTTTGGTTTTGGTTTCCTTTCCTAATCTAAATAGAATTCCAATTTGATACCCACAACCTCTATAAATACGAGACCGGTTTGTGGATTTGTTATGTTCAAGTTTGTAAGAGAGAGTTTGTAAATTTTTCGGAATTCGTTTGTGAGTGATTGTACTCTATTTGTTTATCTCTTGATTAATAAAGTTATCCTCTTTTGCTTAGTGGATTAGACTAACGCTAAACCACGTAAATTTCGTCTCCACTTTTATTGGTTATCCGCTTTGCATTGGTAAGTATTTTAATTGATTTGTTTTTTGTCGATTTCTATCACCACATTCAATCTTCTTTGTCCAATTATCACGCTTCCGTATTCGTTTACGTACGATTACAATTGTTCAAATAGGTAACAGTTACAATTGTTCAAATACGAGGAACTAAATTAGTAAGAAACTTAAATCCTTTTCCTTAGCTCTTCCACATCACTACGGCACTACCCACAATTTCCACGTTAATTTTAGGTTAGCTTGCTGCTTTACCTACACACTAGGCCTCCAAGGCTTACTTACTAAAAAGTTGTCCACATTCACTTTCTGGTCAGATTAGGTGAACAATGATTTCACTTAACTGAAATGAATTGTTCACTGCAATGTGCTTCTAATTTGCCAGCTATAAAGCAAACCCCACACCTCATCTTCTCATATTTTTTATTCTCTTCCCATTCCATGTCCTTAAATTATCAGTTTGTCTTCCAAACATTTTAATTGTATATATATGAAACCCACTTTGAATATCTACTAAACAAACAAAATACAGTATTTGATTTCTCCAATGAGGAACAAGGAACACTTAATAAGAAAATGCACATTTTTGTGAAGGAACACCTTTGAAGTTGCTTTTTTATTTTATTTTATTTTTGTTGGTAAAGGACTAAAGGGCTTCTGTACTTAAATGCCAATGAGAACTATCAAAGTCCAATCTACGATCACCCTTTCCATTATTGTAACTGCAGAGAATCTTTAATAATTTCGCACCACGTGGCGCACCCTGGGCGTTCTCATATAAGTGCTCAACAACAAAGTGCCACGTGTTTATAATCTATTGCCAACCTTTTTAGCTAGTATATTAGTATATAACTACATAACGTTAGTTATTGATCTAAAAGAATCAATTTATTAGTATATCAGCAGCCGACCCATATCATTGGTGGATGTAGGGTAACGCAAGAAAAAACATGCAAAAGTGTGATGAAAAGGAAAAAAATATAGTTTCCATACAACTAAGCAAGTTTATTTATACAATTCTCTAATGGTGTTACAAAGGAGACTTACCTGAAATAGTAATGCACTCTTCTTCGTTGCCTCTAATGTCGTTCCAAAGTATCCCTCAACAGAAATTGTTAGTGCTCTTTATCTTCAAATTGCAAAAGCTAAAAGAAAAGGAGCACTTAGTGTGAGTTTGAGTGCAGAACATACACATTTTAAATTTTACCACAAGAGGCTAGAAGATTGGAAACCTTACTGGTATAGGTACAACACTTGTGTCAAACCAACTCAACATGCCTTTTGGCATATACATTTATCAAAGGATAATAAAGAGTCACTTACAACACCACCCCCACCCCGCGTCCTCTGTCCCAACATAACACCACGCAAATGTCCAATAAGATGCCAGGCTTTGCATCTAATTTTGTGTTTAATGGGTCCTCAAGAAGTAAACAGGTAGCTTTCAAAGGGTAGTTTAAAAAAAATGGTATTTTAGGAGTTTCTAAGCATTATACTTATTAAGTTATAATTCAGTCAACAAACCCCAACTGGCGGCTACACCAGCTCAACCCCCATCTGAGTAGTGTCACGCTGAGGGACATGTTTCGTTGCAGTCCGTCACATTTTTATTATGACAAATATGTCCTACGCCTTCACGGCAGGCAGTGAAATCACTGGCTATGCTGATCTTTCAAACAATGGAGTGGTCAATACAACATATGGCATTGAATTATGATCTGATGCTGAGGGACCGGGAGATAAACCATCAAGTACTAAATATCACATACTATTATTTTTTTAGTCACTATCGACGAGTTCTATTGGTGCATGAGTACTAATAATAGGAAGCACTTTGTGTGTGTGTGTGAGGGGGACTCATAATTTGTACGACATGGATGAAAGAATCTAACGCAGCTAGGACTTGAAAGTTTGAGAAATTCAGGGCTAACCTTGTCTCTTTAGAAGCTAAGGACTAAAGTAGCTTTCAGTCCCTCTTAATAAGAACCGACCACCTTCAATTTGTACTGTCTCATTCTCATGCAACCCCCTTTGCAGGACCACTTTGTTCTTCCCACACCAACAAAGTCAAAAACTCAATCTCTTATAAATTAGAACTCGAAATCATAAAGTGTTTGATCCACGGCTTTTTCCACTAAACTGCTGAAAGGTGATAATAAAACTTCTTTAATGGAAGAAAGAAAGGGACAACAGTACAAGTCTTGTGCTAAACACGTGGATGATAGGACCTTCAAAAGTAGGCAAAAATATATACAAATGCGCTTGATTGCACGGTTTCTTTGTTCTGAAGTGAAAGTGAAGCAAAAGAAAGATACCACTTTACTTGGTTTGACTAAATTTAGTTCTTTAATGGTTTGACATTGCATCTTAGTTGGTCTTACCTGGATTAGCACGTTATTAGAAAACTAGTTCATACAGTAGAATGGAGAGAAAGCAAAAGGGAAAACAATAACTTCCAAGGGTCCATGACCCTATAGAATTCGAGAAAAATGGATATGGAACTGCTTATTTTTCTGTTCAGGATTTTTCGCAGGACAAGAGTCAAATGCGCTCAATTAGCATTTTACTCAAACTTGAATCAGTTGACTAACATGGACGGAGCATGCATTCGACAGATTTTGAGAGTGATCTTACCCAGATGATGAGACGAGTTGACAAGCGTAAGCGTTGACAATGGAAAGGAATTGTATAAGCGTGCAACTACACTGATTACGTGAGCTTCATATCTTATGCAACTAACACCACTTCGCGCATGTAATGACTAATGAGTATCTGTGATTAATTATACTCACACTCAGCATCAGTTCTAAAGCTAAAGAAACAATTGATGCATGAACACGATAAGTAAATAAAATCTATCCGCAAGCAAAATATCAGTGTTTGAGAATATGATTACAATTACTCAGTCGCTACATATAGATTTGGTTAGGTAGAGGCCATAAAATTGTAATAGGAGGAAAGTCTACACTGCATGTAGTAACTAACAGACACTTCAAAGTCAAGCAGCATGTGAAGTATGAACTTGACCTGACATTTAGTTAACCAAAGAGTCACTGGTTTAGTTTATTTATCAAAATGATTATCCTTTTCTCTCCTCTCAAGTCTGAACAAGTAATTATCTCTTCTCTGTCGGGAATTTAGTCGAATAGTTTTTGTGTCTACCGTTGGTTAATTAGTCTATACATGCAACTGACATAACCGTTTTTTTTTTTTTTTTGCGAAAGAGATGTTGAAATATCAATATCGCCGATATATAAAAGGACAGCCCTTAGTTTTCCGATATAAATCATGTAAGTAAAGTTTTGGTCCATGTAATATCGTTTGACTGCAAACCCTGGTATTCAAATAACTAAAAAAGAACAACATATAAGGAACGGAGAGAACGCACCGTGTTTTGGTTCTAGGGATTGCGCACCATACTTTGCTTTTGGAACAAGTTGAAAGAAACAAAAAAGTTACTTAATTTCTCTTCCCTCCATAAATATTGTGTACACAAAAGCCCATGTTAGGTCCACAGAGGGAGGTCCGGTGTAAGCAATACCTATGGGCCTATTGGGCTTAAATCATGGGCCTTCCAATAATTCTCAATCTTTCAGTCTTCTCTCTCTTTATTCTTTTCACCTTGGATCAACATTGCAACTTGCAACTGCCAACTTGCGAGTGTGGATGGGCGCCAGATTTGGATTTTAGACCAACATATTGTAAATCTGCCAGACCAAAGAGAAAGCAAGTCTAAGACATGGTTGTTCTTCTGAGGTGGAGTTGATGTCGATACTTCATAAAAACGGCCTAGAGGCCTATTGTAGCTCCGTGCTCGATTAGCATTAGGGCCAATTTTCAATAGGAGAAAAATATAAAAATTAAAATGCATTTTCTATGTTTCTGTGTGCAAATTTGGAGCTACTATAGAAAATAATGGTGGATGGGGGTGACACAAGGCACGTTCTGGCTGGAACACTATAGGAATGTACTTTCTAAAAGAAGAAACGAAGTTTCCCGTGTCCTTAGGGTGTAAAAAAGGCCCTCAAGCGCTCAGTCCATGGGTCGAAAAAGTTCTCAAATTTAAGCTCTCATGCAATTTGTGGGGCGGCCCGGCCCGGTTTTTACGTTTTGAGGAGAGAATAAGGGCCTAGATGTGGAAGTAAAATCATGACCTCATGAAGCTTAAGGTGGAGGTGTAATTTTACCCCAACCCTCAAAGGCCAAACAAAGCCCGCATTAAGTCCCTCACAACTTTTATATGTAATTTTATTTATATTTTGTTAAAAAGTACGTAAATGTATAAATTAAATAGCAAAATGAAAAATGTGTTTTACATAAATTAGTGCTTTGTGTAGGCTCCTCCAACGTTATATGAAAAATCTAGTTCAAAATAACAAATTGATATGAACCCGGTCATTTTACCATATATAAACAAGAATAAAATATAAATCAGAGTGATGTGATATGATCCTTGGTATATGTTAATGAAGTTTTTAATCAACTTCAACTAATCAGACACAAGTTATTATACAACCTACAACATCACATCATATTTTTGGTTTCATATACACTTCTTATTGATTCATGTAATACATCGGCACATCAAACCTAAGAACGAAACTTTTAAATTTTAGCTAAATTATTAATTAAGTACATTAACCAAAGTCAAGATTGAGAAAACCTATTATTTAATCGTGATAATTAATTTATTGCGTATCAATTTAGCAATATTATAATGTAAATAAAGAGTTTGTGAGAGTAATCAAACCCAGCCTTCTAGTCAGACCCTCAAACCCGGCTCTCTGGCCCAACCCTCAATTATCTAAAGAGAGGGCTGAGGTGAGGGTTGGGGGTTTCACAATTTTAGCATTAGCCCTTAGGCTGAGTCTAATGGTGCATCACCCTCTATCTCCGTTCCACAAAAAAACAGTGTTTTGAGGATGAGGAGTCAATTTTGGTGTTCAATGGTTTGGACTATTCTACACCACTTCGACAAGCAGCGGAATTAAAAAAAAAAAATGCATTCCACGCCACTTCAAGTGGCGCCGTTTGGGATTTTACAAACCACGCCACTTCAAATGGTGCTGTATGAAATTGAAAAATGCATTCCACGCCATTTCAAGTAGCGCCATTTGGGTTTTTACAAACCACGCCATTTCAACTCGTGTGGAATGCACTCTCTATTTTTCAATATTACTCTCTATATATAGAGAGTATTATGGAGATAATGGGCAAAAACCACCGCCACTCCACTCCCTCCACTTTTGAGAGAATGGAGAGCCATTGCACCCAGCCTCATAAGCACGCCCTTTACTACATGAGAGGGTCGGGCTGGCCCGGCCTGACCCATTTCTAGTGTCTCATACTTGTGTTAATTAGGCAAAGCGGGACGTTGGGCTAATATCATAAGAGTCCTATTTTTGATAGACCCCACTAGAAAAGCCCAAACCAAATGAACAAAAAATTAACCGGTTACCACCAGTTCATTCTTTCGTCTTCTTCGTCACTTTCTTCACCTTCTTCAACTTTTTTTTTCCTCATCTCTCCATTAGCTCATTTTCATCTCCCTCATTAACATTTGATATCTATTTTTTATTGTGTTCTTAAATTTAAACAAGATAACTGATATTTTCAAGTGATCTATTGCAGTCACTTTGTAATGCTGGTTGAATTCGAAAAATGAAGAGAGGAGAACTGCAACTTCCTCCACCAGCAACTCCAAGGCATCAAAATATATGGGCCATCATCACATGAACTCATGGACCCACCAAGGAAATGAGTTCAGGTGCATTGATCAATTAGAAGATTAAAAAAAAACACAAGTTAAATATTCAATCAATTTGATAGTGTCATATTGTTATTTGAACTATTACTTGAACTAGTTCCAGTGACTCATGAGGGCCGCACAAATCAATCCAATGAATTTCGCAAAACAAATTCCAACCGATATGTTGTGTCGCCCAAAGTTTGTCCAGACGACCCACCAGTGTCGCCCCAAGGCCAACACCAGCAAACATTTAGACTAACTAGTAACTTGAAATCCCAAACGATTGTGAATTCACGTGACTTTGAACTTGTGGTTTCAAGTTACATATGTCATCATATCATCTTGGTTACATAGGTTAAGTTCAGTCATTCAAATTTCTTGTACCACTCTCTATTAAAAGGAAGTATCAAATTTTGATAAAACTTATCAACTTTTGTTGTTGTTAGGTTTAATAATAGAAGTTTGATTGAAATTTTGTGAGAATGCTTAATGTAACGAATATAATATTGAAGCTATTTGAATAGCATGACATTCTTAATCATAATAAAAAAATTATGATAAACACTACTTAAAATACAAAACTATATTTGTTGAGACATTTATCCCCTCTACATATAATACAAACATGTTTTAGGGTTATTAATTCAATGTATTTGCATCAAGTTTATGATTTTTCATTAATTATTTTTGAGGTTAGTTCAATGTAGTACATTGCATTCAGTTTCTAATTTTTTATTAATTATTCTTTGAGGTTAGTTCAATGTAGTTGCATCAAGTTTCCGATTTTTCGTTAATTATTATTTGAGGTTAGTTCAGTGCAATTGCATCCACTTTATAATTTTTCGTTAGTTATTCATTAAGGTTAATTCAGTACAGTTGCATCCAATTTTCGATGTTTCGTTAATTAGTCTTTGAGATTAGTTTAATGTATTTGCATCTAGGTTCCAATCTCCTGTTAATTACTCTTTGAGATTAGTTCAATACATCTGCATCTAGTTTCTGATTTTTCGTTATTTATATTTTAAAGTTAGTTGAATGCAGTTGCATCCAGTTTTCGATTTCTCGTTAATTATTATTTGCGGTTAGTTTAATACATTTGCATCCAATTTCCAATTTCAGGTTAATTGTTTTTTGAGGTCAGTTCAATGTATTTGCATCCAGTTTCTGATTTCCGGTTAATTATTCTGTGAGATTAGTTTAATGCATTTGCATCAAGTTTTCGATTTCTCGTTTATTATTTGATAAGATTGCATTTGCATCTAGTTCCCGATTTCCAGTTAATTATTGTTTGAGGTTAGTTCAATGAATTTGCATCTAGTTTCCGATTTCCTATTAATTATTTCTTGAGGTTAGTTCAATGCATTTGCATTCAATTTATTATTTATGCTTTGAGGTTAGTTCGATGTAATTACATCCGATTTTTGATTTCCCGTTAACTATTCTTTGAGGTTATTTCAATGCATATTTGCATTTAGTTTCTGATTTCCCACAAATTATTCTATGCGATTAGTTTAATGCAGTTGCATTCGGTTTTTGATTTTCTGTTAATTATTTTTTGAGTTTAGTTCAATACATTTGCATCTAGTTTCTGGTTTCTCATTAATTATTATTTGAGATTTGTTTGATGTATTTGCATACCGTTTACGATTTCCCATTAAATATTTTTCAAGGATTTGCATCCAATTTCTAATTTTCCGTTAGTTATTCTCTGACGTTAGTTTAATGCAATTGTATCCAGTTTCCGATTTCTAGTTAATTATTTTTTGAATTTAGTTTATTGCATTTGCATAAAATTTTCGATTTCTCGTTTATTACTCTTTGAGCTAAGTTATATATTTGAATTCAGTTTTCGATTTTCTTTTAATTATCCAATGTGGTGTGCAATGCCAACTTCTACTATCTATCTGTAGTGTCCTTACAAACATGACATAAAAAATAAATTATGTTTGATTTACTATGTTAGATCATCAAAGATTATCTAGTTCCCGATTTCCCATTAATTATTCTTTAAATTATGCATGACTCACTATGTTGAATCTACAAAGATTATCTACGAACGGGTGTTGTTATATTAATTATTCTAAAAAATATTTGCAAATATACAGAACTATTATATATTAATATTATATTGATCACTCATCCAAATTTCTTATAACGTGAAAATCTCACTCTCCATTAAAAAAAAAACTCACATTTGATAAAACCCTTCAACTTTATTTTGTTGTTTAATAATCATCAAAGATTATCCAGTTCCTGATTTCCCGTTAATTATTTTTTAAATTATGCATGACTCACTATGTTGAATCTACAAAGATTATCTACGAACGGGTGTTGTTATATTAATTACTCTAAAAAATATTTGCAAATATACAAAACTATTATATATTAATATTATATTGATTACTCATCCAAATTTCTTATAACGTGAAAATCTCACTCTCCATTAAAAAAAAAAATTCACATTTGATAAAACCCTTCAACTTCATTTTGTTGTTTAATAATAGAAGTTTGATTGAAGTTTTGTGAAATTGTCTAATAAGGCAAAATTTATATATATTGAAGCTACTTGAATAGCAAGGAGCTACCAATCATACGGAAAGAGATAAGATAAATACAATTTTAAATGCAAAACTATACTTATCGAGACATTCTTACAACATATAATTCAACTATATTTTGAAGTTAGTTCAATGTATTTGCATCTGGTTTCTGATTTTTCGTTATTTATATTTTGAGGTTAGTTCAATGCAGTTGAATCCAATTTTTGATTCCCGTTATTTTTTTTAGGTTAGTTCAATGCGGTTGCATCTAGTTTCTGATTTTTCGTTAATTATTCTTTGCAGTTAGTTCAATACATTTGCATCCAATTTTCAATTTCATGTTAATTATTTTTTGAGGTCATCTCAATGCATTTGCATCCAGTTTCTGATTTCCCGTTAATTATTTTGTGAGATTAGTTTAATGTATTTGCATACAGTTTTTGATTTCTCGTTGATTATTTGATAAGGTTGAATTTGCATATAGTTTTCGATTTCCCATTAATTTTTGTTTGAGGTTAATTCAATGAATTTGCATCTAGTTTTAATTTTTCGTTAATTATTTCTTGAGGTTAGTTCAATGCATTTGCAACCAGTTTATTTTTTAAGATTAGTTCAGTGCAGTTGCATCCGATTTCCGATTTCCCGTTAATTATTCTTTAAGATTAGTTCAACGCATTTGCATCATGTTTCCAATTTATAATTAGTTTTTCTTTGAGGTTAGTTCAATGCAGTTGCATCAAGTTTTCGATTTCCCGTTAATTTAATATTTGAGGGTTAGTTCAATGCATTTGCATCCAGTTTCCGATTTCACGACAATTATTTTTTGATATTAGTTTGATGTATTTGCATCCAAGTTTTGATTTCCCGTTAATTATTCTTTGAGGTTAGTTTAATGTAGTTGTATCCATATTCCGATTTTCTATTAATTACTTTTTAAGATTAGTTTAACACTTGCATTTGCATCCATTTTCCAATTTCTCATTAAATATTATTTAAGGTTAGTTTGATGCATTTGCATCCAGTTTTCGGTTCCCCATTAATTATTCTTTGATGTTAGTTTCATTCAGTATTATATATGTTTTAAAATATTTGTCATTATTGCTTTGCCATTATTTTTTTTTTTTTTTCTATTATATATTTTGTGATGTTATTTTTTGGATAATTTAATTTTTCACATGTAATTATATATAGTTTGGTATATAATTTATTTAAGCCCAACGTCCACTTTAACTGAATCTCGTTATTCCGCCGAATTATATATATATATATATATATATATATATATATATATAGAGGCACATTTTTATGCGCACATTATAGCCATATTTTTCACATACAAATGAATTAAGGTCTGGTTTTTTGTAGAGATGATCTCCCCACCATAAAGATCATTCTCACCAAAAATTATAATATTTGGATATGTCTAATCATATAAAAATTAGTGTTCATTTTTTAGCTTTTTATCTAACGGTCCAAACATTTTGTGAGCATGTTCTAAGGTTAGATTTCTTTGAATGAGCTGAATTTTTATGAGCATGTTCTCCATGGTGGGGAGATTATATCTACAAAAATTCAGCCTTTAATTCAACTTTTAAGTCCACGCTTTTGCTTGGATTAATTTACAATGTGGCTAGAATGTGGCTATAGTGAATGTGCCTATATCCTTCCCGTATATATATAGTGTTGAAAATTTATAAATTTATAAATTTAATTAGAATACATATGTCGTAATTATTGTGGTCAGAATTATGATTTTTGGAATTCTTAACTATGAATAAATGTTTAAATCCCATTGTGGATGGCGCACCAAATCGAAAGGGTTTTAGGAAAATCGTTTTCGGTGGAAACTATTGTTTTTAGCAATTTAGTTTTTTGCCTCATATTTTTTTTTTGTAATTAGTTATATTGTTTAGAAAAAGTTGGAGACTCTGTGAAACTCTATATGAGATTATTTTTTCGTAATTAGTTATAGTGTTTAGAAAAAGTTAGACTCTCTGAAACTTGATGTGATTGTTTTCTTATTTATATCCTACTTTTTTATAAGTAGTAATAGAGTTTAGAAAAAATTGGAGTCCCTGAGAGTGTTCCAAAAAATAGATTGGTGAGGGTATGATAAAACGTTAATTCGTACATTTATTTGGTTTTTTATTCTTTTACTTAAGTCCGAGGTCCACAGTTAAGTCTCAAGTCTGAAGACCAAAGTCCAAAGTCCAAAGTCCAAAGTCCAAAGTTCGTATAGTCGTTTGTTTAGTCAAGTTACTTTACTCACGTGGGTTTGGTAGGATAGGTCGAGTAAGAGATCGTCCAAACCTTAGGGCTCGGCATGGTTCACAACTGGAATTACAACTTTTAGTGAGTAGGATTTTAGGTTTTTTAGTTGGTTTAATTAATTTAACGGAAATATAAATAATGTAAATTACTAACGGTGATTTCGATGTAAATAAACAAAGATAGAGAAACAAGGAGAGGGTTAATCATGCTCATGCAAGAATCATTTTTTAACAGTTTATATTATCACATCACTACAGCTCTAATTCGTCTTGAGTTCATAGACAAATCCGAGACGACGTCGAGTATTGATCCCTAGCGAAATGCCTACATCTCTGAGCCGCATCGCACTAGCATAAGAAGTTGAACTAATATTTCATCTCTGGAATATCATTTCAGCTCCTGGTTTGATTCTACATCAGCTAGACAAATTGGAGAGCTGTCTGACACCAGATAGTCGCGCGTGAGACATTTTGGGTCTCTTGCGAGACTGTTCTGGAGCATCAACACTCCAAATTTGTACAGTCTTAGTCATTTTGGGACCGGATGTCTAATCTACACCTAATTCCTAAGTAGTGATTCTAGAATATTAAAGAGTCAATCCAATTCTCACGGTCATTGAAGGAATAATTAAACTTGATGTATACATTAAATAAATAAATGCAGGACAGAAATTAAACTTGAAAAGAAATGACTTTTATTAAGAAGAAAATGACTTACAATATTTAAGCTGCTGGAATAAAAAGGACGGAATGTAAGTGCTGGAATGAAAAACTAACTAATGCATAAGCTAAAGCATAATTGCTGAAGGAGAATATCTGAATACACCACCCCCCCCATATATATAGGCTGGATGGCTGGAGAAGGATTTAATTGAGTTTTGGCCGTTTCTCAAATTGAGACGAGATTCAAAGTTTTGTCTCCAAGTGAATTCATTTTATCCAAAGTTTTGTTTACGAAACAAAACTTTCATTTAATGTTTTGTCCTTTTGTGTTTTGCTTTTGTCCCTTTGCTCAATTCAATTCAAACATTGAATTGATACATGTCTTTTCCTTCTACAAGGTGGCACAAAATTGTGACTATCACTTGCCACCTGCCTATGCTGGCTCGTCATGCCTTTGGGCTCGCAGAGTGGGTCCACTTAGTGTGTCCAGTGGTGTTGCTGATATTGGTGTTTTTACAACTTTCTGTCTTTGCGTAGAGTTGGTCGCTCTGGCAGTTCACTAGCCAACGTCGATATCTAGATTTATCAGATGTGAGCTTCGGAAGTTTGCTACTTCTTTATATGTGGACCCATTCTGCACTGGTTTTGTTCTTTTGGAAATTTCGGCTCTAGTCAGACTTTGTTGGGCTTCATTGGGGTTGAGTGGGAAACTTTAAATATTCCAGTATTCCCGTACTTCGATGCATGTTTTATCATTATATTCATGTTAACTGCGAAACCATGCAAAAGTACGAAATTATAATTATTACATGATTATTAAACACATAATTGATCAAAATGCTATGTCTCTCGGGGTTTAATATTACAGTTTTGGGTGCTTATCACACCACCCCGAAACAGCACTTTGCTTGTCCTCAAGCAAAGAAGAGACATTAAAATGATAAGTGGTCAAAAATGTGTTGTCATAAGCTAAATCTCTTTTCGCAGAGTGCGTTGCATTGACCGTATGCAACAAGGCCTTGAACCACTAGGAATTCCCTAGTGGACGAGTTATAGCCTCGTGAGAGTTTTCCAGAGAAGATACTCACAAACTTTGTTTATACTACAACGACTCAGTAACAAAGGCCTATTTCCTAAAATAATCTCAGGTATCTAGACATCTCACTAGCGGGGGAAACAAGGATTTAATTCTTTCAAAATTTAAGTTAATATATATACAATAATCAAAACATCTACGTATGAGCATGCATGCAGTGATCTTATAATGAAATGTACGAGCAGGGCCATTTCTGGATCCTTTGGATAACGTCCTTAAGTAGGTTCTCACAGGTATGTGTCGAAACACAATTTCTCTCTTATTTTTCCACCCAAGTTTTGCTATCTCCAGTGTGCAGTGGGCACACATTTCCTCACATACTCAATGACAATCAGAGGAGCTGAGGTTGAGAAGTCACAACTACTATTTATTATCACACTATCCTACTCCTAATTGAGCTAGAGGTCTTTATTAGGTGTTATGGGGCTTAGGAGATAGTGTAGAATAAAATAGAAAATTCAAAAAATTTGATAAGTATGAGAGAATAAGGTCTTCGAGATATTTATATTAGAGAAATCCTTTTTCTTTCTTGCTTCTAACATTGGTTTCCATACTTGCTTTTGTATTCCCTTTTGATTAGATTTTTTTTTGGGGGGGGGGGGGGGATTCTAACTTTGATATTTCTTTTGATTTTTGGAAACATATTTCTATTTTCCTTTTTCTTTTCTTCTGAAACATGTAACTGATTTTGGTTTGTGACAAGGGTTTTCTCTTCATTTTTCTGCACTTCATCCTATTTCTCATACTCATCATCTAGGTAGGCTTATTTATTTATGGTCAATACATGGGTAATGAATTTTTGGTGAAATAGAAAGGGTTAATGAAAGGTTCAGTGGGGCGACTAGCGGTAATTTTTTTTTACAGATGTGAACTTTTGGCTATATCGATCAAAGAATGCCTAAATTCTCGCCTAGGATTTGGGTAGTGATCAAGTAAGTAGACGTGTGAACTTCTCTATTCGGAAAAACTACTCCTCTGTGTCATTACTCACATATCACACATTTTGAGGCTTTCTGGTTAGATTCTTACAGGATATGGAAACTAAATTGTCTAACCGTGGGTCCCAGAAACTTACTGCTGTGTACATTTAATGATAGTCAGTGCATGAATGCTCATGAAAAGATGTAAAAACTATTGTATACGTAGTAAATTAAGTTTCTAAGAACAAGTCCTAATTCTGATGCTAGGGTGAGATTTCTAAATATTTTCCATCACAGAAAAGGAAACGAGAATTTGTCACTAAATACGTTTATTTAGACATAAATTAAACTATATACAACTATGCATGCTTAATTTTTGCGAAAGGTTCTCACCACCCCCAAACAGTTGGACGCTGTGTCCTCAAAGTGTTAAGAGGAAGAAAGAGTATACCTGAGAGGCTTTTAGCAAAAATATAGCTGACATCTTCCACAAAAATTTATTGTAACATACTATATATTATACATTATAAAAGTGAAAGCACATTGTTAGATTGGCACACTGTTAGGTTATTTATTTATCTCACATCAAAACATAAAACAAATATGTACATTCATCAACTCACATTTCCCCAACCTTGAACTGGGGGGTAGTCCATCTTTGCTTTGTCCCTGTAGAAATGCCATTCCTTTGCATCACGCCAATCTATCATAGCTTCCCAGACTTCGCTCCACTTCCTTTTCTTTGCAGTGTCCAGATGAGCTATCATTTTATCATCATTAGGGAAGGAACGCACTTTCTTTAGATACCTTGCAGGGCGTCGCCATGTCCGAAATCGCAAGGAACGAATGATCTTGTTGGTTGGACACATAGAGTCGACCTTTACCCAGTCCTGAAAGGTGGCCGCAAACTGTGGGAAGTACGTCCTCACTATCTTGCATCTTGTGCGGATCGGCAAGGTGATATAGTCTTTGCCGAAAATACCGAGCCTTTCTTTAGGTTCTCAATTACTAGGTCCGTGATGTCGGGCGCGGTATGTTCTTTGGGCTAGTGCATGGAATGTCTTACAAAGTGACTTTGATGCGATGGAAAAATGCCAATCCCCATGATGTTTAGAAGAATAAATAACATGGCGTTCCAACATTCATGGTCATACTGGCAAGTCGAATAGTAAAGTCCGCCATCGCCATTTACATTCCCCGACCAAGGCCATCGCCATAACGGGCGGCAAATTTTTCCCAAGAATAGTCGTTAAAGTTGTTTTCTACCATGTATTGGATGGGGATGTCTGGCTGAAAAGGAGGAAGGTCTAGAGCCATATCAATTGTTGGCTCGTAAAATGAGTGTCGGGTGTTACCAATACGGATTGTAAATCCGTTCAAAGGGAAACCCTATACAGCAGGTAGATCTTCCATATGATCGTAAAAATAAGTTGCCAAACCTGGGAAGTATGTCTGCTCTGGGTGTAGAATAAGAGAGTTCCAACCGACTCGAGTGATGTAGTCTCTAAAAAGATGTCCATATCTGCGGAGAATTCAAAGAACGAATGGAAAGATTGTTCTGGAATCATTTTTGGAGCTTCCATTGTAGAAGATGTGTGAGAAAAGATGCTACTTGTTAGACAAAGATAAACAAATATTAGAATATGATGAGAATAATTAAGGAAAAAAAAAATTACCATAGGGAAATTGCACTATATTTAAAAAATTAAAAAGAAAATGATACAGAACATAAAATTGCAAAATTTAAATTGTGTCATGAGCCCAAGTAACGGCGAGGATCCTTTTGTGAAAGGAATCCATTTATAAGATCTTCGATGCCATCAATTCTGGCAACAGCTCGTTGCATAATTTCACTCTGTGTCTGGTAAATCTCGGCATGGTTCTCCATTATGAGAGTGTGATTTGCCAAGAATAGGTTGTGACTGTGCAAGAATTGTGCTTGTTCCTTTTCCTGTATTGTCCGCAGGTCGTGAAATTTAAGGAGACTGGTGATGATAATGTTTTGACGTTTGTATAATGTCATCAGTCCTTGTTGAATTAAACGAAGGCCTTCCATAGGATTAAATATATTGCTTAATGCATTTTCAGTAATATGTTGTCAGCGGAACAAACTTCTTCGGTTTCTGTATTGACATGGTTTTTTGCAACGTCGGGATTCCAGAAATCGTTCCTGCAAACTGAGTAAATGGTAAGAATGTTAGCTTTTCTAAGAGGTGTATTAGGAGAAGTACTAGAAAAACCCTAACCTATTATGATAAGTGTCACAATGGTAGGCAAAAGAGCTGCCTTTTTTCTGGCAAAAATCATTGCAGTTAGTCTACAAGACCCATAGTAGATGGAGGAGGGGCTTTGTTATTTCGGAAGTCTTAGACGTGCCGAGCACATTATGAGCCAGCCATTGGATCACAGATAATTGGTTCCTTTGCAAGGATCGCTGATAAACAACACGGTTTTTCTGTTTGTATTCATCGTGAAGGATAGTTGCAAACATCAGATGTCTAATATTGTCGAATGGTGAATCCTGAAGATGTATCCCTTGGTTTGTAATGAGAATTTGAAGTACCTCGGAGATAATTTCCATAGTCAATTCACGCTCGCATCCGTTTGCACGGACAAAGAATTGCCCGTTTTGGAAATAACCATGTTTATAGAACAATAGGACCAATTCTCTGGAAAAAAAATGCCTGCTTATGATGTAAAAGAGGGTACCATCCTCGACGTAAAATTTCTGTGTCAAAAAATGGATGAAAAAGACCGTTTTGGAAATTTTCCATAAAATTTTGCTCGGGCACGAAAATTCGAGTGAGGGCTATTAAGGATGGAAGGGTAAAAAAAAAATTTAGTGGAAAAAGGGAAGTTGGTATTTAGGGTGTCTATCCTTGTTATAAATAGGCACCAATCCGAAGATGTAGAAAATACGGATCGAGGTGTCACAGGGTAGTTAGACCACGTGTATTTTCTAAAATATGGCGCAAAGTGTGGATGAGAAGAATGGGGCATGTGACTACAAAGAGTTTTTTTTTTTGAAAAGAAATAGCATAAGTAGAAGGCAAAGGAAGATGTAAATATATTATTACAATAAGATATAAGCATGTATAGAGGATTGGAAACACATCATAATGATACGTGAAATAAAATACAAACCTAAATATTAGATATAATTATATGCCACATTAACAACATTACTATAATAAAACAACCGAGCATGAAGACTTGAGTAGCATATTCAATCTGCTGCTGCTCAAACTTTTCTAGTGCATCCATGAATCTTGAAACTTGGAGTGATCTAAAAACGATTTTTAGAATAAAAAGTGGAGAGGGGAGAAAGTGAAAGGAGTGAAATGTGAAGAATGTATTGAACTTATTTATAGAAGAAAATTGAGCCATTTTCTGACCGTTTTTAGATGTGATTTCATGACAGTTTTCTGACTGTTTTTAGGATGCGATTTCATGCCGTTTTTAGGATGCAATTTCATGACCGTTTTCTGACCGTTTTGCAAAACGTTGGTTTACGGTAAAATTTTGCCGTTAATTGTGACGTTAAAAATATATGTATATATTTATATATATCTGTATATATTTTTATTACTAATATTATTATATATGTTTCTACCTATATAATATAATATAATATTGGAGATAACTAATATACTATTTAACAAGGCAGAAATTTTGGAGAATGTAGGAATTGACAGACATCCTAAGTTCGAAAATAAAAATGCAAACACGTAAATAAAATATCCGACATAATTAATATACAAGAACGGTGAAAATAAACTTTCTACTGAGAATCCTCGGGGGCTGCAGGAGAATCCTCAGGGGCTGCAGAAGAAGAACCAGGAGTCCTGCGACGTCGTGCAGGACGAGCTCTTGTGGAGGCTAACTGCTCCTGGATATCTCCTAGAGTATCCAACACCTGGGCCTGAAACTGATGCTGGTTTGCCATGAACATTCGCTGGAACTTGTTCTGGCGAGTAGTCATTTGGTCCTGAAATGCATTCATGGAAGCTCGCATTTCCTGCTGAAATTCGCCCATGCTGTCTGTCAACGCTCCGTGGCGAGTGGTCATGTCTGTCCTTAACTCGCCCAAGGCATGTTTCATCGATACCTGGCAAGTGTACATGTCTCTCATGCCAATGTTTATAGCACGTAAAGCATCCATAGGGTGACTCATCTTACTCATAGCAGTCTCATCAAAGTAGGGTGGGTGAGATGGGCCTACGTTAGCGTGCTCAGCAGCCATTGGTGCTGTGGGTTCCCAAGGGGTCAGTATGCATTTCTTGAAGACAAGCATGTTCTCATATTGTGGTATAGGGAGTAGTGGGGTGGCGGATAGAAAACCCAAATTAATCATAACTTGCGTTACAAGAACGGCAAGAGGGGCTGACCTAAGAGTGGCATGCGTAATAATATCAAAAAGAAAGGTAACTATGCAGAAGTTACCCTTTCGCTCTTGGAGGATCCAGAGAAGGTAAAGGAAGGTCTTGTTGATGTCCGAGGGCTTCGAGGTGCCAATGACGTTCAGTCCCAGCCATTGAGTCACACGGCTACCGGTTCCATCGCGACCGAAATACCGATACCCATCTATGTTGTACTCTCCCTCGATTAGCGTGTCGAGCATTAGGTCGTAAGTCCGTGGGTACACGGATTGCTGCTGAGTCAGCACGTGGTCGACCAGAGGAATGCCCGTGATCCCGAAGATCAAAATAGGTGTGACTTCGTGGCGCACACCCTCGACGGTAACCCAAAAATGGTCGCCATTAAAGCTCCCATTGTCGTAAAATTTCATCACCAAATCCTTAGAATAAAGCCCGCCATTAGCATATAACAAGTACTCCCATCCTCTAGAGTGAATTTCATTATCAAAGAATGGAGCAAACATCCCATTTTCGAATAAATTTCCAAAATTTTTCTCCACACAAATTCGCCTGTTTCCGGCCATTACTGCTCTTAGGGAGTGGCTGGCTATTGATTTATGATGAGGGGGAGAAATGGGACTTGCTGACGGAAGGGAATTGGAGTCGGAGTTGTAGGAGTCGCGCGCGAGACATGGATATAACGTGGGCTTGTCTCGTGCGAGACTTAATCGAGAGGGGACAAGATCCAGATATTTGGGAAGACGAAGTGTGTGATGGTGACGCGTGTGGTTGGGTTTGTCGAGTTTAAATGGCCCGAGATTTCGAGATTTGGTTGGGCCAAAAAAATTTCCCAAGCCCAAATCAAGCCTAAATCCCGATTTAAGCCTAAAAAATCTAAACACTCACCCACGACTCGTTGGACTCCGAATTGGATAAACGAGATATCGAAATGATCGGCACAAAAAGTGCTATCCAATTATATGAGTCATTCTCAGAGGTCACAAGAGTTTGAAAAGAAAGGAAGGTGTTTTATTTATAAACAAATGTTTTATTTATATACAAGGGAGATTACGTGAAACACACTGGATGTCCAGAAGAGTTAACATCTAAATTCATAGGCAACTGTCATGTCGGCTCTGGAGTGAACCCAATCCAGCCAGACTGTGGCTTTACCCTTATGTATTATGGGGTTAGGGGCAGGACGGTACCATCCTGGATTGTGCGCGCTACGGTCTAATAATATTGCCCTTATTACATAAGACTATCCTCAAACCGCCCCAAAGGAAACTCAAAGTAACCAATTATAGGGGTTAGTCTGGTGGAATCCATTGCCCATTTGTGTTCCAAGTATGCAACATCCGAGGTTGAACACAAATCTCTATGGGTACAACTTAAAGCACGGGGAATTTGTTTATAAAGGGCAACAATATACACATATCTACAAGGTGAGTCTTTTAACATCAGATCCTTAAGACGAATCGAGTCTTTTATTGTCAGATTCTCAAGACGTTTGTGAGTCATTTAATGTCAGATTCTCAAGACGATTTCCAACCCGTAGGAGAAACGGCTCGGCGGCGAAGATTATCCTGCACAGCTGGTGTCAGATAAAAGTATACCTTAAATTGGCTAATATCGGATAGGAAGGCAAGACTGACATAAGGGTGTTTGACAATGCATACACCATCCCATCTTTCACAAGACGCCGCTTTTTTAGCAAAAGTACTACGACCATTCCCTATTCGTGATGAGTGAGACTTACACCAAATGATTAGCTGAAGTTCGCGAGGCAGAGAATAGAAAAGGGAAGAGAAGGAAGGAAGTGAAATTTTGGGTACCCATTGTTTACCGACAGGCACATTTGCTCGTGTTGTAGAAGATATTTATACTTAGTTCTGAAATAGAGTTTCCGTGGACTAAGGTTTCGGCGCTTGCAACCACACACTTCAAAGAACTTTTGAGATCATAAAATAGAAGATGGTCCGGCTACCAAAATGGCGTACCCTCTATAGAAACAAGATTGAGTACACCAAACGAAACATCTAGCCTATAAAGACCGGATCCTAAAGAAGAGTCTGTTCAATATCTGGGGAGCGTAATTCGTGGTAATGTTTTAGGCGTTGTCCATTAACTTAAAATTCGATGTTATCTTGTGGATTAAGCAAAGAGATTGCCCCATAATGTGTCACAGCTGACACAATAAAAGGACCAGACCATCGTGTTTTCAATTTACCAGGAAAAATATGTAATCTGGAGTTGTACAGTAAAACCTTTTGGCCAATTTTAAAATCCTTATACAAAATGTGCTTGTCATGCACTCTTTTCATATTAGCTTTGTAGGATTTCGAGAGATCATAAGCATCACTCCGAATCTCCTCAAGCTCATTTAATTGCAGTTTTCGCTTCTCGTCTGCCTCGTTGATATTGCAATTGAGGCTTTTGATGGCCCAAAGAGCACGATGCTTAAGTTCAACTGGCAGATGACAAGGTTTTCCAAAAACAATGCGGTAAGGAGACATCCCAATAGGTGTCTTAAATGCTGTTCGGTATGCCCACAAGGCATCCGATAAGTGGAGAGACCAATATTTTCTTGATGGATTGACAGTTTTCTCCAGAATGAACTTTATCTCTCTGTTAGAGACTTCCACTTGGCCACTCGTTTGTGGGTGATATGGAGTAGCAACTTTGTGAGTAACTCCATATTTTTTCATTAAAAACCCAAAAATTTTATTACAAAAGTGTGTACCCCATCATCGATGATAGCTTTGGGGACACCAAAACGAGAAAATGTTTTCTTTTACAAATTTCACGACAGTCTTATGGTCATTTGAGCGACATCATGAAAGTGCCTCAATCCATTTGGACACATAGTCTACAAAATACTAGAATGTAGAGAAAACTTTGAGAAATCGGGAAGGGTCCCATAAAATCAATGCCCCAAACATAAAAAATTTCCACAATCAAGATAGGATTTAGGGGCATCATATTGCGTTTTGTAATTCGACCTAGGTGCTGACAACGAATGTAGGCTATGCAATGTTCGTGTGCATCGCGAAAAAGGGTAGGCCAGTAAAAACAACATTGTAACACCTTGGCCGCAGTTTTCTTTCCACGGAAATGACCTCCGCAAGATTGTTCATGGCAAAATGATAATACGTCGGTGTGCTCTCAGTCAGGAATGCATCGATGAATGAGTTGGTTGGAACAATATTTAAAGAGGTAGGGGTCATCTCAGAAATAATATTTTACAGTGGATAAGAACTTTTTACGATCGGGACTTGACCAAGAGGAAGAAACTTCCTCAGTAACTAGGTAATTAATGATATCCGCAAGCATTCATGGAGATGAGAAAATATAGTACAAATATTCGTCCGGGAGGAATCACATATGAATCGTAATTACTATCAATGTCACCAACTTGGTCAGCCAATTACTATCAATGTCACCAACCAGCCCTTTTTCTCGATAAATGGTGGATGATCCAACTAGGTACATTTTCCAAAGCATTCCTTTCTTGTCAGATAATCTTTGATTTCCGAGGATGAATTCTTGCAAGAGAAGGATCCAAAATGAATAATCGCTATTTCACACAAATAATCCAAATGGATCAAAAAGCTTGTTTGCAATTGAAATTGAAGTCGAATACCGCATCCTTAAGCAGGAGGTTGGTTAAGGGTTGAGCAAGTTTAGAAAAATCTTGAATGAATCGCCTGTAAAATCCAGAGTGGCCTAAAAAGGCACGGATATCACGAACTGTACTTGGGAAAGGTAGCTGATATATGCTTGTTTACTACTACTTAGAGGTTTGAACTCTCCAAATTGATGCAAAAGCACTCAAAGTTCCTTACTCACGATCTTCGCTTTAGAGAGTTGAATAAGGATTCGAACTAACTTAAAGTTTAGAACAACTACAAATTGGATGTTACAATAAAGGGAACTAAGGAGTAAGGTTATACTATTAATGCTAGGTTTTCCTTCCTACACAAACATTAAGAAAGACATTAAAGTTTGAAAACATGCACTTAATACCAAAATAGAGATTTGAAAGAAAAGGTGGAGAGTTAATCCTCCTCATGTGAAACTATCATTAGTTGTTGATTTGAAAAAGGTTATTTGATCCTTCCTGGACTCATAGACAAGGCCCTAATGGAAGTAAAGATTTGATCCCTAACATGTATGGCTCACTTAAGAGCTCACACATGCTAGCAAGTGGAACTAAGCAATGACTTATCTCTAAGCTCATTGCTTTGATTCCTAACTAGACACTACACCAACTATCATTTTGGGATAGGGTGTAGAGCTAGTTGTTCTTCCTAACAACCTACCAAACCAACAAAAATTGATTTACCCTCACATGAGTTGGATTAACTCCCCAAAAGGGAAGTTAGCTCATGATCCTTGGGACAAGGATTTATAAACTAAAAAAACAAAAGAGAGATAGAGAAAGGAAGAAGATAAACAATCAAACTCACTGATATATTTATTTTCTAGAAGAAAACAAGTGTTTCCTCCATTAAAATTATTACAAGCTTCTTACAAAAACTAAAAACTAACTTATGATTTTTTTCACTAAGGAACTAAAATAATGCCATGTGAGGAAAATAAGTCAAGGGAGTAAATGGAGTGTCCCCCACCCTTGTCTAATTTCTTCTCCATTTGAGAGAAATCTCATTTCCTCCCACGTGAATCATCAAACCACATTAATTCATTTTATCCACCACATTAAAACAAAGTGACACCTTGCCTTTTTTTTTCACTATTAACACCTAATCTAATTTATTACATGCAAGGTGTCAACTTTGCACCAATAATTTGTTATTTTTGTCTTGACATGCTCCATGATTGATGACTCATCCAATCTTGTGGCCCCACATAGTGGGCCCATGTGCAGTCCAGTGGCGGTCCGGTATTTTGGGCAGTTTTACAACTTCCCGCCTATGCGTAGAGTTCATCGCCCTGATTGTCTGAGCAGCTCTCTTGTCGCATTCGGAGTCCTGGTTCAAGAGGTAGGAGCTTTGGAAGTTTGATGCTTCTGTGCGGATTTGGGAGAATTCATATATACGCCGTTCCTCGTGCTTTATTGCGGGTTTAACCAATATTTCCATGTTTACTGCAAATACCTGCATAAAAGTATGAAAACATATTTATTTCATGATTATTAAACACATAATTAACCAAATTTATATGTCTCAATGGGATTTCATAATACACTTTTGGGTGCTTATCAGTAGCTGTCACGCCCCGAGACCCAACACACATCCCGAGGACGAGGAGTGAATCTCGAGGCCGACACCATCCCAATTCTAACAAAATTTTGGCAGAGTTTCCTTTGTTTAATCGACGTTTCGTATACTCAAAACCTGTCATAAAACCTGGACATCGCATAATAAATCCATCCAACACCTATATATATACAATCTTAACTTTCTAAACAACAGTGGTGTATCTACCTACATTTCCACAAAATGCTTAAGAGCAACTATTTACAATACATCGAGTAAATACATCCAAAACGAGCTAACTCTCAATATATACAACAAAATAATGAAATAGACTATCTCTATACAACCCAAAATATGAACTTGACTCTGTCCCTCGTCAAGCATGGGGGAACCCACCCAAATCCCCATAACCATCATCCTCGGTAGTAGGGAAAGTCTCCTCTGCAACGGGCTTGGCTGAAATGTTAATATAGGATGAGCAAAACAACTATGCCCAGTAGAAACGAACATAACCAATAAATAGTCTACTTATAGAAAACATTTAAAACATGCAGGGTTTCTATAATAATATCCAAATATCATGACTATATAATACATCACTAACTAGTAGAAATCATTTCGACATGCTTCGTTAATATTCAAAATATAGTTTTTCACAATCATCATACAACTATTGTGGCCACTGCATCCTATTAGAATGGTGAGGGTACGACTGGTACTCAGCTCCAGTCACAGGCATATCTCAGTTCAGTACTTTCCAGTGTGAACCATGCACTATTGTTTTCCTGATTTTATCGGTAAGGATCTGAAATGCCGTTATTGTGTTCGTACACACAAAATCCCCAAAGCTTTTAGGGCTCAAGTGGGCCCTGTGACCACGACCCCCATACGGGCTGTCACCTAACTTACGGTGGTGGTCAACCGTTCGACGACTGCAGACTGCTCAGGATCCTGACACACATCCAGGAGTGGACTAAACTTTCACTCCTCGCGTCTACACCTCAACGAGGTAACATGTAACCTCACACAAGCTAAACACCATACAGCGTGACACGTACAAGCATGGTTATCTAGAAAAGTAGAAAAGGAATTCTCGGACTACATCCAGTGGTGCATCCCTTTAAAGGTGGCCCACCACCTCGAAAGGTATACACCACAGTTGGAATCTTAGAGCGAACTGCCGTCTCCGGAAATGCGAAAACAGTTCCTTCTTTATAGGAATTCACAATTCCTTTTCTAAATCCCCTCGTGATAAGCATAGTAATATATATATATATATATATATATATATATATATATATATATATATATATATATATATATTACCGGTCATTTCCAAATACTATAGTTACATATTTAGTTTTTCTTTTAAAACTGTTGGTTCTGTATGTGTGAGTTCCTGGATTTCCCACAATCGAGTAAACGCAACCTATGACTCCCAAACGGGCCAGTCATAGTAAATGACAACCGATGATTCCCAAACGGTGAATCATCGTAAATAACAACAACCATCCCAGGACAATCCAAACCTTACACATAGTTACAAACAACCGGAAATCCTTTCCCATTACAAAAATCCATCTCTCTCTCTCTTCTCACCGGACAAGAGACGAGAACCCTTCCCAAAACCAGTTTTACTCTTTTAACAAAGAAAACAATCCTAACTACCCGATTTCACAAACTCATTTCTTTTCACACAAAAGCTATCCATATACTTAGTTTATATCGAGGAAAACTACAATGCAAAAAATGAATATCATATATATACATGCATGGTTGATACACAAACTATCTATTACCAATTTAAACAAATCAAATCATGCATGAAAATAAGCATGCTATATATTGCTATGTAGGTTCCTACCTTAGCAAGCTCCGTTCTCCTCAAGCCCACTTAACCGAATCGAGCCCACTTAACCGAATCCACTCGTATTTACTCCTATAACATCATATATACACATTGGTCATTATAATTTATAACTAACGAGAACTCTTATCTAACTTAAGCCGAGAAGAATCTCAATGCTACAAATTTGGTCTCAGTAAATATTTTCCTCTAACGACTGTCAACAGCGCTACATGCCATTTCTAGCACTGTTACTCTGACGGTCTCCGTGGCCTTTATGTCAATACCACTCCTATCAATTCCACTAACGATTAGGATTTTTCCCAACTCCAACTACAAACAAATTCCACTCTTCAATTCACCTTAAATCTAGAAATAATTACGGGGGTGTTCCTTATCAATCGTTCATCAATCGACCTAATCCTAAACAAGTATATAACTAACATAAACTTCTCTAAAATAGAGGGAATATATATAATTCTTACCGAAGTCGAAGAAGAACACTCCTAGCTAGTCGCTCCAATCGATATCGCTCAACTGAATCTTCTCCAAACAAGCTACTGTCGACATTCAACAACCAATTTCAATTTTTTTTTTCAATACATCACAATCCCATCGAAATCGAGTTTAAACTATTTAATTGAGGCGAAAATAACTCACCTTTCACTTTGATTTCGCTTGGTAAGCTAGAATTTCAAGGAGATTCGAATTCTCCCATTTCAATTTAGTGTTTCTAGGGATTGGGTGTTTGAATTTTGGGTTTGGATCGATTGAATTTGGGCGAATTGACTTTCTCTCTCTTAGGGTTTAAGTGGTTGCGAAATTGGAGAAAAATTTGGGTTTGTGCGATTTTGTTTTACTGTTGGTTTGGTTTTTGGTTTGTGCAATACAATTTTTTTTTGTCTTTACTTGTTTGCTAATTAAGGCCCAAACCCAATATGCCCAAATTAGGCTTAAAGTCCTAATTAACTTCTAACCACCCACTAATTTGACTTAGCATCTTAATTATTTTTTTGGCCCAACCAGCTTAATTAATTTCCTACATTCTATCCCACCGCAGGCTATAACAATAACCCACTCATGCGTGTAAGCTATTAACTCGTGCCAGCTTCGAACGCAGAAAGCCGCTAACCGACATTTTTGTCAAATTTTCGTATGTGAGTTGCTTACCTAACGTGGCTTATGAGTCGGAGTTAAGTTTCATTAAGTTATGTAACCCCGACCGACCAATTACATAAATGTCCCTAGGTTTGCTATGAAATTTATGAAAATACCCTTAATGAGAATTTGAGTCTTTATAGTAGCGAAGCAATTTTAACAATTTTAGCTTTATCAACCTCTATCCCGTCTTTCGAAACGATATGACCTAGAACAAGTCCTTTGGTAACCATGAAATGACACTTCTCCCAGTTAAGTACCAGATTTTTCTCTTCGCAACGCGTTAACACTTTAGAAAGGTTGGATAGGCAGTCATCAAAGGAATTTCCATAAATAGAAAAGTCGTCCATGAAGACTTCCATATAATGTTCCACTATATCACTGAAAATGTGAAGCATGCAGCGTTGGAAGGTGCCTGGGGCATTGCAAAGACCAAAAGGCATTCGTCTGTATGCAAAGGTTCCAAAGGGACATGTGAAAGTTGTCTTTTTCTTGATCGTATGGATCGATGACAATTTGGAAGTAGCCGAATAGCCATCAAGAAAACAGTAGTAAGCATGACCGACTAAACGTTCTAGCATCTGGTCAATGAATGGGAGAGGGAAGTGATCTTTACGTGTTCTGGCATTAAGTTTACGATAGTCAATGCAAATTCTCCATTTTAATGGAATGCAAGTGGAGATGCATTCACCATTTTCATTTTGTACAACTTGAATGACGGACTTTTTAGGAACAACGTGGACAGGACTAACCCAATCACTATCAGAGATAGGGTATATGATACCTGCATCAAGTAAATGTAAAACTTCCTCTCTCACCACCTCTTTCATGGCAGGGTTAAGGCGACGTTACAGTTCTCGTGATGTCTTTGAGCCGTCATCGAGATGTATACGATGCATGCATACGCAAGGGTCTATTCCCTTGATATCATCTAAGGACCAACCGATAGTGGAGCGGTGTTCACGAATGACACGAATCAAACGTGCTTCTTCGTCGGTAGTTAAGTGAGCAGAAATTATTATAGGGTGACTACCATCGGGATCAAGATGCACGTACTTCAAATAAGAGGGTAGATGTTTTAAATCTAGAGTTGGAGGATTGGGGATTAAGGATTCGTGAGCGACCGTCTCTTTAATGGAAAAGATCGAGTCCGGTTCTTCTGAATCAGTTGGCACCGCAGTAGTAGGATCAAATAGTGGTACTGACTGTAATAATGCGTGGACATCCTTGATGTACGAGTCATCGCCAAACTCAGGATTATCAAAAGAAAGAAATTAGTGTATCTCATCTTCGGGAAAAGAGTTTGTGAAATAATCGTGTGCCAGGCTATCAACCAAGCTAATCTCACCCTCCATTATAGGATCGAGAAATTGTTTCATTAATTTGAACATGTTGAGTTCGATAGAAAGGTTCTCGAAAGACAACGTCATCGAAGCGTCCCGATAATTTATGAGAGCGTTAGCAGTTGCAAGAAATGGACGTCCTAAGATAATAGGAATGGAATCACATGCCACTTCGGTATCTAGAATGACAAAATCAACAGGGTAGTAAAAATCTTGGACCTTGACGATGACGTTTTCTACTATGCCCTTTGGGTACTTGATGGAGTGATCCGCGAGTTGTAGAGTCATATTGGTAGGTTTTAATTCATAAAGACCTAACTGCTTAAATAAGTAGTACGGAAGCAGGTTAACACTGGCGCCTAGGTCTAAAAGTGCGGTAGCGGTATACTTGTTGCCCAACGTGCATGGTACAGTTGGTCTACCTGGGTCTTTGTATTTAACCACACCATTGGTAGTAGTGATTGAGGGAAACTGCTCAGTGAGGAACGCTTGTTGAGGAACATTCGTACGTCATTTAGTGGTGCACATGTCCTTCAAAAACTTGGCATGCTTGGGCAAATGCTTAAGCGCATCTAGAAAAGGTAAGTTTATGGTCAAATTTTAGAAGGTTTCACGGATCTCATCGAAATGTTCGTCATGTTTGTTCTTTGCCAAACGGGCAGGGAACGGAGCTTTTGGGCGAATCGAGCATAAGGATCAGTGGCGTCTTTCCCTAGGGACGTGGGTGTAGATTTGGAAGGAACAACTTCGTCCGTTATAGGTTGTGAGGTAGGAGTTGGAAGGACGTTAGTCGTGGCTTCCGTCGATTCTTCGTCTGGAATACGTATGTTATTGTCGATGGTTCGGCCAGAACGAAGAGTGGTAATGACATTTACCTCACCTTGGCTTGGATTACTAGATCCTAGTGCATTGTTGAGTTCAAATGCAGTGTTTGTAGGCTTAGGGTTTGGAATTGCTTGGCCAGGGAACACGCCCTTTTGACTTTTATCTTGTGATAACAGCTGAAGAGACTGTTGGATAGGTGCTACGATTTGATTCTGTTGATTCATGTAAGTCAGAAAAGTTTCAACTGTTTTATCGGCAGTGGATTGTACCAGTGGAGCAGTAGGAACAAGTTCACGGTTATTGTTTACAGGTTGATTTTGGTAGCCATATCCTTGATTAGCGGGAACAAGGTTGCGGTTGTTTTGGTACCCTATATTTGCATTGGGAAAATTATTTTGCCCTTGCTAAAATTGTGGAGGATTTTTTTTGACTGTAGGAATTGTAGTTTGCGGGTGGTCGGGCAGAAGTGTTGTTGACACCTGGAAAAGCTTGTTGTTGGGCAGGGGGTGCCCAAGCCAAATTCGGATGTTGTCGCCTAGGTGCATTAGGGATGTTAAATGCATAAGCCTCTTCAGAAGATTGAGGAGGGAACTCGTATACCAAAGGACAATAAGAATCGGCGTGCTCAAGACTTAAGCAAAGAGGACATAGGGAAGTGTTGGCAGCCATGACCTGTTTGGGTTTCTGATCATTTACTTGAACCGAAAGAGCATCGACCTTTTTGTTTAGGGACTTGATCAGGGTTTTTGATTCCGGATCGGGTTTGACCTCAAACATAGACATAACTTTGGTAGGAGTGTCTTTAGAAGATCTAGAAGAATCAGTGTTTCCCCAATGGGTGCTTCGTGAAGCCTGTTTATCAAGGAAAGTGTATGTTTCAGTAGCGCCTTTGTCCATGAAACAACCGCCATTCATAATATCTAATGTTTCCTTTTGATGGTCAGAGAGACCATTAAAGAATGAACGAACTAATACAACAGTGTTGAGTTGATGATGGGGACATTCGAGAAGCAGATCAGTAAATTTGCTCCATGCTTCCGAAAAGGATTCCTGGGAGTGTTGGCGAAAGAATTGAATCTTCTGAAGCATTTCTGTAGTTTTCTTCTGAGTATAGAATTTTATTATGAATGCTTGTACGAGTTTGGCCCATGTGTCAATGGATTTCAGCGCTTGTCCGGCGAGCCAAACTGAAGCTTTATCAACTAAGGTGAATGGAAACAACCTAAGCAAGACTTGTTCGTTGGTAACGGTCGGATGGTGGAAAGTGGTGACTACTTGTTGCATTCGACGAAGATGATTGTACGGTTTTTCATGGTCTAAACCATGGTAAACAGGTAACAAACTGAAAATGTTTGGCGGAATGCGAAAATCACCCACAATCGCATCGAGTTTAATGCAGGAAGCAGGTCCTTTCTGTAAGGTAGTATAGAAATCCAAAAGGGGTTTCTCGACTGTGGGATTTTTCTGGGCCATAATTAAGAGAGATAATGGCAACGGAGATGTTTGACGAGGTTAGTTTACGGAGGAGGAACTATGTCTAGGAGATAGCATAAGCAGTTGTTTATTGTATTTCCGACGACGATATGTAAGTTCTAATTCCTTATGTTTACTAGACCGTAATCTCATACAAATACAAATTTTAATTCAAGGCTCATAAGAAACGAATTATGACTGGAGGTTTTAGAATTAAGGAAGGAGGGAGGTGAAGCACGTCTTCCTGAGCTGTTGCTAACTTGAGCAAGTAAGCTAGGATAACATATAAATATTCTAGCAGCCAGGTCACCTAAGAGAATTGAGGGAGGTTGTTCGTGCTAGCACGTTCCTTAATTAGGCAACCTCAATCTTTCAAGTTTCCTGGACACTGATGGAATAGGATGATGGTGTATTATGCGGGATATTATTAAGATGATTATGATGAAATTTTAATGTTTAGGATTATTAGGATTATTTATTTATTTTATTTATTTTTTTAATTTTTTTAATTTTTAGTTTACGTAATTAATGTATTATGGAGACGTGATTACGAAACATGCAATTAAAAACGATAGATGTCAAAATAGAAATTAAACATACAATTAACACATGCTAGTTTTATACAGGAAGTCTACATATGTAAATCTATGCGAATAGAAATGTGTCCTACGCATGCAATAATCTATAGCTATCGATACGTGCAACTTAAATGTGAGTTAGGGGAATGTCGAGAACGAACTCATACAATTGAATACCACGTACGTGAATTGATGTAACAAACACATACAAAAGTATTCTAAGCAGGTGGTTTGAAACTACACATACATCCAAATATATTCGAATCATATTAATTGTGTTAACGTGAAGACGTAATGATGAACCACATTTATATGCAAAGAGTTCTCATGCCAACACACAAACATGCAAGGTAAAACAGGTTATAGCAACAACCAAATAATATCCTCGACAAAGTTTGAGGAGTTTAAAAATTTGAAACCTGGTGTCCCGCGATTCCTCGTACAATGATCGAACTAACTCCCGAGCTCGTGAACTTACTAGATAAACTGGACTAAAGAGTCCAAAAGAGTACTGAAAGGGAAAGTGGCCCTGTACCTGAAAACTAGAGTATTGATACTCCAGGTTAGTCTCGCCCGCTACTAATTTAGTCTCGTCTGAGACTCTTTTGTCAGTTCAGTACTTCAAGTTCCTACAGAATACTTAGACTGTGCTAATAAAAATAAACAAGATCTGGTTCACAGATATCTGTTAATAGAAAAAGTTGGGGCAAATAGGTACGTAATACATTAGTATTGCAAAGGAAATGAAAATCAAAACGATGAGGGGGCAGGGGAGGGGGTTTATGTTTGATGTATTCCAATTATTACGTTAAATGTCTAGAGTCCTTCGGTCAGCAAAATAGCGGCGCCATTTGATAAAACATTAATTAAGTATGTTCATTTGGTTTTTATTCTTTTACTTAAGTCCAGGTCCACAACCAAGTCCAAAGTCCTAAGTCCAAGTCCAAGACCAAAGTCCAAAGTCCAAAGTCCAAAGTCCGTATAGTCAAGTTACCTTACTCACATGGGTTTGGTAGGATAGGTCGAGTAAGGGATCGTCCAAACCTTAGGGCTTGGCAAGGTTCACAACTGGAATTACAACTTTTAGTGAGTAGGATTTTAGGTTTTTTAGTTGGTTTAATTAATTTAACGGAAATGTAAATAATGTAAATTACTAATGGTGATTTCGATGTAAATAACAAAGATACAGAAACAGGGAGAGGGTTAATCATGCTCATGCAAGAATTATTTTTGACGGTTTATATTACCACATCACTATGACTCTAATTGCCTCGAAGTTCATAGACAAATCCGAGACGACGTCGAAGTTTTGATCCCTAGCTTAAATGTCTACATCTCTGAGCCGCATCGCACTAGCATAAGAAATTGAACTAATATTTCATCTCTGGAAATATCATTTCAGCTCTGGTTCGATTCTACATCAACTGGACAAATTGGAGAGTTGTCTGACACCAGAGAGTCGCGCGCGAGACATTTTGGGTATCTCGCGAGACTGTTCTGGAGCATCAGCACTCCAAATTTGTACAGTCTCAATCATTTTGGGACCGGATGTCTAATCTACACATAATTCCTAAGTAGTGATTTTAGAATATTAAAGAGTTAATCCAGATTCTCACACTAGCAACATAACCCTCCCCGGGGGGAGGGGATTAGCTCATGGTCATTGAAAGAATAATTAAACTTGCTGTATACATTAAATAAATAAATGCAGGACAGAAATTAAACTTGAAAAGAAATGACTTTTATTAAAAAGAAAATGACTTACAATATTTAAGCTGCTGGAATAAAAAGGATGGAATGTAAGTGCTGGAATGAAAACTAACTAATGCATAAGCTAAAGCATAATTGCTAAAGGAGAATATTTGAAAACCTCCCCCTCATATATATAGGCTGGATGGGATGGCTGGAGAAGGATTTAATTGAGTTTTGGCCATTTCTCAAATTGAGACGTTCGTTTTGTCTCCAAGTGAATTCATTTTATCCATAGTTTTGTTTACGAAACAAAACTTTCATTGAATGTTTTGTCCTTTTGCGTTTTTCTTTTGTCCCTTTGCTCAATTCAATTCAAACATTGAATTGATACGTGTCTTTTCCTTCTGCAAGGTGGCACAAAATTGTGATTATCACTTGCCACCGCCTATCTTCGACTTCGTCATGCCTTTGGGCTCATGAGAGGGTCCACTTAGTGTGTCCAATTAAGCACCGATATTAGCATTTTACAACTTTCCGTCTTTTGCGTAGAGTTGGTCGATCGATCTGGCGAGTTCAATAGCCAACGCCGGCATCTAGATTTATCGATGTGAGCTTCGAAGTTTGTTGCTTTTTATATGTGACCCGCTCAGACCGGGTTTTGTTCTTTTGGAAACTTCGCTCTAGTCGCTTTTGTTGGGCTTCATCGGGGTTGAGTGGGAAACTTCAAATATTCCAAGATTCCAAGATTTCGATGCATGTTTTATCATTATATTCATGTTAATCTATGAAAACCTGCAAAAGTACGAAATTATAATTATTACATGATTATTAAACACATAATTGATCAAAATGCTATGTCTCTCGGGGTTTAATATTATAGTTTTGGGTGCTTATCAGGGTATAACTATAATAAATATCTAAGGAGTTGGAATATATCATAATTATTGTGGCCGTAATTGTGATTTTTTAAATCATTAACTGAATAAATGTCTAAATCACACAGTGGATGGCGCCCATCAAATCGAAAAGGTTTTAGTAAAATCGTTTTCGGTGGAAATTATTGTTTTTAGCAATTTAATTTTTTGTCTCCTATTTTTTTTTTTTTTGTAATTACCTATATTGTTTAGAAAAAGTTGGAGATTTTGTGAAACTCTAGATGAGATTGTTTTTTTGTAATTAGCTATAGTGTTTAGGAAAAGTTGGGGAGTCTGTGAAACTCTAGATGGGATTGTTTTCTTATTTATATCATACTTAGTAATAGAGTTTAGGAAAAAATGGAGTCTCTATGTGAGGGTATAACTATAATAAATATCTAAGGATAAAGATAAATATTTGTTTCCTATTTTATCTCATATTTTTTCTTAATTAGCCATGACACGTGGACACTCTAGAAATGCTTCCTCAATTGAAGAGGGTAAAGCTATAATATATATATATATATATGAAGAGAAAATTGAGTTTGTTGTTAAAAACTTAAGAGTTTTGAGAGAGAGAGAGGGTAAGGCAATAAGAGGTTGCAGTAGGTTACCAATTACCATTGATGCAGTTGGAGAGGTGCCCAATACAAATTATGTTTTTTAGGGCAATGACAGATTTGTAATAAATTATTATTTTTTTTTTTCCGCCCAACCCAAAATGGAAGGTGCTCAGAAGCGGATACCTATAATAATATAGGCATTAAAGAATCTTGGGGCTAAAACAAGTTTTTTAAAAAATTTTTTTTTTAAAAAAAACAAAAAATTGGACTTCGGGCCAAAATCACTCTCTAGGACAGTCCTTTTTTCAAATTCACTTATAATGACAATTTTCATGTGTGAATAACCCAAAAAGCTAATTTTCGGGTGAAAATAACCCGTAAGGACAAATATCCCAGATTTGATTTTTTTTTTAATTTTTTTTTTCAATTTTACCTTTTCATCGTTTTGTTATGCACAATGAGGTATACAATGATTGTTCATTCTCATTAATTATACATTATGTTGATGAATGAACAGTGATTGTTAATATCCTAAATAGGTATGAACAATGATTATTACAATAGGTGTTGTATGTATCACTCTATTCGTACCCTTACAAACATAATTTGTCGAGTACCACTATAGTGCCACTCACTACTAGGTACGATGCCCAAAATTCTGGCAGGCATGTGCCTTCCCTGCCCAAAATTATGGCGTGCCTTCCCTGCCCAAAATTATAGTGTGTCTGCCCTGCCCAAATTTATGGCGTGCCTGCCCTGCCCAAAATTATGGCACGCCTGCTATGTCCAAAATTATGGCACGCCTGCCCTGCCCAAAATTATGGCACCATAAGCTAGATATGGCAGGTTCATATTTAGAAGACATATTTGTCAAGATATGCTTATATATTAAGACTTTACATAATTACATAAGATTTTCTAGCAATTAAGGAAATGATATTTCTTTTTATTATCCTATAAATACCCCATTCCTTTGAAACAAAGAACTACGCACATGGAGACTTGATTATGGAAAACACTCTGGATATGTAGGCAGCCACCTGGTTCAGTCTCTCCTCTACCACAATCAACACCCCTTACAACTTCATTAGTGTGTTTGGGTGAATCATTGCCCAAACATAATTGGCATCGTCTGCGGTTCTTAACAACGGGCCCTCTTCCACGTTTTTTCTTCAAGCTCCATTAATGGCAAAAACTACAAGGTCCCAGGCGAACAAGAATACAAGAACACAACAACAACAACAACAACAAGAAATCCGGAAGTGATAGATCAGCCCACTGCAACAGATCTGCAAGATTAGCCTTCACAACTCCAAGTGGCACGACAACCCAGATCTAGACGTCTGCCATCTTAGGCTCCAGTCACTCACCTTCAAGATCTAGATGTTACAAATGCAAACAAAGTAGATTTGGAAAATATGGAGATAAGAGATGAAGACGCGTCGCTTAAGAAGTCTTTAGCGTCGAGGTTCAGAAGAGAGAAGGAGCATAGCAACTACTTACAGAAGCAACTAGACAAAGGGAAGCAAATACAAAGAGATGACGTCGATGCTGCATCTTCCATACTAGCAAGAGCCCCCAGTCTGGTGAAAACCAGAGTGTATTCAACCGACTATAATTTAATTATGGTACATCCCATCCATTGGAGCCTGTCCCTGAGCATCATCAAAATCATTCAAGGTAAAGCAAACATTCATCCCATTCAAGAAGGTGATCCAGATCTCGAAATACCAACAGCACTAGGCGTAGCAGTCGTCATAACATGACAAGATCATTGAATATTGATCATATCGCATCAGAAAGGTGGACAACATCCACCATAAGATGCAATGCTGGACGCCAAGATCAGGACCTCAGAAATGAATTGCAACATGACCTTAGACATGGCTTGAATGCAGCAAACCGATATAGATAGGTTAATAAAGGTCAGCCCAGAGTATGGCGACACCAAAGAAACGGCTCCCCAGTTCGACAGCCTAGCCCTTTTTATCGGCATAGGTCTCGCAGCCCAAGGAACCAGCCAAATATAGAAGCAAGCAACAGTTGGGGGTGACAATACCGTGAGATGCAACGTAGTGAAGTTACTCCTCAAGTCGGAAATCTAGAAGCCACCTCAAGTCGGAAATCTAGAAGCCACAAGAGCACCATTCACGGAACAACAAATCAAAGACATTATCAAGAAAACAATGACCAATGTGGGTGTCGCTGAAGCACGATAGAAAAACCTTGTAGTGAACGAAGATGTCATCGGGAGATTTTCCCTAAAGATATAAAATGCAGAGCATCAGGAATGATTCAAACAACCAGACCTTCCTACGTTCAAAGAAGCAGAAGGTGACCTGAATGATCATGTTATGGAGTTTAAAAGCAGACTAATTCTCTGGTGCAGAGATGACCCCCTCTTATGCAAACTTTTTTCATTTACATTAAAAGAAGAAGCTTTACGATGGCTTTCCAGCTTGCCAGCTCGATCTATTGCATCATTCCAGGAATTAGCAAACTAGTTCATAGATCGGTTTAAGTATAATTAGACACGTCCTAAGGATGTCAACATCTTGCTAAACACCAAGCAACAAAAGGATGAAGCACTTGCAAAGTTCGTAATTCGTTTCCGCCAAGTGCAAGTAGAGGTCACTGATGTCCTTGACGTAATGATCATTCATGCATTCAAGGAAGGAGTTCATTTCGATAAAAATGGAATCAACAACTCCTTTGTATGGGACCCCCCCACAATCAAAGTCTGATTTGTTTGCACGAACGCATCAGTTCATTAACGTGGAGGAAGATGTTAGATCAAAAGTCTCCAAAGATAAAGACTTTCGGAGTAAAGACTCAAACGAAGGTAAAAGCAAACAGAAGCAAAACATATTGGAAGGGCAACAATAGAAATCAGAATACAAAAAGGTTAACACAGTTCGTGAGGAAATGAAGCTCACTCCATTAAATGCCAAGTATGATGCGATATATAAGAAGATCAAGGGACGCAACTTATTTTTTCCTCCGCTGCCCTTACCTGAACACACTAAGTCTACACATGACAAAAATCTTTGGTGTCACTTCCACAATGATTTTGGCCATGAAACAGAAGAGTGCAGATCTCTCAAGAGAAAAATACATATACTAGTCGACAAGGGACAATTAGATGAGTTTTTGCTTTCAAAAACTGTGAAGCAAAATTTAGCAATGACTAGCCACAATGTAATACTAGCTGGTCATGCCAAAATCAATGACATTTCACGAGCAAGGCAAAAGTGTGAACAACAAGCCAAGTTCGGTTTCTTGCGAATTTTACCACGCCAAAAATATTGATTTTGTTAAAGGAATTCGCTTAGAAACTACGAGCCCCGGTCTCCTATGTTTTAGTGATAGAGATATAATTGGTGTCCATCATCCTCATTATGATGTTGTCGCCATCTCAAATTTCATTGGATTATGGCGAAGTTTAGCGATCATGATAGATACCGGAAGTTCTCACCAAAGATCATTTTGCAGGTTGCTACAAGAACATGCAGCTGCCAAAAAATTTAATTATTGCAGAAAATAATCCAATCATTGCGTTTGATGGAACAACAACAACCCCAGTAGGAAGAATCTTGCAGTAAACGAAGATGTCGTTGGGTGATTTTCTTTGATGATACAAAATACATAACTGGGGGCGACCGCAAGTAATCGACGTCAAGAAGTCATATAATCTGGCTTAAAACAGTAGAGAACCTCAACTTGCCTACATTGATCGACTAGCAAAACAAAGACATGGTCAAGAAGTTGTCCTTGAAGAAAATTGAAGAAATATCGAAAAGTCGATATTATAACAAAGCTCAAGTTTTACCAATATTTTATACACAACTTAAAACTGGGGGCGAGCACTTGTCGACATTGAATAGATGTAGCACCTATTTAACTATCGTAGAACAGGGTTGTTTCTCCAGCGAATTGCCAACAATTGGGGGCAACTGCAATACGCTTAATGCTCAAAAGTTTCTTTATTTACTGTTGAGTGTTTTCATACCACATGTGTTACCTGAACCAAACGATAAACAAAAAACAAAATGCAAAGGAGCTACAACCAATAACAATGTAGCACACACTTGACTGAAGGAAAAAACTATAAAAGAAGATGTTCCAAGACGGTTCTCTTTTGGTAAATCAGAAACTTAAAAAAGTCTACCTTGACGACCATGTTGCATGTGATTTGTTATTGAAGGCAAATGACGGAAACTCAAGAGTACAATTTTATCATAAGTTTCAAGCTTCAACAACACTTGTATGCAGTAACTAAAAATCGGGGGCGACCACTTAATTGGTGTATTTGTAAATAACGCCTATTGACAATCTGGGGGCGGCGATCGAGCTAAGTCTTTTAACCTATGTCAAAAGTCGCGGAGTTTTGCATTTGCAATACCTTACTCCACGCATCCAAAGTCATAGAGTTTGCATTTGCAACACCTTACTCTATGCATCAAAAGTCGTGGAGTTTGCGTTTGCAACACCTTACTCCACGTATCAAAAGTCATGGGGTTTGCGTTTACGACACCTTTCTCCATGCATCAAAAGACGTAGAGTATGTGTTTGGGACACCTTACTCCAAGCATCAAAAGTCGTAGAGTTTGTGTTTGCAACACTTTACTCTATGCATTCGTGGAGTTTGCGCTTGCAACACCTTTACTTCAATCAAAAGTCATGGAGATCGTGTTTTTGCAACACCTTTACTCCACGCATCAAAAGTCGTGGAGTTTGTGTTTTGGCACCTTACTCCACGCATCAAAAGTCGTGGGGTTTGCGTTTAAACACCTTTCTCCACGCATCAAAAAAGATGTGGAGTATATGTTTGCAACACCTTCGGGGTTATATACTAAAAGCATTACTTTTGTATTAACTCTAATTCTTTATATTTTGAATGAGAATCATATGGGCAAATGTTATGCATATTATATATGTTATTAGTTATGGACACTTGGGACACCTTACTCCATGCATCAAAAGTCGTAGAGTTTGTGTTTGCAACACTTTACTCTATGCATAAAAAGTCGTGGAGTTTGCATTTGCAACACCTTACTCCACGTATCAAAAGTCATGGAGATCGTGTTTATGACACCTTACTCCACGCATCAAAAGTCGTGGAGTTTGTGTTTGTGGCACCTTACTCCACGCATCAAAAGTCGTGGGGTTTGCGTTTGCAACACCTTTCTCCACGTATCAAAAGATGTGGAGTATATGTTTGCAACACCTTACTGATAGGGTTATATACTAAAAGCATTACTTTTGTATTAACTCTAATTCTTTATATTTTGAATGAGAATCATATGGGCAAATGTTATGCATATTATATATGTTATTAGTTATATGCATGTGTCTAATACTTTATGTTGTAGATGATATGGTGTGTGTTGACACACAGAATATCATATTATCAGTACCATATAAAGTATAAGTAAATGTTCACAACCTAAATGGATTTGAACAAACCATTGGTATGGTTGTAGTATAATCTGATATTAGTCTATCTTGACTATAGGATTATACTAGTATACTTTGTGTATATTGAACATTACCAAGTGAGGTTGTTTCTCTTTATACTGACTATATAAGAGAACAAACACCTCCGTTATTATGGATGCTTGTCCTTTAATCCGGATATAATAACGGGCACTTACGCAGCATTGTACATTGGTTTAAATCATCAATGAGTGAGATTCATTTGTGAATCAACAAACTCGATGGATTGGATAATGACATTGTATGTAAGGTGTCTTGTTGATTATAGAAGGAATCCGCGGTCCCGCAGAAGTCAGTCGGTGATGATGTCCCCTTGAGGAGCTCATAAGGATTGTCATGTAAACCCTGTAGGTGGATTTGATCCGACATGACAATGAGGTTGAGTGGTACTACTCAAGGACATAAGAAGTTGATTAATGTAGTTGTCAGTAACTTGACTTAATCAACGGGCATTCGATATCTTAAAAATGGGGAGATCAACGAGCATATAATATGAAGTCCATAAACACTGACATATAATTTGGGATTAGGGCAGTAGTGCAACAATGGCCTTTAGTGGAATATGCCATTTGTTGACGGACTTGGGCTATATGTTCTAAGCAAACATGGGAAGCCCAAGCCCGTCAGGAGGCCCAACCCTAATTTTTCCTCATGGTCCCTATTGTAGCCTATAAAAAAAAACCTCTTTCTCTGGCCATTTTTTACACTTAGCTCTTAAGGTTTTACTCAAGCAAAAACAGATCCAAAAATTCGGTTCTAAGGTTGTGAGAGAGAGAAAGAGAGGCCAAGAGAGAAAGAAGAGGTTGGAAGATCGTTGCCCACACAACGTCTACTCTGTGCATAGGAATACAAATGAAGATCAAGAAGTTGTTGATTTCATAAAGCTTGGATTCTCGAGATATCAAGAAGTCGATCTAAAGGTAAATTTCTAACCAAACCATGACACCCCTTATTTTCACAAGCGCGGGTGTTTCGCGGTTAAATAGTAAATCATTTGGCTAAACCATAACGGTTCCTACACTTACTCCACATATCAAAAGTCGAGGAGTTTGCGTTCACGACACCTTTACTCCACGCGATACAAATATACAAAATAATGGTATTTTTCATCACCTCAAAAACGAAATTTACGTATTCCGCCATAAATTTTTCTTCATTTAATTTCATGGCTTGAGTTCCTATTTATATATGCAACAATTTTTTATTCTTTGCTTTGCAAGGAATAAATTCCATACAGCAAAGAGGGGGCGTATGTACCACTATATTTGTATCCCCTACAAACATAATTTGTTGAGTACCACTATAGCACCACTCACTACTAGGTACGATGCCCCAAATTATGGTAGGCATGTCCTGCCCAAAATTATGGCATGCCTTTCCTGCCCAAAATTATGGCGTGCCTTCCCTACCCAAAATTATGGCGTGTCTGCCCTACCCAAATGTATGGTGTGCCTGCCCTGCCCAAAGTTATGGCACGCCTGCCCTGTCCAAAATTATGGCATGCCTGCCCTGCCCAAAATTATGACACCATAAGCTAGATATGGCAGGTTCAGATTTCGAAAACATATTTGTCAAGATATGCTTCTATATTAAAACTTTACATAATTACATAAGATTTTCTAGCAATTAAGAAAATGATATTTCTTTTTATTATCCTATAAATACCCCATTTTTTTGAAGCAAAGAACTACGCACATGGAGACTTGATTTTGGAAAACACTCTAGATATGTAGGTAACCACCTGGTTCAGTCTCTCCTCTATCACAATCAACACCCCTTACAACTTCATTAGTGTGTTTAGGTGAATCATTGCCCAAATAGATATTTTTACTAATCATACATTATGTTGAGGTCACTATACCAAAATAGAATATTAGTAACATTCACTTTTTTTCATTAGTAACAATTTTTAAGCATAAGAGAGTTCCTCTCACTTTAATACCGTGAGTATAATGATGTAAGGTTTAGGAGTGAATTAATCTTAATTACTATTGATATTAGTTGTTAATATAATATTAGGTTATTTGGAGTGTTAGCATTGGTTAAGTATACTAGCATATGTGCATCTCCAAGGCCAAATTGAATCGCTTATAGAAGCAGATCTTATAAAATTTTGTCCCATAAAATCATGTTAAAGGACGAATTTAAATGAAAATCGAAACCATATAGATTGAAATATTGAGTATACTTACCTTAGTGATTTCACTGATTTGATACTTTGTCGATATTTCTACCGAAAAAAAAATGATACTCTGCTAATACCTATCTAGACTTGCATATTGAAGGAACTCCCTGATTTGGTATAATGAACTTTAGTAAATAGTTGTGTCTGTATATGTCATATTGCAAGCTCGAAGTCACTTCTATCCTTTTGCCTCTAAACTATTTTGATTATATTTTACTTTATTCTAAACGGTGTAGTGGAAGGAGTTATTTTGCAGTATGTCTCAACCAATTCCAAAGGATTAGATGAATGAAATTGACAGATTTGAGATTGTATACAAGCAAGGGGTGTCATATTTTATTCAATTTGCTAGTGACAAGGACCCTACATCGACCACGTGTCCTTACCCTTGTAATAAGTGCCAAAATAGGAAAATGTTTGCGTTTGATATAGTGAGAAAATATTTGATTTTGCATATATGGTATAGAATCAACATACCGTGTATGGGCTTTACATGGTGAGGACCCATATAAGGATCGAATGGTAAACCAAGTTGCAAAAGAAAACAATGAGGCTGAAGGACTCGGAATGGGGAATCTTGTTGACGTTGCTTATGGCATACATGAAGGGCTAGCAGGTGATTTGAATGGAAGCGATGAAAGTGAGGATGGAGATTTGGAACCACCATATGTTCTTGAACCAGATTTAGGTAAGAGGTATAATGAATATGAACAAAAAGCGGAAGAAAAATTATACCTTTCATGCGAGGCTCCTATAACAACTCTCTCTGCAGTGGTGGACTTACAAAACTTGAAGAAGTAGTATAATTGGTCAGGAAACAGTGTGACCGCACTCTTGTCCATGTTAAGAAAATAGTTGCTGGAAGGAAACACGTTGCCTTCAAAGTATCGTATAATGAAGGCAATGTTAAGAGATTTGGGAATGAAAGCCAAGTGTATAGATGCATGCGAAAACAACTGTATGTTATATTGGAACACCAAAGCTGACTTAACAATATGTCTTCAATGTGAAACACCTAGATACAAAGTGGAGGGGAAAACGGGGAAGAAAGAAACAAAAGAGGCGAGAAAATTAGTATTGAGACATTTTCCTTTGATTCCAAGACTCAAGAGGTTGTACACAATACCATGGATAACGCGTGAAATGACATGGCACGATAGAGCGACACCTTCGTGGAATTATATGCGACACCCAATCGATTCACTTCAGTGGAAGACATGTAAAGATGATTGGCTAGACTTTGCTAAGGAAGGGCATAATGTTTGGCTTGGAATTGCAATTGATGGATTCAATCCATGTGGAGTTCAATCCACTGGTTACAATTGTTGGCATGTTTACATATTGCCTTATAATCTCCCTCCGCCTTTGTGCATGAAATCTAAGTTCCATATGATGTCTTTATTAATATCAGGGCCGAAGGCACCGAGTCAAAACATTGATGTATTTCTTCAACCACTAGTTGATGAGTTACAAAGAAGGGTGGTAGCTTATGACATGTACAAAAGATAGCACTTTACTTTGAGGGTTATGTTGATGTGGGGGATTCATGATTTACCTGCGTATGGTAACTTATCAGGCTATGTAACACATGGTTACAAAGCTTGTCCTATTTGTCGTGATGAAACTCCGTCTATGCATCTTGGGAATGCAAGGAAGATCATTTATAGAAATTACTAGATGTTTCTTAAATCTGGTCACTCATTTAGGCAGGGCAAGTACTTAGGACTTAAGACAAAAGAGTTAAACCCCCCCTCCACCATGGTTAAAGGGAGAAGTAATTGAGAAAATGCTAAATCGCACGTGTCCATTATGTACCTGGTAAAGTATTAAAAGGTACCAAATGGAGTGTAGATGATGTGGATGTGGTTGCTGTTGGAGATGATGAAGATGATGAAGTTACTGAAGCATGGTATAAGAGGTCTATTCTCTTTGAACTGGAATATTGGCCGAAACATAAGATTCGACATGTTATTGATGTGATGCACAATGAGAAGAATGTGGCAGAACACATAATAAATGCGATTCTTGACAAGAAAGACAAAACAAAGGATACAGTATAAGTGCGAGAGGATTTGAAGAAAATGGGGATTCATAGTGGTTAGTTGATGCAAACAGACCCAATCACAGGGAGATCTATTAAACCAAAGGCCCCATTTGTCTTGAATAAAGATGAGAAACTTGAAGCTTCTTTCAAGTTTTTCGTTGAATTAAAAAAATGTTGTCACTTTGAGTCCTCCTGGTTTGCTTACAATGAAATCACACGACTATCACGTGATTATGTGTTACTTGCTTCCAGTTTTGCTTCAACACGTTTTTCCAAAACACCGCGATTTGCATAAAGCTATTCACCAAATTAGCTTATTCTTTAATCTCTTATGTTCGAAAGTCTTAGTCTGAAAGAAAATCCAAGTTGCCAAATACATGGTAGCAAAGGCATTATGTGTGTTGGAAAAGTATTTTCCAACCGTTTTTTTTTTTTTATATTATATTAGCATCCACCTCTTGGTGCATTTGGCTAATGAAGGGTTGATTTGTGGACCCGTGTCTTGGTGCATCCTAGGTGGATGTTTCCATTTGAACGGTATGTACAATTTTACCTTTATTTCATATTTAACGACAATTATCATCAAAACTATGAAATACAATTTTGTATTTGTTTATTTTAATAGGGCAATGAAGGAGTGTAAAAATATTCTGAGCAATAAATGCTATGATGAAGGCTCCATTGCGGAGCCCTATATTTTTTTTGAATCTGTTAGGTATGCTGTGGAGTACATGCCAAATTCACGGGATGGAAATCATAAAGCTACTCATGAGGCATTTCTAGATGAAGATGGAAAGTGTTGTGATGAGGGGCCTATATTTGAGGGTAAAACTGTGACCCTAGGCAAGGAACAATGGATACAAATCCGTAGATGGGTTCTTTTTCGACTAGACGTCGAAAAACTTGATGAACATTATAGGTTTGATTTATTTTTGACACATTCGACTTGAAATTACTAGTCTAGAAAGTTGTAATAAATAGTCATGTCAAACTGTATAAACAAATTGCAGTGAGTATCATGCCTTGCAAGCAAGTGCACGTGGTAAAAGAAAAGGGATAGCAAAGACAGAAGTGGAGATACAGACCAAGTTCATTGTGTGGTTATATGACAAGGTATTGTTTTATTATATTAATGTATTTAGTTTACTAGGATATTATAATTCGTACTTTTAACTTTCTAATTGTCATTTTTTTTTCACTTCACAGTTGTTGGCTGAAAAAGACACAAATTGTGACTTATGGCGATTTGTCCAAGGACCATTGTTCAAATTAAAGCTAAAATGTATAAAAATTATTGTGTTAATGGTTTTGTGTTCCCTACTAGGTCGCATGACGAAACAGTTGCCACACAAGACAGTAGTGTTTGCATGAATGCAATCACTACATTTATGTCAAGTAGGAAGGAGAAAAATCCCATTGATGCATCGATAAAGTGGTATGGGGGTATCGAACAGATAATAGAGCTGGACTAGACGATCTTCCAACATGTTGTCTTTTACTGCAATTGGGTGAGGGTGGAGGACAAGACCAATGGTTGTAAACTTTGTTCAGATTCTAATTTGGTGACGGTTAATCTCAATAGGCTAAAAAGAGTGTTGATCAAGATATATTGATGGTGATGATTCTTGCTTCTGAGGCTAGTCAAGTATTTTACTCAAAAGATTTGAGAAATCATAATTAGTGGGTTGTCATAAATTCACCTAGGCAATTGACAAGTCGAGTTGATGAACTAAATGCACCAACCGACTTCCAATCTATTCTTGAGGACTAGGGTTGGTCATCGAGTCGAGTTGCATGTTCGTGAGTAACTCGAGCTCGGCTCGTCGAAAGCTTGACTCAAACTCGTCCGCACAAAATTATGAGTCGAGCTTGAGCTTAATTTAAAGCTCATTCTAGATAGCGAGTAGTTTGAGTTCGAGTAGCTCGCGAGCTACTCATTTTATAAGCCCATACATAGTATATAATTTATAATTTATGCGTCATTTTATAATTTATACCCAACTATAATTTACAATTTATACTAGTTTTAATGTTTTTTATACATTTTTTTTCGAGTTTGAGCTTGAGTTTAAGTTCAAACGAGTATAACTGAACTCGAGCTCGAACCTAAGCTTGAGCTCGAAGTGTAAAACGAGTCGAGCTCGAGCTATTAGTAGAACTAGACGAGTTGAGCTTGAGCTTCAATATTAAGCTCGAATGCAAGTTTGAGTCGAGCTTTTGCATGTGCGAGTCGAGCTCGAGTATAGCAAAACTCGACTCGGGTAGCTCAATGACCAGCCCTATTGAGGACTAACCTAATTTGCAGCCTTTGATGCAAAGTATAACCTGATTGTAATAGTTGCATTATCATATTTGTAAGATTCTTAGTTGCATGCTTAACTTCTCGTTTTCTACTTTTTTCTATTTTGAAGTTTGTTTGTGCAATTAGGTGAGAGTTATGTTTTGTTTTTTTTGTGTCAAGAGTTTACTTTTGAACTTTGTTATTTTTTTTTGTGGTATCCTAGTTTTACCTCTCTGTTCTAACAATTTTTTGTCATATTAGGCTATTATATTTAATAATGTCATCAGGTTAATCACAACATACTTGCTTCCCGACCTTGAAGTTCAAATCCCACTTCCATCTCATAATTCAACTTTTGACTCACATACATCTCAAAATTTCGAAGCCTCACCAATGATTACCAAGTTACCTATAGAGTTCAATGGGGATGGCGTCGTTGTGTGTCCTAACCATGCCAAATGGAATACCTAGGTTGGTGTTTACGTTCGAGCTTGTATTCTAATTCATTACAAGGATTGGAGGAAAATAGATGGAATCTTCAAGGATAATCTCTAGAACAATGCAAATTAATGGTATGGTTTATATGTACTTTAATTTCAATGATATCATCCATTATTCTTGATAATTAGTATGTTTTTCCATTCCTATATCTACATGTTGTCCAACCCTATGTGTGGAAATTTACTTAATAATGAAATGAACAAACAGTACTTTGTTCATGTAAGAAGAATTTGAGCCTAATGTTCCCTAAAAACAACGACACGCCAAGAAGTTGACAAGAACTTTCCCCAAAAGTTCGATCAGCAAAGTATGCCTTTCGGAAAGAGATTTTGCGTAAGTGCAGGAGTGTGGAAGAAGCTATTGCAGCATGTCTAGATGGCAAGGATCTAAATCATTGGGCTGCGTTTGTCAGAAATGAGAGTACCGTTGAAGTGAGAGCTAGAAATGCAAAGATTGCTGAGAATGCCAAAAAGAACATATATTGACATACTAATGGGCGGGACACATATGCTCATAAACTGAATAAAATGGTAGGTGTCTATTCTTGCACTAACGATTTCTTATCATGTTATGCTAACAACTATTAAAGATTTTTTTTTTGTAGGATAAAGAAGATCCTAGTAGAAAATATGGACGGGTAGATAGTTAGAAAAAAGGACATGAGTGTCGTGATGGAACTATATTAGCGAGCGCTCGTACCCATTATGTAAGTTTTAATAACATTGAAGCTTGAACTTACCTGTGTGTTGGTATTGTATATAGACTATGTTGTATACTTTCATACCATTCTCATAATTTATGTATTACTCATATCGGTGGTTAATATTGTAGGAACAAGTGGAGGCTTCTCATAAAAGAAGAAAAGAAGCAAACGCGGGTGGTGAAGGCAGTGTAATGGAAGTAAACTTCGATAATGATGAGTTTTCTAAAGTTTTTGGGCATGATAAAGGGAGTAGAACTCGTGGAATCAGCTCCAACAAGTCTAAGAAGCAATTGCAACGTACATGTATTGCCAAGGCATTATTGCAACAAGCAAGCTCTTCATCCAATTTTGAGTTGAAAGGGGAAATGAATGAGATGAAGTCTTCCTTAGCTAATGTCATGGGCGTGTTAAAGGTGAGTTTGCAATTTGCACTTGTGCTTTCTTGTGTACAATATCATTATGTATAACCAATTGTTACTATAAATTATGTCAGGATGTACTTAAGGCTGTCAAAAATAATGGAACATCGACTGCTCAACCATTGTGCGACCAACAACACCAAACTGAAATCGGTTCGGTTAAATTTCATCACTCGACTCAACAAAACTTGATGAATATGTTTGCAAATTTGAATCCTCCTTCTGGGACGCTTGGTTCTTCACCAAATGTATCTTTATTAGATAGGGATGGTGTAGTGGTTTCTAAGGGGTATGTCATGACAGAGACAGCTGGAGATTGCAATAGCTGAAAAGTTCTCGTAAGTGAAAAAAAGGTCTACATAGAGGAAGTCTTGGTTGGTGATGCTCTTGTTTACGATGGGCCCCAAGATGGAGTTAGATTTTTGGATGACTTTAGTGCAGGAGGTCCTTTAATTTGGCTCGAGTCAAGGATGTAGTTTTCTTAATAAGTTGTTTGGGATATGCAAACTTTCTGAACTTGGGATTTTTCACTATGGTTTGGTTACTTTATGTTTTGAATGTCGTTTGTTTTTTGTTTAATATGGATGTCATAGTGACTTGACAAACTTATGGTCTTTTTTTTGTATGGATGAGTATTGACTTTAATATGTTCATACTATATCTATATATTAAATTTGATTGCAGTGTATGTATGCTTGTTTACTTAGCAGGTTGAAGAAAGTACTAATCCATTTTTAACTCAGCCTGTGCAAATCAATATAATTGGTTTGCATTGCCGGTCCCATGCCCGGATAAAGGAGGAGGGAGGATGGTGGAGCCTTGGACTATTTTTTCCATTGAACGTTGGGATTCTCGAACTAAAGGTGTGTACTAGTCTTTGTTTCACATGTTGTAACTTAGTTTAGTTTACTTTTGTACTATACCAGGAAAATAGCTTGTGTAAAATGTTTGGCAATGCTTAGGCTATGTCTGATATTTTTGGGTTTTTCTTTCGTGGTAATAAATTTTATTCTGGTGAGAGTGAAGAGACTGAAGCTGATTTGACGATGTAGGCAATTTTATTCTTGTTGTTAATTGAGCTGATGGAGATGAGGAGGTTCTGCCTGTTGAGTTTTTGTTATTTTCCCTACCTTCTAGACTTTTTAGAAGCTTGTGTAGCATTTGAGCAGTAACGTAATAGCCTTAATGTGGGGTGCTTGTAACATGAAGGTCACAGTTTGTAGTCACTTGGCTATTTTGGCGGCACTTTCGGATAAAGGTAAATATTGTTCTTATTATTGCTTTTACATGGCTGTCCAAACCCGGATAAAGGAGGGAGGATGGTGGTGCCTTGGATTGTTTTGCCATTGAACGTTGTAAGGAGGGAGGATGGTGGTGCCTTGGATTGTTTTGCCATTGAATGTTGTACTAGTCTTATTGTCTGTTTACTTGACTATGGTGAGATAGTTGTGGCTGATATGATTCCTGACATGATAGTAGGTTCGGTAGTTTGCTGGAAGTAGATAGAGTCATGCCCACTTTGAGCATTTTGTGTAGTCAACAAGAAAAGGACATTGCCTTAGCTTGTATACGATTAGAGGGCCCCTTGCCTTTATATATATATGAATGTAGTTCAGTCACCTGAGATTGAAACCCAGAGTTGGCGTAGTTCTTTGTTCATCCGTTTGCTAGGTGCATTGTTCCATTGTCAGCTTCCTCTAGTGTAGTCGGTGCAAACTGCCCTATCACTTTTATCTAATTCCTTATGCCTGACAGAAATGTCTGTATCATTGAACTGTATATACAATTGGCTTTTCTATGCAGGTCTAGGACTTCAACTCACATCTAAATGCTTTAGCAGAGACAAAAGTAAGCACAGGAGACTCTAGCTCATTTTCTATGGATCCGTTAATGAAATTTGGCGGGCACAAAGATGAAGGTTTTGCTCTAGACTGGAGTTCTTTGGTTCTAGAAGGCTTGTATATGGTAATATTATACAATATATGTTTGTTGTTGTATCTTTTTCTTTTATTCAATTTGGTCCAAGAATAGATCTATTCCAGGGTCTCATTGTATATTTGAAGTGATATATCTCTGTTTGGTGATGTATTTGAATTACGCTGCCGCAAAACAATCTACTCAAAACTAACACTGCTACTATTTTCTTTCTTATTTTTTCATGTCTTAAGGGGATTACAAGAAGGCTATTCTTTTGTGAGCCTTTGTCTAGTGGAACATGGAAAGTAGAATCTACTCCTTTTGTTGGGCATGCCAGAAGTGTTGAGGATCTCCAGGTACACTCTAACTTGATTAACAAAACTTCTTCATTTTTTTGTGTGGGTGTTTTAATGCGGTAAATCCTCAATTTGAAGTCTATTCTGTTCTAAAAGTTGTCTAAATTCCTTCATGCAGTGGAGGCCTACCAAAGCTTATGTTTTTGCGTCATGTTCTGTGGATGGTATGTTTGCCTTATGGGATACCCATTTGGGGAAAACACCTGCAGTTTCTATTAAGGCACATAGAGCAGATGTGAATGTTATCTCATGGAACCGGTAATTTTAATATATTATGTTTCGACCATTCTCTCATGTATCTTTCTTTTTACCTTTAGCTAGATTAACCTTGTACTTGCATAATCATGAATAGGCTAGCATGACAGTGTCATTTCTTTTGGTGTAATTATTTTGTGGGTTTTGATTGAGCAAGCATGGTTTGATCTTTATCTTTGATCAAGTGAATGTGCTGGTCTGACTTTTTGTGTTGTGTCTACCTTATGAAACTAACTTGGTTAAAGGTAAAAGTAAAGTTGAATGTAGTTATTTTGTATAATCGCGTATATGTTACTTTAGTTATTTTGTTAGGGGAACTAGCTTTATATTAGCGTTCCGTGTTGGAACATAGATGGAAAGCAGCAACAAGAGACCTAGTAGTTAATGAAAGGTAAGGTCCTTATGTGGTTTTCTTTCGTTTCATATGTGACAATTGTATGTGCAGTGGATGTTGGAATATTCATGAGTTTTGTTTTGGAAGATGGGTTCTTATATATGAGTAGTGTGAAGGTATAGTGTATATATATTCAAAGTGTGGTATCTCTGGTTGGAACTAATAAAAGTGTATAACACTGATATAAGTGGAAGTGATGTATATGTTGTTTTCATTTTAATTTTGGTATATAATTTATAGTGTCTTTTGATTCGAGGATTGGTTATTTGACTTAACTTGCATTGGTCGAGATGGTTAAGTCGTAGCTGGTTCTACGAATCAATATATATTTGAGTAGTTAAGTTTACGACTGATCGAGGTTTGAGGTTTTAATATATGTTATGGAAGTATATTATTTAATTTTCAGGTTATGACAGGATTCACTACACCAGATCTGCTGAAAAAAGACATGACAGATGTGTCTTTTTTTTTAAAAAAAAAAAACACTTTTGGGTGTCGTATGGTGACCTTTTTTTTGCAGTCGTTTTTTTCTACGACACTTGACATGTGTCATTTTTCATTTTTTCATTTAAAAAAAAAAAAACCAAATCAAGGCCAAAAAAAAATCCCTAGCCCCAAATCTACTGAATCATGGCCAAAAGAAACCCACCCGGTATAGGGCAATTGGATCCATTCTTCCCTGGCCCAAAATCTCTTTAGAAGCACAGTCATATCCAAATATTATACCTTCCATAAATTTAAAAAGAAACCTCACAAAGTGAATAATGGGTCCATGCTCCCACAACCACTTAACAAGCCCAAAAGGAAAAATGTGTGTTTCTAGGAACATATATCTCACAATGCATTGAAGAAAACCAAAACACATGTTCACATGGTTAGTGACCAAACTGCCAAGTATTACCCAAACTAAAACAATGGACTAAATAGTTGGAATGACAAAGGTTATCAACATATTCAATGTAGCTCCAGTCAATCTCCTCCTTTGTGTACACCTCCTGCTCCATTTTAAAATTGAGAACCCTGGAATTAAAAAACAATAATCATAAGAATTTACTTTGGGCAATGCCAATCAAGAACAATATCATGTGCTAGTAAACATCTCCATGCTTTGAGTAACACTATTTTCTGATTGGTATACGCTTTGGGTGGTAAATTATTTAATTCTAAAAGCATTTGAAGGTGCATTTTGTGTTCGTACTAAAGGATAAAAGATGAACAACAGAGCAGCAAACTCTGAGCACCATAAAAACATGAAAAACATGCTCCTTAGACTTTAATAGTTATGGAAGACTGAAATAAATGGTACAACAGTACCTTTGATCTGGTTGAGATAAGTAAGCCAACATCACTAGAACATCTGACAAGCCAGCCACGAATAACTGCATTAGATCAAAAGACATCAGGCCTGCCAATCATCTCAAGCATGCAAGCTAGGACTCTTGTTTTTCGTGCAGAAATGTGATCCTCGAGCATCAAAGACACAATTCTTATCAGATTGTATAATCATTGAAGCTTCTCGTGAGTTTATAAATACTTTCTGAGCAACCTTGACTTTCATCTGCCTTTGTATGACCACCGCAGCTCTATGTCTCTGTACTAAGATTGCATACTCTTTCCTATCTTTTGCACCACGAATAACTGCAAGAATAAAGGAAGGAACCTGCAATAGATTAATAGATTAATAGAACCATAATCCTTATATAAGATTTGCTGAAGGCTCCTTCACTTGCAATATCTCAAGAGATCAAGGGCTCATCACCATTTTCATTTAAAACACCTAGTCGAGGTCAAAAGGCATCATACTGGAATACGATCAGATATGGGGATTAATTCATGTCTTTTACTGTTGGAAGTTTGTTATTATTATATAATATGTAATCTTTGATAAAACATATTAAAAGAAATGGTGTTTTTCCAGGCATCTTAATGAACCTAAGACACTCCAAACAGGTTGCATCCCTTAACAAACTCACAATCGGCTGTCACACCTCTTAAATCACATTGCATCCTTAGTGAGATACTAAGAGTGACATAACAACCAAACACTTTAGTTAGGCAAGGTGATATTTTAACCTTGTAGTTCACGTATGCTACCAATCAAAATGACAATAAACCATTAAAAAAAGAAGACGTGTATACAGGTAATGAGGTAACTAGAACTCCCTGCATAGTGACAGATGAACAACCTACAAATTCTTCAGTATAATATCAACAACTAAGTTTCTTTTTTTACTGTATAATGATTTAAAAGCACACATACTTTTCAAAAGTGTCACGAGCCATTCTTGCAATGCGCTTTGCATCGGCTTCTAAAAGAGTGACAAGCCCGCACGAAACCATTTTCAAAAGGAAGAGGCACCAACTTATTTTTCCCGACTGCAAATGGAAATCGTGAATCACCATATATATGCCTCAGGATGTAATCTAACTTCTTGTGTAGAGAGACTGGGAGCCAATGAAGCCAGTCATTAATGCCTCCTCTTGGCGGGTAACCGCGGCGCATCTGAGAAAATGGTCAATGAAAGCTCATTTGTAACGACAAGAATTGGAATAAAAATTACTACTTACATAGAAGGATTGATGAATGGAAAGGCCTAGAGCACGAACTAAACCAATACTTTGATTTTTAGCACCTGAAAAACCGTTACCAATTATAACAGCAATTAGCTATTTTGTTAATATCGTTACCAATACTTGGTTGGGTTTTGTTAGTTTTGGTGCTAGATAATGATATCAGCAATTAGCTATTTTGTTAATACCGTGACCTTCAACTTCACTTATGGACAGAAGATCCATGAGAAAAATCACTACAAATTCACCAACCTATATTCTAGTAGATTTGCGCGTCCAAGCCATATATAAGCAACCACACATAAACTTGTAGGAGAATAGTTAAAATTTTATTAAATTAAGAAAGTCAAGTCAAAGCAATACCAAATGAAGATATTGATGAAAGGTGTCCCAATTGTTTAGATCCAAATTAAGCCATATATATACTTGGCAAGAATAAGGTTAAAAGCAGGATGTGGGTGAGATCGGAAAATATCTCGCTACTCTCTATTAATAGCATAAAGATAGAGTTATCGAGAACCCATAAAAAGAACTTCAAAGGCATGAGAAGTAGTAGTACATACATGATAAGCGCATGAAGATAGAGAAGTCCACCATTACTTCAAAGAATTTAATACGATTACTGATTTACTTATGACCTTCAATGGCATCCCACAATTTTTGAAAAGATATTACAACAATTACTAGTCTTCAGTCATGATTTTGTAACTCTTTCTACAATCTAGAACTGGTATAAGCAATTAAATGGTATCACAAAATGAAGCAGATTTTCACTCATATAACATCCATGCTAGATAGAGGTACATTACCTGTTAACATTGGCTACCAATTATTGTAAAGGGCACATGCCTACAACACCACACATAGAATTGATTAGGTAATGGTTAAAAAAAATTAATATGAAATCTGGTTAAAAAAACAAAGGCCCCAAGTTCAGCCAAGAGACTTTACATGTTGCTACAAGGTAACAAGATCAATATGTGTAGATGTTGGTTATTTTAGGACTATGACCTGATGATTTGTTGGATAGGGAATGGCTGCACTTTTCTTGGGATAAGAGTTGCTTACGTATCAAGTTTCTCGGGCTAAACTTAAATCAAGCCTTACGTAGTTCATCTCTCTCTATTTGTAGATGTGTGTCTGAACTGTTATGGATTGCAGATCCATCTTGTATGCTATCTTGATGATTTGCCATTACTCTGATGTTACAAGTGACTCCTTGATTGTTGTGTTGGCTGAGCTCGAGGATTACGCTAGTTGATATCTTTCCATGTATGGTTGTAACCGCTATTGGTAACGACACGGGTGTTGGGTCATTGAGTGCGTTCGATATTGTGGGGCGAAATGAGGTAAGGCGCCCCTACCTTGTGGACACGTGCTTTGTAGTGTGGAACGGAGGGTACTTACACATCCCCTTTTTATCCATTCGTGGGACGGCGATTTGCATGGGATAAAACGGTTTAAAAGTAAAGTTTGAAGGCAACGTGTCGGCAATTTTTTTTTGTTTGAATTTAGGTTTTGGGGAATGTGCGAAAACTATTGGGTGGGAACTGTTGTGGGCCCAAATTTATGGCAATTTTTGGGCGAGTAATGATTTAAGTTTTGGGAACACGAAATGTTTTGATTGTCTCGAGGTGTTTGGCAGTTGAGGGGTTTTAGACTTGTACAAGATTTTTGTTTGTTCACTTTTTAACCAAAGGAAAAAAAATAGTCTGGAGTAAAAGAGAAAGAAAGAAGAAAAAAAACTTCTCGTCCTTCTTGAATCAGGTTCGTCTTTCCACTTTAAAAATTTGAGCTTTATTTCTTTCTTTGATTGTGTCATGTCTATGACTAGTGATAGTATAAGTGGTGAGGTTGAAGTTGGTAAATGGAGAGAGAGAACTGTAAGTGAAGAAAGTGAGGAGAAGGTTTGTAGTGGTGATGAGGCTTTGTCGTCTTCCTCGTTGGAGATGGTGGATGAGAGGAAGCCTAAGTCGGCGAATTATTATGCCACTTTGAGGAGGGAGTTTGGTTGGGTGAAATCCGACCTGGTCATGTACGATCTGGCTGGGGAGAAGAATTTGTATACTAATGACTACGTTCTTTGGGGTGGAGGAGTAGTTATTTGTTATGGGCAGTTGAAGGCTGGGATGAGGCTGCCCTTTTCCTGTCTTACTATAGAGGTGTTGAACTTTTTGGAGAAAGCCCCTTGTTAGCTCGTGGGGAACAGTTGGAGGGTTCTCCATGTGTTGGACTTGTTGAATAACAGGGGCTACAACATCTATTTAAATGATGTGATTGAGCACTTTGTTTTTAGGAGATCGGGTGTTATGAACTTTAGTTTTCATGTTTATAAGGGGAAGTCTCCTGTTATTGTGGGGGTGAGCAAGGAGGACTAGAGTCGTAGGCCGTTGTTGGCTGCGGGTAGATATTGTCCTCCTGACTTGGAGATTGATAAACGTGTTGTACATTCTCATGGTAGGTCGTTGGTTGTAGGTTAAGTAATGTGTGTGTTTTATATTATAATTTGGATGTTTTGATTTATTGTTGGGTTTGTTTTGCGAGAGGTTTCTATCCCTTCTCGCATGCGAAGAAACGGTGTGATTGAAAGGTTTGCTTGTTTGAGTTTAGAAGATAAGCGGGCTTTCTTTGGGTGAGGTTACGCATTACTTTAAGAGGCGTGGAGGAAAGAAAATCAGCCGTAAGAGGCTGGAGCAGAAGGCTAAGGCTCGCAAGGTGGTGGTTGAACTTTCTGATTCTAGCTTGGAATCTGCCATGGAGAGGGAGAGTCACAAGAAAGCACCTGTTCCTGAAGTGAAACGGAGTTGAGGAGTTGGTGACAGCCGTTCTGGTGGAGCTAGGACGTCTAATGGGGTCGGCCAACACCGTTCGGGAGGCGGTGAGGCGGTTTGGAGGGTGGCGCCTTCGGGCGCCCCGAGTTTGGTGATGCAAATCATTTGCTATCTCAATGTTCTGAGTTGGGTGATGTAAATCGTTTGGCACCCCAACGTTCTGAGCTGGGGGGTAGAGGGCGCTCTGTGTCCAACCGCTTCTCCTCTGGTGATGCAGATCGTTCTGCATCCAACTGCTTCACCTCTGGAGATGCTAGTGCTGGAAGTGCTGGTGGTGCAGCAGGTGGCAGTGTTGGTGGGGAGGGTGATGCTCCCACTTCATTCTGAAAGCCTAAAATGAAAAGGCGTTCTGAAGTGGTTGAGTCGGAGGGGGCTAAGAAGGCCCGAGTTGGATCTGGAGACTGACCTGGTGCTGTTGTAGGTCGTTTGTCTTCAGGTCGGGCTCCTCTTGAGAAGATGTGCCTGATTGATGTGGCTGCTGATGTTGAGGCGATTGAGGCCCGAGGTAAGGAGAAAGTTGGTGATGCTGAGCCTGTTACTGAGCAGGGCAAGGGGTCAGGAAGTACGGACCCCCATAAGAAGAGTGATAGTGACGTCCTTGATAGACTGGTTATGTATGAGGACCCTACAGTCTGCTGCCAAAGTTTGTTGTGAAGGGTGCCTTTAACTTCAAGTCTCCTTTGGTTGGTGGGGCATTGTTGGAGAGTATTACGCTTGTCGGGGATAGGCGCAAGCTGGATGGTAAGGGTTTGGATGTGAACTTTGTGGAAATGGAACGGTCGTTGTGTTTTGTGAGTATTCTTCCGTTCTGAGCTTGCTCCTTTTTGGTTTTGTTGATTTTGATCCCTTCTAATGTCTACATTTGTTGTCTTGTTTGTTAGGTTCTGGCAATGTATCGGAAGCTGAAGGATATGGCGTCTATCTCCGACTGTTATAAGAAGGAGCTGGATGACAACAAGCAAGCTTGTAGCCTGCTGGTGGCTGAACAACAGGTGGAGAGAATGGAGGTTGCAGGGCTGAGGGATCAGGTGCAACGGCTTGGTGGTCAAGTGGCTCTATTGCAACCCATTGTGGATTCCGCAAAGTTGGAGGTTCAGCAATGGGTTAACGAGTGTAAGAGGCTGCGCTCCGTTACTGAACGAGCTGAGATTACATACAATGACTTGGTGGATAGGGTGGAGAGTGGTGATGAGTGCGTCTTGTTGGATGATTATCTTGAGGCATTGGATAAGTATGATGCCTTAAGATGTCTATTGAAACCGGGCAATAATGTAACTGCAGAATCTTTGGTGTAGATGCTAATAGACCATCACAGTGCGCCATCCCACCAAGTCATTGTGCTACCCGGTTGCTCAAGCTATTCTTTGTTGTTTTACGAAGTTGATGTTAATTAGGCTACCGGTTAAATTGTTTGCAGGCGTTGATCCGGACCCTTTGAATGTGGATACTCTCTTTGTTTGAATTAATTACGAACGTCTTGTGCTTGTCTTTGGATTGGGAGGTCTTTGAATGTCTTGTTCTTGGGTTGGGGTCCGTGAGTAATACTTAAACAACTTTTGTTTTGATCTGATACAATATTATTAATTTTTGATGGGGATACTTAGTCATTTTTCTAGAATAACACAGGGGCCTTGGTATCTAACCGATTTTGTATTGAAGTAGAAATGTCTAAATTACTTACTTGTTGAAGTTGGCTCGAAGTATGCATGTTCTTTGCTTTTGTTGCTACTAATTTGTTGTTTGGCGACACATCTTTGCATAGTGTTAGTCCCGATGTCTTGCTTGATTTTGTTAGGTTGTCTTTAAAGTGCAGTCATAGAAGCGTTTGAGTGCGACGATGTCTTTGCGTGTAGTTGGCACGTGAAGCCGTCTTGTGTCGGTATATGATTCGTTCCTTTTGGGGGAACTTCTGATTAATATAATTAGCCTTTGAGTGGCCATTATATTTGAGTCTGACTTAAACCCTTTGTGAGGTCGTAAGTTGACTTGGGGTCCCTTTGGGGGTCCCCTAGATTGGATTTGTCTGATAATTGGCCTTTGAGTGACAATTACAGTTGAGCCATACCTAACCCTGGTGTTAGTGTTAGGTTGGTTTAGGGTCCTTTTGGGGGACCTTGATTTGAATTGAATGAACTTAACCACTGCGTGGCTGTGGTTGTTGAGTCATTCTTAACTCCATCTTTGATATTCGACCTGACATTGTGATGTCTTAGGTCGGACTGCGTAGTGTGAAATGCAAGGTGCTCATGTAATGCAAAAATGATAGTTGCACTCAACAATGTTGATGAGATTTCATTCATATTGACTTATGTACTTGGAGAAAAACTTATTGATAAAAGCGTTTAAGGAGAGCTGTATTCCAAGGTCGGGGAAGCCTATCACCGAGTTGGGTTTTGATCCAATATGCGCCATTTCTAACGACTTTGTCAACAATGTAGGGGCCCTCCCATGTTGGGTCAAGCTTGGCTGGTGCTAAAGTCTTTTTGAGGACTAGGTCGCCAGCTTGGAAAGATCTTGGGACGATCCTCTTGTTGTAAGAACGTTGGATTGTTTGGTGGTACCGAGCTAGGGATATTGCGACAGCTTCTCTACGTTTTTCTAAGAGATCCACTTCTTTTGTCAAGATGTTGTCATTGACTCCTGATTCAACAATGTCAGAATGTGTAATTGTGATTATGAGTTTTGATGGTATCACTACTTCCGTTCCGAAGCAAAGTGTGAAGGGAGATTCATTTGTACTGGATCTAGCTGTTGTTCTGTATGCCCATTGAATGTTTTCTAGTTGCTCTGGCCATTAGTTTTTCTTGCTTTCTAGCTTCTTTTGGAGGTTCTCTTTGATGGCCTTGTTGGTGGACTCTGCTTGTCCATTGCTTTGTGCATATCTAGGTGTAGAAAATGCTTGAGTGATGCGCCATTTTTGTAGAAAATCTTTGACTTGAGTTCCAAAGAAATTCGCGTTACATTGTCCATGACTAGGGTGTGGGGTAGACCAAATCTAGTGATGATATTAGTCTAGATGAAGTTGATTACGTTGACTTCCTTTGACTTGGACTAGTGGGATTACTTCAACCCACTTGGTGAAGTAATCTGTGGGTCGCTAGGGCGTATTTGAGCCCCGATTTCTTTTCGGGGATGAATGGTCCCATGATGTCTAGCCCCCACATGTGGAACGCCATGGGCTAGCTATATTGATCAATTCCCTTGCTAGACTTAGGTGATTGTGGCCAAAAGTTTGACATTGGAGGCATTTAAGAACGTACCTTTTGCCTCGATATGCATGCCCGCCAATAATATCCTTGGGCGATTGCTTTGTGTGCCAGTGATCTTGCTCCTGCGTGGTTGCCTTATTCACCTTTGTGGATTTCGTCGAAAACGAGTTGTCCCTCCCTTGGAGTTATGCACCTTAGGGGGGGTCCTCTAGCAGATTTGTGGAACAGTCTTCCATTGATCACTGTGTACCTTGGGGCTTGGAGTTGGATTGCACAAGCATGTTTTGCTTGAGGAATGGGCCTATCCAAGATTGGCTGATTTCTTCTTCAGATGAGGGTTGGAAATCTATGAGGCTGTTGATACTTTCTTTATGGTACGCAGGTCATTCCAGAATGTCAATGTAGACTGTGGTTGGACATGCCTCTTGTGTTTTGGAGGCTAGGAAAGCCAAGCTGTCTGCATGTCTGTTGTCCTCACGAGGAATATGATCTAAGGAGAACGTTTTGAACGAACTGATTATGTCATAAACGACTTGAGCATACTTTGCCAAGTTTGCTCCGTTTGTGACATATTCTTTTGTGATCTGCTTGACGATTAGCTGAGAATCGGTGTAAGCTTTAAGCTTTGATACTTATAGTTGTTGTGCCATTCGGAGCCCTATGATCAACGCTTCGTATTCTACTTTGTTGTTGGACGTTGCGAAATCAATTTTTATTGATTTCTGTAGCTGGGCTCCCTCTGGTGAAGTTAATACAGCCCCCAGTCCACTGCCACTGTTATTGCATGCGCCATCTACGTGGAGGTGCCATATGTCTAGGGTGGCTTGTTGATGGAGTGATGTGATTGGCTCGGGTTCCCAGCTGATATTTTCGACAGGGAAATCTGCCAAGAACTTAACAACGACCTGGCTTTTGTGAGATGTTCTGGGAACAAACTCGATGTGATGTTCTCCTAGTTCTTCAGCCCATTTGGCCATGCGGGCTGTTTTGTTGCTAGAAGTCAATACCTGTTTAATGGGTACGTTAGTGATGACCTTGATGTTGTGAGACTGGAAGTAAGGTCAGAACTTCCAAGCTGAGTAGAGTAATGAAAGCATTGCTTTCTCCATCGGGGAATAGTGCTTTTCTGCATCTGCCAACATCTTGCTGGTGAAGTAGACTGGCTTCTCGACTCTATCATGCTCTCGAAAGAGAACTGAGTTGATTGCGAAGTCGGTCGTTGCAAGGTACAACCCTAGTGTTTCTCCTTCTTCTGGTTTGGACAGGACGGGTGGAGTTGATAAATAGGCTTTCAGGTCGGTGAAGGCTTTGTGGCACTCGTCTGTCCAAGTGAAAGTTGCTCCCTTTTTGAGTATTTGCAAGAATGGTCTGGATTTGTCAGATGCTCTTGAGATGAACCTGTTGAGGGCTGAAACCACGCCAGATAACTTGTAGATTTGTTGCTTTGTGGTTAGTTCTGGCATTTCAAGGATAGCTCGTATCTGTTCTGGATTTGCTTCAATGCGTCTTTGTGAGACGAGGTAACCTAAGAATTTTCCTGAGGCTACTCCAAATACGCATTTGGCTAGGTTGAGCTTCATCTTGTTTTGGCAAAGTCTTTAAACATTTTTGTGACAAGTCTTTGGTAGGTCGCTCCTGTATTCTTCAAGCCGAAAGGTAGGACGTTGTAGCAGAACGTACCTTGCTCTGTTATGAAGGACGTCTTTTCCTGATCTTCCTCTGCTAGTGGTATTTGGTTGTATCCACTGTATGCGTCCATAAATAACAAAAGCTCATGGCTGCAAGTTTGATCTACCAATATGTCGATTCTTGGTAGGGGGAGGCTGTCCTTTGGGTAGTGCTTGTTGACGTTGGTGAAATCTATGCAGAGTCGTATCTGACCGTTCTTCATTGGAACGGCTACTATGTTAAGCAAGCGGTCGGTGTTTTCGACTTCTCTCGATGCATCCCACATTTTTGAGCTTTTCTATCTCTTCATTGATGGCTTTTTGAAACTTGAGTGCTAGCTTCCTAGGTCGTTGTTTGATAGGCTTAATGGTTGGATCTACATTTAACTTGTGGCAAAGCGACACGGGGTCGATTCCCCGGCATATCGATATCACGACTAAGCAAAACATCTTTATTGAGAGATAGAAATTTGACAAGTCTGCTCCTTGAGCTTGGGGTCTAAGTCAGCCCCTACATATACAAATTTTGGGTCATCAGATGTGCCCAAATTGACTTTTTCTCCTGGTTATGTTTGAGCTTGTTTTCCTTTGAGCTTTTTGATGCCTTTGGGCCGACCGGACGGATGTTTGAGAATCCTGCCTCTTTGGAACGTCCTTGGTTTAGACGACCTGAGGCTTGGGTGAGGTCGTAGTGCTGACCTAATTGCATTGGTGAGCTTCAAGTTGGTTGCTTCTTAGCTCCATGATGCCTCTGGGACCAGGATATCGTAGGACCTGGTGTAGGATTGATGGAATAGCTTGAATTTTGTGGATCCAACGACGTCCTAGAATGGCAGTGTAGGACGACCTGACATTGATAACACTGAAGGGTGTTGATGTTTTGACCATGTCCTCTTTTTCGCCAATGGAGACTGGTAGGATTACGTCTCCGATGGCATCTATACGATCTCCGTTGAACCCATAGAGCAGTGCATTGGACTCTATCATCATCGAGTCTGGCAAGTGCATGTCTTTGTAAGTGTGATAGAACAGTATGTCGCATGAGCTCCCTGGATCGATGAGGACTCTTTTGACCGTCCAACCGTTGATCTTGACGTGCACTACCAATGCATCATTGTGAGGTAGGCACACCTTGTCTAGATCTTCTTCTGTGAATGAAATTGCCGTTGTCTTCTTAGGGTTGGTGGGGTTGATTATCTCGGCTTTGTGTGAGAGATGGTAGATTTCTTGGATTGCTCCCACTCTTTTGTGCTTCTCCCGACCTGAGGTTTCGTCGTTTTAGGTGTATGTAATCATGTTGATTACTTTGTCCTCATCTTGGTTAGAGGAGAGCTGTCTCCTATTGTGCCTTGACCGACCTGGAGACTTAGATCGTCCTGTTGATCTGCCTCGCCGCTCGCTTTTACATTGTTGGCGTGTCGCTCATTCTTTGCTCCTACTGTGGCGTTTGGCATCCAACTTGTGCCTCGATCAGATCGCTTTCTGGCAAGAACTCTTTTAATTTGCCTTCCTCCACTAGGTCTTGGAGGTAGTGTTTGAGACTCCAGCAATCATTGGTATCGTGGTGGTGGAGTTTATGGAAATGACAGTATGGACTCTCTGGTATGGCTATTACCTTGTTGATGTTTGGTTTGAAGTATGGCGTTGTGTAGATCTTCTTCAGGATTTGACTTGGCATCCTAGAGAAGTTGGAGAATTCCCTCTTTGTGAATGAGGGTTTGCTGGCGTTGGATCTCTTGTTGTTGTTGGTGTTGTTATTGTTTGAATATTACTTGATTTCCTTGGGATCTGGCTCGTTGCTGACTGCAAGGACCTCTTTGCTTTTGCGCTTGGCCATCCACTTTTCGTACTTGATGTATTTGTGAACTCTGTGATACAGGTCGGCTGAGGTGTCTGGCTTGTTGCACATGAGGGACCCTGCTAGGTCGGAGTCGTCCAGGAGGGTGTTTGTGAATGCAGAAATTGCAAAACCGTCACTGAGTCCTGACTCCAGCGAGAGTAGGTCCTTCTTAAAACGTCCTAGAAAGGCTCGGATCATTTCGCCATGAGCTTGCTTGAACTGGAATAGGGAGTCTAGGTCGGCGCGATTTTTTATGTTGTGGACGAATTCTGCTACGAACGTCTCAGCAAGGCTGTCGGAGTTGTTAATCGAATCCGGAGGGAGTGTGCAGAACCAGTCTATTGCTCTGTCCTTTAAACTGGCTGGAAAAAGTTTGCACTTCAGGTAGTCGTAGTCAGGATGGCTGTATAATGCTAGGATTTGGCTGAAACGAGATACGTGCTCGCCTGGGAAGGAGGTACCATCGTACAATGGGAACTTTGGTTGAATGAACTCTGAAGGAGGTTGTTTGTCTCTGATATCTTGGATGAATGGTGATGCTTTGTATGTCTCCAGCATCTTCTGAGCGACCTGGATCGTGCTAGCTCTTTCGCTTGACTTCTCTAGTTTTTGCGTGAAGTCTTCTAAACGTTGATTAGTAGTGTTGGCTAGGGCTGCAACAGTGTTGTGCTCCCCTGCTTCTGTGGTGCGATTGTTGGTGTTGGAGTTGGCATTCTCTCGCATTGTCTGGTTTTCCTGTTGCAAAGTGATGAAGGCTTCTTGGAGTGTCTTCATCTGGTCTGCCAATGCTTGTAGGTTGGGTTCCATTATACTAAACGTATATATCTAAGTCTTATAAGAATTCCCTTCTAATTACGTGCCAATATTTATATTCTTTACACACTACTCACGTCAAATCTTAATTAGATACTGACAAACAAAGTTATACAATTTTCGACAATATTTTATTACTACATTTGTCCATATTCTTAAATATGTGAAAATCTGGAAAAAGTCAGCATTCCACAGTCAACGGTCAATGGTCAACAGTCAACAGTCAATGTCAAAGTCAAACTGTCGTTTCCATATTCAATAGATTCAGGGTCATAGCCCTGGTTCATGGCTAAGGTCAAGGTGCATGGCTCTTGGGCTCATGACTAAGGTAATGGTTCGGACCCAACTAGCCCCCCCAACCCAAATCTTAGAACCCAAAAGTCTAAATGTTGAAAGACCCATTTGGATATCTATTAAGTCCTATGGGCTGCCCCAAATAAAAATTAGAAACTGGCCCCAAACAATTCAGTGATCGGGCCCAAAAGAAGTAAAATAAAACTGGCCCAACCAAACAACTTAAAATCGGGCCCAAAGATAAACTAACTAAGGCCCAAAGAAAACAAAACCCATCAACCCCATTTGAAGCCCAAGCCCAAGCCGACTAACAGTGTCATCTTCTCCATCAGCTCCCACCAGCCACCAAATCGGCCACCACCAGCCATCACTTGTCCTCCCCTCTTAACCCACCGATTTTAATCCTCATAGAAACCCCTACAACTTTAACAAAACCAGAAACTCTAATTAATACACTCGAAAATCACTCTCCCAGATCTCGACCTCAATTCACCACCGTTCGACGGCTTCCCACAGCCCCACTCGACAGCCCTCACACACTTAAACACACCCCCTTCAATCAATCATAAATCAACCAACACAATCAATCTGAAAAACATTTCAAAATATTTTACAGATTATGTTTGAGCGAGCCGCCATTAATGCGTCCTTCCAGTTTCGAACTCACTCAAACCAGTATAAATACCACATTCCATATACTTCACCACAACCACCTAACATAACACAATTCAAATAATACCTTTCCAGTCATAAACTGGGCGATTTTAAACTTGGTGATTTTATCTGGGCCGCCATTAACAGCTTGCTTCAAGCTTCCACCAGTGCCCCATCTCTAGCACTCACACACTCTACACTAGCTACCCCATCACCAACAACCCATCCCAATCACAGTTTAATCAATCCACTTCAACAACACAGTATAACAAACAATATACAGGACACTTGTTTGTTTGGGCTCACGCTGTCGTTAACGGGCCCAATCAAGCTTCGACAGTTCAATGTTGATTTCCGAGTTTTAACAACGACAGTTTAACAAAATTTAATAATGACAATTTAACAAGTGTTTAATAACGACATGACAAATAATAATGAGAGAAGAATGAGCTGAAAACATGAGCGGAAACCTTGAACAGTAAATTTAGACGTGAAATAGAAAACTAATCTACTCACCTTAATTAAAACTCGGCGAATCCTTCATCGTCCGAATTGTCGCGCTCCAACCCTCTAGCAAACGAGCCGCCTCCATTTTTATTTTATTTTTTATCTTCAAACCCTATTCTCTAGAAAAATATGTATATGTACCTGGGTTGGAAACCTAAGCCCAAATATTTTCGGGGGCCGTAAAATCACATATCCCAAATCCAGTCCAACGAATTTTAAATAAATAAATACGTATTTTAAATGCGGGAGTTACAAACGTCTTTCATAAATAGGACTTGCCACGAATGAAATACATATTGTTTTCCAAATCAATGGGACTTGTCCTTAAACTCAAGCTCTCACGTCATTTATTTGTACAGAACTCCCACCTTCATTAGTTTCAAGCATCAAGGGATGACTTTGGGATGGTATCATCGAAAAAGTTCCTTTCATCATGTACACCAATAGAAATAAATAAAAGGGAGTCACGCAGTAGAAAACAAATATGTATAGATATATACTTATATCATATTCTTAAGTAATAGCTCCGTATACTCAAACTACGAAATTTAGAAAAGAGAGTATGGTAGCAGATCGACTAGTAGCAATACAAGCGTAGTATAGACATGAAAGTTTATGTAACACCCAAAAACCCTATAACCTTGTCCGACACCTTGACGAAAGACATAAAAATTTCAGCAGAGTCGTATCCTCTGTATTTTCAACACTTCATAGACATAAATCACTACACCAGATATTCGAAAAAAAGACAGGACTACTGACGCCCTTCTTTAGTATGTTATGAGCACACACCATGTGTGTCGTTGAAGTCCCCGTGAGGTGTCGGATCAGAACCCATAGATAAAAAACATGAGAGAACAAAAAAAAAATCACTTTTCACTCATTCGTTCTCTTCACAAAAATAAGAAAACCCTCGCTCTCAAATCGCTCTCGAATTGCAAATCCCTCTCGAATCTCAAATCGCTCTCAAATCACTCTCTTCTCAATCACATACCATCTCTCTTCAGGTAATGTCGATCACTTAAATTGATCTTTTGATTTCAATCCCAAATAAACGATTTCAATTTTAATTTTGATCACTTCAATTGATGTTTTGATTGATTTCGATCACTTCTTAATCATTACAGATTGTTCACTTTCAACTGTTTGATCATTGTTTTAATATCATCAGTAAGTAAACAAACCTTGCTTTCATATCCCTAAATTTTTGTATAAATGTTAAATGTTTATTTTGGATATGTTTTTAGCTTATTATTGATTGGTATTGGTTTTTTATGATGTGAATATATGAAATAAAGCTTGAAATGACTTGAAATGTGTTGTCTCCTTATTAGAAAACATTAATGTTATGGTGGAAATGACTAGTAATGGTTACAAAAGTATCAGTTAGTTATAATTCAATTGCATTTTGTCAGTTGTTTGTTGTATTGTAAGTTTTAGGTTCTGGAAAAAAAATTAACGAATTTTAGCTGAACTTTCAGTGTGTGTTTAGGAATTTAATATTGTGTTTAGGAATTTTGGAGCTTCTCGAAATTTGGAAATTGAATTCTAATGCTCCAATAAAATTAATGACTCGAATTAAGCTTGTTAATACACTTCTATAATTTGTTTAAGATCTACTTTTGGGAGATACTGAAAACACACAAACTATTTTGTATATAGACTACGGCAGGAGAGCGTTGTCTTGATTCTTGAAAGTTTTTTTCTCATCACCTGTAAAACAGCAGGTTTGTTGTATCATCTCATTTCTGTTTTTGGTATTTATTATTTTGTTTAATTTTTTTCTTCCTTCAAAGTGTATTTGTCTTTGAATCTATTATCGATTTAGTGTGACTAAAGAAATATGAAGGATGTTTGTTTTTCTAATTTATGTTTATACATGTACTGGGAACTAGTGATGCAATTAAAAATGGGAGAGGGGGCAAGAGTCAAAAGGGGACAACCTTTTAATGTGGGCAATGCTATCCTTGTCTCCTAAAAGAACAAAGCATATACTGTGCTCTGTGCTTGTCTTCGAGTTCTAATTTTCTAAAACAATACAATCTTGTAAGGTTATTCACTTATTCCCGAGCTGACATTTTATGTTTCAGGCAGTTCATACAGTGATCTTGAATCCGCTATTAACACATGTTTGGGTTACTCTGCCATGGTAAATCTGTCCAAGGAGTTCATTTGTTTGTTTAAAAGTTGTCTACGCAATTCAACGAAAAATTAAGATTTCCTGTTCCAATTTGGCAACAGGGTAATGATTTTATGAAAGGGGTCCGAGTTAATCCTATTGGAGCCTTACCATCAAGATTGCATGTAATCTGACTTCTGATAAAATCCTTGTAGACAGTTATAATCAAATGATCAACATACAACCAAAATTGATGCCGTGTTTGCTTCATGAAATTTTAATTTAAGAATATGCCATCAATAATGATAACATCTAAACTTTCATCTTGAGGATAAGAATATTGGTCCAGTGATGGAGGTTTGTCTTGAATGAGAGCTTTCATTGATTCTAATTTCAGTAATTTGTAAGAGTATCTTCCAAATATTTTTGTTACCTTTTCAGAAGTTATTTTGGTCACAAATTGAACTCCGTGCACTTCTCCTATCATATGATCTTGCTTTGGATTCAAATTTGTAAGAACCACCATGGAGAGAGGATTGAAGGAGTTAAACAAGATACCGATATTCCAGCTTAATATTTGCTTACCCTCTCCAGTTTCGTTAACGTCTAAAAGTATTCGTTTTAAATTCTCAAGTGAAGATTATTAATTTGTTATTTATTGGACAAGGAATCATGTTCTTCATTTCCTTGATGCTTCAGAACATGTGTCTATCCACAGTCGACAATGAAGACCTTATTTAGTGCACAAAGGTACCCTTGTATTGACTTAGTTGCCTTCTTTCTTCTTATTACGTATTAAACTAGAGTATCCATACAGTGATATAGTGATATGGTGTTATCCATTTATTCACTCACTGATATTTCCAAAGAGAGTCGTACATTTTCTTGCATTTTCAGCATACATAATGTAATTAGAACTTTCTTATCTTCACTTTTTTAAAGTTTATACCCTTTTGAGTTTATTTCGTTTGCTTTATGCTCATTTTCTATTTTTATGAGTTTATACCCTTTTTTAAAGGTATACTGTACTCCGTGCCTCCAGCGCCTTAAGCTTATGAGTTTTTAACTGGTATAACGATGCAAATTGTTGAAATTTGGCTGAGTCAAGTATCACAGACCAATTCAGCCAATTTGAAAAAAAAATATGGAACATGTTAGCGTAATAATGGCGCTTGTTAGCATTGATTTTAGTTCTTTTGAAAACAGAAGCTCTTCGTAGACAAAATCTAAGCTCTTGCCTCCATGATGTCACAAAACTCTCTTTTACATATTGTAAGTACCCTCCATTCCACACTACAGAGCACGTGTCTACAAGGTAGGACGCCTTACCTCAGCTCGTCCCACAACATCAGAACGTACCAACGACCCAACACCCAAGTCGTTACCAACAGCAGTTACAACCATACATGGAAAGACATCAACTAGCGCAATCCTAGAGCTCAGTCAACACAACAATCAAGGAGTCATTTACTTTATAACATCAGAGTAATGGAAAATCATCAAGATAGCATACAAGGTGGATCTGCAATCCGTAATGGTTCAGGCACACATCTACAAATAGAGAGAGATAAACTACGTAAGGCTTGATTCAAGTTTAGCCCGAGAAACTTGATACGTAGGCAACTCTTATCCTAAGAAGAGTGCAGCCATTCCCTATCCAACAAATCATCAGGTTGTAGTCCCAAAATAACCAACATCTACATTGGCGCCGTCAGCCGGTTCGTTTCTTTAAGAAAAAAGAGCAACCACTCTTTTCTCAAGCCCACCTTGCCGGGTCAAGCAAAACCATATACGGACTTAGATTCATGGACTTTAGTATTGGGCTTTGATGGTGTATTAAGTTCACATAAATATATGGAACGAATACATTACATGATTGATTACTACTATGAGTTGCTACTTAAATGAATGGTAGTATTTATGAAGGCTTGAGATATTCCATATGGTGTAGTGCAATATATGATTGACACGTGAAATAATAAGTTTCGAGATTTGATATAGAGATACTTGGATATCGTGCAATGAATAGTATTGGCACGTGATAATGTGGATTGTATTATAACGAGAAACGTTGAGCTTCAGTACAATTAAGAATACTGGCATGAGATAGAACAAGAATTATTATTGAGATATTTCCAAATATGGTGGCTTAGTGCAATAATTTATTTGGCACGTGATAGAGTGAAATGGTTATGAGATACTAAGGTATGGCACCTGAATAAATTACATAACGAATATCCTAGAACCTAGCTACCACAACTCATTTGATTTGGCCCTAGTAATGGGCGTATGTGATATGATTGGCCCTTCGGGCGTTTCAGTGAATCTGAATGGCCCTTCTGGCATAAGTAATGTGATTGGCCCTTCTACCATTTCAGTGAAGCTGAATGGCCCTTCTGGCGTAGCCGAATGGTGGCTTGATTATTCCGTTCGCAAAATTTAGAACGAGACGCGCGATATTTTATGCCGAATAGTGGTAGTACTCACATAATGACTTTCGTGTGAAGATTACCTGATGTGCAGCATCCCGCTCAGGGTAGTTACGCACGGAGTGGTTCATTATGTGAGGGGAGGCATGTGGATGTACATGTTCGGCGTTGGAATGCGATTGTGGTAGCCAGGAAAACTAGGTAAGACATAGATACGACGTGATTTTAGGGACACGCAAAGAAAGCCTTAAATAATATAATTATGGTAATATGTTGGTTAAGAATATATCTTTAAATATATGATTGTATATGGTTTTGCAGAAGGGTGGGTCAAACTAATTACTTGTGCAGAGACAACCCACTGTAATTGAGCATGAAATACGGTAAGTATAGAATATGCTTGGCTGGTTAGTAGTTTAGTTAGAACCTAAGGTGCCTCGGTGGAGGAACTAAATGCCTTTGTATTATTGTTGGGAAGCTATGACGCCTCATTGGAGGAACTACCTGTCTTAATTATTATACTTAAGGATGTTGTATTATTCGTTGGATGTTAAGGCGCCTCGGTGGAGGAACTAACTGCCTTATTTAGTGTGTAAATATATGTATAAGTATATGTAGTATTTTAAGGCTACTCACACCAGCATTGTTTATAATGCTGACCCGATTTGCATGTTTGCTTATCGGGTGTGTTCATTAAATGGACATAGTTGATAAGTCTTGACAGGTTTAGTGTTGAAGAAGGTTGGTTGCTGCTTGTGGTTTGCGTTAACGTCGCATTTCAAGATAGGTTTTGTTTTCCCTTGAGGTGATATAGATTTTCAGTTGAGACAATGTTATTTGTATTTTCATTTGTAATTTTTAAATAAAGAGTTATTGAAAAAAGATTTGTAACCTAATCTCATTTGTGAATTTTTGTAATGAAGATGACTTTTGTTTAATGTGAAATTCTTATTAGTTTTTAATTATCCGCATATTTAAAGTGATTATGGGTTTTTGGGAGTTGAGAGTGCATCACACCTCGAAAATCGAAGAGTCGGGAACAAATATTGTTTTTCCAAATTCATTAAATTAGGGTGTGACATTTTGGTGATGTTATTTTAATAAAAGATTATGTGATTGGATGTACTTGTGAGATTTATTGTTTATGTTATGGTCGATTGTAGAATACCCAATAAGTGGGGGCATCTTTATGCAGGTTCAGTAGTCTCCCAAAAAGGGTGGTTTTGGGGGAATTTTTTTTTTTTTTTACGTATGAAATAGTGTTGTAACGGTGGAAAACCATAACTAATATTTGCAATGAGTAACACTTACGAAGCAACAAAACCGTTACCAAAAGAAAATTCACCGTTACAAATTTTATAAATCATGCAGTAACACAAAAAACATTACTAACATTATAAAACCGTTATTGTTGTTCGAAAAGAGTAATACAATTGAGCAAAGAAAACCGTTAGCAACTATTTTCAGTTATGAAAAAAAACCGTTACAATAAATAATTTTGTAACGGTAAATAATTATGAATATTAATAACGTATTAGAATCGCCATAACTGTGACGCAAAAAAACCGTTACAAATATTTTTAGTAACAGTTTGTGACCGCTAGGTATGTCTTGTTTTGGTATAGTGGTATGAACAATGATTGTTCATACTCCAATAAGTATAAACAATGATTGTTCATACTCAAATATGTGTTATTGCTGATCATACATTATGTTGATGTATGAAGTATGAACAATGATTATTCATAGCTCATGTTGATGTATGAACAGTGATTATTCATATTATATATGCCAAGCCGTTTATTATTTTGCGTCAGGAGTAAACTTGACTTTTTACCACTCCGAACCATCTTTTATTTTGTGTCAAGGCCAAGGGTATACTTGACCTTTTATATACCTAGTCCTTGTGAGTGATTAAAAAAAATAGTTTTGAGAGTGATTTTTTTGTTCGATTTGTCTTTGAGAGTCCTTCTCTGTTTTTAAAAAATAAATTATGCTGGCTCATTGTAAGGGAAATGATTATGTTTTTATTGTTATAATTATTTTTAGTATTATTATTAGAAAAATAGCACCAAACGACCATGGTCACAAAGTGTTAAGTGTTGGATATATAATTTAATTCATTTTTAGTTATGAAGAAACAGGAAATTTTAGTTTAACCTTCAAAATATATATATATATATATATATATATATATATATATATATATATATATATATATATATATATATCGGGTTAGCTACGTAGACATACAGAAATAATATACGCAATCCAAAAGCGGACTACACAATGAACTAAGAGCTGATTTTCTGGGGATGTGATCTCCACAACATGGATATCATCTCCGAAAAAAATCAACTATTTTGAACATGTCTAACTCTACCAAAAATTGAGTTCAAGTTCAAAATTTATCTGACGATCCAAAATTTTAACACTCTTTTAATAAGATTAGACACATCCGATTGAGCTGATTTTTTGTAGAGATACTATCCATGGTAGGGAGGTAATATCTACAAAAAGTCAGCTTTTAGAGCAATGTGCAAGTCCGATTTTGAATTGTATATGTCAATTCTGTATGTATATATATATATATATATATATATATATATACGGTTTGTCTAGAGTGCCACTCTAATCTTGCCACTCTAATCTCACACTTCTCTTCAGCCGTCCGATCCACCTCAAGATCTGATGATCTAACATTCCAAATTTCACCAAAAATTTCTGATATTTCAACATTTCGTGTTATTTCAAAATCCAAAAAACACGAAATTTTGCAAAATCCAAAAAACACGAAAATTTTGAAAATCGCGAAATTGGAGAACTGTCTCTCTCTCTCGGCTTCTTCTTCTCCAAACCGTATTTGGCTTCTGGATTAAGGTATTTTTCTACTTTTTATTCGTTTGATTTGTTGTTTAATTAGCTTGGATTCGTTTGAAATGGGGATAGAGATGTTTGAAACCGTATTTGGCTTTTGATTGTTTAAGAAGATGATTAAGAATGTTGATAGAGATGGGGATGGGTGTGTTAATTTTGATGAGTTTAAGACCATGATGGGCAGTGGGAAGTTCTAATAAGCTCTACATACTGATTTTTAGTTTAGGTTATGGTACCACTGATTCCTAATTGTAGTTTCAATGGGTTTACCTAAAGAAAGTAATAAAATTTAGTTACTTTCAAAGTACTACTTGTTTTTGTTAGTTATCTATGTTGTTGTTTTTTTATTTGTTTCTTTATGGATTCCAATGAAGATGTTGCTACAACAAGGTTTCACTCTGTCAGAGTTTTGAACTAGCATATTCGGTGAACTCTGTCATAGTTTTGAACTCTGTCAGAGTTCAGTGAATTAGTATATTCGGTGAACTCAGTCAAAGTTCGGTGAATTAGCATATTCGGTGAACTTTGTCAGAGTTCGGTGAATTAGCATATTCGGTGAACTCTATCATAGTTTTGAACTCGCTCGAGTTCGTGAACTCTATCAGAGTTTTGAACTCTGTCAGAGTTTGGTGAATTAGCATATTCGGTGAACTCTGTCAAAAGTTCGGGTGAATTAGCATATTCGTGAACTCTGTCGAGTTTTAAACTCGCCCGAGTTCGGTGAACTCTCGATAGTTTTGAACTCGCCGAAGTTCGTGAATTAGCATATTCGGTGAACTCTGTCAAAGTTCGGTGAATTAGCATATTCGGTAAACTCTGTCAGAGTTTTGAACTCTGTCATAGTTCGGTTAACTCTATCAGAGTTTTGAACTCTGTCAGAGTTTGGTGAACTCTGTCAGAGTTTTGAACTAGCATATTCGGTGAACTCTGTTAAAGTTTTGAACTAGCATATTCTATTTAACTTTTGTTTGTTCATTTGTTTTTTAATGTTATTGTTTTAGGGTTCCATAGTTATTACATATTCATGTGATTTTACATTTGCATATTTTGATATTTTTTTAATTTTTTCCTTCTACAGTGAAATTCGATCTATAAATGAGGTGCCCTTATTGTGGAAGCTCAGTTCTTAATAGAGTCTCGAATACCCAAATGAATCCTGGACGATCTTTCTGTGTTTGCGAAAAAAATGACAAACGTTTGCCTAAGGATAAGAAATGTAGGTATTTTAAGTGGGCGGATGAAAAAAATAATTGTGGAAGCTCGTCGTCGTTGAATATAAATGAGAGTCGAGCTCCCACATTTTCCCCAACTGAGAGTCGAGCTTCTATTTGCACAAGGAGGATAACGACCGATTCGAAATTCACTCAATCGGAATGTTAATATTTAAGTTGTTGTTGGTCCGCCTTCTCTTAGCGGTTTTGTGTATTATCAAGTGGCTGGTTAAGGTGTTATTGGCTTAAGTTGCTTTGGATGTAGTGTGGCGTTGTCGATGATGAGTTATCCTAAGTTGCTTTGGATGTAGCTTTTGTTTTGAATGATGTTGCTATGGAGGTAACCATCGGGCTAGACTCGGGTTTTGGAACCGATATCTTCGGAAATTCAGTGTATTTGGTTAGTAGTTTAAATTTAGTATGTATAAATCTTGGAAGGATTTTGTATGTGTATTTGAACTCTATCGAGAATTTGGCATGTGTATGTGAATTTAGTATGTGTCAGAGAATTTGAACTCTATCAAAGAATTTGGCATGTGTATGTGAATTTATTGTGGAAGTTCAATCTTGGAAGGACTTGCGCTCAAAGTACAATTCTTTCGAAACTTGGCATCCAAAATTTGTTTGCTTTTTTTTAAATATGCACTTTGTATTCTAGTTCTTTTGTCTATTGCTTTGCTGAATCTCAATTCGTCTATTGCTTTGCTGAATCTCAATTCGTTTTGCTGAAGTTGGTCTGTTGGGATACCACTGCAGAGTGGTGTTTATACTTGGATGGAAAAAATGGCATAAGTCAAGAAGATTCGCCACAAGTTTACTCCAATTCTTTATGCTTCATTTTCCTTTCTTGGTGGCAGCCACTTGAATGTCAAGAAAATTTGAACTAATAATTGAGAATTTATCATTGCACAAGCACTTGACCATTGCAATACTGAAAATCGAAGAATTTATCATTATTTGAATGCTTACAGGATCCTCTTTGACGAGGTATGTCCGTATGGTATTTGACACTTTTTCTGTGAGAGATATTGACACTATCTAAATCACTTCAGATCAAACTCTTTAAAGTTCAAGCCACGACTTTGTAACCTTCGTAATCTAATTATTTTTCTTCACTCTATCCACAATACTTGTGCCTCTCAACAAAATTAGTCCCAAACTGCATGGCCACACCGCTTGGACTTAGTCCCAAATGACATGGTCACACCGTTTGGGACCCTAGTCCAAACGGTGTGGCCATGTCGCTTGGGACTAAGTCAAACGGTGTGGCCATGCAGTTTGATTTGAACTTGATAAAAATGGCGTCTGCTTTTTGCCCTCCCGACCGTGTGGCCACACTGGTTAGAGGGCAAAAAAACAGACACGTCATTTTTTTATCTAAATTCAAATCCAAACGATATGGCCACACCGTTTATAGTGTATGTCATGGCATACACTCCATCTCCACCGTTTATAGGTGGGCGTAGATACCATCCATCTCCAATCACTCCATTTGGTAGCAATGATGATATGTCATGGCAAGGTGAAATTTCATGGACCTTTGAACCGATGGGGTGGCAAGAAGGTCGTAATGATCTGGGTGCAGCGCTTAGTCCATGGGCGACTTCTTCGACTCCATTGGGTAGTCGACAGGTCTTTCGGCGTTCGGCTAATGATTACTCTCTCTCACAATCCCAATGGTTACAACCGTTGTGCTAATCCTTCTTATGAAACTTCTTTTTTTGGTGGTGTGACTTCTGGTGGAAGAATTGAGCTTCAAAGCTTTGTCGCTAGTCATAAGAAGTCTCCAAGATTTGTAACAATGGGAGCTATAAAGGAGAGTGACGGTGATGGTCGTAGAGTTTCTTTAGCTGAAGAATGAGATCCTCTATTAGACTCCAAATTCAATCGTTATGTCAACAAGAATAGAATCAAAGATGAATCCAGGGGAAAAATATATGGAGTTGTATACACCACCTAAACTCTCATTGACATTAGCATGAAGCCTAATCCAAATGAAAATGGCGAAAAATACAACAGTCAACACATACACTATAAAGAGGTTCAAAAAAGAGCAAAACATAAAATTCATCAGAGAAAGCATTAAAACAAGACAAATCACTTGGAGAGAAACATTCGAACTCAACAAACATGCCCCCCAAAATTATTAAATCAGCCTCACTCAACTATGCAGGAAAAAAGATCTAAACACTAAGCCTTAAAGACAGACTTTATCTCCAATTTTTTCCCTCGTATCTACTCATAAAATCGCAATACTAAAACACAAAACTTCATCAATACTTGTAATCCTTGACATGAAGGCCTTTTGAAGCACCATCTCCAACAGTTGCATCACCCTTGTAGGTACCAAGGGTGGCCTCTGAGTTTGCCTTACACCTTGCGAGGAAGGCAGCGCCTTCTCCCACATTTTCCACTTTTCCGGACCATGCCTTGAGAGTACTCTGGCGAGAGCACATCCAAAGGAGAATGAGAGTGACCATGGCTTCTTTCCTTTGAGCTGGTTCATTGCATTAAGGTTAATTGTGGCCTGCTCTTCATTCGTCACCGACAAGAACACCACCACAGAGGACAAATTGGGGGCATTGTTTTGTTACCAAGGCACACACCGTATTTAGCAATGACCTCCAGGGGCTACTTTCTTGGCATCGAACTAGGAGTCACCATGTTGGGCTTCAATAGAGTTCCCTTGAGCGTAACCTTGTGGTCATTCAATGCCTTGTAACAGCAGCAAGTACTCGCCGACCACATCAAAGACAACGGTCAATGTCATGAGATCCATCAACCAAGATCTCTGCTCAACGATTGGAACCAAACCATTTTCTTGACAGATGATGGCATACCGGCCAAACCATTAGCATTCTCATTAATTGATGCTTTGGATAGACGCTTCCCAATTGTTCCAAAGAGACTCATCAAGAAGAAGGATACCCTTCCGTGGGTGTACATTGGCAATGAGTTCATCTACAAGGTTAGAAAAAGGAGGATTATTAAAAAAATTCGAAAGACACAAATTAATGGATATATAATCATAGCCTAAAACCTTAAAAAGTAAATAAATATTTACAATTGATTGATTAGAAACAAACAGAAATCACCTGATTAGCAAACAAAATAAACACTGCATCATTTCTTCTATGGATAAATTGGAGAAAAAATAAAACAAATCAAGCCAAACAAGAACTTTATGTAAGCAAAGAAAAGACATTCAACCTACACCCCTCAAGCCACTAATAACAACTTTAAAAGCAGGGCTATCCGAAATTTGCACATATTCAAGTTTGCAAATTTCCATTTTATATTAGTAACAATAAATAAAATGTGGACAGCCTATGGAAATAACAATAGATAAAGATGGTCAAATCAACCATTTTCAACCATGTTGCATCCCATTCTAATGCTTTAGCAAGATCGCATGCCACACTTGGACCTCCTGAACTGTTGACCTTGTCGTGCATTCTCGTCAACGAAAGAAGGGTAATTGAGAACCACAGCAGAAGTAATACACTTGTAGGATAACCAAAGAAATACCTCTTGAGGTGACAATGAAACATTCATATCAAACAAATGATCGTGAGCCCTATTTAGCAAAATGTTACAACTAAAGTCGCTCTAATATGAACTCCTATCTCCAACACATTAAGATTACACCTTAAATAAATCAAAACCCAAATAAAACATGACTACAAGTTTAGTTGGAAAATCATAATTTAGAGAGGTGTTTTAATTTAAAAGGCTTGGAAATTCAAGAGAGAGAGAGAAAAATAGATCGAGAGAAAACCCGACTGTTTGAATCCTTCTTCTTCGGCACTTGAAACGGGGTTGAATTTCGGAGATGGTTAAGTTTTTGTAGATTTGAAAATTTCGGAGTGGAGAAGAAGACAATGAGAGATAATAAAAATTTCGATTTTTCATTTTTAGGTTTTCAAATAATTCGAATTTCGCTTTTTATCGAATTAGATCCTGATAATCTCATCCCGAGAGATCTAACGGACCGACCAAGAAGTGTGAGATAAGGGTGTCACTATAAGAGTGGCACTCTATACATTATATATAGATAAATGTCAATATATATATATATATATATATATATATATATGGAGAGAGATCAATATACCATGGCTTATACCATGCCCCACAAGTTCTCCCACAAGACGAACTAGAACCTAGTTTTTTGTGGATATGTCTAACAAACCATGAAGATCATCTCCACAAAATTTTAACTCATTTGATGGTGTTTAACAATATCAAAAGATGATTGCAAAATCGAAAAATCTAGACCGTTAAAAAAAAATCAAAGTTGTCAAAAAAATTTAAATAGGTTATAGGTTTCCAAATGAGCCAAATTTTTGTGGAGTATCTATTCATAGTTAGTAGATCATATCTACAAAATATTAGCTTTTAACTCATCTTGTAAAGGAACATGGTATAAAAAACCATGGTAAACGGATCCCTCCCCTAGTATATATATATATATATATATAGATTGAAGCCAGTATTCAAAATTATTGGGCGGTTGGACTTCCAGCTAAGAGATTAGGATCTTCTTCTTAGACCCAACACACTAACATATATAGTTGGACCATATGATGTAAGCAATCCGTGTGAGGAAACAACAACGAAGAGATTGACCGTAGACTAAGTGACATCAGCAACCGTGTTAATTAGGACTAAGTGACATCAGCAACCGTGTTAATTAGGAACTAGAACTTATGAAATTGAAAAAACTATGCACATATGTGATCATGCTTCCTACAACTAAAACTGGATAAAAAAAAAGATATGCTTATAGGATTTTGCCTGTTTTCTATGTTGATGTGGTAAATTGAATTGGTGATCAGTGTCTAAAATGCTAATAGAATGATTGGACATGAGACTGAGTCATCTAAGTGTGCACTATGCATGTGTCACTTAAATATGGTTTCAAGCAGCATTGATTTAAGAAATCAAATCTCTTGGCCCTGGTGTTGGGTTGAATTAGCAACGCCTTAAGCAAAAGAAAATGTTCGGTTTCAACCCAATGTCCTGGCGCAGGTGATCCGGTCTCTTATTTTAATTACAAATGAATGCATGTTAAATAAACTATCCAGCCATTTTAGGTCTTCCTCCAGGCTACAACTTTATATAGTTACGTCTTTGCTTCATTGTTTGGAAGAAGAAGTGTGCCTTTAATTTGTTGTAGAAACCTAAGGCGAGTTTTCTTTTCACTATGCTATTCTTCTTCTTCCATGGTGTAAATGAAGGAACTAATAGGGATATTAACTCTTGTTTTTCTTTTGACCACTCTGCTATGTATATGATATTCTTTATAATCAGAAACAGATTTGCTATTGGGTCTAAATGAATTGAAGTCTGTTTTCTCACCATATTGAGTTTTGAGGAACTTATGCTGTTTTGAACAAAATTTGGATGAGAACCATTATTTCATAATTAACTGACAAGCTCTACTAGTTTATAACTTATTAGTGCGCGCAAGACAATTTTTTTTTTTTTTTTTTTTTTTTTGTAAATTAATTGGCAATATAGTAGTGCAAGACATACTAATTTCCTGACCATGGTTATCTCCATATATGCTCACTGTATGACTTCTTTTTGCAGCAGCTCGATCTTATATGGAAAAACGATAAAATCTTCATTACTGGACATGTCTTCGATTCCATGGTTCTCCGAAATGGTAAACATATTTTGTTTTGTGTTTTATTTACATAAATTTGCAATATAGTGCAATTTGTAATACCTGTATCGTCTTTATCCTGAGCATTGCCAGATGAGCTCTATTGATGAAGAAGTCGCCACACAAGAGAACAAAGTTATACCTAAAGAGGACTCTCAACATCCTTTGACCTTTGGAAGTTCATCTTCTTACTCATCAATTATTGATCCCCTTAACAACAAGACCACCTTCAGTTTTACACCTATAGAGACCTCACAAAGATGCTTTGAGAGTTCAAGAAGTCATACACTTAAGGCGCAAGACTACCGTAACTCTTTAACTACGAGGCAGTACTCTTCATCAACAACAAAAGCTGTTTCTTCTTCACCCAAGTTTGTTTCATTTGGCAGTTCGAATTTGACGAAAAATTCTCAGAAATATTATGGGAATTTAGTTGGACTTAAGAGGCCAAAGGAGGAAACTGAGTCTATTGAATACATGACCTTTGACCCTTCAGATGTTGTGACATCTCAAGGTTCCAGAGGCAGCCAGGGGGTACTTTCCACCACAGAGCATGCACTAGCTGAGAGGGTGCGACGAGAGAAGCTGAGCAAGCATTTTACAGCTCTATCATCACTTGTTCCTGGCTTAACTAAGGTGCCATATGCTAATCGATCTAGAGTTGTTTTTTTAATTACATTCATAAGATAGAATGAAGTGTCATTTTATGAGTTTTATATATACTAATATACATACAACTAAAGGCATTCTGTAATTTAATCTATTACTATTGCTTGATCAATTACATATTATAATTAAGTTATCGTTTATACGTACATAATTTTACTCAATCTCCTTCAATATTTATACTAGCTTCCGATTCCCAAAAAAGGCCAAACTTCTTTTCTAGGAACATGATGAGTACATCAACTAATCAAAATCAAATACTTAATCGATCATTGTACTATATCATTTTCCCTCTTTTTACGCGGGCATATCAGACACAAGCACAGTGAGTGCATGTCTATATATGCGCATGCTCATGAATATATTGATATATGCCTGCACTGATGCACAAATATATAGATCGATGAGCGTAAGTCAGAAACATACAACCTTTCTACGTACCAGATTATTGATCATTCTTTTTAATTCTTTTCTTCCATATTAATTTTATTGTCTTTAGTATTTAATTTGAAATTTATTCTTTGGCAGATGGACAAGGCTTCTGTTCTTGGAACTGCTATAAAGTACTTAAAAGAAATTGGAAGAACGAGCAAAAATGCTTGAGGAGAAAACCACAAAGAAGAAAATGGAGTCTGTGGCATTTATTAAGAAATCAAAGAAGATTGTCAATGGATGGTATGATGAGCCATTACCCGAAATAGAAGCAAAAGTTTTCGCCAATAACGTGTTTATAAGAATTCACTGCGAGAAACACAAAGGTCTTCTAGTGAAAATTCTGGCTGAAATAGAGAACTTCCAACTAACTGTTGTCAATTCCAGTATCATGCCTTTTGGGAGATTTGCAGTTGAGATAAGTGTGGTTGCTCAGGTATTTTTTGTTCTTTACCGTAGATTACGTCGTGCATCTTGACACTATAATCTTGGATTTTAGATTGCAGAGCATTTTATACACACTAGTCAGTGGTCACTAGGAGTTTGGACATATATGCACTGATAATGGTCTTAAGTATCATGTTTTCCATGGCCACTGATGAAATGACATTGAACTAAAATAGGACGTCAATCACGTCAGGATATGTCAATATATATGACAGTGAAGGATTTTTACAAAATTTACGTTTATGCTCTTCCTCAAGGGTAGTGTATTTGCTAGAACTAATTAACGCACCACGATCTTTATATATAATGAAGAAGAGATAAGAAGAAGAATAGTCTAATTATTATCCGATTAATGTATTCTGCTTCAATCGAATTCACTGATATTTGATACTTGTCGACCGATCTTTATGTTTTTATAACAGATGGAAATGGAGTTCAACATGTCAGTGAAGGATTTTGTGAGAAATCTACGTTCAGCTTTTCGTCAGTTCATGTGAATATGAATGAAAATGCCAATGCAGTAGTTCAACAGTTGCGCAGATTGAAGATTATCTTTCTATGCTTCATTCTTCTCTGTATTATAAGCTTCGTTCTCTTTGTTTTGGAAGTAGCTTAGTCGAGTCATTTTCTTTTCTGGTGTCCTCAACATATCAATGTAAAGTTAACCTTTTTTTGTATTACTTAAACATGTAAAGTTTTTTTTTGAAAAGGTTATAGGGTTGAGGCAGACCCCTACCTGTTGATTAGACTTCGAAAAATTACATACCTCTCTAAGAGTATGATCATTAGAGGGAGAATCTTCACTACAACAACACTAGGCAATAAGCCTAACAATCATGAAAAACCCATGAACAAACCCACTCGGGGACACACCCATAGATAACAACATAAAACACCTAACGTCTACCATTAAACAGAAGTTTATCCCTTAAGACGATCAGATGATCAATCCTTAGATGTTTTTGTGTCTTCTCAAAGCTATAGAAAAAGGTCCCACATTCATAGCACATGTATGTTAAACCAAGCGTATCATTTGAAATCTCAGTACGTAATGTATTCATCAAGGTTTTATCTTGGAAGCTTGTTTATTAATCATAACTATGGTAGGACTACTCTCACCAGATAAGCGCTCACCGACTACATTTGAGATGGTTTTTGTTAGTTCTCTTTGACCTAACCGTAGTCCATTTCTCAGTTTGAGCTTCGTTCTGAACTCTTGACCTTTTATCAGGTGGAGAGATATGTTGAACTTTACATTTCATCTGTTGTTGCATGGGAGCACAAGCCTGCTCACCAACCAATGCAAGAGGTTCTGGGAAGCATTTGCAACCACAGCAGCATCCACTTAAACCATATATAACATCCAAGTCTACTGTACCATCTTCCTTTGTTAGGTTGTTATCTAAGATAATAATATAAGCAGCTTATCTAATATAATGCTGAAAGCTATCTATATGCACACAGATGATGTGAACTTATCAGAGTTTAGTTTGATTTTCTTTTTTTCTTTTTCTTTTGGCAAGTTTAGTTTGAATTAATCTTAAAACGTTTTCGCATTCTTTTGTTCTTTCAAATCTTTTTTGTCCAAAACATTGGGGCCAACCTATGAAAATGTGAATTGAATGATTGTGGATTTGAGGTGAACAAACCCACATACATTGCCAATAATATGTAACCAATACTTGGGGGAGCAAAACTAAAAAATAACCTAGTTGGAGTGTTGGAGCTTCATCTCAATCAGTTCTCTCCTCCAAGTTCATCCAAACTATCAAATATCAATATCAATATCAATATCAGTATATCACTAATATATCAGGAAACATCAAGGGCTAATGCACAGTAACAATTATTGAAGATTTAATTGAAACTAATTTTACTGGAAAGCTTGAAATTTTGACGAAAAATTATGAAGGAATTTAGCTTAACAAATGTACTATGTTTTTTTTTTTGCTTGGTTACAAGTATGAAAAATTCACCGAAAGTATCTTAACTGTGTGAAAATTTCGTGGTTCCTGCCTATTGGAATTTCCTAAGTTGTGATACTATTGTCTTTGAGTTCAAGTGTTCAACAGAGAATACAAATGACAGAGACACGTCTGCATGCATAACAAAAAAAAAGACACGTCTGTATGGGATCTTCGCGCTCCTTCAGTGTTCAAGTACACAAGGGCATCTCCAATGGAAGGTGTAAACCGTATAGTGTAAAGTTTACTTTCCAAATATCAAAAAACTTTAATTTTTTCAATGGGGGTGGTATACTGTAGATAATAGAGTATTAGTTGATAGAGGAGGTGGAGAATTCCCCATCTCGCTATCAGTTAATAAATAGCTCAGACTACACTTTAACCAACGTCCGAACAAAAAAAATTGCGGACGTCACTTTAAGTTACGTCCATTTCTAATTCTAAAGTTATTTTTTAACTCGGTGACGTCCCAATTTAAATTAAAGAGGGACGTCACTTTAAAGAACGTTCGATTTTAAAATCTAATTTTTTTTTTTACTTCTCCATTGGGGAGTACGTATATAGTGTGGATATTTATAGGCTATACAATAATATACAATTAGAAGTGTAAAATCTTAATGACACCTAGATAGAGCCTAGGTATAGGTGTAATTTTACACCCAATTAGAGATACCCTAAGGGTATAATAATAACATCCTGTAAGTCCGTAAAAAATAATTGAATATGCCCACTGACTTTATATTTTTCCTAATCAAATCTAGCTAAAATAAAGTTAAAAAATTTCAGGGTTATTAACAAAACAAGCACAGTGCTTACTTTTCATGTGAATGTGCCTCCCTTCTCACAACTGAAGGTATTTTCATAAGTTCAATTTCCCAATTCAAAGTTTTGTACACATTCAAACCAAAAAAACAAGAACCAAAAAAAAGTTATGTACCCATAAACAAGTTTTCTAGTAAAGATAGAAAGCTGAACACGTGGTTTAGTTCTAAATAGGGGTGACTTCGGATCGGATCGGATTAACCTCCTTCGGAATTTTTCCAAATTTTTTTCGGAATCTAATATGCTAGCCAAATCCGATCCAATTTTTTTTCGGATTCAAAATATATTTCCAATTTGAACTTTGGAAATTTCGAATAACTTCGAAAATTCGAAATACTTGGTAAATTTTCAAAGATCTCTTTACTTTCAATTATTTTTTTGGAATATCATACCAATGTTCATTATAGGGAGAGAAAACTATGTCCACAACACCAATGTACCAACAACAATACGCACTTGTTTAATGAGAAAACTCATTTTCATTCAAACAAGTGATCCAAAAAAAAATGAGAAAAAGAACCTGCAGCCACCAATAGCAAGCATTGCATTACATTAAAGATGTCCGGGTATTTGTAATGTTTCAATCTTTTTTCGTGTGTGGAAATTGAAGCGTGAAGTGTCTGCATAAATAATCGATTATGGTTTTGGACTTTAAGTAGCTTTACATAATATTCTATCTATTAAAATTTGGCTTTTGGATTGGTCTGGAAGTCATTGTATGACTCAATGACATTTTTTTTCATATCATTGTTGTTATGGCAGACGGTGTAATGACAGTAGAGTGGTCCAATTCAAGTGGGGAAGTAGCGGCTATGTTATATTTTTGTTTTATTTTTGGAAGTAAAAAACTAGAAAATGAATGAACGGTCGAGATCTAATCAAGTGGATAGTGAGAGAAGTATATATTTTCGGAATAAATTGGCAATAATATCAGAAATTTCGGAATTTTCGGATCGGATCGGATTTTAGAATTATATCCAAATCCGATCCAATTTTTTTTCGAAATTTTCGGAAATCGGAAAATCGGAAAATCGGCCCATGAAAACTACACCCAGAGCCAGACCAATTTCGGGTCGGATTTTGGAAAAATCGGAAATTCGGCAAAAAAGACACCCCTAGTTCTAAATATGAACTTATTCCGAATAGACCGAAAAAACATCGCGAAAGAGATGAAAAAGGTATTTGTATAACAGCCAATGCTAACCAAATCAACAATGATCCTGTACTCTTTTAAATTAATATTGTAAATTGTACATATTCTATAAGACTTTGGATATGCCATGTCACAATTTGTGAAATACAATGGTAGCCGCCGGATGGGGTCCTGCGGCCCCACACCAAGCCTTTTTGTTAGATTCTAGTATATAGCCCGTGCCCACGACATTGTTTCAAATTAAGCCCAAAAACACCCTAACCAACCGAATGATAAAAGTCCAACCTACAAAGCAGCCATTGTTGACCAAATCAACAATGATAAAGTAATATTTCAAATTAACATTGTAAAATGCACATATCCTATAAAACTTTCAATCTGTCATGTCATAACTCATGAAATACAATGGTAGCCGCAGGTCCTGCGAGCTCCACACCAAGCCTTTTTTATTAGATAGAGATTTAGAGGATTTTTTAAAAGTAGTAACTAGTAAGTGCCCTTGTGAGAGTGTGTGACTTGAGTTGTCGGGGGAAGTGTGTCCCTTGGAAACTCTTGTTTCTGTATATTTTAAAAGTACATACGTTGCGTATTTGGATAGGCGCAGACTATTTATATTTAACAATCTGAATTTTTGGAGTAAATATGCATCTCATTTCTTTAAAGAAATCTAAATTTAACATCAAAATAGTCAACCTGCAATGAACTTATTAGTACATGAATCGCATTTCATTATTTTTACCCACTTTAATCAACAAAAATCAAATTTCATAGTCAAGTAGATACACTAGATGCATAATTAAGATATATCGCCCGTAAACGCATACTGCAACGTTCTAACTGATCAAGTTAAATGATAAAAGCGAATGAAAAAAAAAATAAACAACGAAAATTTGATACTGAAAAAATAAAAAAGCACGTATTGTAAGGGAATTGAAAACATTTATAGCAATAAAAAAAATAGACCATGGGAATTGCTACGCAGATGATCTGATTTTGGTGTATCGGTGACAAGTCACATAAAATTTATGCATCTTTTTCTTAATTTAATTTACTTTAATTATTTTTATTATTTACATAGTTTTCAATGTATTCAATGTAAAGGGCTCAGACCACTCAATGCTGCTAGTTAGATTTGATATCATTTTTAAAGCTAAGGAAAAATACTTTAAAAGTTTCGAATCAGTAAGACAGTAAATACTTTAATTGAGTATCTAGAAGTTGTCCCTTAGTGTGGGAAAGTATTTTGTTAAAAACCAAAAAGAATACTCTAGGTTATACTAATTTGACTAAATCGTAGGAGGGATCAAATTGAAGTTCCAGTTGTGATTCGAAAGTTGTTGTTTTTCAGTTTTTTTGTTATACAAAAACCCTTAAAGAAACTATAAATGATGCTTTTGGAAATCTTTACAAATACAGGTTTAGTGAGGAGATTGGGATGATTAGATAGGGTTGACCGAGTTTGTATGGACGAACTGCCTACGTATCAAGTTCTCTCTGCTGGGGGAGAGACTTGAATCAGGTCAGACGTAGTTCCTTATTCTCTTTATATAGGCAAAGAGCCCTCGCCTCGTGCCTTCTTGCTTCAGGTCAGATCCAGGTCTTCAGGACACTTATGAGCCATGATGGCGAGTTATAAAGAATCAATAAGCTGCAGGCCTGAAGCTTTGGTCTTGATGGTTGTAATAAAAACATACGTTACCAGCCGTTATGGAGCGATAGGCCGGAGCGAGCATTATGGAGGTCGTCTTGGTATGAGATCATCTACTTGACTTGAGCCGCTCTGAAGTGAGCTCACAGGTCGAGTATGTGAGATCGGTTGGTGGTGATACTGCTCTGGGTGCGAGTTGAATAAGTTATTTGCCTGGGTAGAGTCACTATGAAGCGAGCTCTGAGGACGAGGATACTAGGTTGGTTGGCAGTTCTGTATATGTTGGACACGTGTATGATATTCATTGGATGTGAATATTACTCTCTCACCTGACCCCATCTCGGTTTCCGTCGCTCTTTGCGAAGGAGCGATATACTGAGAGAGAATGATATCACGTGTTAAACACATATGAGGATTTGAATGGTCCTACATAGAAATAGCAATCGACCTATCTCACCAGGTCGTTTAATCAGTGAATGTCGACCTAATGTGAGTTTTCAGTGGCATGTGGAGGGCACGCGAATACGGCTGATTTGAAACGCGTTCTGCCGAACCGCCTCGTTTTGTGGGGAGACGTGGCACGCTAGGGCTAAATGAAATTATTACACTTCTTTTGGGAAACGAACCGGTGGCTTGCACTATACGCCTGGAGAATTGAATGGTTCGTCATTTTGCACTTTACTAAAAACGAGAGCGTAAGGTTTGTCTTTCTTCTCTTCCATTTTTGTTTTGCGATTTTTTCTTTGATGGTTTTTCTGTTGGTTTGTGAGGTTGTTGGGGTTGTCACTTGTTAGTGTTAACTTGTGAAAGGAGAGGGAGTATGTCTGACTTAGATAATACTCGATCTAATGAGATTCGAGAGGTTTCGTTGAGTGAGGAAGTTGAAGATGCTGATTCTGAGTCTGTGGTCGTGGTGGCGAGCATATTTGGTAATAGGTTTTCGTCATTTTCTAGTGGTTTACCGCCTAGGGTAATAGATATGTGTGCTGTGAAAGCTTTTGTAGAGTTAAGGGAAGCTTATGATATACATGTAAGCGACCTGGAGATACACGAACTGGGGGAGGGTGCATACATGTTTAGCGATTGTTACGTACCACTAGGCTTTGGGGTAGTTATCTGTGAAGGGCAGTTACGAGCTGGTATGAGGATACCGTTCTCGAAACTTACTTGCAATTTTTTAAACTTTTGTAAGAAAGCACCGTGCCAGTTTGTTGGCAACACCTAGCGGTTGCTTAGGGTGTTCGATCTGTTGAACGATTGCGAGGAGTACCATATTGAGGTTGCTGATATTCTTGAGCACTTCCCTATGAAGCGATCTCGTGCCAATAATTTCAGTTTGCAGACGCGGACAAGAAAGTCGAGCGTTCTGGATGGTGTAAGTAATGAGCCTTGGGAGAGGAGGCCGTTGCTGTTAATTGGAGATTTTTGTGCTAGTAGGTTTGGAGTGCAAACTAGGGTTTGCAATTTTTCTGGTATGTTTTGGTGTCTTTTGCTGTATGTTGAGTAATACTTGTCGTACTGAATTGACGTCAGTGTTCTTTGTTTTGCAAAGGTCGTTATTTCCCAGAGATCGAACCGTGGTGCGATTGAGAAGTTTGCTAAGCTTAGTCGTTCTAAGAAGTGGGAGAAGTTGCCCGAGGTAGCGACCTACTTTGTGGAGAGGGGAGGTCGTCATATAAGATTGAAGAGGAGGAGTTAGAAGGAAAAAGTTCGTGGTCAGGTTGACAGTGGATCGTCTATCGAACTTGTAATGGAGAGGGAAGAGAGTGGCATCGTCACCAGGGAGGCTAGGAACAAGAGCCGAAGTGGGCCGGTGAGACCTGTAGGTGGCGGTGGGACCTCTGGAGGTGATGATGGTGTGATCAAGCATTCTGGTAGGAAGGGTCATCACCCTAGTTTTGAACTGCCGTCCTAGGAACACTCCCAGAGGCATGGGCCTGCTCTGGTGGATATAGACAAACTCAGTGTGCCAGTTCGTGTACCGGGAAGTTTGTTAAAGAGGAAAGCTGGTGCTGATGATGATAGGGCGGCCAAGGTGGCTCATCTGGAGAGCATAATGAAGGGGGACTTGAGTCAGCGTCCTGTTGAGAGGACAATTGGGTGAACTGATGGTGGTTCAAGTTCCCGGGGTAGGTCGTTCCAAAGGGTTGACTTGAGTGATGTGGATTTGAACTCCCTCGAAAAGGAGAAAGATAGTGCTGCTGCTCCGCTTGCTGGTAGAGGCAAAGAAAAGGGTTCGAGTAAGGTTGGTTATGGCAAGGGAAAGGGCACTGCTCTCCTATGTCGATCCTGATACTGGCAAAACTCGGTACGTGCTGACCTTCGATTGTAGCTTCCAGCCGGCTCTTATAGCGAGCTGCTTGCTGGATAGCATTGCTCTCGATGGAGATCGTTAGAATCTAGATGCCATGGGAGACCTTGCTGCAAACATGAGGGCGATGGATCTTGGGTATTGTTTGGTAAGTATTTGTGTTATAGGGCTTTTTGCTTCATGTATGTAGAACGGTGCGTTGATGTGTAAGCGTGCTATTGCTTTGTAGGTATTATATAGGTATCAGAAATTGAAAGAGCTGGCCTTGATCGTTGAGGCCGAAAAGGGCGAACGAGAAAAGATGAAGGAAGAACTGGAGAACGTTCGTTTCGTTCAAGTCTTGCTCCAGGCCAGTTTTGACGAACTGAAGAAGTAGCACGATTAGGTCGCTTTGGAAAAAATGGTTATGGCAAGGGCGCTGGAGGAAGCGAATGACGAGGTTGCTATGTACACTGGGTACGTGGAGAGGGCAACCCCTGTGGCTAGGGCAGCGAAGGACGCCTATGAGACTCTGTTCAGAGAGGCGAGCGAGCTGGCCAAGGATTACAACTTTCTGGAGTAGAAATACCTTGCTTTACAGGTGGAACTAGAACGTGGGGCTCGAGGTGCAGCAGTGCTAGACGCACTTTGAGATGCTAGTACCGTTCTTCATGTAAGTGAAGGTTATGCTCCTGTGAATGAGGTTGCCTCGGATCCCATCATGTAGAGTGCTGCTTTGGAGGTCACGCTAGAGCCCTTAGCCACTGAGAAGTTGCCAAATATTTCTTAAATCTTGTCAGCTGTGAGAGAATGTTTCCTTATTTTACTTGTCTTATCTGTGATTGGTTATTCCGATACAATAGAACCGGGTTTCACAGGCTTGCACGGCAGTTTGCCTTTATTTACTGTTGTATGGCCTATGGTCTGATACATTAAGAGTTGATAACCTGGGCTTGCCTGGGCAGTTCGCCTTTATTATCTGCTTTATTTCGAAATGAATTGGTTTTCACCTGAGTGGTAGTTAGGTATTTATAGAGAACTGGTTTCTTGAGTTTGTTCAGGCAGTTCGCTCTATTACATTTATGAAATGCATGTTTATTTTCCTTGCTCATGATGCCTTGAATGCATTTTGCCTGATGTTGTTGCACTTGTATATCGTTGTGTGTTCCAATTGGTAAGAAGTATCCAGGCTATGTAGCCTTTGAGCTCGATTGAGCGTCCACGCTCCTTGAGAGGCGTTCCTCGCCGATCACTTCTAGCACCGTGAGGCTTCAAACTAGTAGAAGTGCTAAGGCTATGTAGCCTGTGAACTCGATTGAGCGTCTTGTTTATAGTGAGCGTCCTTCACTGGGTCGGTCCCAGCATTGTAGGTTTCCATTAGTAAAGATTGTTAAGGCTTTGTAGTTTGTGGCTCGAGTGAGCATTATGACCGTAATGAGCGTCCTTCTGAGAGAGGACGTTAGCACATGCTAGCACGCGTGATAGGCAGAAGTAGTAACCTCCCCATTTTGTGGAATTTGAAAAGATGGTTGTATACGCGGCAAGTCGGTTAGGGTTCCAATGCATTTATGGTATGTCTTGGGAAGTGAAACAGTTCTCCCTAAAAGACTTTTTGTGAGAGGTTTTTAGGGGTACCGGTTTGTCATCTTCCTCAAGCTTGCTGCCAAAGTTCTTGCCAAAGCTCTATTCGAAGCTCTTGCCCAAGTTCTCTAGCGTTTCAGGTTTGTTCCAACCTCTTTTCATTTCTCTTCTTTGTGATATGTAAGCTTAGTAAGCTTGTTTTGCTGAACTTTGTGTTGTCAACGGACTGTAGAATGTCGAGGGCAGATGGTGATAATTTTGACTCTTTGGTTCCTCTAATGGGAGGGGTGAGGGAGACCTCTCTGCTCATCTTGGAGGAGATTGAATTCTTGCCATGCCGTTCATGCGACCTAGGTAAGCGGAAGGCGGTCTCTTCTGACACGAAGGTCACAAAACAATCTAAAACTGTTGGTCGCTCTGCTTACGGTTTTGTTTCCGTGGCCCGGAGGTGTGGTGTTCAGGAAACCGCGTTCAAGGGGTGTAGCCGACCTGGGCACTCGCGATCGTGCTCTAAGCGGGAAGGGAAGGAAAAGTCGCATTCTTGGGGGAGAGCTTTGGGGCTGCATTGCATTGGGGTAGGATGGCGATCTGGGGAGACAGTTCATCTACGCTGGGAAGTCGGGGAAAAGGCGTGCAGTAAAACGATCTGACTGCAGCCTTGGGTCGGCACCCATAGTGAACTATCTTCTGGAAGGTATTGTCTTGGATGGTGACAAGGAGATGCTGGAAGACCAAGATTTGGATAAGACTATGGAGACCATGGATATGGCTTGCGTTTGGTAAGCTTTTACTATTTTCTGGTTCCTTTTTCTTTTATTGGCATGGCGGGAGTAACATGTATGTTTTTTCTTGTAGTTTCTTACTGGGTATCATAAGATGAAGCATACGCCCTGAGTTATGGAAACTATGGAAAATGATGTGGGAAAGATGAAGCAGGACCTATTGAGCTTGCAGCTCGCTCGAGAGACTGAGAGGAAGGAACTGGTTAAATTGAGGAAGCTACATCAGGATGCCGTGTCCAGGAAGTCATTACTGGTCAGCTCGATGGTTGACTTGGGAGAAAGACTAGGAGCAGTAACTGAGTACACCAAGCAATGCAAGTCGATTGCTCGTCATGCTCAGCAGGCATATGACAGAGTGTGCCAAGATTACGCATTGCTGGAGGAAACGTACTTTGAATTGAAAAGAGAGCATGAACGTGGGGCTCTAGGTACGAGTGTGTTTGTCGTACTTGGAGATGCTAGTAATGCTCTGTCTACGAAACTGCTCCTACTGATCGAGCTACCGCGCCTGCTGAAAATAACCATGTTAGTCCTGATGCTTGATTATCGCTTCCGCACTTTTTCTTCCTTAGTGAGGTTTCTTTAAATGCTTTTCTAATTTGTGAGTGGTTGTAAAACAATTGAACTGGTTTCTTGGGCTTGCATGGGCGGTTAAACTTTTGAAATGGTTGGGGCTCGCCCGATACATTAAGAGATGATAACCTAGGAAACCCTCGCAGTTCACTTTATCTATTGCTTTAGTTTTGAGATTGGGATGAACTAGTATAGTTTCCACATAAAGTGGCAGTTCGGTAATTTTAAAGAACTAGTTTCCTGAGTGTGTTGAGGCAGGCATTTAGTATTTGCACTTATGAAATGCATGTGTACTTTAAAGTATGATCTTACTTTTTTCTGAATGCTTGTTGCATATACTTTCGTAGGCATATGACCTAGAAATGTACATCCCGTTTGTCTAGGAAGATATAGAATTACTCTGGCGTTTGAGCTTGTGTGAAGTTGTAGCTTAAGTAAGTGTGTTGCTTTCGTAGAGGGTGTTTTGCACTTAGCTGGTCTTAGGAATATAGGTCTCCAACCAGCGAGAAATGTTAAGGCTATGTAGCCTGTGGGTTATGTAGCCTTGAGCTCGAGTGAGCGTTTTAGTCATTCAGAATGTTTAAGCTTTGGAGAGCATTTGAGTTCGTTTGAATATTTTTGCTCTTAGAGAAATGTTCGCACTTAGTTGACCCTAGAAATATAGGTCCCCAACCAGGGAGAAGTGTTAAGGCTATGTAGCCCTGAGCTTGAGTGAGCGTTTTAGTCATTCAGAACATTTAAGCTTTGGAGAGCGTTTGAGTTCGTTTGAATGTTTTTGCTCTTAGAGAGCGTTCTGCACTTAGTTGACCCTAGAAATATAGGTCTCCAACCAGCGAGAAGTGTTAAGGCTATGTAGCCCTGAGCTCGAGTGAGCATTTTAGACATTTAGAACGTTTAAGCTTTGGAGAGCGTTTTAGTTCGTTTGAATGTTTTTGCTCTTAGAGAGCGTTCTGCACTTAGTTGACCCTATAAGTATAGGTCTCCAACCAGCGAGAAGTGTTAAGGCTATGTAGCCTATGGGCTATTTAGCCGTGAACTCGAGTGAGTGTTTTAGTCATTTAGAACGTTTGAGCTTTGGAGAGCTTTTGAGTTCGTTTGAATGTTTTGCTTTTAGAGAGTGTTCTACACTTAGTTGACCTTAGAAATATAGGTTTCCAACCAGCGAGAAGTGTTAAGGCTATGTAGCCCTGAGCTCGAGTGAACGTTTTAGTCATTAAGAACGTTTGAGCTTTGAAAAGTGTTTGAGTTCGTTTGAATGTTTTGCTCTTAGAAAGCGTTTGATAACCTATAAAAACTAAACTAGATTACTCTAACCTTATTCTTACGGTATCAATTATTTATTTCCTACTCTCAAACATATATATTTATTCAATATATAAAGTACAGAATCGTTCCACTCTTAATCTAGTAAGACATAAATGAATTCAATTAATCAAACACAAGGAACCAATGTTGAGAACAATGAGAGTAGTGTTGTGATTTATTTAAACTAAGACTAATTTAACTAAGCAATTAAAAGGTGAATTTGATGAATTGGAAGAACATAGAGGAGGGAAATTCCACCATGCAATTCGATTGGCTATTAGTTAGTTATCGAATCGAATATTGATCCCTAGTGAATACCAAGTCCTCTCGAATCAAGGTTCCACTAGCATGAGAGTTTAGCTCCACCACAAATCTTTTTGATGGTGGCTCTAAACTCTAGTTCATCATTATGAGGTTTATCTTTAAACACTCAAAATAATGAACTTGAAATTCTATTCTAAATAACTACTATTCTAACAAGCAATCATCCTCACATGGCTTCTTTAACCTCCTCTAATAGAGTTTTTAGCCTAGTTTCATTGGATGAACAATATCAAAACAATAAGATTAAGACATTAAATTAAAGAGACAAGAATTGAATATTAAACTAAGGGTTTTTATTGAAGGATTTAATGGAGGCTACAAACTAAATTATTTTAACCTAAACTATACTACAAAATGAGAGAGAGAGAGAGAACCCTAAATTATTCTAAACTAAAGAGACAGTAGCTAATTTTTGTTTTAGCCTTAACCCTCTTTATATAGGAGAGAGTTAGGTTAAAATTTCGTGCATGAGCTTTTAGGCTAGGTTATGGACCCATAAATCAAGTCCATAACCCAATTGGGTAAATCCAAGACTTCCAATTCTGGTTGTATTACTGTAGTACGCAATTTCACTAACTTATACTGCTCTGATCGAGTCAAAGCCTAGACCATTAGAAAGAGCTTTCTGAGCCGGTCATTTTGATATAAAATGGGCCTAATTCCGAGGTCTGAGTCCAAAGATATGACCTTTTGAAGTTCTGTTGACTTTTCTTCAGCTTTCTAATCGGTTTGACTTTCACTTAACAGCTTTGACTTGGGCTTTTTAAGGGGGTTTTTTTTTCTCTCCATGAAACTTGGGCTTTCTTCATAGAACTTTCATAACAATCACTTTAGCTCCTTTTAGCGCCTACTTAGTAACGAATTGACATTTATTCAACTCTGAAGCCTGAAATACACAAAAGCACGATAACAGTACTAACTCTTACTTATTAATCACATAATTGGTCTAAAGCAATATTGTTAAAGAAACTACAGTTTTGGGCTCTTATCAAACCACCCCCAAACAGCATTTTGCTTGTCCTCAAGCAAATATGAGAAATTAGAATAAGTGACCAAAAATGGAGTTCTAACTAATCTCGTTTCGCCGAGTGCGATTGCATTGACCATATACAACAAGGCCTTAAACCACTAGAAATTCTCTAATGGACGAGTTATAGCCTCATGAGAGTTTTCCAGTGAAGGTACTCACAAGCTTCATCTATACTACAACGACTAAGAAATAAAACTATTGTTTCCTTATTTATGTCTCAATGATCTATACATCTCACTAGTATCTAAACAAGAATGATCATTCTAAAACTTAAACTAATACATGCATAATAATCAAATCATCTTAAGATAAACAACTATATAATGAACTATGATATGAAATGCAATGGCAGGTCCGTTTCTGAAACTTTTGGGTAGCGTGCTTAAGTAGGTTCTCACAAGGAATGTGTCAAAACACATAACACTTTGATTTTTCCACTCAAGTTTGCTAACTCCAGTGTGCAGTGGGCACACGATTCCTCACAATCTCAATGACAATCCAAGGAAGCCGGGTCGATCAAACAAACACATCTACCACTTACTATCACACCAACCTATTCCTAATTGAGCTAGAGGTCTTTATTAGGTGATACGGGGCGTAGGTGTTGGTTAAAGAAGGAAGGAAATGGATATTCAAAAAGGCAAGTATAAGAAAGTAGGGTCTTCATATTATGTAACTAGAGAAAACCTTGTTCTTTTGCTTCTACACTTTGTTTCCATCCTTAGCCTTTTTATTTTGGCTTTTTGACTCCTTTTATTTTATTTTTGGAGTTTTTATTTTGTTTTATTTTATTTTTCTTTTTCTTTTCTTTGGATGGAAACTTCTCTTTTTTTTTTTCTTTTCTCAAGCAACTAACTAATTTTTGTTTACATTTCTCTTCTCTTTTCTTCACTCATCCCATTTCTCGGACTTATCCGGATAGGTAGGCTGATTTTATTTTTCTTTTGTTTTATTGGGTAAAAGGATTTGTGGTTTGTGAAAAGGCTAATGAAAAGCTCGATTAGGGTGACTAGTGGATAATAAATTTCATATAGGTATGAATTTAAAATCTATATCGATCCAAAGAGGGCCTAAATTCTCGCTTAGGATATGGTATGGTGATCAAGCAAGTGGATGTGTGATTTCTCTACTCAAAATTTACTTCTCCTTGTGTCCTCCTCACTCGGATATTTTACTCTTTATGAGGCTTTTAGGCTAGATGCTCACAGGATTGTATTAAGTACTCTAACCTAGGTCTCGGAAAAAATACTGCTAAGTACAATCAAAGATGCTCATCTGAGATGTTAGTGAAAAAAGATGCAATGACTATTACCTCACACTATTAATCTATGTTTTAAAAATTAAATCCCAATTCAAGTACTACATGAGATTTCTAGACTAATATCATCATGGAGAAGGGAACAATACCATTATAACTAAGTGTATAACATAAACTTTTTATTTATATTTTTGAATTTTTGAAATTTTATAAGACAAATAATACATAATATACAACCTAATATGTGCTTAAACATTTACATCGTGTTTCTATACCACCCCAAACAATTTGGGAAAAGGGGGTTCATGAAACAATTCAATAGCACAATTAAATTATGTAACTAACTAATTTTTATGATTTTTTAACATTTTATGAATAAAAGTCGTAATTTACATCCTAAAAGTGTCTAATTTTTGCAAATGTTTCTATCCTACCCCAAACAATCGAGGCGCTTTGTCCTCAAAGTGTCAAGAGATAAGGAAAGAATTTACCATAGAAGCGTGGCAACAAATTGGCGCACTGTAATGTAAAATATTGTAAAGAAGATATGATAATATAAAGCACAATTAAAGCTGTTACATACTAACTAACACAAACTCTACTAGAGTAAACATGACACGCATAAATGGTGGCAAAAGATTTGAAATAAAATACCAAAATCACGCCACCCCAAACAAAATTTGAAACTCTTTTGAAGTTTGAAAATTTTTGTGGCCTATACTCCATTAAGGTGGTATTTTACAAGAAATTATATGGGTCTTTTAAAGTCAGATTCCCTTAGACTTAATGTGGGGTCGTTTTAAGTCAGATTCCCCTAGACTGTGAGCACCCCCAAACAAGCAAGAACTGGGGTGACACAAAATGGATGATGCGTGGTCAACTATAAACTAATAACTGAAAGAGTTGGGTGTCTAGCCATAAAAACATGATACTAAATGAACCCCCAAACAAAATGAAATTGTATAATTGGAAGCAATTATGTAGAAGAATGAAAGAAAACTTATGTAACCCATCAAAAAACATATGAATACCATCATGTTGTTGCTATTTTAAAGAGTTAGAATGACCCAAAATATGAATTAGTGATATTTTAGGTGAGAAAGGAATGAAGTATGGATTTTGATGTCTTTCATGAGGCTTAGATGAGAAAAAATAAGACAAACTAGGTTTCTCACTACACTCGGTCAAAGCTTGCCTCTCAACTATAGGAATGGTGTACTCATGGGATTGTGTACTAGGCAAACACTCTTCACACCGTGAGGGTTGAAAAAAATTATAGAGGTCTTTGAGGCAATAGGCTCAAGTGCAAATTCAAGGTTCTTCTAAAATGGTGGGTGAATGGATGGCTTAGTTGTGGTAGATGCTTGGATTGTAGGAGGTGGTAACTTCAGTGGATGGTGGTCGGGTTAATGGTTTATCGGTTTGGTGGATCCTCACATGCTCTTAAGAAATCATAGAATTCTTCACTAGCTTAACCTGAATCTATAAAGTTGTGGTTAGGTTCGTTATCTGTAAGAATTTCATCTATGTTTTCCATTGTTATTTCCTTAGCTGCCAAACTAAATTTAGATTCACATTGCTCTAAAGATGTTACTTTCTTTAATTCCTACACATTACCTTTTTCATGCCTTAGATTAGAATTATTGATTTCCATTTCCTCACTCTCGTCCTCTAAAACAATATAAGTTTCCTCAATGACATCATGGTCATCCTGAAACAAGTCTATAGAAGTCGTCTTCAAGAATTTCATCATCCGGTTGTGTGTGGAGTTAATATAATGGTTAATGGGAGGGTCATGGGAAGGTAATGGTTCATCTTGTGTGTCGATCTCTGGTAAGGTTGAAAGTTTTGTGTTAGGTCAGGGGATCATGGAAATCATTTTGGCTAGATTCTGAAACATAGTTTGGGTTTCTGCATTTTGTTCTCTAAACGTTTTTCCATTGTTGGCTATTTGTTGGGAAATTTGGTCTGGGAAGGGTGGCGAGCTAGATGGGTGGGTGATTTCTGGCATGGTGGAAAGGTTTGGCGTAGGTGAGGTTAGCATCAATCTTGTCCGTTCTAGGTTCTGAAGTATTATTTTGTTTTGGGCCATTATTTTATCAAATGTTGTTAGCGGAGGGGAAGCTTGGTGGTGTGGTTCTGGTTGGTACGGTGTTTGATAGTCATAGTTATTGGCGTTTGAGTAACTCTGGTTGATTTCGTACTGTCCTGGGTTAGGTTGACTCCATGTATAGTTTGGATGACTAGAAAACTCTTGATTGTATTGGTTACTATGAAAATTTGAAAATTGAGGCTCATAATTATTATTATATTCTATAGTAGGTCCAAACTCTTGGTATGATAGGCAATGAGAAGCCCAATGGTAAGGACTACCGTAGCATGAACATGGTGAAGGGTTTACATAATAATCACATGATTGTTCGTCTACATATTGATATGCCATATTGGTTTTAAAAATATATTCTAAGACAATTAATATGCAAACGAAACTCTAACTATAAATTTTTAGATAGGCATGTGCATTGGCGTTTCTGAAAAAAGTCTGATTATACTAGAATTAAACTCCTCCTCGACAAAAAGAGGCGAGTGGAAGAAGGAATACACGAATGCCTCCTTTGCTACGCTTTTGAATATCGTCTCATATCTAATGTCTCTCGTGTTTGTATAATGTTAGAAACACTGAATAACTTCAAGAAATGAAAATTTGGACTGACCTTTGAAAATCGGGCTGCTCAAGAAGAGGGCGTGGGTCGCTAAAAAATGGCCTTGGTAGGGGGTCTTGGTCGCTCTGCCTAACTCAAGTTCTAGGTGGTTGAAATGTGGTGGGGGAGGGCTTGGAAATAGGCTACCTAGGCGCGGGTTGCTCTCAAAAAATTTGAAATTTATACAGTAGTTTTCTAAGATATCTATCAAGTAGCCTGTAAAATTTCAGATCAATTAGAGCTATGAAAGTCCTCCTACTATCCTTCAAAGTTTGTAAAACAATTTTCAGACAGAATACAAACAACTGAATGGTTAACCAATCAAAACAGAGAAAAAAATCAGCAAAATTTTACTGGAAACTCCTAACAGATCACGAATATTCCTGTAAAATTTTTAGAGCAATTGGAATTCTACAAACCCTCTTTATCGGCTATTGTTCCAGAAATTAAGTGTTTGCAAAACTGCAGAAACACACTGTAAACACTCAACGAGTTAGGAGGTCAAAACAAATAAAAAACTCGTCAAACTTTTACTACAAACTCCTGACTTAGGATAGATACTCCTGTAAAAATTTTAGAATTTTTAGAACTGCCTAAGTAACCTTACTCGTCTGTTTTTCAAGAACTTATGGTTTGAAAACCAAAATGCAGCATTGTAAAAATTGTATTTGTTCACAAGGTAAAATAATTAGGAAAATTCTGAAAATATTTCAGTAAATCAATAACACATTAAATTTTATATCTAAAAATCTTTAGAATTTTTGAAAATTTAAAAATACCTTTACCGCAGTATTCTTCGCTGTGATTCCGCAGACACAAGGGAGGGAGGGTGCGCTCTGAACAAGGCAAAAGGGATGGCGTGCGCCCCTGTGCTTAAAACAGTGAACAGTAACGAAAATATGAGAAAAAAAAAAAGAAAAATGAAAAGGGTGGGTGGGTAGAGAATGGGGGATTGCCCCTTGAATTAAAGCAATTGAATTCTTATCTTGAACGAGACTAAGATGGCAGCGGCGCCATTTGATAACCCATAAAAACTAAACTAGATTACTCTAACCTTATTCTTACAATATCAATTATTTATTTCCTACTCTCAAATATATATATTCATTCAATATATATAGTACGGAATCGTTCCACTCTTAATCTAGCAAGACATAAATGAATTCAATTAATCAAACACAAGGAACCAATGTTTAAAACAATGAGAGTAGTGTTGTGATTTATTTAAACTAAAACTAATTATAAATTAAACTAATTTAACTAAGCAATTAAAAGGTGAATTTAATGAATTGGGAGAATATAGAGGAGGGAAATTCCACCATGCAATTCGATTGGCTATTAGTTAGTCATCGAATCGAATATTGATCCCTAGTGAATACCAAGTCCTCTCGAATCAAGGTTCCACTATCATGAGAGTTTAGCTCCACCACAAATCTCTTTGATGGTGGCTCTAAACTCTAGTTCATCATTATGAGGTTTATCTTTAAACACTCATAATAATGAACTTGAAATTCTATTCTAAATAACAACTATTCTAACAAGCAATCATCCTCACATGGCTTCTTTAACCTCCTCTAATAGAGTTTTTAGCCTAGTTTCATTGGATGAACAATATCAAAACAATAAGAAGAAGATATTAAATTAAAGAGACAAGAATTGAATATTAAACTCATGGTTTTTATTGAAAGATTTAATAGAGGCTACAAACTAAATTATTTTAACCTAAACTAAACTACAAAAGGAGAGAGAGAGAACCCTAAATTATTCTAAACTAAAGAGAGAGTAGCCAATCTTTGTTTTAGCATTAACCTTCTTTATATAGGAGAGGGTTAAGTTACAATTTTGTGCATGGGCTTTTAGGCTAGGTTATGGACCCATAAATCAAGTCTATAATCCAATTGGGTAAATCCAAGATTTCCAATTCTGATCGTATTACTGTAATACGCAATTTCACTAACTTATACTACTCTGATTGAGTCAAGGCCTATACCATTAGAAAGATCTTTCTGAGCTGGTCATTTTGATATAAAATGGGCCTAATTCCGAGGCCTTAGTCCAAAGATATGACCTTTTGAAGTTCTATTGACTTTTCTTCAGCTTTCTAATCCGTTTTGACTTTCACTTAACAGCTTTGACTTGGGCTTTTTAAGGTTTTTTTTTCTCCATGAAACTTGGGCTTTCTTCATAGAAGTTTCATAGCAATCACTTTAGCTCCTTTTAGCGCCTACTTAGTAACGAATTGACATTTATTCAACTCTGAAGCCTAAAATATACAAAAACACGATAACAGTACTAACTCTTACTTATTAATCACATAATTGTTCTAAAGCAATATTGTTAAAGGGGGGGGGGGGGTTAAAACTACAGTTTTGGGCTCTTATCCGCGTTCTGCACCTAGTTGACCCTAGAAATATAGGTCTTCAACTAGCGAGAAGTGTTAAGGCTATGTAGCATGTGGGCTATGTAGCCCTGAGCTCAAGTGAGCATTTTGTGGAGGAGAACGTTTAAGCTTTGGAGAGCATTTTAGTTCTTAGATTTGACAACATTGGGATACTGCAGTTCCTTAATGCTGAATAAAACTATATGGATAATGCTAAGAGAAAGAATTCATGGAAATGGAATTTTTATTGATAAAATTTCTTTAACAAGAAAGTATTCCAAGGACGTGGAAGTGCCTATCCATCTTGGGTTTTGATCCAATATGCTCCATTGCCAACGACTCGTTCCACTATATAAGGACCTTCCCAAGTCGGTGCCAATTTTGAGTCATCCTTAGTCTTTTTCAAGACTAGGTCGCCTGGTTGGAAACTGCAAGGATTTACTCGCTTGTTGTATGTCTTTCTCAGAGTTTGTTGGTAGGATGCCACTCGAATGGCTGCTAGGTCACGTTGTTCTTCAAGCAAATCGACTTCAGGAGCAAGAATGGAGTCGTTCTGTCCAAATTCGACGATCTCCGACCGAGTCGTTGTAATTGTCAGCTCGGTAGGGATGACAGCATCAGTACCATAGCATAGTGAGAATGGTGACTCGCCTATACTAGAACGAGCTGTCATTCTATAAGCACATAAGATGTTTTCTAGCTACATTGGTCACTGACTTTTGTTCTTTTCGATCTTCTTTTTCAAGTTTTCTAGAATTGCTTTGTTACTAGCTTCTGCTTGACCGTTGCTCTGAGTGTACTGGGGATTGGAGAATGCGTGAACGATCTTCTATTTTGCCAAAAATTCTTTGACTATTTTTCCTTTGAACTGAGAGCCATTGTCCATTACCAATGTGTGGGGGAGGCCAAATCTGGTAATGATGTTGGTCCAAATGAAGTTTCTGACATTAGACCCTTTGACATGAGCCAAGGGAATCGCTTCCACCCATTTGGTGAAGTAGTCTGTTGCAGCTAGGATGAACCGAAAGCTTGTGCTTTTCTATGGAAGGAATGGACCCATGATGTCCAAGCCCCACATGTGAAATGGCCAAGGGCTGGCAATGTTAATCAGTTCACGCGCTGGCTGAATGATGTTGTGGCCAAATGTTTGACACTTAATGCATTTGAGTACATATTTCTTGGCATCGATCTGCATTCGTGGCCAGAAGCATCCCTGTGAGATTGCTTTGTGGGAGAGAGAGCAGCCTCCTGCGTGGTTTCCGCATTTTCCCTCTTGGATTATGCAAAAATCGTCTGACCTTGTTCTGGGCTGATGCACCTCAGATGGGGTCCTCCGGCCGATTTTCTGAAAAGTTTGTCGTTGACCAGGTAGTAGCGATGATAATATGTAAATTGATAGTTTTACCTACGAATAAGTAACGAGACTCAAACGCAAGTAAAACTAAAACTGTTTTCAACTAAGGATTTATTAAAGTTTTCTACTCTCGATGCTATTGCAATAGAGTTGGAATAGAAGATTCGTTCCACTCCTAGTTCTTTAGAATTCAATGTTTTCTAAGATTATCGATCTATCCAAAGTTAATGAGAGTAATGTGGAAATTATACTACGATGGAAATTATACTAACAAGATAAGATAATTCAACAATAATACTCAATTGATCATATGATAAGGAATTAGGGGGGGATTGATTCCACCTTTACTCGACTTAATTAACTAGCGAAGATTCGTCGTGATCCAAATTTCAATGTTTTTGCATAACAAAATGGTATTTCTAATCCCTAATTATTCATGGCAATCTCTACCAAATAATAACTAGCATGTGAAGCAATCAAACCCATTCTCATGGTGAACTAATTACTTTCTAGAATTGAATAGATTATCACGATGATTTCTAAGCTAACAAAATCAAGTTTTTATCAAGGCTTCCTCAACCCCCTCTAATGGAGGTTTAGCCTTGAGTCATTAAACTATCATTTCTATACGAATTTAAGCAAGACATGATATAAAGATTGTAAATTTACTATCTTGATCTAATCAAGAATTCAAAACTAAACTAATAACTATGAAATGATTAATAACTAAATGGTCGAAATTAGATCTAATGAATAATAATCTAATGATTCCAAATGAACTAAAACAAGATTTAAAACTAATTTGGAACTATAATTATGATTTAACTAATTATCAAATGAAGACAACCTAATTTATGAATTTAAAACAACTAAAACTAAATAAGAATTTAGTCAAATAAACTAAATTGAGATGAAAACTAATACTTTATTATAAAACTAATAGTGATTCTAAATAATAATCTACTTTTGTTCTAACACTAATTAATTGAAAGGTAAAAACTAGATCTAAAACAAGCTATAGAAACTAATTAATGGAGTCTAAAACTAGATCTAAAATTCTTGGCTAATGGCTACCTAAAAACTAGAATCTTCAGAGCTCAGTCTTGTGTCTTGAAATGGAGGATACAAGATCCACTTTTTCGTGCATGGTCTGAGGAGCCATGTTTTAGGCCGACAAATCGAGCCCAAATCTCAATTTCTTCAGTTCACATAGGCCTTTTTAGTTATATCTGACTTCAACAGACCTTTCGTCCACTTTTTCTCCTCTGATTGGGTCAAGGCTCGGACCGCTGGAAATCTCTTTTCAAGCCGGTCGTTTTGATATAAGGTAGGCCTAATTCTGAGGTCTGAGTTCAAAGATACGGTCTTTGGAAGTTCTGCTGACTTTTGTGCGCTGTTTCTGCCCGCGTTGACTTTGACTTTTCAGCTTTGACCGGGATTTAAAAAGACTTTTTCTCCTTGAATCTTGGCCTTTAATCACAGAACTTCTTAGCAACAAACCCTTGCTCTTTTATCTCGCCAACGTGACACATTTCTGCACATAATTGACTCCAATGGCTAAAATACATAAAAGCACGTAATCAGCATTAACTCTTATTTATTACTTGCATAATTGGTTTAAAAGTATTATTCTTAAGGGGTTAAAACTACAATTTTGGGCTCTAATCATGCGACTTGACTGATACTGAACCTGTCTGCCTTTTGTGCGGTCTTCTGGTGATTTGCCGAGCTGGATGTAGTCTATAAGAGGTTGCATCCATGTTTGACTCATCTGAGATTCAGAGAGTAGGCATAGGTCGATAACTTCTAGGACGTGCTCATTTTGGTAAGCAGGTCGGTCGACTACCTCGATAAGTAGTTTCCTAGGGTCACAGTTCGGTATTTGGGTCGCGAGATAGGCCAAACTTTCAGCGTGGCGATTCTCGTCCCGTAGGAAATGTTGTATAGTGACTCTTTTGAAAAACGGTAATAACTGATCTACAACTTGAAGGTACTTAGAAAGGTTACCTTCATTGGTGGTATACTCATGAGCGACCTGGCGAACGATCAGTTGTGAATCACTAAAGACCTTGAGCTCTTGAACATCGAGCTTTAACGCCATACGGAGTCCCATAATTAGGGCTTCTGTCACACCCCAAATTTCGACAGAATTCGGAAAAACAATATTTGTTCCCGACTCTTCGATTTTCGAGGTGTGAGGTACTCTCAACTTCCAAAAAAACCTATAAACAGTTTAAACATGCGGATAATTAAAACCCAATAAAAATTTTAACTTAAACAAAAGTCCTCTTCATTACAAAAATTTACAAATAAGATTAGGTTATAAATCTCTTTTCAATAACTCTTTATTTAAATTTACAAACAAAAATACAAATAACATTGTCTCAACTGAAAATCTATATCACCTCAAGGGAAAACAAAACCTATCTTGAAATGCAACGCTAACGCTAACCACAAGCAGCAACCAACCTTCTTCAACACTAAACCTGTCGAGACTTATCAACTATGTTCATTTAATGAGCACACCTGATAAGCGAACATGTAAATCGGGTCAGCATTATAAACAATGCTGGTGTGAGTAGCTCTAAAATACAACATATACTTATATATATACATACACAATCCATAAGGCAGTTAGTTCCTCCACCGAGGCGCCTTAACTTCCAACAACTAATACGACATTCTTAACTACAATAAGTAAGGCAGGTAGTTCCTCCAATCGAAACCTTAACTTCCCACTAACCACACACAAACCATAATGTATAATAAAAAGGCATTTAGTTCCTCCACGAGGCGCCTTAGGTTCTAACTAAACTAATAACCATCCAAACATATTCTATACTTACCGCATTTCATGCTCAATTACAAAGTGGGTCGTCTTTGCTCAAGTAATTAGTTTGACCCACACTTCTGCAAAACCATATACAATCATCTATCTAAAGATACATCATTAACCAACACATTACCATAATTATATTAATTAAGGCTTTCTTTGCGTGTCCCTAAAATCACGTCGTAATTATGTCTTACCTAGTTTCCCTGGCTACCACAATCGCTTCCCAACGTTGAACATGTACATCCACATGCCTCCCCTTATATAATGAACCACTCCGTGCGTAACTACCCTGAGCGGGATGCCGCACACCAGGTAACCCTCACACGAAAGTCATTATGTAAGTACTGCCACTATTCGGCATAAAATATCGCGCATCTCGTTCTAGTTTTACGAACGGAATAATCAAGCCACTATTCGGCTACGCCAGAAGGGCCATTCGGATTCCCTGAAATGCTAGAAGGGCCAATCACATTACTTACTCCCGAAGGGCCATTCAGATTCACTGAAATGCCCGAAGGGCCAATCATATCACATACGCCCATCACAAGAGACAAAACAGATGAGTTGTGGTAGCTAGGTTCTAGGATTTTTGTTACGTAATCTATTCAAGTGTCAGACATATATATCTCATAATCATTCCACTATATCACGTGCAGGTCAAATACCTTATTGCACTAAGCCACAATATTTAGAAATATCTCAATATATCTCATAACCATTTTCATTCTGTCACGTGCCAATATATTATTGCACTACGCCACAATCCCGTGGGAAATATCCACAAATACTCTACTAGCATCTCACAGATAAAATAATGGAGCGTTTATATATTTATTTCTCCAAAACTATTGCATTTAATATATATATCCCAACATATTATATAATGTCACAATTGCTTCAAACATATCACAGAACATTTTTATAGCGTTTTAGGAATATTATATCTCCTAAAGTTTCTATCTCGTCACGTGTCAAAATATACACAATATCAACGTTAAATCTTTCTTAGATAATGACAACCAAATTATACAAGCTTCCACAATATTTTAGCATTTGATTTGTCCATACTATTTACAACATAAAACGTAGCACAATTAAACAGTCCACAGTCCACAATCAAAGCCCAAAAATCTAAAGTCCATGAATCTAAGTCAATATGTAGTTTAATACTCATAAAAACATATATATCTAAGTCTTATTATCATAATTCGTGCCAATATATTATATATTTTACACACTACTCACGTCAAATCTTAATTAGATAATGACAAACAAGGTTATACAATCTCGACAATATTTTATTACTACATTTGTCCATATTCTTAAATATGTGAAAATCTGAAAAAAAAAGTCAACATTCCACAGTCAACGGTCAATGGTCAACGGTCAATGTCAAAGTCAACCTGTCATTGTCAAAGTCAAACTGTCGTTTCCATGTTCAACAGGTTCAGGGTCATAGCCCTGGTTCATGGCTAAGGGCAAAAGTGCATGGCTCATGGGCTCATGACTAAGGAAACGGTTCGGACCCAACTAGCCGAGCCCAAACCCAAAACTTAGAACCCAAAAGTCTAAATGTTGAAAGACCCATTTGGATCTCTATTAAGTCCTATGGATTGCGCCAAATAAATATTAGAAACTGGCCCCAAACAATTAAGTGCTTCAGCCCAAAGAAAGCTAATCGAAAATGGCCCAAACCACTAACTAACTTAGTCCGGCCCAAGAACTAAAATCTAAACCCAAAAACTGAAACCGACCCAAACCAAAAGATTAATTTCGGCCCAAAACAGAAAATTAGATTTCGGCCCAAATAACAAAACCAAAAGGCTTTGGCCCAAAGCCCAAGCCCAAACCGACCAACAGTGTCATCTTCTTTATCAGCCACCACCAGCTCAAATTTTCCGGCCACCGCAAATTCCAAACGTCTACCCATTTCAACCAACCGAATTTAATCCCCATAAAAACCGCTACAACTTTAACAAAACCAAAAACCTCAAATCATTCAATTCATATACTTCATCAAAACTAGATCTCGAATTCGCGACCGCCATTAATGCCGGATTCAAAGCTTTCAACAACCCTACTGTCAAGCCCCCACTCAACCCTCAACCCTCAACAACCAATAACCAACCCATAACCAACATCACAACAATACTTTAACTAATCAATAGGATTTCGTTCTCATGGCTGGGCGACGCCATTAGCGCCCCTTCAAAGCTTCAGCAGCACCATCTCACTACATGGCCCAATCACCCTTCCCCCAACCACAGTTCAATCAATCCACTTTACCCATACCCATTCCAATACACAATCAAAACCCAAACAACAACGTTTAATTAGCACTAGGCGTTTCTGGTCGCCGCCATTGACGACCTCCAAGCCTCTAATACGAGCCTTCGACAAAGACCAATTCTCCATACACAACAACCCAACCGTCAACCTCTTAACCCCCGACATCAACCAACCGATAATACCAAAATACAAGTTCCAACAGTGTACAGAGACGATTTCTCTATTCTCTGGGCTTGCGCCACCATTACCAAACTCTTCCGAGTTCCAACAGTCTAATAACATAACCGGTTTTACTAATAAAAAGCAGAACAATCCCGGACGAGGAAGAGCAGGAAAAATAACAGAAACATTGTACTCCCATAAAATTGTTATCACAGTATAGACTGTATAGACTATAGACGAGAAAAGGAAAAAAAAGAAAAACTAAACTACTCACCTTAATTAACAGCTCGACGAATCCCTCCTAGTCCGAATCATCGCGCTCCAACACTCTAGCCAACGAGCTTTTTATCTCCGCCTCCATTTTTTTATTTTATTTTTATCCCTAAACCCCATTCTCTAGAAAAAAATATGAATATATACTTGGGTTTGAAACCTAAGCCCAACACAAACTCGGGCCCAGAAATCAGGCCCACATATCACAAATCCAATCCAGCGAATTTTAAATAAATAATTAAATTAATTAATTAATAAATAAATATGTATTTTAAATACGGGCGTTACAGCTTCATACTCTGCTTCATTGTTGGAGGTTGTGAAATCGATGCGAACCGACTTTTCCACCATAGAGCCATCTGGTGATACGAGGACTATGCCGACTCCACTACCCCCCTAGATTGCTAGCTCCATCCACAAACAGTGACCATACCGATGGGTCTAGTTGTTTAGTAGTCGGGGCATTCTCTTCTGGTTCCCAGTTCAGGTCGTCAACTGGGAAATATGCTAAGAAATCAGCAACGACTTGACCCTTCTAGGAGGTTCTTGGAGTGAATTCAATGTGGCCCATATTGCCATGCGAGTCGTCTTGTTGGCTTTGAGAAGTATCTTCTTTAGTGGCAGGTCGGTGAACACCTTGATTGGGTGTGCTTAGAAGTAAGGCCTGAACTTTCTTGCTGAATAGAGTAGTGCTAGTACTGCTTTTTCAATATGTGAGTAGTTCTTCTCGGCTGGCAATAGCATTTTGCTGGTGAAGTAGATCGATTTTTCTGCATTCTGTTCCTCTTTGAAGAGAACTGAGCTGATAGCAAAGTCAGAAACAGCTAGGTACAACCCCAGCGTTTCACCATCAATCAGTTTGACCATCACAGGTGGTGTTGTGAGGTAGTCTTTGAGGTGGAGAATGCCTGGTGGCATTGTTTGTTCAATGAGAACTGTTCACCCTTCTTGAGAATCTGTAGGAAGGGTCGGCATTTGTCTGACGCTCTCGATATGAATCGGTTTAGAGCTGCCACCATTCTAGACAGTTTTTGTATCTGCTTCTTTGTTTTTGGATATGGCATATCCAAGAACGCTCGAATCTGGTTTGGGTTCGCTTCTATCCCTCGTTGGGATACTTGATATCCCAGAAATTTCCCGGAGGAGACGCCGAAGAGGCATTTCTCTGGGTTGAGCTTCATCTGAGTTCGCCTGAGTCTGGAGAACGCTTATTCGAGATGATCTAAGTGATCTCCAAATTTCTTGCTTTTTACGACCATATCGTCTATGTAGACTTCCATGGTGTCTCCTAACATGTCTTGGAACATTTCAGTGACCAACTGTTTGTAAGTCGCTCTAATATTCTTTAGGCCGAATGGGAGGACGTTGTAACAGTAGATGCCCTGTTATGTTACAAATGATGTTTTCTCTTGGTCTTCTTCTGCCAGTGGGATTTGGTTGTAGCCACTGTAGGTGTCCATGAATGACATGAGTTCATGGCCAGCTGTTTGGTCCACGAGTTGGTCGATTCTTTGTAAGGGGAAGCCATTTTTAGGGGTTTCTTGGTTGACATTGGTGAAGTTGACACATAGACGAACTGTGCTGTTCTTTTTTGGGAATGTTACTATGTTAACAATCCGTTCGGGGTATTCTACTTTCCTAATGAAGCCTACTTTTTTTAGATTGTCGATCTCATCATTTATTGCTTTTTTGAACCTAAGAGATAACTTCCTAGGTCGTTAGCTTAACCGGGCTTTGCATTAGGGTTAATATTTAACTTATGACATACAATATTGGGATTAATTCCAGGCACATCGATATACGACTAAGCAAAAACATCTTTATTTAATGATAACAAGCTTACAAGTTGTGCCTTGAGAGTAGGATCAAGGTTAGCTCCTACATAAAAGCGAACTTGGGGTCGCCCCTCGGTTCCTAGGTTGACTTTTTCCTTTATCTCGGTCGAGTAAGCGGTTTCAGGTGGAATTTGGCATCTCTCGGGTCTTGGTATCTTCGCGTCTCTTTGCACTTGAAGGGGTGGGGCTTACCTCTGGGATTTGGACTATGGGAGGGATGATTTTAACCGAGCCCCAGCTAGTTTGCTAACTGAGTGGATCTGATTATAGTTGTGAGCATCGAGCTGGCTGCTGCAGAGTTCCATCATGCTTCTGGGGCTGGGGAAACGCAACACTTGATGAAGTGTTGATAGGACTGCTTGCATCTTGTGGATTCAATGGCATCCTAGTATAGCAGTATAGGATGAGTTAACATCCAGAATGCTAAAGTGTGTGTTGATGCTAACTTTGTCTTCATACGATCCCACCGAGACAGGTAGAATGATGTCACCTATTGGATCAGCTCGTGATCCGTTAAAGCCATAGAGGAGGGCTATTAGATCGACCATAACTGATTTAGGCAAGTTCATCTCCTTCAGAGTATGATAGAATAAGATATCGCACGAACTGCCTGGATCGATCAGGACGCGTTTGACAGTCCAGTTGTTGATTTTGACGTGGACTACCAAGGCATCATTTTGTGGGAGGCACACCTTGTTGAGGTCGGCTTCAGTGAAGGTGATAACTCCTGAGCTGCGACCATTTGTGCGTGGGATGGGGGCCGCTTGCGAGGAGAACTGGTAGACTTCGTGTAGGGCACCCACTTGTCTCCTTTTCTCTTTGGAGGATGTGACCGAGTCGTCTTGGAAGGTGATCATGTTGATGGTTCTGTTGGTGTCTCTGTCAGAGGAGTGCTGGCGGCAATTATGATGTGATCGCTCCTTTGAATGTTCTCTTGCATGAGAATTTGGCTGCTCGGGCATGGTGGAGTTCGGTTTCTCTCTCTGCGACCCATGAGTTTGTGACGTAGGTCGCCATCGGGTATATCAGTGTAATGTTTGAGATGCCCTGCCTTGATGAGATATTGAAGGTAGTACTTGAGACCCGGCATTCGTTGGTCTCATGGCACTTTGCTTTATGGAGAGCGCAATACGGCTTCCCTGGCGTGTCCTCTGGCCGTTTTACCTCAGGTCGGTAATAGGCTGTGTTTTTTATTTTCTTCAGTATGTAACAGGGAGATCTTGTAAGCACACTGAACTATCTTTTGGTTTGATTTCGGTTCTGGTCTGCTGACCCTGACCCTGTTGTCTAGGTCGCTTGTTGGAGGACAGGGCATTATCTGAGATCGCAGCAACCTTACCTGCGGCCTTTAGCCTTTCTTTTCAATGCCTTCAGCAAGCTTAATGTACTTCTCCACGCGTGCATACAATTCGGCCAATGTTTCAGGGTGCTCTTTCATGAGCAACCCAGTAGAATCGATGTTTTCATGATCACATTTGAGAAGGATACTGTGGCGAACGACTCCTTGAGGCTGCTCTCCATGGACAATCGCTCTGTCTTCAAATGTCCCAGGAAGGTGTGAATTGGTTCATCACTCTTTTGAGACAATTGGAAGAGTGAATTGAGGTCAGTTGTCTTACATCTGTTGTGGTCGTACTGGCTAGCGAACTGGTCAGTAAGCTTCTTGAAGCTGTCGATTGAGTTTGGTCCGAATGAGTAGAACCAGTCGAGAGCTCCGTCTTTTAAGCTTGCTGGGAACAAGCGACATTGCAAGGGGTCGAACTCTTGTGCACTGTAGAGCGCAAGGCTCTGAATGTAGTGAACTACATCTTTGACCGGAACGCACTTTGCCGTCATACATTGAGAACCGAGGCTTTGAATGAAATCTTGAGGGAAGCTTTATTGAGTACCTTGAGTGTGAAGGGTGATGCCCGATCGTCTTCAACATCTTATGGATGACCTGAGTGGCATCCTTCTTCCCATTGCTTTGTTCGATCCATTTGGGATAAGCTATTGATCTGGCCGGTTGACATCATTAATCTAGTCCTCACCGGAACTCCGTTCGAGGTTCTCGAGACTTCGACACGGGTTCCGAGAGTGGCATTCTCTGTCCGGAGTCGGGTGATGCTACCGATCATGGCATCCATCCGGGTAGCCATATTATTCACTTGTTCTTGAAGGCTTTCCATGCTCCGTGGGCTTGAAAATTTGGGAATCTAAGAAGATTGTTGGAAGTGATGTAAATTCGAAAGTAGATGAATTTTCAAGAAATTTGATCCACGAGGACGGCTTCAATGTAAAGGATACTTTTGGTAATCCTTACAAATATAGGTTTAGTGAGGAGATTGGGATGATTAGATAGGGTTGACCGAGTTCGTGTGGACGAACTGCCTACGTATTAAGTTCTCTCTGCTGGGGGGAGACTTGAATCAGGTCAGATGTAGTTCCTCATCCTCTTTATATAGGCAAGGAGCCCGCGCCTCGTGCCTTCTTGCTTAAGGTCAGATCTAGGTCTTCAAGACACTTATGAGCCATGATGGCAAGTTATGAAGAATCAATGAGCTGTGGGCCTGAAGCTTTGTTCTTGATGGTTGTAATAAAGACATACGTTACCAGCCATTATGGAGCGAGAGGAGCGAGCGTTATGGAGGTTGTCTGGGTATGAGATCGTCTACTTGACTTGAGCCGCTCTAAAGCGAGCTCACAGGTCGAGTACGTGATATTAGTTGGTGGTGATACCGCTCTAGGTGCGAGTTGAATAAGTTACTTGCCTGAGTAGAGTCACTATGAAGCGAGCTCTGAGGACGAGGATACTAGGTTGGTTGGCAGTTCTATATATGTTGGACACGTGTGTGATATTCATTGGATGTGAATGTTACTCCCTCACGAAAGAACATGTGACCATGATGCATGAGCGTTTCGGTTGTCTTTGGAAAATATTTGGGTGGAGTGTTGCGACATGGAAATTAATAATTTAAATAAAAAATCTATATATATATATTACTTATAAGGAGGTGTGGGCAAGCGAGCCGACAAACCTTGGCAAATACCGTTCTAATAATTTTACACTTACACAGAAAAACTAACACAGTTGACCGACACAGTGACATGGCACTACACATCAATGTTGCACTATGAAAAACCACCATTGCAACAACAGTTGAGAAATACCAATGCAATATGAATGTTGCACCGACAAATACCACTGGCAACGTCAATGACTCAATGTTGCACCGACAAATACTACTACAATATCAATGTTGTACCATGAAAATCATTGCAATATCAATGTTACACTATGAAAAATCAATGGAATGGATGGTTTGCATTTAAGAAAATATGAGAATGGAAAGATGATATTGGGAAGAGAAAAAGTGTTTTGAGAGAGAGAAAAGAGATTTTTTATTCATGTTTTAACCACTGCACTCTTTCATGGAACATGTTTTGCTCCGTACTTACAATTCAGTATAGAAAAATACCTAGTTCACAATGTCAAACCATTTCGCTTCCACACACTTGTAAGAACGACTAACGAACTGCGATAACCATGAAGTCACACTTCGACTCCCCCATAACAAGGGTCGTGTCCTTTCTCTCATTTCTTCAAGTTTTCCTCGCATTTCATCAAGTTTTTGTTTATAACTCTTGGATTTTATTGGAGTAGAACTGGCGCAACTTTAAATGTATTTACAAGGGTGTATGAATTGTCAATATTTTTTTATTAATTTTAAAGGAGTGGATTTAGTACGTAAACTTGATTTTCCTTTTGCTTGTGAACAAAATACTAATTAGTTATTGTATTTTAGAATGATAATTGTTCTTTTCTCCGCGATTCAAAGAGGCTCTCGAGTCACTTGAAATTTCTTTACATCTCGAGCAGTATGTCTGTTTAGCAAATGGTTGCATTTTCTCAAAAAAAAATAAATATTTACATGTGTGTTTTAATATGTTTGATATAAATCTCGACATGCCACAAGTGTTATGGGTTGATTGATAAAGTTGGTTTGTTTGTTGTTGGTTGTATGGATTGGATTTTTCATGTCTTTGTTTAGTAGACACCCCATGATAAGAGTTTGTTTGGGTGAGAATTTGAAAGTTAATGCACTATGTTGTCTGTCTTGGGTTGCTTTGGGTTGCTGAAGTACTAACATGAAAGAAATTATAATGTCAATCCTACTACTCAGCTTCATGTTTCTTATAAAATAATAATAATAATAATAATAAGATACAACCATCCATCCTCAACTCAATTATATCCAGTAATTGCTTATTGAAAAAGTTATATCCATAAATTCAGGCATAACAATTGTTTTTTATGTTTTTTTTTTCATCCTTAGTCATAGTTTCTTTGTCTCAATTGAATGTGTTTTTTTTTCTCTAATTGGCATATAATAGTTTATTTGCAGAATGAATAATATTTCCAAAGTGCCGGATGAGACATGCAATAAAGTTCTTACTCCGGTGAAGACAAATTCCCAAACGATAAACCTATATGCACCCTCGGCACTTCAGGTCATCAAACATTCTTAACAATATCGACTACATTTGCAAAACTCAGCTAAACCTAAAACCGGTATCCACGATTAGGAAAATAATAATAATAATAAATGAAGAAAATGTCTCAACAGAACCAGAATGCTTGTGTGGTTTTGGCCAATCGAACCGGTGTGACTTTTCTAACAATTCACAATGCATTGAGAGCATAGTTAAGTGCTCTTTGAAATTTAGAAGATTAGTAAGACAATAATAAAAGGTGATGTCGACAATTTCTAGTCTGATGTTATACAATAATAATTGACATTAATTTTATCGTCTTTATATTGTTTGTAAAAAAAAAATATTAAATGTGAACAACTATCCATTGGTGAGAGTACGGTGGATGAAATTATGTTTAATTCATGACTTCAAATTGGGTTTTATAAATAAAGCTTGATCTATACTATTTTGAAAAAATGTATTTATTACTGCATATTGACATCCACAAAATAAACAACAGCATAGAAGTATTTCATCCAACGTGTAGTACCACTTCAAAATAAAATGTCTACAAATTCTCACATAGGCTACACATTTGAAAATATTAGGGTGTACCAAGATTAACATCATAAACAACATAATAATAAGCACCTCATAACAAATTGTGTTGTAGGCACGGATAATACCTAGTTTATTATAATAAAACAAAATGGATAGACAAAGAGTGGTGAGAATTTTGTGGGGATCTGTGTTGGATGGAGACATGTGTACGGTCTAGAGCATTTTGAAACCACTTTAAAGATAATTCTCAATGAAACTTAAAAATGTTTATTTAGTGAAGTAAATGCTCTATAAATGAATTGAGAGTTATCATGAACCTATAGTTATATTTCAAATACACTCCCACCCTCTAATTAATTTTCTTTGGTTTAAGACCTTAATGAGCTTTTAAGGTTGTTATTAAAAAAATCTAATCCTTATAAACCAAACCAACCATTCTCCCCCTTCTAAAAAAAAATGTCTCCACCTTTTTAGAATAAACGGCTACATTCATCTCCTTCACTTAATTTTTGTGTAACTCCTCCATTAAAAAAATATATTGAAAGTAGTGGGCCTCTTCACCTCCTCCCTGGTTTTGTGTTTTCTCCACCTCTATAAATTGTTACTATTTTTTTGTTTGTTATACTCTTCAAATGAAAGGAAGGTTGTGTCATCACATCAATTTGGTTTTTAACGTCGTCCTGATCAATTTACTTTTATTTGCTATATCTTTCTCATTATTTCTACTTCATTTTGTTTGGGGTTCTCTTCATTTTCTCAGTATTAATTATAATCCTTTGTCTATTGTTTTTAATCGCAAGTGCAAATTTTTGTGTATTTTCTTAATTGCCTTGATAGAAAATTTAGTTTGTATGCTTTACTAACATCTGTTATTGGTGTTTGTTCAAAGGTTTTGAGAAAATGTTCTTCAATCGTCGGTGATAGCAATCATGCATCTATTCTGCCTCTCAAATCTAGCAGTGTCTCAGGTAATCTAGCAATGCCATTTTGTTCATATTTTTTTATGTCCATTCAGTGCTACCAATGAACTTTCTAATACCATAATAACCTCTTATTATATTATTAAAGCCTTGGTGAAAAAAAATATATAAAAACGAGCCCAACTAAAAATATTTTCTCCTCCAAACAAACATAGAAACAACTTCAAACACTCCCATATTCCTTCCTTCTTTGTCTCTCTCTTTTAAAGACTTTAAAACATTACTGTTGCAATACAAAATTGCCCCAAAGAGTGTTTTTTTTAATGAAAACTAAGCAATGGGTCATTTATATATTGTGATTTAATTTGGTTGTGAATTGGTGGAAATGGATTCTTTGAAGATCCGGATACGGGCGGGCAAAGTATCGGCTCCCAGTTAGAAAGAGGTTTTCTAATTGGATCTGGGGTTTATTTATATTGTTTTAAATTGCTGCTTTACTTCTCTTTGTTGTTCATCATAATCATCAAGAGAAGATTGAACATCCCATTACAGTAAGCTTTTTTTTTAAATCCATTTTGTTGTTTGTTTTTATCTTAGTTAAAATTTATATTACTTATCACTATATATTAGAATTTGGTAAACTGAATTATTTAATTTGAGCTCATGGAAGTTTGAGTCTATTTTCTATGATGATTCAGAAATCTGAGTTTCTATTTAGGTTTGTTAAAGTTCAATAGCGATGACATGAGATGAATCGTGGGGGACTAAAACTCTTATTATATTCAATACGGTCCGCCTTAACGAGTAACAAATGACAAATTTACAAATTTATTCTATCGCTAGACATTCTCTGAGAGTCAGAGGGACAAAAGGTGAGGGATAATTAGTTTATAAGGGAATCCAATTAGACCGTTATGGTGGGCTTCTGGGTTCCATTAGTGCTTAAGCAAGGAGTGTGTTCATTTTGAGTTGTTCTATATGAACAAACAACTTTGAGCAAGCTATTGTGAACAAACTGATGTGGCAGTGCAACATTCATGTTGCAGTGTCAATTTATCTCTGCAACATGGATGTTGCACTATCAAATCGCACTATTTACCTCTGCAACATGGGTGTTGCATTATCAAATCTCACTGCAACATGTCAAATCCCACTGTTTACCTCTACAACATGGGTGTTACACTATCAAATCTAACTCTGCAACATGGATGTTGCACTATCAAATCCCACTATTTACCTCTACACCATGGGTGTTGCACTATTATGATGCCCTATCATATTCATATTCACATACATGCATACATACTTAATTGCAGGGCCAATACCATTGTCCAAGTCTTCCTATCTTCACAATTTCTTGGAATTTTTTACAGTCATTGTTTATTGGGTTAATCTTGATTCTAATTTCAATATTTAATTAAATTTGGTACTTGCAATAGTCTTTCATTTTTTAATTTTAATTTTAATTTTTATTAACGATACAATTATACAATTCCAATTCATGATCACGTTTGGTAAGTTTAATTTTCATTTTCATTTCATATTTTAATTTCGAATTCAGCTATTTCGATCAGTTTGAATGAAGCGGTGCAAGCCTTATTTCTGGTTGCGAAATGGTTTTAGATTGCATCGTTTAACTTGGATAACTAATAACTTAATGCAGATTGTTGTGTGTTTTCTGCTTACGTACATTTCGTAAAGACTATTATAGGAATCAAAGGTTTTCGTAGATTTTTTGTTTTCGTGGTGTTCTCGACTGTTAGTACTACAATATTATTGAGAACTGATGATGTAGTATGTGTGCTCAATCTTACTTTTATAAACCACGGGTCACCGAGGTGTTAAATAAACTAGGTGTGCGAGTATATTGGAAGAAATGACAACTACGTTTAGCTTTTTTGCTGCTTCAAACTCAATGGAGGTTGTACTAACACTAACTGACATGGATAGCTTTTTGAGTTTATATGTGATGTTGGATGCTTCAGTGAAAAACAAGAAAGGTTGGTGTCCTAGACACCCAACCCACCCCCTATCTTGAGTTGATATGCATTCAATTGATTTTTCTTTATTCTAACATAGTTGCATGTCGTTTTGTATATTTCTAGACTCCAATTGCAAGTGACGCTTACAAAGACAGTTGTGAAGGACTGTGCGGACTTGGTGTGTTAAGACCTCATTAGACTTCCTAATTGACTTTTGAAATTAACAACTAGAAATTAAAAGGTAAGTATGTTGGAAAGTGTTCCCAGGTCACTTTCACATATTATCTATTACTGATGCTTAATTTTTAACTTTTCTTGGGTGAAAATGTTCCATTTATCAAAGAGAGGGTAATGTAACCAAGACACATTAGCTCGGTTGTATGTGAGCCAATGGACATCATCCCAGATCTGCAGTGGTGCTGAAGAAGTATACCAACTTCACATAATATTTTAGTCATGCCTTTATGTAAAAGAAGAGTTATTTTAGTAGGGATAATTAACCTGTTAATAATGGTGGAATGACTTTGTAATGTTATTAATTTTGGGGTGGAATTTTCAGGTTTCGGGTCAAAGCTTCAGTAGTCTGTTTTGCATGATAACTGACTTGAGAAGTAAACTCATGTGCTCGATGTCGTAGTCTATTTTTGTTGAAGCACTTGCTTGGCGAAGAGGCTTTGTTATCTCAGTTACCAAAAAAGTTAAGACACGATGAATCTTCATAATTATTTTAATCCATAGTCAATTTAGGAATGTTTTGTATTTTGCATGTTTGCAACATTATTATGGCATGTAGTATTTTACTTTGAGTAATTAAACACATTTGAAGACATGCAAAGAAAAGAACTGGTTCAACTAATTCAATATTTCAATGAGGTTCAGGCTACGAAGAGAAAATTGTAATTACTAGATTTTATCTCATGAAAAGTAACTCTATGGGTGTGTTTGGCAACTAGGATTAGAATATATTTTTGAAAATTAAGAATCGCCCTATTTGGTAACTTTTTCTACACTAGAATGGAAATCTCAAATCCCCAAAATCAAGGAATTGTAAGTTTCTATAAGGGGGTAGAAACTTGAGATTTACATATATTTAGAGCATCTCTAGGTGGTGGTGGTATCACCTGCAAGTTTGAGGGCGAAATTTAAAGAAAGTATTCTCAAATTTTGACCAACTCTAGGTGGTCGCAAATATCAGACGCAAATATGTATGTAGGGTCTACCACGCACGCTATTAGTAATGTCGCACGCCATTACCACTATCGCCCCAATTTAAAAAAAAAATTAAAAAAGAAAACCCACACGACATTCCCACTGTCGCGCCAAAAAAAAAAAAAAAAAAAAAAACATTAAAAAAAGTCAAAAAAAAAAAAAATGGCCGACATTAGGAGTGGTGCACGACATTACTAGTGTTGCGCCACATCAGCATCCGAAATCCCAAATTTGCTTCCACGGATGTGGCTAGACAGGTGATACGACTGGATTTTGCTTCCACCTAGAGTTGGTTTTCTGCGAAATTCTGAGATTTGGAAGCAAATTTGAAGAAATTTGGAGGTGATACTACTACCTAGAGATGCTCTTAGGAATTTTAACTACTTGAAATTGTAAGTATTGAAATTATATTTTCAAATCCAATTCCATAGGAAACGATAGCCTTGAAAACAACTAAACAAACTTCCTTTTATAGTCCTAATAAGGTTTTGCCTTAATCAAGTAGTTTATTCATATCTATCGTTTGGTTATGTGAGTGTGTCATTTTACTTGACAATATGGCTCACAATGTGCTCAGACTACTCAATGTAATTTTATTTTGAAGATTAGAGGATTGTCTTGAAAATCAATATTTATTATGTGCCCATCACTCGAGAAAGCGGTGATTGTTTAACATTTTTCCATGATTGATGTACTAGACAATGTTTTGTATGGTTGTATATCAAGTTATGAACAAGTTCATCAAAAAGTGTTGAAGGCATGGTAGAGGCATAGTTAGTGATTTCAAGCAGAATTCTCGAATGTACTTTCGGAAATTCAGAATTCGGTTCAAGGGGAAAATATTGAATTTCGAATGTACTTTCGAATATGGTGGAATCAAGGGCGGAATTCCGGTTTTTGGATTTGTCGGACTTCCGAATATTCCGAAATTGTGAAATATGGGTAGAGGACAATGTTCATGTTAATTTTTTTTTCCCTTAATAGACTTTCAATTGTTTTTGTTCATTTCTTTCCCAAAAATTTATGTATATATAGACTCTATAATAATGATTAGGTACAATTTACATACCCCAACTATCATTCATGCCAGATTAATCAAATTATTTTGCACATATCAAATGTTCAGTTCATTACAATTTAGCTTTCAGCTTTGTAACCAGAAATAAAATATTATATGCATTTAGACAAAAGTGAAATTGCATAACCATACCAAATCAACGTTTTATTGTAAAATAGATGACGAAGGCTCTAACTATCAAAAGGCACAATTTTTTTTGGTATGAGACACCACCACATACGAACATCCACATAATAAACAACCACTAGCTTCAAAATAAAATGTCTACAAATTCCCACATAGGCCACACATTTGAAAATACTTGGGTGTACTAAGATTAATGACACAAATAACATAATAAGCATCTCATAACAAATCGTGTCGTAGGCACGGGTGATACCTAGTAAGAAATAAGGAAAAAAGGTGGAATAAGATGAAATATTTGAACATTTTATTATAAATTCAAGGTGTGTGTTAGAAGCTTCAAGTTTGGAAAGGAAATGTTATTTGAAAGGCACACTCTTATTTCATCCATTTGATTATTAGATTGTTCAAATCTGAAAATTAATGGCCATTACTAATTTTACCCACCCAATCTTACGTTAACACTTTGACATGTTCACAATGACGAAAGATATGATCTTCTATGTTATGCATGTTTGAATTGAATAAGTATATTTTGCATGTATACAAACAATCACCTAGAAAAAAAGAAAATACTTGGGAGAGTATTCTAAGTAGGTGAACGCATTTTCTTGAAAGAGAATCTTTTTTGTATTCATCAATTCATCGTAAAACATGTTCATGTGATAAATCTTTTCAAGTGGGAGTAATGTATTCTTTGATGATATAGAAACAATCAATCTGTTTTAATGATTTGATAGATATTATAGTTATTTGTACACATTAGTACGTAAGCCGAGCGGTGATGATTTACCGTTAAATCAATATAAATTAAAAAAAAACTATTATACAAGCTAGATTGAGTTTAAGATAATTCTATTTGAAAATTACGGATTAATATCCTAAACCACAAAGTGAAGAGGCTATCTCAATTTGATCCCTTAGTTTCCAAATACTTATGCGCCATAATCGCTACTCATTAACGTATTTCAGTTTATTTTCAATAAAAATATATTTTGATTTGAAAATTTGCAGCCGCTAAATCACCATAAATCTAAGAAAACTCTTATACAAGCTAGATCGAGTTTAAGATAATTCCATTTAAAAATTACAGATTAATATCATAAACCACAAAGTGAAGAGGCTATCTCAATTTGATCACTTAGTTTCCAAGTACTTATGCACCATAATCGTTGCTCATTAACGTATTTCAGTTGATTTTCAATAAAAATATATTCTAATTCGAAAATTTATGTGAGACATTTTGTAAAGTCTTTTTAGCACACAAAATATTTAATAGATCTCGAGCGTATTCCCAGGTCCAAAATCTAGTTGACATCTACTATTGATCTACATGTGTAGAAGAGGTGCTCTTTACATGAAACTCTATGGTCATAGTATCAGTAATTCCGTGGTTTTCTCTGTTGCACTAATTGAAATCGTGTATCCAAAAGAGTTTAGTTGAGTTCTTAAACTAGCATTGAGGCCTTTTAATTAAGACTAGCTTTCAAACCCGGCCCTCTGAGCGGGTGTGCCGTTATATTAAATTATTGTAAAAAATATTAGCAACTATGCATAGCTATGAGATATGAAAATTATATTAATCAGTCATTCAAATTTCTTGCACCACTCTCTATAAAAATGAAGCATCAAACCTTGATAAAACTCATCGACTTCTTTTTGTTGTTAGGTTTAACAATAGAAGTTTGATTGAAATTTTGTGAGAATGTCTAATGTGATGAAGACAATATTGAAGCTACTTGAATAGCATGACATTCTTAATCATAATAAAAAAATTATGATAAACACTACTTAAAATGAAAAACTATATTTGTCGAGACATTTATTCTCTCTACTTATAATACAAACATGTTTTAGGGTTATTAGTTTAATGCATTTGCATTAAGTTTATGATTTTCCATTAATTATTCTTCGAAGTGAGTTTAATGTAATACATTGCATTCAGTTTCAAATTTCTCATTAATTATTCTTTGAGGTTAGTTCAATGCAGTTGCATCAAGTTTTTGATTTCCCGTTAATTATTATTTGAGGTTAGTTCAGTGCAATTGCATCCACTTTATAATTTCCCGTTAGTTATTCATTAAGGTTAATTTAGTACAGTTGCATCCAATTTTTTATGTTTAATTAATTAGTCTTTGAGATTAGTTCAATACATTTGCATCAAGGTTCCAATCTCCCGTTAATTACTCTTTGAGATTAGTTCAATACATCTACATCCAATTTCTGATTTTCCATTATTTATATTTTGAGGTTAGTTGAATGCAGTTGCATCCAATTTTCGATTCCCGTTATTTATTTTTTGAGGTTAGTTCAATGCAGTTGCATCAAGTTTCTGATTTCTCATTAATTATTATTTGTGGTTAGTTCAATACATCTGCATCCAATTTTCAATTTCATGTTAATTGTTCTTTGAGGTCAGTTCAATGCATTTGCATCAAGTTTCTGATTTCCGGTTAATTATTCTGTGAGATTAGTTTAATGTATTTGCATCCAGTTTTCGATTTCTCGTTTATTATTTGATAAGATTGCATTTGCATATAGTTCCCGATTTCCAGTTAATTATTGTTTGAGGTTAGTTCAATGAATTTGCATCTAATTTCTGATTTCCCATTAATTATTTCTTGAGGTTAGTTTAATGCATTTGCATCCAATTTATTATTTATTCTTTAAGGTTAGTTCGATGCAATTACATCCGGTTTCTGATTTCTCGTTAACTATTCTTTGAGGTTATTTTAGTACATATTTGCATTTAGTTTTTGATTTTCCACCAATTACTCTATGAGGTTAGTTCAATGCAGTTACATTTGGTTTTTGATTTTATGTTAATTATTTTTTGAGTTTAGTTCAATACATTTGCATCCAGTTTCTGGTTTCCTATTAATTATTATTTGAGGTTTGTTTAATGTTTAATGCATACCGTTTACGATTTCCCATTAAATATTTTTCAAGAATTTGCATCTATTTTCTAATTTTCCATTAGTTGTTCTCTGGCGTAAGTTTAATGCAATTGCATCCAGTTTTCGATTTCTAATTAATTACTTTTTGAGTTTAGTTTATTGCATTTGCATAAAGTTTTTGATTTCCCGTTAATTACTCTTTGAGCTTAGTTATGTATTTGAATCCAGTTTTCGATTTTCTTTTAATTATCCAATGTAGTGTGTAATACCAACTTCTACTGATCTATCTATAGTGTCCTTCCAAACATGACATAAAAAATAAATTATGTTTGATTTATTATGTTGGATCATCAAAGATTATCTAGTTCCCAATTTCCCGTTAATTATTCTTTAAATTATGCATGACTCACTATGTGGAATCTACAAAGATTATCTACGAACGGGTGTTGTTATATTAATTATTCTAAAAAATATTTGCAAATATGCAAAACTATTATATATTAATATTATATTTGTAACTCATCCAAATTTCTTATAACGTGAAAACCTCATCCTCCATTAAAAAAAAAAAACTCACATTTGATAAAACCCTTCAATTTCATTTTGTTGTTTAATAATAGAAGTTTAATTGAAGTTTTGTGAGATTGCCTAATAAGGCGAAGTTCATAAATATTGAAGCTACTTGAATAGCAAGAAGTTACCAATCATACGGAAAGAGATAAGATAAACACAATTTTAAATGCAAAACTATACTTATCGAGACATTCTCACAACATATAATCCAACTATGTTTTGAGGTTAGTTCAATGCATTTGCATCAAGTTTCTGATTTTCCGTTATTTATATTTTGAGGTTAGTTCAATGCAGTTGAATCTAATTTATGATATATTGAAGCTACTTGAATAGCAAGAAGTTACCAATCATATGGAAAGAGATAAGATAAACACAATTTTAAATGCAAAAATATACTTATCGAGACATTCTCACAACATATAATCCAACTATGTTTTGAGGTTAGTTCAATGCATTTGCATCCAGTTTCTGATTTTCTGTTATTTATATTTTGAGGTTAGTTCAATGCAGTTGAATCTAATTTCTGATTCTCGTTATTTTTTTTTTAGGTTAGTTCAATGCGGTTGCATATAGTTTCCGATTTCTCGTTAATTATTCTTTATAGTTAGTTCAATACATTTACATCCAATTTCTAATTCCTTGTTAATTGTTCTTTGAGGTCAGCTCAATGCATTTGCATCTAGTTTCTGATTTCTAGTTAATTATTCTGTGAGATTAGTTTAATGCATTTGCATACAGTTTTTGATTTCTCGTTTATTATTTGATAAGCTTGCATTTGCATTTAGTTTCTGATTTTCCGTTAATTATTGTTTGATATTAATTTAATGAATTTGCATCAAGTTTCCAATTTATTGTTAATTATTTATTAAGGTTAGTTCAATGCATTTGTATATAGTTTATTTTTTAAGATTAGTTCAATGCAGTTGCATCCAGTTTCCGATTTCCCGTTAATTATTTTTTAAGATTAGTTCCACACATTTGCATCATGTTTCCAATTTATAATTAATTTTTCTTTGAGGTTAGTTCAATGCAGTTGCATCCAGTTTTTGATTTCCCATTAATTTAATCTTTGAGGGTTAGTTCAATGCATTTGCATCCAGATCCGATTTCTCGACAATTATTTTTTTATATTAGTTTGATGTATTTGCATCCAAGTTTTGATTTCTCGTTAATTATTATTTGAGGTTAGTTTAATGCAGTTGTATCCATATTCCGATTTTCTATTAATTATTTTTTAAGATTAGTTTAATGCTTGCATTTGCATCCAGTTTCCGATTTTCCGTTAATTATTTTTTGAGGTTAGTTCAATGCAGTTACATCAAATTTATATATATATATATATATATAGTGTTGAAAATTTATAAATTTATAAATTTAATTGAAATATGTCGTAATTATTGTGGCTAGAATTGTGATTTTTGGAATCCTTAACTATGAATAAATATTTAAATCTCATTGTGGATGGCGTATCAAATCGAAAGGGTTTTAGGAAAATCATTTTCCGTGGAAACTATTGTTTTTAGCAATTTAGTTTTTTGTCTCATATTTTTTTTTTTCGTAATTAGCTATATTGTTTAGGAAAAGTTGGAGACTGTGTGACACTCTAGATGGGATTATTTTTTCATAATTAGTTATAGTGTTTAGGAAAAGTTAGAGACTCTCTAACACTTTATATGGGATTGTTTTCTTATTTATATCCTATTTTTTTATAAATAGTAATAGAGTTTAGAAAAAACTGGAGTTGTTGCGAGTGTTCCAAAAAAATAGATTGGCAAGGGTATAACTATAATATATATCTAAAGAATTAGAATATGTCATAATTATTGTGGCCGTAATTGTGATTTTTTTAATCCTTAACTGAATAAATGTCTAAATCACATAGTGGATGGCACATCAAATCAAAAGTGTTTTAGGAAAATCGTTTTCGGTGGAAATTATTGTTTTTAGCAATTTAGTTTTTTGTCACCTTTTTTTTTTTTTTTCGTAATTAGCTATATTGTTTAGGAAAAGTTGGAGATTCTGTGAAACTCTAGATGAGATTGTTTTTTTTTCGTAATTAGCTATAGTATTTAGGAAAAGTTAGAGAATCTATGAAACTCTATATGGGATTGTTTCCTTATTTATATCATATATTTTTATATTTAGTAATAGAGTTTAGGAAAAATTGGAGTCTCTATGAGGGTAATATAAGAATAAAGATAAATATTTATTTTCTATTTTATCTCCTACTTTTTCTTAATTAGCCATGATACGTGCACACTCTAGAAACGCTTTCTCAATTGAAGAGGGTAGAGCTATAATATATATATAAAGATTAGTAAAATTCCACATCCGAGATTATATCATCAGCCTTTTTGAGATAAGAAAAAGCCAGGCCCAAACACGGTGGTTCGTCGATAACAAAGCCCATACCCATACCATAAGAAAAGAAGTGCCCCCCTGGAAAGTGGAAACGAACATCTGGGTAGTTATGAACTTATGATGAGAAACAAAACAGATATATTTGTGGGAAACTTGAATGTACGTACATCTTTTTGGGAGGAACCATGTGAGTAAAATCTCTGTTATAGTTCCCATCTCTACTTTTATCTTCGTTCTTAATTTTCTTCATGCTTCATAACATTTTTGTCCGTTCATTTTAAACTTGACTAATACTTGACACTCGTTTTGATCCTGGTAACTAATTATGAACATCATCACTTGTTGTTCAATAAAATTCCAGAAAGAGTTTTGCAATAATGCTGGACGTAGTAATTCAATGTCTTGAATGATATGAATTGCAATGGTCCATGCAACTAGAGTAACTCACAAAGTCACAAAATACATGCCATTCTCTCAATCTCTCATAACTCACTACTAAAAAAAGGCTTGTTGTGTCGGTTTTTAAGTGACACAACAAGACTGATGTGTCGGGTTTTTCTGATTTACAAAGTGACACAAGTAGTGGTGACACAACAAGTTTTTATCAAACCGACATAATAAATATATTACTTGTGTCGGTTTTTAAGTCTAAACTGACACAACATGTGTACTACTTGTGTCGGTTTTAGCCTTGCACACATGTAAAGTTGTTCTGGGGAAAGCACAAACCGGCATAAGAATAGAGTTGTTGTGTCAGTTCTTCTTTAAACCGCACAAAATTGGATCCCTTCTTGTGTCGGCTTTAGTGGATGGATCACCTGTTTCAATCGGAAAAAAAAATGTAGAACTATTTACCTGTATAAAATCATTGTCATCCACATCGATATAACACAACTAACAATCTAAAAAGCAATTTCATTTAATTACTAAATAATTCCATTATCCAACATAAGTTTACAACCAACCAACCAACTATCCAAAATATAAAACGAAAACCCGGCCACAAAATAAAACCTAATCACCCTAGTCTAGTCTAACACCATGTGAGAAAATTATTTCACATCTAGCTTAGCTTTTATCCATCCATCTAGCCATCATAGCCACGTTCTATTAAGTTCAATCTACAAAAAAAGAAAAAAGAAAACAAAATAATTGGAAGTAGTTAGGTACGGTTGTACAAAACTTTTTTCTAGTACAAAATGCAAATACGGAACAAAACACTTTTCTAGTTTTGGAACAAGCAAATATATAACGCCCCAAAACTCAAACAATTACAAACCTATGACACATGGTTTTTATAGTAAAATTTTGGCAGCATCTCCTCTGTATTTTTTATATTTTATAAATATAAACATGTCATAACCTGAAAACCACAATCATATATTTCTCATTGGTTAACCTATAGTTACTTAACCGTCTCGACAGATGCCAGAGCAGTCAAATAACTGGTTTACAAAAATGAGATCACTTCAACATTATGACTTAGTACGCCAAAGTACTTGAATGTCTCGACTAATGCCAGATCATCAAAGCACTTCGTACAAAGTCATTACCGAAAACACAAGTAAAATACATACATCCGAGTCCCATAGCTATCAAAAGGTCTACACCCTTAACAAGTTATATTTACAATGTATACATATACCATATTTCCTAAAGTTTCCATTGATTATAAATTCAGTGTTTGCTTTATTGTTGAGTTGGTAATGACTAATCTTATATCCATACTTAAATGAAATCCATTTTGACGCCTAGATCCAAATTCAGAACGAGTTCATCTTGTACTCTTCTCATTTCTCCTAATACCAAAAGATTGAGCAATATACCTAACTATTGAAAAAATTGAAGATTAACAACTAAATTGTTCCAACGTAGACCTTAGCGGCTACTTGGACTCCTTAACAAGCTAGCTAGGTAGCTACTCCATGGGTAGCTCAAAAAATAAATTAGAAAACAGTTCTAATTAATATAAGCCAATAGAGCCCAAATAATAACTTCCACAAATAGCCGTGATGATCTATTGGATAAATTGGTCAATAAAGCCAATGAAGTCTTGACGAAGTACATATATTTCCCTGGTTGTGTACGTGTCCTTGCTAGCCAACTCCCTCACCAAAGTGAGTCAAGAAAAAAATTGATGGATTATGAATTTTTTTCGATAACGAACTTTTTTCGATATCATATTTTTTTGTTTATGTTGATGTGATGTATTAAAGAACATGATAACTCTATTCACCTTCTTTTTATTGGTAGACCAGGATCCTCGATAAAGTGCAGCATAAAGATTTTTACAATAAGAACGAAAAAAAAAAATAGTCAGTCCTGCTTGTAACTTATTTAAACTCACAATCAACTAAACGTTCGAACCGAAAGACTTATTCATAAAGGAAACGAGTGCAATTCAAGGCACTATTGCTAAAGACCATATCCAAATAGCTAGGGGTCAAGTCAAAGAAATTAAAAAGAGTACTCACATGTTTATCTCTAATTTCAGATCTGGATTTGGTTCACTTCCAAGAGAATTAAACCAGTACACTTCCATCGATGGTATGTCAATACCTATTAAAACCCAATGCCCGCTGCGACAAATCAAGTATAATTAAATTAAATAAATTCTTACAAAAATAAAAAATTATTTCATAAAAAAAAATACACGTACCTTGAGTTATAAGGAATTAAAAGCATGCGGTCGCCATGGATACTAGCCAACTCTTGAATGTATCGTGTCTTACCATCATCCTTTGTAAGAACATTAATACTTTGAGGGTTTTGAAATGCATATTTTGCTCGAGCAATCCCATAAGTAGTATACAAGTATCTAAACCATATATAAATCAATTAGATTTTATTGTATCAAACAAGAATGCATTTTAAATGGCAAACCAAGAGTTCTCACCTAATGTATGTTACCAGGCAAGAGGACGCTAACTGTCCCATGTGACACACATCACTTAGCTCATCCATACTCATTGTTATATCGTCCAAACAGTCTAGCTTTTGGTTCTATAGCTCGTACTGATTGTGTGCTTGTAGCTAGCTCGTGTTCTCAAGTTCTTGCTCCGTAGGTGGTGCTTTTCCAGCAGATCTTTAACCAGCCATATTGTTCTTTAGCTTAAGGTATTGTTCCAGATTAGCCTGTATACATAGGTGCTTGTCGTATACAAGGAAAAACATGAAAGATAAAAATAACTAAGTTGATCTTTGGTTTGTACTTAATGAAGAAGGCATCCTTATTGTGTTTTTTGTACATGGCCCGGCAAAGAATAAGACTTCACCTAAACAAAGTTTTGCTTATTTCTTTTCTGTTATGCATTCTACAAAAATAAGCAATTCGGTATGCTATGAAAACATGAGTATAACTTCTTCAAGGGACTCATGGTTGCAAATGTAAAAATAAACAAAATGCTCAACAGATGCAACATACATACCATTTTCGCAAATTCTCAATGCTATCAATAAGTAACCTTCTCACACAAACAAAACAACATACACTAAACATTCTAAAACAAAAGATATATCAACAACTAAACACGTACCAGAATCACTTCCATTTCGCATAAAACCTTTGATCACTCCACAACAACATTCTCTGCAACGACAACTCTACATTCCTCTCCTTTAAATGCAAATGCCTAGGAACAATCCTTATATCCAAACTAAATGCAAAATACTGCGGAAACACCTTCAATTCCTCAACAACACATCTCTCTATCTCTTCAACCAAATACTCAACCTTCCCCCTCAAATTATTCTCAATACTATATCCAAAAATCGCAAGTAATCTCCCACAAACCCTCCTCGCCTTGTCATTGGTTAACACCAAACTCTGTAAATACCCAATCTACTCAACAAACTTCTCTATTGTAGTGCTCAATAAATGCGCATTAAGACTAGAAGGCGAAACAAAATAAACCATCAATTGAACGTTAAACAATATGAGGTTATTCAGAAAAATAAAATAAAAAAATAAAAAAAATAACCTTTAACAGTAAGGCCGAGAGTCTGGAAGATGAAAGCTTGATTTTTTGGCGAATATGAGAGATGTCGAAGACGAGAAGACAGAATGAAAGAGTAGTAGGAAGAAACGAGAGGAGAAGAAGATGAAAGCTTGATTTTTTTTATTTTATTTTATTATTATTTTTTTTGTTAAAGAAACGGCGGGGAGATAAGAGAGAGTTCATTTTGAGTTTTTGGGCTTCAAATTTTTCGCTGAAAATGTTGATGTGTTGGTCTGATGAAGGTATGAAAACATTATACCCAAAGTTTTAACCCAACCGACACAACAACTTGCGTTATACTGTCGGTTTTAGTATAACCGACACAATTGAAAAACTTGTTGTGTCTCTTTTCGATGAAGTGACACAACAAACCTGATCTTAAGGCAAACAAATCTCAAACCGACACAACAAGGTTTTTGTGTCGGTTTCCCACATCACTGACACACTAAAAACCGACACAACAAGCCTTTTTTTTAGTAGTGACTATGGTGTGATAATTGTTTAATCTGATATACATGTTCAACAATGATAGGTAGATTAAATTGCATCATGTTATGTTATTTGAATAAAAAACGGTTTTGGATTACCCTCTCTTAACATAATAGATTCTGTTTTGGAATTGTAAACTACCAAACCTTGTGGGCTCCTTTCTAAACATGTAACCATATCAGTTAACCCAATAAAATAGGATCCACTATAGTTTTAGTTTGAGTAGGACTCTTATTCTCCAAGTTTTGTACTCTATAAAAACCCTCTTTGAGCAGCCAAAATCTAATCTGAAAAGTTAAAGAAAACTCTATTTTCTATACTATTTATGGGCAATCAAATCAGTTTTGCGTTCGTCTTCTTTTTTTCTTTATTTAAGTGCAGTTAGCTAGCATTGAAAATTGATATATTGTGGTTGTTGTATCCTGGAGGTTGGCGTGGTCTGTCTACACAAAGAGAACAGACGCAAAACAACCTTAAAGAGAGCGTATCGATCCGCGCCTCAGCCTTCTTGTATTCACAGTTTATTCTTGTTGCACATAATTATTCCCAACACATCCTTACCAAACTTTCAAGAGAGATCACATGTTATTAGATACCCGAGACCTTGGTCTTTCGAAAACAGGTCAGACATATATATGTTTTGCGTATGTGAATATTATATTAGAAAAATGGATTTGCTTTGCACAAATCCATTGAGATATAAATGAGTAATTTGTCTCCCAAGTTACCCCACTTGAGATGAAATGAGTTTCTCTTGAAACAATACGTAAAGTGAGAAAAAACTTTTTCGAAGGATGCACCGGGTTCAAACAATTGCATTATGCCGAAAAAAGTCGACCTTCGAAATGTGCAATTGGTTCAAACAAAGGCATCATGCCGAAAATGTGTTACCTTTCAAAATAGGCACTGGTTCGAAACAGTGATTTATGCTGAAATAGTGTGTCTTTTCGAAACATGTGACTTTTCAAAGAGTTGCTTACTTTTTTCCAAGTGTCATTGTGTTGTTTCGAAGAGGCATCACTCACCTATAAATAGTAGATGAATTTATTTGGAGAGAAAGACACACCAGATCACACAGAGTTCTGATCTTTCTCTTCTCCCCCTGTTCTTAGTCAAATACTATGTTGTGTTTTCTGATTCTATAGAATTGAAGTGCTAGCTTTCTATAGAAGAAAATTTGTTCTATCTTGAGAGACAGTTTTCCATCAACCTTCAAGCACCGTGAGGAAGAAAATCTGTTTTAAGGACATAGTGATCATCACTAAGCTCGGATTTAATCATTGGTAAATAAAGTTCATTCGTTAAACTAAAAGATTTGTTTGTTTGTTGAAATTAAAGATTTGTTCATAATATATTTGTTATATCAATTTGATTTCTTGTTTAATTAACAATAAGTATATTTTTTGAAATAAATTCCCTACATAATACATTGTTGGTCCATGCATTGTTGAATGTGAAGAGCATGTTAGAGTTATTAGGCAGATGACCCGTAGGGTCTGTTAATTTCTCGAAGCAGGTAACATCTTTGTATGTAAATACAAGTTAGTAAAGTTTTAGGACTTATTTTTCCGAACTAAATAATTGGTTATATAAGTTTCTTCTTCTGTAAGATTGCCTTAGTGATCTAGTAATCACAGGGAGTCGTGCAGAATATGGTGCTCCCATCTTTGGAAACTTTTGTACTGTCACTTTGTTATCTCTTCTTTTTGTCATCAGTTTAAAGTCTCTGCTTACCTAGCCAAAAAAAAAAAAATGGTACTGATCAGAAACAATAGTGACAGTATCATGATTTAATAGAACTGTTAGTGACGTAAGCACATAATATTTTCTTTCAACCCCACTTTTGGTGTGAGATTAGTACTCTTGGGTAAGTGAGAGGGATTGGGAATTTGGGATCCTAGAAAAGATACAATGAAACTAAAGTGGAGAACATATATGCAAAAACACTTGAATATATGCCTAAATATTTCGATTAATACCCTGAATTTTTTTGGTAAGCACTAAATGAATACCCTTGTATGCTAAAAGGTTTCTGTTCTCTTTCTTAGTAACTAGCTTTAGCAAATTTCATATAAAATAGCTTCTAGTATCACCGTCTTTAATTTGATATCATCTAGACATACGTCTATTGCACCTTCATAAAAGAAGATGGTAGAGGGATGATAAGAGTCCGGTTCCACTATAACTGGGTACAACTGTTATAAATTTTGTGCCAGCTATATCTACTTTAACAGCCCCATACCTTCCTTAGAGCATCATCAACGCATTTTTAAATTTCGTTGTGACACATCATCATTTTTAGGAGTGAAAAATTTCTAAAAGGAAGGGATGAAACAATGCGGTCTGGGCAAATTTTGCTAAAAAAATTTGAACGGGTCAAGTTGTCCCGTCCCACTCCAAATTTTTTTAAAACGGGAGTAGTTGTCCCGTGCACTCTATTAGCCCATTTTATTTGAAAACGCGCGAACAATGTTCCAGTAACATTTGCCCCGCAAGAACTCACCAACATAACTCAAAATCCAAACCTTCAATCACCCAATAAAAATTCGATTTTCAACTAAATTTGTTTCTGTTTTTTGCAATGGATCAACGTCGTCGAGCTGGACGTAAGAAGACTATTATGCGTGGCTCGGGGAGTTCAAATCCTCCAGAAAATGAGAGTGAACTCGTACCGGAAAATGATTTCCATTGGCTCCCAATCCAGACATTGAGTATTGTTGATCATCCGACATTGGCTCCCAATCCAGACATGCATGTTTCATGTTTATATAATACTGACGGAGTAAGTATGAGTTTATGAACGTTGTTCAATTGATTTTGATTTAAAATCATGTTTAAAATTTAACGTATACTAACTGTTTGATTAAATGCCTCAACGTATAGAAAATGAGTTCGATGAGATGGAGATGCGCAATGCCGAGTATTAAAGACTTCTGGAGTCATCTAGTGGAAAGAGGGGAGGAAATGGAGCACGTAAGAGCTCGAATTTTGGGAACACCTTTTGGTCCATTGATATCGTGTACGAGCATTCGGACTGATCGTCTACTGATATTTGCATTGGCGGAACGATGGTGGCACACCACACACACTTTTCACCTTCCATGTGGTGAGATTGGTATCACACCACTTGACTTTACAATGCTAACGGGTTTAAGTGTGGGCGAGAAGAAGCCTGTTTTGTTTGATTCAAGTATCGAAGATGATTTTGAAAGGTTGAAGACTCTACTGCCTTCGTTGTTTGATGTTGAAGGTAGACTTGTTTCAGAGAATATGGATGGCAGATACATTTTGAACCTGTACATCAGAGAAAAATTCATGCACCGATTGAGTATTGAATATTGTTTAGAACATGAAGTTGACGCCCTATATTTGGACCCAAACTCTGCGAAGGAGGATGAGTTTATCGGGTATTTTTGTTATATTTTTTGGGCCAAGTTGGTTTTACAACAGGAAAATCTGGGGTTCGGGCTGGCTGGTTAAGCGTCTTTGGTAGACCTTGATAGCTTGGAAGATTTTTGATTGGGGAGGTGCTTTCATGGCACATTTATATACAGGGCTTGATTTGTTTGTACAAACAAATCAAATGGGGAAGCAATGCAACGGAATTACTTGGATACTACAGGTAATTCAATAGGATTTAACTTTTAAGATATAAGCTTTTATTTTGTTAGTTAAATATTATATAATTTAAATTAATTAGATACACTTTCATTTGATTATTTCAGTACTGGTGGTATGAGTATTTGGCTTGCTTAAACCCTATACTGAAAGAGGATTGGGATAAGGACTTATGGCCTCGCCCACAGGGATGGGCTGTTTTTGGTCATGCTAGATTAAAGGAAGAGGTCCATAATGATTTTCAAGCTGCTAGGATCCAAATAGAGACGAAAAGTATGAAATCTATTGTTTGGAGTCCGTGGCAAGGTTCTCAATTTGAGAATATGCATATCTGTCAGCATAGTACTCTAATGTCGTTAAAAAGATTCATATTGCAAGCCCCTGATATACGTGCTTGGTTCCTTGGAGATAGGGTGACTATGCAAACCATTGGATATAATGTGATATTTTGCTCCCCACCCACGATATCGTGCCATGGATGTTTCGAGAATTTGATTGAACGGTATCGGCGTTGAGAGTGCGTGGCGTTTTACAGATTATGTTGATGTGATTTCCAGTCTTGATTATGAGACTTATTGGGAAAGTTTCTAGGGGAAGCCTATCTCATGGGTCCATCAGATAGAGGTGCAAACATGGATGTCGAACTAGTCGAGTTTTAGGCGGACGTCCAATTCCCTTAACCCTCCAAGTTCTACAAGATCATCTGGAGTATATCATGGTTATACACCCCACCTAGTGATCCATATGACCCATGGTCATACCGCATTGTTAGTTCTCGGGGAATGGAGACCACATTTCACTTGGAGTCCGTGCTTGTACCGATCTACAACAGTTTAATGAGGTATATTTATATTTCATTATGTTAATTTAAACACACTATGTATATTTAACTTATATACAATATTGACACAATGCAGGAAACGGATATGAAAGGCAAATCAACCGGGGGCTTCGAGCTAGTTTAATTGAGCACACTCAACAGTATTATGACTATTTAGACGAAGAACGAATGCAAAGTGCAAACGCTGAGCGTAGGATGGCTGAGATGACAAACGAATTGGAAGCCTTGGTAATTTTATTATATATTTTACATTTTCATTTTTTATATATATATATTCAATTTTATATTTTAATTGCATTGTGTTGATGTTTCAGAGAATTGCTACTGATATCATGCAACAAAACAGTGCTCTTAATAAGAGAGGGCGAAAACGGAGAGGGAGTGGCCAGAGCAGTCAGGGCAGTGCTCCATAGTGTTATATTACACTATTTTGTAATAATTTAGTTATGTCATTGTTTTTGTTGTTGGTTGTTGGTTGTTGTTGTTTTTTAGGGTTTGAATAGGTTTTTGATAATCTTAACAGGTTTAGGTATATGAATAATGTTGATTAAACAAAGGAGGCTATGTCCAATTTTTTTTATGCATTAAATTAATTATTACATTACGTTAATTACGTTAATTATTACTTAGAATCTATACATGCTTTTTATTATGTAGACAAAGAAATTCTCATGTGAACAATCAAGCCCATGTGAACGTGACTAATAAGCCCATGGGCCTCAATTTATTATTCCTCCAATCAATTTATATCTGTTGGCATTATTCCCAAGGGGGGATCAATTTATATCCGTTGACATTTATTCCCAACGGATATATTTCTATCCGTTGGGCCTTTGCATATATATTCAAAGTCATTTTCATTCCTCACTTCAGCTTCTCATTTTCATTCTCTAATCTTTCTCAACTTCAACTACCAATATGGGCGAATCAAATATTGTCCACATTTCTACACTTGAGATTTGTTAGTGGTGTAAGGAAGTTGGTCATTACGCTACTTCATGTTCATACATTAACATCAAATGCCCAAACCCTGAATGCAACGGCATGATGATAGTGGTCATAACTATCAATGATGATGGAACATTGGAAGACAAACTTCTAAAGTGTGATGTTGATGATTGTCCCTCAAATATCAACATCTATCATTCAAAAAAGGTTGACATACCTGTATGTCATTTTTGCAAGGAAGCAGTAGATTTCTGCTCTAGGTGTGGCTTGTGCGATCAATGCAATCCTTTAATGTGTGGTGGAGAAACAAGTCGTACCTCTTAGAATTTAAGTGTAGGATATGTAATATTTGTATTTTGTTTAATTTCCTAGTGTATTGTCTTTAATTGTTTTACATGTGTTTTTAAGTCCGTAGAATTTTATAAGATGTTTTGTATTTTTATTTCAAATTAAGTTGTAATGTTTTTCATTTCTAGTTGAGTTGATTTGTTTTTAATTTCAACTTATAAACAAACACATTTTTTCAAGAAAATATACTTTCATTAAAACAAAATACAATTTTATTTAAAGAAAAACATACACGTAAATAATAAAAATAGATTACAACATAAAATTTAAATAAATTAGTACGCTAAAACATAATCTAATACCACTCAAATACATGTTCAGGCCCAACGGTACAATTTTTGCAAATCTTCTCAAATCGTTCAGGCCCAACGGTACAAAAGCCCAACGGTATAATTTTTGTAAATCTTCTCAAATCGTTCAGGCCCAACAGTGCAAAAACCCAATGGTAATAAAACCCAACGGTACAAAATCGAACTGTTTGAATTTTTTATTAAAAAAAAAAAAAAAAAATTTGGACGGCTAAAGTAGTCCCGTCCCACTCTTGGGACGGGTCAAGTTGTACCGTGCACACCATTTCTATTTTCTTAACCAATTTGGCTCCAGTTTTGACAATTCTTATAATAGAAACGATAATTTGACAACGCATTGGTGACTCAAATTGCTATAAACATTGTCAACTGTCACATTGAAAATAAAAAATAACAACGCGTTGATGATGCTCTTAGTTTCCCTTCTTATTTTATGTATTTTTATTTTTTCTCCTTTTAATATCTAACTAAAAAAAATTCATAACTTAAATAAATAAAGGGTAAATAAATAAAAAAACGACCCATCTCAGCAGGGGGGGGGGGGGGCGGCAACCAATGTTCATGATTCGGAAACAGAATATTGAAATTTTGTCCAATATTTTGGTTTTTCAAAAAACCTGAAAAAACAACATAAGGTCAAATATTGATGATTTCGAAATTAGTCGAAATTCCGAATATGGCATGGGTCGAAATATTATAAATTTCATTTTTTGGATTGGGCGGAATTTCGATAATTTTGAAATCCCGAACTATGGCTACAACTAGGAGTGCAGATGGATAGATTTAGATTCGGATATGGCTATATCCGAATCCGACGGATGTACAACAATAGTATTTGAATCCAAATCCGATGTCTTAATCGGATATCGGAAATATCCGGTCCGATAAAAAAATATCACAAAAACTCAAAATAAAATTAAAATGAATAAAACTCCAAAGTTAGATCTGTCTATTCATTCAAATAAGGAAACTAAATTATTAACAGCACAAGAGCAATTACCACCTCCACTTTCGGCAAGTAGTAACAATTACCATATTCAATAACAATTACTAAATTATTATTGAATATGCTGGTGGTGGTGGTATCATAGTTTTATTTTAAAAAATATTTGGACGGATTCATCGTTGAACTAGATCCAGACTTGCTTGTTCTTGTTACTAATAGGTTGAGATTTTGATAAAGGAAGAAGAGGTGGGTGGATTTGATTCACACGGGGTGAGAAAAGAGGTGGGGAAAGGAGGTGGAGAAAAGAGATGCTCTTGTGAGCCGTGGTGGTGTTGTGCGGTAGTGGTGTTGCCTTTGAGAAATTTAGAACATGAGAAAGAAGGGTACGAAGTGGTGTACTGATGTATTGAATGAACCTAGAATTTCACACTTTCTCTTTCTAAAACACTGGCATTAATAGTTATTGTTAATGAGATAATAGACCAGATTTTATAAAAATACTTAAGTAGTTAAGTAAGTGTGTCGGTATTTAAGAATGAAATATTGCATTTATGTTATAAGAAATCGGATTGGATATTATCCGACGGATATCACCTGAATCCGCATCTCTATCTGAAACTTCTTCGGATAGAAAAATTTATCCGAATCCGAATCTAATATCTGAAATTTTCGGATAATATTCTATTTTTCGAATACAAATACAAATCGGATTCAGATTTTTGGATATCCGTCTGCACCCCTAACTGAGCTGTTGCTCACCCAACTTTTCCGTCAAAAAAGAAAAATACTAGTTATAATAGTATATAATTCACCCAAAAAACACACATTTATAGTGTATGTTAGTTGTAGTAGCCTCCTTGAATGGCAATCCTAGATCCGCCCCTCCATCTTAGTGACTTGACCTCCTTTTTTCTTTTTCCTCTAAATCCAGTTAACCTCCACCCACAACCCCATTCATATTATTATTATTATTTTTAGGATTCATGTCATTTTTAAGTTAAGACAAACCATAGTAGTCATTTGATCATCTAGTTTGAAAAGTTGGATGTGCTGCATCCATATATAGTTCGATTTTGGAATTCCAACAAATCCACAAACCGAAATTCATAATATTTCGACCCATGTCATATTCGGAATTTCAAATAATTTCGAAATCATCAATATTTCAACCCTGTGTTGTTTTTTTTAGGTTTTTTGAAAAACCAAAATATTGGGCAGAATTCTGATATTCCGTTTGGAATCATGAAAACTGACTCAGAGTAGCCCCCCCCGATCCGCCTGGCGAGATGGGTCGGGTATTTTTTTTTTATTATTATTTTTATTTATTTAAATTATGAACTTATGATACGTGGGGTTTTTTTAGTTAGATACTAAAAGGAGAAAAAAAAAAGAAAATATATGAAATGGGGTTTTTTTAGTTAGATATTAAAAAGAGAAAAAAAGAAAATACATGAAATGAAATAAGAAGGGAAACTAACGGAAGCTATGGGCTGTTAAGGTAGACATGTGCTGTTAAAGTAGACAGGTGGCACAAAGTTTATAACAGTTACAGAGATTCCATCTGTGTACCCGGTTATAGAGGAACCGGACTCTAATGATAATGTATTCACCACCAGTACATGATAAAAACAATTTGAAAATGTTATATATAAAACCCATATTGTGAAATACAAAAGCAGGGAAACAATTACTAATTTGGAAAAAATATTCATTTTGAGCTTCTGCTGACATCCCTATTCGAATGCGTCAATGAGATGACTTTCCACTTGTTTATTTGTCGGGTACTTGCTCATCAAATTCAGCATCAGCAGATACAATAGAGCCTATTTGTTATTTGGTTTGGAATATTGCACCTTTAGTCCAGGTCTCGATGTAAATGTTTTTATTTTCGTTTTTTTCTTCTGGGTAGGGAGATGATAAGATTATTTTCTCAACAGACCCATTTGGATTTCAAAATCAAAACCAGTGACCACCATCATGTATTTGGTTAGCAAACTGGATTTCACTTACATATCCAGTATCAGAGAGACTGCTTCATTGTGACGTAAATCCGAAGATACTCCTTCCTATGCAGCTGTTAATATTATGATATAAATGGAGTTTTCAAATAGTAGAACGATAGATTTTCTCTTGTGTGATATGTGTCGCAACATTTAACTGCAGCAGTCTTTGCAACTTGCGTTAATCTATTTTATATCGAACCTCTTCTAGGTTTCTTAGCAGTTGCTGAATAGTATTTTAAGTGGCAACTAACCATTTCTCTCTTAATAGTTCAGAACCCATTGTTGTGGCTTATTTCTACACTTATCAACAAGTATCCACATTGTTAGCACTAGATAAAAGAGCCCATTGGACAAACTGTCCTATGGACCTACCCTACTAGGTAAGTAGGTATTAGGAACTAATACGAATTATGAAGGATTCTCCAACCACTTGCCTAGCGATTAATTAGTAGTTCTCTGCATGATAAACCATATCTAATTCGGTCTGTTTCCACCATTAGAACAGAGTTAGGCACATCGTCTGAGGATCTGTCCTACCTTGCTAGAGCATTAGATGAGGGTTTCAACAACTTGTTCTGCATAAACTAAAAATTCTATTATCCCACCAAAGAAAGCATCTAGGACCATTTCCAGTCGAAGACTAGTCTAATGGTTGATGTTCTCTTGTCAGTCAAGAAAGATGGAACCCTTTTCTCTTAAACCTCTGAAGCGGGATTATGTGGATAAGCTAGATTAACGAGTGGTCTTCTCAAGGTTCAATGAGTACAAGAATCCATATGTACAACCCTTAGAATCTAAACCAATATGTTGGTTTCCATATACATGTTAACTTTTAGTCATTAGTTGGCCATATGTTAAGCCTTAAAGCTCTCTAGGTTTCTAAAACTTTTGCAATTAGGATTTTAGGATACAAGTTTGTGTTACAAATATTTTTAAATTTTTGCTTAGATTTGAACAATTCAGTACACATATCTTTTGACATTATGTGCAATCTAATATTTTGTACATTATCCTCAGCTTTTGATCTAGATACCCAAGTCAAATGTCATATAAAACCTTCATCCTGCCTCATACCTGTACTCAATAACTATTAACATAAGCCTTATTGCAAAAGGAGGGAAACAAATAATTCCGTACTTCTACCGAGATCTCACTTCTACCATAATAGAACCGGCTATACCAATTCAACTGCAGGTAGCACCAGTAGTTTAAGTGCCCTGTACAAGCTAATGAAAGATGAAGATGTTTTACCGAACCGTATGTCTATATTGGCTTATATTGGATTTGATAAGGTTCAGAGAGATTTTAAAACTAGAAAATGCTACATTTAAGAACCTTAGAACCTTAGAATCTTAGGATTTATAATATATGCATTGGATAAGTAACAATTCTTTTCTGACAATAGATGACTATTCAATTAGCTGCATCTATATCTTGGTAACACTTACAAAATTTTCTAGATCTGTGAAGAATCATGTTTACATGGAAACATGGTCTCTGAGTATAAACTATTGTAGAATTATTTTTATTGTACTTGTTAATGCTAGTTTGCTTATTAACATCCTAAGGATCCATAGTCGATTGACAGTACAATCCTTCTTGAAAATTGAAATATTACATGATCTAACTGGACTATAGCTAGCAAAACAATCCATACAATAGATACTTTAATAACTTCTCATTCTCTAATCAGTCAGATAATTTTGATCTCTCCTTTCTAACTCACAGCATTTAGTATCAAAGATATGCAAGTAAGTCTATACATCAGAATATAGTCCTAGAGTCAGAGTTTATTCTAAGCAGTATTGCTGGACTGTTGCTACTTAAATTACAAATAACTAGGTTTTTCTTAATGAATAATACAAGTATCTTTGTACATTTCACTTTTTACTTCTTGTCCTGTTTAATATGCGCAGAGTCTCTAAACCTGCGACAATTATATAAAGGTATACCGAGGGTGTAAGAGCACTCCACATTGATTAATAATTTGAGTTACCAAGTTGCAAATGAATACCTGTACAACTGAGAAAATTACAAGACGCTTCTAACTCAATTCACAACTGGTATTTTATAAGAGGAAATATGAACCTCCTATCTTCCTCTAGATCCTTTTTTTTTGTAAGGACGGGGGCGGTTATAAGCAGGATTCTGTGGGATTTCATTCAACATATTCTAATAAATACGATTTAAATAAAAGAGAATGACAGATTATTTACTCACATGCTCCGCCATCTTCAGAGTGATAAGGGTCAAGCATTTGAAATAAGAGGATATATTGATATTTCCTTCTGTTCATAGTTTCCATAGGAAATACAAGATAGTACTACACTACTATATCAAACCAAATACAACTGTGGTTAAATATAAGAGTGAGTTTGGCAATGAGACTGGAAACTAATTAGAATAGAATGGAGTAAGAAACCATTGGAATGGAGTAAGAAACCATTGGAATGGAATCTATTAGAATAGAATTTGATTCCAACTTACCAAATGTGTATTTGGCAAACATTCAGAAATCATTGGAATTAATTCCTACTTCAATTAATGTGTTTGGTTGCCATATAGAATCCTCTAACAGACTCCAATTTTTAGTTTATTTCCCTATTTTCGGATTAGAAATAAAAAATTGATTCCCATAGTCTAGGATTCCTTTGGATCAACAGGAGTCTGTCAAAGACTTAATAAAACTAGCCATTTGGCCCAGCCTATGGCCGGACTTGCTACATAGATAGCTAATGACTCAAAAGCCTAAAGTCCACTTGAATAAATAATATATGTATATTGATAGCTAATGATTCATTGCTTCTAATATATGTATACTTTGTTTGAAGGGTTTATGTTATTCTAATTTTTTTTTTGAAAGGTTTTGATTCTATTTTTGGATTATTATTGTCCTAAATAACATTTTTTATCATCCTCACATTTAGAAACTATCAAAATATAACGCAACAATCAAAGAATAGAACACTCAAAACATACCATATGTTTAAGCGATAACCAAATTATATTCATTGCGCACAATGATCATCTTGTTGTTGAGTTGCACATAACCTATGTCATATTTAACTATGAGTCAATAAGCGAATATTGAGATATATAGAAATTTTATATCCAAAACATCAATGAGTAAATACTGAAATTTAACCAATAATAGCAAAGCTCAAGCTATTGCTTGAGGTCTCATTGAGAAGCCATTAACATTGCAAGCAAAGCATCAAGCCATTGCTAATGTGCTACAAATAATGGAATACAAATTAATCACTATATCTTGGCAATTATATAGCTATTTTCCTATCATACACCAAACATGGACCATTGTAAAAGCAGACACTACAACAAATCAAACCAATCGACTTTAGACCCTAAAGCAGGAAAAAAGAGATTGCAGATAGATGGTATTGAACAAAATAAACAAATAAAAGGATCCTTGTAAAGCCAAGAGGGTATAGCTATAATATATATCTAAAGATATCGAAATAGCGTGAATCATAAATAATTTATTTTAATTATTCAAGAGGACCACCTAAAAACTACCTATATGACTTATTATTGAGTAAATTGATAGATGAATCAGAAGAACAAACAAAAAGTTTGATAATAAATGATTTAATGACGCATTGAAATAAGCATATTCTACTTTAACAATGCTTTTAGCCTTTTAGGAGTCATGCATCTTCGTCGAATTTCATAATTTTGGCGTAGCTAGACTTAGTTACTTTGGGTACATGCATAAACTCATACCACATTGCTAAATTGAAACAATTTTATTCTTACCTTGTCTCATCATGGCTTAGATCATATCCATTCTATCAGCTAAATTATGTACACAGTACAACATCAAAAGTAATATTTCTTTAAATGTCATGTACCCTTTCGTTATACATCAACACCCCTTGAATAAGAAGGGTCGTTGCTTCAATTTCAATTATCTTTGTAGTATTACACTTAGGATTACATACCAATTGCCCCCCTAATAGTTGAAACCATACTGATTGCTATGGCTAACAATCCAATCATAACAATTGACATGCTCCCATTTATTGAGAAAATAGTACAGAAGAAATCACAAAAGAGATAGTTACCAAAAAAAAGAAATCATAAAAGACATAGATTGAAAAAAAAAATGGTTACCAGCACAGCTTCCAATTTCAAGCTAGTCGGCCACACAAATTTTGTACACAATAATCCAAAATCAGACAAATTCCATGTCAAAAAATTCCACCACATTGAGTTTTGGCCTACTGATGCTACAAACACTGCTCGCAGATTCTCATAGGGTCTCGGTATGCTTATGGTCGCAAAATCAGACCTCTCAACTGGTAACATGGTTCATGCCTCATACCTCCTTCGGTAAGGTGAGCTCAATTCTCCATTCACTGCACCTTATTCACCTTCAATAGCTGGAAATACGTTAACTCGGACTGCTTCAATTCCAACTTATTCGCACAACCTCGCGCGATTGTTCGCTAGTACGCATGGGCTCGCTGCAGCGCCATCGCGATTGAAGTCCGTGCCGCAGAGTTGGCGTATAATATAAGTGTCGCGAATGGCTAAAACCATCGTCCTCTCGGTTAAACTTCGATGAAGGCGTAGTTCTTTCGAGATTTGGCTATCTGGAGATGTTGTTCTTCGTTATCTCAACTTCAAAACACAAACCGAGTTGTCCACGGGTTCCATATGCCCTCCGGACTTAATGAATCACCCCCTTCAATGTGACACCATGAAAAGGACTACAATTGTAGCCATCGGTCTCCGTTAATAAAGTCCCCGTCCGAATGATATGGCCCATGGCACTTGCCTCCTTAAATCGGCTCCTCTTCCCTTGCATTTGTACTCCCTAACCACACAAATTCTGTAGATTTTAAGAGAGATTAGTTCTAAATAAAAAGAATTTCTGAACGAAATTTTGGGAAAATAAATTATACTCCTGGAAGTTTATTAAGGGAAGGATCATTACCCTCTCCTTGAAGGGTCTCCCTAGTCCATCCAGCCCGAAGGGTTTATAATGCCATCCAAATCACAGAAGGAACAAACCACTCTTGAAAATATACCCCAAGTTGTTCCCAAGTATATCGTCCCAGTCCCGTTTATTGTACACTTTACAAAAGAAAACCTTGTGTCCTCTCCACAACCGAACTCCTATGCGAAGCTGCAATTGCTCCTGATCCTGTAGCTGTTGAATTAAGCGTGCACTTCTGATTCCAGAAACCACCTTCTATATCAAAAAATTGCGAGAAAAAACTGAAAAACAGCAGTAAGCAAAAACTATTATATTTTTCAAAGAGTTTGGGACCTTACCTCATAGAGTGATCTTGCATTACCAAAAACTAAAATCAATTGATCCTTGAACGTAACACTGGTAAAAGTAATGTGCTCCACTCAAGTCTAACAAAGTGTCCTGTGAACCTACAATGTTAACCATATAAAACATGGATCTTTAACCAAATTATTCTTAATGCAACTACTTGCATCCCTTTTCCTCCTAGTATCTTTGCTTCTACTATGTTCTGCAAAACAGAACATTGCCTAATTTGTTCTCTGACTTAAGAACAGAGCGGTGGTACCTTCAAGAAATAGCAGAATATGTCATCTTGATGGTGCCAAAGCAATTTCGAAACTGAGTCACGTACGTCGCTACTGGACAGAAACAGATTTGTGCCTACATGGTAATTGTGGAGCAAAAGAAAAATTGGTGTATTAGCACTAAAAGTGGCAACTACATTCAATCACATGGCTCTAGCAGCTAAACCAAAAACACAATGATTACATGAAGAGTAGAACATGTAAGTTCACTTTAACTCCATGGAGAAAGATGCATAAGAGATTCCAGGCATTGCCCGCGAGACCTTCAACTGGACTGGACTGATATGATTGTTACAGATTGCAGTAGAAGCAGTCCAGATAAAATTTGTTTTCTCTAACTTCGAAAGTCACAATTTGAATAAGGTAAGTTTACACTGTTGGTACATATTTTCTAGTTCACCGCCAAGTGTTGTGATAATTCAAAAGTTAAAAGGCGCGTTCGGTCTACCAAAGTGCCTACTTCTTAATTCAATCCCAAAACCCAAGTTCAAAAACTACATGTTGTAAGCAATACCCAAACCCAAATTCAAAAAACTAAATGTACATAACAATCCCCAATTTCAAAAAAGAATATCATGAAATCCACAAATCGACTTCTTTGAAAAGGCATTTGGACCTTAGAGAGGAGAATCTTGCTCTAACATGTTTGTTATCCAAACTAAATATATATTATCGGACTCATCGGCACCAAGTGTTTGTCCATTAACTTGAATATAATTCAAATAAGTTGAATTTTTAGTTTTGTGCAACCATGCAAAGACCCCATAACAACTCATCCTTCAATAAATTGAAAAACTAATTAGAACAAAACCCTTCAAACTACATTCAATAAACTATGGATGGATAGTCGCTTACTTTGTAACCATAATAAGAGCAAAGAAAATGGGCGCGGATATGATTTTAAACCATTACTATAAGCTCCTCGTACTTATCAGCAAATCCACATACCTATGAACCCCACATTGAAATCCAACTTATAATGAGTAAAGTTTTAAAGAAAGTCAGAAACGGAACCAAAAAAAAAAAAAAATGAGAAAGAAAAGACATTTTTTCTTACACTGATAGCTCTTCTGCTCAAAAGGCTGGAGTAAGAGGGATCAATTTTCCTAAAGACAAATGAAGCAATTGCTAGTGTTGCAGCAGTTTCAGTAGCTACATCTGACCCAGGACTATTTTTGTCAATCTTGAATACTGATCTTCATGTGTCCATATCTTTTGGTCTCTCTCAGCAAGCATGGTCCTTATTAGCATCACCAACCTGTCCAACACAATTGTCCAACAGAAACTTAGTTCCTCAATAAATAAATAAACTATGGCTGCTGGAAATCAAGTTGGTGAGAAAGGTGAGCAAGTCATGCATCTGTTGCAAGGTCAGAGTTTGTTTTTTGGTTCAGGCTCAACTCCTGTTCAGCCGAGTAAACCATTGGTTCCTCAACCCTCAATCTCATCATAACAAAAGTTGTTTTTGCGTTCACCTCCGTCATCTTCAAAGCATGTCCTGCAAATGCCGTCTCCCACGGATAATAGCAATCAAGGCCAGGTACATCCAGTTTCTTCCGGCAATGCCCAACAACCAGTTCTTCCATTAGGTATGTTCATCATCAATTTTTCATTAAAAATTCTATTATTGCAGTTATTAAATTTTTTCTTAACCTTTCAGTTTCTTGATAATGCAATTTGATAATTACGATGATGTCATGTAATGAATACAACTCATCGTTAAATTCAAAGAAACAAATAATTCAAACCGACTTAGGAGCCAAACTAAAGTGTACTCACATAATTAAATAACGTACCGAAACGCAATTAGAATAGATGGATCAGCCAATATATCTCCACTTGTAGATACCATTATAGGATCAACCACCAAATTAAAGCTGCCTTCAAATCACGACCATATCATAACAGATAAGAACCAATACAACCAACCAACTTGTTAACAACACAAACCTTGAACCGTGAACTCCAGTGACATAACAACTTCACCACACCAATAGAAGGAAGCATGCTTGTTTTTACCTAACACATTACGTAAAATGCAGAAGTTTTCTGCAACTACTCATTCTACTCACTACTCTTTCAACTTCATCTTTCAAACCTGGTAAACAAACAAACAAAACAAACACCAACTCTTTTATTTAACAATACATTATGTTTAGATTTACTCTCGTTTCAACAAAACCAAAATAAACTATAAAAGTAAACTAAACACTCTGTCAACTTACACTCACACACTCACATGTCAATATAACTTCTATTCTAACTAACAGAAACACCATTAAAAAGGACAAAGCAACAAACAAAGAAAACAAAACTAAAAAGAGAGAGAGAGAGAGAGAGAGAGAGAGAGAGAGAGAGAGAGAGAGAGAGAGAGAGAGAAAAATTTGTAGAAGATGAAAAGCAGACCACTACTATTTGCAAGTTGCACCAACCATTAAACCCCACAACAACAATGGTTCTGCAACTGCTCATTCTACTCATTACTCTTTCAACTTCATCTTCCAAACCTGGTAAACAAACAAACAAACAAAACAAACACCAACTCTTTTATTTAACAATACATTCTATTTAGACTTACTAAAGATTGTTTCTTTTTTGTTGCAGAGCCATCTGCACTAAGAATAAGCTGTGGTGCAAGAACAAATGTCCAAACACCACCAACAAATACACTTTGGTTTAAAGATTTTGCATATACAGGTGGAATACCAGCAAATGCAAGCCGTTCAAGTTACATAACACCACCTTTGAACACACTTCGTTATTTCCCATTTTCAGATGGGCCAACAAACCTGTTACAACATTGGTAGAGTGCCCCAAGGTCATATGTATTCATGAAGAATTTTCTTTGGTTTAATAAAATTACCTGATTTTAGATAATGAGCCACTTTTGATATTTCGTTAGAAGGTACTCAAATTTATTCACTTAATAGTGGTTGGAGTCAAGTTGATGATCAATCATTTACGGAAGGAATAGTGTTTGTAAGTGATGGTACTGCTTTTTTACGCTTGTTTTCATAGTACTGGTCATGGAGATCCATCTATTTTATCTATTAAGATACTTCAGATTGATGATAGAGGGTACTACTTTGAGGGGAATTAGGGTGAAGGGGTGATTTTACGGACTGCGAAAAAATTGTCTTGTGGTAATGGGAAACCTGGATTTGATGAAGATTATAGTGGGGATCATTGGGGTGGGGATAGATTTTGGAGTGCGATTAAAACATTTGGGCAAAGTTCTGATAGTGCTATTTCTACTGAGAATAATATTAAGAAAGCATCCGTTTCGCCATCATACTTTTTGACCTCATTTAATTTTGGAAGAAGAGAAGAATAAGAGAGAGGGTTTGAAGAGATGATTTTTTTTTTGGAGAGTTAGGAGTGTTTTGTAGAATTGAAAAAAAATTATAGAAAGAGATTTTTATCTATTTTGGGTTACGAACAATTGAAATCGCCAAAAAAGGGCGTAGAATTCCTTTTTTTTTATGTAAAATTTGATGTGTCAGTCTCAGAGAAAAAAGGGGGGCTGACGTGGGTCACTGGGAGCATTTTCCACTACTCATTATTAATGGTCTTTGATGAATTGGAGTCCGTTTAGAATTCAATTCTATTGGATTCTATGTCTCCAAATAGGCCAAAAGTGAGTGGTCCACCAAGGATTCCAGTTAATTTCACTCTTCAAGTCTGATTCCTGGTAAACAAACGCACTCTAAATAGCACTTTAAAGTTATACAATATTAGAGTTAGGTTTAGTACTATAGCAATATTAGAGTTCTAGTTGTTGTAGATCTTGACGAATTTTTGTAAACTTCTTTTTTTTTTCTCCTTTTATTTAATTTCTAACTTCACTTTAAGATATTAACTACGTCTGTGACAACTAATTCCACGAACTTACTTATTGCTAATGCTAACGGGCTGGATTTGAAACACCCATCCTTCAAAAGTTCAAGTAAATTAGGTCTTTCAGTAATGTGTGTTAAGGATACTCACATGGCATAACTAGACGCATTTTCATCTTCCTCAAGATTCCTGCACAAACTATATGAAACGGAATATTTTGAACAAATTTGTGCATTCATCGAAAAAGAAGAAGAATAAATTTGTAACCGAGTAGCTATATATCTTTGACAGAAATTGAAACTTTAAGCAAACTAACTCGAACAAAATATTATATAAGCTTAAAGCTAGTAGAAAAGTTTAAAAACGATCTATAGCGGCTTTAATGGATATGCTTGTATTTAATGGATATGTTTGAAGCACAAATTTCTCTGCATACAATCGCCATTCCAGTAACTATCTATACTAGCAAATCAGCCCGGGTTGGCTGGGCTTGCTACCCATTTCTTGTTAAATTAGTAATTGTTGGTAATAAATAGTAACACACCATCATTAACGATAAGTGCACCAAGTCTTCTTCATTCCTAGTACATGGTACTGCTTCTTGGACATGGTATATTGATATTGCTTCATTGCTTGCCTTCAGATTCTTTGGAGTTGTCATGACCGGTACATCCTTGGAAGGGTCAGTTTTCCTTTCGGTTGTTAAAAAAACCCATGAGCTCATGTTGGCTCATGGGAAAATAATCCTGTTGTTATACCTTATGGTAGGCACCATGCATGTATTGTGCCTGCTAAAAATTCAATAACACTAAATGCAACATAACATAACATTGTAAATTGGAAGCAATTGCTATAAGGGGAAAAAATATGAAAGTATAAATTAAAATTAGTCTTTAAGGGATTTTTTTGAGACTTATTATAGAGCCGATGGAATTTTAGAAGAAGCAATATCCAATCAAAATATGCCGCTCCTATAATGTTACAAAGTTTTGATAAATTTTGACATTTGTTTATGACTTTGGTATGTAATTTATACTATGACATATCAACATTTAACTCTTTAACACTTAACCTTTCAACGTTCAAGATATAAGATAGGCACACCTGAGCGATCAATACACTTTTCATGGACGTCTACTTGACTTTATCATCTCAACATTTAACTCCTTAAAGCCAACTGTCACACCCCAAATTTCCAGACAATATTTAAAACAATGATATTCAATCATCTGGAAACCTGGGGTGAAACAAAACCCAAAACCCTATTTATCAAACACGATATAAAAAAAAACTGAAATCAAAAGAAAACTAAAAGGAATAACTTTTCATCACATTATTAAACTACAAAGAAACTAACCCGACTCTATTACATCCAATCTCAAAACAAAACCGTACACTTCAAAAAAACTTAAACCAGAAGACTCCAAGAGCAACTCCAAATCACATGTCATCATCCACTGCACTCCACCATCTATGTTTCCAAAAACACACTCATGTTGCAAGACAAAGCAAACATGGGTCAGCAAATTGAATTTTCTGGTATGAGTAAGACTAAAAATATAAAATAGTATAGTAGTATGTTCAATCTTTCAAATCAAGAAATATACTATTACAATCATTTCAACTTAGAAGGCAATTTAGTTCAGATTCTCAAACGGCATACGTTTTCTTCCTAAGTAAGATTTCAAACCCCAATATACATTTCCAAGAAATCTCATATAACAGTATTCATCATTCTCACTTTCCAAAATAACTCACAATATAATTACCACTTATATTCCAATTATTACATACACATATTGTAGTGGCCCATTATATGCCAGAGGACTAAGTCAAAGAGGACGAGGCAAGGCAAGGTAAGCCGATAGGTTGGGGGCTTGTGAACCGTGTCCTTGCTGAACCCTAAAAGGCGACGTGGCCAAAGAAATGCGACAAAGGGAAGGCCGTCAGATGGAGGAATGGATGGATGGTTTAGATCAAGGAGGAAGGGGTGTATAAAGAAGTGGAGGTGGATAGAAAAGGGGGCCGGAAGAGAGAGAAAAAAGGAGAGGAGAAAAAGAGAGAAAAAAAGAGCTGTGAGATCTGAGTCTTGAGTGTTGTAGTAACTCAAATATTGTTTTCTCCTTTGTTATCTTAGTTTAGGTTCTTACATTTGGCGCCGTCTGTGGGGACAAAGAAGCAAGAAAGAGATGGCACCCAAGAAATAGGTAGGGAGACCGAAGAAGGTGGCTACACAGGAACTGATGCCCGAGGTAGTGGTGGGAGAAGAAGGTAACAGAAGAGAGGAACAGGAAGTGGAAGAGATGTGGCTCATGAGAGAAGAGATAGGGAGGTTGAGAGAGGAGAATGAGGAATTAAGAAGGGAAGTGGAAAAGGAAGAAGAAGAGATGGAGGAAGAGGCAGGCATAGCAATTCTGAGCACCCTTGATTAAAAGAGAAGGGGAGGCGAAACAGGTCGAAGACGGATGAGATTGAAGTGGTAAATATGGGAGGAAAGGAGGAGAGGTTTACCGCGATAGGGGCCAGCTTGATGGGTGAATGGAAGAGGGAATTGATCTAGTTCTTATCAGAAAATCAAGACGTGTTTGCATGGACCATTGAAGAGGTTACGGGGTTGGACCCTGAATTCGCTTGTCATCGGTTACACATGAGAGAGGAGGTAAAAGCGGTAAAAGGCAAAAAGATCGGAGCATTAGACCGGTATCACGAGGGTATTAAGCTAGGAAGTGGCGCCGGTTGAAGAGAGCCGAATAATACGAGGTAGAGTTCACGGACTGGTTATCTAATGTGGTGGTGGTACCAAAAAAGAATGGCAAGGTATGGATGTGTGCGGATTTCACGGATGTGAATGGCGAGTGCCCGAAGGACAGTTACCCCATGCCACGGGTGGATGAATTGGTGGATAGGACAGCAGGGTTTAAAATATTCTCGTTTATGGATGCGTCGATGGGGTACAATCAGGTTGCAATGTACGGGCCAGATCAGGAGAAAACAACATCTGTGGTAGAAGGCAACACATATTGCTACACAAGGATGTCGTTTGGGTTGAAAAACTCTGGAGCCACGTTTCAACGGTTAGGGGAGAAAATGTTCGAAAGCAAGATCAGGAGGGGGATGGAAATATACATCGATGACATGGTAGAAAAGAGTATGTCGGAGAAGGAGCATTTAGGCGGATTGAGGGAAACATTCGGGATACCTGGAAATACAATCCGAATCGATCGAGAAATGCACATTTGGGGTGACCACTCGGAAGTTCATGGGCTACATCGTTACTCATAGGGGAATAGAAGATAATCCAGAGTAGATAAGAGCATTGGTAGAGATGTCGTTGCCCGCGAGCGTCCGCGGAGGTTCGATTGTCGCTAGGAGGATCGCGGCATTGAACAGATTCATTTCCAAATCATCGGACAAGTGTAGACCGTTATACCAGTTGCTGAGAAGCACTCCGGACTTCGTATGGACGCCGGAATGCGAGGAGGCGTTTCAAGAGTTGAAGAGGTATCTGGGTAAAGCCCCATTACTTTTGCGGCCAGAGCAGGGGGAGAAATTGTACCTGTATCTAGGGGCCACCGAGTATGCGGTAAGTTCTGTTCCGGTCGGACTAAGCCGATAGAGTGGAGACGCCAGCAGTATTTCCAAAGAAAGACCATGTTGGACATAGAGACGCGGTATAGCAGAATGGAGAAATATGCCTTGGCCTTAATCTTTTCCACCATGAAGCTAAAACCATACTTTGAGTCTCATTCGATAGTGGTGGTGACCAACCTGCCACTTAAACAAGCGTTAAGGGCGGTGAAGTTGGGCCGAATGTTGAAATGGGCAGTAATGCTTAGTTCTTCACGAGATACATTATCCGGATTAGGACAAAGAGAAAGCCAAACCGCCGCAGAAGTTTTGGTAGAATTCCCAGCAGAGGACCCAACGTGGGGAGAGGAGATGGTCATGGAGTCAGACAAGGATAGGACCCCGATCGGTTGGATCCTTGGGATAAAGCGGAATGGGTGGAGAGTGTTTTTGGGATACGGTCTAATCGGCGCGATGCGGCCGGTATAGGTGGTGTTAGTCCGCGGACAATAACCGGATTGAGTTGACCATGAAGTTGGGGTTCACAACATCCGGCAATGAAGCGAGGGTGCGAGGCGTTATAGCGGGATTGAGAATGGCGGAAGACACGGAGTGAAAGATTTGATAGTATATTCAGATTCAAACCTGGTGGTGTGCCAGGCAAATGAGGTTTTCGTGGCCCGATGTCCAAGAATGGCCAAATATTTGCAGGTGGTACATCAAAGGGCTAGCAAGTTCACAAAGCTTGAGTTTATACACCTGGGCGGGGGAGAATAGACATCGCAAACGCTTTGGCTTATGTGGCGGCCGCCATAAAACAGGGTATGAGGAAAGGACTATAAAAGTAGGAAGATTGGGGAAGCCAAGCCCAGAGGAAGTAATGGAGGTGTGCTATGTTGCATAGGAAGAGGGCGGATGGATGGAGCCCATCAAACCCTTTCTAGAAGAAGGACTGGTGACGGATAGGAACGAAAAAAGGAGGTTATAGCAAGTGTCTCAGAGATATGTGATGATGGAAGGGGAACTGTATAAGAAGAACTTCAATGGGCCGTTCTTTGAAGTGTTTAAAGGGCGCGATTATCATCAAAGGTATTGGCAGAATTGCCGGAAGAAACCGTAGGGTCACTCCGCGGGGAGGACCATAGCACATCAGTTGTTGACGCAGGGTTACTTCTGGCCTCACATGAAATGGGATACGGTCGAATTTGCCAAAAAGTGTGAGGTGTTAGAGATTTGCACAGAGGATATTTGCACCTGTGGAACCCTTGCATAATGTCTCCAGCCCTTGGCCCTTTGCCATGTGGGCGTTAGACATCGTGGGGCCACTGCCCATGGCTAGCGGCAAAAGAAGGTATATGTTGGCAGCCACGGACTACTTCACAAAATGGATAGAAGCCGTCCCGTTGCAGCAGATAAAGGAGGTTCAGGTGATTAAGTTTTTATTGGAGAATATTATATGTCGGTTCGGGCTGCCATATGCCATCATTGCAGACAATGGGACACAATTCACAGGGGCAAATGTGGCAGCGTTTCTTGAAGCCTACAAGGTGAAGCAAGGGTTCTCAGCACCCTACAACCCAGAAGGTAACGGGCAGGCTGAATCTTCCAACAAGACGATATTAAACAATCTGAAAAAGAAGTTGGAAGATAGGAAGGGTGCGTGGGCCGACGAGTTGAACCATGTTCTGTGGGCTTATAGAACCACCCCGAGGACCACCACAAAGAGACCCGTTCGCCTTTGGCGTTACAACATTGAGGCGGTAATTCCCGCGGAACTAGTGCGACCACCGAAAAAAACAAGAGCGGTGGAAGAAGGAATAAAAGCCCGCGATTTTAGCGGAGATTTGAATTTGGCGAGGAGAGAAGAGATTCAGCCCGCGATCACATGCGGGAAGAGTATCATCGGAGACTACTGGCGGGCAATACAACAAGCGAAGTCGGGGCCTACGGAAGTTCAAGATAGGAACCGGTGCCAGCGGGTGGCCAAAAGCACGAAGGAGGAAAAGGACGGGAAGTTGGGTCCAAACCGGAAGGACCGTGCATCGTGATGGAAGAAGGGTGGTCAGGAACCTATAAGCTTCAAACAATGGAAGGAAAGCTAATAGCGAGGCCCTGGAATGTAAGAATGCTGAAAAGGTTTTACGAGTAAATGTACTGAAGTTCAAAGCAATGTAAAGGGGGTCCCAAATGGAGGATAATAGTTGTTTGTAAATATATAAAACTACAACACTTTTGTGAAAAGAAAATATGTTTATTATTCGGCAATTTGGTGAATGAGAACGCGGAACATAACGTACACAGGGCAATGAGAGGGACCAATAAGGTCTTCGAGATATTTATATTAGAGAAATCCTTTTCTTTCCCGCTCTAACATTGGTTTCCATACTTGCTTTTGTATTCCCTTTTGATTAGATTTTTTTTTTTTTGGGATTCTAACTTTGATATTTCTTTTGATTTTTGGAAACATATTTCTATTTTTCTTTTTCTTTTCTTCCAAAAACATGAACCCGATTTTTGGTTTGGATGAGGTTTTCTTCATTTTTCCTCGCAGACTTCATCCTATTTCTCATACTCATCATCTAGGTAGGCTTATTTATTTATGGTCAATACATGGGTAATGAATTTTTGGTGAAATAGAAAGCGGTTAATGAAAAAGGTTCAAAGGGGCTTAATAAGCTGTAATTTTTTTTTACAGATGTGAACTTTTGGCTATATCGATCCAAGAATGCCTAAATTCTCCTAGGATTTAGGATTGGGTAGTGATCAAGTAAGTAGACGTGTGAACTTCTATTCGAAAAAACTACTCCTCCGCGGTCATTACTCACATATCACACATTTTGAGGCTTTCCTGTTAGATTCTTACAGATATGGAAACTAAATTGTCTAACCGTGGGTCCTTAAAACTTCATCACAGTAGACATTTAATGATAGTCAAGGCATGAATGCTCATGAAAAGAAAAACTATTGTATAATGTAGTAAATTAAGTTTCTAAAACAAGTCCTAATTACGATGCTTGGGGTGAGATTTCTAAATATTTTCCATCACGTAAAAGGAAAAGAGAATTTGTCACTAAAATACGTTTATTTAGACATAAATTAAACTATATACAACTATGCATGCTTAATTTTTTAAGAAAGGTTCTCACCACCCCAAACAACTGACGCCAAGGTCCTCAAAGTGTTAAGAGGAAGAAAGAGTATACCCGAGTTTTAGCAAAATATAGGTGACATCTTCCACGTAAATTTATTGTAACATACTATATATTATACATTATAAAAGTGAAAGCACATTGTTAGATTGGCTGCTGTTAGGTTATTTATTTATCTCACATCAAAACATAAAACAAATATGTACATTCATCAACTCACATTGCCCCAACCTTGAACTGGGGGTAGTCCATCCTTGCTTTGTCCCAGCGTAGAAATGCCATTCCCTTTGCATCACGCCAATCTATCATAGCTTCCCGGGACTTAGCTCCACTTCCTTTTCTTTGCGGTCCGGATGAGCTATCATTTTATCATCATTAGGGGAAGGAACGCACTTTCTTTAGATACCTTGCGTAAAAATCGCCATGTCGAAATCGCAAAGGAACGAATGATCTTGTTGGTTGGACACATAGTCGACCTTTACCCGATCTGAAAGGTGGCATAAAAGCGTAAGTACGTCCTCACTATCCCGCATCCGTGGATCAAGGTGATATAATCTTTGCAAAAATACCGAGCCTTCTTTAGGTTCTCAATTACTAGGTCCAATGATGTCGAAGGCGGTATGTCTTTGGGCTAGTGCATGGAATGTCTTACAAGCTGACTTTGATGCAGTGGAAAAATGCCAATCCCCCATGATGTTTAGAAGAATAAATAACATGGCAGTTCCAACATTCATGGTCATACTGGCAAGTGGAATAGTAAAGTCTGGCCATCGCCATAACGGGCGGCAAATTTTTCCCAAGAATAGTCGTTAAAGTTGTTTTCTACCATGTATTGGATGGGGATGTCTGGCTGAAAAGGAGGAAGGTCTAGAGCCATATCAACTGTTGGCTCGTAAAAAGAGTGTCGGGTGTTACCAATACGGATTGTAAATCCGTTCAAAGAAACCCTATACACAATTGTAGATCTTCCATATGATCGTAAAAAATAAGTTGCCAAACCTGGGGAGTATATCCGCTCTGGGTGTAGAATAAGAGAGTTCCAACCGACTCGGTGATGTAGTCTCTAAAAAAGATGTCCATCTGCGGGGAGAATTCAAAGAACGAATGGAAAGATTGTTTATTCATTTTGGAGCTTCCATTGTAGAAGATGTGTGAAGAAAGATGCTACTTGTTAGACAAAGATAAACAAATATTAGAATATGATGAGAATAATTAAGGAAAAAAAAAAAAATTACCATAGGAAATTGCACTATATTTAAAAATTAAAAAGAAAATGATAAAGAACATAAAATTGCAAAATTTAAATTGTGTCATGGGCCCAAAAATCCAGGAGGATCCTTTTGTGAAAGGAATCCATTTATAAGATCTTGATGCCATCAATTTGGCAACAGCTCGTTGCATAATTTCACTCGTGTTTGGTAAATCTCGGCATGGTTATCCATTATGAGAGTGTGATTTGCCAAGAATAGGTTTATTTGTTATGCAAGAATTGTGCTTGTTCCTTTTCTGTATTGTCCATGGTCGTGAAATTTAAAGAGACCGTGATGATAATGTTTTGGCGTTTGTATAATGTCATCAGTCCTTGTTGAATTAAGCGAAGGCCTTCCATAGGATTAAATATATTGCTTAATGCATTTTCGTAATATGTTGTCGTGGAACAAACTTCTTCGGTTTACGTATTGACATGGTTTTACAGCGTCGGGGATTCTAGAAACCGTTCACATAACCCGAGTAAATGGTAAGAATGTTAGCTTTTCTAAGAGGTGTATTAGGAGAAGTACTAGAAAAACCCTAACGTATCATGATAAGTGTCACAATGGTAGGCAAAAGAGGCAGCTTTTTCTGGCAAAAATCATTGCAGTTAGTCTACAAGACCCATTGTAGATGGAGGAGGGCTTTGTTATTTGGGAAGTCTTAGGCGTCGCGAGCACATTATGAGCCAGCCATTGGATCCGCAGATAATTGGTTCCTTTGCAAGGATCAAAACATAAACAACCACGGTTTTTCCGTTTGTATTCATAAGTGAAGGATAGTTGCAAAACATCGGATGTCTAATATTGTCGAATGGTGAATCGAAGATGTATCCCTTGGTTTTGTAATGAGAATTTGAAGTACCTCGGAGATAATTTCCATAGTCAATTCATTCGCATCCGTTTGCCGCGGGACAAAGAATTGCCTGTTTTGGAAATAACCATGTTTATAGAACAATAGGACCAATTCTCGGAAAAAAAATGCACGCTTATGATGTAAAAGAGGGTACCATCCTCGGCCGTAAAATTTCGTGTCAAAAAATGGATGAAAAAAGACCGTTTTGGAAATTTTCCATAAAATTTTGCTTTCGAACCGCGAAAATTGAGTGAGGGCTATTAAGGATGGAAGGGTAAAAAAAAAATTTAGTGGAAAAGGGAAGTTGGTATTTAGGGTGTCTATCCTTGTTATAAATAGGCACCAATCCGAAGATGTAGAAAATATGAGGATCGAGGTGTCCAGCGAGGGGATTAGACCCACGTGTATTTTTCTAAAATATGGCAAAGTGTGGATGAGAAAGAATGGGGCATGTGACTACAAAGAGTTTTTTTTTTTTTTTTTTTTTTGAAAGAAATAGCATAAGTAGAAGGCAAAGGAAGATGTAAATATATTATTACAATAAGATATAAGCATGTATAGAGGATTGGAAACACATCATAATGATCATTGAAATAAAATACAAACCTAAATATTAGATATAATTATATGCCACATTAACAACATTACTATAATAAAACAACCGAGCATGAAGACTTGAGTAGCATATTCAATCTGGCTTTGCTCAAACTTTTCTAGTGCATCTATGAATCTTGAAACTTGGAGTGATCTAAAAGCGATTTTTAGAATAAAAAAGTGGAGAGGAAAAGTGAAAGGAGTGAAATGTGAAGAATGTGTTGAACTTATTTATAGAAGAAAAATTGAGCCATTTTTAGACCGTTTTAGATGTGATTTAATGACAGTTTTACATTTTTTTTAGGATCTTGATTTCATGACCCGTTTTAGGATCAATTTCATGACCGTTTTCGACCGTTTTGCAAAGCGTTGGTTTCACGGTAAAATTTTGCGTTAATTGTGACGTTAAAAATATATGTATATATTTATATATATCTGTATATATTTTATTACTAATATTATTATATATGTTTCTACCTATATAATATAATATAATATTGGAGATAACTAATATACTATTTAACAAGGCAGAAATTTTGGAGAATGTAGGAATTGATGGACATCCTAAGTTCAAAATAAAAATGCAAACAAATAAATAAAATATCCGACATAATTAATATACAAGAGCGGTGAAAATAAACTTTCTCCGAGAATCCTCGGGGCGGGAGAATCCTCGAGGCTGCCTGAAGAAGAACCGAGGAGTCCTGCTGACGTCGTGCGGAATGAGCTCTTGTGGAGGCTAACTGCTCCTGGATATCTCCTAGAGTATCCAACACACAGGCTGGCCCGATCTTTGGTTTGCCATGAACATTATTTGGAACTTGTTACGGCGAGTAGTCATTGGTCTGAAATGCATTCATGGAAGCTCGCATTTCTGCTGAAATCGCCCATCTTTGTCTGTCAGCTCGTGGCGAGTGGTCATGTCATCCTTAACTTCGCCCAAGGCATGTTTCATCGATACACGGCAAGTGTACATGTCTCTCATGCCAATGTTTATAGCCGTAAAGCATCCATAGGGTGACTCATCTTACTCATAGCGATCTCATCAAAGTAGGGTGGGTGAGATGGGCCTTCACGTTAAGCGTGCTTTCGGCAGCCATTGGTCTTTGGGTTCCCAAAGGGGTCGATATGCATTTCTTGAAGACAAGCATGTTCTCATATTGTGGTATAGGGAGTAGTGGGGTGGCGGATAGAAAACCCAAATTAATCATAACTTTGCGTTACAAGAGCGGCAAGAGGGCTGACCTAAGAGTGGCATGCGTAATAATATAAAAAGAAAGGTAACTATCACGAAGTTACCGCTTTCGCTCTGGAGGATCGAGGAGAAGGTAAAGGAAGGTCTTGTTGATGTCAGGGGCTTGAGGTGCTAATGGCGTTCAGTCCGACCATTGAGTCCACGGCCCAGTGGTTCCATCGCCCGCTGGCGATACCCATCTATGTTGTACTCTCCCTCGATTAAAGCGTGTCGAGCATTAGAATCGTAAGTCCGTGGGTACCGCGGATTTCTTCTTGAAGTCGTGCGTGGTCGACCGAGGAATGCCCGTGATCCAGAAGATCAAAATAGGTGTGACTTAAGTGGCACACCTCGGCGGTAACCAAAAATGGTAAGCCATTAAAGCTCCCATTGTAAGTAAAATTTCATCACCAAATCCTTGGAATAAAGCCGCCATTAGCATATAACAAGTACTCCCATCCTCTAGAGTGAATTTCATTATCAAAGAATGGAGCAAACATCCCATTTTGAATAAATTTCCAAAATTTTTCTCCACACAAATTAAGCTGTTTCCGGCCATTCTTTGCTCTTAGGGAATGGCTGGCTATTGATTATGATGAGGGGAGAAATGGGACTTCGTGAGGAAGGAATTGGAGTCGGAGTTGTAGAGTAGCGAGACATGGATATAGCGTGGGCTTGTCTCGTGCGAGACTTAATCGAAGGGACAAGATCGGATATTTGGGAAGGCGAAGTGTGTGATGGTGGCCAGCGTGTGTTGGGTTTTGTCGAGTTTAAATGGCCGAGATTTGAGATTTGGTTGGGCCAAAAAATTTCCCAAGCCCCAAATCAAAGCCTAAATCCCGATTTAAGCCTAAAAATCTAAACACTCACCCGACTTCGTTGGACTCGAATTGGATAAGCGAGATATCGAAATGATCGGCACAAAAAGTGCTATCAATTATATGAGTCATTCTCAGAGGTCACAAGAGTTTGAAAAGAAAGGAAGGTGTTTTATTTATAAACAAATGTTTTATTTATATACAAGGGAGATTACGTGAAACACACTGGATGTCCAGAAGAGTTAACATCTAAATTCATAGGCAACTGTCATGTTGGCTCTGGAGTGAACCCCAATCCGGCCCGGTTTGTGGCTTTACCCTTATGTATTATGGGGTTAGAGGCGGGGCGGTACCATCTGGATTGTGCGGCGCTTCTGTCCTAATAATATTGCCCTTATTACATAAGACTATCCTCAAACCGCCCCAAAGGAAACTCAAAGTAACCAATTATAGGGTTAGTGCGGTGGAATCCATTGCCCGTTTGTGTTCCAAGTATGCAACATCCGGGTTGAACACAAATCTCTATGGTTACAACTTAAAGCCGCGGGGAATTTGTTTATAAAGGGCAACAATATATACACATATCTACAAGGTGAGTCTTTTAACATCAGATCCTTAAGGCGAATCGAGTCTTTTATTGTCGGTTATCCAAGGCGTTTGTGAGTCATTTAACGTCCGGATTCTCAAGGCGATTTCCAACCCGTAGGAGAAAGCGGTGGCGAAGATTATCTGCCGCGGTAAAGTGTCGGATAAAAGTATACCTTAAATTGGCTAATATCGGATAGGAAGGCAAGACACGACATAAGGGTGTTTGACAATGCATACACCATCCCATCTTTCGCGCCGTCGTTTCTGAGCAAAAGTACTACGACCATTCCCTATTAAGTGATGAGTGAGACTTACACCAAATGATTAGCTGAAGTTAAGCGAGGCAGAGAATAGAAAAGGGAAGAGAAGGAAGGAAGTGAAATTTTGGGTACCCATTGTTTCACAAACGAGGCACATTTGCTTTCGTGTTGTAGAAGATATTTATACTTAGTTACGAAATAGAGTTTCCGTGGACTAAAGGTTTGGTACAACCACACACTTCAAAGAACTTTTGAGATCATAAAATAGAAGATGGCCCGGCTACCAAAATGGCGTACCCTCTATAGAAACAAGATTGAGTACACCAAAGCGAAACATCTAGCCTATAAAGACCGGATCCTAAAGAAGAGTCACATTCAATATCACGGGGCGTAATTAAGTGGTAATGTTTTTTAGGGCGTTGTCCATTAACTTAAAATTCGATGTTATCTTGTGGATTAAGCAAAGAGATTGCCCGTAATGTGTCACGGTGACCTGAATAAAGGACGGACCATCGTGTTTTCAATTTACGGGGAAAAATATGTAATGCAGGTTATGCGGTAAAACCTTTTGGCCATTTTAAAATCCTTATACAAAATGTGCTTGTCATGCACTCTTTTCATATTAGCTTTGTAGGATTTGAGAGATCATAAGCATCACTCGAATCTCCTCAAGCTCATTTAATTGCATTTTTAAACTTCCAAAACGCCTCGTTGATATTGCAATTGAGGGCTTTTGATGGCCCAAAGAGCGATGCTTAAGTTCAACCAGCGGATGACAAGGTTTTCCAAAACAATCTTGGTAAGGAGACATCGATAGGTGTCTTAAATCTTTTATTCGGTATGCCCACAAGGCATCCGATAAGTGGAAGACCAATATTTTCTTGATGGATTGAATGTTTTTCTCCGAGAATGAACTTTATCTCTGTTAGAGACTTCCACTTGGCCACTTTCGTTTGTGGGTGATATGGAGTAAAACTTTGTGAGTAACTCCATATTTTTCATTAAAACCCAAAAATTTTATTATAAAAGTGTGTACCCCATCAGCGATGATAGCTTTGGGGACACCAAAGCGAGAAAATGTTTTCTTTTACAAATTTCCACGACAGTCTTATGGTCATTTGAAGCGACATCACGAAAGCCTCAATCCATTTGGACACATAGTCTGGCCCGACTAGAATGTAGAAAACTTTGAGAAATCGGGAAGGGTCCCATAAAATCAATGCCCCAAACATAAAAATTTCCCTGATCAAGATAGGATTTAGGGGCATCATATTGCGTTTTGTAATTAGACCTAGGTCGCGACAACGAATGTAGGCTATGCAATGTTAGGTGTGCATCGCGAAAAAGGGTAGGCCGTAAAACAACATTGTAACACCTTGGCGCGGTTTTCTTTCCACGGAAATGACCTCCATAAGATTGTTCATGGCAAAATGATAATACGTCGGTGTGCTCTCAGTCAGGAATGCATCGATGAATGAGTTGGTTGGAACAATATTTAAAGTGGTAGGGGTCATCCCAGAAATAATATTTTACAGTGGATAAGAACTTTTTACGATCGGGACTTGACCAAGAGGAAGAAACTTCCTCAGTAACTAGGTAATTAATGATATCCGCGTACTATGGAGATGAGAAAATATAGTACAAATATTCGTCTGGGAAGGAATCACATATGGCTTCAGAATTACTATCAATGTCACCAACCAGCCTTGATAAATGGTCAGCCACGACATTTTCGGTTCCTTTCTTGTCTTTGATTTCCAGGGTGAATTCTTGCAAGAGAAGGATCCAGCGGAATAATCGCTATTTAAAATCCTTTTTTCGGTAAAAATACCGAAGTCGCGGCATGGTCGGATATCTTTGGTGGATGATCCAACTAGGTAAAATGAAACTTATCCAAAAGCATAGACAACAACTAGGAACTCTTTCTCGGTTGTTGTATAATTCACGTTAATTAAGAGTTTTACTAAGCGTAGTAAATGACAATGGGTTTTGTCATCCGTCGTTGGCCTAATCTGGCGCAATAGCAAAGTCGCTAGTGTCACACATCGGTTTGAATGGTTAAGACCAATCTTGAATGATAGGAGGAGGCGGTAGTTAGGGCAGTTTTAGAGTTTCAAAAGCTTGTTTGCAATTGAAATTGAAGTCGAATACCGCATCCTTAAGCAGGAGGTTGGTTAAGGGTTGAGCAAGTTTAGAAAAATCTTGAATGAATCGCCTGTAAAATCCAGCGTGGCCTAAAAAGGCACGGATATCACGAACTGTACTTGGGAAAGGTAGCTGATATATGCTTGTTTACTACTACTTAGAGGTTTGAACTCTCCAAATTGATGCAAAAGCACTCAAAGTTCCTTACTCACGATCTTCGTTTCGTAGAGTTGGAATAAGGATTCGAACTAACCTAAAGTTTAGAACAACTACAAATTGGATGTTACAATAAAGGGAACTAAGGAGTAAGGTTATAATATTAATGCTAGGTTTTCCTTCCTACACAAACATTAAGAAAGACATTAAAGTTTGAAAACATGCACTTAATACCAAAATAGAGATTTGAAAGAAAGGTGGAGAGTTAATCCTCCTCATGTGACACTATCATTAGTTGTTGATTCGAAAAAGGTTATTTGATCCTTCCTAGACTCATAGACAAGCCCCTAATGGAAGTAAAGATTTGATCCCTAGCATGTATGGCTCACTTAAGAGCTCACACATACTAGCAAGTGGAACTAAACAATGACTTATCTCTAAGCTCATTGCTTTGATTCCTAACTAGACACTACACCACCTATCATTTTGGGATAGGGTGTAGAGCTAGTTGTTCTTCCTAACAACCTACCAAACCAACAAAAATTGATTTACCCTCACATGAGTTGGATTAACTCCCCAAAAGGGAAGTTAGCTCATGATCCTTGGGACAAGGATTTATAAACTAAAAAACAAAAAGAGATAGAGAAAGGAAGAAGATAAACAATCAAACTCAGCGATATATTTATTTTCTAGAAGAAAACAAGTGTTTCCTCCATTAAAACTATTACAAGCTTCTTACAAAAACTAAAAACTAACTTATGATTTTTTTTCACTAAGGAACTAAAATAATGCCATGTGAGGAAAATAAGTCAAGGGAGTAAATGGAGTGTCCCCACCCTTGTCTAATTTCTTCTCCATTTGAGAGAAATCTCATTTCCTCCCACGTGAATCATCAAACCACATTAATTCATTTTTATCCACCACATTAAAACAAAGTGACACCTTGCCTTTTTTTTCACTATTAACACCTAATCTAATTTATTACATGCAAGGTGTCAACTTTGCACCAATAATTTGTTATTTTTGTCTTGACATGCTCCATGATTGATGACTCATCAATCTTGTGGCCCCACATAGTGGGCCCATAATGCGATCGATGGCGGTCCGGTATTTTGGGCGGTTTACAACTTCCGCCTATCGCGTAGAGTTCAAATCATGCCTGATTATGCGAGCAGACTCTCTTGTCGCATTAGTCCCGGTTCGAGGGTAGGAGCTTTGGAAGTTTGATGCTTACGTGCGGTTGGGAGAATTCATATATCTGCCGTTCCTCGTGCTTTATTGCGAGGTTTAACCAATATTTCCATGTTTCTTTGCAAATACGCAAAAGTATGAAAACATATTTATTTCATGATTATTAAACACATAATTAACCAAATTTATATGTCTCAATGGGGTTTCATAATACACTTTTGGGTGCTTATCGATAGGCATCCGCCCAGAGACCAAACACACATCCAGGGGCGAGGTGAATCTCGAGGCCGACACCATCCCAATTCTAACAAAATTTTGGAGAGTTTCCTTTGTTTAATCGACGTTTCGTATGCTCAAAACCTGTCATAAAACCTGGACATCGCATAATAAATCCATCCAACACCCATATATATACAATCTTAACTTTCTAAACAACAGTGGTGTATCTACCTACATTTCCACAAAATGCTTAAGAGCAACTATTTACAATACATCGAGTAAATACATCCAAAACGAGCTAACTCTCAATATATACAACAAAATAATGAAATAGACTATCTCTATACAACCCAAAATATGAACTTGACTCTGTCCCTCGTCAAGCATGGGGGAACCCACCCAAATCCCCATAACCATCATCCTCGGTAGTAGGGAAAGTCTCCTCTGCAGCGGGCTTGGCTGAAATGTTAATATAGGATGAGCAAAACAACTATGCCCGGTGAAAGCGAACATAACCAATAAATAGTCTACTTATAGAAAACATTTAAAACATGCAGGGTTTCTATAATAATATCAAATATCATGACTATATAATACATCACTAACTAGTAGAAATCATTTCGACATGCTTCGTTAATATTCAAAATATAGTTTTTCACAATCATCATACAACTATTGTGGCCCTGCATCTATTAGAATGGTGAGGGTATGCGGTACTCGGCCCGGACCACGGGCATATCTCGATTCGATTACTTTCCAGTGTGAACCATGCACCATTGTTTTCCTGATTTTATCGGTAAGGATCTGAAATGCCGTTATTGTGTTCGTACACACAAAATCCCCAAAGCTTTTAGGGCTCAAGTGGGCCCTGTGACCCACGACCCCATGCGAACGTCACCTAACTACGGTGGTGGTCAACCGTTCGGCGATTGCGGCTGCTTTCGGGATCGACACACATCGAGTGGACTAAACTTTCACTCCTCGTGTCTACACCTCAGCGAGGTAACATGTAACCTCACACAAGCTAAGCACCATCTGGTAGCGACGTGTTACAAGCATGGTTATCTAGAAAAGTAGAAAAGGAATTCTCGGACTACATCCGGTGATGCATCCCTTTTAAAGGTGGCCCACCACCTCGAAGGTATACACCCGCGGTTGGAATCCTAGAAGCGAATGCCGTCTCGAAATCGCAAACAGTTCCTTCTTTATAGGAATTCACAATTCCTTTTCTAAATCCCTAAATGATAAGCATAGTAATATATATATATATATATATATATATATATATATATATATATATATATATATATATATATATATATACCGGTCATTTCAAATACTATAGTTACATATTTAGTTTTTCTTTTAAAAGCTGTTGGTTACGTATGTGTGAGTTCTGGATTTCCCACAATCGAGTAAACGCTGACCTATGACTCCCAAGCGGGCGGTCATAGTAAATGATAACCGATGATTCCCAAGCGGTGAATCATCGTAAATAACTAACAACCATCCACAGGACAATCGGAACCTTACACATAGTTACAAACAACGGAAATCCTTTCCCGCATTACAAAATCCATCTCTGTCTCTCACCGAGACAAGAGGCGAGAACCACTTCCCAAAACCGGTTTTACTCTTTTTAACAAAGAAAACAATCCTAACTACTCCGATTTCACAAACTCGTTTCTTTTCACACAAAGCTATCCATATACTTAGTTTATATCGAGGAAAACTATAATGCAAAACATGAATATCACATATATACATGCATGGTGATACACAAACTATCTATTACCAATTTAAACAAATCAAATCATGCATGAAAATAAGCATGCTATATATTGCTATGTAGGTTCTTACCTTAGCAAGCTCCGTTCTCCTCAAGCCCACTTAACCCGAATCGAGGCCCACTTAACGAATCCACTCGTATTTACTCCTATAACATCATATATACACATTGGTCATTATAATTTATAACTAACGAGAACTCTTATCTAACTTAAGCCGGAAGAATCTCAATGCTACAAATTTGGTCTCGATAAATATTTTCCTCTAACTCTTTGTCAACAACCGCTACATGCCATTTCTAGCCTTTGTTACTCGGCGGTCTCCGCGGCCTTTATGTCAATACCACTCCTATCAATTCCACTAACGATTAAGATTTTTCCCAACTCCAACTACAAACAAATTCCACTCTTCAATTCACCTTAAAATCTAGAAATAATTACGGGGTGTTCCTTATCAATGGATTCATCAATCGACCTAATCCTAAACAAGTATATAACTAACATAAACTTCTCTAAAATGGGGAATATATATAATTCTTCTTCAGAAATTCGGTAAGAAACGGCTCCACTAGCTAGGCTGCTCCACCGATGTCGCTCAACTCAATCTTCTCCAAACAAAACTCTTGTGGACATTCAACAACCAATTTCAATTTTTTTTCAATACATCACAATCCCATGAAATCGAGTTTAAACTATTTAATTGAAGTGAAAATAACTCACCTTTCACTTTGATTTCGCTTGGTAAGCTAGAATTTCAAGGAGATTCGAATTCTCCCATTTCAATTTAGTGTTTCTAGGGATTGGGTGTTTGAATTTTGGGTTTGGATCGATTGAATTTGGGCGAATTGACTTTCTCTCTCTTAGGGTTTAAGTGGTTGCGAAATTGGGGAAAAATTTGGGTTTGTGCAATTTTGTTTTACTGTTGGTTTGGTTTTTGGTTTGTGCGATACAATTTTTTTTTGTCTTTACTTGTTTGCTAATTAAGGCCCAAACCCAATATGCCCAAATTAGGCTTAAAGTCCTAATTAACTTCTAACCACCCACTAATTTGACTTAGCATCTTAATTATTTTTCCGGCCCAACCAGCTTAATTAATTTCCTACATTCTATCCCACCGCAGGCTATAACAATAACCCACTCATGCGTGTAAGCTATTAACTTCGTGCGACTTGAAGCCTTGAGAATGAAGCTAACCGACATTTTTGTCAAATTTTTAGGTATGTGAGTTGCTTACCTAGCGTGGCTTATGAGTGGGGTTAAGTTTCATTAAGTTATGTAACCCGACCCGACCAATTATATAAATGTCCCTAGGTTTGCTATGAAATTTATGAAAATACCCTTAATGAGAATTTGAGTCTTTATAGTAGCGAAGCAATTTTAACAATTTTAGCTTTATCAACCTCTATCCCGTCTTTCGAAACGATATGACCTAGAACAAGTCCTTTGGTAACCATGAAATGACACTTCTCCCAAATTAAGTACCAGATTTTCTCTTAAAGCGTTAACACTTTAGAAAGGTTGGATAGAAGCGATCATCAAAGGAATTTCCATAAATAGAAAAGTCGTCCATGAAGACTTCCATATAATGTTCCACTATATCAACGAAAATGTGAAGCATGCGTTGGAAGGTGCACAGGGCATTGCAAAGACCAAAAGGCATTAGATGCGTATGTAAAGGTTCAAAGGGACATGTGAAAGTTGTCTTTTCTTGATGGTGGGATCGATGACAATTTGGAAGTAGCGGAATAGCTATCAAGAAAACAGTAGTAAGCATGACCGACTAAATGTTCTAGCATCTGGTCAATGAATGGGAGAGGAAGTGATCTTTCGTGTTACGGCATTAAGTTTGCGATAGTCGATGCAAATTCTCCATTTTAATGGAATGCAAGTGGAGATGCATTCACCATTTTCATTTTGTACAACTTGAATGCGGACTTTTTAGGAACAACGTGGACGGGACTAACCAATCACTATCGGAGATAGGGTATATGATACCCGCATCAAGTAAATGTAAAACTTCCTCTCTCACCACCTCTTTCATGGCGGGGTTAAAGGCGACGTTACAGTTCGTGATGTCTTTGAGCGTCATCGAGATGTATCACGATGCGTGCATACGCAAGGTCTATTCCCTTGATATCATCCCAGGACCAACCGATAGTGGGCGGTGTTCACGAATGACCACGAATCAAAGCGTGCTTCTTAGATTCGGTAGTTAAGTGGCGAAATTATTATAGGGTGACTACCATCGGGATCAAGATGCACGTACTTCAAATAAGAGGGTAGAGGTTTTAAATCTGGAGTTGGAGGATTGGGGATTAAGGATTAAGTGGCGACCGTCTCTTTAATGGAAAAGATCGAGTCGGTTCTTACGAATCGGTTGGCACCGCATGATAGTAGGATCAAATAGTGAATGCGGCGTAATAATCGTGGACATCCTTGATGTACGAGTCATCGCCAAACTCAGGATTATCAAAAGAAAGAAATTAGTGTATCTTATCTTCGGGAAAAGAGTTTGTGAAATAATTGTGTGCCAGGCTATCAACCAAGCTAATCTCACCCTCCATTATAGGATCGGGAAATTGTTTCATTAATTTGAACATGTTGAGTTCGATAGAAAGGTTCTCGAAAGACAACGTCATCGAAGCGTCCCGACAATTTATGAGAGCGTTAGCAGTTGCAAGAAATGGACGTCCCTAAGATAATAGGAATGGAATCACATGCCAACGGTATCTAGAATGACAAAATCAACGAGGGTAGTAAAAATCTTGGACCTTGACTATGGCGTTTTCTACTATGCCCTTTGGGTACTTGATGGAAGCGATCCATGAGTTGTAGAGTCATATTGGTAGGTTTTAATTCATAAAGACCTAACTGCTTAAATAAGTAATAGGGAAGCGGGTTAACAAGCCTAGGTCTAAAAGTCGCGGTAGCGGTATACTTGTTACCAACGTGCATGAATACGGTTAATCTACACACGGGTCTTTGTATTTAACCACACCATTGGTAGTAGTGATTGAGGAAATGCCGATGAGGAGCGCTTGTTGAGGAACATTAAATGCGTTATTTGGTGGTGCACATGTCCTTCAAAAACTTGGCATGCTTGGGCAAATGCTTAAAAGCGCATCTAGAAAAGGTAAGTTTATGGTCAAATTTTAGAAGGTTTCCGCGGATCTCATCGAAATGTTAAAGGTCATGTTTGTTCTTTGCCAAAGGCGGAGAGCGGACTTTTAAGCGGAATCGAGCATAAGGATCGATTGGCGTCTTTCCCTAGGGACGTGGGTGTAGATTTGGAAGGAACAACTTCGTCCATTATAGGTTGTGAGGTAGGAGTTGGAAGGACGTTAGTCGTGGCTTCCGTCGATTCTTAAATGCGGAATCGTTATGTTATTGTCGATGGTTCGGCCCGAGCGAAGAGTGGTAATGGCATTTACCTCACCTTGGCTTGGATTACTAGATCTAGTGCATTGTTGAGTTCAAATCACGGTGTTTGTAGGCTTAGGGTTTGGAATTGCTTGGCGGGGAACCGCCCCTTTTGACTTTTATCTTGTGATAACAGTTGAAGGCTGTTGGATAGATGCTACGATTTGATTACTGTTGATTCATGTAAGTCGAGAAAAAGTTTCAATTTGTTTTATCGGCAGTGGATTGTACCAGTGGAAGCGGTAGGAACAAGTTCCGCGGTTATTGTTCTGAGTTGATTTTGGTAGCCATATCCTTGATTAAGCGGGAACAAGGTTGTGGTTGTTTTGGTACCCTATATTTGCGTTGTTGGGAAAATTATTTTGCCCTTGCTAAAATTGTGGAGGATTTTTTGGCGGTAGGAATTGTAGTTTCGCTTGGGTGGTGAGGCGAAAGTGTTGTTGACACCGGAAAAGCTTGTTGTTAGGCGGGGGTGCCCAAAGCCAAGTCGGATGTTGTCGCCTAGGTGCATTAGGGATGTTAAAAGCATAAGCCTCTTGAGAAAGATTGAGGAGGGAACTTCGTATACCAAAGGACAATAAGAATCCGTGCTTTCGGGACTTAAGCAAAGAGGACATAGGGGAAGTGTTGGCAGCCATGACTGTTTGGGTTTACGATCATTTACTTGAACCGAAAGAGCATCGACCTTTTGTTTAGGGACTTGATCGGGGTTTTGATTCGGATCGGGTTTGACCTCAAACATAGACATAACTTTGGTAGGAGTGTCTTTAGAAGATCTAGAAGAATCGATGTTTCCCCGATGGGTGCCATTGAAGCCGGTTTCTCAAGGAAAGTGTATGTTTGATGGCGCGCTTTGTCCATAAAACAACCGCCGTTCATAATATCTAATGTTTCCTTTTGATGGTCGAGAGACCATTAAAGAATGAAACGAACTAATACAACAGTGTTGAGTTGATGATGGGGACATTCGAGAAGCGGTCGATAAATTTGCTCCATGCTTCGAAAAGGATTCACAGGAGTGTTGGCGAAAAGAATTGAATCTTACGAAGCATTTCGTAGTTTTCTTACGGTATAGAATTTTATCATGAATGCTTATGCGAGTTTGGCCCATGTGTCAATGGATTGCAGCTTGTCCGTGAGCCAAAGCTGAAGCTTTATCAACTAAGGTGAAGGGAAACAACCTAAGCAAGACTTGTTAGTTGGTAGCGATTGGGATGGTGGAAAGTGGTGACTACTTGTTGCATTAAGCGAAGATGATTATACGGTTTTCATGGTCTAAACCATGGTAAGCGAGGTAACAAACTGAAAATGTTTGGCGGAATCACGAAAATCACCCACAATCGCGTCGAGTTTAATGCAGAAGCGGAGTCCTTTCTGTAAAGGTATATAGAAATCAAAAGGGGTTTCTCGACTGTGGGATTTTTAGGGCCATAATTAAGAGATAATGGCTTAGGAGATGTTTGTGAGGTTAGTTCTGGAGGAGGAACTATGTCTAGGAGATAGCATAAGCGGTTGTTTATTGTATTTCCGGCGGCGATATGTAAGTTCTAATTCCTTATGTTTACTAGACCGTAATCTCATACAAATACAAATTTTAATTCAAGGCTCATAAGAAAAGCAATTATGGTGGAGGTTTTAGAATTAAGGAAGGAGGGAGGTGAAGCCGCGTCTTCTCGGTGTTGCTAACTTGAGCAAGTAAGCTAGGATAACATATAAATATTCTAGCGGCCGGTCACCTAAGAGAATTGAGGGAGGTTGTTAGGTGCTATACGTTCCTTAATTAGGCAACCTCAATCTTTCAAGTTTCCTGGACACTGATGGAATAGGATGATGGTGTATTATGCGGGGTATTATTAAGATGATTATGATGAAATTTTAATTATTAGGATTATTAGGATTATTTATTTATTTTATTTATTTTTTTAATTTTTTTAATTTTTAGTTTACGTAATTAATGTATTATGGAGACGTGATTACGAAACATGCAATTAAAAACGATAGATGTCAAAATAGAAATTAAACATACAATTAACATATGCTAGTTTTACACAGGAAGTCTACATATGTAAATCTATGCGAATAGAAATGTGTCCTACGCATGCAATAATCTATAGCTATCGATACGTGCAACTTAAATGTGAGTTAGGGGAATGTCGAGACGAACTCATTACAATTGAATACCACGTCATTGAATTGATGTAACAAACACATACAAAAGTATTCTAAGCGGTGGTTTGAAACTACACATACATCCAAATATATTAAATCATATTAATTGTGTTAGCGTGAAGGCGTAATGATGAACCACATTTATATGCAAAGAGTTCTCATGCCAACACACAAACATGCAAGGTAAAACGAGGTTATAGCAACAACCAAATAATATCCTCGACAAAGTTTGAGGGAGTTTAAAATTTGAAACACGGTGTCCCGATTCCTCGTCTGATGATCGAACTAACTCCCCGAGCTCGTGAACTTACTAGATAAAATTTGGACTAAAGAGTCAAAAGAGTCTTGAAAGGGAAAGTGGCCATGCCTGAAAACTAGAGTATTGATACTCGGGTTAGTCTCGCCAGCTACTAATTTAGTCTCGTCGAGACTCTTTTGTCGATTCGATACTTCAAGTTCCTCTGAGAATACTTAGGCGTGCTAATAAAATAAACAAGATCTGGTTCCACGGATATCTCATTAATAGAAAAAGTTGGGGCAAATAGGTGCGTAATACATTAGTATTGCAAAGGAAATGAAAATCAAAACGATGAGGGGGCAGGGGAGGGGGTTTATGTTTGATGTATTCCAATTATTATGTTAAATGTCTAGAGTCCTTCGGCGTGCAGCGGCGCCATTTGATAAAACATTAATTCGTATGTTCATTTGGTTTTTTATTCTTTTACTTAAGTCCGAGGTCCACAGTCCGAAGTCCAAAGTCCGAAGTCCGAAGTCCGAAGACCAAAGTCCAAAGTCCAAAGTCCAAAGTCCGTATAGTCAAGTTACCTTACTCACATGGGTTTGGTAGGATAGGTCGAGTAAGGGATCGTCCAAACCTTAGGGCTTGGCAAGGTTCACAACTGGAATTACAACTTTTAGTGAGTAGGATTTTAGGTTTTTTAGTTGGTTTAATTAATTTAACGGAAATGTAAATAATGTAAATTACTAATGGTGATTTCGATGTAAATAACAAAGATCTGAAGCAAACAGGGAGGGTTAATCATGCTCATGCAAGAATTATTTTTTGACAGTTTATATTACCACATCACTACAGCTCTAATTCGTCTCAAGTTCATAGACAAATCCGAGACGACGTCGAGTTTTGATCCCTAGCGAAATGTCTACATCTCTGAGCCGCATCGCACTAGCATAAGAAATTGAACTAATATTTCATCTCTGGAATATCATTTCAGCTCCTGGTTCGATTCTACATCAACTGGACAAATTGGAGAGTTGTCGACACGGAGAGTCGTAGCGATGAGACATTTTGGGTATCTCGAGGGGCGTTGCGGAGACATCGGCCTCAAATTTATGCAGTCTCAATCATTTTGGGACCCAGGATGTCTAATCTACACCTAATTCCTAAGTAGTGATTTTAGAATATTAAAGAGTTAATCAGATTCTCACACTAGCGGCATAACCACTCCCCCGGGGGGGGGGATTAGCTCATGGTCATTGAAGGAATAATTAAACTTCTTTGTATACATTAAATAAATAAATGCGGGGATGAGAAATTAAACTTGAAAAGAAATGACTTTTATTAAAAAGAAAATGACTTACAATATTTAAAATTTCTTTGGAATAAAAGGATGGAATGTAAGTCTTTGGAATCAAAACTAACTAATGCATAAACTAAAGCATAATTGCTAAAGGAGAATATTTGAAAACCTCCCCCTCATATATATAGGCTGGATGGGATGGCTGGAGAAGGATTTAATTGAGTTTTGGCCATTTCTCAAATGGAGACGTTCGTTTTGTCTCCAAGTGAATTCATTTTATCCATAGTTTTGTTTACGAAACAAAACTTTCATTTAATGTTTTGTCCTTTTGTGTTTTGCTTTTGTCCCTTTGCTCAATTCAATTCAAACATTGAATTGATACGTGTCTTTTCCTTCTGCAAGGTAGCACAAAATTGTGATTATCACTTGCCACCTGCCTATGCTGACTCGTCATGCCTTTGGGCTCGCAGAGTGGGTCCACTTAGTGTATTGTCCGATGCAGCGTACTTGATATTAGCATTTTACAACTTTACGTCTTTGCGTAGAGTTGGTGCATGCAATTCGATTTGGCAGTTCAATAGCGTCGGCATCTAGATTTATCGGATGTGAGCTTGGGAAGTTCTTTGCTTTTTATATGTGGACCCGTTACGACCTGGTTTTGTTATTTTGGAAACTTGAACTCTAGTCGGGCTTTGTTGGGCTTCAGGGGGTTGAGTGGGAAACTTCAAATATTCGGTATTCGATTGCCGATGCATGTTTTATCATTATATTCATGTTAAGCTGAAAAACTGCAAAAGTACGAAATTATAATTATTACATGATTATTAAACACATAATTGATCAAAATGCTATGTCTCTCGGGGTTTAATATTATAGTTTTGGGTGCTTATCAGGGTATAACTATAATAAATATCTAAGGAGTTGGAATATATCATAATTATTGTGGCCGTAATTGTGATTTTTTGAATCATTAACTGAATAAATGTCTAAATCACACAGTGGATGGCGCCCATCAAATCGAAAAGGTTTTAGTAAAATCGTTTTCGGTGGAAATTATTGTTTTTAGCAATTTAGTTTTTTGTCTCCTATTTTTTTTTTTCGTAATTGCCTATATTGTTTAGAAAAAGTTGGAGATTTTGTGAAACTCTAGATGAGATTGTTTTTTTGTAATTAGCTATAGTGTTTAGGAAAAGTTGGGGAGTCTGTGAAACTCTAGATGGGATTGTTTTCTTATTTATATCATACTTAGTAATAGAGTTTAGGAAAAAATGGAGTCTCTATGTGAGGGTATAACTATAATAAATATCTAAGGATAAAGATAAATATTTGTTTCCTATTTTATCTCATATTTTTTCTTAATTAGCCATGACACGTGGACACTCTAGAAATGCTTCCTCAATTGAAGAGGGTAAATATATATATATATATATATATATGAAGAGAAAATTGAGTTTGTTGTTAAAAACTTAAGAGTTTTGAGAGAGAGAGAGGGTAAGGCAATAAGAGGTTGCAGTAGGTTACCAATTACCATTGATGCAGTTGGAGAGGTGCCCAATACAAATTATGTTTTTTAGGGCAATGACAGATTTGTAATAAATTATTATTTTTTTGGGTCTGCCCAACCCAAAATGGAAGGTGCCCGTAGCGGATACCTATAATAATATAGGCATTAAAGAATCTTGGGGCTAAAACAAGTTTTTTAAAAAATCTTTTTTTTTTAAAAAAAAAAAAAAAACAAGAAATTGGACTTCGGGCCAAAATCACTCTCTAGGACAGTCCTTTTTTCAAATTCACTTATAATGACAATTTTCATGTGTGAATAACCCAAAAAGCTAATTTTCGGGTGAAAATAACCCGTAAGGACAAATATCCCAGATTTGATTTTTTTTTTATTTTTTTTTTATTTTTTTTTCAATTTTACCTTTTCATCGTTTTGTTATGCACAATGAGGTATACAATGATTGTTCATTCTCACTAATTATACATTATGTTGATGAATGAACAGTGATTGTTAATATCCTAAATAGGTATGAACAATGATTATTACAATAGGTGTTGTATGTATCACTATATTCGTACCCTTACAAACATAATTTGTCGAGTACCACTATAGTGCTACTCACTACTAGGTCTGATGCCCAAAATTCTGGGGGCATGTGCCTTCCACGCCTAAAAATTATGGCGTGCCTTCCACCTTGAAATTATAGTGTGTGCCTACCTTAAATTTATGGTGCACATACGCCTTGAAAATTATGGCACGCCTGCTCTGTCCAAAATTATGGCACGCCTGCCCTGCCCAAAATTATGGCACCATAAGCTAGATATGGCAGGTTCATATTTAGAAGACATATTTGTCAAGATATGCTTATATATTAAGACTTTACATAATTACATAAGATTTTCTAGCAATTAAGGAAATGATATTTCTTTTTATTATCCTATAAATACCCCATTCATTTGAAACAAAGAACTACGTACATGGAGACTTGATTATGGAAAACACTCTGGATATGTAGGCAGCCACCTGGTTCAGTCTCTCCTCTACCACAATCAACACCCCTTACAACTTCATTAGTGTGTTTGGGTGAATCATTGCCCAAACATAATTGGCATCGTCTGCGGTTCTTAACAACGGGCCCTCTTCCACATTTTTTCTTCAAGCTCCATTAATGGCAAAAACTACAAGGTCCCAGGCGAACAAGAATACAAGAACACAACAACAACAACAACAACAACAAGAAATCCGGAAGTGATAGATCAGCCCACTGCAACAGATCTGCAAGATTAGCCTTCACAACTCCAAGTGGCATGACAACCCAGATCTAGACGTCGGCCATCTTAGGCTCTAGTCACTCACCTTCAAGATCTAGATGTTACAAATGCAAACAAAGTAGATTTGGAAAATATGGAGATAAGAGATGAAGACGTGCCGTTAGAAGTGCTGCGTCAGAGGTTCAGAAGAGAGAAGGAGCATAACAACTACTTACAGAAGCAACTAGACAAAGGGAAGCAAATACAAAGAGATGACGTCGATGCTGCATCTTCCATACTAGCAAGAGCCCCCAGTCTGGTGAAAACCAGAGTGTATTCAACCGACTATAATTTAATTATGGTACATCCCATCCATTGGAGCCTGTCCCTGAGCATCATCAAAATCATTCAAGGTAAAGCAAACATTCATCCCATTCAAGAAGGTGATCCAGATCTCGAAATACCAACAGCACTAGGCGTAGCAGTCGTCATAACATGACAAGATCATTGAATATTGATCATATCGCGATCGAAAAGTGGACAACATCCACCATAAGATGCAATTTTGGCGCCAAGATCGGGGACCTCGAAATGAATTGCAACATGACCTTAGACATGGCTTGAATGCAGCAAACCGATATAGACAGGTTAATAAAGGTCAGCCCAGAGTATAGCGACACCAAAGAAACGGCTCCCCAGTTCGACAGCCTAGCCCTTTTTATCGGCATAGGTCTCGCAGCCCAAGGAACCAGCCAAATATAGAAGCAAGCAACAGTTGGGGGTGACAATACCGTGAGATGCAACTTAGTGAAGTTACTCCTCAAGTCGGAAATCTAGAAGCCACCTCAAGTCGGAAATCTAGAAGCCACAGGAGCACCATTCACGGAACAACAAATCAAAGACATTATCAAGAAAACAATGACCAATGTGGGTGTCGCTGAAGCACGATGGAAAAACCTTGTAGTGAGCGAAGATGTCATCGGAGATTTTCCCTAAAATATAAAATGCAGAGCATCGGGGAATGATTCAAACAACCCGGACCTTCCTACGTTCAAAGAAGCGAAAGGTGACCTGAATGATCATGTCATGGAGTTTAAAAGCAGACTAATTCTCTGGTGCAGAGATGACCCCCTCTTATGCAAACTTTTTTCATCTACATTAAAAGAAGAAGCTTTACGATGGCTTTCCAGCTTGCCAGCTCGATCTATTGCATCATTCCAGAAATTAGCAAACTAGTTCATAGATCGGTTTAAGTATAATTAGACACGTCCTAAGGATGTCAACATCTTGCTAAACACCAAGCAACAAAAGGATGAAGCACTTGCAAAGTTTGTAATTCGTTTGCGCCAAGTGCAAGTAGAGGTCACTGATGTCCTTGACGTAATGATCATTCATGCATTCAAGGAAGGAGTTCATTTCGATAAAAATGGAATCAACAACTCCTTTGTATGGGACCCCCCCACAATCAAAGTCTGATTTGTTTGCACGAACGCATCAGTTCATTAACGTGGAGGAAGATGTTAGATCAAAAGTCTCCAAAGATAAAGACTTTCGGAGTAAAGACTCAAACGAAGGTAAAAGCAAACAGAAGCAAAACATATTGGAAGGGCAACAATAGAAATCAGAATACAAAAAGGTTAACACAGTTCGTGAGGAAATGAAGCTCACTCCATTAAATGCCAAGTATGATGCGATATATAAGAAGATCAAGGGACGCAACTTATTTTTTCCTCCGTTAATCTTACCTGAACACACTAAGTCTACACATGACAAAAATCTTTGGTGTCACTTCCACAATGATTTTGGCCATGAAACAGAAGAGTGCAGATCTCTCAAGAGAAAAATACATATACTAGTCGACAAGGGACAATTAGATGAGTTTTTGCTTTCAAAAACTGTGAAGCAAAATTTAGCAATGACTAGCCACAATGTAATACTAGCTGGTCATGCCAAAATCAATGTCATTTCATGAGCAAGGCAAAAGTGTGAACAACAAGCCAAGTTCGGTTTCTTGCGTGAAATTTTACCACGTCAATAATATTGATTTTGTTAAAGGAATTCGTTTAGAAACTACAGAGCCTGGTCTCCTATGTTTTAGTGATAGAGATATAATTGGTGTCCATCATCCTCATTATGATGTTGTCGTCATCTCAGCTTTCATTGGATTATGGCGAGTTTAGCGCATCATGATAGATACTGGAAGTTCTGCCAGCATCATTTTTGCAGGTTGCTACAAGAACATGCAGCTGCCAAAAATTTAATTATTGCAGAAAATAATCCAATCATTGCGTTTGATGGAACAACAACAACCCCAGTAGGAAGAATCTTGCAGTAAACGAAGATGTCGTTGGGTGATTTTCTTTGATGATACAAAATACATAACTGGGGGCGACCGCAAGTAATCGACGTCAAGAAGTCATATAATCTGGCTTAAAACAGTAGAGAACCTCAACTTGCCTACATTGATCGACTAGCAAAACAAAGACATGGTCAAGAAGTTGTCCTTGAAGAAAATTGAAGAAATATCGAAAAAGTCGATATTATAACAAAGCTCAAGTTTTACCAATATTTTATACACAACTTAAAACTGGGGCAGCACTTGTCGACATTGAATAGATGTAGCACCTATTTAACTATCGTAGAAACGGGGTTGTTTCTCCAAATAATTGCCAACAATTGGGGGCAACCGCAATACGCAATGCTCAAAAGTTTCTTTATTTCTTGTTGAGTGTTTTCATACCACATGTGTTACCCGAACCAAACGATAAACAAAAACAAAATGCAAAGGAGCTACAACCAATAACAATGTAGCACACACTTGACCGAAGGAAAAACTATAAAAGAAGATGTTCCAAGGCGGTTCTCTTTTGGTAAATCGAAACTTAAAAAGTCTACCTTGACGACCATGTTGCATGTGATTTGTTATTGAAGGCAAATGGCGGAAACTCAAGAGTACAATTTTATCATAAGTTTCAAGCTTCAACAACACTTGTATCGCGATAACTAAAAAATCGGGGCGACCACTTAATTGGTGTATTTGTAAATAACGCGCCTATTGACAATCTGGGGGAGCTAAGTCTTTTAACCTATGTCAAAAGGCGGAGTTTTGCGACCTTACTCCACGCTAAGTCTTCTAACCTATGTCAAAAGTCGGTTTGGTACAACAGTTTTGCATTTTTGCAACACCTTTTCCCATGCATCAAAAGGCGTCATAGAGTTTGCATTTGCAACACTTTACTTGTATTTTACAACAAAAAGTACATCAAAAAGTCGTGGAGTTTGCGTTTGCAACACCTTACTCCACGTATTAAAAGTCATGGGGTTTTGCGTTTACGACACCTTTCTCTATGCATCAAAAGAAATGCGTAGAGTATGTATGTTTGGGACACCTTACTCCATGCATCAAAAGTCGTAGAGTTTGTGTTTGCAACACTTTACTCTATGCATCAAAAATCATATGGGCAAATGGATTTTGCATTTGCAACACCTTACTCCACGTCATCAAAAGTCATGGAGATCGTGTTTATGACACCTTACTCCACGCATCAAAAAGTCATGGAGTTTGTGTTTGTGGCACCTTACTCCAAAGTCATCAAAAGTCGTCAAAAGTCGGGGGTTTGGCGTTTTTGTACACCTTTCTCCACGTATCAAAAGATGTGGAGTATATGTTTGCAACACCTTACTGATAGGGTTATATACTAAAAGCATTACTTTTGTATTAACTCTAATTCTTTATATTTTGAATGAGAATCATATGGGCAAATGTTATGCATATTATATATGTTATTAGTTATATGCATGTGTCTAATACTTTATGTTGTAGATGATATGGTGTGTGTTGACACACAGAATATCATATTATCAGTACCATATAAAGTATAAGTAAATGTTCACAACCTAAATGGATTTGGACAAACTATTGGTATGGTTGTAGTATAATCTGATATTAGTCTATCTTGACTATATGATTATACTAGTACACTTTGTGTATATTGAACATTACCAAGTGAGGTTGTTTCTCTTTATACTGACTATATAAGAGAACAAACACCTCTGTTATTATGGATGCTTGTCCTTTAATAATCCAGATATAATAACGGGCACTTACGTGCATTGTACATTGGTTTAAATCATCAATGAGTGAGATTCATTTGTGAATCAACAAACTCGATGGATTGGATAATGACATTGTATGTAAGGTGTGCTGTTGATTATAGAAGGAATCCGTGTCCCGCAGGAAGTCAGGCTGATGATGTCCCCTTGAGGAGCTCATAAGGATTGTCATGTAAACCCTGTAGGTGGATTTGATCCGACATGACAATGAGGTTGAGTGGTACTACTCAAGGACATAAGAAGTTGATTAATGTAGTTGTCGATGGCTGACTTAATCAACGGGCATTCGATATCTTAAAAATGGGGAGATCAACGAGCATATAATATGAAGCCCATAAACACCGACATATAATTTGGGATTAGAGGCGTTAGTGCAACAATGGCCTTTAGTGGAATATGCCATTTGTTGACGGACTTGGGCCATATGTTCTAAGCGAACATGGGAAGCCCAAGCCCGTCAGGAGGCCCAACCCTAATTTTTCCTCATGGTCCCTATTGTAGCCTATAAAAAGAAACCTCTTTCTCTGGCCATTTTTTACACTTAGCTCTTAAGGTTTTACTCAAGCAAAAACAGATCCAAAAATTCGGTTCTAAGGTTGTGAGAGAGAGAAAGAGAGGCCAAGAGAGAAAGAAGAGGTTGGAAGATCGTTGCCCACACAACGTCTACTCTGTGCATAGGAATACAACAGAAGATCAAGAAGTTGTTGATTTCATAAAGCTTGGATTCTCAGAGATATCAAGAAGCTGATCTAAAGGTAAATTTCTAACCAAACCATGACACCCCTTATTCCGCTGCGCGTGGGTGTTTCGCAGTTCGTAGTAAATCATTTGGCGAAACCATAACGGTTCCTACACTTACTCCACATATCAAAAGTTGAGGAGTTTGCGTTTACGACACCTTACTCCACGCATACAAATATACAAAATAATGGTATTTTTCATCACCTCAAAACGAAATTTATGTGTCTGCCATAAATTTTTCTTCATTTAATTTCATGGCTTGAGTTCCTATTTATATATGCAACAATTTTTTTATTCTTTGCTGCAAGGAATAAATTCCATACAGCAAAGAGGGGGTTGTATGTACCACTATATTTGTATCCCCTACAAACATAATTTGTTGAGTACCACTATAGCACCACTCACTACTAGGTACGATGCCCCAAATTATGGTAGGCATGTGCTGCCCAAAATTATGGCATGCCTTTCCTGCCCAAAATTATGGCGTGCCTTCCCTACCCAAAATTATGGCGTGTCTGCCCTACCCAAATGTATGGTGTGCCTGCCCTGCCCAAAGTTATGGCACGCCTGCCCTGTCCAAAATTATGGCATGCCTGCCCTGCCCAAAATTATGACACCATAAGCTAGATATGGCAGGTTCAGATTTCGAAAACATATTTGTCAAGATATGCTTCTATATTAAAACTTTACATAATTACATAAGATTTTCTAGCAATTAAGAAAATGATATTTCTTTTTATTATCCTATAAATACCCCATTTTTTTGAAGCAAAGAACTATGCACATGGAGACTTGATTTTGGAAAACACTCTAGATATGTAGGTAACCACCTGGTTCAGTCTCTCCTCTACCACAATCAACACCCCTTACAACTTCATTAGTGTGTTTAGGTGAATCATTGCCCAAATAGATATTTTTACTAATCATACATTATGTTGAGGTCACTATACCAAAATAGAATATTAGTAACATTCACTTTTTTTCATTAGTAACAATTTTTAAGCATAAGAGAGTTCCTCTCACTTTAATACCGTGAGTGTAATGATGTAAGGTTTAGGAGTGAATTAATCTTAATTACTATTGATATTAGTTGTTAATATAATATTAGGTTATTTGGAGTGTTAGCATTGGTTAAGTATACTAGCATATGTGCACGCCCTCTGGCGTCAAATTGAATCAGTTATAGAAGCAGATCTTCTAAAATTTTGTCCCATAAAATCATGTTAAAGGACAAATTTAAATGAAAATCGAAACCATATAGATTGAAATATTGAGTATACTTACCTTAGTGATTTCACTGATTTGATACTTTGTCGATATTTCTACCGAAAAAAAATGATACTCTGCTAATACCTATCTAGACTTGCATATTGAAGGAACTCCCTGATTTGGTATAATGAACTTTAGTAAATAGTTGTGTCTGTATATGTCATATTGCAAGCTCGAAGTCACTTCTATCCTTTTGCCTCTAAACTATTTTGATTATATTTTATTTTATTCTAAACGGTGTAGTGGAAGGAGTTATTTTGCAGTATGTCTCAACCAATTCCAAAGGATTAGATGAATGAAATTGACAGATTTGAGATTGTATACAAGCAAAGGGTGTCATATTTTATTCAATTTGCTAGTGACAAGGACCCTACATCGACCACGTGTCCTTACCCTTGTAATAAGTGCCAAAATAGGAAAATGTTTGCGTTTGATATAGTGAGAAAATATTTGATTTTGCATATATGGTATAGAATCAACATACCGTGTATGGGCTTTACATGGTGAGGACCCATATAAGGATCGAATGGTAAACCAAGTTGCAAAAGAAAACAATGAGGCTGAAGGACTCGGAATGGGGAATCTTGTTGACGTTGCTTATGGCATACATGAAGGGCTAGCAGGTGATTTGAATGGAAGCGATGAAAGTGAGGATGGAGATTTGGAACCACCATATGTTCTTGAACCAGATTTAGGTAAGAGGTATAATGAATATGAACAAAAAGCGGAAGAAAAATTATACCTTTCATGCGAGGCTCCTATAACAACTCTCTCTGCAGTGGTGGACTTACAAAACTTGAAGAAGTAGTATAATTGGTCGGAAAAAAGCAGACCGCGACTCTTGTCCATGTTAAGAAAATAGTTCTTTGGAAGGAAACACGTTGCCTTCAAAGTATCGTATAATGAAGGCAATGTTAAGAGATTTGGGAATGAAAGCCAAGTGTATAGATGCATCACGAAAACAACTGTATGTTATATTGGAACACCAAAGCGACTTAACAATATGTCTTCAATGTGAAACACCTAGATACAAAGTGGAGGGGAAAACGGGAAGAAAGAAACAAAAGAGGCGAAAAATTAGTATTGAGACATTTTCCTTTGATTCCAAGACTCAAGAGGTTGTACACAATACCATGGATAACGCGTGAAATGACATGGCACGATAGAGCCGACACCTTCGTGGAATTATATCGCGACACCCAATCGATTCACTTCAGTGGAAGACATGTAAAGATGATTGGCTAGACTTTGCTAAGGAAGGGCATAATGTTTGGCTTGGAATTGCAATTGATGGATTCAATCCATGTGGAGTTCAATCCACTGGTTACAATTGTTGGCATGTTTACATATTGCCTTATAATCTCCCTCCGCCTTTGTGCATGAAATCTGAGTTCCATATGATGTCTTTATTAATATCAGGGCCGAAGGCACCGAGTCAAAACATTGATGTATTTCTTCAACCACTAGTTGATGAGTTACAAAGAAGGGGTGGTAGCTTATGACATGTACAAAAGATAGCACTTTACTTTGAGGGTTATGTTGATGTGGGGGATTCATGATTTACCTGCGTATGGTAACTTATCAGGCTATGTAACACATGGTTACAAAGCTTGTCCTATTTGTCGTGATGAAACTCCGTCTATGCATCTTGGGAATGCAAGGAAGATCATTTATAGAAATTACTAGATGTTTCTTAAATCTGGTCACTCATTTAGGCAGGGCAAGTACTTAGGACTTAAGACAAAAGAGTTAAACCCCCCCTCCACCATGGTTAAAGGGAGAAGTAATTGAGAAAATGCTAAATCGCACGTGTCCATTATGTACCTGGTAAAGTATTAAAAGGTACCAAATGGAGTGTAGATGATGTAGATGTGGTTGCTGTTGGAGATGATGAAGATGATGAAGTTACTGAAGCATGGTATAAGAGGTCTATTCTCTTTGAACTGGAATATTGGCCGAAACATAAGATTCGACATGTTATTGATGTGATGCACAATGAGAAGAATGTGGCGTAAACACATAATAAATGCGATTCTTGACAAGAAAGACAAAACAAAGGATACAGATAAAGTCTTGAGAGGATTTGAAGAAAATGGGGATTCATAGTGGTTAGTTGATGCAAAATGGACCCAATCACAGGGGAGATCTATTAAAACCAAAGGCCCCATTTGTCTTGAATAAAGATGAGAAACTTGAAGCTTCTTTTTGAAGAACTTGAAGCTTTTTCAAGTTTTTCGTTGAATTAAAAAAAAAAAATCACTTTGAGTCCTCCCCGGTTTGCTTACAATGAAATCACACGACTATCACGTGATTATGTGTTACTTGCTTCCAGTTTGCTTCAACACGCTTTTCCAAAACACCGCGATTTGCATAAAGCTATTCACCAAATTAGCTTATTCTTTAATCTCTTATATTCGAAAAGTCTTAGTCCGAAAGAAAATCCAAGTTGCCAAATACATGGTAGCAAAGGCATTATGTGTGTTGGAAAAGTATTTTCCAACCGTTTTTTTTTTTTTTTTATTAGCATCCACCTCTTGGTGCATTTGGCTAATGAAGGGTTGATTTGTGGACCCGTGTCTTGGTGCATCCTAGGTGGATGTTTCCATTTGAACGGTATGTACAATTTTACCTTTATTTCATATTTAACGACAATTATCATCAAAACTATGAAATACAATTTTGTATTTGTTTATTTTAATAGGGCAATGAAGGAGTGTAAAAATATTCTGAGCAATAAATGCTATGATGAAGGCTCCATTGCGGAGCCCTATATTTTTTTTGAATCTGTTAGGTATGCTGTGGAGTACATGCCAAATTCACGGGATGGAAATCATAAAGCTACTCATGAGGCATTTCTAGATGAAGATGGAAAGTGTTGTGATGAGGGGCCTATATTTGAGGGTAAAACCTGGACCCTAGGCAAGGAACAATGGATACAAATCCGTAGATGGGTTCTTTTTTCGACTAGGCGTCGAAAAAACTTGATGAACATTATAGGTTTGATTTATTTTTGACACATTCGACTTGAAATTACTAGTCTAGAAAGTTGTAATAAATAGTCATGTCAAACTGTATAAACAAATTGCAGTGAGTATCATGCCTTGCAAGCAAGTGCACGTGGTAAAAGAAAAGGGATAGCAAAGACAGAAGTGGAGATACAGACCAAGTTCATTGTGTGGTTATATGACAAGGTATTGTTTTATTATATTAATGTATTTAGTTTACTAGGATATTATAATTCGTACTTTTAACTTTCTAATTGTCATTTTTTTTTTCACTTCACAGTTGTTGGCTGAAAAAGACACAAATTGTGACTTATGGCGATTTGTCCAAGGACCATTGTTCAAATTAAAGCTAAAATGTATAAAAATTATTGTGTTAATGGTTTTGTGTTCCCTACTAGGTCGCATGACGAAACAGTTGCCACACAAGACAGTAATGTTTGCATGAATGCAATCACTACATTTATGTCAAGTAGGAAGGAGAAAAATCCCATTGATGCATCGATAAAGTGGTATGGGGGTATCGAACAGATAATAGAGCTGGACTAGACGATCTTCCAACATGTTGTCTTTTACTGCAATTGGGTGAGGGTGGAGGACAAGACCAATGGTTGTAAACTTTGTTCAGATTCTAATTTGGTGACGGTTAATCTCAATAGGCTAAAGAGTGTTGATCAGTATATTGATGAGCTGATGATTCTTGCTTCTGAGGCTAGTCAAGTATTTTACTCAAAAGATTTGAGAAATCATAATTAGTGGGTTGTCATAAATTCACCTAGGCAATTGACAAGTCGAGTTGATGAACTAAATGCACCAACCGACTTCCAATCTATTCTTGAGGACTAGGGTTGGTCATCGAGTCGAGTTGCATGTTCGTGAGTAACTCGAGCTCGGCTCGTTGAAAGCTTGACTCAAACTCGTCCGCACAAAATTATGAGTCGAGCTTGAGCTTAATTTAAAGCTCATTCTAGATAGCGAGTAGTTTGAGTTCGAGTAGCTCGCGAGCTACTCATTTTATAAGCCCATACATAGTATATAATTTATAATTATGCGTCATTTTATAATTTATACCCAACTATAATTTACAATTTATACTAGTTTTAATATTTTTTATACATTTTTTTTCGAGTTTGAGCTTGAGTTTAAGTTCAAACGAGTATAACTGAACTCGAGCTCGAACCTAAGCTTGAGCTCGAAGTGTAAAATGAGTCGAGCTCGAGCTATTAGTAGAACTAGACGAGTTGAGCTTGAGCTTCAATATTAAGCTCGAATGCAAGTTTGAGTCGAGCTTTTGCATGTGCGAGTCGAGCTCGAGTATAGCAAAACTCGACTCGGGTAGCTCAATGACCAGCCCTATTGAGGACTAACCTAATTTGAAGCCTTTGATGCAAAGTATAACCTGATTGTAATAGTTGCATTATCATATTTGTAAGATTCTTAGTTGCATGCGAACTTCTCGTTTTCTACTTTTTTCTATTTTGAAGTTTGTTTGTGCAATTAGGTGAGAGTTATGTTTTGTTTTTTTTGTGTCAAGAGTTTACTTTTGAACTTTGTTATTTTTTTTTGTGGTATCCTAGTTTTACCTCTCTGTTCTAACAATTTTTTGTCATATTAGGCTATTATATTTAATAATGTCATCAGGTTAATCACAACATACTGCTTCCCAGCCTTCGAGTTCAGTCCCACTTCCATCTCATAATTCAACTTTTGACTCACATACATCTCAGCCTTCGGAAGCCTCACCAATGATTACCAAGTTACCTATAGAGTTCAATGGGGATGGCGTCGTTGTGTGTCCTAACCATGCCAAATGGAATACCTAGGTTGGTGTTTACGTTCGAGCTTGTATTCTAATTCATTACAAGGATTGGAGGAAAATAGATGGAATCTTCAAGGATAATCTCTAGAACAATGCAAATTAATGGTATGGTTTATATGTACTTTAATTTCAATGATATCATCCATTATTCTTGATAATTAGTATGTTTTTCCATTCCTATATCTACATGTTGTCCAACCCTATGTGTGGAAATTTACTTAATAATGAAATGAACAAACAGTACTTTGTTCATGTAAGAAGAATTTGAGCCTAATGTTCCCCAAGCAACGACACGCCAAGAAGTTGACAAGAACTTTCCCCAAAAGTTCAGATCAGCAAAGTATGCCTTTCGGAAAGAGATTTTGCGTAAGTGCAAGAGTGTGGAAGAAGCTATTGCAGCATGCCTAGATGGCAAGGATCTAAATCATTGGGCTGCGTTTGTCAGAAATGAGAGTACCGTTGAAGTGAGAGCTAGAAATGCAAAGATTGCTGAGAATGCCAAAAAGAACATATATTGACATACTAATGGGCGGGACACATATGCCCATAAACTGAATAAAATGGTAGGTGTCTATTCTTGCACTAACGATTTCTTATCATGTTATGCTAATAACTATTAAAGATTTTTTTTTGTAGGATAAAGAAGATCCTAGTAGAAAATATGGACGGGTAGATAGTTAGAAAAAAGGACATGAGTGTCGTGATGGAACTATATTAGCGAGCGCTCGTATCCATTATGTAAGTTTTAATAACATTGAAGCTTGAACTTACCTGTGTGTTGGTATTGTATATAGACTATGTTGTATACTTTCATACCATTCTCATAATTTATGTATTACTCATATCGGTGGTTAATATTGTAGGAACAAGTGGAGGCTTCTCATAAAAGAAGAAAAGAAGCAAACGCGGGTGGTGAAGGGTGAAGGCATAAATGAAGTAAACTTCGATAATGATGAGTTTTCTAAAGTTTTTGGGCATGATAAAGGGAGTAGAACTCGTGGAATCAGCTCCAACAAGTCTAAGAAGCAATTGCAACGTACATGTATTGCCAAGGCATTATTGCAACAAGCAAGCTCTTCATCCAATTTTGAGTTGAAAGGGGAAATGAATGAGATGAAGTCTTCCTTAGCTAATGCCATGGGCGTGTTAAAGGTGAGTTTGCAATTTGCACTTGTGCTTTCTTGTGTACAATATCATTATGTATAACCAATTGTTACTATAAATTATGTTAGGATGTACTTAAGGCTGTCAAAAATAATGGAACATCGACTGCTCAACCATTGTGCGACCCAACAACACCAGAAACTGAAGTCGGTTCCAGTTCTGTTCGTCACTCGACTCAACAAAACTTGATGAATATGTTTGCAAATTTGAATCCTCCTTCTGGGACGCTTGGTTCTTCACCAAATGTATCTTTATTAGATAGGGATGGTGTAGTGGTTTCTAAGGGGTATGTCATGATGTGAGACAAATTGGAGATTGCAATAGCTGAAAAGTTCTCGTAAGTGAAAAAAAAAGGTCTACATAGAGGAAGTCTTGGTTGGTGATGCTCTTGTTTACGATGGGCCCCAAGATGGAGTTAGATTTTTGGATGGCTTTTAGTGCGGGGAGGTCCTTTAATTTGGCTCGAGTCAAGGATGTAGTTTTCTTAATAAGTTGTTTGGGATATGCAAACTTTTTCTGAACTTGGGATTTTTCACTATGGTTTGGTTACTTTATGTTTTGAATGTCGCTTTGTTTTTGTTTAATATGGATGTCATAGTGACTTGACAAACTTATGGTCTTTTTTTTGTATGGATGAGTATTGACTTTAATATGTTCATACTATATCTATATATTAAATTTGATTGCAGTGTATGTATGCTTGTTTACTTAGCAGGTTGAAGAAAGTACTAATCCATTTTAACTTCAAATTGCAAAATCAATATAATTGGTTTGCATTGCCGGTCCCATGCCCGGATAAAGGAGGAGGGAGGATGGTGGAGCCTTGGACTATTTTTTCCATTGAACGTTGGGATTCTCGAACTAAAGGTGTGTACTAGTCTTTGTTTCACATGTTGTAACTTAGTTTAGTTTACTTTTGTACTATACCAGGAAAATAGCTTGTGTAAAATGTTTGGCAATGCTTAGGCTATGTCTGATATTTTTGGGTTTTTCTTTCGTGGTAATAAATTTTATTCTGGTGAGAGTGAAGAGATCGGGTGATTTGACGATGTAGGCAATTTTATTCTTGTTGTTAATTGAGCTGATGGAGATGAGGAGGTTCTGCCTGTTGAGTTTTTGTTATTTTCCCTACCTTCTAGACTTTTTAGAAGCTTGTGTAGCATTTGAGCAGTAACGTAATAGCCTTAATGTGGGGTGCTTGTAACATGAAGGTCACAGTTTGTAGTCACTTGGCTATTTTGGCGGCACTTTCGGATAAAGGTAAATATTGTTCTTATTATTGCTTTTACATGGCTGTCCAAACCCGGATAAAGGAGGGAGGATGGTGGTGCCTTGGATTGTTTTGCCATTGAACGTTGTAAGGAGGGAGGATGGTGGTGCCTTGGATTGTTTTGCCATTGAATGTTGTACTAGTCTTATTGTCTGTTTACTTGACTATGGTGAGATAGTTGTGGCTGATATGATTCCTGACATGATAGTAGGTTCGGTAGTTTGCTGGAAGTAGATAGAGTCATGCCCACTTTGAGCATTTTGTGTAGTCAACAAGAAAAGGACATTGCCTTAGCTTGTATACGATTAGAGGGCCCCTTGCCTTTATATATATATGAATGTAGTTCAGTCACCTGAGATTGAAACCCAGAGTTGGCGTAGTTCTTTGTTCATCCATTTGCTAGGTGTATTGTTCCATTGTCAGCTTCCTCTAGTGTAGTCGGTGCAAACTGCCCTATCACTTTTATCTAATTCCTTATGCCTGACAGAAATGTCTGTATCATTGAACTGTATATACAATTGGCTTTTCTATGCAGGTCTAGGACTTCAACTCACATCTAAATGCTTTAGCAGAGACAAAAGTAAGCCACGTGGAGACTCTAGCTCATTTTCTATGGATCCGTTAATGAAATTTGGCGGCACAAAGATGAAGGTTTTGCTCTAGACTGGAGTTCTTTGGTTCTAGAAGGCTTGTATATGGTAATATTATACAATATATGTTTGTTGTTGTATCTTTTTCTTTTATTCAATTTGGTCCAAGAATAGATCTATTCAAGGGTCTCATTGTATATTTGAAGTGATATATCTCTCGCTGGTGATGTATTTGAATTACGCTACCGCAAAACAATCTACTCAAAACTAACACTGCTACTATTTTCTTTCTTATTTTTTCATGTCTTAAGGGGATTACAAGAAGGCTATTCTTTTGTGAGCCTTTGTCTAGTGGAACATGGAAAGTAGAATCTACTCCTTTTGTTGGGCATGCCAGAAGTGTTGAGGATCTCCAGGTACACTCTAACTTGATTAACAAAACTTCTTCATTTTTTCGTGTGGGTGTTTTAATGCGGTAAATCCTCAATTTGAAGTCTATTATGTTCTAAAAGTTGTCTAAATTCCTTCATGCAGTGGAGGCCTACCAAAGCTTATGTTTTTGCGTCATGTTCTGTGGATGGTATGTTTGCCATATGGGATACCCATTTGGGGAAAACACCTGCAGTTTCTATTAAGTCACATAGAGCAGATGTGAATGTTATCTCATGGAACCGGTAATTTTAATATATTATGTTTCGACCATTCTCTCATGTATCTTTCTTTTTACCTTTAGCTAGATTAACCTTGTACTTGCATAATCATGAATAGGCTAGCATGACAGTGTCATTTCTTTTGGTGTAATTATTTTGTGGGTTTTGATTGAGCAAGCATGGTTTGATCTTTATCTTTGATCAAGTGAATGTGCTGGTCTGACTTTTTGTGTTGTGTCTACCTTATGAAACTAACTTGGTTAAAGGTAAAAGTAAAGTTGAATGTAGTTATTTTGTATAATCGCCAGATATGTTACTTTAGTTATTTTGTTAGGGAACTAGCTTTATATTAGCGTTCCGTGTTGGAACATAGATGGAAAGCAACAACAAGAGACCTAGTAGTTAATGAAAGGTAAGGTCCTTATGTGGTTTTCTTTCGTTTCATATGTGACAATTGTATGTGCAGTGGATGTTGGAATATTCATGAGTTTTGTTTTGGAAGATGGGTTCTTATATATGAGTAGTGTGAAGGTATAGTGTATATATATTCAAAGTGTGGTATCTCTGGTTGGAACTAATAAAAGTGTATAACACTGATATAAGTGGAAGTGATGTATATGTTGTTTTCATTTTAATTTTGGTATATAATTTATAGTGTCCTTTTTGATTCGAGGATTGGTTATTTGACTTAACTTGCATTGGTCGAGATGGTTAAGTCGTAGCTGGTTCTACGAATCAATATATATTTGAGTAGTTAAGTTTACGACTGATCGAGGTTTGAGGTTTTAATATATGTTATGGAAGTATATTATTTAATTTTCAGGTTATGACAGGATTCACTACACCAGATCTGCTGAAAAAAGACATGACAGATGTGTCTTTTTTTTAAAAAAAAAACACTTTTGGGTGTCGTATGGTGACCTTTTTTTTTGCAGTCGTTTTTTTTCTACGACACTTGACATGTGTCATTTTTCATTTTTTCATTTAAAAAAAAAAACCAAATCAAGGCAAAAAAAAAATCCCTAGCCCCAAATCTACTGAATCATGGCCAAAAGAAACCCACCCGGTATAGGGTAATTGGATCCATTCTTCCCTGGCCCAAAATCTCTTTAGAAGCACAGTCATATCCAAATATTATACCTTCCATAAATTTAAAAAGAAACCTCACAAAGTGAATAATGGGTCCATGCTCCCACAACCACTTAACAAGCCCAAAAGGAAAAATGTGTGTTTCTAGGAACATATATCTCACAATGCATTGAAGAAAACCAAAACACATGTTCACATGGTTAGTGACCAAACTGCCAAGTATTACCCAAACTAAAACAATGGACTAAATAGTTGGAATGACAAAGGTTATCAACATATTCAATGTAGCTCCAGTCAATCTCCTCTTTTGTGTACACCTCCTGCTCCATTTTAAAATTGAGAACCCTGGAATTAAAAAACAATAATCATAAGAATTTACTTTGGGCAATGCCAATCAAGAACAATATCATGTGCTAGTAAACATCTCCATGCTTTGAGTAACACTATTTTCTGATTGGTATACGCTTTGGGTGGTAAATTATTTAATTCTAAAAGCATTTGAAGGTGCATTTTGTGTTCGTACTAAAGGATAAAAGATGAACAACAGAGCAGCAAACTCTGAGCACCATAAAAACATGAAAAACATGCTCCTTAGACTTTAATAGTTATGGAAGACTGAAATAAATGGTACAACAGTACCTTTGATCTGGTTGAGATAAGTAAGCCAACATCACTAGAACATCTGACAAGCCAGCCACGAATAACTGCATTAGATCAAAAGACATCAGGCCTGCCAATCATCTTAAGCATGCAAGCTAGGACTCTTGTTTTTCGTGCAGAAATGTGATCCTCGAGCATCAAAGACACAATTCTTATCAGATTGTATAATCATTGAAGCTTCTCGCGAGTTTATAAATACTTTCTGAGCAACCTTGACTTTCATCTGCCTTTGTATGACCACCGCAGCTCTATGCCTCTGTACTAAGATTGCATACTCTTTCCTATCTTTTGCACCACGAATAACTGCAAGAATAAAGGAAGGAACCTGCAATAGATTAATAGATTAATAGAACCATAATCCTTATATAAGATTTGCTGAAGGCTCCTTCACTTGCAATATCTCAAGAGATCAAGGGCTCATCACCATTTTCATTTAAAACACCTAGTCGAGATCAAAAGGCATCATACTGGAATACGATCAGATATGGGGATTAATTCATGTCTTTTACTGTTGGAAGTTTGTTATTATTATATAATATGTAATCTTTGATAAAACATATTAAAAGAAATGGTGTTTTTCCAGGCATCTTAATGAACCTAAGACACTCCAAACAGGTTCCATCCCTTAACAAACTCACAATCGGCTGTCACACCTCTTAAATCACATTGCATCCTTAGTGAGATACTAAGAGTGACATAACAACCAAACACTTTAGTTAGGCAAGGTGATATTTTAACCTTGTAGTTCACGTATGCTACCAATCAAAATGACAATAAACCATTAAAAAAAGAAGACGTGTATACAGGTAATGAGGTAACTAGAACTCCCTGCATAGTGACAGATGGACAACCTACAAATTCTTCAGTAATATCAACAACTAAGTTTCTTTTTACTGTATAATGATTTAAAAGCACACATACTTTTCAAAAGTGTCACGAGCCATTCTTGCAATCTGCTTTGCATCAGCTTCTAAAAGAGCTGACAAGCCTGCACCAGAACCATTTTCAAAAGGAAGAGGCACCAACTTATTTTTCCCGACTGCAAATGGAAATCGTGAATCACCATATATATGCCTCGGGGATGTAATCTAACTTCTTGTGTAGAGATCGGGAGCCAATGAAGCCGATCATTAATGCCTCCTCTTGGCGGGTAACCGCGGCTACGCATACGAGAAAATGGTCAATGAAAGCTCATTTGTAAGCTGACAAGAATTGGAATAAAAATTACTACTTACATAGAAGGATTGATGAATGGAAAGGCCTAGAGCACGAACTAAACCAATACTTTGATTTTTAGCACCTGAAAAACCGTTACCAATTATAACAGCAATTAGCTATTTTGTTAATATCGTTACCAATACTTGGTTGGGTTTTGTTAGTTTTGGTGCTAGATAATGATATCAGCAATTAGCTATTTTGTTAATACCGTGACCTTCAACTTCACTTATGGACAGAAGATCCATGAGAAAAATCACTACAAATTCACCAACCTATATTCTAGTAGATTTGCGTGTCCAAGCCATATATAAGCAACCACACATAAACTTGTAGGAGAATAGTTAAAATTTTATTAAATTAAGAAAGTCAAGTCAAAGCAATACCAAATGAAGATATTGATGAAAGGTGTCCCAATTGTTTAGATCCAAATTAAGCCATATATACTTGAGCAGTAATAAGGTTAAAACAGATGTGGGTGAGATCGGAAAATATCTCGCTACTCTCTATTAATAGCATAAAGATAGAGTTATCAGAACCCATAAAGAACTTCAAAGGCATGGGAAGTAGTACATACATGATAACTGCATGAAGATAGAGAAGTCCACCATTACTTCAGCAATTTAATACGATTACTGATTTACTTATGACCTTCAATGGCATCCCACAATTTTTGAAAAGATATTACATCAATTACTAGTCTTCAGTCATGATTTTGTAACTCTTTCTACAATCTAGAACTGGTATAAGCAATTAAATGGTATCACAAAATGAAGCAGATTTTCACTCATATAACATCCATGCTAGATAGAGGTACATTACCTGTTAACATTGGCTACCAATTATTGTAAAGGGCACATGCCTACAACACCACACATAGAATTGATTAGGTAATGGTTAAAAAAAATTAATATGAAATCTGGTTAAAAAAACAAAGGCCCCAAGTTCAGCCAAGAGACTTTACATGTTGCTACAAGGTAACAAGATCAATATGTGTAGATGTTGGTTATTTTAGGACTATGACCTGATGATTTGTTGGATAGGGAATGGCTGCACTTTTCTTGGGATAAGAGTTGCTTACGTATCAAGTTTCTCGGGCTAAACTTAAATCAAGCCTTACGTAGTTCATCTCTCTCTATTTGTAGATGTGTGTCTGAACTGTTATGGATTGCAGATCCATCTTGTATGCTATCTTGATGATTTGCCATTACTCTGATGTTACAAGTGACTCCTTGATTGTTGTGTTGACTGAGCTCCAGGATTACGCTAGTTGATATCTTTCCATGTATGGTTGTAACTGCTATTGGTAACGACCTGGGTGTTGGGTCATTAGTACGTTCTGATATTGTGGGACGAGCTGAGGTAAGACGTCCTACCTTGTGGACACGTGCTTTGTAGTGTGGAACGGAGGGTACTTACACATCCCCCTTTATCCATTCTGTGGACAGCAGTTGCATGGGATAAGAACGGTTTAAAAAGTAAAGTTTGAAGGCACGTGTCTGACAGCTGTTTTGTTTTGAATTTAGGTTTTGGGGAATGTGCGAAAACTATTGGGTGGGAACTGTTGTGGGCCCAAATTTATGGCAATTTTTGGGCGAGTAATGATTTAAGTTTTGGGAACACGAAATGTTTTGATTGTCTCGAGGTGTTTGGCAGTTGAGGGGTTTTTGACTTATACAAGATTTTTGTTTGTTCACTTTTTAACCAAAGGAAAAAAAAAGTGCGGGAGTAAAGAGAAAAGAAAGAAGAAAAAAAACTTCTCGTCCTTCTTGAATCGGGGTTAAGTCTTTCCACTTTAAAAAATTTGAGCTTTATTTCTTTCTTTGATTGTGTCATGTCTATGACTAGTGATAGTATAAGTGGTGAGGTTGAAGTTGGTAAATGGAGAGAGAGAACTGTAAGTGAAGAAAGTGAGGAGAAGGTTTGTAGTGGTGATGAGGCTTTGTCGTCTTCCTCGTTGGAGATGGTGGATGAGAGGAAGCCTAAGTCGGCTGAATTATTATGCCACTTTGAGGAGGGAGTTTGGTTGGGTGAAATCCGACCGGTCATGTCTGATCCGGCCGGGGAGAAGAATTTGTATACTAATGACTACGTTCTTTGGGGTGGAGGAGTAGTTATTTGTTATGGGCGGATTGAAGGCTGGGATGATCTTGCCCTTTTCCCGCCTCTTCTTATAGAGGTGTTGAACTTTTTTGGAGAAAGCCCCTTGTCAGCTCGTGGGGAACAGGTTGGAGGGTTCTCCATGTGTTGGACTTGTTGAATAACAGGGGCTACAACATCTATTTAAATGATGTGATTGAGCACTTTGTTTTTAGGAGATCGGGTGTTATGAACTTTAGTTTTCATGTTTATAAGGGGAAGTCTCCTGTTATTGTGGGGGTGAGCAAGGAGGACTAGAGTCGTAGGCCGTTGTTGGCTGCGGGTAGATATTGTCCTCCTGACTTGGAGATTGATAAACGTGTTGTACATTCTCATGGTAGGTCGTTGGTTGTAGGTCGTAATGTGTGTGTTTTATATTATAATTTGGATGTTTTGATTTATTGTTGGGTTTGTTTTTGCAGAGGTTTCTATCCCTTCTCGTACGAAGAACAGTGTGATTGAAAGGTTTGCTTGTTTGAGTTTGGAAGATAAGCAGGCTTTGCTGGGTGAGGTTACGCATTACTTTAAGAGGCGTGGAGGAAAGAAAATCAACCGTAAGAGGCTGGAGCAGAAGGCTAAGGCTCGCTAGGTGGTGGTTGAACTTTCTGATTCTAGCTTGGAATCTGCCATGGAGAGGGAGAGTCACAAGAAAGCACCTGTTTCTGAAGTGAAATGGAGTTGAGGAGTTGGTGACAGCCGTTCTGGTGGAGCTAGGATGTCTAATGGGGTCGCTGAACACCGTTCTGGAGCGGTGAGGGCGGCTGGAGGGGTGACGCCTTCCAGACGTCCTGAGTTTGGTGATGCAAATCATTTGCTATCTCAATGTTCTGAGTTGGGTGATGTAAATCGTTTGGCACCCCAACGTTACGAAGCCGGGGGTGGAGGCTCCGTGTCCAATCGCTTTCTCCTCTCTGGTGATCTGGATCGTTACGATCCAACTGCTTCACCTCTGGAGATGCTAGTGCTAGAAGTGCTGGTGGTGCAGCAGGTGGCAGTGTTGGTGGGGAGGGTGATGCTCCCACTTCATTCTGAAAGCCTAAAATGAAAAGGCGTTCCGAAGTGGTTGAGTCGGAGGGGGCTAAGAAGGCCCGAGTTGGATCTGGAGACTGACCTGGTGCTGTTGTAGGTCGTTTGTCTTCAGGTCGGGCTCCTCTTGAGAAGATGTGCTTGATTGATGTGGCTGCTGATGTTGGGGCGATTGAGGCCCGAGGTAAGGAGAAAGTTGGTGATCTTGAGAGCACATTCTTGGCGAAAGGTGGGCAAGGGGTCAGGAAGTACGGACCCCGTAAGAAGAGTGATAGTGACGTCCTTGATAGACTGGTTATGTATGAGGACCCCTACAGTCTGCTGCCAAAGTTTGTTGTGAAGGGTGCCTTTAACTTCAAGTCTCCTTTGGTTGGTGGGGCATTGTTGGAGAGTATTACGCTTGTCGGGGATAGGCGCAAGCTGGATGGTAAGGGTTTGGATGTGAACTTTGTGGAAATGGAACGGTCGTTGTGTTTTGTGAGTATTCTTCCGTTATGAGCTTGCTCCTTTTTGGTTTTGTTGATTTTGATCCCTTCTAATGTCTACATTTGTTGTCTTGTTTGTTAGGTTCTGGCAATGTATCGGAAGCTGAAGGATATGGCGTCTATCTCCGACTGTTATAAGAAGGAGCTGGATGATAACAAGCAAGCTTGTAGCCTACTGGTGGCTGAACAGCAGGTGGAGAGAATGGAGGTTGCAGGGCTGAGGGATCAGGTGCAACGACTTGGTGGTCAAGTGGCTCTATTGCAACCCATTGTGGATTCTGCAAAGTTGGAGGTTCAGCAATGGGTTAACGAGTGTAAGAGGCTGCGCTCCGTTACTGAACGAGCTGAGATTACATACAATGACTTGGTGGATATGGTGGAGAGTGGTGATGAGTACGTACTGTTGGATGATTATCTTGAGGCATTGGATAAGTATGATCGCCTTAAGATGTCTATTGAAACTGGGGCAGCAATAGTGTCTGCTGCAGATGCTGGTGTAGATGCTAATAGACCATCTGGTCTGCCATCTGACCAAGTCGTTGTGCTACCGGTTGCTCAAGCTATTCTTTCTGTTGTTTCTGAAGTTGATGTTAATTAGGCTACCAGTTCTGGTGTTGCAGAGGGCGTTGATCTGGACCCTTTGAATGTGGATACTCTCTTTGTTTGAATTAATTCTGAACGTCTTGTGCTTGTCTTTGGATTGGGAGGTCTTTGAATGTCTTGTTCTTGGGTTGGGGGGTCTGTGAGTAATACTTAAACAACTTTTGTTCTTGATACAGATACAATATTATTAATTTTTTGATGGGGATACTTAGGTAATTTTTCTAGAATAACCTGGGGGCCTTGGTATCTAACCGATTTTGTATTGAAGTAGAAATGTCTAAATTACATACTTGTTGAAGTTGGCTCGAAGTATGCATGTTGTTGCTTTTGTTGCTACTAATTTGTTGTTTGACGACCTGTGCTGCATAGTGTTAGTCCTGATGTACTGCTTGATTTTGTTAGGTTGTCTTTAAGGTACAGGTCATAGAGCGTTTGAGTACGACCTGATGTCTTTGCGTAGTTGGCACGTAGGCTTCGTCTTGTGTCAGGTATATGCCCTGATTCGTTCCTTTTGGGGGAACTCCTGATTAATATAATTAGCCTTTGAGTGGCCATTATATTTGAGTCTGACTTAAACCCTTTGTGAGGTCGTAAGTTGACTTGGGGTCCCTTTGGGGGTCCCCTAGATTGGATTTGTCTGATAATTGGCCTTTGAGTGACAATTACAGTTGAGCCATACCTAACCCTGGTGTTAGTGTTAGGTTGGTTTAGGGTCCTTTTGGGGGACCTTGATTTGAATTGAATGAACTTAACCACTGCGTGGCTGTGGTTGTTGAGTCATTCTTAACTCCATATTTGTTATCCGTCCTGACATTGTGATGTCTTAGGTCGGGCTGCGTAGTGTGAAATGCAAGGTGCTCATGTAATGCAAAAATGATAGTTGCACTCAACAATGTTGATGAGATTTCATTCATATTGACTTATGTACTTGGAGAAAAACTTATTGATAAAAGCGTTTAAGGAGAGTCAGATTCCAAGGTCGGGAAGCCTATCACCGAGTTGGGTTTTGATCCATATCGCCATTTCTAACGACTTTGTCAACAATGTAGGGCCCTCCCATGTTGGGTCAAGCTTGGCTGGTGCTAAAGTCTTTTTTGAGGACTAGGTCGCCAGACTTGGAAAGATCTTGGGGCGACCCTCTTGTTGTAAGAACGTTGGATTGTTTGGTGGTACCGAAGCTAGGGATATTGCGGCTGCTTCTCGTTTTCTAAGAGATCCACTTCTTTTGTCAAGATGTTGTCATTGACTCCTGATTCAACAATGTCAGAATGTGTAATTGTGATTGTGAGTTTTGATGGTATCACTACTTCCGTTCCGAAGCAAAGTGTGAAGGGAGATTCATTTGTACTGGATCTAGCTGTTGTTCTGTATGCCCATTGAATGTTTTTAGTTGCTCTGGCCATTAGTTTTTCTTGCTTTCTAGCTTCTTTTGGAGGTTCTCTTTGATGGCCTTGTTGGTGGACTCTGCTTGTCCATTGCTTTGTGCATATCTAGGTGTAGAAAATGCTTGAGTGATGCGCCATTTTTGTAGAAAATCTTTGACTTGAGTTCCAGCAAATTGCGTTCTGTTGTCCATGACTAGGGTGTGGGGTAGACCAAATCTAGTGATGATATTAGTCTAGATGAAGTTGATTACGTTGATTTCCTTGACTTGGACTAGTGGGATTACTTCAACCCACTTGGTGAAGTAATCTGTGGCTGCTAGGACGTATTTGAGCCCTGATTTCTTTTGCGGGATGAATGGTCCCATGATGTCTAGCCCCCCACATGTGGAACGGCCATGGGCTAGCTATATTGATCAATTCCCTTGCTAGACTTAGGTGATTGTGGCCAAAAGTTTGACATTGGAGGCATTTAAGAACGTACCTTTTTGCCTCGATATGCATGCCTGGCCAATAATATCCTTGGGCGATTGCTTTGTGTGCCAGTGATCTTGCTCCTGTGTGGTTGCCTTATTCACCTTTGTGGATTTCGTCGAAAACGAGTTGTCCCTCCCTTGGAGTTATGCACCTTAGGGGGGGTCCTCTAGCAGATTTGTGGAACAGTCTTCCATTGATCACTGTGTACCTTGGGGCTTGGAGTTGGATTGCACAAGCATGTTTTGCTTGAGGAATGGGCCTATCCAAGATTGGCTGATTTCTTCTTCAGATGAGGGTTGGAAATCTATGAGGGCGCTTGATACTTTTCTTTATGGTGCCTTGTCATTCGAATGTCAATGTAGACTGTGGTTGGACATGCCTCTTGTGTTTTGGAGGCTAGGAAAGCCAAGCTGTCTGCATGTCTGTTGTCCTCACGAGGAATATGATCTAAGGAGAACGTTTTGAACGAACTGATTATGTCATAAACGACTTGAGCATACTTTGCCAAGTTTGCTCCGTTTGTGACATATTCTTTTGTGATCTGCTTGACGATTAGCTGAGAATCGGTGTAAGCTTTAAGCTTTGATACTTATAGTTGTTGTGCCATTCGGAGCCCTATGATCAACGCTTCGTATTCTACTTTGTTGTTGGATGTTGCGAAATCAATTTTTATTGATTTTTGTAGCTGGGCTCCCTCTGGTGAAGTTAATACAGCCCCCAGTCCACTGCCACTGTTATTGCATGCGCCATCTACGTGGAGGTGCCATATGTCTAGGGTGGCTTGTTGATGGAGTGATGTGATTGGCTCGGGTTCCCAGTTGATATTTTCGACAGGGAAATCTGCCAAGAACTTAGCAACGACCTGGCTTTTGTGAGATGTTCTGGGAACAAACTCGATGTGATGTTCTCCTAGTTCTTCAGCCCATTTGGCCATGCGGGCTGTTTTGTTGCTAGAACTCAATACCTGTTTAATGGGTACGTCAGTGATGACCTTGATGTTGTGAGACTGGAAGTAAGGTCCGAACTTCCAAGCTGAGTAGAGTAATGAAAGCATTGCTTTCTCCATCGGGGAATAGTGCTTTTCTGCATCTGCCAACATCTTGCTGGTGAAGTAGACTGGCTTCTCGACTCTATCATGCTCTCGAAAGAGAACTGAGTTGATTGCGAAGTCGGTCGTTGCAAGGTACAACCCTAGTGTTTCTCCTTCTTCTGGTTTGGACAGGACGGGTGGAGTTGATAAATAGGCTTTCAGGTCGGTGAAGGCTTTGTGGCACTCGTCTGTCCAAGTGAAAGTTGCTCCCTTTTTGAGTATTTGCAAGAATGGTCTGGATTTGTCAGATGCTCTTGAGATGAACCTGTTGAGGGCTGAAACCACGCCAGATAACTTGTAGATTTGTTGCTTTGTGGTTGGTTCTGGCATTTCAAGGATAGCTCGTATCTGTTCTGGATTTGCTTCAATGCGTCTTTGTGAGACGAGGTAACCTAAGAATTTTCTTTAGGCTACTCCAAATATGCATTTGGCTAGGTTGAGCTTCAGCTTGTTTTGGCGAAGTCTTTGAACATTTTTGTGACAAGTCTTTGGTAGGTCGCTCCTGTATTCTTCAAGCCGAAAGGTAGGACGTTGTAGCAGAACGTACCTTGCTCCGTTATGAAGGACGTCTTTTCCTGATCTTCCTCTGCTAGTGGTATTTGGTTGTATCCACTGTATGCATCCATAAATGACAAAAGCTCATGGCTGCAAGTTTGATCTACCAATATGTCGATTCTTGGTAGGGGGAGGCTGTCCTTTGGGTAGTGCTTGTTGACGTTGGTGAAATCTATGCAGAGTCGTACCTGACCGTTCTTCATTGGAACGGCTACTATGTTAGCAAGCTAGGTCGGTACTCGACTTCTCTGATGAATCCCACATTTTTGAGCTTTTCTATCTCTTCATTGATGGCTTTTTGAAACTTGAGTGCTAGCTTCCTAGGTCGTTGTTTGATAGGCTTAATGGTTGGATCTACATTTAACTTGTGGCAAGCGACCTGAGGGTCGATTCCTGGCATATCGATATACGAATAAGCAAAAACATCTTTATTGAGAGATAGAAATTTGACAAGCTGCTCCTTGAGCTTGGGGTCTAAGTCAGCCCCTACATATACAAACTTTTGGGTCATCAGTTGTGCCCAAATTGACTTTTTCTCCTGGTTATGTTTGAGCTTGTTTTCCTTTGAGCTTTTTTGATGCTGCTACTGGACGGCTGGATGTTTGAGAATCTTGCCTCTTTGGAACGTCCTTGGTTTAGACGACCTGAGGCTTGGGTGAGGTCGTAGTGCTGACCTAATTGCATTGGTGAGCTTCAAGTTGGTTGCTTCTGAGCTCCATGATGCCTCTGGGACTAGGATATCGTAGGACCTGGTGTAGGATTGATGGAATAGCTTGAATTTTGTGGATCTAACGACGTCCTAGAATGGCAGTGTAGGACGACCTGACATTGATAACACTAAAGCGTGTTGATGTTTTGACCATGTCCTCTTTTTCGCCAATGGAGACTGGTAGGATTACGTCTCCGATGGCATCTGTACGATCTCCGTTGAACCCATAGAGCGGTGCATTGGACTCTATCATCATCGAGTCTGGCAAGTGCATGTCTTTGTAAGTGTGATAGAACAGTATGTCGCATGAGCTCCCTGGATCGATGAGGACTCTTTTGACCGTCCAACCGTTGATCTTGACGTGCACTACCAATGCATCATTGTGAGGTAGGCACACCTTGTCTAGATCTTCTTCTGTGAATGAAATTGCCGTTGTCTTCTTAGGGTTGGTGGGGTTGACTATCTCGGCTTTGTGTGAGAGATGGTAGATTTCTTGGATTGCTCCCACTCTTCTGTGCTTCTCCCGACATGAGGTTTCGTCGTTTTAGGTGTCTGTAATCATGTTGATTACTTTGTCCTCATCTTGGTCAGAGGAGAGCTGTCTCCTATTGTGCCTTGACCGACCTGGAGACTTAGATCGTCCTGTTGATCTGCCTCTGCTTCTGTTTCTGTTGTTGGTAGGTCGTTCATTGCTGCGGCTCCTACTTCTGTGGCGTTTGGCATCCAACTTGTGCCTCGATCAGATCGCTTTCTGGCAAGAACTCTTTTAATTTGCCTTCCTCCACTAGGTCTTGGAGGTAGTGTTTGAGCTCCGACAAATCATTGGTATCGTGGTGGTGGAGTTTATGGAAATGACGATATGGACTCTCCGGGTATGGCTATTACCTTGTTGATGTTTGGTTTGAAGTATGGCGTTGTGTAGATCTTCTTCAGGATTTGACTTGGCATCCTAGAGAAGTTGGAGAATTCCCTCTTTGTGAATGAGGGTTTGCTGGCGTTGGATCTCTTGTTGTTGTTGGTGTTGTTATTGTTTGAATATTACTTGATTTCCTTGGGATCCGCTCGTTCTTTGCAAGGACCTCTTTGCTTTAAACAGCCATCCACTTTTCGTACTTGATGTATTTGTGAACTCTGTGATACAGGTCGGCTGAGGTGTCTGGCTTGTTGCACATGAGGGACCCTGCTAGGTCGGAGTCGTCCAGGAGGGTGTTTGTGAATGCAGAAATTGCAAAACCGTCACTGAGTCCTGACTCCAGCGAGAGTAGGTCCTTCTTAAAACGTCCTAGAAAGGCTCGGATCATTTCGCCATGAGCTTTCTTGAATTAGAATAGGGAGTCTAGGTCGGCGCGATTTTTTATGTTGTGGACGAATTCTGCTACGAACATCTCAGCAAGGCTGTCGAAGTTGTTAATCGAATCCGGAGGGAGTGTGCAGAACCAGTCTATTGCTCAGTCCTTTAAACTGGCTGGAAAAAGTTTGCACTTCAGGTAGTCGTAGTCAGGATGGCTGTATAATGCTAGGATTTGGCTGAAACGAGATACGTGCTCGCCTGGGCAGGAGGTACCATCGTACAATGGGAACTTTGGTTGAATGAACTCTGAAAGAGGTTGTTTGTCTCTGATATCTTGGATGAATGGTGATGCTTTGTATGTCTCCAACATCTTCTGAGCGATCTGGATCGTGCTAGCTCTTTCGCTTGACTTCTCTAGTTTTTGCGTGAAGTCTTCTAAACGTTGATTAGTAGTGTTGGCTAGGGCTGCAACAGTGTTGTGCTCCCCGCGTGGGTGCCATTGTTGGTGTTGGAGTTGGCATTCTCTCGCATTGTCTGGTTTTCCTGTTGCAAAGTGATGAAGGCTTCTTGGAGTGTCTTCATCTGGTCTGCCAATGCTTGTAGGTTGGGTTCCATTATACTAAACGTATATATCTAAGTCTTATAAGAATTCCCTTCTAATTACGTGCCAATATTTATATTCTTTACACACTACTCACGTCAAATCTTAATTAGATACTGACAAACAAAGTTATACAATTTTCGACAATATTTTGTTACTACATCTATCCATATTCTTAAATATGTGAAAATCGAAAAAGTCGAAGATTCCACGGTCAATGGTCAAATGGTCAATTGATCGGCGGTCAATGTCAAAGTCAAACTGTCGTTTCCATATTCAACAGATTCAGGGTCATAGCCCTGGTTCATGGCTAAGGTCAAGGTGCATGGCTCTTGGGCTCATGACTAAGGTAATGGTTCGGACCCAACTAGCCAAGCCCAAACCCAAATCTTAGAACCTAAAAGTCTAAATGTTGAAAGACCCATTTGGATCTCTATTAAGTCCTATAGGCTGCCCCAAATAAAAATTAGAAATTGGCCCCAAACAATTCAGTGATCGGGCCCAAAAGAAGTAAAATAAAACTGGCCCAACCAAACAACTTAAAATCGGGCCCCAAAGATAAACCAACTAAGGCCCAGCAAAACAAAACCCATTAGCTTTGGCCCAAGCCCAAGCCCAAACCGACTAACAGTGTCATCTTCTTCATCAGCTCCCACCAACCACCAAATCGGCCACCACCAGCCACCACTCGTCCTCCCCTCTTAACCCACCGATTTTAATCCTCATAGAAACCCCTACAACTTTAACAAAACCAAAAACTCTAATTAATACACTCGAAAATCACTCTCACAGATCTCGACCTCAATTCACCACCATCCAACGGCTTCCCATAGCCCCACTCGACAGCCCTCACACACTCAAACACACCCCCTTCAATCAATCATAAATCAACCAACACAATCAATCCGAAAAACAGTTCAAAATATTTTATAGATTATGTTTGAGCGGGCCGCCATTAACGCGTCCTTCCAGCTTCAAACTCACTCAAACCAGCGTCAATACCACATTCCCAACACTTCACCACAACCACCTAACATAACACAATTCAAATAATACCTTTCCAGTCATAAACTGGGCGATTTTAAACTTGGCGATTTTATCTGGGCCGCCATAAACAGCTTGCTTCAAGCTTCCACCAGCGCCCATCTCCAGCACTCACACACTCTACACTAGTTACCCTATCACCAACAACCCATCCCAATCACAATTTAATCAATCCACTTCAACAACACAGTATAACAAACAATATACAGGACAATTGTTTGTTTGGGCTCACGCCGCCGTTAACGGGCCCAATCAAGCTTCGACAGTTCAATGTCGATTTTCGAGTTTTAACAACAATAGTTTAACAAAATTTAACAACGACAATTTAACAAGTGTTTAACAACGACAGGACAAATAATAATGACAGAAGAATGAGCCGAAAAGCGGAAACCTTGAACAGTAAATTTAGACGTGAAATAGAAAACTAATCTACTCACCTTAATTAAAACTCGACGAATCCCTCATCGTCCGAATTGTCGCGCTCCAACCCTCTAGCAAACGAGCCGCCTCCATTTTTATTTTATTTTTTATCTTCAAACCCTATTCTCTATAAAAATATGTATATGTACCTGGGTTAGAAACCTAAGCCCAACACAGACTCGGGCCCAGAAATTAGGCCCACATATCCCAAATCCAGTCCAACAAATTTTAAATAAATAAATAAATAAATAAATACATATTTTAAATACGGGCGTTACAGCTATACACATCTCAAAAGAATCTCGTCCCGAGATTCGGAAGTAAAGTAATCTATACGAACAAATAACGTTGGTTATTAACTTAGAACATACACAAGAATGTACTGAGATTAAACTTAAACATGATAACGTTGATATTAATTATTTTAAATAATTCCAAAATATATGTCCTCATGCCATTACAAAATCTATTATAGTTTACCTGTCTATATTAAAACAAATTATTACTGTCACTTAAACACCAGATAAATATATCATTTCTCATAACATGCAGCTTCTTGACACGTAGCAACCTCTACGAAAAATAATATTCTACTTAAACTAATCAATAATGTGAGGTAAGCTCATCTCTGCATAAAACATTAGGGAGTTTTTCATTATCATGCACCAAAGAAAAATCAGTGCCCTAGTACACTTAAAATAAAAATGACTCATGTCATTAATACTACAATAAAACTTTATATTTACTTTAGTCATACTATCAGAAACCCTTTTATTTTATTATTTTATTGTATCTACAAATATTATTTATTTGCATTGTTAAACAAATTATTAAGGAACTCTAACTCAACTTCATGCAACTATGATTCATCAACACGAGAGGAAGATAAACAATCAAATCTATAATACTCTCATTTCAGCAAAACAAATGAATCATATATAGCTATAGAAATCAGAAATATTAAATTTAGAACGACTATCAAATCCTAATTCAGGAATGCAACTGGATCAAATATAACACGTATTCAAAAAATAATTTTTCATATTCATCTATCAAAACCATATAGACTTAAACAAAACAATTAAGAATAAATACTCGTCGTTCATTGCTATTATTATTATTACTAATTATTTTAAACGGTGAAAAGATTAAAAAATTAATCTCCATATACAATGACAATTAAAATAAGACTTGCTACCGTATAACACGAATTTAAAAATTTTAAGATAATACAAACCCACTTCTAAATATATCACCCACAACAAGTTATATTCTCAATATACTATTTATGAACAATAAATCAAGGCATATGTTTTAAGAATACTCGAATATGCAAAAATCAATGTGAAATGAATGTAACAATAATAATCCATCATGTCATAATTTATAGGCACGAAACACACTTACAAGACAAAATAAAAGAATCCATTTGTTGTTGAAATAAGATCATCATTATTTTAAGGCATCCTCTATAGCAATCCCAATATAGTTTAAGAATAACAATTATCATAATTATTTTAATTAAATCATGAATAACATGACATTAAGAAAACAACTTTTCACATGTCAAGTTTGGTGGTACAATAGTATCATCATATACCCATGGTAATAGTTTATTTATATATAATAATATAAGAAATCATGTATACGCAAGTATACACATCTCAAAAGGAATGCACATATATTTTATTTATTATTCTGTCTATTTTTAACTAATCACACCTCTAACAAATTAATTTCTTATACTTAAAAACATTATTCATCTATTAAAGTGTACGAGTGAGGCGAGATAGTTCCTCCAACACAGAGGCAATTAGTTCCTTACTTAGTACGTCACAAAGTCATCAGTTAATACAGCACATTCAATATAGATTAAAATATCTCCTTGTTTCTTGAATAATAACATAACACTCAAATACAAAGTTCACAGATAGGTTGTCATACTTAATCAATACTCCATGTGAAAACGAACACCAACAATAAAACAATATTATAGCAGCACACATCATTTTGATCAAATTCGTTACTAAGTAACATCCTACAAAGGTAACTACTCCTCTTATGATAAGGAAAAATAAAAAAAACATTTCATATCCACTCCACAAGTAACTAATATAAATATACACATTACACATATAAACAAATCTAGAAAAAATATTGACTCTCTTTATTTCTGTATCTCTTTTTTTTTCTTTGTAAAAATAAAACGACTAGCGGAAATAGTTTTGAAAATAATACTTCCTAAACACTACCCATAAACCACGATCCGAGAATCACTTAGACTCACCTAAGTCTAAGCTAACCAAATGCTCTGATACCAAACTGTCACACCCCGAATTTCGACAGAATTCGGAAAAAAACAATATTTGTTCCCGACTCTTCAATTTTCGAGGTGTGATGCACTCTCAACTCCCAAAAACCCATAATCAGTTTAAATATGTGGATAATTAAAAACCAATAAGAATTTCACATTAAACAAAAGTCCTCTTCATTACAAAAATTCACAAATAAGCTTAGGTTACAAATCTCTTTTCAATAACTCTTTATTTAAAAATTACAAATGAAAATACAAATAATATTGTCTCAACTGAAAATCTATATCACCTCAAGGAGAAACAAAACCTATCTTGAAATACGACACTAACGCAAACCACAGGCAGCAACCAACCTTCTTCAACACTAAACCTGTCAAGACTTATCAACTATGTTCATTTAATGAACATACTCGATAAGCAAACATGCAAATCGGGTCAGCATTATAAACAATGCTGGTATGAGTAGCCCTAAAATACAACATATACTTATACATATATTTACACACTAAATAAGGCAGTTAGTTCCTCCACCGAGGTGCCTTAACATCCGACGAATAATACAACATCCTTAAGTATAATAATTAAGATAGGTACTTCCTCCAATGAGGCACCTTAGCTTCCCAACAATAATACAATGACATTTAGTTCCTCCACTGAGGCGCCTTAGGTTCTAACTAAACTATTAACCAGCCAAGCATATTCTATATATACTTACCGCATTTCATGCTCAATTACAGTGGGTCGCCTCTACACAAGTAATTAGTTTGACCCACCCCTATGCAAAACCATATACAATCATATATTTAAAGATATATCCTTAACCAACATATTACTATAATTATATTATTTAAGGCTTTCTTTGCGTGTTCCTAAAATCACGTTGTATCTATGTCTTACTTAGTTTCCCTGGCTACCACAATCGCTTTCCAATGCCGAACATGTACATCCACATGTCTCCCCTCACATAATGAACCACTCCGTGCGTAACTACCCTAAGCGGGATGTCGCACACCAGGTAACCCTCACACGAAAGTTATTATGTGAGTACTGCTACTATTCGGCATAAAATATCACGCGTCTCATTCTAAATTTTGCGAACGGAATAATCAAGCCACCATTCGGCTACGCCAGAAGGGCCATTCAGCTTCACTGAAACGCCAGAAGGGCCAATCACATTACTTATGCCAGAAGGGCCATTCAGATTCACTGAAATGCCCAAAGGGCTAATCATATCACATACGCCCATTACTAGGGCCAAATCACATGAGTTGTGGTAGCTAGGTTCTAGGATTTTCGTTACGTAATTTATTCAGGTATCATACCTTAGTATCTCATAACCATTTCACTCTATCACGTGCCAAATAAATTATTGCACTAAGTCACCATATTTGGAAATATCTCAATAATAATTCTTGTTCTATCTCATGCCAGTATTCTTAATTGTACTGAAGCTCAACGTTTCTCGTTATAATACAATTCACATTATCACGTGCCAATACTATTCATTGCACGATATCCAAGTATCTCTATATCAAATCTCGAAACTTATTATTTCACATGAAAATCATATATTGCACTACACCATATGGAATATCTCAAGCCTTCATAAATACTACCATTCATTTAAGTAGCAACTCATAATAGTAATCAATCATGTAAGATATTCGTTCCATATATTTATGTGAACTTAATACACCATCAAAGCCCAATACTAAAGTCCATGTATCTAAGTCCGTATACAATTTAATTCTCATAAAAACGTATATATCTAAGTTTTATAAGAATTCTCTTCTAATTACGTGCCAATATTTATATTCTTTACACACTACTCACGTCAAATCTTAATTAGATACTGACAAACAAAGTTATACAATTTTCGACAATATTTTATTACTACATTTGTCCATATTCTTAAATATGTGCAAATCTGGAAAAAGTCAACATTCCACAGTCAACAGTCAATGGTCAACAGTCAACAATCAACGGTCAATGTCAAAGTCAAACTGTCATTTCCATGTTCAACAGGTTCAAGGTCATAGCCCTGGTTCATGGCTAAGGTCAAGGTGCATGGCTCTTGGGCTCATGACTAAGGTAATGGTTCGGACCCAACTAGCCAAGCCCAAACCCAAATCTTAGAACCCAAAAGTCTAAATGTTGAAAGACCCATTTGGATCTCTATTAAGTCCTATGGGCTGCCCCAAATAAAAATTAGAAACTGGCCCCAAACAATTCAGTGATCGGGCCCAAAAGAAGTAAAATAAAACTGGCCCAACCAAACAACTTAAAATCGGGCCCAAAGATAAACTAACTAAGGCCCAGCAAAACAAAACCCATTGGCTTCGGCCCAAGCCCAAGCCCAAGCCGACCAACAGTGTCATCTTCTCCATCAGCTCCCACCAGCCACCAAATTGGCCACCACCAGCCATCACTCGTCCTCCCCTCTTAACCCACCGATTTTAATCCTCATAGAAACCCCTACAACTTTAACAAAACCAGAAACTCTAATTAATACACTCGAAAATCACTCTCCCAGATCTCGACCTCAATTCACCACCGTTCGACGGCTTCCCACAGCCCCACTTGACAGCCCTCACACACTCAAACACACCCCCTTCAATCAATCATAAATCAACCAACACAATCAATCTGAAAAACATTTCAAAATATTTTACAGATTATGTTTGAGCGAGCCGCCATTAATGCGTCCTTCCAGTTTCGAACTCACTCAAACTAGTATTAATACCACATTCCATATACTTCACCACAACCACCTAACATAACACAATTCAAATAATACCTTTCCAGTCATAAACTGGGCGATTTTAAACTTGGCGATTTTATCTGGGCCGCCATTAACAGCTTGCTTCAAGCTTCCACCAGTGCCCATCTCTAGCACTCACACACTCTACACTAGCTACCCCATCACCAACAATCCATCCCAATCACAGTTTAATCAATCCACTTCAACAACACAGTATAACAAACAATATACAGGACACTTGTTTGTTTGGGCTCGCGCTGTCGTTAACGGGCCCAATCAAGCTTCGACAGTTCAATGTTGATTTCCGAGTTTTAACAACGACAGTTTAACAAAATTTAATAATGACAATTTAACAAGTGTTTAACAACGACAGGACAAATAATAATGAGAGAAGAATGAGCTGAAAACATGAGTGGAAACCTTGAACAGTAAATTTAGACGTGAAATAGAAAACTAATCTACTCACCTTAATTAAAACTCGGCGAATCCTTCATCGTCCGAATTGTCGCGCTCCAACCCTCTAGCAAATGAGCCGCCTCCATTTTTATTTTATTTTTTATCTTCAAACCCTATTCTCTAGAAAAATATGTATATGTACCTGGGTTGGAAACCTAAGCCCAGCACAGACTCGGGCCCAGAAATCAGGCCCACATATCCCAAATCCAGTCCAACGAATTTTAAATAAATAAATACGTATTTTAAATGCGGGCGTTACAAACGTCTTTCATAAATAGGACTTGCCACAAATGAAATACATATTGTTTTCCAAATCAATGGGACTTGTCCTTAAACTCAAGCTCTCACGTCATTTATTTGTATAGAACTCCCACCTTCATTAGTTTCAAGCATCAAGGGATGACTTTGGGATGGTATCATCGAAAAAGTTCCTTTCATCATGTACACTAATAGAAATAAATAAAAGGGAGTCACGCAGTAGAAAACAAATATGTATAGATATATACTTATATCATATTCTTAAGTAATAACTCCGTATACTCAAACTACGAAATTTAGAAAAGAGAGTATGGTAGCAGATCGACTAGTAGCAATACAAGCGTAGTATAGACATGAAAGTTTATGTAACACCCCAAAACCCTATAACCTTGTCAGACACCTTGACGAAAGACATAAAAATTTCAGCAGAGTCGTATCCTATGTATTTTCAACACTTCATAGACATAAATCACTACACCAGATATTCGAAAAAAAGATAGGACTACTGACGCCCTTCTTTAGTATGTTATGAGCACGCACCATGTGTGTCGTTGAAGTCCCCGTGAGGTGTCGGATCAGAACCCATAGATAAAAAACATGAGAGAACAAAAAAAATCACTTTTCACTCATTCGTTCTCTTCACAAAAATAAGAAAACCCTCGCTCTCAAATCGCTCTCGAATTGCAAATCACTCTCGAATCTCAAATCGCTCTCAAATCACTCTCTTCTCAATCACATACCATCTCTCTTCAGGTAATATCTATCACTTAAATTGATCTTTTGATTTCAATCCCAAATAAATGATTTCAATTTTAATTTTGATCACTTCAATTAATGTTTTGATTGATTTCGATCACTTCTTAATCATTACAGATTGTTCACTTTCAACTGTTTGATCATTGTTTTAATATCATCAGTAAGTAAACAAACCTTGCTTTCATATCCCTAAATTTTTGTATAAATGTTAAATGTTTATTTTGGATATGTTTTTAGCTTATTATTGATTGGTATTGGTTTTTTATGATGTGAAGATATGAAATAAAGCTTGAAATGACTTGAAATGTGTTGTCTCCTTATTAGAAAACATTAATGTTATGGTGGAAATGACTAGTAATGGTTACAAAAGTATCAGTTAGTTATAATTCAATTGCATTTTGTCAGTTGTTTGTTGTATTGTAAGTTTTAGGTTCCTGAAAAAATTAACTAATTTTAGTTTGAACTTTCGTGTGTGTTTAGGAATTTAATATTGTGTTTAGGAATTTTGGAGCTTCTAAATTTGAAATTGAATTCTAATGCTCCAATAAAATTAATGACTCGAATTAAGCTTGTTAATACACTTCTATAATTTGTTTAAGATCTACTTTTGGGAGATACTGAAAACACACAAACTATTTTGTATATAGACTACTTACAGAGAGGCGTTGTCTTGATTCTTGAAAGTTTTTTCTCATCACCAGAAAACAAAGGGTTTGTTGTATCATCTCATTTCTGTTTTGGTATTTATTCTTTTGTTTAATTTTTTTTCCTTCAAAGTGTATTTGTCTTTGAATCTATTATCGATTTAGTGTGACTAAAGAAATATGAAGGATGTTTGTTTTTCTAATTTATGTTTATACATGTACTGGGAACTAGTGATGCAATTAAAAATGGGAGAGGGGGGCAAGAGTCAAAAGGGGACAACCTTTTAATGTGGGCAATGCTATCCTTGTCTCCTAAAAGAACAAAGCATATACTGTGCTCTGTGCCTCCAGCGCTCTAAGCCTAAGCTCTGTGCTTGTCTTCGAGTTCTAATTTTCTAAAACAATACAATCTTGTAAGGTTATTCACTTATTCCCGAGCTGACATTTTATGTTTCAGGCAGTTCATACAGGTGCTGACCTTGAATCCGCTATTAACACATGTTTGGGTTACTCTGCCATGGTAAATCTGTCCAAGGAGTTCATTTGTTTGTTTAAAAGTTGTCTACGCAATTCAACGAAAAATTAAGATTTCCTGTTCCAATTTGGCAACAGGGTAATGATTTTATGAAAGGGGTCCGAGTTAATCCTATTGGAGCCTTACCATCAAGATTGCATGTAATCTGACTTCTGATAAAATCCTTGTAGACAGCTATAATCAAATGATCAACATACAACCAAAATTGATGCCGTGTTTGCTTCATGAAATTTTAATTTAAGAATATGCCATCAATAATGATAACATCTAAACTTTCATCTTGAGGATAAGAATATTGGTCCAGTGATGGAGGTTTGTCTTGAATGAGAGCTTTCATTGATTCTAATTTCAGTAATTTGTAAGAGTATCTTCCAAATATTTTTGTTACCTTTTCAGAAGTTATTTTGGTCACAAATTGAACTCCGTGCACTTCTCCTATCATATGATCTTGCTTTGGATTCAGCTGTGAGAACCACCATGGAGAGAGGATTGAAGGAGTTAAACAGTACCGATATTCCAGTTAATATTTGCTTACCCCTCTTAGTTTCGTTAACGTCTAAAAGTATTCGTTTTAAATTCTCAAGTGAAGATTATTAATTTGTTATTTATTGGACAAGGAATCATGTTCTTCATTTCCTTGATGCTTCAGAACATGTGTCTATCCACAGTCGACAATGAAGACCTTATTTAGTGCACAAAGGTACCCTTGTATTGACTTAGTTGCCTTCTTTCTTCTTATTACGTATTAAACTAGAGTATCCATACAGTGATATAGTGATATGGTGTTATCCATTTATTCACTCACTGATATTTCCAAAGAGAGTCGTACATTTTCTTGCATCTTCAAAGATACATAATGTAATTAGAACTTTCTTATCTTCACTTTTTTAAAGTTTATACCCTTTTGAGTTTATTTCGTTTGCTTTATGCTCATTTTCTATTTTTATGAGTTTATACCCTTTTTTAAAGGTATACTGTACTCCGTGCCTCCAAATACCTTAAGCTTATGAGTTTTTAACTGGTATAACGATGCAAATTGTTGAAATTTGGCTGAGTCAAGTATCACAGACCAATTCAGCCAATTTGAAAAAAAAATATGGAACATGTTAGCGTAATATATAATGGCACTTGTTAGCATTGATTTTAGTTCTTTTGAAAACAGAAGCTCTTCGTAGACAAAATCTAAGCTCTTGCCTCCATGATGTCACAAAACTCTCTTTTACATATTGTAAGTACCCTCCGTTCCACACTACAGAGCACGTGTCTACAAGGTAGGACGCCTTACCTCAGCTCATCCCACAACATCAGAACGTACCAACGACCCAACACCCAAGTCGTTACCAACAGCAGTTACAACCATACATGGAAAGACATCAACTAGCTTAACTCGAGCTCACCAACACAACAATCAAGGAGTCATTTACTTTATAACATCAGAGTAATGGAAAATCATCAAGATAGCATACAAGGTGGATCTGCAATCCGTAATGGTTCAGACACACATCTACAAATAGAGAGAGATAAACTACGTAAGGCTTGATTCAAGTTTAGCCCGAGAAACTTGATACGTAGGCAACTCTTATCCTAAGAAGAGTGCAGCCATTCCCTATCCAACAAATCATCAGGTCGTAGTCCCAAAATAACCAACATCTACATTGGTGCCGTCTGTCGGTTCGTTTCTTTAAGAAAAGAGCAACCACTCTTTTCTCAAGCCCACGAAGCTGGTAAGCAAAACCATATACGGACTTAGATTCATGGACTTTAGTATTGGGCTTTGATGGTGTATTAAGTTCACATAAATATATGGAACGAATACATTACATGATTGATTACTACTATGAGTTGCTACTTAAATGAATGGTAGTATTTATGAAGGCTTGAGATATTCCATATGGTGTAGTGCAATATATGATTGACACGTGAAATAATAAGTTTTGAGATTTGATATAGAGATACTTGGATATCGTGCAATGAATAGTATTGGCACGTGATAATGTGGATTGTATTATAACGAGAAACGTTGAGCTTCAGTACAATTAAGAATACTGGCATGAGATAGAACACGAATTATTATTGAGATATTTCCAAATATGGTGGCTTAGTGCAATAATTTATTTGGCACGTGATAGAGTGAATGGTTATGAGATACTAAGGTATGACACCTGAATAAATTACATAACGAATATCCTAGAACCTAGCTACCACAACTCATTTGATTTGGCCCTAGTAATGGGCGTATGTGATATGATTGGCCCTTCGGGCGTTTCAGTGAATCTGAATGGCCCTTCTGGCATAAGTAATGTGATTGGCCCTTCTACCATTTCAGTGAAGCTGAATGACCCTTCTAGCGTAGCCGAATGGTGGCTTGATTATTCCGTTCGCAAAATTTAGAACGAGACGCGCGATATTTTATGCCGAATAGTGGTAGTACTCACATAATGGCTTTCGTGTGAGGGTTACCTGATGTGCGCCATCCCGCTCAGGGTAGTTACGCACGGAGTGGTTCATTATGTGAGGGGAGGCATGTGGATGTACATGTTCGGCGTTGGAAAGCGATTGTGGTAGCTAGAAAAACTAGGTAAGACATAGATACGACGTGATTTTAGGGACACGCAAAGAAAGCCTTAAATAATATAATTATGGTAATATGTTGGTTAAGAATATATCTTTAAATATATGATTGTATATGGTTTTGCAGAAGGGTGGGTCAAACTAATTACTTGTGCAGAGACAACCCACTGTAATTGAGCATGAAATGCGGTAAGTATAGAATGTCCTTGGCTGGTTAGTAGTTTAGTTAGAACCTAAGGTGCCTCGGTGGAGGAACTAAATGCCTTTGTATTATTGTTGGGAAGCTATGGCCTCATCATTGAGGAACTACCGTCTTAATTATTATACTTAAGGATGTTGTATTATTCGTTGGATGTTAAGGCGCCTCGGTGGAGGAACTAACTGCCTTATTTAGTGTGTAAATATATGTATAAGTATATGTAGTATTTGAGGGCTACTCACACCAGCATTGTTTATAATGTTGACCCGATTTGCATGTTTGCTTATCGGGTGTGTTCATTAAATGGACATAGTTGATAAGTTTTGACAGGTTTAGTGTTGAAGAAGGTTGGTTGCTGCTTGTGGTTTGCGTTAACGTCGCATTTCAAGATAGGTTTTGTTTTCCCTTGAGGTGATATAGATTTTCAGTTGAGACAATGTTATTTGTATTTTCATTTGTAATTTTTAAATAAAGAGTTATTGAAAAAAGATTTGTAACCTAATCTTATTTGTGAATTTTTGTAATGAAGATGACTTTTGTTTAATGTGAAATTCTTATTAGTTTTTAATTATCCGCATATTTAAAGTGATTATGGGTTTTTGGGAGTTGAGAGTGCATCACACCTCGAAAATCGAAGAGTCGGGAACAAATATTGTTTTTTTTTTCCAAATTCTGTCGAAATTCGGGGTGTGACATTTTGGTGATGTTATTTTAATAAAAGATTATGTGATTGGATGTACTTGTGAGATTTATTGTTTATGTTATAGTCGATTGTAGAATACCCAATAAGTGGGGGCATCTTTACGCAGGTTCAGTAGTCTCCCAAAAAGGGTGGTTTTGGGGGAATTTTTTTTTTTACGTATGAAATAGTGTTGTAACGGTGGAAAACCATAACTAATATTTGCAATGAGTAACACTTACGAAGCAACAAAACCGTTACCAAAAGAAAATTTACCGTTACAAATTTTATAAATCATGCAGTAACACAAAAAACATTACTAACATTATAAAACCGTTATTGTTGTTAGAAAAGAGTAATACAATTGAACAAAGAAAACCGTTAGCAACTATTTTCAGTTATGAAAAAAAACCGTTACAATAAATAATTCTGTAACGGTAAATAATTATGAATATTAATAACGTATTAGAATCGCCATAACTGTGACGCAAAAAAACCGTTACAAATATTTTTAGTAACAGTTTGTGACCGCTAGGTATGTCTTGTTTTGGTATAGTGGTATGAACAATGATTGTTCATACTCCAATAAGTATAAACAATGATTGTTCATACTCAAATATGTGTTATTGCTGATCATACATTATGTTGATGTATGAAGTATGAACAATGATTATTCATAGCTCATGTTGATGTATGAACAGTGATTATTCATATTATATATGCCAAACCGTTTATTATTTTGCGTCAGGAGTAAACTTGACTTTTTACCACTCCGAACCGTTTTTTATTGTGTCAAGGCCAAGGGTATACTTGACCTTTTATATACCTAGTCCTTGTGAGTGATTAAAAAAAATAGTTTTGAGAGTGATTTTTTTGTTCGATTTGTCTTTGAGAGTCCTTCTCTGTTTTTAAAAAATAAATTATCTTTGGCTCATTGTAAGGGAAATGATTATGTTTTTATTGTTATAATTATTTTAGTATTATTATTAGAAAATAGCACCAAACGACCATGGTCACAAAGTGTTAAGTGTTGGATATATAATTTAATTCATTTTTAGTTATGAAGAAACAGGAAATTTTAGTTTAACCTTCAATATATATATATATATATATATATATATATATATATATATATATATATATATATATATATATATATAGACATACAGAAATAATATACGCTACGCAATCCAAAAGCGGACTACACAATGAACTAAGAGCTGATTTTCTGGGGATGTGATCTCCACAACATGGATATCATCTCCGAAAAAAATCAACTATTTTGAACATGTCTAACTCTACCAAAAATTGAGTTCAAGTTCAAAATTTATCTGACAATCCAAAATTTTAACACTCTTTTAATAAGATTAGACACATCCGATTGAGTTGATTTTTTGTAGAGATACTATCCATGGTAGGGAGGTAATATCTACAAAAAGTCGGCTTTTAGAGCAATGTGCAAGTTCGATTTTGAATTGTATATGTCAATTATGTATATATATATATATATATATATATATATATATATATATACGGTTTGTCTAGAGTGCCACTCTAATCTCACACTTCTCTTCAGCCGTCCGATCCACCTCAAGATCTGATGATCTAACATTCCAAATTTCACCAAAAATTTCTGATATTTCAAAATTTCGTGTTATTTCAAAATCCAAAAAACACTAAATTTTGCAAAATCCAAAAAACACGAAAATTTTCAAAATCGCGAAATTGGAGAACTGTCTCTCTCTCTCGGCTTCTTCTTCTCCAAACCGTATTTGGCTTCTGGATTAAGGTATTTTTCTACTTTTTATTCGTTTGACTTGTTGTTTAATTAGCTTGGATTCGTTTGAAATGGGGATAGAGATGTTTGAAACCGTATTTGGCTTTTGATTGTTTAAGAAGATGATTAAGAATGTTGATAGAGATGGGGATGGGTGTGTTAATTTTGACGAGTTTAAGACCATGATGGGCAGTGGGAAGTTCTAATAAGCTCTACATACTGATTTTTAGTTTAGGTTATGGTACCACTGATTCCTAATTGTAGTTTCAATGGGTTTACCTAAAGAAAGTAATAAAATTTAGTTACTTTCAAAGTACTACTTGTTTTTGTTAGTTATCTATGTTGTTGTTTTTTTATTTGTTTCTTTATGGATTTCAATGAAGATGTTGCTACAACAAGGTTTCACTCTGTCGAGTTTGAACTCTATCGAAACTAGCATATTCGTGAACTCTGTCATAGTTTTGAACTCTGTCAGAGTTCAGTGAATTAGTATATTCGGTGAACTCAGTCAAAGTTCGGTGAATTAGCATATTCGGTGAACTTTGTCAGAGTTCGGTGAATTAGCATATTCGGTGAACTCTATCATAGTTTTGAACTCTGTTCAGAGTTCGGTGAACTCTATCAGAGTTTTGAACTCTGTCAGAGTTTGGTGAATTAGCATATTCGGTGAACTCTGTCAAAGTTCGGTGAATTAGCATATTCGGTGAACTCTGTCGGAGTTTTAAACTCGAGTTTTGAACTCTATCGAGGAGTTTTGAACTCTGTCGAAGTTCGTGAACTCTATCGAGTTTTGAACTCTGTCGAAGTTCGTGAATTAGCATATTCGGTGAACTCTGTCAAAGTTCGGTGAATTAGCATATTCGTGAACTCGGTCGAGTTTTGAACTCATCATAGTTCGTGAACTCTATCGAGTTTTGAACTCTTTTCGAGTTTTGAACTCTCGAGTTTTGAACTAGCATATTCGGTGAACTCTGTTAAAGTTTTGAACTAGCATATTCTATTTAACTTTTGTTTGTTCATTTGTTTTTAATGTTATTGTTTTAGGGTTCCATAGTTATTACATATTCATGTGATTTTACATTTGCATATTTTGATATTTTTTAATTTTTTCCTTCTACAAAGAAATTCGATCTATAAATGAGGTGCCCTTATTGTGGAAGCTCGATTCTTAATAGAGTCTCGAATACCCAAATGAATCTGGGCCGATCTTTACGTGTTTTGCGAAAAAATGACAAACGCTTGCCTAAGGATAAGAAATGTAGGTATTTTAAGTGGGCGGATGAAAAAATAATTGTGGAAGCTTCGTCGTCGTTGAATATAAATGAGAGTCGAGCTCCCACATTTTCCCCTAACCGAGAGTCGAGCTTCTATTTGCACAAGGAGGATAACGACCGATTCGGAAATTCACTCAATCGGAATGTTAATATTTAAGTTGTTGTTGGTCCATCTTCTCTTAGCGGTTTTGTGTATTATCAAGTGGTCAAGTTAAGGTGTTATTGGCTTAAGTTGCTTTGGATGTAGTGTGGCGTTGTCGATGATGAGTTATCCTAAGTTGCTTTGGATGTAGCTTTTGCTTTGAATGATGTTGCTATGGAGGTAACCATCGGTTAGACTTCGGGGTTTTGGAACCGTATCTTCGGAAATTCGTGTGTATTTGGTTAGTAGTTTGAATTTAGTATGTATAAATCTTGGAAGGATTTTGTATGTGTATTTGAACTCTATCAGAGAATTTGGCATGTGTATGTGAATTTAGTATGTGTCAGAGAATTTGAACTCTATCAAAGAATTTGGCATGTGTATCTGAATTTATTGTGGAAGTTCAATCTTGGAAGGACTTGCGCTCAAAGTACAATTCTTTCGAAACTTGGCATCCAAAATTTGTTTGCTTTTTTTTTTTTTTTAAATATGCACTTTGTATTCTAGTTCTTTTGTCTATTGCTTTGCTGAATCTCAATTCGTCTATTGCTTTGCTGAATCTCAATTCGTTTTGCTAAAGTTGGTCTGTTGGGATACCACTGCAGAGTGGTGTTTATACTTGGATGGAAAAAATGGCATAAGTCAAGAAGATTCGCCACAAGTTTACTCCAATTCTTTATGCTTCATTTTCCTTTCTTGGTGGCAGCCACTTGAATGTCAAGAAAATTTGAACTAATAATTGAGAATTTATCATTGCACAAGCACTTGACCATTGCAATACTGAAAATCGAAGAATTTATCATGATTTGAATGCTTACAGGATCCTCTTTGACGAGGTATGTCCGTGCATGGTATTTGGCACTTTTTTTGTGAGAGATATTGACACTATCTAAATCACTTCGGATCAAACTCTTTAAAGTTCAAGCCCGCGACTTTGTAACCTTCGTAATCTTATTATTTTTCTTCACTCTATCCACAATACTTGTGCCTCTCAACAAAATTAGTCCCAAACTGCATGGCCACACCGTTTGGACTTAGTCCCAAATGACATGGCCACACCGTTTGGACCTAGTCCAAACGGTGTGGCCATGTCGTTTGGGGACTAAGTCAAACGGTGTGGCCATGCGGTTTGATTTGAACTTGGATAAAAATGGCGTGTAATGCGTTTTTCCTCCCTCGGTGGGCCACCGTCGGAGGGCAAAACAAACACGCCATTTTTATCCAAATTCAAATCCAAACGATATGGCCACACCGTTTATAGTGTATGTCATGGCATACACTCTATCTCCACCGTTTATAGGTGGGCGTAGATACCATCCATCTCCAATCACTCCATTTGGTAGCAATGATGATATGTCATGGCAAGGTGAAATTTCATGGACCTTTGAACCGATGGGGTGGCAAGAAGGTCGTAATGATCTGGGTGCAGCGCTTAGTCCATGGGCGACTTCTTCGACTCCATTGGGTAGTCGACCAGTCTTTTCGCTGCTCGGGCTAATGATTACTCTCTCTCACAATCCCAATGGTTACAACCGTTGTGCTAATCCTTCTTATGAAACTTCTTTTTTTGGTGGTGTGACTTCTGGTGGAAGAATTGAGCTTCAAAGCTTTGTCGCTAGTCATAAGAAGTCTCCAAGATTTGTAACAATGGGAGCTATAAAGGAGAGTGACGGTGATGGTCGTAGAGTTTCTTTAGTCAGAATGAGATCCTCTATTAGAGTCCAAATTCAATCGTTATGTCAACAAGAATAGAATCAAAGATGAATCCAGGGGAAAAATATAGGGAGTTGTATACACCACCTAAACTCTCATTGACATTAGCATGAAGCCTAATCCAAATGAAAATGGCGAAAAATACAACAATCAACACATACACTATAAAGAGGTTCAAAAAAGAGCAAAACATAAAATTCATCAGAGAAAGCATTAAAACAAGACAAATCACTTGGAGAGAAACATTCGAACTCAACAAACATGCCCCCCAAAATTATTAAATCAGCCTCACTCAACTACGCAGGAAAAAAGATCTAAACACTAAGCCTTAAAGACAGACTTTATCTCCAATTTTTCCCTCGTATCTACTCATAAAATCGCAATACTAAAACACAAAACTTCATCAATACTTGTAATCCTTGACATGAAGGCCTTCTGAAGCACCATCTCCAACAGTTGCATCACCCTTGTAGGTACCAAGGGTGGCCTCTGAGTTTGCCTTACACTTTGCGAGGAAGGCAGCTGCCCTTCTCCACATTTTCCACTTTTCCGGACCATGCCTTGAGAGTACTCTCTGGAGGAGAGCACATCCAAAGGAGAATGAGAGTGACCATGGCTTCTTTCCTTTGAGCTGGTTCATTGCATTAAGGTTAATTGTGGCCTGCTCTTCATTCTCACACACCGACAAGAACACCACCGCAGAACAATTTGGGGGCATTGTTTCTTGCAAGGCACACACCGTGTATTTAGCAATGACCTCTGGGGCTACCTTCTTGGCATCGAACTAGGAGTCACCATGTTGGGCTTCAATAGAGTTCCCTTGAGCGAGAACCTTGTGGTCATTCAATGCCTTGTAACAGGCAAATAAGTACTCGCCGATCCACATCGGACAACGGTCAATGTCATGAGATCCATCAACCAAGATCTCTCGGCTCAACGATTGGAACCAAACCATTTTCTTGACGATGATGGCATACCTGGCCAAACCATTAGCATTCTCATTAATTGATCTTTGGATAGACGCTTCCCAATTGTTCCAAAAGAGACTCATCAAGAAGAAGGATACCCTTCCGGGGTGTACATTGGCAATGAGTTCATCTACAAGGTTAGAAAAAGGAGGATTATTAAAAAATTCGAAGACACAAATTAATGGATATATAATCATAGCCTAAAACCTTAAAAAGTAAATAAATATTTACAACTGATTGATTAGAAACAAACAGAAATCACTTGATTAGCAAACAAAATAAACACTGCATCATTTCTTCTATGGATAAATTGGAGAAAAAATAAAAACAAATCAAGCCAAACAAGAACTTGCGTAAGCAAAGAAAAGACATTCAACCTACACCCTGAAGCCACTAATAACAACTTTAAAACAGGCTATCTGAAATTTGCACATATTCAAGTTTGCAAATTTCCATTTTATATTAGTAACAATAAATAAAATGTGGACAGCTATGGAAATAACAATAGATAAAGATGGTCAAATCAACCATTTTCAACCATGTTGCATCCCATTCTAATGCTTTAGCAGTACTGCATGCCACACTTGGACCTCCTGGAACTGTTGACCTTGCTGCATTCTCATCCAAACGAAGAAGGGTAATTGAGAACCACAGCCAAGTAATACACTTGTAGGATAACCAAAGAAATACCTCTTGAGGTGACAATGAAACATTCATATCAAACAAATGATCAGAGCCCTATTTAGCAAAATGTTACAACTAAAGTCGCTCTAATATGAACTCCTATCTCCAACACATTAAGATTACACCTTAAATAAATCAAAACCCAAATAAAACATGACTACAAGTTTAGTTGGAAAATCATAATTTAGAGAGGTGTTTTAATTTAAAAGGCTTGGAAATTCAAGAGAGAGAGAGAAAATAGATCGAGAGAAAACCGTGCTGTTTGAATCCTTCTTAAATTCGGCACTTGAAACGGGGGTTGAATTTCTGGAGATGGTTAAGTTTTTGTAGATTTGAAAATTTCTGGAGTGGAGAAGAAGACAATGAGAGATAATAAAAAATTTCGCATTTTTTCGTTTTTAGGTTTTCGAAATAATTCGAAATTTCGCGTTTTTATCAGAATTAGATCTGATAATCTTATCCTGAGATCTAACGGACCAGAAGAAGTGTGAGATAAGGGTGTCACTATAAGAGTGGCACTCTAGACAAATCGATATATATATATATATATATATATATATATATATATATATATATATATATATATATATATATATATATATATATAATAATGCAAGTCCCATTTTGAATTGTATATGTCAATATGTCTACCATATATATATATATATGGAGAGAGATCAATATACCATGGCTTATACCATGCCCCACAAGTTCTCCCACAAGACGAACTAGAACCTAGTTTTTTGTGGATATGTCTAACAAACCATGAAGATCATCTCCACAAAATTTTAACTCATTTGATGGTGTTTAACAATATCAAAAGATGATTGTAAAATCGAAAAATCTAGACCGTTAAAAAAAATCAAAGTTGTCAAAAAAATTTAAATAGGTTATAGGTTTCCAAATGAGCCAAATTTTTGTGGAGTATCTATTCATAGTTAGTAGATCATATCTACAAAATATTAGCTTTTAACTCATCTTGTAAAGGAACATGGTATAAAAAACCATGGTAAACGGATCCCTCCCCTAGTATATATATATATATATAGATTGAAGCCAGTATTCAAAATTATTGGGCGGTTGGACTTCCAGCTAAGAGATTAGGATCTTCTTCTTAGACCCAACACACTAACATATATAGTTGGACCATATGATGTAAGCAATCCGTGTGAGGAAACAACAACGAAGAGATTGACCGTAGACTAAGTGACATCAGCAACCGTGTTAATTAGGACTAAGTGACATCAGCAACCGTGTTAATTAGGAACTAGAACTTATGAAATTGAAAAAACTATGCACATATGTGATCATGCTTCCTACAACTAAAACTGGATAAAAAAAAAAGATATGCTTATAGGATTTTGCCTGTTTTCTATGTTGATGTGGTAAATTGAATTGGTGATCAGTGTCTAAAATGCTAATAGAATGATTGGACATGAGACTGAGTCATCTAAGTGTGCACTATGTGTCACTTAAATATGGTTTCAAGCAGCATTGATTTAAGAAATCAAATCTCTTGGCCCTGGTGTTGGGTTGAATTAGCAACGCCTTAAGCAAAAGAAAATGTTCGGTTTCAACCCAATGTCCTGGCGCAGGTGATCCGGTCTCTTATTTTAATTACAAATGAATGCATGTTAAATAAACTATCCAGCCATTTTAGGTCTTCCTCCAGGCTACAACTTTATATAGTTAACGTCTTTGCTTCATTGTTTGGAAGAAGAAGTGTGCCTTTAATTTGTTGTAGAAACCTAAGGCGAGTTTTCTTTTCACTATGCTATTCTTCTTCTTCCATGGTGTAAATGAAGGAACTAATAGGGGATATTAACTCTTGTTTTTTCTTTGACCACTCTGCTATGTATATGATATTCTTTATAATCAGAAACAGATTTGCTATTGGGTCTAAATGAATTGAAGTCTGTTTTCTCACCATATTGAGTTTTGAGGAACTTATGCTGTTTTGAACAAAATTTGGATGAGAACCATTATTTCATAATTAACTGACAAGCTCTACTAGTTTATAACTTATTAGTGCGCGCAAGACAATTTTTTTTTTTTTTTTTTTTGTAAATTAATTGGCAATATAGTAGTGCAAGACATACTAATTTCCTGACCATGGTTATCTCCATATATGCTCACTGTATGACTTCTTTTGCAGCAGCTCGATCTTATATGGAAAAAACGATAAAATCTTCATTACTGGACATGTCTTCGATTCCATGGTTCTCCGAAATGGTAAACATATTTTGTTTTGTGTTTTATTTACATAAATTTGCAATATAGTGCAATTTGTAATACCTGTATCGTCTTTATCCTGAGCATTGCCAGATGAGCTCTATTGATGAAGAAGTCGCCACACAAGAGAACAAAGTTATACCTAAAGAGGACTCTCAACATCCTTTGACCTTTGGAAGTTCATCTTCTTACTCATCAATTATTGATCCCCTTAACAACAAGACCACCTTCAGTTTTACACCTATAGAGACCTCACAAAGATGCTTTGAGAGTTCAAGAAGTCATGCACTTAAGGCGCAAGACTACCGTAACTCTTTAACTACGAGGCAGTACTCTTCATCAACAACAAAAGCTGTTTCTTCTTCACCCAAGTTTGTTTCATTTGGCAGTTCGAATTTGACGAAAAATTCTCAGAAATATTATGGGAATTTAGTTGGACTTAAGAGGCCAAAGGAGGAAACTGAGTCTATTGAATACATGACCTTTGACCCTTCAGATGTTGTGACATCTCAAGGTTCCAGAGGCAGCCAGGGGGTACTTTCCACCACAGAGCATGCACTAGCTGAGAGGGTGCGACGAGAGAAGCTGAGCAAGCATTTTACAGCTCTATCATCACTTGTTCCTGGCTTAACTAAGGTGCCATATGCTAATCGATCTAGAGTTGTTTTTTTAATTACATTCATAAGATAGAATGAAGTGTCATTTTATGAGTTTTATATATACTAATATACATACAACTAAAGGCATTCTGTAATTTAATCTATTACTATTGCTTGATCAATTACATATTATAATTAAGTTATCGTTTATACGTACATAATTTTACTCAATCTCCTTCAATATTTATACTAGCTTCCGATTCCCAAAAAAGGCCAAACTTCTTTTCTAGGAACATGATGAGTACATCAACTAATCAAAATCAAATACTTAATCGATCATTGTACTATATCATTTTCCCTCTTTTTACGCGGGCATATCAGACACAAGCACAGTGAGTGCATGTCTATATATGCGCATGCTCATGAATATATTGATATATGCCTGCACTGATGCACAAATATATAGATCGATGAGCGTAAGTCAGAAACATACAACCTTTCTACGTACCAGATTATTGATCATTCTTTTTAATTCTTTTCTTCCATATTAATTTTATTGTCTTTAGTATTTAATTTGAAATTTATTCTTTGGCAGATGGACAAGGCTTCTGTTCTTGGAACTGCTATAAAGTACTTAAAGAAATTGGAAGAACGAGCAAAAATGCTTGAGGAGAAAACCACAAAGAAGAAAATGGAGTCTGTGGCATTTATTAAGAAATCAAAGAAGATTGTCAATGGATGGTATGATGAGCCATTACCCGAAATAGAAGCAAAAGTTTTCGCCAATAACGTGTTTATAAGAATTCACTGCGAGAAACACAAAGGTCTTCTAGTGAAAATTCTGGCTGAAATAGAGAACTTCCAACTAACTGTTGTCAATTCCAGTATCATGCCTTTTGGGAGATTTGCAGTTGAGATAAGTGTGGTTGCTCAGGTATTTTTTGTTCTTTACCGTAGATTACGTCGTGCATCTTGACACTATAATCTTGGATTTTAGATTGCAGAGCATTTTATACACACTAGTCAGTGGTCACTAGGGAGTTTGGACATATATGCACTGATAATGGTCTTAAGTATCATGTTTTCCATGGCCACTGATGAAATGACATTGAACTAAAATAGGACGTCAATCACGTCAGGATATGTCAATATATATGACAGTGAAGGATTTTTTTACAAAATTTACGTTTATGCTCTTCCTCAAGGGTAGTGTATTTGCTAGAACTAATTAACGCACCACGATCTTTATATATAATGAAGAAGAGATAAGAAGAAGAATAGTCTAATTATTATCCGATTAATGTATTCTGCTTCAATCGAATTCACTGATATTTGATACTTGTCGACCGATCTTTATGTTTTTATAACAGATGGAAATGGAGTTCAACATGTCAGTGAAGGATTTTGTGAGAAATCTACGTTCAGCTTTTCGTCAGTTCATGTGAATATGAATGAAAATGCCAATGCAGTAGTTCAACAGTTGCGCAGATTGAAGATTATCTTTCTATGCTTCATTCTTCTCTGTATTATAAGCTTCGTTCTCTTTGTTTTGGAAGTAGCTTAGTCGAGTCATTTTCTTTTCTGGTGTCCTCAACATATCAATGTAAAGTTAACCTTTTTTTGTATTACTTAAACATGTAAAGTTTTTTTTTTTTTAAAAGGTTATAGGGTTGAGGCAGACCCCTACCTGTTGATTAGACTTCGAAAATTACATACCTCTCTAAGAGTATGATCATTAGAGGGAGAATCTTCACTACAACAACACTAGGCAATAAGCCTAACAATCATGAAAAACCCATGAACAAACCCACTCGGGGACACACCCATAGATAACAACATAAAACACCTAACGTCTACCATTAAACAGAAGTTTATCCCTTAAGACGATCAGATGATCAATCCTTAGATGTTTTTGTGTCTTCTCAAAGCTATAGAAAAAGGTCCCACATTCATAGCACATGTATGTTAAACCAAGCGTATCATTTGAAATCTCAGTACGTAATGTATTCATCAAGGTTTTTATCTTGGAAGCTTGTTTATTAATCATAACTATGGTAGGACTACTCTCACCAGATAAGCGCTCACCGACTACATTTGGAGAGGTTTTTTGTTAGTTCTCTTTGACCTAACCGTAGTCCATTTCTCAGTTTGAGCTTCGTTCTGAACTCTTGACCTTTTATCAGGTGGAGAGATATGTTGAACTTTACATTTCATCTGTTGTTGCATGGGAGCACAAGCCTGCTCACCAACCAATGCAAGAGGTTCTGGGAAGCATTTGCAACCACAGCAGCATCCACTTAAACCATATATAACATCCAAGTCTACTGTACCATCTTCCTTTGTTAGGTTGTTATCTAAGATAATAATATAAGCAGCTTATCTAATATAATGCTGAAAGCTATCTATATGCACACAGATGATGTGAACTTATCAGAGTTTAGTTTGATTTTCTTTTTTTCTTTTTCTTTTGGCAAGTTTAGTTTGAATTAATCAGAGGTTATTTCTTTTTTTCTTTTGGCATTCTTTTGTTCTTTCAAATCTTTTTTGTCCAAAACATTGGGGCCAACCTATGAAAATGTGAATTGAATGATTGTGGATTTGAGGTGAACAAACCCACATACATTGCCAATAATATGTAACCAATACTTGGGGGAGCAAAACTAAAAAATAACCTAGTTGGAGTGTTGGAGCTTCATCTCAATCAGTTCTCTCCTCCAAGTTCATCCAAACTATCAAATATCAATATCAATATCAATATCAGTATATCACTAATATATCAGGAAACATCAAGGGCTAATGCACAGTAACAATTATTGAAGATTTAATTGAAACTAATTTTACTGGAAAGCTTGAAATTTTGACGAAAAATTATGAAGGAATTTAGCTTAACAAATGTACTATGTGTTTTTTTTTTGCTTGGTTACAAGTATGAAAAATTCACCGAAAGTATCTTAACTGTGTGAAAATTTCGTGGTTCCTGCCTATTGGAATTTCCTAAGTTGTGATACTATTGTCTTTGAGTTCAAGTGTTCAACAGAGAATACAAATGACAGAGACACGTCTGCATGCATCAAAAAAAAAAAGACACGTCTGTATGGGATCTTCGCGCTCCTTCAGTGTTCAAGTACACAAGGGCATCTCCAATGGATCTCCAATGGAAGGTGTAAACCGTATAGTGTAAAGTTTACCTTCCAAATATCAAAAAACTTTATTTTTTCAATGGGGGTGGTATACTGTAGATAATAGAGTATTAGTTGATAGAGGAGGTGGAGAATTCCCCATCTTGCTAGCTATCAGTTAATAAATAGCTCAGACTACACTTTAACCAACGTCCGAACAAAAAAAAATTCGGACGTCACTTTAAGTTACGTCCATTTCTAATTCTAAAGTTATTTTTTAACTCGGTGACGTCCCAATTTAAATTAAAGAGGGACGTCACTTTAAGGAACGTTCGATTTTAAAATCTAATTTTTTTTTTTACACTTCTCCATTGGAGAGCATTATATAGTGTGGATATTTATAGGCTATACAATAATATACAATTAGAAGTGTAAAATCTTAATGACACCTAGGTAGAGCCTAGGTGTAGGTGTAATTTTACACCCCATTAGAGATGCCCTAAGGGTATAATAATAACATCCTGTAAGTCCGTAAAAAATAATTGAATATGCCCACTGACTTTATATTTTTCCTAATCAAATCTAGCTAAAATAAAGTTAAAAAATTTCAGGGTTATTAACAAAACAAGCACAGTGCTTACTTTTCATGTGAATGTGCCTCCCTTCTCACAACTGAAGGTATTTTCATAAGTTCAATTTCCCAATTCAAAGTTTTGTACACATTCAAACCAAAAAAACAAGAACCAAAAAAAAGTTATGTACCCATAAACAAGTTTTCTAGTAAAGATAGAAAGCTGAACACGTGGTTTAGTTCTAAATAGGGGTGACTTCGGATCGGATTAACCTCCTCCGGAATTTTTCAAATTTTTTTTCGGAACCTAATATGCTAGCCAAATCCGATCCAATTTTTTTTCGGATTCAAAATATATTTCCAATTTCGGAACTTTCGGAAATTTCGGAATAACTCGGAAATTTCAGAATACTTGGTAAATTTTCAAAGATCTCTTTACTTTCAATTATTTTTGGAATATCATACGCCAATGTTCATTATAGGGAGAGAAAACTATGTCCACAACACCAATGTACCAACAACAATACGCACTTGTTTAATGAGAAAACTCATTTTCATTCAAACAAGTGATCCAAAAAATGAGAAAAGAACCCGAGCCACCAATAGCAAGCATTGCATTCTCGTTAAGGTCCGGGTATTTGTAATGTTTCAATCTTTTTTTAGGTGTGTTGAAATTGAAGCGTGAAGTGTCCGCATAAATAATCGATTATGGTTTTGGACTTTAAGTAGCTTTTACATAATATTCTATCTATTAAAATTTGGCTTTTGATTGGTCCGAAGTCATTGTATGACTCAATGATGACATTTTTCATATCATTGTTGTTATGGCGGTGTAATAATGACAAAGAGAGTGGTCCAATTCAAGTGGGGAAGTAGCGGCTAGGTTATATTTTTGTTTTATTTTTGGAAGTAAAAACTAGAAAATGAATGAACGGTCGAGATCTAATCAAGTGGATAGTGAGAGAAGTATATATTTTCGAATAAATTGGCAATAATATCGAAATTTCGAATTTTCGGATCGGATCGGATTTTAGAATTATATCCAAATCCGATCCAATTTTTTTCGAAATTTTCGAAATCGGAAAAATCGAAAATCGCCCCATGAAAACTACACCCGAGCGGACCAATTTCGGTCGGATTTTGGAAAAATCGAAATTCGCAAAAAGACACCCCCTAGTTCTAAATATGAACTTATTCCGAATAGACCGAAAAAACATCGCGAAAGAGATGAAAAAGGTATTTGTATAACAGCCAATGCTAACCAAATCAACAATGATCCTGTACTCTTTTAAATTAATATTGTAAATTGTACATATTCTATAAGACTTTGGATATGCCATGTCACAATTTGTGAAATACAATGGTAGCCGCCGGATGGGGTCCTGCGGCCCCACACCAAGCCTTTTTGTTAGATTCTAGTATATAGCCCGTGCCCACGACATTGTTTCAAATTAAGCCCAAAAACACCCTAACCAACCGAATGATAAAACTCCAACCTACAAAGCAGCCATTGTTGACCAAATCAACAATGATAAAGTAATATTTCAAATTAACATTGTAAAATGCACATATCCTATAAAACTTTCGATCTGTCATGTCATAACTCATGAAATACAATGGTAGCCGCAGGTCCTGCGAGCTCCACACCAAGCCTTTTTTATTAGATAGAGATTTAGAGGGTTTTTTTAAAAGAAGTAGTAACTAGTAAGTGCCCACTTGTGAGAGTGTCGGGGGAAGTGTGTCCCTTGGAAACTCTTGTTTCTGTATATTTTAAAGTACATACGTTGCGTATTTGGATAGGCGCAGACTATTTATATTTAACAATCTGAATTTTTTTGGAGTAAATATGCATCTCATTTCTTTAAAGAAATCTAAATTTAACATCAAAATAGTCAACCTGCAATGAACTTATTAGTACATGAATCGCATTTCATTATTTTTACCCACTTTAATCAACAAAAATCAAATTTCATAGTCAAGTAGATACACTAGATGCATAATTAAGATATATCGCCCGTAAACGCATACTGCAACGTTCTAACTGATCAAGTTAAATGATAAAAGCGAATGAAAAAAAAAATAAACAACGAAAATTTGATACTGAAAAAATAAAAAAGCACGTATTGTAAGGGAATTGAAAACATTTATAGCAATAAAAAATAGACCATGGAATTGCTACGCAGATGATCTGATTTTGGTGTATCGGTGACAAGTCACATAAAATTTATGCATCTTTTTCTTAATTTAATTTACTTTAATTATTTTTATTATTTACATAGTTTTCAATGTATTCAATGTAAAGGGCTCAGACCACTCAATGCTGCTAGTTAGATTTGATATCATTTTTAAAGCTAAGGAAAAATACTTTAAAAGTTTCGAATCAGTAAGACAGTAAATACTTTAATTGAGTATCTAGAAGTTGTCCCTTAGTGTGGGAAAGTATTTTGTTAAAAACCAAAAAGAATACTCTAGGTTATACTAATTTGACTAAATCGTAGGAGGGATCAAATTGAAGTTCCAGTTGTGATTCGAAAGTTGTTGTTTTTCAGTTTTTTTGTTATACAAAAACCCTTAAAGAAACTATAAATGATGCTTTTGGAAATCTTTACAAATACAGGTTTAGTGAGGAGATTGGGATGATTAGATAGGGTTGAGCGAGTTTGTATGGATCTAATCCGCCTACGAAGTTCTCTCCTCTCTCTCAGGAGACTTGAATCAGGTCAGACGTAGTTCCTTATTCTCTTTATATAGGCAAAGAGCCTGCGCCTCGTGCCTTCTTGCTTCAGGTCAGATCCAGGTCTTCAGGACACTTATGAGCCATGATGGCGAGTTATAAAGAATCAATAAGCTGCAGGCCTGAAGCTTTGGTCTTGATGGTTGTAATAAAAACATACGTTACCAGCCGTTATGGAGCGATAGGCCGAAGCGAGCATTATGGAGGTCGTCTTGGCATGAGATCATCTACTTGACTTGAGCCGCTCTGAAGTGAGCTCACAGGTCGAGTATGTGAGATCGGTTGGTGGTGATACCGCTCTGGGTGCGAGTTGAATAAGTTACTTGCCTGGGTAGAGTCACTATGAAGCGAGCTCTGAGGACGAGGATACTAGGTTGGTTGGCAGTTCTGTATATGTTGGACACGTGTATGATATTCATTGGATGTGAATATTACTTTCTCACACAGCCCCATCTCAGTAGGTCGCTCTTTGCGAAGGAGCGATATGCTGAGAGAGAATGATATCACGTGTTAAACAAATATGAGGATTTGAATGGTCCTGCACAGAAATAGCAACCGACCTATCTCACCAGGTCGTTTAATCAGTGAATGTCGACCTAATGTGAGTTTTCAGTGGCATGTGGAGGGCACGTGGTACGGCTGATTTGAAACGTTACAGCTGAACCGCCTCGTTTTGTGGGGAGACGTGGCACGCTAGGGCTAAATGAAATTATTACACTTCTTTTGGGAAACGAACCGGTGGCTTGCACTATACGCCTGGAGAATTGAATGGTTCGTCATTTTGCACTTTACTAGAAAACGAGAGCGTAAGGTTTGTCTTTCTTCTCTTCCATTTTTGTTTTGCGATTTTTTCTTTGATGGTTTTTTTGTTGGTTTGTGAGGTTGTTGTGGTTGTCACTTGTTAGTGTTAACTTGTGAAAGGAGAGGGAGTATGTCTGACTTAGATAATACTCGATCTAATGAGATTCGAGAGGTTTCGTTGAGTGAGGAAGTTGAAGATGTTGATTCCGAAGTCCGTGTGGTGGTGGCGAGTATATTTGGTAATAGGTTTTAAAGTCATTTTCTAGTGGTTTACCGCCTAGGGTAATAGATATGTGTGCTGTGAAAGCTTTTGTAGAGTTAAGGGAAGCTTATGATATACATGTAAGCGACCTGGAGATACACGAACTGGGGGAGGGTGCATACATGTTTAGCGATTGTTACGTACCACTAGGCTTTGGGGTAGTTATCTGTGAAGGGCAGTTACGAGCTGGTATGAGGATACCGTTCTCGAAACTTACTTGCAATTTTTTAAACTTTTGTAAGAAAGCACCGTGCCAGTTTGTTGGCAACACCTAGCGGTTGCTTAGGGTGTTCGATCTGTTGAACGATTGCGAGGAGTACCATATTGAGGTTGCTGATATTCTTGAGCACTTCCCTATGAAGCGATCTCGTGCCAATAATTTCAGTTTTTGACGACGGACAAGGAAGTCGAAATGCTCGATGGTGTAAGTAATGAGCCTTGGGAGAGGAGGCCGTTGCTGTTAATTGGAGATTTTTGTGCTAGTAGGTTTGGAGTGCAAACTAGGGTTTGCAATTTTTCTGGTATGTTTTGGTGTCTTTTGCTGTATGTTGAGTAATACTTGTCGTACTGAATTGACGTCAGTGTTCTTTGTTTTGCAGAGGTCGTTATTTCCCAGAGATCGAACCGTGGTGTGCTTGAGAAGTTTGCTAAGCTTAGTCGTTCTAAGAAGTGGGAGAAGTTGCCCGAGGTAGCGACCTACTTTGTGGAGAGGGGAGGTCGTCATATAAGATTGAAGAGGAGGAGTTAGAAGAAAGAAAAAGTTCGGTGGGGGTTGCCGACAGATCGTCTATCGAACTTGTAATGGAGAGGGAAGAGAGTGGCATCGTCACTAGGGAGGCTAGGAACAAGAGCCGAAGTGGGCCGGTGAGACCTGTAGGTGGCGGTGGGACCTCTGGAGGTGATGATGGTGTGATCAAGCATTCTGGTAGGAAGGGTCATCACCCTAGTTTTGAACTGCCGTCCTAGGAACACTCCCAGAGGCATGGGCCTGCTCTGGTGGATATAGACAAACTCAGTGTGCCAGTTCGTGTACCGGGAAGTTTGTTAAAGAGGAAAGCTGGTGCTGATGATGATAGGGCGGCCAAGGTGGCTCGTCTGGAGAGCATAATGAAGGGGGACTCGAGTCAGCGTCCTGTTGAGAGGACAATTGGGTGAACTGATGGTGGTTCAAGTTCCCGGGGTAGGTCGTTCCAAAGGGTTGACTTGAGTGATGTGGATTTGAACTCCCTCGAAAAGGAGAAAGATAGTGCTGCTGCTCCGCTTGCTGGTAGAGGCAAAGAAAAGGGTTCGAGTAAGGTTGGTTATGGCAAGGGAAAGGGCACTGCTCTCCTATGTCGATCCCGATCTTGTAAAACTTCGATGACGTCTTGACCTTCGATTGTAGCTTCCAGCCGGCTTTTATAGCGAGCTGCTTGCTGGATAGCATTGCTCTCGATGGAGATCGTCAGAATCTAGATGCCATGGGAGACCTTGCTACAAACATGAGGGCGATGGATCTTGGGTATTGTTTGGTAAGTATTTGTGTTATAGGGCTTTTTGCTTCATGTATGTAGAACGGTGCGTTGATGTGTAAGCATGCTATTGCTTTGTAGGTATTATATAGGTATCAGAAATTGAAAGAGCTGGCCTTGATCGCTGAGGCCGAAAAGGGTGAACGAGAAAAGATGAAGGAAGAACTGGAGAACGTTCGTTCCGTTCAAGTCTTGCTCCAGGCCAGTTTTGACGAACTGAAGAAGCAGCACGATTAGGTCGCTTTGGAAAAAATGGTAATGGCAAGGGCGCTGGAGGAAGCGAATGACGAGGTTGCTATGTACACTGGGTACGTGGAGAGGGCAACCGCTGTGGCTAGGGCAGCGAAGGACGCCTATGAGACTCTGTTCAGAGAGGCGAGCGAGTTGGCCAAGGATTACAACGATCTAGAGTAGAAATACCTTGCTTTACAGGTGGAACTAGAACATGGGGCTCGAGGTGCAGCAGTGCTAGACGCACTTTGAGATGCTAGAACCGTTCTTCATGTAAGTGAAGGTTATGCTCCTGTGAATGAGGTTGCCTCGAATCCCATCATGTAGAGTGCTGCTTTGGAGGTCACGCTAGAGCCCTTAGCCACTGAGAAGTTGCCAAATATTTCTTAAATCTTGTCAGCTATGAGAGAATGTTTCCTTATTTTACTTGTCTTATCTGTGATTGGTTATTCCGATACAATAGAACTGGTTTCCTGGGCTTGCCTGGGCAGTTTGCCTTTATTTACTGTTGTATGGCCTATGGTCTGATACATTAAGAGTTGATAACCTGGGCTTGCCTGGGCAGTTCGCCTTTATTATCTGCTTTATTTCGAAACGAATTGGTTTTCACCTGAGTGGTAGTTAGGTATTTATAGAGAACTGGTTTCTTGAGTTTGTTCAGGCAGTTCGCTCTATTACATTTATGAAATGCATGTTTATTTTCCTTGCTCTTGATGCCTTGAATGCATTTTGCCTGATGTTGTTGCACTTGTATATCGTTGTGTGTTCCAATTGGTAAGAAGTATCCAGGCTATGTAGCCTTTGAGCTCGATTGAGCGTCACGCTCCCTTGGAGAGCGTTCCTCGCTCAGTCACTTCTAGCACTCTAGGCTTCAACTAGTAGGGGGGTGCTAAGGGTATGTAGCCTGTGAGCTCGATTGAGCGTCTTGTTTATAGTGAGCGTCCTTCACTGGGTCGGTCCCAGCATTGTAGGTTTCCATTAGTAAAGATTGTTAAGGCTTTGTAGTTTGTGGCTCGAGTGAGCATTATGACCGTAATGAGCGTCCTTCTGAGAGAGGACATTAGCACATGCTAGCATGCGTGATAGGCAGAAGTAGTAACCTCCCCATTTTGTGGAATTTGAAAAGATGGTTGTATACGCGGCAAGTCGGTTAGGGTTCCAATGCATTTATGGTATGTCTTGGGAAGTGAAACAGTTCTCCCTAAAAGACTTTTTGTGAGAGGTTTTTAGGGGTACCGGTTTGTCATCTTCCTCAAGCTTGCTGCCAAAGTTCTTGCCAAAGCTCTATTCGAAGCTCTTGCCCAAGTTCTCTAGCGTTTCAGGTTTGTTCCAACCTCTTTTCATTTCTCTTCTTTGTGATATGTAAGCTTAGTACGCTTGTTTTGCTGAACTTTGTGTTGTCAACGGACTGTAGAATGTCGAGGGCAGATGGTGATAATTTTGACTCTTTGGTTCCTCTAATGGGAGGGGTGAGGGAGACCTCTCTGCTCATCTTGGAGGAGATTGAATTCTTGCCATGCTGTTCACGTGACCTAGGTAAGCGGAAGGCGGTCTCTTCTGACACGAAGGTCACAAAACAATCTAAAACTGTTGGTCACTCTGCTTCTGGTTTGCGCCAGCGAACTGGAGGTGTGGTGTTCAGGAAACCGCGTTCAAGGGGTGTAGCCGACCTGGGCACTCGCGATCGTGCTCTGGCGGGGAAGGGAAAAGATGTTACTGGGGAGAGCTTTGGGGCTGGTGCATTGGGGGGGTAGGATGGCGATCTGGGGAGACAGTTCATCTACGCTGGGAAGTCGGGGAAAAGGCGTGCAGTAAAACGATCTGACTACAGCCTTGGGTCGGCACCCATAGTGAACTATCTTCTGGAAGGTATTGTCTTGGATGGTGACAAGGAGATGCTGGAAGACCAAGATTTGGATAAGACTATGGAGACCATGGATATGGCTTGCGTTTGGTAAGCTTTTACTATTTTCTGGTTCCTTTTTCTTTTATTGGCATGGCGGGAGTAACATGTATGTTTTTTCTTGTAGTTTCTTACTGGGTATCATAAGATGAAGCAGCATACGAGTTATGGAAACTATGGAAAATGATGTGGGAAAGATGAAGCGGGGCCTATTGAGCTTGCGGCTACCGCTCGAGAAGGCGAGAGGAAGGAACTGGTTAAATTGAGGAAGCTACATCAGGATGCCGTGTCCAGGAAGTCATTACTGGTCAGCTCGATGGTTGACTTGGGAGAACGACTAGGAGCAGTAACTGAGTACACCAAGCAATGCAAGTCGATTGCTCGTCATGCTCAGCAGGCATATGACAGAGTGTGCCAAGATTACGCATTGCTGGAGGAAACGTACTTTGAATTGAAAAGAGAGCATGAACGTGGGGCTCTAGGTACGAGTGTGTTTGTCGTACTTGGAGATGCTAGTAATGCTCTGTCTACGAAATTGCTCCTACTGATCGAGCTACCGCGCCTGCTGAAAATAACCATGTTACTCCTGATGCTTGATTATCGCTTCCGCACTTTTTCTTCCTTAGTGAGGTTTCTTTAAATGCTTTTCTAATTTGTGAGTGGTTGTAAAACAATTGAACTGGTTTCTTGGGCTTGCATGGGCAGTTCGCTTCTTGAAATGGTTGGGGCTCGGCCCAGATACATTAAGAGATGATAACCTAGGGAAACCTGGGCAGTTCACTTTATCTATTGCTTTAGTTTTGAGATTGGGATGAACTAGTATAGTTTCCACATAAAGTGGCAGTTCGGTAATTTTAAAGAACTAGTTTCCTGAGTGTGTTCAGGCAGTTAGTATTTGCACTTATGAAATGCATGTGTACTTTAAAGTATGATCTTACTTTTTTCTGAATGCTTGTTGCATATACTTTCGTAGGCATATGACCTAGAAATGTACATCCCGTTTGTCTAGGAAGATATAGGGTACTACGAAGCGTTTGAGCTTGTGTGAGCGTTGTAGCTTAAGTAAGTGTGTTGCTCGTAGAGGGTGTTTTGCACTTAGCTGGTCTTAAGAATATAGGTCTCCAACCAGCGAGAAGTGTTAAGGCTATGTAGCCTGTGGGTTATGTAGCCTTGAGCTCGAGTGAGCGTTTTAGTCATTTAGAATGTTTAAGCTTTGGAGAGCGTTTGAGTTCGTTTGAATATTTTTGCTCTTAGAGAGCGTTCTGCACTTAGTTGACCCTAGAAATATAGGTCCCCAACCAGGGAGAAGTGTTAAGGCTATGTAGCCCTGAGCTTGAGTGAGCGTTTTAGTTATTCAGAACATTTAAGCTTTGGAGAGCGTTTGAGTTCGTTTGAATGTTTTTGCTCTTAGAGAGCGTTCTGCACTTAGTTGACCCTAGAAATATAGGTCTCCAACCGGTAGAGAAGTGTTAAGGCTATGTAGCCCTCGAGCTCGAGTGAGCATTTTAGACATTTAGAACGCGTTTAAGCTTTGGAGAGCGTTTTTAGTTCGTTTGAATGTTTTGCTCTTAGAGAGCGTTCTGCACTTAGTTGACCCTATAAGTATAGGTCTCCAACCAGCGAGAAGTGTTAAGGCTATGTAGCCTGTGGGCTATTTAGCCGTGAACTCGAGTGAGTGTTTTAGTCATTTAGAACGTTTGAGCTTTGGAGAGCTTTTGAGTTCGTTTGAATGTTTTGCTTTTAGAGAGTGTTCTATACTTAGTTGACCTTAGAAATATAGGTTTCCAACCAGCGAGAAGTGTTAAGGCTATGTAGCCCTGAGCTCGAGTGAACGTTTTAGTCATTAATAACGTTTGAGCTTTGAAAAGTGTTTGAGTTCGTTTGAATGTTTTGCTCTTAGAAAGCGTTTGATAACCTATAAAAACTAAACTAGATTACTCTAACCTTATTCTTACGGTATCAATTATTTATTTTCTACTCTCAAACATATATATTTATTCAATATATAAAGTACAGAATCGTTCCACTCTTAATCTAGTAAGACATAAATGAATTCAATTAATCAAACACAAGGAACCAATGTTGAGAACAATGAGAGTAGTGTTGTGATTTATTTAAACTAAAACTGATTTAACTAATCAATTAAAAGGTGAATTTGATGAATTGGAAGAACATAGAGGAGGGAAATTCCACCATGCAATTCGATTGGCTATTAGTTAGTTATCGAATCGAATATTGATCCCTAGTGAATACCAAGTCCTCTCGAATCAAGGTTCCATTAGCATGAGAGTTAGCTCCACCACAAATCTTTTGATGGTGGCTCTAAACTCTAGTTCATCATTATGAGGTTTATCTTTAAACACTCAAAATAATGAACTTGAAATTCTATTCTAAATAACTACTATTCTAACAAGCAATCATCCTCACATGGCTTCTTTAACCTCCTCTAATAGAGTTTTTAGCCTAGTTTCATTGGATGAACAATATCAAAACAATAAGATGAAGACATTAAATTAAAGAAACAAGAATTGAATATTAAACTAAGGGTTTTTATTGAAGGATTTAATGGAGGCTACAAACTAAATTATTTTAACCTAAACTATACTATAAAATGAGAGAGAGAGAGAGAGAACCCTAAATTATTCTAAACTAAAGAGAGAGTAGCTAATTTTTGTTTTAGCCTTAACCCTCTTTATATAGGAGAGAGTTAGGTTACAATTTCGTGCATGGGCTTTTAGGCTAGGTTATGGACCCATAAATCAAGTCCATAACCCAATTGGGTAAATCCAAGACTTTCAATTCTGGTCGTATTACTGTAGTACGTAATTTCACTAACTTATACTACTCTGATCGAGTCAAAGCCTAGACCCTTAGAAAGAGCTTTCTGAGCCGGTCATTTTGATATAAAATGGGCCTAATTCCGAGGCCTGAGTCCAAAGATATGACCTTTTGAAGTTCTGTTGACTTTTCTTCAGCTTTCTAATCCGGTTTGACTTTCACTTAACAGCTTTGACTTGGGCTTTTTAAGGGTTTTTTTTTCTCCATGAAACTTGGGCTTTCTTCATAGAACTTTCATAACAATCACTTTAGCTCCTTTTAGCGCCTACTTAGTAACGAATTGACATTTATTCAACTCAAGCCCTGAAATACACAAAAGCACGATAACAAGATTAAACTCTTACTTATTAATCACATAATTGGTCTAAAGCAATATTGTTAAAGAAACTACAGTTTTGGGCTCTTATCAAACCACCCCCAAACAGCATTTTGCTTGTCTTCAAGCAAATATGAGAAATTAGAATAAGTGACCAAAAATGGAGTTCTAACTAATCTCGTTTAAGAGTCGCATTGCATTGACCATATACAACAAGGCCTTAAACCACTAGAAATTCTCTAATGGACGAGTTATAGCCTCATGAGAGTTTTCTAGTGAAGGTACTCACAAACTTCATCTATACTACAATGACTAAGAAATAAAACTATTGTTTCCTTATTTATGTCTCAATGATCTATACATCTCACTAGTATTTAAACAAGAATGATCATTCTAAAACTTAAACTAATACATGCATAATAATCAAATCATTTTAAGATAAACAACTATATAATGAACTATGATATGAAATGCAATGGCAGGTCCGTTTCTGAAACTTTTGGGTAGCGTGCTTAAGTAGGTTCTCACAAGGAATGTGTCAAAACACATAACACTCTGATTTTTCCACTCAAGTTTGCTAACTCCAGTGTGCAGTGGGCACACGTTTCCTCACAATCTCAATGACAATCCAAGGAAGCCGAGGTCGATCAAACACATCTACCACTTACTATCACACCAACCTATTCCTAATTGAGCTAGAGGTCTTTATTAGGTGATACGGGGCGTAGGTGTTGGTTAAAGAAGGAAGAAAATGGATATTCAAAAAGGCAAGTCTAAGAAAGTAGGGTCTTCATATTATGTAACTAGAGAAAACCTTGTTCTTTTGCTTCTACACTTTGTTTCCATCCTTAGCCTTTTTATTTTGGCTTTTTGACTCATTTTATTTTATTTTTGGAGTTTTTATTTTGTTTTATTTTTCTTTTCTTTTCTTTGGATGGAAACTTCTTTTCTTTTTTCTTTTCTGAAGCAACTAACTAATTTTTGTTTACATTTCTCTTCTCTTTTCTTCACTCATCCCATTTCTCAGACTTATCCAGATAGGTAGGCTGATTTTATTTTTTCTTTTGTTTTATTGGGTAAAGGATTTGTGGTTTGTGAAAAGGCTAATGAAAAGCTCAGTGGGGTGACTAGTGGATAATAAATTTCATATAGGTATGAATTTCTGGCTATATCGATCCAAAGAGGGCCTAAATTCTCGCTTAGGATATGGTGTGGTGATCAAGCAAGTGGATGTGTGATTTCTCTACTCAAAATTTACTTCTCCCTTGTGTCCTCACTCAGATATTTCACTCTTTATGAGGCTTTTAGGCTAGATGCTCACAGGATTGTATTAAGTACTCTAACCTAGGTCTTAGAAAAATACTGCTAAGTACAATCAAAGATGCTCATACGAGATGTTCGTGAAAAGATGCAATGACTATTACCTACGTATTAATCTATGTTTTAAAAATTAAATCCCAATTCAAGTACTACGTGAGATTTCTAGACTAATATCATCATGGAGAAGGGAACAATACCATTATAACTAAGTGTATAACATAAACTTTTTATTTATATTTTTGAATTTTTGAAATTTTATAAGACAAATAATACATAATATACAACCTAATATGTGCTTAAACATTTACATCATGTTTCTATACCACCCCAAACAATTTGGGAAAAGGGGGTTCATGAAACAATTCAATAGCACAATTAAATTATGTAACTAACTAATTTTTATGATTTTTAACATTTTATGAATAAAAGTGCGTAATTTACATCCTAAAAGTGTCTAATTTTTGCAAATGTTTCTATCCTACCCCCAAACAATCGAATGCTTTGTCCTCAAAGTGTAAAGAGATAAGGAAAGAATTTACCATAGAAACGTGGCAACAAATTGGCAGTACCTGTAACAGAAATATTGTAAAGAAGATATGATAATATAAAGTACAATTAAACTGTTACATACTAACTAACACAAACTCTACTAGAGTAAACATGACAGGCAAATGGTGGCAAAAAGATTTGAAATAAAATACCAAAATACGCCACCCCCAAACAAAATTTGAAACTCTTTTGAAGTTTGAAAATTTTTGTGGCCTATACTCCATTAAGGTGGTATTTTACAAGAAATTATATGGGTCTTTTAAAGTCAGATTCCCTTAGACTTAATGTGGGGTCGTTTTAAGTCAGATTCTCCTAGACTGTGAGCACCCCCAAACAAGCAAGAACTGGGGTGACACAAAATGGATGATGCGTGGTCAACTATAAACTAATAGCCGAAAGAGTTGGGTGTCTAGCCATAAAAACATGATACTAAATGCACCCCCAAACAAAATGAAATTGTATAATTGGAAGCAATTATGTAGAAGAATGAAAGAAAACTTATGTAACCCATCAAAAAACATATGAATACCATCATGTTGTTGCTATTTTAAAGAGTTAGAATGACCCAAAATATGAATTAGTGATATTTTAGGTGAGAAAGGAATGAAGTATGGATTTTGATGTCTTTCATGAGGCTTAGATGAGAAAAAATAAGACAAACTAGGTTTCTCACTACACTCGGTCAAAGCTTGCCTTTCAACTATAGGAATGGTGTACTCATGGGATTGTGTACTAGGCAAACACTCTTCACCGTGAGGGTTGAAAAAATTATAGAGGGTCTTTGAGGCAATAGGCTCAAGTGCAAATTCAAGGTTCTTCTAAAATGGTGGGTGAATGGATGGCTTAGTTGTGGTAGATGCTTGGATTGTAGGAGGTGGTAACTCAGGTGAATGGTGGTCAGTTAATGGTTTATTAGTTGGTGGATCCTCACATGCTCTTAAGAAATCATAGAATTCTTCACTAGCTTAACTGAATCTATAAAGTTGTGGTTCGTGGCGTTATCTGTAAGAATTTCATCTATGTTTTCCATTGTTATTTCCTTAGCTGCCAAACTAAATTTAGATTCACATTGCTCTAAAGATGTTACTTTCTTTAATTCCTACACATTACCTTTTTCATGCCTTAGATTAGAATTATTGATTTCCATTTCCTCACTCTCGTCCTCTAAAACAATATAAGTTTCCTCAATGACATCATGGTCATCTGAAACAAGTCCTATAGAGTCGTCTTCAAGAATTTCCTCATCCAGGTTGTGTGTGGAGTTAATATAATGGTTAATGGGAGGGTCATGGGAAGGTAATGGTTCATCTTGTGTGTCGATCTCTGGTAAGGTTGAAAGTTTTGTGTTAGGTGAGGGGATCATGGAAATCATTTTGGCTAGATTCTGAAACATAGTTTGGGTTTCTGCATTTTGTTCTCTAAACGTTTTTCCATTGTTGGCTATTTGTTAGGAAATTTGGTCTGGGAAGGGTGGCGAGCTAGATGGGTGGGTGATTTCTGGCATGGTGGAAAGGTTTGGCGTAGGTGAGGTTAGCATCAATCTTGTCCGTTCTAGGTTCTGAAGTATTATTTTGTTTTGGGCCATTATTTTATCAAATGTTGTTAGCGGAGGGGAAGCTTGGTGGTGTGGTTCTGGTTGGTAACGGTGTTTGATAGTCATCATAGTTATTGGCGTTTGAGTAACTTCTGGTTGATTTAAATCGTCCCCGGTTAGGTTGACTCCATGTATAGTTTGGATGACTAGAAAACTCTTGATTGTATTGGTTACTATGAAAATTTGAAAATTGAGGCTCATAATTATTATTATATTCTATAGTAGGTCCAAACTCTTGGTATGATAGGCAATGAGAAGCCCAATGGTAAGGACTACCGTAGCATGAACATGGCGAAGGGTTTACATAATAATCACATGATTGTTCGTCTACATATTGATATGCCATATTGGTTTTAAAAATATATTCTAAGACAATTAATATGCAAACGAAACTCTAACTATAAATTTTTAGATAGGCATGTGTGTTGACGTTTACAAAAAGAAGTCTGATTATACTAGAATTAAACTCCTCTGACAAAAGAGGCGAGGAGTGGAAGAAGGAGTACCTGAATGCCTCCTTGCTATGCTTTTGAATATCGTCTTGTATACGCGATCTCAGTGTTTGTATAATGTTAGAAACACTGAATAACTTCAAGAAATGAAAATTTGGACTGACCTTTGAAAATCGGGCTGCTCAAGAAGAGGGCGTGGGTCGCACTAAAAAATGGCCTTGGTAGGGCGCGGGTCGCGCTCCTGCCTAACTCAAGTTCCAGGTGGTTGAGCGTGGTGTGGGGGCTTGGAAATAGGCTACCTAGGGCGCGGGTTGGGCTCCAAAAAATTTGAAATTTATACAGTAGTTTTCTAAGATATCTATCAAGTAGCCTGTAAAATTTCAGATCAATCAGAGCTATGAAAGTCCTCCTACTATCCTTCAAAGTTTGTAAAACAATTTTCATACAGAATACAAACAACTGAATGGTTAACCAATCAAAACAGAGACAAAAATCAGCAAAATTTTACTGGAAACTCCTAATAGATCACGGATATTCCTGTAAAAATTTTAGAGCAATTGGAATTCTACAAACCCTCTTTATCGGCTATTGTTCCAGAAATTAAGTGTTTGCAAAACTGCAGAAACACACTGTAAACACTCAATGAGTTAGGAGGTCAAAACAAATAAAAAACTCGTCAAACTTTTACTACAAACTCCTGACTTAGGATAGATACTCCTGTAAAAATTTTAGAATTTTTAGAACTGCCTAAGTAACCTTACTCGTCTATTTTTCAAGAACTTATGGTTTGAAAACCAAAATGCAGCATTGTAAAAATTGTATTTGTTCACAAGGTAAAATAATTAGGAAAATTCTGAAAATATTTCAGTAAATCAATAACACCTTAAATTTTATAGCTGAAAATCTTTAGAATTTTTGAAAATTTAAAAATACCTTTACTGCAGTATTCTTCGCTGTGATTCCGCAGACACAAGGGAGGGAGGGCGCGCTCTGAACAAGGCAAAAGGGATGGCGTGCGCCCCTGTGCTTAAAACAGTGAACAGTAACGAAAATATGAGAAAAAAAGAAGAAGAATGAAAAGGGTGGGTGGGTAGAGAATGGGGGATTGCCCCTTGAATTAAAGCAATTGAATTCTTATCTTGATATGAATCTGTTTAGAGCTGCCACCATTCTAGACAGTTTTTGTATCTGCTTCTTTGTTTTTGGATCTGGCATATCCAAGAACGCTCGAATCTGGTTTGGGTTCGCTTCTATCCCTCGTTGGGATACTTGATATCCCAGAAATTTCCCGGAGGAGACGCCGAAGAGGCATTTCTCTGGGTTGAGTTTCATCTGAGTTCGCCTGAGTCTGGAGAACGCTTATTCAAGATGATCTAAGTGATCTCCAAATTTCTTGCTTTTTACGACCATATCGTCTATGTAGACTTCCATGGTGTCTCCTAACATGTCTTGGAACATTTCAGTGACCAACTGTTTGTAGGTCGCTCCAATATTCTTTAGGCCGAATGAGAGGACGTTGTAACAGTAGATGCCCTGTTATGTTACAAATGATGTTTTCTCTTGGTCTTCTTCTGCCAATGGGATTTGGTTGTAGCCACTGTAGGTGTCCATGAATGACATGAGTTCATGGCCAGCTGTTTGGTCCACGAGTTGGTCGATTCTTTGTAAGGGGAAGCCATTTTTAGGGGTTTCTTGGTTGACATTGGTGAAGTTGACACATAGACGAACTATGCTGTTCTTTTTTGGGAATGTTACTATGTTAACAATCCATTCGGGGTATTCTACTTTCCTAATGAAGCCTACTTTTTTTAGATTGTCGATCTCATCATTTATTGCTTTTTTGAACCTAAGAGATAACTTCCTAGGTCGTTAGCGAACTGGCTTTGCATTAGGGTTAATATTTAACTTATGACATACAATATTGGGATTAATTCCAGGCACATCGATATACGACCAAGCAAAAACATCTTTATTTAATGATAACAAGCTTACAAGTTGTGCCTTGAGAGTAGGATCAAGGTTAGATCCTACATAAACGAACTTGGGGTCATCCTCAGTTCCTAGGTTGACTTTTTCCTTTATCTCGGTCAGAGTAGCGGTTTCAGTGGGCTGAGCGATCTCTGGGGTCTTGGTATCTTGCGGCGTCTCTTGCACTTGAAGGGGTGGGGCGACCTCTGGGGTTTGGACTATGGGAGGGATGATTTTAACCGAGCCCCAGCGTTTTGCTAACTGAGTGGATCTGATTATAGTTGTGAGCATCGAGCTGGCTGCTGCAGAGTTCCATCATGCTTCTGGGGCTGGGGAAACGCAACACTTGATGAAGTGTTGATAGGACTGCTTGCATCTTGTGGATTCAATGGCATCCTAGTATAGCAGTATAGGACGACTTAACATCCAGAATGCTAAAGTGTGTGTTGATGCTAACTTTGTCTTCATACGATCCCACCGAGACAGGTAGAATGATGTCACCTATTGGATCAGCTCGTGATCCGTTAAAGCCATAGAGGAGGGCTATTGGATCAACCATAACTGATTTAGGCAAGTTCATCTCCTTCAGAGTACGATAGAATAAGATATCGCACGAACTGCCTGGATCGATCAGGACGCGTTTGACAGTCCAGTTGTTGATTTTGACGTGGACTACCAAGGCATCATTTTGTGGGAGGCACACCTTGTTGAGGTCGGCTTCAGTGAAGGTGATAACTCCTGAGCTACGACCATTTGTGCGTGGGATGGGGGCCGCTTGCGAGGAGAACTGGTAGACTTCGTGTAGGGCACCCACTTGTCTCCTTTTCTCTTTGGAGGATGTGACCGAGTCGTCTTGGAAGGTGATCATGTTGATGGTTCTGTTGGTGTCTCTGTCAGAGGAGTGCTGGCGACAATTATGATGTGATCGCTCCTTTGAATGTTCTCTTGCATGAGAATTTGGCTGCTCGGGCATGGTGGAGTTCGGTTTCGCTCTCTGCGACCCATGAGTTTGTGACGTAGGTCGCCATCGGGTATATCAGTGTAATGTTTGAGATGCCCTGCCTTGATGAGATATTGAAGGTAGTACTTGAGACCCGGCATTCGTTGGTCTCATGGCACTTTGCTTTATGGAGAGCGCAATACGGCTTCCCTGGCGTGTCCTCTGGCCATTTTACCTCAGGTCGGTAATAGGCTGTGTTTTTTATTTTCTTCAGTATGTAACAGGGAGATCTTGTAAGCACACTGAACTATCTTTTGGTTTGATTTCGGTTGCTGGTCTGCTGACCCTGACCCTTGTCTAGGTCGCTTGTTGGAGGACAGGGCATTATCTGAGATCGCAGCAACCTTACCTGCGGCCTTTAGCCTTTCTTTTTCAATGCCTTCAGCAAGCTTAATGTACTTCTCCACGCGTGCATACAATTCGGCCAATGTTTCAGGGTGCTCTTTCATGAGCGACCTGGAGAGATCAGTGTTTTTCATGATCACATTTGAGAAGGATACTATGGCGAACGACTCCTTGAGGCTGCTCTCCATGGACAATCGCTCTGTCTTCAAATGTCCCAGGAAGGTGTGAATTGGTTCATCACTCTTTTGAGACAATTGGAAGAGTGAATTGAGGTCAGTTGTCTTACATCTGTTGTGGTCGTACTGGCTAGCGAACTGGTCAGTAAGCTTCTTGAAGCTGTCGATTGAGTTTGGTCCGAATGAGTAGAACTAGTCGAGAGCTCCGTCTTTTAAGCTTGCTGGGAACAAGCGACATTGCAAGGGGTCGAACTCTTGTGCACTGTAGAGCGCAAGGCTCTGAATGTAGCGAACTACATGCTGACCAGGGCACGTGCTGCCGTCATACATTGAGAACCGAGGCTGAATGAAATCTTGAGGGGAAGCTTTATTGAGTACCTTGAGTGTGAAGGGTGATGCCCGATACGTCTTCAACATCTTATGGATGACCTGAGTGGCATCCTTCTTCCCATTGCTTTGTTCGATCCGCTGGGATAAGCTATTGATCTGCTGGTTGACATCATTAATCTAGTCCTCAGCGGTAACTCCGTTCAGGTTCTGAGACTCGACCTGGGTTCTGAGAGTGGCATTCTCCTGTCGGAGCTGGGTGATGCTACCGATCATGGCATCCATCTGGGTAGCCATATTATTCACTTGTTCTTGAAGGCTTTCCATGCTCCGTGGGCTTGAAAATTTGGGAATCTAAGAAGATTGTTGGAAGTGATGTAAATTCTGAGTAGATGAATTTTCAAGAAATTCGATCCACAGACGGCGCCAATGTAAAGGATACTTTTGGTAATCCTTACAAATATAGGTTTAGTGAGGAGATTGGGATGATTAGATAGGGTTGACTGAGTTCGTGTGGACGAACTGCCTACGTATTAAGTTCTCTCTGCTGGGGGGAGACTTGAATCAGGTCAGACGTAGTTCCTCATCCTCTTTATATAGGCAAGGAGCCCGCGCCTCGTGCCTTCTTGCTTAAGGTCAGATCTAGGTCTTCAAGACACTTATGAGCCATGATGGCAAGTTATGAAGAATCAATGAGCTGTGGGCCTGAAGCTTTGTTCTTGATGGTTGTAATAAAGACATACGTTACCAGCCATTATGGAGCGAGAGGAGCGAGCGTTATGGAGGTTGTCTGGGTATGAGATCGTCTACTTGACTTGAGCCGCTCTAAAGCGAGCTCACAGGTCGAGTACGTGATATTAGTTGGTGGTGATACCGCTCTAGGTGCGAGTTGAATAAGTTACTTGCCTGAGTAGAGTCACTATGAAGCGAGCTCTGAGGACGAGGATACTAGGTTGGTTGGCAGTTCTATATATGTTGGACACGTGTGTGATATTCATTGGATGTGAATGTTACTCCCTCACAGAAAGAACATGTGACCATGATGCATGAGCGTTTCCGGTGTGCTGGAAAATATTTGGGTGGAGTGGTCGACATGGAAATTAATAATTTAAATAAAAAATCTATATATATATATTACTTATAAGGAGGTGTGGGCAAGCGAGCCGACAAACCTTGGCAAATACCGTTCTAATAATTTTACACTTACACAAAAACTAACACAGTTGACCGACACAGTGACATGGCACTACACATCAATGTTGCACTATGAAAAACCACCATTGCAACAACAGTTGAGAAATACCAATGCAATATGAATGTTGCACCGACAAATACCACTGCAACGTCAATGACTCAATGTTGCACCGACAAATACTACTACAATATCAATGTTGTACCATGAAAATCATTGCAATATCAATGTTACACTATGAAAAATCAATGGAATGGATGGTTTGCATTTAAGAAAATATGAGAATGGAAAGATGATATTGGGAAGAGAAAAAGTGTTTTGAGAGAGAGAAAAGAGATTTTTTATTCATGTTTTAACCACTGCACTCTTTCATGGAACATGTTTTGCTCCGTACTTACAATTCAGTATAGAAAAATACCTAGTTCACAATGTCAAACCATTTCGCTTCCACACACTTGTAAGAACGACTAACGAATCAAGGATAACCATGAAGTCACACTTCGACTCCCCCATAACAAGGGTCGTGTCCTTTCTCTCATTTCTTCAAGTTTTCCTCGCATTTCATCAAGTTTTTGTTTATAACTCTTGGATTTTATTGGAGTAGAACTGGCGCAACTTTAAATGTATTTACAAGGGTGTATGAATTGTCAATATTTTTTTATTAATTTTAAAGGAGTGGATTTAGTACGTAAACTTGATTTTCCTTTTGCTTGTGAACAAAATACTAATTAGTTATTGTATTTTAGAATGATAATTGTTCTTTTCTCCCGCATTCAAAGAGGCTCTCGAGTCACTTGAAATTTCTTTACATCTCGAGCAGTATGTCTGTTTAGCAAATGGTTGCATTTTCTCAAAAAAAAAAATTATTTACATGTGTGTTTTAATATGTTTGATATAAATCTCGACATGCCACAAGTGTTATGGGTTGATTGATAAAGTTGGTTTGTTTGTTGTTGGTTGTATGGATTGGATTTTTCATGTCTTTGTTTAGTAGACACCCCATGATAAGAGTTTGTTTGGGTGAGAATTTGAAAGTTAATGCACTATGTTGTCTGTCTTGGGTTGCTTTGGGTTGCTGAAGTACTAACATGAAAGAAATTATAATGTCAATCCTACTACTCAGCTTCATGTTTCTTATAAAATAATAATAATAATAATAATAATAATAATAAGATACAACCATCCATCCTCAACTCAATTATATCCAGTAATTGCTTATTGAAAAAGTTATATCAATAAATTCAGGCATAACAATTGTTTTTTATGTTTTTTTTTTCATCCTTAGTCATAGTTTCTTTGTCTCAATTGAATGTGTTTTTTTTCTCTAATTGGCATACAATAGTTTATTTGCAGAATGAATAATATTTCCAAAGTGCCGGATGAGACATGCAATAAAGTTCTTACTTCCGGTGAAGACAAATTCCCAGTTTATAAACCTATATGCACCCTCGGCACTTCAGGTCATCAAACATTCTTAACAATATACGACTACATTTGCAAAACTCAGCGACCTAAAACCGACTGTCACGATTAGGGAAATAATAATAATAATAAATGAAGAAAATGTCTCAACAGAACCAGAATGCTTGTGTGGTTTTGGCCAATCGAACCGGTGTGACTTTTCTAACAATGCACAATGCATTGAGAGCATAGTTAAGTGCTCTTTGAAATTTAGAAGATTAGTAAGACAATAATAAAAGGTGATGTCGACAATTTCTAGTCTGATGTTATACAATAATAATTGACATTAATTTTATCGTCTTTATATTGTTTGTAAAAAAAATATATTAAATGTGAACAACTATCCATTGGTGAGAGTATGGTGGATGAAATTATGTTTAATTCATGACTTCAAATTGGGTTTTATAAATAAAGCTTGATCTATACTATTTTGAAAAAATGTATTTATTACTACATATTGGCATCCACAAAATAAACAACAGCATAGAAGTATGTCATCCAACGTGTAGTACCACTTCAAAATAAAATGTCTACAAATTCTCACATAGGCTACACATTTGAAAATATTAGGGTGTACCAAGATTAACATCATAAACAACATAATAATAAGCACCTCATAACAAATTGTGTCGTAGGCACGGATAATACCTAGTTTATTATAATAAAACAAAATGGATAGACAAAGAGTGGTGATAATTTTGTGGGGATCTGTGTTGGATGGAGACACGTGTACGGTCTAGAGCATTTTGAAACCCCTTTAAAGATAATTCTCAATGAAACTTAAAAATGTTTATTTACTGAAGTAAATGCTCTATAAATGAATTGAGAGTTATCATGAACCTATAGTTATATTTCAAATACACTCCCGCTCTCTAATTAATTTTCTTTGGTTTAAGACCTTAATGAGCTTTTAAGGTTGTTATTAAAAAAATCTAATCCTTATAAACCAAACCAACCATTCTCCCCCTTCTAAAAAAAAATGTCTCCACCTTTTTAGAATAAACGGCTACATTCATCTCCTTCACTTAATTTTTGTGTAACTCCTCCATTAAAAAAATATATTGAAAGTAGTGGGCCTCTTCACCTCCTCCCTGGTTTTGTGTTTTCTCCACCTCTATAAATTGTTACTATTTTTTTGTTTGTTATACTCTTCAAATGAAAGGAAGGTTGTGTCATCACATCAATTTGGTTTTTAACGTCGACCCTGATCAATTTACTTTTATTTGCTATATCTTTCTCATTATTTCTACTTCATTTTGTTTGGGGTTCTCTTCATTTTCTTAGTATTAATTATAATCCTTTGTGTATTGTTTTTAATCGCAAGTGCAAATTTTTGTGTATTTTCTTAATTGCCTTGATAGAAAATTTAGTTTGTATGCTTTACTGACGTCTGTTATTGGTGTTTGTTCAAAGGTTTTGAGAAAATGTTCTTCAATCGTCGGTGATAGCAATCATGCATCTATTCTGCCTCTCAAATCTAGCAGTGTCTCAGGTAATCTAGCAATGCCATTTTGTTCATATTTTTTTATGTCCATTCAGTGCTACCAATGAACTTTCTAATACCATAATAACCTCTTATTATATTATTAAAGCCTTGGTGAAAAAAAATATATAAAAACGAGCCCAACTAAAAATATTTTCTCTTCCAAACAAATATAGAAACAACTTCAAACACTCCCATATTCCTTCCTTCTTTGTCTCTCTCTCTTTTAAAGACTTTAAAACATTACTGTTGCAATACAAAATTGCCCCAAGGAGTGTTTTTTTTAATGAAAACTAAGCAATGGGTCATTTATATATTGTGATTTAATTTGGTTGTGAATTGGTGGAAATGGATTCTTTGAAGATCCGGATACGGGCGGGCAAAGTATCGGCTCCCAGTTAGAAAGAGGTTTTCTAATTGGATCTGGGGTTTATTTATATTGTTTTCAATTGCTGCTTTACTTCTCTTTGTTGTTCATCATAATCATCAAGAGAAGATTGAACATCCCATTACAGTAAGCTTTTTTTTTTAAATCCATTTTGTTGTTTGTTTTTATCTTAGTTAAAATTTATATTACTTATCACTATATATTAGAATTTGGTAAACTGAATTATTTAATTTGAGCTCATGGAAGTTTGAGTCTATTTTCTATGATGATTCAGAAATCTGAGTTTCTATTTAGGTTTGTTAAAGTTCAATAGCGATGACATGAGATGAATCGTGGGGGACTAAAACTCTTATTATATTCAATACGGTCTGCCTAACGAGTAACAAATGACAAATTTACAAATTTATTCTATCGCTAGACATTCTCTGAGAGTCAGAGGGACAAAAGGTGAGGGATAATTAGTTTATAAGGGAATCCAATTAGACCGTTATGGTGGGCTTCTGGGTTCCATTAGTGCTTAAGCAAGGAGTGTGTTCATTTTGAGTTGTTCTATATGAACAAACAACTTTGAGCAAGCTATTATGAACAAACTGATGTGGCAGTGCAACATTCATGTTGCAGTGTCAATTTATCTCTGCAACATGGATGTTGCACTATCAAATCGCACTATTTACCTCTGCAACATGGGTGTTGCATTATCAAATCTCATTGCAACATGTCAAATCCCACTGTTTACCTCTACAACATGGGTGTTACACTATCAAATCTAACTCTGCAACATGGATGTTGCACTATCAAATCCCACTATTTACCTCTACACCATGGGTGTTGCACTATTATGATGCCCTATCATATTCATATTCACATACATGCATACATACTTAATTGCAGGGCCAATACCATTGTCCAAGTCTTCCTATCTTCGTCAATTTCTTGGAATTTTTTACAGTCATTGTTTATTGGGTGAATCTTGATTCTAATTTCAATATTTAATTAAATTTGGTACTTGCAATAGTCTTGCATTTTTTAATTTTAATTTTAATTTTTATTAACGATACAATTATACAATTCCAATTCATGATCACGTTTGGTAAGTTTAATTTTCATTTTCATTTCATATTTTAATTTCGAATTCAGCTATTTCGATCAGTTTGAATGAAGCGGTGCAAGCCTTATTTCTAGTTGCGAAATGGTTTTAGATTGCATCGTTTAACTTGGATAACTAATAAATTAATGCAGATTTTTGTGTGTTTTCTGCTTACGTACATTTCGTAAAGACCATTATAGGAATCAAAGGTTTTTCGTAGATTTTTGTTTTTTAATTGGTGTTCTCGACCGTTAGTACTACAATATTATTGAGAACTGATGATGTAGTATGTGTGCTCAATCTTACTTTTATAAACCACGGGTCACCGAGGTGTTAAATATACTAGGTGTGCGAGTATATTGGAAGAAATGACAACTACGTTTAGCTTTTTTGCTGCTTCAAACTCAATGGAGGTTGTACTAACACTAATCGACATGGATAGCTTTTTGAGTTTATATGTGATGTTGGATGCTTCAGTGAAAAACAAGAAAGGTTGGTGTTCTAGACACCCAACCCACCCCCTATCTCGAGTTGATATGCATTCAATTGATTTTTCTTTATTCTAACATAGTTGCATGTCGTTTTGTATATTTCTAGACTCCAATTGCAAGTGACGCTTACAAAGACAATTGTGAAGGACTGTGCGGACTTGGTGTGTTAAGACCTCATTAGACTTCCTAATTGACTTTTGAAATTAACAACTAGAAATTAAAAGGTAAGTATGTTGGAAAGTGTTCCCAGGTCACTTTCACATATTATCTATTACTGATGCTTAATTTTTAACTTTTCTTGGGTGAAAATGTTCCATTTATCAAAGAGAGGGTGTAACAGCCAAGACCTGTGCTCCAGTTGTATGTGAGCCAATGGACATCATCCCAGATCTGCAGTGGTGCTGAAGAAGTATACCAACTTCACATAATATTTTAGTCATGCCTTTATGTAAAAGAAGAGTTATTTTAGTAGGGATAATTAACCTGTTAATAATGGTGGAATGACTTTGTAATGTTATTAATTTTGGGGTGGAATTTTCAGGTTTCGGGTCAAAGCTTCAAAGATGTCCGCTTTTGCATGATAACCCGACTTGAGAAGTAAACTCATGTGCTCGATGTCGTAGTCTATTTTTGTTGAAGCACTTGCTTGGCGAAGAGGCTTTGTTATCTCAGTTACCAAAAAAGTTAAGACATGATGAATCTTCATAATTATTTTAATCCATAGTCAATTTAGGAATGTTTTGTATTTTGCATGTTTGCAACATTATTATGGCATGTAGTATTTTACTTTGAGTAATTAAACACATTTGAAGACATGCAAAGAAAAGAACTGGTTCAACTAATTCAATATTTCAATGAGGTTCAGGCTATGAAGAGAAAATTGTAATTACTAGATTTTATCTCATGAAAAGTAACTCTATGGGTGTGTTTGGCAACTAGGATTAGAATATATTTTTGAAAATTAAGAATCGCCCTATTTGGTAACTTTTTCTACACTAGAATGGAAATCTCAAATCCCCCAAATCAAGGAATTGTAAGTTTCTATAAGGGGGCAGAAACTTGAGATTTACATATATTTAGAGCATCTCTAGGTGGTGGTGGTATCACCTGCAAGTTTGAGGGCGAAATTTAAAGAAAGTATTCTCAAATTTTGACCAACTCTAGGTGGTCGCAAATATCAGACGCAAATATGTATGTAGGGTCTACCACGCACGCTATTAGTAATGTCGCACGCCATTACCACTATCGCCTCAATTTTAAAAAAAAATTAAAAAAGAAAACCCACACGACATTCCCAAAAAAAAAAAAAAAAAAAAAAAAAAAAAAAAATTGGCTGACATTAGGAGTGGTGCAAAGACATTAAAAATGGCCGACATTAGGGTGGTGCATCATTACTAGTCCGAAATCCCAAATTTGCTTCCTTCCCCGGATGCAGCTAGACAGGAAGATAATCTGGCGGATTTTGTTTCCACCTAGAGTTGGTTTTCTGCGAAATTCTGAGATTTGGAAGCAAATTTGAAGAAATTTGGAGGTGATACTACTACCTAGAGATGCTCTTAGGAATTTTAACTACTTGAAATTGTAAGTATTGAAATTATATTTTCAAATCCAATTCCATAGGAAACGATAGCCTTGAAAACAACTAAACAAACTTCCTTTTATAGTCCTAATAAGGTTTTGCCTTAATCAAGTAGTTTATTCATATCTATCGTTTGGTTATGTGAGTGTGTCATTTTACTTGACAATATGGCTCACAATGTGCTCAGACTACTCAATGTAATTTTATTTTGAAGATTAGAAGATTGTCTTGAAAATCAATATTTATTATGTGCCCATCACTTGAGAAAGCGGTGATTGTTTAACATTTTTCCACGATTGATGTACTAGACAATGTTTTGTATGGTTGTATATCAAGTTATGAACAAGTTCATCAAAAAGTGTTGAAGGCATGGTAGAGGCATAGTTAGTGATTTCAACAGAATTCTCAGAATGTACTCGGAAATTCAGAATTCCAGTTCAAGGGGAAAAATATTGAATTTCGGAATGTACTCAGAATATGGTGGAATCAAGGGCGGAATTCCGGTTTTTGGATTTGTCGGACTTCCGAATATTCCGAAATCGTGAAATATGGGTAGAGGACAACGTTCATGTTAATTTTTTTTCCCTTAATAGACTTTCAATTGTTTTTGTTCATTTCTTTCCCAAAAATTTATGTATATATAGACTCTATAATAATGATTAGGTACAATTTACATACCCCAACTATCATTCATGTCAGATTAATCAAATTATTTTGCACATATCAAATGTTCAGTTCATTACAATTTAGCTTTCAGCTTTGTAACCAGAAATAAAATATTATATGCATTTAGACAAAAGTGAAATTGCATAACCGTACCAAATCAACGTTTTATTGTAAAATAGACGACGAAGGCTCTAACTATCAAAAGGCACAATTTTTTTTGGTATGAGACACAACCACATACGGACATCCACATAATAAACAACCACTAGCTTCAAAATAAAATGTTTACAAATTCCCACATAGGCCACACATTTGAAAATACTTGGGTGTACTAAGATTAATGACACAAATAACATAATAAGCATCTCATAACAAATCGTGTCGTAGGCACGGGTGATACCTAGTAAGAAATAAGGAAAAAAGGTGGAATAAGATGAAATATTTGAACATTTTATTATAAATTCAAGGTGTGTGTTAGAAGCTTCAAGTTTGGAAAGGAAATGTTATTTGAAAGGCACACTCTTATTTCATCCATTTGATTATTAGATTGTTCAAATCTGAAAATTAATGGCCATTACTAATTTTACCCACCCAATCTTACGTTAACACTTTGACATGTTCACAATGACGAAAGATATGATCTTATATGTTATGCATGTTTGAATTGAATAAGTATATTTTGCATGTATACAAACAATCACCTAGAAAAAAAGAAAATACTTGGGGGAGTATTCTAAGTAGGTGAATGCATTTTCTTGAAAGAGAATCTTTTTTGTATTCATCAATTCATCATAAAACATGTTCATGTGATAAATCTTTTCAAGTGGGAGTAATGTATTCTTTGATGATATAGAAACAATCAATCTGTTTTAATGATTTGATAGATATTATAGTTATTTGTACACATTAGTACGTAAGCCGAGCGGTGATGATTTACCGTTAAATCAATATAAATTAAAAAAAACTATTATACAAGCTAGATTGAGTTTAAGATAATTATATTTGAAAATTACGGATTAATATCCTAAACCACAAAGTGAAGAGGCTATCTCAATTTGATCCCTTAGTTTCCAAATACTTATGCGCCATAATCGCTACTCATTAACGTATTTCAGTTTATTTTCAATAAAAATATATTTTGATTTGAAAATTTGCAGCCGCTAAATCACCATAAATCTAAGAAAACTCTTATACAAGCTAGATCGAGTTTAAGATAATTCCATTTAAAAATTACAGATTAATATCATAAACCACAAAGTGAAGAGGTTATCTCAATTTGATCATTTAGTTTCCAAGTACTTATGCACCATAATCGTTGCTCATTAACGTATTTCAGTTGATTTTCAATAAAAATATATTCTAATTCGAAAATTTATGTGAGACATTTTGTAAAGTCTTTTTAGCACACAAAATATTTAATAGATCTCGAGCGTATTCCCAGGTCCAAAATCTAGTTGACATCTACTATTGATCTACATGTGTAGAAGAGGTGCTCTTTACATGAAACTCTATGGTCATAGTATCAGTAATTCCGTGGTTTTCTCTGTTGCACTAATTGAAATCGTGTATCCAAAAGAGTTTAGTTGAGTTCTTAAACTAGCATTGAGGCCTTTTAATTAAGACTAGCTTTCAAACCCGTCCTACGAACGGGTGCCGTTATATTAAATTATTGTAAAAAAATATTAGCAACTATGCATAGCTATGAGATATGAAAATTATATTAATCAGTCATTCAAATTTCTTGCACCACTCTCTATAAAAATGAAGCATCAAACCTTGATAAAACTCATCGACTTCTTTTTGTTGTTAGGTTTAACAATAGAAGTTTGATTGAAATTTTGTGAGAATGTCTAATGTGATGAAGACAATATTGAAGCTACTTGAATAGCATGACATTCTTAATCATAATAAAAAATTATGATAAACACTACTTAAAATGAAAAACTATATTTGTCGAGACATTTATTCTCTCTACTTATAATACAAACATGTTTTAGGGTTATTAGTTTAATGCATTTGCATTAAGTTTATGATTTTCCATTAATTATTCTTTGAAGTGAGTTCAATGTAATACATTGCATTCAGTTTCAAATTTCTCATTAATTATTCTTTGAGGTTAGTTCAATGCAGTTGCATCAAGTTTTTGATTTCCCGTTAATTATTATTTGAGGTTAGTTCAGTGCAATTGCATCCACTTTATAATTTCCCGTTAGTTATTCATTAAGGTTAATTTAGTACAGTTGCATCCAATTTTTATGTTTAATTAATTAGTCTTTGAGATTAGTTCAATACATTTGCATCAAGGTTACAATCTCCCGTTAATTACTCTTTGAGATTAGTTCAATACATCTACATCCAATTTCTGATTTTCCATTATTTATATTTTGAGGTTAGTTGAATGCAGTTGCATCCAATTTTCGATTCCCGTTATTTATTTTTTTAGGTTAGTTCAATGCAGTTGCATCAAGTTTCTGATTTCTCATTAATTATTATTTGTGGTTAGTTCAATACATCTGCATCCAATTTTCAATTTCATGTTAATTGTTCTTTGAGGTCAGTTCAATACATTTGCATCAAGTTTCTGATTTCCGGTTAATTATTCTGTGAGATTAGTTTAATGTATTTGCATCCACCGATTTCTCGTTTATTATTTGATAAGATTGCATTTGCATATAGTTCCCGATTTCAAGTTAATTATTGTTTGAGGTTAGTTCAATGAATTTGCATCTAATTTCTGATTTCCCATTAATTATTTCTTGAGGTTAGTTTAATGCATTTGCATCCAATTTATTATTTATTCTTTAAGGTTAGTTCGATGTAATTACATCCGGTTTCTGATTTCTCGTTAACTATTCTTTGAGGTTATTTCAGTACATATTTGCATTTAGTTTTTGATTTTCCACCAATTATTCTATGAGGTTAGTTCAATGCAGTTACATTTGGTTTTTGATTTTATGTTAATTATTTTTTGAGTTTAGTTCAATGCATTTGCACCCAGTTTCTGGTTTCCTATTAATTATTATTTGAGGTTTGTTTAATATTTAATGCATACCGTTTACGATTTCCCATTAAATATTTTTCAAGAATTTGCATCTATTTTCTAATTTTCCATTAGTTGTTCTCTGGCGTAAGTTTAATGCAATTGCATCCAGTTTTCGATTTCTAATTAATTACTTTTTGAGTTTAGTTTATTGCATTTGCATAAAGTTTTTGATTTCCCGTTAATTACTCTTTGAGCTTAGTTATGTATTTGAATCCAGTTTTTGATTTTCTTTTAATTATCCAATGTAGTGTGTAATACCAACTTCTACTGATCTATCTATAGTGTCCTTCCAAACATGACATAAAAAATAAATTATGTTTGATTTATTATGTTGGATCATCAAAGATTATCTAGTTCCCAATTTCCCGTTAATTATTCTTTAAATTATGCATGACTCACTATGTGGAATCTACAAAGATTATCTACGAACGGGTGTTGTTATATTAATTATTCTAAAAAATATTTGCAAATATGCAAAACTATTATATATTAATATTATATTTGTAACTCATCCAAATTTCTTATAACGTGAAAACCTCATCCTCCATTAAAAAAAAAAAAAAAAACTCACATTTGATAAAACCCTTCAATTTCATTTTGTTGTTTAATAATAGAAGTTTAATTGAAGTTTTGTGAGATTGCCTAATAAGGCGAAGTTCATAAATATTGAAGCTACTTGAATAGCAAGAAGTTACCAATCATACGGAAAGAGATAAGATAAACACAATTTTAAATGCAAAACTATACTTATCGAGACATTCTCACAACATATAATCCAACTATGTTTTGAGGTTAGTTCAATGCATTTGCATCAAGTTTCTGATTTTTGGTTATTTATATTTTGAGGTTAGTTCAATGCAGTTGAATCTAATTTATGATATATTGAAGCTACTTGAATAGCAAGAAGTTACCAATCATATGGAAAGAGATAAGATAAACACAATTTTAAATGCAAAAATATACTTATCGAGACATTCTCACAACATATAATCCAACTATGTTTTGAGGTTAGTTCAATGCATTTCCATCCAGTTTCTGATTTTCTGTTATTTATATTTTGAGGTTAGTTCAATGCAGTTGAATCTAATTTCTGATTCTCGTTATTTTTTTTTTAGGTTAGTTCAATGCGGTTGCATATAGTTTCCGATTTCTCGTTAATTATTCTTTATAGTTAGTTCAATACATTTGCATCCAATTTCTAATTCCTTGTTAATTGTTCTTTGAGGTCAGCTCAATGCATTTGCATCCAGTTTCTGATTTCTAGTTAATTATTCTGTGAGATTAGTTTAATGCATTTGCATACAGTTTTTGATTTCTCGTTTATTATTTGATAAGCTTGCATTTGCATTTAGTTTCTGATTTTCCGTTAATTATTGTTTGATATTAATTTAATGAATTTGCATCAAGTTTCCAATTTATTGTTAATTATTTATTGAGGTTAGTTCAATGCATTTGTATCTAGTTTATTTTTTAAGATTAGTTCAATGCGCAAATTGCATCCGATTTCGATTTCCGTTAATTATTTTTTAAGATTAGTTCCACACATTTGCATCATGTTTCCAATTTATAATTAATTTTTCTTTGAGGTTAGTTCAATGCAAATTGCATCCAAGTTTTGATTTCTCATTAATTTAATCTTTGAGGGTTAGTTCAATGCATTTGCATCCGGATCCCATTTCTCGACAATTATTTTTTTTATATTAGTTTGATGTATTTGCATCCAAGTTTTGATTTCTCGTTAATTATTATTTGAGGTTAGTTTAATGCAATTGTATCTATATTCGATTTTCTATTAATTATTTTTAAGATTAGTTTAATGCTTGCATTTGCATCCAGTTTCCGATTTTCCGTTAATTATTTTTTGAGGTTAGTTCAATGCAGTTACTTCAAATTTATATATATATATATATATAGTGTTGAAAATTTATAAATTTATAAATTTAATTGAAATATGTAGTAATTATTGTGGCTAGAATTGTGATTTTTGGAATCCTTAACTATGAATAAATATTTAAATCTTATTGTGGATGGCGTATCAAATCGAAAGGGTTTTAGGAAAATCATTTTCCATGGAAACTATTGTTTTTAGCAATTTAGTTTTTTGTCTCATATTTTTTTTTTCGTAATTAGCTATATTGTTTATGAAAAGTTGGAGACTGTGTGACACTCTAGATGGGATTATTTTTTCATAATTAGTTATAGTGTTTAGGAAAAGTTAGAGACTCTCTAAAACTTTATATGGGATTGTTTTCTTATTTATATCATATTTTTTTTATAAATAGTAATAGAGTTTAGAAAAAACTGGAGTTGTTGCGAGTGTTCCAAAAAAATAGATTGGCAAGGGTATAACTATAATATATATCTAAAGAATTAAAATATGTCATAATTATTGTGGCCGTAATTGTGATTTTTTGAATCCTTAACTGAATAAATGTCTAAATCACATAGTGGATGGCACATCAAATCAAAAGTGTTTTAGGAAAATCGTTTTCGGTGGAAATTATTGTTTTTAGCAATTTAGTTTTTTGTCACATTTTTTTTTTCGTAATTAGCTATATTGTTTAGGAAAAGTTGGAGATTCTGTGAAACTCTAGATGAGATTGTTTTTTTTCGTAATTAGCTATAGTGTTTAAGAAAAGTTAGAGAATCTATGAAACTCTATATGGGATTGTTTCCTTATTTATATCATATTTTTTTATATTTAGTAATAGAGTTTAGGAAAAATTGGAGTCTCTATGAGGGTAATATAAAAATAAAGATAAATATTTGTTTTCTATTTTATCTCCTACTTTTTCTTAATTAGCCATGATACGTGGACACTCTAGAAATGCTTTCTCAATTGAAGAGGGTAGAACTATAATATATATATAAAGATTAGTAAAATTCCACATCCGAGATTATATCATCAGCCTTTTTGCGATAAGAAAAAGCCAGGCCCAAACACGGTGGTTCGTCGATAACAAAGCCCATACCCATACCATAAGAAAAGAAGTGCCCCCCTGGAAAGTGGAAACGAACATCTGGGTAGTTATGAACTTATGATGAGAAACAAAACAGATATATTTGTGGGAAACTTGAATGTACGTACATCTTTTTGGGAGGAACCATGTGAGTAAAATCTCTGTTATAGTTCCCATCTCTACTTTTATCTTCGTTCTTAATTTTCTTCATACTTCATAACATTTTTGTCCGTTCATTTTAAACTTGACTAATACTTGACACTCGTTTTGATCCTGGTAACTAATTATGAACATCATCACTTGTTGTTCAATAAAATTCCAGAAAGAGTTTTGCAATAATGCTGGACGTAGTAATTCAATGTCTTGAATGATATGAATTGCAATGGTCCATGCAACTAGAGTAACTCACAAAGTCACAAAATACATGCCATTCTCTCAATCTCTCATAACTCACTACTAAAAAAAGGCTTGTTGTGTAAGTTTTTAAGTGACACAACAAGACTGATGTGTCGGGTTTTTCTGATTTACAAAGTGACACAAGTAGTGGTGACACAACAAGTTTTTATCAAACCGACATAATAAATATATTACTTGTGTCGGTTTTTAAGTCTAAACTGACACAACAGGTGTACTACTTGTGTCGGTTTTAGCCTTGCACACATGTAAAGTTGTTCTGGGGAAAGCACAAACTGGCATAAGAATAGAGTTGTTGTGTCAGTTCTTCTTTAAACCGCACAAAATTGGATCCCTTCTTGTGTCGGTTTTAGTGGATGGATCACCTGTTTCAATCGGAAAAAAAAATGTAGAACTATTGACCTGTATAAAATCATTGTCATCCACATCGATATAACACAACTAACAATCTAAAAAGCAATTTCATTTAATTACTAAATAATTCCATTATCCAACATAAGTTTACAACCAACCAACCAACTATCCAAAATATAAAACGAAAACCCGGCCACAAAATAAAACCTAATCGCCCTAGTCTAGTCTAACACCATGTGAGAAAATTATTTCACATCTAGCTTAGCTTTTATCCATCCATCTAGCCATCATAGCCACGTTCTATTAAGTTCAATCTACAAAAAAAGAAAAAAGAAAACAAAATAATTGGAAGTAGTTAGGTGCGGTTGTACAAAACTTTTTTTCTAGTACAAAATGCAAATACGAACAAAACACTTTTCTAGTTTTGGAACAAGCAAATATATAACGCCCCAAAACTCAAACAATTACAAACCTATGACACATGGTTTTTATAGTAAAATTTTGGCAACATCTCCTCTGTATTTTTTATATTTTATAAATATAAACATGTCATAACCTGAAAACCACAATCATATATTTCTCATTGGTTAACCTATAGTTACTTAACCGTCTCGACAGATGCCAGAGCAGTCAAATAACTGGTTTACAAAAATGAGATCACTTCAACATTATGACTTAGTACGCCAAAGTACTTGAATGTCTCGACTAATGCCAGATCATCAAAGCACTTCGTACAAAGTCATTACCGAAAACACAAGTAAAATACATACATCCGAGTCCCATAGCTATCGAAAGGTCTACACCCTTAACAAGTTATATTTACAATGTATACATATACCATATTTCCTAAAGTTTCCATTGATTATAAATTCAGTGTTTGCTTTATTGTTGAGTTGGTAATGACTAATCTTATATCCATACTTAAATGAAATCCATTTTGACGCCTAGATCCAAATTCAGAACGAGTTCATCTTGTACTCTTCTCATTTCTCCTAATACCAAAAGATTGAGCAATATACCTAACTATTGAAAAAATTGAAGATTAACAACTAAATTGTTCCAACGTAGACCTTAGCGGCTACTTGGACTCCTTAACAAGCTAGCTAGGTAGCTACTCCATGGGTAGCTCAAAAAATAAATTAGAAAACAGTTCTAATTAATATAAGCCAATAGAGCCCAAATAATAACTTCCACAAATAGCCGTGATGATCTATTGGATAAATTGGTCAATAAAGCCAATGAAGTCTTGACGAAGTACATATATTTCCCTGGTTGTGTACGTGTCCTTGCTAGCCAACTCCCTCACCAAAGTGAGTCAAGAAAAAAATTGATGGATTATGAATTTTTTTCGATAACGAACTTTTTTCGATATCATATTTTTTTGTTTATGTTGATGTGATGTATTAAAGAACATGATAACTCTATTCACCTTCTTTTTATTGGTAGACCAGGATCCTCGATAAAGTGCAGCATAAAGATTTTTACAATAAGAACGAAAAAAAAATAGTCAGTCCTGCTTGTAACTTATTTAAACTCACAATCAACTAAACGTTCGAACCGAAAGACTTATTCATAAAGGAAACGAGTGCAATTCAAGGCATTATTGCTAAAGACCATATCCAAATAGCTAGGGGTCGAGTCAAAGAAATTAAAAAGAGTACTCACATGTTTATCTCTAATTTCAGATCTGGATTTGGTTCACTTCCAAGAGAATTAAACCAGTACACTTCCATCGATGGTATGTCAATACCTATTAAAACCCAATGCCCACTGCGACAAATCAAGTATAATTAAATTAAATAAATTCTTACAAAAATAAAAAATTATTTCATAAAAAAAAATACATGTACCTTGAGTTATAAGGAATTAAAAGCATGCGGTCGCCATGGATACTAGCCAACTCTTGAATGTATCGTGTCTTACCATCATCCTTTGTAAGAACATTAATACTTTGAGGGTTTCGAAATGCATATTTTGCTCGAGCAATCCCATAAGTAGTATACAAGTATCTAAACCATATATAAATCAATTAGATTTTATTGTATCAAACAAGAATGCATTTTAAATGGCAAACCAAGAGTTCTCACCTAATGTATGTTACCAGGCAAGAGGACGCTAACTGTCCCATGTGACACACATCACTTAGCTCATCCATACTCATTGTTATATCGTCCAAACAGTCTAGCTTTTGGTTCTATAGCTCGTACTGATTGTGTGCTTGTAGCTAGCTCGTGTTCTCAAGTTCTTGCTCCATAGGTGGTGCTTTTCCAGCAGATCTTTAACCAGCCATATTGTTCTTTAGCTTAAGGTATTGTTCCAGATTAGCCTGTATACATAGGTGCTTGTCGTATACAAGGAAAAACATGAAAGATAAAAATAACTAAGTTGATCTTTGGTTTGTACTTAATGAAGAAGGCATCCTTATTGTGTTTTTTGTACATGGCCTGGCAGCAATAAGACTTCACCCTAAACAAAGTTTTGCTTATTTCTTTTATGTTATGCATTCTACAAAAATAAGCAATTTGGTATGCTATGAAAACATGAGTATAACTTCTGTTCAAGGGACTCATGGTTGCAACAGAAAATAAACAAAATGCTCAACAGATGCAACATACATACCATTTTCGCAAATTCTCAATGCTATCAATAAGTAACCTTCTCACACAAACAAAACAACATACACTAAACATTCTAAAACAAAAGATATATCAACAACTAAACACGTACCAGAATCACTTCCATTTCGCATAAAACCTTTGATCACTCCACAACAACATTCTCTGCAACGACAAGTCTACATTCCTCTCCTTTAAATGCAAATGCCTAGGAACAATCCTTATATCCAAACTAAATGCAAAATACTGCGGAAACACCTTCAATTCCTCAACAACACATCTCTCTATCTCTTCAACCAAATACTCAACCTTCCCCCTCAAATTATTCTCAATACTATATCCAAAAATCGCAAGTAATCTCCCACAAACCCTCCTCGCCTTGTCATTGGTTAACCCCAAACTCTGTAAATACCCAATCTACTCAACAAACTTCTCTATTGTAGTGCTCAATAAATGCGCATTTAGACTAGAAGGAAAAACAAAATAAACCATCAATTGAACGTTAAACAATATGAGGTTATTCAGAAAAATAAAATAAAAAAATAAAAAAAATAACCTTTAACAGCAAGGTCGAGAGTCTGGAAGATGAAAGCTTGTTTTTTTTTTTTTTTTTGGTTAAAGAAACGGCGGGGAGATGAGAGAGAGTTCATTTTGAGTTTTTGGGCTTCTTTTTGGGCTTCAAATTTTTCGCTGAAAATGTTGATGTGTTGGTCTGATGAAGGTATGAAAACATTATACCCAAAGTTTTAACCCAACCGACAGAACAACTTGCGTTATACTGTCGGTTTTAGTATAAACGACACAATTGAAAAACTTGTTGTGTCTCTTTTCGATGAAGTGACACAACAAACCTGATCTTAAGGCAAACAAATCTCAAACCGACACAACAAGGTTTTTGTGTCGGTTTCCTTTCCATCATCGACTTGACACACTAAAACCGACAAACAAGCCTTTTTTTTAGTAGTGACTATGGTGTGATAATTGTTTAATCTGATATACATGTTCAACAATGATAGGTAGATTAAATTGCATCATGTTATGTTATTTGAATAAAAACGGTTTTGGATTACCCTCTTTAACATAATAGATTCTGTTTTGGAATTGTAAACTACCAAACCTTGTGGGCTCCTTTCTAAACATGTAACCATATCAGTTAACCCAATAAAATAGGATCCACTATAGTTTTAGTTTGAGTAGGACTCTTATTCTCCAAGTTTTGTACTCTATAAAAACCCTCTTTGAGCAGCCAAAATCTAATCTGAAAAGTTAAAGAAAACTCTATTTTCTATACTATTTGTGGGCAATCAAATCAGTTTTGCGTTCGTCTTCTTTTTTTCTTTATTTAAGTGCAGTTAGCTAGCATTGAAAATTGATATATTGTGGTTGTTGTATCCTGGAGGTTGGCGTGGTCTGTCTACACAGAGAACAGACGCGAAACAACCTTAAAGAGAGCGTATCGATCCGCGCCTCAGCCTTCTTGTATTCACATTTTATTCTTGTTGCACATAATTATTCCCAACACATCCTTACCAAACTTTCAAGAGAGATCACATGTTATTAGATACCCGAGACCTTGGTCTTTCGAAAACAGGTCAGACATATATATGTTTTGCGTATGTGAATATTATGCTAGAAAAATGGATTTGCTTTGCACAAATCCATTGAGATATAAATGAGTAATTTGTCTCCCAAGTTACCTCACTTGAGATGAAATGAGTTTCTCTTGAAACAATACGTAAAGTGAGAAAACCTTTTTCGAAAGGATGCACTGGTTCGAAACAGTGCATTATGCCGAAAAAGTGCGACCTTTCGAAATGTGCACTGGTTCGAAACAGTGCATCATGCCGAAAATGTGTTACCTTTCAAAATAGGCACTGGTTCGGAACAGTGATTTATGCTGAAATAGTGTGTCTTTTCGAAACATGTGACTTTTCAAAGAGTTGCTTACTTTTTTCCAAGTGTCACTGTGTTGTTTCGAAGAGGCATCACTCACCTATAAATAGTAGATGAATTTATTTGGAGAGAAAGACACACCAGATCACACAGAGTTCTGATCTTTCTCTTCTCCCCCTGTTCTTAGTCAAATACTATGTTGTGTTTGCTGATTCTATAGAATTGAAGTGCTAGCTTTCTATAGAAGAAAATTTGTTCTATCTTGAGAGACAGTTTTCCATCAACCTTCAAGCACCGTGAGGAAGAAAATCTGTTTTAAGGACATAGTGATCATCACTAGGCTCGGATTTAATCATTGGTAAATAAAGTTCATTCGTTAAACTAAAAGATTTGTTTGTTTGTTGAAATTAAAGATTTGTTCATAATATATTTGTTATATCAATTTGATTTCTTGTTTACTTAACAATAAGTATATTTTTTGAAATAAATTCCCTACATAATACATTGTTGGTCCATGCATTGTTGAATGTGAAGAGCATGTTAGAGTTATTAGGCGGATGGCCCCGTAGGTCCGTTAATTTTTCGAAAACAGGTAACATCTTTGTATGTAAATACAAGTTAGTAAAGTTTTAGGACTTATTTTTCCGAACTAAATAATTGGTTATATAAGTTTGTTCTTCTGTAAGATTGCCTTAGTGATCTAGTAATCACAGGGAGTCGTGCAGAATATGGTGCTCCCATCTTAGGAAACTTTTGTACTGTCACTTTGTTATCTCTTCTTTTTGTCATCAGTTTAAAGTCTCTGCTTACCTAGCCAAAAAAAAAAATGGTACTGACCAGAAACAATAGTGACAGTATCATGATTTAATAGAACTGTTAGTGACGTAAGCACATAATATTTTCTTTCAACCCCACTTTTGGTGTGAGATTAGTACTCTTGGGTAAGTGAGAGGGATTGGGAATTTGGGATCCTAGAAAAGATACAATGAAACTAAAGTGGAGAACATATATGCAAAAACACTTGAATATATGCCTAAATATTTCGATTAATACCCTGAATTTTTTTGGTAAGCACTAAATGAATACCCTTGTATGCTAAAAGGTTTATGTTCTCTTTCTTAGTAACTAGCTTTAGCAAATTTCATATAAAATAGCTTCTAGTATCACCGTCTTTAATTTGATATCATCTAGACATACGTCTATTGCACCTTCATAAAAGAAGATGGTAGAGGGATGATAAGAGTCCGGTTCCACTATAACCGAGTACAACTGTAATAAATTTTGTGCCAGCTTTATCTACTTTAACAGCCCCATACCTTCCTTAGAGCATCATCAGCGCATTTTTAAATTTCGTTGTGACACATCATCATTTTTAGGAGCGAAAAATTTCTAAAAGGAAGGGATGAAACAATGCGGTCTGGGCAAATTTTGCTAAAAAAATTTGAACGGGTCAAGTTGTCCTGTCCCACTCCAAATTTTTTTAAAACGGGAGTAGTTGTCCCGTGCACTCTATTAGCCCATTTTATTTGAAAACGCCAGCTTAACAATGTTCCAAAGAACATTTGCCCCGCAAGAACTCACCAACATAACTCAAAATCCAAACCTTCAATCACCCAATAAAAATTCGATTTTCAACCAAATTTGTTTCTGTTTTTTGCAATGGATCAATGTCGTTGATAAGAGCCCAAAACTGTAGTTTTAACCCCTTAACAATCATACTTTTAGACCAATTATGTGAGTAATAATTAAGAGTTAATATCGATTATGTGTTTTATGCATTTCAAAGCTTCAAAGTCTATTATGTGCGTAAATGTGCCACTTTAAGCGAGATAAAGGAGCAAAGGTCGGTTGCTAAGGAGTTCTGTGAATAAAGGCCAAGATTCAAGGAGACAAAGCCTTTGTAAAGCCCGGTCAAAAGCTGAAAAGTCAACACGGCGTAAAGAGTGCACAAGTCGCCAGAACTTCCGAAGGCGTATCTTTGGACTTAGATCTCGAATTGGGAGTAGCTTATGTCAAAACGACCGCCTCGAAAAGAGCTTTCCAATGGTCCAAGCCTTGGCCCAATCAGAGGAGCAGAAGTGGACGAAAAACATCTGTCGAAGCCAACTGCACTTGAAGAGCCCATTTTGGACTAAAGAAATTGGGTTTTGGGCCCGATTTTCCGCCCAAAAACATGGCTCCAAGCCCATGCACGATTTTTGATCCGGAAGTATAAAAACAAAAGCTTGACTCTTTGTTAATGGCAGTTAGGTTAGGAAGCTAATGTTAATGGAGTTTAGGGTTAGAATAATTTTTAGATCTAGAATTAAATCTTCATTTTAATTAGTTTTCATTTCCCTTGTTTTAATTTAAAGTATTAAAATATTGTTATTGCTTCATTAGATAAAAAAAGTAGTTTATTATTGATCAAATTCGATTTTGTCATTTATCTATTGCTTAGATCTAATTTCATTTATTGGTTGTTAGTCATTTCGTAGTTATTGATGTTAGATTTTAATTATTATTTGTTAAATTTCATAAAGTTAGAATCTTTAGATTTAGTTGTCTTAAATTTATAATTAGTTTTAGTTTAAACACCAAACACATCACTCTCACTGTTCCTTGTGTTTGAATAATTGAATTCTATTTAAGTCTTGAGGGTTTAAGAGTGGAACGAAATCCTTACTCGTTGTATTGCATGAATATGTTTTGAGAGTAAGAAGAATTGATTTAAACGTAAGAACGGTAGGATTACGTATTAGTGTTCTTGTAGCATTAATATTAGGATTCTATTGTTTTTTCGGGTTACCAAATGGCGCCGCTGCCATCTTAATCTCGTTCATGACAAGAATTCAATTGCTTGAATCCAAGGGGCAATCCCCCATTCTCTACCCACCCACCCTTTTAATTTTTCATTCTTGTTTCTTGAATTTTCGAACCGTTTCAATTGTTTCAGCATAGGGGCTGCGGATTCACAGAGAAAACACTGCGGTGAAGATATTTCTAAATTTTCGAAAATTCTGAAAATTTTCATACATATTATTTAATGTGTTGTTGATTTACTGGAATATTTTCAGATTTTTCAGAGTTGGTTTACCTTGTAAAACAAATACGATCTTTACAGTACTGCATTTCAGTTTTCACACCGTATGTGTTCTTGAAAAACAGACAAGTAAGGTTACTTAAGGAGTTCTAAAAATTCTATAATTTTTACAGGAGTATCTATCCTAACTAAGGAGTTTGTAGTAAAATTTGATGAGTTTTATTTGTTTTGACCTCCTAAATAGTAGAGTGTTTCCAGTGTGTTTCTGCAGTGTTGCAAACACTTAATATCTGGAACACCATCCAATAAGGAGAGGTTTTAGAACTCCAATTGCTCTAAACTTTTTATAGGAACAACTAGAATCTCTCAGGAGTCTCCAGTAAAAATTTGGAAATTTTTGGATTTGTTTTGATGGGTTAACCATTCGGTTGTTTGTATTGTGTCCGAAAACCGTTACGCAAACTTTGAAGGGCTGTAGAGGGACTTTCACAACTCCGATCGATCTGAAATTTTACAGGCTACTTGATAGACGTCTTAGAAAATTACTGTAAAAATTTCAGATTTTTTGGAGTACGATAAAAGGCCTAAAACTTGAAAACCCTGGAGCGCGACCCGCGCCCAAACCGAGCGCGACCCGCGCCCAAAACACTGGACATTCGACAAAACAGAGGGCACTCGCGCCCAACTCGCGCCCACTCGCGCCCTCAAGGGAAAATTCAGTGTGAACAGCCCAGTTTTCACAGAAAAATGCAAATTTTTATTCCTTAAAGTTATTTAGTGTTTCTAACTTGTTAAATACACTGAAATCGCGTATACAAGACGCTATTCAAACGCGTAGCAAGGAGGCATTCAGGTACTCCTTCTTCCACTCCTCGCCTCTTCTGTCAGAGGAGTTTTAATTTTAGTATAATCAGGCTTGTTTTTCGTAGAAATAAATATAACACGCCTATCTAGAATTTCACACACTACACCTGCATCAATGGCTAAAGAACAAGAGACTCCTCTCTCTCGATTTTTTATAAAGCCCTAAACGATGGCCCTAAGTCGTGCATCGTTCTTGCAGACCTAGTGGGGGATTTTCGAATCCCCCTAATATATTTAACTTGTTACCGGTTTTCATGGTTTAGACCACGAGAAGCCTTACCAGCACATGCGTGGGATAGACCAAGTTCTCACTACATTCCATCATCCTAGCGTAAGTCCGTATCAAGTTAAACTTAGGGTGTTTCCTTTCACCCTAGCCGACAAGGCGGCGTCTTGGTTAACTGCCCAAATGCCAAACTCGGTGGACTCATGGGCTCAACTTGTTCAATTGTTCATGGAACAATTTTACCCACCACTAAAGACAGGATGAAATGCTTCACAAGATTCATTTCTTCACCCGAATCCTCATGAATCCTTTTCGGAGGCCGGAATCGTTTCACTCGATCTTCTCATTGAATGCCCAAGATCATAATCTTAAAAAGACACGCTTTGTTCTTTCTTTCTTCAAGGGGCTTTCACATTATCATAAGGAGGTTCTAGATATCATGTCCGGGGTAGTTTTCTTAGTAAAGGAGCCTTGGAGGCTTATACATTCTTAGAAGATCAATCTAAGAGGAACAACAATTGGGGAGGTAACGATTCCTCCCGCCCTCTCCTTCTTCTCTTGAGGTTAAACATGATCCCGAGCTTAAAACTCTTTATCGATGCCCTCACTAAAAAGGTAGATGCCATCTCTGTTCAACAACAACCCCACTCCAGTCATGAACATTAACTCTACTTCGTTGTAATGTGCATTTGTAGTCTTGAGCATTCCGACTTCTATTGTCCTCTTGTCTATGCACAAACACCACCACAACCATCACACTTCAAACAGGTTAACTCAACATCAAGGACAAGGGAACTTAGGTGACCAGAATAGAGGTTTAGTACCCATAACCCGAGAACTATCAACATCAAGACATGAACGCCAACAAGCTTTAATTCCAATACAACCATCTACGACAAAGTAGTAGTAACCTTGTTGGAGAAACAAAATCAAATTATGCAACAAAACTCCAACTTAATGAAAGATCGGCATGATCAAAACTCTAATATGATGAAACAAACAATGCAAATGATGCGATCTTTGTGCCAAAAGGTTATTGACATGTCTTTTTAACCAAAATAATAACCAAACCGGCGTTTCCAAGTCAAGCAATGCCTAATCCTAAGTCAACAAACACCGCCGAAATAAAAGTATTCATGTAATGGTAATATAAACCAAGGGGACCTACAGTGATCCACTACCCCTTCGCTCGTATGAGTAGTTGATAACCAAGTGACTATGCCTAAAGATTACCCGCAAACTAAAAATGATGCCATACCAAATACTATAATAGGAAGTGAAGACCCTACACCTGTAGAGGTTCCAATATGGACACCTAGATGGAAAATGGATAGAGATAAAGCAAAGACTAATAAAACTTTTATCCCTTCCGCTAAAAATAGCGATAAAGCACCATATCCCCAAAGACTAGTTGTGTTTAAAAAGGACGAGAATTTTGATGAGATTAGGGAAGTGTTTAAAAATTTGACTATAAACCTACCTTTTCTAGAAGCTATAAAAAGTCTACCTGGACATGCTAAGTTTCTAAAAGAGTTGTGCACCAAGAAGAGGAAAACCAACATACCCCACGAAGCATTCTTAACTGAACAATATCCCTCTTTATCTGAACATAACGGAATTGTTAAGTACAAGGACCACGGTCGCCCCTATCAGTCTGATGCACCTTAGGTGATACCTTCATAACAACTGCTTTATTAGACCTAGGGGCGAGTGTTAACTTACTCCCTTTTTATTTATATAAACAACTAGGTCTAACAAAACTTCAACCAACCAAAATGACTTTGCAGTTAGCCGATCGTTCTATTAAGTATCCCAAGGTGTAGTTGAAAATATTCTCGTTAAAGTTCGTGGATTTTTACTATCCAAATTTACTTTGTTATTCTTGACACGTAAGTTGCTCATGATTCCATTCCCATCATCTTAGGGGGCGCCCTTTCTTGGCAACCGCCAATGCCCAAATCAATTGTCGGGATGGCTCAATGACTCTTTTACTTTTGGAAATCTTTCGTAGAAGTTAACATGTTTAGACAAACCGCAGGGACAACTAGGTTTGCCTGTAGAAGGGGAAGTGAAGTCCATTGAAAGTTTTGTACCTCACATTAGTGCGGCTGACACTTTAGTCCCCACACTAGTAGATACCCCTCTTATGGAAGAAGACAAGGATCACAATTTCTACTCCCTAGACGTAGATAACATCAAGGAGGATTTCCTTCGACTCTTTTGCAACCCTTCTTTGCCGCCTCGTGAGTTCTCTTCTATTGACATCCATTCATCTCTTGACGCCATGACGGAAGAAGAATTTTTCACCCTCTATCCCAGTGATTCTTCTTACCCACCTATTGAGGAATGTCTTGCATATCTCAAGGCCTCTGATGATATAGACCTAAGAACACTAGTTGAACACCATTCACCCACCTCACATCCTCATGTCACTCATTCACCTTCCATCACGAATGTTCCTCGCCCTCTACCTTTTCAAAGAACCATTGAGTTTGTACTTGACCTTGGTGTTTCTCCTATGCTTCATAACTATCTAAAACCAACTAGTAAAGAAGTAACACCCAAGGACAAGCCACCGGACACTTTTTCATTTTTTCCATTTTTCCCTTCTCAAAATTATCCACATCCTACGTTATCTTCCACAACCATCAATTTTCTCATGTTCATTTACTTGGCATTCCCTTCGTAGGAGGGACAAAGAAGAAAACTGTATGCTCGATTAGGTTTTAGATCTATAAGGCTTTACTCTCATTCCACTAAAAGCTACATCATAGGAAATCTTGGTGCTTAATTACGTTTGATGGTGCATTCCATGTTAATTATTTGTGGAAAGACCCACAACTTTTAGATTATTGATATATGGGAAACCGCGCATGTAAATACATATATATCACTTTAAGTCTAGGGAATCGACTTTAAAAGACCCATCGTTTTAAAACAAATTTTACAAACCTGTTTTCAAAAATTTGTTTGGGGAATAAAAAGTGTTTGGTTTTTCCATGCTTGATCACTAAACTTCCTATTCTTACCCCCACCTCGCTCCCTTGTAAAAAAAAAAAAACGCTTTCCACTCCAAGTTTTACCTTCTTTTTTGCTCTAAACTCCGGTTTCAACTTTACAAAGGCGCTGCTTTGTCGATGCCGCTGGCGCTTTACTTTTTTTGAAGAATTTTATCGAGGCGCCTTAATCGCCCTCATCTTCGAAGCGCGACCATCCGACTCTTGGACCTAGAAATTTGACCAGCCATACCAAAGCGACTTCGGCGCTCAAACACCGGAATTCCAAATACACGCGGCGCGCTTCGCCCTAGTTGAGCCTTCCAGCTACCGACTTCCGTCGACCGAGAAAAATTCCAGTTTTCCACGGGTTGTTCCCGGTTCATTCAGCTGTTCCAGGCGTAGTTCGAGATGACATCTCCTATAATAATACTGGAACAGTCTTTCAAAGATTTGTTTCAAAGCACTACTTATGGTGCTTGGTTTCGCGAAGTGATCACACACGTAGGCTGGGAACCGCTTATGGTTCTTGCTAGCATTTGTTCTTGGACTTGCTATGCCGCTGAAATACAAGACCCATGGTGCTATTGGGTAGATAATATGTATGTCTACACTTATGAGTTTTTGCATGAGTCGTATGGGGCAGGCATTTTCCGTATCGTCGACCAAGAGGAATATAACGTCGCCCTTGGTAGCCTGTCCATGAACATAGGAACTGTTATGTTTTGGATCATGCTAAACATTTTAGGGGAATGACATTTTTCTTCTGTGAATGATGCCACTTGCAGCGTCTTCCTTGCTTTAGCCACGGGACGTATGTGCCATGACCTTCCCAGAACTTTGATGTCTAGTTTAGCTCGAGCCCATAGCATGAGGCATAAGTACCTTCTTATGCCTGTTCTAATTTCCCGTATTATGCTATGTTTCTTTCCTATTTTTTGTGCCCGTTTCACGGATTGGGTTGGGGTCGACATTGTGAGACCCACCAATTATATTATCAGATCTTTCCGTGCAATGACTTGGCAAGGGTGGAGGATACAACCTCATCAGGTTGCACCTTACACCCCATCCGACCAAGTGGCGCTTAATAGGTTAGCAATCATAGATGATAAATGGCGTGAAGCATGGCAAATTATCATGGCATGGCAGGACGCGAAGGAACCTCACTTCTTGATAGAAGAGGAGGATGGCGAATAAAACGGGAGTGGAGGTAAGTTTTTAGTTTCAGTTAGTGTCTGTTTATGTCCCAAGCAATTTAATTCTGTTAACCCCATAATGGGTGGAACTCTTATAGAGTTGCGTCAGTTTACTTTTCTATATTAGTATATTCTAACCTTGTTTTGCAGATGTTCCAGAATTTCACGCATTTCCATGGTATTTTTCTACCCTCTTTATTTAAATGCTTTGAGGACAAAGCATTCTTCTTGTTTGGGGGGGGGGGGCATAGAAATACGTGTAATTAAGGCATCTGTTAGGATATAGATATGTATAATATGCATTTGTTTTCAAGTTAAAAATTTCAAAAATATAAATAAATAAGTTTATGCTATACACTTAGGAATATTGGTATTGTTTTCTTTCTCTATGCTCTTAACAATCTAGAAGTCTCACGTAGCTTTTGCATCAGAATAATTGTTAGAAACTTAGGTTAATATGTAGGTAATAATCTTTGCATCTATCTATAAATATATTACATGAGTATCTATGATTGTTAGTAGTAAGTTTATGAAATCTAGGCTAGAGTACTTATTCTACAAATCCTGTGAGAATATAGCCTAAAGCCTTATATGAGCGAAATATTTGAGAAATGACACAAGGGAGAAGTAAAATCCGGATAGAGAAATCACACGTCCACTTGCTTGATCACTATGCCATATCCTAAGCGAGAATTTAGGCCCTCTTTGGATCGATATAGCCAAAAATTCAAACCTATGAATTATTTTCCGCTAGTAAGCCCCTCGAGCCTTTCTTTAGCCTTCCATAAACCACAATTCCTTTACCCTGTTACAAAAAAACAAAACAAAATAAAAAATTCAACTTACCCAATCTAGAATAAGTCCGAGAATAGAACGAGTGAAGAAAAGAAGAAGAGAAAACACTGTGGTAAACAAAAATTAGTTAGTTGCTTCAAAAAGAAAAGAAGCTTCCATTCAAAAAAAAATAATAAAAAAAGAAAAAAAATATATAGAAATAAATAAAAACTCCAAAAATAGAATAAAAGGGAGTCAAAAAGCCAAAGAAAAGAAAAAGAAAAATATGGCTAAGGATGGAAACAAAGTATAGAAGCAAAAGAAAATAACAAGGTTTTCTAAGTTACATAATATGAAGACTCTATTATCTCGGACTTGTCCTTTTGAATATCCATTTCCTTCCTTCTTAAACCATCTCTTAATCCCATGAACACCTAATAAAGACCTCTAGCTCAATTAGGAATAGGTTAGTGTGATAGTAAGTGGCAGATGTGTTTGATCGACTCTCGGCTTCCTTGTGTGTCATTGAGATTGTAAGGTAAAGTGTGCCCACCGCACACTGGAGTAGCTTAACTTGAGCGGAAAAATCGAGTGATTTTTGTCTTGACTTTTATGTGAGGACCTACTTAAGGGCGCTATTCGAAGTTTCAGAAGCGGACCTGCTAAGCATTTCATAGCATTACTCATTGTATATATGTTATTAAGTAGATGATTGATTATTATGCATATATTAGCTTAGGTTTCGACATGACTATTCTCAGATTCAATTGCTAGTGAGATGTATAGATAGTTGAGACATGAATGAGGAAACAATAGTTTTATTTCTTAGTCGTTGTAGTATAGATGAAGTTTGTGAGTACCTTCATTTGGAAAACTCTCACGAGGCTATAACTTCGTCCACTAGGGAATTCCTAGTGGTTTAAGGCCTTGTTGCATATGGTCAATGCAATGACCTCAAATAAAAATGAGAGTAGATAGAACTCCATTTTTGGTCACTTATTCTAATTTCTCATCTTTGCTTGAGGACAAGCAAAATGCTGTTTGGGGGTGGTTTGATAAGAGCCCAAAACTGTAGTTTTAACCCCTTAACAATCATACTTTTAGACCAATTATGTGAGTAATAATTAAGAGTTAATACTGATTACGTGTTTTTATGCATTTTAGGCTTCAAAGTCTATTATGTGCAGAAATGTGCCACTTTAGCGAGATAAAGGAGCAAAGGTCGGTTGCTAAGGAGTTCTGTGAATAAAGGCCAAGATTCAAGGAGACAAAGCCTTTGTAAAGCCCGGTCAAAAGCTGAAAAGTCAACACGGGCAGAAAGAGTGCACAAGTCAGCAGAACTTCCGAAGGCCGTATCTTTGGACTCAGATCTCGGAATTGGGAGTAGCTTATGTCAAAACGACCGGCTCGAAAAGAGCTTTCCAATGGTCCAAGCCTTGGCCCAATCAGAGGAGCAGAAGTGGACGAAACATCTGTCGAAGCCAACTGCAGCTGAAGAGCCCATTTTGGACTAAAGAAATTGGGTTTTGGGCCCGATTTTCCGGCCCAAAACATGGCTCCAAGCCCATGCACGATTTTTGGATCTGGAAGTATAAAAACAAAAGCTTGACTCTTTGTTAATGGCAGTTAGGTTAGGAAGCTAATGTTAATGGAGTTTAGGGTTAGAATAATTTTTAGATCTAGAATTAAATCTTCATTTTAATTAGTTTTCATTTCCCTTGTTTTAATTTAAAGTATTAAAATATTGTTATTGCTTCATTAGATAAATAAAGTAGTTTATTATTGATCAAATTCGATTTTGTCATTTATCTATTGCTTAGATCTAATTTCATTTCTTGGTTGTTAGTCATTTCAGAGTTATTGATGTTAGATTTTAATTATTATTTGTTAAATTTCATAAAAGTTAGAATCTTTAGATTTAGTTGTCTTAAATTTATAATTAGTTTTAGTTTAAACACCAAACACATCACTCTCACTGTTCCTTGTGTTTGAATAATTGAATTCTATTTAAGTCTTGAGGGTTTAAGAGTGGAACGAAATCCTTACTCGTTGTATTGCATGAATATGTTTTGAGAGTAAGAAGAATTGATTTAAACGTAAGAACGGTAGGATTACGTATTAGTGTTCTTGTAGCATTAATATTAGGATTCTATTGTTTTTACGGTTACCAGTCGTCGAGCTGGACGTAAGAAGACTATTATGCGTGGCTCGGGGAGTTCAAATCCTCCAGAAAATGAGAGTGAACTCGTACCGGAAAATGATTTCAATTTTCCACAGAGATTGAGCATTGTTGATCATCCGACATTGGCTCCCAATCCAGACATGCATGTTTCATGTTTATATAACACTGACGGAGTAAGTATGAGTTTATGAACGTTGTTCAATTGATTTTGATTTAAAATCGTGTTTAAAATTTAACGTATACTAACTGTTTGATTAAATGCCTCAACGTATAGAAAATGAGTTCGATGAGATGGAGATGCGATGCCGAGTATTAAAGACTTCCGAGTCATCTAGTGGAAAGAGGGGAGGAAATGGAGCACGTAAGAGCTCGAATTTTGGGAACACCTTTTGGTCCATTGATATCGCGGTCTGAGCATTGGACCGATCGTCCAATCGATATTTGCATTGGCGAAACGATGGTGGCACACCACACACACTTTTCACCTTCCATGTGGTGAGATTGGTATCACACCACTTGACTTTACAATGCTAACGGGTTTAAGTGTGGGGTGAAGAAGCCTGTTTTGTTTGATTCAAGTATCGAAGATGATTTTGAAAGGTTGAAGACTCTCTACTGCCTTCGTTGTTTGATGTTGAAGGTAGACTTGTTTCAAAGAATATGGATGGCAGATACATTTTGAACCTGTACATCAGAGAAAAATTTATGCACCGATTGAGTATTGAATATTGTTTAGAACATGAAGTTGACGCCCTATATTTGGACCCAAACTCTGCGAAGGAGGATGAGTTTATCAGGATTTTTTTGTTATATTTTTTGGGCCAAGTTGGTTTTACAACAGGAAAATCTGGGGTTCGGGCTGGCTGGTTAGCGTCTTTGGTAGACCTTGATAGCTTGGAAGATTTTGATTGGGGAGGTGCTTTCATGGCACATTTATATACAGGGCTTGATTTGTTTGTACAAACAAATCAAATGGGGAAGCAATGCAACGGAATTACTTGGATACTACAGGTAATTCAATAGGATTTAACTTTTAAGATATAAGCTTTTATTTTGTTAGTTAAATATTATATAATTTAAATTAATTAGATACACTTTCATTTGATTATTTCAGTACTGGTGGTATGAGTATTTGGCTTGCTTAAACCCTATACTGAAAGAGGATTGGGATAAGGACTTATGGCCTCGCCCACAGGGATGGGTTGTTTTTGGTCATGCTAGATTAAAGGAAGAGGTCCATAATGATCTTCAAGCTGCTAGGATCCAAATAGAGACGAAAAGTATGAAATCTATTGTTTGGAGTCCGTGGCAAGGTTCTCAATTTGAGAATATGCATATCTGTCAGCATAGTACTCTAATGTCGTTAAAAAGATTCATATTGCAAGCCCCTGATATACGTGCTTGGTTCCTTGGAGATAGGGTGACTATGCAAACCATTGGATATACGTATATTTTTGCTCCCCCACCCACAGATATGCGTGCCATGGATGTTTCAGAGAATTTGATTGAACGGTATCGCGTTGAGAGTGCGTGGCCGTGTTTTACAGATTATGTTGATGTGAACTCCAGTCTTGATTATGAGACTTATTGGCGAAAGTTTCTAGGGGAAGCCTATCTGCGGGTCCATCAGTATAGAGGTGCAAACATGGATGTCGCAACTAGTCGAGTTTTAGGCGAGACGTCCAATTCCCCTTAAACCCGCAAGTTCCACAAGATCATCTGGAGTATATCATGGTTATACACCCCCACCTAGTGATCCATATGACCCATGGTCATACCGCATTGTTAGTTCTCAGGGAATGGAGACCACATTTCACTTGGAGCGTCCGGTGCTTGTACCTGATCTACAACAGTTTAATGAGGTATATTTATATTTCATTATGTTAATTTAAACACACTATGTATATTTAACTTATATACAATATTGACACAATGCAGGAAACAGATGAAAGGCAAATCAACCAGGGGCTTCGAGCTAGTTTAATTGAGCACACTCAACAGTATTATGGCTATTTAGACGAAGAACGAATGCAAAGTGCAAACGCTGAGCGTAGGATGGCTGAGATGACAAACGAATTGGAAGCCTTGGTAATTTTATTATATGTTTTACATTTTCATTTTTTATATATATATATTCAATTTTATATTTTAATTGCATTGTGTTGATGTTTCAGAGAATTGCTACTGATATCATGCAACAAAACGATTTTAATAAGAGAGCTTAAAACGGAGGGAGTGGCCGAGAGCGGTCGAGGCGGTGCTCCATAGTGTTATATTACACTATTTTGTAATAATTTAGTTATGTCATTGTTTTTGTTGTTGGTTGTTGGTTGTTGTTGTTTTTTAGGGTTTGAACAGGTTTTTGAGAATCTTAACAGGTTTAGGTATATGAATTATGTTGATTAAACAAAGGAGGCTATGTCCAATTTTTTTTATGCATTAAATTAATTATTACATTACGTTAATTACGTTAATTATTACTTAGAATCTATACATGCTTTTTATTATGTAGACAAAGAAATTCTCATGTGAACAATCAAGCCCATGTGAACGTGACTAATAAGCCCATGGGCCTCAATTTATTATTCCTCCAATCAATTTATATCCGTTGGCATTATTCCCAAGGGGGGATCAATTTATATCCGTTGGCATTTATTCCCAACGGATATATTTCTATCCGTTGGGCCTTTGCATATATATTCAAAGTCATTTTCATTCCTCACTTCAGCTTCTCATTTTCATTCTCTAATCTTTCTCAACTTCAACTACCAATATGGGCGAATCAAATATTGTCCACATTTCTACACTTGAGATTTGTTAGTGGTGTAAGGAAGTTGGTCATTACGCTACTTCATGTTCATACATTAACATCAAATGCCCAAACCCTGAATGCAACGACATGATGATAGTGGTCATAACTATCAATGATGATGGAACATTGGAAGACAAACTTCTAAAGTGTGATGTTGATGATTATCCCTCAAATATCAACATCTATCATTCAAAAAAGGTTGACATACCTGTATGTCATTTTTGCAAGGAAGCAGTAGATTTCTGCTCTAGGTGTGGCTTGTGCGATCAATGCAATCCTTTAATGTGTGGTGGAGAAACAAGTCGTACCTCTTCGAATTTAAGTGTAGGATATGTAATATTTGTATTTTGTTTAATTTCCTAGTGTATTGTCTTTAATTGTTTTACATGTATTTTTAAGTCCGTAGAATTTTATAAGATGTTTTGTATTTTTATTTCAAATTAAGTTGTAATGTTTTTCATTTCTAGTTGAGTTGATTTGTTTTTAATTTCTACTTATAAACAAACACATTTTTTCAAGAAAATATACTTTCATTAAAACAAAATACAATTTTATTTAAAGAAAAACATACACGTAAATAATAAAAATAGATTACAACATAAAATTTAAATAAATTATTACGCTAAAACGTAATCTAATACCACTCAAATACATGTTCAGGCCCAACAGTACAAAAGCCCAACGGTATAATTTTTGTAAATCTTCTCAAATCGTTCAGGCCCAACAGTGCAAAAGCCCAATGGTAATAAAACCCAACGGTACAAAATCGAACTGTTTGAATTTTTTATTAAAAAAAACAAAAAAAATTTGGACGGCTAAAGTAGTCCCGTCCCACTCTTGGGACGGGTCAAGTTGTACCGTGCACACCATTTCTATTTTCTTAACCAATTTGGCTCCAGTTTTGACAATTCTTATAATAGAAACGATAATTTGACAACGCGTTGGTGACTCAAATTGCTATAAACATTGTCAACTGTCACATTGAAAATAAAAAATAACAACGCGTTGATGATGCTCTTAGTTTCCCTTCTTATTTTATGTATTTTTATTTTTTCTCCTTTTAATATCTAACTAAAAAAAATTCATAACTTAAATAAATAAAGGGTAAATAAATAAAAAAAACGACCCATCTCAAAGGGGGCGACAATCAATGTTCATGATTCGAAAGAATATTGAAATTACATCCAATATTTTGGTTTTTCAAAAACCTCAAAAAACAACATAAGGTCAAATATTGATGATTTCGAAATTAGTCGAAATTCCGAATATGGCATGGGTCGAAATATTATAAATTTCATTTTTTGGATTGGGCGGAATTCCGATAATTCTGAAATCCCGAACTATGGCTACAACTCCGAATCCGAATCCGAATCCGAATCCGACAGATGTACAACAATAGTATTTGAATCCAAATCCGATGTCTTAATCGGATATCGGAAATATCCGGTCCGATAAAAAATATCACAAAAACTCAAAATAAAATTAAAATGAATAAAACTCCAAAGTTAGATCTGTCTATTCATTCAAATAAGGAAACTAAATTATTAACAGCACAAGAGCAATTACCACCTCCACTTTCGGCAAGTAGTAACAATTACCATATTCAATAACAATTACTAAATTATTATTGAATATGCTGGTGGTGGTGGTATCATAGTTTTATTTAAAAAAATATTTGGACGGATTCATCGTTGAACTAGATCCAGACTTGCTTGTTCTTGTTCTTGTTACTAATAGGTTGAGATTTTGATAAAGGAAGAAGAGGTGGGTGTATTTGATTCACATGGGGTGAGAAAAGAGGTGGGGAAAAGAGGTGGAGAAAAGAGATGCTCTTGTGAGCCGTGGTGGTGTTGTGCGGTAGTGGTGTTGCCTTTGAGAAATTTAGAACATGAGAAAGAAGGGTACGAAGTGGTGTACTGATGTATTGAATGAACCTAGAATTTCACACTTTCTCTTTCTAAAACGCTGGCATTAATAGTTATTGTTAATGAGATAATAGACCAGATTTTATAAAAATACTTAAGTAGTTAAGTAAGTGTGTCGGTATTTAAGAATGAAATATTGCATTTATGTTATAAGAAATCGGATTGGATATTATCCGACGGATATCACTGAATCCATTCAGATCTCAAACTTCTTCGATAGAAAAATTTATCGAATCCTAATCCAATATCTGAAATTTTTTAGGATAATATTCTATTTTTCGAATACAAATACAAATCGGATTCAGATTTTTGGATATCCGTCTGCACCCCTAACTGAGTTGTTGCACACCCAACTTTTCCGTCAAAAAAGAAAAATACTAGTTATAATAGTATATAATTCACCCAAAAAACACACATTTATAGTGTATGTTAGTTGTAGTAGCCTCCTTGAATGGCAATCCTAGATCCGCCCCTCCATCTTAGTGACTTGACCTCCTTTTTTCTTTTTCCTCTAAATCCAGTTAACCTCCACCCACAACCCCATTCATATTATTATTATTATTTTTAGGATTCATGTCATTTTTAAGTTAAGACAAACCATAGTAGTCATTTGATCATCTAGTTTGAAAAGTTGGGTGTGCTGCATCCATATATAGTTCGGGATTTTGGAATTCCAACAAATCCACAAACCGAAATTCATAATATTTCGACCCATGTCATATTCGGAATTTCAAATAATTTCGAAATCATCAATATTTCAACCCTGTGTTGTTTTTTTTAGGTTTTTGAAAAACCAAAATATTGGGCAGAATTCTGATATTCCGTTTGGAATCATGAAAACTGACTGTAGCCCGCCCCCACCCCTGGATCCGCCCCTGCTGGATGGGTCGGGTATTTATTTATTTTTATTATTTTTATTTATTTAAATTATGAACTTATGATACGTGGGGTTTTTTTAGTTAGATATTAAAAGGAGAAAAAAAAAAGAAAATATATGAAATGGGGTTTTTTTAGTTAGATATTAAAAAGAGAAAAAAAGAAAATACATGAAATGAAATAAGAAGGGAAACTAACGGAAGCTATGGGCTGTTAAGGTAGACATGTGCTGTTAAAGTAGACAGGTGGCACAAAGTTTATAACAGTTACAGAGATTCCATCTCTGTACCCGGTTATAGAGGAACCGGACTCTAATGATAATGTATTCAGCACCAGTACATGATAAAAACAATTTGAAAATGTTATATATAAAACCCATATTGTGAAATACAAAAGCAGGGAAACAATTACTAATTTGGAAAAAATATTCATTTTGAGCTTCTGCTGACATCCCTATTCGAATGCGTCAATGAGATGACTTTCCACTTGTTTATTTGTCGGGTACTTGCTCATCAAATTCAGCATCAGCAGATACAATAGAGCCTATTTGTTATTTGGTTTGGAATATTGCACCTTTAGTCCAGGTCTCGATGTAAATGTTTTTATTTTCTTTTTTTTCTTCTGGGTAGGGAGATGATAAGATTATTTTCTCAACAGACCCATTTGGATTTCAAAATCAAAACCAGTGACCACCATCATGTATTTGGTTAGCAAACTGGATTTCACTTACATATCCAGTATCAGAGAGACTGCTTCATTGTGACGTAAATCCGAAGATACTCCTTCCTATGCAGCTGTTAATATTATGATATAAATGGAGTTTTCAAATAGTAGAACGATAGATTTTCTCTTGTGTGATATGTGTCGCAACATTTAACTGCAGCAGTCTTTGCAACTTGCGTTAATCTATTTTATATCGAACCTCTTCTAGGTTTCTTAGCAGTTGCTGAATAGTATTTTAAGTGACAACTAACCATTTCTCTCTTAATAGTTCAGAACCCATTGTTGTGGCTTATTTCTACACTTATCAACAAGTATCCACATTGTTAGCACTAGATAAAAGAGCCCATTGGACAAACTGTCCTATGGACCTACCCTACTAGGTAAGTAGGTATTAGGAACTAATACGAATTATGAAGGATTCTCCAACCACTTGCCTAGCGATTAATTAGTAGTTCTCTGCATGATAAACCATATCTAATTCGGTCTGTTTCCACCATTAGAACAGAGTTAGGCACATCGTCTGAGGATCTGTCCTACCTTGCTAGAGCATTAGATGAGGGTTTCAACAACTTGTTCTGCATAAACTAAAAAAATTCTATTATCCCACCAAAGAAAGCATCTAGGACCATTTCCAGTCGAAGACTAGTCTAATGGTTGATGTTCTCTTGTCAGTCAAGAAAGATGGAACCCTTTTCTCTTAAACCTCTTAAGCGGGATTATGTGGATAAGCTAGATTAACGAGTGGTCTTCTCAAGGTTCAATGAGTACAAGAATCCATATGTACAACCCTTAGAATCTAAACCAATATGTTGGTTTCCATATACATGTTAACTTTTAGTCATTAGTTGGCCATATGTTAAGCCTTAAAGCTCTCTAGGTTTCTAAAACTTTTGCAATTAGGATTTTAGGATACAAGTTTGTGTTACAAATATTTTTAAATTTTTGCTTAGATTTGAACAATTCAGTACACATATCTTTTGACATTATGTGCAATCTAATATTTTGTACATTATCCTCAGCTTTTGATCTAGATACCCAAGTCAAATGTCATATAAAACCTTCATCCTGCCTCATACCTGTACTCAATAACTATTAACATAAGCCTTATTGCAAAAAGGAGGGAAACAAATAATTCCGTACTTCTACCGAGATCTCACTTCTACCATAATAGAACCGGCTATACCAATTCAACTGCAGGTAGCACCAGTAGTTTAAGTGCCCTGTACAAGCTAATGAAAGATGAAGATGTTTTACCGAACCGTATGTCTATATTGGCTTATAATGGATTTGATAAGGTTCAGAGAGATTTTAAAACTAGAAAATGCTACATTTAAGAACCTTAGAACCTTAGAATCTTAGGATTTATAATATATGCATTGGATAAGTAACAATTCTTTTCTGACAATAGATGACTATTCAATTAGCTGCATCTATATCTTGGTAACACTTACAAAATTTTCTAGATCTGTGAAGAATCATGTTTACATGGAAACATGGTCTCTGAGTATAAACTATTGTAGAATTATTTTTATTGTACTTGTTAATGCTAGTTTGCTTATTAACATCCTAAGGATCCATAGTCGATTGACAGTACAATCCTTCTTGAAAATTGAAATATTACATGATCTAACTGGACTATAGCTAGCAAAACAATCCATACAATAGATACTTTAATAACTTCTCATTCTCTAATCAGTCAGATAATTTTGATCTCTCCTTTCTAACTCACAGCATTTAGTATCAAAGATATGCAAGTAAGTCTATACATCAGAATATAGTCCTAGAGTCAGAGTTTATTCTAAGCAGTATTGCTGGACTGTTGCTACTTAAATTACAAATAACTAGGTTTTTCTTAATATGCGCAGAGTCTCTAAACCTGCGACAATTATATAAAGGTATACCGAGGGTGTAAGAGCACTCCACATTGATTAATAATTTGAGTTACCAAGTTGCAAATGAATACCTGTACAACTGAGAAAATTACAAGACGCTTCTAACTCAATTCACAACTGGTATTTTATAAGAGGAAATATGAACCTCCTATCTTCCTCTAGATCCTTTTTTTTTGTAAGGACGGGGGCGGTTATAAGCAGGATTCTGTGGGATTTCATTCAACATATTCTAATAAATACGATTTAAATAAAAGAGAATGACAGATTATTTGCTCACATGCTCCGCCATCTTCAGAGTGATAAGGGTCAAGCATTTGAAATAAGAGGATATATTGATATTTCCTTCTGTTCATAGTTTCCATAGGAAATACAAGATAGTACTACACTACTAATTCATGTCAAACCAAATACAACTGTGGTTAAATATAAGAGTGTGTTTGGCAATGAGACTGGAAACTAATTAGAATAGAATGGAGTAAGAAACCATTGGAATGGAATCTATTAGAATAGAATTTGATTCCAACTTACCAAATGTGTATTTGGCAAACGTTCAGAAATCATTGGAATTAATTCCTACTTCAATTAATGTGTTTGGTTGCCATATAGAATCCTCTAACAGACTCCAAATTTTAGTTTATTTCCCTATTTTCGGATTAGAAATAAAAAATTGATTCCCATAGTCTAGGATTCCTTTGGATCAACAGGAGTCTGTCAAAGACTTAATAAAACTAGCCATTTGGCCCAGCCTATGGCCGGACTTGCTACATAGATAGCTAATGACTCAAAAGCCTAAAGTCCACTTGAATAAATAATATATGTATATTGATAGCTAATGATTCATTGCTTCTAATATATGTATACTTTGTTTGAAGGGTTTATGTTATTCTAATTTTTTTTTTTTTGAAAGGTTTTGATTCTATTTTTGGATTATTATTGTCCTAAATAACATTTTTTTATCATCCTCACATTTAGAAACTATCAAAATATAACGCAACAATCAAAGAATAGAACACTCAAAATATACCATATGTTTAAGCGATAACCAAATTATATTCATTGCGCACAATGATCATCTTGTTGTTGAGTTGCACATAACCTATGTCATATTTAACTATGAGTCAATAAGCGAATATTGAGATATATAGAAATTTTATATCCAAAACATCAATGAGTAAATACTGAAATTTAACCAATAATAGCAAAGCTCAAGCTATTGCTTGAGGTCTCATTGAGAAGCCATTAACATTGCAAGCAAAGCATCAAGCCATTGCTAATGTGCTACAAATAATGGAATACAAATTAATCACTATATCTTGGCAATTATATAGCTATTTTCCTATCATACACCAAACATGGACCATTGTAAAAGCAGACACTACAACAAATCAAACCAATCGACTTTAGACCCTAAAGCAGGAAAAAAGAGATTGCAGATAGATGGTATTGAACAAAATAAACAAATAAAAGGATCCTTGTAAAGCCAAGAGGGTATATCTATAATATATATCTAAAGATATCGAAATAGCGTGAATCATAAATAATTTATTTTAATTATTCAAGAGGACCACCTAAAAACTACCTATATGACTTATTATTGAGTAAATTGATAGATGAATCAGAAGAACAAACAAAAAGTTTGATAATAAATGATTTAATGACGCATTGAAATAAGCATATTCTACTTTAACAATGCTTTTAGCCTTTTAGGAGTCATGCATCTTCGTCGAATTTCATAATTTTGGTGTAGCTAGACTTAGTTACTTTGGGTGCATGCATAAACTCATACCGCATTGCTAAATTGAAACAATTTTATTCTTACCTTGTCTCATCATGGCTTAGATCATATCCATTCTATCAGCTAAATTATGTACACAGTACAACATCAAAAGTAATATTTCTTTAAATGTCATGTACCCTTTCGTTATACATCAACACCCCTTGAATAAGAAGGGTCGTTGCTTCAATTTTAGTATACTGTAGTATTACACTTAGGATTACATACCAATTGCCCCCCTAATAGTTGAAACCATACTGATTGCTATGGCTAACAATCCAATCATAACAATTGACATGCTCCCATTTATTGAGAAAATAGTACAGAAGAAATCACAAAAGAGATAGTTACCAAAAAAAAGAAATCATAAAAGACATAGATTGAAAAAAAAAATGGTTACCAGCACAGCTTCCAATTTCAAGCTAGTCGGCCACACAAATTTTGTACACAATAATCCAAAATCAGACAAATTCCATGTCAAAAAATTCCACCACATTGAGTTTTGGCCTACTGATGCTACAAACACTACTCGCAGATTCTCATAGGGTCTCGGTATGCCTATGGTCGCAAAATCAGACCTCTCAACTGGTAACATGGTTCATGCCTCATACCTCCTTCGGTCAGGTGAGCTCAATTCTCCATTCACTGCACCTTATTCACCTTTAATAGCTGGAAATACGTTAACTCGGACTGCTTCAATTCCAACTTATTCGCACAACCTCGCGCGATTGTTCGCTAGTGCGCGATGGGCTCATGATGCAGCTTATCGCGATTGAAGTCCAGGACGCGGAGTTGGCGTATAATATAAGTGTCACGAATGGCGCGAAACCATCGTCCTCTCCGGTTAAACTCGATGAAGGCGTAGTTCTTTCGGAGATTTGGCTATACGAAGATGTTGTTCTTCGTTATCTCAACTTCGAAAACACAAACCAGAGTTGTCCACAGGTTCCATATGCCCTCCAGACTTAATGAATCACCCCTTCAATGTGACACTATGAAAAAGGACTACAATTGTAGCCATCGGTCTCCGTTAATAAAGTCCCTGTCCAGAATGATATGGCCCATGGCACTTGCCTCCTTAAATCGGCTCCTCTTCCCTTGCATTTGTACTCCCCTAACCACACAGTCCTGTAGATTTTAAGAGAGATTAGTTCTAAATAAAAAGAATTTCTGAACGAAATTTTGGGAAAATAAATTATACTCCTGGAAGTTTATTAAGGGAAGGATCATTACCCTCTCCTTGAAGGGTCTCCCTAGTCCATCCAGCCCGAAGGGTTTATAATGCCATCCAAATCACAGAAGGAACAGACCACTCTTGAAAATATACCCCAAGTTGTTCCCAAGTATATCGTCCCAGTCCTGTTTATTGTACACTTTACAAAAGAAAACCTTGTGTCCTCTCCACAACCGAACTCCTATCTTGGCTGCAATTGCTCCTGATCCTGTAGCTGTTGAATTAAGCGTGCACTCCTGATTCCAGAAGCCACCTTCTATATCAAAAAATTGCGAGAAAAAACTGAAAAACAGCAGTAAGCAAAAACTATTATATTTTTCAAAGAGTTTGGGACCTTACCTCATAGAGTGATCTTGCATTACCAAAAACTAAAATCAATTGATCCTTGAACGTAACACTGGTAAAAGTAATGTGCTCCACTCACGTCTAACAAAGTGTCCTGTGAACCTACAATGTTAACCATATAAAACATGGATCTTTAACCAGCTATTCTTAATGCAACTACTTGCATCCCTTTTCCTCCTAGTACTGCTTCTACTATGTTCTGCAAAACAGAACATTGCCTAATTTGTTCTCTGACTTAAGAACAGAGCGGTGGTACCTTCAAGAAATAGCAGAATATGTCATCTTGATGGTGCCAAAGCAATTTCAAACGAAGTCCGCGTCGTTAAACTCTTTGAATGAAAACAGTCTGTGCCTACATGGTAATTGTGGAGCAAAAGAAAAATTGGTGTATTAGCACTAAAAATGGCAACTACATTCAATCACATGGCTCTAGCAGCTAAACCAAAAACACAATGATTACATGAAGAGTAGAACATGTAAGTTCACTTTAACTCCATGGAGAAAGATGCATAAGAGATTCCAGCTGTGCCACAGAGACCTTCAACTGGACTGGACTGATATGATTGTTACAGATTGCAGTAGAAGCAATCCAGATAAAATTTGTTTTCTCTAACTTTGAAAGTCACAATTTGAATAAGGTAAGTTTACACTGTTGGTACATATTTTCTAGTTCACCTGCCAAGTGTTGTGATAATTCAAAAGTTAAAAGGCTGCGTTCAGTCTACCAAAGTGCCTACTTCTTAATTCAATCCCAAAACCCAAGTTCAAAAACTACATGTTGTAAGCAATACCCGAAACCCAAATTCAGAAACTAAATGTACATAACAATCCCCAATTTCAAAAAGAATATCATGAAATCCACAAATCGACTTCTTTGAAAAGGCATTTGGACCTTAGAGAGGAGAATCTTGCTCTAACATGTTTGTTATCCAAACTAAATATATTATCAGACTCATCAGCACCAAGTGTTTGTCCATTAACTTGAATATAATTCAAATAAGTTGAATTTTTAGTTTTGTGCAACCATGCAGCACCCCATAACAACTCATCCTTCAATAAATTGAAAAACTAATTAGAACAAAACCCTTCAGAAACTACATTCAATAAACTATGGATGGATAGCTGCTTACTTTGTAACCATAATAAGAGCAGTAAAATGGGCAGACATATGATTTTAAACCATTACTATAAGCTCCTCTGTACTTATCAGCAAATCCACATACCTATGAACCCCACATTGAAATCCAACTTATAATGAGTAAAGTTTTAAAGAAAGTCAGAAACGAAACCAAAAAAAAAAAAAAAAAAAATGAGAAAGAAAAGACATTTTTTCTTACACTGATAGCTCTTCTGCTCAAAAGGCTGGAGTAAGAGGGATCAATTTTCCTAAAGACAAATGAAGCAATTTCTAGTGTTGCGTTAGCCAAGAGTTTGATAGCTACATCGACCGGGACTATTTTTGTCTATCTTGAATCTTGATCTTCATGTGTCCATATCTTTTGGTCTCTCTCAAAGCAAGCATGGTCCTTATTAGCATCACCAACCCGTCCAACACAATTGTCCAACGAAACTTAGTTCCTCAATAAATAAATAAACTATGGCTTTGGAAATCAAGTTGGTGAGAAAGGTGAGCAAGTCATGCATATGTTGCAAGGTCGAGTTTGTTTTTTGTTCGGGGGCTCAACTCTGTTCACCGAAAGTAAACCATTGGTTCCTCAACCCTCAATCTCATCATAACAAAAGTTGTTTTTGCGTTCACCTCCGTCATCTTCAAAGCAAGTCCTGCAAATGCCGTCTCCCACGGATAATAGCAATCAAGGCCAGGTACATCCAGTTTCTTCCGGCAATGCCCAACAACTAGTTCTTCCATTAGGTATGTTCATCATCAATTTTTCATTAAAAATTCTATTAATGCAGTTATTAAATATTTTCTTAACCTTTCAGTGTCTTGATAATGCAATTTGATAATTACGATGACGTCATGTAATGAATACAACTCATCGTTAAATTCAAAGAAACAAATAATTCAAACCGACTTAGGAGCCAAACTAAAGTGTACTCACATAATTAAATAACGTACCGAAACGCAATTAGAATAGATGGATCAGCCAATATATCTCCACTTGTAGATACCATTATAGGATCAACCACCAAATTAAAGCTGCCTTCAAATCACGACCATATCAGAACAGATAAGAACCAATACAACCAACCAACTTGTTAACAACACAAACCTTGAACCGTGAACTCCAGTGACATAACAACTTCACCACACCAATAGAAGGAAGCATGCTTGTTTTTACCTAACACATTACGTAAAATGCAGAAGTTTTCTGCAACTACTCATTCTACTCACTACTCTTTCAACTTCATCTTTCAAACCTGGTAAACAAACAAACAAAACAAACACCAACTCTTTTATTTAACAATACATTATGTTTAGATTTACTCTCGTTTCAACAAAACCAAAATAAACTATAAAAGTAAACTAAACACTCTGTCAACTTACACTCACACACTCACATGTCAATATAACTTCTATTCTAACTAACAGAAACACCATTAAAAAGGACAAAGCAACAAACAAAGAAAACAAAACTAAAAAGAGAGAGAGAGAGAGAGAGAGAAAAAAAAATTTGTAGAAGATGAAAAGCAGACCACTACTATTTGCAAGTTGCACCAACCATTAAACCCCACAACAACAATGGTTCGCAGAATCTCATTTCTACTCATTACTCTTTCAACTTCATCTTCCAAACCGGTAAACAAACAAACAAACAAAACAAACACCAACTCTTTTATTTAACAATACATTCTATTTAGACTTACTAAAGATTGTTTCTTTTTTGTTGCAGAGCCATCTGCACTAAGAATAAGCTGTGGTGCAAGAACAAATGTCCAAACACCACCAACAAATACACTTTGGTTTAAAGATTTTGCATATACAGGTGGAATACCAGCAAATGCAAGCCGTTCAAGTTACATAACACCACCTTTGAACACACTTCGTTATTTCCCATTTTCAGATGGGCCAACAAACTGTTACAACATTGGTAGAGTGCCCCAAGGTCATATGTATTCAGTAAGAATTTTCTTTGGTTTAATAAAATTACCTGATTTCGATAATGAGCCACTTTTTGATATTTCGTTAGAAGGTACTCAAATTTATTCACTTAATAGTGGTTGGAGTCAAGTTGATGATCAATCATTTACAGAAGGAATAGTGTTTGTAAGTGATAGTCTTGTTTTACGCTTGTTTTCATAGTATCGGTCATGGAGATCCATCTATTTTATCTATTAAGATACTTGATTGATGATAGAGGGTACTACTTTGAGGAGAATTAGGGTGAAGGGGTGATTTTCTGGATTTGCGAAAAGATTGTCTTGTGGTAATGGGAAACCTGGATTTGATGAAGATTATAGTGGGGATCATTGGGGTGGGGATAGATTTTGGAGTGCGATTAAAACATTTGGGCAAAGTTCTGATAGTGCTATTTCTACTGAGAATAATATTAAGAAAGCATCCGTTTCGCCATCATACTTTTTGACCTCATTTAATTTTGGAAGAAGAGAAGAATAAGAGAGAGGGTTTGAAGAGATGATTTTTTTTTTTGGAGAGTTAGGAGTGTTTTGTAGAATTGAAAAAAAATTATAGAAAGAGATTTTTATCTATTTTGGGTTACGAACAATTGAAATCGCCAAAAAAGGGCGTAGAATTCCTTTTTTTATGTAAAATTTGATGTGTCAGTCTCAGAGAAAAAAGGGGGGCTGACGTGGGTCACTGGGAGCATTTTCCACTACTCAGTATTAATGGTCTTTGATGAATTGGAGTCCGTTTAGAATTCAATTCTATTGGATTCTATGTCTCCAAATAGGCCAAAAGTGAGTGGTCCACCAAGGATTCCAGTTAATTCCACTCTTCAAGTCTGATTCCTGGTAAACAAACGCACTCTAAATAGCACTTTAAAGTTATACAATATTAGAGTTAGGTTTAGTACTATAGCAATATTAGAGTTCTAGTTGTTGTAGATCTTGACGAATTTTTGTAAACTTCTTTTTTTTTCTCCTTTTATTTAATTTCTAACTTCACTTTAAGATATTAACTACGTCTGTGACAACTAATTCCACGAACTTACTTATTGCTAATGCTAACAGGCTGGATTTGAAACACCCATCCTTCAAAAGTTCAAGTAAATTAGGTCTTTCAGTAATGTGTGTTAAGGATATTCACATGGCATAACTAGACGCATTTTCATCTTCCTCAAGATTCCTGCACAAACTATATGAAACGGAATATTTTGAACAAATTTGTGCATTCATCGAAAAAGAAGAAGAATAAATTTGTAACCGAGTAGCTATATATCTTTGACAGAAATTGAAACTTTAAGCAAACTAACTCGAACAAAATATTATATAAGCTTAAAGCTAGTAGAAAAGTTTAAAAAAGATCTATAGCGGCTTTAATGGATATGCTTGTATTTAATGGATATGTTTGAAGCACAAATTTCTCTGCATATAATCGCCATTCCAGTAACTATCTATACTAGCAAATCAGCCCGGGTTGGCTGGGCTTGCTACCCATTTCTTGTTAAATTAGTAATTGTTGGTAATAAATAGTAACACACCATCATTAACGATAAGTGCACCAAGTCTTCTTCATTCCTAGTACATGGTACTGCTTCTTGGACATGGTATATTGATATTGCTTCATTTTTTTTTTTTTTTTGGTTGGCAAGCGGGGTTTTTAACGAGGTCCCCTACCCCTTTATTGATAATCAAACTATAACTCGAGTCACTTACATCTTGTGTACTTTTTCCCACTAGCATCCTCAATTACAATATTCCTAACCTCTAATGAGAATGAGCTAGGATCTAAGTTCAAAACACTTACTGCAGGTACATTTGATGCTAATACATCTGCCAGTCTATTAGATTCTCTAAAAACATGAATTAACTCAAAATACTCTAATTCTTGAATCATCCATTTGATCTCATCCATAATCTGATTGGCTTGCCAAGGGTGGCTTCCTTTACTTTTGACAAAGGACACCACATTCGATGAGTCTGTCTGTGCTTGCAGCCTTTTTATGTTTTTTCCCCTTGCTATTTTTAGCCCTTGATGCAGCCCCTGTAGTTCTATTAAAGCTATAGAATGGTACTTTGATTTTCCATGGGCCGCAACAATTACCTCTCCTGTATCATCTCGAACCACTGCAGCCCATCCTCCTATCAAGCCTTGTAACGTTCCATCAGAGTTTAGAATGTACGTACCACTTCCAGCTCTGTTCCATTTGCAGTATTGTATCTCCTCCTTCCTTATTTCGGTGCTTGCATTCCAAGTCTCCATGAATTTCTGTCTCTCCGGTCCTTCCTTCATCTTGTACCTTGTTCCTTGTATCTTGATTTTTACATCTCCAATGATTCCATGAATGAGCTCTTGTGATTGTCGGTGCTGATTCTTAAAGATTCTATTGTTCCTTTCTTGCCATATCCAGTAGAAGAACGCATTCACCATCAGCTTTAGTGAGTCTTGTTGCCCACCTTTCCCATTACTTGTTCGCAGCACCCACTGGAGCTCCTCCCCGCCATGTACGTGCAGTTTGCCTTCTATAACCTCATAAGAAGTATAAGATATTTTGCCATATATACAGGAGAAATTACAATAGAAGAATAAGTGTTGCTCTGTTTCATCCTCTTTCCAACAGAGAACACATAATTTCGATCGAACCACCTTGAACTCAAACAACTTGCTCAAGGTTTTCATAATTTGTTTCATGGTCATCCACCCAATGAAAGAATGTTTGGGTATCTGGTTCGGAACCAAATTAACTTATGCCCGGTCATTAGATTGTAGCTTCCTCCTCGAGAGATTGGTGCGTGTCTTTCGGTGATATTCTCCTTGTAAGGAATCAGTCCATACCACTCTATCGTTTCCTCTTCCGGTGTTATCTCTCTTCTCTCATTTTAAATCACAATCTCTCTACATTCATTCTCCATATGTGGTGGAATGCTCCATTCGCCCTCATTTATAAAATTTGCAACCGGTGCCTTCATATGGCATAAGGTGTTATACGTATAATTTTGCGGGAAAGCTTGTTTTAAAATCCCTCTCGGATGCCATGGATCTTGCCAAAATAACGTATCTCGTCCATTCCCAATCTGATGCACTGCTATTCCTTTCCCTTCCACTCTACTGTTAAGGATTGCTCTCCATCCCCAAGAACTGTTATGCGGTACCTTCATGCTCCAGAAATTCTTGGTCTTGATCAAATTCTTCCAGACCCATGCTACCCATAAGCTATCCTTCCTTGATATCAAATGCCATAAATGTTTAAGGTTTGCTGCCTTATTCACTATTCTCACATTCCTTATCCCTAATCCTCCTTCATCATATGGGTAGCATACTTCTTCCCATCCTACCAAAGCATGTGATTGAAGGCAATCTGGACCGATCCATAGAAAATTCCTACAAATGCTCTCTATCATATCCAACACACTCATAGGTAGTATATAAGTCGATAACCGGTAGTTACTCAAATTATTTAGTACAGCCTTGAGTAGTTGTAGCCTTCCCAATATGACAAAAGTTTCCCCTCGACTCTGAACCTTCTTTGTAAACTTATCAATGAGAGGCAGACAGTTCTCATGAGTTAACATTGTAGTGATCAATGGCATTCCCAGATACTTTACTGGCAATTCTCCACTCGTAAATTGCATAACTTCTCTGATATCATTACGTAATGGCTCCTCTATCCCTGAAAAGAATAACTCACTCTTCTCAATGTTCACTTCTAACCCATCGTGATTCCTTGAATATCTGAAGATTGTTGTTTAAACATTGAGCTGTTCTCAGGTCTCCATACATAAATGCTAGCAAATCATCCGCAAAAGATAAGTGGGTGATTAGAGGGTCTGTACATTTATAATGCAGCTTAAACTGCCCTTCTCTGACACTATGATGCATAATCTCTGTCAATAGTTCCATGACCATTACAAACAAATAAGGCGACATCGGATCTCCTTGTCTTATCCCTCTCTTCCCCTTGAAATATCCATACGGTGCTCCATTAATCATGATAGAGTAAAAAGGAGTTTCAATACATACTTTAATCCATGCAATGAATTCCTCAGGCATGCCATATCTCCTTAGAGCAAAGATCACCGCTTCCCATCTAACCAAGTCATATGCCTTCTTCAAGTCTATCTTTGCTGCACATCTAGGTGGTGAGTAATTCCTGTGATAGTTATGCAAAAGTTCATGTGATAAAAGTATGTTATCTTGTATCCTTCTACCTGGTACAAAGGCTGACTGATTATTGGATACAATCAAATTAATGAAGTCCTTCATTCTAGATGTTAGAACCTTCGTAATGCATTTATAGACCACATTGCAGCACGCAATTGGCCTATAATCCCCCAGAGTCTCTGGGATTTGTACCTTTGGAATTAGAGTTATGCATGTCGAGTTCACTTCTCCTAACATTTTCCCTGACCTGAAAAAACTCTGCACTGCTCTCACCACATCATTTCCTACTATATTCCATGCTGATTTGAAGAACAGTGACGAGAACCCATCATTACCCGGTGCTTTGTCATTGTCAATCCTTGATAAAGCTTCTATGATCTCATCTCGCGTTACAGTTTTCCTTAATTGTTCCTGCATCTCTTCAGTGATCCTGTACCTTGGCTGTATATTTTTAAAGACATCAAAATTCACTTCCGGCAAGTTCTCGGGTTTGTAAACTTTCTCATAATATCTAGCACATTCTTCTCCAATCTGATTTACATCATCTATCAAATTCCCTTGTTCATTCAAGAGGCAGGTAATCTTATTTGTGTTTCTTCTTGCTTGAACTGTTTTGAAAAAATAAGCCGTGTTGCTATCCCCAAGGACAATGGACTGATCTCTAGATTTCTGTCTATGGAACTCTTCCTCAGTAACAGCCGCCTTAACATGCATGTGAATGGCTGATTTCTCCTCTTTGATGAGCGAAACATTTAGTGGGTCTATCTGTAGCTTTGTTTGTACATCTAAGAGCTCCTTCTTGGTTATTTCAGCCCTTGTAACCACATTCCCTATTCTCTGCCTATTCCATACAATCAAATCACCCTTCACTTGTTTCAATTTTCTCATTAGGATGTACATAGGGTTTCCTTTAAATTCAGTTCCCCAAGCCTTCCTGATCACCTCCTTATAAGTTTCTTCTCGGACCCAGAAGTTAAAGAACCTGAACGTTCTCTTCTTTTGCTATCTCTTTGTCGTGCGAGTATACTACCATGACAGAATGATCTGAAACTGTTCCCGGATTTCGAAACTCAGCCTCGTAGTCTTCAAACTCATCATACCACTCTGCGTTCACCATAACCTTATCTAGTTTCCTCCATGCTCTATCAATCCTCTTGTTACTCCATGTTAGCGTATTCCCCTTAAACTTTATATCTCTCAGTCCTGTAGCAGTTACACATTGCAGCAAGTCTGCAAAATGGTGGTGTCTCGTTGGTAGCCCCCCTACCCTCTCATGTGAATGTAGAACTGAGTTAAAGTCTCCAATTACCATCCAAGGTTTTTGAAAGGTGAATGAAAAATTACTCAGCTCATCCCATAGTCGCTGCCTTATATAAAGGTCTGTGCTCGCATAGATAACTGAGAGCATAAAATTCTTCCCATTCTGTAGTGTCACTTCCATCGAGACACTTTGCAAACTCTTGATTACATTAGACACTATGCATACTTGTGTATCCCATACCACCCAAATTCTCCCTTTGTCACTAAACTCATAGTTATGTTCTGGCACGCCTTGAACCCGAAAGCATTTGGTAATCACCGCATCCATGTTTCCTTGCTTCACTTTTGTTTCCACCAATGCCATAATATTAATATTATCCTTCCTAACTAATTCCTTCACCTCATTATGCTTAAAGTTCTGATTGAACCCTCGCATATTCCAGCACGCCACATTCATCATTTAAAGAGGTGAGTTTGTTTTAGAGAGCCATTATTGGCACCCTCTTTCCTCTTAGCACTACTGCTACTTCCTTTGTGTTGATTACCTCCCCGTGAAATGTTTTGTACTGTATGAGTTCTGGGCCTGCTGATTGTTATCTGCCCACTCTGTTTCAATTTCCCCTGAACTCTTCCGCTATTCTGCTCATTACTCTTTTCATTCTTATCTGATACTCTTGTCTTTTCATTTTCACTATCATTCCTTGCTCTGATTGTATGCTTCCTTTTTGGGGTCTCCCATTTCCCTTCCTCTTCAACTATCTGTCTTTCTTGGATATCGGTATTCTCCACTTCTTCCAATTGTGTACTTCTTTTGTACCTCATGAGCTTTCCTTTCTCAATTTCACCTTTTTCCTTACATCGCATTGCTTGTATTCTCTCCCTCTTCCTCTTCTTTATTATCCTTCTTTAGCCATACCGCATCGGTATTTTTATTGCTAACTCTCCTCAGGCAATTATGCTCCAAATGGCCAAACACTTCGCAAACTGAACATCTAGGTGGCTTCCAGTTGTATTCAAAAGAGACTTTATAAGCCCTTCTTTGATCCAACACTACAGGAATGCTCTCTGGGTATGCACACTTGGTGTCCACCTCTACACAAATGCGCGCATAACTTGTTCTCGTCATGTTCTCTGTTAACTTGTCTGTAAACATTGGTATGCCCACAGCACTTGCAACTTGACTGAACCCTTGCTTATTCCACATCTCCATTGGTAAACCCTTGACAATAACCCATATTGGTATTGTTTTAAGTTCTCTCGTTTCAGCTTCCACGAACACTTTCCATGGCCTTACCACAAACAGTTGGCTTGCAATGTGGAATGATCCGATATCTAACACTTCCCTTCTATCTTCCTCCCGATCAAACTTGAATGTAAACATTGCATCCCCATATGGCTTCATTGAAAACCCTTTCAAGCCCCATGTTCTGGTAACAATCTCCTTCACATAATTAAAGTTAAGTTTTTTACCAACAAAAGATCCCACTATCAGGTTCTCGAATTTCTTGTTGTACTCGGTGAACTGGTCGCTTTTGATATGAATCACTTGCTTCCCATTCTCTACAGTTGGTGGTATGTATTCCAACTCATCTTTCCCCATCGTCTTCTTGCCCAAAACATCTGCCCATGAACTCTTTGTGGGTTGCTGATGCTTCTGACTATCTATCGCAGACTTTCCCAGTGTTTCATTTGTACCCTCAGTAGTAGGGCACATGGTTCCCAGGTCAGCTATTGTATGACTCGATTCCACATCTCCATTCGAACCTCTAGCCGCCTTTCTCTGTAAATCCATAGTCGCCTCGATATCGTATTCATCCTGTCTGCGAACTTTTGGGTCTTCTCTTGCTTTTAAGAATTCCTCCTCATTTGTTACTTCATCCTCATCCTCTCTCTGGTTTAAAAGATCATCATGTATCTTCATTATTCTTCGCTGTAGCATTTTTTCAAGTGATCCTTTACCATAAGTTCTCTCGAACTCAGTTTCCAGTTTCTCTGATTCCTCGTCATTGTTTGAATTCCTATTAGGTCTAGGAATCCCGCTCTCATTCTCTCTTGTTTTTTCTTTTTCCATATCTTTTTTTGCTAAAAGACAAATATACCCTTAATGAAAAAATCGCCCACTAAAGGCCACCATTAATGAAAAAGACTCTTTATATAACACCTTCAGATTCTTTGGAGTTGTCATGACCGGTACATCCTTGGAAGGGTCAGTTTTCCTTTTGGTTGTTAAAAAAACCCATGAGCTCATGTTGGCTCATGGGAAAATAATCCTGTTGTTATACCTTATGGTAGGCACCATGCATGTATTGTGCCTGCTAAAAATTCAATAACACTAAATGCAACATAACATAACATTGTAAATTGGAAGCAATTGCTATAAGGGGAAAAAATATGAAAGTATAAATTAAAATTAGTCTTTAAGGGATTTTTTTGAGACTTATTATAGAGCCGATGGAATTTTAGAAGAAGCAATATCCAATCAAAATATGCCGCTCCTATAATGTTACAAAGTTTTGATAAATTTTGACATTTGTTTATGACTTTGGTATGTAATTTATACTATGACATATCAACATTTAACTCTTTAACACTTAACCTTTCAACGCTTCAAGATATAAGATAGGCACACCTCGAAATTTATCAATACACTTTTCATGGACGCCTACTTGACTTTATCATCTCAACATTTAACTCCTTAAAGCCAACTGTCACACCCCAAATTTCCAGACAATATTTAAAACAATGATATTCAATTATCTGGAAACCTGGGGTGAAACAAAACCCAAAACCCTATTATCAAACACGATATAAAAAAAACTGAAATCAAAAGAAAACTAAAAGGAATAACTTTTCATCACATTATTAAACTACAAAGAAACTAACCAGCTCTATTACATCTGTCTCAAAACAAAACCGTACACTTCAAAAAAACTTAAACAAGAAGACTCCAAGAGCAACTCCAAATCACATGTCATCATCCACTGCACTCCACCATCTATGTTTCCAAAAACACACCCATGTTGCAAGACAAAGCAAACATGGGTCAGCAAATTGAATTTGCTGGTATGAGTAAGACTAAAAATATAAAATAGTATAGTAGTATGTTCAATCTTTCAAATCAAGAAATATACTATTACAATCATTTCAACTTAGAAGGCAATTTAGTTCCGTATTCTCAAAACGGCATACAGTTTCTTCCTAAGTAAGATTTCAAACCCCAATATACATTTCCAAGAAATCTCATATAACAGTATTCATCATTCTCACTTTCCAAAATAACTCACAATATAATTACCACTTATATTCCAATTATTACATACACATATTGTAGTGGCCCATTATATGCCAGAGGACTAAGTCAAAGAGGACGAGGCAAGGCAAGGTAAGCGGGTAGGTTGGGGAGCAGCGGAACCGTGCGCGGAACCCTAAAGGCAGACGTGGCCAAAGTACGACAAAGGGAAGGTCGTCAGATGGAGGAATGGATGGATGGTTTAGATCAAGGAGGAAGGGGTGTATAAAGAAGTGGAGGTGGATAGAAAAGGGGGCCGGAAGAGAGAGAAAAAAGGAGAGGAGAGAGAAAAAAAGAGATGTGAGATCTGAGTCTTGAGTGTTGTAGTAACTCAAATATTGTTTTCTCCTTTGTTATCTTAATTTAGGTTCTTACATTTGGCGCCGTCTGTGGGGACAAAGAAGCAAGAAAGAGATGGCACCCAAGAAACAGGTAGGGAGACCGAAGAAGGTGGCTACACAGGAACTGATGCCCGAGGTAGTGGTGGGAGAAGAAGGTAACAGAAGAGAGGAACAGGAAGTGGAAGAGATGTGGCTCATGAGAGAAGAGATAGGGAGGTTGAGAGAGGAGAATGAGGAATTAAGAAGGGAAGTGGAAAAGGAAGAAGAAGAGATGGAGGAAGAGGCAGGCATAGCAATTACAGAACGCCGCAGTTAAAGAGAAGGGGGAGGCGGGAACAGGTCCGAAGACGCTGGATGAGATTAAAGTGGTAAATATGGGAGGAAAGGAGGAGAGGTTTACCGCGATAGGGGCCAGCTTGATGGGTGAATGGAAGAGGGAATTGATCTAGTTCTTATCAGAAAATCAAGACGTGTTTGCATGGACCATTGAAGAGGTTACGGGGTTGGACCCTGAATTCGCTTGTCATTGGTTACACATGAGAGAGGAGGTAAAGCCGGTAAGGCAAAAGATGCGAAGCATTAGACTGAAGTATGCAGAGGGTATTCGCGAGGAAGTGGCGCGGTTGAAGAGAGCCAGAATAATACGAGGTAGAGTTCACGGACTGGTTATCTAATGTGGTGGCGGTACCAAAAAAGAATGGCAAGGTATGGATGTGTGTGGATTTCACGGATGTGAATGGCGAGTGCCCGAAGGACAGTTACCCCATGCCGCGGGTGGATGAATTGGTGGATAGGATAGCAGGGTTTAAAATATTCTCGTTTATGGATGTGTCGATGGGGTACAATTAGGTTGCAATGTACGGGCCAGATCAGGAGAAAACAACATTTGTGGTAGAAGGCAACACATATTGCTACACAAGGATGCCGTTTGGGTTGAAAAACTCTGGAGCCACGTTTCAACGGTTAGGGGAGAAAATGTTCAAAAGCAAGATCAGGAGGGGGATGGAAATATACATCGATGACATGGTAGAAAAGAGTATGTCGGAGAAGGAGCATTTAGACGGATTGAGGGAAACATTCGGGATACTGCGGAAATACAATCTGAAGCTGAATCCAAAGAAATGCACATTTGGGGTGACCACTCGGAAGTTCATGGGCTACATCGTTAGTCATAGGGGAATATAAGCTAATCCAGAGTAGATAAGAGCATTGGTAGAGATGTCGTTGCCACAGAACGTCACGGAGGTTCAGTGTCTCGCTAAGAGGATCGCGGCATTAAACAGATTCATTTCCAAATCATCGGACAAGTGTAGACCGTTATACCAGTTGCTGAGAAGCACTCCAGACTTTGTATGGACGCCGGAATGCGAGGAGGCATTTCAAGAGTTGAAGAGGTATCTGGGTAAAGCCCCATTACTTTTGCGGCCAGAGCAGGGGGAGAAATTGTACCTGTATCTAGGGGCCACCGAGTATGCGGTAAGTTCTGTTCTGGTCAGACTAGCTGATAAAGTGGAGAGACCGGTGTATTTCCAAAGAAAGACCATGTTGGACATAGAGACGCGGTATAGTAGAATGGAGAAATATGCCTTGGCCTTGATCTTTTCCACCATGAAGCTAAAACCATACTTTGAGTCTCATTCAATAGTGGTGGTGACCAACCTGCCACTTAAACAAGCGTTAAGGGCGGTGAAGTTGGGCCGAATGTTGAAATGGGCAGTGATGCTTAGTTCTTACGAGATACATTATCAGATTAGGACAGCAGAGAAAGCTCAAGCCGTCGCAGAGTTTTTGGTAGAATTCCCAGCAGAGGACCCAACGTGGGGAGAGGAGATGGTCATGGAGTCAGACAAGGATAGGACGCCCGATCAGTTGGATCCTTGGGATAAGCGGAATGGGTGGAGAGTGTTTGCGGATGGGTCAGCTATTGATGCATGCAGCGGTATAGGGCTGGTGTTGGTCACGCCGGACAATAACCGGATAGAGTTGACCATGAAGTTGGGGTTCACAACATCCAGCAATGAAGCAGAGTACGAGGCCGTTATAGCAGGATTGAGAATGGCGGAAGACCTGGGAGTGAAATATTTGATAGTATATTCAGATTCAAACCTGGTGGTGTGCCAGGCAAATGAGGTTTTCGTGGCCCGATGTCCAAGAATGGCCAAATATTTGCAGGTGGTACATCAAAGGGCTAGCAAGTTCACAAAGCTTCAGTTTATACACCTAGGGCGGGGGGAGAATAGACACGCAAACGCTTTGGCTTATGTGGCAGCCGCCATGCCGGGGTATGAGGAAAGGACTATAAAAGTAGGAAGATTGGGGAAGCCAAGCATAGAGGAAGTAATGGAGGTGTGCTATGTTGCAGAGGAAGAGGGCGGATGGATGGAGCCCATCAAACCCTTTCTAGAAGGAGGACTGGTGACGGATAGGAACAAAAAAAGGAGGTTAGAGCAAGTGTCTCAGAGATATGTGATGATGGAAGGGGAACTGTATAAGAAGAACTTCAATGGGCCGTTGCTGAAGTGTTTAGGGCCGCGATTATCATCAAAGGTATTGGCAGAATTGCACGAAGGAAACTGTGGGGTCACTCCGCGGGGAGGACCATAGCACATCAGTTGTTGACGCAGGGTTACTTCTGGCCTCACATGAAATGGGATACGGTCGAATTTGCCAAAAAGTGTGAGGTGTTAGAGATTTGCACAGAGGATATTTGCACCTGTGGAACCCTTGCATAATGTCTCCAGCCCTTGGCCCTTTGCCATGTGAGCGTTAGACATCGTGGGGCCACTGCCCATGGCTAGCGGCAAAAGAAGGTATATGTTGGCAGCCACGGACTACTTCACAAAATGGATAGAAGCCGTCCCGTTGCAGCAGATAAAGGAGGTTCAGGTGATTAAGTTTTTATGGGAGAACATTATATGTCGGTTCGGGCTGCCATATGCCATCATTGCAGACAATGGGACACAGTTCACAGGGGCAAATGTGGCAGCGTTTCTTGAAGCCTACAAGGTGAAGCAAGGGTTCTCAGCACCCTACAACCCAGAAGGTAACGGGCAGGCTGAATCTTCCAACAAGACGATATTAAACAATCTGAAAAAAGAAGTTGGAAGATAGGAAGGGCGCGTGGGCCGACGAGTTGAACCATGTTCTGTGGGCTTATAAAACCACCCCGAGGACCACCACCAAAGAGACCCCGTTCACCTTAGCGTACAACATTGAGGCGGTAATTCCCGCGGAACTAGTGCGACCACCAGGAAAACAAGAGCGGTGGAAGAAGGAATAAACTGGCGCATTTTAGCTAGAGATTTGAATTTGGCAGAGGAGAGAAGAGATTCAGCCCGCATCTGTCTGGAAGAGTATCATCGGAGACTACAGCGGCAATACAACAAGCGAGTCAGACCGCGGAAGTTCAAGATAGGGGAACTGGTGCTTCGCCGGGTGACGCCAAGCACGAAGGAGGAAAAGGACGGGAAGTTGGGTCCAAACTGGGAAGGATCGTACACCGTGATGGAAGAAGGGTGGTCGGGAACCTATAAGCTTCAAACAATGGAAGGAAAGCTAATAGCGAGGCCCTGGAATGTAAGAATGCTGAAAAGGTTTTACGAGTAAATGTACTGAAGTTCAAAGCAATGTAAAGGGGGTCCCAAACGGAGGATAATAGTTGTTTGTAAATATATAAAACTACAACACTTTTGTGAAAAGAAAATATGTTTATTATTCGCAATTTGCTGAATGAGAACGTGAACATAACAGACACCTGGGGCAATGAGAGGGACCCCCTCTGGTCCCTATAGAGGGAAGCAGCGAAGGGGATGAGCCCTTCACTGACATTACTTGTGGAATAGATCCTGAGCAAGATGAGCTGCTCTAGCAGGAGGATGGAATCGGCGGAGTCGGATGAGCCCTCCGCAGACAGCGGACTTGAAAGGCACATGGGGCAATAAGAGGGACCCCATCTGGCCCCTATAGAGAGGGAAGCAGTGAAGGGGATGAGCCCTTCGCTGATATTACTTGTGGAACAAATCCTGAGCAAGATAAGTTGGTCCAGCAGGAGGAGGGAGTCGGCGGAGCAGGATGAGCCCTCCGCAGACAGCGGACTTGAAAGGCACATGGGGCAATGAGAGGGACCCCATCTGGTCCCTATAGAGAGGGAAGCAGCGAAAGGGATGAGCCCTTCGCTGACATTACTTATGGAACAAATCCTGAGCAAGATGATCTGCTCCAGTAGGAGAATGGAGTCGGCAGAGCGGGATGAGCCCTCCGCAGACAACGGACTGGAAAGGCACATGGGGCAATGAGAGGAACCCCATCTGGCCCCTATAGAGAGGGAAGCAATGAAGGGAATGAGCCCTTCGTGGACATTACTTGTGGAACGAATCCTGAGCAAAATGAGCTGCTCCAGCAGGAGGAGGGAGTCGGCGGAGCGGGATGAGCCCTCCGCAGACAGCAGACTCGAAACGCGCATGGGGCAATGAGAGGGACCCCATCTGGCCCCTATAGAGAGGGAAGCAGCGAATGAGATGAGCCCTTCACTGACATTAGGTATGGAACAGATCCTGAGTAAGATGAGCTCCGGCAGGGGGATGGAGTCAGCGGAGCGGGATGAGCCCTCCGTAGACAGCAGACTTGAAAGACACATGGGGCAACAAGCGTAATCCCATCTGGCTTCGGGAGAGAGAGTGCTTTGGAAGGGGACCTGAGCAGGATGAGTGATCCAGCGGAACGGGATGAGCCCTCCGCGGACCTCAGACAAAAAGATACATGGGGTAATGAGAGGGACCATCTTTGGCCCCTATAGAGAGAGAGAAGCAGCGGATCGAGCCTGTAGAGTGGGATGAGCCGTCGCCGGCATCGGGATGAGAGGTAGACATGGATGAAAGGTGTACAATTGAATTAAATAAATGAAAGGAGGGGGCAGGAGGGAAGATGGCAGGAATATAACTCACAATCAAATAGCAAAATATATTAAATCAAGGCGAGCCATATTGCAAGTTAATAACAGTGTGGTGACAAATGGAAAAGACAAGCCAAATTGTAAAGTTAACAACAGTTTGTATACATATTAAAAACTAGGGCATTCCCTAGGTGGACGATTCAAGGTTGGCTTCTCCAACAGCATCATCAACAACGACCTTATGGGGATCTTCGAGGACGGCTTCGGGAAGGGGGTCTGTGCCCATCTCAAGGTGTTCTGAGGTTCCAGAGGGATCTGCGGCTACAGAAGGGTCAGCGGCCTCAGGAGAACTAGCCATTGGGACAGTAGGCTGAAGAGGTAGAAGGCGGCCCTCTTGAGTAAGCCGGTTGAGTTCCTCCTGAACCTTTCGGGCCACCCGCTTCCCAGCCAAAGCTTTGAAACGGTCACGAAGAATTGTCATATCCTTTTCGTGCTGCTCTAAAAGTTTGGCGATTTCATCTTTGTGGGCCTGGGCGAGGGCGTCCACGGCCTGCTGGTGTTGTTTGGTGCGGGCATTCTAGTCAAGCAGATGGTGTTAAAGAAGTTCTTCCCTTTGGCAGCGCACGCGTTCATTGACGGAGTCCATGTACCACTGATGGGAAGCTTCAGATGCAATCAGCTCGTCCTGAGCTTGGACTTTGGCCAAGTTGGTGGCGGCCAGGTCTAACTCAAGACCGGCATAAAACGCTCGCAAGCCCGAGGGGCCATTGAGTTCTTGCTCCAGAGCGGTCACCTTATTCCTAGCGCAGAGAAGGCCGCGGATCATAAACGAGATGTCAAGGCTCACCTTAGTCGAAAAGGGAGAAGGCTAAAAAAAAAAAAAAAAAAAAAAAGGGGAGAAGAAGTTGTACCCGTTCCCAGTTGGTATACAATGGAAGTGCGATGCGAATCAAATGAACCTCCATCCGCATAAGCAATGTCCTTGGGCAGATGGGCATTGTAGAACAAGGAGGAGGCCACGGCAGCATTGTCCAGAGCGGAGTCCGCGACATTTACCTTTCGATTTCGCACATTGATGATAGGACAGAAGTCCTCAACCGGAGCAAGAGTGGAGGTGAGCTCCTTACCAAGTCGGCGGGTGCTAGGAGGAGAGGCATCCAGATGAGAGGGTGGAGAAGAAGGGGCGGGGCCTTCAGGCAGGGGGGCCTAATGAGTTGGGGGGACAGGCTCAGCAGAGGTGGATGGCCGCGGCCTCTTGGCTGGCGGTTGATCGGCGGGGGCATGCATGGCGGTAGGGGGAACTTCCATCACCTCGTTATCAGAGTCACTATCAAACAATTTTTGCTTGTGGACGTCCATATCTGCGGCAGGTGAAGGGTGAGAGGTGAACTGGTCGTCCCAATGGGAGATAGAGCGGTAGGAGGGGTGGAGATCTTGAGGTTCACGGAGGCGGAAGAATGGGAGGAAGATCGAGGGAGGGGGCGAGGGGAGTTATGAGAATGAGACCGCTTCTTGGAAGGGGGAGATACACGGGGCTTGCATTCCTTGGGAGGGGGAAGGCGAAAAAAGGGACCTGTTAAGCCGCGGAAAGTGTTAAGGGCGGGGATGGGCGACAGTGGAGTAGCGGTGGTGGGATGAATACCTAAAAGGGCAGCTTGGGCGGGGCCAAGGTCGCAGATTTGAGCAAAGATAGGGCAGGAGATACTATCATAAATTCCAGATTTGGAATCTGGGCACCAGCCTGCAAAAAAGAACAGAGGTGAGTTAGTAGATCAGAGAGAAAACAATTCGAAAGAGGGGAAAGAGCTATTATACTCACTGCGGAGTCTGAAGGCGAGGTGGTTAAGAGTCAGGGTAGGAGGTATGTCCGCGGACAGAAAGTGGTGCCACACTTTATCTGAGGTGGTAAGCTTAATGAGAAAAGAATGTTTCTTAGGACGAACGCAGAAGGACTGATAGCCTATACTGATGTCCTTGGTGCTAGTTTTGAGATAGTAGTGGGAGTAGATGTCTCGGCTGATTATCTTGGGGTCATGGGACTTGTTATAGGAATTCGCGGCATACATTATCTGCCAAAAATTCTCAATACCGTGGCACGGGGGAATGTTGAAATGGTTGCAAACTTCAACATCCAGCAGAGTAAGGGGAAGCCACAGACCGGCAACCATTTGACCCACAGTGATGACAAGAGAGCCTGGCCGGCGGGAAACCAAATGGGGGTAGTAGGTGACAGAGGGCACGTGTTCTAGTATGACGTCGGCTGGAACACCGTAGGCCGCTCTAAGGGCGTCCAAATTAGGTCTACGAGATCTGGGTGGAGGCAACAATAAAGGGGTGGGGCGACCGGAGGTGGAGGGCACGTCAGTAGAAGCAGGGGGCGGGGAAGAAGACACGCCTGCTGAACGGGAAGATGAAGAGTCACCAGATTCGCGGTCCGTCATCGGAAGGAAGATGAATGGATTCCAGGAATCAAAATATTTTAAAATGAGAAAGGGAAAACAATTCACTAAAAAAGAGAGGGATCAAGATAACGTACCGATCACTGACAAAAAGGAGATAGGGAAGTCGTAAAAGACAGCCGGAGAGAAAGGAAAGCACCGGGAAAACCACCACAAGGAACTGCTCGTGCGCCAGTAAAGGTTGGTGAAGAGGAAAAATGGGGGAGTTTGAGTAAAGGAGGAGAAGGCGTTTGGGCAAGAAAAAGGAAAGTGAGGGAAGAAGAAGAAGAGAGAGGGGTTTAAATAGGTGGAGGGCAAAACCGTAATTTTGGGTGGTGGGGAAACCGAAGCATCAGCGAAGGCTCCAGCCAGAGGATGACACGTGGACGCACGGGAAACCAGGGACCACCAGAAAAACACGCGCGTGATGAGTGCCTGTCCCATCGCACGCGTCCCAAAGTGACAGATATGCAATGCTAAAGAGATAGAACGGTGGAGGTTCCCGACCTCGGGCCAATAATATGACCGCGAAGTCGAGAAGGGGCATTTGTAGTGGCCCATTATATGCCAGAGGACTAAGTCAAAGAGGACGAGGCAAGGCAAGGTAAGCGGGTAGGTTGGGGAGCAACGAAACCGTGCCGCGGAACCCTAAGGGCAGACGTGACCGAAATACGACAAAGGGAAGGCCGTCAGATGGAGGAATGGATGGATGGTTTAGATCAAGGAGGAAGGGGTATATAAAGAAGTGGAGGTGGATAGAAATTAAAAGGGGACGGAAGAGAGAGAAAAAAGGAGAGGAGAAAAAGAGAGAAAAAAATAGCGGTGAGATCTGAGTCTTGAGTGTAGTAATAACTCAAATATTGTTTTCTCCTTTGTTATCTTAGTTTAGGTTCTTACACATATGATACCTTATTTAAATATGAGTTTGATACACTTTACCTTTAAGCCAGCACGTCTTCTTAGGGTAGGATAACGTCTCTGCATAAAAAGTTAATAAGTCCTACCCTCCTGCAAAACAAAGTTAGATTTCCCCAAACGTAATAATTTATAGTATACATCTATTTCACTCTCACTGCAACCATCATGGGTATATATAATCTGGCATAATATATCATCAATATTAACATTCATGTCACACCACCATATCCATTATATCATAATATATCACCAATATTAATTAACATTCATATCACACCACTATATCCATCATATCATAAGATATCACCAATATTAATTAACATTCATATCACACCACCATATCCATCATATCACGATAACCCTATTCACATTCCTTCATAAGAATTTATATGTATCATATCATAATATATCACCAATCATATCCAACAACTCACTCATACTTAAAGCCAATATTTTTCTTAAGAACCACTTGTCTGCTTATGAGAACAAGGAAAAAATATCACAACTAAAGAGTACATTCATCCCTCGTGAGTATCAACTCACACAAACCACATATACATTTCCTTGTAAGAAATCATGTACATCTTAACACATAAATATTCATATGCAATAACTCAGTCACACGAAAAATCAATATTTTACTTTAATATCACTCGTCTACTTATAAGAATGAGGAAAAAGTCACAACCAGGGAGTACATTCGTCCCTCATGAGTATCAACTCACACAAACCACATAAACATTTCTCATAAGAAATCATATACATCATATGCAATAACTCCATCACACGTAAAATCAATATTTACTTTTCTTATTAATTATCTCGTTGACTCATTTATTAAAAGACACATCCCAACAAAAACAGGAACAACATCGCTACCTTCTTCTTCTTCTTCCTCATAGCTTGCCACTTCCACCGAAATCAGCCACCACCACTCTCACTCCCCACCACACCAAAACCATTCGGTTTTGATTCTCCTTAAAAACCCAACATCTTGATATCACCAAAACTCGATTCCCCTCAGTTCCCAAAAACCGATCCCGACTCCATTACTGTCCTGCCCAAAGCTTCCATCGTACCCAAACCAACCACTAACATCTACCCTTCACTTGACAACAACAACCAAGAAATTTAAACAACCAAACACTCGGTTAAAACACAACAACCCATATATTCACTCCACAGTTCAAACAACACAATCCAATACAATCAATCAAATAAAAAATCAACCCATTCAAACATTTAAACCCCCAAATCAACAATAATAACAGTTTATATCAACAGTGTATAACTAATAAAAAAAATGATTAGTAGTCAAATATGTTTATCAATATAGCTTGGTTTCAAAATTATGCATAATAGTTCGAGAATAAGCAGAACAAAACGGAAAAACATATATTTTCGACAGAAGTTTAAATAGGCTATAAGCCACGTAAAAATTTAATAGTTCAGTGAATGATAATAAAATATCTACTCACCTCTGTTATGTTCACGAGAAGCGTGAGGGAATAAAAACTTGAGAATGAATAACGCCCCGCAACAATCGTCAAAAAGTAATCCCCCTAATCTTTCCCTTTCTCTCTGTAAAAAATCTCCATGTAACCTCCTGCGTAAACTTTTTTTTTTTTTTTTTCAAAACCCACAGGGATGAAAGTTTATCTCTTTACCTTTCCTATCTCCACTAATCTTTATCCTTTTTTAATTTATTTTATCTATTATTATTATTATTATTATTATTATTTATTGTACTAGGAAAATAGAAAAAAGCGGGGTGTTATAATATACACACCTTAAAGGAATCTCGCCCGAGATTCTAGAAAAGAATGTAGATCAACCAAGCAAACACTACGCCAAACAATAAATCTTCATAGACTCTAAAGTTAATGGATTATATCCCAACAACTAAGCTTCAAGAAATAATCTAAAACATGCCAGAAAAATTAATGAAACACGTTATTTATAGCTTGCACCCAAAGGTCATAAAAAACAAATATCAGAAATGAGATATAAGTGTATACCCAAGTATACACACCTTAAAAGGAATACACATATACAATAATGTATAACCTTACATGTGGACATACGTAAATTAAAACCATGTAATGAGAAACACCACTTTATACGAAAATGCAGAAGACCAAAATCCAAAACGGGAACAAACCAACTTGAAAACTGTAAAGACTCAAATTCTTGTTAAGGGTATTTTAGTAAATTACATAGCAAACCTAGGGACATTTAGGTAATTGGTCGGTCGGGTTTACATTTCAAACTTAAGTAACTTAAGAAAACTTAACTCCGACTCATAAACCACGTTAGGTAAGCATCTCACCTACGAAAAATTGACAAAAATATCGGTTAGCGGCTTTTTGCGTTCAAAGCTGGCACGAGTTAATAGCTTACATGCATGAGTGGGCTATCGTTATAGCCTGTGGTGGAATAGAATGTAGGAGACTAAATTAAGCTGGATGGGCCGAAAAATAATTACAGCGCTAAGTCAAATTAGTTAGTGGTTAAGAGTTTAAGTATAACTTTAGGCCTAAATTAGACAATTGGGCTTGGGCCTTAATTAGCTAACGAGTGAAAGAAAAGAAAAAAAAATCGCACGAAACAAAATCTCCCAAATCAAATTGCACCCAATTCTCTCAATTTTGCCCACTCTTAAACCCTAGGAGAGAGAGAAACCCCAAATTCAACCAAAATTCAGTGATTAAACCTCAAATCAAACACCCAATTCTTTAAAAAAAAACACTAAGCGCGGGTGTGGGGATTCGAAATTTCTTGGAGTTGCGTCATATTTCCGCGAAAGGTGAGTTAATTTCGTTTCAAATTAATAGTTTAAACTCGATTTTGATGGAGTTGGTTGTTTTGATGAAAGATAATTGAAATAGGGTGGTTTTTAATGTCGGCAGTAGCTAATTGGAGGGATATGGCTTAGCGAATTTGTGGAGAAGAAAGCTAAAGGAGTGATTCTTATTGACTTGGTAATAATTTTTGATTATCCACTCCATTTTTTAGCAGTTCATGTCGGTTTATAATTGTTTAAGAGTAGATTGAGTAATGAATGATTGATAAGGAATACAACCGTAAATATTGCTAAAATTAATGTAAATGGAAGGGTGTGGAATTTGTGGTAGTTGTAAATTAGAAGTGATATGATTGGTGTTGACGTGAAGTATAGTGCTAGAAATGGCCTGTAGCTCTGTTAACGGTAGTTAGAGGAAAAATTTCCTGAGACCAAATTCGTAGCGTCGAGATTCTTCTTGACTTACGTTAGATAAGAAGTTCTCGTTCGTTCGATAAATTCTAATAACCTACGGGTATATAATGTTATAGGAGGAATTACGAGTGCATTCGGTTAAGCGGGCTCGATTCGGTTAAGTGGGCTTGAGGAGAACGGAGCTTGCTAAGGTAGGAACCTACATACCAATATATAGCCTGCTTATTTTCATGCATGATTTGAGTTGTTTAAATTGGAAGGGATAGTTTACATATCAACCATGCATGTATATATGGTATTCATGTTTTGCATTTGTATTTTCCGTGATATAAACTAAATATATGGATAGCTTTTGTGTGAAATGGTTTTGTGAGATATGGGTAATTGGGATGGTTTTCTTTCATTAAAAAAAGAAAATTTGGTTTTAGGAAGGGTTCTCATCTCTTGTCTCAGTAAGGAGACAGAGAGATGGATTTTGTAATGCGGGTAAGGATTACCCGGTTGTTTGTAACTATGTGTGAGGTTCTGGATTATTGTTATTTACGATGATTTGCCGTTTGGGAATCATCGGTTGTCATTTACTATGACTGGCCCGTTTGGGAGTCATAGGTTGCATTACTCGATTGTTGGAAATCCAGGAACTCACACATACAAAACCAACAGTTTTAAAAGGAAAAAACTAAATATGGATCTATAGTATTTGAAAATAATTGGTAATACGAGTATATATATATATATATATATATATATATATATATATATATATATATATATATATATATATATATATATATATATTACTATGCTTATCACGAGGGGATTTAGAAAAGGAATTGTGAATTCCTATAAAGAAGGAGTTGTTGTCGCATTTTCGGAGACGGCAGTTCGCTCTAGGATTCCAACTGTGGTGTACACCTTCCGAGGTGGTGGGCCATCTTTAAAGGGATGCATCACAGGATGTAGTCCGGGAATTCCCTTTCTACTTTTCTAGATAACCATGCTTGTACGTGTCACGTTGTATGGTGTTTAGCTTTTGTGAGGTTACATCTTACCTCGATGAGGTTTAGACGCGAGGAGTGAGAGTTTAGTCCACTCCTGGATGTGTGTCAGGATCCTGAGCAATCTGCAATCGTCAAACGATTGACCACCGTAAGTTAGGTGACAGCCCATATGGGGGTCGTGGTCACAGGGCCTACCTGAGCCTTAAAAGCTTTGGGGATTTTGTGTGTACGAACACAACAACGGCATTTTAGCTCCCTGCCGATAAAATCAGGAAAACAACGGTGCATGGTTCACACTGGAAAGTACTGAACCGAGATATGTCTGTGACTGCGGCTGAGTACTAGTTGTACCCTCACCATTCTAATTGGATGCAGCGGCCATAATAGTTGTATGATGATTGTGAAAACTATATTTTGAATATTAACGAAGCATGTCGAAATGATTTCTACTAGTTAGTAATGTATTATATAGTCACAATATTTGGATATTATTATGGAAACCCTGCATGTTTTAAATGTTTTCTATAAGTAGACTATTTATTGGTTATGTGCGTTTTTACTGGGCATAGTTGTTTGCTCATCCTACATTAACATTTCAGCCGAGCCAGTTGCGGAGGAGGCTTTCCCTACCACTAGTGAGGAAGGTTATGGAGATTTTGGCGGATTTCCTTATGCTTGACGAGGGACAGGGTCAAGTTATTTTGTGGTATAGGGTGAAATTAGCTTCTTTTGGTTGTATAGAGAGGGCTTCACTCATTTTGATGTAATACTTGATGTATTTGAGTAGCAGTTACACTTAAACATTTGGTGGATGTATATACTGTTGTATATAAGGTTGGTTTTATATAAATATGGTTGTTGGAAGGTTGTAGTATATGATTTCCAGGTTATGACAGTTTTTTTTTGTATACGAACGTCGATAAAACAAAAGAAACTCTGCTGAAATTTCGTTAGAATTGGGATGGTGTCGGCCTCGAGATTCACTCCTCGTCCTCGGGATGTGTGTTGGGTCTTGGGGCGTGACAGAACTTGGTATCAAAGCGTCCACTATTAGATCCGTCTGGGAGCTGTAATGGGAAGTCAGTCGCGACACGTTTCGAAAGTTTTAGTCGAAACCCGATAAAACCCTAAGTAGTGTTTACGTTACGTTAAGCGTTAATACTAGCTTAGCACTATCGAGATGTCGCACGGGTAGTTAGTTGTCTTGTCACAGTGGAGAGCGCGGACACGTGTCGGAAAATTTGATGAATCGGACACTATAAGGTCGGAGTGAATTTTCATTTCGAGGTGGAGGGCGCGACCTGCCCTCTGCAAGAACGCACTCGCTCATCTCCGAAACTTAAGCCCCCAAGATCGCTACCGTGTAGCGACACTGCCACACCCAAGCCTTACCCGAAATAGACACGGCCCTCATGTATAATTTTGAAGTTTTTCTTTCTCGTTTATCAAACACTGAGTTGGCTCTTTGTATATGTGCAAAATAGTTATCATGGATCTGGAAAGCACTAGTGGTGAGAATACCTCGGATCGCGGTCGGGAGGACCGAATGGATAGTCTTCTCGCTATGATGAACCAAATGGCTCTAGCACAAAATGAGATGAGAGCTGAGATTGAAAGTTTAAGGACTAGTCGGAATGAGCCCCAACCTCTCCCAACATCCGTTGTTATTCCACCTGGTTTAACACTAGAGGTAGCATCCCTAACCGTAGTGAGAGTTGAGGAGTTCAGGCCACCAGTGCAAAGTCAATCAGGTTTTCTGCTTGCAAATTTCATCAGATTATGTCCACCTGAATTTGTGGGGTCTACCGAAGTTAAAGTAGCCAAAGCCTTGTTGCTAGACATGTCGAGTATGCTAGACTCTATGATGTGTACCGATGTGGAACGGGCTACTTTGGCTACCTTTATGCTTAGAGGTGAAGCCAAACACTGGTGGATCAGTGTTAAGGATGTGGAGACATTTCCGATGAGTTGGACTAAATTTGAGGAACTCTTCCTTTTGAGGTATATTACCGAGGCGGCGAGAGCTAAGAAGCGAATGGAATTCCTCAAATTGGAACAAGGAAACATGACCGTGGGACAGTACGAAGAGAAATTCATTATTCTTTCATGATACGGGAAGGAGTTGATTTCCACTGAAAAAGCTAAGGCTAGGAAATTCATTGATTGGTTGAAACCGTACATGCAGAGCAAGATGTCGGTCCTTCAGATAGATTCTTATGTTGAGGCTGTGAGAAGGGCTCAAGGCATTGAAAGGGTCGATGATCAGTTGTTGCTCAATAGGCAAGAGGTGGGAAAGGTAAGACAGTCGACATTTCAGGGCAGGCAGGATATGGGAAAGAGGCAGGTTTATCAAAGTAGTGGTTCCGGGTCTCAACAGATGAATAGGCCGGGCATTCAACAGACACAACAGTGGAGGGCACCAGCGGTACATAGGGGTTTGAATATGGTTAGGCCAGCACAGAGTCTACCAGTTGTGAGACCGACGGGTGGATCACAGATGGCACCGAGGGTACCTGCTCTTTCTCAGACCAGATCACCAGTGCAGAATTTTAGGCCTCAGGGTCAAAAAGCTGGATTGCAATTTGTAATACCACATAGTACACAGTCAGGGAGAGAGAGTGTGGTTTGTTATAGTTGCGGTAAAGCTAGGCATTATCAGGCGGTTTTGTCCCAAGTCCAATTTAGGGGTGGAACAGAGACCACATGGCAAGGTGTATTATCTAGTGCCAGAGGAAGAAGTTGTGGATCCTACATCAATCCAAGAGGAAACCACGGTATATAATGTGATGGGGGCAGATATCAGCGCTACCGATCAAGTGGTTGAAGGTATGATATGTTTGTTTACACATAAGGTGCATGTCTTATTTGATACGGGTGCTACTCATTCCTTCTTTTCTAAAAATATGGTGGAGATTCTTGGTTTGGATGTATTTAATATCGGGAGGAAACTTATTTTATCTACTCCTCTAGGAAAGAAAACTATGTTCTTTGAAGTTTGTCACCATTGTGTGATAAAGATAGGTGATAGGAAGATGATAGTCGATCTAACGGTGATGGACCTAAAAGATTTTGATATCATAGTAGGGATGGATTTGTTAGGAAAGTATCATGCCCATGTAGATTGTTTTGCAAAAATGGTGACTTTTAGAGTACCGGGGCAGCCTGAGGTTGTGTTTAAGGGGATTAGAAATACGGTATCTCGGGTTGTGAAGGCCAAGTCTGACTTCAAGTATGATAGATATGGATTGTTAGCTGGTCTTAGTCTCCAAGGGCCGAAGTTTGAATCTTCCGAGCTTGTTCCCGTGGTTCGTGAGTTTGCGGCAATGTTCCCAGATGCATTGCCGGGATTGCCTCCCTGGCGTGAGATAGATTTTGTAATAGATATAATGCCGGGAACATCGCCTATTTCGATGATTCCTTATCGAATGGCTCCTCTTGAAATGAGAGAGCTCAAGTCCCAATTAGATGAATTGAAAAGATTGGGGTTTATAAGGGAAAGCCAGTCACCGTGGGGAGCACCGGTGTTATTTGTGAAGAAGAAGGATGGGTCATTTAGGTTATGTGTGGATTATCGGAAGTTGAATAAGGTGACTATAGAACAAATATCTGTTGCCTAGGATCAATGACTTATTCGATCAGTTAAGGGATGCCAAGTATTTCTCGAAGATAGATCTCAGAACAGGCTACCATCAGATGAGAATTCGAGAAGAAGATATAAAGAAGACAACTTTCCGAACACGGTTAGGGCATTTTGAGTTTTTGGTGTTACCATTCGGTTTGACAAATGCGCCAGCTGCGTTTATGGATCTCATGCATCGAGTGATGTGGAAATACTTAGATCAATTTGTTATCGTATTCATAGATGACATATTGATTTATTCCAAGACTAGGGCTGAACATAAGGAACACTTGAGGATTGTTTTCCAAACCTTAGTTGATCATCAGCTTTATGCCAAGTTTAGTAAATGTATGTTCTAGTTGAATGAGATGAGGTTTTTAGGGCATGTTGTATTGGAGAATGGAATAAAAGTTGATCGTTCCAAGATAGAGGCAGTGAATAATTGGCCGAGACCGACGTCAGCTACGGAAATCAGAAGTTTCTTGGGACTGGCAGGTTATTACCGTCGTTTTGTAAAAGGATTCTCTAGCATAACATCGTCCTTAACTAGATTGACACAGAAGGAGGTGAAGTTTGAATGGACGGAGGCATACGAAAAAGCTTTCCAAGAGCTAAAGACGCGATTGATAATAGCGCTAGTTTTGACTATTCCAGATCCGGAGAAGAGTTATGTGATTTATACTGATGCCTCTAACACCGGGTTAGGATGTGTCTTAATGCAAGAAGGCCAAGTGATAGCGTATGCATCAAGACAATTGAATGTCCATGAGAAGAATTATCCTACTCATGACTTGGAGTTAGCTGCGATTATTCATACCTTAAAGATCTGGAGACATTATGTGTATGGTGAAAGATTTGAGATATTCTCTGATCACAAGAGTCTCAAGTACTTGTTTTCGCAGAAGGATTTGAATATGAGGCAGAAGAGATGGGTTGAGTACATGGAGGACTATACGTTCTCATTGCAATACCATCCGGGTAAAGCAAATGTAGTTGCCGATGCATTGAGTAGAAAGCGAGAATATGTTTGTGCTCAAATGATGATGAAGGAGTGGCAATTGCTGGAGTCTACTGCTTCTTATGGTTTTAAAATCACGGGAAATGGAAGTAGAGATCCTTAGAAGTGCTGTTATTTAGCACAGATGACAGTGATGGCAAAAACACGTAAGTCCAGGAGATTGTGAATTCCTAGAATACATCGAAGGATGGACCTAGATACCGAGGATATGTGGATAATGTCGAGGATGCTAATTGGGAAAAATACGGAGACGAAAGTATCAGATTCAGAGGAAGGATTTGGGTACATTTTGATCACTCTTTGAGGAATGATATCTTGAGTGAAGCACATAGATCGAAGTATACAATTCATCCTGGCGGTACCAAAATATATAGAGATCTACGTCGTTAGTTTTGGTGGCCGGGCATGAAGCGACACATTGTGGAATATGTTAAGAAGTGTGCCACGTGCCAACAGGTGAAAGATGAACACCATAGACCACCTGGTCTTCTTAAACCTCTAGAGATTCCGGAATGGAAGTGGGAGAATATAACCATGGATTTTGTATCCAGGTTACCGAGGACCAGTGAAGGGATGGATTCTATATGGGTCATTGTTGATAGGCTGACCAAGTCTGCCCATTTCATACCTGTTAAGACTACTTACTATGCTGAAAAGCTAAGTAGAATCTACATGTCAGAGATACTGAGGTTGTATGGGGCACCATTATCGATAATTTCAGATAGAGGTACTCAATTTACTGGTTCATTTTGGAGAAGTCTTCAAAGGGAATTGGGAACCAAACTGAAATTCAAGACAAACATTTCATCCATGAACCGATGGGCAATCAGAAAGAGTCATTCAAATCATAGAAGATATGCTTCGTGCTTGCGTGCTTGATTTTGGGGGTAGTTGGAAGACTCATTTGGCGTTGGCTGAGTTTGCTTACAATAACAATTACCAATCTAGTATTGGTATGGCACGGTTTTGAAGCTCTCTGCTGGACTGAAACCGAAGATAGTATTATGTTGGGGCCAGAGATGGTTAGTGACACCACCGAGAAGATTAGAGTGATATGGAATCGGTTGCTCGCATCCCAGAGTCGTCAGAAAAGCTATGCGGATAGGCGTAGACGTCCCTTGGAATTTTATGAAGGTGACAGGGTATTTTTGAAAGTATCTACGAAGAAGGGAATTCAGAGGTTCGGGATGAAAGGGAAACTTGCACCTAGATATGTGGGACCTTTTCCGATTATTTAGAAGATCTCGGAGTTGGCGTATAGGCTTGAGTTACCGGAAAGGCTATCACGTGTCCATAACGTGTTCCATATTTCGATGCTACGCAAGTATGAGCCTGATCCCCTACATGTGGTCGATTTGGAATCGTTGGAATTAGAAGAAGACATTACCTATCCGGAAGGGCCAGTTCAGATTCTATATACGAGAGAAAAGAGATTGCGGTCAAAGGTCATTCCATTGGTAAAGGTCTTGTGGAGAAATCACAATGTAGAGGAAGCAACATGGGAGAAGTAATCGGATATGCTGCAACAATATCCAGAATTGTTTGAGAACTAAGGTATGATTTAATTTCGAGGACGAAATTTTCTTTTAAGGAGGATAGGATGTAAAGACTCAAATTCTTGTTAAGGGTATTTTAGTAAATTACATAGCAAACCTAGGGACATTTAGGTAATTGGTTGGTCGGGTTTACATTTCAAACTTAAGTAACTTAAGAAAACTTAACTCCGACTCATAAACCACGTTAGGTAAGCATCTCACCTACAAAAAATTGACAAAAATGTCGGTTAGCGACTTTTCTGCGTTCAAAGCTGGCACGAGTTAACAGCTTACATGCATGAATGGGCTATCGTTATAGCCTGCAGTGGGATAGAATGTAGGAGATTAAATTAAGTTGGATGGGCCGAAAAATAATTACAGCGCTAAGTCAAATTAGTTAGTGGTTAAGAGTTTAAGTATAACTTTAGGCCTAAATTAGACAATTAGGCTTGGGCCTTAATTAGCTAACAAGTAAAAGAAAAAAAAATCGCACGAAACAAAATCCCCCAAATCAAATCGCACCCAATTCTCTCAATTTCACCCACTCTTAAACCCTAGGAGAGAGAAACCCCAAATTCACCCAAAATTCAGTGATTAAACCTCAAATCAAACACCCAATTCTTAAAAAAAAACACTAAGCGCGGGTGTGGGGATTCAAAATTTCTTGGAGTTGCGTCGTATTTGCACGAAAGGTGAGTTAATTTCATTTCAAATTAATAGTTTAAACTCGATTTTGATGGAGTTGGTTGTATTGATGAAAGATAATTGAAATGGGGTGGTTTTTAATGTAGGCAGTAGGTAGTTGGAGGGATATGGCTTAGCGAATTTGTGGAAAAGAAAGCTAAAGGAGTGATTCTTATTTACTTGGTAAGAATTTTTGATTATCCACTCCATTTTTTAGCAGTTCATGTCGGTTTATAATTGTTTAAGAGTAGATTAAGTAATGAACGATTGATAAGGAATACAACCGTAAATATTGCTAGAATTAATGTAAATGGAAGGGTGTGAAATTTGTGGTAGTTATAAATTGGAAGTGATATGATTGGTGTTGACGTGAGGTATAGTGCTAGAAATGGCCTATAGCTCTGTTAATGGTAGTTATAGGAAAAATTTCCTGAGACCAAATTAGTAGTGTCGAGATTCTTCTCGACTTACGTTAGATAAGAAGTTCTCGTTCGTTCGATAAATTCTAATAACCTACGGGTATATAATGTTATATGAGGAATTACGAGTGCATTCGGTTAAGCGGGCTCGATTCGGTTAAGTGGGCTTGAGGAGAACGGAGCTTGCTAAGGTAGGAACCTACATACCAATATATAGCCTGCTTATTTTCATGCATGATTTGAGTTGTTTAAATTGGAAGGGATAGTTTACGTATCAACCATGCATGTATATATGGTATTCATGTTTTGCATTTATATTTTTCCGCGATATAAACTAAATATACGGATAGCTTTCGTGTGAAATGGTTTTGTAAGATATGGGTAATTGGGATGGTTTTCTTTCGTTAAAAAAAGAAAATTTGGTTTTGGGAAGGGTTCTCGTCTCTTGTCTCAGTAAGGAGACAAAGAGATGGATTTTGTAATGCGGGTAAGGATTACCCGGTTGTTTGTAACTATGTGTGAGGTTCTGGATTGTTCCACGGATAGTTCGTTGTTATTTACGATGATTCGCCATTTGGGAATTATCGGTTGTCATTTACTATGACTGGCCCGTTTGGGAGTCATAGGTTGCATTACTCGATTGTTGGAAATCCAGGAACTCACACATACAGAACCAACAGTTTTAAAAGAAAAAAACTAAATATGTATCAATAGTATTTGGAAATAACAATAGTATTTATAAATATATATATATATATATATATATATATATATATATATATATATATATATATATTACTATGCTTATCACGAGGGGATTTAGAAAAGGAATTGTGAATTCCTATAAAGAAGGAACTGTTGTCGCATTTCCGGAGACGACAGTTCGCTCTGAGATTCCAACTGTGGTGTACACCTTTCTAGGTGGTGGGCCATCTTTAAAGGGATGCATCACAGGATGTAGTCCGGGAATTCCCTTTCTACTTTTCTAGATAACCATGCTTGTACGTGTCACGCTGTATGGTGCTTAGCTTGTGTGAGATTACATGTTACCTCGATGCGGTTTAAACGCGAGGAGTGAGAGTTAATCCACCCCGGATGTGTCGTCGATCCCGAAAGAAACGGATCATCGAACGGTTGACCACCGTAAGTTAGGTGACAGCCCGTATGGGGGTCGTGGTCACCGGGCCCACCTAAGCCCTAAAAGCTTTGGGGATTTTGTGTGTACGAACACAACAAAACAAAGATTTCGCTCCCCCGCCGCAAAAATCGGAAAACAACGGTGCATGGTTCACACTTTGAAAGTATCTTGAACCGCGATATGCCCGCGGATCGGGCCGAAATTACCGCATTCCTTCACAATTCTAATAGGATGCAACAGCCACAATAGTTGTATGATGATTGTGAAAACTATATTTTGAATATTAACGAACCATGTCGAAATGATTTCTACTAGTTAGTGATGTATTATATAGTTATGATATTTTGATATTATTATGGAAACCCTGCATATTTTAAATGTTTTCTATAAGTAGACTATTTATTGGTTATGTGCATTAAGTTTCTACTGGGCATAGTTGTTTGCTTATCCTACATTAACATTTCAGCCGAGCCAGTTGCGGAAGAGGCTTTCGCTACCACTAGTGAGGAAGGTTATGGGGATTTGGGCAGATTTCCTTATGCTTGACTAGGGACAGGGTCAAGTTATTTTGTGGTATAGGGTGAAATTAGCTCCTTTTGGTTGTATAGAGAGAGCTTCGCTCATTTTGATGTAATACTTGATGTATTTGAGTAGCAGTTACACTTAAACATTTGGTGGATGTATATATTGTTGTGTATAAGGTTGGTTTTATATAGATATGGTTGTTGGAAGGTTGTAGTATATGATTTCCAGGTTATGACAGGTTTTTTTTGTATACGAATGTCGATAAAACAAAGGAAACTCTGCCGAAATTTCGTTAGAATTGGGATGGTGTCGGCCTCGAGATTCACTCCTCATCCTCGGGATGTGTGTTGGGTCTCAGGGCGTGACAAAAACAACAAGAAATTCGAACACCACAAAAACACTCCTACTACCCATTACCACAATCCGAAGATCTCGTAGACCTTTTCATTCTAGGCTAACCTAAGCTCCGATACCAAACTGTCACACCCCAAATTTTCAGACAATATTTAAATATTGATTTTAATAAATGAGTCAATGAGATAATTAATATGCGAAATAAAATATTGATTTTACGTGTGATGGAGCTATTGCATATGATGTATATGATTTCTTATAAGAAATGTTTATGTGGTTTGTGTGAGTTGATACTCACTATGGATGAATGTACTCTCTGGTTGTGATTTTTTCCTCGTTCTCATAAGTAGATGAGTGATATTAAAGTAAAACATTGATTTTACATGTGACTGAGTTATTGTATATGAATATATATGTATTATGATGTACATGATTTCTTACAAGAAAATGTATACGTGGTTTGTGTGACTTGATACTCACGAGGGATGAATGTACTCCCTATTTGTGATATAGTTTCTCGTTCTCATCAGTAGACAAGTGGTTTTTAAGAAAAAAATATTGGCTTTAAGTATGAGCGAGTTGTTGGATATGATTGGTGATATATTATGATATGATGCATATAATTTCTTACGAAGAAATGTGAATATGGTTAGCGTGATATGATGGATATGGTGGTGTGATATCAATGTTAGTTAATATTGGTGATATATTATACCATAATATATATACCCATGATGGTTGCAGTGAGAGTGAAATAGATGTATACTATAAATAATTACGTTTGGGAAATCTAACTTTGTTTTGCAGGAGGGTAAGACTTATTAACTTTTTATGCTGAGATGTTATCCTACCCTAAGACGATGTGCTGGTTTAATTTAAAGGTAAAGTGTATCAAACTCATATTTAAATAAGTTATCGTATATGTATGTAATAAGTTGAAATTTTACTTGCGAAGAAACTGCATGCCATTTTGAGAATACAGAGTTAACTTGTCTTCCAAGTTGAAATGATTAAATAATATATTACATTTATTCGAAAGATATGAACCTATTGCTATTTTACATTTAGTCTTCCTCATACCAGCAAATTCAATTTGTTGACCCATGTTTGCTTTGTTTTTCAACGTGGGTGTGTTCTTGGAAACATAGATGGTGGAGTGCAGTGGATGAGGACACGTGATTTGGAGTTGCTCTTGGAGTCTTTTGGTTTAAGTTTTTCTGAAGTGTACGGTTTTATTTTGAGACAGATGTAATAGAGTTGGTTAGTTTATTTGTAGTTTAATAATGTGATGAAGAGTTGTTCCTTTTAGTTTTCTTTTGATTTCAGTTTTTTTTTATATCATTGTTTTAAATATTGTCTGGAAATTTGGGGTGTGATAGTTTAGCTTAGGTTAGCCTAGAATGAGAAGGTATAGGTGATCCTCGGATTGTGGTAATGGGTAGTAGGAGTGTTTTTGTGGTGTTCAAATTCCTTGTTGTTTTCAAGTTGGTTTGTTCCCGTTTTGGATTTTGGTCTTCTACATTTTCGTATAAAGTGGTGTTTCTCATTACATGGTTTTAATTTACGTATGTCCAGATGTAAGGTTATACATTATTGTATATGTGTATACACTTATATCTCATTTCTGATATTTGTTTACTATGACATTTGGGTGCAAGCTATAAATAACGTGTTTCATTAATTTTGATGGCATGTTTTAGATTATTTCTTGAAGCTTAGTTGTTGGGATATAATCCGTTAACTTTAGAGTCTATGAAGATTTATTGTTTGGCGTAGTGTTTGCTTGGTTGATCTACATTCTTTCCTAGAATCTCGGGACGAGATTCCTTTAAGATGTGTATATTATAACACCCGCTTTTTTCTATTTTCCTAGTACAATAAATAATAATAATAATAATAATAATAATAATAATAATAATAGATAAAATAAAATAAAATAAAAAAAGGATAAAGATTAGTGGAGATAGGAAAGGTAAAGAGATAAACTTGCATCCCTATTTTCGGGGGTTTAGAAAAAAAAATAATAAAAAAAAATTTACACAGGAGTTTACATGGAGATTTTTAACAGAGAGAAAGGGAAAGATTAGGGGGATTGCTTTCTGACGATTGTTGCGGGGCGTTATTCGTTCTCAAGTTTTTATTCCTTCACGCTTCTCGTAAACATAATAGAGGTGAGTAGATATTTTATTATCATTCACTGAACTATTGGATTTTTACGTGGTTTATAGCCTATTTAAACTTCTGTCAAAAATATATGCTTTTCCATTTTGTTCTACTTATTCTCGAACTATTCTGCGTACTTTTGAAACCAAGCTATATTGATAAACAGATTTGACTACTAATCGTTTTTTTTAATTAGTTATACACTGTTGATATAAACTATTATTATTAGAGTTGTTGATTTGGGGGTTTAAATGTTTGAATGGGTTGATTTTTTGAAAACTAGGATAGGTATACTTACTTTTTCATGTAGAACTCGAAGTCCCAATATCATTCTATCTCGGAGTAAAAATAGTTCAAAGTTGGTAAAAATTCTAATTTTTAGCAAACTAGATTTCTGACAGACTCTCTTTTGAATGACACAATGCTTTCTACAGGTGTCCAAATGCATCGATGCTTTTTGCATTGAAAAGCTAACACACAAAACTTACTTTCTTATATTTTACAAAAAAAACTCAATCTCATTCTAAATGTTTGAAAACTAGGCTCGAACACAGTGCCCAGAAACTGATTTCTGACGCACTATTTTCTGACAGTCAAACTTCCAGATACCATAATTAATTCCACGAGCCTTCGAATGCGATGAGGCCAATTGGAATAGAAAGCAGAATTCCAAATATTACTTTTTCATGTCTTCATAAAAATCTAGTTCAAACTCTAACTAAATTAAAACTGGACTTGAACACATTGAGTAGAAATTGTTTTCTAACGCACAGTTTTCTGTCAACCAAACTTCCAGACATCATATCTACCACCACAAACCTCGGAATGTGACAAGGCTAATTGGGTTGGAAATAAGATTCAGAAAACTCATTTTTTCATGTTTTGGCAAGAGTTTGAATCTGACCCTAACTAGGTGAAAACTTGATTCCAGACCAGGCACAGACTCGGACCAAAACAAACTCTAACCCAAAGCCCATCTAAATTAATAGAATCCGGTCTACTTAAAATAAAAAGGACCCGGCCCACAAAAATAATAGAAACCAGTCCAACAACTCAAGTCCAAAACCATAAACTACTTAAGCCTAAAAGTTTATAAAACAACTCAAGCCCACCATTCAAATTCGGCCCAAGCCCAACAAAAACATAGGAACAACATCGCTACCTTCTTCTTCTTCTTCCTCACAGCTCGCTACCTCCACCAAAATCAGCCACCACCACTCTCACTCCCCACCATACACCAAAACCATTCGGTTTTGATTCTCCTCAAAAACCCAACATCTTGATACCACCAAAACTCGATTCCCCTCAGTTCCCAAAAACCGATCTTGACTCCATTACTGTCCTGCCCAAAGCTTCCACCGTACCCAAACCACCAACATCTACCCTTCACTCGACAACAATAACCAAGAAATTTAAACAACCAAACACTCGCTTAAAACACAACAACCCATATATTCACTCCACAGTTCAAACAACACAATCCAATAAAATCAATCAAATAAAAAATCAACCCATTCAAACATTTAAACCACCAAATCAACAACTCTAATAATAACAGTTTATATCAACAGTGTATAACTAATTAAAAAAAAATGATTAGTAGTCAAATTTGTTTATCAATATAGCTTGGTTTCAATAGTACGTAGAATAGTTCAAGAATAAGTAGAACAAAACGGAAAAACATATATTTTCGATAGAAGTTTAAATAGGCTATAAGCCACATAAAAATCCAATAGTTCAGTGAATGATAATAAAATATCTACTCACCTCTATTATGTTTACGAGAAGCGTGAAGGAATAAAAACTTGAGAACGAATAACGCCCCGCAACAATCGTCATAAAGCAATCCCCTTAATCTTTCCCTTTCTCTTTGTTAAAAATCTCTGTGTAAACTCTTGTGTAAACTATTTTTTCTTTTTTTTTCAAAACCCTCGAAAACAGGGATGAAAGTTTATCTCTTTACCTTTCCTATCTCCACTAATTTTTATCCTTTTTTATTTTATTTTATCTATTATTATTATTATTATTATTTATTGTACTAGGAAAATAGAAAAAAAAAATGGAGTGTTATACCAACACTTAGCCTTTCAACATTCAAGATAAGCACAGCTGAGCGATCAATACACTTTTCATGGACTTCTACTTGACTTTATCATCTTCAGACCAATGAACCTCAACTTTGTAAATAAAAAGCTCGGTTAAAAAAGAATGTACTAATGCTTCTCAGCTTAGGGAACTTGACATGCAATTATGGTTAAATGTAAATGTAGTTTCGGATTGGAATCTGCAAAAAATCTATACTATATTATGGTTCAAATCAGTGAAAGATAATCTAAGGAAAATCTAATCAGAAAATCCACTTCAGATGCTTATGAAGGAAGATGAAAACCCATCCAAATTAGTTATAAAACCCCTAAAGACCATCTCATATGAGACTAATTCATAAAGTACTCAACTATAAAGAATAATGGTCGGGCCTGTTAATTTAAGACATGTTAATTTGACTTGTGATATTTAATTTGGTTCTCAAAAGCTCCAAAGCAAACAATATATTTCATTGTATGATAACAATATTAAAAGAAGGAACATGCACCATTTAATAACCAATCATCCCATAAGGTGAGATCTATACTCCTGAAATTTAAATATGACTTTTGAATGTCTTGAACAATGAAAATGATTTTTTATCATATCAAATAGCATATTTATCCACAAAAGATAAAGGAACATGCATACCAAGTATTAATTGGATATATTTCATAGAACAAAAATCCTGATAAATGCAAAAAGGAAAAGACACCGAGGAAAATGAACTAAACTCTAATGGAACTATCAATGGAAACATAAGGGAACATTACATTGGATATAAAGGAAAACAAAAAATTTAAAAGAATTAAGAATGGAAATACTAACCTGTTATGTATAACCTCCTCACTTAAATAGGTACTATATAAGGAATAAATTTAAAGCAATCAATCAGAAAAATGGGTATTGAAACGAAAACCAACCAGAAATCCAATACATCTAAATGAAAATGAGTCTAAAAAAACCTCTTATACGAAGGGTTGGGTTTTGAATCCTATTTCTTAAATTGGAAGCTAAAAGCTATTTCTAAAAAAGTTATAAGGAAAAAAAATCAGTTCCTTACTTTCCCTACACCATAATATACTTATATACCTATAAAATTACTTTTCTACACAAATCTATATATTGTGAATGAGCTTAAGTAAACAGAAAAAGAATTTGATGGAAAAATACATGTAGAAGATGCTTTGAAGTATAATAAGCACTTTTATCTCGGAAACCACTAAAAAGAATAGAAGTTGCTACCAATCACACACCTAAACAATTTGTTATACACCGTACCATAGACTATCTTTTCATTTATTTCAGATGGTGGGTTTTCTGTTATACAAATTTCATAATGAACAAATTCAGAAAAAAAAAAATAGCGATTACTATATTAAATCAGAAGAAACTACACCTTGAGCATATAATAAGCCAAGTAATAAGATGTATAATATGCCTAAATGGTTAGCCTCATCAAGAATAGCCTGAAGTGTTGATCACCAACATACATTATCAAAGTCCTACAAACAATAATAATGTATCAAGCTTACCTATTCTGTACTAAATGAATGAAATGTTGTGGAGGAACAAAAGCACGTTAGTTCCATACTTTCATATCTACCAATGCAACAACCATCTTCTTAGCATCATTCTTAAATTTATCTAATGCAGCACTTGTAATTGTCACAACCTGTTTTATAGAAAAGTTGTAACAGTAAGACTAAAGACGTAATTGTGTAAAAAAAAAGCTTTGCAAAACTCCTACAAATGAAAAGATAGAAATGATCAAAAAGCCCCGCCAAGTCAAGGCATCATTACCTCTCTTTTAAAAGATGAATACCTTCCAAGACTAGGTGTAGCATTTGCAGAAGCAAAAACCTGTTACATAAATCACTACAATTTAGTATATCACACAAAAAGAGGGGAAAACAAAACAAAATGTGATCTACAGGTACACAGAGAACAGGAATCATGGATGTCTATTACAAATCTTGGAGCATATAAAAGAATCTGTAACACATTCACCTATTATAAAGATGTGAACAATCTCTTTCAAATGAAATTGTAAGAAGGGAGTCGCAACGAACAATACCAACTAACATCGGCTACATATTATATCTATGTTAAAGGCTACGCTAGAAAGCAAATATATTAATCATTGCTCTTATTTAGAAAAGAACAACTAAGTGCTCTGATTTACATCAAATACAGTGCTACGTAAACATTAAGTGATGCTACTACCCATGAGGAGATGATTTATGGCATCTCATCAAAGACATGAATGACTGTGATGACTGCATACTTAAATTATATACATGCATACTCTGCATATGTATATACTCTCCTACGAAAATGTTATCCCCCGTACCTATTATTAAGCTACATACGTACATGTTTAAGCCTTAGTCCTTACTACTATCCAAGGAATCAGGCCCATAAACAAAACCCCATTCTCAGGTTCATAGCTTCTAGACCAACTAATTCTTTTAAGTAAACTACTTATCCAAGTGACACACTCTAAATAATGCCATAGACTATTTCACCGATAATTGAAGACGCTAATTCGCACATATAGGCGCAACACTTCAAACTATAGGAGCTTTAAAACACCTAACCATCACTTAACGTGCACAGGGACATAATAACAAACAAACTTAATAATGATACATTGATAAATGACAAAATAACTAACCTTAGGTAAGGAGTCAAATAAACAATAGAATACACCACATAACGCTTGCTACCAGTATGCAACCAAGCAAGTATCCAACTCTATAATCTAAATTAATAAGTATATAATTAAGTACAAATAAGATTAAAATTCATTAAAAACAAAAATAGATTGCATAATAATATTACAAGCCACTTAAAATAGGGGATGAAGTTAATAATCCCCATAACAGCAAACCTAGCATCAGTAGAATCCACTGGATAATTGGAATCATCATCATTTCACTGAAATAAACTCTCCGATTGCGAAAAGGCTTAACACCCACTTAAGGACTTGTCCATGCAGCTGCTCCCCATGCTTGTGCATTCCAATTTTCGTAGAAGCACTCAGTGCAATGGAAAAGACATAGGGGGTAGGGATAGTACCTGATTTTGCATTTAATAAAATAGATTAATAGCTTCTTTAATTTTCATGTCCGTTTTGAGACAGACCAGAGATCACTGCTACCCAAGAAATGGTGTTGCGTGACAACAACTTTGAGAGAGAACTCCCAGAATTTAATCAAACAATGGACTGTAGCCTAAATATGGATGACTCAATTACTCAAGTGTTATACAACAACATTTTGAATCAAGATGAGAAGGGAACTTTTTAAAATTTGATTACTAAATACTAATGGAAAGAACAAAGGATGAGTTCAATAGAAAGAGCTCACCTACCTGATCATCAGAGTAGCGTTCGGAATGAGACGACATTGATCCAAAACTTTCAATTTCACCAGGACTTTTCTCCGATGATTTCTTCCAGCCTCCACAGCCAACTATTCCGGTCCATCCCAAAATCCAACAATCGAAAACGTCCTCAATCCTCAGAGACGTTTTATCTGCACAGTAGCACCAACATAACACATAATTCTCAGTGCATGACACAAACTAATTTTATTATTTTCTTCCACTCTTCAACAAAAATCATTCATTTTTATTTTTTTTTTAGCTTTGCTTCAAATTTACCCCAAAACCATCCAAACTTGAACCAAAATACAACTTTTTAGACCCCCAAAGGAAAAAAGTTTAAACAATTAAAATAAAGTATCTAAATTTCATTGAAACAAAAAGCATTGAAACATACCCAACACTGAAACAATATCTAAACTTCACTGAAGCTTAGAAACCAACAAAATCAAGACCATAAATCTCAAAAATAAAGAGTACCCCTAAAGTGAAAACTTATGTCTCCACTCTTTGAATACAAATCAATCAAAAGGGTTACATACTATTGAATCAGTTTCAAAACCATAATGCATCACTACAAAAAGAATGACTTTACCCGACTAACTATGGCTGTCGCGAAAGGTATTACCCGACAGACCAAAACTGCCGCAAGATCGTCGAAAAATGCTCGGTCGACATAGGCTTCCGACGGTTAAAATCAGTCAGAATAGGTCGTCGGAGTTGATGATCTTTGCCGACAGACATTCCTACAGTTTTGGACCGTCGGATATTCCTGCTATCTTTGATTGTCGGGTATACCTGTGACAGTTTATGTCCGTCGGAAATTAGGTTTAAATGATTTGATATTCCTACTGTCTATGACCGTCAGGTATACCTGCGACAGTTTATGTCCGTCGGAAATTAGTTTTTTTTTTAAATATATATATATATATATATATATATATATATATATATATATATATATATATATTGGGATTTTAATAAAAGATCCCAACATCACATTATTTTTCAGGCCAACATCACAATTATTACAAAAGAGCTACACTTAGTACAACAAAAATGAAGTAAGCCAAAATAACAAAATATAATTCATAAGACCAAATAAGAACATATGGGTGTCTTTGATTTATTCTCGAAATGCTTAACACCTGAACACTAACCAGACTGAAATGTATCATGATGGTGTATGTTCTACCATATTCATCCTTAATATCTCATACCAAAAATCACTAGAAGCAAAAACCCCAATTACAATCTACATTATCCATTTTTCATTTTGTTACTAAAACAATGAGGGAAACCTCATCCTCAAGCATCAGCAAACCTGAAAATAAAGCATCTCGTTAGCAGCTTGAAAGCAAGATGATACGAAAGTCAATGATGCTTCAAGTGACAAGGTAAGTACTAAGTAGTAATATGAGAAAAGTAACCTCGAATATTTCCAGGCGGTCAAGTTTCTCCAGACGCAAGCATCTCTCATCCTCCTCCAAGCGATCTTGAACTTTACGCCACTGGATGTTTGCCTGCAAATGAAAGGTCAATTACAATACATGAATAACTAAAGATTGTAGATAGGTTCTATGAAAGACCACTCTACTCCAAGAGCCCAAGCTGATAGAGAAAAACACAACCATGCCTACCAACCTAAGGCTTCAACCCGACCTACCACTTTGCTACAGAAGCTCAAGCTGATTAAGAAAGGCACAACAATGCATGACAAAGGTACACGCCTAACATAGAGTGAGCACATGCTCCGCAATGGGAGCACATGCAGTTCACACAATTTCTACTATAGTATAGTCCGTATAACCAAAAACCTTTTTTTTTTTCTACATGTACCTTAATGAAGTCACAGGACTGCAGGAACTGCTTGTATTCCCTAATATTCCTTTTATGCTCCTCATGGGCCTTTGCCTTCTCCTGCATCAGAATTCCACAATGGAAACAGTAAACAATAATGTTTTTAATAAGAAAACACCAAGAAATATCTGCCACGACCATAAGGATTAAAATATATCTAACCAACGAGGATAATTCTATCAGAACCTTTTGACTATGCACATAAAACCCCACTAAACTGTTATGTCTTCTCTTTTTTAAAATACTCATCATGTTGCTAGTTTGGAATTACACATTACACTGTACAAGTGTAAATATAACTATTGAAAAGCTTTTATCCACAATACTTATTGTGCCCATTTCAAGTTGAAAGTTTGATTTTCTCTGGTAAGAATTTTTTAATGATAGGTGTAAGTGAGCAACAAATTCAAGCAGCAAACAGAATGTAGCTATTATATAGGAGATAAAACAATAAATTATTTAGCTATAAGCAGCTGAAAAGGAATTGGATTGTGATGATTATATATAAAGATCATTGGTGTCTAACAAATAATAACTACAGTAAAATTTTACCTTTTTCTTAAGTTCTGCCAAATAGCTTTCAAAAAGATCCTTGCGATGTCTAACTCGCTCAACAGCAGATTCAACATTAGCAGTCAGATTCCATTCATATTCAATAATAGCATATTCCAAGAGTGCTTTAAACGCATCTTTTGCCTCCTGAAGGGACAAGGTACATACTACATTACACGCCATGGCATTTGTATCTATTAACAGAACAAAAAGGGATAATACCTTTGAGTCAATCTTCCTGTCTAGGAGGTTATTCTAGGTGCATTCAGCACCTCCTAAAAGCACCGATCCATAACCAAACAGCAATAACATCTTAAAATCAAGAAGGTTTCCAGGAGGTGTTGCCAAGGTAATAGACCTAAATAATAAACGAGGCAATTTAATTCAAATCCAGAGAAAGGTCGAGTCACGTCGGATGAGTTCGTTGATTATTTAAGTTATATGGAGAAAGCTTTCAATCATAAAAACCTTCAAGACCACAAACAGGTCAAGCTTCATGCTACGCAATTGAAAGACTATGAACTTGTGTGGTACGATGAGTTGAACTCAGGGAGCACTTAGGAACCAAAGCGCGAAGAGCTGGTGGCCAACTTTCCCAAGCTAATTCATCTAAGAGCAACATAGCGGGGTGCTAGCCAAAGTGAACTAACCAAAAGCTGAAGCTTTGACTAACCCAACACCAAAACCAAGCTTTAATTCATTTCATGAAACGAAATAATAGTAACCAATTGAAACAAATTATAAAGCAACCTAAAATCTAAAGGAAATCTCAATAAAAAAAAATACCCAACCTGAAAAATTGATTCTTTCTCTAGCAGTAATTTGAGCTTTAAATCAACCTATAAAATTACTTAAGAGAATCAATATCTAAAGTAAAACCAAAGAGAACAAAAAATTAATTAATCTTGAATATATAAGAGAACCAACTTTGAAAATCAAAGCTTTTTGAGAGAGACGGTGAGAAAGAGATCTTTCGGATACTGCCGATGGATGTGATTCATTGAGCGGTGGTTGAAGGAAAGGTCAATACTGCCGATGGATGTGATTCATTGACCGGTGGTTGAAGGAAAGGTTAATACTATCGATGGATGTGACTAAATAGCTTTTATCTTTTTGTTCGATGCAACCTAAACAGTTAGTTTTAGGTCTTTTTTGGTTATTTTTTTAATTTTCCAAAAAAAATATGTGGGAAGCGAAATTAGTTTGCCGCTTGGTATTTAGAAGAGATATGTCGACCGTTAACAACTCTTGTAGAACCGTCGGGTACCAGGGAGATTACCCGACAAATGGTCAGATTATACCCGACTGACAAAATGTGTTGGTAACGTCCTACCGACGGAATCCGTCGGGTATTCTTTATGGTGTCTCTCGGGTAAACTCGTTTTTTTGGTAGTGCATAATCTTAGCGTGAATTTGATCAACATAGTATAACTCAAATTCTCACCACTACACTCCCTAAGAATAGTAGCAAAAGTAGCATTGTTAAGACTTAAGACATATACCACATTCTGCTAAAACCCTTGAAAATAAGCCCAACCCCCGACGATACAATTTCTTTGCTAGAAACACAGATAGTATACCATTCAAAGAATAAACACTAATTTATAGCCCAAAAGCCATTTTTCATATCTTCTTCTTTAGAAAGATTGTATAGAGAGAGAGAGAGATTAGAGAGATGTTGATTTCTTTGAGAGAGTTTGGAGTAGGGTGGGGTTTTGTTTCTGTTTTCGGTGGTTAATTACTTAATTACCCCCGGTGTATAACTCAAATATGGGCGTGTATTTTGTTTTTGTTTTCCTACACATGAGAAAAGACCAAAATGTTTTTTTTATAATTTGCTAAACACACCAATAATATGGCTAGCTCGGTAATCAATATAGTAATTATTTTTTAAGTGGGGATTTTTTAAAAATAATGCTGACATACATGGCTTAATGTGAGCATATTGGGAGAACAAATATTAATATAGGTAGGATTATAGAATAAACCTAATATCGCGATATTTCGCGATAAATATCAAAATTTCAGCAAAAGATATATAAATATCACGATAAGTTTAGAGATATATACAACTGTAAATATCGGTGATATTTTAACGATATTTTTAATATTTTAATATATATTGTGATATTTAGTGATATTTTGTTTAAATAACAATTTTATATAATATTTATCATTATATTTCAAATAAATATAAATGATATATCGTAATATATCAAGAAATATCCACAATATCCACGATATTTTAGATATATCCATGATATTTGCATATCAAACAATGTAAAATATCCCCAAAGAGATGGATATATCCATGATACATATTAAGAAATTGAGTATCGATAAACACCCATATCTTGATATTTTGTACTATAGAACAGAGAACTTAATGTTGTATTTACCAAATGGGAACAATCGAACATATCTGATAATTGATCCTACTCGTTTTTAATACGTTTTTTTTTTTTAGAAGATTAACATGTGTGATGAGGATAAGTGCATTTAAAAGGGACCACTACTAAAAAAAGGGCTTTTTATGTCATCTTTTAGCTGTCATGACATACATATCATGACATTTTCTGAATGAAAAAATAGTCATCATTACTGGGGGTGTCATAAAAAGTCAACCAAAACCGTCATTAAATTTATGACGGTTCATAGAAAGACGTCATAAAAGTCCCTCCCATTATGACATATGTTAGTCTTTAAAACGTCATAGTAGGTAAATTTTATTATGACACCTCATATGCAACCGTCATAAATTATAGTTTGAACCGTCAAGAAATTCACAATATTTTCTAACACTTCACGACAAAACCATCAAAAAATGCCCATTGTCTATTGTGTAACCGTCATTTTATGGAAGAAAAATGCGTCAACAAAAAGTTTACACTATGATAGTTCTTCTAAAACCGTCATCTAAATCTTTTTTTTTAAATTATATTATTTATATTATTATTATATTTTTCCTACCAAAGATACTACATAATAACCTGTAATTCAATGCCTAACTTGTAAACTTATTTCACCAATAAAACAACTACAAAATTCTCAAAAATAAAATTAGAACATTTACAATAACCTCAACCATATATTTTTAGCTAATATCATTTCGCATGTACTACGTTCCAATATTTCAAACCATAACATGACAAGTATGCAACTTTGAAATTTCCATTAATATATGGAGTGAATAACAATAACGAACAAGTATACATCGTTGCAATTTTTTTGAAATGACCAATAACTAACATTGTAAAACACTTTTCCATTACATTCAGCGAGGCCAACAAATTATTCATTACCTAGCTAAACAAATCACTTTATGCTCAGGTCATCCATCCATCATTGAAGATTATCCCATTCTTGCATGCCAATTACAAGCAATGGCCTACACACAATGTATACAAGCTAGGGAACTTGATCAATGATGCCCCCAAACAATTTGCAAAAACCTGCAGGAGTTCCCAAGATAATAATCTAAGTTGTTGACTTGTAGTTAGCAATGAACTTTTACAATTAAAAATAATTGAAAAATGAAAGATAAGCACATGGTTTAGTAAAATAATAATATTCACATGGTGTTAAGTAAAGAGCCCATTTGTTAATTAATTTAAATCAATTAGTCATGACAAGTCACTACTGAACAAAAGAAAATTACAAAAGGTCAGTGAAAGCCATCTTACTAAATGAAATAATGCACCCATTATAAGTGCAAAATTTGGTATAAGCAATAACATATTTTGATACCCCTATATTAAGGACAAAGAAAGTAAAGAGGAGAGTATGGTTATACTCACATAGATAGATAAGGATATTTAGACTTTGGATCCGTGACTATAATGTATATGTTCTCCCAAGCTTAGACTAGGTAACCTTTATACAATCACTTTGTACCTGCACAATGAAAGATATCCCAAGCTTACTGGCCAACCAGCATATTATACCTTGAATGACCGAGAACTAATTGCTAAGAACCAAGTTATGTATCATTAAGACATGTTTTGAAATATAGGTGAAGTGGCAGCTAGGATCCATGTTGCACTCTTTCCAAAGTACACCTAGGAAGAAACAGAAAGTTGGCTAGTTGAGTACTTGATTAAGCTATCTCTTTTGTCTTCATTAAGTGGAATACATCAAGTTAAATTATAATGCAAATTTACATGTGTATATGTGTAGGTTGTGAGAGAGTGGTGTGAGGTTAGAACTTATGAGTAAAAAACACATATAAGTAAAGGCTTCGCACAAGGTCAAGAATATTATTCCATTCGTACATACCAAATAGCAATGGCTTTGCACAGGGTAACAAGTGACAATTCCCAGACTTGCATGCAATAGTTCCAAATAGCATCAAAATTTGTGGTTAGTGTCAATTTTTATAATTAAAAAATAATACAAATAAAAAAATGAGCACATCATACCAATGCTCATATTGACCACATTGACATCTTTTTTCTCAATATGATCACGTCCCCTGCAAAAGTTCACCTAATTTAAGTTAAATAGTTCCAAGAACTTAATGTACAAAAACGCAAAGAGTGAACGCCTTATTTTAGTCATGTAAAAGAAATCGATAAAAGAAAAAACCGCTTAAGACAGTGTGCTAAAACTCATCTCACTAAATGAATGATATGCACAATTTATAAAAGCAAAAAATTGGTACAACCAATAAGACATTTTAACACTTGTGATATTATGAAGAATATAGGAATAGAGGAATTTTTCTCTACTCGCAACAGATAACAAGTTCGTGCATATATGTAAACTTGAGAATGCCAGAAGGTCATGTATGTATTAATATATGTATGTTTAGTGTCTAACAAGTTCACTACTTGGTACAGCTTTGAAGTGCTTAAGTTTGGTTATTGTATTTTATTTTATGTTACAACCACTCGAGGCTTAGTGTATGAGGCACCGTTTTGCTCCCGAACAAAAAAGAAAAAGAAATCTAAGTTTATGGAATCAGGTACATACTAGGGAGCAAAGCTTGTCAATAGAAATCCAAGTGAGTTCATCCTAATGGTCAAATGCATTCTCACAATAGACAAATCTGAAACAACAAATTATAATTGTACTGTGAATTATCAAATTGAATTTTTGTATAACACGCCAAGGACTTTTGTGCAAAGCTTCATATATATATATATATATATATATATATATATATATATATATATATATATATATATATATATATATCTTTGGATAAGATGAAATTCTTGTGACATCCTACTGTTCACGTCCTTAAAGCCCGTCCCACAATCTCAACAAAACACAAAATAGAAATTACGAAGGGTTTTCTCTCTCTCCTCTCCTATTTCTCTCTCCAGCACCGAAATCAAATTCTCCAAAATCGAATTCTCCATTGCAGCTCCTCCAAAATCGAAGGCTATGTCTCAGTTATAGCTTCTGTTGCCAAACCAGAATCCCTAAGAGACTGGGGGGCTCTTGAATTTTACCGTGTCAAGTGACAGCCATTTCTATTTACGTATACAGGTCAGTGAATGGCGCATGTGAATTTATTGTGTGTTAAGTAGTCTAAATTACTATGTTGTTCAATAAAACTGTTAATACTTGCGCCATACAAGAAAAGAAAGAAAAAATTATACTTAATAAATTCTACAATATAATTGATATGGAAGAATTTAAGAGTAACAGAGAAGAAGAAGCGGGCAAAGGTGGAATGGGCATCAAAGAATACTAATTTGAACTTCAAATATACTATGAAGTGTTTCTGATAGACATGTTACAGGAGTTAATGTTCATTAACATGGTGAAACGGCAATTGCTGAGACGTTTCGTTTCTTTTTATGTTGCACGTTAATTTACATTGTCACATGTTTTTTTATTTGCGGTGTTAAAGATTCTCGTCTTGCGAATCAGTCCACGATATATTCCACATCTTTTACTAAATTTGCACAATCGGTAGTGGACCAAATCGGATTAATGATGGTGCAGGACTTGGACTTGCTCTTTGTAAGAGGTACAAATAAATAACTTGGACTTGCTCTTTGTAAGAGGTACAAATAAACAATCTGGTTATTATAGTCCTGACTCATGAGTAGGAACAAAGAAAACCGATAACTTCATATTTCCGTCAAACTTCATTGTGGTCACTTGCTTGTTTAATTCTCGCGCCAATGCGATGTCCGGCTGATCCGGTGGCATATGTTTTACTACAAGATTCTAATGGAATGAGAAATGTAGGCGCTTGAGCTGTCCTATGAACGATAGCACAGACTCTGCTAGCTTGTTTTGGATTGAAAGTCATATTTGGATTGAAAGTGATGGTCAACTTGGAACCTGTGACAATCTGAGTGAATCATCAAGTCTGCAGATTGTGTCAAGAGCTCGTCTAGTTTGATATCATATCTCACTAGACTGAAACAAAAGCATCTTCCACTTCGGGATTGTGTCTAGTGTTCGTGACCATGGGATCTATTTTGGCGTCACAAGTCTGAAGCACACAATAGTTTTCATATTTATGACTCGCAGGTGAAGACATATGGTCGATGGTTGGGTTCTAACCTGAGTTCTAGGAGGTGTGGTATACTATTAAGTCTGCATCTTCGTAGCTTAAAAAGTTGGATGAAATCCAGTTATCAAATACGGTTTTGGACTAATGTAATATACTCAGATTTATGGGGAGAGTTTGTTACCTCTAGGCCTGCATATTTGATACTGAACTGTAATCACTGAAGGAATATAGTTTTTGCAATTTCAGCATGTCTCTGAAAGTTTATGTATTATTTTGTGATGACCCAAAACAACTTTGAATGAACTTGTCGAAGAATGGGGATGAAATGGACTTCGTGATTTAATGATTATATTTCTTTGACAAGTCAGGTCTTCCGTGGCGTCTGAGATTATCCTTGGCCATCACTACGCACATAATAATAAGTAAAACTTAATTATATTTTATAGGAGAAAATGTAATTCTAGGATAAAACAGAAAAAGTGCTGCGCTAAGATCAAGAAAAGGAAAACGATGTCATTCTATTGATCTTATGGTTCATGCACGCTGTGGATCACTGGAGGCTGGAGCCCTCTCATCAAGCATGCGTTCTGTTTCGTTCAGTCTAACCAAATCCATGGAAAAAGGAGAGTTTTTATTGAATCTCCTCGTCAACTATGTTTACACAAAGTCTCGAGCTGGCTACCTACTCAGAAGTTAGAACCACTGTAGAGTTAGAACTACTATTTTTTCACCACATCAGCTTAAAAAACAAAAGGATGTTGCTGCTTAATGTCAATGAAGCACCAGAAAAGCACTAATGAATACCCAAGCATATTTTACCTAACTGCAGCAGAACCAAAATTTTAAAGTATGAACCCGCCAAGAAATAACTTGAAAAAAAGAACTTTAAAATAACATCCTAACCACAAAACTGATCAAAATCTCATACACTACCAGCTCATTGTTGTTTAAGCCTACAAGAGAAACATGTCATTGAGTTTCGTTACATAATTATTGTCACAGAAAAAGGCAAAAAGGAAAAGCCTCTATAACATTCGAGAAGAGCTGATATTATACCATCTATTTTAGTGTACAAAAAGCTCTTGCAAAGACCGAGGTGACATCAACACGTAAACAAATAACTCAAAGTCTCAAACTACAATCTTCAAAGCAAATCTGTCGTAATTGCAATCTTCAAAACTAAAATCTTCAAAGCTATCGAACTCGGCTGAAATGCTGCAGCCTTTGTGATTGTCGCGGGAAAAAAAAAGCAGTGACCTTTGCCTTGACAGTATCGGCAGTCCACTCTCCCGCTACCTCCACAGATCACACAATGTGGACATGGTATCCTTCTTCTTTCTTTCCATACGTTTGACTTAGACAAGCAATATAAGATATAGAAATATATTAGTAGGAAGTAAGAAAGCTCTCACAAATCAGCACTTGTACCAAATAAGCAGAATAAGAAAAAACAACGGGTGAGCCACAGGTCTCCTATAAAAATTGTTAATCTTTTCTAAATTTTGTTATTTGAATGGCTGTATGAAAGTAACTCACTATTTTAATCCTATATAACATGGACACACCATATTTCAAAAATAATCCGTGCCGGATACGTATTTTCATGTCATATTGTATGTGATATAACTCAATTTTTGGAATTTCGCCATGTCAGACACTTCATATCCGTGTTGAATACGGACGCACCTATCCGTGTCAATGTAACTTAGTTTTAATCACAACTCATTATACAAAAAGGAACCAGAATCACCATAGAAATAGCTTCTTCAAATATTAGACACGGCAATCTTGAAGTTAAAAAACACAGAATACAGACAACGACAAAATTGACATTATAGTGCTGCTTCATTTCCATCTTGACAAACAAACAAAATGAGTGTTAATAGTGTATATATACATGATGTGGACAAGGCTATAGGGTAAAGAACAATGGGATAACATAGAAAAGTATATTGTATATAGAAAACGGCCCGTATAGAAAAATATAAGATAGTTCATGGCATCATAACTATCAAGTCATAGTAGCCCACTACTAATAATCAGAAAAATCTCATTTTGACACTTTTCATACTGTTATAATAATAAGCTTGATAAAATAAACAATGCTCACTACTAATTGATAATTTTTATGGCACAGTGAGAAACAACAAGCTGTTTCTTGATAATCAACACATTCCGCTATCGCCTAATGGCTAAACCACTGAAGTTCAAATTAGTATTCTTTGATGCCCATTCCACCACTGCCCCGCCCTTCTTCTCTGTTACTCTTAAATTCTTCCATATCAATTATATTGTAGAATTTATTGAGTATAATTTTTTCTTTCTTTTCATGTATGGCGCAAGTATTAACAGTTTTATTGAACAACATAGTAATTTAGACTACTTAACACACAATAAATTCACATGCGCCATTCACTGACCTATATACGTAAATAGAAATGGTCGTCACTTGACACGGTAAAATTCAGAGCCCCCCAGTCTCTCAGGGATTCTGGTTTGGCAACAGAAGCTATAACTGAGACATAGCCTTCGATTTTGGAGGAGCTTCAATGGAGAATTCGATTTTGGAGAATTCGATTTCGGTGTTGGAGAGAGAAATAGGAGAGGAGGAGAGAGAGGAAACCCTTCGTAATTTCTATTTTGTGTTTTGTTGAGTTCGGTCGGGATTTAAGGACGTGAACAGAGGGATGTCACGATAAAGATGTCACGATAAGAATGTCATCCTAGCCAAACCATCTCGAGAGAGAGAGAGAGAGAGAGAGAGAGAGAGAGAGAGAGAGAGAGCACACTGATGTAAGCAAGGGCTTTCCCAAATTGATCAGATAGAAGAAATAAGTCTTAACAACCATCTTGATGAAAAAAAAATTCCTTAAATATAAAATATTACCAACACAAACAACATTGAAACAATGAAAAAAATCGTACTCAGAGCCTCAATTTATAAGGAGAGGACACAAGGAAAAAGGAGAAAAGAATGCTTACTTGTCTTCTGCACTACTCAAGATTTTCTTCTCTGGTTCGTTGAGGATTCGACATCAAGAAGATGACTAGACCATAGAAGCATAAATAAGAAGCATGTACGTACGAAATTTGGTTTTCCTGATTTCCCAAGCAACAAATTAGTCAATTCAAATAAATCAATGTGATTAGACCTTGCCACTGTTATGCAAAACGTCCACATCGGGTGATGCCCGAACCTTACATAAGATCCCCAAATTTGTAAATTGCAAAATCCAAGCAAAATCCAAAATCAATTTATGAGAACCACTAATCCAAAGAAATTAAGGTTTTTGAAATTGGGGGTTTTAATTAGGGGTTGTAACCTAAAATCCAATATATTGCCGCAGTAGTTAAAAGCTATTGTAATAATCCATAAGGAACAGTGAGTCTTACCAACATATATTTCAACATGCACATCCAGAAACTACAAACACAAGAGAACTAATACAACAAAATAGTTTTTCCTGTATAGCTGGTTGAACTACTAACATATGTGCTGAACAATACCAAGTCAAAGATTTACTAAAACACTTAGCGAATAATCAAACTAGTGCACTGACCTTCTAAATAGTATTTGTTCTTACTTTGATCCCATAGTATATATATAAAAAAAACAACCATGTCGGGGGTATTGGCATACTGATTGAGCATACTAGAAATTAATGTAATTCCTACAGAGTGCAAATAGATAGATTAAGAAAAATAGAATAACATATATAATCGTGAAGTCTGCGTATTGTGAAAACTGGTTTGTTGTAGCACAAGAAACGAAACAGAAGACTAGAATTGCAAAATCAACAACAAGGACATACTCTCATTAAAAAAAAACAAGTCTATTACAATACAAAAATATTCCTTTTTTTCACCCCTAATTAAAACAATCACAAATCACTTAACTGAATAGAAAAATCATTCTAAATTCCAAGACAAAAGCATAAAAATCATAGAATTGAGGAAAATGGGGCACCTTTAATAGCTTCTGAAAGGAGTGGGAAGAGAAGTTCTGTGAATATATATCAACAAAGGAACAACTAGTTTGATTTCTCGATTTGTTGAAGGTCAAGTTCCTGTTGATGTCGAGATTGATCTTCAATTGAAGTTCCAGATTTCAATTTAGAAGTAAACACATGGATGACTAAAAAGAACCATGCTGCCCTAGGGCATATTCGCAATGAAGAAGACAGCCAAAATGTTTGAAATTATAATGTCCAAGTGCAAATTTACAAATGTTTGTCGTGAGATTGTAGATGTAGATCTTAGAAACGTATATAAGGTATCACAACATTGGTTAAATCAGCAACTTCCATGCATCAGAGATCACAATTCGGTTTTTTTTTTTGCGGTTCTTGCACATGGAATGGGAGTCACCTCAAACTATGTGGCCGAATGTACACCAATTGTTCTGGCAATGGAAAAAGTTGTCGAGAACAACTTGAGGAGGCTATGGTTGGAAAGTGACTTAATGCTAGCAGTTCTCTCTTTCAGGAAAGGTTCCATTTCATGGACCTTAACAGCAAGATGGAAGAGGGCAGCTTAAAAACTCGATCACTAGTACATCTCACATACATTGCGAGAGGCCAATTTTGGTGTTGATGCAGCCGCAAAGAAGGGAGCTACTATGATTATGGGAGAAACAATTTGGAGCACAAACGTAGACCCCTATTCATCACCAATATATAATGTCCTCACATGACCTACTATAGATTTGATTAGGCTGTTTTTAGTCTTAAGTTTAACCTGGCATGTAATGCTCTCTCTAGCTCGATGTTACATTCTTTAATTATCTATCTAATAATACAGGTTAGTGTGGGGCCCTATCCAACGACTACAATCTTCCCTCACAACTTCTGATATGGCGGATCCAAAGACTTATGGGGTATGTGCAGTTTATTATTTGGACACAACAGTACTAGTTCATTATTGATTTGGTCAACAATGGCTTTATGGGCTAGGCTTTTATCTTTCGGTATGTTGGGGTTCTTTTGGGCCTAATTTGAAACAATGTCGTAGGCACGGGTTATATACTAGTTATTAATAATATCCCTACTTGTGTGCAAAAAAGGTGGCCACCATTAATAACACTAGAAAAAGTGCACGTGCCAAAGCACGTGAATTACAAATAAAAATTACCGCAGAGTATATATGAATGTACGCAATACAAAGTGATAAAAAAGCACAAAACAAAATTTATTAGACAGAGGAGTATACACTATTTAAATGTTGTCAAATTTCAATAAATAAAGTTAGCTTACAACTGGCTTAAATTGAGGGAGACAATTCACAAAATATTTAGGAAGAAACTCAAATCCTATAAATGTCACTACAAAGAAAACGCATTGGTCTATTCAATTCACAAAATTATCAACAAATCCTTTACAAAATGATGTTAATCAGCTCTGCCTTTTGCCCAATTCGAAATCAGATTTGAAACTGTTGTTAACAAAAAAAAAAACAACGTAAGACCAATATATAACTTAAAATCTAAAATAAGTAATGAAGATAAAATATGATACTATAAAATTTAGAGAGAAAGTTGTGTCCATTTAATAGTGTCATTGGTAGAACTTGAAATGGACCATCCATTGAAGAGCATAGATGGCTAGCTTGCTGTATTTTTTTGTTGATGGTATATGATACATTATGGTAAAATTACACAGTTCTTATTCTATAGATTCCTAACTTTCCTTGACATAATCTGCAAAACAATAGAGAACAAGGGATGTTGTCCACAAATCTCAATGAGACCTTCGAGAAACACACCCTGCATAGCATCCTCAGTAAAAGTTACAAAACCAAAACCCCGATGACCAGTTCTCTTTGGGTTGTGCAATAAATGGGTAATTAGATAAGTGGGATTTATCATATTTTTTAATCATTAGAACTTATGCCCTTTCCCCATAACGGTGAAGGTGTGAATTGAATCAAATACCTTGGGCCCAACCTCCCAAGGTAACTAGTAGGCAACGGGAGTTGAGTGCCAATTTAATATTAGAAATGTTAAACATGTGCACAAACCTTTGGAACATAAACATCTGAGATACGACCAAATCTGCCAAAATACTGACGAATATCATCAGCGCTAGCCTCCTGCGGGAGCCTGCCAACAAAGATCTTTTTTCGCCCAATCCTCTCAATGATTCAAACAGTACTCCTACCCCATTAACAAAGTCAACAAATTAATTGAACTTGCTATTCGATACATTTAAAGTTACTCCAAGCATTCACATAAACAAAGCAGTAATTAGGCTTACTACCATAAGTTGCTGCTGGGTGATCATATAATGTAGGAGCACCTAATGCAGCATATCTAGTTGCCAATGTCATATAGGAGTTATATGCTTCATATCTCCCATGATTCACTCTGCTAGGTGGCCTTGTGTCCTCATCTTGAAATTAAGATTGATAGGACTCATATATCAAACGCATTAAGCAAGAAAACTACATATGAAAACAATATTTTGTCTCAATGGTCTATGTTAATGTCAATCCCTGGCTAGATAATCTCCAGCTCAATTTTATGTACTTGCATTACTAATAAATATGGAAAGCATAGCCCATATCAAAGAAAAAAAGATTCTAATCATTCTTAAGCGATAAAGAAAAATGGTTCTCGTGAATTGCCTTTGGTGTTACACGATCAATAACAATAGTAGATCGAACCTTCCCATTCATGAGTACATCAAGGAGTCCACATAATCTGAAACAAAAAAGCAGATCTTTTAAATCATAATTATCTTATTTAACCCGATAAGATGATCAACATATACCAAAAACAACCAATACACAAAAGATCAATTCCAATAAGAGATCACAAAAACAATGACTAATTGATTAAAAACCACTAAATAGAAGCCCCCTTTTTTCCTCTACCACTAAATAATTTGAAAAAGGTGCACAGCAAGGGAAACAATCTTATGCTTTCATCTTTATTGTAGAAAGTTATTTATGGGGTGTCAACTTTTAGAGCTTTTATCATAACTAACATTCATTTATGGTCAGTACCAACGGCCATAAATACTTAGTTGTGAGTCCAGAAACACGATGACAAAATGTTTGTAAACATGAGAATAGGTAATCTAAATTGTCAATTTTTCAAAGATGGCGGAAGAGAAATACCTTTAAAACTCTATTAACATTCAAACATTACTCAGATATCACTCTCCAAAATACATCACTGGATCAGGCACCTAGAAAAACACCATATATAGTTGTAAACTTCAAGTTAAAAAATCATGTCGATATATAAAACAGAAATACACACTGATATAAAGTTGAGCCTCACTTTAGAATAGAGCTCCCTAAGGTCCTTCGTTATACAATCCAATATAACTCCCCAACTAACACCTAAATACTCAACCATTTTTTGGTCACTTGGTCAGGTTCAAAGGCTCTGTTGCTGTCTTGACAAACGGAAGAGCATTGAAAAGCAAAGGCCTAATTATGTAAGCCTATTTGTCATACTTCATATTGCAGGGTGTAGCAGTTTTCATTATTGAAGCCTCAATGCCTTCAATCACTACCCATAAAGCAGAAGGAGATGAGCTTTAATTTAGGTACACGAATGTGGTAACGGGCTTGATAAACCCACAACATTAATTGTTACTTCTTTTGCTGTCATGTCTTATTTGTCTTCCGATTAATAACCTTCACTCTGTACACACATAGTTTGTATAGTCTGAATCTCACCTTCACAAACTCTACCTAAAGCGTCAAATACGCTAGAGGCATACTCAGGATAAAGTTTGGTTACCTTAACCATGGGACGACCAAAAGGATTACAATTTTTCACTCCCTTAAAAACTAAAAAGTCTTGCTGAGGTCTTGTGTATGTGCTCAAGCTTTTTAGACACAACTTCCTTGGCAGAAGGGATATGCTAAACCAGCATATCAGTGAAGCTTATGGCAGACCCAAAAACAGAGCTGCAAGGCAACCTTAGCAGAGGTAGGACATTCAACCTATATGTTGCATTACTAAAACTGACACCATATCATATCCAACTCAAACTAAAATAAAGTTTAGAGCACAACTTCAAGCACCCGAGGCCCACAACTAAGACAAATTAAATATTTAACTAGTGATATTATGCTACAGACAATTTAAATAACACTACCATAGCTGCCTATGTTAACACTGTAAGCATTGCATACCAACTCATGTTAGAAGGGTTGGATAGCGGAACCTGAAAAAACCAATGCCAATACCCTAGCCTAACATCTAAGCATGAAAAGCTTTAAAGCTACAAGGTAAATGTCAATTGACTCAATTCCTTTTTTCAAAGAAATAAAAAAGAGTGATAGATAACTCTAACACAATATGTTGTCCATTCGGCAAATGATGCTCTTTGCACAGTGGTGACAAAGATTCCAGGACAGACTTTTGTTTTCAGTGAAACAGGCCCCAACCATTGATCTAGTCCCTCCCAGCTTCAGTTTATTATTATTTATTATAGTCAATTACTAATATACGACCAATGCTATCGAGTTCTAGATGGTATTAAGCTCAAAATACAAACACAAAAGAGTTAGAAGATTGATAAGTGCTCAAAAAGTGCTATTTAACCCTCGATTATGCCTCTTGTTTAGCCATCTTAGTGGACTAATAGTGTTTATAAGTTGTGTTTTAAGATTCTACAGGTGAAAAAGAGAGTTTTGTAGAATATTAGAGAAAATGGGGTAAAACGAAGAAATTCGGAGCATTAAGGATCACATGGGAGGCCCGTGGACAATCATGGAGAAGGCCAAGGAATTGGAGTTGTTAAAGATTCGACTTAGACCTATTTTAAAGTCTATTTGGAAGCCCAAGGCCAAAGGATTCGTTGTTTGGACCAAAGCCCGCAAAAGATGATAGAAGGATAGAGCGTAGAGAAAAGAAAATCGGCTTATCTGCCCCGACGATGTATCGAGCGCCCGGGGCGATTGAGTCGTCCTGGGACGATAAATAGAGCGCCCGTGACGCATTGATTAAGTCCGGGACGCATGAATAATGCATCCAATCGCATGAATCGACACGTAGCCAATTCCTTCTCCGCTTTTGAAGACGAAGTTCGGACTCACGAAAAAAAACCTATTTGTATTAGGAAACAAATGACGGTTTGGAATACTTCTTGAACTCATTGTAACCCCTATAAATAGAGGACCTAAGTGCCTCATGTATTTGGGGCCAATTCACTTATATTCTTGTCTCCTAACTTGAGGCGAGAGAGATTAATAATAAAAGATCGGTTTTAACTAGTCGAGTCTTAATAAATTAGTCTTTCTAGTCTTATGTTCTTCAACTCTTCTTCTTCTTGTTCTTCCTTCTTTATGGAAGGCTAATCTTCTCCTTCAAGGAGGAGATGAAGCCAGTCTTAAGGTTTAATGATTCTTCCGGTTCATGGTGTTCTTCAATCAAAGGTTAGTTCTTTATGTTTATAGTTATTAGTTCCATTGCCCACACCAGGGGGATGGAAGTATAGAATAGGGTTTATGTTTTGCAATATTAATATCATGCTAGTGTTCTTTACTTTTCTTCTAGTAGTGTAATTCTTTAGAGTTAGGGAAGTATTCTTTGTGTTGCCCTAGAAGGGTAGCTCAGTGGAGGGCTTCCTAGGGGAAGTATTTTTTGTGTTTGCCTTTTAAGTGGTGATTCATTGAATGGTCAAAATTAGGAAGTACTCCTTGATGTTGCTCTTGGTAATACATTGAATGGCTGCCCGAGCTTACATAAAAGGGAAGAAGATATTAATAGCATAAACATAGGAACAACCTTAAGTAGAGTTAATTGTTAACGATGTTTCGTCCAAGAGGGCATCGGCACTTGCTCGATTGCCTAATTGTAGTCTACTTGTAAGAACAACCATGAAGCAGAAGGTCATAGATCAAAAGTATTGGTGGATTCTAATCTCTTGAATTCTCTCTCTTATAAATTCTCAATAGTTTAGTTAGTTTAGCTTAGTTTAGCATTAGAATCTACAATCTCTACAACATTAGTTTTTAATCCCTCAAACCCCTTTCCAAATCCTCGTTTCTTCACATAACATACACTTAAAAGTGGAACGATACCCTACTCATCTTTTACTTATTCGAGGGATAATTAGGTTTTGATATGCTTCTTTTTTTGTTCAACCACCATACCACATCTAACACACAAAAAAAGAGGTAGTGTCAATGATTGCCGCTTTAAGTTGTTTATGTTTAAGGTTTTCTTTCAAGATTAGAACTTTGGATATTGAGGTAATTTTAGCAAAGAAAGAAAGAAGCTTGAGAACATCTCAAGACAAGATCTACCATCCGTGTTAGTCAAATCTTCATTCTTTTTTATTGCTTTTTAGTATAGTTGCATCATAGTTTAGTTTTATTGCTTTCCAAAGATAATTGCATTTAGGATCTTTTCAACAATTGAAGTTGTAAGCCAACACAAATAAAAATCAAACTCTAGTGTTTCTTTGTCCAATCTTGACAAACGGACTATCGCCCTGCGGGCAGTGGTACTTAAGCAATCCAAGTGATTCACCATAACCCTAGAAGAGACGGCTTTAGACAACGGGGTGTAGATACTAGCCGCAAAGCCCAACCCAAATGAAGAAAAATAGTTTTACATTCTAGTATAATTTAGAATAGTTGCATATAGTAGGATAGTTTTTGTTATTTTTGCATAGAATTTTCTAGTGTATGCCCCGTCGTCCATATCATCGTCCGTAAGAACACAACAAATGGACAAGGTTTAACAACCGACTCACAAGAATACTAGACGAGATTGATACAATGGTCGCAAGCAATGATGGAGGTGTTTTGGACACCAATAATCTTGAAGCTATTCCTCCAATGCAAGCACAACAGAGGAAAAAGCCGAAAGTGATTTCTATTCACCAATCATTGAGACCCACCAAGCAAGATTGTTTTTTCGAGACGAGAACCCAACCAGTTTGAACTTAGAGCATCAAGAATCTCTATGCTTCCAAAGTTCAATGGTTCGCATAATGTTCAAATTTATGTTCACATGAACAAATTTCTATCATCCTCTAACTTTCAAGAACCGTAATATCAAGGATGAGAGTATCAAGTTAATTCTTTTTCCACTCTCCCTCGAAGGTAAAGCATCCGAATGGTTAACCGCATAGCCGATCAATTCAATCAACAACCGGAGAAGTTGAGAACAAAGTTTATGAACAAGTTCTACCCACCCCGTAAGAGGCGGATGCCATGCGCAGCCATCATTTCAAAGGGAAGGTGATCAAGAATATCATCAAAGCCGGAAAAAATTCAATAATCTGCTAGTCTCATGTCCACATCATGATTATGATAAGAGCACACCGCTCATTTTTTCTTCGAGGACTTTCTACTATGAACAAGCAAATGATACAAATCATGCATCAAGGTAAGTTTACATCAATGGATGGAGAGGAAGCCTACAACTTTCTCGAATTTAGTCAAGACACTCAACAATGGAGTACTAGCAACGAGGACGAGCTAGAGTGGAGGGTGCCAAGAAATTTGGCAACCAAATTCAAGAAGACCCAAATCAAGCAATTCTATCAATTATGGCAAGCCTATCAACAGACTTGAAAATCAACAAGAAGTTTGATCGGCCTCTCCATGAATCCTCCAAAACCAAACAATTTCCAAGCTAAACCTCAACCATCCAAGCCTTGTTATACCATTTGCGAGCTATGTTCGATGAAGGCCACACCATCAAGAGTGTTCAGATTATCCGGATACTAATGCAGGGCATGTAGTATCAACTCTTTAGGAAGAAATAACCAGCCTCAATCGTGGACGTAATTATTGGAAGCCACAAAATACAAATCGAGGAATTTTCCTCCGTGATTTCAAATCGGCCAAATCGGTTAATCAACCAAAGATTTATCGGTTCCAAAACCGCCAAAGAACCATACAAAAATCAACAACCATACCGTAACCAAGAATACCAAGCCAACACAAACAGAGAGTTAGTACCGATCTTATGAGTGGATATATTGCCCCTACGCCTAAAGCAAAGCGCTTATCCCACATCCGAAAAAGCTATCACCACCATTGTCAATGAAATAAAAATGCATAAATCAAAGAACCCGTGGTTGGAGAATAACTTTAGTGTCATTCAAGGCTAGATAGGGCAAATCGCACGCCTTGATAGAGAGATCAAAAGGAGCATTACCAAATAGCCAAAATCGAAAGGAAAGAGGTGTCTTGCGGTGGATAACCCGAAATTACTCGGTCGAATGCCCATTAATTGTCACACCACTGAGGTCGCAAGAAAGTTGATAACAAGATTGTCTCCTAACCAGAAAAAGATTCTCGTGGAGCCTAAGGTAACTTATGTCCCCACCATCCCACCCGCCTAACATTCCGTGATATATCTAGTGTTGGCAACCCTCAAGAAAACTGGCAAAAGAAGTTGAAGGAACTACTATGGAAGTAAGTAAGAAGAAGCTACGAGTGACTCCACCCGGCCACCCACCAATTGTTACCAAGCCAACCGGGTTTAAAGAAAGAGAAACCGATTTTGAAGAATCCGCCAACACCGCTTCCTTCAAAACTAGTGAATACCGAAAAGATGACCAAGATAAGGAGATTTGGCGATGTATTTCAGAATTTACAGATTAATATCCCATTTCGACCGCCATCAAGCAAGTTCCCTCGTATGCCAAGTTCCCGAAAGATCTAGTAAAGAAGAAGACCAACATTCCGAAGAAGCTTTTATCACTCAAAGATGTTCATCGTATTCCACGTAATCTATCGGTTTGTGAAACCGAAAGATCCCGGAAGTCCAACTGCTACATGCAATCGAGATTCTTTGGAGGAACAAGCTTTACTAGATTTGGGTGCCGCAGTGAATCTTCTACCATATTTCGCCTCCACGGTGAAGTTGGGCTTGAAGGATCTAAAACCGATCGATGTTACTTTACAGTTGGCGATAGATCGCTGAATATACCTAGAGGACTAATTGAAGACGCCATAGTCAAGATCGAAGATTTCTATTATCCGGTTGATTTCATAGTACTAGACACGTAACCTACATCCGGTAGGCGATACCAATCATTCTAGGCGCACCATTCTTGGCCACGCAAATGCACTCATCAACCGTCGAAACGGTAATATGACGTTATCCTTTGGTAATATGAAAGTTGAGACCAATATCTTCCATATGTTACAAAAAGAGGTGTGTCTTTGTGAACGAGGTTTGTATGATTGAAGCGTTAGACGTGATTATCCTGACTCATTCATATCCTCACGACAAGTTGTCGAAAAGCTCCGCATGCATCGAACGCGAGGAACTTAGTGTTGAGGCAATGCCTAATGGACCATATAAAGAGCTTAAGAAGGAATAGAATTGAAGTCTTTTGCCGCCTACACTCAAGTATGTTTTCTTGGGAGATTTGGGAACCTACCCAAGAGTCATTGCATCAGATTTGATCAAGGAGCAGAATCCGTGTTAGTAGCACTTTTAAAGGAACACAAGTCAGCTATAGGTTGACAATTGATGATATCAAGGTCGGGATCAGCCCTATGATAGTTCAACATAGATTCATCCGGAAGAGGATTCCAAGACTTCTAAGCAACCACAGGCTTAATCCGAAAAATGAAGGAAGTAGTTCGAGAAGAGGACGCCAAACTCCTTGATGCCGATTATCTACCCTATTTCGAGAGTCAATGTGTTAGTCCAGTTCAAGATGTGCCGAGAAAGTCCGAACCATAGTAATCGAGAATGAGAACAATGTGTTGATTCCAACCGTGATTCGGACCGATGGAGAGTTTGCAACATGTGAAGTTGAATAGCGATCGAGGAAAGATTATTTTCCATTGCCTTTCATCGATCGATATTAGAAAGATTAGTCGGACAAGCTTACTACCGCTTTGATGGTTACTCGGGGATACTTTCAGATCCATATTCACCCCGAGGACCAAGAGAAGACATTCACATGTCCTTTTGAGGATTGTCTCGCATCATCTCTCCTTAGTCCTTAAACGTTGTTGCGATACCAACTTAGTTCCGAATCGGGAAAAGTGTCACTTCATGGTAAAAGAAGGGATACTGCTGGAAGGAATTCTAGTAGATCGGTCGAAAAATGTCTACGGAAGTAAGCATGTTGTTGAGAGATCGCTTTGGAATGGGAATTCTAGTCTTGAGGATCCGACTTTAAAAGACTCACATTACGCCTTAGGGGATCCGGACGTAAAAAGACCTAAAAATTTGTTTCTTGAACTAATTCTGATATTCGCATCAATGGTAATATCCTACCTTTTTCTCATCCATTTCATTTACTTTTTATACATTGAGGTCAATGCATGCATAAGTAGGGGAGGGTGTACTTGAGAAATGAATTTCAAAATTAGTTTTCAAAACAAAAATATTTTTGTTTCTATATCGAAAGCATGAGAAAAAATGAATTTTAATGATGAGTCCGATATAGATTCTATAATTTTAGTGTGAGTTTGATACATAGTTGATATTATTGATTTCATTACCGCTTTGACTATTTATTATGCTCGACATAGTTCTTATTGATAGAATTCTTTATCAAGGCACCACCATAATACTTGGTCAGTTTGTGTACTTTTGCTAGAAGAGAGATTTAAACCCCTAGTAAACTAGAAGTAGAATTTTTTTAGACTTAGCCCGTGAGACTTGAGCTTTATACCCATTCTTTGAGAGTTCTTACGAAAAATCCGAAGTCTTAGTGACTCATCATCTTTCAGTTCTTTATGTCATTGTAATATAGTCTCATTATTCGTTGATTTGGTTAATCACGGCGACATCAACTGGGAGATAGCCATTAGGTCTTGTAGTCTATTCAAAACAGAGTATCATACTGATAAGTCAAGTAGTGAACCCATTCAGCCTTTATCCCACCTAGTAGGACCATCATGTTAAACCCTTTTACTTTTTACAATAAGCCATTTTCTTTCATAAAACCCCTCTACCCTTCACCCAACTCCAAACAAGGAGTATAGCCAAAATCTTTATCACCATACCCATATGTTTTCGAGAATAATGAGGGGCACAAAGAGGAAGAAAGACCACAAAAGGAAGATTACAAGGAAATACCGTAGAGATACAATGAATCCCATCATTCGCTCAAAGTGAAAGAAGCTAGTGGAAAACAAGCATATCCAAGACTAATCAAGGATATACCATCGAAGTCTTTAAAATAAAATTTAAAAAAAAAAAAAAAAAAAAAAAAAAAAAAAAAAAAACTGGAATGGATGGAAAAGCTAAGACAAAGGAAGAATTTTCTCTCAAACACACGTAATTTGAAGAAATCTTCCAAAGAAAGAAGCAAAACCCTTAGTGTTTTTCAGAAACAACCTTAGAATCCTTTTTTACCTTTCCTTCATAAACCAATACCCAAGCCAAGTTACAACCCATGACTTATCACTACAAGATGGTAATGCAAGTTTAGAATAGGTGAGAGGATGCTAAAGGAAGGACCCGACACTTCATATGTGATTGACATTCTTTCCATGAGACTACTTTTATTCAAGTCCGCTTTTCAAGGTAGTATGTGGGATGTTCAGATGCATTATTCTTTTCCCCACATACATGAGGTAAAATAGTAGACCATCTTCCTCGAGAGATTCTTTTCCGAGTATGACCGTGAGGATTGAAAGTCGAGATCATCTACCCATGGTAAACTAGGGATTCCGCTTCTTGGATAGGAGAGTATAGAAGATTGACTAATTAAGTACACACATAAGCCTTGATTAAGAATTTTGTCAATTTTACTATCTCCCATCATAATCTATGAGTCTTTGCAAAGAATGTAGTTAGCAATGGAGACCGGCCTCATTGGAGTAAGCACTAAGTGGGTAAGGAATTTCTCTCTCTGAAAATACTATCATTCTTGAACATGTTATTGATTGATTTTGTGGTATATCACCAAAAACCCTCACGAGACTATAACTCGTCCTTTTTGGGGAACATAAAGGTTTAAAGCCTTGTTGCATATGGTAAATGCAATCGCGATGCCTGCGAAAATGAGTTAGGATTTTATTTTTGTTATTAGGATGTGATTTTGATCACTTATCTATTTTTTTATCTTATTTGCTAAGAGACTAGCAAAAGGCTAGTTGGGAGTTGTGATAAGTGCTCAAAAAGTGCTATTTAACCCTCGATTATGCCTCTTGTTTAGCCATCTTAGTGGACTAATAGTGTTTATAAGTTGTGTTTTAAGATTCTACAGGTGAAAAAGAGAGTTTTGTAGAATATTAGAGAAAATGGGGTAAAACGCAAGAAAATTTGAGCATTAAGGATCACATGGGAGGCCCGTGGACAATCATGGAGAAGGCCAAGGAATTGGAGCTGTTAAAGATGCGACTTGGACCTATTTTAAAGTCTATTTGGAAGCCCAAGGCCAAAGGATTCGTTGTTTGGACCAAAGCCCGCAAAAGAGGATAGAAGGATAGCGTAAGAGAGAAAATCGGCTTACGCGCCCTGGGACGATGTATCGAAAGGCCCGACGATTGAGCGCGCCTCGACGATAAATAGAGCGCCCGACACATTGATTAAGTCTGGGACGCATGAATAATGCATCCAGACGCATGAATCGACACTGTAGCCAATTCCTTCTCAGTTTTGAAGACGAAGTCGGACTCTGAAAGAAACCTATTTGTATTAGGAAACAAATGACGGTTTGGAATGCTTCTAGAACTTATTGTAACCCCTATAAATAGAGGACCTAAGTGCCTCATGTATTTGGGCTAATTCACTTATATTCTTGTCTCCAGAACTTGAGGCAGAGAGAGATTAATAATAAAAGATTGGTTTTAACTAGCTGAGTCTTAATAAATTAGTCTTTCTAGTCTTATGTTCTTCAACTCTTCTTCTTCTTGTTCTTCCTTCTTTATGGAAGGCTAATCTTCTCCTTCAAGGGAGGAGATGAAGCCGCTCTTAAGGTTTAATGATTCTTCCGTTCATGGTGTTCTTCAATCAAAGTTAGTTCTTTATGTTTATAGTTATTAGTTCCATTGCCCACACCACGGGATGGAAGTATAGAATAGGGTTTATGTTTTGCAATATTAATATCATGCTAGTGTTCTTTACTTTTCTTCTAGTAGTGTAATTCTTTAGAGTTAGGGAAGTATTCTTTGTGTTGCCCTAGAAGGGTAGCCTCGGGAGTGGCTGCCTAGGGAAGTATTCTTTTGTGTTTTCCTTAAGTGGTGATTCATTGAATGGCCCCCTATTAGGAAGTACTCCTTGATGTTGCTCTTGGTAATACATTGAATGGCTCGAGCTTACATAAAAGGGAAGAAGATATTAATAGCATAAACATAGGAACAACCTTAAGTAGAGTTAATTGTTAACGATGTTTTCATTCAAGAGGGCATCGGCACTTGCTCGATTGCCTAATTGTAGTCTACTTGTAAGAGCAACCATGAAGCGTAGGTCATAGATCAAAAGTATTGGTGGATTCTAATCTCTTGAATTCTCTCTTTATAAATTCTCAATAGTTTAGTTAGTTTAGCTTAGTTTAGCATTAGAATCTACAATCTCTACAACATTAGTTTTAATCCCTCAAACCCCTTTCCAAATCAACATACACTTAAAAGTGGAACGATACCCTACTCATCCTTTACTTATTGAGGGATAATTAGGTTTTGGTACGCTTCTCTTTTGTTCAACGACCATACCACATCTAACACACAAAAAAGAGGTAGTGTCAAAGATAAACTATATGTTCGCATACTTATAGTTTTCACTTCCTATCGTGAACGTCCAATCCATGTACTGCACAATTGCACTGAAAAGATTCCACACACAACACACCAGCCACAAAACTTCAAGCAACATTGATGCATCGGTAAAATTCAGTACTAAATCTAAAGTTTCAAGTTAAATATGGGCAATTCCAGTAACCACATTGTCTTTTATTTCCAATAACAATTTGTTATTTCAAATCACTCCACCTTTCATTCCTTTGTTGATCGGCAACAAACCTAACACCAAATATAAATAAAAAACCCCAATACCATTAACATTGACAAATAATTGTAGGCAGAAAAAAATTATCGATTCAAAAGTACTGTCAAACCTATTAAATTTGTGGTGCTTGAGCCAAGGATACGTACCCTCATATGGTGATTACTCTCAACTAGTTTGACATGTATAGAGTTGATTGATAGCCAACCAAAATGCCTAATATTAAAAACCTCAATATGGCAAAGCGAAAAGGACGGTCTATAAGGCGGTTACGTATGCTACAAGAAGTATATCATTGTAATAATACATACTCTTTGCAAGCAGGTTGATCATCACAAGTGACAAAGAGATCGCAAACTTCAGATGAAAAGCAAGGAATCCATACCAATACCTTGAAAGGTGATAGCAAGTTCTGCAAGTAACGTTACCAATAAACCACCATAAGATCAGTCCAAGACATCCTCCATTATGAGGTCTCGCATTTGGAGAGAGTAGGTAAACACACTTCAGCAGCCAAAAACCTATTTTCAAAAATTCAATTCAAACAAATTGTCAATGGAAGGAAGAAAAAAGAGAAGGAAGAAACCTTTTAAAAGTGTACAACCATTAATCAATTCATGTGTAAGGGCGCCAAACCAAAATTATATCCAAAAATTAAGGATTCAAGAAAGATCCCAAAAAAAAAGTGACTTATTAGAAAACAATTATTTTGATCGAATAAATTTACTATTCTAGAAGGAAGAATTATACTGAAAAATGGTATCAAGGGAGCCAAATAAAGTATGATGATCACAGAGATATCAAGTTAAAGCTAAAGTGAATCACACACCTTTTCCTAATTGGGTAACAAATGAACTCCTCTCTAAACCAAGTTAACCCACGATAGCAGATGAACTATATAAGAATATTAAGCCTACAACTCATTTGAAACTGTGAACCCTTAAGGGCATCTTCAATGGGCGGTGTAAAATTACACCTCCACCTAGGTTCTATGTAGGTGCCATTAGAATTTTACAACTCTAATTACATACTATTGTATAGCCTATAAATATCCACACTCTATACTCCCCAATGGAGAAGGGTAAAAATTTGAATTTTAAACTCGGACATCACTTAAAGTGACGTTTCTCTTTAATTTAAACTGGGACGTCACTTTTAAGTGACGTTCGAGTTAAAAAATTACTTTAGAATTAGAAAGGGACATTACTTAAAGTGTCGTCCGAATTTTTTTTGTTCGGACGTTGGTTAAAGTGTCGCCCGAGCTATTTATCAACTGATAGCGAGATGGGGAATTCCCCACCTCCTCTATCAACTAATACTTTATTATCTACAGTATACCACCCCCATTGGAAAGAATTTTTTGACATTTGGAATGTAAACTTTACACTCTATACGGTTTGTACCCTCTATTGGAGATGCCCTAATGGGATTTGCAGATTAATAAGCTAATCTTAAACTGTGAAACCCTTTATCTGAGCTAAAATGTGTTTTTCAGCGTGGAGACCACTCTTGATAAAAATGTGTTTTTTCCAACACTAACAATATTGAAAACCAATCAATTATTGTACAACATCAACATATGAAACCATTGAACCCATATTAACACGCAATATATAATACACGCCTACATACACAGATGAACCTTGAAATTCAGTTCGGCCATGTACCGACTTCATAAATCATGCATTTAGAAAAGAAAAAATAAAATCTCATGCAATATATAATGATACTTGCACACAAAAGAAAGTTAAGCAAGGAAAAGTAGTATAGGTGAGAACAAAATTGATAAAAACAAATAATACCTAGATTGAAAAGTCGGATTTGCACTTAGAACACTCCATTCTGCATAACGAAAATGAATTGGACTGTATTGTTCCAGAGAGCTTATTGTGTGAAAGAACCAGACATAGTAATCGTGCAAGCTCACCTAGCCAGTCCCTCTGGAATTAAATTAAACCATTTAGATGATTATTTCCAAGGTCCAGTGTGTCAATGCAATGCAATCAGCAAGCTCAGCTTATATCACCAACCACCCCTTCGAAAGAATTGGAACTCAACGACAGAACCGAAAGTGAAGTGAGTTTCCAATCTCCTAGCTTGGGCAAGGTCCCATATAACTGATAGCTACTAAGAATAAGCCTCTACAGGCCTACTGCATTACCAATATCAACTAGAAGAGTACCCTCAAAACGATTATTAGCAGCGAAAAATTCCATCATATCAAAATCAGTAGAACTCCATAGACTAAAGTTATACGAATCTATATCAAGCACCATGAGAGAAATTTCATATAATAAGTATGCTCAAGATATTTAGCACCATTATAGCACAGAGTCACAAACTACAAAACTCAGATTCTATTCCAAGAACCTAAAAGTCGTAAGAAAAAGTTGTTCCTGCCAATAGTGTCGGAGCTACCTATAGCACTAGGCCAAGTCTCCTTGATATATGTAACAAATCAGTAGGTTAGAGTGTTAGACGATAATGTATTACACAACTGTCAAAGTATGTGAGGAACAAAGTTGCCTGGAAACCCAAAACTACATTCAGCACAACAATCATTTTTTAATGGTTGCATCAATGTCACCTAAAGTCCGAAACTGAAATACTCTACACGTAATATAATTTTTCGGACTTACCACAACAAAAATTAATCAAAACATTCCATGATTTGTACACTAATTATATTCCATAAAAAAAAAAACACACACACACAAAAACTTGATTAACAAATTGAATAGATATATTTGTTAACAAATTGATTAACAAATTAAAAATTGGTACAAATGTAAAGTTTGGTATGCCAAATTACAACATAAATAAATCATAAGACATATTATCTAATCAAACCTTAAAAGAACGTATTACCGCCAATAATTGGAGTGATTAGTGTTGGTGGTTCATTCACTTTCATGAGAAGGGTACAGCAGATCCACTTATCAGAAAAATAGGAAAGTGAATAAGATTTAACATGTAGTGGATACACATATTCTGAAGTATACGTGTTTTGGTCACTATATGCATGTTATTGCGAAGTCAATCTTATCAATACCTCGTCATACCATTCTCTGTAAGATTTTGTATTCACCATAATATCATAGGCTAAGAATCCTGATCTTCTAGGGTGTAAAAATGTATTATAAAATGGGAAAATGGGCTTACAAAGTGTTGCATCAAAAGACTTAGCTTCAGACATGCATACTCATATACCACTAGTACTACCTAGGTTGTCTGCTTCTTAAAAAGCACCCAAATGGAGCGAATAGGGAACTAAAAATTCGTTTGGGATGGTTTGCACAAGCAAAGTTCAGAAGTGAGACCATTGAAAAAGGAGAGCCATAACAGATGTTGAAGAACCTAGAATGGAAAAGTCGGGCCACTAGCCGCTCTTCCAAATTAATTTGGAGATTATCTATGGTAAATGTGATTCGCCAAAAAAGAAAGAAACGGTCCTTCATGGGAACAAAAAGGTGGTACCTTCAATTCCTAGAAAAGAAGTGCTAGACTGATAACAGGGAAGCGAACTATTTAAGATAGATACCAAATAACTGAATGCACCACTCCTGTTTAGAACTTTCTACCGAGGGCATTATTTTTTTCATGTATAAAATCGATATTCACAGTTTACTTTTGAGAGAACTACATCCCGGTGTGTGGCAACAAACATAAGGTGTTATCGCAGTAGTGATTACACATGTACAATACTCACCTGAATTATCCAAGTCGTGTTGTGGTGTAAGTAGCTTGCCTTAGCAATCCAGCTGACAGGCCCTCAATAAGACTAATTTCTTTAAGAAGGGAATATATATACGAAAGATATTTATATAGTAAGGAGTAAAGAGAATGCCCCAATACTGGAATGAATGCATGAGACATAAAATGTAATGTAAGTTGAACAAAATGCATAAGATAATTATATCAACATTGTCATATTGGCTTCATTAATTTTATGAACATATTTATTGGCCAAATTCTTGACTACTCATTCCATTTCGGTTTCGTAACTTAATATAAGCTTCTTCTTTCAACCCAAATCTAAAAAAACACAAATATTTAACTCAAAAAAATCTTCATTATGTGTAGGAAAGAAATCAAAACCAACATTATGTAGAACACAAACCTTGTAAAAGGCGCCAAAGCCCTCTTCACAAAGAATGTTCTCAGTAACTTGAGCAGCAGTTCCCTGGCGCAATTGAATTCTTGCCTGAAACAACACATTCCAATCAAACACTAAAAATAAACAAACCAACATCAAGAACAATGCATTTAAACAATACCCAAAAGAGATTTAATACCAGTAGCCCCACCATTAACAAATTGAATGACACTACTATTTAATATAAAAACACAAAACATTTGTACCAATGAAGAAACTCGTCATGGAAAGGGGAAGAACTTGCCACAACGGATAGTGAATTAGTTGAGATGGAGTCTACATTAAACTTCAAAAAGGTAAAAGAATAACATTGTTATAAAGAGAAAATTCATATTTTTTACCTTGATTGAATTGATCGAATGGCTGGAATTTGTTGCAATGAACTAACACCTTCGATAACACACAACAAAGTTTTCATCAATTATTTGAGCTCTAGAATCAAATTGATAGTGTAAAAAAAATCAGTGCTTCCAAACCCATGATACAAATTGAGAGTTAGGAGATAGATCAATTCATCAAATAATCCATTTTGTTTGGGTGCAAAAAAAATTGAGAAACAATTGAGAATGACTGGGAGATTTGAGAGAGAGAGAGAGAGAGAGAGAGATAGAGAGAAAGCAGGGCATATGAAGAGGGGGAAGAGAAGGCGAAAACAACTATTGGTTTCCTTGCAATAAAGTCGGCATTAATCGGGTAATAAAGTGTATTAATGGTAAGCGTATCTCGCGAACAATTGAAAATAGTGCGTGTATTTTATTTTGAACTTGAATTTCCACAGAAGTCCATTATAAGTGTAGTGTATCACTGAAGGGTATAAACGGTAGTAAAAATTGAAATGATGAAATAGTCATTTTTATAGGCATTGAATAATTTGTTTGATTATTTGATAAAAGGTATTTAGTTGTATAAAAAAGACTGGTCCAATTTAAATATCTATGTTAATTATGGTGTACTCTACTAATTGAGATGTAATATATTAGGTGTCAGAATAGTTTGCTAACTTGGATAAGAGATGTGGCATTCTCTATGGAGATAATGTTCACTGATGTTGAATTGAAGAGTAATGGTTTAATTAAGTAGAGGTGATAAAATGTTGTCTAGAATCTCTGGATCATCTTCTCATGGTAAAAAACAAAGCTGAAGTTAAATGGTAATTCATGTGTTCAGTTATGCATTATTGATGCATTTAAGCAATTGGAGTTCTTTCTCCTTTTTTGTGGGAGTATCCTCAGTTCCTCACTTGTAGCTAGCTAAACTTAAATCAAAATTCCTCAATCATGCACAATTAAATTTTGGCATTAAAGGCGATTAGGATTTAGGAAAGTCTTTATTTGATGTGGTACAGATAATTTTAGTGTATCGAGTTATCAGATTTTCTAGATATTTCCCCACATACTGGCCTGCACTGCACGTCCAATGCTGATATTTTATGGTTATACAGGGAGGATACGGAAGCTTCATGTTTAGTTGTTTATTACAAGTGAGGATGAAGACCTATAGTTTGGAAAATTGGACACAGAATATCAGAATTTCGAAAGCGTACTGCCAGAGCGGATAACATTTTCTTCCAACTTGTATGTATGTATACCTTTTACATAATTTGTCATTTGGTACCAGAACGCATAAATATTCTCCCTATTACAAGCAGAAATCCTTGTTTAGGGTCTACTTCCCTTCTAACAACACAAGATTATTCCTGTAGCCTTATAATATAATTCAAAACATTAAAGTTTGACAGCTTTATAGGAAAAAACTTTGATTGCCTCGCTCAGTGTGTCCTCATTTTCTTTACCGGACTCTTATCTCAGATAGTGGGACTAAATTAAAAGCAATATATATTTTACAACACGTAGCCCTATGAAAAATTTGTTTATGCTATATGCATATTATATTATGTGATTATTTATGTATGACTTTGATCAAATAAATTGTTTGAACAACCACCCTGTACAGATCAGTCGTATTGGACTATCCTTATAAAATATTTATGCGCCGAAGCTTCTATAGCATGGGCGCTTCAAAAATGATTAAACGGAATAATAATTGCAATTACGGCTGAGATGTTTATCAACTCAGTAGTACATTCACACATGAAACAGAGGTCACAATGGGAACTGATCGATTGAGTTTTTTTTGGCAGCCAAAATTAATTATGGTCATTGTATTTAGTCCTTCAGAAGTTAATTACTATACCACCTAAATCTATGAAACACATCGATTGTGATTACAATAGAGTGAATAAACTGTAAGAGTCAAGTTTGGTGGAACTTTGTGTGACCAGTGTAGAAATGAGTTAGAGTGGATGGTTCTGTACACGAGCATAGATGGAAGTATGGAACCAGGGGATGCGGTCGATTTGGAAAAACTTCATTTCGACATTGGTAGTTAACTAGAAGAATGTACAAATTCTCAGGATTCCCACCCACAAAGTTTTTACAAAATTTGTACTACCGCACCTCCTAGCTCTGGCACCCCCATTCCCCCAATGTTGAATCCTGGTTCGTCCCTGTACACAGGAAATCATATTTAAAATTACAGTAGGTCGCGAAGATCATGGAAGATCCTTGTTTATTTAGAGGTAGTGGCACGTTCATAAATGAGAAGATGAGAAATGTGACTTGTTTATTTAAAATGAACCCATTTTCTGTTATTTTTTTTGGTTGATAACGGTGTATACCACATGAAGCATATGTTTTAGTGAGTAATAAAGAGATTAAGACAATTTTTCACTGAACTAAACATAATTTGAGACGCACTTTACAAGTTTATTGTTGTGTGCTTGGTTTATATTAGAAGTTGCTGTCTGTACATATTATAATTGATTGACAGCTATTCTTAGAGGCTAAAGCAATCTGCTGTCTTCTTCTGTTCAAGTCACTGTGTATGTAATTGTGTAGTGTGTACTCAATATAAGAACTAAAAACTAAACATAATAGATTTGTTAGCATTATTATCACCATACTGAATGAACTATGCTAAAATTTCTTAAGAATAATATATTAAACAATGACAACTAACATACTTGCTTGAACTTCTTGAAAATGAAATGTGTGAATTTGAAAGCATTAGATAGTATCACAGATTCACAGTATACCAATAGGAGAGACTATCGATGAATCGGACGATTATGATCATCATCGAATCAGAATGATAATTCTGCTAGAAATCCTCCTTAGGTGGGTGGGGCTCATGGCAAAGACAAAAATAGATTTTGTCTTTTTGTAAACTTGGCACACAGCAAATAGTTGCGTGGGGATCCCAATTCTCAAAGGTGCTAGAAAGATTTCAGTCATAAATCTGGACCTGGTCAATTGTGTTCACCGGCATACCGAACGCACACGACCTCGAATGTGAGTAATAGGTGGGCTACGATGATATTGACATTGCAACTCCTACGGACAAGTATGACCTGTAAATGCTTATTATAATCAAGAAACTAAATTTCAGAAGCTTTCGTGAAAATTTCGCAAAAGTTTTTGTTTTCGGTGGGCACCGAAACATTTCGACCATACATTTTCTATTTGCAAGTTTTCAAAGTTATTTTGCAAAAATATCGGTTCTTTTTTCGATTTCGTTCATTATGTACACTGATATGCAGTTTTTCACGAAATTTATAGAAATTTCAAAATGTAGCAAGTGCAATTAATCATATTTTAAATAGAGACTAATTTTGTCAATATAGCATTTAGTATTTACTAGTTACTAAACATTAAAGTCCTAATTTTTCTCAAACATTTACTTAGTCGTTCAATATATTTGAAAGACTCGTCACTTCACCATGATAAGTTTGTCTTCTCCCTCTATTTTGATTTCTTTTTGTCTTCTAAACATTTGATTATTGAAATATGTAATATATGTATATTTGAGAGGATTGTTATTTTTGAGATAGAGAGTTACTTATTTTAGTCATTTTTGGTGTATAAATATTTAAATTTGAAAATATAGTTGATATGTATATTTTTTTTTTTTTTGTTGTATTAGTATATTTTCTCTTACTTTTCACAAAAAATTATTGAAAATTTCTATATTTTCATTTTCTATGATCACTGAAACAATGACGGAAAACAAAAATTTAATTCCTTGATTATATTACTAAAACAATCAAATTCGAAAGTTCACTTACATAGTTACATGACGGGAACTCTTGTTTTTATCCTCGACTGAAACGACTAATCGACCCAGGATGATTGATTTATAGCATCCCAAAAATGACAATGTGACATGTATATATATAATAATGGCACAATATTATGACAACAGTTCAGTTACGATCGTGTGCATCAACTTCAAGAACTATATCACAAATTCACAAGAGAAATTCTTAGAGCTGTTAGAAGTAGCATGCATACACCTACCAAACATTTTTATTTTCCTTACTACATGGGCTACTATTTATTTTGTAGTGATCAAAGAAATCTTTTGAAGATAACAACAAAGAACTATTATCAAGAACTAATGAACACAGATCAATAAGAAAGAATCAGGAAGATGAATTGAACCTAAGTTTTATTGATCGATGATAGAAATATACAATCACCCTCTCTCTCTCTCTCCTATGCTCTGGTTCTTCTATTTTTCTTCTAATGAAATTCCAATCTCCTATTCTCCTCTTTTCCAGTCTTTATATAGTGCTCCCTTATAGCTTTGTCCAATCAACTTATGCCATGTGTCCCTTCTCCTTCTCTTCCTCCTTCTCCCGCTTTAAACTTGCAATCATACAAACTATAGTGCGAAATATCGACACTTATATCGATATTTCTTATTAATCATGATATTTGGGCTAGAATATCGGGTTGACGATATTTGCCCACGACATCGCCCCCTTTCAAAACTTTCAAATTTCGACCACGAAAAATTTGAATGCTTCGAGAAACAACAGAAAAAAAACAATTTTCAAATTTTCAAATTTCAAAAAATATCAAGCGGTTACCCCTAGAAACTGAACAGTTATCACAAAATAATCAAATATAAAAATGTTTAATCGCTTTCTCTTCCTTCACTTATTCACAAAAAACTTGAGACATTCCAACCCCACCACCATTAACAACCTGAAAAACTTTAACTTGGCTCTTTTCGCTGTCTTCATCACCAAATCTTTTTACACACTTGTCAGGTTAGTTAACATAAACACTTAATATGATATTTTCTAGAAAGAAAATTATCGTTGTCTTTAATTATCTTGAAGGAAAACCACCCCTGTTTCCCTTTATATATTATTACGGTTTAAGGTTAGGGTTTTGAGTTTGAACGTGTTGTTTGTGTGTCCCTATACTAACTAGACCTTGAATTATAATCTTTGACAGTATGGCTAGGAGAAAAATTTGTGTTAACTATAGGCGCACCCTCTCGAAACAATCCTGGTTTCGACGTCAAGAACGCCTGCTTTTGAGACACACGTCCTTACCTCGACACCCGACATTGTCACCTCGACATCTTAACAAATAATATATTATATAGTTATACAGAGTATATCGATAATAGCCCAGATAAAGGATATAATTCTAATAAAAAATTTATTATTTCTAGTGATACCAATATGTCGAACGAAAGTACCGAGTCTGCACCTCAAAACAGCTCATCCTCCTCAGCTTCGACATCTCAAAGAATTGTAACTAACGTACCTGAGTGGCACGCAACATATGTGGTTGAAGGCTTAGCGTGCCATCCCTTCGATATTGCGGACTCAGATTCTGAACGCGAAGTTATGGATGATGATAGTATGTGGAGTAATGGTTTGAATCCTTGCTTTCCAAAAAGACCCAACTTAGACATAGTTAGAGCTGCCTACCAGATACCAGACACCATCAACCTTCGACATTATGCTAGATGTAAGAAAGGGACTAGATGCCAAAGTGGCAATCCCCAAACCACTATCGTCACTGTTGGGCAACTCGCTGCTGGTTTGCGATTTCCCTTATTTGACCTCGATCGATCAGTATTAAACTACCTGACCATCTCTCCCAGCCAAGGCACAGACAATATTTAGAGATTAATGTACATTTGTAACTATTATAATTCTCATCTTGAACCTGATGTACGAGGCCTCCCAAAAAATCCACCTCATCGACATTTAGAAACACTACACCTTTGTTGAGTGTGTTGAGAAGAATAAAAACAGTGTATCGGAGCCTAGTGGCTATTTTTATCCCAAAAAACAGAACAACCGAGCGGGCATCATAAGGCGAAATCGAGATAGTGACTTCAGATGGCCCTTATATCCTATCATTATTTCTGGGCAATGGGAATCCTCTGCTTCAACCGCTGTGCCATCCTTGGTCCATCCTACCTTTAATGTTGGAGGTATGTTATTTTACAAATCTCCTTTCTTGAACCCATCTTTCGACCCTCTATCTCGTCCCGGTTATCTGACTGGTCTATCGTTGTGGCCTTGTTACAGTACGAAAACCTGTATCGATGAGAAGTCTTAGAGAATCCACTAGAGTAATGGATCTTCTAAAAGGCACTGAAGAAGAAATATCTGTTAGAACTGGTGCTGATAAATACGGCAACCCCACGTCGAAGTTCGTGTTACAAGATGTCGACAACTATCTTGCTCCTTTATATTAGTTAAAAAGTAATGTGCTTAAAGGTCAAGATCCTTCACCTTCCAAAACTGCTATTCCCTCCCAAATTGACCCTTTTTCATTACAGCCTTGCTCATATGAAAAGGGATTTAATAAAACTTTTGATGCTTCTGAATTACCTTTAAATACTCCTTGATGTTATTTTGATTTTGTGATAACTGGTTTTAAAATGACTGAAGATCTCTTTCCCAAGATCAAACAAGAAATTTTAGACTTCTATAATTATCCCCTTTTGGATGTGTTTGATCACCACTGCTTATTGTACACAGATATGGCATCTCGCATTCCCCAAGTTCAAGTCAAATCATCGAAATCTCTAAACAAGTTTCTGAACAAAAAAAACCAACAGGTGGCAGTTCTTCCTAAGCTCCCACCTCTTCCAAAGAGAAAAATGCCGACACTAGTCTTCTCTCCAAGAAAAGAAAAGAATCTTGTCATACTGCAGCAGCACCAACCTCGATGACAAGCAAGGTTGCAAAAACGACTACCAATATATTGCCCCTGTTAATGTGCCCTCCAAATCTTTGACTATACCACCCAATAATAAAACTATTGCTTCTGGCTCTTCTTCTCCAACTGAAGCTTTTGAGGTTAATCTTGTTCTTCGAGATCATAAAAAGGTTCCGAAATCTACTTCTCTATTTTTTGATCCTTCGATACCTAGCCTCAGAGAACTCTTGTTATGAATACTATACTTCCTTGAGATAGGTTAGCAATGATTGAAATTGGCATAGATGAACGACTTCAACTTTTGTGTTATTCTATTGAAAAAGTAAGTATCTATCATTCTCCTTACTTTTATCTTAATTTATTTATTCTGTATTCATTAACTATATCTCAATCCCAGGTTAAAGTTGCTGCTGTGGGACAGTTTGATAGTGAAATGGCTAGCTTTCGTCGTTACAGGGATGAGAATAAACAATTGAAGAAAGACAAATAAAACCTTCAACAATCTTTTGAGAAAGCCCAGAAAGATCATGATGATGAGATGAAGAAATATTTCGCCGACCATATAGAGCTGCACAAGAAACTGCAAAACTCTTTTGAAGCTATGGAGAAAGAACTTGCCCAAGCAAAAACCTCCTTTGCCACTGAGAAAACGGAATGGGTAGCCTAAAAAATTGATCTGGAAGCTGAACTGGAGAAGGCCCATCTTAAACTGGCTATTAACACTGAGCATATACAATATTGTGTTGATACCATGAAAGGCTTTAGATCCTATCTTCCTCCTGATGTTATCAAGGAGTATAGTCTTGATTCTGATGACGAGAGCGAGATGCCCTCCACCTTGCGGCCCATGACCTAGATACCGATGTTGTAGACTCCATTCTCCACCTACTGCTGAATTCTCCAAGACCAATATGGCTACCCCAGTCTTCAATCCCGACTCTTTCATTAGTACACCTAGCTGCTTGGATGACCCTGAAATGCAAGCTGGCCTCAATACCCTTCTTGAAAACAAATGTCTTGATGTAAACCCAACCAAGACCTCCAACCAGCTCTAGCTTCTTTGTCTTGATGTTTTGTAATTGTAATATTGATACAATGATCTGGCTATCTCTTCTGACTGCTTTAAACTCCTTTTGAATTATAGCAAATACATACTTTTGCTTGCTATCATCTTGAAACTAAATGTTTTGATTAAATCTTAAAATATTACCCATACTTAATAACAATTTGAACAAACAATTTTGTCCTTTGATACCACTCCATCCAGAAACAGTATCGATACTCAATAAATATTTTGAAAATCCACTTTGAATTTTGATACCACCCCAATCAGAAGCAGTATCGATACTTGGTAAATATTTAGAAAATCGTATTTGAGTTTCGATACCCCTCCAACCAAAACCAGTATAGATACTCAATAAATATTATAAAAATCAATTTTGACTTTCGATACCACCCCAATCAGAAGCAGTATCGATACTCAATAAATATTTTGAAAATCAACTTTGAATTTCGATACCACCCCAATCAGAAGCAGTATCGATACTCAATAGATATTTTGAAAATCAAGTTTGAATTTCGATACCACCCTAATCAGAAGCAGTATCGATACTTGGTAAATATTTAGAAAATCATATTTGAGTTTCGATACCCCTCCAACCAAAATCAGTATCGACACTCAATAAATATTTAAAAATTCAACTTTGAATTTCGATACCACCCCAATCAGAAGCAGTATCGATACTCAATAAATACTTTGAATTTCGATACCACCCCAATCAGAAGCAGTATCTATAATCAATAGATATTTTGAAAGTCAAGTTTGAATTTCGATACCACCTCAATCGGTAAATATTTAGAAAATCATAAATTTTAGAAAATCATATTTGAGTTTCGATACCCCTCCAACCAAAACCAGTATCGACACTTAATAAATATTAAAAAAAAACAACTTTGAATGTTGATACCACCCCAATGAGAAGCAGTATCGATACTCAATAAATATTTTGAAAATCAACTTTGAATTTCAATACCACCCTAATCAGAAGCAGTATTGATACTGAGGCTTAGCATTGACATATCTCCATATATACCTTTGCCTTTAAACCATTATTTTATGTCTTGGTATCGAGATAAGGAACTTCTTTTCTCCTTATTATTTACTCGATACCCGATATCATTTAGAATTGGACTCGACGTTGCTGTCAAGCACTGGATTTTTTGACCAGAACTCGCATTGCTGCTAAGAACAGGATTTTTTGACCTGAACTCGACATTCCTGCCAAGAACTGGATTTTTTTACCTGAACTCACATTGCTGCCAAGAACATGATTTTTTTTACCCGAACTCGACATTTCTGCCAAGAACTAGATTTTTTTACTTGAACTCGCATTGCTGCCAAGAACAAGATTTTTTTACCCGAACTCGACATTTCTGCCAAGAACTGGATTTTTTGACCTGGTATCGAGATGAGGATCTACAGATCACCAGGGTTTTTGTTTGACCTGGTATCGAGATGAGGATCTATAGATCACCAGGGTTTTTGTTTGACCTGTTGTCAATCATATAATTCCAACAATACAAGAATGCGCTATACTTGTATAGACATTGATTTTGAGAATGATAATATCTTTATTGAATGAATAACTTTGATTAAACAATACTCTTTATTGATAAAATGCTTTTAAATTGCTTACATTTTGAGGCTTTGGTAATATTACACCTTCAGTTGTTTTTAAGTAATATGCTCCATTGACTCCCACTTTGTGAATGATGTAAGGTCCGTCCCAACTTACTACTAGTTTGCCAGTCCTTTTTTCTTTAGTAGCCTGAGTAACCACTTTTAAGACCAACTTGCCTTTCTGAAAATGCCTTTCTCTGACTTTCTTGTTGAAAGCTTTCTAAGCTGCCGATGGTAGGTGTCAAGCCTTACCCTTGCTTGATCCCTTGTTTCCTCTAGATTGAGGACTTCTGAAGCCATTACCTCATTATTTTACCCACTTACTAAAATTTTGGTTCTTGATGTCGACACCACCATTTCAGATGGAGTTACTGCTTCCATACCATAGGCCAAAGTAAAGGGAGATTCACCTGTGGCGGTTCGAGGTATCGTTCCATAAGCCCATAGAACGCTGTTTAGCTCCTCCACCCAAAGACCTTTCTTGTCTTCTAACTTCTTCTTGATATTATCCATAATGGTTTTATTTGTCGCTTCAGCTTGCCCTAAGCATAGTAAGGCGCAAATGTGAAATGCTTTACTTTGTAAGACTCCAAAAAAGCTTTCACTTTTCCTCCCTCGAACTGCGGCCCATTATCTGATATAATGGCATAAGGCAAACCATATCGACATATGACTCGTTCAAAAAGGAAGCTTATGACATCCTGTTTTTTGATGTGCTGCAAAGTGATGGCTTCTACCTACTTTGTGAAATAGTCTGTGACCACCAACAAGAACCTTCTTTTGCCTCTTCCTAGTGCTAAAGGACCTACAATATCCATCCCCCGTAGAGCAAATGACCAAGGGTTTGAAACATAGTGTAACTCCTCAGCTGGAACATGTATGGCTTTCTTATGAATTTGGCACTTTACACATTTTTTCACATATCGAAGACAGTCTTTTCTCATTTGAGGCCAAAAATATCCTTGCATCGTGATTTTATTAGCCAACGATCTACCAGCTGAATGGTTTCCACATTCGCCTTCGTAAAGCTCGGCAATGATTAGCTGCGCTTCCTCAGACGATATGCATTTCAAATGTGGACCTCCAGGATTCTTTTGATACAAGTCATTATCAATCAATACATATCTTTGGGCACCAGACTTAATCCTTTTGGCCTCATTTTGTTCCTCCCCTACTTTCCCATCAGCTAAATATGAGATATATGCTTCCATCCATGATGCCCCCAGTGTATCAATTTCCATGACTGCTGAATCGTCGATGTCGATGCTTGGCTTCTGTTGAACTCCAATATGTAGAGTTCGACCCTCTGTGTTTTCCAACATCGCTACAACATATACCAAGGCATCCACATGCCTATTCTCATTTCTATTGAGATGCTGAAGTCTTACTTTACTGAAGTTCTTCAATTTGGCTTTTATAAAACTCAAATAATCCACCATATTTTCACATTTTGCAGAATATCCCCCATTGTTCTAGCTGATCACGAGCATTGAATCACTAAAGATTGATAACTATTTTATGTTGAGGGATTTAGCCATCTCGAAACCAGCTATTAAGGCTTCATACTCAGTCTCGTTATTAGGCGCATGGAACCTCAATGTAATTGATGTTCCGAGTCTTTGATTTTCAGGAGTGACCAACACCACTCCAATGCCACACCCCTTACCTCCAGAGGATCCATCGACAAATAATCTCCAACCATTTGTTCCAGCCTATGGGTCGTCGTCTGTATCGATAACATCTTCAGGCTCTTGCAGTATTGAGAATTCCTCCTCTTCCATGCCCCAACTAGCATCCTCAGATGGAAAATTAGCAAGGAAGTTAGCCAGTACCTGACTCTTTTCTGATACGTGGTTTTGATACTCGACTCCAAATTCATTTATTAGTACAGACCATTTAGACATCCTTCCTGACTTAGCAGTTTTTACCAGAGTTTGCTTTAATGGGAGATTCGTCATCACAATCACCGAATGTGCTTGAAAATATGGCTTTAATCTCTGAGATGAGAATAAAAGTGTCAGGGCATATTTTTCTAGCATCGAATATCGAGTCTCAGCCTCAAGCATTGTTTTACTTTGAAAATACACTGGTCTTTCCAACCTATTTTCTACCTTTACGAGGACATAACTTATAGCAAAATCTGATACAGCCAAATAAAGGAGCAAACTTTCTCCCTCATCTGGCTTTGTAAGAGTTGGCATTTCTTGCAGATATATCTTTAATTCATAAAATGCTTCTTCACATTTCTCATTCCAACATAATTTAACATTCTTTTTAAGCAACTTAAAAAGTGGCTTACAGCAATCAGAAGTTCTGGAGATGAATCTATTGAGCACAGCTATTCTTCCCGTCAACCTTTGTATTTGATTTCGAGTTGTAGGAGATTGCATTTTTTGAAGCGCTCGTATTTGATCAGGATTAGTATCAATACCTTGCTTCATAACAATGTATCCCAAAAATTTGCTAGAACTGACCATGAAAGTACATTTTTCAAGATTAAGTTTCATATTAAACTCTCTCAATATTCTGAATACAGTGTCGAGGTCCTTTACATGATCTCCAGCTTTCATAGATTTGATGACCATATCATCGATATAGACCTCGACAATATGTTTGATGAGTTTTTTGAACATCTTCTCCATTAACCTTTGGTAAGTGGCTACAACATTCTTTAACCCAAATGGCATTCTGATGAAGTAGTACATTCCTCCATTAACCACGAACGCTGTTTTTAATTGGTCTAGCACAACCATTAGAATCTGGAAGTATCCTGAATAACCATCGCAAAAACTGATCAACTCGAAACCAGCAGTTCGATCGACCAATTCGTCAATTCTAGGCATGGGATAATGATCATTTGGACACTTTTTATTTACATCGGTAAAGTTGACACAAATTCGAACTCTACCATCTTTCTTAGGTACAACCACTATGTTTGCTACCTATTCAAAATGCTCAAATTTTCTGATGATGCAATTATCTAACATCTTTTGTATCTCCGCTTGCACCGCTTCTTCGTACATTGGCCTCACCTTTCTATGCTTTTGATGTACTTGAGTTGTGTTTTCTTCCATATTCAGTTTATGCAAGCAAATATCTAGATCGATACCGGTGAGATCTGACATCGACCATGCAAAAATATCTTGATTTTCTTTCAAAAATACTACCAATTCCTTTCTTATATTTGCAACCATTTCTGTACCAATGAACGTATGACGCTCACTTTCTCCTTTACCGATATTAATCATCTCCACTGCCTCTATGGTTTTTCTTTCCCATGTTGGTTTCTCCTGTTTCTTCAGCTATTGAGTGAACTTTACCTGCTCTTGTATCTGCATGTCGGTGTCGGTAGGTAAAGCTTGGTGTAACTGCTAGCTAGAGTTTTCCAAGACGCCCCCAGTGTCTTGGCTTTTCCCCATCATCATTCCCTTTACTGTAACGAAATTATATTTTTCTGATTCGGACTAATCGCCACTAATCTCATGCAATCCATATTCAGTTGGGAATCGGAGAACTTGATAAAACGTACTAGGCACAGCACGCATTTTGTGTATCCATTTCCTTCCCAATATGGCATTGTGATCAGACTGATGCTTGATAACCACAAATTTCATCATGACTGTTTGAGGTGAACTGGCAATTTTATCTCTCCAGCAGGTTTGGTAGAAGTTCCATTAAAACTATATAAACTGAACTTTGGTGGTTTTAAATGTGACTCATCAAAACCAATTCCTTTGAATGATTTCCAAAATAAAATATTAACTGAACTACCACAGTATACTAATATCTTATGTACATCATAGACCGAAATACGCAAAGTGATTAACAAAGCATTGTCATGTGGTAGCATTACCTTGGACAAGTCGTCTGGTTCGAACATAATTGTCCCAAGAATGCTAGCCGATATTAGTTGCTGATTCACCAACACTGGCTCGATATTGACCTCGAGCACCTCTTTCACCATTGAGATCTTTCTTATCTTATCTTGAAGGATCTTTTTTCTGAGGAATTTCCCCTTTGTAAATCATGTTTATTACCCTAAGTGGCTTCTCACATATGGTCACCGTTTCTGTAGGCCTAACATCAGCATGAAATTCTCTCAACTTCACATCTTTCATGAGCCTGTCTATCTCTTTTAGTAACTGGAGACACCTATTAGTCTCATGGTTCTCGATCTTATGAAATTGACAATAAGGCTTTCCCTTCATTTCTTTTAGAGTGTATTTCGGCCATACCACAAAATCTTCCTTTGCTATCCTCCGCAGGATATCTTCCGGCGTAAAATTGAAAGCTATGAAGTTACTCGGATCAAGTTCCTCTTTCAATGTTCTGTCATTCTTTCTTTGCTGTTGTGGCTGATTATCTCGGTTTGTATAATGTTCCTGAGGTCTTTTATTATCTGACCTCGAGGAATCTCGACTTTCATAGCGATCATTACTATCCTTATCTCTTTTCCCTGCATCGGTAACTTGTAATACTGCTTGTGCAGTGGCGGTTCTCAACCCCTCCTCTACTATGATATCTCTATCAACCTTATCATACAATTCTTGCAATGTTTTAACCTCATTTCTTAACAGATACTTATGCATATAAGATCCTGGTATTACCCCTGCTTGAAAAACTAAGACAACTGTCATTTATGATTCATCCAATCTTTCCACCGACTGCGTTTCAGCCTTGAACATTGTCAAGAAATCTTTCAATGACTCCTTCTTCGCTTGCTTCAATTGAAATAAAGCTGACACCTACTTTGGTTTCACCCTCTGGTGACTGTAGTTGGTAGGAACCTTTCTTCAATTTCACAAAAACATGAAATGGATCCCTCAAGCATAGTACAAAACCATTTTGGTGCTTTTCCTTTTAAGCTAGAAGAAAATGATCGACATAATACCATATCCCAGTATTCGGTACCCTGATAAATCGAGAACTGATGCCGATAGCTAAAAAGATGGTCCATGGGATTAGTGGCCCCCTCGTACTGATTGAATTTTGGATTCTTGAACTTTGGGGGTAACGAGGCCCTTTCTATCTCTTTTTTCAATGGATTTCTACATACATCGTCTGCCAACTTTCGTATCGAGGCTGAGACTTTCTCCAGCAACTGATCTCCAAACTGCTTCTGCATCATTTCTTACACCATTTCCTTCGTGATTGGTGCTTTGACTTCTTCCTCTTGTCCCACTTTCGATGTCACTTTCGCTACAGATTGTACTTATTCAGGATGACTTCTTCTCACCTCCTCGAGGTGGCTCTTTCTTACCACTGGGGTGCCTGAGCTCGACTCCTCGCCATCCTTATCATATATAGCATCTTCAACACGCCTCTCCTTTTCTTCCCTACTCTCTTTATTCTCACCATTAACATCTGATTTTGTTTTTCCAACTCATTTATCCTTCTCAACAACTCTCTCAAAGACACTTCTTCCTCTCGCATCTCATCCACTTCTTCCCCCAGTCTACTCACTGATCTTCTAGTTATTCTTTATGCATTTTTAGATGTCGCTTGAGATGTGCTTGCTTCAGTAACCATTAATGTTTTACTTGCTGTCACTCGTTTGGGAGGCATCTTGATATGAATCCGAATATTTCCCTAAACAAATTTAGCATTCTTTGCTGATCCTCTCAAAAATTCCTTCAATACCCCTCAATTAGTAGATTCGAAACCCAAAAATCAAGAAAAGAAATGATCCTTCTTGATCTTTGAAACACAGACGACGCCAATGTAGTGATCAAAGAAATCTTTTGAAGATGACAAGAAAAACTAATGAACACAGATCAATAAGAAAGAATCAGGAAGATGAATTGAACCCAAGTTTTATTGATCGATGATAGAAATATACAATCACCCTCTCTCTCTCTCCTATGCTCTGGTTCTTCTATTTTTCTTCTAATGAAATTTCAATCTCTTATTTTCCTCTTTTCCAGTCTTTATATAGTGCTCTCTTAGGCTGAGTCCAATGGTGCATCACCCTCTATCTCCATTCCACCAAAAAATAGTGTTTTGAGGATGGAGAGTCAATTTTGGTGTCCAATGGTTCGGACCATTCTACGCCACTTCGACCGGCGCGGAATTAAAAAAAAAAAAATGCATTCCATGCCACTTCAAGTGGCGCCGTTTGAGATTTTACAAACCATGCCACTTCAAATGGTGCGATATGAAATTGAAAAATGCATTTCACGCCACTTCAAGTGGCGCCGTTTGGGTTTTTACAAACCACACTATTTCAACTCGCGTGGAATGCACTCTCTATTCCCCAATATTACACTCTATATATGGAGAGTATTATGGAGATAAGAGGCAAAAACCACCGCCACTCCCTCCACTTTTGAGGGAATGGGGAGCCATTGCACCCAGCCTTATAGCTTTGTCCAGTTAGCTTATGCCACATGTCCCTTCTCCTTCTCTTCCTCCTTTTCCCGCTTTAAACCTCTGCAATCATACAAACTATAGTGCGAAATATCAACACTTATATCGATATTTCTTATTAACCATGATATTAACCACGATATTTGGGCTGGAATATCGGGTTGACCATATTTGCTGCGACATATTTCATTTTTGGGTGAGAGTAATAATCAAGCTTTGGAAATTGGACTCCGTGGCCACAAACTGCACCATACCCGAGGCATTTGGATTGATATTTCCCGCCTTCAGATCTTTCACTCTAATACATTAGTTAATGATGATTGTTTATTTCATTTTCAAGTATGGAGTTGACTGATGACAGATTAGAGTTTGATACTCTTATTATTTAAGAAGAAATATCCCCACCAATATCAAGTTGAGATTCTCATAAAATCATGTCTCCAAGAGTCTATCTCAAATCAGCAAAGCGTATAACAGGGAAAACTGAAAAGGAGAAAGGAAATTTAGAAAAGCCAACAGTGAAGGAGACAGCAGGTGACTGTTCACACGTGGAAAAACTTATGTATTTGTCTATTTGCTATAAAAGCTGATGAAGTCCTTCTGTTAATGCTTTAGGAAAAGAAGCTTGGTTCTTCTTGTATAGGTGATTTTCTTTACTCTTCTTAATAATAAAGAGTCCCGACGATTATTGAGTTTCTTGGCTGAACTATCCTATTTAGGATAATAAATTTTGAGTTTCTCTTACTCTGGGTTTGTCTTTGTTTTTGATATTGAATTGTATGCTAATTCTTAGATATATAAGATCTTGGGATCCTGTTGTTTTCAATTTATATCTTAAAGATTACTTGTTATTTCTTATGGATATTTTCTACTTGAAGTAGTTGCTTAACTTTGTCCAAGAATTCCTTTTATCTGAAGCACAAGTGCAAACTTTGGTTATTGAAGAATTGAAGTTATATCTCCATTTCTATTGCCTTCTTTTCAGGATCTTGAAAAGCTAAATCAAACAAGAGAAAGTCGTATCTGCATTAATGGAAATGTCCACGGGTCGATGGCTATCTGAAATGGTAGGTTTATCGGCTTATGATATTGATGCCGTTCACCTACTTCATATACCTTAGAGCTAGATTAGTTACATTTTATATTAATTGTTAGATTCTTTTGCAATTATAGGGAATGGAAGAACCTCTCTTCATCCATCAATATCAAATGAACTCATTTAATGACTTCACGCCACAACAATTGGCGGCTGCATTTGGCGAGGATTTCAAACACTCCTACTCTTCTGAGAGCTTCTCTTCTTACCCAACCTTCGACCCATGCAGTGACACGACTACGACGATTAGTCCTTCATTAGAAGTAGAAGAATCTCAAACATGTTATGAGAGACCTAAAAAGTTGCTGAAGACTGATAGTTGGAACTCTTGTACCACAGGAACCCGTGAAGCTTCTTCTTCTCCCAACATGCTTTCTTTTGGCAATTCCAGTTCACCAAAAACTTATCCAAAGTTTTATGGGAGTTCAGTTAGTGCTCTTAAGCCTAAAGATGAAGCAATATCTCCGGAAAGCAAGAGCTTTTCTTCAGATAGTCGGGTTTGTCGAGGTCCCTTCGTGAACCAAAATTATGCGGCTAATACTTGCCAGGGGAATAAGAGAGCTATCACCCCAAGCACTAAACCAACCTCTTACACTCAAGATCATATAATAGCGGAGAGGAAGAGGCGAGAGAAGCTTAGCCAGCGGTTTATAGCTTTATCAGCACTTGTTCCAGACCTTAAGAAGGTAACCATTTTAGTTTTTCAATCAATCTTTTATCTGGAAGTCTCTACAGAAATCTATGTGTAAATTTACGCCATTGTTTCAAATGAAATTATTAATAGATTAATGCCTTTATTTTAATGCAGATGGATAAAGCTTCTGTTCTTGGAGATTCTATAAAGTACTTGAAGCAACTCCAAGAGAGAGTGAAGACACTAGAGGAACAAGCTTCTAAGAAGACAATGGAATCGGCAGTCTTCGTCAAGAAATTTCAAATTCCTTTGGATGATGATTCCTCTTCAACTGATGAGAACTTCAGTAATTGCTATGATGAGTCGCTTCCTGAGATTGAAGCAAGAGTTTGCGAGAGAAATGTTCTTATACGAATCCACTGTGAAAAACGGAAAGGGGTCCTTGTGAAAACACTTGCTGAAATTGAGAAACGCAACTTAAGTGTCGTAAATTCCAGCATTATTCCATTTGGGACTTCTACTCTTGACATATCCATCATGGCTCAGGTAAATCATTAATTCTTCTTATGTCAACAGTGTTCACATCAGTCCTCAGTAAAAGATTTCAAAATGTTTTGACTTTTTGTCCCTTCAGGGAAATCCTTTTATATTGAAATGAAGTTATGAAACACGCACCTGGGAAAGGCCGGATGAACTCACAGTTAAACTAACATTTACAACTATGAAATGCTTTTAATTGTACCGGACAGAGGGGTTCACATTGTTAAGGTACTATGAAAGTCTGAAATAGTTGAGAGAACTCAACTCATGCAGATCAAGTAGGCACACTTCACTATAAACGTCCACTCTACTCGTTTATTGTGTTGCTATTTTGAAAATATATATAAAAGTCTAGAAATGTCTATATATATTTTTGGATTTTTATATATATTTTTAAAAGTGGAAAACAATTTTATCTAAGTTAAAGTATATCAAATGAGTTGAATTTTTGTAGAGATGTTTTTTATGGTTAGTAGATTATATGCACAAAAAATTAGGTTTTAAATTATTTTGTAGATAAAGTTGTAGGTGTTTTAGATTTGGTACTTATTTAAGGTCTTTTTAGATGCCGGATTATATATATATATATATATAATAAATAAATAGTATAAATATAAATTAAATGTACTTTTCATTTTAATGAGCATTGTTAATTACTTAATTAGGACTTATGTAAGTTTCTCTTTTACATCTTGCTAATATTAAAGGAACGCTCTCATTTTTGTTTCTAACCCATTATCGCCTGAATTCTTGCAGATGGACGAAGAGTTCAATATAACAGTGAAGGATTTGGTGAAAAATTTACGTTCAGCTTTTAGTCAGTTAATGTGAAAGAACGGGAATGTTCCCAAGAACTTCCTGTTTTTTTTTTTCCTAGATATATAGGAGTTTCTGAAAATGAGAAAGAAAAAGAAGGTTCGAGCAGTGCATTCAGTCTCTTGTTTCTCTGTGAAAAACGAAGCCTAATATACTCTTCTCCTTTTTAGACCTTTTTCACCATATTCATATCCGAGTCTCTCCATGGTTTGAGTTCATATCCATGGTTTGAGTGAGGTTAGTTTTGCTTGTGGGTTTTTTAAAACCTTTTTGCGTGATTGATTTGTTGACCACGTTAATTACCCACTTGTTATTTGTAAATAAAAATCTCTGTATGTCCTTCCAAATTTGCTTATTATGTGGGAGAAAAATCAGGCTTTGTTCCAGAAATGTGTCAATGTCTTTCGGAGGTCCATTGAAATGTTTCATGGGTCCTCTTTGTCTATTCTCATGTAATAGCTAGATTATGATGAAATTAAATAAACTTCTTTTGATGCAAACTTCCTCTTAATTATTTGAGACAACCTGCTTGTCTCCCTAATAATTTGTGTTTGCTAAGATAATGTGTACAAAGTTAATAGTATTAATTAGTAGGTATGTGCAAGTAGCAACCATTTAATCATTATTGAGGTAGCTAGTTAAGTAGCTATCGTGTTGATAACGTATTATCACAAATACACTGTGTATTTTTTTTGTGTAATCAAGTATATGTAGTTACGCTTATCTTCTTAATAGGATGATTGTCGTTGTTATAATCAAGTCCTCAATTTTGATAAGCAAAGGTTAGGGAGCAGAAAAACCCCTAGGGGGGGGGGAGGCATACAGAAGGTGACAAAAAATTGCAATTCTACTAGACTTGGGTACTTGAGGTTAGGGAGCAGAAAAACCCCTGGGTGAGGTGGGGAGGCATACAGAAGGTGACAAAAAATTGCAATTCTACTAGACTTGGGTACTGGGGGGGGGGCGCGGGGGGAGGCATACAGAAGGTGACAAAAAAATTAGACTTGTTAGACTTGGGTACTTGAGTATGAAAACTTTGTGTTATTGTCAGTCTAAGAGCATTTTCAATGCAGATGAAAATCAAGGAGATGTGATAATATTCACTTCCAAATGGTCAAATTTTTTTGCCCAATGCAAAGGTGAATATGAAGGTGACTATTTTCTCAAGTCAAAACGAGAGTGGAACCTTCAACCGAGATTGCAATTCTACTAGTTGAGTTGAGAATTTACTAGACGGGATGTTTTTTTGTGTTAGGGTTATATACTTCAAAGCATTAATCAAGGAGATGTGATAATTTCACTTCCAAATGGTCAAATATTTTGAATGAAAGGTGAATCAAGTTGAATTTTCTCTGAAAATTGAACATCTTTTTGAGTTGTTGTTTTTGATGACCATATAGTTATATATATATATATATATATGAGTTCATGCTATATATATATATTATATATATATGAGTTCATGGATTAAAATTAAAATGTAGGATTTTGGTAAACATTGATTGAATTAATAAAATATGAGCATTTAAAAATAAAAATAATAATAATAATTAATTAAAAAAAACAATTCCGACGGACACAATCCCTAGCTGACATCAACTGTGATTCATATTGTCCCGTCACCATAGGTACCATACAACGACAGATAACATCCCACACGTAACCGTCACCAAAGGTGACCTATACCGACAGATACCATCACACACAAACCCGTCGCCAAAGGTGACCTATACCGACAGATAAAATCCCACACATAACCGTCGGCATAGATATTCTATACCGACATATAACATCACTCACATAACCGTCGGCATAGATAATCTATACCGACAGTCCTTCCCGACGGTTGTTGTCCATAACTAAAGCAATGGCGACAGAGCAAATTAGGACGGCCTAGGGACAATTTTCATCCGTCGGCGTAGCTCTACCAGGACAGTTTGTGTCCGTCGGTATATGTCGATTATTTTGTAGTGATAAGAGTGGCTTGCATTGGGAATGCTCTAAGAAGGGGGTTCGAGGGGCATTAGCATCTTTAGTCCATCACTTTGTTTCCCATTATCAATTGTGACCCACAAACGTTCGACAAGCCACTCCATTTTATAGTGCCGATATATTCAAACACGTGAAATAAAAAAATGAAAGAGTTTTGTGGTTATCGAGGTAGATAGTGGCTTCAAACATGGAACATCATATCCTTGAGTGCAAACTGCCAAGGACGCCTAGGAATTGAGATATATTGATAATTCACTCATTCACATAGCATATTTTAACTATTATGGTTTCCTAAGGACACACACATGTGAAGTTATTGGTGTTGGGGACAACGATACCAATCGATAACTTGCACTACTAAGATAACTTGCACTTGGACCAACTACAATCTCCAGACAAAAATCTAAACTTTCATTACAACCAACTGATAACCCGTAAAAACTCAATTAGATTACTCTAACATTATTCTTATGGTATCAATTATTTATTTCCTACTCTCACATATAGATTTATGCAATATATAGAGTACGGAATTGTTCCACTCCTAAACTACCAAGACATAAAGAAATCAATTAATCAACACAAGGGAATAATGGTGAGAGCAATATTTATAGAGATGAATTTACACTATGAAACTAATTATATGAATTTACTTATAATAATTTAACTAAGCAATTGAATATGAATTGAATAAAATATAGAGAAGAATATGGAGAAAAGATTAGGGTGATTTGATTTCACTTAAATAAATTCCTAATATGCTAGTGTAGATTATTGCAATCATAACCAATTAAGATTAATTGTGATCCCTAATTATTCATGGCAATCTCTGCCAACTAATAAATAGCATGTGAGGAAGTTCAACCCATTCTCATGGCGAATCAACTAACCTACTAAAGTGAACTCTTAAATGCAATAATTGTAACTGACACATCAAGTCTTCATCAAACCCCTCTAATGGAGGTTTAGCTAGAATTCATTAGACTATCATTAACATATGAATAATAAAAAAACATAATGAAGAACAATAACTTGACTTTTATTAATCTAATAAAGAATTATCAATGATTTAATAACTAAATTAAAAACAAGATAATAAAACTAATTAATGGAGTATAAACTAGTTTATTTGCTAATCTAGGTCTAGCTAATACAAATAATATTCATTCTTGTTCTAACAACTAATAAAATTGACAACTAACTAGATTAATCTATAAAAACTAATTTAATGAATTAAAACTAATTCTATATTACCAAACTAAATTTTTATGAACTAGAATTAGGTTTAGATCTAGATAACTTAAGAGCTAAGCTTTTGTCTCTTGATATAGAAGAGTTAGATCCCCAAATTCGTGCATGGGTTGAGGAGTCATGTTTTGGGCCGAAAAATCGAGCCCAAAACCCAATTCGTTGAATCCAAGACTTCCCATTCTAGGTCGTGTTACTGTAGCTCAAGTTTTTACCAACTTATACTACTCTGATCGAGTCAAGGTCTGGACCATTGGAAAGAGATTTCTGAGTCGGTCATTTTGATATAAAATGGGCCCAAATACGAGGTCTGAGCCAAAACATATGGCCTTTTGAAGTTCTGTTGACTTTTCTTCAGCTTCCTAATCCGGTTTGACTTTCACTTAACAGCTTGACTTGGTCTTTTTAAGGGCTTTTTCTCCATGAAACTTGGGCTTTCTTCATAGAACTTTCATAGCAATCACTTTAGCTCCTTTTAGCGCCTAATTAGTAACAAATTTACATTTATTCAACTCCGAAGCCTGAAATACTCAAAAGCATGTAATTAGTGATAAACCTATATTATTAATCACATAATTGGTCTAACAGCTATATTGTTAAGGGGTTAAAACTACAGTTTTGCGCTCTTATCAAACCACCCCCAAATAGCATTTTGCTTGTCCTCAAACAAATATGATAAATTATAATAAGTGACCAAAAATGGAGTTCTAACTAGTCTCGTTTCGCCGAGTGCGATTGCATTGACCATATTTAACAAGGCTTTAAACCACTAGGATTTCCCTAGTGGACGAGTTATAGCCTCGTGAGAGTTTTCCAGTGAAGGTACTCACAAACTTCATCTATACTACAACGACTAAGAAATAAAACTATTGTTTTCTTATTTATGTCTCAATTATCTATACATCTCACTAGCAATGAATACAGAATAATCAAGTCAAAACCTAAGCTAATATATGCATAATAATCAATCATCTACGAATAAACATATATACAATGAGTAATACTATGAACTGCACTAACAGGTCCGTTTCTGAAACTTTGGAATAGCGTCCTTAAGTAGGTCCTTACATAAAAGTCAAGACAAAAATACTCTGATATTTCCGCTCAAGTTTCGCTACTCCAGTGTGCAGTGGGCACACTTTACCTTACAAACTCAATGACACACAAGGAAGCCGAAGTCGATCAAACACATCTGCCACTTACTATCACACTAACCTATTCTTAATTGAGCTAGAGGTCTATATTAGGTGTTACGGGGATTAGGAGATGGTTTAAGAATGAAGGAAATGGATGTTTCGACCCCCACCTACGTGGCAAACGTCCATTAGTAGGGGTCTCTATTTTATTCATTTAATCGACAGGGCTAAAGCCCAATTTGCAATACCATAGATTAATGTACAGGCCCATTAACTCATGTGTCTAAGGCTGAACCTTAGCCACATGGCTTGCCACTAATGTACATTGATTTATGTCCAGATTCATTTCTTATCAAAGAGATAATTATCAGTTGAGAGTTATAGTCTATCACAATTGCTCAAGCTACAAGATTACTTGAGCTACAAGGACTCTCTACTCTACCTATATAAATACCAAATTATTTTTCATAAAGAACTACGTTGAAACTTGATCCCTAGAGAATAGATCTTGGGTACGTAGGAAGCCATTATTTGGTTAAGTTTCATCTCCCCCAACATCAAATTCCTCTGTTTATTTAGTTTGTTCTTTACCATTGCTCTCGTTGTGTTGAAGCCGTTTACTGCCGAAACATAATTGGCGCCATCTGTGGGGATTTTAGAATTCATTATCATGTGAAACAATCAAGATGGTAAGCACAAGAAGCAGACCAAATAGTCAACATATTCCTCCTGCTAATAGGAATCGCAACCCTTGAAATTCAAATCGGCCAATGCAAGAACCGTTGAACAATCAAGTTGCTCCTAGTGGTAGGATTAATTCTCAACATCCAATCAGCTAGTAATACCACCGCCACCGCTTCCCCTCCATATACCGCGAAAAGGCAAGATAAACGCCACCACCACCTAACATCCTTTGCAACAAGAAAACCGATAAGTCAGTAATCCTCCATGCGGTCCGCCGTCTGTCCATGTCGATCCTTCAGTTGACATGGATATGGACGTGGACATTACTCTCACACCAACTAACGGAAAAGGTGATAGTAACAGCCAATTCACCCCTAACATGGTTGAGCGTGAGTTACAAAGAGTCAAAAATTTAAATAGGAACTTGAGAAGGAAACTGGCAAAGAGGCAAAGGCCGGTGGACGATGCTGCAAATTCAACAACATCAAGGCGATCACGAAGGGACGCAAGCCATTCCAGTGTATGGGACCGTATTGAAAATCCACTTCATTGTCCTCAGCAACGTGTTATTTCTTAAGCACAATCAACCAGTGCACGCTCTAAGAGTAATGACCCTATTACCCATACTTATGGGGAGAATCGGATTGGTAGGGATAACTACTACCCTAGACATGTCCGATCTCAAAGGGAAGATTTACCTCTGAGAAGCAATTTCAGGGAAGACAGCCATCCGAGATATGTCCGACATGACTGGGAAGGCGGGCATCCCAGACAAGAGCAACAAAACATGGAGAAGCGGTATAATTATACTAACCACCCGGCCAAGGGTAACTACCGGCCTAGACAGGCTGGTTATAGGGATAGACAAAGACAATCACCGGTCGGAGTTGATCGTGCGTATCGCCAAAGATCTCTAACTCTAATAAGAGATAATGGAAGGTATCCTTTTCCACATGGGCACGATCGGGGGCGTCCAGTTGTTTAAGCCAATACTTTAACTCTAACAGAACAACAGTTGAAAGAGTTGATTGCAAAAGAACTTAACGATAGAGAGTCAAGGGATGTAAGAATGAAAAACTAGACAGTCAATGATGGCGTACTTGATAAGTTTTCGCTAGACATTCAGGAAGCTTACCACCATCCCGACTTCAAACAACCCAATTTTGAACTTTATGATGAGTCGGAAGGAGATCCTGGCTTGCATGTTCTATCGTTCAAAAATAAGTTGGTGTTATGGGGTGGAGATGATCCGCTCATATGTAAGGTCTTTCCATCAACTCTAAAGGGAGAAGCATTATGCTGGTTTAGTGAGTTGCCTTCAAGATCAATTCACCAATACAATGAACTAGAAAATCAGTTTGTTAATCGTTTCCGCCACAATTGCAAGACGCCAAAGGATGTCGACTCACTTCTGAACATCAAGCAACAACGTGACGAAAAGTTACGTACTTTTGTTACTAGGTTCCGAAAGGCAGCAGCAGATGTTCCAGAAGTTTCTGATGGGATGCTTCTTTTATCCTTTAAATAAGCATTGTATTATGAAAGAGACAGAAGTTTGAATTTTATTGTAAGGGATCTTTACCACTCTCTAATTAAAGATGTCCCTAAAACTCGGTACGATCTGTATGTTAGGGCTGAACAACACATCCGTATCGAGGAGAACCTATCGGAGAAAGCAACAAGAGACAAAGATATTTGGAGTAAAGATTTTTCTAATAGCAAGAATTCTAAGCCGAAGCAAGGACAGTCAGATCAACAACATAACAATGAAAAGAATGACAATCAGAAGTAAGTCAATTTCAATCATGATGGAAAGACTCTACCTGAGCTAAAACTGACCCCGCTCAATGTCAAGTACTCTGTTATATATGAGAAGTTGAAAAGTGGGAATCTTCTTTCCCCGCCTTATCCATTTTCAGAAGATACCAAAGGTACAAGGGACAAATCCTTGCGGTGTAAATTCCATAATGACTATGGCCATGAGACAAAACTTTGTCGCTCTCTCCGGGGTTAGATTCAGAAATTAGTGGAGAAAGGACTTTTAAACGAATATCTTACTAAAAACTCTCAACAGTAGTTGCTGCAACTTATGAGCATGTCATTAATGTTTCCCATTCTCATGTTGAGTCTCTTTCCAAAAGTCAGAGTAAGAATCAAAAGCGTTTGAAAGTTAATTATGTTGGTGAGTTTAACCGTGTCAACAAAGTCGATTTTGTCAAAGGAATCTAGACTGAAACTTCTGAAGAAGAGCCCCTCCGATTCACTGATGAGGATCTCCTTGGTGTATATCACCCTCACTATGATGCAGTCATAATTACTGTGTCTATAGGTGCTTCTTGTGTTCAATGGGTAATGATCGGCACAGGGGCCACTTCCAGCGTCATTTTCAGTGGATGTTATTCTCAGATGCAACTGCACGAGGGTATGATCATCGCCGAAGACAATCTTATCATCGATTTTGACGGGACAACATCTTCAGCAGTTGGAAGAATTACCTTACCAATCAAATTAATGAACAAAGAAGTTGAGCTCGATTTCTTATTAATGGAATGTTGCTCCCACTATAACGCAATTTTGGGTAGAGATTGGATACATTCCATGGGGGCTGTAGTCTCCACATTTCATCAGTGTGTCAAGTTCCCATTCTCTGGGCATATTTGCAAGGTTCGTAGTGACCAAGTATCTGCCCATGTCTGCCATGACAAAGCAATGGATGACTATAAAAAATCTGAAGTTCGTGGTAATACCATCCTTGCAAGTGCCCCGCCCAAGTTGCAGTTACCAAGTGGTGTACCCTCCATCTATAATATTGAGACTCATGTGAAAGGGTCGCCTATAGTGGATTGCCTTTTGGAAGTGTAAGTAGGAGATTCAACAGAAGAAACCACTTTTATTTCCGCCGAACTTTCGAGCATAGAACAAAAAGAGTTGGTTTCCTTTTTACAGCGGAATAAGCGTAACTTCGCTTGGAAAATTAAGGAAATGCTGGGAATAGACCCTTCTGTTGCCTGTCATAAACTTGACATTGATCCAAGTTTCAGGCCAGTTCGCCAAAAACCAAGAAGAATGGCACCTGATCAGAAGCTCAAAGTTAAGGAGGAGATTGATAAGCTACTTGCGATTAACTTTATCCGACGAGTTACTTACCCAAAATGGCTTGCTAATGTCGTCGCAGTGCCAAAAAAGAACGGACAAATCATAATTTGTATTGACTTTACAAACCTTAATGAAGCTTGTCCGATTCATCCGTATCCGTTGCCACGAATTTCCGAACTGGTGGACGCCATTACGGGCTTCCAACGCCTATCTTTCATGGATGCTTCTTCAGGGTACTACCAGATATCTTTGAATGTGGATGACCAAGATTTCACCGCCTTCATCACTGACCAAGGCATTTTCTACTACACTGTTATGCCTTTTGGTCTAAAAATGCCGGTACAACCTACCAAAAGCTTGTCAATACAATTTTTTCCGATCTGCTGGAAAAAAATAATGGAGGCTTATATCAATGATATAGTCGTTAAATCAAAGCTTACTGGTGATCATCTTTCCGATCTTCAACTTGTTTTTGATAGGCTTAACAAGTATAATATGAGACTCAATCCCGCTAAATGTTCTTTTGGCCTCTCTTCTGGAAAATTTCTGGGATACCTCGTGACTCGTAGAGATATTGAGGCTAATCCTGATCAGATACGCGCCATTATTGATATGCCATCACCAAAAAATAAGAAGGAAATTCAACAAAATTCATCGGGGTCGGCTTTGCCGCTTCATCGATTTATTTCTAAATATTCTGATCGTTGTCATCTCTTCTTCCAGACTTTAAAGGGGGTGACAACTTGGAACGTTGATTGTGAGATGGCATTGCAAGAACTGAAGAAATACTTGGTCAGTCCTCCTATATTGACAAGTCCTTCAACTGGTCAACCTATTGGCATATACCTAGCAGCTACAACTCAAGCTGTTAGTGTTGTTCTTTTCGTTGATGATGGTAAACCCGTCTTTTTTTATCAGTAAGACTTTAACTGGAGCTGAGTCTCGTTATTCAAAGATGGAAAAGATTGCACTTGCATTGGTTCATGCCGCTCGCTGATTGAAACCATACTTTTAGGGGAGGTTGGTCAGAGTTTATACTGAGTATCCCTTACGCAAGACCTTTCGTAATGCACAGGAATCAAGCAGATTAGCCGAATGGGAAAGTTATCTTAGTGCATATAGCATTGTCTTTGAAAGTCGTACTGCTGAAAAAGGATATGCTCTAGCTTCTTTGATAGCTGATTTTCCGATTGATGATTCTCCTATTGACGATTTTTTGTGCCAGGAAGAATCTATGGAAGACATTCTGCCGCCAATAATTGGGGGCGACAAAGACCAACTTGAAAACGCAATTCCTAATCCCATTGACCTATGGATTGTTTACTCAGATGGCTCCCATAATAAATCTGGGTCTAGAATTGGATGCGTTTTTGTTAAACCCAACGGAGATAAGATTGAGAAATTTGTGCGACTTGGCTTCGCCGCTTCAAATAACGAAGCCAAATATGAGGCTGTCATTTGTACCTTGAGAACAACTTTGAAACTGGGGGCGCGAAAGCTCCAGTTATACACGGATTCTCGCCTTGTTGCCAATCAGTTTGGCGGGTCTTTTGAAGCAAGAGATGAGTGTATGGCGGCTTATCTTAGTGTGATACATAGCCTCGCTCGACAATTTGATAGCATCTCTATCACTCAAAGACCTCGAAATGACATATGTCATGCAGATTCATTGGCTTATCTCTTCGCCGTCGTTAGAAGCGAAGAGTCAAGACACATCACTGTGGAGTTCCAGAAAGAGCCAAGCATTGACTTTACTGAAAAAGAATTGCATGACTTGTATGTACATGAAAGCAATTACTTGTTTTGCTTATACGCAATAACGAAATACGACCCACGTATAATCGCACCAATCATGACTCGAAAGTGGAAAAGGGGGATGGAAAATTCACAACATGACCGTACTTTGGATCTTCCATCAGAGTCCATAGATTCATTTGTTCCTCCTGAGTTCGCTCCAGAAATAGATAGTGAGTTGGTACATGAAGTAGATGATAGTCCTGAAGTTCCTGATGTGATACTATCGAAACCAGTGGTGATCTCCGATGAGCATGATTGGCGTCTACCTTATATCCCAATACTTGCAAGTTTCTTCACTTCTGCCAAAACCAAAACTCGCTAAAAGAATCAAACGCGATTCATGGAAATTTTTGGTGATATCTGCTACTGACGAAGGTTTGCAATTATATTGCAAAGGCTCTGACTTAAACCCTATGTTGCGATGCTTATCAAAATAGGAAGGACTTCAAGTTTTGGAAGAGATTCACTCCGGCTTATGCGGAAGCCACTCCAAGGGACGAAGTTTAGCTCATAAGGCTATGACACAGGGCTATTGGTGGCCACAAATGCAAAAGGATGCAAAACACCTATCTGAGAGGTGTAAGCCATGCCAAAAGCATGACAATATGAGTAAACTCCCATGCTTAGTCCATGGCCATTTGCCAAATGGGGCTTAGACATTAGTGGCCCTTTACCTAAAGCTCCAGGTAGTATACGATTTCTACTTGTGGCAACCGATTACTTTACCAAATGGATAGAAGTGAAACCTTTGGTTCAAATCCATGCTTCCAACGTCAAGATGTTTTTATGGAGAGATATTGTCTGTCGTTTTGGCATCCCTACTGCACTTGTATCAGATAATGGTAAACAGCTTGATGCTGAAGAAATTCGTAAGTTCTGTACTAATTTGAAGATACGTCATAATTTCTCCGCACCTTATCATCCGCAAGCCAATGGGTAGGATGAAGCCACCAATAAGGTGATTTTGGCAAACTTAAAGAGACGTTTGACTGGCGCCAAAGGGAATTGGGTCTAGGAGTTACCAGCTGTCTTATGGGCTTATAGGACAACGCCAAAATATTCGCCTGCATTATCACCTTTTAACCTTGCATATGGTGCTGAACTGTTCTCCAATACATCTCGGTCAATTGCCGTTGAAACGGGCTCCAATGACAATACTTTGGCTCAGTCAAAAGCTCTTATTGATGAGGTTCGCTCTAAGGGACTACAATAACTTATTAAATATCAAGCTGACATGAAACGGAACTACGACAAGAAGATCCATCATAAGTCTTTTGCTCTTGAGGACTGGGTTCTATATAGAAACCCAAAACTTATTGAATCAGGAAAGTTTGGAGAAAATTGGCAAGGACCTTACATCATAGATCGTCCAGCATCTAAGGGGGTCATATTTCCTCCGTACTGTTTCTGGAAGAATGATAGAGAAGCCATGGAATGCTTACCACCTTTGCAAGTTTTACCGTTAGGAAATCTTTTGCATTTTTACATTTACTCCATCAATAACAAATCTATCCATCTATGTAGTTCGTTCTATTTTATCCAACAATAAAGGCATTCAAATTCCATTCTCATATGTTTGTTTGTCATTTTACATTACTATATTCTTCTGTACTTTTCCTTTCAACAATGTCATTCATTAACGTTAATTTCAGAGAGGTCATCCATATTATGCCTTCTTCGGTCCAAGTAAGTCGCATTCATGCCTACTTGAAGGAAATCCTAGTAAATAAGATGGTTATTCTTGCTCGATACAATTATTGCAATACTCTCAAATTACAATATCCGTGCAAATTCCACTACTAAGGCAACGACGTTGTTTTGGTCCCAGTGCACCTGTGACAACTCCAACAGTTGTCAGGCCTTGCCTCACGTTCGGTACAACTATTTTGACACCTGAATAGCTACGTTCATTATGGACGATCATGTCCCCTTTGCCTTTCAATAACTTTCTCCAGTGGTTTTATATTGGGAGGTTTTCTCTCTACATGGGGGCGTCTCATTCTTTTACATTCATAAATCAACAACACTGTAAGTTTTCTGCAGGTATGTTATCTGACATCACAATGATATTCAATTGCCAACACATACTTTGTTTTTATTTTCATAAAAAGAATTTTTAGCTCTATGGTATTACATACACACAATCATATGATCATTGGTTTGGGAAAATCCAGTGGTTCCTTACCAACTTTACGCATATACAACTCGTACAAATCTTTGTAATTCATCTTTTCACGTTCTAGTTCATCTCCCATTTCTGTTAAAGTCTCTGTCAATTGTCTTACGGACGATTCACAATGTACCATTTGCACGTGATCTTGGCCGAGCCGCTCGTTTAAATCTATCATTCGCTTGTTATTTTTCTCTACCTCTTTCTGCTTTTAAGTGTTTGTGTTCTTCCATTATCTCATAGGCCTTCCCAAATTCTTCGTACGATCTCTGCTCTGCTTCTTCTGTCCGCTCGATTAAGTCTTTGTTTTCATCTTCTAACACTCTGTTGGTTCCGCTTAACGCTTTGTTTGCTTCTTCCAATTTTCGGTTGAGTATCTTCACTTTCTTTATTTCTTCTTCGACATTGACTTCATTCGGAACGATACTTTTCTTTGCGACTTTTTCGTTAATTTCTTTCGCCCGTACTACCGCCGTTTTAACCTGCGGTGAAAAATATCTGATTTCATCAATCTTTCAGACTTAATCACAAGTTTGCAATAACTGATAAAAAATATTATCATACCTGGTTCATACTATCGAAGATCATTGACACTGCTCTGTAATATTCTCCGATGTTCTCCGTATTCTGGTCACATTTTTTATATTGTTTTAGCCCCTCCATTGGCGTGGTCCCTGGCGATACCTTCTCTTCGTCTTCTAGACTTGACCATCTCTGCTTCATCTACCAATTTCATCGGATTAGTGTTGGACACAAATTTCTTTACCGTCCTAACGCAATAGTAAAATTCAACGGTCAACTTCATTAAGTTAATTATTCCGTGGTTTTCCTCGATTGAGTAGTATTACCCCGGCAAGATTTGCCGATTGGGATTCTTTGCTCCTGCATTTTGCTTTGCCGTTTGTTTTCTCTCACCAACTTTGTGTTCTTCGCTGCACTATCTTTTGCAAGTATCACTGTTTCGTTCTTTTCCCAGACATTCTTTTCCTGCATATACCAAACCAGAGCGAGATATTACATCTCCCCACAGTTTTACATATCTATGTTTTCTACGGTACATACCTTTTCTTCTTTGTGTTGAGAATGTCTTATTTTTCGTATGGGCTGTTTTGTGCATTATAGTCTCGTCCCTCGAGGCATCATACATTGTAATGTTGGTTGTCTCTCTTGGTCTCCGTTCGCCCGTTTTCTTGTGGAACATCTTTTTTTGTACAATTCGCTATTTGTGCTTGACAAGCTCAGCATTAATTCTCGTTTTGTTAATTCCGTTCCATATTCTTTTTCACTATCGATATCGCTGCCAAATATTGCATTTCTGAGACTCTTACTCTTCTTCGCCATTTCACTATGTGTCTCCCTGGACCAATCGGGCCGTCGTTCAATACCCCCATAGTGTCGGAAATCAACAATATCATCAAAGTAGCTCAGATCTACCAATCTTTCGTCAGAACATTCATGAAAGAAGAAACGAAGGTTGTTCTCCACTTCCTTGTCCAATTCAATGTCTAGTAGTATACTCGCGTTTTCTGTTAGACACAAAATAGCTCATGTTAGTCAATAGTTTACTCGTAGTATAATTTTTAATACTTATGTTTTGGCTTACCTCGAAATTTGTTCGGCACTTTAAACTTTGTTGGATTCCACTTCCCTCGCAAGCGATACAGAAATCTATCCCATCCGGTATATACTTTTGGGAACCCTTTAAAACTTCTGTTTGGATTCTTGAATTCAACTTCAAATTTTATGTACCCTTTCGTCAGTATGGCTTTCGGTCGTATCAACACGAAGAATTCTTAAGCCCTGAACCTTCTGTTGAATTCATTTTGTAAACGGTGCGCTCTCGTAAAGATTAACCAGAACGATATTGGCAGTTGTCCCGGTGCAATTTGCCACCACTCTAATAATTGCGCAATTTCTTTGCTTAACAGAATTGCACTCCCACAACTTAATTGTGAGTACGTCATTACTACTTCATTTTCTACGACTTTCGTTTCAAATTCATACACTTCGTCCATCTCAAATCTCTCGAGTGCTAATATTTTCCGTAGTTCTTTAAGTGACCATCGCCGCAGCATCGTGTGTTCGTTGTATCTGTCACCTTCTTTCCACCTCACCAAGTCTACGATCGTCATCAAATTTTTTTCTTCTCGATTATCTTTCGTCCGTATAATACGGTCGTTTCTACCCAAAACCGGGTCAGAAGCTAAAAATCGGGCTCACCGGGCCAGATTAAAGAAGCGCAGGTACGGTGCCCTTCCTTTACTGGCAGTGCACGGTATCATGTTTGCTGTATTAGTTTGAATATGGTGCCATCAGTATCGCCTTCACTACTTTTCTTCCACAGCAGCTCATGAAGACAACCAACGTTCGTATTTTTTGTCGCCACCATATGATTCATGCAGAGAACATCCTGGGGAGAGTTCAATAGTTCAAAGACCATGAATAAAAAGAAAAACGACAGCAGCTTACCGCGCAAAATTTACTTACCATAAAAGTTGAAACCCAAGCTGCGATGCAAAGTGTCTGTTCGATGGAAGCGGTTGTGGGTTTTTATTGAAGCTGAGGAGCACCCATCTCGATATCCTTCCACCGATAGGAGAGAGATATTCGCTGCTCTGTGAAATTAGCCTGACGCTATGCCCTCCACTTTCGGAGCCACGAACCAAGGGCCTTCGCCTGTAACCGCATGACCCATTCCCAACTTGGATTGGGCAAGACAGAAACTTGCTCGCACAATCCCGACTAGAGAGGGGCACATCCCTTGCGTTACAAACCCTCGTAAACAAAGATGAAGGGAGAGAGAAGTACCTGTTGGTCGACACGAGGAAGAATCACGGAATTGTAAAACAGCAGTGTTGGCAATGTTGGCGATATTGTAGTCGACAGAGCGAATCTCTTGTTTACGAGCTACCAAGCCTTGACCACATTTTGTTTAATGAGAGTCATTGTTTTTCATGGATTGGGATATGCGGGAGATGCACCAGCACTTATATAGGTTTTCCGAGTAAGTTTCCAGTGCTGGTGGGATTCTTCTCCAACTCCAACTTCATCTCTACTCTCAATTCTTATCTACTCCATATTCTTATCTCATCCGAACACTTTGAGTCCTATTAATGTTTAACTTCCTTTTATTACTATTATTACTGTATTGCCCCTACGTATAATTTCAACGGTCTAATCCTAGTATCGCTATTCAGGTGGCACGCGTCGTCGAAATCAACTTTCGTAGTATTGTCATGTAATGCGTTCGGTACAGTTTTCGGCAATCAATTTCTTTCGAAATTTTTTATGTGCATTTTTCAGTCATTTTTTAACTACAATGCATCCCGTATACGTTAGTTTGACATTATTTTGTTTCCGATAATTCACGAATTTTTTACAATTGTCCATTTTCCTATCGTTTACGTTCACACGACACTTTATTATACATTCCGCTTACTCTTTTCTTATTCCAAGTTTTCCTTGATTTTTCTTCTCTTCTTTGCCATGTGAACTTTGTTCGCATGCCAAAGAGGGGGCGGCCATTATTTGGTTCAGTTTCATCTCCCCCAACATCAAATTCCTCTGTTTTTTAGTGCGTTCTTTACTATTGCTCTCATTGTGTTGAAGCAGTTTACTGCCGAAACAATGGATATTCAAAAATAACAAGTCTGAGATAATAGGGTCTTCATATTACGTAACTAGAGAAACCTTTGTTCTTTTGCTTCTACACTTTTTTTTTCCATCCTTAGCCTTTTTATTTTGGCTTTTTGACTCCTTTTATTTTTTTTGGAGTTCTAACTTTTTATTTTATTATTATTTTTTTTTTATTTGGATGGAAACTTTCTTTGCTTATTCTTTTATGAAGCAACTAACTAATTTTTGTTTACACCAGTTTTTCTCTTCTCTTTTCTTCACTCATCATATTCTCAGACTCATTCTATAATGGGTAGGTTGATTTTTTATTTTGTTTTGTTTTTGTAAAAGGGTAAAGGAATTGTGGTTTATGAAAGGCTAAAGAAAGGCTCAGAGGGGCGACTAGCAGAAAATAATTTCATAAGGTTTGAATTTCTAGCTATATCGATCCAAATAGGGCCTAAATTCTCGCTAAAGATATGGTATAGTGATCAAGCAAGTGGATGTGTGATTTCTCTATCCGGATTTTACTTCTCCCTTGTGTTATTTCTCAACTGTTTCACTCATATAAGGCTTTAGGCTATATTCTCACAGGATTTGTAGAATAAGTACTCTAGCCTAGATTTCAGAAACTTACTGCCAAATAATCATAGATACTCATGCAATATATTTATAGAAAGATGTAAATATTATTATCTACATATTAACCTAAGTTTCTAAAAACTATTCTAACGCAAACGTTACGTGAGACTTCTAGATTATTAAGAGCATAAAGAAAGAAAACAATACCAATATTCCTAAGTGTATAGGCGTATAGCATAAACTTTTTATTTATATTTTTGAAATTTTGAAATTTTTGAATTTTTACTAGAAAACAAGTGCATATTGTATATATCTATATCCTAACAGATGTCTTAATTACACGTGTTTCTATGCCACCCCCAAACAAGAAGCATGCTTTGTCCTCAAAGTATTAAAATAAAAAAAGGGTAGAAAAATACAAATGTAGTAAAGGCGTTAAAAGCACTTAAAGGCATAACACCCTCTTTGTGCCTTAGGCAATGAAAAATGGTGTGGTGTTGATCGAAGAGGTGAGCGTAGTAATAAAAAAAATAGATATATCAAATTAAAAATAAAATAAATATTAAATATGACATGAATTATCACTGATTTGCTTAGCCAAACTTTAAAATTAATTTTATGTGATTGTAAATATAAAACCATTGTAGTCATTTAAAAGAAAAATCTTAAGCAATAAGTAAAGAGCAAAATAAAACTCATATCTCTCAATACAATTTAGCTCAACTTCAATAAGCTAAAATAATGAACCGATAGAATTGAGTAAAATGAGTTTTTCATAAAATAGAACACGTGATTCAATTTTAGAATCCCGTAAAACTTCATTTAAAATTTAATCCATCTTTGTGTTTTCTTTCAATCCATACAACTTAACAAAAACTAGTCAAAATTAAGTTTAAAGTGTACTCCACAATGAAACTTACTAAATTTGTACAACATACAACAATTGGATCGAGTGTAAATGTGTCACTTATAGCAGAAATTGTAAAAGAAAACAAAAAAACTGTAAAAGTTGATAAGGCGTGCGCCTCGCGCCTCGACAAAAAGCGCAAAAAAGCACAAAAAGCGCACGCCTTATATTACCTCTCGCGCCTTGGTCAAGGCGAGACACTAAAAGTGCGCCTTGCGCTTTAAGCGCGCCTTGACTACACTGAAAAATACCATGGAAACGCGTGAAATTCTGGAACATCTGCAAAATAAGGTTAAAACATACTAATATAGAAAAAGAAAAACAGACGCAACTCTATATGAGCTCCACCCGTTATGGGGTTAACAAGAATTAAATTGCTTGGGATATAAAGACACTAACTGAAACTAAAAACTTACCTTATCTCCAGCATTTAAGCGTTGTCAACCTCTTCTATAAAGAAATAAGGTTCCTTCGCATCCTGCCACGCCATGATTATTTGCTAGGCTTCACACCATTTATCATCTACAATCACTAACCTACTTAGCGCCACTTGGTCGGATGGGGTGTAGGGCGCAACCAAATGAGGTTGTAGCCTCCATCCCTAGCCAAGTCATTGCACGGAAAGAATGAATAATATAGTTGGTGGGTCACACAATGTCGACCCCCACCCAATCCGTGAAATGGGCACAAAAAATAAGGAAGAAACATAGCATAATACGGCAAACTAAAACAGGCATAAGAAGGTACTTATGCCTCATGCTATGGGCTCGTGCTAAACTAGATATTAAGGTCTGAGGAATATCATAGAGCATACGTCCCCCAGCTAAAGCAATGAAAATATCACAAGTTTCATCATTCGCAGAAGAATAACGTCATTCCCCTCTAATGTTTAGCATTATCCAAAACATAACAATGCCCACGTTCATGGACAGGCTACCAAGGGCTACGTTATAGTCCCCTTGGTCCTCTATCCTAGAGATTTCTGCCCCATAATCCTTATGCAAATCCTCATAGTTATAGAGGTACATATTATCTACCAAATAGGCCCATGAGTCTTGTATTTCAGTAGGCATAGCAAGTCCGAGAGCAAAGGCTAACAAGAACCTGGTAATTTCCATCGTTTCATCCTTAATGGTGATGGAGTGTAGGGGAACTTACAATTATCATAAAAATAAGATGTAAGTGTAGGAGAATAAAATTCATCAGGTCTTATCATTAACGGTTCCCAGCCTGGTTGTATGATTACTTCGTGAAACCACGCACCATAGGAACAAGTCTTCAAAAGACTGCTCCGGTATGAGTGTAGGAGAGTTCATTTCAATAAATGCACTCTAGAATTGCTGCAAACTACCCTGGAAAACCTGACAAAAAATCAGAATTTTTTGTGGCTACGAAGGTCAGGGCGCAGGTGGCGCTCAAATTTAGCATTGGAAGGGCGTGGGTCGCGCTCAGGTGTAAATCGAGTTACAGTGTTTTGGGTGCAGGGCGCGCTCAGAATTGGTCTTGCTAGGGCGCGTGTTGCGCTCTGTGTGTTCTGAGCAGGATGAAAGGAAAAATAAAAGGAAAAAATTGGAGGTTGAATGTGAGAGATGAAAGTGAGATGTGTGGGTTTTGTGTGGAGGATGAAGGAAGTTTATATAGGGTTTTAGTTTCTAAAATGAATCGACAAGTTGCCAAAAATCTTTAAGGCAATTGCCGGAAATAAAATATTTCCAAAACCTAAAACGGAAACAACCCATATGCATTATTCCAAAACAAACCTAATATCTTTTAGATTGAATTTAGAATAGCAACTTCCTAACTCTTTGAAATTTCATCCTACCACAATATCTAATCATAACCATGCCAATATCGGCAACATTCCCAACAATCATCGCAAAATTACTGCTAAAATTGTGGATCATATAAAAATAATGCTAAAAAAAATAATACCACCCCCAAACAATTTGGGAAGGTAGGATTAACACAAAAATCATTGCATACTTAGACAAGAACCAAATTAAATTAAAATAGAAATTCAAATAACAATTAACTACCGAATTCAAATTTAACTACGGAATTTAACAACCTAACATCCAAACTACTAAAAACAATAAAAACGACATCAACACAACAAATAACAAGAAATCTAGCTACGAGATGATGAAGGGATAAGAATAGGAATTTGAGTGATCAAGAATGGAAAAACCAAACACCCCACCCCCAAACAAATTTTTGAAAACAGGTTTTTGAAAATTTGTTTTAAAATGTGGGTCTTTTAAAGTCAGATTCTCGTAGACTTAATGTGGCGTCAGATTCTCCTAGACTGTGCACACCCCCAAACAAGCAAGAAACTGGGGTGGCACAAAATGGATGATGCGTGGTCAACTATAAACTAATAGTTGAAAGAGTTGGGGGTCTAGCCATAAAAACATGATACTAAATGCACCCAAAACGAATGAAGTTGTATAATTGGAAGCAATCATGTAGAAGAATAAAAAAAAACTTGTGCAACCCATCAAAGAACATATGCAAACCATCATGTTGTAGCTGTGTTAAAGCGTTAGAATGACCCAAAAGATAAATCAGCGATACTTTAGGTGAGAAAGGAATGAAGTATGGATCCTGATGTCTTTTATGAGGCTCAGATGCGGAAAAATAAGACAAACTAGGTTTCTTACTACACTCGGTCAAAGCTTGGCTCTTAACTACAGGAATGGTGTACTCATAGGATAGTGTGCTAGGCAAACACTCTTCATCGTGAGGGTTGAAAAACTTATAGAGGGTCTCTGAGGCAATTGGCTCAAGGGTAAAATCGAGGTTCCTTTAAAATGGTGGGTGAATAGATGACTTAGTTGTGGTAGATGGTTGGATTATATGAGGTGGTAACTCAGGTGGATGGTGGTTAGTTGGTGGTTCATCAGTTGGTGGATCCTCACACGCTCTTAAGAAATCATAGAAATCTTCATCTAGCTTAGCTGAATCCATAAAGTTGTGGTTCGTGGCTTTATCTTTAAGAAATTCATCTATTTCTTCCATTGTTATTTCCTCAGCTGCCAAACTAAATTTTGATTCACATTGCGCTAAATAAGTTACTTCCTCTTTTTCTTGCACATTAACTTGTTCATACCTTAGATTAGAATTGTTAATCTCTATGTCCTCACCCTCTTCCTCTAAAACACTATAAGTATCCTCAATGGTATCATTCAAATGTGTCGAGGAATCATCCAGCCGAGTGTAGTTAGCAAACACAAAGGCCTGGACATGCTCAACAGGAGAGTCCATATTAAGAGAATGCCAATAGTTATCAAATTCTTCCTTCGTCCCAAATTTATAAATATCTTCTAAAGTGTCATCATTATATTCATCGTCAGATGGATCAGTGGGAGTTTTCTCAAAGGCATCGCTCAAATTTGAGTGGTCATCCAAAACTAGTCATAAAGAGTCATCTGCAAGAATTTCCTCATCCACGTGGGGTGTGGAGTCAACATAATGGTTAATGGGAGGGTCATGGGTAGGTAATGGTTCATGAAATTTAGGGTAGGTCTTAACTAGGCCGAATGGTGTGGTTATGGGAATAGGTTGTTCTACTTGTGGGTCGATCTCTGGCAAGGTTGAAAATTCTTTATTAGGTGAGGGGATCATAGAAATCATCTAGGCTATGTTCTGAAGCATAGTTAGGCTCTGAAGCATAGTTTGAGAAATTTGGTCTGGGAAGGGTGGTGAACTAGATGGGTGGGTAATTTCTGGTATGGTGGAAATGTCTTGTTAGTATGGTGTTTGATAGTCATAGTTATTAGCGTTTGAGTGACTCTGGTTGATCTCGTATTGTGATGGGATATATTGAGGTTGAATAAATATAGGACATGAATGGGCGGTGTGGTCTGGATCTGAACAAATTGTGCACGAAAAAGTGTTTGGTTCGTTGTACACACTTATCACAAAACTAGAAGTAGACGACACTGGTTGACTCCCTATATAGTTTGGATGACTAGAAAACTCTTGATTGTATGGGTCACTATAAAAATTTGAAAATTGAGGTTTATAATTATTATTATATCCTATAGTAGGCTCAAACTTTTTATATAATGGGCAATGAGAAGCCCAATGGTCAGGTTTACCACAACATGAACATGGTGAAGGGTTTGCATAATAATCATATAATTGTTGGTCTACATATTGATATGCCATATTGGTTTTACAATTATATTATAGGACAATTAATATGCAAACAAAACTCTAACTATAAATTTGTAGATAGGCATGTACGTTGACGTTTACGATAAACAAGCCTGATTATACTAGAATTGAAACTCCTCTGACAGAAGAGGCGAGGAGTGGAAAAAAGAGTACTTGAATGCCTCCTTGCTACGGGTATGAATAATGTCTTGTATATGCAATCTCAGTGTATTAAAGAAGTTAGAAACACCAAATAACTTGAAGAAATGGAAGTTTGAACTGACCTATGAAAATCGGGCTATCTAGAAGAGGGCGCGGGGTGCACTCAGAATTTGCTTGTGAAGGGTGCAGGTTGCGCTCGTGCCTGAGGCAATTTTCAGTGAGTTGAACGTGGGGGGTGCTCAAAATTTGCCTGTGAAGGGTGCAGGTCGCGCTCGTGCCTAAGGCGATTTCCAGTGAGTTGAGCGCGGGGGGCTCTCACAATTTGCCTGACATGGGCGCAAGTCGCGCTCTTGCCTTTGGCAATGTCCAGTAAGTTTAATGTGCCCAAAAAAATTTGAAATTTTTATAGTATTTTGCTAAGACGTCTATCAAGTAGTCTATAAAATATCAGATCAATCTGAGCTATGAAAGTCCTTCTACTGCCCTTCAAAGTTTGTGAAACAGTTTTCGGACACAATACAAACAACTGAATGGTTACCCAATCAAACCAGAGAAAAATCGCCAAAATGTTAGTAGAGACTTTTGACAGATCTTATTTGTTCCTCTAAAAAGTTTAGAGCAATTGGAGTTCTACAAACCCTACTTATTGTCTGGTGTTCCAGAAATTAAGTGTTTGCAAAACTGCAGAAACACACTGAAAACAATCCACTAGTTAGGTGGTCAAAACAAATCAAAAACTCGTCACATTTTTACTGAAAACTCTTGACTTATGATAGATACTCCTGTAAAAAATTTAAATTTTTTGGAACTGCCTAAGTAACCCTACTCGTCTATTTTTCAAGAACTTACAGTTTCAAAACTGAAATGTAGCACTATAAATATCGTATTAGTTCACTAGGTAAAACAACTAGGAAAAATCTGAAAATATTCCAGTAAACCAACAACACATTAAATATTATGCCTAAACATTTTCAGAATTTTAGAAAATTTAGAAATACCTTTACCACAGTATTCATCACTGTGATCTCGCAATCTTAAGGGAGCATGGGCGCGCTTTGTGCAAGGCAAAAGGGAAAGCGGATTAAAATAACGAATTTCAAGCATGAACAGTAACAAAAATATGAGAAACAAGAAAGAAAAATTATAAGGGTGGGTGGGTAGAGAATGGGGGATTACCCCTTGGATTCAAGCAATTGAATTCTTATCCTGAAAGAGTTTAAAATAGTAGCGGCGCCATTTGATAACTCGTAAAAACTCAATTAGATTACTCTAACCTTATTCTTACGGTATCAATTATTTATTTCCTACTCTCACATATAGATTTATGCAATATATAGAGTACGGAATCGTTCCACTCCTAAATTACCAAGACATAAAGAAATCAATTAATCAACACAAGGAAACAATGGTGAGAGCAATATTTTATAAAGATGAATTTACACTATGAAACTAATTATATGAATTTACTTATAATAATTTAACTAAGCAATTGAATATGAATTGAATAAAATATAGAGAAGAATATGGAGAAGAGATTAGGGGGATTTGATTTTGCTTAAATAAATTCCTAATATGCTAGTGTAGATTATTGCAATCATAACCAATTAAGATTAATTGTGATCCCTAATTATTCATGTCAATCTCTACCAACTAATAAATAGCATGTGAGGAAGTTCAACCCATTCTCATGGCGAATCAACTAACCTACTAGAGTGAACTCTTAAATGCAATAATTTTAACTAACAAATCAAGTCTTCATCCAAGCTTCATCAAACCCCTCTAATGGAGGTTTAGCTAGAATTCATTAGACTATCATTAACATATGAATAACAAGAAAACATAATGAAGAACAATAACTTGACTTTTATTAATCTAATGAAGAATTATCAATGATTCAATAACTAAATTAAAAACGAGGTAATAAAACTAATTAATGGAGTCTAAGCTAATTTATTTTCTAATCTAGGTCTAGCTAATATAAATAATATTCATTCTTGTTCTAACAACTAATAAAATTGAAAACTAACTAGATTAATCTATAAAAACTAATTTAATGAATTAAAACTAATTCTATATTACCAAACTAAATTTTTATGAACTAGAACTAGGTTTAGATCTAGATAACTTAAAAGCTAAGTTTTTGTCTCTTGATATAGAAGAGTTAGATCCCCAAATTCGTGCATGGGCTGAGGAGCCATGTTTTGGGCCGAAAAATCGAGCCCAAAACCTAATTCATTGAATCCAAGACTTCTCATTCTGATCGTATTACTGTAGCGCGAGTTTTCACCAACTTATACTACTCTGATTGAGTCAAGGTCTAAACCATTGGAAAGAGCATTTTGAGCCGGTCATTTTGATATAAAATGGGCCCAAATACGAGGTCTAAGCCCAAATATATGGCCTTTTGAAGTTCTGTTGACTTTTCTTCAGCTTTCTAATCCGGTTTGACTTTCACTTAACAGCTTGATTTGGGCTTTTAAGGGCTTTTTCTCCATGAAACTTGGGCTTTCTTCATAGAACTTTCATAGCAATCACTTTAGCTCCTTTTAGCACCTAATTAGTAACAAATTTACATTTATTCAACTCCAAAGCTTGAAATACTCAAAAGCACGTAATTAGTGATAAACCTATATTATTAATCACATAATTGGTCTAACAGCTATATTGTTAAGGGATTAAAACTACATTTTTGGGCTCTTATCACCAACCTAGCATGCCCAACTCTCTAAACAACTATCACAAACAAATAATAATAATGGAAAGAAAGTAAAACACACCAGAACACAAGATGTAATGTGGTTCAGCCAATAATGCCTACTTCCACAAGAGCTAATCCTTTTATAAGTGTGGGAAGGAAGATTATAATCACTCCTCTCAAGTCTCTCCATCTTACTAGATCACTCATCTCTCCTTACAAGCTTTTCTCTTTGCAAGGGTTCTCTCTCAATTTTGATAGCTCTCAAAATTGGGTTTCTATTCAAGACTTCTTGTTGTTTTTCTTGTGTGTCCTATGTTTTTCCAAAAACCAAAAATTATATTGCAACTCGTGGTTCTGCAGAAATAGAATTCTACCGAAAATAGACTTGAGCATGGGCGCGCCCTTAGACAGGCCATTTCAAGCGTGCGCGCTCCTGCAGTGAATTCGCTCAGAATTCCAGTAGACATGTTTGGAAAAAGTTAAGAAAAAAAACTATCTTCTTCTTTTCTCCAAGGCACCCTTGGGCAAGACCATTTCTGAGCTTTTGCTCACTCAAACTTCTTCACGCAAACATCACCGGATTCTCTCCTTCTTCCTTATGTGAGGGATAACTCCAACAATCTCTCCCTTCCGAACAGTGAGAGGGGATATCTCCATGCAATTTCCAAATCAACAAGAGGAGTATGCTACCATTTTGGCGGTAGCACAACAAACATCAAACTTACCTTTCGGTAAGACTTTGGTCAACATATCTGACCCATTCTTGTCGGTATAGATCTTCTCAATACACAAATGTTTGTCTTTGAGTACTTCTCTAATCCAATGATAATGCACATGTATGTGCTTAGATCTAGAATAAAAACTTGGATTCTTACTCAAATGGATGGCGCTCTGACTGTCACATAGAACTATAAACTGTTTCTGCTTTAGCCCTAGTTCATCGAAGAACCTCTTCATCCATAACATCTTTTTACAACACTCAGTGATTGCAATATACTTGGCTTCTATAGTGGAGAGGGCAACACACTTTTGCAACTTAGATTGCCAAGAAACTGCTCCCCCTGCAAAAGTAACTAGATAACCGGAGGTTTCATCGAGTCAATATCACCTGTCATGTTTGCATCAGTGTAGCCTTCAAGTAAGGGTTTACTCTCACCAAGACACAAACAAGCTTTGGAAGTGTCTTGAGATATATTAATATCCACTTAACACCTTCCCAATGCTCCTTACCCGGATTTGACAGAAATCGACTTACAACACCAACAGCGAAAGCAATATCTGGTCTTGTACACACTATTACATACATCAAGATGCCCATTATGGATGCATAAGGAATCTTTTCCATCTGACTCTGCTCATGCTCACCCTTTGGACATATCTCTTTGGTCATGCGGGCCACCCACCAAAGGATTAACCGACCGGCTTTCCTTGATCCATGTTGAATCTCTTCAACACTTTCTCAATGTAGCTTTCTTGAGAAATGTAATAATACGGAACTTTCTCAAGGACATTTCGGTAATATCGCCATGGCAGTTAATTTATATGGTATAATTATTAATATTTACTTGTTTAATTTATTTGGTTAGTTACACAAATACTTTAGGCTATATTACTATTTGGATTATGTACCATCTGTTACGTTAGTGAGCCTATTCAATTGTACTGGGCTCGTGCTTTATTTCAGGCTTGCTATATTGTTTTGGGCCTTGTCTATTGTTTTGGTTTTTAGGCCTGGACACTTAGAGAAAAGAGGTCGGTAGGAGAGAAAAAAAAAAAAAAAAGAAAGAAAAAAGGTCGGCAGGAGGGAGAAAAGAGGGAGAAAAAAAAAAAAAGAAAGGAGGTCGGCAGAGAGAAGGGACAGAGGCACACCTCCTGTGGGCTGGTACTCCTCGCAGTTAACGCAATAAAGACCCTCATATTCTGCACGTGTTGACGAGGAGTGGAACCAGCAGCAGTGGCAGCGGTAGCAATTTTCTCCCCATGTTCATCCGTGCCCGTAATGAATAGAACTTTCTTTGCCACTAATCTCTGGAAAAACGAGCAATAGCATCAGCAACAATGGTAGTATAAGCACTGCCCATGTGAGGTGGGGCATTTACGTAATAAAGTGGTGTTGTTAAAACAAATGGCTCCTGTTTCTTCATCTGTTTCTATTGACGTTCAAACTACAAAACAAAGATGCTTTCGAACAAGGAAAAAGGTTTTGAGGATGATGAAAGAATCTTGTGTTTGTACAAGTGACTAGTGAAGAATTGAGGAACAATCTCACTGCCATGTCAATGAGTATCATCAAGAGACTTTGACTAATTTGAAGCTGGCTATTAAGAGTACTCAGAAGCTATGTGCTGTTATGCTTGATACAGTCGGCCCAGAGTTGCAGGTTGTCAATAAAACTGAGCAGTCTATTTCTTTTGAGGCTGATGCTTTTGTCGTTCTAACCCCAAACCAAAAGATCAAGAAGCCACTTCAAAGCTATTGCCGATCAATTTCCATGGGCTGCCAAAGCAGTTAATGAACGGAGAAAAAGTTAAAGTGCGGGTCATTTAAATACAACAAATATGGTAGCTAGGAAGCTAGCTGAACATTGGAAGTTCTTCCTGAATCTTTGGTGGTTTAAAAGGCGCCAGGTAAGTAAACTTTAATATTGTATATTGTATACATTAAATTGCATGTACATTAAATTGTATGTATACCTTTAATTACAATTTTTATTCTTGATTTAATGCGATTTATTTATATACAATTAATTAGTTATGTACAATTATATTGATTAAATGTTTTCATTATGTACAGTGGGTTGTTATGATAGGGTTAATTAATTTTATATTAACAACGTATAACGTGTTGTGTTGATTCTGAGTTAGCATTAAACCCGGCTGTTCGGTACTATTGTAACGTTTTTATAAGAAAACATTATTGGCATGTTTGTTTTATTTTATGACGCAGAAACCATAAATAGTTATAGTGGTTTCAATTGGTGATTTGGTTACGGTAGAACCGTTGATAGATGTCAGTATAGAGGCAAGAATAGAACAAAGGGTAGAGAACCCATGTCGCTTTCCTTATCGGAATGACTTAATCCATTCCTATAGATCTTTATATCTCAATATAGTGGAGAACTACGATTGGCTTGATCCCTAAGCGGGTACGTAGGCAGCCACCCGGCTCACCACTTCCATAGGAAAACCCCTATCCCTTTGAAGAACCGGATGTTTTTATATTCTTTTACCGTTATTTAGTTTGGATATAAAAAGTATATAAGTGTACGTGTTATGCATAGAAAGATTAATTTATCTTGAAGGCTAATGCTTTTCTTGGGTTTATGTTAATCGATGCACTTACGATGATTTAATAAGCAAACGGTAAGTTTTTGTAAGCAGCTAAAGGTACGTGTCAACCTTGTCTTTTGTATTCAATTTCTTTTCAAGTTGATTATTATATATTGACTTTGTATCTAATGTTGATCGTCGGAGTGTAAACGGACAGGGACGAACAGGTCCCTCCATATCGAGATCTACAAGGTGATTACATACTAAAGAATCAAGGCGAAACCTTAAAAGGAGCGTCTTGGAATCATATGGGTTGTTAAGTGACCTTAATATCGGTTACAAGTAGTGGCTTCCTATTTCTGTATATTATATTGATTCCTTTTTGGTTGTACCTAAATAATTGCAGCTTGTATTGCATGACTTTAATTTATATATGATGTCATGGAAGGTTGTGCATATATGTGAAATACTGATCTAGGGTAAGGGATCGGTTAGCGGACGTTACCGAATATATTTTGGAAGGTGTTGTGTATATGTTTTAATGGAGTTGTATATATTTGGTTCGCGTTGTATATAGATTGGTTTTGGTTTTCAAACTATGTAAAGTTATATATATAACTTGATAGGATTAATATATGAATATTAGGTTATTCTGTTTTTCAGGTTATGACAGGTTTTAGGTATATGAAATGTTGAGAATACAAAGGAAACTCTGTCGGATTTTTTGTAGAAAAAAATATGTATATGATGGTTTATCGTTAATTTTATATTATTAATATTGAGCGTCGTCTTATTAATGCCTCGTAATCTTTATTTGATTTTGGGGCGTTACAAGAAAGCTACAACTTTTTTACTCTTTCTGTAATGAGTGATCCGCATACCAAGTATCTGCTTTGCTTGACCCAAATCCTTCATCTCAAAAGAATTACTCAAGTCTTTCTTCAGCTTGGATATCTTGTTGATATTCAGGCCAACTATCAACATATCATCCACATATAACAAGAGCACTATGAAATCCCCATCTAAATTTTTTTGAACAAACACACAATAATCGGAAGCTTTTTATAGCCATGCTTCACCATGTTTTGAACTCTTGTAATGTCGGAGAGCCTACTCAAGGTTCTCAGCAACACATAATGTAACATTATTTCATTTTTGCTATCAATACAACCAGTTACCCTTAGCAAAAAAAAAGGATATATATTGGTAATTCACTCATTCACATAGCATATTTTAACGATCATGGTTTCCTAAGGTGATCTTTGTAGTAACAGTGTAATACGTAACCTTTTTCAGAACTTGATAGGGCGACTTGGATCATGAGGGGCTCTATATCACTCTGTGCATGTGGCCTAGCCGCATATCTTACTATCTTAGTTGTGGTTTTGACGACGCAAATGAATACAAATTCAATATGCATTACCAGAATGAATATCTTTGTAAGGATTATATTATCACTTTACTTATGCTGCTACTCTGCTGAATTTTTGGCAAATTGTTCTGCATTATTTATTCGATAAAATTCCAGAAAGAGTTCATATACTTTTTATTTTATCACCACCTTTCCTAGATATTTCCAAGGTGAAGATGAATCTTCTGCAAACAAATGCACTTTTACAAGATTTTTTCTCAATTCTAACATTATGTTACGCATTCTCTCATAATCATTCTAACTAGGCAGAAATATTGGTGAAGGGCAGAGCAGGCAATGTCAGATTTTTTTTTCTTCCATTGAGTCGTTGATGGTGAAAGAATAATGTGCAAGAAGTTGTGCCACCGGTGATGCAAGAACATTTGTAAACAGGTTTGAATTCATAAAAAGATTTACTTATGTGAATATATTGTGGTTGGTTTCATAATTGTAGAACTGCATTCATGATTGTACAGACCTCAATCTCATTATACTTCTTACATGTTTTGTAAGTAGCTACATGTATTTATTCTGATTAGAGCATCATCAACGCATTTTCATTTTTCATTTCCAATGTGACAGTTGACAATTTATTTAGCAATTTTCGTCACTAACACGTTGTCAAAACATCGTTTTGATTTTAACAATTGTCAAATCTGGACCCAAAATGGTGAAGAATATAGAAATGTCTCGCACGGGACAACTTGACCCATCCAAGAGTGGGACGGCCGTCCAGCATTTTTTTGTTTTTTTTTAATAAAAAATTCAAACAGTTCGATTTTGTACCGTTGGAATTAACTGCTATATTTAGTTCCGTTGGACTGGGCCTATATATATTACATATTTGCTTAACTCATTTTTCACCAATTCACTTTATCTTCTTCTTTCTTCTTTTATTCTTCACCAAAATCACAAAATGTCTTCACAAAGGTCTAGAGGTAGAGGAAATAGAGGTGGTAGAAATAGTGAAAACCAAAGCCAAAAAAACAACTAACATACCTATGTTCAAGGTCGTTCAAAAAAATTCACAACTGTAGAAGATGAAATTTTATGTCATATAGTTGGATTTTTATTTCAGAAGATGCAGTTGTTGGAATGGGCCAAAATAGGCATGTTTTTTTTTTTTTTGAAAATTGTTGATGAAATGAACAAGCGTATGAGCCAACTTGGTCATGTAGGGCAACCACGAACTGGTGGATTGGTTCAAGCGCGTTTTCACATCATCCAACATACGGTAAGTTTATTTCAAGGTTATTATGATCAACAATTGAGAATGAATGCTAGTGGTACTAATGCGGATGATACAATGTTACGAGCTCGTACTATTTTTTTAACTGTTCAAAAGGAACAATTTAAATTTGAGCATTGTTATTGAATTTTAATTTTAAGTTCAAAATGAAATCATTTCTATCAAGCTAGAAGTGATAGTAGTTCAAAAAAACAGAGAACCACTTCTAGTAGTGATGTTAGTGGTGGCATCAGTGGTGGATCAACCGTTAACAATATTGGAATAGCCAATATTTCGTTAGATGAAAAAAGTCAACCATCGAGGGAAGTGCCCGGATCAGAAAAACGACCAAAGGGAAAAAAGTTTAAGAAAAGAGATGCTGATGAAGTTGTGTAACAAATAGCACAAACTTTGGAGGAGGTCAGAGACAATTAACTTACAACTGCAAAATATCTGCAAGAACAAACAGAGCTAAAACGACAAATGTTCCTCTCAATGAAAAAGGAAAAAAGAAGATGGAATATTGAGGCTTGAAGCACAGAAATAACAAGATATCATGATGTTTGATCTAAGCAAGTTTAGCGGTATTCAACTGACATTTTGGGAAGCTAAGCAAGCAACTATCTATCGTAAGTGGGTTGAATGAGAACAAGGTATTCCTGCTACTCCTTCTATTCCTAATTATACAACCTCTTCTACTCCATACATTCCAACTCCTCCTAGTCCATACATTCCAACCCATCATTCTCAACAGTTTGGATTTTTTTCTTCTTCTAGATCAACAAACAGTACTAGTCAGTCTCGTGGTAGGCGACCACGCTCTCCCAATCCATTTCTGAGGGATGAAAATGAAGAATATGAAGATGGTGATTTTTAGTTATAACGTTTTTAATTCCAAGCATGTTGTAACGTTTTTAATTTTAAGTATGTTTTAACGTTTTTAATTTTAAGTATGTTGTAACGTTTTTAATTTCAAGTATGTGCAAATCTTATTCAACAAATCACAATCTTATTTAAACAAAACAAACTTGATGAAAGTACACTTAACAGAAAATACCAAAAGCACACTTAGAAAACACAGTTAACAGAAAATTCAACAAAGACAAATCAAACTTAAACAAACAAACTTATTAGTTGTTCCTTTGGTTGTGGCATGCACCATAACGTGCCCAATGATGTTCAACCAGAACATTCTTCAATTGTTGATTAGTAGCTCCACAACAAATATTTAATGTCCTGGCTACCATGGATATGCTTTGCACAAACAGATGGTCATTACTTTGCATCTCAACTTCATGCCACAACCGTTCATCTGAAGGTGATTTCCACTTTGGAAGTTGTACATTATGTTCATTCTCAACAATCATGTTGTGAAGTATAATACATGTCTTCATTATATGGGATATAGCTCCTATGTCCCACTGACGAGCAGGCCTGCTAACAATTGCAAATCTAGTCTGTAAAACACCAAAACCATGTTCCACATCATTACGAGTTGCTTCTTGCGCTTTTGCAAAGTTAGTATCCATGGGAGTAGCAGGAGATGGGATTGTTTGAATCAGTGTAGCCCATGGTCGATATATTCCATCAGCAAGGTAGTATCCCATGTTGTAAGAATTGTTATTAACTTGATAAACACAAGCTAGAGCTATTCCTCTGACTAGATTATCAAATAAATAAGAATTATCTAACACATTAAGATCATTACACGATCCAGCCATTCCAAAGTATGCGTGCCAAAACCATAGCTCCTGGTCTACAACTGCTTCCCAAATCACAGTTGTTTTTCTAGCATGGCCCAAATGAGTTCCATGCCACACAGTTGGACAATTTTTCCATACCCAATGCATACAGTCTAAACTACTCAACATACCTGGCCAATCACGTTCTTCACCTACTGCAAGCAAGCGTGTTATATCTTCTTCCGTTGGGCTTCTCAGGTACTATTCTTCAAAACAGTTGAAAACTGCATTGCAAAAATGATGAAGTGATTCTCGGGCCGTACTCTCAGCAAGTTTTATCCAATACGTGATCCATTGAATCAGTTGGATAGCCATAAGCAAGCATCTATATTGTAGTTGTCATTTTTACCAAACCCGAAACCCCAGGCAAACCAAGAACATCACAAGAAGGCTTCAAATATGAAGTCCAGTTCCTCTATAACCGGGTACAGAGATGAATCTCTGTAACCGTCACTACACCATAACAGCTTTTTTGTGACACTAGGTTTTTCTCGTTTGTGACGCCAAATTGGCGTCAGGAATTTTGTGACGACATTTTGGCTTCACTAAATTGCTAAAGCCGTCACCAATAATTAGAGAATTATTTCAATTAAATGTTGTGGAATTTTACTAAATAAAGTGACGGCAAAAGACCGTGAAGAACGAAAATTACAATTAAAGGACCGGGTTTTCTCGAAAAAATTAAGACCCAAACACTGCTCTCTCACCCCAGTGCCCATCTATCTCATCTTTCTTCACCACTCTCTCTCAACTTCCCACCACTACCTCTGAAAAAGATACATAAACCTAGAAATGATGGTTGGTCAGTCACCGTTAAACGATTGAAGTATTTCTTTACTGTCAAACCATTAAACGATTGAAGTATCTGAGGGCAAAGATGCTGAAGAACGAGCTCGAAGATGTGATTGATTTAATGGAGAAAGGTACTTACGCCATGAAAGTTTGTGATTAATTTGAAATCAAGTTAGGGTATTCAAATTTCTAATTTACTTAGTTTGTTATTCTAGTGTAATCTAGTTTGAATTCATTAATGTCATGTGAAAAATTGTAACTTTACTGTCTTGCGTGATTGATTGAATTCGGTCAATTTATGTTTACTTTCGTGTTATTGCAACAGAGAACTCCAATAACTCAAAAATGGGAGCAGTTGTGGCATCAGCTACAGAGCTCTTAGCATCAAATTGTCTTGAAATTGCAGACTCAGCCAGTGCAGATCATGATCAGGTGGCTTCCGTTGTAAGGTCGGCTGTTGGCGTTTGATAAGTGCTCAAAAAGTGTTATTTAACCCTCAATTATGCCTCTTGTTTAGCCATCTTAGTGGACTAATAGTGTTTATAAGTTGTGTTTTAAGATTCTACAGGTGAAAAAGAGAGTTTTGTAGAATATTAGAGAAAATGGGATAAAACGAAGCAATTCGGAGCATTAAGGATCACATGGGAGACCCGTGGACAATCATGGAGAAGGCCAAGGAATTGGAGCTGTTAAAGATGCGACTTGGACCTATTTTAAAGTCTATTTGGAAGCCCAAGGCCAAATGATTCGTTGCTTGGACCAAAGCCCGCAAAAGAGGATAGAAGGATAGAAGCGTAAGAGAAAATGGGCTTATCGTGCGGGGCGATGTATCGAAAGCATCAGACGCATTGATTGCGTCTGGGACGCATATATTGAGCGTCCAAACGCATTGATTAAGTCTAGGACGCATGAATAATGCGTCCAGACGCATGAATCGACACTGTAGCCAATTCCTTCTCAGTTTTGAAGACGAAGTCGGACTCTGGAAAAAGTCTATTTGTATTAGGAAACAAATGACGGTTTGGAATGCTTCTAGAGCTCATTGTAACCCCTATAAATAGAGGACCTAAGTGCCTCATGTAATTTGCCAATTCACTTATATTCTTGTCTCCTTAACTTGAAGAGAGAAAGATTAATAATAAAAGATCGGTTTTAACTAGCTGAGTCTTAATAAATTAGTCTTTCTAGTCTTATGTTCTTCGACTCTTCTTCTTCTCGTTCTTTGTATTCTTCCTTCTTTATGGAAGGCTAATCTTCTCCTTCAAGGGAGAAGATGAAGCCAGTACTTAAGGTTTAATAATTCTTTTGATTCATGGTGTTCTTCAATCAGGTTAGTTCTTTATGTTTGTAGTTATTAGTTCCATTGCCCACACCAGGGGATGGAAGTATAGAATAGGGTTTATGTTTTGCAATATTAATATCATGCTAGTGTTCTTTACTTTTCTTCTAGTAGTATAGTTTTTTAGAGTTAGGGAAGTATTCTTTGTGTTGCCTTAGAAGGGGGTAGCTCGGGGAGTGGTGCCTTTAGGGGAAGTATTCTTTGTGTTTGCCTTAAGTGGTGATTCATTGAGTGGCCGCCCTATTAGGAAGTACTCCTTGATGTTGCTCTTGGTAATATATTGAATGGCTGCCCGAGCTTACATAAAAGGAAAGAAGATATTAATAGCATAAACATATGAACAACCTTAAGTAGAGTTAATTGTTAACGATGTTTCGTCCAAGAGTGCATCGGCAATCGCTCGATTGCCTAATTGTAGTCTACTTGTAAGAACAACCATGAAGCAGAAGGTCATAGATCAAAAGTATTGGTAGATTCTAATCTCTTGAATTCCCTCTCTTATAAATTCTCAATAGTTTAGTTAGTTTAGTATTTAAAATCTCTACAATCATAGTTTTTAATCCCTCAAACCCCCTTTCCAGTCCTGTCCTTCACATAACATACACTTAAAAGTGGAACGATACCCTACTCATCCTTTACTTATTGAAGGATAATTAGGTTTTGATACGCTTTTATTTGTTCAACGGCCATCATACATCTACATCATCCATACACATCTACACACACAAAAAGCGGCAAGTGTCAATAGCGCCGCTGCCGTTTTAAGTTGTTTATGTTTAACGTTTTCTTTCAAGATTAGAATTTTGGATCTTGAGGTAATTTTAGCCGCATCATCCATCCTTTTAAGAAAGAAAGAAGCTTGAAGGACATCTCGAAGACAAGATCTACCATCCAGGTTAGTCGAATCTTCATTCTTTTTATTGCTTTCTTAGTATAGTTGCATCATAGTTTAGTTTTATTGCTTTCTAGTATAATTGCATTTAGGATCTTTTCAACAATTGAAGTTGTAAGCCTACACAGCAAAAAATCAAACTCTAGTGTTTCTTGTCTGAATCTTGACAAACGGACTATCGATGCGTGGGCGGTGGTACTTAAGCAATCCAAGTGATTCACCATAACCCTAGAAGAGACGACTTTTAGACAACGGCGATATACTTAGCTGCAAAGCCCAACCAAGTTGAAGAAAAGTAGTTTTACATTCTAGTATAATTTAGAATAGTTGCATAGTAGGATAGTGTATTGTTATTTTCGCATAGAATTTCCTAGTGTATGCCCCGTCGTCCATATCATCGTCTAGTAAGAACACAACAGTGGACAAGGTTTAACAACCGACTCACAAAAATACTAGACGAGATTGATACAATGGCCGCAAGCAATGATGGAGGTGTTTTGGACACCAATAATCTTGAAGCTATCCCTCCCATGCAAACACAACAGAGGAAGAAGCTGAGTGATTTCTATTCACCAATCATTGGAGACCCACCAAGCAGTATTGTTTTTCCAGAGACAGAAGCTAACCAGTTTGAACTTAGAACATCAGTAATCTCTATGCTTCCAAAGTTCAATGGTTCAGACAATGTTCAGCCTTATGTTTACATGAACAAATTTCTATCAGTCCTCAGAACTTTCAAGAACCAGAATATCAAGGATGAGAGTATCAAGTTAATTCTTTTTCCACTCTCACTTTCGAAGGTAAAAGCATCCGAATGGTTAACTGCTGCCGCCGATCAATTCAATCAACAACCGGGAGAAGTTAAGAACAAAGTTTATGAACAAGTTCTACCCACCCCGAGAAGACAGTCTGCAATCCAACAAGCCATCGCAATTTCAAAGGGAAGGTGGTGAAGAATATCATCAAAGCCGGAGAAATTCAATAATCTGCTAGTCTCATGTCCACATCATGGTTATGATGATAAGAGCACACCGGCTCATTTTTTTTTCGAGGACTTTCTACTATGAACAAGCAGATGATATAGTCAATGCATCAAGGTAAGTTTACATCATTGGATGGAGAGGAAGCCTACAACTTTCTCGAGAATTTAGTGAAGACACTCAACAATGGAGTACTAGCCACGGGACGTAGCTAGAGTGGAGGGTGCCAGAAGAAATTTGGCAACCAAATTCAAGAAGACCCAAATCAAGCAATGCTATCAATTATGGCAAGCCTATCAACAGGGACTTGAAAATCTGAACAAGAAGTTTGATCGGGTTCTCCATGAATCCTCCAAAACCAAACAATTTCCAAGCTAAACCTCACCATCCAAGCCTTGTTATACCATTTGTGAGCTATGTTACGATGAAGGCCATACCAATCAAGAGTGTTTGTACTATCCGATACTAATGCGAGGCATGTAGTATCAACTCTTTAGGAAGAAATAACCCGGTTCAATCGTGGACGTAATTATTGGAAGCCACAAAATACAAATCGAGGAATTGTCCTCCGAATTTCAAAATCATCAAATCGGTTCGAATAACCATTATCGGTTCCAAAACCGCCCGGAACCATACAAAATCAACATATCATACGGAACCCGGCAATACCAAACCAACACAAACAGAGAGTTAGTACCAGATCTTATGAGTGGATATATTGCCCTACGCTTCGGTCGAAAGCAAAGCGGTTATTCCACATCCGGAAGAAGCTATCACCACCATTGTCAATGAAATGAAACGGACAAATCAAAGAACCCCCGTAAGTTGGAGAATAACTTTAGTGTTATTCAAGGCCGATAGGGCAAATCGCTGCCTTTGATGAGAGAGATCAAAAGGAGCATTACAAAGCCGGTAGGAGCCAAATCCGAAAAGGAAGAGGTGTCCCGCAGGTGGATAACACGGATATTACTCGACCGAATGCCCAAGTTAATTCTCACCACTCGAGGTCGGGCAAGAAAGTTGATAACGAGGATTGTCTATGAACCAGGGGAAAAGATTCTCATGGAGCCTAAGGTAACTTATGTCCCCACCATCCCACCCATTTCTAACATTCCGGATATATCTAGTGTTGTGCAACCTCTTTGAGAAACTGCAAAAAGAAGTTGAAGGAACTCACTGTGGAATTAAGTAAGAAGAAGCCATCACGAGTGACTCCACTGTCACTCCCACTATTTGTTACCAAGCCAACTCAAGCCGAAAGAAGAGAACCGATATTGAAGAATCCGCCAAAGACCGTTTCCTTTTGAAACTAGTGAATACCGAAAGGATGACCCGGTCTAAGGAGATTTCATGATGTATTTCAGAATTTACAGATTAATATCCCATTTAAATTTGCCATCAAGCAAGTTCCCTCATATGCCAAGTTCTTGAAATATCTAGTAAAGAAGAAGACCAACATTCGAAAGAAGCTTTTATCGCCAAAGATGTTCATCGTACTCTCTGAATCTATCGGTTGTGGAAACCGAAAGATCTTGGAAGTCCAACTGTTACATGCAGAATTAGAGATTCTTTGGAGGAACAAGCTTTATTAGATTTGGGTGCCAGTGTGAATCTTCTTCCATATTTCGTCTACGAGAAGTTGGGCTTGAAGGATCTAAAACCGACTGATGTTACTTTACAGTTGGCAGATAGATCAATGAAGATACCTAGAGGACTCATTGAAGACGTCATAGTCAAGATCAAAGACTTCTATTATCCGGTTGATTTCATAGTACTAGACACAGAACCTACATCTGGTAGGCAGATACCAATCATTCTAGGCAGACCATTCTTGACCACTGCAAATGCACTCATCAACTGTCGAAACGGTAATATGACGTTATCCTTTGGTAATATGAGAGTCGAAACCAATATTTTCCATACGTTACAGCAACCACAGGAGGTGTGTACTGTGAATGAGGTATGCATGATTGAAGCGTTAGCACAGGATTATCTGACTCATTCATATCCTGCTGACGAGTTATTGAAAGCTCTGACAGACTCAGATTGTGAGGAACTTAGTGTTGAGTCAATCAATGCGATTTTGGATTCATCAACTATCATGGATGACATCAAGTTCAAAGAAAAGCTTGAATAGCCTATGCCTAATGGACCATATAAAGAGTTTAAGAAGGAGCCGCCTAAGCTAGAATTGAAGCCTTTGCCGTCTACACTCAAGTATGTTTTCTTGGGAGATTTGGGAACCTACCCAGTAGTCATTGCATCAGATTTGATTGAGGAGCAGAAATCCAAGTTAGTAGCACTTTTAAAGGAACACAAGTCAGCTATAGGTTAGACAATTGATGATATCAAGGGGATCAGCCCTATGATAGTTCAACATAGGATTCATTTGGAAGAGGATTCCAATACTTCTAAGCAACCACAGAGGAGGCTTAATCCGAAGATGAAGGAAGTAGTTCGAGAAGAGGACGTCAAACTCATTGATGACAGCATTATCTACCCTATTTCTGATAGTCAATGGGTTAGTCCAGTTCAAGATGTGCCGAAGAAGTCCGGAACCATAGTAATCGAGAATGAGAACAATGAGTTGATTCCAACCAGGATTCAGAATGGATGGAGAGTTTGCATCGATTACAGGAAGTTGAATAGCGCATCGAGGAAAGATCATTTTCCATTGCCTTTCATCGATCAAATATTTGAAAGATTAGCTGGACAAGCTTCCTACCGCTTTCTTGATGGTTACTCAGGATACTTTCAGATCCATATTCACCCTGAGGACCAAGAGAAGACATTCACATGTCCTTTTGAGGATTATGCGCATCATCTCTCCTTAGTCCTTAAACGTTGTTGTGATACCAACTTAGTTCGAATGGGAAAAGTGTCACTTCATGGTAAAGGAAGGGATATCTTTGGAAGGAATTCTAGTAGATCGGCGAAAATGTCTACGAGGAAGTAAGCATGTTGTCGAAAGATCAGTTTTGAGATGGAAACCTAAGTATTCCCCACCTGTTAGTTTATGGGATTTACTCCCTGTTGACCTTCAAAGGAAGATTATTTGTATGGCTCATGTAGGGTTTGGTAAAAGTCCATTTGCACATAAGAGGAGAGTGCGTAAGCTAGGTTGCTGTAAGAATTGCCATTCTAAAACTTGTCCTGGGTTACAGCCATTAAGAGAAAATTGTTGGTACAAGGTATACTTTTGTCAATCACATGCTGAGAGAGATCAGAAGAATTCCTACAAAGTGGAACCGAGTGGGTGGGAGTACTAGTCTTGAGGATCTGACTTTAAAAGACTCACATTATGTCTTGAGGATCTGACTTTAAAAGACTCACATTACGTCTACGTCTTGGGAATCTGACGTAAAAAGACCTAAAAATTTGTTTCTTGAACTAATTCTGATATTCGGCATCAATGGTAATATCCTACCTTTTTCTCATCCATTTCATTTACTTCTTTATACATTGAGGTCAATGCATGCATAAGTAGGGAGAGGGTGTACTTGAGAAATGAATTTCGAAAATTAGTTTTCAAAAACAAAAATATTTTTGTTTCTATATCAGTAGCATGAGAAAAATGAATTTTTATGATGAGTCTGGGATATATATTCTATACTGCTTAGTGTTGAGTTTGATAGATAGTTGATATTATTGATTTCATTACCGCTTAGACTATTTATTATGCTCGGACATAGTTCTTATTGATAGAATTCTTTATCAAGGCACCACCATAATACTTGGTCAGTTTTGTGTACTTTTGCTAGAAGAGAGATGTAAACCCCTAGTAAACTAGAAGTAGAATTTTTAGACTTAGCCCGTGAGACTTGAGCTTTATACCCATTCTTTGGAGAGTTCTTATGAAAAATCCGAGTCTTAGTGACTCAACATCTTTCAGTTCTTTATGTCGTTGTAATATAGTCTTATTATTCGTTAATTTGGTTAATCACGAAGTGACATCAACTGGGGAGATAGCCATTAGGTCTTGTAGTCTATTCGAAATAGAGTATCATACTGATAAGTCAAGTAGTGAACCCATTCAGCCTTTATCCCACCTAGTAGGACCATCATGTTAAACCCTTTTGAGCCTTACAATAAGCCATTTTCTTTCATAAAACCCTTTACCCGTCACCCAACTCCAGACAAGGAGTATAACCAAAATCTTTATCAACCATACCCATATGTTTCTGAGGATACGAGGGGCACAAAGAGGAAGAAAGACCACAAAAGGAAGATTACAATGAAATATCAGAGAGATACAATGAAGTCCATCATTCTGATCAAAGTGAAAGAAGCTAGTGGAAAACAAGCATATCCAGTACTAATCAAGGATATACCACTAAGTCTTTAAAAAAAAAAAAAAAAAAAAAAAAAAAAATGGATGGAAAAGCTAAGACAAAGGAAGAATTTTCTCTGCAATACAGAATTTGAAGAAATATTCCAAAGAAAGAAACAAAACCCTTAGTGTTTTTCAGAAACAACCTTAGAATCTTTTTTACCTTTCCTTCATAAACCAATACCCAAGCCAAGTTACAACCCATGACTTATCGCTACAGTATGGTACGAAGTCTAGAATAGGTGAGAGGATGCTAAAGTGAATGACCCGACACTTCATATGTGATTGACATTCTTTCCATGAGACTACTTTTATTCAGAAGTCTATTTTTCAAGGTAGTATGTGGGATGTTCGTATGCATTATTCTTTTCCCCACATATATGAGGTAAAATAGTATACCATCTTCTGAGAGATTCTTTGTTGAGAGTATGACTGGTGAGGATTGAAAGTCAAGATTATCCGTCTAAAGGTAAACTAGGGATTCTGTTTCTTGGATAGGAGAGTATAGATAATTGACTAAGTACACACATAAGCCTTGATTGAGATTTTTTGTCAATTTTTACTATCTCTCATCATAATCTATGAGTCTTTGCAGCAATGTAGTTAGCAATGAAGATTGTCTATTGGAGTAAGCACTAAGTGGGTAAGGAATTTCTCTCTCTGAAAAATACAATCATTCTTGAACATGCTATTGATTGATTTTGTGGGTATATCACCTGAAAACCCTCACAAGACTATAACTCGTCCTTTTTGGGGAACTTAAAGGTTTAAAACCTTGTTGCATATGGTAAATGCAATCGCGATGCCTGCGAAAATGAGTTAGGATTTTATTTTTGTTATTAGGATGTGATTTTGATCACTTATCTATTTTTTTATCTTATTTGCTAAGAGACTAGCAAAAGGCTAGTTGGGAATTGTGATAAGTGCTCAAAAAGTGTTATTTAACCCTCGATTATGCCTCTTGTTTAGCCATCTTAGTGGATTAATAGTGTTTATAAGTTGTGTTTTAAGATTCTACGTGAAAAAAGAGTTTTGTAGAATATTAGAGAAAATGGGGTAAAAAAGCGAAGCAATTCGAGCATTAAAGATCACATGGGAGACCCGTGGACAATCATGGAGAAGGCCAAGGAATTGGAGCTATTAAAGATGCGACTTGGACCTATTTTAAAGTCTATTTGGAAGCCCAAGGCCAAAGGATTCGTTGCTTGGACCAAAGCCCGCAAAAGAGGATAGAAGGATAGAAGCGTAAGAGAAAATCGGCTTATCGTGCGGTCGATGTATCGAAGGCGGGCCAGACGCATTGATTGCATATGGGACGCATAGATCGAGCATCCAGATGCATTGATTAAGTCTGGAATGCATGAATAATGCGTCCAGACGCATGAATCGACACTGTAGCCAATTCCTTCTTAGTTTTGAAGACGAAGTCGGACTCTGGAAGAAGTCTATTTGTATTAGGAAACAAATGACGGTTTGGAATGCTTCTAGAGCTCATTGTAACCCCTATAAATAGAGGACCTAAGTGCCTCATATAATTGGCCAATTCACTTATATTCTTGTCTCCAGAACTTGAGGCACAGAGAGATTAATAATAAAAGATCGGTTTTAACTAGTTGATTCTTAATAAATTAGTCTTTCTAGTCTTATGTTCTTCGATTCTTCTTCTTCTCGTTCTTCGTGTTCTTCCTTCTTTATGGAAGGCTAATCTTCTCCTTCAAGGGAGAAGATGAAGCCCGATGTTTAAGGTTTAATGATTCTTCCGATTCATGGTGTTCTTCAATCGGTTAGTTCTTTATGTTTGTAGTTATTAGTTCCATTGCCCACACACCAGGATGGAAGTATAGAATAAGGTTTATGTTTTGCAATATTAATATCATGTTAGTGTTCTTTACTTTTCTTCTAGTAGTATAGTTTTTAGAGTTAGGGAAGGTGTTGCCTTAGAAGTATTCTTTGTTTGTTTTGCCTTAAGTGGTGATTCATTGAATGGTCAGCCTATTAGGAAGTACTCCTTGATGTTGCTCTTGGTAATACATTGAATGGCTGCCCGAGCTTACATAAAAGGAAAGAAGATATTAATAGCATAAACATAGGAACAACCTTAAGTAAAGTTAATTGTTAACGATGTTTTAGATCCAAGAGGGCATCGGCACTTTCTCGATTGCCTAATTGTAGTCTACTTGTAAGAACAACCATGAAGCAGAAGGTCATAGATCAAAAGTATTGGTGGATTCTAATCTCTTGAATTCCCTCTCTTATAAATTTTCAATAGTTTAGTTAGTTTAGTATTTAAAATCTCTACAATCATAGTTTTTAATCCCTCAAACCCCCTTTCCAGTCCTGTCCTTCACATAACATACACTTAAAAGTGGAACGATACCCTACTCATCATTTACTTATTGAGGGATAATTAGGTTTTGATACGCTTCTATTTGTTCAACGACCATCATACATCTACATCATCCATACACATCTACACACACAAAAAGAGGCAGTGTCAGCGTTAGAACCCCAGAGGATCTTATGACTCTTATTGCTGCAACTGCAATAGGTAACTCCACTTAATTGCTTAGTCTCTTGTGGACTTTTCTGAACAATTATGGCATGTAAAACTTCTCATTTTATTGAAGAAAAGAACTACTTTTGTGAATGCTTCACACAACCGGTAATTGATAATTAACCGGTGGTACAATTTTCTATTGCTAAAGCTTTTTACGAGGAGCTACTGACCGAAAAGCAAGACTGCCAAAAGAAACAAGGAACAATGCAACCATTATTCCCTATGAAAGGGGTCTTACAGAGATTTGTCATTCTGAACTGGAAATCATGGATTCTCCCTGCAAGGGAGGATTACTTCTTCGGACACAAACAGGTACTATTTTCACGATAACGGTATTAGTTTTCTCACACTTTCTGAAAAAGGGGAAAGAAGTTTCCTGAGAATGAATTGAGAACTGAGACATACATGTATACAGTAGTTAATGAAATGTTCATGCTAGGCTAGCAATCCAGCATATAGGAAGTGTGGCTACCATAAATTACATCTCTTGTGAGATTCCATAATAGATGATGATCTATACTTTCTTAGTGGAAGGTTGACAATAAATTAATTGTGTAAAGATATTTAGAGTGGTAACATAATTAGAGTATTACAGCAGAGAATTTTTTTGAAGAGACGATTCTCTGAGTAACATTGGGCAAGATTTCACTTAATGGCTTAAATGAGTATTCTGCTTGCGTTATATGTCTTTGCAAGTATTAAGTGGAATCTTAAATATTCAATCCATTCATGAAACAAATAATGGAGTTGGCTAACTCTTGGCCGGACCGTAGTACTTGTTATTTACATTCCTATTTATCGTGGTTATCATCAGATCACTGATATCGAATATGGAGCAAACCAATCTTGTTACTTTTCTAGTTGCATCTCTGGTTTTGAATGAATAATTATGATCAAATTATCGTTATCTTTTTCATTTCTTACTGCTTTAGGTCAAATAAATTTTTGCATTGGCAGTCTTGTATGTTTTTGTCCATTTGTATTTTAATTGTCTTAAGGAATCAAGTTTCCTGCATTGCCTTGTTTAGTTTTTTCTATACCCATAAAAAGACATTGCTATATATCAGATCAATTGGTATAGGCGCTATATATAACACAGTACAAGTTTCTGTTTTCTAATCTTATTCTACTGATTTGTGTTTCCTCTTTGCACGGATAGGTTACCTTAAAACAGTTTTTGTGTCTATTCACATTAACTCCTTTAACTAAACCAGGGGAAAATGTCATATGTGTCTAGGGAGCAGGGGTTTGAAGTTGTTGCTAGACATAATCCAACTCTCCACCATTCACTCATGGCAACTAGTTGCACTCGAATGCTAGCCTCAATAATACCTAGATGTTTACTTCAATATGTTTTACTTACATATATATATATATATATAACTTTAAATATATATATATATATATATATATATATATATATATATATATATATATATATATATATATATATATATATTTTTTTTTTTTTTTTTTTTTTTTTGGTTTGCAAAAGATTATTGAGTCTGGTTAGTTTTGAGTTTAGACGCATATACGAATCATGCTTCTAGTTGTTGAAAAGTTATTTGAGGTTTTTTGTTTTGAGATTTTCAATCATTATTGCAAGATAGTAAGAGTTCCTCAAACATAAACTGTGAAAGGAAGATTTTCTAGGAAAAAAAGTTGATTGTGTGAATAGACTGGGTTGATCTGCACCTCAAGTTCTGAGCGTGTCACAGCTGAGTCGCTAGTGTGCCTAGTGGCACTTTCAGCTTTTGACTACATAGCTCAGCTTATCTTTACAATTTTTCTAGTCATCTTTTGAGTGTTGCAACTCAGCTTTCTAAGTATATTATGTCCTTAAAGATTCCTTCAAATTCTGTCATAATTTTCTTTTTAAATTTCTTTTATGCTACTGTTTAGCTAGTCTTCAAAAGCTTGATGAACAGCCTGAATGGTTGAAAGGAGGAAAACTTTGAGATTATCAGCTTGAGGGCTTAAACTTTCTAGTTAACAGGTATGCTATATCCACCTTTCAAGAGTGATGTATAGGTAATTAGCAACATCCCTAGTAATATGGTAATCAGTGGTTTGTTTGTGACTGTTGGAGAAATGATACAAATGTAATTCTTGCTGATGATATGGGTCTTGGCAAAACTGTTCATTCTATTTCCATGCTAGGTTTTCTTCAGGTACGATCTTTAGGCTCTTTATGATATGGTTTTTAACCTTCAGTTATACCCTTTTTTTCTCAAGAATATCTTCTTTTGAATTTTCTGTAGAATGCTCAACAAATCCATGGGCCTTTTCTTGTTGTTGTACCACTGTCGACTTTGTCCAACTAGGCAAAAGAGTTTAAAAAGTGGCTCCCTGAGTTGAATGTTATTGTATATATTGGAAATCATGCAAGTCGAGAGGTAGGCAATGTTTTGTATGGTGATATATATGGCTAGTTGCAAACACATTGTTTTTCTCAAGCTTCTGTTGCGAGATAATTGTAGTAAGTAGTTGCTACTTCTATGCTTAGTTTTTTGCTAAGTTTCTGCTTTACTTTGGGGTTCCCATGGTCTCTGCTAGCGGACCTCATAATCTGTAACTAGTGCTCAGGTTAGCCGTGGAGGGTAGCAAGGGGCAATGGTAGTTTAGGACATTCTTTATGTGATCTTTGTGTGTCTCCATGAAATTTTGTTTTAAGGATAAAAAACGAACAAGAAAAAGCAAATTAAATTGTGTGATACACCATCTTATTAATGTAAGCCAGTTTCCATGTCTTATGTTTCCATGTCTTATGACACCAAGCTATATACTAGAAGGTAGAGGCAGTACACGTTTAGTTGTATATATGTCATCTTGTTGTTCATATAGCTTCTAGGGCTAAAGAGGCTCCCATAGGTGCTTTACTGTGTATTAATGTTGTGTTGTCAAATAGTAATGGCCTATAGCTTCTTTGATATCCTAGTGGCATGGCTACCTTCTTGCTATGTTACTAATTTGGTAGACTAGAAACTGTCACTTATTTTTAATTAGTATAAGTGAACCTATTATTGTATATATATCTTGATAAGCACCCAAAACTCTAATATGAAACCCCATTGAGACATATAAATTTGGTTAATTATGTGTTTAATAATCATGAAATAAATATATTTTCGTACTTTTGCAGGTATTCGCAGTAAACATGAAAATATTGGTTAAACCTGCGTTAAAGCACGGGGAACGACGTATATATGAATTCTTCCAAATCAGCCATGTAAAGCCCAACAAATCTGCACAGAAGTATCAAACTTCCAAAGCTCCTACCTCTTGAACCAGGACTCCGAATGCGACAAGTGAGCTGCTCAGACAATCAGGGCGATGAACTCTACGCATAGGCGGGAAGTTGTAAAATTACCAAAAGACCGGACCGCTACTAGACTGCACGTGGACCCACTATGCGGGCCCATAAGATTTGATGAGTTATCAATCATAGAGCATGTCAAGACAAAAATGTCAAATTATTGGTGCAAAGTTGACACCTTGCATGTAATTAATTAGATTAGGTGTTAATAGTGAAAAAAAGGCAATGTGTCACTTTGTTTTAATGTGGTGGATAAAAATGAAGTAAATGTGGTTTGGTGTTTCACGTGGGAGGAAATGAGATTTCTCTTAAATGGAGAAGAAAACAAAACAAAACAAGGGGGGACAATCCATTTACTCCCTTGACTTCTTTTCCTTTACCATGTATTATTTTAGTTCCTTAGCCTTAGTTTTTATTTAGTTTTTGGTTTTGGAAACAAAAGCTTGTAATAGTTTTAATGGAGGAAACCTTGTATTCCTCTTGAAAAATTCTCACTTCTTCATGCAAGTGAGTTTATAAACAGATAGTTTCTTCTTTTTGTTCTCTCCCTCTCTTTTTACATTCCACACTTGTTTTAGTTTTAGCCCAAGGATCATGAGCTAAACCTTCCCTTTGTGGGGAGTTAATAACACTCATGTGAGGGAAAAGTCTTGTTATTTGGTTTAATAGGTGTTTAGGAAGAACAACTAGGCCTACATCCTATCCCAAAATAATAGTTGGTGTAGAGTCTAGTTAGGGATCAAGTGATGAGCTTAGAGATAAGTCATTGCTTGGTTCCACATGCTAGCATGTATGAGCTTAGAGATGAGTCATATCTGTTAGGGATCAAGTTTTCTTTTAGTAGAACTTGTCTATGAGTTCTAGGAAGATTTTAATGCACTTACTAAAATCAAATAACAAAAGTAATCTTCACATGAGGAGAATTAACTCTCCACTTTTGTTTTAGTAAAATTTTATTGTGTCTTAGTTGCATGATTTTGTAACTTAATATTTTTAATTTTTGTGTAGTAAAGAAACCAAATATATAGTTAGTATTAATAAAAACTTAACTAAACTTACTCACTAGTTCCCTAAAAGAGTAAAAACCAAGTTGTAAGTTGTCCTAGAATTTAGGTTGGTTCGAATCCTTACTCTAAACTATATGAACACGAAGATCGTGAGTAAGGAAAATCTTTGAATTCGCACTTTCGCCAAAGAAGAGATTCAAATCTCTAATATAGCAAAAAAGTGAATATCAAAATGGCGCCTCTAATGATATGTCAAAAAGTGAATTTTTATTTTCAGTGAAAAAAAAAATTATATATCATTTGATTTCTCATAATTTTGTCTCTCCAGACGGTTTGAATGAGAAATTATTTATGTTATGCAATTATTGTACTTCTTAATATATTAGTTTGTTCCTTGATGCATTGGGCCTACTCTCAAAGCCCAACGGTCAGAACCCAACGGACTGATCCAAACGGTCAGATGCCCAACGGTCAGAATTCTAATTATAAATACAACTCTCCTTTTCCACTTTCACTCATCCCCTTCTCTCACTCTTCACAAATTCCTCTTCACAAATTCTCATTTTCTTGAACATAATGAATCCAATCGAGTGATGGGAAAAGGAGCAATGCGAATGGGCTATCACAGTATTCATGATAACAGTGTTTATCATTGTTCTGTTGCCACTCATGCATAACATGATTCAGAACATCTAGATCTATGTAACCGACATCTCTCTTTCCGTTTGTCGTTTTATATATTAGTATGGTGTGTTAAATAATTTTCACACATTTGTACGGGTTACGTATTAAATGGAGAAGTTTTGTATTAAATATTTGTGTATATTAGTTGTCTTTTCCTCTAAAAAAAATAAAACAAAAAAAACAAAAAATAAAAAAAATAAAAAAAATAAATAAAAAATAATAATAAAACAAACCATAACAAAGAAAACACCATCCAAAACTCACCAAAATAATTAAATCGATACTCATGGTGTTTAGAGAAGATCGCAAGACGCTTCTACAAGGTAACATATAACACTTGTCACACATGCACTCGATTATTCTATCCATATGCTATTATTGAGGTCCGATCATCATCATTTCTGAAATTACGTGTAAGTCTAACTACCCTCTGAAACTTTCCTCCGTATTTTCTAACATTGAAACATCTCATTAATTGTTTTTGGAAATCTAACATGACAAGACTTACTATGGATCCCCATTGTTGTTGTTCATAATCACATGGGTCATTAACTACACTTGGAATCCAGATTGGTACAAACTCATAGATTGGCTATAAATCTCTTCTTTTCAGCCATTCTCATTTCAAACAATTTTCACTATCCTTCCCTCCGTAAAAGTACCAAATGGATCAACCAAGAAAAATAATGCCTGAGAAAGACTACCTAAAAGTTTTTGAAGATGATCGATTTTCTCCTTATTTTGATACCGAAATTGTACGTCGGAGATGGACGCCTCTTCTATATCATTCAGCAGCTGGTTATTCCCAAGAATTGGTTTTGATGTTCTACCAATTTATAGGACCTGAGAATAGAAAATTCTACTTCAATGCTTATGGACGACGATTGGAATTGACTAGGCAAATTATCTCCGACATACTTTAGATCCCAATGAATTCCCAAGAGTTCCTTTTTCCAAAGTCATCATTTGATTCCGTCAAAACTTTACTAAGAGCTACCGTATCTCATGGTGAAGTGGGAAATAGACATCACGTTGTTCTTCAACGCTCTTTGAAACATAATCAACGAGTTGTGCTCCACTGGTTGGGACACAATGTGATTGGTATATCTCACCAATCAGAAGTCACAAACTCTCAACTTCACCTACTTTGGATTTTACAGACTTAAAGGGATGAATTTTGTCTAATCCAACACCTCTAAAACGTGATCACCAAGAAAACAAGAAAGTCAGCACCTCTACCTCTACCTACTTTAGTCACGCAAATTATGATACGTTGGGGTTATCCAGTAATTTCTCCAAAAGCACCACTTCAAAGAGCACATATTAATGTACTCCAAAAAGACTACTCCATTGGTTTTTGGACTCCTAATACTCTGACAGATGAACAGAACGACCCAAGCTCAAACCCTGACCATTTCTTTGATGAAAATGCCATGCTAAATTTTTTTAATCCCATGGAAGGCATTCAATTTCTTCATCACGGCATGCGGGAACTATACGCTCGTCAGAATATCATTATTACAACTCTTAAGGAATTCCAAGAACGTCAAGCAATGCATGATGTTGAACAGGAGGAAATCTTGGAAAATCATTATCAGTCCTTGCAAAATCATGCTCTCCTAATGGAGAATCAAACTACACTCTCTGCCAGCCAAGGGGACATTCAGATGCAGCTCAGACAACAAATTAAAGAACTAAACACTGTGGTGCACGATATGCATCTCCAATAGCATCATAATAATCTATGATTTTCTTATTAAATAAAAATGGAATAATAATACTAAGTGAATAAATAAATAATCGTATATATTATTATGTTTTTCGTCGTATTATTAATTTTGTTCTTATCTTTAAGTCTTTTTTTGTAAGAAATGCTTGCTAGAATTATTTATGTTGTGACTAACTAATTTCAACATGTGATTTTCAATGTCATTACAGGAGGGTTTATTTTCTTCCATACTCATTTATCCATCCAGTTGCCTTTCTCATTGCCCATTTCTTTACTTCATCCACCATGGCATCTTCATCAAACATTGCATCTTCATCAAACATGACACCTCCAAAACTCATTCCTGAGCAATCCTTTCAATCTATGATGGATTCCAATACTTATGGCCATCTCTTCCGTGACTACATTACTAACATTGGGTGGTCTTCCCTAGTTCTTCAACCTGACCAAACTTATTCTCCGAGTTTGGCCGCATACTTTTATGCTAATATGGAGGACACACTAGCATTCAATCATGTGTATGGCTTCTACTTAGACGGGTTCACAATCCTAGTTGGTGACACACATCATATTTTTTCTGAACAATAGCTTCCCCTAACTTTAGATCTTCCATATCACGAACCGGCCGCATCATGTCATTACATCTATCATAAGTCTTACTGTTCCTTTAAGTGGCAAGTGTTTCGCGACACTTACGGTGATGGTCTTGAGATTAAACGAGAAGGAGCTGGCCATGTGCCATGGCGCGACATCACCATTCCCTTAGCAAGCATGACCATGAACATGGGGACTGCGATGTTGTTTGTACTCCTAAACATCATGGGAGATTGGCATTTTTCTACTGCCAATGAGGTTGCTATTCAGTGCATTGGCTCAAGGTCATACATTATTTAACATCTTAGGTTGTGTTATCTCCAACCTGAAACGAGCTCGCACTTTTTAGGATCATTATATTCTTTTACCTGTAACCGCTTGCCGAATAATGAAGACACATTTTCCACAGTTTGCAGCTACTTTTCATGACTGGGTCAAGGTAGATTCTATGTGCCCAGCAAACAAAATCATTCGTTCATTAAAGTTTAGGCAATGGAAGTGTCCCGCTCGGTACTTAAGGCATGTTCGTTGTTACCCGACGGATGAAAATATGAAGAAACATTTGAGGAAATCCGGAGACAAAGAATGGGCAGAAATTTGGCAGACTATTATCTTTTGGTGCGATGCTAAGGAAATGCATTTCCTTATTGAGGACGCCAGACCTACACATCCTGCTGGATGGTAAATTTGAGTTTGCCATTGTACATATATCTAGCTAAAAATTATGTTTCGTGTGCTATTGTCTTTCATTATTCCGTGTGCTATGTTTCGTGTGCTATTAAATATTTTATTGTTTCTTTCTGAATAATATATTATGTTATCCAACCTTTCTGTTCTAGCAATCTAGCCCTAATTTTGCTCACGGTTCTCAGGTAATTTCTCTCTTTATTTATTGATACTTCGAGGACTAAGCATCATTCAGTTTGGGGGTGCTTTTAAACATGTAGCAAAAATTAGGCATATTGTAACCTGTATATAGTTTTTATTTTCTGGTTAATAATTGTACTTAGTGACAAAGTCTTGTTTCCTTTTCAATGATGAAAATTGTCTAAAAATCTCATATTAGTATCTGAATTAGGATTTTTTTTAAGAAACTTAAGATAATATGTATGAAATAGTTTATACATCTTTTCATGAACATTCATGCACTGAGTATCATCGATTGTACATAGCAGTAAATTTCTGGAACCAACGGTTAGTTACTTAAACTATAAATCCTGTGAGAATCTAACCAAAAGCCTTGACATGAGTGATTTGTGTATAATGACATAGAGGAGTAGTTTTTCCGATTAGAAAAATCACGCGTCTACTTACTTGATCACCACCCGAACCCTAGGCGAAAATTTAGGCCTTCTTTGGATCGACATAGCTAAAAAAAATTCTTACTTGTTACAAATTTTATCGCTAGTCACTCCACTGAACCTTTCATCAAACCTTTCACTTTCACCAAAAATTCCTTACCCATCTATTAAACCAAATAAAAGAACCTACCTAAGTGATGAGTATGAGAAATAGGATGAAATGTGGAAAAATAAAGAGAAAGACTTGTCCCAAATAAAAGTCAGTTACTTGCTTCATGGAAGAAAAATAGAATCATGTTCTTTTAAAAAAAAAAAAACATCAGTATCCAGAGGCTTAAGAACAAGGTTGGAAAACTTAGTTAGAAGAAGGAAAGAAAACAAGGAATTCTCTAGTATAAATATCTTAAAGATCCTATTCTCTCATACTCGTAAATTTTGATTATCCATTTTCATTTTCTTGTACACCATCACCTAAGCCCCACAATACCTAATAAAGACCTCTAGCTCAATTAGGAGTAGGGTAGTGTGATAATAAGTAGTAGACGTGATTTATCGACATTGGCTCCTCTGACTATCATTGAGATGTGAGGAAACGTGTGCCCACTACACACTGGAGTTAACAAAACCTGAGTGGAAAATTTTTGAGTGAATTTGTGTTTCGACACAGACCTGTGATAACCCATTTAGGTATGCTCTCCAAAGGATCCAGAAATGACCCTGCTAGTACATTTCAATGAAAAGTTCAATGCATGCATGATCATATGTAGATGTTTTAATTATTGAATGCATATTAATTTGAGTTTCAAAGAAATCAATCCTCGTTCCCTACTGAGGAGATGTATGGATATCTGAGATTAATTTAGGAAACGAATTTCTGTCACTAAGTCGTTGTAATATAAATGAAGTTTGTGAGTATCTTCTCTGGAAAACTCTCACGAGGCTATAACTCATCCACTAGGGAATTCCTAGTGGTTTAAGGCCTTGTTGCATATGGTCAATGCAACCGCACTCTGCGAAGCGAGAATTAGTTAGGATTACACATTTTGGCCACTTATCTGTTTTAATGTCTCTTCTTTGTTTGAGGACAAGCAAAGTGCTATTTTGGGGTAGTGTGATAAGCACTTAAAACTATAATATGAAACCCCATTGAGACATATAAATTTGGTTAATTATGTGTTTAATAATCATGAAATAAATATATTTTTGTACTTTTGCAGGTATTCGTAGTAAACATGAAAATATTGGTTAAACCTGCGTTAAAGCTCGGGGAACGATGTATATATGAATTCTTCCAAATCAGGCATGTAAAGCCCAACAAATCCGCACAGAAGCATCAAACTTCCGAAGCTCCTACCTCTTGAACCAGGACTCCGAATGCGACAAGTGGGCTGCTCAAACAATCAGGGCGATGAACTCTATGCATAGGCGGGAAGTTGTAAAATTGCCAAAAGACTGGACCGCCACTGGACTGCATGTGGATCCACTATGCAGGCCCACAAGATTTGATGAGTCATCAATCATAGAGCATGTCAAGACAAAAATGCCAAATTATTGGTGCAAAGTTGACACCTTGCATGTAATTAATTAGATTAGGTGTTAATAGTGAAAAAAATGCAAGGTGTCACTTTGTTTTAATGTGGTGGATAAAAATGAAGTAAATATGGTTTGGTGTTTCACGTGGGAGGAAATGAGATTTCTCTCAAATGGAGAAGAAAACAAAACAAGGGGGGACAATCCATTTACTCCCTTAACTTCTTTTCCTTTACCATGTATTATTTTAGTTCTTTAGCCTTAGTTTTTATTTAGTTTTTGGTTTTGGAAACAAAAGCTTGTAAAAGTTTTAATGGAGGAAACCTTGTATTCCTCTTGAAAAATTCTCACTTCTTCATGCAAGTGAGTTTATAAATAGATAGTTTCTTCTTTTTGTTCTCTCTCTCTCTTTTTACATTCCACACTTGTTTTAGTTTTAGCCCAAGGATCATGAGCTAAACCTTCCCTTTGTGGGGAGTTAATAACACTCATGTGAGGGAAAAGTCTTGTTATTTGGTTTAATAGGTGTTTAGGGAAGAACAACTAGGCCTACATCCTATCCCAAAATAATAGTTGGTGTAGAGTCTAGTTAGGGATCAAGTGATGAGCTTAGAGATAAGTCATTGCTTGGTTCCACATGCTAGCATGTATGAGCTTAGAGATGAGTCATATCTGTTAGGGATCAAGTTTTCTTTTAGTAGAACTTGTCTATGAGTTCTAGGAAGATTTTAATGCACTTACTAAAATCAAATAACAAAAGTAATCTTCACATGAGGAGAATTAACTCTCCACTTTTGTTTTAGTAAAATTTTATTGTGTCTTAGTTGCATGATTTTGTAACTTAATATTTTTAATTTTTGTGTAGTAAAGAAACCAAATATATAGTTAGTATTAATGAAACCTTAACTAAACTTACTCACTAGTTCCCTAAAAGAGTAAAAACCAAGTTGTAAGTGGTCCTAGAATTTAGGTTGGTTCGAATCCTTACTCTAAACTATATGAACACGAAGATCGTGAGTAAGGAAAATCTTTGAATTCGCACTTTCGCCAAAGAAGAGATTCAAATCTCTAATATAGCAAAAAGGTGAATATCATATCTCTCGTTACATTTTAAGGTAGAAGTCTATCTAAACTCTTTTGTTAAATGAAACAGGTAATACATGTGGCATTTGTTTGTTGCCGACCTTGAAGGATGGAGGTGGTTGATATTGCTACTTGGACACTTTCTAATAAGAAGACTTTCTTTCTAGCTAGTTATAAGCATAATGTAATGTACTTTTTCGCTTTGATAATTGAAGTACTTGGTGTTTACAAGTGATTTGTATTTTCCTTGTGCTTGGAAAATTGAAGTACTTGGTGTTTACAAGTGACTTGATCATTTTGAGTGATGGAATGAATGTTTTATTTTTGAATGGGATTGACGGTGTGATTACGTATTTTATGAAATGGGCTGTTTTTTAAAAGAGTTGTATCTTGGCTAGTTCATATAGCAACCGGTGGTGGCTAGAGCTAGTTGCATCTCAAATAATAATAATAATAATAATAATTGATTGCTATACATCCACTATAGCAACTAATTATTTTTTTTTTCTAAAATATATTTTGTGACGCCATAATGCCGTCACAAATTCAAAATACCGCCACAAAATTACTGACGCCGAAATGCGGTCACAAATTCAAAATATCGTCACAATATTATTGACGCCAAAATGCCGTCATAAATTTTTGTGACGCGAATTGAGACGCCTAAATTGTGACGCCTAAATATTTGGCGTCACAAATATTATTTGTGGATTTGTGACGCCTATTATTTGTGACGCCAAATAGGCGTCACAAAAAAGCTGTTTTGGTGTAGTGCGTGTTATTGCACCGTTAGATCTGTGCCGAGATACACAACACACAGATGTCGAAGTCGAGGTCTGTATTTCGAGGCAAATGTGTGTATTTCGAGACCATCCAACGGTGAAATAACACGGTTATAGAGATTCATCTATGTACCTAGTTATAGAGGAACCGGACTCTAAAATATGGATCAAAATTAGTGACAACTTCCAATATATTGTTAAAAAGTGGTTTTCTCATACGAAACCTACGACGAAACATACATGTTTTATAAGTTGGTCTATCAGCAAAATAATCAGCCACCAACCATTCATGCGCACCAACACGATTGCGGTTAGTGTATTATCTACCATCAATAGATCTAGGGGTGTAATACGGGGTGGGCCGGGTCAACTGCGGGTCAAATAGTGATGAGGCGGGCCGGGGCGGGTCTAGAGAATACAAATCCAATAGTCCCCGACGGGGCGGGCGGGGTGGTTGAAGTGTCATGTCTTAGTACCGTCACCCGGCCTGTTGGGTCAACTTACGGGGTGGGTTTTGGGCGGGTCATCCGGGTCGGGTGGAAATTATCATTTTAACCCAATTTCACCCAAAAAAAACTTTCTAATTCTGCAAATAATATATTTCCAATTCACAACATAGAGAAAAAAATGGAATCAATCAATAAAAAATAAACAAATATAAAAAAACTCGAACTTGAACCCAAAACCATATCTGCAAATTTAAAATTTATTTCTCGTGATTTACCATTTGTAAATTGATTATTTTTCATAGCATGATAAAATGAAGATGGGAGTGAGGATCTATGGTACAAAACAATAAAATATAAACTAAAAAAATTCGAAATTAATACAAGGATGAATGATTCATCTTCTCCAAAATTCGAAAGTTGAATTTGAACTTTTGATATTTGCCAAATGTTCAAACTTGAATATTATAAATTGATGTTGAACTCATAAGTTTGTGTTTATATTTCCCAAATATAAACAAAATACAAAAATATTAGATTTAGAGTCTTGAAATTGTGCGGGTCAATGGGGTTGGGTCAACGGCTTTTGACACGGTGCGGGTCGGGGGGCTTGACGGGTCGGATTTGAGCATAGAACCTACACCCATAGTCCGACCGCGTAAAAACGGTGGTGGGGCGGGCCGGGTCTGTTTTCGGGTCGGTGCGGGTTTGGGTGGCGGTGAAGACTGGGTACCCAACCAGATGATGGGTCAACGGTTTTTTTTTACACTCCTAAACAGATCCATCCCATTTTGGTACAGATAAAGCGTTGAAAGCCGAAATCAATGACGCAACTACAACTACATCACTTTGCATTTGTTGAACGATTGCGGCATTTTCATCATCGTCGTCGAAAATTAGTTCACTTACTCTTTCGCACCAATTGCTATTATGATTAATAGAACCCATGACAAAATATAAAAAGTTTGACTGATGAGAGGAGATGAAGAAATGATGGATGCTTCATCTGTAATTCATCTGATATATAGCGTTGATATATAGCGTAGAAAATGGAGGGAAACAATGGGCGTGAAAATGGGTTGGCACCATAGAAATGGAGGGAAATGATGGACGGGACAACTTGTGCCGTTATAAAAAAAATGTCGGGACCGGACAACTTGTGCCGTGCGAAATGGAAACAAGAAATTTTGTAATTTTGCGTTGGTGCTTGATTCGTTTTTAACCATTTTTATCCTCTAAAAATGCTGAGGTGTCACAATGAAAAATAAAAATGCGTTGATGATGCTATTAGTATTTGCTTGAAACTTTTTCCTTGTCATTCTGCTAAATCCTTAACTTCATTAATACTCGATCTTGGTGAAGTAAGTGGAGTTCAACTCCTTTACAGGGTCATTCAGTTAAGAAGAGTTTCCACAGAAATCCGTATATATTAAGTATATTCTTTCGAATTTCATATGGTATACGTTTTCAACCACCTCAATGACAAAAGATTTTAGCAGGATTCTAATTTACTCATCGCTAGATAACAACATTTAGAAATGTAATACATAAAATCCCAAGTTGTAGTGTTTATCAAAAATAACTACTAGATAGGCCGGCATCATTTTTTTTGTATTTGTCGTGAAACAATTTTATTATTTGGGAAGATTTTCATTTGAGCTTCTCCTAAATCCCTACGAGAACGCGTCAATGATTGGACATCTCAGTTGCTTATTTGTCGTGTATGTGTTTTGATCAAATGTAGATCAACGGATGTACTGGAACCAATTTTCAAATTTGTGTACTGTATTTTATTGCTACATTTTCTTTTTTTGGTTTTGATAATATTTTTTGTTAGAGGACCGATTTGGATTTCCAAAATCAAAACCAGTAACCAACAGCATGTCTGATTGTATTTTGGTTAGCACACTGCAGATCCCTTCTTCCATTCCCCTATCAGGATATCACAAACTTGGAAAAGTAGTGAAGTAACATTCTAACAGCTCATGCCTGTTCACTATTCCGTATATGATATATATGGAAATACTCATTGACTAGAATGAAGGAAATTTCAGTGACAATTGCTACAGATCTCTTCTTGTGGGAAATGACTAATTTTTCTTTCTTTTTATCTTTGCGAAATTTAAGTTCCGAAGTTTTTACTTGCACGCGTCCATTTTATATCTAAATCTCTTTTAGGTTTCATAGATATTTCCGTTTAGCATTTTTTTTTATTTTTTATTTTTTTTATCTGGTAAAATATTTTCATTATCAAATATTTCCGTTTAGCACCTTATCTGACAAAAAACATATCTATAATAATTGGTAATGGTTGTACCATAATAAACATATCTATCATCTCCTGAACTACAATAATTCAGAAAATTATCCTTTAAGATGTGGTATATCTATAGTTCAAGATTTCGGAATTTTTAGAATTCTGACAAATAAAAAAAATAGAATTCCTGTACTTATTCCGCTATATTCGGAATACATTCCAAAATTCATGTATTTTCGACCTTTAATCTGAAATTCCAAATTTCTCAAAAACTGAAATATTCAACAAAATTCCAAGAATTGCATCGAAATCACGAATTATGGATATACATTAGGTGCTTTCAATTATTCATTTGTCAGATTCTTTAAGTGTCCTATAGACACGGATCATTCCTACACTTTCCAACAAGGACTATTGTAATCTTCTCTAAACAAAAGACAGTTGGACAAAATGTTCTACCCAACTAGGTATTAGGAATTACTATCAAGCCTTCTCCAATCACATCTTTAGTGCTTAATTCAAAAGATATCAATCTTCTTAGCAATAGAGCATAATTATTGTAAATTAATTCCAATCTAAGACCAGATTTCATAGGAGGAGCTGTCCTGCCTTGCTAGAGCAGCTAAGATAAGCCTTCCAACAACTTGTTTTAATAAATTTTCTTTTCTTTTTTTTTTTTTGAGAACAACTTGGTTTGTGATAAACCAAAGTTGTATTGCCCCACTTGAGAAAGCATCTAAGACTATTTCCAATCTAAGACAAGATTCAATAGTTCGATGCTGATATTAGATAATAATTACTCGCAAAGTTATTTATTATAACTAACAATGAAATCCTAGGGGAAAAATGCCAGGGCAGATAATGTCCTCCAAAATGTCATTTGGTAGCTGAACACAGATATATTCCAATCCCTGTTTCAAAAAGGAATCTTGTTTAAGGTTCTATTCCCCTCTTAACAACGCAAAATTAAGCCCACATTTCTTAAAGTTATATTAGAACTTGAATTTTGGCATCCCTCAAGTTAATTGGAGGAAATACAAAGCGACAGTGGAGAACCTTATTGAGAACAACCAATGGCATATCCATGATCAAGTAGTAGAAGTTTTTGCTAACTTGGGAGTGAACGTGTTGGAACTTCAACAACAAACTAGTGACTTGCATGACCTTAGAGTTTGGAAACCCGATGACCATGATAATTTTTTTTTGTGAAATCTGCCCATAAAATTATCAGGGGAAAAATAATAAGGTGAGATGGAGGAAATGGATCTGGGCAAAACATATACACCCAAAAGCAACAGGCATTGCTTGGAAGTTGATTCAAAAGGTTGTTCCCACAGATGATAGAGTTAATAAGGTTGGCGTCAAAATTGCTTCAAGGTGCTGCCTATGCAAAGGAAATGAGGAATTTGTCAATCACTTGCTATGGGAATGTCCTATAGTAAAGGAGATATGGCATTGGCTTGTAGGCATTTTTGAAGTTTGCACTAAAACCTATAGTCTGCGAGGACTGATGGGTGCTGTCAAGAATAGAAGCCCAATTATTAAGTCATTGTGGAATGCCGGAGTTGTCCACATAATGGTGCTGGTTTGGAAAACAAGAAATAAGATTTTCTTTGAAGATAAAGTTTATTACCAAAAGATGCAACTAAGAAAAGATGTACTACATGGCATTACTGTAGTCTTTTAGCTGAGTAAAGCCACCATGTTCAACACAAGTTAGGAGCTGGTCATTCTTCATCGGCTAAGGGTCACTTGCCAGCCTAGAACTGCTCTTGTAATCAAAGAAGTCATATGGGTACTTCCACAGGATAATGAAATTAAAGCCAACATTGACGGTTCTTCCATAGGCAATCTGGGTTGCGGTGGAGTGGAGTAATGTTTCAAGACAATCAAAACAAAGTTCTTGGCGTTCTTGCACAGGGGTTAGGAGTTGTAACAAACTATGAAGCAGAGTACTAGGCGATACTGCTTGCAGTGGAGTGTGCGATACTGCTTGCAGTGGAGTGTGCAGTGCAGAAAAACTGGAGAAGGATTTGGATCGAAAGTGACTCGATTGCAGTGGTGCAATGTCTAAATGGAGTGAATATTTTGTTGGAATCTCTTGATGATTAATATTTCAAATTACTATTCCCAGTAGGAGTCATTCTCTGATTTGGAAACCGAGTGTCTATTCCAAATAGGAGTCTTTATTTGTTTTGGAAACAGACGAGCTTACCTCTATATAAACAAGGACTTTGCATCCATAAGAGGTATTCAAGATAGAAACATATCAAGCACTTCTAAACCCAAGCTACTATTGTTGCCCTTCTTCTTCTCTTCTTATTGTTAGCCGCTATAGAGAGTTATACTGCCGTTCTAGAGAGTAGTTTGTTCTAGTGCAAGTCAAACTGCTGTAAACCATTGTATCATGTGAGGAAGACGCCACTGTTGCCTTTCTGCACCACGGGAAGGGGCGAAATCTTTCCTTAAGGGCAGCCTAATCTGCGCCTTGGTTGTTCACTATTCGTCTACTGTTCCTTCTGTTCTACTCTAGTTGTTGTGTTCATACAACTATTCTAACAATCTTAAGGAAAGAATTTCGTAGTAGAACAAAGGAGAGTGTTTTAATACGACAATCAAAAGATAAGTCTTTTACTTTGAGTTATTGTTTGTGTTATTAGGTTATGACTTTAGAAATTTTCTAATAATTTTGTCTTTGTTAGAGAAACCAATTAAAGATTGAATCTTAATCGATCTTTTGTGGTTTATCAAACCCTATATAGTTGTAGACCTTTCTCCTACGTTTGTGGGAGTCAAATTTGAGATTTCTATCAAGAAAAACGTCAAAGTTCATCTTTTTGACAGCTGCATCACTCATTACGGAAAACTGCTATAATTTTCAGCTCAGAGCTCGGTTTTGCAATCCACTTCTTGTGTTGGATAGCTAATTCAAAGAGCTTTCCAGTGGTATAAGGCTTGATACCCAATTCGTTCTGAGCTGGTTAAGAATTACAGTTATTTTGAATTGTTTTTCTAGAAAGAGAAAAATATGGTAATCTAGTTTTTCAATCGGTTAGGTATCGTATTCTTTCACTCTTTGCAATTATTTTGGTTTGATTATATGGTAATATTCTTGCCTTGAGTTGCATGCTAGTTTTTCTTAGGAGGGAAATCCCTAAGCTTAAACTTCTTTAATAACCTAGTCAACAAATTATACATGTTTATCATTAAGATATTAATTGGTTTGACTAAAAGTAGTTTGATATTAATTTTCTTTGTACATATGTAGATGTATGTAGATGGTCTAAGAGAGACCTTAAGATATTTGATATTAACCACACTCAAATCTTGGATAGTAATTATAATGTATTCAATGCATAATTGCTTACCTCTTTTGAGTGTACGTGTTGTTAGACGATGGTTATAACTGTACTGTTATGAAAATACATGTTAGATGAAGTAATTTGTAACTTATATCCAATATAGCATATGTTAAAGTTGTGTAGCATGCTAATTTTGGATATTAATCATCGTGGATTTACTTTGAACTTGATGATAGTTTATTGATAAATTTTTCTAGTTGAAGACATTAATGGATTGAGCCATTAGATATTGTGGTAGTACTTGAGGTCTTGTTGATATAGTATTCTATCTTACTTGAGCTCATGTAAAAAAGAGGAGGTGGAGTCCTCAGTTGTTTTGTATATTCTGTGCCTGTGGCTAGATTTGCTTAAATATCATATACTTTTTGTTGTGAAGGGCACAGCTAAAGTTTATTTTTCCTGAACCTATGATATGATATTAACCATATTTGGCATGAATGCATTATTTAACATTGGCATGAAGCTTAACCATGTCATATATTATTAAGTAATGAGCATCGTTGTCTACGAGAGAAAATAATATGGGAAACAATCAATATCCTCCTAAACCTAATTTAGTCAAGGAGATGTAAGGTTATGGATTGTATTCTTAGACAATATTCTCCAGTGACTATTTTAGACAAGGAGATGTAACGCTTGTAGATTGTCTTATTAGGCATTATCCTTTTATTACTATGAATAAATAGCCAAGGTGTTGTACAAGTACGTGGATTGTCTCACTATGTAAGTTGGAATGTTGAATGATGAAAAGAAGAATGATAATGATATTATTTTGGGTAAAACCCTTTTCATCTAATTCTTCTATTATTTAAAATTTATTTGAATCACTTGTGGATTTCCTTTCATATAGATAGCATGAACATAATATAACTATGTTTAATATGATCCATAATCATAGACTTGAGTAAAGTATATTCTTGTTATAAGAGTGCATATTATTGTTGTTGATACTTTTAGTATTTGTAGCGGTATAATGTATTTTGCATGTAAGTTTGATTAGGTTGAGTAATCATTCAACTGTGGGGGGGTGGTGACCCATATACATGACACTGTTTTACCATAGTTTACCTCACAAGATAATTGGAAAAACACTGAACTACAAAGTATGGAAAGGTCTTGGGCCTATCCAAAAATGCTTCAAAATGTGGGGGGTGTCTTGCCAAGGCTATTGTGAATGAATCTAAAAGAAGTTTTTTTTTTAGACCTAGAACTATCTAGTAAATGTTCATTGGTGAAACTCATAATAGTGATGTTTGTTTTTAGTTGTCATGTATGATAACAATTTTGTAGATACCGCACTATTATTGAATGTCTTATATGCTAATTTTATTTGAAGATGTGCTTTCTGTGAAATTGGCATAGAGTGGTTGGATGTTCATAATGAACTACATAAGAGGATCCCATAATTTATGAACAAGAAATTTGGAAGACTATCAGTGAGTATATCCACCATTAACGGTGACGATGTTTATATGTTTCTTGATGAAGATTCATTAACCTATAAGGAAGTTGTCTGTCTATAAGAAGTGTCATTTTTTAAGGATACAACTCTTCTAAACTAGACTCTTGATTTATTAGGGTATCTATAGGTTGAATTGGATCTTCAAGAGAAAACTAAAACGTGATAGTTGTATTGCAAAATACAAGGCTAATAATAATAGCCAAGGGGTTTCACTCAGAGACAAGATTTATACTACTTTGGAACATTTTCCATGTAACTAGAATTTCTTCTTTAGAATTCTAAATACTCTAGTTGAGTAGTTGTGCGGAACTACAATACCAAGTAGTACTAGGTGATGAGCTTAAGGTATACAATTTAGTTAAATCTTTGTATGAATTGATTCAAACGCATATAAATGGCATGAGCAATTCAACAACATATTGGTGTCGTATGGATGTCAAAGTATCGTTGTTGATAAAGATGTGTCCTTTCTTTAGAGTAAAGCAGGACATATGTGTTAATCTCTCTTTGTTTAGATGATCTCATATCATGAGTGCTAGCATTGAGAATGTATATGAGACAGAAAAATTCTTATTTGAAATACATAATAGACCATCATTGAAGATGATAGTTCATTATGTTGTTAAACTCATTTCTATAATTGCTATATTCAGTTGTCAAGATGTTGACATTTGAATATGGTTAAAGCCCACAGCGTACCTTAAACCAGACCGGCCGGATGGTATAGGAAAATTTCGGGCGCTACAGAATTGAATGACTGGTGAATATAGGAATTAAAACTCATATTGGTCTCATTATGCTGTTATAGCACTTAGTAGAAATATTTTTCATTGAAAAGTATGAGTATTATGATAGTAAACATGTGTTAACACCTATTGTGACAAATATCCATCTTATGAAAAAATAATCTACTTGTGTTTTCTCATACTAAATATGTCAATATCATTGGTAGCTTATTGTACTTGATGGATTATATATGTGAGACATGACATTGCCTGCATTAATGGCATACTAAGTTGATAACCCATTGTTCTTATAAGGAACATTGGATGTATATTGTCAAATTATCCAAATACTATAGCGGAGCCATTGATAATGGACTTATATTTAGTAGATTTCCATCATTGTTGAAAGGGTAATGTGTTATAAGCTGGATCCAGTAATGTTTATGTGTTTACCCTTGGTGGAAATTGAGTGTCTTGGATATCATCCAAGCTAATCGCCTTAGAAAAGGCATGTGATGATGTTGAGTGGGTTAGCAATCTCTTGGCAAATCTTCCTATTGGCTCTAAACAGTCTCCTGATGTGTATATGTTTTGCAACTGTCTCATTGCAATAGCTAAGACATAAAGAAATATGTGCAATGGGAAAAGAATACATGCATGTAAGTTTGAGATATAACTTAATCAAGCAGCTGCTAGAGATTATGTTAGGTTAGACTTCGTTTGGCCACATGTCTGACCACACCACTTTTTGGAGGCAAGTGGTTATACGTCGAGAGGGATGGGACTTATGCCCATATATAGGGCGACACTGACGGCAACCCTACCTATGTGATTGGAGATCCCATGAAGTAGGTTCAAAGAGAAAAACAAGTCACTTCATCGTCCTGTAATACTATCGTCTTATATATTTATGAGACGTCCTACCCTATGGCGAGATGGTACTATAGTATACTTTGTATAACTAGAATTACAGTGAGTAAGGATGAGTTCTTTAACTCTTATTGGATTCCATAGCCCATATTTTAATGAGGTGGTGTATTTAAACTACAATGTACACCTGATGGAAATCCACCTACGTGAATGTAGAACTGGGTTGGTTCTTATAAGTATTCGAGCAAGTACTCTAGAGCATTCATGGAACATAAGAAGCGCAAGGGCCAAAAAGCGCAACACTGCAGAACTAACATATAATGAAAGAGCGGTGTGGGTGCATGTGATCTATTTTACTATAAGGGAATGTTGGTTCAAAGATTTTTTAATCCACCACTTTCACGTATTATAAGACATATTATCCTCTGACTGGTTTAAGCCCGTAAAGCACCAGTATCTTAGGCATTGCTTTTTCAATTCTCTCTGGCATTTTGTTAACCCATTTCTTTTGTAATATCCTATTCCAAAATAGTGGGAGACTATAAGTATTTTGAAATAGTGGGGGATTGTTGGAATCTCTTGATGATCAGCATTTCAAATTACTATTCCTAGTAGGAGTCATTCTCTAATTTGGAAACCGAATGTCTATTCCAAATAGGAGTCTTTATTTGTTTTGGAAACAGACGAGCTTACCTCTATATAAACAAGGACTTCGCGTCCATAAGAGGTATTCAAGAGAGAAATACATCTAGCACTTCTAAACCCAAGCTACTGTTGTTGCCCTTCTTCTTCTCTTCTTACTATTAGCCGCTAGATAGAGTTATACTGCCGTTCTAGAGAGTAGTTTGTTCTAGTGCAAGTCAAACTGCTGTAAACTATTGTATCCTGTGAGGAAGACACCACTGTTATATTTCTGCACCACTGAAAGGGGCGAAATCTTTCCTTAAGGGCAGCCTAATCCGCGTCTTGGTTGTTCACTGTTTGTCTACTGTTCCTTCTGTTCTACTCTAGTTGTAGTGTTTATACAACTATTCTAACATATTCCATGGATGATAAGAGCACGATGGACACGAGCAATCTCTTTGCTTACAAGTTGGAGATTGACACACACCTATCGTGAAGCCAATTTTGGAGCAGATGCCGTTGTAAGGATCTGAAGGCTCCTGCATTGGCAGGTGGACATGCTATATGGAGTGACAGTAGACCACAATTTGTTTTTAGGCTTGAGTGTCCTTCTAGAACCTATTTTAGATTCTGTTGAGTCTATTTTAGCAATGCAGAACCTTCTTGATGTAACACATTCTTTCATTTCAATTCAATCCTTATGCAAATTTTGGCATCCCATAGGGGAAACTTTTGATTCCCTCAAGTTCTGAATTTCTTTATGGGAAACTTGCCAGGTTGGCGAAAAGCCTAGTGCTGCAATCGTGGGATTTAAAAGCCTATATCTTTCTTAACAACTTGGCCTTTATGGAAAATTAAAATGTACATATGTTGTGTATATATTATTATTTATGTATGACTTGATCAGAGGAACATAGACACATAGTGAACCAAGTGACCAACCACCTGTTCAGATTGATCACATTTGTTTGTCAATTAAATACATTTATCACAATGAAGCTTCTACAAGTTCACATTTCACAAAACCATTAAATGAAAATAGTTGTTATATGGGTCCTTGAGATGTATGATATGTCTGTGCTCCTTCAGTGTATTCAGACATGAAACAGAGATCACAATGGGAATGGTTGATTTGTTTTTCACAGCCGGAGTAGTTGTAATGATTTGTGTTTCACAGCCGAAATAGTCATAATACGCGTCGATATTGACCAACATAGAGTAATCAGTCAACTTTGATGAGAAGTTTAGACCTAACTGATCAATGTAGAAATGGGTCAGAGTATATGGCTCTATACACACGGAATCGTATTAGAAATTGTAGCAGTTCGCTATGATCATGGAGGATCCTTTCTTGTTAAATGTATTGGCACGTTGATAAGATGGAAACTGTGAATTGTTTAGTGATTGGAATTGTTTTCTGGCTGATCTCTATATCACATGAAGCATATGCTTTAGATAGTGGGAAGAAAAAGAGATGAGACAATTGTTTACTGAACTATACAGAAATTAGAGATACGCTTTACAGTTGTGGGGTTGGTTGATTTATGGAAAACTGGTCTCTATATATTATAAATAACAGCTGCATCTACTGATTCTTCGAAGCTAAAATAATGTTGTGTTCTTGTGTTTTAGCCACTCTGTATCCCTTGTAAGAAATAATAAGCTAAACATAACCATGTTATATATTTATACCATTGCTTTTTCATAATTACCTGAATGAACTATATATCAAACAATGACAACTAGCTAGATTATTTATTTAAGCTCTAGAGAATGACATGTGTGAATTAAAGGGTATTGTATACCATCGCACCAATGGGAGGGCTTAAAGATGAATAGAATGACTGTGACCGGTTACCGTACGAATGTGATCATTGGATTTGAATGATACTTTCCATTAGAATAAAGCACCCAGTGGCCAGTACATGAGAGTAGACATATTTTATAGACAGATTTTTTATCTACATGTCATGTACACACGGTTCACAGAGAAAGTCAAAATTGCTGTAAAGAGTTCAGCCATAAAATTGTAATGTCGTCAATTGGGTTCTTCGAACTCCAATGTCCAAACAGCCTGGAACAGTGAGTATTTGGCTATGAATCTATGATGAGCATGATATTGCAACTCTGCCTCTAGTCTCAACCAAATTCGATAGTTACACTCTAAATGATTCAGGAACACCGCACTATAGTATGTTGTAGGTAACTCAGACGAGTTGCTATTTTGCTATAAACATTGGACAATTAGATCAAGAGGGTTTAGACTCCATAGCTTCAAACTTTTGGAAAGTCACAGATCATTATTTACTGGACCATTGTAGTTTCAGATTTTACTAGTTGAATAAGTTAATGGATTAGTTAGTTCAAATCCAAGCACTGAGTTGACTGCTGACAGATGAGAGATTGATATAATCTTAGTAATCTATGAATAACTAATTCCCACCAATCTTAAGTTGATATTTTAGAGGAACATTTCTGCCAAAAACCCATCTTACATCAGCAAGGCGTGTAAGAAAAAACTAATTAGAAGAGAGAACATTTTGAAAGCCTCCATTGTAACAGTCAAGAAAAGAGGTAGGGGTATTCACACGTGTAGAAATGTTTATTTTCCAACTATAAAAGAAGAAGAAGTCCTTCTTTTAGTGCTTTAGGATTTCAGGAAAAGAAACTTGGGCCTTTCTCTTGTATAGGTCAGTCTCTTTGCTCTTGTCTTGCAGAAGAACAATGTGTTTCTGTTCTTGAGCTTACTTACGGGACCTGAAAGTTTTGATATTCTTTACTGTTCTGGTTTAAGTTCTGTGAAAGAGAAGTCGATCTTTTGAATTCTTGAGTTTCTTGAATTATACAGTTTTGAAGTTCAAACTAGTTATTAGTCTTGAAAAAAAAACATTAAGAAGGATCTTTTTCTTGTCACCTTGTATATGACAGATTATTTTGTTTGTGATACCTTTTTATTTGAAAGAATGTGCAAAGTTTTGGTTATTTCAGCTGATATTGGTTGTAAAATTCCAGTGGTGTATCTCTCAACTCTTGTGGTCTTCTTTGCAGGAACGTGGAAAAGTCTTCCAAAAAGGAGATAATTCATAGCTGTACTAATGGATATGTCGACAGTTAGTTGGCTATCCGAAATGGTAGGTTTACATACAATTAGGTCCTATGTTATGGGCATTTTTGGGACTACTTTAGATGTTGATTGTATTTGGTGTAATTTACAGGGAATGGAAGACCCTACCTTCATCCATCAATACCAAATGAACTCACTTTGTGACTTCACTCCACAACAATTAGGAGCTGCATTTGGGGAAGACTTCCATCACCCTTACTCTTGTGAGACCTTCTCCTCTCACCCAACCTTCAATCCACTCATCAACACGAATACCATTGGCCATTCATCTTCATTAGAACTAGAGGCATCTCGGACATGTTTTGAGAGACCCAAAAAGCAACTTAAGTCTGATAGTTGGGATTCTTGTACCACTGAGCGCATATCGACACCTGAAGCTTCCTCTTCTCCCAACATGCTTTCTTTTGGCAATTCGAATTCACCAGAAACTCATCACCAGTCCTATGGGAGCTCAGTTGGTGCTGCTAAGCCTAAAAATGAAGTGGTATCTCCACAAAGCAAGAGCTTCTCTTCTGATATTAGTATTTCTCAAGGTACCCATGTCAACCAGAATTATGCACAAAAATACCAGGGGAATAAGAGGGCCAGCACCCCAACTACTAAGCCACCTTCTTATACTCAAGATCATATTTTAGCTGAGAGGAGGAGGCGTGAAAAGCTTAGCCAGCGATTTATAGCTTTGTCAGCCATTGTTCCAGGCCTGAAGAAGGTAAACCTTAATATTTCAACTTAACCAGTCCATGATCGGTTTGTAAATCGTCTACTAAATGTAATACTACTATTAGTATATATCAAAAGGTATCTGCTGCTAGTAGACCATATAGAGATAACTAGTCATGCCATTTACGCAAATTATTTAATTATTGCATATATGTAATAACAATCTTAAGCATTTGTATGCACTCGAGCTCTTACAAAAATCTTTAACGAAGAGTTTTATGTTTTCAACGTTGTCCCGTTTAAACAACTATCTTCCTATTACAGATGGACAAAGCTTCTGTTCTTGGAGACTCTATAAAGTACTTAAAACAACTCCAAGAGAGAGTGAAAACACTTGAGGAACATAATTCGAAGAAGCCAATGGAATCCGTGGTACTTGTGAAGAAATTTCAGATCCTTTCTGAAGATGATTCCTCTTCAACTGATGAGAATTTCACTAACTGCTCGGATGAGCCGCTCCCTGAAATCGAGGCAAGAGTCTCAGATAAAAATGTTCTGATAAGAATCCACTGTGAGAAACGCAAAGGACTTCTTGTGAAAACACTTGCAGAAATTGAGAAACTCAATCTAAATGTGGTTAATTCGAGCGTCATACCATTTGGGACTTCTACTCTTGACATTACTGTAATGGCTCAGGTAATTTCTTTTCTTTCTAATGTGAAAGGACAAGTTGAACATCATACTCTTCATGAATTAAATCCCAAAACAAACACACACACGCACGCAGTCTTAAATCTAAATTTGTCCTTTTTTGTCTATGCTAAAGCCTAAAAGAGTAGGAAGTACGTAGTAACCAATTGGGTGTACAATGAACATTTCACCCTAGTTTTACTTAGCAAATTCTGAAAGCTTGGTATATTTGTGGAGCTAGAAGGGGGCCACATTGCCATCCTTGAAGTAGGCAAGTTAACTGCCAAAGAGTGTAAAATCTCGTGTTTTTATGTTTTCATCTAACGGCGCATTAGTAGGACGTTGTATACTTTTTTCTCTTCGCAGATTATGACCAGTTAAGGAATATCCTCATTTTCGCTTCAAACCATTAAAACCCGCCTCTGTTTCACGCAGATGGATGAGGAGTTCAACATGACAGTGAAGGATTTGGCGAAAAATTTGCGTTCAGCTTTTGTTCAGTTCATGTGAATGAATGTTTCTACAGCCATAGTTTTTCTAGGAAAGCATAGTTTTTTGGCTTCTACATCTACAGGAGCTTTGCATACAGTCTTTGACAAGTGCCTTGGTCTCTAGTGTCTCTGTGAAAAACCAAGCCTACAATCTTCTCCTCCCCATTCTTACCGAATTATTCATCTCCATATATTGTTTGGCCATGTGAGGTTAGTTTTGCTAGTGGGTTTTTTATACCTGTTTTTTCGTGGTTGATTTGTTGACCATGTTAATTACCCACTTGTTGTAAAGAAATCCTCCTTGTCTTATTCCAAATTTGTGGAAGGTTGACTTTTTACCATCCTCTGTCTAATGAAAATGGTCTTTCCCCTTGTCTTTTTGGAGAGAATGACAGCCTCTGTTTCAGATTTTCTTTCTTTCTTATTTTTTTAGGCCCATTTACTTGTTTCATAAGTCCGCTTTTGTTTCCTATGATGTAATAGCTTAGTTCATGTTGAAATAAAAAGATACTATTATTGGAAACGTATTTTCAAGTGGGATTCATGTTTTTTATGCTTTAATGTAATTATTTAAAAAATAATATGTTATTTGCTCATAATCGTAGTTAATTAGTTAGTTGATTAGACATCATTATCGTTGATATTAATTACCAAAATAAAAGATTACATATTTACCGCAGGATTTGAGCTCCAGACCTATGATATTATCACCTAAAAGTTTTGCCAACTTTACTAGTTGGCACCTGCGTTATCAGACTTTTTAGTAGAGATGATTCTTACTTTTTGGTTAAGAAAGACAGTTCTTAATTTCTTATGGATTGAAACTAAATCTTCAATGAATCAACTGTATATATTGATGGTCATGGAGATTCATTTACTGTCAGTTTGTACTTTGTACCTTCCAACTTTCGCAATGTTTACAATTCCAAACGGAATGTTGAAATTCTATTGGATATTTCAGTTTTTCAAAAAAACGGAAAAAAACAACATAGTGACTAAATATTGATGATTCCGAAATTAGTTGAAATCAAAATATGATATGGGTCGAAATATTGTGAGTTTCGGCTTTTAATATTTTCAGAATTCCGATAATTCCAAAATCCTGGACTATGATCTCGCGGGGGGATAGTTCAATACACATTAAGTTTTTGCCATCTTAGTGAGTCAGATTTTTTTGTTGTAATGAAGTGCATAATTGTTGTTTCACATTTTTATTTTTGTAAAGTCATAAAGATACATATTGTTGTTTCACAAATATAATATTTGACTATGAACTAACAACATAGATAACCTACAAGTATGCAAATTGTGCTATGCATCGGTTTTTTTAAGTCGATAGATAACATGGTTTCTTTGGATTCCAATTGTAATTATATAGGAGAGACTCATCTATTTGTTTATTTTTAAACAAAATGAAATATAATTATGTTATTTAAGTGATATTATGGAGGTTTTTTTTTAATCAAGAAATGGGGCTCAGCCCCTTGGGTTGAATCCGGATGAGTGTAAACCCCTTCATATCGGCCCATACCACATAACCTCCCTATTTATCGGCTCATATCACAAAAACTCCCTGCTTTCCAATATCAGCGAAATTCCAGTCCGATTTCTATTTCCTATTTTATTTTATTACCTTTTTTACCCTTCTTCCATATTCATCATAAGTTCTACCCAGAAGAACACCGATTCATCTGCTTGGATAACACGATTTGACTTCCTTTGTTTCTCAAGAAAATTAGACGCTGAAGAGATTATGGAGGAAAAAATAAATAAACAGTAAACACCTCCTTTTTCAACTCTCTCATTCATTTAACTCTCTCTTTCTCTCTCTCACATACCACAGCAGGTTAGTGAACTTTGTCTCAATTTTAATATCCATTTCCATTAGTTAATTGTTTAGCTTTAATTGTGATTTAAAAAATGTGATTTATTTAGATCTATGTAATGTTTTATTGTTATTGAAATTAAGTGAAAGTTGTTAATTGACTATTGTTAATTGGGCTAATTCTTATGTTATGGGTTTTGAAGAGTGATGGAAAATGGGGTGGAGAATTTCGAAACGAAAACAGCAGATAGTGCGGTTGTTTCGGAGGTTAAATTAGTAGATAACATTGTTCAAGTGTTTCATGATGTTGATGATGATAAGAAAGAGGAGGGAACTGTTTCTTTTTCTTTAGAAGAAGATTTGAAGTTGAAATTAGTGGATGATGTTGGTAAAGTGTTTCATGAGAAGAAGGATTCAGAAGTAGATGATGTTTTTGAGGAGGCTAGTGACGAAGTTAGTAATATTGGGAATGGGGAGACAAAGTCGGTTACTGATGATGAAATAGAGTCAAGCGGGATTGGTGATGTTTATGGAGAGTCTGGAAATGGGATTGAGGTTGGGGTTGTGGATGACGACGATAGAAATGAAGTCTGGCTTGATGAGGAGGAGTCACCGGATGGCGTGGTATGTAATTTGGAAGGAGAGGAGAATGAAGCTTCTGTTTTGATTGTTGATGGAGAAACATTGGTTAGTGCTGAAATAGAGTCGAATGGGAGATTTTGTAAAACTATATAATGTTGTAGTAGCTCAGGTCTTGTACAGGCTTGGTCTAGCTGAGCAGCTGCGTAGGAGGAATGCTAGTCGTATAGGTGCCTTTAGTTTTGACCGAGCTAGTGCCATGGCTGAGCAGCTAGAGTCAGCTGGCCAGGATCCCATTGATTTTTCTTGCACAATTTTAGTGCTGGAAAATCGGGAGTTAATAAAAGTGCTACTATTAATTCCATATTTGATGAAAACAAGTTCAAAGACAGATGCATTTCAGATGGGTACAAAGAAGGTCCAGGATGTGGTGGGAACAGTTCAAGGGATTAAGGTACGGGTGATTGATACACCTGGCCTTTTACCATGCTGGTCGGATCAACGCCAAAATGAGAAGATTCTCCGTTCTGTTAAGTGATTCATTAAGAAGACCCCTCCAGATATTGTTATCTGTGTATAATTTGAAGCCCAAGTTTGCCCACTATTGGTGCATAGCAAATCTCTATTTTAGTGCTGGGCTCGTTCAAGAAGCAATGCATAATATATTTGATTGCTCATTTTGATGTTATATAGATACATTTTGTAAAATTATATTTACCGTCACTGAATTTTTATAGACGATTTTTTGACATTTGAGTTCTAACCAGGTGACGCGGGTTATGGAAATATGAATTTACATATGCAAATATGAAATTTCATAGACGTTTTTTCTGACATCTGACAGGTTTATTTTAAATTTCATATGAAAATTTAAATTTAAATAGGTTAAGAAGACTGTGTAATTTTATATTGTCGTATGTAAATACAAATTTACATAGGATGACGTCAGCCCGGTTTGTCTTTAAGCCGAAATTATAAGTAAAGATTGATGACGTCAGCCCGGTTTTTACAGGGGTATTTTGGTCTGTTTGGGTATTTTAAAAAAATAGGGGGGTTTTATGGGTTAGTACGTAATGAGGGGGTTTTTATGCTAGTTATGTATCAACCAGGGAGATTAAACCCAAAATCTGTTTTTTTAATTATCAATAATAAAATAGGACTTGTTTTAATTTCAATGTGGAAAATGGGAGTAATTATTTAATTTAAGTGATGTTAGAGAGGTGTTTCTAAATTATTAATAAAAAAAAATATTCTTCAAATTATATTAATAAAAGTGGAGTTTATTCTAAATTTAGTGAGGGAAGTGTTTCTAAATTAAATAAATAAAGAGATCCGACTATTATATAGTGTAGATAGATGTTGAATTTTGAATTTTCACCCTCGAAGTTAGCTCGGCATATCTAGCCTATATTTTATTTTGTTGGTTTATTTTTATATGTTACCGTATATAAGCTTCTAGAACACTGACTTAACCTATTGCTTTCTTTAGATACTTTACAAAAGTGATTGTAACAATCTTAACAAAAAGTATTAATGTTATATATTGTATATAAGTCAAGATATGCTAAGTTATGGTAATTATCATATTCTAGTTCTTTTCTTATTGTCACTTGATTTTACTTATTATTTTATCCCTGACTACCATATAACGAATTTAACATCTATATCACTATGACGGTACGACCAATGCATGAGGATCCCTGATCGATGCCTGCTGTTATAGAGGGTGCTTGGGTGTGACCAACAATTTGTAGCATGTCAGCTGGAATTTGGCTTATTCCATTCTCCCATGGAATATACGCGTAGAAATAGCTCGTGCTACCGAACCAAATTCGTAGGATGGTCCTTAAATCATATTCATTAGGTTCAGACCATACAATTTCTACATTGGTTCTAAAATAGAACACACTTAAATTTTATCGATAGTGCGAAACTAGACAATATATTGCAATGCATTATGCATCATCCTACCTCTGGATTTTGTTTGCCACTACAAATCCGGGTCGGGCTACCCCGGACTCGTTCTGGTGTAGGAGATGTGGCCAACGAACTTTGTCCTTCAGTTATGTTTGGCGGTATTTCGTTCGTGTTAAGTTGTGTGAGAGTTTCAAGGCCTTTACCAAATATTTAGGTTCGGTTCAAACTTATGTACTCAATTTTGTAAGGTTTCCAGATTTCCCTACAAGCTACTGATATGCAATTAGGAGATAATTAAGAGTTTCCTGATTGTTGCTCAATTTCAGTGCAAAACAGTTTCTCAGAGAAAACAGTTGAACTGTACATACATTCTCCAGTTTTTCAATTGAGAAAATTGACGGAAGCAATCAAATACAGGTAAAATCAAAGAAAACTTGAGCAAAACATCGTATCAATTAACGTAAATAATAGCGAGTCATTTCTTTAGTCATCTTGTTTGTAAGTAATAAGTAATACAAATGACCAATGGAGGTAGGTCTTGTTAATGGATCGGTTTGGGTCAGATTTTGAAAAATCCGAAACCGAACCGATAAGATTGGATATCCGGAACTAAACTGAACCGATAAAATATATTACAAACCGAAACCGAATCTGACCCAAATGAAAAACTATAAAATCAATTAAATTCTAAATCAAATCAATTATTTTTAGACACACAATTGATAAAATCTACACAAAATTAATTATAAATATTACTAAAATGTCATCTTATCGGTTCAGGTTCATATCGATTTCGGTGGAGAACAAACCTGAAACCAAACCGATGTCTTATTGGTTCAGTGGAGGACTAACTAAATTTCCAAAACCGCAATATCAATTTGGTTAGGGTCGGTTATCGGATTATGGAAACCAATGACCGCCTTAATTGGAGGACAGCTAAGAAGAGGACATATATAATCGAGATTTAGGCAACCCTTATTTTCCAAACAAACTGTTCATCAAAGTCCAATGTCAAATTCACACATGGACACGTACAATGACTGGTCGGGCATCTTATACCCGTTTGTTCCGAAGAAGTCCAACCTATCACTGTGGCAGTGTGGCCGGTGTCCACCTATGATATTAACCTCCAAGAAATAGTGAAACAACTGAAAAATGAACGGACAAAAATCCAAAAAGAAGCTTGAATGAATATCCTACAGGATTTTGAGTACTGACTATCTGAATGAGATCTAAATCATTGCCAGTTTGCCACCCAAAGGCAGACCTTATAGTGAGTAGTGACTCCTGATGACTATGAAGTTAAGCCATCTATAAACAGCTCGATTGAAGGTTATTGTCAAAATCCTTGACATTTGGAACTCACGTACCATAAATTCTAAAAGGGAGGTTGGTTCGAAGTGACTTAGAACTGATGATTGTTGGGTAATTTGAAAACAGGGAATTGATTGATTGCATCTTTCATAGTGGATGAAGTGAAAAAATAAAATAATATAATACCAATCAGATCTTCTAATATTCTTCACTGATGGAAGGTGCTGTTACTCGTCTTTTTTGGGCTTTGTGTATTTGTCGGGGCAAAAATTATAAGCTACAGATCTACCAAAACACTCTTGAGACAATGACTTTCTGAATATCACCACCCATAAAATTATGGACATAATATTTAAGTAACGATGAATTGGTTTGTTTGAGAATATTTAAAAAACTGACCAAGCAAAAACATGACTAATCTTCCTCAATAACAAAATAAGTTATTGTCTCTCCGCTTCTGGAAGTTCGACTGAAATAAAAGTTGTCTCTTCAGGGAGTTGGCCAATTTGAACTTCTAAAAGTGGATCGACGGTCGGGGGTCCTTCAACATTTTTATTGGCAGAGTAAACTGAACGTCCCGAATGCTATAATTGCTATTTAATGGCATTTGAACTAAAAATAGTTCGTCCAACAACTTCAGACTTCTTATAATCATCGAGAACATTGTCGTGGCAAATTAGAGATGCAAGTTGATCGATCGCTGCGCACTTTACAGACTTTTTTATTGAATGAGAACTTAATGACTTGATGATATGTTAAGACGACAGTTTCCATATAATAAATCCAATCGCGACCAAGGATGACATTGTAATGGGATTTACAATCCATCAATAGGAAATCAATATTGACTTCCTTCTGTATAAGAGTGACCAGGAGAGAAACATTTCTAACGCAATGAGTAGCGGTACCATCAAAACCAACGATAGGCGCATTTTCAGGAGTGACCAAGTTATCAATAAAAGAAATACTGCGATAACACCTAGAAAACATGACGCTAGCTAAACTACCAGTGTCGATCATTATACGTTGTATGCTCATACAGTTGATATACGCAGTTATCACGACAGCATCATAACGAGGAACATGCACTCCCATTAGATCTTGGTTAGTGAAACACAATGGTTCATCTTAATAGTCTCTGTGTGAAAACCTTCCACGAAATTGATCCCGTTAACTTCGTAAAAATTAGAAAGATATTTGATTTTAGAACGACGATCATTTTTCTGCTAAGTATTGGACAATGAATTAATAATGGCATGTCTAACCTTAATGACATTGTGACCGGTTACAGTTAAAACCTGAGTTGTCACTTTTTTCTACACATATTGATCAAGTTTTACATTCTGCACAAGCTTTTCAATTCTTTCCCGCAAAGACCGACTTCTCAGTCTCATGACCATAATCATTATGAAATTTGCACCATAACGATTTATCGCGAGTTGTTTTAGTGTCGTCACGCAGCCGTGCAGGGAAAACGGCGGAGTGAGCAGACTTTTATCCTTGATTTTGTCGTAAACTACCGCATATTTAATATTAAGCGGAGTTAATTCAAAATCAGTAAAAAGCTTTCCGATCCTGCTCGTGGATTCTTCTTTCTTATACGGAGGCTTCTGACTGGGTTGTGTTAATCAAAAGTCGGATTCTTCTGTTTATTTTATTGATCATTGAAATCTTTTCCTTTCTTATAGTTGTCACGAGAAGTTCGAGCAGCCGTGTCGTCCTCAACATTGATAAATTGTTGAACTCGTTGGTATAACGCAAGTCGGGAAGATGGAATGTCCCGAACAAGAGAGTTGTATAACTTGTCATTATCCAATAAGATAGCTTCTTTAAAAGCTTAGACTACTATTAGATCGGACTGCTCAGAAATCTCAGCTGCAGCTTGGCGGAAACCAATGACAAAACTACGGAGAGTTTCATCACGTTGTTACTTGATGTTGAAAAGAATCCGGACACCATTTGGACGTTTCAGATTATGATGAAAATGCTTTGCAAACTTTTCAGTTAAGTCCTTGAATCAATGACTAGATCGCGGAGGTAATTTGCTAAACCATACCAATGCTTCCCCCTTTAATGTAGAAGGGAAAAGTTTACATTCCAAAGCATCGTCACCACCCGATAAAACCAGTTTGTCTGTGAAATTAATTACATGAAGCATAGGACATCCCTCGACATCATCATATTGATCAAACTCAGGTTATTTGAAATCTTTGCTGGGAGTAGCATGTTGGACGGCGAGAGAAAATTTGTCTAAAATACCATTTTCAACTGCAAGATTCTCTAATGTCGATTCAAAAGAATCACTATCAAGAAAAACTTTTTTAATCATTTCTCGGACACGTCGAGGAGTCATCAGATCCATATCGGCTGGCTCATAATCATGATCGCGATGACGCCTATGGGAACGAATGGAACGAGAAAAAAATGATGAAGATTCATCGTGACTGTGTCGAGAGGAATGTGGTTGGTACGTTGGACCTTCAGTACGATAATGTTCGGAATGATAATAACCGCGTCGCTGAAGTGTTTCACCATACTTATGGTTCCGATCATGAGTGCGACCATTATTTTGTTTGCCACCCGAATTCCTCGGGACTTGCTGATAATCTGTAGGACCGTGGGGTGCAGTCGAATGGTTATTAGTAGTACCTTGCCTACCAAGAACGTGACCAAGTGGTTGGAAGTTTCTTGGTGGAGGTCGGGGAATTCGTCACCTATTACTTGGAACTCGTTGATGGCTGTTGCGAATATCGTAAATCTCATCCTCACCACTTAAATGATCCCACACACTATTATGTCGTTGGCATGTGTTACGTTGTGGTGTGATAGATATAACATCGTCTGCGAGTGGAGTGAGTCGTTTAAAACGACACCTGTAGTGGTTGTTCTGTTTACGGACAGTCTTTAACTTTTGAAGATGTGCTTCGCGAGACATATGATTTACATTATCCGCATCAGATAATGGAGAATCGTCAGAGGCAATAACCTCGCACTGAATAATTTGGCGTATTGGTGGAACGACAGTATTAGGAGGTATTATTCCGTCATCGCCAAGTTAACCTTGACCATCATGTTCGTGATGATAGTCAGTAATTACATCGGGACCTTGAGCTCTTCGAGTATGTGTCATAACTTTCGCAGAACGTGATCGAGGGTGTTAAATAAGAACCGCAGACGGCACCAATATGTTTTGACCAAATATGATCAAAACACTAAGTGTTGACAAAAGAGATGAAGAACGTAGAAAAGTAGTGAAAAAGCGATGGTGATCGAGTAAATGATGAGACTGTATCTTTCGGTTGCCTACGTACCCAAATTATCGATGGGATCAAGTCTCCAAAACGTAGTTCTGTATGAAAAATAGTTTGGTATTTATATAGGTAGAGTAGAGACTCTTTGTAGCTCAAGTATTCTTGTAGCTTAAGCTAGGAATTGTAATTGAATATAACTCTCAACTGATAATTATCTCTTTGATAAGAAACAAATCTGGACATAAATTAATGTACATAAGTGGCAAGCTATGTGGCTAAGGTTCAGCCTTAGACACATAAGTTAATGGGTATGTACATTGATCCACGGTATTACAAATTGGGCTTTAGCCTTGTCGATTAAATGAATAAAATAGAGACTTTTACTAATGGACGTTTGCCACGTAGGTGGGGATCGAAACACTCCCCATGGACGGTGCCAAAAGATGTTAGGGCAAAAACTGTAAGCTACAGATCTACTAAAACACTCTTGAGAAACTGACCTTCTGAATATCACCACCTATAAAATTATGCACAAAATATTTAAGTAATGATGAATTGGTTTATTTGAGATGTTGAGACTGAACCACTTTTTAGTTCAGTGGCTGCCTACATACCCCAGAGGGATCAAGTCTCTGAAAGTCTACGGAGTATATAGCTTTCAATGTAGTTCTGTTGCTGAAAACTCTTCAATATGTAACCATCCAAAAAACTAGGGAATCTCTGGATATGGATCCTTATCCCTAGTTTTCAATTACATTGGATAGAGTCAAAATCTCTAGATTTTGTGAGATCCGGCTAGTCCTTGTTTTCAGTTAATTACGGGCTTATAGTGAGGCTTAGTCCACATGCCATGCTGTGCCCTAGCTACGAACCAGGGTTAGGCCTGTAGATATAAAGGGTCCAGTCTAGGTGTCATGTCCAGAGATCATGCCCAGCTGGTCTATAGAGACGATGTGCTGCTGAGCATGCCATCGAGTTGGAAGTCTCACTGCCCACAATTGGTCCAACGGCCCCAGAATAGGAGGATCAGATAATTCCATGCAGACCATTTATGAGGGTCCACACATCGCCCCCTCTCTGTCACGTGGAGCAGCCATGTGGCAGAGAAGAGAAAGAGAATGTTCTTAATATTTGTATTTTAATTATGTAGACATAAGATGTCATGGTGTCTCTTCAGCATCCTTCATCATTGATTCCTCAGAGCGCTGAATGCATAGAAACTGAGTCTGATGCTTAAGAACATAAGTGAGTCATATTGCAAAATCTCATGTGTGTCCACACAAGTGTCTCTAGTTAGGCCCCAGTGTTTTGGCAGCATATGTGAGTCTTGCGGAAAGACGTTCGTAAGCTTATGCCACATAAATGTTCTCTAATTCTCTATCTTGAGAGCATGGAGCATAGATAGTCTAGCTTGAGGATGTATGATCTTGAGCTCATCAACGTAGAGAGAAAATATTTTTATTTAGTCTGTAGAGTTTTGGACCTGGAGAAGTCTTAGAGATGCTTAAAAATTGAGATCTACCTTGTGACGCTGAGGTCAGTCCCAATTATATGTTCAGCGCGCACTGTTGTGTTCCACTTTGTCTTCTGTACCACCTGATGTTGTGGGAGTTGAGGGTTGATGCCCCCTTGTTTTGACTTTGTACCATTTTCTATGATGATTCACCATGAAGATCGTGATGTTGCTGCTGGATTAGTGAGCATGAGAGGTGTTGAATACTGAAGAGTCTGACAAGTAAGTTTTTGGGAGTCGCTCGATGTAGTGTGGCCCAAATAACAAGACCATGCTCATGCAAATGTGGAAGGATAAGGTACTTCTGAACCAATTCTTGATGCTGTAGATATGATATACAATTTGCTAGCTTTAACCATGTCTTTGGTTACTCAGGGAGCCACAAAATGAGAGACAATTCTAGAAATAACCACCATGATAAGAGAGTTAGGAGGGACCATTGTTCTAGTTAAGTACCATTTTCATTGTCATTTCAGTATGCTGAGGAGGTCTTTGCTAAGTATTCCAGTCCTTTCCGTGAAGCTTGTGTTGAAGTAGAGTTAGAGCTTTAGAGCTTACGGGACAAAGTTGTCACTTTGTTGGAGGGAGCCCGGCGAATTAGAGAGATTAGCCACCCATGATGAGATGAGTGTCTAAAAATTTAGAGATGACCACTTTAACTGATAGGCTCAGTGAGTCCCAAAATATTGTACAAATTGTGGAGTGTGACCGTCGTCTAAGTAAGGAGCATACAGGTCATGTTATGCAAGAGTATTGGCATGTATATTAGCAAAGTAATATATAAAATGCACGACATGAATATTAGCAAAGTAATATATTACCACCCCCCAATACTGCACGTGGATATCATTCGCATGTAGTGTTGAATAAGAATCGACAACAAATCGAGGTTCAGCAAGTTCTGTTCGCAGAATAACTCGGTTGAATGATGCAACCGGGCTGAGCATGTTGTCATACTCAGATTATATATATTGTATGACAGTGTGAACTATAGCTAAAGAATAACCTAATTGAAGCGTAATCGGACTGAGCAGTTTTGTAAGAATGCTCAGATAAAATAAGTCTATATAGTGGAACCCTTGAAGGTGTTATCATTAGGGGTGTCTCTTTTTGCCGAATTTCCGATTTTTCCGAAATCCAACCCGAAATTGGTCTGGCTCTGGGTGTAGTTTTCATGGGCCGATTTTCCGATTTTCCGATTTCCGAAAATTCCGAAAAAAAATTGGATCGGATTTGGATATAATTCTAAAATCCGATCCGATCCGAAAATTCCGAAAATTCCGATATTATTGCCAATTTATTCTGAAAATATATACTTCTCTCACTATCCACTTGATTAGATCTCGACCGTTCATTCATTTTCTAGTTTTTTACTTCAAAAAACAAAACAAAAACATAACCTAGCCGCTACTTCCCCACTTGAATTGGACCACTCTACTGTTATTACACCGTCTGCCATAACAACAATGATATGAAAAAAAATGTCATTGAGTCATACAATGACTTCCAGACCAATCCAAAAGCCAAATTCCAATAGATAGAATATTATGTAAAGCTACTTTGAGTCTAAGACCATAATCCATTATTTATGCAGACACTTCACGCTTCAATTTCCACACACGAAAAAAGATTGAAACATTACAAATACCCAGACCTCAACAGAATGCAATGCTTGCTATTGGTGGATGCAGGTTATTTTTCTCGTTTTTTCTTGGATCACTTGTTTGAATAAAAATAGGTTTTCTCAGTAAACAAGTGCGTATTGTTGTTGGTACATTGGTGTTGTGGATATGGTTTTCTCTTCCTACAATGAACATTGGCGTATGATATTCCAAAAATAATTGAAAGGAAAGAGATCTTTGAAAATTTACCAAGTATTCCGAAATTTCCGAGTTATTCCAAAATTTCCGAAAGTTCCGAAATTGGAAATATATTTTGAATCCGAAAAAAAATTGGATCGGATTTGGCTAGCATATTAGGTTCCGAATTTTTTTTGAAAAAATTCCGAAGGAGGTTAATCCGATCCGATCCGATCCGAAGTCACCCCTAGTTATCATAGACATTTTTGGAAAAGATTATCCCAGTTAGTATGAAGCGTAGCTGGGCTGAGTTTTTTTACTGTGAAGCTCAGATATGACATTAATGCACAGAGTCTGATTCTATACATATTGTCTTCGGTTTAGAGGGTCAATGTCATACAACCATACCATGCAATGTTCTCTATCCAAATTTGGCAGCGCCTCCAAGGGATAGATTGCATCAAACACTTGGGTTTTTAAAGTCCTAAAAGTTTTGAGTTACCCAATTCACAAATATGACTGAGCCAGAGGGTCAACGCCATTTACTCGGACCAAGGTACATTGCACTTCTGTACTTTGGCTTTTTGAACTTATGGGATTTGTGTTTCACGCCGAAGCCAGGCAAGAGGGTCAAAGCCATATACTTGGACCCGATACTTTAGTCGTACGGGACATTTTTCAAGCCTGACGCACTCGCAGTACTTGCCTTATCACTGGCCCTAGTCGATGTAGAGGGTTTTCACAAACAGGAGGATCACTCAAGTCTGTACCAAGCCAGAGGGTCATTGCCATTCACCTGGATTATAGAATTTGAGTTAGAAGAACACCAAACTCAACCAAACACGCTGAGTGCTTTAACTTGGATTATAACAAGAAAGGTGAGGCTCCTTACTTGACCAGGCATGCTAAACATTGGAACCTGGATTTTTACAAGGGGAGTTTGATTACCACATTAAACCTGACCAAGCGCACTGAGTGGCAAAACTTGGATTGCAGAATAAATGGGAGGGGATTAGCCACCAGTCCCATTTTAACCAGGCGCATTAAGCATTAATTTGAACCTGAATTTTGTAGTAGCAAGTAGGAGGTAGTTCACTGATTCTAACTTGACCAGGCGCGATGAGCACTTGAACCTGGGTTTAGGTTCAAAGACTGAGCATGTAAGAATGATTTTCTGAGCTCAGCTTAAGCTTTGCTTTGCAAACTTCGGTGTTGCAGTGAAAACCTTGTGGATTTTCAAAATCTCATAAACACTTCAGATAGTAGTTCAACTATGGCTGAGAATCCATATCAATCAGCCCAGACTTTACTAAATTAGTTGTTGCAAGTGTTGAGGCTTTGACGCCCCATCATAGGTTTTGATATGTTGGAATGGTATATCAAAAATATTATGGTTCCGATATGTCCCTGCACTCCCCCAGATTAAACTGTACTGAGGTTGATCTCTTCATTAGGGGCCTTAAACTGGCTTCTCCATTTGCATGGATTGATTTGCATTGTTGCGACTAATGCACTGTTGACGCCCCCAAAATTGCGGTGGACTAACAACATTGTAATTGATACGGTGCTGAAGAGATATTGACCCTTGATTTGGATAAAACCTTAAATGTTCCCTCTGTATGGGAAATTTAGAAGTCTAATGAGAAATCTTGCCCGGCGGTATGTTGTGTGATATCCAGCCTGATGGTATGTTGTGGATGATCTGAGAAAACTCTGTGAATTGTAGACTAGATCCCTACCTGTAATTCGTTATAGCTAGAGATGCAGTCTACTAGAACGAAGTAAACTGTGAATTGTAGACTCATTTTGATGGATTTATTTATTGGATCACAATTGAAATCCATCAAAACAAACGCTCTTGTTTTGAACCTCTAAAGATAATTCAATCACCATATGACTCCGAGGAATAAGGTAAAGTAATTGTCTTGTACTGGCTGGAATGACACCTTTGACATATACAATTAACTAGCCTTAGAGTTTTGTTGAGGTCGCCCCCAGTGATGTTAAAGTTTCCAAAATTTTAAATCTTCTTCAACAGTAGCATACCTATCTGCTCGCACTAGCAAATCCTTAACCATTTCTGGAGGCTTAAGAGTTAGTAAGTTGTACAAACCAGACTTATCAAAAGGAAGAGCATTTTTGAAAGCTTGCGCAACAATGTCATCTGGGACATTGTTGACCTCCTTGAGCAGCACCCTGAGTTTTCTGACAAGGTCTCGAATACTTTCTCCTTTCTCCATGTGGAGGTTGAAAAGAGTTCCAGAACCTTTGATGATCTTCCTGCTGTAGCAATAATGTTTTGAAAATTTATCAACGAGCTGCGGAAATGTATGGATTGAAAGAGGACAAAGCTCGTTAAACCATGTCAAAGCTTCTCCGCTAAGGGTAGCTTGGAACACTATGCACATCAACGCATCATTGTTGTTAAAAAGAGCCATAGACGATCTGTACTTCATCAAGTGCTCATCTGGACAACCATCTACATTATTGTAGGTTGGAACTAAAGGTTGTTTGAAAGAACTAGGTGAAATGTAATCTCTGATTTCATCTATAAAAGGAGATTCTTCAGGTCCTTTGATTGCCAGTTTATGTCACTTATCTTCCTGAGTAGCTTTGGAATCCATGGCATTTCTAATGAATTCTTGGACTCGCTGCTCATTCAAGTTGTCACTATTTTCCTGCAGAGCGACATTGTTCGTGCTGACTCGGTGGGTACGGTTTCTCCTTTTAGGGCTCCAACCTGGCTCAATAGAGTTGTGCCTATATTGTCTGAAATTTGCTTCAGCCCTACGTGGGTTTAGCTCTCTGGTTCGAGCGTAACCACCCATAGAATTATGGAGGGCTCCGATTATGTGGCTTCTGGCCCACTGTTGTCTACCTCTTCTATCTCCAGCTCTCTGATAACCTCCATTAATCCTCCGGCGAGTGTTCCTCAAACCATTGTATCTGGATTCTGAGGAATCATAACCTCCAGGACTACGATCAAATCTTTTGTTAATTATCTCGAGCTTCTTTGTATTGTCCTCTCTGTGTTACTGGACTGCGAGAGCGTTGCATGTCACGCTCTAGATCGATTTGATCCGAAGAGGAATATTCGAAATCGACACGATCGATCGTTCCTTTGAGAGATCGGGAACGTCTTGATACTGATCTACTTCGGTGATGCTATGGGCTACGAACCCATCCTAGTACAGCGTCAGCTCCACATAAACGTTCCACAATCGGAGTTATGTGGTTTTGGGTGCGGCTGGAAGCGTGGCTTCTTGGATGATGCCTCTTTCTAGGAGACCTGCTTTCCCTTGGTACGGAAGATTCCTGCTGAGAGTTTTCTTCCCTAGGCCTTTTGCCTTCATTTCTCCTAAGCATATCATTTTCTCTGGTCAACCTGAGCAGTATAGACGTCAGAGTTTCTTCATCAGATGGGTGAGCACTTTGGCTCAGATCCTGAGGGCTCGATTCAGGTCCAAGGCGCTCTTGCAAACGTCTAGGTAGTATGGATGGTCCAGATCTGGTGGAAATAGCACTCGACCTAAGCCCAAAGCGTTGATGTAGACGCTGATGCAGCATCGAAGGTCTTGCCCTAGTAGATACAAAACCATCTCCGTGTGTGACGACTCGAGTATCCATAGTTGTATCTTGTTCCCCTGCTGGAATAGTAATTCGCAGGTTCTCCACCAAATCTTCTTCTTCATCGAAATGTCCGGATTCTCGGGGAATCGATCGCGATCGATCTTGAGCATGAACCTCATGAGCAATTGTTTGTTGTGCTATTTCAGCATTAGGAGGAAGGTTTTGTGCAATTTCTGGAGCCTGACTGGTGTCAACCACCTTTTGGTCTACCAGCAGCCATTGATCGTGATATTCAATATAATAAAAGAGAAGAAGGTAGTCATGGGTTTGCTACCCACAAACAGCGCCAAAAGATGTTGGGACAAAAACTGTAAGTTACAGATCTACCAAAACACTCTTGAGAAATTGACCTTCTTACCTATAAAATTATGCACAAAATATTTAAGTAACGATGAATTGGTTTGTTTGAGATGTTGAGACTGAACCACTTTTTAGTTCAGTGGCTGCCTACATACCCCAGAGGGATCAAGTCTCTGAAAGTCTACGGAGTATATAACTTTCATTGTAGTTTTGTTGCTGAAAACTCTTCAATATGTAACCATCCGAAAAACTAGGGAATCTTTGGATATGGATCCTTATCCCTAGTTTTTAGTTACATTGGATAGAGTCAAAATCTCCAAATTCTGTGAGATCCGGCTGGTCCTTGTTTTCAACTGATTACGAGCTTATAGTGAGGCTTGGCCCACATGCCATGTTGTGCCCTAGCTACGAACTAGGGTTAGGCCTGCAGATATGAAGGGTCCAGTCTAGGTGTCATGTCCAGAGATCATGCCCAGCTAGTCCATAGAGACGATGTGCTACTAAGCATGCCATCGAGTTGGAAGTCTCATTGCCCACAATTGGTCCAACGAAGCCCCAGAATAGGAGGATCATATAATTCCATGCAGACCATTTATGAGGGTCCACACAGTATTCAACTCTGTAATATGTATTTGACTCTTCATAATCACTGTTCTAAAAATCGGTCTAAGTGCTAGGGTGGTGCCCAACCGACTCGCCTAAGCCCAAGTCGTTAAAAAAATCGGTGAACTGATTAGGCAGGTCAGGTGGACTAATCGGTCTCTAGGCGGTCCAACTATTTTTTTTTAATGATTAAATATTGAAAATTAAATACTTGTGTAGGCTTAAGATTTGAATTTGTTTAAAAGACTAAAGTCCAATGTAAAATATATGCTACTATAAAAAAAAAAAGTATGTTTTTATATGAAGTTAATCTTCTTCAATTATTATGTATTTTTGTAATAAATATCTTTGTTTTTGTTTATTTTTTGAGTTATAGTAAATAATTTCTTCATTTCTTGTACTATGGGTGTGGATTACTATATATATATATATATACTATAAGATATATTAGGAAAAAACACCTTCTAGGTAGGCACTGCCTAGAAGACCTAGGCGCTAAACGCTCTCCCACCGCCCGACTAATCCCTATCGTTTTTTAAAAACATTGTTCAAAGTCCAATTTTCCTGCGGCTCTACAAAAGTCCAAGCCCTTTTGAAATTTGTCCTAGGCTTTAACCCGGGCTAGCCCTCTGTGAGGTCCACTCGTCCCAGATTGCCTTAGCCCAAAGTGCAGAGGAGAATCATGGGGTAAGATGCGTTTCCAAACATTCACCTTAAATTTTTTAGTGATCAAATAAGAATCTCAGCTTGCCAGTTGCCTATAATATCATCAGGGAAATCAAGCGTAGGCACCATGGTCTAAATCCACTACTAGGTTATTTTTTTTCCTTATAATTTGATTGAAGAACAACACTTTCGATAAATTGGAGGAAATCGAAATAAACTATATTCATTATAGTTTAACCTACAGGTCGAGTAATAATTTTATGCATTATTTTGAAATTCCTAAATGAACCAAGTATATATTTTCTGTAAAGTGGGCATGGCATGGATTATCTCAGGTTAAAATTTTACAAGCGACAACGTGGCCATCCGCATCCTCCCCAGGCGTCGTCAACGGTCAACCGCAACTAATGCTACATATAGCGACACGAATTCAAACCGTTTTTTTTATTATTGAAAGATTAATTTGCTTTTTAAATTTCAACTTCACACCAATTGGATCAAACTCAAACTTAGCCCAGTCACTATTACACACATACTTTAAGCCCGAAGCCCGGACGGCCCATGCCACCCACCAACTAAATTTGTCTGTATCCACGTCAGCTCAACTTCCCAACTCAGCACAACAAACCTCAACTAATCATCTGAATATCTGATTCACCTCTTACAAACACATCACTATCTCCCTTCTCATTGGTCACTTCCCCTCCACGTCACCATCTCCCTAAATCCATTCACAACTTAAACCTGAAAAAAACAGACGTCTCCTCAAAATCTTTTTCCCAAACATAATTCTCAGCAAATATTTCCCCTTCCTTCCACACCCACATATATTGTCATGTCAAATCAACGCAAAATTTTCCCCATCTTTCTCATTTTCCTAACAATCTTCTCTTCTTCTTCAAACGCTTTGACCAATTCCAAGCCAATTTCCGTAAGTAATTCAATTTTAATTAATTAATTCTTATAATTAGTCACTAATTAATGATTAATTATTTGTGTTTACAGGATTTGAAAGACGCAATTGTGAAAGGATTGGGATTTGAAATTGAGGATGTGAAAATATCTGGGTTTGATATAAGAGATGCATTGGTAGGGAGATCAGTAGCATATGAATTTGATATTGAGGTTGATAATAAAGTAATGCCATTGAAGCTTCTAGAAGATGTGAGTCGATGGGAATATGTGGATTTGCCGATATTTATAAGTGAGGAGAATGGGTTGGTGGAGAGAGAAATAAAGGAGGCTGGACCTGTTTTGGCTCCTTTTCAATTGGCTGGACCTATGGAATTGTGGATTCAAGATGGGAAAGATATGAGGGTCTCATTGCCTGTAAGTTTCCGCAGTTTATCTCTTTATCAAATATAATTGTTTATTATATTGGTGAAATAATTTTATTTTAAGGTGTCAAATATAACATATAGTCATATAGGGTGTGTGTTTTTTGGGAGGCAAATTGTTTTAAGAATATATATAGACATGCTTGTCTCTGCTAATGATTTTATAGCCCTATTTTTTTCTCTTGAATTGACTTATGTTTTCCTTCTTTGGTATTTTTTTTGTTATGAAAATTGATTTGCCAAAGAAAATTCCTCGGCAGTTGAAATTTTTGTGGGGAAATACGGTTTTAGAAGCCAAAACATCAGGCAACATGGAACACGTTAAGATTATTTGTTTGTTTGTTTTGTTTTGTTTTTTTTTTTTTTTTTTTTTTTTTTTCATTTACATTTGGCGTTAAACTTTTAACCTTGCTGTGGTATATTAGTGGGTGTTGACAGGAATTCGCCCTTTCTTGTTTTTACCTATTAGGCATTGGTACTTAATGCTAATGTTGGTGTTTGTTGTTTTGTTTTTCCAGCATGATGTGGATGCTGGTGTACTGAAGAAAGTGATCTTAGCTGATGGTGCAGTGGTGACTGTTAAGGGTGCAAGATCGGTTAGCCTACGTCACCCACTCGACCTTCCACTCCCCTTGAACGGCTCCAGTAATGGTCTAGCTTCTGGGCTTTTAACTCTTGCCGAACATCTCCGTCTAGCTTCTCACACTGAAGGAGGCCCTCTTGTCTCTCTTCGTATTGTGGGTCCAACTTCCTTAACTTCCCCTGCTTCAGCATCTCCTTCCTCTAGTAATAGGCTTAAACTGAAGCGTCTAGCACCAGGTCTTGTGGAGCTTTCTTCCCTGTCCAAAAGTAAAGCAATTGAACCTGTCCCCGCTGTTGATGACGAAGATGAAGGGGTGACATTCTTGGCACCTAATCATTTTACTACAATGTGGCCTCTATCGTCGATTAATGGATCTAATCCCAACTTACGAGGATTTGAGGCATTACTATACTCTGTTCTTGGTGATAAGGCTAAGAACAAAGGGTCATTCCGGTTATTGAAGGCAGAGGCATCAGCACAGACATTTGTCAAGATGGTATTTGGAGTGGAGAAGGAGTTGAAGGAGGGGTATGGATTGGCGGACTGGAAAGGGTTCCCTGACTGGAAGACAAAGCCGGAATCAATCAGAATGCATTTTGAGGTATTGGCTAGGGTGGATGGAGAGAAGATATTACCAGAGAAGGTGGTGCAGGTTGACCCAGTTCTGGTGGAGGATAGTGTGGCTCCTAATGTACTCATGGGGAATGTGACCATGTCCAAGGTTCCCATTGTTCACCCTCCCATCAGTCCCTTCGCCTTGTGAGTTGGTATGGCATTTTCTTTTTGTTCTTTAAAGTGTAACCTGTATATTGTCGAGATTTCTTTGTTCCTACTGGATTCAGTGGCTGCGACAAATATGGATTGTCGTTGATATCCAAAAAAATGTATAGTTTAAGTATAGTTAGACTCACAACAGAAAGAGTGAAAGAACAAGTAAATGATGAGGCAGATTCTTTGTTTTGGCTATTCGCCTTTGATCTTTTACTTTGTTAAAAATGATTCTCTGAGCCCTTACCTTGCTATGCTACTTTTCAAATATCTAAGCTCTTTACTCTTGATTGTTTTGTCATTGTAATAATCTGCTCAAGTCTTCGCCCTCTGTTGGAGTTGCTTGAAGTACACAGAAGCTTCTCCATCTGCAACAGAGTCAGAGATAAATGTGAAGAGTACACCCCTTTTATCGCTTAACAAGATTTCTTCATCTGCCATAGATACTCTGTACATTGAAGAATTCCTCGACTTTCATGTATCCAACCTGACCTTTCTAAACTCAGAAAATTCAGGGTCCAACGGTTTAACATAAAGGACAAGAAAAGGAGCCTCTAACAACTGGATCACATAATTTTTGAATTTTTGAAGCCTGTGGACCGCTCTTGCAAGGCTTAAAACTTTCAATTCTATAATTTGAAACCCAATGAAATAATAATTCCTTAAGCGAGCCCGTTAGTTATATGAACTCCACCACCAAAAGTGGATTTATAAGACGAATTGAGAGTTGATTTTTGGTGAAGATAGTCTTCTCATAATAGAGAATCTTCCTACAAAAAATCAGCCCAAACGAAAATATTTAACCTTGTCAAAAGTTATTTTGAAATTTGAAAAATCTGGATCGTTAGATAATTTTATAATATTGTAAGCAAATTTTGATATGTCTAGACTTACTAGACATCTTCAAGTGTGTTGATTTTTTCTAAGGATGATATATATAGTGGGATGTGTGAAGAACATCTTCACTAAAAATCAGTTTCTAATTCATTGTTTTTTATGGAGTTTCTTTAGAGTTCGTATAAGTGGAATTCATATAACGGGCAGGTTCCTTAAGCCTAACAAGGCTGAACATTGTGGCTGAGAAGTATGGCTACGAGGTTGAAGATTTGAAGTTAGACTAAGAGGTTGAGATTAATATGCACCATTTGTTGTGAGTTGTGACTGAGAAGTTGGGGTAGGATATTGCCATATTGGTATAGAAAGTAAGCCAATATATATTCCTTCAGGTTTTATTAAATTAACTAGAATGGTACACGTGCTACGCACGTTTTATTATAACCAACAACTTTATTACATGTTCCCATTGAAAGCAACAACTTGTTTTCTTTTTGTACGTTTTTTCTCTCTCCCCTCATCCTGCTCTCTGTCCCGTACTCTATTTCTGTTTTGTGGACCTACACATAAATGAAAAAAGCAAAAAAAAAAAAAAAAAATGTTAGAACAGATATATACAGCATGTGTCACGAAATTATGTAAGAGCAGAATTGCAAAACCGATAGACAGCTCCATCGGCTCACTTACCCGCACCACTTATAAGTAGTAGAGATGTATAAGCTATGCATCACCAGTTTTAACTTTGTATAGCACCGAGTGAAATGTCTAAAATAAGCCACACCCTCCTATTTCTCCCCGGAGTACCTAAATGCGTTGCTAGTTGCTAGTTTGCTACATGCCATCAACTGTTTAGTGTTGCATAACGTCGCTTAAAATGATCCAGATCAGAAAGCAATAGTTTATTCTTGTCAAAAATGATATAATCACATACTTAATTTCATTCATTGTCCAAGGTGATAATCAGTCAGATTTGGAGGTGCTAATTTCTTTGAATGCCTTCTTCAATCTGTGAAACATTGGAATAGAAGCCATGTCCAACAAATCCTTCTTGACCTGTTTCTGCTTTGTCTATAACTATTTTGTCGGACCTACTATCGTGGGCAAATATCGTTAACTGATATTTCAGCCCATATGTTTTGATTAATATCGAGATATCGACATAAAGGTCGATATCTCTCTATAAGTTGAATGTTGCAGGTATGAGCGGGAAGAAAAGTGGATGGACACATGTCAATACTTGATTGGAGGAGAGCTAACTTGAATGACTATATAAAGACCAGAACAGGAGAGAGAAGATCATTATCTTCTTCTCATAAAAAATCTTGTAAACTAGAGCGAGAAAGAAGAGTGTGTAACCACCATTATTAGTGAATAAGAACTTTACTTCCTTTCATATCAAATCATCATTTTCTCATCGAATAGTGTAACAATCTTCTTTGATCATTGTTATCTTGTGATAAGCTTCCTTGATCACCACACCTGCCACTCTAGTTTACATCTTTGTAATTATTGATTTGTGTATGCCTGTATGCTGACCAATTTTTTTTGTACCATTTACCTACTAGCTAGTACATTAATCAGGTTCCAAAGTTGTTCCATTCACTGTCCTGTTCAATGCAATGATGCAACCTTTCAATAAACAATGACCCTTGGAAGATAGTGTCCATATGGTAGTCTTAGGGGATATTTGTTTTTTTTGGGTTAAGTTATAAGAGAGAAGTGTCTTATAATATGGTTTTATAAACTGGTTTGCTTTTCATTTTAAATTCCTCTTATAAGTACTTGTAAAAAAAAAAAAAAACATACACACGACATCTTATAGAAGGTTAATTGACAAATATAGCCATGTTTTACATCACATTCAACTTAAATAGATTAATTTGAAACAAGTATATCTTATCATTTGATTTTCGGTGGTGGTTTTAATAGCACGATGGTGAAGATAGTGATGGTGGCGGTGGCGGTAGTGGTGGTGATTGTAGTGGTGGCTAGGATAGTGGAGTTATTTGGAGAAGAAAATAGTGAAAAGGGAAAAAGAGATTTTTTTTTTTGGATAAAACCTGCAAACATTTTATTAAAGCATGTAAATAGCCTCAGGGCAGTACATATAAAAGTTTTGTGGACCATAAGATCTAGCATGCTTTGCCATATTTATAACCCACACATTCCCTGTTACAGAAGTGGTTCTAAAAGAAAAAGGAAAAACAGTCCTCCCACTTAATTTCCGCTGTATCCCTTCTAATGCAGCCCTGTAGTCTCGATTTAAACTAACTCCCACTTAACTCCGATAACATCTTGGTGGCTTGTTTATCTGCTCCTTCAAAAACCGCATTGTCTAGTTGCTTTGTTCTAACCAGGTCCACTACAAATTCAGCCACTAGAAGATAGGCTTCAATGCGAGATAAGGCTCGAGTGTGTTCTGTAGCAGCAGCCACACAAACCCCATTCCAATCCCTGATGATCACTGTAGAGACACTTGATCCTTTAGATTTCATAAAGAGACCACAATAATTTGCTTTAAACGAACCAAAAGGAGGGGCAATCCATTCCCCCTCACTCTCAATTTGTTCATTATCATGCATGTGATAAGATAGTTATAGGGCAATCCACAACAGTCCATTCTTGCCAGTTAGTTAAAGCCTTGGCAAGAACAACATCATGGTTAGGTTTCACAAACCTAAACCGACAATCATTTTTGTGCCACCATAAATGGTACTGTTTCGACCCCCACCTACGTGGTAAACGTCCATTAGTAGGGGTCTCTATTTTATTCATTTAATCGACAAGGCTAAAGCCTAATTTGCAATACCATGGATCAATGTACAAGCCCATTAACTCATGTGTCTAAGGCTGAACCTTAGCCATATGGTTTGCCACTAATGTACATTGATTTATGTCCAGATTCATTTCTTATCAAAGAGATAATTATCAGTTAAGAGTTATAATCAATTATAATTACTTAAGCTACAAGAATACTTGAGCTACAAGGAGTCTCTACTCTACCTACATAAATACCAAACTATTTTTCATCTAGAACTACGTTCTTGAGACTTGATCCCATCAATAATTTGGGTACATAGGCAACCGAAATGTACAGGCTCATCATTCATTTGATCACCATCGCTTTTTCACTACTTTTCTACATTCTTCATTTCTTTCGTCAACACTTAATATTTTGATAATATTTGGTCGAAACATAATTGGCGCCGTCTGCGGTTCTTATTCAACACCCTCGATCATGTTCTACGAAAGTTATGACGCATACTCAAAGAGCTCAAGGTCCCGATGTAATTACTGACGATCATCAAGAACATGATGGTCAAGGTCAACTTGGCGATGACGGAATAATACCTTCTAATACTGTCGTTCCACCAATGCGCCAAATTATTCAGCGCGAGGTTATTGCCTCTGACGATTCTCCATTATCTGATACGGATAATGTAAGTCATATGTCTCACGAAGCACTTCTTCAAAAGTTAAAGACTGTCTGCAAATAGAACAACTACTACAGGCGTCGTCTTAAACGACCCACTCCACTCGCAGATGATGTTATATCTGTCACACCATAACGTAACACACACGAACGACATAATAATGTGTGGGATCTTTTAAGTGGTGAGGATGAGATTCACGATATTCACAACAGCCATCAACGAGTTCCAAGTAATGGGCGACGAATTCCCCGACCTCCGCCGAGAAACTTCCAACCACTTGGTCACGTTCTCGGTAGGCAAGGTACTGCTAATAACCGTCCGACTGTACCCCACAGTCCTATAGATTATCGGCAAGTCCTGAGGAATTCGGGTGGCGAACAGAATAATTGTCGCACTCATGATCGGAACCCTCATTATGGCGAAACATTTCAGCGATGCGGTTCTAATCATTCTGAACATTATCGTAATGAAGGTCCAACATACCAACCACATTCCTCTCGACACAGTCACGATGAATCTTCATCATTTTCTTCTCGTTCCGTTTGTTCCCATAGGCGTCATCGCGATCATGATTATGAGCCAGCCGATATGGATCTGATGACTCCTCAACGTGTCCAAGAAATGATTAAAAAAGCTTTTCTTGATAGTGATCCTTTTGAATCGACATTAGAGAATCTTGCAGTTGAAGATGGTATTTTGGACAAATTTTCTCTCGCCATCCAACGTGCTACTCACAGCAAAGATTTCAAACAACCTGAGTTTGATCAATATGATGATGTCAAGGGATGTCCTATGCTTCATGTAATTAATTTCACCAACAAACTGGTTTTATCGGGTGGTGACGATGCTTTGAAATATAAACTTTTCCCTTCTACATTAGAGGGGGAAGCATTGGTATGGTTTAGTGAATTACCCCCGCGATCTATTCATCGGTTCAAAGACTTAACTGAAAATTTTGCGAAGCATTTTCATTATAATCTGAAACGTCCAAATGGTGTCTGGGTTCTTTTCAACATCAAGCAACAACGTGATGAAACTCTCCGTAGTTTTGTCACTCGTTTCTGCCAAGCTGCAGATGAGATTTCCGAGCAGTCCGATCTAATGGTGGTCTACGCTTTTAAAGAAGCTATCTTATTTGATAAAGACAGGTTGTACAACTCTCTTGTTCGGGACATTCCATCTTCCCGACGTGCATTATACTAGCGAGTTCAACAATTTATCAATGTTGAGGACGACACGGCTACTCGAACTTCTCGTGACAAAGATAATAAAGGAAAGGATTTCAATGATCAGCGAAATAAATAGAAGAATCCAACTTTTGATCAATAGCAACCCAGTCAGAAGCCTCTGTATAAGAAAGAAGACTCCACGAGTAGGACCGAAAAGCCTTTTACTGATTTTGAATTAACTCCGCTTAATACTAAATATGTTATAGTTTACTACAAAATCAAGGATAAAAGTCTGCTCACTCCACCGTTTCCCCTGCGCGACAACACTAAAACAACTCATGATAAATCGTTATGGTGCAAATTTCATAATGATTATGGTCAGGAGACTGAGAATTGTCGATCTTTGCGGGGAAGAATTGAAAAGCTTGTGCAAAATGGGAAACTTGATCAATATGTGCAGAAAAAAATGACAACTCAAGCTTTAACTGTAATCGATCACAATATCATTAAGGTTGGACATGCCGTCAATGATTCATTGTCCAATACTCAGTAGAAAAATGCTCGTCGTTCTAAAGTCAAATATCTTGCTAATTTTTACGAAGTTAACGGGATCAATTTCGTGGAAGGTTTTTGCATGGAGACTATTGAAGACGAACCATTGTGTTTCACTAACCAAGATCTAATGGGAGTGCATGTTCCTCATTATGATGCTATCATGATAACTGCGTATATCAGCTGTACACGCGTACAACGTATAATGATCGACACTGGTAGTTCAGCAAGTGTCATGTTTTCTGAGTGTTATCGCAGTATTCCTTTTATTGATAACTTGGTCACTCTTGAAAATGAGCCTATCGTTGGTTTTGATGGTACCGCTACTCATTGCGTTGGAAAGATTTCTCTTCCTATCACTCTTATACAGAAGAAAGTCAATATTGATTTCCTATTGATGTATTATAAATCCCCTTACAATGTCATCCTTGGTTGGGATTGAATTCATTATATGGAAGCTGTCGTCTCAACATATCATCAAGCCATCAAGTTCCCATTCAATAAAAAAGTATGTAAAGTGCACAGCGATCAACTTGTATTTCTAATTTGCCACGACAATGTTCTCGATGATTATAAGAAGTTTGAAGTTGTTGGACGAACTATTCTTAGTTCCAACGCCGTCAAATAGCAATTACAGCATCCGGGACCTTCGGTTTACTCTACCAATAGAAATGTTGAAGGACCCTCGACCGTCGATCCACTTTTAAAAGTTCAAATTGGCCAACTCCCTGAAGAGACAACTTTTATTTCAGCCGAACTTCCAGAAGCGGAGAGACAAGAGCTTATTTTGTTATTGAGGAAGAATAGTCATGTTTTTGCTTGGAGAATAGAGCAAATGGCTAGTATTGATCCTTCTGTGGCTTGTCATAAACTCGACATTGATCCCAATGTAAAACCGGTTCAACAAAAGCCCCGAAGGATGGCGCCCGATAGAAAGATGAAAGTGAAAGAAGAAATCGACCGTCTCTTGTTTGTTAATTTTATAAGGCCTTTGACTTATCCAACATGTCTATCAAATGTAGTCGTAGTACCTAAAAAGAACGGCAAATTACGTGTTTGTATTGATTTCACGAATCTCAATAAAGCATGTCCAATTCACTCGTATCCGTTGCCTCGTATATCTGAAATGGTCGATGCCACATCTGGTTTTCAGCTTTTGTCTTTTTTGGATGTTTATTCTGGTTATCATCAAATTCCGTTATTCATTGAGGACCAAGAATTAATTGCATTCATTACAGACCAAGGAATTTACTATTACCATGTAATGCCTTTCAGTCTGAAAAAAGCTGGAGCCACATATCAAAAGCTAGTCAACACCATTTTTTTTTATCTATTTGGAAAGACAGTCGAAGCGTACATCGACGACATGGTTGTCAAATCTACTGAAGCACCTGATCATCTTACTGATTTGCAAGCTATGTTCGACAGACTCTACAATGTCAACATGCGTTTGAATTTGGCTAAGTGTTCTTTTGGTTTATCGTATAGTAAATTCTTATGATACATGATGACTAGACGCGAAATTGAAGCAAATCCAGATTAGATTTGGGTTATCCTTGAAATGCCTTCTCCAACGTCAAAGAAAGAGATTCAACGACTTACAGGATGTTTGGCTGCCCTAAATCACTTTATCTCTCGGTATTCTGATCGATGTCGTCCTTTTTTCCAAACATTAAAAGACGTATCAATTTGGACGGAGGACTGTGAACTTGCATTTCGTCACTTAAAAGCATACTTAATCCAACCTCCAGTTCTTACCCAAAGAACGGGGCAGCCTATAGGTTCAGATTTAGCCGCTCGATTATGCAAGTAAGTTACCGCCTTATTTGTCAACGGTGATGATGGTCGTCTTATATTCTTTGTTAGCAAGACTCTTACAATGGCTGAAACAAGGTATTCTCGAGTGGAAAAAATTGCATTAGTCTTGGTTCATGCTGCTTGACGTCTTAAGCCTTATTTCCAGCTTAGAGTCGAGTTGTCAAAGTTTATACTAAATATCCACTGCGAAAGCTTTTTCAAAATGCTCAGGAATCAAGTCGCCTCGCAGGATGGGAAAGTTACCTTAGCGCTTATAACATTGTTTTTGAAACTCGCACAGCTGAGAAAGGACAAGCTTTGGCTTCGCTAATGGCTGATTTTTCTATTGATGATATTCATATGTCTGACGCATTACTGGACGAAGAAAATGTAGTCGACAACACGCCATTACCTCTTGGGGGCGATGACTTGCCACACTTATAGTTGTTGGATTGTTTACACTGATGGTTCGTATAATAAGTCTGGCTCCGGTATTGGGTGTGTAATCTTGCAGCCGAATGGAGAAAAAAATTAAGAAGTCAGTGCGTTTGGGTTTTGACACTTCAAATAATGATGCCGAGTACAAAGCTGTCATTTGCGGCTTGCACACTGCTCTTCACTTAGGGGCGACTAAGTTACGATTATTCACAGATTCTAAGTTAGTCACTAGCCAGTTTGGAGGATCGTATGTAGCTCGTGACGAGAGAATGACGGCTTATTTGGACTTAATTCATCGGATCGCTCGAAATTTTGAGTCTATCAGTATTATGCAACGTCTGTGTCATGATGTGCGACATGTTGATTCTCTCGCATATTTATCCGCAGCTGGTTAAATCAGATGAGCCTCGCTAGATTACCATTGAATTTCAAAAAGAGTCGAGTATCGATCTGTCCATCAAGGATTTGCGCAATATGTACATCACTCAGAGTTGTTTTTTCGTCCAAACATTTTCTGACAAATCACGTCATGCCAATTTGATATCTCCTGTGCTGACTCGGAAGCGCAAGCATGATCTTGATAATCAAGCTGTCGTTATAGAGAAAACACTTGATCCACAACTTATGCTATCAGATGACCCCAATAATCTTGTCAATGATATTATCTCGGTCCATACCGATGATGATCATGAAGCTGACAATGCTCCAAAAGTTCCTGAGATAGAGCTAAGTTTTCCGCTTATGCCTTGTGACGAGGATGATTGGCGTCTTCCTTATATAGCATATTTACATGATCACATCTTGCCTCCCGATCATAAAGTGGGTGATCGTGTCAAATGCGATGCTTGGAAATATTATCTCATCTTGACTTCGGACGGTCTTTTGCAACTTTATCACAAAGGCACAAGTCTTAACCCTATGCTTCGTTGTCTCAACAGAGCTAAAGGTTTACTCGTCCTTGCAGAAATTCATTCAGGCCTATTTTGGAACCACTCTCAGGGGCGAAGTCTCGCTCATAGAGCAATGACACAAGGGTACTGGTGGCCATACATACAAAAGGATGCTAAGCGTTTGTCTGAGAAGTGTGTTCCTTGTCAGAAATATGCTAATATGGGAAATCTTCCAATGATGGAACTTCATCCAATCTTGATCCCTTGGCCGTTTGCGAAGTAGGGTCTTGACATTGTCGGTCCTCTTCCGAAAGCTCCTAGTAGTGTTTGTTTCTTACTAGTCGCAATTGATTATTTTACCAAGTGGGATGAAGCTGTGCCCTTAGCCTAAATACATGCTTCAGATGCGAAAAAGTTCTTATGGAGTGACACTGTTTGTTATTTTGGTATTCCTACATCATTGACTTCCGACAATGGCAAACAATTTGATGCTGAAGAAATTCGACAATTTTGTTATGACTTGAAGATTAGTCACAATCTCTCGGCACCGTACTATCCTCAAGCTAATGGACAAGCTGAAGCTACAAACAAATCCATTATTGCAATGCTCAAGCGATGACTTCAATAGGCCAAAGGAAATTGGGTTAAGGAACTTCCTACGGTTATGTGGGCTTATCGAACCACACCTAAGCATTCAACGGGATTTTCTCTGTTTAATCTTGCTTACGGTACGGAAGCGGTCTTGCCTACAGAGTTGATGACTCCAACCACACGAACTTCTGCCGTGGATTTGGAGTCGAATGATCAAGCACTTGCTCACGCCAAAGCCTTGATAGATGAGACGAGAGATGTTGGTCTTTAACAGTTAATTTGTTATCAGGCTGATATGAAACAAAAATATGATAAGAAAGTTTGACTTAAAGTGTTTGAGAAAGATGACTGGGTACTCTGTCGAAAAATGAGGTTGATAGATTCCGGTAAATTTGGAGAAAACTGGACAAGTCCATACATCATTGATCGCCCCACTACCAAAGGATCTTATTTTCTCTGAGATTTAGATGGGACTGTTCTCGATAGGCCGTGGAATGCGTTTTATCTGCACAAGTTCTATAAGTAGATTTTAGTTGTTGTTTTCTCGTTATTCTGGGAAAAAAAAAAAAAAAAGTATAATCTTTAGTTTGTTTCCAGTTCAGTCATTTATTTTCCGTTATTATCTTTATATTTTTTAAGACTCGGTAATCAATAAAGAAGTCGTTCTTTCACTTCACTTCCAATGGTATTATTTTAGGTTCTAGCGAACTTTATTATCGCTACGACAAAATCTGACGAAGTTACCACGTTTAATTTTGTCAGTATAAGTTTGAACGCTTTTACGCTCGCTTAATTCGTTACTATCGTTACGACAAAATTTGATGAAGTTACCATGTTTAGCTTCGTCAGTCTAAGGTTGAACGTTCTTACCCTCGCTTAGTCCGTTACTATCGTTACGACAAAATCTGATAAAGTTACCATGTTTAATTTCGTCAGTCTAAGTTTGAACGCTTTTTCGCTCGCTTAGTCCGTTACTATCGTTACGACAAAATCTGACGAAGTTACCACATTTAATTTCGTCAGTCTAAGTTTGAACGTTTTTACGCTCGCTTAGTTCGTTACTATCGCTACGACAAAATCTGACGAAGTTAATTACCACATTTAGCTTCGCCAGTCTAAGTTTGAACGCTTTTACGTTCGCTTAGTCCGGTACTATCGTTACGACAAAATATGACGAAGTTATCACGTTTAATTTCGTCAGTCTAAGTTTGAACGTTTTTATGCTTGCTTAGTTCGTTACTATCGCTACGACACAATCTGACGAAATTACCCCGTTTTGTTTCGTCAGTTTTGAGTTTGAACATTTTTACGCTCGCTTAGTCTAATTTTGCAAAGTTAAAGTTAGCATTGGGGGCGTTTCATTCTATTTCGTTTCATCTACATAACTAAACAACATTGTCCGTTTTCCATAGGTATGTTATCTGACATCGCAACAATATTTAATTGCCAACACATACTTTATTTTTATTTTCATCAATAGAATTTTTTATTACATTCCACAATCACATCATAATTGGTTTGGGAAAATCTAATGGTTCCTTACCAGTTCTTTGCTTATATAACTTGTACAAATCTTTGTAATTCATCTTTTTACGTTCTAGTTCATCTCCCGTTTCTGTTAGGTTCTCTGTCAATTGTCTTACGGTCGATTCACAATGTGCCATTTGCACGTGATCTTGGCCGAGCCGCTCGTTTACATATATCATCCTCTTGTTAATTTTCTCTACTTCTTTTTGCGCATGTTTAAGTTCATGATCTTTGGTCGCCACGAGTGATTTCAATTCTATCACCTCTGCTTTTAAGTATTTGTGTTATTCCATTATCTCATAGGCCTTCCCCAATTCTTCGTACGATCTCCGCTCTGCTTCTTCCGTCCGCTCTATTAAGTCTTTGTTTTCGTCTTCTAACTCTCTGTTGGTTCCGCTTAATGCTTTGTTTACTTCTTCCAATTTTCGGTTAAGTATCTTCACTTTCTTTATTTCTTCTAGGGCATTGACTTCATTCAGAACGAAACTTTTCTTCGCGGCCTTTTCGTGAATTTCTTTCGCCCGTACTACCGCCATTTTAACCTGCGGCAGGAATATATCTAGTTTTTCATCCATCTTTCAGACTTAATCACAAGTTTATAATAATTGATAAAAAAATATTGACATACCTAGTTCACACTGTCGAATATCATCGACACTGCTCTGTCATATTCTCCGTGTTTTGATCACATTTTCGATATTTTTCGAGCCCTTCCATTGGACATGTCACATTGTCTTTATCCCATATTCTTTAGTTTGTCTGCCCCACATTCTCCCACAATATCTAGCTCGTTTCATCGTTCTTTCTTTTTGACCACGATTCTTGATTTTTTATTGGTTTGGACAGATTATTTTCGTTATTTTTTTTTCTTTTTCTGAGTTTCTGCTAGTGTCCTTGGTAATTGGCGTGGTCCCTAGCGATACCTTTGCTTCGTCTTCCAAACTTGAGCATCTCTGCTTCATCTACCAATTTCATTGGATTAGGGTTGGACACGAATTTTATCACCGTCCAAACAAAATAATAAAATTCAAACGGTCAACTTACTGTTAACAGATTCTGTGGTTTTCCTCCGTGAGTAGTATTACCCCTGACAGTCTTTGCAAGTGGTCGTGGGATTCTTTGCTCCTGCATTTTGCTCTGCCGTTTGTTTTCTCTCACCAACTTTGTGTTCTTCGCTACACTATCTTTTGCAAGTATTACTGTTTCGTTCTCTTCCCAGCTATTCTTTTCCTGCATATACCAAAGTAGAATGATATATTATATCTCCTTGGCCATTTTACATATCTATGTTTTTCTACGGTACATACCTTTTCTTCTTTGTGTTGAGAACGTCTTATATTTCGTATGGGTTGTTTTGTGCATTGTAGTCTCGTCCCTCGGGGCATCATACATTGTCACCTCGTTTGTCTCTCTTGGTCTTCGTTCGCCCTGTTTCTGGTGAAACATTTTCTTTTGTGCAATTCGCTATTTGTGCTTGGCAAGCTCAGCACTAATTTTCGCTTTGTTAATTCCGTTTCATCTTCTTTTTCACTATCGATATCGCTACCAAATATTGCATTTTTGAGTCTCTTACTCCTGTTCTCCATTTCACTATGTGTCTCCCTTGACCTATCAATTCGATACCCCCATAGTTTATGAAATCAATAATATCATCAAAGTAGCTCAGATCTACCAATCTTTCATCGGAACATTCATTAAAGAAGAAACGAAGGTTATTCTCCACTTTCTTGTCCAATTCAATGTCTAGTAGTATACTCGCATTTTCTATTAGACACAAAATAACTCATATTAGTCAACAATTTACTCGTAGTACAATTTTCAATACTAATGTTTTGGCTTACCTCGAAATTTGTTCGACACTTTAAACTCTGTCGGATTCCAATTCCCTCACAAGCGATACAGAAATTTATCCCATCCGGTATATATTTTCTTAAACCCTTTAAATCTTCTGTTTGGTTTCTTGAATTCAACTTCAAATTTTATATACCCTTTCGTAAGTATGGCTTTCGGTTGTATCAACGCAAAGAATTCTTGTGCCCCGAACCTTCTGTTAAATTCAACGCAAAAGCATAAGTAGAGACATTATCAGTTGATGCATCTCTACTCTTAAAGAAAGAAAACCATTTTTGGGTCATGAAGGTTCCACTCTCAACCCTTAGACCCAACCATAAAGAGAACCAAAGACTTTTGCTCTAGGGACCACTCAAAGAAAAGATGCCCATGATCCTCCAAAAGCTCATTACAGAAAATATAGATATTTTCTATTGGCAGCAGGTTATTTGCAAATTTCCAGGGAAACAATTTTACCTGAGTCGGAATTATCCAGATTCCCCATATATCTTTTAATTGGTGGAAGTTAGAGCTTTGACCATGGGAGCCTTGGGTAGAGGCGATAAAATCATAGGCAGACTTAACAGAGAAGAAACCATTAGGGGTCGGATTCCACAGAAGCTTATCGGAGATAGATGGTCTAGCCCTTACACTCTTGATAGTTTCAAGAACAAGACTAGGAACCATAGAGGATAATCTCCCACAATCCCAAGAGCCATCAGGATTAATAAATTCAGCAACAGTAAGATCAAGATCCACCACTTGAGGTAATGGCGTAACCAAATCCAGAAGAATCCTTAGTTTATCGATAACTGTCACCCATTGATTAGTCCAAAACTTAACTAAAGCACCATCACCAATACTCCAAAGAGCCCCTTGCTCTACATACTTCTTCACTTTCATCAGACCCTAACAGATATGAGAAGCATCAGTGCTTTTATCCACAAAATTATTCAGAGTAATAATTTTTTGATACTTTGCCTCCATAAGATCACTCCAAAGAGATTTTTCTGTCAACACTCCCCAATCCGCCTCCTACCTTAGAAACACAGAGCTTCGCCCACCTGCATATATGTATAGCATTACCATTCAAATTTTGCCACCAGAAGTCTCTGCATGCATTATCCATTTTAGTAGTCATGGAGATGGGGATGTGAAAAGCAGACATAGTATATATAGGCTTTTCTTGAGCAACTGCTTTAATGATAGTATTTCTTCATGCTTGAGAGAGAAGATTTCCTTGCCAGTTAGAGACTACACTTCATACTCTGTCCAAAAAGAAACAAAAGTCTCGAGCTTTTGACCTTGAGAAAATGATCGGTGAACCTAGATATGTGTCTTTCCCTGTCATAGTAGTGACATCAAACAAGCTTCTGACATTAACTTGGACCTCCTGAGAAGTCCCCTCATTGAAAAGAATAGAAGATTTATCCCGATTCACTAGTTGGCCAATAACATCACAATAAATTCGCATGATCTTGTTAATATGTTCCACTTCGGTTGTCGATGTTTTCCCAAAAACAATCAGATCATCGACATACAACATATGTGGTATACTAGGAGCTCTTCTGGAAATTCTAATACCATAAATCTCTTGCACAGCTTGTGCTTGGAAATGCAGTCTTGACAAGGCTTTAGAGAGCATGATGAAGAGATAAGAGGACAAAGGGTCCCCTTGTCAGAGTCCCCTGAGGGGTGTGATAGTTTTGAGAGGGGACCCATTCAACAACAAATTATACTTCACAGTGGAGATGCAGAAACGAACCATATTCACCCGTCTTGATGAGAATCCAAGCTTATTCATGATAGCAAGAATAGATTCCCATTCTACTCGATTATAAGCGTTCGATATATCCATCTTCAAAGCAAAAAGACTGAGCTTGTTTCTTTTTGTTGTCTTGATTTTATGAATGGTCTCATGAACCACTCCAATATTGTCACCAATGGACCTCTTAGGCAAAAAAGCACCTTGGTTGGGTGAGATGAACTTGTGTAGCAGTCCTCTTAACCTATATGCCAGAATCTTAGAGATAACCTTATACGACACATTACACAAACTTATAGGTATGTAGTGTGCAGTTAAAGAATGGTTATCAATCTTTGGGATGAGAGTGATAAAAGTTTGGTTTAGGTACTTGCGAAAGTAACCCTCAGTGAAGAAAAACTGGACAATGTTAACAAGATCTCTACCCACCACTCGCCAATATTTTTGGTAGAAAAGAGTTGGGAAACCATCAGGTCCTGGTGTTTTATATCCTCCCATGTGTACTTGATGACCTTCCGTATTTCTATAATAGAAGGACATCTGGTGAGAGACACATTTTCAATCTAAGAAATGCATGGCTCAAAGAGGTTGAGGATGGAGTTCAGGGAGGTTGAGGATGGAGTTCAGGGAGGTTGGATTCAGGATTATGGCCAGGCCTAAAGACTTCCTCAAAAGCGGAGAGGAATTCCTTTGCAATTTGTGATCAAGAGGTTAACCAATTGCCATCTTTAGACTCAATAGTGTCTATACAATTTCTTCTCCTTCTGAAATTAGCAAAAGAATGGAAGAACTTTGTATTATTATCCACATCTAGGACATAGGCAGAATGAGAAATCTGCTTCCAATATAAGTTCTCCTTCTGATATAGATCGATAATTTTGTCTCTAGTATCCTTGATACTCAAAAGGTTTGAAACATTTGCTTGGTCAGAGAGAAGAGAAGTTAGCAAAGCCTCTGAGTTTTTTTATTTGTGTAAAAATATTGCCAAAGACTTCCTTATTCCAAATTCTCAAGGACGCCCAAAGAAGTTTGAGTTTGGAGTTAAAGATAAAAGAGGGGGAGCCACGAGATGAGTTACTCCAGCATTCCTTAATAACCACTTTGCATGAACTACCCTTGCACTTCATGTCATGAAATCTTAACGGCTTTGGACCATTATCAACAACACCAGACAAATAGACGGCAAGAGCAACATGATCAGAGCAAGGAGTGGCAATATGAGAGACGTAGGCCAAAGGAAAGATATCTAGCCATTCAGAGTTAGCAATGACTCGATCCAATCTTTCTTGGATGTTGGCATCACCCAATCTGTTATTCGACCATGTGAAGGATGGTCCAGAGAAACCCAGGTAAGTCATGTTTAGATCATTTATAAAATGAACAAAATCCTCCATGTGTCTTATAAAGACAGGGTTGCCACCCTCCTTTTCTGCAGAACAGGCAACAATATTGAAATCCCCAAGAATAATCCAAGGGACCGAGAAAACATTCTTATATGCCCTGATGTAGTCCCAAACAGGCTTCCATTTATGAGACACAGTATAACACCCCGTTTTTTTTTTCCTAGTACAATAAATAAGAATAAGAATAAGAATAATAAGAATAGATAAAATAAAATAAAAAAAATGTTTTACACAGGAGTTTACACGGAGAGTTTTAAATAGGGAGAGAGAGAGTGAAAGTTTTACACATAGTGGAAAAAGGAGAGAATGGCGAAGATTATTATGATTGTTTTTTGACGATTGTTGCGTGACGTTTTTTGTTCTCAAGTTTATATTCATTCACGTCGCTCGTAAACACAACAGAGGTGAGTAGATATTTTTATATACAGATTGAAACGTGATTTAAACTGTATGGATTACCTTTGAGATTTTTGGTAAATATATGTATTATCGATAATTTATCTTTAGTTTTTACTGTTTAAATAAAGAAAAATTATCATATATACGAATATACGAAGAATAGTTGTTTCGCATCTATAGAAATCAAATAATGAACTCATAAGGATTTCAAAGTATAGATTTATGAGATCAAACTAGATTTGTGCTTCATCTATATGTTGTTGATTTCTGTTTAACTTTGATTGGGTTTTACTGTATAAACTGTCATTAATTGATTAGTAATTTTGATATTGAATTGTTTTGTGTATTGATTGAACTGTTGGTTTATGTCGGTCGGTTGTTGTTTGAATGGGATATGGTGTAGTGTGTGTTTGGGTACGGTAGAGTGGGGGTGTTGAAGCTTGAATGGGTTGTTAATGGCGGAGAGATCCAGATCTAGTTTTGATGAAGGATTATTGATTTAATGAATTAAGTTTTTGCTTTTGTTAATGTTATAGGGTTTTTAACAAGGATTAAAACCGCTGGGATGAGGGTGGACAAAGATAGGAGTTGGTGGTGGTCGGAAACCGAAATGTCTTTGGGTGTGTCTTTGGTCTTTGGTCTTTGTGGGGGGATGACCGAGAGCACGATCTGGTGCTCTCATCCTTGTATTGCTATGTTGGATCTATTGTTGAGATTGGGCTTGGGCCGGTTTGAGTGTTATAAAGCTTGGGCTGGTTTGATTTGTTACAAGTGGGCTTTAGATAACTTTTGGGCTTAGGCCTTTGTTTTGGTTAGTTTTAGTTTTATCTGGGTTAGTACGTGGTATGGGCCGATTATGTTTTTTTATTTGGATCCCTTTTACTTAGTTGATAGGACAAATGTACCGGCCTTTCTTTGAACAGGTTTAGTTTGTATAGTCTGAGACTCTATTAAGTTATTGGGCCGGTTCTTGATCAAGTAAATTTTTTTTGAAGTTAGGCCAGTTTCTTATTTTAGTTAAGCAGGGACCAAGTTCCGTATGGGGTAATACAATAAGTGTGCAAATAGTGCTATTGTTGGATTAATGCTACAGAGCAAAATAAGCCACTTATATAATGGACCATATGTACTACTGTTGATTGAATAATTAAATTACATGTCTTTTGGATGATTGTAGAAAAAGTTATTGCTTTGACAAGTCGGCTATAAAACCTACCGTGTTATCTATATACGCATGAACTTGTTTTGGAAAATATGTCTAGTAATGAACTAAGATTCTTTTAAACTCTTCTTAGGTATTTTATATAGTGTTTGTAGCCTACTTTTAGACTGTGGTTTTATTTGGAACCGACATGGTTCATAATTTTTTTGAGAATCAAAAGTAGAAAAATATCCATTTGTGAGTTTTTGGATTTAAAGTTCATAGTGTATCTCTGGGTATGAAACTTTACGTATATGATTGTGAGAGTATTTGAAACTTATTATATGTAATTCTATATAATATAAATTGTTGTTTTCCTTAAAGGTACACACAATGATGTTGATATTTATTGGTTAAGAGCTATGTAAGGCTTGATTCTAATCTTAAGGATTGGATACGTAGGCAGCCTTATGTACAATGCAGTCACTACATATATATAGTTATCATAATAACTAATAACTAATATATATATTGTGTACGTGATTGTGGCTGTTTAAAATGTATTCACGAGACATTTAACTAATGCGTTATTCCTTATTGAATCTTTTGATATCTATGATTGATATAATTGATAATGAGGTGAGTTGATTAGTTATTGTGTTTGGAATCTTTAGTAATGAATTATTGTTTGAGACGATGTTTGTTTTGTAATGAAAATATTATAATAAATGAGAACTCTTGAGTGTTAAAATCCGGTGTAAAAGTGTCCGGTGAAAATTTAATGTGTCGCCCACATCTTTAGATCTCTCCACGCCTCTTTGATGAAAAGAAATGCTTATGACTAATGATGTCATGTGAAAAGCCGCCTTAGAGAAGAACTAAGACATTCGCCTTGTGGGTGGGCTGTATTCCGGCCTTGAGTGTACGGGAATGAAGGTCTGAATTCCTTGAATGTGGCAGGAATGACCTAAGGTATTCATTGAATGTGCAATGAATTACCTGTTAGTATTATAATGGGTATTCCTTGAATGTGGTGGGAATGACCCAAGGTATTCATTGAATGTGTCATGAATGACCTATTAGTATTATGATGGGTATTCCTTGAATGTGGCGGGAATGACCCAAGGTATTCATTAAATGTGTCATGAATGACCTGATATTTTGTTATGCCCAAAAGAGGCTTTGTGTATGTGTATGGAAAGCCCAAAGATGGCTGTGACTCACAAGTTACGAGTTTACAAGATGAAAATATGTTTCCTGGAGGTGATATCCCCGCTTGGGACATATGTCTTGTAGTGGTACTCGGTGTGAGTGAGGCACACGAATATGTGTGATTTGACAAATGTGTGAAGTGCAAATTGTGGAGTAGGAACTAAAGGTTGGGCTGTGTCTTTTAATAAATGAGTCAACGAGCTAATTAATAAGCATAGTAAAATATTGATTTTACGTGTAATGGAGTTATTGCATATGATGTATATGATTTCTTATGAGAAATGTTTATGTGGTTTGTGTGAGTTGATACTCATGAGGGATGAATGTACTCCCTGGTTATGACTTTTTTCTCGTTCTCATAACTAGACGAGTGATATTAAAGTAAAATATTGATTTTTACGTGTGATTGAGTTATTGCATATGAATATTTATGTATTATGATGTACATGATTTCTTACAAGGAAATGTATACGTGGTTTGTGTGAGTTGATACTCATGAGGGATGAATGTACTCCCTAGTTGTGATATTTTTCCTCGTTCTCATAAGTAGGCAAGTGGTTTTTAAGTAAAGTATTGGCTTTAAGTATAAGCGAGTTGTTGGATATGATTGGTGATATATTATGATATGATGCATATAATTTCTTACGAAGGAATGTGAATATGGTTACCGTGATATGATGGATATGGTGGTATAATATGAATGTTAGTTAATATTGGTGATATATTATGATATGATGGATATGGTGGTGTGATATGAATGTTAGTTAATCTTGGTGATATATTATGATATAATGGATATGGTGGTGTGAATTGAATGTTAATATTGGCAATATATTATGCCAGATAATATATACCCATGATGGTTGCAGTGAGAGTGAAATAGATGTATACTATAAATGATTACGTTTAGAAAATCTAACTTTGTTTTGCATGAGGGTAGCAGGAGGGTAGGACTTATTAACATTTTATGCAAAGACGTTGTCCTACCCTAAGATGACGTGCTGGTTGATAAGAGCCCAAAACTGTAGTTTTAACCCTGTAACAGTCATACTTTTAGACCAATTATGTGAGTAATAATTAAGAGTTAACACTGATTACGTGTTTTTATGCATTTCAGGTTTCAAAGTCCATTATGTGCAGAAATGTGCCACTTTAGTGAGATAAAGGAGCAAAGGTCGGTTACTAAGTAGTTCCGTGATTAAAGGCCAAGATTCAAGAAGACAAAGCCTTCCTAAAGTCCGGTCAAAAGCTGAAAAGTCGACATGGGCAGAAATAACACACAAGTCAGCAGAACTTCCGAAGGCCGTATCTTTGGACTAAGACCTCGGAATGGGGCCTACCTTATGTCAAAACGACCAGCTCGGAAAGAGCTTTCCAATGGTCCAAGCCTTGACCTAATCAGAGGAGAAAAAGTGGACGAAAAGTCTGTTGAAGCCAACTGCAGCTGAAGAGGCCTTTTTGGACTGAAAGAATTGGGTTTTGGCCCTGATTCTCTGGCCCAAAACATGGCTCCAAGCCCATGCACGATTTTTGGATCTGAAAGTATAAAAACCAAAGCTTAGCTCTTTGTTAATGGTAGCTAGTTAGACCTAAAACAATATAGATAATTCTAGATCTAGTTTTCAGTATATTAATTAAGTTTTAGTTCCATTTTCAATTCTTGTTTTAGATTAAGTCTTTGAATCATTGTTCTTGATTGATTAGATAAATAAAATAGTTATTTTGTCAATTTCTATTCTTGTCATTTACATTGTGTTAGATTTGATTTCATTTATTACTTGGTATTCAATTCTTAGTTATTAATTCGATTTTAATTATTGTTTAATTTAGATTAGTAAATTTCAATTCTTTATATCATGTTTAGTTTTAATTTAATCGGAAATAATTGCGTAATGATTCTCGGCTAAACCTCCATTAGAGGGGGTTGAGAAGCCTTGATGAAAGCTTGATTCCAATTATCATAGAGTCGTCGTAATTTCCTTTCCACTCTAGAAACGATTAGTTCACCATGAGAATGGGTTTAATCGTTCACATGCTAGTTATGAATTGGTAGAAATGCCATGTGTAATTAGGGATTAGGAAGAACCAATTGTTCTGCGAAGCAGTTCAAGTCGAATTTCGACGATTCGTCGTAATAGGATTAAGTGGAGTTAAGGTGGAATCAATCCCCCTCTAACTCCTTATCATCGAATCAACGTAGCATAACCATAGTTATTTTGATAATCGACTAGTTGCATCTTGTGGGTAGTTGCATCGTAGTCTAGTTGCCACTTCGTAAATCTCTCATTAGACCTTAAGTAGAGTAATTAGACTAGAAAACATAGCATGCGAAAGGACTAGGAGTGGAACGAACTTCCTACTCAATTATATATCATAGGATTGAGAGTAGAATCTTTGATAAATTTGGCACGTAAACTATCGTTTAGTTTTACTTACATTTAGAGTTTCATCGCTTTATTCATTAGTAAAATTATATTCTTTTTACGTTTATCAAATGGCGCCGCTGCCATCTTAGTTGCACTTTCGCATTGTTTTCATAGTGTAAGTACTTTTCTTAAAGTCCCATTTCACCCACCCACCCGTGTTTGATTCATACTGTGGTTTTCTGTTTCATCGTTGAAAATTTCAGCGAGAAATTACACCGAAGCATCGCTCGTAAGAGCCTATACCTAGCCTCTATACATCTTGAAGCGCGACCCCCATGTGGAGCGACCGACCCCTAAAACACTGTAATTTGAAAATTACACGGAGCGACCACGCCTTCTATGAGAGCTTTGCACGCTTTGCTAATTTTTCCGAAATTCTACGCTTTGATTCAACTTTGATTTTTCAAGTTTTTCGTTGTTCTAACTTGTTATATACACCTCAACACGCGTAAACAAGACGCTATTCATAAAGCGAAAACAAGGACGCTTGTCGGGTATTCCTTTCTTCCACACCTCGCATCTCCTCGTTAGAGGTTTATACTAGTATATCGAATTGTTTGGAATGTTGATGTGTTTAGCTAAGTTTGGTTTTAGCCTTGTATGAGATTAAGGTCTGGCCGAACAAAAACACCGAACGTAATTACACAACAACGTCAACAAACAAGCCTATATAGTATACCACCCACTACACCTCTAGCTACTATTTCACACACATCACCTGACACAATGCCCGACGAAGAAGAGACTCCTCTCTCTGACTTCTACAAAGCCTTGAGCGATAGCCCCAAATCTTGCATCGTTCTAGCGGACCAGATGGGGATTTTTCTGAATCCCCAAATATTTTAATTTGTTACCCGTTTTTCATGGATTAGACCATGAAAACCTTATCGGCTACACGCGTAGGATTGAACAAGTCCTAACAACATTCCACCATCCTATGGTTGGTGCGGAACAAATTAAACTCGGGTATTCCCTTTCACCTTAGCCGATAAAGGCATCTTGGTTAACCGCCCAAACGCCTAATTCTCGTGGACTCGTGGGCTAAACTTGTTCACTATTTATGGAACATTTTTACCCACCCCTAAAGACGGATGAGATGCTTTCCAAGATTCATTTCTTTTCGACAAAATCCTCATGAAACATTTTCGAGGCTTGGAATCGTTTCACCGATCTCCTTATAGAGTGTCCACATCATAATTTAGCGAAAGACACGTTAGTTAAATTGCCTTTTCAAAGGACTTCTACACCACCATAAAGAAGTCCTAGACATAATGAATGGGGGTAGTTTCTTAAGCAAAGGAGCCTCGAGGCTTATAAATTTTTTAGAGGATCAAACTAAGCTTAAATAACAACCGGGGGTAGTGATGATATCCACCGCTCCGCTAGTTCTTCTAATACAGTTAAGGCCGCCGGTATGTTTGAAATTAAACACGATCTCGAGCTTAAAACTCTAATCGAATCACTCACTAAAAAGGTAGAGGTCATTTCTGTTTAACAAAAGCCTATCCCCGTCATGAACGTAAATTCAAATCCATGTAGTTTCTGTTAGAGCCCTGAGCATCCCGACTCCCACTGTCCTATAGCCTATGAACAAGCTTGTTCCATTAATAGTGAACCTAACGGCCCTTGGAGACAAAATCCCAACTTCGGTTGGAGAAATAACCAACACGTCACACCTCCAGGGTACAATAATCAATATGTTAGGCCAACACAAAGTTTTAACCAAGCTCCACCACGACAAGGACAGGGTCAGGGTAATTTTAATAATTATAACAACCAAGTGCAACCTCGACAAGGTCAAGCACAAAGTCAAGGAATTTATAATAATTATAATGCTAATAGAGGTATCGTTCCGGTAAATAATAACTATCAAAATCCACCCATAAATAATTCACGCGAAATAGTTCCAGTCACACCACCCGTGACTACTACACCCACACAACCAGATCGTCTTGACACCTTCATACAAGTGAGCCAAAAACTTTTCCAAACCATGGCTCAATCTAACCAACAGCTTCTACAATCCGTTAATAATTTAACCCAACAGTTGGCTCAAGATAAAGCCCAACCCAAAGGTGTGTTTCCAAGTTACAAAATACCTAATCCTAAAACAACAAATACAGCCCTTGAGGTAACCGATAATACTAGTAATGAATATGAAAATGTAGGTGAGCTAAAGGCCATCACCACTCTCCGTTCTGGCAGAGTGGTTGATAACAAAGTAACTACGCCTATAGTTACCCCACCCGATTAAGCCCTACACCGCTATTTTACTAGATACTGAAATAGAAACTGAAGAGCCTACCACTATAGAGGTACCCGTTACAACACAACCTAAGAAACAGGAAGCCACGGTTAAACATCCAGGTGATACCATCACTAAATATAAACAGAAACCACCATTTCCACAAAAATTAGCCGTGTTAACTAGGGATACTAATTATAAGGAGATTAGGGGCGTTTTCAAGAATCTAACTAAAACCTTCCCTTCCTCGGCTATTAAAAGCTACCACACCATGCTAAGTTTCTTAAGGAATTGTGTACTACTAGGCGTAAGACCAATATACCAAAAGACGCCTTTTTAACGTAACAATTCCCAACTTTATCCGAACATAATAGAATTGTTAAGTACAAGGACCCCGGTCGCCCCTCTTGTCTGATAATGCACCTTAGGAGATTCTTATCTGACGACCGCCGTTATTGGACTTGGGGGCTAAGCGTTAACTTACTCTCATTTTATTTGTATAGACAAATAGGTCTAGAGGCGAGATGCAACCCACTAAAATGACGCGTTGCAATTAGCGATCGGTCTATTAAGTATCCTAAGGGTGTCGTCGAAATGTTCTCGGTAAAAATTCAGGATTTTTACTATCCGGCTGATTTTGTCATCCTCGACACGTAAAGTCGATTAACGACTCTGTCCGATCATCTTAGGGCGCCCTTTCCTAGCAACCGCCAATGCGCCATTAATTGCGCGATGGTTCAATGTCCATGTCTTTTGGCCATCTTGTTTGTTTGAAGTCAATGTTTTAAAAACAAAGACACGCTTACCCGATTCGCCTTATGGATTGAGAGGTTAGCATGATCGAGAGCTTTGCTCGAGATTATTTCAACAACACGCGTTCCCGATAATCATATGCCCAAATTTCTTTCCTTTGGAAGTTCGGACTCGACATTTTCATCCCTACACTAGTCGATACACATATTACGGATGAGGATGAGATAAATGACTTTCTCAAAGATGTAGAGGACTATCATAGTAACGAGGATATGACCAATCTAGATGAGCAATTCGATGAGTTTCTTAGAGCGGTGATAATTCACCCTATCAAGAACTACTTTCCACAACATCCACCTCGACTTCCTCCTTCCACCCTTTCAAAGGAATCTCGAGTTTGCACTCGATCCTTTTGTTTCTTCAGTAGCTTCATAAGTTTTAAAATCCACCTAGTAAACAAATACTTGTAAGACAAAAAGCGTTTGACACCTTCATTTTCAGACCGAGACAGTCCCCTACCTACACTATGAATGAAGTTTTGTGCTAAACCCACATCCTCATTTTTTCCATGCTTTCCTTCTACAACTTACCCATATCCACCATATTCTCCACAACCATTCACTCTTACACACTTATTCACTAGGACACCCTCTCGTTCAAAAATGAAAAAGAAGGTGCATGCTAGGTTAAGTAATAGGGTTATCCGACTTCGCTTTCATTTTATTAGGTTGCGTCATAGGAAATCTTGGTGCTTGATTGTGTTTGGATATGTTTTCTGTGATATTTATTTATGGAATGATCCACAACTATTTCGGTTGTTGATATATGATAAACTGCATGTTTATACATATGTTTAGATAAAGTCTCGAGTATCTGACTATAAACGACTCAACTTTTGTGTTTGGTGCATTTCCTTTCATTTCCATATATTGGTGAGTGCACCATTAAGGTAACCGGGCCCTCCCTACGGAGTGTGTGGCTGTAAGTACCGGATCCTAAGTCCACGTTTAACATAATTCACGTTTTCCACTCTTGCATGTTTTTCTCAGATTTTTTAGTCATGTTTCTCTACGGGGTGAATTATGTCTTTCTTGCTCATTGTTTTTCCTTAGAAAAGTAAAAAATATTAAATAATAAACATAGTAAACTAGGAAGTCTCAGGAATCTGACTTTAAAAGACCCACTACTAAAAACAAATTTTCTAAGCTTCGTTGTAAAAAATTTGTTTGGGGGTGGGGTGTTCGTCTTTTCGTCCTAAAATGTTTTATGTCCCATTAGAATTGCTTAGGCCGTTTAATTGTATTCCGATTCGGGTTGACATAATCTATGAATTTAGAGTTCAGTCATTCGCATAACGTACGTCATGCACGCACTTCGAGGCATTTTCCACTATCTTATATGTCATCCACGGTCGGAATAGAGTGTTTTATGGATCATTAGATTGGAAATTCTCTCCTGATCATTTTCATATCTCATTCGCAAAAATCGGACCGGTAACGAAGCGGCAATTTTGATTTGAAGTTTCGCGAAAAAAAAATCGAAAAATTCACAAATTTCGAATTGGGCTTGGGCCCAACCCGCGCCCAACCCGCGCCGATCGACAGCGCACCCGCGCCCTTACCTTCAACAGTCGCGTTCATCTTCTCCAAACCACCATTAACGCCACCAAAGCTCTAAAAACCTAAAACAAAATAAAATTAAAAAGAAAACTAAATTTACCCACGCCCACAATCAAGACCCAACCCAAATCGACTCCAACCGCACCGCCCCACACCCTACACTGATTTACATCAACAAAAAAAACCAGAAAATCAAATTAAATTAAAAATTTTGGTGCTGTCGCGCCACCGTCGCGCCACCACCACTGTTTGCTTCAGTCGGTCGATACAAATTCCACCACCACATCCCATTTAAACCCCCACTACATTCCAAACACTAAAATGGCTCAACAAATTTCAAATTTTGCCGGAGCAAGCTTTTACTGGCGACCACTTCGCGCCGTTTTACGGTGACGAAATGATCAGTAGAGATTGGAATAGCTTGTGGTACTCGACTGAAGCCTATTACCACGAGGACTTAGTCCGGCCGGTTCTACAATCTGAGGGAGTTGGAAGGGACTAGGTTTTTGTTGTGGTGGCGGCAAGAGGAGGAAGGAAGTGACGACGGGGTTGTTAATCGAGATTCTAGGCATTCCGCCTAGAATCCATCCGATGTCACGCTGCAGGAGTCCCAATATAATGGGGTAGAGCCATTGATGAACGCGGATTGCTGAAGGGAACTACAATCGCGAGATCACATTGTGTTCGCCAGGCATCCCTTAGGACCAACCAGCTGGCTGCAGCTCAGTGGATTGGTCGGAACATCCTGGGGAAGGAGAAGGTCAACGACATCGGCCTGAACTACCTCCACATCTTATGGATACTCCGGAGCGTAAGTACCGGTTACAGATCTTGGAGTTTTTACTTAGCATGATTAGGGGAGTAGGGAAGTCTGTTGCACCTCTCCCTGTGTTGATAACCAAGATCATGCTGAAGTTGAGAGCAGCTCAGGCATCTGATAGGACATACATCACCCTACACCGAAACCCTCGCAACTATAAGGAGTGTGTCCAACGAGTTTGGAGGTTGCCTGAGGATCGGGTAGAGGACGAGGAGTATGATGGGGGAAACGAGAATGCTGAGGAGGATGGGGGAAATGAGAATGCTTCGGAGGATGAGGAGGACTTGACGTGTTTTGATGCGGATGCCTTGGAGAGGTGCTGGTCAGATGCAGAACGCATGGCTGTGATTCATCGTGGCATGCGTTCGCTCAACACTATCTGCGAAGACCTCCGGACTCGACAGACAACGATGCATCATAACTTCGAGATCCGTACACAGAGAGAGGATGAGAGGTGGGAACAGATGAGGGCCGAGCTAGAAGCTCAGCGCCAGTTCCGGACCGACATGCTCGCATGATTCCCACCTCACGGGGACTCTCCTTCTGAGGACACACCATCGAGGCACGAGCGTCGTCGCCGAAGGACGAATGGTGCTGGCCCATCGAGAGCTCAAGAGCCATCTCCTGAGCGTGTGCCCTCCGCTACCAGTATAGGAGTGATTAGGGATAGTATAGTTTGATGCTCTATTTTTATTTGTAGTTTCATTATTGTCATTTATTTTCATGTAAGTTTTATTTCCGTAATTTGAATTTTGTAGTGAAATGTACTTCGAATGAAAATTTTAATATAATGTGGGTATTTTCATTATGCGTGGTTGTTTAATATTGATCCCACCTTCCCAAATTGTTTGGGGTGGTTTTATCTATTCCAAAGATGATTTTTATATGACCCTCGCCTTAGAATTTATTCGAGTCAAGGTGAAAATATGGCCGTTTAGGCATATCTATGAATAAGTATCATGGTAGGATGAAATATCGATTAAATAGGTAGATTCTATCATTAATTCAACCTAAAAGATACTAGGTTTATTTTAGAATCAAGAAAATGAGTTGTTTCCGTTTTCGGTTTGGAAATTTTGGTATTTCCTGAACCGTCAGAAAACCTTTTGGCAACTTCCCGATCCGTTTTAGCAACTTAAAACCTATATAAACTTCATACATTCTACACTCACAGCTCACAATACACCTAACCTCCATAACTCACCATTCACTCCCACGAATCCCACGTTTCGTCTCATTTTCCGAAGTTTCAAGAAATTCGAAGCGCTCGGCCTTCTACAGAGGCCTTCGCGACTCTGCAATTTTTTCAATTTTTTTGTCAGAGCGCACTCGCACCCAAGGTGAGCGCGACCCACGCTCAAACACTGGAATTCCAATTCTTCAGCGCGACTTTCAGGCTTCTAAGAGAGCGACTTTCGGCGCCTACGACTTCCGTGGACCTGAAAAATTCCAGTTTTTCTGGTAGTTTCGGATCATTCGCAGCTATTCCAGAGCGTAATTTTGAGATGACATCTCCAACATTGATACCGAACAGTCTTTCAAAGATTTGTTCCAAAGCACTACTTATGGTGCTTGGTTTTGTAGGCGATCATCATCATACGCTGGTTGGGAGCCGCTTATGGTAAGACCTGATGCACTTTATTCTCCAACACTAGCATCTTATTTTTACGATAACTGCATTTTCTTTGAAAGACCGGATGGAGAACAAGTGTTCTCCATCAACATTGATAATGAACCAATGAAAATTACCGTGTTCTTGCTAGCATTTGTTCTTGGACTTGCTATGCCACTGAAATACAAGACCCATGGTGTTATTGGGTAGATAATATGTATGTCTACACTTACGAAGTTTTTGCATGAGTCGTTATGGGCGGGCATTTTCCGTGATCGAGGACCAAGGGGACTATAACGCCGCTTTTGGTAGCCCGGTCCATGAACATAGGAACTGTTATGTTTTGGATCATCCTAAATATTTTAGGGAATGGCGTTTTCTTACGTGAATGATGCCACTTGCAGCGTTTTCCTTTGCTTTAGCCACGGGGCGATGTGTCATGACCTTCCCGAACCTTGATGTCTAGTTTAGCTCGATCCCATAGCATGAGGCATAAGTTCCTTCTTATGCCCCGTTCTAGTTTCCCATATTATGCTATGTTTCTTTCCCCGCTTTTTGTACACGCTTCACGAATTGGATTACGGTCGACATTAATCGCATTTAACCCACCAATAGTATTATTCCATCCTTTCGTAATGACTTGGCAGAGGGTGGAGGATACAACCTCATCAGGTTGCACCCTACACCTCGTCAGACCAAGTGGCTCTTAATAGGTTAGCAATAATAGATGATAAATGGCGGGAAGCCTGGCAAATTATCATGGCATGGCATGGCAGGACGTGAAGGAACCTCACTTTTTTATAGAAGAAGAGGATGAGGAAGATGATGAGTAAAGCGGGAGATAAGGTAAGTTTTAATTCTAGTTAGTGTCTGCTTATGTCCCAAGCAATTTCATTCTTGTTAACCCCATAATGGGTAGAACTCGTATAGAGTTGAGTCAGTTTTTATTTCCTATATTAGTACGTTCTAACCTTGTTTTGCAGATGTTCCTAAATTTCACGCGATTCAATGGTATTTTTCCTACCCTCTTTATTTAAAATGTTTTGAGGACAAAGCATGTTTCTTGTTTGGGGGGGGGGGGGGGCATAGAAACACGTGTAATTAAGGCATCTGTTAGGATATAGATAGAGATAATATGCATTTGTTTTCTAGTTAAAAATTCAAAAATATAAATAAATAAGTTTATGCTATACACTTAGGAATATTGGTATTGTTTTCCTTCTCTATACTCATAATAATCTAGAAGTCTCAAGTAGATTTTGCATTAGAATAATTTTTAAAAACTTAGGTTAATATATAGGTAATAATCTTTGCATCTATCTATAAATATATTACATGAGTATCGATGATTGTTAGCAGTAAGTTTCTGAAACCTAGGTTAGAGTACTTATTCTACAAATCCTGTGAGAATATAGCCTAAAGCCTTATATGAGCAAAACATTTGAGAAATGACACAAGGGAGAAGTAAAATCCGGATAGAGAAATCACACGTCATCTTGCTTGATCACTATGCCATATCCTAAGCGAGAATTTAGGCCCTCTTTGGATCGATATAGCCAGAAATTCAAACCTATGAATTATTTTCCGCTAGTCGCCCCTCTGAGCCTTTCTTTAGCCTTTCATAAACCACAAATCCTTTACCCTATTACAAAACAAAACAAAATAAAAAATTCAACCTACCCAATTTAGATAAGTCTGAAAATAGAATGAGGAAGAAAGAAGAAAAGAAAAACTTGTGTAAACAAAGTTAGTTAATGGCTTCAGAAAATAAAGAAAAGAAGTTTCCATCCAAAGAAAAGAAAAATAAAAATAGAAATAAAATAAAAACTCCAAAAATAGAATAAAAGGAGTCAAAAGCCAAAGAAAAAGGAAAAAAAAATATGGCTAAGGATGGAAACAAAGTGTAGAAGCAAAGGTAAATAACAAGGTTTTCTCTAGTTACATAATCTGAAGACTCTATTATCTCAGACTTATCCTTTTTGAATATCCATTTCCTTCATTCTTAAACCATCTCCTAATCCCCGCAACACCTAATAAAGACCTCTAGCTCAATTAGGAATAGGTTACTGTGATAGTAAGTGGCAGATGTGTTTGATCGACTCCGGCTTCCTTGTTGTCATTGAGATTGTAAGGTAAAGTGTGCCCACCGCACACCGGAGTAAATGAAACTTGAGCGGAAAAATCAGAGTGTTGTATCTTGACTATTATTGTGAGAACCTACTTAAGGACGCTATTCCGAGTTTCAGAAACGAACCTGCTAGGCATTTCATAGTATTACTCATTGTATATATGTTTATTGTAGATGATTGATTATTATGCATATCTTAGCTTAGGTTTCGACTTGATTACTCTATATGCATTGCTAGTGAGAGGTATAGTTAATTTAGAGCATGAATACGGAGATAATAGTTTTATTTCTTAGTCGTTGTAGTATAGATGAAGTTTGTGAGTACCTTCACTGGAAAACTCTCACAAGGCTATAACTCGTCCACTAGGGAATTCCTAGTGGTTTAAGCGCCTTGTCGCATATGGTCAATGCAATCGCACTCAAATAAACGAGAGTAGATCGAACTCCATTTTGGTCACTTATTCTAATTTCTCATCTTTGCTTGAGGACAAGCAAAATGCTGTTTGGGGTGGTTTGATAAGAGCCCAAAACTGTAGTTTTAACCCCCAGTAATCATACTTTTTTAGACCAATTATGTGAGTAATAATTAAGAGTTAACACCGACACGGTTTCTATACATTTCAGGTTTCAAAGTCCATTATGTGCAGAAATATGCCACTTTAGCGAGATAAAGGAGCAAAGGTCGGTTACTAAGTAGTTCCGTGATTAAAGGCCAAGATTCAATAAGACAAAGCCTTCCTAAAGCCCGGTCAAAAGCTGAAAAGTCGACACGGGCATAAACAACACACAAGTCAGCAGAACTTCCAAAGGCCGTATCTTTAGACTCAGACCTCAGAATGGGGCCTACCTTATGTCAAAACGACCGGCTCGGAAAGAGCTTTCCAATGGTCCAAGTCTTGACCCAATCAGAGGAGCAAAAGTGGACGAAAAGTCTGTTGAAGCCAACTGTAGCTGAAGAGGCCTTTTTGGACTGAAAGAATTGGGTTTTGGGCCTGATTCTCTGGCCCAAAACATGGCTCCAAGCCCATGCACGATTTTTGGATCTGAAAGTATAAAAAACAAAGCTTAGCTCTTTGTTAATGGTAGCTAGTTAGACCTAAAACAATATAGATAATTCTAGATCTAGTTTTTAGTAGATTAATTAAGTTTTAGTTCCATTTTCAATTCTTGTTTTAGATTAAGTCTTTGAATCATTGTTCTTGATTGATTAGATAAATAAAATAGTTATTTTGTCAATTTCTATTCTTGTTATTTACATTGTGTTAGATTTGATTTGATTTATTACTTGGTATTCAATTCTTAGTTATTAATTCGATTTTAATTATTGTTTAATTTAGATTAGTAAATTTCAATTCTTTATATCATGTTTAGTTTTAATTTAATCGGAAATGATTGCGTAATGATTCTCGGCTAAACCTCCATTAGAGGGGGTTGAGAAGCCTTGATGAAAGCTTGATTCCGATTATCGTAGAGTCGTCGTAATTTCCTTTCCACTCTAGAAACGATTAGTTCACCATGAGAATGGGTTTAATCGTTCACATGCTAATTATGAATTGGTAGAAATGTCATGTGTAATTAGGGATTAGGAAGAACCAATTGTTCTCGCAAGCGCTCAAGTCGGATTTCGACGATTAAATCGAATAGATTAAGTGGAGTTAAGGTGGAATCAATCCCCCTCTAACTCCTTATCATCGAATCAACGTAGCATAACCATAGTTATTTTGATAATCGACTAGTTGCATCTTGTGGGTAGTTGCATCGTAGTCTAGTTGCCACTTCGTAAATCTCTCATTAGACCTTAAGTAGAGTAATTAGACTAGAAAACACAGCATGCGAAAGGACTAGGAGTGGAACGAACTTCCTACTCCATTATATCTCATAGGATTGAGAGTAGAATCTTTGATAAATTTGGCACGTAAACTATCGTTTAGTTTTACTTACGTTTAGAGTTTCATCGCTTTATTCATTAGTAAAATTATATTCTTTTTACGTTTATCACTGGCTTAAAGGTAATGTGTATCAAACTCATATTTAAATAAGTTATCATATGTATATGTAATAAAATGAATGTAAGTGGAAATTATATTGTGAGTTATTTTGGAAAGTGAGAATGATGAATACTGTTATCTGAGATTTCTTGGAAATGTATATTGGGGGTTGAAATTTTACTTGGGAAGAAACTACATGCCGTTTTGAAAATACGGAACTAACTTGTTTTCTAAGTTGAAATGATTGAATAGTATATTTCTTTATTCGAAAGATATGAACGTATTGTTATTTTATATTTAGTCTTACTCATACCAGCAAATTCAATTTGCTGACCCATGTTTGCTTTGTTTTGCAATATGGGTGTGTTCTTGGAAACATAGATGGTGGAGTGCAGTGGATGAGGACACGTGATTTGGAGTTGCTCTTGGAGTCTTACGGTTTAAGTTTTTCTGAATTGTACGATTTTGTTTTAAGACAGATGTAATAGAGTTGGTTAGTTTCTTTGTAGTTTAATAATATGATGAAGAGTTGTTCCTTTTAGTTTTCTTTTGATTTCAGTTTTTTTATATTATGTTTGATAACAGGATATTAGGTTTTGTTTCACCCCGGGTTTCAAAATGATTGAATATCATTGTTTTAAATATTGTCTGGAAATTTGGGGTGTGACACACAGGGTCCCCATAGATGAAGGATACATGCCAAGATACATTGGTAAGATAATTCACAAAAGTACCCGAGATAGCATGTTTATAGCCATCCACAACTTGAAAAGCAATATTATCCTTATATAGAACAGCTAAACCACCACTACTCCCTATCGGATCAACAACAAACACCTTAGAGAACTTAAGAGACTTCTGTACATACATAATCTCATTGAAAAACAACTTAGTTTCAGCTAAAAACAACACATCAGGATTAAATTGTTTAACAATGCTCCTAAGGTTATTAACAATATCCTTAGAGCTCATCCTCCTACAATTCCATGATATAATCATTGTACCAAAGGCTTCTGTGAAGGGACAAAGGCCGCGAACCCATTTGAAGTAACAACATTTTGTGTTGGGTTATGAGTGCCATCGATCAATTTCTCAGTAGTGCCATTCACATCCACTTTCTCAGTAATTGTCAAGCTACTACTCTCTTTCTCAAGGCCTACATTGTCACTAGTCTGCTGCATCATACTTAGAGGTAGTATAGGAGGAGTATGACCAAAAGAAGGAGAGAGAGTCATATATGGTTCATCCCCAGCTGGTGCTAGATTTGGTTCAATTCCTCAATATTCATGCTGAAGATAGGATCATTGTCAATCTCCTGCAGGATCTGCAAGATGTTCTCTGGTGGTGAAAGAATGCTACTAAGGTCATTAGCCAAGTCTTCCCATGAAGGAATATCACCAACTGACCTGAAGTCCTCTTCATCCTCATTGTTCATTCCCAGTAGATTGCCCACACTGTTGGAATCTATATCAATGATCTTTGCCTGGCGTGTCACCTCAAGGTCCTGTATTCCAAAATCCGCCCACATCCAGTCATCAACATGCATGACGAAACCACCTTGTAAGCCAGTGTAGTTAGTCTTTGATAGTTCCCCATCTTCCATTATAAAAGGTGAAGTCCCTTTTTCTGTGTCATATAGATCATCGGATTCAGAGGAGATGTTCTCCACCACCATGTGGAAGGGTTTGCTGATGCTGCCATCACTCTCGCCCTCTTGCATATCTGTATCCTACATTTGTACTATGTCAGAGACCAGGTCAATGGCACCAGACCTCATTTTCCTCACTCTTGTTTGTTTAGCATACTGAACATCCTTGTTGAGACGACGACATTGTCGTCGCAACATGCGAAGCATCTACATTCCTTGGGTGAATAGGAGCCAATGGCTTTGGGCAGCAGAGTGCATCAACTTCTTTTTTCATACGTTTTCCCATATCAGTATCAGTATGACTCTCCTCTCCACTTTGAGTTGGTTCTTTTCTCTTCTCCCCCAAGATGATATAAAAATAGGGAGAAGATGAGAAGGATGAGTCTTGTTGTTGTGGTTGTGGATCATTAGGAATAGGTAGAGTAGACTAACATGTATGTGCATTGGTAAGAAGTTGACCATGTGAAAGATCATCAACCTAGGTCAAAGGCATAGAAGAGACAACAAAATTATTATTGATGTTGTTTGAGGGTTGTGGAATGGGTAACAGAGCAAGTCCAACATGTGAATCATCAATAGGGAGGAGGTTAGGAGGCAGAAAATCCTGCTCCAAATTCCTATCTTCTTTAAAAGAGCAAGATGGAAATAGTACATTATAGGGATCAACATTATTAGGACAAGCCTTAAAATGTTTCAGGACAGGTGGGAGAATATGTGGTGGTGGGTGAGTTTTGCTTGGGGTTAAATTTTTTATCAAGGCTTGGTTAGAGATCGATATAGAACTGGGTATAACAAGAACATGATTCACTTGGTTAAGGTCCATATCTGAAGGTTTGAGTTGAGATATGTCGAGTGGGTTGTTATTTGAAATATGGGGATGGGTTTCTCTTGGTGGGGTTGAGGCATTATTACGTGGTAGTGGGATGTGGATAAATAGATTGGTTGGATATGCTTGAGGCCATATTTTCCTCATGTGCCTAGCCTAAAGAAAATAGGTTAGTTGAGGGTTTGGGCTTGTCAGTGATTGGTAATGAAAACTGTGCCACTGCTCCTAAAAAACCGTTGCTTCTGCTGTCAGAGGGAGGTCAATTATCATAGAATCCAAGATAGGCCTTTTCTAAAGGACAACCTTAACATCCTCGACTTTGACATTCTCTAGCTTTGTAGCCTTTGTCTTTACATACAAGGAATCCCTCATATTGTCAGTATATGCAGGGGCCGTCTTTTCGTCAGTGGAGAGTCCTTCACTTCTTGTGTAGTTACATCCCTAGGAATAGCCAAACTATGCCTATTACTAACCCGTACACTGGAGGGCCTCCACCTATCAGTAGCCACATCATCACCCTGTAGAGAGGGTTTATTCCGATCCATGTTCATCGGAGCTGTGTGATTCATCATAAACTTCATCCTTTGCCTAGAGTTATGTCCATGAAGGGATGGCACTCGCATAGTATTCGAGAGGTCAAGGACAAACTTCTTTCCTTTATCAATTCCCCTTCCTTTTAGATGCGAAAGTTGTGCTTCCAGCCATTTGCACAATTTATGTTCATGCCCTATCAAGCCACAATGGTGACAAAAAGTAGGCAAGTTTTCACAAAAAATGACCGTTTAGTACCATGAACTTTGCTGGTTTTATCAATTTGGGCCAAAAACTTTTTTTTTTAGCAAATTGGGCCATGACCTTTATTTTTTGTATCAGTTTGGGCCAATGTTACCATTCCGTTACTTCACATGCTTATGTGGCGTGCTGGATATATATGTGTTTGACCAAATGCTCATGTGTCACCGTTGAAGTGCACACCTAATCACCGGTGACGTGGCATCAAAATTTCAAAGTGGTTCAAACCCGAAATTTCACAGAAGTTTCACAGAAATTTCACCGAAATTTCAAAGTGCTTCCCCAAATTCAGACATAAATCCCTGGGATTGTTATTACTTTGAGTTGCAGGGGCTTTTTGTAATCAAATGCAAACAAACAATTAGCAATGTAATCAAATGCAAATAAGAGGTCGAGTTCTTTTCTTCTTCATCAGGGAAACTGCTCAACCTCAAGGTTGGGAAAAATCCCTCTACCCCAACTGAATGAATGGCGGGATTTAATCTCTAAAGATAAGGTCTTCTTCAACTGCTTGATACAACCTCTCGATCAAATATACATTTCTAGTCCCTTACAGTAGTTGGTTCATTTTAACAGTTTCAGCACTAGAAACAGGGGGAAGGAGATCTACTCATTCTAAATCAGTGACTCAAAATACACAGTCAGCAAAACAACAGTTAGTCTGGTCAGGTGAGGCTTGCTTGCTTGCTTGTGTGTTAGAATGTACCACACCACACATTGTGTTTCGTTGCAAAGTACACTATATATACTAAAAGTATTATTTTTGGTGTTTGGCTTATGTCGTCATTCTTTGTTCTGTCTCTCTAGTCTCTACAGGGAGTTAACCAGTGTCGTCTACTTCTAGTTCCGTGATGAGTGTGTACAACGAACCAAACACTTTTCCGTGCACAATTTGTTCATATCGACCACACCACCCATTCATGTCCCATATTTATTCAGCCTCAACCTAACCCATCACAGTACGAGATCAACCAGAGTCACTCCAACACCAATAACTATGACTATCACATACCATACCAGTCAGACCCTTCCACCATGCCAGAAATCACCCACCCATCTAGTTCGCCACCCTTCCCAGACCAAATTTCTCAAACTATGCTTCAGAACCTAACTATGCTTCAGAACATAGCCCAGATGATTTTCATGATCTCCTCACCTAACAAAGAACTTTCAACCTTGCCAGAGATTGACACACAACTAGAACAACCTATTCCCATAACCACACCATTCGACCTAGTTAAGACCTACCCTGAATTTCATGAATCATTACCTTCCCATGACCCTCCCATTAACCATTATGTTGACTCCACACCCCACCTGGATGAGGAAATTCTTGAAGACAACTCTTTAAGATATGTGTTGGATGACCACTCAAAATTGAGAGATGCCACCGAGGAACCTCCCATTGATCCATCTGAAGATGACTATAAGGATGACACATTAGAAGATATTTATAAAGATGTGACGGAGAAAGAATTTGATAACTATTGACATTCTCTTAATATGGACCCTCCTGTTGAGCATGTCTAGGCCTTTCAGTTTGCTAACCGCACTCGGCTGGATGATTTCTCGACATATTCAAATGATGCCATTGAGGATACTTATAATGTTTTAGAGGAAGAGGGTGAGAAAATAGAGATTAACAATTCTAATCTAAGGCATGAACAAGTTAATGCGCAAGAAAAAGAGGAAGTTACATCTTTAGAGCAATGTGAATCTCAATTTAGTTTGGTAGTTGGGGAAATAACAATGGAAGGAATAGATGACTTTCTTAAAGATAAAGCCACGAACCACGACCTTGTGGATTCAACCAAGACAGATGAAGAGTTCTTAAGAGCATGTGAGGATCCACCAACTGATGAACCACCAACCAAACACCAACCACCTGAGTTACCACCTCCTAAAATTCAACCATCTACCACAACTAAGCTATCCATTCACCCACCATTTCAGAGGAACCTCGAATTTGCACTTGAGCCTATTGCCTCAGAGACCCTCTATAAATTTTTCAACCCTCACAGTGAAGAGTGTTTGCCTAGCACACAATCCTATGAGTACACCATTCCTGTAGTTGACAGCCAACCTTTGATTGAGTGTAGTGAGAAACCTAGTTTGTCTTATTTTTCCGCATCTGAACCTCATGAAAGACATCAGGATCCAGACTTCATTCCTTTCTCACCTAAAGTATTGCTAATTCATCTTTTGGGTCATTCAAACTTTTTAACACAGTTACAACATGATGGTTTGCATATGTTATTTGATGGGTTGCATAAGTTTTCTTTTATTCTTCTACATGATTGCTTCCAATTATACAACTTCATTTTGTTTGAGGGTGCATTTAGTATCATGTTTTTATGGCTAGACCCCAAACTCTTTCGACTACTAGTTTATAGTTGACCAGTAATCATCTATTTTATGCCACCCCAGTTTCTTGTTTGTTTGGGGGTGTGCACCGTCTAGGGGAATCTGACGTAAAATGACCCCACATTAAGTCTACGGGAATCTGACTTTAAAAGACCCATGTTTTAAAACAAATTTTTAAAAACCTGTTTTCAAATATTTGTTTGTGGGTGGGGTGTTTGGTTTTTCCATTCTTGATCACTCAAATTCCTATTTTATCCCTTCCTCATCTCGTAGCTAGATTTCTTGTTGTTTGTTGTGTTGATGTTGTTTTTTATTGTTTTTATTAGTTCGGATGTTAAGTTTTTGAATTCAGTAGTTAAATTTTAAATTCGGTAGTTAATTGTATTTGAATTTAATTTGGTTCTTTTCAAATTGTGCGTTTATTTTATTGTTAATCCCACCTTCCCGAATTGTTTGGAGGGTTGTATTATTTAGTCTAGCATGATTTTTATATAATCCAAAATTTATTAGATAATTTTGCGATGATTGTTGGGGATGTTGCCAATATGGGCATGCCTATGATTAGATGTTGTGGTAGGATGAAATCTAAAAGAATTTCAAAGTTACTATTCTAAATTCAATCTAAAAGATATTAGGGTTGTTTTAGAATCAAGAATATGAGTTGCTTCCGTTTTTGGTTTTGGAAATTTTTTTTGTTTCCGATAATTGCCTTAAAGCTTTTTGGCAACTTCCCAATTCGTTTTAGCAACTTAAAACCTATAAAAACTTCATTCATTCTACACTCACAACCCACACTACACCTAACATTCATCTCTCACCTTTCACTCCGATGTTTCCCATTTTTCTTCTCTATTTTAGCAACTAAGCAGCTCGAGCTTTTGCTGATGGAAGCCACCTGCTGCAGGCAGGCAATCATCATCCGAATTTCATCGAGCGCAACCCGCCTACCAAGCCCAGAGCCGACCTGCGACCCACAACACTGGAATTCCAGTTTTCATCCTGAGCGCGACCCGCGCCCATCCTAGGCAAAAAGTGAGCGTGCCCTGCGCCCAAGTGCCTGGAACTCGAAAATCACCAAGGCATACCCCGCGCCCTACCCAGGCATAGGTTGAGCGCACCCCGCGCCCAGAACCCCGTGGGCAAGAAAAATTCCAAATTTTTGTGGGTTGCTCCAGGATCATTGCAACTGTTCTAAAGAGTAGTTTTGTGATGACTTCTCCTATAGTAATACCGGAGCAGTCTTTCGAACACTTGTTAGGGAGCGAGACTTATGGACATTGGTTCCGCGAAAGGATCATGCAGTTCGGATGGAGGCATCTTCTGGTAAGTGAAGACGACTCGTATTCACCTAAGCTTACTAAATTTTTTTACAATAATGTTAAGTTCTATTGTAACCAGGATGGAGAATAAGAATTCTCCATCCTGGTTACAATAGAACTTAACATTATTGTAAAAAAAATTAGTAAGCTTAGGTGAAGAATTCTCCATCACGGTTGATGACACACCACTAGAATTCAATAAGTATGTGGTAGCATTAGTTTCGGGAATACCAATACCTGATCCTATTCACACGTGGGGATATATGACCGATAATGCATACCTCTATGACTATACATATTTCCATGAGTATTATGGGGGAGGGGTATTTCGTATAATAGACCAAGAGCGTTACAACATAGCCCTTGGTAGCCTGTCCCTAAATGTAGGCACCACTATGTTATTCATCCTGATGAATATTTTAGGGGATTGGCAGTTTAGCTCTACAAATAGTACCGCTGGTGACATTTTTCTTGCTTTAGCTGAGGGACGTCGACGGTATGACATTCCCCGAGTATTAGTGGCTAGTCTTAAGAAAGCCCAAAGCATGCGACATAAGTATCTTCTTATGCCTGTTTTGGTTTGTCGCATCATACTCAGTTGTCTACCTGAATTCTGTACCCAGTTCACGGATTGGAAAAGGGTTGAAGTCATGAGACCCACCAATTGGGTGGTTCGGTCATTTCGAGTAATGACTTGGCCGGAATGGCAGGTGCAACCTCATTTGGTTGCTCCTTACACCCCATCAGACATAGTAACACTAGACAGATTAGCATAAGTTGACGACACACGGTGGCGGGCATGGCAAGTTATCATGGCATGGCAGGATGTGAAGGAACCTTCTCTCTTTGGAGAGGGAAATGAGGGAAATGCTTAAACGGGAGTTAAGGTTAGTTTTTATTTTTTCAGTTAGTGTCTGCTTATGTCCCAAGCAATTTGTTTCTCATTAACCCCATAATGGGTGGAACTCTTATAGAGTTGTGTCAGTTTTTCTTTTCTATATTAGTATGTTTAACCTTATTTTGCAGATGTTCCAGAATTTCACGCATTTCAATGATATTTCTCTACCCTATTTATTTAAATACTTTGAAGACAAAGCATGCTTCTTATTTGGGGGGGTGGCATAGAAACACGTTGCTAGGATATAGATATGTATAATATGCACTTGTTTTCTAGTTAAAAAAAATTCAAATTTTTTAAAAATATAAATAAAATGTATGTTATACATTTAGGAATATTGGTATTGTTTTCTTTCTCTATGCTCTCAATAATCTAGAAGTATCACGTAGCTTTTGCATTAGAATAGTTTTTAGAAACTTAGGCTAATATGTAGGTAATAATCCTTGCATCTATCTATAAATATGTTACATGAGTATCTATGATTGTTGGCAGTAAGTTTCTGAAATCTAGGCTAGAGTACTTATTCTACAAATCCAGTGAGAATATAGCCTAAAGCCTTATATGAGTGAACATTTGAGAAATGACATAAGGGAGAAGTAAAATCCGGATAGAGAAATCACACGTCCACTTTCTTGATTACTATACCATATCCTAAGCGAGAATTTAGGCCCTCTTTGGATCGATATAGCCAGAAATTCAAACTTATGAATTATTTTCCGCTAGTCGCCCCTCTGAGCCTTTCTTGAGCCTTTCATAAACCACAAATCCTTTACCTGTTACAAAACAAAATAAATTAAAAAAATTAACCTACCCAATTCTTTGAATAAGTCTGAGAATAGAGATGAAGAATAGAAAAGAGAAAAACCTTTGAAATCAAGAATTCGTTAGTCGCTTCAGATGAGAAAAGTAAGTTTCCATCCAAATAAAATAAAATAAAATAAATAATAATAATAATAATAATAATAATAATAATAATAAAATAAAATAAAGAGTTAGAACTCCAAAAATAGAATCAAGGAGTCAAAAGCCAAAGAAAAAGAAAAAAAAATATGGCTAAGGATGGAAACAAAGTGTAGAAGCAAAAGTAAAGAACAAGGGTTTCTCTAGTTGCATAATATGAAACCTCTATTATCTCAGACTTATCCTCTTTGAATATCCATTTCTTTCCTTCTTAAACCATCTCTTAATCCCCGCAACACCTAATAAAGACCTCTAACTCAATTAGGAATAGGTTAGTGTGATAGTAAATAGCGGATGTGTTTTGATCGACTCGAACTTCCTTGTGTGTCATTGAGATTGTAAGGTAAAGTGTGCCCACGTTTGCATCTTTGGAGTAAATAAACTTGAGCGGAAAAATTCAGAGTGGTTTTTGTCTTGACATTTATGTGAGGACCTACTTAAGGACGCTATTCCGAGTTTTCATAAACGGACCTGCTGGTACATCTCATAGTATTACTCATTGTATATATGTTTATTCGTAGATGATTGATTATTATGCATATATTAGCTTAGGTTTCGACTTGATTATTCTGTATTCATTGCTAGTGAGATGTATAGATAATTGAGACATAGATAAGGAAACAATAGTTTTATTTCTGAATCATTGTAGTTTAGATAAAGTTTGTGAGTACCTTCACTGGAAAACTCTCACGAGGCTACAACTCGTCCACTAGGGAATTCTTAGTAGTTTAATGCCTTGTTGCATATGGTCAATGCAATCGCACTCGGCGAAATGAGATTAGTTAGGACTCCATTTTTGGTCACTTATACTAATTTCTCATATTTGCTTGAGGACAAGCAAAATACTGTTTGGGGGTGGTTTGATAAGAGCCCAAAACTGTAGTTTTAACCCCTTAACAATAATACTTTTAGACCAATTATGCAAGTAATAAATAAAAGGTAATGCTAATTACGTGCTTTTATGTATTTCAGGTATTGAAGTCAATTATGTGCAGAAATGTGCCACTTTGGCGATATAAAGGAGTAAGGGTTGGTTGCTAAGAAGTTCTGGGATTAAAGGCCAAGACGGGAAGAAACAGCACACAAAAGTCAGCAGAACTTCCGAAGATCGTATCTTTGAACTCAGGCCTTGGAATTTGACGTACCTTATTTCAAAACAACCGGATCATAAAAAGCTTTCCAATGGTCTAAACCATGACCCAATCAGAGGAGCAGAAGTGGATGAAAAGCCTATTGAAGTCAAAGCCAGCTGAAAAGGGCCCTATGGACTGAAGAAATTGGGCTTTGGGCTCGATTTTCCAGCCCAAAACATGGACCCTCAGCCCATGCACAAAAATATGGATCTGGTCTCCTCCATTTCCATACACAAGACTTAGCTCTTAAGAAAATTAGGTTAGGATAGAAAAGTAGCCATTAGAGTAGCCATTAAAGCTTAGTTCTAGATCTAGTTTTTCAGTTAATTAATTAGTTGTTATTCTTGTTTTAATTTTAGTATTGAATCATTGTTTATCATTCATTAGATAAATTAAATAGTTAGTTCTTGATAATTTCGATTTTGTTATTTAAAATTGCTTAGATCTAATTTCAATTCTTAGTCATTAATGATTTTTTAGTTGTTAATTTAGATTTCAATTATTGTTTAGTTGAATTTAATAAAGTTAGAATCTTTATATTATGTCTTATTCAATTTCATATGGAAATGATAGTTTGATGAAATAGGGCTAAACCTCCATTAGAGGGGTTTTATGAAAACTTGATTATGTAGTATAGAATCGTTGTAAGAGTCAATTCCACTCTAGAAGGTCATTGATTCGCCATGAGAATGGGTGGACGTCCTCACATGCTAGTTATAAATTGGTAGAGATGTCATGTATAATTAGGGATTAGAACGACCAATTCTTACCATAAGAACGTAAGAATTGGATTACAACAATCTATGCTAGTTTTTTAAGTTGGATTCAAGGTGGATTCAATTCCCCCCTAATTCTTATTCTAGATTCAAACTTTAGTATTCCGTAGCATTTTGTAATATAATTCGTAAAACTCTTATTGACTTTGGTAGGATTGATAGTCGTAGGAAACTTGAATGCTAAAGAACTAAGAGTGGAACGAATCTTCTATTCCAACTCTACTTCAATAGTATCGATAGTAGAAATATTTGATAATCACGAGTATAGTTCAGTTTTAGTTTTACTTGCGTTTAGAGTTTCATCGCTTTATTCATTAGTAAAACTAGCAATTTTACTATTATCCGATCCCACAGACGTATTGTCCGTTTGTCAAGATTCAGGCGAGAAACAAAAAAGTTTGATTTTGACTGTTTTGGCTTGCAACTTCAATTGTTAAAAATGGTCCTAAATGAAATAATTAAAACTACTATGCAATTATACTAACTATGATGCAATGAAACTAACTAAGATGCAAATAAACTATATATCTATGAAAAATAAAAAAGAATGAAGATTCGACTAATCTAGATGGGTGAATATCTTCTTCTGGATGTCCTTCACTGTTTCTTTCTTTCACAAAATATGGATGATGTTGCTAAAATATGCTTCAAGATTCAAAGTTTCAATCTTTAAAGAGAACACATGATTAATGAAATTGGAACGGATGCGGCGCCATTTGACAAGCGTGGTTTTATGGTAGAGAATGGTATATGGGATGAGATATGGATGATGGGTGTCGTTGGTCAAAACCACACAAGATCAAAACCTAATATCCCTCTAAAGTAAAGGATGAGTAGGGTATCAATCCGCTACTGACTTGTATCACTTATGAAGGATGAGAGTGGAAAGGGGTGTCGAGGGTTTAAAAACTATTTTATAGATATTGTAGATTACTAACTAACTAAAACTAATACTAAAACTAAGAATTGGAAATAGGGAGAGAATATGTGGGAGAGAGAGAGAGAGAGAGAGATTCATTTGCTTCATGTTCGTTGTTCTCTAAATAAACTACAATTAGGCAATCAAGTAAGTGTTTATGCCTTTTTGGGTGAAACATCGTTAAACAATTATTTCTACTTATATGTTATTCATATGTATGTGTTATTAATATCTTCTTTCCTTTTATGTGAGCTTGGGTAGCTATTCAATGAACCACCATCTAAGACAAACACAAGGAATACTTCCCTTACTCTAGAACACTACACAACTAGAAGAAAAGTAAAGAATAGTAGTATAATATTCAATTACAATAAATAAAACTTTATTCTAACATTATATTCAATTGCAATAAATAAAAGCATGTCACTAGCAAATATTCAATTGAAATAGATAAACCCTAAACTAGCATGATATTCAATTGCATAAAAACTCTAATCTATACTTTCATCCCCTGGTCTAGGCAATGGAACTAATAACTAAACAAACATAAAGAACTCACCTGATTGGAGAACACCATGAACCAAAAGAATCGCCAAACCCTAAGCACTGGCTTCATCACTTCCCTTGAAGAAAAATATTAGCCTTCCATGAAGAAGGAAGAACACGAAGAACGAGAAGAAGAAGAGTCGAAGAACATAAGACTAGAAAGATTAATCTATCAAGACTCGACTAGTTAAAAATGAATCTTTTATTATTAATCTCTCTTTGCCTCAAGTTTTGGAGACAAGAATATAAGTGAATTGGCGAGTTTCATGATGCACTTAGGTCCTCTATTTATAAGGGTTACATTGAGTTCTATAAACATCCCAAACCGTGGCTTGTTTCCTATTACAAATCAACCTCTTTCTGATTCCAACTTCGTTTCCAAAATTGTAAAAGAGGTAGGCTACAGTGTCGGTTTCATGTGTCTGGATGCACGGGCTAGTGCAATTCCTTGCATCCCAGACGCAAGAGTCAGTTTTCCCTTTTTTTGCTCCATCCTTCTTTCCTCTTTTGTGGGCTTTGGTCCAAGCAACGAATATTTTTGCCATGGGCTTCCAAATAAGTTTTAAAACAGGTCCAAGTTGCATCTTTCATGGCTTCAAATCCTTGGCCTTCTCCATGATTATCCACGGGCTTCCCATATGGTCCTTAATGCTCTGAATTGCTCCATTTTGCCCCTTTTTCTCTAATATTCTACAAAACTCTCTTTTTCACCTGTAGAATCATAAAACATGACTTACAAGCACTGTTAGTCCACTAAGATGGCTAAATAAGTGGTATAATCAAGGGTTAAAATACACTTTTTGAGCACTTAATTATCACCCATCCGGTGAATGATATAAGCGAGTCATAAATGTCCCAAGGGCCATTCTCCAGCGTGAAGAGCATGTCCTCTTGCTAAGTAAAATCCACTCTAACCACCCCTCTCGCCATAAAGGTGAGTTCAAAATTGTTATTAAGTCTCTAGTTTCACTCCAGTTCCCCTGCTATATCCCAGTCATCAATCTAGTCTGATAGGAATATCTTACCTATGATCGCAAATTTCCATTCCTCCAAAATATCCGGTTGAAGGGGCTTTAGAGCGACCGTCTTAGGATTATTATAAAACTCAGACGGAGGTAGATAATCATTCAGAGAACTTAAAGATGCGAAGCTTTTTTTTCTCTCCCATAGTAATGGATTAGAAAAAAGAACAACAATCAACAAGAGCTCGAAGAAAGAGAAACTAAGAAAAAAAAACTCAGCAAAGAAAGAAAATCAGAGGAGCTGACTTTCACCCAAGAAAGAGAATCAGATAAAGATCCTCACCCAAGAAAGAGAAAAACCAAATATGGATTCTCACCTAAGATAACATAAGAAGAAGACCTTACACCAGGTTTGGTAAAAAAAGACTTTGATAGATGAACCGTTGCGGTGTGAAAATTGGCAAGAAACAAATACGTTGATGAAGATTAGAACGATAAGATAGCTCGCGCGTTGGCTGAGCTCTCTAACCTATAGGTTTATGCCGGAGTTCTCTCTTGTGTGCAGGTTAAATCATAAATGTGTGAGGGGTATATAGGTGGGGCTGTTTGAGTCATTTTTCAAGTTATAAGATTTATAGAATTGTAGTCTCTTATAATAAATTTATAGTAGAATGCCTCTTTTATAAGAGACAAAAAAAAAAAAAAACAAACAAACAAAAAATCCAAAATCAGTGGTCCACCTCTTATAAGAGGTTATGAGAGGCAAAATCAAATGGCCCCTTCTTATTTGTGAAATTCTCATTTCACATTCTCATCTAAGAACGTGAGAAACAAAGAACACCCAAGAAAGTGTTTAATCTGCTCCTGAATGTAAAAAGTAAAGAGAAGTATAAGTTTAAACCCAGGCAACTCTTCGGTTTTTAACATTGTACATGGCAATGTATGGAGTTTCATTAACTCTTGGTTGGGTGTGAATGGCTTGGGTATGGAGTCTGGACCAATGGACCAGTGCATTGACTGCCTAGTTGGATTCTACCATTGAGCGCTCTTCTACTACTTTGGAGATATGAGACTGACATTAGATGAAAAGAACTTGACCTATGTGGCTATGTGCTAACAACAAAAATATTAAAAGAGTTGCCAAAAAATAAAAAATATTGAAAGGGAGACCTGTCTGCTAGCGCGCCATATTGGGTCCTCTAAAAAATCTTTTGAACAGTACAAAGGCCAAAGAATCAGTTCATGTCGCCATAGAAACACCTGTGGGTGAAGACGTATATACAGACAATGCCTCTCAATAATTTTGGAATGATGAGGTGTGAATTAAGCCTACTGCTTTTCAGCCTTGCAAAATGCCTCCAAGTCCATTTAAGGATGTTAAGGTTTTCCTTGACATCTTGTTCACTTGTGGATGAAACGGTCCATTTCAATCTCACACATTGCTGCTCCATTCTTTAAACTAAAGGGATATTGATGAAATTGGTCCCCAACTCCCTCCTCATTCCCACGCCAAAAACAGCATTCAACTCTTTGTATGGTACTTTCATTCTGCTTATTGCACCTCTTTTGCATTTATCTACATTCTGTGATTTGTAGTTTCATAATTTGCTACCTTCAATCTTATCATCCACGCTATAGCGCAAAAGCGATTTTCTACTAATCTTAAAGAATGCCTACTGAACGAAGGATCGAAAAGATTAAATAAATTAAATGGCGTGTACATTAGTAAATGTACCTTAAGGATCAGTATACGGAAATTGCAATTTTTTTTTGTTTCCGATCGATTCAAAACTTTGTTACCTTATGGTTTCAACTAGTACTGCTAGCTACAACCCTATACATACAGTCATACACTGGTAGGATTTGGGAGTTCTGGCCTTCTCTTCTATGCTTCATCGGTAGATCAAGGAGCGCACATTCATTTTTTGCTAAGTACAAATATATTAGTAATGTCATAATCCACTTGCTTTAATTAGCAATCTTAGTTTGTTTTGATGCATTATACTCCATGATCTTTTGATTGTTGTCCAAAATCCGTGGAGACGGTAAAAACTAGTAAATTACAATAAAACTAGAACAACTTTTGTAACCTCCACGATCATAATAGCGTAACTAGCTAATGGAGGTTTTTATGTCAAGTCCATTGGTAAACATCACGCGACTGTTGGTGTGTGTCTCCAATATATATATCGAACGTTGCACAAGTGGACCAAAGTGTGCTGTGTGCAAGACATGATCTATTGTGAATTTGTGACCCCCAAACAGAACATCAATTACGTTTACAATAAACTATAATTAGGACAGATATTAAGGACAATATAATTTGATTGCCATGAAAGTTTCTAGAAGATAATACCAATGATACAAACCACTGAAGGGAGGAAGAGGAAGAAGTGACGGTGAGACTTGAGAAACGGCATCCAAGTAAAAAGCGACAAAGGGGACCTTCTTCAAGAGTCAAGACTATTACAAAAACTTGGATGATTTTGCAGGCTTTGGGTTAAGAGCATGGCACCAATCTCTCCACGGTCTACATACACAAATCAATTAGAGAATCTTTCTTAAGTCCCACCAACTCCACCTCTTCAAATCTTATCTTCTTTGTTTAATAATTCAGACATTCAACTCTACTTTATCGATCACCATGAACAAAATGTCAAAAAAGTTTCTTACCCAACCCCATTGGAATTATATTGCTTGGTATGGGGACAGGATTTTTCAAATAATGTTTGGTCTAACAAATTATATATATATGAGAACGTGGTCACATACTCACATCGTCTCAATCTGAATCATTCTTAGCCCTAGGTAGCAAGCATATTAGCAATCCGTCCTGTCATTTTAGCTCTTAAAAGAGTACGTAAAACAAAAATTAGGTTGCTCGTATATACTAATTTTTCGTTTTGGTTAGTATTTGTCTATATACATAGACTGTCCACGCGACGATACACCCGTCAAGCATTTTTTCCAATAATTCAAACATCTGAAGAAATAGAATCTTGTATATTCTCTATTCTTTCTGTTGAGTTAAGTTGTTTACCAGAACTCCAGAAGCCTAAATTTTCATCGAGAAAAAAAAGAACTCCAGAAGTTGTTTGCATCGAAAAAAAAAGAACTCCATAAGCCTAAATTTTCGATACATTTTAAATAATAAACACAAGCAATCATAGAGCAACTCCATATACCACAATTACATCAAATGAAGGCTGTTATTTTGATTAAATGAAATAAAGAAATATATTTTATTCATTCAAAAGCAAACAGCAAATACTGTAGCTATTAGAAGTGCAATGATACTGCTGGGTTATCGCTTATCAGACAGCATCCAATGTTCTTTCTGTATGTAAAATGTTTTTGAGTTAGAAAGTGTTGAAGCATGAGGAGAATGTTCTTTCTACATGCAGGCAATGAGGTATTGAGGTGCACAGTTCAGATCGTGGACTTCATTTGAACATTTCTCTATAGCAATGCAGTATTTTCACTTGTATACGTACGGAAGACAAGTTCAATTCACGTGCATATTGATATTTGCATAGTTGATCTAATAATTGGGTGTCATATTAACCTAGCATCAAACACCAAATTTCTAACAATTTGGTGTTTTTTCAACTTTAGGAGAGTTACGTGTTGATGAAAACACCAAACCAAACACCAAATTGGCCAATATTTGGTTCTAGATTTGGTGCTGTATCAAATCACCTACGCGGTTTTTGAACCGAAACCGCGCAGTTTTGCCGACACTACGTGGGCTTGGGCTGCTAAATGGGCTTCTATGGCGCGGTGTTGGCAAAACTGCGCGATTTTTCTAAAACCGCGTGCTCTCAATGACAACAACGGGCAAAAAACGGCTATATCTTTCTAACCCTATAAATTTAAACACTCACACCATAGTTTTACACTCACTTCTTTTCTCTACTCTCTACTCTTTACTCTCTACTCTCAAAACAACAATGACTAGTTAAGAACCAAAATCAAAGTCTAGAGGGGCTTCATGGATACAAGAAGAAGATGTTGCTCTCACCAATAGTTGGCTACAAGTTAGTCAAGATGGTGTAGTAGGAAATGAGCAAAAGTCGAACGATTTTTGGGCTAGAATTCTAAATGTATTTCATGCAAATCTTGGAAGAATGACCGAACGCAACTTGACGGGCATGAAACACAGTTGGACTCTCATTCAAGCTAATATCAACAAATTTCATGCTATTCTTTCTAAGATTCAAGCATCTCCTCCAAGTGGCTATAATGACAATATGATGGTAAGTATTTACTTTTTATTTGTTATTTTGATTCACAAATACATTTTTCAATTCTAATTTAGTTTTTGCTTAATTGGTAGGTTGAGGAAACAATAAGTGCATATGTGATGCATAATGGGGTTTGGAAGTGGATGCAATGCTATAATATGGTGAAAGACTCACCCAAATGGAAGAGGCTACAGTTGAGAAATGATTTGCATCCCACCAAAAAGTCAAAGTCAAACAGTGGGGAAGGAGGTTCATCCGTTCCAATATCAACTGCGACAACTCAACCAATGGATTATGATCCACACCAAGTTCATGGGCTTGAGGATAGGCCTCTTGGAAAGAAATAAGACAAAAAAAGAAGGCAAAAAGAGAAAGAATGAGGTGATTCTAAATTGGAGGAATCCGCTAAGAAACTTGATGATTTTCTGGTGGAACTTTCTAAAACCACTAAAGAAGGCTATGAATTGGAAGCTCAAAGACAATTGAAGAAAGATAAGATGGAATTCGAAAAACTTCAATTGAAGAAAAGTTCGATGGATTGGAAGCTCCAAATCCAAAAAGAAAAACTTCAATTGAAGAAATATGCGCTCTGAGTTCGAGAAGATGAAAATGATGCGAAAATACTAGGAATGAAATTAGAAGGATTACCTGAAGACGAGCATGAAATTTGGCAACTCAAAAGGGCAGAAATTTTACAAAAAATAAAGAATCGACTTGGCAATATCACTGGTAGTAGTCAAAGTAGTGCATAGTCTAAATTTGAGTTTGTATGTCTTTTAATTTGAATTTGTATGTCTTTTAATTTGAGTATTTTAATTTATCTTTTAATTTATGTCTTTTAATTAATGACGTACTTTAATTTGAGTTTGTATTTTGATTTTAATTATAATGTACTTTAATTGAATATTTTCTTTTAATTTGAGTTAAGTTACCTTAATTTAAAGTTGATACTTTTTATCATTCTAAAAAAAATTTGGTAGAGTCTACTTTATATTTTCAAAATTCTCATATATACACAAATCCTTTCATAGAAATAAACTTGGAACACAAATACATAGAAATAAACTTGTTGCACAAAATTCTTATAAAACCACAAATACATAGAAATAAACTTGGAACACAAATACATAGAAATAAACGTGTTGCACAAAATTCTCATAAAACCACAAATACATAGAAATAAACTTGGAATACAAATACATAGAGATTGAAACGATAAATAAACACAAAGTCTAAATGAAGTGTAAATAGAAATAGAAATCAAGTCTAACCATGCTGCCCACGCCTACTCCACAAATGCTCGACCAAGTCATTCTTCAATCTATCATGAACAACTTTTGAATGAACCCTCTCGACGCCAGATGCCCAACGAGATAGAACAAATTGGCGTTGATCTTCAGATGCACCTTCTCTACTTGGTATTTCCAAATCATGAATATACTGCGAGATATCCGTTTCGCGTTCATCTTTCACAATCATATTGTGTAAAATGATGCAAGCCCTCATAACAGTAATCATATTCTCCAAATACCATAACATGCACGGATTCACTAAAATAGCCCAACGCGACTGTAATATACCAAACGCCCGCTCTATGTCTTTTCTAACAGCTTCTTGCTTCTTTGCAAAATGTTTGTCTTGTGCAATAGTCGGTTTAGCAATTGTTTGAATCAAGGTGGCATAATTAGGATAAATACCGTCAGCCAAATAATAACACATATTATAATGATGGCCATTTACAGTGCAGTTACAAGAAATAGCTTCATCATTGATTATATCATTAAATATTAGTGAGCGGTCAAGCACATTAAGATTATTGTGAGAACCCGTCATTCCAAAAAAAACATGCCAAATTCACGCGTTACAATTGGCAACTACCTCCAAAATCACTATTGGTTTATGCTTATGGCCAGTGTGAGACCCTTGCCACGCGGATGGGCAATTATTCCATTGCCAGTGCATGCAATCAATGCGTCCTAGCATTCCAAGCCATCTGCGTTCCTCAGACTTTTTAAGCAAACGTTGAATATTTGCATCATTTGGTTTGCACAAGTATTCACCTCAAAAAATTCTAATAATTCCATCACAGAAATAGCGCATGCATTCATGAACAGTTGGCTCAACAACATGTAACATATCATCTACTAGATCAGTTGTAGTCCCATAAGCAAGCATTCGTATAGCAGCAATTACTTTTATTTTTGGGTTAATCCCAAACTTACCCACACTATTAACTTTTTGTTGAAAATATGGTACATTATGATTAAGATGATTGAAAATACGAGTAAATAATGACTGACCCATACAAAATCGGCGTCAAAAGTCGTGGTCACGAAATATAAGATTTGCGCCGAAGTAATTAGCATTTATACGAGCCAGTGTTGCCTCGTACTGACAATTCTTACATTTTCTTCATTTCTTCGAACCACCATGTGGTCTATAAGAAGACTACGCTTCTTGCTGATGCAATAAACTCAGACGATGTCGAACCAAAAGTAGAGCAATAGCCACTAATTTACGAGTTTTAACTGCAGTGTTATCATTTGAAGAGCTCGAGCTCGATGAAAAATCAGAAGAAAATGAATAATCCATTGAAAAATCGTCAAGAGTTTTGGTAGTATTTTTTTTTTTTTTTTTTTTTTTTTTTTGCTCAAGGAGATGAGGAGTTTAGATGAAAGGGAACATGAAAAATGAAGAGAACCTCGCATGACCAAGAGGGTTAAATGGTTATAGCACGTGGCCTTGGGCCTGTCAGATGGGCTTCTATGGCGCGGTTTTGGCAAACCGCATGGGCTATATGGCGCGGTTTATCCAAAACCGCGTAGTTTGATGTCGAAAATTTGAAGTTGCTCCTAAAGTTGCTTGGTGTTTTTTTGGTTCAAAATTTTAGTGTTTTTTTAGTAACTCTCCTAAAGATGCTCTTAGTCCTAGACTTCTAATCTAATTCAATAGCAATGGATTAGACTCTTACATAAAGTCAGACTCAAAGCATTCAAATAAGAGCTCAATAGAGTTTTCAGAAAATCAACAAGCACAAATGAAGAAAATGGCATGTTGTGCGAGACGCAATGAGTTAATAATCAAACCGATTATCCTGGTAGGTGGTAGCGCGCGTGTACTTTGAGCTCTGCTACAGGGACACATATGGCGTGAATCAACACAAATGTTGTTATGGGGGGATTCTAATTTGTTAAGAGCATTCCCGATGCCCAAGTCACTATGAAGGGAAATTGAGAGTTTTCACCTTTGTGGACAAGAAAATATTTGCCCAATATAAGGGTGACAATGAAGGTGATTTGTAACTAAGTCATAACGAAGGTAGTAGTTGTTTGTCACTGAGTTGTGAGTTTCGTACATAATTTTTTATTTCGTCTCGTGTGTTTTTTTATATTTTTTTGGTTATTTTTTTCGGACTCATTCTGTCCCGCGTTTATTTTATTTATTTATTATTATTATTATTATTATTATTTTCGGATGAAATGTTTCATTCGGTCCAACCGTTTTTTCAATTTTTATATTGAGACGGAATCAAACATTCCGACCAAGGTTTAAAATCATTTATATATTGGACAATATTTTCTTATTTTTCACTACCAAGATAGCAAAAAAGGAAAATAGTTTTACATGAAAGTGAAAAAAAGTGACTTGAATTGGGAATGAAGGGAGAAGAGTGTGTTTTCTCCACAGTAGTAAAATGAAGGAGATTTATCTTCTCTCTCAGCCTCTTTTATATGCCAAAATGTGATATGATGATGATATACCCTACCCTTTTCCAATCTAAGCTGCCCTGATTAAATAAATTACTGACCTTATGAGATCTGGTCTTGGGATTCAACTCTCTGAGTTTCAAGTCGCTTTCTCGGTGTCTCTCTGAATAGTCTGAATTTGGTGGAAGGATCGATCAGTCAATTTCACTCCAGAATGCAAAGAAAGCTGTGGGACCACTGGAAACATGCAAGATTGCAAATAAACTAGGAGTGGTATAATCGTAAATCTCTGTACACTTAAGGGCAGTGTAAGAACAGTGATTCTGTGAGGCATTGGAGGAAGAAAGGGACCGTGCGCAATGTAATAATGCGAGCTGTAAAGGAAAGAGAGACAGAGAAAGGGGTTCCACAAAAAACACAATTCTCGTGTCTCTCTATGTCAGTCAAATCTCTATTTGACCAAATTATCTCTTCTAATTAAATTTTAAAATAAATAATAATCAGTTTGTAGGCGTATTGAAAAAATCATTTTTTTGGGTAAAGGTATTGAAAAAATCTCAGTATGTGTTTCTCTTTTCTGCGTAAAGAATTGACGTTATAGCTTGTTTCTTTAGAAAACTATGATGTGACCAAGGAGCACTAAGATGGATGCTCCAAAATCCATCATTTCATGCAGTCCATGAGGAAAACCTACCATCTATCAAACTATCAATCTTTTTCTGACCTAATGAACCTAAGTTCCACAGTTCCACTAACATCTAAATCAAATAAAGTGGTTTTAATTATTCTTTTGATCAATCCACTTTTCACCAAATATAACCATTTTCTAGTTTAGACCATGTACTTGATTTACAACAACGAAAACCAACCACAAATCATACGATCATGTTCAGTACTTCAGTTGACGGAAAGAAGGAAGCATGAGTTTGGAGTTTGATGACCTTAGTTAAGACTTAAGATGATCACCAAATTAGGTGACCCTACTCATATGTTAGGTAGGTTTTCATAGCAAATGCCCAAATGCTTTGGTTCAAGTTCCTAATCAATATGTTCTATACTTATAATTTTTCATTTGCTAAAACAATAATGATTAGTTCATATAATTCACGAGCTATCATCTCCAGTTCTCCACTATCCTATATGAGTGTAGTTTCCGCAACATATACAATACCAATTATATTTTGCTTCAATTTTTACCATCAAAGATTACAAAGAAGAAGATCCAGCTTTGTACCGGAAATGTAACCTTTTTTTTCCCGCATAAGTTGAAGAATGTAACTGAGGCTGAACAAATAGGTTGGATAACGTAAGATCATAATCTTGTTCGACGGTTGGATCAAAACCACAATTTATGCTTTTATCTAGTTTGTTTGTCTTGGACTCCTGGTTCAATTCATCATGTACAATGCTATAAATTCTTTCTTAACAGATTGCCATCATTTGTTTCCTAAATTAGACATCATGACTTTAAATGTTCTTTAAAAGAATACACTACACTATATCAAAGTACATTATAGTTTACACTTTACACTACATTAAATTCAAACTCCAAAATCGCAATAAAACTGAATGATCACAACAAAAAAAAAATCCAAGCATCCGAAGCCCCACTCTCGAATGGATAAAAAAGAATAGCAAAAAAACATGATGAGAAGCTGGCAAGCAAACGCAGTCCTTTTCCCCATAATCCACTTTAACCCAAAATTAATACTTTTTTATTCTTAACAACACTCATAACTAAACACATTAAAATAATAAAAAACAAATAATTTATCATCCTTCCTTCTTCAAAACCACTCCCCCTCTCTACTCCTTTCCTCACTTCACAGTTAACACTCCCATTCTCTCTCCTTAAAAATGAAACATCTCCTCCTTTTCCTTGTCTACCTCTCCCTCCAAACCCACCTCAACGTAACCGGAAAACAAGCAAGACTACCAGAATACAAAACCTTACTCACACTCAAAACTTTCATAACACCACCCGACACTCCACCTGAAAATTCCCCACTTCAAAACTGGAACATTTCCACTAGCCATTGTACATGGACTGGAGTTTCTTGTGACAAGTATCGCCGTGTGGTATCTCTCGACCTCACAAATCTAAATCTCACTGGCATTTTACCTCCAGATATCGTTAACTTACGAAATCTCGTCAACATTTCAATAGCTTCCAACTCACTTTCCGGCCAAGTCCCACCTGAACTTTCCTACATTTCCGGTCTCCGGCTACTTAACCTTTCAAACAACATCTTTAATGGAACTTTCCCACCCGAGTTTTCCAACATGAAAAAGTTACAAGTCCTGGACTTGTACAACAACAATATGTCTGGTCTTTTGCCGGTGGGTGTGACGGAGATGGTCAGTTTGAGGCATTTACACCTGGGAGGCAATTTCTTTGAAGGAAAAATACCGCCGGAGTATGGCCGGTGGGAGTTTTTGGAGTATCTAGCTGTTTCCGGGAACGAACTGGTCGGAGACATTCCACCGGAGATCGGAAACTTGTCGACATTAAAAGAACTTTATGTCGGATATTTCAACAGTTATTCCGGCGGAATTCCGGTTGAATTCGGTAATTTATCGGAACTAGTGAGATTGGATATGGCAAACTGCGGTTTATCGGGCGAAATACCGGCGGAATTGGGTAAGCTTGAAAAACTCGATACTTTGTTTTTACAAGTGAATGGACTTGCTGGTGGGTTGACACCAGAGTTGGGGGAGTTAAAAAGTTTGAGATCTATGGATTTGTCTAATAACATGTTAACTGGTGAAATACCAGTTGAGTACTCAAAGTTGAAAAACTTAACACTTATGAATCTGTTTAGGAATAAGTTGCATGGTGCTATTCCTTTGTTTATTGGTGAGTTGCCTGAATTAGAAGTTTTACAGTTATGGGAAAATAATTTTACTGGTAGTGTTCCTATTGAGCTTGGTAAGAATGGGAAGTTACAACTTCTTGATTTGTCTTCGAATAAGCTTACTGGTAATTTACCACCAGATTTGTGTTTTGGGAATAGGCTAGAAACTTTGATTGCTTTAGGGAACTTTTTGTTTGGGCCGATTCCTGAGTCGTTAGGGGAATGTGTGTCGTTGAGTAGGATTCGAATGGGGGAGAATTTTCTTAATGGATCTATTCCAAAAGGGTTGTTTGGGTTACCAAATTTAGTGCAAGTTGAGCTTCAGGATAATTATTTAGCTGATGGGTTTCCGAAGATGGATTTGAGTTCTGCGAATTTAGGGCAGATTAGTTTGTCGAATAATCAGCTTAATGGGCCTCTTCCGCCTTCAATTGGGAATTTTTCAGGTGTTCAGAAGTTGCTTCTTGATGGGAATATGTTTTCTGGGGAGATACCAAAGGAGATTGGGAGGTTGCAGCAGTTGTCGAAGTTGGATTTCAGTAATAATAGGTTTGTGGGAGAGATTGCGTCAGAGATTAGCCATTGTAAGCTACTTACATTTGTTGATCTTAGTCGAAATGAGCTCACTGGTGAAATTCCTGGTGAAATTACTAGTATGAGGATATTGAATTACTTGAACTTGTCAAGGAATCATCTTGATGGTAGTATTCCTTCTTCCATTGCAACTATGCAGAGTTTAACTTCCGCTGATTTTTCATACAATAATCTTTCTGGTTTGGTTCCTGGTACTGGTCAGTTTAGTTACTTCAATTCAACATCTTTTGTTGGAAACCCTGAACTTTGTGGTCCTTATTTGGGACTCTGCAAAGATGGGGTTTCTAATGCTACCCACCCAGCTCATGCTAAAGGTCCACTCTCTTCTTCATTGAAGCTATTCCTTGTAATTGGTTTGCTTGTATGTTCAATTGCATTTGCTATTGTGGCCATTATCAAAGCTAGGTCGATTAAGAAAGCTAATGATGCTCGTTCATGGAAACTCACTGCGTTCCAGCGACTAGATTTCACTTGTGATGATGTCTTGGATTGTTTGAAGGAAGATAACATTATTGGTAAAGGAGGTGCTGGAATTGTTTACAAGGGTTCAATGCCTAATGGTGACCATGTTGCTGTGAAAAGGCTTCCAGCAATGAGTCGTGGATCTTCGCATGACCATGGTTTCAATGCTGAGATACAGACTCTAGGAAGGATTCGCCATCGCCACATTGTGAGACTATTGGGGTTCTGTTCAAACCATGAGACAAACCTTCTGGTTTACGAGTACATGCCTAATGGGAGCTTGGGTGAACTTCTTCATGGCAAGAAGGGAGGTCATTTACACTGGGACACAAGGTATAAGATTGCGGTTGAGGCGGCCAAGGGGCTTTGCTACCTCCATCATGACTGTTCACCACTGATCCTTCATCGCGATGTCAAATCAAACAACATCCTTCTTGATTCCAGCTTTGAAGCTCATGTTGCAGATTTTGGCCTGGCCAAGTTCTTGCAGGATTCGGGAACTTCAGAATGCATGTCAGCAATTGCGGGTTCTTATGGATACATTGCTCCAGGTATACTACGCATAATAGCTTTAATAACTGTATCATTTTGGTATATATTCATAGATATTGTGATCCTATATATAACTTGTTAGTTGCATTGGGTTTATATTCGATGTGGTTCTTACACTTCATTAGATAGAATAAATGCATAGAATGTGAGCTTTACTAGTTCAAGTCTGTAAGGTGTTTTCCAGCAAAAACATGTGTTAAGATACTATAATTAATTTATCGTCAAAGAACATATCTTGGATAACATTGCTTTTCAATTGCTCCTTCATAATAATGGATCGATTTTCATGCCTCTTGACTTATCACTTATGTGTTCTCGTTGACTGTGGCTTGCAGAATATGCCTACACATTGAAAGTTGATGAGAAGAGTGATGTTTACAGCTTTGGTGTTGTTCTCTTGGAGCTGGTGAGCGGCAGAAAACCAGTTGGAGAATTTGGGGATGGAGTTGATATTGTTCAATGGGTTAGAAAGATGACTGATTCAAAGAAGGAAGGAGTTCTTAAGATCATGGATCCAAGACTCCCCTCTGTCCCCCTTCATGAAGTAATGCATGTGTTCTACGTCGCTATGCTTTGCGTTGAGGAACAGAGCATTGAACGTCCTACAATGAGGGAAGTTGTCCAAATCTTAACAGAGTTGCCAAAGCTACCCTCAGATTCGAAACAAGGTGACTCATCAACAAATTTCGAATCTTCTCCTACAAAGCCCACTGCAGGTGCTTCTGAAATTGCACCAACAGCCAGTAAGGAAGCAGATGAGCAACCACAACAGCTGCAACAAGCGCCACAGTCACCACCACCTGATCTTCTTAGCATATGAGCAGAATGTTGTTTTTCCTTCAAAAAATTGGGTTGTTTTATTTTATGGTTTTCTCTCCTTGTTTTTCTAGTGCTTGTTTTTTTTTAACTTAAGTTGGGTAGTGGAGTAGTGAGAGTAGATAATGATTTCTGTACAGTAGTAGCATTGGTGGTAGGGGTTAAAAGGTTTTGGGGTTTCTTTCTTCATCATGTACTGTTGCACTACTACATCTCTAGCAGTTGTGCAAACACTGAAGTTTCTGAGTGTAAACATCAAGAGAGTCAGTGTTTTCAAAGTAGTAATTGCCAGAAAAAGGGATGATGAGTTTGGTATTGGAATGTGTGTTTGGACTTTGGTGTTTTTAATGAAGGATAGGTTGATAAAATAGCTTTCAATTTCCAAGAGACTGGTTGGATTTGATTGCAGGAAACTTCTCGCTTCAGATTGCGTTTTATGAAAGGTGAACCATGAAGTCAATGTAGACAACATTAACAATGCATGCAATAACTTTGCTTTAAAAGAGTTTCATTTATTAGCACTCTTCGAGTCTTCACCTTCTTCTCTTTAATACTCAACGTACTTTTACTTCATTATGATGGTTTGGTCCACTGATTCCAATGGTCCTACGCAGTGGTCCCATTTCTATTCAGAATGTGGATGGGAGAACTGATCACATGGTCCCTATCTAATTATACGTGTTTCCTTCTGGGTCATAGACTGACTACTGTATTACTAGGTTTCTACTATGTTGATGATGTTCTACAGTTCTACAGTTTTGACCAAGTATTTAAAGTTGAACAGGCCTGATTCTCTCTTTTCATTTGAATTCAGTTTCTTTTGCTGGAATCAATGACTTTCACTTGACATGGATTAAAATTGTTTCATCTTTTGGACTCTTTTACATTAAGAAATGAATGATACTTGGAAACATCAAAAAATTAAGATTTTTCACTTTGAAAACCAAAATTTCTGATTCAATGACTTGCTTACTTACCAAGAGGTGTGTATAAGTTTCGAGAGGTATCACATTTCGGTTAATATTTTATGGCTTTCGCAAACTTCAAAACGAGGGATAAACATGGTAGAAATGTAGAATCAAGTATGAAGGGGGGCCCCATTTTGAACAAGATTCTTACCCGTTCATGGTTCACGTCTCATGGGGGAAGCGTGACAAGGCCACGTTGAATAGTAGTTGTATTGTTTGTTTGATTGCCACGTTGGACAAATGGTCGATTGAAAGCAACAAATCTGTTTTTGCTGATGCAGTTGGTGGCAGGTTGGTTTGTTCTCTCTTTTGGTGATTGGGGAGATTTGCCTTTTGATCTTTAAAGCAGCCGTGTCATCGACTTTTACCATTGGCCCTTAACTTATGAGAGTAATCCACTTGTAAATTTCAATTTAAAGGCAATGTTAAAATTGGTGGAATTTGAATATTCATATAAAATTTGCTAAATTCAAATAAATTTCATTTTAAAAGGGCAATGTTGATTGTTGAGGAAATTTGAATATTCAGGCTGCTTGAGTAACATGAGTATTTTACTGTTTTTTATTAATATCTTGACGGAATATGCCTAACTCACTTGTGTAGATAGGACTGTCAATATATCGGTTTGGGTCAGATTCTTGAAAATCTGAACCGATAAGAAAATTTCAAACTCGAAACCGAACCGAACTAATAAGATATATTACAATCCAAACCGACTCGAGCTGAAAACTATAAAATCAATTAAATTCTAAATTAAATCAATTAATTTTAACCACACAATTGATAAACATATACAAAATTAATCATAAATATTACTAAAATATTATCTTATCGGTTCGAGTTCATATCGGTTAAGTGGAAGACAAACCCAAACCCAAACCCAAAACCAAACCAATATCTTATCAGTTCAGTTCAGCTCGGTTTCGGGTCGGTGGAGGGCAAACCAAATTAACAAAACCCAAACCATTTTTTATCGATTTGGTTTAGGTCAGTTATCAGGTTATCGAAACCCATTGACAGTCCTATGTGTAGATCTTTTAATCTGTAACGAATCCTCGAGCTATGCATAATGCATATAAGTCCAATTTTCTGCAATTTTTCACGTATGATCAGGTGAACTAATGCAATTTTCATCTTGTTAGCCTAGTTGAATCGACAACATCTTTTTTCTTTTGTTTGAGCTTAAGAAAGTGTATCCCAGTGGCGGAGCCCAATGGAGTACGCCCTGGCTTACCTTGGATTTTGTTTGAATTATCTCTTTTGCCTATAGAGTAAAATTTTAATTTCTTGCAAGGATTAGAACTATTAGGGGTCTAAGAGTGTCATTTGGTAACTTCATTGTTATTATTGGGGGTACAAAAAGGGTACGCATAGGGCTGTCAATGGATCGGTTTAGGTCGGATTTTGGAAAATCCGAAACCGAATCCGAACCGATAAGATAATTGGGTACCCGAAACCAAAGCGATAAGATATATTAAAAACCGATCCCAAACCAACTCAAACCAAAAACTATATATAAAATCAATTAAATCTTAAATCAAATCAATTAATTTTAGCCACACAATTGATAAAATCTATACAAAATTAATCATAAATATTACTAAAATGTCATCCTATCAGTTCAGGTATATATCAGTTCAGTGGAGGGAAAACACGAAACCAAACCAATATCTTATCGGTTCAATAGAGGACAAAACAAAATACCTAAACCCAAACCGTTTTTTATCGATTTGGTTCGGGTTGATTATCGGGTTATCAAAACCCATTGACAGCCCTAGGTGCACATTGACTCAAATGTAAGGAATACATTGAAAGAAAGTTAGTACTGTCATAGTAAGTGTGTGAGCCAGTTTCATGACCACTAACATCACATGTAGAAGAGGTCCAAGAAAATAACACTGAGAGAAAATAAAGGCACAAGAGGTGAACCCAAAAAGGAGTAAGAGAGATACAAATGGACCTGGTATGGTATTGGGCCAAAGAGATGGGCCCAATATCATAGAGGTCAAAGGACTTTGACCTAAGAGGGAAGGAAGAGGGGGAGAGAAAGAGGATGGAAAAGGAGAAGAGGAGGAGGCGGCTCCGGAAAAAGGGGGAAAAAAGAAAAGAGGAAAGAGAACTATGACACAGCTTGATCCTCCGGTAAGGGGGTACGTAGGCAACCCAATGGGTTCAGCTGATTAATATAAATGGCAGAGATTTCTCATCTAGGAGATGAAAAATGAGGGAAGGGGGACATGTAAGATGAAAGAGTATGAAATGGGTTCATACAATGGCGTCGTCTATGGGGAATGAACACAAAATCAGATAAGTTTGATATTTCATTATATAATATCGGCTCCGCTCTGCAAGGTGTTTCTGAGATGTCGTTTCCAAGTTCCCATCTTTTTTGTGCTAGAGAAGATGATCGGTGTCGTGTTGTCTTTTTTTTTTTAAAGTTGTTTATATTATATGTAATGAGATCAAGTTAGTTAGAAGGAGCTGGTTCCAGCAACATAGTTTGAGAGAGAAATAAGAGGGGGTCGAGATCCGGCGGAGGAAGAAATTTTTTTGTCGGATATCCTCGTCCATAAAAAGTCAACGGTCGAGTAAGATGATGCTGATGATGAAGGGGTCTTTGGGAAGTGCAAGTAACAACGTGGTTACCTCTATAATAGTCGCTGCCGCATCTACCCTCGCTCTTATCTCCTCCAATCTGCAACAGAATTGCAGCTCTGGTGGTTGTTGTTGTTCATCGACCAAGTCATCTTGTGAGAAGGACAAATTCAAGCCCAGGTTTGATGGATTGAGATTCATTGAGACCCTCGTCACCACCCACAGATGAACTGAGACTACACCTAAGTGAATGACCTTTCAACCCAAACCCCTTTGTGAAATCAGTTTGTTCAAAGGTCTTTAATCTCTCCATTCGAGCTTCTTATTTCTTCAATCATTATTGGGTATGCATTGTGGAATGTGGAGTATCGGACTTCTTTGATGAGGAATTTTGATCTTTCGCCTGAAAATGCAAAGGTGGTGTTGGTTCCTTTACCTATTACTACACATGATGTAGTGGGAAGTGAATTGGAGGTGAGAGAAGGTGGGTGTGGTGAAAAGGAGAGGATACCTCAGGGACTGGGGGATTTGTCGTCGGAGGCTTTAGATTACATTCGGACTTTGAAATCGGAGTTGGCTATTGTTGAGAAGGTGTTTGATGAATTGCGTAAGAGAGGGGTTTCTCCTAATTCTTGTAGTTTTAATGTAATGATCGGTGGACATTGTAGAGCCGGAAGTGGAGTTTCGGAGGTTGAAAGATGGTTGAAGGCGATGTTCGAGAAAGGCTATTTTTTGGATAATGGGGAGTGTACTCTGGTTGTTGATTTTTTCTGTAAGATGGGTTGTGCTGGTAAGGTGTGTAGGCTTTTTGGGAAGATGGTTGAGAAAGGTATCCACCTAACGCAATCAACTACACTGCTTTAGTGAATGTGTTGTGCTAGTGGGGCAGTATTAAGCAAGCTTTTGAAGTTTTAAAGGAAATGGTAAGGAAAGGTTGGAAACCGAATGTTTATATGCACACGACATTGATCGATGGGCTTTGCAAGAAAGGATGGACAGAGAAGGCATTTAGGCTATTTCTGAAGCTTGTGCGAAGTGATAGTTACAAACCTAATGTGCATACGTACACTGCAGTGATAGTTACAAATTGAATACGGAAATAAGAGGTGAGGATATACAGATTCACGTACATGTAGCAAGAATCAGCTCAACCAAATCAAATAAGTCCTTAAACTTCGGACATATTAACAAATTCATAGATTTTAGATTCACTGTTTGATCTCCAAAAATAGAACTTTTATTTTCAAGTTAGGGAACTCAAGTATATTCACCAGAGAGTATTGCAAGGTACTAACTTCTCATAGAGTGGTATAGAGTATTTAGTTATCTTAAATCATTATTGAACATATGTTTGTGGGCCGTGGTAGTTTGACAGAGATGGGTTTTACTTAAAGGTTTGTTTTCTAGTTCAACCATTCGACATGTTTCTATCATTACTTCTTACTCAACTTCCCTTTTATTCTACTAGTTCATCTCCTCTTCAGGTCTTGGTCTACACGCTGATAATTGGAACTAATAGAGAGTACTTTCTTTCACTGTTTAATATGTGTTTGGTTTTATGTATTCAATATAGAGATTGGGATTTGTTCTAAGATACATACATTATTATTATTTCTCTCATTTTCTTTGAAGCATTAAGGAATTTGAATATACATGCTCAAATGAATGTGTGCTGTCATTTGGATCAGCACAAAATAATAAGTTGGGAAAGATGTGAAGTATATTCACTATAGAGTATTGCAAGGAAATCAGTTTGTTCAAGGTCATAGTCATCATCATCACCATCATAGTAGATGTGGCGACCGTCTTGGTTTGTCGAAATTGTTTGCCTTTGGTGATTCTTATGCAGATACTGGAAACTCAAGGAGAAGTGCTGATTCATGGTTGACGCCATATGGTATCACTTTTCTTGGAAAACCAGCTGGTCGTTATCCTGACGGTCGTGTTTTCACTGATTACTTAGCTTCTTATTTGAAAATCAAGTCCCCCATTCCATATAGATGGAGAAAAATGGGGATGAAACCACTAAGACATGGAATGAACTTTGCATATGGAGGAACAGAGCGCGTCCTCTCGATGTTTCTCGATTTATTTTTATGATGTGTTCATGACTTTGCTTATTTTTGTCTTTGCCTTTCATGACAAAAAGTGGGAGAATTGTTTGAGAATTACTGAGCTTCATATACTATGGTGCTTTTATGCCATTTGTTTAGTGTGCAGTTACATAGCTTTCAAGATCAGAACAGTACGAGCTGAATTAGTAATGAAACTATGAGGACAATGATGCAATAAGTTGTGCGTCTTGAGTTTTTTGATTTGGAGGCTATTGAAGCAGAAAGTCAAGAGTTGGAGCTAGACCTATCGAGTTTAGGAACTGTCAACACCATGTTCACTGCACTTTTTAGTAAAGCTAGGTGTGGCAATAAAGACCACCGTATCAGCAACGGTGTTGGAAGAAGCACTGAATGGTGTGCTAAGAATGTTGAGAAACAGTGTGCTCACTTTTATTCTGTCACCCTAACCGAATAGGAAGCACAAGCGGGCCTTGTCTGTCGAGTCCAATCATTAGACAAGAAGAACATAGTACAGGGTTTAGTTGAGCTTGCACATACAAACAAGGGCGGATGGGAGGAGCCATCCGCAGGCCCACATGTGAAGATAGAACTTGGGGTGGCAGGTAACTCGTTTCTTTTACCGTAATGTACATAATAGACGGATGAGTAGTGACTCAGCCATCAGCCATAGTTACACTTGGGGCAAGCAAGCCTTGTCCCCGTCCTTGGCAGAGATGTATGTGGGCAGATTGGGATTGTCCCCAAACCGCGTGGTTTTTCGCAAACCTATTCGCTCTGAGATGTCGTGGACCATGAATGAGAAACGTGGTTGAACACCTCAGGGTAAGATGGATGGTACACTGTTTGGAGCATATGATCGCCAGTATATTTGTATACAAATGCTTATGTTGAATTAACGTTCTTCGTTAAAACTCATGTATTATGTGTGCAAAACTCAAATATGAAAGTTTTAGGTTACAGAGAAAGACCTCTAAGGCAGTGGAGGGGATGGGCCCTTCGCGGACGATGAGGTCCAAATTCAACTTGGGGGCAAACTGAGCTACCACCAACATCTCCAGGGGGGGGGGGGGGGGGTTAAGCCCTTCGTGGACGATGAGGTCTGAATTCAACTTGGGGGCAGACTGAGCTGCCCCCAACATCTCCATGGCAGCGAAAGGGATAATGAGCCCTTTGCAGACGATGATGTTCGAATTCAACTTGGGGGCAAACTAAGCTGCCCCAACATCTCCATGGCATCGGAGGGGATGAGCCCTTCGCAGACGATGGGGTCTGAATTCAACTTGGGGGCAAACTAAGCTGCCCCCAACATCTCCATATTCAACTTGGAGGCATACTGAGCTGGCCCCAACATCTCCATGGCAGCAGGGGGGATGAGCCCTTTGCGGATGATGAGGTCTGAATTCAACTTGGGGGCAAACTGAGCTGTACCCAACATCTCCAAGGCAACTGGGGGGAGGATGAGCCCTTCGCAGACGATGAGGTTTGAATTCAACTTGGGGAAAAACTGAGCTGCCCCAACATCTCCAAGGCAGCAGAGGGGATGAGCCATTCGCGGATGATGAGGTCCGAATTCAACTTGGGGGAAAACTGAGCTGCCCCCAACATCTCCAAGGCAGTTGAGGGGATGAGCCCTTCACGGACGATGAGGTCCGGATTCAACTTGGGGGAAAACTAAGCTCCCCCCCAATATCTTTAAGGCAGCGGAGGGGATGAGCCTTAAGCGGAAGCAATTTGAGGGTGTCAGAGGAACATACAAAAAACATAAGATCAAGTCATATGGTACGGCGAAGGTTTAGAATTCAAGTATGAGTATAGGAGAGGTCATGTAAACCCCAAATTTGAGTTTTTGGGCATTGTTTTATCATTATCGATATGGGGTGACATGTTAAAAATGCATGTAGCTAACCGCTAAAATTAATTTGATTGGTATGACCAAATGTTTGAGTCGAGTGGTGGCTATATAGGTGATCGTTTGTTCATTTAGTTGTATTAATCATCCCATTTCATGTTCTAAGGGTATGGTATGTACATGAGTGTATAACTCGTTGTTTATGGTTTTTATAGCTACGGTTTTAGTGTGTGCATGGCTATTGTTAAATTTTATTCTTGGCGATGGAATACACATTGGACCTAGTATTCTCTGAGCTTGGTATCCTTGTGTATTAGAGTGAGATGGAAGAACTACGTATGGCTGGATCCTAGATCCCTAAAAGGGAAGCGGCTATGCCGGGCGGCTTCCCTAGGTAGATACCCATCTCATAGAGTTCTTTGTTTATGATGTTTGATTGTTGTTTTATTTCGTAACTATATATATATTAGAGCGTGCTTAGTTTGATCTGTGTGATATCCTTATGTATGTCATTTGGTTACAAATAGGCAGATGCGGGAATTGCACTGAGAGTAAGTTTTACTATAACATGAATATTTATTGTTATATGCATGGGTGTCATTATTTCTAGTCATGGTTGTATCCACATGGTTATAAGATTAGAGATATCTTCATTTATTTAGGTTTTTTAGTCGATATTAGTGTGCTACTCAAGTGATCTGGTATTTATCCATCCTTCGTTTATGGGTGTATTTGGAATATGTAGGGTTAGATGGTTTTGTTGAGGTTGTTCTGGTAACATGGAGATGTATGTTAGTTGCATTGTATAAGTCGTATATTAGGGATTTCTGGAATGTTGTTTGTATATTTATAGTTTTCTTCTTATTCGAGGATCGGTTACTTAACTTAATTGACATTGGTCGAGATGGTTAAGTAGCTGGTTCTACGAATCAGTATATCTTTTAGTAGTTGGGTTTACGACTGAAGCATAAGGTTATATATTTGGTTTGGGTGTATTTTTATTAAAAGTTCAAGTTATGACAGGTTCGTTATTATGTTTATGAAATGTTGAAAGTACAGAGGAGGTTCTACCGAAATTTTTCCAAAAAGGTCACGGCTTAGGTACATTTGTTTGAGTTTTGAGGCGCTACAGGTTAAGGTCTTCTCGGGTTCGCCGTTTTCAGCAACGGACCCGAGAGGGGGCATTTGTGTGAGCCAATTTCATGACCACTAACATCACATGTAGAAGAGGTACAAGAATATAGCATTGAGAGAAAATAAAGGCACAAGAGGTGAACCTAAAAAGGAGTAAGAGAGATACAAGTGGACCTGGTATGGTATTGGGCCAAAGAGATGGGCTCAAGCCCAATATCATAGAGGTCCAAGGACTTTGACCTAAGAGGGAAGGAAGAGGGGAGAGAAAGAGGATGGAAAAGGAAAAGAGGAGGAGGTGGCTCTGGAAAAAGGGGGAAAGAAGAAAAGAGGAAAGAGAACTACGACACAACTTGATCCCCGGTAAGAGGGTACGGGCAACCCAATGGGTTCAGCTGATTAATAGAAATGGCAGAGATTTCTCATCTAGGAGATGAAAACGAGGGAAGGGGGACATGTAAGATGAAAGGGTATGAAATGGGTTCATACAGTAAGCTTGTGATTTTATTGCTTGCATGCTCCTCCAATCATAGGAAACTGGCTTCAATTTAAAACTTGAGATATATTATTGAAAAAAATAAATAAAAAAAATACCCCCTTTAATAGTTTACAACTTTACAATAGAAAATATTGTATAGACAATTACACACCTTATTCGTAAAAACTATATCAATTGATGAGCTTATAGTTTTTTTTAGTATAGTATGTTTAATTAGTTTCCTTAAAATATACATATCAATCAATATATTAATATTAAAGCTCCCACAAGATCGAGGTATTTTTCTAGTTCTCTTAAAATTTCACGGCATAAACTCCTATTAAAACAGGAATTCTTCTTGTATTGAAAAGAAAATTTATAGCACTTCTAATTAAAACAGAAATCCTTCTCCTATTATAATGAGAATTCCTCTCCTATTGAAAAAGAAAAATCTAATACTTCTAATTAAAACGAGAATTCTTCTCCTATTAAAAACAGGAATACGGTTTTTAAAACTTAATTAAAACAATTTTTTGAGAAATTAAAATGGGTTTTTGACACTTGATTAAAACAATTTGTTAGGAAATTAAAACGGGTTAGCGACGAAAATAGGAATTACGATATATATATATATATATATATAGTTATGATTATTAAGCAAGTTTTAAAAAGAGTCCGTGCGTATGCACAAATCTACTTTCTAATATATCAATATATTAATATTAAAGCTCCCACACAAAGGGTATTTTTCAAGCTCTATTAAAATTCCATGTCATCCATCTCCTATTAAAATAGGAATTTCTCTCCTATTAGGGGGGAAAAAAAAATCTAACACTTCCAATTAAAACGGGAATTTTTCTCCTATTAAAACGGGAATTCTTCTATTATTAAAAAGGAAAAATCTAGCATGTCTAATTAAAACGGAAATCACACTTCTAAATTAAGTCAACTATTAAAAACAGGATCCCTCTCCCAATTACGATTTCGTTCCCAACTATTAAAAACAGTGTGTAATCACAATTTCGTTTTAAAACAATAATTATTCTCCTATTAAAAACGGGAATCATACTTCTAAATTAAAACGTGATCCCTCTCCAAATTTAAAAAAAAAAATAAATAAATAAAAATAAAACTTAATTAAAACAATTTGTTGAGAAATTAAAATGGGTTTTAAGACTTGATTAAAACAATTTGTTAGGAAATAAAAACGGGTTAGTAACAAAAATAGAAATCACGATTTATTAGAAAATTTCTACATATATAGTTATAATTGTTGAGCAAGTTTTAAAAAGAGCTGGTGTGTATTCTTGAACTCTTAATTAATCATAAGAAGTTTCATAATACAACATGAACTCTTAATCTTAAGAAGTTTCCTAATACAACACAATTCTAATAAGTCAATCAACATCTGAGAAGGAAATTTTATACGACTCCAATAATAAAACATTGCTAAATCAACTCCAAAAACCAATGAGCTAATAATTATCAGTTATTGAATTTCTCACAAAAATTTAGGGGATGTGAATTTTAGAAATGATTCCGACCATATGGTCGGGTCTAAAACCTTGTTAATATTAAAGCTCTCACAATGGGTGTTTTTTAAGCTCTTTTAAAATTCCACGTCATCAACTCCTATTAAAACGGGAATTCCTCTCCTATTGAAAAGATAAATTATAGCACTTCTAATTAAAACGTTATTCCTTCTCCTATTATAATGGGAATTATTCCTCCCCTATTAAAAAAGAAAAATCTAGAACGTCTAATTAAAACGGGAATCCCTTTCCTATTAAAAACGGGAAATACACTTCTAAATTAAAACGAGATCTCTTCACCAATTAAAAAATGGGTTTTTAAAACTTAATTAAAACAATTTGTTGAGAAATAAAAATAGGTTTTTAAGACTTGATTAAAACAATTTGTTAGGAAATTAAAACGGATTAGCGACGAAAACGGGAATCACGATTTGTTAGAAAATTTATATATGTATAGTTATAATTGTTGAACTAGTTTTTAAAAGAGTCAGTGCGTATGCACGAGTCTACTTTCTAGTTAATATTAAAGCTCCCACTTCTAGCTCTCTTAAAATTCCACGTCATCAACTTCTATTAAAACATAAATTTCTCAATCTCCTATTGAAAACAGGAATTCTAGCAATTCTAATTAAAACGAGAATCATTTTCCTTTTATAATAAGAATTTCTCTCCTATTGAAAAAGAAAAATCTAACACTTTTAATTAAAACGGGAATCCTTCTCCTATTAAAAACGATAATCACACTTCTAAATTAAAACGGGATCCATCTCCCAATTAAAAAACGGGTTTTTAAAACTTAATTAAAATAATTTGTTGACAAATTAAAACCGGTTTTTAATTAAGACTTGATTAAAACAATTTGTTAGAAAATTAAAACAAGTTAGCGACGAAACCAAAAATTAGAAAATTTCTATATGTATGTATAGTTATAATTGTTGAGCAAGTTTTTAAAAGAATCGGTGCATATGCACGGAGTCTAATTTCTAGTATGAACTTTTTAATCCTATGAACTTTTTTTTTTAGATAATGAGTCTTAGAACATAAGATAACGAGACCTATAACATAACTAACATAATTAGTGATCCATGTTCCAACACTTTACAATTGAAATAGAAAATTCACCACTGTCGCCCTAGAGAAGATCGCGGAAGATCGAATATACGTATGATTTGAAAGCATGTCTACAGCCTATGGAACATACCATAAGACAATTCACCTCTAAATTGTATTGCTTTTTCTTTATTCGAATTCAAGGTACAGGACTCAGGACTCAGGACTCAGGACCACCCTACATTAAAGTGAGATTAAATAACTATGACAAGTACATTTTTGTTCTCACCTTAAGAACAAAAAGAAAAACAGGTACTGTTTGCAGCTCATACAGTCATACAGGTGCAAATTTAATGAAGTTTTCAACCTATGTTCAATACTTCAATGTGAAAATGCGTTCATCGAAAATAAAATGTGAAAATGTGAAATGCATACAAGCTGTTCCGAACTGATTATGTCATCAAAAAGCTGTGTTCGCTTTGCAAGTTTACATTTATATATCATGGTCAAATTATCTCTATGGAGTCGATCTGAATCCTGTCAATTTTCATGCCAAAGTACTTAAATTACCTAAAATTTCCATAACAAGTTGCAGAATTTCAGTTTTAGTTAGTTTCTTACTTTCTTTACTCCATCTCGACCAAGCATCGCAGGCGTGTGTATGAATCCAGGCTCTGCATTGTTGGAGTTATCCCTCACATGAGGAGAGAGAACCGGAGCCGACGAAACGGGCAAAGACATCCGTAGTCTGCATAAGGTCCGAGCTCCATAACATATTGCTTACCCTACCATTCCAGTTATCTTTTTTCGGGCCCTTGCTAATGATTCGAATTTGGTTTTGGAGATAAAACCAAAATCAAGGTTTTGGAAAACCTAACCTAATGGAAACAAGTCGGAAGGATTGGAATCCGGACTAAAACAAAGAGAGAACCTTTACGAGATACAACCCCGAAAGAGATAAAGAGTGATCTAGTAAGGTGAGAGGCGTAAGGAGAGATTGTAATCTTCCTTCCTACTTTATTAAGAACCGGCTCTTGTGGAAGTAGGCATCATTGGCGAACCACGGTAAATCTTTGTGTTGTGGTTTGCTTTTACCGCTTTACATTATTATCCGTTGTTAATAGTTGTTTAATGAGTTGGGCATGTTAGTATAGGTAGTTTGTGATATTTGAGATTTATCTGGAGTTGAATTGAGTTCATACAAGTTATCGTGTAGTGGGGAACCGATTGGTATTGGTGTAATCCCCAACAAGTGGTATCGGAGCCGGTTAGAATAAACATTATCCGAATCTTTGTCGAAAAGGTGTTTGGAAATTCCCCGAGAAGATTTGAGGTTAAATAACTTGAAAGAGATGGACCATTCCGTGAACACTGTATTATGATGAGTCCGAATAGGAAGAACTACACCATCTGGAAAGCCAAGATGGAAGACTTGCTATCTTTGCAAAGGACTTGGCACTTCCCATTGAGAATGAGGAGTAAAACAGAGAAAAAGGCCGATGAAATTTGAAAAAAAGCTTGACGAAAAGCTATTGGGTAGATTCGACAATGGATAGAGCGGCGGTGTCTTTCACCATGTGGCCCCGAGAGACTACACGCCTTCCTATGGAAGAAACTTCGAAGACCTTTATGAGAGGAAGTGGGGTGGAAACAAAGTGCTAGTCGTTAAGAAGTTTGCGCATTACCGAAGTACCAAGAAGGTTCTTGATGTCCGAGCATCTTAATGAAGTACGTAATATCATCAATCGGATGCATTTGATGAAGATCAATTTGGGAGACGAAGTTGAGGCTTTGTTTCTATTAGGCTCTACCCCGAAAGTTGGGAGACATTAGCGGTTTCTACATGGAGCGACGCAAGGATGGAATTGTTACCATGGAGATGGCTACCACGCCTTTGTTGAATGAGGAGACTAGAAGGAGTGCAAGAAGCGCTCTTCTAACTTCGGAGGTCCTTTTCACGAGAAAGGGGAGAGGTCGGCGAGAAAAACCATCTCGCTTCTAGAGGTGATGAAAAAAATCTAGGGGTGAAGCTAGAACTCCTAAGGCGAGAGGCAATGTTACTATTGTGCCACCAAAGGCCACTTCGGATATGAGTCGCGAACAATCAAGAGGGATGAGAAGAATAACCGTGTACATGAAGACATGGTGCGGAGGAACTCACAGCGAGATATACCGCGACTTGTCGATGACCTGAGTGGGAATTGTGGTCGATTGTGGTGTGTGGCTTGTCTGAAATTACCTCATGTCGAGGATACGAGTGGGTGATAGATACAGAGCATCCTATCACGTCACAATCGCCGCGAGGATTCTTCACTACCTACGGTTGTGGTGAATATGGTGAAGTGAGGATGGGTAATGGAGTCTCTCGAAGATTATAGGCATTGGAGATGTTCATGTACAAACCAATGTCGGCTACACCTTGACACTCAAGGATGTAAGACATGTCCCCGACATCTGGTTAAGCTAATTTGGTGGGGAAATTAGATGGCGATGGCTTTGTAAACTCGTTTGGTAGCGGGTATGGAAACCGAAAGCGGAGGTCCATTGTAGCGGCCCGGAAAGAAAACTTTGCTCTCTTTACAAAACACACGGCTAGTTTGTGTAAAGGCGAATCGAATCTGGCGAAGAAGAAGCTCATCCGAATCATGGCACAAAGATCGTCAATCACATGGGCATAAAAGGGATGGAAGTTCTTGCTAAGCAAAAGGCCATGCCGGACATTAAAGGTACACATTTAAATACATGTACTCATTGTTTGGTAGGAAAGCAACACGGTATCTTTCCAAAGATTCCCGTCTCACGAAAAGGACAATCGTCCTTGAACTGATGCACCGCGGACTTATGTGGTCCTATGAGAGTGAAGTCCCACCGGGGAGCCGTGCTTTTGACATTCATTGATGATCGCGTCCAAGAAAAGATATGGGCCTATAGTCCGAAGACCAAGGATGAAGATACTTGGCGTGTTTGAGAAATTCCACATGGGTGGAAAGAGAGACCGAAGTTGTTGAAGTGTATTCGCCGGATAATGGGGGTGAGTACATTGGGCCATTTGAAGAGTATTGCCAGAGTCATGGGATTAAAGTCATGAGCGGACCGTTCCCAAGACACCGCAAATGAAATGGAATAGCGAGAGAATGAACCGCACCATTGTAGAGAGGATAAGATGCATGCTATCTCACTCTAAGCTACCTAGAAACTCTTGGGTAGAAGCAATCGCTGGTGCATGTGATCAACCCGTCACCGCAAAGCCTCCGAATAGTGATTATCCGGAGAGAATGGTGGCGCGAGATGTTGATTATGGATACTTGAGGGTATTTGGGTCGCGGGGCATTTGTGCATATTCCGAAGGATGAGAGATCCAAGCTTGATGACAAAGCCAAGCGATGCATTTTTCTGGTTATGGAGATGAAAAGTTTGGTTACAAACTCTATGATCCGATTAACAAGAAGGTAATCCGAAGTCGAGATGTTGTGTTCTTAGAAGACCAAACCATAGCGGACTTTGAGGAGGGTGAAAGCTTTTCACCAATGATCTTGTTGATTGAGAACCGAAGTTCCTACCGTGGAACGGACGTCTGAAGGCATGAGAATGAATGCAGAAACCATGAGTTTGAAGCTCATGATGAGAATCCTATTGCTCATGATGGGATAGAACCTATTGGTATAGAAGATGCGAGATGAGATGCATGAACCACCACCGGAAGCAAGCGAAGTGTATCCTCACGAGGCACCGGCCAGATGGGGCAAGGAGGTCCGACGAGAGAGACTAGCTTCAACCAGGTATCCACCACATAATGTCGTCTTACTACTATCGGATGGTGGAGAACCTATGTACTATCAAGAGGCACTTGAAGTACGCACAAAGAAAAGTGGTTGAAGGCCATGCATGACGAGATGGATTCTTTGCATAAGAATCACACTTATGAAGTTAGTTGAGAAACCCACGGGGAGAAAAGTTCTCAAGAATAAGTGGATATACAAAGTCAAGCATGAGGAGGAAACAATCCTCACCCAAGGCACAAAGCTTCGCCTTGTTGTGAAGGGATTGGTCAAAGGAAAGGAATTGACTTTGATGAGATTTTCTCTCCGTAGTGAAGATGACTTCTATCCGGGTGGTATTGGGTATGGCCGCAAGTATGAACCTAGAGGTTGAAGCGGCTAGATGTTAAGACAGCTTTTCTTCATGGAGACCTTGAAGAAGATGTCTACATGGACCAACCCGTAGGGTTTGAGGTCAAAGCAAGGAGCACCTAGTATGCAAGCCGATAAAGAGCTTGTATGGGTTGAAACAAGCACCGAGGCGATTGGTACATAAAGTTTGACTCCTTTATGGTGAAGCAAGGATACAAGAAGTCCGCTTCCGATCATTGTCGCTTTGTTCGAGATTTCCGGATGGGGATTTCATAGTCTTGTATCAGACGTATGTGGATGATATGTTGATAGTTGGCCCAAACATCAACAAGATATCCAAGCTGAAGAAAGACTTGAGTAAGTCCTTTTGAGATGAAGGATTTGGGTCAAGCAAAGCGATACTGGGATCGCGGATCACCGTGACGAAAAGAGTGGGAAGTTGTGGCTTTCAAGAAAGCTACATTGGTAGGTGTTGAAGAGATTCAACATGGATCAAAAGCAACCGATCGGTTGTCCGCTTGGTGGCGGTTCCGCATGACCAAAGAGATGTGTCCTAAGGGTGAGCATGAGCAGAGTCGGATGGAAAAGATTCCCTATGCATCCGCGATGGGGCGGTTTGATGTATGCCATGGTGTGTACTAGACCGGATATTGCTTTTGCCGTTGGGGTTGTGGAGCAGATTTCACAAATCGGGTAAAGAACATTGGGAAGGGGGTTAAGTGGATATTGAGATATCTCAAAGGCACTTCCAAATCATGTTTGTGCTTTGGTGGAAGTAAGCCCTTACTTGAAGGCTACATCGATGCGCATGGCGGCGGTGATGTTGACTTCGATGAAGTCCACCTCCGGTTATCCGGTTACTTTTGGGGAGGCAGTTTCTTCTGGCAATCTAAGTTGCAAAAGTGTGTTGCCCTCTCCACTACGAAGTTCGTATATTGCGTACCACCGAAAGTTGCAAAAGAGTTGCTATGGATGAAGAGGTTCTTCGACGAACTAGGGCTAAAGCTAAAACAGGTTGTAGTTCTACGTGATGGCGGTCGAGGCGCCATCCACTTGAGCAAGAATCCGAAGTTTTCATTCTAGATCCAAGCACATACACGCGTTATCATTGGATTAGAGAAGTACTTTCGAAGACAAGCATTTGTGTATCGAGAAGATCCATACCGACAAGAACGGGTCGGATATGATGACCAAAAGTCTTACCGAAAGGTAAGTTTGATGTTTGTTGTGCTATTGCGGAATGGCGACACTTCCCGCTGATTTGGCAATTGCATGGAGGTAGCCCCCACCGCTCGGGGGAGATTGTTGAGTTATCCCTCACATGAGGGAGAGAAACCGAGCCGAAGCGAACGCAAACTTCGACATCCGAAGTCGAGGCCACCGCCGAAAAGAGGCAGCGCCGCCAGCTAGAACTCGATAACATATAGAGGCGACCAGCCAAAAGTGGCCGCCGCTCAGTCAGTCTTCGTAGCGACTTCGGCCAGAGGAGTTAGCGCCGAAGTCTATTTTCGTGGGCCTTTGCTACAAGATTCGCTTTTGGTTTTGGAGATAAAACCAAAATCAAGGTTTTGAAAACCTAACCTAATGAGAACCAAACAAGTCGGAAGGATTGGAATCCGGACTAAAACAAAGAGAGAACCTTTACGAGAGATACAACCCCGTAAAGAGATAAGAGTGATCTAGTAAGGTGAGAGACCGTAGGAGAGATTGTAATCTTCCTTCCTACTTTATTAAGAACTGCTCTTGTGGAAGTAGGCATCATTGGTCGAACCACGGTAAAATCTTTGTGTTGTGGTTTGCTTTTACCGCTTTACATTATTATCCGGTTGTTAATAGTTGTTTAGCGAGTTGGGCATGTTAGTATAGGTAGTTTGTGATATTTGAGATTTATCTGGAGTTGAATTGAGTTCATACAAGTTATCTGTGTAGTGGGGGAACCGATTGGTATTGGTGTAATCCCCAACATGCATAAGGTCCTTACTTGCTTACCCTACCATTCCAGTTATTTTTTTCTGAAATAATGACACGCATTGTAAATGTGTGTTTTGGTTTTTCTTGCAATGGAAGAGAGGAGGATGGGTTTGGGTTTTGGAGAGACCGAGTTCGCTAATGAGCGAGCTGCCTACGTATCTTCTCTTGATTTTTAGGGGAGAAAAGAATCAGGTCTCACGTAGTTCAAGTAGGTGGTATTTATAGGCTTAAGGGAGTGTTGATCCTAGAGACACGTGTACCTCTTGTACATATGTAGGGTGGAGATTATGATTGTGTGTTGGGTTGGTTTTAGTAGGAATTGTGTGCTGATTGGGAGTTGGTGCGGTAGTCTATATTTCCCGGTGATGGGATATAAAAGTAAGATTTTGGTGATGATTACATCTGGTGGTGTGTGTTTTTATCTGAGGCGCGCGTTCTGTCTCCAGTCTTTTATTCGTCTTGAGATATCCTTGAACGAGCTTAACCGTACCACCTATATGAAGGGAGCTGCTCACAGATCGGTCTTGGAGGTCGATGTCCTGAGTTCGCTTATGCTTCGCGCGTGTACAATATTCCTTAATGAGAATATTACTTCTCTACACGCTCATAGATCGGTCTTGGAGATCGATGTCCTGAGTTCGCTTATGCTTCGCGCGTGTGCAATATTCCATAATGAGGATATTACTCCCCTACACAGCCCCCTCTCAGTAGATTGTGTATGTCCATGGAAGCGATCTGCTGAGAGAAAGATGTAAGTATGTGTGGAGCATGAGCGAGCTATGGTGAACAATCTGACTGAGATGCCGTAAAGTTTGAATCGTGTGGCATGATGATTTGGCGGGAAAGGGAAGTTGGCACGTGATTGGCGCGTGACAGAATCATAGCAGTTGTTAAAGAAACGTGTCGCCGCGTTATTCGGAACTTCGGAAAGACAGGTCCTTGGAACACGTGTGTGGGCTAGGGCCTAGGCTGTAATCATAACTTCTTGGTAACTGAACGGGCGGTTGTACAAAATCAAATTTGGGACACTCGAAAAAGTATCTCCAGTTTCCTTCTCCAGCAAAAGCGCAAGCTAGGATTTCTCAGGTGAGTGCTTCTGCTGCTGCTGCCTTTTCATTTTCAATTTGCTTTCCTCTTGTTCAAGTGCGATTTGTTGAGTAAGTAGGTTGGTGTTAGGTTGTAGGGTTTAAGCTTGGGTAGTTGATAAGAAGGAGACGTCACAATGTCTGATTTTGACGATACTCGATCTGAAGAGGTTCAAGAGGTCTCATTAAGTTGTGGTGAGTATGAGGATGATAAGGAAGAATCGGTGAGTCTTGGCATTCAGGTTGGGGGGGATGAGGAAGTTAGGGTAGACGAGGGTAATACACGACCGGGTCGGGAAAGTCTTTGTAACCCGATCACGTCAGTCGGGGGAAGTTCGTCATCAAGTGGGTTTGCCCCCAGACGGTGGATCATCGTTACTTCTGAGCTCGTTCGCGAGGGCAGCTTATGGGATCAACGTTCCCAATCTGGAGATATACGAACCACGGTTGAGTGAAAATGTATGCGTAGTGAGGAGTGACCCTCGAATGGTGGGGTAATCATCCGCGGAAGGCCACCGGAGAGCGTATATGCAAATACCGTTCTTGAAACCGGGTTTGTGACTTATTGGCTCATTGTTGAAGTCTCCCCGGTTTGTTGGTAACACCGGCCCGACCGGTGAATGCGAGTGGGGAATACCACATAGGGGTATCTAACATAATTGAGCATTATGTTGTGAGGCGATCTGGTAATCTGAACTTTAGTTTGCAAACTATGATGACGCGTTCTGCTGCGATTGACGGTGTAAGCAATAAGGCTTGGACAAAGAGGCCGTTGCTGCTAGTTGGCAACTACTGTGCTAGCGGATCTAGGTTGCAAACTAGGATTTGTAACATTTCCGGTGGGTGGGAGTGTCTTGCTTTTGTCGCTTTACTCTGTGATTTCCTGTGATTCAAACTGACTCGTGTCTTTGCTTTGTTTGTAGATTTTTCTGTGAAAACGCGAACTGATCGTGGGGAGATAGAGAGATTCGCGCGGCTGAGTCGAACACAAAAACAAGCGAAGCTGCCCGAATTTGCTCATTTCTTTGTGGAAAAGGGTGGGCCTACGATCCGGAAAAAAAGAAAGGCTCAAAAGGACCGAGCTCGAGGTCAGACCAGGAGAGGGGTGATGGAGATGCACACGGTTTAATTTGGTAACGCTGGAAGATAGGAACCGGCTGGGCGGCCGAGACGACCTTCGGAGGTGGTGCTTCAGGTGGTGGGTCGAAATTCCGACACGAAGAGGGTCGATTGATGCTCCCCGTAGAGCCGAGACGATGGTCTTCAATCCTCATGTAAGGAGCAGGTTGAGAAGAGAAGAAATGACGCCTCCGAGCAAGATGTTTGCCGAAGTTGCCAAAGTTGCCGACATGCTCTTTGGGAAAGCTCCAGGTAAGTGCTACGGTTGCTTTCGCCCGAGTCGGGGTGCGACGGAGCGTGTCATGGACTTGGCCGCCTTTGGGCGGGTCTAGTCCGTCTCTGCGGTCGCGAGAACTTAATCCGGGCGGCGAAGGGTCCCCGCAAAGCTAGTGGAAAGTCACTTATGGTTCTGGGGATGACTTAGAGTCACAAAGTTGTGTATTTAGACGACAACGGGTTCAACGAATCGCGGAGGCTTAACCGATTGTAGCTTCCAGTCGAAAGGTATCGGCTTATGCCGCTAGAAACGAGATAGCTCGGATGGCAAACCGTAAAGGGAGCCGGATGACGAGGGTCGGCCGATAACCCGGGCGGATGGAAATCGCGCAATGTCCGGGTAATGCGTGGATTTGTCCCCTTTGATGTATCTCGTTCGCATATGTACGCCATCGTGACTGGTTATTAACATATGTGTGCAAGTCGCACCACTTTCGGTTGAAGGAGATTGCTTTCCGCAGAGGCGATAGAGAGATCGTGGTGAAGCCGCGACGAAATGAAAAACGTTCAAGACGCCGCTAAGATGGAACGTGAGGAGCTCCAGGACTTGAAGAAAGCACACCAAGCTCTGAGTCTGGCAAAGATGCTAAAGGATACCGAGGCAGAAGATCTGAGGCTAAAACTACAGGGTGCTGAAGAGAACATCATTGCAGCGACTGTGGAAATTGGTAAGTTGAATGAGTATGCCTTGCACTGCAAGAAGGGTGCTCAAGATGCTACGAAGGCCTATGACGACCTGGATGCTGACTTTGTTGAGCTGGAAGCAGACTACAAAGCTTTGAAAGAGGAGCATGTACATGGGATATCTCGTGCCTTGCGACCGAACAAAAGGGAGATGTCGGTAATGTTCTTGCTTCTTCAGTGGTCGTGCCAGAGGCCGTGGTACCGCGAGCTGAAGTTGCTGCGTCTGATGTGCTTATGAGTTTGGATTTGGATGGAGTGTCCGTTGTAGTTGAAGGGAGGGATGCTGAAATTGACGAGTCACTTGTGGCTGGAGAGCTAGTTGTTGCGCCTGGAGATGGTGAGTTGTAACTTCGTTTTGCTAATCCGTATGCTTGTAAGTTGTGATACAATAGAGTTGGTTTCCTGGGATAACCTGGGCAGTTTGCTTTTCTTGCTTTTATGTGCTACCACTTTGAATGATCTGGTATCCCGTACTGGTTTGGGGTAACCATGTGATGATGAGTATTGGTTAGTCGGGTTGGATTTCCTGAGTAGGCTCAGCAACTCGGCTAAGGAACAAACTGTGGTTGGGGCTTGTCCGAACAGGTCATTTTTTGCTTATATGCTATGCTTGTTGCTTGTTTCCTTATTGTGTGTGTCGTTTGCTTGATTGAATGTATGAACGGTGATACTGCGATAACTATGCATGTCGGATTTACTGCGGTGATAACTGACCTGCAACTAATCTGTAGGCTTGAATGAGCGTCTTGTCGTTAAATTGTCGTCAGTTATAGGTGTTGCCCGTAATGATGTTACCAGATCGCTGTGACCTGTACATAGAGTAGGACGGTGTTCTGTTCATTGCCACGAACGGCAGTATTTCCTCACGTGTGTGACATGTGTAGGAAAATGAGCGGTTCAAGGAGCGTAATGATGGTGGGCAGATGGTCTGACGTTTGGCGTCTCAAGGTAATTATGATGTGCTTAGGGAAAAGACGTTACATAATAAGTAAAACTGTTCGTAGAATACCAAAGGTATTTGCTTGGCTTCTTGTCTTAGCTCCTCTTTGCCTTAACGCTGTGCATTACCTTCATCGCTGCTTCTACAGGTACGTTTGTTTTCATCTTTGAATGTATCTCTTTGAGAAGGAGTTGGTGGATAGCTTTAACTCATGTGGTATTATCTCTGTTCGTAGGTTTGATTATGGCAAGGTGCCGCAAATATGTGAGAGGAGAAGGGAGTATGAGAGAGACTTCGCCTCTGGTAATGGAGGAGATGGAGTTCGACCCTCATGTGCACAGTGATCGTGGTAAGAGGAAGGTTGTTTCTGTAGGAGCCAAAGGCAACAAGCGACCTAAGAGAGCTGGTCGTCCGGCTGGTGGCATTGTATTTAGGTCGCCACAGCGGGTAGGCGACACCGATCATCATGCCGCGGAGCGTAGCGACCTGAGGCAAGGTCACCAAGTCGCTGGTGAGAATTCGTCCCCGCGATTCGGGGATGTGGGGAGCGAATTCTACTACTTGGGGAAGACGGGGAAGAAGCGTACGGTGAAACGCCCGGACTATAGCTTCCACTCGGCACCCATAGTGACTAAACTTCTGAAGGGGATCGTGTTGGATGGTGACAAGGCGGAGGTGAAAGATGAAGATATGGAGACGCTGTTGGGGACGATGGATATGGCCGCTTGTTTGGTGAGCTCATGATGCGCTAAGTTGTTGTGGTCCGCTTTCGTGGCAATTTTGATCTTTAACTTTGTACGCGTAGTTTCTTGCAGGGTATGATAAACTGAAAAATGCTGTGCAAAACGTTGAGACTGATGGTAACCCGCACGTCGAGCTGGGAAGTATGCGAGCTGCATGGGGAGCTGACAAGAGGAAGCTAGAGGTGATGACCAACAAGTATCAGAATGCTGCTGTCGAGAACGTTGCGTTGGTTACGTCTATGACTGATCTAGAGGGGGAGTTAGTATAGCATGGCCTGTACCGAATATGCCGCTCTGGACAAGAAGTATCACCTCCTGAAGAAAGCCGATCGGCGCGGAAAGCAGGGCAAGGTATGCGATGATTTGAGATCCGCCCGCAATACCGCTTTACTAGTCGCGGCCCCAAAAGATAAGCATGTCTTGATCCGATGGTTGATGATGCAATCTATCCTTGTCTATTTCAGCTAAAAAAGAAAATCGTGAGTGTTCTTTACGCTCTCCTCTCTTATATGAGAGTTAACAATAGCCGCGTGTCTTCAGGCTTGCCCGAAAGCGGTTCGTTACTTTGGTACAGAGAACTGGTTTCCACGGAAGTGGCAGTTCGATGTCTTGTTAAATTTGTAATAAACACCGATCTGAATTTCCTGGGTAGACCGAGCAGATCGGTGGATCTAGTTGTTTTGGCGTTGGCCGAGTATTGCTACTGATTGGGTTTGGAATGCATGTTTCCGCTTAATTGCTTGTAGTTAGCATCCTGCTTATTATGCATGTGGCTTGAAATAACTGAGGAGCTTGAGACTTAGATTAAAGAAACATTTTGCCTGTGATTATCGCTTTCTTTCTTGGTTATCATGTTACAAGAGAAGAAACGCTGGGAGCATTCTAGATGATCTGAGTCTAGAACTAAGAGTTGTCCACTAGGTGGATTGATCTGAGCTTAGAAGTAATACTCAAGAGAGTGTTTTGCTCAGCAGAGCGGTTGGCTTATAGAAGCTTAATGCTCATGGAGAACGCTCGTGATGGTCTACCCTAGAAGTATAGGTTCTCGACGAGCGAGGTTCGTGAGGTGGAGGAGCTGTAAGCTCCAGAGTCGCGCTCGCCACGGAGAGAGCGTTCTCGCTTGGTCGATCCTAGAAATATAGGTCCTCGACTTGACAAGACTTGGAGAGGTCAGGAGCCCCGTGATGCTCCGTGAGAGTCGCCCCGCTTCACGAGAGCCGCTCTCGCTTGGTTGGATCCTAGAAATATAGGTCCTCAACTTGACAAGACTTGGAGAGGCTGTAGAGCCTGTAAGCTCCAGAGAGCTCTCTGCTCACGGAGAGCATTCTCATTTGGTCGATCCTAGAAATATAGGTCCTTGACTTGACAAGACTTGGAGAGGCTGTGGAGCCTGTAAGCTCCAGGGAGCTGTCTGCTCACGGAGAGCGTTCTCGTTTGGTCTATCCTAGAAATATAGGTCCTCGACTTGACAAGACTTGGAGAGGCTGTGGAGCCTGTAAGCTCCAGAGAGCTGTCTGCTCACAGAGAGTGTATGTATTAGCTTATGACAGTGTATTGCTCGCTGAGAGTGTTGGACCAGGTAAGTGTACTGGTTGTTCTTCCGGTGCGAATTGTATGACTTTGCGATGCAAGTAAATGGAGTAGATTGTAATAGGCAACATAAGAAATTTAACCTTGAGTTTATCCTAAATGAAAAAACGGAATATACAACATCAGTGGTTTTACTGATAAAATTTTTTCAGCAGATAAGTATTCCAAGGGTGAGGCAACAATTTCCCCTCTTGGGTTTTTATCTAGTATGCTCTATTGCCTACAACGCGTTCAACAATGTATGGGCCTTCCCACGTAGGTGCTAATTTGGAGTCGTCTTGTGTCTTTTTTAGCACTAGATCGCCAGGCTGAAAAGATCTAGGATGCACTCGTTTATTGTAGCAGTTTTTTGGAGTTTGTTGATAAGATGCGATTCTGATGGCGGCTAAGTCACGCTGTTCTTCTAGCAAGTCGACCTCTCGTGCTAAAACAGAGTCATTGTGTCCCGTCTCTACGAGCTTTGACCGAGTTGTAGTGACTATCAGTTCGGTGGGAATTACGGCTTCTATGCCATAACACAAGGAGAATGGAGATTCGCCTGTACTAGACCGAGCTATGGTGCAATGAGCCCACAAAATGTTCTCCAATTGATTTGGCCATTGGCTCTTGTTCTTTTCAATCTTTTTCTTCAAATTTTCTAAGATTGCCTTGTTACTGGCTTCTGCTTGACCATTACTCTGGGCGTATTGTGGAGTAGAAAATGCATGAACGATCTTCCATTTGGCTAAAAATTCTTTAACTGTTCTGCCTTTGAATTGGGGGCCATTGTCCATCACTAGTGTATGTGGCAAACCAAATCTGGTGATGATGTGAGTCCAGATGAAGTTTCTGACATGTGATTCTTTGACATGTGCTAAAGGAATGGCTTCGACCCACTTAGTGAAATAGTCGGTTGCAGCTAAGACGAAGCGAAAACCAGTGCTTTTTTGTGGGATGAATGGTCCCATGATGTCCATACCCCACAAGTGAAATGGCTATGGGCTCGCTATACTGATCAGCTCGCGAGCGGGTTGGATGATGTTGTGGCCAAATGTTTGGCATCTTATACACTTGAGGACATATGATTTGGCGTCGATCTGCATACGAGGCCAAAAATATCCTTGGAAAATTGCTTTGTGGGCTAAAGAGCGATCTCCGGCATGATTTCCACATTCTCCTTCGTGGATTTTCGCAAAAATCAATTGACCCTGTTCTGGAGTAATGCACCGCAAGTGTGGTCCACCAACAGACTTCTTGAATAACTTGTTATGAAGTAAGCAATAACGATGTGCCTGATATGGGATTTGCCTGGCCTTGGTACGCTTGACAGGGAGCGCGTCATGCTGGATGTAGTCTATGATGGGCTGCATCCATGTTTGACTCAACTGATTGGCAGAGAGAGGGAATAGATCGCTTATTGCTAGGGCGTGCTCGACTTGGTACGCAGGTCGGTCGACTACTTCAATGAGTAGTTGTCTTGGGACACAGTTCGGTGTTTGAGTGGCTAAGTAAGCTAAACTGTCCGCGTGACGGTTCTCGTCACGCAAAAAATGATGTATGGTAGCTTTCTTAAAAGAAGGCAGTAAATGATGGACGACTTGAAGATATTTCGAAAGGTTACCTTCATGGGTAGTGTACTCATTTGCAACCTGGCGAACGACCAGTTGTGAGTTACTAAAGACTTGGAGTTCCTTTACACCGAGCTGTAGCGCCATACGAAGTCCCATGATCAATGCTTCGTACTCCGCCTCATTGTTGGAAGTTGCAAAGTCGATTCGAACTGACTTCTCTACCATAGTTCCCTCGGGTGACACTAAAACGACCCCGATGCCACTCTCGCCAGGGTTGCTAGAGCCATCTACAAAAAGAGACCATACTGATTTGATACGTTCCTTTGTGTCTGCGAGCTCCGTTTCTGGTTCCCAATTTGGGTCATCGATAGGGAAATCTGCTAGGAAATCTGCTACGACTTGACCTTTCTGAGAAGTTCGAGGTATGAACTCCATGTGGTGTTCGCCGAGCTCTTCGGCCCATACTGCCATACAAGTTGTCTTGTTTTCTTTGTGGAAGATTTTCTTCAAGGGGAGGTCGGTAAGTACTTTGATCGGATGCGCTTGAAAGTACAGCCTGAATTTTCTTGCCGAATACAACAAAGCAAGTACGGCTCTTTCAATGAAAGAATAATTCTTTTCAGCTGGCGTGAGCATCTTACTTATAAAGTAGATCGGTTTTTCTGAGTTGTTCTCCTCTTTGAAGAGAACTGAGCTGATGGCAAAGTCTGATATTGCCAAATAGAGTCCCAGTGTTTCTTCGTCTATTGGTTTGGCTAGGACGGGAGGCGTGGTGAGATACTCTTTAAGAGTGGCGAATGCTTGGTGACATTGATCGTTCCATGAGAACTGCTCGCCTTTTTTGAGGAGTTGGAGGAACGGTCGGCACTTGTCTGACGCCCTAGATATGAATCGGTTGAGTGCAGCGACCATGCCTGACAGCTTCTGTATCTGTTTCTTTGTCTGTGGATCGGGCATGTCTAAAAATGCTCGGATTTGGTCTGGATTTGCTTCGATCCCTCGCTGTGACACCTGATATCCTAGAAACTTTTCGGAGGACGCTCCAAAGAGGCATTTCTCTGGGTCCAGCTTCATTCGAGTTCGGCGTAACCTGGAGAACGCCTGCTTAAGGTGAGTGAGGTGGTCGCCTGCTTTCTTGCTTTTGACGACCATGTCATCGATGTAAACCTCCATGGTATCTCCTAACATATCCCGAACATGTCGGTTACCGTGACGCTGATATCGCCGCCCGTTCTTAAGGCGAACGCGGGAAGACGTTGTAGCAATAAATTCCTTGCTCTGTAATGAACGAGGTTTTCTCTTGATCCTCCTCAGCGAGTGGGATTTGGTTGTATCCGCTATACGCGTCCATGAAGGAGAGAAGTTCATGAGCACAGGTTTGGTTGACAAGCCGGTCAATGCAAGGTAGGGGAAAACTATCTTTCGGTGTTTCTTGATTTACATTCGTAAAATCGACACATAGGCGAACTGTTCCATTCTTTTTGGGGACCGCGATGATGTTGGCGATCCAGTCTGGATAGTCTACCTTTCTGATGAAACCGACTTGCTTGAGTTTGTCAAACTCATCGTTGATGGCTTTCTGAAATCGCAGGGATAGTCGGCGAGGCCGTTGGCGAACTGGTCTAGCATTGAGATTTACATTTAATCTATGACATGCTATATTAGGATCTATTCCGGACACATCTATATACGACCAAGAAAAAACATTTTTATTCATGGATAAGAAGTTTACAAGCTGGGCCTTGACTGTGGTCAAGATTAGCCCCTACATAGACGAACTTGGGGTCGTCTTCTGTTCCTAGATTCACACGCTTTTTTTCTGCCGCTGGGGGTGCTGCGTCTGATGGCGATGTGTCTTTTGGCAATTCGATCTCTGGGAATGCTTTATCGCTCTGAGAGATGGTGTGATTGACAGCTGAGGTTGGAGCGACCTTGGTGGCGACGACAACAGGGGTAGGCGTGATCTCTGGAACCGGGGTTGGTTGCATGGTACTTGATGGTGCGGCTTCCGGGGTCGTAAATGGTGGCATGACAACATCTGACGCGACCTCTGGGGCTTTAATCGATGGGACGACGGATACTGAATTAACGTCTTAGGTCTTGGCTAGTGAAGTAACGAGTACTGGAGCGATTGCGGGCGTCCGAACAAGAGAGAAGGTCTTCTTGCTGGAGCCCCCAGCGTTTTGCGGTGTAGTTTGGACTTTGACTCCGGCAACTAAGTCGTTCGCCATCGTATAACTGGTGGGCTCGTGCTTTGTGTGGATTGGTACACTAGTGGTCTTACTTGCTGATAGGATTTGATTACAATGATACGCTTCGAGCTGATTGCTGTGAAGTTCCATCATTCCTCTAGGGCCTGGAAAACGGAGAACTTGATGCAATGTTGACGGTACAGCTTGCATTTGATGGATCCAACGCCGTCCTAGTATGGCATTGTAGGACGACTTGATGTCTAGAACGTTGAAGCGTGTATTGCAGCTGACTTTGTCTTCTCTAGACCCTACCGATACTGGGAGTGTGATGTCACCGACGGGGTCGGCCCTAGAGCCATTGAACCCGTAAAGGGGGGCAATCGGATCTATGAGGACTGATTTGGGTAAGCTCATCTCTTGATTGGTGTGGTAGAACAAAATGTCACATGAACTCCCAGGGTCGATCAGGACGTGCTTGACTGTCCAGTCGCTAATCTTGACATGGACGACAAGTGCGTCGTTGTGAAGGAGGCAGACCTTGTTGAGGTCGGCCTCTGTGAAAATGATATCTCCTGAGTTGCGACCTAAGCTTCGCAGAGCATGTGCTGCCTGTGAAACTTCCTGAAGAGCGCCGACACGACGTCTTTTGTCTCTGGAGGAGGTTACAGAATCATCGGGGAAAGTAATCATATGAATGGTTCTAGCATTGTCGCGATCTGACGAGTGTTGTTTGCACTCGTGGCGAGAACGGTCTCTAGGACGTCCTCTGCTTTGAGGGCGAGCTTGAACCTCTTGGTGGTTATGGCGAGGCGGAGATTGACTGCGTACTCGACGAGCCATAAGTTTATGGCGCAAGTCTCCGTCAGGAATATTGGTGTACGGTTTTATATGACCAGCTTCCACGAGGTCCTGGAGATAGTGCTTAAGCCCCCAGCACTGTAACGCCCGTATTTAAAACACGTAATTATTTATTAATTAATTAATTAAATTATTTATTTAAAAGTCGCTGGATTGGATTTGGGATACGTGGGCCTGATTTTTGGGCCCGAGTTTGTATTGGGCTTGGGTTTCAAACCCAAGAATATAATTACATTGTTATAGAGAATAGGGTTTTTAGAGAATAAAATATAATAAAAATGGAGACAAAGATAAAAGTTGGATTGCTAGAGCGTTGGAGCACGACGATTTGGACGATAAGAGTTTTGTCGAGTTGAGCTTTTGATACAAGTGAGTAGAGTTTATCTCTCACCACTACTAAAACTATAATTTTTGTCTGTTTAGAATTTACAAATTTCATAAACTATGATTTTCGTCTGTTTAGTATTTACGAATTTACTGTTGAGTGTTTCCGACCAGTTTTTATAGTTATTTAGTTCTGTCGATGTCTTTTAGTTTTTATTTGAACTGTTGAAGCTATGAACAGGCGTTCATGGAGGCGCTAGCCCATGAATCGTACTGCCCTTAGATTATGTTGTTTTGTTTTGATGTGGGTTTAGAATCGCCTGTTGAAGATCTGTTCAAGCTTTGAACAGGCGCTAATGGCGTCGCCCAGAACTGTTGAACGAAATCATATTGGCTTGTTTGAACTTTCTTTTTTTGAGGTTGGTTGTTGTTGAGGTATGGTATGGTTGAAATCATATTGGCTTGTTTGAACTTTCTTTTTTTGATGTGGTATGGTTGGTTGTTGAGGTATGATGGAAATGCTGGTGGTTGTGGGCTGGAAAGGGGCTGCCAAAGCTCGAAGCGGTCGTTAATTGCGGCGACCAGAAATCACCCAATGTTTAAATAAATTTTTGTTGTTTGGGTTGTGGTATGTGATTGGTTGATAGGGGATTGGTGGGGGCTGTTGAAAGCTTTGTATTTCTGTCAATGGCGGCGCGATTTGGCTTGAAGTCGCGCTGGGCGCTGGTAAGAGGGAGAGGAACTCGACTTTTCCATGTATTAAAGATGTTGGGTTTTTCATTTGGAGTCCAACTGCTGGGTTGAAATGGGCGGACGATCGGAGATGGTGGTGGCTGGAACTTGGTGGTACGCTGGTGGAGAAGGTGACCGAGGTCACGATCCAGTGCACCCAATTCTTTTTCCAGTTTCTAACTTAGGTGGGTTTGGGCCGAAAACCATAGGTCTGTTTTTGGTTGGGCTGGAAATTAACTTAGAATGCTTGGGCCGAAGTTAATTTTGTTTTGGGGCCGGTTTCTATATTAGTTAGTTGGGCCTTAGTTGGTTTTCCTTTGGGCCAGTTCTATTTTTGATTGTTGGGCCGACTCACATTAGCTTTCTTTGGACCGGTTTTTCTGTTTTGTTTTGGGCTTGGTCCATATATTTTAAAGTGGGTCAGGTTGATTCACTAGGCCAGTGTAGACTTTTGGGGCCGGGTTCTAAGGTTTGGGCTTGGCCAGTTGGGTCTGAACCGTTTCCTTAGTCATGAGCCCATGAGCCATGCACATTGACCTTAGCCATGAACAATGGCTATGACCCTGAACCTGTTGAACATGGAAACGATAGTTTGACTTTGACTTTGACTATGACATATTGACTTTGACTTTGACCGTTGACTGTGGAATATTGACTTTTTCTAGTTTTTCACATATTTAAGAATATGGACAAATGTAGTAATAAAATATTGTCGGAAATTGGATAATTTTGTTTGTCTTTATCTAATTAAGATTTGACGTGAGTAGTGTGTAAAACCTATAATATATTGGCGCGTAACAAGCGGGGAATTTTTATAAGACTTAGATATATACGTTTTTATGAGAATTAAATTATATACGGACTTAGATTCATGGACTTTAGATTTTTTTTGGGATTTGATTGTGGACTGTTGACTGTTTAATTGTGTTACGTTTTTATATATTAAATTGTATGAACAAATCAAATGTTAAAATGCTGTGGAAGCTTGTATAAATTTGGTTGTCATTATCTAAGAAAGATTTGATATTGATATTGTGTATATTTTGACATGTAACGAGATAGAAACTTTAGGAGATATAATATTTCTAAAACGCTATAAAAATGTTATGCGATACGTTTGAAGCAATTGTGACATTATATAATATGTTGGGATATATATATTAAATGCAATACTTTTGGAGAAATAAATGTATAAACACTCCATTATTTTATCTGTGAGATGCTACTAGGAGGTAGTAGAGTATTTGTGGATATTTCCCACGGGAGTGTGGCGTAGTGCAATAATATATTGGCACATGAAAGAATGAAAGTGGTTATGAGATATAATTGACATATTTCTAAATATTGTGGCTTAGTGCAATAAGGTATTTGACTTGCACGCGATATAGTGGAATTATTATGAGTCATAAATGTATGACACCTGAATAAATTACGTAACGAAAATCTTAGAACCTAGCTACCACAACTCATGTGATTGGCCCTTCTGGCGTTTCAGTGAATCTGAATGGCCCTTCTGGCGTAAGTAATGTGATTGGCCCTTCCGGGCGTTTCAGATGAAGTTTGAATGGCCCTTCCGGGCGAAATTTAATAGTGGCTTGATTATTCCGTTCGCAAAATTAGAACGAGATGCGCGATATGTTATGCCGTATAATGGCAGTACTCACATAATGACTTACGTGTGAGGGTTACCTGGTGTGCGGCATCCCGCTCAGGGTAGTTACGCACGAAGTGGTTCATTATGTGAGGGGAGGCATGTGGATGTACATATTCGGCGTTGGGAAGCGATTGTGGTAGCCAGGGAAACTAGATAAGACATAGATACGACGTGATTTTAGGGACGCGCAAAGAAAGCCTTAATTAATATAATTATGGTGATATGTTGTTTAATGATATATCTTTAAATATATAATTGTATATGGCATTGCAGAAGGGTGGGTCAAACTAATTACTTGTGCAGAGACGACCCACTCTGTAATTGAGCTTGAAATGAGGTAAGTATAAAATACGCTTGGATGGTTATTAGTTTAGTTAGAACCTAAGACGCCTCGTGGAGGAACTAAATGCCTTTTTATTATGCGTATGGTTTGTTGTGTGGTTAGTGAGAAGTTAAGGCGCCTCAGTGGAGGAACTACCTGCCTTAATTATTGTACTTAAGGATGTTGTATTAGTCGTTGAAAGTTAAGGCGCCTCGATAGAGGAACTAACTGCCTTATGGATTGTGTATGTATATGTATAAGTATATATTGTATTTTAGAGCTACTCACACCAGCATTTTTATAATGCTGACCCGATTTGCATGTTTGCTTATCGGGTGTATTCATTAAATGAACATAGTTGATAAGTCTTGACAGGTTTAGTGTTGAAGAAAGTTGGTTGTTGTTTGTGGTTTGCATTAACGTCGCATTTCAGGATATGTTTTGTTTTTCCTTAAGGTGTAATAGATTTTTAGTTGAGACAAATGTTGTTTTATATTTTCAGTTGTATTTAAATAAAGAGTTATTGGAAAGAGATTTGTAACCTAATATTATTTGTAAATTTTTGTAATGAAGATGACTTTTGTTTAAGTTAAAAATTTTATTGGTTTTTAATTATCCGCATATTTAAACTGTTTATGGGTTTTTGGGAGTTGAGAGTGTGTCACACCTCGAAGATCGAAGAGTCGGGAACAAATATTGTTTTTCCGAATTCTGTCGAAATTCGGGGTGTGACAAGCACGCATTGGTTTCATGGTATTTTGCTTTGTGGAATGCACAGTAGGGCTTGTCAGGTCGATCTATTGGTTGCCTCACATCTGGCCGGAAATATGAGGCTCGCTGGATCTTATCCAGTATGTAACTGGGGGAGCGTGTTAAGACAACGAACTCTCTGCTGTTGTCTGGTCGGGTACCTGCCTTTGGTACAAGCGACCTGGATCGCTTCTTGGCACGCGGGATGTGATCAAAGATCGCTGCCACTTCCTGGTCCTCGGCTAAGCCATGAAGCTTCAAACTTTCTTGCAATTTAATATACTTGTTAACCCGAGCGTACATTTCAGACAGCGTTTCTGGGCGTTTTTTCATCAATGATCTAGAGAGGTCAGTATTACGCACACGACAGGCGTTAGAAAATGCCAGTGTGGCAAAAGACTCTTTCAGGCCGCTTTCCATACATATCAGTTTGGCCTTGAACCGTCATAAGAATGGGCGAATGGTTTCATCTTCCCTGAATGATAGCTGGAACAGTGAGTCAAGATCCGCTTTCTTTAGTCATTTGTGCGTATTGACCGCAAACGATCGAAGAAGTTCAAAGGTTTTGATAGAATCGGACTCAAATTGAGAAGAAACCAATCAAGTCGCCATCCTTGAGGCGGGCCGGAAATAATCGGCGCTGAAGGTGATCAAACTCGGGTGAACTGTAGAGCGCCAGACTTTGAATGTAGCGAGCCACATGCTGACCGGGGAACGTGCTGCCATCGTACATTGGAAAACGTGGCTGGATAAAATATTGAGGAGAGGGCTTATTGAGGACCTTGGCACTGAACGGAGACGCGCGATATGTCTTGAGCATTTTTTGAACAATCTGGGTCGCATCCTTTCTTCTCGCGACTCGGCGATCCTTTATGCGATAATTCGTTAATCTGTTGATTAACTTCGTTGATGCCGTTTTCAACGACGTTACCGACTGGTTGTTGTTGGTAAACATCTACTTGTGCTCGTAAAGCAGCATTTTCTTGCCTGAGCAAGGAAATGCTCTCGTTTGTTAATCCCAGTTGGTTTGCGAGGTTTTGAACTTGAGCTTCGAGGCTTGCCATGCTTCGTGGGCTTGAGAATTGTTAGTTTTTGAGTTGTGTGAGAGTGGTTTCTCAAGTAATCGAGACCACAGACGACACCAATGTAAATGTGTGTTTTGGTTTTTCTTTACATGCAATGGAAGAGAGGAGGATGGGTTTGGGTTTTGGAGAGACCGAGTTCGCTAATGAGCGAGTTGCCTACGTATCTTCTCTTGATTTTTAGGGGAGAGAAGAATCAGGTCTCACGTAGTTCAAGTAGGTGGTATTTATAGGCTTAAGAGAGTGTTGATCCTAGAGACACGTGTACCTCTTGTACATATGTAGGGTGAAGATTATGAATGTGTGTTGGGTTGGTTTTAGTAGGAATTGTGTGCTGATTGGGAGTTGGTGTGGTAGTCCATATTTCCCGGTGATGGGATGTAAAAGTAAGATTTTGGTGATGATTACATCTGGTGGTGTGTGTTTTTATCTGAGACGTTCTGTCTCCAGTCTTTTATTCGTCTTGAGATATCCTTGAACGAGCTTAAGCGTACCACCTACATGAAGGGAACTTCTCACAGATCGGTCTTGGAGGTCGATGTCTTGAGTTCGCTTATGCTTCGCGCGTGTACAATATTCCTTAATGAGAATATTACTTCTCTACACGTTCATAGATTGGTCTTGGAGATCGATGTCCTGAGTTCGCTTATGCTTCGCGCGTGTGCAATATTCTATAATGAGAATATTACTCCCCTACACGCACTATTTTTGTTTGTATGCTCATCACAGACACAGACTTACTCGGTAACCGATCACTTCAAGCTAAGTACTAGATAGTCTTTTCTGATATTTTACTACATGCAAATAACAAATTCCCATATGAAATTATTAGCATCGCGACCTCGTCAGGACATGTAGCCATGTTACCATGTAGCTTGGTGGGACTTGCCAATTTAAATGACCCCACTTTAAGGGATTCCTCAGTTTTGAAATGCAACCTAGAGTTTTGAAATGTCAATTTGATTGGAATATTTAGTCTACCTTGTGTCTTCTCTTGTAGGCGAATATAGGGTATATGTAACGGACATCCCATCACTCACGTGATGTGTGCACTCACAACGACTCTCTTAACATAATGCGGCTCCTAGATATGCGAACACCCATCGCACTCCCTATATCAGAACACTCATACTCAACAGTCCAGTGACTCGTCGCTCGACTTCATCCCGTGACATCATCACTTACTATTCTCATTATTATTAGCTTATCTTTAAGCCTATTTTCCGTCGTAATACATGCACCATTACTGCCATCATCATTATGGAGAATACCATTATTACATTCTATGCCAACTCAGATAAACCTACAACTGTTATCCACATGCCTCTCACAGGCACATGTTATCTATCTCGATTGCACATATGTACTCATCAGTAAACATGTCGAATCTGATGCTCACTCTAAGTGACTATAAAAACCACCCTTCAGAACTATGTGTGGCTTGATTCCAGTCTCACTAACACAGTGCTAGATACGGAGGCATCTTCCTACTCATGAAGAGCAGCCATTAACACCACATAAAACCATCCCCTCCTTATTATCACAATTTAAGAGCTAAGAACTAAGTCCTAATCCTTGATGTAAATTTGGACATTTGCAGTATATATATGTATGATTATGTTCTATTTTCTGATAAAGAAAAAATGTATATATGTTCTATTTTATTTATTTGAGTTGACCGAACCATTCACCTAGGAGGGTGTTATTCGTGAAATGAATGGTCGGTTCCTAGGAGCTGGCTTCATTTCTTATATCGGATATGCATCAAACCGCTAGGCTTACGGGCATTTTGGAGAGGCCTACCTACTCTGTCACAAATCACAATGGATTTTCTATCCAATGTTAATTCCTTAGAAACTGTATGCTTTATTTCAGTGTTGCGTGCAGGCGGATATTGAGTTGATCCTTTACAAATGTAGTTATTCGGAAAAAGTTCCGCGAGATAGACGCAAATGTGGATAAGATGGCTGACATGGTGCTCTAACGTTTACATCCTTCTCAAATTTTGCCCTTTCCTCCTGTAAAATTGTGTGGTATTTGGTTTGCAGATGTAGTTCATGTCCGTACCCAAGAGTCGTTTACATAAATAAAATGGTTATTCAGGCTTTGGTACTACTTTTTAGACCAGTATTAGAAATTAATTACTACCGCTTTTCAAATAAATTAGAAAATAATACCATTTTTTTTCTTGACCGAGTTGCTCATAGTCGCTAGTATTTTCAAAATAACGATATTACCCCTCAGCATGCGTCACATATTTGAAGTAATTAGGTTTTAATACCACTTTTTAAAAAGTTATTAGGTTTTGGTACAACTTTTTAAGTAATAGTTCACCACGTGTTACATCCTTGTTGGTCATTGCGATCTAAAATAATCTTGGCAGTTGATTTTTTATTTTACTTATCTCGAAGAAATTAATGAAAGAAGAAGGGAAAATTCCCACATATCATTCTCTCTATCCATCATAACCATATCTTCCTCTCTATCCATCAAACCTATCGTTTTCTCTCACTCAAACCCTAACACTTATTCGTTCCCTCTCTCAAACACTTCCACATGAAAGATTTTTCGTCAAAAATCTAAAATTTAATACATAAACCCTTACTTCTCATCACTATTACCATCATCAACAAATTTCATCGTCATTTTTAAACAAACGGATATTTTACTGTTTCTTAATTTATTTGAAAATAAAGTTGAACTATTTCCTAATATCATTATTAAAAGTTGTACTAAAACCTAAAAAATCGTATGTTTTTTCACATGAAAGGCACGTTGAAAGAGTATTGTGGACAATGTGAAAATCCAAACATATTGAAACAGTTTAACTGTGGTTAACTAACAAAAGTGATATTATTTTCTAATTTATTTGAGGAGTCGTAATATTTTACTATTTTTTAATATCGGTCTAAAAAGTGGTATCAAAGCGTAAATAGCCCCAAATAAAATTTTCTTTATCGTGTATATATATATATAGAGGGAAAATATATAGAGTGAAAATATTTCATTCATTGAATCTCATACTTGATATATGCTAAACGAATGAACGCCAAAAACATCAAAGTATACTTGCACTATGATAATTTGGGTTCTCTTATTTCATCTTCACGCACGTTTTGTTCTAATTTGATATCTACACACACGCATATATATATCGGTTAGGCTAGGATGACATACTTAGAGTGACATACCACTGTTCATGTCCTAAAAGCCCAGCCCACGAACCAACAAAACACAAAACAGATTTTTTGTTTACAAACCTTCTTCAAACACAGTTCAAACTCCAAACTCCAAATTCAAACCAAACTCCAAAAACTCCACACTCTAAACTCCAAATTGATCACCCCACTCCGGCATCCCACTCCAACATCTCCCGTCATCGCAAGCTTGAAGAGGACAGGTTAGTTACTTCCCTTGTTTTGGTATTTTTCGAGTTTTGATATAGTAATGGTATCAATGTTTTGGTATCAATGTTCACGACATTTGATGCTGTAGATTGTGGACTGTAGTTGAACAATACCGTCTTTAAAACTAGTCTACAAACCAAACGATTCATGGAACCCATTCAGTCTTGTTGTCAAACCGGTATTGGTCCTTTTGTTCACCTATTTCAGCCCCTTTATCTATGAGTGCTGAATTTAATCTTATTTCTCGTAGTAACCCTAGTTTCTTTCTAAGGTGCAATCCTCAATTTGGTGACTTTTCAGTTAAAAAATCGTCTGGGTCTCAATATGTATTCATTAATAATAATAAAATTGGGAAGTCGGATAAGGGTGTTAATATCAAAACGGAATCTATTGTTGATGCCGTAAAATTGGTTTCAAATTATTTAACTCCAAATGCTATATATTTATGAAATTTTAAGGCATATTGATTCTAGAAGCAAATTTGTATTGGCAAATTTATCGAAATAATTTTATTACTTTCACTCAATGCAAACTGTAGTCTCCCTTGTCATGCTAGTCCGATGTTGAATTTTATAGTAACTCGTCTTTTAAACTTTCTCAGAGTATTTCTACATCCATGAATAAGAGCAAGTGTCCATTCTGTGGAAGCACCATATCCATAGAACTTCAAGAACCGAGTTGAATCTTGAATGGCGTTTCTTCATTTGCTAAGAAATACATATCATTTACCGGTAGAACATAGATGTAGATATTTTATATGGGAGGATGAGATAAATTATGGAAGCTGTTCGTCTGCCCCAGCTCTAACTCCATCCACAAATTCTTTTGCGGCAGCTCGAACTGAAAGTGAAGTTTCTATTTGCGCAAGGAAGATAAAGACTGATTCATTTATTCACTAGATCGGCATGCTCATTTTGAGGTTGTTGTTGGTGTGTATGCTTTTAGTGGTTATCTGTATTATCAAATACCTAATTAAGGTGATATATGGTGCTTTTGATGGTTTTGGTTTCAAATTATTTAACTCCAAATGCTATATATTTATGAAATTTTAAGGCATATTGATTCTAGAAGCAAATTTGATTGGCAAATTTATCGAAATAATTTTATTACTTTCAGTCAATCTGTGTAGTCTCCCTTGTCATGCTAGTCTGATGTTGAATTTTATAGTAACTGTCTTTTAAACTTTCTGTAGTATTTCTACATCCATGAATAAGAGCAAGTGTCCATTCTGTGGAAGCACCGTATTCCATAGAACTTCAAGAACCGAGTTGAATCTTGAATGGCGTTTCTTCATTTGCGCAAGAAATACATATCATTTACCGGTAGAACATAGATGTAGATATTTTATATGGGAGGATGAGATAAATTATGGAAGCTGTTCGTCTGCCCTAGCTCTAACTCCATCCACAAATTCTTTTGCGGCAGCTCGAACTGAAAGTGAAGTTTCCATTTGCGCAAGGAAGATAAAGACTGATTCATTTATTCACTGGATCGGCATGCTCATTTTGAGGTTGTTGTTGGTGTGTATGCTTTTAGTGGTTATCTGTATTATCAAATACCTAATTAAGGTGATATGGTGCTTTTGATGGTTTTGAAGAGGATGGTATAACTGCTCGGTTATCTGTTAAGAATATGTTATGAATCTGTTGAATCTGTTACCTGTTGAATTTTTTTCGGTTATCTGTTAAGAATCTGTTATGAATCTGTTACCTGTTGAATTTTTTTTCGGTTATCTGTTAAGAATATGTTATGAATCTGTTGAATCTGTTATCTGTTGAATTTTTTCGGTTATCTGTTATGAATCTGTTGAGTGTGTGTTGAATGTGTGTTATGAAACTCGACGTGGATTTGAAGTGTCTTAGAGAGAAAGTTTCTAGTAGGCTCGAGAATCTCGCATCGTCGTCGTCAACGTTTTCATCCGAGGTTGGCTTGAAAAGTGTTGTTGATCTTGTTGCTGAAGAGAGTAGTACAATCAATCGAAGCCGGAATTATCATCAAAAGGAGCCGTGAATGTCATGTTTTTGGTGTACATATATCAAGTATTTTTTTGTTTCAAATATTGACATCTAGTTTTTCTTTCATGAGTTATCTTCACCTGAACTGTTGTTTATGAACAAAAATGGTTGAGGCCGCGTTGGCGAAGTTTGTCGTGGTTGTTGATGATACTAAGTTGGTTAGTGGTTTGGGTGGTAGTGGACTTGCAATGCCAGTTGAGGTTGTGCAGTTTTGTTGGAAATATAATTTGGTTAGATTGCAAGAGATTTTTAAGGGTGAAGGTTGTGAAGCTAAACTTAGAGTTGATGGTCCTAGTCTAAAGTCTGTCGTGCTTTTCACAAAGTATTAACCCACAGATGAGATGGTTATTCTTCCTGTTATAGAGTAGCCACTCTTCCTTGCATGTTCTGGAGTAAAATATCTTCCTTGCTTGTTCTGAATTTGATTATCCCGTTGCTTTCGATTTATGAGCTTTCTTGTTGTAGTCGGATGACTGATTTCCTTGCTTGTACAAAGCAATCAGGCCTCTTCTCTTGAGTAGATAGTCCTTGCATGTTTCTTGATAAGTCCTCTTTTTCCTAAGTACATGGTCATCCTTGCATGTCAGAGCCAGTCTCATTCATGTTCGTAAGAAGAAAGTCTGCTTTATTGTAACAAAGTTAACAGTCCTCTCTTGGGTAGATAGTGTTCCTTGTTTACGAGTAGATCTCTTCGTCTTTGTTACAACGATTTTGTTTTTCTTTGCTTTAGTTACCAAAAATAAGGGCATGTGCCCCAAATTGCAAATTTGCATTCTGTACCATGACTTTGAGGTCACAGGTCTGATCCCATATAGCCACCTCAAGATGCCTCCCATAGATACCCTCATCTAGTCGCAAGGGAGCTTAACAGAGCTTGACTGTGTGTTCTCTCGCCTTTGGCATGGTAAACTCCGCAACCTAGTTTAGTGTTTTTTTTTTCTTGGAATCCCTTTCATGCTAGAATCAAATAAGTAAAGCAGCTAGAACCAATTGCACCGACAACGACAACCGTGGACCAGATCCCGATTCTCAAATTAGTTGTGTTGGCCAAGTATGACATAAAATAGTAAGTCCATGCTGCCTAAGCCGAGGTTTATATTATCGAGCATAAAACATGGCAACAACAAGGGAGAAACCTTATTAAATTTGACGACCACATCTTTTAAGCAATTCCATCCAAATACTACTCGAATACAACGGATCGCCCATTATTCTCGCTTTTAGAAACCAAGCCAATAACCTTCTTTGCAAATCTGTAATAAAAATGTGAAATCTCAAAATTCATACCAAGTGCAACTCCGCTCCACAAGGCTTGGATACAATTTAAGACGGGCACTAGCACCTTCTTTTCTCGAGGCATCCGAGTTCTCAAATGGAGTGTTGAGATTTTCACCTCTAAAAGTTCTAAATATTACATCCTTTTTGAGTTCATATAGACGCTTCTTCCCGACTATGAAATGAAGCATTGATATTGCTGTGAATCTTTTGCATGTTCTAGACATGCTTTATTGAGATTCAAAAGTCCAAAACAATTGCAATATCACCACACATTCAAGTACAACCATTTCTCTGCAAGCTAATTCTCACAACAAAATAGCATATCCAGAAACAAAGAAACAACAACTAAGCAATGCTTTAAAAAGCGTAAGCACATAAGGTTCAAATTCGATAAAACTCGTTAAACTGACAAAAGTCCTAAACCTTTCCATTAAGAAACAATATTATTTTCCTTCGCTCTCCTCGAGTTGAACCCATACTTGCGGTTGAACTTGGCAATTTGTCCCAAGCTTTGAGCCATTTGTCGCTTTTGCCCTGAAGTGGTAGACCTTACCAAAGATGATGAATTTTGGTCATCATAACATTAACCGATCTCCCACTCAGGTCACATTGGATATCCATTGCCTTTGAGGGTGAATTCCTTTCCTCATCTCTCCAACTACACAAAAAGATAAACATTTAATCTAACACCATCAAGGCATTTAGCATGAACAATCTCACATTTTTATTTAACACCTAATAAATGTAAAAAACAATTACCAACATCAAATTAAACCTTGTTTGAGGCAATGTAGTTACGTACATGAAAACGACCCATCCAATGATGAAGATTTAAAGCCACCATAGACCTTACACTGCAAGTACATAACCTTTGTCAGATCACCTGATTAAAGACAAATCAATACAGCGAAGTATCAAAATTCAAAATTGCATATTAAAAACATCATAGTTCACGCTATTTCTATTTGTTCTAAGAACCACGTCCGAAGGAAAAATATAAAATGCATTAAGGAAAATATAAAATGCATCAAGGAAAATATAAAATGCATAAGCCTCAGGATCTCATATGTCTGAAGGCCATCCCGTTATGGATATTTTATACAACAAAATGAAAAAAAAACATGCCTCTAATACTTCCATACTTCTAAGATTACATCAAGAAAGTCATACAATAGTGGAAAGTATTGACAACACAAAAAATACTTACATTTCACAGATTACTTGTTATTTTTCTCTAGACAATTTCTCGAGTCATGCTTAGCAATCTTTCTACAGGATTTACACATTCTTCCTGGATTGTTTAGGGCTATCTCCCTGGGAGATTGAAATCTCTCCTCGTTCTTCTTCCCCCTCCCTTTTATTTGAGAAATGTTGGGATTCAAAATCAATATCTGAAATAAAGATTTGAAAATCAAAATAAAAAAAAACTATTTATATCAAATTAAACATTAAAATCAAATAACATTAAACATTAAAATCAAATAACCTGTGAGGTATTAACCGAAGGAATTGAAGGCTCTGCAACTGGAGGCTCTTCATTATATGCATCTCCTTCGCAAGAAGTTTCATTAAACTTTGAAACTCCAATAGCCATTTCTCCAATCTTTTCTATAAAATATGAATAACCCTCAACAGTATGCGATGCAATGTAAGCCAGTTGAGAAGCAACCTTGATACAATGAGCCACTCTCAAAGGTTCATGGTTTTCATGGCCGGCCACTAATCCAGTATCAAACTCCACTCTATACATGTTTGCCTTTTGCATCCACCGCTTCAAAAGAAAATGCCTTGGAATCTCTTCAATCTCATAACACATAAAAACCTTTAACATATGACCACAAAGCAACCCCATAAACTGAAAGTACTTGCATTCGCAGTCTCCCTCTAAAGTTCCTCTATCGAAACTCACTCTCCAAACAGACTTCTTCAGCGGGTCTCTCCATTTCACCATGTAGCTTCCAGTTCCATACCTGTCAATCTGTTCCCCATCAATTTTGTACTCCATCTTTGCCTTCTGGTATTGCTCCTTAAATTTATTGAATACTCTAATCGTATAGACCTTCGCAGCATGCATAAGGAGGAAAGAATCTTCAGCCACAATTCGTGAACTATGCTTGGTGCGGTAATCAGAATCTCTTTCATTCCTAGCAATCGAAGCCAGAGACTTCTCATTAACATGTACAAACTACATCAGTGTAGTTCTCGAATTGACAAATTGGTCATAATGAGAGTTCATCGATTCACTTCTCCCAGTCGTATGCATACCAGCAAAAAAGGTGTCACTGAGATAACAAGGAACCCATTTCTCTCGAATATTATATATTTCATCAACCAACGATTTTCGTGACAACTCGTTCTTCTATGATTGTACACCATCTTCTTTCAAAATCAGCAATCATATACGAAAAAGAAATAGTGTTCTTCGTGTCGCTTACCAATGTCTCAATTTTAGTAAAGGATGCCTTCTCTTGAATTTCTGCATAACATGCCAAAGACAAGAATAACGATGACGAAGTATCGGGAAACACTTTAGCAATGGCTGCCGCCATCGCTCTATCCCCCGGTCGATGATAATTGCGGTTGGACGACCACCCATGGCTGCAAGCCAAGCCTTTAAACAGCCCATATGAATGTATGTTCTCGTCTCATCAAACAACAAATACAAGAACCAAACCGAACCGACTGCAAATGATGGTTGACTCCAGTAAAAGGGGCAAAAGGCATAGAGTATGCATTGGTACGATATGTGGTATCAAAAGAGACAACATCCCCAAAGTATTCATACTGGACTCGAGACCTCCCATCAACCCATAAAAAGTTTAGTGTAGTCCCATTTTGATATAGATCAATGGCGTAGTAGAATTGGGGATCCTCTGCACTCCTCTGCATAAAATAGTTTAGCACGGCTGTTGCATCACCTTATTTAGGCATCTTTCTAGACAAACCATAATGATGGTTCCAACAATCCTTCTTTGTAAACCCAACTTCCTCCCCATGAAAAACAGATGCCACTTTCCTAACAGGTAAATTGTTATCACTGAAAATCTCAGTCAAGCTCTTTTGTTGCCTGGGCATAGTTTTGTTAATTTTCATACAAATTCTCTTTGCTGGAGTCACGCAACTATGGCTATGTTCATTATGAGCAATGCTGACATCGTATATCTCTTCATGTAGTCTTTTCTTAACACGCATTTTAGCTTCGCCGCCGGGATGATAGTCGATGTATTTCTTAATCTCAATCAATCTCTCTTGTTAGGGCACCTTCACGCATGCAAAACAAATAAACAATTAGTAACCACATTCACATCAGTTCCCTTCTTCTCCGTCGTCCGAACACGAGTCTCAAATCCCTCTTGTTGACCATACTTTCTGTAGTAAGTCTTTGCCTCGTCAATACTTCTAAAAGCCATACCTACATACGAGCAACTAATATCGTGCTTTGAACAGGAGATTTAGTAGACGAAGAACCAACTACATCTTCTTCAATTTCTATCAGATTCATATCGGTGTCGCAATGAACACCAGCCATTATATCAAGACTATATAATACCTGCATGGTAAATTCAACATCAGACTAGCATGACAAGGGAGACTAAAACAATATATAAACCAATGGAACAGATGAATGAAAGAGAGGAAGAATATCAGTTTATTGAGTTTTGAGAGCTCATGCTTGATTCATGCTTCTTTACCTTCCTTTTGACTTGTTTAAATCATTAAATCTACAGAGCTCTCTTCAATCCAAATTATCTACAGGTACTACTTTCTTCAAATCCCCACTTTATTTTTTTTATTTTTTTATTTATATACAAGTATGTTAATATTTTGGCATTCTGTTTACTACTTGAGGAATTTGACATTGTATTTATTTCAGTGTTAAAAGTTTAGCATGCAATACTAGAAAATATCCATGATATGTATAATTAAGGCCTGCTTGCACATTTTCCTTGTATTAGAAAAGTGTGTGTTGTTGTTTTCGTTAAATGAGTTGAAGCTTGCTCATATACTAAACTTGACGCTACTTTCTTAATCTATCATGTTCTATTTCTTTAGCCTTCTAATTCTTCTTAATCTAACCCCTTCTATATGCATTGGACTTCCATCACTAAATTAACATTTTTTGATATAGTACTAGCCTAACCGTATATCCCTTATATCAGGTTAGTTGGCAAGCTTGAAGATTGATACAATAGCAGTATATCAAAATTGAAACTGAAAACTACCAAAACAAGGGAAAGGTGATACAATAGCCTTCTCATTTTCGCTTACAAGATTTGTTCATGAAACTTTTTTTGATATAGTAGCCGGAGTTTTGATATAATGGTTTATATATCAACCTTTCATGCAATATATATCAACTGAAAGTTATCTCTAATGGCTACTAACCTTCTCATTTCAATTTTTGGTACTCCAAATGTCGTGAACATTGATACCAAAACATTGATACCATTACTATATCAAAACTCGAAAAATACCAAAACAAGGGAAATAACTAACCTGTCCTCTTCAAGCTTGCGATGACGGGAGATGTCGGAGTGGGATGCCGGAGTGGGGTGATCAATTTGGAGTTTAGAGTGTGGAGTTTTTGAAGTTTGGTTTGAATTTGGAGTTTGGAGTTTGAACTGTGTTTGACGAAGGTTTGTAAACAAAAAATCTGTTTTGTGTTTTGTTGGTTCGGGGGTTTGAGGGCTTTTGGCGTGAACGGTGGTATGTCATATGTCACTCTAAGTATGTCACGCTAAGTATGTCATCCTAGCCTAACGGCTAATATATATATATATATATATATATATAATTTGGTAAGGTTTTTCATTAGGTTCTCTTAGTAATTTTGGACATCGGAAGCTACACAAAATCTAGTTCTGCAAAGCAATTCGAGCCAAGCAAGTTGCACTTCTTGTGTTTGACAAAAAACTGATTATGCTCACATGTGACCACGACTGTTGATCTAAAGTTGCATTGATCCTAAGATAACATATTAGACCGCATATTATTAAGGTACGTTGTGTAGTTCGCACGATTGGATAAACTTCTAGTTGTAAGAACCTCGGAATAGAATGTTCACTATGTTGTAAGCTATTACATCATACATTTGGTTAACCTATATTTGAGTTATTTACCTCATAGATAACTTATATAATATGATGATCTCTAGATGAATTGCCAATCTCAAGTATTAATAACAAAACCCGTTTTAGTTTAAAACAGAGGTGTACATGAAGGATGGTGGCTATTTAAAGGTTTCATGAAGAACAATTATGATATCGAGAATGGTAAAATCCACAAATTTTGCAGTAAAATAATGTTAATCAAATCAAGACTTGTTGTGTGCCCTATTGTTGTTAGCTATACTCTTGTTTATATTGATGTTCTTTATTAATTCGGAACAATCTCATATATATATAGAACAATCTTCTTTTGTTTGGTAACTATATTTTTATTAGATTTTTGTTTCCGCTTAACATCTGTTTCTGTTTGTGATCTGTCAAAATAATGCGTGGTTTGAAATGAACTCATAAAATTAAAAAATAAATAAATAAAAATTGCAAATTGTAACAAGTATGAGAAATGAATGCACACCCCTATGTAACCTAACCTCAATAAAAACCATATCTAATAGTGCAACTTGATGGAGATATCCTTCTGCATAGGCAAACCATGCCCATGGTGCAGACATGGTGTTACCAATAAGCCAAGGTAGTATTAATTGATTTCCTTGACATTGAACCCAAGCTTAGACAGGTGGTTCACTACTTCATATTATAGTCTTGATGAAGTGCACTAGTTCATATGAGTTGCCCTTTCAGATCTTCTGCATCTCGATCAAGTGTTCAATTATGAAGGGGTTCCTTGTTGCGCGCAGTCTTGCAGCGATGCATGCAAATTTAAGGTTTTAAAGATTTCGGCCCTATTTTAAATTGAAGGACTTTCATATATATATATATATATATATATATATATATATATATATATATATATATATATATATATATATATATTTAAATATATATATAGTTTGGCTAGGGTGACATCCTAATCAAAACATTTTTATTGTACATCCTATCAAAAGTACATTTCAACAATGAATTAGTGTATGATTTTTGTAGATATAATCTACTCTTCATGGATTATATCTCTACAAAAAATTAGTTCAATCCAATATGTGGAACTTTGTCATCTTCCAGTATTTAAGTTTGCAATTTTATCTAACGGTCTAGAAATAATTTTAAGTTTGACAAAGCTAGAAATATTGGATTGAGCTAATTTTTTGTAGAGATATAATCCATGAAGAGTAGATTATATCTACAAAAAATCATACATTAATTCATTGTTGAAATGCACTTTTTGATAGGATGTACAATAAGGATGCCACAGTTAGGATGTCACCCTAGGCAAACCGATATATATATATATATCTAGTTTTCTTTTTTTATCTACCTATTTATCTTAAATTTATTTGGAGCATCCAACTCAAAATTAAATGTCGCGAGTACATGCCTTTGTTTGACGACAGCAGAATAGCGGATGAACTATTTTATTCATGCCATTCAAAAAGCAGTGGAGTTGGGATGGTTGGAAATGTGGATTGAAACTAATTCCACAACAGTAGCGAAGGCTTTCCAAGGAAATAAGGTGCATTGAAGGGCTCGGGCAGCATAGTTATAATCACTTAAGTCGAGAGTCACTTGGATCAATGTCATTGCGGCGGCATGGAGAAAAGTCAATATAAGGGACAAGTGTGTGAGACATGGCGCAAATTTGGGCAATGGAACGAGTGAATGGTGGGATGCGAGGTCAGGATTTCTGGCTAACATCGAAAATCACCATAGCACCTATTTTCGTTTTGCTTGTCTGAACTATTCTTTTTTCCTGTAATCATGCATCATTTATTCTTTTTAATCAAATCAATTATGTTCGAGCAAAAAAATAATAATAGGATGAACCATTTTAAATTAACTAGTACTAAATCTAATTAACAATTATGTCTGAATTGAAGTCACCTCTAATAGTAATTTGATATTTTGATTGCATTCAATCAAGAAAATAAAGCTAGAATGTTATCTTTAGCCAAAAAAAAAAAAAAAAAAAATAAAAAGCTAGGAGTAAATAGGGGAAGGACCTATAAAGGTACCTTCAAAGATGACAAACGAACAACTTTTAAATAGAATTTCAAACTTGATTCTAATTAATCCCAGGCAAATCAAACAATTATTTTCATTTGGCAACAGTGTGTTTGGTTGAATCAGTCACTACTCACTAGTTCACTACTTGTTCTTTGTCGTTTTATTTCTTGGGCCCTTATTTCTTTATGTCAAAATGTCAAATGCATGGTCCTATTCTTCTCTTTGTGTTTCTTTGTAGTTATAACGTCTAACTTTTCTAAGTCACGTACTATTCTTTATTTCATTTTTTGGTTGTAAAATATCTAAACCATATCTCGCCCAAAATTTCGATATTTCGGTTAATATTAAATTATTAACAATTGGTCCCAAAAATCAACCGATATATATCGGATATATCGGATATCGATCGATATAAACTTTCATCGGAAATTCGATATATCTCGGAAAAAAGGGGTTCAAATTCGTTATATAAAAATATCGGATATCTCACCGATATATCTCCCCTGATATAACGATTTCTAAGTCTCTTCTTTATTTCATTTTCTTGTAATATATCTCGGTTAATATATCGGATATATATATATAGGATATTTCGAAATTTCAATATTAAATTATTAACAATTGGTCAAAAAATCAACCGATATATATCGATTATCTCCGAAATATCGATTATCTCTAAAATATAAACTTTCATATCGGAAATTCGATATATCTCGAAAAAAAAAGGGTTCAATATTTTCATATGGATATATATCTCGGAAAAATCGATATCGGTGTACCAATTTACCGAGATATATCGGCGAGATATCGGATATCTCGGCGATATTTTGGGCCCTGGTCTAAACAAGAATGGAAAGTGTAGAACTCTGATAATGGTACAACTTTGATAAAGTACATGCAGAAGCATTTAACTTAATTGCGTGATTGAAATGGGACCAAAGGAAAAAACATTTCCTCTCTTGAATGGGTTTATATGTAATGAATTGGGAGCAGGGAAAGAGACAAGTCCACATGTTATTTAAGTGTTACATATGGTCATATGGAACCCCCACATCACATGTGACATGGCATACATTTATGTGAGCAAGGGTTAATGACCCCAAATATAACTATCACTTGCATTACTTGCATTTATTCAAGGAACAAAATATCGCCAATATATATCGTTTTTTTGGTACACCGATATCGATATATTCGATATATATATCTATCGAATATTGAATTGTTTTTTTCTCGATATATATCGGAATTTCCGATATAACGATATATATGATATAAATTGTTGATTTTGATCGATATTGTTGATTTTAACCAAATATTGTTGATTTTGACCGATATATTATCGATATTTCCGATATAATCGATGATATTTCTGATATATCGACATACAAAACAAAATTTTGACTGGTCACAAAAAAATTGAATATATCCGATATTTCCAATATATCTGATATATATCGGTTTTTGGATACACCGATATATTCATCGAATTCGATATTTTGATCCTTGCATTTATGTATTTAAGGTCAATGCTAATTATAGATATCTAGTAATTTGGATTGACTGAAGTATATACTTTATTTGTTCATATTTCATCTAGCACTACTACCACGTTTCATTTCTCTTGAGAGAATAAAGAGAGCAATCAAAATCTTGATCAATGCTACTCATGTTTCTAGTATTCTACAAATCTCACCATGATCAAATAAATGATCCCCCTCTGGCCCTCTTCGAATTGAATCTGACATTTTCCATATCCTGGCTTCTCAATTTTCATGTAGGAATGCTGAATTCCTACATCAGATGTTGTTTAATGCATGGATTTGGGATATAAGCAAACCATTCCGAAGATACATGACAGGAACTTAATTGAGTATGTCCATCGAATCATTGGAGGCAAACTTCCCTTGGGTGAGAGTGTGAGACTGAACCTATTCTCTAAGGACTCTAGGCATGCATGTGCATTGTGGAGCTTTAAATTTGCAAAAGTTCCGTTGGTAAAAGAAGGGGCCAAAAGCACTTATGGATCACACCAGCTGAGAGTCGATTCAAAACGCACAACTTTTGTCACCCATCTAAAATAGCAAAAACTTACTACTTCTAGCAGTAATGATGGAGTTCCTGAGATTCAGCAAGGTCCAATTACAGTCAGACTCACTACAAGCTTTGATTACTTTCGATCCTGACAATAACCCTCAAAAGAGAACTCATCTCCTACTAGCTAGCTTCTCCCCTTAGTCTAACAGCTACCTCTGCTGCTTGCATCTCAGCTTCCACTGCTTGGTTTTCTCTGAACCTACGAACTGCACCTCCTAGAATTGCTCACAGTCTCTCTGAAAAGAGAAGCATCAAAACGTACTGTTATGCAATTATCAGTGGCGGCTCGTCCATCAGGCAAGTTAGGCAATTGCCTAAGGCCTCGAGTGAAAAAAGGCCTCAAATTTCCACAAAAATCGTACTATGCCCAACATAAAATTCCTACTAAATAGGCCATAAATCTTGCTAAAAGATTTTTGGATACTACAAAACATAATAATATCCTGTACAAGTCTCCTAATAAAAGGTAATAACTCTCCTTCTCTTATGTTAAAAAGAATTTCTGAAAATACCTCAAATTTCAAATGGTTAAATTTTTAATTTTCCATCTCTATACTGTATCTTCATAAATGATAAGTCTAATTAGACCTATGAGAAACAAATTAATCAAAATAAGCATAAATTTCAATCCTATTAGGCAAAAAAAACTTGTTATGTAGTGTAGAATTGCAAACAAAAAATGAGTAACTAACTCAAAATTTGGTTTGGAAAAAGGCCTCAAGTTCGAAATTTCGCTTAAGGCCTCACCAAAGCTAGGGCTGGCCCTGGCAATTATTAGGTATTGTAAGAAAGATATGATCCAAGTTCCTAGAATCATGAGACACAAAAGTTGTGAGGGTTAAAAGACACTTCTCTAAATGCATCAAAGCATTTTGTGGTTGCTGCATTGCTTTTCCTTAACATGCCCACCCTATTAGTTTGTAGTATAATGTGTTGTGTTATTTTGCATAAAACAATTGGCTCGTGGCTTGAGGCTTGGGCTTGGGCTATTTGATCCCCTTATCTTCTTTTTGGTAAACTGTTTCCCGATAGGTTTGGGATATAGATTAGGAAACAGAAACGTAGTGCGCTAGTGGACTCCAATCCTTATCGGGAAACTGAAGCAGTTCCCAACCAAATCGGATCTACTAGTGCTCCACGTTTTTCCTCTATATATACGCCTCTTACAGCAGCCCTATATAGTATCTAAAAAACCCTATTTTCTATTCTAAACTACGTTTTTGGGCAGTCAAAATATCAGCTTCGTAGTTCGTCCTTTTCTTCTTTGGTTTGTGTGCAGTAAACAGAGAAGAGTAATAACTGGCTGTTGTATCCTAGAGGTTGACGTGGTCTGTCTGTATTGAGAAGAACATACGTGAAACAACCTTAAAGAGAGCGTACCGATCTGTGCCTCAACCTTCTTATATTCACTATTTGTTCTTTTTGCAGAAATTATATTCTAATAATTTTAAGGTTGTTTGACAATGAATACGAAAAAGAAAGGTTAAGGTTTCGTTTATGGGTTAAGCGATTAAGAGTAGGAGTCTAGGGGAACATAGTAGAAAAAACTTGTTTCAAGCTCTGTCCCAGCTTCTCATCTCTTGCTCGCTACAAGTGTATTATTGACAAGGTGGACATATCTTTGGAACTCGAGTGTGAGGGACTAATATTTACATCTAATGAAGATCAGGTGCGCGTCCAGCATAAGCAAAAATATCCTACCGACCTCATGTCCTCGTCCTTTGAGCTCGCTTCATAATCAGCTCGCCTCATGTAGGTGGTCCACTTCAACTCGTACTACAAGCAACGACATCATCACCTGATCTAAGATGTTCGTCCTACCAATTCGCTTCAGAGGTACACATGTCGCACAGGCAAACTCACGCAGAACGTTTCATCTCATGACATCATCCATCTTCTAGACGCAATCATTACTGAAGACATACTTACACAAGCCATTACCGCAAATTACGAACCACTGTAGCCACTCCCCATCATTACAAAATTCCTACCAACACCATTCATACACTCCTTCTCAATCTCAACCCTTCATCTATGTTTGTCAGTACATGTGTTGCATGGATCCTCAGGATCAACAACTATAAATACCCCCTATATGAACTACGTCAGACCTGATTATACTCTCCCCCCAGAAGTGAGAGATAGATACGTAGGCAGTTCGCTCAATAATGAACTCGGTCTTTCCCATCTCCAAACCCATTCTCCCCTTAATTACATTTGTTAGGTTGAACTAAATCACACCTTTACATTGGCGTCGTCTATGGTCTCGATTTCTTGAGAAACCACTTTACAAAAACTAAAATCCTCAAGCCCACGAGGCATGGCAAGCCTCGAAGCTCAAATCCAGAGCTTAGCAAGTCAACTAGGTACAATGAACGAGCACATCACCCTGCTCAGGCAGGAGAATGTTGCTTTGCGAACACAAGTGGACGTGCAAAATCCACCTGGTGCTATAGTAGAGGACGATATCAACGAAGTTAATCAACAGATCAACGAGCTATCACAAAGAATCGATCAAACCGCAGAAGGACGCCACTCAGATCGTTTAGAAAATGCTAAAGACTTACCGCGCGTCCCCTTTCACTGCTAAGGTACTCAGTAAACTTCCCCTCCAGATTTCGTCCAACCAAACTTCACAATGTACGATGGCAGCATGTGTCCAGGTCAACACGTAGTTCACTACATTGAGAGCCTCGCACTTTATAGTGCCCAGGAGTTCGATCATCTCCACTGCCGTCTATTCCCCACCAGCCTGCAAGATGGCGCTCTCGATTGGTTCTTTTCACTCTAGCCAGACTCAATAAAGAACTTCAAAAATCTCACCGATCTATTCGCTAGCCAGTTTGTCCACAACAGGCGTAAAAAAGAAGATATACATTCATTATTCCAGCTTTCACTAAGTGTAGATGAAACTATCCACGCCTTCTTAGGTCGGTTCAAAACTGAACTACTTGGCATGAAAAGTGGCCTCAAAGAGTCATTTGCCACATTGGCATTCTCCAATGCCTACCGTGTGCGCAACACAATGCTCTCCAGATCACTCATGAAAGAACGTCTAGAAACTTTGTCTGAGTTGTATACTCGAGTAGACAAATATATCAAGTTACAAGAAGGCCTGAAACGTCAAGGCCTCATAGAATACCAAGAAGTGGCAGCGATCTCTGATGATGCCCCACCTTTAAAAAAACGACCCAGACAACAAGGACAGAAGTCCAGAAACAGAACAAATAACAGCCATGAGTTCACTATACTTACCCGATCTCCCAGTTACATACTGGAGAAGGTCAAATGAGCTGCGTATTACCGACCTGAAGTATGACAGTCGGAAGATTGTCCAGGCAAGCCCTACTGTGCCTTCCATAGAGCAAAGTGTCACGACACCGATGAGTGCTGGGGGCTCAAGCACTACCTCCATGACCTCATCGAATTGGGACATATCAAGCATTATACCAATAAGCTCATGGCTCGCAGAGAACGTAACAGATCTCCAGCTCGCCATAATCGCCATAGTGTTCAAGCTCGCTCCCATAGCAGAGGCCGTCTCAGTAACCGTTCCCGTCTTGAGCGTAGTCAACACTCGTCAGACAGAGATAACGACAGGATGATACACATGATCACATTCCAGGATGATTCTGTTACATCCTCTAGAGAAAAAAAGAGGCGTGTAGGCGCTCTCCAAGAAGTCTACCAATTCTCTTCACAGGCCGCACCTGCCCCACGCAGTTCAAGTCGTAGTTCAGGTGATATAGCTTTCACAGAGGCCGACCTCAACAAGGTTTGCCTCTCTCATAATGATGCCCTAGTAGTCCATGTCAAAATCAGCGACTGGACAGTCAAACGTGTCTTGATAGACCCTGGTAGTTCGTGTGACATCTTGTTCTATCATACCATTAAAGAGATAAACCTGCCCAAATCGGTCTTTATAGATCCAATAGCCCCTCTTTATGGATTCAATGGCTCCTGAGCTGACCCAATTGGTGGCATCATACTCCCAGTCTCCATTGGATCTAGGGAGGACAAAGTAAGCTTCAACATGTGTTTCAGCATTCTAAACATCCAATCGTCCTACAATGTCATCCTAGGACGTCGCTGGATCCATCAAATGCAAGCTATACCATCAACACTACATCAGATACTCCGCTTTCCAGGCCCTAGAGGTATGATGGAGCTTCGCAGCAACCAGCTCGAGGCTTACCACTGAAATCAGATCCTCTCATCAGTGAACAAGTTCGTTGGGCTTTCTACCCAAACCACCAGCGAGCCCACCAGCTACACGATGGCCAAAGATTTAATTGTTGAGGTCAAGTCCAAAGCACCAAAGAAGAACGCTGGGGGCTTTAGCAAAAAAGTCATTCCACCAGTCAGGACCACAGAGGTCGCCCCAGCACATATTATTCCACCAGTCAGGACCCCAGAGGTCGCCCCAACACCTGTTATTCCACCAGTCAGGACCCCAGAGGTCGCCCTAGCACTTGTTAGTCCACCAGTCCAAATCTCATAGGTCGCACCAGCCCAGTTGTCATGACCACAGAGGTCGCACCAACCCCTATTTTCGTAACCACAGAGGTCGCCCCAACTCCTGTTGCCAAGACTTCTATTCCTCAGCTCGACAAAGCATCACCCGCGACCAGCTACACGGAGGTTGCTTCAGCTTCAAAAGCACTAGTTCAAAGTAAAGAAAAGGAGCGAGTGAACCTGGGAATGGAAGACAATCCCAAGTTTGTTTATGTAGGGGATAACCTTGACCCCACACTCAAAGCACAACTTGTAAACTTTTTGTCATTGAATAAAGACGTTTTTGCTTGGTCGTACATCGATGTGCCTGGTATCGATCCTAGTGTTGCATGTCATATATTAAACGTCAACCCTAATGCTAGACCAGTTTAGCAGCGACCTAGGAAGCTATCCCTGAGATTTCAAAAAGCAATCAATGACGAGATCGACAAACTCAAACAAGTCGGCTTCATCTGGAAGGTCGATTAACCAGAATGAATCGCTAACATAATAGTTGTCCCAAAAAAGAAGTGCACAGTTTGCCTTTGTATTGACTTTACCAATGTCAACCAAGAAACACCTAAAGATAGCTTCCCTTTACCTAGAATCGACCGACTTGTGGACCAGACCTGTGGCCATGAGCTCTTGTCATTTATGGATGTATACAGTGGGTACAACCAAATCCCAATCGCTGAAGAAGATCAAGAGAAAACTTCATTCATTACTGAACAGGCGTTCTCCAGATTACGCCGAACTCAGATTAAGCTGAATCCTAAAAAATGCCTTTTTGGAGCGTCCTCCGGGACATTTCTTGGGTATCAGGTATCACAACGAGGGATTGAGGCCAATTCAGACCAGATCCGAGCGTTCTTGGAAATGCCCAATCCAAAGACAAAGAAGCAAATAAAGAAACTATCAGGAATTGTTGCAGCGCTCAACCGATTCATATCAAGGGCGTCAGACAAATGTCGACCTTTCCTGCAGCTTCTCAAAAAAGGGGAACAGTTCTCATGGAGCGACCAATGTCACCAAGCGTTCCCTACTCTCAAAGAATACTTGACAACACCGCCCATCCTAGCAAAACCAACAGATGGTGAAACGTTGGGGCTCTACCTTGCGGTGTCTGACTTTGCTATCAGTTCGGTTCTCTTCAAGGAGGACAACAACTCAGAGAAGCCGATCTACTTCACAAGTAAGACATTAACACTAGCTGAAAAGAATTACTCTTACATTGAAAAGCAGTACTCGCATTGCTATACTCTGCAAGGAAGTTTAGGCCTTATTTTCAAGTACACCCAATCAAAGTACTCACTGACCTCCCACTGAAGAAGGTCCTTCTTAAAGAAAACAAGACAACTCGCATGGCAATATGGGCGAAAGAGCTCGGGCAACATCACATCGAGTTCGTCCTACGCACTTCTCAGAAAGGACAGGTTGTTGCAGACTTTCTTGTCGACGACCTGAATTGGGAACCAGAAACAGACATCCCATCCATTAAAAAATAGGACAAGTCTAGCTGGTCACTCTTTGTGGATGGTTCTAGCAACCCTGAAGGAAGTGGAATCGGAGTCATCTTAGTATCCCTAGATGGAACTATAGTTGAGAAATCAGTTCGCATCGACTTCGCGACCTCTAACAACGAGGCGGAGTACGAAGCCCTAATTATAGGACTTAGAACGACACTACAGCTCGGTGTCCAAGAGCTAAAAGTTTTTAGTGACTCGCAACTGGTTGTTCGCTAGATTGTAACCTTTCTAAATATCTTCAAGTTGTTTATCAGTTACTTCCTTCTTTTAAGATAGCCACTATACACCACTTCTTGCGAGACGAGAACCGCCACGCAGACAATTTTGCTTATCTGGCTACTCAAACACCGAACTACGCCCCTAGACAATTACTCATCAAAGTAATTGACTGACTTGCTTACTAAGCTGAGCACATCCTGGAAATCAGCGACCTGTGCCTACTCTCTGACAATCAGATGAGTCAAACATGGATGCAGCCCATCATAGAGTACATCCAACATGGCACAGTCCCAAAAGAACATACCAAAGCCAGACAAGTTCAATATTAGGCACGTCGTTACTGCCTAGTCAACAACAAACTATTCAGAAAGTCTGCTGGCAAACCTCACTTGAGGTGCATAAGCCCAGAACAAGGTCAATTTATTTTTGCAGAAATCCATGAGGGCGAATGTGGAAACCATGCTGGAGGTCGCTCCTTGGCTCACAAAGCGATCTCCCAAGGGTACTTCTGGCCACGAATGCAGGTTGATGCCAAAAAGTTCGTACTTAAATACATCAAATGCCTGACTTTTGGCCACAATATCATCCAGCCAGCTCGCGAGTTAATTAACATTGCCAGCCCTTGGCCATTTCACATGTGGGGCTTAGATATCATGAGACCATTCATCCCACAAATAAGCACTGGCTTTCGGTTCATCTTGGCCACAACTGATTACTTTACTAAGTGGGTCAAAGCAATCCCCTTAGCTCATGTCAAAGAGTCACACGTCAGAAACTTCATTTGGACGCACATTATCACCAGATTTAGCTTGCCACACACACTGGTGATGGACAATGGTTCCCAGTTCAAGGGAAAAGTAGTCAAGGAGTTTCTAGCAAAATAGAAGATCGTTCATGCATTCTCTACTCCCCAGTATGCCAAAAGCAATGGCCAAGCAGAAGCTAGCAACAAAGCAATCTTGGAAAACTTAAAGAAAAAGATTGAAAAGAACAAGAGCCAATGACCAAATCAGTTAGAGAACATTCTATGGGCTCACCGAACTACAACTCGTTCTAGCACAGGCGAGTCACCATTTTCATTATGTTATGGCACGGAAGCCGTTATTCCTACCGAACTGACAGTCACCATGACTCGGTCAGAACTCGTCGAATCTGGACAGAATGACTCTGTCCTAGCTCGAGAGGTCGATTTACTGGAAGAACGCTGCGACCTAGCAGCCATCAAAGTGGCAGCTTACCATCAGACTCTAAAGAAGTCATATAATAAGCGAGTCAATCCTTGATCCTTTCAACCCAGTGACCTAGTTCTGAAAAAGACTCAAGAGACTCCAAACTGGCACCAACATGGAAAGGTCCTTACATAGTGGAATGAGTTGTTGACAATGGAGCATATTAGATCAAGACCCAAGAGGCAAAACTATTACCACGTCCTTGGAACACTTATTTTTTAAAGAAATTTTATCAATAAAAGTGTAATGTGTTACAATCCATGTTTCTATTTACTGCAAATTTAGGTATATTTTACTTATGTTTATTATTACAACCTACTTCGCTCAAGTTCACCAACAGACATGGAACTCGCGTTGAAAGAGCCACCAGCATATGCGAACCACAAACACTCTCATGAGTTCAAATGTTTCGCAACACGTTTTCTTAAGCTAACACGCTCTCAGTGAGCAACACGCTTTCTTAAGCTAACACGCTCTCCACAAGCAACACGTTTTCCTAAACTAACACATTCACTCGAGCTCACAGGCTTCTTAGCCTCTACAGTTCTTACTAGTTGATGACCTACAACTCTAGGATCAACTCAGTGAGAACGCTTTCCATGAGCAACACACTTTCCTAAGCTAACACACTCCTTTGAGCTCCCAGGCTTCTTAGCCCCTACATTTCGTATCTGTTATAGGCCTACAACATTAGGATACAACGACAAAATGACAAATAATATGAATAAGCATTTACACATAGGCAAAATAAGTGCATGACATAACATCCACAATTTGAACTGCCTGACCAAATTCAGGAAACCAGTTCATATATCCAACGATCTGTTGGGTCTACCCAGAAATCCAGATCGATCGGATTACAAGTTTTTTAAACCATCGAACTGCCACTCACATAGAAACCAGTTCGTTGTGTATTTTGGTAACAATAAAGACAGACGAACTGCCCAGGCAAGCCTAGGACACTAGTTCTATTGTTATGCAATTTCTCACAAAATAGAGAACCAACATAGTACTCAAAATACTTCATGACTTACAACGAAGACGAAGATATCCAACAATCATAGTCAAGCATAAGCAATAATGTGTTTCTCAGCAGGAGCAGCACTGGTTGAAGGAGTGTTACTCGCATCTCTTGGTATGACAAGTGCAGTTGTACCCAGAGCCCCATGATCTTGCTCTTCCTTTAGCTCAAAGTATGTCTCTTCTAGCATGGCATATTCTTCACATACTTGGTCATATACACCCTGCGCCTTCTGTGCAATGGCCTGACAATGCTTGGCATATTCAGTTACTACTACTAGTTTTTCCAGCATATCGATCATCGAATTGACCAGAACCGACCTCTCGTCTAAAACGTCCTGATGCTTTTTCATCACAATTTTCCGATTCTTCTTATCAGCCTCCCATGCAGCTCGCATGCTCACCAGCTTTTCTTTGGCCTTACTCACATCGCTTTCGCTAGTGTCAGCACATTAAATGGTATCCTTTAACTTATCATACCCAGCAAGGAACTACAAATAGAATAGCAATGTTATACTCGACAGCAAAGCAACAAGAAACCAGACCAGTTGAAGAGCTTACCAAACAACAAGCCATGTCCATGGTTCCCAGAGTCGTCTTCAAATCTTCATCTCCAAGCTCTGCTTTATCACCATCTAGCACAATCCCGTCCAGAAGGCAGGTCACTATAGGGGCCGAGTGGAAGCTGCAATCAGACCGCTTCACCATATGTTTCTTACCTGTCTTCCTAGTGTAGAAGAACTCGCTTCCCAGATCACCAGCACACTTTTTCGAAGGCTTAGTTGCAGCACCCTAGCTAACAATACCTTTTCCCTTACCCAACACACAACGGTCCTCAGTATTCAGATCGCCACCATCCCCATGACTAGGGGACCTGAACACTATACCTCCAGTTCGCTCGCGCGAACTAGAGGAGAAGCGACTTTCAGCTTTAGCCAGTTTGCGGCTCTTCGAGCCAAAAGCGACCGCCTTGCGTTTACCATGATCACACCGATGGCGTGGCACAAATTCAATTTCTTCCATCACAAGGGGAAAGGCTTCCCTAGCCCCTCCATCCTTAGGAGCACTTCCACGTTGCCTGACCATTGTATCTTCTACAAACAGCCTAATGTTCAGCAAGGCAATACAAAGGCAAACCTTTTTTCTTCAAAAAAGAAGGGTAAAGAATGAAAGAAATTTACCTGAAACTAGCAAAGAACAAGGACAAGAACCATGGAGAACAACTTGGAGAAGAGGTAGAACAAATACCCTCAAACTTCTCACAACAGTTCATTTTATGGTCAAATTGTGTCCCTTCCCAAGACACACCATAAATGCATTTAAACGCTCAATGCCTTTTCCATTTCCACAAAGTTGGGCGGTTATCATTTTTGGCTCTCCAACTGTTCATATTCCCGCACGTGCCACGTGAGTGGTAAGGGCCCCTCTCAATAGCACGCTATGAAATGGAGAATGCTTCCTACGAGCAAGACGTTCACCTGATTTCCCAGCCTACACAACCTTAGTACCTCTCGCTATTCGAGACCTACAATGCTAAAATCGAGTAAAGAGTATGACGCTCAATCTTACCAGGGGGTCGCATACACAGCCAGCCAATTACAACAACATCAAGAATGTCACATTCAAAATATCAATGAACTAAGCAAATGGAAGAAACAGGTATTTCATAAAGACAAAAGAACGAACTGCCCGGCCAACCACATGCCCCAGTTCGTCCACTAACCAAGCTGCTGAGTCTACTTAGGAAATCCAATTCGGTTAGCCAAAGTTCATCACAACCCGAACTCCACAGAACAATCCGGGAAGACAGGTCGTCCAAAGTACAACACAGATAAACTTACTAATTAAGGCGAATTGCCCAGGTTACCCTAGGAAACCAGCTCTATTATTTTAGGCTAAAGACCATACAAAAGCAGTCACTTACAATAGAATTACTAAACAAGATGTTCAAAACTTTCACTGTGGAACAAGTCCAACACTTGAGAGGAGACAGGGTCTACGGAGGTCGCAGCCGCCGAATCAGTAATGGTCATTTCCAGGTCGCCCACAACCTGAGGCAGATCAGCCGAGACACCAACAGTAGAGGAAGGCACTGCTTCAAAAGCATTACTAGCATCTTCGAGCGAGTCGTTCCTTCGACCACCCAAAGCCCCACATTTATGCTCCTCTAGCAGCTCTTCATATATTTTCTCCAACTCCTGCAGGTCCAGGCGCATGTCATCATATGCCTCTTTAGCTTGCATCGTGACACTTTTGCACTTATCAGCGAAGTCGTTTGCCGTGGTCAGTTTTCTCTACAGATCATCCACCTCATTGATAGCTACCGTCTTCTCTAGAGTCACCGACGTGAGCTGCACCTTCAAAACATCCAATTCCTTCTTCTCAGACTATTACACTTCTCAAAGGGTCAACAATTCATCCTTCAAGGACTCAACCTCCGTCTTCTCCATTTCAGCAATCTGAGCTGCTATTTTCAACTTTTGGTACCCAGAAATGACTTGCACCAGTGAGATCACGCCGTAGCATCATTACCAAGCAACAATATAAAGCAAAGCAAAGAAAAACCAACCACAACAAAATAAGTAGTTACCAAGCAGTACACCTTATCCATTTCCCTCAAGTTCTCTTCCAGTTCCTTCAAATCTAAATCTTTCCTATCACCATCTAGTGCCATTCCTTCTAGTAAATAAGCCGCTATAGGCGCGGACTTATAGCTATAGTCCGACCTCTTAACAAGCTGTTTCTTACCAGAAACCTCATCTACATACACCAAGTTGCACTCTAGATCTTCTCTCCTAGTACTAGAGTGACCCTTGCCAGTCTCCCTAACAGCTGTCTTTCCCTTCACCTTACCAGCAGTAGTCCCCACAACCTTAGTCGGCGCGACTTCAGTGGTCCCATGGCCCATAACGCTACCAAAACCGACCTCATCCCTTGACCTCGAGCTACGAGCTGTCTTCCCACCAATTCGCCCGCCACCACCAGATCCCGAACTACCCCCCAATACGATCTCAGCCGCTATCGCAACCTTGGCAGCCCTGGGCTCAGGCTCATCAACCTTCCTCTTCAGCAAGCGACTCCACTCATGCAGAACAATAGAGAAGTCATTCAGATCATAGGGTGCGCTCTCATGCCCCCTCCCACCTCTAGTTCTAGAGCCCCCAGCACCACCCGCAGATCGCCCATGCCCAGGACGGTTCCTTCGGCTATCTTCCCTAGTCCTAATGTTGTTGTTCTCCCTCTCCATGCTAGAATAAGTAGATAGTTCATGATCAACTTGGCCCCGAGCCCTCTTCTTTTGTCTCCTTCTTTTCGCCCTGATATGGCGACCTCCCCTTTCAACGAAGTACTTTGCTACTTTAGGCAGTATCTCTCATTTTTCAGCTCGCGATAGCTTAGCAAACCTTTCTATCACCCCACGCTCAGTTTTCCATTTAACCACGACTTCTGCAAAAACAAAACAGATACATGTCATATACCAGATCAACACTCAAATTGTCCACACAAAACACCAACACCCACCAGAAAAGTTGCAAACCCTAGTGTATACGCCAAATCCCTTGACACAGAAATTCCCAATTAACAACAATGGCCTTCTCTCCCAAGACTCGTTACTTACACCGTCTAACATGCTAGACTTCATCATTCGTGTTTGCAAGCTAAAGTTATTAGCCCATGATCGCTTCACAGAGAAGTGCTCAATAATGTCCTCAGCTTCAATGCGATATGCACCACTCCCGTTCAGCAGGTCAAACACCCTAAACAACCTCTAGGTATTGCCAACGAACTGGCAGGGCACTTTCTCACAAAAATTCAGAAACTCACAAACCAGCTTTGAGAACAGTATATTCATCCCCGCCTTCAGCTGCTCCTTGCAGATAACTACCTCGTAGTTCGCTGGCACGAACGTCTCACTAAAAACCTCATCGTCCTCTGCCAGTTCGTGTATCTCCAAGTCGTTCACTTTTATACCATATACTCTTTTTAGATTATCAAAAGCTTTCACAGCTCGTCTATCTACTATCCTAGGGTGTAAACCACTAGAGGTTGATGTTGCACCATAGTTAGAGCTACTCTCTACAGCCACAACAGTATCAGGTTCAACCTCCTCCTTATCACTCTCAAACCCAACAGATTCTTCTCTCTTTTCCTCAACATCATCCCAACCCAGAGAAACCTCGTGAATCTCATTAGATCACGTGTCATCAGAATCAGACATCTTCCTCTCACAACTCAAGAATACCACAACAATAAACAAAACAAACGACCTAAGAACTCAACATAAAACCAAGGATAAAGCAGCGATATGAACAACAATGGTAGAAAACTAACCTGAAAGCTCTCGGTGTTGTGTTTTTCTGGCTCTTTAGATTTCCAGAATTGGTTTTATGTAACGAACCCTTCGGTTCCCGAGGCACATCATGATTATACCCTAAACCCTGGCCCACACGTCTACTAAAAACCTGTCTTTTCAAAATCCCGAAAAAAAGCGGCAACATATTTTCCTCTTCAACTGCTCAGATTCTCCCACGTGTCAATCATGTGCCTTCTACAGTTCAACACCAGTTCGTTATACTGCAAGGAACAATCTCTCCAAAGCGGCGGATATTTCTATTCACAAGCGTTCGCCTCCTCACATATGCTAGCCACACGCCATCGTTCTTTCTCAGCAGATCACTTCTCTGTATAAAGCGACCTACTGAGATGGCGCTGTGTGAGGGACTAATATTCACATCTAATGAAGATCAGGCGCACGTCCAACATAAGCAGAAATATCCTACCGACCTCATGTCCTCGTCCTCTGAGCTCGCTTCATAATCAGCTCGCCTCATGTAGGTGGTCCACTTCAACTCGTACTACAAGCAACGACATCATCACTCGATCTAAGATGTTCATCCTACCAATTCGCTCCAGAGGGACACAGGTCGCATGGTCGAACTCACGCAGAATGTTTCATCTCATGACATCATCCATCTTCTAGATGCAATCATTACTAAAGATATACTTACACAAGCCATTACAGCAAATTATGAAGCACTGTAACCACTCCCCATCATTACAAAATTCCTACCAACACCATTCATACACTCCTTCTCAATCTCAACCTTATATCTATGCTTGTCAGTACACATGTTGCATGGATCCACAGGATCAACAACTATAAATACCCCCTACATGAACTACGTCAGACCTGATTCTACTCTCCCCCTAGAAGTGAGAGATAGATACGTATGCAGTTCGCTCAATAACGAACTCGGTCTTTCCTATCTCCAAACTCATTCTCCCCCTAATTACATTTGTTAGGTTGAACTAAATCACGCCTTTACATCGAGTGCTTCTTCATAATGATGCAGCGTATATACAAAAGTTTCGTCTCGTAATTGGGCACTACTACTTTCTTGCGTCTTGTGATATCTGTGATGGGTCTCAGCTCGTGTTAATGCATGGATTTCCTCAATTATAAGGCATAAAGTTCGAGAGCTGGTTCTTGATGTTGGTTGGATAAAAAACTTCAAATATCCTCATAGTCTTTTTACTTGTGATTCACTGAGATTCTTGAAGATTGAAAGCTCTACTATGAAGATTCCCACATCAAGTTTGTTTTCATGCCTCAAGGTCTTGTGTTTTTATGATCTTCGGATTTCTTGTGATGAAGGAATTCAGGAAGTCCCTTTTAGTTGTCCTAACCTTGAGGAGTTTGAGATGGTAGGATGCCAATGGGTGAAGATCAAGCCTGTCATAATCTCTGCTTCCACACTAAAGGCATTGACAGTAAATGATACAGACAATGATGAAACTGATAATGGTTATGAGATGAAGGTTTTTGCAAAGAGTCTCTTATCCTTGGTCTTGACAAGCAATTTATCATGTAAACTACAAGTTCGGAGGTGACGTCAATCCTAAAACACAATCAGGGATTGGTCTTGGAAGCATATACTTCGAGTTTATAACAAGACAAGATTAACTTTGCAGGCCACAATCAATCTGTGCAAATTGTTTGTGTTCGTACTGTTTTCGGTGTATGTAACATTGTAACCAGGGTGGCCAGTTTAGTATCACATGGTAGGTCTATTTAGACGGTATGATTACTATATTGTGAAACTCTCTTATTTGTTTTTATGCCATGAACAAAATCTGAGTTTGAGATTTGAAGATTATCGGAAAAGAAGAAATAGTTCGAAATTTGGAATGGAAGGACAGTTATGACGAAAACGGCTATAATGTTTTGCTTGATGATCGGATTCACAATCCGCTTTTTGCGTTAGAAAGCTAACTCAGAGATGTTTCCAAGGGTGTATGGTTTGAAGCCTAATTCGTCTAGAGCTGATTCAGGTTTACAGATCTTTATGAGATAATTTTCAGCCGAATAGCGAAACATGATAATCCGATTTTTCAATCGGATAGGTATCGTATTCCTTACCAAATCTCTGAAATTCTTTGTTTTATATTGTGAGATGTATTAAAACATATAATTACATGCTAAGGTTTTCAATTTAAGAAAGTTTAAAACCTAAGACTATATGTTCTAGTTATTTATCTTGTCAATATGTTGTGGCACTGGGTGTTGATTAACATGCATTGATTTTTTTTTTACTAACTAGATATAATTGTTTGAGATTAATTTCTCTTTTGTACACATATAATCACCAAATTTAGTGTCTCTGTTGGTAAGAGATATGCATGTAAGGAGATATTGAAGTTTGTTGATCCCATATCAAGTAGTAATGGAGCTACACCTATATTGATATAGAGCCCCACATCTTAGATGAGGTTCAACTGAGGTTTGGGCTAAGTGATGGATAGGGTTGGGGAAAGTATCAGGCTTGGGTGAGAGATCTGTGAGGATCCATGTATGGTCCCTAGGACTAGCCCTGGTCATGCCTGACTAGTGAGACATAGCCGATGGTTCGGTTAGACCAGTTTCGGTCCAAGGTAGACATTGTTAGGTGTATAGACCGAATTGGATGTTGTTGATCTTAATAATCTTATACACCTACTTACATGATTTCTTGTTATGTTAATGTTTAGCATGATAGATTATGTCATATTAATACGAAATATGTTAAGAACATGAGCATACTTGGTTTAATTCTTAATTTGAATGATGATGATTTTGTATACAGTAAATCTTGCACTATCGCCAAAATCACAAAGAATCCCCATAAGTAAGTTGAAAGAAGTACAAATCTGTTAGACTTGGTATATACTGATATTTGTGAGCTTGAAGGTGTTCTGACTAGAGGTGGTAAAAGATATTTTATTACTTTCATTGATGATTTCTTGAAGTTTGCATATGTTTATTTGTTGAAGAATAAAAGTGATGCTTTTGATGCTTTTAAAACTTATGTACTTGAGGTTCAAAATCAACATGATAGAAACATTAAAGTAATTCAAAGTGATTGAGGTGTTGAATATGGTTATGCTGATTTTAATCCTTTTCTTGCAATCACATGATATTATTCATGAGATGACAGCTCCTTATTCACCTGAAATGGATGGAGTAGCTGAACGTAAGAACAGAACACTTAAGGAATTAATTGTTGCCATGTTGCTTAGTTCTAGAGCCCCTTCAAATTTGTGGGTGAAACTGTTTTGACTGTATGTTATATATGTGCTAATAGAATTGCATGTTAATTCTAAGACAAAGGTTACACCCTTATGAGCTATAAAAGAACAGGAAACCTAATTTGAGTTATTCCAGAATATGGAGATGTCTAACTTTTGTAAGGAAGTATGATCCCAAAATCTCAAAGCTTGAGAGTAAGAATTTTGAGTGTGTCTATTTTTTAGGCAATACTATGGATAACAATGCCTATATTTTTCTAGATATGAAAAGTAATATTTTTGTTGATCATCTTATGCTGAGTTTCTTGAAGATAAATTTTACTATTTATCTAGAAATAGTGGGGGTATTATCCTCAAGGCCCCTAATATTGATGTTTCTAACACTGATTGCATGATAGGATCATGGACATAGAAGATCAATCAGGAGGATATAAAAGAGCTTAGGGTTATTAAGGTCTTGGGACCCGACTTTTTCACTATACTTTGGAAGGAGATCCCTCCTCCATTAAAGAAGCTCTCACATCTTTTGATTTCGAGTTTTAGAGAGAAGTCATTCAAGTGAGATTGATTCTCTCATGGAAAACAAAACTTGGAAACTTGTTGATTTGCCTATTGGTTGTAAAACTATAGGAATCAAATGGGTTTTAAGAAGAAAGTTTAAAACCAATAGTTCAGTGGACAAGTTTAAAGCAAGGTTTGTTATCAATGGCTTTAGACAGAGAAAGAACTTTGATTTTTTTTGACACATATTCACCTGTTACATGGATAACATCTATTAGAGTATTATTTTCTATTAATGCTGTTCATAATCTTGTTTTTCATCAGATGGATGCTAAGATAGCCTTTTTAGCTAAACGGGGATTTAGAAGAGGAGATTTACATGGATTAGTCAACAGGTTCTGTGGAACCAAGTAGTGGTAAAAAGGTATGTAGATTACTTAAGTTACTTTATGGGTTGAAACAAATACCTAGACAGTGGCATGAGAAGTTTGATAACTTAATCATTACCAGTGGGTTCAAGATAAATGAAAGTGACAAGTGCATTTATTATAAATATTTTGATGGGATATATGTGTTATCATATGCTTATATGTTGATGATCTACTAATCTTTGGTTCTAATTTACATGTTGTGAAAGAGACCAATAACCTGTTATCTTCTAACTTTGATAAGGACTTAGGTGAGGCTGATGTAATGTTGGGAATCAAAATTACAAGACCATCTGATGACATATGGTTGGATCAGTCACACTACATTGAAAGTGTTGAAGAAGTATAACTACTTTGATTGCATGACTGTTAGTACTCTTTTTGATCCCTATGTTAAATTATTTGCAAATAATGGTGAACTTGTGAATCATAAGGAACATGCAAGTATAATTGGTAGTTTGAGATATGCTACAGATTGTATAAGACCTGACATTGAATATGCAGTAGGTGTTATTTGCAGGTACACTAGTAGGCAATAGATTCGGATTAGAACATCCTTTAAAAAGACTCTGAGATCACCAGTGTCTATGTGTTTAGCATTGGTGGAGGAGTTGTATCTTAGAAGTCTAAGAAACAGACCATTATAACATAGTATGATATAGAGTCTGAGATTATTGCTTTGGCTAGTATGAGTGAAGAAGCTAGTTGAGTACAAGGTCTTCTTACTCATATATTAGTCTAAGATAGACGGTATTAGTTACAATGATACTTTGTTGATATCATTATAGCTATTATTGGGAGAGCCCATATTATTTTGATTTTGTAAGATCTGAAGATAACCTTGCAAATTCACAAACCAAAGCTCTGGCCAGAGATAAGGGTGGATTGCTCTACTAGCATGGGACTGAAGCCAATTGAAAGATAAACATCTATGATGGTAACCCAACCTAGGGACTGGAGATCCCAAGAACTAGGTTCAAAAGGAAGAACATGTCATAGAATGTTGGTGATAAGTCATGCATTGTTGTTTATTAATCATTCCATGCTTGATTAATAAAATGCATGATATCCTGAAGCGATTACATAGGTTGAGTTTTCTGGGAAAACTCTTAATGAAGTTTTATGGTCCTTATGGGTGGAGTGCATAGCTACATGAGCACTCTTGATAGACTCACCTAGTGAATGTGAAAGTACAGGCCGCTTTCTATGAGAATGAGGGATGATTCTCTAGATCATTCATGAATCTAGGAAGAGAGCACAAGGCCTTTAATGTGCAGGACATGAAAGAAGAACACTGGATGTGTTATGCATGATTATAACTTATTGTATACTCAAGACCTAAGTTTAAGACTTAGTCACTTATGGCTCTTATACTTTGAGTAATTTTCACTACGTAAAGGTTTAAGTCTTGGACACCTTCATCTATGTATAACATGTTGAAACTGATATTGATTGCCCTTAAATATATTTTATATTTTGTTTTTATCAAAAATAAGTGGGGGATTGTTGTGTTATTTTGTATAAAACAATTGGCTCATGGCTCGTGGCTTGAGGCTTGGGCTTGGGCTCTTTGATCCCTGATAGAATGAAAATTAAGCTTTTACTCCTACTTACGCTAAAGAGACTAGGAAGAAGTAAACTATAATTTGCATGTCTTTTTATATCAAAGTTCTACTCTCAATTATCGTGTAATTAAACTAGAGTAAAAATTCATTCCACTCTTAATTGCTTAGATAATAACTAATTCCACTAATAATGAATAATTAAACAACATGAGAGTAATGATTCTAAATATAACTAATATGGTGAAAACTAATATTGAATATATTATAAGTTAAACTAGGGCAAATAAATATTAAGATGTAAATATGAAGAAGGAATTATGTGAATATGAAGAAGGAATTAGGGAGATTTGAAATCCACCTTGATTAATCCCTAACATGCTAGTATAGAGTTTGTTGTAACCCTAATCTTTATGTTTTCACACAAGGTTCAATATAAAGGTTAGGTTTTTTTATCCTTAATTATTTATGGTATCTCTAGCCAACTAATAATTAGCATGAGAGGAAGTTGAAATCCATTCTCATGGTGAATGAACTACCCTCTAGTTTAGGTTTATTTTAATTATTGCTAAATAGAAAACCCTAGACTTGAAGCTCTTTAATATAACTATTCTATACTAACATATCAAATTTTCATCAAAACTTCAATCAAATCCCTCTAATAGAGGTTTAGCTATGGTTCATTAGACTATTATAGAAAAAATAATAATAAGAAGAAGACATAATTAAAGGAATACTTGTATTAAAATAACTTGGATTGTATTAACGGTGGCTAGGCTAATAAACATAAACTAGGTTTTGACTAAAGAGAAGAGGTAGGAGAGTGTTAGAGTTTTGCCTTAGTCCTCTTTATATAGGAGATGGCTAGGTTTATAATTTCATGCATGGGCTTTGGAGCTATGTTTTGAGCCACTAAATCAAGCCCAAAACCTAATTACTTAAGTCCAAAAAGGGTTTCTCTGCTGGAAATTGTTGCAACAACCTTTTCATCAACTTTTAATCCTCTTATTGGATCAAGGCCTAGACTATTAGAAAGCTCTTTCCGAGCTGGTCGTTTTGACATATAATAGGCCCAATTCCGAGGTCTGAGTCTAAAGATACGGCCTGCGGAAGTTTTGTTGACTTTTATGCTCTATTTCTGCCCGCGTTGACTTTGACTTTTCAGCTTTGACTGGGCTTTAAAAATGCTTTTTCTTCTTGAAACTTGGGCTTTAACCATAGAACTTCTTAGCAACTAATTTTTGCTCATTTCTCTTGCAAAAATGACATATTTCTTCACATAATTGACTCTAAGACCTGAAATACACAAAAGTACGTAAACAGTACTAACTCTTATTTATTATAAAACATAATTGGTTTAAATGTAATATTATTAAGAGGTTAAAACTACAGTTTTGGACTCTTATCAATCCCCTTATCTTCTTTTTGGTAAACTATTTCCTGATAGGTTTGGAAACAGAATTGGATATGTATTTGGAAATAGAAACGTATTGGGCTAGTGGACTCCAATCCTTATCGAGAAAACTAAAACAGTTCCCAACCAAATCGGATCTACTAGTGCTCCACGTTTTTCCTCTATATATATGCCTCTTATAGCAGCCTATATAGTATCCGAAAAATCTTATTTTATATTCTAAACTACATTTTTGGGCAGTCAAAATATCAGTCTCGTTGTTCGTCCTTTTCTTCTTTGGTTTGTATGTAGTAAACAGAGAAGAGTAATAACTAGCTGTTATATCTTGGAGGTTGACGCGGTCTGTCTGTATAGAGAAGAACATACGCGAAACAATCTTAAAGAGAGCGTACCGATCCGTGCCTCAACCTTCTTATATTCACTGTTTGTTCTTGTTGCAGAAATTATATTCTAATATAATGCAAACTTGAAAACTTGAGTCCTAGCAAAGACTTTTGCCTCATTTTTACTGGTACAGTACCTCATGGCTTGTTCCAGCCATTCTTTCATAAATGTACCTTGTTCTGGGATTCTAATACAACTCAAAGCTAAAAACCTATAGAAAATATTGTACCACATTATTGGTGCAGTTGGTGTTACTTCAACTCTTCTTTCCTAGTTCATTTTCCCTCCTTTTTCTTCAGAACAAAACAAAATACAAACTCAGGAGGAGCCCCCAAAGTCCAATACCCAATAATAGGATTATTATGAGGAATCCATTGGGCTAAACGAAGGGCTTCCAAAACTCCCTATTAGCAAAACAACATTGCTACTTATTAGAATATGTCCTATATGTAAAGTCCCACGTTTCTATAAGTGTGGACATCTATATCTAGTAGTTTCTGTAGGTGATTTTCTGAGTATCCCGTGATCTTCCTTTATGTGTTGTGATTAGGAACATCTTTCTTAACAGAGAAGGGATGAGATGATTTTGAGTTCAGGGTTGAACCGCCTGGCGGCTGCCTATGTATCTCCTTGTTTATTTAGAAGAATCAAACCCTATTTTGCATAGTTCCTAAGAGTGAATTCCTATGATTTATATAGGAAAATCTTTAAGAGTCCTAGGGTTAGGGTTAACCTCACCGCTTGTGAGTTCCCCCATCTTTGGACTCTGCCTTTCTATTAGGAATCTTCTCCTTATGAAAGTCTAAATCTAGACCATATCTTATTAGAGACAGGTTTCCTTGTTGATCATAATATCCCATCGTATATGGGAAGATTATATCTAAAATATAACTCTTGAAGATATGTCATTACGATTCCTTCCTTATCATCAAAGATCGCCTTCTTCAGTTTCCTTCTGTTTAGGAACTGTCTATATCAGTTCCTAATGACTTGGAGAACTGTTGTTGCTTACTAAACACTCATGATAAACACGAGATCACTTATTCATAGAACTGATCTGATGGCTCTCGTCTCATTTTGGACATCTATGGTCCTGGGTCATTTCCCTCCCACGTGTCATTTAGTTAGTGGTGGGAAATCCCCCTACAGATGCCCCCTATCGTGTCATCTAGCACGTGGGCGCTTGAAGTGACACTACTTTTGGGCGCGAGAATCTTTTTCTTAAATAGTTGTCAGAACTGCTTATGGGCTCAACTAATTAATGCTTTTGAAAAGACGGCTCGAACAAACACGCCGTTTCCCAAAAAAGGTAATGATGACAGTTCTATCCTGAAAAGATGCAATGCTTGGGCTAATTGTAACCATCCATCTTATTTGTATATAAAGGATCTGGTGAGAGAACCATCATTATCTTTTTCGCTACCTTTGCCCTGTATACTGAACCCTTTGATCTCCCGTTAGGGTTTAATCAAAACTTCAAACTTTCTTTATTTTTGATCATGAATCCTAATTGGTCACTTATAAACTTCGGGGATTTTTCTTCCTTGGAACTGATCCGAGAGAAATTTCACATCCTTGCCGATATTGGTCTTGAGTGGGGGGGATTGTCTGATTAGTTGGCCTACAAGGAAGTAGCGCTCATCATAATTGGTCAACTTAGGGCCGGACTCATCCTTCCCCTCCACCCACTGTTAATTAAGAGAATGTCTGATCAACTTCAATCTTGCTCTAGGTCAGGCAGCACCCCTGTTCTCCAAAATTGTCATGTATTCTGCCATACTGGCAAAGAAACATGGATTCGTTCTAAATCGTTGGGTGTTTGGGTATTTTTATGAGGTCCGCCGTATTCGGGACCAATCTTACTACTACCTCAATACCAGAGACAAGAATTCTCCTATCGTCTTTTTCGAGGGGAAGCAGAGTGACGAGGGTTGGCCTGATCATCACATTCGAGTGTAGGGTGATGCATGGGATGTTCGTCCTCTAGATGCTAATGGTGAGCCAGTGGGATTCCTGTTCCCAGAAAACACACTCATGCTCCAACCAGTAAGTCTATTTTCTCATGAATTTTACAATCATCATAAGAGTTTTTCGACTGAGTTCTTTTACTATTCTTCCTTAGATGAGTCTTCCCCCTGGAACCAATTAACTGCAACTGATGCTGCTATGGTGGACTTCATCAAGAAGATCCCCAAGGATCAGAGGATGCCCTGGGTAATAGTTCCTGATCCCACCCATCTCTTTGAATATTTCAACATGTCTACTGAAGAACTGCTGACACTTGCCCCCGGCTTTTCCCCTTTTGGTATACATATTGTAAATTCTGGGCGCACAGTACTTCCTCCTCCTGTACGTGGATCAGGATGCTGGTCTTCTTCCTCCTCCAGTTCAGGATGAATCCTCTTTGAGTACTAGAAGGAGAGGAAGCCGCAAAGACAAGAGTTCTGTGGAAACCTCTGGTGATGCTGCAACATTGGGTTCAGTTCAGGAGCTTGATGTCAGTGACGATTGTGTGATCACTGGCAGGAGGGGCTCTGAACTGCCTCATAAACTTCTGGCTGCTAGCAATTTCAAGAGGGAAGTACGTGCGTTCAATCGTTCAAAGTTGAAGAGAGCTGATCCTGCTCTTGCTTCTGAGGTTGCCCCATCAGGTAAAAGAATGAAATTTTGCCCTTTATTTGTGGATGAAAAAACACTTTTCAAGGTTCTTGTGTATATTCCCCATTCTGGTAAGTCTTTTGAGAATGTAGTTGTACCCCCTTCCAGTTCCAGACCCTCCCATAGGTTTTTAATGTGCTGGTGACTTTGTACCTTTGACTATTGATCCTTCCCTCCCCGATGATCAAAAAAGGAAGGGCATTGCTGAGACAACTATTGTAACTATTTCTCTCCCCCCTCTTCGATTTGGAGATAGGTGGGGGGTGAGTAACGACATTCCCTTCTCGCCATAATCTCCAGATTCTCCTGAAAGGGAGATGATCGTGGAGATGAGGCGTTGGGACCGAACTGATGAGCTTCCCATCACCAACAAACACTTGGTTAATGATATTGATATTGTGATTGGAGTTCTGGAAGCTACGTGACTTCCTGTTGATAAAGCTGAAGCCAACATGGCTGGTAGTCTGGATCTGTCATTTCACGTACAGATCTGCCGTTTATCTTGCCAAGGTAAGACTTCCTTCTCTGTACAATGTTCTGTTTCCCTCATTGTGTTACTTACACATCCTGTATTCTTTTTCAGTTAACTAGTGAATAACTTCTTGGCTATGAAAGAACCAATCATTGCAACTTCAGCCAATACAGCTGCCGACGACATGGCCAATGGCGAGCTGAACTGGGCAAGAGAGGCTGTTGAGAAAAGAGCTGAGGAACTGCAAACCCAGGTAGACTAACTTTTGGCTAAGGAGAAGAAGTTAGACACTGGTTTTAGGAACATGAGAGAGACCATTGCCAACCTCTGAAACTCTCTAGACAAAGCCCAAAGGGGAGCTGCTGAGGTTGCTTCTTGGAAAGTGAAATTCTTGGAACTGCGTTCTCAATTCATCACTCTGCAAGCAAACCATGACCAAGTCCAGGGGGAGCTTCACCATAGGAATACTAAAATGAGAACCCTTGTCCAAGCCATTACTTATGCAAATGAAGTCATGACAGGCTATGAGAGGGATCTCAAGGAGAATGGTCTACGTTCTGAAAAGAAGGTTGGTGATCTCTTGACAGAGACCTCTGAGTTCTATTCCAAGGTGGTCTAGGAGGTAAAGAACAGGTTAGCTGAGAATGTTATTCGTTTTGCTCTGAGAGTACTTAATGTTTCTAAAGACTCTTTCAATGCATCTAGACAAGTTAAGTTTGAGGAGGCAATTGAGACTACTGGGTATGTTTCTTAGGTGGATAATTAGGGGTGGGTAACCAACCCTTTCATCTTGTTTCCTGACCTGAATACCAGTATCTCAGCGATTCAGAATGAACTTATGCCTGATGCCTCCTCATCCTCTGAAGAAGATACTGATGATGATATGCCTCCCGTTCAGCTTCCTTTTTTGCATGTGCCCATTTCAGGTGAATGTTCTGTTAAGCCTTCAACCGTCCTATACAATCCAACCACACAGTCAGGTCCAGGAGTTCTTGATGCTGGTGCAGCAGCAAGTACTGATGCTGAACCGAAGTTTGATTCTATCCCTACTCAATAGGCTAAATAGGTTAAAATGAGGCATAACCAGAATTTGATCAGGATATCATGGGGGCCATCCAAGTTTAACCGTAACTAAAAGTTCGATTGTAATAGAGAAACAATGTGCCAGAGGAGCCATGTGTCTATGCGAAAGTAATTGGGTTTCTTGAGCACAACACTGTGTTTAATAACGATAGGTCCTGTTTATTTAAAATATAAATAGATTATCGCCAGAACAACAGTGGGGGAGTCTTCCTCAGCGCAATCATGCCGATATAATTCTAGGTCGATGATTGCGTGCTAGGATCTTGATCTAACCCAGATTTTTCCAGCAACCCCCATTTTTTATGTTATGAGAGCTCAAGGAACTGGCATACAGCTCGGGCTCTCAAGAAGACTATCTCTGGTTCCAAGTCAAACTGGAATACAATTTACTAAACAGTTAGTGTGGTTAGATTCCCTAAAGGCTTAACCCATCGAGGATAATCTCAGTCTGAAAGAACTGGCGTGCAGTTCAAGTTGTATGGGGATGAGAAAGGAACTGACATACAGTTCAACTTCCCCAAACTCAGTATCACTGGTCCCAAAGCAAATTGACATACAATATTCTTGAACAAATAGTGAGAAGATAATTTCCTAAAGGCTTAGTCCATTGTGGATAATAAATAAAAAACTGACGCAAGGAATAAATTTGATTGTAAGGTGAGGAAGTTTATTGATAACTGGAGAGAATAAGCAATACATAAAGGAGCATGAACTAACAATTTATTGATAGTACTTGCGAAGGTGCTCTGCGTGCCATGGTTTGACAAGAACGTCCCCTTCAACAGTATGTAAATACTAAATAGTAAAAACCAGTTCGGCCAACCTTGTCGATGATGTATGGTCCTTCTCAGTTGGGCCCAAGCTTGCCATTATGCTCTGGGATCTCAAGCAAAACCAGATTGCCAGATTTGAAAGCTTGAATTTGGACCCTCTTGTCGTATGATATTTTCAAAATCTGCTGGTTAGCAGCTAAACGCAATGCTGTGCCTTCTCCCTTTTCATCTAGGAGATCCATTTCCCTGCATAATAATTCCTTATTGTCGAGGGTGTGCACAACGTCTAATTTTCTGAGTGGGAGATATTAGTTCGGGAGGTATGATAGCTTCAATTTTGTAGGTCAGTGAAAATAGAGACTCACCAGTCGATCGTGTGGGTGTAGTTCGGTATGCCCATAGGACCTTAGGTAGTTTCTCAACCCATAAACCCTTTGTGTTATCTAATTTGCGCTTCATGTTATCCAAAATAACCCTATTAAAGGCCTCAGTCGGGCCATTCACAGAGTTCCTTGACCAGTCTGCTAGCGAACTGTTGCCCATTATTTGAGATGATGACTTTGGGTATGCCAAACCTACAACCTACAGAAAATGTTGTTCCAAATGAAATTTCTGACGTCTTGTTCTCGAATAAAGATGAGGGGAACTGCTTCTATCCACTTGGTGAAGTAGTCCATCACGACTAGTAAGAATCTGATATTGCCGGGAGTGGTTGGCAAGGGTCCCACAATGTCAATTCTCCACTGTGTGAATGGCCATGGGCTGGCCAATGGGTGCAGCTCTGTCACTGAAACATGGATAAGCGGAGCATGTCGTTGGCACTTTTCACATTTGTAGGCAAATTGTGCATCTTTTTTTATGTAAGGCCAAAAGTACCCTTGCCTTAGGATTTTGAGAGCGAGTGTTCTGCCCCCAGCATGGTTGCCACAAATTCCTTCGTGAACCTCCCGCATGACCTGTTCAACAAGGTCTGGGGAGAGACATTGGAGATGAGGTCCTAGGAAAGACTTCTTGTAAAGATCATCTCCAATGAGGGTGAATCTTGCTACCTTTAATTTGCTAGCAGACACCTTGCTGTGTTCTTATCATCTAGGAGTGTCCCGTCCTCGAGGTAAGACTTGTATGGATCCATCCAATTTGGTATGGTGGCTGGAATAACACAAACTGTTGTAACAGTGGGTGTTTGGATGCTAGGTTTGTCCTGGAACTCTATAGGAATGGAGCGAGACTCGCTGTTGCCCAACATTAAGGTAACTTATGCCAAAGCATCTGCGTGTCGATTTTCTGATCGAGGCAGCTGATAAAACTGAATATTCTCAAACTTGCTCTGAAGACTACCAGCTCTAGGTATTTAGCCATTCGTTCATGTCTGGCCTCATAACCTCTATCAACTTGAAACACAACCAACTGTGAGTCACTAAAAACTGTGAGGTGTGTTAAGCCCAGGTCAACGACCATTGTGAGGCCAGCAAGTGTCTCCTCATACTCTGCTTCATTGTTATAGGCATCCCAACCTAACCGGATAGATTTCTCTAGTCGCATGTTGTCAGGAGTAACTAACACAGCTCCAACTCCTGAGCCTCTATCATTCGAAAATCCATCCACAAACAGTCGCCATCTAGAACGCGGCTCCTAAGGGCCTGGATGGGTAATTAGAGATTCAGGTAGGATGCTATCATCTGAACTGGAGAGTGTTGAGTCGTATCCAATGTAGGTTATTGGGAAATCTCCCAAGAATTCTACTAGTGCCTGACCTTTCTCTGAGATTCATGGGACGTAGATTATATCATACTCTGAAAGTTGCATGGACCATTTAGCTAACCTTCCTGACCTGTTCGACCTTTCCAGAACTGATCATAACTGATATTCTGTGATTACTCTGATAGTGTGGGACTGGAAGTATGGTCATAACTTCTCTGCCGCAAAAACAAGCTAAAGCGACTCTTTCGAGTTTAGGGTACCTTATTTCTGCCGGTAAGAGCGTTTGGCTCAAGAAATAGACAAGTTTTTTAACCTTTTTTTCGTCCACACGTATTAGTACTGAACTGATACCGTAGTTAGATGAAGAGAGATAAAGACCCAATATTTCTCTCTCAACTAGTTTGGAAAGGATTAGTGGTGCTCCCAGGTACGTTTTGTGTTGATCGAATGCTTTTTGGCATTCTTCCGTCTATGCAAATGAGGTATTTTTTTGCAGTAATTGAAATAGAGGTTTGCACTTATCTGAACTCTTAGAGATAAACCTGCTCAGAGTTGCTAACCTGCTTGTAACTTTTTGAACTTCTTTCATGTTTTTAGGTGAAGACATTTCTATGAGCACCCGGATCTAATCTGGGTTTGCCTCAATTCTTCGCTTAGTAATCAGATACCCTAAAAACTTCCTTGATGAGATAGCGAAAGCACATTTCGTCGGGTTGAGTTTCATGCGATACTCTTGGAGAATGTAAAATGCACGTTTCAGGTGGGAGAGATGATCTCTACATCTTAGGATTTTGATCAAGAGATCGTCTACATACACCTCCAAAATGTCTCCTATCAATCCCTCAAACATTTTGGTTACCAAACATAGGTATGTGGCTCCCCCATTTTTCATTCGAATGGCATGACCTGATAACAATACATGCCATTCTCGGTTGTGAAACCAGTATGCTTGTGGTCTTCCTCATGCAATGGGATCTGGTTGTAGCCATACGACCCATCTATGAAAGATAACAATTCATGTCCAACCGTCGCATCCACCAATTTGTCAATTTGTGGCAGAAGGTAACTGTCTTTTGGACACGCACGGTTCACATCTGTGAAATCGATACAGATTCTCCATTACCCATTCTTCTTACATACTGGGACAATATTAGAAATCCAGGTGAGGAAATTGATTTCCATAACAAAATTAGCTGCCTTTAGCTTTACAACCTCAGCTTTTACTACTTTGGATCTGTCAGCACCTATTTTTCTCGATTTCTGTTTGACTACTATTGCATCACTGCGGACATTGAGCTGGTGGCATGCCACATGGGGGTCAATTTCTAGCATTTCTTCAAATGACCATACAAACACGTCTTCGTGTTCTCTGAGGAAGTGTATCAGAGCCTGGCGCTCTTCAGAACTCAACAAGGTGCCAATGAATGTGGTTTTGGGCGAGCTCCCTCCCACAATTTCCACTTCCTCTAACGGCTCCAGTGAAGGGGGATCCTCCCTCTCTCTGGGGACCAGGTCCGGGAGAGGGGGATCCAACTGTAATTGCTATTTGGCGGGTTGCCCTACCTCTATTGGTTCAAAAGGGAGTGGGGACTGCTTTGTCGCCAGAGCATATCATGTTTTGGTAGCCACCTGATCTCCTCTGATTATCTCAATTTTCCCATTATGTGGGAATTTTAGACATTGGTGATAGGTGCTGGGAACAGCACAGAGTCTGTGCAACCAGGTCCTACCCATGATCATATGATAGGGTGTGTTAGCTTTTACAATGACAAAATTTATGATGGTATTTATTGGAGCTATGGGTAGCTGGATCTCCCCAACTGTTATAGCTTTGTCTCCACTGAATCCATACAAGTTGGAGTTGGTGGCGACCATCTCAGAGTTAGGAATCTGTAGTTTTTTTAATGCGTCATAGTATAACACATCTGCTGAACTTCCTGGATCAACCAATATGCGATGCAAATTGTAATCTCTAAAAGGAAATGTAAGAACCAGTGCATCCTCATATGGACTCTAGATGCTGAGACAGTCAGCCTCAATGAAAATGATGAGTGGATCTTTATGGGGTAACACATTGACTTGAGCATAATCCATAGTCAATTCGCTATTCATGATCCTCATTTGCTTGGCGATGCGCATTTAGTATTGTGTGCCCTTTTATATGACCTGTCCACTTCGCTTGCTTGCCTTCCCTAAAAATATATTTATCTGGAACCGACCATTGAGTGGTCCAGTACCTGGGGGATCCTGAACTGACGTGTTGATCTCCTCAAGTTGTACTACGTTTGCCTACTCGTGTGCTATGAACTGTTTCAAATACCCCTTTTCAATCAGATCTCATAGTTCATTTTTTAGGGTCCTATAGGCCCTGGTACTGTGACCCTTACTCTTGTGGAACTTGCAGTAGGTCCTCTTGTTCCCAGGGAGCCTGGCTTGAGTGGGGCTGGCCATTTGAGGTAGCTCTGGTTCTTGATTGAGTCCAGGACCTCGTCTGGCATTTTGTTTAGAGGGGTGAAGTTTCTGTCCATCGAGGGAAGAGTTTCTTCAGCTCCTTCCATCCGGGGCTTCTTTTGTGGTTTTCCATCTCCATTGCTGGATATATTTTGGTACTGCCCTCTGGGCATTCGTCCCTTTGATGGGGATTCAGCCCTTTGGCGACCACGATGACGATTTCTCTATGGCTTTTGAGGTGAAGAGTTTCTATTTCCATCTCGTGGGACCACAGGGTTTGTCCGATTAATCTTCTTTGCTTTCTGACGTCTGTTCAGGACATCCTCCTCCCACCCTGCATGAGTTTCAACCCTGTCTAGGAGTTCCTCCAAATCACGAGGTGATTTCTTAGAGAAGGACCCGAATAAAGCATTATTTTCATCCAACCCTTGTTTGAAAGCTATTATAGCAGTCTATTCGTCACAGGACTCTATCTGGATTGAAATTTCCATAAACCATTGAATGTAGGACCTCAATGCCTCTCCGTCCTTTCTCTTGATGTTCAACAGTGCATCGATTCGTTTTGGTTGGTGCTTGTTGCACGAGTACCTGTTTATAAAAGTCTAAAATAGTTCTTCTGAGGACCTGATCTACCGCTCAGGTAACCTGTGATACCACTGGAGCGTGGATCCAGATAGAAAAGCTTTGAACTCTTAACACATGACGTGGTCATACTGATAAGAGCCCAAAATTGTAGTTTTAACCCCTTAACAATAATACTTTTAGACCAATTATGCGAGTAATAAATAAGAGTTAATGCTAATTACGTGCTTTTATGTATTTCAGGCATTGAAGTCAATTATATGCAGAAATGTGCCACTTTGGCAATATAAAGGAGCAAAGGGTTGGTTGCTAAGAAGTTTTGGGATTTAAGGCCAAGACGGGCAAAAACAACACACAAAAGTTAGCAGAACTTCAGAAGATCGTATCTTTGGACTCAAGCCTCGGAATTGGGTGTACCTTATGTCAAAACGACTGGCTCAGAAAGAGCTTTCCAATGGTTTAAACCTTGACCCAATAAGAGGAGCAAAAGTGGATGAAAAGTCTATTGAAGTCAAAGCTAATTGAAAAGGGGCCTGTGGACTGAAGAAATTAGGCTTTGGGCTTTGGGCTCGATTTTCTGGCCCAAAACATGGACCCTCAGCCCATGCATGAAAATGTGGATCTGCTCTCCTCCATTTCTACACACAAGACTTAGCTCTTAAGTATCAATTAACTTAGGTTAGAAAGTAGTCATTAGAGTAGCCATTAAACCTTAGTTCTAGATCTAGTTTTGAGAATTTTAATTAGTTTATTAATTAGTTTTCATTTCTTATTTTAATTTAGATTATTGAATGATTGTTATTATTCATTGGATTAAATAAAATAGTTAGTCTTGATAATTTCGGTTTTGACTTATTAAATTACTTAGATCTAAATTCAGTTATCAGTTGTTATTCATTTCTTAGTTGTTTAATTTAGTTTTGAATTATTAATTAGAATCATTATATTAATAAAGTTAGAATCTTTATGTTATGTTTATTCAATTTCATTTGGAAATGATAGTTTGATGAATCAAGGCTAAACCTCCATTAGAGGGGTTTGATGAAGCCTTAATGAAAACTTGATTTTGTTAGCTTAGAATCATTGTAAGAGTCTATTCCACTCTAGAAAGTCGTTGATTAGCCATGAGAATGGGTGGACATCCTCACATGCTAGTTATGAATTAGTAGAGATGCCATGTATAATTAGGGATTAGAATGACCAATTCTTACCGTAAGAACGTAAGAATTGGATTACAACAATTTATGCTAGTTTCTTAAGTTGGATTCAAGGTGGATTCAATTCCCCCCTAATTCTTATTCTAGATTCAAACCTTAGTATTCCGTAGCGTTTCGTAGTATAATTCATAATTCTCTCATTGACTTTGGTAGGATTGATAGTCGTAGGAAACTTGAATGCTAAAGAACTAGGAGTGGAACGAATCTTCTATTCCAACTTTACTTCAATAGTATCGAGAGTAGAAATCTTTGATAATCACTAGTACAAGTTCAGTTAATAGTTTTACTTTCGTTTAGAGTTTCATCGCTTTATTCATTAGTAAAACTATTCATTTTACGTATTATCACATACCTTTCATATTGTCCCATGGTGGCACGATATCTGAATACGTGATCCACCGGATCCGACTTGCCACTGAAGATACTGAACTTCGGTTGTCTGTAACCACGGGGATAGGGCTTTCTCATTACTCGTGATGTAAAAAGAGATCTGCCTACCTTCATTATAGCGGATTGAATAAGGGAGTCTTGCATTTTTCTTCTTTTACCGGTCATTCTATGCATCTGACAAATTAGGTCATTTTTCTCAGTCTCCCATGCGCTTTCTTTGGTAGTAAGTCTCTTATTCTGGATTCGTTTTGGTGTCAGGGGTTGACATCACGTTCTTGGTCAGTTGACTCTGATTTTGATGTCATATCCGAGTTCTCATCCGAATTGATGTACTCTGATTCTGATGGTTCGTGCCGAACTGGATCCCCACGCCTTGGGTTCCTAGCTCGACCGCCCTCTGGAAAGCTGTCTCCATCGAGATCGATGAGCAGCTCCTTCCCTATATCAAATTAATACAAATGCCTCAATAGCTATACCTCTCACTCGAGGTTGCTTCTTTGCTGTTCCAGAGCCTGTACCGCCTGGCTTGCCTAAACAGACTCTGGGTTGGTAAGAAAAGCATTCTCACCATTTTGGCGCTTTCCTCGAGTGTCATTTCTAGGGCATACACCGGGAGCAACTGGTTCGTCAGTGCTGGTTACCTGTCCTTGAAGGGGATTACTCATATCATGGTGATCGACATTCTCCCCACTTTCAGACATCTCGTGCTCTTCTTCTCCAACGGCGATACTGCAGGTGGTAGCACCACCCTTTGTTTTCTTTGCTCGTGCCATCACAACAGGAAGAGTTTTTAAACTAAATCAGTCGTTTGAAATGAATATTTACCTGCTATCGTCCCCACAGACAGCGCCAAAAGGTGTAGGGGATATTCTGAGTATCCTCTGATCTTCCTCTGTGCCTTGTGATTAGGAACCTCTTTCTTAACAGAGAAGGGATGAGATAATTTTGAGTTCCGGGTTGAACCTCCTGGCGGCTGCCTACGTATCTCCTTGTTTATTTAGAAGAATCAAACCCTATTTTGTATAGTTCCCAAGAGTAAATTCCTATAGTTTATATAGGAAGAGCTTTGAGAGTCATAGGGTTAGGGTTAATGATAAGTGCTCAAAAGTAATGATTTATAATCCCAATTATGTGTATGTTAGTCTCCATTTTATATTTAAATATTCTAATATTATGCAATTTGAGTTTTTGCAGGTCAAAGAACCTAAATGTGAAATATGGAAGGAAAAGAAGTCAAACAAGTCAAAAAGGAGCCACTGGGAATTACAGCTAAAAGCCTAGGGCAAAAACATCATATTTGTCTCCATAAGTGCCAAGCCTAACGGGACTCTAAAAGAGGATAATAATTGAGTTAGAAGAGTCTTAGATCTGATCTCAAAACCTTAATTTTGACTTCATAGGAAGAGGAGATCAACATGGAAAAGAAGTCAGAGTTTCACAAGAATTAGGAAACTGAAAGCTGTCAGAAGCTGCATCTTGCAAAATAGCCTGCAGAGCAAAGTGGGACACGTCTCACTTTTGTGCAAACAAATCTAACTTTTCCAGGATTGCTTCTAGAAAGGTTATAAAGAGTTTGACACCAAATAAACATAGGATTTAGATCTCTATCCAGACGAGCATGTAAGCAAATATATAAGGCACAAAAACCTCAGTTTACATCATCCAGGAAATTTAGTGTTTGCATCTTAGATCTAGAATTAAGAGAGAAGAAAGTTTAGACTTTTTAACCATTAATAGCTATCAAGATTATTACTTTTCATATTGTGTTCATAGCATAGTATGAGGAGCTAATCTCCCTTCTCTTGGGAGGGGAGATGAAGCATTTTTCGTATGTTTTAGTTTAATTATTCTTCTATCATGTTTTAGTTTAAATTCCTCATTGAGTTTCTTCGTATTCATCCATTGATCTAATGCTCCTGTGGAGGTTAGGAGGTCTTAGGGTAATTAATAATTGTGTAGAGTCAAATACCACAAACCCTAGATTCTTTTCTTCTAGTTTTTAGTGTTATAGTGTAATGATTGGATTCTTTATGGCACCTCAATTAGTTGTATGGTTAATGCCACATGTGGATTTTCCATGACACCTAGAGTTGTATATTGAATGCCACTTAAAACACAATTTGGTTAGATAGAAGATATCATTGGAGATTGAAGAAGTATTTGATGGAAAGATAGAAAGCACATTGAAAGCCACATATTATCATCATGGTTATGAGCATAAAGTTTGTAGGTATGGTGAGTTTCTATTGGTGATTTATATTAAGCATGATAGGTAGATCTATTATACTAATTCTATGATTTTGGTGGATTCATCTCTCCCAAGATATTCTCTCTCTTGATTCATATTCATATATTTAATTTAGTTTAGTTTATGCATAGTTTACATCTCAAATCAAATCAACTATATATTCATCATTATTTAGCCACATCTTTTACTTGCATCCATTAGAGTAACTTAGATTAGGAATTTTATTATCATCAACTAGTTATTTAGAGTTGGATTCATACCTTACTAGCCACTATACTAATCAGTTAACCTCACCACTTGTGAGTTCCCTTCCATCTTTGGACTCTGCCTTCCTATTACGAATCTTCTCCTTATGGAAGTCTGAATTTAGACCATATCTTATTAGAGGTAGGTTTTCTTGTTGATCATAATATCCCATTGTATATGGGAAGATTATATCTAAAATGTAACTCTTGAAGATATGTCATTACGATTCCTTCCTTATCATCAAAGATCGCCCTCTTCAGTTTCCTTCTGTTCAGGAACTGTCTATATCATTTCCTAACAACTTAGAGAATTGTTGTGCTTAGAGGCGATTAGTCACGTGCCTGGCACATGCTTACTAAACACTCGTGATAAACACGAGATCACTTATTTATAAAACTGATCTGATGGCTCTCGTCTCATTTTAAACACGAGATCACTTATTCATAAATCTGATCCGATGGTCATTTTCTTCCCACGTGTCATTTAGTTAGTGTCGGGAAATCCCCCCTACAGTTTCTATTATCATGTTTTAGGTTAGTATAAATATGTAACTCTGGGTAGAGAACAATAACCAAGAACTCTCTAATCCTAATCAATCTCTCTCTCAATTAATCAATCTCTATTCTTCTCCATTGTTCTTCTTCTTGGTTTCTCTCAATATATCAATGTCATAACTCTCTTAGGATCACCACTAATATAGAATTTAACATGGTATCAGAGCGTCAGGTTCAAATCAAAGTTTAGTGGTATGCTAAGAGAGGAATCTTTCAAAATCAATATCCAAAAAAATCAAACTCAAAATCAAAATCAATTCTTTTTCAATTTTCAGTATTCAATTCAATTCAAATTTCAATCTTTCTCTGGATAAATTTACTGTTCACCGATATTGTTCATGGTACTGTTCATCGTCATGTTCAAGTATTCAAAGTTCTGCAATCTCTTGTCTCATTATTCTCTATGGTTCGAAGTAAGTATTCAAGGTTCTGCAATCTCTCTATCTCATTATTCTCCATGTTCGAAGTCAGCATTCAAGTTCCGCAATCTCTCTGTCTCCGTAATCTCTCTGTTTCGAAATCGGTATATATGGCGCGCACGCCCTCTAGAGTGCCTTCGTCAAGGCGCGCACGCGCTCATCTCTATATCTATTTATCTCGTAGTTATCGCAATCTCCTTGAATCCCGCAATTTTTAGTGGAAGGCGTGCACGCGCTCTGGGCTGTTCATCTCTCTATCTCAGGTCCAATTTTCCATATTCATCAGCAGTTTCTCCTCGTCTCAACTAATATGATTTGGTAAAATTCCTGATTATTGGTTGGTTGATAAGTTCTTTCCTTTATAAGGGTTTGACTCCCTTTCATGTTATGGTTCTGAGTTCTATGGTGTTTCACCGGCTTTTTGTTTTAGCCTTCTTATTGAGGAGCTTCTCATATGCTGCTGTCGTTGATGGTTCAACTTTTCAGGTTTTGATTCCTTTTATGCCGCAATGGTGCCCGGTACTCAGGTGTTTCATTGACTTTTACTATCTTTTGTTAAGCTCTTTGGCTGAAAAGCACGAGCTTTCTATTCATCTCTCAGGTTGCAGTCACATTATCACTGCACTATTCAATATTAATCTCTCAGGTTGCAGTCACATCATCACTGCACTATTCAGATACATCTATTAGGTTGCAGTCACATCATCACTCTACTATTCAGATTCATCTATCAGGTTGCAGTCATCTCATAGGTGTTATGTTTCCAATTTGTGCCTGTGGTACAACTTCAGTATTCAGGTTAGGTCATTGTCTACACCAATAGTTTCACTTTCTAGAACGTCTCGTCTCAACAGTTATTTGAGTTCTTCAACTAAAGGCAGTTATATGCGAAAGGGGGAGCTGTATTCTTATCTTTTCTTTCTGCCATTCAAGCTGTAATTTGCAAGTTTGCGGCATTACAGCTTGAGGGGGGTATTAGAATATGTCAGTATTAGAATATGTCCTATATGTAAAGTCCCACGTTTCTATAAGTGTGGACATCCATATCTAGTAGTTTATATTATAATGTTTTAGGTTAGTATAAATATGTAACTCTGGGTAGAAAACAATAACCAATAACTCTCTAACCCTAATCAATCTCTCTCTCAATTAATCAATCTCTATTCTTCTCCATTGTTCTTATTCTTGGTTTCTCTCAATATATCAATGTTATAACTCTTCTAGTAGCACCACTAATATAGAATTTAACACTACTGGTGAATACTATTCACAGTGTATAAAAAGCCCGACTCTTAGCCACATATCGGCGTTTTAAGAATTCACAAAAACAATTGGCAAAACTGAGTACATAATTATTTTGAGTGAAATTCAATACTTTTGGTCGACCTAAAAAGCATATGTTTCTTGAAAATTAAAGCTTTCCAATGAAAATGATGCTTATAATTCTAGTCTAGGTTCAACCCAACAATTAGTTGGATTATATATGCTGACAAATGTTATCCATGGTTTGGAATTGGGATGAAGCATTGCTTTGAGTAGTTGAATTAATTAAGGCTCAATTACTGAATCTCTAATTGTCTTGATATGCAATATCTGTGAAAATATTTGTCACGCCCCGAGACCCAACACACATCCCGAGGACGAGGAGTGAATCTCGAGGCCGATACCATCCCAATTCTAACGAAATTTTGGCAGAGTTTCCTTTGTTTAATCGACATTTCGTATACTCAAAATCTGTCATAAAACTTGGACATCGCATAATAAATCCAACCAACACCCATATATATACAATCTTAACTTTCTAAACAACAGTGGTGTATCTACCTACATTTCCACAAAATGCTTAAGAGCAACTATTTCCAATACATCGAGTAAATACATCCAAAACGAGCTAGCTCTCAATATATACAACAAAAGAATGAACTAGACTATCTCTATACAACCCAAAATATGAACTTGACTCTGTCCCTCGTCAAGCATAAGGAAATCCGCCCAAATCCCCATAACCATCATCACTAAGGTTAGGGAATGCCTCCTCCGCAACTGGTTCGGCTGAAATGTTAATGTAGGATGAGCAAAACAACTATGCCCAGTAGAAACGCACATAACCAATAAATAGTATACTTATAGAAAATATTTAAAACATGCAGGGTTTCCTTAATAATATCCAAATATCGTGACTATATCATACATCACTAACTAGTAGAAATCATTTCGACATGCTTCGTTAATATTCAAAATATAGTTTTTCACAATCATCATACAACTATTGTGGCCGCTCTATCCTATTAGAATGGTGAGGGTACGACTGGTACTCAGCCCAAGTCACAGGCAATCTCGGTTCAGTACTTTCCAATGTGAACCATGCACCGTTGTTTTCCTGATTTTACCGGCAGGGAGCTGAAATGCTGTTGTTGTGTTCGTACACACAAAATCCCCAAAGCTTTTAGGGCACAGGTAGGCCCTGTGACCACGACCCCCATACGGCTGTCACCTAACTTACGGTGGTCAACCATTCAATGACTACAGACTGCTCAGGATCCTGACACACATCCAGGAGTGGACTAAACTCTCACTCCTTGCGTCTAAACCTCATCGAGGTAACATGTAACCTCACACAAGCCAAGCACCATACAGAGTGACACGTACAAGCATGGTTATCTAGAAAAGTAGAAAGGGAATTCCCGGACTACATCCTGTGATACATCCCTTTAAAGATGGCCTACCACCTTAAAAGGTGTACACCATAGGTTGGAATCCTAGAGCGAACTGCCGTCTCCGGAAATGCGACAACAGTTCCTTCTTTATAAGAATTCACAATTCCTTTTCTAAATCCCCTCGTGATAAGCATATATATATATATATATATATATATATATATATATATATATATATATATATATATATATATATATATATATATATATATATATATATATATATATATATATTAACGGTCATTTCCAAATACTATAGATACATATTTAGTTTTTCTTTTAAAACCTGTTGGTTCTCAGTGTGTGTGAGTTCCTGGATTTCCCACAATCGAGTAAACGCAACCTATGACTCCCAAACGGGCCAGTCATAGTAAATGACAACCGATGATTCCCAAACGGCGAATCATCGTAAATAACAACAACCATCCCTGGGACAGTTCAGAACCTTACACATAGTTACAAACAACCGGGAAATCCTTTCCCGCATTACAAAATCCATCTCTCTGTCTCCTCACTGAGACAAGAGACGAGAACCCTTCCCAAAACTAGTTTTACTCTTTTAACAAAGAAAACAATCCCAACTACCCCGATTTCACAAACTCATTTCTTTTCACACAAAAGCTATCCATATACTTAGTTTATATCGAGGAAAACTACAATGCAAAACATGAATATCATATATATACATGCATGGTTGATACGAAAAACTATCTATTACCAATTTAAACAAATCAAATCATGCATGAAAATAAGCATGCTATATATTGGTATGTAGGTTCCTACCTTAGCAAGCTCCGTTCTCCTCAAGCCCACTTAACCGAATCGAGCCCGCTTAACCGAATCCACTCTTATTTGACTCCTATAACATCATATACACGTAGGTTATTAGAATTTATCGAACGAACGAGGACTTCTTATCTAACGTAAGTCGAGAAGAAATCTCGACGCTACGAATTTGGTTTTAGATATCTTTTCCTATAACTACGGTCAACCGCGCTACAAGCCATTTCTGGCACTGATACTCTGACAGGGCTCGGTAGTCCTTTACAGCCACTGTAGGACCTTATGCCCACACCACTCCTATCCATTCCAAATTCCAACTACGACGAATTCTACACCTCTCAATTCACATTAATTCTATTAATAAAATCAGTGGGTGTTCCTTATCCCTCGATCATTACTCAATCAAATCTTAAACAATTATAAACTGACATGAATTGCTCGAAATTGGAGTGAATAACCAAAAATTCTTACCAAGTCCGCAAAAATCGCTCCTTTAGCTTTCTTCTCCACCAATTCACTATGCCATATCCCTCCAATGAGCTACTGCCAACATGAAAACCACCCCATTTCAATTATTTTTCCTCAATACAACCCACTCCATCGAAATCAAGTTTAAACTATCGATTTGAGAAGAATTTATGTTTTATATTTCCAGTGTGAGAGAGAGAAAGAGGAGAGAAAAAAAAAAGTTATGTTTTATATTTCGATTTTTTTCGTTTATCTCTGTTCGCGAAATTTTTAAGTTTGTAACACTTCTCCAACGCTTTTTAAGCGTTAGCAATTAATTCCGGAAATTCACCCAAATAAAGCAACGCTTTACAACATTTCCAACGCTAAATAAGCGTTGGAAACTTACTAACGCTAAATAAGCGTTGCAAATCAAAAAAGGTGCGTGTTGCAAATATCCTATTATGGTGTAGTGTGTCACTGCGATTTCACTTCGGTACGCTGGAAATTTGAACTCCCACACTAGAGTTTAGTGTTACTAAGGATGGGGAGGTGCGAATTGAGGTTTTAATCACTGAATTTTGGGTGAATTTGGGGTTTCTCTCTCCTAGGTTTTGAAATTGGCGAATTGGGGGAAATTTTTGGGTGCGATTTGGTTCTGTTCGATTTTTGTTTTGTGCGATTTCCAATCTCTTTGCTAAATGACCATCTTACCCCTTACCTTGTAATTTAGCCTCCAACAAGGTTTTGAATCCCCCGCTCTCGCGTGCAACGCCTAAGTTTGCGCACGCGATACCGAAATTACGATGCTGTCGTCGAATGACTTGTCCAATTTTAAAGTTTCCGGTTTACAGGCGACAGACTCTTATTGACTATGCAAGTATTTAATTATCCGCACACGAATTTACCCGGTATCGAATTATTTTATCACATATTATTTATCTTCTTTTCGATTTTCGAATATTCTAAGTAGCCAATTATATGAAACCTTAGAATTTTTCGAGAGGTTTTCCTGAACTAACTTGGTTTTCTCGGTTGGTGTTAAATAAATTTACGTTACGTCAGGCTAACCGTCTATCCGACTGGCCAAGTACGTAATCGCCCCTAAGGTTCAAGTGTCTTTTACTAATTTACCCTTAATAATAATTCAGGACTTTACATCCTACCCTCCTTAAAAGAAAATTTCGTCCTCAAAATTAAATCATACCTTAGTTCTCAAACAATTCTGGATATTGTTGCCTCATATCGGATTCTTTCTCCCATGTTGCTTCCTCCACGTTGTGATTTCTCCATAAGACCTTTACCAACAGAATGATCTTTGACTACAATCTTTTCTCTCTCGTATCTAGAATTTGAACTGGCCCTTCCGGATAGGTAATGTCTTCTTCCAACTCCAACGATTCCAAATCGACAACATGTAGGGGATCAAGCTCATACTTCCGTAGCATCGAAATATGGAACACGTTATGGACACGTGATAGCCTTTCTGGTAACTCCAGCCTATACGCCAACTCCGAGATCTTCTGGATAATCGGAAATGGTCCCACATATCTAGGTGCAAGTTTCCCTTTCATCCCGAACCTCTGAATTCCTTTCTTCGGAGATACCTTCAAAAATACCCTGTCACCTTCATAAAATTCCAAGGGACGTCTACGCCTATCCGCATAGCTTTTTTGACGACTCTGGGCTGTGAGCAACCGATTCCGTATCACTCTAATCTTCTCGGTGGTGTCACTAACCATCTCTGGCCCCAACATAATACTATCTCCGGTTTGATCCACCAGAGAGAGGTGTTCTGCAAGGTCTGCCATACAACGCTTCAAACGGTGCCATACCAATACTAGATTGGTAACTGTTATTGTAAGCAAACTCAGCCAACGCCAAATGAGTCTTCCAACTACCCCCAAAATCAAGGACGCAAGCCCGAAGCATATCTTCGATGATTTGAATGACTCTTTCTGATTGCCCATCGGTTTGCGGATGAAATGCTGTACTGAATTTCAGTTTGGTCCCCAATTCCCTTTGGAGACTTCTCCAAAATGAACCAGTAAATTGAGTACCTCTATCTGAAATTATCGATAATGGTGCCCCATGCAACCTCAGTATCTCTGACATGTAGATTCTACTTAGCTTTTCAGCAGAGTAAGTAGTCTTAACAGGTATGAAATGGGCAGACTTGGTCAGCCTATCAACAATGACCCATATAGAATCCATCCCTTCACTGGTCCTCGGTAACCCGGATACAAAATCCATGGTTATATGCTCCCACTTCCATTCCGGAATCTCAAGAGGTTTAAGAAGACCAGGTGGTCTATGGTGTTCAGCTTTCACCTGTTGGCATGTGGCACACTTCTTAACATATTCCGCAATGTGTTGCTTCATACCCGGCCACCAAAATTGACGACGCAGATCTCTGTACATTTTGGTACCGCCAGGATGAATGGTATACTTCGATCTATGTGCTTCCCTCAAGATATCATCCCTCAGAGAGTGATCAAACGGTACCCAAATTCTTCCTCTGAATCTGATACTTTCGTCTCCGTGTTTTTCCCAATCGACATCCTCGGCATTCTCCACATATCCTCGGTACCTAGGTCCATCCTTCGATGTATTCTGGGCATTCACAATCTCCTGGACTAAGGTGTTTTCTGCCGTCACTGTCATCTGTGCTAAATAACAGCACTTCTGAGGATCTCCACTTCCATTTCCCGTGATTTCAAAACCATAAGAAGCAGCAGACTCCAGCAATTGCCACTCCTTCATCATCATCTGAGCACAAACATGTTCTCGCTTCCTACTCAATGCTTCGGCACCTACATTTGCTTTACCCGGATGGTATTACAATGAGAACGTATAGTCCTCCATGTACTCAACCCACCTCCTCTGTCTCATAATCAAATCCTTCTGCGAAAACAAGTACTTGAGACTCTTGTGATCAGAGAATATCTCAAATCTTTCACCATACACATAATCTCTCCATATCTTTAAGGCATGAATAATCGCAGTTAACTCCAAGTCATGAGTAGGATAATTCTTCTCATGGGCATTCAATTGCCTTGACGCATACATTATCACTTGGCTTTCTTGCATTAAGACACATCCTAACCCGGTGTTAGAGGCATCAATATAAATCACATAACTCTTCTCCGGATCTGAAATAGTCAAAACTGGCGCTGTTATCAATTGCGTCTTTAGCTCTTGAAAAGCTTTTTCGCATGCCTCCGTCCATTCAAACTTCACCTCCTTCTGTGTCAATCTAGTTAAGGACGACGCTATGCTAGAGAATCCTTTTACAAAATAACGATAATAACCTGCCAATCCCAAGAAGCTTCTGATTTCCATCGTTGACGTCGGTCTCGGCCAATTATTCACTGCCTCTATCTTTGAACGATCAACTTTTATTCCATTCTTCGATACAACATGCCCTAAAAACTTCATCTCATTCAACCAAAACTCACAATTGCTAAACTTGGCATAAAGCTGATGATCAACTCAGGTTTGGAGAATAATCCTCAAGTATTCCTTATGTTCAGCCCTAGTCTTGGAATAAATCAAGATGTCATCTATGAATACGATAACAAATTGATCTAAATATTTCCATATCACTCGGTGCATAAGATCCATAAACGCAGCTGGCGCATTTGTCAAACCGAATGGTAACACCAAAAACTCAAAATGCCCTAACCGTGTTCGGAAAGCTGTCTTCTTTATATCTTCTTCTCGAATTCTCATCTGATGGTAGCCTGTTCTAAGATCTATCTTCGAGAAATACTTGGCACCCCTTAACTGATCGAATAAGTCATTGATCCTAGGCAACGGATATTTGTTCTTGATAGTCACATTATTCAGCTTCCGATAATCCACACATAGCCGAAAAGACCCCATCTTTCTTCTCACAAATAACACTGGTGCTCCCCAAGGTGGCTGGCTTTCCCTTATAAACCCCAATCTTTTCAATTCATCTAATTGGGACTTGAGTTCTCTCATTTCGAGAGGAGCCATTCGATAAGGAATCATTGAAATAGGTGACGTTCTCGGTAGTAGATCTATTACAAAATCTATCTCACGCCAGGGAGGCAATCCCGGCAATGCATCTGGGAACACTGCAGCAAACTCACGAACCACGGGAACAAGCTCGGAAGATTCGAACTTCGGCCCTTGGAGACTAAGACCAGCTAACAATCCGTATCTATCATACTTGAAGTCAGGCTTGGCCTTCATAACCCGAGATACTGTATTTCTAATCCCCTTAAACACAACCTCGAGTCTGCCCCACTTAAAAGTCACCGTTTTTGCAAAACAATCTACATGGGCATGATACTTTCCTAACAAATCCATCCCTACTATGATATCGAAATCTTTTAGGTCCATCACCGTTAGATCGACTATCATCTCCCTATCACCTATCTTTATCACACAATGGTGACAAACTTCAAAGAATATAGTTTTCTTTCCTAAAGGAGTAGATAAAATAAGCTTCCTCCCAGTATTAACTACATCCAAACCAAGAATCTCCACCATATTTTTAGAAATGAAGGAATGAGTAGCACCCGTATCAAACAAGACATGCACCTTATGTGTAAACAGACATATCATACCTTCAACCACTTGATCGGTCGCGCTAATATCTGCCCCCATCGCATTATATACCGTGGCTTCCTCTTGGACTGATGCAGGATCCACAACTTCTTCCTCTAGCACTAGATAATACACCTTGCCATGTGGTCTCTGTTCCACCCCCTGAATTGGACTTGGGACAAAACCGCCTGATATGCCCAGCTTCACCGCAACTATAACAAACCACACTTTCTCTCCCTGACTGTGTACTCTGTGGTATTACATATTACAATCTAGCTCTCTGACCCTGAGGCCTCAAATTCTGCACTGGTGATCTGGTCTGAGAAGGAGCAGGTACCCTCGGTGCCATCTGTGATCCACTCATCTGTTTCGCAACTGGTAGACTCTATGCTGGCCTAACCACATTCAAACCCCTATGTACAACTGGTGCCCTCCACTGTTGTGCTTGCTGGATGACCGGCCTATACATCTGTTGCGACCCGGAACCACTGCCTTGATAAACCTACCTCTTTCCCATATCCTGTCTGCCCTGAAATGTCGACTGTCTTACCCACCCAACCTCTTGCCTCTGGAGCAATAACTGATCATCAACTCTTTCAATGCCTTGAGCCCTTCTCACAGCCTCAGCATAAGAATCGATCTGAAGGACCGACATCTTGCTCTGCATATACGGTTTCGGCCCGTCAATAAATTTCCTAGCCTTAGCTTTTTCTGTGGAAATCAACTCCTTCCCATATCGTGAAAGAACATTGAATTTCTCTTCGTACTGTCCCACGGTCATGTTTCCTTGTTCCAATTTGAGGAATTCCATTCGCTTCTTAGCTCTCGCCGCCTCGGTAACATACCTCAAAAGGAAGAGTTCCTCAAATTTAGCCCAACTCATCAGAAACGTCTCCACATCCTTAACATTGATCCACCATTGTTTAGCTTCACCTCTAAGCATGAAGGCAGCCAAAGTAACCCGTTCCACATCAATACACATCATGGAGTCCAGCATACTAGACATGTCTAACAACCAGTCTTCGGCTACTTTAACCTTAGAAGACCCCACAAATTCAGGTGGACGTAACCTGATGAAATTTGCAAGCAGAAAACCTGATTGACTTTGCACTGGTGGCCTGAACTCCTCAACTCTCACTACGGTTGGGGATGCTACCTCTGGTGTTACGCCAGGTGGAATCATAGCGGATGTTAGAAGAGGTTGGGGCTCATTCCGACTAGCCCTCAAACTTTCGATCTCAGCTCTCATCTCATTTTGTGCTTGAGCCATTTGGTTCATCATAGCGAGAAGCCTATCCATTCGGTCCTCCCGACCGCGATCCGTAGTATCATCACCACTAGTACTTTCCGGATCCATGGTAACTATTCTGCATATATACAAAGAGCCAACTCAGTGTTTGATAAATTAGAGAGAGAGTTTTTCAAAATTATGCAAGAGGCGTAGGTCACGCCGGTAAGGCTTAAGCTGAAGCAGTCGCACTCTCACAATGGAACTTGCAACCACGTAATCGATCGCGGTAGCGGTAGCGAGGTGCGCTATAATTCCAGGAGATAAGCGCAGGTAGCGCTCCAACATGCCTTTAGTAGAGCGCAAGTCGCGCTCTCCACTGGAACATGAAAAAAATTCACTTCTACTATATAGTGTCCAATTCGTCAAAAAATTTCAACAAGTAACTGCGCTCTCCGCTATGACAAGAAGAATAAACGTGCGACGTTTCGATATTGCCCAGCTAATATTAAAGTTTAACGTACTAACTAATGGGTAGTGTATCCCTACCTAGGGTTTTATTGGGTTCCGACTAAGACTTCCGAAATGCGTCGCGACCGAGTCCCCCACTACAGCTTCCAGACGGATCTAATAGTGGATGCTCTGATACCACGTTCTGTCACCCCCCGAGACCCAACACACATCTCGAGGACAATGAGTGAATCTCGAGGTCGACACCATCCCAATTCTAATGAAATTTCGGCAGAGTTTCCTTTGTTTAATCGACGTTTTGTATACTCAAAACCTGGACAACGCATAATAAATCCATCCAACACCCATATATATACAATCTTAACTTTCTAAACAACAGTGGTGTATCTACCTACATTTCCACAAAATGCTTAAGAGCAACTATTTCCAATACATCGAGTAAATACATCCAAAACGAGCTAGCTCTCAATATATACAACAAAAGAATGAACTAGACTATCTCTATACAACCCAAAATATGAACTTGACTCTGTCCCTCGTCAAGCATAAGGAAATCCGCCCAAATCCCCATAACCATCATCACTAGGGTTAGGGAATGCCTCCTCCGCAACTGGTTCGGCTAAAATGTTAATGTAAGATGAACAAAACAACTATGCCCAGTAGAAACGCACATAACCAATAAATAGTATACTTATAGAAAACATTTAAAACATGCAGGGTTTCCTTAATAATATCCAAATATCGTGACTATATTATACATCACTAACTAGTAGAAATCATTTCGACATGCTTCGTTAATATTCAAAATATAGTTTTTCACAATCATCATACAACTATTGTGGGCGCTGCATCCTATTAGAATGGTGAGGGTACGACTGGTACTCAGCCCCAGTCACAAGCAATCTCGGTTCAGTACTTTCCAGTGTGAACCATGCACCGTTGTTTTCCTGATTTTACCGGTAGGGAGCTGAAATGCCGTTGTTGTGTTCGTACACACAAAATCCCCAAAGCTTTTAGGGCATAGGTGGCCCTGTGACCACGACCCCCATACGGGCTGTCACCTAACTTACGGTGGTCAACCGTTCGACGACTGCAAACTGCTCAGGATCCTGACACACATCCAGGAGTGGACTAAACTCTCACTCCTTGCGTCTAAAGCTCATCGAGGTAACATGTAACCTCACACAAGCTAAGCACCATACAGCGTGACACGTATAAGCATGGTTATCTAGAAAAGTAGAAAGGGAATTCTCGGACTACATCCTGTGATGCATCCCTTTAAAGATGGCTTACCACCTCGAAAGGTGTACACCACAGTTGGAATCCTAGAGCGAACTGCCGTCTCCGGAAATACGACAACAGTTCCTTCTTTATAAGAATTCACAATTCCTTTTCTAAATCCCCTCGTGATAAGCATATATATATGTATATTCGTATTACCGGTCATTTCCAAATACTATAGATACATATTTAGTTTTTCTTTTAAAACTGTTGGTTCTGTATGTGTGAGTTCCTGGATTTCCCACAATCAAGTAAACGCAACCTATGACTCCCAAACGGGCCAGTCATAGTAAATGACAACCGATGATTCCCAAACGGCGAATCATCGTAAATAACAACAACCATCCCTGGGACAGTCCAGAACCTTACACATAGTTACAAACAACTGGGAAATCCTTTCCCGCATTACAAAATCCATCTCTCTGTCTCCTCACTGAGACAAGAGACAAGAACCCTTCCCAAAACCAGTTTTACTCTTTTAACAAAGAAAACAATCCCAACTACCCCGATTTCACAAACTTATTTCTTTTCACACAAAAGCTATCCATATACTTAGTTTATATCGAGGAAAACTACAATGCAAAACATGAATATCATATATATACATGCATGGTTGATACGCAAACTATCTATTACCAATTTAAACAAATCAAATCATGCATGAAAATAAGCATGCTATATATTGGTATGTAGGTTCCTACCTTAGCAAGCTCCGTTCTCCTCAAACCCACTTAACCGAATCGAGCCCGCTTAACCGAATCCACTCTTATTTGACTCCTATAACATCATATACACGTAGGTTATTATAATTTATCGAACGAATGAGGACTTCTTATCTAACGTAAGTCGTGAAGAAATCTCGACGCTACGAATTTGGTTTCAGATATTTTTTCCTATAACTACGGTCAACCGCGCTACAAGCCATTTCTGGCACTGATACTCTGACAGGGCTCGGTAGTCCGTTTACAGCCACTGTAGGACCTTATGCCCACACCACTCCTATCCATTCCAAATTCCAGCTACGACGAATTCTACACCTCTCAATTCACATTAATTCTATTAATAAAATCGGTGGGTGTTCCTTATGCCTCGATCATTACTCAATCAAATCTTAAACAATTATAAACCGACATGAATTGCTCGTAGTTGGAGTGAATAACCAAAAATTCTTACCAAGTCCGCAAAAATCGCTCCTTTAGCTTTCTTCTCCACCAATTCACTACGCCATATCCCTCCAATGAGCTACTGCCGACATGAAAACCACCCCATTTCAATTATTTTCCCTCAATACAACCCACTCCATCGAAATCAAGTTTAAACTATCGATTTGAGAAGAATTTAACTCATCCGTCGCTGTGATTTCACTTCGGTACACTAGAAATTTGAACTCCCACACTAGAGTTTAGTGTTACTAAGGATGGGGAGGTGCGAATTGAGGTTCTAATCACTCAATTTTGGGTGAATTTGGGGTTTCTCTCTCCTAGGTTTTGAAATTGGCGAATTGGGGGAAAATTTTGGGTGCGATTTTTGTTTTGTGCGATTTCTAATCTCTTTGCTAAATGACCGTCTTACCCCTTACCTTATAATTTAGCCTCCAACAAGGTTTTGAATCCCCCGCTCTCGCGTGCAACGCCCAAGTTTGCGCACGCGATACCGAAATTACGACGCTGTCGTCGAATTACTTGTCCAGTTTTAAAGTTTCCGGTTTACAGGCGACAGACTCTTATTGACTATGCAAGTATTTAATTATGCGCACACAAATTTACCCGGTATCGAATTATTTTATCACATATTATTTATCTTCTTTTCGATTTTCGAATATTCTAAGTAGTCAGTTATATGAAATCTTAGAATTTTTCGAGAGGTTTTTCTGAACTAACTTGGTTTTCTCAGTCGGTGTTAAATAAATTTACGTTACGTCAGGCTAACCATCTATCCGATTGGCCAAATACGTAATCTCCCCTAAGATTCAAGTATCTTTTACTAATTTACCTTTAATAATAATTCAGGACTTTACAATATTACACTCTTATAGCATCTCCAATGAAGTATAAAATCACACCTCTACATAGGTGTTATTAGGATTTGACCACTCTCACTGCACACAAATGTATATAATGAAAATATCCTCACTTGATTGTTCCCAATGGAAAAACGTAAAAAAAAACTAAGATTTTGAAAGTCGTTATTTGGAGTGACATCCAAATAGAGACGTCACTCAAAGTGACCTTGGAGTTTCGTAATCACAAATTACCACTTTTAGAATTAAGAGGGGCGTCACTTAAGTTGAGTGATGTCCAAACTTATTTTAAACTCTTGCGTGACTTGGACTCCAAATGACGCCCGAGTTTTTTTGCCAACTTGTATCCCAAATGAGAATTCCCTAGTTCGTTAAAAGGAAAAAGCAGTTTACATGGTATTTATGAGAGTGGGGAACTGGGGATGTAAACTTTACATCTTTTACACCTCCCATTGCTGATGGCCTGATGTGCCTTTGGTTGATCTTTTAACTAACGATCGAGTAACTACTAACTTACTAAGTTGGGTTGAGATTTCAGTAGGATATCGTGATATTTCGTACACTGAGGCCTATATGCAAAAAAAAGCCCAAAGTGGTACCCAAAAAGAAAGTATTACAATCATTCCTTGACTTGCGTCTTGAACCCCAAGAAACCGTTTATTGTCTTTCTACTCTTCTCTCTCTAAACAGTAAAAACCAAAACCCCAGTAACCCTCTCAAAAAATGCCACCAAATTATTCCAAAATATAAATCAAAATGCCCATCTCTCGTTTTGCTTCTATCATTCTTCCCAATCGCTCAACCAATCTTCTCCAAGGGTATGTTTAGCTTCAAAATCTCAGTTTGGGTATTCTTTATTTTTTCTTCTTCAAGTTATTTGAGATGGGTATCTGTTGAACTTGTTTATTTAATAACATGTTGATTTTGTGGTTAATGTTTTTTGAACTATTCTTATGTTGATGTTTGTGGTCTGTACACACTTAGCTGAAAAATTAGGTTGAACTTATATCACTGCCCTTTTTTAATGAACTTTTTATTAATGACGGTTAGCGACATTGTCTTATTTATCAACAAGTCACATATGGCACCAGTCATGGTAGAATAACCGGTGCCGCCTTAACCTAACCTAGAAGGCTAGAAGCTTAAAACTCAAATTACTTTTGTATCCTTTTTGACAAGTAATTGTTGTTTATCTTTAGAGAGGGGTTCAGTTTTTTTTTTCTTAACCTTTAAATAAACACACAAATATAAAAGAAAATGAATATATTACTAGATTTAACTTTTGCTAGTGTACAACCGCGATAGAGGTTAATGAAGCATTTTAGTTTTAATGGCTTCATAGATTCCTGTTATAGTAGAAAATAATGTTTGTGTCTTGTATACTTAACAATTGTATTGCCATTATAGGTTCCACTCCTATAGAAGATTTCAGTGCCGTGGCTACTGTGAAGCGCCAAAATGTAATAGGAAAATAACTACCCAAAATGTGGTACCTGAGAAACCATCGGATGTTAGGTCAAGATCGTGGTCTTGGGTTATTGTGGTATATGACATATTAACTCTCCACTTACTTACTATCCCTGTTAAACATTTTCGTATGGAGCTTTCCTGTGCCGTGAGAGTGATTTAGGTTCTCAGATTATGGTATTTGCAGCCTGCAGGTTTACTTATGATTGCTGGAGTGGGCACAGTTGTTCATTATAATGATGAGAGAAGAGCAGTTCCGAAAGGTTCTTCCTTTATGTCCTACGGCTCTGAATTTTTTGTGAAACTATTAAAAATGTTATTGGAAAATAATTCTTTATTTGCATATAAGATCCCTTTCTTCTGCCTTTTATCAACAAAATTTGTGAGTCAATTTAAACAAAGTAATAGTTTTGCTGTTTGTGTTCCTTCTATCCTTGATGAACTTCACATTTTCATATTAGAAAAATAGTAGAGCTTGTCATTATTATCTTGTCAACGAGCCAGCAAGGATGTGACAGTTGATTGGCTCACTGAAGCAGTTCTTGGTGCAAAATTTCTAAGATGGACTATATACGAGGGTTATTCTTTGTTTGGAAATATGTCATTACATATTTTACATGTGAAACTGAACAGAAAGGTTAATGATATTTCACATCACTAATTGGTGGGGATTGTCCTTTCAGTAGATCAGATCTCCTGGACTGAGATGCCGGGCAACAGTAAAAGTAAGAAATTGATAGAATGGTAGAGAATAAGTGTCTCCAGCAAACTTAAGGCTGCTCTAAGAAACTTTTATTATAGAAGGGAGATTTTCAACAGAAAAGGCAAAGACAAAATATTAGAATTAGCATTTTAGGGAAGCTTGCTCCTAAATTTATTCTGTTTTAGATAGCTGTCTTCATAAACGACTTTTATCTCTTATTTTATTAACATATTATCAGAAGACAAAGCTTGTCTAGTATAGTTGTGTATTCCTCTCCCCAAACTAAAATAAGAAGTCCTAGTCAAGTGCACAAAGATCCTGCCAGTGTATAACCTCCACATGCCGGTAAGTCCAGGGTGCCATGCATGCAGATAGGAAGATGCAGTGGGTTGCATGGGCCTTGGTGCAGTGGTATGTTTTAGAAACTGGAAAGCATGTTTCTGATAGTGTTTTGTTCATGCAGAAGGGGCGATGCTGTTGGTTGGTAGGGTCAAGGGTGTGAAGTAGTTCATGTCAAGGCCCAAAATTTCGATATCGGTTAATATATCGGTGTACCCAAAAACCGAGATATATCGGATATATCGGATATCTGGGTGACCAAAAGTTTCTAAAATATCGGATATCTCACCGATATATCTCGGATATCTCGGATCTCTCACGATATATCTCGGATATATAGGATATTTCATATATCGATTATCTCGAAATATCGATTATCTCGGCGATATAAACTTTCATATCGGAAATTCCGTATATCTTACCAATTTATCGAGATATATCGGCGAGATATCGGATATCTCGGCGATATTTTGGGCCTCCGTTATAACGCCTAACTTTTCTAAGTCACGGGCCCAAAATTTCGATATCGGTTAATATATCGGTGTACCCAAAACGAGATATATCGGATATATCGGATATCTCGGCTTTTGGTGACCAAATGCTGATATATCTCGGTATGGTATATCTCGGTATATAGGATATTTCGAAATTTCAATATTAAATTATTAACAATTGGTCAAAAAATCAACCGATATATATCGATTATCTCGAAATATCGATTATCTCGTCGATATAAACTTTCATATCGGAAATTCCGATATATCTCGGAAAAAAAAGGGGTTCAATATTCGGTGGATATATCTCGGAAAAATCGATATCGGTGTACCAATTTACCGAGATATATCGGCGAGATATCGGATATCTCGGCGATATTTTGGGCCCTGGTTCATGTGTAGAATTTGTATGATTACTCATAAAGTACGGGGAAATGTACAATTAGATGATACTTTTATTGGTGAAATTTTGCATCAAAGGGATACTTACTAAGTTAACTTTAATCTACTGTTCAGGACAAGGTAATGAGCGTGCAAAAAATACCATATATGGACCTAAATTTGGAGGGCCCTTCACGCTCTTTGATACTGAACACCATTTGGTTACTGAACGCAACCTTTTGGGGAATTGGGTGCTGCTCTACTTTGGCTACACTTCTTCTCCTGATGTTGGACCAGAAGAAGTTCAGAAAATGGCCAAGGTCATCAAAACACTAGGTTCGAAGCATGGGTTTATCTGTTTGCCCTCTTAAGCTTATTCAGTTGGTGTCGTTACTAGTTACTAATACTTGTACTTTGTTTCTTGAACTGGAGCAAGATTCTAAACAGAATGTGAATTTGATACCAATATTCGTTACTCTTGATCCTCAGCGGGATTCACTGTCACAACTCCGGGCTTACCTTAAAGGTTAGCCTTTTTTCTTTGTTTTTCATTTTAAATTGTAATTTGTACGGTTGTACTGAAAGTAGTTACTATAAATTTATTTCTCCCTCACCTTGGTTGTCCATTCATTATGCAGAATTCGATCACAGAATAGTTGGGCTAACGGGGCCAATTACTGCAGTAAGACAGATGGCTCAGGAGTACCGTGTTTATTTCAAGAAGGTCGAGGAAGATGGAAGTGATTATCTTATTGACTCTTCTCACAAAATGTATGATCATTTTTTTTTCTCAAGTTCATAAAAAACAAATTATACTTCTTTCGTCAAGCAATTTGATATAAAAACTCTGTAAAAATAAAACAGGTACTTGTTGCAACCAAACATGGAAATAGTTAGATGCTTTGGAGTAGAGTATGGTGCAGAACAACTTTCAGAAGAAATACTAATGGAGATGAGCAAAAGCACTAAGTAAATTGTCCATACGGGTTTCTCACTGTGGTTTTTTTTACTTGGTAAGGAATCTCTACTTTGTAAGGCTTACAGTTTTTCTTTTCGTTGGTTGGGATTGGTGTCAAGTGATTTGGAATGAACAGACATTGTAGTGCAGCCTCTCTTTCCCTTGACTTGGTAGCATGGAAATTCATGTTGAGTTATTTCTGAATGATGATTAAGAATTAGGCTTGTGGGTGTGCAGTGTTATACATTTTTCGGTCGGTAAAATTTTGTGGAAACGGCCTACCTGTGAATATTTCTCTGGTAAAATTTTCCGGTTTAAATTTAAAGGTATTGATTAACAAAAACGAAATTGTTTTGCTGATCCAGGAGACAAAAGTTAAACTTTTGGAAGTTATGTGTTGTATTTCATATTTGGATTGGCATCTACGTAACTAGTGTAACTGACTTTGCCTAATTGTTTGTAGGGATTTCCAGGACTTCTTTACTAGAGGGAAGCTACTGTAGATCATGGAGTGTACTAACCAACCTTATACAGTTTCTTTCATCCTTCTTTGTGGAATTAGGGCGGTGACTTGTCATAGTTCGTTCCTCTCTTCTTTCGTGGAAAACATTCACTACAATTTAAGGAAAGTAGAATTTGTAGCTCAATGCTCATTAAACCTGCATTTGTTCATGTAATTTGTCCCATGGAGGGATTTTTTGTATGGAAGTGACATCGTCAGTTGAACAATTTAGTTTCTTATTGTTTGTAGGCAAGGGGAAAACTTATGCCTTAATGATCAAAATTAGGGGCGTAAAAACGGCACTCGGCCCGCCTGACCCGGCCCATAGACAAAAAAAGCCCTCAAATATAAGCCTGCATGCAATTTGAGGGCAGGGCTGGCCCGACCCTCATATTTTGAGGGGAGGGTAAGGGCCTAGATATGGAAACATGAGGACGGCTTTCAGCCCGACCCTTTAAAGCCCTCACAAAGCTTGTATTAAGGCCCTCATTGATATTTAGATTTTCTAAACAAAATTACGTATAATACCCTTAGTTGTACGTATAATGTCCTTGATGGAGGTTCTCTCTCTCTTGTAATGAATATATTGTTAGAATATGTGAATATATTCTATAGAATATAGTTGTATTATATGGATATATCTCTATTCTATAGAATATATTCATATATTCTATTGTATATATTAATGAAGTTTAATAGGTTTTCAAGAATTTTTGTAATGAATATGTTAATCAACTAATGAAATTTGATAAAAACCAAATATGTTAATGAAGTCTAAACAAGTTGTATTCAAGAGTTTTGAATAATTGACAGTTATGCGGCCCGGCTATATACCCGCCCCCCGCGTCCGCCCACGCTTTTCTAAAGGGGGTTGAAGTGAGGGGCAAAGGGGTCAGATAATCAAGTGTTGGCCCTCACAGCCCGACCCTCATAGCATAAGGGGGTTGGGCCAGTCTGGCCCTCAAATCATATAGGCTTTATGATTTGAAGGTCGGGCTGGCCCGGCCCGGCCCATTTTACACCCCTAATCAAAATTAGGATACTTTTGGACCTCTATGACCATGAAAGATATATCTGACTCGTTGGGTGATCCTGTAAGCTCAAGAATAGTTAGTGGCGTGCGTTTTCTTCTCTATTGTCACTTGCAATATGCTGGAGATGCATGTTAAATGGTACATACAGGATCTGTTTTATGAATCCACTATTTTTTTGCTTAAGTGTTATGAATTCACTACATTCGATAATAAACTTATAAACGAGACTTGAATACGTTTTGGTAAGTTTTTATCATGGGACATGACCAATTGCAATTTATTTGTATGGGTTTTGCATTACAAAGCTCATCTTGTCACATGATCAGGCATGAGCTGATAGCTGGTTATCGTGAGGGTGTGGACTTCATTGCCATATACATCTGTGATTCTTATCTTATAAGTACCATATCTAGATTCTTAGCTCACCACCTAGTTTTTAACGGGAGACTAGCTCCTACTGTCCTTCACTTTTACCCTGCTTTGGCTAGGTCCATAGATTATGCTTTCATAACTGAATGTTATGAGTGTTTAAGCTTGGGCTTGAATATAGAAAGTTGGACTGGGCACCGGTACTCATCCTGCACTTGCATCGCCCAAAGAAATGTATCTGTGAGATGAAAGCCAATGCTTGAGACTACTTGGAGAGTAATTTCAGACTTTCAGTTATGTTCTGAGAAAATATTGAGAAAAAGAACAAAAAAAAAAAGGGCCCGTTACAAGATCTAATGGCTATGGCTACGAGATGAATTTTTTTTTCAAATGAAAAAGCATTACCGTTTGATCTTAAAAATGGGAGGGGTAACTAACCCCTCAGAATAAGTTAAATGGGTTTTAAGCTTTTGGATGTGGAATGTGCCATTTTACGTAAAAGGCACATGCTCTTCTTTTGCTCTCCTTACGTATCACTTTTCCCAACTTGAGCCTTGCATCTCAAGAATTCAAGAAAATCCATGCGAAGCAGCTGCTCGGACAAGAAATCATTCTTTTAAGGCCCACCGTTTATTCTTTTAATTGCCCCTTCTCATGAATGAAAAGTGGGTGGTAAATCTTGTATTATAATTCAATTTAGAAGATAAAAGATTAAAAGCATTAGAAAACCGAACAAACTGGACATTATTATGAGGTTTCCTATAGAAAAATTATAACTTCCTCGAAGGTTCGAGAAGTTCCATTTTACCGTTTTGGCATACAATTCTTATTTCCTTGAAAGAGAGTGGATATGATTGTTGAGGTGTATAATTGTGATTGCTCCTTTGAACACATCCTTCACCAGATGAAATCACATACATCCAGTCCGTTTGGCCCTATCCTTGAAATGGTTACACCAAAACTGGTCAGAAATCGGGAACGGTTGATCTGTTTTTTTTTTCCTACTTAAAAACATCTAGTTTTTTTTAGACAAACATTTCTGCTGTTTACTTATGCCGAAGTTGTAGTGGAGAGCGTTCAAAGTAAGCACAACAATCTCTATCTCCGGACATGGCTTTGAGTCTTTGCCTCCCTTTTAAAATATGTGAAGTTGTGTTTTGTGTAAGCTTCGAGTCTCAATCTTCATGTGTTGAACTTTCTTTCTTTATGCAAAAATATCAGAATTAAGAAGTAGAAGCTAGCCCCTACATATTATTCCGTTCACTTTGCTTACTAATTCCTCATTTCGTCATTCTTCATCAGCACTTCAAGGCTGATGACACAATCCTACGTATGTATAAATGCCTAATGTTAAAAAATTATTTCTCTGTGTTAAGCATCTTTTGCTAAACTCGTGATAACTGAAAAAACCTCTTCATTAACTTCATGCTGAAGACAGTACATCTTGAGTGGCCATGCATCATTTGTTTGGTCACTAGGTGTAACCTGTGCCTTCGGCACGGAGTAATATAGTCATTTGAACTATATCAATTTCAATTGAAAATTTTATACTAAATAAGTTAGTGGATATAGTTAATTGATTGTGAAATAGTTAAATTAGTCAAAATTAATTTGTCGTAATATTGTTAGAGACAAACTATACCTTGAAGTTAGTGGATATAAGAACTTGTTACTTATAAGTTTGTGTAAGTAAAGCCTTGATACTTACGCTTGTCAGACTTATAAATAGTAAACATATATATTAAAAAAGGGTCTACCACGTACTTATAAGTTGCTGGGGAAAAACACAGAAAAAGTTGTCAACCACTTACAATTAGAATAAGTAATCAGCACTGACAAAAACAAATAATCAAAGACGCCCTAATCCTGCATGACCTAACTTATAGTCTATCAAACTGGAGTTGTTATATTTGATATGAAGATGTTTTAGAACAAATTCAATAATAACTCAGAATTTCATCAGCTTACACGACGAGAAAAATGGGCCAACACAATAGTAGCGTCTATTTTAACAATAACAGTAATGTAAGACGCAGGATCAGTTGTCACTTATTTTTCACCTTTTTTTTGTTGTTATACATCCACACTTTGAAAACATGTTTCTTAACTCCAATTTCCCAACAAAACTTACTAGGAGCAGTAGCATCAGATTTATGTGTTCTCCAACCTAATATATCAGCAAACTGTGTCATTCTATTCTGCTGCACCTTGGTGAATTTTGTTCTAAATCGTTTGCTCTTCACGCTATTATAATCACCAGCCCCACCGACTTCTTCTAACATTTGATCATCAGGTTCTTGTAATAGGGGTGCTTGATCACTTCCAGCTGGACCAGAGAGCTCTTGACGGTGGAAATTTCTATGGCACCCACATGCGGCACATTTAAGATAAAAATCTGTATTTTCAACAACACGACCACCATGACTTATAGGTATGTACTGACCACATCCATCTTTAGCATGCCCGCCAATTGAAGCAGCATGATTTTTCATGCACTCTTTATAACTCACAACCTTGGGTTCTGATGTAACGAATGATCCATTGTTGTTTGACGCGGTTGTTGTATTCGTGAATAGAACTATGCTTAATTCTAAAACCCTTTCTTCCATGATCTTCAAAGATAAATGAAATTTTTTTGCTGGAGAAGAAAAATGTCTATGATAAAATGAAATTTCCTCAATTTATAGGCATAACATGCTAGGGTTTTGGTAGCTGTTTCCACATTACTTTATTATAGTTTTATACCTAACAACAATTCGATTTTTCTGTATACAACAACGATATTATTTTTTTAGATAGAAACTTCAATCTGTCAAACAAAAATATTTTATTTTCACGGGGCACATAAAGGGAAACTTGTGTCTATAGCCTTTAAGTGATATGTATCAGTCCCACTTTGTTAATTTGTTGAGAGAAAAACTTTAGTGAGTGCTTTACTTTTTGCCTTATATGGGCCCCATTGTAACTCGAGCTCAACGCAATCCTAACTCTAGTGGAGTGGAATGAAGTTGAAGTTTCTTTCATTGCGTCATCTAACATTGAAACCAAAATTTTAACTAATGAAATATGTATTATTGTTTAAGTAGATTACATTAATTAACTTAACATTACATGAGAAAAGTAAATAATAATTTATAGTTAATAGTGATTAAATAATAACAACATAAAATATCCTCTTCATTATTACATGTTTTTTTTGGGTTGGGTTTAATGTATAATTTGGACGTAGAGAATTGAATGTGTGCATCCGTGAAAAAATGTAATGGGTCAGAGACTCATGGTTCATTTTTTTGTCAAATATTTTGGTCCCGCGGGGTGATATAGTAGTCATAGGTATTAAATGCACTTTGACGCCACAACTTTCTTAAATTCCACCAAAGGCAGTCAACATTCTGCTTACCTTTAAAACAACTCTTCTACTTTAGCAGTTGTCGAGTTCCATCTATTAGAACAATATTTTATTCTAACTAATCTACATAATTAAGTGTATTTTTTAAATTATTTTGATAAGTTAAAAATTCAGGTGTTACTATATTATGTTTTGAAAGTCTTAATGCAAGAGACGGGATGATACACTATTTTGAAATGCTATTGTGATGTTGGCTAAGTTCAGTCAAACATGGGATATATCAAATTATGGAGAAAATGATATAGCTATTCTGAGTGAGTCGCACCAATATCTTGATAATCTTTCTTCACAAACTTTTTTGTGTTCTTGGAAATGTAATTTGGAAAATAGAATGTGATAATTTGTCAGTTAGTTGAAAAATGAATGACATTGACGTAGAAATATGACGTGGTTGTATAGTAACTTACGCGTACGATTAAATGAGAGTTTAATTATTTTTGACATGCGTGGCACGAATGGTTGTTAACATGTAACTTTTAAAGATGGATTTAACATTATTTGCAATAAGTTAGTCAGCAAAATGTTTATATCAACAGAATAATATAAGAAAATTATCAATAACAAATAAAAAATTAACTAAATATATTAACATGATACAATAGATTTATTTTTAAAAAATTAAAACAAAACTCAGGTTCCTTGAATGTTCACATACGTTTATTTGGGTCTAGACACCTATTGCTACCTTCCATAATAGTAAAACAACACAAATAAATATAGTTAATATGACGACCCTCTTTGCATCTTCGATCTCCTGAGCATAAATATCAACTTCGTAGCACATGGTTAATGTTAATTGTTTATTTAAACAAATAGTTACCAATATAAAATCATTAATGTGTCTATTTGTTCACATTGAAAATTAAAAAAAAAAACACACACACACACACACATACGAACAAACAAAGAAAGGGACAATACAGTAATCTTGTGTAATAAGCATTCAGGATTGTAATGAAATGAATTACTTTAAACAATTGGGGAAAAAAATAAAACAACTTATAATTTTTTTTAAGCAACTATTTAGACCTACAATATCAAAATTTGGTATATATATATTGGAGGTCTTTGAATAGCAATATATACCAGAAATATTGTTTTTTATTGGTGTAGTGGTGGTATTGGGGGCCCGAAGTGTCAAGGAGAGGATGCACCCGAGTTAACGCAAGATAGTATGCCGCCGACGCATTTGGATCGGGCTAAGTCACGTGGTCGCAGTACGGAAACCCTACACGTGTAGAGAGGGGGACCGCGAGATGGAGGGACAGGTGGAGGGCCCGGATGAAGAAAGGAGAGGATATAAAGAGAAAGTGAAGAGAAGAGAAGAGAAGAGGAGGCCACCAAGGAAAAAAGAGAGCAGAGTGTCTAAGAAGAAGGAGGCGAGAGAAGAGAAGAAGGGGAACTGTAACAAGTATTGTGCAGCTAGGGGTTTAGTTCTTGCAGTAGAAAAAGAGTTGTAACATTTGGCGCCGTCTGTGGGGAACGAAGAAATGGCACCAAAGAAGGCGGTGGGTAGACCTCGGAAGGCAAGAGTCATAGAACAGATGCCAGAAGTGGCGGTGGAGGAAGGGGAAGAGCGAGGGGAGGGAAGGGGAGAAGAAGAAGTTCGACTTATGCGGGAGGAGATTGAAAGGCTGAGGGAAGAAAATGAGGGGCTGAGGAGAGAAAGAGAAAGGAGTGAGGAGGAGTCCGAGGAAGAGACAAGGGAGGAATCGGAGAGCGAAAGGGTGGAAGAGGAGGAGGAACAAGGGCCGACTCTGGTGGACAACCCAGTGACAGGATTAACGATGGAGCAAGTCCAACAAATGATTAACAACGACCGGGAGGCGAATCTACTGCAAACGAAAGTTCGGATAAAGGCCCAGCCAGTGGTGGTGGATCGAACCCGCAACTACCGGCAGATCGCGATATGGACCTCGGAGGTGCCGAAACGTTTCAATCAGCCAAGGTTTGAGAGATATGACGGAACGGGAGACTCGGCAGATCACCTTCATCACTTTCGGCAGCAGATGCCTCTCTGGCAAGAGGCCAAGTATGATGGTTTGCGGTGTATGATGTTCCCGGCCAGTCTTAAAGGAGGGGCTTCCGACTGGTACTATCGGTTGCCGTCAAGGAGCATAACCAATTTCCAAGGGTTGGAGCAAGCCTTTGTTGATCACTTTATACATCAGAAGCGGAGGGTGGTAGACATCGCGGCCTTATTTAACGTCAGACAAAGGTCCGCCGAATCGGTCAGGGAGTACCTATGTCGCTTCAAGGCGGAAACACTTAAAGTGGAAAATCTGGATGAGAGGACGGCGGTAATAGCGTTCGAGAGGGGGCTGCGACCAGGTACGGCGGTACATCAGTCCGTGGCAAAGAATGAGATTGCGACATTGCACGAACTCTATCCGCGTGTAGAGAAGTATATCAGATATGAGGACACTATGCAGAAAGACTCAAAGAGGGGAGCTAAGGCAGTTACAGCGGTAGAAAAAGGAAAGGAACGCAGGAAGACGGAGGGAGAAGACAGAGGTCGGGAAAGGTATCGCGGTAAGACACCGCGGCTGGAGAGGGGGAGAGAAAGGGCACGCAGGGAGCAGAGGGAGAGAAATCCATACCGCGAGGTGGAGCAAGTGCCCCTGGCTAGACCGTTGATTGAGATACTGCCGTTGATAAAGAATGTGCCGGGATATGAAGGTCCGCGAACATTTCCTGCCGAAATGCCTAATAAACCCTACTGCGAATATCACCAGGTACACAATCATGGAACAAACGACTGCTATGCTTTAAAATGGTTGGTCCAGAGGTTAGTGGAGAAGGGAGTGATGAGGGAATTCGTAGCGGAACCTCAGAATAGGGAGCCGGTGCCCAATGCCGGAAGAATATTGGGAACCATAAACGTCATCTTCAGTGGGGAGGCACTGAGTCACAATGACCACCGGGATAAGGTCAGGAGGACAGCGAGCATTCAACAAGTTAATGAGTCCCACCGAGGGCAGAGTTACGGCATGGAGCTAAGGAAGGGGGAAGAGGGGATTACCTTCTCCAATGCAGATCTCCGAACCGTGGATACTCCGCATGAAGATACGCTAGTCATCACGGTAGCAATGGGTAATTATGTGGTCAAAAGAGTCCTGATTGACTGTGGCAGCGCCGTGGATTTGCTGTTTAAGGGAGCTCTTGAGGAGATGGGGATGGACCCGGGCAACTAAGGCCCCCGCGGACCAGCTTGTACGGGTTCAATGGGAGCGTCACGGAGCCTATGGGTGAACTTTTGTTGCCAGTGACAACGGGTCCGGTGACGGTGTTCTCGAGATTTATGGTGGTGGACTCCCAATCCCAGTACAACGCGATCCTAGGGAGGAGATGGATACACGAGATGAGAGCGGTGCCCTCGACTTATTATCAGGTAATACGCTTCCCTACCCCTACGGGAACATACGAGGTCCGCGGAGATCAGGTGGCCTCCAAGAACAGCCACCAGAACACAATTAAGAGGATGTCCCGTGAGCCGGGGTGTGGATCGGCGAACCCGAGGAAGAAGTCGGCATAGCAATTACAGTGCGGGGCCGTGGAGGGGGCGGAAGAGGCCGCGATGGTTCCAAAGACTTTGGACAAAACAGAAATAGTGGGTCTGGGAGAGGGCGGAGAGGGGAAGTTGACGTCGATTGGATCAAGGCTGACGAGCAAGTGGAAGGCTAAGTTGGTGCAATGTTTGGTGGAGAACAAGGACGTGTTCGCATGGGGAATAGAAGATGTTACGGGCTTGATCCGGATTCGCATGTCATCGCCTACATATGGGGGGACGCCCCGTGAGAGACGTAAGATGAGGGAATGAGGGCTAAATACGTGGAAGGAATCCGGGAAGAGGTTGCCGCAGACTCTAAAGAATGCCGGGATCATAAGAGAGGTGGAGTTCACGGAGTGGCTGTCCAACATAGTGGCGGTCCCAAAGAAAAATGGGAGGGTGCGGATGTGTGTCGACTTCACGGACGTAAACCTGGAGTGTCCGAAGGATAGTTATCCTATGCCGCGAGTGGACGAATTGGTAGACAGGACGGCGGGCTTCAGAATATTCTCATTTATGGATGCGTCCATGGGGTACAACCAGGTCGCGATGTACGGGCCTGATCAGGAAAAGACATCATTCGTGGTAGAAGGAGGCACATACTGCTACACGAGGATGCCATTCGGGTTGAAAAATGCAGGGGCTACATTCCAGCGGTTGGGAGAGAAAATGTTCGAGGGCAAGATCCGGCGGGGCATTGAGATATACATCGATGATATGGTGGAGAAAAGCATGTCAGAATTAGAGCACCTGGAGGGGTTGAGGGAGACGTTCCAGATACTACGGGCCCACAACCTGAAACTTAACCCAGAGAAATGTACATTTGGAGTCACCACAGGGAAATTTCTGGGGTACATCGTGACGCAGCGGGGAATAGAGGCAAACCCTGAACAGATAAGATCGCTGGTGGAGATGTCGTCGCCGCAGACAGTGAAGGAGGTGCAGCGGTTGGCAGGTAGAGTCGCGGCTCTCAACAGGTTTATCTCAAAGTCATCCGACAAATGTAGGCCACTGTATCGACTGTTGAGGAACACCACGGATTTCAAATGGACAGCGGAGTGCGAAGAGGCATTCCGGGGGCTTAAGAGTTATTTAGAGGAGACACCGTTCTTTGCCGCGTCCGGCGGGGAAAAATTGTTTTTGTAACTTGGGGTCACGATTACGAATCAGCTCGATCCCCTCGTTCGGGTAGTAGATAAAATAGAAAGACCAGTGTACTTCCAGAGCAAAACCTTGTTAGACGCAGAGACTAGGTACAGTCGAGTAGAGAAGTACGCCTTAGCCTTGGTATTTTCGGCCCTGAAGCTGAAGCCCTATTTTGAAGCTCATGCAGTAATCGTGGTGACTAACCTGCCCCTCAAGCAGGCTCTGAGGGCTGAAAAATCAGGGAGGATGCTGAAATGGGCCGTGATGCTTAGCTCATATGAGATTCAGTATCAAGTCAGGACAGCGGAGAAGGCTCAGGCGGTGGCGGAATTCTTGGCAGAGTTCCCTGCAGAGGATCCAACATGGGGGGAGGAGATGGTTTTGGAGCCCGAGAGAGAGGAGGAACTGGATTGTCTGAACCCCTGGGATGCAAGGAATGGGTGGAGGGTGTTTGCTGACGGATCAGCAACAGATGCGGGCAGCGGAATAGGCGTGGTACTGGTCACTCCGGAGAACAATAGGTTAGAGCAGACAATGAAATTGGGCTTTGCAGCATCAAACAACGAGGCGGAGTATGAGGCTGTGATCGCGGGCATGAGAATGGCAGTAGAATTGGGCGTGAGAGAACTCACCGTATACTCCGACTCCAATTTGGTGGTATGCCAGCGAATGGGGATTCGGCTCGATGTCCTAGAATGGCAAGGTATTTGGGGGTCCTGCGGGCCTGGGCCTCGAAATTCAACCAAATCCGATTCATCCATCTGAACCGTGGGGAGAACCGCCACGCCGATGCTCTGGCTTACGTAGCCGCCGCCATTCCAGGATCTGAGGAAAGGACGATTGAGATAAGGAAATTGAGCAGGCCGAGTACCGAGGAAAAGCTAGAGGTAATGATCACGACGGGGGGTGATGACGGATGGATGGGTCCGTTCAAACAGTTCTTGGAGGGGATCGAGGTGAAAGACCCTAAAGAAAGGCGTAGATTGGAACAGGCGTCTCGGAGGTACACACTGATTCGAGGAGAATTGTATAGAAGGAACTTCAACGGGCCTCTGTTGAAATGTTTGGGGCCGGAGCTGGCTCAAGAGGTGCTCAGTGAGCTACACGAGGGAGACTGCGGGAGCCATTCAGCGGGCCGTACAATGGTACACCGTTTGTTGACACAAGGTTACTTTTGGCCACATATGAAAAGAGACGCTGTGGAGTTCTCCAGGAAGTGTGAGAAATGTCAAAGATTCTCTCAACTGATATGGGCCCCAGCCGAGCCGCTGCACTGTGTATCAAGTCCGTGGCCATTTGCAATGTGGGCCCTCGACATAGTGGGGCCGCTGCCAATGGCCCGTGGAAAGAGGAGGTTCCTGTTGGTCGCAACAGACTACTTTACGAAGTGGATTGAAGCCGTGCCCCTGCAAGTGGTAAAGGAAGCCCAAGTAATTAAGTTCTTGTGGGAGAACATCATTTGCCGTTTCGGGTTGCCATATGCTATCGTTGCAGATAATGGAGCGCAGTTCACGGGATCGAGAGTTAAGAGCTTTCTGCAAACCTATCATGTGAAGCAGAGGTTTTCGGCCCCGTACAATCCCGAGGGCAATGGGCCCCGTACAATCTCAAGAGAAAGTTGGAAAGCAAGAAAGGATCCTGGGCCGACGAGCTCAACCATGTACTATGGGCATATCGAACAACGCCGCGGACCACTACAAAGGAGACCCCTTTTCTTTAGCCTATGGTGTTGAGGCCATGATACCAACAGAACTGGTGGCAGCTACTACTAGAACTTCAGCCATTGAGGACGGATCAAACTGGGGCATCCTAGCCAGAGATATGAATCTAGCCGATGAAAGAAGAGACACCGCGCGCATCCGACTAGAAGAGTACCATCGCCGCCTCCAACGGCAATACAATAAGAGGGTGAAGCCTAGGAGCTTTAAGGTGGGAGACCGGGTACTGAGGCGGGTAACCCCCAACACCAAGAAGATGAGCGAGGGAAAGCTGGGTCCAACATGGGAGGGGCCCTATGTGGTGATTGAGGTGGGAGGCTCAGGCACCTACAGGTTGCAAACCTTGGAAGGAAGAGTTGTTGAAAAGCCTTGGAATGTAAGGCTGTTGAAAAAATTTCATGAGTAAATGTAATGGGGAGTGGCTGTAAACCACATGAGCTAGTTGTACATATATAAAACTTTAGCACTTTTGAGTTGGTTAATGTCGCGTGAATTTTTACTGCCTTCAGAGTAGAGGGAACGGAAGGGGAGAGCCTTCCGAGGACGAGAAGTCTAAAACTCAGTCGGGACAAAAAGAGTGTCCACGACGGGTGCGAGATCTCAGGCGAGCCGGGGCGAGAGGAGTCGCCCCGGACCCGATATGAGATGCCGGCAAGGGGAAGCGAAGAGGCTCCCTCTTTCCACGGACAAGGGGTCCGACATGAGCACAGGTCAAGGGCGTGGACCCGACCTGAACAGGGGGCAAAGGGAGCGAGGCTTCCGAGCTGACTGGTGAAGACGAGGATAGAGGATCCTTACCACTAAGGTCATGCAAATATTGGATACCGGCAAAGACACTTGGGATTTACAAAGACAAAATAGTTGATAAATCTATAATCAGTTATCCTCAACTGGAGAGAGTAAAAGTAAAACGAAAGTATCAGAAATACTACACATAGTGACAAAGAAGCCTGGCCAGGGCACAAAACAGGCCATTTCAAGCATAGAACACTTAAACATTTTCATGAATCACTGCCTCGGCGGCTTCTTCAAGGGCGGCATCCGCAACAGCGTCTATCACCCCGGCCACTATGGCAGCGGCATCATCAACAGCTGGAGCAGATGCCGGCAGTGGCGCCGCCACCTCCGAAGGGGGGGCCGCGGTCGGGGCTTCAGGAAGAAGTCGCCCTTCTTTGATAAGCCGCTCATGCTCCTCCTTAACCTTTTTGGCCACCCTCTTGTCGGCCTGGGCACGGAAGTGATCCTGGAGCTCATCCATGTCGGTCTCATGCTGCTTATGGAGCCCGCCAGCCGGCCTGGTGCTTCGGAGAGGAGGGCGGGGGCGGTATGCTGAGCCAAGAGGGTTTCCCGCTGATTACTCAGGCGGTCATTAACCTTATCCATATAGGCGAGGTGGGCGGCCTCAGCAGTCTTCAGCTCGTCCTGGGCCCTGAGCTTCTCTATCTCCGCAGCCTCATTCTTTTGCTCCAAGCGGGCAACATCGCCATCCAACTGGTCGATCCAGGCCCGTGCACCAAAAAGGCCTCGGATCATGTAAGAGATGTCCAGGCTCATCTGAAAAGAAATAACAGAGGTTAGAGCATTCAAAGGGGAGGAAGGGAGAGGCACCCAGTACAAGATAGAGAGTACTTTCTCCCAGCCAGTGTAAAAGGAGGTCCGGTGAGAGTCGAACGTCCCCCCATCAGCATTGGCCATGTCCCTGGGGAGATGAGACCCATAGAACAGAGAGGAGGCCACGGCGGCGTTGTCCAAGGCCGAATCGCGAATGTTCAGAGTGCGGTTCCGGACCTTGAAGGTGGGGCAGAAAGTGGGAATAGGCTCAGAGCCCCCTCTCTCAGAGCGGGGGGCCACTTCCTTCCCTGGCCACTGCTCAGCACGAGGGGGAGCAGCAGGTTAGTCCGTGGACTGTTGGGCGGGGTTCTCTTCCGATGTAGACATCCGCGGACGCTTAGAGGCCGGAGCAGGGGAGGAGAGAGCGGCAGCTGTGGGGGCGACAACGGAGACGTCCTCATCATCCGAGTCGCTGTCAAAGAGCTTGCGCTTGTGGGCACCCATGTCGGGATTAGGAGAAGAAGTGGAAGGCGAATGAGGGGAAGAGTATTGGTCTTCCCAAGTGGTCAGGGACCGGTAAGGGTGTGGGTCAGCGGAATGAGGGGGAGGCGGAGGGTGACTGAGGGGGCCGGCGAGTTGGTCGGTGGTGGGGGGAAGCTTTTTTGGTGTGGCTCTTCTTCTTGGGGGGTGGGGAATCCCGAGGCTTTCTCTCTTTGGGCGGTGGGGGGCGATAAAAGGGGGAACAGTATTTTCCAATAAACTTCAGTTGGGGATCGGAGAGGAGGGGAGTGGCAGTGACGGGATCAATTCCTAGTACAGCAGACTGGGCCTGTCCCAGGTCGCGAATCTTCTTGAACGTGGTGGAGAAGAAATTATCGTAGGGCTGCGACTTCGAGTCCGGGCGCCAACCTGAAAAAGAAAACGATCAAGTCAGAAAGGGGAGCAAAGAAGACCGGCCTACACCAGGGGATTAGTAGAGAGGCAGACTCACCGCTGGGGAGAAAGGCCAGATGATTAAGGCTCAAGTCGGAAGGAAGATCCGCGGAGAGGAAGTTCCCGGAGATGTAAAGGGGGTAATGGTGCCACAACTTGTCCGAGGAGGTGACACGAAGTATAAAATGTTGCTTCCTAGGTCGAACACAGAAAGAGTGGTATCCCACGCTAACATCCTTAGTGCTCTTTTTTATGTAAAAATGAGCGGTCATGTCGCGGACTGTTATTTTGGGGACTTCTGACCGGTTGTAGTGGTTCGCAGCAAACATAACCCTCCAGAAGTTGCCGATGCCTTGGCAAGGAGGGATGTTGAAGTGATTGCATACCTCGACGTCAAGATGGGTAAGGGGCAAACGGAGGCCGGCTACAATCTGCCCCACCGTGGCAACTAGACAGCCCGGCTTATAGGGAACTAGATGAGGGTAGTGGGCTAGGGCAGGGACGTGCTCCAATATGACGTCAGCAGGTATGCCGTAAGCCGCCTTGACAGCTTCGAGATTAGGTCGGCGGCTACGGGGTGGGGGCTGAGGAAGGGCAAAGGGGCGCCCAGAGGTGGAACGAGCCCCGATCTGGTCGGTGTGAGGGGGGGAGGTGACACCGTGGGACGGGGAGGAGGATGAGGTGTCGGATCTGGAGGCCGACATCGAGGTCAGGGAAGAAGTTAAACAGACAAGACCAATTGGAGAGAGAAGAAGCTGAATAGTCTCAAATTCAAGAGAGAAACACGAAATATAGCAAATAACGGATTAAGGAGGAAATGGGACCAACCTGAGGGAAGAGAGGAGCGGCAGGAACGAAACCCTCCACTAAGGAAACAGGGAGAACAGCTGCGCGTGTGACCGGAGCAGTTAGCCAAAGGGAAGAGTAGAGAAAAGGGAGAGCAGTTAGAGGAAAATGAAAAACTGAATGGAAGAAGAAAAGAATCGAGCGGGCTTTTTATAAGAGGAAGGGGCAAAAGAGTAATTGGGAGGGGCTGAAATCGAGGCGACACTAAAAGGCATCAGTCAGAGAGTGACGCGTGGATGCGCAAGAAACGAGGGGACGCAAGCTATAATTGTGATGGGACTCGTGAGTCCAGCGAGGAAAAAGAATCTTGGGTATCCGCGGAGGGAAACGTGATATCAGGGACTCTCGACCCCCCGACCACCAAAGGGTCGCGGACTCGAGAGGGGGCATCTGTAGTGGTGGTATTGGGGGCCCGAAGTGTCAAGGAGAGGATGCACCTGAGTTAACGCAAGATAGTATGCCGCGACGTACTGGATCGAAGCTAAGTCACGTGGTCGCAGTACGGAAACCCTACACGCGTAGAGAGGGGGACCGCGAGATGGAGGGACAGGTGGAGGGCCCGGATGAAGAAAGGAGAGGATATAAAGAGAAGAGAAGAGGAGGCCACCAAGGAGAAAAGAGAGCGGAGTGTCTAAGAAGAAGGAGGCGAGAGAAGAGAAGAAGGGGAACTGTAACAAGTATTGTGCAGCTAGGGGTTTAGTTCTTGCAGTAGAAAAAGAGTTGTAACATTTGGAAACATCCATATTTATTGGTGACTAACGCATATATTTTTTTTACCTGACATTTATTAGAAACTATTTTATATATTACAACATTATATTGTGACAGTCTAAAATTATCATTAAGACTAAAAAAACGAAATTGTGAAAAATAGTGCAAGTTAAAGAGTATATATTGAAAACTTGGTATATATAATAGATTCGAAATGATTTAATACTTGGCTCTGATTTAACTCATTTATTCATATTTGGTAGAAAATTTTGCTATATATACTAAGTATATTAATAAGTAGTTAAAGAAATTACATTAAACAGTTAGAACAACGTAAGACATACGACCCATTATTAATAATGCTGTTCATTTGTTTGTTTTGGTGTATGTATTTTTTCAGAAATCGTTGTTGTAACTATAGAGGCTTACAATATCAAAGTTGAAATTGGGCCGAAATGGGAAATAAATAAATAGGACGAAAGAGCAAAAGAATTATTCATACATTAAAGAAAAGTCAGATCTGGAAGGAAAAATGAACAGTAACCTGATGGGGTTGATGGCTGCTTGTAGTCGAGGAGATGAGACGAATTAACGTAGTTGTTCAGGAGCCTCTGAAGAAAACCCAGAATTGGCGAGAGCTTCTAACCAGAGATCGATGGGAGGGAGAGAACAGGTGTTGAAGACAAAGCAGATAATATACTTTTCTTCCAGGTTTTTTTGGGTCTTCTTATGTGCTTCCTATAATAAACTTAACTATTTTAGAATTAAATTTTGCAATTAGCTTAACCATTTGGAGAGTTTAAGATAGCTTTTATTTTGAACCAAAATAACAACATTTGTAATTTTTCACTGCTAAATTCAATAAATTTATGAAATGTTAGCTGTGTTTCATTGCATTGAATTTTTCTTAACATTAAGTTATTTATAACAACTAATGATATATGAAAATAAGCAAGGTTTATGAACTTGTTTTTATTGGTTTATATTTTGTTGGAGAATAAACTAACTGCGGAAGATGTAATGGTCAAATGCACATCAACTGTCGTTGTAATGAATGCTTTGTAGATACCTAATAAACACCATCATGTATTTTCCAATTGTGTAGAATTGAAACAGAGAAATAAACTGTATAAACCTCAACTTACCCTTTATTTAACGGATATAATCAATTGTTTTCAATAAGCTAACAAAATTAGAATTTTGGATAAGTAAAAAAAATGGTGGTGTAATTAAAAAGTGTAAAATAATAACATAATATACAATTTTGTCGATTAACTTATTACTATATTTTTTTTTGTACATGGAAAAGAACATGCCGAAAAAGAAAAAGAAATTTAACTTATAAACTTAATAGGTTGCACAGGTGTTAATGGGGGGCAAGATTCTTTGAGCAATTACTGGTTAAAAGTGGGTTTTTTTTGGAAGAAATGCTTTTCCAACTTTGATATTCATTACCGTCTTAATGAACAAAGGAACAGAGTCCTTTGTATGTTCAAAGCCGCTTTTCATGGTGGTCACATTTGAAAGTCCAAAGTCATGATTAAAAAAAATTATAGGTTTTTAAAAGCCGAGTGTTCGATGAAGGGGTGGTGGGAATAATTATTGGATTTGGGGGAAGGAGCCAAGGAGACATGTGGGGTTGCTGTTAATAGTATTTGATAACTATGCTTCGAAAATTGAGCGTGTAAGTACATATGCAGAAATTGTTTGACCCAAACACTATTTAGTTATATTGTATTTTTAAATAACAACAAAGTTGAGTATACTTTTCATTTGAAACGTTGGTTTACATATTATTTATATGTGTTATGCGTTGGGAAGATTGTTTTATTTCCCAGTTGCCTTGGTAGAGCAAAAATGGATCTTCCAGATGTAGTCAGGTCTGTTTCTCCTTACAACGATAAAATTATGGGTGACGTTGGTGCGTTGTCTGATTCACTACACCATAACAGCTTTTTTGTGACGCCTATTTGGCGTTAGAAATTTGGCGTCTCAATTGGTGTCAAAAAAATTTGTGACGGTATTTTGGCGTCAGTAATTTTTGTGACGGCATTTTGGCGTCACTTTTTTTATGACGGCGTTTTGGCGTCACAAATTTGTGACGGTGTTTTGGCATCAGTAAATGTGTTTTAGTTTTAAAAAAAATAATTATTATTATTTTGCTATATGATCAATCATTTTGCACTGTAACACTGTCCAAGAGACAACTTATTTTAAAAACAATCCAATTAATCCACAAAATACACAAGTATACCTTTAACAATTAAAATTTTACTATAACTCAAAATTGCCAAATAATCCATTTCACATTTCAGAAATAGTCTACAAAGTACATGAAGATGAACAGTCACGATTTACTCTATATCTCTCAAAATTATTATCAGATAATTTTCACACTTCTGCAATATACAACTACAAGGTACATCTTCTTCGCAAGTATCCAAGGTCTAGCATAAATGAAGCACCTTCAAAGCTCCCATGAAGTGAAAAGAATTAACTCTTAACTTGCCCTTCACAAAGAAAGAAGAAAACGAAGAAAACTTTATTAATGAACTAATAAAAACGACAAAATATATATCTCACCTAAGTATATATATTGAATATGACAATTGCTAACCAAGGACAAGACATAAGATATGTTGAAAACTTAATAAACTCTTGCGGCCAGTAAAATGATGTTTAGAGAAGCAAATGCACTTTTATATTTAGTGTTACCAATATACAAAACTTTATTTACACACTTCCCTACTTTTGACATCTATGGATCACTCATTCGAATGACATGAATCCATATAGTCAAAATCCATTAGCAGTAATAGAAAGGATACATACGCAGAACAAATAAACAATAGAGAAAAAAGAATAGCATAAACCTAAACTAGCAAAACACAAAGAAACCTAAACTAGCGGAGACACAAAGAAACTTACAGTTTCTTGATGTTTAGCATTCTTTCTCCAATGTATGAAGGGATTGGGCCAGTAATTGAGCAGCTTCTTAAAACCCTGCGCAAAAAGGTAAAGCTTAGTCCTTTACGAAACTAATAGTAACATTACACAAGAAGTATATATCCACAACTCAACTTACAATTCTTCCAGTTTTGTCAGCTCTTGCAGATCAGGAAAATCCATACTCGATACATTTAGGTAAGATATCCTCCTAAAACAAAATTTTGATCAAACAAAATGGTTAAAAAGATAATTAAAACTATCATACAGTGGCAAAAGGCTTTACAGTTCTGTTAGGTTTCTCAAGAGATAAATGTTAGGAGGAATAGGACCCTCCATATTTGTTCCTTGCATATCTCTGCATTGGTCCACATAATTGTTAGTAAATTATGCAACATTTCTCAAAACAAAAGTAAGAGATATTGAAAAAGGCATACACTCTTCTCAGTCTTTAAAATGAGTAATGAGTAATGAACCAACCAAGCTGACTTTAAAATACAAAAGAAAGAGGCATATGCTCTTCTTAGTCTACGTAAATTTCCAAGCTCTGGAGGAAGGGGTCCTCCAAGATTATTGTCTTGCAAGAACCTGTAAATAATTTAAGTTGGGTTAGTATAGTATAATTGGCATTATAGGAATTTACTCTTACTCATTTTGGAATCTTACAGTTCTTCCAGAGTAGCAATACTACCAATTTCTCTTGGAATGGTTCCACTGATAAAGTTTCCCAACAAAGACCTGATAATGTAATGTAGATACTTATTATACTTGACTAGTATAATACAGTTAAATAAATGTGCAACTCTTAAGTTAAGCCTATGAAGTTAAAGTAGTTTCAAAATGACGAGAGGAAGTGAAGCCCAAGTTCTTGGAATAGACCCATTCAGAAAGTTTCGAGTCAGGTCTCTGCACAAGAGAGAAAAATCAAGACCCAACTTCCATTTCAAGTATTCTCAAATAGTCAAATGCGAGGGAAAGAGCTGTTGGGCCAAATACAGTGAGGCCCATGAAACTTGAGTCTCGGCCTCGGATAGTATAGCCCATAATTGGCCTTGGTAAAACTCAATTGGGAAAAATGATCCAGGCTTACATTTCGCGCAAATAAGTGAGGTTGGCCAAGTCAACTGGTAATTCTCCCTCTAAGCTCAAACTCTTGAGTTAACTGAAAGTGAAACAAAAACATGACTATTAAAAATGTAGAACATATTATGTAGCAATTGAAAACATTGTAGAATCATTTGATCTTGTGTAAATTAAGAAAATTGCAAACATGTTTGTGACGTGGAAAATGGTGGAGGCGTTGAAAGTAAAATCACAAGTGACATTGCTCAAGGCATCCGACGACGACCCTGGTGTGGTTATACTAAAACCTTGGCCTGTTCGGCAAGAATTCTGGTTCACATGCATTCCACTGTCTGATTCCCAATTTTGTGGATATTCGTTGAAGCGTTTCCAGTCACACCAGTACAACACCACACACTGAACACAAACAGTCCACACACCACCAGTTCACACATTGCACCACCAGTCCACACAATACAAACCACCAATCCACCACGACACACTGCACACCACCAGTTCACACAATGCACACCACTAGTCCACCACCACACACTACACACCATCAGTTCACACACTGCACCACCAGTCCACACAATGCACACCACCAGTTCTCCACCACACAATGTGAAATATAAATGAACTAGCAGCTTGAGTAAAGAGACTTGAATAATTAATAGGATGTAATGCAAGGAATGAAGGTTGATGAAAACATCGTGACTTACCTTGTATCCTGGAAATACAGTTTGAATTCGAATAGTTGCAATGTCCTCAATGCTTCTTTCGTGCTCTTTAGCGAAGCATATATTCCATCTTACAAAATGCGCACTTGAATTTCACAAGAAACCAAAGCAAAAGATGTACATGATATTTCAAATAATATTTTCTTAAAAAAAAGCCCCAGTGTGAATAACTAAAGTGAAGGATTGAGATTTACTTGTGCTTAAGATAAGCATAGAAATTCGCAGATAAAACACACTTGTTATGAGAAGAGATGGCAGAGATCAGTTTGTAGGAAACTTATTCGGCTTGAGTTTCTAGGGTTTGCCATTTGCATGATTAGGGAAAAAGAGTAAAGTTGAGAGATTTTTTTTTTTGGGATAAGAACAGGTGAGAGAGATGAAGTCGTGGGAGCTGATACTTAGACGTCCCCACATGTTGAAAGCGTTAACTTTATTTTCAGAAACCACGCTGGCCTGCCGTCACTTTATTTTTAAAAACTCTAACAATTTAATTTCCGTAATTATCTGATTACTAGTGATGGTTTTAGTTCACTCATCGACGCCATCTCTCTGTACCTGTAAGCTTATCGGCCTTCTTGGTGTCACAAACTGAAAAAGCCCAATGTCACAAAAATACAGTTATGGTGTAGTGATTGTACTGTTATTGTTCAATCCGAGGCAGTAACATCTGCTATTACGGAGAAAGGTAAGTGTGAAGATATTAAAGAGTCTAAGAAGCGAAAGGTCGTGGAAAAGATTTTAACACGTTTTCAGCATCCATGTGTTGGTAGTAGGTGTGGTGGAAGTAGTGTATCTGTTGCGGAATCAAACATCAATCAAGAGAGGATGTTACTTACCGATGGAGTTGTTTTAGGACGTGGAGCAAGCGCTGATAATGTAATTTTGAAATTTGTTGATGCTCTTAGTGGATTAAGCCTTGTAAGTTTAATTTAAATTCCTATTTTTTATAACAATCTATTTTTTATGAGAAATAGTCTTACTTTCCTTTAATTATCAATTTTATTTAGATGCAGCTGATTCTTCATGGTGTGGGACGCCTTTATAAAGAATCGGCAGATTTTCAGAGTGACTGCCTTGTTAGTTTGAAGACTGTAAACGAAATGGTGGGTGTGAAAACCAATGTTTGTAGCACCATTATGAAAGAAACTGAAGAAACGGCAACGAAAGATACCGAAGAAGCCCCAACACTGAGAGTTGAAGATCCTCATTTGGAGAAGATGATTTGTCGCATGACTAAGTTAGAGGAAGCACTAACTCATTATCACATGTGTATGGAGGAGATGGAAGAAGTTATAACCACTATGAAAGTTGAGACTGAGGCACATGAATATGATCTCAGATGGTATGATGGGTATCGCTCATGGGGTGAAGAGCAGATTCATAAATTGGAGTCTGAGATATCGCGGTTAGAGACTGAGGTAGTCAATCTTAAGGAACAGTATGACCTCTCAGTTGCTCGCTTGGGTAACAAAGATATCGAGGTTGTTAGAGGTCCGAATCAATTGGAAAAATAAAGGTAAAGCGGAATCGTTACCATTGTTACATACAACCAGCTGTTTGAGTCGTACAGGAAAAAATTGGGAATGGATCCAGAAGGTTTTGCCCCAATTATTGTTAAAGGTAAGAATGATTAATGGTTATTTGTTGACAATTTACATTATGTTTTTGTACTAAGAGAAGAACTGAACTAATATATATATATATATATATATATATATATATATATATATATATATATATATATATATATATATATATATATGCTTATTGTTAAGGACATGTTTTTATTATGTTGTAATTTTGGAATTTTATTGTCTAAATCTTGGTTTCCATGTAGATTAAGTTATAACCAATGAAATTTTTATATATTAAGGACCACTTAATACGTCAAGATGTATGCCTTTGATCATTTTTTAGAGCATAATGGCCAAGGTTTGAAGTGGTTTTCGTTTGAAGACATATATTGCATAAGTATGTAACATAATAATGTGTGTTGTTGTTTTAAAGTTGGGTAAGCGAATAAAGTGTTGTCTTGAAACATAGCTAATAAGGAAGATCGCCTACTATCCAAGGAGGAAATAGTTGTTAAACTATTTCATTTAAAAAAATATATTTTAATCATTTGTATCACAATACAACTTTGACAACACACTATTCCTTTGGCTGCAAACTATTGTGACGTCGAGTTATGATGTGACATTTGTAATGCTTGTATTATTAAAACTAACATTTACTTTATAGAAAATGTTTTTTTTTATGTTATGAGGACTTTAACTGTATTATAAATAGGTTGCTATTAAGATAATACTTAAGTATGGGCAGTTGTTTAGATTATAAACAAAATTACATTATGAAGTTTAACAAATTGGAGATAACTTTTATTTTTGAACAACTTATAATAGGACACAATACAATTTAACGGCAATGAAAATACAGTACATTGGAAAGATGATTTATTTTTGTGCAGCCAACAGCTGGCATAATATTATTCGACAGCTTAGAAACACGTTCTACTCGCGCGCAATAATAGCATTATTGGTTGAGGCCTTGCTTCATTGGTAGATTCTTTTTCGATGCATCCATAATGTCTCGTTTTTTGTTATGGGAAAAATGGTATATTAGGAATTTTGTTACCGGCAAAAATGAAATATGTATTACACATACCAAGTGGCTCAACTGTGTCAGATTAATTTGATTTGTCATCATCAAATGCCGTTGTGCTTTTGGATTCATTTGAGGATGGCTACACACTTGTCTGAAAGTTTTACATGTATAACTGTTAGGTTACATAAAAGTTTAGAGAATCAGGATTAATTTGGGACTTACGTTTTCCACCTCGGGCAACACTTTTGAAAGAGTTAGGTATTTGTTTTTCTGTCTTTTGTTGAAGTCTGTGACTTTGATTTGAAATGTAGCTTTATATCCTGCTATTTTGTCAAAAACTTGCAACACTTTTTCTGTACCATTTTCCTGCACAATTATATATACATATATCTAGTTGTTTAATTCATGGGGGAGTATAAAACATGCATAGGGAGCATAAGATAAAAAATATTGTACCTCCAAATTCATATTAATTAGATCTTGTGCGGGTAGTTGTGATAGTAAAGTTGCCTCACGATCCAGTGCAATAACGCGTGCAGAACATGTATCATCTTCTATTTCCATCATTAGTTGATACCTACACACATTATATAATTTGAAATCTGTAAGTTAAGTTGTGAAGAAATAATTGGTTTGTAATGGATTTAACCTTTTATTAGGGTCGACAGCGCCGTGTTTTGGACATTCGTAGTTGTTCTCCTCGGTTATTTTTTTTTGGCAGTGTGGACATGCATCGTAGGACCACCCGTAGTCATGAAGCACGCTGAAAATTGTTGCTTTGCAAGTAAACTTCATCACCTGTGAGCATACATAGGTGAAGGTTACATGTAGGGTGTTCTATAATTGAGATGGAAGAACTGGAAATTTTTTAAAAAACAAAAACATTGTACTTGCGACGAAATTTTGTTTGTTGTCGCAATAATTTCAGCTAAACTTTTCTTGTTTATGTCTGAGAATTCTTCAATGCTTTGCAGGTTTATTTCTGTGGCATCTCGTAATCGAATTGCATTTCGAATTGGACTGTTGAAAACAAAATTGTTGTTAACAATGTTAGTTGTTGCACATATTTGGAAGTTTCGGTTGAGTGTTACCTGTTTAGAACATTCAACACTTCTGGAATTTGAAGATTAACGTAAATCCTGGTAGGAGCTGTCGATGAAATTGTGTATTCAGCTGCAATTTGTTGTTTTTTTATTATTATATTCAAAATGGTTAAAAAATAAGGAATAATGTCAAATTTATTTTCTTAAATAATCAGATACCATTAAAACTTTTAACAGTTGAAGTTGTCACTATGACTACTGTTTTGTTGACATGATTGTTGATCGTTTGGTCATCAAACGGGACCGCACAGTTTCCCCATAAGGTTACTTTCAGCACGTATCCCCTACAAAATTTCACAAATCAATTTGCGTATATCAAAAGTAAGGGCATATAAAAATAAATAGTATATTATGACTCACTCTTCATCTTGGAGCTCCATTTCTCTTAGCCCAGTCTCTTTTCCGTTTTTCTTTATTACATTTCTGAGTTCGCTACATGCGTAGAGGCGCCCGACGACATCTAAGAAACAATATTTACAAAAGACAAACAAACGTATGTATAAGGATTTGAAGTAAGAGTTAATGAATCTTTTGTAAACAATCGCATATGTTGTTACCTGTGAGGTACTTGTTATCTACTCTCGTTGACAATTGACTAAAATTGGTAAATGAGAATCCAAATTCTGGCAATTCTATGCATCCGGATTCAATCATTTTTAGCATTGTGCTCCATTTGAAGTAAATAATATAGGCATGAGATGTTAGGCCATATAATCATTTGAATTTGGATGGAGAAAACCGTTCAATTTGATAAATGTTCATCTCAACTAATTGCTGGTTGAATTTTGATATCAATTGTTTAGGCACTCTTCCATATATTCGATGTCCCTGTTATACACAATGACCTTGGTAAGTAAAAAATTGTGATGAATTATCTAAAAATTGTAAAAGTATGGTGATATGCGATATATACTTACGTGTTGGTCGATGAGTAACATGTCTAAAGACTTTAATTCATCTGTGGAGTAATCAGTTACTTCACATATTCTACTAACCCTAACAATAATTTTCCAACTTCCGTCAGTGGCAGTAATATCGTTAATACAATGTCGTGGGACCGTTGCCATTTGTGAGATTACTTGAGGTTTAAACCGGCTGTATAAGCGTGGGGGAAATATGCTAAAATTGCAGAAATGATGATATGTAATTGTTTGAACAGATAGTGAGAGCCATTGGAAGGCTGAATATTTCCCACAAAAGATTATTTTAAAATTTACCACTTTGACCCTCTTATTTTTTATTCAATATACAACATAAATCACAAATCGACTAAGTTAATTCAACTAAATAATGGTAAGATAAAATAAAAAATCTCTAATTTTTACTTCTTTAACTATCCCCACCAAATATGCAAATAGGCATCTAAAAAACATTTTGTTTTCCAAAGTCAATTTCATTTTTAATTATAAAAAACCACTAACATCAAAGACACACTATTAAATTGTATTTAAGAAATGGATACATAGGTAACACGACTCAAGTGGGTGTCAACATAAAAAGGAGAAAAAGTAATCATCAAAATTTGATTTTTTATTATTATTAATATATGTGTGTTAAAAGTTAAAGAAATAAAAAGCAAGTGGACAAAAAATAAACACTTCTTTCGATGTTCTATAATTTTCTTGTTTCTCGAGCTTGTTGCTTCTCACTATGCTCTCAATAGCTACTTTATTTATCTCAACATCTTTTGCATTGGATGAAGTGATACTCTATAAATGAAATTTGTTTCAATAATTGCAGAAGCGATTAAACCTTAAAAACAAAATTGGGAAGTTCTAAAATGGAGTTTTGCATACCTTAAGTTATTTATAGAATGATAGGAAAATCTTGCTTTTTGAATTATATAGGAAGTTTGGTGGGAGGGGTAACACAGTATTTATAGCTGGGAAAAACTGCTGCGAGAAATAGAGCTGGAAAGCGTTGGGTCTATTATGGGAGATGTTCCAAATGACACAGGGCGAATTTTGTCTTCGTTACTGTCAACCACTCTGCAAGTGGGAACAAAGTACTTTAAAAGTATATTTGATCAGTATAGAATGTAATATTAGGGAGGCTATGCAGCTTTCTTTTCACAACTGATTATGTTGGCCTACATTCTAGTATGGACCATGTTCCAAATGAAGTAGAAACTCACTGTCTTATTTCTTGTCAACCACTCTTAACTAATATTCAATTTGCTATTTATATAGTTAACCAAGTTTTGGCATACGAAGATTTGAATGATTTTCTTTGTAAATAGTGCCTTTGCCTGAGAACGGGTTTTTCTGTAATAGTGTCAATTTTTTTTTCATGTGTATTGGTTTATACTATTTTTCTTGTCGTATCAAAAGTAGGCGCAACTTTTTCGTCAAGTTTGTTTGACTATTAGTGAGTCAATTTTTTTTTTTGAATCATCTAAAAACTGTAAAAGTATGGTGATATGTGATATATACTTACATGTTGGTCGGTGAGTAACATGTCTAAAGACTTTAATTCATCTGTGGAGTAATCAGTTATTTCCTATATTCTACTAACCCTAATAATAATTTTCAAACTTTCATCAGTGGCAGTAATGTCGTTAATACAATGTCGTGGAACCGTTTCCTACATGTGCACTAAGTTGAGCAACTTTTGTGATTTGTATACATAATGCATAGTTCGAGGAGAAAAAATTAGTAGGAAAACTATTTGCATAGTCCGGTTGTTAGTGTTTATTAAAAGTTAGTAGCAGAACTATTTATTGTCGTGGGACCGTTACCTACATGTGCACTAAGTTGAGCTACTTTTGTGATTTGTATACACAATGCATAGTTCCAGGACAAAAAGTTAGTAGAAAAGTATTTACATAGTCCGGTTGTTAGTGTTTATTGAAAGTTAGTAGCAGAAATACTTATTTAAATTATGTGCATAGGTTAGTTGCATAGGTGGGTGGTTCACATTGAGGAACCAAAATAATTTTATTGAATCCACAAGGGTCAGTGTGTTGGGATGGCATAAGAAAAATGGGTTGGTGTTAGGCTTTCGGAAGTGTAGATTTGAAAATTGTGGACCTGAAAATAGTTTGGATATTGAAAAAAGCGAAAATGGCATTAGAAGACGTGCCCAGGAAAAATTAAGCATTGTAGTCCTTTCAGGGCATAGTGCAAGCATTGATTAATGCGACAACAACTAATATGTCGTAGTTCTTACTTAAAAAACGGAGGTTTAATAAACAAAGTAGGCCTACTTTGCAATAGGAAGTCATAATAATTTTAGATATATAGATACTCATTTCGAAATAAAACGTTAGCTTGAGGAAGACACATGTACGATCTACCTTATTTTCTTTGGGAGTTAGTACATTTTCTTAAAGCAGGTAGTTTTGTTTTTCATTATTTTCTAAATAATAATTGCATGTCATAAGCCCACTTCAAAAATTATACGTAGCAGTCCGTACTGCAAGGAAAGCATTATTGATTTGAACATGACCGATCTTAAAATTGTTTGAAAATTGATTAAAGCGATATATGCAAAACATTATTTTGGTTTCTCAATGTAAACTACCCACCTATGCAACCAACCTGTGCAAATAATTTTATTAAATAGTTTTTCTACTAACTTTCAAAAAACACTAACAACCGAACTATGCAAATAGTTTCTCTGCTAATTTTCTTTGTTGGATCTATGTCTTTTTCTAGAACTATGCAATGGAAGACATCATAACAAAACAACGCTGTTCATTATTGAGGTAATCAAATTATTTTAGTTCGTCAATGTGAACCACCCACCTATGCAACTAACATATGCAAATAATTTAAATAAATAGTCATGCTACTAACTTGCACTAAACATTAGCAACCGGACTATGCAAATAGTTATCTTACTAACTTTTTTTACGGGAACTATACATTGTGTATAGAATGCACAAAAGTGGCTCAAAACAGAATCCAGTGTATTGAAGAAATATTATTTGTTGCACAGTGAGTAGATGTCGACGATACAAAATAGGCCTACTTTGCAAGTAAAAACTAAGAATATTTTTAGATGAATAGATAGTCATTTGGAGAAACAGCGTCAGCTTAAGAAACAATCTGAGTATACATGTAGGAATTAACTTATTTTGTTTGGGAGATTGTAAATTTTCTTAAAGGAAGTTGTTATTTTTTTTTTTTTTTGATCCTCAACAATAATTAGATAGCATAAGGCCACTTGGAAAATTAGGCCTAGCATTCTGTACTGCAAGAAAACCATAATTGCTTAGTTGACTCGTGTAAAAAACAGGTACGGACAGATTAATTTCAACTTTGTAGGATGGAAAACAGTGTTAAAACTTTATCAAAACTTTAGAAGGCGTGCGAAGGAAATGCCAAGTACATTTATTTATGTTTTCAAATGTAAATGTATTTAACAGCATGGTAAATTACAAAGACCTAAAGCATTTTATAAAAAAATCATGATAAAAAATTAATTAAGCATATCGATCTGTTTGATTTCTTATAGACGCAATTGTATTTAACAATTATGTATGTTTCATCGGAAGATTAATCAGTTGAATTTATTTATGAACGAACAACAAAAGTATAACGCCCACCACATTTCAACGTACAATAGTTCCCAATAAACAAAGTAGGCCTACTTTGCAACAGAAAGTAATAATAATTTTAGATGTACAGGTACTCATTTCGAAATAAAGCGTTAGCTTGATAAAGACACATGTACGATTTGCCTTATTTTCTTTGGGAGTTGGTACATTTTCATAAAGCAGGTTGTTATGTTTTTCATTTTTTTCTAAACAATAATTGGATGTCGTAAGTCCACTTCAAAAATTAAATGTAGTAGTCCATACTGCAAGAAAAGCATTATTGATTTGAACATGGTCCACCTTTAAACTATTTGAAAATTGATTAAAGCGATATATGCGAAGCATTATTTTGGTTTCTCAATGTAAACCACCCACCTATGCAACCAACTTGTGCAAATAATTTCATTAAATAGTTTTTCTACTAACTTTCAATAAACACTAATAACCAGACTATGCAAATAGTTTTTCTGGTAGCTTTCTTTGCTGGATCTATGATTTTTTCTAGAAGTATGCAATGGAAGACATCATAACAAAACAACACTGATCATTGTTGAGATAATCAAATTATTTTGGTGCGTCAATGTGAACCACCCACCTATGCAACTAACCTATGCAAATAATTTAAATAAATAGTTCCGCTACTAACTTGTAATAAACATTAACAAACGGACTATGCAAATAGTTATCCTACTAATTTTTTTTGCGGGAACTATGCATTGTGTATAGAATGCACAAAAGTTGCTCAAAACAGAATCCTATGCATTGAAGAGATATTATTTGTTGCACAGTGACCAGATGTTGGAGATAGAAAATAGGCCTACTTTGCAAGGAAAAACTAATAATAATTTTAGATGAGTGGATACTCATTTGGAAAAATAGCGTCAGCTTGAGAAACAATCTGAGTACACATGTTGGAATTAACTTATTTTGTTTGGGAGTTTATATATTTTCTTAAAGCAAGTTGCTATGTTTTTTGTTTTGGTCCTCAACAATAATTGGATATCATAAGGCCACTTGGGAAATTAGGCCTAACATTCTGTACTGCAAGAAAACCATAATTGTTTAGTTGACCGGTGCAAAAAAAAGGTACAGACATATTTATTTGAACGTTGTAAACTAGAGAACAGTGTAAAAACTTTAACAAAGCTTTAGAAGGTGTGCGAAGGAAACGTCAAGTACATTTTTTTAATGTTTTCAAATGTAAATGTATTTAACAGTATGGTAAATTACAAAGACCTAAAGCATTTTAAAAAACATCACGATAAGAAATTAATTAAGCATCTCGAACTGTTTCATTTCTTATACACGAAATTGTATTTAACAATCATGTATGTTTCATCGGAAGATGAATCAGTTGAATCTATTCATGAACGAACAACAAAAGTATAATGCCCACCACATTTCAACGTACAATAGTTCCCTGAAGCTGTTACATATACAATATAATTTTCATTTGTAATAAATCTGCATATTCATCCAACGGTTAAAAAATGTTTACCATTGGGGGTTGTAAAAAACAAGTACGGACATATTAATTTCAACTTTGTAGGCTGGAGAACAGTGTTAAAACTTTATCAAAGCTTTAGAAGGCGTGCGAAGGAAACGCTAAGTACAATTATTTATGTTTTCAAATGTAAATGTATTTAACAGCATGGTAAATTACAAAGACCTAAAGCATTTTAAAAAACATCACGATAAACAATTAATTAAGCATATCGATCTGTTTGATTTCTTATAGACGCAATTGTATTTAACAATTATGTATGTTTCATCGGAAAGATTAATCAGTTGAATTTATTCATGAACGAACAACAAAACTATAACGCCCACCATATTTCAACGTACAATAGTTCCCAATAAACAAAGTAGGCCTACTTTGCAACAGGAAGTAATAATAATTTTAGATGTACAGGTACTCATTTCGAAATAAAGCGTTAGCTTGAGAAAGACACATGTAGGATTTGCCTTATTTTATTTGGGAGTTGGTACATTTTCGTAAAGTAGGTTGTTACGTTTTTCATTTTTTTCTAAACAATAATTGGATGTCGTAAGTCTACTTCAAAAATTATACGTAGTAGTCCGTACTGCAAGAAAAACATTATTGATTTGAACATGGTCCACCTTTAAACTGTTTGAAAATTGATTAAAGCGATATATGCGAAACATTATTTTGGTTTCTCAATGTAAACCACTCACCTATGCAACCAACTTGTGCAAATAATTTTATTAAATAGTTTTTCTACTAACTTTCAATAAACACTAACAACCGGACTATGCAAATAGTTTTTCTGGTAGCTTTCTTTGTTGGATCTATGATTTTTTCTAGAAGTATGCAATGGAAGACATCATAACAAAACAAAAGTGATCATTGTTGAGGTAATTAAATTATTTTGGTGCGTCAATGTGAACCACCCACCTATGCAACTAACCTATGCAAATAATTTAAATAAATAGTTTTGCTACTAACTTATAATAAACATTAACAATCGGACTATGCAAATAGTTATCCTACTAATTTTTTTTGCGGAAACTATGCATTGTGTATAGAATGCACAAAAGTTGCTCAAAACAGAATTCTATGCATTGAAGAGATATTATTTGTTACACAGTGACCAGATGTTGGAGATAGAAGATAGGCCTACTTTGCAAGTAAAAACTAATAATAATTTTAGATGAGTAGATACTCATTTGGAAAAACAGCGATTAGCTTGAGAAACAATCTGAGTACACATGTAGGAATTAACTTATTTTGTTTGGGAGTTTGTATATTTTCTTAAAGCAAGTTGTTATGTTTTTTTTTGTTTTGGTCCTCAACAATAATTGGATATCATAAGGCCACTTGGAAAATTAGGTCTAGCATTCTGTACTTCAAGAAAACCATAATTGTTTAGTTTACCGGTGTAAAAAAAAGGTACGGTCAGATTTATTTGAACGTTGTAAACTGGAGAACAGTGTAAAAACTTTAACAAAGCTTTAGAAGGCGTGCGAAGGAAACGTCAAGTATATTTTTTTAATGTCTTCAAATGTAAATATATTTAACAGCATGGTAAATTACAAAGACCTAAAGCATTTTAAAAAACATCACAATAAGAAATTAATTAAGCATCTCGAACTGTTCATTTGTTATACACGCAATTGTATTTAACAATCACGTATGTTTCATCGGAAGATTAATCAGTTGAATCTATTCATGAACGAACAACAAAAGTATAACTCCCACCACATTTCAACGTACAATAGTTCCCTGAAGCTGTTACATATACAATATAATTTTCATTTGTAATAAATGTGCATGTTCATCGAACGGTCAAAAATGTTTACCGTTGGGGGTTGTCTCAATTGTTGTACTATAAGAGTTCAATCAAAAATTTATTCTTGAGTAATTGTCTTTGTTCATGTACCTACCAATCTTGTTTATCACTTAAGCAGAAATGGGTGGAGCTCCTGTCAGAACATTTGTACCACCGAAGGTAATAGAAAAACTTAATTCCAAAATCGATCGTTGGAAAAAAAAACTTAACCGAATGAAACCCAAATTGACCCATTTAAAGGAAAGGATTAATCCTTAATGATGATATTATTACTGATTGGTAACATTTTTTCAATGTTATTTTCTTTTACAGGTTTGTCAGCTTTGTGAGCAAGAAGGACACACATGTCCAACTTGTCCCTACCTTAATCGAAGATGTAGGGAGGAAAATTGCAGAGGCATTATGTATTTGGTCAAAATTTAGGATCGTTCAGGCAAAGTAGTTGAAATGTGGCTGAAATGTGATTGGGTTGGATGTTTTAGTAAGGAAATACAATATACTGATTGCAACCAACCTATGCTTCCTAATGAAAAGAAAATCACACTTGTCCTTGATTGTTATCTGTGTGGTAATAAATGTTGTTGTGTTGTTAACTATCCTAACTGAAGTTTTATGCCTCTTAGGGTTGATGTAAGCGCTAAATGAACTGTTGTAAATGTGAGGGAGGTGCGAAATAAGAGATGTTGGTACTTACATGAAGACCACATAGAATAATTGAAAGTTTGAATTTATGTCATAAAAATATTACACCACTTCCAAATTGTATAACTAACAGTAACTTAACATTAAGAAGTTGTAAACTCTTAACTGGATGCAGAATCAGATGACGAAGGAGCTCGTGGGAATTGACAACGGGTTGTTTGAGGAATCAAAGTAGTCACAATAGCTTGAAGTTCATTAATACGTTGTAGAACCTGCTGCTGAAGGTCTCCCTGGTTTTCAAAAATTTGTCTCTGGTTGCCCAAAATCTGAGCCTGGTTTTCTAAAAATTGTGCTTGATTATGCAAAAACTGTAACTGTTCTTCACCATACACCTCCACATGATCTTGTAAATTCATTAATTGTGCATGAATGAATCCCTAACGTTCGTACATTGCCCTCATGAGCTGGAAAAGAAAACAAATACCAACTGTAGGATTAACTATCTCCCTCAATGCATCTTCAGTAAAGTAATCTACTTGGGCTGCAGGTGACTCTTCCTGTTCATGTCGAGTAGTTCACATCTCAACAGGTGTCCAAAAACCCGCAACGCAAGTTCTGTAGCTGGCGACGTTGCCTGCCGTTGAAATTTTCAACCTAGCAAAACCAATATAAAAACCCCAGCGTAACATGATTTTTGTGATTAAAGTTGGTAGGGGAGCAGAATTCTTTCGAGCCTGTGTAATTGTGTTCCAAAGAAACTACACCATACAAAATTCGTCTTTTTTGTTCTGCAAAACCCATAGTAGGTGGAGGATCGTCTTCGTAATGTCGCATGCTTTTGATGTACCGACTACATTGTGAGCCAACCACTGTGTCACTGCTAGTTGGTTGCGCCTTAGTGAGTTCTGGTAAACACAACATGCCCCTCGGTTGTATTCGCCATTAATCACTGTGTCAATCATCAATGTTTTAATAGTATCGTAGGGTGACTTTTGGAGTGTGAGTACATTGTCATTCATTGCAATGTGTGTACTCTCAGAAACTAGTTGCGGAGTGAACTCAAACTCGCGTTCATTCAAACGAACGAAAAAACAGCCATTTTCGAATCTACCATTATTGTAAAACATTAAAACTAATTCCGGGGAATATGCAGCATCGGGGCGATGTAAAAGAGATAATCAACTTCTACGCTGTAGTTCAATATCAAAAAAAGGTTGGAACAGGCCTTTATTGTAAATCTGTATAAAATTCTGCTTTCGAACAATTAAATGCTGTTTTGGGCCATTGGTAAGTTAGATTTCTGATGAGAAAGATAAATGAGCATGGATGTAGGAAAATAAATATTGTTTTAGGGCATAAAACTGCTGGGGATGGATGGGTGTGTGTATAGGTGAGCCGATTTTTTTTAGATGTGGAGAGATAAGAAGGTTGGGGGTTTTTTTTTATATTTACACTTGTAATGCAGTGTCGCAAGTTTTTTTATAAAACATATCTGTGTGTCCCTTATTTTTTTTTTCTTTAACAACTTTTTCTTACAATTTAAGCATGAGGGATGTCGCATGAGGAATTTTAAAAAATTGTTACATTGTTTAGCACAGTTGGAGAATTATTTAACAAAAGATATACGTAGATATGACTGTAAAAGAATTATTTAATAAAGAAAAATCAATTTGTCAAACACACTTTTTTTTTGGCGTTTAATATTAAGTATAATATAAAAAAAAATAATACTACAACGTCATTAACTTCATAAAATCAGTGCGAACGCGTTTGTTTTAATTCTATCAGTGGTTTGATATAATGGAGTCAGTTTTAAATAATGTAAGATCAATTATTGCGGAGGGATAAATACCCACGCGCATGTGTGTCAATGCTATCAGTGGTTTGATATAATGGAGCCACTTTTAAATAATGTCAGATCAATTATGGTCAAGGGATAAAAACCCGCGTGCCACTTTATGACGCATGGTTGATTGCATAATGTAATTTAATATAAAGTTTGGCAAAATTGGAAAAAGTCAAAGGAAAAGGGTCCTTATAGGGAGTAAAGCATTGGACTTACTTCTTTCAAATTGACAACACGCAGTTCATTATTTGAATGATACTTGTGTAATTAATATATTAACATAAATTGTTTTCCCTTATACAATATGAAAGCAAAACTTCTGGGTACACTATATTGGTAGTACTGTTAGATGAATCAGGTGGTAAGAGAATACTAATCCTCTTCGAAGATGTGCATCTTGATAGTGCGACATATAGCTGGCCATGACTGAATGCGGGGGTTTGTAGGTCAATGCCAACATACTTCACCGATTGTCCTTGGGACTTATTTATTGTCATAGCAAATGCAAGTCTTACTGGGAATTGACGTCTTGACATTTGAAATGGCATCTCAAGAGCAGATGGGGATAGAGATATTCTAGGAATAAACACAGTTTCTCCGGCTTTTGCCCCAGTTAAAATAATTGCTAGAATCACTTTTTTTTCACAACAAAGCACAATTAGTCTTGTCCCGTTGCAGAGTCCATCCCTTGGTGCAATATTCCTAAGCAACATTATAGGGCAGCCGACTTTCAATTGTAGATTAAAAGGTGGCAAGCTGGGGGGATCTAGAGAGTTAAGAAATTCACTTGGATAACGGGAGCCATTGTTTTCAGAATTGTTAGCATCATCGATGATTTTATCTGCCGCTAAGTAAGAAAGTTTTTCTCCAGGAAACAAATTTAGAGTTGCTTCATTGATTAAACTGACGTCATCGTTTCATGCAGAGAGTACAATTCGTTCATTTAGAAAAGCTAGTGATGTTGTGCCCGCCATATCCAAATTTGGATAAACTAAAGAAATGAGTTCTTCTTGATTTCCACACTGACGTATGCTTGTAGGCAGATCGACCATTTCCGCAAGAGTCGTTCCAAGCTAAAAGTCAAGAAAAAAACAAAATTATCTGTCACTCAACTTTGACTAAACATATATCTATAGTAAAGAACCATAACTAAAAGTTTAAATTAACAACTAACCTCGACCAAGTAATTGGCAAAGTTTGCATTATCAGGGTCTGACACATCAAGGCGCATGTTTTGGACCAAGTGCACAACATTAACATGCCACCATAGCTGAGATCTCCTCAACGATGCACCTACAAATTGCTTCCGAACCCCTTTTGGTACAATAGGGAGGGTTTGTCTAAAATCACCTCCAAGAATAACAGTTATTCCACTGAAAGGATTTGAATTATCCCTGATATCTCGAAGCGTCCTTTCAACAGCTTCAACACAGTGTCTATGTTGCATCGGCACTTCATCCTAAATTATTAAAAGTTCAGCATGTATTGAGTTTTTGGTAAAACTGCAGAATGTTTCATCCATCACATTTAAAGGAATTTTAAAAGTCGAATGGGCCGTTCTTCTGCCAGATAACAACAACGCTACAATTCCAGATGAAGCAACCATTATTATTATATGACCAAGACTGTGGCAAGTTGCAGCAATTGTGTTGTACACAAATGTTTTACCAGTCCCTGCTGCTCCATCCAAGAAAAAACTTCTCCCCGGTTGTTTACCACTGAATCTGTTACCTTGGTATGGGTGTCATGTTGTTCGTCATTCAGACGCAATACATTCGAATTGGCCTCTGCGTGGAGCCCATCATGCTGGAGCTGTCTTTGCTCCCAAATGAGTCTGTTTTCTGTAACTTCATCCCAGTTTCTTTTGGGTTTAGGCATGTTTGGGAAATCAGATAATGTTCTTCTTGCTTCAAAAAGCAATTGGTTCAACAAATATAACCCATAATCAGCTACTTGTTCTTCGGTTGGGTAAGGAATTGTGAATGTGTTACGTATTTTCATTGCAAGGTCATCACAAATACTTGTTGCAAATTCATTCCACAATAGCATAAGACTTGTTGGGGAACATTCCAAAAGCATAATGCTGAACAATCTTCACAGTTGATAGCCAGTGTTGATTATGGACGCCTCTTGTAGACATTGCCTCCATTCATCGTCATCTTCTAAAAGACCACGTGCAACACATGCCGCTTTAAATGTACTATATTCAGATCCGTTGACAGTACGAAGATCTGTAAAGGATGTAGGACCTTTGACTACTATCAAGAGTAAGCGGAGGTAGAAACGTTCTCCAGCATTTGGATTTACAAAGTACATTCTCCCAATAGTGCAACATTGGTCTCTCTTCTTCCAGAATTTTTTGTTTTTTTTCCAAACATAGTGCTGTGGGAAAACCTGATAAGTAAATGCATGGGCCTCTGCATCTCGAGAACACTGTTCAAAAAAAGATGTCAGGGTTAATTTCTGTTTGTCTGCTCTAGCAAGAACTGCAGCACTGGAGTCTTTTGCATTGAAAACAACATGATGCATTCCTTCAAGATGAACTGCTAATCTTTCAACTTTTGGGTACTCCTTGTGCAAAGGAAATTCAAGCAGATGCCATGCTGCCTCCGGTGGTCCACATACCTTGCACCAATATACTGTTGAATCTCATCATCAGTGCCAAGTATCACCATAGTTGCCCTGTCGTGGCCTTTGTAGATGTATTTGTGAATGTATTTAACGACACGAACTGATGAACATACTTCAACGTTTATATGGCAATTGAACATTTCTGATAAGAATGGGTTGTAAGGCACTACATCCCTGTTATCAACTTGATAATCCCGAACTTCGTACTCCTTACCAGTATTGCGCCTACGGTAAATAGGATACCAAACTTGATCCATTGTTGTTTCATCGGTGAATGCACGTGGATAATGTTTGGTACACTTTCCATTCTCCATGCATGGGGCCTGCAGATTCTTGGCACCACAGGGTCCGTGAACCATACACCTCTTGACAGTTTCAAAAAGTATTGGTTGGGAGACAGGGTCAGGAAATTCTGCACACACTATCTTATCAACCTGTTTTGCGTTGCGTACCTTATCAGCCTGTTTGAGAAAGATGAGGGCATGCATGTGTGAGAGACCTCGTTTTTGGAATTCTATTGTATACATATGTCCAACGGCTTTGCCGAACATACCATTTCTGAGTATTTCTTCCATGATGGCTTTCCTTTTCAACTCGAATACACGTGCGACCACTTCTGGACGGTCCGAAGCAGTTTGGTGCTGCTTGAGTGCTCTTCTAATCTCTAGCCAGTTTGGGTTTGTTTGTAGCGATAGAAAACATCCCGATGTTTATTGTAACGCGTTATGGCCATTGAGTCCCGTAAATTTCGTACATTTGTCTTGGGCTCCTGTATGACTCGACGGAGAATGTAGCGGGCCGATCTCTTCTAGAGGCAACCCTTCCATGGAAATGTCCGTCAAACACTCATACAAATCCGCATTTAATGTGGTCTTGGTTCATCCGAACATAACGCGGTTACGGTTCTCGTTCTTGCAGCCGGCATCCACTAACCATCTGTTGAAATAGATAACCTCCCCTCAAAATAGATGAGTATTCTGTGGGGCGATCGAATAAACGATAAGCGTAATATTGCGCTTGAGTCAAACGGGTTTCACCTGGACAATTGTTAGCAATATCCCATTGGCGCAGATCTGGTGCCCAACCAAGGTCTCCTCTAGGAAAAAGCAGCACATAATGTAGAGGTGAATATGCTGGGTGACACTCAGTTATCCTTTGCAGTCTACCTTCTTTATAATGCAGAATGATGTCTCGTAACATGTCACATTTACTTTCATCCCCAGGCAACACAACGGCAATTTCATAAGTCGATGGAAGATTGTACCGACGTCGATCAGTACCAGGAGTGTATTGTATGTATGCAGGAATATTATTGTTTACAATTGCATTTGACCTTAGAATGTCACTTGCATTTTTGAAAAACTTGGACCATGCATTCGTTTGAATAAGCACCCCCTGAATAATACTTAACACCTCTGTTAACAAATGTGCATTGCATTGCCTTCTATATTCTAGAGCGGCACTTGCATCATAAATGTACAGTTGTGTGTATTTCGGGTCATTATCACTGTTTGGTAATAGGGAGCCAATTTTATGACACAATTCTCCATGAATAGTGAATGCTTTTGGCCCACGGCCTCTGAGGACACGATCATTTGCTTTGACACCCAGACTTGTAAAGGCATTGCATGCGTTGTACCCTCGAATATTTTTACGAAAATCTTTTGCTAGCCAATCACCACCTTCGAATAGTGATTCGAGTGGTTGGGGTAAAGGTTGAAGGCAAGGGACTTTTATTTTTCCTTGTAGGCAACACGACCCAAATAAAGGCTTTTTCTTGGTAGACCTGGTCAATTGCTCAGCGCTCCAATGGAGGGCAGAGCAAGATTGACATTGGACGTTCATTTCACCAAGATCATGGCACACATCTGGAACAACAGGCAAGGGCTCAAATGAGGCCCAAACTCAAATACATCATAATCTTCTTCGTCATATGTTTCTGCGTCGCCTTCAGAGGTTTGGTTAAAATCCACCTCCTTTTGAGAATGGGTTAAGTCTATATCAGACGTACTCATAAGAGTAGTATCACCTGGTCTGAAATTCAAAATAGAACTAATCAGATTTTATTGACCAGAAAACACCAAAAAAAAAAAGTTTCCAATAGTAATATATAATAGACTTACTGGCTATTAGGCAACTACAGAGATCCAAGTTGGAAAGGAGAAGCGAGATTACGTGTAGAATGCGGAGAATAATGACACATATTGTCGGTGCCAGAATGTGATGCAGACAATTGTCTGACAAATTTCCTATCATTTGGACGTTGTAAAATCTGTGCCTCGTCATCAACGACATTTTTTCCTTTGTCGCTCTGGCGAGGCGGTGGCAATATAGAATGTTGAGAATCTATGGACACATTGTCAATAGTGGATGAAGAAATAACACTTGCCACTTGTGAAACGCTCTGCAAGTGTGAAGTTCTTTCCCGCTCTTTACGCGCACGTTGAGCTAGTGCATACCGATTGGGTGGTTCAATTATGTTTGAACGATTGACCATCATGACTTGATGAAGTCCTTGATGTTTTTCTTCACAATTCATATCTTTTTGAGAATGTAAGTCTATCTCAGACGTACTCACAGGAGTAGTATTAAATAATCTGAAATTCAAAATAGAGGCACCAATGAGGTTTTAATCACAATAAAATTACAATATAAAAAGTTTATAGGAGTAATATTAGACTTACTAGCTACTTTGCAAGGGAGATGATCCAAGTTGGGTGCCGAAGGTAAAACTACGTACCGATTCTGGAGAATCGTGGGACCAGTCTTCGCAAGTAGAATGTAATGCTGACAATTGATTGCCAAATTGCATGTCATTTGGACACTGTGATATAAGCATGGGATCATGTGTGGAACCTCCTGAAACGTAGTTTGTAACTGACGAAGGAATAGAAGTTCCAACTGGAGAAGTTAGCTGCAATCGCAAAGCTCGTTCCCTTTCTCGACGCGCACGTTGAGCTAGTTCATAATGATTTGGTCGTTCAATAACGGAAGAACGATTAACGGTGACGACCTCAACTAGTTGTGGATGTTCTGTTGTTGGGCATAATTTTGGAGTTACAATCTTATCTGCTCTTTGACGTCGTATTTGCAAGTGGGGTGTTTTACTATGACAAATTTGGTCGGAAATAGAACCATGACAAATCTGTAGTAGAAGTAACTTTAAAACTAGTATGATTTTATTTCACATGAGTTAAAGTTATAGAAATGAAAACTAAGTTTTGATAGTGGGTCGACCTCAACTTGTATTGCTGTTTGCGTTTGAATGTTCACTTGCACTATTTCTGGATTCACTGGAGCTGGTATTTCACAATCCATGTTTAACTTATGGAGTAAATTTGAATCAGTTTGTGTGCTTGTTTAAATCAGCATACTGAAAACAAATATAAGGTTATATTATATATACATTGGAAGTTAGACTATATGTTGCGACGAAAACAATCAAAATTAAATAGTGCATGGACATTGAGTTGGAGAATCTTACCACCACCAGACCAACCGTCCTTGTTACCTTATACCTTAAACTAAATAAAGTCGTTATCTTGAAACTTTAAAATCAATCAAAGGAAAACATCATTTACTAAATCCGTCAAAGCCATTCTGTCTGAACTGAAAACTTTTTTAAAAAAGATAAAAACTAACCTTGCATCTTCAATGGAAGACATCATTACCGAACAACACTGACGATCATTGAGGCAATCAATTTTTCTTGGTGTCTCTATTAATTATTGCACAAGGAGAAATGACCTGTTATGCTGGAAGTTGAGGCAAAGCGTAAGAAAATATAGTTTGGTAAAGTAATGGATGTCAAACCCACTACGACAGAAGCAGTTATAGAAGAGCATCCGGGCCTTAAAAGTTGATATGTGACTGAGGTAGGGACTGTGATGGGGTACATATACAATTTGAATAGAAACACAAAAAAAAGCCGACCCATACAAATAGTTTTTTTCTAATAACTTTCATTCGTGGAACTATGCATTGTGTATAAAATGGATGAAATGTCACTAAAAACATAATCATGTGCACTGAAGAGCTATTGTTTGTTTTTATTATAGGTGACTTTATTGGGAGGAACATGGTGTCCGTCGAGTTCATACGGCTGTGAGTCGTTTTATGCTTCGCACTGTAAAATAATTTCTTTACACATGACCAACTGTTAGATGATATGACATTTGTTGTATAGTTCTTTCTATATATACTAGTAAACGGGCACGTGCAACGCACGTGCTAGGAAAGAAAATGGGGGTGGAGAGAATTAAAGGAATGAACGTATGTGTTTCAGCAAGATTTGCCAAAACACACCAGTTGAGGGTTGTGAGTAATGTTTTTTGGAGATGGTGAAGGAGATGGTGATTGGGGAAAGATGAGACTGGACTTCGGTTTTGAAGTTGCCTACGCATCCCAGATATTGCTTGGGATCAAGTCTCGATTAAATAGTTCGAAAAATGACGAAGGTTGGATTTTATAGGTAGCATTGGTGATAGTTACTTCCTCGTTCTCCAATATTCCAATCGTGGGAAGAAGTTGGAGAACTGGCGGGAGAACTGTCCAATCATGGGATGAAGTTGGAGAGCTGGCGGGACAACCGGCTCGATGGAATGAAGTTGGAGAACTGGCGGGAGAGAACGGCTCGTGGGATGAAGTGGAGAATCTGGCGAGAACCTGTCGATTCGTGGATTGAAGTTGAGAACCGGCGGGACATCATCCGCCTTCGTGGAATGAAGTTGGTTTCACTGGCGGGAGAACTGTCAGCTCGTGGATTGAAGTTGAGAATCGGCGGAGAACTGTCGGTTAAATGGATGAAGTTGAGAACTGGCGGAGAACCGGGCACTCGTGGGATGAAGTTGAGAACTGGCGGAGAACTGTCGGTTCGTGGATTGAAGTTGGAGAACTGGCGGGAGAACTGTCAGTTCGTGGATTGAAGTTGGAGAACTAGCGGGAGAACTGTCAGCTCGTGGAATGTAGGCTTTGAGCATGGGCTTTTTCATAGATAAGCTCTGAGCATGGGCTCTGAGCGTGGGCTTGTTTATAGTTGGGCTCTGAGCGTGGGCTTGTTTATAGTTAAGCTCTGAGCATGGGCTCTGAGCGTGGGCTTGTTTATAGTTGGGCTCTGAGCATGGGCTTGTATTGAATTGGGCTTATATTGGGCCACATTTGTAGGGACCGGAACATCGCCCTCTCTTTGTTACATGGGCAAGGCCCGTGTGGCAAAGAAGTATTAATATTTATGGTACTTGGTAGGTTAGTAAATTGGTAAAAAATGATGGGATCCGGTGCATTAGTGCTGGTATGATCAAGTCCAGCGGTAATTCAGACTTCTGCGGAAATCTAAACTCGAGCGGCAATCTAAACTCGAGCGGCAATCTAAACTCGAGCAGCAATTCATGATCAAGTCAAGGGGTAATTCAAACTTCCGCGACAATCTAAACTCGAGCAATTCAAACTTCCGCGGTAATCTAAACTCGAGCGGCAATCTAAACTCGAGCGGCATCGACAGTTCAAAGATTCGGCATCACGGGATCGGCAAAAGTGATCGAAGCAACTGCTCAAAGAAATCGAGCGGCATGTCTTACACGTTGGGTCGGCAATTGCAATTTATAGGATTTGCAATGGAAGCGATGCGGGCGACTTCTATGGTATCGTCAATGCGAGAGATGCGAGCGGCAGGCCAGAGAGATTTCTAACTCATTCAGTATATCCTTAAAATTTGCACCAGAGAGCTTCTGACCACTCTCATTCTCAACTAGATCTTGTATACTTTTATAACCCAGTAAAACTGACACCTTATTAAGCAACTTTGATCGATCTAATACGCTTGCTTTACCATAGCCATTTACTTCTTCCAACAACTTGTGAGCACAATTTTTATTTGATCGGGAACACAATTTCAAAAGCTTAGATTGAAGAAAAGTGCTAAACCTCATATTTCTACCAACAAAGATTCAAGTAACTATTCTCTACTTCAAAAGATATTGCACTCTTCAAGTTCTTTTCATGTAACAACCTGCATCGATAGCCGTCAAACACTTCCGATATGGTTTCTAGATCCGAAGAAGCAAAGATGAAGTCGAGGTAGCTGCTTGGATGCTTCTATGATTGGATATACAATATTAACTTTTCCTCCGGATATTAATTCTTCCCCGCGATCATCCGCCGCACAGAGACCCAGAGCAATATTGCTTGAGGATACAAAGAAAACAATGCCCTTTTTTTTGTGCGAATGCAAAAGACCTCCATTGGCAAACAAACAAAGACTCCCAAGTTTAAAACTAGTTTTCTGTCCCAGCGGCAATTTTAAAAAATAGAATGTTATGAAACCAGCTCGGCAATTCGAGTTTACTATAGCCAACGGCAAAATCATATCAACTTGATCGGCACTTCTTCCAGCAGCAATAAAATAGTGTAGATAGCAATTGAAAATCTGAATATAAAATCCCACCCATACAGATAATGTTCCATCTCAGAATGTGTTGCCAATCACAGCCCAGCCCAGCATATTCTCTACCTGAGTACCACCTTTGCCGCCCCATACAAAAAAGTTTTCTGAGAGTATTGGTATTGGGATTTTGCTTAGGGGATAATTAGATATTAGGATTAGATATTAGATATTAGGATCAACAGAAACAAAGAGAGAACATAAGAGCATATGGGCGGCAAAAAAAAAGATAATGATATTTATCTCAATCTCTAAAAACAAGAATATTTTTTCAATTCAAAAGGATCGGCAGTTGATTCCAACCCAAGTGCGATGCCATTTAAATTTTCTTTGATAGCGATTCGGACCCAACCCAACTGTCATGCCATTTTTCAAACTCCAAAAATGAATGATATTCAGCATAGCTTGGGGTCGGCAATTTAATGGATTTTATATCTTTCTCAGTTCAGGAGCGGCAATAGAAACTCATTGTTTGTGAAAGACCCAACACAAGAAACCAATGATTTTTATTGGTTGTGAAACACATGGAAACCTATTGGTTTAGGTTATTTATTAGTCCTTGGATATAAAAAGAACACAAGTCGGCTCTTCATCAGTCATAATACAGAGAGAGAAGAGAAAAAAAAAACAAAAATCAAAATAAAACAAAGTTCTGATTTTATAATTCTTTTCGTTCGTCTTGCTCAGTAAGGTTTGCACGTTGGAGACTCTAGTGCTTACCAAGGTGATTACATGTTTGCGGGTTTGATCAATTGAATTGAGGTTTGTGAAAAGGTTAGATTTTTATTTTGTTTAGTTTTTGACAGTATTGAAAATATTTGATAATGGAGAAGAATTATAACTTGAAGAGGAGATGGGGTGATAAGGGGGATTTTAATATGAATAGGGTGGCGAAGGGAATTGATGCTGATAGTTTGAGAGCAAAGTATGATATCGGAGATGATGTTTCTATTGAGTATGTTGGTAGCGATATCGACCAAAAATGTGAAAAGGATGAGATAATTTTATTGTTTTCACATTTTTGGCTTGGTTGTGTTCCATTTAAAATCGGTTTCGAGTTATTAGCTCGATGGAGAGTACATCCCTTACAATTATCTCCTGGCTATTGGGCTATATTTGCACGTGTAGCGAGAATTTGTAAGGTTTATCAAAATAGTATGTCGTCAGACCTTTTGTTTGAGTTATTGAAGCCTCTGCGCAAAAACAAGGCCTCTTCAAAAGTTATGCATTGGGATATCATAACCATCATAACTAGAATTATCGGTTTTATGGGATGCCTTGAACTACAAGAATGCTAAATTGTATGGTTTTAAGATTAAAGGCAATTGGAGTTCAAGATATTGATTATCCTAACAATATATCAGGTAAGATATAAACTTAATATTCTTATAATTATAATTTTAAATAGTTAGCATCACATTTTGATTATCTTGTTTTTTTTTTTTTTTTTTTTTTTTTTTAGGGGATTTTCTGAAGTTTCCAAATAAATCAGTGTTTAGCAGCGAGATGATAAAAAAGAAATTTGTTAGTTTGTTTAGTCATAATGCAGATGTCTATGATCTTTCATTTCCAGACGATATAGTAGATTATTATCATGATATAGAAACTAAACTGCTGAATGAGCCTAGGGAATTAGCACCTTACTGTGGCTCAAAGAAGAGAAAGAATATTATTGTGGATGATAGCAGTGAAGATGACGAAGAAGTAGAAGGAGATGACTCTGAGGATAGTGGACAAAAAAATATTAGAAAGAAGAAAAGAAATGTACGTCCAAAAAAGAAGGAAAAGAAAACTGGGGATAACTCAAGTAAAATTGAGGAAGAGATTGATAGTCGAGAACTGGTACGTATATAATATTTCTTTTAAAATATCATATATGTAATACCTATAATATGTTTTGGAATGATGTTTCATTGTCACAGGTTTTTTGTCTTCCTGTACATAAAACTACTGATGTGCTTGATATTGATGATGATGATGATATCGGTGGGGAAGCGATGACTAACAGTATATCTGGACTTGATGTTAGTGTTGATCTTGTTTCTGTGATTTTGAATAATATTCGTTATTTATTGTTTAATGGTTCTTTTGGTAATGTAGATGGAAAAAGTTGACGATGGTGGAGATACAATGGGTTCAGCTTCTGTTGTCAAAATCAATTTTGGACTGCCAACTTCTTTTGGTGGAAGTAGTATTGGAGTTCCAACACCTGTTGTTGGCACCAAAGCTGGTGTAGCAACTTCTGCCGATGGCACCATTGCTGGTGTGTCGAGTTTAGTATCAACTGTTGTTTGCACTAGTGCTGGATTGCCGACTTCTGTTGTTAATACCGATGCAGGTATGTTAACAGAAGTGTCAACGATTGTTGGTACAAATGCTGGATTGCCGACTTCTGCTGACACCGATGCAGGTGTGTCAACCGAAGTGTCTACTTTTGTTAGTGCCGACATCATTGTTGGATCAACTGTACCTTCTTCGTTGCAGCCAGGGATGAGCGGTTGTTCTACAACACCTATGCTCATCACTCCAGACGTGCAAGCCTTGGCAATTGAAGGTTAGATGTTGAATAACTATTTAAATAGTATTTACTGATTATTATATATTATTATTTTAAAACCTTTTGTCTAATATCTCAGATCCAGAGTTATTGTGTTTGGATTATCAACGAAGTGTAGATTTTGGAAAAACCGTTAATATGTTGAATTCAAAGCTTGCAGAGGTAATTTTTAGTGTGTGTGTGTGATTTTTTTTTTTTTGAGTAACACATTATTTTTTCTATTAGGCGTCGGAGCTTGGGGATTGTGCCAAAGAAATCTTAGAAGCAAAAAGAAAATTATAAGATTAAAACCGATGAATATCGCGAGATTGAGAAATATTTGGAAAGAGAGAGCTCATCTTTTCGGGAGAATGAACATTTGAGAGGAGTAATTTTGAGAAATGAAGTAGTTTTGCACGACTATGAGATGAAAATGAATATCATGAAAGCTGAAGTGTCGAAACAGAATCAAGAAATTGTTGTTCTCAAGGAGTAGAAGGTTTTGAGTGATGAAGTTGCAATTTTAAAATGTGAGAAATTGGAATTGTCAAAACAAGTTTGCGGTATTTGAGGGATTAGAGGAGACTACAAGGTACTATTGGAAGAGAATGCATTTTTGAAGAAGGAGTTAGATGAATGTCATGAGAGGGTGGAAAATTTTAGAGTAGGGTGTGAAGAGAAGGATGATATAATTGAGAAGCATGCAGTTGAAATTAAGAAATCTGGGGCGGTGTTGCGTGAAGCATCGGCAAGTGTTGGACTTTGGAAATCAAGAGATTCTGAGAAACGGGAAAAATTGCAGCAGCTGTCAGATTATTATACTATGTGTTATAGGAAGTTGGAAGATGTATCACCATCAGATCTAATAGGTGTTCCAATTCCAGTGGAGGATAACATTATGCCGCAACTTCTTGAGTGAAGTTTTTGTTTTTTATTGTTAGGATGATGTGAGGTTAGGTTACGATTTTTTCTCTCTCAATTATATTTATTTTTTCCCCTGTATTCATGATATTTGGTTTTTATCTATTTTTTATTAGATTGGTAATCAGAATAGGTTGGTCAAAATATATAAGAGTTAAATAATCGCCATGAGATAGTTCGCAAAATTTATATAAGTATTAAGGATAACGTAATTGGGGTGTCACCCCAAAGTTTAATGATGACATAATGTAATTTAGGGTGTCACCGCCCCATAGTATAATGATAACATAATGAAATTTGGGGTGTCGCCGCCCCCATAGTGTAATGATAACGTAATGAAATTTGGGATATCGCCGCCCCCATAGTGTGATGATAACGTAATGAAATTTGGGGTGTCGCCGTCCCCATAGTGTAATGATAACGTAATGAAATTTGGGGGGTCGCCGCCCCCATAGTGTAATGATAACATAATGAAATTTGGGGAGTCGCCGCCCCCATAGTGTAATGATAACGTAATGAAATTTGGGAGGTCGCCGCCCCCATAGTGTAATGAAAATTGGGTAGTCGCCGCCCCCATAGTGTAATGATAACATAATGAATATTGGGGAGTCGCCGCCCCCATAGTTTAATGATAACATAATGAAATTTGAGGGGTCGCCGCCCCCATAGTGTAATGATAACATAATGAAATTTGGGGGGTTGCCGCCCCCATAGTGTAATGATAACAAAATTTGGGATATTTGATCCCTAGTTAAAACGAAAGATGGATTGAATTTTATTGAATTATGAAATGATTACAATGAATTAAAAACAAACATTCAACGATAAAACTTTTTCAAATGAAAAGCATTCCATGGCTTGGCAAATTTTTCTCCGGTGATTCGACGAAGGAAATAAGACCCTTTGGATGCTGGTCTATCAATAATGAATGGTCCTTCCCAATTCTCTGACAGCTTCCCAGATTCAATGAGCTTCTGTTTGCGGCTAAGTACCCAATCTTCTGGTTCGAAACTCTTGAGGCAAAGCTTTCTATCATATTTGCGTTTCATGGCTGCCTGATATTTTATTAGACATTGTAAAGCTTCTTCTCGAGTTTTATCAATTGAGTCTGCCACCAAAGTTAGAGCAACGTCATTGTTTCCAGTTTGTACTGCTTCTGTCCTTGTAGTTGGTGCAATTAATTCTGTCGGGAGGACAGCATCCATGCCATAAGCTAGATTGAAAGGGGAAAGATTGGTAGAATGCTTTGGAGTTGTGCGATAAGCCCAAAGCACTGCTGGCAACTCTTTAACCCAATTTCCTTTTGCTTCATTAAGCTTCTTCTTCAAAGTCGAGAGAATCGTCTTATTGGTTGCTTCTGCTTGTCCATTTGCTTGTGGATAATATGGAGCGGAGAAATTATGCTGAATTTTTAGCGAGGCGCAAAATTTGTGAATTTCTTCCGCATCAAATTGTTTACCGTTGTCAGAGACGATGTTAGATGGAATTCCAAAGCGACAAACGATGTCTTTCCATAAGAAACGTCGTATTATCCGTTCTTTGAGATGTTGACAAGCGGTTGAGCTTCTACCCATTTAGTGAAATAATCGGTCGCAAACCAATAAGAATCGCATTACACTTCCGGGAGCCTTTGGTAGGGTCCCATGATATCCAAGCCCCATTTCGCAAAAGGCCAAGGGCTTAGAATTGGGTGGAGTTCCGTTGCGGGAAGTTTGCCCATATTTGCATGTTTTTGACATGGTATGCATTTTTGGGCAAATTCCGCTGAGTGTCTTTGCATGCTAGGCCACCAGTATCCTTGAGTCATGGCTTTATGTGCAAGACTACGTCCCCCAGAATGGTTTCCACAAAGTCCGGAGTGTATTTCTTCGAGAACTAGATGACCTTGATCTTTGGAAAGACATCTGAAAAGAGGACTGAAATTATTTGCTTTCCTATAAAGTAGGAGATTTCCCTTAGAATTTGGAATTATGACAAATTTCCAGGCATCTCTCTTAATTTTGTAGGAAAGCGACAAATCCTCAGGTAGAGTTCCATGTTGCAGAAATTCTAAATAAGTAGGTCTCCAATCATCTGGTGAAGAATCACCGTCGATAGATTGGAGATCCAAATGTGGTACTTCTGGAGAATTATCTGCTTCGTGGGACTCATCTTCCATATCAACATTGACTTGGTCGGCATCATGTGTGAGTGGTGAATCACTCTCAACACGATGATCAGCCAAACCTTGATGGTCGGCTAAATCTTCTTGAGCTGCTTCCTCTGAGTGAGATTCTGAACTTGTGCCGGCCGATTGAGCTAGCTCTTCTCTCTTTCTTTTCCTTGTTACGACATTGACTTGCTCGAATTGAAATTCGATATGTCGCCCGAAATAGCATAGATGAGCAATGTATAAGTTTTGAACATGTTCTTCTATAACGATTATGCTTGGAAAAGGTTGGAAATCAATATAGATTTTTCTTTCATTGTTAACATCAACTCGGCGCAGAGATAGGCTAAGGCATCGGCGTGACGATTATCATTCTTGAGGCGGGTGAACAACAATGGATTTGAAATGAATGGATAGCTCATGCATTTTTTGGACATATGCAGCCATCCTATCATTTCGAGCAACAAAAGATCCGCCAAATTGATTCGCAACAAGCTTTGAGTCAGTGAATAACTCAATCTTTGTCGCCCCCAGGTCAAGTGCCGTTCGCATTGCATAAAGAACCGCTTCATATTCAGCTTCATTGTTTGATGCGCAAAATTCGAGGCAAACAGATTTTTCAATTTTCTCGCCATCAGGTCGGATCAAAACACAACCAAGGCCTGAACCTGATTTGTTCTTGGAACCGTCCGTGTGTATAGTCCATAAAGAAGGGTCGGCACTTGTGGATGGATCGGCCGATCCTTGTTTTGGATTAGGAGGAGGTTCAAAACCGCTTCTTCCATGGTCGGTATGTCATCGACGGAAAATCGCCATAAGTGATGCCATTCGTGGCCTTTCTCAGATGATCGGGCTTTGTAGATAATTTCGTAGGCACTCAAATATGTTTCCCATTCTGCTAATCGGCTCGAATCAGCATTTCAAAAACTTTTCTCAAAGGGTATTCATGTAGACATTGATGATGATACGCCCTTGAAAATAAGGCTTCAATCTTCGCGGCACTATGGACAAGTGAGAGAGCGATTTTCTCAATCTGTGAATACCTTGTTTCGAGCTCGTAAGTCTTACTTATGAAGAAAAATTGGTTGTTCATTTTCATCATCAATGAATAAGACTCGCACTCACAGCCTATTTCGATTTCGCCAAATAGATGCCAATTGTTTGTCCGGTGGTCGGACTAGCAAGAATTGGCGGCTGTACTAGGTATTCTTTCATTTTCTGAAAAGCTATGTCACACTCATCTGTCCATTTTGGGGATCCCTTAATGGCTTGGAAAAAGGGGTGGAGCCGATCTGAATATTTTGAGATAAATCTACCCAAAGCGGCTATCCTACCCGTAAAGTTCTTTGGATTTGCTTCTTGGTTTTTTGGCGAGGGCATTTCAAATTATTGCACGGATTTGATCAGGGTTAGCTTCAATGCCTCGTTTGGTCATAAGATATCCAAGAAATTTTCCCAATGCTAACCCAAATGCGCATTTTGATGGATTTAGACGCATTCGAATATGCATCACCGATCAAAATATTTTTGCAAGTGATGAAGGTGTGATGACTCTTCATGCGACTTGATGACCATATATCGCAATATAAGCTTCCATAAACTTGCCTAAGAAGTCTGAAAATGATGTATTAATGAATTTCTGATATGTTGTCGGTGCATTTTTTAGACCGAAAGGCATTACCTTATAGCAAAATAAGCCTTGGTCTATTATGAAAGTTGTAAGTTCTTGTTCATCTTCAGCTAAAGCAATTTGATAAAATCCCATTGAGGCATCCATAAAAGAAATTCTTTTAAACCCTGAAGTGGCATAAACCATTTCAGAAATACGAGGCAAGGGATACGGGTGAACAGGACATTTTTTATTGACATCAGTAAAATCAACATAGATTCTAAGTTTCCCATTTTTCTTAGGGACTGCTACTACATTTGATATCCATTTCGGATATAGTACAGGCCTAATAAAATTAACACTTAGAAGTTTGTCGATTTCTTCTTTCACTTTGAGCTTTCGATCGGGAGCCATTCGGCGAGGCTTCTGACGCACTGGCTTTTGTGTTTTGTCGATATCCAGCCTGTGACATGCAAGTGAAGGATCAATCCCAGGCATTTGTTCGATCGTCCACGCAAACACTGTGCAATTTTTCTTCAAAAGCTCAATGAGATTATCCTATTCTTTCTTGGAAATTTCCGCAGAAATAAAAGTGGTTTCTTCTTCCTTGTTGCCGATCTGTACTTCGAAGAGTCTGTCGATGGTCGGGGGGCCACCTAAACGCTGCTCCATAGCATTTACCCGGCCAATGGAATTCTGTAATTGCTACTTTTTCCCATCGACATTTAGGATGGTGTTACCCTTGACTTCCGAATCTTTATAATCTTCGAGTACAGACTCATGGCACTTCAAAGCTGCTATCTGATCACTTCGAACTTTGCATACCCTACCATCACACCGAACTTGATAGCCCGATGAAAAGTAGAAATGACGACTCCCATTGAGTGAATCCAATCTCTTCCCGAATGACATTGTAGGAAGAGTTACACCAAGAGAAGAAAATCAATTGTAACTTCCTTGTTCATTAATGTCACCGAAGAGAGCATCTACCAACCGATGTTCTTTTTTGTCCCATCGGGCCAATGATAGGATTTGGATCGAACTATCATTTTCTCGGGAGGTTGAGTCCTTTGTAACAACGCTTTGTAGATCACACTTGCCGAACTACCAGATCGATCATGATTTTCTCGCACACGATGAATTCCAACAAAAGCTTGTATTACAACGGCATCATAATGAGGATGGTGCACTCCTATCGTGTCATTGTCGGTCCAACATAGAGGTCCTTCCTCATAAGTTTCAAGCACCCATTCCGTGGAGAAAATCATATCCACTATAAACATAGTGGTGGCTGAGATCGATGATCTTGGAGTGATTGAAATTCTTCTTACCGGGTGTTAGACATTGAATTAACTCGCATGACCGACTTTGATTACATTGTGTCGTAACGACTAAAGCTTGTTTCGCTTTTACCAAGCACATAATCTCGAGCATACCCTTCTCGATCAAACCTTGGATTCTACCCCTTAGAGATCGGCATTGTTCAGTTTCATGACCAAAATCATCGTGAAATTTGCACCACAGGGATTTGTCACGTGTAGCCTTGGTATCTTCGGAGAGAGGATAAGGTGGAGATAAGATATTCTTTCCTTTAATCTTCTCATAGATAACAGCGTACTTCTCGTTGAGGGCGGTAAGCTTTAACTCTGGAAGTTTCTTTTGTTCTTTGTCGTTCCATTGTTGTGGCCTACCATCACTTTTGGACTTTTGATCGGTTGTTTGTTGAAACTTCGCTTTTTGACTCTGTTCCTGCGGCTTGCTTATTCGATCCCTATCTCTGTGAACTCGTGCCGATGCATCATCTTCAACTCGAATAAACTGTTGAGTTCGAGAGAAAAGTTCATAACGAGTTGTTGGGACATCTTTTACAATAGAGTTGTAAATGCCGTCCCTATCATAATTAATGCCTTCCTTGAAGGCATAAATGACAAGAATATCAGATGCATCTGGGATTTCAACAGCCACTTTTCGAAATCTCGCAACAAACTTACTGAGCTTTTCTTCTTTTTGTTGTTTAATACTGAATAGAGAATCAATATGGTTCGGTTCTTTCCAGTTGTGGATTTAAAATGCTCGCAAACTTGTAAGCCGATCGAGAAAATTGTGGATGGATCTTTCGAAGCATGTTAAACCATCTCATCGACTCAATTCCAATGAGTGTGGACGGAATAACTTGCAAAGAAGAGAATCGCCGAAAGTCCATAAGATCATCTTGTTTCGTAATTAACAAGATGCATCAAAGGATCTCCATCAATCTCATCATACTTTTCAATTCGCCGCTTGAAGTCCTTGTGATGAACGGTTGTTTGATTCGAGAGAGAAGGGAGAATCGATACCACTTTCTATAGCGAGATTTCAAATTTTGTTTTCGCGTGACTCCTTATCATTAACAGCCTTTCAAGATCATCTCATGGAGACGCTGCTCAGAAAAAATGGAACATTCTCGACGATGGTCCCGACCGAACTGTGGACGTTTTGGCCAAGATTTCTTCGGAGGAGGGGGAGTGAGTTCCCGTCGACCCGTCCATGCAGGTGAAGGTGACCGAGCCAGTAGAGGAGTTCGGTTCCTTCGTCTCCTATGGTGAACATCGGAGAATACTGACGGAGTCCGGATCGGCACTACCATTTTCTTGACCTGTTGCAAGTGAGTCTCCATCTCCATGGCTACCATTGTCAACATACTTTGGTCGACAATGAGCTCTTGGATTCGGACTACAACTTGAGCGACTTTGTTGTGGAACTGAACCGCTTGGTGAATAGTGTCATTGTCGAGATCGGCGATACTCTTTATTCGCGGCGAGGACTTATATGGCTTTGCCTACCCCTTCTATAGCTTGGGGTAGGAACTTCATTGGTTTTTCGTTGGTTGGGTATTCTATCTTGCCGATCTATATGAATATTTTGCCGATCTCCCTTAGTACGGTTCAAATCGGTAAAACCGGTTTTCGTCATGAGATCTTTTGTGAGTTGGTGATCCCCGACAGGTGGTCGCATCAAGGTCGGCAGAGGAGTTTGTGGATTAAACTACGATTACACCGAAAGTGTAGGCTTTCGGCGCTGCACATTTTGTTTCTGTGAAGCCTTTTAAGTTTAACTTCGCCGCGGTTTCTCTTAGTCGCGGGAGTTTGTACTTTCGGAGTCTTTGAGAGATGCTTCAGATGTTCAAACGATCCCAAACACTTTTTGCCGTGGAGCCCGAATCATCTTCGGCGAAGCCGACGGTATTTCTTCTTGATTGTTATTCTTGCTCTCCAATTGTCGGAGACGACGGTCTACCTGAGTTGATGGATCTGGTACGTGAATACCCACTCTCTCAGTCGCAGATGGCCGAGGACCATCGGACTTGGAAAATGAATTCGCAGCAGAAGGTGAATGCTGAACTTGTGCGGTAAAAGGGATACTTTCACCGTTGTTTGTTTTTCGAGAAGCCATTGACGTAACTTTTGTTTTGTGGTTGAGGGTAGGAGCACAGACGGCGCCAAATATGTTTCAGCAAGATTTGCCAAAACACACCAGTTGAGGGTTGTGAGTAATGTTTTTTGGAGATGGTGAAGGAGATGGTGATTGGGGAAAGATGAGACTGGACTTCGGTTTTGAAGTTGCCTACGTACCCAAAGATATTGCTTGGGATCAAGTCTCGATTACGTAGTTCTGGAAAAATGACAAAGGTTGGATTTTATAGGTAGCATTGGTGATAGTTACTTCCTCGTTCTCCAATATTCCAATCGTGGGAAGAAGTTGGAGAACCGGGCAGAGAACTGGCCCAATCATGGGATGAAGTTGGAGAGCTGGGGGACAAACCGTCGGCCGTGGAATGAAGTTAGAATGGCGGGAGAATCGGCTTCGTGGGATGAAGTTGGAGAATCGGCGAGAGAACTGTCGGTTCGTGGATTGAAGTTGAGAACCGCGGGACATCTGTCACCGGTGGAATGAAATTGGTTTCACCGGGCGGAGAACTGTCGACTCGTGGATTGAAGTTGGAGAATCAAGCGGGAGAACCGCCGCCGTGGATTGAAGTTGAGAACGGGCGGAGAACCGCCGGCCGTGGGATGAAGTTGAGAATCAAGCGGAGAACCGTCGGTTCGTGGATTGAAGTTGAGAATCTGGGCGGGAGAACTGCCGCCTCGTGGATTGAAGTTGAGAACCGGGAGAACCGTCACCGTGGAATGTAGGCTTTGAGCATGGGCTTTTTCATAGATAAGCTCTGAGCATGGGCTCTGAGCGTGGGCTTGTTTATAGTTGGGCTCTGAGCGTGGGCTTGTTTATAGTTAAGTTCTGAGCGTGGGCTTGTTTATAGTTGGGCTCTGAGCATGGGCTTGTATTGAATTGGGCTTATATTGGGCCACATTTGTGTGGGCCGGAACAGTATGTAAATTAGAATATTAATATATTACATTTGTTTGAATGGATTGTGTAACATGTTTAAGATTAATAAACACTTCAATACGCTAGTTGTGTTCTTCGTTCAATTCGATTTTTGCTGTTTTTCCATGTTGCGAATAAATATATTCGAAGAGGTATTGAACCGTCTGTAATATAGTCAATATAATTATTAGTGCATATGCCACAAACTAATTTACCCAAAAAAATATGTAATATGTTGATGAAGTTTACTTTTGTGCTGCTGGTTGTGTAATTATCTCGTCGAGCATTTATATGTGATTGAGTTACTTTGCTGGATTTATATGAGTGTACTACCTGTAAGATATAAAAATATTATATCATGGTGTACAACATAGTTGGTATTCTACATTGGAGAATAAAATATCTTAAAAAAATGCAAGAAGAAAAACTTTTTTTTATCATTGTCTTCAATATGATCGAGCGAATCCATTCGTTTTTTTTTTTTTTTTTTTTTTTTTTTTTTTGTTCGACTTAAATAAACAGGTAGCTTGGACAGAAAAAGAAATTGTTGCTAGTTAACAAATGTCATTTTGGTTTTTATATTTAGAAATGATTACATTGAGAAACAATTAGAAAAAATATATTGGACACTGTTAATATTTTGTTCTATAGATCTATTTAGTCGGGAATAATATGTGGAGTGAATTGAATGTGTAAATAAAAACTTTCAGGAAAATGTTTATGTGGCAAGATTACCATTTAAAAGCTTTCAATATAATGTAGATCTTATTTCATGTGTATGGAGATTGAATGATTCAAATGATGGAGTGATAATTTGTTCAAATCATCTGTATGGAGGCGACAAAATGAAGAAATTATGGATGTTACTCGCATTGCTGAATTACATCTGTTTTAGACTGGCATTAGTCGCATAGTCCTTTGATCAATTCTTGCCTTGGTTATTGGCAGCCAATCTGAAAATGTTATTAGCACCCAACTCCACACGCAGTACTTTGGAAGGTTTCAAGCTTCCACCTGATTAATACAATGCAATGGAATGTTGGTTCTTTGAGAGTCAAGTGGCAACAACTTTAATTTTTGGAATTGCTCCACTACTATTTTAGGATATATAGATTAGTGACCTTAGTCTATTTTACTCAAATACTCTTTGAATACTTATATACTGAGTCCATATTAATAATTTTTGCTTAAAGAATATGCATGTTAAGCGACTCATACTTCAATTAGCTAGTTAGGCTACTCAACTCCCTCAATGTGTTGCAAGTGCAACAGTTGGAAAATAGACTTCAATGAGGGCAAAATACAAACTGGTGTATTGGAAACAATGCTAGTGTTCTTCATAAAAAAAATGATAAATATTATACGTCCAATACTTACCTCATTTCCTTTTATAATTGATAAATATTTTATTGTAGAATTATGGCAACACTGGTTGCAGTGTTAATTCTCTATGAGTTTAGCAGTAGTGAACTTCTTATTGCAATCCTCAATAGAAGATCCCGTTAACTGAAGTTAAAGGAAAATCAAAAGTGAAATAAATGTTAGATACAAAAATTACCATGAAGGCAATAGAAGTCTGATTGGAACAGAAAACATACTGAAGCACTAATGACCAAATCCTGAGTGCACATACAATGGGATCACAACTATCCAACAACGGGGACAAAGGCAAGATGTGAAAAAACTCAGAACCCATTTAAAGCTGCAGACACACAAATAGAAAAGATAAGACATTAGTAGATGAACAAAGGGACAATGAAATACGTACTCATATATGCTTTCGCAATGGGTAAACTATTCAATGCTACCACACCTTGGTGAATGGTGAATATTTGGACCAAGCATCAACTTAATTGGACGATTTGAAGTACTGGATCAAAATCTATATTAAAGGACAATGGCTTTCTTTTCCTGCCCATCTAAAAGACTTTCACAGATTGAACAGTGAGAATTACTTAAAGTAAATTTTTGGTTTAGAGTTCTCAACGGTTATGGCCTTATTATATGAATGTGCCTTTTCACAATTAAGACTTCAGACACCTCCTAGTACCCCAGGTTTTAAACACACAACAGTAGTTTGCAGGGTGCACATAAGTTTGATTACCAAAAAAAAAAAAAAAAAAAAAGGGTGCACATAACTGTATAGGCCACAAACAGATGTATATATTTTGATAAAGGACCCATCTAATGGTAACACCCTTTTGTTTTCGTGACCAAAACCTAACCCATACAATGTTTCTGACATACACTACAAGCCTACACTATTGCTACCATTTTAAAAAGCATTCTTAACATGTATCACAAACTTGCAACCAAAATACTTATCCTATCAAAGGTAACTTAGATTTCTAGTCCACTAAGGACAAAGGCTTATACTGGACTGGTATTAAAAGTAAAGGAGTTCATCGGATTAAGGTTACAAATTAATAATATTTAAAATCACTAGTCTCCACATTCAGGGTGCACTATCAGTTCCATCTCTGCAAGCATCTATGAACTCCTTTACATCTCCTTCAAAGATTGTATACTTCCAAAGTCTACTGCTAGCTCTGCGCAGCCAACAATTCTGCCTCTGCGAAGGTATTGGCCTTCATCTTCTTTATGCAAGCTCCTAGAAACCTTCCCTCATAATCCCTGCCAACCACCGCTAACGTAGCATGAGTGCCATCATTCACAAAAACAGCATCAAAGTTCTCTTTAACCCAACCAGAAGGTGGACTAATCCAGGAAGTATCTTTGGCCCTAATTTCAGTTGGTTCCACACGAAGAGTTGTTAAACTTCAACTTATTTCTAGCTTGCCATATAACATTCAACATAGCAATGAAGTAACCAATTGATGCCTCTATCCTTTGTTTCCTTGCCATGAATGCCAAATGAAATCCATCGGTTCCTCCAAAATCCTTCAACAGTGCCAGTGAGATTGGTAGATTAAAGTTGTGCAATGAGTTCGACACCGTACCTTGATCAACAGCTACTCCTGCAGCACCATTGCCTCCAAGTGACTCTAATGATTCAGCAGCAACATGGCTATTTTTGGAATCTTCTGTGACAGGGTTTGATACAAAATAATTTCTTGACTTTGTCCATCTTCTGGAGAATGGATCATATGATTCTTTACCAGCTTTAAAACTTGGGTTAACTGTCTTCTTTTCAGAGTGTAAGGGCGGAAGTTTTGATCTAGAACGAAATGTCTGACACATCTTTAAAACCTTTAAAACCTAGTGCTTATCCTGGATGCCCTTGCTGATCTTGTGACTCGGCGTGATCTATGAGCGTGGGTTCATTGGCACCTACCAAGACTGGTGCGAGGCTTTCTCCACATATCCAAGAACATACGATCTCATCCATGCCACCGGTGTATTCAGTATCTATCAGGATAGCTAAGTAATAACTACAAAATTTGAATTAGTAGACAATGCTTTCTTTTGTGTAGAAAAATGTATGTTGTTGTATTGTCTTGTTTTTATGTGTGAGAGCTTCGTATCCTTGTGCAATGCAGGTGTGACATTACACACATACTATTGGAGATGGATAGGATATTGAGACCAGAAGGGACAATGATATTCAGAGACACAGTAGGAATTCTTGTGAAGATCGAGAGCATAATAGACAGAATGAGATAGAAGAGTCAGATTATGGATCATGAGAGTGGACCATTTAACCTTGAGAAAATTTTAGTTGCTGTTAAAACTTCTTGGACCGGTGAAAAGTATCTGAAAGCAGTATCCTTTAAAAGGTAGAAGACACAATTAAAACACAAACCACTAAAAGACAAACTTAAATTACCTAAACTTATGCGTATTTAGCCTGACGCTGAAAGACGGTAACGCGCATACCTATAGGATGTGTGAACGCGGGGAGAGTTTGTCTATGGGATGCTAAAAATTAAAAATAGTAATAAACACAAATAAATTACAAATTTCAAATTAATGGTTGGAAAGAATGTAGGAGGAAGAACGAAATACCAAAAAAATTAAAACTTAGAATAGAACAGTAACACGGAATAACGACATCAATAAAATTAAGACAATGGCAAAGCAAATGTGGGTGTTCTAGGTAATAAATCAACCAACGTGTGAAACACAGCAAAACAGTAAAAACAAAATAAGAACAAATAGAATAACGTAACATATAGAATCATGTAAAATGGAAACGAATCACGTTAATGGTTTGATGATCTAGGAGAAAAGAAATTAGGAAAAGTATAAGGAAAAGTGAAATTAGAAACTAAGAAAAAAACCAGAGAGAGAAATTAACAACTTACCTCTTCCATTGATGTTGCACGGACAGAGAGATTAATCAGAGAGAGAAACCAAAAAGGGAGAAGTACTGCCCCAGAAAGGGAGAAAACGTTTCTGTCACATATCAATCGTTTGACCACCGCTTTCTCTCATTAAAGTTTTAAAGGCTCTGATCTTCCAGCTTACTTTTCATATCAGATGTATTTGGTAAATCCCCGACGAGAACATTTTCTTCAGACTTATGGACTTTTGATTTTTGACCATCACTGGTGCTTCTTTTGCGTTTCATTCCACCTTTGGAAGGTTTTTCCATAAGTTCATCATCCACATGTGCCTCATAATTCAAATTTGAAGAGGGTGTTTAATTTTTAGTAAACTAAACGATGAAGCCTAAAACTGTTGTTTAACCTAGCATTAGCAATAGTTTTATAAAATTGGATGGATTCATACCGCTTTTGTTTGTGGAACATCCCTTCTTAGCCAGGGAACAAACAGCTTCCTGATCTAAAGCAAAAAGGCTCTCCCACCCTGCTAACTTCTCTACCTTAGTAGATGGAGTTGATTCCATAAAACAGCTTGCATGATGCCATGCCACCCCCCTTGCACCTTGTCCTTCTGGCTTGGTTGATATGAACCTTAAAAAAACCAATAACCGTACCCATCCCAAAAGAATGGTTAAGAAGACAATGAAATATATGGATACTTATATATGAAACCTCTTAAGGTCTACTAAACCTTCATTTCAGAGTTTCTGAGTACAGTTAGTGTCTATCATATCAGGACACTAAACCTTATTACAATTAACCTATACTAAAGTGAATCCTTTTCAATTTTAAGGTAACCTAAGTTTCTGCAGAAGTAGGTCCTTTTTCATCTGTGACTTTCTAAGATCAGCACTAATTATGGTTTTTTTATTGTCGGGGAAAATATGACTTACCCCTCCCTTCATAATTTTCTGACTGCATCTCCTGCAAGTAGCACGAAGAGTATGTGAAACCTCGATACCACCTACATTAGCAGCAACAGTGGTAATGCTTGAGGAAGAGACACCAACCTCTATATACTTCCTTATCATTTCTTGATCTTCCCATCGAAGTGAGTATATGCCTTCAACATCATCAAGGCTGAGATTATAATACAGGGCAATGCAAAGTCAATTACATAAAGGACAATCAGCATGGAATCCCATTTATTCATTTTATTTTTAAATAGAGATTCCTACTTAATTGGAAATCACTGTAAATTTTAATTACGATTTGATCTAGTCTGTGAAAATGATGTGATCATTAAGAAAACATGACGAATCAATCTTTAATGAAAAATATAAAATAGAAAAATGGCCAGAGTTGAAGGAAAAAGTTTGTTACATGCACTGGCCCATCGAACTTTGAGGACTGAACCATTTAACCAAAACGAAGTAACTCTTTAGTAATGCGATTATTGCAAGTTCTGCATAATGCCCTCGGTGACTTTGCATAGTCTGCTTTCCATGGATTTCCACGGTTTCCAGGAGTCCCCATGTTCTACTTCTACACACACTCCCTCAAAACTTATTGGATCGGTGAAAAGTATCTCAAAGCAATATCCTTTAAAAGGTAGAAGACACAGTTAAAACACAAACCACTAAAAGAAAGAATATTAGAAAGCGAAAATGAAAGAAAGTATTACCTTTGATTCTAAAAATGTAAAACAGGGTTTAAATTTATGTTTGTTGGTTGCAAAGAGTTTGATTTGATATCAGGGTTTTAATTGGGAATATCAGGAACAGAGAAGGCGAACGAATGGTTTAATTTGTTTTTAATTGGGAAACCGCGAAACGGTGTATCTGTTGTTTTATGAAGACGTTGAGTTTTATAGTCCGGAAAATGCTTTAAATTACGGAATTATGGGAATACCGGAACTAATACGTAATGACTAATTTACCCTTCGAACATGATCTGTAAAAAAATTCGTGGGTGAAACTTTTGGGTTGGGCGTGGGCTTGTTTATAGTTGGGCTCTGAGCGTGGGCTTGTTTATAGTTAAGTTCTGAGCGTGGGCTTGTTTATAGTTGGGCTCTGAGCATGGGCTTGTATTGAATTGGGCTTATATTGGACCACCTTTGTGTGGGCCGGAACAGTATGTAAATTAGAATATTAATATATTACATTTGTTTGAATGGATTGTGTAACATGTTTAAGATTAATAAACACTTCAATACGCTAGTTGTGTTCTTCGTTCAATTCGATTTTTGCTGTTTTTCCATGTTGCGAATAAATATATTCGAAGAGGTATTGAACCGTCTGTAATATAGTCAATATAATTATTAGTGCATATGCCACAAACTAATTTACCCAAAAAAATATGTAATATGTTGATGAAGTTTACTTTTGTGCTGCTGGTTGTGTAATTATCTCGTCGAGCATTTATATGTGATTGAGTTACTTTGCTGGATTTATATGAGTGTACTACCTGTAAGATATAAAAATATTATATCATGGTGTACAACATAGTTGGTATTCTACATTGGAGAATAAAATATCTTAAAAATATGCAAGAAGAAAAACTTTTTTTTATCATTGTCTTCAATATGATCGAGCGAATCCATTCGTTTTTTTTTTTTTTTTTTTTTTTTTTTCGACTTAAATAAACAGGTAGCTTGGACAGAAAAAGAAATTGTTGCTAGTTAACAAATGTCATTTTGGTTTTTATATTTAGAAATGATTACATTGAGAAACAATTAGAAAAAATATATTGGACACTGTTAATATTTTGTTCTATAGATCTATTTAGTCGGGAATAATATGTGGAGTGAATTGAATGTGTAAATAAAAACTTTCAGGAAAATGTTTATGTGGCAAGATTACCATTTAAAAGCTTTCAATATAATGTAGATCTTATTTCATGTGTATGGAGATTGAATGATTCAAATGATGGAGTGATAATTTGTTCAAATCATCTGTATGGAGGCGACAAAATGAAGAAATTATGGATGTTACTCGCATTGCTGAATTACATCTGTTTTAGACTGGCATTAGTCGCATAGTCCTTTGATCAATTCTTGCCTTGGTTATTGGCCGCCAATCTGAAAATGTTATTAGCACCCAACTCCACACGCAGTACTTTGGAAGGTTTCAAGCTTCCACCTGATTAATACAATGCAATGGAATGTTGGTTCTTTGAGAGTCAAGTGGCAACAACTTTAATTTTTGGAATTGCTCCACTACTATTTTAGGATATATAGATTAGTGACCTTAGTCTATTTTACTCAAATACTCTTTGAATACTTATATACTGAGTCCATATTAATAATTTTTGCTTAAAGAATATGCATGTTAAGCGACTCATACTTCAATTAGCTAGTTAGGCTACTCAACTCCCTCAATGTGTTGCAAGTGTAACAGTTGGAAAATAGACTTCAATGAGGGCAAAATACAAACTGGTGTATTGGAAACAATGCTAGTGTTCTTCATAAAAAAAATGATAAATATTATACGTCCAATACTTACCTCATTTCCTTTTATAATTGATAAATATTTTATTGTAGAATTATGGCAACACTGGTTGCAGTGTTAATTCTCTATGAGTTTAGCAAGAGTGAACTTCTTATTGCAATCCTCAATAGAAGATCCCGTTAACTGAAGTTAAAGGAAAATCAAAAGTGAAATAAATGTTAGATACAAAAATTACCATGAAGGCAATAGAAGTCTGATTGGAACAGAAAACATACTTGAAGCACTAATGACCAAATCCTGTGCACATACAATGGGATCACAACTATCCAACAACGGGACAAAGGCAAGATGTGAAAAAACTTCGGAACCCATTTAAAAGCTGCAGACACACAAAATAGAAAAGATAAGACATTAGTAGATGAACAAAGGGACAATGAAATACGTACTCATATATGCTTTCGCAATGGGTAAACTATTCAATGCTACCACACCTTGGTGAATGGTGAATATTTGGACCAAGCATCAACTTAATTGGACGATTTGAAGTACTGGATCAAAATCTATATTAAAGGACAATGGCTTTCTTTTCCTGCCCATCTAAAAGACTTTCACAGATTGAACAGTGAGAATTACTTAAAGTAAATTTTTGGTTTAGAGTTCTCAACGGTTATGGCCTTATTATATGAATGTGCCTTTTCACAATTAAGACTTCAGACACCTCCTAGTACCCCAGGTTTTAAACACACAACAGTAGTTTGCAGGGTGCACATAACTTTGATTACCAAAAAAAAAAAAAAAAAAAGGTGCACATAACTGTATAGGCCACAAACAGATGTATATATTTTGATAAAGGACCCATCTAATGGTAACACCCTTTTGTTTTCGTGACCAAAACCTAACCCATACAATGTTTCTGACATACACTACAAGCCTACACTATTGCTACCATTTTAAAAAGCATTCTTAACATGTATCACAAACTTGCAACCAAAATACTTATCCTATCAAAGGTAACTTAGATTTCTAGTCCACTAAGGACAAAGGCTTATACTTGGACTGGTATTAAAAGTAAAGGAGTTCATCGGATTAAGGTTACAAATTAATAATATTTAAAATCACTAGTCTCCACATTCAGGGTGCACTATCAGTTCCATCTCTGCAAGCATCTATGAACTCCTTTACATCTCCTTCAAAGATTGTATACTTCCAAAGTCTACTGCTAGCTCTGCAAGACCAACAATTCTGCCTCTGCGAAGGTATTGGCCTTCATCTTCTTTATGCAAGCTCCTAGAAACCTTCCCTCATAATCCCTGCCAACCACCGCTAACGTGGCATGAGTGCCATCATTCACAAAAACAGCATCAAAGTTCTCTTTAACCCAACCAGAAGGTGGACTAATCCAGGAAGTATCTTTGGCCCTAATTTCAGTTGGTTCCACACGAAGAGTTGTTAAACTTCAACTTATTTCTAGCTTGCCATATAACATTCAACATAGCAATGAAGTAACCAATTGATGCCTCTATCCTTTGTTTCCTTGCCATGAATGCCAAATGAAATCCATCGGTTCCTCCAAAATCCTTCAACAGTGCCAGTGAGATTGGTAGATTAAAGTTGTGCAATGAGTTCGACACCGCATACCTTGATCAACAGCTACTCCTGCAGCACCATTGCCTCCAAGTGACTCTAATGATTCAGCAGCAACATGGCTATTTTTGGAATCTTCTGTGACAGGGTTTGATACAAAATAATTTCTTGACTTTGTCCATCTTCTGGAGAATGGATCATATGATTCTTTACCAGCTTTAAAACTTGGGTTAACTGTCTTCTTTTCAGAGTGTAAGGAAGTTTTGATCTAGAACGAAATGTCTGACACATCTTTAAAACCTTTAAAACCTAGTGCTTATCCTGGATGCCCTTGCTGATCTTGTGACTTCGGCGTGATCTATGAGCGTGGGTTCATTGGCACCTACCAAGACTGGTCGCGAGGCTTTCTCCACATATCCAAGAACATACGATCTCATCCATGCCACCGGTGTATTCAGTATCTATCAGGATAGCTAAGTAATAACTACAAAATTTGAATTAGTAGACAATGCTTTCTTTTGTGTAGAAAAATGTATGTTGTTGTATTGTCTTGTTTTTATGTGTGAGAGCTTCGTATCCTTGTGCAATGCAGGTGTGACATTACACACATACTATTGGAGATGGATAGGATATTGAGACCAGAAGGGACAATGATATTCAGAGACACAGTAGGAATTCTTGTGAAGATCGAGAGCATAATAGACAGAATGAGATAGAAGAGTCAGATTATGGATCATGAGAGTGGACCATTTAACCTTGAGAAAATTTTAGTTGCTGTTAAAACTTCTTGGACCGGTGAAAAGTATCTGAAAGCAGTATCCTTTAAAAGGTAGAAGACACAATTAAAACACAAACCACTAAAAGACAAACTTAAATTACCTAAACTTATGCGTATTTAGCCTGACGCTGAAAGACGGTAACGCGCATACCTATAGGATGTGTGAACGCGGGGAGAGTTTGTCTATGGGATGCTAAAAATTAAAAATAGTAATAAACACAAATAAATTACAAATTTCAAATTAATGGTTGGAAAGAATGTAGGAGGAAGAACTTAAATACCAAAAAATTAAAACTTAGAATAGAACAGTAACACGGAATAACGACATCAATAAAATTAAGACAATGGCAAAGCAAATGTGGGTGTTCTAGGTAATAAATCAACCAACGTGTGAAACACACAAAAACAGTAAAAACAAAATAAGAACAAATAGAATAACGTAACATATAGAATCATGTAAAATGGAAACGAATCAATGTTAATGGTTTGATGATCTAGGAGAAAAGAAATTAGGAAAAGTATAAGGAAAAGTGAAATTAGAAACTAAGAAAAAAACCAGAGAGAGAAATTAACAACTTACCTCTTCCATTGATGTTGCACGGACAGAGAGATTAATCAGAGAGAGAAACCAAAAAGGGAGAAGTATCGCCCCAGAAAGGGAGAAAACGTTTACTGTCACATATCAATCGTTTGACCACCGCTTTCTCTCATTAAAGTTTTAAAGGCTCTGATCTTCCAGCTTACTTTTCATATCAGATGTATTTGGTAAATCCCCGACGAGAACATTTTCTTCAGACTTATGGACTTTTGATTTTTGACCATCACTGGTGCTTCTTTTGCGTTTCATTCCACCTTTGGAAGGTTTTTCCATAAGTTCATCATCCACATGTGCCTCATAATTCAAATTTGAAGAGGGTGTTTAATTTTTAGTAAACTAAACGATGAAGCCTAAAACTGTTGTTTAACCTAGCATTAGCAATAGTTTTATAAAATTGGATGGATTCATACCGCTTTTGTTTGTGGAACATCCCTTCTTAGCCAGGGAACAAACAGCTTCCTGATCTAAAGCAAAAAGGCTCTCCCACCCTGCTAACTTCTCTACCTTAGTAGATGGAGTTGATTCCATAAAACAGCTTGCATGATGCCATGCCACCCCCCTTGCACCTTGTCCTTCTGGCTTGGTTGATATGAACCTTAAAAAAACCAATAACCGTACCCATCCCAAAAGAATGGTTAAGAAGACAATGAAATATATGGATACTTATATATGAAACCTCTTAAGGTCTACTAAACCTTCATTTCAGAGTTTCTGAGTACAGTTAGTGTCTATCATATCAGGACACTAAACCTTATTACAATTAACCTATACTAAAGTGAATCCTTTTCAATTTTAAGGTAACCTAAGTTTCTGCAGAAGTAGGTCCTTTTTCATCTGTGACTTTCTAAGATCAGCACTAATTATGGTTTTTTATTGTCGGGAAAATATGACTTACCCCTCCTTCATAATTTTCTGACTGCATCTCCTGCAAGTAGCACGAAGAGTATGTGAAACCTCGATACCACCTACATTAGCAGCAACAGTGGTAATGCTTGAGGAAGAGACACCAACCTCTATATACTTCCTTATCATTTCTTGATCTTCCCATCGAAGTGAGTATATGCCTTCAACATCATCAAGGCTGAGATTATAATACAGGGCAATGCAAAGTCAATTACATAAAGGACAATCAGCATGGAATCCCATTTATTCATTTTATTTTTAAATAGAGATTCCTACTTAATTGGAAATCACTGTAAATTTTAATTACGATTTGATCTAGTCTGTGAAAATGATGTGATCATTAAGAAAACATGACGAATCAATCTTTAATGAAAAATATAAAATAGAAAAATGGCCAGAGTTGAAGGAAAAAGTTTGTTACATGCACTGGCCCATCGAACTTTGAGGACTGAACCATTTAACCAAAACGAAGTAACTCTTTAGTAATGCGATTATTGCAAGTTCTGCATAATGCCCTCGGTGACTTTGCATAGTCTGCTTTCCATGGATTTCCACGGTTTCCAGGAGTCCCCATGTTCTACTTCTACACACACTCCCTCAAAACTTATTGGATCGGTGAAAAGTATCTCAAAGCAATATCCTTTAAAAGGTAGAAGACACAGTTAAAACACAAACCACTAAAAGAAAGAATATTAGAAAGCGAAAATGAAAGAAAGTATTACCTTTGATTCTAAAAATGTAAAACAGGGTTTAAATTTATGTTTGTTGGTTGCAAAGAGTTTGATTTGATATCAGGGTTTTAATTGGGAATATCAGGAACAGAGAAGGCGAACGAATGGTTTAATTTGTTTTTAATTGGGAAACCGCGAAACGGTGTATCTGTTGTTTTATGAAGACGTTGAGTTTTATAGTCCGGAAAATGCTTTAAATTACGGAATTATGGGAATACCGGAACTAATACGTAATGACTAATTTACCCTTCGAACATGATCTGTAAAAAAATTTGTGGGTGAAACTTTTGGGTACCCTCTTGGACCAAAAGATTGGGTTAAAACCGAAAATACTGGAACTAATAAACCGCGGCAAGTTTTTCCATTATATATAAGATATATAAGTAACTGTATCATGATCTGACATTTGTTGCACAGTGCAAATCATGACGTGTTTTATTGTTTAGATGTGTTAGAGAGACGATATGTGTAATACTTAGGTGCTTCGTGATTCCATTTTTCATAATTTGTCTTACTCTAACCAATTACAAATTAAAATTTCCCACCATGAATAACTGTGAAGTTTGAAGTTAGATTATTATTCTTAAGTCTCAAGTTAGATTCATCTAAAACTTGCCGCTCAGGCCTTTTCTATTGCTCTAAATAAATCTCCCAAACTTGACTCTCAATTATATTTCCCTCTTGTGTGTAGGTGGCCAATGTTTTCGGCCATGATTACAATAATTCGCCTGACCAGGTATGCAACCTTGGACGCTCTACTAATCCCCGAATGAAAACGTTCAAATGACAGAATCTTTACCACGTACGCGTGTGCACCACGAATACTGTAGATTATATTTGGTCAACCATTTACCTCAACTATACGCAAATCTGCATGTGAGATCTTCTCATCTTCAGAGGAAAATGTTAATAATAGAGTCTAAAGTAGCTTTTACCCATATAACTCAACTTGTCTACCTTATCCGACATTGGAACACAATTAAGGTGATTGAGCTCATCATCAACCTTCGCATAGGAAGAATAGCACAGGCATTTAGCAGGGAAACAAGGGGGTAGAATGTTTCTCTTAAGAGTAATATCACATGTAGGAGTCCCAACCGCATGTGTTAGTGCACATTTCCACTTGGCCAATTGAAGGTGTTAGGCAAAAGACGGTGTCAAACAAATACTTATATATACCATACAGGTAACTGTACTTTAATTCAGGCAGATATTTTTGTATCGTGCACGTATATATATGCTAATAAAGGAACATTTATCCAAGTATTAAGGAATTGAAATTGAGACCATCATCTAAGCAGAAATAAGAAGAAGATATAAAAACATGACTGACCATCATAATATGTTAATACCATATGCAGTATCACTAGCATTGCCTGATATGATATAACGTTTTCCTAAGTTTTTCGTACTACAATTATTAGTGAAATGTTTATTTGGTAAATTTTCCCTGTACTTAATCATTGGAGGTTTGAAGTGAAATGTTGGGGGAAAATTTACCAAATAAACGAAAAGGTTATACCCATGGCGGAATTTAACGATTTATGGTTCCCGGTCTAAGAAAACCTTTTTAACTAACAACAAAAGATTGCACGAATTATATACTAAATCGTATATTGGGGATCCGATAGTTGACGTTAGGAATTGATCTCCTACCATGATTGTTAGACCGAAAAGAGAACAATTAATATTTTTGACTTAAATGAAAGGGATTTGAGGTTGGTCGACTCCTACTAGAGCTGAATTAGTTATGTGTTTAAATGAAAACGAAAACATTCAAGATTTTATACAGAGTTGAGAATACTAAAGGAAGAGTTGAAGACAGGAAGAAGTGGTCCAAAGGTATGTCCAGCTGAAGGTCAATTACGTGGGGAGTGATCAAAATCCTCGGTGACCAGTACTTGCACATTTTCTATCCTTTCTAATTCGCTGTAAACAATTCATACACAACTAGCAACCCTCAAATGTGGCATGTATTGAGTTCCCTTTCTCGGCTTTCTTTCGTACTAAAACATCACCTCCAAAATTCCTCAGCCCCCACAACCTGATGTCCTGATCTGCCGCTTCTCCTCCCTTATGTCCCCACTCCCCAGTCCTACCATGCTATTCATGCTTTCAGAAGATGACAACAATAAAAACAAATCAATGGGAGCAATGCCAGTAACTTATTAAGTACCCCCTCTACTATATAGTTGCACCCATGCCACATTGCCAATTGCCACCTCAAGAGACTAAATGCCATGTGCTTCACTTTTTATTTTGATCCACTGGTGGTTTGGTTGTAGATATATGTGTTAAGCCAAGGCGGAAGTCCTGCAAGCTGCAACACAAAAATCATAGCATTATATATCAATTTTAAACCAATTAGCGTATCCATCCGAGTTAAGATATGTGTCATAGTCAATGTAAGTAGAGATATTACGCATTTCATAGAAAGTCGCCTCTATGCGAAAATTCTGAAAGGGCCAATCATTCCTCTAAATTAGTTATATTTTCCCATCCCCACCCACCTCTCACCCTCTCACCCTCTCATTTTTTCTCCTCATTTTTTTTTCTGAACTTTTCCTATCTGTCGTTCCTTATCTCGTCTCATTCAAGTCAGGAATAAAGAAAACTAATCAAAAGTTCTCAAAGAGAAAGTAAGAGCAAAAAAAAAAGAGTGTGGTTTCTTGGTAGCCACTCCAGGAGGTTATTGTGAGATCAGAAATAAACACGTACATCTTTCTGGGGTTGGCCTGGATACATGCACTACACATCTTTAAGTTCAAGCAATCTACAACTCTTATTTTCTTCCTTTTTTATTTTTACTGCTTTTTGTAAAATATATATTTCTTGTTTTCTACTTGAAGACCTCAACTTGATTCCAAACCTCAAATGGTTAGTTATTACTTATTAGTTATCATGTACCCCTCTTTTCATATTCATATATATTAAATGGTTTTAAAGTTCATATCAACCTCCCCACGCCCTTCTCTTCTATTTTAGAGGGAGCTACATTCTAAAAAACTATCCCAACAAAGAAAGGAAGATCGGCTGAGGGAAGAATCATGACAACAGAAATATTAAGTGATTATTCCGCTCAAAAGAAGTCAGGTTGTGGTATTCAAGGTTTGTACAATGGAGTTTTTGGTCGCCGGAGCACTAAGCCTAGAAGAACACTCTCAACAAGCTCAATTCCCATACACAAAATCAGCAGCATCATTACTAACTTAAAGATTAGGCGAGCTGTAACTGGCGAGACTGCCTTGCTTGATAGTTCCAATTCAGCTGAGCTTCCTTCAGAACTAGTAGAGAAGTGCGTTGCAAAGACAACAAGTTATTCCAAGATCACTCCAAGTCATCAACGAAAACCGTCCCATGGGACTAATACTAGTAGTACTTCATCGTCGTCAACCAGTTCAAACACAATTTCAAAAGCGCCATCAACCTCAGGCCTAGTTCAAGGGAGGAGGCTGTCCAAGGATAGTAGTTGTGTTTCTGAAATGCTCGATGGTGTTAGTGTTTCTGAGCGGTCAAAGGGAAGCAATTCTCTTGTTAGAGCTTCGTCTGGCAATATCACACCCTTAAATCCCATGGGCAACTTGAGGAAACCTGGAATTGGAAATTCAAACTCGAGTGAAGCCTATGGTATCAAGTATACTATAAGTACTAGTAACACCAACAGTGTTATGGGTAATATAGTGAGAAAGACTAATGAGCATGAAGCTCACCATCAGATCAATTTAAAGCCAGGTTCTAATTACAAAGCTCTATATAAAAGATTAGATCCTGAAACATTCAAGGTGATGGGTAATGACGAATACAAGAAGGGGAGATACCCCGAAGCCTTGACTTTGTATGATCAAGCTATTGCTCTCAACCATGAGAATGCTTCTTACAGAAGCAACAAGAGTGCAGCATTAATGGGTCTTGGGAGGCTTTTCGAGGCAGCTTTTGAGTGCCAAGAAGCCATTAGGATTGATCCTTTTTATCGAAGAGCTCATCATCGCTTAGCTACACTGTATTATAGGTATTAATTACTTCAAGTTCTACATTGGTTGGTCCATAAATCTAATTTGTCTACTACAATTAAATATACCATTTTAGAGAGTTGCATTGCATGTAACTTGTATATTTTTTCCAGATTAGGAGAAGCTGAGAAGGCCTTAAATCATTACAGACAATCCGGATTCGAAGTCACTACATACGAGATTTCAAAGGCTCAAGCCCTGAAATCCCATCTCGACAATAGCATTGAAGCAAAGAAGATAAAAGACTGGCACAAAATGCTAAATGAAACCGAGCGTGCAGTTTCCCTAGGCGCAGATTCAGCCCCACAGGTACGGTTAACTACCTACTCCTTGTTCCAATTCTTAGTTTCTACAATTTTGTACTCATTTCCTACCTAAGTTTCATGGTCCATACACTTACTCGAGTCTTTTTTTCGTATTGCAAAAGGTATTTTCGTTCCAAGCAGAAGCACTATTGAAGCTCCATCGACATGAAGATGCCGACAGTGTATTGACAAAGAGACTTAATTTCGACGTTGATGATTGTACAAAGTTTTTCGGCCCCACTGGAAATGCACAGATACTCTTAATCCGAGCACAGGTTGACATGGCTTCCGGCAGGTTAGTCTTTAAAAAGAAAATAAACTCGACTAATATATTTAACACAACATTATTTAACTAGTAGACGTGTCATCAATACATTAGGCGATAAGCTTAAATAATCTCCCACTAAGAAATGAATTCGTCAAAGAATATGGATTTCTAAGCAAGCTGCAATAATCCATTTTAAATGTATATATGTCCAGAGTTGTATATGTAACTCGTGTTTAATCATTGATCTTTTTGGCAGTGTTTTGGATCTAGACAAGACAAGCTTTCAATATGCTGTAAAATTTTAGTTTCTTTATCATCTGAAAATGTTCAATTGGCTTCAATTCTAAAGGTTTGATGAGGCCATGGTGGCAGCTCAGAGAGCACTTCGACTAGACTCAAGCAACAGCGAAGTCAGTTCTGTCGTGAGGATGATTCAAGCTGTGTCATCTGCTCGATCAAGTGGTAATAAATTATTCAAGGCCTCCGAATTTGCAATGGCGAGTATGGCATATGCTGAAGGACTTGAGCATGAGAGGTTTAACTCGGTGCTGTTGTGCAACCGTGCTGCTTGTAGAATTAAGCTAGGCCAATATGAGAAAGCTATGGAAGATTGTACCAATGCTCTTAATGTACGTCCATCTTACAGCAAAGCTAGACTAAGGAGAGCTGAGTGTAATGCCAAGGTGACTTAATTGAACCTACTCCTGAACGAAGAAATACGAAAACATAAAAAGCTAAAAATTTAGAATTAAAATCAAAATCAGTAAATATTCAAATGACAAATATTTTCAAATCCTTAACAAGTTGGATTTATTCAAATTCTAATTTCTTATAACCTAACCAATTACAAACTACTGACCAAGTAATTCAACTGAGCTGTTTATTTTCTAATTCAAGTTTACAAACTTATCTCGATTTTCATTGATCAATTTGAACATCGTGACATTACTTGCTTGGCAAGAGGAAATTCTAATCATTTCTTATCGGACATTAATTTTGTGTATTAGATGGAACGTTGGGAGGCGGCAATCCAAGATTACGAGATACTGACAAGAGAAAGTCCAAGAGATGAAGAAATGGGTCGAGCCCAACTTGAGGCCCAAGTCCAGCTGAAAAAACAGCGAAGCGAACATACTCCAAACATGAAATTCAGTGCTGACGTGGTCGCTATCAGCAGCAACGAATGTTTCACAAACTTTGTAACGTCACCTGTCAAATTCGTAGACGTACAAGGATAACCTCATTCTTTGATCTGCCTTACGTACAAGCTGTACAAGATATCTTTTGCGGTGATATGATAATCACCATGATTTTGATGATCACATTTTCTCTCCCCCAGACCCCCACATCGATTTGTTATATAAAGTGTCTCCATTTTGCGAGATTTTCCCATTACAGAATAGCACGTACTCAATATATTTGAATACATTGGAATTTATTTAAGTGATGGTTGTTTTGGTAATCGGATATACCATTTGAAAATTAAAGTGATGAGTAAGTCTGTTAGCGGCACACTAAAACTATCATTTCTCAGAATGGCACTTTTAAATTGAAGAAATGGTTGAGGGAATTTGTCCAGGTCGCAAAAGAAATGCAAGAAGGCTCTCTTCGATGAAAAGATGCAGTGTTGATCTCTAAATCGACTTAATCGCAAGCTGTTTAGATCTTCCATGATCATCTATTGCAGTTACTTGTTGTAAATGCACTATTTTTTTCTGAGTTGTTCATTGGTATTGCCTTTTAATTGGCTAAATTAAAAAATTAAACATAAAACAACAATAAGTTGCACAACAACAGCATATCTGAATGTTATATAATTGTTGCACATTGATGCACATTCATCTGGAATTCTGTATATATAGATTCATTGTACGAGAGAAGGTAGTTCTCAATTTCTCATATTCCTAATTTATTTAGGGGAGTCTAACATCAAGATTCATCACATAAAGGTTATTTGGTCAATCGAGGAACAGAAGCTGCACTGAGTGTAGTGGCCCAATAATGAGAGATGGACTAGCTCAATAGGATAAGGAAGGGGATGTAAGATAATAAGGGAAGTCGAGGAGTATGGTATCGTGACCGCGGAACCCTAAACCGCGGACGTGGCATAGGTACGGTGGAAAGAGAGACCGAAGGATGGAAAGACAGGTGGACGAACAAGATGAAGTGTAGAAGGGGTATAAAAAGAAGATGATGGAGAAAAGAAAGGGAGGCCGCACAGTGAAAGGAAAAGAGGGGAGAGAAAGGAAAAGAGAGAGAAAAAGACTAGTTAGAGCTTGAGTTTTTTGCTCTTCGGTTCTTACTTGTAGTTTTTAGGTTCATACATTTGGCGCCGTCTATGAGGACCGAAGAGATTGTAGAAGGTAGAAATGGCATCGAAAGTGAAGAAAGGGGTAGGCAAACCAAAGAGGGCAGTGGTGCAAGTCTGCAAGATCCAACACCGGAGGCGGTGATTGATGAGGAGGGAGGTCAAGAAGTGGAGCATGAAACATAAGAAACCCGGCTTATGCGAGAGGAGATCGGGAGACTGAGAGAAGAGAACGACGAGCTGAGGAGAGAAAAGGAAAGAGCGGAGGAAGAAGAAGGGGAAGAAACAGGTGAGGAGTCTGACGAGGAGGAGGGCGAGCCGGACCTCGTCGAAAACCCGGTGGCGGGCTTGACTATAGAACAAATTCAGGAAATGATAGATAATGACAGAGAGGCGAATCGGCAGCAGGCAAAGGGCCGTGGGGGGACAGCAAGCCAAGTGGTGGCCGGACTAAATCGCAACCCATTAGCGGACGACATCTGGGCGTCATAGGTGCTGAAGTGATTCAACCAACCTAAGTTCGAAAGATACGATGGCAAAGGAGACCCGACTGACCATATCCATCATTTCAGACAACAGATGCCTCTCTAGTAAGAGGTTTGATATGATGGACTACGGTGTATGATGTTCCCGACGAGTCTGGAAGGAGGGGCGTCGGACTGGTATTACCGGTTGCCAACGGGAAGCATAAGGAACTTTCAAGAGTTGGAACAGGCATTTATAGATCACTTCATACACCAGAAAAAGCGAATGGTGGATATCGCGGTATTATTCAATGTTCGACAGAGATCCGCGGGTCAGTGAGGGAGTACCTATGTCGATTCAAGGCTGAGACATTGAAGGTCGAAAATCTGGATGAGATAACCGCGGTTATCACATTTAAAAGAGGGTTGCGACCAAAGACAGGAGTACACCAATTTGTGGCGAAGAACGAGATTGCAACCTTGCATGATCTATATCTGCGAGTGGAAAAATATATCAGGTATGAGGACACTATACAGAAGGAGTTTAAGAGGTCAGAGAAGGCAGTGTTATCGTTGGAGAAAAACAGGGAATAATACTGAAAGGCGGCGGCGTCCGAGAAGGAAAGCGGTGGGTACCGTGGATACCCACCAAGGGCAGAAAGAAGCCGGGAGGGGATTCAAAGGGAAAATAGAGAAATGAAACCATATCGCGAGATAGAAGTGACACCGCTGAATAAACCCCTGAGCGAAATATTGTCGTTGATTAAGAACCTACAGGGATATGAAGGGCCACGGAACACCCCAGTAGAACTACCTGATAAACCTTTCTGCGCCTATCATCAGATACGCAATCATGAGACCGACGACTGTTATGCCCTAAAGTGGTTGGTTCAACGATTAGTGGAAAAAGGGAGGATGAGGGAGTTTGTAAGGGGAGCACAGAATGAGGAGCGTATGCCGCGACAGGACCGGATACTAGGAACTATTAATGTGATTTTTAGTGGAGAGGTATTTAGTCATAATGCTCATAGAGATAGGGTAAGGAGAATCGCGAGCATCCAGCAGATCAATGACGGGACAGACAAACCGCGACCAAGAGTAGGGACTGCGGAGGACAGATCAAGACAGGATTGTTTTTAGTAGTGCGGACCTACGGGCAGTGGATTCTCCCCATGAAGATGCGTTGGTCATCACAGTAGCAATGGGCAATTACATGGTGAAGAGGGTGTTGATCGATTGTGGTAGTGTAGTGGATTTGTTGTTTAAAGGAGCTTTGGAAGAAATGGGGATTGATCATAGGCAATTGAGGCCTCTACAGACTAATTTATATGGGTTCAATGGGAGTATGACGGAGCCTATGGGAGAACTCTTATTGCATGTAACCAAGAGTTCAGTGACGGTCTTTGCACGGTTTATGGTGGTAGATTCTTCTTCCCAGTACAATGCGATTTCAAGGAGACGGTAGATTCACGAGATGAAGGTTGTACCGTCAACATACTATTAAGTGATACGATTTCCCACCCCGACGGGCATGTATGAGGTTCGCGAAGATCAGGTGACGGCCAAGAATAGTCACAGAGGTACAATGAAACGATTGATCTGTGGACCAGAAGAAGAAAACTCAAGTCCTAGGAAGAGGCAGGCATAACAATTATAGTGCGCCTCTGTGGAGGGGGAGGAGGAGTCAACAGTGGGTCCGAAGACACTCGATGAGATTGAAGTAGTGAATATTAGGGAAGGGAAGGAAGAGAGATTCACCACGATAGGGTCCAATTTGCCGGAGGAGTGCAAAAGTAAGTTAATACAATTCTTGTCAGAAAACAAAGACATATTTGCGTAGATAATTGAGGATGTTACGGGGTTAGACCCGTAGTTTGCGTGTCATCGGCTACACATGAAAGAGGATGCCAAGCCAGTGAGGCAAAGAATGCGGAGCATTAGACCAAAGTATGCAGAGGGCATTCGCGAAGAGGTTGCATGGTTAAAAGGAGCCGGAATAATACGAGAAGTGGAATTCATAGATTGGTTGTCCAATGTAGTCGTGGTACCAAAAAAGAATGGCAAAGTTCGGATGTGTGTCGATTTTACAGATGTAAATGTAGAGTGCCTGAAAGATAGCTACCCCATGCTGCGGGTGGATGAATTGGTGGATAGGACAGCAAGATTCAAAATATTTTCGTTCATGGATACCTCTATGGGATATAACCAAGTCGCGATGTACGGACCGGATCAGGAGAAGACAGTATTTGTCATAGAAGGCGGCAGTATTGCTATACCAGGATGCCATTTGGATTGAAGAATGCTTGAGCCATTTTCCAGAGGCTAGGTGAGAAAATATTCGAAAGTAAGATTCACAAGGGGATTGAAATTTATATAGATGACAAAGTGGAGAAAAGCATGTCGGAGGAGGAACATTTAGAGGGGTTGAGAGAGACATTTAGGATACTGCGAAAGTACAATTTGAAGTTGAATCCAAAGAAATGCACCTTCAGAGTGACCATGGGAAAGTTCTTGGGATACATTATTATGCAACGGGGAATAGAGGCTAATCCGGAACAGATAAGAGCTTTGGTGGAGATGTCATCACCGCAGAATGTCAAGGAAGTCCAGCTGTTGGCGGGTAGGGTTGCAGCTTTGAATAGGTTCATTTCCAAATCATCTGATAAATGTAGACCATTGTATCAATTATTGAGAAGCACCCCAAAGTTCTCGTGGATATCAGAATATGAGGAGGCGTTTCAAGAGTTGAAGAGGTATTTGGGTAAGGCTTCCTTGTTATCTCGGCCAGAACAGGAGGAGAAGTTGTATTTGTATTTGGGGGCTACTGAGTATGCAGTTAGTTCAATTCTTGTCCGTCTAGTCGATAGAATGGAGAAGTCAGTGTATTTTCAAAGCAAAACAATGTTGGATGTAGAGACGCGGTATAGTAGAATTGAGAGATATGCCCTTACGTTAATTTTCTCGGTTCTAAAGCTGAAGCCCTACTTCGAGTCACACTCGGTGGTGGTGGTGACTGACCTGCTTCTCAAACAGGCATTAAGGACAGAGAAGTCAGGTAGAATGTTGAAATAGGCAGTGATACTTAGTTCGTACAAGATACAATATCAAATAAGAACAGCGGAGAAAGCGCAGGCGGTAGCGGAGTTTTTGGTTGAGTTCCCTGCAGAAGATCCCACTTGGGGAGACGAGATGGTCATGGAACCGGAGGGGGATGGGGAGCCCGACCTACTAGACCCTTGGGATAAGAGGAATGGGTGGAGAGTATTCGCAGATGGATCTGCCACTGACGCATGCAGCGGTATAGGAGTTGTGTTGGCCGCGCTTGATAATAACAAAATATAACAGACCATGAAACTAGGGTTCACGGCATCAAGTAACGAAGCTGAGTATGAAGCAGTGATAGCGGGATTGAGAATGGCCGAGGACTTGGGAGTAAAGGAACTGACCGTGTATTCCGACTCAAACCTAGTGGTATGTCAAGCTAATGGAGGGTTCGCTGCTCGCTGTCTGCGAATGGCTAAGTATTTGAAGGTGGTGCACGAAAGGTCCAGCAAGTTTGTGAAACTCAGATTTGTACACTTGGGTCGTGGTGAGAATATGCATGCAGATGCCCTGGCATACGTGGCTGCAACCATACCTGGGTCCGAGGAAAGAACAATACGGGTAGGAAGACTGGAGAAGCCAAGCACAGAGGAGGTGATGGAAGTGTGTCAGATTGCAGCAGAAGAAGGGGGGTGGATGGATCCCATTAAGCATTTCTTGGAGGGAAAGGAGGTGACTGATAAGAAAGAAAGAAGGAGGTTGGAACAAGCGTCTCAGAGATATGTTATGTTGGAAGGTGAACTGTACCGAAAGAACTTCAATGGGCCATTGTTGAAGTGTTTAGGGCCACGGTTAGCCTTAGAGGTGCTGGCAAAATTGCATGAAGGGGACTATGGGAGCCATTCCACTGGGAGAACTACAGCATACCGACTATTATATTGACGCAGGGCTACTTCTGGCCCCACATGAAGAGGAATGCAGTGGAATTCGCTAAGAACTGTGACAAGTGCCAGAGATTTTTACAGCTGATATTCATTCCCGCGGAGCCTCTGCATAATGTCTCAAGTCCATGGTCTTTTGCTATGTGGGCGATGGATATCGTAGGTCCACTGCCCATGGCTAGCGGCAAAAGGAGATATATGCTGGCAGTCACAGACTACTTCACCAAATGGATAGAAGCTGTACCTTTGTAACAGGTGAAGGAGACGTAGGTGATTAAGTTTCTATAGGAGAACATCATATGTCGGTTTGGGCTGTCATATGCCATCAATGCAGACAATGGGACACAGTTCACGGGAGCAAAGGTGACTGAGTTTCTGCAGGCGTACAAGGTGAAACAAGGGTTCTCTGCCCCCTACAACCCCGAGGGCAACGGACAGGCTGAATCTTCCAACAAGACAATAATGAACAACCTGAAAAGGAAATTGGAGGACAAGAAGGGCGCGTGGCCCGACGAGTTGACCATGTTCTTTGGGCTTATTGAACCACACCTCGAACAACCACCAAGGAAACCCCATTTGCCTTAGCATACGGTGTCGAGGCCGTGATTCCTTCAGAGATGGTGGCAGCTACTATGAGAACCAAGGCCATGGAGGAGGGATCAAATTGGTGCATCCTGGCAAGGGATTTGAATTTGGCAGAAGAGAAAAAAGACTCAGCTCGCATTCGATTAGAAGAGTATCACAGGCGATTACAGAGGCAATACAACAAGCGGGTCAAGCCGCGGCAGTTCAAGATAGGAGAGTTGGTGCTCCGCCGGGTGACTCCAAGCACAAAGAAAGAAAAGGATGGGAAGTTGGGTCCAAATTGGGAAGGGTCGTACACAGGGCCGGCTTTGAGGGGTAGGCAGCATAGGCCACCACCTAGGGCCTCCATTTGATTGCTAATATTTAGGGCCTCCAGCTGCTACACAAGTGCACACCCACTGACCTACGTCCATATTCATTTTTTTTTTGGTTTAGCTGTTTGGCTCGGCCCATTTAGTCAAAACTTAAAAGCCCAACTGCACTAAACAAAATAAACGAAACAAAACTTACATACTTACAGTAGCAAAACAAGAGATGAGGATGCCGTATTTCAGACTATTTTAGCGAATTAGTGGATGTCGGATTTCTTCTCTTTTTGACTTTTTCCTACAAAAGTCAAAAGTTTTTCTAACAAATGTATGAGGTCTCAAACTCTCAATGCTAAAATTATTTGAATTGCTTATTCTATTATTTCAATTTAAAATTTCTTTTGTTTATGAATTATGAGTTTGAATATATAATATGTTAGACAAAGTTTTAAATTGAATTAAGACTTTTAGGAGTAGAAATTATTTGAATTGGATATTTGCCATTGGTTTAGGCATGCATTTAAGTGTTACACCACAATTTTGTTTGTGAAGCTTTGAAATTCGTCGGTTATTCTGTTGTGATGACTGATGAAGTTGTGAATTGTAATTGTTGACTAGTTGCTTCACTGAGTTGTTTTACTAGCTTTGGAAAAGACAATTTGTAACGACTCAACATACTAGAAGCAACAAGTCCATGTACATTACCTTTACTTGTCCATTATTATGAAGGTATGTTGCACTTCCACTTTTCTCTTATACTTCACTTCTTGTCATTTTAGAAGTTGAAGGGAACGTTCAAATGTTTCATAGACATGATTACGAAATGTACTGTTCTGCTCACACCCCCACTGCAATGCAGTATACTAGTAATAATTTTAAAAAAATACGTGCGTGTGCGTGTTTTTTTTTCTCCTAAGACAGAGGGCCCATTTTTAGGAGCTAGCCTAGGGCCACCCAAATCTCAGAGCCAGCCCTGGCCGTACACCGTGGTGGAAGTAGGAGGGTCTGGTACTTATAAGCTCCGAACAATGAAGGACAAACTGATAGAAAAGCTTTGGAATGTAAGAATGTGGAAAAAAAATTTACAACTGAATGTAATGAAGTTACAAAGCAATGTAAGGAAGGTCCAGAGCAGAAGACTAGAGCTGTTTGTAAATATATAAAACCACAGCACTTTTGTGAAAAAAAATTTGTTTGCTATGTGTAATGTCTAAATGAGAATGTGAATCGCGAACAAGAGATACGAGAGACATATGGGGCAAGGAGAGTGACCCCATCAGGTTTCCACGCCTATCAGAGGGAGAGGCAGCGGAGGGGATGAGCCTTTCGCTGGCACTAGAGCCGGAGTGAGCCTATCAAAGATGCAAGAGACACATGGGGCAAGGAGAGTGATCCCAGCAGGCTTCCACGCCTATCAAAGGGAGAGGCGACGGAGGGGATGAGCCTTTCACTGATGCTAGAGCTAGAGCGAGCCTGGAACAAGATGAGTTGTTCCAGCAGGCTTGAGGGCCTGATCGAGCTCGCGGAGTGGGATGAGCCCTCCGCAGATCAGAGATGCAAGAGACACATGGGGCAAGGGGAGTGACCCCATCAGGCTTCCATGCCTATCGGAGGGAGAGGCTGCGGAGGAGATGAGCCCTTCCCTGACGCTAGAGCTAGAGTGAGCCTGGAACAAGGGGAGTTATTCCAGCAGGCTTCATGGCCTGATCGAGCCTGTAGAATGGGATGAGCCCTCCGCGGGTCTGAGATGCAAGAGACACATGGGGTAAGGAGAGTGATCCTAGCAGGCTTCCACGCCTATTAGAGGGATATGCCACTAAGGGGATGAACCCTTCGCTGATGCTAGAGCTAAAGTGCCTGGAACAAGGGGAGTTGTTCCAGTAGGCTTCATGGCCTGATCGAGCCCGCGGAGTGGGATGGGCCTTCTGCGGATCCGAGATGCAAGAGACCCAGGGGCAAGGGGAGTAACCCCATCATGTTTCCATGCCTATCAGAGGGAGAAGCAGCGGGGGGGATAAGCCCTTCGCTGATGCTAGATCTGGAGTAAGCCTAGAACAAGAGGAGTTGTTACAGCAGGCTTAAGGGCCTTATCGAGCCCGCAGAGTGGGATGAGCCCTCCGCGGATCAGAGATGCAAGAGACACATTAGGCAAAGAAATTTGCCTTCATCAGACTGCACCACCTAATCGGGAATGTCGCACGACTTAGCCGAGGTGGCAGAGTGCCCTAATAAGGTGTGGAAAGCTTCAGGGGTGAAAATTTCAGGAGTGCACTAAGGAGAGGGCAAAGGACTGACCAGAGATGTGAAAAGTTGCATATGGGTATACTTTGCAAGTTAAACAAGTAGATAAAGCTCAAAGATAAAAAGACAACATGCACATTAAGCAAAATGAAACATCATAGTCACTAAACATGGAGCGAGACAAAGCGCAAATTTGTAACAGTATTTTAATACAAAAAGATGTATAGGGCATTCCCTAGGTGGAATCATCAACACTCATCTCATCATTAGTTCCCTCAGTGGTTGCGGCGGGGGTCGTATCAGGGGCTGCCGCTGGGAGGGATTTTCTTCCATCACAGGGTGTTCGGGAATGACATCAGTGGCCGAGACTCTTTCCGTTGCGACCTCAGGGGATTCGATCACCGAGGTGGCAAGCCTTTCGGGGAGAAGTCGACCTTCCTGTGTGAGTCGCGAATGCTCTTCCTGGATCTTCTTGGCCACCCTCTTGTCGGCCAGGGCCTTGAAGCGGTCGCAAAGAACAGTCATGTCTGATTGGTGCTGGTGCAGCAGCTGGGCGGTAGCATCCTGATGATTTTGACTAAGGGTGTCCACGACCTCCTTGTGCTATTGGGTGAGGGCATCCAGTTGAGTTGGTGTTGTTGGAGGAGCACTTCCCTTTGATGGCTTAGGCAGTCGTTGACTGTATCCATGTATCGTTAGTGAGATGACTCCGCAAACCTGAGCTCGTCCTGTGCCTTGACTTTAGCCAAATTGGCAACTCTAGATCTGATTGGAGTCCAGCATAGGCAACTTATAAGCCAGCAGGGCCGTTAAGTTCTAGCTCCAGGGCTATCACCTTATTCTTGGCGCAAAAAAAGGTCGCGAATCATAAATGAGATATCCAGGCTCACCTGGGATCAAAGAGGAAGATGGAAAAAAAAAAAAAAAGTTGTACCCTTTCCCAGTTGGTATACAACGAAGTGCGGTGCTGGTCAAACGAACCCCCGTCCGCATATGCTATGTCCTTGGGCAGGTGAGCATTTTAAAACAAGGAGGAGGCTACGACAGCATTGTCCAGAGCGGAGTCTACCGTATTCACCATACGGTTGCGTACCTTGAAAATCGGATGAAAGTCCTCTGCAGCTGCAAGTTCGGATGCCGGGGCGGTAGGCGGAGCTGCTTCTTTGCCAGACCGGCGTATGTGCGGGGGGAGGAGACAGCAGGGTGAGGGGGTGAAGAGTTAGGGGCTTGTTCTTTGGATGCGAAGGCCCGCTGAGTGGTGGGGGCATGCTCTTCAGATGTAGTAGTCTGCTCCCTCTTGGAGGGAGGTTGGTCAACAGGAGCCCACACTTCATTGGAAGGGACTTCCGTCACCTCATCCTCATCGGAATCACTGTCAAACAGTTCTACTTGCAGATATCCATGTCGTTGGGAAGGAAGGAGGGTGAAGTGTACTGATCTCCCCAAGTGGAGATAGAGCAGTAGGAAGGGACGTCTTCAGGAGCCGAAAAGTGGGTGGGATCAGGAGATTCAAGGGAGGCGGGGGAGCGCGAGGAAGTTCGGGGATGATGGCGGCGGGAGGTATGGGTGTGAGACCTTTTTCTTGGAGGAGGAGAAGCTCTGAGTTTTCGCTCTTTGGGAGGGGGAGGTCTACAAAATGGACCAAAGAAAACGCCAATATTGTGTAGAGTGGGGATTGGCAACATAGGAGTAGCGGTAGTGGGATGGATACCCAGACGATCGGCTTAAGCAGGACCAAGTTCATGAAACCTTTGGAAGATGGGACAAGAGATGTTGGAATAGATTCTAGACTTGGAATCTGGCCGCCAACCTGCAAAACAAAGAGGAACCGTGGATTAGTGACAACAAGAGCAGCATATCGAGAGAGAAGGGAAGAGATAAGGCACTTACCACGTTTTATGAAGGCGAGGTGGGTAAGGGTTAAATCAGAAGGAATGTCCACGGAAAGAAATTGGCCTGACACGTATATCGGGTAGTGGTGCCACACCTTGTTTCTGAGGGTGTACACAAAAGGATTGGTACCCGACACTGACGTCTTTGGTACTGGTTTTGATATAGTATTGAGAGTAGATGTCGCGGCTGGTAATCTTAGGTTCACCAGTCTTGTTGTACGAGTTCGCGACATAAAGAATCTTCCAAAAATTCCCTATACCTTGGCAGGGGGGAATATTGAAGTGGTTGCACACCTCGATGTCAAGAAGAGTGAGAGGAAGCCGTAGACCGGCGATAATTTGACCTACTGTAACTACAAGGTACCCCGGTCGCCGGGGAACCAAATGGGGATAATGGGTTACGGATGGCACGTGCTCCAACACTATATCGGCCGGAATGCCATAGGCAGCCCTAATTGCGGTCAAATTAGGTCTACGACATCTAGAAGGGGGTTGCAGTAAAGGGGCTTGACGGCCAGAGGTGGAGGGGATCGCAGCAAGGGCAGGAGCGGGTGGATAGGTTATTCTGTCAGATGGGGAAGAGGAATAGCCACCGGTTTCAGAGCTCGACATGGGGTAGGAAGATGAACAGACGCAAGGTATCAAACCCACTCAAAAACACAGAACTAACAAAAGAGAGAAAGGCCTAAAATAAAAACTTACCAAGGGGAGTGTAGAGAGAGGTGATAAGCCCGAAGAGTGCGCTGGAGAGAATAGGGAGTCACCGGAGGAACGGGAAAGACGAACACGAGTCGTAGTGTGGTCTGAAAAAAGAGAAGGTGGCTGAGCATTGGAAAAGCAGAGGGAGAGAGGGAAGTTGAAATGAGAAAAGGAAGAGCAGAGGAGAAGTTTAAAGAGGGGAGGGGTAGAAGCGTAATTTTGGAAGATTGAGAAAATCGAAGAGTCGGTCAGCAGATCCAGGCAAAGGGTGACGCGTGTAAGCTCGAGGTACGAAGGGCTGCAGAAAACATGCGTGATGATTTCTATCAACATCACACGCAAATCGATGAAGAACATGATAAGCTGTCAATGTTAAAGAGCGGTGGGCATTCTCGACCCTAGGTCCACTCACGGAATTGCGGAGTCGAGAAGGGGCATTTGTAGTAGCCCAATAATGAGAGATGGATTAGGCCAACAGGATAAAGAAGGGGATGTAAGATAATAAGGGAAGTCGAGAAGTATGGTATCGTGACTGTCGTGGGCAAATATCGTCAATTCGATATTTCGGCAGTTATTATCGATATTTTGTATTACAATTGATATGTTGCAGGAAAGCGGGAAAAGGAAGGAAGAAGGAGAGGATGGACACATGTCAAGAGGGGATTAGTCTAAGCTATTCTAAAAGAACTATAAATAAACTAGCAAGAAAAAAATTATTTCATTGGAGATCATTACAACAAAATGGAAAACTGAGAGTAAGAGAGAGAAAAAGAGAGAATACTATAACCAATATTATTACTCAAGAACAAAGATTATTTCAACTGGATTTCAATCTTGATCTTTCATCTTAGCAATTCTTTACTGTTAATAGTGATCAGTTTCTTAGATCACTACATTGGCGCTGTCTGGGTTCAAAGACAAAGATCGCGACTGTGATTTCTCGTTGTCTTTTTCTTTGGTTGAATCCATTAATTGAAGTTTTTGGTTAGAAAGAGTAATCAGAATGCCTCCAAAGCATGCTACAGCAAATAAGGCAATGATGGTTAATGAGGGAAGCACTTCTCAGGCTATATCTAAGAATAAAGAGAGAAGAACTCGAAGATCCACTAGTAGGATGATAGAAGAAGCAGAGGAGATACAAGAGAAAGAAGTGTCATTAAAAGATTTGTTGAGAAGGATGAATAATTTAGAAAAGCAGAACCAGATGTTAATGGCTGAGAATAAAGTAATAAGGGAAGAGAAGGAGAAGCGTGCTGAAGACGCTATGTATGAGAAGGGTGATGAAGAATCGAGTTCAGGAACTCCAATAGTGCGAAAAAGTTATTTAGAGGAGAGAAGAAAGAGTTATATTGGAGAAGTACAATCGGTGGCAAGAACAACACTGACAGTAGCCCAAGAGGAAGAAGGAAAAGTACTAGTTACAAAGGAAATGGTGCAAGAAATGATGTCGAAGCAGTTACGGGATCAGTTGTTAGAAAAAGTATCAGCATCGATAAGGAAGCTAGCAGATGATGTCGGTAGAAATCCATTAAATAAAGAGATAGAGAGGGCTTCGTTATCTCCAAAGTTTAAGAATCCAAAATTAAGCCAATATGAAGGAGTTACGGATCCAATGGACCATCTTTTTAGTTACCGACATCAGTTCTCAATATATCAGGGTACCGAATATTGGGATACTGTACTATGTCGATATTTTTCGTCAAGCTTAAAGGGCAAAGCTTTAAAGTGGTTATGTACAATTCCAGAGGGGTCAATCTCAAGCTTTAGGGAAATTGAATAAAGGTTCCTAACTAATTACGGTCACCAGAGAGTGAAACCTAAGCAGGTGTCGTCTTCGTTTCAGTTAAAGCAAGCAAAGAAAGAATCTATGAAGGATTTCTTAACAAGGTTCAAGGCTGAGACACAGTCGGTGGAAAGGTTAGATGAATCGAAAATGACAGCTGTCATAGTGTTTCAAGCAAGATTAATGCCAGGATCTTTTATGCATAAGTATTTATTGAGAAAACAAGTTAAAACATTGCAGGAGTTGTATGACAAGGTCGATAGAGATATATTAGTAGAAGAGGGGTTGAGAACAGCCAATGCTCAAGCAGTTTTACAAGTAATCGATGCAGGGAAAAAAGAAAAAGATAATAAGGATCGCCATGAAGTACGAGATTCCTCGAGATCAGAGAATAAGAGACCTCAAGACAATTACTCTAATCGAGATAATTAGCCACAGCAGCGACGGAAATATGATAAGACTTTGAGAGAGGAACTCGATCCTAGTAACTTTATAGCTCTAAATTCTACCCCAGAAGATATTTTGCGAAGAATAGCAAAGGAATATTTTGTTGTGTGGCCGAAATACACTCTAAGAGAAGTAAAGGGGAAGCCATATTGTCAGTTTCACAAGGTCGAGAACCATGAGACAAATAGATGTCTCCAGTTAGTTAAGGAAATAGACAGGCTAATGAAAGATGGAAAGTTGAGAGAGTTTCAGGCATATATCAGGCCAGCAGAGACGGCAATGATACGAGAGAAGCCTTTGGGGGTAATAAACATGTTTTTTTGGGGGGGAAATTCCTCAGAAAAAGATTGTTCGAGATAAGATAAGGAAGATCTCAACGGTCAAAGAAGTGCTCGAGGTCAATATCGAGCTAGTACCAGTGAGCCAGCAACTGATATCGGCTAGTGTTCCAAGGGCAATCATGTTCGTACCGGAAGATTTGTCCAAGGTAATGTTACCACATGATAATGCTTTGCTAATCACTTTGCATATTTTGGGTTATGATGTACAGAAGATATTAGTGGACTGTGGTAGTTCAGTTAATATTCTATTTTGGAAGGCGTTTAGCGGAATTGGTTTCGATGAGTCACATTTAAAGCCCCCGAAGTTCAGTTTGTATGGGTTTAATGGAAAGTGTACCAGACCAGCTGGAGAGATAAAATTGCAAGAGTGGGGCCTCAAACGGTGATGACAAAATTTGTGGTCATCAAGCACCAGTCTGATCATAATGCTATATTAGGAGGGAAATAGATACATAAAATGCGTGCTGTTCCTAGTACATTTTATCAAGTTTTAAGATTCCCAACCATATCTGGTTTACATGAGATTAAGGGTGATCAGTCAAAATAAGAAAAGTGTAATTTTGTTACAGTAAAGGGAATGGTGAAGGGTAAAGCCCAAGATACTAGGGGCGTCGTGGAAAACTTTACATAGCAGTTATAGCAAACTTCACCTGCCGACATCAATATGCAGATACAGGAGCAGGTAAAGTTCACTCAAGAGTTGAAACAACGTGAGGAGCAACCATGGGAAAGAAAAACAATAGAAGCTATGGAAAGGATTAATATAGGGATAAGAGAAAGTGAACGTCATACGTTCATTGGTACAGAAATGGATAAAAATATAAGAAAGGAGTTGGTAGTCTTTTTAAAGGAGAATCGGGATGTTTTTGCATGGTCGATGTCGGATCTCACCGGTATCGATCCAGATATCTGTACGCACAAGTTAAATATGTTTAAGAAAACACAACTCCAATACATCAAAAGCACAGAAAGGTGAGACCAATATACAAAGAAGCGGTGCAAGCAGAGATACAAAAGATGTTAGATAATAACATCATCAAAGAAGTCGAGCATTCTGAATGGGTAGCAAATATAGTGGTTGTGCCCAAGAAAGATGGTAGAGTTCGGATCTGTGTCGACTTTACTGATGTAAATAGGAAGTGTCCAAAGGATCATTATCCTATGCCTCAAATTGACGAGTTGGTGGACCGAACTTCTGGCTTCAAGTTGATTAGTTTTTGTGATAGTTATTCAGGATATTTTCAGATTCTAATGGTTGTACTAGATCAATTAAAAACGCAATTCATGGTCAATGGAGGAATATACTGTTTCATCAAAATGTCATTTGGTTTAAAGAATGCTGGAGCCACGTAGCAAAGATTAGTGGAGAAGATGTTCAAAAAACTCATCAAATGTATTGTCAAGGTCTATATCAATGACATGGTCATTAAGTCTATGAAAGTGGGAGATCATATAAAGGACCTCGGTACTGTATTCAGAATACTGAGAGAGTTTAATATGAAGCTTAATCTGGAAAAATGTACATTCAGGGTCAGCTCGGGCAAGTTTTTGGGTTATACCGTTACGAAGCGGGGTATCGATGCTAATCCTGATCAAATACGATCACTTCATCAAATGCCGTCACCAATAACCCGAAAGCAAATACAAAGGTTGATGGGAAGGATAGCAGCGCTAAATAGGTTCATCTCCAGAACTTCTGATTACTGTAAGCCACTTTTTAAGTTGCTCAAAAAGAATGTCAAATTTTGTTGGAATGAAGAGTGTGAAGAAGCATTTTTTGAATTAAAGAAATATCTCAAAGAAGTACCGACTCTAACAAAGCCAGAGGAGGGAGAAAGTTTGCTCCTTTATTTGGCTGTATCAGATTTCGCTATAAGTTCTGTCTTGGTGAAAGTTGAAGGTGGGTTGGAAAGACCAGTGTATTTTCAAAGTAAAACAATGCTCGAGGCTGAAACTTGATATTCAATGCTAGAAAAATATGCTCTGGCGCTATTATTCTCATCTCAGAGGTTAAAACCATATTTTCAAGCACATTCAGTGATAGTGATGACGAATCTCCTGTTAAAGCAAATTCTAGCAAGGACAACGAAGTCAGGAAGGATGTCTAAATGGTCTGTACTCATAAATGAATTTGGAGTTGAATTTCGAAATCGTGTATCAGAAAAGAGTCAGATATTAGCTGATTTCCTGGCTGATTTTCCATCTGAGGATGCCAGTTGGGGCATGGAAGAAGAGGAATTTGCAATGCTGCAAGAGCCTGAAGATGTTATCGATGCAGATGATCCATGGGCTGGAACGAATGGTTGGAGACTATTTGTCGATGGATCCTCTGGAGGAAAAGGTTGTGGCATCGGAGTGGTGTTGGTTACTCTTGAAAATCAAAGGCTCGAGACAGCAATAACGTTAGGTTTTCATGCATCCAACAATGAGGCTGAATATGAAGCTTTAATAACTGGGCTCGAGATGGCTAAGTCTCTCAATGTTAAAGAATTGTCGATTTTTAGTGACTCGATGCTCGTGGTTAGTCAGATCAATGGGGGATACTCAGCAAGATGTGAAAATATGGTGGATTATTTGAATTTTATAAAATCCAAGTTGAAGTATTTTAGTAAAATAAGATTTCAGCATCTCAACAGAAATGAGAATAGGCATGCGGATGCCTTGGCATATGTGGCAGCGATGCTAGAAAACACGGAGGGTCGTACTCTGCATATCAGAGTGCAACAAAAGCCTAGCATTGACATCAACCAGCAAGAAGTCATGGAAATTGATACACTGGGGGCATCATGGATGGAAGCATATATTTCATATCTAGCAGATGGAAAAGTAGTGGAGAATAAAAATGAGGCTAGAAGAATTAAGTCGGGCGCCCAAAGATATGTATTGGTTGATAATGAGTTATATCGAAAGAATCCTGGAGGGCCACATTTGAAATGCATATCGTATGAGGAGGCTTAACTAATCATTCAAGGAGCTTCACGAAAGCGAGTGTGGGAAACCATTCAAATTGGTAGATCGTTGGCAAATAAAATCACGAGAGACAGGATATTTCGGCCTCAAATCTTGAAGGGATTGCCTTCGATATGCAAAAAAGTGTGTAAAATGCCAAATTCATGGGAAAGCCATACATGTTCCGGCTGAAGAGTTACATTGTGTTTCAAACCCATGGCCTTTTGCTCTATGGGGGATGGATATTATAGGACCACTTACACCAGGGAGAGGTAAAAGAAGGTTCATATTGGCAGTCACAAATTATTTTACGAAGTGGGTTGACGCCATAGCTCTGCAGCATATCAAAGAAAAGGATGTCATAAATTTCTTTTTTGAACGAGTCATATATCGATTTGGATTGCCATATGCTATTATATCAGATAATGGGCCGCAGTTTGAAGGAGGAAAGGTGAAATTTTTTTGGAATCTTACAAGGTTAAGCATTTCACATCGGCGCCATACTATGCTGAGGGTAATGGGCAAACAGAGGCAACAAATAAGACCATTATGGATAATATCAAGAAAAAACTAGAAGACAAGAAGGGTCGTTAGGTGGATGAGCTAAATAGCGTTTTGTGGGCTTATAGAACAACACCTCGAACAGCCACGGGAGAGTCGCCTTTCACTTTGGGATATGGTATGGAGGCAGTAACGCCAGCTGAAATGGTGGTATCGACATCAAGAACAAGGATGATAGAGAGCGGTCAGAATAATGAAAAAATGGCTTCAGAAGTGCTCAGTCTCGAGGAGACAAGGGAACAAGCAAGGGTAAAACTCGATTTCTATCATAGGCAGCTGAGAAAAGCTTTCAACAAAAAAGTTAGAGAAAGGCATTTTCAGGAGGGTAACTTGGTATTGAAAGAGGTCACTCAAGCAACTAAAGAAAAAGGGCGGCAAACTAGCGCGGCAAGTCGGGAGGGCCTTATATCATTCACAAGGTTGGAGTAAATGGAGCTTATTACTTAAAAACGGCTGAAGGTGTAATATTACCAAAGCCTCAAAATGTAAGCAATTTGAAAGCATTTTACCAATAAAGGATATTTCAAGTATCATGATGTAATATTTGGTATCAAGCTTATACATTCAATAAAGATATTGTCATAATAAATATTTGTATATATAGAGTTATATGATTGATTGCAGGTCAGTAAAATCCTGTTCTTGGCAGAAATGTGAGTTCAGATCAATAAAATTCTGGTGATCTATAGATCCTCATCTCGATACCAGGTCAATAAAATCCTGTTCTTGACAGAAATGCGAGTTCAGGTCAATAAAAACCTGGTGATCTGTAGATCCTCATCTCGATACCAGGTCAATAAAATCCTGTTCTTGGCAGAAATGCGAGTTCAAGTTAATAAAATCCTGGTGATTTGTAGATCCTCATCTCGATACCAGGTCAATAAAATCCTGTTCTTGGCAGAAATGCGAGTTCAAGTCAATAAAATCCTGGTGATTTGTAGATCCTCATCTCGATACCAGGTTAATAAAATCCTGTTCTTGGAAGCAATGCGAGTTTAGGTAAATCAAATCCAGTTCTTGACAGAAATGTCAAGTTCGGGTCAAAAAATCCTAGTGATCTGTAGATCCTCATCTCGATACCAGGTCAATAAAATCATGGTGATCTGTAGATCTTCATCTTGATACCAGGTCAATAAAATCCTATTCTTGGTAGCAATGCGAGTTCAGGTCAATCAAATCCAGTTCTTGGTAGAAATGTCAAGTTCGGGTAAAAAAAAAAAAAGAAAAAATCCTGGTGATCTGTAGATCCTCATCTCGATACCAGGTCAATAAAATTAAGGAATACGTGGTGTTGACTGGTCGACATTAGAATACGGTGAAAGTATGGTATGTTTTATGAGTAATATTTTAAATACATTTTGAATGTCGAATGTCGAATATCGATATCATTTTTTTTTATGTCAATAGCAGAAATGGATATTAAAAAGTAGGGAAACTGATATCATAAATAGGGCAATAAGATGTCATTAGAAAGAGAACAAGAGTAGGCAAAGCAGTCTATTACAGTTCAGAAAGGAACATTAAAAATACGAGAATCAAAGCTAATCATTATCTTCTTCGTCATCAGGATCTTCATTTTCATCTTCATCTTCATCTTCATTTTCATCATCACCATCTTCGCCATCATCCTCATTAGTATAAATACTGGGGTTTGCTTCATCATCTTCTTTGTTATCTTTAGATTGCTCGTTCAAATATGGATCTTCAAACCATTCATTGGTATAGTCGTTTTCAGTTTTTTCTTCTTCTTCAGTATATGTGTCGCTATTTTCATTATCTATAGCTTCTTTTTCTGAATGACATTCATCATTAGAAAGATCAGTGGTGTGGCAATAAGACCAACGTTCGGGGGGAGAATGATCAGAATGATCGGGTAAAACCATAGAAATGATAAGAATAATAAGGAAGAAGGAAATGGAGTGCATGGTTTTCTCTCTAAGATAATAAGCAAGGAAGTTAAAAAGAGATATGATAAAAGGTAAAGTTTCAAAGGATTTTTAAAGTAAAAATGGTGGGCAAGGATACGAGTTTTTTAATGTTGATTTAATATGAAAAAGATGAGTATTAATGGTAGGTGAGCATGAAAAAGAGGAGATAATACAAAAAAGCTGTTATCTTCGTTGTATGTGCGCGGGATAGTCAGAGGTTTGAAGGATGTTTGTACAAACTGTTTGGTATATGAGCCTATATTAAATGACTATATTTATTGACTATATTAAATACATGGCAAGGGATAATAAAATAATATATGATAAGTACATGATAAGTATAGATACTTTTTTTAGTTTGAGGGGTATCGAAACTCGTTTTAAATATATAAGTATATAATAGGAATCGATACTTTTTTTAGTTGGAGGGGTATCGAAACTCGTTTTAAATATATAAGTATATGATAAGTATCGATACTTTTTTTAGTTGGAGGAGTATCGAAACTCGTTTTAAATATATATGTATATGATAAGTATCGATACTTCTTTCAGTTGGAGGGGTATCGAAACTCGTTTTAAATATATAAGTATATAATATGAATCGATACTTCTTTTAGTTGGAGGGGTATCGAAACGCATTTTAAATATATAAGTATATGATAAGTATCGATACTTCTTTTAGTTGGAGGGGTATCGAAACTCGTTTTAAATATATAAGTATATAATAGGAATTGATACTTCTTTTAGTCGGAGGGGTATCGAAACTCGTTTTAAATATATAAGTATATGATAAGTATCGATACTTCTTTTAGTTGGAGGGGTATCAAAACTCGTTTTAAATATATAAGTATATGATAAGTATCGATACTTCTTTTAGTTGGAGGGGTATCGAAACTCGTTTTAAATATATAAGTATATAATAGGAATTGATACTTCTTTTAGTTGGAGGGGTATCGAAACTCGTTTTAAATATATAAGTATATGATAAGTATCGATACTTCTTTTAGTTGGAGGGGTATCGAAACTCGTTTTAAATATATAAGTATATGATAAGTATAGATACTTCTTTTAGTTGGAGGGGTATCGAAACTTGTTTTAAATATATAAGTATATGATAAGTATCGATACTTCTTTTAGTCGGAGGGGTATCAAAACTTGTTTTAAATATATAAGTATATGATAAGTATCGATACTTCTTTTAGTTGGAGGGGTATCGAAACTCATTTTAAATATATAAGTATATGATAAGTATCGATACTTCTTTCAATTGGAGGGGTATCGAAACTCGTTTTAAATATATAAGTATATGATAAGTATCGATACTTCTTTCAGTTGGAGGGGTATCGAAACTCGTTTTAAATATATAAGTATATGATAAGTATCGATACTTCTTTCAGTTGGAGGGGTATCAAAATTCGTTTTAAATATATAAGTATATGATAAGTATCAATACTTCTTTTAGTTTGAGGGGTATCGAAACTCGTTTTAAAAATATATAATTATATGATAAGTATCGATACTTCTTTTAGTTGGAGGGGTATCAAAACTGGGTTTAAAATTTATATACATGTTAGAGAAGAGGAGTTTATTTACTGTTTAAAGGTGGTAAATATCATAAGTGTTGTATGCAAGAGGAATCTATAGAAAGCAAAAAGATATATTGTTCACATATCAAAAGGAGTTTTAGAAAGATTACAAAAGAAGGTTTAAATTAGAATCAGCATTTAAAGCTTGTCATCGGGATCGTGGACAAAAAAATAAATGGATCATTGTATTAAGATTATAGTGACAGAGTAATAAGACAACAAATTAAAGTGGAGTAAGATCCTCGTTGGGGTTCAAATCAGTTTTCTTTGCTCCAAGAAGGATGTCGAGATCAGCACTAAGAGTATTCATGAAAGTGTCAAGATTAAAAGGTGAAGTAGATATCTCTGGGTCGTCAGTCTCAACAGCATCATTTACATGAAGGGTAGAATCTACAACATCGGTATCAACAGGTTCGGAGGGCATCTCGCTCTCAGTGTCAGAATCTAGCCCTTTCTCTTCGACAACATCGTCAGGAATATATCTTCGTAAGCTTTTCATGGTCTCGGCCACATATTCCATATTGGCAGCATATGAAGCAACTTGGGCATGGGCTTTTTTCAGTTCAACTTTGAGATTGTTTTGTCGAGTCGTCCAGGCAGTTTTTTCAGTAGCAAAGGAGGTTTTGGTTTGAGTAAGTTCTTTCTCCATAGACTGATAAGATGCGGACAATTTCTCATTCATAACTGAGGTGTCATCAAAAAACTTCTTCATCTTGGTAGAATGTTGTTTTTCAGTCTCGAGAGTTTGCTCAAGATGATGTTTATCTTTCTTCAGTTGAGCATTTTCTTCTCTATATCGACGAAAGCAAGACATTTCATAATCAAATTGCCCCACCACAGCAATTTTGACTTGAGAAGGAGAATATATGATTTATGAATAATAAATAAGTAGATAAGAATAAGGAAAATCATAGAAACTTACTTTTTCAATAGAAGAACACAAAAGTTGAAATCGTTCATCGGAGCTGATTGCAGCAATTGCTCGCCTATCTCGAGGAAGTATAGTATTTGTCACAAAAGCTTCCCCGAGACCGGGTACTGCAGGTTCAGATAACAGAGAAGCAGTGTTTTGGACGTTGGTTTGATCTTGCATAACGAGTTTAACTTCAAAGTCACTGGAGGGCGAAGAAGAGGCAGAAGTAATAGGGTTTGTGTTAGGTGGAAGGGTGGAAGTTTTCGAAGGTAAAGTAATAGATGCAGTGTCAGTAGGTCTGATGGGTTTGCTTATTTTAGAGGCTAGTGGAGCCAAAGGATTGGATGGTTCTTTTCTTTTCTTCGAATGATGAATGGGATCGACATTTTTATCTCGGAAAGACGTAAGAGCTTGGGAAGAACTGCCATTCGTGGTTTTCTTTTTGCTCAAAATCTTATCCAATAATTTTAAGGATTTGAGAGGGACTTGTGAAATACGAGATGCCATATCTGTGAAACATAAACAATGCTGATCAAATACGTCATTCAAAAGAGGATAATTATATAAGTCAGGAATTTCTTGTTTGATTTGAGGAAAAAGATCTGCATTAATTTTAAAACCAGTTTCTATATATGTAAAATAACATGGGGGAGTATTAACGGGTAGTTCAGTAAAGTTGAAAGTCGTTCGTAACGTTTGTTCAGAAGAACAAAGTTGTAAGGGACAGGGTTTGGAAGGTAAGGAATCTTGACCTCGAAGAACGGAATTCTTTAAGCAGTATAAAGGAGCAACATAGTTGGCGATATCCATGAGTTCGACAATCATTTTTGGGTTGCCATAAATATCAGCCCAGTTCGAACATTGATCTCTTTATTAGTGCCTTTTAGAAGGTCTGTTACTCTAGTAGATTCCCCAAGACTTCTCATCAAAGATGGTTTAGGAACTGAAATAAGCTCATAATAGTAGATAAGTCAGAATCAAGGCTCGAGATAAAGGAGAGGATATCGAAAGATAACATACCATTGAGGTTAAAAACAGGGTGCGCCAAAGATGGAACTGCTATCGGTTCAAGTGATTCCCACCGACCAGAAACAATGATAGGGTATAATGGCTATCGAAAGTCATTATCTCGGTTTATCCTTATAATACCAGCACGGCCAATTCGTTTCTTAGGATAAAAATAACCACTGGGTACTTTCGTATCATGGTTATTTTTCTCGTAATGTTCAAGAAAGGAATAGTGTTTTTGGATATCGATAAGACGAATTCTCTTCGAAGACCGGACATCGGGTTCAAGATGAGAATTGTAGAAGTTGCAAATGTACAACAATCTCTAGAAGTTGCCTGTGCCTTGACCAGGAGAGATGGTCAGATAGTTCAGTACTTCTCGATCAAGGGTAGAAAGGGGAAGGCATAAGCCGGCAGGCAATTGTCCAACAGTGATAATGGTGGTGTTGAGCTCGCCACTTTGGCATTGAGTTCCTTTTTTACTTCCAACATAGTGTCGAAGTTGGACGCAGTCTGGAATTTGATAGGCAACTCTAACTAGATATAAGTTGGGTCTTTCTAGAAAATAAGGGTCCAAGCCACCACTCCAAATACTCTGGTCATCAATAATCTCGCGATCGGTGTCAGAATCAACAGTCTCGAATGGATGGCAGGGTAAACCATCAGCCAAATAGGAGGCATGCCATTCTGGTTCGGCAAACTCAGTTCGTTGGGATGACGAAGCAGAAGCGGACGAGTTGATGCGAGTGGCAAACTCAGTACTTTCGTTCGACATGGTGGTACCACTAAAAACAATAATTTTTTTATTAGAATTATATCATTTATCTGAGCTACTATCACTATATATAGTATAAGTATATAATATATTATGTAATAAGCACGTGTCGGTGTCTCGAGATGATAATGTCGGGTTTCGAGGTGAAGAGGTGTGTCTCAAACGCATACGTTCTTGATGTCGAAGCCGGGATTGTTTCGAGAGCGTGCGTATAAAGTTAACATAAGTTTTTCTCCAAGCCATACTATCAAAGATTAGTGTTAAAAATCTAATTAGTATAAGGGTACACAGGTAATATTCAAGTATTCAAAACCTAAACACTAAGTAACATAATCTAAAAAAAAGAAGATGGTAAGATCAGTTAAAATATTTTCAAGAAACTATGAAATCGGAATAAGAAATAACATATTAAGTTACTTTGTAATACTAACCTGATATTGTACAGAAGAATTTGTTGAAAGTAACAGCAAGTACAGACAAAATGAAGCTTTTCTGAAGAAGATAGTGGTAGTGAAGTTTGGAAAGATAAAGCTTTTTGGGGAAAGTGAAGAGAGAGAAAGCTGTGAAACTCTTTTTATATTGAAAATTTCATGATAACTGTTCAGATTTCTAGGTGTAACCGCCTGATTTTTTTAAATTTTTAAAATTTGAAACTGTTCATATTCTGATAGATTCTCGAAGCATTCAAATTTTGCAGGTTGAAATTTGAAAGTTTCGAGAGGGGGCGATGTCGTGGGCAAATATTGTCAATTCGATATTTCGGCGGTTATTATCGATATTTTGTATTACAATTGATATGTTACAGGAAAGCGGGAAAAGGAAGGAAGAAGGAGAGGATGGACACATGTCAAGAGGGGATTGGTCCAAGCTATTCTAAAAGAACTATAAATAGACTAGCAAGAAAAAGATTATTTCATTGGAGATCATTACAACAAAATGGAAAACTGAGAGTAAGAGAGAGAAAAAGAGAGAATACTGTAACCAATATTATTACTCAAGAACAAAGATTATTTCAACTTGATTTCAATCTTGATCTTTCATCTTAGCAATTCATTATTGTTAATAGTGGTCAGTTTCTTAGATCACTACAGTGACCGCGGAACCCTAAACCGCGGACGTGACATAGGTACGGCGGAAAGAGGGACCGAAGGATGGAAAGACAGGTGGACGAACCAGATGAAGTGGAGAAGGGGTATAAAAAGAAGAGGATGGAGAAAAGAAAGGGAGGCCGCATAGTGAAAGGAAAAGAGGGGAGAGAAAGGAAAAGAGAGAGAGAGGGAAAGACTAGTAAGAGCTTGAGTTTTTAGCTCTTCGACTCATACTTGTAGTTTTTAGGTTCATACACTGAGGTTTGTGTAATCAAGACAGCGATATTTCGCTTCCGATAACGACATTTCACATTTCACATATTTCTTTTCTTGGTTTCTTCTTTGAACAATTCTTAGATGTGGGAAGATGCGACTTGGTAAATCTAAGAACTATTCAAAGAGTAAGAGAGAGATAGAACACTAATCAAAGTCCAATGAGAATTAGTCATTTTAATTCTTCTCCACTATATCAAGATTCAAATGTATATGCTTATCAATAGAGAGGGAATTAAATCCTAAAGTATATCGTGCATGCCAATTAACATATTGCCAGTGTTTCCTCTCTCTTTTTTGATAGGAAACTTCCATTAAACCAATGTTTTTCTCCTGTTAACAATCGAACCAATATGCTAGTGGAGTGGGTAGATATTCAGGCCCACTAATGATGATGAGGCATATTAGAGTGCATCACAACATAGATCATGGTCGGTTTGCGTGGTTAGTTTAATAAAGGAGATTAACCAAGTATTTGTCAATAACGGAAGGAACCTAGCTTTATGATGTACTGAGTAATCATTATGATAAACACTCATTCCGTAGAATAATACTTGGTGCTTCTTAAGATATTCACAAGAAAACATTAGGAAGCAAGTTAGATTGTTAGAACTTGAGCCAAGCTTGACATCAATGTATGCACTATGCACTTATGCAGTCTGCCACTCAGTTTAATTCGGTTTTTAGCTATGGTTTGTTGCAAGTTTGTCCCAGTTAGTATAGGCCCACTGCTCAAAGAGAATTGAAATGTGTCCCAAATTCGTCGGAGTTTTTATTAGAACCATATTTCAATTCTCTAGACCAAAGACAAATATCCTCCAAGATGCTGAAAACCCAAAATATGTTCCAAAACTACAGTACTTATTCCGAGAAGTTTGGCATTTTATGGCCTGTTGAATGAAAAAAATTGATTACCGGTAATCTGAAAAAAAATAGATACTTACACAGTTTGGGATTTTGGAATTCCGGAAATCTGGAAAACTGAAATTCACACTATTTTGACCCATGCTACATTTTGATTTTGATTCATTTCGGAATCATCAATAAAATATTTTCACCCTATATTGTTTTTTTCATTTTTTTTTTTGAAAAATCAAAATATCTGGTAGAATTCTTTTTTTTTTTTTTCAATAATACCATATATATTCATAAATAAACCACTAAACCACTACATGGGTAATCTTGTCTGTCAGGATACATTGTGGTAGCTGATCTATTTACTGCAGATGGGAGGCCCATTTTGCCAACAAATGTGCCTCACCATTAGACCTCCTGTTTATCCACTTAAACTTACAAAACACAAAATCAGAGCTTAACTTAACAACATAATCTCTCAAGCTCTCATACATCCATGAACAAGACTGGCTATTTAAAGCCTTAATAACCTCTAAACAGTCCCCTTCTATGTACACTGCATTCCACCCAAAGGCAAGAGCAAACCCTATTGCCACCTCAGCCGCAACCATCTCTGCTTCCTCTGCAGACCTGGCTTGGAACTTTCTAGTGCCTGCCCCTACCACTCTACCTTCCGAGTCCCAAGCTATTGTTCCAGCTGCTACCTCTCCTAAAGTAACCTGAAAAGCAGCATCAAACCTTATGTTAATACAATCATTAGGAATCTCAGGGAACATAGAGTCTAAATCATATTTAGACTGGTCAAAAGTAGACTCAGGGGGGTTAGAATTCTCATTCTGAATGTTGCTTTCTGTAAAACCATTGTTACATTTGCAGGCCTCCACCTCGCTTCTTCTAAGAGTTCTCCCTTTGTTTGGTACCCTATGTTCAAACTTTGCTTCATTTCTTGTTTTCCAAATGTTGTGTAGCAGGTAGCAAGCCTGAACTCCTACCTGAGATATATGTTGGCTCTTGCTATTGCACCAACTAAGGAATTTTGTAATCCATTCTTTGGCATTATTTCTACCCTTGCTTTCCATTCTCAGACCTAAGCCTGATAAGAACCACAGAATTCTAAACCATTCACAGTCAAAAAACAGATGACTATCTGTTTCCAAACTTTGTAGCACAAGGGGCAGGAGAAATCCCCCAACATCTTCCTAGAAGCCAGCCTCTCCCCCATTGGCAAAGCATACATATACGCTTTCCAAATGAACATCTGGAGATTAGCTGGTATTCTAGCTTTCCAAAGGAACTTCACAGTTTTTTTATTAAAGCTAGAACTCTGCCCTATACCATTATCCATAGATATGTGTTTGTAGGCAGATTTCACTGTGAATCTCCCTGACTTCTCCCCACTCCAAACCATCCTATCTTTTCCCAGACCCAAAGGTCTGATCAGAACTTCCTTGATTCTTGCAACTAGGAAAGGAGGGAAGAAGGCTGTGAGCTTGGCCTCATCCCATCCAGTCCTATCCTCATGGAACAGGTCAACCACATGGAGATCTTCAAGTCTGGGATCCTCCATCCCTAGTTCTCTCAAAGTCTTGGGTTTCTCATTACAGATCACCCAAGGGTCATCCAGAACAGATGTGGAAGTACCACTATGGATCCCCCAGACCAACCCTCCACTAATGAGATTGAAAGTTTTGTGTATGCCTTTCCAAAAGAAAGAGGCATACCCAGGTGGTTTCCAAACCTCCCCAATCCAGTTTTTTCCATATATACTAGCAAGGGTCTTTGTCCATATAGATTCAATGTCAGTAGCAGCTTTCCAAGGAAGCTTGGCTAGCATAGCTACATTTATGTCTCTCATCTTCCTGAACCCCAGTCCTCCTTCAGACTTGGGTTTACATAAGTTGTCCCACCCAATGGTATGGACACTTTTTGATTTTCAGAACCATGCCAAAAAAACACTCTACATGCTTTGTCTATTTTGTCACAGGTAGACATGGGAAGCATATAAGTAGACATATCATATAGAGGAATGGCTTGTACCACAGACTGGATTAAGGTAGCCCTTCCAGCCTGTGAGAGTACCTTAGCCTTCCAGCCTTTAATCTTATTGTAGATCTTGTCCACTAAGAAGTCAAAATCCTCTGCCTTCCTTTGAGAAAGCATAATAGGGATCCCTAAATACTTATCCTTTGGGTCAAAAAGTCTCATCTTCCAGAACTTTTTTAACTTTATTTTGTTTCTAAACTTGATGTTTCTGCTAAAAAACATGCTTGACTTATCAAAATTAATCAATTGACCAGAAGCATCATAGAAGTCTTAGAGGATGTCTTTAAGGTGACCCCCATCCTCAAGATTACCTCTAGTGAACAGGATTAAGTCATTAGCATAGAGGAGGTGGGAGATGGGAGGAGAAGCTCTCCTGATCTTAATCCCATAGACTTTCTCCTCAGCCTCAGCTTTTGCAATCATCCTTGATAGAGCCTCAGACATGATGATAAAGAGATAAGGTGATAAAGGATCACCCTGTCTGAGGCCTCTTTCAGGGATGATCTTATTAAGAGGACTCCCATTCAAAAGGACTTGGAAGGAAACAGTAGATATACATTGCTTAATCAATCTTCTCCATCTTTGGCTAAACCCCAGCCTCTCAAAGATGTTATCCACCAGAGACCATTCAACTCTATCATAGGCTTTTGCCATATCCATCTTTAAAGCAACCCACCCATGATTCTTGTCTTTCATGTTTTTCATGTGATGAAACAGTTCACAAGCCAACCTAGTATTATCCCCTATGTTTCTCCCTTTTATGAAGGCCCCTTGAAAGGGAGAAACAATTTTATTTAGGTGCCTCTTTAACCTATTGGCTAAAATCTTTGAAATGACTTTATAACAAAAATTGCAGAGACTGATAGGCCTAAGATTTGCCACAGTCTCAAGATTGTTTATCTTAGGAATAAGGGCAATATAAGTTTCATTAAAAGTAGGGTTAAGCTCCCCCTTAGTAAAAAAAATCCTTCACAAAGGCAACAATACTGCTACCCACTATGTCCCAGGTGTTTTGATAAAAACACCCTTGGAACCCATCAGGTCTAGGAGCCTTAAGGCTGCCCATCTTTTTAACAGTTCTCCAAATATCCTCATAAGTAGGAATGGCAGTAAGGCTCTCATTTTCCTTAGCAGTGATACAGGGTTTGAACAAATTGAGGATGCTATCATTTCTATGGGGATGGTCAGAGTTGAAGAGAGCTCTAAAGTAGGAGTTTATATTCTCCCCTACTTCAGTTCTCCCCACACTCCATCCTCCCCCTTGCTTCTGTAGCTTATCAATGTTGTTCTTCCTTCTTCTGAAGATGGTTGAGAGGTGTTTTTTCCACCCTCCTTCAGCCAATGAATAGTGGATTTCTGTTTCCAAAAACTTTCCTCCTTAACCAACCACTCAAACAGCTCAGTTTTTAAGCCTTTTGCTTTTTCATAGTTGGTTAGGGAGAAAGGTTTTTTCAACACATCTTCTAGTTCTTTATTAACTTTTTTAATATTAGTAAAAATGTTGCCAAACACCTTCTTATTCCAAATAGAAAGATGTTGCTGTGTCATCTTATGTTTAAGGATAACATTAATATCAGGCAAGTCATGAGAAATAGAATTCCAAGCAGTATCTATAACAGGCATGCAAGTATTATCAGTGAACCACATATTGTAGAATCTAAAAGGTTTATCATGTTCAGCTCTATTATCATCCTTAGCATTAAGATTTATCATGATAGACAGGTGATCAGAGCTAGCATTAACAATATTATACACATGCATGTTAGGAAAGAGGATAACCCAGGCATCAGTAGCCATAGCTCTATCTAGTCTCTCTATGATATGACTTTGAGGGGCTCTGTTATTGCTCCAAGTATACTTAGGGCCCTTAAACCCTAGGTCAATCAACTTAAGGTCATTTATCAGCCCATTAAACTCCACCATACTCTTATCAAAAATACTCCTACCCCCTATTTGTTTCATTGAGAGATGTAATGGCATTGAAATCCCCAAACATACACCAAGGTCCAGGAATCAGGGTAGCTACATCCCTGAGCTCAGACCAAACTTTATGTCTATTACATGCTAAGGGTTCCCCATAAACAAAGGAAAAAAACCAAGATTCAATGCAATAATAATTATTCAGTTTACCTGTCACTTGGTTCCTAGTTGCCCCCAAGATTTCCAGGTCCACCCAATCTTTCCAGAGAACAGCAAGTCCCCCACTCAGCCCCATAGTTGGAACACAGAAACATCCCCTATACTTAACCATCCTACTTATCCCTTGCATCCTTTCAATACCAACCTTTGTTTCAGACAGACATATAATATCAGGGTCAAATCTACCTATTAAGTCCTTTAGATTTTGAATTGCCATGGAGGAACTGATTCCCCGGTAATTCCAGGCTTGTATCATGGTTGACGAGGCAGCTGTTGTGGGACAGCTGCTGCGAACCCTGGAGGAGACACCAGACCCCCACTGCTTCCAAACTCATCACTACCACAAATATTACCTTTACCAACCCCACTTCCCTCATCATCTCCACTGAACTTACCTGAACATTCCCCCTTATGTTGTTTCTTATCTATGTAGGATCTCTTTCTTATCACCAAGGAATCATCCACAGCTATTGGCTTTGGTTGTGGGAATTTTATCTGAGTAAAGTTGTCCTCAGAGTCGTACCCACCTCCTTCCAAGCTTCCTTGAGCAAGGTCCACAGGCACGTTCCCAATAGACACTTCCTCTTGCACCCCACCATTCTGAACCCCCAAATTATTACCAGCCTCTAGAGAGTTATACTCTTCACCCCATTCTGTAAACACATCTGAGGGAATTTGATCTTCTGGGATGGAGTGTCCCGAGATGTCAGATGGGATGGTAGAATCCAGAGATCTATTCGAGATAGATGTTTCAGTTGATACCATTGAATCACTAGAAATACTAATAACTGGTGCTTCTTCAGGTATGAGCAAGTGTCCCAGTCCTCTGGCTCTCAGATCATCAGCCTCTCTTTTCGCTCTTTTTGATTGTTTTACTACCATTCTAATACAATATCTTTCCCATTCACCATCATCCATTTTTTCAAACTTTCTCCCATAACTTACAAGGAATTTTCGTTTTTCTCCCACACCAACCCCTTGTATTGAGCCAGCTCTCCGTTTAACCGACCCTTTACCTTTTCCTCGAGACACCAACGTCTTAAAACCCCTTCCACGTGGAGGTAATCCAGATAACCTGAAAGAGGGTTGTTTTGTTCCAGCTAATGGGTTGGTTTGAGGAATCCCATCTCTTTTGGTATTCTCAAGAAAAGGTATAAGTGTCTTGGAACAAGGTGAGAGAAATTTTGGCGAGGCGTGATCATCTCCAGATTTGTTTCCTGTTCCCAAAGATCCTTCCATCAGAGCTAGAGCCCCTAGGCCTCCATCTGTATGTTCTAGAGATGCCGAATTTTCCTCTTGGGCTTTATGAACCCCATCCACCATAATCACCTTTTGTATATCCAGATCCATCTCTGAAGAACCCAAGCCCCAGATAACTAAGGCTTGTTCCTTATGTGCTGGTCCATGGCCCAACCTCAGGAAAGCCCCTTGGGCTTCTTCAGTCTCAGTCTCGAGGGCTTGGGCCCGACTTACCATTTGTTGATTTCCACCAACAAAATTCTGGCCCTCCATGTCAGCATCCCCAACGGCTACTGATACAGAATTCTTCAAAGCTGATCCATCCGTTTTGACTTCTGTCAGACCAGGCCGTTTCTCCTCTGCCTCCCTTGTCCTATTATCCACCCCCAACAACCACTTTGGCTACCCTTGGCGGTGTTGAGAAGAGCCCCGCCCCTTGCCAGTGTCTTCTGCCCGGAGAACCTCTGTTTCTGGCTGGGATCTGATCCAGTCTTGGTTTTTGAGGAGTTCCCGAGATAGTGACTATTGTCGGGGAGGAGGAGGTCGCTCCATTGTAAAACACATTTGCCCTCAGCAAGAAAGAAAAGTTATTTTTTATATCCCTAGGGGAACCTCCCAGTTTCCTTAACTCCACACTGTGTTTCTCTCTTATGCTGCAGAAATGCAGATCATGCCCAATACACCCGCAGAAGTAACAAAAAATGTCTAGTTTTTCATACCTGAAAGTCACTGGAAGAACTTCCCCAAGCTCTATGCAAAGCTCTATACCTTTAAGTAACCTTTCTTTGATGTCCATACAAACTCTAACCCTAGCAACTGGTTTTTTGAACTCAGATGAGCAACAGATGTCAACCCCCTTTACTTTTCCTAGATTCATCCCAATGATCTTAGTATTCTCCTCATTTATCCGATCTCTTGGAAGCCCATAGATTTGGACCCATAAATCCACTCTGTCAAACTTCCGATCAGCTTCCAAGAGTTCTGAGTATTTACCTTTTTTGATGGACAGAATAAAGCCTTGTATCACCCAAGGACCATTCTGCTTGACATGATTGTACTCATCCACATTGTCGAACACCATCTTGTAAAAGCCTTTTGTTATCATTTCTATGCTTGTTTCTCCTTTAGTTTGCCAACACCTATGTACCTCCTCCACAAATTCTTGCAAAGTAATGTGCTTGCCCCCATACAGCTTCCCTACCAAGGTTGTGTGTTCTTTTGGGTCTACTACCAAGTTCTTGCAGCCGATTTCTACCAGCTTTTTTTCCTTTGAGCAGAACAAGTTTTGCATATCAGCTTGGAGTTTTTCTATATTTTTTTTCTTTGTATTTTCCCCTTGTTCCTCATCCCCCACACTTCCCCCTTGTACCACTTCCATCTACCGCCAGGTAAGCCCAGGATGCAGCAGAAGCCCAGGGATGGTTGGGTAAAAGAAAAAGAAAACCAAGGGGGTAGAGACCAGATACAGATAGGAATTTGTATCAGACATGAGATGAAGAGATAGAGAATGTAAACAAGATACTGTTCTCAGACTTGTATCACTCTTGTATGTAGAGTCACCAAGACAACACTATTCAGCAAGGGCTACTCAGATCACTAGAACCCCACCAGCCACTCTCTTTCCCTTTTTTCCTCCGAAAGAGATGTAAAATAAACCCCCCAGCCAGATAAAGCTAGGATACTCAACAACTAGGATTCACAGTTTGAAATTTGAAAAGAAAATAGGGGGAAAGAAATAAAGGGAAGAAACTCTGCTTTTAGCCGCAGGAGAGCTAAGAAAAGCGTCTTGATCTATCTCATTCAAAGTTTACCAATTCCCTATTCGGCTATTCCAACAATATTTTGGCATAAATCAACTGAGGATTGAGAGTCATAATACTCGGTACAAATAGACTGCTATACACAATACACCATGATAGACAAAGAAGTCAACATCTTTGTTAAATAATGTTTGAGGCTATTGTTCTGGGTAAACTCAAGTAGCTACAGGTTTTGAGTGTTTGCACTGTAGCAGGGAGTGTAAAACCTCGGTCTGTTGTCTGCCCAGGGAGGCAATTGTAGTCTTGAAAAGGAATTAATCAAGGGGCCGTTTGTTTAACCGAGTCGACCACCAAGAAATTAATTGGGCACCAAGAAAGTGGAGTTGAGACAAGAAAATTGGTTTATAAGAAGAAGGCGATATAGAAAGAGACAAAAAACATGTTGTCAAAATGTCCGATTATCAATGTTCCGCGATTCTAAAGGGAAAGTCAGAATTCTAGTCAGAAAAAAAAAATCTGGTAGAATTCTGACTTTCCCTTTAGAATCGTGAACATTGGATACTGGACATTTTGACAACATGTTTTTGTCTCTTTTCTATATCATCTTCTTCTTATAAACCAATTTTCTTGTCTCAACTCCAGTTTCTTGGTGCCCAATTAATTTCTTGGTGGTCGACTCGGTTAAACAAACGGCCCCTTGAGCCCCTTGATTAATTCCTTTTCAAGACTACAATTGCCTCATTGCCCCCAAATCTAAACGTAAATCGGAAGTAATGCAAGAGCCTAAACGTCCAATTACTTAAGCCCAACATAAGTTGGGCCAAAAAATGAACAGAGATCGGGCCCATAGGATAGAATTGGGTGGGAATTATATAGCTCTACTAGTTTTTGAGCCCATTCAACAAACGGGGACCGTTTTCATAAAATTGATCTGATTTTTTTAATATTTTTTGAATTATTATGTATCAAAAAGTTTTAACTATAGAATACTATAATGATTCATAGAAAGGGCGTTGAGGCATAATAATATAGTATTAATAAAAAAAAATAGTTCAACAAACATAATTAATTTGTTTTATGAACAAAACACTAACAAATTCTAAAATTTAAAAGTAGAATCTATCTTTCTTTCATGCACAAATTCAAATTGGAAAAGTCATTGAACTCAAAATTTAACTATTAACACTTTTTAATTGATTATATTTTGACAACCAGTCATTTTTTCCCCTAATTTACACTTTAATTCATATGCGGAACATGTTCAGTTCACATTTTGTGAAAATGGATTTATTTATATTTTTAAATTATTTACTTAAATTATATAAATCGGCAACCTTCACAAAACGGAAATCGTTTTCATATAATTGATTTTTTTAATAATAGAACGGGGACCCCACCATGATAAAACCCTTCGACTTATTTTTATTGTTTAATAATAGAAGTTTGATTAAAATTTTGTGAGAATATCAAATGAAGTGAAGATCATAATGAAGCCACTTGAATAGCAAGATAATCCCAATTATACAAAAATATATATATATATATATATATATATATATATATATATATATATATATATATATATATATATGATAAATACTATTTTAAATGCAAAACTATATTTGTCGAGACTTTCTCACTACATTCCATACAACTATGTTTTGAGGTTAGTATGATGCATTTGCATTCAGTTTCCGATTTTCCGTTAATAATTCTTTGATGCTAGTTCGATTCATTTGCATTAGTTTCCAATTTTTCGTTAATTATTCTTTGAGGTTAGTTCGATGCATTTGCATCTAGTTATTTTCAATTTTTCGTTAATTATCCAAGGTGGTGTGTAATACAACTTCTATTGATCCTTCTGTAGTGTCCATGCAAACATGGCATAAAAAAAATATACATGATTCACTATGTGTGATCATCATAGATTATCCAGTTTTCGATTTTCCGTTAATTATTCTTTAAGGTTAGTTCTTTGCAGTTGCATCTGATTTCTAATTTTCCGTTAATTATTTTTTGATTAAATTTCCCATTAATTATTCTTTGAGGTTATTTCAATGCATTTGCATCCACCGATTTCCTGTTAAATATTCTTTAAGGTTAGTTCGATGTATTTGGATTTAATATTTTTTTAGGTTAGTTCCATGCATTTGTACCCAGTTTCCTATTTCCTGTTAATATTCTTTCAGGTTAGTTCAATTCATTTTGCATCCAATTTCTGATTTTCCATTAATTATTCTCTGAGATTAGCTCAATGCATTTACATAAAATTAATTTTCAATTTTTTGTTGATTATTCTTTGAAGTTAGTTCCATTCATTTGCATCATGTTTCCGACTCCCGTTAATTATTCTTTGGGGTTAGTTCAATGCAATTGCATCTAGTTTTCGATTTCTCATTAATTATCTTTTAAGGTTAGTTCAATGCAATTGCATCTAGTTGCCGATTTCTCATTAATAACTCTTTGAGGTTAGTTCGATGCATCTAGTTTTTGATTTCCCGTTAGTTATTAGTTGAGGTTAGTTCTTTGCAGTCGGATCCAGTTTTCGATTTCCCGTTAAGTATTATTTGACATTAGTTTAATGCATTTGCATCAAGTTTTCGATTTCTCATTAATTATCCGAGGTGGTGTATAATACCAACTTCTATTTATTCTTTTGTAGTATCCTTGCAAACATGGCATTAAAAAAGAAATTAAAAAAAATATATACATGGCTCGTGGGATCATAAAAAAATTATAGAGTTTCTGATTTCCCGTTAATTATTCTTTGAGATTAGTTTCATGCATTTGTACCCAGTTTTTTTATTTCCCGTTAATTGTTCTTTAAGGTTAATTTTCGATTTCCCGTTAATTATTCTTTTTCCAGTTTTTGATTTCCCGTTAATTACTCTTTAAGGTTAGATCAATGCATTTGTATCCAGTTTCCGATTTCCGATTTCCCGTTAATTATTATTTGACGTTAGTTCAATGCAGTTGCATCCAGTTTCCGATTTCGGTTTTTTTTTAAGGTTAGTTCAATGGATTTGCATCCAATTTTCTCTTTACCATCAATTATTCTTTGAGGTTAGTTTAGTGCATTTGTATTCAGTTTTTTATTTTCCGTTAATTATTTTTTAATGGTAGTTCCATGCTGTTGCATCCGGTTTCCGTTAGTTTTCCCGTTAATTATTCTTTGAGGTTAGTACCATGCACTTGCACCCAATTTTCGATTTTCTGTTAATTATTCTAATTCAATGCAGTTGCATCCAGTGTCCAATTCTCTGTTAATTATTCTTTGAGATTAGTTCAATGCATTTGCATTCAGTTTCTGATGTCTTATTAATTATTATTTGATATTAGCTCAATGTAGTTGCATCTAGTTTCCCACTTCTCTTTAATTATTCTTTAAGGTTAGTTCCATGCATTTGCATATAGTTTATGATTTATTGCTAATTATTCTTTGAGGTTAAGCATTTGCATCTAGTTTCCGATTTTCCGTTAATTATTCTTTGAGGTTAGCTCTAGTTTCTTATTTCCCGTTAATTATTTTTTTAGGTTAGTTTAATGCAGTTGCATCCAGTTTCTGATTTTTCATTAATTATTTATTGAGGTTAGTTCAATGCATTTGCATCTTGTTTTCGATTTCTCATTAATTGTTCTTTAAGGTTAGTTCGATGCATTTGCATATAGTTTCAAATTTCTCTTTAATTCTATATTGATTTTTTATGTTTCTATGAATGCTTGCATATACATATTTTGATCAAAAACTGAGAAGGAGATCAAACACATGTACCTTGAGTGAAAATAGTTTGGAGATTATTATTAGAGAAGGCATACGATTTATAGAACTTGGAGCTAATTGTGAGTGGAGCAGAATTAGTTATCAAGGTGCATGGTGAAGAACCTCAGGGTGTGTGTAGATTGTCATGCTGCTATTAAGGTGATTTAAAAGCTGACTGAAAGTGAAATAATTGTAAGGGATAACAACAGGTTTCACAGTTTCAAGGATGGTGGCTGCTCTTGCAAGGATTATTAATGAACCTTACAAATTCTCGCAATAGTTTAAGTATCGCAATAGACATGCATGTTTGATAAAATAATAGGTAGTTTTCGATGGATTGTAACTTAAATATTCAAGTTTCTAAAGATTGATGTGTATGATTGGGGCGTTCTATTTACTACATATATACACTTGTACAATTTGGAGCACTTTAGCAAGAAAATTTATGCCAAACTTCTTAGCTTCAAAAAAATTAGTTTTCGTAATGAAAACTAATGTTTAATTAAGAATAACTTAATTAAAGTGCATTAAGTCTGCCCTTAACACTTGGTCGATATGACATAGAATCAAACATTGTTGATAATATCTTCACTCAGATTAAAGAACATACAGTTCTTCTATTGTCTATGTTGGCTAGGGTGTTGTGCCAATCAATGATGCAATTATGCAACCACTATGTTGTGAATGATAACTTGGAAAAAATTATTCAATTGCTGAAATATGTTAAAGGGAAGATGTTTATTTGAATGAAATAAAATATATGATTGACAGGATGTCTCGGACTTCCTATCACAAATGAAAAGTAAGGAAATCCCACTCATTACATGGCAAAAACCTATTTATATGGGTCCTTCATAGAACACAACGATACTGCTATGAAGTCAACTTCATCCTCTATTACATTATCAAAAACAGCTAGCATATATGAAATCTTTTACTTCTAACAGCAACAGCTAACCTTCACAAAATTTCCTACAGTAGTTGGAGCAGCTTGGAATCTATGTCCCTCACAATCTCTTGAAGATTTGAAGTCAGAGCTATCCTACTCAACCTTGCTATATATTGTAGAAACTGAGCTCCAATCAATGACCTTATTGTCAATAAGTTTCATTAGTTTCTAAGAAAAAATGGGATTAAAATTATAATTGCTAAATACAATGCCATGCAGACAGCTAGCTAATATTAATCCTTGTTACTGCGATTGAAAATCTATATATAGGCTAAGAAAACTATACTCAATATTTCCTAGAAAATAGAATTAAGAGAATACATTTGCTTTTTTATTCTATCAATAGTTTCTTAAGAAAATAACAGTAGCACGGGTATCCATTTTGACATTTCCACTTGCATCTGTATACTTCCAACTGCAATTGTATTACCACTTGCGGTTTTTCTCAATTTCAGATTTTATGTAAATCCTCATCTCTTCCACCTGCAAGTAAAATTGATTTTTTACTCAAGTGAGTGGAGTTCATGGAGATGTTGGCGTCGCACTTTGAGTAATTGGAAAGACTAATGAACATGCATCAGTATAGGGCTTCAATTAGAAAGATTAATAAGCATAAAAGAAAATTTTGAATTTAACCTACACACTTACTGTAATACCTAAGCACGACTTTTCTAGAATCTAGACTGGATTCAAATACCATAATTATTGTGAGATTCTGGAGATATTTCCATAGATTATTTTGAAAAAGTTATTTGACTAAATCGTTGAGAAAGAAAAGAATACCACGAAAACAACAATAGATGATATGTGGCACAACCTTGGTCAAAGGACCACACATAGACACAACACTGTAATATGGATGGACTTGATATAAAGAATAACTGTGAATCACATTTAGTATTCTGAGAATTTTAATAGAACTCAGCAGTCGACCCAATAGAATTAGAGAAGACGCGATTTTGGCCAAACTCTAGCTACTCCTACCAAGCTACAAATTTGATCAATAAGCTATAAATAATTAAGAATAAGAAAAATATGATGAGTGGCTCTAGCTACTATGTTCACGCATGTTTAAGCTTATTCATGTATTTCAGTTTGATACGATTGACTGAGTTTAATGAAAGGTAGCATATAACTTCCACTATAACATACCAAGATGCCTGAAATGGAAACTATTGATGTGCCAGCAGCGAAATAAAAGTAGATAACTTTATCTCCGGAAGCAAGGGTCGAGCTAGCTTTTAACCTGTGAAGAGGTACAATGAGATATAAAGACTAAGAAAAATGCCCTAGAATTATAATGGAGATATCAAAGGATTACTGTGTTTGTTCGATATCAAAGGATTACTATGTTGAACCTCCTGAACTTTTGAGAATTTAAATTTTCGTAAGAGAGTTTGAACAGACATAGACTTTATTGATGTTTGGTTGCTTCAAAATGGTTGCTCTTGTGTATCTGCTAAAATGGTCAAAGAGATAAATAAACATCATATAACATCAAAATAACAGTAGATAAGTTAAGCTATTAGGAAGTTGATATCTTTGTCCAGATACGACCTTGGTCTATAATAGTTTTTTTTTCTTACATGGATTCGTGAATGTCTTGGTCAGTTTCGAAAAACTATATAGCAAACAAATTGGAAATCCATTCCAAGAGCAGTCATTTACTTGTTTCTTTATATTAATTAAGGCTTAATTTATTATGCTCTCTGAGGGAGTTATACTGATAGGTGGAAATCAGACGTATATAGATATGTACTTGAATTAGTGTATCACTCTAAGCGGGTAAACCCCATGTAATTTGGCTCATTTGGATATACGTGAGTGCTTTTTCTTGTGTCTAAATATTAATTAATTTCTTAGAATATGTCATCATAGCTTCTAAAGCTATGTTTTTCCGTTCCGATATAAAGCGAAACTCTACATTCTCCAAATAACAAAAACGAAAAAAGTTTGTTCAGGGAATGATCTACATTGCTTAATAAGATTAATTACTTAATTATTTATGCAAGAAAATCAATTGAATACTTGGACGGGATACGTGTTTACAGCTTCACCTAACGTCTCAACTGTGTAATTAAGTATTTGTTCTTATTAAATCAACAACTGTCAAATGTCAAGTTTAATCTAAATCAAAGTGCAAAATATCTTCTAAAGTGTTTACCACTAAAATCATACTTAACCCAATAGGTCAAATCCTAAGGGAAAAAAAATTGAATTAAGAAATCAATAAATTAACATAACCATACTTTATAGACTAATAATGATTGTATGGTTACATTTTATTGAACAAATTATCTTTTTGTCCAAAGGAACAAAGGCTATGTTCCAGGTTCCTCTTCTTCCTTATTAACAGGATAAACAACAAAGTGACTACTCTGAAAAGTTTAAAGAGAGAACAACTATACCAAAAGGTTACCTAAACAATGCTTTTAGACTCAAAATCTTATCAAGAATGTAACACTTGATTGTTTCACAAAATCATTATCTTTTCTCTTCGTGATCAACATATAGCATTGAAGGTAAGGCTGAAGGCATTATAAACTATATGTTCACACGTCAAATATATCCATTGTTTTCTTAAATCCTGATAAACAAAAGTTCGGATTTTCTACTAATATCTTATAATTACCTGTACGTGACAATTTTTTATCAAGTTTTGTACCACTTGATACCTTGTCCACAACTTTTGAGGATATTAAAATTAGTCCAATAACAATATATACCTTTGAGATCCTCATCCGCTGAATAGAAGAAATATTCTCCTTCACTGATATCTGCAACACCCCTGCAGATTATTGGAGCTTATTTCTACTTACGGATGTTGTTTAAAAGTGAGATTTATCATTCTCCTTCACTGATATCTACAACACAGATTGATCTATTTATCATTCATCTTTGGAATAAGAGTAGTAAAAAGGGAAGAAAAAAAAATGCATTGTTATCTGTTTAAAAGAGAATAAACATGGCTAGATTTTGGACAATGATAGATCTCAACTTGAGATTTTACTATTAACTCTTAGTAGCCTAATGTATTAAGAGAGCATAAATTAGTGATCTGGTGATAGGGAGCACCTCCGCGAGTAGAAATAAGCTCCCATTATGTCCTCTCAAATTAATTGTAGATAGTAGGTCTCTTGACTGCAAGATATGCACACAAAAATCTAAGCATGAAGAACACTGCCTTCCAATGGTAGCTTACAAACAACTATACTTGTACTATGGTGTCTTAGGTCAATGGCGTGTAAAATATTGATTTTGGTATTCGTCAATTAATGATTCCTCTAGCCGAAGCAACATATTGTTTTAGCAAATATATTCAGTCGAGGCTATAGTTTTTAAATTACTATAATTTGTAGTGTTCATCAATAAAATGACCAAAAAGTGGATTGTCTCGATAGATTATCAAGAAATAAGCAAACTCTATCTTACCTATTTTATAACATTTTAGCAATGTTTCTTAGCTTAAGGAAACAAAAAACTCTAACATAATAATAAGAGAAATGAGTAATTATAAAGGACCAAGTTAATATGTAACTTAAGACTTAAAGGATCACCTCAAGGAAAGCTAGGTTCATTTTCGTTGCTTTGAAGTGTACCAATTGATCGGTCAAGAACGACTTAGTATCGACTACCTGAAAACCACATTATGACAAAAAATCATGAGAAAAAATATATAAAATTTATTCCACTCATAAAAAAAAAAAAAAAAAAAATGATAAAATAGGATTATAAGATTATGAATATATCATTACTTTTGTATGCAGCCCGAAAAAAAATTAAGTTTCTCAAGAAAACTTGAAATATTAAAAGGCACAATCACCAAGCAAGCATACTCCATTGAAAACAGGTAATTCAAATAGAAAATAACTAAGCAAGAAGAAGCTTGTATGAATGGAAACTAATTTCTTAGCACAGCTAGCTAGGTAATTAAAGTGAACCAAATACATCAAATGAGAGCAATATATCTAAAATTAGGCGTAGTTAAGAAAAACGAACTCAGCCACATAACCGATAGAACGACTCAACCAACTCATTCAATGAATGACTCAAACAATTATATGAATATGCACTACTGAAAAAATGAACTACAACTGAGGTGTATTAGGACTGAAACAGAAAAACGTTGGAAAAACCGCATCACCATTGTTTTAGTGACAATGACATATAATATTCGCATCTAAAATTCATCTATTTGGATAAAGAGATAATCTTGGTCTAAAACAAAAGGGAAAGGCTACAACACAATAAATCAGTAACCTACCTGTTTCAGCAAGATTTGCCAAAATACACCAGTTGAGGGTTGTGAGTAATGATTTTTGGAGATGGTGAAGGGATGGTGATTGGTGAAAGATGAGACTGGACTTCGGTTTTGAAGTTGCCTACGTACCCAAAGATATTGCTTGGGATCAAGTCTCGATTAAATGAGTTCGGAAAAAAAATGACGAAGGTTGGATTTTATAGGTAGCATTGGTGATAGTTACTTCCTCGTTCTCCAATATTCCAATCGTGGGAAGAAGTTGTAGAACTCTGGCGGGAGAACTGGCCCAATCATGGGATGAAGTTGAGAGCTGTGGGGGGCAACCGTCACTCGTGGGATGAAGTTGAGAACTGGCGGGACATATGTCATTTCGTGGAATGAAGTTGAGAACTGGGCGGGAGAACTGTCACCGTGGAATGAAGTTGGAGAACCGGCGGGAGAACTGTCGGCTTCGTGGGATGAAGTTGAGAACCGGCGACATCCGTCATTTCGTGGGATGAAGTTGAGAACCCGACGGGAGAACCATCCCAATCATGGGATGAAGTTGGAGTACTGGCGGAACATATGTCAGCTCGTGGAATGAAGTTGGAGAACTGGCGGGAGAACTGTCAGCTCGTGGGATGAAGTTAGAGAACTGGCGGGAAAACTGTCAGCTCGTGGGATGAAGTTGGAGAACTGGCGGGACATCTGTCAACTCATGGAATGTAGGCTTTCAGCATGGGCTTTTTCATAGATAAGCTCTGAGCGTGGGCTTGTTTATAGTTGGGCTCTGAGCGTGGGCTTGTTTATAGTTAAGCTCTGAGCGTGGGCTCTGAGCGTGGGCTTGTTTATAGTTGGGCTCTGAGCATGGGCTCTGAGTGTGGGCTTGTTTATAGTTGGGCTCTGAGCGTGGGCTTGTTTATAGTTGGGCTCTGAGCATGGGCTCTGAGCGTGGGCTTGTTTATAGTTGGGCTCTGAGCGTGGGCTTGTTTATAGTTGGGCTCTGAGCATGGGCTCTGAGTGTGGGCTTGTTTATAGTTGGGCTCTGAGCGTGGGCTTGTTTATAGTTGGGCTCTGAGCGTGGGCTTGTTTATAGTTGGGCTCTGAGCATGGGCTTGTATTGAATTGGGCTTTTATTGGGCCACATTTGTGGGGGCCGGAACATCGCCCTCTCTTTGTTACATGGGCAAGGCCTGTGTGGCAAAGAAGTAATAATTTTTAATGGTACCTGGTAGGTTAGTAAATCGGTAAAAATAAAAATGATGGGAGTTGAAAGCAAATAGAAATTTCTTTCTTGATATAATTTATATAGAGTTTGGTATAAATTTGGATTTTGATATTGTTCAATTTATTGTATAATGGTGAAAATATGTAATGGCAGTTTGGTAAATATACTTAAAATGGTTAAAGATGAAAGGTTATAGACTTATAGCCCATGGGCTTTTTGATAGGTGTTATGAGGATCAAGCTTAAACTAGATATGGGTTGATTTTGAAGGGGTTGATAGAATGGGCTTTATCTAGGCTTTTAGAAAGAAGGGGTTGTTCTGTATGTCGTAGGCTTGGAACCTTAAATACACTAAGGAAGAAATATGTCTTGTATGCAGCCCAAAAGAATATAACTGTCATGATTGCCCGGTAACTTCCAAGAACTATAGCAGTTGCGAAAATCTCCTCAAGCTTCCAAATTGCCCGGGAGAGGGACGACTTCACTCGATCTTTCGAATTGTCATTATAGTACCATCATTTAGGATGGGCACCATAAATGGTGGAAAGTCAAATTTCCATATAAGAGTTAGCATCATGAAACCAAGCAAATGACAATTCAATTCAATGACAAATCAAGCAAATGGCAAATTTAGTACGACCCGGTGCAAACTTTCTTCCTAAATATCATTTGGATCACCGCATTCCATTCCAGAAAAACACACATCATTTTGGCGAAAACATAATAAGAGAATAATAAGAGAAGGATTGGTATTTATGGGATCAAGAATGCGAAGCGATCGAAAGCGCATTATAGGATCGGCAATGCAAGTGGATTTTTGGGATTGGCAATGCGAGCGGCATTTATGGGCTCAGCAATGCGAGCGGCATTTATAGGCTCGGCAATGCGAGCGATTCGGGACAAAGACATTAAATTTTTTGTCTTTGAACTTGTATTCTTAACGCAGCCCGAGAATCCAGATTTTGTTAGGCTGAGAACATTCTATGCTTTTGGGTTGACGAAGGCTTTAAAGCACTCCTTGCTGCTACCACCTTGCTGACTAACAACCTCCACTTTGTCTTGTCCTTTTTGCTTTGCTGTTGCATTTTATCTTTGAAATGCCTACTCAATGGAACTATGCAAGTAGCAGCTCATTGCACATCCTGGAATGCAGCTTAAGAAGTTGCCACATGCGCTTGCAGTGAGAGCATCCTTCTGGGACTCGAACCTTGCAAATGGAGAAGTGACGAACCAGTGTTTCAAAACCTTTGCAATACCCTCAACCTTTGCAAGCAGGGAAGCTGCATGTGATTTGACTACCATTTCATAATTATAGTCAACTCCCATAGAAACTCTTGAACTGGTCTTAATGAAGCAGGCGGGCTCAGTTAGTATGAGTGCTTCAAGCCTCAGTGGATATGTCGTCGGGTTCAAGCAGAAGGTGTCAAGCGCCGGTGTTCATACTCGAGTTGTTAAAATAGAATATATAATAAAGTAGGAGTCGATTTCAGACTGAGCTAGAGAAAGCATCTTACTCTTCAGCTGAGTAGAGCAGTTCAACTAAGGAGTGGAATGAATAGGTTCAGGCGTCAGGACTCAAGTGGGGAAGCTCCATTTCTTTATGCCTATCCTTCCTTGAAAAGTCTGTCCCACGCATCCTTGAAATCTCTTGAAACATAACTGGTAACCAAGAACCTCTTGTGATAATTAGATCTGGAACTGATTTTAGGTGGAAGAGGAGTTTGCTTGGGCCTGTTGTCGCCAGCACCCCGTAAAAAGTCGAAACTCCCAAGATGAGTCTAACATCGGCATGATTGGGTTCACCCATCCGTAGGTTAGAGCATTCCTCGATGACTCTGCATTCCTTAATTCGACAAATATGATAAGAGAACGGCATTTAACAGATCGGCAACTCATTCAAACAAGATAGAGCGGTATTCTCAAAGGATCGGCAACCTCAAGCAAAAACCAAAAGGTTTCTACCTATCAACTTTATCGGCACTTCTTCGAGCGGCTATAAATTGATTGACTAACCCATTTTTTTATCAATCGGTGACTTGGTAATTTGGATAAGGTTGAAAACGATTCCCGATCACTTAAGAACCGCTGCCATAAATGTAGTAGGAGGATAAACTGTCGACCCATATGAATTCACCAACGGCAAACACCACACTTGTTGCATTTGATTCTGCCAGAGGCTTTAGAAAAATATCCACCATCGTGGTGTTGGGAACCGTTATTTTCATCAAAGATACCAACTCAATCTGCAGAATGTTGTTTTGAGCATAGAGACTGGGGTTTGAAGTTTAAAACTAGCCACTGCCTCGTGAGCTTGAATCAACGACTTGAGCCTCCATATCTGATCTATGTTTATACCTTGAGGAAAGCGGCGGCAACAAGAATATAGCAGAGAACAACACAGCTAGTCCAAACATCAAAACAAGTATACATCTAAACCAAAGAAATTTTGAACAACAAATAGAAATACCATTCTGACTTGAGTTTGAAAACTGTGATAGTATTTAGTAATGATGAGTAGTGGATTTGAAGAGTTGTTGAATGGAGTTCATATTTTGGAGTAACCATCAGGAAACTATAATTCAAATTGAAGAAGGATCGGACATATCCTTTGAGCGGCAAGATTGTATTATAGACCGACCCAATAAATTTTTTTGTTTGTGAAACAAACCTATTGGTTTACGTTTCTTTATGAGTCCTTGGATATAAAAAGAACGCAAGTCAGCTCTCATCAGTCATAAAACTAACAGAAGAGAAAAAAATAAATAAAAATAAAACAAAGTTCTTATATTATAGTTATTTCTCGTTCGGCAATTCATGTTTACTATAGCCAGCGGCAAATTCAACAAGCGGCAAATCAAGCAGTATCAATTCATTTAGCTCAAACCGTATGATGGGAGGTCGGGATGAAGACCGGTAACTTGATAGATCGGTAAATTGGATTTCGAATTGGATAATTGATGATCGGGACTTTTTGTAGAGAAACTAGTGTTTGACAGACTAAACTTTAGGAGATCGTCCAAGTTTCGAAAGGTGATCGGTTAAGGATTGCTAATTGGACAGGATGTAGTTTGTTTTTTTTTTTTTTTTTGAATTAAGGGAAGGAAAATCTATGACCCCCCTTTTATTTTGTAGCTCTGAGCGGTTTCTTGTTCTTTTATTGTATGAATAGGGTCGGCAAAATATTAGTGGGTTACTAATGGGCTAATTATATATCAGGCTTGCTTTCACTGATAGGATCGGCAAAATAAAAAAGAATGTCCCATGGGCGGCAAAACATAGATCGGCAAGGAGTGCTTGGCTAGATCAGTTCATTCAATTGCTATATAGTAGGTCGGCAAACAAGTTACTTGGTTTACCAAAATATTTAGAAATTGGGTATTAGACAATAGTGATTGAGCGGCAAATAATTGGATTGGCAAAGGATAGAGATCGTCAAGTTCAAAAGGGTAATTGCTTGCCCTTGACTGATCAATTTGGGACGAAATTTGGGGTGGTAAACAATTTGACTGATCAAGTTCAAAATTTGGGGTGTCGCAGCCCCCAGTATAATGATAATGTAAAGAAATGTGGGGTGTCGCCGCCCCCAGTGTAATGATAACGTAAAGAAATGTGGGGTGTCGCCGCCCCCAGTGTAATGATAACATAATAAAATTTGGGGTGTCGCCGCTCCCATAGTGTAATGAAAACATAATGAAATTTGGGGTATTGTCACCCCCAAAGTGTAATGATAACGTAATGAAATTTGGGGTGTCGCCGCCCCCATAGTTTAATGATAACATAATGAAAATTGGGGTGTCGACGCCCCCATAGTGCAAATGATAACGTAATGAAATTTTGGGGGTAGCCGCCCCCAAGATAATGTAATGAAATTTGGGGTGTTGCTACACCCATATAGTGTAATGATAACGTAATGAAATCTGGGGTGTCGCCGCCCCCATAGTGTAATGATAACGTAATGAAATTTAGAGTGTCGCCGCCCCTATAGTGTAATGATAACATAATGAAATTTGGGGTGTCGACGCTCCCATAGTGCAATGATAATGTAATGAAATTTTGGGGTAGCCCCAAGATAATGTAATGAAATTTGGGGGTAGCCCCCAAGATAATGTAATGAAATTTGGGGTATCGCCGCCCCTATAGTGTAATGATAACGTAATGAAATTTGGAGGGTCGCCGCCCCCAAGATAACGTAATGAAATTTGGGGTGTTGCTACACCCATATAGTGTAATGATAACGTAATGAAATCTGGGGTGTCGCCGCCCCCATAGTGTAATGATAACGTAATGAAATCTGGAGTGTCGCCGCCCCCATAGTTTAATGATAACATAATGAAACTTGGGGTGTCGACGCCCCCATAGTGCAATGATAACGTAATGAAATTTTGGGGGTAGCCGCCCCCAAGATAATGTAATGAAATTTGGGGGGTAGCCGCCCCCAAGATAATGTAATGAAATTTGGGGTATCGCCGCCCCTATAGTGTAATGATAACGTAATGAAATTTGGAGGGTCGCCGCCCCCAAGATAACGTAATGAAATTTGGGGTGTTGTTACACCCATATAGTGTAATGATAACGTAATGAAATCTAGGGTGTCGCCGCCCCCATAGTGTAATGATAACGTAATGAAATCTGGAGTGTCGCCGCCCCTATAGTTTAATGATAACATAATGAAATTTGGGGTGTCGACGCCCCCATAGTGCAATGATAACGTAATGAAATTTTGGGGGTAGCCGCCCCCAAGATAATGTAATGAAATTTGGGGTATCGCCGCCCCTATAGTGTAATGATAACGTAATGAAATTTGGAGGGTCGCCGCCCCCAAGATAACGTAATGAAATTTGGGGTGTTGCTACACCCATATAGTGTAATGATAACGTAATGAAATCTGGGGTGTCGCCGCCCCCATAGTGTAATGATAACGTAATGAAATCTGGAGTGTCGCCGCCCCCATAGTTTAATGATAACATAATGAAATTTGGAGTGTCGACCCCATAGTGCAATGATAACGTAATGAAATTTTGGGGTAGCCCCCCAGATAATGTAATGAAATTTGGGGGGTAGCCGCCCCCAAGATAATGTAATGAAATTTGGGGTATCGCCGCCCCTATAATGTAATGATAACGTAATGAAATTTGGAGGGTCGCCGCCCCCAAGATAACGTAATGAAATTTGGGGTGTTGTTACACCCATATAGTGTAATGATAACGTAATGAAATCTGAGGTGTCGCCGCCCCCATAGTGTAATGATAACGTAATGAAATCTGGAGTGTCGGCGCCCCTATAGTGTAATGATAACGTAATGAAATTTGGAGTATTGCCGCCCCCAAAGTGTAATGATAACGTAATGAAATTTGGGGTATCGCCGCCCCCAAAGTGTAATGATAATATAATGATTTAATTTAATGGTTAAAATGTATGAATATAATGAAATGTTATGAATGCTAATTTAAATGTATGCATGTATGTATGAATGACAAATGAATTATAAATGTAAAAGATATTTAAGACGCCCCATGTATGAATGGAAGGTCTTTTATTTGATGACAAAGTGATACTTGTTATTGCAATTTTTTTTTTTTTTTTTTTTAGTGAATCAATATGACTTTGAGGCAGAATGATTGTAAGTATCAGCAATTGGTAAAGCGCTTCTTGTCGTATGGTTGATCCATTCTTCAGGGAGACAACAAATAGAAAGTTATCGACATCATCATATGGACATATCAGCATGTCGATGAGCCCTAAGGTTTGGGCTACTATCAACTTTGTGAGTTCCATTATAAGGTCAAACACTCTTTGTTATATGTCGATCCCTTCTTTAGTGAGGCAACAAATAGAAAGTTATCGACATCATCATATGGACATATCAGCATGTCGATCAGTCCTGTGCGAGTTCCATTATGAGGTCAAACACTCCTTGTTATATGTTGATCCCTTCTTTAGTGAGGCAACAAATAGAAAGTTATCGACATTATCATATGGACATATCAACATGTCGATCAGCCCTAAGGTTTGGGCTACTATCGACTGTGCGAGTTCCATGACAAGTCAACCACTCCTTGTTATATGTCGATCCATTCTTCAGTGAGGCAACAACTAGAAGGGTTATCGACCATCATATGGACAGATCAGCATGTTGATAAGCCCTAAGGTTTGGGCTACTATCAACTGTGCGAGTTCCATGACAAGTCAACCAATCCATTCTTCAGTGAGGCAACAAATAGAAGGGTTATTGACCATCATATGGATAGATCAGCATGTTGATGAGCCCTAAGGTTTGGGCTACTATCAACTGTGCGAGTTCCATGACAAGTGAACCAATCCATTCTTCAGTGAGGCAACAAATAGAAGGGTTATTGACCATCATATGGACAGATCAGCATGTTGATGAGCCCTAAGGTTTGGGCTACTATCAACTGTGCGAGTTCCATGACAAGTCAACCACTCCTTGTTATATGCCGATCCATTCTTTAGTGAGGCTACAATTAGAATGCTATTGACATCATCATATGGAACAGATCAGCCACGTCGATGAGCCCTAAGGTTTGGGCTACTATCAACCAATCGAAGTTCCATGACGAGGTCAACCATCGCCCTTGTTGTATACCAATTTCTCGTAGTTATATTTTGATGATCGAGCTAAATATGAATTGATGGCAAACAGATCGGAATTGTTGAACTAGTGTACTGGTCATCAAATTGAATCTTTTTGCTTGATGCCCAAATTGAAAGAGCTTTTAGAAATAAAATTCTTGGAGCGCCAAAATTGAAAAAAAATTGATAGATTTTTTTTTTTTTTTTTTTTTTTTTTTGCCGATCATTTGGATCAGCAAAATATTCTCTGAAACATTTGGTCGGCAAGTTTTTTTATTTTTTATTTTTTATTTTTTTTAAGGTAGGTAAAATTAGATATTGCAAATTGGCAATGGAAAAGACCGAGCCAATTATGAAGATTGGTTCTTTCTTCGCCTAGGGTGAACATTTGGAGTATATGGACGGAAGGTTGGGATCCAATCACTCTTTTTGTAGTCCTCTGTAAGTGAGTCACCATCTATAGAACTACTACTGTCAACTGACCATGTAATGTGAAACATGCATTGGTCGACAATGAACTGTGAAACATGCATTGGTCGATAATGAGCTCGAGGGTCGGGACCACGACTTGGAGAGGGACCTTTCAAAGAGGTTGGACTACTAAAGCATGGTAAGTGATACATACAGATAATTTCTTCTAGGAAAGAGCCGATCTCTTATAGCCTTTTGGCTAGGATTGGCTACACTAACATTTTTTTTTTTTTTTTCATATCTTCGATTAGTTGTCTACCCCTCCATGAATGGTCGACATTAAAGTTAGCAGAAGAGTTTTTGAACTCACTCACGATCACACTTGAAACTATGCGTCTTCATATTGTAGTTTTGTTTGCTTCCTTTAATCGCACGATTCTTTTTGGTGCATGAGGAAGTGCTTTGATTCTGTAGTTACTTCGCCCGACAACTATACATGTATATGTTTCTTCAATTTTCGGAGACGACGGTCGACTTGAGTTATTAGATCTGCAATATGAATACTCACTCTCCCAGTCGCAGATGGCTGAGAACCATCAGACTTGGAAAGGGAATTCTCATTCGGCAGAAGTTAAGTGTTGAACTTGAGCGGCAAGAGGAGAGCCTTCACAGTTGTTTGTTCTTTGTGAAGCTATTGACGCAACTTTTTTGTGGTTGAGAGTATCCCCACAGACAGCGCCAAATATGTTTCAGCAAGATTTGCCAAAACACACCAGTTGAGGGTTGTGAGTAATGATTTTTGGAGATGGTGAAGGAGATGGTGATTGGGGAAAGATGAGACTGGACTTCGGTTTTGAAGTTGCCTACGTACCCAAAGATATTGCTTGGGATCAAGTCTTGATTGCGTAGTTCTGGAAAAATGACGAAGGTTGGATTTTATAGGTAGCATTGGTGATAGTTACTTCCTCGTTCTCCAATATTCCAATCGTGGGGACGTTGTTGAAACTAGCGGAGAACCGCCCCAATCATGGGATGAAGTTGGAGAGCTGGTGGGGCAACTGTCAGCTCGTGGGATGAAGTTGGAGAACTGGCGGGACATATGTCAGCTCGTGGAATGAAGTTGGAGAACTGGCGGGAGAACTGTCAGCTCGTGGAATGAAGTTGGAGAACTGGCGAGAGAACTGTCAGCTCGTGGGATGAAGTTGGAGAACCGGCGAGACATCTATCACTTCGTGGGATGAAGTTGAGAACCCCGACAGAGAACTGCCCAATCATGGGATGAAGTTGGAGAGCTGGCGGGCAACCGCCACTCGTGGGATGAAGTTAGATCTTGGCGGAACATATGTCACTTCGTGGAATGAAGTTGAGAACTGGGCGGGAGAACTGTCACCGTGGGATGAAGTTGAGAACTGGCGGAGAATCGGCTTTCGTGGGATGAAGTTGAGAACCGGGACATCCGCCAACTCGTGGAATGTAGGCTTTCAAAGATGGGCTTTTTCATAGATAAGCTCGAGCATGGGCTCGGCGTGGGCTTGTTTATAGTTGGGCTCTGAGCGTGGGCTTGTTTATAGTTAAGCTCTGAGCATGGGCTCTGAGCGTGGGCTTGTTTATAGTTGGGCTCTGAGCATGGGCTCTGAGTGTGGGCTTGTTTATAGTTGGGCTCTGAGCGTGGGCTTGTTTATAGTTGGGCTCTGAGCGTGGGCTTGTTTATAGTTGGGCTCTGAGCATGGGCTTGTATTGAATTGGGCTTTTATTGGGCCACATTTGTAGGGGCCGGAACACTACCGTTAACAAAAGAAGTTTGGAATTGCATCTTAAAACCTTATCAGTTGCAACAGATCAGCTACAAAAGAAAGGATCAAAGGTAAAACAATATAATATAGATTGGTTATGTAAATATCTAAGGCCTAATCACAATATAATAAGCTACCAGTACCAGTATCAAAAGAAGTTTTGAACCCATTCAAATAATTGATATACGCTCTCATAAGATGGAAAAAAGAAAATCAGAAGCTTCTAGCTAGGATGTACTTCTAGAAAATCAAAAGACTTTCTCGAGCAACTAAAATCTCCCAAGATAGAAAATAATAGCAAAATCTTATAGGGGTACTGTTTACATTAGACTTTGACAATCATTTGGGAAAGAAGTCGTGGAATCAATTCAAGTTGATCATACATGTTAACTTCTTAATGTGCATAATGAGAGATTCAATGTAATCTAGTGCATTAGTCCATATTTATTTATTTCATAACCTATTCAAATAACTTAGCAGCTTAACATGTTCCTAATATTACCATACCCTAGCTCAACCTATCAAGTTCTAGAGCTTGAGAAACTGTATCTATAACCTATATATGCACCACCAATTCTTATAAATGTATCCATGTATTGTGATTATTGTACTCTATCGCAGGAATAGATGTACTCAAGCTTCACATTATACTAATAGAAAACACAGTAACCACCTTAACTTTCATTTGTCTATCTCTAATCTATTAAACTATCGTTTCAATCCTTCAAGCTTTCTAGCTTCTGAAATTGTATAAATATAACATAGCACCAATGTAGAGAGTATAGAAAAACATATTGACTCACACGAAAAGTAAAATAGGACCACTGGACATTGTATAATAGCTGAAAATAAAAAAGTGTGCCTTCAAGCCATTGCTCAATTCGTAAACTAATCAAATAATTTCAATAGATAATGACCAAAAATAATAATAATAATAATAATAAAAACTTACTTAAGGTTTCCAAACCTAGAACACTCACTGAATACGACCATTGGCGAAAAATAGCTTCATTGCCAAGATTGATAAATCCCAAAATAACTTACGGTGACATTCGCTAACATTATTGCAAGTTCAGTTCCTGGCAATCATGTTTGTGGAGGAGGTATAGCAGAATCAATTGAAAAACATGGATGATAAACCAAAACCCTCAGATGACTTCATTCCTTACGAAATTCATGAAAAAGACCCTCGCTTGAATCAAAACCCTAACTTCTTAAACCCAAACCTCATTTTTCAATTGGGAACTTGCAAAAAACCAAAACTTCTAAATATTTGTGTGATTGATTGTCCATAATATTTGTGTCGATAGTTTGCTTATCGACAGAGAAGATGAGTGTTGAGACGATAGGGTAGATTAGGTAGTGTTGCAGTTGCGGGTTTTCCAAAATAAGCAAACCACATTTTGGAAGTATGACTGACTTCTTAAGACCCCTCTCCCCACCTTCCTTACGGTTGTACAATAGTCAAGGCAGCACATTCCAAACTTGTTTATTTCTTTTAATAAGTAAGTGTAAATTTTACACATTTGAACATTTGATTTTTATCTTAACCTACTGGTGAAGACACTCCTCTCTCCCAATAAAACAGGTATCGTTTCTCGTCATAAAACAAGTAACAGACAAATAGGGGAAATAAGAATATTGAATGAATAAAAAAATGACAATCACCTAAGTCTCAAGCTTATTTATAAGGATTAGTCATTTGGCTATCCTCCCAATCCTTTCTCTATGGTCGAGAACAACCTGGACGATCAAAAGCAACAACTGAGCACCCAAACTGTCGTGCCAACACTCCCATCACATGCCTCCAAGAGAACACTCAACCTTCAAATCCATGTACCAAAACAATACCGAAATTTCCAGTTCCATTTACATCTCCAATCAAACTTTCTGAATTCATCATATCGATTTTATTATCTCCACCATCTTGACTCAAAATCAGGATCTCATCAGAAATATAGACAGGGGATATTACTGCGGTTGAATTCAAGGGAATCCTAAGTTGATGAAATAATACTGAATATCAAAAGAAACTAAATACTATGGATTTTAGATGAGTACCAAATTAACAATGCAATCAAGAAAAAGAATAAATCAATGATTCAATAAATTGAGAAAAACTAAAGAAAAACTAAAGAAACAAATAATATACAGTGATGGGAGATGAGAGAGAGAGAGAGAGGAGAATTATTACTAAAAAAGAAAAAAAAAATACAACTTTGGTGATTAATAAAAAAACAACTCATTAGTTTCAAAATGCATATACTGAGATTTGAAATCATTCAAATCCAAAATGGGGTAAAGGAATTACATGTTTATCAAGCTTGTATCGTCAGTAGTTAATTAAGAGTTTTTGAAGAAGAAGATGGCGGATTGAACCACGTTCGGCTTCCTTCAAGCATTCATGTCCATGCTCCTCCACTGCTTCGATACCATATTCTCTCTCTTTTCTTTTTTTCTTTTTTTTTTTCGGTGAAGAAAGGATTGCTATGGGTTTCACGGTGAGAAGAGTTTGCTTAGGGTATCACGAATCATAATGTATAATTAGTTTGTGTTTTGAATATTTGAGGAGGTCAAAATAAATATAGAATAAACAACAAAGGAGAAAGTAACAAATCGAGGGAGATCTAACTAATATATGGAATTGGCGTTTTTTTTAAGAGCCACTAACACGGTTTTCACGCAAACACTTATATCAATGTGTATGTCTACTCCAAATAAGTGTAAGAGTGTACAATAATGTCTCTTCAAAAGAGAATGGAACTCAATAGAAATTAACCTAAAAGTTATTCATCTTCATCATATTATCATACAACAATCTCTATTTTATTCGGACTTCTTTTTGTTCTCTAAATCAGGCCGGGGCTGAAGTAAATCCAGACGTGTAGACGTTTACCCTTCTAATATGTATGTAAACATCATTGAATCATTTGACTTCAAAGTACACACCCTTGTATTAAAAACTTGTTTGATTCTATAGTCATCAGCATCCAATTTCTGCCATTTTTCTTCTACAGCATAAGTATAAATTACCCAGAAGTTATCAGGTCAAGTTAAATTCCAAGTTGCGCTACCTACTAAGCAGAGACCATTAGACTCATGCACCGTAAGGTCAAAGGGTCGAAAGTCCCATTTGAACATGTTCTCTTTCAAGTGTTGGTTTGATTAGAGTAAGAGGATGGTTTCAATCACCCAATGTGTGCTTCTGCACTGAAATGGTTGCAACAGGGAGGGGAGAAATGAAACATACGTCAAAATAACATTAATGATTACAATATGTCCACTGCAATGATTTCTTTTTCCTTTCAAGGAGTTGAACAAAGAGTATGTATTGTCGTTTATCCAAAAATTAATAGAACTTACTAATTATACATCCAAAAAAAGTTAAGTTAAACTAAAATTAAATACATATATGCAGAACACTTGATTGCCTGTCAAAAAAACATATTTGGCTTACATCAAGGTTCACTATTCACACAACAATGTACTACTAATTTCTGTTCAACACAAAGGTTTCTTTTGAACCACACGCCCTAGTCTCCTGTATTGAAAGCAACCCTGCAGCCTTTGAGTCTTGTGTTTTTTTTGACAAAGGATTCCTACTGTATAGTGCTCGTCCCAAGAGCAACAAAATTATTGGCCGGTACTTTATAGAGCAGTCACGAAGAGATTGGTGAATTAGAGTTCCTAGCTGGTGAAGGTTTCCAACAATTGGAACCTTGGGTGGAGAAGGGCAGTACGTTCATTGTTTTGGTCCAAACTCCATTGATAAGTCTGAGCAGCATGAAGATAGAGAAGACGAGCAGGTGCCGACTAGCAATGTCACAACCCGAATTTCTAAACAATTACAAAATGAATATTTGAAATATAAATATCTCAAACATCGCTAGGTTCAATTGTCTAAAAACTCAGGCTATGACGGGGTGGATACAACACATGCCAAAACCTAAAACCCACATCATAAAAGAATCAACTTAAATTAAATAAACCCTAGAATTTTCCACCATCACTTTATTAAGCTATCTTCCGCCCAAACAAAACATCAAACAAACTCTAAGAATAACAGTCCTCACTACCATGTTCTCATGTCATGCTGAAAATGTAAACTACGTTATTACATCCTTCCAATAAGAATCAGACCTAATAAAAGAACCAACTGACTGCTCCAGGCAAGAATCCAAATCACACGCCGCGGTTCCACTGCCTTCCACCTATGTTCCCAAGAACACACCCACGGTGCCAAAACAAAGCAAACATGGGTCAGCAAAATGGAATTTGCTGGTATGAGCAGACTAACAACATAAATCATTTCCAGACTTTAATCATCCAACAAACAATTTATATGTACCCATATCTTAATCATTCTCAACTTGGAAGATAGGTAGTTCCGTCATTTCAACCGACATAGTTTCTTCCTAAGCAAGACTTCCATTCAATTAACTCATTATAATAACTCGTTTTAATAACTAAGTAATTAAATTAAAACTTACCGATATCCTCTTCTGTATAAGGGTAGGACCACGTCCCTGCACAAAATATTAGTAAGTCCTACCCTCCTGCAAACGAAAGTTAGAAATTTTATATAACATATGTAGATATCCTATAGGTATTCAAATATAAGCCCAAACACACTTGCATAGTCAAATCAATTTCTCTTATTAATTAATTGATTTCTTTTCTTATACACCCACCCTTTAGTACATACTCCACGATTTGCACTCCACACATTTGCCAAATCACACATATTTGTGTGCCTCTCTCCCACCGAACACCACAATATCATAGTCATCTCTGGGCTTTCATACACATAGTTCACAGCCTCTTTGGGCATAAAAGCTCAAGTCATTCATGGCACATTCAATGAATACCTTAAGTTATTCCCGACACATTCAAGGAATACCTATCATATCACTAACGGGCCATTCATGGCATATTCAATGAATGTCATGGGTCATTCCCGCCACATTCAAGGAATACCCAACCCTATATTCCCGTACACTCAAGGAATACAACTAACCCGCAAGGCGAATACCTTAGTTCTTCTCTAGGGCAGTCCAAACAATCTAGTCATTCATGGCACATTCAATGAATACCCGGGTCATTCATGGCACATTCAATGAATACCCCTTTATAACGCTAACAGGCCATTTATGGCACATTCAATAAATGCCCACCTAGCATATGACATCATCAGTCATAAAACTCATTTCCAAAACTTGAGGCGTGGAGAGTTCTAAAAAGGTGCGGTAAATTTGTTTACGCATTAATGAATTTTATTGCATATATTATTTCAGAAAACGAAGGAGTATCTTATTTCATGTATTATTGTTTACGCGTTATTAATTATATTAATGTCTAAGTGTCATAGCGCCGTACCTCATAAAAGACTGAAATATCAAATAGTAGTTAATACACGTACACACGTATATATATAAAGGTCTTAGCCTAAAGCCAAGCACGCTATTAGCCCTAGACTTATCCTAATAGACCAAATCATAATCCGAGTTAAAAGTCAAACTTGGTCAACTAGTCAAAGTCAACTCTGGTCAACAGTCAACAGTCAACCTGCCACAGGTCAACAGTAGTCAACTATCCAAGGGTCAATCTAACCAAAAACCCAAAGACTAAGACCCCGTGGGTTTAGTCTTTCCTAGGCCCAATCTAAAATAACTTAAGCCCATAAACGAAATAGACCAAAAAACACTCAAGCCCACATACTAAGTTCGGCCCAAGCCCAACAACAAAAACCCTCACTGTTCATCTTCCTCTCTCCAGCGCCTCCACCACCACAGCAGCCCGAGTTCCGGCCACCACTCCTCACCTCCTCATCCCCACGGTTTCATTCCTATTCAAAAACCCTACCTCTTTAATTAACACACCAATCGATATTCATAACTGTCAAGATCTCTCCCAGAACACAGATCTCGACCGCCATTATCACTCCTCCGGACCTTCAACAGCCCCACCCAATCTAGCATTCAACCCTCCCACTACAACCAACATCAAACCAAGAAATACAAAATCATAATACAAGAGTTCAAACACCAATCCGGATAGGCGACGCCATTAACAACCTTCTCCAAAGCTTCGACAACCATTCTTCTATACTCACACACACCTAACTACCTCCAACCATTTGTTCAACCCAAAACAACCTATATTATGACCACCTACAATATCAATTAACAGTCCTAACTATTCTTTGGTTCACGCCGCCATTAACGCACATAACAGAGTTTCCGCAGTAGTCCAGCAAAACAATATACTAACAGTGAACCAATTTTTTTTTACCAATATGACGAGACCACAGATTATTTTAGAATAACTACAGAATGATAAGCAGAAAAATATACTGCGCAGAAAACTTTTTGGATAGTAAAACTATCTCTGTATAGACGTGAAATAGAAAAATAGTATAAACGTTAAATACAAAAACTAAACTACTCACCCGTAGTACGCTCCGACTATCAGGTAGCTATCAGAAAAATCTTCATTTTCTTCTTTTAGTAAAACTCCTTTTTTTCTCTGTATAAAACTCTCTCTGTTTTTCCCTAAAAACTCTACGTGAGAATCTCTTTTTTTTTATTTTTAAAAACCCCCACCGAAAAACAAGGATGAAAGTTATCTATTTACCTACGAGGTTGTTATCCTTAACTAATAGTTATCATATATTTTGTTTTACCTATTATTATTATTATTATTATACTAGGAAAAATAAAAGAAAAAGATGGGGTGTTATAAGCAAAGTCGAAAAAACTTTTGGGTGATGATACTAGAGGTCTAGGGCTCGAACCCCGCTAGCATCAAAGAGTTACTGATCTCATTTAAAACAGGCTTATCCATCAAAAAAAAAAGATAGAGAAGACGACCGATTGTGAAGGGATGGTTTGTTTATTTGGAATTCGGGGAGGTTAAAGTAATATAAGAATAGATGAGGGAGATTTAAACAAATTTGGGGAGGTGTCACTAATTATTATTCCATCCAATTTTTTAGGAGTCAATCATATTGATCGAGGTGCAAAATAGAGCGATATGGTGAGGAGAGAGAATGTGCATGAGCTTTTATATATATATATATGCAAGTGCAGCTGGAATTACGGTTTCAGGACAAAAAAACATAAAAAGACAGGTTTATCCCCTTTAAATAATTTAATGTAAAACAAAAGAAATACACTTGTAGTCAATCAGACACGTGTTTCTCACACACACACACACACTCTCTCCAACTTCTAGAAAAATTTTAAAATTTTGCAAAATAAAAAAAATAATAAAAAACCAAAAAACCAAAAAATACAAAAAATAATTCACAAAATGATTTTTTTTTCAATTTTGATTTAATATTTAACCAAGATATTAAATATCGACACATATTTGAAATTTTTGGAAATTAAACATAATTTTTGAAACAACTAAAATTTCAAAAAAAATAATTTAAAATGCAATTTTACATGTGTATACACATGCATAGTGGTGTTTGCATGTATGTTGTACACATTCATAATGATGTGTGCATGTGTGGTATACACATGCATATATAGTAGTGTTTGCATGTGTGTTATCCACATACATATATCATGATGTTTGCATATGTGTTATACACTGCATGTGTATATTTGGTATATATGTGCAGTGCATGTGTGTTGTACACATGTTTAGTGGTGTTTGCATATTTGTTGCATACATACATAATGATGAATTAGATATGCATAATGATGAAAGAAAAACACTCGCAGACTAGCTAGTGTATGCATACGATCGAATGAATGTTTAGTACATAATATAATTTTGGTCTTTGTCATGTATATATATGCATAGGGCGGTGCGAAGCTTAGAAGCTAATAGGATTTTGGAGTCTTAATTAAGTAGAATAAAAATCAAAGAATTACATATTAGGAATAAGCGGAGTGATGAACTAATGTTATGTAAGTGCAAGATAGAAAGAAAAGCAAATGCATACACCAGTATGTATGTGAAGGTTTGGAACAAAATTAAAATTTGGTATTTGTCGCGTATATTCTTGTGGCGCGATACTTAGAAGTCAAGAAGATTAATTTTCGAGTTCTAATTATTAAAAAAAATCAAAGAATTTCCTATTTTGAATAAAGATAGTAGGGAATTGATATTATGCATGTGAAAATTAAAATAGAAAGAAAAGCACATGCAGACTTGTGTATGCATGTGAAGCCATGAAACTTTAGTACAAAAATTTGGTCTTTGTCGTACCCCATATAGCTGTAAAAACAAACTTCATTCCAACCTCGAAAATTAAGACTGCATATTGGTATGAGAGTGATAATTAACTAAACAACTCCACACAAGAGCTTCTAGTTTAATTGGTTGTATACCCCTCTTCTCATTGGAGAGGTTGCAAGTTTGAATCCCACCAAGTGTTGATTTGGATTTCTTTCTTATGTAATTATGTGACGGGCCTTTGGGCCAGGTGAGCCTTCGAGCTAGTGACAAGGGTGCTCCTATGATAGGTGGACCAAGGAGCGAAAATAAGTCTTCATGGACAAAGTGGAGGCAGTTGGGTCTACTCAAAATGACACATCAGTGAGAGCCTTCAGGCTAGGTTCCCTTCCGAGTTGATGAGCCTTCGGGCAGTGTAAGCCTCCGGGCTAGGGTCCTTCAATGTAACCGGTGTGGGTCTGTCTTAACCCTCTATATATATATAAAACAACTCCAATCTAATATTTATTATACTATTACGATCCATTCATATGAAAAAGGGAATTTCAAATAGGATCTATTTATGAAAAAAAGAATTTCAATAGAAGAATATCTCTACAAAAAATAACACTAAGGAAATATTGATTACATTGAAATATTGAATAACATAATATGTATCACACTGTCTAAAATTGAAGAAAAAAAAATATAACATAGATTTGAAATTTTCAAAATTCAAAGAAAACCTAGTTAGTTGTTTACCGATTGATTTTTTTTTTACAGAGATGTCTTCGAGAGCTTCGAATGAACCATCTATTGGGAGTGGTGCTAATGCTACAACAACAACAACCTCAATGAAGAGGAAGTCAGATGATATAGCATGGGAATAGGGTGAGTGTAAGGACCCAAATAATAGAAATTTTGTTTGGTGTTTGTTGTATAATAAAAGGATGTCTAGAGGGATAAATCGGTTGAAGGAGCATCTATGAAGAATATGACCATAGAGATTTAAAAGAAAATCAAGACAACCTTGCTGCAAGTAAAAATGAAGAAGCTTGAAAAGGCTAGAATTCAAGGTATTCTTGAAACACAAGATGAAGTTGTTGATGAAGTCGAAGAACAAGAAATTTTTAATGGTGGTGGTGATACAAGCAAAGGTATTTCCATTGGTGGTGCTAAGAAAAGAAAAGTCATCGACAATGTTAGAGGTCCTCTTGATCAATTAATGCCAACCGATAAAATGAAGCAAATCACTTAGGATAAAAACAACCCTCACAAGCAAGCTTTGAAGAAAATAGTATGGAACAAGATAGCAAAGTAGGCATACGAAGTGGGATTAGCTTTCAATGCAGTACGCCCACCAAGCTTTACATAAATGATTCATGCTATTGGAGATTACAGCCAAGGTAGCATATTTAGAATTTCCGGTTATTTAGTTATTTTCTTTTTGAAGTAGTTGGTTGTTAAAATATTGTACTTATTATTATTAGTATTTCCTTACAGCTATGCCCCCTCCTAGTTATCATAATATACAGGTGATTTTACTGAAGGAGGTATATGACGAGACAAAATAATTTGTTAATACTTTTAGACCACATTGGGAGCTATATGGATGTTCGATTATGTCTGACTTTTGGACCGATGGAAAAGGTACATGTTTGATAAATTTTATGGTTAGTTGTCCAAAAGGCATAGTTTTCTTGAAGTCAATTGATGCATCGGAATATGTCAAGAAAGAAATCTACATTGTAGAAATGATTAATGAAGTGATTGTCGACGTCAGGGTTAAGAATATTGTTTCGGTAAAATACTTGGACATTTGTGATTTGTGTGTACAAAAGAATAAATACAAGTTACTAATTCATTTATCAACTTACTAATGCATTTCTCTTTTCAATAGTTTGTGCCCGACAACAGATCCAATTATAAATTGGCGGGAACAATGTTGGAAGAAGAACATGATTCAATATTCTGGACTCCTTGTGCAATGCATTGTATTAATTTGATGCTTCATGATTGTGGGAGTACGTGGAGAGAAGACTGCATTGCCTAAAATAAAGTTTGTATTAGCTAAAGCAAAAGTAGTGGTGATTTATCTCTATAACCATGGGAGAGTGTTAGCTTGGTTACGAAAGTTGATCGGAGGTAGAGAGTTACACAAATCTTGTGTAACTAGGTTTCCTACTCAATTTTACACATTGCGGAACATGTCGGAGAATAGGCATCACGTGCAGGTGTTGTTTGTTTATGAATATTGGAGAAAGAGTGATTTTGCAAAAAAAAAACCCCGGCGGAAAGAGAGTTGAGAGAATAGTTGCAAAGGAGTCCTTTGGGGATAATGTTTATTTCTCTTGTCAAGTGATGGCTCCATTGGTGGATGTTTTGAGAATGGTGGATAGAGAAGAGAAGTCGTGTATGGGCTATATATATGAGGCTATGAGGAGGGTTGAGGAGCAAATTGAAAATAACTTGGGGTCAGACACAAGGACATGGACGAAGGTGAAGACTATTATTGACAAGAGGTGGGAATATCAACTCCATCGTCCATTGCATGTAGGTAATAACTTCTAAGTTTTTTTTAAAAAAAATAGCAAACATGGATGTCATTATTTCTGCTTAAGCCTTGAAGTATATATTAAGTACTGACTCCAAACATTTTGGTATGAAGCCGGGTTTTATCTAAATCTGTCAATCTATTTCAAGGAAACTAAAGCTGTGATGGAGACAAACAATGTAGTTAAGGCAGGTCTTTTTAAAAGCTATGGCGGTGCTTATACCTGTGTCTGAGTCGGAGAAAGCAATGGATCAACTGAAACTTTATAGAGATGCAGAGGAAACATTTGGAATAAAGGCTGCCATAAGTCGAAGAGAGACTATGCAACCCCGTAAGCTTTCATTTGATATAATAATTTAATTTAGTAGTATTTGTATTGTATCTTTTCAATTACTAACTTTAACATCATCATAACGTGTTAAATATAGATGAATGGTGGTTGCAATTTGGGAGTGTTGCGCCTATCACAAATTTGCGGTTAAAGTTTTATCACAAACATGTAGTGCATCACCATGTGAACGTGACTGGAGTGCCTTTGATAATGAAAGTAATATACATTAACTAATAGAGTCAAAAACTACATTAGTCATGTAGTGGTTATCTTTACAACTCTATGTAATTATTTTAATATGTTTTCTTTTTTTCGTTCTCTCATTTCAATTTCAGTTACATTCAAAAAAGAGGAATTGCCTTCTTCAATCAAAATTGAATGATCTTGTCTACATTCAGTACAATCAAATGCTAGATAAGCGATTCAAAGAAAGGTTGGCCGACAGTGATAGTGATCCTATTATTTTGAAGGAAGTTGATGAAAATGATGATTGGATCATACCAAGTGAGACGCAGTTTGAAGAATTCATGATGGAAGGTGATGACCTCACTTGGGAGCAAGTTCGAGCAGTGAGAGGAGCTGATATTGATGTGGAGCCAAGTACAAGGAATAGAACTAGAAACTCGGTGACAATTCACGACGAAGCCGACGAAGATGATGAGGTGGACTTGGAGGGTCGTACAGGAGCTGGACAGCATGGTGAAGGAAGTCGAGATGATGATGTTAATGAAAGTGATGCTGACGATATTGATATAGATATTAAAGCTGGAAATGATCAGTAGACATTAGTCTATGCTATTTGGCTTTATGAATTATGATATGTAGTATGCACTTTTGAGTTATTAATTAGCTCTCCATTATTGTTGTATTTTTGCTTTAAGTAAATAGAGTATGGAAAGTATGGAACAACTCAACTCTGGTTTTATAGACCAGTGCCTTATCCATTAGGTCACAGAGTTTTTTATTGGCTTTATTATGTTGGTATATCAATGTTTTTACTTGTTAATTATATTTAAGTAATTTAACAGATATGTATAGAAATATAGTGTTTAGAAAAAATCCCCTGTGTAATCACGATTAATCCCTGACTGAGTAGACCTACTTGCTACTCGCTATTCGATCGAGTAGCATCCAATTTTCGATTTTACTACACAGGATGAGAGATGAGTTGTCGAGAAAACGAAAAGCAATCACAATTCAATGTAACTTGAATAAAAAAAATAGGAAGGTTGTGTATGAAATGTTGGGTTGACAATTCCAAATCTCCTATTTCTTGTATTGCAAAATCTAGGATACGCCTGTTGTACCTGTGCTTCAGCATCTAGGCCCTCTAATAACCAAAGGTGTGAGGGTGTATTGCCCCACAAAGTCTATAACTAAGGGACGAGATGACTGCGCACGCATACACCCCGCGTATTCTAGAACTGTTATTCTTCTATTGGGGTGGAAGAAGGTTATTATTGGAAATAAATATAGAGAAAATATAAAAAATTATCGTGGATCCGTAATTGCTTACACTCACCCAGTTGATTTGTCCGGAACCGTAAATACACCTAACTCGGCACTATAGTTATAATTAATTTCCAATTTGAGTGATTGGGCCTAGCTAAATTTTTGACAAATGAATTGTGGACCTATCAGGAAATGAATTGTGGACCTAGATCGATCAGTATCAAGTAATCAAGTGCAAAGTAATCAAGTAATTTCTGCTACGATTTTGTTTGAATTATCAAAAAGAAAAAGTTTGTACGCATGCAATCTGCTGCATTCCATCTAGAGGCATATAGTTTGTGATTTGGATGGAATTCCATCAAATATTTCATTTTTTTGAGAAATTCGGAATTCCGGATGAAGGGTCGAAAAAATATGAATTTCGGCGATTGATAGTGTTTTGTAGAATAGATGAACACAGCACCACAGCCGCACCCATTTTTCTCTAGCTGGCCAATCTTTTGATTAGAAACCTCTAAAATGATCTTCTCTTTGCTTATTGTAATAGATTGGCCGGGCAAATATAACCTGAAGGCCTGAATATCTAGTTGCTAATTAACTAGAGTCTACATATCAAAGAGACATTTATCAAAAAAAATATATCAAAGATCGAGACAGACTATAAAAATGAAAGCAAAAACAATGGCACGCTAGTATGCTACACACTTACACAGTAACACAAACCTCATATATTTTCACAAAAATACACATGCTGGATGGCTGGATACCCTTTTCAGAAAGAGAAGGGTAGTACACTGCAGAGAAAATCAAACTAGTCTAGACTTTAGATCTCCACAAAATCACAGCGATTTTCAATACCTTAGGATTTGTCCAAAATCCTACCATGAAATATCCATACACTTATATAAGAAAAATAAATCATATAAAATTTCATTTGAACTAATAAGTAATAACAGCAAGACTATATATGGAATTTAGAAAGAAAAATTATGAGAGAAAAAAAATCACCATTTACCACCTACGACTCCTTGAAAAAGGATCTTCCATCCCACCCACAACCCATTTCTCATTTGTAAATTGTAATATCAGACGTTACCTTCAAGAAATCAGGAACATAGTACTTCAAGATCAGGCTTTCCGCTTTCTCTTCTTGCTCTAACACAAACCCTGCTTTAATTTGTTCTACTTCTTCTTCTTGTTCTTTTTCTCCTAACAAACTCTTTGCAGGTGCAGACCTACAACGCATTAACAAGAGAGCATTTGGAGGAGGGGCACTAGATGCACATTCACCATCACAAGATCCATCTTTCTCTACTTTTTCTTCTTTACATTTTGCTTCTTTTTTAGCAACCTCATTGTTATTATTTTGTTGCATTAACACTAACCACTTTGAAAAAGCTGCACCTGAAGCACCACTTACATCACTCTTTTCCACATTCGCCTGTGTTTCTTGCTCTTTTTCATCAATACAAGTGGCATCAGAACTCTTAACAGAACCAAAACAACCTAAATCTAACCGAAACCCTCGTAAACTAGTTAATAACTGCACACAATCTTTTTTGAAACCAATTGTTTCACCACCAATGTATCTCCTGTTATGAAGTTTCTCACTCTCACCCATCACAGATTGCAAGTTCTCGCTGGACTTTTTCTTGGGCCTGACTTTGATCTTACCAGCACACGTTACTTTTGGTGATGTAGGTTCTGTGATCTCTGAGCTGTTCGTCTTGGTTTTGGCCCAGAAAAGAGGGCTAGCTTGACCACCTTTATTGCCACACCTAGTTAGAATGTGGTGGTGATGCTGGTGGTGGCGATGGTGGCACTTGGGCGACTCGCTGGGTCGAGATGGGCTGCAAATGGGCTTAGAAGTAAGTGTTAAATGGGCTCGAGATGGAAAACAGACTCCAAAATCTGTTGAAGTAACTCCTTTGCCTTTGTCATCTTTTGCTTTCATGGAGTTCTTCCTCTCCCTCATTTCTTCTAATGAGATCTTATGTCTTTTCGTGTTTGAGGTTGTGTTTTTGGGTTTTGAATTTTTTGAAATAAAGGAGAAGTTGATGGACTTTCTATCCGTTTTGCTTTCTTCTCCATTCCTGTTCTTTCTTTTATTTTACCCTATTTTCTACTTTGTTTCGGCCTATGGGCTGGTCTCACGTGACAGTAAGCAGAAAGCCTCTTTCCGTCTCTAGCTTTCCTTTTTGTCGCTCACTGAAGAATGAAGATAGAAACAAATCGAAATCGTATCTTTATATATATATTATAGCTCTCCCCTTCTAAATTGAGGAAGCTTAGCTAGAGTGTCCACGTGTCCATACTAGTTACGATAAATTAGGAGGAAAAATTTGCGAAAACTAAAAAGAGTTGCGACATCGCACTCAAGATCCGTACTTCAACTCCTCTCCACGTCCTCACTTTCTCGCTTCCTTCATCTATCTCCTCGGCTTCTTCGGCATCGATTTCGTCCAGTCCTTAATCCCTCTTTGCCCCATCGAATAAGAAGAAGAAGACAGTACTTGCTTGAAGAAGTTGTGACCATTAATGACTACGAAAGTATTGACGATGAAAAGGCATTGCAGGCCGTGGTGGCAAAACAACCTGTTGCTCTTAGTATTTACATCAAACGTGGTGCTCTTACGCTCTATAAATCGTATTTTCAATCGGACCATGTGGATCGGACTCAATCCATTCTATGACTATTGTTGGGTATGGAGTAGATAATGGTATAAAATATTGGATTGTGAAAAATTCATGGGGAGCTGATTGGGGAGAAGATGGATACATCAGGATGGAACGTAATGTGGCTGACACTAAGTATGGTCTATGTGGGATTGCTAAGGCAGCAATATACCCCATCAAGAAGAGTCCGAATCGTATCTATACAAATTCAACAACTAGGCTTGACAAAATTCATATGTTTTTAATCATACTAGGAATACCTCAATACTATTTCTTAGTGGGTAAAATTACAGAGGGAAGGATTCAGGATTTTACTTGAGGTTGTGTCTTCCCTATTATGCTTCTATCTTTTCCCTTCTGCAATAAAAGAACATAGATACTTTGCCTTCATAATCCCTACGGGCGTTGTTTCACTCCTCCTTAGGGCCTTAATTCTTTAGCACCATTCTACAATATAATTACTCCATCTGTAGACTAATGAAACAAAAAGGCGTGAAAATTTGGAGCAATATGACGTCAAGAAGTGTAAAAGGGGAGCAGAGTTCCCTCCCACGTATACAGTATTCTTACTCGAAAAGGTGTCCCAACGAGAAGGTAGAATTCAATACTTAAAATCAAAAAGGATAAATTATTAGGAAACTCAATGGCAAGACACTAAGCATCGCTCATACACACTGCAAAGTGCAAACTCCTGTGAGCCTATACTCTATCTATCGCCCATCGTTGATTCCTCCTCCTCCAAAAACATTCACTCATTCATCCGAAGATGGCTCGCCGTCGAGGGAATTATTGATTCAGTGGTTTCAGGCACTACCCCATCTTACTCACTTGAATCAAAGCTCGGGGACTGCAAGCGAGTAAGACAGGGTAGCTCTGCAGAGAGTTGTGACTGGGAAATCTCTTACTGGATTGCCATTAGATGGGTTCAATTACGAATCCATTTTGGGGCAGTGCTGTGAAAATGCCTGTTGGTTATGTTCAAATTCCAATCTTGGGCCTTTGTTGCTTTCGATGGAACAGAGTATTCTGTCCCAATGGCTACCACAGAAGGATGTTTGGTGGCCAGCACGAACAGGGGGTGTAAAGCGATTCATGTGTCTGGTGGAGCAACGAGCATGTTGTTGAGAGATGCAATGACTAGAGCTCCAATTGTTAGGGTTGGATCCACAAAGAGAGTTGCTAACCTCAAATTGAAACCCCAGTTTGTCTGCCTACATGCCAAAAATAAGTAACTGGCACTGGTTAATGGAGACAGACCAAAGTTTGGGTTTATTAGTAATTAAAGCTTTTTCCATGGACAAATTGGTGAATAGTGGAGATAGAAGACAAATGTGTATGATAGGGACCAGACGAAATATCACCATCTTCTTCTCTTTCTTTTGGTCCTCAGTTCACCATTTGAGAAAACTTAGACAATAAAAGGTGTAGTTTGTTCCTTGGTTACTTTTCACCATTTGATTATTTAATAAGCATCAAGGCATCAAGGCCACCTTTAAGATCAGATTGGGTTGCTTACTTCTTAACAATTTTTCCTTCTTTGCTGCCATTGATAGTGTTTTTCATCAATGTCGAAAAATTCTACTTCAATGTTAGTTCAACTAAACAATTTTTAGTGCTAGAAAATTTAATCCTTAAGACCCAATATCATGAGGAAATTATAGATCCAATTTCTGGCGTAAACCAATTACCAAGTTTCTAAAGTTTTGCTGCTATTGTGTACAGCTACACCACACTTGGAGGCTATTCTTGCAATGTTGTCCATCCTATTGCACTTGCAAAAGTGATGAACATTGCACAAATGATGAAATCTGAATTTGACGACAAGCATTATTATCTTTCTGGTATTGGTGGAGTGGAGTGGAGTGGAGATTGGTAGCGACGCAGCTGAATTTATTCTTCTTGGAGCAAATACTGTTCAGCTTCATTGATATCTGTGATGCCTATTCTTTCTTAATCTTTGAATGTCTACGAAGAGTTTGGAATTGTGAAAGCTACGATTTAGCTCCAATAATTAGAGAATTTTATTTTAGATTGATAGGTGATGTCTTTAGTTCCGTTGATACAGGTGACACAACTTCCATATCTAAACCTCCATCCTTACGATGGTTTATATAAAATGTTAATGATTGAACATGGGGTATCCTTTGCGGCGACTTTTTAATTTATCAAATGGATGTACTTGCTTATTTTGCTCATGTAATTACAATGAGAAATATTCACTGCATGTGTTACAGGGTTGCATTTATTACTTGGGTAGTTAGGTAAACTCATGAAATTTGAAAAGGTTAGCCATGTAAACTGTGATTGCAGCATTGCAATAGGCTTCAATATTTTTTTTATTATTATTGGAAAGCCTGTGTTTATTGCTTAAATTGTTATAATCACTACTGCAGAGAAACAAAATCTAACAGAGAATCCTTTGTTTTTTCCGACAGTAATCTATAAAGAATTCATGGCAAACAAAATATTATCTAAAACTTACCACACCTCTTTCCAAAACCCAAACAACACTTAATCTTCCTCTCCCTTCCAATCCCATTTCATCTCGTGAAGATTAATTCGCCAGATGATGATCAGAAACAGTCCAAAGTAAGCGCCAACTTCCATTGGGGTGCAGGGCGGCCATTATTATAGCCTAATTTAATTTTCCAGTACTCTAATATGTTTCTTTTTGTTGATCAACAAAGCAATACATTCTTATACAAAACAAGTAGTAGAGTTGGATCAAATGTTGAGGAGGATGGTCTTTGAGAGTTTGGGTGTTGAAAAGTACTATGATGGCCACATTGAATCTGGCAACTACCGGTTCCGTGTTCAAAAGTACTTTGTCATCCTAATGAAACTAAGGTTGGCGTGAAGGCTCACACGGACATAAACTTAATGACAATACTGTCTCATAATCAAGTTCAGGGGTTGGAAGTTAAGACTAAAGATGACCATTGGATACAAGTCAAACTCTCTCCAAACTCTTTCATTGTAAAGACTATGCTTTCGTGGTAAGCTTCAATAAGTTTCTTAAATTTATATTCAAACATATTTGTGTATGTATGTACTATGTAAGTATGTATATAAATGCATATAGTAATTAATCAGGAGAAAAAAAAAATGCGCATTTTGACTAATGAGCCGATAAATCAGGCAAAAAAAAAGGAAAAGAAATATTATGAGAAACGCTAAACCCCGAGTCCCCAACAAAAACCCAGTTCTTTCTGCTTTCTCTAAACCGCCAACAAAAAACTCACGGCTGAAAACTGAAAAATCAATTATTCCCACATCTAAAATTTGAACTTTTCTTTAGAATGTTGATCGAAACTTTAACGTATGAGTGATTTCTATATCTCAGACTCTTGCTGACACTATGTGTAGCACATCTTCTGTTCTCTTCTTCCTCAATATCCAATTGGAATAATTAATTCCAGAAAATCCAAGATGAGTTTGATTAATCTCCATATATTTCTTGCTTTGTTGTTTTTTTGCACATCCAGGTGAGTTACCACTACTCTTTAGTGCTTAAAGCTTTATGAGTTAAGACTACTCTAAAGAAGAACAACAGGTTTGTTGTTTTTTGAGTTTTACAAGCGTTGCATTTGCAAGACATGCTATATTTAATTTTCTCATAGAGTTAGTTACTTTGTCTGCTACTGTTTTCAATTGAATGAGATAATATTATTTTAATTATTTTTTATTGGATATCACATAATTTACTCTTTTTTTTTTTTGTACAATATGTAGGTTCATTTATTGTAAATTTCATTATTATTTTACTTAATAAACTGAAATGGGTATCTTAAAGTGTGTATTGTAGATTGAAGACTTTTATCAATTTTAATTATAAGGATCATATACACTGACAAGGGTGTATTAGCTCAATAGTGTGCACAAGAAAATTTTCTACTTTCTCTGGTTACAAGTTTTTCTTATTAAAATTTTTTATTGTTGTTGACCTAGCTTGCTGTTAATGGTTGAGTTGTTAAGACTGAGGAAATTAACCATAACTCTATGAGAAAATGTCATTTTAGTTTTGCATTTTTGATGTTTTGTTCACAAAACAAGAAACGTCCTCCTGACCATTATTTCGAGATGATAAATATTGTTTAGGTTTGTAATAGTTTGGGCAACTTAATTGCGATATCTTTTTTATGTGTAATTCGTTTTCAAATAGGCGCCTATCTCTTGAACCTAAAACATGTAGTCTTTTTAATATATATACATATAATAGCAAGCCCCTTTCGAGCTCTCTCGAGCGTCCACGTCAAATTTTACTCATGACAATGTAGGAGAAAAAAAGATGCCCATTTTGACGAAAAATCATGAGAAAAAAGGAATATTACTAATTTACGCAAACAAAACACTATCTAATAAACCATCGTACCTCTTTCCAAGACCCGTCATTTTCCCTCCCTTCCCCTCCGTGAAGATTAATCTAATTTGATTTGTGGTTCTCTCTCTTTGCTATGTTTTCTCTCTTTGAATTCCAACTATTAAGGTTTTTCTCTATCGCAATTTGGATGAGTAATATATTACTCTCCACCTCCTTATTTTATTTACAGGGAGGATTTAACAGGGCTAGCTACTGCAACTGTTGGTTTAACTATGGAAGCTGCTCAACATCTCGAGGTATTTTTCTATTATTATTAAGTGCTTGACATCAATCTATACACACTCATTTTCTTTGTGATTGCAAAATTAATGGAAGCATCTTTGTCTCTTTAATACTCTATGTGTCTTATCTCATGTAGACGTATGTGTTGTTCTTCAAGTCACTTTAGACTAGGCAAGGCTGCCTCATGCCCTAATAGTTAAAGGCACCCCATGCACAAAAAACGAAAAAAAATATGGCACTATGGCTTTTTTGAGCTGTTCAACTTTTCTTCTTTAGAGGCATAATTGGATTAGTATACACTTGATAGGCTAATATTGGGTTCTTACCTTTGTGCTATATGCTTCTCTAATGGATGGTTCTCTGTCAAAGTTTGGGTTCCACTTGACATACGGGCTTGGCAAATTACAGATAAGCTCTGATAGTCTTTAAGCCAACAACAAATGGCGTTAACTATTCTGCCAACTATGATTGTACTTTAGCGGTTTGAATTACTGTACTATTGCATTGGCCAGAAGGCTTATGATTTGGTTGGTGGGTCTACAATTTTATAACTGTTACGATATTACCGAAAATTAATGTATAATAAAACCTCAATATCAAAATAATTTTGATCTAATGCGGATATTTATAATCATTGTTGTTTATTAATATAATTTTTTGTTTCTTTGGATGATATTTTTTCAGTGGCAGTTTTTTGTAAGGTTCTGCGTTAGAATAATGATTGTGCTTATAAGAAGTCTAAGAGGATGAAGTGGTGAAGAAGTCCTAAACCAAGCACCACAGCAAGTAAGTCTTTGGACATGATAACGTGTATTGTTGGTTCATCACGTGTATATTGTTCCCTGTGAGATACGCTTTAAACTTTAAATCTTATAGAATATTAACCGTTATCACAAAGTTATCTTATCCAAAAAATTTATACAGTGTTAATCTCAAGTACGTTCTTGGTATGGTGTTGCATTTTCAGCTTTTATGATTTTGCATTAATTGTAGATGGTTAGATTATAGGATTATACTTAAAAGATTTCATTTAATTCAATTGGGCCTACCTAACCTAACTTTATTCTTTGGGTAGCTAGCTTTCTCTGCCAAAGAATGATATATATCAATTTTCCATACAATTTATGACTAATGATATGGAATATTCTAACTTCTTAAATTTGGACAGAAAAATATATAAAATATTGAAACTTAAGTAAATACTCTTAGAATGTCTCAAAGCTGCAGATTTTACATAATGAGATTATGTCAATTTTGCATAACACGTTGTACAATAGATAACTTTGAAGTTTTTTATTTTTTTTATTTAAACTATTTGTTGCAATTTTTAACTTCAAGTATTTATAAATCATAGAATTGGTGGCAACGATGAAAAAATGGCTTGGAGTTTCTTGGTAATTCTGAGGAAATGAGGAACTCACAGGTGAAGTGGATGATTGACCGAGGGAAGTAAGTTGCTACAAACCGTTTTTGCTATTTTTTTTATAAAGACAGTGATGGTTTTTTTGAAGCATTGGAGATCAAAAGAGTATTGGAGTGTTTGGGATTAGCTAAAACATTTTCTTTTGCTTGAGGTAAATATAAGTGCACCATTGCTATGATAAATGACATGTTTTCTACATCTATTTTGATTGAGCTTTGCGTGTTATAATATTAGATTAAATTGTCAATTTGACATTATAAGTTTCATTGATTGATTTATCTGTATCATTAGGGGTTTATTAGATAAGAAAGGATATTCAACATGCTGATGGTTATATCCAAAGATCCTGTAAGTTTTTTCAACCACCCATGAATTAAGGCACCGGTCTACTAGCTTCTCTCAAAACACTTTCGATCTCAAATTTAGACACGCACCAGTTTTACAGTGTGGATAAATCTGGAATTGGTGGACTGGTGCGTATTAGTGATAATCAAAGTGGACCAACAACTATTAGGACATCTAGCACAGTTGCCTATCTATAGTTTTATTTTGTTGGTGATTAGAAGTTTTTTTTTGGTTTATGTGATGGTTTTAGTGGATCAGATCAGACTATTAAAATGACTCATCACATGTCATTTCAAGGTATTTTTATAAGTTTTCGATAATCCCAAATAGTTAAAATCATATATAACTACAATATTATAATTTGATAACTAATAGAAGCATTTGTGAATTTGATTTTTATTGCTATTTTTTGCAGAGACACTGCGGGAAGATCTATGTACACAGTTGGCTATTATAGATCACCTTGATTAATCAATGGGAAATTAGGAGCTGGATTAATCAACGGGAAAGTAGAAGCTTGATGTTAAAGAATTGAATCAATTTCAAAACACACACAAGACGGGAAATCAGAAGTTTGATGAAAAAGAATTGGATCAATTTCAAATAACCACGAGACGGGAAATCAGAAGCTTGATGCAAAACACTCACGAGACAGAAAAATTGGATCAATCCCAAAGCACCAACCAGACGATAAATCAGAAGCTTGAATAGTACTTACAATGTCTAAGGTTCGAGCTTATTCTATCCAACCAACCAAGAAGGCCTAATGCAACAAAATATCAAGTCTTTTTCATACACATTGTTCATTTGAAGTTTTGGAGCAAACTAAACCACTAATGCATTTGTTTTCTCATGATTTTACCATGTTTCTTGAAGAACATTATTATTTGAATTGTACACCCATGAGGTGCTAATTATAACTAGCACAAATTTCAATTGTATCATGACTTTCTTCTAATGGCAGATGTCTCTAAAAAAATATGAAGATGGAATTTCAAACGGGATTCATTACCAAAAGTCCAACATAGATAGTCTTACTTACTGTAAGAACCATTTTCATAAGATGGGCCATTGTATGTATTGGGCCCAGAGAATAGGCCCAAGACCATGATATGCTCCATGAGGTAAACTTAAGGAGGAGATATAAAAGTGAAGAGAAGGGAACTTAAGGAGAGAAAAAGAAAGAGAAATAAGAAATGGAAGAAGGAGGCACCAGATAGAGAAAAAGAGAGAGGTTGAGGGGAGGAAGAGGGAGGAGACAACCAGAGTAGGTGGAGACGACGGCCAGAGAGGAGGAGGAAGAGGAGGGGAGATCTAGAGAAGAGGAGTATGGAGACGTCGGCCAGAGAGAGGAAGAAGAGGATGAGAGATCTAGAGAAAAGGATAATGGGGACGACGGCCAGAGAAGAACAGGAGTAGGGAGATGATGTCCCGAAATGAGGAGGAAGAGAGAAAGAGATATCTATAGCAGAGAAGGGAGGAGACGACGGCCAGATGAGATGACAGTCAGAGAGGAGGAGGAATAGGAGGGGAGATCTAGAGAAGAGGAGAAGGGAGACGATAGCCAGAGAGGGGAGGAGGAGGAGTAGGGAGATGATGTCCCGAGATGAGGAAGAAGAGAGGAGGAGATACCTATAGCAGAGAAGGGAGGAGACGACGGCCAGAGAGGAGGAGGAGTAGGGAGATGATGTCCCGAGATGAGGAAGAAAATAGGAGGAGATATCTATAGCAGAGAAGGGAGAAGACGACGGCCAGAGAGGAGGAGGAGTAGGGAGATGATGCCCCAAGATGAGGAGGAAGAGAGGAGGAGATATCTAGAGCAGAGGAGCTAGAATGAGGAGACAACGAGAGGAGAATAGGGAGACAACCAGAGGAGATGACGTCTAGAGAGGTGGAGAATCCAAGAGTGAGATAGAAAAGAGTGGAGAGAGGAGAGAACTACGGTGCAGCTTGATCCCTCGATAAGGGGGTACGTAGGCAACCCAAACGGGTTAAGCTGATGAAGTCAAATTAGGTGTATTGCTTGCCTTCAGCATCTAACCAAGTAGTCGAGAATTATAAAAATATAAAAAATTGTGAAATGGGTTGCAACAAATGGCGCCGTCTGTGGGGACCAAGAGGAAAAATTTATTGTTCTCTACCACATGGTTTTGTTCTCTAAGGCATCTATGGAAGGATTACCTACGGGGTGAAACACAAACAAGTGCAGTAGATCTGTGGCTACGAGCCCAGTGCCGGCATCCTATCATACAATCAACATTCAACCGGAGTACTTTCTAATCGATTTTAGAGCTTGAGCAAGAGTGTTCAACAACATCGACGGCGAGGCAGTTCGAGATAGAGAAAGGATGAGATCAATAGGTTGGGATGGAGATCAATGACTTCGAGTGTCCGAATACGGATGGTAAGATGATTGCAAGGAAGGTAGAGGGGCATACACCGCGGCAGGTTACAGAGAAAGAAAAGGATCAGCGGAACAGAGTTGATATTGACCGGGTTTGTTGCGGGATATAACAGCAAGTAAGACCGGGGTCGAGCCCCGTATTAGCTATACGGGGAACCTTAGAATCTGCTGGTGTCTCTAGGTAGTGAGGATGTTGGGTTTACTTGTATGTGGGAAGAGATAGAGAGGAGCCCTGCCTCCGAGAGCGAGGAGGGTTCGAAGACCCTTCGTGGATATGTCGGGGCTATTCGAATGAGTCGCGGGGATGAGCCTCCGCGGACCCTCGTCCAAACAAAGACGGGGGCAGGCAGAGTTGTCCCGCACCGGTGTGTCCAAGCTCCGGCGAGATAGATAGGATCCGCAGACCCTCGTCCAAACAAATAGTGGGGCGGGGCAAAGTTGTCCCGGACCCTCGCGGTCCAAAGCCTCAAGCGGGATAGGATATGCGACATGAGGTCCGAATCAAACATGGGGGCAAGCCGAAGTTCCCTCATCGACTCCACCCGAGCGCAGACAACAGGGGATGAGCCCCTCCGCAGATGAGATCCGAATCAAACATGGGGCAAGCCGAGTGACCCCTCATCGACTCTACTCCTAAGCAAATGCGAGGGGGATGAGCCCTCCGCAGAGATGAGATCCGAATCAAACATGGGGCAAAGGCGAGTGGCCCCTCATCGACTTTACTCCTAAGCGGCCGGCGGAGGGGGGATGAGCCCTCCGCAGATGAGATCCGAAGTCAAACATGGGGCGGGATGAGTTGCCTCATCGACTCCACCCGCAGCGAGATGGGGGATGAGCCCTCCGCAGATGAGATCCAAATCAAACATGGGGCAATGCCGAGTGGCCCCTCATCAGTTTCCACTCCTGAGCAAAGACAAATGGGTGGAGGAGCCCGCCGCGGACATGAGGTCCGAATCAAACAGGGGGGCAAGCTGAGTTGCCCCTCATTAGACTCCATTCCAGAGCAGAGACGACGGGGGGAATGAGCCCTCCGCGAGCCGGAGTTCCAAATTGCAATTGGGAGCAAGCAACATATCCAGAAGGAATAATACTATTGAGTTCGACAAAAGAGAAATAGAGGGGATGAGGCCCTTTGTGGACGAGATATCGAGTTCCATGAGTAAGGGCAAAGGGGATGAGACCCTTGGCGGATACAATGTTGAGTTCTACGAAAGGGAAATGAAAAGGTGAGACTCTGTGGACATTGTAGTGAGTTCTGTGAAGGAGAGCTTATGGATGGGCTGAGACACTCTGCGGACATAGTGCCGAGTTTTCCGAAGGAGAGATGCATGGCGGCTTCGGTGAGACACTCTGCGGACATAGTAGTGAGTTCGGTGAAGGAGAACTTATGGCTGGGCTGAGACACTCCTCGGACATAGTGGCGAGTTTCCGAAGAAGAAATGCATGGCGGCCGAGGTAAGACACTCCGGGCATAGTAGTGAGTTAATGAATGAGAGCTTATGGTCAAATTTGAGACACTCCGTGGAAATAGTGGCGAGTTTTCTGAAGGAAAGATGGTGGCTGAGGTGAGTCACTCCACGGACATAGTAGTGAATACTGTGAATGAGAGCTTATGGCGAGGGTGAGACACTCTGCGGACATAGTGGCGAGTTTTCCAAAGGAGAGATGCATGGCGGCTGAGGTGAGAAACTCCGCGGACATAGTAGTGAGTACGGTGAATGAGAGCTTATGGCGGGGCTGAGATACTCCGTGGACATAGTGGCGAGTTTTCCGAAGGAGAGATGCATGGCGGCTGAGATGAGATACTCCGCGGACATAGTGGCGAGTTTTCTGAAGGAAAGATGGTGGCTGAGGTGAGTCACTCCGCGGACATAGTAGTGAGTACTGTGAATGAGAGCTTATGGCGGGGGCGAGACACTCCGTGGACATAGTGGCGAGTTTTCCGAAGAGAGATGCATGGCGGCTGAGGTGAGACACTCCGACATAGTAGTGAAGTCACGGTGAATGAGAGCTTATAGATGGGGCTGACACTCCGTGGACATAGTGGCGAAGTTTTCCGGGAGAGATGCATGGCGGTTTTCGAAGGAATGATGGTGAGGTGAGACACTCCGCGGACATAGTGGCGAAGTTTTACGGAAGGAAAGATGATGGCTGAGGTGAGTCACTCCGCGGACATAGTAGTGAGTACTGTGAATGAGAGCTTATGGCATAGGGGTAAGACACTGGCGGGGTGGACATAGTGGCGAAGTTTTCGAGAGATGCATGGCGGTGAGGTGAGACACTCCGGACACATAGTGAATGGTGAATGAGAGCTTATGGCGGGCGGGAGACACTCTGTGGACATAGTGGCGAAGTTTCGGCGAGAGATGCATGGCGGCCGAGGACATAGACAATCCGATGACATAGTAGTGAAGTTCTGTGATTGAGAGCTTATGGTGGAATTTGGAGACACTCCCTTGGGACATAGTGGCGAGTTTTCTGAAGGAGAGATGGTGGCTGAGGTGAGTCACTCTGCGGACATAGTAGTGAGTACTGTAATTGAGAGCTTATGGCGGGGCTGAAACACTCCGCGGACATAGTGGAGAGTTTTCTGAAGGAGAGATGCATGGCGGCTGAGGTGAGACACTCCGCGGACATAGTAGTGAGTTCTGTGAAGGAGAGCTTATGGTAGTGGGGAGATACTCTGAGGTGAGACACTGACGGGGCGAAGTTTTGGAAAGGAGAGATGGTGGCTTTCCGAGGTGAGGTCACCCGCCGAACATAGTAGTGAATCGTGAATGAGAGCTTATGGTCATAGGGATTGAGACATTCCATGGACATAGTGGTGAGTTCTCTGAAGGAGAGATGGCGGCTGAGGTGTGACACTTAGCGAACAGGGTAGTGAATTCCGAGAAGGAGAGCTGGTGGTTGGGGAAGGCGTTCCACTGACATGGTAGTGAGTTCTATGTGAAAGGTGCTGGCTGGGTTAAGACACATCGTGGGCATTGTATTGAGTTGAAGAGTGAAAGCGAAGGGGATGAGACCCTTCGTGGATACATTAATGAGGTATATGAATGAGAACCGATGGATTGAGACACTTCACGGACATGATAATTGATGGTGAAGAGAGTGCCACGGGAAAGAGACAATTCGAGGAATGGTAGTGAATTCAATAAGAAGATCTAATAGCAGAAAGAGGGACTGAGTACCTTATAGACATACGATCCAGTAGTTGAGTACATGGATATGAACATCCTGAGGAGAAGAAGGCTGCAAACAGTCTCAAGATACTGTGGATATCTAGAGTTCAGAGAGAGAGACAATGAAGTTCAGAGACTTCTCGGGTCCGCCGTCGTCATCACCGCCGAACCCGAGAGGGGGCAAATGTAACAACCATTTTCATAAGATGGGCCATTGTATGTATTGGGCCCAGAGAATAGGCCCAAGACCATGCTAGGCTCCATGAGGTAAACTTAAGAAGGAGATATAAAAGTGAAGAGAAGGGAACTTAAGAAGAGAAAAAGAAAGAGAAATAAGAAATGGAGGAAGGAGGCACCAGATAGAGAAAAAGAGAGAGGTTGAGGGGAGGAAGAGGGAGGAGACAACCAGAGTAGGTGGAGATGACGGCCAGAGAGAAGGAGGAAGAGGAGGGGAGATCTAGAGAAGAGGAGTATGGAGACGTCGGCCAGAGAGAGGAAAAAGAGGATGAGAGATCTAGAGAAAAGGATAATGGGGACGACGGCCAGAGAAGAACAGGAGTAGGGAGATGATGTCCCGAAATGAGGAGGAAGAGAGGAGGAGATATCTATAGCAGAGAAGGGAGGAGACGACGGCCATAGGAGACGACGGCTAGATGAGACGACAGTCAGAGAGGTGGAGGAATAGGAGGGGAGATCTAGAGAAGAGGAGAAGGGAGACGATAGCCAGAGAGGGGAGGAGGAGGAGTAGGGAGATGATGTCCCGAGATGAGGAAGAAGAGAGGAGGAGATACCTATAGCAGAGAAGGGAGGAGACGACGGCCAGAGAGGAGGAGGAGTAGGGAGATGATGTCCCGAGATAAGGAAGAAAAGAGGAGGAGATATCTATAGCAGAGAAGGGAGAAGACGACGGTCAGAGAGGAGGAGGAGTAGGGAGATGATGCCCCAAGATGAGGAGGAAGAGAGGAGGAGATATCTAGAGCAGAGGAGCTGGAATGAGGAGACAACGAGAGGAGAATAGGGAGACAACCAGAGGAGATGACGTCTAGAGAGGTGGAGAATCCAAGACTGAGATAGAAAAGAGTGGAGAGAGGAGAGAACTACGGTGCAGCTTGATCCCTCGATAAGGGGGTACGTAGGCAACCCAAACGGGTTCAGCTAATGAAGTCAACTTAGGTGTATTGCTTGCCTTCAGCATCTAACCAAGTAGTCGAGAATTATAAAAATATAAAAAATTGTGAAATTGGTTGCAACACTTACTCAAGAGAACAAATAATCCAAACTCACTCACTCTCTCTCTCTCTCTAAAAAAGTCTGAAAGTACTAATAGATAGACGATTATGACAATAAGCAGGATTAATGCGCCATAAGTATGCAAAAATTGTAAATGTGCATTGTCGTGTGTAGCAGTTCAAATTAATCTTAAAGGATGAAAGACTTCTAATTTATATTCTAAAATAATATTATTAAATGGTACCCGTTCGTAGGACGGGTTCGAAAACTAGTAATATGTAATAGAACCTATATAGGATTATAGGGTACCCGAACATATATACTAATTATGTTTCAAGATTTACTTTTTAAACTAAAGACATAAAACAAATCTAATCTTAGTACCGAATAGTTACCAACCATACACCGCGACCCCATTGATCGGTTGGTAGTGAGGTTGCCTATTGGCTAGTTTGGTCATGGGATCAAGTCGTGGTGCAAAAAAAAAAAAAAAAAAAAAGATCCATTAGGAAAGATCTACCATATTCTCACTATCACTCACAAAATGACTGTAGATTCGTTCTAGAAAATATGATCACGTAGAGTAGTTGAGTGTTCTTTTTTCGAGTTTATAACTATTTAGTACTACGTAGTTTCATTTTTTTTTAAATGGTACTTGTATTATTTTTTTTTGCTTATTAGTACCACGAACTCTTAATTTGTTTCAATTTAGTACCTCAGTCCTTTTCCGTCTCAATCCGTCTAATTTCGCTAACGTCATGTGCTTGGTTTCTCTAATTAGCGAGGCTAAATAACCCAATCAATTAGTTATGTGGACACAAATTAATTGAGTCCATTGCATTTCCACGCGTTTGTAATTTGTGTCTATGTACCTAATTGGGTTATTTAGCCTCGCTAATTAGAGAAACACGTGAGCTTGCCGTTAGCAAAATTAGGCAGATTGAGACGGAAAAGAGGCTGAGATACTAAATTGAAACAAATTGAAAATTCAAAGTACTAATAGGCGAGAAAAAAAGTACAGGTACTATTTAGGGGGGAGGGGAAAGTGAAAGTACTTAGTACTAAATAATCATAAACTCTTTTTTTTTTTTCGGATAATAACATAATAACGATAAAAATATCTACAAACTCTCCAAGGAGCTGAGTGATATTGTCATGTTTTAGATACTATTTCTTCCTTCATGCTAGGCAACTAGTTAGTACTTCGTGCTCAAATCAGGTTAAAGTGTATGTAGATCGACTAGATCATCGCTGCCAGAGTACTCGTTATTGGTTGTCCACACCCACGAGTGTGTTTTCAACTTATAATTCCCAAATTAAAACCACTTGTTCTATGATCAGTTTTTTAGCATTGAAAATACACAGGTTTCCGGGTTGCAACTTGTAATTTCTAAGCAACACTTTTAGCAATTTATAAATGCAAATAATTTACTAGAACAGGCACAAATAATTAGAATGAACATTAAGATTTATATTGATAAAAACGAGATTACACTGAAATTGATAGGACTGAGTTAGGACTGAGTTTGGAGGTTTTGGTAATGATTGCTTTTTGAGGGAGATAAAACCTACGCACTTAGAGCATTTCCAATGCAAGTCATTATGGTGGGTTTGTGACTTTATTCACTTCCAAATGGTTCAAAACCTTTGCCCAATGCAAATGTGACTATTTTCTCAAGTCAAAACGAAGGTGAAACCTTCAACTGAGATAGTGGCTGAGTTGTGAACTTCGGATAGGATGTTGGATTTCGTCTCGTATGTTTTTTTTTTTTAAAATGAGTTTTTTTTTTTCAGACGGCATGTTTCATTCTGTCCGGAGCCTTTTTTCGATTTTTACGTCCAAACGGAATCTAACATCCCGTTCGATATTAATATTCACCTTTGCATTGGGCAATTTCACCTTGCTTTTCACCAAAACGGTGGAAACGAGAGAAAATACTGCCTACGTGGAGGTGAAAAGATGGGAAAAATAATGACTTGCATTGGGAATGCTCTTAGGTGAGTTCAAATAACCAAAGATCAAGCCAATTATGTAGGTGGTATGTTGGTAAGTCGTCATAAACGGGGAAACATTACGAGTGGAGGTCACTAACGAATATATCTGAGCACTGACGACCTGGTTCAATACTCAAGTCACAATTGGTGAGACTTGGTTTGGTGCTCTGAGCAGCTGGTCCAGCCTTGGGTTTGCTCCTCAAAAGTCACTAGTTGGTGCTCTTAGCACGTCAACAGTGTGTGAGGGTATTATGTACATTATATCCCGTTTGCAAAAGACATCGTGGTGTTCCAACGTCAAAATCCTATCCTAAGGGCATCAATCAGTGCATCACCAATGGGACCTGAATACGTGCATGTACCTTCAAATATGACGAACCTTTAAAAAAACACAACCTCCAACGCAGCTCCTAAATGGGCCTCCAATTTTATCATCCTGTATATGTCTTCATTCTTACAGATTTTTTGGATCCCAAGCCCAGAATTTCTGCACATGACTCAACTTAAAAACTCAAGTCGGTTGAATCAAATTTATGTTAGGGTCCGGTTCCTGGGACTCATATTTTTTTTACTCAAGTTTTATTCAATTTCCTAACCATTAGATTGAGTTCATCCAATGGCTTAGATTAGAGATAAAAAAACATTATTGTTTTCTGTAGGATGACGTTATATAGGACCCAGTTTTATTCCTTTTGCTTCTGTTTCATCATGTTTACTTCTATTATTATGTGAAGAGTAAAAACCAACAGTCTCTTATTCTTCTCCACTTCACACTGCTTATATCAGATTACTTAAATTTCTCTTACATTTTCATTTTTGTTCATGTTCCGATGTGCATCACCTAGTACTCAAGGTTCGTACAAAAGAAACATACCTTGGAGTATTTCGGTCAACTAATAAGCCTGTAGAAGTAGAGAATGGGGAAAAGGATAAAACCAATTTATGTTAGTTGCTCTCTCCCTCTCCATCTGTGAAGCTTAGTCACATACAATTAGGGTAGGGAATGGGTCGGGTTTGGATCGGATATGGCTATGTTTGAATCCAAATCCAAATCCGAATAAAACCGAAATTTTCAACCCAAATCCGACCTGAATCCGATCGGATAAAAAAAAAAAAAAAAAACCCCAAAAATTATATCTGAACCCGGCAGACCTAAATTCGAACCCAACCCTAATAAATAAACGAATATAAAAATTGACTCGAACTATTCGGATTCGGGTCAGGTCGAATTCAAGTCAAATCCGACCCAATTCCCTGCCCAACTGCCCTACATACAATGGTCAAATACAAAAACCAATTTTAGCTAGCCAGTTTTACTATTTTCTTCCTTAAGGTAGAAAGATATTGGAGATTGATTTGGTTTGAGCTAGGGGTGTTTAGCAAAAACCGGAAACCGAGAAACCAAACTAGACCGAACCGAATTGGCCAGTTTTGTCGGTTCTTTATAGACCTGATTCGGTTCTCGATTCCTAAAAATAAAAACCGTAGGGGTCGGTGCGGTTTTCGATTTCATCCCTCGGTTAACCGGTGCCAACCGAACCGAACCAAAATTTATGCTTAACCTAAAACATACGGTTGGATCTTAGAATTCTATCTTGGAATTTATTGTGACCATTGATCTTAAAAGATTATAAAATAGCCAAACCTACTCTCACCAACTCCAATCTTATCTCTCCAGCCGCCATCTCTCTCCCACTTTCTCTCATTATCATCTCTTTTCCCTACTCTCTCACAAACAATTAAACCAACTACCTCTAATCTCTCTAGCAATCTTCTTCTCTCTGTTTTTTTTATCTATTTTCTATGGGTCGTCCTCCTCATTCCACGCTTGAGAAAGAAGAATCACAAAATGGTTTAGATGAAAACAAGTAAAAAAAGCTAGATCTACAATTCTAGCTTACAAAATTGGTTATCTTACCTTTGTGTTTTCCTAATCTAATCTCTTATTCTTTTTTTTTTTTTTTTTTTTGTGTGAATTAAATGATAAAATTAGGAGTTTAAATCTATTTAGTTGTAAACAATTGATAAAAATTCAAATTTGGATCTCTTTCCTTCCTGATTTTTGGATCTGTTGGTTTGACAAAGTTAAGTTTCAATACAAAGGTGCAAACCGATAAGGCGAACCGAACCGAACCGTAAAATCGGTTCTGTTTAAATTCGGTTTCTCAACTACCACAGTTCGGTTTCGGTTCTAATTGTTGAAAACCGACCATCTCGATTCGGCTCGTAATTTGACCATGAACCGGACCGAACCAGACCGTGAACACCCCTAGTTTGAGCCATTTTAGCACTCTGAAATAAAAAGACACGTGCAATATTTTCTCTATGGGAGACTAGGAAGGCTCAAGAATTTTCAATACTCTTGCCTCCTAGATTAGATGGGGAGTTATGTTAATTCAGAGCTTATTTCGCCAATTTGAAGTCGTTAAAAAGAATGGAGCTGTTTCTCGCTCCATATACTTATGAAGATTTTATCGCTTTGCAAGAAGCGAGATATCTTTTTTCAATAATGGAGTTTGCCAAGGTGTTGCTTTCAAGGATTTATTTGGTAGATGCTACCATCCAACAGTTTCAATTCCCAATCAACCAAACTGCGTAGTCAAGTTCAACTTCGGCCCTGAATTTGAATTTTTTTCCCGAGAAATTTGGTGGCGTCCGATACCTACACCCATGATTGAAACAGTGTGAAATGGAGACGAATGGTTTACTTTTCACAGAATAATAGAAGTGATGACAATGAAAGAGAAGTTAAAAAAAAAGTCCTACATGACATTATCTCGAAAGCAATAATGGTTTTTCATCTCTAATTTAAACCATTGGATAAACTCAATCTGATGATCAAGAAATTGAATAAAATTTGAGTCTAAAAAATCTGAGTCCCAAAAATCTCAATTGGAACACCAAACTATTTCGAGGTTTAGCTCCTCTTTAATGCTCGTCATTCATCTAAAATGGCACTTCAAAAATATGACGTGGACCGCATGGTAAAAATAAGCACACCCTTAATTCTTGGAGACTTTTAGCATAGACTGATAGACAGGTGGAGTAAAACCAACGAAGTCTTGCTAAACGTTGAAATGCTCCATTCAAATTGTAATACAAAATTACAAATGTTCAAAAAGCATGTCGGCAAACCAAATACATAATTATTGGCCATAGCCGTTGATATATATATATATATATATATTTATTTATTTATTTATTAAAGTGAACATCAACAACGAACCAAGATCCATGGACGAGGACAAAGTGACGAACAGATCGAACACGTTTCATACCATCATTCAATGTGTTTGACCAGTTCAGAAACAACCATTCCACGGCCTTAAAGCTTCCACTTCGGGTGGTGTAATTGCACTTGACCCGTAACCGAAACTGACATTCACTACTTATTAACTACAAAAATAGTTAGTAAACTGGTACCCGTTTCAATAATAATGACAAATAGATTAATTTGTAGTAACAAAACTGCATACTATTGTAGATTATTCACTGAAGAAATAAAACATAACAGCTTCTCGACATAATCTTGCATGTTGGATAATGGAAAAGCTCAACAACCTAAATAAACTCGGGTTTGGGTGGTGCGGGCTCGGGTACGGGGCAGGCATTTCTGATAGCAGTGAGTTCATAAGGCGAAACATCAGTACCAAGCCATTGCTCCACAGTGAATAATTGTTGGGCACATGGTATATGGGCACCCGTTGATGTAACTTCAACATAGTTAACGTACCACCCATGATGAGCACCCGATCCATCAGATGTGAGGTTCAGGGCGCATACTGGTGCATCTAAGCATTTACCACGTCCACTGAATATATCTAAGTTACCTCTTTCGAAGTAGTTGTAATCTGGACCCATTAGTCCACCCCATGTCTCGATATTTGTAATATTAATCGAATTTCCAGATGAATCTGAGAGTGATAAGCTGATTATGGAATCTGTTCCAGCTTTCCAGATTGAACCTGTTCTTATGTATGTTGTGTACACACAATCATCCTGCACAATTAAAGAAAATCAGAGAAATGGAGTTGTGATTTATAATGTGTTTTGATGAAAATAATGATGTTTACTTACAGATGATTGAGCGATCATGGCAAAAGAGATGAGAAGAGAGAGAATGAAGTAAAAGAGATGGTTGACTCTGATGCCCATGTTTGTGGTGACTGGAGAGTGTTGTCTTTGTGTGACTGGGATCTGATATGTTTTTGTATATTTATACTGTGAAACACACTGTGCTGCGTTGCGGTTCTTAAGATTTTATCCATGTGAAATAAATGGGATATGTACGGCGCTAAAGAGTGCATATCCATGTGAATATCCTGAATTCCTGATGGAAGCAGTATTCATGTAGTCCGTCGATAATATTTATTTTGAACAATTTAAGAATGGATCCAATATTCGAGATAGAGACTTAGAGCTCGATATGTTTAGCTTGGACTCCATTTTTAAACGAATTTTACACTCTTACCTAGTAATCACTCTATTTAAGTTTGTTAGAGTTTTTGTAAGCCGTGAGTCCGTAACAGGTTGGACACGTAGCCAGCCGAGACTAACTAAGCCGAACTCTCTTCTCTCTCAACTTTCTTCTCTATTAACAATAATAAAATTTCACTAAGTTAAGGCTATCCATATTACAACATGAAGCCACGAACAAGCTTCAAGTAAAAAGCGAGCCAAACCCTGACTTAAACTAGAAGAGCGTGGTTAGTTTACTGAAATGGTAAGAATGGATAGCTATATCTGTTTTCCGATGCTTCAAAATTCTAGACATTTGAAAAACATGAAGAGTTCATTCCATTTGCGATTGTGATGGTCACTTGAAATCCCTAATCTTCATCAAACTTGATCTTATTTGGAGTACGTTGAATGCTACCAACCTGTAAAACAAGACATTCCAGTTGCTAAGATTAAAATGATACCATCAAGAGAGTCAGATAAAAAGCAAAAATAGAGATTCTGAGTTTGTCTATTTGGATTCTCTCCCCCCCAAATTGGAGAGAAACTCCAAACAATTGCAAGGCAATACATCATCTGAGAGCTTATATATGAACTTAAGCCACATGGTTCGTCTGTCATGAATATATCAGTTATCAGAAACCAAGCCTTCTAATTAGAAGTACAAAAGTTTTTCTTTACTGATCTATTCACTCTTGCTCTAGCATCAAAAAGTACAGACGAGCTCAAAGAGTATCGAGTTGTTGATGATGATACTTGTGTACTTTGCTGGAGTAAAGAGAACTCTTTAGGAGTGAGATCAGTCTTCAGATAAACCCAACGGCTCAGCAGAGGAAGAACTCACATTTCAACGAATTTAAATTTAATACTGTCAAAGTGACAATTAACATAGGAAAATTGCAGTACTTAATAGGGTCTAGACTTGAGATAAAAATTAGCCCCACTGCTGATGCAGCAACTGCCTCTTATGACATAGACGCAGGAACGCCGCCCATGATAGGGTATAAGCTTGACATAAAAAGTATCCACAACCACAATATATCGGGAAATATCAGTAATGTGTATTGGAAAATCAGTGGTCTGATGTATTGACATTTTGGGCCTTGCTATAGTTTATTAGTGTCATGTCAATCTTCTATGCATCTTGCCTCCCGTTCTCTTTTATACAGGTAAAAGACTAAATTTCGGTCTGTAACTCCCTACATTATAGTATTAGACAATACAAAATAGTTCCAGTCTCATTCACCCAACAGTAAGCTGGGGCAAAGTGGATTATACTTCAAAGCTTAAACTATGAACTTGAGCAGCAGACAGGGACTACGATAAACACCAATAAAATAAATGTGCTGACTTAGACTGCAGAACTATTCAAGTAAATCAACGAAAAACAACTCACAGGCTAAGGTCACGAACTCTTAAATACAGAAATGATTATTCAGGTGAAAAAAACAGGGAAGAGTCAAAGAATGAAGTTCAAAGTTTAAACTATTAGGTTCATTATTTTGCTCTCTCATCTGCAAGACATCAACAATGAGACTAGCCAATACTCTACTAATTCTCACCGGCAAGCTTGAGCAAACTAAGTGAAAACGTAAAGATCAAATGAGTCAAAACGTTAGCAAGACTTTTAGATGACGGGGAAATAATGGAAACAGGAAAAGGTTATGCCCTTACAATTTCTGGTGGAACATAATCAAAACCAGCAGCCACAATCTTGTGACGCCGCTTCTTGTCTCGTTTTAAGACTCCCTCCACCAACTTCCTGTGTTCTTCCACGGTTCTTTCCTAATTGTATATGAAGCCAGAGAAATATATCAAAACAATTATAATTGATGTAAATTTCCGTATTGCTTTCTTTGCAGTACTTTGTTTAACTAAATGCCAAAGTAGGTAAATCATTCATGACTGTGATACCTTGTTATGCCTCTTTCTTGCAATTTCAGTCCAGTTTAATGGGGTCTTATACGATTAACACCCTTCCATCTAGAAATATATGTATCATAAGTAGTCTCTTTCAAAGAACATAACTGAATTTGGATTTAACAAGAGAAATTTGTGGAACAATATTAACATGAATGGCTCACAATTTCGGATGAACTCGCTCTGGGGGAATAAGATGAACTTGCACCATGTGCTCAAATAATAAATAGATATGCATACAATCAACAACAATCTTTGCCACCTGCACTTGCCAACCAGTAGTAATCAGATAAAGAATGCCTGGAAATATGATTGAGCATTTTAAAGCAATACTTCAAATAAGCACAAGTACAACCTCAGGAGACATAAACTCGATGAAGCCAAAATGCTTAGACTTTCCTGTCTGAAAAACACCAAATGAAAAATTAGAAGTTAAAAATCAAGAGGAAGAGAAATGTTCGCTTGCAAAGTAATGTTAGCAGTACAATACTACAGTTCCTTAACACAGCTACACCACCATAGACAGAAGAAGTACGACTCAAATACAATGATCTATTAAATATTTCAATCACTGCTATCAAGCCTTTCATATGCCTCACACACAAGATACTGCTGAAGATATATGGAACACTGAAGTACTATTTCTGCATCTCCCTGACCAAATCCATCCACTTTGGGACTGTTCGTTAAAGTTTTACTCAATAAACTATAAAACATGAACTACATATGTACATCGTGTCAAACGAAGTAACCAGTTAACACAAAATTGCTAACACTGAATCACGACACATAATAACCACTAGAAAAAGTTAATATCAATTGAACTATATATCTAAACATAAGCACCAATAAAGTTGTATTACAACATCAATACAATCACATTTGGGAGCTTAAAAAAAAACACTAACCTTCTTACCACGGGCAATTCTCAAGTTCTTAATATCACCAAATTGTTTAAAAAATTCTGCAAGAGATTCACATTTAAAATACAAATCTTTTACATCGGCTTGTAAGCAAGTTTTCCACCACCCCAAATAAAATTAACATAGCTATACCTCGCATCTCGGTCTCATAGAATCCATGAGGTATTCGACCAATATATAAAACAGTTGCAATGTTCTCGGATGGTTCTGTTTGATTTGGAAGCTTTCGTGGTGGTCCACCTGTCAATGTCTTAAGTTCAAAACAGTTAAACAAAAACATAAATTTAGTTCAGAAGAAAATGAGGAAACAAAAGTCTACCAAGAAATCAGCTGATGTTTCGTTTTTACGAGCGGAAATAAATGAGAGAGAAGTTGCTTTCCTTTTGTCTGTCGGCCGAGATTTGCTGAAGTTATTCCGCCGTTGTCGGCCGAGAGGAACTAGAAAGTAACTCGTGTATAGAGTTATCAGGTTTTAGGTGGGGTTTGATCCAGTGGACCAGTTTTTAAAATTGTGAACCAAACAACTAGAAAACACATTCTTCAAAAATGGATTCTGGCAAATTAGGTTCTGGATTTTCTCGAGAATCAAAATTCGTTGAACCAAACACAGCCATTATGTTTACATCGGCGATGATCCTTTCCAGCTCAAAGGTGTATGCCAGCTCATCTCTTAGATGTACGTCTTGCTTATTGGGAAAAATCTTGATTGACTTGCGTCAAATGTATATGCAGCAGTTGTTATTTTTGTTGGACATTCTGGAGTGGAGGAAATTTGTTTCCTTAAAGTATGCAAGGTAAATATGGGACGTATGTTGTTAGAGTAATGCTTTTCTAGTCCCTACTCTCTAGTCATTAGTTCAATGCAATGTCTGATACACAAGAGACTTTTATCAAATTGACAGTAAATTCAACGTGTAGAGCTTGTTTTGGATGTTCATTTTATGTAATGTGGAAATCGGGATTCAGGCTCTCAGTGTGTTGGTTCATTTTCCCATTCATTGTTACCGTTGTTTTTGAGTCTCTTTGTATGTGCAATGTGCTCTTTGCCTTCTTCCACAAACCGTTGCATCTTCATAGGTGTTTTTCAGTTTACCTGCATCTCTTTTTTTGTTCAAGTTATAGCTTGCTTATTAAACAGCATCTCTATAGTTATATTTCTATATGTTGCTGATTGCTGTCCATACTCCTTGGAGGATTTTATCACAGTGACAGTGAATTCTACATGTTGGTTAATTGTCAGATTCTGTTAGAATTTCTGTGAGGAAGAAACTTATAGTGGGATACCGAGGTCAATCTTACTCTGTTACTCATTGAGGAACCAAGACTGGTGATGTCACACAAAAAAAGTCAACTTGAGTTTTTTTATTATGTATGGGGGAGGGGGGGAGACCCTAATTGCGTGTTTTTTTGTGTGTACTTGGAGGGAGACCCTAATTGCCTATCTAGTAGGGGGGAATCCTAATTGCTCATTTAGGAGAGGGGAGGGGGTAACACTAAGGGGGGGGACACTAACTAATCCTTGAAGAAATTCTATTTCTTCAATGATTAGTTAGTGTCCCCCCATATTGATTGTAGGATTGGATGAGAATTTCTTCAAAGATTAGTTAGTGTTACCCCCGGCTAGGAGAGGAGTTCACCACTGTCAGAATTCATTTTTGAATTGAGAATTCATAAACCTAATTTAGGGTAGGGCTTCAAGTTGGTGAGTACACTAAACATGGAAATCCTAAACCCTTAGCCCAACTGATGCTGCTTGAGCTGTTGATGCCAATCTTTCTGGCAAGAAGCAAATTGATTATCTTCAGCTTGGCTTGGTTTCTTAGAGCATCTTTGGGAGTGATACGCAAAAAACACCAAATTTTTTAACCAAACCAAATATCAAACCAAACTTACACCAACAACCTTCAGGAGCGATATCAAAAAATTGACATCAAATGCCGCAGTTTTGGATAAACCACGCCATATAGTCCACGCTGCTTTCGCAAAACCGCGCCATAGACGCCCACCACAGAAGCCCAAGTCCACGCAGTTTTCCAGAAATCGCGGGGTGTGTGTGCAAAACCGCACCATAGACGCCCACCACAGAAGCTCAAGTCCACGCGGTTTTCCAGAAACCGCGCGGTGTGTCGCACACTGCGTGCTATCATCTTTTAACCCCGTGTTTCCTGTGTGGCTCTCTTCATTTAGAGCACGCGGTGTTGTAAAAACCACATGATTTTCGCAAAACCGTGTCATTCAAGCCCACACTCTAGCCCAAGCCCATGCGGTGTTCGAAACACCGCGCGGTTTTTCCAAAACCGCGAGAGAGATTTGATACAGCACCAAAGCAAACACCAAATTTTGGCCGATTTGGTGTTTGCTTTGGTGTGTTTTTGGTGTTTTTATCAAAAAGTGTCTCTCCTAAAGATGAAAAAACACCAAATTATTGAAAATTTAGTATTTTATGCTAGAATAGTGTCTCTCCTAAAGATGCTCTTACTCAGTAGTTAGTCCATCACCATTTGTCAGAGACTCTGCAAATTTATAAATCACAAAGGACCCTCATCCCAACTACTGCTACTTAAGCCTATGAACTTGCTAAAATATTCCACTTTACCCTATATACGTTTTTTTTAGAGCGAAAACCACCTTAAACTTGCAATGAAATTCCACTTTATCTATTCGACCCATTTCAGGCACAGGATTGCTGATCTGTGTTATTTTTTGCCTACGTGTTTTTTTTTCTATTATTCCAAAAATAAGAAAATAAGAAATGCATAAGCAAATAAAACACTTCATCCCTCACGTGCTCTTCACGTGAGATGAGTCCAACAAACTCGATCCACATCCTTCTTATCAAATCGGCTCAACTCTGTTTATCAAAAAACAAAAACAATCTACCCCAACTCTATCTTCTTCTTCAAACTTGTGCCCCAGTTTAAATCTATCATTCGATTGGGTTGATCCACCCAAACCTCCTCTTGCATATAAATTGGAAAATTTGGCGATTAAGAACACATTAGAAGGGTTGAAGAAGAAAATATCCCAATTGAAGAAGGTCGCAATTGTGTCAAAGGTCTTAACTCTTAACTTATTATTTAATATATTAAGTAGGAATGTGATGGGAGAAAGCAGAACCTTCGGTGCTACTGATAAAGCTGGAAAGGAAGAAAAAACGACAAGATATATATTGTTGTAGTAGTTTGTATATTGTAAAGTGCAATGCATGGGGCACATGGAAACATCAGCCTCATTGATGAATGTGCACCTGATAGTGGTTCCAACACTTGTGATCAGTGTTGTGCCTCCAAAACTATGGAGCACACCAACCCAATGTAACGGAAGCGAACAACCTTTATCAAACGCGGTAGAAGCAACAATCCACAACTAGGATGTATCAAATCAACTAAATAATTCCTAAACAATGTAGTAAATAATATAAATTAATCACCAATTCAAACAAATAACCAAGAAAAGAGAGACAAAGATTTACGTGGTTTAGCTTGCCCCTAATCCACAACCAAATAAAGAAATTTCTAATAGAGAGAATATTCAAAAGAGTACAATAAGCTCTCACATTGATTCCAAAGAATCCCCGAAGTTTCCCAAGAAGAAACTTACAAATCTTTATTTTTCTCTCCTCACAACAATGTTGTCTCAACTCTACAACTTTGAATGGTGTAGACAATTACCAAAAAGTTTGGGCATAAACAAATGAAGAGAAGACTCAAGTCTTTCTTCTTCCAAAGCTTTCTTGAGAGGCACCAAATCCCAAACCCTAACCACCAATTTTGTCTCCCTCTTCTCTCTTCTAAACCCTTACTTTGATTTAAAGTGTAGCTTAAATTTCGGTGGGTTCATTTCGGCAAATGGTTGCCAAAATATCAAGGCACATTAGGCCCATCCCAACAATTCTCCACCTCGGCGAAAATTTCTCAAAATCGAACCAACCAATCCATTACACCAAACCAAACCGACCAAAGCACTACACCTAAACAACCAACAAACATCAAAGAGAGAACCAACCAATCCAACCATCAATGTCCCTAAGGACCCAACAATGACTACACCACGAAGTGGTTACCTATGTACCCGGTAAAGGGATCAAGCCTTCGTAGTTCTTCCATACCCCCAAAAAAGGGGTCAATCAACAATCATGCCTATATAAATGCCCTGAAGGGTGTGAGTTCCTCAAGGGATCACCAACAAACTTCAACACAAAGGGGTCAAAAAGTACCAAATATCATCTCCACTTCCATTTCAACTAGAGAAGTTCCAATACCATCTCTCAGATCATAAGATGTTTTAATTCCATCTCTAGGATTTGGATATATTCCAATACCCCGAAATCTCGTATGGTTTCCAACAACAACAAGTGGCTTCACAGCTACAGTATACTCATGGACTTGAGTATTTTTAACGACAACAGTGACTTCTTTTCTTTCACTAGCTGCATACCCAACCAATTTCTCATAACAATGAGTGGTATCAATCTCCACCTCTTTCGATATTTTTTCCACATCCGAATCAAAATGGCTAAATGAAACAATCTTCTATTTCTTCCAAAGCCACGACTTTTCCTCCTAGTGCCATTTCCAACAACCGAACAACAAGGAGAATGATCTCCACCTGCCCCAACTACACTTCTATTTAGGAAGTACAAGCTCTCTCGTCGTGTGCCTCTCATTACTACACGTGCATCGGTAACAACCTTTAGAGTTCCGTTAGATAAAATAATTTTCAACCCACAAGACTCTAAAACACCCAATGAGATGAGATTATTTTTCAAATTAGGAATATACCTGACATCAACCAAATTTCTAATTGTTCCATCTTCTAACTTCAACCGAATTGTTCCAACTCCACCAATTTTGCATACATGGCCATTGCCTAACAAAATATCACCATCTAACTCCTGAAAGTTAGCAAACCAATCCCTATTATGACACATATGGTAGGAGCAACCCAAATCCAAAATCCACTCTGACATGAAGCAACCAATAGAAGATGTAACCGACAACGACAAATTTTCAACCACAATCTCATCTTTACAACAACGTGCACGATTCAACTTTTTCTCTGATATTTTAAGTTGTTCCACCTGTTGCATGACACATGTTCCATTGTTATCAACACGTGGGAATGGCACACGCGCATCTGAACCCGACTTTTTTATTTTTGAGACCTCACGCATCACATTTCCCCTGGTCCCTTTCTTTACAATTCCCTTTTTACCCCTGTCTCTTTAAATCCCGCTCAAACCCTTCACTTTCCCCAAAACCCAAAACCCCTCATTTTTTGTTCACATTTCCATTCTTCACTTTTCATCTTCCTAAACTCCTTCAACTTCTTCTCTACCGTTCCTTAATCTCTTAGATCGTTCTATCACCGCTCGCGTCTCTTTTTCAATCACTCCGTCGCATTGGCTACTGTGCACCTCAGGTTTGTTCTTCGCCTTCTCTCTTCCCCTCATTTATTTGCTATACTCAATTTTCGGTACTGTTCCGCACTCTTTCCTTCTTTCATAGCTTGTATTCTCCCCCATTGCTTCACGTGATCCATCTTAGTGTCAATTGTAGCATGTCGAGATCAGATTCGGTGGATACCTCCGCCACCAGATCCGATGGATCTGGGGCCTCTACTTCTAGATCTAGCCACTCCATCGTGGACAGGTCGAAATCTCCGGCCTCTGGCTCTGCCAACCCGGCCGCAGTACCATCTACCTCCCCCACCATCATATTACCGCCGCCCTAATCTAGAAGCAGTTAAAATTGCCTATGTCATCCCAAATGACGGGTTATTAGAGCACGTGACTGGCATCACCTATTTTCCACACTTGGTAAAACCGCAGCCCGGATGCCTTGTCGCGACTGTTGGCCAGATAGCAGCCGGTTTACGTTTTCCCTTAACTCTTCTCGATATCGAGGTATGCAACCATTTCAATATTCCGCCTTGTCAAGGCATAGGTAACTTCTGGCGGGTTATGTATGCCGCTAACCATTACAACGAATCCCACACTCCTAAAATCCAACTCTGTGACATAATCGCTCATTACTATGTGAAAAATAGCACCAAATTTGGAAGTGTAGGGTATCTATCCTTCTATACACATTTGCAGAAGAAGGATTTTGTTCTCCGCATTATAACTTCTGACAAGGTGTGGCACCACTATCCATTGTATGTGTCTAGAAGTTTTATTTCAGCGGACCTCCCTTCAGAAGTTTCTCTAAGGCACCTCAATTTCCTTACAAGTGGTAAGTAAAACCCTTTGATCCGCAGTGCTTCCGTATAACTTTGATTTTAATATGTCTTCTTTCTGTGACCCAGGCTGGAAACCAGATTCGCGATCTCAATTCTACGCCGGCATCTCCTCTGAAATTTTCCAAGGGCTCCGTGATCTAGGGAGTAACCAGTGTGAGGTTCTCGGCATAGACCCCGAAAAAGGCAACCCTCTTTTGCTTGACCCCTCTCTAAAAGACATAGGTAAGTACCAAGGTCTCATTTACCATTTGCAGCCCCCAAAAGAACGAAAACCCAAATCTTCTCCACTTCCCAAAAGAAAACGTAAAGCTCACCGGTCTTTCGGATATACTACCAAGATCTCCCACTCGCAAGCCGCCACCCAACGAGCTACCGCTCAATCCCACACTCCCCCTACAGATACCGCCCCCTCTTCATATTCTACTTTAGCGGATTGGGAAGACGATTTTGCGCACCCTTCTTCTCTTGTTCCTGCCACTAACATGTCCTCCAGCAAACTCAAACTCTAGGGAAGTGACTCAAAAGATGATGAGCCCACTGATGTTGCGGCCAAGAGCCCCCCAGCAAAAAAGGTCAAGACCGCGCCTCCGACCCCCTCTGAACCACCAACTGACTCGACGCGGCCCTTGGCTCCATCTCGCTGCCCTGGGAAGGATTCCCATTCGTCTGGCCCTCATTCCTCTGGCGCCGTGGAAATATGGCACCCCCAATTTAAGGCCAGAGATCGCGATATAAATATCCGCGATTCGGCCCTTGATAACCCCGCAATCGCGGCGTCTTTGTTCTTCAGCTCTCATATTCCCAGAGACCAAGCATACGGCGACTCAGGCTCATTCGCCTCTCACAGAGCATCCATCTACACCGGCTAGGAAAAGGTGTGTTTTACTTTCCCCTTTTCTGTTCTTTTCCTTATAACCCTTTCTAACAAGTATTTTTCTTAGTTGAGTCTGGATATCGGCTATGTGGTACGCAGACTGACCAACACCCTGGAATCACTAGAGGTCGCGAAATAGGAGATTAACGGCCCTGATGGGTGGAAAACCAAGCATGACAAGCTGGAGAAGGACCAAGATGATCTTCAAATCATTGTTATGAAGGCCCAAAAAGCTCTCCAGCAAGCTGAGGATAAGCACCGTGACTATGTAGTGGGAGCCACCTCCAAAATGGAGAGTCAAAGGGAGATGGATAAACTTCGCTACTTTCGGTATACCGTGGACAAGGCAGGAAGGATCACGCAGCATGATTTCGTAATCCTAGCTGAGAAGAAGATTGCCCACGAACTAAAGAACCAACTTGAAGAGTTTACTGCGGCCGGTCGTCTACTTCCCATTCCGCCTCCAATCCAAGTCCCTGATACTCAAATTTCCTCGCCATCTCTCGTTGTTCCTGAGGCGCTGCTACCCCTAGGTACTTCCAGCGCGGTCACCTCCCCAATTGAGGTGGATGATGATCCTAACACCACGGTGGAAGTGGCTGAAGTTTCTTCCCAGAAGGAGGGGGTTGAAGGGCAGTAGTGAATCATTGAAAAATGTACTTTTGTTCTTCTGAAGTTCACCACTCTAACATTACACTTTTGAATTTGTATATTTATATTCTATGCCTGGTTTTCTGGGTATGCCCAGCAGGTCCTTAACCAAATGTAGTTTGTCTTCCATTTTCACTTCACCTCCTTTAGGCTCATAGTATGAGATCACCCCTTCATTGTTCGTGTAGCGGTCATAACGCTTCTTACTTCCCATTACAGAAGGTTGAACTTATGCCCAGGACATGTTTCACAATTAATGAGGTATTAGCCCTCGATTATTTCATCCCATTGCAATTTATTGTCGCTGTGAAGCCTGACGGGGGCAACACGATTTCCCCCCAAGTTGATTTGGACCCCTATTCCGCGAAGGGCTCTTCCCCCTGTCTTTGGTTGGCTGTGAAGCCTAGTGGGGGCAACTCAATTTACACCCAAGTTGAGTTGGACACATTGTCCGCGATCATATTTCCTTATTCCATACACATGCTACCATTGGAAGAAGTGTGTTCTTTATTTCAAGGATATAATAATCACAGTACAAGATATCATTCCTCGTCTCACATATCTCTATTTAAAAGCAAGTATCTTTTCTCTCAATTGAAAAACTAAACAAGGCTTCCGTTATGAAAAAAATTCAGCATTCTTATGTTCCATGGTTTATCTATCTTTCCCCCTGCTGAAGTCTGTAGCCTGTAAGTCCCAGAAGTACCCTTCTCCATCACTACATATGGTCCCTCCCAGTTGGGACCCAGTTTGCCTTCATTCTCCTTCTTGGTGGCTGGTGTAACCCGTCGCAACACCAAATCCCCCACTTTGAAAGTTCGCGGCTTCACCCGCTTATCATATTGTCTCTGCAACCTCCGATGATACTCCTCCAGTCGTATGCGCGCTATTTCTCTTTTTTCCTCTATGAAATTCAACTCAATGGTCAAGATCCTCTCATTTTTTTCTCGATTCCACAGCTCTGGTTCTTGTCGTTTTCTTTATCATTTCCACTGGTATCAGGGCCTCTACTCCATATGCCATTGAGAATGGTGATTTATTTGTGGAGGTTCGCGGTGTTATGCGATAAGCCCATAGTACGTGATTCAATTAGTCAGCCCATGCTCCCTTCCGCTCCTCCAGCTTTCTCTTGAGATTATCCATTATGATTTTATTTGATGACTCTGCTTGTCCATTTCCTTCCGGATTGTAAGGGGCTGAGAACCCTTGCTTTACTTTGAACGCCTGAAGGAACTTTCGGACCTTCCCCCCAGTAAATTGCGTTCCATTATCCGCGATGATCGTATGTGGCAATCCAAACCTACAAATGATATTCTCCCACATAAGCTTGTTCACATTTTCTTCCTTGAGTTTTTGTAGTGCCACTCCTTCAACCCACTTAGTAAAATAGTCGGTTGCAGCTAACATAAACCTCATTTTACCGCTCGCCATGGGCAGATGTCCAACTATATCCATTGCCCACATGGCGAATGGCCACGGGCTGAACACACTATGTAACGACTCAGTTGGTGAATGTATCAGCGGTGTAAATCTCTGGCATTTTTCACATCTCTTGGCATATTATGTGACATCTCTCTTCATATGTGGCCAAAAATACCCCTGCGATATCAATCTGTGTGTGGTTGTCCGCCCAGCTGAGTGACTTCCACAATCACCTTCGTGTACCTCGGCCAAAACCTCTTGAACCTACTGCGACCCTATGCATTTTAACATTGGTCCGCTGAAACTTCTCCTATACAGATCCCCATCTAGTAAGGTGTATCTTTGACTCACCTGTTCCATTTTATGTCTCTCTTGTTTGTTTTCTATCTCTACTCCCATCAAGAAAGTTTTGATGAGCGTTATCCAACTTGGATCCTTCTTAGTGGTAAGCCAAACACCCTCTTCCTCTGTGGTACTTGGTTTACTCAATACCTTTACTTCAATAAATCGACCCTCCATCCCTGGCAGTACTGCCGCCACATAAGCCAATGCGTCGGCATGTCTATTCTCTCAGCAGTTCAAGTGGGTAAACTTAATCTTATTGAATTTGCTTGCTTTTCTTTGTAGGACCTCTAGGTATCTCACCATCCTTGGGCAGCGGGCCACAAACCCCCATTTACTTGACAAACTACCAAGTTAGAATCAGAGTAAACAGATAGTTCGCTCACCCCCAGATCTTGTGCCAAATCCAATCCTGCTATTACTGCTTTGTACTCATACTCATTATTAGAAGCTGCAAATCCCAGTTTCATCGATAACTCTAGCCTAGTGTTCTCAGGCGTTACCAAGACGACACCTATTCTGTTCCCCGTATCTGTAGCAGAGCCATCCGCGAAAACTCTCCAACCGTTCCGCGTATTCCACGGATCCAAGGGATCGTGGTTAGGTTCCCCCTCTTGTTCCATGACCATTTCCTCTCCCCACGTTAGGTCCTCGGCTGGGAACTCTACCAAAACCTCCGACATTGCTTGTGCTTTCTCTGCTGTTCTGATTTGGTACTGAATTTCATAACAACTAAGCATCACTGCCCATTTTAGCATTCTGCTTGACTTCTCTGCCTTCAACGCTTGCTTGAGAGGCAAATTTGTTATTACCACTACCGAATGAGCCTCGAAATAAGGCTTCAACTTTAGAGCAAAAAATACCAAAGCCAAAGCGTATTTCTCAATTCTGTTGTATCGGGTCTCCACGTCCAGCATGGTTTTACTCTAAAAGTAAGCTGGCTTTTCTACTTTTTCAACGACTCGAACCAAGGCTGAGCTTACCGCGTACTCCGAGACGCCCAAATACAAATACAGTTTCTCCCCCTGTTCTGGTCGCGACAGTAAAAGTGCATTTCCTAAATAAGTCTTCAACTCCTAGAAAGCTCCTTCACACTCCGCAGTCCATTGGAAGTCTAGCGTTTTCCTGAACAACCGATATAGCAGTCGGCATTTGTCCGATGATTTGGAAATAAACCTATTAAGTGCCACAACCCTCCCAGCCAACCTTTGCACTTCTTTACATTTTGAGGGGACGGCATTTCTATCAGTGATCTGATCTGTTCTGGATTCGCCTCTATACCGCGGTGTGTGACTATGTAACCCAAGAACTTTTCAGAAGCTACCCTGAAGGTGCATTTCTCGGGATTGAGTTTTAGCTTATGCGTCCGCAGCATGCGAAAAGTCTCCTGAAGACCTTCCAAGTGTTTCTCTTATGACATGCTCTTTTCCACCATATCGTCAATATATATCTCCATCCCCTTCTGAATCTTGCCTTCAAACATTTTTTCTCCTAACCACTGAAATGTAGCTCCAGCATTTTTTAAACCAAAGGGCATCCTGGTGTAACAGTAGGTGCCCCCCTCCACCACGAATGTGGTCTTTTCTTGATCTGGGCCGTACATGGCGACCTGATTATACCCCATGGACGCGTCCATGAAAGAAAACACTTTGAAACATGCAGTTCTACCTACTAACTCATCCACCCGCGGCATAGGATAACAATCTTTCGAACACTCCTTGTTCACGTCCGTAAAGTCAACACACATTCTAGCCTTGCCGTTCTTTTTTGGAACCGCGACCACATTGGACAGCCATTCCATGAATTCTACCTCCCTTATTATCCCAACCTCCTTCAGTCGTATAACCTCTTCACGAATTCCCTCAGCGTACTTGGGTCGTATGCTTCTCATCATTTGCCTAACAGGTTTAGCATATTCATTCATGTGCAAGTGATGACATGCAAACTCTGGGTCTAAACCCATGATATCCTCAATCACCCATGCAAATACATCTATATTCTCTGCCAAAAACTGCACTAGCTTACTTTTCCATTATTCCAGCAAGTCAGACCCAATTGATGTAAATTTCTCCTCATCTCCCACCCCCAAGTTCACTACCTCAATTTCATCCAAAGTTTTCGGTCCCAACGGTGGCTCGTACACTTTCGTCACCGCCGCCTCCTGTAATTGCTACGCTGATCCTTGTTCATGTGATGACCCTTCCCCTTTCGTTCCTCGGACCATACTCTTCACCGTCACCTGCTGGATGTTCTGCGCTGCCACTTGATCCCCCATTATTTTATATGTTCCCCTATTCGTGGGGAAGCGGATCACCTGGTAATATGTCGATGGAATGACCTTTATTTCATGGATCCATCTTCTCCCTAAAATTGCATTATGTTGGGAAGTAGTGTCCACCACCATAAACCGAGTGAATACAGTCGCCGGACATGCTGTTACTGGTAGTATAAACTCCCCCATGGGCTCTGTCATATTGCCGTTGAACCCATACAAATTGGTTTGAGGAGCTTTTAACTGGTTTCTGTCGATGTCCATCTCCTCCAGGGCCCCTTTAAATAGCAAATCCACTGAACTATCGCAGTCTATCAATACCCTTCTTACCAGATAATTACCTATCGCTATAGTAATTACCAAGGCATCCTCATGTGGTGAAATTACTGACTCTAAGTCTTTTGGAGTGAACATTATGTTTCCATCACCCATCGCGGTTCCACCAACTAACCGTGGTATGCTCACCACCTCATTCACCTACTGTAAACTCGCTGTTTTCCTTATCTTGTCTCGGTGTGCATTCCTTCCCAGCGCCTCTCCACTAAAGATGACATTGATAGTACCTAAAATTCTAGCCAGAGCTGGCACTCTCTCGGCCTAACGAACTTCCGCGACAAACTCTTTGAGCATCCCCTTTTCATCATTCTTTCTACTAACCACTTCAAGGCATAACATTCATTAGTGGCATGATTCCTGATTTGATGATACTCGCAAAACGGTTTCCCTTCTATCTCCCCTAGTGTACTCCGCGGCCTCTCATAATATTGTTGCCCCTTAATTAGAGGCAATATTTATTCTAAGGGTCTGTTAAGAGGAGTCTGTTCTATTTTGCGGTATGGCTTCCTCTCTTAGACATCCCTTCTGCCACGATCTCCCGATCCTCTCTGGACCTCGGTTCTCCCCTCTGTAAGATCCTCTCTCTCTTTCCTCTATTCTGCCTTTACCCTTTCGGTCATCTCTGTCAACTGCCTACACTGCCTTCCCTGACTTCTTATGTTCCTTCGCAGTCATCTGCATTATATCCTCATATCATATGTATTTTTCTACCTTTGGGTACAGAGCATGCAAAGTAGTGATTTTGATTTTAGAAACCGACTCATGAACTCTAGTTCCCGATCTCAGGCCATGCTGGAAGGCTATGACCGCTGTATATTTATCCAGATTTTCCACTCTTAGCGTCTCCTCTTTAAATCTACACAAAAACTCCCTTAATGATTCTGCGGACCTTTGTTTGATGTTGAACAGAGCCACAATATCAACCACCCTTCTCTTCTGGTGAATGAAGTGATCAACAAATGCGCGCTCCAGCTCTTCGAACTTTTTGATGCTCCGCGAAGCCAACCGGTAATATCAATCTGAGGCTCCCCCCTTAAGACTGGCGGGAAACATCATGCATCGAAGCCCATCATACTTACTCTCCTGCCATAACGGCATCTGTTGCCAAAAATGGTGCAAAATGATCAATTGGGTCTCCTTTCCCATCATATCATTCAAACCTGGGCTGGAAGAACCTCTTAGGTACTTCAGAATTCCATATTGAATCTGCCACCGGATTTTTACTAAGGCTTGCAACCTCCTTATGCGCAGCGGTCTGGTTCGCTCTTTCTGCTACGCGATTCATTTCTCTATCTTTCTCAATCATAGCCTATACTACCTCCGAAGTAATCCCAGTCATTTGTTCTGCGTCCGGAGGCGGGTACTCCTCATTCTCCCCCTCCACTTCACTACCCCGAGGATCCCCTTGCTCCGTTTCACCACGTGTAGTCTCCCTCTCCTTTCTCAACTCGTCATTCTCATTTCTTAGCCTAACTATCTCCTCCTGAAGAAGTCTGGTAGCGTCTACCGCCTCGTCTGATATTTCTTCCTCTCCTACCCTTTCCATCTCAATGATCTCAACTTCATCGACTGCTTCTCTAATTGCTCCTTTCTTAGGTCTTCCTACTCCTCTTTTTACTACAATGGCGGCCATTTTCTAACCGGTTTCCCCACAGACGACGCCAAATGTATACTCTCTAAATACAATCTATGAGATTACTAGTATTATCCTCTCTCTCTCTCTCTCTCTCTCTCTCTCTCTCTCTCTCTCTTGGTTTTCCTCTTTTCTTTTTTCTTCTCTTTTTCTTTATATCTTCTCTCCTCTTCTAACCGCTCCCTTTCGTTTGTTCATCTCTCTTCATCCTACGTTTCCTACCCCTCCACCTGTCCCTCAATATACACCGCAGTTCTCGATAGTTAGGTTTCCGCGGCTCCGATCCGGCGAACTGTCTTCTCTTCCCTATTCTGCATATGGCCCACTCGCCACCAATGACATTTTACGTCACCTACATTGACCACTACAGATCTCTCCATCTGTTGCAAACAGAAAGTGATCGTCTGCAAATAGAAGATGTGTAGGTCCAGGAGTATCTCCAATGGTCACCATATGCTTCACGAGTCCAACCTGAAAATAGTGATTAATTCTCCTGCTTAGAACATCTTCTGCCAAGTTGAAAAGGAACGGAGACAGATGGTCTCCCTGCCTCAATCCTCTTCCAGCCACAAAGAACCCACATGGTCCTCCAATTATCATAACCGAAAGCTTTGCACTGCTAAGAATAGTCTCAATCCAATCACACCATTTTTTGGAGAAGCCAAATCTCTGCATAACCTCAGCAAGGAACTCCCAGCTTAGAGTATCGAACGCTTGCGCTATGTCTAACTTCAGCCCAATGTTACCGCCCCTTCTTTTATGGTCAAGCTCATTCATCATTTCAGACGCTAAACAGATGCCCGTGGAGCTATTCCTGCCTTTGATGAAACCTAGTTGTTCACTGCTAATCAACTTGGTTGCCATTAGTTTAACCCTTAAAGACATGCAAGATTTTTGTAATAATTTTAAAAAGAAAATTACTCAGGCATACCAGTCTATAATGATTTACAGATTTGGCATTTGTTACCTTTGGTAGGAGCACTAGGAAATTTGAGTTCATACCCTGCGGCAGTTTGTTGTCTTTGAAGAAAGAGATAATGGCTTTGCTGACATCCAGTCCCACTATTTCCCAAAAAGTTTGATAAAAGGTTCCTTGAAACCCATCCGGTCCTGGTGAGTTATTGGAGTCCATGTTAAACACGGCATGTTTGACCTCTGTGAAGGTAGGTATTGCTGAGATATTTACATTATCTTCATCAGTCACACGCTTCGGTATGAGCTCCATCAGTTCAACATTGGGTATGACTGCTTGTGGCTTGTTCTTGGCTTCAAAAACTGAGACAATGTGTTGTTAGTCTTGTTGCTGCTTAAGGATGGTTCCATCACTTTTCTGAATCTCCAGGATCAAAGCTTTTTTCATTCGCAACTGATGGAGTGCATGGAAATAAGTTGTGTTCCTGTCACCTTCAAAGGCCTCACTAACGCTAGCTTTCTGCCGCCATTGTGTCACTTTTGTATCCAAAATACCATTCAGTTCCTCTTCTTTATCCAGTTCCATCTCTTGTAGCTGAACATTAAAAGGGTCCTCTTCTTGCTCTTTCATTATCCGTTCCAAATCATCTATCACACTCTTTTTCTTTTTCTTTTTCAAATCCCCAAAAGTTTTCCAGCTCCATATTTTAAGAGCTTCCTTCAACCTTTTGAGTTTTTTAATAACTTTTCTGATGGGCACATCCTCAAGGCATTCTTCCCAGCTCTGTTTCACGACCTCTTTGAGACTCTGGTGCTTTATCCATTGCTTCTTGAACCTGAAAGGGATATTGTGGGGCTTAGGAATAGTGGTGAACCATCCTACAATAAGGGAGTGGTCAGAAAATCTCCGTTGTAGGATCTTGCTTCTCCATCTTGTGGCTACATCTATCCATTTCTGATTAACTAAAATGCGATCAATTTTCTGTACCATTCTTCTATCTCCGTGTCTTTTGTTTGACCATGAAAACTTGAAGCCGAGACTTGTAGTATCCATAAGAGCATTCCCATTTATAAAATCAACAAACTCATTTATTGTTGTCTAACAAGGGAGCCTTCCCCCCTTTTCTTTCTACAGTCGAAGTAACAACATTAAAGTCCCCTGCCATTGCCCAAGCTTCAGCATTCAAACCCAGCTGCGACAATTCTTCCATAGTGCTCTTCTTTGCACATAAGGTGATATGGCATGAACCAGTGAGATAAGAAGATCACCAGTTTTAATAGTAATTTGCTGATGTGCAGTGACATATCAATGAGATTTACTACAATTCCCTTCCTCCAAAAAACCCATATATTCCCTATTTTATTGGGAATATTATTATGAACAAAGTCCTCATTGAAACCTAACCTGCAAAGAAACTCAGGAGTTCTAGTAGGCAGAGATATGAGAGGTTCAGCCAAACATATAATGTCTAGTTTATGACTAGCTATGACATCTTTCAGGTAAGTGATTGATTTTTCTTTTTTCACTCCCCTTATGTTCTAATAGCTTATATCCATTGTTGGGTTATGGAGGCGAGTTTGGCCCTTGTGGATAGAGGTGAGAGATCCTGCTCCATCCACTTGGACTTTGTTGCCTTCTTCTTTTGTGTCCTTCATGTTCCTTCTTTTTCAGCTCTCTCGATCTGTTCTACCTCCTCAGCCATGTCTACCCAACATGTAGATGCCAATAATGAGTCCGCTTCATTAAGAACTCTGAAAGTATTTTTGGGTGACTTGAATGACGTGATGGGGTCGTTCACAGCTGCAACTACCAATTGTAAATAGTGGGAATCATCAGTTGACCTTATCCCACAGCCTAGTGTGCTCACCTTCATGAAGAGTGCCACCGTTGCTTTAAAGCACCTTCATGAAGACATCCTTGTTCTCGCCACCAAACTTGGTTCTTTAAGCCCCATTTGCTTGGGTCGGGTTTATCTAATATATCAAATGATGATACAAAAATACCCTCGGATAGTTCAACCAACTACACACTAAATAATTTTGGATGCTTATTAGGCATTTAAAATTTTTTTGACATCCTTTTAAGAATTTGCTTGGGCCCCACAATCTCGGGTACCACAAAGAGTTCTAGGAGTTTGAGTAGGACTATGGACAGTGTCTACTATTTCCCCAACCTCAATATAAGCTGTGTGATGAGTGATCTCTTCCAGTTCCGAAGTTGAGTCATGAAAGATATCTCCCGGTTTTGCTGCGGATGCCTCTATAAAAAAATCTCATGATCATCCTCTGTGCCACTCGCTCCTGCATTCAAGACTTGAGTATTATTGTTCTTATTCCTTCTATTTCTTTTATTATTATTTTTCCTCTGCCTTGCCTGTTGATCAATAATTGCTACTTCTTTGCCTGTGTTACTCTCAGGCAATTGATCATTTGGTTTAGTTGCAGTGTTCCTGACTGTGTTTTCTCCATCTCTTATCCTTCTCATCACCGTACATTCATCCATTATATGACCTCCTACCTTGCAGTGAGGACAAAATTTTGGCAATTTATCCACTTCCACCTCCTGGAAAAAAGATTTGCCTTCCCCCTTCTCCACTAAGATTTTTCCAGGGATAAGCTTAGCAAGATCAATTTCAACCAGGACTAATGCAAAGAAACTGAAGTCTCGGTTTAAAGTATACTTGTCAACACCTACTGGATTCCCAAGACCCCTTGCTATAGACATCAAAATTTCATAGTCCCAGTATTGTTGTCCTAGCTTTGGAAATTTCACCCAAACTGCTGTTGTAGAAGTTCGGTGTACTACTGGATCAAAATTAGGCGTCCATTTCGAAAGTCGAAGAATTTGGTCAAAATAAGGCCTCAAGAAGGTGAAAAGGATGATCTAACATGGTGGCCTAGCTCTAAAGGAAAGTTCTCGATCAAGTCAGCTTTCCATATGCTCAAAGCTGAAGAGTGGAGAGGTTGTGACTCCACTTTCCAGCTTAAAACCATTAAAAGAATTTGGAGAGCAGAGGTGACAGCCAGAGAACTAATCTTCCTGTGGAAAATGTACATGAATATACTACCAACTGGGGAAAGAATCCAAAAGAGGATAAGAAACAAGGAAACTAGCTGTGCTTTCTGCTACCCAAAGTTGGAAGCACAGGAACATGTTTTCTTTGAATGTGAATGGGCAAGATCCATTTGGTTGGCCTCACCACTGGGGTTGAGGACTGAAGTACATGACAAGTAGAATACTAGAAGGTGGTTGGATGAGATTATGAATTGGTGCAACAACACTGACCCTATCATAGCCAGCTTAGGAGTGTATGCATGCACTCTGCTCCAGATTATATGGGATAATAGGAATCTACAGAAATTTGACAAAGTAGCAGCAGCAAAGGAGAGCATTATGACAACCACAAATATACAATGGGAGAGAAGGCTCAAGGCTTTTGACAGGGAGATTCCTAACTCTATTTTTAACTCTGTTAATACTGTTGTAGATCGAAGTAAACATAGAAGTAGTAATAGACAAACATCTAGTTCAAGTCTTAATGTGAATAGCAATGATAATGCAAAATTGCATGCCTCTACTTCAAAAAATGTCTGCCAACATCGATCTCTAGCTGGGAGACAACAACTAACTCAACCTTTGGACTGTGTAAATATTAGGTTTGATGCTGCTTTCAACAAAAGAACTAGGGAAGGAGCTGGAGCTGCTATGGCATGGAAGGAGGATGGACAACTGCTAGCTGCTGCAGTTAGAAGGTTTGCTGCTAAGTCAGCTGAAGAAAGTGAGCTACTGGCGGCAGAAGTTGTAGTTCAACTGGCAAAACACTTGGGAAGTGGAAATTTTGTTTTTGAGAGAGATAACCTCAATGTCATAAACACCTTAAAAGGCCAGGAACCCACTATAAACTGGTCTTTACATAATATTGTTAAATTGCCTCCAGTAAGTTTGTGTTTTCCTGTTTTAATTGGCTACACCGTAGTCTTAATGGGGAGGATCATGACCTTGCAAGATGGGCGGCAAGTAAGACTAATATGAGTTCTCAGCCACAGTGTTGTTCAGAGGTCAACTGTATCCCAATTTTATTATGATATATATAAAGTATGGCTTAGCAAAAAAAAAGGCCAGGTTCATCATTGTAAAACGAGTTAACCTGTTCTGACACAAGACTGGGGGACAAAAGGGTAACACCATAAGAATTAACAACACAAGATAGTTTTACAAGAAACATGCTGGTAATGAATAACAATAAACTTAAACCTGGAATGTAGATCAAATTGCTAAGATAGGAACGATTTTCATGCTCCAGCAAAGTTAGAAAGGTCCCCCAGACAAATCTACATTTATATTGACAGTTTAGATAAATACTACTTTTTACGGCGACAAGCTAAGCTCGTTTGCCTAAGGGACATGACCAGAGTTCCATGTGGTATTATTGGCCCGACTTGTGTTTTGCATCTCCTTCGTGCCTTGCCCATCATTTACCTCTGGAATTGCATGGAAGACGAACAAAAAGTGAAAAGTGAAAACCATATGGAAGAGATAGAAACTCCAGCCTTTTAAATGTGTCAGAGGATGAAATGTGCTTAAAACTGCTTGATCAAATAAAAGTTACAGAGAAAATGTGTAAGTACTAAGTACAAAAAAATATGTTACACACTATTAAACTCAACAAAAAGCACTTGGACTCTACTAGTCAAACTGCTGCCGGAGTTGCATCTCTGTTTCACTCTTCCAAGTAGAGTGCGAAGATTGCCCTTTCATCCGCTTATTCTTCTCCTTGTCTTTGACGGTGGATCCCTTCTTTTTGTCAGATTCTTTATCTGGGTCGATAGGACGATCACCACAAACTGGACAGACCATCCCTCGTGCACTGGAGTAGGTCTTGGGTATTCCACATTGTAGACACATCCTGAAACAAAATCCTTTTCATTTCAGACCATAAAAATCTGGTAGGGATGAAATTGACATTTGGGTTATATACAGGTCTTCTTCTCTAAACCATATTCCTAACATATGTCAAGATTGAAGGGCCCTGTGCCCCTGTATGGAGGCATAGAACTTTTTCACTATACTTTTTTTTTTGCATACGATAAGAAGTTTCAAAACAGTAGAAAATTCTTTGAAGGTTAAATTTTTTCTAAAGAAATAAATAAATTGTCTTAAGATTTTAGTCCCTCCATACAGGAACCTAAAAAAAGTAATACATGGCTAGAAATTCCGCAACTCCTGCCTCTTCCTTTTCCCTCCAAATGAGGTAGTGAAATACATATACAAGATGAACAATGAAAGTAGTTGCCATAGGCTTTGCCTAAAATCAAAAGTCAATGTTAAGTATTATTCAAGAGAACAGACTATAAGTCAAATGCATTTTAAAGGAACAGAACAAGTACCTCAGAAGCTCCGCAGCATCCTTAGCATCAGGATTCGTTGCAGAAACCACACGCTTCCCTTCCCCAGGTACTGTACTTGGTGAGCCTTTTTGAGATGGCACTGATGATGTGGGAGGGTGGTTTCCATCCATGTCACTCCTTACTCGCTCTCGGATTCCAACCAGTTGAGCTTTGGCCTCCAGAACTACACCTGAAACACACACAAATGGAAAACCAACAAACACCAGATTCTGAATTATCTTAATGCAATTTAAATAAATAACGTTGACAGAATCAGAATGAAAACCAAAATATGATATGAATGAACTTCTCACAAAAACACGTGATTCTGAAAAATAACACAAGAAACATCATATCCAAACAACTCAATCCGTGAACGGTGAGTCACATTTGTTGTTTCCACCATAACTTAACTGGTTCATAATCTGGTATCAGATTGTTGCTCGCTTTTCATGGTCCCACTTCTCACATTATTAATGACTTAAAGAAGCGGTCGATATGCGAAATCCTTCACAAGTTGGATTAATGGGTATTAGGGAAGTTAAAGATCCAGATAGAGTTAACTATGGCTTCCTTTGAACTAACAGTAAAAATATACCCCTCACAAAAGATAGCCTCAAATGTGCACACTTCTTAAGGAAAACCTATATCGACTGCTGTTCAAAATAAATAAACCTTTCGAAATCAAACAACTCTTAGATACAGAGTCATCCTGATAAGTAACACTCAGTATCAACTAAATAGAATGGATTAAAGTAATATATACCAGCTGGTAAATCTTGCTTCTCTCTCTGATATTTACGCCCACCACGTCTCCCTCGACTCTGGTCGACAGCATCCTCGGCTAAAACATGTTCAGCAACGCTATTATTGAGGAAGCCCGGAGGTCCTGACACCTACATAAAAAAAACACAAAAGAAACTTAAGCAAACAATTAAATAGAAGGTTACTAAATATTGTTATTTAGATAGGTACCTCAGAGAATGCATCGAAAGCGGATGGAAGAATGGAATTATTTGGCTGATTTGGATCCTCGAATCTCGAACTGTTTCTATCTGATTCTTTTTCTTCTTCTTCTTCTTCTTCGGTGTCGTCGTGGTCATCGTCATCATCTTCTTCACTTAGAAACTTTTGAAGTTTATGTAATTGTTCTTCTTCTTCGTCGGAAGAGTAGCTTTGTATGAGTGATAAGCTCATTATTATTATTTTTATTATTCTGTTTTGTCTGTTGTTTGAAAAAGGGTTTTTGGTGAGAAGAGCAAAATTTTCTGATTTGATATTTGTTTAGAAGACTTCTGGTTTCAATTTGTCAAATGGGCTAGCCCGCAATCAAGCCCTTCAAGCTTTTAAAGGGCCTGTTTCAGTTCTCAAGCCCTTTAAGCACGCCTCAACTTCTCGACCAGTTGCAACGAAATTCCCCTTCGCCAACTATATTGTTTCTTTATTAAAGTAAGTTTTGTATCAAAGTTGCAATTGATTAAAAGATCCTTGGTTAGTTGGGGGTTTTTTTTTTCTCCCTTGGTTAGGTGGTTGCGAAGTGCAAACTCCACTCATTATATATCTTAATAGAATTGTTTCCCTGTTTTTATTTATTCTAATTTGATCAAGAACGGGAATCACTTTGTTTAAGCTTTTTCGGTTTCAGTCAACTTATATATTTGATATGGTGATTTTAGAATCTGTTGTTGAGATTCGGATTGAACAATTAAACGGGAAGATGTTTGGTGGCACATCAATTGCCGTATTTGGTGCAATGTCAGTCTTCTTCACTGTAAGCGTCTACGGTCCACTTCAACATTTGACGCCTTCATCAACTCCTGCCTTTTGGCAGTGTTCATCCACATTTGGGTCCACTTCAACATTTGGCGATTCATCAACTCCTGCCTTTTGGCAGTGTTCATCCACATTTGGTGTTAAGGCCTATCAAGTGCTACTTGTAATCTCACAAGGTGTGCATTCCACATAATAATGCAAAGAGACTCTAATGCAAAACAGACGCAATACTTGCTCCGTAAAGAATATAAAATAGCGTTAGAAACCGATACTAAAATGCTTCAACAAGCTGGAAAAATAACTAAGATAGCTTACAAATATTTTGTTTGAACCAAAGTCCACACTTTCATAAACACATCTTACCAAATCACAATAAACAAAAGCATGATCTTTTAGAATAACTCAAATACAGCAAACTAAAGAAAAACAAATACAGGATCTCTCTCTACTTCTTTACAACAAATCCCACTTGGTTTTCAAGAACAAGAAGAAGAAAAAAAAATAATGCCCCACTTGAACATGAAGAAAGCAAGAAAAGTAGAAAACTATACAATTATACACACGAGACTGGTCGTAGTTTGGAATCTGCCGTATGACTTTACCCCTCTATACACAATGCCGTTTCTAAGTTTCTTACCGACCAAGAGACGAGCACAACTCTTCACCTTGAGAAAGACAATTGGCTAAAATGAATTCATCTCCAATAGATAACTTGGTTTCTTCAAAAGTGCACCCACTACCTCCCCAAAAACTCCTTCAAACACACCCAAAGCCATACCATTATCCTCCACTTGCTCTTCATTGTCATTTTTCATTACCTCATTTCCATTGGTGGGTTTAATTACAACCAACGTCGCACCCGTTACTCGCACCCCACAAGGAAGATCAATTCTAGCCGCGTGTCTCATTCTCATTCGCATAGCTGGCACTGTAGTTCTATTTCTCCACCCCACTGTCCTAACATTTCCCTCTCCCTCACTTTCTCTAAACTCACCCAATCCTTGTTTATTCATAACCACTGTTCCTTCACCTTCTCTATCTCTTAACACCAAATCTTCAATTTGTTTATGTTCTCTAATCACTTCTCTTAACAAATAATGCCTTGTTGATGCCGCAATTAACGCACTAATCGTCCACACAACTCTTAACTTCAATCCACTATTACCTTCCATATCATCTCCATTACTCTGCACACAATCTTCACCTTTCACTTCATCAATAGAACGAATAGCGAGTATAACACAAGTTTCCAAACTCTTTCCAAACTCAGCTTTCCATCTCAATACAATCCCTTTTTCTAACCGTAAATCACCAGACGGTAACTCAATTTCTAAACGTTTTATTTTCTCGAAATCTCTAAGTATTTCAGATGGTGAGCTTTGATTTCTAGGTGGAAATGATGAATTATATCGTTGTTTCGGTGATATAAGATCATGTAAAGATTGTAAAAGTGATTTGAGTACATGAAGTAGAATTGAGTCACCTGTTTCGCTAGAAACCACGCAGTCAACTTTAACGAGTATGTTTTCAGCTTGTAGAACTAATAAGTTGAATCGTTTTGTAACGGATCGGCAACGAGTTAAGGATTTTATATCAGAGAGTTTGTTGAAGATTAAAAGGATTATGTCGTCTGGGATTTGATCAAAGCCGTCGGAGAGGTGATGGGATTCGAAGTCATCGAAGGTGTTATGCATTTTGGGTTTTGGAGTATGAGAAGAAATTAAGGAATGGTTTTCAGCTTTAAGTATGATGGCTTTATAGATGGAGAATACTTTTTCAATTTTGTTGGAGAGAATAGCAGATTAAGTAGGATAAATATTTTGCTAATACAGCTCTGAGCTCCACAGTGCTCACAGGCACGACATCTGTCAAAAAAATCAATAAAATATTAAAATAGGATGATGATATCCACACTCACTATATTCCTTACTAAACGTGCACTAAACCCACCAAGCCAAAGAATTTGCACCCACTTTATCACTATACCCACAATATTTTCAAAAATCAGCCCACAAGTCTTCTCAATTAAGAGTAATAAAACCCCAAATGAAAACCAAGATAGACAAATCAAAGATATTCTTTCTCCAATTTTGTTAAATTAAGGTAATAGTAGAATAATTGGAGTGGCGTTCCATCATTTGCTTTTACTTTTTATTCTTATAGAAAACGGGTTTAATTCTTCAACAACAACAATAACCCATACAATGTTTGGTTGATAAAACATAACTACTAATCTTGATGAAAATCACCAAAGAAGACAATTACTTGCTCAACGACTTCCAAGAACTCAATTTATCAAACAAAACAATAACCCATTTACACAAAATTAACTCATTACATTATTCATTAATTATAAACTTCATATTATGATGAATATTTGATTAGATTGAAAGTTATATCAAATTCTAATCATATATAGTTGTTATCTTTGTTAGCATCAAAAAGACCCCTTGCTTGAAAAATTAAAACGTGAGATGAGGTGATTAGTGAATAGACGCGGGTGTGATCAACAATATACGGGGGCAATCTTCTATTCTTGTCCAAACAAAACAAACAATTTAAGTGGGTTGTACTGTAAGAGGAGGAGAGGCATCAATTTCTCTCTCCTCCTTTTACAGTTTTACCCGTGTACCCTTGAGTAGTGCTACACGGACCTATTTTTTAGACTTACTATTGTGATTCACTATTTGAATTTGCATTACAATACACACGGACACGTATCTCTATGTAAATCAATGGTTATCATTAGTAGGTCGATTAAGTAGGTCAAAATAGTAAGTCAGTGTATCATTATTGTGTTCCCTCCTCTCTCTCTCTCTCTTCCTCTTTCTTTTCACCTAATGTTTCCGATCGATTGAATTTTGACCGACCAATAAATCTTGCTATCTGAAATTTCTTACAAGACCAATGATTCTCATTGGTAAGAAGATAGCTGAGAAACAATTCCTTACTCGACTCCTCACTTAGAGATCCCACTGTCAACACCATTGTGATGACTTGCATTTAGAATTATATGTGGAAAATGGAACAAAAGTCACTTAAGTATTCATGAAAACAATTGAAGCAACTTATGTAGCACGTAACTTCTATTGTTCGGTTAATACCGATAACAATCGATCTCCACTACACAGATAACTTGTATTATAAAATACTACTACTCCAGACAAATTCTATTCAATACAACCTAGCTAGCATGCTCAACTCTTTAAACAACTATCAACAATAAATAATAATGTAAAGAAAAGAACAAGCATACCACAACACAAAGATATACAGTGGTTAGACCAATGGTGCCTACTTCCACAAGAGCTAATCCTTTTATAACGTGGGAAGGAAGATTACAATCACTCCTCTCAAATCTCTCCACTTTACTAGGTCACTCCTCTCTCTTTACAGGCTTTTCTCTCTGCAAATGTTTTCTTTCAATTTTGATAGCTCTCAAAATTGGGTTTCTACGCAAGACTTAGGTTTTCCAAAATAATGTTTATGTTTATATACTGCCCTTTCAAATTTGTGGTTACTGTAGTGAATTAGAATGCAAATATAGGCATGGGCACGGGCGTGCTCTCGGCAAGACCAATTCCGAGTGCGCGCGCCCTCAACAACTTGTTCGTGACTTCCAATACCAAGGGCGCGGGAGTGCCTTAAGTTTAACCCAATCTGAACACGCGCACGGTCAGACCTCTTCACGCAAATATTTACTGATTTTCTCCTTCTTCCTCATGTGAGGGATGATAACTCCAACATCTATCACCTAGAAATGCATAACTTAAAGATGTAATGATATTTTTGCAAAAAAGAAAAGAAAATATGTATTGATACAAAAGGTTGGTTAGTAAATTTTAGAAAACCAACCAATTAAATTCTCTTATAGTTCTTTTGCATACTGAAACTGCATGGTCTAATAATTGGGTGATTGGTGGCGGCTTAGTACAACAGGAAAAGAAGAACAAGGCATTTGAGCATAAAAAACAAATACCTACTTGAATGTCTTATACAAGCAGCAACCAAATCATTCTTAACCACAAATCAAAAGAACTATAATTACAAATAGCATTACGTAACAATTGGTTGAACTCATAGTTCGTGATTCCGAACGAAACTTCAGAATCCCGTCTAAAATTTCAATTTTTCAAAGAACCGGAATTTCAAATATAGAGTCGAAATATTTGAAATTCTGAAATCATTTGAAATTCCAAATCTGATAAGGGTTGAAATTTAATAAATTTCAATTTTTGAATTTATCGGAATTCCCAAAATTCTGAAATTAGTTGAACTATAATTACCAACCATAGACTCCAACTCACTATGGGCACCTTCTATTTTGTGTTCGGCAGAACCCAAAAAATATATAGATATTACAAATTTGTCATTGTCCTAAAAAAATATGTTTATTTGTGTTGGGTACCCCCAACTACATAAAGAATAACTTATTGCAACCTCTTATTGCCATTACCCTCAAAGACTCCACTTCTTTGCCTTCTCAAAAACAACAACAACAACATCTGAATTCTAAATTCTCATCTCTACAAGTGTTTGTGTCCATCATCCATTGTTAATTTGTTATTATAGCTGACTTTGAATTTTACAGTCCTGGTGAAACTACCATTCTTGTCCCCAATGTGACTTTTAACCATGAAGGATGGGAGCCAGTTTTTTGTTTTCCATCCAATAATTGACATATCTGATGCGGTAATGCTTTTCTTCTTTTATATTATGATTTGTTACCCTCAATTTGCAGAGTGGAGCAAAATATTGTATGGCTGTCGTCAATGTTAGGACCTGGGTACACCCGCCAGGCCTGGGCCTCCGCGCCCATGGGATAACTAGTACCGATATTGTCCCCCACTTAACCACCCATTGGGCTTGGGCCACATCTTGGCCATGGGTGTGGGGTTTTATCTTAAAAGGCCTCGGTACTAGTTAGTGATCTTCCCACTTTATCAACCCATGATGAACTCTTTTCTTGTTCAATGTGGGACTATTCCTTTCGGTCCACACACTCTAACAATCTCCACCTTGGACCGAACTCCAAGGGAGTACATTCGTTCATCGTCGATCACGATCCAATGCCAGAGCTCTGTGTCTGGGCCTCTAAGGGAGGGGGCTTTTTCAACCTCAACCCACCTCGGATTCCATGTTGCTACTCCACCTCGAACATCATTCCATGTTGCTAGATCCAACTCGAGTTACACCCTCTCGAATCTCTACAACATCCAGAGGCACCAATCTTCGATGTAATCAGGGCACGCCGTTAAGCAACTCCACTGAGTTCAGTTGCGGCGCTTCGGCTTGAATGATTTTTGTCTCTGATTCTCTGCATGATCAGTGCCTTTTTGTCCCTGCCGAACCATCGGCTCTGATACCAGTTGTTAGGACCTGGGTACACCCGCCAGGCCTGGGCCTCCGCCCATTGGGATAACTAGTACCGATATTGTCCCCCACTTAACCACCCATTGGGCTTGGGCCACATCTTGGCCATGGGTGTGGGGTTTTATCTTAAAAGGCCACGGTACTAGTTAGTGATCTTCCCACTTTATCAACCCATGATGAACTCCTTTCTTGTTCAATGTGGGACTATTCCTTTCGGTCCACACACTCTAACAATCTCCACACTTCCTCTGGAATCTTAATCTAGAAGGTCACACCTCAATCTAGCTACTTTCTATCCCAAATAATTTCAACTTGGAGATCACACCAAGGAAATCACCCACCCAAGACTTTGGTAGTTATCACAACAACCTCAACCAAGCAAAACCACTACTGTATCATCACAATTCATAGCAACAATAATAATGGAAGTAAATATGCAAAGAGACACAAAGATTTAGGTGGTTCGGTAAATGTTACCTACATCCACACACAAGAGCCGAGTTTCCTTTATAACAAAGATTGGAGAGTTTACAAGAGATCAAGAATCAATAAGAAGAGGCCTCACTCAAACCCTAGCTCAATAGAGCTCCCACAATCCCCTAGAAATGAATCTCTCAAAATTCTACTTCAAAACCCTAATCTATTTCCTTTATATATGTGTACATAGACAAAGGGGAAGTAAAATGGGCTTGGGCGCAATTGAGCACGAAAGCGAGCGCTTATGGGTGAGCCTTGCCCTCTTTATTTGATCATGGCGGCCCCTCTTCATCGGATCATGAAGGCCAGCCTACAGGTGGCCTTGATCGCCCTCTTCATCAGGTTCAGGAGTCGAGGGTGGCATACGGACACACCGAGCAAAAGCTTCGGCGGTTCCAACACCCAACAATCTCCCACTTGGAACCTTCGAGATTCTTCATGCACATCACATCTCAATTGTAACAACTCAATCCAAATCCAATATACTAAAGAAACACTTTCGGCTCATCCATCATGGTCTTCAAGCAAAGAAGACCCACCGGGTTGAACACAACTTCAACTTCTCGATGAGGCACGGTCTTGGTCAACATATCCGCCCGGGTTCTCACTCCCTCGGATCTTCTCAAGTGCCAAAACCTCATCCTCCAACAGATCGGATAAAATGATACCGAGGAGACCAATGTGCTTGGTCCGAATGAAAGGCGGAATTCTTGGCAAGATGTATAGCACTCACCGTCACTATGTAACACACTTCTCTCTTTGCTTCATCCCAAGCTCTTCCATCAATCCACAGAACGGATCATCTCTTTGCTTGCCTCCTCGACCACATACTCTGCTTACGTGGTAGACAAAGCAACAATCTTAAATGAATCGAGAAATCCAACTTCATCGCGGTAGCACCCACCGTAAAAGACATAACCGGTAGTGCTTCTTCTGCGATCTACTTCTCCTGCAAAATCGGCATCCACATACCCTTGCAGGTTCACAACACCCCTTCCATAACATAGACATTTCCCTGTAGTACCTCTCAGATATCTCAATATCCACTTCACGACTTCCCAATGTTGCTTGCCAGGATTAGACATAAATCTACTGACAGCTCCTACTGCTTGGGCTATATCCGGACGTGTGCAAACCATGGCATACATAAGACTTCCAATGGCGGTATGGTACCTTAGCCATGAAGTTTCTTTCCTCAACGATCTTGGGAGAGTGTTCCTTGGACAACTTGAAGTGAATCGCCAAAGGTGTGCAAACCGGGTTTCGCGACTACCCATCTTGAACCTCTTCAATACCTTCTCAATATACTTTCGGCTGAGACAACTCGAATACCTTTACGCCTATCTCTTCGATCCTCATCCCTAGAATCTGTTTTTGCACCCAAGTCCTTCATAGAGAACTCACTTGCTAACTTCTCTTTCAATCTCCCAATTTCGACATATCGAACTTCATACTAACATATCATCAACATATAGCAACAGGATGACGTAGGCTGGAGTCGAACCTCTTGAAGTAGCAACAATGGTCAGCGTTGCACTTATAGTAGCCATTTCCTTGCATGAAGTTATCAAACTTCCTGTACCACTGCCTAGGGGCTTGTTTCAAACCATACAAGCTCTTTCTGAGCCTGCATACCATATTCTCTTTACCGCTTCTTGATGAAACCCTCCGGTTCTTTGCATATAAATTTCCTCAACTAGGTCACCATGGAGGAAGGCGGTTTAACATCCAACCGCCAAGATATAAATCTTCCGCTGCAACAATACTTTCAACACCGATCGAATAGTATTCGGTTTCACCACCACGGGAGAATATCTCTGTGAAGTCAATGCCTGCTTTCTGCTGAAAACCCTTGACTACTAGCCTTGCCTTGTATCTCTGGGAACCATCATGTTCCTCTTTGACTCTAAACACCCATTTGTTCTGTAGAGCCTTCTTGCCCATGGGTAGTTTGGCTAACTCCCACGTGCCACAAGAGATGAGGGACTTCATCTCATCTTGCATAGCAAGCTCCCACTTGCTTGCATCACTCACCTCCAATGCTTCATCATAGCATTGAGGCTCGCCACCATCAGTAAGTAGCAAGTAATTCACATAGGTGGAGGGGGATATCTCGAACTTCGGTACATGTGGCTGGATGTCTTCCTTGGGGGCACGAGGTGGAGATGGACTTCGGTGGTGTAGTATCCTCATTATTCTCTGAGTCACTACTACTGTCATCCTCTGACTGTGGGGCTCCCACTATACCACGACTTACATCGAAGTCTTCCAACTCAACATACTCTGTGCCGCTCTCTGTACCCGATTCCTTGGTTTGTGCTTCATCTCTGTCCTTGTACATCACCTTCTCATTAAACACAACATCTCTACTACTAATGATTTTCCGATTTTGATCATCCCAAAAGCGATACCCAAAATCATCACCGCCATAGCCAATGAAGGTGCACTTTAGTGACTTAGCATCAAGCTTGCTTCTAGCTTGGTCACTAATGTGGACATAGGACACACAACCAAACACCTTCAAATGGGAAAGGTTCACATCCTTCCCGCTCCACACACTTCCTCCCGGAATCTTAAAATCCAAAGGCACCGATGGTCCTCTCTTGATCGGGTAAGGCTTGTGCTAACACTTTCTGCCCGAGGCTGCTTGGGCAAGCCTCGCTAGTGTACGATACACCTAGCTCTCTCTCGTTGTTCTATTCATCCGCTCTGCAACCCCATTCTGGCGAGGTGTCCCCGGCAAAGTCTTTTCCATCTTGATGCCAATGTCGAGACAGATCAAGATTCTTAAAACCCGAATCTTCATACTCTCCACCGTTGTCGGATCTCCGGCTTCTTTACTTTCAAGCTTGTCTCATTCTCAACCATGGCCTTCCAAGTCTTGAACACTTCAAATACTTCGACTTGTGTCTCAAGAAATAGACCCACACCTTCCTAGTATGGTCATCAATGAAAGTCACAAAATATGACTTTCCGCCAAGTGAAGAGACATTAGGCGGCCCCGGACATCTGTATGAATCAACTCAAGTCTTCTAGCTTTCTGAGGTCGACCCATTCTCCGAAAACTCACCCTTCGCTTTCCAAATACCACGGTTCTCCACGAAGTCAATTTCAAATCGACCGTAACTTTGGGAGTTTACCGGAAGAGTGAAGGATTTTCATTCCTTTCTCACTCATGTGACCAAGTCTCTGCGTGCCAAACATTCGGATCCTCTTTGCCATGTGCCCGCGGCAAATCGACTCACAACCATGTGCGGTCATGTAGAGAGTACCATCTTTCTTACCATTTGCAACAATCAATGAACCCTTCGAGACCTTCCAAGTATCACCGGTAAAGATCGTAACAAATCCTTCACTTGCCAATTGCCCCACGAAAATCAAATTCTTCCTCCTCAATCCGGGCGTGTCCGGCGTCCCTCAATAACCATGACGAGCCATTCATCTTGATATGCACGCCACCCTTTGCCTACAATGTCACAAGGTTGGTCATCACCGAAAGACCGTTCAAAGGTCACCTTCGTTGTAGTTCTCAAGAACTCTCGATGTGAGGTAGCATGGAAAGATCTTGGCGGAATCAAGTACCCAAGACTCCTTCTTGTGCTCCATCGAACATATCAAAGCGTCATCTACCATCTCAACAACATTAGCTTCTTGATTCTTTTTCTTGTTCTTATTAATGTTGTTGTTGTTTCTTGGTGCGGGCAATTGGGGCTATAGTGGCGGGGCCTACCACAATTATAGCACACCACTTCACTTATGTCTCGAGGTTTGTGTTCAACGCTTTGCAATTGGGAGGCTTGAGATTTCGATCTCCCCTCCACTTTTCTTACTACGACTCTGTTTGACTTTCTTCCCTTCCCTTTCGATTGCTTTCGATGCCGACCACGAAGTTGATCCCAAGATGACGGACAATCCCGTCTCCGGTTTCCTCGGTTAGTACCATACTAACAACGTGCTCAAACTTCAACTTGGTCATTCCAGCGAACACTAATAGCGCCATAGTCGCCTTCCAACTTGGAGGCAATTGTCCAAGTATCGCCAAAGCTAGCACCTCATCACTAAATGTAATCTCAACCGACTCCAATTGGTCCTTAGTTTGGTTGAATTCATTTAGGTGATCATGAAGGAGGTCCCCTCCAACATTTTCATACTAAATAGCTTGGTGATCAAATAGACTTTGTTCAAGCGTCGAGGGTTGTTCATACATCGTAGTAAGTGCCTCCATGAGAGACTTCGCCGTCTTCTCAGTCTTAATATTGAAGGCTACCGACTTCGAAAGACTCAATCGGATTGTGGCCAAGGCCTTTCTATCTTGCAAATCCCATTTATCTTGCGGAATCTCATCGGGCTTCTCACATATCAATGTTTCCATCAAATCCTTTTGATAGAGTACGTCCTCGATTTGCATCTTCCAATAGCCGAAGTTTGTTCTGTCAAACTTCTCTATCTTGTAGCTTTCCTTTTCGGTCGTCATGACTTTACTGAATCAAAAAACTTACGGTGGAGTACCTCTCAGAGAACTTTCCTCAAACACCCTGTAGCTCTGACACAGTCCTGAAGCTCTGATACCACTTGTTGGGAGATTTCACTAGAAGGTCACACCTCAATCTAGCTACTTTCTATCCCAAATGATTTCAACTTGGAGATCACACCAAGGAAATCACCCACCCAAGACTTTGGTAGTTATCACAACAACCTCAACCAAGCAAAACCACTACTGTATCATCACAATTCATAGCAACAATAATAATGGAAGTAAATATGCAAAGAGACACAAAGATTTAGGTGGTTCGGTAAATGTTACCTACATCCACACACAAGAGCCGAGTTTCCTTTATAACAAAGATTGGAGAGTTTACAAGAGATCAAGAATCAATAAGAAGAGGCCTCACTCAAACCCTAGCTCGATAGAGCTCCCACAATCCCTAGAAATGAATCTCTCAAAATTCTACTTCAAAACCCTAATCTATTTCCTTTATATATGTGTACATAGACAAAGGGGAAGTAAAATGGGCTTGGGCGCAATTTGAGCACGAAGCCAGCGCGCGCTATGGGTGGTGGCCTTGGCCCTTTTATTTGATCATGGCGAAGGCTGCGTCTGTAGGTAGGTGGCGGCCCTCTTCATCGGATCATGGCCTAGAAGGCGCTACAGTAGGTGGCCTGCGATCGCCCTCTTCATCAGGTTCAGGAGTCGAGGGTGGCATACGGACACCGGAGCAAAGCTCGACGGTTCCAACAGCCCAACAGTCAAGAGTCCAGATGTGAATATTATTGGACGTAAGTATTTTTGTTTGAATTAACTGTTTTTTTATCATCACAAACTGATGCATTATCGGAAGTCTAGATGCCTTTAGGATATGTTATTCTGGTATTTGTGGTTTATATACATAGTAGCTCACATGACGAATTTTTCATGCAGAGAACTTCATGACTGCCTACAATATAATCTTCGATCGTGAGAAGTTAGTTTTGGGTTGGGAGAAGTCTAGTTGTGAGTATCTTAGCATATTTTTCATTTGTGCTCCGCTATCTTAAATATGCAACGTTTTTGGGAATCATGACATGAGAATTTCTCTACAAATGTCAGGTTATAATATCCAGGACTCCAGTTCTCCACCAATAAAATCTCCAAACTCCACTGTTGTACCCCCAGACTACCGCTGAACCTCGTGATATTGCTCCAGGTCTCACAAAAGGAACTGGGAATGGTTCTCTGAATTTAGGGGCACCACGTTCGGTTGGCTTATGGTCTCACTTCAGTGCTATTGGATGTGTTATGTTTGCTCTGTTTCTTCCCTTCGCAGGCGTTTGAAATTTTTACTCAGGATACTTGTGCAGCGCACCGCGGTATCTTGAAAGATAGAACCATATAGTAATTTGTACTGAAAGAATTTTGGCGAAAAGCTAATTTCAAAATAGATTGTGCGTAGAAAATATTGTTGGTATAAGAGAGCGTGGGAGAATACTTGCTGGTGAAAAAAATTGGGAAAAAGTTCATCCCAAATAGATTGTGCGTAGAAATATTTGGTCGATACAATATTTCATTTCCGTATAAATATTTGGTCGATACAATATACAATATTTCATAAATTCAATTCGATTTGGTCGATACAATATACAATATACACTACTTTCACACTATTTCAATTTTAATAGATTAGGGGTAGTTGGCCGGAATTCAATTCGATTGGTCGGAAATAGTGTGAAAGTAAATCATTAAGGTAAATGGAATAGAGTGAGAAAGGGAAAGGAACGTCCAAACGTGGGTAAAAGAAGGAGAGAGAGAAAGAGAGTGTTTTAATGTTTTGTTGATTTTTCTTGGACAAGTGCCGTGGCTGCTGTGAGCACTGTGAAGCTCAGATATGTGAACAAAATATTTTTCATTAAGTAGGGGATAAAAAAAAAGTTTAAGATATTAAAATTTATGAGAGTTGACTGCTGACCTTGATGATGATGATCCACGCTTTTGCCAAATGTGGACTCCAAAGTTTTACACGTTGGACGGTACAATATTTATCTATGTGGAGTTTTATAATGAGGAAATTATATTATGCAACGCCTTTTGGAACGAGAGTTTGATTGTCGAAAATTAAGGACGCCGGTACTCGCACCTCACTTTATGGGATTGGCACCTCTTTGGCAAAAAGTAAAACAATAATAGTTATTTTTTATATATCTTTTTACACCTCACATGCTCGATAGTTCTACGGTATCGGGTTGCTGCGAGATCGCACAATCCATGGAATCGGGTTGTCACGAGATCCAATATCCCACGGTAGGGAGTTGCTGTGGAACAATTTTTTTGTGTTTTTGTGTGTTTTTTTTTTTTTTTTTTTTTTTTTTTTTTTTTTTTTTTCACTTCAAATTTTGCGTATTTAACACACACGACATATGGATACCTCATTTTATTTTTTAAAGTTTATTTATACACTCCAAGAACAACACCAAAACCATGACAAAAAAATATATGCAATCGAGGCATAATTTTGCTATATCGCAGCAAATATTTTCATATGCTATAAGAAAAACTTGTGATCAAATTAATAAAGAAAAGTTGATAATTAACACAAATAAAAACTCTATTTTAGTGAACACAACAATCTCGCGGCAATTAACTTTTTTTACAGTGGCTATTAAAAAAAAATTAAATAAAAAAAGACCCACAACAATCACCTTCCGTTGAATATGGGATCTCGTGGCAACCTGATGCCGTGGATTGTGTGATATTGCGACAACTTCTTACCGTGATTATTTTTTTATGTGATTAATAGAAGGGTGTCAGTACTTTTGAATTGGTCAAAGGGGTGCCAATTCCATAAAGTGGAGTGTCAATACCGCGACCAAAAATTAATTCTTATGCTGTGCTAAACTAAGAAATGAGGCTATGAAAGGACTAGGGCAATGTTCATTATTCCGAACGGAATATCGGAATTCCGCCTAATATTTTGGTTTTTCAAAAAATCAAAATATTAATAATTTTGAAATTTGTCAAAATTCTAAATATAATATGGATCAAAATATTATGAATTTCGGTTTTTGAATTTGTCGGAATTCCGATAATTCCAAAATCCCAAACTATGGGACTAGGTACATAGTTTACTGAAAAAAAAAATCCTAGAAAGAGGACAATAATTTTTTATGAAAAGAATAAATGGCATTGGCTGCAAAGGTTTCACTGCATATGCATCTTCACTGTTAAGAATTTGGCTGTGGAACTAGCAAACTACATACCAGTCCTGTGAATCAATCTCATTTCACATTTGCTCTATAGCTAAATTCAATTCTAAGATTCGGAAAATTTGTTTTCCTTGGTCTTATTCTTTCCATATGGATGATGCTTTGGAAGTGCTGATTTATTATACCCACACAACCTATTTGTTTTCTTGTCTAGGACCGTTGTTTTCGTGCTCTTAGCGTGCCGTTTAATTTTATGTTTTAAGAGTTAGAAGAATGAGTTAAATATTCAATATATGTCGTGAGCTAACATGTTTCAATATATTATTATTGAGAGCATCCCAAAATGTGCATCTTACTATCTTATCTGTAATCATGTCGTGTAAATTGTGATATGGATAATCTAAATTTTTTTTAGTAGAAAATCGACTTGGTTTTCATCTGCTGTGGGAGGAAAGATAAAAGACCTACGGATAACCTAAGTTCAGTGATTCAGCCACACATTCAACAAATTTTAAATTTCATTTTGCATCGGAAGATTGTGTACCCTTACCCGCGATGGCTCAAAACAAGAATACCACAGAAACAGCTAGTGCATGATTAACAATTATACAGATCGAAAACAGCTATTAAATGTTGCCAAAGCAAATGATTGACGATCAGAGAACAAAATAAGTATGACAGAACTTTTATTGATAAATTTGTTCCCAAGCCGAAGTGGTCTATACTCCTTTGTATCCTGTTATTGAGCACCCCAAAGATTTAATGTCTTTCTCTTTCGTATTTTAACAAAAGATATCACGTACTTGTCCTTCATATAAACGCCAAAAAGAGGTTTATTGTGTTAAGTTTTTTATTTATTATTATTATCATTATTTTCATAAGTAATTGTGTTAAGTAATAGGTTGTATTTTTATTAAAAAAACTAGCTAGTAATGTAGTACTGATTAATATTTATTTTCTTTACCGAAAAAAAAAGATTAATATTCATTTTCATCAAATTGTGCAGCTGTGCAAATCAGAAGATTCTTATTTCTCAAGGAGATCATTCTCTCATTCAATTAGTGCGCAATTTGTAATTCAAATAGAGATTTGTATTATCTTGAGATTCCCATGTGGCTTATAAAACTAAAACGTCTGACGAGGCATCTATAGTAGTAAAAAGAGAAACTTCTCTATTTCTGAAACTCCTACCTCCATCTTTTCTCATTTGCTTTGGCAGCTCCAATCTCCATTTTTCTATCCTATTCTACGCCATTGTCATGACCAATGAAAATCGTTGTGGCAAATAACGAAGAAGACGAAATGAAAAAGACAAAGTCGACTAAATTTGAATGCAACACTATCTATACAACTATTACTTTCATTACACAAAAATGATTACTACAAAAATATTGATATTGATCCTTGTACAAAAATTGAAGACCACCATCTCGATAACCACTTTAATTTCCTTCTTCATAAAACTAAAAGAATTGGATCTATACCACCATTTGTTTCGCATGTAAGGATACTATATGTTATGACCCACAATTTCAATCTCTTTTGGATCCTCACCTTCTTCCTATGTTTCCTTTTCTCCATTCTTTTTATCATGCGCCCTCTCTCTTATTCTTATATGTCCATCCATCCGTCCATCATTCTTATCATTTTACATTTTCGATTTCTTCCATATGGTCTTTTTTCACCTAATATCTTGTTTAGATGAGTCAATTAGGATTTCCCCCACTAGACGGGAAATTAGGGTCTCCTCTTCAAATACACAAAAAAAAAAAAACATTGTAAATCCAAATTAATTTTTTTTTTTTATTTTTTACTTGGGGTAGACCCTAATTTCCCCATCGGGTGAGGTTGGGAGGAGATCCTAATTTCCCCATCTATTGGGGGGGGGGCCTATTTGGCTCATCTAGTAGGAGATAATACTAGTTAATCCTATACTCATTAATTAAAGACCCGGGTTACCTTGGAGGCCCAATGCCCCAGTCATCTATCTCGGATCTATGGGTCTAAATAAGGTCGTAACACTAAATAAACAAAAAGTAATCATTTCGGATGATTGTTGATAAAATATCAGTTTCCAACTTACCATTGTTGCCAAAGATGTGAAAGACCAAAACTAAAACAGTGAACTTGTGGAACAGTTTCAAGTCATTGTTGCCTAGTTTTTTGGGTTGGCCCGCTTTATTTTTTAGGTTTGCTTCGTCAGATTTTCTTTTAGTCTGCATCCATAAGCTGTCCTTTTGAACGGTCATAAGCAAGGTGTGCTCTAATTCAAGGAGAGTGATCTCTCCTTATCTCAATTTTGCTTTTCTCAATTTTGGTCGGTTATTGAGCTTGACATTCATAAAAATATTAAATTATTTGAGGCCACTTGCTAATCAATCCATACAGAGAAGGATAGAATGTTATTGATCCACTAGGAAACATGTTTCTAAAAAAAAAAGTAGGAAAAAACAAGAAGACGAAAGGCGATTGATTGTTGAACTATGAACCCGTTCCATCATTGTGAAAAGTCTAATCAGGTTTAGTGTTCTGTGGACCTGTTCCATGCCTTATTCTGAAAAGTCTAATTAGGTTCTTAGGAGACTATTTGACCAAGTAAAAGGTGTCTAAGAATAGGGACTTTATTGAGCGATTGGTAGACTCCAGGTTGTCTCGACTCCAAACATGAGTTGTTCTCCTAACCCCCTCTGCCAAGGAACCCCATCTCCCCTGTCCATGCAACCTCTTCCCATGCAAGGGACTTCCTATTTTTCTCAATACCAGTGCCATCCTCTTTTCTTTCTTCATCACCCCTCCCCATCTTTCCATGGAGGAGCGGGTCTCCCCTCCCCCGAAAGCAAAATATGAACCCCCATTATTCCCCTCACCTTCAGTCTATGCAACCGATGAACCCCCATTGGCACCATTACCTAGAAGGTATGTGAAAGATGAACCCCAATTAGATGAAGGGAATGAATCACAGTTTCTACCAACACATGACAGTCAAGCAGGAACATATGTCGTTCAAGTACCTAGAGTTCAAATTTATCGTGTTCCACCCCCGGAGAATGCCATACTTGCTGAGCGCTACCGCAAGCCAACTCAAGAAAGACGCCTTTGTTCTTCATGTTTTACGAAGTGCTTCCTTTTAACCTTAATGATCGCCCTTGTACTGATTATTTGTGGAGCTATATTTTACCTCGTACTAAGGCCACAGAATCCGACATTTTCGATTGAGCGTGTCATCGTCAAAAACACGCATTCTAAACGTCAAAATCGCCTTGAGTTCTACATTACCTTGAAAGCGGATAATCCAAATGCTCAAATGAGTATTGACTATCAGATAGGTGGTAGTACCTCACTTTTCTATAAGAAGAAGGAAATTGCAGCAGGAGAGACTGCATCACTGCACCAGGACAGTAAGGAATTGAAAGATTTTGATTTAGTTCTCACTGGACCAAGCACCAAGTTGCCCAGTGAAATCGAAAAGAGCGTGAGCGGTCTAGGGAAGAATCGTAACATCCCGTTGTCTCTAACAGTGAGCATTCCAATGAAGTTGGAGCTTGGATTTATAAAATTGTGGAGCACGAAAATTGCTATTGAGTGTAATATGCAGGTCAATAGATTGTCAAAAGGTACACGTATTTTGGATCAGAAATGTGATGCTAAGGTATAATCTTAGAGGGTGTATTGGTGTTGGTGGTGGTACCCCTTTATTGTGAAGACTTTTTAAATTATTTTGTATTTTTTTTTCGTTTTTAGAAATTTACTTTGCTGTTTTTTGAACAACCGACGGATGAAACAAAAAATTAGATGAATTTACAATCTTTTAAATTTTCTTCGAGCCGGAAATGATATTATCTATGGGTGTCTTTAATAAGACCACCATCATCTTTTTCCTTTTCTATATTTTTTGTGCTACATTTTTCTGTTTCCACAAAATTTGTCATATAACAGAATTTCCTTTCAATAATGGGTAAAGCTGACATGGGGTTTGAGCATAAATTGCGACGGGGTAGAAGAATTTATTAGGCGAACCAGTGAGTCCGTTCCGCTGTACACAGTATATGAAGGGGCTTAAACTTAAGCCCAAGCGGAGCTCAAACTACTATTACAGCGCCAGACGTTTGGACGACCCATCAATGTAATTAAGACTTGAGAACTTATATGCTGCCTTCACCCATTTGGACAGCTATATTCTATATTCCCATAATGGCATAATCCCATGTCAAAGTTCTTTATAACATTCAAACGAATAGATTGATATTTGTAGGAGAAGGTTCATTATTTATGCATTGGTGAAGACTATGCGAATTATGGCTTGTCAGTATACTTCGTGTGATCATGGTAGAATGATCTATTTCCATGATTCCATCCATTCGTTGCACGAGTAATCTTGTATTTTATGTACCAATCGCAGTAAGTAGGGGTGGAATTTGAGCGGAGCCCAAACTGGACCGAGCAGTTCGGGCTTAGCTCAAGTTTGTTTATTTAATAAAATCAGGGGTGAAACAAGGATGTAATATCAAGGGGGCTAGTTTGAAGTTCATTTCTATGATATTTTTTTCTTAAGAGAACCAATCAAATCAAACCATTACATCCACTTCTTATATCAAACGAAACCACACGAATATCTATTTGAAATCATAATTAACTAACATTGTAAGCAAAAGAGTTGTCATTTTCATTATAACACTCAAAATGGACAAAAGAGTGAGTGTCGCTACTACAAACCTAGACAACTATAACAAATACATTTAAACAAAGTACAAAGTATCGCACTAGCGAAATTTTGCCTTACGTGACTTCTTAATAAATTCATCTACTATCTTATCTAAATCGACTTCTTCAGCAAACTCTCGTTCAATATAGATAGTCATACAATCGGCAAAAAATACATCTCCCATCTTGTTACGAAGTCGTGTTTTGACGATTTTCATAGCTGAAAATGCTCGTTCTGTAGTTGCCGTGAAAACAGGAAGTGTCAAGATAAAACGATCAATCTATCAATAAAAAAAATAGTGTTTTGATTTTTTTGTTTCAACTAATCCTTGATATAATTCGGAGATTGTAGATATTTTCTGAAAAAGAACATGATTAACCACATCAATCTTGTAATGTTGCAGTTGGCTTCTCAAAATATATATCTCCTGCTTAGTAAAGTCTTCACAATAAAAACAATCGGCGAGCTTGCAAATATCATAAATATCAAAAGACTTAAAAGCACCACTTGGATCCAAAGCTGAGCTAAGAAAAGGAAGCTTCATTGCTTCATCGGAAAATCTATTCTTTAACTCCAGTAACTGGTAATCTATTACAGCATTAAAAATATCGAAGTGGTAATGATGCTCAACTGTAATATAATCTCTCTGCTGACAAGAACGACCTGTACCGGCCATGTAACGAGCACCCATATTAAGCATATCAATGTTATATCTTTCGCAAAATGAAATCACATCTCTAAGGAAAGTGCCCCAACTTGATTCTCTTAGTTCTTGAAGAAGTGTTTTTGTACTTGAGACTAAACTGATAGTATTTAAGATGTCTTGAGACTTTTCTTGCAAAACTTGACACAATAAATTAGTGATTCCCATTATCTTGTGCAATAAATGCAAGAGAAAGACAAATTCAAAGTTTCTCATTACAATTAAAGCACATTTAACTTCCCCACGCATAGAGTTACTTGACCCATTCTCCATGACACTTTTAAGAACTGTACAAGTTGCACCAAACAACTCTATCAAGTTACTAACCAATTCAGAATGAGAACCCCATCGAGTATCTCCAGCTCGTTGCAAGGTGGACACTTGATTAGCTCCTCTTCCACTAATGATTTCACCACTAGCTACCAACTTATCAATCTCAATTTGTCGAGCCTCCTGTAACTCAATTTTACGCTTTGGCGAAACATGAAGATTAACTATAGAAGCCAACTTTGAGAAAAATAACCAAACATTTGACACATATTTAGAAGCCGCAACTAAGGCAAGTTGTAGACGATGTCCAAAGCAATGCATATAGTATGCATATGGACACTCCTTAAGAAACAATGTTTGCAATCCATTCCATTGACCACGCATATTGCTAGCACCATCATACCCCTGACCTCTCAGATTTGTAACAAACAAATTGTGACGAGCAAGGACATTGGATATAGCTTCTTTTAAAGTCAATGCACAAGTGTTTTTCATGTCGACAATGCCCAAAAACCGCTCTCTAACAAAACCACCACTATCAACAAATCTTATGACAATCGCCATTTGTTCTTTGTTTGAACTATCTTGTGCTTCATCGACAATGATACAAAATTTTGCATTACTAACTTCTTCACGAATCCACTTTCTCACTTTTTCAGCATATATATTCAAAAGTTAATTTTGAATTTTAGGTGAGGTATATTTGGCATTTCTCTGAGCCCCACCTATTAATTTAGCAACTTTTTCATTCAACAGCACTGCAAACTTCAACCGGGTATTCGTAAATTGAAACACGTAAACCCAGATCTTGTTCAAATGAAGAAGTCGCATCAACTTCTTGAAGCACAACACTTTGTACTTGAGGGGAATGCTCAACTTCGTTGATCACGACCGGTTGGACTTGAAGAGAAGGTTCACTTTCTTCTATCACAACCCTTTGGACTTTTGAAGGACGTTGCTCATTGCCATCAACTCTTGAAGTATCAAGATTAGGCATAAGAGTTTCATCACTTTCCGATGTAGCAGCTTTACACTTAAAAAACGATAATAGAGTTTTCTTTGGCGCTTTGTGTTGTGACATGGTAACATAAGATAGTAGATCATTATTAATAAATTGGTTCTATACATTAATATATACATACACTTCAAAGAAAAGAGATTGACTTACATAAAATCATTTGTTTTTTTCAATTTATTCTTCGAGTTCAAGTTCTAATGTAATAAACAAACACGAAATCATACAAGTATAAATAACTAGATGCTTGGTGTAATAGTGTAGACGTGTAGTAGACAGTAGTGTTATGATGTTGTAAGGTTATCCACAGCCCCACAAATCATATTTTTTTTCTATTCAACAAAGTCATACGACTATAAATTTAACCCCTAATAATAATAAAACTCATAATTGAACTAACGTCTAAGTGCTTTCAACAATTCCGCAATTCGACAATCAATGAATCAAGTGATCAACAGTGTGGAGTTGGTGCGCGCAATTCGACAATCAGAAGGTTGGTGCCGGCGTGTTGCGAGCTCAATGCCTTAATGGCTCAATGAGAGAGAGGGAAGGAACAAGCCAGGGTTTTGAAGTCTGAAAAAGTGAAAAGTCTATTTTTGTTTTTTTTTCCGCTATCCTCGTCTGTCTGTTTATGTTTCGGTAAGTCAACTTCTCATTTTTTTTTTTGATTACTAGTATATATACTTTTTTTTTAAAGGAAATTTGGGGGTTAATAGCCCCTGTTAGCCCTCTTGTTGGTCTGCCCCTGAATAAAATGAGCTAAGCTTGAGCCTATATTAAAGCTTAATAAACGAGCACGTGAAGCCCGGCTCGAGAAGCTCAAATACTATTGTCACATTGTAAAATAGCCGAATTACTTGGGCTCGACTCAAACTCGTTCATCTAGACTACGTATATAATTAATGTGACTTGCCCGAGCAAACCGTGGAGCCGTAATGGTGTCCGACATAGTTAAATGACATTTGTATCCTTTGGACAGAAAACAAGGTTTAGGTGTAGGTACGGGTATGTTTGTAAACTAGAAACTATTTATTTTGTTTTTTTCCCTGAGGTACCCACCAACCAGTTTTTGCCTCCCACTTTTTTATTATTATTATTTTTGAGTGATCTTGGACACACCCATAAAAATACTCCCATACCCCATAACTAACATAAATTTTTGCCATACCCAATAACTGCCTAAATCCAATAATATCTCTCATATATTTTTGGGTATTTTCCATAAGAGCAAAAGGATTAAAAAAAACAAAAACAAAATAACGACACGTCTATTTTCCGAGTATTTTGTACCCTTTTTTTTAGTGTAAGTTTCTTTTCGCATTCTTCTTCATCCTTTCGTTTTCGCTATATCTTCTACCCAAAAAAAAAAAAAAAAAACCACCTTTCGAGCCTTGCAAAAAGGAATTGGGTCTGTTGTATGAATTGGGCGTAGTCATTTTGGTGAATGGTGAATGGTTATTTGAAGTGGGCGCTAGTGACACGCTGAAAGTTATTCCTGGTTCAAAGGTTCCAGTTGATGGTGATGTCGTATGGGGTTCAAGTTATGTTGACAAGAGTATGGCGACTGGTAAATCTTCACCTGTTCTGAAGGAGGCTAACACTCATGTTATTGGAGGCACAATCAATATGCATGGCGCTCTTCATATAAAAGCCACAAGAGTGGGATCTAATACTGTCTTGAGTAAGATAATTTGTCTAGTTGAGGCAGCTCAAATGTCCAAAGCTCCCGTTCAGAAGTTTGCTGATTTTGTAAGTATTAATTAGTTAGTAAATTTTATAAGCATTTTGGTTGAATTTTTGGGCTCCATATTGATCCAATTCTATTATATGCTCAGTGGAAGGCTGGAAACTTTTCTCTTTCTAGTACTTGTTTGATTCATATTCTGGGTAGTATATTAGATTACTAGTACATGCTGAACTTGCATGTCACTATTCACCAGTTCCTTTTTGAATGAACGCATGATTAAAAGCGGGCATCATTGACAGTATGATAGTTTCATAGGAAAGTATTGAGAAACTTAACAGATCCGCAGTTTGAATATCCATATTGGTGATTTCATACTTCTTCTGTTAACGTTTTTAGTCTTTGTTCGACTTTGTAGTTTAATTTTCTCGATGTCATCGGTACTTTAATATAAATGTGTCACCTTATCCTTATTGTAGTTATTTTTACTTTAACAGGTCGCAAGCATTTTTGTTCCCACTGTTGTTAAGTTAGCTTTGCTAACTTTTCTGGGGTGGTAAGTTAACTTGATATAGTGTGAAAGTAGTCAACATTCACCAGCAAATAGCTTCTGTTTTGAGATTTTTTAACTTGAAGAGCAATCATGATTTTGCAGGTTGGCATTCAAGATGTGAGAGCTGAAGTGATGCCTGCTGGAAAGGCTGATATTATATGTTCATTTTAGAGGGATGGAAGCATAGTTGCAATGGTTGGTGATGGTATCAATGATTCTCCTGCCCTTGCAGTAGCTGATGTTGGGATTGCAATTGAGGCAGGGACTGATATAGCCATAGAAGCTGCTGATTATGTGTTGATGAGGAGCAACCTAGAAGATGTTATCACCGCCAGTGACCTCTCAAGGAAGACATTCTCCTGTATCCGTTGGAACTATGTTTTTGCCATTGCCATTCCTAGTTGCTGCTGGTATATTCTTTCCATTGCTAAGAATCAAGTTACCGCCTTGGGCGGCGGGGGCATGCATGGCCCTTTCATCTGTTAGTGTTGTATGATCTTCTTTACTTTTGAGAAGATATAAGAAACCCAGGCTTACTACCATACTAGAGATAACTGTAGAGTATAAGATAGTTTCAACCTCAAAAGGAAATGTAATTGAGGTTGTTTGTAGTTTTACATTGTCCATATCTGGGGTTTGCATCTGTGCGTCCCATTAATGTACATGCCTCTTGTAACATGTGTCTGTTTTCATAAAATTTTCCAATTGAGTGAGAAGGAACTAATCAAAGCATTTTTTTTGTTTTCTTCTGACTCCGTTTCTCTTTTAAAGTTCTGAGGCGATGGACAAAAGTTGGGTTGACAAGGGAGAATACAATCGGTCAGATAAAATTTTGAGACTTGAGAGCTATGAAAGAGACATTCCTAAGGTACATTGAGACTTCTCTACACTATATGATAGCCGGGTATTTAGGAATTCTTCTCCACTGTCGAGTAGGCAATTTGTAATCTCTATAGTTGCTCAATTTTGAAACACCTCCCTCATAAAAATTAGAACAAACCCTCTATTTATTAATAATTTAGAAAAGCCTCCATAATATCACTTAAATTATATAATTATTCCCAATTTCCCTCGCTAATATTAGAACAAACCATCTATTTATTAAAAATTTAGAAAAACCTCCCTAATATCACTTAAATTATATAATTATTTCCAATACAATTACCAATTACAATTAGAATCTAAAAAAATCATGTTAACTATCGAACTCAAATGACGGGTTTTAAGACTTTAAGACTTTAGAAAAAAAAAAACCAATGTGCAGCATGGTTTGCATACTTGTGATACTGTGATAGGTCTGAAAGTGATACTAAAAAAACCTTAATAGTTTGGAATTGGTATGATAAGCGCAATGAATTATGACAAACCAAACATTAAAATTTTCAAGAGTAGTGCATTTATTTCACTGGAGAAGCTGAATAGCAGTCTATTATACAAATCGTGAAAAAGGGAAAACAAGATAACAACATAAGCAGAAGTAGCAAAAGTTGGTGTTTTTAGTTTTCCAGCATATGCATTTACTTCAGTGGAGTAGCTGAATTGCAACTTTACACATTCCAGGAAGGAGGGACGCTAAGATAAGAGCCGTAAACAGAACTGACAAACTTGGTGTTCAATAGTTAGATTCCTGGGCTAGCAATCCTAGCATGGAGCAGGTGACCCGGGTAGGAACTTGGTAGTTGGAGACACCACCTAGACTTGACATCTTCACCATTGCACGAGCAAATTCCCTCCTAAAAGCCGAACCATCATCAGACGCAGAGGCCTTCACCAAGCACGGTTTTACGGTCGCCATCAATTGTTGATCGATCAGCAAATAGGAGTCCTCTCCCTCTCATCAAGCTCACATAGTAGTGAGTGTCGAAACCCGACTTTTTGAGGACATGGATGGTAATAGAGTCCGGTAGTACATCATCCCTATGCCAGGTGTCGGTGGAGAGAGACGACTAGTACTATTGCTGCAATATCCTCTCAACTGAACTAGGAAATCAGTAGATTCTCCCAAGTATAATAGTCTTTTGTGTTCTCCCATTCATTAAAATTTGATTTTGAATTTTTTTCTTCATCCTCTTTGGTTGGTATTCATCCTCATTACTTTGGTATGATTGATTTAAATCAAAAGTGAGAATTTGCATATTTATTGATGAGATAAAAGAATAAGAGGTTATTGGAGAAGAAAAAAAAATGCAGTCTTTTTTTTCTACAACTGAATCACGTAAAGTAAATAACTTGTTTTAGTCAATAAATATTTTGGGTATGTCAAATAAAAAAGAAGGGTAATTTAAGAAGCTAAATGCGTCTACAATTATTTTATTTATTTATTTTAAAAGTTGGGGTACGGGAGTGTTTTGTTGGGTATGTCCAAAATCACCCTTTTTTTTTTCTATTAAAATCCCACAATTCATTTATTTTGTGGTTTTGCTCACATGCAAAACACGTGCTTATAATATATGAGCCAAGCTTGAGCCTATATAAAGCTTATATTTAATAAAAGAGCCGAGTTTGAGTCTACAATTATTTTATTTATTTATTTTAAAAGTTGGGGTACGGGAGTGTTTTGTTGGGTATGTCCAAGATCACTCTTTTTTTTTCTATTAAAATCCCACCACTCATTTATTTTGTGGTTTTGCTCACATGCAAAATATGTGCTTATAATATATGAGCTAAGCTTGAGCCTATATAAAGCTTATATTTAATAAAAGAGCCGAGTTTGAGTTTGAGCATAATAAATTCCACCCCTGCCATGACGATCTAGAGTGTGTATAATGCCGTGGAGTTATCATGGTATCCGATACAAGGGCATTTTGGTCATTTTGTATTGGTTGTTTTATTTTTTGCCATTTTGTATGGGTGAAACAGTAATTTCAACGTTATAAAATTGCTTTATTCAACGTCGTGGGCCCTTATGTTTGGAGAAAAGTAGACATGCAGTGGTAAAACAGTAATTTCAACAAAAGGAATGAGATGTTGAATAGGTGTGTCACACTTGATGCTAGTTCTATTAATGCCGGTATGCGGACCTGGAATTCAGATCGCACAGATAACGAGGTCTCCTCACTAGATTTTAGATCCCAAGGCCGTCTTGAGCCTCGACTATGTCATCTTGGGCTCCTATTTTGGACTCGGAACAATGCTGGCAACTGTTTGTAGCAATCCAAGGGTCTTTATTTTCGATAAACACTAGCAACAACGAATTAGAGTTTGAAATCTGAAGGACTTTTCTGATGACAAAGACAAAATAGCCCATTACCGAGGTCTGTCACTGTGATGTGAATGAATAGAAACGATCAACACATCTAATGGCTGCATTTAAAACAATAGTTACCAGTTAATCTCATTTCTCGATTTGTGCGTGTCATCCTTGCGCAGGGACTTGCAAATCTTATTTGTATTATTTCATTTGATCTGATGTTCCAAAAGCAGCATCAGAGTTCTGTGTATGCATATGGAAAATGTTATTACGATATTAATAGATATTGTACCTAAAATAGGAGTTATCTTATTTTAGTAGGAGTTATTTTATTTTAGGTAAGAGGATTTTGAGGAGATCGACAAAGCCTTGGAGAGCAAGGACTCTCAGCAATTCTTTGTATATATATACTTGAGGTTTTGTGAATGAAAGGGAGAGAAATTAGTGAACAATTTAACATGGTATCAAGAGCTTAGAGAGATCCTAGGGCAAATACTTATTTTTTCCTTTTTCAGTCTTTTAGCTTCCAGGAGAGATTATGGCTGACGGAGAGGGAGACCAATCAGGAGATGGCGAAAAGAAGGTAGATAGGACGTATTATCTTGGATCGAGTGATGGTCTGGAAAACATCATTACTCCTACTCAATTACGTGGTGAGAACTACGATGAATGGGCGAGGGCAATTCGCACCTCGCTAAAGGTAAAGAGGAAATTTAGCTTTGTGGAAGGGATGGAGAAACTTGAGGATTAGATCGCTGTGCATTCGATGTTGGTGTCATGGCTGACCAATACCATTGAGCCGTCCGTTCGGTCGACACTCGGAGAATATGATGATGCACAACTCCTGTGGAACAATCTCAAAAGCAAGTTTTGTGTGGTAAGTGGCACTCGTATATGTCAATTAAAGACGTCCTTGGGGGAGTGCAAGCAAGGAAAAACCGAGACTGTGGCAATTTACTTTGGTCGTTTGTCAAGAATCTGGGACGAACTAACCATATATGTGAAGGTGCCGGTTTGTAAGTGTAGAAGTTGCACGTGTAGCATAGTCACGCAGGTAGAAAAGTTGAGAGGAGAAGACTATCTACATCACTTTCTTATTGGCCTCAATGGAGCATATGCTTCAATTCGTACAAATCTGCTGGGACAAGAGCCATTGCTGCCGACGCTTAATAGAGCATATCAACAAGTGATTCAAGCGGAAAGACTGCATGGAGGAGAGTTATCCTCATCCAAGGAAGAACGAGATAGTATCATGGCCTTCTCAATTCAGCCTGATACGCGTGGCAGTGGCAAGTCTCGTTCTATGGATCCTACTGACAAGTTTTGCAATCATTGTAATAGAGAAGGCCACGACAAATCCTCTTGTTTTCAATTACACGACTTCCCCGAATGGTGGGGGGACCGGCCTCGCAGAAGTAAGGGACCAAGTCGTAGTGGAGGACGGACAGGAAGAGGAGGTGGGCGTGCAGAATCTGGTCGTGGTTGAGGATATGGTGCACCGTTTGTCAGCCCAAATAAAACTGGCGGGGCAGGAACTTCATCTGGGCAGCAGGCAACATCCTCGCAGGGGCTGGCGGATGTGATCGAAGATGCGGGTCTTGCGGGTGTTTCAGCAACACAACTGCAGCAAATTCTTGATCTTTTGAGCTTAGCCAAAACAAAAGACCGACTGTATGGTAAGAACAGTAGTTTTAGTTGGATTGTCGATACAGGAGCATCGAACCATGTGTCGTGTGACTTGTCTCTTTTGCAGAATGTGAGAAAGGTGAAACAATGTCCGGTGGGATTACCGGATGGCAACACGGCCGAAGCCGCAATGGGACAATGGAACAAGTGATAAAACGTGTGTGAAGTGACAATGGGACTGAATTTAATTGTTTGCATGATTATTTTCAAAATAATGGAATTCTTTTTAAGACTTCTTGTGTTGGGACTCCACAACAAAATGGGAGGGTTGAGAGAAAACACCAACACATTTTGAACGTGGCTCGAGCATTGCGATTTCAAGGGAACTTACCAATCAAATTTTGGGCAGAATGTGTGTTGGCAGCATGTTACTTGATTAATAGAACGCCCTCTACTTTATTGAAGACTAAATCGCCGTATGAACTGTTGTTTGGGAAAGTGCATTCTTATGAGGTTGTTCGTGTATTTGGTTGTCTTTGCTATGCTCATAATCAATGACACAAAGGTGATACATTTGCAAGTAGGAGTCGTAAGTGTGTCTTTGTTGGCTATCATTTCCGGAAGAAAGGTTGGAAATTGTATGATTTAGAAACACATGAGTATTTTGTATCAAGGGATGTGAAGTTTTTTGAGAAAGAATTTCCTTTTGCGCCACACCAACCACGGAGTGTGGTGACTCCTACGCTGGTGAACAATAAGGATGGGGCATGGAGTGAGGATGAGGGTGCCGATGAGTGTGTTATGTGTATTGAGGGGTTGGAGGCAGTGTCCACCCTCGAGAAGGGGTTTGCGGTGCAGCCCATACAGCAGTCCACACATGAGGATATGCGTGATGAGGGGCTGGAGAATACGGTGGGGGAGCAAGATGCTCTAGTTGACAGTGAGTTGAGACACGGAAAACGAGCCAAAACTCCTTCCACACGATATCGTGATTTTGTTACTCATATTGTATGAAAAATAAGTCCATCTGAGATTTCATCAGCTACTTCATCTTGCTCAGGTACGCCCTATCCTATAACATATTTTGTGAATTGTGAACATTTTTCTGTGAGACATAGGAATTTTCTTGCAGCAGTGACAGTGGGACATGAGCCAAAGCATTTTAAAGAAGCAATGAAAAACTCCGGATGGCGAGATGCGATGGGAAAGGAGATACGAGCCCTTGAAGACAATGAAACTTGGGTAATGGAGACTCTTTCACCCGGAAAGAAAGCATTAGGGAGCTTAAGAATAAATCTGATGGCAGCATAGAGCGACTCAAAGCAAGATTTGTGATCTATGACAATCATAAGGTGGAAGGAATTGACTACAACGAGACATTTGCTCCTGTGGCAAAAATGGTGACAGTTCGCACTTTTCTTGCAATTGCTGCTGTTAAAAGATGGGAGGTACATCAAATGGATGTGCATAATGCTTTCCTTCACGGTGACTTAAATGAGGAGGTTTATATGAAGGTTCCTCCAGGTTTCGAGAATACAAATCCTAACATGGTTTGCCGGTTGAAAAAGTCATTGTATGGTCTAAAACAAGCTCCCAGGTGTTGGTTTGCAAAACTGTCAACAACATTGAAGAATTATGGATTTGTGCAATCCTATTCAGATTATTCATTATTTGGGTTGTGCAGGGGAAGAACTCAGCTCAACGTGTTAGTTTATGTTGATGATTTGATTATTGCAGGGAATGACAAGGTTGCATTGACAGTTTTTAAAGATTACCTTGGCAGGTGTTTTCATATGAAGGATTTGGGAGTTTTGAAATATTTCTTATGGCTAGAGGTAGCCCGTAATCCAGAAGGAATTTTTCTTTGCCAAAGAAAATACACACTCGAGATAATTTCCGAAACGGGTTTATTGGGAGCAAAGCCTACGACATTCCCTATGGAACAAAATCACAATTTGGCACTTGCTAAGGGTGAATTTCTTGTAGATCCGGCTTCGTATAGACGACTTGTAGGGAGATTGATTTACTTGTCTGTGACGAGACCTGATCTTGCATATTCAGTTCATATTCTATCCCAATTTATGCAACAACCTCGTGAGGATCATTGGGAGGCGGCTCTCAGGGTCGTGCGATATCTGAAGAAGAGTCCGGGGCAAGGGATTTTTCTTCGTGCTGATAGTGACCTCAGTCTAGAAGGATGGTGTGACTCAGATTGGGCTAGTTGTCCACTTACGCGGTGTTCCTTGACTGGATGGTTCGTGTTACTTGGCTGTTCTCCGGTGTCGTGGAAGACCAAGAAGCAACAAACAGTGTCTAGATTGTCTGCGGAGGCTGAGTATAGATCAATGGCGGCAACAGTGTGCGAGTTGAAGTGGCTTAAACAACTTTTAGATGATTTGGGTGTGCAACATCCGAAGGGTATGAAGTTATATTGTGATAGTCAATCGGGGTTGTACATTGTTCAAAATCCAGTTTTTCACGAAAGACCTAAGCATATAGAGTCTGACTGTCATTTGGTTCGAGATGCGGTGACTGAAGGGATGATTTATCCGTCATATGTTTCTACTAGTGTTCAATTGGCAGACATCTTTACAAAAGCATTGGGGAAAGCGAAATTTGAGTTTCTACTTGGCAAGTTGGGCGTTTGAGATCTTCACGCTCCAACTTGAGGAGGGGTATTACAATATTAATAGATATTGTACCTAAAATAGGAGTTATCTTATTTTAGTATTTATATTTTAGGTAAGAGGATTTTGAGGAGATCGACAGAGCCTTAGAGAGCAAGGACTCTCGGCAATTCTTTGTATATATATACTTGAGGTTTTGTGAATGAAAGGGAGAGAAATTAGTGAACAATTTAACAAATGTGCTATTCCAAATTTTTTTACTTAACTAGTGATGACTCTACTAAAAGTAATCCCAGTTGATCGAAGTTTTTTTTTTTTTTTTTTTAGATAGTTGATTGATCGAAGTTCTTAACCTTAGATGTCAACATAACTTAGCGTTTCCAAATATGACAAGCCCACCTAAAACACTTAACGGTATTGATTAATTTGTGTCAAGGAAATGTTTTTAAGAAAACATGGTAAATAAGAAATTTCAGTTACCCATCATAACTGCGCGACTGTGTATCCAGGGCCGGCCCTAGCTTCGGTGAGTCCTTAGCGAAACTTAGAACTTGAGGCCTTTTTCCAAACCAAATTTTAAGTTAGTTACTCATTTTTCATTTGCAATTCTACACTACATAACAAGTTTTCTTTGCCTAATAGGATTGAAATTTATGCTTATTTTGATTAATTTGTATCTCATAGGTCTGATTAGACTTATCATTTATGTTTTTTTTTTTTTTTTTTTCCCGATAACCCCATCTTCTATATATAGAGATCAAAGAGCCAAAATGTTTACAGACTCCAGACACAAGGGGGGATGACTGCCCGACACTTGTTTGAGAGCCCAAGAAGCAAGGCCATGAGCCAACCCATTCCTTGCTCGACAGACCCAAGCAAAAAGAAACATCATGAAGTTTTGCCACTAAGGACTTTACAAAACATACAATAGCAGAGATATGCCAGCTTACAGATGAATTACATGCTTTAAAGCTAGCAATAACAGAAGAAGAATCGCCTTCCAAAATGACAGAAGATAGCTTCAGATGTAGGGCCAAAAGGGCTGCCACTTCAGCTCCTATAGCCTTTGCTTGTACCACATCCTTAGCATAAAACCTCCTAAAAGCAGCTCCTATGATCACACCATCTGCATTCCTGCAAATAACTCCTGCTGTTGCCTTACCATTAGTCCTGTCATAACCAGCATCAAAATTTATTTTAGTCCAAGGATCAACAGGAGGACACCAAGAACTAATAGAATCCAGAGGCAGAACATTGGGTAGAATAGGATCATTGCTGGAAAGGAAATCCTCAGAGCATTTCAATCTTGATGCTTCAGTATGCTGCAACATCTTGTTGATCTCTACTACAGACTGTTCCATCCTAGCTTTATTCCTACTAGTCCAAATCTCATAAAGGAGCAAGAGACAATAGTATCCTTTACGATTAAGAACCTCATCTTTCACCCCACACCATCCTATGAACTCATTAAGCCAATCCAAAACATTCCAGTCTAGATGTGTCCCAACATCCAACATAGCATTCGAGACATACCAAAATCTCTTAATCCAATCACATGAGAAGAACAAATGATGAGTAGTTTCCACATACTTCAGACAAAATCCACATGAAATGTCCCCCAAACTTATGCTTATGAATGATACCCCCAGTTGGTAACCCATATAAACAATTGAGAAGCAGCATCTAACTTTAATCTCTAGAGGTTTTTGATGGTAAGGGGATTAAAGGATGAGCTAGATGGGAGTTCAGACTGGTTTGAGAGAAATTTATAAGCCTGCTTAACAGTCCGACTAACCTTGTCAGAAGGCCAAATGATTTGATCAGGAATAGAATATGGTCGGATGATGATTTGATTGATAGATAAGACTATCTGATTAGGAAACAACTCTCCTAATCTATTTTGATTCCAAGAAAAATCCTCTTGGGAGATGAGATGATTGACTTTTAGGTTGATGACTTCTGGACCAGGATCTAACAAATCCTTAAGGATAAGAGGTTTGCCCAGGTGAGAAATCCATGGATCCATGAAAACAGAGATATTACTACCATCTCCCACCTTCCACAAGAACCCCTTCTTAATAAGCATCTCCAGGAAGAGTTTTCATATCTATCATCGATTCCCAAGAAGGATAAGCTGCTTTGAAAATATTAACCCACTTAGAATGTTTATCTTCCATAAGTTTCCATCCATGTTTGCTGATCAGAGCTTGATTCATCTCTCTGGACTTCCTAAACCCCAGACCTCCTTCACCCTTACTCTTACACAGTTTGTCCCAACTGAGAGTATGATAAGATCTAGAATTATCAGACCCATTCTACCAAAAATCTCTGCTAAGCTTATCTAGCTTATTTGTAATGTTGACTGGAAGAATATAGGTGCTCATGGCATATATTGGGACTACCTGCGCCACAGTTTTTATCAGAGTGGTTCTGCCTGAAGCAGAGAGGATTTTGGATTTCCAGCCACTGATTTTTCTATGCACCTTTTCTACCAGATATTCAAAGTCATTTGCTTTCTTTCTTCCCAAGAGAATAGGAGCTCCTAGATATATCTCCTTCTTATCAAACTTTCTAACTTTCCACCTTTTCATAAGCATCCTCTGATGCTTAGAAGCAACATTACCACTGAAGAAAGCTCTGGATTTATCATAGTTTACAGCTTGCCTAGAAGCTTTGCAATACTCCTCCACTACTACTCTCATATTTGCAGATTCTAAAAGATTTGCCTTACAAAAGATTAGAGAATCATCAGCATAGAAAAGATGATTAATGTCAGGGGCTTTTCTTCTAATCTTAAACCCAGAGATAAATCCTTCATCCTCTGCTTGGGCAATAAGCCTAGAGAAAGCCTCAGCAACTAAGATGAAAAGATAGGGAGAGAGAGGATCCCCTTGCCTGATACCTCTTTAAGGAAAAACTTTTTCAAGGGGGGATCCATTTAGTAAAACATTATAGGACATAGTACTGAGGCATTGCTGAATAAGTCTCTCCATTTCTCAGAGAAACCTAACCTTCCCATAATCTGATCCACAAAGCTCCATTCTACCCTATCAAAGGCTTTAGCCATGTCTAGCTTAACAGCCATCCATCCCTGTTTCTACTTCTTTAGTTTCCTCATCCTATGCATAATCTCACTAGCCAACCCAACATTGTCCCCAATAGATCTGCCTTTAACAAAAGCCCCTTGTAGAGGAGAGATAAATTTATGCAAATGAACTTTCAGCCTAGACGTCAGAATCCTAGAAATGATCTTATAAGAAAAATTACACAAACTTATTAGTTTGAATTTTGTTATATGTTCTGGGTTAGGGATTTTAGGAATGAGAGTGATGAAGGATTCATTTAGGCATGGTGAGAGTTTCCCATAGATAAAGAAATCTTTGACAGCTAGAGAGATATCAGGTCCAATAATATCCCAATATTTATGGAAGAAGACACCTTGGAAGCCATCAGGTCCAGGGGCCTTTAAGGCTCCCATATTCTTTGCAGAATTCCAAATATCCAAATCAGAAGGAACTTGTGTAAGAAGAATATTTTCATTGGATGTGATACATGAACTGAACAAATTGAGCACTTTCTCATTGGGGGGAATATTATCTGAGGTGAATATATTCTTGAAATATTGATTGACATTTTCTCCTATCCCATTCCTATCACTGTCCCAGCCTCCTTCCTCATTTCTGAGCTTTTCTATATTATTCTTTCTTCTTCTGTAAATCGTAGATAAGTGAAAAAATCTTGTATTCCTTCCACTTTCAGCCACCCAGTTAAACCCAACCTTCTGTTTCCAACAGCTCTCTTCCTTTTCTAATAAGTCTAAAGGAAACATTCCCAAATACCTCATTATTCCATTTCTTCAGCTTTTTACTAGTGAACTTCATCTTTCTATGAACAGTTAATCCAGACATTCCAACATAATTTCCAGGGGAGGAATCTTCCCAAGCATTTGTAATGGTATCTTTGCAGGAGGGATCATGAGTCCACATCTCAAAGAACCGAAAAGGTTTACTCAGAGGAGCTATAGAACCATCCAGTTTGATAGAAAGAGCTGAGTGATCAGAAGAAGCATTAGGGCAATTATGAATAGCAGCCTGAGGGAACAGCTCAAGCCAATTTGGTGTGGCTAGAGCTCTGTCCAGCCTCTCCAGAATATGATTTCCAAAGAACCGATTATTAGACTAAGTGAATTTAGGTCCTTTAAATCCCAGATCAACCAATCCAATATCATCAATCATCTCATTAAACTCATTCAAACATTTGAAATTAATCCCATTCCCCCCAGTTTTTTCATCCTCAAAGGAGATATCATTAAAGTCACCAAATAAAAGCCAAGGACCTGGAATAAGGGAAGAGAAATCACGAAGCTCATCCCAGATCCTTTTCCTAAAAGCAGCATTAGGTTCACCATAGACAAAAGAAAAAAACCAATCATCACTAGAAAGATAATTAGAAATCTTGTCTGTAATATGATTAGAGGTTGCCCCCATGATGTCAATCTGTATTCCTTCTTTCCAAAAAACAGCAAGACCCCCTTTGAGACCAACCGCAGGAACAAAACAACTACCACTGTACTTTATTCTTTTCTTAACTAATTGCAACTTTTTCTCAGAAACCTTGGTCTCAGCTAGACATATGATATCAGGACTTGAGGCCAAAATTAGGTCCTTTAGTGATCAAATTGTCGTGGAGGAACCAATTCCCCAACAATTCCAGGCTTCAATCGTCATGGAAACAGAGGCGACTGAGAAGGGTCAGTCACCGCGAACCCACCAGAGCTAGAACTGCTAGAGCTATCAGAAGACCCCTCAGATGGATCAGAACCCTTACAAAAACCAGAATAACTTGTGGATGAAGACTCCTTCTCACTGGACATTCCACCCTTACCATATGAACAGAAGCTAGGATTACTAGAATCATACTCATGAACAGAAGCTGGATTAAGGGAGCTTCCAAGAGAGAACACCGAGATTGAGCCTTTAGAAACTTCTTTTAATAAAGGATCTTTATACAGAGAACCCAGAGCATCACTATTCAGACCACCACTATTATCAGGAATGCCAATTCCTATATGACCAACAGAACTAGAAAAACCACCATCAGAACCATGAACATCACCAAGAGAACAAACATGTACAGCATTAGAAACTCCTAAAGATGGTCTAAGCAAAACCTCAGACACCACTGGATTAGCAGCAGACATACCATGTTCCACAACCCTATCACTCTCTTCTAAACATTCTAGAGGCCCTTTGCTCACTATATTCCCCTGCACAAACTGCCTTCTTATCCTTCTCCCATCTTCCTCATGGAACCTATCCATCTTCCTTTTCTCTCTGTTTATTTTAGTTGAACTCTTTGAAGCCTCCATATCCTCTTTTATCCCATCTTCCCAATGCCTATTGTTCCTTCTTTTCCATCTTGCCCTAGCAGAAGGAGGAAGCTCCTTCCCTACTGGGTATGGATTAATGTTACTACTCATCTTCTTCCTTTTTGAAACCCTTTCCTCAACCGTAAGAAATTTTGAAAACTCCAACACTCTTTTGGTTGCCAATCTATGAACCACCAACTTCTCTTCTCTAACCGAGGAGAAGTGTGTAATGAGCACATGCGCCAAATTTCCAGCTTTTTCCTTCTTCCAATGTAGCCTCGTAAGTCTCATACTCTTGTTTCTCGATAAACTCAGAGATAACTGGTTTGAAAACATGCACCTCGTCAGCAAAATTGGTTATAGCCTTAGACACATTTATAGGACCAGATGCCAGAGAATGTTTTTTGTAAAAAGGATGTTTTTGTTTTGGAGAACTAAAAGCTATCTTATGAGATTTTGAGATGGGTATTTGAGAAACAGGACAAAACAAGTGGGCTTTGTATTTCGAATGGGCTTTTGAAGGGCTAGCTTTTTCCCTCCTTGACGGGCTCAATATAGCAGATGGGCTTCTAAAACTATTAAAAGAAAAGCCCAATCCTAGACCCATATTAGAAGAAAACTGGGGATTCAAAGATGCCTTTGGGCCTGGAACCAGACCCACATCCATATGAAGAATATTGTTGCTTATCAACGGACCAGAACCCGAAACCATAGAACCTGCAGACTGCAATTCACTACCATTATTCTCCATAAAGCTAACCATAAGACAGTCAAGAGGGAACCCTTCAAAAGAGACAGAATCATCCGAGAGAACCACATTGCTAGTTGGCAAGCCAACATTTTCCTCCAAAATGCACACCATATCAGAAGAGCCATCCTTTCCAGATGTCACCCCCTCAGAAGTGGAATCATAAATTTCCACAGAATTGCATTCCATATTAGAATGACCATCTTTGCTAGATGTTAAGCCTTCAGAAAAAGAACCAAAATTTTCCACATAATTACATTACATATATGAAGAAACAGCATTGCCAGATGGCAAGCTATCATTGATAGATGCTCCAGAAAGAATAACCGAATTGTCTGCAACAAAACCTGACAACTCAGAAGGACCACCCTTGCCAGATGTCATGCTAGCATCTGTTGAATCCTCAGAAACGGTTACATCCATGTTGTGAGCAAAACCGTTAACCTTAGATGGCACCTCTCCTTCCTCCGTTATCATCAACTTCTCTACATGACTTTCTTCAACAAACCTAGAGACATACTCAGAGGAAAGATCAACAGTGGGTTGCTTTTCTTTCCTATTGTAAACATGCATTTTGAACTCCATAGGGATACATTTCCTCAAGTTTTCAGCCTTGGGATCCCATTCTAGAACTTTCCTAGACTGGATTCCAATACCAAACTTGAAAGAAGCTGCTCGAATCCTATTGGAAAAGGGAAGTACAGAAGCAGCTTTAGATTTAAACTTACCCTCTTTACCCAGTAACGGATGATGAATAAAAGCCTTACACTCCTTATAATCATGACCAATTAATCCACAACAGTAGCAAAAGATAGGAAGCTTCTCATATTTGAAGGAGATTTGAACAAATTTTTTCCCATGAAGATTGACCATAGAAGAAATAATCATCCTCCTTCTTATAGGGTACATGACTTGAACACGAGAAAAGGAGTTCCCAGCATCTGATCCTCCTACTGAATCAATCGCCACAACTAACCCAAAAGCAGAGCCTATTTTATGTATATTCTCCCATGTAGACCTTTCTAGAGGGAGACCGAAAATTTGAATCCATAATCTAAACTCTTGGAAACAATAGTTATTAGTAGGATTATTAGGAATCCATTGTTTTAAAGACATAATATACCCATGAACAGACCACGGACCATTTTCCATAACAAACCTCAACTCCTGTTCATCCTCAAAACTAAATTTGAACAAACCCTTAGATAAGAAAGTAATAGTGATTTTAGAATTAGAATTCCATGATTTAACTAATTCATTACGAATATCCATCTCATCAAATTTTCTTGAAGAGAAAAGTTTACCAATCAGAGATTTCTCCCAAAGCTTACGCTCCTTTTCATTGATAGAATCCAAATTAATCTCGTCTGGAAATCTGTTGATCTTCCACATAGCTTCCATCTGGAGATGAAGACGGTGGAGCTCATCCTCTTCACTCTCATCAGGAATAAATTCTAGATCTGGATAACTCATATTAACAGAGACTTAGAGAAAAAGGAATAGATCTGAAAAAACATGATGAAGAAAGGAAAGGAGGTCGAGAGAAGAGAGGTGATATAAAGAACAGGAATAGAGAAGAGAAAGAAGAGAGTTGCTACGCTTAGTTTTTTCTCTCAGCGTAGAGAGCTTTTTACCAATGTTAAATGTACGGTTGGTCAAACTGCAAAGATATTGCGACTAGTGAACTTCTCTATGACTTATCATTTATGGAGATATAGTATAGAGATGGAAAATTGAAAATTTAACCATTTGAAGAGGCATTTTCGGAAATTTTTTTTAACATAAGAGAAGGAGAGTTACTATCTTTTATTAGAAGACTTGTATGGGATATGTATTATGTTTTGTAGTATCCAAAAATATTTTAGTAAGATTTATTGCCTATTTAGTAGGAAATTTATGTTGGGCATAGTATGATTTTTGTGGAAATTTGAGGCCTTTTTTCACTCGAGGCCTTAGGCAATCGCCTAACCTTACGGACGAGCCGGCACGGGTGGCATCCATTCACACGAGAATCTATTTTCCTTATGCTATTAAGGTTCACTTGCATGAAAGGATGCCCGAAACGTAACTGGCCCTCCCATGGCCGTCTAGTGAGCCTTGTGTCTACCAGCAAGCACGAGAAGTACATAAAGCTAAAAGGCGTTCGTTGGTGGGGGAAATTGTTGAAGTTAGGGCAGAAGGGCGGGGCGAAGAGGACTAGATCAGAAGACAAATCCAATCCGAAGTTTACTCATATTAGTGGATAGGGAATCATTGGAAGTTCCATAATTAATGTTCAAAGGCCACTGATTTTTTTTTTCCTGCTAAAAGCTACGGTGATCGATTTTATAAATGATGAAAATAAAGGTTACAAAAACAAAGGCTACTGATTACTTCAACTAAATTTCTGTTTTTTCACCATTGATTATGTTTTGATTAGTGGCTTTAGTTTCAAATCTTATTTCTTATTTCAAGTTTCAAGATGAACTAAAACTTCTTTTATATATATTAGTAAATGGGCACGCACGTGTGTTATGTTATGAAGATGGATAATTGTTTTTGATTTTAGGGAAGAAGAAACTCTGTTTACAAAAAAACTTTACTAAAATTTTGTAGTAAAATTAATTTACTGATTTTATTTAATTTCCTAGCGAAAAGAATTGGAGGGAAAAAAAAAAGAGTACACACAAAATTGTTCAAAAGTAGATAAAAGTATGGCTTTCTTCATAAACGAACTTCGAGACCCTAAGTCTACATCCCAATGTGAGCTTCATCATCGGCCAACATAATTTTAGCTTCTCAACGCCAATAGTAAATGTATTTGAAAAGGTACTCCACATTCTGTTTTCATTTAATGGAGGATCGCTAGTACATAAGCAAATAAGTGTAACTAATTAAGGAAGACCTAAATAAAGAAGTAGAACAATAAGAGAAATATAATTGAAAACATAGTACAAAATATCAGAATATGCGTATTTATCGATATTCAATTTCTGGATATGTATCGTGGATATATCCTTCTCTTTGGAGATATTTGGCATTGTTTCACATGCAAATATCGTGGATATATCCAAAATATCAATAAATATCGTAGATATTGTAGATGTTTCTTGATATATCATGATACATTATTTATATTTATTTGAAATATAATAGTAAATATTAAATAAAATTGTTATATACATAAAATATCGCCAAATATATCTAAATATCGCAAAATATCTCAAAAATATCACAAATATTGCAAAGCTGTAAACCATTATGAGGCGATAAGAACACCACTGTTATTCAAAGCTGAAAAATATAATAGCAACATTATGCGTTGTAAACGAAAAAGTTGACTTAAACAATTAACAAATTCTATGAAAACTAAAATTACTGCATTAATCTGATTCGCATTACACTTGATACAATCAATGTCGAAAAACAATTGATCATGGTAATTAACTAACACAATTTAGAATCCTTTCAAGCCTTGATACGACTGAGATAGTGTTATCTACATATAAATGAATTACTATAGTATTTGCAGATATTGTTCTAGAGATATAAACTTGTAAACTTGTAGCCATTGTTGAATTATAGTTCGGAAAAATATGAGGTAATATTAACTATTCAACTAGCAATTTAAAGGTTTACTAACTCCATTATACATCCAGTGTTATTGGCGATTGGTATGATGGCCAGGCTCTGATGATGTCATAGGCGATTGAAAGAAAGCTTATTTCCCTCCCATTTTAGGAAACTTTCTAAAGGTATTCTCAGATCTTAAATTTTATCTCCTTTTTCTTTCCTTTTCTAGTCATTCTCTCGTCATCTCCCTTGAAAGCTTTGGATTTGCTTGTATCCAACTGTTAGTCACACTAACACCGATACAAGTTAAAAACCTCTGAATTCTTGTGAGACAACGCCAACTCCCTGGAAGTGAAAGCTTGCACCTTGTTTTTAACTCTCTTTTTCTAGCGAAGAAGAGGTTTCATCCAAGTTCTCTCTTTAACTGCTAGTGAGGGTTGGATATATGACTTTCTGTTGTTAGAGTAAGATTGAGACCATGCCGAATCATATTCAACATAGAAGGGAAACCTCAAACCCTCCCCCAACTATGTCTTGGAGTTTTTTGTTTAGTAACAATAATTCTAGTAACACAGAAGATAGCCATCTGGGATGGTTATTTGAAACAGATTTAGAACAAGAGATAGTAGATGTACCTACTGATAGTCTTGAGGAAGGTTGTGAAGTATGGAAAAACCACTTAGTGGGTTTCTTTCTATACAAAAGATTAGTTTTTCCTATTGTGAAAAGGACTTTAGAAAGAGCATGGAAAACAAAAGCTGACTACGAAATATCAACAGATAAGGATGTTTTCTTCTTCAAATTTAGAGAGGAGGAAGATAGGAAAATGGCGCTCGAAAGTGGACCTCTTTTTATTGCAGGAAGAGTGTTCATGATTAGGCCTTGGACAGGAACTGGAAACGCAGAGGAGGAATATGACTAAACACTCCCGATCTGGGTCAAGTTATGGGATGTGCCAAAACAAATATGGACTAATATAAAAGGGGTATTAGTTAATTGGAAAGCCTTATTGTTGGGATGATGCAACTAAAAAAAACAGAGATTAGATTTGCTAAGGTCTGCATTGAAGTCCCCATTAATGCCAAGTACCCAGATTGTTTGAGGTTTAACCTTGGCAAATGAATTACTGCTGATGTAGGAGTGGATTACATGTGGATCCCCAAAACATGCAACTCATGCAAGAAAATATGACACAAGCAAGGAGACTAGCTGTCTAGGCATTAACCCAACTACCAATCCCACAAGGCAAAATTCAACATGGGTGCCTAGGGTTAATAGGAGTAACAATTGTACTAATTATAATGCAAATGGTACAAATGTTACAAGGGAAACAACAAGAGGAAATACTACTACTAATACTACTGCTGCTATTGGTAGGGTAAGAGAATATGTTGTTAACCAGAATATCCGTGAATTATAGGGATTTGTTGCTGGAGAACCAGTTGTTCTGCGACTGCAAGCTAATGTGGTTCCACCCACCCAAATGGCTATTGAGACAGCGTTGGTAGTTTATAATCCTGCTAATAACCAGCCATTGGTTCAAAATAGGTTGACGGGATCTGTAGGGGAAATTTCGTGTATCCCCTGATCTTCCTTTGTGCCTTGGGATCTTGAAGCCTCTACTGAATAGAGAAGGGATGAGATGATGGTGAGTTCAGGGTTGAACCGTCTGACGGCTGCCTACGTATCTCCTTTGTTCTTAAGGAGAATCAAATCCTATTTTGCGTAGTTCCTAAGAGCGAATCCCTATGGTTTATATAGGAAGGGCTACGAGAGTTCTAGGGTTAGGGCTGTCCTCACCGCTTGTGAGTTCCCTTCCATCTTTGGACTTTGCCTTCCTATTAGGATTCCTCTTCTTATGGAAGTCTAAATCTAGACCATATCTTATGAGAGGTAAGTTTTCTTGTTGATCATAATGTCCCATCGTGTATGAGAAGATAATATCTAAAAGGTAACTCCTAAGATATGTCACCACGATTCCTTCCTTATCACCAAAGATTGCCATCTTTAGTTTTCTTCTGTTTAGGAACTGTCTATATCAGATCCTAACGACTGGGGTAACTGTTATGTTTGAAGGCGGTTAGTCATGTGTCTGGCACATGTCCACTAAATACTTGTGCTAAGCACGAGATCACTTATTCACAGAACTGACCCGATGGTCCTCATCTCATTCTAGATATATATCTATAGTCTTAGGTTATTTCCCATATACGTGTCATCTGTTCAGTGACAGAAAATCTCCCTACAGATGCCCCCTATTGTGCCATCTAGCGCTTGAAGCGACACTGCTTTTGGCGCGAGAATCTTTTTCCAAAACTGTTACTGGAACTGCTGACATATCCAACTAATTAAGGCTCTGAAAAGGCGGCTTGAATAGACACGCCGTTTCCCGAAAAAGATAATGATGGCAGTTCCATCCCGAAAAGACGCACCGCTTGGGCTCATCCTAACCGTCCATCTTATCTGTATATAAAGGATCTGGTGAGAGAACTCTGATTATCTCTTCTGCTACCTTTTTCTGCATACTGAACCTTTTGATCTCCTATTAGGGTTTAACAAAAACTTAAAACTTTTCCTCTTTTTCGATCATGAATCCCAACTGGTCACTTGTAAACTTCAGAGATCTTTCCTCCCTGGAACTGATCCGCGAGAAATTTCACATCCCTGAAGATATTGGCCTGGAGTGGGGGAGGTTATCTGATGAGTTGGCCTATAAGGAGGTGGCGCTCATCACCATTGGTCAGCTTAGGGTCGGACTCACTCTTCCCCTCCACCCATTGCTAAGAATGTCTGATTCACTTCAATCTTGCTCTTGGTTAGGCAACACCCCTGTTTTATAGAACTGTCATGTATTCTGCCCTTCTTGTTAAGAGACATGGATTTGCTCTAAACCGTTGGGTGTTTGGTTACTTTTATGAGGTCCGGCGTATTCGAGACCAATCATACTATTATCTCATGACTAGAGACAAGAACTCTCCGATCGTCTTTTTTGAGGGGAAGCAGAGTGACGAAGGCTGGGTTGATCACCACCTTCGTGTGTTGGGTGATGCGTGGGACGTTCGCCCTTCTAATGTTGATGGTGAGCCAATGGGAATTCCTGTTCCCAGAAAACACACCCATGCTCCAACTAGTAAGTCTTCTTACTCAGGTACTTTATAACTTGATATAAGAGTCTTTCGCCTGAATTTCTTTGCTATTATTCTTTAGATGGCTCTTCCCCCTGGAATCAACTAACTGCAACTGATGCTGCTACGGTGGACATTATCAAGAAGATCCCCAAGGAACAGATGATGCATTGGGTGATAGTTCCTGATCCCACCCGTCTTTTTGAATATTTCAACATGTCTACTGAATAATTGTTGCAACTTGTCCCTGGCTTTTCCCCTTTTGGGATAAATACTGTGAATTCTAGACGCACAACACTTCCTCCTCCTGTGGATCAAGATGCCAGACTTTTTCCTCCTCCAGTTCAGGATGAATCCTCTTTGATTACTAGGAGAAGAGGAAACCACAAAGAGAAGAGTTATGTGGCCGTCTCTAGTGATGCTGCGATGTCGGGTTCAGTTCAAGAGCTTGCTGTTAGTGATGATTGTGTGATCCCTGGCGGGAGGGGCCTTGAACTGCCTCATGAACTGCTGGCGGCCAACAATTTTAAAAGGGAGACGCGCGCGTCCAACCGTTCTAGAATGAAGAGATCTGATACTACTTCTGCTTCTGATGTTGCCCCATCTGGTAAGAAAATGAAATTTCGTCCTCTCACCGTAAATGAAGAAACACTTTTCAAGGTCCCTGCTAGTAGTCCCCCACCTGTTAAGTCTTGTAAGAATGTAGCTGTACCCCTATCAGTTCCAGATCCTCCTGTAGGTTCTGAACAAACTGGTGCCAATGTCCCTTTGACTATTGACCCTTCCCTCCCTAGTAATCGTAAGGGGAAGGATATTGCTAAAACAACTGCCGTAACTATCGCTCTCCCTCCTCCTCAATTTGGTGATAGGAGGAGGGGGAGTGATGACATCCCCTTCTCGCCTCGATCTTTGGATTCCCCTTAAAGGGAGATGATCGTAGAGATGAGGCGTTGAGGACGAACTGATGAACTTTCTGTTACCAACAAGCATTCTGTAAATGATGTTGACATCGCGTTTGGAGTTCGAAGCTGTGCGACTTCCTGTTGACAAGGCTGAGGCCAGTATGTAGGCTGGGAGGCTAGACCTGTCCTTTCATCGATCTGTTGTTCATCTTGCTAAGGTAAAACTTTCCCTCTCTGTTCAATGTTCTGTTTCTCTCATTGTGACGTTTACGCACTCTGCATTCTTTTCCAGTTAGTGAATGAGCTTTTAGCCATGAAAGAGCATATCTTCGCGGCCTCAGCCGGTACATCCACTGATGACATGGCTACTGGCGAGCTGATTTGGGCGAAAGAGGCTAATGAAAAAGAGCTGAGGAGCTGTAGATCGAGGTTGAAGAGCTCTTGGCCATAGAGAGGAAATCTGATACTGGTTTCGAAAACATGAGAGATATGATCTCCAACTTTCGGGGCTCTCTGGAAAAAGCCCAGAAAAGAGCTGCTGATGCTGCTACTTGGAAGGTGAAGTTCTTGGAACTGCACTCCCATTTCACCACCCTGCAAGCAAAGTATGACCAGGTCCAAGGGGAACTTCACCGTAGGAACACCAAGATGAGAACCCTCGGTCAAGCCATTTTCCATGCAAATGAGGTCATGTCAAGTTATAAGAGAGCTCTGAAAGAGAAGCGTCTTCCTTCTGATGAGAAGGCTGATGACCTCATGGCTGAGACCTCCGAGTTCTATTCCAAGGTAGTGCAGGAGGTGAAGAAGAGATCAGCTGAAAATGTCATTCGTTTTGCTCTGAGAGTACTGGATGTTTATGAAGAGTCCTTCAATACGGCCAAACAAGTAAAGTTCGAGGAGGCAAAATGAGGCTACTGGGTACATTTCTAAGTTAGATGATCAAGGGCGGGTAACCAACCCCTTTGTCTTGTTTCCTAACTTTGACACCAGTATATCTGCTATTCAAACTAAACTTATGTCTGATGCCTCCTCATCTTCTGAAGAAGACACCGATGATGACATGCCTCCCGTTCAACTTTCTTTTCTGCCAGTTCCAGTTTCAGGTGAGTGTTCTGTTCAGCCTTCAACTGTTCCAGCTAATCCAACCACATAGTCTGTTCTTGAGAGTGAAACAAGAGTTCCTGAGGATGGTGCAACAGCAAGCACTAATGGTGAACCAAAGTTTGATTCTACCCCTACTTCATAACCCTTTCAGTTGATGATTCACATAAACAATTATTTTTAAATAATTATTTTATGGGTCTGTAATATTGAGCTATGTAGCTCACATATAATTTACTTACTAAGCTCTACACCTCCTCTATTTTATATATGCATGCTATTTAGTTACTGAGCTCTGTAGCTCTTCTAGTTTATGTATACATTAGAAGCATTTTATGTTATATGACATATGTTACTATACATACTCTACCCCTGATGCCCCCAAAGTTCATTTGGAATAACAATAGATGACCCCAGTAGGCTAAACAGATTAAAATGAAGCATGACCAGAATCTGATCAGGATATTATGGAAGCCATTCAAGTTAACTGTAATCAGGAGTTCGATCGCAATAGAGTCATATGTCTTTGAGAAAGTAACTTGGTGCCATGAGCACGACACTGTGTTTAATAACGATAGGTTCTATTAAAATAAATAGGGTATCGCCCAATGAGCGGCAGTAGGAGTCTTCCTCCCTCGCCATCATCATGCCGATCTGAGTTCTGTGCCCATGATTTGCTTGCTAGGATCTAGATCCAACCCAAATTTTCCTAGCAACTTCTATGTTGATGTTTCAAGAGCGCCAAGAACTGGCATACAGTTCAGGCTCTTAAGAACACTATCTCTTGCCCCAAGTCAAATTGGCATACAATTTAGTGAACAGTTAGTGTGGTCTGTTTCCCTAAATGCTTAACCCATCAAGGATAATCACAGTTTGAAAGAACTGGCGTACAGTTAGTTCCAGCTGCGTGGGAATGGGAAAGGATCTGGCATACAGTTCAACTTTCCCATACTCAGTATCACTGGTTCTAAAGCAAATTGGCATACAATATTCTTGAATAGATAGTGAGAAGATAATTCCCTAAAAGCTTAGTCCATTGTGGATCATAAAAAAAGAACTAATGCAAGGAATAAATTCGATGGCAATGTGGAGAACTTTATTGATGGCTTGGAGAGAAGTAAACAATGCGTAGAAAAGCATAGAATAACAATTTACTGATAGTACTTGCGAAGGTGCTACACGTTCTATGGTTTGACAAGAACGTCCCCTTCAACAATACGTAGATAATAAAAACCAGTTTGACCAACCTTGTCGATGATGTATGGTCCTTCCCAGTTGGTCCTAAGCTTGTCGTTGGGCTCTGGGATCTCGTGCCAAACTAGATCTCCAGATTTGAAAGATCGAATCCGGACTCTCTTGTCGTATGATCTCTTCAGAATCTGCTGGTTAGCAGCTAAGCAAAGTGCGGCACCTTCTCGTTTTTCATCTAGGAGATCCATTTCTCTACATAACAACTCCTCATTGTCCATAGTGTGCACAACATCTGACTTCTGAGTGGGAGCTACCAGTTCTGGAGGTATGACAGCTTCAGTTCCGTAGGTCAGTGAAAATGGGGACTCACCAGTTGACCGTCTGGGTGTAGTTCGGTATGCCTATAGGACCTTAGGTAGTTCCTTGACCCATAAACCTTTCGCGTCGTCTAATTTACGCTTCATGTTATCCAAGATGACCCTGTTAGAGGCTTCAGCCTGGCCATTGCCTTGTGGGTACCTTGGAGTTGAGAACAGATGGGTAATGTGAAACTCCTCACAGAGTTCAGCGACCAATCCTCCAGCGAACTGTTGCCCATTATCTGAGATGATAACTTTGGGTATGCCAAACCTGCAAACAATGTTGTTCCAAATGAACTTTCTGACGTCCTGTTCTTGAATGAAGACAAAGGGAACTGCTTCTATCCACTTGGTCAAGTAATCCGTCGCAACCAGTAAGAATCAGACATTGCTAGGAGCAGGTGGTAGAGGTCCTACGATGTCAGTTCTCCACTATGCAAATAGCCATGGGCTGGCCAATGGGTGCAGTTTTGTTGCTGGAGCATGTATTAGCGGAGCATATCATTGACATTTTTCACATTTGTGGGCAAAAACTTGTGCAACCTTTTACATATAAGGCCAAAAGTACCCTTGCCTTAGGATCTTGAGAGCTAGTGTTCTGCCCCCAACATGGTTGCCACAAATTCCTTCATGAACTTATCGCATAACCTGTTCAGCGAGGTGTGGGAAGAGACATCTAATATGAGGTCCTAGAAAAGACTTCTTGTACTGATCGTCTCCAACGAGGGTGAATCTTTGTATCTTTGCAAGAAGACGCCTTGCTACATTCTTATCCTCAGGGAGTGTCCCGTCTTTGAGGTAGGACTTATATGGATCCATCCAACTTGGAGTAATGGCTGGAATAACACAAACTGTTGTAACTGAGATCTGAATGCTAGATTTCTCCTAGAACTCTATAGGGATGGAACGTGACTCACTGTTGCCCAACATCGAGGCAACGTATGCCAAAGCATCTGCGTGTCAATTTTCGGATCAAGGCATGCCAGCTGATAGAACTGAATGTTCTCAAACTTTCCTTGAAGATCCCTCACCATTTCTAGGTATTTGACCATTCATTCGTCCCTGGCTTCATACCCTCCATCAACTTGGAACACAACCACCTGTGAGTCACTAAAAATTGTGAGGTGTGTTAGTCCCAGGTCGAGAGCCATTGTGAGGCCAACAAGTATCGCCTCATACTCTGCCTCATTGTTAGAGGCGTTCTAACCTAATCGGATGGATTTCTTCAGCCGCATATTGTCAGGAGTAACTAACACAACTCCAACTCTTGCGCCTCTGTCATTTGAAGATCCATCCACAAACAGCCGCCATCCGGAGCTCGGCTCCCATGGGTCTGGACTGGTGTTTGGAGATTCAGGCAGGATGCCATCATCGAAACTGGGGGTGGTTGAGTCGCACCCCGTGTAGGTCATTGGGAAATCTTAAGAATTCTGCTAGTGCCTGACCCTTCTCTGAGTTTCTGGGGACGTAAATAATATTATATTCTGACAGTTGCACAGACCATTTAGCTAGCCTTCCCGACCTGTTTGGTCATTGCAGAACTGATTTCAATTGGTACTCTGTGATCACTCTGATGGTGTGGGACTGGAAGTACAGTCGTAATTTCTCTGCGGTAAAAACAAGTGCTAAAGCGACTATTTCGAGTTTAGGGTACCTTGTTTCTGCTAGTAGGAGTGTTCGGCTCAAGAAATAGATAGGTTTTTCAACCTTCTTTTCATCCACGCGTATCAATACATAACTGATGTCGTAGTCAGATGAACAGAGATAAAGACCCAAGACTTCTCCTTCAACAGGCTTTGAAAGGATTGGCAGTGCCCCCAGGTTTGTTTTGAGCTGATCGAACGCCTTTTGGCATTCTTTTGTCCATGCGAAGGAGGTGTTCTTTCGCAGTAACTGAAAGAGGGGTTTGCACTTATCTGAACTCTTAGAGATGAACTTGTTCAGAGCTGTTAACCTGCCTGTAACGCTTTGAACCTCTTTCACGTTTTTAGATGAGGGCATTTCTATGAGCGCTCGGATCTGATTTGGGTTCGCCTTAGATAACAGGCAAGGGGAGAAAAATGCAAGACTCCCTTGTTCAATCCGCCATAATGGGGGCAGGCAGATCTCCTTTTGCATCACGGGTGATGAGGAAGGCATATCCCCGTGGTTACAGACAACGGAAGTTTTGTGTCTTTAGTGGCAAGTCAGATCCGATGGATCACATATTCAGGTATCGTGCCACTATGGGACAATATGAGAGATATGACCATGTCATGTGTCAGGAGTTCAAAGCCTCCCTGTCTGGATCTACGCTCCAATGGTACCACGAGACACGAAAGGTCCGGATCGAGGTCCTCAGAAGAACTATTTAGGACCTTCAAAGATAGGTACTCATGCAACAAGCATCAACCAAAATGGATCGATGCATTATTCAATATCAAGAAAAAGGATGGAGAGGCATTGAGATCCTACATGCAATGGTTCATGGAAATCTAAATCCAAATAGAGTCTTGTGATGAACAGACTACTATAATAGCTTTCAAACAAGGGTTGGATGAAAACAACGCCTTATTCGGATCTCTTTCCAGGAAACCACCCCGCGATTTAGAGGAACTCCTTGACATGGTTGAAACTCATGTGGGGTGGGAAGAGAATGTCCTGAATAGACGTCAGGAAGTGAAAAAGACTAGTCGGACAGTTCCTGGGGTTCCTCGAGAAGGGAATGTAAATTCTTCCCCTCAAAAATCTAAGAGAGACCGTAATCGTGGTTGCCAAAGGGCCGAATCCCCATCAAAGGGATGAATGCCCAGAGGGCAATACCAAAATGTAACCAGTAGTGCAAATGGCCAGCTCCGCTAAAGCTAGGCTCCCTGGGTACCAGAGACCAAAGGGCCTACTGCAAGTTCCATAAGAGTAAGGGTCACAGCACCAGAGCCTGCATGACCCTGAAAAATGAACTACAAGATCTGATTGAAAGGGGGTATTTGAAGCAATTTGTGGCACACAAACAAGCGAATGCAGTACAACCTGAGGAGATCAACAAGTCAGTTCAGGATCCCCTAGGTACTTGGACTACTCAATGGCCGACTCCAAATAAATATGATTTCCGAAAAAGCAAGCAAACGAAGTGGACATATCACTGAAAAGGGTGCGCGATATAAAATGCACATCGCCAAGCAGATGAGGATCATGAACAACGAGCTGACTGCAAGAGCTCAGGTTAACGTGGTACCTCACAAAGATCCACTCATCCTCTTCACTGAAGTTGACTGTTGTAGCATCCAGAGCCCCCATGAGGATGCGCTTGTTCTGACACTTCCTTTTGGATATTATGATTTACATCGCATATTGGTTGGTCCAGGCAGCTCAGCAGATGTGCTATACTACGATGCATTCAAGAGGTTGCAGATTCTTGATTCTGAAATGGTCGCCACCAACTCCAACTTATATGGATTCAGTGGGGACAAAGCTCTAACAGTTGGGGAGATCCAACTACCCGTAGCTATTGGTCCGGTAAATCTCATCATAACCTTTGTTGTGGTAAAAGCTACCACACCCTATCATATGATCTTGGGCAGGACCTAGCTGCACAGACTCCAAGTTGTTCCTAGCACCTATTACCAATGTCTGAAGTTCCCGCATAACGGGACAATTGAGATGATTAGAGCGGATTAGGTGGCTGCCAAAGCATGCTATGTGCTGGCGACAAATTAGTTCCTATTCCCTTTTGAACCAATGGAGGTGGGGCGACCCGCCAAATAGCAATTACGAGAGAGGGAGGATCCCCCCTCACTGGAGCCGTTAGAGGAAGTGGAAATTGTAGGAGGTAACTCGCCAAAAACCACTTTCATAGGCACCTTGTTGAGTTATGAAGAGCGTCAGGCCCTGATACAATTCCTCCAAGAGCACAGAGATGTGTTTGCTTGGTCATTTGAAGAAATGCCAAGAATTAACCCCCACGTGGCATGCCACCATCTCAATGTCCGCAGTGATGTAGTAGTAGTCAAGCAGAAACCGAGAAGGATAGGTACTGACAGATCCAAAGCGGTAAAAGCTGAAGTTGAAAAACTAAAGGCAACTAATTTTGTTAGGGAAATCAATTTCCCCACCTGGATTTCTAATATTGTCCCAGTAAGAAAGAAGAATGGGTCATGGAGAATCTGTATTGACTTCACGGATTTGAACCGTGCATGTCCGAACGACAGCTACCCTCTGCCACGAATTGACAAGTTGGTGGATGCGATGGCTGGACATGAATTGTTTTCTTTCACAGATGGATCATCTGGATACAACCAGATCCCATTGCATGAGAAAGACCACAAGCATGCAAGTTTCACAATCGAGGATGGCCTGTACTGTTATCAGGTCATGCCGTTCAGACTAAAAAAATGCAGGGGCCACGTACCAGCGTTTGGTGAACAAAATGTTTGAAAGATTGATAGGTGATATTGTGGAGGTGTATGTAGACGATCTCTTGATCAAGAGTCTGAAACAGGGAGATCATCTCTCCCACTTGCAACGTGCATTTGACGTTCTTCGAGAATATCAAATGACAACCTTACACCTGCGGAAAATTCCAGACCTTGCCTCACGTTTGGTGCATGTGTTGTTACACCTGAATAGCTAAAGTCATTAAGGACCATCGTGGCCCCTTTGCCTTAGTTTTTTCAATGACAACAATGGGGGCAAGGCTTACACTTTCTTACACTGATTTTATATTGGGGCGTCTGCATTCCCCCATTATATCGCCATCATATTTTGCTATCAATAGTATCTATCAACATGTAGCGAACAACACAAGATTAAAAAGTATCTATCATATTTTACTAACTTAACTCTTTTAATGGAGTCTTATTTGTGGGCGACCAGTAGAGACTTAACTTAGTTTGCTTCATGATCCTGTGGTCCTTGTTAGTTCCTTTTTTAGAAAAAAAAAGTAGGTATCGATAGTTTTATCCTTCTTTTCCTCTGTTCTTTCCTATCTCGGTAAAATCCTGCTCTGGTTACAGAGTTAGTTCGAGTAGGAAAGGTAGTTTCTTCTTGGTTTGCTTGTTTTTTAGGCTTTTCGGGGATTCCTTATGGCTGGTCTCGGGACGGTAGTTGATGGTCCTTCGGACATGGGAGGACAGGGCTCCTGGAGAGCTTTGTTCTCATCTGGTATAAGTTCACGAAATACTTCTCTGAGAAGGTATGAGACTCATCGTGGATGGAATAGCGAAAGTTCCAAAGAAACATAGTAGAGCAAGGTGTCTCTTTGTGGAGTGAATATGTGGTTGGGTTTTTGTAGAAAAACGCTACCTTCCCATTGGTTAAAGGCTCTGGCGCCTCGACAAAGGAAGGTTAAAGGCGCTTACTCAATATCCACAGATCGTGAGCTCTTCTACTTCAAGTTTAATCAGAAGAAGACAAAACAGGTTTTGGAAGCGTAACCCGATATTTATAGCGGGCAAGCTATTTGTTATTCGGCCAATGGTCTCGTGAAGTCGGCTCAAAAGACCAAGATAACGAAAGTATCCCAATTTGGGTAAAACTTATGGATCTGCCTAAAGAATTGTGGACAACCGGGTTGGGATATATAGCTAGCTTAATTGGGGAACCCTTTGCGAACTGATGAGGCCACCATAGAAAGAACTAGGTTGATGTTTGCAAAGATCCGTGTTGTGGTTCCTATAGACTATGAATATAAGAGCTCGATTCAAGTGAAAATGGGAGATGAAGAAGTAGACATAAAACTTGAATATCCTTGGGTACCTCTCACATGCTCTAGGTGTCATATGTTTGGGCATAAGCTTTCAAGTCGTCCCTCTCGCCAAAACAAGTTTGGCGTTAAGCCCGTAAACCGTATTGCAGAAAAATACATGAGGAAGTTCAAGAGCGTGATGATACTACCGATGGGGGCTCTAACTATGCAGAATGTGAGGATGAAGGGCGGGAGAACAAATAGGAAATGGATTGAGCATAGTAAACTATGTCACAATGTCAAAGGAAGGAACAGAAGTTCTATGCAAAGCGACCCGACAAGTAGTCAGGGCCGACGCTTTTAGAAGGGATAGTATGGCTCCAAACCAGAGTGGACTAGAACTAGTGATTCATCAAGAGTCTCCAACCAGTGTCCCGACCAAACCATCGAAAAACCCGGAAATTAGCCAAAAGGAACAGTTTACGAAGGAACAAAATGCGTTCGTATTGGCGACCAAAGGACGAAGAGATTGAGGATGATATTTCAAGGAAATCTGTCAATTCTTCACGATCATGAGCCGGTTAAGGAATATGTGGTGAAAGCTAAAACAAGGGCTCGAAAAAAAGAGCTGAAACAAGGGAGGTAAACAAAGAGGATGGAAGTATAGCTCAGGTAAGTATGATCAAGTAGCCGAGAGGAAAGAAAAAGGGAGACCAAAGGGGTCGCAAAGAATAAACATTAAGTAAAATGATTAAGATCGGTACATGGAATATCGGGTCTAAACGAAATAAAAAAGCTAAGGAAGTTAATAAATTCATTCGAAGAATAATCTTTGCTTGTTGGTGCTTCCGAAACGAAAGTTAAGGAGGGGAAGAGGAAAAATATTAGCGATATATGTGCCCGAATTGGCATTTTGAGAGTAATTATAATAGCAATCCCGGGGTAGAATATGGATTCTTTGGAACCCAAATTTTGTGGACGTGAGTAAGATTCATGAGTCACCGGTTTGTACACTCGCAGGGTGACTATTCGTCCCTACCTCAAAGAAGTTTCATCCCACGCCATCATCTGCCGAGTAATAATAGCCGGAGAGATTAGGTCTCAGTGGCGGGATTTCGCGGCAGCTTCACAATAGCTTTACAGGACCTTGGTGTGTGGTGGAGATTTTAATAATGTGCTCTTTTCTCATGAGAGGATAGGGGAGCAGGTTCATCCGCTGAAACAATTCCTTTAGGGACCGTTTAGTTGATACTGGTTGATGGATTTGAAAGCATCGTGGTGTTATTTTACGTGGACTAACTATGGAGTAGGAGTAAATAGGAAATGGTCTAAGATCGACAGGGTTCTTACCAACATCCTCCGGTCGTCGTTGTTTGTACATGCCTCGGCTGAATTCCTTCCGCAAGGAATTTCGGATCACTATCCCATGATAGTATGTTTGGTCGATGCTGAAAAGGGAGAGTTCCTTTCGGGTTTTGCAACTCATGGGCCCTCCATGACAGTTTCAAAGAGTTGGTGCGCAAGTTTGGGATATAGAGGTGTCGGGCGGAGTTGTCTATATAAACCGGTCAAAAATTGAAGATTCTTAAGTCCAAACTGCGAGGTTGGGCAAGAGTGCATATGTCCGATATTCATATAAAACCGAGGCAGCAAGAGCCGAGCTTCACGGTTCTGACGAATGAGCTACAAAGGTCCCCACGACTTCCGGTTATGCGCGAAAAGGAAAGAAAAGCTAGAACTCTCCTGTGTAAACCGATTGATATGGAGTATATGGAACTTAAGGCTAAAGCTGAAAATGATTGGCTAGATTACGGGGGATAAAGGAAATGCATTTTTCTATCAAGCAATAAAAGAAAGAAGGAACCGTGAACTTTGTGTGGACTGCTTCAGATTTGAGCGGGTTAAACATGAAGGTGTAGCACAAGTGTCTAATGCTTTCATCAGTTTCTTCGGATCTATTGGGAGTTGAGGCTCTCGGGCAACCCGAAGTTCTGGGTTGTTATTGGAGGACATATCTGTTAGGGGGGTGGTGGATTCGGTACAAGCAGAAAAGCTGTCAGAAGAGGTAACAAATGGGGAAATTACTCGAGCTTTATTTGATATGGAGGATTTTAAATCCCCAGGGCCTGATGGCTATACAGCGTTTTTCTTCAAAGAATCATGGGATATAGTGGGAGAAGATTTCCTAAGAGCAGTCAAGGAAGTGTTCAGTCAAAACATTATTCATAAAGGCACTAATGCAACATTTCTATGTCTGGTTCCTAAAAAGCCTATTGTATCACAGGTTGATGAATTTCGCCCGATTGCATGCTGCAATATTACGTATAAATGCATTGCAAAGGTCCTCAGTAATAGGATGAAGCCTTATATGGATCAGTTGATAGCACTTAATCAGTCAGCTTTTGTTCCTGGAAGATGCATACAGGACAATCTGCTATTGGCTCATGAATTGCTCAGAGGATACAACAGAAAGCATGGGCCGCAGAGATGTACTATCAAAGTTGATATCCAAAAAGCTTATGACACAGCTTAGTCGGGAGCGCTTCATGTGGTGCTCAAACGATTCGATTCCCCGAAAAAGTTTATTGGTTGGCTAGTTATGTGCTTCTCCTCTCCAAGTTATTCTGTCCTTGTCAATGGTGCTCCGTATGGATACTTCGAAGGGAAACGAGGGTTAAGGCAAGGTGATCCTCTGTCTCCGTATTTGTTTGTTCTGGTAATGGAACTATTAGGAGGTTTGCTGGAAAAAGGGCTTCGATTGAAAAGCATCAAACCTCATTCCAGATGTAAGAGAATTGCAATAACTCATTTGAGTTTTGCTGATGATGTGCTACTTTTCTGTAAAGGGGAAGCCGGATCTATATTGGCTGTCAAGTCGGCAATCAATGAGTTCTCTTCTCTTACAGGACTACAGATAAATACTCTGAAGACGTCCATACTCACTGGTAGTATGACATATGATGATGGGCTTGCTCTTGGCTTGTTTGTTGGTACACCGGGTCACTCCTCCCATAAAATATCCGGGGCTGCCACTTCGCAAGAATCGACACCAAGGATTGCTTGCCACCGATCAAAAAATCACTATGAGAATGTCCAACCGAAGAACAGTCTTTATCCTACGCTGAAGATTACAGCGATACAAATTTCTACCCCGGCCCTCGCTTCATATATATTGGGCTAAGACTTTTATTATTCCCGCTGGTGTCTTGGACAAGGTAGCAAAACTATGTAACAGATTTCGTGGTCCGAGGTTTGGTGCGTGCCAGAAGATGCAAAAGCAAGTCATGCAACTTTGAGGTTGCGCAGAAAGAGGAAGGTGGGCTGAAGTATTATTGATCCTAGGGTATGGAACAAAGCAAAGATAATCGTGGGTTGGTCTTCAAGGTTGCTACTAAGGATGATACTCGGGACTAAGTGGACTTGGGCATACCACATTCGGATGTAAAACATTTCTCGACTATGAAGATTCCGCCGGATTGCTCATGGGTGTGGAGAAGATAATCAAACACGTAAAGATTGCTCGGAAATACATTAGATGCTTGATTGCCGACGGAGAAGGTACAAGTTTATGGCACGATCCTTGGATTGCCTCGACGCTAATCCACAATGCACAAGCTAGGAATACCATCCATGAACCGGATGATGCAAAAGTCGGTGAAATGATTACTTAACGGCACTTGAATGAAAAGGTTCTCAACTTGCCCGACGGTGAGCTGAAATCAAAAATCTTATTGACTCCCATCAATGTCAATATGGCACAAGATTTGGTCGTGGATCGCTACAAGTTCGGTAGGTTCTCCACTAAGTCAGCTTACATGTCAATCAAGAAGATGAGAGATAAGGTGGGTTGGTATAAACCGGTGTGGGGCAAATATAATGTGCGAAACATTCTTTCATTACCCGGCAACTATTTGCGGATGTCCGCTACTCAAGATCGGTTGATTCATAGAAAAATCCTATCTCACTCGTGAGTGTTGCTTGTGTGACGACAAACTTCCGTAAAATTCAAGCATCTCTACTTCAATCAGGCGCTCACAAAAAGATTTGGGCTGTGGTAAAAGAGAAACCGGGCCGAGAGGGCGAGAATCTACCGCAGAGTGGCAGTTCGCTTGCGCTCGACAAGAGCTTAACTTGATATCAAGTGAGATAATAAGGGTGATGGTTTGTGCAACGGTGTAATGGATTTGGAATGAGAGGAATAGCAGGAGGTTCGGGATAGAGCACACTCTGCAGAGTCGATAAGCTTGACTACATTATGGAGAGGATGAAAACCTACTTGCAAAATTAATAATCAAGTTCATCAATGACTTTTCTCCAAACAAAGGAATCTGATTCGCGAGACTTGGGATTGATCACTACTATAAGGCGCCGAGTGATCGAGAAAGTTCATGGACCAAACCACCACTGGGTTTGTCAAGGTGAATTCGGATGGTTCGGTGACCGAGGAAAGAGTCGATATGGTGGTATAATTGAGGAACCATGAGGGGACTCCTATTCTCTTATACATGGGCCAAGTGAACTTAAGATCGGTGATAACCCAAGAGCTAAAAGGAATTGAGGCGGGTCTTCGGCAGCTCTAGGTGTTAATTGTAAAAAGATTCGTGTAGAATCGATTCACTAAGGGGCACCCAAGTTATAAAAAAAGGAGATAAGCCCTTGGTAATTTGTCTAGATACTGATGGAAGGCATCCGGAGGCTAATGAACCAAAGTGAGTCGGTTAGTGTGTCTCATGTGTATAGGGAACGAAATGTAGCAGATTTGATGGCTAAGTCTAGTACAACTTGGGATGGAACTATAAATCCCGGAGTAACGGTTGTAAGTATTCCTCCTCTTATGTATGAGCTTAATGTTATAGTTGAGGAAGATGCTATAGGTAAGTTGTACCAAAGAGTTTGATCAATACAGTGTTGAGGTCGTGAAAACCTCATAAATGTTTCAAAAAAAAAAAAAAAACAAGAAGTGATGTTGCATTTCTATTAAAGGTTGGTATTATTTTTCCTACTTTTATTACACAATCAACATTCTATTACTTTCCCTCTGGAAAAGGCACACCTTTCGGAGCAACTTTTAACAGTATCTATATACAAACTTTCGCTAAATATTTCCGCCAATAACTTCTGCAAATTATTTTCGCTAATTATTTCCACCAATTATTTCCGCCAATAACTCCCGCCAATCATTTTAGTTAATTATTTCTGCCAATAATTTTTGCCAATTATTTTCGCCTCCTTTCGCTAATAACTTCTGCCAATAATTTTTGCTAATTATTTTCGCCAACTATTTTCACTAATTATTTCCGCCAATAATTTTCGCTAATTATTTATACCAATTATTTTCGCCTCCTTTCGCCAATAACTTCCGCCAATAATTTTCACTAATTATTTTCGCCAACTATTTTTGCTAATTATTTCCGCCAATAACTTTCGCCAATTATTTTCGCCAATAATTTCCACCAATAACTTCCGCCAATAAACTTTTGCCAATAATTTCCATAAATTATTTCCAACTCCGGTCGCCAATATTCCCGTCTCCTTTCGCCACTAATTTTCAATAATTTTCGCCAATTATTTTCGCCAATAAACTTCCGCCAATAATTTTTGGTAATGATTTTCGCCAATTATTTCTGCCCATAATTTTCGCCAATTATTTCCGCGAATAACTTCTGCCAATAACTTTCGCCAATTATTTCTGCCCATAATTTTCGCCAATTATTTCCGTCATAAACTTCCCCCAATTATTTCCGCCAATAATTTTCGTCAATAACTTCCGCCAATAATTTTTGCTAAAAATTATCGCCATAAACTTCCCCCAATTATTTCTGCCATAAACTTCTCCCAATTATTTCTGCTAATAACTTTCACCAAAAAATTTCGCCAATTATTTCCGCCCTTTCTGGTAATAATTTTCGCCAAAATTTTTGCCAATTGTTTCTGCCAATAACTTCCGCCAAAAATTTTGCCAATTATTTCCGCCCATAATTTTCGCTAATTATTTCCGACAATAACTTCCGCCAATTATTTCCGTCACAAAATTTCGCCAATTATTTCTGCTCATAATTTTCGTTAATTATTTCCGCCTCCTTTCGCAAATAACTTTCGCCAATAATTTCCGCTAATAATTTCCGCTAATTATTTCCGTCTTGTCATCGCCAATAATTTTCGTCTCTTGTCATCGCCTACTGTCGCCTTTAATAATGAGATTACGCACGCCAATACTTGGTAACATTTATTCTATTTTATTTTTTTTCTTTTAAATCAATGTTCTTCTATTCTTTTTCTATGTTAACTTCTTTGCCACATGGCCGGGCTTTGCCCATCCACCAAAGATAGGGCGATGTATAGACCCCCACTTTGTGGCTCATTAAGCCCACGGATCCAGCCCAAGGGCTTAATTCTAGCTACACCCAATAACTGGTTTATTTAAAAATATGTCAAGATTCATTATTGTAGAAATATAAGGATAAAAACTCAAAGAGATAACAATTCTTTTGACAAACAAACACAATCCTCTTAGGACTCAATCTTTACCAATTCATAAAAAACATTCTCTCTCATAACAAGGAACTACGTTGAAATTTGATCCCTAGAGAGTAGATCTTGGGTACTGATAAGAGCCCAAAACTGTAGTTTTAACCCCTTAATAATCATACTGTTAGACCAATTATGTGAATAATAAGTAAGAGTTAACACTGATTACGCTGTTTTTATGCATTTCCAGGGCTTCAAAGTCCATTATGTGCGAAAATGTACCACTTTAGCGAGATACTGAGGAGCAAAAGTCGCAGAACTTCCGAAGCCGTATCTTTGGACTCGGACCACCGAATTGGGCATACCTTATGTCAAAACGACCGGCTCGGAAAGAGCTTTGCAATGGTCCAAGCCTTGACCCAATCAGAGGAGCAGAAGTGGACGAAAAGTCTGTGGAAGCAAACTGCAGCTGAAGAGGCCTTTTGATTTGAAAGACTTGGGTTTGGGCCCGATTCTTCGCCCAAACCCCCCTCGCTCCAAGCCCATGCACGATTTTTTAGATCCGGATGTATAAAACAAAAGCTTCATTCTTGGTTAAGGGTAGATAGTTAGGTTAGAAAATAAATTAGATTAGTTAGCCTCCATTAAACCTTAATTCTAGATCTAGTTTTCATTAGATTAATTAAGTGCCATTTCATTTCAATTCTTGTTTTAGATTAAACTCTCAAATTATTGTTCTTGATTGATTAGATAATAAAAATAGTTATTTTATCAATTTCGATTTATAGATCTAAATTCCATTATTGTTTGTTATCATTTTCATAGTTATTAATTAGATTTCGATTATTGTTTAGTGAAAAATCGCATAAAGTTAGAATCTTTTCATTATGTTTAGTTTAGATTTAATGGGAATTGTTAGTTTGATGAATCAAGGCTAAATCCTCCATTAGAGGGTTTGATGAAGCCTTGATGAAAACTTAGTGGTTAGTATAGAATTGGTTGTAGAATCTATTCCACTCTAGAAAGTCGTGTTTAAGCCATGAGAATGGGTGGACGACTTCACATGCTAGTTAGTACTTTCGGTAGAAATGCCATGAACACTAGGGATTAGAACTCGAATTTCTTGCCGTAAGAACGTGAGAATCGAGATACAAGAATCTATACTAGGTTATTAAGTTGGATTCGAGGTGGATTCAATTCCCCTAATCCTTTATCTAGATTAAAAACAAGCATATTTCCATAGTATTCGTAGTTAAATTCAACGTAGACTCATTTTAGTTTCATCGTGAGTATAACACCCCTTCAGAAAGCTCTCATTGACTTAAGAGCTTAACTAGTTAGACTAGAAAACAATCCATGCTAGGGAACTAGGAGTGGAACGAACTTCGTACTCCATTTAGTGCAATTCGCATTGAGAGTAGAAACTTTGATAATTGAGACTCGTAAAAGTATCAAGTTTAGTTTACTTACGTTTTGGATTCGTAGTTCATTTCGTAGGTAAACTATTCATTTTTCTATTATCAAATGGCGCCACCGCCATCTTAGTTGCACTTTAGCATTGTTTTCTTTGTAGAAATAGTTATTTTTAAGTCCCATTTCACCCACCCACCCTTGTTTGATCCATACCGTGGTTGCCGCTTTCAGTTTTGGAAAAATTCCGCGAAAAACGACGAAGCGCCAGCTTCAAAGAGAGAGCTATCGCTTATCTTAATACTGACTTCGCTTTATACACTGAAGGCCAGCTTCAAAGAGAGCGACCCCGCGCTATCTTACTGAGCTCGACTTTGCCTGGAAGCGCTTCAAGATAAAGATGCTAATTCCACTTCTCGAAATTCCGTGATTTCCACGGTTTGATTTGAACTTCGAAGTTGTCAAGTTTTTCGTTGTTCTATTCTCTTATATACAATGAACACGCCAGTAAACAAGACGCTATTCATAAAAGCGAAAGCAAGGACGCAATCGCATTCCTTTCTTCCACACCTCCTCGCATCTCCTGTTAGAGGTTTATACTAGTATATCGATCGAATTGTTTGGAGTGTTGCATGTGTAGTTAAGCTCGACTTAGTCTTGCATGAGATTAAGGTCCGGTCGCATAAAAACACCGAACGTAAATACACAACAACATCAACAATCAAGTCTATCTAGTATACCACACACTACACCTCTAACTACTATCACACACACCATACCCGACATAATGGTGAAGAAAGAGAGACTCCTCTCTCCGACTTCTACAAAGCTTTGAAGCGATAGCCCTAAGTCTTGCATCGTTTCTAGCAGCACTCTAACGGGGATTTTCGAATTCCCCAAACATATTTAATCTGTTACCCGCTTTCCATGGTCTAGACCATGAAAACCTTACCAACACACGCGTGGGATTGAACAAGTCCTTACAACATTCCATCATCCTACCGCTTGGTACCGGAAATGCATTAAACCGAGGGTATTTCCCTTCACCTTAAATGATAAGGCGCCTTGCCTTGGTTAACGCCCAGCGCCTAATTTCGTGGACTCGTGGGCCAAACTTGTTCAGCTATTTATGGAACATTTTTACCCACCCCTAAAGACGGATGAGATGCTTTCCAAGATTCATTTTTTCCGACAAAATCCTCATGAATCATTTTCTGAGGCTTGGAATCGTTTCACCGATCTGCTTATAGAGTGTCCACACCATAACTTAGCTAAAGACACGTTAGTTCGTGCCTTTTTCAAAGGACTTCTACACCACCATAAAGAAGTCCTTGACATAATGAATGGGGGTAGTTTCCTAAGTAAAGGAGCTAATGAGGCTTACAAATTTTTAGAGGATCAAACTAAGCGAAATAACAACTGGGGGGGTAGTGACGATATCCCCCGCTCTGTTAGTTCTTCTTCAACAGTTAAGGCCGCCGGTATGTTTGAGATAAAACCCGACCTAGAACTTAAAAATTTAATCGAATCTCTAACTAAAAAGGTTGAGGCCATTTCTGTACAACAAAAGCCTATCCCCACATGAATGTAAATTCAAATCCATGTAGTTTCTCGTTGAGTCCCGAAGCATCCCGAATTCCCACCGTCCCTATAGCCTATGAACATTCTTGTTCTATTAATAGTGAACCTAACGCCTTTGAGACAAAATCCCAACTTCGGTTGAGAAATAACCAACAAGTCACACCTCCGGTGGTACAATAATCAATATGTTAGGCCAACACACAGTTATAACCAAGCTCCTCCAGGACAAGGACAGGGTCAGGGTAATTATAATAATTATAACAACCAAGCACAACCTCGACAAGGTCAAGCACAAGGTCAATATAGTTATAATAATTATAATGCTAATAGAGGTATCGTTCCGGTAAATAAAACTATCACAATCCGCCTATAAATAATCAACGCGACATAGTTCCAAGTCACACCACCCGTGACTATTACACCCACACAACCGGATCGTCTTGACACCTTCATACAAGTGAGCCAACAACTTTTCCAAACCATGGCTCAATCTAACCAACACATTCTACAATCTGTTAATAATTTAAACCAACAGTTAGCCCAAGAGAAAGCCCAACCAAAAGGCGTGTTTCCAGGCCAAGCGATACCCAACCCTAGAACAGCAAACACAGCCTTTGAGGTAAACGGTAATACTAGTACGGAAACTACAAACGTAGGTGAGCTAAATGCCATCACCACTCTCCGTTCTGGAAGAGTGGTTGATAACAAAGTAACTATGCCTATAGTTACCCCATCAGTATTCCTACAACGGATATCGAACTAGATACCGAAATAGAAACTGAAGAGCCTACAACTGTAGAGGTTACCGGTTAAACCACAACCTAAGAAACAAAAGCCAAGGTTAAACATCCTGTTGATCCATATGCTAATTATAGAGAGAAAACACCGCTTTCCCCAAAAATTAGCCATGTTAACTAGGGATACAAATTATGAGGAGATTAGGAACGTTTTCAAAAAATCTAACTATAAACCTTCCCTTTCGAAGCTATTAAAAAGCTACCACACCATGCTAAGTTTCTTAAGGAGTTGTGGTACTACTAGGCGTAAGACCAATATACCAAAAGACGCTTTTAAATGTAACAATTCCCAACGCTTATCCGAAAATAATGGAATTGTTAAGTACAAGGACCCCGGGTCGCCCCATCAGATAATGCACCTTAGAGATTCTCACACGACGACCGCGCTTATTAGACACGGGGCTAGTGTTAACTTACTCCCCATTTTATTTGTATAAACAAATAGGTCTAGAGGAGATGCAACCTACTAAAATGACGTTGCAATTAGTCGACCGGGTCTATTAAGTATCCTAAGGGGGGTGGTTGAAAACGTGCTAGTTAAAGTCCAAATTTTTTCTACCCAAATTTACTTTCGTTGTCCTAGACCACGTAAGTCACTAACGACTCTGTACCTATCATTTTAGGGCCCCCTTCTTGGCATCGCCAACGCGCCATAACCGCCGCGATGGTTCGATGTCCTTGTCCTTTTGGCCATCTTTCTCATTGAGGTAAATGTTTTTAAAACTAGGACACAAGATTCCGATTCATCTACACATGGAGAGGTTAGCATGATCGAGAGCTTAGCTCAAGATTACTTCAAAAACATGTTTCCGGAGAAACAAATTTTAACAAATTCCTTTCCTTCGAAATCCGACTTTAACAATGACTCCCCGGTAGTAGACTAAATCGAAGAAGAATTCCTCGCAACTCTTTTGCACCACTTCTTTACCACTTCATGAGTCCCCTTGCCAACAACCATTCATCCCTTGATGCTATGACGGAAGATGAATTTTTCAATCTTTATCCCAGTGATCCTTTTGACCCACCTATTGAGGAATGTCTTGCATATATCAAGATTTCGATGATATGGACTTGAGCTTAGCTGAGAATCATTCACCTTCCATCACCAATATTCCCCACCCTCCACCTTTTCAAAGGAACCTCGAGTTTGCACTCGATCCTTTAGTTTCTCTCCTGTGCTTCATGATTTTTAAATCCACCTAGTAAACAAATACTTCCCAAGGATAAACCACTTGACACTTTCATTTTCAGACTTGAGACAAATTCCCTAACTACACCATGAATGAAGTTTTGTGCTAAACCCACATCCTCATTTTTCCATGCTTTTTCTCTAAAACTTATCCCAATCCACCATATCTTCCACAACCATTCACTTTTCCACATTTATTCACTAGACACCCTCTCGCTCAAAGATGAAACCTAAGGTGTATGCTTTCGGTTATGTTATAGGTCTATCCGCTTCGCTTTCATTCCACTAGGCTGTGTCCTAGGAAATCTTGGTGCTTGATTGTGTTTGGATATGTTTGCTGTGATATTTATTTATGGAATGATCCACAACTATTTCGGTTGTTGATATATGATAAACCGTGCATGTTCATACATATGTTTAGATAAAGTCTCGAGTATCCCACTATAAAACGACTCAATTTCTGTGTTTGGTGCACTTCCTTTCATTTCAATATATTATTGAGTGCACCATTCAGGTAACCGGCCCTCCCTATGGAGTGTGTGGCTGTAAGTACCGGATCCTAAGTCCACGCTTCACATAATTCACGCTTTCCACTCTTGCATGTTTTCTCGGTTTTGAGTCATGTTTCTCATGGTGTGAATTATGTCTTTACTCGCTTATTGTTTTCCTTTATATTAAACCTAATTCATAAAAAGTAAAAAAAGTGTAAAGATATATAAAAATAGTAATCTAGCAAGTCTCGAATCTGACTTTAAAAGACCCGACGTTTTAAAACAAATTTTTACAAACCCTGCTTTCAAAAAAATTTGTTTGGGGTGTTTGGTTTTTCCCATTCTTGATCACTCAAATTCCTATTCTTACCCCCACCTCGCCCCTTGAAGAGTAGCTAGATTTCTACTTGTTTGTTGTTTTGATGTTGTCTTTTATTATTTTTAGTAGATAGGATGTTACGTTGTTAAATTCGGTAGTTAATTTTGACTTTTTTGTAGTGAAATGTTGTTTGAATGACAATATGAATATAATGTCGTTATTTTCATTGTGCGGATTAGTTAATGTTGATCCCACCTTCCCAAACTGTTTGGGGGTGGTGTTATCTATTCCAAAGATGATTTTATATAAACTTCATTCATTCTACACTCACAACCCACACTACACCTAACTTCCATCACTCACCTTTCACTCCCACGCTTCGCCTCATTTTTCAATTTTCAGCAACTCCGAAGATTCTCAAGGCTTCTACAGAGCGCACTCGCTTCAGTATATTTTGTTCTGAATTTTGCTCGAGGCCAGCCCAGCTTCAAGCCGAAAGCCATCATCTCGGACCTAGAAGCCCAGCGCTTCAAGCCGAGCGACCTCATCTCATCTACGGACCTAGAAGCCCCAGCTTCAAGTTGAGCGACCCGCTTAAAACACTGAATTTAAAATTTCAGAGCGACTTCACGCCCTATATGAAGCGCCAGCGCCTTCGACTTCCGTGGACCAGAAAAATTCCAGTTTTCTACGGATAGTTTCCGGGATCATTCATAGCTATTCCAGCGTAATTTTGAGATGACATCTCCTATAATAATACCAGAACAGTCTTTCAAAGATTTGTTCCAAAGCACTACTTATGGTGCTTGGGTTCGCGAGGTGATCACACACGTAGTCTAGGAACCGCTTATGGGTCTTGCTAGCAATTGTTCTTGGACTTGCCATGCCCGCTGAAATACAAGACCCATGATGCTATTGGGTAGATAATATGCATGTCCGGGAGTGGAGGTAAGTTTTAGTTTCTGTTAGTGTCTGCTTATGTCCCAAGCAATTTCATTCTGTTAACCCCATAATGGGTGGAACTCTTATAGAGTTGCGTCAATTTTTTATTTCCTATATTAGTACGTTCTAACATTGTTTTGCAGATGTTTCTGAATTTCACGCGCTTCAATGGTATTTTTCCTACCCTCTTTATTTACAATGCTTTGAGGACAAAGCATGCTTCTTGTTTGGGGGCATAGAATCACGTGTAATTAAGACATCTGTTAGGATATAGATATATATAATATGCATTTGTTTTCTAGTTAAAATTTCAAAAATTTAAAAAATATAAATAAATAAGTTTATGCTATACACTTAGGAATATTGGTATTGTTTTCTTTCTCCATGCTCTTAACAATCTAGAAGTCTCACATAGTCAAGGCATCGTAATAATTGTTAGAAACGTAGGTTAATAATGTAGGTAATAATCTTTGCATCTATCTATAAATATATTACATGAGTATCTATGATTGTTAGCAAGTAAGTTTCAAATCTAGGCTAGAGTACTTATTCTACAAATCCTGTGAGAATATATAGCCTAAAGCCTTATATGAGCTGAGAAACATTTGAGAAATGACACAAGGGAGAAGTAAAATCCGGATAGAGAAATCACACGCCCACTTGCTTGATCACTAAACCATATCCTAAGTGAGAATTTAGGCCGCTCTTTGGATCGATATAGCCAAAATTCAAACCTATGAATTATTTTCCTCGCTAGTAACCACTCGAGCCTTTTCTTTAGCCTTCCATAAACCACAATTCCTTTACCCCAAGTTACAAAACAAAAACAAAATAAAAAAAAAAAAAAATCAACAACTACCCAATTTAGAATAAGTCCGAGAATAGAATGAGTGAAGAAAGAAGAAGAGAAAACCCGTGTAAACAAAAATTGTTACTTGCTTCAGAAAAATAAAGAAAAGAAGTTTCCATCCAAAGAAAAGAAAAATAGAAATAAAATAAAACTCCAAAAAAAAATAGAATAAAAAGGAGTCAAAAGCCAAGGAAAAGAAAAAAAAAAAAATACTGGGATGGAAACAAAGTGTAGAAGCAAAAGAAAATAACAAGGTTTTCTCTAAGTTACATAATACTGAAGACTCTATTATCTCAGACTTGTCCTTTTGAATATCCATTTCCTTCCTTCTTAAACCATCTCCTAATCCCGTAACACCTAATAAAGACCTCTAGCTCAATTAGGAATAGGTTAGTGTGATAGTAAGTGGCGATGTGTTTGATCGACCCTCCTTTTGTTGTCATTGAGATTGTAAGGTAAAGTGTGCCCAATCGTATTAATCGGAGTAGCTAAACTTGAGTGGAAAAATCAGAGTGTTGATTCTTGACTATTATTGTGAGAACTCCTACTTAAGGACGCTATTCCGAAGTTTTCGAAACGGACCTCGCTAAACATTTGATAGTACTACTCATCAGATATATGTTTATTGTAGATGATTGATTATTATGCATATATTAACTTAGGGTTTTGACTGGTTATTCTTATTCAATTGCTAGAGAGATGTATAGATAGTTGAGCATGAATAAGGAAACAATAGTTTTATTTTCTTAGTCGTTGTAGTATAGATGAAGTTTGTGAGTACCTTCATCGAAAACTCTCACGAGGCTATAACTCGTCCACTAGGGAATTCCTAGTGGTTTAAGGCCTTGTTGCATATGGTCAATGCAATCGCGACTCAAAAACGAGTAGTTAGAACTCCATTTTTGGTCACTTATTCTAATTTCTCATATTTGCTTGAGGACAAGCAAAAATGTTTGTTTGGGGTGGTTTGATAAGAGCCCAAAACTGTAGTTTTAACCCCTTAATAATCATATCATTGTTAGACCAATTATGTGAATAATAAGTAAGAGTTAACACCGATTATGCGTTTTATGCATTTCAGGCTTCAAAGTCCATTATGTGCGAAATGTACCACTTTAGCGAGATACAGGAGCAAAGTCAGAGAACTTCCTCCGGAAGCCGTATCTTTGGACTCGGACCCTGAATTGGGCATACCTTATGTCAAAACGACCGGCTCGGAAAGAGCTTTGCAATGGTCTAAGCCTTGACCCAATCAGAGGAGCAGAAGTGGACGAAAAGTCTGTGGAAGCAAACTGCAGCTGAAGAGGCCTTTTTGGACTGAAAGAATTGGGTTTTGGGCCTGATTCTCTGGCCCAAACCCTGGCTCCAAGCCCATGCACGATTTTTTAGATCTGGATGTATAAAAACAAAAGCTTCATTCTTGGTTAAGGGTAGATAGTTAGGTTAGAAAATAAATTAGATTAGTTAGCCTCCATTAAACCTTAATTCTAGATCTAGTTTTCATTAGATTAATTAAGTGCCATTTCATTTCAATTCTTGTTTTAGATTAAACTCTCAAATTATTGTTCTTGATTGATTAGATAATAAAAATAGTTATTTTATCAATTTCGATTTATAGATCTAAATTCCATTATTGTTTGTTATCATTTCATAGTTATTAATTAGATTTCGATTATTGTTTAGTGAAATCGCATAAAGTTAGAATCTTTTCATTATGTTTAGTTTAGATTTAATGGGAATTGTTAGTTTGATGAATCAAGGCTAAATCCTCCATTAGAGGGTTTGATGAAGCCTTGATGAAAACTTAGTGGTTAGTATAGAATTGGTTGTAGAATCTATTCCACTCTAGAAAGTCGTGTTTCGCCATGAGAATGGGTGGACGACTTCACATGCTAGTTAGTACTCGGTAGAAATGCCATGAACACTAGGGATTAGAACTCGAATTTCTTGCCGTAAGAACGTGAGAATCGAGATACAAGAATCTATACTAGGTTATTAAGTTGGATTCGAGGTGGATTCAATTCCCCTCTAATCCTTTATCTAGATTCAAAAACAAGCATATTTCCATAGTATTCGTAGTTAAATTCAACGTAGACTCATTTTAGTTTCATCGTAGTATAACACCCTTCGTAAAGCTCTCATTGACTTAAGAGCGACTAGTTAGACTAGAAAACAATCCATGCTAGGGAACTAGGAGTGGAACGAACTTCGTACTCCATTTAGTGCAATTCGCATTGAGAGTAGAAACTTTGATAATTGAGACTCGTAAAAGTATCAAGTTTAGTTTACTTACGTTTTGGATTCGTAGTTCATTTCGTAGGTAAACTATTCATTTTACAGTTATCAGGTACATAGGCAGCCATTATCTTGGTTCATTTGCATCTCCCCCAACATCAATTTCCTCTGTTTATTAGTGCATTCTTTATCATTTGCTCTCGTTGTGTTGAAGCAGGTTACTGCTGAAACAGATTCCATTGAAGGTATAATGAAAAGAATGTTTTCCCACCTAGACTATGTCAACGGATCAAGAGTTGTTACTCAACTACTCATTACTCTATTATCATCAATGGTTCACCTGAAGGATTTTTCAAAGGTTTGAAGGGATTGAGACAAGGTGATCCTCTATCTCCCTACATTTTTGTTTTGATTATGGAAATATTGAGTTGCTTACTCAATAAGGATATGGCAGAAGGCTTGATCAAACCTCACCCTAAATGCAAGAGATTAAATATTATCAATATATGCTTTGTAGATGACCTCCTGTTATTTATTAAAGGAGATTTACACTCTCTTGAAGTTATTAAGAGCACTCTTCATACTTTCTCAGCTTACTATACACAGGGCTTAATATTAATTCAGCCAAGACAACTTTATTGATAGGAGGTCTGAATTAAGGAGAGAGCAAGTTGTTGGTTGATACAATGGGAGTTAAGTTGGTGGAACCTCCAATCACCTACTTGGGACTGCCACTAGTCTTTACAAGACTAGGGATAAATGATTGCATGCCTCTCATAGAAAAGATCACAACAAGGATAACCAATTGGAAGACAAGATGTTTATCCCATACAGGGAGATTGGAACTTATACACTCTGTGTTAGCTTCATTCCATGTATACTGGGCTCGAACTTTTGTCTTACATAATGAGATTCTGGAACAAGTTACAACTATTTGTAATAGATTCTTATGGAGTAGACCAGAAATGTCAAAGAAGATACAACATACCAGTAAGAAAAACTCAACCAAAACAAAGCAGAAAGGAGGATTGAACATCCTTGATCTTAAAATCTGGAATCAGGCAACATATTGTGGTTTGGTGTTTAAGATTACAAAGAAAGAAGAGAGTATATGGGCAAAGTGGATGTGGAGCCAAAATATAAGACAAAAAAGTTTTTGGTATATGAGGATTCCTTGTGATTGTTCCTCGGCATGGAGGAATATTCTTGCAACAAGGAAGACTGCTATAAGGTTTGTCAAGTACAATATAGCATCAGGTGAAACAATATCATTATGGCATGACCCTTGGATATATTGATGGAATATTATTGGATGCAGTTCAAGAAGCCAAAAATCATCTTCAATTACCAAATGATGCACGAGTAAGAGCAACCAAGTCTGCATATGATGCTATCAGAACACCAAGAGCAAACGTTAAGTAGTATAACATGGTTTGGGAAAAGGTGGTGATTCCTAAGCACTCATTTACCTTATGGCAATTGTTTTCAAGGAGCTTACCAATTCAAGACAGGCTAATATAAAGGAAAATCTTGCAACATTATTCTTATTGTCTTTGTGGAGTGATAAATCTAAAAACAATATTTTACTACTATTAATGCTAAAAACACTAATAATATGTAATCCTATCGTTCTAAGTTTATATCAATTTTCTCTTACTCTCTAAGCATATACATGCAATATACGAGTAATGATTCGTTCCACTCTTAATTATTGATACCTAGGTTTTGATAGTGTAAAAACAGTAGTTAAACAATACTAAAATCATGCTATCAATCAATATATTATACTTTCAAATTCATAGAATATAGGGAGTAATCGTGTTCTCCACTCTTGCTTGCACGTACTTGACACGGATTTAGACTAAACAACTATTTAATAATGAGAGAGCAATTTATAATATGAAAACAGTAGATAATTATGCTAAAACAGTACATTTAATGATGAGAAGAGATTAGAGAGAAGTTAATCCACCATGCGACTCGATTGGTTATTAGTTTAGTCATCGATTCGCCTTTCTTGATCTTTAGCAAACAACCTACATCTCTATAGTAATTGTTTGACTAACATGAGAGATTAGCACCCCCCACAAATCTCTTTGATGGGGTTTCTAATCTCTAGCCCTTTGTTATGAGTTCTATCTCTAGAAACTCACAACAAAGGACTTGAAACTCTATTGCAAAAATAATGAAGAACTAAAAACTAATCATCCTCATATGGCTTCATAAACCCCCTCTAATTAAGGTTTAGCCTTGTTTCATTGGAATCATACTGACTAAATAATAAACTTAAGACATAATATAAAAGACAAGAATTGAATTAATAACTAAAGATTTTATTGAAAGGTTCTAATGGAGGTTACACTACAAACTAATTAATTAACCCTAAACTAAACTAAAGAAGGAGAGAGAGAGATAACCCTAATTACAACTAAACTAATACTAATGAGGGAGTATCCAAGTTTTGTTTAGCCTTAACCCTTATTATATAGGAGAGGGTTAGGGTTACATTTTCGTGCATGGGTCAAAAAGGAAGACTTTGGGACTCTAATGTGAGCCCAAAGTCCATTAGGTTAAGTCTAAAGAGACCACAACTACTGAAAATTACTTTAGTACCATTTTCGTCTACCTTTACAGTTCTAGTTGGGGCAAGATCAGATCCATTGGAAAGCTTATTCCGAGCTGGTCGTTTTGACATAAAATATGCTCAATTCCAAAGCTCGAGTCCAAAGATACGCCCATTTGAAGTTTTATTGACTTCTCTGTTCTTTTTCTAATACCCGAATTGACTTTGACTGGGCTTGAAAAAATGCTTTTCTTCATGATTCTTGGGCTTTAAACGTAGAACTTTCTCAGCAATCATCTTGACTCATTTTCCATGCAAAATGGCGTCTTTAAACACATAAACAACTTCAAGACCTGTAATACACAAAAACAAGTAAATATTACTAACTCTTATTTATTATAAACATAATTGACCTTAATATAATACTATTAAGGGATTTAAACTACACTTTTGGGTGTTTATCAAGGAGCAAGACAAGAAAATTTAATGGGAAGCAAGCTAGAGAAGGAAAGCTTTCTGACGTTGGGATGGAGAGCAAAGGAAGTGAACAAACATCATTTAATACTTAATACATGACAAAGGTTACTAAATAAGGGCTAAAGTGATGAATAATTTGGAGATAGGTAGTTTCTCTCACCTGTCAGGTTATAGGCATGAAAATGGAAATGGTGGCCTTCCTGAAATGTTTTTTTTCCTAATACTAATACTTGATAAGGATTAAATATCTTTAATAGAATAAGGCCAAAAGATACAAAGTAGATCAACCAATCCAATTGATGCAAAACATATCAATTTGAAAACCTTGGCAAGGGGAGCAAGACAGTTGGTAGTGCAGCTAGCATTTGAGACAATGTAGATGTCAGATTTGTATTCGCTCTCATTGACACCCATTACAAACATGCATAGGCGCATCTTTGCTTGGGGCAGAAATGATAACCTTTTTTGCACCGCCCAGATCACCAAGACATCCAAAACAAAGACAATATAATTTTAAAAAGGGAAAAATATATATAGACACTCAATCACACATGTAGGTATGAAAGTTATATTCTCAACTCCTTATCTTAAAATGAACCAGTAAAATGCCAATCATTTCTGACCATCAAGTGGGTAGCTGCCTTGTCCTTATCAGTGAACACACCATTCGACTCAACAACAAATTCAGCTCTAGTCTTGCCCTAAGGGATCTCCTCAGGGTTCTTTATAAACCAGAACAAAATTAGAAGGAAAAAAGGTAAATTAGTACAATAGTGATAATAACAAACCTAATAAATTTTGCTGGTCAAATCAAAGCAAATAAATGCATTTTGAAGGGTTTTGTTCTGTCTTAGAAAATTATCCCTCACAAACGTGCAAGTTCAATCAAAGCAATGATGCCACAACCCAAGCTACAGAAATTTCATCGAATTTACATTGTACACTAATAAGTTTTTCTTGAACTCCATGCATTTTCTTAGTATATGTAGCATCAGATCTAATATTGTGTAGCAAAATTTTCAAATTGGACTTCTTACATCTACTTATGATTTTGATATACATTAATATCACGAAGGATTATTTCAAGAATAAGCACATCCATTCAGGATAAGTACAAGAACACCATTAAAACTAGAAAATCAAACACTAAAAAATATAATAACAATTATATACTGAACTACTTCAAAGTTAACACAATCTCAACTGATAATCAATAACAAACAACTATTTAAAATGAAATAGATCACACACATTTATGCTTAGCCAAAACCTCATTTAAAAAAAAAATGAAACCTTAAATATTTATTACCTTGGTTAAAGCAAGCTTTTTTCCATAGATTGAGCAATTTTGTGTTGAAATTATGAATAAAGGTTTGTCCTTTTGGGTGCCCAAGAAACTAACTTGAAAAACCATAGTAGATCGACCAAAAAATAAATCTCATTAGTCATGAATTGAGAAAGATAGAGGAGAAAAGAGAGGGAAAAGGAAGAAAAAAGACCTCAGTTGGCTCTTGGTGGCGGCAGCTGCAGTGAGAACCACCAAACACTTCGCCCATTTTCGAGTGTAGTTGACCACTTGACCTAATGAGCACGAGGTGAAAAAATCCTGCTAAACTTTTCGCCTTCTTTCTTTTGTTTTCTTATAATTCGGTATCAATTTTTCCAATTCCCTATTAAAACGTTTGTCACACTTGTCTATCCGTTAGCTAATATCTTGATAAACGTCACAAAATAATTTGGATAATTCACTAATGGTTAAGTAACATTGTAATGAAAGGCTAACTGTTATTAATTTACAAACGGATGAATATGTGTTACAAACGTGAAATTGCAATTGTTAGTAAATCCTTGTTATGGTGTAGTAGGCAAAACGGAGCAATTCGTAGCATTAATGATCACATGGGAGCTCATTGATAATTATGAAGAAGGCCTAAGGTTTTGAAGCTATGAGAAGATAGGACATGGATCTATTTCAGAGCTCACTTGGAAGCCCAAGGCAATAGGACCCGTTACCTGGACCAATGCCCACAAAAGAGAAACGAATGATGGAACAAAAGAGGAAAACATACTCATGTGTCTGGGACGCATGGATTCATACTGTCTCGTGTGTCCAGACCCATGGACCTGATATAGCAGAGTTATGGGAATAGACTCATGCGTCTAGGACATATGGATTCGTTCTATCCCATGCGTCCAGACGTATGGAACCGACTCAGTAGTTCCACCTCTTTGTGCATATGGAAACGAAGATGGAAGTGGAAGGAGATCTAGATGTAATAGGAAACTAGGTCCAAAAGCCCATGCTTTGAGATGTTTATAGAATTCATTGTAACCCCTATAAATAGAGCACTTCAGTGCCAGTTGTAATTGCCAATTCACATTTATTCATTCTTGTCTCTGGAACTTGAGGCAGAGAGAGGTTAATAATAAGAGATTCAGTTTTTACTAGCTAAGTCTCAATAAATTAATCTCCCTAGTCTTATGTTCTTCTTCTCTTCTTCTTCGTGTTCTTCTTTCTTGATGGAAGGCTAATCTTCTCCTTCAAGGGAGGAGATGAAGCCGGTGTTTAGGGTATGGTGATTCTTCTGGTTCATGGTGTTCTTCAATCAGGTTAGGTTTTTTTTTTTTTTTTTTAATTTATTAGTTTTATTGCCACAAGCGATGGAAGTATAGAATAAGGTTTATGTTTTACAAGATTAATATCATGTTAGTGTTCATCTTTACTTTTCTTCTAGCAGTGTAGTTCTTTAGAGTTAGGGAAGTATTTTTTGTGTTGCCCTAGAAGGGGTAGCTCAGGGATTGGCTGTCTAGGGGAAGTATTCTTTGTGTTTGCTTTAAGTGGTACGATGATTCATTGAATGACTGCCTAATTAGGAAGTACTCCTTGATGTTGCTCTCGATAATACATTGAATGGGTGTCTTTGCTTACATAAAAGGAAATAAGACATTAATAGCATAAACATAGAAACAACCTTAAGTAAAAATAAGTGTTAACGAGGTTTCGTCCAAGAAGGCATCAACACTTGCTTGATGGCCTAATTGTAGTCTACTTGTGAGAACAACCATGAAATAGAAGGTCGTGAATCAAAGGTATCAGTGGATTCAAATATTTTGAATTCCTTCTCATAGAATAAATCATTGGTTTAGTTTAGTTTAGCTTAGCATTAGTAATTCACAATCTCTACAACCATTGTTTTTAATCCCTCAACCCCCCTTTCCAATCCTGTCCTTATTCACAATACAACTTAAAAGTTAAACGATATCCTACTCATCATTTACTCATAGAGGGATAATTAGGTTTTGATCTCTATAGTTTTGGTCATCGACATCTATCATCCATCATATTCTCTACCCATTTCCATAACAACCCCCAAAATTAAGGCTGTCAGGGTCCATAGTTGTCAAAGAATTGATGCAGATCGATATTGGGCTTGAGAGTTGAATTCCAAGCTCTTAGTTACAAGAAGTGCATATGGACAAAACCTAAAGGTGATGTGAGCAAACTAAATGTTGATGGATCACTTACGATGCCAGAGCAAGCTATGGAGGTATTATAATTAATAAGGGATGTCGAGGGTCATACACTTCTCTGTTACAATGGAGGCAGTAAAATAAGATCAGTTTTGTTTCTAGAACTTCATGCAATTTATAAAGGATTACGAGGGCGTTTACAACCTTAGCAAAGGAAGGTTATGGTGGCTTCTAACTCCTTGAGAGCAGTCCAAATATTGAACAGAAAGAATAAACCCCCATGGTCATGCCTTAACATATATCTCCAATCACTACTAAGTGAAGTGCTTTTCGTGTCACTTTTAATTTGAAGCCCTGTGTCACTTATTGAATAAAGTGACACCCGAAAATCTTGTGTGTCACTTTTGTTGAAAATGACAAATGGTTGTGTCGTTTCTCGTGAAAGTGACACAATAAAATTGTGTTTAAGTATCACTTTGATTAGAAGCGAGAGAAATAGTGAAATTTTATGTGTCACTTTAGGGTAAGGGGACACGTCAATTTTTACATGTATTTCGTATTTGTAAAAAAAAAGGGGTTAATTTGAGATACCCTCATGTTTGATAAGTTTAATTTTTTTTTTAAGATACCCCCCTGTTTTGAAAATCATTTGAGATAACCCCCCAACTAACGTTTTCTGTCAGTGACACTAACCAAAACACCCCTCTAAAAACTATTTGAGATACCCTCTTAGTGATTGAAAAATATATTTTTACATAGTATTTTACATATGAAAATATATATTTACATATGAAAATTTATATTTACACATGAAAATGATTAATTTACTTACGAAAATGTATTTTTACATACACTAGTACATAAAAGGGCTTTTGCACCAGAATGGTCAATTCCTAACATACCACTTTTTTCATTTCTAACGGATATATCTGTTACCAACTTTCTTACGAATATATCCGTTACTTATCAAGTTTTTCGTTAGTATATATCCCAAATAAGATATTTTAATTATTTTTTAATATATGTTTTAGCGAGAAAAAGAAAATAAAACAAAAGCATCTAAATGGTAAAGTTTCTGCCCACAAACAAAAAAGAAAGAAAGTAAAGTTTAACGAGGAAGACAATGTTTTCCTTCCTGATCTATCACTTGAAGAGGAAAGGCTTGTCATATGTTCAGAAGAACAGAGGTACTCTACCCTCTAATTTCCTTATTGTTCTTAGATTTAATCCCATGCGGTTTTCTTAAAATAGTGTTCATAGATTTTAGGGATTTTTCAGGTAAAAGGCATTTCTTTTATGTAGCTTTAATGGTGGAGACAAGGTAAGCTCTCGTTTGATCTATTTTCTCTCATTTGTTTAAATCTATTTTTTTTTTTAATTTCACTTCTATTTAGTTCCAGCTATTCAACCTACCGCCATGTGCTTGGAGCACCAATCTGTTCAATGGGGTTTCCTCAAAAACCTCAATTTGAATTCCTTTTCAATCTCCAAGAGTATTACAACAAAGAATTAAGTATTACAACATTGTGGTCATTGACACTACTTTAAGGGCATAATGGGGAGGACTTCGGTCTTGCTCTTTCAATTGGTAGGATATCGACTCTAATAATTGTGTATAATTTCCCTCTAGTTTCTTTTTGATTACCAGGCACTGTAATTTGTTGCTTTAGTTTTATAAAGTAATCAAGTCTTTTAAATTTTTATCCTATTTCTGAAAATGATGAATAGTTAGGGATGTGATTACTGTGCTTGCTTGAATATATATAACCTGACTTTGAGTTTTCCTTTTGCTCATCAAAGTTACCGTAGATTTTGTGAACAAAGGATGTGGTGGTGTTGGTCGTTTAACTCTTTTTTTTACAACAGACTGTGAGAGGCGCCATGGGATTGATCTGGGTGATTATAAGGATAACAATTTGTAGACAAAATGAATATTGTGTTGAAGGTGTTGATTTTTTTTTCCTTTTCACTTTTCAGGGGTATGTATGTATGGTGTACACTAAGCTATAAGGGTATTGAGTTTAAAGTTATTGAAGCCCCAATAGAGGGAGAAATTCTAGTATGACAATCTCCCTTGTTTCTTTGACACATGCACACAGGCAAAGTGTAAACAATGCTTCTCATATGTAATTATTAGATACTATGCTTGTTATTTTGATTATTATAGATTGTCGTCCTATTACTCGTTATTGTCTGCCTGAAATGGGATTGTGATGTATTGTGAGACATCTCTATCTATATCCATTATTAGTTGAGTTGTTGAGATTTACTTTCAGTTGTTTGACACATTGTTTTAGAGAAGGCTCTTTTGAAACTGTTATAACAGCTACAGCTAAGGGGATAATAGCGGTTGCATTATGTCATCCCCCTAACTCCCTAAGGCCTAAAATGTCTATTTCTTTTGTACTACTCGTAGCTTCTCTTTTGAAACACAAAGAGGGCTTTAACACACTATGGCGGGTGGTGTCTAAAGACCATCCATTATAAAGGTTAGTTCTACCTGTATCACCCAATGGGCATTGCCTGGGTACGCTAGAATTTCCCTTGTGTCCCGACACTGACCCCGACTCCAGTACGACACAGATTTGGGGTGAGAAAGTTGGAGCTCTAGCAGGGTATGTATGCATTGTTACGTGTACATGTGTTTTATCAGAATCCTTCCATTGACAAGACTTTGACTAACATGTTGTTTTAGTCTTCCTTGAACCTGTGGATAACAGTTGTATTTTCCTCTGTCATGTATATAATAATTTTGTGCCCCTCAATGCAGGATCTATGTGGCTTCAACCAAGCTTCTAGTCACCGTACAAGTTTCAGCTCGAGTTTAAGTGATTTTGATCGTCTACTTCGGAAGGTTGAACCAGCTTATTCCTTTGTGGGAATGCACTGTATTTTTGACACCTGTAAATCTTCAGGTGCTTTTTTTTATTGATTTGGAAACTGTTAATTCTTTCATTGTCAATTTGTCTTAAGGCTGGATCATATGTGATGGGCAAGTTATTGTTTCAAACAATGCAAACTAATATGGTGTTATTTTCAATAATGGTCTTGAAGTTTGGGGGTATGAGTTCGGATTTACTTGCATATGGTGCATCTGACGGAACCTTGACAGTTTGCAGCGTCTCCCAGCCACCTTCAATTGTCAAGGAGTTGAGAGGCCATTCTAAAGATGTCACAGGTTGTACTAAGTAGTATTTTACTGATTTGGGAATCCTTTCTTTAATTTTATTTGAATATTTTAGAGGATCGGTTTGTTTGTTTATATGTTCTGTTTTGTTTTCAAAAAGTGATCTGGGTTAGGAACTAATCAGAGGAAATTACAATCCAATATAGACCGTCCCTAAGCCGCGCCATTTTCTACTATTAACAGTATGTTAGCTAAGTTTATATCTAGAGACGAACAAAGTCCCACACTCCCTACATTGTCCTCTGAATCATCTTTGCATCAACCTATTTTAAATGGTTGTAGGGACTTTGTGTTACCCGGCTTCTTTTGGTTTCCATATTAGGTTTTGTTTATTATATTGTTTTTCTACAGTTGATGAATTGTTTGTTTCCTTGATGAAATATGTTAACATTTCAGGTTCAAACCATCTGAGGGATGTCTTCGTTAAACAAATGGGTCTTAGTGATCAAGATATTGTTACTCTCTCTAGTGGCCACACCTTGGTTCGTCGATAATATACTCTTTTTATCTCCATTTCTTATTTTCTAGCTTGTTTAGTTCTACTGTGGTGATTGAAGCAATTGTGATTCCTGTGCTGCAACAATTAGTTTGTTACTTCCTGAATTTTGTTTACATATGTTATGTATCCAATAGGGAAGGTGCCACAAGGAGCGCTCTAGTTTTGAAGGGCCCTGGACTGTCAACCCCCTAATCTTTGATAATTCTTATTTCAAGTAAAATTTTTTCGGCTTCGAGATAATTTTTTCTTTGATTGAGTTTTGCTTATTTCTTTTCCATCTATTGTGTGCTCCATTGTTTTGAATGATCTATGCTGATCAATATTTTGTGTGTTTTTATTCTCTAGGTGGGTTTATAATGGATTTTTGTTGACTTTCAGGATGAGGATGCCTTCTTTGTAGATATGCTGAAGCCCATTTGAAGCTCTCTGAGCTGGGGTCAGTGGAAATTATTGCTTTGTGGTTCTGTTTATCGCTAATTCGCTATGCGAAGTTCACTTTTACTTTTATCTTGTTTTCAAGCTGCTAACGAGATACTATATTTTCAGGTTTGCTGATGCTTGAGGATGAGGTTTCCCTCATTGTTTTAGGAACAAAATGAAAAACTGATAATACAGATTGTAATTGGGGTTTTTGCTTCTAGTGATTTTTGGTATGAGATATTAAGGATGAATATGGTAGAACAAACACCGTCATGATACATTTTAGTCTGGTTAGTGTTTAAGTGTTAAGCATTTCCGAGAATAAATCAAAGACACCCGTATGTTCTTATTTGGTCTTATGAATTCACTACAAGAAAAAAGGCTTTATATCACTGTTAAAAACAGTCACAAAAAGTCTTTTGTCACTGTTTTTTTTTTTTCAAAACCGTGACGGAGTGAGAGTCATTTATTTTTTTCCCAAAACCATCACAAATATTTGTTCCAGACTAGCCTCTCTCTACCATAAAAAAGGGTAACAATTGCTCAAAAACCGTCACAACAAATAATATTATTTGTGACGGTTTTAAATAAACTGTTATGCATTCATCCTTTTTAACGGTCACAAAACCATAAAAAACGGTAACAACTGCTCAAAAACCGTCACAACAAATCATATCATTTGTGACGGTTTTAAATAAATTGTTATGCATTCATCCTTGTTAACGGTCATAAAAAATACCATTAGTCATGACGGTTTAGGTAAAACAGTGATATATATATATATATATATATATATATATATATATATATATATATATATATATATATATATATATAAAAAAAAAATAAAATAAAAAGTGAATATATATATATAAACCCCCCAAAATTAGGGACCTGCAATAAACTACAGACCTGAATAAACTATATATCTGAATATGATCCATTAAATTTCAAGTATAACACTTATATATATTGCTAATTTCATTGAAACATTCCAATCCCATTGGATAACCACTATATATTTGTACTCAATCATAAAACGTAATAAAATAAATAACACATTTCCAATCTAATTCATATAAATATAATCAACCTAATCCAAATCCAAATAAAAAATAACCTAATCTTGTCAAATTCGATCACCCACATATATGTCTTCAGCCTTATGGTTCATCTTCATCTTGAGGATAGTTTATAATGCATTTTTGGATGAACATAACAAAATTCATTCGAACTTCATTTATCTCCTTGTCGGTGAAGGCCTTTTTATGGCTAAGATTTTTTAGCTGAAATATAAGAAACAACAAGTTTAATATTTTGCAAAATAGAGAGAAAAAAAAGTTAAAAACACAGTTGCTAAAGATATCAAACATAAATTAAGTTATAATATGAGAGGTATTTTATTTACTTTCAATGGCAAAAGAGAAGGATCGCTCATTATGTCTCGCATAAAGCGCATTGCATGAATACCACATTGTTTACCATCTGATTGCAAAGGGCCCTGCAAAAATATATGTATTGATACATATTGATAATTATTGATACATATTGATAATTTTACCACAAAATATACATAATTGTTTACCACATTCGTATTGATAATTGTAGACACTCATTAACATATGGACCTTAATGCTATAATAACTTCTCTTGATCAGGCTGACGAACAGTTTTGACAGTTCCCATTTGAACTTTGAACAAAATTGATGTGATCAGGTAACCGAGTTGAATCAACTCACATGCAGTTTGCATCAGTTATAAATTTTTCAAAAAGTATTGGGTTTGCTAGTTTTTTTAGAAGAAAAAGCTAATTTCTTACAAATACTCAAAGGTATAGTAATATATATAAATGGCGCTCAAGTAGTAACGAGGTACAAGGATAAATCCAAGCTTCAGTTTGAGCAGAGTATATATGGGCTTGCAGTATTGTTATGCACTTGCTTGACTCAGCTATGAAATGCTTCGTCTTACTATAATCAGCGTCTAAATAAATTAGAAATAAATAACAATAGAAGTAATAAACCAACCTTCTCATCTCATCCACTAGCAGGTAATACAAGTAAATAATGATTCTACCTAGCGAGAGCAGCCAGTGCCAATAATAGACAAATAAGAACCCCCCATCTTACTTGGACCAGCACCTTGGAAATTATTCTATACCTAGGTGTGACCCCGAGGAGGCTCTCAAAGACGGAAAGACCACATTCATATATAAAATGAGGTGTTCGGTGTAGAGAACACATCTTTTGGACCAATAGAAACCACAGTTTGGGCCTTGTGAAGAGCCATTGTAAAGCCACTAATCAGCACACCTATCCCTCAGTTTTCTTGCATCTTCAAGTTAATGGCTAAATTTTTGTGGATATAATCATCAAATTATAGAGATCAACCTTAAGAAAAAGAATCAGTGGGTTGAATGTGTCTAAGCTAGCTGATCTGTGCGAGGATGGTCTTCATAAGGAGGATATCATCCTCATAGAACCTCAACCATTAACTCCATGTTTTCCTTTTTTAAGAGGTGAATGTTCCTCATTTTATATTTTATAATTTTGATTAGTAAAGTAAATGTTCATCATATACATAGCAATATAGTGGATAATTACAATGTAGGATGAGATATCCTACTACAAGGAAAAAACTAAGAGCCAAAACAACAACCAAGTACAAGAAACAACAAAAAAAACAACTAGATAAGCTTCTCAAGCGATAGCTTTCGAAGAAAACCCAAAAAACCTAAAAGCTGTATCGGTGCTTGGAATATGCGGGGGGGGGGGGGTTCAATAAGAGGTTTAAACAGGGTAGGGGATGTAAAGAAAATAGTCTATGATGATGCTATGGGGAAAGTGTATGCCAGGATGTAACACAATTTTTACAATTATTAATGAAAAGGGGTAGGGGCCCTCTCAAACAACCTCGCTTGCTTATCAAAAAAAAAAAATAGTAACTGTAATAGTTTACCTTGATGTGGTGCCAACACGGTTTTTGATAACTTCTATTCACTTGGATCCCTTTTAAAGTTATCAACGCACTTCAAGTTAAAAATTTAAACAATTAATGTCAATATAAGAAATAAAAAAGTGTACATAAATAATAAAAAAAGTATACCAATAAATGCGCATGGAAATAGTTACGTACGTGTTGATAATGATTTCTATGTCATCGGTGCATTTACCATGTAACGAACCCAACCAATAAACATCCATACTAGACAAGTCGATGACAATCACAATCCAATGGAAGCTAAAACAAAACAAGTTATTAACTAGCATTTCATATGTACTTGTAACCAAATATGAGTTCAACAAAACCAATATAATATATGTCCATACCATGGGTTGTAAGGAATGAAAACAATTTCATTCATGTTTGCTTCCCTCAATCTATCAAGAACAAGTTTAGTTTTTTCTTTTGAATCCGCAACACTAAAGACAGCCGGGTTGACAAACAAATATCCATCTCTAGAACAAACAAATTTCTCATACAAGCATCTGAAATGTGAAAACACAACTCATTTTATAAGCGCAGTAAACATTCAATAAAATAGTTAGTAACAACGTAAGTTTTATCACCTCATATATGCAACCATACAAAGAGACTTGACAAATTCAAGATTACAAACATCCTTCATGCCATTTGTCTCTATGTATGAAAACTCTATGTTGGCTCTGAATAATTCTTGTCCATATGGAAACTTAAGTTGACCACTTTGAATAATTGTACCAATCATGACAAAAAAGGAAGTGCATAGATCGCTTCCTTTGTTGTGGCCAACTGACTTAGTTTTTTTGCCTTTACTTTTACTCGGTTGCCCTATTTTTTCCTGATTCAGAAACCGAAGAATAAAATATAAGCATAAAAAATTATAATGTCATGTCTAGCAAGGGTGGTCGCAACATGGCCTATCCAGACGCGGGACCGAAGTGGTGCGTAAGTGGCCGGCGATGGCTTGAAGTGTCCTGCAGTCGGCTGTGTTATGGCCTGTAGTGGGCTGTGTTATGGCCTATGTGTACGTGGAGCGGAAGTGCCAGATGCACATCTACATAAATTGGAGGTGGAATGTTGAGCTGTGTATGTACGTGGAGCGGAAGTGCCAGATGCACATCTACATAAATTGGAGGTGGAATGTTGAGCTGTGTAAGGATCATGAGGTGGATTAGAAGGAAGAAATGTATAAATAGAGGGAGCTAGATAGAGAAAGGGAGAGGTCCGATCCTAAAGGGGGATTCTTATAAATTTACAATCATCGATATTTTTACCTGGTTGACTTTCACCACTAATTCCCTGGGCCAAGCAACGTGTGATCTAATAGCGTCTTCCACAAATTTCAACTTATCACCAACTGGTACAAGAAGAAGAGCTTGTTCTTTACCTTCCAAAATCTTCCCAACTGCTACATGTGAGTTGTATTGCCCTAAGGGAACATTGTGCAACTTAGTTTCCGGTCCAAGCTCCTCGTAGACTATACCCTTAGCAACAACATTGGATTTGAAATCCATAGCCAAACTGCAACTCCAGCCCTAAGATGAATTGTAAAGTCATAATGGGTTAATTGCAAATACAACATAAAACAGGGATTTGAGTATTAGTATTCACCTTTCCAAGATCCAATGTATGATTTCGTACTGGTGCACGACTTGTTACTTCAGCATTTTCCTTTTTAGAATTTTTTGCTGGTATCGGAGAATTAGCCTTTTTGGTCTTCAACTATATATTTTTAGGTGAGAATATTTAGAACTCAAAAAAAATATTTTAAAGTGCTTCAAAATAAACTAAAACTTAATGAAATTACCTCAATTGAATCCATTACTAAGTGCTTTGGCCAAGCAACTTGTGATCCAAGAGCATCTTTCAAAATTACCAGTTCATGAACTGCTATAGGAAGAGCAACATGATCTTTACCTTCCAAAATATTATCAACTAATATGCGTGTGTTGTTTGGCCCTAAGGGAATATTGTACAACTTAGTCTCTGGTCCAAGCTCCACGTAAACCTTACCTTTAGCAACAATATTGGACTTGGAATCCACAGCCAAACTGCAACTCAGTTCCTAAAATGAATTGTAAAGTCAATGGGTTAATTGTAAATACAACATAAAACAGGGATTCGGGCATTAGTATTCACCTTTCCAAGATCCAATGTATGATTTCAAATCTTGCCGCGACTTGTTTGTTACTTCAACATTTTCCTTTTTAGAATTTTTTGTTGGTATCGGAGAATTAGTCTTTTTGGTCTTCAACTATATATTTTTAGGTGAGAATATTTAGAACTCAAAAAAAAATATTTTAAAGTACTTCAAAATAAACTAAAACTTAATGAAATTACCTCAATTGAATCCACTACTAAGTGCTTTGGCCAAGCAACTTGTGATCCAAGAGCATCTTTCAAAATTACCAGTTCATCACGAACTGGTATAGGAAGAGCAACTTAGTCTCTGGTCCAAGCTCCACGTAAACCTTACCCTTAGCAACAATATTGGACTTGGAACCCACAACCAAACTGCAACTCAGGTCCTAATTATATACAGAGTTTTTAGTAATTAACAATATGGAAATAACAAAGTGGATTAGAAGACTGTGTGCTAATCAGATTCAGAACCTATCTATTATATTAAGTAAAATGTGATACTGCAAGGATTGTGCCAATGATACCTTTCCAAGAGGAAGCATAGGATTTGGAAGTGGGGAATGACTTGTTCCCTTAGCATGTACCTTCCTAAAATCAGGTTCAGAGTTTGTTTCTGACAGACGACTCTTCTCTTCATTGTTCTTCAACTATATATGTTAGAGAATATTTACAAAATAAAAACGAAATAGGAAACAAAAAACACCCAATTCTAAAGTAGTGTAAACAATATTTAAAAGCTTACTTTACGCTTGCTATGTGCACCACCTAAAGGGGGGATATGGTCTCTATTGACACTTTTGTGCTATTCGAAGCAATTTTTTCTGACGCAGGAGAAGTGAGACGATCATTAAATTTTGCTTCTAACTCCTTGTATTTATTCTTCAATTCTTTTCTTTTCTTTTTTTCCGTTCTTCCTTTCCCTTTTCTTCTGCCTTTTTCTTTTTTTTTTCCTTTTTTTTTTTTCCTCTTCCCTCGAGCTTTTCGACTCCAATGCACACATGTTTCTTAGATCCACGTTTTATTAGGCTTAAAGTAATCGTGTGTGGGGTGACTCCATCTCCTACGCCTCTAACACGACCACCGTGTTCCGGAGTACCCAACGCCAGAGTGAGTACGTCTTTAGTACCCTCAACCTCTAAAGTTTCTTCCTTTACCTGCGTTTGATAATCATCCTACAAGATAATGAGAGTGTGGATGTAGATTTATCAGTCACCCAAAACCACAGAAGCAGAAAATAGTGCAAAGATGACTCATCAGTCACTCAACAAAAACACAATAGTAAAAAGCACTGCAAATTTACCTCTGAGTCACTCAAAAAGCACTAGAAAGAGGCTTACATAGTTAAAAACAGAATACAGAAAAGCAAAACAGATGTGAGCCTTTTTCTAGAGTACAAAACAGATGTGAGTTGGTTACAGAGTTTGACCTTTCTTTTGTAGATCCCCTGAAACTCTTGGTAAATCTATCTCAGACAATGTTCTTGAACAATTATAATAGTCTCCAGCAATCTAGAACGGCATGTACTTTTGCTGAAGCTGCTGACGAGCATATTTATATAATTAATTGCAGTCCTCTTGAGATATATATCTAAGCTTCAAGTATGTGAATTCATTTGGTTCTGGTGACATCAGTTTTTTGCCTTTAACTTCCTTTTAGGTATATTTGCGTTGTTAATGCTTGGCTAGGCATCAGATCTAAGGTCCAAGATTAAGAACACAATTTAGTAATTGTTAGAGTTCAAAGGGATGGTTGGTGATGCTTATCTTTCCTACAAGGCACACGCAAAACACGATCACATAATGGGCCAATTGGTGTGCGCCTTTAAGAGCAAAGATGACGCGTTTCAAGGCCTGAACACCACTACCCAAACATCTTGGGATGTCATCTGATGCACATCACCTTATTAATGTTGAGTATAGCTTGTATTGGTCGAATAGGATAGTGTACTCACCCCGCTAAACACGACCTATAAGTTCAAATTACTGGTTTTTTACTATGTTAGCTCTTCTTTTCTGTTTTGTACTCTAGAAAAAGGCTCACATCAGTTTATACACAACTCAAAAATAAAAGAAAATTTACTTCTGAGTCACTAAAAAAGCACTAGAAAGAGGCTTACTAGTGTAGATGGTGCCAAACCATCCTGCCAACTAAGCGATAGTTTGCCAGCTAAGCAGTCTTTCTGGCACCTTTCTACTACCTCTATATTGTAACCTTATTATTCCTATGGCCTATTAATATAACATTCACACTATACTAGGAAGTATACTAGACTGAAATGTACTATTCTCTCTGCAACTTCCTTGGTGGCATCATTTGCATAGTTACCATCTTTGCCTTGGAGGGAAAGTTGCCACCTATAAGACCTGTCTTTTCCAATAAATGACGCGCCCTCCTCTTGTCTCTGTTTTGAAGTGTATAGCACATCAAATAATAACAAATTAGAGGAATGCTATATTACATAAATAATAACAAATTAAAAGAATGCTATATTACATATCAAATAACAAATTAGAGGAATGCTATATACATTTACTTACCTTTTTCTCCACGCGATTAGCAATACTCATCCTGCCTGTTCGGTGGTTAAACTTCTTTTGCTTTCGCCACGTAGATTGCATTTCGCTAAGATTCTTACAAATTAAAAAATAAAAATAAATACGTGTTATGTACTAGAGCTGCTTAAACCATTTCTTGAGATAATACTTTAGCTGGAAGTAGTTTTGAATGAGAAAAGCATTCATATAGACCCTTAAAGTGATTAACTCAATAAGATAACTCATACGTCTATAGGAACAATTACTGATATGGGATTGTAAAATGGCAGTGGGCCTGATAACAAGAGCACTGGAAGTGGTAGTGCTTTTGTCTTGAACTCGGTAAGCATGATTGAATCAAAATATGAATATTACTGACAAGATACATCTACTACAGGAAATTCTTATAGGGATTAAGCTTTTTATGATGAATATTGCAAAATGTATAGAGAATTCTGTTTGAAGTTCAGAGTGCTGGGATTTTCTTTGGCATAATGATTCGTAATGTTGATACCATACCGATCACTATACTCTTGATTCCTACAACTATCTAAAGATATAATTTCAGTGTAATTGGAGTGGCATTTGTTACTTTTAGATTTTAGCAGCACTTCTTTTATCACCTCCACTGTATAGACATACCACCGGTATCTGAATGTCTACCCATTAGTTTGGTTGTGAGGCCATTAGGTGAGGAATGCGTAGAATTGGTTAGTCTTTGGGACTGTCAGATGGCGAATTCAGTTTGGGAATCTTCTGCAAGTTAAAACACTAAAAGGAATAGGTTTTCAAGTGAAAAGAACTTCTTATCCTCTGCTAATAATAAAATGGTGTCTATGTTTCTATAATGTAGGAAGTCAATTGCGTTCTACAAAATTAATAGAGATGACAAGTTGACAACTCATGTATTAGCAATAACCATATCATATTCAAAAACTTAGTATCACTTTGTATTTTTGTAAGCGCACTTGAGCTGTTGGCAGAATTGCAGAAACCAATGGCACTGAAAGTTATTTTGCTAAAACCTCAATTATTGAGGAGCATCTTTCCAACACAAACATTGGTGTCTAAGAAGAATGCCAAGTGAACTCACGTGCATTTTGTCATAGACAAACGACACAGATGGGTCAAACTTTTAGAATAAGTCAGAGCAAATGGAATGCTATTTGCTATTTTTTTTTAACATATGAATAACCTCTTAAGTCAGAGCAAAGGAATACAAAGTGAAGCAGCAACAATGAAGACGAACCGAAACCAAATGACAAATCTAAAGTAGAAGCATAGAGAGATAAAGCGATACCTCATATCCATAGCCAGCTATCCTCCATAAAAGATCCATCATCCAGGACTCTGCCGTTATTGGCACCATTGGGGATTTTTTTTTTTTTTTAGCAGTTATATTCAACCCTAGTTTCTGAGAAAGTGTTCTTACCTCATATGTATATCTATAGTTTAAGGTAGGCATTGCTGCAGGTATAGTTTCATAGATTGGAGAAGTTAAAGCTGAGCTTCTGAAAGTTAAGGCATGGTAACCGGTAACCCGCTACCACTAAAATACAAACTCCCACAGAATTCTAATCATCTAGACATAGATTTAGTTATTAGAAATTTAGACGAATATCATTTTGTCACATTCTCGCACACAATTTCAGTCGCGCAGCCCTTGAACTCGGTAAGCATGATTAAACAATGGTAGACTTGAGCGTGAATACAAAGGGCAGCAGCAGAGAAACTCTGACAAGGAATACAAAGGGCAGCAGCAACAATGAAGACGAACTGAAACCAAATGACAAATCTAAAGTAGAAGCATAGAGAGATAAAGCGATGCCTCATATCCATAGCCAGCTATCCTCCATAAAAGATCCATCATCCAGGACTCTGCCATTATTGGCACCATTGGGGATCTTTTTTATTTTTTTATTTTTTTATAGCAGTTATATTCAACCCTAGTTTCTGAGAAAGTGTTCTTACCTCATATGTATATCTATAGTTTAAGGTAGGCATTGCTGCAAGTACAGTTTCATAGATTGGAGAAGTTGAAGCTGAGCTTCTGAAGGTTAAGGCATGGTAACCGATAACCCTCTACCACTAAAATACAAACTCCCACAGAATTCTAATCATCTAGACATAGATTTAGTTATTAGAAATTTAGACGAATATCATTTTGTCACACTCTCACACACAATTTCAGTCAGCAACCCCTTGAACTTCGGTAAGCATGATTAAACAATGGCGGAGACTTAAGCGTGAATACAAAGGGCAGCAGCCAGAGAAACTCGACAAAGGAATACAAAGGGCAAAGAAATAAAGAATGAAGACGAATAGAAACCAAATGACAAATCTAAAGTAGAAGCATAGAGAGATAAATTGAGACTTTTACTGTTGTAGTATGGAGATAACAGGTTTAAACACTTAGTCATTCCAACTGATAACTCGGAAAGGGAGACTACAACAGCTAAGGATGACATGCAACCAAGAACAGATGATGCAAGGGAATCCACCTAGAATCTTACAAGATAAATTCTCGCAAGCTCTCTTGTATGATCAACCCTACTGGAATCTAAAAAAAAAGGAAACCACAAATCAACAAAATCTACTCAAACTAAACTTGGCCTTCTGCTACAAGTCCAACCTCCCCAGGCACAACCTCTTTGCTTGGAATCCACCAGTACATGGATACTAGCCTGTTTAGGACTTTCAAGAAACTAAGACAGGAAAACAATAGCTTGCATGCATGTACAAACAAAAGAAAAATTCAATTAAGAGAAATACGACCAGAAATTCAGGTGTAAGTCTACTTTTTACAAAAGTATCCCAATCTTCTTGACTGATTACTTTTCTATACAACTTTGGTATTTTCTTGAGTCGCTTCGGTTTATTCTTAAAAGGTAAGATGTACCGTCTACTAAGACGAGACTTGAATGCTTTCCACAACTTGCCCATCACACTTGTACGAATAGATCTTTCATTTGTGTCCAACTTAAATTTTTCCTATTTGTAAGTAGCATATTAGTTAATCATGTAAACAAAATGAAATTAGCTTATAAAGAATTAGATTAATGTACCTTCAAAGAGATCCACAAATTTTTCTTCAATGTTGGTGATACATCTTTCCAATTAGTTATTTTAATCCTTACTCTTGTCCTCACCAAGTAGCCTCCATAACTACCGATGTCAGTTCCACCTTGACCAATTGGTTGCCCAGATTCATTATAAACAACTCCTTGATATTCACCCTTTTTCAATTTTTTAATTTTACACACTTTGCCGCTCTTCTGACTTTCTTTTTTTTGCTTGAACCTTTTGCTACTGCCTCGTCAACTTCCATATCTTTTGAGCCTGACCGCTTCTCTGAGTCTGAATGGTTTTCAAAGCCATCTTCCAAGTTTGAATGCTCTTGTGAACCATCTTTGGAGTTCGAATGTTCTTCTGAGCCATCTTCCGAGTCTGAATGCTCTTCGAAATCTGAATACTCTTGTGATTCGGAATGCTCTTCTGGATCCATGAGTATACCTGTAAAGACCATTTTTGTTTTTGCAAGGTTTGTCAATAATTAAAGACATTCTACTTGGTGTAAGCTTTATATATGGAAGCTTTCACTACACCAAAACAGAAAATCAGTAACGCACACTTTTTTTGTTTACTAACGCTTTTTAGGTGTAACTAAGTTCCTAACGTTTATTTAGCGTTAAAATTGCAAATAATGTGTTAGTTAATTTTCCCCGATTTGAGAATTAATTTGTAACGTATTTATAAAGTTTTGTTTTGACATAAAACCGTAAAGGTTATTAAGATAATAAAAACTAGATTAAAAAAAAAAAAAAAAAAAAGATAATAGAAACTAAATAAAATCGAAAATTAGAATTTTGGGCGAAAAAAAAATCGCGCTCTTCTCTCTTCTCTCTTCTCTCTTCTCACTTATATTTTTCATCCCCTGTTTTTCCAACCAAACAAACAAACACTTCTGCCGCCACCGACATCCCCTCTCTCTCTCTCTCAACCAAACAACACTTCTGCCGCCACCGACATCCAGTAGTTTTCTCTTCCTTTTCCTTCTTCTTATGCTTTTTATGCTTTTTTTTCATTAACTAATTTCCAGTTTTATGCTTTTTTTTCACACTCCTCTAGGTGTTTAATCCACCATTGCAAGTAATTTCGGTGCTAGTTTGCTTCAAAGGTATGATATTTATTTTGAAATACAACAAAAAATTTCGATTTTTATTTGATATCTTGTGTTCTTCAAATAAGTTTTCTTGGTTATCCATCCATGTACACCTGACACACACTACTGAGAAGTATGTGTTGTTGAAGCATGCCAAACAAGCACCTTAGGCATTACTGAACTTGTTATGCTAAAATATAATTTGAAGCCTAGTGTGCGAGACCTTTAGTTTTCCTTGTACACCATCAAACCCGATTAAGGAGAGCCCAAAAATAAAAAGAAAAGCTGGAGAAAAGCGGTTCAAAATATTTGAGTTGAGAGATAAAATTCATAGCAGAAACCCACGCAAATATTATATAAAATTCATAGCACACGCAAATATAAAATTCATAGCAGGAAACCCACGCAAGTATTGAATCTCCCTCATTCAGACAAAGATTGGGAATTCTTTCCTGTTTACTTGACTGGGAATTGGGAGTATGCCAAATCTCATCCCATTCATGTACACAAGGATATCCTAAATTCTGCTTCGATGGTGAGTATATGTCCTATTCACGGTCCCTGTGCTTCCGAGTCCTTACATGTCAGTTTCGTATACAATAGCCTGTGTTAGTATACTATTTGCTCAATCTACCTATTATATTCTAACCTATACCCACTATCATATGGTTTGTTGTTTTGAGTACAACCATATTATGTATCATATGCGCTGCTTTATATATGCAAATACATTTTAAGGGGTTAAGTAGTAGAGATACCTTTCAGTGAAGAGAGGGTTTTCTTAACTTTAAGCTCACACCCATCACAGTCCATACTGACCATAAGTTCCCCAGTTTGCAATAGTTTATTTTTCTTGCTCTTTTCATGGTTACTGCTTAGCGAACTAGAAAGATATTCCAAAGTCCCCCGCAAATACCCATATATGTACGTTTCCTTTCTTCTAAAGAAACTTTGATCAGAGAGCCTAGGATTTGATGTTTTTGTACTGAAATTCAATGACCTAGTGCAAGACCATATAATAGATTTCTCTACAGTGGGTGTTCTTTAGTGTATTTAGACTTAAGACCATCTTTTCACTTTACTATTTTACTTTGTTTGTTTGTCCCTTTTACTTTTTCTTCCCTTACTTGTGATAGATAATTGATCTCTTGCAATGAGGACTTGGATTTAAACTATGAGTACACGGGGGGACTTGGGCCTGCAAGTAGACATTGCTCACACATATGCCCCCATAGTGTAGGAAATTCATAGTTGGGCAATATAAAATTCATAGGAAACCCACGCAAATATTATATAAAATTCATAGCACACGCAAATATAAAATTCATAGCAGGAAACCCACGCAAATATTTATATTTGAGTTCATACAATATAAAATTCAAAGCCCATTAGAAACTCACGCAAATAATTTTGTAACCAAGAAAAACGCAAATTACATAACAATCAGGCATAAAAAAACAATTGTTTTTGGGAGTTGTTAGTTCTCTGTTTCAGTTTGTTGGTTTAATCAGGCATGTAATGGGTATGCTCTATTAGTACTATTCAATATATGAATACTATGCTGTTTGAACTCTTCTTTTGAGTCTCTGGATTGTTTGTGGAAATGCATCTTTGTGGTTATTATCTGTTTACATGTTATTATCGTTGTTTTATCCTATGGGCTTTTTTCAAGTAAAATGATTGTGGTAAGTAAACTAATCGATGGTGTTAAAACTGACTTTGAGAGATCTTTTCTTATATGTCATTATTTGGACAAATATCTTGTCGTCATTGTCATGAGTGAACTCGAGTGTTTGTATTTTTCTTTAGTGTTTCCTTGTCAAATTTGTTATGGTGACTGGATTAAAATATTGAGTATACTTACCTTAGTGGTTTGATACTTTGCCAATATTTCTACCGAAAAAAAAATGATACTCTGCTATTACCTATACTAGACTTGCATATTGAAGGAACTCCTTGATTTGGTATAATGAAGTTAAGTCAATAGTTGTGTCTGTATATGTCATATTGCAAGCTCAAAGTCACTTTCATCCTTTTGCCTCTAAACTATTTTGTGTAGATTTTATTTTATTCTAAACGGTGTAGTGTAAGGAGTTATTTTGCAGTATGTCTCAACCAATTCCAAAGGATTGGATGAATGAAATTGACAGATTTGGGATTGTATACAAGCAAGGGGTGTCGGATTTTATTCAATTTGCTAGTGACAAGGACCTTACATCGACCACGTGTCCTTGCCCTTGTAATAAGTGCCGAAATAGGAAAAGGTTTCCGTTTGATATAGTGAGAAAACATTTGATTTTGCATGGTATAGAATCAACATACCGTGTATGGGTTTTACATGGTGAGAACCCATATAAGGATCGAATGGTAGACCGAGATGCAGAAGAAAACAATGAGGCTGAAGGACTTAGAATGGGGAATCTTGTTGACGTTGCTTATGGCATACATGAAGGGCTAGCAGGTGATTTGAATGGAGGCGATGAAAGTGAGGGTGGAGATTTGGAACCACCATATGTTCTTGAACCAGATTTGGGTAAAAGGTATAATGAATATAAACAAAAAGCGGAAGAAAAATTATACCCTTCATGCGAGGCTCCTATAACAACTCTCTCGGCAGTGGTGGACCTACAAAACTTGAAGAAGTAATATAATTGGTCAGGAAACAGTGTGACCGCGCTCTTGTCCATGTTAAGAAAATGGTTCCCGGAAGGAAACACGTTGCCTTTAAAGTATCCTGTAATGAAGGCAATGTTAAAAGATTTGGGAATGAAAGCCAAGTGTATAGATGCATGCGAAAACAACTGTATGTTATATTGGAAGATGAAGCTGACTTAACGGTATGTCCTCAATGTGAAACACCTAGATACAAAGTGAAGGAGGGGAAAACGGGGAAGAAAGAAACAAAAGAGGCGAGAAAAGTATTGAGACATTTTCCTTTGATTCCAAGACTCAAGAGGTTGTACACAATAGCATGGATAGCGCGTGAAATGACATGGCACGATAGAGCGACACCTTCTTGGAATTATATGCGACACCCAATCGATTCACTTTCGTGGAAGACATGTAAAGATGATTGGCGGACTTTGCTAAGGAAGGGCGTAATGTTTGGCTTGGTATTGCAACCGATGGATTCAATCCACGTGGAGTTCAATCCACTGGTTTCTGATTGTTGGCTGTTTACATAGTTCCTTATAATCTCCCTCCGTCTTTGTGCATGAAATCTGAGTTCCATATGATGTCATTATTAATACCAGGGCCGAAGGCACCGAGTCAAAACATTGATGTATTTCTTCAACCACTAGTTGATGAGTTACAACAGTTATGGAAAGAAGGGGTGGCAGCTTATGACATGTACAAAAGAGAGCACTTTACTTTGAGGGCTATGTTGATGTGGGGGATTCATGATTTACCTGCGTATGGTAACTTATCAGGCTGTGTAACACATGGTTACAAAGCTTGTCCTATTTGTGGTGATGAAACTCCGTCTATGCATCTTGGGAATGCAAGGAAGATCGTTTATACAAATTACCGGATGTTTCTTAAATCTGATCACCCATTTAGGCAGGGCAAGTACTTAGGACTTAAGACAAAAGAGTTAAACCCCCCTCCACCAAGGTTAAAGGGAGAAGTAATTGAGAAAATGCTAAGTCGTGTCCATTATGTACCTGGTAAAGTATTAAAAGGTGCCAAACGGAGTGTAGATGATGTAGATGTGGTTGCTATTGGAGATGATGAAGATTATGAAGTTCTTGGGCTACGGTATAAGAGGTCTATTCTCTTTGAAATGGAATATTGGCGAAACATAAGATTCGACATGTTATTGATGTGATGCACGATGAGAAGAATGTGGCAGAACACATAATAAATGCGATTCTTGACAAGAAAGAGAAAACAAAGGATACAGTACAGGTGCGAGAGGATTTGAAGAAAATGGGGATTCATAGTGGTTAGTGGATGCAAACAGACCCAATCACAGGGAGATCTGTTAAACCAATGGCCCCATTTGTCTTGAATAAAGATGAGAAACTTGAGTTTTGCACAATTTTGAAGAACTTGAAGCTTCCTTCGGGTTTTAAATCCGAATTTAAAAAATGTTGTCACTTTGAGTCCTCCCCGGTTTGCTTACAATGAAATCACACGACTATCAATGCGATTATGTGTTACTTGCTTCCAGTTTGCTTCAACACACTTTTCCAAAACATCGTGATTTCGTGAGCTATTCACCGATTAGCTTATTCTTTAATCTCCTATGTTCGAAAGTCTTAATCCGAAAGGAAATCCAAGTTGCCAAATACATGGTAGCAGAGGCATTGTGTGTGCTGGAAAAGTATTTTCCAACCGCTTTTTTTGATATCAGCATCCACCTTTTGGTGCATTTGGCTGATGAAGGGCTGATTTGTGGACCCGTGTATCCTAGGTGGATGTATCCATTTGAACGGTATGTACAATTTTACCTTTATTTCATATTTAATGGCAATTATCATCGAAACTACTAAGTACAATTTTGGATTTGTTTATTTTAATAGGGCAATGAAGGAGTGTAAAAATATTCCGAGCAATAAACGCTATGTTGAAGGCTCTATTGGAGTCCTATATTGTTTCAATCATTAGGTATGCTATGGAGTACATGCCAAATTCACGGGATGGAAATCACAAAGCTACTCGTGAGGTGTTTCTAGATGAAGATGGAGAGTATTGTGATGAGGGGCCTATACTTGAGGGGTAAACCGCGGACCCTAGGCAAGGAACAATGGATACAAATCCGTAGATGGGTTCTTTTTCGACTAGACGTCGAAAAGCTTGATGAACATTATAGGTTTGATTTCTTTTTTTGACACATTTGACTTGAAATTACTAGTCTAGAAAGTCGTAATAAATAGTCATGTCAAACTGCATAAACAAATTGCAGTGAGTATCGTGTCTTGCAAGCAAGTGCACGTGGTAAAAGAAAAGGGATAGCAAAGACAGAAGTGGAGATACAAACTGAGTTCATTGTGTGGTTATAGGACAAGGTATTGTTTTCTTCTATTCATGTATTTAGTTTACTAGGATATTACAATTTGTACTTTTAACTTTCTAATTGTCGTTTTTTTTTTACTTCACAGTTGTTGGCTGAAAAAGACACAAATTGTGACTTATGGCGATTTGTCCAAGGACCATTGTTCAAAGCTAAAACGTATAAAAAGTATCGTGTTAATGGTTTTGTGTTCTCTACTAGGTCGCATGATGAAACAGTTGCTACACAAGACAGTGGTGTTTGCATGAATGCAATCACTACATTTACGTCAAGTAGGAAGGACAAAAATCCCATTGATGCATCGACTAAGTGGTATGGGGTTATCGAACAGATAATAGAGCTGGACTATATGACCTTCCAGCATGTTGTCTTTTATTGCAATTGGGTGAAGGTGGAGGACAAGACCAATGGTTGTAAACTTTGTCAAGATTCTAATTTGGTGATGGTTAATCTCAATAGGCTAAAGAGTGTTGATCAGTATATTGATGAGCCGGCGATTCTTGCTTCCGAGGCTAGTCAAGTATTTTACTCAAAAGGATTTGAGAAATCCTAATTGGTGGGTAGTGATAAATTCACCTAGGCGATTGACAAGTCGAGTTGATGAACTAGATGCACCAACCGACTTCCAATCTATTCTTGAGGACCAACCTAATTTGCAGCCTTTGATGCAAAGTCTAACCTGATTGTAATAGTTGCATTATCACATTTTTAAGATTCTTAGATATTTTTAAGATTCTTAGTTGCATGCAAACTTCTCATTTTCTACTTTTTCTATTTTGAAGTTTGTTTGTGCAATTAGGTGAGAGTTATGTTTTTTTATTATCAAGAGTGGTCTTTATAAATGTATACTTTTGAACTTTTTCATTTTTTTTTGTGGTATCCTAGTTTTACCTCTCTGTTCTAACAATTGTTTTTGTCATATTAGGCTATTTAATAATGTCATCAGGTCAATCACAACATACTGCTTCCCAACCTTCGAGTTCAGTCCCACATCCATCTCATAATTTAACTTCCGACTCACATACATCTCAGCCTTCTCTAAGCTTTACCAACGATTACCAAGTTACCTATAGAGTTCAATGAGGATGGCGCCACTGCTGGGTCCTAACCATGCCAAATGGAATACCCAGGTTGGAGTTTATGTTCGAGCTCGTATTCCAATTCATTACAAAGATTGGAGAAAAATAGATGGAAGCTTCAAGGATAATGTCTGGAACAAATTAATGGTATGGTTTACATGTACTTTAATTTCAATGATAGCATCCATTATTCTTGATAATTAGTATGTTTTTCCAATCCTATATCTACATGTTGTCCAGCCCTGTGTGGAAATTTACTTAATATGAAATGAACAAACATCACTTTGTTCATGTAGGAAGAATTTGAGCCTAATGTTCCCCAAGCAGCATCAGCGAGAAGTTGAAAAGGACTTTTCCCAAAAGTTCAGATCATCAAAGTATGCCTTTAGGAAGAGATTTTTGCATAAGTGCGGGGGCGTGGAAGAAGCTATTGCAAAGATGCCCGGATGGCAAGGATCCAAATCATTGGGCTGCGTTTGTCGAAAATGAGAGTACCCGTGAAGTGAGAGCTAGAAACGCAAAAGAATCTTTGAGAATGCCAAAAGAACATATATCGACATACTAATGGGCGGGGGCACATATGCCCATAAATTGGATAAAATGGTAGGTGTCTATTCTTGTACTAACGTTTTCTTATCACCTTATGCTAACAACTATTAAGGATTATTTTTGTAGGATAAAGAAGATCCTAGTAGAAAACATGGACGGGTAGATAGTTGGAAAAAAAGGACATGAGCGTCGTGATGGAACTATATTAGCGGCTCAAACCCATTATGTAAGTTCTAATAACATTGAAGCTTGAACTTACCTGTGTGTTGGTATTGTATATAGGTTATGTTGCATACTTGCATACCATTCTCATAATTTATGCATGTATTACTCATATAGGAACAAGTGGAGGCTTCTAATAAAAGAAGAAAAGAAGCAAGTCTCGGGTGGTGAGTGGCGAGTGTAATGGAAGTAGACTTCGATAATGATGAGTTGTCCAAGTCTTTGGGCCCCGACAAAGGGAGTAGAACACGTGGAATCAGCTCCAACAAGTCTAAGAAGCAATTGCAACGTCATGGTATTGCCAAGGCATTATTGCGCAAGCAAGCTCTTCATCCAATTCTGAGTTGAAGGGGGAAATGAATGAGATGAAGTCTTCCTTATCTAATGTCATAGGCGTGTTAAAGGTGAGTTTGCAGTTTGCACTTGTGCTTTCTTGCATACAATTTCATTATGTATGACCAATTGTTACTATAAATTGTGTCGGGATGTACTTAAAATTTGTTAAAAACAATGGAACATCAACTACTCAACAACCGTCGGCCTAACACCGTAAACTGAAGTCGGTTCCAATTACGTTTAGTCACTTTCGACTCAACAAAACTTGATGAATATGTTTGCAAATTTGAATCCTCCTTCGGGGCGGCAGTTCTTCACCAAATGTATCCTTATTAGATAGGGATGGTGTAGTGGTTGCTAAGGGGTATGTCATGACAGAGACAGCTGGATATTGCAATGGCAGAAAAGTTCTCGCAGGTGAAAAAAAGGTCTACATAGAGGAAGTCTTGGTTGGTGATGCTCTTGTTTACGATGGGCCCCAAGATGGAGTTAGATTTTTGGATGGTTTTAGTGCTGGAGGTCCTTTAATTTGGCTCGAGTCAAGGATGCAGTTTTCTTAATAAGTTGTTTGGGATATGCAAACTTTCTGAACTTGGGATTTTTAGTATGGTTTGGCTTCTTTATGTTTTGAATGCCGTTTGTTTTTGTTTAATATGGATGTCATAGTGACTTGACAAACTTATGGTCTTTTTGGTATGGATGAGTATTAACTTTAATATGTTAGGTACTATATCTATTTATTAAATTTGATTGCAGTGTATGTATGTATGCTTGTTTGCTTAGTAGGTTGAAGAAAGCCCTAACCCATTTTAACTCCGCTGTGCAAATTAATATAATTGGTTTGCATTGCGGTCCCAAGCCCGGATAAAGGAGGAGGGGGAGGATGGTGGAGCCTTGGACTGTTTTTCCATTGAGCGTTGGGATTCTCGAACTAAAGGTGTGTACTAGTATTTGCTTAACATGTTATAACTTAGTTTAGTTTCTTTTTTGTCGATCTCTATAGTTGGGTAGTATTATTTCTTCATTATCTCTATAGTTTAAACATGAATTATTGAGTCATATATTGTCGTTTTCTGAATATCATTTCTTAGATGACGCCATGCGGCTTCTTTGGTTCTTGGATAAATGCTTTCGGTTTCCAACCATGTAAGTGTAGCACCTTCATCTTTTATGTATATTATTTTTCTTCTTTTCATTTTCACTATTAACCTGTTATTATAGAAAAGAATGATATTTGTGTGTGGGAGACTCAATGTTACTTGTGTTTCTATGATGTGCACATAAGCTCTTGTGGAAAAATAATACTTGCAACACCATTACTTGTATAATGTGTCATAAACGTTACCTCTTTCTTATATGCATTGTTGGTTTTAATTAGCTACTTGAGTATAAGCTTTTTTTAGTAATCTATTTATTAGCTATCATTGCTTTCTTGGTTTCAAATATATTGTCATTGTTAGTGAAAGAAAACTGCATAAGTTTTGAATCTGCTGGCTAGTTATCTAGTGGTAGCCTGGTTGGTACCAATTTTGAATCCAATCCTTAGTGGTATGGTCTCATTGCTTCTAACCTTAAATAAGGTATGTCTTTGTTAGTGTGAGTTGCCCCTAAATTTATGCTAAATGTATGCCCTATGGTGTCAAGGTACTTGGTTTAGAGTGTGGGAAGTAATTACTCATGAGCAATCAAGAATACCCTAGACAGTTTTTCCAAAAATTATTCAAGTGACCCCCTTGTCTCGATTTTCTTCCTTTTATGGGTTTTTATATCAACAAAAAAAAAAGATAGTTTTATTGATTGTGTTTGTGCGATTGAAGGTCTAATCTATTCTAATCAAATCACAATCTATGGTCAGGTATCAATATATTCCCTTTAGTTTCTTCAAATCCGACGTTCTCTTTTCGTTTGCTAGAAGTAGTGAGCTTTTTTTTTTCATCACCTCATTTCAGCGATTAACTCCTCATTTCAGTGATTAACTCCTAATAAACCCTACAATCTCTAAGGTTAGAATCCAAAAGCTTTATTTATGATTTTTTCAGTTTTCTTTGTAGATTATTACTTTTGATTACTCTTCTATCAATTTACAGGTTCGATTCATCACCAAGCTTCGGATACAATTGATTTGACAGTTCAATTCAATATACATGTTTTCATTTTCGTTGAAATTCGTCCATCTATTTTCCAAATGGATTGTTGTTATTTCGAATCAAATATATTGATTTTTCTTTTCGAATCACAAATTTACTTGGGATTTTTGAACTTGTATTTGTTGATTGGGTTCTTAGCTTATTTGATATGTTGTTTATTGTATGAATATTGTTCATAATGTATTGTGTCGGTTAAATGAATGAGAGTTTGTTGTTTGAGCGAGATCTTCTAGTAATTTAGACATTGAGTGCTTTATAAGTGTGAACGTAACTCATGTAGTGTCTTGGTAATGGTTCGGTTGTGATGGATCGCTTTTCGTTGTACACGGACAACTTATGGGTGACTTGACCATTTTAGTATGTTACTAGTTTGGTATTCTGGAATGAATTTAGCAAGCAATGGGATTGTATCATGTCGTAGACCAGAGTGTCGGGCCAGACTATCACTAGGTTGGCGCATCGTGTAATCTGGATTAAACTAGTATTTTGTTCGGCAAGACAATAAGAAATGAAGTCTAATGTGTGATTAATAGTTTAACTCTACTTATAAGAAAGTGCCATTCGTTATAGAGAATGTGCATTTTGAAGACTTGGGATAATCTCAATAATAAAGTCCTGTAAAGCTCTTGAGGTTGGTTTTACTCTATCTATCTATTTTACTAGTGTTTCAAAGTGTTCATCCGGAGAATGCAGAATTTATTTTATCCGATGATTGTTTCTTGCTTTGGCATTGCGCATTACTTTTCAAAGTGACCCAAGTTGAGTTGTTTAGCAGTGTAAATCAAGAGTTCAATTGTTGGATCACCCAAGCTCGAGGTTAGACGCCATTGTATTCTAAATACTTATTTTCCTCCCTGCAATCTGCTACTCAAGTATATGCATTAAAAGCGGATCTGCAATGGTGTCGTCAAAAATGCCCTTGTGGAAATGTTTCAAATATTGACCACGGTATGCGAGAGCCATAAATTAGCTTTAGCTCAAACCTGGGTTCCATGCAAGCATCGCAGGGTTGTAGCCGACGGTGGTGGTGGTGTGAAGAAGAGCTGCAGAAGCTTTGATGGAAGTTGTATGGGGCAAGTTTGCATGTGAACAACTGATGTAGCATTCTATGTAGTAGATCTTTGCGACCGCGTGGGGTTTTGGCGACGCCTGGTCAGAGCATCACTTATAGAAGGGGCAGGGGGTTGGTGGGAGGGCATTTTCATCAAAAAGCTCGTGTTTCTCTAGTGATATGACACAGTTGAGCAAAAGTGAGTATCCCTTGGTACACTACGCACGCATGTTTGGGTTAAGTAGCTGCTTTGCTATCTGTTTACGTAGCACTTACACTGGGTTGTCTGGATGTGATGATTATATTCTAGAGTTGTTCCTGCCACCAGGCACGACGGCCTTAAGCAAACATCGATATTTACGGACTCGCCTTGGTGACAATGAAGGCGAGCAACATTACCGAAGAACCTCCATTGCTATCCGTTCAAGTAAGATATTCCCCCTCTACCACCTTCCACCAACCTCCACATGCTAAGTCTTGGTTGGTTGTCGACAAATCTAGGGAGTTTTATGTTGCAACGGGGACAATAATTATTAGTTTTGTTTTTTTTGGGTTTGCATGGCTTAATTTGGGTCGGCAACAATTCGTTGTGTCATTTAATCGATCCTCATTTTCATCTGCGGCTGCCGCTTTTTCTCTTTCCAATAACAATAATAATAATAACACCGACAAAGAGCGAGAAAATGGCTTCTGGCTTTGAACAATTGGTTTCGAATTGAGTAATCCCGATCTTCGTGAAAATGCTCTTCTTGATTTATCCAAGGTTCTTTATTTAATTTAATTACTTACTTCTTTTTATTTAATTATATATAATATTAATTGATTTCATCCTTTTGTAGAAGAGATTTTCCGAGGATTTGGCTCCCTTTACCTTATATAATATTAAAGTGCATTACCTTATACCTCGTAGGCATTTTGCGAGGCAGCAAAAGACCATTCTTTGAAACTTATCGGGGGGGGAGTTTCCTCCGATGGGGTCATGTTTATGTCCATGGATGGAAACCGCGTCTCTGTCGAACCAAATCCGCCCAGAAAATGCCAGTCCTCAAGTTATGGTAGATCTTCTAACGAAAAGAAAACCATTGGGAGAGACGCTTCGAGAATCTTCTCGATTATTTCAAAGCGTATGCGGGCTGAGAATCCCGGCTTCTTTTACGCAATGCAACTTCGGCGGCCGAGGGCCATATGACTAATGTTTTTGGGCAGATGCAAGGTCAAGAAATGCTTACATTCACTCTGGGGATGTTGTTACTTTTGACACTATGTACGCACCTAACCCGATGTCGGGTTCCATACGTGCCATTCATCGGTATGAACCATCACGGGCGAGATGGTGCCTTTGTTTGGTTGTGCTCTAAATCTTTGACGAAGTCCGAGTCTTCCTTTTTGTGGCTCTTCAAGACTTAGCTTGAAGCAATGTCCGGTCGTGCTCTGTTTCTCTAACAACGGATCGGATCGAGAGGCTATCTGAGGCAGCAGCTTGCTCAAGTTTTTCCGGAACTTCGCCACTATATTTGTAAATGGCACATTTTAAGGGAAGGTCGGGGAAAGACTTGGTCATGTCTGCCATACCCATCCAACTTTCCAAGGGGAACTTTATAAGTGCATCAACTTGACCGAGACGATTGAGGAGTTTGAATCATCTTGGAGTTCTTTAGTCGACAAATATGATCTTAGGAAAAATGATTGGCTTCGGGCCTTGTATAATGCTTCGTGACACACTTGGGCCCCCAGTATATTTCCGATACTTTCTTTGCCGCAATCTCCATGAATCAAGGGTATGAAAGTGTTAGTTCATTTTTGATGGTTACGCTAACCAACGGACCACGCCCCTGTGTTCTTTCGTCGATTATGAAAGAGCTTTAGAAAATTGGTTTGAGAAAGAAATTGAAGCGGATTTCGAGACAATCGCACCACACCAAGATCTTGAAGACTCCTACCCCAATGGAGAAACAAGCCGCAAACTTGTACACGAGGAAAATAATTGCAAAATTTCAAGATGAATTAGTTGAAACGTTTGTTTATACTGCAAATAAAATTGAGGGGGATGGTGCAATTAGCACTTTTCGGGTAGCAAAATTTGAGGATGACGACAAGGCATACATTGTCACCTTAAATGTTCCTGAAATGAGAACAAGTTGCAGCTGTCGGACGTTTGAATTTTCAGGCATTCTCTGTAGGCATATATTGACAGTTTTCACTGTAACATTCAAGAAGAAATTATATCTATATGTGGAGCTGCTCACATTCCAGGTCATCCGGGCAACACAGTTTTGGAGTCACTTGTCAAGTCGGTCCGCCTACTAGAGCTGAAATTACGGATGTGGCCAATGGAAGGAGGTAATTGGTGCTTTTCCTTGCTTTCTTTTTAAGTTATTAACACTCCATTATCATATATTTAAATCATCTTGTCTGTAAAATTTGGAAATTGTGGTGACATTTAAAACATAAGTTACCAAATAAATCCTTGATTACCCAACTAGTCTATGAACTTCGATTGGTTGAAATTCGGTTTCCTTAAGTGTGAGTCGATCGAGATCTTATTCTCGGTTAGGGGTATGGAATGGTATTAGAATGATCTCTTTGCTTGAAAACAACATATTCTAGACTAGTAAATAGTAATGACGTCCGTTATTCTTGAACCCGAATTCCTTAAAACTTCGCCATGAGGCATGCTTGTTTGCTTACTAAATCCAATTTGGAAATGTGCTTTTTAAAGACCATTTTGATATGCTTAGTAGCTTAAAAATACAAATGAGATTTTGTTCTCGCTCTTTCGATTATTGTGTTTGGTGCAAGTTTAGTCGATATAGTTTGGAAAACGATCCGTTCTTGTGGTGCGTGGTAGTAATAGCCTCTAGCTCGAATTTTAAAGTATCACTCTTTGATGAATATAAGGCCCGATGATTTGCACTTGTAGACTTCTAGAACAGGGTGGTCCTCCTCGCTATTTGATAGTCAGCTTTCTTTCCTTCTTTTGAAGGTGCTTTGGTGCTAAAATTATTTATGTTCTAACTTTTTGCCTTTGACATCAACCGATTCAAGCACCTCTAGGTTGGAAGAAAACACAGTTATTCTTATTCTACTTACGTAAAAAAGCAGAAGTCGCAAAGGGCGTGCCGTAGTAACCATAGCCCGGTTGCCACATAATCGACCACCAAATGGCTTAAATGCAAACACGGAGGAAGCCCGACTCAAGCAACAGTAATTTTGCTCCTTCTTGACCAACAAACAAAACCGTTTGACATATTATTCAAAGGATATTGTCCAAATTTACTGGAATAGTTCTAATAATATTGTGCGGTCTTGTCATCGGCCTTGCGGTATGTTTTTACATTTGTAGACTTGGTAAATTTTTGTGATCTAGAGTATATATGCTTTCAAGTCCATCAACGGGTTGACCCTTAACTTGGAAGCCCGGGCATGGGAATGGGATAAAGGTCCCACTTGAGACGGATATGTGACCCGCAGGACTTGAGAACCGACATTTGTGGAGGTTAATGAAATATCTATGTATATTGCAGTAGGAGAACTTCGTAATATCATCGGCCAATGAACGGGTTTATGTCTACAACAAACTTGTACTCATGGGATTGGCAAAAAATGCTCTCTATATTCGAAACCGATTCTTGAAGCCGCTATGACCGAGGAATCCCAATATGGTAGGGGGTCTGCTGCAAATAGTTTGATGCATCTTCCTCGGAATAAGTTGGTTATCTAGAATCATTAACTCAAGCAATTCTCTACAGCTCTGAGGATTCAATACGTCCATCCGGTAGGTAATATCAGCCTCGAGTATACCAGGATTTTGCATTACTATCCCAAGAACACGACGAACAAGTCCTTTGTAAACAATTGGGTTCTTAGTCCCATCTCCATTTATCCATGGTAATATTGGCCTAAATGAATGGGAAACAACGAAGTCATGCATTCGCCAGTTTTGCTCTCACGAAAACCTTCGACTCTGACAGTACCTTCAACCTGCACAAACTCGTATGCGACACCTTCACCGGAGATCTCTACTTGATTCGAGAGCGTGGAACGACCTCGAACAAATTGAGGAGGGTTACTTTATGCACATCATCAAGTCTCATACTAGTTTCATTGAGGGCGTGTGATACTCTTTTCCTCGGGGTAAAGCAATTCCGATCACTTCTTGGAATACCAACATGTGGGGAGAAGATATGCATCCGTGATCTTTACATAAGCTTGATGCTATTTTATGTGTTTGTGATTGTTTCACGTTGCATTTTATGCTACGCTTTCTGCATGTCTCGAAATATTTTTCTGCCTTTGAATCTCTCGGACTCGCGTGCGGGTTATCTTGAATGATCCTTTCTTGGGAAAACGCGTGTTGAAGAAGGCAACTTTACTACAAATACCTTTGAGGGATGAGTTTCGAAAATGCCCGCCTTTTTCATATTTGAAACTTAGTGCAAATACATCGCATTGATATAGGGTAATTAAATGCAACTTGAAGAATCGATTTTATATGTAAATTAGTTTCACTTTGTTCGCCTAGTAATTTGTGACGTCAGAAATTCAGTGTCCATTCATCCGTCTTTTCATTTATATCCCACGTAACACTTGCGGAAAAGTTGAATATGACTTATGACGAGGCTGAAAGATGGATAGTGAATCTTGTCGCGAAATTCAAAGCTTGACGCAAAGATTGATTCCAAGTCGGAACTGTTGTCATGGAACCCAATCATGTGAATGTGTAAGTGTTCAACTGGTGTTCCTCCTGCTAAGCATTCATTTGCGTCTTTGTCGGCTAGCCCTTTCCAACTCACTCCCTTTCTTCTCTGATCGACTTGCAGGTACCTAACAGATTATTGAAAACACCAAGGCACTCTCTTTGCGTACTTACAAATACGCTAATCTCGTTCTAGAATCTGCTCAAGTACAAACTGCTGTATAAGGTGTCGTGTTTGCGAAAATTTCTTGAAAGCTCCAAAGAATTGTTGTGAATGATTTTGTTTGTTTTTGTTTACTTTGTTTAGCTATTTAACCTTAAAGAATTGTTGCAAATAGTATGATCATACCCGTAGATACACACTAGTAGTGGTCAGTAATCTTCAGCATATAGATTTTTTTGGACTCCATGAGCTTCTTTAGTAATAATCAATAGAACTGTTCTCTTACTCTTCCCATGGATTTAATAGAGTATGTAGGGTTGTATATGAGATGAGAGAACACCTCCTTGCGTCAAATATTTTTCTGGAAGGCACAAAACAGTGTCAAAAGTAGGATCTTTGAAGACTTTCTCAAAGTGGAACAGTTTATTGGAGTTTGAATTGCTCATATTGTTAGGAGTATGAGACCCTGTTGCCACATTTTTTGTGAGTTTGGTTGTTGGACCCGGTGAAAATAAATACTGAACTTTCCGATCTCTTGGAAGGGACAAAACATCGCTACTTAAGAATTATGCTACCATACTCTGTTTTCTGAATTCGTAGTTTGAGTATAAGGAGCTACTACTTAAGAATAGGATATAAGTATATATCTATATATACATATTTGTTTTCTCTTGCTTTCGACTCCTTTTATTTATTTCTATTGGTGTATAGGATGAAAGGGACTTTTCGATGATACCATCCCAAAGTCATCCCCGATGCTTACAACTACCAAGGTGCTAGTTTTGTACAAATGATATGAGAGCTTGAGTTTAAGGACAAGTCCCATTGATTTGGGAAAATAGTGTGTATTTCATTAAAGTGGCAAGTCCTATTTATGAAAGACGTTTTGGTGATGTTATTTTAATAAAAGATTATGTGATTGGATGTACTTGTAAGATTTCTTGTTTATATTATGGACGATTGTAAAATACCCAATAAGTGGGGGCATCTTTATGCAGGTTAAGTAGTCTCCCAAAAAGGGGTTTGGGGTATTTTTTATTTTTTTACATATGAAATAGTTTTGTAACGGTTCTTCACCGTTACTAAGCTTTGCAATAAGTAACACAAAAAAGCGTTACTAATTTTATAAAAGCGTTACTAATGTTAGAAAAGAGTAACACAAAAAAGCGTTACTAACTTTATAAAAGCGTTACTAATGTTAGAAAAGAGTAACATAAAAAAGCGTTACTAACTTTATAAAACCGTTACTAATGTTAGAAAAGAGTAACACAAAAAAGCGTTACTATTTTTATAAAACCGTTATTGATGTTAAAAAAGAGTAATACAAAAAAGCGTTACTAATGTTATAAAACCGTTACTGATGTTAAAAAATAGTAACACCAAAAAGCGTTACTAATTTTATAAAACCGTTGCTAAAGAGCAATACAATTGAGCAAAGAAAACCGTTAGTAAATATTTTAGTAACGGTTAGAAACCGTTACAATAAATAATTATGTAACGGTTATAAACCGTTACGAATATTAATAACGCATTAGCAACGCCCAAACTGTGACGCATAAAAACCGTTACAAATATTTTTAGTAACGGTTTCTGACTGTTAGGGATGTCCTGTTTTGGTATAGTGTTTATATATATATATATAAAGCTTCCATATATATATATATATATAAAGCTTCCATATATAAAGCTTCCACCAAGTAGAATGTCTTTAATTGTTTAGAAATGTAAACATGCAAATGTACCATTAGTCATCTCAGTTTAGCTATAAGTTTAACACAAAAACTTGAAGCATTATTAAAACCTGGTAAAAAAAACAACAAAAAAAAATAAGAAAAAGAAAAGAAAAGTCCCATAATGACTAGTAATAAGTCTTATTTAACTTAAAGAAAAACTCATTCGGGCTCGACCCAAATCCCTTCACAATTTTCTCGAGCATAAGGCAATGGCAATTCATTAGATAAATCAAATGAGTCAATAGTTGGCAGCGCCTTGTCTATAATGGAATCATCATCGAACCCAGCATCATCGTTCTTATTGCGATAGTCTCTTTCAGGAGTTGCAAGGACAACTGACCATCCCAAATTTAGTTGGTTAGTCACATAAAAAACTTGTTTGGCTTGGGACGCTAAAATAAAAGTGTCGGACTTGTGGCCAACTTTACCAAGTTGCACAGATGTGAAACCTAATTCATCAACCTTAATGCCTCTCTTGCTGTCAACCCAATCACACTTGAAAATAGGAATCTCGAAGGTCAAGTAATCTAACACCCATACTTCAGTAAGCACACCATAAAAACACATATCCGAAATTACAGGATTCTTGTCCTTGGCACTAGAAATCTGCATTGCTGAGACCACTACACTGACTCCACTATTTTGGTTGACTATTTTAGCTTCTTGGTCCTTTGTGTGATAGCGAAAACCCTTAACTTCATATCCAGAATATTTTAGCACATCTAGACTAGGTCCCATGGCCAAAAACTACAACGTGTCGGAGACTTTGTTATTTGGTATGTCTTGCTCTTCCTCAACCTGGTTCTCAAACAATGTTAAGAATAGTGTTTTAATTTTTTAAGTAACAATGGAGTGTTAACAAAACATACCTTTTGGCGAAGCCAATTAATAAAGGTGCGATTATGCTAAGCTTTTATCCATTTTGCATCCTTACGATGATTTTGAAGCCTTAGGTAGTCCATATGCTCCTTTTTATGTTAAGAATTAAAAGAATGCAAGTATTAACTACCAGTTCCCTTATGGAAACGTTGGAGATAAACATCTAGTTAAATTGAAATATTTTGCGTTTATTTACTTACTTGATATAAGGCTGAACTTCTTTCATGTTTTCCAACGCATAAAGATGTGCTTGTTGCCAGGACTTCTTATCAACTTCAACAACATGCGAACCCCCAATCGGTCTTCCACTGCAAATTGTATCTCCATCTTCCAAATCATTGTCTGTCATGTTTCTTGTGGAAGGAACTCCAATTGCATCTACTTCACTTAAGAATTCAGCACAAAACTCAACAGCTTCTTATGCAATATAATTCTCCGCCATACATCCTTCTGGACGGTTTCGATTCCTAACATATCCCTTTAACACCATCATGTACCTAGAAAGTTTTTTAAAGCTTTAAACCTTTGATACGTGCATTGTGAGACATTTAATAAATAAATTAAAAAAATCATTCACTTACCTCTCAAAGGGATACATCCATCGGAAAAAAATTGGACCACATAGCTTGACCTCCCTTACAAGATGAACTGTCAAATGCACCATGATGTCGAAGAATGATGGTGGGAAAAACTTTTCTAACAAACACAAAGTTACCACCAAATCTTTCTGAATATTATCCAATTTCGACACATCTACTATTTTTGTGCAAAGAGCATTAAAGAAGAAGCATAACCGAATAATGGTATACCTCACATGCTTTGGCAACACCAATCGTATCGCCACAGGAAGAAGTTGTTGCATTAGTTGGTGGAAATCATGAGATTTAAGACCATATAATTTCAAATCTTTCATTGAAACACAAGATTTGAAATTAGAACAATATCCATCTGGGACCTTCAGTTCAAATTGGTGCAAACTTCCTCTTTCTCTTCTCTAGATAATGTATAACATGCTGGCGGTAGGTAGAATCTTGTCCCTCTCTTCTCTGGTGCTAGTTCTTCCCTTAAGTGCATCTCTACAAGGTTAAGTCAGCTTTGAAGTGAATCCTTTGTTTTCAATGGAATGTTAAGCAAAGTCCCAATGATGCTATCACACACATTTTTCTCAATATGCATGACATCCAAGTTATGTCTCAAAAGCAAATGTCTCTAGTAAGGCAACTCAAAAAATATATATCTCTTTTTCCAGCGACCTTCCTCATGATTTTTCTATACACCGTCATTTTTCCTCCGCTTTGGTGTTTCTGTATCCTTAGAACTTATTTGCTCATTTCCTTTTTTTTTCTTTGAACCTTTGGACCTAATTCGTGTCTTCTCCTTCTTTGATTTTTTTGACTTTCTAGCACTTTCTGGTGGCTTTCCCCATGAGTTTTTTAAATGCTCAACTTTTGTGAAGATTTGCACCCCGTTCAATGATTCTGGACTTGATCACAGCTCTTGCTTACCATTAAATGGTCTTTTCTCCTTTCGGTACCGATGGTTTTTTGGAAGCCATCTCCTGTGCACTTGGTATACATTCTTCTTGCCGTGTTTCAATCTAATATAATCTATTTTGCGCGATAATGGACAAGCAAGATACCCTTGACAAGATAAACCGGCTAAGTTTCCAAAGGCGGGAAAATCACTGATTGTGCACAATAGCACAGCCCTAAGTATAAAGGATTCTTGCTTATAGGCATCATATACCTCAACACCGGGCTGCCATAACAACTGAAGATCTTCAATCAAAGGTGCAAGATAAACATCAATGTTGTTACCAGGTTGGTGCGGACCTGATATCAACAATGTTAACATTAAGAACTTTCTCTTCATGCACAGCCATGGTGGCAGGTTGTAAGTCGCCAATATAACACGCCAACAACTATGCCTGCTGCTAAGAGAACTGTGTGGATTGAAGCCATCAGTTGAAAGTGCAAACCGAAGACTTCTCGAATCAGCTACAAACTCTGGCCAAGATTGATCGACGTGTCTCCATGCTTGGGAATCAGTTGGGTGACTCATTTGACCATCAACTACCTCTCTTTCATTCGCATGCCATACCAAATTCTTCGCCGTTTCAACAGATTGAAACATTTTTTTACGTCTAGGGATTATTAGGAAATACCATAGTATTTTTGCTGGAACACTATAATTTTGGTTAAGATTATTCTTTTTCACCTTATACCTTGACGCTCCACATGTAGGACAAGTAGTTTTATCCTTGTTTATTAAACCTTTATAGAGAATACAATCATTGGGACATACGTGAATCTTCTCATGCTTTATTCCAAAAACATACAAAGTTTCCTTCGCCTCTCTCATGGTCAAAGGTAGCTCATTGCAATTTGGGAGCATATCCTTAAACAGAGCCAACACCATCGAGAAGCTTTTATCAGACCACCCACTCATTGCCTTCACATTGAAAAGCTTAACCAGAGATGATAACTTGGCATATTTTTTACACCCGTCGTACAAAGGTAAATCAGCTTCTTCAATCAGTTCACAAAGTTTTTCAGGGTTCCCCATGAAAGTCTCCTGAGTGGCCTCAAACATTTTTGTGATGTTTGCAGCCTCATCTAGTCCACCCTCATCAAAACCTTCCTCTGACTCCCTACTCGATGTTGACTCCTTTGGAGCATCTTCCCCATGCCACACCCATGTTCAATACGTTTGTTCAATCCTTTTCGTTCTCAGATGACGTCCCACCTCCACTATATCAAATTTGTACATATTCCCACATTCAACGCATGGACAGGGTATACAATTCTTACGTTTTGCATTATCAAAAGCAAATGTAAGAAACTGTTTAACGCCTTCTACATATTCAGTAGAAAATATATCTCTCGACATCCATGATTTGTCCATCTCAGGCTACCAAAACAAAATACGATAAGTCCTTATCGTCGACAAACAAGCAAATGCAAAAATAGAGTTAACTGAAAAAGATAGTCTAGTTTAAAATGAAAAAACAACAAATCATGTTAGATAACCATTTGTGAAACCCCGTATAGCCCCTAAAGTAAACCTTCTTTTCATAAACAAAAAAAAAACACTAACGACCACCTCAAATCAGGAATAAAGCACAAATTGTAAAAAAAAAAATCAAATCAAATGAAAACCCATACCTTACTTGATTTAACTGGATATTGTTGTTTGAGAGAGGTGTGAACACGTAGAAATCCTAATCACAATCAATTGAAATTCCCCTGTTCCAAAAAAAATATTGGTATAGAACTAAAAAACCAAAACTTTTTACTGCAACAAGTTCAAAATCGAAGAGAGATAAAGAACTAACCTTGTCTGTCTTCAATTACCGCACTGAATTTTGGAAAGGTAATAAATGTTAGATCGAGAATGAGAGAAGAGAGAGTCGTGAGGAATTGATTTAGGTTGAGAGAGTCGTGAGGAATTGATTTAGGTTGAGAGAGTGAAGATAGAGTCGCGAAGTGTTTCTTTTTTAATTGGTTCTGTACCTATGAGAGTTTGAAGGAAGCTCGCGAAAGGGGGTTTTTTTTTTTTTTTTTGTTTGTATACTTAGAGAATTTGAAGAGTTTGAACGAAGCGGGAGACAGCAGCAGTTGAGTGAACATGGGTGTGTCGTGTTTCTTATTTTTAGTGGAGCTATGAGCATGGACTAAACACTACCTAGGTCATATAATGGGTCAAACGGTTACTTAAGAGTTGAATAATACGTAACTATTTTAGTGAAATAGTCACAAATAGTTCTCCACACATATACACCTTCTTTAGAAAAAAAAACCATTTGTGACTGTTTCGAAAATGCACGTCACTAAAAACTTTTTAAAACAGTCACAAAAACCCTTTTCTTCCATTTGTGACCGTTTCGAACAGAACAGTCACAAATACCATTTTAAAACAATCACAAAAAGCCTTTTTTTACTAGTGATTATATTTTGTTATTTTGGCTCACTTCATTTTTGTTTGCTTGTTTTCAATTTTGCTTGATTGGAACAAGTCTTGTTTCCAACCTTCTTTTCTTGTGTTGAAAAGAAACCTTTTTTGTTATGCATTTGTTGATGAAGTGTGTGGAATGTGATCTTTATATCATATTTGCTAGAACTAGATGTGCATGGTGGACATTATTTGACCCAGAAAAAAAAATAGTCGCTACAGTTTACTAACGGATATTTCCGTTACAAACAATAGTTAGTAAATAGCACATCCATTACTAAAGGATATATCCGTTAAAAATGATAAATTTAATTGGGCCATCAAAAGTTGGCTATCTGTTACAAAGAATTTTAATAACAGATATAATCGTTACTAAAATTATTATCAGTAACGGTTATATCCGTTACTAAATTTGGCCTAAGTGAGAGTGACGCCCCAGAGCTAACGGATATAACCGTTAGTAAAAATATAAGTAATGGATATAAGCGTTAGTAAATGCCTTTTCTAGTGTAGTGGATTGTGACTGTTTTGAAATATATTTAGTGACTGCTGGATCTAGAACCGTCACAAATCCTTTTTTCTAGGAAAGGCACCTGTATTGAGGATAATTTGTGACTATTCTCCCAAAACAGTTAGATTCTCACCCACTTTGTGTCACTGCCTTATATAACCTATTCAGTTTTCGGTCCCATGCCACCACAACTCCACTAAAAAATAACTACTTAGACACACAAACACAGCCCAGTGAGCCCACGTTCATTCAAACACTTCTAGCCCAATGAGTCGTACGTGCTCTCCTCTACAAAAAAAGGTTCAAACGCCCACGACTCGATCTCTCTTCACTCTGGCTGTTAGGTTTTCCAATTTCAGAAAGAAAATTTTGGTTAGTTGGGAACTCTGATAACCATTCAACCTCAAGTTTTCAATCGAACTCCAATAGTCATTCAATTCATTTTCTTTCTATAAGCCTTTTTTTTTCTTTATCTTTAATTACTTAATGCAAGTTTTATAATTTCAACTATATATTCTCTCTCACATCAGTTTTCCCATACAAACAAAAGGTTCATTCTTTATTCTTTTATATCTCAAGTTCTAATGATTTGTGTCTCTAAATTGGTCTTTTTATCTTCTTGTTGTTGTGTTGTGAAGTTAATTGGAGATGAAAGCATTTCCACCGAATGATACTGGTATCGATCAAACTTTAGCACAAGAACAAGTAATCCAAGACCTTTCTAACTACTCTTGCCGTGATTGGAGATTTTTCATGGTATTATTCATCCAATGTTTCACCATGTAATAAAAAACTTTGATATTTCTTTTGGTTTGAGATGGTGTGGTAGGTGATAAATCATGGGGTACCAGAAAAACTGTGGGAAGACGTGGTTTGGGGGTTTTGTCAAGTTTAGGTTTCAGATGTGAGTTTCGCACAATAGCGGTAAGGTTTAATCATATTGGCGTTGTTCATATCAAGTTCATAACACTTTTTCTCATTGGCGTTAAGATTTTAATCGCATCATCTTCTTTTCAATTAGGTTTCTTCACATTTGTAGCTTGCTTGTTGATCTCATTTTGGTTTCGGAGTGTGGAGTGGTGTTAATAGTCTTATCAGTAGAATTCTGAAATTATTTGAGGGAAATTTGAAAGTTATTGTTGTTCTTATTGGTCTAGTTGTTTCTTTCCCTCATTTTCATCAAGTTGAGAACTTGATTTAGGATAATATGAAGCACAAGCCAAATAATGCTTGTAGGCTTGTATCAAGGTAATGTAAGAAGAACTGAAGCTCATGCCCCAAACAATAAACATAAAAAATGTACTAGGCCTAAACAATAACCATGCTTAGTGAGAATTGTTGATCAAAATTCTGTCACTAGTAACACCATTACATGGCTAGGCCAGTTCAATAACCATGTACTAGGGTTGTCGTATAATGTTAAATATTTTATTTCTTCTTTGTAGTGGACATTGGGTTTTGATTTTCATTAACTTAACATCGTATCTTGATCTTTTTAGATGACAAATTTAGCCCTTAAAACAACATATACACAAGATGGATGAGCTCGATGTTGTTCAACTTCATATTATCAAGACGGTTCGAGCCGACTGAGGATGACGATGCATCTTACTGGTTATGTTTGGACCCCAGCTCAATTTAGGTTTGGACTTTGGTCTTCATTCCCCCTAACTTATACATTTTATTTCCACGGAAACAACTGAAATCTGAAACCTAGCTTATAGAATCTTACCATTTATTTATTGTCGCAGGTGAATGTGAATGCTTACAAGGGATGACAATTCTTGCCCAAACTGAATGACCAGATTATTAGCGAAACCAATTAGATTACTAGTCGCTAAGTATTCGATGAAGATGGTCTAGTACTGTTGTGTGGACGTGTGGTAGCTGCCAAAACCTTGTTTTGACCTTTTAGTTCCTTAGTTTTCGTTTTTCATTTCTTTTATTTTTAACTTTTTCAGATCAAGAAACTTTCTGACCAACAAGCTAGAAGACTTCCAACTCGGTTGGATGTCAAGCTTGTATTGCATTTGTTCGGTTTCTTTAAGAATGTATTTAGAACAATGAAGAAGACTAATCACGAGTGTTTGATGTGAATGTGACTTGGTAACAATTCTTTCTTAAGGCTTTTATTTATATATTTTGTACTATTTATTGATTACCCAAGTCTTACGTGTATTTTTGCTCTGCTGGAATGTTTCAATAGAATTGGTGAATGTTATTTTAATTTTAATGGATTTTATATTAGGTGTTGCAGGTCCAATTCAATGTAAAATATCTATTATTATTTTTTTGCTATTGGAATGCTAGTTTTTTTATTTTTTATTTTTTTTTTTTTTTTTTTTTTTTTTTTTGAAAAAAAATATAACATTTATCACGGTTTTCCAATAACCGTAGTGAAAAATGTCTATTCTATGACAGTTTTGAATTTAATATATAACTCTTTTGCCATAACTGTCACAAAATAAATGTATTTATGTGACCGTATTTTGGCATTTGTTACTGTTTTATATGGTGGATATAGGCTTCCCTGGAGGAATTATTTGTGACGGTTTTGGAAAAAAAAAAATGACCACCATTTGGTCACGGTTTTGAAAAAAAAAAAAAAAAACAGTAACATAAAGATTTTTTTGTTGTAGTGGCTGAGGTTTTTTAGGGTTATTTAGGCTTTGGTCTTATTATTAATAGCGAAATTAGGCTTTGGTCCTACTTTTTAAATTTATTAGGCTTTGGTCCTTATTTTTTTTTCCTTGACTGTGAGTCAATATAGTTGACCCTGGTCAAGTTGCTTGTTATTTCAAAATGGCCAGAATACCCCTCCTTGTGCATGTCACCTATTTTATATATGTTGACGTTTTCAGTTCGCCACGTGTCGATATAGGGTTTGGTTACATAGAACTAAACAATCAGACTGTCAATTTGTTGTTGTGCACATCTTGAGGAGTTGGTGAATAAGGAGGGTAAATTTGAAAAGTATGACCAAAGCCTAATTTCGCTATTAATAGTAGGACCAAAGCCTCAATAACCCCTCTTAAAACCCCAATAAGTCAATGATCAAATCAAACAAGCACTTGATTGATAGTGTTTGATATTAAAATTTTAGTAATAAATGGGAGAAAGTAAAAAGAGACCAGATTGGTGCGGCATCGTTCGAGGTCCAAGCACTTGACAGCAACGAGTTGATTAGAAGGGAGATAGATCGCTCTGAAAACAGTAGCAACACTGTCAATGTATCCAACCTCTTCCAATAACTTGTAATCATTTGAATTCGTTGAGTAACTTGTCTTTCCGTTACCACCCATCCTTCTTTTGTTTCAACTAGTAGATTATGGGATATTGATTGATGATTAAATGTGTGTTGTAAATATGGGACAATTCGGTGTTGAAGTCTGCTAAGTTGTTATGTTTGTATTTACATTATGTAATTCGATTAAATTGATTGTGTCAGAAGATTTTTGAACAAGATTTGTACAGTAAAAAAAATTAGAAAGCTGAAGGTTCTCTGAATCTGAAGATAGATTGAATAACATCTTGCTATTAATAGACTAAAAAAGTTAGGGTTATTTAGGCTTTGGTCCTACTATTAATAGCGAAATTAGGCTTTGGTCCTACACTGAAGGGTAATGTTGCCATTTTGAAAATACAAACAGATTGAAGCAGATTGATCAAGGTCAACTATTTTGACTCACGCACAGTTAACAAATAGAAGTAGGACCAAAGCCTAATAAATCTAAAAAGTATGACCAAAGTCTAATTTCGCTATTAATAGTAGGACCAAAGCCTAAATAACCGGGCTTTTTATACAATGAGGAGCTTTCAAACTGTTTCCTAAGTCCTTAACTATGCACTTTATGACCAACGAATGTACTTCATCAAAGAATTATATAGTTTTATAGTGTTTGTGTTGAAACCATCTGACTCCATCACCGGCCTGCTACACATAAAAGGAATTTAATAGGAATGTATCGATGATGATGTTGTTATTATATTTGTTGTTCATTGTTTCCTTATTTTTTCGTTGCCTTTGTTATTTTTTTTTTCAACTAAAGTATGTGGTTTCATGTGTGTTAATATCTCGATGATCACTACACCATAACAGTTTTTTTTGTGACAGGGGCTTTTCCCAATTTGTGACGCCAAATAGGCGTCAGAAAATTTGTGACGTCAAATTGCTGTTAGTATTTGTTGCTTGGCGTCACAATAAATCAAAAATTAGTTTTACTTTATTTATGAAATTTGTTTAAAACATAGTGACGGCAAAGAGGCGTGAGTTTAGTAAAGATCCAGAGTCACGTGTTTGGCATGTGTGAAAGGATGAGGCGTCAAATTCCGATCTTTGCGATTTCTTCTCAACTCTTTGAGTGTGTTTGTTATGATGGAAACACTATGGAAATGAAAGGAAAATAAGAGTGATCCACCTTTTCCATAGTTTTTAAGGTGTTTGTTTACCCATAGAAAGGAAATGAGCTTTTCCATATGGAAACAAAATCATGGAAATTGAAAAGGTTTTGTGTCCTTAACTAACCCCTGAAAATTTTGTGGAAAGGAAAGGAAAGGAAATAGATAGCTTGGGACTTACTACTAACACACCCATGACCCAACAATACAATTATTCCTTTCCATAGCTTTTCCAAACAAACATGATTATTTCTTTCTCCAGTTTTTACTTTCCTTTCCCTAGTTTACCAAACACATACCATTTAAAATTATTTCCTTTCCATTCCATTCCATAGTGGACCACCTATTTTATTTCCTTTCCTTTTCATGAGTTAAAATTTAACAAACACACCCTTTTTCTTCTCAAGACAGAAACCCTTTCCTGTTGAAAACTCTTCTCCACTTTTCTCAATCTATTCAGATTATCCACTCATTTTTCGTTCATCTTGATGAAAGTGAACTAAAGGAGGTAGTTTTATCATATCAAATTCTTCATCTTAAGCCAAGCTACCATCTTTCCGATCTTTTAAGGTCAGTTTCTATAAAGATTAGTTTTTTTTTTTCGCGATTTTGGTTTTAGGGTTTGCAATTCTTGATTTCGTTTTCTAGGGTTTTTAATTTTCTTGGTGAATGAGTTTGTTTATAATAGTTTGTTTAAGTTGGTTATTATAATGGTAAGAATAGTTTTTCTTCTGAGTCTATAGTATGTTATGTTTTTACCTTTTAAACGTGGTATCTGTCAATTAGATGGAGGAGTTTAATTACAAGCTGAATAAAAGTACAAGCTTTGTTATACCCATTGTTAAGCCTAACCCTCCTCTAAGATTTAATGAGATATTAAGTCAGACACTTTTATTGTCCAAAAAGAACTTAAGACTTGCATCCCCTCCACATTGAAGACAATTACCAAGAGAATGCTCCCGTCATCATTCTTTGAAGGCACAATTATATTGCTGGTGCATGCAAATGGAAGTTTTACAAAAAAGGTGAAGAGCTATTCAGGATTTCTATTTAGTGCAACTTAAATTATTCAGATAATCACATTAATTGTTGGTCAATCTATTCATGTCATACTGGTGTATTCTTTTAAAAAGTTGTTTCTTGGGACAAATTTTTCCCTCCCTCTATGGGTTTTGAATTATGTTATGTGTAAGAAGATAGAATACTTTATATTGTCATACACACCCACCCTATATATTTATTTGGAGTAAAGGTTGAGTCTACAAATATGTATTGTATGTGAGATGATGACTCTTTCTGGACCTCTCAATATCTGATATCTAAACAAAAAAAGCTCCATATATGTTCTTGAGTTTCGCTTGATATTCTACTACACAAGTAACAATTGGATTTCAGTAACCATAAAAAGTGTGAAGTTGGGTTTGGAAACCTATAACTTTATCTTCTTTCTGGGTAATGGATTTGAAAGATTCAAAGATTAAGGGGATGTTCATTTATAGGAAGAAGGATGGGTTTTGTTTGTATGGTTTGAATTCGTTAAATTTCTGTTTGAAATGATTGACAAGTTCCTTTGTAAAATGTTTAACGATATCATTTTTCTTTGTTAGTTAGTTTGCATCATTTACTTTGTTTAGAGATTACATTAAACTATTACTTTGTCTTTAGGGTATACACTAACAGTCGAATGTACTGATAGAAAACTAATTTGCTCAACTCGATTGCGAACGATGGTTGCTTCTTGGCTGATAGTTGATAAATGCATTCGTTCCTTTTCCAATTTTACTGAGGAAACGTTGAAACCTTCTCCCAAAGGTAAGTTCCTTATTGCCTTTTACTAGCCTATCTGTATAAAGTATAGTTTTTAATAATATGATAGATTGGGGCAACAACCTCGTTCTAGATGTATAGTTTTATTTCCCAAAGCTTACGAGTTTCTTCTCAAAGCTTGCTTTGTCTCTTGGAGATGATTTTACTTCAAAGCTTGAGAAAAGGTCCTTTTATTGCTTCAATTTCTAATATTTTTCCCGCATAGTTTTTTCACATACCAATTTTTTATTCTCATGTCTGTTCTTCAACATACATTTATCATGTATGTCTTGCAAGCTGTATGTATGATGTATCACCACATACGTATAGTCCAGTTAGTTGTCATGATTATACTTACCACATAGGTGTTAGTTCCATCTCAGTATTGCACATAACCAGCTACGGAAAAGGGGTAGAAAATATTGTTTTTGTGTATTTTTACTTCTTTCTTGACCATTATCCTATCTGCTGCAATAGAACAGATAAACTACAATTAGGGAATGGTTCTGATACAGAGCATTAGTTCGTATGTCAAGTGTTATACGTGTGTGCCCCTTAGCTGAGTCCAAGCCCATGGGTCGTGAGCCCACTAGTTTAGTTATTCTATTTTAGTTGTTGACACATGTTGTGTTCCTATTGGCTTATAGTTTTTAAGATTAGTATAAATAATGGGCTTGTAATTAGGGTTCTGGGAGAGTTGTGTTATTGAGAATATTTCCGAGAGAAATAAAGATTTGTTTTAGTTTTAGTTGTTTTGTTTAATTCAAGAGTAGATTTGATAAACTAAAGCTTCCACCAGTTTAATCTACATCATTTGGTATCGGAGCACGAATCGTTCCTGAGTAAAATCCAATTTTTCTTTTTTCTTATTCGTTTTAATTTTTTGTATTACTATTCATCGGTACTGTTTATCAGTACACTGTTCATCAGGAACACTATTCATCGCATTACTGTTCATCCGAAAATTAATTTTCTGTCTTTGTCTTCTTTCAAGATCAAAGTTTTAATTTTTATGTCGTATATCAAGAAACCAGAGATGGAACACCTAGAAGAAAATTATCAGGGTTTGAATGCCAAGTTTGAAGCTATGCAAGAAGCCTTGAATGCACTTCTAGCCGCCCAACAACAAAATTCTAGGGTTTCTCCAGAAGTTAGTTTACCTTTTCAGCAGCCGTCACAGGTTCCACCATTAATGGCACCTTCTCAAAGTTTTCAGACACCGCCAGTTTCTATGCCATTTGGCTATTATCCAAATCTCTATCAGCAGCAGATGATGTATCAGGGTTATTCTCCTTATTATCGGTCTTGGAATCCTAGTCAGTATCAATATGTGCCACAGTATGTGCCTAACCCTAATATGGGATATGAGCCTATGCCAAGCTATCCTCAACAAGAATTTTCTAGGTTACAGACTGCTCTAGTGCCGCAGGGTCTTGAAGTAGACACTACAGTACTTCTAACACCCACAGATACTGTCTTGCTAGAACAGGTTGTAGACCAGTACCAACCACTGCGTCCTTTTGATATTCGGTCTGGTCTCTCGACTCCTCACCCAGGTCTTACTGATACAGTTGCAACAGCAGACCAGAAACGAGTTGAACAATGGCTCCAGCATGACCATCCAGTCGAGGTTCCTCCATTAGTTTGTGAACCTTTTAATCTTCCAGCTGTTATTCCTCCTTAGCGTGGGGGAAGACCTAATTCTGTGCAAGAGGAACATGATAGTTTTTTAGATACTCCACCCATATTTGATGAATACGGAGCAGATAAATCTAAATTTTGTGTGCCTATTCCCTATTTGCCTGGGAATCTTTTTGTTGAGTATGCCGATCCAATTTGGGAGGATTTTGATATTAAGTATACAAGGCTCTTTAGTTATGTGCATCTAAAGTTACAATTGGAGACATTATGGTGCATTCTTATTCTTGTGAGTAATTATCTGGGCAAAATTCGAGGTCGAATTCGTTTGAACAGCAGGAGAGTGATGGGCATCAGCTACAGCAAATTTCATCAGTCAATTACGTATACAAACTCGAGATGAGTTCTTTTCAACCCGGGGAGAATGATGCAGAGCATTAGTTTGTATGTCAAGTGTTATACGTGTGCGCCCCTTAGTTGAGTCCAAGCCCATGGGTCATGAGCCCACTAGTTTAGTTATTCTATTTTAGTTGTTGACACATGTCGTGTTCCTATTGGCTTATAATTTTTAAGATTATTATAAATAATGGGCTTGTAATTAGGGTTCTGGGAGAGTTGTGTTATTGAGGATATTTCAGAGAGAAATAAAGATTTGTTTTAGTTTTAGTTGTTTTGTTTAATTCAAGAGTAGATTTGATAAACTGAAGCTTCCGCCAGTTTAATCTACATCAGGTTCGGTATTACCTGCTCAAGAAAATTCATTTTGAAGGAGGCATACATGTCTTTTTGTGTAGTGGAGCTACATTAATTCCAAGCTTTTCCTCTCATTGTGGATTGATACCATTAACGGCAAGGGTGGAAGAAAAAATGAGATATTTACCTCAAACAAGCACTCTCCTCTAAGACTTAATGAGATATTAAGTCGGACACTTTTATATGCTTGTTGGTTTTGACTTTTGACATACACAAAATGGAATACTCTAAGGTGTGTGCTTGTTTTTTCAACTTTTGCTTGTTATTCTAGTTTTTTTTTCCAGTTTCCCCACACATAAGATGTCGTACAAATTTGGGGTTCTTAAACTGGCTTGAGAGTCGACAAGGTAGATATTGTTCATGTGTTTTATCCCTTTTTTTGCGTACTTTTTTCTTTAGTCAACATTTCTTAGTTAATTGAAGATGAGTTTCAAATGCAGGAAAAGTACAAACTTCTTACACTTAGTTTGGTGCTTAAGGTTTCGACATTAATTATGCTCCCAATGCTTCATTTCAGGTACATATTTCTTCAATCATAGTGCCTACCATTTATTATTATTATTTTTATTTATTCATTTATTCATTTATTTTTTCCTATTTCTAATTGTTGTTGGTCCATTGCTTAGAGCATTTCCCTTAGGAACATCTTATGCACTTGTTTCCTTTATCATTCTTGGAGGATATGCTTTATTGAATGGCCATACTTGATCAAATGTGTGCTTTTTTGGCTTCTTTGCTTGACTGTGAAGTAGAAATATATTAAGTAGTGAACCAATGTTGAAAGAACTGATTTAGATTTTGAATCTTGCAGTGCTTCTTTGATACTGCGACTCATGTTATGGGCCATGACCAACTAGATGCTAGGCATGGTGAATATAGCAGCTTAGTTTATATCTCTTATTGACAAACACCTATCTCATCTCTTATATCTCTTGTATTTTCTCAACAGGTATTACAGGGATCCAAGGACACACAGGAGTATCATTGGCTTGGGGCAGTGCATGTGAAGGATGTAGCTAACGCCCAAGTGCTTCTCTTTGACACTCCATCAGCTTCAGGGAGGTATCTCTGCACCAATGGCATCTACCAGTTCCGTGACGACAGATCTTCTCAATTGGAAGATCTCCTATATGGATAATACACATTCTAGTTGACCGAGCTCTGCTATTGAGTGTCCATTCGGTCACCTCCAATCCTATTTCATTAGAAATCCTTGATCAAACTTGCTTTCCCCAGGCACTAGGGGGGGGGATTTTAATGACTCAATTTCGTTCGATCTCTAACCTCAAATTTTTCGTTTAGTTTATTTATTTATTTTTCATTTTAATTTTAATTTATTTTTTTGTGTTTTTTAGGAAGAGGCGAAGTCAGTTGGGCTATTGAGAAATGAGAGGTTGGCTAATTTGATTGGGTGTTGTTGTGAAGGAAATGAGAGGTTGTTAGTTGCTGAGTTTATGCCGAACGAAACGCTAGCTAAGCATCTTTTTCACTGTAAGTAGTTTTTTAAGTTGATTTAAACAAATGTAGGTTACTACTTATACTTAAGTAGTATTATGGCTCTCACTCTCATTCTCTTCTCGGAAGCAGAAGAAAGAGCAGATCCGAAAACCCAACCATGGTGTTCATCAAACCCACAAAGTCGAGGGCTTACTTTAAGCGTTATCAAGTCAAGTTCAGGAGAAAGAGAGCTGGAAAGACGGATTACAGGGCTCGTATCCGTCTTATCAACCAGGACAAGAACAAGTACGGGACACCCAAATATCTTTTTGTTGTGCGGTTTACCAACAAAGATATAATTGCTCAGATTGTATCTGCTAGTATTGCTGGTGATATGATACTTACATCAGCTTATGCCCATGAACTGCCCCGTTATGGGCTTGATGTTGGTCTCACCAATTACTCTGCAGCTTACTGCACTGGCCTTCTCTTGGCTCACCGAGTCCTGAAAACACTCGAGATGGATGAGGAGTACGAGTAAAATGTTGAGGCAACTGGGGAAGATTTTTCTATTGAGCCCACTGATTCCAGTCCGCCTTTCCATGCATTGCTTGATGTAGGCCTTATTAGAACAACAACTGGCAACCGCGTCTTTGGTGCACTTAAGGGTACATTGGATGGTGGGCTTGACATTCCTCACAGTGACAAGAGATTTACTGGATTTAAGAAGAGGATAAGCAGTTGGATGCAGAGGTTCACCAAAAGTATGTCTATGGTGGCCATGTTGCTGTTTATATGAGGACACTAATAGAGGATGAGCCAGAGAAGTACCAGACCCATTTCTCTGAGTATATCAAGAAAGGCATTGAAGCTGATGGCATAGAAAACCTGTACAGAAAGGTACATGCTGGTATTTGTGCTTATCAAATAGCAAAGAAATTGGAGAAAGAGGCTCCGAAGGCACACAAGAGGTTCAACTTGAAGAAGCTGACATATGATGAGAGGAGAAACAAATTGATTGCGCGATTGAATGTGTTGCACTCTGCTGCAGGAGCAGATGATGATGAGAATGATGATTAGAGATAGTTCACCGGTCCATTATGCATTTTTGTCGTCTTTGTTTCTTGTCGTCTTTGTTTTCTCTACACTCCCAAAGATTTAATAGCCAGGCCATTACCAAATTCTCCCCACTTGTGTGTGTTTTCATCTGGTCTGTCCCCCATTTTTAAATATTTGGCTCTATATTCATTTTAGTTTCACTTACATATGTACATACTTCACATTATTCTTCATTGCTCTTTCAAAGCTGGAATGTAAATCTTAACCATGTCCATCTTCACAAATTCTGTTCTTGTTCTTGTTGTCCTACACACTTTAAAGTCTTTTGCCACAACCCTTCCATGACACCCTCTAAAAGTCGATTTTTACTCCAGTTCTTGTCCTCAACAACTGGTAGGATCAGTTGCATCTCAACAATTCAAAGAAGCACCAGTTTAGGCACCAGCAACGATTCATCTTTTTTCCATGATCGCTTCACGAGGTAATAATCTACAATTCGACTCTTTTTTCATGACTGCTTCGTTGAACTGTTGATTTACTTCAAATGTGCAATATAGAATTTTGTGAACGTGCACCCGTAGTCCAGTCCACAAATCAAGTAGCATTGATACATAATGAGTCTCTGACACTAACATGCACTTTGCTCTGTTTTGTGATTATGATTTATGAGTGTCGATATCTTTATTTCAAAGACAAGTGTCATTCTCGTGCATTATACTATTATAGCAAGGACCACGGTAGTAATGACTGAATTGAATTTTTGTTGTATTTGTTGCCTTCATTATCTTCTTCACCAATCACATTTCACATATTTTTGGTCTCTTTCTCACATCCACAATGGCTGGAGAACAAGCTCTTCTTTCTACTGAGATTGTTAACCGTGGTATTGAATCATCAGGTCCTGATGCAGGTTCACTAACTTTCTCCGTAAGGGGACGTCGTCGCTGACCTGATTTTGGTCAATCAGTGAACCTTAAGTATGTGAAACTAGGATACCATTATCTTATCAACCATGCGATATATCTTGCAACTATACCAGTGTTGGTGTTGGTGTTGGTGTTGGTGTTGGTGTTTAGTGCTGAAGTAGGAAGTATTAGTAGGGAGGGGCTATGGAACAAGATATGGGAAGATACAGCGCGTTACGACCTTGCTACACTGTTTGCTTTCTTTGGCGTGTTAGTGTTTACACTGTCGGTCTACTTCATGTCAAGGCCTAGGCCTATATATCTCATCGATTTCGTGTGTTATCGACCTGATGATGAGCTCAAGGTAATGCAATCATTTACTTGTATTAAGGGCATGAATGGTATCATATAAATGCATCAAATAGTACTCATATAGTCTTATTTCTTATATTGATTGCATAGCCTTCTAAGTCTACACTGAAATATGGATATCAGTATATTGTGTCAATGGATATGAATGCATCACTACTTGATGCATGAAATCAATTCAACCTTTAACCCACGTACATCCGATGTGTCTGATGTTACAACCACATTACCGCGAATCTCACCAATCTCTAACTTTACTCAAATTCACTCTATATTTTGGATCGGCTGCACCAATTCGGTTACCTAAGTACTCATCTTGGGATCAAGCCGTCGTAGTTCACCTCTCTCTCCTCACCATTCTATGCCTCCATTGATTGCCCCCCCTCTTTCTTCCTCCCTCCTTTTCTTTTTATATCCCTCTCTTAGGTTTTACTCATGGGGCATAGTATGGTCCTGGGCTTATTCTCTGGGCCCAATACATACTATGGTATGGGCCTTATCTCTTGGGCCAGTACTTATGTGATGCATCCCTGAATATGGCTACTACATTTGCCCCCTCTCGGGTTCGGAGACAATGACGACAGCGGACCCGAGAAGTCTTCAAACTTCCTTGTCTCTCTCTTTGAACTCTAGATATCCACAGTATCTTGTGACTATACGTAGTCTTCTCCTCCTCAGGACATTTCATATCCATATACTCTGCTACTGGACCGTATGTCTGTGAAGCACTCAATCCATCAGTTTTCGTTCATATACCCCATTAACGTATCCACGAAGGATTTCATCCCCTTCGCTCTCTCCCTTCAACTCGATACAATGCCCACATTGTGTCTCAACCCAGCCATAAGCTCTCCTTCATAGAACTCACTACTATGTCCGCGGAGTGTCTCACCTCAGCTAACATCTCTCTTTCCGAAAACTTGTCACTATGTCCGCGAAGTGTCTCAGCCCTGTCATAATCTCTCATTCACATAACTCACTTCTATATCCGCAGAGTGTCTCACCCTTTCATTTCCCTTTCGTAGGACTCAACTATCTCATCCCCTTCACTCTCTCTCTTCAACTTAATACAATGCCCACGATGTGTCTTAACCCAACCAGCACCTCTTCCATAGAACTCACTACCATATCAGCAGTATGCCTCCCCCAGCCACCTGCTCTCTTTCTCGGAACTCACTACCTTGTCTACGGAGTGTATCACCTCAGCCACCATCTTTCCTTCAGAGAACTCACCACTATGTCCGCGGAGTGTCTCAGCCCTATCATAAGCTCTCTTTCACATAACTCACTACTATATCTGCAGAGTGTCTCACCCTTTCATTTTCCTTTCGTAGAACTCAACTGTCTCATCCCTTTCGCTCTCTCTCTCTTCAACTCAATACCATGCCCACGATGTGTCTCAACCTAGCCAACACCTCTCACATAGAACTCACTACCATATCAGCGGTATGCCTCCCCCAGCCACCTGCTCTCCTTCTCGGAACTCACTGCCCTGTATGCGGAGTGTATCACCTCAGCCACCATCTCTCCTTCAGAGAACTCACCACTATGTCCGCGGAGTGTCTCAAAATTCTCAATATAAGCTCTCCTTCACATAACTCACTACTATATCCGCAGAGTGTCTCACCCTTTCATTTCCTTTTCATAGAACTCAACTGTCTCATCCCCTTCGCTCTCTCTCTTCAACTCAATACCATACCCACGATGTGTCTCAACCCAGCCAGCACCTCTCACATAGAACTCACTACCATATCAGCGGTACGCCTCCCCCAGCCACCTGCTCTCCTTCTCGGAACTCACTGCCCTGTCTGCAGAGTATATCACCTCAGCCACCATCTCTCCTTCAGAGAACTCACCACTATGTCCGCGGATTGTCTCGTCCCCTGTATTTCTCCTTCTCATAACTCACTACAATGTCCGCGGAGTGTCTCCACCCAGCCATAAGCTCTCATTCATAGAAATCCCTATCATGTCGGCGGAGTGTCTCACCCTTTCATTTCCCTTTCGTAGGACTCAACATTGTATCCACCAAGGGTCTCATCCCCCTTGCACTTACTCATGGAATTCGATATCCCGTCCGCAAAGGGCCTCCTCCCCTCTATTTCTCTTTTGTAGAATTCAATAGTATTGTTCCTTCTGGAACTCCGGCTCACTGAGGGCTTATCCCCCCCCTGTCTCTACTCTGAAGTGGATTCTATTGAGGAGCCACTCTGTTTGCCCCCAAGTCTTATTAGGATCTCATGTCCGCAGAGGGCACATCCCCCGCTATCTCGCTTTGGAGTGGAGTCTGATGAGGGGCAACTCTGCTTGCCCCCAGGTTTGACTCGGATCTCATGTCCGCGGAAGGCTCATCCCCTCCGTTGTCTCTGCTCTGGAGTGGAGGTTCGGATGAGGGGCAACTCAACTTGCTCCCAGGTTTGACTTGGATCTCATGTCCGCAGAGGGCTCGTCCCCCCTGCTGTCTCTGCTTAGGAGTGGAGTCTGATGAGGGGCAACTCAGCTTGCCCCCATGTTTGATTCGGATCTCATGTCCGCATATCCTATCCCGCTTGAGGCTTCGGACACGAAGGTCCAGGACAACTCTGCCTGCCCCACACGCGCATTTGTTTGGACACGAGGGTCCGCGAAGGGCTCATCCCCCCTGCACTCATTCGGATAGCCCCATGACATATCCATGAAAGGTCTTCTCGAACCCCTCCGCTCTCCTTCGGAATGCACATCAGGGAACAGCTCAGTCTGCCCCATGTTTGATTCGGACACGAGGGTCCGCAGAGGACTCATACCCCCGCACTCATTCAGATAGCCCCACAACATATCCGCAAAGGGTCTTCTCGAATCTCTCCACTCTCCTTCGGAATGCACATCCAAGAACAGCTCAGCCGGCCCCATGTTTGATTCGGACACGAGGGTCCGTGGAGGGCTCATCCCACCCCGCACTCATTCGGATAGCCCCACGACATATCCACGAAGGGTCTTCTCGAACCCCTCCGCTCTCCTTCGTAATGCACATCTGGGAACAGCTCAGCCTGCCCCATGTTTGATTCGGACACGAGGGTCCGCGGAAGGCTCATCCCTCCCGCACTCATTCAGATAGCCCCACAACATATCCGCGAAGAGTCTTCTTGAACCCCTTCGCTCTCCTTCGGAATGCACATCCGGAAACAGCTCAGCCGGCCCCATGTTTGATTCGGACACGAGGATCCACAGAAGACTCATCCCCCTGCACTCATTCGGATAGCCCCATGACATATCCGCGAAGGGTCTTCTCGAACCCCTCCACTATCCTTTGGAAAGTGTAACAACATATCCAATCGCATTTGTTGTAGTTTTGTTGTGGTACCACATGTCTTTCTCTTTCTCTGTAACCATCTGTATTCAGACGCTCCAAGTCGTTGATCTCAGTCCCAACCCAACCTATTGATCTCATTGTTCTTCTGTCTCCAAACTTTATCACCGTCGCTGTTGTTGAATATTTTCCGAATATGTTTACTCCACCGTTGTGACTCGTCGATCCACTTACAGCCGTCATGTCTTTTACACATAGAGCTTATCTCAGTACACCTATATGCCGGTGTGAGGTTGTCGACAGTGAACTTTTTCCCCTAGTTAAATTGAGCATCAATTATGCTGACAAGGGCACACCGTGAGCTCCCTTGGTATTTCCAAATCCCGACTATCTTGTGCTCACACTTGACTCACATCCAATCCCATCCCCCTGATGAGAGAAAGAGAGATTTTTGCTGCAAGAGCGTGCATAAATCAGATAAGAAATGTTACATAATAAAACTCCACTCACGACACATGACACCTGCACGTTACTGTTAGTTCCATGTGCAACTAACATTTGCAAATTTCGAATTTACTTAATAAAGAGCATAAATTGGAAACCCCCACTAATCAGCACATGGATTGCACACCAAAAGAGAGAAGCCAAAAGTTATTAAGACCCAAAAAGTAATTGATCAGAATTTAAGAAGGATGGATGTGAACTTAACTTGTTAACTGTAGAGTTGGAATGTGGTGTCTTTTCGTAACCATTGTTATACAAGTCCATGGTAGATTATCTAGGTGGCAGCGAAGGATTTTGCAACACTCCATGAAAATGATTGAAAGTAATTAATCATGTCACAAACCTGCTCTCCCAACTATTTCATCAAACACTTGCTGTTTCGAGGCCATCTCCTGAAAAGAAGTGGATTCCATTGTTAACCGATCCCATTCCATCGCCTCGCTGGTACGATCGGCATTAGTTCAACCCATTTCCCGAGAGATCTCATGAGAGAACCACTATATAATTGGCGGAAAAGCACCTCTCGCTTTTATGAACTTGTCTAACAAATTAGTTGCGTATTTGGCTAGATAAACCTTGCAAATTCCTTCAGTATCAAAGATCCGGACATCTGTGTTCGCTAACCCAATCAATACAAAGCAGCCATGGTGGAGGTTTTGATTTCCAGTTGATGGAACATTTGGGTTTTACGTGGATGCTTAAAGAAAGCAGTGATTTTGTTGAGGTGGATTCGGTTTCTGTGGTGTAAGTACCAGGGAATTGAGTCGAGGTTGCGACGACGGTCATATTAGTTCGAATTGTTCTCGGATATGTTGTGGAGAGAATTGAAAAATAACCTGTCTAAATCTCCTGTGTCTAATCCCCACAGACGGCACAATTAGTTACAACCACATTACCGCGAATCTCGCCAATTTCTAATTTTACTCATGTTGGGCTGTGGAACCGTCGAGCGTATGAAGCTCCGGTATCTCACCAGCAAGCTTTAGAGTTCTGAAACTTTTCGGAATTTTGACGATTTGTCGATATTTCGGCCCTAAACCTTTTCTCCCTTTTTTTTCTATGTACACTTATATAAAGGAAATAGATTAGGGTTTTGAGACAACCTTTTGAGAGATTCATTTCTTGGGTATTGTGGGAGCTCTATTGAGCTAGGGTTTGAGTGAGGCCTCTTGTTCTTGATTATTGATATCTCTTGTAAACTCTCCAATCTTTACTATAAAGGAAACTTGGCTCTTGTGTGGATGTAGGTAACATTTACCGAACCACCTAAATCTTTGTGTCTCTTTGCATATTTACTTCCTTATTTATTGTTTGCTTGCTATGGGTGATGATAAATTAGTGGCTTTGCTTGTTTGAGTTTGTAGTGATAACTACCAAAGTCTTGGGTGGGTGATTTCCTTGGTGTGAGCTCCAAGTTGAAATCATTTGGGATAGAAAGTAACTAGATTGAGGTGTGACTTTCTAGTGAAATCTCCCAACAAGTGGTATCAGAGCTACAGGGTGTGTGAGGAAAAGACTCCGCCTTTAGCATTGGAGGCTAGGTGTTTGAGGAAATTTCTCTGAGAGGTTCTCTACCGTTGGTTTTGATTCAGTAAAGTCATGACGACCGACAAAGAAAGCTACAGGATAGAGAAGTTTGATGGAACAAACTTTGGCTATTGGAAGATGCAAATTGAGGACGTTCTCTATCAAAAGGATTTGATGGAAACGTTGATAAGTGAGAAGCCTGAGGAGATTCCGCAAGACAAATGGGATTTGCAGGATAGAAAGGCCTTGGCCACAATCCGATTGAGTCTTTTGAAGTCGGTAGCCTTCAATATTAAGACTGAGAAGACGGCGAAGTCTCTCATGGAGGCACTTACTACGATGTATGAACAACCCTCGGCCGCGAACAAAGTCTATTTGATCACCAAGCTATTTAGTATGAGAATGTCGGAGGGGACATCCTTCAAGGATCACTTAAATGAATTCAACCAAACTAAGGACCAATTGGAGTCGGTTGAGATTACATTTAGTGATGAGGTGCTAGCTTTGGCGATACTTGGACAAATGCCTCCAAGTTGGAAGGCTACAGTTGCGGCTATTAGTGGCTCTGCGGAAATGACCAAGTTGAAGTTTGAGCACGTTGTTAGTATGGTACTAACCGAGGAAATTCGGAGACAGGATTGTCCTTCATCTTCGGGGTCAACTTCGAGGTCGGCATTGAGCACTGAAAGTAGGGGGAGAAATTCAAACAGGAATCGTGGTAAGAAGAAGTGGAGGGGGAGATCGAAATCTCAAGCCCCCCAATTGCAAAGCGTTGAACACAAACCTCGAGACATAAGTGAAGTGGTGTGCTATAATTGTGGTAGGCCTGGCCACTATAGCCCCAATTGTCCGGCACCAAGAAACAACAACAACATTAATAAGAACAAGAAAAAGAATCAAGAAGCTAATGTTGTTGAGATGGTAGATGACGCTTTGATATGTTCGATGGAGCACAAGAAGGAGTCTTGGGTACTTGATTCCGGTACATCTTTCCATGCTACCTCACATCGAGAGTTCCTTGAGAACTACACCGAAGGTGACCTTGGAACGGTCTTTCTCGGTGATGACCAACCTTGTGACATTGTCGGCAAGGGTCACGTGCATGTCAAGATGAATGGCTCATCATGGTTATTGAGGGACGTCAGACACGTTCTGGATTTGAGGAAGAATTTGATTTCTGTGGGGCAATTGGCAAGTGAAGGATTTGTTACAGTCTTCACCGGTGATACTTGGAAGGTCTCGAAGGGTTCATTGATTGTTACAAATGGTAAGAAAGATGGTACTCTCTACATGACTGCACATGGTTGTGAGTCGATTGCCGTGGCACATGGCAAAGAGGATCCGAATGTTTGGCACCGCAGACTTGGTCACATGAGTGAGAAAGGAATGAAAATCCTTCACTCTTCTGGTAAACTCCCAAAGTTACAGTCGACTGAAATTGACTTCTGTGAGAACTGTGTATTTGGAAAGCAGAAGCGGGTGAGTTTTCAGAGAATGGGTCAGACTTCGAAAGCAAGAAGGCTTGAGTTGATTCATACAGATGTCTGGGGTCCAGCTAATGTCTCTTCACTTGGCGGAAAGTCATATTTTGTGACTTTCATTGATGACCATACTAGGAAGGTGTGGGTCTATTTCTTGAGACACAAGTCAGAAGTATTTGAAGTATTCAAGACTTGGAAGGCCATGGTTGAGAATGAGACAAGCTTGAAAGTAAAGAAGTTGAGATCCGACAACGGTAGAGAGTATGAGGATTCAGGTTTTAAGAAGTACTGTGCTGACAATGGCATCAAGATGGAAAAGACTTTGCCAGGGACACCTCAGCAGAATGGGGTTGCAGAGCGGATGAATAGAACACTGACAGAGAGAGCTAGGTATATGCGTACACTAGTAGGCTTGCCCAAGCAGTTTTGGGCAGAAAGTGTTAGCGCAGCAGCTTACCTGATCAATAGAGGACCATCAGTACCTTTGGATTTTAAGATTCCAGAGGAAGTGTGGAGCGGAAGGATGTGAACCTTTCCCATTTGAAGGTGTTTGGTTGTGTGTCCTATGTCCACATTAGTGACCAAGCTAGAAGCAAGCTTGATGCTAAGTCACTAAAGTGCACCTTCATCGGCTATGGCGGTGATGATTTTGGGTATCGCTTTTGGGATGATCAAAATCGAAAAATCATTCGTAGTAGAGATGTTGTGTTTAATGAGAAGGTGATGTATAAGGACAGAGATGAAGCACAAACCAAGGAATCGGGTACAGAGAGCGGCACAGAGTATGTTGAGTTGGAAGACTTCGATGTAAGTCGTGGTATAGTGGGAGCCCCACAGTCAGAGGATGACAGTAGTAGTGACTCAGAGAATAATGAGGATACTACACCACCGAGTCCATCTCCACCTCGTGCCCCAAGGAAGACATCCAGGCCACATGTACCGAGTACGAGATATCCACCCTCCACCTATGTGAATTACTTGCTACTTACTGATGGTGGCGAGCCTCAATGCTATGATGAAGCATTGGAGGTGAGTGATGCAAGCAAGTGGGAGCTTGCTATGCAAGATGAGATGAAGTCCCTCATCTCTAGTGGCACGTGGGAGTTAGCCAAACTACCCATGGGCAAGAAGGCTCTACAGAACAAATGGGTGTTTAGAGTCAAAGAGGAACATGATGGTTCCCAGAGATACAAAGCGAGGCTAGTAGTCAAGGGTTTTCAGCAGAAAGCAGGCGTTGACTTCACAGAGATATTCTCCCCAGTGGTGAAACTGAATACTATTCGGTCAGTGTTGAGTATTGTTGCAGCAGAAGATTTGTATCTTGAGCAGTTGGATGTTAAAACTGTCTTCCTCCATGGTGACCTAGTTGAGGAAATTTACATGCAGCAACCGGAGGGTTTCATCAAGAAGGATAAAGAGAATATGGTATGCAGGCTCAGAAAGAGCTTGTATGGTTTGAAGCAAGCCCCTAGGCAGTGGTACAGGAAGTTTGATAACTTCATGCAAGGAAATAGCTACTATAAGTGCAACGCTGACCATTGTTGCTACTTCAAGAGGTTCGACTCCAGCTACGTCATCCTGTTGCTATATGTTGATGATATGTTAGTAGCAAGTTCTGATATGTCAGAAATTGGGAGATTGAAAGAGAAGTTAGCAAGTGAGTTCTCTATGAAGGACTTGGGTGCAGCGAAACAGATTCTAGGGATGAGGATCAGAAGAGATAGGCAGAAAGGTATTTTGGAGTTGTCTCAGGCTGAGTATATTGAGAAGGTATTGAAGAGGTTCAACATGGGTAGTGCGAAACCAGTTTTCACACCTTTGGCAATCCACTTCAAGTTGTCCAAGGAACACTCTCCCAAGACTGTTGAGGAAAGAAACTTCATGGCTAAGGTACCATACGCCTCTACCATTGGAAGTCTTATGTATGCCATGGTTTGCACGCGTCCGGATATAGCCCAAGCAGTAGGAGCTGTCAATAGATTTATGTCTAATCCTGGCAAGCAACATTGGGAAGCCGTGAAGTGGATATTGAGATATCTGAGAGATACTACAGAGAAATGCCTATGTTATGGAAGGGGTGTTGTGAACCTGCAAGGGTATGTGGATGCCGATTTTGCAGGAGAAGTAGATCGCAGAAGAAACACTACTGGTTATGTCTTTACAGTAGGTGCTACTGCAGTGAGTTGGATTTCTCAGTTACAGAAGATTGTTACTTTGTCTACCACGTATGGTATGTGGCGTTCTGAGAGGCAAGCAAAGAGATGATCCGTTCTGAGGGATTGATGGAAGAGCTTGGGATGAAGCAAGAGAGAAGTGTGTTACACAGTGACAGTCATAGTGCTATACATCTTGCTAAGAATTCCGCCTTTCATTCTAGGACCAAGCACATTGGTCTCCGGTATCATTTTATCCGATCTCTGTTAGAGGATGAGGTTTTGGCACTTGAGAAGATCCAAGGGAGTGAGAATCCGGCGGATATGTTGACCAAGACCGTGCCTACTGAGAAGTTGAAGTTGTGTTCAACTTCGGTGGGTCTTCTTGCTTGAAGACCATGATAGATGAGCCGAGTGTTTTTTTAGTAAATTGGAATTGGATGGAGTTGTTACAATTGAGATGTGATGTGCATGTAGAATCTCGAAGGTTCCAAGTGGGAGATTGTTGGGCTGTGGAACCGTCGAGCGTATGAAGCTCCGGTATCTCACCAGCAAGCTTTAGAGTTATGAAACTTTTCGGAATTTCGACGATTTGTCGATATTTCAGCCCCAAACCTTTTCTCCCCTTTTTTTCTATGTACACCTATATAAAGGAAATAGATTAGGGTTTTGAGACAACCTTTTGAGAGATTCATTTCTTGGGTATTGTGGGAGCTCTATTGAGCTAGGGTTTGAGAGAGGCCTCTTGTTCTTGATTCTTGATATCTCTTGTAAACTCTCCAATCTTTGCTATAAAGGAAACTTGGCTCTTGTGTGGATGTAGGTAACATTTACCAAACCACCTAAATCTTTGTGTCTCTTTGCATATTTACTTCCTTATTTATTGTTTGCTTGCTATGGGTGATGATAAATTAGTGGCTTTGCTTGTTTGAGTTTGTTGTGATAACTACCAAAGTCTTGGGTGGGTGATTTCCTTGGTGTGAGCTCCAAGTTGAAATCATTTGGGATAGAAAGTAACTAGATTGAGGTGTGAATTTCTAGTGAAATCTCCCAACAACTCAAATTCACTCTATATTTTGGATCGGCTGTACCAATTTGGTTGCCTACGTACCCATTTCGGAATCAAGCCGTCGTAGTTCACTTCTCTCTCCTCACCCTTCTATGCCTCCATTGATTGCCCCTCTTTCTTCTCCCTTCTTTTTCCTTTTATATCTCTCTTAGGTTTTATTCATGGGCATAGTATGGTCCTGGGCCTATTCTCTGGGCCCAATATATACTATGGTATGGGCCTTATCTCTTGGGCCAATACTTATGTGATGCATTCCTGAATATGGCTACTACATCTGATTTGTTTTTAGTAGTAGATTAGAAGTGGCAACTTCATGTGAATTAATTAATAATATACTGAAAGTTTAATTAATTAATAGCAGACTAACTTCATGTGAATTTTGAGAAACTGTAGCAGTTTAATAAACTCATCACTTCTAGCTGAAGTAGTTGAAGTTGATAAGCAATTAATAGCTGTGGTTACAGTCATTACTGTAGCAGTTATAATGCAATTGACTGTAACCATTAACAATAACTCATCACTGTAGCAGTTATAATGCAATTGACTGTAACCAGTAACAATACAAACACCACTAAGTGTCATACTGTCATTGGATATGTAAGAAGTTAGATAAGCAATAATTCACAATACATGGAAGATACTAACATGCACATTGTCATCAAATTGGAAAGATGATATCGAGCATACATGACCTCCAAGATAAAGAGACAAGAGTCCGTATTAGACAATGAGCAGAGTAAGGTGCAGAGGATGACATGCGTACACAGGACCTAGTTCTGCCGAGGATTTCCTATGTTTTTTTTCGTTATAAAATTGTGTGATAGAGTTTTGATCGAAAGATCCCCTACTCAAGTGGTATGCTTAATAGAAAGTAAAATTAAAGCTTGCTGATGAACATCAGAACATGTCAATTAGGTGTTCTGTTTGTGTCATAATTTTAGGTTCAACCAAATGAACCAACTGCCACATTAATTCACTATCAAAGTCTTCACTTTTCACTACCGAACTACTGGTCTACAGCATGACTTTGGTGTAAGACCTATACCAAGACCCTTAAAATCTAGTGTCCAATAGAATCAATATACAATTTATACCATGATCACAACCTTTAATTTAAAAAGTGAAGTTAATTATGCTGCTTTTCAACGCAATAGTAGTCATGAGGACTGACACCCATCATAAGTGATCTTTTTATTTAGAGTGTTTTGGGGTTCTACTGCATTACCATTTGAATTATGGAACAGGTATCCAAGGAGGATTTTATTGAGTTAGCTCGAAAATCTGGTAAATTTGATGAAGCAAGCCTTGAATTTCAAAACCGAATTCTAGAAGCATCTGACATTGGTGATGAGACATACATACCCCAGGCAATATGGTCACCGGAGAATTGTTCAACCATGAAAGAAGGCCGCGCAGAAGCTTCAACAATCATCTTTGGCACCCTTGATGAACTGTTTGAAAAATGTCGAATTCGTCCAAAGGATGTTGGAGTTCTTGTTGTTAACTGTAGCCTCTTCAACCCTACTCCATCACTGTCAGCCATGATAGTAAATCACTACAAGATGAGAGGGAACATCCTTAGCTTCAATCTTGGGGGGATGGGATGTAGTGTCGGTATCATTGCTATTGATTTGGCTCGGGACATGCTCCAAGCTAATCCAAATAACTATGCTGTCGTGGTGAGCACGGAGATGGTCACTTTTAACTTTGTACCACGGCATAAACCGTTCAATGCTTATACCAAATTGTTACTTCCGCATGGGATGCTCTGCTGTACTTCTCTCAAACCGAAGACCAGATTTCCGACGGGCTAAGTATCATCTTGAGCACCTTGTCCGAAATCCTAAAGGTGCTGATGACCGGAGCTTCAGGTATTCAATACATTCTTTAATCGTTTTTGTGTTAACCCCTAGATTCCGTAAATTCATATACCATTTTTGAGACCCGCAATTAACTGACACAAAATATGAATCTTTAGGAGGGATACATAAAATGGAAGTTGGTTATAAAGTTGTCAAATGGCCTATAGCTTCTTTGATATTCTAGTGGTATGGTTACTTTCTTTAATTAGGTAGACTAGAAACCATGTCACTTAGTTTTAATTAGTATAAGTGAAGCTATTGTTGTATATATCTCTCGTTACATTTTAAAGTAGAAGTCTATCTAAACTCTTTTATTAAATGAAACAAGTAATGCATGCGGCATTTGTTTGTTGCCGACCTTGAAGGATGGGGGTGGTCGATATTGCCACTTGGACACTTTATAATAAGAAGACTTTCTTTCTAGCTAGTTGTAAGCATAGTGTAATGTACTTTTTCGCTTGGAAAATTGAAGTACTTGGTGTTTACAAGTGACTTCATAATTTTGAGTGATGGAATGAATGTTTTATTCTTGAATGGGATTGACGGTGTGATTGTGTATTTTATGTATGGAATGGATTGTTTTTTTAAAGAGTTGTATCTTGGCTAGTTCATATAGCAACCGGTGGTGGCTAGGGCTAGTTGTATCTTGAATAATAATAATAATAATAATTGGTTGCTATACATCCACCGGTGAATATATAGTAACTAATTATTATTATTATTTTCTAAAATATATTTTGGGACGTCAAAATGGCGTCACTAATATTGCGACGCCATTTTGACATCACAAAATTGGATTGTTTTTTCAAAGAGTTGTATCTTGGCTAGTTCATATAGCAACCGGTGGTGGCTAGGGCTAGTTGTATCTTGAATAATAATAATAATAATAATAATTGTTTGCTATACATCCACCGGTGAATATATAGCAACTAATTATTATTTTTTTCTAAAATATATTTTGTGATGCCATTTTGACATCACAAAGTTTTATGACGCCAAACTGGTGTCACCAATTTGTGACGTCAAAATGGCGTCACTAATTTGTGACGTCAAATTGGTGTCACAAAAAAAATTGACGCCAAATTGTGACGCCAAAATGGTGTCACTAAAATTATTTGTGACGCCATTTTGGCGTCACAAAAAAACTGTTTTGGTGTAGTGGATACTTCAAATTACATATAAAATTAACTATAAGAAAAAAGACAACGTACCCCACTGATAGAAAAACGTATGAATCTGAACTTTCCTTATATTACCATCCTCACTAACCCTCTCACCTCGATCTCTTCCCACTACTAAAAAAAATGGTTTTATATCGGCTTAAAAGTGATATAAAAGACTTATTATATCGGTTTTTCAATAAACTTCAAACCGATAGAAGTACCCCCGATATAACAGATAACCATAACCGATATAATAAGTGTCCCTTTCTAGATCGGTTAAACATGAACTGATGTAATAATCTTATGTATTTATAACATAAATTCATTAAAAATTGATATAACTAACAGAGAAAACCGATATAAAAAAGAGTTATTATATCGGTTTTTATATTGTTTGTTATATCGGTTTTGATATTTGTCTGTTATATCGGTTTTTGTAAAATTGTTTAATATCGGTTGTTTTGTAACCGAAATAATATTATTATTATTTTTTTTTTAATATTAAAACCAATTGCAACACCACAAAATAACCTCCAATCTCACAATATACCAACAACATCCTTGCAGTAAGCTAACAAAAGAAGACTTGCATAAGAAAGCTTGCTATAGACAATTTTCCACTGAAAAAGTATGTGTTGCACTTTCAGGTAAAAAGTTAAAAGAAAACAAAAAATCAAAAGTAACACAAGATGCCTCCATGTAAAGCTTCCTCGATTAGTTCTCTAACTTCCATTCCATGCATGTACAAAAAAAAATTAAAACTAAACAAAAAACCAAAAGTAGCACATGATGTCTCCATGTAAAGCTTCCCCCATTAGTTCTCCAATGAAAACTTTACCTACACGGCATAAATCAAGCACTTCATCAATACTTTGCAAGAGAAGCCTAACAAAATAATACCAAGCACGTACACCAAGAAATTAAACATGTAACTACTAAACTCCAAGAGAAGTCGCCAACCTAACATTGAATATTATTTTACACTATTTCACACATGGCAAATAAGTGTAGTAGTGTAAGTGTAAGTGTTTACTTAAACTTCCTATCGGCTTGAATGGGCAGGTAAGGGACAGACTGATTGTTCCTACTAAGCACACTCACTCAAGCTCACCTACGAGTGCCTTCCTCGCTTCTGTTCTGACCAAAGAACCGACATAGCGCATTGCCCAACCAAAGGCAGGGGAAGAAAGAGCATGTCCAGATACATCTATTACATAGATGAGGTTACCCTTAAGTCCCTGACTACTGCACTGCTCTAGTAGCGAAGTCACTTTTATCAAGTCAGTGTCTCGCCTAACAGCTTTGACAGCATAGAGCTTGACAGTGTATCCCCAAGGATAACCTAAAGCCTTGACAGATTTTCCAACTCATTTGTTAATAATATTCATAAGGCATGTTATGTGTGACACAATTATTAATATTTCTAAGGATGTATAAGGGTGGATAGTTGGAATAGTCAGGCTGAGCCTTGGGACTTGGTCCCATTGTCTTGGGTTTAATTCCCACCTTCGCAAGGAAATAGAAAGGGGAATCAAGTTCTAACTATAAAAAAAAAAAAGCTTACACCCCAATCCCAATCACCCTCTAAAAGGTTTGGTGCCTCAAGGCTCTCAAGTGTTTTCTTAAACTGATGACGTACTCACGTTTTTTAAGGAAAAAGGAAATTAATTCAAAGGGGACAAACACAACCAACAATCACATTTGTTAATACTGATATGTCATGTGAAACATATATAAAAGAACAATTACTGAAGTAAGCTAAACAAGGCAAAATAAACTCTCTCAGATTAGCAAAACCGACTAAAAATACTTTTAGACCCTATTTGGCAGTAACAAATTATGTAGTACTTAATCAAGATTGAAGTATAGTAATGAATGTCATAAAGGTGAATTGTTCAGAAGTTGTTTGGCTTCCACACGTGCTAGATTATGCCACAAAACCTAAATACGTAAGATCAAAAGAACAAAAATAACAAAAAATTGGGAAAACAAAGATTTCAACACCCATAGTAACTCCAAAATGCATACTATTTTGCATAAATTTTACATTGCATAGTTTTGCATTTCCAAAAACAACAAAAACCCTAATATGGAATTAAAAGAAGAAGAAAAAAAAATGTTGGAAGAAAGTACAAGTGTCCGATTTAGACACAGGTACGGAGATTTGGGTACGACATAGTCTAAAATATCAGATTCGTTGACACGGCTAATATTCATTTTAATTTTAATTTTTTTTATTAAATAGACTATATGATGAGAAAGTTATAGTAAAGATAAGTAAAACGTTGTAGTAGGAATAGACAAGTCTAACTCTTGTCCTTAATAGGAATACAAATGCGGAGGTCAGCTTGTTTTAGGTCATAAAGGGAATAGGTTTCATGCCATCAAGAAAGACAAACATGCATTCATGCCAATTAAGAGCCAAAAGCATAGGAAGTACCTATTCTCCATGGTTGATAAAATCCAAAATGTATTCAACTAACTCCAAATGAATATCATTAAGCTCCTCGTCTTCGTATGTCGCTACTTCCCCAAGTTCTTTCAACTTAGATTTTGTCGACACGAGAGGATCTTCCATAAGGTGCTTCATAAATTTCATTCCATAAATGCCGCATTCCTTATTCCCTGTTTGTTTAGGGCACTACATAGAGATGAAAAAAAAAAGTCACACACGAGGGATTAAACTATGTGGTATATCATCAACACAACTATTCATTCCTCACCTTCACCAATTCCCAAGTCGGATTTCCTTTAGTTCTTTTTCCCATTTCCATAGCTGCCACTTTCATCGCACTTCACACAACGGTATCCATTACGACTTAGTATTTTAAAAATGAAGCCTTGAAAAAAAACAAACAAGAAGAATGAACTACTCACTCATTCACTATGAACTTTACATCCAAATCAATAGCCTTTCGTACCATGGAGTCCAACCAAAACACTTCCATTGATGTCATATCAATGACTAACAAAAGCCAATGACCCCTAAAGCCACAAAAGTGGACGGATTAAATGACAAGTAAGATTTAATTACATACAAGTGGTTAAAATTAAATAACTAGTAAGATACATTGAACACACATAAATATACAATACATACACACTTACATGGTGGAGTATGGCACAAAAATCAATTGATCCTTTCTCACAACTTTCATTCTCTTTATCAGGTTGCGTTTCATCTCTTCTCTATCTCCAAAATCATTGAAATGTGAAGGATGGAAGAATCCATATTTTGCTCGAGAACTTTCAAATCGGGTCGTAGAAAACCTAAAAAATAAGTATAGTAAATTAAATGGCAATACCACCCAATGTATAAAAGATTCCTCTTGAGACAAATAGTTTACCTTAAGTATGCAGTCATTGAGTTAACCTCAAGCTTCTTCATGTTACAAACATCTAACAAATCAGATTTTAAGAAATAATTGAATGCTATCTCTTCTTCAAACACCCCCTTCTCAAGTGGAATACTTATTTGACTTGATTTCATCATTTTTTCTATAATCTTGCCAAACTTTTGGAGCTGACTTGCCACTTCACCATTAGCTGCAGAAGAATCATCAACCATATCCTACAATCAAGTAAAAACGCGTAAAGTTAGTTTCACGATAGTTCTAAAAGCATAACTAATAAAATTTGGAAAATATATTTTACCTTATCACCTACTATCACCCACTTTTCAGGCCCAAGCCACAAATGAGTTGTGTGCATCTAAAATAGAGGTCAAAACACCACGCATGGTGCATAGAGAGGGGAATCAGGACACAATACACAATCAATCGACACTTTTACATTGTGCTCCCCTAAAGGAAGATTGTGAATTTTTTTCTAATGGTCCCGCTTCTCATAAACCTTTCCTTTGGCAACAATCTTGTCCTTTGATCCCAAAGTCAATCTACAATTCTGCATCTATCAAATAATACATACAAGTATTAAATACTAATGTATATGATAGAATGAAACTAATGTTGGATATAATTTCACAATTTAGCCCATAAAACATACTTCTATGGATACTAAACTCAATATTTGACGCCTTTGTCCACTTTTGAAGTACCACCATCTTCAAACTACATGTAAGAGATAGTGAAAGTTAATAAATAAAGACAAAGCAACATTGCATAAATTTCTAAAATTTCTACTAAACCAAAAAGCTAACAATGGGGACCATTTCTTGGCATGTGGATGCGACATAACTTAAGTCGTATCAATGATCTAGTAATCCTTTTTTTGCCGCGTTTAGTTAAAAATACGCAAGTTCCTTGTTTCTTATCCAAAACCTTCACCGTTCTATTCCTTTTTAAGGCAAAACATCCCTCTCGTTGTGGAAGAACACCGCTCATCATCCTACACATCCAATCCTTGTGTATGGTTTTAGTCATCGTTGGTAAAATCCTACACCTTGAACACGCATGAGTTCAACAAATGGTAAAACAAATCTTTAGAAGAACCATGAGTTCCCAGTTTTTGAATGTTCAGAACTTCCCACCTCTCCAATCCTTACATTCCAACGTACAAGAACAAACACACAACATGGTGGATAGTCACCATATGCAAGGAGTGAATGCAGTAAATCCAGGAGCTCAAACAAGAAATTGGAACGAGCTGTTCCAGGTCAAAAGGAGGTGCAGGTAGAAAATTCTGTAACCATACCTGAGAGTAGCATGTTTAGAAATGATAGAGGGGAAGAAATCACCAGTCTTCCTGAAGCTACAGCGGAACAAACCCAAAATGAGATAGTGGAGCAGTTGATGCAAGCAGAAGAGAGAGAGGTACTAGCTGAGGTAGAGGAGCAGTCAGGCTGTAACATTAATGATGAAGTGGACACGGGGCTTTTGGAGAGAGCAGTTGTCTCAGGTAACAGTGTAGGCTCTATGGCAGTAAGGGAGGAAGTGCGCCGGATTGAGGTTGTGTCAGAAAGAGAGGAACAAGCTGAGAGAGAGAGGAGCTGCTAGGCAGAAACTCTTATGAGGAAGTGGGCATAAGAAGTTCAGGAAGAGATGTTGTCTCAGGTAGTAGTGTAGAATCGATAGCAGAAAAGAGCTTGTGATTCGGTCGGAGGTAGTGGCAGAAGCATCAGCAGTAGAGTATAGTGAGTCTGAGGAAAACAGGGACAGGAGAGGTGAGATAGAGAGGCCAGAAGGAGTTCTCGATACCGTTGCTAGTGCAGTCAATCGGCTAGAGGCAGAGATTCTGGTCAGCAGTGTTATAGTGGTAACAGGAGAGGAGTCAGAAAGTGGGGTTGAGTACAGTGAAGGGCTATACAGAGAGAATAGGTACGGGAGCAATGAGGTGGTTCTGGGGGATCAATTGAGGCCAGATCAAAGCACTGAGGGGGCTGTGATAGTACAGGAGCAGCACAGAGTGGTGGATTCTGAGAACAGGGAGAGGTTGTCAGGGGAGTTTATGGAAGAGCATGTTAACGTCTTAGTGCCTTATGTTAACGTCTTAGTGCCTTAACTTTTAAAAAAAAGCTAAGGTTTGGCAAACTACCTGTCGACCTCTTGAGATGGCGCTACTATTGGATGCAACATTTTCTGAATGGTGGGAGTTATTTGTCTCTTTTTCCTTCACAATATGTTCTAAAACTCTCACCCTTTCCTGAGATTCATGTAATTGGGCCAACAGCTCCGCATTATACTTCTTTGTTCCTCGTTTTGGTATTTTGAAATAGGCCATTGGCGTGACATGCTTCCCTTCGCCTCTAACTCGCCCACAGTGCTCCGGAGTACCCAAAGCCATAGCAAGAACATCATTGCTTCCCTTATTCACTACAATCCCCTCATCTACTTGCTTTTTCAAATCATCCTACAATAATAATGAAACCAGTGAATCCCGAGCCATATGTATACAGGTGATATAAAAATAGCTTGATGTATGGGCATGCAAGGCAGTCTTCCTACTGCCCCGCAAATTAAGAGCAATCAGTGGAAACCACCTACTGCTCAAACCATAAAAATTAACATTGATGGAACAGTTGGGAAGAATTCTGAACCTGCAAGCTATAGTTAAGGCGTTTGATACGTCACAACCTTGGGAAATCTTACAAAAAGTCCAAAACAGTTGACAATGGAAACTTACAATTTTTCCTATTACTTCCCTTGTGGCGTCATTTGAATATTCGCCGTTTTTGTTTTGACGAGCCAATTTCCATTTGACACTCCTATCTTCATGGTCAACAAAAATGCCTGTCTCTATGGATTTTTTTTTCTACACATGAACCATAACAACACAATTAGACATCTAAGTTAGTTTAGTTTGAACGTAAGAAACTACTTAAAATAGTATTTACTAAATGTACTTACAATATCTTCTTCAAGACCCACATAGCCCGATTCGGTGTATATACATTATTGGATTGCCTTTCAGATTGTAGCAAGTTTAACTCCTTAAAAATTCCAAAGAAGAAAAGACATTAACATATGTATATATATCTAAAATACATTAACAGACAAAAGAAGTAGATATATACCTGGAACTCCGGGGTCAACCTTGATTGCACAAATGCAGTCCAAACCATTATGTCAAGATATTTATACTTTGTAGGTGGCGCCACAAGTAGTTCGAGATCATCTTTGAATGGAAGTATGTACTTAGTAGTCGAGTTGTCTTTAAATGTCCTCCACTTGAGGCCAATATCGATATAACTTGACCCCTCGTGATTTGGATCCAACACAAATCTCGTCTATATCAAATGAATTAAATGGTAAGCCCACGCAGAAAATTCATTCTAAAATATATAAATAACAGGCCGGAAAGCGCATATTTCTTTACCTGCATTGTAGCCCATAAATCTTTTTCCAATTGCCCTCCCCAAAAATCTTTTAGTTTGCGCCAATCACTAAACGCGTTAAGTGGGACCATTACTCTTGCCAAAGCCCCTTCATAACCAGCTATCTTCCTAGGCCTGCGTACTGCTCGTGGTGTAAGCCTACCTTTTTTTATCATACTCAACAGTAATTACCTTTCCATCCCAATTCTTGGTCATCTCAAGCATTACAGTTGTCCCCATACTAGCTTTCCTTTTTTTTCTGAATGTGGGGTTGATCAACATTACTTCTGTTGTCCTGTGATTCACCATTCCTTTCTGGATCCATTACTATGCTATGAAAAAAACCATACATATCAATAAATATATTGTGCATGGCCTAGAATGGGTAAGTTCAACATGATACACAGAACAATGCAGAGCATACGAGTATGAATAAACATAGTATAACAATGCAATGCAGAGCATAATGAAAGTATGAATAAACATAGTACAACAATGCACCGCAGAAAATATATAGGAACAAAAGACACTTACACAAAAATCGCAATTACCATACATAGTAATCGATTACATGTCTTTGGCATCAATTTTCAAAACAAACAAAAAAAAGATCATAAGACAAAAACAGACCCGAAAACAAGTAGCACCATGCAAAAAGATCTATCACTTAAATATCATTGTCGGTCCAAATCCCTCAACATCTTCACGCGTGTGTACATTTTCTCGGATTCATTTACAAAGATCCAAAGGTTCATCATAATGCACTACTTCGGATTCGGTATGATCTTCAATGCCAAAGATCAAAGAGGTCTTCTTCATTGTCATCAGCATGATAGGTTCTTTGAGGAGCTGCTAGAGCAATGGACCATTTCTGATTGACTGGATCAGGTACATAGAAGACTTTCTTTGCTTGGGAGGCTAAAATGAAAGAATCGGATTTATAGCCAATTCTAGAAAGATCAACTATGGTGAAACCCAACTCATCAACCTTAAAGCCATTCTTGTTGTCAACCCAATCACACTTGAACACTGGGATTTTGAAATGACCATAATCAATCAACCATATTTCCTTAATAACACCATAGTATCCTGCTTCGCAGAAAACAGGATTTTTATCCTTTGCACTAGAGACATGCATTGCAATGGCTACTAGACTAACACCACTATTCTGACTGACACGTGAAGCATCACGATCCTTTGTGGTAAAATGACAGCCATTAATTGTGTAACCATGATATTTCATTACATGTATACGGGGACCTTGTGATACCCATCTCAAGATTTCTGAGATTTTGTTACCGGAGACGCGCCGATCTTCAAAAAACTGTCCCCTAAAAATGTTAGCTACATTTATTAAATAGACACAAAACATGTTTTATCAAGACAATTGTTACCTCGCTTTTGAGCCAAGAACTAAAAGAACGATTATGTTCATCTTGTAACCATTTCTGAACTTTGGACTGTCGGGGAAATGTTTTCTTTAGGTGGTTCATGTGTCTCCTACATAATTTTCCATACGAACCGCATGGTTAGCTCTAAAATTTCCATAAAGAATTAGAGTAAAGCGTAAAATTTGTAAGTCAAATAGTTAAAGTATAATTACTCAATATATGGCTGAACAACACTTGTATTGTGCAATACATAGCAATGTGCTTGCTCCAAAGACTTAACATCAGCTGCAATAAAATCACCTCCTGGAGGATTCTTTCCAGTCACAATTTCAGAGGGTGTGTTATTTTCAATGGGAGGAATTCCAACTGCATCCAATCCAGAGAAGAACTCACTACAAAACTCAACCGCTTCCTCGGCAATATAACATTCCGCCATGCAACCTTCTGGACGGTAACGATTTCTTACTTGACCTTTTAACACCGACATATACCTAAAACACAGAAACCACTCTTTACTTTAAATAATTTAAATTAGTAATAATATTAGAAGAATATTTAATGTTCTTAATACCTCTCAAATCCATACATCCATCGAAAGCAAACGGGACCACCAAGCCGACTTCTCGAACAAGATGGACGGTTAAATGAACCATAACATCAAAGAATGACGGTGGGAAATATTTTTCTAGCAAACACAAGGTGACCACCAGATTCTTCAACTTCAAGCAATCTAAGAACATCTACTACCTTCGCACATAATTCATGGAAAAATGAGCAGAATTTGATAAGTACAATCCTCACATGTTTTGGTAACACCGATCGTATAGCCACGGGAAGTAATTGCTGCATCAACACATGACAATCATGAGATTTCATACCCCCCAACTTCAAGTCTTGCATAGAAACCAATGCTCAAAATTCATGAGTATCCATCCGAACTTTTAACTTATGCAATGTTTCACACACACTAAATTTCTCTTCTTTGGATAATGAGTAACAAGCTGGTGGTAAGTACGCTTTCTTTTCACTTACATCAGGTACCAATTCATCCCTTAAACCCATCTCCTACAAATCAAGACGACTATTCAGTCCATCCTTTGTTTTGCCTGGAATATTCAACAAGGTTCCAATAAGACTCTCACAAACATTTTTCTCTATGTGCATCACATCCAAGTTGTGCCGAAGAAGCAAGTACTCCATGATGAGGTTAAAGAAAATTGACTTCTTCTTCCAACAAATTCTAGCACCATCATCACTAACATCTTCCATCCGCTTCCTCTTTAATGGAGTTGACCTTTTTGATTTATTTTTCTTTTTCTTGGGCTTCTCTTTTTGTATTGGTTTCCCCCACAAGGTTTTGATTCCATCAACCTTTTCTGCCACTTTCTCACCAGTCAAAGGAATAGGTGCTTATCGAAGCTCTTGCTCACCATTGAATGCTTTTTTCTGTTTCCGAAAGGGATGATCTTCTGGAAGGTACATTCTATGGGCCATGTATAAATTCTTCCTTGAATGTTTTAATCTACACAATTGTGTCTCTTCGCCACATACGGGACAAGCATGATAGCCTTTTACAACACAACCAGATAAATTACCATATGCAGGGAGATCATTAATAGTCCACAACAATACAGCTCTTAATGTAAAAGCCTCTTGTCGATAAGCATCATAAGCTTTAACCCCTCAGATCCCACGGTGTTCTTAAGTCATCAATTAGTGGCTGTAAGTAAACATCAATGTCGTTTCCAGGTTGTCGTGGACCTGAAATCAACATCGTTAACATAACAAACTTTCTTTTCATGTACAACCAAGGTGGGAGATTGTAAGTGACTAACATTACTGGCCAACAACTATACTTGCTGCTCATTGAGCCGTGCGGATTGACCCCATCTGCTGAAAGTGCCAAGCGCAAATTTCTTGGCTCTTGGCCAAACTCTGGCCATTTATCATCTACCAACTTCCATGCAGGGGAGTCAGCTGGGTGGCGTAACTTATCATCAACCTCTCTCTTGTCAGCGTGCCAAGTCATATGTTTTGATGTTTGTACCGACTGAAACAATTTCTTAAACCTAGGGATAGGTGGAAAATACCACGTAACTTTTGCGGCACCCCTTTTATGTTGCTTTCGGTCAGTTCTTATTCACTTTGTATCTTGACTCACCACAAGTAGGGCAATTAGTTTTATTCTCATTATCAGATCCCTTTCTATAAAGCACACAATCATTCGGACAGGCATCTATTTTCTCATAGCTCATCCCATACACGCATAATGTCTTTTTTTTCCTCTCTCATACTTCGGGTAGTAAATTATCATCATCGGGTAGCATATCTCCAATGATTTTCAACAACCGTGAAAAGCTTATGTCGGACCACCACCCACTCCTTGCTTTCTCATTAAACAATGTAACGACCGCAGATAATTTGGTGAACTTTGGGCAACCTTTGTATAAAGGTTCCTCGGCCTCTTTCAAGAATTTTCTTCAAACTTTTCGGGATTAGATGAATACCGGGTCACAAGCGGTCTGAGCCAATTTTATTGTGCTTGCAGCATCATCTGGGGGTGTGGTATCATCTGCGAGTGCATCATCACCTAGGGCTTCACTCCCAAAATGGTGATGGGTGGGCCTATCTAAAGGCACACTCGAGGGAGCTTGACCAGGAGATTTTTCTCCATGCCATATCCATTTGGTATAACTTCCATCAACACCATGGTAAAACAGATGGAACTCAACATCCTTAGCCACAAATTTATTGAGATTCCCACATGTTTTGCATGGACATGGCATGGGATTATGTTCACCAAACTTCTTTTTGGCAAACGTCATAAAACTTTCAACCCCTTTCCCGTATGCAGTAGTAAACCGATTCAACGACATCCAAGACTTGTCCATTTCTGGATAGCACAATAAAATGCTAGAGACAAGAAATAATCAGAAAGCCATTGCCTAATTACCTAAGAATTTTCCTAACAATGCCAATATTATGTAAAAAAACACATGTACAACTTATAAAAAATCGGTATATTTAAGCAAATACACAAAACAAAACTGGAAAATAATAAAGTCTACTTCAAGATTTGTTTTAAATCATTCCTATTAAAATACAAAGAAAATGTTTAGAACTGGAAGTAAGGTAGCTTAATGCATCATAGATAAGTTAAGTTTCCAAAGAGATTTGGTAACTAGTGTGGTTCTAAGCTAGACAATGGAAATGAAGCTACCTACTTTAAATTTAATTGATGCAAAAAACGTAAGCCACACTTTAATTTACATTCTAAACAAACATTTAGTCAAACAATTGAGCATCAAAGTTCAAAGTTTCATTAACTAATAGATTCACACCCAAAACTATGACTCTAGCAAGAACCCAGAAAAAAACACAATATTTACATATTATATTGAAAACTAAAACAAACCCCAACCATGTTTAGCAACCGACAGATGCACAATCGCAGTAAACACAAAGATATTCACAAAAACAAGAACATTGCCAAAGAGGAAGAAAAATTACCACAGGGAAATGCACCAAAGCACTGCAAAAGAAAATAAGAAAAGTCGCAACTTTGGAGAAGAAAGATGTCTACTTTTGAGCGAGAAGTTTCTATTTTGCTGTTTGAAGTATTGTGGGTTGCGAGAAGAAAGATGTCTTCTATTTCCGTTTTAAGCGGGAGACTCAAAACTTTCGGCGTTGTATCCCGCCTATGATTTTAAGTGATATAACATACTTTGAGAGAGGGCTTTAATTTTTAACGAAGTATATTAAGTTATGGCTTTAAGTTATTATCATAGCACATGAGTCGGCCCGATATTAAATATAACAAACTAATTGTATCGGTTTCAATTTTGTGATATGAAATTGCAAAATTAATATATCGGTTACAGTTTGCCCGATATTTGAAATTTGAAACCGATATTACAAAACTGGAACCGATATCAGATATTTTAGAGGGGATTATTATATCGGTTTTACTTACAACCGATATTAAGAGATTTTATAACCGATATAAAATCATTGTTTTTTAGTAGTGTCCTATGCACTCACTACCTATAAGTTTCGATGTAATATGTATACATTACTATTTGCTAATGCGTTAAGATATGGTAGAACAAAAGTTATATACTACTAGACTCCCTTGTTATTTTTTGTAGTTGAATTGGAACCAATTGAAGGTTTGCTGGAGTGGATGGATTAACAACGTACGTAACTAACTAGATTCTTTCATGAAGTTCATCTAGGCTTGGTTGTTTGATTGCAATTTTGTTAGACATGCCTTTGGTATTTGTTTAGATGAATGGAGTTTTCATTAATGTGAATGGTGGTATTCTTTGAAATTTATAAGTGACGTGGATACAGTTTCAATGTTAAATTTGAAGAACATTTCCAATAGCAATCATCTGTATATTTTATTTTTTTTAAAAGGCAACAGTTATCACGCTTTACAGAAAAGTGACACAAGCAATATATTTATTGTGACGCTTTTGAGATGACTTGATGATATTTTCTCTTAAAAGTGACACAAGTAATATTTTTTTTGTGACACTTTTGAGCGGACTTGATGACGTTTTCACAAAAAAGTGACACAAGTAACCTATTTTTTGTGACGCTTTTGAGCTGACTTAATTGGTGACGTTTTCACTTAAAAGGTGACACAAGTAACAATACTTATACGTCACTTTACGTTCGGAAAGCGACACATCAAAGTAGTTATATGTGTCACTTTTGGTTGAACTTTATGTGTCGGGACTGTTATGTCACTTGATAGGTCATCTCAAAAGTGACACAAGTGATTTTTTGTGTCAATTAAAAAGGGACACAAAAAGTCTTTCTTTTAGTAGTGAATGCAATTCAGGATGCTGCAAGCCTTGTTAGTAATTCGCCGAATTATTCGCGAATAGAATTTTTGAAGGGCAATACGTATAATACTTTCGAATATTTCAAAAATTCGAAATAATTTACGATTTTTTACTTTGAAACGAATAATTCGGTTTTTGGCGAATTTTTGAAAAATTCGGCTCTAAAAAAAAATCAATTGTGCTTTTGTTATTTTTTATGTATTTTATGTCCTCACTCTTACTTTAAGCTCCCCACTCTTACATTCTTCGTAATAAATTAATCCAAAAGTTTTGTTTTTATATTTTTTAGGTAATATTTAAATTGTCATGTCATGGTGTGTGTATTTTGAAGTTTGAACTGTAATTTCAATTCAAGAACAAAAGTACCTATGTAGACCGTTCAATTGGTTTCAATGTTTTCGTAGCTAAACTGTTTATATATATTTGTTATGTTGTAAAGAATAACAACTATTATTAATATTTACTAACATAATATCACAAATTTTTTACTTCCGAATTTTTGCAACAAAACGTTTAAAACGCGTATTAATTAAACACCGTATAATTGCCGTATTATGAATTTTTGACCGAATATTTGACCGTACCGTTTTTTTGAGTCGCCGAATAATTTTTGAATTATTCCCGTACTGAATTTTTGCCATATCCCAAATTGCTAACAAGAATTGCAAGTTCCTTTGTATTTGTGAGAATTACAAGAATTGCTAACAGGCGGCTGATTACTTAGCTAGTCTAAGCACTCAGCAAGTGTGTTGTTATTTTGTACCTCCTCTAGATGAAATACTCTTGAATATTGTTGAGGAGGACAAAGCAGGAAAGATCTATGTAAGAGCTCCAAAATTTTAATATAGGTTGGGCCGGTCACCTTAACCCTAAACTTCATTCATAATAATAATAATAATAATAATAATAAAACATATAAATGAATTTGATATATGATTTCATTTTCTTTTGCAATTAAGCTAGAACTTACTACGTTTGTTTTAAGTGATCGTACATCGTACTAGCCAGCATTGTTCATAGTCCAGCTAATTATATACTGCATATGCGTTTGTTTTCATGTTTTTTTTTTCTTGTTACATGAATAGAAATCAAAGTCTATCATCGATCACTAGCTAGTAAGATTTTTCTTGTAGGTCCATCAGTCCATGGTGTTCTAAAGATAATGACATATAGGATAGCATTTGGGATGTCGGTATTAAGGTCTAAATCAGAAAGCCAGACGAGCTAGTATGAATAATAAAATGCATATTTGAAACTGCTTACTATACGAACGCAAGTTGCACATCTATCTTAAATTATTTTTGTCACTACTCACACTAGTGTTAAGTTATATTAACACAAATAATAGATGCAATGCATGAGAACCACATATTGGAAGAATGGCTCAATAACCAGTTACTATAAGGCAAGTCGATATTCTATAATCCTATAAGGCAAGTCTTAATTACCCTATAGCATCAGTTGTATAATATCTAACCATATATAGCCAATAAAACAGACCTAAACTTGTGTATTCGACGAGGGACGGAACCTGAAAATGAAAGCCAAGTCTTGGGGTGTTGTAACTTTATTTTTGATTAAAATTTTGAGTTCATATCCTCGAATTGTCGTTTCAGAAGTATACATACAAGTATAATAATGAATTGAAGTTTTTTCAGTTGGGAGTGCGGTCGCAACCCCCTGGTTCCATGGTTGGGCACGAGGGTGGTAGCCTCGCTCTTACCATTGCTTAATTGGATTTGATAGTTTGATACTACAGATAAACAAATTAAAAATACAAATCAATGTTATAATAGCTTAACAATTGCGTTTCACTTAAGTAACATTAGCCTTGCGCGTGCACTTGCTACTTTGAAAAATGGTTGCTCTAGAAGAAGTAGGTAAGATGATGCCTGCTTCACCTGACTTGCAAAGCCTACAACCTCAAAAGGTTGAACATCAAAGTTAGGCAATAATTATATAAGATACTCCTTTCCATTATAATTCCTAATCGATTAAAGGCCCTGAACTTTAAAAGATCGAGTAGTGTGATCCATAACAAAGTCTGCCATTAACCCTAAAAAAGATACACTTATTATATATAAGAGGGGCCCTCTTCCCTTTGTTTAATTACCTTAAAAAGTACAACCATAGGCTGGCTTAAGGTGGAAGACTGCTAAGTTCGCAACTACCCCGTCTCTTTTCTAGTTGTAAATTCAAAGTTCAACTCATTGACCGATTTTTAAAGGGTCACCCTTCTCTTTTGGCTCAATCGCAACAACCTTGTTACATTTGCAAACCTGAAGTATTACACCCCCGTTTCCTTGTGCTGCAAGTCCTAGTGGTTATATTATTCAGTCAACGTGCTCTCCAAGTATCACTTCAAGGATCTAAAGCAATGCCCACATTGGTCTTGTGATCAGTTTTCAAAGTTTGACAGTTTCGTAGGAGTTTATACGTAGATTGGAGGGACTATCGACAGAATGCGACGAATGAGTAAACACCACGTACCCCAGTGTCCATCTGTTCCCCATAATAAGGCATCTGGGTCACATGGGAGTACATGTGATCATTGCTAGACATACCCTGAGCTTCCCATTGTTATATTATGGTATTCCATGTCAAACCACCCACCCTATAAGCATGCTTGGCTCGACCCTTTATGCGGGGGACCGATGTCCTAGAATGACACACGTGTTGGAAAATTTTCTACTTCGCCGTTGGCATCGCCGCGTGTTATCGAGGACCATTTGTTTGGTAACTGAGAAGTATAATTCTGACAAACAAAAGATGAAGTGTTGTGTATATATACAAAAAATATACCATTTTATGAAACTTTTATGCACTATATAGTGTGTATGGGCCTAGTGTTCACATGATGGATGGGCAGTTAGATGGATGGTTTAATTTATGAATGCATACTTTTGAGTATTTTCTGGGTCTGGTTTGTTGGGAGCAAGAGTGACTCAAGTGAGACCACATATTTTTTTTTGGTAACTAAGTGAGACCATATCTAAAGTGCCTCGAAAACACCATTTTATATTAAATCAAGATTGGAGATCTGTATCGGTTAGTTTTCAAAATCCATAGTCAGGAATGATTTGAGAGTTATAGGGTTGTTAGTTTGTTACTTGTGGGGGATGAGTTGGTTGCATTGGTTAGAGAACCCCCTTCCCCACCAATTATAGAGACTTAGTATACTTAGTTTATTTCAGTTTATGCACCAATGATGGGTTGAATCTAGTGAACTTCATCTTTACACGTATGAAGGAGTCAAGGTTGGCAAAGCTTGGATGCAAACTAGTGTCCCAATGCAAAATCCATGTGTTTTCTTCACATCAAACCCCTATAAGTGGAATCCAACTCCTCTTCAACCATAGATTCCCCTTCACATAGTGGGGTTTTCCCTTTCACAACCTAACCAAAAAGGATATCATTCCAAACTCCAAAGTCCCATAAAAACAAATATAAAGTTAAAGTACAATCCCCATTAAACATTTATATATTTGAGATTCCACTCATCTCTGGTAGGGTACCCTCAAAATCTATGTGCCCAATGGCGGAGTGCTATTTTTTTGTTTGTGATGAATGGGTATTTTCAGTCATAAATATATATTAAATCTACTATGTATACAAATCACTTTCATTGTGGGGTAATTGGGATTATATACCAAATTAATGAGTTGTATATGTTTCTTAGTTTAAGAGCATATAGGTTGTCATTTTTAGCTTTAGTTTGGCCAAATATCTGGCCAAATACATATTATATATTATGACTATTTGTATATTTACTTTCAATGCACCTGTATATAATGATACTACTACATTTTCTATATCATATATATATTAGTTCCTCTTTTTTAGATTATTATACTTACTTCAAAACCTTTTTCCTCAATTGTCTGAGAAGAGGGTGAAGATCTATGGTTTGCATGAATGGAGGAAGCATAAACCATAAAGATATACTTTTTAATTCGTTTTCTAAATTTTCTATGTTGCACTAATTATATTGTCAAATAACCATATCAAGCGATTCTAATGTAGCTTAAATCAGGAAATAATTAAGCTTCCCTATGGTGGAGAGTATTTCCATATAGCCAAAGATATGTTGCTCTCCATTTTGTAAGGGAGGAAGAAAGGATTATCTGTTGGATGTTTGTGCCCTACCAAGATTTCGAAGTTTGAGATGGATATAACCAAATCATTAAGACAAGATAAGGTATCCTATCAGAAAATAGAAAGCTATCAAAACTTTGAAATTTATGGAGAATTTGTCAATGCCTTTATATATCTCAGAGGTTATACACTTATACACCTTCAATAGTAATTTTCATAGTTATCGTCTGTCCTGAAAACTCAATCTGAATGATAAAAATGGAAAGAATAATCTTTTTGAGCAATGAAATTACATCACAATCATCAATGCAGGTTGTAATCTGCATGCAATATTTGTTAAGTAAATTGATTACTACGAACTGGATAGATATGATTAGGTGAGCTTTCTGTTAATAGCTCTGGCGTGACTTCTGATCTCCATTCCCAAAGACATTCATTGAGGCAATATTAGCTATCTCAACTTCAAACCTGCTAACACGCACTTGAGGGATTATTTTCCCAGAGTGCCTTCACAGTTCACACCTCTGTTAGTGTTACACTTCCAGATTTTGTTTGTCCTGTGGACATAGTGAACAACAAATAGGGTATATGGAAATCGAAAAATAATTCTTCTAGATAATAAAACGGATTCATTATTAGATGTACGATAAAATAAAGCGTGCTTGCCAGATGTACGATAATTCAGGTTATCTACGCCATTAGTAATTCCATCATTATTGGTTATAAAGCGTGTTTGGCAGATGTACGATAAAGTCATGAATATATTATAAAGATGAAGAGATTGATCGAGCCTTCTATTAATGGGTATTTTCTGTGGCATTGTAGGAGCATTTTTCTATTTGGAAATCATTCCTCAAGACAGAAATTTTAAGGCATAGTTGGTCACTCGACAGTAACAGCTTGAGAAATATTTCTGTTCATATTAGGCTTGTAAATACAGAATTCAGATCCTTGAAGATGGATTTAATTGGGAGCTGTATGCCTGTATTCATACTAATTAAGGGAGGTTGACATCGTGTATTTCTTACTTCTGGTTTAGAAGATGTATAATTAGGAGCACTAAATGATGTACGATGTGATGTGATAATGTTCTATCAGTTCTCAACAAGTATCTAAATGATGGAAGAATTTCGGCTATTTGCTTTCGTGCGGTCCCTTTCCTTTCAGGAAATTGTGTTCCGGATTCAAGTTTACAGCAATTCAGCAGTCACATGATCCAGAATTGTCTTGCACGAAATTTCTTATTCTTTTTCCTTCTGAGAAATGTAAAAGTGTAAAACAGCAGGTCACCTTTCCTGTAAACTGGCGACGCACGTACTCCTATTGTAGATCTATTAGCAAACTATTTATGCACTTGTAAAATGCTGATGTAAACCTGGTGTTAAAGTCTCTCTCTTTCGTAAGTTTCGTTTGGTGTTCTGTAGAAACTATTGGCTACCTGTTGATTTTGTAACCCACTGTTTTGCAGGTTGCAATCAGCTGTATTAAGCACATGATTAAGAACAGATTCTTTCGTATAATATGATTGCAACATTCCCGTAAACGTGGCATTTAACTATTCAAAATTATAGATATATAGTTTCCAAAGTATACACTGAAAGCTGAACTATACCATAGTGAAACATCACAATGCAAAATATTCAACAGTCAGAGACAAAAGACTGAGAAAGATATATAAATAACTATATATTGATCCGTACAGAAAATTGGAAAATTACATTTTTCAAATGTAATGTTGTGAACCCCAGGTAATGGGATTAGGCTAGGTTGTTGATAAAGTTTCCCTTGTACATACGTAGTTACAACTTACAAGAAGGTCTCCAAGCCTGTTAAAAACAAAGGAGAATAGCCTTTTTTTCTAGACTAATTTTCTTTTTCTGAACAAAGGAAAAATACATTATCCCCCTACTCATTGATCATTTGTCATTCATAGATGGGTAAAATCTCCTTTCTAGCTACACCCTTGAATGCCCTCGAAGTGACAGTCGCTTCCATTCGACTAACCGGTGCAAAAAATCCATAACCTATAAACATACAAAACAAGTAAAAACATTAGCATGCAAAAATAGACCCAAAACAAGAAAAAGTTCAAAAGAATTGCATGGATAGATGCATGACTAAGATCTTACTTCTGCTGGTTCCTGGAGAGAATAAGAAGCATTTGTATCTTTTGGACTTTTAGAAACAAGAATGCCAAATCCTTGTCCTCTATCGCGCAATACCTAAGTAAGAAGGAATCCATCTTACGCCAATAAGTTTGTAAGCAAAAGAAAGCTAAAATGACACAGAAAATAATAACCACAAAATGTACATGGGTTTTGATCATCAAACAAGAACATAGGATACCTTAAACGCATCTTCATCAGTCCGATCGTCTCCAATGTATAATGGCAATACATTGTTTTGGTTGGCGAATCCTACAGAGCGAAAAACAATAATAAAGATTATTAAACAACCAAGTGACTAATACTCAACTATTATACAATTGAAATATAGATATGGTGGGGTTGCTTTCAATTAATCTTGTTCCCTGTGGTTTTATATAATCTAATTTTTTACTTAAAGACAGGAAAACAAGGTTATGTGAGCTGTAATGGAATGTGTATCTTAATCGTTGTTTAATGACACTTACCAAGAGACTCTAACAAAAATTCAAGAGCCTTCCCTTTGTCCCATTTAATAGTAGGGCGGATTTCCAGTACCTGTTAGTTAAGGAGAATAACAATGAAAGTGAGACTTCTATTAGCCATAACCACATGAAAAAAAATAAAAAATCATTATTATGGAATAATATATAAATATTAGAAAATTTGGGGCCAATGAAAATAATGTCATATGTCTTACCTTCCTTCCTTGAGTCAGTCTAAGCTTTGGGTACTCTTTGAGCACTGTTCTAACTTGTTCTGCTAGTGTAGTCCAACTCTGTAAACACAGTGAAACACTTGGTTCATATCTTTTAACTCCAAATATAACAATACACACATGGTGAAGAACGTGAGAAAATAAAATATAAGATATGGAAATGAAATCTACCTTTTCATCAACACATCTGAAGTGAACAGATACACAGAACCTATTATTCTCCACTTTAGCACCTGGGACTGATTTGGTTTTCTCTAATAGTGCTTTATAAACCTGTAATTTTTGTCAAAAGCCAAACAACATTAACTTCATAGTTTCCTATAACTTTACAAATAGTACTCATTACAAAATTTTATTTACACTCCAATAAAATTAAAGAAGCAACCAACCTCATCAATCATAGGCAAGAATTCACTAGCTGGTTGGAACATAACTGGTTGTTTTCTCTGAAAAATCAACAAAAGCAGAACCACTTTAGATATAACCCATTTAAAAAAGAAAGAAAGAATGGATATTGTATATTTAGTACACAGTGAGGAGCTACACTACTACTTACTTTGTTGTTTTTGGAACTTTTTGTTGGCCCTTTAATGTCCATACCATGACTTCCAGCATAGTACAGTTCTGCTAAGCGTACAAAGCTATACACCTAAACAAATACAGAAACAAGACTACAGGCTTTAGTTTCTGTAAAGTTTTCAGACTAAATATACATGTTAGTTCCATCAGTTAAAAGGTTTGAAGACAAAACTACAGTACCTTATCTCTGCATCTCCCGCTCACTATTGCCGTTGGGAAATATCTTGCAGCGTTTCTTACTGCTCTTCTCATCTGCATAACGTCACAAATTACATTAATCTTCAATGAACAACATAGCAAAAAGTAACGAAATTAGAGAAACAAGAAGTAGAAGAAGAACTAACCGACTCAGACATGAAAGCGCGGTCCGGGTCATCGACGATAGGAGAAAGTGTACCATCATAGTCAAGAAACATCACAATTTGCTTACCCTTTGAAGCATTAGTGATGTCTTCAAACATGTTCAGTGCTGAAGGATGCTTCAGCTGTTTCACAAAATTAAAATGTCAGTTTTTCGACAAAAAACAGGACACTTATTTCGTAAAGACTTTGAAATTTATAGTATTACTCACAATCCATGACCCTTCTTCTTTGTTCTTAAGAGAAGGTGTTGGTCTAACATGAGTTGGTGAAGAAGCTCTCATGGAATCAACCCAAGCATTAATTCTTCCAGTACCAGTAACAACTCCACTTGTTTCAAGTGTCTTCAAAAGCTTACTTCTAGATATAGTTATATAACCACCTTGTGTTGTTAATGGCTTCTGCACAGCAGAAGAAAACAGAGAAGTATTTGACACCGCAACCGTTATAGCTAACCCGGATTTTGTTTCAGAAACTAGCACATTCTGCTTAGTCATTTTAACTCAAATGCACTATAGACACAAGCCCAAGAAGAAACTCAACAAGATTTTGAGGTTTGAACTGATTTCCCAAAACTCTCCAAACCTTAAAATATCAGAAAAAAAAGTTTCTGATATTGGAAAATGGTTAGAAAAAAAAATGATTAAAATGGACAAGCCAAACAGGGCATAAAACAGAGAAACTTGAAGAAAAGAGAAGGAAAAACAGAGCTGGTGAGAAGAGCAGAGCCCATGTGTAGTCAATTTATAGTTGCTTCTTGACCACCAAAGGACGGAAACTCCCTACTTAATTAATAGGTCCCACATAAACTACAACCCAGCCTCCCAAATCGCCACGTGGGACCCATCTGATGGGGACCTACCTTGTGGGACCTACTACTACTACTCCTCCCTCTTTACGGGTGTTCGGCCGCCGTCAAAATATAGAAACCTGCTACCTAGTAAAGTTTACACGTGGCTAGTTATAAACTGGCCCAGTTTCTCCCATCATGTGGGTTGCGTTAGAAGTTAGCCACGTTCGAATCCATTGAATTGGGCTTTGTTTCCTAAAATGTATGTGGTTCGGTTTTACATCTAGACCCATTACCCAACCAATAATTTGCTCAAACTTTCCTTAATTAGCAAAAGAAAATTCGAACGAGCACGCTTTATAGGGTTGGTTTGGCTTGACTTTTTCGGCTGAGATGAATTTCTTGCTCAAGGCTTAGCTAAAATTATCAGACGTATCGACCTCTATGTTTTTTTTTGCCATACGAACTGAATTCGGATGCAAAACTAAATAAATATATATTTTTTTTATGAGATTTCACTTTTTGTTATTTTTGTTAGTAGGTTTAGAAACTAGTTTAGTCTCCAAAACACTTGATTGATTGAATGCATCTACGTAAGAACATTCATTAAAATGAAAGAAAACACTTAATTGATTGAATATATCTACAATATAGGATTCATTAAAATGAATGCAACGCTTGATAATGGACGTCAGTGTGAGCCAAGTTGCAAATGAGCAGAGAGCCTTAGTAGCCTGATTACTAAACTATGTAGGGTGGTTAGGTGGTTGTAAGTACCCTCCGGTCTCAAACATATCACTACAGCACACGTATCCACACACCAGGTCATACCATGCCACTAGGACGTAAATAACGACCCAGACTCAAGTCGTCCCAAATATCAAACACAACCATATATAGAAGCAAATGATCCACCGCGATCCTGAAGCTCAGTCAACGCACCAATCAAGAAGACATTTACTTTGTAACATCAGAAGTAATGACGAATCATCAAGATATCACAAAATATGAATCTACACCTGATAACGACCTGGAGCAAATAAGGAAGGTCAACTCAGACATCTATAAGTAGAGAGAGATGAACACCAAGAAACTTGATATGTAGGCAACTCTTATCCCAAGAAAGAGTGCAGTCATTCCCTATCAACCTCAACATTAGGTCATAGATACAAATCCACACCTCTACATTGGCGTCGTTTGCCGGTCCGTTTCCTTGAGAAAAAACATCCACACTATTTTCTCAAGCCCACGAAACTGGTTAGAAAACCACCATAGAATAACAACTAAAAGCTCTAGTAGATCAAGTAAAGTTTCTCCACGAGTCATTTACCACGCTCCAGCAAGAGAACCAAGCTATGTGCGAGCAAACCACCTCCAACACCAACAACCTGGCTCTAGACGTAATTGCAAACAACGTAGTCACAGCCCTCACTACAACCACCAATCAACGACTAGAGGACTTCGCCCAGCAGTTGGAGAAGTCAAGCGAAAAAGCAAGCGCAACCCAGATCGTACAAAATATGCTCCAGTCATACAAAGCGTCACCATTCACCACAGAAATCAAGGACAAACAACCTCCCACTGATTTTATTCAGCCAAAGTTCCCGTTGTACGACAGTAGCTCATGTCTAGGCAAGAACATAGCTCGTTTCAGCCAAATCCTGACGCTCTACAGCGCTCCAGACTTTGACTACCTCAAATGCAAACTCTTTCCAACCAGCTTGAAGGACCGAGCATTAGACTGGTTCTACACGCTAACTCCTGATTCAATCCATAACTTTGACAATCTGGCTGAGACATTCGCAGCAGAGTTCGTCCACAATAGGAAGAAACAAGCCGACCTAGACTCCTTGTTCCAGCTGAAGCAAGCACACGGTGAGACTATTCGCGCTTTTCGAGGACGTTTCAAAAATGAACTCCTATCAAAGGAGCAAGGCCTCAAAGACATCTTTGCAACCTCTGCATTCACCAACGCCCTCTTAGATGACTCCGAACTAGTAGGGTCTCTCATGCGCAACAGGCCAGAATGCCTAGACGACCTGTACCATAGAGTCGACAAGTACATGAAGTACGAAGAATGGATGGCCCAGCGCAAAGGCAAAGAAGTCCTCGCGGTCAGCGACAAATGGGGACCCAAAGAAAGTAACTAGTACTCAAGCAACAACAAGGGCACTAACTCCCACAAGTCATCATACACCGAAAGAGAATTTTCCAACTTCTCTAGGACGCCAAGCCATATCCTGAAGAAAATATATACAGTACCTTAGTTCAAACCAAATATCAACAAGGTGATCGCAATATCAGGACGTCCATATTGCCACTTCTACAAACTCCACCACCATGACACCGATCCAGGCAGCTCCTGCGACATCATCTTCTACCAAACATACAAGGATATGCACCTGCCAGACTCAGTCATGATAGAGTCAAATGCACCACTCTACGGATTCAATAGAGACCGCACAGATGCCATTGGAGAAAAAGAAGACATGGTCAAGACCTCAACACGCTTCAGTGTGATTGATGTCAAGTCGTCATACACTGCCATCTTAGGACGCAGGTAGATTTACAAGATCCAAGTAGTTATATCAACCTTACACTAAGTCCTGCGGTTCCCCTGACCCCGAGACATCATAGAGCTCAGAAGCAACTACTAGAAGCTCATCGATGCAATCAAGTAAGCGCAACAACCAAGGCCAAAACTCAGGTCATCCAGACGAAAGTCATCCCAAAGCTGCAAGATCCTCAAGCTTCCAGCCTTCCAGCATCAGTAACATACAAGCTCAAGGAAAAGCATGCACAAGTCAAACCCAGAGATAAAGTCAATTTGGGCACAAATGATGACCCAAAATTTGTTTATGTAGGGGATGATTTAGACCCCAAGCTCAAAGAACAACTTGTCAATTTTCTATCTCTCAATAAAGATGTTTTTACTTGGTCGTATATCGATATGCCAGGAATCGATCCTCAGGTCGCTTGCCACAAATTAAATGTAGATCCAACTATAAAGTCAATCAAACAACGACCTAGGAAACTAGCACTCAAATTTCAAAAATCCATCAATAAAGAGATAGAAAAGCTCAAAAAGGTTGGATTCATCAGAGAGGTCGAGTACCCGACTTAGTTAGCTAACATCGTAGCCGTTCCTAAGAAAAATGGTCAGGTACAACTCTGCATAGACTTCACTAACGTCAACAAGCATTGTCCAAAGGACAGCTTCCCCTACCTAGGATTGACATACTGGTAGATCAAACTTGCGGTCATGAACTTTTATCATTTATGGACGCATATAGAGGGTACAATCAGATACCACTTGCAGAAGAAGACCAGGAAAAAACGTCCTTCATAACCAAACAAGGAACGTTCTCTTACAACGTCCTACAGTTCAGTTTGAAGAATGTCGGTGCGACCTACCAGAGACTTGTCACGAAAATATTCAAAGACTTGTTGGGCGACACTATAGAAGTCTACATAGACGACATGGTAGTCAAAAGCGCAAAGGTTGGCGACCACATTTCTCACCTGCAAGAAGCCTTTGAAAGATTGCGCCAAAACAAGATGAAACCCAACCAAGCAAAGTGTGTATTTGGGTAGCCACAGGAAAATTCTTAGGGTACCTCGTTTCACAAAGATGTATTAAAGCAAACCAAGAACAAATACGAGCTCTCCTTGAAATGTCAGAACCAACTTCCAAACAACAATTCACAAGCTATCTGGTATGGTTTCAGCCCTCAACAGATTCATCTCACGTGCATCTGACAAATGCAGACCGATCCTGCAAATATTAAAGAAGGGAGTAATATTCACATGGACAGACGAATGTCACAAAGCTTTCAACGACCTGAAGCTTACCTATCAACTCTGCCCATCCTCTCCAAACCAAATAAAGGAAAAACACTAGGGCTTTACCTTGCGACTACGGATTTTGCCATCAACTCGGTCCTCTTTCGCGAAAATGATGGAATAGAAAAACCAGTCTATTTCACCAGCAAAACATTGGCAGATTCAGAAAAGCATTACTCTACACTTGAGAAAACAATGTTATCTTTGTTATACTATGCTCGCAAGTTTCGACCATACTTCCAAGCTCACGACATCAAGGTCTTAACAGATGTACCCATCAAGTAGGCTTTGAATTCCACTAACAAAACAGCCCATGGCTAAATGGGTTAAAGAACTTGGAGAACATCATATCAAATTTTTTCCCAGAACGTCTCGCAAAGGTCAGGTCGTTTTCGACTTCCTTGCTGACTTCCCCATCGAAGATATCAACTGGGAACCCGAGCCCATTACTTCACTCCATCAACCAACCACCCCAGACACATGACACCTCTACGTAGATGGAGCTTGCAACAACAGCGGTAATGGGGGGGACTGTGTTAACTTTACCAAAAGGAACCCAGCTAAAAAAGTTAATCAAGATCGATTTTGCAACATCCAATAACAAAGCGGAATATGAAGTGTTAATCACAGGCCTCCGCATGACACAACAATTACAAATCCGAAAGCTCAAAGCTTACAGTAACTCCCAACTAATCGTCAAACAGATTACCAAAGAGTATATGACAAATGGAGCAAACTTAGCCAAGTACGCTCAGGTCGTCAATGATATCATCAGCTCGTTCACAACATTCTCCTTGAAACACATTCCCCGAGAGGATAACATACATACAAACAGCCTGACTTTCTTAGCCTAAAAAACCCAAGATGTATGTCCCAGCACAGTTTACATTGACATCTTAGAGAGGCCCGCCTACCAACAAGAAAGTGTCAACAACCTCATGGACTTCCAGCCCTCATCCGAAGAAGAGATCACTCAATCTTGGATAGGTCAATTCCTGAAATTTATCTTACATGGAAAGCTCCCAGCAGAGGCAAGGAATGCTCTTGCCATACAATTTTGAGCTCCCGGATATACCGTGATCAACGGATGATTGTTCCGTAAATTCGTAGGAGGACCCCACCTAAGGTGCATAACTCCATGCGAAGGCCAACTTATCTTAGACGAAATTTATAAAAGCGAATGGGGCAACCATGCAAGAGCAAGATCTCTGGCTCATAAAGCAATCGCCCAAGGGTATTATTGGGCAGGCATGCACATTGAGGCAAATAAGTATGTTCTCAAATGCCACCAATGTTAAACATTTGGCCACAACCACCTAAGTCCAGCACGGGAGTTGATCAACATAGCCAGCTTGTGGCCTTTTCATATGTGTGGGCTAGACATCATGGGACCATTTATCCCACAAAAGAAAACAGGACTCAAATAAGTCCTTGCAGCCACAGATTACTTAACCAAATGGGTTGAGGCAATCCCGCTTGTTCAAGTCAAAGAAGTCCACATCATCAGCTTCATATGGACTAATATCATCACAAGATTTGGTCTACCCCACACTCTCATTATGGACAACGAAACCCAATTTGTCAACACACAAGTCAAGGCATTCCTACAAAAGTGGCGCATCACTCAAGCATTTTCTACACCTAGATATACACAAGGCAATGGCCAAGCAGAGGCCATAAACAAATCCATCAAAGAGAATCTCCAAAAGAAGTTAGAGAGCAAGAAAAGCCAATGACCAGAACAACTCGAGAACATCTTATGGGCATCCAGAACAATAACCCAAGCCAGTACCAACGAGTCTCCTTTCACACTTTGCTTCGGAACATAAGCAGTAATACCATCAGAACTTACAATCACAACTACACATTCTGACATTGTCAAATTAGGAGAAAACGAAATCATCTTATCCAAAGAAGTTGACCTCCTAGAAGAGCGAAAGGAAACCACTGCAATATCCCTAGCTCGGTACCACCAAACCATCCAACGAGCTTACAACAAGAAGGTCGTCCCAAGATCTTTCCAAGCTGGCGACCTAGTCCTAAAAAAGACCTTAGCACCAGCCAAACTTGACCCAACGTGGGAAGGACCATACATAGTGCATAGAGTTGTTGGAAATGGAGCTTACTGGATCAAAACTCAGCTTTGTCATGTGCTTCCCCAACCTTGGAATACAGCTCTACTTAAGCGTTTTAACCAATAATTTTTTCTCCAGATGTATCAATCAATATGAATAAAAATTCATCAGCATTTTGCATATAAGTGTTCTCCTTGCATTACATGAGTATCACACATCTTGTACTCACTGCTCGATCTGGAATATGAAAGTAACCGACCTAGCACCAACGCCATAGTTAAGCATGACTCAACTATAATTACCATGCAAAGGTTAATTATCAATCAAATTTAATCCAAGGTCCCCTAAAATGACCACAAATCAACTTAACACCAACGCCAGGGTTAAGAACGATTCAACTATAATTGTCACGCAAAGGCTAATTATCAGTCAAATACAATCCAAGGTACCCCCAAAAGGACTACAAGTCAACTTAAGGCCTTTGAAAGAGCTAAGTTTGACTCAACTATAATTACCACTCAAAGGCTAATTATCAGTCAACGATCAATAAGAAGTTCCTCCAAAAGGAACCACTCAATTAATACACACACCTAAGGACAAGAAGAAACCTAGGTGCCAACTACGTGCATCTATCAAGTCGTACACAAACACTTACAACCTACAAGCATCAGACAATCTACCAAAGTACGACAGGTCATCGAGTCTATTACTATGCAGCACAGATCGTCAAATAATAAAACAAAAAGCAGGAGAAGCAATCACACTCATACAAAATTCACAGACAATCTCATTTTAAAACAAGTAAGTAATTTAAATATTTTTATTTACAACAAATTCGGTTAGATACTAGAGGCCCCCAGGTTATCCTGGGAAAACAACATCTGCATCCCCATCAAAAATAGAAGTTATCAATATCAACAACAACAGAAAATATAGTTCAAAAATTTCATCCATCATCATTCAAATTACAAGAAGAACACAATCAATTAACACGAGGCAGATTCTCCACATTCAAGGGATCCAGTTGGCACCCCTCTTCACCAACAGAGCCACTAGCCAGATCACCACTTACATTAAGCACTTCAAGGCGGTTGGCGGCATCTTCGATTAAAAGCGGTTGGCAAAGACACCGTGTCGGTTGGTAGATCATATCGTCTACTAACATCTACGACAGTACTTTCTACAGTTACTGTTGCAACCCTACTTTCAACAGACTTTTTGAGGGTTTTGTACTTACATTCTAGTTCCATGTAATCATCCACCAGAACATAGACATCACCACTCTCTACCAGATCGACAAAGTCATTATATTCATTCTGAGCTCGTTTGACAACGGCTTGCGATTATTTGCTCTCAGCAATCTAATGCGCTACCTCCACCCTCGAAGCATTAAGAGATGGCTGCAATAAGGCCACCTTCCCAGCCAAATCCCCGACCTGAGCCCTCATCCCCACCATTTCAGCCTGTTCAACCTCTTGCACAGCCAACAACTTGTCATAAGCCTCCTTAACAACCTCTAGCTCCTTCTTGTACAGGTCAGAGATAATTGCCATCTCTCTCAACTTCTTATACATAGCCAGAACCCGACAAACCAACAAATTAAAATAAGTCTAAAAGCAGTAACTCAAAGCACAAAGCAAAAACTCAGATCGGAAGGACACTTATAAAACAAATCGAGCGATCCATGTCTTTTAGATTCGCTTCCAGATCCTTCCCAGTCTCTAACTGATGCCTATCTCCATCTAGGGCAATTCTCTCCAGCAGCTCATTCACAACCAGTGAAGATTTGAAACTACAGTCCCTATTTTTCACCAGTCGCATCAGCCCACTCACTGGGTCGTAGTAAGTGATCGTTCTATCCAGAATGTCATACTCACTAGCCTTATCACCTAGGCCCGCACTCCCAGACCCTTTGCATTTTTGGGCAGTTGGCTCAGTGTCACTAGCCTTCTTCTTGCCCTTAGTATTAGCCACCCCAACATCCACCGCCAGCTCCTTCAGGTTCATCCTCTTCAAAAGAACCCGACCTGATGCAGTACGACCTTCCATCATAACAGGTCGTTCCTCAGACTCAGTTCGGGTCCTCTTAGCCCCCTCAAGCTTGCCGACCTCAGCTCGCCCCTTCAACTGAGGCCTACGAAAGGGAGCAGGAGCATCACCAACTCCCCGAGCACTACTACCTCCATGACCTTACCTATCACTCTCACCACCCTCCCCAGCTCATCTAGACACATCACGACTCCCACCAGCACCACCACCTTTTGAACTCCTCCCCCTAGCATTTGACCCTTCACCTCTCTACATTTCAGTAGCTAAATCCGAATTAAAGTCAACACAAATCAGCCGACGAGCCCTCTTCTTCTTCTCAGCCTTCTTCAAGTTTATCTTCGCACCACCTCGTCTTTTGAAGTAATGTGCAACCTCCTCCAACAAGGACATTTTTTCTTCCCAACTTAGCCTCGCAAACTTTTCAGTAGTCCCCATAGAAGATGACCACGAATTACAACCTCTGCAAAACAAACAAATGTCATAACGTAATTATATCAACTCGTAACCAAAACAAACGACCTACACAAACAAACAACCTACACAAGTAAACGACCTACACATGAAAATGACCCACACGGATAACGACCTACCATAAGTCCTCACATAACGATTCTCCACAACACATCCAGAAAGACAATAACTCCCTATAATCAACAGAGGCCTACGCCACCATTCCTCCTTACTCACACCAACAATCACCGATGATTTACCCCTCATCACTTGTAAACCAAAGTTCATAGCATAAGATATTTTTACAGTAAAATGCTCTAGCATGTCAGACAAACAAATATTGTAACCCCTCTGTCTCAACAGATCCAGAACATGAAACACCCTCCAACTATTAACCACAAATTACAAAGGTGTCTTCCCACAAAAGTTCAGAACGTCCAAGGTCAGACGTGAGAATGGCAACCTCAACCCCACCTTCAGTTGGCCATACATAATTACAACCCCACCATCTCGAGGAACATAGTCTATACCAAAAACGTTCTTCTCACCACTCAGGTCGTATATCATCAGATTGGGACTCTCAATCCCAAACTCCCTTATAAAATCCCCAAAATTATCAAACATCGACCTAGATACCGCCTCCTCAGCCATCATCTCCAATGAGGAGGACGATGACGCCTCACCTCCACTACGAGCCCTAACACCACCATCTCCACCACTCACAGTTCTCTCTCTCCACTGATCCAAGGAAACTTTCTCACTCATACTATCACTAGTAATTGACATGACAAAAGCAAAAAGGGAAACAAAAAGATCAAACTTTATAGTTCAAAAGAGACGCACCTGAAGACGAAAAGTTGGAAAGTTTTTGGTTTTTCTTTTTTCTCTACTTTTTTTCTTCCTTTGTGTTGATAGAATGAAGAAATGAAAGACCGCCAGACCCTAAACCCTTTAGCTGCACAAACTTCGAAAAAGCCAAAATGTTTCACATTCCCCAACAAAACACAATCATAACCAACTTACCTCGCCCACAAATTCACCACGATCTGGGCCCAAGGATCAAATCCAACAGTTCCCGCACATTTTCCAAAATTGTTCAAATAAACCAGCTGTCTAACACGTGTAAAGAGCTTTTTTTTAACTTTTCTTTTCACACCACAGCTGTCTAAAAAAATAAATAAAATAAAGGGGGTTGTGTAAGTACCCTACATTCTCAAACATATCACTATAGCACATGTGTCCATCCACACACCAGGTCGTACCACGCCACCAGGATGTAAACAACGACCTAGACTTAGGTCGTCCCAAATATCAAACACAACCATATATAGAAGCAAATTAAATGATTGACCGCGATCCTGAAGCTAACATCAGAAGTAATGATGAATCATCAAAATAACACAAAATATGGATCTACACCTGATAACGGCCTTGAACAAATAAGGAAGGTTAGTTCAAACATCTATAAGTAGAGAGAGATGAACTACGTAAGGCTTGATTCAAGTTCACCCAAAAAACTTGATACGTAGGCAATTCTTATCCCAAGAAAGAGTGCAGTCATTCCCTATCAACCTCAACATCAAGTCGTAGATACAAATCCACACCTCTACAGTGGTATTCATGCTAGGTTAGTCAATATGATCAGGGCAGAGCCTGAGATTATAGGGGCCCTAGACAGGTTTTTAGCAGAGCTTGAAATTTATGTAAAAAGTTTCAGGAACGATTTATAATGGTTGAAAATGTGTTTTTACATCAAAGTGTATTTGGTTTAGTTTAGTATATGCGACCACAAATTTCTCAAAATCACCCCTATGTTCAACGGACACTGAATTGGGGCTTTTTTATTGAGCTATATTACATACACAGGGGCATAGTCAACGAACTGAGTTATGTTGTCCCAAAATTTGCTGTTCAGCTATCCAAAATAAATTCACAACCGCTTATATAATGCCTTGAGGTTTACACACAAATGTCCATGTGTATTCCAATTTCAATGCAAACAAACAGTACACACTGAGTCTGGATAGCTAGGACACAATATTTTAGGACAGCTGAAAACTATCCCTAGAGTTGGCCTTAAATATGATCGGGTTCAGGGGGTCAAGCTCATATTGTTACACAAATGAGCTTGAGCGATGTTTATTATATCTAGTAATCATTTCTCTCACAATTATTCATATCGAACTATATATATTAAAACACATTTAATGCTATTCATTCCATAGTACAAAATATCCTGATATATCCCGATATTTGGGGATATCTATCCATATTCCAGAAAAATATATATAAATATCACGATATGTTCAGAGATATATACGACTGCAAATATCAGTGATATTTCAACGATATTTGTGATATTTGCGATATTTGGAGATATTTTGCGATATTTGGGGATATTTTGTGTATATAATAATTTTATTTAATATTTACCATTATATTTCAAATAAATATAAATAATGTATCATGATATATGAAGAAATATCCACAACATCCATGATATTTTTTGATATATCCATGATATTTGCATGTGAAACAATGTCAAATATCCCCAAAGAGGGGGATATATCCACGATACATATCCAGAAATTGAATATCGATAAATACCCATATCCTGATATTTTGTACTATGATTCATTCATATCGCATTAGAAGTTTAGAACACATTTCACTAGTCTAGTCAAGGTATACTTGGTGTGAATTTAGAACGGCACTGCTCATCATATCCTACATCACGATCAATATTTTTGTAAAGTTTATTTTGCGTACCTGTAAGTAATTTCAATTTTTTGGATTAATACAAAATTACAAACACCAAGCAAACTGCAATTTTGGAATTCTCTATTTATTTCTTTGAGTATAATGTGGGCTGTGGAGTCAAGCTAGCTTTTAGCTAATTTGACAAAAAAAAAAGGGTCGAGCTAATTAATTAAACTAATTAATCATGCTCGACTCTCTTACAAACTAATTAAACTCTAAAAATTTGTATCTACTTTTCTCAAGTTTAACCTAAGCCGAGTCATTTCCAAGTAACAGCTCGAAGCCCAATAGCATATAGCATCGTCTAGTTCTAGAATGTCTTCGTTATTATATGCGAATGGTAGCTCAAAAGAGCAACTGCAGAAGGAGCTAGACGCATAAAGACATTAGGGTACCCAAGACATTATCTGACTTCGGCAGGCACCAAATACGGACTTACTGAACTTTGAACCGCCCCTGGTAAAGCATATTCAAACAAGCAGCATGGAACCTAATCAATTCAAAACCAGCAGCAAATAACTCAGCTTTTTCCATGTTGTCAACTTTTGCCAGGTGATGAATTGACAAAGACGAACAATGTCATGATTTTTAATGCATTGGGTGTTAAAATTTAATTAAGTTTTGGCAAAAAGTGATCTTGGACCAAGAACACGCGTCCAACTAGCCGTGATTTCTTCTACTTGTTATCGTCACTCTGTACTCTATGACCTTAACTAACAGCCATCTGGCCTAGTTCATCACCTCAATTCAGTTTTGCATGTAATTCCAAACAAGACTTATTAGTTCTTCTTCATTGTCAGTCAACAAAGAGAGTACATTTTGGCTTTTTTTTTACATTAATGGCCTGGTTCTTTTTTCTGTGTATCTATCAATCAAGCCAAACAGAGAGAAAGCAGTTTCAAAGGGTTGGTTCGGGTTATCTTTCTCTGCACCTTCTTACAGATTCCAAACTACCAGAAAAGGAATATTTTTTTGTTGATTTTCTACCATTTGAACCAAACCCCGTTTCAGTACTCAGCACATTCATGCTTCTTGTATGAATCAATAATAATAATTTTGTTTTCTTAACTTGCTTGTTAGGTTTTGAATACTTTGAAAAAGTACGAGATTCTCAAAGAACGGAAGGAAAGAAAGGAATTAAAGAAAGAATTTCTCACATGGGGTTAGAGAATTTCCTATGTTCTTATTAACACCATAGTCTTTGGAGATGCTTTCTTAACGTGTTTAATGAAAATTGAGTGGTTTAGAACATTGGTTTAATCACTCATGGTTTATAGAGAAGAAAAAAGGGCGTACACAAAAGAAACTTTTTTTTATGAAAAAAGTAAATCCCATGTTATTCGGCTGAATCAACGCTTTAATTCTTTCTTAACACTTTCTCTTTCTCTTTTTGACGACCAAACAGACCTTCAGCTCTTTTTCTTCAGTTCTCTGAACTAGGAAGGAAACTTTCACTATAACGTGTTTGATGGCTACCCTGCAAGAAACATGCACGTATGCGCGTTTCTATGTGGTTAATTAAACACATACACGTGTGAGTTTATTAGTAGGGACAGTGGGCACGAATGGTGTTGGAATGGATCTCGACAATTCACGTGTGCAGTGAGATGCAACTCGGTTTTTTTTGATGATGCGTTGAAAGATGATGTAGTATAATGTTTGCAAAGTTGTTGCAAGGAGCATTTATAGAGAGCCACACAATTGGTCGGCGGAATCTGGAACCATTAAGTTGGTATGTATGAATTGGGCACTAAAGTTTGTGTTACAAGCGCGTGATTTTTCTGAGAGATTTATGTTTGTCATGTGGGTTAGATCCAATGAAAATTAAGATGTTTTGCCGCTAGCAAGTAGTAACTAATTTTTCTTAGCGAGTGTGTGAAACGTTCAAGTGTTGAACCTGTGGATGCCGTGGATTCTTGAGAAGAATAATGATAGTCCAAGTCTTCTGGTTCCCTTCTTATTTTTTAACTTCTTCGTTCTTGCATGTTTTTGGACTTTTATGGAAATTGGATGTGCTTTACAGGCAACTCTGAATGAGATATTATCAGGTGTGTTTGTGATTGTGATAACTCCCATCAAATGTTGGTTCACGATAGGACTTGGGACTGCATTGATGTATAGGCCGTCTGGCCGTGGGGACCTTTTATGGGCCAGAGAATAACTACAAATTTGTTTGATTTTTTTTTTTTTTTTTTTTTTTGATAATATAAGTCAGATAATAATAATTATATGAATTTTCATCTTTACTAGAAACTAGAAAGAAAGTAGACCCATACATATGCAATTATGCACTGACTTTTTTTTAAAAAATTTGCTCAACAATCATAACTATATATATTTTCTAACAAATCGTGATTCATGTTTTCGTTGCTAATCTGTTTTAATTTTCTATCATATTGTTTTAAATCAAGTCTTAAAATCTGTTTTAATTAAGTTTTAAAAATTTATTTTTTAATTGGAGGAGAGATCTCGTTTTAATTTAGAAGTGTGATTCTCATTTTTAACAAGAGAAAGATTTCCGTTTTAATTAGAAATACTAGATTTTTATTTTTCAATAAGAGAGATCTCCTATTATAATTGGATAATGATTCATGTTTTAATTAGAAATGCTATAATTTTTATATTTTCAATAAGAGAGGAATTCCCGTTTTAATAGGAGTTGATGACGTAGAATTTTAAGAAAGCTGAAAAAATACTTCTTGTGGTAGGTTTAATATTAACTAGCATGTAGACCCGTATATACGCACCAACTCTTTTGAAATTTGCTCAAGAATATACAAATTTCATGACAATCATTTGAATTGGGAAAAAAAGATCCCGTTTTAGTTGAAACCATATTTTAATTTTTTAACCGTCATTTTAATTGAGCTTTAAAAACCCGTTTTTAATTGGAGAAAAGGCCATTTTAATAGGAGAAGTGCATTCTTAAAATGCATGAGATCGAGCACGGTTGCGGATAATACTTGACATTTATACCATATAAAATAAATACGTACAATCACATATATATGTTATGCCTTGGTATTTTGTATAATGTGTATTGTGGCAATATATATATATATTTTTTCGCTAGGCAATATAATACGATCTAGATTGTATTAGTGGGGCGGCGTATTTCTTGTTGGCTACGGAAATGTAATACAATTTTGCGCCATCATATATTCCCAAGACTTTTTAACTTATCAGATCCTAAATACTACTTCAAGGCTCCAAATCCTAAATCCAGTTTCTATCGACATAAGCGTGGGTGTGTGACTTTAGTATGAGGTCTGGATATCACAAAGTAGTCTATTTCCCACATGACGAACACAGCACACACATGACACAACACAACAACGAGAAAAACTGCCAGAAGTAGACTTCATCGGCTTTTAGTTGTATGTGGGCCGAGACAAAAGCACTCCCAATCGCACCGCCTCGGACCCAGCCGGGCCCAATTGGACCACTGATTTGACATGTTATATTGCTCGGTGACTCAACAAGGGCCCATCGATCTAGTGCTCCACACTCACGGCCCATATCATTTTCTTCTCCTCTTGAGAAAAATCTGGATATCCTTTTCTCCAACCTTTGCTTTTCTTGATTTTGATTTTAATAATATAAATGTGGGGAACCTTTGATCTCATTGGCCCTGTACCTAAACTCTAGAAAAGCATGAACAAAAAGAGAAAGATTGGTGTTATTTAGGCAAACTCATTAGACTTCAATATTCTCTCTTCTTGTTATTATATATTCTCCATTTTTTCAATCATTCTTTTTTCCTTCTTTTTCCTTTTAAAATTTGTAAACAAAGAAATATATACCTGAATGTTGGAGAAATATCCTGGATACTTATATTGGATGTCAATTATTAATTTGATGTCTTGCTTGATTAGAGGCAATAGTCCATCCATTTATTATGTTCTAAATGTGGTTGTGTAGGTAACTTTTCAGTTTAGAACATTTTTTTATTTCAATTTGTGCTACGGATTTGCACCTGTTTGATTGACAAAATACTCATGAGTCATGAGATAAAGAAACAGGCTATCTAATTAAGTTTATCACGGTTAGTTTAGATAATGACAAGTTGTATATACTATCGATTAAGTTTGTGACATTTTTTTATAGGGAATGAATATATAAGTTGTCTGCCTCTAATTTGAGTTCTTCACGATTCACAATTCTCTCGAGCAACTCTTGACACGTACAATATACAAACATGTATGCCAATTACAAAGACACTCGCCCAATCACGCATCCACACATTTAAACACATAAGCAAAATGTATTATATATGACAAATTGCATATAGCATCACATAAAAGAAGAGCAAAGTATAATGATATGCCTTAGCTTGTTTAGGTAAAAGTATGAAGTTAACTAATAAATCCTATCTTTGTAATGATACGCCTTTAAGTAGATTGATCATTGCATTATAGTTCACAAGAGGGATAAATAAAAAATTAGTTAGAGCATCCAGTGGATTCCTAACTCAAATGATTTTATGGACCCGTCAATTGATTGTGACAGAAAGCTGTAAAACATTACTCCTATAGATCAATACTTGGGTTCTATTTATCTTCAAACTAATGTTAAATCCATAGATGATAAATCCATGGATCTTGTTAGTTGCACTTGAGAAACGGAAAGGAATGGTTAAAGAAAACCCTTTTCAAGCATGGGCGGGGAGGTTCTCATATCAGCTGATCTCCATGCACGCCTAAAGCTTATCCTAATCTTATCTACATTTATCTAGCTAGTCCCTTAGCATATTTGAAATGACATTCTCCATGTATTTCCACTTTTTCGTCCTATATATGGGTTCTAAAGTTGATCTTGTAAAAAATATTGGTAGAGATTAAGTTGAATTTGAAGATAACCCTACTTTTTCCCATAACCAACTCCCAACAGAAATGTAGTTGGTGATAGAATGTGAAGAGCTTCTTACTAAGATCCTCGTCGGCATGGTGGACTTCCCTCATGAATAGGCTGCGAAAATCATTTTCTCGAATATTTTTCATTTGGCCTTATTACATATATATAAAGGAATGGACGCCAATGGAATTATAAAGGAGCTCATGATTTTGATTTGATCCTCCTAAGAATGCTTTCATTCTACTTAAATTTAAAAATAAATTACCGAAAAGGAAAAAAAAAAAGTGAATTAATTTATGCGCTTAAAAGCTCTATTTTTTAAAAGCTCTACTTTATGTACCATGATACTATATCTTATTTTCTTTCATTCTTTAATCTTTCCTCTGTAAGGCGGATATTATAAATTACTAAGAAAAGAGAATAGTTGCTACATTGGAATGTACCGTAGTTGCAAATTAAACATCATTTCTTGTAATGTTACTTGTGTGTACACTAGAATTTGTTGGGGTGTGTGGACCAATATCAATTGTCCCACATCACCAAGAGAATTATTCACAACTAAGAAATTATCTATTTGGGGTTATTGTTCATACCTCAGCATGATACATTATGAACATGATACCTATTTGGGGTATGAACATATTGAGGTGTATTGTCAAAACGACATAAATAATAAAATCGGAAAACATTTATTTTAAAACATTTGGAAATCATTGTCAAAATATTTATTTGTCTTTACAGGTTATTTTCACTCGAAAATTGTCATTGTGAGTGATTTCGAAAAAGAACTGTCATAGAGAGTGATTTTGGCTTGAAATCTGGACCAATTTCATTATATAAGTGTAGATCTATGTAAACTAGTATTGATGCATTTACAAGAAAAAAAAAAATAAAATAAAATAAAATAAATTTTTTTAAAAAATTGTTGATGTAACAGGAGTTTCCGTTAGTAGGGTTGGGGAATGGTGATTTTGAGGTGGGAGAAGCTACTGAGAGGGTAGCAACATAGAAGATGGAGAAGCATGGGCAAGCGTGTAGGGCTAACCAACATTGTTTTATTTCATTAAGTTTAGACACTTTTGGGTTCTTGGAACAACAGTCTGTTGAGCTCTTCAAGAAACTTCAGAAAGTTATAGATAATAACGTTATGACAGCTGGTTCTAAGGAGTCTGTTTTTCAAATGATAAGATTTGCTATATATAAAGGACTTGCGGTGCAGCTTGTTGCACGTATGTCCTAATTGTTTGTAAAACTCATTATCATTATTAAAAAAATTCAAAAAAAAAAAAAAAAAAAAAAACTTAATTCATAATACACCTTCTTCTAGGCTATATATGGTCGTGACGTGGCCAGCCTAGGTGCATGTGAGATTCAGGTGGAGCATGTAAAATATATCTATGTTTACAATCGAGGGTTGTGTCTATATATGTGAACTCAACTTCTGATGGTGATCGATAAAAAAGCTCACCACCTATCGATGTCGTTCCAAGGTGGAGATTTTATTGTAGTGTGTGGACGACCGACATCAATAATCCCACATCACCAAGAGAAGAAGTAGTTTTATTTATTTGTTTTATTTTTATTTTTTATTTTGGTAAAGTAGAAGAAGTAGTCACTAACTATATACGTGTGAATCTTTGTAAATTAGGGTAAACTAACACCGATGCCTTTTGTTTATTTATTTATTTTTTTAAAAAATACCGGTTGGCTACAACAAGGCTAATAGGTGTTTTGTGAGTTTGTTAATTATATTCTATTCTAGATATTAAACTCTGTCAAATTGTAATGGAGGATATACAAGAAATATTCAATAAAAAGCTAGGGATATGAGGTTGTAATCCTTTATTCCTTGATTGTTAAAAAATAAAAATTCTAACGTCATGCACATCTTCGCAAATTTTGTAATGAATCCTTGGTATAAGGATGGTGATTGCTTCCCTGTATGCAATAAGCATACACTCAATGCATTTGGAGATCACATAAAGCACTGCAGACATTTTCCAGGCTTCAAATATCAGCATGACCATGTCAAGGACATTTTGTGTGATGTTTTTTGGCGGGCCGGGGTACAAGTAAAAAAAGAGACTCCGAATGAAGGTAAATTGGATCGACGCTTTGACCGGGAGATGTCTTGATTTATAGTTGGTTGGTATTAGGGGAAAACATGCATGTGTTGATGCTACTGGAGTTTCTCTGTTAGTATGACCTGGAAATAGTGTAGAGGTACAACAAGCAACCAACAACGTTGCAATGGCAAAAGTAGAGAAACACGATGACGCTTGTAAGGCTAACTAAAACTGCTTTATCCCATTCGCCTTTGACAGTTTTGGCTTTCTAGCATCACAATCCGTTGAGTTACTCAAATGATTACAAAAAGCTGTGGATAGTAATATGATGACTGTTAATGGCTCTAATGAGTTTGTTTTTAGGAGAGTAGGGTTTGCTATTCAAAAGGGAATAGCGACACAAGTGTTTAGCTTGTCGCCTCTCCCAATGTAGTTTGTTTTAAAAAAAAAACTTCAATGTTGTTCGGCACACTTGACCAAGAGCTTTTAGCTCAGTTGGTTGTGTACCCACTGTTCATGGGAGAGGTTGCAAATTGGAATCCTACCAAGCATTGGTTGAGATTTCTTTTTTGTGTAATGTGAAGGGCCTAAAAGCTAGGTGAGCCTTCGGACTAGAAATAGGATGCTGCTACAATAAGTGAACCCATGAGCGAAATCAAGTCTTTATGGATAAGGTGAAAGCGGTTGGGTCTACTCAAAATGGCACATTGGCGCGGGCTAGATTCTCTTCGGGGTTGGTGAGTCTTCAGGCAATGTAAGTCTTCAGGTTAGGATCCTTCAATGTGACCGGTGTGGGTCAACAATCCTATCTTTAGAACTTTCTTTTTTAAATATATTAGTCCCTTTTTAATATATACTCTAATCCTTGATTTTGTACTAATTTAATAAAGTACATGCGCCCTGCACTGATGCACCACTGGTTTCTTGATGCGATTTGAAATCCCTAGCTAGGTACATTCTAAGATGAATTTGTGTCGTTGTATTTGATTAGAGTCGGAAGAGAATCTCAAAAGACCCCGGATGATAAGAATGAATTCCCAATGATTTCGTACCTCTTTCTTTCTTTTGAACAATTCTTCATTATTAAATGACCCAATCAACGCAAACCCCAGATTTTGTTCCCCTGACGTTGGCTGATAATATTATCCCTACGTACTGCATGCAGCGCCTTTCATACATGCCTTGTTCAACTCTCAGTCTCTAGTCTCTCTACACTGTTTGTTGGTTTACAAAGCCCATTACTTTGAGTATCATTCCAACCATTGGGCCTGATCGAGCTAGCTACTTGATAGAATTTAGTTAATATTCTTGACTCCCAAAGTCCCCAACTACCACCTCCAAAGCCACTTGATCAAATTTGGTCAAAATTGTGCCCTCCCACAGCCCGTCAGTCCCACGTGTGTTTTTTTTTTTTTTTTAATTTATATTTGTTTCAACTTTCGAACTGTGTCACTCGTGTGTCAACCTGGGCATGTGTTCAGAGCCTCAAAGATTTAAAATATGTGAATGAACATATGACCCGATGAAATCTGTATCAAGATTAAACCTAATTAAAGCAATGTCGTGCGCTGTATATAGTTGTTGGAGTTATCCCTCGCATGAAGAAGGAGAGAATTCGGTATTGTTTGTGTAAGTACCCTCCGTTCCACACTACACTATACATATCTACATAACAGGTCGTCCTCCTTCAGGTCGTCCAACACCATTATACCGTACCCAATGACCCAACACCTAGGTCGTCCAAAGCATCAGTTACATCCATATATGGAAGGATATCAACCAGCGCAATCTTGGAGCTCAATCAATGCCACAATCAAAGAAATATTAACTTTGTAACAACACATTAATGACGAATCATCAAGATAGCACACAAGGTAGATCTACACTTCATAACGGTCCAAAACAAATATGGAAAGTCAACTCACACATCTATAAATAGAGAGAGATGAACTACGTAAAGCTTGATTCAAGTTTAGTCTGAGAAACTTGATACGTAGACAACTCTTATCCCATAAAGAGTGCAGCCATTCCCAATTCTCCAGATCATCAAGTCGTTGTCCAGTAAATACAATATCTACATTAGCGCCGCCTGCCGGTTCGTTTTCTTAAGAAAAGCACATTTACTCTTTTCTTAAGCCCACGAAGCTAGTAAAAAAAACCACCATGGATACCTCTCTTCAGATGTTGACAGAACAAATGAAGACGCTACAAGACGCTTTCGTCACTTTACAACAAGAGAATCATACGATATGCAACCAGGCCACCTCCAACGCCAACAACGGCATGACAGAAGAAGTGGAGCACAACGCCGTTGCAGCCCTCACCAACACCACCAATCAACGCTTAGAAAACTTCGCCCAAAAATTAGAGAAGTCAAATGAAAGAGCCAGCGTGATCCAGATCGCTCAAAAGATGCTAGAAACGTACAAAACATCACTATTCACCACAGAAATCAGAGGCAAGCAGCCTCCTTCAGAGTTCATCCAGTCAAAGTTCCCGTTATACGACGGTACCTCCTACCTAGGCACGTAGCTCGCTTTAGTCAAATCCTTGCACTCTACAACCATCCAGACTACAACTACCTGAAGTGCAAACTTTTTCCAGCTAGTTTAAAGGGCGGAGCAATAGACTGGTTTTACACACTCTCTCCCAATTCGATCAACAACTTTGACAAGCTGGCTAAGACGTTCGCGGCAGAATTCGTCCATAACAGAAAGAAGCGAGCCGACCTAGACTCTTTGTTCCAGCTCAAGCAAGCTCATGGTGAAACGATTCGCGTCTTCCTAGGATGTTTCAAGAAAGACCTCCTCTCGCTGGAATCAGGACTTAGTGACGGCTTTGCAATTTCTGCGTTCACAAACGCTTATTAGACGACTCCGACCTAATAGGGTCCCTTATGCGCAACAAACCAGAAACCTCAGCCGACCTGTATCACAGAGTCGACAAGTATATCAAGTACGAAGAATGGATGGCCTAGCGCAAAGGCAAAGATGTCCTCGCAGTTAGCAACGAGCAAGACCCCAACAGAAGCAAGCAATATTTAGCCAACAACAACAAGAGATCCACCTTCAGCAAGCCTTCTTACACGAAGAGGGAATTCTCCAACTTTTCTAGGACACTGAGTCAGATCCTGAAGAAGATATATACAGCAACATACTTCAAACCAAACATCAACAAGGTAATTGCCATACCAGAACGTCCATACTGCTATTTCCACAAACTCCACCACCACGACACTAAAGATTGTTGGAGCCTAAAGCACTACCTCCAAGACTTAGTGGAGGAAGGCAAATTAAAAGAGTTCACGCCGAAAAGCGACACGAGGCACAAAGTTTTGGATGCCAAAGCGCCACGAAGCGAGGCTGCGGCAATGAGCGACCACTGCGAGCAACAAAATGAAAAGCGAGGCGAAGCGGTCAACTCGATGATCTAAATCTCTAGGTCGGTCGAGGCACAACAGGAGACAACACTCCTCCGACCACGATGAGGAGAAAGTAATCAACATGATTACAGACACCTCAAACGACGAAACCTCAGGTCGGGAGAAGCGCAGAAGAGTAGGAGCACTTTGCCTCTTTTTGTGTGTAGATGAGATGGTATATGGATGATATAGATAGATGATATAGACGGATGGTGGTCGTTGAACAAAATAGAAGGGTATCAAAACCTAATTATCCCTCAATAAGTAAATGGATGAGTAGAGTATCGTTCCACTTTTAAGTGTATGTTATGTGAAGGACAGGACTGGAAAGGGGGCTTAAGGGATTAAAAACTATAATTGTAGAGATTTTATATTCTAATGCTAAACTAAACTAAATTAACTAAACTATTGGGAATTTATAAGAAAGGGAATTCAAGAGATTAGAATCCACCAATACTTTTAATCTATGACCTTCTGCTTCATGGTTGTTCTTACAAGTAGACTACAATTAGGCAATCGAGCGAGTGTGTCGATGCCTCTTTGAACGAAACATCGTTAACAATTAACTCTACTTAAGGTTGTTCCTATGTTTATGCTATTAATATCTTTTTTCCTTTTATGTAAGCTCGGGCAGCCATTCAATGTATTACCGAGAGCAACATCAAGGAGTACTTCCTAATAGGGTGGCCATTCAATGAATCACCACTTAAGGCAAACATAAAGAATACTTCCCCTAGGCAGCCACTCTCTGACCTACCCCTTCTAAGGTAACACAAAGAATACTTCCCTAACTCTAAAGAACTATACTACTAGAAGAAAAGTAAAGAACACTAGCATGATATTAATATTGTAAAACACAAACCCTATTCTATACTTCCATCTCCTGGTGTGGGTAATGAAACTAATAACTAAAAACATAAAGAACAAACCTGATTGAAGAACACCATGAACTAGAAGAATCATTAAACCTTAAACATCGGCTTCATCTCCTCCCTTGAAGGAGAATATTAGTCTTCCATAAAGAAGGAAGAACACGAAGAACGAGAAAAAGAAGAGTCGAAGAACATAAGACTAGAAAGACTAATTTATTAAGACTCAGCTAGTTAAAATCAAATTTTTTATTATTAATCTTTCTCTGCCTCAAGTTCTGGAGACAAGATTATAAGTGAATTAGCAAATTACATGAGGCACTTAGGTCCTCTATTTATAGGGGTTACAATGAGTTCTAGAAGCATTCCAAACAGTCATTTGTTTCCTAATACAAATAGACTTCTTTCATAGTCCAACTTCGTCTCCAAAACTGAGAAGGAATTGGCTACAGTGTCGTTACATGCGTCTGGATGCACGATCCATGCATCTTGGACGCGAGCAATGCGTCTAGACACGCGATCCATGCGTCCTAGACGCGGTTAATGCGTCTGGACGCACGATCCATGCATCCCAGACGCAGAAGTCTATTTTGTCTCTTCTGCTCTATCCTTCTATCCTCTTTTGCGAGCTTTGGTCCAACTAACAAATCCTTTGGCCTTGGGCTTCCAAATAAGCTTTAAAATAGGTCCAAGTCACATCTTTAATAACTTCAATTTCTTGGCCTTCTCCATGATTGTCCGCGGGCTTCCCATGTGATCCTTAATGCTCTGAATTACTCCGTTTTACCCCCTTTTCTCTAATATTCCACAAAACTCTCTTTTTCACTTGTAGAATCATAAAACATAACTTACAAACATTATTAGTCCGCTAAGATGCCTAAACAAGAGGCATAATCGAGGGTTAAATTGTACTTTTTGAGCACTTATCACAACTCCCAACTAGCATTTTGCTAGTATCTTAGCAAATAAGATAAAAAATAGATAAGTGATCAAAATCACATCCTAATAAAATCCTAACTCATTTTCACAGGCATCGCGATTGCATTTACCATATGCAACAAGGCTTTAAACTTTTAAGTTCCCCAAAAAGGACGAGTTATAGTCTCGTGAGGGTTTTCAGGTGATATACCCACAAAATCAATCAATAGCATGTTCAAGAATGATAGTATTTTTCAGAGAGAGAAATTCCTCACCCACTTAGTGCTTACTCCAACAGACGGTCTCCATTGCTAACTACATTGCTGCAAAGACTCATAGATTATGATGGGAGATAGTAAAAATTGACAAAATTCTCAATCAAGGCTTATGTGTACTTAGTCAATCTCCTATACTCTCCTATCCAAGAAACGGAATCCTTAGTTTACCATAGGTAGATAATCTCGACTTTCAATCCTCACCGGTCATACTCTCAGAAAAGAATCTCTTAGAAGATGGTCTACTATTTTACCTCATGTATGTGGGAAAAAGAATAATGAATATGAACATCCCACATACTACCTTGAAAAACGGACTTCTAGATGATAGTAATCTCATAGAAAGAATGTTAATCACATATAAAGTGTCGGGTCCTTCACTTTAGCATCCTCTCACATATTCTAGACTTCGTACCATACTGTAGTGATAAGTCATGGGTTGTAACTTGGCTTGGGTATTGGTTTATGAAGGAAAGGTAAAAAGGATTCTAAGGTTGTTTTTTAAAACACTAAGGGTTTTGCTTCATTCTTTGGAAGATTTTTTCAAATTCTGTATTGCAGATAAAATTCTTCCTTTGTCTTAGCTTTTACATTCATTCTGTTTTTTTTTTTTAACTCAGTGGTATATCCTTGATTAGTACTAGATATGCTTGTTTTCCACTAGCTTCTTTCACTTAGAACAGAATGATGGTTTTCATTGTATCTCTCTGATATTTTCTTGTAATCTTCTTTTTGTGCTCTTTCTTCTTCTTTATGCCCTTCGTATTCTCAGAAACATATGGGTATGGCTGATAAAGATTTTGGCTATACTCCTTGTCTGGAGTTGGGTAAAGGGTAAAGGGTTTTATGAAAGAAAGTGGCTTATTGTAAGGCTCAAAAGGGTTTAACATGATGGTCCTACTAGGTGGGATAAAGGCTGAATGGGTTCACTACTTGACTTATCAGTATGATACTCTATTTCGAATAGACTACAAGACCTAATGGCTATCTCCCCAGTTGATGTCACTTCGTGATTAACCAAATCAACAAATAATGAGACTATATTAAAACGACATAAAGAACTGAAAGATGTTGAGTCACTAAGACTCGGATTTTTCGTAAGAACTCTCCAAATAATGGGTATAAAGCTCAAGTCTCATGAGCTAAGTAAAAAAATTCTACTTCCAGTTTACTAGGGGTTTAAATCTCTCTTCTAGCAAAAGTACACAAAACTGACCAAGTTTTATGGTGGTGTCTTGATAAAGAATTCTATCAACAAGAACTATGTTCGAGCATAATAAATAGTCTAAGTGGTAATGAAATCAACAATATCAACTATCTATCAAACTCAACACTAAGCAGTATAGAATATATATCCCAGACTCATCATTAAAATTCATTTTTCTCATGCTATTGATATAGAAACAAAAATATTTTTGTTTTTGAAAACTAATTTTCGAAATTCATTTCTCAAGTACACCCTCCCCCTACTTATGCATGCATTGATCTCAATGTATAAAGAAGTAAATGAAATGGATGAGAAAAATGTAGGATATTACCATTGATGTCGAATATCAAGAATTAGTTCAAGAAACAAATTTTTTAGGTCTTTTTACGTTAGATCCCCAAGATGTAATGTGAGTCTTTTAAAGTCAGATTCTCAAGACTTTTGAGTCCTTTATAGTCAGATCCTCAAGACTAGTATTCCCACCCACTAGGTTCCACTTTGTAGGATTTCTTTTGATCTCTCTCAACATATGATTGACAAAAGTATACCTTGTACAAACAATTTTCTCTTAATGGTTGTAACCCAGGACAAGTTTCAGAATGGCAATTCTTATAGCAACCTAGCTTACTTCCTGTAGACATTTTCGCTTGATCTACTAGAATTCCTTCCTTTGAAACTTGGTGACCCAACACTATCCCTTCCTTTACCATGAAGTGGCACTTTTCCCAATTCAGAACTAAGTTAGTATCGCAACAACGTTTAAGGACTAAGGAGAGATGGTGCAGACAATCCTCAAAAGGACATGTGGATGTGGTCTTCTCTTGGTCCTCAGGGTGAATATGGATTTGAAAATATCCTGAGTAACCATCAAGAAATCAGTAGTAAGTTTGTCCGGCTAATCTTTCTAACATCTGATCGATGAAAGGCAATGGAAAATGATCTTTCCTCGATGCGCTATTCAACTTCCTATAATTGATGCAAACTCTCCATCCAGTCTGAATCCTGGTTGGAATCAACTCATTGTTCTCGTTCTCAATTACTATGGTTCCGGACTTCTTCGGCACAACTTGAACTGGACTAACCCATTGACTATCAGAAATAGGGTAGATAATGCTGGCATCAAGGAGTTTGGCGTCCTATTCTCGAACTACTTCCTTTTTCTTCAGATTAAGCCTCCTCTGTGGTTGCTTAGAAGTCTTGGAATCCTCTTCCAAATGAATCTTATGTTGAACTATCATAGGGCTGATCCCCTTGATATCATCAATTGTCCAACCTATAGCTGACTTGTGTTCCTTTAAAAGTGTTACTAACCTGGATTCCTGTTCCTCAGTCAAATCTGATGCAATGACTACTGGGTAGGTTCCCAAATCTCCCAAGAAAACATACTTGAGTGTAGACGGCAAAGGTTTCAATTCTAGCTTAGGCGGCTCCTTCTTAAGCTCTTTAGATGGTCCATCAGGCATAGGCGATTCAAACTTTTCTCTGAACTTCCTGTCATCCATGATAGGTGATGAATTCAAAATCACATTGATTGCCTCGACACTAAGTTCCTCACAATCTGAGTCTGTCAGAGCTTTCAACAACTCGTCAGCAGGATATGAATGAGTCAGATAATCTTGTGCTAACACTTCAATCATGCATACCTGGTTCCAAAGACACACCTCCTCGTGGTTCTTTGTAACATATGAAAAACATTGGTCTCGACTCTTATATTACCAAAGGATAACGTCATATTACCGTTTCGACAGTTGATGAGTGCATTTACAGTGGCCAATAATGGTCTTCCTAGAATGATTGGTATCTGCCTACCAGATGTAGGTTCTGTGTCGAGTACTATGAAATCAACCGGATAATAGAAATCTTCAATTTTAACTATGACGTCTTCAATGATTCCTCTAGGTATCTTCACTGATCTATCTGCCAACTGTAAAGTAACATCAGTCGGTTTTAGATCCTTCAAGCCTAACTTCTCGTAGAAGAAATATGGTAAAAGATTCACACTGGCACCCAAATCTAATAAAGCTTGCTCTTCCAAAGAATCTCCAATTCTACATGTAACAGTTGGATTTCCAGGATCTTTTAGTTTCACAACCGCTAGATTCTGTAGGTACAATAAACATCTTTGAGCGATAAAAACTTCTTTCAGAATGTTGGTCTTCTTCTTCACTAGATCTTTCACGAACTTGGCATATGAGGGAACTTGCTTGATGGCGGTCAAAAATGGGATATTAATATACAAATTCTGAAATACATCGCAAATCTCCTTGTACTGGTCATCCTTTCTGGTATTCACTAGTTTCGAAGGAAATGGTGCTGGCGGATTCTTCAATATCGGTTCTCTTCTTTCGGCTTCGGTTGGCTTGGTAACAAATAGTGGAGTGACAGGTGGAGTGACCCGTGATGCCTTCTTCTTACTTACTTCCATAGTAGTTCCTTTAGCTTCTCTTGCAATAGTTTCTTCAGCAGGTGACACAACACTAGATATATCTGGAATGTTAGAGCTGGGTGGAATGGTGGGGACATAAGTTACCTTAGGCTCCGCAGAATCTTTTCCTGGTTCATAGACAATCTTGTTATCAACTTTCTTGCCTGACCTTAGAGTGGTGACAACATTAACTTGGTCATGAGTAATCTCCAGGTTATCTACCTGCAAGACACCTCTTCCTTTTCGGTTTGGCTCGGTTGCTTGGTAATGCTCCTTTTGATCTCTCAATCAAAGGCGATTTGCCCTATCGGCCTTGAATGACACTAAAGTTACTCTCCAACTTCGGGTTATTTGTTTTGTCCGTTTTATTTCATTGACAATGGTGGTGATAGCTTTTCTAGATGTGGGATAAGCTGCTTTGCTTTCGACCGAGGCGTAAGGGCAATATATCCACTCATAAGATCTGTACTAACTCTCATTTTGTGTTAAGCGGTATTCTTTGGGTTACGGTATAACTGTTGATTTACGTATGGTTCTTTGGTGGTCTTGGAACCGATCTCATTGTTATTCGGAATTGATTAGACTGATTTTGGAATCCTGGAGGAAAATTCCTCTGATTTGTATTTTGTGGCTTCCAATAATTCTATCCTTGATTGAACTGGTTATTTCTTCCTAAAGAGTTGATATTACATGCCTCTGCATTAGTATCCAGATAGTACGAACACTCTTCAGTGGTGTGGCCTTCATCATAACATAGCTCACAAATGGCATAACAAGGCTTGGTTGGCTGAGGTTTAGCTTGGAAATTGTTTGGTTTTGGAGGATTCATGGAGAACTGATCAAACTTCTTGTTTAGAGTTTCAAGTCATGTTGATAGGCTTGCCATAATTGATAACATCGCTTGATTTGGGTCTTCTTGAATTTGGTTGCCAAATTGCTTCGACACCCCCTCCACTTTAGCTACGTCCTCGTTGCTAGTACTCCATTGTTGAGTATCTTCAACTAAATTCTCGAGAAAGTTGTAGGCTTCCTCTCCATCCATTGATGTAAACTTACCTTGATGCATTGAATGTATCATCTGCTTGTTCATAGTTGAAAGTCCTCGAAAGAAAAAATGAGCCAGTGTGCTTTTATCATAACCATGATGTGGACATGAGACTAGTAGATTATTGAATTTCTCCCAGCTTTGATGATATTCTTCAGTCACCTTCCCTTTGAAATTGCTGATGGCTTGCTACATGGCATCTGTCTTACAAAGTGGGTAGAACTTGTTTATAAACTTTGTTCTCAACTTCTCCCATTGTTGATTGAATTGATCGGTGTGCGGTTAACCATTCGGATGCTTTACCTTCGGTGAGAGTGGAAAAAATTAACTTGATACTTTCATCCCCGATATTTTGGTTCTTGAAAGTTAGGGGGATCGATAGAAATTTGTTCATGTGAACATAAAATTTGAACATTATGCGAACCATTGAACTTTGGAAGCATTGAGATTCTTGCGATGCTCTAAGTTCAAACCGGTTAGCTTCATCGTCTCGGAAAAACAATACTGCTGGGTGGGTCTCCAATGATTGGCAAATAGAAATCACTGAGCTTTTTCCTCTGTTGTGCTTGCATGGGTGGGATAGCTTCAGGATTATTGGTGTCCACAACACCTCCATCATTGCGTGCGGCCATTGTATCAATCTCGTCTAGTATTCTTGTGAGTCGGTTGTTGAACCTTGTCCACTGTTGTGTTCTTACCGGACGATGATATGGACGACGGGGCATACACTAGAAAATGCTATGCAAAAATGACGAAAAACTATCCTACAATGCTTGAATAATATGCAACTATTATAAATTATACTAAAATGTAAAACTACTTTTCTTCAATTGGGTTGGGCTTTGCAGCTAGTATCTCGCCCGTTTTCTAAAGCTGTCTCTTATAGGATTATGGTGAATCACTTGGATTACTTAAGTACCACGGCCCACAGATGATAGTCCGTTTGTCAAGATTCAGATAAGAAATACTAGAGTTTGATATTTCATTGTGTTGGTTTACAACGTCAATTGTTGAAAAAGTCTTAAATGGAATTATACTAGAAAGCAATAAAACTAAACTATGATGCAACTATACTAAGAATGAAGATTTGACTAACCTGGATGGTAGATCTTGTCTTCGAGATGTCCTTTAAGCTTCTCTCTTTCTCAAAAGGATGGATGATGTGGCTAAAATTACCTCAAAATCCAAAGTTCTAATCTTGAAAGAAAACGTTAAACATAAACTGGTAGCGGCGCCATTTGACCTCTTCCAGGGTTACAATTAATTATATCCCCAGCAGCGGTGCCATTTGACCTTGCCTCTTTCTGTGTGTAGATGAGATGGTATATGGATGATATAGATAGATGATGTAGATAGATGATGTAGATGGATGATGTAGATGGATGATGGTCGTTGAACAAAATAGAAGCGTATCAAAACCTAATTATCCCTCAATAAGTAAAGGATGAGTAGGGTATCGTTCCACTTTTAAGTGTATGTTATGTAAAGGACATGACTTGAAAGGGGGTTTAAGGGATTAAAAACTATGTTTTAGATTCTAATGCTAAACTAAACTAAATTAACTAAACTATTAGGAATTTATAAGAAAGGGAATTCAAGAGATTGGAATCCACCAATACTTTTAATCTATGACCTTCTGCTTCATGGTTGTTCTTACAAGTAGACTACAATTAGGCAATCGAGCGAGTGCCGATGCCCTCTTGAATGAAACACCGTTAACAATTAACTCTACTTAAGGTTGTTCTTATGTTTATGCTATTAATATCTTCTTTCCTTTTATGTAAGCTCGGGCAGCCATTCAATGTATTACTGAGAGCAACATCAAGGAGTACTTCCTAATAGGGCAGCCATTCAATGAATCACCACTTAAGGCAAACACAAAGAATACTTCCCCTAGGCAGCCACTCCCTAAGCTACCCCTTCGATCTAAGGCAACAAAAAGAATACTTCCCTAACTCTAAAGAACTATACTACTAGAAGAAAAGTAAAGAACACTAGCATGATATTAATATTGCAAAACACAAACCCTATTTTATACTTCCATCCCCTAGTGTGGGCAATGAAACTAATAACTAAAAACATAAAGAACTAACCTGATTGAAGAACACCATGAACCAGAAGAATCATTAAACCTTAAGCATCGGCTTCATCTCCTCCCTGAAGGAGAAGATTAGCCTTCCATAAAGAAGGAAGAACACGAAGAACGAGAAGAAGAAGAGTCGAAGAACATAAGACTAGAAAGACTAATTTATTAAGACTCAGCTAGTTAAAAACGAATCTTTTATTATTAATCTTTCTCTGCCTCAAGTTCTGGAGACAAGAATATAAGTGAATTGGCAAATTACATGAGGCACTTAGGTCCTCTATTTATAGGGGTTATAATGAGTTCTAGAAGCATTCCAAACCGTCATTTGTTTCCTAATACAAATAGACTTCTTTCAGAGTCCAACTTCGTCTCCAAAACTGAGAAGGAATTGGCTATAGTGTCGTTTCATGCGTTTGGATGCACGATCCATGCATCTCGGACGCGAGCAATGCATCTGGACGCGCGATCCATGCATCCCGCACGTCAATCAATCGTATGGGCGCTTACGATCCATCCATACGTCCCGGGCAGCGAAGTCTATTTTGTCTCTTCTGCTCTATCCTTCTATCCTCTTTTGCGGGCTTTGGTCCAAGCAACGAATCCTTTGGCCTTGGGCTTCCAAATAGGCTTTAAAATAGGTCCAAGTCGCATCTTTAATAACTTCAATTCCTTGGCCTTCTCCATAATTGTCCACGGGCTTCCCATGTGATCCTTAATGCTCCGATTGCTCCGTTTTACCCCTAATATTCCACAAAACTCTCATTTTCACCTGTAGAATCATAAAACATAACTTACAAACATTATTAGTCCACTAAAATGACTAAACAAGAGGCATAATCGAGGGTTAAATTGCATTTTTTGAGCACTTATCAGAGCGTTTCAAGAGATCTACCACCTCTCACACAAAGCTGAGATGATCAACCCCACCAATCCACAAACAACAATAGCAATTTCATTTACTGAAGAAGACCTAGACAAGGTGTGCCTACCCCCACAATGATGCCTTGGTAGTGCACGTAAAAATCAATGGGTGGACAGTCAAAAGAGTCTTTATCGATCCAGGCAGCTCGTGCGATATACATTTCTATCAAACCTACAAGGATATGCACCTGCCAGATTCTGTGATGATAGAATCAAACTCACCGCTCTATGGGTTCAATAGAGATCACACAGACGCCATTGGAGATGTCATCCTGCCAGTCTCCATTGGAGAGAAGGAAGACATGGTCAAAACTTCAACACGCTTCAGTGTGATTGATGTCAGGTCGTCCTACACCGCCATTCTAGGATGCCATTGGATTCAAAAGATCCAAGGTATTCCATCAACCCTACACCAGGTTCTGCAATTTCCCGGTCCCAGAGGCATCATGGAACTCAAAAGCAACCAACTGGAAGCTCACCGATGCAATCAGGTCAGCACAATAACCTCACTCAAGCCTCAGGTAGTTGAAGCCAAAGACGTCCCAAAGAGGCAAGATCCTCAAACATCCAGCCTTCCAGCAACTGCATCAGACAAGCTCAAAGGAAAGCAAGCTCAAATAGAACCAGGAGAAAAAGTCAATTTGGGCACAACTAACGACCCAAAATTTGTCTATGTAGGGGCTGATTTGAACCCCAAGCTCAAGGAGTAACTTGTCATATTTCTATTTCTCAATAAAGATATTTTTGCTTGGTCGTATATTGATATACCAGGAATCGACTCTCAGGTCGCTTGCCACAAGCTAAATGTAAATCCAACTGTCAAGCATATCAAACAACGACCTAGGAAATTAGCACTCAAGTTTCAAAAGGCCATCAACGAAGAGATAGAAAAGCTAAAAAATGTTGGATTCATTAGAGAAGTCAAGTACCCGACCTGGCTAGCCAACATAGTAGCCGTTCCAAAGAAGAGCGGTCAGGTACGACTTTGCATAGACTTCACCAACGTCAACAAGCACTGCCCAAAGGATAGCTTCCCCTTACCAAAGATCGACATACTGGTAGATCAAACTTGCAGGCACGAGCTTTTGTCATTTATGGACGCATACAGTGGGTACAACCAAGTACCACTTGCAGAAGAAGATCAGGAAAATACGTCCTTCATAACCGAGCAAGGTACGTTATGTTACAATGTCTTACCATTCGGCTTGAAGAACGTAGGTGTGACCTACCAAAGATTGGTCACCAAAATGTTCAAAGACTTGCTAGGAGACACAATGGAAGTCTACATAGACGACATGGTGGTCAAAAGTGAAAAGGCGGGCGATCACATCTCCCACCTACAAGAAGCCTTTGAACGACTTTGCCAAAACAAGATGAAACTCAACCCAGCCAAATGCGTATTCGGAGTAGCATCAGGGAAATTCTTAGGTTACCTCGTTTCACAAAGACGCATTGAAGCAAATCAAGAATAGATACGAGCTCTCCTTCAAATGCTAGAACCAACTACAAAGCAACAAATCCACAAGTTATCTGGCATGGTTTCAGCCCTCAACAGGTTCATCTCAAGAGCATCTGACAAGTGCAGACCATTCATGTAAAAAGGGAGCAACTTTCACTTGGATAGACGAGTGTCATAAAGCCTTCAACGACCTAAAAGCTTATTTATCAACTCTACCCGTTCTGTCCAAGCCAGAAGAAGGAGAAACACTGGGGATGTACCTTGCAACTACCGACTTCGCAATCAGCTCAGTTCTCTTTCATGAACATGATGGAGTCAAAAAGCCGGTCTACTTCACCAAGGCGTTGGCGTTGGCGGTCGATTCGAAAGCACTACTCAGATGGAGAAAACAATGCTTTCATTACTCTACTCAGCTCGAAAGTTCTGACCTTACTTCTAATCTCACAGCATCAAGGTCATCACAGATACACACATCAAACAGGTATTGAGTTCCAACAATAAAATAGCTCGCATGGCCAAATGGGCTAAAGAATTCGAAGAACATCACATCAAGTTCATTCCTAGAACGTCTTGAAAAGGTCAGGTCGTTGCTGATTTCTTGGCAGATTTCCCCGTCGAAGATATCAATTGGGAGCCTGAGCCAGTCACTTCACTCCAAAAACAAGCCACCCCAGACATATGGCACCTCTACGTAGATGGAGCATGCAACAACAATGGAAGTGGACTGGGGGCTGTGTTAACTTCACCAGAAAGAAGCCAACTATAAAAATCAATCAAGATCGATTTCGCAACGTCCAACAACAAAGCGGAATACGAAGCATTGATCACAGGACTCCGCATGGCACAACAACTACAAGTCCCAAAGCTTAAGGCTTACAGCGACTCCAAGCTAATAGTCAAGCAAATCACCAAAGAATATGTCACAAATAGAGCAAACCTGGCAAAGTACGCTCAGGTTATGAATGACCTCATCAGATCGTTCAAAATGTTCTAATTATAGCACATTCCCAGGGAAGATAACAGACATGCAGACAGTCTAGATTTCTTAGCTTCAAAGACACAAGAGGTCTGCTCCACCACAGTCTACATTGACATCCTGGAAAGACCTGCTTACCAGAAAGAAAGTGTCAACAGCCTCACTGATTTCTAACCCTCATCCGCAAAAGAGATCAGTCAATCTTGGATAGACCCATTTCTCAAGTTCATCTTACATGGCAAACTCCCATCAGAAACAAAGAATGGCCGTGCAATACAATTCCGAGCCCCAAGATACACAGTAATCAACGGACGATTATTCCGAAAATCCGCAGGAGGGCCCCACCTAAAGTGCATAACTCCACGCGAAAGCCAATTCATTTTCCATGAAATCCACAAAAGTGAATGCTGCAACCATGCAGGCGCATGATCTCTGGCACATAAAGCAATAGCCCAAGGATATTATTGGCCAGGCATGTATATAGAGGCAAAAAGGTACGTTCTTAAATGCCTCCAATGTCAAACATTTGGTCATAACCACCTAAGTCCAGCTAGAGAATTGATCAACATAGCCAGCCCATTGCCTTTCCACATGTGGGGGATAGACATCATGAGACCGTTCATCCCACAAAAGAAAATAGGTCTCAAATACGTCCTAACAGCCATAAATTACTTCACCAAATGGGTTGAAGCAATCCCGCTAGTCCAAGTCAAGGAAGTCAATGTCATCAACTTCATATGGACCAATATCATCACAAGATTTGGTTTACCCCACACCCTTGTCATGGACAACGGAACTCAATTTGCGGGCACCCAAGTCAAGACTTTTCTACAAAAATGACGCATCACTCAAGCATTTTCTACACCTAGATATGCACAAAGCAATGGCCAAGCAGAGGCCACAAACAAGGCAATCAAAGAAAACCTCCAAAAGAAGTTGGAAAGCAAGAAAAGCCAATAGCTAGAGCAGCTCGAGAATATCCTATGGGCATATTGAACAACAGCCAGAGCCATCACTAATGAGTCTCTATTCACACTTTGCTTCGGAGCAGAAGCAGTAATACCATCAGAATTCACACTCACAACCACACGTTCTGACATCATTGAGTCAAGAGACAATGATACTATCTTGGAAAAAAAAAGTTGATCTCCTAGAGGAACGCTGAGAAACAGCTGCAATATCCCTAGCTCAGTACTACCAAACAATCCAACGATCTTACAACAAGAAGGTCGTCCCAAGATCTTTTCAAGTTGGGGACCTAGTCCTCAAAAAGACACTAGCTCCAGCCAAACTCGACCCAACATGGGAAGGCCCCTACATTGTTGACAAAGTCGTTGGAAATGGCGCATACTGGATCAAAACTCAGCTCGGTGATATGCTTTCCCGACCTTGGAATGCAGCTCTCCTTAAGCGATTTTATCAATAAGTTTTTCTTTTTCGCTCTCCAAATACATGAGTCGATATAAATAAAGTTTCATCAACATTTTGAGTACTGATGTCATTTTTGCATTACATGAGTACAATGCATCTCACTGCGCAATCCGACCTACGTCATCACAATGTCAGGTCGTACATCAAAGGTGGAGTCTACAATGACTCAACTACAACCACGCAGTGGTTCAATTTCAATCAATTCAAACAAGGTCCCCCAAAAGAACCCTAAATCAACTTAACACCAACTCCAGGGTTAAGTATGATTCAACTGCAATTGCCACTCAAAGGCCAATTATCATACAAATACAATCTAGGGGACCCCCCAAAAGGACCCCACGTCAACTTATGACCTCACAAAAGGCTTAAGTTAGACTCAAATATAATGGCCACTCAAAGGCTAATTATATCAATCAGAAGTTCTCCCGAAAGGAACAAATCAGGGCGTACACCTAGGGACAAGACGAAGCCTAGGTGCCAACTACGCAAATATATCAGGTCGTACGCAAACACTTTACGACCTGTAACAATCAGACGACCTAGCAAAGCCAATCAGTTCATCAGGACGACTACGATGTAACACAGGTCGCCAAGCAACAAATCAAAAACAACAAAGCAATCACAGTCATGCTTCAAGCAAATTCCAACAAGTAAGTAATTTAAGTATTGCTACTTACATACAAATTTTGGTCAGATACATGAGGCCCCCAGGTTATCCCAGGAAAACGACCTCAGTATCCCCATCATAAGAATATAAAGTATATCGATGTCGATGTCGATCAACTCGCATTGAAAAGAGAATATTGTTCAAACACTTTACCCACACCACAAACAACAATCAAACCAGAAGAAGCTCAAACAACACGAGATACTTGATCAACATTCAAAGGATCCAGCTCATAGCCCTCTTCACCCACCGGGCCACTAACTGGATCAACAACAACTTCATGAACATCCAAAGAAACAACAACGGGAGGCACAACTGGAGGGGCAGCTAGAACAACACCTAGGTCAGTCGGCAAGTTAGATCGTCTACTAGAATCTACACCAGTACCTGCAGTAGACACTATTGCAGCCCCACTTTTAACTAACATCTTGAGATGCTCATACTTATCCAGTACCTCCATGTAATCATCTACCAGAACGTAAACGTCGCCGCTCTCCACCATGTCCACCAAGTCGTTATACTCAGTCTCAGCTCGTTCAGCAACGAACCACAACTTCTTGCACTCGGCAACCCATTGTTGAACCTCCAGCTTTGCAGAATCAAGAGAAGGTTGCAAGAGAGCCACTTTCCCACCCAACTCTTGCACTTGAGCCCTCAACCCTACAACCTCAGCCCTTTCCACTTGCTGCTTGGCCACCAGCTTGCTGCAAGTTTGCCTGCTGGGATCCAGCTTCCTTCTTAAAATGATCAGAAATAGAAGCCATCTCCTTCAGCTTCCTGTACATTGCCAGAACCTAACAAACAAGAGAACAAATATAGATATCAGATTGGATCAAAATCGACAAAGCCCAAAAGAAGCAAACTCAGAATGGAAGAACACTCACATAGCACAAAGACCGGTCCATCTCCAGCAAGTTCACTTCCAGAAACTTATTATCCAGCTTACGCCTATCCCCATCAAGCACAATACTCTCCAGCAATGCCCCACCAACCAACTTGGACTTAAAGCTACAGTCACCATTCTCCACAAACTTCTTCAGCCCACTAACAGGGTCTTCATACATAACCAGCCTGTCTAGAACATCACTTTCACTCTTCTTACTTGGGTCCGTACTTCTTGACCCCTTGCACTGTTCAGCAACAGGCTCAACCTCATCAACTTTCTTCTTTCCACGGGCCTCAGCCAGCCCATCATCAGCAGCCAAATCAATCAGGTTCATTTTCTTCAGATGAACCCGACCTAAAGATGTACAACCCTCACCAGTACTAGGTCGTTCCTCAGACTCAGTTCGGACCCTCTTGGCCCCCTCCGACTTAACCACTTCGGAACGCCTTTTCAGATTAGGCTTCCAAAATGAAGTGGGAGCATCACCCTCCCCACCAACACTTCCAACACCCGCATCTCCAGAAAAGAAGCAGGTGGATGCAGAATGATCTGCATCACTAGAGGAGAAGCGGTTGGATGCAGAGCGTGCCACATCCCCCAACTCAGAACGTTGGGATGCCAAACGGTTTTCATCACCGAACTCAGAATGTTGTGATGACAAATGATTTGCGTCACCCAACTCAGAGCATCTGGATTGCGTCACCCCTTGATAAGCACCCAAAACTGTAACATTAAACCCCGAGAGACATAGCATTTTGATTAATTATGTGTTTAATAATCATGTAATAATTATAATTTCGTACTTTTGTAGGTTTCCGCAGTTAACATGAATATAATGATAGGGTTAGATAGACTTACCCCCCCATTACTGGTTACCAATTAGTGTTACCCCCCATTTTCAAAATATTAGTGATACCCCCTCCCCCGTTTGTAAGATCCAACGGTCATTTCTTCATCCGAAAAAATCATCTCGTGGCCGTTGGATCTTGCAATTGGGGGTATCACTAATATTTTTGAAAAATGGGGTAACACTAATTGAAAAAATGGAATATCTTGAATATTTGAAGTTTCCCACTCAACCCCAATGAAGCCCAACAAAGCCCCGACTAGAGCGAAGTTTCCAAAAGAACAAAACCAGTGCAGAACGGGTCCACATATAAAGAAGCAGCAAACTTCCGAAGCTCATATATGACAAATCTAGATGCTGACGTTGGCTAGTGAACTACTAGAGCGACACGGGTGGAACCCTAACCCTACGAAAGACGAAAAATTGTAAAATGCCAAAATCGGTACGCCCAATGGACACACTAAGTGGACCCACTCGGTGGGAACAAAAGGCATGACGAGTCAGCATAGGCAGGTGGCAAGAGATGGTCACAAATTTGTGCCACCTTGTAATGTGAGAAGACACGTACCTGTTCAAAGATTGAAATGGAATTGAGCAAAGGGACAAAAGCAAAACATAAAAGGATGAAACATTAAATGAAGTTTTGTTTCGTAAACAAAACTTTGGATAAAAGGAATTCACATGCAGACAAAGTTTTGAACGTCTCAATTTGAGAAACGGCCAAAACTCAATTAAATCCTTCTCCAGCCATCCATCCTATATATATGACGGGGAGTCTTCAGATATTCTCCTTCAGCAATTATTTTTAGCTTATGCATTAGTTAGTTTTCATTCCAACATTTACATTCCGTCCTTTTTATTCCAGCAGCTTAAATACTGTAAGTCATTTTCTTCTTAATGAAAGCCATTTCTTTTCAAGTTTAATTTCTGTCCTACATTTATTTATTTAATGTATACAGCAAGTTTAATTATTCCTTCAATGACCATGAGCTAATCCCCCCCCCCTCAGGGGGAGGGTTATGATGCTCGTGTGAGAATCCGGATTGACTCTTTAATATTATAGAATCACTACTTAGGAATTAGGTGTAGATTCGACATCCGGTCCCAAAATGATCGAGATCTGCATAAATTTGGAGTCTTGATGTTCGAATAGCCGATCATGAGAGACCTAAAATGTCTCAAGGCGTCGCGACTCTGCGGTGTCGATGACTTTCCAATTTGTCCAGTTGATGTAGAATCGAACTAGGAGCTGAAATGATATTCTAGAGATGAAGTATTAGTTCAACTTCTTATGCTAGTGCGATGCGGCTCAGAGATGTGGGCATTTCGCCAGGGATCAATACTCGATATCGTCTCAGATTTGTCTATGAACTCGAAACGAATTAGAGCTGTAGTGATATGGTAATATAAACTGTTAAAAAATGATTCTTGCATGAGTATGATTAACCCTCTCCCTGTTTCTCTATCTTTGTTTATTTACATTGAAATCACCGTTAGTAATTTACATTATTTACATTTCTGTTAAATTAATTAAACCAACTAAAAAACCTAAAATCCTACTCACTAAAAGTTGTAATTCTAGTTGTGAACCTTGCCGAGCCCTAAGGTTTGGACGATCCCTTACTCGACCTATCCTACCAAACCCACGTGAGTAAGGTAACTTGACTAAACGAACGACTATACGGACTTTAAACTTTGGACTTTGGTCTTCGGACTTAAGTAACTAAAACTAATAAACGTACAATTCCACGTTTATCAAATGGCGCCGCTGCACATCGAAGGACTCTAGACATTTAACGTAATAACTGGAATATATCAAACATAAAACCCCTCCCCTACCCCCTAATCTTTTTGATTTCCATTTCTTTTGCAATACTAACGTATTACGTACCTATTTTCCCCAACTTTTTCTACTAATAGATACCTGTGAATCAGATCTTGTTTATTTTTATTAGCACAATCTAAGTATTCCGTAAGAACTTGAAGTACTGAACTGACAAAAGAGTCTCGGACGAGACTAAATTAGTAGCGCGCGAGACTAACCTGGAGTATCAACACTCTGGTTTTCAGGTACAGGCCACTTTCCCTTTCAGTACTATTTTGGACTCTCTAGTCCAGTTTATCCAGTAAGTTCACGAGCTCGGGAGTTAGTTCGATCGTTGTACGAGGAATCGCAGGACGCCAGGTTTCAAATTCTTAAACTCCTCAAACTTTGTCGAGGATATTATTTGGTTGTTGCTATAACCTATTTTACCTTGCATGTTTGTGTGTTGGCATGAGAACTCTTTGCATATAAATGTGGTTCGTCATTACATCTTCACAATAACACGATTAATATGATTCGAATATATTTGGATATATGTGTAGTTTCAAACCACCTGCTTAGAATATTTTTGTATGTGTATGTTACATCAATTCACGTACGCGGTATTCATTTGTATGAGTTCGTTCTCGATATTCCCCTAGCTCATATTTAAGTTGCACGTATCGATAACTATAGATTATTGAATGCGTAGGACACATTTCTATTCACATAGATTGCATATGTAGACTTCCTATGTAAAACTAGCATGTGTTAATTGTATGTTTAGTTTTTATTTTGACATCTATCGTTTTTAATTGCATGTTTCGTAATCACGTCTCCATAATACATTAATTATGTAAACTAAAAACTAAAAATAAAAATAAAAAATAATAATAATTAATTAAAAAAATTAAAAATTAAAAAAAATATATTAAAATAAAAAAATAACAAAAAATCCTAATAATTAAAATTTCATCTTAATCATCTTAATAACACCCCGCATAATACACCATCATAAATCATCATCCTATTCCATCAGTGCCTAGGAAATTTGGAAAAAATTGAGGTTGCCTAATTAAGGAACGTGCTAGCACGAACAATCTCCCTCAATTCTATCAGGTGACTTGGTTGTTGGAATATTCACACATTGTCCTAGCTTACCTGCTCAAGTTAGCAACAGCTCAGGAAGACGTGCTTCACCTCCCTCCTCCCTTAATTCTAAAATCTCTAGTCATAATTCGTTCCTTATGAGCCTTGAATTAAAATTTGTATTTGTATGAGCCTACGGTCTGGTAAACATAAGGAATTAAAACTTACATATCGTCGTCGAAAATACAATAAACAACTGCTTATGCTATCTCCTAGACATAGTTCTTCCTCCGTAAACCAACCTCGTCAAACATCTCCGTTGCCATTATCTCCCTTAATTATGGCCCAGGAAAATCCCACAGTCGAGAAACCCCTTTCGGATTTCTATACTACCTTACAGGAAGGACCTGCTTCCTGCATTAAACTCGATGCAATTGTTGGTGATTTTCACATTCTGCCAAACATTTTCGGTTTGTTACCTGTTTACCATGGTTTAGACCATGAAAAACCGTACAATCATCTTCGTCGGATGCAACAAGTAGTCACCACTTTCTGCCATCCGACCGTTACCAACGAACAAGTCTTACTTAGGTGGTTTCCCTTCACCTTAGCTGATAAAGCTTCAGTTTGGCTCGCCGGACAAGCGCCGCAATCCATTGACACATGGGCCAAACTCGTACAAGCATTCATGATAAGATTCTATACTCAGAAGAAAACTACAGAAATGCTTCAGAAGATTCAATTCTTTCGCCAACACCCCCAGGAATCATTTTCGGAAGCATGGAGCTGATTTACTGATCTGCTTCTCGAATGTCCCCATCATCAACTCGACACCGCTATATTAGTCCATTCATTCTTTAATGGTCTCTCTGACCATCAAAAGGAAACATTAGATATTATAAACGTCGGTTGTTTCATGGACAAAGGCACTACTGAAGCATACACTTTCCTTGAGAAACAGGCTTCACGAAGCACCCATTGGGGAAACACTGATTCTTCCAGATCTTCTAAAGACACTCCTACCAAGGTTACATCTATGTTTGAGGTCAAACCCGATCCGGAATTAAAAACCCTGATCGAGTCCCTAAACAAAAAGGTCGATGCTCTTTCGATTCAAGTAAATGATCGGAAACCCAAACAGGTCATGGCTGCCAACACTTCCCCATGTCCTCTTTGCTTAACTCCTGAGCACGCCAATTCTTATTGTCCTTTTGTATACGAGTGCCCTCCCCAATCTTTTGAAGAGGCTTGTGCTTTTAACATCCCTAATGCACCTTGGCGACAACATCCGAATTTGGCTTGGGCACCACCTACCTAACAACAAGCTCTTCCGGGTGTCAACAATGCTTCTACACGACCACCCGCGAACTATAATTCCTACCGCCAAGGAAATCCTCCACAATTTCAGCAAAGGGCAAAATAATTTTTCCAACAACGCAAATATAGGGTACCAAAACAACCGCAACCTTGTTCCCGCTAATCAAGGATATGGCTACCAAAATCAACTTGTAAACAATAACTGTGAACTTGTTCCTACTGCTCCACTAGTACAATTCGCTGCCGATAAAACAGCTGAAACTTTTCTGACTAACATGAATCAACAGAATCAAATCTTAGCATCCATCCAACAGTCTCTTCAGCTGTTAGCACAAGATAAAAGTCAAAAGGGCGTGTTCCCTGGCCAAGCAGTTCTAAACCCTAAGCCTACAAACACTGCCTTTGAACTCAACAATGCACCAGGATCTAGTAATCTAAGCCAGGGTGAGGTAAATGCCATTACCACTCTTCATTCTGGCCGAACCATCGACAATAACATACGTATGCCAGACGAAGAATCGACGGAAGCCACGGCTGATGTCCTTCCAACTCCTACCCTGCAACCTATAACGGACGAAGTTGTTCCTTCCAAATCTACACCCACGTCCCTAGGGAAAGACGTCACTACTCCTTATGCGCGATTCCACCCAAAAGCTCCGTTCCCTGCCCGTTTGGCAAAGAACAAACGTGACGAACATTTCGATGAGATCCGTGAAACCTTCAAAAATTTGACCATAAACTTACCTTTTCTAGATGCGCTTAAGCATTTGCCCAAGCATGCCAAGTTTTTGAAGGACATGTGCACCACCAAACGACGTACGAATGTTCCTCAACAAGCGTTCCTCACTGAGCAGTTTCTCTCAATTAATACTACCAATGGTGTGGTTAAATACAAAGACACAGGTCAACCAACTGTAGCATGCACGTTGGGCGACAAGTATACCGCTACCGCACTTTTAAACCTCGGAGCCAGTGTTAACCTACTTCCCTACTATTTATTTAAGCAGTTAGGTCTTTATGAATTAAAACCTACCAATATGACTCTACAACTCGTGGATCGCTCCATCAAGTACCCCAAGGGCATAGTAGAAAATGTCATAGTCAAGGTCCAAGATTTTTACTACCCCGTTGATTTTGTCATTCTAGATACTGAAGTAGCCTGTGATTCCATTCCTATCATCTTGGGACGTCCATTTCTTGCAACTGCTAATGCTCTCATAAATTGTCAGGACGGTTCAATGACATTGTCTTTCTGGAACCTTTCTATCGAACTCATCGTGTTCAAATTAATGAAACAATTTCCTGATCCTATAATGGAGGGTGAGATTAGCTTGGTTGATAGTGTGGCACACGATTATTTCACAAACTCTTTTCCCGAAGACGAGGTACACCAATTTCTTTCTTTTGATAATTCTGAGTTTGATGATGACTCGTACATCAAGGATGTCCACGCATTATTAGAGCCAGTACCACTATTTGATCCTACTACTGCGGTGCCAACTGATTCGGAGAACCCAGACTCTATCTTTTCCATTGAAGAGACGGTCGCTCACGAATTCTTAATCCCTAATCCTCCAACTCCAGATTTAAAATCTCCACCCTCTGATTTGAAGTACGTGCATCTCGATCCCGATGGTAGTCACCCTATAATAATTTTTGCTCACTTAACTACCGACGAAGAAGCACGTTTGATTCGTATCATTTGTGAACACCACTCCTCTATTGGTTGGTCCTTAGATGATATCAAGGGAATAGACCCTAGCGTATGCACACATCGTATACATCTCGATGATGGCTCAAAGACATTGCGAGAACCGCAACGTCGCCTTAACCGCCATGAAAGAGGTGGTGAGAGAGGAATTTTTACGTTTACTTTATGCGGGCATCATATACCCTATCTCTGATAGTGACTAGGTTAGTCCTGTCCACGTTGTTCCTAAAAATTTCGGCATTCAAGTTGTACAAAATGAAAATGGTGAATGCATTTCCACTCGCATTCCATTAAAATGGAGAATTTGCATTGACTATTACAAACTTAATGTCAGAACACGTAAAGATCACTTCCCTCTCCCATTCATTGACCAAATGCTAGAACGTTTAGCCGGTCATACTTACTGCTGTTTTCTTGATGGCTATTCTGGCTACTTCCAAATTGTCATCGATCCCGCCGATCAAGAAAAGACAACTTTCACATGTCCCTTTGGAACCTTTGCATACAAACGAATGCCTTTTGGTCTTTGTAATGCCCCAAGCACCTTCCAACGCTGCATGCTTTACATTTTCAGTAATATGGTGGAACGTTATATGGAAGTCTTCATGGACGACTTTTCTATTTATGGAAATTCCTTTGACGACTGCCTATCCAACCTTTCTAAGGTGTTAACGCGTTGCGAAGAGAAAAATCTGGTACTTAATTGGGAGAAGTGTCATTTCATGGTTACCAAAGGACTTGTTCTAGGTCATATTGTTTCGAAAGATGGGATAGAGGTTGATAAAGCTAAAATTGTTAAAATTGCTTCGCTACCTTTCCCACGTACAGTTCGTGATATCAGTGCCTTTTTAGGCCACGCTGGGTTTTACAGACGATTCATTCAGAATTTTTCTAAAGTTGCTCAACCCTTAACCAACCTCCTGCTTAAGGATGTGGTATTCGACTTCAATTTCAATTGCAAACAAGCTTTTGAAACTCTAAAAACTGCCCTGACTACCACCCCTATCATTCAACCCCCTGATTGGTCTCAACCATTCGAACTGATGTGTGATGCTAGCGACTTTGCTATTGGTGCCGTACTAGGCCAACGACGTGATGACAAACCCATTGTCATTTACTACGCTAGTAAAACTCTTAATGACGCTCAACGTAATTATACAACAACTGAGAAAGAGTTCCTACCTGTTATCTATGCTTTGGATAAGTTTCGCCCTTACCTAGTTGGATCATCCACCATCGTATATACTGACCATGCCGCACTTCGGTACTTACTCGCAAAAAAGGACGCGAAACAACGATTGTTCTGCTGGATCCTTCTCTTACAAGAATTCACCCTGGAAATCAAAGGCAAGAAAGGAATCGAAAATGTCGTGGCCGACCATTTATCAAGGCTGGTTGGTGATATTGATAGTGATTCTGAAGCCATCTGTGATTTCTTCCCAGACAAATATTTGTACTATATTTTCTCATATCCATGGTACACGGATATCGTTAACTACCTAGTTACTGAGGAAGTTCCTTCCTCTTGGTCACGTCCCGATCGTAAAAAGTTCTTATCCACTGTAAAATATTATTTTTGGGATGACCCCTACCTCTTTAAGTATTGTTCCGACCAACTCATTCGTCGCTGCATTCCCAACTGGGAGCACACCGACGTATTATCCTTTTGCCATGAACAATCTTGCGGAGGTCATTTCAATGGAAAGAAAACTGCGGCTAAGGTGTTACAATATGGTTTTTACTGGCCTACCCTTTTTCGTGATGCACACGAACATTGCATAGCCTACATTCGTTGTCAGCACCTAGGTCGAATTACAAAACGCAATATGATTCCCCTAAATTCTATCTTGATTATGGAAATTTTTTATGTTTGGGGCATTGATTTTATGGGACCCTTCCCGATTTCTCAAAGTTTTTTCTACATTCTAGTCATTGTAGACTATGTGTCCAAATGGATTGAGGAACTCGCATGTCACTCAAATGACCATAAAACTGTCGTGAAATTTGTAAAAGAAAACATTTTCTCTCGTTTTGGTGTCCCCAAAGCTATCATCAGTGATGGGGGTACACACTTTTGTAATAAAATTTTTAGGTTTTTAATGAAGAAATATGGAGTTACTCACAAAGTTGCTACTCCATATCACCCACAAACGAGTGGCCAAGTGGAAGTCTCCAACAGAGAGATAAAGTCTATTATGGAGAAAACTGTCAATCCATCAAGAAAAGACTAGTCCCTCCGCTTATCGGATGCCTTGTGGGCATACCGAACAGCATTTAAGACACCTATAGGGATGTCTCCTTACCGCATTGTTTTTGGAAAACATTGTCATCTGCCAGTTGAACTTGAGCATTGTGCCCTTTAGGCAATCAAAAGCCTCAACTACAATATCAACGAGGCAGGCGAGAAGCGCAAACTGCAATTAAATAAGCTTGAGGAGATTCGGAGTGATGCTTATGATCTCTCGAAATCCTACAAAGCTAATATGAAAAGAGTACACGACAAGCACATTCTGCGTAAGGATTTTAAAATTAGCCAAAATGTTTTACTATATAACTCCAGATTACACATTTTTCCTGGTAAATTGAAAACATGATGGTTTGGTCCTTTCATTGTATCAGCTGTGACACATTATAGGGCAATCTCTTCGCTTAATCCACAAGATAACAGCAAATTTCAAGTCAATGGACAAAGCCTAAAACATTACCACAATTACGCTCCCCAGATGTTGAACAGACTCTTCTTCGGGATCCGGTCTACATAGACTAGATGTTTTGTTTGGTGTACTCAATCTTGTTTCTATAGAGAGTACGCCATTTTGGTAGCCGGGCCATCTTCTATTTTATGATCTCAAAAGTTCTTTGAAGTGTGTGCTTGTAAGGGCCGGAACCTTAGTCCACAGAAACTCTAATTCAGTACTGAGTATAAATGTCTTCTGCAACACGAGCAAACGTTCCTGTCTGTAAACGATGGGTGCCTAAAATTTCACTTCCTTCCTTCTCTTCCCTTTTCTATTCTCTACCTCGCGAACTTCAGCTAATCATTTAGTGTAAGTCTCACTCATAACGAATAGGGAATGGTCGTAGTACTTTTGCTCGTAAACGACGTGCGCAAAAGATGGGATGGTGTATGCATTGTCAAATACCCTTCTATCTAGATCTTGACTTCCTATCCGATATTATCCAGTTTAAGGTATACTTTTGTCTAACACCAGCTGTGCAGGATAATCTTCGCCGCGTTCGGTTCTCCCACGGGTTGGGAATCGTATTGAGAATCCGACAATAAAAGACTCAATTCGTCTTGAGGATCTGACGTTAAAAGACTCACCTTGTAGATATGTATATATTGTTGACAAATTCCCCGTGCTTTAAGTTGTACACATAGAGTTGTGTTCAACATCGGATGTTGCATACTTGGAACACAAATGGGTAATGGATTCCACCAGACCAACCCCTAGAATTGGTTACTTTGAGTTCCCTTTGAGGCGGTTTGAGGATAGCCTTATGTAATAAGGGCATTATTATTAGACCGTAGCGTGCACAGTCCAGGATGGTACCGTCCTGCCCCTAACCCCATAATACATAAAGGTAAAGCCACAGTCTTGCTGGATTGGGTTCACTCCAGAGCCGACATGATAGTTGCCTATGAATTTAGATGTTAACTCTTCTGGACATCCAGTGTGTTTCACGTAATCTCCCTTGTATATAAATAAAACATTTGTTTATAAAGAAAACACCCTCCTTTTTTCTCAAAACTCTTGTGACCTCTGAGAATGACTTATATAATTGGATAACATTTTTTGTGCCGATCATTTCGATATCTCGTTCATCCAATTCAGAGTCCAAACGAGTCGTGGGTGAGCGTTTAGATTTTTTAGGCTTAAATCGGGCTTTAGGCTTGGGAGATTTTTTTTTGCCCAACCAAATCTCGAAATCTCGGGCCATTTAAACCCAACCACACGCATCACCATCACCCACTTCGTCTTCCCAAATTTTCGGATCTTGTCCCCTCTCGATTAAGTCTCGCACAAGATAGGCCCACGTTATATCCAGGTCTCGCGCGCGACTTCTACAACTCCGATTCCAATTCTCTTCCATCAGCAAGTCCCATTTCTCCCCCTCATCATAAATCAATAGCCAGCCTCTCCCTAAGAGCAGTAATGGCCGGAAACAGGCGAATTTGTGTGGAGAATTTTTTTGGAAATTTATTCGAAAATGGGATGTTTGCTCCATTCTTTGATAATGAAATTCATTCTAGAGGATGGGAGTACTTGTTATATGCTAATGGCAGGCTTTATTCCAAGGATTTGGTGATGAAATTCTACGACAATAGGAGCTTTAATGGCGACCATTTTTGGGTTACCGTCGAGGGTGTGCGCCACGAAGTCACACCTATTTTGATCTCTGGGATCACGTGCATTCCTCTGGTCGATCACATGCTGACTCAACAGCAGTCCGTGTACCCACGGACTTACGACCTAATGCTCGACACGCTAATCGAGGGAGAGTACAATATAGATGGGAAATGCGCGTATCAGCGCTCAGTGCGATGGAACTAGCTGGCTGTGACTCAATGGCTGAGACTGAACGTCATTGGCACCTCGAAGCCCTCGGACATCAACAAGACCTTCCTCCACCTTCTCTGGATCCTCCAAGAGTGAAAGGGTAACTTTTGCATAGTTACCTTTCTTTTTGATATTATTACACATGCCACTCTTAGGTCAGCCCCTCTTGCTGTTCTTGTAACGCAAGTTATGATTAATTTGGGTTTTCTGTCCGCCACTCCACTACTCCCTATACCACATTATGAGAATATGCTTGTCTTCAAGAAATGCATACTGACCCTTTGGGAACCCACACCACCAATGACTACTGAGCACGCTAACATAGGCCCATCTCACCCACCCTACTTTGATGATGTACATGCTATAAACAGTGGCATGAGAGACATGTACACTCGCCAGGTATCGATGAAACATGCCTTGGGCGAGTTAAGGACAGACATGACCACTCGCCACGGGGAGTTGACAGACAGCATGGGTGAATTTCAGCAGGAAATGCGAGCTTCCATGAATGCATTTCAGGACCAGATGACTACTCGCCATAACAAGTTCCAACGAATATTCATGGCAAACCAGCATCAGTTTCAGGCTCAGGTGTTGGATACTCTGGGTGATATCCAGGAGCAGTTAGCTTCCACAGGAGCTTGTCTTGCACGACGTCGCAGGACTCCTGGTTCTTCTTTTGCAGCCCCTGAGGATTCTCCTGCAGCCCCCGAGGATTCTCAGTAGACAGTTTATTTTCACCGTTCTTGTATATTAATTATGTCGGATATTTTATTTACGTGTTTGCATTTTTATTTTCGAACTTAGGATGTCTGTCAATTCCTACATTCTCCAAAATTTCTGCCTTGTTAAATAGTATATTAGTTATCTCCAATATTATATTATATAGGTAGAAATATATATAATAATATTAGTAATAAAAATATATATACATATATAAAAATATATACATATATTTTTAACGTCACAATTAACAGCAAATTTTTTACCGTAAACCAATGTTTTGCAAAACGGTCAGAAAACGGTCATGAAATCGCATCTTAAAAACGGTCAGAAAACGGTCATGAAATCGCATTCTAAAAACGGTCAGAAAACGGTCATGAAATCACATCTAAAAACGGTAAAAAAATGGCTCAATTTTCTTCTATAAATAAGTTCAACACATTCTTCACATTTCACTCCTTTCACTTTCTCCCCTCTCCACTTTTTATTTTAAAAAAACGTTTTTAGATCACTCCAAGTTCAAGATTCATGGATGTACTAGAAAAGTTTGAGAAGCAGCAGATTGAATATGCTACTCAAGTCTTCATGCTTGGTTATTTTATTATAGTAATGTTGTTAATGTGGCATATAATTCTATCTAATATTTAGGTTTGTATTTTATTTCACGTATCATTATGATGTGTTTCCAATCCTCTATACGTTCTTACATCTTATTGTAATAATATATTTACATCTTCCTTTGCCTTCTACTTATGCTATTTCTTTTCAAAATAAAAATAAAAATAGGCACTCCTTGTAGTCACATGCCCCATTCTTCTCATCCACACTTTGCGCCATATTTTAGAAAATACACGTGGTCTAACTACTTTGTGACACCTCGATCCGAATTTTCTACATCTTCGGATTGGTGCCTATTTATAACAAGGATAGACACCCTAAATACCAACTTCCCTTTTTCCACTAAATTTTTTCTTTACCCCTCCATCTTTAATAGCCCTCACTCGAATTTTTGTGCATGAGCAAAATTTTATGGAAAATTTCCAAAACGGTCTTTTTCATCCATTTTTTGACACATAAATTTTACGTCGAGGATGGTACCATCTTTTACATCATAAACAGGCAATTTTTTTTTCCAGAGAATTGGTCCTGTTGTTCTATAAACACGGTTATTTCCAAAATGGGCAATTCTTTGTCCGTGCAAACGGATGCGAGCGTGAATTGACTATGGAAATTATCTCCGAGGTACTTCAAATTTCCATTACAAACCAAGGGATACATCTTCAGGATTCACCATTCGACAATATCAGACATCTGATGTTTGCAACTATCCTTCACGGTGAATACAACCGGAAAAACCGTGTTGTTTATCAGCGATCCTTACAAAAGAACCAATTATCTGTGATCCAATTGGCTGACTCATAATGTGCTTGGAACATCTAAGACTTTCGAAATAACAAAGACCCTCCTCCATCTACTATGGGTCTTGCAGACTAACTGCAATACTGTAATGATTTTTGCATTATTAAATTTATCTGGAACGCTATCGCACGTGCCAGGAAAAAGGCAGCTCCTTTGCCAACCATTGTGACACTTATTATGATACGTTGGGGGTTTTTCTAGTACTTCTCCTAATACACCTCTCAAAACATCTAACATTCTTACCATCCACACAGTTTGCAGGAACGGTTTCTGGAATCCCGACGTTGCAAAGAACCATGTCAGTACAGAAACCGAAGAAGCTTGTTTCGCTGACAACATCTTCACTGAAAATGCATTAAGCAATGTATTTAATCCTATGGAAGGCCTTCGTTTAATTCAACAAGGACTGATGACATTATACAAACGTCAAAACATTATCATCACCAGTCTCCTTGAATTTCACGACCTGTGGACAATACAGGAATAGGAACAAGCACAATTCTTGCACAGTCACAACCTGTTCTCAGCAAATCACACTCTCATAATAGAGAACCACGCCAAGATTTACCAGACACAGAGTGAAATTATGCAACGAGCTGTTGCCAGAATTGACGGCATCGAAGATCTTATAAATGGATTCCTTTAACAAAAGGATCCTCGCCGTTACTTGGGCCCATGACACAATTTAAATTTTGCAATTTTGTGTTCTTTGTCATTTTCTTTTTAGTTTTTTAAATATAATGCAATTTCCCTATGGTATTTTTTTTCCTTAATTATTCTCATCATATTCTAATATTTGTTTATCTTTGTCTAACAGGTAGCATCTTTCGTCACACATCTTCTACAATGGAAACTCCAAAGATGATTCCAGAACAATCTTTCCATTCATTGCTGAATTCTCCTGCATATGGACATCTGTTTAGAGACTACATCACTCGAGTCGGTTGGAACTCTCTTATTTTACACCTGGAGCAGACATAGTCCCCAGGTTTGGCAACTTATTTTTATGATCATATGGAAGATCTACCTGCTATACAGGGTTTCCCTTTGAACGGATTTACAATCCGTATTGGTAACAACCGACACTCTTTTTACGAGCCAACAGTTGCTATGGCTCTGGACCTTCCTCCTTTTCAGCCAGACATCCCCATCCAATACATGATAGAAAACAACTTTAACGACTATTCTTGGGAAAAATTTGCAGCCCATTATGGCGATGGCCTTGCCCAGGTCAGGGAACGTGCCGTAGCTGGCCAATGGCCAGACTTTACTATTCCACTTGCCAGTATGACCATGAATGTTGGAACTGCCATGTTATTTATTCTTCTAAACATCATGGGGGATTGGCATTTTTCCACTGCATCAAAGTCAGCTTGTAAGATATTTCATGCACTAGCCCAGCAACATACCGCCTTCGACATTCACAGACCTAGTAATTAAGAACCTAAAGAAGGCTCGGTCTTTTTGGCAGCACTATATCACCTTGCCAGTCACAGCATGTAGGATAGTGAGGATGTACTTCCAACAGTTTGCGGCCACCTTTCAGGACTAGGTAAAGGTCGACTCTATGTGGCCAACCAACAAGATCATTCGTTCCTTGTGATTTCAGACATGGCGACGCCCTGCAAGGTATCTAAAGAAAGTGCGTTCCTTCCCTAATGATGATAAAATGATAGCTCATCTAGACGCTGCAAAGAAGAGGAAGTGGAGCAAAGTCTGGAAAGCTATGATAGATTGGCGTGATGCAAAGGAATGACATTTCTACAGGGACGAGGCAAGGATGGACTATCCCCTAGTTCAAGGTTGGGGCAATGTGAGTTGATGCATGTATATATTTGTTTTATGTTTTGATGTAAGATAAATAAATAACCTAACAGTGTGCCAATCTAACAGTGTGCTTTCATTTTTATGATGTATAATATATAGTGTGTTACAATAAATTTCTGTGGAAGATGTCAGCTATATTTTTGCTCAAAGCCTCTCAGGTATACTCTTTCTTCCTCTTAACACTTTGAGAACACAACGTTCGACTGTTTGGGGGTGGTGAGAATCTTTCACAAAAATTAAGCATGCATAGTTGTATATAGTTTACTTTATGTTTAAATAAACGTATTTAGTGACAAATTCTCGTTTCCTTTTCTGTGATGAAAAATATTTAGAAATCTCACCCTAGCATCAGAATTAGGACTGGTTCTTAGAAACTTAATTTACTACGTATGTAATAGTTTTTACATCTTTTCATGAGCATTCATACACTGACTATCATTTTATGTACACAGCAGTAAGTTTCTGAGACCCACGGTTAGACAACTTAGTTTCCATATCCTGTAAGAATCTAACCAAAAGGCCTCAAAATGTGTGATATGTGAGTAATGCCACAAAGGAGTAGTTTTTCTGAATAGAGAAGTTCACACATCTACTTACTTGATCACTACCCAAATCCTAGGCGAGAATTTAGGCCTTCTTTGGATCGATATAGCCAAAAATTCACACTTGTAAAAAAATTTACCGCTAGTCGCCCCACTGAACCTTTCATTAACCCTTTCTATTTCACCAAAAATTCATTACCCACCTATTAACCACAAATAAATAAGCCTACCTAGATGATGAGTATGAGAAATAGGATGAAGTGCAGAAGAATGAAGAGAAAAACCTTGTCACAAATCAAATTCAGTTACCTGTTTCAGAAGAAAAGAAAAAGAAAAATAGAAATATGTTTCCAAAAATCAAAAGAAATATCAAAGTTAGAATTCCCCCCAAAAATCAAAATCAAAAGGGAATACAAAAGCTTGAAAAATCCAAGTATGAAAACCCATGTTAGAAGTAGGAAAGAAAATAAGGATTTCTCTAGTATAAATATCTCGAAGACCTTATTCTCTCATACTTATCATTTTTTGAATTTTCTATTTCATTTTTTTCTACACTACCTCCTAAGCCCCATAACACCTAATAAAGACCTCTAGCTCAATTAGGAGTAGGATAGTGTGATAATAAGTAGTAGTTGTGACTTCTCGACCTCGGCTCCTCTGATTGTCATTGTGTATGTGAGGAAACGTGTGCCCACTGCACACTGGAGATAGCAAACTTGAGTGGAAAAATAAGAGAGAAATTGTGTTTCAACACATACCTGTGAGAACCTACTTAAGGACGCTATCCAAAGGATCCAGAAACGGCCATGCTCGTACATTTCATTATAAGATCACTGCATGCATGCTCATACGTAGATGTTTTGTTTATTGTATATATATTAACTTGAATTTAGAAGGAATTAAATCCTTGTTTCCCCCGCTAGTGAGATGTCTAGATACCTGAGATTATTTCAGGAAATAGGCCCTTGTTACTGAGCCGTTGTAGTATAAATGAAGTTTGTGAGTATCTTCTCTGGAAAACTCTCACGAGGCTATAACTCGTCCACTAGGGAATTTCTAGTGGTTCAAGGCCTTGTTGCATACGGTCAATGCAACCGCACTCTACGAAATGAGATTTAGCTTAGGACAACAAATTTTTGACCACTTATCATTTTAATGTCTCTTCTTTGCTTAAGGATAAGCAAAGTGCTGTTTGGGGGTGGTGTGATAAGCACCCAAAACTGTAATATTAAACCCTGAGAGACATAATATTTTGATCAATTATGTGTTTAATAATCATGTAATAATTATAATTCCGTTCTTTTGCAGGTTTCTGCAGTTAACATGAATATAATGATAAAACATGCATCGAAGTACGGGAATACTGGAATATTTGAAGTTTCCCACTCAACCCCAGTAAAGCCCAACAAAGCCTGACTAGAGTCGAAGTTTCCAAAAGAACAAAACCAGTGTAGAACGGGTCCACATATAAAGAAGCAGCAAACTTCCGAAGCTCACATCTGATAAATCTAGATGTCGACGTTGGCTAGTGAACTGCCAGAGCGACCAGGGCGACGAACCCTACGAAAAGACAGAAAATTGTAAAAATGCCAAAATCAGCGCCGCCACTAGACACACTAAGTGGACCCACTCGGCGGGCCCAAAAGGCATAACAAGTCAGCATAGGCTGGGGGGCAAGAGATGGTCACAAATTTGTGCCACCTTGCAATGTGAGAAGACACATACCTGTTCAAAGATTGAAATGGAATTGAGCAAATGGACAAAAGCAAAACATAAAAGGACGAAACATTAAATGAAGTTTTGTTTCGTAAACAAAACTTTGGATAAAAGGAATTCACATGCAAACAAAACTTTGAATATCAAAGTTTTGAACGTCTCAATTTGAGAAACAGCCAAAACTTAATTAAATCCTTTTCCAGCCACCCATCCAAAATATATATATATGAGGGGGTCCTTCAGATATTCTCCTTCAGCAATTATGCTTTAGCTTATACATTAGTTAGTTTTCATTCCAACACTTACATTTCGTCCTTTTTATTCTAGCAGCTTAAATACTGTAAGTCATTTTCTTTTAATGAAAGCCATTTCTTTTCAAGTTTAATTTCTGTCCTGCATTTATTTATTTAATGTATACAGCAAGTTTAATTATTCCTTCAATGACCATGAGCTAATCCCCCCCCCCCTCAGGGGGAGGGTTATGCTGCTCGTATGAGAATCCGGATTGACTCTTTAATATTCTAGAATCACTACTTAGGAATTAGGTGTAGCTTAGACATCCGGTCCCAAAATGATGAGGCTGCATAAAATTTGGAGTCTTGATGCTCGCAACGATCTTCGAGAGACCCAAAATGTCTCGCACGCGACTCTCTGGTGTCAGACAGCTCTCCAATTTGTCCAGCTGATTTAGAATCGAACCAGGAGCTGAAATGATATTCCAGAGATGAAGTATTAGTTTAACTTCTTATGCTAGTGCGATGCGGCTCAGAGATGTTGGCATTTCGCTAGAGATCAATACTCTACGTCATCTCGGATTTGTCTATGAACTCAAGACGAATTAGAGCTGTAGTGATGTGGTAATATAAACTGTTAAAAAATGATTCTTGCATGAGTATGATTAACCCTCTCCCTATTTCTCTATCTTTGTTTATTTACATCGAAATCACCATTAGTAATTTACATTATTTACATTTCCGTTAAATTAATTAAACAAACTAAAAAACCTAAAATCCTACTCACTAAAAGTTGTAATTCCAGTTGTGAACCTTTCCGAGCCCTAAGGTTTGGACGATCTCTTACTCGACTTATCCTATCAAACCCACGTAAGTAAGGTAACTTGACTAAACGAACGACTATACGGACTTTGGACTTTGGACTTTGGACTTCGGACTTCGGACTTCGGATTGTGGACTTCGGACTTAAGTAACTAAAACCAATAAACGTACAATTCCACGTTTATCACCCCTCCAGCTGTCCTTACCGCCCCAGAACGGTGTTCAGCAGATCCTCCAACTAACCTAGCCACCCCAGAACGGCTATCACCAGCACTTCCAGCCTTTTTCCCTCCAGAGACAGGTGCTTTCTTTTGGCTCTCCCTCTCCATGGCAGATTCCAAGCTAGAATCAGAGATAACAACCGCAGCTTTGCGAGCCTTTGCTTTTTGCTCTAGCCTCTTACAGTTGATCTTCTCTCCTCCACACCTCTTAAAATAATGCGCAATCTCCCCCAACAACGCTTGTTTCTCCTCCAAGCTCAAACAAGCAAACCTTTCAATAACACCGGCCTTAGTACAAAAACGAATGTTGATCTCTGCAAAAAACAAACCAAATAAATCAGAACATTCAAATTATGATATACCATACACACATTACGACCTAAAACCAATAACCTACCAGGCAACTTTATAGCCCGATTTTCAATCTCCAAACCAGGAGGACAATATCTACCCGTAGCCAACAACAGCCTACGACTCCAGTCCTCCTTACTCACTCCCACAATAACATGAGACTTCCCCTTAAAAACATGAAAACCGAAATTCATAGCACCTGACCTCCTCACAACAAAGTGCTCCATCACATCCGATAAACAAATATTATAACCCCTGTCATTCAACAAGTCCAACACATGGAGAATCCTCTAGCTGTTCCCCACGAACTGACAAGGGGCTTTCCCCAAAAAGTTCAACACCTCCACAGTAAGACGGGAAAACGGCAACCTCATCCCAGCCTTCAACTGTCCATAGCAAACAACTACTCCTCCACCCCAAGGAACGTAGTCATTATGAAACAAATTCCTCTCTCCCCTCAGGTCGTACATGACCAGGTCGGACTCCACCCAGCCAAACTCCTCCCTCAAAGCTGCATAGAAATCCTCCGACTTAGGCTTTCTCACATCCACTGTCTCCAACAAGAAAGACGATGAAGCCTTATCACCACTACACACCCTCTCCTCAACTTTTTCATCACTTACCGTTCTCTTTCTCCATTCATCAACTTCCACCTCACCACTCAAGCTATCACTGGTACCAGACATTACGAGATCTAAAATAAACGAAAGAAAAAGATTTGCAAGATCAAAAGACGCACCTGATACCAAAGAAGGAAAATGTTTTTTTTTCTTTGTTTCTCTCTTTTCTTTTTTCTTTCGCTCTGGGTTTTTTCTCTTTGTCTAGAATGAGAACTGAGCAAGCGAAATCCCAAGATAAAAAACCCCTCAACTACCCCAAACCTTGAGAACACAAAAAAAAAATTTGTGTTCCCGAAACCTACATTATTACTCGCCCACAAATCACCGTAATTACGGGCCTGATAAACGTAAAAATATTAATGTTTACCTACGAAATGAACGATAGAACTCAAAACATAAGTAAACTAAAACTTATTACGTGCCTAATTTATCAAAGATTTCTACTCTCAATTATATCGAAATAGAGTGGAGTAACAAATTCGTTCCACTCCTAGTTCTTTCACAAAGTAATTTTCTCTACGTATAAATAATCTTAACTAAAGTCTAATGAGAGATTTACGAAATGATAACTAGACTATGATGCAACTACCCACAAGATGTAACTAGTCGACTATTTAAACAACTATGGGAATACTACGTCGATTATATGATAAGGAGTTAGAGGGGGATTGATTCCACCTTAGCTCAACTTAATCCACTAACGGCCAAATAAACGTAATCGTCCGAATTGAATTGAATCGCCAGGAGAACAATCTGGTTATTCCTAATCCCTAATTACACATGGCATTTTTACCAATTCATAACTAGCATGTGAACGATTACACCCATTCTCATGGTGAACTAATCATTTCTAGAGTGGAAAGGAAATTACGATGACTCTACGATAATCGGAATCAACCTTTCATCAAGGCTTCTCAACCCCCTCTAATGGAGGTTTAGCCGAGAATCATCACGCTATCATTCCCAATCAAATTCGAACAAGACATGATATAAAGATTTGAACTTTACTTGTTTAAACTCAATTCAAAACTACTCATGCAATAATTGAATTAAACTAATAATGACAAATAAGTAAATCTAATAATTGAACTAAATAAGTAAATGGGAAATGAAACTAGATTACCAAGAACACTATTTTATTAATCTAATGAATAATAAAACAATGATTCAAATACTAAATTAATAATCTACTTTGTTCTAAAGTAATTAATTAAACATGAAACTAGATCTAAAACAAGATATGAAAAACTAATTAATTAACTAATTGAAATTCTAAAACTAAGTTCTAAAACTAATTAATGGAGGCTAACTAATCCAATTCTTAATCTAGGTCTAACTATCTACCCTTAACAAAGAGCTAAGCTTTTATTTTTGTATGTTTCAGATCCAAAAATCGTGCATGGGCTTGGAGCCATGTTTTGGGCCAGAGAATCAGGCCCAAAACCCAATTCTTTCAGTCCAAAAAGGCCTCTTCAGCTGCAGTTGGCTTCGACAAATTTTTCGTCCACTTTTACTCCTCCGATTGGGTCAAAGCTTAAACCATTAGAGAGCTCTTTCCGAGCCGGCCGTTTTGACATAAGGTAGACCCAATTCCGAGGTCTAAGTCCAAAGATACGCCTTCGAAGTTCTCACGACTTGTGTGTCTTTGTTTACGCCACGTTGACTTTGACTTTTCAGTTTTGACCGGGCTTTAGAAAGGCTTTGTCTTCTTGAATCTTGGCCTTTAATCACAGAACTCCGTAGCAACCAACCATTGCTCCTTTATCTCATCAAAGTGGCACATTTCTGTACATAATTGACTTTGAAGCCTGAAACGCATAAAAACACATAATCAATATTAACTCTTAATTATTACTCACATAATTGGTCTAAAAGTATAACTGTTACAGGGTTAAAACTACAGTTTTGGGCTCTTATCAAACCACCCCCAAACAGCATTTTTTTGCTTGTCTTCAAGCAAAGATGAGAAATTAGAATAAGTGACCAAAATAGAGTTCTATCTACTCGTTTATTGAACCCACTCGCGATTGCATTGACCATATACAACAAGGCCTTAAACCACTAGGAATTCCCTAGTGGACGAAGTTATAGCCCTGTGAGAGTTTTCCAAAGTGAAGGTACTCACAAACTTCATCTATACTACAACGACTAAGAAATAAAACTATTGTTTCCTTATTCATGCTTTTAACTATACCTCTCACTAGCAATGCATATAGAGTAATCAAGTCGAAACCTAAGCTAATATATGCATAATAATCAATCATCTACAATAAACATATATACAAATGAGTAATACTATGAAATGCCTAGCGTGTTCTTTTTTCTGAAACTTCGAATAGCATCCTTAAGTAGGTTCTCACAATAATAGTCAAGATACAACACTCTGATTTTTCCACTCGTTTTAAGCTACTCCAAAGTGCATTGGGCACACTTTACCTTACAATCTCAATGACAACAAGGAAGTTCGAGTCGATCAAACACATCTGCCACTTACTATCACACTAACCTATTCCTAATTGAGCTAGAGGTCTTTATTAGGTGTTCCCCTAGATAGCGGGGATTAGGAGATGGTTTAAGAAGGAAGGAAATGGATATTCAAAAAGGACAAGTCTGAGATAATAGAGTCTTCATATTATGTAACTAGAGAAAACCTTGTTATTTACTTTTGCTTCTACACTTTGTTTCCATCCTTAGCCATTTTTTTTTTCTTTTTCTTTGGCTTTTGACTCATTTTATTCTATTTTTTTTGGAGTTTTTATTTTATTTCTGTTTTTATTTTTCTTTTCTTTGGATGGAAACTTCTTTTCTTTATTTTCTGAAGCAATTAACTAACTTTTGTTTACACAGGCTTTTCTCTTCTTCTTTCTTTCTCTTTCTATTCTCAGACTTATCTAAATTGGGTAGGTTGAATTTTTTATTTTGTTTTGTTTTGTAACAGGGTAAAGGATTTGTGGTTTATGAAAGGCTAAAGAAAGGCTCGGAGGGGCTTACTAGCGGAAAATAATTCATAGGTTTGAATTTCTGGCTATATCGATCCAAAGAGGGCCTAAATTCTCGCTTAGGATATGGCATAGTGATCAAGCAAGTGAACGTGTGATTTCTCTATCCGGATTTTACTTCTCCCTTGTGTCATTTCTCAAATATTCCACTCATATAAAGCTTTAGGCTATATTCTTACAGGATTTGTAGAATAAGTACTCTAGCCTAGATTTCAGAAACTTATTGCTAACAATCATAGATACTCATGTAATATATTTATAGATAGATGCAAAGATTATTACCTACATATTAACCTAAGTTTCTAAAAATTATTCTAATGCAAAAGCTACGTGAGACTTCTAGATTATTAAGAGCATAGAGAAGGAAAACAATACCAATATTCCTAAGTGTATAGCATGAACTTATTTATTTATATTTTTGAATTTTTGAAATATTAACTAGAAAACAAATACATATTATACATATTTATATCCTAACAGATGCCTTAATTACACGTGTTTCTATGCCCCCCCCCCCCCCAAAACAAGAAGCATGCTTTGTCCTCAAAGCATTTAAATAAAGAGGGTAGAAAAATACCATGGAAACGCGTGAAATTCTGGAACATCTGCAAAACAAGGTTAAAATATACTAATATAAAAACTGACGCAACTCTATAAGAGTTCCTCCCATTATGGGGTTAACAAGAATCAAATTGCTTGGGACATAAGCGCATTGACTAACTAGAATGAAAACTTACCTTATCTCCCGCTTTATTCATCATCCTCATCATCCTCTTCTTCTATAAAGAAGGAGGTTCCTTCATTTGATGGCCCCGCCATGCCATGATAATTTGCCGGGCTTCCCGCCATTTATCATCTATTATTGCTAACCTATTAAAACGCCCACTTGTCCGGCGGGTGTAGGGTGCAACCTGACGATGAGGTTGTATCCTCCACCCTTGCCAAGTCATTGCACGGAAAGATCGAATAATACTATTGGTGGGTCGTACGGTGTCGACCGTAATCCAATCCGTGAAACGTGTACAAAAAATATGAAAGAAACATAGCATAATACGGGAAATTAGAACAGGCATAAGAAGGTACTTATGCCTCATGCTATGGGCTCGTGCTAAACTAGACATCAAGGTTCTGGGAAGGTCATGGCACATACGTCCCGTGGCTAAAGCAAGGAAGACGCTGCAAGTGGCATCATTCACAGAAGAAAAACGTCATTTCCCTAAAATGTTTAGCATGATCCAAAACATAACAGTTCCTATGTTCATGGACAGGTTACCAAAAGCGACGTTATAGTCCCCTTGGTCCTCGATATGGAAAATGCCTGCCCCATACGACTCATGCAAAAACTCATAAGTGTAGACATGCATATTATCTACCCAATAACACCATGGGTCTTGTATTTCAGTGGGCATAGCAAGTCCAAGAACAAATGCTAGCAAGAACCTGGTAATTTCCATTGGTTCATCATCAATGTTGATGGAGAACAAGTGTTCTCCATCTGGTCTCTCAAAGAAAATACAGCTTATCGTAAAAATAAGATGCTAGTGTTGGAGAATAAAGTTCAAGAGTCTTTACCATAAGCGGTTCCGAGCCTACGTGATGTGATCGCCTCGCGAAAACCAAGCACCATAAGTAGTGCTTTGGAAAAATCTTCAAAAGACTGTTCCGTATTATTGTAGGAGATGTCATCTCAAAACGATGCTCAAACAGCTGCAAATGATCCGGAACAACTTCGTAGAAAACTGGAAATTTTTATGCGTTCACGGAGGTCGGCCCTTGAGTCCTCGATGATTTTCGAAGTTCCAGTGTTTGAGCGAAGTCGCCCACCTTTGGGCGCGAGTGCGCTCTGTGCAAAATTTCAGAAAAATGAGTAGGGCGCGAGTGCGCTCCGAGGTGCTGATGGTTGAAAAATGAGACGAAACGTGGGAGTGAAAGGTGAGTGATGGAAGTTAGGTGTAGTGTGGGTTGTGAGTGTAGAATGAATGAAGTTTATATAGGTTTTAAGTTGCTAAAACGGATCGGGAAGTTGCCAACAAGTTTTTACGGCAGTTTCCGAAAATACTAAAATTTTCAAACCCGAAAACGGAAACAACTCATATTCTTGATTCTTAAACAACCCTAGTATATTTTAGGTTGAATTTAGGATAGAACCTACCTATTTTATTGAGATTTCATCCTACCATGATATTTATTCATAGATATGCCTAATCGGCCTATTCTCACCCTGACTCCGAAATAACTTCTAAAAACGAGGGTCATATAAAAATCATGCTGGAATAGATAACACCACCCCCAAACAATTTGGGAAGGTGGGATCAATATTAAACAACCACGCACAATGAAAATAACCGCATTATATTAAATTTTTCATTCAAAGTACATTTCACTACAAAATTCAAATTATGGAATTAAAACTTACATTAAAATAACTAACAATAATAAAACTACAAATAAAAATCATCAAGCTATACTATCCCTAAACACGTCGGTACTAGTAGCGGAGGGCACACGCTCAGGAGATGGCTCCTGAGCTCCCGATGGGCCAGCATCATTCGTCTTTCGGCGACGACGCTCGTGCCTCGATGATGTATCCTCAGAAGGAGAATCCCCGTGAGGTGGGAAACGTGCAAGCATGTCGGCCCGGAACTGGCGCTGAGCTTCTAGCTCAGCCCTCATCTGTTCCCACCACTCATCCTCTCGCTGGGTACGAATCTCGAAGTTATGGTGGATAGTAGCCTGTCGAGTCCGGAGGTCTTCGCAGATAGTATTGAGTGAACGCATGCCACGATGAATCACAGCCATACGTTCTGCATCTGATCAACACCTCTCTAAAGGATCAGCATCAAAACAAGTCAAGTCCTCCTCGTCCTCCGAGTCATTCTTATTTCCGACGTCCTCCTCATCCTCTTCCCTATCCTCAGGCAACCTCCAAACTCGTTGGACACAATCCTTATAAATACTAGGATTTCGGTGTAGGGTGAGGTAAATCCTATCGACGCCAAAGTCGCCTCAACTTCAAAGATGATCTTGGTTATCAAAACAGGGGAGAGGTGCAATAGACTTCCCTACTCCCCTAATCATGTTAAGCAAAAACTCCAAGATACGTAACTCGTGATTCGCTCCGGAGTATCCATAGAATATGGAGGCAGCTCGCACCGATGTCGCCGACCTTCTCCTTCCCTAGGATCGCCCGACCAATCCACGGGCCGCGACCCGCCACCGGTTGGTTATGAGGGATGCCCGCGAACACAATGCGAAGCTTGTATTGTAGTTCCTTCGGTAATCGTCGCGTTCATCAACGGCTCGACCCCATTATATTGGGACTCCCCGTAACGCAGCATCAGATGGATTCTAGGCGAATGCCTAGAATCTCACCAACAACCCAGCAGTTACTTCCTTCCTCCTCTTTGCCACCGTAACAAAAATTCTACTCCCTTGTGTTGTAAAACCGTCGGACTAACTCTTCGTGGTAAAAAGCGTCAGTCGAGTACCACAAACTATTCCAATCTCTACTAATCATTTCATCACCATAAAACGGCGCGAAGTGGTCGCCAGTAAATGCTTGTCTCGCAAAATTCGGACGCTTGTTGAGCCATTGGAGTTTGAACTAATTTGGGGTTTGTAGAAGGTGTAGGAAGCAATGAGGAACAACCTCACTGGAACAACAATGGTGGTAGTGCGGTGGTGGCGCGGCAGCTTGAATTTTTTTTAATTTTTCGGTGGTTTTGATGATTTAAATTGGTGGAGGTGGTGGTGGTACGGTTTTGAGAAGATTTGGAGTGGGTTTGGATGTTTGTATTAGTTTTTTGTATTTTTTTTTTTTTTAGCTAGGGTTTGAAGCTTTGTTGGTCGTTAATGGCGGTTTGGAGAAGTGAAGAACGCAATTGTTGGTGTGAAGGTAAGGGGCACAGGTGCACTGCAGGTGCGCGCGGGTTGGGCCCAAGCCCAATTCGAATTTTTCAAACTTTTTCGATTTTTAGCGCGACTTCAAACTAACATTGTCACTTCGTTACCGGTCTGATTTTTGCGAATGAGATATGGAAATGATCAGGAGAGAATTTCCAATCCAATGATCCATAAAACACTCTATTCTAACTATGGATGACATATAAGATAGTGGAAAACGCCTCGAAGTGCGTGCATGACGTACGTTATGCGAACGAATGAACTCTAAATTCATAGATTATGTCAACCCGAATCGAAATACAATTAAACGGTCTAAGCAACTCTAATGGGACATAAAACATTCTAGGACGGAAACACGAACGCCCCACCCCCAAACAAATTTTTTTACAACAGAGTTTAGAAAATTTGTTTTTTTTTTTTGTTTTTTTTTTTTTTTTTTAAAGTGGGTCTTTTAAAGTCAGATTCCCGAGACTTCCTTGATTACTATGTTTATTATTTAATTTTTTTTACTTTTATAAGGAAAAACAATAAGCAATAAGGACATAATTCACCCCATAGAGAAACATGACTCAAAAATCCGAGAAAACATGCAAGAGTGGAACACGTGAATTATGTTAAACGTGGACTTAGGATCCGGTACTTACAACCACACACTCCATAGGGAGGGCTCGGTTACCTTAATGGTGCAGTCACCAATATCTGGAAATGAAAGGAAATGCACCAAACATAAAAATTGAGTCGTTTATAGTCAGATACTCGAGACTTTATCTAAACATATGTATGAACATGCAGTTTATCATATATCAACAACCAAAATAGTTGTGGATCATTCCATAAATAAATATCACAGAAAACATATCCAAACACAATCAAGCACCAAGATTTCATATGACGCAACCTAGTGAACTGAAAGTGAAGTCGGATAGACCTATAACGGAACCTAGCATGCACCTTCTTTTTCATCTTTGAACGAGAGGGTGTCCTAGTGAATAAGTGTGGAAAAGTTAATGGTTGTGGAAGATATGGTGGATATGGATAAGTTGTAGAAGGAAGGCATGTAAACAATGAGGATGTGGGTTTAGCACAAAACTCATTCATGGTGTAGGTAGGGACTGTCTCAAGTCTGAAAATAAAGGTGTCAAATGGTTTGTGCTTCCTCGTATTTGTTTACCGTGTGGATTTAAAAATTATGAAGCACAGGGAGAAACAAAAGGATCGAGTGCAAACTCGAGATTCCTTTGAAAGGGTGGAAGGAGGGGAGTCGAGGTGGATGTTGTGCAAAGTAGTTCTTGATAGGGTGAATCATCACCGCTCTAAGAAACTCATCGAATTCCTCATCTAGATTGGTCATATCCACATTACTATGGTAGTCCTCTATATCTTTTAGAAAGTCATCTATCTCGTCCTCATCCATAATATGTGTATCGACTAGTGTAGGGATGAAAATGTTAGAGTCTGAACTTCCAAAGGAAAGAAATTTGGGTATATGATTATCAGGGAACGTGTTGTTGAAATAATCTCGAGCGAAGCTCTCGATCATGCTAACCTCTCCATCCATAGACGAATCGGGTAAATGTGTCTTTGTTTTAAAAACATTTACTTCAAGCGCATTGGCAGTTGCCAGGAAAGGACGCCCTAAGATAATCGGGACAGAGTCGTTAGTGACTTCTGTATCGAGGATGACAAAATCAGTCGGATAGTAGAAATCCTGAACTTTTACCAGCACATTTTCGACCACACCCTTAGGATACTTAATAGACCGATCAGCTAATTGCAACGTCATTTTAGTGGGTTGCATCTCGCCTAGACCTATTTGTCTATACAAATAAAATGGGAGTAAGTTAACACTAGCCCCCGTGTCTAATAACGTGGTCGTCGATAGGAATCTCCTAAGGTGCATTATAGACAATGGGGCTAACCGTGGGTCCTTGTACTTAACAATTCCATTATGTTCGATAGAGTTGGGAATTGTTCGCGTTAAAAAGCGCGCTTTTGGTATATTGGTCTTACGCCTAGTAGTACACAACTCCTTAAGAAACTTAGCATGGTGTGGTAGCTTTTAATAGCTTCGAGGAAGGGAAGGTTTATAGTTAGATTCTTGAAAACGCCCTTAATCTCCTCATAATTTGTATCCCTAGTTAACATGGCTAATTTTTGTGGAAACGGTAGTTTCTCTCTATATTTAGCATATGTATCACCCGGATGTTTAACCTTGGATTTCTGTTTCTTAGGTCAGTGTTGTAACCGGTACCTCTACAAAGGTAGGCTCTTCTATCTATTTCATTATCTAGTAAAATAGCGGTGTAGGGCTATCGGTGGGGGGTACTATAGGCATAGTTACTTTGTTATCAACCACTTTGCCGTAATCGCAGAGTGGTGATGGCATTTAGCTCACCTACATTTTCATATTCATTACTAGTATTATCGGTTACCTCAAAGGCTGTGTTTGTTGTTTTAGGATTAGGTATTGCGTGACCTGGAAACACACCTTTGGGTTGGGCTTTATCTTGGGCCAACTGTTGGCTTAAATTATTAACGGATTGTAGAAGTTGTTGGTTAGATTGAGCCATGGTTTGGAAAAGTTTTTGGCTCACTTGTATGAAGGTGTCAAGATGATCCGGTTGTGTGGGTGTAGTAGTCACGGGTGGTGTGACTGGAATTATCTCGCGTGAATTATTTATGGGCGGATTTTGATAGTTATTATTTATCGGAACGATACCTCTATTAGCATTATAATTATTATAACTACCTTGACCTTGTGCTTGACCTTGTCGAGGTTGCACTTGGTTGTTATAATTATTATAATTACCCTGACCTTGTCCTTGTCGTGGTGGAGCTTAGTTATAACTGTGCGTTGGCCTAACATATTGATTATTGTACCCTGGCGGTGTGATGTGTTGGTTATTTCTCCAACCGAAGTTGGGATTTTGTCTCCAAGGGGCGTTAGGTTCACTATTAATGGAACAAGCCTGTTCATAGGCTATAGAGGACGGTGGGAGTCGGGATGCCTTTGGGACTCCAAATGAAACTACATGGATTTGAATTTACATTCATGACGGTGATAGGCTTTGTTGAACGTAAATGGCCTCTACCTTTTAGTGAGTGATTCGATTAGAGTTTTAAGCTCGATCGTGTTTAATTTCAAACATACCGCGCCTTAACTATATTAGAAGAACTAGCGGAGCGGTGGATATCGCCACTACCCCCAGTTGTTATTTCGCTTTAGTTTGATCCTCTAAAAATTTATAAGCCTCCGGGGCTCCTTTACTTAAGAAACTACCCCCATTCATTATGTCAAGGACTTCTTTATGGTGGTGTAGAAGTCCTTTGAAAAGGCACGAACTAACGGTCTTTCGCTAGGTTATGATGTGGACACTCTATAAGGAGATCGGTGAAACGATTCCAAGCCTCCGAAAATGATTCGTGAGGATTTTGTCGAAAAGAAATGAATCTTGGAAAGCATCTCATCCGGCCTTTAGGGGTGGGTAAAAATATTCCATAAACAAATGAACAAGTTTAGCCCACAAGTCCACGAAATTAGGCTTTGGGCGCTTAACCAAGACGCCGCCTTTATCGGGCTAAGATGAAAGGGAATACCCTCGGTTTAATTTGTTCCGCACCAACCGTAGGATGGTGGAATGTTGTTAGGACTTGTTCAATCCTACGATAGCCGATAAGGTTTTTCATGGTCTAAACCATGAAAAACGGGTAACAAATTAAAATATTTGGGGATTCGAAATCCCCACTAGGTCTGCTAGAACGATGCAAGATTTGGGGCTATCGCTCAAGGCTTTATAAAAGTCCGAGAGAGGAGTCTCTCCTTCGTCGGGCATTGTGTCAGGTAGAGTATGTGGAATAGTAGCTAAAGGTGCAATGAGTGGTATACTAGATAGGCGTGCTTGTTGATGTTGCTGTGTAATTATGTTAGGTGTTTTTGTTCGACTAGACCTTAATCTCATACAAGGTTAAGACCAAACTTAACTAAACCCGACAACCTCCAAACAATCCTGATATTCTAGTATAAACCTCTAATAGGAGATGCGAGGTGTGGAAGAAAGGAATACCTAATTGCGTCCTTGCTTCGCTTATGAATAGCGTCTTGTTTACGCGTGTTCAGTGTATATAACAAGTTAGAACACTGAAAAACTTGAAAAATCGGGTTCGAATCAAACCCGTGGAAATCCGGCAAAAATTTAGCTCGTATGCTGGTGCGCTCACTTTGGGCGCAGGCCAAAGTAAACTTCGAAGTTACAGTGTTTGAGCTGGTCGCTTCGCCTTCCAAGAACTTTAAGCGCGGGTGCCTCCTCCTTTGGGGCGCAGTGCCCGCATAATTTTTATTTTTATTTTTTTATTATTTTTTTTCCGATGAAGTTTAATGCTGAAAAAGACAACCACAGTATGAATCAAACAAGGGTGGGTGGGTGAAAAGGGACTTTAAGAAGAGTACTTATACTACGAAAACAATGAGAAAGTGAAACTAAGATGGCAGCGGCGCCATTTGATAAACGTAAAAAGATTAATGTTTACCTACGAAATGAACGATAAAACTCAAAACGTAAGTAAACTAAAACTTATCACGTGCCTAATTTATCAAAGATTTCTACTCTCAATTCTATCGAAATAGAGTGGAGTAACAAATTCGTTCCACTCCTAGTTCTTTCACAAAGTAATGTTCTCTACATATAAATAATCTTAACTAAAGTCTAATGAGATATTTACGAAATAATAACTAGACTACGATGCAACTACCCACAAGATGCAACTAGTCGACTATTTAAACAACTATGGGAATACTACGTCGATTCTATGATAAGGAGTCAGAGGGGGATTGATTCCACCTTAGCTCAACTTAATCCATTAACGACGAATCGTCGTAATCCGAATTGAACTGCTTCGCAGAATAATCTGGTTATTCCTAATCCCTAATTACACATGGCATTTCTACCCATTTATAACTAGCATGTGAACGATTACACCCATTCTCATGGTGAACTAATCATTTCTAGAGTGGAAAGGAAATTACAACGACTCTACGATAATCGGAATCAAGCTTTCATCAAGGCTTCTCAACCCCCTCTAATGGAGGTTTAGCCGAGAATCATCACGCTTATCATTCCCAATCAAATTCGAACAAGACATGATATAAAGATTTGAACTTTACTTGTTTAAACTCAATTCAAAACTACTCATGCAATAATTGAATTAAACTAATAATGACAAATAAGTAAATCTAAGAATTGAACTAAATAAGTAAATGGGAAATGAAACTAGATTACCAAGAACACTATTTTATTAATCTAATGAATAATAAAACAATGATTCAAATACTAAATTAATAATCTACTTTGTTCTAAAGTAATTAATTAAACATGAAACTAGATCTAAAACAAGATATGAAAAACTAATTAATTAACTAATTGAAATTCTAAAACTAAGTTCTAAAACTAATTAATGGAGGCTAACTAATCTAATTCTTAATCTAGGTCTAACTATCTACCCTTAACAAAGAGCTAAGCTTTTGTTTTTATATGTTTTAGATCCAAAAATCGTGCATGGGCTTGGAGCCATGTTTTGGGCCAGAGAATCAGGCCCAAAACCCAATTCTTTCAGTCCAAAAAGGCCTCTTCAGTTGCAGTTGGCTTCGACAAATTTTTCGTCCACTTTTGCTCCTCTGATTGATCAAGGCTTAGACCATTGGAGAGCTCTTTCCAAGCCGGTCGTTTTGACATAAGGTAGACCCAATTCCGAGGTCTGAGTCCAAAGATACGGCCTTCGGAATTTCTGCTGACTTGTGTGCTGGTTCTGCCCGCATTGACTTTGACTTTTCAACTTTGACCGGGCTTTAGAAAGGCTTTGTCTTCTTGAATCTTAGCCTTTAATCACAGAACTCCTTAGCAACCAACCATTGCTCCTTTATCTCATCAAAATGGCACATTTCTGCACATAATTGACTTTGAAGCCTGGAACGCATAAAAACACGTAATCAATATTAACTCTTAATTATTACTCACATAATTGGTCTAAAAGTATGACTGTTACAGGGTTAAAACTACAGTTTTGGGCTCTTATTAGGGCCCATGAATCCAGCCCAAATAGTTCCCGCACATTCCCCAAAACCTAAATTCAAAACAAAACAACTGTCAGACACGTGTTTTCAAAACTTTACTTTTCAACCATTCTTTCTCCACGCAACAGTTGTCCAAAGAACGAATAAAAAATAAAGGGGGCTGTGTAAGTACCCTCCGTTCCACACTACAGTACACGTGTCCATATAACAGGTCGTCCTCCTTTAGGTCGTCAAACACCATCAGGTCGTCCGAAACATCAGTTACAGCCATTTATAGAAGGATATCAACTAGCGCAATCTCGGAGCTCAATCAACGCCACAATTGACCAGCCTCTTTTTGTGTGTGAGATGTGGTATATGGATGATGTAGATAGAAGATGGTCGTTGAACAAAAAGAAGTGTATCAAAACCTAATTATCCCTTAATAAGTAAAGGATGAGTAGGGTATCGTTCCACTTTTAAGTGTATGTTTATATGAAGGACAGGACTGGAAAGGGGGTTTGAGGGATTAAAAACAATAATTGTAGAGATTTTAGATTCTAATGCTAAACTAAACTAAACTAACTAAACTTATACTAAAGCTAAGAATTAGAAATAAGGAGAAAGAATATGAGAGAGATAGATTCAAGAGATTCAAATCCACCAATGCTTTTGATTCAATGACCTTTTGCTTCATGTTGTTCTCCAAGTAGACTACAATCGGGCAATCGAAATGAGTGAAATGAGATGCCTTTTGGGTGAAACATCGTTAAACAATTAACTCTACTCAAGGTTGTTCCTATGTTCATGTTACTAGTATCTTCTTTCCTTTTATGTGAGCTTGGGCAGCTATTCAATGAATCACCATCTAAGGCAAACACAAGGAATACTTCCCTTACTCTAAAACACTACACAACTAGAAGAAAAGTAGAGAATAATAGTATAATATTCAATTACAATAAATAAAACTCTATTCTAGCATTATATTCAATTGCAATAAATAAAAGCATGTTACTAGCAAATATTCAATTGCAATAAATAAAATCCTAAACTAGCATGATATTCAATTGTAATAAATAAAAACCTTAATCTATACTTCCATCCCCTGGTGTGGGCAATGAAACTAATAACTAAAAACATAAAGAACTAACCCGACAAGAACACCATAAACCGGAAGAATCATTAAACCTTAAGCACCGGGCTTCATCTCCTCCCTTGAAGGAGAAGATTAGCCTTCCATATAGAAGGAAGAACACGAAGAACGAGAAGAAGAAGAGTCGAAGAACATAAGACTAGAAAGACTAATTTATTAAGACTCAGCTAGTTAAAACCGATCTTTTATTATTAATCTCTCTCTGCCTCAAGTTCTGGAGACAAGAATATAAGTGAATTGGCAAATTATATGAGGCACTTAGGTCCTCTATTTATAGGGGTTACAATGAGCTCTAGAAGCATTCCAAACCGTCATTTGTTTCCTAATACAAATAGACTTCTTCCAGAGTCCGACTTCGTCTTCAAAACTGAGAAGGAATTGGCTACAGTGTCAATTCATGCGTCTGGACGCATTATTTATGCGTCCCAGACTTAATAAATGCGTCTGGACGCTCGATCTATGCGTCCCAGACTTGATCAATGCGTCTGGACGCTCAATCCATGCGTCCCAGACGCATAAGCCTATTTTCTCTCTTCTGCTCTATCCTTCTATCCTCTTTTACGGGCTTTGGTCCAAGCAACGAATCCTTTGGCCTTGGGCTTCCAAATAGGCTTAAAATAGGTCCAAGTCGCATCTTTAATAGCTCCAATTCCTTGGCCTTCTCCATGATTGTCCACGGGCTTCCTATGTGATTCTTAATGCTCCGAATTGCTCCATTTTACCCCTTTTTCTCTAATATTCTACAAAACTCTCTTTTTCACCTGTAGAATCTTAAAACACAACTTATAAATATTATTAGTTCACTAAGATGGCTAAACAAGAGGCATAATCGAGAGTTAAATAGCACTTTTTGAGCACTTATCAACAATCAAGGAAATATTAACTTTGTAACAGCACATTAATAGCAAATCATCAAGATAGCATACAAGGTGGATCTACACTTCATAACGGTCCAAAGCAAATATGGAAAGTCAACTCACACATCTATAAATAGAGATAGATGAACTACATAAGGCTTTATTCAAGTTTAGCCTGAAAAACTTGATACGTAGGCAACTCTTATCCCAAGAAAAGTGCAGCCATTCCTAATTCTCCAGATCATCAGGTCGTTGTCCAGTAAATACAGTTTGTGTGTAGAGGTTTGAGCGAGCGCACGCTCAGAAATGGTCTTGCCCAAGGCTCCCTTGGAGAGAAAAAGAAAGTAGTTTTTTTCAGCCCTCTTACGAAACAAGTCTACTGGACTTTTCTGAGAAAAATCGAAAAGGGCGCGTGCGCTCTCGAATTGGTCTTGCCGAGAACGCGCATGCGCTCATGCCTAAACTTGTCAGTTTCTATTTTTCTACAGTAACCACAAAATTGCAGTTTACTATAAAAACTAGAAGTAAGGTTTTGGAAAACCTAAGACTTGAATAGAAACCTAATTTTGAGAGCAATCAAAATTGAGATAAAACCCTTGCAAAGAGAAAAACTTGTAAGGAGAAAGGAGTGATCTAGTAAGGTAGAGAGTCTTGTGAGGAGTGATTGTAATCTTCCTTCCCATACTTATAAAAAGATTAGCTTTTGTGAAAGTAGATATCATATCATTGGCCGAACCACGTTACATCTTGTGTTGTGGTATGCTTTACTTTCTTTGTATTATTATTACTTGTTCGTGATAGTTGTTGATTGCTTAGAAGGTTGGGTTTGTTGTTGGTTGTAGTGAAAGTTTAGTTTTTTGTCTGGAGTAGTAGTTTGTCTAAGTGCAAGTTATCTTAGTGGGGATCGATTGGTATCATTTTCCCCAACAAGTGGTATCAGAGTCAAGTTAGATTAATCTAGGTTGTTATCCAAATTTTGCTCGGAATGTGTTTGACAAAATTTCTGAGAGAAGGTTTGAGTTGAAGTAGCTTATAGAGATGAACCATTATGTAAATACTCGCATGACTAGTCTGAATAGAGCTAACTATACTATTTGGAAATCCAAGATGGAAGACTTGCTCTATTGTAAGGACTTGGCACAACCCATTGAGAATGGAGGAGTAAAACCAGACATAATTGTCGCGACTGAGTGGAAGACACTTGATGAAAACGCGATTGGGTGTATTAGACAACGAATTGACAACAATATAATCCGCCTTGTATCCCAAGAGACCACCGCTTTCAGCCTGTGGAAGACATTAGAAGATCTCTACGATAAGACAAGAAAGGTCGCACAGAATAGCTCTTGTCACTCAGAGATCCTTGTTACAGAAAAGCAAGAGAGAGACAAAAGCAGAAAACCATCTCATTCTAGAGGTGATGACAAAAGAATATCTAGGAGCGCGAGCAGACCTCCTAAGAAAGACTTGTCGTGTAATTATTTCAGTATCCATGGCCACTTCAAGTATGAATGCATAGAATTGAAAAGGGATAAGAAGACTAGTACCGTACATGAAGACAAGTTAAAGTTTAAAGAAAGCACCACCGGTAGAGACACCACAGACATCGCTTCAGAAGGTGAAGTAGGAATTATGTCAGACTGTGACGAGTTATACTTGAGCACTTCATGCCAAGGTACAGAGTGGGTGGTAGATACATGTGCTTCCTACCACGTCACACCCCATAAGAGTTTCTTCACTACCTACAAATCGGGTGATTTTGGTGAGGTGAAGATAGGCAACAATGAAGTCTCAAAGATTATAGGTATTGGGGATGTTCATGTAGAAACCAATGTTGGCTACACCTTGACACTTAAGGATGTAAGACATGTCCCTGACATTCGACTAAGCCTAATTTCCGCTGGAAAGTTAGATGATGATGGCTTTTAAAACTCGTTTGGTAACGGGGTATGGAAACTGAGCAGAGGTTCCATTGTAGTAGCTAAAGGGAAGAAAACTTGTTCGCTTTACAAAACACAAGCTAGTTTGTGTAAAGCAGAGTTAAATGTGGCACAAGAAGAAGCTTCCTCCGAACTATGGCATAAGAGACTGTGTCATATGGGAGAAAAAGGCATAGAAGTTCTGCCAAGCAAAAAGCCTTGCCAAACATAAAAGGTACGCATTTAAATAGATGTACTCATTGTTTGGTTAGAAAACAACAAAAGGTGTCTTTCCAAAGATTCCCCTCTCACAGAAAAGACAATGTCCTTGAGCTAATACACACAGACTTATGTGGTCTTATGAAAGTAAAGTCTCACGGGGGAGCTTTGTACTTCTTGACTTTCATTGATGATGCGTCAAAAAAGATATGGGCATATAATCTGAAGACCAAAGATGAAGTACTTAGCGTATTTAAAACTTTCCATAGCATGGTGGAAAGAGAGACAGGGAAGCCTTTGAAGTGTATTCGCTCGGATAATGGGGGTGAGCACTATAACACCCCATTTTTTTTTTTTTTATATTTTCCTAGTACCATAATAAGAATAATAAGAATAGATAAAACAAAAATAGGACAAATATTAGTTAAGGATAGGAAACCCCGTAAGTAAAGAGATAAACCTTCATCCTTGTTTTTCGGGGGTTTTGAAAAAAAAAAGAGTTTACACGGAGAGTTTTAACAGAGAGAGAGAGAGAGTTTTACACATGGTGGAAAAATAGAGAGAAGGAAGAAGATTATTGGGATTGCTTTCTGACGGTTATTCCGTGGCGTTTTTCGTTCTCAAGTTTATATTCTTTCACGTCACTCGTAAACACAACAGAAGTGAGTAGATATTTTTATATACGGATTGAAATGTGATTTAAACTGTATGGATTACCTTCGAGATTTTTGGTAAATATATGTACTATGGGTAATTTATCTTTAGTTTTTACTCTTTAAATAAAGAAAAAGTATCATATATACGAAGAATAGTTGTTTCGCATCTATAGAAATCAAATAATGAACTCATGAGGATTTCAAAATATAGATTTATGAGATCAAAAGATTTGTGCTTTATCTATATGTTGTTGATTCATGTTTAACTTTGATTGGGTTTTATTGTATAAACTGTCATTAATTGATTAGTGATTTCGGTATTGAATTGTTTTGTGTATTGATTGAACTATTGGTTTATGTCGTTCGGTTGTTGGTTGAATGGGATACGTTGATTAATGTTTAGGGGTGTTGTTGAAGCTCCGAAGGGGTGTTAGTTAATGGCGTCGAGATCAGTTTTTGGGAAGTGAGGGGAATCGAGTTTTGGTTAGATCACGATGTTGGGGTTTTGTTGGTGTTCAAAACCAAACTTTTTCGGTGGTGTTTGGGGGTCAAACGGGCTTGGCAGTAGAGGAGGAGCGATTGGGAGAGATGACCGAGAGAATTATTTGGTGCTCTCAGCCTTGTTTTGTTTAAGTGTTTGTTTGAGTTGGGCTTGGGCCTAAATAGAAACTTGTGGGCTTGAGTTTGTTTTTACTTTTGGGCCTAAGTTTTGTTGAGTTGGGCCTAATCAGTTTTTGTGTGGACTAGGCCTGTTGAGTTTGAGTGGACCGGATTCTATTAATTTTGATGGGCTTTGGGTTAGAGTTTGTTTTTGGGCTGAATCTGTGCTTGGTTGGGAATCGAGTTTTCACCTAGTTAGGATTAGATTCAAACTCTCGCCAAAACATGAAAAAGTGAGTTTTCTGAGTCTTCTTTCCAACCCAATTGGCCTCGTTGCATTCCGAGGTCTGTGGAATTAATTATGGTGTCTGAAAGTTTCACTGGCAGAAAACAGTGCGTCAGAAATCAGTTTATGTGCACTGTGTTCGAGCCTAGTTTTCGAACATTTAGAATGAGATTGAGTATTTTTTTTAAAACATAATAAAGTAAGTTCTGTGTGTTATAATTTCAACACAAAAAGCCTCGATATATTTGGATACCTGTGGAAAGAGTTGTGTCATTCGGAAGATAGTCCATCAGAAATCTAGTTTGCTGAAAATTAAGATTTTTATCGTTTTTGACCTAAGTTTTCTTCTAGATGGGTTGAGGTTGGGACTTCAAGTTCTATATGAAGAAGTAAGTATACCTATCCTAGTTTTCAATTATTCAAGTGGTGTATCATTTGGATGATTGTAGAAAAAGTTATTGCTTTGACAAGTTGGCTAGAAAACCTACTGTGTTATCCTTTATGTGCATGAACCTATTTTGGGATTTTAATATGTCTAGTAATGAACTAAGATTCTCTTAAACTCTTCTTGGGCGTTTTATATAGTGTTTGTATCCTACTTTTAGACTGTGGTTTTATTTGGAACCGACATGGTTAATAAGATCGTTTTTTTAGAATCAAAAGTAGAGAAATATCTATTTGTCAGTTTTTGGATTTACAGGTTCATAGTGTATCTCTGGGTATGAAACTTTATGTATATGATTATGGGAGTATTTGAAACTTATTGTATATGATTCTATATAGTATAAATTGTTGTTTTTCTTAAAGGTACATACAAGGATGGTGATAATTATTGGTTAAGAGCTACGTAAGGCTTGATTCTAATCTTGTAAGATTGGATATGTAGGCAGCTTTATGTACAAGTGCAACCACTATATTATATATTATATATCAGTTTTTGTGATAACTATATGTGTATAATGTTAGTATTTAATTGTGTACGTGATTGTAGTTGTTTGAATTGTATTTGATTGATGACCATTCGTGTTGCGTGATTGATTTATATTGATGCGTAAAAATAACTATGCACGTGTGATCAATTATTGTGTATGATTAATGCTAGTACAATGATAAGTGAGTTGAGAATAATATTTTCAACGAGTCGACCACACCTTTAGAACTCTCCACGCCTCAGGATTTGGTAATGATATATTATGACTTGAGATGGTAGTGATAGGAAGGTATTCATTGAATGTGCCATGAACGACCTGTTAGTGTTATGATGGGTAGGTATTCATTGAATGTGGCAGGAATGACCCAATGTATTCATTGAATGTGCCATGAATGACTTTTTAGTGTTATAATGGGTATTCCTTGAATGTGGTGGGAATGACCCAAAGTATTTGTTTCGACCCCCACCTACGTGGCAAACGTCCATTAGTAGGGGTCTCCACTTTATTCGTTTAATCGACAGGGCTAAAGCCCAATTTACAATACCATGGATCAATGTACAGACCCATTAATTCATGTGTCTAAGGCTGAACCTTAGCCACATGACTTGCCATTAACATACATTAATTTATGTCCAGATTCATTTCTTATCAAGGAGATAATTATCAGTTGAGAATTATATTCAATTACAATTGCTTGAGCTACAAGAAGTCTCTACTCTACACATAGAAATACAAAACTATTTTTCATAAAGAACTATGTTCTTGAGACTTGATCCAATTAATAATTTGGGTACGTAGGCAACCGAAAGGTATAGTCTCATCATTCACTCAATCACCATCGCCTTTTCACTACTTTTCTAGTTTCTTCATCTCTTTCGACACTACTTAATGTTTTGATCATATTTGGTCGAAACATAATTGGCGTCATCTGTGGTTCTTATTCAAAACCCTCAATCACGTTCTACAACATTTGAAGATGCACTTACTGAAGAACATCCCAAACATGATGTCCAAGGTCAACCTGGTGACAACGGACAAAAAAAAAATCCATCTTACTCCTCTTCAGCACCAGAATTCATGCAACACTACTATTATTCCAACAATGCGCAAAATTGTTCAGCACGAAGATATTGCCTCTAAAAATTATCTGCAATATGATACTGATAATTTAAGTCAAATGTCCAGCAAACGAAGCACTTCTTAAAAAGTTCAAGGAGGAGTGTGCTACTATTCCGGTGGTAGCACAATAAACATCAAACTTACCTTTCGATAAGACTTTGGTCATCATATCCGACCCGTTCTTGTCGGTATGGATCTTCTTAATGCACAAATGCTTGTTTTCGAGAACTTCTCTAATCCAATGATAACACACATGTATGTGTTTGGATCTAGAATAAAAGCTTGAATTCTTGCTCAAATGGATGGCGCTTTGACTGTCACATAAAACTGCAAACTATTTCTGCTTTAGCCCTAGTTCATCGAAGAACTTCTTCATCCATAACATCTCTTTGCAATACTCAGTGACTGCAATATACTCGGCTTCTGTAGTGGAGAGGGCAACACACTTTTGCAACTTAGATTGCCAAGATACTGCTCCCCCTGCAAAAGTAAATAGATAACCGGAGGTGGACTTCATAGAGTCAACATCACCTGCTATGTCTACATCAGTGTAGCCTTCAAGCAAGGTCTCACTCCTACCAAAACACAAACATGCTTTGGAAGTGCCCTTGAGATCGATATCTCAATATCCACTTAACACCTTCCCAATGCTCTTTACCCGGATTTGACAGAAAACGGCTTACAACACCAATGACAAAAGTAATATCCGATCTTGTACACACCATTGCATACATCAAGCTGCCCATTGCGGATGCATAAGGAATCTTTTCTATTTGACTCTGCTCATGCTCACCCTTTGGACACATATCTTTGGTCATGCAGAACTAGCCACCAAGCGGACAACTGACTGGCTTCGTTTGATCCATGTTGAATCTCTTCAACACCTTCTCAATGTAGCTTTCTTGAGAAAGCCACAACTTCCCACTCTTTCTATCATGAGTGATTGATACGTATACCAAGTATATGCTTTGCTTGACCCAAATCCTTCATCTCAAAGAACTTATTCAAGTCTTTCTTCAGCTTGGATATCTTGTTGATGTTCTGGCCAACTATAAACATATCATCCACATACAACAAGAGCACTATGAAATCCCCATATGGAAATTTCTGAACAAACACACAATGATCGGAAGTGGACTTCATATAGCCATGTTTCACCATAAAGGAATCAAACTTCATGTACCACTGTTTTGGTACCTGCTTCAACCCATACAAACTCTTTATCAGCTTGCATACTAGGTGCTCCTTGCATTTGACTTTAAACTCCTCTAACTGGTCCATATAGACATCTTCTTCAAGGTCTCCACAAAGAAAAGTTGTTTTGACATCTAGTTGCTCAATCTCTAGGTTCATACTTGAGGTCAAGCCCAATACCACCCTGATAGAAGTCATCTTAACTACATGAGAGAAAATTTTATCAAAGTTAATACCTTTCCTTTGACCGAATCCCTTCACAACAAGGCGAGCTTTATGCCTTGGTTGTGGATTATTCTCCTCATGCTTGACTTTGAAGATCCACTAATTCTTGAAAACTTTTCTTCCTTTCAGTTTCTCAACTAAGTCATAAGTGTGATTCATATGCAAAGAATCCATCTCATCATGCATGACATTCAACCACTTTTCTTTGTCTATACCTTCAAGAGCCTCTTGATAGTATATAGGTTCTCCACCATCAGATAGTAAAACATATGTATGTGGTGGATACCTGGTTGAAGCTTGTCTCTCTTTCTCAGACCTCCTTGCCCCATTTTCTTGTGCCTCAGGAGGATGCACTTTTGCTTGCTCAGGTGGTGGTTCATGCACTTCATCTACATCTTCTAAATCAATAGGTTCTATCCCATCATGAGCAATAGAATCATCATCATGATCTTCAAATACATGGTTCTCTACATTCTCAATGCCTTCTGCACATTCCACAGTATGAACTTCTGGTTCTGAATCAACAAGATCATTAGTGAAAGCTTCTAGCTTCTCACCATCCTCAAAGTCTGCTATGGTTTGGTCTTCCAAGAACACAACATCTCGACTTCGGATTACCTTCTTGTTAATCGGATCATAAAGTTTGTAGCCAAACTTCTCATCCCCATAACCCAGAAAAATGCACTGCTTAGCTTTGTCATCAAGCTTGGATCTCTCATCCTTGGGAATATGAACAAATACCCTGCACCCAAATACCCTCAAGTATCCATAATCAACATCTCTGCCTGACCATACTCTCTCTAGATAATCACTATTCAGAGGCTTCGAAGGCGATAGGTTGATCACATGTACGGCTGTGCACATTGCTTTTACACAGTAACTTCTCGATAACTTAGAGTGAGACAACATGCATCTCATCCTCTCTACAATGGTCTAGTTCATCCTCTCGGCTATACCATTGTGTTGCGGAGTCTTGGGAACGGTCTATTCAGAGGCTTCGAAGGCGATAGGTTGATCACATGTACGGCTGTGCACATTGCTTTTACATAGTAACTTCTCGGTAACTTAGAGTGAGACAACATGCATCTCATCCTCTCTACAATGGTCTAGTTCATTCTCTCGGCTATACCATTGTGTTGCGGAGTCTTGAGAACGGTTTACTCATGACGAATCCCATGACTCTTGCAATACTCTTCAAATGGCCCAATGTACTTGTCACACCCCAAATTTTCAGAAAATTAAAGGGAATTATCCAAGATATAATTATCTCAATCGTCACCCTATTCAATCATCTGAAAACCCAAGATAAAACAAAACCCTAATAACATATTATCAACCACGATATTAAAATCTGGGATCAAATTTAAAACCAAAATGAACAATCCTTCAATCATATTATTAAACTACAAAGAAACTAACCAACTCTATTATATCTGTCTCAAAAACAAAACCATACACTTCAGAAAAACTTAAACCAGAAGACTCCAAGAGCAAATCCAAATCACGTGTCCTCATCCACTGCACTCCACCATATATGTTTCCAAGAACAAACCCACGTTGCAAAACAAAGCAAACATGGGTCAGCAAATTGAATTTGCTGGTATGAGTAAGACTAAATATAAAAATACTATGTTAAATATTTCAAATAAAGGAATATACTATTATAATTATTTTAACTTGGAAGACAAGTTAGTTCCATTTTCTCAAAACAACATGTAGTTTTTTCCAAGTAAGATTTTTTACCCCCAATATACAATTTCAAGAATCTCATATAACAATACGTACTCATCATTTCCACTTTCCAAAATAACTCACAACATAAATATCACTTACATTCCACTTAGTAAATGCACATATGATAACATAATTAAATATGAGTTTGATACACCTTACCTTTAAGCCAACACGTCGTCTTAGGGTAGGATATTTACGTCCCTGCATCAAAGATTAATAGATCCTACCCTCCTGCAAAACAAAGTTAGACATCACAATAAAATGTTTTATCTCAGCCAGTCAAATTTCCATTCTTAATCAAACCTCATTTAAGACATTTAAGTCTAATTTATACAACTTGGTTCGTCCCGCATATTCGGGGAATACCACTTATCATAATACCTATATCAAGGGTAGTCATTCACATGACATTATTATGACATAAAGTTTCTGTGTGCATAACCATAGATCTCAGACTATCACAAGTCATTAATATTTTCATAATAACATATCAAGTTATAGTCATTTTGCAATCACATAAAAGATCACCAGTATTCACTAATATTATTCACAGTCACACTTCACATCCATAACATCACACAAATTCACATACTTTTAGTTCATTCAATTCCACAATGCATCTTGTTTATTAATCACTTATTTACTTACCTCACCTTTAGTTCCTACTTCACGATTTGCACTTCACATATTTGCCAAATCACACATACCCGTGTGCCTCTCTCACACCGAGTTCCACTACAAGATATATGTCCCAAGCGGGGATATCGCCTCCAAGAACATATTTACATCTTGCAAACTCGTAACTTGTGAGTCACATCCATCTCTGGGCTTTCCATTTGCATAATCACAGCCTCTTATGGGAATTTAATATCTCAGGTCATTCATGGCACATTCAGTGAATACCTTGGGTCATTCTCGCCACATTCAAGAAATACCCATTATACACTAACAGGTCATTCATGACACATTCAATGAATACTGTTTCGACCAAATATGATCAAAATATTAAGTAGTGACGAAAGAGATGAAGAACATAGAAAAGTAGTGAAAAGGCGATGATGATTAAGTGAATGATGAGACTGTACCTTTCGATTGTCTACATACCCAAATTATCGATGGGATCAAGTCTCAAGAATGTAGTTCTTTATGAAAAATAGTTTTGTATTTATATGTGTAGAGTAGAGACTTCTTGTAGCTCAAGTAATTGTAATTGGATATAATTCTCAACTGATAATTATCTCCTTGATAAAAAATGAATCTGGACATAAATTAATGTACGTTAATGGCAAGCCATGTGACTAAGGTTCAGCCTTAGACACATGAGTTAATGGGCCTGTACATTGATCCATGGTATTGCAAATTAGGCTTTAGTCCTATCGATTAAACGAATTAAGTGGAGACCCCTACTAATGGACATTTGCCATGTAGGTGGGGGTCGAAACACCGCCCCCTCTTTGGCATGCAAACAAAGTTCATATGGCAAAGAAGAGAAGAAAAATCAATGAAAAAATGGAAAAAGAAAAGAGTGAGCAGAATATATAACAAAGTGTCGTGTGAATGCAAACGATATGAAAATGGAATGTCGAGAAAAATACCTAAAATATTGTGTATTAAATAATTTTAAACTAATTTATATGAGGTTGCAATGTAATTAATTGATAGAGGGTAAAGCGAGAATTAAAATAGGTGACACAAAAAATCGATAAAGAAAACCAATTTTTAACCAGGATTTACCGACTTTAGCATTAATAGAAGTATGCAAAAAAATGGAATCCATTCAAGAAAGTGGTTGGGCTGTAGTGGTAGACCCACTAGTTGGTGAGCTTAGTGAATAAGGTTCAAGTCTCCAAATTGTCAAATTAAGTTTTGAATTTCAAAGAGTTGCAAAAACTGGCTACTAAGTCGGTCCAGTGTATTGAAACTGTTCGTGTTTGAGGCAAGGAGATAAAGAGATAAAACAAAGGTAGGAAGTGATAAGCTCGTGTTTGAGGCAAGGAGATAAAGAGATAAAACAAAGGTAGGAAGTGATAAGCACATGCATGCAACGAATTTAAATCCAGATTGGATAAGGTAGGAAGTAATAAGGGGCACATGCATGCAACGAATTTAAAACCGGATTGGATAAGGTAGGAAGTGATAAGCTATGGAAGAACGCATAAAAAGCCCAAAACAAAAATAGAACTCGCGAAGAAAATAAATAAATAAAAAGGAATAGAGTCGTCTTCTCCTTATCTTCTTCTTCTCGAACAGTATCCCGTCGAAAGAAAAGTGGGTTGTGTGGGGTTGGTTTTTATTTTGAATAGGCTAGTAATTGTTGTGAAAGATCGGTAGGAATGATTTGTTGCTGGAATTCAGTGAGTTGTTGAGTTTGCGGAATAACTTGATGTTTTATTATGAAGGTTATCTTCATCAAGAGGTTGTCAGAAACCCTCATCCATCCATATGCGTGGAATGAGCAATACTTTGAACTTTTGAAGCATCAGAACATTTCAATACCGTGCGTTTTGGTATGGCAATCTCCATGATGATTCAAAAAAACAACAACTAATTCCATGTCCAATATTTACGTGTGAACACTTGGAAGCCAAGTTTTCCCACTGAAATAGAAAGACAGAAAATAGAAAGTAGGATCCAACTTGTATTCCGAATCCATTGGACTTCAGGTTTACAAATTAAGATACTAGTACAAAGACTACAACCCACGCTTATAAATATGTGAGTAGGCTATTGTGCTATACCAATTCTGTTCAACTTCACCACAACACCTACAGAGGCCGAAAAATTTATCAAGAAGGAAATCTCTCTTATGAGTAGTGAAACAAGATTGAAAATGCAAAGAATGAGTAAACCACTTGATTGGAAATTAGTTGGCTGTTCGATTGCTAATGAAGCGATATTAAACAGCGATATTGCGAAATTATCTTTGAGTGGGAGCAATATAAAGGTATCAGAAGATGAGAAGAGTTCGAGTATAAGTTTACCTGAGGAGCAGAAAAGGATGTCGCTAGTTGGTAGGAAGAAAGATTTTGAATGCGTTGAAAGGGTTAAGGGGAGACCGGTGAATGCTCTTCAGGGACTTGAGTTACATACTCGAGTTTTCAATGACGAAGAGAAGAAATTTGTTGACTATGTTGCTGAAGACAACGAAGAAGATGGATATTGACGAAAAATCTACGAAAAAAGTGTCGAACGGAAAGAACTTAATGCCTTGTAAAAAATAAATAAGCTGAAGAAAGTTGTCACTCAGAAAGTTGACGTAATGCGAATTTTTGCCGTACGGAGAAACGACGATATTACAAGCAATATATTCACAAAGACTTGACGGAGAAAGGTTTCGCGCAGATGTCAATGAATGCCATAGACGAATTAAAGAAGTGGACAGAAGTTTCGTTGAGAAAAAATAATGAAGCTGACGGAAAGTTTAACTCGGAAAGTTGTGCTCAGAAAGATTGACTTAATGTCGTAGAAAAAATAATGAAGCTGTCGGAAAGTTTAACTCGGAAAGTTGTGCTCAGAAAGATTGGCTTAATGTCTTAGAAAAAAGAACGAAATTGTCAAAAAAATTTGCTCCAAAAATTTCGTGCAGAAGATCGGCACAAGGCTTTAGAAAAAATAATGAAGCTGTCAAAAAAATTTTGCTCGGAAAATATCTTGTAGAAAGATTGGCACAATGCCTTAGAAAAAATAATGAAACTGTCAAAAAAATTCTGCTCGAAAAATTTCTCGTAGAAAGATCGGCACAATGCCTTAGAAAAAATACGAAACTGTCAAAAAAAATTCGCTCGGAAAATTTATTGCAGAAAGATCGGCACAATGCTTTAGAAAAAATAATGAAACTGACGAAAATTTTCGCTCGAAAAATTTCTCGTAGAAAATTGGCATAATGCCTTAGAAAAAATAATTAAGCTGTTAAAGATTTTCGCTCGAAAAATTTCTCGTAGAAAGATCGACACAATGCCTTAGAAAAAATAATGAAGCTGACGAAAAATTTCGCTTGGAAAATTTCGTGTAGAAAGATAGGCACAATGCCTTATAAAAAATAATGAAGCTGGCAGATAGTTTCGCTTGAAACGAAAAGAGTTGTACGAGTTGTATAAGCAAAAAATTGATAAGGTACCATTGGATTTTCCCAAACCAATGATTATGTGATTGTGTGAACGTAATACCATAGAACTAAAAATTCTTGTGATGAAAATAAAAATAAAGTATGGGCTTGCTATTGATTGTTGTTGTGTCAAAGAACGCACCTGCGGAAAACTAATAGTGTTGTTGATTTACGTAGTTGAAATGGAATAGAACGAGACGCCCCCATGTAGAGAAATACGCCCCCAATGCTAACGTAACTTGGCAAAATTAGACTAAGCGAGCGTAAAAGTGTTTAAACTTAGACTGACGAAGCTAAATGTGGTAACTTCGTCAGAATTTGTCGTAGCGATAGTAACGTACTAAGCGAGCGTAAAAACATTCAAACTTAGACTGACGAAGCTAAACGTGGTAACTTCGTCAAATTTTGTTGTAGCGATAATAACGTACTAAGCGAGCGAAAAAACGTTCAAACTTATACTGACGAAGCTAAACGTGGTAACCGTCAGAGTTTCTCGTAGCGATAATAACGTAACGAAGCTAAACGGGGTAATTTCTTCAGATTTTGTCGTAACGATAATAACGTACTAAGTGAGCGTAAAAGCATTCAAACTTAGACTAACGAAGCTACACATGGTAACTTCGTCAGATTTTGTCGTAGCGTTAGTAACGAACTAAGCGAGCGTAAAAGCTTTCAAACTTAGATTGACAAAGCTAAACTTAGATTTTGTCCGCTCACTTAGTAAAATAATTTATTATGACGAGCAAGAAACGAACATTTATGGGGATGTCGGAAATAAACCAACAATGTCAAGGCCCTATTTTGCAAATGAGCAAGGTTTATGGATTGGATGACGCTTCATCGCAGGAAATTTGACCCATATCACATATTATGTTTTTGACAAGGCATACACTTCTCGGACAAACGCTTAATATCCTTTGGCATGTATGGCCACCAATACTATTGGGTTATTGCTATGTGAGCGAGACTTCGCCCCCGGGAGTGGTTTTCACATAATCCTAAATGAATTTCTTCGAGGCCTAGTAAATCGTTCGTTCTGCCCAAACAACAAAGGGTAGGATTGAGACTTGTGCCGCTGCAATAGAGTTTTTGGTCATCAGGAATTTCGAAGCATCGCCAGCTGCATGATTGATAAGCACCCAAAACTGTAATATTAAACCCCGAAAAACATAGCATTTTGGTCGATTATGTGTTTAATAATCATGTAATAATTATATTTTCGTACTTTTGCAGGTTTTCGCAATTAAAATAAATATAGAGATAAAACATGCATCAAAGTACGGGAATACGGGAATATTTGAAGTTTCCCGCTCAACCCCCGTGAAGCCCAACAAAGCCTGACTAGAGCCGAAATTTCCAAAAGAACAAAACCAAGTCGTAACGGGTCCACATATATAAAAGCGAAGAAACTTCCGAAGCTCAAATCGGATAAATCTAGATGCCGACGTTGGCTAGTGAAGCTGCCAAGTACAGGAATACGGGAATATTTGAAGTTTCCCACTCAACCCCCGTGAAGCCCAACAAAGCCTGACTAGAGCCGAAGTTTCCAAAAGAACAAAACCAGTGCAGAACGGGTCCACATATAAAGAAGCAGCAAACTTCCGAAGCTCAAATCGGATAAAGCTAGATGACGACGTTGGCTAGTGAAGCTGCCATAACGACCCAGGCGACGAACTCTGCGCAAGGACAAAAAGTCATAAAAACGCCAAAATCGGCGTCGCCACTAGACACACTAAGTGGACCCACTTTGCGGGCCCAGAAGGCATGACGAGTCAGCATAGGCAGGTGGCAAAGGATAGTTTCAATTTGGTACTACCTGGCAAGAGAGAAGACACGTACCAATTCAAACCAGGTGGTTTGAATTGAAATGAGCTACAAGACGAAACTTAAAAAAAGCAAAAAGACAAAAAATTAAAACAGGTAAAACAAAACTTTGATTCTCAAAGTTTCGAACCATTCAATTAGCATAAGGCCAAATATCAATTAAATCATTCACATATAGCCTTCCTATATCAGCCTATATAAATGAGGGGGTGGCCTTCGTATATCTTCCTTCAGCATATTCATGCTTTAGTGTAACGCCCGTATTTTTAAAATACGTTTTTATCTATTTATTAATTAATTAAATTAATTATTTATTTAAAAATTCGTCGGATTGGACTCGGGATACGTGGGCCTGGTTTTGAGCCCGAGTCTGTGTTGGGCTTGGGTTTCGGACCCAATTATATAAACATTTTTTTCTACAAAATAGGGTTAAGAGAATAATAAAATATTAAAAATGGAGGCAGAGATGAAAGTTTGGATTTTTGGAGGGTGGAGCCAATTTAATCGGGCTAGGAGGATTCGTCGAAATTGTTCATATACAGTGAGTAGCTATTTTGCTATTTCACCGGATTTGTAGTTTACACACATCGGGCGATATTGTTTCGCTTTTTATAATCGTTCATTATCCCGTTGTATTGAATTCGTGCTATTTGTGTTATTAAATTTTATTAAATTCGGATTTGTATTAAACCGTCCAAACTTTGTTGATTTGGGTAAACTGTCGAAGCTTCCGCATCAGCATCAATGGCGCCCCGCTATATGGCTGTTTTGAACTTGTTTTATGTTGTTGTGGGTTTGTATTGTTGGAGGTTAGTGGGGATGGAATCGTGTGGGTCGAGATGGAGAGTAGAGGTGTCTTTAAAAAGCTTGAGAAGGCTTTAATGGCGCTGAACGCCATTACTGCTATACTGGGACTTGGGGTTTTTGCATTTTTAAAATCGTTTGAACCATTTTGTTTGGATTTCGTTGGTTGGTTAATAATGGTTTGAAGTGGGGTAGTGTAGGGTGTGTTGGGGGCTGTCGATTGGAGCTCGGAGAGAAGCCATTAATGGCGGCGAAAATTTTAGATCTAGGTCGAGGGATAATCGGAATTGAATGATTGAGAGTTATTGGCTTTGTGAAAGTTGTAGGGTTTGTGTAGAGGAGTAAAACCGATTTGATGAATTGGGGAGTGGTGGCTGCAGAGAGGAGCGGTGGTGGCCGAAATTAGTGCTGCTGGCGCTGGTGAGAGAGGGGGAAATCGGGTGTTGTTGGTATTGGAAGGTTGGGTTTGTCTTGGGGTTTAAAACCGAGCTATTTCCATTAGTTTGGAGGGCTGGTGGTGGCCGGCGTGCGAACTGGCGGTGGCAGAAATTTGGTGAAGAAGATGACACTGTTCATCTTAGTTGGGCCTTGGGCCTTGGTTGGTTATTTTGGGCCGGTTTGTTTTGTTTTGGTTTAGGCCCGATTCTATTTTAGTTGTTGGGCCCGATTTTATTTGGTTTAGTTTGGGCCCAGTTTAGGTTAAGTTTTGTTGGGCCAGTTTCTATGAGTTTGTTTTGGGCCGAACTCAGTTAGGTTTTGGGCCAGTTCAGTCTAAAGTTTTTGGGCCAGTTTCTGATATTGCTTGGGCCAGTCCGTTGGACTTAAAATAGATCTATATGGGTTTTCCAATGTTTAGACTTTCGGGTTCTAAGGTTTGGGCTTGGCCAGTTGGGTCCGAACCATTACCTTGGTCATGAGCCCATGAGCCATGCACCTTTGACCTTAGCCATGAACCATGGCTATGACCCTGGACCTGTCGAACACGGAAACGATAGTTTGACTTTGACAATGATGAAGTGACTTTGACCAGGACAGTTTGACTTTGACTATGACATGTTGAGTTTGACCTTGACCATGATGTGTTGACCTTTGACCGTTGACTTTGACTGTTGACCGTTGACTGGGAATGTTGACTTTTCCAATTTTTCACATATTTGATTATATGGATAAATATAGTAATAAAATATTGTTGAGATTGTATAACTTGGTTTGTCATTATTTAATTTAGATTTGACGTGAGTAGTGTGTAAAGCATATATATATTGGACTGTTTATTTGTGCTACGTTTTATGTGTATATTATATGGACACATATAGTAATAAAATGCTGTGGAAGCTGGTATAATTTGGTGGTCATTATCTAAGAAAGATTTGACATTGATGTTGTGTATTTTTTGACACGTGATTTATATTGAGATATTAGGAGATATTATATTCCTAATACGTTATAATAAAATGTATGTGATAATGTTGAAGCATTGTGACATGAGATAATATCTTTGGGATATTTATATTAATGCAATATCTTGGAGAAATGTATATACACTCCATTATTTTATATGTGAGATGCTAATATAGTATTGGTGAATATTTGCCCACGGGAGTGTGGTGTAGTGCAATAATATATTGGCACGTAAAAGAATGAAAGTGACTATGAGATATAATTGAGATGTTTCTAGATATTATGGCTTAGTGCAATAAGGTAATTGACCTGACGTGATATATATAGAAATGTTTATGAGTCATTAATGTATGACACCCTCAATAAATTACATAACGAAAATCCTAGAACCTGACTACCACAACTCATGTGATTGGCCCTTCTGGCGTTTCAGTAAAGCTGAATGGCCCTCCTGGCGTAGCCGAATAGTGGCTTGATTATTCCGTTCGCAAAATAGAACGATGATGCGCAATATTTTATGCCGAATAGTGGCAGTGCTTACATAGATTTGGCTTCCGTGTGAGGATTTACACGTGTCGCGGCATCCCGCTCAGGGTGGTTACGCACGGAGTGGCTCATTATGTAAGGGAGGCATGTGGATGTACATGTTCGGCGTTGGGTAGCGATTGTGGTAGCCAGGGAAACTAGGTAAGACATAGATACGACGTGATTTTAGGGACACTCAAAGAAAGCCTGAAATAATATAATTATGGTAATAAGATTGGTTGGTTATTGGTTTAGTTCGAACCTAAGGCGCCTCGATGGAGGAACTACATGCCTTATTTATGATGCGTATAGTTTGTTGTGTGGTTAGTGGGAAGTTAAGGCGCCTCAGTGGAGGAACTACCTGCCTAGATTATTGTATTTAAGGATGTTGTATTAGTCGTTGAAAGTTAAGGCGCCTCGGTGGAGGAACTAAACTAGCGCATTATGGATGGTGTATATATATGTATATTATATGTTGTATTTTAGGACTACTCACACCAAAAGATTGTTTATAATGCTGACCGATTTGCATGTTTGTTTATCGGGTGTGTTTCATTAAATGAACATAGTTGATAAGTCTTGACAGGTTTAGTGATGAAGAAGAAGATTGGTTCTTTGCTTGTGGTTTCATAAGCAGCATTGCATCTCGTGATAAGTTTTGTTTTCCCCTTGAGGTGATATAGATTTTCAGTTGAGATAAGGTTATTTGCATTTTCATTTGTAAATTGTTTTTGGTAATGAAGATGACTGTTGTTTAAGTAAAAAATTTTATTGGTTTTAATTATCCGCATATTATTAAAACTGTTTATGGGTTTTTGGGAGTGGAGAGTGCGTCACACCTCGGAAATCGAAGAGTCGGGGACAAATAATGTTTTTCCGAATTCTGTCGAAATTCGGGGTGTGACATTTAGCTTCTGCCTAGTTAGTTTATTTCTTCAGTACTTACATTCTGTCATTTCCATTCTAGCAGCTTAAATACTGTAAGTTATGTTACCCTTAATAATAGTCATTTCTTTTCTAGTTTAATTCCTGTTCTGCATTTATTTACTTAATGTATACAGTAAGTTTTATTATTCCTTCTATGACCATGAGCTAATCCCCCCTCCCCTCAGGGGGAGGGTTATGCTGCTCGTGTAAAAATCCGGATTGACTCTTTAATATTCTAGAGTCATTACTTAGGAATTAGGCTTAGATTTGATATCCGGTCCCAAAATGGTGATCAGACAAAGTTGATCACTGATACTCCAGATGAGTCTGTACGACTAAAAATGTCGCCGCGACTCTGCGGTGTCGACGACTCTCCAATTCGTCCAGCTGATGTGAAATCGAGCCAGGAGCTGAAATAATATACCAGAGATGAGATATTATTGAAACTCCTTATGCTAGTGAAATGCGACCTAGAGATGTGGGCATGCACTAGGGATCAATACTCGACGTCGTCTCCGATTTGGGAATGCATGGAGGTGCCCCCCTCACTATTCGGGAGGGGGAGATTGTTGGAGTTATCCCTCACTTAAGGAAGAAGGAGAGAATCCAGTATTGTTTGTGTGTAGAGGTTTGAGCGAGCACACGCTCAGAAATGGTCTTGCCTAAGGCTCCCTTGGAGAGAAAAAGAAGATAGTTTTTCTCAGCCCTCTTACGAAACAAGTCTACTGGACTTTTTTGAGAAAAATCGAAGAGGGCGCGTGCGTGCTCGAATTGGTCTTGCCGAGAGCGCGCACGCGCTCATGCCTAAACTTGTCAATTTCTATTTTTCTACAGTAACCGCGAAATTGTAGTTTACTATAAAAACCAGAAGTAAGGTTTTGGAAAACCTAAGTCTTGAATAGAAACCCAATTTTGAGAGCAATCAAAATTGAGAGAAAACCCTTGCAAAGAGAAAAGCTTGTAAGGAGATAGGAGTGATCTAGTAAGGTGGAGAGACTTGAGAGGAGTGATTGTAATCTTCTTTCCTATACTTATAAAAGGATTAGCTCTTGTGGAAGTAGACATCATTGGCTGAACCACGTTACATCTTGTGTTGTGGTATGTTTTACTTTCTTTGCATTATTATTACTTGTTTGTGATAGTTGTTGATTGCTTGGAAGGTTGGGTTTGTTGTTGGTTGTACTGAAAGTTTAGATTTTTGTCTGGAGTAGTAGTTTATCCAAGTGCAAGTTATCTTAGTGGGGATCGATTGGTATTGTTTTTCCCAACAATGGTTTTAGGCATCATAATCTGATATAATCCAAATCTACTTTTAACAAAGGTAATTAATATGTAAGCAGAATTTGGTCCCATGCATGCATGGGATTCAAGCAGCATCATTATATACTAGCACCAGTGCACCACACACCCACCACTTGTAAGTACAATTATATGTTGATTCAAACTTCAAAGTACGTAGCTTATCAAGTATTCAATACAATTATAAGTTATTCAAATACTCACATCTAGACACTTCTGTGATTGCCAAGAACACACAATCCTAACTAATGCTCTCAACTCACACAACTCATGATGTAGATATGAATGAAAGATTTCTAAGAATTAAAGAAAAGCGATGTGTTTATTGATTGATGATAGAATTTGTTACAATTTCTCTCTGGTTCACTCTTTCTCTCTCCTGTTTATACAGTTTTTTGTGATATGAATTGAATGAATCATTTCTTCCTCATCTAGCCTTTTTATAGTCTTCCCAAATGCCTTTGACCCAACCTCCTTTCACCACGTGTCCTCCCTCTTTCTATTCCTTTTCCCGCCTTATGCCTGCAAAACATTTCAAATATCCCTGACATCTATCAAGATATAGGCCCTTATGCCAATATCTCAAGTTTTAAAATACTGAAAGAAAACATATCTATGAGTACGATATTTGCCCACTACATCGCCCCCTCTCAAAATTTTGAAATTTTCATTTGAAATTTCAACTTTTTGAGAAGCGGTTATATCAGATAACGGATATGAAAACTATAGGGCCCAAATAACCACTCAGTCCAATGTTTCAATATTATAAATTTAAACCTGAACCGTTTCTCCCTCTTTAGCTTCTTTAGTACGCTTCCAAACACAAAACTCTGGTCTTCTTCTTCTTCAACTTTCCAGAAAGTTAATCTCGTTCTCTTGAAAGCCCATCACTCTTGCAACCCATAAGGTACATTCTTTCGTCCTGCACTTCGTTAATCTTTCTAAAGCATGCATTGAAATACTTACTTTAGTAATAATAGATACGACAATTTGTTTTGATTTTAGTTTTCAATTAAATCCCTTAAATCTGTATGTGCTTGTGTGATAATGTTTATGCAATGATATACATTACTACTTTAAACTTCAAAACATGTAAAAGTTTGAATCTTTTTATTGATAATATTATTTGTATCTTTTTGTTTGTTCTGGCTTAACTATCGGCATATATCACGATATTTTCGATAATCCAACACTATGTTATTCCGATATATATATACATCGGTATTTCTGATGATTCAACTTTTATATCGACATTGCCGATACTCTAATATCATGCTGCTAATAATGTTTTGTAAATCTTGAATTGACGATATTAAAAGTACCTTTGTCATCCCTTCTTTGTGTATAGTCGTTTCAATGACCAGTGAAGATACCACCTCTTATGCTAGCCTCCATTATGAGGATACCATATCGGATGATATCCTTTCTGATGATATACTTCCTGATGATAGACCTCATAGCCAAAACTTTGCTTCCACTTCGACCACTCGATCTCGGCCTCAGATTTCTTGGGAACTAACTTATGTTGTAGAAGGCATTCCCTGCCATCCCTTTGAAACCGGTGAGTCTGAATCTGAACGTGATACTATTGAAGACGCCAGTCAATGGTGCGACGGACTTTGCGGTTTTTTCATAAAATGACCAAACCTAGCTTTAGTTCAAGCCGCCTATCAAATTCCCTCCTCCCTTTATTTACAACATTATGTTAGTACTCAGGCTTTTACTCAGTGTCAGAGTGGTACCATAGACGGAATCATTATTACTGTTGGCCAACTCTCCACTTGATTGAGATTTCCTTTATCCGATCTCGATCGTGAAGTGTTGAACCATCTGAATATTTCCCCTGGTCAGGGTATGGGTAACTTCTGGAGATTGATGTTTGTCTGTAACTATTACAATAGCCACCTTTCCCCTAATAGGTATGAAGCTGACCAAATCAGGCTATCTGATATTCTTATGCACTATCGATTTTGTGAAAAGATTATCAGATATTTTTATCCCAAAAAATATACCCAAATAAACATTAGGGGTATCCTCTGTAAAAATTGTAAGAGCGACAAGGAGTGGACTAAATATCCGATTGTTGTTATGGGTAAATGGGAAAGCGCCGATAGCCCAGCAAATCCTCCTTTGAAACATCAAGTCTTCAACTCTGCAGGTATGTCCTCCCTTTGATTTGTTTTCGCTCTTTATACCTCGAAAATCCCATATCTGATATCACTTTTCTTTGCGTCTTTTCAATACTTCTCCCTCATTTTGCGAAAGCTCGTGTGAACTCCGAGATAGTGCTCAGACTTCTAGAAGGGACTGAAGAAACTGTCAATATTAAGACTGGGGCCGATAAATAAGGGAATCCCAAAATCACTGTTCCCCTTCCTGATATCTCAAACTATCACGCACCTCTCTATGTACTCAAACACCGAGCTCTTCAAAAAATGGGTCAGTCGCCAACTCCCACTCAATCTCCTTTAAAAAATTCCTCAGATGATCTTCCCTCTCTCGTATCCTCCTTTGCCTTGCATGGCTTGCCTCCTAAACTTCCCAAAAGTTTCTATGAATATTTAGATGACAATTGTACCATGACTCCCAATCTTTTTCCTAAGATTAAAGAAGAGGTTCCTGACTTTTATGAATATCGGATTTTACAAAATATATTTAATGAGCATCTTTTATTGTATACAAACATGGCTCCTCGAATGCCAATGAATCCCAACGCTGGTCGCTACTTATCTAAAAAAGGGAAAAAGAAAGCATCTGAGCCCTCCTCAGCACCAACTGCTGCTGATAAACAAGCTGCTCCTTCTTCCATTCCTCCTAAGCATACTTCTACTGCTGCAAAGGACAAGCTTCCTACTTCTTCTCAGCAAAACACCTCCATCCCCCCTTCAACTACTAATGTCCCTTCTAAGAGAAGAAAAACCCATTCATGGGGTGAGAGTGGCCTTGCCGATGGTCAAAACCTTAATTCTATTTCGACAGCCGATGCCAGCTAACTCTTCAGACCTGTGTTTCGCCTTACTAATGGCAGCGATGTCCCTTTAACAGCCTCGCTTTTTGAAGATACTAATAAGGACGAGTTGGGTGTCGCCTTGGCTAGCAGCTGTGTTCTTCCCAAAGACAAGCTTGTTGCCATCAACATTAATCCCACTGAGCGCCTTACCCAGTATTGCGATTACATGGAGAAGGTAGTCATGTCTTGTCTTTTCTCATTTCATCCTAATTTCACCTTTCACTTTGTGCTTATCTACTTTTGATATCTTTATAGGCCAAAATGCTTGCCATGGCTTAGTTTGATCTGCTTCATAAACAAGAGTGCGAGATCGGGCGTCTGAAAAAAACAGTGATCTCTCAGCAATCCAAATTTGATAGATTAACCTCGAGATAATAACGACTTCAGGAAAGAAGTCGATCAATTGAAGACTGATATGAAGCAGCAATCTGAAAAAGCTGAGAAGATTTTATCTGATAAACAGGCTGAACATGCCGAAATTGTGAAGAAAATGCTTGAAGATTTTGATGCCGAAAGAAAGAAATCTGAAGAAGCCTCTGAAGCTGCTGATGCTGAGTACAATACTGTCATGGCCGCTATAAATTCTCTAGGCGACAAGTTGGATATTTGTAAACCTTTTGTTCCACGTAACATTCTTGTGGAAAATGATATGATTTTTGATGATGAAGAAGGAGATACAGCTCCCTCTAATTCTACTGTGGCGGATACCACCACCTTGCAGCTTACTCGTGATGCTGCTCAAAACACTGATGCTACTCGGTCTGATGTCGATGCCCTTCTCAACAATCCTCCCCTTTAAACTATCATCTTTTTCACTCAAATGTTGTATTCTCTGAACAAGTACTACTTTTTAATTGCTATACTTTCTAACTTCTATTGGTTTTTTACCATGACTGTTTGCCATTATTTGTATTTATCCCTTATTTGTACTTACAACCATCGAAAATCAAATTTTTCGATACCCTCCACAAGGAGAGAGTATCAGCAATATAATATCAACAAAAAATCATATTTTCGATACCCTCAACCAAGAGAGAGTATCGCTGATACTTAGACTTGTATCAAAAAGAAAATATAATTTTCGATACCCTCAACCAAAAAGAGAGTATCGGCGATACTTAGACTTGTATCAAAAAGAAAATATAATTTTCGATACCCTCAACCAAAAAGAGAATATCGGTGATACTTAGACTTGTATCAAAAAGAAAATATAATTTTCGATATCCTCAACCAAAAAGAGAGTATCGGCGATACTTTGTATCAAAAAGAAAATATAATTTTCGATATCCTAAACCAAAAAGAGAGTATCGGCAATACTTAGACTTGTATCAAAAAGAAAATATAATTTTCGATACCCTCAACCAAAAAGAGAGTATCGGCAATACTTAGACTTGTATCAAAAAGAAAATATAATTTTCGATACCCTCAACCAAAAAGAGAGTATCGGCGATACTTAGACTTATATCAAAAAGAAAATATAATTTTCGATACCCTCAACCAAAAAGAGAGTATCGGCGATACTTACACTTGTATCAAAAAGAAAATATAATTTTCGATACCCTCAACCAAAAAGAGAGTATCGGCGATACTTAGACTTGTATCAAAAAGAAAATATAATTTTCGATACCCTCAACCGAAAAAAGAGTATCGGCGATATTTAGACTTGTATCAAAAAGAAAATATAATTTTCAATACCCTCAACCAAACAGAAAGTATCGGCGATACTTAGACTTGTATTAATCTGACACTTTAATTTTACCTTTGTTATTACTAACAAACATAAAGCATTGCAACATACTTTTATTATCGAATGATCTTTAATGCCTCATCCTTTGCTGATATCTTGCCTGATATTATCATTTCTGTACTTCTACGAACTTTTCATGCCTGATATTTGCTCCTGTTTTTGATATCATAACTTTTTAAGAATACGCCTGAGATCAATATTTCTGTCAATCTCAGGACTTTTTATGCCTGATATCTGCATCTGTTTTTGATATCAGGACTTTTTGACAAAACACCTGAGATCAACATTTCTGTCAATCTCAGGACTTTTTATGCCTGATATCTGCCTCTGTTTTTTATATCAGGAATGTTTGACAATACGCCTGAAATCAACATTTCTGTCAATCTCAGGACTTTTTGTGCCTGATATCTGCCTCTATTTTTGATATCAGGACTTTTTGACAATATGCCTGATATCAACACGTCTGTCGATATCAAGACTTCTTACGCCTAATATCAACATTTCTGTCAATATTAGGACTTTTGACAATATGCCTAATACCAACATGTCTGTTGATACCAGGACTTCTTATGCCTGATGTCACCATTTCTGCCAACACTAGGGCTTCTTACGCCTGATATCTGCCATTGTTTCTGATATCAGGACTTTTTGACGATATGCCTGATGTCAATATTTCTATTGATACCAGGACTTTTGATGCCTGATATCTGCCTCTGTTTCTGATATCAGGTCTTTTGACAATATGCCTGATATCAATATTTCTATCGATACCAGGACTTTTTATGCTTGATATCTGCCACTGTAAAAAGATGTGGTGATATCAGGTTTTTTGACAATATGCCTAATATCAATATTTGTATCAATACCAGGGCTTTTTATCATATGATAACACCACATCTTTTTACACGAAAATTACGATTTGAAACTTGAATCCATTTGTATTGAACTGAAAATTCATGCTACATAGCTTGATTTCCCATAAAATCTGAAAAATACATTATTGATAGAATACCTTCAGATTATTGACATTCTGAGGCTTTGCTAACAATTCACCATCAGCTTTCTTTAGATAATACGCTCCATTTATCCCCACCTTGTGGACAATGTATGGGCCTTCCCAATTGGTCGATAACTTTCAAACTCCCTTTTCTTTTGTTGCCTGTGTAACCTCTTTCAGCACTAGGTCACCTTCTTGGAAATTTCTTTCTTTAACTTTCTTATTGAATGCTTTTCTGAGCTGCCTGTGATAAGAATCAAGCTTCATTCTTGCTTGCTCCCTTTTATCTTCCAAATTCAAGACTTCTACCTACATCCCTTGGTCATTCAACCCTTTTTCTACAAGCATTGTCCTTGATGTCGATACTACCATCTCAGCTGGAGTCACTGCTTCCATACCATAAGCTAGAGTAAATGGCGATTCCCCCATTGCTACTCTTGGCGTTGTTCTATATGCCCACAACACATTGTTTAACTCATCAACACATAAACTTTTCTTATCCTCCAGCTTCTTTTTGAGGTTGTCCATAATGGTCTTATTTGTTGCTTCAGCTTGCCCATTCCCTTGAGTGTAGTAAGGTGCCGATTTAAAGTGTTTAATCCTGTATGATTCTAAAAAATCTTTCACTTTACCGCCAATGAATTAAGGACTATTATCCGATATAATAGCATACGACAATCCGTATCGACAAACCACTCTTTCAAAAAGAAAACCGATGATGTCCTGCTCTCTGACATGTTGCAAGGCTATTGCTTCTACCCACTTAGTGAAGTAGTCAGTTACTGCCAACATGAGTCTTTTCTTCCTTTTTCCAAGTACTATAGGACCCACAATGTCCATCCCCCATAAAGCGAATGGCCACGGGTTCGAGACACAGTGTAACTCCTCTGCTGGCACATGAATGGCATGTCCATGCTTCTGACATTGGATATACTTTTTTGCATATCACAGACAATCCCTCCGCATTTGTGGCCAGAAATATCCCTGCCTTGCAATCTTACTTGCCAACAATCTTCCTGCCGAATGATTCCCACATTCCCCTTCATGCATTTCTACAATAATTTTCTGAGAATCTTCTGCCGATATACATTTTAAATGTGGTCCTCCTGGATTTTTTTGATACAGTTGATCATCAATTAATAGATATATTTCAGCTCCTCCTTTTATCCTTCTAGCCTTATTCTTGTCTGTTGACAGTTTTCCTTCTGACAAAAACAACATATAATCGCTCAACCATGACGCCCCCAGCGTGTCTATTTCCATCACCTCTGTATATTTTATACTAATACTTGGAGTTTGCTGAACACCGATATGCAACAGACGACCTTCCTCATTTTTTAGCATAGCAGCTACATATGCCAATGCATCAGCATGTCGGTTCTCTCCCCTATCGAGATGCTGAAAAATAATTTTCCTGAAATCCTTGAGCTTTACTCTCACCACATTAAGATAATCTATCATGTTATCTCATTTTGCAGAATATCCTCCATTGATCTGGTTTATCACCAACTGAGAATCACTAAAGACTGATAAGTCTTTGACGTTTAATGATTTAGCCATCTCCAAACCTATTATTAGGGCCTCATATTCCGCTTCATTGTTCGACGCATGAAAACCTAAAGTAACTGCTGACTCGAGTCTTTGGTTTTCTAGAGTTATCAGAACAGCGCCGATGCCACATCCTTTTTTCCCTGATGATCCATCTACAAAGAGCCTCCATCCATTTGTGCGCACCCAAGGATCGTCCTCATCCATTGCATTATCAGGCTCTTGCAACAGTAGAAGATTATCTTCTTCAGCCTTCCAATCTTCATCTTCTGCAGGAAAATCTACTAAAAAATCAGCTAGAACTTAGCTTTTCTCTGATACTCTATTCCTATATTCAATCCCAAACTCATCGATAAGAACTGACCACTTTGCCATTCTTCCCGACTTAGCTGTCTTAGCTAAGGTTTGCTTCAAAGGAAGATTTGTCATGATCACTACTGAATGGGATTGAAAATAAGGCTTTAGCCATTGAGTAGAATATAGGAGAGCTAATGTATATTTCTCTAACATTGAGTATCGAGTTTTAGCTTCGATCATTGTTTTAGATTGAAAATACACTGGTCGCTTAATTCCATCTTCCACTTTGACTAATACTGAACTGATAGAGAAATCCGAAACAGCGAGGTATAAGAATAACATATCGCCTTCTTCTAGTTTTACCAGAGTTGGTACTTCTTGCAGATACTTTTTTAACTCGGTAAACGCGAGTTCGCATTCCTCACCCCATACAAACTTTGTATTCTTCTTCAACAGTGTGAATAAAGGTTTACATCTATCGGAAGTTCGAGATATAAACCTATTGAGAGCTGCAATTCTGCCCATAAGCTTTTGAATTTGCTTTCTTGTATTGGGCGAAGGCATCTTTTGGATAGCTCAAATCTAATTTGGATTAACATTAATTCCTCGTTTTGTGACGATATATCCAAGAAATTTTCCTGAGCTTACCCCGAAAGTACACTTTTCAGGGTTAAGCTTCATGTTGAACTGTCGAAATATTTGAAACACCGTATCTAAATCTTGAACATGGTTACTCGCCTTTTTTTATTTGATGACCATATCATCTATGTATACTTCCACAATATGCTTAATCAGATGTTTGAACATCTTTTCCACCAATCGCTGATATGTTGCCCCAGCATTCTTCAAACCAAATGACATTCTAATGAAACAATAAAGACCCCCATTCAACAACAAATGTTGTCTTCAATTGATCTAATATTGACATAATAATCTGGAAATAACTAGAATGACCATCACAGAAACTCAACAACTCGAACCCAGCTGTTCTATCCACCAGTTCATCAATTATAGGCATCGGATAGCAGTCCTTCGGGCATTGTTTGTTAACATCTGTGAAATCAACACATATCCGAACCTTACCATTCTTTTTCGGGACAACCACAATGTTTGCAACACATTCTGAATTATCAATCTCTTTGATGATTCCACATTCCAGCATTTTCTGAATTTCATTTTGTACTGCTTGCGCATATATCGGTGTGACCCTTCTATGACGTTGATGAATTGGGGTTGTGACAAGCTTCTTTTGTGTGTATGTAAATGAGATGGTATATGGATGATGTAGATAGATGATAGTCGTTGAACAAAATAGAAGCGTATCAAAACCTAATTATCCCTCAATAAGTAAAGGATGAGTAGGGTATCGTTCCACTTTTAAGTGTATGTTTATATGAAGGACATGACTGGAAAGGGGGTTTGAGGGATTAAAAACTATGATTATAGATATTATAGATTCTAATGCTAAACTAAACTAAACTAAACTATTGAGAATTTATAAGAAAGGAAATTCAAGAGATTAGAATCCACCAATACTTTTGATTCAATGACATTTTGCTTCATGGAAGTTCTCACAAGTAGACTACAATTAGGCAATCGAGCAAGTGCCGATGCCCTCTTGGATAAAACATCATTAACAAATAACTCTACTTAAGGTTGTTCCTATGTTCATGTTACTAGTATCTTTTTTCTTTTTATGTGAGTTTGGGCAGCTATTCAATGAATCACCATCTAAGGCAAACACAAGAAATACTTCCCTTACTCTAAAACACTACACAACTAGAAGAAAAGTAGAGAATAATAGTATAATATTCAATTACAATAAATAAAACTCTATTCTAGCATGATATTCGGTTGCAATAAATAAAAGCATGTCACTAGCAAATATTCAATTACAATAAATAAAACCCTAAACTAGCATGATATTCGATTGTAATAAATAAAAACCTTAATCTATACTTCCATCCCCTGGTCTGGGCAATGGAACTAATAACTAAAAACATAATGAACTAACATGATTGAAGAACACCATGAACCAAAAGAATCAACAAACCCTAAGCACCGGCTTCATCTTTTCCCTTGAAGGAGAAGATTAGCCTTCCATAAAGAAGGAAGAACACGAAGAACGATCTTTTATTAAGACTAGAAAGATTAATTTATTAAGACTCAGCTAGTTAAAACCGATCTTTTATTATTAATCTCTCTCTGCCTCAAGTTTTGGAGACAAGAGTATAAGTGAATTGGAAAATTACATGAGGCACTTAGGTCATCTATTTATAGAGGTTACAATGAACTCTAGAAGCATTCCAAACCATCATTTGTTTCCTAATATAAATAGACTTCTTTCAGAGTCCAACTTCATCTCCAAAACTGAGAAGGAATTGGCTACAGTGTCGATTCATGCGACTGGACACACTATTTATGCGTCTCAGACGCAAGCAATGCATTTGGACGCTCGATCCATGCGTCCCAGACGCGTTAGCCGATTTTGTCTCTTCTACTCTATCCTTCTATCCTCTTTTGTAGGCTTTGGTCCAAGCAACGAATTCTTTGGCCTTGGGCTTCCAAATAGGCTTTAAAATAGGTTCAAGTCGCATATTTAATAGCTCAAATTCCTTGGCCTTCTCCATGATTGTCCACGGGCTTCTTATGTGATCCTTAATGCTCCGAATTGCTCCGTTTTACCCCTTTTTCTATAATATTCTACAAAACTCTCTTTTTCACCTGTAGAATCTTAAAACATAACTTGCAAATACTATTAGTCCACTAAGATAGCTAAACAAGAGGCATAATCGAGGGTTAAATAGCACTTTTTTAGCACTTATCACAACTCCCAACTAGCCTTTTGCTAGTCTCTTAGCAAATAAGATAAAAAATAGATAAATGATCAAAATCACATCCTAATAACAAAAATAAAATCCTAACTCACTTTCGCAGGCATCGCGATTACATTTACCATATGCAACAAGGCTTTAAACCTTTGAGTTCCCCAAAAAGGACGAGTTATAGTCTCGTGAGGGTTTTTAAGTGATATCCCACAAAATCAATCAATAGCATGTTCAAGAATGATAGTATTTTTCAGAGAGAGAAATTCCTTACCCACTTAGTGCTTACTCCAACAGACAGTCTCCATTGCTAACTACATTGCTGCAAAGACTCATAGATTATAATGGGAGATAGTAAAAATTGACAAAATTCTTAATCAAGGCTTATGTGTGTACTTAGTCAATCTCCTATACTCTCCTATCCAAGAAACGGAATCCCTAGTTTACCATAGGTAGATAATCTCGACTTTCAATCCTCACCGGTCATACTCTTAGAAAAGAATCTCTCAGAAGATGGTCTACTATTTTACCTCATGTATGTAGGGAAAAGAATAATGCATATAAACATCCCATATACTACCTTGAAAAACAGACTTCTAGATGACAGTAGTCTCATGGAAAGAATGTCAATCACATATGAAGTGTCGGGTCCTTCACTTTAGCATCCTCTCACCTATTCTAAACTTTGTACCATACTGTAGTGATAAATCATGGGTTGTAACTTGGCTTGGGTATTGGTTTATAAAGGAAAGGTAAAAATGATTCAAAGGTTGTTTCTGAAAAACACTAAGGGTTTTGCTTCATTATTTGGAAGATTTCTTCAAATTCTGTATTGCAAAGAAAATTCTTCCTTTGTCTTAGCTTTTCCATCCATTCTGTTCAACTGCTTTTTCTTTTCTTTTTTTTTTTTTTTTAGCTCAGTGGTATATCCTTGATTAGTACTGGATATGCTTGTTTTCCACTAGCTTCTTTCACTTAGAACAGAATGATGGTCTTCATTGTATCTCTCTGGTATTTCCTTGTAATCTTCCTTTTATGCTCTTTCTTCTTCCTTGTTCCTCTCGTATTCTCAGAAACATATGGGTATGGCTGATAAAGGTTTTTGGCTATACTCCTTGTCTGGAGTTGGGTAAAGGGTAAAGGGTTTTATGAAAGAAAATGGCTTATTGTAAGGCTCAAAAGGGTTTAACATGATGGTCCTACTAGGTGGGATAAAGGCTGAATGGGTTCACTACTTGACTTATCAATATGATACTCTGTTTTGAATAGACTGCTATCTCCCCAGTTGATGTCACTTCGTGATTAACCAAATCAACGAATAATGAGACTATATTACAACGACATAAAGAACTGAAAGATGTTGAGTCACTAAGACTCGAATTTTTCGTAAGAACTCTCCAAAGAATGGGTATAAAGCTCAAGTCTCACGAGCTAAGTCTAAAAATTCTACTTCCAGTTTACTAGGGGTTTAAATCTCTCTTCTAGCAAAAGTATACAAAACTGACAAAGTATTATGGTGGTGGTGCCTTGATAAAGAATTCTATCAACAAGAACTATGTCCAAGCATAATAAATAGTCTAAGCAGTAATGAAATCAATAATATCAACTATCTATCAAACTCAACACTAAGCAGTATAGAATCTATATCCCAGACTCATCATTAAAATTCATTTTTCTCATACTACTGATATAGGAAAAAAAAACAAAAAAATTGTTTTTGAAAACTAATTTTCGAAATTCATTTCTCAAGTACTTCTCAAGTACACCCTCCCCCAACTTAACATATACATTGTCCTCAATGTATAGAAATTAAGTAAATGAAATGAATGAGAAAAAGGGAAGATGTTACCATTGATGCCGAATATCAAAATTAATCCAAAAAATAAGAACATTTCCTTTTACCAATTTTTTTTTTTTTTTTGTTAGGTCTTTTTAAGTCAGGTCCCTAAGACTATATATCATGCATTATCAATTTGGAGTGAGGAGATCAGATTTTCTTACCCAAATTTGACGAATGTTTGGAGGACGAGGAGGTCTCACCTTGTGGGTTGTCAAAAATACTCCTTGATATGCCGAAAAGATTGCTGGTGAAGTTGCTTCTCTATCTTGAACTATTTCAGGTCTGATGATTGTGTGATAGGCCTTGTGGTTCCTCTGTGTAGAAGATTGACGAAACTCTTTCTTTTTAACAAGACAATATATCTGATGTGCCTTTTACCACCACAGTGATGATAATGGATGTCTGGCTGACTGCACTCAAGGTGGGCGGTAGACTGGTTCACATACTTCTCTCGTTCAGACAATGATGGTGTAGAAGAAGCTTCAACAATGCAATGCTTCTTATTAATATGGTCCACTTTCTACTTCAGAAGACTCATTTCAGTTTCTAGATTTTGTTGTTTTTCCAAAACTTCTTTAAGTTGATTCTCTAGTAACTGATTTTTCTGGGCAGAAGTCTATTGTTCATCCTGAAATGTAGAGTTCATCTTCTCAAGGTATGATACTCTCTCTGCCAATTTTCCATTCTGCTCACTTAAATCTTGAATTTTCTACAGAGATTCCAAGAACATGGCTAACAACGCCTCTGTGGTGGGGTTCTCAGGTTCATCACAGTTTTCTGTAGATTGAGCACTCTCAATTGTATCTTCAAATGGGAAGGATTCTTGTATCATGCTATCAAGGGAGTACACCTCTCCACCTTCGATGTCATCACAATCCTTATGCAACAGGTGAGAGATATTTATGTCCATGGACATCTTACTAAAGTTGATCTTCATTTACCCGTTGTGACAATTTATCAAAACTTTTGCGGTAGCGAGAAAAGGTCAGCCTAGAATAATTAGAATTTTATCAAAGGCCTCCTGGGTGTCTATCACAATGAAATCCACTAGATAGTAGAAATCGGCTACTTGAACAAGAACATCCTCAACTATGCCTCTGGGAATCTTGGTAGAACGGTCAGCTAACTTCAATTTGACTTTTGTAGGCTTTAGGTTCTCTAGGCCCAACGCTTGGTATACATGATATGGCAAGAGATTAACACTAACACCAAGGTCTAAAAGAGCATTACCCGTGAATTTTTCTCCTATCTTGCATGATATTGTAGGACTTCCTAGATCTTTGAGCTTTACTGGAGCTTACTGATGGATAATAGATGTTGTTTGTCCAGCTAGAAACGCTCGCTTTGGAACATGAGTACTTTTCTTTATGTTGCATGTATCTTTCAAGAATTTGGCATATGATGGCAACTTCTTGATCACTTTGAGAAAGGGGATATTGATGTTATCTTTCTCAAATGCCTCCTTCATCTCTAAAAATTGCTTGTCCTTTTTGCTTTGAGCAAAAAACATAGGAAAAGTTGCCTTTGGTACAAACACATCAGCATGTATTTGCTCTTCTTTCTCTTTGGCATTCTTGCATATCTTGTCTTAGTCATCTTGACAAATGGGAGTGGAAAAGATTTCCCCCACTTCCTTTCGAACTTCATTTGAAATCTTGACCGATTGCTTTGTAGCAATGTCATCATGAGAAGGTAAGTCAACCTTGTTGTCTATCTTCAATCCTGATCTGATAGTAGTAACTGAGCTAACATGATCATGGAGGTGATTAGTACTAAAAGTTGTCCCAATGTGGCATACATCTTCACTCTTCAATATTGGTTCCAATAAGTTAGGTTGAGTGGCTTGTGTCTTTACAGACAAAGCAGTGGTGAGTTGGTCGACCTTAGCCTCTAGAGACTCCATTCTAGAACATTGACTTGCCCGAGATTGCCGGAGATTGAGTGAGATCGCAAGAAGCTCTAGAACACTTTTCAAACTTCTGATTTTTGTGGTAGCAAAGTAATTGCATTCTCCAGTTGGCGGGTGTGGCATAATTTCTCCTAGGATCGTGCACTAACTCTCCACTTGTATTGGAATTTTGTTGAGAGTATAATTGTTGTTGAGGACCAACCGTGGAAGCTTGACTTGTCTCAGGAATATAACTTTGATCTTAAGAACACGGGGTCCAGCCGCTCGCTCCCATAATTGCCTTGAAAGTTATTACCACCTTGGTTGGGCCTCTAAAATGAGTTCACATTGTACTCTCCAACTGATGCATGTTGATAGTAACCAGGACATTCTAGAGTTGCATGAGAAATGTCCGAACAGACTTCATAGTATCGGCTAGCTTGCATGACTAGGAGAGATTTAGTTTGAGAATTGTTGATCTTGGAGGGATTCATGGAGAACTGGTTGAATTTCTTACTCGGAGTTTCAATGCTGGTGGCCAGGCTTGCTAATGTAGACTTCAGTTCTTGATCTGATTGTTCATGTGCTTGGTAACCAAATTGTTTTGCCTCCCCCTCCATGCTAGCGACATCCTCGTTGCTAGTAGTCCATTGTTGTGTTTCTTCAGCCAATTTTCGAGAAAGTTGTAAGCTTCCTCTCCATCCATCGATGTAAACTTGCCTTTGTGCATTGACTATATCATCTGCTTGTTCATCATCGAGAGTCCTCGATAGAAAAAATGAGCTAATGTGCTCTTGTCGTATCCATGATGTGGACATGAGACTAGCAGATTATTGAATTTCTCCCAGCTTTGATGATATTCTTCAGTCACCTTCCCTTTGAAATTGTTGATAGCTTGTTGCATGGCATCTGTCTTCTGGGGTGGGTAGAACTTGTTCATAAACTTTGTTCTCAACTTTTCCCAGTTTTCTATTAAATTGATCGGCTGTGCATTTAACCATTCGGAGGCTTTACCTTCGAGTGAGAGCAGAAAAAGAATCAACTTGATACTCTCATCTTTGATATTTTGGTTCTTGAAAGTTCTGAGTACTGATAGAAATTTGTTCATGTGAACATATGGCTGAACATTATCTGAACCATTGAACTTTGGAAGCATAGAGATTACTGATGCTCTAAGTTCAAACTGGTTAGATTCTCGTCTCGGAAAAAAACAATATCGGCCAGTGGGTCTCCAATGATTGGCGAATAAAAATCGTTCAGCTTCTTCCTCTGTTGTGCTTGCATGGGTGGGATAGCTTTAGGATTATTGGTGTCCATAACACCTCCATCATTGCGTGCGACCATTGCATCAATCCTGTCTAGTATTCTTGCTATGTGAAGATGATGAAAACTATCCTACTATGCTTGAATGCAATTAAACTAATATGTAACTATTCTAAATTATACTAATATGCAAAACTACTTTCCTTCAACTGGGTTGGGCTTTGCAGCTAGTATCTCGCCCGTTGTCTAAAGCTGTCTCTTCTAGGGTTATGGTGAATCACTTGGATTGCTTAAGTACCACTGCCCACAGACGATAGTCCGTTTGTCAAGATTCAGACAAGAAACACTAGAGTTTGATGTTTCGCTGTGTTGCCTTACAACTTCAATTGTTGAAAAGGTCCTAAATGCAATTATACTAGAAAGCAATAAAACTAAACTACGATGTAACTATACTAAGAAAGCAATAAAAAAAATGAAGATTTGACTAACCTGGATGGTAGATTTTGTCTTCGAGATGTCCTTCAAGCTTCTCTCTTTCTCAAAAGGATGGATGATGCGGCTAAAATTACCTCAATATCCAAAGTTCTAATCTTGAAAGAAAACGTTAAACATAAACAACTTACCCCGGCAGTGGCGCCATTTGACACTGCCTCTTTTTGTGTGTGGAGATGGTATATGGATGATGTACATAGATGATGGTTGTTGAACAAAATAGAAGCGTATCAAAACCTAATTATCCCTCAATAAGTAAAGGATGAGTAGGGTATCGTTCCACTTTTAAGTGTATGTTTATATGAAGGACAGGACTGGAAAGGGGGTTTGAGGGATTAAAAACTATGATTATAGATATTATAGATTCTAATGCTAAACTAAACTAAACTAAACTAAACTATTGAGAATATATAAGAAAGGAAATTCAAGATATTAGAATCCACCAATATTTTTGCTTCAATGACCTTTTGCTTCATGGTTGTTCTCACAAGTAGACTACAATTAGGCAATCGAGCAAGTGTCGATGCCCTCTTGGACAAAACATCGTTAACAAATAACTCTACTTAAGTTTGTTCCTATGTTCATGTTACTAGTATCTTCTTTCCTTTTATGTGAGTTTGGGCAGCTATTCAATGAATCACCATCTAAGGCAAACACAAGGAATACTTTCCTTACTCTAAAACACTACACAACTAGAAGAAAAGTAGAGAATAATAGTATAATATTCAATTACAATAAATAAAACCCTTATTCTAGCATGATATTCGATTCTTGATAAATAAAAAAGCATATCACTAGTAAATATTCAATTGCAATAAATAAAACCCTAAACTAGCATGATATTCGATTGCAATAAATAAAAACCTTAATCTATACTTCCATCCCCTGGTCTGGGCAATGGAACTACTAACTAAAAACATAAAGAACTAACCTGATTGAAGAACACCATGAACCAAAAGAATCAACAAACCCTAAGCACCGGCTTCATCTTCTCCCTCGAATGAGAAGATTAGTCTTCCATAAAGAAGGAAGAACACGAAGAAGAAGAGTCGAAGAACATAAGACTAGAAAGACTAATTTATTAAAACTTAACTAGTTAAAACCGATTTTTTATTATTAATCTCTCTCTACCTCAAGTTCTGGAGACAATAGTATAAGTGAATTGGCAAATTACATGAGGCACTTAGGTCCTCTATTTATAGAGGTTACAACGAGCTCTAGAAGCATTTCAAACCGTCATTTGTTTCCTAATACAAATAGACTTCTTTCAGAGTCCAACTTCATCTCTAAAACTGAGAAGGAATTGGCTACAGTGTCGATTCATGCGTCTGGACGCACTATTCATCTCCTCGATCGCCTGATCCATCGCGCCCTAGACGCGTTAGCCCCGATTTTTGTCTCTTCGCTCTATCCTTCCTACTATCCTCTCATTAGGGCTTTGGTCCAAGCTACAAATCATTTGGCCTTGGGCTTCCAAATAGGCTTTAAAATAGGTCCAAGTTGCATCTTTAATAGGTCCAATTCCTTGGCCTTCTCCATGATTGTCCACGGGCTTCTCATGTGATCCTTAATGCTCCGAATTGCTCCGTTTTACCCTTTTTTCTCTAATATTTTACAAAAATCTCTTTTTCACCTGTAGAATCTTAAAACATAACTTACAAACATTATTAGTCCACTAAGATAGCTAAACAAGAGGCATAATCGAGGGTTAAATAGCACTTTTTGAGCACTTATCAGGTTGCTCCTTCTCGCATATTTAACTTATGGGAGCATATCTGAGGGTCGATACCAGGAAGATCAGCCATCGACCAAGCAAATACCTCTTTATTTTTCTTTAGAAACTCGATTAAATCACTCTTGATTTCTGAACTCATCTCTGTTCCAATGAAAGTGAAGCAACTTTCATTGTCTTGTCTGATATTGATCTTTTGCACTTCTTCCATTGTCTTACGTAGGATTATCTCGGGCTCTATCTTCATCTCCGACGTGAATCTAAAATCCTCCTGATGGTTTTTGCTATCAGATTTTAGAGATGAACTTTCCATTAATTGCTATCTAGCGACTTCCGAGACGCCCCCAGTGTCCACTTTCTCCCCTTTCATCATACCCTTTACCGTAACAAAATTGCATTTCTCAGATTCTGACTGGTCACCTCTTATCTCATGTGGCCCATATGCTGTCGGAAATCTGATCACTTGATAAAAAGTACTCGGAACTGCTCTCATAGCATGTATCCATTTTCTTCCCAAAATAACATTATGATTTGAATGATGCTTTATGACTATAAATTTAGTCATAATAGTTTGTGGGCATGCCCTTACTGGCAACTTGATTTCCCCCGCTGGTCTTGTTGAGGTTCCATTGAAACCAAACAGATTAAACTGTGGTTCTTTTAAATGGGATTCATCAAATCTGATGCCTGTATATGCTTTCCAAAACAGAATATTGACGGAACTACCACAATCCACCCCAAAATCTTTTGCACATCATATCCTGATATTCTTAATGTAATCAACAGAGCATTATCGTGAGGTAACATTACCTTTGACAAATCGTCAGGTACAAAATAGCTCCAGGTATACTTGCCGATATGAGAGCAGGGTCTACTGGTATCGGCTCCACATTTACTTCCAAAGACCTCCTCGACGCCGATATCTTTCGAATTTTATCCCTTATGATTTTCTTCTGTGGGATAACCCCCTTATATATCATATTAATCACCCCTAACGGCTTATCATTCATCACCACCGCTAACTCTGGTCTAGCATCAGCTCTAAACTCCCTGAGTTTTCCATCTCTCATTAATCGATCTACTTCCCTGAGCAATTGAAGACACTTGTTCGTCTCATGATTCTTTACCTTGTGAAAATTACAGAAAGGTCTATCTTCTATCTCCCGAGGCTTGTGAGTCGGATGTTGGAAATAAGGCTCTTTCCCAACCCTCCTCAAGATATCTTCCAATGTAGTATTAATAGGGACATAATTGGATGGATCCAACTCCTCTCTTAATGACCTTTCAAAAAAAAAATTCTGTGAAGGTTAACCCTCAGATTTCGAATAAAACTCATTCAACTTCCTCTTATCGGATTTATGATGGGTCTCTTCTTTTGCCGAGTTGATTGCCTCAGACACTTGTAACACCGATTGAACTAAAGCTGATAGAACACCCTCTTCAACTTGCACATCTTTCTCGATTTTATCATAGAGCTCTCTTAGAGTCTTAATATCCTTTTGAAGCATATAGTTATGCATATCGGATGCAGGAATGAGCCCTGTTTGAAATGCCATTACTGATGTCATCTCTGACTCATCCAAATGTTCTACTAATCAAGGCTTCGCCTTTGAATCGCGACAAGAAACCTTTCAGAGATTCCTTCTTTCCTTGCTTCAGTTGGAACAAAGCCGACACCTGCTTTGGTTTCACCCGCTGATGCCCATAATTGGTCAGAAATTTTTCTTCAATCTCCATATAACATGATATTGATCCCTCTTGTAAAGAACAGAACCACTTTAATGTTTTCCCCTTTAGAGTTGAAGAAAAGGACTTGCATAACAATGAATCCAGATATGTAGTTCCCTTATATATCGAGAACTGATGCCAGTATGCAAAGAGATGGTCCATCGGATCTGATGAGCCATCATATTGAGTGAATTTAGGCAGTTTAAACTTTGGCAGAACAGGCATCATTTCGATACTTTGATGTATTGGATTCTTACTAACATCATCCGCTAACTTCCTTATTGACGCTGAAGTCTTCTCAAGTACTTGATTTCCCAATTGTTTTAACATCATTTCTTGTATCATTTCTTTAGTGATGGGCTGTGGTATCGGCATTTCAGTTACTGGCGATACTTCTGCCCCTTTCTCATTTTTTTATTAATGCTTTTCCCCTATCATGACTACCCAATTTCGAACTACATTCCTCCTTTTCTTCCTCCTAAAATCCCTAACCACATTACTTGGACCTCCTTTATTCAACCCTGATTCTCCTTTCTTCATTTCTTGATTCTCCTTTATTAAAATAGCATTCTGCCTTTCTACTTCTTTCAATCTTTTCAACATTTTCTGAAGCGACACCTCCACATTCATATTTGTTTCCATCTCCCTTTGACTTACTGAAGCTCTTATGTTTCTTGTATCCAACTGATTATCATTCTCCATTCTTTTGTTGTTTGCTTTCTTCTTTGGAGCCATTATGACCGAACTCATCATCTTCTATCACCCTTCTTTCACTCAAATCTGTAGAAACCTTTGGATTCTGGATCTTAGAAAAAAAAAATTGAAATTTTCTTATTCTAGATACACAGACGGAGCCAATGTGATTGCCAAGAACACACAATCCTAACTAATGCTCTCAACTCACACAACTTATGATGTAGTTATGAATGAAAGATTTCTAAGAATTGAAGAAAAGTGATGTGTTTATTGATTGATGATAGAATTTGTTACAATTTCTCTCTGGTTCACTCTTTCTCTCATGTTTATACAGTTTTTTGTGATCTGAATTGAATGAATCATTTCTTCTTCATCCAGCCTTTTTATAGTTTTCCCAAATACCTTTGACCCAACTACCTTTCGCCACATGTTCTCCCTCTTTCTATTCATTTTCTCACCTTATGCCTGCAAAACATTTCAAATATCCATGACATCTATCGAGATATTGGCCCTTATGCCAATATCTCAAGTTTTAAAGTACTGAAAGAAAATATATCTATGTGTACGATATTTGCCCACTACAACTTCTAGCACCAACCTACTACATATATACTTGAATATTTTGGTGCTGCAACCGTGCAAATTAAAACTAGATTATCCATTATCCAATACATATAAATAAAATGATTTGTTTGCTATGTTGATAGGCATGTAAGGCATAAAGACAAGGTAAAAGAGTGAGATCTTCAATGACCTTAAGGGAGATATGATGAAAGAAGCATAACAATAGGAATAAGATATATCATTTGATTAATATTTGGCCGTTTGCAAAGAAAAAGATACTGAAAGATGCATGCATGCTTTCATTGCAATTAAGAATATCAGTTCCGATCCGCATGCTATAAAGATATTGAGAAAAGGCCGGGTATGGTTCTAGATTATGTGCGCGGTGATGGAATTGCTAAATCATGTTATTTGTATTACTAAAATTAACCATGGACTGTGACTTTCTTTGCAAGGAAATCTCATCAGTCTTTTAATGGACCTGATCGAGTTGGGCGATAAACACGTTGAAACGAAGAACTTGCCCATGACCTCCCACCATGGGCTATGTGAAAAGGCCCAAAACAAAAACCATAGAATGAAGCAGAAATAATTCATTTCCAAGTTTCCAAGAATAAAGACATCGGCCACTCCAAGCGGAGAAAGAAAAGGAGTTAAAATATATAAATATAATAAAAACAGTCGTCTTCTCGTTGAATCCGGATTGTTATTATTATTCTGTTTCTCAGAGAGAGAGAGAGAGAGAGAGAGAGATTTTTTCTCTCTGAGAAATAATTTCTGGCCGACTCAGATGGATAATATGTTTAGTAAGCTTCGTAACCTGGATGCTTATCCCAAAATAAACGAAGACTTTTATAGCCGAACTCTTTCTGGTGGTGTAATTACAATCGTCTCTTCTATCGTTATGCTATTGCTTTTCATCTCTGAGCTAAGTATGTTTTTTTTTTTTTTTTTTTTATGCTTAGGGTTTTGACTTTTGAGAATTGTATTTTTTTTTTATTAATAAAGTGGATTATTTATTTTGTAGGATTATATCTTCACGCAGTTACTGACACACAGCTTGTAGTAGATACGTCTAGAGGAGAAACTCTTCGGATCAATGTGAGTCAAGTGTCAGATATTCCAAGATTCAAATTTATGCATTATTAATTAACCTGTCATTTTTCTTTGTTTGCGCGTCCAGTTTGATGTTACTTTTCCTGCCCTTCCATGTTCCATACTCAGCATCGATGCTATGGATATCAGTGGGGAGCAACACCTTGATGTAGTATGTACCACAAATTCTTGCGTCTTGTATCTTTTTCCTTTTTGGTGATTAATTTTCAAGGATTCTTTGCATGCAGAGACATGATATAATTAAGAAGAGGATAGATGTTCACGGCAATGTTATTGAGACGAGGCAGGATGGTATTGGTGGACCCAAGGTAGCCTGATCATATTTGTCTTTCCTGTGTGATAAAATAGATCACTAGAAGGGGATGGTGTTTCCCATTGTTAAAACCTCTCTTCAGAGGGTATTAAATGCAGGTGTGATTTCTGTGAGATGTTCTCTGAGGTGAGAAGATCATCTTCACAATGAAGTTAAAAACTCTTCTTGTGGCCCCTGTTGAGGGGTGTTAACTCATTATTAGCCTATTAACCTGGCCCCTTTGTTATTCTTGTAGTTGTTAACGTTAATGTTGTTTTTCTTCTTATTATTATTAGTATTGTGCTCATCCTTCACTCATGCACGATCTTTTTTACTGCAGATTGAGAAGCCTTTACAGAGACATGGTGGCAGGCTTGAACACAATGAGACGTACTGCGGTTCATGTTATGGTGCTGAAGCGGTATACTCTTCTGTCTACCATTTGCATCCTTCTGCTCATATGTCAAAACGGCGAATACTTACGTTCACAGTGAAAATTTAAGTTGCTGTATGATATTATTGCTGAACCCAGTCACCACTAGGGATTGTGAAAACTTAAAAAACACATACAAGTGGATTTTGTTGGTGTAGGAGAGTCTAGTTATCTTTAAAAAGGCGATAATGTTAGATACAGTAGAACCTCTTTAATTTAATACGCAATAAATTAATTATCGTGCTTAAATAATAAAATTTGTTGGTCCCAACTTGGGCCAATGGACTAAATTAATAACTTCATGAAATTTATGCTTGGCATATTTCCCTTTGTGAAAGTCATATGGAAACTGCATTAGGAAGCATTTATGCTCTATGCTAAGAAACCTATGCGGGACTAATGCTTATTGAAAAACAACTTCTTGCATAACACATGCACTAAAATTGCATTTTTAGTTAAAAACATATGTAGTACAATGTATGAATGAAACTGGAGTCAGTTTGTCTGACATTTCATCATTAGGATTGACACGATAATGTGTATCTCCTCATAATGAACATGAATTGATTTTTGTTATCTTTATTGTTTTTAGATCTTAAACTGATTACATTATTCTTTTCAAGAAAAAGCATTATGTTGCCATTAAGTGTGATTCTTATTGGCTGATTCCATCTATCTCCCCTGTTCAATAACCATGTTGTAGTCAGATGAAGACTGTTGTAATTCATGTGAAGAAGTTCGTGAAGCGTACCGAAAGAAAGGTTGGGGGATGTCAAATCCGGATCTAATTGACCAGGTTTGTGTAAATTGCTATCTTTGTTATCATATCCAATTAGACATGCATGTATATCATTTTTGAAGCTCCAAGGTCGTCTCACATAGGACATATATATGTATTTCGGAAAATTAAATTTCTGGTAGTTATTCTCTTAATTGTTAAGAGGAAGGAGATTAGATGGGCTTTATGCATAGGGGAGATAAACCACCTCCTAGTGAGAAGGCTAAGAGGGACCTATCAAATAGCACAATTGGAAACAAGCCTCAAATACAAGAATCGCTTTGCAATGCTAGTTCATAAGATCTAACATCTTGTGCTGGACGGTCTAGACTGACTCCACTGTGGGTTTGGCTTTGGCATTTAAACTCTCGGGTTGGGCTTGGTTTGGGACTATTGTAAACCTAACAGGCGGTATGGTATGCCTGATCCCACACATTTTGATTCCTAGGATCGTGTATCTGACTTCTCCTTTTATCATCCTATTCAATTCTAACTCTCTATTTTCTAATTTAGGCCTGAGCTCGGTTAGCAAATTTTAGTAATTGTACCTTCCTGATTTACGTTCGTGAATTTTTTATAGTGCAAAAGAGAAGGATTCCTCCAGAAAATCAAAGATGAAGTAGGTGAAGGATGCAATGTGTACGGATCCTTGGAAGTTAATAAGGTGGCTGGAAATTTTCATTTTGCACCTGGAAAGAGCTTCCAACAGTCCGGTGTTCATGTACATGATTTACTGGCTTTTCAACAGGATAGTTTCAATGTAAGATACAGCACTATTACATCATTACATGCCATTTTTGTTTTTTCTTATAGTTGAAGGCGGCAATAAACCTAATATATTATTTGGAGGCATTTGTCCACTGTTAAGCTTCCCGATTAAAATGTCGTGTTAAGTGTTAACAAGTGTGCAAAGTATCTGTACCAATTAAAATGCCTGAAATCTTGGCTTATTGTGAAAATTCAACGACTGTCGCCTGTCGGCAGATTGCAACATATGAGAAGGGAAATTGATACCGGCAGATTGCAACACATAAAATGCTGACACACGATATGCTTTGCGACATTTTGTACAAAGGCATTAACTATCTAGTTCTCATCCGGTTTGGACCACTTTATTCACAATTTGTTTACATGATTCCAGATAAGTCACAAAATCAATAGGTTGACGTTCGGAGAGTATTTCCCTGGTGTTGTGAATCCTCTTGATGGGTAATTATTTCCTCTCTCCTGATGAATCGATTAAACACCTGGATTCTCTTTTTGACATAGTATTCCAATGGCATAAACTTTCAGGGTGAAATGGGTGCAAGAAACACCACATGGCATGTACCAGTATTTCATCAAGGTAAATTTTTTCATGGCAACTACTGTCATTTCTGTGTAACTTTGCTCTCTCAATTTATCTAGGAATGGAAGCTAAGATGTTTTATTTTTTATATTATGTACGAGTAATTGTTTCAGTAGCAGAAAGACATTTCGAAGGGTGTGAGAAGAACAGAAATATGAAAAGCATAAAACTGTCAACAATTTTTTATTTCCTCCAAGTGAAAGTGTAATGAATGTAGTTAGCACCATTGGTGATGAGTTGTTAATAGCTCATTAGAGCTCCTTTCTTCAAGCTTCCTTTACAATCTCACAGATATTATGTCTAAATAGGGAAAATATCATACGCTACTCCCTTTTTCCAATGCTGTGTGACTGATAAAAAATTATGTTTCAGTAGCAGAAAGGCATTTTGAAAGGTGTGAGAAGAAAAGAAGTATGAAAAGCATAAAACTGTCAACAAATTTTTATTTCCTCAAGTGAAAGTGTAATGACTGTTGTTAGCACCATTGGTGACGAGTTGCTAAGAGCTCATTAGAGTTCCTTTCTTCGAGTTCCTCTAAGTGAAAATATCATACAGTACTCCCTTTTTCCAATGTTGTGGATTTAAAAGTCATGCTGTAATGAGCATTAACAAATCAGGATAAGTTTATAGATTTTAGTTTTCATGTGCTAATTGAGGACATACTAATTTTTCCTGTTTTTCTGGGTCTTTATTGTTGTTTAATATTTTTCAGATGTAGGGACTAGGAAGTAGTTGGTAGCACCCTTCTTAGGAATGGTGATGTTTACTTGACGTTCATGTCTATTATGCAGGTTGTTCCGACTGTATACACCGACATAAGAGGACACACTATCCAGACAAATCAGGTGAGCAAGGCATAAAGAGTTTTATCCCTCTTCTCTCTGATATTATATATATGTTAAATCATCACCCATTCCTTTGCACTCGTTTGTGCAGTTCTCAGTAACAGAACATTTTAGGAACGCAGAATTTGGTCGCCCTCAAGCTCTCCCTGGAGTTTTCTTCTTTTATGACCTTTCTCCAATTAAGGTAAGTGGTGTCTATCTATATGCTTCCTAGGACAAATATTTTAGAAGGTTGGGTATTGGGATTCCGACCTTCATTTGCAAAGGCTTCGTGGTTAAAGTTAGGATAGGGTCTATCAAAATAAGATAGAATGAAAACGAACATGGTTATTCACTTTAAAGTAACTAGTACACTGGCACATGGCAGTCGCCACGTGATTCTTGTAAGGTGAACAAAAAGAGAGAAACCGCGTACACCTAAAGCCTAGTGGCAATCTCGCAATTGTATGTAAAATCGAGGGCAATGCGGTTAGTGGTTTGGACAGGGCAGCACAAAAAGCCAAATTTCGGGTAGTGGCAATATCGTAATTGCTTGCAAAATTGAAGGCAATGTGCTAAATCGAGGGAGAAACGTCTGAATTTCACTGTAGAAATTGACAGTTTTACCCCTCCCTCATCTATGTTATTACATAATATCCTTTTGACCGTAATTGTAATAATGGAACCCATATAGGGGTATAACTGGAAAAGGTCACTGTTCACCGAAGCATTCTCTTTATAGTAGTAAGATTACAACTTTAGAAGGCAATTATGCACTATACAAGTTTACGACTTTAATATAAAATTTCTTGTTCAGTACTGAAAATAATAACAATTACTAGACAATCATGCACTGTATGTTGAAACAGTTATTTTGCATTACTTTGGTTGTACAACAGTACAAGTACGGAGAGGGAAAAGCATGTCCCTCATCCGTACCACTTCTTTACCATGGTAAACAAGTCCTGTGTTAGTCGTTACCCAAAAGAATGGAAGTTGTTGAACAAACCTGACAACATATTTTCATTAAAGTCCGTACCAGATACAACACACGGACATATTGAAGGTTATATACCTCAATTTTGGTATTCCACTATGTCAGACGCTTGTATCCCTGTCCGATACAGATACATGTACGTGTCAATCTTACTTGGGTTTTGGCACATGGTGTGTATAATTTCAACAACATTTGTTATCAATAACTCTGGTATTACTGTGCTGCAGGTGACTTTTGCAGAAGAACATATTTCATTCTTACACTTTCTGACAAATGTCTGTGCTATAGTTGGAGGTAATGCGATCAATTCTTTTTGTACTATTACCAAAGAATGAAGCCATCACCTCCCAATTTGTGTCTTTGTTTCATAGTTGAGACACAATGACGGAAACAAAACTTGTATATATTTGTTTGTGGCTACTTCCTTAGAGCCACTCCTTTGAAAAAGTGGACCTACACCACGAATTAAGGGCTGATTTTTTTTGTGGAGATGGTCTTCTCAAGTTTCACTCATGAAGACCATCCTCACAAAAAATCAGCTCATTTCAGTATGCAGGGTTAGGTTCTTCTCCTAATGGGAGGAAACTATAACAATTAAAGGGTATCACTTTTCCAAGCATAGAGGACCAAACTTTTTTTTATATCTTAATTGAAAGACACCATCACCCTTGTCAACATAGCTGATGAGTAATGATACAAAATATGCAAAATAAGGAATATGGAAAGTTTATTTTTTGGGTTAACTAGTATTACCCCCCTACTAGATGAGCCAATTAGGATTTCCCCCCACTAGATGGGGAAATTAGGGTCTCCCCCCAAAGTACACACAAAAAAAAAAAGTTAGCTTGGGTTGACCGTGTTTTTTTTGTGTGTATTTGAGGGGGGGGAGGGGGTGGGTGTACTCGTTAACCCTTTATTTTTTCAGAAAAAAGATGAAAAATAAAGACGTGTGAAGGATCAAATGTTAATGGTTTGAAACCGTCTTTACTGAAATTCATTCCATTAATCATCTGCATCTGAGCCTATTAACTTCGGCGTTTTCCTGTTTGCTGAGTGTTGTGTAGTATTATAATTTCTGGACCGAGATTTGAGATCTTGCAGGTCTGAGCAACATAGGATAGAAAGGGCAACTGTACTGATTGTGCCCTTTTATTTATTGGTTTAACCTTAATATTGTCTTTTATCGATTATTCTATTCAGGTGTTTTCACAGTTTCTGGAATAGTAGATTCCTTTATATATCATGGTCAAAAGGCAATCAAGAAAAAGATGGAAATTGGCAAATTTAGCTGAGGGAAGCTATCCTACCATCTTGATGGAGTTTTCTCATGGGTTATCTGAACAACTGCTTTCGCTCAAGGAATCTGTGGATGAGAATTGAAATTTGCGTGGATGGGTGTTCACTTGAGGGTTAGTGTTCTTTGTTTACAGATAAAAATCATGTCAGAAAGAATTGTTTGATGAAGTCAGTTTATTTTTTTTTTGGGCCCTCTTTAGCATGTTTGATTGGTTCACCGGTTACTGTAATCTATGAAAAGTGGATGCCAAGTATATTCTGAAAAAATAGAGAGCAGAATCCGTTGTAATTCTCAATGTGAAAGGTGTGGTTTCCCGTGGAATTCCCATGCACAGCTGCCAATAGAGGTAGAAAGTCACAATTATAGAATCGTGTCTTTTGAACTTACAATCAAAAAAGGTTGGGTTGGAAGTTGTGACTGGCCTTTTCGTTTTTTGAATGGTAGCAGTTTTCGTGAAGTGATTTAATTACTAAAACTACTAGAGACACTTGTCTACATTTTCCAAACCTTACCAATAAACTGCCGTGATAAGATGCAGTTTACAAACCATGAAACCAGATGAAATGAAGGAAGAGTAACATCACACTACTTAGCCAAATTGCATCTTAGCTTTCTTTACCCATCAATTTTATGGTGCGATGGTCCTGAGTTGTGTTCATTGGACAGTGGCATTTTGATTTTCCTATGGCATGGTGTTTCGGAATCAACTTTATGAATCTGCTTTGCATAGCACAAATGGCAAACCACATTGCCTATGGTCACAGGTTGTAAGGTTGGTACTAGTATGGTCCCTTAACTACTTTAAATTACCAAATATGAGAATGTGTCAGAACATATGTAACTTACTGATGAAGCATCTCAATTCTCAAGCATGTTTAAATTCAGAGTATGCAACATTATTATATTACTCCAACAATCCATGAGACGAATTGAGTTTCCACGATATATTACAGAATGACAAAGTGAGTAATTGAGTTTCCACAAGCTTTATTTGAAACTAGTTAAAGTCAAATTGAACCAGTTTTAAGGAGACATGATTTTAACAGTGAAAGAAATATAAAAGTGCACTATCAATTAAATTACATTGGTAACGCAAAGTAATTAAGTAAACCCCAGAGTTATAGCATATAATTACAACTGTTAGCCCTCTTGTGTCTAGGTAGAAATAATTAATTCTGCATGTAGTATACATCAAACTTTAGCTGCTCAAGAAGATTTTCTTTCTTATTTTACAATCTTCATGGCATAGATTTGACATCCTCGAGCAATATGATGGTACGATAGATGACACAGATTTGCGGTCCCTTAGACCCCATATCCATAACTTGCATTGCTCCTGCTTATACTTCTGCAATCTGAGTCAACCTGATTCACAATTTCACACAACTCCAAAAGGTCTTATGTGACATCGTTTAGAGAGAAAAATATAGCAACTTCCTTAGCAGTAAAAGATCAATGCAAGTGAGTTATCCTGGTCCCAATATAACATTCACTCCCCTATAAAACACCCTGATCTGTACTCTCAATTGCCCCATCTATTAGATATGAGACGGGTAAACTACTGCAAGGAAGAGAAAATTAGAGGTATGTCATTACACCAAAGTCTATTGGCTGAAACAAATGTTTCATTTTTGCAAAATTCTATTTAACTTCTTCAAAGTCCCAGTGAAAGAAAAACCAATTCAACTCAATTGACAAATTATGAAACATAAAAAAAAAAAGTTAGACCATATCCATGGTTGGTTATTAGTAAGATGCATAAACTTCACAGAATTATTGCTTAATTAAGCTTTGGATAAAAAATACTTAAACTAAATAAAATTTCATCTCATGGCATGTCGTTTACCTATATATTTATTTCTTTAGATATTGATTGTGTTACAGAAGAACTAAAGATCTTAAACACTTATAATGTGTCAACAACATCAGTTGGGTGCACTGAAGCATATATTATAGACCTTCCTACAAAAACTGGGTTACCACATTGGACATACTATCAACAGTAATGTTGTCAATGTATGCCTCATGTCCCATTGAAATACTGTGTTAGCTCTACCAATAGATGGAGCCTGCCACCTGCGTTAGAAAAATCGGCACTATCCACACCACAAGCCCACAACCAACAGACAATGGATCCAAGAATTAAAAGTAAAACAAATAAAGAGCAAACAATAAAAGTCAAGTGAAACAATTCTGTAAAGCCCATGAAAGAGAGCAAGACAGTGTTTCTACTTCTTTAATGGAGAGATTAGAATGCATAGAGGAAGTGGAATTCTGAAAGTACGCAATGAATCTATTAATCTTTGGTAAAACACCATATGAAACAGCGTTGCAGTGGAAAACCCCTCAACAACGTAATTGTACGTTCAAGTTGAACAATAGATCAAAGAGTTGCCTTTGTCGATACATCAAGCAATGGAAGGATTCTACGGCAGCTAATGAGATTCTAAAAAATGTACACTTTCAAAGTTTCAAAAAGTCTAACACAATGTCATCAACTAAAAGAGTTTGAAGTTCTGATTAACTAACCATTAACACATCTCAGTACCGCAACCACAACCCCTGAAAATCATCATTTCAAGCAATATACTCAATCAGGCATAACTTCACAACTATTACCTATACACGAAAACGGATTAGTTAGATGCAGCGATATCTAGGGATGTAAATATTAACCATGGGGACGGAGATCCATAGGGACCCGACCATAATGGCGGGTGCTAAATAGGGATGGGGCAGGTATGGGGAATTCCCGACTCCTTCCAAGTGGGTATGGGGCGGGTACGGGGATTGGGGTCTCCTACCCGACCCTGCCCCAATTAAGTATGTATTGTATATAATTTACATATATTATTTATATGATTTACATTTAATAAAATGTTGCAAGAGAATAAATTAAACTCAATACCTCATTCTTAAAACCATGACCATTTCCCCCTAGACTAATCCAAAATCTATGAAAGGTCTTTAATATAAAGAAGAAAAATATTTTAGTTACATGATTATAAGTACAAAATTTTCTTTTGATAAGTTAGTTAATGAGGGTGGGGCAGGTATGAGGATCCGGTACCCGTTTGGTGGGATAGGTATGGAAAATTCCCGATTACCTCTAGAGTGGGGATGGGGCGGGTATGGAGAGTGAAATTGAAGTTGGGGATAGAGATGGCAAACCCGCCTCATTTACATCCCTAGCTATATCATTGCATTTCGTCCATAACCTAAAAACTTAAGTTATCCTTTCTTTTGATCATTTAAAATAGGGACAAAAATAATTTCGACATGTTGATGCTTTACGCCAAAAACCATTCTTGAACTGACATTCACAGATCACAAAATGTACACTAAGAAGATGATCATTTCCTGTTGATGCCCGAAAAGAAACCAATTGTTAATAAAAAGAAATGAGCATCTTTAGTAAGAAAAAATTGCACCACTAAACGAGAAGCAAAACTATTACATGAGGATGAAGGTGCTTAAATGGCATAATGGTGCTTAACTGGCAAAACAAATACTTAACTATTGATCTTAGCTAATGGTACTAATCTTTAGTTGAAGCGAACATCACTAAACTCGAACCATTCAACTCTAAAACTGTAAGAGCTTGTAAGAGCTCAATTATTGCAAACAGTCAACAAAACTAAATCTCTACTTAAAATACTCACTATTTAGTAAACTATTTATGCTAAACCCTATAACAACAAAGTTCGTAGTGTTACAAAGGAATAACTTAGCAGTTTAGATGCATTTAAGTTACTAAACTTTGGTACCACTGAGGAGCTTAGCAGCGTCTTACACAAACAAAACAACGTTAAAAGAGCTACCTCATGTCAACAAACACCCGCCAAGGTTGTCACCAATTGTGCTTATTGAAGCATACATATTGAACTCTTATCTCAGCCATAAGATCAAACTAAAAGATGAATGCCCTTAGTTGGAGCTTCTAAATCACAAATTCTAACTGTAGGGAACCTCATAACAAACTTCTACTTAAGTTTTAGTTAATAGATATATTAAAAGCGGAAACATAAATCCTCTTTCAATAAATTCATAAAGGCAACTGACATTATGTGAATAAATAAAGAAAATAAATAGTAATTTTTATACACAAAATATAGATAGTCTTAGTTCTGGCATATTTTTTTTTTTTTCTTAAAAAAGGTAGGCAAGAAAGTGATTTTTAATATACAGGAAACATAATTGGCTTATTTGCAGCAAAAAATAATCTGAATTCAGCACCAAATTGTTAAATATATCATTAACTAACATGACTACACATATGCTACTGGCTGTTGAACTCTGGGCAGTTTAAGCGCCTATTAATCGCCGTTTAATCGGCCCATAAGTGATATGCGCCACTCGACCGATCGGAACCAAAAAAAAATTAGAGGTCTGAGCGGGTGCCACAAAATCACCCGATTTGTGGCACTTAATCGGCCGATTTCTGATAAATCAGCATAACAAAAGCGCCGCTTAATAGTTTGTGTATTTGTTTTTTAAATTTAAGTCCACAAAAAAACCCAAAACAGAAAAACCCACAAATCCATATTAAAAATTAAGCGGGATCATGCAAAGGGTATGATATCAGTTTATTTTATGAGATTAAATTTATGTGTCAATGATATTTATCATTGCAATATAAATTCATCAAGTGGTATACTGAACGAAGGGGGAAAAAAATTCAACAAACTAATCTTGTCCAAATATTTGATAATTGGACAAATTTAACAAAATTATCTTGTCCAACAACCTGAAATTTGATACATTAAACAGTTTACGAGCTATTCACTTTGATGTATTAAGATTATACGACATATGTATTATAGATTAACTAAAGAGATTAATTCCGATTAATCCCCAATTAATTATAATTAGTAGGATTAATCACTATAAGCTCTTTGAGCGACTTGCTCTCGATTAGGACTTAAACTGCACAGGTTGAACTTAATTAACTGATATTTACAAGAAGTAGATCTCTGGAATTGTTGAACTTAATTAACTGATATTTACAAAAAATATATCTCAGGAATTGTGAAAATGTCAGTAAAGAGGTCTTCTGCCAAAACGTATATGCATTATATTACATAAGATCAGGTGAAAATCTATTTAAACACAAAAGCTTAATATAGAAAATCATTTAAAATTGCCACCGCAACAGATTGATAATGAGAATTTCTAATCCATTACCACTTATATGAAAAAAGATGAGACAAAGTAGGAATCAAATTCTTGCTTCATTAATGTGCACCCAAATAAAACCATCATCTACCTGCTTCACATTCAAACGAATTTAACTAATGCTAGAATAGAATATAGGAGATAATGAACACAACTCAACTAAATCACACACTCTTTCATCAATTGTAGATTAAATCACACACTCTTTCATCAATTGTAGATTTAAAGTGCCTTCTTAGAAATCTCTATTGGTATTACTGGTAAACACGCATTTGTCACTTAATGCTACTACTTTTCGTTGCTGCCTCTTGTTTGGTTCTCAGTGCCACTGCATTAACCTGAAACAAAGAGCACAATCTTTATATTACCTATTTCGAAGAGTAGTAAACAGCGAAGAAAACGAAACAATCGAATAAAACAACAACTCAAGAAAGTTTTGAAGAAGAGGCTCCCAAAGATTTTCGTGGCTGGGCACTTAAACTAAAAAAGTTTTCGTACACTAAAGAGAATACAATTGATAATAATATTATACAATCAATTTTTTTTTTTTTTGCTAAGTGGGCCGATTGCATTGATATATTGAAATATACATAAGTACATTACACATCAGGTAATTAGTTGAAGGGGAGGACTGCATCATTGTAAATAGCATATTTTCCCTAGGTAGGTCCTATATACATTTACCAATCATATGCACAACACCCCTGGGATAGTTTACAAACCTATAGATTGGCATAAAATGCATTTCCCATTTGGTAACCCAATTGGGTCTCCCTTCAAACAAGAAAGTCATATTGCTAATCATTGTAAATGCATAATTTGTTGTTGTGTCAATTGATGCATTGGCTTCTCTCCAAGTGCTGGAGATCCTTAGCTCTTGTATTGTCTTTCTGCACTGCTTCCACCTCTGTTGCATCTACCATGGTAACATATATGAGTTAAGTGCTTGTACCGCTGCACCATAATTAGATTCTACCCAGAGTTTCCTTCATCCCCTTGCCACTGCCGTTTCTACACTCTCAAATCAATTCAAACGCATCACCTGAGAAGACTTTTAAGCCATCAAAGTGCTTTCAGAGGCCTCTTTCCACGCAGCCCCTATTCCAAACTCAACCAAAAACATATGAAAATCACCCCTTCTTGAAAATAATATCAAAATCTAATGCTCTCAGAACATGAATTTCACAAAAAAAAACGATTTAACCTTGATATGATCTAGTGTTTCTCCCCGTCTCTTTCTATTTTGTACAGGAAGGTAATGAAAAGTTTTGATAGGGTTATCCCTTTCTAAAGTCCTACTGAAATTTCAGAATGCACAAACTGAAATTTTGGGCTGCCCTTCTTAAATCTAGCGAGATGATTAATTTTTCACCAAATAGTTGAGCGGGAATGAACCTTGAGAAAGCTCAATTTTTCACATTCACATTACGACGCCCAATGGTTAGACTATGATGGCTAACCGCCATTCTTATTTTACGTAGGCTAATGACCGTCGTTTAATCCCAGTTATGGCTGTCGTTTTTTGACCAATTTGGTGTAGTGAACGCTCTCAGAAATATATATTCTCAACAGCAAAATCTGAACCAAACCGAAAAATGGCCGGATAAGTAATCTGCTTAAGTTCAAGTTCGTTATTTATGGGGTTCTCTTAGAGTAGTGCTACACAAACCTACTTTTTAGACTTACTATTGCGACTCACTATTTGGATAATGTTGGTTTGCATTGCAATACACACGGACACGTATCTCTATGTAAATCAATGATTAGGACTTTTGACACATCAGTAGGTTTAAATAGTAGGTTAAATAAGTGGATCGGTGTAACATTACTGAGCTGGTTCTCTTATTTCTCTCTTGTTTTTTCTTTTTAAGTTTAAGGCGCATGAAAACAATATGAATAGAGTAATGGGGTGTACTTGATATGATAATCTAAGTTTGGAAGAAGAACTAGGAACTCCACGAATTCAGAAAAACCCCACGAATTCAATTTTGTAACTGAAGCATAATCTGAGAAGAAGAAAAAAAATTGGAACATAATGGGTACTGAAGTGAATTTAGAGTGCATAAATTCAATTCAATTCATAATCATCCGGCTATAAGAATTCAATTGGTTTGGGTACTGAATTGTGTGCACATGGATGAATTGTATGCCGAGATGAATGCATAGGAAAGAAAATTGACCAATTGATCAAATAATTAATAAGTTGATGAAACAATCAACCAATCAAGAGAATGACTTAGAGACTTGAAAGTAACAACCATACCTGATTTACTGATTTAGAGAAAGAGATCAATTGTTTTCTTATAGAATCTCTTCTTAAAAAAAAAAAACAAAGAACAAACAAAAACAAAATCAAATAGCAATAGAGATTTTTTTAGGCAGAAGAAAATGGGGTTTCTTCCCTTCGTACTCTCCCTCTAGCCGTTTCATTTTTCCATTTTTTATTAATTGTCTAATTAAATTAATTAAATGCATCTTTAAGTGCTAATTAATTCTATTTATGATCAGCGTACAATTAAAATGATGGCGTGTATTTGGTTGCTGACTTGAACTGACAGAAAAGTCCTATCTAAATGTGTTTTATATTCTTTGAATTTAAGGGTATAAACAGAAGTGAAAACCGAAATTACCGCAGTAGTCCATTTTAAAGGCATGCATTGAACTATTTCTTTTAATATTTGATCAAGGGGATTTTGAAATAGAAAAAAAAGATGGATCCAATTTAAAAGGCCAGATTAATTATAGTGTACTCTACTAATAGAGATAAACAGATAAGTAAAAACAAAAATGAAGTTGAATTTGTGATTTGTGATTTGTGATTTGTTAATGTGTGTACTACACTACAATCGACTTAATAACTCGAAGTTTTGAAAGAAAGGAAAGGTAATTGGTCTGAAATGGTAGTTTCTACTTTCTAACTAGTATGTCAAAAAATGTTGCTGACCAACTTGCATCTCAAAGATCAGTAATTGTGTTGATGAATAAATTTTGATTGTTATATTATTGTAGCACTTGGATATAAAAAAAACTACAAATATACCAGGGTTAACGAGTATTACCCCATTTAGATGAGCCAATTAAGATTTCCGTCTTACTATAGGAGAAATTAGGGTTTTCCCCCACCCCACACACTAGATGAGCCAATTTGATTTTTTTTTTTTTTGTATTGGGAGATCCTAATTGGCTCATCTAGTTGGGTAATGCTGGTTAACCAATATACAAACCATACAATCACAAAAAGAAAAAAAAAAGTATCCACAGAATCAGAACACGAGCACGTTGTAGATATGTCCACAAAAGTTAATATCAAGTAATTAACAAGTGGCAGATGTCTTTCATGAATGCCAACTCCAAAAATAATTCAGAAGTGCCGAAGTGGTACTAGTTGGTGAACTATTAGCTATCTAATTTGCTTGTTCATAAAGAATGATGCCCGCTTTAGTCTGTAAACAAAATATATTTAGCTCTTCCTCCTCTAAATATGCAATCTGCGCCATTATTCTCTCGCTTGAAGCACGTTTGACTAATTGAAATCCAGCCTTACTCCCTAACTGCAGTTGATCAAGTTGAGCTGTTTTCCCTTTTCTTTATCTTGTAACTAGGAGTACACTCAGGTTTTATACTTTTATGCGCAGCTGTTTAAATTGCTTCTGCTAATAGCTAGTGCATTTACGATATGTATTAACTCAACTTGAAGCAAAAGCAACTTATAGATTCATCTTTAGTCAAGAAACAAGCAAGTTGCTTGCTATCACTTTCCTTCCAAATTTTACTTGAAGTAGCTCTTTCTCTCTCTCAATCACTCAATTCAGATTCGTGGGAAACAAGATCACCTACAAACCACATCACCAATAGATGTTTTTGGACTCTTTCTGACTTGTAAAGCGAACAAAACCCCACTTGAGCCTCACCTTTCTTCACCCTAAGAGGAATCTTGAATTAAGCTTAGATGCGAGATTTCCATTTTTCATTCACACCACTTTAGATGAAAGTTGATGAGGAATCCTAGCAAAACGTATAAAACGAGAAAAAATAGAACAGTAAAACCAAAGACAAAAATTAAGCAAGAGACACAATTAAAATTGGCCCCCATCTTTATGATGATTCCTGATCCTTCCAAAAAGAGCTTTTCAGAATAATTCTTTGCATTCACACTTATATATTTTGGCCGTGTGAGCTTGTCTTTTGTATGTTGATGAGAATAAGAATAACGAGGTGGGGCGTGATGGACTGATGGTGACCACCAATTTTGTTATCTTGACGTAGATGATATCAAGATGATAATGTATATAAATTTCAGGCGCACCAACTGGTATTGGTGAGAAAGGAACCAAACATATATGGTCATAGTGTTCACATTGACAATTGCTTTTCAGCCTAAAGAAAGAAATAAGAACCTGTGTGTGGGATCAGAAGATATATGCTTTCTTTCAGTATCAGTTAACCTCACTCTGACCATAGAATGGTTAAAACTCGAAAGTTGAAGCACCAGTTTTCAAACTCCATAACATATTTACTTTCCCTAGTTTTAGCATGGCCTTTAACATTTTGACCAAAAAAACATGGTCTATAACATCTACGGTTGTCAACATATAGAGTATGAGCCGTTTGCCTCCCTAGTAGTGCTCTCTACGACTCTGCCTTCTGCCTTATTCCAGTTGGAAGGGAAGAGTATCGAATTGCATTAATCATAATAAACAACCCCTTCAAGTGTTTCACTGACTAATATAATAGACTAATAGTACAGAGGCATTTCACAATGGATCAAAAAGTTGTGTCTCTTTCTTAATGACATATGTAAGATTTGAGGGTCAGTTTAAGCATGGCGTGCATTTCTTTGAAGGATTACAAACAAACTATTTTTAAGTGGAAAGCATCATTGACCTTTTCTGAACTATGAAACGTAAGATGCATAAAGACACTAAAGTATTTAACAAATACAATTGTTTGTTGATGAAGATGCATCAACACACTAAAATAGATTGAACCATTACGTAAGAGTGCAGATGGACTATTACCAGCCAAGCAAATCCTTAACTTATAGTATTGCGTTGGGCTATCCTTGAAGTTTATGTGTACGTTCCCTTCAGCGTCCACATATTCGATCTGCCCAATGTCTTAATATTTGATGGTCGTGGGGTTCACATATTCATATATGCTATTGCTTTGTGCGCTTTTAGTGATCAGTACTCAGTAGCCAAGATAAGGCTCACATGGTATGTGCTCTGTGATTTTTGTATTGGATCTTTCAAACAAAGTGAAACAGAAAGTTAACATTATGTCTAAAGTATTTATTAGCTAGATTGATAAATGATTCCAATATTATGCCTGTTTCCTTTTTAATGAAATTCTGCAGTTCATTACTCTATTAAAAGAAAATAGAAGAGAAAATCTCCATCATACATAGTAGGTTCGCTTAGACCTTGTTGTTAAGCCCACATGGCTAGTCCATTGGCTTTACTATTACATAATTCAATACTACATCTAGAGATAAAGGAATCAAAGGTAGCTGCTAAGATCCTGATGCTATCCATTGCTGAGCTCCATTGCCAATTGAAAGTGGCTGCTCTGTCCTCCAATATGCTATGTAGTAAAGGAGAGTCCCCTTCAAGAATCACACATGTGTAACCTTGCTGCCTTCCATAGCTTGCAGCTAGTTCCGTAACCAGTAACTTCATGTTAGTTTTGGTGATTTGAGGATTTAATAACATTTCGGTACAAAATTGAAAGAATTATCAAAACGTGTTCTATGAGAATCAGGCAGAAAATTCCATACATAAAATTGCTAATGCCAAAAGAGGCACCTATGATGATACAACTCACAATACTCAAATTTACGTCGCCTGTTATTTGCAATAGAGATCGCATTATGCTCTGTCTTTCAACCTTAAGCTTTCACAGAAAATATACCCTTTTGAGACTAGTAAGTTATAGAATGAAAATGGCAAGTAATTTCGAATAACATGCCCCTCTCTAGCTAACATCAACGATAAAGCATCAGTAACTCCATAAGTCCGTAACACATGTAATGGTTTTAATGCCTTACAAGTTGTAGGTATTTTACATAATAATAATAATGAAGTAGTTAGTCTTTGTAGATACCGAAAATCCATCATCCATTCATCCCTAATTTGCATTGTGAGTTTCATCGAGAGTTTCTTGGGAGGTTCTGCACTTCTACTGAACCTCGAGACTTTTTTGGTAGGCATACATTGTTAATCCACGAATTTTTAAGGCTATTTTGTTTAACGTTTCCATATAAGCGAGTGATTTACGTAGGCATAAGATCGTCAATTTTTTTGATTTTACTTATTTGTCCCAAAAATGAAAAAATATAAAAATATAAAATGAAGGAAAAAGAAAGATCAGAATTAAAGAACGCGTATTCTCTCTATTCATCTTCTTCTCGACAAAAACCAATTACTCTCTTCATTTGATTCTTGTACAATAGTAAATATCATTTCTTTTGATTGGTGACATTCCAACAAAATGCTCTAAGTGACAATTGAACATATATATATTGTCCTGATTTAGAGTAGATGATATTACTAATATTTTGAGCATGGAGAATCAATCCATAATCTGTTTGTAGTCGTTGTTAGCCTCAAGACATGAGTGTTGCAAATGTCTAAATTTACATCAAGAATCAAGAGTTGGTTCTTAGCTCTTAAGTGTAGATAATCAAGAGGGGATGGTTTTTAGTAGTATTAATGGCTGCTCTTCATACGTAAGAAGATGTCTACGTATCCAGCACTATGTCAATGAGACTGGAATCAAGTCACACATATCTCTGAAGGGTTGCTTTTATAGTCATTGAGAATGAGCATCAAGTGCGACACGTGTACTGATGAGTACTGATGTGCAGTCGAGATAGATGACATGTGCCTATGAGAGGTGCATATATGGATAGTAGTTGTAGATCTATCTGAGCTGGCATAAGATGTAATGATGGTGTTATCCGTAATAATGGTGTATGGCTATAATGGTGCATGTATTATGGTGGAAAAGGGGTTTAAGGATAAACTGGTAATAATGACTAGTAGTAGGTGATGATGTCACGAGACGAAGTCGAGTGACGAGTCACCGATCTGCTAAGTATGCGAGTGTTGTTGAGTGTACGAGTGTTGCTGAGTGTGCGAATGTTTAGGGGTTGCGTTACGCTGAGGGAGTCGTTGTGTGTGCACATCACATAACTTATGGGATGTCCCTTACAGAGCCCTCTCTCGTTAGCACATTCTTGAAAATTGCGTGTTAATGAGAAAAAGAAAGAAAAAATGTATAAAGACCTGAAGGCACGTGATGCAACGGTTACAAAAAGTGAAGTGGGCTGGTCTGAAGTAATAACTGGTGCGGTTATGATTGTTTTGCATATGAAGAGATGATTGTGGAGCTCAAGGTGGGTACGTGGCAAACGAAACGTGGGGTAAGTGTTGTATCTACTGTAATGACGGAGGATCGTTGGATGAGAATCGTGTGGACCGTTGATTGTGTTGGTGGTATGAAAACTGGCGCTCAAAAGAGAGTAGGCAAAAGGTCGTGTTATATGGAGCGCTAATAGGTTACATCGGTTTGGGATCGAACGGTTGGGGATTGCATGGTTGTGGTATATAAGGGGAAAAGTTGGTGGATAGAGGGTTTGTTTGTTGTTTTGTAAAGAAGAAAAAAGAAAAAAACTTCTGACTATCGGTGTAGAGGACTATACTAAAGATTTAGCAGGAGTACCTTTGGCGATCTATTTTGATCTGTACAGCACCAGGTACGTTCTTAACTTTGTTTTGGTGTTTCTTTTGTTTCTTTTGGGGAGGAGTATGTTACCAAATTGCATGCACGATGAAAAAGACAAGTCCTTTTTGTCGTAGGGATTTGTAAGATGATAGGTAATTATGGGTGGATTTTTGAATGTAATTTGAATAGTAACAGTGATAGCTCTAATGTCACTTATGTGGGAGAAGAAGAGGTGTTGAGTGAGGAAGGAAGTGTCAGTTTGGAGGAAGTGATGTTGTTGGTGAAATTTGGGGGTAATGTGTCTACGAAAGAATTGTTGGATATGGAACAATCATCGTTGACCCGAGAGGAGGGTAGTGAGACTAGTGAGGATAGAACTGAATCGGACAGTCGCGCGAGTGGTTCCCAGGGAGTTGTGGGTACGTCTCTGGCTGGGAAAGTCCATCGGGCTCGAGTACTGTGGAGTCGCTGGAACAAACAGCGAATAGAGAGATGATGGGGTTAGAAAAGTTGAAGTTTAGGGTGATTGCTGACCTGCGAAAGGATTATCCAGTTTGTAGACGTCTTGAGTACGAGCTGCCAATGCAGACAGTAGTGGTGAGTACTGGGCAGATGATGGCTGGGTTGAGGATTCCTTTCACAAAGCTAACAGTTGAGTTTTTGAATTTTTGCAAGAAGAGTCCCTACCAGTTTACTAGTAATAGCTGGAGGTATATGAGGGTTTTTTATTTGTTAAATGAGACGCAAGGTTTTGGGATTACTTTGAAGGATATTTTGGAGTATATGTATGTCAAGGGGAATTGGTCAAAGGATAGGACAGTGCTGAAGTGTGCCCTGAGCTTGAGGGTGGGTGTGTTAGAGTTATGTGTTTTGCAGAGATTCCAAAGTTTACAGTGCCATCATCGCAGCGGTGTGGCAAGATAGAGGGTTTCACTAGCTTGGGAAGGGAGGAAAAGAAGCGTTTGTTGCCAGCGATTGCTGACTATTTCGACGAGTGAGGGTCGATTGTTACTCGTGAGAAGAAGGATGAGAAGAAAGATCGTGCGAAGAGCCGTAGCAGACGATCGGTGAGTTCGATAAGGGATTCAGCTGACGATATGGAGGGGGGGTGTCAGGGACAAGAGGAAGGGTGTGGCTAGTAAGGGAAGTCGTAAGAAGTCAAAACAGGCCGGGTTCGATGAAGATCGACTTTTCGAAGATAGGAGGAGCGAAGGTTGTAGACTTGACTAAAGGTGAGGGCGCTAGTGGAGTCATTAGGGCGACTGGGAGCCCTATTGTGAATGGTGGTGAAGTGTATGTTCCAACTGGGGCAAGTGAACATGGGGTGTAGGTGCCGAGTGGTGGTGGGGCTGGTGTGGAAATGGCAGTGCCTGTGCCTGCGAAGAAGGTGGCTGCTGTTAGTCATGTATCAGCTAGCGAGAGAGTGGTCCTAGTAGGGCTAGGTGCCTGCTAGGCTGCCTAAAGATAGAGAGGAAGACAATGTTGGGAATGTTGTGTTTGCGGAGGGTCGTAGGATAAGTCGTGTGAGGCACACAGACGTGGCCTATGATCGAGTGCCAATAGTGAGAGGCTTGGTTGATTTGATTATGCTGGAGGCTGACCGGAAGTTGGTGAAGAGGATGACTGTTGTAGAGTTGCGAGAGTTAAGTGCGGTGAGCGCGTACCGAGTAAGTGTTCGTTCTTCATCTATTTGTACAGGTCGCTTTGTATGTATTATGGGGTCTAACTGTTTCTCGTCTTCCTGTGTTGGTGTAGAATATGCTCTACATGCAACAGCTGGAAGTTCTTGCGTCAGTTTCGGCTTCATCTGATATGGAGAAGCAGTCAAAGTTAACTGAGATTGCTGACTTGAGGGCACGTCTCGAAGAGGTAAAAGTTGTGAATAACACTATTTGTGGGGATTTGCATGCGGCTGAAGTAGTGAAGATGCATGTGATGAAAGAGTTGGAGGAAGTGAAGTTTCAGTAGGGATCGATGTAAATGGGGCAGGTCGGGGGTGGGTTTGCCATCCTCATCCCCGTCCCCGACTTCGATTTTTTCCCCCATACCCGCCCCAATCCCTACTTGAGAGTAGTCGGGGATTCCCCATCCCCGCCCCGTATAGGTACCGGGTCCCCATACACGCCCCATTCCCCATTAACAAACTTTGAAACAAAGAAAAAAAAAATCATGAATTGTACTCATCATACTCACCTAACTAACTAATTGTACCCAAAAAATTTAGATAATTTAATAAAAACTAATAAGTTTTCACAGTAGTCTAAGTAGTAAATTAAATTTGCAAGTATAAAAACTATATTCTCGCTCAATAATATCTAAGTCTAAGTATCTAACCAATAATATCTTTCATATAACATAAAGTGGTTTCAATCTAGTGGTTTGAGGGGTACTTTTCCATAAGAGGGGTCTTGTGTTCGACTTGTATACAAGTGAAATTAAAAAAAAAAAAAAAAAACAAAACAAAAAAAAAACAAACTATATTACATACATAATTGGGTCGGGGACCCCCTTCCCCGTCCCCACCCCATCCCCACTTGAGACCAGTTAGGGATTCCCCATACCCGCCCCCATACCCATTTAGTGCCCTCCATACCCTCCCCATGGAGCCCCGTACCCATGAGTAATATTTACATCCCTAAGTTTCAGCATGGGGCTAAGAAAATGCTGCTTGAAGAGCTAAAGAAGATGTTCGAGGAGCAAACGTTAGAGCTGGAGCATTTGAAGAGGGAGCTGGGGTTCGCGAGGGGGGACAAGGGCAAGTACCAGAAGCTGGTGGAGAGGTGCATCTCCAAGTGGAATCGTCTGGCTAGCTATCTAGCGGAAGGGAAATTAGTGTCGCCACCTGGTGTGGAGATTGCGACCATTTTCCAAAGTGATGATGATGCGAGTGATGATAATGACGAAGAGGACGATCGAGGTGGTGAGGCGGAGGTGTCCTCTGTCATAGTTGCGGATGGAGTCGCTGATACGTGGAAATGGAAATCTGTAATAGACTTGAATGTTCCAATTGATGGGACAAGTGTTGGAGTGTCAACTGTGATTGAGGTGCAAGCAGCTGAAGCGGGGCAAGGAGGTAATGGCTAATGGTGATGCGGTGTTTGTTCCTTCTTGATCGTATTGTTTATTTGGCGAGTGTTGGTGAGGTTGGTGTGGCTCTAAGTAGCTTGAAACAATAGAGTATGCCTTATGTTGCTTGTCTTGCTTGTTTATTGTTCCATGGTAGAATTAGTGAGTCGTTTTCCACTGGGAGAGGTCTAGTGGGGCTCGTTGTAGGGAGCATGTGAATTAATTATTGCTTTGAATGTATACTGCAATTACTATTTTGTCTTCTTGTGATCTGCATATCATGTTAGCTTGTAATTAAGCATAAAGAATGTAAGTAGAAAAGATGACCTTGTCACTTTACCACATTTGTGGGTGAAGTGTATCTGGTCCTTCTTGGAAGTTGCTATTTTGGGAAATGGATCTGTCACTTCGGAACTTACAGTTGTTAAATGTTGGAGTTACGCTGGACTTGACTTATCAAGCCAGGTTTGCGTGGTGTCACATGAGAGGCGGTGAGCTGTCCTTGGAGAGGGGAGGGCCATAGATGGCATGTTAAGATATGAAGATCAAGATAATTAGACTTGACATATGTGGTTGAGATTCTGCACACCTTTTGTTGAAATCGTGGCCCTTGAAGCTGATGTTGATCAGAGGGTTGGGAGGTAGCGAGCTTGCCTATATAAAGTGGTGTCTGAAGTCATCGTCATTTGCGTACTTGGAGAATTTTTGCCAAACTTTGTTGCTATGTTTTCTTTGGTTGTTCTCCTGTTTTGTGTTTTGTCCGGTTGCTGTTTGGAATTCTTGGACTTGTAGTGTGACCAGTGTTGGTGAGGTAGTTGTTATAATAGTTTATTTGTAGTGTTGTTGAGAGATGAGGAAGAAAAAGAAGTGGCGTTGTGGTTATGCCAGTGGAAGTTTGTATCAGGTGGTGGGGGGTTTTTTAGGTTCCCGAGATATGGTGGTTTGTTAGTGGAAGAGGTGGTGGAGGGAATTGTTTGGCTTGATGCAGGTGGTGGTTGTGGAGGGAGAGTTGCTAATATGTAGCGGTGTTGGTAAGTGATGTTATGCTTGACCCCTACGAGGGTTGTGGTTAGGAATGGGTGGTTTTGGGAAATAATGCATCACACCAGTGGATGGTGCTACTGCATCACCCAAGGACACTCGAATCTGGTGGAGAAGGATGATTGTGAAGTTTTTGCTTCGCCAGGTCAAGTGGAGTGGTCGTGGCTGGAGGGTGCGCGGGTCCACAAGGAAGAGATTTCGGCAGGTTGCTTGGTCGATGAAGGGATGTTTTAAGCAAAGCATCCTTGATTGAGTGCCTTAGATGTCTGGCTTGCCCTGTAGTATTGGTGATCTGTATGAGGCGATTGACCATGTGCGGGGGGCAGGTGAATCTTCTGGTAGTGGTGAGACACCGTATTTCTTGCGTTTTTGGCGCCTTTGATGGGGACGATGTAACGATGCGCGGGTTCACGATGTGTGTCTCAGCTGGGTTGTCATTCCTGCTTTCCTTGGGTTGTTGGTTTGGAGCGGATCGAGTGGTTTTCTTGAGCAGTGTCAATCCCTAGGTGCTGGTGATGCTCACCTTATGCTGATTCGGAACCACTCAACTGCCACTGGATGCTGGTCGTGGGATATGTGAGTCAAGAGAAATAGAGAGGAGGCAGTCGTATGCCTTGGCCTTTCTCTTTTTCTGAAGTGTTTTCATCCCCTGGTGTTGAGAGAGACTTTGACGATGCCGATGCGTCGATGGTACTGATGATGATGCCAATGATCTAGTGGAATCTTAAGTTCAACTTTTGATCATGACGATACGAGCCTTCAATGTATGTAGGAAGTGAGGGAGTGACTTGTAATCTGAGAGATGTAAGCTGAGAGAATGACTTGTAATACGTACGAGAATTGTAATCTGAGAGATATAATCTGAGAATGTATGTTGTTATGAATAATATGAGAATTCCTTTGTCTTTTATATGTGCTTGAGAAAATAATATTTGCTTGTATACGAATGATGTAGTCGTCCAATTTGTCTGTTGTTTGTTGAGTACTTGTTGTCTCATGGTTAGCTGGTTCGACTAAACGAATGCAAAAGAAGGGGTAGCAGCCCTCAGTGTGGTGAGGAATGGTTGAGTCCCTGAGAGGTCGTTGTAGGACTTAGCACTAGATGGCCGACGAATAGCCTTAGTTAATGCGCGCGGGGGAAGACATAGGAAGTGCCTCAATAAGATGCGAGCGAGGGGGGGGGGTTTGTTTCAACATCGAATGTGAGGCATCGTTCCTTGATCGTTTTGAGGGTGTGATTTTAATCTATCCCTCAAGTGTGTAGTATTGTTTACAATGTGGTGCTTGTTAGAGCCGTTGTGGAGGCGTTAAGTGTATGGTACCAAGAGTTGGGTCGTTGGTCTTCTTGGGTTTGAGGATGTGAACAATTGAGCACATAGATTAAAATCAAACCCCTAGCGATCAAAAGTTGTTATATTTTTTTGCAATGTATCAGGCTATGCCATAAAAATGTCTATGGTAGTTAGTAAAGGTTTCATATTGTATGAGTAAAATGAAGATGAAAAAATATAGATGTTTTGCCCTGATTGACTATGACATTCCTGTATTCACTATGGCTTGACTTGGTTAGGGTTTGGCCATAATTTATACCTCAGCCATCAAATGTAGTATGTAATGGAGTACCAAGTGACGGGTCGTGGCCCTACTTGGGTTTTGTATGTATACGTTGATGAGGTCGTTGTAAGGACGCTCGGCATGTGAGTTTTGGATTTGAGTTTTTGAAGGTATAGATTAAAACCAAGTTTTCAGTAGCCAAGCATTGCAAATACTGGAGTGTAAGGTCATTGTTCATGAGAAAATAAATGCCTATAAAAAAGAAGAAAGAAAGAAAGAAAGAGAGAAAAAACTTAGTTCTTACTTCGTTGATGCTCTTGAATGAACGCCTGAATCTGGAAGTGTTTGAATGATGATCTTCATATGAGATCAAATGTGAAATGGTCCCCACAGACGGGGTGGATGGCCTTAAAGGCATCATATTGTTCTTGTAAGAATCGTAACTGATTGGCAAGTTCGGCGGTGGTGGGGGAGATGTTTCACTTTCCATCGGAAAAGTCGAGGGGAAGTGTGAAGGACTGGGGGTAGAGTTGAGTGGGTTGTCGGATTCTCAAGGAATCAAACACAGACGGCGCCAAATGTAAATGTCTAAATTTACATCAAGGATTAGGAGTTGGTTCTTAGCTCTTAAGTACGTGTAGATAATCAAGAGGAGATGGTTTTGAGTAGTATTAATGGCTGCTCTTCATATGTAAGAAGATGCATACGTATCCAGCACTATGTTAGTGAGACTAGAATCAAGTCACACGTAGCTCTGAATGGTAGCTTTTATAGTCATTAAGAATGAGCATCGGGTGCAACACGTGTACTGATGAGTACAACTATGCGGTTGAGATAGATGACATGTGCCTATGAGAGGCGCATGGATAACAGTTGTAGGTCTATCTGAGTTGGCATAGGATGTAATGATGGTGTTCTCCGCAATGATGGTATATGGCTATAATAGTGCATGTATTACGGTGGGAAAGGGGCTTAAGGATAAACTGATAATGATGACAATAGTAGGTGATGATGTCACGAGACGAAGTCGAGTGACGAGTCACCGATCTACCGAGTATGCGAGTGTTGTTCAGTGTGTGAATGTGCTGAGTGTGCGAATGTTTAGGGGCCACGTTACACTGAAAGAGTCGTTGTGTGTGCACATCACGTGACTGATGGGATGTCCCTAACACTATCTTTCAATTGTAAGGTATAAACTAGTGCTTAGAGCCTCAGACTCGATATCATAAAGTTCCAATAAATTAAGCTTTTGAGAATAGGGACAAATAAGTAAAATTAAACTTTTTGAAAATCTTGTGCGAGATTAAAGGGCAATTAATTAGTTAATTGCGTTATGAAATTCGTGGGCCTATATGGATGATAAGGTTATATATTAAAAGCATTACTTTTGTATTAACTCTAATTTTTTATATTTTGAATGAGAATCATATGGGCAAATGTTATGCATATTATATATGTTATTAGTTATATGCATGTGTCTAATACTTTATGTTGTAGATGATATGGTGTGAACACACAGAAGGTCATATCATCAGTACCTTATAAAATATAAGTAATCGTTCACAACCTAGATGGATTTGGACAAACCATTGGTACGGTTGTAGTATAATCTAGTATTAGTCTATCTTGACTATAAGATTATACTAGTACACTTTGTGTGTATTGAACAGGACCAAGTGAGGTTGTTTCTCCTTATACTGACTATATAAGAGAACAAACACCTCTGTCCTAATCCGGATATAATAACGGGCAATTACATGCATTGTACATTGCTTTAATTCATCAATAAGTGAGATTCATTTGTGAATCAACAAACTCGATGGATTGGGTAATGACATTGTATGTAAGGTGTGATGTTGATTATAAAAGGAATCTGTGTCCCGCAAGAAGTCGGGTTGATGATGTCCCCTCGAGGAGCTCAAAAAAGATTGTCATGTAAACCCCGCAGTGGATTTATTCCGACATGACAATGAGGTTGAGTGGTACTACTTTCAGGACATAAGAAGTTGATTAATGTAGTTGTCAGTAACTTGACTTAATCAACGGACATTCGATATCTTAAACACGAGGAGATCAACGAGCATATAATATGGAGCCCATAAACGCTGACACGTAATTTTGGATTAGGGCGGTAGTGCAACAATGGCCTTTAGTGGAATAAGTCATTTGTTGACAGACTTGGGCCGTGTGTTCGGGGCGAACATGGGAAGCCCAAGCCCGTCAGGAGGCCCAACCCTAATTTCTCCTCATGGTCCCTGTTGTAGCCTATAAATAGAATACTCTTTCTCTCTTGCTATTTTTCACTATTCACTAGATTAGAAAAAAAGACAAGAAAAGTATATCTGAATTGGTTTCTGATCTTGAGAGAAAGAAGGGGATTGGTAGATCGTTGCCCACACAACGTCCAATCTGTTCTAAAGGAATACAACAGAAGATCAAGGGGTTGATTGTTGATTTCGGATTTGTGATAAAGTTTGGATTCTCAGAGTTATCTAAACTGGATCTAAAAGGTATGTTCTCTATTCAAAATCGTGAGAACCCCATTGATTCCGCTGCGCGTGGGTTCTCGCGGTATGTAGAAATATTCGTTCTGAAATAACGGTTCCTACAATGGATGCCCACCATTGAACCCATATGGGACACCTCCTCATATGTGTTTATCCTGGTAATCTTTGTATCTTGGTAATCCTTGTATCTTGGTGTTTATCCTGGTAATCATTTATCCTGGAAAGAGGTTACCTAGTTATATATAAAGGTAACCTCCTCCCATTCAGAAACACTTTTATCAATAAGGTTTCTCTCTTTCTGATTCTCTCCATAATTCAATCTATTTAAGTTAGTGTGGTGTTCTCACTAAGTCTATTTAATTCTAACACGTTATCAGCACGATAGTCTTTAGCTTTGGATTAACGGTATGTGATTTACTTACGATTAATGGTATGTGATTAAATGAGTAGATATTTTGTATATGTGTAAATTTCAACGTGACGAGTGATGAAACATGATATTTATAGCATGTCGTGAATATATATGCTATGTTGGATTATTCTATGTTGTCGTGTCTGCCGAATATAATTAGTATACTTATGATTTATTATCATCACAAATAAATACAAACAACTTTAGATAAATAATTTTAGACCTCGTTAAAGTCATAGAGTTAATGTATCGTTATTTTCTTACAATTCTTCTTAATGGATTTGCATGTACCTCTTTTGTTCTTTGATTTTTACTGCCATCAAGCTACGTAGATACAAATTGAGATTCGGGTTAAATATTGGTTGTTGAACTGTCGGGTTTATTTTTTGTGTTTGATTTGGGTTGTTGTTTAAATTGGATATGGTGGTTGGGGCTGTTGATTTGGTTGAATCCGATAGGTGGCGGTGTATTATGTTAAGTGGGGCTGTTGAAGCTTGAATGGGTTGTTAATGGAGGTCGAGATCTATGGTTGGGGAGTGATTTCAAAATTTATGAATTAGAGTTTTTGCATTAATTAAAGTGGTTGGGTTTTTCCCCCTGAGTGATTTCGGTTAGTTTTGGAGTGTCGGTGGGTGGAACTCGTGGTGGCTAGTGGTGGAAACAGATTTGCTGGTGAGGGAGACAACCGAGAGCATGATCTGGTGCTCCCGGCCTTATTTTAGATTCACTAGATCTATTTAGATTCTTGGGCTTGGGCCAGAGTAAAAGTCTTTTATTTCTTTGGGCCGGTTTTACATTTTTTGTTTGAGGCTGGGTCCTATAATTCGAAGTGGACGTGGATCAAGTCTAACCCCTACAGACCGGATCATAATCAATTAACCAGAACCAGTTTACAAACCCCACATATATTTTGTTTTTGTCATACATTATTCGTTTTAAGTGCACATAAATAGTTGTTATACATGTGACTCAAACTAATGGCCCAAAATCTCGACCCAAGGTGAAAATTTGATGCCTAAATTTTGTTTATTCTGTTACAGTTTCTTGAAAGATGGCAAATCTTACTAAACTCGATTTTCAAGCTCTTTCAATTAGAGGCGGCAATTATTTATCATGGCAGTTGGATGCCAAGATCAATTTACAATCTAAAAAACTTGGTGATTCTATTAAATAAGGAAACAAAATGAGACCAGAGGAAAAGGCCACAGCTCTCATATTCATACATCATCATATTCATGATGACTTAAAGAATAAGTACCTAATAGAGGAAGACCCAGCAGGTCTTTGGAAGTCCCTGAAGGATAGGTATGATCACCAGAGGATGGTCATACTACCAAATGTTCAAAGTGAATGGCTCAGCCTGAGGTTCCAAGACTATAAGACAGTTTCTGAATACAACTCTGCTTTGCTTAATATAGTTTCTCGGTTGAAATTGTGTGGTGAAAAGGTAACTAATGAGCATATGTTAGAGAAAACTCTTTCTACCTTTCATGCCTCAAATGTGCTCCTGCAGCAGCAGTATCGAGAGAGATGATTCTCCCAATATTCTGATCTTATAACATGTCTCCTTGTTGCGAGCAAAATAGTAACATTTTAATCAAGAACCACAACTCCAGACCAACTGGGTCAATGGCAATTCCAGAAGCAAATGCCAGCTTTCAAGCTAGTGGTAGTCGTGGTAGAGGACATGGGAGAGGGTGTGGAAGAGGCAGAAATACTGGGAGAGGTGGTCGAGGTTATCATCCTTATGGAGATGGCAATGGTAATAAAAAAAAGGATCATTGGAACAAGTGGACAGCTCCACCGCATAAAGGGGACTCAAATCCTCATAACAAACAAAAGGATAGCAGTGATATTTGCTACAGATGTGGTGGTAATGATGGATATTGGGCAAAATACTGTCGAGCTCCTATAGAAGAGGTTGAAAAGTATATAGCCTCTAAGAAAATTGAAACAAATGTGATAGAGAATTGGAAGAGTAACCACTTTAATGATAGTACTCATTTGAATTGTTCCGATTTCCTTGAGGTCCAGTATGAGGATCCAAATAGCAATGGGCAAGTTTGATGAGCAAGCTTTCATCCTTGGAATGATTTATTTAGTTAATTATATTTTTATTACCAGTTTATGGAACGTTTACCGTTAATATTGTGTTCTCTTCATGGAAAGTCTAGGCCATGATTGTCGTTAATATTTTGAATTTCCTTATTATGAATCTCAAGTTTTTTTTTTTTAATATACTTGTGCTAGTATCAATATTTACAAATTTATTTTCCTTTATGTTAAAATATATGGATATATAAATGGAGAAAAGTATTATGGATATATGTCTGGTAGACTATACCCATAAATGAGAAAGACATTGTGTATCATATCTAATGTTGGGAGCAAGACACTCACTTAGACAGTCTGTATTACATGATTGTCAATTTAATGAGATAGTCTTCCCGTCGTTAGGGGGAGAAAAGCAATGGTTGCTCTAAGAAAGACATGAAGTAACGTACGTCCACTATCTCATTAAGGATCCAAACAATAAATGTGACTATATGAGATAAGGAGAATAATACACTTGCAAGCAGTTGCCGAGAAAATGCCTAAACATTTAATGATATGGTAAAAGTAACCATGAATGTGCCAGCTAGAATTGATGTTCCATTTGGACGGGTCCAAACATGGCGGCAAATGAATCTACTATACGCTAAAAACGTGGCAGACCTATAGGATCCAAAGATAGTGCTCCTAGGAGAGGAGAACTGAGGAACCATCTTGTCCAAATAATAGCCAAGTAATAGCTGGAGCTCCATAAACAAATAATGACAATGTGCAAATATCCAAATTCACTAAAATACCTATGGTTGCCCATGGAGAGGCACATGGTTGCCCTTGGAGAGGCACAGGTACCTGAAAATGAAATGATTGATCTCAATATTCCATGCATGTTCAGGTGAATTGTGGGATAGGAAAGCACTTGTCATGGATGACATATTTAGCTATGGTATAGCTATTGGAACATCAAAGGACAATGATGAAAAAATAAATGAACCACGTGTTTCGTTGACAAAAGAAAGATTGGCCAATCTGGAATTTGCTATTCAAGCATAATTAAACTCTTTGAAAAACGTGGTGTGGACCTATAGTAAAATCCGAAGTTGGATTCAATATAATAGCAGCAAGTTTGGTTGGTATAAATTTGATTTGAACACCTAAGGAATTGGAGAAAACTGCTGACTATAGATTTTTGAAATGAAATGGACAAAGCACATGCTTGTCCGGAAACTTGGATTTGGATAAGGATCCATTTCGACTAAAGGAAGAACATGAGGAAGTTATTGGTTTTTAAAATACTCTACTTGAGTGATATTGAAGCATTTATGTATCTAGCACAATACGTGCACAAGATAAGACATTGCATTTTCTATTAGTTTCTTATCAAGATATAATTGTGCACATACACTTACTCACTTAGACACTGGAATGATGTCAAACACATATTGAGATATTTTTATGGAATAACTGGTATGAAACTATTTTATTCTTATGGTTCCACTAATGACTATGATCTAGTTGGTTATGCAGTCTTTAGTTATCCATCTGACCTCAGAAGGGTCACTTTCAAACAAGTTAAATTTTTATTAATAAATATGCAACTATGTCTTGGCAATTGACAAAGCAAGATCCATCAATAGTTTCCTTAAATCGCAAAGAATTCACCACCAAGTCATGTAAAAACTTGTCTTTATCAGGGGGAGTAATGAAACAGGGGGAGCATCCTGAAGAATGTGTCCCAAGACATATGCACTATACTCTTTTCCCTTATCTAGTGTATAGACCCCCACTTTGTGGCTCATTAACCCATGGATCCAGCCCAGTTCAATTAGGCCTAAGGGCTTAATCCTAGCTACACCTAATAGCTGGTCTATTTATGAATATGTCCAGGTTCATTATTCTAAAATATAAGGATAGATGTTCAAAGAGATAAGAATTCTTTTGACAAAAACAAACACAGTCCTCGTAGGACTCAATCTCTTCATTCATATAAAAACTACTTATTCTAATAATGTGAACTACGTTGAAACTTGATCCCTAGATAATAGATCTAGGGTACGTAGGCAGCCATTCTTTGGTTCAGTTTTATCTCCCCCAACATCAAATTCCTCTGTTTCTTAGTGCGTTCTTTACCATTGCTCTCGTTGTGTTGAAGCAGGTTACTGCCGAAACATAATTGACGCCGTCTGTGGAGAATTTAGAATTCATTATCACGTGAAACAATCAAGATGGTAAGCACAAGAAGCAGACCAAATAGTCAACATATTCCTCCTGCTAATAGGAATTGCAACCTTCGAAATTCAAATTGGCCAATGCAAGAACCGTTGAACAATCGAGTTGCTCCTAGTGGTAGGATCAATTCTCAACATCCAACTGCAGCAGCACCACCGCCACCGCCACCGCAAACAGAAGTACAAACGCCACCACCACCACCCCTAACAGTCTTGCAACAAGAAAACCTGCAAGTCGGTAATCCCTCATGTGGTCCGCCGTCCATCCGTGTCAATCCTTCAGTTGGCATAGATATGGACATGGACATTACTCTCACACCAACTAACGAAAAAGGGGATAGTAACAGCCAATACACCCCTAATACGGTTGAGCGTGAGTTAAGATGAGTTAAAATTTTAAATAAGAACTTGAGAAGGAAGCTGACAAAGAGGCAAAGGTCGGTGGACGATGTTGCCAATTCAACTACATCAAGGCAACCACGCAGGGACGCAGGCCATTCTAATGTATGGGACCATCTTGAAGATCCACTTCATCGTCCTCCGACGCGTGCTTTACTTCTCAAAACCAAACAAAGCGATTACCGCAAGAGTAATGACCCTATTACCTGTACTTATGGGGAGAATCGGATTGGTAGGGATAACTACTACCCTAGCATGTCCGATCTCAAAGGGAAGATTTACCTCTGAGAAGTAATTTCAGGGAAGACCGCCATCCGAGATATGACCGACATGACTGAGAAGGCAGGCATCCCAGACAAGAGCAACAAAACATGGAGAAGCGGTATAATTATACCGACCACCCCCCCAGGTGACTACCCGAGAGACAGTCGGGTTACGAGATAGACAAAGATAATCACTGGTCGGAGATGATCATGCGTACCGCCAAAGATCTCTAACTCCAATAAGAGATAATAGAAGGTATCCTTCTCCACATGGGCACGATCGGGGGCGTCCAGTTGTTCGAGCTAATACTTTAACTCTAACAGAACAACAGTTGAAAGAGTTGATTGCAAAAGAGCTTAACAATAGAGAGTCAAAGGATGTTAGAATGAAAAACTTGACAGTCAATGATGGCATACTTGATAAGTTTTCACTCGACATTCAGGAAGCTTACCACCATCCCGACTTCAAACAACCTGATTTTGAACTTTATGATGAGTCGGAAGGAGATCCTGGCTTGCATGTTCTATCGTTCAAAAATATGTTGGTGTTATGGGGTGGAGATGATCCGCTCATGTGTAAGCTCTTTCCATCAACTCTAAAGGGAGAAGCGTTACGCTGGTTTAGTGAGTTGCCTTCAAGATCAATTCACTAATACAATTAACTAGAAAATCAATTTGTTAATCATTTCCGCCACAATTGCAAGACGCCAAAGGATGTCGACTCATTTCTGAACATCAAGCAACAACGTGACGAAAAGTTACGTACTTTTGTTACTAGGTTCCGAAAGGCAGCAGCAGATGTTCCAAAAGTTTTTGATGGAATGCTTCTTTTCGCCTTTAAAGAAACATTATATTATGAAAGAGACAGAAGCTCGAATTTCATTGTAAGGGATCTTTACCACTCTCTAATTAAAGATGTCCCTAAAACTCGGTATGATCTCTATGTTAGGGCTGAACAACACATCCATATCGAGGAGAACCTATTCTGAAAAGACAAAGAAAAAAAAGATATTCGAGTAAAGATTTTTCCGATGACAAAGAAGAATTCTAAGCCGAAGCAAGGACTGTCAGATCAACAACATAACGATGGAAAGAATGACAATCAGAAGTAAGTCAATTTCAATTGTGATGGAAAGACTCTACCTGAGCTAAAACTGACCCCGCTCAATGCCAAGTACTCTGTTATATATGAGAAGTTGAAAAGTGGGAATCTTCTTTCCCCGCTTTATCTACTTTCAGAAGATACCAAAGGTACAAGAGACAAATCCTTGCGGTGTAAATTCCATAATGACTATGGCCATGAGACACAACTTTGTCGCTCTCTCCGGGTCGGATTCAGAAATTAGTGGAGAAAAGACTTTTAAACGAATATCTTACTAAAAACTCTCAACAGGTAGTTGCTGCAACTTATGAACATGTCATTAATGTTTCTCATTCTCATATTGAGTCTCTTTCCAAAAGTTAGAGTAAGAATCAAAAACGTTTGAAAGTTAGTTATGTTGGTGAGTTTAACCGTGTCAACAAAGTCGATTTTGTCAAAGGAATCCAGACCGAAACTTCTGAAGAAGAGCCCCTCCGATTTACTGATGACGATATCCTTGGTGTATATTACCCTCACTATGATGCAGTCAAACTTCCGCCAATAATTTCTGCCAATTATTTCCGCCAATAATTTTCGCCAATAACTTTCGCTAATTATTTCCGCCCTTCCACCAATTATTTCCGCCAATAATTTTCACCAATTATTTCCGCTAATAATTTCCGCCCATAATTTTCGCAAATTATTTCCGCCCACTTTCGCAAATATCTTCTGCCAATAAACTTCTGCTAATAGTTTTCGCCGAAATAACTTCCGATAATAATTTTTATTAATTATTTTCTCTAATAATTTTAAGCCAATTATTTTTAGTCTTTTGTCACCAATAATTTTAAGCTCTTGTCACATTTATTGTCGATTTGACAATGAGATTACGACGCCAATACTTGGTAACATTTATTCTATTTTATTTTTTCTTTTAAATCGATGTTCTTCCATTCTTTTTTTCTATATTAACTTCTTTTTCATCCACCAAAGAGAGGCGATGTATAGACCCCCACTTTGTGGCTCATTAACCTACGAATCCAGCCCAGGTTCAATTAGGCCCAAGGGCTTAATCCTAGCTACACCTAATAACTGGTCTATTTATGAATATGTCCAAGTTCATTATTCTAAAATATAAAGATAGATGTTCAAAGAGATAAGAATTCTTTTGACAAAAACAAACACAGTTCTCGTAGGACTCAATCTCTTCATTCATATAAAAACTACTTATTCTAATAATGTGAACTACGTTGAAACTTGACCCCTATATAATAGATCTAGAGTACGTAGGCAGTCATTCTTTGGTTCAGTTTCATCTCCCCCAACATCAAATTCATCTATTTCTTAGTGTGTTCTTTATCATTGCTCTCGTTGTGTTGAAGCAGGTTACTGCTGAAACATCTAAGTTTTCTCCCACTTAGTTTTTCCAGTAAAAGTCTTTATGAGACAATATTAAACAAGTCACAATGATTCTAAGTAATGTTATATTTTTTTTTTTCTTTCGCTTTGGTTTTTCCTTAGCAAGGCTTTAATGAGACAACTGTCATTGGATAGTTATAGAGCATCCAGAAGAATGCTATAAAAGATGAACCACCAAAATTTCCACAAGAATAGTAGGCATCCAAAGAGGAGTGTTACGAAATCCGTGGGCCTATATAGATGCCACCATTGAACCCATATGGAATACCTCCTCATATGTGTTTATCCTGGAACACTTTTATCAATAAGATTTCTCTCTTTCTCATTCTCTCCATGATTTAATCTACTTAAGTTAGTGTGGTGTTCTTACTAAGTCTATTTAATTCTAATAAATTGCCCTTTTTATTTATCTTGTTTTTGTGGAAGGAGTGATACGTGTACAGCTAGTGATTCCCTTGGAGCGCTAGAGGAACCAACGCGGTGGGAGCAAAAAAATCAAGCCACATTCAGATCCCAGAGAGCACCACATGATCATGTAAATCACAGTGAACCAAACATATAAAACAAATAGAACATCTTTGAAAAGTATTCCAGTACATGATTGAACTATTACAGAATCCAATTACAAGATTACAACAAATATAAAATCATACTGGTCATGCAATGAAAAAAAATCAGCAGACCAGATGGAGACACAAATATTAACATTACAAGAAGATAACCAACTCCACACCTACCTAACCTCAGTGACAGGCTGACAGCACTGCAATTGCAAAAAACTCATTGCAGTAGCTCAATAGGGGCACTAATGACTTGGAACAAATTAAATAACTAAAAGTGCCAAAGACTCGAAACTAAAATTAAGAAAGGATAGCTTCCCAATCTACGTCAAATGATGGATACTTGTGCAATGAAAAGTTATCTGAATCATTCCATGGCATGTCTGTGAATTCCTGGAACTTACTTACATCAGATTCAGGTGAAGATACTAAAGACACCACATCAGTATCTGATTGAGATGGTGTTGTTGTGTTCTCCACCTTGATATCTTCTGAACCAAGAAAACCCATTTCTCCATTACATGAGTTCACAGCAACTTCCATCACATTTGGTACACTTGCTTGTGATTTCTTTCCCTTTGTCTTCTTTGAACCAGAAACGACAGTGGGCTTGCTCGAATTCCCCTCTTTCAAGCTTTGACAAATAGCTTCAAGCTTTGCATCAACAGAGGAATGTAGAGGCTTGTAATCACCAAGAGAACCTTGATGTCGAAGATGTGGGAAATTCAACCTTGCAAACTCTCCACGCAGCTTAAAAGCAGCCTTATCATAAGCCAAAGCCGCCTCTTCAGCAGTTTCAAAGGTACCGAGCCAAAGCCGAGTTCGGTTTCGAGGCAATCGGATCTCTGCAACCCATTTTCCCCAATGTCTTTGCCTTACCCCTCTGTATAGCTTTGTGGGGTTTGAAGAAATACCCACTTGCTTCATCGGGATAGCTTTTGGACTGAGGAAATTGAGGGCTGTTTTTTTGTTGCTGAATTTGGTTCAACTTCTGGCTGTGAAATGAAGCTGCTGCTGTTTGTTGGTTTTGAGGTTGGATCTGGTACTGAATCTGTTGAATTTGAGATGGGGTTAGGTGATTTAGCCCAATCGAACCGGTTTGCTCTAGACCTAATTGGTCATCATAGGTCGAGAACATCGGGGTAGTCGAGGTAGAGCAGTAGTCAAGGTTGGGCTCAAAAGAAGGAGGAGAAAGAGAAGGAGAAGAATCAAAAGAAATGGTTGAACAAGAAAGAGAAGGAGATGTGGTTATAGAACAGTAGATATTTGATGAAGCACTTTTGATAAAAGGATATAGTGCTACCATCAACTCTTCTGTTAATGGATCAGTAAACGTACTTCCACTACTAGTTGTATAATTATCTATAGATGCTGCCATGTTTCTTTAAAATCAGACCTTAAATAAAATTAAAGACGAAACTATTCCAAAATCTAACCTGTTTACCAATTAAAATTAAGGTAACGGGTAGCAATTTCAGAGAAAACAAAAGAGATTTCTACAAAGATGTTTATAAACAAACTAGCTAGAAAACCAAATGTGAGGGACAGAAAAATAACCCTCTTCAGCTAATCAACTAAGGAAAAAAAAAACAAAGACTCAAAGTAGCCCCAAAAGATGAAATTCTTCTTGCAGAGAATCCAAAATGATTCAATAATTATTTTTTTTTTTTTTTTTTAAATAATAATTTGAAAAGCAGAAAGGGAGATATAGAAGCGGGATGTAATAGAGGGGGGGGGGGGAGCAAATTGCAGTTTGAAATGATTGAAACGCTAAAATATTCTCTCAGAAACTTTGAATTTTTTTTTGCCTCATTTTGTTTCTCTCTGCAAACAGTCAGGTTCTTAAGTAGGAAGGGGAATAGTGTGGGCATTGTGAGGACTGAGGAATGGGGATAACATGCCACGTTTCTAACACATTGTCCTCAGAGCAGTATTGACTTTGAATTCGCATTGGCAAGTTCGTTTGTGCAATTGTGCTGCACAATTTATTACGAAAAGGATAGATATCATACTTGTCATTAGTGAATTGGAGTTATCGTGCTACTGTAATAAACTAATAATAGTGTTTATCAAACTATTATTGTTTATCATACTTAAATGATCTCAGAGCAGCACTGAAAAATGCACTCGGGAAAAGTCTTATCCATGCAATCAAAGTCTTCTCGGCTGTCAACCTGAATTTGATTAGCTAGTAGCTACACGCCTACACCTAAATTTTAGCTCTGAAAATTAGAGATGAAACTCAAAGTAGTGCTTTGAAAAAGGATTTAGATGTACCGTTAAATTGCATTTAGAAGAAAGTAGTGCTTTGTGGAAAAGATTTAGATGTACCGTTAATATGCTTTGTACTGACTACTGAGTAAGGTTAGCCAGAGGGATAAACCATAAGAAAGACCCGGAAAACTATTATAATGTGGCTTGGACGAGATGAACAAACTCAAAATGAAAAATGAAAATGAATCTTTTAAATTATGAAATGTGGTATAAAGCAACAATTCTCAAAGCGTCGTATTTTTGGTATAAAGCAACAATACTCAAGTCAAAATTTGCGTACAAATCTTTGGCGTGGTTTTAAAATCTAAACAGGATCTCACTGTCTATCAGTTCGATTATTAAAGTTGATTATACCGTTATACCACATTCTTATACTGTTATGCAAGCCTCCTGAATCACCTAGTCTATTTTTTTTTCCGATAAAGATGAATCTCCCAATCTAGTGTATGTATTAAGTTTTTTTTCTTTTGGTAACTTGACTTTGGATAAACTATCCATTTAAAATTTGTTAGCAGCCATGCCTTGTGACTTGGATGACCAGACCTAATAAGTTGTAAAGTGTATAATAAAACACAAAAAGATTTTTTATATTAAAATAAAAGCAGTGTATGTAAAACAAAATCAAATTTAATCAGCTTATATCCTAAATCGCACTAGCACAACTGCACAACTGTGCAAGTGCAACCAAAACTCAACGCTCCTATCTGTTTTTGATAGAAACGAAAATGTGTATATATATATAATAATAACAATGATCAAAGTTGTGAGCGATGAAAAAATTAGTATTAAAATCAGAATTTGGAGACCCATTGAGTACGTTTGACCCGTAGGTAGCTTGTTTCGTGGTTAGTGTGTGCGAAGTTTCGTGAATTGCGGCGCAACTCTTGAAATTGTTTCTAATGCAGTAGTGCGAGTGAGACGGTCTTTGGGCGTGACTTGTGAGGTAACTTTCTTCTCTTCTATTTTCACCTCTTTAGGTTCTCCTCAAACAAATTTCTCTGCTTTTAGACCATAATCTCATATTCACTCTTCTACTCTACACTCCACAGCAGTTATAACTCATACAACCATAAGTTAGTTTGATATTTGAGTTCATTACTTTATTTTGGTTCCCCTACCAGAACGGGTGACCTAATAATTCCTAAAGAAAAAGGGACCATGTGAGACACGCACTATGCTTCACTCGTAAATATCTTGCATAACTTTGCAGTTTTAAGGCTAACAATTGAGTGCATATTCAAGAGCTACCCGACACCATTATTTATGTCTGAAAATGAACCTTCGATTTGGATTGAAAACTGCAGATGTACCTCATTTATGACCTTAGCTCCAAAGAGAACTAGATCTACAAGATAGGTGCACGAACTTCTCAACCAATATATCATAAAGACGAAAAGTTGCGAGATATTAGATGACAAGTGTGCATCCGTGCTTGGTAAACAAAGTGGCGTAGGAGGTAAGCGAAATCAAATGGCTTTAATGGATGGTTCTGGAATTTGAAGTCGAAGTGGGACCAGTGCTGTCCTTTTGACGCGCTTTCACGCCGTTTCTGACGTGGACGTGACTTAAAAAGAAACCTTTGTTGACTCAGCCTGATTTCAGCAGCACTCATCACGATTCGAAGAGCCGGATTTCCGTGGAGTTTTATTTCGATGGTCCCTCGTCCCAAGTACTAAGGGACAAACTTATACGACTGCTCATCATCTTCTCTCACAACAGGTACTTGTAACTTGGAAGTTACTCTCTGAAACAGTTGTGCTCCAGCGTCCTTATATTACAAAATGCTGGAAAGTTTTATGAAATTTTGCGATATGAGCTAATCTTCTATAGATCAAGACCCGGGATATTATTTGGTTGCACACTTGCATACAGTGCTCTATCAAAACTTCAAGAAGGTAAAATCAGTGCTCTATGGATCCTAATAATGCCTATGAAACAAAGGGTGAAAGGAGACAATAAGGTAGACTATAGATTTCTGTGCACTGCTAATGAATTGTGATGCTCTGCATTAGTGCCTAATCATGCCGACGATAAGAGCTAAATCATTTAATTTGCCCAAAATTAAAACAATCCACAAGTTTGGTGAGCAGCAGCGACGTCCATTTCACTAATCATCATCTGTGCTATTGCGCATTTGCGCCACGTCCCGCCAAATTCATTTAGACGGTGGAAAATTGTCTTCCTAACAATTACCCACCATCTTAATAATTAATCACAGATATAAACTCTTCATCCGGTGAAGCCACGTATCTCAACTCTCACAGTCGCACCTGTAAAACATGTTCCACCAAAACATTCAACCAAGCAAGATTTCTAATTTTGACTTTGATCGCTTTCATTGGCGTAAGATCACATGGGCCTGATGTATTTTTGGTGGGCCATGTGCGTACATTTGCAATCTATGATGCTTATAAAATTGATCATAATGGTCAACAATATCAGGTGGTGGAATTGATTTGAAATAGAATTTGTGGAGAACATAATTAACACGATCAAGCCTACAAACGAAAGATATTCGAAAACTGGCAACTGTTCGTAGTCAACTTTTGACTTCTTAAACTGTGGTTCATATATAGTTTGGAATTTAGGAAATTTTTAGAATTCCAAAAATATCGAAAAACAAAAATTGATAATATTTCGACCTGTGTAATAATATTTTGATTTCGATTAATTTCAGAATCATCAATATTTTGATTCTATATTGTGTTTTCCGTTTTTTTTTAAACCAAAATATACGTAGAATTTTGACATTCGGTTCGGAATTGTGAACACTGGGTTCATATAAATCAATTGGGGTTCCCATTAATCAGCCATGAAAAACATTTATATTGTAAAGTTCTTATGTAATTTTGAGCAAGAACTTGAATGGTTTTGAAGTACAATTGAGATTTCAAAATGTTTTAAGAGGCAAATATATAGTAGATCGATGTCATGTTAGAGCATCATCAACGCAACATTCAAAAATTTTGTGACACATCAACACTTTTTGTCATAAAAAATTGCTCAAATTTAATATGTAGCACCACAAATTGAGAAAATTGTTATTTACTATTTTGGATAGGAATAGTTGTTCCATTCAAATTTAAAATTTGTTTAAATGGAAATAGTTGTCCGTCCGAAATTGAGTCCAACGGATCTAAATATATTCAAATTGAGTCATTTTATTTTTTATTTAAAAAAAACATTTAAATGGGAAAACTTGACATGACCAGTCCCATAAGCACATACGATGAGACGGGAAAACTTGTTCTGTCCGACTTGCTATTATAATTTCAACTATGATTATAACAATTGTTGCCATGAAAATACTTTTTTGGCAATGCATTAGTGACCAAAATTACCATAATTGCTACCTATTACATTATAAATCATTTTTAGTAGTGAGTTAATGATGCTCGTGGACTTATGGGTAGGTTGTAACCTTCTTATATACAATATATTATACTTCAAATTTCAAGATTTTATATAGGGCAAATGTCCAAGAAAAGTACACGCATAACCATCATATATGAGAGTTAAGAGCTAAAACAAACCTCTTAAACTTGATTAGTTTTTGTATTAATCTCTAACACCAATGGTGCACTATTCTAGTAGTCTTAAAATACAGGCCAATTTGTCTAATGGTTAGTGTACTATTCCAGTAGTCTTAAAATACAAGGCCAATTTGTCTAAATTTTGTAAAACCAACTCCAACTCCAACTCCAGTCCTTTGATCCTTCGTCTAACTTTCGCCGCAGTTCATGAACCGCGTTTAACTCCCAACAATTCTGTCGGTCTGTCCACGTGATCTCTACTTCGTTTCTTCAGCCGTAACGCAACCATGGTACCAAATAAACTTAACCACGGTCAACACTATCACTAGCATTAAATTCCAAAAGCTTGATTACAAACTGCCAAAAAAGGTCAATACCTGAACGTATACCTGTTTGACACGTATACGTCAACTGGCAGCTGCCTGTCCAAAACGCACAGGTGTCCATTTCAACTAATACGTGTCACAATCTCACTCGACACTAGCTTATGGAATGATACATGATATTAATTTGACGGCAGGGATATTGTTGGTAGTTAATGAAGAACAGCCGATCAATGGCTGAGATTAAGAGAGAGAAAGTTTGGTAACAATGAAGAACAGGTTTATTTAAGGAGAGAAGAGTGGCCATTTTTTGGCAGAGAGAAACAAAGTGAGAAAAAAAAAAAAAAATCGAAGTTTTCTGATTCCAAAGATTTTTCAAAGTTTACTCATTCCAAACTGCAATTGATCTTATTCTCTTCTTCCCTCCCCTCTCTGTTACATCCCGCTTCTATATCCCCCTTTCTGTTTTTCAAAATCTTTTTTGGCTATTTGGATCTTTTGGTACTATTTTGAGTCTTTGTCTTAGTATATAAACTGAAGAGGGTTGTTTTTCTGTCCCTCAGATTTGGTTTTCTAGCTTGGTTGTTTATAAACATCTTTATATTTTTATCAGTTTATTTTTCTTTCTCTGAAATTGTTACCTGTTACCTTAATTTTAATAGGAAAACAGGTTAGATTTTGGAATTTATTTTTCTTTGATTTTCTTTAAGGTCTGGCTTGTAAAGACTTTTTGATAACATGGCAACAGATATTATCTATAGAAGTAATAGTGGATCCAATATGTTTATGGATCCATTAACAGAAGAGTTGATGGTAGCACTTCACCCTTTTATCAAAAGTGCTTCATCAAATAACTACTCTTCTACAACCCCAACCCCAACCCCTTCCCCTTCTTCTTCTTGTTCAACCATTTCTTTTGATTCTTCTCCTTCTCTTTCCCCCCCTTATTCTTCTTACCCTTTCTCTTCTTTTGAGCCCAACCTTGACTACTGCTCTACCTCGACTACCCCGATGTTTTCGCAGGGGTTCTCGACCTATAATGACCAGTTAGGTCTAGAGCAAACCGGTTCAATTGGGCTAAATCACCTAACCCCATCTCAAATTCAACAGATTCAGTACCAGATCCAGCTTCAAAACCAACAACAGCAACAAAGGGCTGCCTTAGCTGCAGCAGCTTCATTTCACAACCAAAAGTTGAACCAAATTCAGCAACAACAAACAACCCTCAATTTCCTCAGTCCAAAAGCTATCCCGATGAAGCAAGTGGGTATTTCTTCAAAACCCACAAAGCTATACAGAGGTGTAAGGCAAAGACATTGGGGAAAATGGGTTGCAGAGATCCGATTGCCTCGAAACCGAACTCGGCTTTGGCTCGGTACCTTTGACACTGCTGAAGAGGCCGCTTTGGCTTATGATAAGGCTGCTTTTAAGCTCCGTGGTGAGGTAGCAAGGTTGAATTTCCCACATCTTCGACATCAAGGTTCTCATATTGGCGGAGAATTCGGTGATTACAAGCCTCTTCATTCTTCTGTTGATGCAAAGCTTGAAGCTATTTGTCAAAGTTTGAAACATGGGAATTTGAGCAAGTCCACAGTCGTTTCTGATGCCAAGAAAGCGACAACGGGCAAGGGCAAGAAATCTGTTGATCCACCACCAACTTTGATCAAGGTTGATGATGATGATGATTCTTCAAATGGCGAAACATGTGTTCTTGGATCAGAAGATATTAAAGCGGAGAACTCGTTTTCACCGTCTCCGACAGAGAGTGATGTGTCTTCGGAGTCTTCACCTATGTCTGAGATATTCCAGGGTTTCACTGAGGCGCCTTTGTATGAGACTGATAACTTTTCCTTGCAGAAATTTCCTTCGTACGACATAGATTGGGAAGCTATCCTCGATTATAAAATGTAATCCTTATTTTGTAGTTTGTTCAGTTTAGTCCCTCGTATAAGCTACTGCAGTGGATTTTTTGCAATTGCAGAGAGCTGAGGTTTTAGTATTAAGTTGATAAGACCATTAAGTAAAGAGTTCGGTTTAGGTTCTAGGATGTTCATATTTGTCTCACTCCATCTGGTCTTGCAGTTTTTTGTTGCTTGATCAGGGAGATTTACTGTGTAATTTGTTGTATTTGAATGTCTAGTATTCTAGTGCAAATTAATTATTATTAGAGTGACTCATGGTGTGCCCTTTTTCTTCATACATGTGATGATGAGCTTATGGTAGTTTGACATGTTATGCCGTTGGCGCTTTAGTTACTGTCATAGTGTCATATATCTGGAAAGATTATGGAAAATTTGAGGTGATGATGAATTCATTTGGCCAAGAAACCCGTGAACAAAAGTTGGTGATAATCACAAATTCTGAAGATAAAATGCAAGTCATTGTTATGATCCGAAGTTATTGATTGGTAATTGGTATTGACAAAACGTAGGAAAGTTGGTGACTACTGGTGAGAAGGGAAAACTTGAGGGAAAAGAACAGTGCATTTTCAAGTGCACGAAACGTCTGAAGAGAAAATCTAGATCGACAAGTCTTGACGATAACCTTGCTGGATTGCTGGCATGGATGTAGTCTTGTGGGGTTATTGTTTTCAGAATGGGCACCCAAGTTGGCCAAGTGGTTGGAAAGAAAACGAAAACAGAACATAATAATTGAAATAAAAGTCAGAGACTATTGAACATGGAAATTGCGTATTGTGTAGTCTGTTTGCCTAAGGAGGATTCTGAACTTGAAGTTTAGACTTTAGACTTTTAGAGTGAAGACCACTAGACCAGGACCCTGTTGGAATAGTTTTGGTAATTGGTAGAAGGCGTTTAAAGATTTCTTGCTGCTTTCTTTTGTATGGAGGTGGAATAACTGAGTAAGTAGAACATTTGAAGTTGAATTTGAGAGGTGATCCAGCAATTTCGTAATTCCGCAATGAAGTAGCCATATATCCTAACTCTTTTTTTCACTATTGTTGAATATTTGAATGGACAGTGTGTCCGTGGAGATTGGAGACACACCTGAACCATAATGTTGGTTTCTTCCCCCTACGCCCCTACTCTATTATTTCTTCAAGAAAAGAATTATCTTAAGCCGCAACTTGGGTTTTCCTATAATCCTATCCATCTAAACCTGAAAGCCTGAAACCAGCATTTCTATCTTTTCCATGAGCTTGTCTTTTGTATTAGCTTGACTAATAAGTTTTAGTAATATAGTTTATGGGATCCCATATTTTATACCATAGTTAATGATAATCCGTGTAGAAAAAAATTGGTGTGCAAAATGTGCAATTTATTAGTAGTTTTATAAGATTCCTTTTGTGTAGGGGTGCCATTTTTTTTTTCCGAAAATTCGATTTTTTTGAAATCCAATCCGACATTTATATATATATATATATATATATATATATATATATACTAAAGCAGAGACCTCTAATGGAGGATTTTCTCTCTCCTATGTGGCACTCTAATATGAGAGTTAGTTTTTTGCTCTCTCCTATGTGGCACTATAATAGGAAAGATAATCTTTTCTAATAGTGTACAATTCCACATACATAGAACCTCTTTGGAGTTTGGAGAGTTTGAGTATATTTCTAATTCTTATATTTGGAGAGTTTAAGTGTATTTCCAATTTTTATATAATTGATAAAATAATAAAAATTGCTAAAAAATAGGTGATTTGTAAAAAATAATTTCCTATTACGAATCAAACACTTTTTGTGCTCCAATTCTTATATATTTAATCAAATAAAAAAATTGCTAAAAAATATGTGATTTGTAGAAACTAATTCCCTATTACAAATCATACAATTTTAGTGTTTATGATAATGCAACGACTTATTTCGAATATATCCTTAATACAGCCTCAAAACATAGTTAAAAACAATTATACAAAAAATAACATCACAAAATATATAATAGAAAATGAAAAAAAAAAAAAAAAAAACCAATGACAAAGCAATAATGACAAATATTTTAAAAAATATATAATACTGAATGAAACTAACGTCAAAAAACAATTAATGGGGAACCGAAAACTGGATGTAAATGCATCGAACTAACCTCAAATAATATTTAACGGAAAATTGGAAATTGGATGCAAATGCAAATATTAAACTAATCTTAAAAAGTAATTAATAGAAAATTGGAATATGGATACAACTGCATTAAACTAACCTCAAATAATAATTAAATGAAAATAAAAAATTGGATGCAAATATATCAAACTAACATAAAAAATAATTGTCGAAAAATCGGAAATTGGATGCAAATACATTTAACTAACCCTCAAAGATTAAATTAACGGAAAAATCAGAAACTGGATGTAACTGCATTGAACTAACCTCAGAGAAAAATTAATTATAAATTGGAAACATGATACAAATGCGTGGAACTAACCTCATAGAATAATTGGTGGGAAATCGGAAACTAAATGCAAATGCATTGAAATAATCTCAAAGAATAATTAGCGGAAAATCAGAAACTGAATATAATTGCATCAAACTAACCTCAAAGCATAAATAATCAGAAACTAGATGCAGATGTATTAAACTAACCTTAAAGAGTTATTAATGGGAAATCGGAAAATGGACCCAAATGCAATGAACTAATTAATCTCAAAGACTAATTAACGAAACATTAAAAAATGGATGAAACTACATTGAACTAACCTAAATAAATAATTAACGGGAAATTATAAATTTGATGTAATTGCATTGAACTAACCTCAAAAAATAATTAACGGAAAATCGAAAACTTGATGCAAATGCATTGAACTAACCTCAAATAACAATTAACATAAAATCGGAAATTTGATGAAATTGCATTGAACTAACCTCAAAAAATAATTAACGGAAAACCAAAAACTGGGTGCAACTACATTAAACTAAAATCAGAGATTAACTAATGGAAAATCAGAAATTGGATGCAAATGCATTGAAATAACCTCAAAAAAATAGTTAACTGGAAATCAGAAGTCGGATGTAACTGCATCGCACTTACCTCAAAGCATAAATACGAGTAATTAGGAACCCAAAATGAAAGTGAGTTTATAAAAACAGACTCTTACATGTATGCAAACTGTATAGAAATTGTAAACTATCGAACTAACCTAGAAAAATAATTGACGGAAATCAGAAACTGGATGCATGTATTGAACTAACCTTAAAGAGTAATTAACGGGAGATTGGAACTTGGATGCAAATGCAATGAACTAATCTCAAATACTAATTAACGAAACATTGAAAACTGGATGCAACTGTACTGAATTAACTTTAATGAATAACTAACGGAAAATCATAAAGTAGATGCAATTGCACTGAACTAATCTCAAATAATAATTAACGGGAAATCGGAAACTTGATGCAACTGCATTGAATTAACCTCAAAGAATAATTAATGAGAAATTGAAAACTGGATGCAACGTATTACATTAAACTAACCTCAAAAATAAAAAACTTGATGCAAATGCATTGAACTAATAACCCTAAAACATATTTATATTATATGTAGGGGAAATAAATATCTCGACAAATATAGTTTTGCATTTAAGTAGTGTTTATCTTAATTCTTTTATTGTGATTGGAAATGTCTTGCTATTCAAGTAGCTTCAATATTATCTTCGCCACAATGGATATTCTCACAAAATTTCAATCAAACTTCTATTGTTAAACCTAACAATAAAAAGAAGTCGATGAATTTTATCAAGGTTTGATGCTTTCTTTTTATAGAAAGTGGTGCAAGAAATTTAAATGAGTAATTAATATAATTTTCATATCTCATAACTATACATAGCTGCTAATATTTTTTAGAATAATTTAATATAACGACACCCGTTTGTAGGACACGTTCATGTGATAAATCTTTTCAAGTGGGAGTAGTGTATTCTTTGAGGATATGGAAACAATCAATCTGTTTTAAAGATTTGTACACATTATTAGTACGTAAGTTTTGAAATGGTAATGATTTACCGCTAAATCACCATAAATCTAATAAAACTATTATACAAGCTAGATCGATTTTAAGATAATTTCATCTGAAAATTACGGATTAATATCCTAAACCACAAAGTGAAGATGCTATCTCAATTTGATCCCTTAGTTTCCAAGTACTTATACACCATAATCGCTGCTCATTTACGTATTTCGGCTTATTTTCAATAAAAATATAGCCTGATTCGAAAATTTGCCACTAACTCACCATAAATCTAAGAAAACTATTATACAAGTTAGATCGAGTTTAAAATAATTCTATTTGAAAATTACGGATTAATATCCTAAACCACAAAGTGAAGAGGTTATCTCAATTCAATCCCTTAGTTTCCAAGTACTTATGCACCATAATCGCTGCTCATTAACGTATTTCGATTTATTTTTAATAAAAATCTATTCTGATTCGAAAATTTGCCACTAAATTATCATAAATATAATAAAACTATTATACAAGCTAGATCAAGTTTGAGATAATTATATTTAAAAATTATGGATTAATATCCTAAACCACAAAGTGAAGAGGCTATTTCAATTTGATCCCTTAGTTCCCAAGTACTTATACACTATAATCGCTGCTCATTAACGTATTTTGGTTTATTTTCAATAAAAATATGTTCTGATTCGAAAATTTGTATGTGACATTTTGTAAAGCCTTTTAAGCACACAAAATATTTAATAGATCCCGGGCGTATGCCCGGGTCCAAAATCTAGTATATATTATAGTTCTACTCTCTTCAATTGAGAAAGTGTTTCTAGAGTGTCCACGTGTCTTGGCTAATTAAAAAAAAGTAGGAGATAAAATAAGAAACAACTGTTTCTATAGTGTCCACGTGTCATGGCTAATTAAGAAAAAGTAGGAAATAAAATAGAAAACAAATATTTATCTTTATCCTTAAATATAAACTCTATATCTCGTCTATAGTTTCACAGAATTTCACTGAATCTCCAACTTTTCTTAAACAATATAGCTAATTACGAAAACAAAAATAGGATACAAAAAACTAAATTGTTAAAAACAATAATTTTCACCGAAAACGATTTTCCTAAAACCCTTTCGATTTGATGCGCCATCCACTATGTGATTTAGACATTTATTCAGTTAAGGATTCAAAAAATCACAATTACGGCCACAATAATTATGACGTATTCCAATTCCTTAGATCTATATTATAGTTATACCCTCACCAGTCTATTTTTTGAAACACTCGCAGAGACCCCAATTTTTCTAAACTCTATTACTACTTATAAAAAAAGTAGGATATAAATAAGAAAACAATCTCATCTAAAGTTTTAGAGAGTCTCTAACTTTTCCTAAATACTATAACTAATTACAGAAAAATAATCTCATATAGAGTTTCACAGAGTCTCCAACTTTTTCTAAACAATATAGCTAATTACGGAAAAAAAAATATGAGACAAAAAACTAAATTGCTAAAAATAATAGTTTCCACCAAAAATGATTTTCCTAAAACCCTTTCGATTTGATGCGTCATCCACAATGAGATTTAAACATTTATTCATAGTCAAGGATTCCAAAAATCACTATTCTGACCACATTAATTGCGACATATTCCAATTAAATTTATGAATTTATAAATTTTCAACATTATATATATATAATAACGAGATTCAGTTAAAGTGGACGTTGGGCTTAAATAAATTATATACCAAACCAAAACAAATTACATATGGAAAATTAAATTATACAAAAAATAACATCACAAAATATATAATAGAAAATAAAAAAAAAAAAAATGGCAAAGCAATAATGACAAATATTTTAAAACATATATAATACTGAATGAAACTAATGTCAAAAAATAATTAATAGGGAACCGAAAACTGGATGCAAATGCATCGAACTAACCTCAAATAATATTTAACGGGAAATCGGGAACTAGGTGCAAATGCAAGCATTAAACTAATCTTAAAAAATAATTAATAGAAAATCGGAATATGGATACAACAGCATTAAACTAACATTAAAGAATAATTAACGGTAAATCAAAACTTGGATGCAAATACATCAAACTAATATAAAAAAATAATTGTCGGAAAATCGGAAACTAGATGCAAATGCATTGAACTAACCCTTAAAGATTAAATTAACGGGAAATCGAAAACTGGATGCAATTGCATTGAACTAACCTCAAAGATAAATTAATTATAAATTGGAAACATGATGCAAATGCGTGTAACTAATCTTAAAAAATAATTAACGGGAAATCGGAAACCGGATGCAACTGCACTAAACTAATCTTAAAAAATAAACTGGATGCAAATGTATGGAACTAACCTCAAGAAATAATTAACGAAAAATTGGAAACTGGATGCAAATTTATTGAATTAACCTCAAACAATAATTAACGGGAAATCAGAAACTATATGCAAATGCAACCTTATCAAATAATAAACGAGAAATCAGAAATTGTATGCAAATGCATTAAACTAATCTCACATAATAATTAACGGAAAATCAGAAACTGGATGCAAATGCATTGAGCTAACCTCAAAGAACAATTAACAGGGAATTGGAAATTGGATGCAAATGTATTGAACTAACTGCAACGAATAATTAACGAGAAATCGGAAACTAGTTGCAACCGCATTGAACAAACCTAAAAAAAAATAATGGGAATCAAAAATTGGATTCAACTGCATTAAACTAACCTCAAAATATAAATAACGAAAAATCAGAAACTAGATGCAAATGCATTGAACTAACCTCAAAACATAGTTGGATTATATATTGTGAGAATATCTCGATAAGTATAGTTTTGCATTTAGAATTGTGTTTATCTTATCTCTTTCGTATGATTGGTAACTCCTTGCTATTCAAGTACCGTCAATATATATGAACTTCGCCTTATTAGGTAATCTCACAAAATTTCAATCAAACTTCTATTATTAAACAACAAAATGAAGTTTGAGGGTTTTATCAAATGTGAGTTTTTTTTTTAATAGAGAGTGAGGTTTTCACGTTATAAGAAATTTGGATGAGTGATCAATATAATATTAATATATAATAGTTATGCATATTTGCAAATATTTTTTAGAATAATTAATATAATAATACCCGTTCATAGATAATCTTTGCAGATTCCACATAGTGAGTCATGCATAATTTAAAGAATAATTAACGGGAAATCGGTAACTAGATAATTTTTTATGATCAAACATAGTAAATCAAATATAATTATTTTTTATGTCATATTTGCAAGGACACTACAGATAGATTAGTAGAAGTTGGTATTACACACCACATTGGATAATTAAAAGAAAATCGAAAACTGGATTCAAATACATAACTGAGCTCAAAGAGTAATTAACAGGAAATTGAAAACTTTATGCAAATGCAATAAACTAAACTCAAAAAATAATTAACTAGAAATCGGAAACTGGATGCAATTGCATTAAACTAACGTCATAGAATAACTAACAGAAGATTGGAAATTGGATGCAAATCCTTGAAAAATATTTAATGGGAAATCGTAAACGGTATGCAAATACATCAAATAAACCTCAAATAATAATTAATAGGAAACCAGAAACTGGATGCAAATGCATTGAACTAAACTTAAAAAATAATTAACAGAAAATCAAAAATCGAATGCAACTGCATTGAACTAACCTCATAGAATAATTGGTGAGAAATCAGAAACTAAATGTAAATATGCATTGAAATATCCTCAAAGAATAGTTAACGGGAAATCAGAAACCGGATGTAATTGCATCGAACTAACCTCAAAGCATAAATAATAAATTGGATGCAAATGCATTGAACTAACCTCAGGATATAATTAACGGGAAATCGGAAACTGGATGCAAATTCATTGAAATAAGCTCAAACAATAATTAATTGGGAATTGGGAACTAGATGCAAATGCAATCTTATCAAATAATAAACGAGAAATCGGAAAATGGATGCAATGCATTAAACTAATCTCACAGAATAATTAACCATAAATCAGAAACTGGATGCAAATGCATTGAACTGACCTTAAAGAACAATTAACATGAAATTGAAAATTGGATGCAAATGTATTGAAATAACCGCAAATAATAATTAACGAGAAATCGAAAATTGGATGCAACTGCATTGAACTAACCTAAAAAAATAAATAATGGGAATCGGAAATGGGATGCAGCTACATTCAACTAACCTCAAAATATAAATAACGGAAAATCAGAAACTGGATACAAATATATTGAACTAATCTCAAAGAGTAATTAACGGGAGATTGGAACCTGGATGCAAATGCATTAAACTAATCTCAAAGACTAATTAACGAAACATCAAAAACTGGATGTAACTATACTAAATTAACCTTAATGAATAACTAACGGGAAATTATAAAGTGGATGCAATTTCACTGAACTAACTTCAAATAATAATTAATGGGAAATCGGAAACTTGATGCAATTGCATTGAACTAACATCAAAGAATTATTAATGAGAAATTGAAAACTGAATGCAATGTACTACATTAAACTAACCTTGTAACGCCCGTATTTAAAATACATTTTTATTAATTAATTATTTATTTATTTATTTATTTAAGATTGGATCGGTTTGGATTTGGATATGTGGGCCTGGTTTCTGGGCCCGAGTCTGTGTTGGGCCTGGGTTTCAAACCCAAGTATATAATCACATTGTTCTAGAGAATAGGGTTTTGAGAGAATAAAATATAATAAAAATGGAGGCAGAAATAAAAGCTGGATTGCTGGAGGGTGGAGTGCGACGATTCGGACTACGAGAGATTCGTGAAGCTGTTAATACAGGTGAGTAGCTATTTTTGATATTTCACCAGATTTATAGTTTTCCGTGTATTGGTGTATACTGTCTAAGGTTTCTGCCTATTGTTACTGCTCATTATCTTTGGCGTCCTGTTAAACTAGGTAAGGTTAGTATATCGTTTTGCTTAGTTATTGAACTGTTGATGCCCTTCATTAAAACTGTTGGAACGGTTCAAGCTTCGGAGCTTTGTTAATGGAGGCGCGAGCTTCATGAACTGTACTGCCTTTTATTATGTTGTTTGTTTTGGTGAAATGATGTTGGGTTGTAGTGGGAGGTTGGAAGGTTGAAATTGGATGAGGTCAGCCGAAGCTTTGTATCCGGCAAGATAATGGCGCTTCGGCAAAACCAAAACCGGTGAAAAACGCCCGATTGTTTGGTTGGAACTCGTTGTTGGGATGGTTAGGATGTTGTGGCGTTGGGGGGAATTTATGTTCGGTGCTGTGGGGAGCTTTTGAAGGGTGTTAATGGTGTTGTTGAAGCTCCCAAATGGTTCGTTAATGGCGACCGACAAAAAATCGCCCAGTTGTATTAAATTTTGTTGTTTGGGTTTTGGTTGGGTATTTGAAAGGGGTTGTTGGTGATGGGGTAGTGAGGGTGCGTGAGGGCTGTTGAGTGGAGCTTAAAGAAGCCATTAATGGCGACCCAAAATTCTTTCCAGATCTAGTTTTGGTGAAGGTTGGATGTTAGGATTTGAGGTTTTTGCCTTAATTAAAGTGGTAGGGGTTTTCGCGGGGATTAAAACCGCTTGGTTGAATTGGGTGGTCGAGTGGAGGTCGACGGTGGTTGAATTTGGTGGTGGTGGAGGCTGCTGGAGGAAGGAGATGATCGGTTTTGGCCTGGGGCTTGGGCCTTGGTTGGCTTCTTTGGGCCGGTCTAATTTGTTTTGTGTTGGGCCCGGTTTTGTTTTAAGTTGTTGGGCCAGTTCTAGATTAAGTTCCTTGGGCCAATTTCTATTTTTTTGTTTGGGCCGAACCAATCAGTTACTTGGGCCGGTTTAGATTGTTGGGCTTTAGTTCTAGTTGTTGGGCCAGACCAGTTTTGTTAAGTTTGGACCAGTTCTATTTTGTTTGTTTGGGCCGATTTCAGTTCAAAGTTTTTGAGCCGGTTTAGTTTAAGTTGTTTGGGCCAAAACTAATTAGTTTTCTTTGGGCCAGTTTCTAATTTTATGTGGGTTGGTCCTTATGACCCCAATTGGGTCAGGTTGAATAATAAGTTGGTTTAGATTTTCGGGTTCTAAGGTTTGGGCTCGGCTAGTTGGGTCCGAACCGTTTCCTTAGTCATGAGCCCATGAGCTATGCACCTTTGACCTTAGCCATGAACCATGGCTATGACCCTGAACTTGTCGAACATGGAAACGATAGTTTGACTTTGACAATGACAATTTGACTTCGACCATGATGTGTTGACTTTGACAATGATATGTTGACTTTGACTTTGACAGTTAATCGTGGAATGTTGACTTTTTTTCTAGATTTTCACATATTTGATTTTATGGACTATTGCAATAAGAAAATATTGTCGAACATTGTATAACTTTGTTTGTCATTATCTAATTAAGATTTGACGTAAGTAGTGTGTAAAGTATATAATATTTGCACGTAACTAGAAGGAAATTCTGATAATAAAAATTTGATATATATGTTTTTATGAGTATTAAATTATATACGGACTTAGATTCATGAACTTTAGATTTTTGGGGATTTGATTGTGGACTGTGGATTGTTTAATTGTGCTACATTTTATGTTGTAAATTGTATAGACAAATCAAATGCTAAAATGCTTTGGAAGCTTGTATAAATTTGGTTGTCATTATCTAATTAAGATTTGACGTTGATATTGTGACATTATATAATATGTTGGGATATATATATATATATATATATATATATATATATATATATATATATATATATATATATATATATATATGATATAATGAATTTTGTCTAGGGTGCCACTCTTATAGTGACACCCTTATCTCACTTCTCTTGAGCCGCCGGATCCGCCCTCAAGATCTGAAGATCTCAATGAGGGTAAAATGTATTTTCCTCATCATCTTCTCAAAAACCAAAAAAAACCGATCTAACAAAAAAAAAAAAATCTAACAAAAAAAAAAAAAATTGGGTTCTCTCTCTACTCTCTCTCGGCTCTTCTTCTCATCATTTGGCAATTCGGTTTCTTCATTTGGTTTCTTCTTCTCTCGACAGTATCATTTGGCACTTCAACTATAGTGCACTTTTGGTTATGGTGCTTGCCTATTGAACGCTTTTAATTGACACTTGGATTGTCATTATACCATAAAAACTTGAATTTTGATTTAATTTAGGTTGCTATGATTATAGTTATGATTAATACCCTCGTTTAAAAGGCGACAATTTCGGTGAACTCGTCAGATTCTTCATGCCGATTCTCACGAGTTTTGAACTCTGAGAGTTCGGTGAACTAGCATATTCGGTGAACTCGTCGTATTCTTCATGTCAGATTTACGTCGAGTTCGGTGAACTCGTCGTATTCTTCATGTCGATTTCGCCGAGTTCGCTGAACTCTGTCGTATTCTTCATGCCGTGATCTCGTCCGAGGAGTTCGTGAACTCGTCGTATTCTTCATGCCGTGATACGTCGAAGTTTTGAACTCGCCGAAGTTCGTGAACTCTGTCGTATTCTTCATGTCGATTGATCTTCGCCGAGTTTTGAACTCTTTCGAGTTCGGTGAACTCTGTCGTATTCTTCATGCCGTTTCGTCAGAGTTTTGAACTCGGCCGAGTTCGGTGAAGTAGCATATTCGGTAAACTCGTCGAGTTCGTGAACTCGCCATATTCTTCATGCCGTGATTCTCGTCGAGTTTTGAACTCGTCGCCGAGTTCGTGAACTTTATCGAGTTTTGAACTCGCCGAGTTCGGTGAACTCGCCGAGTTCGGTGAAGTAGCATATTCGGTGAACTCGCCGAAGTTTTGAACTCGTCGTATTCTTCATGCCGATTCTCGCCGAGTTTTGAACTCGCCGAGTTTTGAACTCTTTCGAGAGTTCGGTGAACTCGCCGTATTCTTCATGCCGTGATTCTCGTCCGAGTTTTGAACTCGTCGAAGTTCGGTGAACTCTGCCGAAGTTTTGAACTCTTTTAGAGTTCGTGAACTCGTCGTTCTTCTTCATGCCAGATTTTGAACGTCGAAGTTCGGTGAACTCTATCGAGAATTTTGAACTCTTTTCAGAGTTTTGAACTCTTTTCGAGTTCGTTGAAGTAGCATATTCGGTGAACTCGCCGAAGTTTTGAACTCACCGTCGTTCGTCCGAGTTTTGAACTCTTTCGAGTTCGGTGAACTCGTCGTATTCTTCATGCCGTGATTCGTCAGAGTTTTGAACTCGCCGAAGTTCGATGAAGAGCATATTCGGTGAACTCGCCGAGTTTTGAACTCGTCAGTATTCTTCATGCCGTGATTCGTCGAGTTTTGAACTCGCCGAGTTCGTGAACTCTATCGAGTTTTGAACTCTTTTCGCAGAGTTTTGAACTTTGTCAAAGTTCGGTGAACTCTGTCGAAGTTTTGAACTTTGTCGAGTTCGTGAACTAACATATTCGTGAACTTTGTCGAGTTTTGAACTCGCCGAAGTTCGGTGAACTCGACAGAGTTCGGTGAACTAGCATATTCGTGAACTCGTCAGAAGTTTTGAACTCGGCGAGAGTTCGTGAAGTAGCATATTTGGTTAACTCGTCGAAGTTTTGAACTCTGTCGAGTTTTGATATTTGTTATTTACACCGCTTATGTACATTGGGATTTTTGACTATTTAAGTTATTTATATTTTTTAATTTTTTCGATTTATAGAAATGGAGACGAGACATCAATCAATATCGAAGAAGACGTAGTTGGGTCTTCGCCTACTAAAGCCCCCGCTCAAGGCACGCAAACATTAGCCGCCCTTATATAGGAATGACTTTTACAAGTGTTGACGAGGCAAAGACTTATTACAAAGAGTATGGTCAACAAGAGGGATTTGAGACTGCGGTTCGGACGACTTCCAAGCAACAAAATCAGGTGGATTTGGTTAGTGGTTGTTTATCGTTTTGCTCACGGAAGGGGTTAACAAGAGAGATGAAGTCCGATCAAGAAATACATCAACTATCCGATGTGGTTGCCAAGCTAGAATTCGTATTAAGAAAAGAATGCATGAAGAGATATATGAGGTCAGCGTTGCTCATAATGACCATAGTCACGGTCTGGTGACCCCATCGAAGAGAATTTGCATGAAAACTAACAAACATATGCCCGGCAAAGGGCGTTTGACCGAGATATTTAGTGATAACAGTTTATCCGCCTGGGAAAGTGGCATCCGTTTTCCATGGAGAGGAAGTCGGGTTTACACGAAAGATTGTTGGAACCATTATTATGGTTTGACCAGAAAGATGCCTAAAGAAGGTGATGCAACTGCCGGCCGCAATATTTTATGCCAAAGAGTTGTGAGGATCCCCGGTTCTATTACGCTTATTGATTTAGATGAAAATGGGACTGCGGTGAACTTTTTCCGGTTCATGGAGGTCTCGATGCCGAAGATGAATATTTCGGGGATGTTGTGTCTTTTGATACCACATATCGCACCAATGCATATTCCATGCCTTTTGCCCCTTTTACCGAGTCAACCATCATTATCGGTCCGATTCAGTTTGGTTGCGCATTGTTGCTTGATGAGACGTAAGATACATTCATATGGCTATTTAAGGCCCGGCTTGCAGCCATGGGTGGTCGTATAACAACCGCAATCATCACTAACCAGATAGAGCGATGATGACAAAGCAGCCATTGCCAAAGTGTTTCCTAATACTGCCATCGCATCGCCTTTGGCATATTATGCAGAAATTCCAAGAGAAGATGTCATTTACCAAATTTGAGACATTGGTAACCGAAAGTTGAAGAACACTATTTCTTTTTCAGATAGATTGTTGATTTTGAGAGAAGATGGTGTACAATCATTGAGAAGTATGAGTTGTCCGAAAATCCTTGGTTGATGAGATATATTCAATCGCGGGAGAAATGGGTTCCTTTGTTATCTCGGGCACCTTTTTGTCGGTATGCACACGACCGGGTCGGCGGAATCTATGAATGCTCATTATGACCAGGTTTGTCAATTCGACGACTACGCTTTATGCAGTTTGTACATGGTAATGAGAAGTCTTTGGCTTTGCTTGCTAGGAAAGAAAGAGATTCTGACACGCGACCGAAAGCATAGTTCACGGATTGTGCCTAACGATGCTTTCATCCTTATGCATGCCGCCAAGGTCTATAATGATCTCAATATTCAATAAATTTAAAGAGCAACTAGAAAAGGCAAAGATGGAGTACAAAATTGATGGGGAACAAATTGATGTATGGAACCGAAGCTACATGGTGAAATGGAGAGACCACCAAGAATTCGTTTGGAGAGTGAGTTTCGATAGAGGAACCTTAGAGGGAGACTGCAAATGCAAGTACTTTCAGTTAATGGGTTTGCTTTGTGGTCATATCTTAAAGGTTTTTATGCTCTACGAGATTGAAGAGATTCCAAACCATTTTAGATTGACGCTGGTGGATGCAAAAGTCTAACACTTATAGAGCGGAGTTTGATACTGGATTTGTGGTCGGGAATGTCTCAAATGAACCTTTGAGAGTGGCTCATTCTATCAAGGTTGCTTCTCAAGTGGCTTACGATGCGTCGCATACTTTTGAGGGTTATTCATATTTTATTGAAAAGATTGGTGAAATGGCTATTGAAATTTCAAAGTTTAATGAGACTTCCTACAAAGGAGACGCAGAAGTTGCAGAGCCTCCAAATTTCGAGAGCTTCGATACCTTCTCGTTAATACATCACGTTTTTTTTATTTGAATGTTTAATTTGATATAAATTTAGTGTTTAATTTGATATAAATATTTATTTTAATTCGGTCTTTATTTCAGCTATTGATTTTGAATCCCAATATTTCTCAAACAAAAGGGAGGGGGAAGAAGAAAGCGGATAGATGGAAATCCCCCAAAGAGATAGCCCTAAACAATTCAGGGAAGAAAGTGTCACGATGTGGACAGATTGCTAACCATGACTCGAAAAATTGTCCGAGAAAAAAAATATAATGTAATCGTCGATTGTAAGTATAGCTTTATTCAAAACTCTTTGATTCTAAATGTTCACTAGTTCTAATGATATTTTATCTCAAGGCCATGGACTTCATTGATATCCGGACTTGTTAAGAGTGGTTTAGATATGGCAGCCTTTGTTAGAGTTTTATCAAGTGTTGTTAAGTTGAACTGCGGTCGAGGGTTGTGTTCCATTGCATCATTATGTCCATTGGATAGTATCTAATGTTGTCTGCTAGCTAGGCTCTAGATAGGAAACATCATAATGATAGACCGGTGCTTTTTTTGATAACTTCTTTCTCCCTTTTTATTTTCAAAGTTCAATATTGCTGGTTTAGGTTACATTTGGGGAGTTTAATTAGACTAAGTTCTAATCTCATTGATGTTGTAGAAAAGAGAAGTATGGCTCAAGGAGAAATGGAGAATATGGAGGCAAAGCTTTGCTTTAGGTAAAAATACGCCTACTCATCCGCTCGCTTCCAGCCCCTCGACTTTGCATCACCGATCTTCGCCTTTCATCATTCTCTCATGGTTATGTTTCGACCGCTACAGTTCACAAGATGCCACAAGATCACGCCACCTTTGACTATGCACCATTCAAGAAAGTCGGCCAAAATTGAGTTATTAGCTACAATGGGAGAAATTGTCGAAAAGAGCGAGAGAAGAAGCGTATTGAAAGAAGGTGGAGAAGTTGAAGAGAGCTGAAACTTGGAGTGAAAGGCTTGAACAAGCCAAAGCTAGGTGCAAAAGTGCTATACTTGTTGCTAATTCATTCTGATGTGCTTAAATGTTGTAATACGTAACAATAATATTTGGGATTGCATAAAGCATTTTGATGTGCTTATTATAAATGTTACCGCTTGTTACACAAGCGCGTGCCACTTGCAATTTTGTTCCGTAAGTTAATATGATGTATTGATGCAGATACTATACCACCAAAGATAATGCCAACGCTTGTCAACAACAAATTTACCTCAACTCATATGATCATCAATCAACATCAACACAAACAAACCAAACTGATAAATTGACAAAACATCAACATCAACGATATGGACTTAGTACGGCCATATCGCTTGGATTTGAATTTGGATAAAAAAATGGCGTTTGTCTTTTGGACTTTGTCCCAAAACGGCATGGCCACACCATTTGGTACTAATACCAAACAATAGTGGCCATGCCGCTTGGGGACTAAGTCCAAACGGTGTGGCCATGCCGCTTTGGGACAAAGTCCAAACAGCACGCCATTTTTTTGCAAGTTCAAAGTCCAAACGGCATGGCCACACCGTTTGGCCTTAGTCTCAAACGGTGTGGCCATGCCGTTGAGACTAACCAAACGGTGCAGCCATGCCGTTGGACTTTGAACTTGCAAAAAAAATGGCGCGGTCTGTTTTAGACTTTGTCCCAAACGGCATAGCCAATAAAGTCGGGCATGGCTACACCGCTTGGTACTAAGTCCAAACGGTGTGGCCATGCCGCTTGGGGACAAAGTCCAAACAGACATTAATGCCATTTTTTTTGCAAGTTCAAAGTCAAACGGCATGGCCACACCGCTTGGCCTTAGTCTCAAACGGTGTGGCCATGTCGTTTGAACTAAGGCCAAACGGTTCCGCCATGTCGTTTGGACTTTGAACTTGCAAAAAAAATGGCGTGTCTATTTGGACTTTGTCCCAAACGGCATGGCCACACCGTTTGGACTTAGTCCCAAACGGCATGGCCACACCGCTTGGTACTAAGGCCAAACGGTGTGGCCATGCCGCTTAGATTCAAGTCCAAACGGTGGGCTATGCGACCACCGTTTGGACTTTGAACTTGCAAAAAAAAATGGTTCTGTTTGGACTTTGTCCCAAAACGACATGGCCACACCGCTTGGTACTAAGGCCAAACGGTGTGGCTATGCCGTTTGGGGACAAAGTCCAAATAGACACGCCATTTTTTTTGCAAGTTCAAAGTCCAAACAGACACGCCATGCCGCTTTGGGAAAAGTCCGAACAGAGCACGCCATTTTTTGCAAGTTCAAATCCAAACGATATGGCCACCCAAACGGTGCTCAAGCTCAAGAGGCAAAAACAGATCTTTTGTGTTTTGGCAAAAACATTGCGCATCGCATTAGATTTTTGTGTTTTGGTAAATAACATTGGGATTTTTGTGTTCTGCATTAGAGATACTAATAGAGATAACATTGGGACAATGTTTTGCATTAGATTATTAATAGAGATACTTCGATGTGACAAATTAAAATGCTCAAATTGTCGGAGAGCACAAGAAGAGCCATTGAATGGATATAAACCGAGATCTAAGCAAAAGCACATACGCCAAGAAATACCTCGGTAAGTAGTATAAACTGTTTACTCCAATCGACAGCCAGACGCCCTATTAAAATCAATGCCTGCTAATAGCAGAAACATAACCAAAGGCAATGTGACATGAAACCCTAGGATCTTAGGTGAACATGAAAAGAATGACAAGTCCAAAGCAAGATCACTATCATTTCATATTTCAACAATGTGACACCATGTTAAATACATTGTCTGAATTACTGAACATAAAGCTAAGTTGCTACATATCAACAACTTGCACTTACAAAAGAGTCCTAACATAACATTTTTTGACTACAAAGAGATTTCCACTCTAACTTTCTGACTTTATCTCCTTCCTGCAAAACAAAAAAAATTGAATAAACAGATCAGTCAAGCAAAGTTAAATCAAACTGCTTTATTAAGGTATGACAGAAAAACTAACCTCTCCACTTGCTTCCTCATGTTCACCATCTTCCACCACCACCATTTGCCTAATTACCCCCCAATAAAAACACATGAATCAAGATAAATAGTACCACATATGTCAAATCCAACACCAAATCTAGAAACCTCATTGATTGAAAACTCTTGAACTTAAGTCATGATCAACTCTCAAAAGAACAAAGAAAGACAAATGTCAATAAACACTCCCCGCATCATCTCAACTAACACAAACTGAAAAGTAAAGCAAAACCCGCATCATCTCAAATGCCAATAAACACTCCCCGCATCATCTCAACTAACACAAACTGAAAAGTAAAGCAAAACCAGCATCATCTCAAATGCCAATAAACACTCCCCGCATCATCTCAACTAACACAAACAAACCATTTCCATTTCCAACACTCGTCCCAACACAAGATAAAAGGAGGTAAACTAACCAAACTAACCACTAAACCCTAAACTAACCAAACTCAACATACCTAAATCCTATGCTCCTTCACGATATCGTCCGGCCAAATGAACTTGCACCGGGTCAAATTGTATGCCTCCATGAACTCATTCTCAGGTATCCTCCTCGAATCGCAAGTCCCACCCAATTGCGTGTGCCTTGATTGAGCAAGCGAGAAATTTCATCGACGACGGGTCTTTATCAAAATTAAAACACAAAACTACATTAGTATATACATTTACATTTATAAAATACCAAAACAAAACAAAACAAAAATTAACGCTTGTAAGATATTAACTCACCGTGATTATGATATGGAAGACTCGTAGGAGTAGTGACTAAGATGATCGGGGTTTATCATTCGAATATGACTATTGTTTTCGCATTCAACTCATGTATCTACTAACACACTCCCATGGATAAGACGGAATGGGTCCTCGTTGTTCAAGTTGAATCAAGTGATTTTGCCAATTACTCCAAAGAGGGAAGACGCAATATTAAATTTCACATCATACCCGCGTCCGAAGTAGTTCGGCCGAGGTCTTTGGTTTTGGGGATCCGAGGGTACAAACCGCGATATGACCCAACCGACGACAACCCTCGCAAACATTGTAACTTTGCTTCGACATTATCAAGAAAGCATATAAATCCCTCGAAAAATGCTATTTCATCCACCGGCCGCCGTAGCTCGGACTTCAACATAGGGATACCATTCAACCCGTCAAATAGCATATGATCGAGAAAAATTAATCATTAATCACATACTAATAATATTAATTAATAAATAAAACTATTTACATACAAAAATGCTTACATCGGTACAAGTCATATTATCAATGGTGGCTCGGTATACTTCAATGCAGTTGTTGTGCTAGCATAAAAGATCGAGTAATCGAAAGTACCTATTAGCACGGGACATGCTCAAATGATAGTCCCTATTTGGGTATGGCCTGAACACCGGAAGTACTCATAAATCCATGCCTACATTAATATAGACACCGAAGTTAATATTGTAATAGATAGATAAAATTGACATTGAAAAGAAAACAAAAAACTAATACTTGTAGGAGAGTGAAATAGCCCGAAACACCCTTCACCTTGGCACTTGTGGCAGTCCCAAGACCCCGCATAAGTAAGCCGGTAAGGTCGCACTCCAACGCCAGTAGTCTCGATCTCGCAAATTTCGAAAGCGCCTCGGATAACAAACGGAACCTGCAGTTCCGTGACGTGTCGGTGAAGGCGTACATCCAAAGAAAAATAACATATAAGCTCTCACAAAGAAACCGCACCTCTTTTTGGGTTGACGCTTCTTCACAACAACCCCATTTTCATCACGTAAATCTTCATCTCTTACCTTCCCAAAGAAATCGCTTCATCAAGAAATCCATCCTAACTTTGGAAGTGAACTTATTGGATTTCATCTTCGCATCTATCTTATCCATGGCTATGCCAAGATTTTTGTGGAGGAGTCTTTTTGTTCCGTTCCAAGGTCAAATCGTTGTCACCAACCACCGCTTTTGCCTCGATCGAACTCCTAAGAGTTGGGAAACATCGTCCAACGTGATTGTCATCTCCCCCACGGCATATGAAACGTGTTGGTCTCTCGATGCCACCTCCACAAACGCAGAGACCAACACAGATCCTCGATGCCTCAGATACACCTAAGACCGTGAGCACATAAGCCGGTCCTTTGAAGCTCCACGTGAAAAGTAGAAACGGTTTGAACACTCTCCTCCGATATCCCATTGTACCAACTTGTTTAGGTGCCCATGGCACTTCAACACCCCTCGCCTAAAACAACAAAAACTTAGTATTAATGTATGCACAAGTTTCAGAATACAAAATTTAAATACTAATAGACACTATATGATAATATTATCCTGCCTCAGAAACATGCGTTTTTAATAATGATTTTTTTATAATTATTAATTAATTAAATTATTTATTTTCAAAATTCGGCCTGGATTTGGACTCCCTGGATACGTGGGCCCGGTTTTGGGCCCGAAGTCGGTGTTGGGCTTGGGTTTCGGACCCAAGTATATAAAACACATTTTTCTAGAAAATAGGGTTCCCGGAGAATAGAATAATGAAAATGGAGGCAGAGATGAAAGTCGGATTTCGGAGGGTGGAGCCGACGGCTCGGACTCGGAGAAATAAAACACTTCGCTCATACAGTGAGTAGCTATTTTGCTATTTCACCGAATACGTAAAACCGCTTTATTGTCCCATGTTTTCAATAATTTTACTGTTCATTTCTCGGCGTCCTGTAGCATTGTTAAAACCTGTTGTATTGGACTTCGTGTCTTTGTATTATTTAACTTTGTTAAATTTTGTTTTTGTAATTAAAATGATTGAACTGTTGAAAGTTTTGAATTACTGTAATGGCGTCGCCTACCCGTTTATATTTTGGAACTCTTGTTGGTTGTTAGTCGATTGAATAGGGTTATGGAAGCTGGAAGGAGTGTTAAGGGGTGCTGTTAAAGCTTGGAAATGGCGTTAATGGCGTCGCCCAAACCGAAACAGAGTAAACGTCCCCATTGTTTGGTTGGAACTTGTGGTTAGGATGGTTAGGATGTTGTTGTGGTGGGTTTGTATTAAGGGGAGGAGTGCTGCGATTGTGGGCTGTCGAGTGAAGGTTGGGGAAGCCATTAATGGCGTTACTGATATACTGGAGTTGAAATTTTGTAGTTTTCATTGGTTGGAATTCGTCGGCTTGGAAGGGATTGTGGGTGATGGCTAGGGTAGTGTGTGTGAGGGCTGAAAATGGTGGCGGTTGGAAGCTTGAAACAAGCTTTAATGGTGGTGCGATTTTAGATCTAGATTTGGAAAAGATGGGGGATTTAAGAGTTGGGATTTTCGGCTTTGTTAATGTTGTGGGGGTTTTTCCCCTGAGCATTTTCGGGTATGTTTGGAGGGGAGGCGATTAGAATTGTGGTGGTCGGATTTGGTGGTGGTGGAGGCTGAGGAGGAAGGAGATGACCGGGCCTTGGGGCTCAGGTCGGTTTCTCTTGGACTTTGCCCTCGTTGGTTTTGTTTGGGCGGTTTAGATTGTTGGGCGAAATGTTTAAGTGTTTGGTTTGGGGCCCAAAATTCTATTAGTGGCTTGGTCGAAATTTCGATGGTGGTTGGCGAAAATTTTTTATGTTATGGGGCTTGAATCTAATTTAAAGTGGTTGGGCCCTTTTCTATTTGTTTTGTAATCTTTGGACCAGGTTTAACTTAAGTTTTGGGACCAGTTCTAATATTAGTCTATGGGCCCGCTTCATTTGTATTTTTGACCGAACCACTTAACGCTTTTTTGGGCCGCTTCTAATATTGTTTGGGGCGACCCATTGGACTTAATATATAGATCCCAATCGGGTCAAAGTGAAATAAATAATTGGTTTTAGACGCCCGGTTCTAAGGTTTGGGCTTGGCCAATAGGTCCGAACCATGACCTTGGTCATGAGCCCATGAGCCATGCACCCTTGACCTTAGCCCATGAACCATGGCTTTTGACTAACCCGTCGAACACCTGAAACGACAGTTTGACTTTGACAATGATGAATTGACTTTGACCAGGACATGTTGACTTTGACTTTGACCATGACATGTTGAGTTTGACCTTGACCATGATGTGTTGACCTTTGACCTTTGACCGTTGACCATTGACTTTGACTGTTGACCGTTGACTGGGAATGTTGACTTTTCCAGTTTTTCACATATTTGATTATATGGATAGATATAGTAATAAAATATTGTTGAGATTGTATAACTTGGTTTGTCATTATCTAATTTAGATTTGACGTGAGTAGTGTGTAAAAATATATATATATTGGGCTTTGATTGTGGATTTGGGACTATTTATTTGTGCTTACGCTTTATGTGTATATTGTATGGACAATCAAATGCTAAAATGCTGTGGAAGCTTGTATAAATTTGGTGGTCATTATCTAATTAAGATTTGACATTGATGTTGTGTATTTTTTGACACGTGGACGATATTGAGATGTTAGGAGACATTATATTCCTAATAATGCTATAATAAAAATGTATGTGATAACGTTGAAGCATTGTGACATGAGATAATATCTTTGATATTTATATTAATGCAATATCTTGGAGAAATGTATATACACTCCATTATTTTATATGTGAGATGATAATATAGTATTGGTGAATATTTGCCCACTGGAGTGTGGTGTAGTGCAATAATATATTGGCACGAAAAGAATGAAAGTGACTATGAGATATAATTGAGATGTTTCTAGATATTATGGCTTAGTGCAATAAGGTAATTGACACACGCGATATAGTAGAAATGTTTATGAGTCATTAATGTATGACACGAATAAATTACGTAAATGAAAATCCTAGAACCCGACTACCACAACTCATGTGATTGGCCCTCTCGGGCGTTTCGTTAATCTGAATGGCTTCGGGCCCCTACGGCGTTTCAGTTAATCCGAATGGCCTTGGGCGACCACCGCCGGCGTTCGATAAAAAGGCAATGGCCCTCCGGCGAAAGCCGAATAGTGGTTTGATTATTCCGTTCGCAATATAGAACGATGATGCGCATATATTTTATGCCGAATAGTGGCGGTGCTTACATAGATTTGGCTTCCGTGTGTGAGGATTTACGGTGTCGCGGCATCCCGCCAGAGTGGTTACGCGGAGTGGCTCATTATGTAAAGGGAGGCATGTGGATGTACATGTTCGGCGCGTTGGATAGCGATTGTGGTAGCCGAAACTATGTAAGACATAGATACGACGTGATTTTAGGGACACACAAAGAAAGTCTAAACTAATATAATTATGGTAATATGTTGGTAAATAATATATCTCTAGATAGATGATTGTATATGTTTATTGGTTAGTAGTTTAGTTATAACCTAAAACCTCGTGGAGGAACTAAATGCCTTATTTATGATGATTATAGTTTGTTGTGTGGTTAGTGGGAAGTTAAAGGCTCGATTGAGGAACTACCGCCTAGATTATTGTACTTAAAGATGTTGTATTAGTCGCTGAAAGTTAAAAGCCTCGGTGGAGGAACTAACTGCCCATGGATGGATGGTATATATATATGTATATTATATATTGTATTTTAGGACTACTCACACCAAAGATTGTTTATAATGTCGACCGATTTGCATGTTTGTTTATCGGGTGTGTTCATTAAATGAACATAGTTGATAAGTCTTGACAGGTTTAGTGATGAAGAAGATTGGTTCTTTGCTTATGGTTTTGCGTTAGCATTGCATCTCAGGTTGTGTTTTGTTTTCCCTTGAGGTGATATAGATTTTCAGTTGAGATAATATTATTTGCCTTTTCATTTGTAAATTGTTTTATAATGAAGATGACTGTTGTTTAAGTTAAAATTTTTATTGGCTTTTAATTATCCGCATATTTTAAAACTGTTTATGGGCTTTTGGGAGTGGAGAGTGCGTCACACCTCGGAGATCGAAGGGTCGGGGACAAATAATGTTTTTCCGAATTCTGTCGAAATTCGGGGTGTGACACTGCCCCTCCCAAACATCGCGAGCCACGTGCATTGCATAGTCATACAACAGATGTGACACACAAGGGCCACCTCCATAAACACCTCTCTTGAACTCCAAGTCATTGTTAGACTTTCTCACAATATTCACGGAGGTACAATGTACATGGACTTCCTCGTCATCCCCTTCCTCCTCCGCGTCTTCCGCGTCCTCTTCCTCCTCGTCAGTCTCCTCTTCTGCATCATCAACACCCTCTTCTTCACTATCAGCATGACTTAGAACTACACTCTTCCCACGATCCATATTTACGTCATCGTCATCTACATCTACATCTACATCTACATCTACATCATCTACATCTACATCTACATCTACATCTACATCTACATCACTCAGAACTATCCCCTTTCTTCTCTTTTGATTTCCTAACTCTACACCACTTACAACATTACTGGGATCATCCGCTTTCCGATCCCTACTTAACCGATGCGAAGTGGTTGTTCTCCTTCCTCTCTTTTTCTCGGGCTCCTCATCGCGACCGAACTACTACTCCCCCACCTAACAACTTCTTAGCACCCGAAAATACTTTTGCTGCATTCTTCACATTCAAATTCTTTGTTCGAGGCATTGCTACAAAATAAATAGGAGTTAAAAAAAAGACATTCAACTAATTCAAATTGTTGCAATACCAACGTGAAAAAAAAAAAAAAACGAAATAAGGCGGTGTGCATGCCAATCTATATCTAAGGTGTGCATGCTATCTAGGCAAACTATACTCTATTAAATCCCCCCTCCACACACTAACAAAAAAAACCCAATCTAATTCAAGCATGCGAACCCAATCTCATTATTCAATTTCTCTTTGGATTATTCTACTATGAAGATTTTTATTTCATGGAACCCCTGAAGCTAGCCACTATTTGTCGGGGGCTCAGATCATCTTTATGAGCTTATCAAGGCCCACGAAGTGGGCATTTCTAATTTCATTCTTCTTTTATTTCATGATAAGTATTTTCATAGCAATCATGTCCGCACCTAGCGACAAAACTACTGTATTGGGAATCCCGAGCGGAATATTTGTTTTCGTTTTTATTCATTTATGGCTTTTTTTGGGCTTGTACTTTTTCAAAGATAGCCTACCCAGAGCAACCCTTAGTACCGCTATTTTTCAGTGGTCTTTTCTTATTTCTAGGCCATTTACCCGAGCTTGCTTGGCTTTCAAAGTGGATTGAAGGGATAGACCTTCTTCTGTTAATCTTAGGTGTTTTTTGTTTAGTTGAGGAGGACTATAATGCAAAAATGATCAGAAAGGACTGGGCTGGAAATGGAGAAGAAAACAATTCAAATGGATAGCATGCCGAAAATGATCTACTATTATTATAAGAGGGGGCCGCCCTCTTTCTTAAGTTATAGCATCATTTCGAATGGACAGAACGACAAGAGATTGATTCCGACTCACTTACGTTTGGATATGTCGGCAAGTCCAATACAAACAAAAAGAAAGAAGTTGGACCCAAAGACCACCACGTTTGCATTTCATCTCAAGAAAGATGAAATAAGCATTTACCTTTTTGCTTTTGGCAAAGACTACTCTTCATGTAGACTTTTCTAGCTTTATTGCTGGCTCTAAGCCTACCACTTTGAAAACCTAACCTTCGCTCGATAGAGCTAACCCTTTGATATGAAAGTTTTCCAACCCACCCGAGAGGAGAGCTAGGAACCTAAGGAAATAAATTCAATTGGCTCTACATCATCCGGAACTAAATAAGCTTCGGTCTTAATTTCAATTATAATCCGCATAAAAATTAGAACCGGGCTATCCCATGATCGCGGATTTGATCATCATTATAGGCGTGAGAAACCACGCCTTATGACGAAAGGGGAGCATTATGTCCGATCAATACACCACTGCTCTAATTCTAATAAAGGGTGCTATGGAAGAAATTAGGCACTAAACCCAGGTTTAGCGGTGCTTATCACTCAGACGGCGGACTCGATCGTCGGTTTATGGAAGATTTTCTGAAAAGCTTAGTGCAAGTGTCGACTACGAGCATTCCCTTACTTTCGTGAGCTTTCTCAAGAAAAGGAAATAACTACGACGGATAATCTTCGTTCATACTACACGCCTTTTTTCACAAGAGCTTGTTCGAAATGGGCATGGGGAGTACTTTGGAATGATTTGATTGGGACGCTAGTGAGTTAATGAGCACTGTTTGCATGGTTCCATCAACGCTTTTCTTGCGTGTTCTGAATCGAATTCATAATCTATAAAGCTATAAAGAAGAGATGCCCCGTAGAAGACTCCAGGCCACCGAAGCTAACAAAAGGCTAAGGATACCCATTTAGTTGTTTGTTCTTATGCCGACTAAAGCTAGCTGCGCCACAGCTTGAATCTCCCTAGAAATCCCCACTCGTAGCCCTTGACTTGGGTGTGTTAAGCATATTACTGGTTTCTTACCAAAGCCTTGGTTGGCTCAACTTTTTCTCTATCTCTAATGGCTAGACCAAAATCCCCACTTAAGCCCTAGAATCTTGCTTCGGGCTGCCCTCTAGAGAAGTCGCTTTAAACCCCATCCCTCCTATAAGAGGTCGAATTGCTTGTACAGCTAACCCACTACCTCTCTAAGAAATCTGAGTACTTAACATTTTCGATCCCATATCGAGGAAGTGAGCCAAAATGAGCCATCAATACAATTATAGAATATATAGGACTCCGCTTCTTTTTCAAATTTTAGCCACATCGAATCGATCAATCCACTTTAGCTCAAAACTCGATAGAGTTCAAAACTCGACGAGTTCACGAATATGCTAATTCACCAACTCGATAGAGTTCACGAATATGCTACTTCACCAAACTCGACAGAGTTCAAAACTCGACGAATTCACCGAACTCGGCCAATTTAGAACTCTAACAGAATTTAAAACTCGACAAATGTTCAAAACTCGGCGGAGAATTCACCTAACTCGACAGAATTTAGAACTCGACAGAGTTCAAAACTCGACAGAAATTCACGAACTTCGACAGAGTTCAAAACTCGACGAAATTCACCTAACTCGACAGAATTTAGAACTCGACAAATTTAAAACTCTCGACGAGAATTCACCTAACTCGACGAGAATTTAGAACTCGATGCAATTTAAAACTCGACAGAGTTCAAAACTCGACAATTCATCGAACTTCGACGAGTTCAAAACTCGATAAATTCAAAACTCGACAGATTTAAAACTCGACAGAGTTCACCAACTCGACATTTTAGAACTCGACGAGTTCAAAACTCGACAATTCAAAACTCGACGAATTCACCAACTCGGCCGAATTTAGAACTCGACAGAATTTAAAACTCTGACAGAGTTCAAAACTCTGACAGAATTCACCGAACTCTGACAGAGTTCAAAACTCTGACAGAATTCAAAACTCTGACAGAGTTCACCGAACTCTGACAGAATTTAAAACTCACCGAATATGCTAGTTCACCGAACTCTGACAGAGTTCACCGAACTCTGACAGAGTTCAAAACTCTGCCAAAATACGGCATGAAGAATACAACAGAGTTCAAGCTAATTAAATAACATTCAAACTTCAACGAAAATACCATTAAAGCATGAAGAATACGGCAACGAAAATATCATTAAAGCTAATTAAATTAAATACCATTCAAAGCTAATTAAATTTGCAAAATTATTACATGTACCCAATTTGAATAAAGGTTACCCAATTCGAATAAATTCACTACACAGAAGGTTACCCAATTTGAATAAAGTTCATACACGGTTGTCTAATGTTTTGTTTTTCAAATACGTAAACTTGTTTACTTCCAAGTTTCTTGTTCCAAACAACAATATAAACAATTTCATACCCAATAAACGGTTGAACCAAGCGCTTTTTAAGCTTGTTTACTTGTTACAAGATTCACCCATTTTCGTTTTAAACAATTGCCAAGCCAAGAATAAAGTTTACTAGGTTCAACCGCTTTAAACAACATCCAACAATATACCCAATTTGTTGTTTACTAATTAAACAACAAATCAAACGAATTAAATGTTCAAAAATACCTTAATCCAGAAGCTTGGTTCAAATTGGAGAAGAAGAAGCCGAGAGAGAGAAAGAACCCAACCCAATTTCGTGTTTTTGGTATTTTCGTTTTTTTTTATTTTGAAATAAACTAAAATTTTGAAATATCGGTAAATTGGGTGAATTAGATCTTCAGATCTTGAGGGCGAGATCCGATGGCTCAAGAGAAGAGTGAGATAAGGGTGGCACTCTAAGAGTGGCACCCTAGACAAACCGTACTTTAAATATTCAATGGCATAATTGATGACTTGATGCCCATACAACATACAAGTGATACAATCATACAAGATTTAACCATAAATCGATCGGCTCGGTTCAAAACAAAATTTATAACAAAACCGGTATCAATCAATTCGCCCCTCGAGTACCGAATAGTGTAATTATTTTCATTATTTTTTTAGTTTTTCTACACCCTATATTATTAGATAACTGCAAGCAGTGGGGGAGTGAGGAGAAAAGAGATGGAGAAATGGGTTTGTGGTGGAGAGAGAGAGAGTTGGGTTTGGTTGAGAAGAATGAGGAAGAGGGACAAATACCTTGAGAATGAGCGCTCTGCTCACTTGATAAATTGCCAGAAAAATTATTTTGCAAAATTGTTTTCCAAGTGGAGACTGGAGTTGTATTGGTGCAACAGTCGCGTTGTTTACCAGCCACTTCCATCACTAAATCCTAGAAAACATATTTTTTACAGAACTGCCACTTGATCAAATTTCTTCACAACAAATCCAAAAAACCGTTTCTTCACTTATTCCCTCCCCTCGTATTGAACTAAATGGATTTCAAGCTCGGTCGAATCAATCTCAAATTCTCAATGCTGTTGCTCAGGTCAGTCTTTTTATTTAAACTAGCTAATTCGCCCAGCTATTGCCGGGCTTACTACATTAATAGTGGATGATCTTATAATTAAGCTAGTTGGATACGAAATATGTTTACATTGTATTTCAATCATCATATAAACGTTAATACTCATGCTTTTACCAAAACCAAAGAAGAATGGGAACAATTGGAATGGCTCGTTCCACCATGCATGTGTGAGAAGCGCAATTAGCACTTGAACGTGTAACTACAACTCCTTTTTGGGGGCTATGCGAGCAATTTAAGAAATCAGTCCAGAATCTCCCCAACGATATTTAGGCTACATTAAGCGCACGCGGGGGAGGAAACCAAAAAAGTACTAAAATCAAATTTGTTACAATTTTATAAAAAAAAAAATTTTAGTTCCCGACTCATGGTGGATGCAATAATTTACATTTTGCTGAACCATCAACAATGGACTTGTTTCTTTAGATGATGCCACTCAGAAATTGTATTAATACACCATCGGTGCTGCAACCGTGGCAACTGGCAACCCCGGATGAACAATATGAATCTGGAAAATTCCATACTAATCTTTTCTTTTTTCTATCCGGCTAGAGTTGCATATAGTCTGGGGCTTAGCTGCAGAATGGAGTTGAACATATATATGTACATTACTTTGACAGAAACATCCTCTTTTTATTACGGTAATGGTTGCAACTGATTCAATTACAATGTATGAATGTAATTACACTATTACAGACACCAACACCAAAATTGAATTTCAGTAAATCGGTGACTTCTACAACAACAAAAAGTGGCTTGTCATGAGAATTTATCAACCAAGGAGATGTATAAAAAGATAATAAACAACATTGGCTAACTTGTACACTTCAATCTCGAGAAGATTAGAACTGAAACTTATCACCTGTTAGATAAAAGAAATCAGAGTAAGGCGGATATTCATATCATAATATCAATTTGAACAACTATAAGAATGACGAAAACAAAATTTACCTATTTACTCATTGACAACTCCACTTGTAAGATTGAGGCATGTGAGAGAGTCCATGGAGGTAATCACAGACCTTACACTTTTAGGTTTATGATTGTTGTGGTAGAGGTGTTATTGACTCCTAAATAAATAAACAAAAGGAATTGACGAAATAAGTATCCCAGGATTCACAGGATGCCTTACTTATCGACATACCTAGTACATGAACAAAAATAAAGTAGTGATGATATTACCTCTGAAACATTGGAAGTCTTAACAATTGTTTCCCATGTTTGATCAACAGAGGGAGGCTTAGAGCACTGTTTTCTAGAATGAAATGCAGCAGAATTCTTGGAGGAAACAGAAGGTAAGGTACACCATAGCCAAGACTCAGAAGGTGATTTTGGTAACGGTGGGGCAAGAGGAAACTGTGAAGAGTACACATCTGGACTATCCTGATACACTTCTCTAAAGAATTGTGGTTTCAGCACCTATTCCCATCATAATATAACAAAAACTCTACCCTTTTTCCCTTTCTCATTATTGTTCATGGTGTGAAGCTGGGAAAGTTTAGCTAGACGTGGTGGTGATTGTATCCGTGGTAAAAGAAACAAATAATAGAAAAGTCGCCACCAGGAGAGAGAGTATATCTTAAACAGTTGCATGTATAAAAGCAACAGGCTTGTGAAGTCGTGGGAGCTGAAGATCGGCCAACAGCTCAGTTGGTGTTCTAGTAAATGATGACAATATATAAACCACGGACCTTGGTTTTTAAGGTTGTAAACCACCTTTTAGGGATTCTCTAAGTGGGCAGTGGGAATGTCAAAATTCTACTGCAAGTTAATTTTGTTTTGCAAATTAACACCATATCGTACTTAAAACTAAAGGTATCAAACTAATTTCCAAAACTCCAATTAACTACTCGAATCAATATCATGCGCAAAAGTTCACTACATAGTAAAATTTTAAATAGGGGCATGTACTAAATTGCATTTTTGCAGTCAATCAATCATACTATGGGAACGGAGATGTTGGAAAATATGTAGAAGAAGCTCTTTCTGCCATCATTCATCAACTCTGGATTTAATGAAATCCTTGGTAGATACTCTTGATTCACGAAGAGCTAGAGCCAAGAGCTTAGCCTCAGCATTGCATGGAAAGCTATCTGAAGAAGGTAAGGACGTTTTTTTAATTTATTAATTAGAAGGCACTTACAGGATGTTCATTGGGAGAAGTGGGTGAGCTTCGAGCCATTATGTTTGTTGTGGAAGACACATATGTTGTTGATTGATGATGAGGCCTTTTGGAATCTGGCTCTTCAGTACCATCTTTCTGGGCTTTTTGAACTACACCCTCATCTCCATAATTTAGTAGGTCCCTCATATTCACAGTCAAGCAACATGGAGTTGTCTAAAAAGACGATTTTAACAATGTGCTATCGATTTAGCACTTCAAACCAATTTACGCAGGAAAAACATGGTAAGTTAAACCACCCCCAAACATAAAGGGGGACTACTAAATTCACAGACAATAATAGGCAGGGGGAAAAAAGGGTATACTTACTCTTGAATTGGGGTTGGTCCCTGCAAATAAATTTTTTTAGCTTTTAACTCACCAGGCCCTTCAGAATCAAGAATAAAACCCAATGGTACAAACTCTTCCTTCCATTTCTTCCATGAAACCAACATCTTAGCTGCTTTCATTGGGTTCATCGACCTTGCTACTAAAAATCTCGTCAACATGGCATCACCATAGTTTTGTGAAAGCACCATACACTTGATTACATCAAAACTATAACGGGTGTCTACATTTTATAACTTGGGTATTTAGCAAAACACAAAAACTTACCTCAGTTGTTGAGCCTAGCTGCTCTAGTGACTTCCTCATTTCTGTTAATAGTGCAGCTTCTTTTGTGTGCTCCATTGAGAGAGAGAGAGAGAGAGAGATGTGTAGAAGAAAAAAGAAGAGTGAGCAATTATGTAAAGAAATATTAGTGTTGACTTTTGAGGAAAGAACTGAACAGTGTCCTCAAGCAGCCAAGTAGATGTGAACCACCAGTTTCGTTCGACAGCCCAAAGTTTCAACGAAGATTTTGGATTTTCGCAGAACTTTCGTTGCAGAACTCAACGAAAAGTCTTAATTAGAATATCATCAAAGGAGGATTGGATTCCTTCGGAAAAAAAAAAAAAAAAAAAAAAAAAAAAAAAAAAAAAAAACCCTAATTGAAATTGAAAGAGAAAAAAAAAATGTGTCGGAAGAAAGAAACACACCTGTTCTATTGTTGGAATATAATATTAAACAACGGAAAAGATCTACTTAAGCTTGCTAAAGTATCGGTTACACTTGGTCGTGTTAGTAAATTTAGTCCCACACTGGTCAATTATGTAAGATATTGTGCAAGTTACCTTGAATCTTAGCTTCCACCTCCTTTTCCATTACTTGTTCTTGATCAATTTGTTTCAAGACCGGAAGGAGTAGATGCACCAAGTATTTGGAATAGTTATGTTCTCCATCTTTATTTAACTTCCTTTCTGACTTATGTTTCTCCTGAAATAAAAACCATTTGAAATGTACATGATATCACTACAGCAGTATGAAGAAGAAAATGTCAAAATGGGAAAATTGATTAAGAGAAATAAATTACGCATGCTCAAAAAGACCTTATAATTTCCATGTGTACGCAAGCATTGTTTGTAATTGCAGTTTCCGTGACAAACTGGGCAAGACTCAAAGTTCCATGTGTGACAGGTGTGGATACCTACAATCAATAAAGTGAAGAGAAAGCATAACCATAAAAAGCGAGACTTTCGGATAGAACTCTTTTGCGGCTTACGAAAGTTAGTCCGAAATTGAAACACATGGACAAAGTATGAAGTATAACTAAATGTGGTATTAAATTGTAGCCATTTGTGATAAAATAGAGATTACTAATGCCGAACGAATGTGGTACATTAGAAATATTTGTTTCTTACTTTTGATTGATCGGTAAAAATCATTTAATATCAGCGATAGATAAATAACACCAAGTGTTACAATAGTTTACAAAATTATGTCTCATAGGCTCGTAGCATGATTCTACTTGACCATCATAAAGTGCCCTACACTTGTTCTCCCATTACGCATATGTCGCAGATATCGTTTTCTAAGTTTATGTAACATGAAAGAGTAAATGAAAGCCTTACTCTTAGAAGATACTTCTTTCCAATTGTTTTGGGATGTTAAACTTATGATATTCAAATTAAACCTAATAAGCTTCATTGTTTCCAATATCTTAGCAATGATTTTCCTTTAATTTAAGGTTGAAATTTTGCAATAACATGGGATTAAAAAGGTTCCCAAATTCATCAAACAACAGTTATCCAAGTAAAACTTAAAAAGGACAAAATCTCACTACCATAAAAGGATAACTTAACAACCACAAAAAGATTTGCCATTTTAAGCATGAATGGCAATATCTTTTTGTTTTACATTTCGTGCATCGGACAACTGGCCCTTTATCATTTCTTTGACATTGGTGGCACATAGTAGAATCTCCATAATCCTCTTTCTATTCATCCCAAAAAAAATATTATATTCAACAATTTATTCGATCCAAAACACAAAATAGGAAAGGACATGATACATTTTATTGATGAAAACAGATTATTAGTTTAGAATCTACATGAAGTAGAAACGAAAAACACTTACAAGAGTTGGTTTTTTCCTTGTGACACCTCCCCGATGGAGTAGGTTCCTTCAAACTGTTTTAAACCTAGTCGATCTTACGCCCACGACCTAGATCAGATTTTTCCTCCTCTCACGCTCAACTTTCTCCACTAATTCCCCGGTCCCTCTTCACCACTTTTTTCATCATTAGTCTTAGAACCAGCCAAATCATTTTCAAGTTAATGCGATTTCTCTGATTCATCGATTGCACTTAGCTAGTCCTTTAGAACCCCTCAATTTCTTCTTACTTGAAACCCTAGTTAAAGAATCAATATTTACAGCATTTGCACCATGAAGATCACGTTTCTCAACCTCAATTTGAATCAATTTAAGTAGAAAATCAAACTTTGGAGAAAATAAAGGTTCCTCCCCATCCACATTACAAACGTTCATCCGCCTCTTTTTCACCCGAAAGAGTTCTTCTTCTTCTTCTTCCAAATCCTCATCCTGTTTTTCTTTCACAACATTATTTCCTTTTTCTTCTTTCATAGTTTTTGTTCCTATGATTTTATTACTAATTTACTACCCTTTCCACCACTACGACGGCCAAAGTAATTAAGCGTGTTGTTTACAGTATGCATTGTCTTCAAGCTTCCACCTTCTGCACCGCCACTGTTTGCCATCGTTACAAATGTATTGCAACTCTTTAGGTGGTAAACTAGGTGCTGTAACAACGCCTTTTTCTCCACTCATTCTCTCTCTCTAGCTATCTAGTAAATTTTTCCAAAATTTGTCTTTGTTTTATAGAAGCCGAAAGATGAGGCAACTAACTTAAATTAATTATTAAAAAATATATCACAAATGAAAGATGTAAAATAGTCTTGACAATATCAAATGAGTCCCAAATTTTAACAAAGGAAAGTTGGAATTGACGAAGAATGAAAATCTACTTATCACATTCCTTCTAATCCGTTTTTAATCAATCAAATATCTTTTAATCCGTGTTCAATCAATAACACATTAACAAAATCCCGCACAAAAATAAATAGGGTTTCAAAATAACAAAATATCATAAAACGCTTTATTGTGAAAAAAAAAAAAAAAAAAACAAATCATTGGTCTGGCAAATTGTGAAAATAAATTTTGTTGATTTAATTTGTTGTTTTAGGCCAAAAATAAATAAATAAAGAAAATAAAAAGTTATTTGAGTGTAAGTGTGAAACTCACCAAGATGTCTCCATTCCCATTGAACACTGATGAGGTCTCTTCCATTAATTTCTCTCTTTGGGCTCGCACCGAGACATCGCAAACTGATCCGGTTACTTTATATCCCAACTGGCTCCAGTCATGCAGATGGATTGATTGGACTGGGGTTTTGACGAAGAGTCTTTTGCTCTATTTCTTCTTTCTTTTTTTTTTTTTTTTTTAGGTTTTTTTTTTTTTTTTTGATGAATGGAGGGCTTGAAGGATGACATTAGTTTAATTTTGGAAGAAGAATGAGAGAGAGGGTTTGAAGAGATGAATTTTTTTTTGCATTTTTATGCCGAATTATTGTAAAATCTGATGTATCAGTCTCAGAGGAAAAAAAGAAACTGACGTGGGTCACTGGGAGCATTCTCAACTATTCAGTATTAATAGTATTTGATAAGATATTTGGAGGGCTTGTTTTCAGGAATGACATTTCTGCTTCAAGTGAAGACAGGTAATACCGAACCAAATATTTCAATGTAACTAACATGCATTTTTTCTTCTTATTCTAATTTTAATTTGCTTGATAACTTGTCGAACATTTATGTTGAACGTTTACTTGATCGTATAAGCAATGGTGTGTTAGCAGAGGATAGACGTTACGCTATGTTTCAACTTCAGTCTATACTCTATAGTAGCTGAGAGTCGCGCTGCTCAGCTCGCATTTGGGGCAATGGGTAAAGTGCTATTAATATCTTGTTTATGTTAATGTGATATGACTGTTTAATGTAATGCTTGGGTTTACTTCTGGTCACAGGCTTTCCTGTTCTTATGGGTGTCTTAATGGAAGAGCGTGATGACGTAGAAATGGTTTGTACCTTTTATATATATATTTTATTGGTGCGATGGTTAATTGTAATGAGTTGATGCTTTGATGTGGAATGTAACCGAGATGCTTTCACGTTTGTTGGATTTAAAATGAGGATCTTACTATACTTAAATTTAGATTAAAAATGTGAAGTAAGTGAAAGCATGGTTCTAAGACGGTTCAAATCACACTTTTAAGCTGATAGTGTTGCAGATTGTATTATTATATTATACTACAATGCATTAAGTTGATTATGATGGAGAGGTTGCTGGTGGGCTAAGTTGGTTGGTTCTGAACAGAATGCCTTGCTTCTGAGACACAAAGGTTATAAGTTGTCTATATAAGATGATGGGAGGGATCACATGTGTTCGAACTTGGACCTTTAAGGTATATTCACCAGAAATGAACAGTGGGTAAATGGAGACAAGCTTCATTTACGCAGCTCAAGCTCCTTAATGACAGAGCGGATGCCCAACTCACAACTCTCAAGAAACCCTGTTGTTAGGCGTCGAAAGTCACTCCATATGCCAGTTTTAACCATGAAATGCTTGAAGTAGTCCAGATTCCTAATTTTCATCTCCTCTAGTTCACAAAAGACAAAGCTGAGTAATATCTTTGTTGATATTATTCCCTGAGTTTTGAGTGTTTGCTGCAAAGATGGACCATTAGGTCCATACTACAGTTTAATCAAACATGAAAAAACAAATCTGGCTGCATTTATTTTGTACTTTGAATAATTGAAACTTTCCTATATTTTCTCCTAGATTCCACGTCAGTGATTCTTCTCTCAAGGATTCTTGTGTATACTTCATTCTTACCTTTCTATCAGAATTTACAGTTGTATAATTACAATTTATTTTTTCATTTGAGGCACGCAGGTTCGTGGTGCCTTGGAAACTCTTGTGAGTGCCTTGACACCAACTGATGCTGCAGGAGGAAAAGAGAATGAGGTTCAACCAACTTTAATGAACTCCGACTTACTTTCTAGAGAAGCAGACAACATTCCTCTTCTCTTAAGTTTGTTGGTGAGGTTCTTTCTTTCCTGTTTGTTTTTTAGATTTAAATAACAGTTATAGGTATGTGCTTCTTCTGTTATATATAGTTCCTTTATTTTTGTGACAGGAGGAGGACTTCTATGTTCGTTACTACACGCTTCAACTTTTGACAGCTCTTCTTACACATTCTTCAAATAGGTAACTCATTTGTAACAACATTGATGTGCTCCTTTTTCTTTTCTGTTATGTTCTATTTAGGGCCTGTTTGTTAAATTTTAACTAATGGAAAGGAAAGGAAAAAATAGAGTGGTCTACTATGGAAATGAATGGAATGGAAACAATTTCAAAATTGTGGAAAGGAAAGTCTGTTTGGTAAACTGGGAAAATGAATAATCATGTTTGTTATAAAAAAGCTGCGGAAAGGAAAAGAAAGTTGGAAACAAACATTATATTATCTAACAATTTTCTTTAAACTCATAGTTCCTGGGATTTTTTTTTTGGCATGACCTATCCTATTTTGCGGATATATGACATACATGATACCTGTAGAAAGAAATTCAGCATATAAAATAAAATAAAAAAGACACAAACTACCCTGTTTTATTAACACTTGTAGAGTATAAACAATTGTATACACCTGCAAACAACACACATGCATAATATTATCCATAAAACTACTACAAATATGTACCCCACATTGCATTTACAAAACAACAAAAAACTAGGTTTAAATCCTCAAAACATCCACAACACTTAAAATATACATCAAAAACTGCATCTAAAACCCCAAGAGAAGACTTAAGAACCTATCAAGTCAATTTTAGCAAGCTTCTTTAATAACCAAGTAGCACACATGTCGGTATCCATCTTGAGAAAAATATCTTTAGGTTTTCAACACCATCCTTTAAAAAACAACTTCATAGCCGCAATCTTTTTTGGGAACCCACCCATCAATTTCATAAATGGCATAACAATCTGGTCCCAAATGAGGGCTAGAGCATTGTTCTTGCTAGTCTCAATTGCATTCCTCTCACGCAAAGAATCTACCACATTCTGCATAATAAGCTTCATGCCTTCAATAGCATTGTTCTCCCCACCTTCTGTGCTCTTCCGCTTCTTCTTCTGAGATAATTTGGTTGGACGAGCAGGCTGATTTGATGTTTGGGAAGTAGCAGTGTGAGAGCCTCCTCCCTCGTCATTAGTTGCCGGAAAGGCGGGAAAGCTATTCACATCGATATGCATGCCTTCATTGAGCAAAGTATCAGTATAAAACTATGATGACATATCCATCTCATTTGTTGTTGTAGCTTCTCATCCACTATAAGACTAGTTTTTTGTATGTTACCACAAACAATATTGTCTCCAAGCACTTCGACCCACTTTAACAACCTAGGTATTGGCTTACCTTTATAGGTATTCCTTTTTGGGTTTGCCTGCTAACATAAAAACTATATACATAGCATATTAGTCATATTCACAAAAGCAAAAGATACTTTCTAACACATTTTGATAACTACAATAACTAACAAAACTTGTTTGTATAAATATACTTACCTTGATTGCATCTTCTCAGACTGAATCATCACTTTCTATCATCATTGTATCCGGATTCCAACCGAAACCACCAGCAGAGAATGATCTCAAATCTTTGAATGATTTAAGTTGCAACCCTCTTTGTCTTGATTATGTTTTCAACGTTATCAATATCGATAACAAAACCCAGTTTATCTTTCATTGCCTCCGTAACAGCGAAGAATGTGATTTCTTTCTTCCAACCACCAATTCCTCTTAAACCTTTAGCAAGATGTTCCAAAAAAACATCTAACATGACATCATCCATAGCTTGAGTCCAAACTATTCTCCCTTTCTGATCGTGTACAAGTGCTTGAGGTGTTTCTTGTGTTGCCATCCCTATTACCGTTATTATATGATCATAACACATCCATTTCTACAATACAAGTTATTAAAAAAATATATACTACATATAGAAATTGAATTGAAAAGAGCATCCTCCCTCGTCATTAGTTGCCGGGAAGCTATCCACATCGATATGCATGCCTTCATTGAGCAAAGTATCAGTATAAAACTGTGATGACATATCCATCTCATTTGTTGCTATGGCGTTCTCATCCACTGTAAGACCAGTTTTATGTATGTTACCACAAGCAATATTGTCTCTAAGCACTTCGACCCACTCCAACAACCTAGGTATTAGCTTACCTTTATAGGTATTTTCGGGTTTGCATGCCGACATAAAAAATATATACATAGCATATTAGTCATATTCACAAAAACAAAAGATACTTTGTGACACATTTTGATAACTACAATAACTAACAAAACTTGTTCGTATAAATATACTTACCTTGATTGCATCTGCCTAGACTGAAGCATCACTTTCTATCATCATTGTATCCGGATTCCAACCGAAACCACTAGTAGAGAATGATCTCAAATCTTTGAATGATTTAACTACAGCCCTCTTTGTCTTGATTATGTTTTCAACGTTATCAATATCGATAACAAAACCCAGTTTATCTTTCATTGCCTCCGTAACATTGAAGAATGTGATTTCTTTCTTCCAACCACCAGTTCCTCTTAAACCTTCAGCAAGATGTTCCAAGAAAGCATCTAACATGACATCATCCATAGCTTAAGTCGAAACTATACTCCCTTTCTGATCGCGTACCGGTACTTGAGGTGTTTCTTGTGTTGCCATCCCTATTACCATTATTATATGATCATAACACATCTATTTCTACAATGCAAGTTATTAAAAAAATATATACTACATAGAAATTGAATTGAAAATATTCATAAATCAAACCATAGCAATTCACAGTTGCATAAATGTCAGATACATAAATAACTAAAATAATATAATAGACAAATACATGTCGATCACTCTCTTTGCCTACGAAACATATGACGCTCGGTCCACATCCTCTCTGTAAGGTTGGTCCTGAACAACTTCCACTCATCAGTTGACCTTAGTGCACTATAATCATGACCTTGGTTGTCCATATCTCTAGGTTCATCCACATCATCCGGTTCATCCCATCCACCAATATTGTCAGGATCAGCCTCTCATATGAAATTATGTAGTATACAACAAACTATGAGCAAATCAACTTGTATATCCACATTGTAAAAAAGGGGTATCCTCAAATAAGCAAACCGTTGCTTCAAAAGTCCAAAAGTGCACTCTACTACATTACGCAGTGAAGAATGTCTAAAGTTAAATAACTCTTTCTCATTCTGTGCCGCCATTTCTCCAATTTCAGATAAATGATACTTTGTTGCTCGTTACGGAACTAAAAAACTTGGGGCAAGTGGGAAACCTGCATCACCAAAGTAATATTTACCAGGTGGAACAAACAACCTCTCCCTTGTATGGTTTAGAGTAGCTCTCAATATCCGACTATCATGAGTAGAACCCTCCCATCCGGCCAATACATATGATATTTTCATATCAAATGTACAAGCCATTAGAACGTTATCGCTAAATTCCCTTCCGGTTACGGTAGCGTAGTTGGTTGGTCTTCTATAGGTACCATTGCGGGATAAAAGTATTATCAATTACACCAATACAATCCTATATAAAAATGGGGGGGGGGGGGGGGGACTAATTAAAAACTAATAATGTTGTACTTTAAGAGAAATGGTAGCTAGGTTTAAGAGCAAGTATTTAACAACTTGATGTACCTAAAAATATCTTATGGCCCAAGGTTCTAGGGAGTTTGTTTGACATGCCTATCTTATATGAATTCCCTCCCAAGCCTCAATACAGCTCGCAAAACTCTATGAAAATGTCTGTGGATTGTTTCTTATGACCTTATCAAAGTCCTAGCAGCAGGCACCACACGTGTATCGTGGCCTAAAATATAAAGAAACATTGTCACTTGTTCTTTTACAGGAACTCACCTACTAGCAGTCAAACCTCTTTGTTGAAGTCGTTCACATAGGCTATTAAAACACGCTCTATTCAATCGGAGCATTTTATGACAATTATTATCATTCTCTGAATACAACCTCTCAAGGGTTAGGTGTCTCTCGTAGTTCCGATTTCTACGTGGCGCCCTATCACTACACCATAAATGGTGTTTAGTAACAGTTATAATCGTTACTTATATTTTTATTAACGCTTATATCCATTACCTCTGGGGTGTTACAGTCATTTAGGCAAAATTTAGTAACGGATATATTTGTTACATATATTAATTTAGTAACAGTTATATTCGTTGGTATTTATTTGTAACAAATAGTCAATTGTTGATTGTCCACACAAATATTTCATTTCTAACGGATATAACTGTTAGTGAAGTTTGGGGCCCTTTCATTACTAACATTTACCGTAACAGATATAACCGTTACTAAAAAGCAGTCCAGTAAAAAAAAAAAAAAAAAAAAATCTGGCCCCAAAAGGTTTCCACCCTATAGAGAGCTACATCACATCGAATTATCCACAATCCATCTTACATATGAAAATATTACATTACATTACAACTCAAGTAACAAGTAAATAAAAAAAAAAAAAAAAACCCCACTTTCGGTTAATATTATATAATTAAAGCCACCAATCTAAATCCCAATTCTAGACCAAACACTTGTAAAATGAATTAACCTAATTGTATCCATCCAAAGTTACAATAACAATTGTAAGACATAACAAACCGACAAACACTAACAAGTTGACACAACAACCAACTTCGACCATTGAGAATATGCCAAGTACCCGGTCGAGTAGCACCACCATCTGCACCCTTACATCGTTGGATGTGTATACCTGTTTTTACCAAAAAATAGTCGCCTTAATCTCATACTTCCCACATAAAAGAAGAGACCACAAAAAGTTGAACCCTAAAATGTAGGTTAATACCGCAAAATGACGTAACATGCATATTTTTACCTCAATGAAGGCACTAGGATGTGGACAGTTCTATTTCTATGATAATCTCCAAGTGTATTATACAACAATGCCGCAATATCAAGTGTACCTCTCGTATTGCTTTGAGAACATCTATGTCTGCATTCAAATTCCTATCTGCCAAAGAAGTGTCTATCCATCATAAAGTAATCAGTTGATTACTAACAAACAAGGATACAAGCAAGCAATTAAACTCATGCACCTAAGAAACAACCAAAATTCATATGTCTAAACTGGTACTGTGAAAAATAAATCCCCTTGTCCAATCACTTAGTAAGCTTAACATACACATAACCAAATCAATTTACTTGATTCACCCTCCCTAAAAGATCACATAGATTCAGCATGCATATCATGAGTCTACCATGGTAGAAAAGAAATTGGACAAAATGGTTCTCTCACCAAGGCTTAAAACAGAATCCAAAAAGCATTACCTCAACATTATCACACAATTCTTATAACACCTTAACAACACCTCATCCCTTACCACTATGATTTCCCACAACATATTAGAAAGGTAGAATAGCTACCACTCAAACGCCATAGTGCTAACGATTTCCCATAACATTTTGCAAGTGAATTAAATGCAAAAAACAATATCTAAACACTACCAACAACCCATTTCCTTCATATGAACAAATTTAGTCTGTAATAATTTATTTCAGCAAGGCAAGTAATTTCTTTTTCTAATAATAGAAAAAAAGAGTACACAAAGAATTACCTTCAAGGGTGTTAAAAGAACTTCGCTACACACCCAAGATTTGAGCTAGAACAATACCTGAAGGTGAACTTAGATGTCATTCTTTTGAATCTGATGACTCAAAACTAAATTTTTGCCTTGCATTCATATCACGTAAATAATCATTGTTTCCCACACCCCTTAAAAACGTAAGAAAATCAGTTAGTGTGTCAATCCTTCATCCTCTTAAAGAATGAAATAAGAGAAAGAAAAACACATATTAGAGGCACACATAACAAGTTATTGTAGTGTAAGGAATTTCATGCAGTCATAATAAATGAATACCAAAAGGAACAATACATAATAACGGAATATCAAGTACTCAAATTGCAAATAAAATGTAGTTTATCATGTTTGCCATTTAAAGTCTTGAATAGGCTACTTAGTTTAGTTCAATCAATAAAGCAGCTTATGATGAGCTAAGAAGCTTCGAGATTTTTAATGATTCATTCAAAAGTTAGTTGTATCATTAACATAATATAAACCGATAATTGAGTCCCATCATGCGAGTGAGCAAGGCACATCAGCCAAACGGTGTAGAAACATTGCACCACATTGCGAGATCCTAACAAATTCTACTTAATTATAGAGATTTCCCCGAGTCTTCAAAAATGCTCAACTCCTTCTGTATGAAATGGTACTTTCTTATAAGTAGAGTTACACCATTTATTCGTTACAAACGAAAATTTTGCCCTGTTACAAAATGGCCCTTATGGTGTAGTGAATCTCCAAAAAATATAATAAAAAAACATAATAATATCGGCACGAAATAGTTTGATGAAACGAATTTCTACCTTTTGTGGTTGACACAAACGCTGATACATTAGTCTAAGTATAAAATGAGCATGGGCATTCTTGGGCATCTTCTTTGCAACATGTACCAAACCCTACAACACTAAACAAAACCAACTAGTAAGTAATATTCACAATGTAATAATAGTAAAATGAATAAAGTCACTCACAATTTTAAGACTGCTGACTTTTGTCTTCACGAGATGATGACGATGATCTAGAAAAATGTTGTTGTTGTTGTTGATCAGTAGCAGCAGCGTCTACTATATCATGCCCACCACCAACACTTTCAAATGACTGATATTCTCCCTTGGTAACTCTTGAACCACCACTAGTAGTACTCTTATTATTATTATTATTATGCGACTGCTTACTACTTTAATATTTCCTTCCATCATGATGTCACCCCCGGGTAACATTATTTTCTCTCCACCAACAACACTTACACTAGTAAAAATAAATGGTAAATAAATAAAAACCTCCTTGTCTCAATTGAATAAATCCATAAAAGACAAGTTATCAACCTTAGAACAATCTTGTTATTTTCCTACCCCGAGAAACAATTTTGTGCATAAATTACAGACCACATCCGAAAATTCAGTGATCAATATGTCCTCTTGGTTACAAAGGGAACGGAGAAATGGACCAAGGGATCTAATAACCTACTATGAATCTAACTAACCAATAGCTGTAGGGCGCCCAAAGTGTGCTGCTAATTGAAACCCTGTTTCTCTTTCTTAGTTGTTTCGCCCGTATAGGCTTTTTTAAGAAGTTAAGAACTACTATTTTTTGCAAACAGTAACTTTGATGCAATGTTTCCTTATGAAACTATTTCGAGGACTCTCGAACTGAGATACAAACTACATGTAAAGATCGTAAACTAAACAATTTAAGTAATCAAGCGAAAATATTATTGACATACCATTGCCTTTAACTTGATAGCAAATGTCTTGGCATCATATTGATTGTTCTTCATCTCAGTAACTAGTTGACTAAAGGTCTCCGGCAGCTTTCACACCATCATCGGTATTTCCTCGAGAATTCACTTGATTGAGAATCTTATAAAAATCACTAACAAGCCTCTGCACACCAACTGAAAAAAGAATCAGCTTCAAACAACATAAGAAATATTTCAAAAAAGAAGAAGCAGTCTCTCAACAGTCACGCACTTAGGACTAGATTAAAATCGTATAACATGAAACAAATATTTACCATTGAATCATCGTGCCATCCAAGAAGTCAGCCCCAATCGCTTCCCAAACAATCTAAGGCACAAAAGTAATACAGAGTTATAAGTTCCCATCAATTGAAGCTACAGATGAGAAATATGTGCAATATGAGGAAGACAAAAAAAAATTAGATTAAACAGAACAAATGCAATTTTGGCTGAACCTAACTAAATGATGAATGCACCAGCGATTGCAAAGACAACATTAAACATGCTTACATGCCCAGGTTGCACCAACTATCAAACTAATATATTCAATTTCCAAACACAGAGAAACTGACTCATTAATCCTTTTAAAATGCTCACAACAATAATATAACAATTGAATCCAAGCTATACGTAACTCCCACCAACGAATTAACAAATCCCAATCCAACAAAACTACTAAACACCCAACATCTAAAATGCCAAGCCCCTAACAACATATCCATTTTCCTTGTAGATCCCATACCCAAACCTAGTATCAAAACAAACATAAATTCAAATCATCAAATTGGCCCATTCCCAAAACAACAATACCCATCTCTCAAATCAGACCCAAATTGAAGAAATACAAACAAATCTCAAAAAACAAGATCTCATTTCATAAACAATAATGCAAGCAATGGAAAACTCACCAAGAGAAGAACACTTGTTGACGCCTTCAAGGGTAACAACAGCAGTAAGAATGAATACAAAAGGTAATAAGAAGGCTAAGATTAAGATAGTATGAAAAAGGGTACGATAAGAGATATGACGAGCTGCAACTTTGATCTTCATCAAATCAAAAAACTTCCCCTTGCTCCATTATTAATATTAATATTTCCACTACTACTCGGTGTTGTTGATATCGTTATGCTTCTCATGCTAGGTGAGAAATGAAGCTGCATCGTTTTATTTAGTTCTAATCTTTTTCTGTTAGTTCCACATATACCCTTTTGGTCTTTGTGTTAGATGTTCTTTATCCTTTTTTTATTTGTTTACTAACGGATATAATTGTTACCCAATATTAAAACAATACTTTGAAAATAATTGGAAAAATAAAATGAAATATACTAACGGATACAAAATTACCTAACAATTATATCCGTTAGAAAGGTACTAACGGATATATGTGTTACAAATGAAAATTTTGCTGTGTTACAAAATGACCCTTATGGTGTAGTGTATCAATAGGCCTATTCTCAAGAATGTGTAATACTATAAAATATGCAGCAACTACACAAAGGTATGCAACTATTTCGCAATCATCCATGTTCTTACAACATAATCAGAACATACAATTTCATACAATCTATATCAGAAGGTTCATGAATTAGTATCAGAAGAGAAAGAATTATTTCCCGAGAGGCATATTAAATCATAAGTAAGATAAATTGTATTTTGTTTCTGATATTCATGCGGAGATAATAAATAAATAACATCTTTAGATATGAAAACAAATATATTGCCTAAAAGAGGACATCGACAACAAAGAAACAAAGTATATTTCTTCATAACCAACTAATCGCATGCTTAGCAACACACCTATTCATTCCCACCACCAATGAGTCTAACCATATTCAAAAGATTTTATTAAGACACAAAACTTGAAAACCAGCTCCTGCCGTTCACCGAATTCATAATAAGAAAAACACTATTGATCAACATCTTATAATCTAACCATTTGCATAATTGTCTTAAGAAAATCTCACCATCCTAAAACCAAAAAAATTAATAACTTTACTAATTACCCACAACTCCATTTCCAAATAGAGAATCAAGGTAATATCTTTTAAAACCAAACAAAACAAGAGATGAAATTGTTTTTGCCTCCATAAGGTAAGAATACCTGTCTCATTAACATCTAATCTAAAAAGAAACAATTGAAATGAAATATCAAAAAAATATCACAAACTCCTTAATCTTCTTGTAATAAGACTCTGGAAATCAACCAGCCACTAGTGATACAATCAATTACTTTCAACCAAACACACTAAAAACCAAATTTTTTTTTAAGAAAAAATTTCGATCATAATAATAAAACAAAACAAAAAAGCAACAGAAAATAGAGAGAGAGAGAGAGAAAAGAAAGACGTCCTTACCTTATAAAAATTGGAGATGAAGAGAAGTGATGAAGACAGATAAGAAAGATGAAGAAGGAGGTTGCTCTTTTCTCCCTAGTTCATTCTTTCGGTTCTTTGTTTGTTTTTTTTTTTTTTTTTTTTTTTTTTTTTTTTTTGGTTTCCTTTCCCTAAAATTTTTAGGTCTGGAGCACAAACTCAAAACCGTTTCTATTTCTCCAATTTTGTTTCCACACGGACAACAAACTTTCCTTTCCATGGGCAAATAAACAACTAAGGCTGCGTTTGTTTACACACTTGAGAATGGAAAAGAAAGAAAAAGTCTAGTGTGGTCCACTTTTTCCATAAGTTTAGTGTGTTTGTTTGCTATGGAAAAGAAAATTGTCTTTTCCTAAGGAAAAAACTAGTTTTCTTTTCCAAAGTAACCAAATAGATGCATCAAAAAGAAAAATACATTACATTCTTTTCTTTCTATTCATGGGTTTTCCTTTCATTTCCTCAAATGAGTGAGTAAACAAACGCAGCCTAAAAAACTACGGAAAATGTGAACCACACCTCTTTTTCTTTTCTTTCCCAAGCATTTCCTCTAGAACAAACAGGCCCTTAGTTTCTTTTCATATTGCTTTTGCCTCAAAAATTCAATCAGTTTGAAATGAAGCAGCCTTATCCTACTTCAGATTACAAGAAGCAATTCTTACCACTCCTCGTGGAATAACTAGGCTTATGGATATGCTTATGGATCGTATTATAGGTTACTTTGAAAATAAATGTAATTTAAGATCAAAAGTATTGGGAGATCTACGCTCTGCATTCTTTTCTCTCTTCCACATGCATGTCTCCTTCACCCATGCGTGCATATTGTTTCATATTCTTTTTTGCTTTGTTATTTTCATACTTTTTGTTGATCATAATCTCAAAATCCATTGTCATACTTTATTTGAGAAAATCCTGTTCCGTGTTATTGTGTAATCTATAATTCAATCTCACGTACTTTAAGTTTTCCCCTTAATCTCCAAAAAAACACTAACTTGTTGTGTCGATTTCTATTGTTACCTTAAGCAGTTATTTTTTTAAAATGATGCATTGCAGTGGAGTGGGCATCTCTAAAAACCGTATTGGTAAAATCAGATTTATAGTAAAGTCATACAATATAGGGTCAAGTTTTCTCTTTGGACGTGTTGAGACTTGAGAGTGTCCTTGTATGGTAAACGAGATTTTTGGGTTTGACCCTAGGTCCCCTGCCTTTGGTCCCAACTTATGTAGCAAATGATATAAGATACACCAATTTTCCATATCAGAGAAAAAATTGTTGGCTCTTGAAATTTATTGTGTTGTCTACTTGCAGGTTATTCGAAACGAGGCCTTGTTACTTCTTACGTATTTGACTCGCGAAGCTGAGGTGGTTACCTTCCTGTCAATTCAATAGCGTACTTACTGTCTCCCAATGTCAGTTTTCCTAATAAAAAAGTGGTCATCGTCAATTCAGGAGATTCAAAAGATTGTGGTATTTGAGAAAATCTAGCCTTATACTTTTGCCATTTCATCTTGAGCTATATAAAACCTTTATCTGCCTTCCTGTTGGAGGTCTGTTTGTCTTGTATCTGTTTTAGATAAGCCTCTTTTAAGTTAGAACCTAGGAATGGTACTAGTTTTGCAACGATATTAGGTTATTCAATGATTACAATTGTTGTTAAGGTTATGGATTTTGAATAGCCTTTTCGATTGTCCAAGGCAGAGTTATAGGAGTATGACTGAGCTAATTGAACTTGTTTGCATCATAGGAATAATAGGTGAATGATCTGGAACTCTGCCCTATGTGGACCACACAAATAATATTTTTCATCTTCACAAAAATGTACTTTGAAAAGAAAAATGAAAACAAATCAACTTTGGGTAGTCAAAATAATGCTGCAGCGATGCAATTATTAATTTTGAGTACCTACCAAAAAAAAATTATTAATTTTGAGGATTTCATACTTGGCTCGAACTAGAGCAATTGCTTGAGAAGGGATTTGAAATTGACATTGCATTATTGAACAAGGTTTAACTGGCATTCCTTTGAGTCACTCTCTTAGGGAATTAGACATGCCTAGCACCTTCTGTGTAGAAGTCCAGTAGATACAGTGATTTTCTTGTAACAAAATGAGAGAGAAATTACAAGCGGGGAGAAGTTTTCATCTATGAATTAATAGTAAGGTGCATTTGTGGTGCTTTGCCTGAAGAAGATTAGAGATTGGCTTCGAAGTCATTATCAAAAAAAAAAGGGAAGGGAAAAAAAATCAAATATTGACAAGTCACAAATATATTGCAGAGAAAAAAAAAAATTAGTGAAATAATCTGCATCTGAGGTGTAAGGCCTAACTGCCTAAGTATACACTTTTTATAACAGTGAAGAAGTTCAGAATAGTTATAGATGGAAACATATCTATTAAGAGGGAAACCAATGAAATATTTGCCAAGAATTGAAGTAGTCCCAGATAGGTTAATTGCTAAAGTTTGTGAGATTTGTTACCACAAACCTGGATTAAATGCTCTCCAATGTCATAAACCACTTACCTGGCTTACAAAGAACTTGTAAGTAATGGAAGCAAAGAGAAATGAAACCGCTCAAAACCCCATATTCCCGCTTTAACTAAAACCAAACCAGCTGCATTTGAAAAAACAGCCCCAACCAAAAAGAAATACATTAAGTAAAATAAAATGTGGGTTTTTTCTCTTTAGGACCTTCATTTGCTGAAGTACCTCTACACTACTTCAGTACTTCACATGCTCTTTCTTTTTGTTCTTCTCTTATTTTGAAATGTGAGGTAATAAATGTTTTTTTATATATATATTCTTTATGGTATAAATGCTTTATTATGTATGTCTTGGATCATCAAATTCAAAATGAACCACATCCGTAAGTCCATAATTCAAATATTCTCAGTTTTATCTCATAGATGCTTAGAGCTCAAGCTCCATTCCAATAGAAAAGGCGCAATAGGACTCGAGAGTTGAAAAACAGAGGATTAAAGTAAAAAGGATAGCGTATAAAAACTTGGAAGGAAAGAAAGAGACTAATTTTGGAGTTACAGAAGGCTGGAATAGTGATGCATGGAAGCATAAAATCTATAATCCAATACGGCAATGAATCTGATGTTTGTGCTACTGTGCAGGATTGTCTTGAATTGCTGAACAATCTCCTTCGAAGAGGTGCATCCAATCAGGTCTGGTTTTTCTTACTGTGAAATCATTTTTATTATCTGTGGTGAGGGTAACCACTAACCATCCTTCTTCTTTTATTCAGATATTACTGAGGGAAACCATGGGTTTTGAGCCTTTAATATCAATTTTGAAGCTCCGGGGTAGGCATACAATTTCACACAACAAAAGGTACAATATATGCGGAAAGGGTTGGAAATTTATTTCTCCGTCCCATTTAACAGCACTAATGGTTTATATCCCTAATGGCACCCTAAAAGTATGCTGTTGCATGAGGCAATACAAGCAAAAAGCAAAACTTGTCATGTTTAAAAACTAACATTGTGCCAGTAGACAGTAAATCTGCTTGGAGCGTTAGAAACCATTGAGTTGCTGTTGATGGGAGGCTGGATGCTGAACCTGGAAATGATTCCAACAGACAGTCTAACCAAACAGTGTTTGCTCAGGTTTGTCATCTACGTTAGGCCATATTTCATATTTGAAACCTAGATGTTTCTTGACGTTTTGGACCAAATGCAGAAAAACGTTTTGGATCATCTTCTGCTGTTGGGAGTTGAGAGTCCATGGGCTGCAATTTCTGTGCATTGTGCGGTAAGATTTGCGTCTGATGGAGGATTTAATTGGCTTATCCTTCTAATAGTAATTCTATAACAGGAACTTTTAGCAATTTTCAGTGGAAAACAATTTTTTTTTAAAAAAACTTTTGTAGGAACTTATCTTGGATAATTTATTAATTTATTGTTTTATTATGTACTCCCATTGGCCGGTTATTTACATTTTTAACCTTCTTCCTCTGTACCATTCTTAAAGCAGTCCAGAGGCTTCAAGATTGCATTAAATCTCTATAATTTGTTTTTTCAGGCACTCCGATGCATTGGAGTTTTAGTTTCCAGTAATCCTCAAAATCTGGATGGTCTTGCAAATAAAGTGCTTGGAGAGGAACCACATTTTGAACCAGCACTGAATTCAATATTCAGAATAATTTTGCGGACCTCTAGTGTACAAGAATTCATAGCAGCTGATTATGTTTTCAAGTGCTTTTGTGAGGTTGGTCTCTTATTGCAAAATTTGAACCCTGTAAATGCTAGCTGGAATCCATACATTAGAATGATTAGCTTTACGTAAATTCCCAACCTATTCCACAGTTCATTCTTCCTAGATGACAATAGGTTTTCTCAGTTTCCAACCTCTTCCACCTTTTTACTTCAAGCTATCTAAACTGTATATGGTATAGCTAATAAAAAACTATGACCTAAGATGGTGTTATGTGAGATTTGAATAATGTTGCTTATGTATCCCATGCACAGGATGAAGTTGCTATGCATAATTAACAGTTTAACCCTATTGGATAATTCACTCTGATACTCATTCTGGTCATGATTTATATGTTAATGTTTCACTTTTTTCTTAATAAGAAAAATACCAACGGTAAAGCAATGTTAGCATCCACAATAATTCCTCAACCACATTCTGGAATTCGTGACCCCTTGGACGAGGACATAAAAATGCTAGTTGGAAGGTTCGTTGCAGTACAGGTATCATGGTCGATTGGATATGATTATGTAATCTTGTTTGTTTTTTATTTTTTCAATAGCATAATTGCTTATTTATTTTGAGTATGCAAGCTGGGGACTAGGCAGAACCCTAACATAGTTTATTAGAGAATATAAAACATGCCTTCAGCATCATTTCAAGAGTTACAATTTAAGTTAACTTAGAGAAACCGCCATGGTATTGTGTTAATTTAGTAACAGGCATTAGGCAAATGGCTTCTAGATTTGAGAGAGTTAGCTTCAGTCATGTGTATAGAGAAGCTAATAGGTGTGCTGATTACTTAGCATCTTTATCCTCTTGTAATGAGTCATGTCAGTTCTTTATACCTCCTCTAGGCAGTCGACTGAATACTTTTGTTGAGGATAAAGCAGGACATATTGTACTAAGGTTCTAATACAGGTTAGGGTCTGCCCAACCCATCAACTTTTTCTAAAAAACAAAAAAGAAGTTAAAATTTCGTTTTTTTTTTCCTCTCATAATTCCAATATCAATTTGTATCAAGTCAAGCAGTTGTGTCGTCATCAGTTTTTGTTTAGAATTGCAACTATTTTGACGAATAACCATCTTGCCCTTTTGAATATCTGCCAGCATGCTGTTACGTGGTCTTACTGTGAATGAGAATGATGAAGATCTTGAGGTAAACTTAAAAGTTCTGAGAATTTCTCTCCTAACATATATGGTCTTGCTGTGAATGAGAATGATGAAGATCTTGAGGTAAACTTAAAAGCTCTGAGAATTTCTCTCCTAGCATATATAAGACATTGAGAACATATTCGTTTAGAGACCTGAGTCCTGAGGCGATTATATTTGGGAATGCCGACTTGGTCGAGTAAACTATTGGCATTTGGTTGATGACACTGAATGATTTCATATCACTCCAACCAACTCATGCGTTAGAAAAAAGAACTAATAAACTAGTATACTTTTATAAAGCGCTGGAGTGTAACGATAAAGACTAAAGAGGACCTTCATCAGTTTACACATCTTTCCAAAGCCCGTGAGAAGCATTACTGAGAGCGCAGTTGTCAAGCTTTTGTAACATTTATGCCATAATAAGGATTTACTTTTTTTTTTTTTATGCAGACTTGTTGGAGAGCTGCTAGTGTTCTGTCTCATATACTGAAGGGTAATATTCAGTCAAAGGAACAGGTATGAAAACTTAAATATGTTTTCTTCTGTCCCTTTATTTTTTTCAAATTTATGATGTAGAATGCAGGATTCCTAGAATCATCACTACATCGAATATTAATGATTTCCAATGTCATGCAAAACATACTTGATTCCTGCATTTAAATAACAAAAAAAGTGCAGCTCTAAAATTGTTTGATGGGGACTGTTATGTGCTATGCTTGTGTGGAGTGTTTTTTGTCAGAAGCATAGCTTTTCATCTATCCCTTCTCAGTATGTTCTAAATCCATGCAGGTCTTACAAGTAAAACTTGAGGTACCAATGACATCTTTTGGTACCCCAGAACCGCTAATGCACCGGATAGGGAAGTACTTGGCTGTTGCTGCTTCTATGAGTCATAACAATGGTGACCGCAAAACCTCAACTTCATCCAGCTGCTTATACACTCAACCTCTTATTTTGCGACTGCTAGTTACTTGGCTTGCAGATTGCCCAAATGCTGTTCACTCCTTCCTAGGTTCACAGGATCACCTCACGTATTTGCTTGAGCTGGTGTCAAGCTCGTCGGAAACTGTGTTCATAAGGGGATTGTCAGCCGTTATTTTGGGCGAGTGTGTTCTCTGCAACAAATCTGATGATAACGGGATGGATGCTTTTAAGGTGGTAGATGCCATTAGCCAGAAGATTGGACTTGCATCATATTTTCTGAAGTTTGATGAGATGTAGAAGAGCTTTCTGTTTTTATCGGCAAAAGCGTCCCAACACTGTAAACTGCTGGCAAGATCTAGTGCTGCTAGTATGTCAGAAGTTGAAAATGTTGAAGAGAGCAATGCGATTGACCCAAAACATGATGAAGATCCTGTTCTCATGTCAATTTTTGATGCTTCATTTGTTAGTCTTGTTAAGAGATTGGAGACTGATATTAGACAAAGCATTGTTGAGGTTTTTAGTCATCCAAAGAGCAAGGTGGCAGTGGTTCCGGCTGAAATGGAGCAAAAGGATGGGGAGAGCAATGAAGACTACATTAAACGGCTGAAGTCTTTTGCTGAGAAACAGTGCAAGGAGCTCCAGGTATGCGTGTATCATTATGTACATGTTGGTTTGTTTGTCTTTAACATACAATATGTTAACCACTAAAAAACGTGATTTTCAAGGACCTTCTCGGTCGGAATGCAACTTTGGCCGAGGACATGGCAAAGACCGGTGGAGCTGGTGTCTCTAGGTCTAATCAAGCAAATGGGGACAAGGAGAGAGTCCAGGTTGAGACCCTTCGCAGAGATCTTCAAGAAGCAAAGCAACGTGTAGAGTTGCTCAAGTCGGAGAAAACCAAAATTGAAACCGAGGCATCCATGTACTGCAACTTAAATGCAGAGGGAAGGGAAGAAACTCAGAAAGAGGGTGAAGCGGAACTGAATGATCTGCTAGCAGAGCAAGGTGGAGAGACTAAGCGCAAGGTTGGCGGAGTTGGGGGAAGATGTGGATTCTCATCTTGACGGGATTGGAGATGATGTTGTACTACCAGAAGATAGTGAGGATGAGGAAGACACGATGATACTTGGTGACTGGTAACTTTGTACATTAAGTTGGCAAAAATACAAAATTAAGCTATTAAAGTGTCTAATAGAATAAATATAAATCATCAATGTATTTATATAGCCATCATAACATCATTGGTTGCATCAAAGACTTGTATTGTCAACATAATCTATAATCGTCTTTGATAGTAACCAAATGGTTAAGGACACACTAGTTCTTAAGTAAGTATTATTATCATCCCTAGACACTTTTTGTTTTTGTATTTCATAAGTTCTCTCCAAGTTCACCAGTTTAGCACCTCAATAATAGATTGTCATTTTTGAAGAAATAGGTGCAAATTAAGTTCTCAACAACTTGAAATAATGTTAACTCCAAGTTCTAAGATAATATGCGTACTATACATCATAAATTGTGGCTTTAAAAGCAAACCACGAACTCGGCGTTATTAGTGGAAGTAGTAAGATAATTTGCTTCACATTATTCTACAAACTTGCTATTTCATAAATATAGTAACAAAACTTAAATTTATTATAAAAGGAAATTAACATAATCTGAGTTAGAATATTCAATCACGATTATAAATGTGAGTTAATAGACAAATATTACTTTAAAATGCATAAGTAGCTGAAAAAAATTTAATAGAACTTTATTAAGATGTGTTTCATGAGACAACACTAACAGTTATTGCCATTGATCTAAAAAAAATTCGATTTCAATCACATATATTGCTCTGTTAATATTTTTCATTTCAAAGTTCTTTAAGAGAAAAATTATCCATTTTTATGCAATTAAACTAGGAGAAATTTGTCCAATCCCCCCACTTTTGTCACCACTTTTGAATAAACTCCCACATTTGTAAACATCACGATCCCCGTCTGACATCAAAGTTCCATTGGTATTTCACCTAATACCAAAAGTACCCCTCAATAATGTAATTGACTATATTCTTTTCCAAAAAATCAACATCAAACTCATAACCCATGGATCTAAAACACGAAAATCCCAAAAAATAAATAAATGAATCAACCCAAACTAATAAACATTCAAACCGGAATATCCTCGAAACCAAACAATCAAAATTGAGAAATCAAATCCAACAACCCAAATTGAGAAATCTCAGCCCATGAAATCAAATGAGAAAATCAAAATGAGATTGCAGTGGTGAAATCTCAACCCAAAACTGTATCTCCCCTAGTTGAACCAATTATGATTTCCATTAGATGGCCAATTAGGGTCTCCCCCCAAGTACACACACAAAAAAAATCAACTTTACTTGGAGGGAGTCCTTAATTTCCCCGGGTAACACTAACTAACCCTTCTTTTAATCATCTCACATTTAAACTTTGGGCTTTTTTGGGGAGATTGATTTTGGCAGTAGGTGGAAAGTTTGAGTTGCAGTGTTGTTTGTTTCCATTTTAAACTTTTAAACATTGTTTGTATAAAATATAAACTATAAACTAATTTTGGGAATCAAATACTAGTTTATGCAATTGGATTAAATTCTCAATATATCTTCTTCAATTGCTTGAGGTTTGGTTTGGGGAATTTGAAGGATGGTGGAGAGTGGGGGCGGTGGTGTTAATTCCAATGAGGAGAATTGGTAATTGACGATAGTAGATGGTGGATGAAGATCGAAGATGGTTTCACTAAATTGGATTCAAAGGGAAGTAACATATAAGAAGTAGTAAACAATTTATATGAGACAACAACACAACCCGATACCGGTACCATACGACCGATACACTTTTCTCAAATTCAATACCCAAGAAGAAGGTGACGATATTAGATCAGAGATGAAGTCGTGGGTGATGATAATATTAATGATGATTTACTAAGTTTGGTGGAAAATTGGATTCTAGTTTGACTAATAATGGCCATGCCAGTGGTGGCGGCGCTAGGTGATGAAGATGGCCCTGTTTGGGGCATCAGTTCACTTTGTTCGTTTTAGTTATGATGTTCACCATTAATATCAAAAGGACAAAAGAAATCTTCAAGGTAATTTAGTCAATGTACATAATTGAGGGGTACTTTTGGTATTAGGTGTAATACCCACGGAACTGGGATGGAAGTGAAACGGCGGGGGGGGGGGGGGGCACATTTTTTTGAAAAAGTGGGGGGTTTATAGTTTATATAAAGTGGTGACAAAAGGGGGACAAATTAACCCATTAAAGTAAGATCACTACTAGCTAACAAAACGTCATAACATACATGATCAAAAAATATGCTCCCACTGACCTTCAGGTATACACACTAATAAATAGTGTTTCCCTTAAAGCTGAAGAGATTAATGATATTGTTAAACTTAAAATATCATCATTGGGAAACTCGTTTATTAAGTCCATAATATTACTATTAAGTTTGCAAACTATGTGTTCTTTTCATTATGAAGTTACATACAGAAAAACGATTTTGAGTTTTGACATTCATTTAGTGAAACTCCAAATCATAATGAGTCACAAAAGCCATAATGATTTTATACCTTGTAGGATACAAAAGATGGTATCTCATTACATAATCAACACCTTTCTTTACGGTAGAATCTTTAGAACAATCGAGTCTGGTTATGTCTTTTACTATTGCCTTTATAGTCATGCTATGTCTTTAAGACACATTTATAGCCGACTTACTTGTACATGTAAGCAATTTGACAATATCATTAACTTCATTATGTTCCATTGATTTCAACTTTCTATCATAGCGTCAATATATTTAGCAGAATTAGTACTTATAATGGCTTATTAAAATGAAACCGAGCCTTCATAGACCTTAATTATATCTTGATAATCAGATTCTTGTAGATATGGGGATGCCACAAAGTCATTCAGAATTGCAAATCTTTGTTTCAATTAAGATCTTCCATTATGCTATTCATTATGGTTTTTCTCCTATAATTTCATTGATGAGAATTCCTTTATGGAGTTTTTGATCATGCAATCATTATTCACTCATATTGAATAAATCAATATTATGAGAAACAACAATTATTGTAGAAGCTACAAGTGTCTAGACTTGTGTTAAAGCTTCTTTATTTTCCAAATTTCATGATTAAGTCATTGTTTTTCTTTAATAGACATGTATCATGATATGTCACTCCCACTAATTTCACCATTGTCAAAAGATCTAACATTACCGGTTTCTACTGTTCTCGTACTATGGTTAGGTAAGTCAAATCTATATACCCTTTGGATTTTTCAAGATAACCCATAATGTTACCAATAACTTTTCTAAAATCCAATATGTGGATAATTTATGAGCTCAAACTCTGTGGGTATATCTAAAAGGTAGGTAACTTGAATTAGGTTTCCTTTTATTCCATAACTACTCAAAAGAGTCTTTTGAACTTTCTTACTGGAAAGCGAGTTCAGTTTATACACAACAATATATAGCAAAGACATCGACTTGAGCGATTTAGAAGGCGATTTCTTTTTTCTCAAAGACTTGTACTTTGTTTCCACTTAAGGTAAATGTTATAAGGTTCTTATTGCCTCTTATTATCTTATCTTCTTCTCATTACCACTTATAGTAACTTGTTGTCCAAGCAACTTGGTGGAGAAAGAGTTTCAGGCTAGACTCTCGAGTGAACGGCTAAAATTTTATCTCCACTTGGTGTTTGTTCACTCATACTCCTCGCAGAGATATTTTTTCTTTGTAATCTTCTCACTTCTTTTAACAAAGTTGAGGTTTTTTCCATTGATTAACTATCCTCGTTAGGTAAGGAATGAGATCACTGTAAGTGAGTATTCCTTCTCTTCCAGTTGGGTTATGGCTTCTCTCGAAACAGGTCCAAACCCAGTTACTTCTTGGAGCTCTTTGGTTGCAAACCCCACCACAAATTTTTTAAGTGGTCAATTAGAATGGATAGAGACTAATTTGGATTTAGATGTAGTTGATGTACCTGAAGAAATCCTTATAGAAGGGATTGAAAGATGGAGTAACCATCTAGTTGGTTTCTTTGTTGATAAAAGGCTCCCCTTTCCTGTAGTAAAGAAAGTACTCGAAAGAACATGGAAAACTAAGGCATCATATGAGATTGCTACTGACAAGGAACTCTTCTACTTTAAATTCCAGGAAGAAGAAGATAGACAAAAAGGACCATTTTCATTGCAGGTAGGGTTTTCATGGTTAGGCCTTGGACTGTAGAGTTGGAGGAGCAAAGAAAGAATATGACAACTTTGCCTATATGGGTTAAACTATGGGGAGTCCCAAAGCAATTGTGGACTCGAAAAGGAATCAACTTTATAACAAGTAGAATAGGGAAACTGCATTGTTGGGATGACGCTACTCAAAGGAACCTAAGACTAGCTTGATTATGCTAAAGCTTATGTTGAAGTACCAATTAATGCAACATATCCTGATAAAGTGAGATTAAAGCTTGGTGGCAGGGCAGTGGAAGTTGGACTAGAATACATGTGGTTGCCAGCAATATGTGTTGTGTGTAACAAACTTGGGCATAAAGAGGCACAGTGCTAGCCATAATAGACAAAGAACAGCTACAAACTCAGGAGGAGAAGCTTCAAATGTAGGAGGGAGGTGGTAGAGGAAGACACCACTCCTAATGCAGAAAAAGAGAATGCAGAGGATAACAACCATTTGCAAAATACTCAATCAGTAGCAGGGGGAGGCACTATACAGGTACACGAAAGTTTTATCGGCCCCAATCTCATTGAGCCATCATTAGTGATCTCAGAGGTGTTTGACACCATGAGACAAGAAGTAGCACAACAATCACTAGTAATTTATGAAGATGAAACCATGATAGAAAGACAAGGTAGGAGTTTGGAAAATGTGGTGAGGGAGTCACTAGGCACATATCCTAACCTCACACTAGCTGTGATCAGCAATGAAGCAAACTCTACTTTGCAAGGACTTGAAGCACATGCATGTAGCCAAATACCTTCTATGGTTCAGAGATCCCCTAATGAGTTTAGGGAAAATGTTATATGTGGAGAGCAACAGTAAAGAAGTACAATAGCAGCCACATAGGAAAAACGAGCTACAAGTCCTGACTCAAGAAGACAACAACGTAAGGCATTGGAGGTGGCTTGTCAGGAAGAGAGAAACCAGTTTACTACTCTTGCAGATTCTGAAGAAGATCTCGAAGATGACATCTCTAACAAGGAGAAAGATCTATTCTCTGATCATGAGGTGGAAAGCACACAAGATGAGGTTCTAAAACTCAGAAGTGGTAGGACTAGAAGCAATTCCTGTAGTACTGAAAGTACAACGATGAGTGAGCCTTCTAAAGCTACTAGGGCTCAGAGGAGGTCTAACGAATAAGTTAATTCTCCTATCTATGAGCAGAGTGGGAAGAAAGGGAAGTCAAAATCCAAAGGAACTGGTGGAAAGAGACATTCTCAATGGAAATGAATTGTAATGTCTGGAATGTAAAGGGGATGAATCATGTCAACAGAGCTAAAGAGATTGGAAACTTTAGAATTAAAAACAAAGCATGCTTAATGGGGTTATTAGAAACTAAGGTAAGAAGGTAAGACGTGAAAATAATGAGGCCTTGAGAAGGATATGTTGCCCTACATGGGATTTTGTACACAATTATGCAAGTGACTCTTCTGGCAGAATATGGATAGTATGGGATGAGAACATGGTGAAGGTGCATAAAATAAAGGAGTCGGCACAGTTTATACATGTTAAGGTAACTTTCTTATATGATAACTCTAGTTGCATGATTACAGTGGTGTATGCATCAAATTGTAGGACTACAAGAAATCAACTATGGCAAGATATTAGAAGCATACACTCCTCTATGACCGATGCATAGACTGTAGTAGGAGATTTTAACAATGTCTTATTCTCTTATAAGAGAATAGGTGGGGAACCAGTTATTCCTAGAGAAACAGTTCCTTTTGCAAACCTAGTTGCTCAAACGGTTAATTGATCTCAAGTCCACTAGTAGCTTCTTTACTTGGACCAATTGTAGTGACGATGTGAGGAAATGGTCCAAGATTGATAGAGTGTTGGTTAATTCCATGTGATTGAATAAGTATAGTAATTCCATTGTAGAATTTCATGCTCATGGTACTTCTGATCATACTCCCATGGTTATCAGTTTCCTCAATAAGGTTAAAAGGCAGTTTACCCTTTAGGTTTTGCAATTACTGGGCTTTGCATCCAGATTTTCTGCAAGTGGTTAAATCTTGCTGGGATATGGAAGTGTATGTCAACAAATGCTTTGTGTTGACTCAGAAGATGAAAGCTGTAAAAGCTAAGTTAAAAGGGTGGGCAAGAATTCATTTGTCAGACCTTTAGAAGAGAGTGGAAGTTGCCAGAGAAGAGCTAAAATATGTACAAAGGTGTCAACATGCAAGACCTTTGGATCCTACACTAGGTAATAAAGAAAAAGATAGCAAAAATAGGTTGGTGGGATTGCTTGAAATGGAACAAGAGGATTTCTTACAAAGAACAGATTGTGAGTGGATGCAATATGGAGACAAATGCAATTCTTTTTTCTTTGCGGCTATTAAAGAAAGAAAGAACATAAATCTTATATGGTCATTGGAGGATCTAAATGGCAATAGAATTCAGGGACATCAAGAGATATCTCAGGCTTTTGTGCATTACTACACAAACATCTTGGGAGTGGATGATGGAATGCAATGCAGTGAATCTATCCTTGAAGAGCTGGAGATAAGAAAAGAAGTGAATCCAGAGGAAGCAGCTAAACTTGTCGAAAGTATTACATCTGAAGAGATTCAGCTGGCTCTCTTTGCTATGCAAGATAATAAGTCACCAGGTCCTGATGGCTTCAATGTGTTGTTCTTCCAGAAAACATGGGCTATAGTAGGTGAGGAGTTTATTCAAGCTGTCAAGTATGTGTTTGAAAGTAACTCTATGCATTGAGGTATCAATTCCACTTTTCTATGTCTCATTCCTAAAAAGTGTAAACCTTCTAGGATTGATGAATATAGACCAATTGCATGTTATAATGTGGTTTATAAATGCATTTCCAAAGTCATTAGCAATAGGATGAAACCTATTCTGGCTTTCATGATTGATATCAACCAGTCAACATTCATTTCTAGAAGGATTATACAGGACAATTTGCTCTTTGGCTCATGAACTTATAAGAGGATACAATAGAACTCATGGTCCTCATAGATGTACTATCAAAATAGATGTTCAGAAAGCATATGACTCTGTTAGATGGGACTCTATGAAGAAAGTATTGAGAAGATATAGATTTCTTGAAGCATTCATTACATGGATATCTATGTGTTACACTACCCCTTTTTATTCTATATTGGTGAATGGCTCCCCCCAAGGCTAGTTTGAAGGAAGAAAAGGGCTAAGACAAGGATATCCACTGTCTCTTTACTTGTTTGTTTTGATTATGGAGGTTCTGGGTAGATTAATGAAGCAGGCTATGGCAAGAAAAAGTATAGACTACCATTCTAAGTGTAAGAGATTGCATGTCACACATTTGTGCTTTGTAGATGATGTATTGATGTTCTGCAAAGGTGATGCAAGATCAGTAGAAGGTGTTAAAGAGGTCCTAGCAACTTTCTCACTTCTCACTGGGTTGAAGTTAAATCAAAGTAAGACTACCATGCTTACTGGTAGTATCTCTGAATATGGAAGCATTGATTTGGCAGGCATCTTGGGAGTTACTCTTGTAAAACCATCAGTTAAGTACTTGGGCCTTCCACTTACTTCATTTAGATTGGGATTGAAGGATTGCTTGCCTTTAGTGGAGATGTTCTCATCAAGGATTACAAACTGGAAGAATAAGATACTGACTTTTGTAGGGAGAGTGCAGATGATTCAATCCGTATTGCAATCATTCCTTAGTTACTGGGCTAAGACTTTTATGCTGCCATAAGTGGTTTTGAATATGATTTCAAAAATCACTAATAGATTTCTATGGTTAGGGCCTACTATGACAAGAAAACTTCATAAAGTTAACCATGAAACTCTCAGGTTTAGTAAAATAGAAGGAGGTCTAAACATTATTGATTTAAAGACTTGGAATATTGCAGCTTATTGTGGGATTGTTTTCAAGATTGCAAGTAAGGAAGACACACTATGGACCAAGTGGATTTGGGAGTATCAATTGAAAGGTGAGCATTTATGGACCCTCAAGATGACAACTGATTGCTCATGGGTGTGGAGAGCTATACTTAACAATATAAAGAAAGCAGTAAAGTTATTAAGTATCTGATTGGCCCTGGAGAGAGTACTAGCCTTTGGCATCATCCATGGAGCACTCATGAGTGCTTACATAATAATACAGAAGCAAGGCAACTATTACAACTCCCAAAGGAAGCTACAGTTGCTGATTTGATCTACCAAGGACAGTACGTGGAACTATGGAGTCACAAGTTTACCTGAAGGAGAACTAAAAAAGGGTATTTTGAATGTAGAGATCTTACAACACCTTAGGGAAGATAAAGTTATTTGGTCTGCTACTCCCTCTGGGGAATATAACACTAAATCAGCATATGTGGGTCTTAAGAGAATGAAGGAGAGAGTGAAATGGTATAAGCTTATGTGGGGCAAACTGTGTGTCCTCAAACACTCTTTCATGGTGTGGCAACTCTTCAGCGGCAGCTTGTCAACTCAAGATCGTCTCATTAAAAAGAACATTCTTACTCACTCAGAATGCATTCTTTGCAGAAACTCAAAAGAGAACTCTCACCATCTCTCTTTGATTGTCCATGTGCTAAGGAGGTGTGGTCGGGAGCTAAAAGAAGCATAGGTTTGTATTCAAATGTGATTGACTCCAACAAGGAATGGTATTGGATATTTAGAAGAACTAGAAAGAACACTACTGATTCCGAGATGATAAGGGCAATGGCATGTGCAGTGATATATGCATTATGGAATGAGAGAAACTGTAGAAGGTTCAAACAGAGATACCACTCTTCTTCTTAGATTCTAAAGGATATTCTGAAGAAAATGAAACTCTACGTTCAGCAGGCACTCAAGGAAGCAGACAACACTAGTGCAACAAGGCTCATGTTGGATAGGTTGGGCATTCATATGCAATATAGGAGTTTAGTGGTAAAACAAGTACAATGGAATAAACCACCTCCAAACTATGTCATGTTAAATTGTGATGGTACTCTTCAGGCAATCATATGAGGTATGGGTGGTGTGTTCAGAGATTCTGATGGACGAGTTCTACTAGTGTACAGTGGTGGGTCAAAGAAAAGGTCTATTTCTTTACTTAGAAATACTAGGTATTGAAGTGGGTTTGAGGACTGCAGTGAGGATGAGTTTCCAGCACTTGCATGTCAATGCTGACTCTGAGAGAGCTGTAAATATTGTAAATGAGACTGAGGGCACACCTTGGTACTGTTTGGATATAATGCAAGCGATCAGGTTACATAAACAGATGTTTTCTAACTTGAAAGTGCAGCATGTCTATAGGGAAAGCAATAGAGCAGCAGATTTTGTAGCTAAAGCTTGTTGTCCAGAGGATGAAAATGTTAGATTTCATATTGGTCCTTTAAAGGAAAGGTTGTATGTAATAGTGGATGACGATGCAAATGGATACATGTACACTAGATTTTGAGTAATACAAGTTTGGGTCTATCCTAACCCATAACTTCTTCAAAAAAAAACTTTAAATATCCACAACAACTAGGGTAATTAGACTAACTTAACCTAATCATAACCATGTCCTATAAAGTACGATTACGCCTTTCAGCAATATCATTATACTATGGCGTTCTAAGTATTGTGTATTTATCACAAATACAACGCTTTTCTAAAACTTCAACAAATATTAATCTAGGACATTGATAGTTTTCACTTGTTTGTTTAGTTGCTTACAATCTCAATAATGTAAATCTTAATGACTCACACTGATAGAGATTCATTATATAAGATAGGAACATAATCTTAATGTAAATTGTCATCTTTATGTGAGATGTATCTTACAACGAAATACAAAGTGGCAAAAATTATATAAATGTCGATACTTATTGTGGCTTTCATTTCTTGTGTGTTGGTTTGTTTTCTATAATACACTCCACACACATATGAGATTAGCAAATTTAAATTCGAATGAATCACATCATATGCTAATCTTTCTATAAACTTTTTCTCTAAAGATTTATACATTCTTCATTCCACAACTAAGAAGACATGATAGTCCTTTAGCTACATTCAACTCTAAATTTAAGATGCATAATAATAAAGTCCCTATTCGATAATCAAACAAGTATATGGTATATGTGGATATCCTATACTTATTTAACCAAAAAATGCATATTATCCCTTAATATTTATTCAACCTTACATGTGTGGTCTACCTTTGGGTAACTCAAAATAATCAAATAAACAAACAACAATTATTGTCACTATTATAACATTCAAGAACATAGTTGGTTCATTGACCAAACTATATATAAAGTGAATGTTTTAAGTCAATATTCAAGGACAAATTAAAGTTTGAATTATTATGGTGAACACCAACTTATACATAATATGAATATTCAACACCTTAGGTTTTGACAAATAAAATTTTTATGGTATATGAATCGAGACTATAATAAACAAAATAATGTTTACTACATTAAAAGCTTTGATTATTAACACAAATAACTATAATTTAGATTAAAATCTAATGATAAACATAGTAGTGTCATTGCAATACCACCTGTGGGTGAGTACTACAACACACACCAGGTGTTCACTCCATAATATTATGATGATGAACGTGCATTATACTTATGAAACCACTTATGGGCGTGTATCACAACATACAAAGAGTTCACTTACATTTAGGACTAAGTCATTAAGTAGGTCAAAATTAGATAGGCTTGCTACCTGTGGGCAGTCAATTCCATATCTAACTCTTTAGTACACATTATCACCCTAAATTAATTAGAATTGTAACGTTAATGATATCTACAACTTCTCAATGTTGACTCATTGTGGTGACTACCAAATGATCAATTTTATATCAATTCGTGTAATTTCATCATTATAATCACAATGGATCCTTAATCATCATCATAAATAATATTATACAATGTCACTAACAATAATATGATGAGGTGTTCACAATATATCTTAACATTGGGCCACTGTCATAGCTACTAATATATTCACAATATAAATATGCTCATATAATTAAAACGTGATATACAATGGAAAATGATCGAATTTTATCATGTATATGTTAAGTAGATCATGCATTCATATATCTAAGATTGTTTCCAAATCAATTCAATTCATGTTTTAAGCCTTTCTATAATATGGGATTCATAAAAAGCTTCATAACAACTATTTATGTATAAAAAACATGCTTAAAAAGAATCTTATAAGGCAAAAACAAGTTATATGGATATACTAGCTTTCGAACCCGTCCTACGAACTGGTGTCATTATATTAAATTATTTTAAAAAATATTAGCAACTATGCATAACTACTTGATAAAAAATATTATATTAAAGGAAAAACTATTATATTAAATTATAAGGCAAAAAATATTATATTAAAGGAAGCACCAAACCTTGATAAAACTCATCGACTTCTTTTTGTTGTTATGTTTAATAATAAAAGTTTGATTGAAGTTTTGTTATAATGCCCAATGTGGCGAAGATAATATTGAAACTACTTGAATAACAAGATATTCGCAATCATAATAAAAGAATTATGATAAACACTACTTAAAATGCAAAACTATATTTGTCGAGACATTTATTCCCCCTACATATAATACAAACATGTTTTAGGGTTATTAGTTCAATGCATTTGCATCAAGCATCTGATTTTCCATTAATTATTCTTTGAGGTTAGTTCAATGTAGTACGTTGCATCCAGTTTTAAATTTCTCATTAATTATTATTTGAGATTAGTTCAATGCAATTGCATCAAGTTTTCGATTTCCCGTTAATTATTATTTAAGGTTAGTTCAATGCAATTTCATCCACTTTATGATTTCCCGTTAGTTATTCATTAAGGTCAAATAAGTACAGTTGCATCTAGTTTTTGATGTTTCGTTAATTAGTCTTTGAGATTAGTTCATTGCATTTGCATCTAGGTTCCAATCTCCCATTAATTACTCTTTGAGGTTAGTTCAATACATCTGCATCCAGTTTCTGATTTCCCGTTAATTATTTTTCTAGGTTAGTTCGATAGTTTACAATTTCTAGTTATTTATGCTTTGAGGTCAGTGCGATGCAGTTACACATCTGACTTCCGATTTCTAGTTAACTATTCTTTGAGGTTATTTCAATGCATTTGCATCTAATTTTTGATTTCCTGTTAGTTAACCTCTGATTTTAGTTTAATGCAGTTGCATCCAATTTTTGATTTTCCGTTAATTATTCTTTGAAGTTAGTTCAATGCAGTTGCATCTAATTTCCGATTTTATGTTAATTGTTCTTTGAGGTTAGTTCAATGCATTTGCATCAAGTTTTCGATTTTCCGTTAATTATTTTTTAAGGTTAGTTCAATACAGTTACAACAAATTTATAATTTCTCATTAATTATTCATTTAGGTTATTTCACTGTAGTTTCATCCATTTTTCAATGTTTCGTTAATTAGTCTTTGAGATTAGTTCATTGCATTTGCATCCAGTTTTCGATTTCCCGTTAATAACTCTTTAAGGTCAATTCAATACACCTGTATCTAGTTTCTGATTATTTATGTTTTGAGGTTAGTTTGATGCAATTACATCCGGTTTCTGATTTCCCGTTAACTATTCTTTGAGGTTGTTTCAATGCATTTGCATTTAGTATCCGATTTCCCACCAATTATTCGATGAGGTTAAAGTAATGCAGTTGCATCCAGTTTCCAGTTTCCCATTAGTTATTATTTGAGGTTTGTTTGATATATTTGGATACCGTTTCCAATTTCCCATTAAATGTTTTTCAAGGATTTGCATCCAATTTCAAATTTCCTGTTAGTTATTCTCTGATATTAGTTTAATGCAATTGCATCCAGTTTTCGATTTCTAGTTAATTACTTTTTGAGTTTAGTTTAGTTTATTGCATTTGCATAAAGTTTAATTTCCGATTTCCCATTAATTACTCTTTGAGCTCAGTTATGTATTTGAATCCAGTTTTTGATTTCCTTTTAATTATCTAATGTGGTGTGTAATACCAACTTCTACTGATCCATCTGTAGTGTCCTTGCAAACAGCAAACATGACATAAAAAAATAAATTATGCTTGATTTACTATCTGTGATCATCGAAGATTATCCAGTTTTCGATTTCCCGTTAATTATTGTTTAAATTATGCATAACTCACTATGTGGAATCTTCAAAGATTATCTACGAACGGGTGTTGTTATATTAATTATTCTGAAAAATATTTTCAAATATGCAGAACTATTATATATTAATATTATATTGATCACTCGTCCCAAATTCCTTATAACGTGAAAACCTCACTCTCTATTAAAAAAAAATAACTCACCTTTGATAAAATCCTTCAACTTCATTTTGTTGTTTAATAATAGAAGTTTGATTGAAGTTTTGTGAGATTGCCTAATAAGGCGAAGTTCATATATATTGAAGCTACTTGAATAACAAAGAGTTCTCAATCATACGAAAAGAGATAAAATAAACATCATTGTAAATGCAAAACTATACTTATCAGGATATTCCCACAACATATAACCCAACTATGTTTTGAGGTTAGTTCAATACATTTGCATCCAATTTCTGATTTCTCGTTAATTATTCTTTGCGGTTAGTTCAATACATTTGCATCTAATTTCCAAGTTCCTGTTAATTATTTTTTAAGGTCAGTTCAATACATTTGCATCCAGTTTCTGATTTCCCGTTAATTATTCTATGAGATTCGTTTAATGCATTTGCATCAAGTTTCCTATTTCTCGTTTATTATTTGATAAGGTTGCATTTGCATATAGTTTTTGATTTCTCGTTAATTATTGTTTGAGGTTAGTTCAATGAATTTGCATCCAGTTTTCGATTTCTCATTAATTATTTCTTAAGGTTAGTTCAATGTATTTGCATCTTTATTTTTTGAGATTAGTTCAGTACAGTTGCATCTGATTTCCGATTTTCTGTTAATTATTCTTTAAAATTAGTTCCATGTATTAATTTGCATCATGTTTTCAATTTATAATTAATGCAGTTCAATCCAGTTTCCGATTTTCCGTTAATTTAATCTTTAAGGGTTAGTTTAATACATTTACATCCAGTTTCCGAATTCCCGACAATTATTTTTTTATATTAGTTTGATGTATTTGCATCCAAGTTTTGATTTTCTGTTAATTATTCTTTGAGATTAGTTTAATGCAGTTGTATTCATATTCCGATTTTTTATTAATTACTTTTTAAGATTAGTTTAATGCTTGTATTTGCATCCAGTTTCCGATTTCCCGTTAAATATTATTTGAGGTTAGTTCGATACATTTGCATTCAGTTTTCAATTCCCCATTAATTGTTCCACTACTAAAAGAAGGGCTTTTTGTGTCACTTTTGTTTTAAGCCTCGTGTCACTTATTGAAAAAAAGTGACACACCAAAATCTTATGTGTCACTTGTTTAGAACATTTAGCTAGTTGTGACACTTGTTAAAAAAGTGACACAATTGAAATCAGGTTTATGTGTCACTTTGGTTAGAAGCGGCACATTTAGAGATATTTAATGTGTCACTTTGGTCATATGCCACGAAAGCGTAGAAATTTAATGTGTCACTTAAAGATAAAACTACACGCCAACTTTTTACCGGATTTTGAATTTGAACAAAAAGCGACACACGCAAATGTTTTCTAGAGCTCACGGGCTTTAAAGTGCCCATCATCCCAATAAGTATAGAAATCCACGATCCCTCAAATAAAATAAGGGCACGAAGTTCTCTCTCTACACCCCCCGTCTTCTTCCCACACACTAACTCCCCAAACTCCAATCTGCACCGAAGATTTTTTTATTGCCCAACTAGTGCCAAGTGGAATATTCTCCTCCTTCTCAACACCCTTATTTCACTTTCGGTTAGGGTCGGGCATGTGAGGTAAACCTTTCCCTTCCCTTTTCAAGTCTTTGTGATGAGTTCCGCCATTCGGCAATTTAATTGTGGGTAGCTCAAAAGTGAAAGATCAATTTGGTAAGCTCCTCAATCGGTTCTCCAATTTTCTATTAGTTAAGGTGAGGAAATACCGATCGTAGTGGCTTGATATCTCCGACATATTATGATATATCGAAATGGTGTCAGCCCTAATATTTCATGTGTAAAATATTGAAACGGGTTTTACCCGCGAGAGGGTTTCGCCATCTGTTTTACCGTTAGAATGTTGGCGGGGACGAGAGTTTAATTATTCCGGAAAGGGAGGTTTTCTTTTGCGGATTGTCGCCATGTTGTTAGTAGGTATTTGCCTGTTTATGGTCCTTGGGAGATTGATAGGTTTAATACTTTCGAGCTTATGTTTCTCAGTTCTCTGCTGATGGCTCACTTCTTGTTCTTTGGTTCACAGGTACTCAATTTAAATTCATTCTTGCTGTTATTCATTTTGTATTCAACTTAATATCAAAGTATGTATTCTCACTCCCTTTTATATATATATAGGGAAGTCATATTAAGATTTACAATGTGGAGAAGGACTGGAAAGTTCAGAAGGATATTCTTGCAAAAAGCTTGCGGTGGACTGTTACGGATACATCTCTATCCCCAGATCAACGCTATCTTGTAAGTTACAGTTAGTTATTTCACACTAATGAATATATCATGATTCTTTTATAGTTGATTTCAGGACTCCCTTGTGTTACTTATTATCTTGTAATTGGTGCAAAACTTACCTGTATCATAATTCATAGCCCAATCCGTTTCTTCAACTTTCCTTTCATCTTTTAAGCGGCTGAGAGTCTGCGGTCTATCTGATGATTTTGATATCTCACCTTTCAATCAATTTTACCATTTTACCATTCTGATGGTCTATCTGATCAGCTCCACATGTTACTTGTTTCGAGGCTTTAGGTTGCCAATAACTTAAGTTTTAGATTTTGTATGATTACTATTTTTCCACGTTAAGCTGATCCTTTTGCTGACTTGTGCATATACAATATTCGCTCTTTGTTGTTTAATTTGCAGGTTTATGCCAGTATGTCCCCGTTTGTCCATATTGTTGATATTGGATCTGCCACTAAAGAGTCACATGCCAACGTTACTGTATGTACTTTGTTGCTTCATTATCTATGATGAGCAATACTTTCATTAATTAATTCTTGCATTTTGGATGTAGAAAGAATATAATGGACCAACTATGAAGTAACATCGAAATTTGCACATGGAACTCCAATTAGTAATTTCTTACCCTTTCTTCACTGCTGTCAAAATTTCCATTATAATTAACATTATTTTCCTAATTGATATACTGGCATTGCTTTGGATCCATAGAAGACCGAACTTCTCAAAAACAGAACCGTCTCCTGAGCACATCTAAAGTTAATCGTATTTGTTTCTTTTTATAATCTCTCTCTCTACGCACACAAACATAGACATACCCATATAGACACAGACATGTAGCTGTGTACATGTGTCACACCCAAATCATGCATTTGGAGTCTTGTGAGTGAAGTGAATCTCATCGTTGATGCATAGGATGAAAAGAAAAGAAACGATGAAAAGAGGAGATTCAAAGTGTCAATGTGAGAGTAGGGCTCAAAGGTTCCATTTTGCTGAGTAAATCTTATACAACCTATCTATCACGTATAATGATAAGTTACATTGACACGGATAGGTGTGTCCGTATCCGATACGGATGCGAAGTGTCTGACATGGTAAAATATAAAAAAAATGAGATAAATCACATACAATATGTATGTGTACGCCACAGACACATAGGATGAAAAGAAAAGAAACGATGAAAAGAGGAGATTCAAAGTGTCAATGTGAGAGTAGGGCTCAAAGGTTCCATTTTGCTGAGTAAATCTTATACAACCTATCTATCACGTATAATGATAAGTTAACACGGATAGGTGTGTCCATATCCGATACGGATGCGAAGTGTCTGACATGGTAAAATATAAAAAAAATGAGATAAATCACATACAATATGTATGTGTACGCCACAGACACTAGGATATGTATCCGACACAGATTGTTTTTCCAAAATATGGCGTGTCCATGTAACATAGGTATAATGTATCAAATATGGTACCCAAAAAGTCAACTACTAATTTGATTTGGTTTAGGCTTTACTTTGACCAAAATATCATGCCAGCACATACACGGTTCAATTAAACTCTCCAACAGTTCAGAAAAGTGAATAAGTATATTCTGGATAAGGGTTCTCGGTAAGATGAGTTGCAAGAGAGATGACTGCGATTTGACTTGCAAATCGGGGCAAGTGCTGGAGAGAAACGTGGATGCAAGTAGGTCAAGTTAACTGCTCTTATAGAAGCTATCAACTTGATTTTGCTTTTCCAGTCCGAATAGAAGTACAAATTTGATTTCACATGCATCCCATCTGTGATGGAATCATGTTGAAAGTGTTGGGTGTTGTTCGTACTGTTGTGTGGCTTTTGTAACCTGATTCAGTCTTAAAATATTGAGGACTTCTATGTCCAAACAGGATAGGGTGTTGAGCCTGGGATTGTTATCTTTGACAAGTGACACTATTTAACACCCCTAAGTGCAGACCAACCTTTCCCATTTCTGTCACTGCGCAGCACACAGACACTGTTGAATTTTTAGGTATCTAAATGAATGTACATGACCATAACGTTAGTATTAGTTGTTTAGCTGATTTCTACAATAACACTGCTAACAGGTGTCAACTACTTGATAACGTCCTGCAAACTTTACAAAAAAAAATTCATGAGCTAGAATTAGAGCAAGTATCACCTTCACATAATGATAAAAATATACAAATACTACATCTGCATACTGATTACTTTAAATAAAAAATGTTGAAATTTATCTCGCACAGATACCCAAGTTGTTTGTTTTCAAGTGCATCACGCAGAGCATCCATATTTGTTTCTTTGAGCCCTTTTGAGCAGATTCTGAAGTGTTTCTCTTTGCCAAACACAAGTAGTGTTTAACATTGGACCTCCCACATGCAGGAAATTCACGATGGTTTGGACTTCTCTGCTGATGGAGACGGGGAATACTCTTTTGGGATATTCTCTGTGAAATTTTCAACTGATGGGCGAGAGCTTGTAGCTGGAAGTAGTGACGATTCAATATATGTTTATGATCTTGTTTCGAATAAGCTTACACTGCGAATTGCGGCCCACTCGGTACCCAATCTAATTTTTTAATTAAATTATTTTTAAATTCAATTTTGCTGTTAATTATGACATCAGTGAGGTGAGGCCTGGTGGGGTTTGAAGGATTTAAAATCGAAAGAAGAGAAGTCATGGACATGCATCCTTTGATAAATCAAAGGGGTGAAGTTGGTTCTAGTTGGTGATTATATTAATCAACTATACTGCAGTGATATTGTTCTTGATTCCATATACCAAGTTGTCCACTTGACTTGTGGAACCCTCCAATCTGCTTGTGTGATGGTTCTTTTCATATTTCATTGGCTGCCTTGCAAATTTAATTCCAGGACGAAATTCTTGTCTTACCTGGACAATTGGTGCATATACCTTATTATTTTTTTTTTGAAGCAAAAATGTAAATTTTCATGACCTACCCAAGTTTTGTATACCATATGCCTGGTAAGAAAATACTGTCCGAATACGAACCTACCCTTGTAGAAGTAAATAAAAAAAAGAAAACCGAAAACTTAGGATTTATAAAACCTGATGTCCTGATGCCATGCAGACTGTAGAAACTGCAATGGCCCATTTCGTGTTACATTGCCTTACATGATCTCACTGTGGGGTTGTCTTAGGTGGATTTTTTGTCAGTTGTAACTATGCTCAACAAATTAAGTTATTCTGGTTTTTTGTATATAACGTGATCCTGTTTTCGGTGGTTCGATCTCAACTACTTTTGTTTAATCAATGGTGCTTGAAAGTATGGTGGATTGGTGTTCTGTAAGAGTTTTTCCATTCTTAAAGATGAAGTGCATATCAGTGATATCTTTGAAATAGCTGTGCAGAAGTAGCTGAATATTAATTTTGTTTTCTTTGCAGTCTGACGTTAATACAGTGTGCTTTGCTGATGAAACTGGCCATCTCATTTATTCTGGAAGTGATGATAATCTTTGCAAGGTAATGTACAATACCTCATCATGTTTAAAGCTATAGAGTAGGAAGTACTCTACAGTTCTCTCCATGTGGTGTGCTAGCTGTGAAAAAGCCTATTACCGTCTTGTTTACACATTAACTTTCAAGCAAAGATAATCTGTAGAAGAGTGTTTCTACTGTTACGATCATTTGCATTCTTTGCGACAAAAATAGTGTTTGCCTTCGATTTATTTTTATTGTAAACAGCTGTTTGCAAGTTATCTAATTGTCTGTCTCAAATAGAGCTTTGACCACAATTTAACACTCTTCTACACACAGACACGACACCGAAAGTAAATGATGATGACAACCTTACATGTGAAGATTTCGGACACACTCTTTGTGTACTCTTAGATACAAATCACATATTGACAAGATTGTAGCTAGCCATTCTAAAGTAAACTGAGGAATAGATGCAGCATATATTATTCCTCACATTGAAAATTTTAAATGAGCTGGATGAATATACAGTAAACATTGGATCAAACAGCAAGGTCCCTGCACAAGTAGTCCTTGCTGTGGATGAAGCCATTGGATCAGAGAGCAAGGTCCCTACATAAGTAGCACATACAGTGTATGAAACATGTCACTCCGCTGCTTTTATTGAACACTGTTACTTCATTAGGGATTAATTGTACATATACTGACTAGAGCAGAATATTCCTGGATAACGAAAGGCATGGTTATGTCTAATAAACAAGAACATAGAAATGGGGAAGGGTAAAAGTTGGTCCTTATGAGGATTGACCTGTATATAACTAAATTACATTGACACAGATAGGTGTGTCCGTGTCCGACATGGCGAAATGTCAAACAATTGAGGTATATCACATACAATATGTGGCAGACACGGACACGTGGATACATATCCGACATGGATTGTTTTTGAAATATGGTGAGTTCATGTTACATAGGGATGTAATAAGGTTGTTATTATTGGTGAACTGAGACATAGTTTCTCATATTTTCAGTGTTGTCTTTGTTCATACACATGGCTAGGGGACTGTATTTTAGATCACCATTTGGATAGGTTCCCTCCTAGGAGCGACATACTTTATTGCAATTAATAGAAGGAACTTACTTAGTAATATATATATATATATATATATATATACTTGTCAATCGTTCATACCATCTCATAGACATGAACACCTTATGGGATGTTGTAGGAGCCATATCAATACTGGAGCCTCATTTTATACTGATAAGAAAAGTAGAAGGTGTTTGATCCATATTATGTTACCGTGTATATGCTAATTGATTGATTTATGTCACTGGTCAGTGTAGATGACTGATTTATGTGAAGTGGTTTTTCCCAAGCAAGTTAAGTTCATTAGATCCTTATTTCCTTAAGGGACTGAGAATCTTACTGTCACTTTCAGGTGTGGGACAGGCGTTGTATAGGAAAAGGAAAGCCAGCAGGGGTCTTGATGGGCCATTTAGAAGGCATTACATTTATTGATAGTCGTGGAGATGGTCGTTATTTTATATCAAATGGAAAAGATCAGACCATCAAACTTTGGGACATCAGGAAAATGCCATCTAATGCTAGTAGTAGTAGTAGTAGGTATGTGCATCTTCTAGTAGTAAACTTATTATAAAAGATAAAAATAATACTTTGCTTGCTGATCTTATCTTCTTTGCTAACATACTTTTGCTCTATTGACAGTGGTATGCAATTTAGAAACTATGAATGGGATTACAGATGGATGGAGTACCCACCTAGGGCAAGAAATATGAAGCATCCTTGTGATCAGTCTTTATCCACATACAGAGGCCACTCTGTCTTGCGTACTCTCATACGTTGTTACTTCTCTCCGGCGTATAGGTAGACCTTTTGCCATACATTTTATTTCATTTATATGTCTGTGTCAGAAAGTCAGACAGCTTGGGAGATTGATAGGTTTAATACTCGAGCTTATGTTTCTCAGTTCTCTGCTGATGGTTCACTTCTTGTTGCTGGTTCACAGGTACTGAATTTAATTCATTCTTGCTGTTATTCATTTTGTATTCAACTTAATATCGACTATGTATTCTCACTCCCTTTTATATATATATATATAGGGAAGTCATATTAAGATTTACAATGTGGAGAAGGACTGGAAAGTTCAGAAGGATATTCTTGCAAAAAGCTTGCGGTGGACTGTTACGGATACATCTCGTCCCCGGATCAACGCTATCTTGTAAGTTACAGTTAGTTATTTGACACTAATGAATATATCATGATGCTTTTATAGTTGATTTCAGGACTCCCTTGTGTTACTTATTATCTTGTAATTGGTGCAAAACTTACCTTGACTTGTATCATAATTCATAGCCCAATCCATTTCTTCAACTTTCCTTTCATCTTTTAAAAGCCCTCGAGAGTCTCAAGGGTCTATCGATGATTTTGATATCTCACCTTTCAATCAATTTTCTCAAGATATGCACAAAGAAATGTTTGGTAGACAATAGATTATATATAAGCAAAGCTTTGTGGAAAATATGAGTTTTTCTTTAAAAAAAAACGTTAGCTTAATTACTATAGGTAAAATGAATATCTCTCTTTCATATCTACTTATATATTCTTAATCAGATGATGGAAACCGCTAAAACCAAAGATATCTTTTCAAATGAGCGTTAAGGAATTGTGGGGGAAATGCATTTATTTGTCAAGATGTTTAGACAGATGGTTCAATATGGTTATTGGTGTTGTTGCTTAGACAATGGTGTCTTCTACTTACATTATGATTGACACACCCACGATCGAATCCATCCATGTCTTAACTTGTATTGTAGTCACCGAACGCAATGTGGCAGTGGTATTATGCATGCACCAAGGACTAGCTGAATTACACTTATTGCTTCAAGTGTAGCTTTTAGCAATCCTATTTGTATCAAGAAAAGCAGTATGTTTTAACATTCCTATTTTCTTCATTCATATTGTATCAAGAATCACGGAATGTAATTTCATAATTATTTATAGAGCTAAAATTATCATTTGGGGTGCGTAACTAAGAACCAATAACCTGTGGTGAAACAAAAGAAAAGAGAAGAAGCAAACATCATACGTCCATACTTTTGAATTTTGATAGAGTAATAATAAAAGTGCCTTTAAGCTTAGGTGCTTAAGTGGACAAAAAATTTCTATGTTTTCTTCAGTTGACTTATTAAAAGGTTGAAACCGGTTTTAAGCGTGCATGAACACGTTACATTAAATGTGGTCCTCTCCGAAGCCTAGATTTGAGCTAACCGTCGTCCCTTTATGGAAGTCACTTTTGATTGTAACCTGTTTTGCTAAATCAATAATAAAACTACACCTTCGTCACTTGACTCACTTCTCGTATGGTGGTGTTCCTTGAATACAAGTAAAGTTTGAGTTTCCTCGTCCGAAACTTTGAGTCGCAATGTAAGTTGCCTCCATTTGCATTGACCATTTGATTACGTTTATGTAAATTTTGGTTATAAGACTTGTTGTAGTCTTTATGCTTGACTTGTCGCAAAGATAATGAACAAATAGAAGGCCCGAAGCTACGCAACTTGAGATGAATTGAAGATGGAGCGGATTGTTTCCAACTCCCTAACGATATGCCTATTTTCCATTTTACATGTGAAATAGGTGGTGAATTTTGATTGTCCACATTATTACTATCATCACATTTGATTGCATTTTGTTCGAAAATTCCCAGTTAGACACAAGTCCAATGATGAAGACCATGCACCTCCTTTGGAGTATAGTTCTGAGGTAGTTATAAATTGGTGCATTTGTAAATATGGTAGGCAATGCATTGCCTGCATTATTCATTTTCATAATATTTATAATATATTTTTTAAATTCGACGGTTTGGAGTTCTCTAGCAAGAAGAGTTACACCATTGAAATAGATGAACTTCGTCTTGAATTCATCGACTTTATCCAACAATTTATCGAGTAGTTAATTTGGGTAAGTGGGCTTCCATATTTTCCCTTTGTTTATGTATATATACTTTTCTTATCGTTTTTTTTTTTTTTACTTGTACAATATACTCTTTTTGATTCACTTGCTTTTTAATTTTATATACTAATCATAGTGGAATGACGACTTCATGATATGATGTAGGTGTCATGGATCGATTAACATATGAATAGATTGCAGCTAGGTTTTTGGTGTTGGAAGTGCGCACAACAAGCTAAGATATTGCTAGGATAGTATTGGCGTTATGTAGTTTTTTTTTTTAATTGTGATTCTTTTGGTATTGGAATGGCTTCTTTTGTTGGGAGTCAAACTAGATGATAAATACTTGGTTTGATCGATGAAATCAATAGAAGTTAATTGTTTTGAATATTGTTTCTTTCTTTCTCGAGTGGATGTTGTTTTACGTATCATAAAGCGGGGTTAAAGTTATTTTGGTTGTGATGTTTTGATAAATGTATGTGGATGTTGTTTGTCATAAAACAAAGTTAATGGGATTTTGTTTATGACGATAGGATGCAAGGTTGAGAAATGAATACGATCGAATACAAAATGAGAAAATGTTTTTAAAAAAAATTATTTTCATTTGTCTCACTTTGGAAAAAGTGACATAATATCTATTAAAAGTGACACAACCCACTACTCTTGTGTGTCGCTTTCTTTTTCATCTACGAAGTTATATGGAGTTGACTCCCAAAAGTGACACAAGAAGTAGTAAAGGGGCATTTGTGTCACTTTTGACGCATTTTTGTGTTCATTCTCATCCAAAAAGTGACACAACTAAGATATTTAATGTGTCACTTTTGACGATTTATGTTCGCTCTCGGTCCAAAAGTGACACAACTAGTAAGATAATGTGTCACTTTTGACGATTTATGTCTCATTTCTGGTCCAAAAGTGACACAAACTAAGATAATTTAATGTGTCACTTTTGACGCATTTCTTATGTCTCACTTAAAAATTCTAAAAAGTGGCCACACAACCAAGATACTTAATGTGTCACTTTTTGACGCATTCTTATGTCTCACTTGGTCTAAAAGTGACACAACTAAGATAATTTAATGTGTCACTTTTGGCGATTTTATGTCTCACTCACGGTCCAAAAAAGTGATACAACTAAGATATACTTAATGTGTCACTTTTGACGTGTTTATGTCTCATCTTGTCCAAAAGTGACACAACTAATATATTTAATGTGTCACTTTTGACGCATTTATGTCTCACTTTAGTCTAAAAGTGACACAACCAGTATATTTAATGTGTCACTTTTGACGTATTTTATGTCTCACTTTCCTGGTCCAAAAGTGACACAACCAAGATATACTTAATGTGTCACTTTTAACGAAATTATGTCCCACTCGTCCTAAACGGATACAACTAGTGTCACTTTTGAGACAAAGATCGTGACATTTTTCTTAAAAAAGTGACACAAGAGGCTATTCTTAAGTGTCACTTTTATTAACAAAAAGTGACACATTTAGTAAGGCTTTTGTGTCACTTTTGGTAAAACTTTATGTGTCGGGGGCTTATAGGTCACTTCAGAATTAGTTTCAAAAGTGACACAAGTGACTTCTTGTGTCACTTAAAAAGTGACACAGAAAGCCCTTCTTTTAGTAGTGTTCTTTGACGTTAGTTTCATTTAGTATTATATATGTTTTAAAATATTTGTCATTATTGTTTTGCCGTTATTTTTTTTTTTTTTCATTTTCTATTATATATTTTATGATGTTATTTTTCGTATAATTTAATTTTCAACATTTAATTTGTTTTGGTTTGGTATATAATTTATTTAAGCCCAACGTCCATTTTAATTGAATCTCGTGATCAGGAGGAATTTAAGCTGGCCTTATTCAGAAACAGCAACAAGCAGAGTCTATTTGCAGATAGTGTCTCCTGCTAGCTTCTCTATTCTTCTTTTTTGCTGCAAATACGAGTGCTATATGATCTCTTGGAGCTATGACTCAATTCACTTCTGTCTATATGGCTGACTTGTCTCGGATTAAATTGTGTATGATAATCTGGTGATTGTAATTGCATGCAGATAAGATTTCACCATCTTTGCATTACTGTTCGAGTTTCTGTGGAATTAGTCTCTATTTGCTTCCGATGAGTTAGAACACCCTGATTACAGAACCTTTTTCAAGTCAATGTACGCACAAATATTCACCAATTCTGTATAATGGACACTACGAGGGATAGGTTGTGCTTGATGAAGTTCCCTGAAGAGCAAATATGGACAGTTTCTAATGTAATATTGCAAGTTGCAACCCCTAGGCCTCAATTCCACTTCTTTGGCTGTAATTTGACGACATCTTCTTGTAACCCTCGTAGAGAACTCATTTGTACCAGGAGTAAACCTTAATTAGTGGCCTTGCGTGATGCTGTGTGTTTTTGTACGCGCTTGTTGTTAGGAATATTTTGAATGTACCATCTTATTGACAGTTCTTATGCCAGACTAACTTAATTCATCAAGGTGCAGTGCCTCCATATTTTTCTTTTCTCTTCTTAAATTGTCTAATTAAGGCGCACATACAGTGCGAAACGTATCAGTTCTGTCTAAACTCTACATTCTGAAGTCCAATGGTGACGTGGTGTCCTTAGATAATATCTTGTTTTTGTTGAAGAAAGTAAGCTTCAAGATAGCAATGAGCATTGCTAGTAACGTTACCCATGTTGCTGTAGATGACTACAACGGAAGGGATGCTCCTGCATCATTATATAGCCCGAGAACAAGGTGAGCCTCTATAATCCACCAGGCCACTACGTATTCATCCTCGTATTTCAATCGTTTCTACCAACATCAGCAGCATAATGGAAAATCGCAAAATTAAACTAGCACAAGACAGTCCAATGCAAGGATAGATGTGCAAATAGATTCTACCTTGGTTGGACTTGGTCGACGCTTGTTGCTTCCCTAACTCCCCTTCCCCAGGCGACCTCACCATGCCGTCTATACCTTCCACCAGATTCTACAAATCCTGGGCATGACCTGTAAGCCTTTATAGGCCACCAACCAAAACCAGGGACAGTCGCTGTCCCACCTTGAATCCTACCCTCGCCATTGCATCCCCTTTCCATTTCCTCCCTTCCACAAGACTTGCATCCCCTGGAAACAAATCATTCAACATGACCAGAAGACAATTTTCTCTGTACTTCTTCTCTTAACCAATTTAATTAACAAAATGCAAATAGTAACTAGCTAAGTGAAATATTTTGCAAAATGGAAGAAACACAAAAACCATCAACCTTGGGGGAAGCTTTTGTTCATCTTCACTGGTGATGCCAGTCTGGTTTGGGACTTCTTCTGATAAAGAAGTAGCTGAAGGAGTAGAACAAAGGGAAGTTAGGTTTAGTTAGTGGTAAGGAAATATGGGACCAACTGCTGGTGATGGTGCATTGGTGAGAGTGAGGTGGAGGTGATGGGCTTGGGATAAGGTTCGCTGCCATTGAAAGCAGACATCCAACTTCTTTTCTTTCTTTCGTAAAATCTGTAAATTAAAGCTTCCATAATTCTAAAAGTTACCATTTTATTTCTACCCATTATCATATTTATGTCTTCTGGATAACACAAGATTTACCCACGCCTATTGGTGCGCCTCATATCTAAAATCCAGCCACCTTTTTTGACTTGGAAGAATATCACTGCGTGCAAGCTACGCAAACTACTTTCTCTAGAGTGAAGAAACAGAGTTGGCTTCTTCATTTTGTAATACAGAGAGATCCAAGAGTGTGCTTTCCTGATCAGATCAGCTTATTATTCCATCCGGTCTATAACATCAGTTCCTACCAACTATAAGGTCAGCTCTATATATTATATATACTATAAATTCTCTTCTACGTACAGTGCTTTTCTTCACTTCATGTATAATTAACATCCAGGATGGTCATGGTTTTATTATGTAATGCTATACACAGAGGAGAGATATTTCCGTAACTTCTTTGTGGTGGTCTGCTCAGCTTAACAGTTAACATCACTCGATCAATTTTATTATAAGATCAGTTTATTACAATTTTTCTTCGTCCATGTTAGTTGTTATTGTACACGTACTTGATTATTACTCTCCTTTTTTTTAAATCGTCGTCATTCATTGTTAAATGTTAACAACCATGTTTTGCAAACTTAAACTCTTTTTGAGCTAACCAATTCTAGTGATGAAGTTCAACAATGGCTATCTTTTAAAACTGTTAAAAAGTATTAATTATCCTAAGTTCCATTTGTATGTTTATCTACTAATCTCCGCCTTTACATGATTTTAAATGTGCAGATCGATATCCATTTCGTACTTAAACGTTTTCCTTTGGTTCTTGTTATTAGAGGTTCAGAGAACAACGAACTGCCCAAGCAAGTGAGATTCTTTAACTCATTCACATTCTCTATTTACTTAATGTTATGTATTTTACGTACATCCTACTGGAGTAACTCTATCATGTCTCGTCACTTTAATTAACAACCAATAATGTATTGTCATGACAGGTATGGAAGTTGCTGGAGCAGTAGTTGGAGCAGCTGTTGGAAACGTACTGACTCGTGCGCTTAATCAGTTGGGTGTCAAAAGTCTGAGAGAAGAAACTTAGACATTGAGAGACAAAAAAGGGGAACTAACTGCCAGAGTAAACAAGGTGAATGAAATTCTGCAAATCGCAGAGATACATGGAAAGACGCGCACAAAGGACACACTGTAGTAGCCATATTCAAGGATGTATCACATAGGTACTGGGCCAAGAGATAAGGCCCAGACCACAGTATGTGTTGAGCTAAGAGAAAGGTCCAAGACTAGACTAGGCCCCATGAGGTAAACCTAAGAGAGGGGATATAAAAAGGAAGAGAGAGGAGAGGAAATGTAAGAGGAGGAAGAGAGGCAGAGAGGGGTGAGGAGAGAGGTGAACTACGGCGGCTTGATCCCGAAATGGGTACGTAGGCAACCAAATTGGTGCAGCCGATCCAAAATGAGAGCCGAGTACTAATAAAACTATAGGTCGCGATTATGGTCGAAAAATGGCGCCCGTCATGGGGGGACGCCGGGGACTTCTACCGAACCGATTAACTATTTTCAAAGTCAAATACTCGACTTAAACATTCATTCGTTGAGGATGAGGAATCCACCTAACTTTGTCTACGAAAGCAGTGGGTCCGGCTGACTTTGCTGATGAACACAGAGAGAACACAGGATCAAGGATCGAACCAACCCAAAACAAATGGGTGTGGTTTCAAGTTTCAAATCTCAAATCCCGTCTTTGGCTCCAAAACCAAAGTAATGTAGATTTTAATTACAGCTTATGAGAAAGCGGGATTGGAGGAGAGAGCTGTGGAGTGTTTTGGTAAGATGAAAGAGTTTAATTCAGTTCCTAATACATTTACTTTTAATATTGTATTACATTTGTTAGTTGAGAAAGAAGTGTTTTTATTAGCATTGGCTGTTTATAATCAAATGTTGAAATCTGGGTGTTTTCCGAACCGGTCTACTTTTGGTATACTGATTCATGGTTTCTGTAAAGTTGGGAAAACGAAAGATGCGATACAGTTGTTTGATGAAATGGTGGAAAAAGGAGTTAGTCCTGATACTATGGTTTATACTGTTGTTATTTCGGGTTTATGTCATGTTAATAGAACTGACGAGGCGAAGAGTTTGTTGGATAGTATGAAGTTGAATGGTGTTTGTCCTAATATTGTTACTTACAATGCTTTGATTGATGGGTTATGTAAAGTTGGTAAAGTTGATGAGTCTCTTAGTCTTATTGGTTTCTTGAAGGAGGGGTTTGTTATTGGGTTGAATGCATATAGTTCTTTGATCAATGGGTTGTTTAGAGTTGGGAGCTTTGATGAGGCGTGTGAATGGTATAGGACGGTTTTGAAGGAAAATATTGTTCCTGATGTTGTGTTTTATACTGTCATGATTAAAGGTTATTCGGAAGCGGGTAAAGTTGAGGAGGCATTAACGTTTTTAACTGAGATGAGTGAGAGGGGTTTGGTTCCTAATACGTATTGCTATAATACTTTGATCAAGGGTTTCTGTGATGCGGGGCTTATGGATAAGGCTCGGTCTCTTAAACAAGAGATATCAAAGCATGAAAGTTTTCCTGACGCTGCAACTTACACTATTTTTATTTGTGGTCTGTGTAACCAAGGTCTAGAAGGGGAGGCACAACAGATTTTTGAAGAGATGGAGAAGAAGAAATGTTTTCCAACTGTTATGACTTTTAATGCTCTTATACGTGGTCTTTGTAAGGTTCAGAAGTTAGAGGAAGCTAAGATTTTATTTTTCAAGATGGAGATTGGGAGCAATGGGTAATTGATGAACAGGAGAGGGCCTTGGAGCTTGCTAGGAAAGAAGAGGAGGAGAGAGAGCGTATATCAAGGGAAGAGGAAAAACGGCGAAGAAGAGTCAAGAAGAAGCAAGAGAGGCCGCTTGAGGGCGCGCATGAACATGAACGATTGGAAGTTGTGAAGGGCTGAAGAGCGTAGAAGACAACTAGGGAAGAGGAAAAAAAGGAGGCTTCACGGAGGAGGAAAGAAGGAAAGAGGCTTGCCATACAAAAACTTTTGAGTTGGAGGCAAGAATTGCTAGGAGGCAAAAGCGTAAGGGCGAAGGAGAATGACTTTTCTTACTGCATTTAGAGATGAAAGGGTGTCGAGTATTTCAAGAAAAGGATGTCCCTAGGGTTTCAGATGTCGCTGATTGGGAAGATGGTGAGCCGAATGGTTGAACGAATTACAAGTTCTCGTGATCCTCGATTCCTCTATTATGAATAGATCATTGAGATTAATTCTAGGCCCCGGGTTTTCTGAGAGATGGAGATTCCGCTTTTCGGACCGAGGAAATCCTTCGACTTCATGGAGGAGGGACTTATATGATAATGGAAACAACTCAAGTCTCATTTTAGGCGGGATCAAGAGAACGGTTACCGTAGTCCAAGGTGAGATCCATTTAGTCTTTGGAGAGCATTTGGTAGAAAGGAATTTTATGGAGGACCATCCGCCATACCTGCAAAAACATCTTCAAGAGGGGAATACCGAGCCTCCGATGGTTGATGAATTCCCTCATTCAAGAGGAAATAGGTGGAACCTTCATCGGAGACGGAGATCATTTCAACAGAAACTCGACGCTTAACCCCGAATTTCATGATGTGGGATGGGGAATTAGTCGTTTATGGTAATCATCCTTCTTCTTATCCGGAAAGATCAGATCGTAATTCGATTCGATGGGTTTTCGTCTTTTGTGAAGTCAAGGCATTCTATGAGACAGCCGCGTGTGCTTCCCACCTCCATCAATCGGGCTTCTATGCATAAGAATACCTTCGAGCACAGATTGAACCCCATAGTTCCTCGGTGTTTCGATAGTGAGCCGAGCTACCATCATGCACCGGTAGAAGAAGTGACCCTATTCTACGCAAGATATGAGGCTAGCTATCGTGGAGGAGCTTGATCACTCTAGAATGGCAGATTACCGTAAAGAGGATACAATCTCCCAGACCCGAAACGGAGCTAAGGATGCTACTCAAGATGTGACTCACAGTCTTCTCTCTCTGTTTCTAGTCCTCCCACATCACCTACCCATCTTTCACATGATGACTTGGAAGATTCGGGTGAGTCACCATCATTGCAAATTGCTGCAGAAGGGAGGAGGTTTGTCTAATTGACGAAGGTGAAGGTGCCACTTGATGGCCACAAGTTCTATCTCTAACTGAAGATGTGTTTGAAGGTGATGATGAGAATGTTGGTCTGCCCCAAGAATTTGAAAGATTTGCATTTGTCTTCGGGTTTGATGAGAGTGTTGATGTTGTAATGCCAATGGTGATGATTCCGAAAAGAATCTTTAAGAATGAAGAAAGGAAAATTGGGATACAAATTTCTTCTTGGGATTTAGAAGAAGTGGGACCTCTTGATGAGGTGGTTGGTATCGAGAAAACCTTCAAACCGAAAAGTAGTTCTTCTAGAGTGATATTGGAGACTTCTAAATTGGTTCCGAAAATAGAGAAAGTTGTCTCCGATGTTGGTCTTCACTTTGTGGATGCCGACCATAGCTCACCAGACCGGCTGCCGCTTGTCTTGTAAACGCAATTCGTAGCTCCAAGTATTTCAAGTACACCACCTCGTGACCCGTTGCATCATCCGGTGGACCACGCTATACCTTCTTTGACAACTCAGCCAGCCATGTCAACTATTTCTCATTGCTTCAAAGCAACCCGACGATTCTTAAGCTTCAGTTTTTGCTTGTTCTCCGGTCCTCCCCGATACCATCTCCTATTCCACCATACAAATTGGTTCGATACGATGCCTCTCCATCCGCATCATCGTCATAATCACCGACTCGATTCGCCCCCGGGCTCCTTTCTTCCAATTCGGTCATCTCAGATATGCATCCCCGCTGTCTCGTGGAATTTTTCCATCGGGTCCTCCATCTATGTCGTATGTTCAGCCCTCTATTCCGCTTCATACTCTTTCAATCGTAACAAGGAAGGTTCATTAAATAGACAAGAAGGCCAAGACCTATGTGTACAAAAAGCACTTTGCCAATGATAATTTGCAAGCTAATTCAATGGGTAACCAATCTGGTGTAGAAAAGCTAGTGGATCAATCTCGAGGATCCTTGCAAGAAGGTTGATGTATGGTCGAAGAAGACAAGCCGCAGAGAATGGAGTTATGGTATCTCATAGTCAAGCAAATTCCTTGCTTCTTGGTCAAAGAAAGCCGAGGCCGGAACCAACTATCGAGGTTAATTCAGGATATCGATATCCGATGGTAAGAATAATTATAGATCCATTGTTAACAATATACCAATGCAAAATCAGCTTCAGGCAGAACAAACTCAAGCGCAGTTCCTTTCGAAGGCCCCAGGGCCTATGTCTAGTAGCAAAGGGAAGAGATGTTTATACTATCAAGAATTCTGGGTCAAGATCATCACTACCAGTTTCTGAAAGAGCCCCAATCGGCGACAACCCGGTCGAGCCCACGGAGTGGGATGAGCCCTCCGCGGATTAGAGATGCTAAAGATGCGTGGGGCAATGAGAGAGCCCCAACTGGTGACAACCCGTTCGAGCCCGCGGAGTGGGATGAGCCCTTCGCGGATCAGAGATGCTAGAAATACATGGGGTAATGAGAGAGCCCCAACCGGTGACAACCCGGTCGAGCCCGCGAGTGGGATGAGCCCTCCACGGATCAGAGATGCTAGAGATACATGGGGCAATGAGGGAGCCCCAACAGGCGAGAGTCTGAGCGAGCCCGCGGAGTGGGATGAGCCCTCCACGGATTGAGATTAGAGATACTAGGGCAAGAGATACATGGGGCAATGAGAGAGCCCTCAACCGAGATACATGAGGCAATGAGAAAGCCCCAACCGTCCGAGCTGGAGCCCGAGGGATGAGTCCTCTGCAGATCAGAGATGCTAGAGATACATGGGGCAATGAGAAAGCCCCAACAGGCGAGAGCCCGAGCGAGCTCGCGGAGTGTGATAAGCCCTCCGCTGATCAGAGAAGCTAGAGATACATGGGGCAATGAGAGAGCCCCAACCGGCGACAACCCAGTCAAGCCCGTGGAGTGGGATGAGCCCTCCGCAGACCAAAGATGCTAGAGATACATGAGGCAATGAGAGAGCCCCAACAGGCGAGAGCTCGAGTGAGCCCGCGGGGTGGGATGAGCCCTTCGCGGGACAGAAAGGCAAGAGACAGGCTGGTCAAATAGAGTAGCCCCAGAGCCTGGTTGAGCCCGGTCCCGGAGATGCAAAGAGATATCGCGGACATGAGATCCGAACAACGGGGATGAGCCCTCCGCGGACATGAGATCCCCTCGAAATCAAACCCGGGGCAAGCGAGAGTTACCCCTCATCGACTCCACTCCCGAGAGCGATAGATAGGGGGATGAGCCCTCCGCGGACATGAGATCCGAGTCAAACCTCGAGCAAGTAGAGTTGCCCCTCATCCGACTCTCCACACCCAGCGCAGAGACAACGGGGATGAGCCCTCCGCGGACATGATAGAGATTTCTATGAAGGAGAGCTTATGGTCGATCGAGACCCTCCGCGGACATTGTAGTGAGTTATGAGAAGGAAAAATACAGGGGCGACACTCCGGACATAGTAGTGAGTTCTCTCCGGAGAGATGGGTGGTCGAGGTGATACACTCCGAAACAGGCGCAAAGAGTTCCGAAGGAGAGCAGGTGGCTAGGGGAGGCATACCGATATGGTAGTGAGTTCTATGTGAGAGGTGTTGGGTGGTTGAGACACATTGTGGGCATGGTATTGAGTTGAAGAGAGAGAGCCGGGGGGATGAGACAAAGGAGTTCTAACGAAAGGGAAATGAAAGGGTGAGACACTCTACAGATATAGTAGTGAGTTATGTGAAAAAGAGCTTGTGACAGGGCTGAGACACTCCGCGGACATAGTGGTGAGTTTTCTGAATGAGAGATGGCGGTTGAGGTGATACATTTCGCAGACAGGGCAGTGAGTTCCGAGAAAGAGAGTAGGTGGCTGGGGGAGGCATACCGCTGATATGGTAGGGAGTTCTATGTGAGAGGTGATGGTGGGGTTGAGACACCGCGGGCATTGTATTGAGTTGAAGAGAGAGAGAAAGGGGATGAGATAGTTGAGTCCCACGAAAGGGGAAATGAAAGGGGTGAGACACTCTACGGATATAGAAGTGAGTTATGTGAAGGAGAGATTATGACAGGGCTGAGACACTTCGCGGACATAGTGGCAAGTTTTCGGAAAGAGAGAGGTTGGCTGAGGTGAGACACTCCGTGGACATAGTAGTGAGTTCTATGAAGGAGAGCTTATGGCTGGGTTGAGACACATTGTGGGCATTGTATCGAGTTGAAGGGAGAGAGAGCGGGGGATGAGATCCTTTGGGGATACGTTAATGGGGTATATGAACAATAACTGATGGATTGAGTACTTCATAGACATACGGTCCAGTAGCAGAGTACATGGATACGAAATGTCCTAAGGAGGAGAAGACTACGTACAATCACAAGATACTGTGGATATCTAGAGTTCAAAGAGAGAGACGAGAAAGTTTGAGGACTTCTCGGGTCCATCGTCGTCATCGCCGCCCCGAACGGTGGGGGCAAATGTAGTAGCCATATTCAAGGATGTATCACATAGGTACTGGGCCAAGAGATAAGGCCCAGACCACAGTATGTGTTGAGCTAAGAGAAAGGTCCAAGACTAGACTAGGCCCCATGAGGTAAACCTAAGAGAGGGGATATAAAAAGGAAGAGAGAGGAGAGGAACAAAAGAGGAAGAGGAAGAGAGGCAGAGAGGGGTGAGGAGAGAGGTGAACTACGGCGGCTTGATCCCGAAATGGGTACGTAGGCAACCAAATTGGTGCAGCCGATCCAAAATGAGAGCCGGAGTACTAATAAAACTATAGGTCGCGATTATGGTCGCAACACACACAAAATTGGTGGAATAATGCCAACACTATTATACATATGGCGGGGCGCCGCCGGACAAAGAAGCCAACGCCACAAAGACATCTTGCTTGGTTACAATGTTTTGTACACCTAATTGTTGTTCTCGATTGAAATTGCAAAACAAATTTTGAAATGCGTTGAAGTGATGGATGATCTCTTAAATAAGGCTAGTCATTTCTCGTAAGAGTCTTTAACGTTTTTGGGAATGGAGATGCCGACTACAAGACTTATTGGTAGTCACTGCCGATAAGAACTTCAAGATGGTTTGGGAATAAACCGAATATATAGTAGGTGATGAGTTTAAGAAAATTGGTGTATACGGCATGGGTGGCGGGGAAAAACCATCATTATGAAGAAAATAAGTAACCAGCTCGTGCAAGTATGTAGACGCTTTGAAAATGTTTTGTGGGTTATCAGATCCGGATATGTTGATGCTCAAAAACTTCAACAAAGAAATCATGAAAAGTAGTCGATTTGGATCTTTCGCTAAACAAGATGAAGCCGATAGATCGTCATCAATCGCTTCGGTGCATTGCAAAGAAAGGGAAAATTTGTACTTTTCTTGGACGACATATGGGAGGCATTTGATCTACACGAGCTAGGAGTTCCCGAACCTTCAAAAGACAATGGGTGCAAGATAGTATTGGAAGTGTGTTACGAGATGCGGTTCGACAAATATTTGAAAGTGGAGCAGCTTTCTGATGACGAAGCATGGGAATTGTTCATGGAGAGTGTCGATGAAAAGCTTGCTCTTGAAGTGGAAAACTTTGCAAAAGCAATTGTTGCGGAATGTTGTGGTTTGCCCCTTGCAATCATCACAATTGGTCGATCTCTGAGAAGAAAAGATGTTGATGAGTGGTGAGTTGCATTATCAGATCTGCAAGAATCTACAAGTTTGAACATGGCCATGGAGGAGAAAGTCATTCAAATCATTCAAATTCGCCACGATCAATTGAGGGAAACCGCCAGGTTGCTTTTTATATATTGTCATTGTATCCGAAGATGATGGAATCAACACTAGTGAGTTGATTTGATTGGGTATCAAGGTTATGGAAGGATTAGTCAAGGGATCCAAAGAAAGAAGATGAAATGCTTCGTGACCGTGTTATACTGAATGTACTAAAGTGTTGTTGCATGCTAGAAGAAGTTTCTTTAGAAGGCCGTTTATATGAACTAGCTTTCGAATCCGTCCTACGAACGGGTGCCTTTATATTAAATTATTCTAAAAAAATATTAGCAACTATGCATATATGCATAGTTAGTTAGCTATGAGATATGAAAATTATATTAATCACTCATTCAAATTTTTTGCACCACTCTCTATAAAAAGGAAGCACCATACCTTGATAAAACCTACCGACTTCTTTTTGTTGTTAGGTTTAATAATAGAAGTTTCATTGAAGTTTTGTGAGAATGTCAAATGTGGAGAAAATAATATTGAAGCTACTTGAAAAGCAAGACATTTCCAATCATAATAAAATAATTATGATAAACACTACTTATAATACAAAACTATATTTGTCGAGACATTCCCCTTACATGTAATACAAACATGCTTTAGGGTTATTAGTTCAATACATATGCATCAAGTTTCTGATTTTCCATTAATTATTCTTTACGGTTAGTTCAATGTAGTACGTTCCATCCAGTTTCCAATTTCTCATTAATTATTTTTTGAGGTTAGTTCAATGCAATAATTGCATTAAGTTTCCGATTTCCCGTTAATTATTATTTGAGGTTAGTTCAGTGCAATTGCATCCACTTTATGATTTCTCATTTGTTATTCATTAAGGTTAATTCAGTACAGTTGCATCCAGTTTTCAATGTTTCGTTAATTAGTCTTTTAGATTAGTTCATCAGATTTGCATCCGTGTTCTAATCTCCTATTAATTATTCTTTGAGGTTAGTTCAATACATCCGCAAACCCATTTCTAATTTCCGTTAATTATTTTTCTGGTTAGTTTCGATAGTTTACAATTTCTAGTTATTTATACTTTGATGTCAAGTGTGATACGATTACATCCGGCTTCGATTTCCACTTAACTATTCTTTAAGGTTATTTTAATGCATTTGCATCCAATTTCTCGATTTCCGCTAGTTAATCTCGATTTTAGTTTAATGCACAGCATCCAGTTTCGATTTTCAGTTAATTATTCTTTGAGGTTAGTTCAATACAGTTGCATCCAATTTCCGTTTTTATGTTAATTGTTATTTGAGGTTAGTTCAATATTTTTGCATCAAGTTTTCGATTTTCTGTTAATTATTTTTTAAGGTTAGTTCAATGCAGTTACATCAAATTTATAATTTCCCGTTAATTATTCATTTAGGTTAGTTCAGTGCAGTTTCATCCATTTTTCAATGTTTCGTTACTTAGTCTTTGAGATTAGTTCATTGCATTTGCATCCAATTTTTAATTTCCCGTTAATAACTCTTTAAGGTTAGTTCAATACATCTGCATCTAGTTTATGATTATTTATGTTTTGAGGTTAGTTCGCTACAATTACATCCGATTCTTTAAAGTTATTTCAATGCATTTGTATTTAGTTTCTGATTTCCCACCAATTATTCTATGAGGTTAGTTCAATGCAGTTGCATTCGGTTTTTGATTTTTTGTTAATTATTTGTTGAGTTTAGTTCAATGCATTTGCATCCAGTTTCCCATTAGTTATTATTTGAGGTTTGTTTGATGTATTTGCATACTATTTCCAATTTCCCGTTAAATATTTTTCAAGGATTTGCATCCAATTTCTAATTTCCCGTTCTCTGACGTTAGTTTAATGCAATTGCATCCAGTTTCCGATTTCTAGTTAATTACTTTTTGAGTTTAGTTTATTGCATTTGCATAAAGTTTCCAATTTCCCGTTAATTACTCTTTGAGCTCGCCATGTATTTGAATCCAGCTTCGATTTTCTTTTAATTATCCAATGTAGTCTGTAATACCAACTTCTACTGATCCATCTGTAGTGTCATTGCAAACATGACATAAAAATTAAATTATGCTTGATTTACTATGTGGGATCATCGAAGATTATCCAGTTCCCGATTTCTCATCGATTATTCTTTAAATTATATGCATGACTCACTATGTGCAATCTTCAAAGATTATCTACGAATGGGTGTTGTTATATTAATTATTCTGAAAAATATTTGCAAATATACATAACTATTATATATTAATATTATATTGATCACTCATCCAAATTTCTTATAATGTAAAAACCTCACTCTCCATTAAAAAACTCACTTTTGATAAAACCCTTCAATTCAACTTCATTTTGTTGTTTAATAATAAAGTTTGATTGAAGTTTTAGAGATTGTATAATAAAGGCTAAGTTCATATATATTGAAGCTACTTGAATAGCAAATGAGTTCTCAATCATATGGAAAGAGATAAGATAAACACCATTTTAAATGCAAAACTATACTTATCGAGACATTCCCACAACATATAACACAACTATGTTTTGAGGTTAGTTCAATGCATTTGCATCCAGTTTCTGATTTTTCGTTATTTATATTTTGAGGCTAGTTCAATGCAAGTGCATCTGATTTCTGATTCTCGTTATTTAGTTTTTGAAGTTAGTTCAATATAGCTGCATCCAAGCCAATTTTTCATTAATTATTTCTTTGAAGTCAGTTCAATGCATTTGCATCCAGTTTCTGATTTTCCGTTAATTATTATGTGACATTAGTTTAATGCATTTGCATCCAGTTTCCGATTTCCGATTTCTCGTTTATTATTTGATAAGGTGGCATTTACATCTAGTTTCCGATTTCATGGTAACTATTGTTTGAAGTTAGTTCAATGAATTTGCATCCAGTTTCCTATTTTTCATTAATTATTCTTGAGATTAGCTCAATGTATTTGCATCCAGTTTATTTTTTGAGATTACTTCAGTGCAGTTGCATCCGATTTCCGATTTTCCGATTAATCTTAATTATTCTTTAAGATTAGTTCTACGCATTTGCATCATGTTTCCAATTTACAATTAATTTTTTTTTTAGGTTAGTTCAATGGAGTTGCATCTAATTTCCGATTTTCCATTAATTAAATCTTTGAGGGTAATTCAATGTATTTGCATCTAATTTCCGATTTTCCGACATTATTTTTTTATGTTAGTTTGATGTATTTGCATCCAAGTTTTGACTTCCCGATAATTATTCTTTGAGGTTAGTTTAATGCAGTTGTATCCATATTCCAATTTTCTATTAATTACTTTTTAAGATTAGTTTAATACTTGTATTTGTATCCAGTTTCCGATTTCACGTTAAATATTATTTGAGGTTTAGTTCGATGTATTTGTATCCAACTTTCGGTTCCCCATTAATTGTTTTTTGACGTTATTTTCATTCAGTATTATATATATTTTAAAATATTTGTCATTATTGTTTTGCCGTTATTTTTTTTTTCATTTTCTATTATATATTTTGTGATGTTATTTTTTGTATAATTTAATTTTTCACATGTAATTTCTTTTGATTTGGTATATAATTTATTTAAATCCAATGTCCACTTTAACTTAATCTCGTTATTTTAGCCGAATGTATAACATTATAGAGTTGAAAAATTATAAATTCATAAATTTAATTGGAATATGTCATAATTATTGTGGCCAGAATTGTGATTTTTTGAATTCTTAACTATGAATAAATGTCTAAATCCTACAGTGGATGACGCATCAAATCAAAAGGCTTTTAGGAAAATCGTTTTCGGTAGAAACTATTGTTTTTATCTCAAAGTGGAGTCTTTGCCAAAAAATAGATAGGTGAAGATATAACTATAATATATATCTAAGGATAAAGATAAATATTTGTTTCCTATTTTATCTCCTACTTTTTCTTAATTAGTCATTACACGTGGACACCCTAGAAACGCTTCCTCAATTGAAGAGGGTAGAGCTATAATATATATATAAAGATATGACGAGGACCGTGTTAAAATGCATGATTTGATTAGGGATATGGCTATTTACATCACGAAATCAAAACCTAAATTCATGGTCAAAGCTAGTTTTTTATCTGAAGCAGTTCCGCATGAAAATGATTGGTCGGAAGATCTTGAGAGGGTTTCGTTTATGGGCAGTGGAATAAAAGATATTTCAATTATTCCCAACTGCCCCAAACTCTCGACATTGATCCTTGCTCAAAGATGTTTGCTTGATGTTCAACTGAAACACATTGCAGGTAGTTTTTTTATGCACATGAAAAGTCTCACGGTTCTTGATTTATCTGGGACTCTTATTGAGTCACTACCAAATTCAGCCTCTGATTTGGTGAATCTTCGTGGATTACTCTTAATTAATTGTAAGAAATTAGTTAGACTGCATTCTCTATCCAAGCTTCAGTCATTGAGAGTGTTCAAGCTCACATGTTCGGCCATAGTAGAAATGCCTCATGGGATGGAAATGTTGGTCAACCTCAAATGCCTTGATCTCTCTTGGAATTCTAAATTGAAAGAAATGATCCCTTCATGTTTGATATCCAAGTTTTCTTTACTCGAAGAGTTAAAATTGCTAGGAACAGCACCGCAAAATGTATATGCTCGAGAGGGAGTAAGAGATTTTGTGATGGAACTCTCACGCTGGACTCAATTGGAAAATATTGAAATCGAATTTCACGAGTTGTCAGACTTTATTATTGCCAACGGTGAGTTTGGAAACTTTGAAAGGTTAAAAGAGTACTATTTAGTGGCTGAAAGCGGATATTCTTACAAAGGGAAGCGTAAGAGAATTCTACGTTTGGGCAACTTCTCAAAGAGTATTCATTGCAATGCCTTCTCACTTCCGAAACACACTCAATTACTTGGATTACATAATTTTAATGAAATCACAAGGTTGCCCTTGAATGATTTGACGGACCTAAGAGAACTTGAAATTTTCTCCTGCAATTCAATCGAATTCGTAGTACCAGAAGACGAAGAGAGCATCTTCCTACAACAGCTTGAGATTATGAGTATCGATGGTTGTCAGAATCTAAGCAAGATATATGAGAAGGTCCCAGCACACGGAGCTTTTCCTTGTTTGAAGATTTTGAATATCTGTAATTGTCATAATATCAAAGTTTTCTTGTCGTCTAGGTTGCTTCAACAACTTCTTAACCTTGAAGAGATCCAAGTTTGGAATTGTGAGCATTTGGAGGAGCTAGTGTTAGCGGATGGAGATGAGAGTGGTGAAGGGAGCTCTAGTAGTACTCTTCTATAGCTGCATAACCTTGAAGGGATCAGCATGGGGTCTTGTACTGGAATTGATTATACTGTCGCACTCCCAAAGTTGAAGAAGTTGTACTTCATGGATCTACCGAAACTTAAGAGCATTTGGAAGGGTGTGATGGTTTGTGACTCTCTTCAAAGAGTTGAAGTACGCAATTGTCCTGAATTGAAAAGGCTCCCTCTGTTCAACCAAGAACATCAGTCAGCCCCACCTTCTCTCAAAGAAATCAAAGGAAGCAGAGAGTGGTGGGATTCACTGGAATGGAATTACCCATGTCCTGAACACGTCTTTCGAAAAAGGAATGATTGATTTCGTCTCGTTTTCAGATCGGATTGAAAAGAGCTCTTATTCGATTTCAAGTTACAAACTGCTTCTGGAAAAAAAAAAAAAGGTCTCCAAGTGCTACGAATTATCTCAATTCTCTAAAGTGGCTGAATGATAACAATACTCCGCATATTTTCTATATGAGATAAGAGCTTTAAGAGTTAAAGTTAGCTCAGTTCACAAGTGTCGCGACTTCTCTTTCATTAAGGTTATAATTATTCATGGATTTGAATGTATACGGAGATTCCTGGTTTGTTCATATGTTAGGAATTTTGTGAGTTATCATTATGATAATGAACTAGTCAAACTATTAATTTGTTTGGTATGCAATCGTATGTTTGATAATTCCTCGTGTTATTACATATTTACATATGAACATAGTCCAAAAAATCTCATTGTAGTAGTTCCCTAAACTTGAATAGTATCCAGTGATCACATTACCATTGACTCACAAAAACAAAATAAGGTTGAAAGTTGGTGTTAGGCACCGATTGGTCCTGCCTCCCCTCCATTTAATGGGATCTGTTGAAGCGTGTTTAATTTGATTTGTTTCATTTTCCTGCATAAAAAATCTCACATATACCATGATAGTTGTCCTTTACATACTTGGTATATAACGTCTTCTCAAGCATAGGCCTTCTTTATTTATATTGGCACTAGATTTTTGGATCCGTTCACCGAACGGGGACTCTTTTTATATTATTTTTTTCATTTTTTTTTAATTATGTATAAAAAATCTTACTTCTAAACTATATTGAAACTCAGAAAGTAAATTAATTGATCAAAGTTCCCAGCGCTAATAATTTGTTAGACTAAAAGGTTTTTTTTTGTATCAATGGGCCTTATTGTATTAAGATGTCCAAATTTTGGGCTGTCTTTTAATTTTTATTTTTTTAAATAGGTTTTATGATAAAGGTTGGCTTAATTATGAGCCCATTAATATACTTAACACGTGGTCTCACTTTCACCACTTGTATCTCTAATTTCCACACGTGTATTCTCACTCCCATTTTTTTTAAAAAGCAAATGGGTTAACCTATCTCTCGAGTATCTATCTTCAGTTAACTTTAGCGAAGAAGTAAATTTAGTTGCTCTTAAAGGTACTTTTATTTTTCCCAATATCCCTTGAACTCACTCTCATTTTTTATAGTTTCATAATTTGCTATCGTTAGTTCGTTGCCAAGTTCATGATAATCTTGCTGATGTACATATAATGTGTAAAGTAAAGTTTTTCATCTGTCACAGAAAAAAATCCAATGCTGAAATTTATAGGTTGTTGGTGGGTAAATTTATAGGGTTTTCATCTATTGATTGATTTCTAAAGCATTTGCGCTGGGAATGGCTACGTGAAGAGTTAAATTTGTCAAAGTATTGACGTATTCTGAGGAGTTTACGGCTGGTTTATCTGTTGGTGTCCTTAAGTGGTTGTTTATTTTTCTACTATTCGTTAATGTTGTGTTCTCATACTTGGTAACAAAATTTGCCATTTCTGTTAATTGAAAATTCCATGTCTTTTGTGCTCAAGGCTTGATCATGTTTTTGGAAATGAAAAACCTGGATTTTATAGACATTTAATTTGTGGTGCTCATAAAATGGAGATCTCATCATTAGTTTGCCAAGTTCATGATAAGCTTGCTGATGTACATGGAATGTGCATATGAAGCTTGCATTTTTTTCATCTGTCACGGAAAAGAAATCCAATGTTGAAACTTATAGGTTGTTGGTGGGTGAATTGGGAATTGATCATGAAGGTTTTGTAGATAAGAAAGAGCTACTTAAGCATTCTATGTTTTCTTCATTGAGTGAAAGTTTGTATACCATATAATTGTAGTGTATTTGGATATTTAAATCATATCATATTCTTAGTGTTTTTGATATATTGATTGTTTCTAGTTATTAGAGATATCTTTACATTTGAAGAATGTTTTGTTTGAAGGTTTTCTTGTCAAATTTTTAGTAAAGTTTTTTCCCATGTCTTATATGTGTGTGTGTGTGTGTGTGTGGTATGTGTGTGTGTGTGTTTTTTTTTTTTAAATTTATTTATTGTTTTATAGGTTCTCTTGGAATTTACTGAACGGGTGTTGTTAAATGAAATAATTTTTTTGTTAAAAGACTTTCAAGTATTTGTAGTTAATAAGTTATAAACATGACACATTAGCCATTAATCAGTAGATTATGTACTTTTTCTTTAATAAAAATTTCATTTATTCACAAAATCATGAACAATTTACAGTCTATACATGACTTGCATGAACTCCAAAAATCTTGAGTCAATATCTAATTACTCAACATAAGTTTCATTATGAAGTCAATGCACGAAACTTAGGCCACGCTCACTGAAATGATCCGAGAGAGTTAAAAATTTGATATACCTTCACATATTCGTGAAAAGTAAAAAATGATTATACACGTACAAACTTCTCTAACTACAACAGAATGCCACTAACTACAACAAAATGTCATACGCTTTCAATAAAAGTAGGAAATAAAAACCTAAACCAACGATTAAGATTAATAGCACTAAAAACAACTTTTTGCAAGTACATTGAAATCCAATGACTTCAAATATGAGATCTACCTTGATCAAGTTGTCATCTATGTTGATTATTATATAGCCATTTCGGTTTTCTCCAACTGGATTTGTGCTTTTCCTTTGTATATACATCTTATTTTGTATTCTCCAATTTGATACCTACTATTATCCACAAAATATATATATGCAGGGTCAATCTTAGAAGTACATACTTATTTTAAGTTAAAAGTAAGTACGTAAGTAAAACTTCACTTAGACAATGAATTCAAATGTAATATTTTATGGATATGATATATTCACCATAAAGATCATCTCTACAAAACTTTAGCTCATTTGGAAACCTCTAACCTAGATAAAATATGATTGCAAAACCTTAACATTTCTAAACCGTCTTAGAAGTACATACTTATTTTAAGTTAAAATAAATACGCAAGTAAACTTCACTTAGACAATGAATTCAACCACTTTAGGTTAGAGGTTTCCAAATGAACTAAAATTTTGTGGAGATGATTTTTATGGTGAATATATCATATCCACAAAATATTACATTTGAATTCATTGTCTAAATTAAGTTTTACTTACGTACTTATTTTAACTTAAAATAAGTATGTACTTCTAAGATCGGGCCTATATATATATCGGTTTGTCTAGAGTGCCACTCTTATAGTGACACCCTTATCTCACATTTCTCTTGGTCCGTCAGATCTGTTCTTTAGATTATCAGATCTAATTCACTAAAAAATCGCGAAATTTCAAAATTTCACACTATTTCAAAAACAAAAAAATGAAAAAATGCGAAATTTTTTTGCTTCTTCATCTCGGTCTTCTTCTTCTCCAAAACCAAAACCCTTCAAACAAATTTCATAAATTATTCAAACAAATCGGTTAAAAGAGGAAACCCAAAATTTCTTGATACAAATTGTTAAAGAGGAAATGGATTTCTTAAGAAATCCAAGTTGTTTAGAGGAAACAATTGTCACTCATGGGTGAAAAAGAGGTAAATCTTGTGTCATCACTTCTCTCTTGAAATTATTTGTTCTCTCTTGAAATTATTTGTTCAAACTTGATTAAAGTGCAACTTTTGGTTGGGTCTTGAATTTAGAAATCCTTCGGACAAGTGAAATTGTCCATTGTTACTTCGTGTTACACATTAATACACCAAGTTCCCCATTCACACCAACTATCGCATGTATTTCATTGAAGGATGAGGGCTTTCCAACCTTCCCTCCACGCCGAGGATTTGGATTCATTTATGTGAATTACTAAAAATTATTTTATTCTTTGAATTATTTGGCATATATGAAATGATTTGTGTCAAAATGCATCTAGAACCCTTCTTGTAGAATACTTAACTTGTAAACTTCAAATTTCATCCATATCAGAATCTCTATTTTGCCCAGCTAATCATGTATTATATGAAATGACTAAGTGAATAACACACTCTCTCCATATACTGGTCAAGACGTCAAGTAATGCTATGTCCTTAATCTCGTATAGTTCTCTTAATGGAATACTATATGTATAAGAAGGCTCACTATATATACTTTGAAATAGCAATTTCTTATGGATATTTCTCATTTATGTTGTGGTAATTTTGGCAAGCATTACTGCATTAGTTAAAAAGTTTATTTTACTGTCATCTTGCTCTGTTGTGAAAGCATATCCAATTTAACATGAGTAATAATTTCACTAATTTGATGAACTTGTGTAAATGAGGTTTTCATTTGGGTCGACATCACTAAGACATTTTACTCAAATTTCTGATTCAGTACGCAGGTGGGTTCGCAGCCAATCACATCCATTGCTTGGATTCCATACAAATCGAAACATTGCATACGAATTGATATCTAATGTCTAACAGTTAAAACTGAAATTTGGTAGGCATGGAGGGTGTGATATCAGTGTTTAGGAGCAGGACATTGCGATTGCATACAACTCGTAGTTGGGATTTTTTAGGTCTTATATTGGAACAGGGCAAAGTGACTTCAGTAGCCATGAAGACAAACAAAGCGTCTCCAATGCAGCTAGCTGAATTGCTGCAGGCCTTGTGAACTGCTGCAAGCCTTATTTGACACAGGTCTTTCAGGTGATGAAATCAGTGTGGCTTGTTGAATTGCTGCAGGCCTTGTGATTTGAGTTACTGGTGCTTGGACCACTTCTGGAGATTGGCTAGTAGCAACTGGCCTTGTACAAGTTGCAAAAACTCATTTGGCCTTGAGAAATGAATTCCTTTTCAATTGTAAATGAAATCCTGTGCTTAAAGCTTTCGCTGATTAGGGGTTGACAGTCTCTGTGGTACACCATATCCTATGGATTATGAGATATGGTTGAAAAGAATGAGAAGAAGATTCCATGAAGAAGATCATGGGAAGGAAGTGGAAGTTTCTGGTTAGGATTAGTCCATAAGCCAAAATCAGAATGTTCGATGGTTATGGAATAACTGGACCATTTTCACTTCCCCGTGATCGAAGTTCCCGAAGTCTTGGGGTGCTTGAATGGAATCATGTGATTTGGTGTTTATTTTCCTACAGATTTGAGCAATCGGCCCGGATTACTTTCGGACACAATGGTTTGACACCGCTGAGGTGCTTGTGGCTGAAGCTCCTAGATGGTTGATCTTGTTAATTGAGCAACAACCATCGGTCGAGCTTGGTTCTCTGCGAGAAGACGAGCCACACATCCTACGAGCTTTGGTGTTTCAGGGGAGTCTAATCCATCACAATCATCCCTTATATATCGAAGTCTCTGCTGTCGCCCACTCGTCCAAAATTTCACAAAGAAATTGAAGGATATCATTTTTCTGCAATTGTAATCGACCTCGCTCATTTCAAACTGTATGTATTGCTATTTTTTCTTTGTAAAGATATGAGCTCTTCTGTTGTCTTTGGGCGCCAATCGTAAATCAGACTTTCACGATATATTTTTTGTTTTTCTTTTGTAATATTAGAAAAGTTGCATAGCGAACTTCTTCCATTGTGTTCATTAGAGCGACTCGAGGACCGCAACTAGGCAATGGTACTGCTTAGTGCAAGCGATGACACTAAAGGACGAACTTTGCAGTCTTAGGAAATAGTAGTCTGAACTTACACTGGAGTTGTCCATTAGTACTCAATAGGCTGCCTTCCACTAAAACAAATTCAAAATTTGCATTCAATCGGAGTATTTGAAATTGAGTCCTATTTCCACAAACTTATTCTCGTTTCAAATTTTGTGTAATTTTGCGATCAAACTATTTCTCCAACAAGATAGGAGAAGTTGTTTTTTTCCCACTACACGCTTAATCCTACTCACGTCAAATTGTCAATAACGTACTGCATTATTCAATGATTTAAGAACTTCGGAAATGCAAAGGATCAAGCCGAGCTAAATCTCAGGCCGCCGAAAAAGCACATTATGAAACCATACCACCAAAGCCATCGCTGAAAATGGTTTAACCAACAACAAAAAATTTAATTGATACTTTCGAACTTAATATGCTCAACCAAACCTATACACTCAACAAGATCACGGACAAAGAAGACCATGAGGAGATAAACAGATTCAAATTATCCATTCTTTTAGCTGCGTATAAAAAAAATGCGCGGTCTGTTTGGACTTTGTCCCAAACGGCATGGCCACACCGTTTGGACTTAGTCCCAAAGCGGCATGGCCGTTTGGTACTAAGACAAGCGGTGTGTCCATGCCGTTTGGGACAAAGTCAAACAGACCGCCATTTTTTTTACAAGTTCAAAGTCCAAACGGCATGGCCACACCGTTTGGTCTTAGTCCCAAACGGCATGGCCATACCGTTTGGTACTAAGGCCAAACGGGTGGGCCATGCCGCTTGGACTTTGAACTTGCAAAAAATGGCGTGTCTGTTTGGACTTTGTCCCAAACGGCATGGCCACACCGTTTGGACTTAGTCCCAAACGGCATGGCCACACCGTTTGGTACTAAGGCCAAACGGCATGGTCACACCGTTTGAGACTAAGGACAAACGGTGTGGCCATGCCGTTTGGACTTTGAACTTGCAAAAAAATGGCGTGTCTGTTTGGACTTAGTCCCAAACGGCATGGCCACACCGTTTGGACTTAGTCCCAAACGGTGTGGCCATGCCGTTTGAAACTAAGTCCAAACGGTGTGGCCATATCCTTTGGATTTGAACTTGAAAAAAAAAATGGCGTGTCTGTTTAGACTTAGTCCCAAACGGCATGGAAAATTGTTGATTTCATATGCATTGGCTAACTGTTACATCAGGATACTAACTTTCTCTGATAAGTAGCTCTCTGACAAGTTTAAGGTCATTCCATTGATTCTGATTGAACACACCATCAGCAGGCATCGTAATATTAGTTTTCCATCGAAGTAATAAGTTTGACAACTCTAATGAATTATTGTTACTAAGTTTTGAAGTTTCAGGCATCCTCTTCCTTTATTTGTATCTGCAGACTCATAAAATCCCTACTAATTCCACAAAATCAAATCACTAGTGAATTGTCAATATTATAGACATTGTTTTCGAAAGCTTCGTCGAAGTTATTGAGAAACTTATACCACCCAAATTCTTTACAAGTAAATTCTCGGAACCACGGATGTCCTTCTATCAATACTATTATTGATTTCATTTACAATTGAAAAGGAATTCATTTCTCAAGGCCAAATGAGTTTTTGCAACTTGTACAAGGCCAGTTGCTACTAGCCAATCTCCGAAGTGGTCCAAGCACCCGTAACCCAAAACCACAAGGCCTGCAGCAATTCAACAAGCCACACTGATTTCATCACCGAAAGACACTGTGTCAAATAAGGCTTGCGGCTAGTTCGACTAAGCTGCATTGAGAGGCTTTGTTTGTCTTCATGGCTCTCCGAAGTCACTTTGCCCTGTTCCAATATAAGACCTAAAAAATCCCAACTACGAGTTGTATGCAATCGCAATGTCCTGCTCCTAAACACTGATATCACACCCTCCATGCCTACCAAATTTCAGTTTTAACTGTTAGACATTAGATATCAATTAAATTATGCAATGTTTCGATTTGTATGGAATCCAAGCAATGGATGTGATTGGCTGCGAACCCACCTGCGTACTGAATCAGAAATTTGAGTAAAATGTCTTAGTGATGTCGACCCAAATGAAAACCTCATTTACACAAGTTCATCAAATTAGTGAAATTATTACTCATGTTAAATTGGATATGCTTTCCGCAACAGAGCAAGATGACAGTAAAATAAACTTTTTAACTAATGCAGTAATGCTTGCCAAAATTACCACAACATAAATGAGAAATATCCATAAGAAATTGCTATTTCAAAGTATATATAGTGAGCCTTCTTATACATATAGTATTCCATTAAAGAGAACTATCTGAGATTAAGGACATAGCATTACTTGGCGTCTTGACCAATTATGGAGAGAGTGTGTTATTCACTTAGTCATTTCATATAATACATGATTAACTCTGGGCAAAATAGAGATTCGATATGGATGAAATTTGAAGTTTACAAGTTAAGTATTCTACAAGAAGGGTTCTAGATGCATTTTGACACAAATCATTTCATATATGCCAAATAATTCAGAAGAAAAATAATTTTTAGTGATTCACATAAATGAATCCAAATCCTCAGCGTGGAGGGAAGGTTGGAAAGCCCTCATCCTTCAATGAAATACATGCGATAGTTGGTGTGAATGGGGAACTTGGTGTATTAACAGTAACACGAAGTAACAATGGACAATTTCACTTGTCCGTATGATTTCTAAATTCAAGACCCAACCAAAAGTTGCACTTTAATCAAGTTTGAACAAATAATTTCAAGAGAACAAATAATTTCAAGAGAGAAGTGATGACACAATTTTTACCTCTTTTTCACCCACCACGACAATTGTTCCTCTAAACAACCCTTGGATTTCTTAAGAAATCCATTTCCTCTTTTAACAACTGTATCAAGAAATTTTGGGTTTCCTCTTTTAACCGATTTGTTTGAATAATTTATGAAATTTGTTTGAAGGGTTTTGGTTTTGGAGAAGAAGAAGACCGAGATGAAGAAGCAAAAAATTTCTCGTTTTTTTCATTTTTTTGTTTTTGAAATAGTGTGAAATTTTGAAATTTCGCGATTTTTTAGTGAATTAGATCTGATAATCTAAAGAACAGATCTGACGGACCAAGAGAAGTGTGAGATAAGGGTGTCACTATAAGAGTGGCACTCTAGACAAACCGTATATATATATATATATATATATATATATATATATATATATATATATATATATATATATATATATATATATATATATATATATATATATATATATATATATACTATTTGGAAATTTCTAACCTAGCTAAAGATTGTTGTCATCTTTAAAAAAAATATCTAACGGTCCAGAAAATAGTATTTTTGCAATTATCTTTTGCCTAAGTTAGAGATTTCCAAATGAGTCGAAATTTTGTAGAGATGATGTTGATGGTGAGTAGATGATATCCACAAAAAATTAGGTTTGAATTCATTTTCTAGGTGAGGTTTTACTACTTAAAAGAAGTATGTACTTCCATATATATATATAATCTTATATATAAAGCAGATACTGGATTTTCCAATTAGTTCCCGTATTCCCGGTTTTACACCAAAGTTTTTAATCCAAAGGGTACCGGAAAGTTGAACAACCACTTTATTTTTGCTCTTCAAGGAAAGGGTAAAATTGTATATACATTTCTCCTTTCCATCACTTAACTTACCATTCTAAACAAACTTGGATATATATGGCATCCAATTTCATACTCCATAAGCTGCATTTTAAAAATTACATTAGTTAATGATTTGGATGTGATAGTAACGACAACAAAATGTTTTATAGTTTGAACAGGAACAATTACAAATTGTCAACCAATTGGTGACGAAGTTTTTTAGTTTAATGAAGAAGGTAACATTAATAGCCCTAGTCATTTGTCAACAACTAAGTTATTTAAAGACATGTATTTAGTTATAGTGTTTAGGAAAAGTTAGAGACTCTGTGAAACTCTAAATGAGATTGTTTTCTTATTTATATCATACTATTTTTATAATTAGTAATAGAGTTTAGAAAAAACTGGAGTCTCTCCGAGTGCTCCAAAAAATAGATTAGTGAGGGTATAACTATAATATATATCTAGGGAATTGGAATATATCGTAATTATTGTGGTCGGAATTGTGATATTTGGAATCCTTAACTATGAATAAATGTCTAAATCTCACAGTGGATGGCGCATCAAATCGAAAGGGTTTTAGGAAAATTGTATTCGGCAGAAACTATTGTTTTTAGCAATTTAGTTTTTTGTCTCCTATTTTTTTTCGTAATTAGCTATATTGTTTAGGAAAAGTTGGAGACTCTGTGAAACTCTAGGATTGTTTTTTCGTAATTAGCTATAGCGTTTAGGAAAAGTTAGAGGCCGTGAAACTCTAGATAGGATTGTTTCCTTATTTATATCCTACTTTTTTATAATTAGTAATAGAGTTTAGAAAAAATTGGAGTCTCTGTAAGTGCTCCAAAAAATAGATTGGTGAGAATATAGTTATAATATATATCTAAGGATAAATATTTGTTTCCTATTTTATCTCCTACTTTTTCTTAATTAGCCATAACAGGTGGACACCCTAGAAACGTTTCCTCAATTGAAGAGGGTAGAGCTATAATATATATTAGAAAGTAGACCCGTGCATACGCACCGGCTCTTTTAAAAATTTGCTCAATAATCATAACTATACATATATAAATTTTCTAACAAATCGTGATTCATGTTTTTGTCGTTAACCCGTTTTAATTTCCTAACAAATTGGTTTAATTAAGTTTTACAAACCCGTTTTTTAATTGGGGGAAGGGATCCCGTTTTAATTTAAAAGTGTCATTCCCATTTTTAATATGGGAATGATTTCCGTTTTAATTAGAAGTGTTAGATTTTTCTTTTTCTGTAGGGGAGAAATTTCTATTATAATAGGATAAAGATTCTCGTTTTAATTAAAAGTGCTAAAATTTCTCTTTTCAATAGAAGAGGAATTCCCATTTTAATAGGAGTTGATGAGGTAAAATTTTAAGAGAGCTAGAAAAATACCCCTTGTGGGAGCTTTAATATTAAGATACTAGCTTGTAGGCCCGTGCATATGCACCGGCTCTTTTGAAAATATTTAGATTGTTTATAGAAAATTGGGACTACCGTTTTAGTCGCTAACCCGTTTTAATTTTCTAACAAATTATTTTAATTAATTTTTAAAAACCCATTTTTTTCAATTGGGAGAGAGATCATGTTTTAATAGGAGAATAATTCTCGTTTTAATTAGATATGCTAGATTTTCCCTTTTCAATAGGTAATGAATTCCCATTTTAATAGCAGGATGATTCCTGCTTTAATTAGAAGTGTTAGAATTTGTTTTAATAGGAGATAAATTCCCGTTATAATAGGAGAAGAATTCCCGTTTTTCAAATATATAGGAGATAAATTCTCGTTTTAATAGGAGATGACGTGAAATTTTAATAGAGCTCGAAAAATACCCCTTGTGGGAGCTTTAATATTAAGACTAGCTTGTAGGCATGTGCATACGCACCGGTTCTTTTGAAAATATTTAGATTTTTTTTAGAAAATTGGGACTACCGTTTTAGTCGTTAATCCGTTTTAATTTTCTAACAAATTGTTTTAATTAAGTTATAAAAATCCGTTTTTTTTCAATTGGGAGAGAGATAATATTTTAATAGGAGAATAATTCCTGTTTTAATTAGATATGCTAGATTTTCTCTTTTCAATAGGGGAGAAATTCCCATTTTAATAGGAGAATGATTCCCGCTTTAATTAGAAGTGTTAGAATTTGTTTTAATATGAGAGGAATTCCCGTTGTAAAAAAAGATTCCCATTTTTCAAATAGGAGAGAAATTCCCATTTTAATAGGAGATGACATGAAATTTTAATAGAGCTCGAAAAATACCCTTTGTGGGAGCTTTAATATTAAGACTAGAAAGTAGGCCCGTACATACGCACTGGCTCTTTTCAAAACATGTTCAACAATCATAACTATATACATATAGAAATTTTCTAACAAATCGTGATTCCCGTTTTAGTCGCTAACCTATTATAATTTCATAACAAATCGTTTTAATTAAGTTTTAAAAACCCGTTTTAATTTTCTAACAAATTGTTTTAACAGAGAATGGGCTTGAAGCCCAGTGTTCCAATTTAATTACATAAAAAAGACACAACTTTTTCTAATTATATCAAAAGCCCATCCGGTCCATTTGTTGGCAATATTACACAATTGTCCCTTAAACAAAAATCAAAACTAGACAATTATGCAACATTCATGTTGCAGTCAACAACATATGCAAATTTTGACACCCTAGTTCTCCAAATTAAACCCAAATTTCGAAACCCTAACCCTAGTTCCCCAAATTAAACCCAAATTTTGAAACCCTAGTTCTCCAAATTAAACCCAAATTTCAAAACCCTAGTTCCCCAAATTAAACCCAAATTTCGAAATGATTAACCCTAATGAAGAAAAAAGAAAAGATTCAAACGATAATGTGCGCAAACACAAGATCTACTACCAAAAAAAAAAGAGAACAAGAGGGCAAAAAGGTTAGATACCAAATTTCATTAATAGTTTCACAATTTTGATATATTAGGATTTTCATTTTATGAAAAATTGGTTAAAGTGTGTTGAATGTATTCACTACAACATGAGTGTTGCATCGAATATACTTGGATTTTCATTTGCACTGTCACTGACCACTGCAATATGGATGTTGCACTGTCAAATCCCAATGCAATATGGATGTTGCATTGTCGAATCCCACTTTAACATAAGTATTTTGGGTCGAATGCAACATGAGTGTTGTTTGAGGTTTAAATTGGTGATGTTTGTTTGAATTTTGAGGCATGTTTTCCACTAAAACATCCATGTTGCAGTAAAAAAAGCACACTGCAACATTCATGTTGCGCAACATGAATGTTGCAGTCGTAATTGGTTGAAACAAGCTACTAATTCATTAGTTTTCTTTCAGGTTACGCAACAAGGGAAGGCCGCTAAATCTAAACTGAACCTTCCGAAACAAACTAAAGATGCAACTACCGCCTCAACGAGCAAAAACCCAAAAACGAAAGGCAAAGAAAAGATATTGTTGGGTGCCAAAACCTTAATACAACATGAATGTTGCACTGTTAACTCGTAGTTATTTTGGTCTTGTTGTTAGCTAGCTAGCATCGTAGTTATTCGGGTCGTGGCCGAAGTGTCCTCTGTCTACACATTTTATGAAAAATTCTCGGGAGATTCAGACTGCTGTTCGTCTTGTTCTTCTTGGTGAATTGGCTAAGCATGTCGTTTCTAAAGGCACCAAGGCGGTTACCAAATTTACTAGTTCTTGAAGATATTTGTTTAGGGTTTGTTTCAATGTTTCAATGTTTCTGTCTTTAGTATTTAGTATTAGAATGTTTCAATGTTAGTGGTGTCGATGTAATATATAGTTGATTTGGAACTTATGAATCGAGTTAGATCTTTTGTGAATGAAATTAGGGTTTAAATGTTCTCTATTTTGGTTGATTTATTAGCTCGTTTTACCTAGTTCAAATCTGAGATAGTTATAAATGATGATGGTTGTGGATCTTGAATTGGAATGATGGCAGTTAAGAAAATGTTAGCATAATTGTAAAGTTTGGTTACTTTTTTATGCCTAAATTTTCTGGAATTCAGTTTGGGCCAATGTTTAGGGTTCATTCAGTTCTTAGAGATGAAAGGTTGTGGTACTGAGGCTTCTGTTTCGTCATTTCTTGAGAATTTGGTACTTCATAAATCCCATTTTGTGCTTAAGTTCATTCTTGTGAATTGTGATTGTTGTTATGAATATGTAGTAAAGTTCATACCCTATATAGGATGACCTACAATCCCTGCAATTTGTATCAGTAGACGTTGAATACCTCATTAGCCAATTGCTTCCTAAATTCCAAGTTTATAATAAATGGGTTTAGCTTTGTCTACATTATGAGTACATGATTCCAAAGACAAAAACACCAAGTTTAAAAGGAAACATCAAACTATGTAGTTGTAATACATAGCATGACACTGTAAAATGGAGAAGTCTCCTTTAAAAGAGATGGGTTCAATGAAGTCTCACGCATTCATTTGCATGCAATATGAATGTTTCACTCTCAATTACAAGCTGCAATATGAATGTTGCACTCTTAATTACAATTACAACAGATCGCAACATAAATGTTGCACTCTCAATTACAACTGCAACATGAATGTTTCACTCTCAATTCGATACAATGCATCGCAACATGAATGTTGCACTCTCAATCTGGATACCAGATCGCAACATGAATGTTGCCTTTATCAGTCGTCTGCAACATGAATGTTGCACTCTCAATCTGGCTACAACATGAATGTTGCCTTTCGATTACGCCGCAACATGAATAATTTTACAGACTATAAATTTCATTATAACAAATGAAAAATAAAACAAACCGACTAGCTAGAATAATCTCAAATGAGTATCAACATTCCATAAAAGTATACAATGAATATCAATTTCTCATTAATAAATGTCAAAAGACCAAACTTAAAAATCCCAATTAAGACAACTAAAAACATATGGTTTGCCAAGAACATCAAAACTAATCATAGACTAACGAATCACACCGGTGCTTTCAATTCTTTTCTTCTTGGGTCTACCAGGACCAATCTTTGGACTACACGGATAAACCGCAGGAGAATAAGGCATGCGTCTTAGCATAGAACCATTCGGAACTGGCTTGATAGAATGTGAGTAGCATTGCCTGAACGCGATCACCGTATATCCTTCATCAATGTAGCCATAAAAGGAATCACCCTTACTACCAATACAAGCGATAACATGTATGCAAGGGAAATTATCGACACGCTAATAGTTACAAGTACATGATCTATTCATTAAATCAACTGAATGAATGACATCGCTATGAACTAGAAACTGATTTTCATTTGATCTAACCACCCTCAAAGTCCTTATAGCTTCAACCTTACTAACCAGTACTATCTCCATTTTTGGACATAAAACGGAATTCCATTTCATAGACTCCTCCAATCTGTTCCAAGTCATTTCTATCATCTTTTCCATGATTCCAAAAAGCATAGGAATAATAGGCAGGAAGCGCTCTTTAGCGATCCATATCATTCATTGAAACATTCGATCAGTTAGTGTCGAGCATTGTGAAAGTATGCATTTGCCCAATTTTCCAATCTAATATCTGTCAAAAACCTTTGCACAGGAAAACCGCCATGTTTCTTCAACTTTTCAGCACAAGGCAAAAATTCATGATAAGAAGCTATATAAGCACAATCAGAAAATAGTTTCACAACATATTTTCTCAATTTGTTATCTTTCTGTATAACATAACCAACATTGTTCTTCAAGTGCCAAAAACAATATGAGTTAAATGACCTTGAAAACACAATTAGAATATTACACAATGTATTCAACGTATAACTTTACAAAGTATGTAGTAACAATATCAATAATTCAAAGTAAAGAAAATCAGATATTAAATTAAACAATCAATATATATAGCAACCGCTTGAAATCACAGGGGGTATGCAATAAAACTAATCTACATAAAGGGGAAATGCTTCATTTGTAATGAAATCCAAAAAGTCAATCAATACCAAATTTCAAAGGTTATTTTGAAACCCAAAATCATAAATAATAAAACACTCATTTTTTTTAGAACGATTAGAGGAAAAAAGAGAGTGGGGAGAAAAGAAGATGGAGAGGCAAAGTGATTACTTTGATTGTGGGAGATGCGAAGGTCGACAGCTAGTGTATGTTGGAGTGTGGTGATGAAGATATATTTTGAGAAGAGAGGTGTTTGTGAGGAAAAACTTGAAAAGGGTAAAATGGGCATTTTGAATAAATGAAACACAAAGAAAAGACTTAAACTCGAAACTTACCGAAGTTGGAACCTTTATTTCACATTTCAAAAAATCGGGTGGGCTTTAGGTGTAATTAATAAAGTCAATGGGTTTTAAGCTAATAAAGACCGGAATTAGGGTTTTAAACCTAGTTTTATTTGTTTTAATTAAGTTTTATAAACCCATTTTTTAACCCCGTTTTAATACTTGACTTAATTTAGAAATATGATTTCCGTTTTAATAGGAGAATAATTTTCGTTTTAATTAGATATGCTATATTTTTCCTTTTCAATAGGGAAGGAATTCCCGTTTTAATAGGAAAAAGATTCCTGTTTTAATTAGAAGTGTTATAATTTCTTTTTTATAATAGAGGAGGAATTTCTATTTTAATAGGAAATTGGTTCCCGTTTTAATTAGAAGTGTCTAATAAATAGGAAAGGAATTCCCGTTTTAATAGGAGATGATGATGTGGAATTTTAATAGGGCTCGAAAAATACCCTTTATGAGAGCTTTAATATTAAGACTAGCTTGTAGGCTCGTGCATACGCACCGGCTCTTTTGACTACCGTTTTAGTCGCTAACCCGTTTTAATTTTCTAACAAATTGTTTTAAATGAAGTTTTAATTAAATTTTAAAACCCCGTTTTTTCAATTGGGAGAGAGATCTTGTTTTAATAGGAGAATAATTCTCGTTTTAATTAGATATGCTAGATTTTTCCTTTACAATAGGAGAGGAATTCATATTTTAATAGGAGAATGATTCCCGCTTTAATTAGAAGTGCTAGAATTTGTTTTAATAGAAGAGAAATTCCCGTTATAATAGGATTCTCGTTTTTCAAATATGAGAGAAATTCTCATTTATTATTGTAGGCCCGTACATACGCACCGGCTCTTTTGAAAACATGTTCGATTCTTGTTTTAGTCGCTAACCTATTGTAATTTCATAACAAATCGTTTTAATTAAGTTTTAAAAGTTCGTTTTAATTTTCTAACAAATTGTTTTAATTAAGTTTTATAGACCCATTTTGTAACCCCATTTTAATAGTTGACTTAATTTAGAAATATGATTTCCGTTTTAATAGGAGAATGATTTTCGTTTTAATTAGATATACTATATTTTTCCTTTTCAATAAGAAAAGAATTCCCGTTTTAATAGGAAAAAGATTTTCGTTTTAATTAGAAGTGTTATAATTTTTTTTTTCTAATAGAGGATGAATTTCTGTTTTAATAAGAAATTGATTCCCATTTTAATTAGAAGTGTCTAATAAATAGGAAAGGAATTCCCTTTTCAATAGGAGATGATGATGTGGAATTTTAATAGAGCTCGAAAAATATCCTTTGTTGGAGCTTTAATATTAAGACTAGCTTATAGGCCCGTGCATACGCACCGGCTCTCTTGATAATATTTAGATTTTTTATAGAAAATTGGGACTACCATTTTAGTCGCTAACCCGTTTTAATTTTCTAACAAATTATTTTTAATTAAGTTTTAAAAACCCGTTTTTTCAATTGGGAGAGATATTCTGTTTTAATATGAGAAGGATTCCCACTTTAATTAAAAGTGCTAGAATTTGTTTTAATAGGAGAATAATTCCCGTTATAATAGGAGAGAAATTCTCATTGTAAAAAATGATTTCTATTTTCAAATAGGAGAGAAGTTTATGTTTTAATAGGAGATGACCTAGAATTTTAATAGAGCTCGAAAAATACCCCTTGTGGGAGCTTCATGTTCAACAATCATAACTATATACATATAAAAAATTTCAAACAAATCGTGATTCCCGTTTTAGTCGCTAACCTATTGTAATTTCATAACAAATCGTTTTAATTAAGTTTTAAAAACCCGTTTTAATTTTCTAACAAATTATTTTAATTAAGTTTTATAAACCCATTTTTTAACCCCGTTTTAATAGTTGACTTAATTTAGAAATATAATTTCCGTTTTAATAGGAGAATGATTTTCATTTTAATTAGATATACTATATTTTTCCTTTTCAATAGGGAAGGAATTCCTATTTTAATAGGAAAAAGATTACCATTTTAATTAGAAGTGTTATAATTTCTTTTTTCTAATAGAGGAGGAATTTTTGTTTTAATAGGAAATTGAGTCCCGTTTTAATAGGAGATGATGATGTGGAATTTTAATAGAGCTCGAAAAATACCCTTTGTGGGAGCTTTAATATTAAGATATAGATATAGATATAGATAGATATAAAGATAAAGATAAACCGGTATGGTTTGGATCAGAAAGCCGGTCAGCCGGTCTGGGTCAATCATAATACAACCCTTTAATAACCTTGATATCAGCATAAACTATAATTAATCAATCAAACAAACCCATCAACGATTATATATTCTCATCCACAGTATCAAACTCAATCTTTTGAAATCAGTAAATAATGGCCGACTTTTAAAGGCTTAGTCAATCGTCAGGCCCATTTATATATGGGCTTTTTTTTCCATTTTAAAAAACCCCACAAAAGCCCAAAGCAGCAAAGTGAGTCCTTTTTCTCACTATACTCATTTTCACAGCTTCTTCACTCTCTTCGGCTTCCTTGTTCGAGGTGCGTTCACTGCATAAGCAAAGCAAGGTTAGGGTTTTTTTTTTTTTTTTTTTTAAATTCATTCTGACATAATAAATATTGTTTTTCTTTTACATCCACTTCGAAATGGTATTTTTTTCTTCGATTCCAAATTAAAGATTAAGTTGGACATCTTGATAGTGTGAGAACAAATTGGGTTTCACATTGTTTAATAGAACTATGATAGTGTGATAAATGGAGATGCTTGGGGTATAAAATGAAGTTAAACATTTTAAATATGAGACTGTCCAACTGCATTTAGTTCTGAATACCAACTATTTTAGACTATATGGTGCTTGCTTGTTGGGTTTTTGGACAATTATATCTTCAAATGCTCGAGAGGTGAATTTCTAATTGTTGTGTTTTGGCTGTTCCTTTAGAGAGGGTTGTTATTTTGGAAACTCGTAGTTTGGCTTGAGAGGCAAAAGAATGAATGCTTTCAAGGCTTTCAAAGCGTGTGTGCCAATTGCATGGAGCCCTCACATATATATTACCTTGGTGAGAGGCATGCCGGGTACCAGGAAGCTTCACAGACGCACTCTAGAGGCTTTACGTCTGCGCAAATGCAACCGGACTGTCATGAGATGGAATACCTACTGTCAGAGGGATGCTACAGCAGGTTTGAAATCAATTGCGGTTGTTTTGTCATTATCTCATTTTTCCATTTTCTTATAACATAAAAGAGAAACACGGTTGTGATAAAACATTTTATTTTTATTTCACAGGTTAAGAGATTAGTTGTGATTGAGGCGGAGGAGATGTTCAAGGCCCATAAAACAAAAACTGGCAACCCATCGAGATCTAAGCCCTCCATTGGTTATAGACCATCAACCCATACCTACACCAGATTCCTCCCAACAGTAATAAGCATGTCTTTCCACAGGTGTGCATTTCCACATCTCCAGCTTATAGTTTTTGTTTTATATGTCCTTTATGACTTATAATTGTCACAGATATCCTTTTCTAATGATATTTGTAGGAGACTGTAATCACATCTTATATGTTTAATGCTATCTTTTAGACCTCATTAGGACATTAGGTGTAAACATATATTATTCTTTAGGAATGTAACTTATCTACCTTCTTCTTCACAGTATCACGTTTCAATGGCTCGACCAGTATAAGTATTGTTGATGTAAGTTTAATTCATTACTTGAACTTATTGAGTTTAATCCCTAGAAACTATGAAAACGCCCCTTTATATAGTATCTCTGCCTATTGTGCTATATGATATGTCGATTCCCTCTCCTGTCGTTTTGAACTTGTGATCTTCTAATGATATCTTATTTAACCATTCCTTGATTTTGTTGTATTTTTTTAAAATGTGTAAAACCTTGTTAAGTTTTTTATGTAGTAATACCTCATAATATTATTATGTTAGTGAACGTTGTTCAATCTTTCTTGTAGGATAATACGATGTGGGTGAGCTGGATTGGAGACGTGCTCAATTTTTATTGCTGGATTATATTATGTGTATGAGCTGGTTCGGAGGTATGCTCTGGAAGTACAGCATCAGATACTGGGATGTTTTTTTTTTCTTAACGGTAGTAGATTATGGCTGAGCATCTAGGTATTTTATATGCTCTTGTCAATCGAATCTCTAAATGAGGACTAAGTAGGCCGTGTTTGAAATAAGCTCAAAATTTGGAACTTCTTGGGAGTTTTTGCTTATCTATGGTTTTCTTCAAGAATAGGATTTCATCGTCCCATGTAATGTCTTTCAACTCCATGGCTTTTAGGAGTTGAAACTTTGCATCCCTGAGAAGTTCTTAAACTATCTTCAGGTTTTTGGCCTCCGGAAGTGTGGTGATAATACAGTCAGGTAAAGGGCTTGGATTCAATTTAGGGTTAATTAGTATTACCCCCCCCCCCCCCCCCCTAGATGAGCCAATTAGGATTTCCCCCCTAAACACACGGTCAACTTGGTTTGACCGTTAACTTTCAAGTCAAACAATTGAAAATTACACAGATGCCCTCATTGTTTTCAAAAAGAAAATATTCAATTTTAATTAGGTGGGGGCATTTATGTCATTTTCAGTTATTTGACTTGAAAGTTAACGGTCAAACCAAGTTGACCGTGTGTTTAGGAGGGAGACCCTAATTTCCCATCTAGTGGGGGGGAAATCCTAATTGGCTCATCTAGTAGGGGGGTAACACTAGTTCACCCTTCAATTTAAAACACCCTAGTACCTAACTGTTTGAGTTCAAGTGTAACAAATATTACTAAATCTGATACTTATTATCGTATTTGTATTCTATTACATTGCCCATAGCTTTTCCCTCAAACATCTGCTTGTAGTTTTTTCACAATCAACACAAACCCACTAATATTAAAACCGAACTTATGCAACCAAAGTGCAATCTGGGTGTTGAGGTGAAGAACTACTTTTGCTGGAAGAAGGGTGCAGTATAAAAGACTGCATAGTATTTGGTGCAGTATAAATGACGGCATTGAGTATGTTTATCATTATTGTCTGCAAAGAAGAATTGTGAGTTGAAGCTGACTTGGAGAAAGCTCAATCGTCTCCAATTTTAATTTTTGGCATAAAATCAATGCCAAAAGTTTCTTTGACTGACCTTGCTTTAAAGCCGAGGGAAAGACCCACAGCGATGGTGAAACAACAGGAGCACAATTCAGGCTGCGCTCAATGTGAAACAACAGGGGCACAATTCAGGCCGTGCTCAATGTGAAAGTCACATAACCCTGCAAGCTGATTTTCTTGTTTTTTTAAAAGCATTTTTGAGTCTGCCGTCAACGCGTCCTTTGCAAAATTATGTACACAAGTCAGGTACGTATAACTGTATAAGTTGATACCTTTGTTTACCTGAGAAAGAGTTTGCTGTAGTCCATCATCAACTTAAGGCAAAGAAAGCATAACATTGTGCCAAAATTTATGACTACCCCTATTCAGTACTTACCCATGGATTCTAAATTTCTAGGCAACTTTCTCCACTTGAACCAACATTTTGAGAAACTTTGACCACGGGGTCTTTTTGTTTTTATAAGCATGACCATGGTCTTGCCATGATAGTTCTCAAGTCCATGTTAGACGTTTATTCGAGCCTGAGAAAACAATATTTGCCTAAATTAAAGAGAATAGTCAAAAGAAAGGCTTGGTGAATTCCGAAACAAGAAAGAGTACTTAACCAAATGTGGATTCCTTGCGAGAGCTAACTCTCACACTGAAAGCAGCCACTTTCAACAATATATGGTACACCTTTCCACTACAAACCTTTAACAACTTCCCCATAAACTATATATACACAAAACTATCTTCACTTTTGGCTGCCCAAACAACACTCCTACAAGAATCTAATTTACAATTGCACACATATTAATCGAACTTGCCGTGAGAACTACTATTCTGTATTCAAAATTTTCTAAATAAACCGTCAGCAACCCAATTCAGATGATAGTGTATAGATATCGATTGCTACGCTTCCTGTTATACTCCAAAAGGCTTCCATAGGTACGATCAGCCACTGCCACGAAGAGAGCCTCAGTATCTGGGCTGAAGGATATTCCTGCAATCTCACCGAAAAGATCAATCTCCTGCTCTCTGCTGTACTCAGATTGTGTATCATAGATGTGAACAAAATCTGCTGGCTCAGACATTGCCATGAATCGGCCGTCTGAGCTGAACTTGATTGCTCTTATTGCTCCCATCCTACCCTTGAGAACAGCAAGTGACTGAGAAGGATTCCTCACGTCCCAGAGTCTGCATGTGCTGTCCTGGTTACCAGTAGCTAGGATCCTGCCATCTGGGTGCCACGCCGAGGCGAAGGAATAGTCCAAATGTCCTCTAAGACTCCCAACCACCTGCAACAAAATCAATATCAGCCTTCTCAGATATAACCAAGTTACCACCATAAATACTAATTGAGATTATACTAGCTGATTATGCAAGTATTGCACTTACTTTTCCCGACTGAGCATCAGCAATAAGGCAATTCACATTGTCACCGAGAACAGCAAGCAGCTTTCCGTCAGGGCTAACAGAAGTGTTCTACAGCAGACATCAAAGAGTTAGCAGAATATTCCAAATATGACAGCAAGTTGCTTGCCACAAATTGTGTTAAAGTGGTTGATGCTGCAGTGTACTCACATTCACGGACCAGGGGAAGGTGAACCGACCAAGGCAAGCAAAATTTTCAGTGTCAAAGACCCTCACTGCAGCATCATTGTTTGCCGTCATCAGTCTTGTAGTGCCGCTGCAGGAAAACAAGTTAGATAATGGCAGGGGGCTTTGTAAGTTCAATTTTGCATTTCTTGCATGCAAGAGGAACTTAAAGAGAAAGGATAGAGGAGAGGTGGTGAACATGTTCTTACTTAGCAGCTTGGTACAGGTCCACAGCATTGGTGATAGCATTCTCACCATCAGTAATTTTTGTACAAAAGCCAACTCCAGGGCGATTCAGATACTGGCAAAGATAATAAATCACCAAAGAGAAAAATGTAAGCTTGATTCAAATGCTTAAGTTATAATTCTCAAAATTAATGCCCACGTCATCTGGGTCCTTGAATTCTGAAAATTCTACTACCTTACAAATAAGTTCCCCGTGGAAACCACCAGCCACCATTAGATTATCCTTAACAGCCATGGTGCTAATCTGTACTCTTGAAAGTGATTGTGTGAAGGATCCAGCACATTTCTGTTGAAGTAACATTAACCAAATCACTTTATGGATCTGTCTCAATAGAAATGAAGATTCCAGTGTAAAATGATCCTACACACCATGGCGGGCACAATCGGTCCGGCTGCATTGAGTACTTCTTTACCACTTCGGAGTAGAGATGACCAATGCATGACAGAGTAGTTCTCTATCAGGTATGCATCATGCTTTGATGTTGCCCACAATAGATTCCTCAGCTACACAAGAACAAGGATCATTGACAGACCATTACATAAATTAACTGGTAGGAAAAACCCATAAACAACATAGTAGACCAGTACTCTAATTGTTCCCTGCTTTCGTAAGTATTATGATCCAACCAGATATTAAAAGTTCCAGAGACTGCCATATACAGTTAGGTAAATGCAACTAATGCGGTTATATGAGAAATTTAAATCAATTATGTGCAGTCTTCATAGTGGTCTACAACTGCAGCCAATTTTTTATGACTCTGTTTAAAATACTAAACGTTAAAGACATTATATACACACAAAAATCTAAATAAGTTATGCGCTTGTGCGCCAACTGCTCAATATGTAATCACCATCCAAACCATACACTATTAGAGTACCAGTAAGTTCTATCTTGTCGTCTGTCCACTATCACTAAGTTCTAACAATAAGAGCTCCTGTAGCAGTCAAAGAAATATTCGAGGTTCACAACGAAATTTAGAAGAAGAAAAAAAAGGTACCAGCAACTCATATCATCAGCGTATCTAATGTTTTATGCAGTACAAATGAACAGCTTATTGAATATCAGAAATATTGAGTCGGCAGGGAGAGCAGGCAACAAAAAACGCTTAGCTGCAGTCATAACACTACATCCGAGAAAATGAACATTCTTCAAAATGTACTCCATAATAGAGCATATTTCATTTAATAGAGAAGGGGACTCCTATTTTCTCTATGAACCAGATAACTGAGACAATGGCTCATCACATAACCGGTGATGAACAACGTTGTCAGCCTCTTCATGACCCCGAAAATACCAACAAAACTTGGGGACATGAACTTCTACAGAGGCCACTAAATTCTAAATATTTTCCTATCATACCATATGGACAGGTCGCCTTTTCCTCCAGCTGCTGAGGAAGAACTTCCATCCTGCTTTTAATGCTGAAAGAAAGATAAATATCGTTCCTCCTAATCGATACACAGGAGGGGTTAAAGACACATAACGAGATATATTTATACAAGTCATGCAAATCTACAAATAACGAGCAGCTATTCGAAGTCTCTAACAAGAAGGTACCAATCACACTCCTTAGCTGTGACCACAGAAAGATTACGACAAAGTAATATTATTGAATAAACTTTAGAATGCTAGAAATAGGTCCATCAGCAACTGCAATATACACACCATAAAACCATGCTTACGTTATGATATACAATTGATATAAAATTACATTGGAATTAGAGCAATACATATGACCAACTTACTGCATAGCTTCTTGGAAATTGAACGCGTGCTCAACACAATGAATAATTTATTAACCAGTAGAGAAAGTAATTTGCATAGTCTTCTACAAAAGCCACATCTGTGTTAGTGTCTGTGGATGTTGTGGGAAGTAAGAAAACCCACCTCCTAGTCAGCTCGTTATATTAAAAAATTAAAAATAATAATAATTTCAAATTGCTCGAGAGTCCCAATTTAGCAAACAAAGAAGATAACTTTGGAGATTCATATCTGATAATACCAATGTCAACATCCGGGTCATAGTTTTCAGGAGTAGCACCCTCCAAACATTGCATGGCAACCTCAGCTAAAGAAAACCAAATGATTATATAGGAGGAATATACACCTCAAAGTGTTATGAAGTCATTAAAGCCGCATGCACCGACTCACAAAAAATGTCTGGATCCTCGTAAATTAGGCATAGCATCTCAATGACCTAATCTAGCTAAACAGAAAGAAAACTGTATGGAATCGTCCATTTACTGAACAGATGTGCAGAGTCAAAGAATTATGAAATAGCATTATTTTTTCTCGCCAAAACCAGTGTAATCTGAAACAGTTCTCAAATTCCAGTCAGTAGGGAAGCATAACTTCATGATAATCGAATTAATGGAATCCACTAATAAGTAAAATAAAATTTCAATTACAAACATCATACCTTTCCAAGAATAAAATGATGCATAAGGGCATAAAGCAAAGTCACATGCCTAATTTCCATAAATTATGAGAAACATACAAGTATAGGACCTGCAAAATTACAAGATGATAAAGCAGAACGGACTCTGAGTTAACAACTCATGATGGTGACTCAGAGCCAAGACATGAACATCTAAGATTTGAAGCAGCGACATGTAATGTGTTCCTTAACTGTGGGACAATTCATAGAAGCTTTTTAGATTCTCTTTGGTATGACTCTTGAAACAGAAGAAAATTTTCATCTGCAACAGACGCGTTAATTAAGCTACCAAGGTTTAAGAGGAACAACTAACTAAAATCTTATTCTAATTAAGCTGTAAATAACTTCTTGCTCAATTTAATGACTTTCAGGCTACGCTTAATAAGGGAAACGGACAATCTTGAATCTTGATGGTAGTTGAGGACAAATAACAAATTGGTGGTATTGTATAATAGTTGAGGACAAATTACAAATATGGGATATTTACCAATTTAATCTGCAACAGCAAAGTATTTGTAATTGCAACTTCATAACTTTATGGCTTTAATCCAGAAAGGGGCCAATCGAGAAGCTATTGCGTGATATTAAAGGAAAAAGGAATTAAAACAATATGAGAGAATCACTAGCACCATTGAGACTAAGTGACGCCTAGGACTTCAAGAGTGTCAATACAGAAGGGAGAAAACTCAACTAGAGAGTAACATAAGTTATTGGACGAGACATCTACCTGAAAATGAACAATAGTTGATTTGACAAGCCTTGTATTGAACTGGAACTCATAGAAGTTACCCCCTCCCTCCACCTTCTTCATTTCCTGCTCGAAATTTATTCAATTAAAAAGATCAGTCCATGCTCAAGTAGCTTGTCTTCCACTCTGAACCATAGAACTAAGCATCCAAATAAAGGATCTATGCGAAGTATACATGCACATGAAAATGAGATCTCCATGAAAATCTGTATAGGATAGCTGAATCATTAAGAACCAAACTGGACAAGGAAGATTACAAATGAGCATGGTTTTAGAGGCCATACATGAGATGTACCACCTCAGTATCGAAATCCTTTCCTTATAACCACGTTATAATAGTCATTGCTAATGAACTCTTATTACAGACAGGAAACATTACTCGTTCACCCACGTGGTGAGGGAAGCATCAAAATGCAAAACCACATAAAATACATGTGTCATTTGCTACGGCGTTGATTCTTCTCTCATCCGCATAAATGAGGCAAGTCAGTCATACATAACAAGAACAAAATGTAGACACTCTAATGAAATATGATGGCAGCTAACCTTATCAAGTTGTTCATGAGAACGCGAGAGATTCTCGAAGTTTTTATATTGGTTCAACCTCCTTTCACGGTACTTATCCCTCGTATAATTCATTCTCTCCCATGGTATACCCTGGATATCTTTCCCATTCCTAGCCTCAAGTGCCGAAGTATCAGTGTTTGGCTGGTCCTAAAAAGGCAATTCAATGTCAAATTTATCAGTAGCATGATTCGCCCTTGGATAAAATCGGGCACAAAAGAAGAAACGTACCATGTCTAATAAGTCATCTTCAACATCTGAATCGTCAGGGTTCTGTAACTGTTGTTGTTGGTTTTCTTCAAAGGCATGATCTTCAAATTCAGTGCCGTAATATTCATCAGCATACTCAAGATCGTCGTTTTGAAACTGGGCCATAACTAAAACTTATTATAGATACTGTAAAAAAGACATAATAATAAATCTTAGCAAATAAAGCACTGGGATTTCAATAATACAGAAGATAAAAAGACAGATTTCAGATAAGAATGAACAATATCAAAATCTTAAGTCCAGCAAAGCACATAGGAAGTAAAAGCATCACTGATCAATATAAAGATGATGGCTTTGAAGCAATTCACATGTACATAATCTTATAGATTGTATGTATACAAATCAATAACCAAACAGTAGTAAGCAAATGAGTCAAATGAAGAAAAAATAATAAAATATACCTTGAGAATAAGTAGAAGAAGAAGAAGAAGAAGAAGAAATAGGAGAGAAAGAGCAAGAAGAAAGCAGTAAGCGCCTCTGTTATTTATAGAACAAGCAGGAGAGGTGCGTGGTGAGCTGTTATTTAGAGAGTGGACCCTACGAATGTGGGACTCTTCTAGTCGTTAGTTATATTACAGCCCCCTCCGTTACTTTTGCTCGAAGTTTCGGTTTGTCAAGGATGTACGTGTCAACTGTCTAGAATGCTCCAAGTGTTTGGACAGGACCTATTTCGGCCGAAAGGATAGTTATTTTCGTAATCACTCACAAGCAAGGCCCAAAATTTCGATATCGTTTAATATATCGGTGTACCCAAAAACCGAGATATATCGGATATATCGGATATATCGGATATCTCGGTTTTTTTTGGTGACCAGTCCAAAGTTTCTAAAATATCGGATATCTCACCGATATATCTCGGATATCTCGGATATCTCGCTGATATATCTCGGATATATCGGATATTTCGGAAATTTCAATATTAAATTATTAAAAATTGGTCAAAAAGTCAACCGATATATATCGATTATATCGGCGATATAAACTTTCATATCGGAAATTCCGATATATCTCGGAAAAAAAGGGGTTTAATATTCGGTGGATATATCTCGGAAATATCGATCTCGGTGTACCAATTTACCGAGATATATCGGCGAGATATCGGATATCTCGGCGATATTTTGGGCCATGCTCACAAGGACCGGATGGATGAAAGTTCAAGTTTACCCTTGATGCGAAATAAAAACGGCTCGGGTAGATAAAATGTCAAATATATCCCTGAAAAAAAAATTGCCCGACCCAACTGAAACGACCCGGTTATGAACAATAGCTATGAACATTGATTGTTCATACCCCCAATTATTAACATTAGCTATGAACAATGAGTGTTCATACCTATTTGAGCTATGAACGAGTATTGTTCATACCTATCCATGTATGAACATTGATCCAGTTATGAATATTGATTGTTCATACCCACAATACGTTGTTCATACCTACCCATGTTGAACATCAACTATGAATATTGATTGTGGCTATGAAAACATGAACCTAAAACAGATATGAACAATAATTATTCATACCCAAAATTATGAACATTAGGTATGAACAAAACAGATATGAACATTTGTTCATACCCAAAACATATATAAACAATAACTGTTCATACCCAAAACAGACATGAACATTGATTGTTCATACCAAAAACATATATGAACAATAAATGTCCATACCCAAAACAGACATGAACATTAATTGTTCATACCCAAAATATATATGAACAGTAAATGTTTATATCCAAAACATACATGAACATTGATTGTTCATACCTACTTAAAAAAACATGAACCAAAAACAGATATGAATATTGATTGTTCATACCCAAAACAGATATAAAAAATACGTTTTCATACCAACAAAAAAACATAAACCTAAAGCAGATATGAACAATAAATGTTTATACCCAAAACAGATATGAACAATACGTGTTCATATTTAAAGTAGGTATGAACAATACGTGTTCAACAGTAAAAAATAAACAATCATTGTTTGATTAACATTCAAATTTTAGAGGATCTTGGTGGAATCGAACCACCATTACCTTTGGATATCTCCAAAGTACTCGCCCATTTGAGCTAAAGATCCACCAAGATTTAATAAAAAAAAAAATGATAATGGTGTGATACTTCATCTTCAATGTTTTTGATTTTTTGGATAATGGTTGTCATCTTTGTTCAACTTCTTTAAAATAACTGAAGCTTCACACAACTTCGTCTATTTCTCGACTTTGGTTTTAGATTTTTTTCTCTTGTAATTTCGTTTGATTAAAACAGGAAAAGGGTTTTGGGCTTTATCTCTCGTAATTTCGTTTGATTAAAACAGAGAAGAGATTCGATTTGTAGTTTGATGAGGTGACTCATGAATCAAAAAGTCAAGTCAGTTGGAGAAAAAAGAGATTTTGGGTTTTCTCACTCGTAATTTTGTTTATTAACAGAAAAGAGTAAAAGTGGTATTTAAGAAATATAAAATAAACCGGGTCAACTTATTTTGTCTTTGAAAGTTATTAAAATAAAAAAATTAGGTCCGTGAGTTATTTCATTAATGAAAATGATTTTGTAAGTCATTATCACAAAATACTATTCTCTACAATTGTTTTGAATTGAAAGCCCAATTTTTTTTTTTTCCCCAGCCTACAATAAAACAATATCCCTCCACGTGGATATTTCAGTCGCATTAGTAAAGCATGGGCGAAGCAGCACGTGGCCAAGGTTGGTACAAGTCTTCCGTTGTTTTCTATTTCTTTTGCCGTATTGTGTGCCGACACTCACCAAGTAACGGACAACTAACGGATAACTGACGTTAGTTGTTGTGCGAGGCGTGACACGTGTGGTCCCCTACCTGGTCAGGAAAAAGTATCTTATTTAGTTGGGCTCGGGCTTTTTGGGCTTTTGATTTAGTGATCTTTGAAATCTTTAGACCGACAAACCATAGGAGAAGATCGAATGAAAGAAGCAACCTCCATTTTTGACCTCTAATCACAGATAAAGTTATATCATTAATAATTAATTTAATAGTTGTGAGGGAGTAGTATTATCATCCAGAAATATCGAACACGTGTCTAGCATAAATAGAAATACCGCACCAACTTTATGACTTAAGTTCGCTTCATCCGATCTAAGATATTCGTCCTACGAGATCGCTCTAGAGTAACTCAACTCGCATACCCTCATATGGAAGTTTCCATCTAGTAACATCACCTATTATCCAGATGCAATCATTAACAGAGTCATACTTATACAACCCCTCATTGCATTATCCGAACTACTGCAACCACTCCCCATCATTGCAAGGCTCCTAGCCAGTCCATGTGTTACGCAGATTTTCTTGCTCCACAACTATAAATACCCCATACTTGAACTATGTCAGACCTAATTCAACTCCCCCCCCCAACCCCCAAGAAGTGAGAGCTTGATATTGTAAAGCCCAAACTAATTCACACGTTTACAATAATAATTGTCAATTCCTTCACGTAAATGGTACAAATACATCACTACAGGAGTATAGACTATAGAGTGGTCTTTTCTCAATTTTATTGATTTTGTACTAACGTATTACAAATTTACAAGTAACTAAGGAAATAACTGTAAAACTGATCTGATGCCAGTTGTCGCTCTCATTTACCAAAGATGACAACAACACAACATTATCTTGTATTGAAAATATCCTGAAGCATTACAATATATATATATATATATATATATATATATATATATATATATATATATATATATATATATATATATTGAGATAAAGAATGGCAACGAAGAAATACGGCTGGAAGGTTGGCCAACTTCAAACCAAATGAATCAAATCCAATCGGAAGATTTAACCATGATTTAAAATGGACAAGGATAATCCGATGAAAATAGATAGTGTATAAGGTCAAAGTTTATTAATGGGTACCTTTTATTAATCTACGCGCCTGGGCTCTATGGTAAGACACTAAGACACCCAAGAACCGGTAAAGGCGTGTTGGTTTGGCTAGACAGACGTCTGTGCTTAGCCTCCAGACTGTGGGTCGGTCTCAGAATCCTGGGGAACTTGGCCTAGTTTTTACGACCGATAATATGTATCAATGGCTATTGTTGTTCATCTGAAAATGTGACACGAGTTTCGGAAATCTTGTCTGCTAGGCTTTTCACAATATGCAAATGTCAAACAGCACTAGCAGTATAATGTGTCAAAGTCACAAATCACAGTTAGACTAATTAAGAATCAGTGTTACAGTGAGAAATGATCAAACAACTGTAGCGATATTGCAATAAAACTTGTTATAGGCATAGCCATAGCATAACTGTATAACCAAATAAATGCAATAAATCAAATACAATTGGTAGGAAAATTAAACGGAATAAAAATACCGTCAGTACATGAATTAAATAGATATATATAAGTGATCGAAAGCACATTGAAATCCAGATGGTGCATTTCAAGCTGAGGGATACTGGGACATTGAGTTTCAGATCCAAGACATTGGCCATTAATGGCAGTGCAAAGGCACACTGCTGCTGTTACTGTTTAACGCTAGCACCCCAAGAAAATCGTCTTTGTTACTGTTTAACGCTACCACATCACTACTTATTTTTGTTTTTTGTATTGTGGGGCATTTGAAAGTGAATTCCAAAGGATCTAAATGGGGACAAGATAATAACAATGGCTACAATAAACTAGCTTTGCGATTTTGTATTCCTTCCTGTGAAAGGGATTCAGAGACTATGGAATCAATACCAACTCAAGTCATTATTGAAGGGTAGTTATCAATTAGGTGCCTGGCGATGTGAAAACGGACGCAAAAGATTACTTAATTATCTTGATAGAACCGTTTCTTTTTATCTTTAAATCTGCACAGGCTCAGATAAGGCATGGCTTCATGTGTTTGTCACCATTCTAATATCAAACATATCAAACAACGCATATATCATATCGAAAACAACATAGAGTGACTCTCAAGGACAAAACTCCCTAAACAACACTACATTTTTTTTTAATCACTCACAAATACCGGGTAGATGAAAGGTGGAGTATACTCTTGATACGAAATAAAAAACAATTTGGATAGATGAAAAGTCAAATATATTTCTGAAACACGAAATAATAAACGGCCCGGTCCAACCGAAACAAATGAGTGTATGAACAATGTATATATTCCAAGAAATGGGCCTCATCCCCTTATTTATATTCCAGTTATGTGAAAACACCCTCCCATCATCCTATACCACATAACCTCCCTGGTTTGTGCATCTCATCAAATAAACTCTCTGTTTCTCTGTTTTGTGCATCTCATCAAATAAACTCCCTGTTATTGAAAAAAAATAAAAAATAAAAAATAAAAAATAAAAAATAAAAATCGCCACTGTTCACTTTCTTCTTCAGACCTTCTTCTTCCCCGACCTTCTTCTTCCCCAAGAACTTGCGGCACCGCTTGTCTTTGCCCACACCCTCACCACCACCTCCCACCACCCCCCATAAACCACCCGACATGGCACCTCATCGCCGCCACCACCACCGCCTCCTTTAAACCCCGTTTGGAAACCCGACCACCGCCTACAGCCACCACCACCACCGCCCCCTAATCCCAACCGGTCTTGGCCGACTCAACCTTCTTCTCAACCACCTCCCACCCGGACTACCGGTACCAACACCCATTAATCCTCCACCCTCTTCTTCCACCGATCTAAACCCAACCTTGCCGCTTTGCATCCCCATCACCTCCACCCACCATTACCACACTTAATCACCTTCCAAATCACTACCACAACCCCGACCACCTCCTCCCATCGCCATAAAATTGCTTCCACCCCACCTTCCAAAGAGGCCAAAACCAAGAAGACCCGATTTTGATTTGTACTCCGGCTTCTCGGTCCATAACCAATCCTCCTCATCACCACAACACCATCGACCACCAAGATAATCACTACCCTCCTTCCTCATCGCTACCACACTATTGCCACACGCTATATCCCCACCGCCAAACCGTAACGAATTTTGTATTTTTAAATACGTATTTTTCTATTTATAAATTAATTTAATTTATTTATTTTCTTTCAAAATTAGCTCGGATTGGACTCGGGATCGTGGGCCGGTTTTGGGCAGAAGTTCCGTTGGGCTTGGGTTTCGACCCAAGTATATAAACACATTTTTCTAGAAAATAGGGTTCCTGGAGAATAGAATATTAAAAATGGAGGCAGAGATGAAAGCTGGATTTCTGGAGGGTGGAGCGCGACGGCTCGGACTACGAGAGATTCGTGGAGTTGTTAAGACAGGTGAGTAGAGTTAACTCTCACCACTACTAGAACTATGATTTTCGCCTGTTTAGAATTTATGAATTTACTGTCCATATAAACTGTTATTGTGAGTATTTTAGTTTTCTTTTTCTCGCATATACAGTTTATTCGGAGATAACAGTTTTACGAGAGAACGAGGTTTTCTGTGATTTTTTTTCCTGTTCATTCTCGTCTATGATTTGTTCTGTTTTTACTAGTAAAGTCGGTTATATTTTGTTTTTTGATCATTGAAGCTCGTGAGGCGACAATGGTATTCTTGAGCCAAGAATCGCCCCATATACTATCTCTTTTTCTGAACCTTTACAAGGTTTAATACGGTGGTTGGGATACGAATTGAGATTGTTGGTTTACTGGGGAGTGTGGTGGAAGCTTGAACAACTGTGATAATGGCGACCAAAAATCGCCTAGTTTAGAGAAAACTTTGTTGTTTGGGTTTTTTTGTTTGGGTATTTGAATGGGTTGTTGGTAATGGGGTTAGGAGGTTTGATTGAGGTTGGAAGGGGACGTTAATGGCGTCGACAGTTGGAGCTTGGAGAAAGCTTGAACCGTTGTTAATGGCTGCCATAAAATCGCCAGTCTATGATTTTGGATCTTGATGTTGTATGTTGGGTTTTTGTTTTTGATTGGGTGATGGAGGGTTTCGATGGGTGTTAAGGGGTGTTGTTAAAGCTTGGGAAAAGCTTGGAAACAAGCCATTAATTGCGGCAGTAAACTCTCAGATCTAGTTTTGGGTCGATATGTGAAGTTAAGAATTAGAGTTTTCGGTTTTGTTAAAGTTGTAGGGGTTTTCTAAATGAGTAAAACCGATGGGTTGAAAGGGGTGGTTGTGTGGAGGTTGGTGGTGGCCGGATTTTGGTGGCTGTTGATGGGTGAAGAAGATGAACCGTAACAAGCCGATTTGGGCTTGGGCCTTAGCTGTTTGTTTGGGCCGGTTTAGATTATTTTATGTGGGCCGAAATCTAATATAAAGTTTTGGGTTGGGCCAAAACTCTATTAGTTGATTTTGGGCCCGATGTTAGTTGGTTTTGTTTAGGGCCTTTCTCCAATTAGTTTTGATTGGGCCCCGTTTTGTTTTAATTTTTGGACCAGTTTAATTAAGTTTTGTTTGGGCCTTCTCCAATTAGTTTTGGGCCAGTTCAGTCTAAAGTTTTGGGCCCGTTTCTGATATTGCTTGGGCTAGTCCATAGGACTTAACATTGATCCCAATTGGGTCGGGTAAAATTAATAAATTGGTTTTAGACTTTTGGGTTCTAAGGTTTGGGCTTGGCCAGTTGGGTCCGAACCATTACCTTGGTCATGAGCCCATGAGCCATGCACCTTTGACCTTAGCCATGAACCATGGCTATGACCCTGGACCTGTCGAACATGGAAACGACAGTTTGACTTTGACAATGATGAATTGACTTTGACCAGACTCACATGACTTTGACCGGAGACGGTTTGACTTTGACCAGGACAGTTTGACTTTGACTATGACATGTTGAGTTTGACCTTGATCATGATGTGTTGACCTTTGACCGTTGACTGTTGACCGTTGACTTTGACCGTTGACTGGGAATGTTGACTTTTCCAATTTTTCACATATTTGATTATATGGATAAATATAGTAATAAAATATTGTTGAGATTGTATAACTTGGTTTGTCATTATCTAATTTAGATTTGGCGTGAGTAGTGTGTAAAGCATATATATATTGGGCTTTGATTGTGGGGACTGGATTTTTTATTTGTCTTCACGTTTTATGTGTATATTATATGGACACATATAGTAATAAAATGTTGTGGAAGCTTGTAAAATTTGGTGGTCATTATCTAAGAAAGATTTGACCTTGATGTTGTGTATTTCGACATGTGACGATATTGAGATATTAGGAGATATTATATTCCTAATACGTTATAATAAAATGTATGTGATACGTTGAAGCATTGTGACATGAGATAATATCTTTGGGATATTTATATTAATGCAATATCTTGGAGAAATGTAAATACACTCCATTATTTTATATGTGATATGCTAATATAGTATTGGTGAATATTTGCACCTGTGGTGTAGTCTGATAATATATTGGCACGTGAAAGAATGAAAGTGACTATGAGATATAATTGAGATGTTTCTAGATATTATGGCTTAGTGCAATAAGGTAATTGACCGCATTGATATAGTAGAAATGTTTATGAGTCATTAATGTATGACACCAATAAATTACGAATCGAAAATCCTAGAACCCCGACTACCACAACTCATGTGATTGGCCCTCCCGGCGTTTCGGTTAATCGAATGGCCTTCGGGCGGCCCTTCCGGCGTTTCATGAATTGAATGGCCCTCTCCGGCGAGCCCGAATAGTGGCTTGATTATTCCGTTCACAAAATAGAGCGATGATGCATAATATTTTATGCGAATAGTGGCGATTTTTACATAGATTTGGCTTCCGTGTGAGGATTTACATGTCGCGGCATCCCGCGGTGGTTATGCACGGAGTGGCTCATTATGTAAAGGGAGGCATGTGGATGTACATGTTCGGGTTGGGTTGCGATTGTGGTAGCCGGGAAACTAGGTAAGACATAGATCTGACGTGATTTTAGGGACACGCTAAAGAAAACCTTAATTAATATAATTATGGTAATATGTTTGTTCTTGATGTATCTGTAGATGGATGATTATATATAGTTTTGCAGAAGGGTGGGTCAAATTAATTACTTGGGCAGAGACGACCCACTCTGTGATTGAGCATGAAATGAGGTACGTATTTAATACGTTTGTTTGGTTATTTGTTTAGTTGAACCTAAGGCGCCTCGATGGAGGAACTACATGCCTTATTTATTATGTGTATAGTTTGTTGTGTGGTTAGTGGAAAGTTAAAGGCTCGATTGGAGGAACTACCTGCCTTAATTATTATTCTTAAGGATGTTGTATTAGTCGTTGAAAGTTAAAGGCCTCGAAGAGAGGAACTAAGCGCCTTGTGGATTGTGTATATTTTTGTATAAGTATATGTTGTTTTGGGCTACTCACACCAAAGATTGTTTATAATCTTGACCGATTTGCATGTTTACTTATCGGGTGTGTTCATTAAATGAACATAGTTGATAAGTCTTGATGGGTTTAGTGATGAAGAAGATTGGTTCTTTGCTTGTGGTTTTCGTTAGCATTGCATCTCGTGTTGTGTTTTGTTTTCCGCGAGGTGATATAGATTTTCACCGAGATAAGGTTATTGGCATTTTCATTTGTAAATTGTTTTATAATGAAGAGGACTTTGTTTAAGTTAAAATTTTTATTGGTTTTAATTATCCGCGATATTTTAAACCTGTTTATGGGTTTTGGGGAGTGGAGAGTCGTCACACCCTCGAAATCGAAGAGTCGGGAACAAATAATGTTTTTCCGAATTCTGTCGAAATTCGGGGTGTGACACAAACACTCGAGGAGCTTTATCATTTTGTTGGATTCTACCACTACCTCCCGCAACTAATTCGGGGTGGTTTGGGGTAGGAAAGGACTTGTATTAGGTTCGTTAGGTTTGGGTTGCCTTGGTGAACTCATTCGTTGGGTTTTTGTGGCTGTCAGAGATAAACTTTTCTATCGGAGAGGTTTTGGTTTAGGTTTTGTGTGTTGATGGGATGAGGTGTGGAATTTGTAGTTTTGCTGACAGGATTGGGGATTTGCTTATATTGGGTTTTGTTTGATTGGATTTGGGTTTTGTTGAGTTGTTGACAGGATTTGGATATGAGAAAGAAGAAAGTTGTTTCTTCTGGTTCTATTGTCCTGCCTCTTAAGAAACGTGTTCATTGCCCTTTCCGTGATCGTCATGGATGCACTAATGGGGTTAATAGTAATGGCTTTACTATTCCCTACTTTCTCACGATTTTGATAAACAACACGTGGGTTGTCGGTTGAGTATTGATAGGGCCTGGATGAACTTAAGGATGATTGTGATTTGTATTTGTTATTGGAGAATTCCTTAAAGTCTATGTACAAATGGATGTGTGGTCGTTGTCTGGGTATCCACGCATTTGGTATACCGTGCCATCATCCAGATGCTATCATACCACCACCTATTTTGTTGGAGAATGGGGAATCCCCATGTTTCATTGTGGGCATACCACAGCCGCCTCCTAAGCCCGACACTACAGATCTTGCATCCACGGCACAGAGGGGTGTTGGTGATACCCCTGATCCGCTTGTTGTCCCTTCTTCTCTTAATGAGAAATTACTGGATAATGCATTTCGTATACCTTTCCGAACCGTGAAAAGTGTACCACGTGCTTGTCGATTGGCATTTTCAGGTGCACTAAAATCGGCTCTATGGGATATTACAACTGATCCTAGTTCAGTTATGTCTTGGGTTCGTCTCCTCCTCTTGCCGCGTTGCACTCTGCAAGTTTTCCGACCACAGAATCGTCAGGAACGTCGTTCTGGCACTAGGAAAAACTTTCAGCAAAAACAGATTCTCCATGCTTTGACGACATGGAATGAGCCTGGCGGTATGTTTAGCCTCTTTGTAGAGTCGTAGAATGAGTCTCCTTCATCCGACCGACCAGAAATCTGCCTCCACTCAGAATGTGAGTCGCTGTTTACAGAAAGTTGCTGATGGACATTTTGCTGCAGCGGTCAAAGTGTTATCATCAGCAGGAGTTGCCTCCAATACTGCAGAGACTATATGTGCATTAGAGGAGAAACACCCGATGCGACAACCACCTGTGAGACCGACTGTTCCTTTTGCTGAGCCTCCTTTAGTGGTAGAGAGAGATGCCCTATTGTCATGTATTCGGTCATTTCCAAAGGGTACTTCTTGTGGTCGTGATGGTCTTCGAGCTCAGCATTTGTTGGATGCCATGAGTGGGGCTGCAGCAGCTATATCGTCTGATTTGCTAGATGCATTGACCTCGTGGTGAATCTTTGGTTACGAGGGACGATGTCCACGGTAGTTTAGCGAATTCATTCATGAGTGCTCCGCTTTACTCCACTTCTCCCCGGATAATAGTATTAGATCCCTATAGTCGTAGGGATGGTTTGGCTACGTTTGGTCTCCAAGATTGCAATGAAAGGAGTTTCCCAAGATGTGGTAGGATACTTGCGGGATTTTCGATTATGGGGTTGGTGTTTACGGTGGTGCGTAAGCGATTTTGCACCGCCAACCGCGATAGTGTATGCTAACAAAGGATGCCTCTCTTTTTCGATCTTTGCTTGTAGATTTTCGAACGCTTTTAACATGGTTGATCGGACTACTATGTTGAGAGGTTCGTATCCGTTACCCAGACTATTTCCCCTTGGGTTGAGTACTTGTATTGTTAACCCGCGAGGTTATATATGGGGATAGCTACATATGGTCCTCATCGGGTCCAAAGAAGCTGACCACTTTGGGTCCCCTTCTATTTGCAGACCGTGTTGCATCCCCCGATTCTCGCGGATCCATCCGGTTGTCGGCTTGTTGCTACATGCTTGGTATCTAGATGATGGGACTCGATTGGAGATACGTAGCAATGGCGGCGGCTTTGAGTATGATTCGGGAAGAAGGACCTTCTTATGGGTCGGTTCTTAATGTGGCTAAAACCGAGCTATTTTGGCCATCATTGGATCCATGTCGCCCCCACTCGGTCTCTTTCCTTCAGATTTGTCCCGCCCGCCAGGAGTCGTTGTTTGGAGGTGCGCGGTCGATCGATCCATCATTTGTTAGGGGCCTTGCTTGCAAAGCGTGTTGAAAAGGTTGTGACTTTGATGGACCGCTTAGCTATATTAGGCGATCCACGGTGTGAGTTAGCTCTCTTACTGGGCTTGTCTTTGGGCTCTCTAAGTTGGTATTTGCGATTCGCACTTGTCCACCATCCCTTTTAGAGAGGCAGCTAAGACGCGTTTGATCGGCATCTCCGCAGTGTTCTCCGTGGCATTGTGGTTTCGATGGTCCTAACTTCGGTGATTTGCGTAATGGCGTTTATCGACACTCCCATTACGTCCTCAGGTGGGTTAGGTATTTATTGTGCCAATCGATGTCTCTACTTTTGCTTTTGTGGCCTCCCCGTTGTCGACGCGTTTGAGCTTGAACCACATTCTTAGGAGTTGTGGGCGGTGCCTTTGGATGAGATTCTTGATGTTGCTAGCGGTCTGAATGAGTCTTTGTCTACCCGATTTTGACCTCCCGCTTATATGGTCGGAATGCTACCGCCCCTCAAAACCACAAAAGTTTTGGGAAGGCGTTATAAGTAAGATTGTCTTGGTCTTGGCGAGGGAGTTTGTGTTATCCGCTTTCGTCGAGCGCGATCATTGGATGCTTGCGGTCGTAACACGCAAAGGACTTTCTACTTGCTATTCGATGGAGGGACTTGGACGGTAGATATGTCGTCGCTGGAGTATCGTTATTCTTCTCCGATCGTCTCATGATTCCTTTGTACTCGATGGTGGTCTATGCCCGCTTTGCAAAAGAGTAGACTAGATGCTTTTGGAGACCATGCGGCCTGCAATCGTAGATATTTTCCGGTTTCAAATACGCATACATGATCATGTCGAGATATTGTATGTGATGCATTTTGGGAGGGGGGTACAAGTGAAGAAGGAAGCTCCCGTGAATTTTCTCACCGATCCGAATGAGGGAAGATCCACACCGACCTGGGATATATTGATATACTGGTTAGTGCGAGGGGAGACATGCATGTGTTGATGTAACCGGAGCCTCTCCGTTGGTAGGGCTTAGGAATGGAGTCTTTGAGGGGGGAGCGAAAGAGAGAGTGGCGGGGAAGATGGAGAAGCATGAGGAAGCTTGCGCGGCTAACCAAAGATTGTTTCATTCCGTTTAGTTTCGACACTTTCGGTTTTAACGGAACAACAAATCATTGAGCTTCTCGAGACTTGAGAAAGTTATGGACGATAATGTTATGACAAATTTGGTTCTAACGAGTTTGTTTTAGAAGAATAGGATTTGCTATTCGAAAGGACTTCATGGCGCAACTTGTTGCACGCTTGTCCTAATTATTTGTAAAATTCTTTATCAAGATCAATAAAATTTCCACTTAAAAAAAAAAAAAAAAAAAAAAAAAAAAAAAAAAAAAAAAAACGGTATATTTTATTTGCCCAATTTTATTTGCTTCATTTTTCACCTTTTTTATATAAGGTGCCATATCCATCATCATTTACACGAAGAATAACACTTATTCAACTTCGATAAACATGATTCAACTTTAAAATTAGAAGAACAAGGTTTGGCGACGAAGAAATTAGGTTTGGCAAAAAAATAAATATTTTTCAACGATGAAGAAATCAAGTTTAACAATGAAGAATCATTCTCTTTCTCATTTCGATTGATTGTTATAAATCTTTGTTTTTGCTTTATTGATTCTTTTTTCTTCTTTCTAATTTGAATAAATTAGATTCCCGTGACTATGTAAATTTGTTTTTGCATAGAAATTTAAATATGCAAATTTATTTTTACATATTGATTTTTCTCAGCAGATCTCGTGACTCTATGTAAATATGGATTTACATAATCGTTTTAGTATGCAAATATATTTTTACATAATGATTTTTCTCTACAGTTGTGACTATGTAAATTTGTTTTTACATGGAAATTTCAGTATTTTACATAGTGATTTGCCTATGCAAATCTCATAACTGTAAATTTGTTTTTACATGAAAATTTTAGTATACAAATTTATATTTACATAGCAATTTGACTATGTTAATTTATTTTTACATAGACATTATGTATGCAAATTTATCTTTACATATGAAATTGACTATGAAAAAAATATTTTTGCATATGTATTTTCAGTATGCAACTGATAATTATACTATGTAAAATTGTTTTTGCATAGTATAAAGTTTATTATACAAACCGATTTTTCATATAAGTTTTGTAATACATAGTTTTTTCTTGTATTGCAATTTGCTTATGTAAATTTACTTTTGCATAGCACTTGACTATGTAAAGTTATTTTTGCATATGTAAATTAATAATCTTTCCATATCAATTTGCCTGTGTAAATTTACTTTTGCATAGCACTTGACTATGTAAAGTAATATTTTCATGCGTAAATTAATAGTTGCATATGCAAATCTATATTTACATAGCAAATTGACTGTGCATTAGATTTTTCATACAAATTTTGAAGTATTTAGCTTTTTGTTTTGCAAAACTGCAAAACCACATTTTTTGAAAAAAACACAATGATTTTTATTTAGTACACTGTAGATCTTGTTTCTTTTGAGTAACAAATGTTGGATCTACAAATCTACAATCATATTTACTTTTTCTTTTTAATGTTCTCATAATTTATTCTTCATTTTTTCCATTTCAAATTTTTTTGAAAGATAGAAATTTAATCCTTTTTTTTTCCGACGGAAAGAGGATGTAGAAAGAAAACATGAATCTTTTTAAAAACAAGGGGTTTTTATCACTTTGTCCGTGTAAATAGAGGTTATATGTACCGGTTTAAAGAGGAGGGAGGTTATTCTTAAAACTTGGTATATATTCATACCCAACATGAGCACGAACATCAATTGTTCACACCTATTTGGGGTATGAACCTCAATATGAGTTATGAATAATCACTGTTCATATGAACAATTACTATTCATACTTCAATATAAGCTATAATTAAACGATAATTGTTTATGTTTCAACATGAGTTATGAACAATCATTGTTCATACTTCAACATAATATATGATCAGTAAGAACACCTATTGAGTATGAACAATCATTGTTCATACCTTCATACCTATTTGGGGTATAAACAATCATTGTTCATACATCAACATTGTTCATACCTCAAACATAAGCTATGAACAATTAATATACCTATTCGGGGTATGAACAATCATTGTTCATATCTAAACATGAGCTATAAACAATCACTATTCGTATGAACAATCACTGTTCATACCTCAACATAGGATATGGATGATCACTATTCATACCTCAACATAATGTATGATTAGTAAGAACACCTATTAGAGTATGAACAATTGGAGTATGAATAATCATTGTTCATACATCAACATATAGTGTATGAGGTATATTCACCTATTTGAATACGAACAATCACTAATTTTCTCTGTTTTATAAACATAACACATTGGGGTGAAACTGGTATTTAAAAAATAAATAAAAATTTATATGTTTTATATCTATAATAACATGAAAGGGTAAAACTGGTATTTAAAAAAAATAAAAAGGTCAGACCAACTTATTTTGTCTTTGAGAGTTACTAAAATGATTGAAATCGTGGATTTTATGCTGAAATTTGTCCTTATCTACTATCTATATAATAAAGCAGAGACCTATCATGGAAGATTTTCTCTCTTCTATGTGGCACTCTAATATGAGAGTTAATTTTTTATCTCTCCTATGTAGCACTCTAATATGAAAGATAATATTTTTTTAATAGCCTACAATCCCACGTACATGGAACCTCTTTGGAGAGTTTGAGTGTATTTCTAATTCTTATATTTGGAGAGTTTAAGTGTATTTTCAATTCTTATATATTTAATCAAATAAAAAAAATTGCTAAAAAATAGGTGATTTGTAAAAGGTAATTTCCTATTACGAATCAAATACTTTTAGTATTCTAATTCTTATATATTTGATCAAATAAAAAAAAAATTGCTAAAAAATAAGTAATTTGTAGAAACTAATTCCCTATTACAAATCATACAATTTTAGTGTATATGATAAAACACCTAATTTATTTCAATATATCCTTAACACGGCATCAAAACATAGTTAAAAACAATTATATAAAAAATAACATCACAAAATATATAATCAAAAATGAAAAAGAAAATAACAGCAAAGCAATAATGATAAATATTTTTTAAAAATATAAAATATTGAATGAAACTAACGTAAAAAAAAAATGAGGAACCGAAAACTGGATGCAAATGCATCGAACTAACCTCAAATAATATTTAATAGGAAATCGGAAACTGGATGCAAATGCAAGTATTGAACTAATCTTAAAAAGTAATTAATAGAAAATTGGAATATGAATACAACTGCATTAAACTAACCTCACAGAATAATTAACGGAAAATCAAAACTTGGATGCAAATACATCAAACTAACATAAAAAAATAATTGTCGGAAAATCGAAAATTGGATGTAAATGCATTGAGTTAACCCTCAAAGATTAAATTAGCGGGAAATCGAAAACTGATTGCAACTGCATTGAACTAACCTCAAAGAAAAATTAATTATAAATTGAAAACATGATGCAAATGCGTGGAACTAATCTTAAAAAATAATTAATGAGAAATCTGAAATCGGATGCAACTGCACTGAACTAATCTCAAAAAATAAAATGGATGCAAATGTATTGAACTAACCTCAAGAAATAATTAACGGAAATCGGAAACATAGTGCAAATCGTGGAACTAATCTTAAAAAATAATTAACGGAAATCAAAACCGGATGCAACCGCGACCAACTAATCTCAAAAAATAAACCGATGCAAATTCATTGAACTAACCTCAACCAATAATTAACTAAAAAATCGAAACTAGATGCAAATGCAACTTTATCAAATAATAAATGAGAAATCGAAACCTGGATGCAAATGCATTAAACTAATCTCACGTAATAATTAATTAACGAAAATCATAAACCTAATGCAAATGCATTGAACTGGCCTTAAAGAACAATTGATAGGAAATTGAAAATTGGATGCAAATGTATTGAACTAACCGAAAAGAATAATTAACGACAAATTAGAAATTTGATGCAACGACATTGAACTGATCTCAAAAAATAAATAACGGGAATTGGAAATTGGATGCAATTGCATTGAACTAACCTCAAAATATAAATAACAGAAAATCATAAACTGGATGCAAATGCATTGAACTAACCTCAAAACATAGTTGGGTAATATGTTGTAGGAATATCTCGATAAGTATAGTTTTGCATTTAAAATGGTGTTTATCTTATCTATTTCCGTATGATTGGGAACTCATTGCTATTCAAGTAGCTTCAATATATATGAACTTCACTTTATTAGGCAATCTCACAAAACTTCTATTATTAAACAACAAAATGAAATTGAAAGGTATCAAAGGTGAGTTATTTTTTTTTAATGGAGAGTGAGGTTTTCACGTTATAAGAAACTAGTGTATGCCCGTGCCATACCAAGATCAAGCTTCAAAACCAAGCCCAAAGACGCCAATAGAAGCCCAACCCATACACCAACTTTTGTTGACTTTTGTTGTTTCTTGATCCACTACTATTGTTGCTTCTTAATAATCTGGCCACTCTCCACCATCATTTGGATTTGCCAAGTCATATTTTAGATCAAAAGGTAAATAGGTGGGTATGGGGAGCCCACACCGTTATATTTTATTAGATAGATTTGGTTGAGTGATTAATATAATATTAATATATAATAGTTCGAATATTTATAAATATTTTTCAGAATAATTAATATAACAACACCTGCTAAGTAGATAATCTTTGAAGATTCCACATAGTGAGTCATGCATAATTTAAAAATAAATAATATAAAATCGAACTGGATAATCTTTGATGATCCCATATAGTAAATCAAGCTTAATTTACTTTTTATGTCATGTTTGCAAGGACACTTCTGAGATGGATCAATAGAAGTTGATATTACACACCACATTAGATAATTAAAAAGAAAATCGAAACCGATTCAAATACATAACTGAGCTCAAAGAGTAATTAACGGGAAATCAGAAACTTTATGCAAATGCAATAAACTAAACTCAAAAAGTGATTAACTAGAAATTGGAAACTGGATGCAATTGCATTAAACTAACGTCAGATAATAACTTACGGAAATTAGAAATTGGATGCAAATCCTTGAAAAATATTTAACAGAAAATTGGAAACAGTGTGCAAATACATCAAACAAACCTCAAATAATAATTAATGGGAAACCGAAAACTGGATGCAAATATATTGAACTAAACTCAAAAAATAATTAATAGAAAATCAAAAACCGAATGCAACTGTATTAAACTAACCTCATAGAATAATTGGTGGGAAATCGGAAGCTAAATGCAAATGCATTGAAATAATCTCAAAGAATAATTAATGGGAAATCAGAAACCGGATATAATTGCATTGAACTAACCTCAAAGCATAAATAATCAGAAACTAGATGCAGATGTATTGAACTAACCTTAAAGAGTTATTAATGGGAAATCAGAAACTGGATCCAAATGCAATGAACTAATCTCAAAGACTAATTAACGAAACATTGAAAATTGGATGAAACTGCATTGAACTAACCTAAATGAATAATTAACGGACATTATAAGTTTGATGTAACCGCATTGAACTAACCTCAAAAAATAATTAACGGAAAATCGAAACTTGATGCAAATGCATTGAACTAAACCTCAAAGAACAATTAACATAAAATCGAAATTGAATACAACCGCATTGAACTAACCTCAAAGAATAATTAACGGAAAACCAAAAACTTGGATGCAATCAGATTAAACTAAAATCGAGATTAACCAACAGAAATCGAAATTGATGCAAATGCATTGAAATAACCTCAAAAAATAGTTAACTGGAAATCGAAAGTTAGATGTAACTGCATCGCACTAACCTCAAAGCATAAATGTCTGCTTTTTTAGCCTTCTCACATGAGTAATTACGAGTAATTAGGAACCCAAAACGAAAGTGAGTTTATAAAAATAGACTCTTACATGTATGCGAACTATATAGAAATTGTAAACTATCGAACTAACTTAGAAAAATAATTAACGGAAAATCAGAAACTAAATGCAAATGTATTGAACTAATCTCAAAGAGTAATTAACGGGAGATTGGAACCTGGATGTTAATGCAATGAACTAATCTCAAATAATAACTAACGAAACATCGAAACTGGATGCAACTGTACTGAATTAACCTTAATGAATAACTAACGGGAAATCATAAAGTGGATGCAATTGCACCTGAACTAACCTCAAATAATAATTAATCAGAAATCGAAACTTGATGCAACCGTGATTGAACTAACCTCAAAGAATAATTAATGAGAAATTGAAAACCGGATGCAACATACTACATTAAACTAATCTCAAAGAATAATTATTGGAAAATCAGAAACTTGATGCAAATGTATTGAACTAATAACCCTAAAACATATTTGTATTATATGTAGGGAGAATAAATGTCTCGACATATATAGTTTTGCATTTTAAGTAGTGTTTATCATAATTCTTTTATTGTGATTGGAAATGCTTTGCTATTCAAGTAGCTTCAATATTATTTTCGCGCTACATTGGGCATTCTTACAAAACTTCAATCAAACTTCTATTTTTAAACCTATCAATAAAAAGAAGTCGATGAGTTTTATCAAGGTTTGATGCTTTCTTTTTATAGAGGGTTGTCACACCCCGAATTTCGACAGAATTCGGAAAAACAACATTTGTTCCCGACTCTTCGATCTTCGAGGTGTGACGCACTCTCAACTCCCAAAAACCCATAAACAGTTTAAATATGCGGATAATTAAAAACCAATAAAAAATTCAATTAAACCAAAGTCCTCTTCATTACAAAAATTCACAAATAAGATTAGGTTACAAATCTCTTTTCAATAACTCTTTATTTAGAATTACAAATAACATTGTCTCAACTGAAAATCTATATCACCTCAAAGGAAGACAAAATTTATCTTGAAATGCGACGATAACACAAACCACAAGTAGCAACCAACCTTCTTCAACACTAAACCTGTCAAGACTTATCAACTATGTTCATTTAATGAACACACCCGATAAGCAAACATGCAAATCGGGTCAGCATTATAAAAATGCTGGTGTGAGTAGCTCTAAAATACAACATATACTTAAACATATATATACACAATCCATAAGGCCGTTAGTTCCTCCACCGAGGCGCCTTAACTTCCAACAACTAATACGACATCCTTAAGTACAATAATTAAGGTAGGTAGTTCCTCCACTGAGGCGTCTTAACTTCCCACTAACCACATAACAAACTATACGCATAATAAATAAGGCATGTAGTTTCTCCATCGAGCCTTAGGTTCTAACATCTAACAAATAACCAACCAAGCATATTATATAATGCATCGCATTTCATGCTCAATTACGAGCGGTCGTCTGCGCCCAAGTAATTAGTTTGACCCACCACCCTTCAAAGAAAACCATATACAATCATCTATCTAAAGATATATCAATAACCCACATATTACCATAATTATATTATTTAAGGTTTTCTTTGCGTGTCCCTAAAATCACGTCGTATCTATGTCTTACCTAGTTTCCCTGGCTACCACAATCGCTTCCCAACGCCGAACATGTACATCCACATGTCTCCCCTTATATAATGAACTACTCCGTGCGTAACTACCCTGAACGGGATGCCGCACACCAGATAACCCACACACGAAAGTCATTATGTAAGTACTGCCATTATTCGGCATAAAATATTGCGCGTCTCGTTCTAGTTTTGCGAACGGAATAATCAAGCCACCATTCGGCTACGCCAGAAGGGCCATTCAGCTTCACTGAAACGCCAGAATGGCCAATCACATTACTTACGCCAGAAGGGCCATTCAGATTTACTGAAACGCCCGAAAGGCTAATCATATCACATACGCCCTTCACATGGGCCAATCGCATAAGTTGTGGTAGCTAGGTTCTAGGATTTTCGTTACGTAATTTATTCAAGTGTCATACATTTATGACTCATAATAATTCCACTATATCACGTGCAGGTCAAATACCTTATTGCACTAAGCCACAACATTTAGAAATATCTCAATATATCTTATAACCATTTTCACTTTGTCACGTGCCATTATATTATTGCACTACGCCACAATCCCGTGGGAAATATCCACAAATACTCTACTAGCATCTCACCGATAAAATAATTGAGTGTTTATACATTTATTTCTCCAAAACTATTGCATTTAATATATATCCCAACATATTATATAATGTCACAATTGCTTCAAACGTATCGCATAATATTTTTATAGCGTTTTAGGAATATTGTATCTCTTAAAATTTCTATCTCGTCACGTGTCAAAATATACACAAGATCAACGTCAAATCTATATTAGATACTGACAAACAAGTTTATACAAGTGTCACCAACATCCTATCGTCGGATTGGTCCATAAAATTCAATCTATAATATTTTGGAAAAAGTCAACAGTCAACGGGTCAACAGTCAACCCAACAGTCAATGGTCTTAACTGGTGGTCTTCCCAACCGGTCCTCACCCAAACCCATATTTAAAAAGAGTTCAAACCCTGGTCCTAAGCGACTGGGCTAAACTGACCCAGTTTAACCCGGCCCATAAACTAATCTGGCCCAACTTGAAATTATCTAAACTCAACAGATATAAGAATAGTAAGAATATTATCCGATCCGCTTAACCTTCTAAGGACCACCCCACAAAACCTTTTAAACCGCCCAAAACCAAAACCGATATGGTCCGCCCAACTAATAAGTCACAAGTCTAAAAGTTACACGTTGACCGGAGCACTAGATCTCTCTCACGGTTATCCCTTTGCAAAGAATGGCCGCTAGCTTCCGGACACCCCCCCAAAAATCCTTCACACACCACCCACAAATAACTCAATGAAATTTTGTGTGGGTGAAAACCCCACAACTTTACTTCACCAAGCAACCCCAAATTTTCAGTTTTCGAATCCCTCTCAAATCACAGATCCGGCCGCCATTAATGTTCTTGAAGCTTTGTCACCCCATTCGACACCCTCATCCCTCAATCAATCCTCCTAATCCCATCACCATCAACCCATTCAAATACCCAACCAAAACCCAAACAACAAAGTTTAATAAACTAGGGGGATTTCTCGTCACGCCATTAACGAACCATTTGGGAGCTTCGACAAAGACCATTAACACCGCTTCAAAGCGGTTGGGTTTTGATCCCTAACCAAAACCCACACTATACTATACTAACCAACTCGATTCCAACATCATTCACCACTTATAGAAACAACTCGACCTCCATTGATGCTGTTCAAAGTTATCAACAACCCCGACATCACCCACTACCTCCAATCAGTAATACAATCAACACAACAAGAGTATAACCGAAAAAAATGAAACACAAACAGTTCCAAATCATATACAGACCATCAAGTTTTGTTTTGAAGCGAGGGTTTCATACTATATTGACGCTTCGAGCTTCAATGATTCAAATTCGATTTCGAGTTCATCGGTTTAATAAAACTAAAGGATATCGACAGAAATAATAAGTAGAAAATTGATCTGAAACACTCGACAGTAAAAGTTTTTTATTCGTAGACGTAGAACTTTAGTTTTGGTAAAAGGAAAAACATAACTACTCACCTGTATTAAAACTCAACTCGATGAAACCCTCATCGTCCGAATCGTCGCTACCCAACGCTTCTAAAGAATCCCGCTTCTATCTCTATCTCCATTTTTATTATATTTTATTCTAAAAAATCCTATTCTCTAACAATGTGATTATATACTTGGGTTTGAAACCCAAGCCTCAACATGCACTTCGGCCCAAAATTAGGCCCACATATCCCAAATCCAATCCAACAGATTTTATATAAATAATTACGTATTTTAAATACGGGCGTTACAAGGGTGGTGCAAGAAATTTAAATGACTAATTAATATAATTTTCATATCTTATAACTATGCATAGTTGTTAATATTTTTTAGAATAATTTAATATAATGACACTTATTCGTAGGACACGTTCATGCGATAAATCTTTTCAAGTGGGAGTAGTGTATTTTTGAGGATATGGAAACAATCAATTTGTTTTAGTGATTTGTACACATTAGTACGTAAACCGAACGGTGATGATTTACCGCTAAATCACTATAAATTTAATAAAATTATTATACAAACTAGATCGAGTTTAAGATAATTCCATTTGAAAATTACGGATTAATATCCTAAACCATAAAGTGAAGAGGCAATCTCAATTTGATCCCTTAGTTTCCAAGTACTTATCCACCATAATCACTGCTCATTAACGTATTTCAGTTTATTTTCAATAAAAATATATTCTGATTGAAAATTTGCCGCTAAATTACCATAAATCTAAGAAAATTATTATACAAACTAGATCGAGTTTAAGATAATTCTATTCGAAAATTACGGATTAATATCCTAAACCACAAAGTGAAGAAACTGTCCCAATTTGATCCCTTAGTTTCCAAGTACTTATGCACCATAATTGCTGCTTATTAACGTATTTCGGTTTATTTTCAATAAAAAAATATTCTGATTCGAAAATTTACCGCTAAATCACCATAAATCTAAAAAAACTATTATACAAATTAGATCGAGTTTATAATAATTCTATTCGAAAATTACGGATTAATATCCTAAATCACAAAATGAAGATGTTATCTCAATTTGATCCCTTAGTTTCCAAGTACTTATGCACCATAATCGCTGCTCATTAACGTATTTCGGTTTGTTTTCAATAAAAATATATTCTGATTCGAAAATTTGTGTGAGACATTTTGTAAAGCCTTTTCAGCACACAAAATATTTAATAGATCCCGGGCGTATACCCGGATCCAAAACCTACTGAGTTACTAAAAAAAAACATTGTCCTCTAGAATTGTTCTTCCCCGAAATTGGTCCTATGACTATTTTCTTGTAGAAAACAAACCATAATCAAAGAATCCATATGTCCGATCTCATTAAATCATACTTTAGCAAGCCCAATCGGCAAAGGAATATAGTTTGAACTTTGTAAGCTTCTTTTCTTTTCTTTTTCCATAAAATATCTTGCAATAAAATTCTTGTTAATTGTTCCTCATCTTTTCTTGTGATTCTTCATGACATAACATCTAAAAGAACATTCCCTTTAACAAAAATGAAGGTGAAACGAAAAGATCAACAATTTGACTGTGAAGTAGATAACTAACTATCCACTGCGGTGCCAAGGATTTGATAAACTCACAATCCTCAGGTGACCTCAGCAGTTTCCAGGAAAAAAGATCAGCTAACAACAGAAATTTGGATGCCACTCTGCTTAATATCCGTATGAGAAAGTTTCAATCTGAGGGCCTCGAACTCGACCTCTTGCCTTTCATCATTAGTCAACCAAGAGGATAGGCACATATCAATCACATCATTGCAACAATTCATGTTAATACCCGCTTTGAGGTTCCTGACTTTGCCAAACTTTGTGAGTTTTTCTAGACTAGAATCCGATGGGTCTTCCACAAAATTATGTAGTATGTCCTTAAAAGCATTACACCAGATGGGTCGAGCAACCTTGAGAAAGGCATGCAAGGTCATTACTGGAAGATTCACACTACCCAAATCAGACTCATCATGGGTTCCCCTTCCATGATAATCTGACCCTCCAAGCTTCACAAGATCATAGGTATCGGCCAAGTCACTGAATGCTGTTAATTGGTCAAGACGAACACAAGTGAGAATTCATTCACTGGGAATTTTAAAAGTTATATACAAGTGCTAAGAAACATAACATGAGCTACTTTTTCTTTTCTTCTTTTAAAGAAAAACAAAATACGGTTTAATAACCAAAACGAACAACTTCCAAAAAGATGCTCTCTCCTCCTTTGATAGACTAGAATATAAACACAAACAGTCAATCTCTAAAGGATGTCAGGACCTGTCATATTTTAGGGGAAACCGATGGTGTCAGACACTGCATACATACCTGCCAACTTTCCATCACTTCTGTAAACCTCGATGCCATGAAGGCCAGCATCTTTCAATCTCCTAACAACAGCAAGAGGGTTCTTTAACGCCCAAGGGTGAGCTAAAGCAGCAACTCCCCCAGTTCGACATATCATTTGCACCGCTTCCTCTGCGTGAAGCTCATTACCCCTGTCCAAAGAAGGTGACAGTGCTCAGCAATTTTTCAAGTGTTTAATGTAATTCTAAGCTATCGTCTCCATTGTAAAAACACATAAATTTCAAAATAATGAACTGGTGTTAAGGGTTGGGGCTATTACGTAGAGTAAGCCGGACCACCATCGTACAGATAGCGATTGAAAGCTTGCTTCAAATTTTCAACATGGCCTGCTTCAACCATTGCACGAGCCACATGCAACCTTCCTGGAGCCACTCCAATCCCTGCAATTTTAGCAACATGCTCCCACTTCAGTGGCATCTTGAGGTTTTCTAGCTTTGAGATCATGTTCTTTGCGCGTTGGTAGCGACCCTCTCGTATATAGGCTAAGCAAGTCTCAAGTTCATCCATTCCTTTTGGCCCACAACTCCCATAATATGCAAGGACATGAACTGGTTCCTCAGCTCCAGACTCTCTGTTAGTTATCCAGATACCAGAAGTGAATAAAACATTAGCTATTAATATTTCAAGCTTTGTTGTGGACACGCACATACAAGGACAGAGAACAACCTTGAAGTGAATATTGTGCTAATTTCAACCCCAGGGATTATTTTAATGCCAAATTTGCGAGCAGCTTCTAAGGCCTCAGGGATGCCTGACATAGTATCATGATCGGTCAGAGAAAGTACTTTCACCTGTTCTGAACACATTGTATACATTAAATTCATGTTTTTGGCCAAGGTTGATATAAGAAAAAATTGGATACTTTATTCTAAATCATTAGATTATCAGGATAAATGCGGTTCAGATGATCAATGGGATAAGTGTCTTACTGTTAACATTATTTAAAAAAAAATGCCAGGTCATAATTCATGACTGAGGATTTCAGTACACAACTATGGTAGAAAGCTTTAGATGGCAAGACCAGCACAAACATAAAATACAGAAAATCATCGGGAAAGGATGATGGAAACTTACACATCAGTGATCCTCATCAGAGCAACAATTTAAGCTCTTATTTTCAAAACCTTTTTCTTTCATTGACAAGGAGGGTAAAAATTAAGATATGAAAGAATTTATACGAAGGAAAAAAAATTCAGTGCGCGACAATCTCAAATTACTTTCTTTGACAGATAATCTTCACTTGCATATTAGCCTCTTTCTTAGAAACCAACTTTAATCTATACACGAACCTGAGATTATATGAAAAAACATTAACACCTCACTCTCCTAGTCCATTGGAAAGGATGAATGGATAGGTTGAATACTTGCTAGGCGTTACCAATGTATTCTTCCTACTCCCTCGACTTGAGCCCAAATAACTCGGCATCATCAAAAAGAAAATTTGGGAATAAAATCTCCTAGCGTATTACTATGGGTATGCTCTTCAATGTGATATGTAAACCTTCTGTCCACTATGTTCTATTTAAGTGCAATGAAACAACTTCTCACAATCAACCATTTTGAAAGGTCAATTTTCCTAGTTTTAGTCGTTCGCCTGAAAATGTAAAGTAAATGATTGAACTCAATGCTATATGGTCATTGTTAGAGTTGTTGTAAGCTGTTAGATAGGTGGGACACTTGGCCCACCCAAAAGGTACAACCCCATGACCCAGATTTTTTTGAGGTTTTCTATATTGTAAACAAACTATTTTCCTATATAAGAATAATGAGAGGAGTCCGAAACTAACTAAACCGAACTCTCTTTTCTCTCTCAACTTTCTTCTTCATTAGCAATAATATAATTTTACTGTCATTAAGTTACGCTACAATCCCCATAGTAAAGCATGCTTACAGTCCAAATTCCCTTAGGAGCACAAATCCTGATGCAAACAAGAGTCTCCATAAAGTCCAGATATATATTTTATTTTTTATTATTAACATAAAGTTCAGATATAACAGCACAAAGCAGCACATTACTATCTACTAGAAAGAATAGTATGACAACCTTCAAGATTAGGTCAAAGCTAGATATCTCTTCCAAAAGTAATAATTACTTAGTAATACCCTATTTCTTTTCACAGAGGAAAATATCCCTTTCTGTATGACTATTCATATTCCACTCCTGCACTTTTGGGATGGAGCTAACAGATTAAGGGAGGATGCATTCAGGCTGTGAGGCACACATGACTGCTTTTTATACCACTTAGGCTACTGTCTTTTTCTTCGAGTTAGATTGGGCACTTGGCCTTTAAGTGGAGTATTGTGATTTTGGGCAGTTATTCTTGTTCTTTGGAGGCTAAGTAGGTATTTGCGTAGTCCCATTCCTCGTGTAACAGTAATGGTAAAAACAAGTATACTATGATAAAGAGAATTATGCACAACAAGTATAATCAAGTGAGCGGAGCGAACGATCTTGGGCTGGGTGGGGGTAGGTGGCCTTGGTTGGTTGGTTTCTGTCTGTCCTCAACTTCTCTCTCATTTTTTCTTCGCCCCCAAATTACCTTTCTCCTTCACCCAACTCTCTCTCTCTCCCCGCAGCTCCGCTCACTCCCCACTGTCATGCAGTATACTAGTATAGTATGAAGACGACAGTAACCTACTTAGCCTCTAAATAACAGAGGTTGTTGCTAACAACTCAAGCAACCAGGAATCAAGAAATGAAAGATGATATGTCCTTGCCACTCTAGAAGTTCATTCGCTCCATGCCACACAAGATCGACCTCTAAGAACGCTGGATTTTTCTTTGTTACACCTAAGCAACCACATCATTGCCCACCAAGCCCAAAGGCTAATATCACCAGACCCAAAGAATAATCGACCATGGAATGGCCAGGCCCCACCACCCCAACAACATAGGACCTAAATATTTACACAGGAAAAACTCGCTAGATGATGATGGATGTACAACCGTTAACCACTGGTTCATTTTGCACACCTCATGAACTGGTTCGCCATTAGTGGGATCAAAATGTTAAAGGCAACACGAACCCCTAAAGGGCCTAAGCTTTACCACCAAAACATGTTGCCAAACTCCATTTCAAATGGTACATAGAGGAGTGAAATAGAAGCAGTCACTCGGATTCCAAAGTAAATCTGAAAGGGGAGGAGTCTGTGAGGACATAAAAAAAAGTATTGAGGTTACTTACTGAAACCCTTACTTTCCACCCTATGAATAGCAAGGTCTGGTTGCCGACGTGGTCTCCCTGTTCCGATTTGATACTGCCTCTTCACTTTTAGACTACACTTTCTTCCAAACTTTATCACATCCCACTTGGACTAGGATGACTAGTAACAAAGTCATTTCCCAAACATCCCAAAATCATTCAAATCTGAATCTAATTGCGCTTAAGTGCTTAAACAAGTAAGAATGTGTTGGTAAGAGGTTTATAAGCTTTCCTCAAAATATTAAAGGAGAGGGGCTGAAGAATCCTATTTCTCTTTTCTAATGAACTTGTTTGCATGAATAATTAAAAGTATTAGTCGATTGACATTCATATAAAATGAAGTCAATCCAAGGAGACACTAGTACTGGCCAGATAATATCAATCCATAAGAGCATAACAAAGTGAAAATATTTCATTACCTCAAGCAGAAGGCCAGGCCAGATAATAACATTAAAATTCAAATCTAAATAAAACTCAATACCCAAATCATGCAACATTGTAAAGCAACAACACAACCAATCCAAACATAAAAACTAGAAGAGAATGGACTTACCCCATTCCTATGAGCTCTCTCAACAACAGCAGTGGGTGACAAGAACCCATCACTACAAATCGAATGAGAATGCAACTCGAACACAAACTTATCAGAAACCTTATTACTACTTTTCAACTGCACCCCAAAATCATCTACTACAACAGAAGCTGATGAAGAAGAAGAAGAAGAAGAAGAATCAAGAAACACCCATTCACTAACATACTTTGTAGCATAACTCTGTTCCATTGTCATCTTCTTTTTCTTCTTGCTATTACTACCACTAGTCTTCTTCTTCTTCTTACCTTTTTGAAGATTTGAGCCATCACCCATCACGAAACACCACTTGGCCTTCTTTCTTTAATGAATAATAATAATAAATAAATAAATATAAATAAAAGAGGCTCTCTAATTTCTTTTCTAGAATACCAAATGCAAATCTTAACAATATTCCATTAAGAACGAAATCTCCGATAAAAAGAGGGCGAAATTTTGAAAGATAGATTGACAGGTGGAGGACTTGGGGACATGTGCCATGCATTCACGATCAGGTGTTCTTTTCTATGCGTCTTGGGATGCGTGTTGACTTATCTTTTGTTTTGGAATAAGGTGGTCCATGTACTCATGTACACTGTACGAGATTATTAGCAAATTTTATCCGAGAATGGAACAAGTTAAGTTTTCAGCTGAGTGGTCAATCTGGTCCTAGTCTCCCAGACCAGCTGATCACAAGTTATGCATCCCTGGGTGCATGACTTGGGTATCTAACTACTAGCTATGAAGTATTCAAGTCTTAACTTTCCATTGTGGATATATACTTTCGGTTATCATAAGTCATCAATGATACCAAAAAGACAAAAAAGATATCATTCATAGACATTGATAGCAGGCTACTGTTTTAGGGACAAGGTGAGTTGTCTTTATCTTTGGGAGGATTATTTCTTTAATTCTTAATGGAATTGGCAGACTTTTAAAGATGGACCAAAAAAAAAAGTTCTAGGGAGTTGTGGTAACTTTTAGCTTGGTTCAAAATCTGATTGGTGTTAAATTTGGCTGCTAAAAGATTAGGGTTTTTAGTTTGCCAAGTTAAATTTGACATCCCAAAATAAAAAAAAAACCAATCAATTGCGTTTTTCTGTTTTGAAGTGCTAAATGATACGGACGGCATAGTTTCTACCGTTCGTCCATTATTTTGTAACTTAAGTTGAATTTTTTTTGGATGGACGGTACAGTTTATGCCGTCCGTCGAAATTTAACACACGGACGGTATAAACCGTGTCGTCCATCTCCCGAACTTATTATAGCAGCTGCTAGCGAAGGTCTTAATTTTTACTGGGTTTTTGACTCCTTCCAAATTTAAGACCCTTTTAGCGGAAGCCCTATTAGAATGACATTTTTGTGGTTGGGGTGCTATATTTGCCTTTATCAGCCTATATAGTCCCCCGTTGGACTTGCTCTGAAAGAGATAGAAGTCATAGAACAGGTATCATGAGTTTATGACTGTGTACATTTAATTACCACATCAAAATGTAAAGCTTGTGGAATGACTGGTTGTACATTTACTGTCTCTAAGGGACATTCTATCTCTCACTCACGTGACGCGCACACAAGTCCACATACAAACAACTCCGCTAACTCAACTCGACTCCAAACATACAAACACTCAGTTCAGTATCAATGACTCGTCACCCGATTTCATCTTGTGATATCATCACCTGCCACTCTCATCATTGTTATCGTTAGTATTAGGTATTTACCTACTGCAACACTCAAATCATTACCATCATTACATCCTTAACCACACTTTTTCTATACCAGCTCAAACAACATAACACCTAAAACTACCACACACAGATGCAGCCTGTGAGGATGTGACACTCATCCTAATAACGCACATGTTCATACCACCACACGTGTTCTACCAACCACTCACTCACAATACGTAGACATCTTCTTACTCATGAAGAGTAGTCATTTCCATCCACCCAAACACTCCTTTTCTTTCTTTTAAATTAGAGTTAAGTTATAAACATTTGGTGTAATGTCATGTTAATCCCATAGGATAAAAATAGACATTTATACTATCCAAAATATTTGATGGAGTGAAAAACTATAGCACAGGCTGTCTATTACCATCATCAAATATTTAGGACAGTTGTTTCATTGTTTTACACATCGGCAATATAGCTGCATTGTTTGTAATTTGTTTGTAACTAGTATATAACCCGCGCCCACAGCATTGTTTCAAATTAGGCCCAAAAGAACCCCAACCAATCAAATGATAAAAGCCGAAGCCTACAAAAAGGTCATTGTTGACCAAATCAACAATGATCCAGTACCCTTTCAAATTAACATTGTAAATTGCACATATCCTATAAGACTTTAGATCTACCATGTCACAACTTGTGAAATATAATGGTAGCCGCCGGATGGAGCCCTACGGACCCCACACCAAGTATTTTTTTAGATAGATCAGTTAAAAATCTCAGTTTATTTCAACTTTCAAAGTGGTGAATGTGCTATAACCCTTATGCATTCAATGGTTCTTTTACTATATATGGTAGTCAATAAAATGAACATGCATATGACATTAAATTAGGTAGAGTACAATGGACTTGTTCCCATCTTCTTCTATAATACACCTGATACGTACTAATGTGTTATACGTCTGTAAGTACCCTCCGTTCTGCGCTTATGTCACTATAGCACATGTGTCCACACCAGGTCGTATCTCAACCATCTCATACCACTTGACCAACATGTCATAATGACCCAAACTCAGGTCGTCCCAAATCTCAAGTACAACCATATATGGAAGCAAATCATCTAGCATAATCCTGGAGCTCAGTCAATACACCATTCAAGGAAATATTTACTTTGTAACGTCAGGGGTAATGGCGAATCATCAAGATAGCACACAAGGTGTATCTACACTTGATAACGGTTCAGAACAAATAAGGAAAGTCACCTTAGACATCTATAAGTAGAGAGAGATGAACTACGTAAGGCTTGATTCAAGTTTACCCCGAGAAACTTGATACGTAGGCAACTCTTATCCCTAGAAAGAGTGTAGCCACTTCCCATCAATCAGAACCTCAAGTCGTAGACCTTAAAACACCAAACCTCTACATTGGCGCCATCTGCCGGTTCGTTTCCTTGAGAAAACACATAAACTACTTTCTCAAGCCCACGAAGCTGGTCATAAAAACTCACCATGGAAACACAGCTACAAGCCTTAGCAGACCAAATGAAGACTCTCCAAGATTCGTTCATCGCCCTCAAATAAGAAAATCAAACAATGCGCGAGCAAACAACTTCCAACACCAACAACGACACTCCAAACGCAGGGGAGCACAACGCAGTCACAATCCTCACTACCACCACCAATCAACGACTATAAGACTTCGCCCAGAGGTTGGAGAAGTCAAACGACAAAGCCAGCGCGATCCAGATCGCTCAAAAGATGCTCCAGTCATACAAGGCATCACCATTCACCATTGAAATCAGGGACAAGCAGCCTCCCTCAGAATTCATATCTCCAAAGTTCCCGCTATACGATGGTAGCTCGTGTCCAAGACAAAGACATAGCTCGTTTTGACCCGGATCTTCACACTCTCTCTACAAATACCCGCACTATGATTACCTGAAGTGCAAACTCTTTCCAGCCAGCTTGAAGAACGGAGCACTAGACTGGTTCTACACGCTCACCCCAGATCCAGTTAACAACTTCGACAAGCTAGCTGAGTCGTTCGCAGTGGAGTTCATCCACAATAGGAAGAAACAAGCCGACCTGGACTCCTTGTTTCAACTGAAGCAAGAACATGGTGAGACGATCCGTGCTTTCCTAAAACGTTTCAAGAAAGAGCTCCTATCAATGGAGCTAGGCTTCAAAGACAGCTTTGCAACTTCTGCATTCACCAATGCCCTCTTGGACGACTCCGACCTAGTAGGGTCTCTAATACGTAACAGGCCAGAATGCTTAGATGACCTGTACCACATAATCGACAAGTACATCAAGTACGAAGAATGGATGGCCCAGTGCAAAAGCAAAGAAGTCCTCGCAGTAAGCGACAAGCGAGGACCCAAATAAAACAATCACTACTCAGGCAACAACAACAACAACAACAAGGGTTCCAGCTCCCACAAGCTCTCATACACCAAACGAGAATTCTCTAACTTTTCCAGGACGCCAAGCCATATCTTGAAGAATATATATACAGAACCATACTTCAAGCCCAACATCAACAAAGTCATAACAATCCAAGGATGTCCATACTGCCACTTCTACAAACTCTAACACCACGACACAGATGAGTGTCGGAGCCTCAAGCACCACCTCCAAAATTTAGTCGAATAGGGAAAACTGAAAAAGTTCCTATCGAAAAGTGACCTCAGTCATAAGCTGAATGCGAATCGCCACGCAGGAGTCGAAGCCATGAACGACCTGCACACAGAAGGAGCAAAAGCAGAACAGCCTAACGATCTAAATTTCCAGGTCGGTTGAGGCACAACAGGAGACAATACTCCTCCGACCACGACGAAGAAAAAGTAATCAGCATGATTACAGAGCAACGAGACTTCAGGTCGGGAAAAGCTCAAGCGGGTAGGCGCACTGCAAGAAATCTATCACCTCTCTTACAAAGTTGAGGCAATCACTCCTACCAGCTCCCAAACAACAGCTGCCATCTCATTCACCGAGGAAGATCTAAACAAGGTGTGCCTACCTCACAATGATGCCCTGGTAGTGCACGTCAAAATCAATGGCTGGACAATCAAAAGGGTCTTCATCGATCCAGGCAGCTCATGCGACATCCTCTTCTATCAAACATACAAAGATATGCACCTGCCATACTCGGTGATGATATAATCAAATGCACCACTCTATGGATTCAATGAAGAGCGCACATATGCCATTGGAGACGTCATATTACCAGTCTCCATTGGAGAAAAAGAGGACATGGTCAGGACCTCAACACGTTTCAGCGTAATTGATGTCAAGTCGTCTTATACTGCCATCTTAGGATGTATGTAGATTCACAGGATCCAAGCAGTTCCATCCACCTTACACCAAATCCTGCAGTTCCCCGGACCTCGAGGTATCATGGAGCTTAGGAGCAACCAACTAGAAGCTCATAGATGCAATCAAGTTAGCGCAACAACCATGACCAAAACTCAGGTTGTCTAAGACAAAGATGTCCCAAAGCTCCAAAATCCTCAGGCGTCTAGCTCAAAACCACCAGCAACAGACAAGCTCAAGGAGAAACAAACACAAATCGAACCAGGAGAAAAAATTAATTTGGGCACAAATGATGACCCAAAGTTTGTTTATGTAGGGGCTGATTTAGACCCTAAGCTCAATGAGCAACTTGTCAAATTTCTATCTCTCAATAAAGATGTTTTCATTTGGTCGTATATAGATATGTTAAGAATCGACCCTCAAGTCGTTTGCCACAAATTAAATGTAGATCTAACTGTAAAGCCTATCAAATAACGACCTAAGAAACTGGCACTCAAATTTCAGAAAGCCATCAATGAAGAGATAGAAAAGCTCAAAAATGTTGGATTCATTAGAGAAGTCGAGTACCTGACCTAGCTAGCTAACATCGTAACCGTTCCTAAGAAGAACGGCCAGGTACAACTTTACATTGACTTCACCAACGTCAACAAGCATTGCCCAAAAGACAACTTCCCCTTACCAAGGATTGACATCCTAGTAGATCAAACTTGCGGACATGAACTTCTATCATTTATGGACGCATACAGCGGGTACAATTAGATACCACTTGCAGAAGAAGATTAGGAAAAGACGTCCTTCATAACCGAACAAGGAACGTTCTGCTACAACCTCCTACCATTCGACTTGAAGAACGCCAGTGCAATCTACCAAAGACTGGTCACAAAGATGTTCAAAGACTTATTGGGAGACACAATAGAAGTCTACATAGATGACATGGTAGTCAAAAGCGAAAAGGTTGGCGATCACATTTCTCACCTGTAAGAAGCTTTTGAAAGGTTGCGCCAAAACAAGATGAAGCTCAACCCAGCTAAATGTGTATTTGGAGAAGCTTCAGGAAAATTCTTAGGATACCTCGTTTCACAAAGACGCATTGAAGCAAACCCAGAACAAATACGAGCTATCTTAGAAATGCCAGAGCCAACTACCAAACAACAAATCTACAAGCTATCTGGCATGGTTTCAACCCTCAACAGATTCATCTCGCGTGCTTCAGACAAATGTAGACCGTTCCTACAAATACTCAAGAAAGGCGCAACATTCACTTGGACAGACAAATACCACAAAGCCTTTAACGACCTGAAGGCTTACCTATCAACTCCGCCCATCCTATCCAAACCAAATGAAAGAGAAATACTGAGACTTTATCTTGCAATTACCGACTTTGCCATCAGCTCGGTCTTCTTTCGTGAAAGCGAGGGAATCGAAAAGCCAATCTACTTCACCAACAAGACATTGGCAGATGCAGAGAAGCATTACTCTGCAATGGAGAAAACAATGATGTCTATGTTATACTTTGCTTGGAAGTTTTGACCGTACTTTCAGGCTCACAGCATCAAGGTCATAACAGATGTACCAATCAAGCAAGTCTTGAGTTCTAACAACAAAACGGCCCACATGGCCAAATGGGCTGAAGAACTCGGAGAGCATCACATCGAATTTGTTCCCAGAATGTGTTGCAAAGGTCAAGTGGTTGTTGATTTCCTTACCGACTTCCTCGTCGAAGATGTCAACTAGGAACCTGAGCCCATCACTTCACTTCATCAACCAACCACCCCAGACACATGACACCTCTACGTAGATGGAGCGTGCAACAACAATAGTAGTGGACTGGGGGCTGTGTTAACTTCCCTAGAGAGAACATAGTTACAAAAGTCAATCAAGATCGATTTCGCAACATCCAGCAACGAAGTGGAATATGAAGCATTAATCACAGGCCTTCGTATGACACAACAACTACAAGTCGGAAAGCTCAAGGCTTACAGTGACTCACAGCTAATCGTCAAACAGATCACCAAAGAGTATGTGACAAATGGAGAAAACTTAGCCAAGTACGCTCAAGTTGTCAATGACATCATCAACTCATTCAAAACATTCTCCTTAGAACACATTCCCCGGAGGATAATGACATATGCGATGACCTCACTTTCTTAGCCTAAAAAACCAAAGAGGCACGTCCTAGCACAATCTACATCGACATCCTAGAGAGGCCTGTTTACCGCCGAAAGAAGTGTTAACATTTTAAATTCTAACGAACTTTCAAATTCATCTGATGAAGAAATCACTCAATCATGGATAGGCCTATTCCTGAAGTATATTTCACATAGTGAGCTCCCAACAAAGGCAAAGAATACTCGTGCAATACAATTTCGAGCTCCCAGATATACAGTGATCAACGGACGATTGCTCCGTAAATCTGCAGGAAGACCCCACCTAAGATGCATAACTCCACGTGAAGGCCAACTCATCTTTAACGAAATTCACAAAGGTGAATGTAGCAACCATGCAGGAGCCAGATCTCTGGCCCACAAAGTAATCGCCCAAGGGCATTATTGGCCAGGAATGCTCATCGAGGCAAAGACGTATGTTCTCAAATACCACCAATGTCAAATACTTGGCCACAACCATCTAAGTCCAGCACAAGAGTTGATCAACATAGCCAGTCCATGGCCTTTTCATATATGGGGGCTAGACATCATGGGACCATTCATCCCACAAAAGAAAACAGGACTCAAATACGTCCTAGCAGCCACAGATTACTTCACTAAATGGGTGGAAGCCATCCCACTGGTCCAAGTCAAGGAAGTCCACGTCATCAACTTCATATGGACCAATATCATCAAAAGATTTGGTCTACCCCACACCCTTGTCATGGACAACGGGACATAATTTGCTAGCACACAAGTCAAGGCAGTTCTACAAAAATGGCGCATCACTTAAGCATTTTCAACACCTATATATGCACAAAGCAATAGCCAAGCAGAGGCCACGAACAAATCCATCAAAGAAAATCTCCAAAAGAAGTTAGAGAGCAAGAAAAGTCAATGGCCTGAACAACTCGAGAACATTTTATGGGCATACAGAGCAACAGCTAGAGCCAGCACCAATGAGTCTCCTTTCACACTCTGCTTCTGAACAAAAGCAGTCATACCATCAGAGCGCACAATCACAACAACACAATCCGACATCGTTGAATCAGGAGAAAATGACAATATCTTAGCTAAAGAAGTCGATCTCCCAGAAGAGCGAATGGAAACATCTACAATTACCCTAGCTCGATACCACCAAACAATCCAACGATCTTACAACAAAAAGGTCGTCCCAAGATCTTTCCAAGCTGGTGACCTAGTCCTCAAAAAGACGTTAGCACCAGCCAAACTTGACCCAACATGGGGAGGCCCATACATAATTCACAAAGTTGTTGAAAATGGAGCGTACTAGATTAAAACTCAGCTCGGTGATGCGCTTCCACGACCTTGGAACACAGCTCTACTCAAGCGTTTATACCAATAATATGTCTCTAATTATATCAATCAAATGAATGAAATTTCATCAACATTTCGCGTATGAATGTTATCTTTGCATTACATAAATACCGCACATCTTGCACGCGCTAACCGATCTGGGGTATCATAATATCCGACCTGGCATTGACGCCAGAATTGAGTACAACTTAACTATAATTGCTACGCAGTGGTTAATTATCAGTTAAATTCAATCTACGGTCATCCAAATGAACCGCAATCAACTTAACACCAACGCCAGGGTTAAGCATGATTCAACTGTAATTGCCACATAAAGGCCAATTATCAGACAAATACAATCTAGGGGACCCCCAAAAGGACCCCAATTCAACTTAAGGCCCTGAAATGGGTTAAGTTAGATTCAACTATAATGACCATTCAAAGGCTAGTTAGCTGTCAAAAATCAATAAGGAGTTCCCCCAAAAGGAATGACTCAACCAACACATACACCTAAGGACACGAGGAAACCTATATGCCAACCACATGCATATATCAGGTCATACATGAACGTTTTACAACCTATTGCCATCAGACAACCTAACAAAGTTCAGCAGGTCATCGGTTCTACTATTATACAACACAGGACGTCAAACAACAAAGCAATAGAAACAATCACATTCCTACCAACTTCAAACACTATCTCAACAAGTAAGTAATTTAAATAATTTTTACTTCATACAAATTTGGTTAGATGCTAGAGGCCCCCAGGTTATCCTGAGAAAACGACCTCAGCACCCCCATCATAAAAAAATCAGTTATGAGTATCAAAAAGAGATGTATTTAAACTTTGTTCAAAAAATCTTCAACCAAACTTCAAATAAAAAACAAGAAGATCAAGATCACTGAACAAAAGGAAGATTCTCCACATTCAAGGGCTCAAGTGAGCTGCCCTTTTCTTTAACAGGACCGCTACCTCGATCACCACTTGTATTCAAGACTTCAGGACAACATCTTCATTAAGGAAAGGTACCGAGCGAAAGACTGGTCGGTGGGTAGATCAGGTCGTCTACTAGCATCTGCAACAGCACTTTCCACAGCTACTATTGCAGCCCTACTTTCGACCGACCTCTTGAGGATTTTGTACTTATGTTCTAGCTCCATGTAATCATCCACCAGAACGTAAACATCACCACTCTCTACCAGGTCGACCAAGTCGTTGTATTCATTCTGAGCTCGCTCAGTAACAGCCTACGCATTTTTGCACTCCGCAACCTAATGCCGACCTCCCCCCTTGAATCGTCAAGAGATGGCTGCAACAAGGCGAGCCTACCAGCCAAGTCCCCAACCTGAGCCCTCAGCCCCCCAACTTCAGCACGCCCCACCTCTTGCACCGCCAGCAGCTTGTCATAGGCCTCCTTGGCAGCATCCAGCTCCTTTTTGTATAGGTCGGAGATAGTTGCCATCTCCTTCAGCTTCATATACATGGCCAAGACCTGACAAACAACAAAATAAGTCACAAAGTATTAAATCAAAGCACAAAACAAAAGCTCAGATCGGAGGGATACTTACAATGCAAATGGAGCGATCCATATCTTTCAGATTCGCCTCCAAGTCTTTCCCCGTCTCCAGCTGGTGTCTATCTCCATCCAAGGCAATGCTCTCCAACAACTATTAAAGACTTGAAGCTGTAGTTCTTGTTCTTCACTATCTTTCTCAACCCACTCACTGGGTCATAGTAGCTGACCACCCTATCCAGGGCGCCGGACTTCAAGCCTTTTGTCACTTGTCACCGGGGCGTACTCCCCGGCCACTCTCACGGTGGCTGCCGGGCCTCACTAGCTTTCTTCTTGCCCTTGGCATCAGCCACCCCCACATCAACAACCAACTCCCTCATATTCATCTTCTTCAAAGGAGCCCGACCTAAAGAAGTACGACCTTCCATCATACCAGGTTGTTCCTTAGACTCAGTTTGGGTCCTCTTCACCCCCTCAAGCTCAACCACCTCAGAGCGCCTCTTCAGCTGAGGCCTCCGGAAAGGAGTAGGAGCATCACCACTACCCCTAACACTTCCACCTAGACCACGACCAGCTCGATCAATCACCATCACCCCCCTCATAACGTCTTGAAACATAACGGTTATCAGCAGCTCCTCTAGCCGTTCTCACTCCAAAACAGGTGCCTTCCTTTGGCTCTCCCTCTCCATCTCAGTGTCCGAGCTAGATTTAGAGATATCAAGAACAAGCTTATGAGCCCTCTTCTTCTGCTCAGCTTGCTTCTTGTTAATTTTCGCACAACCTCGTCTCTTGAAGTAGTGCGCAACCTCCCCCAACAAAGATGCCTTCTCTTCCAAAGTCAGCCTAGCAAACTCTTCAATCGCCCCTGTGGACGTATGATTCCGAACTACGACCTCTACAAAACAAACAAACATCAGAAGGTCATCATATCAAACTTATAACCAAAACAAACAACCTACAACCTACAACTTACAACATAAAAATGACCCACATCAAATAAACGACCTACCATCAGTCCTCACACTACGATTCTCCACCTCATACCCAGGAGGACAATAATTCTCCACAATCAACAGAGGCCTACGTCACCACTCTTCTTTACTCACACCAACAATCACCGGTGACTTACCCCTCATCACTTGAAAACCAAAATTCAAAGCAGAAGATATTTTTATAGCGAAATGCTCTAGCACGTCAGACAAACATATGTTATAAATATAATCTCCGAGTCTCAACAAATCTAGCACGCGGAGTACCCTCCAACTATTACCCACAAATTGCAAGGGTGGTTTACCACAAAAGTTCAAAACGTTCAAAATCAGACGTGAGAACGGCAACCTCAACCCCACCTTTAGTTGGCCATATATACGTAATTACAACCTTATCGTCTTGAGGCACATAATCACAGCCAAACACATTCTTCTCACCGCTCAGATCATATATCGTCAGGTCGGGGCTATCAATCCCAAACTCTCTTCTCAAATCCCCAAAATTATCCCACACCGACCTGGACACCGCCACGTCAGTCATCGTCTCCAATGAAGAGGACGATGACACCTCACCTTCACTACGTGCCCTAGCACCATCAGCACCATCATTTACAGTTCTCTCTTTCCACTGATCAATCTCCACTTTCCCACTCAAACTATCACTAGTAATCAACATTGCAATAACAAAAGAAGCAAAAAGATCAAATTTTAAAGTTCAAAAGACGCACCTGAAGAAAATAAAAGCTCGAAAAGTTTTTGCTTTCTCTTTTTTTTCTCTGCTTTTTTGACTCGTGTTGATAGAATGAGAAATGGGAAGCCACCGCCAGACCCTAAAACCCTTCAGCTGCACAAACTTTGAAAAAGACAAAACGTTTGGGTTTCACACACAACATAATCATAACTCGCCCACAAACCGCCACGATTTTGGGCCCATGGGTCAAATCCAATAGTTCTCGCACATTTTTCAAACCAAGCAAAGTCAGCTGTGCGACACGTGTTGAACGCTTTATTCTAATTTTCTTTCCTTTTCACAATACAGCTGTCCAAAGAACAAATAAAATAAAGGGGTTGTATAAGTACCCTCTATTCTACGCTCATGTCACTATAGCACACGTGTCAACACTATGTCGTATCTCAACCAGTTCGTAGCACTTGACCAACACGTCATAACAACCCAAACTCAGGTCGTCCCAAATTTCAAGTACAGCCATATATGAAAGCAAATCATCTAGTGCAATCCTGGAGCTCAGTCAACGCACCATTCAAGGAAACATTTACTTTGTAACATCAGGAGTAATGACGAATCATCAAGATAGCACACAAAGTGGATCTACACTTGATAACAGCTTGGAACAAATAAGGAAAGTCAGTCCAGACATCTATAAGTAGAGAGAGATGAACTACGTAAGGCTTGATTCAAATTTACCCCGAGAAACTTGATACGTAGTCAACTCTTATTCCTATAAAAAGTGCAGCCACTTCCCATCAATCAGAACCTCAAGACTCAAGTCGTAGACCTTAAAACACTAAACCTCTACAACGTCTATAGCAAATTACCAAGAGAAGAAAGAGAGACCACTGATCCAGTTCCAGTAAAACTTTCATCACTGTCTTCTTCAGTAAATTGTGCTCAAGCCTCAAGCAATACAGGTTTAGTTCATAGATATATGTTGAAATCCTTGCTATTAAGTGAACTTTTGTATCCTTCACATGACTTTTCCATGCCAAAGTCTTGATAACATTGACCAGTTTTTGGTCGTTTTGTGAAACTTGTATATTTTAACTTATTCGAATGTATACACGACAAATTGACAATAGAATGGGTTTGACTAGACTAAGCAGCATTCAAAAATGTACGCGAGGACAATGATCAGGGACCAAAAAGATACATAACAATAACAAATAAGAGACGCAGTGGCCTAGTGGCAACAAGCTAGAAACAAGCTCTGCACCAAGAGAAGGGAGCGCGGTGCTTTTGTCTCGAAGGAGTAGCGCCAACAACTTGAAATTAAACAAAGAGGCAAATTTTCAAGTTGCTTAGCCGATGCTCAATGAGCCAAAATGCTCAAAACAAACTCACAATAGTGGCACTGTTAATTGCTATGACTTGTATATCGAGAAAAAAAAATTGCTACGACTTTTACTGTCGAATAGAAAGTTCAAGTAGTACGAAGGTAAATGTACTTATTCTCTAGTGTCTCAACCGGAAATCATTTACTTTATCATAGAATCTCCCCTACAGAAGAATCTGTGTTTGTGTTGAATTGTTGATACCATTTGACACTTGTTTACTGTATTTCTAATAGTATATATTCTATTCTATACAGACATACAGTCACGTTAGAAGCTCTTTCTATTTCCTGAACAGGACATTATGCATTCAGATATTATTTGATGGAACGGTATGTTGTGCATCAAGCCAGAAATTATAAAGTTGCAGTCCAGATTTAATCAGTATTCACTATAAGCAAGAAAATCCAGTCCCCAACTCTACACGCATAATTTTGTTGTTTCAATAACGATTTTTTTTGTGTGTACCCGGGGGCAGAAATTTTGCGGTTTGTCTCCTATTTTAATTAAATAGACAGACTACAAAAACTCTGCTGTCTATATCTGAAAAGAAGAGAATTGTGTGTTTTAGCGTCTGGACTATACAGATGGCTAAGTTTCTGCCATTTGTATGTTAAATTGCAACAGAGGCAGAAACTCTGCAGTTCGTATCCCGATTTTAACAGCTGTTAAAAAGTCTCATTGGACTGGGTTTTGGATTTTCAGGTGCCAAATTTGACTAGGCTGCTAAAAAACCTATGTGACACCTTTTAGCAGCCCTCCATTGGACTTGCTCTTAGCACTCGCCACGCCCAAAGGGTATTTTACAGTTTTTGCCACGCCACAGCCCACAGGGCACTGGCCAAATCAGCGTGGGTCGGAAACTCAGGGCCTCGGGCACCACCTATCAAAATCACGCTAAAAGAAACAAAAATAATAATGTACAGGCCACGGTACCCCAAGACAGCCAATTTTTATGTACAAAATTTCATGTTATAAAAGCATTCAAATGGTTTGGCACTAGGGAAAACTGGGGATGATAAAAATTCCCCACTACAATCAAACACAACCAATTGAAGTCTACAAAAGGTTATATTATTTGGGCTACCTCGAGGATATCCCAATAGGGATGAGTGTGCCAATACCGGGGATCCAACGGTATCGGATGTCGTCTCTATGAGGATATCCTTGGGGTAGACGAACTCAAGGTTATATTAAGTGCCTGGGACTTGAAGTCTACAAAAGGTTATATAAAGTGCCTGGGACTCAGAGAGAGACCAGAATCCAAGATTACAAACACCGAGGTTACATAGAAAAAACCAAATGAGAAAAATCAATCCTAAAAGAAAAATCATTTAAAATGGTGATCGTGTCTTAAATACGATCTACTGACATCCAATACGAACACGCATACAGATCACATTTTTGGCATACATATTGCCAGAAAAGAAATCCAATAGTACGGGAAAAGTCATTACCATAAAAAACAAAACAGTACCAGGGAAAAATAAACGAGATGGTTCGCCTTAGTATAAGATGGAAAGACCTGTTAGCATTGTGAGATACAGCAAACAGAACAAACTAAACAAGATTTCATTCAATCAATATGAATGCCAGACCTACTTCAGATTCAAACAAGTACTGTAAAAGGATCGCGGAAAACCTAATTACGATACTAGTAACATGAAGGAGAAGAATTATCCGCAGAGAATATAGAAAACAAAACTTATACGGGATCCCAACTTATAATATTGAAACTCTTAACATGGTACTGAAATGCAAGACCAAACTGACCAAACTGTTTTGTCATCAGAAGTCCAGAAACAAAATTACTAAAACATCTGCCACCGCCGGTCAAGAACCCAGTTCTCCAACCAAACACTAGAAACCGCACCAACTGACTCAAAAGCACGACAAAAAGAAACTATATGACCATAACTACCCAGGGACTTCACTGATGACCAATACCAATCGATTCACTTCTTCTTGGCAGCAGACTTGGTGACCTTAGCACCAGAAGGATCCTTCTTCTCCACACTCTTAATAACACCAACAGCCACAGTCTGCCTCATGTCACGGACAGCAAACCTTCCAAGAGGAGGATACTCAGAGAAAGTTTCGACCACCATTGGTTTAGTAGGAATCATCTTAACAAAGGCTGCGTCACCATTCTTCAAAAACTTGGGCTCCTTCTCCAGCTCCTTTCCAGAACGCCTATCAATCTTTGTCAGGATCTCTGAAAACTTGACTGCAATGTGTGAAGTGTGACAGTCAAGGACTGGTGCGTATCCGTTTCCAATCTGCCCTGGGTGATTCATGATGATAACCTGCGCGGTGAAGTTAGCAGCCTCCTTGGCAGGGTCATCCTTGGAGTTTGATGCAACATAGCCACGCTTCAGATCCTTAACTGCAACATTCTTTACATTGAAGCCAACATTGTCACCAGGAAGAGCCTCCAGAAGAGCCTCGTGATGCATCTCTACAGACTTGACCTCAGTGGTTAGACCAGAGGGGCCAAAAGTCACCACAATACCAGGCTTTATAACACCAGTCTCAACACGGCCTACAGGAACAGTTCCAATACCACCAATCTTGTAAACATCTTGAAGGGGAAGACGAAGAGGCTTGTCTGTGGGACGCTTTGGCTCTGAAATCTGATCAAGGGCATCAAGGAGAGTTGGACCCTTGTACCACTCAAGGTTGGCAGATCTTTCAATCATGTTGTCGCCCTCGAAACCAGAAATTGGGACAAAAGGAATCTTGTCAGGATTGTAGCCAACCTTCTTCAGATAGGAAGACACCTCCTTCACAATTTCATCATACCTCGCCTTGGAGTACTTAGGTGTGGTGGCATCCATCTACAGACAAAACCAAAAGGAATCAACATAGATTTACAAGATAAGTAAAAAAAATTCACACTAGCAAAAGTGATATGAACAAAAGGAAATACAAAAAAAAGTTGAAACAAATACCTTATTACAGCAGCAGATCATCTGCTTCACTCCCAAAGTGAAAGCAAGCAAAGCATGCTCACGAGTTTGTCCATCCTTGGAGATTCCAGCTTCAAAACCACCAGTAGTTGAGTCAATGATCAAGACTGCACAATCAGCCTGGGAAGTTCCAGTGATCATGTTCTTGATAAAGTCACGATGTCCAGGAGCATCAATGACAGTGCAGTAGTACTTGGTTGTCTCGAACTTCCACAAGGCAATGTCGATGGTGATACCACGTTCACGCTCAGCCTTAAGCTTGTCAAGAACCCATGCGTATTTGAAAGACCTTTTGTTCATCTCAGCCGCTTCTTTCTCAAAGCGCTCAATGACACGCTTGTCAATTCCACCAAGCTTGTAGATCAGATGCCCAGTGGTTGTGGACTTCCCAGAGTCGACATGACCAATAACAACAATGCTTATATGAATCTTCTCCTTACCCATAGCTGCCTTTAGTTCAAAGCTCTACAATATCAAATATTTGGAAGAATCAGACATCTAACCAATAAAAGAACACAAAAATTGAGCATCACAAACAAAGATTAAAAAGGTATGGGCAGGTGCAACTGGCTCAACTCTATGGACAAAAGTAACAAGAAAATAATGAATTCTCAGCAGATAGATCTTAGAAAAGTCATACAAAAATCACAAATCCATTGGAAACCTACTTGCCCACCACGGCTGCCTCTAGGTCAAAGTTCAACCACACAAATACAAATCTGGAGGAACCTCATAGAAACCAAGGAATAAAACAGAAAGAAAAACAAGACAATGACCCTAGCAACTACAAAAAGATTTAGTATATAGGGAAATCATGATTGATAAACTTGGGTGCTGAATACAGAAAATTAAACTTATTTAGAACCGGCCACAAGATAAAATGATGAAATTACACAGCATCAGGTATAAATGTCCTCCAAAACTACTACATCCAATTATAATATGTTACTACCTCAAAGAAATATACAATCAGGCATAAATTGCCTATTCTCAAGTTCAGACTACAAAATCCAATTATTTGTAACCGTATAGTGAACATGCAAAACTCAAACAAAAAAATAGTTATCTGGACCATTATATCAATTAAGTTTCTGGCCACCACATAATCCAAAATTTCAAGAAACATCATGACCAAAAAAAAGTCACTACGTACTTATTCAACTGAAATTGCAAATTTCAATTTTCAAGCAAGTCTTTCATACACAGCAACAATGCTAGAATCACCAACCAAAATTTATCAAATGGCAACAGTACAAAGAATTAATCACCATCCCAATTGTAGTAATCTAAGTTATATGGACACACCATATTTTGGGGAAAAAATCCATGTCGGATACGTATCCAGTGTCCGTGTTAGACACATTGTATGAAATTTACCTCAAATTTTGATATTTTTTGCCGGACACACCTCCTAACCTAGGTAGGTAGTAACTAATTCAATCTTGACTGAGTGAAGGTACAACATGCAATAACTATTATGTTGATTTGTAATAAACAAAAACATCTGATCATTGAAAAGTTTTGACCAACTTCAATACAGGAACGCCCTTAATATATCATCAATCAGCTCATATACAAAATAAATACTGATTTGAGATATCATATCAATCGAACCAATTTATAAATTCATATTCAAAAGTGAAGTATAGTAAGACAGCTGGCTATGGGATTCGAACCCATGCGCACTTATTAGTGCAGAAGAACTGAACTTAATTAAGTCTTCCCCTTGACCACTCGGGCAAACCAGCTAGGATTAAAACATTAATCAATTAAATCATCAGATCACTATTCATTTTAGATCAATAAACATTACGTACATCTAGAAAGATAAATCAGATCAATTGATTTATAATAGATTGCTGATCTATTATGAATAACCAGCTTTATATAACGTTTAAAACTAGATCAAAATCATATAAAACAACATGCATTCTCTAGATCTTACCACAGACAATGAAGAAGAGATGCGGCTTTGAGAGAAAAATGACAATAACCCTAGCTGCTATTGATATGTATTTATAGATAAATGCAGTTACCTAAATGCCCTGAACATTCTAGAAACGGTTGGGATATTTTCGTCTTTTAGTCGGTTTAGAAAACGTGCTGACCAGATAAATTTCTTTGGGCCCAAGGTTTGATAAGATCCACTTTGGTATTTATTATTAAAACGGCGGCGAATTAAACAAAACTTTAAACTTCTGACCCACCCTTTGTTTGGGCCCATCAATATTCAATACTTGTCTGGAATGGATTTTTACATGATTAACTTAAGGGTAATTTTGACTTAACCCCCCACAGATGAGTAGCGGTTTGACTAAATCCCCCATTTTTAAAATCATTTGAGTTTGCCCCCCACTCCGTCAATTTTGTATGTAACAAACGTTGGTATTTTAGCTATTGACCATTTTACCCTTATGAAATATTGCCCCTCACATTAACACGTTAAACCTAGCTTTGCGAAAACCCCCCAAACGTTGCCATTATTTAATTCTTGCACTCTCTCTCTCGTATTTTACATAATGGCCATTTTGCCCTTATGTTGGGTTTCCCGCCACATTAAAACGTAATATCCATTTGGAAAAATCACCCAAATATTGCCCTAATCTCTCTCTCTCTCTCTCTCTCTCTCTCTCTCTCTCTCTCTCTCTCTCTCTCTGTATGTGGAGATTGTTGGTAAGTCTCGTTCTCGTTTATCTACATTTAATTTAGTTTTGTTTAAACAGATTACATTTTTGTTTCGTTTTTTGTACACACAGTCTCTCTCTCTCCCTCTCTCTCTCTCTCTCTCTCTGTTGTGTGTTTCTACCCTTTTGTTTTAGGGTTTAGGTTGATTACTTGTAAGGGGAATTCTCATTTTGTTGTATGTTGTAGTTTCAGAGAAAATGACTACTTTAAGGTATCGAGTTCTTAGATTGCATATTAATGGTGAATAGAGAGAAGCTACTAGGGATGGTGTTAGGTGTAATGTGTATATGGGTGGGCATGAACTAAATACAGAGTTAGTTGATGGCGAGAAGGCAAACATGGCAGAATTAGTTGAGTGGATCACAAAACATGTTGACTGCAACTGTAACCCTATATTGGAGATTAATTGGAATGAACGAGGAAATCTAAGGCGACTAGTTTAAATGATGATTTGAAGTATATGTGGGTTTATGCAAAAGCCGATAGAAGTGGATATACTAATTTGTATGTGAAAATTCATCGAGGTTGAGGAATTGTCGAAAGTAGTAGTCTTGATGAGGGAAGAAGTAAGTGACGATGAGGAAGAAGTAAGTGATGATGATGTTGTAATTGTAGGAGGGAAACAATACAAGAAGGGGATTGAATTTGATCTCGATGAGTGGCCAACTGTGGAAGAAGTTAATAGGATTGTGGACTTAACAAGTGGTTCATGTAAGGGTAGAAAACTTTTAGAATACAATATTGATGGTAGTGGGTCTCAGCCCCAGACTTTAAGTGGTGAATCACTTGGAGGGGACCATTTGGGTGGGGTGGAAACCCAAACTAGTTGGTCTACTGAAGGAAGACCAGAAAGCTCTAAGTCCCAAAGCAGCTCTAAACAGAGTCAAAAGAAAAGTAAGGCAAACTATACTTCCCAAGCCTCTTCTTCTCAAGTTGCAGGTACGTCTTCATTTATTGGGTTTACTTCTGAGCTTATTTTTCATTTATTCTTCTTACATATCTCATTACCCCTTATTCATTAGATGAAGTTGTTGATGACTACTTCAACTTGGATTTTCTAAACTTTAGAGTGGATGACCATGCTGCTGGTACTGCTAATGTGACCACTGATAATGGTATATTAATTAGATTGGTTTTAATTTCATATGTAACATTTTTCTATTACAGTGTCTAATTACATTAGTTTTAATTTCATATGTAGATGAAACCCAAACTGGTGGAGCACATACAGAAGGGGGTAGATTAAATGTGGATCAAATTGATGCAGAAGAGGCTTACCATAGTGAGTTCTCATCGATGAAGAATACATACCGATGCAAGATAGATTGATAGTGAAGAAGAAACAGTTGGTTGAAGAAAACTTGAGAGGAAATGATAATGTTGTAGATGAAAGGGATGTTGGTAGGATAAATGAGGTCTTGGAGAAAACATACAATATACCAACTGATGAAGGAGTAGTTGGGGTTCCACAATCTTTGAAGTTTGAGGTTGGGCAGTGCTGGAAGGATATGTATGAGTGTAGGGATTATGTCAGACTTTATGCTATTAGTAATAAGTTTGTTGCTGAATACACAAGAAATGATAGTAATAAGATTGAATGGAAATGCAAGGCTGATGGCTGTCCCTAGATGATTTATGTGAGGGTGTTACCAAATAAATATACAATGAAGTGTAGGAAGTTGGTGAACACACATACATGTGAGTCTGATAGGGAAGACAAGAATCCAATGGCAAATGCAAAATGGATAGCAACCCGGACTTGAGAAAGAAATGAGGCTTCATTATAGGGTATACACACCTAATGATATTATGGTGGAAATGATGGATAAGTATCAGGTTAGGATTAAGTATTGGCAAGCTTGGCATGCAAAGAACATGGCAATGGAGAAGATCCATGGTTGTTATTATACTTCTTATGCAAAATTACGAGTTGTGTAGGCAAACTTTTGCAAGCTAACTTTCGGGGAAGTGTTGCAAAGCACTCTAGACATGAAAATTTCCATAGTTTTATGACCGTGTATTGCATTCAAGGCTAGTCTAGATGGTTTTGTGCAATGTTGTAGGCCTATGATAGGACTCGATGGTTGTTTCTTGAAGGGGAAGCATGGAGGTGTCTGCCTATCTATTATTGCATTGGATGGTAACAATGGATTGTTCCCTGTTGCTTTTTATTTGTGTATTGCTGAAAATACAGAGACATGGACTGATTTTCTAGAGAAGATGGCACCACACTTAAATAGGCACCCTCAAAAGTTGACTATTATCTCGACAAGCGAAGAAAGATCGGGTTCTCTGCTAGCTTACAACCGTTTTCCACGATTGTAACCCGGAGGTATTGTTTTGAACACATGGTCAAGAACATGAAAACTAAGTATAGAGGAGTTGAGCTTGAAGCACGGAGTCTTTGCTAAAACATATTCGAGTCGAGTTTACAAAACCCGATGGATGAGCCGAAAAAGCTTGACAAAGGAGCAAAAGACTATCGATGGGTGAAGACCCGAGGTTGTGGGCAAGATCATACTTTGATGAAGTGTGTAAGTCGATAATTTGTCTAACAACTTTTCAAGCATGGAATAGTCATATATTGATGGCTAGGGACAAACCCATTGTCAAAATGATTTCCACAAGTGATGATCTTGCAAATGAAGTTATTATATGACAGGAAAGAGAAATGTGAGCTATGGAATGATAATGATTTAGTGCCAAGGGTTAAGGATATTATTATTGACCTTAGCAGCAAAATTGAAAATTTGAATGTGAGTGGTTCAACAATTGAAGGCACATTTTTAGTGACTAATGTCTTTACTGGAAAATGGTGGAATGTGGACTTAAAGAGACACACATGTGATTGTCATGAATGGCAAGTCACTGGCATTCCTTGTCTTCATGTTGTAGCTGTCATTAAACCAAGGAGGCAACAATGGATTGAGTAAGATCATTGAATTTCTCTTTCTGTGAATCATTTCTGTCTTTCTGTGAATCTTTTCTGTCCTGTCTTTCTGTCTTTCTGTTAAGGGGAATTTTAACTTAACCCCCCAAAGTTTGGTAGCGTTTTGACTAAACCCCCCAAAGTTGGATAGTGTTTTGACTAAACCCCCCATTTTAAAAATCATTTATGTCCTGTCTTTCTATGAATCATTTTTGTGAATAATTTCTGCTATACTGTGAATCATTTATGTCTTTTTTGTGAATCATTTTTGTCTGTCTTTCTGTGAAGGGGTCATTTCTATCTTCTTCTTTCTGTGAGTCATTTATGTGAATCATTTCTGTCTTTCTGTGAATCATTATACCTCCATTTGTGTTGTTTTAGGTATTGTAGCCCTTATTTCTCTGCAGCAACTTACAAAAGAGCTTGTGCTGGTCACATTGTACCTTACTTGCATGAAGATGAATGGCCTATTGTAAGTATAGTTGCACTCCATTTCATGTTTGGTATTATAGTTGTAGTATGTTATCTGATAGTAGTGTGTTTGTAACAGCTACTCAAGAAGAATATATTTATCCACCAATCGGACAAAGACAACTGGCTGGCCAAGGGCCGTGAATAGAAGAAGAGGTGCGAGATGAATCTAACGGTAAAAGTGTTCAAGGTGTCAAAGTTTATGGGCATAATGCCGAGGTTGTCAAGGAGGTCGGTGGGAGATAATGTTAATCACGAGAAGCCATCGCCATTGCAAATTTCTTTGCTAGAGAATCTCATAGAGGAAGAGGAAGGCACAGGAGACCAAGAACAAGGCCACTCCCAAACCCCTTTCTTCTCGCAATCAATCAATGCACAAGATGGGGAGTCAAGTTCTTTGAAAGTGATTTGTCGCCAAAGGTAGGTAGAGCGAGGGTGGTAGGGGTAGGGGTACAAGTGGTGAGGATGAGAGCCAACTACCTACAAGTGAATATGGGAGTCAAGTTGTTGAAGGTGATTTGCCAACAAGAGGTAGAGGCAGAGGTGTTAGAGGTAGGGGTAGGGGTACAAGTGGTGAGGATGAGAGCCAAGTGACTGCAAGTGAAGATGGGAGTCAACTGCCTGCAAGTGGGAGAAGAAGTAGAGGTGGTAGAAGCAGGAGTAGGGGTAAGGGGAGAAATGCTACAGATGGGAGCCAAGAGGGGACTGCAAGTGAGGATGGGGGTGGAAGAGGCAGAGGCAGAGGAGGTGCTAGGGGTAGGAGGAGAGGGGGAAATGTTTCTAATCAAGGCCATCTATCTGAACTTTTATTTGGAAGTTCACAAGGTCCACAACCTAGCCAATCCCGAACCTATTCAAACTCAAGAAAGTTTGCTCCATTGAGGCCACCAACATACATACACCGCAATGCCACCAATGCCACCTCCAAGAAAGAGGTCCGGGAAGGGTACAACATCCTCTCAAGCTTCTTCACAAAGGCAGAGTCTTGACTACATTAATGCTATGTTTTTATGGGGTTTTGTAAGTGTTGTGTTATGGATTTGTTGTAAGACTGAGGTTATGTGTAAGACTTCAATGATTTGCTGTAAGACTTAATGTTTTGTGTAAAATGTACTTGATTTGTTGTGTCAGACCTGAGTCAAGTGCTATGTAAAATGTACTTGATTTGTTATTCTATTAAGTGTTAGAGTAGTGTTATGTATGCTTAAGTGTTGTGTTATGGATTTGTTGTAAGACTCCAATGACTTAAGTGCTGTGTTTTGATCATTTTAAGACATGTTTGCTGTTATGCATTTTTTATCATATTAACATGTCAGACTTAAATGTAGACTTGAACACTATGTCAGAATTAAATATAGACTTGAATATGTCCATTACATTAAAATGCTAATTTCCTCACAAGTTCAGTTACATCAGACACATTGCCTTCAATATTCATCTTAATAACACCATCAATACACAACTTAAGTTTCCCCTCCTCTTTAGACTTCTCTTTGTTCTTCACTTCATTCCTTTCCACTTCCACTTCCACGACCTTCCCTTTTGCTTTAGTTGGTACATCTATCCATTTGTAACCGTTGCATCTTGGTACACTATTACATCCGAGGAATCTCAATCCTTTAGTGTGTTCTTGCCCACTCCAAATAACCCTCATAATATCTGGACATCCTAAAACACGGGGATAATCAAGCCAACGACAATCAACCTTCCAAGGCCCTCGCATCCCCACAAAGAAAACAAGACCCATAGTTGATTGCTTTTGATGATGACATTGCAATCTGAAAACAGAACAAAACAAATTAAGGTTGAGGTTTAATATTAGTTAGTGTAAACCCCCCAAACGTCCATATGCTATTTGCATAAACCCCCAAATGTTTAAGTAAACAGTCAACGAAGAAGAAGAAGAAGAAGGTCATGAAGAAGATTAAGTGTAATAATAAAACCTGAGATGGTTGATTTGTGTTGCTAACCTCGCAAGTGCCACTGCCCATAAAAATGAGATGAGATTTGTGTTGATTGCAGACTAAAGGGTCGAGGAGGTGATGAGATTTATATAAAACTCAACGGCTATTTCATAAGGGCAAAATGGCCATTATGTAAAATACGAGAGAGATAGTGCAAGAATTAAATAATGGCAACGTTTGGGGGTTTTCGCAAAGCTAGGTTTAACGTGTTAATGTAGGGGGCAATATTTCATAAGGGTAAAATGGTCAATAGCTAAAATACCAACGTCTGTTACACACAAAATTGACGGAGTGGGGGGCAAACTCAAATGATTTTAAAAATGGGGGGTTTAGTCAAACCGCTACTCATCTGTGGGGGGTTAAGTCAAAATTACCCTTAACTTAAATAAGCATAATTAAAAAATTGTTTTGTTACCTGACTAGAGTTCTAAAGTTAGATTGTATAAAATTTGTATGCTGGCGAGCAAAACAAAATGAGTCTTCTTTTGCAACAAAACTAAGTTGCTTAATTTGAAATGTAGTGTTGTATGGCTTTTGGCTAGGATTATATCTGGATATGCTATGCAGCTGAAGCAAATAGGTAACAGAGTTTTGTCAAGAAATGGTCTTGAAAGAGTAGAGATTTAGATAAGCTCTAGGATTTGGGAATGTAAAATATCACAGGAATGCTGGCTGGATGGGTTTGTTATGTTGGTTCCACACTTCCACCAACCTCAGATAGTCAGATACATAATGAAACTGAGCTGAGGCAGCTCTACGTAATGTATATGCGGACTTCGATAGGGCTGATGTTGGTTTGCTTTATTGCTATGGCTCAGATCATTTTAAAAGTTGGGAATAAGCGGTACTTCGATAGGGCTGATGTTGGTTTGCTTATTGCTATGGCTCAGATCATTTTAAAAGTTGGGAATAAGCGGAAGTAAAGGCTTGTAGACTAACAGTAGCGGGAAGGTTGTGCAGAAAATTAGAGAAGAGAAACCATGGAGAAGAAGGGGAGTGCAACCAGACACAAACTCCCAAGCGCAAGCTAGCTCGGAACTTACTGCGAACGGTAGCCGGTGGACCTATTAGCACAGCCCACTGAGATTATTTCTCCGATTGAAACATCATACTGATATCAGACAAAAAAACAAGAAGTCCTAGCGAAAAACCAGAATTATGATCACCATTGATACAACTTAATTAAAAACCAGAATTATGATCACCATTGATACAACTTAATTAGCTATAGAATCTTTGATTCTTTGATCACGCTGTTCTGCCGAATAAGGTCCACTGGCCAACAACAAAAACAAAAGACAGACTGAGTACTAAAAAATGAGGTGGCCTGGGCTTTTATCCAAAGCAATCCGTTTACACCATAGAAGTCACAGGATGAAAATAAGTAAACCTAGATACAAGAAGAAGAAATAAAGACTACGGCATTATTTTTCATGATTGATGGCCTCAATCGTGCCAGGCTGAACAAAATTTGTTATAAAGGTAAAACAAAACGAGCCTCTACCATATAGATGACCAAGCTTATAGAATAATTATGAATCATAAACCAAAAACAGAATTAATTGAGAAATACCAGATGAATAATCCAGAATAAGAGACTTCAACATATTAAACCAAGTTTGGAACAGAATTGAAATACAAAACCAAAATGTTAGAGATTATACATATAACCTCAACAGAGCACAAAGAAAGAAAACCAAAACGGATGCCACCGCCGGTCAAGAACCCAGTTTTCCATCCAAACACCAGAAACATCACCTACTGACTCGATAAGACGATAAAACGGGAATACACTACGAACATTAAGAAAGAACCCAACAGATGGAAGATTCTGCTCGATTCATTTCTTCTTTGCAGCAGACTTGGTGACCTTAGCACCACTAGGATCCTTCTTCTCCACACTCTTAATAACACCAACAGCCACAGTCTGCCTCATGTCACGTACAGCAAACCTTCCAAGAGGAGGATACTCGGAGAAAGTTTCGACCACCATTGGTTTAGTAGGAATCATCTTAACAAAGGCTGCGTCACCATTCTTCAAAAACTTGGGCTCCTTCTCCAGCTCCTTTCCAGAACGCCTATCAATCTTTGTCAAGATCTCTGAAAACTTGACTGCAATGTGTGAAGTGTGACAGTCAAGGACTGGTGCATAACCGTTTCCAATCTGCCCTGGGTGATTCATGATGATAACTTGTGCGGTGAAATTAGCAGCCTCCTTGGCAGGGTCATCCTTGGAGTTTGATGCAACATAGCCACGCTTCAGATCCTTAACTGCAACATTCTTTACATTGAAGCCAACATTGTCACCAGGAAGAGCCTCCAGAAGAGCCTCGTGATGCATCTCTACGGACTTGACTTCAGTGGTTAGACCAGAGGGGCCAAAAGTTACCACAATACCAGGCTTTATAACACCAGTCTCAACACGGCCTACAGGCACAGTTCCAATACCACCAATCTTGTAAACGTCTTGAAGGGGAAGACGAAGAGGCTTGTCTGTGGGACGCTTTGGCTCTGAAATCTGATCCAGGGCATCAAGGAGAGTTGGACCCTTGTACCACTCAAGGTTGGCAGATCTTTCAATCATGTTATCGCCCTCGAAACCAGAAATTGGGACAAAAGGAATCTTGTCAGGGTTGTAGCCAACCTTCTTCAGATAGGAAGACACCTCCTTCACAATTTCATCATACCTCGCCTTTGAGTACTTAGGTGTGGTGGCATCCATCTACAGATAAAACCAAAAGGAATCAACATAGATTTACAAGATAAGTAACAAAATTTCACACTAGCAAAAGTGATATGAACAAAAGGAAATACAAAAAAAGTTGAAACAAATACCTTATTACAGCAGCAGATCATCTGCTTCACTCCCAAAGTGAAAGCAAGCAAAGCATGCTCACGAGTTTGTCCATCCTTGGAGATTCCAGCTTCAAAACCACCAGTAGTTGAGTCAATGATCAAGACTGCACAATCAGCCTGGGAAGTTCCAGTGATCATGTTCTTGATAAAGTCACGATGTCCAGGAGCATCAATGACAGTGCAGTAGTACTTGGTTGTCTCGAACTTCCACAAGGCAATGTCGATGGTGATACCACGTTCACGCTCAGCCTTAAGCTTGTCAAGAACCCATGCGTATTTGAAAGACCTTTTGTTCATCTCAGCCGCTTCTTTCTCAAAGCGCTCAATGACACGCTTGTCAATTCCACCAAGCTTGTAGATCAGATGCCCAGTGGTTGTGGACTTCCCAGAGTCGACATGACCAATAACAACAATGCTTATATGAATCTTCTCCTTACCCATGGCTGCAGTTAATCAAAGTGAAGCAAAAGAAACAATTGGGATATAGATCAGATACGTGCTCATTGCCAAAGGAAAACAAAATGCTGCAGACAAAATGAATCTAAAAGCTGGCACAGATGGGCATCACAAAGTTAACAAGGGCAATATGATGATAATTGGTAATTGAATTTCAGGTGGTTAATGGGTGAAGTTAAAACATAATACTTCCCAGAACTCCATACTAAAGACTACACAAACTAGAAATCGGCTATCCTCAAAACATAACTGATTACTCATTCACAAAACAGTTACTAATGTCAGCTCGTAAAAAATAAATCTATGAAATAATGCTTTCAATGGGGCAAATAATTGTGCTAGATGGCAAAAATATCAGTTAGGGAAAGTGTCCTCACTGGAAATAAGATTTTCTCATGAGATCTGAAATAACAAGAACTAGTATCACAATTTCCAAATGTTAAACTACGTTCGATCCTAGATCCTAAATCCTAAATCAAAATTTCTTGTTATATGTTCCACAAATGACAATGTTAAAACTTCCACATGTATACACAGATAACATCAAATTCACTGAATTTCTCAGAGACAAATGGAGGGTTGACATCAAACTCAATGAGTTGACTATGCATCAATTTTGACCGAGTTGAGTCAACAAACTAGACATGCAGGCTTTTTCAGTCATACATAAAAATCATCTACGGTTTAACATTATCAATAACAGATCGTACAAATAAACCATGAATAATTCTGACCACATAGATCTGCCTAGCTTGTTTGTGGTCAACTATGATTTGTAGGGAAACCATGCATGACATAACATATTTATCGCGAAATTATCAGATCCAAATAAGTAACTGATCATCAAACAACGAAAACAAAAATATTAAACAGATCTAAACCGATTTAACATAAGAAGCATGTTTTCTTCCATAATGAGATTACAAACACAACATATGATTATCTTCATAACGTAAGAAAACAAATAAGTAAACAAGATACAAATGATATTTCAATCTAAGTAAAAAAAGTAATGCATTTTAGAGATTAGAGATGGAAGCATTACCAAAAAATATGAAGAAGAAGAAGACTGCGGCTCAGCTGAAGAAAAGAAACAGAAACCCTAATGACACTGCCCACCTTATTTATAGACTAGCTGAGTTACCACCGACTTCTAACAAAATGTTAGGTGCATTTTCGTCTTTTTACACTCGGTTCATAAGGTTAGTTTAGACATTTTAATAGACATGCCAAATGCGGGAAGTTTTGATATGCGCGAAAGTCGATGAGAATCTGTTTCATCGAAGTTATCGTCATTAGCGTTTGATACGGTGGTCTCTGTCATTTTATAATTGGGTGCTTGTGTTATTATTGACCGTGGATTTTTTTATAGTATTTAATAGTTTATGGTGGGGATTTGGTTGTGGACATTCTTTTTGTCTGGCGATAATGACAGTTTAGATATGCAAGCTGAAAGTAACAAATATATTTCGCTAGAGTTATTGCCAGGTTTGGAATTTTGTTGTGCCACCTGGTGAATTATTTGGTTCTTGGAGAGCACGAAAAGAAGATTGATTTGTTGGAACTTGTGTCAAAGGGCCTTGGACCCTTTAAAGCATTTGGCCTTTATCAGTCCAACAAAATGAAGATTTATAGCTCGCTCCAATAAACACCAGTGGACAGTTGGTCACTGCTCAGTACCTCAGTGAGTCAGTGAGATGTGCTTCTTAATTTCTTATATAACGATCTAAATACTAACTGGAAAGTGGAAACTGTCAAACGGGTAATAGACTAATAGTAGGATACTAGGATAGTTGTACAAATATTGATGGACTGAAGTTACTACATGAAAATTTTATATTAAAGAAAATGCAATCCATGTTAATAATTTTGATTGAGTTTGGCACTGATCACTGCGCAGGCGTCATGGAGTTTTGAAATGGGCATGTTGAATTACTGATAGAGTTTGTGACTTCTTTCAGAGAAACCCGCTTGGCACAATGTGAATTGGTGCTCATTTGGAGAGAGTGCTTGAGAATAATTGTGGTAACGATTTGAGGATTGTGGACGGAAACAATCCTTAGAATAGAAGATCAAGGTAACAAACACGACTTCTTGGTGGTGCATTTTAAGGGTTTACATGGACTATTTAATCTACACACGCACTGGAACGTCTGTATAGAAACATATGCTTTCACGTTATCAATCAAAAGCCATACCTGATCTAGGTTAAATTGCAAAACTCTCCTTGCTAGTCTCTGAACATATTCAAAGCTACACTAACAATGCAAATTTGCAAAGCCAATAAACTCTAGATCCCTGGCTAAAAGCAAATCCCATACCACCTGCAAGAAGAAACTCAACTACTATCTGCAAATCTAGTCTGTCATAATCAAAGAATTCAGATAGCACTTTATCAGGCACGACTTCCAGACTCCTTAGGGTTAGTATTATTGTACTTTCACCTGACAGGATAGTGTTCATCATATGTTAAACACACAGATTCCAACCGGATTTACAACCTTGTTTGCATAAGGATCTAGGCTTTAAATCTAAAGTAATGTTGACTACAAGTACACTCGGATTAAGAGTCGAGCTCAGCTGAACAGATAAGATTACAATCTATTCCTTGCAATTTGAAAGAGGTAATCTTCAAGGAGTTCATTATGCATCACTTCAACACTTTTTAGGCATAAGAATATGCAGAGATCCATATAGCTGTTTTACAACCAATGAAATGGTATACAGATGATGAAGCTTTCATATGACATGCGAACCAAAAACCAAATCACAACAGGTGTAACCACAGTCCAATTCCTAACAAATTTGTTTCAACTTAGAGAAAGAATTTCATTGATGGTACTGTAGGAGACTAGGAGTTCAATTCAAGATAAAGCTTTCTGATGTAAACACTGACAGACTAGTATCTTGCCATCACAAGATCTACATCCAAAACAAGAGCTAAACAGTAGCTACGATCTATTAATTAACATTGAAATTGAGACTGATTAAGATATAAATCATATTATGCTCCAAAGTTCACACTATTGTTCTCTTATAAACAGAAGAAAAAACGACAATAACAGACCACTAATAAGTTTTGGGAAATCAGAGGGTACACTGACAAATCTGGGTGCTAGTAAGTCGCTCACATTCATGCAAAATCTCTACTAGATTAATTGAAGCTTGAAGTTAAAGTTGATTGAGGCACAAGTAACTGTTGTGAAAATGGGTACTAAGCCACACTGTCATGCACCATAGTAAGAGTAAACACATTGAATTAAGATTATGCTAACAGCATTGAATATCTCTACTAAGGAAATGTGGTAGGAGTAGGACAATACTAGAATTGGCTCTAGAAAGTGATTCAATATATTATAGAATTTCTTTTTATAGTAATAACTCACATGATAGTAAGACACCAATTTCTCCGGTCTAAAACAAGATCAAGATTATATAAACACGGCAGTATTTCCACCAATTTTTTCACAACTTTGCACATTGAGCAAAGGATTAAATATTGAATTTAGTAGTTTGCACTGCAAATAGATATATAATTGAAAAATAAAAAACACACAAATACGGAGGGTTCAAATAACTTATCTTTGAGAAATATTCACCCTCTAAGCTTAAAATAAAATTCACAGTGAAGATGTGTTTTTCACAACTATTTCTTCATTGATGTCAAAACCCCTATATATGATTTCCTCAATGGGTTCAACACAAATCCATTCACATACTAACTTGCCACAGTGTTGATACAAGAACACAAATTCAGTTTCATTAACTGGACAGATTTTATTCTGTAATGAGTACCAAGCAACACTAAATAAACATGTTGATGATGATTTACAATTACAAGTCTAATGAGACAGGTAAAACTGTTACATCAAAAAAAGGCTAGCTAGTTAACCATTGTGTTGTGAATTCAATCACCGTATACCAGTGAAAGTAAACCAACTTACAGATTTCCATAAGAAAGGCAAGAAACCCACTTAAATGTACGAAGACCCAACATCAGTCATTCCTAAATCAGATTTGCAGTTGTCCCTCAATTGCAACAACTCCAGAAGACTTGATTGCTGCAACAGAGAATGAAATCTCCTTTAAAATTGGCATTATAGGTAGCAAAGAAATAAGTCAAAGAAGCAGCAAATGATATCTATTATTTTTCAAGTATTGGAACAATCCCAATATTTTATGCAAATAGTAGGCAAAACTTTTTAAAAAAATAAAAATGCTCACAAGCTGGGTGCTTTCCCGAAAGAGGATATCCTCAGTGTGAAGGAAAAGCGATCTCCATTGACCCATGAGATCATGTTCCAATTTCTTGGGTTTGTTCAAACTTCCTTGAACATTTTTGTCAAATTCACCATGGTTGCGACTTCTTTCTATGACAGATCTGACCGCTTTCCTACTCTTCTTTAATGCTGAAAAGAAGTGGCATCAATATTAAAATCACCAATAAGATCACTTTCAAGCAAAACTAATTGGTAATACATTGATTTTTCTTTTGAAGGGCTTACCAGAAATTCGGCCTTTGGTATCCTGGTAGTGTATGTCTGACCAGATATAAGCAGCTGGTTGCAATATTACACAAGTTCACAAACTTTAGTACAATAGATATATCCAAAAACAAAATTGAGTTCTGTGATAACAGTGTCTATAACTTTCACATCCTTCTTAATAAACTCAAGCAATTCTAGTTCATAGCAAGTCATAATTAAGAAACAATAAATTAGTTCATAAAAAATTATAAATAAGTAACACCAAAAGAATACCTTTGAGGCAGAAAGAACAAGCGCAAGTTTTGAGGGAGTCCATATCCATATTAGTAATAGAACTACCATCAGCATTGAAATTTGTACATATCTCTGATTCACCTGCCTTTGAACCTTGGGTGGATATATAACATTCAGTCGAATCATCAGATTTAACCGAAGACAAATCACAAGAATCCAAATCGTTCTCACTGATTCCACCAACATCAGTTGCCACTTTCTTTACCATATCGCCTCCAATGGTAGTTTGTGTAACAATACTAACACTCCCTTCATCCCGTTCTCCCCCAACTACAACTGACAAAGGTTTGCTATCAGTTTTATCACCACACTGCTCGGGTACTTGAGCCTTCGGTTCAACAGACATAGACTTATTATCTATCAACTCATAACCTCTCTCCAAAACTCTTTCCTTCGCAGGATCTCCATACGGAAATGTCGAACTTCTTGTAACCAAACTCGTACATTTCTTGATTTCCCCAGAGCCGCGCGATTGAAGGGATTTAGTTCCACTATCTAATTTCAAAGACCCACCTCCTCCAAATTGTTTAGCCTTCAATACAGAAAACCCACCTATACCACCAAACTCAAACACGCGTTGTCCCCCTTTGACTAAATTCTCCACTCCTCCATACTCTTTTCGCGCAAATACTAAATTCTTTTCACCCCCATTTCCAGAATTTGTACTAGAATTACTGGAAACGGAAACAAATTTCCTTTTACCAAGCTGATTTGACACGTCAGCAAGAACTGGACGGTTCTTGAAAACCCCATTAGCTGAATTATTATCCCCCATTCTTTCCCAAAACTTCCAATTCAACAATTTGAAACAACCCCTAATGACAAGAAAATGTAGAAATTAAAAGTCAAGACTTTGTTAATTTTGACTAAATAGAACTACAAAATGAAATGTTTTAAATAAAGTTAGGGTTTATAATTACCTTATGAAGAAGAGGAGGGAATTTGAGTTTTGAGATGTTAGAATTTTTTTTTGGATTAGGAGGGAAACCCTAGAGTTTTGTATTTTCCGTTCAATTTTTTTACTGGACTTGCTGCACGTGTGCCATGTGCGTGATCTTTGATTGCTCAAGCGGGAACTTTTGGATAAAGGTTAAATGTTTCGGACCCGTTTGGAATATTTTTGAATTCGAGGCGGGATATCATTTGTCACGTGAAAGTCTTGTGTTCCCAACTTTTCGTATGCTGGACCAGAGTCCAGATAGTAACTCAGGTAAAACCCCCACCAACTGGGCCAGACCGAACTTTACCTGTTTACAAAACGCATTTCGTTTTGCTTTTTGTAATTTTTTTTTATTATTCTAATCAAATATTTTTTTATTTTATTTTTTGTAACTTAATCAAAGATATATTGTAAAGGTTCATTTTAATCACGACCTTACAACTCTAGGAAATTGGGGAAGATGGAGGTTTAGTGTTGATTTGACTGAGCTCGTATTATGTACGAGCTGCCTACATATCCAGTTCTCAGGTGAACTGAAATCAAGTCTGTCGTAGTTCCTCTTGATTGGTCATTTGAATAGGAAATGTAGATTGATTGTGGAGAAGAAGGGGCCATTTGTTTTTGCCTCTTATAAGACCTTGAGGTCTTATAACCTCTTATAAGATGTGGCCCAGTGATTTTGGACATATTTTTTGTTTGTTTTTTGTCTCTTATAAGAGGCATTCTACTAGAAATGTCTTATAAGAGGCTCCAATTCTATAAGTACCAAAATTATATCTACTTCAATTCTATAAGTCTTATAACTTGAAAAATAACTCAAACACCCCCGTCCATATACCCCTAAATTCATTTATCTCTTTCTTCCATTTTCATTATCTTATTTTCCAAATAACTCCATTACCCTAACCACCACCGACTACCACCACCACCACCACCACCACCACCATCATTACCTCCACCACCACTACCATCGAACTATTAAGACTATCACCACCACCACTGTGCTATTAAAACCACCACCACCACCACCACCACTACCACCGTACTATTAAGACCAATATCATCACCTCCACTACCACCACCATCATACTATTAAAACTATCACCACCACCACCACCACCATGCTATTAAGACATCCACCACTTCTACTACCACCACCATCACCATGCTATTAAAACCAATATCATCATCTCCACTACCACCACCACCGTGCTATTAAGACCACTACCACTACCACCGCCAATTAAGGTAGTTTCCTAAAATTGATATTCTAATTATCAAAATTGATTTGAAACCGAAAATCAAACTATACGTTTATTTCAAATTAATATATTCAAATTAAATGTGATGTAAAGTAGGGTTATATTTGTCAAATAACCATCTATAAGATGTCATGTATTTGTTTTTTCTATTTTTACAAGTGCTTATAAGAGGAACTTAAAATTAAAAACAAACCACTTTATAAGACCATCTTATAAGACCATCTTATAACACATGGTCTTATAAGACCCTCTTATAACTTAACCCAAAAAAACAAATAGCCCCAAAGTAATGCTCTTGGAGAGTCAAGATGGTCTCCCCTCCCCCTGCTATGCTCATTCCCTTGTGATTTATAGCCCATGATCTTTGGTCAATAACTTTTAATGTGGCTCTTAAATGATCGAGCTTAAATGTGGATGCAATAAAGTGTATGGTTGTTGTTATAGAATTGATGTAACGACTGTCCTTCCATCTTTGAGTTTTACAAGACCTGGCTCAGGTCCTGACATAAACAACCTGGTTGAATAAACGACCTGGATATAGTTCAGTGATGAATTGTGTTGGACACGTGTATAATATATATTGGTTGTGTATATTAGTCCCTCACATATATGTTGCATGATATCTAAAGAAATTTTTAAAGATATCTGCATACAAGCATCTGACAAGAGAGTATGAGTTGGGAGAATGTGATTACACCAAAACAGGAAATTAGTAACGCTAACTTTTTTTAATTAGCAACAGTTTTTTAATGTAAGAGAGTCCCTCACACTTTAATACCGTGAGGAATGATGATAAACTGTTACAATGATTTTTTTATTAAAATTGAATTAATTTGTAACAGTGTTTATTTAATTTCTTATGACATATATGCGCTGCCAAACTGTGAACGGTTTAATAAAACACAAAAAAATTAGAAATTTGGGAATTTATGAAAGAGAGAAACGAGAAAAAACTCGTGCTCATACTAATTCACAACTCTCTTAAGGAAATAAACTCTCTTTCATCGATTCTCTCTATCGATCTCAAATAAATCTCTTCAAATCTCTTTATTCTATTTCAATCTCTCACTGCTGTTTGTTTCCGCCGCTGTAAGTACGCCCTCCTCTTCCACCTCCTCCGTTCAATTACCTAAGGTTTTCTAATTGGTCAGTCGCACTTACTTCTCTCTCGCTATTTTACTCCACTATGATGTAGGGTTTGCTCGGTCTGCTTCAATTGCAAGTTCAGTTCTAGTTGCTGCAAAAGGTACAATTTTTACTTTTGGTTTGTGTGTTTTTCGAGTGAAACGACTGTCTTGTGGTCTGATTGTTCTTGTTTAATTTGCATATGTTTTTTTATTGATTAATGATTTATAACTGTGTTCACGTCTGAAATTCTCAACATTCTTCTCTGAAAACTATATTTTTTCGTTAAAAGCTAAAAATAGCTTTTAATTAATTAACTACTAGTATTCATTCATGCCTTAATCCTAAAGTAATTAGTTTTCTATTTGATTGCCTCTATGAGGTTTGATGGTGCGCTTAATGTGGATGTCATTGAATTCCATACCAATTTGGTCCCTTATCCTGGGATCCATTTCATGCTTTCCTCTTATGCACCTGTTATCTCGGTGAGAAGGCATACCACGAGCAGCTTTCAGTGGCTGAGATAACTAACAGCCCCTTTGAGCCCTCATTTATGATGGCTAAATGTGATCCCGCCATGGAAAGTACATGGCCTGCTATCTGATGTATAGAGGTAATGGTGTGCCCAAGGATGTAAATGTTGTTGTGGCCACCATCAAAACTAAGCGTACCATTCAGTTTGTTGACTGGTGTCCTACTAGGTTCAAGTGCGGTATCAACTACCAGCCACCAACAATCGTGCCTGGGGTTGATGACCTTGCGAAGGTTCAGAGAGTTGTCTGCATGATCTCTAACTCTACTAGTGTTGCTGAGGTGTTCTCCTGAATTGACCACAACACTATACCATAATAGGCTATTACTAACAGTAAAAAACTGTTACAAAAAATATTTGTAACGCTTTTTATCCGTAATAGTTTGGGCGTGGGTAATCTGTTACAAATATTTGTAACGGTTTAAAAGCGTTATAAAGAATTATTTTGCTAACGATTATTAAGTGTTTGTAAAAATATTTGTAACGGTTCAGGGGCGTTGGGAAATAATTTTTGTTCGAAAAAAAATATTACTTTGTAACAGTTTATAACCGTTACAAAGGGAATTGTATTTGCAAAACAAATAATTATTGTTTTTCTTCGTTTCTTAGGAGACTTGCTGGACCTGCATAAAAATGTCCTCTCTCCATTGTATACAAGGTAAATATCACAATATGATTACACAAGAAATATTCATTTATGGCTTCAGATTCCAACTTACTCAAAAATCCAAAGTTTGTACATTTAGCATTTCACACCGGCCAAATAAAGAAAACTTTTAAAATGTGCAACAAGACAAAAAATATCATAACAATAGTGCAAGTACAAATAACCATCTAAATAACACTTTTAACATCTAAGACTCTTCAATTCATAGATAACAAAGAATTTAGATGGCTACAAAGGCATTCTCCCACGAGCACCGGAAGACCATGCTAGATGACATCTACCTGATTAAGCTTGGCTATTTTGAACAACACCCTAAACAGTCTCATCAGATCACACAAAAGCTTGGGATAAATAAACAAGAATATATGTAAACAAAAATCTAGGAGAGTAAAAGGCTTGTGAGTTGAATTAGTAGTAACCTTAAACAAAAAAAGAAGCAACAAACGTGCACAAGTCCACTATATCATATGTCTAATGAATAATGAGACCAAAGACAAGGTATATGACACAAACATAAATTCAAACAGGTCCAAGTCATAAACATTACATTATAGCGGTACTAAAGTCACTAAACTAACTAAAGATTGTGAAAAACAAGCTAAGTGTAAATGCTAACATACGTACAAGATGACATTATATTTATGAGCAATGAATGAACTGAAAGGTAATTATAGTATAAATAAGAAAAGTTATATCATATTTTTAAGTAGTAGCTCTTTATACTCAAACTACGGAATTCAAAAAAGAGAGTATGGTAGCAGACTAGTAGCAATAGAAGCATAGTATAGATATGAAAATTTATGTAACTCCCCAAAACCCTATAACCTTGTCAGACGACAAAAGACATAAAAATTTCGGCAAAATATACTCTGTATTTTTAACATTTCATAGACATAAATCCCGTCATAACATGAAAATCAAATAATATACTTCCATAACATATATTAAAACCTCATACCTCATTCGTAAACCCAACTACTTAAATATATATTGATTCGTAGAACCAGCTATTTAACCATATCGACCAATACCAGTTAAGTCAAATAACCAATCCTCGAATCAAAAGGACACTATAAATTATATACCAAACTTAAAATGAAAACAACATATACATCACTTCCACTTATATCAGTGTTAAACACCTCTATTAGTTCCAACCAAAAATACCACATGTAAGAACCCATATTCCAAAACAAAACTCATGAATATTCCAACATCCGCATACAATTGTCACATATGAAATGAAAGAAATAAAAGAAAACTACACAAGGACCTTACCTTTCATTAACGGCTAGGTCTCCTGTTGCTGCTCTCCATCTACGTTCCAACATGGAACGCTAAAGCTAGTTCCACACTCGGAGGCATTTTAGTTCCTTATTCCCTTAACAAATCAACTAAAGTAACATATATGCAATTATACAAAATAACTACATTTAACTTTACTTTTACTTTTAACCGAGTTAGTTTCATAAGGTAGACACAATATCAGCTTCGGTAGGGCTCCACTGCATGAAGGAATTTAGACAACTTTTAAAACGGAATAGACTTCAAATTGAGGACTTACCACATTAAAACACCCACACAAAAAAACAAATAAGTTTTATTAATCAAGTTAGAGTGTACCTAGAGATCCTCAACACTTCCAGCATGTTGACAAACTATTTCTGAGTGAAAAGTGATCTCCTTGCTTTGTCTCAGCAATGAAGAGACAAATCCATCTACCCAAACTCTAAAGACCCACAATTGGAATAGGGGTTGAATAGAGGTGAACCTACTCCACACCGATGATTGATAAGCAAGCAGCCAATGATATAGGTATTGTGCCTAAAGAGATTAAGGAAGTTCTCAAGCAGGCTGAGGAAGAGATGCCACCCGAGCTACCGAAGACAACCACCTAAGAGGAGGTAGATCATATGATTGAGTTGGAACCAGGAGCCAACCTGCCAACCAGAAGAATGAAGGCAACTCAAGAAATTACTACATTCAAAATTCATTCAGCCATGCGAAGCACCCCATCGTTTTCAGATGGACAGATTCTCACTTTAAGGTATAATCTGTTTATGGGTTCACATATAAGATGGTGAAATAACCCATACTAGCTACCAAATGATTAATAATAACATTATACAGGCGTATATCACTATTAACAAAAAGGCAACGGACAATATTCAATATTAACGAAGAGGAATTGGACAACATTCAACCCAATACTTACTGAAATAAGTCAAATAACTATATAAATTAGGCAGTCACAATTTAATATTATCCAGAGTAAACTAACATCAGGCCATAGCAGAGCTTTCAAATAACTATAGTAACTCTTACCTCATTGTAATGATACAATGCCTCAAGATAGCCTTTTCTCTTTAGTGCATCTTCTCCTTTAGATTTTGCCTTCAAAAGCACCTCATTACCCTTAAGCTTTATCTGTTTCAAATGTTCAATCTTTTCAAAACAAAATTTCCACTATACATTGACACAAATGAATATGAACTACAAGACAAATAAACATATGTCATTGGTGAATGTCTCTCAGAACTCTAACAAATGCCTTAACATATAAACTGAAGCCTAAGTGAATTGCAAAATGAAGGCCTAATTGCACTGTGCAAATGGAAATGGCTAAATGAAGAAACTAGTAAACTTTGATATGAGAAACAGGGAAGAGTCTGAACGCTGAGATCTGGAGTCGATAGTTTGTGGAAGAGAGAAAAGAGAAAAGTAAGAAAGAAAAATATACCAGTTTCTTAACTTGTTCAGAATGTACATACTCCATTAATCCTGTGATACTCCAGTCTGAACAAGTTGGAATACACAAGGTAACAGGAAAAAGATATTCAACATCTCGATGATACCCATTATGTGCAACAAGTTTTATTAGCTTCAAACCCATCTGTTAACAGTTAACATACAATGGTCAAAGGTCTATAAGTATCACACAATATTTTTAGCTCTTATTATGTATCTCTAGCCCTGCTCAAAGTATCGTTGGAGAAATTATGACCCTAAAAGCTTTTCGATTTACATATTACTACTAACCAAAGTGGATCATATATGAAATTCAGCAAAAACAATAAAAATGAAATTAGAGAAACCCAATGTATATTGAAGGTTCAAGTAGGACAATCTAGATTTTTATATTCCCTTAATGGAGAATGAAATATCATATTCAATTATGTAAACAGATGAACAATTGACTTCAGTATGCAGATGCCTCTCCTGGTTGGTTCCAGTATGCTTGTTGTGTGTGTTGTGTACATAAGAAGTTACAAGGAGACGAGGGATGCATTTATTTTTTATTTTTCATAGGTAAAAATAAATATAAAAAATTAGATCAACACTTTAGCCTGAAACTAATTACTAAAGACCCTAAACCCCTAACACACCCTACAAAAGTCCCAAAAAAGAGCAAAAAAAGCGAAATGAATCCCAAAGTGATTAAGCCAAATAACTATCAACTCTCACAACCCAATATAGCCACAGGTGATAGGTCCAGCGAAAACAATCTACCCTTCTGTCATCCCTCTCCACTACCATCAAAACCCAAATATCGCCGTCCTAACAATCCTCAGCTTCCACCCGTTGACCACATCCATACTTCCTGTTGCGCGATTTCCTTTTTCCTAATTTGACCACTTTCTTCCCCAACACCTCTCACTACTAGAAGTATCTGATGCGTAAGGTCCTTTCTTATTTTTATTTTTTTTTCATTGGTAAAAGTATATGCATTATATTGATGATATGAAAATTTTAAGGATGAGGCACCATATACATCAAGAGAAAAAATAAAAGCAAGTCTATGCTTTATAGAAGAGGAAGTCAGAATAACCTGAATAGCAATGGAATCTAGTTCATTGAAGAAAAGAACACGGTGCGGATCCCCGAGCCTTGTCAAAAATTTCTCAAACATTAGCCTCACTATCTCCAAACCACATTGTGAGCAGCTCAGGACCCTTAACAGTGATGAAGTTTGCTTGACATTCATTTGCAATTGCTTTGGCCAGTAGAGTTTTAGCACATCTAGGGGTCCATAGAAAATAATTCCTTTTGAAGGAGACATACCAAACTTTTCAAACTTCTCAGGATGCTCCATCGGATATTGCACAGTCTACATGGATGGAGGACATGCAAGCATCAAAACAAGCAAAAAGAGAGTGAGAATAGAAAAATAGAATAAGTAAATAGAACAAAACCAACTATGTTCAAAGTTACCTCTTGAAGTTCCCTTTTTACATTGACAAGTCCCCCAATATCCTCCCAACTGACATTAGGTACTTCAACAACCTATTCATCAAATTTCAAGGTATGAGACGACCACTAATTGATATTCTAACAAATAAATTAGCTTAACCGTCAGAAACTAGACTCACTGTTTCACGCAAAGCAAAGGGATATGCTTGCAAGGGTATGAAAATGTGCAAACAGCTTTATGTAAATGCAAATTTGGGAATGGACAATTCAAAGGACTGTTATATTTGAAAATAATGCAAAAACAGGATGTAATGGCAGAAAAATGATTGTAATTATAAAGAAGATAACAAATTCAGAAATTACATTCAAATTCAAAAATAAAAAGCAAAATCAATCAAAATATAACCAACATTGTACCAAACAAAGTAAATATAAATTAAACCACTTTGGTACGTGTTTTGTCCGATTAAGAGATGAAAATGAGATCTGAAAGAAAAATTAAAATCAATTCAACCAAAAAATCAGTAACATCATAAACCCCTAACTCAAAAATTAAAATTTGAAAATTATTGGAGAGAGAAAATCGAAAATTATGATTGTAAACACTAATTCTCTCGCCGGCGTATCCTCTCAAACCATAAGTATGAAAAGGAAGAGCGAATTTAAAGAAGATCATACCTAGAACCCGAGATTTCTCCATTTCCCATAACCAAATGAACAAGAATATAGTGAAGGTGAGAAAGTAGAAAGAACCTTTTGTTGAACACTGAAAAGTTGATGATTTGAGAGCTACCATCTCTGAAACTAGGGATGTCCATTCTGCCCGAAACCCGAAACCCGGAAACCCAAAAAAAACACGACCCGAACCCCACCTGAGCGACAAAACCCGAACCCGAACCCGGACCGAATTAAAGAATAAACCCGTTAAAAGGGTTAAAAATCCCGAACCATATCCTAGGGTAAAATGCCCGACCAAACCCGAACCCGACCCGAACCGGACCATAATTCCCAACAATATTTTCATTTATTATCTATTTATCTTCAACAAACTTTTAGTCTTTTTGCTCATTACTATTTACTTTTGGTCTTCAAGACAAATTACCTTTGATCGCATTACCTTTAAACAACTGAACAAAACCCAATATATTAACTTCGAAAAAAATTTGGTGAGATTCACACCACCACAAGAAACCGAAAACTCCCAAAAAGCCATCAATCTTATTGTCAAATCAATCAGATTCACACCACCACAAAGAAAGTCGAAACTCCCAAAAAACCATCAATCTTATTGAGTTATTGTCTTGGAATTGCTTGCTTTGCTTGGTCTACTTTTCTCTTCTTTTGCTTTTCAAAAAATGCAATCCTTTCGGTGTTTTTGAATCTTTGATGATTTTTACTGGCTTTACGATGTTAAAGTTAAAGTCAAATCCATTAAAAGAATATGGCTTTTGATTAATTAGATGAAAAAAAGTTTTTTTTGAGATCTTGAGATCTAATAACTGAAAATGACGTTCCTCGATGAAGATATTTAATATTCTTTTTATTTCATATATTTCGGGTTTTACCATACCGAAACCCGAACCCGAACCCGAGGGTAGGGTTTGAGAACCCGACCATAAAGAATAGGGCTACCCATTCAAAACCCGTGGGTTTTACCCGTTTGACATCCCTATCTGAAACCGGAGAGTTTTGAGATCTTATGTGGTTTTTTTTTTTTAGTATTTTGTTTTATTTGTTTCCAACAGAAAGTGAGTGTTATAAACTTATAATACCGTGAGAAAATAATTCAATTAGTTTTGTTATATTTACAAACGGAAAAGGATTATGCCTTACGCTTAGATACCGTTAGCAAGCAACTAACGCTTACAAAACGTTGGAAAGCTAAAATTGTGTGCGTTAGTAAATCACCCATATGGTGTAGTGCAAGTTTGATCCTATGTATGCAAAACATGCATTTTTCCATTGGTATGTTGGTGAGGGAATAGAAGAGGGAGAGTTCTCTGAAGCCCATGAGGATCTGGCTGCACTGGAGAAGGATTATGAAGAGGTTGGGGTCGGGTCTGCAAAGGGTGATGAGTATTGAGTGGACAGTCTAGCTTGGTTTTTGTTCTAGTCTTTTGTGTCCTTGGTATGTGATCTATGGTTTCTTTCGGATTTCATAATAATTAGGAACAAAATCCGTGCCTTTGATGTTGGAATGTAACTGGTAATGGTATGTGGTTACACTATATTGCTTGCTTGGTAAAAAATAATAATAATAATGAAAAATTAATTTTTTGAACCAAACAACCCTAACAGTGAAATCAATTTTAGGTTCCCTTGAATATTTACGTGCTACAGTTAGTTAGACTTGTTAATCAATGAGATTGGTGCAATAGCCTTTCTCATTTGTCGGAAAATAGCACGTTCTTTAGAGTTCCTTTAGACTTTGTTTGCTAATTATAGTTCCAAGTTCCCAATTAGTTGCTTTTGATAAAATTTATTCTGATTTGGTCCTCATTTGGACAAATTAAATATATATTATCATTGTTATGAGTGAACTATAATGTTTGTCTATTTATTTTTTTCTGTGTTTACTTGTTGTCTGCATCAAATTTTCATAAACAGATAGTGCTAAAAGCCGGGCTAGTAGGAATAAATGAAATAAAATAACTTTTCTACCCCCCCCCCCCCCCGTATGTGGGCAATATCCTTTTAAAAGACATTGACCCTATTACAATTACTTGTTCTTTGTGTTTACTTTATGTGTTACTTGTAGAATGTCTCAACCGATTCCAAAATAATGGATGAATGAAATCAACAGACTTGGGAGTGTGTATAGGAAGGGGTTTTGATTTTATTCTATTTGCTAGTGGCAAAGACGAAACGTCAACCACGTGTCCTTGCCCATGTAAAAATGTCGAAATAGGAAAAGGTTTGCATATGATATAGTTAGAAAACATTTGATTCATTACGGTATAGAATCAACATATCGTGTATGGGTTTTACATGGTGAGAACCCATATAAGGATCAAATGGTAAACCGAGTTGAAGAAGAAAATAATGAGGAAGGACTAGGGATAGGGAATTTTGTTGATGTTGCTTATGTCAATGGGATTATGAGCTACACTCTCAATTAAACCGAGGTAATTTTGTTCTTCACTTTTTTGAGTTTCCAAAAGTTGGAACTTTTATTTTTCAGTTTATATTAACAATTTTGTGATGTTTTGATTTAATAGGTTGAGTCTCGTTGGAATTTATCTTCAAATGTTGAATCTTTCTTACTGCTTCTCCAAGGCAAGCTTCAGGTCTATATGCAGACATTATAACTTGGGAACAATAATGAAATCTTATCTTCAGGTGTTTGAATATCCTTCCAAGTACAGACCTATAGGTGCACTTCTATTCAGATGTAGGCAGGCTTCAAGACTAGGTCTGACCTTGTTTATTCGTGTATCAGGAATGTGCTGCTGTGAGACAAATTAAAATGCGTTGCTGTGAGACTAGGTCTGACTTAAAAATGTTTTACTGTTATTATTTTATGACATCATTAGGTTGTCTCACTTTGAAATGGACTTAAACTATGTCAGGATGCAGGAGTCACTTGGTGATAAAGATCTCACACCATTGACCGACCCTTGATACAACTGAGCAGTAATTTAAACACTAGTCCAAGACTCCAAATTCGTGTTTCTTTTCAAGTAGTATCTCTTTTGTGTGAATTGACATTCTATTTACTTATTTGAAATAGGGTAATAAAATATACGATGTTTGTCCTGAATGGACTCTATTCTACAGGTAATGTGATAATTTCTCACGAGCCCATTATACTGGCTATGGGCTCTGAGCCTCTGACCACTCTTAGGCTATGGGCAAGAGATAAAAAATGTACGGTCTAATGAAAAGCTTTAGAGGAAGCTTCCTGTGAGGAGAAGTGGAGTAAGTTGTCTTGCAATAACTTGCCTTCAACAGATCGAGGTGAATACATACATCCATTTGTAATCAAGTTTATAGTTTACATCCATTTTTGTTATTTTTCCTACCTTATAGACTTTTTAGAAGCTTGTGTAGCATTTGACTAGTAGCATAATAGCCTCAATGTGGAGTGCTTGTAACATGCAAGTTACAGCTTGTAGTCAATTGGCTTATTTGGCAGCACTTTAAGATAAAGGTAAATATTATTCTTATTGCTTTTACATGGCTGTTCAAGCTCATCCACATCATTTGGTTGGCTTCTCTTTATTTGGTGGTGCTTAACAAGATTGGATGGGCTGTGGTGGTAGATTTAATGAGTTATCTTCTTCTTCTCAATAACTATAACAATATATAGAAATGTTTCAGTTCTAGCAGAGACATAATCAGTTTTTAGGACAAGTAGGTTGTTGATCCTACAAATAGTGATAGTTACAAATATAGTGATGTTCTTTCAATGGGGTTTTCTTAATCTTTATTAGCAAATTAGCATTGTGTTTTTGAGTTTTGTACTTTAATTTTCTTGATCTAGCTATTGAAATATATATTAGGGATAAATTCTGACAAGCCTTTATCCCTCTTTGTGAAATTTATTTTCATTTTCAAGTACAGAAGGCTTGTATCTGGTAATATTATACAATGTTTGTTTTTGTATCTTTTTCTTTTATTCACTTTGGTCCAAGAATAAATCTATTCAAGGGTCTCGTTGTATATTTGAAGTGATACATCTCTTTTTGGTGATGTATTGGAACGTAGATGGAGAGCAGCAATAGGAGACCTAGCAGTTAATGAAAGGTAAGGTCTTCGTGTGGTTTTCTTTCGTTTCATATGTCACAAGTGTATGCGGATGTTGGAATATTCATGAGTTTTGTTTTGGAATATGGGTTCTTACATATGAGTAGTGTGAATGTATGGTGTATATATATTCGAAGTGTGGTATCTCTGGTTGGAACTAATAGAGATATATAACACTGATATAAGTGGAAGTGATGTATATGTATGTTGTTTTCATTTTAATTTTGGTATATAATTTATAGTGTCCTTTTGATTCGAGGATTGGTTATTTGACTTAACTGACATTGGTCGAGATGGTTAAGTAGCTGGTTCTACGAATCAATATATATTTGAGTAGTAGTTGGGTTTACGACCGAGGTCTGAGGTTTTAATATATGTTATGAAAATATATTATTTGATTTTCAAGTTATGACAGGATTTATGTCTATGAAATGTTAAAAATACAGAGGAGATTATGCTGAAATTTTGATGTCTTTCGTCAAGGTGTCTGACAAGGTTATAGGGTTTTGGGGCAGTACATAAACTTTCATGTCTATACTATGCTTCTATTGCTACTAGTCTGCTACCATACTCTTTTTTTTGAATTATATAGTTTGAGTATAAGGAGATACTACTTAAGAATAATATATATATCTATACATATTTGTTTTCTACTACCTGACTCCCTTTTATTTATTTCTATTGGTGTATACGATAAAAGAAACTTTTCTGATGATACCATTCCAAAGTCATCCCCTGATGCTTGCAACTATTGAAGGTGGGAGTTATGTACAAATGACATGAGAGCTTGAGTTTAAGGACAAGTCCCATTGATTTGGAAAACAATGTGTATTTCATTCGTGGCAAATTCTATTTATGAAAAAACGTTTTGGTGATGTTATTTTCATAAAAGATTATGTGATTGGATGTACTTGTAAGATTTCTTGTTTATGTTATAGACGATTGTAGAATATGCAATAAGGGGGGCATCTTTATGCAGGTTCAATAGTCTCCCAAAGTTTTCTAACGGTGGAAAACCGTAACTAAACTTTGTAATAAATAACACTTACGAAGCAACAAAACCGTTACCAAAACGTTACAAATTCTATAAATTAGTAACACAAAAAATGTTACTAACTTTATAAAACCGTTGCTATTGTTAGAAAAGAAAAAAGTAACACAAAAAAGCGTTACTAATTCTATAAAACAATTACTATTGTTAGAAAAGAGTAACGGTAAAAAAACGTTACTAACCCTATCAAACCGTTACTATTGTTAGAAAAGAGAAACACAATTAAGCAAAGAAAACCGTTAGCAAATATTTTCAGTTACGGAAAAAACCGTTACAATAAATAATTATGTAACGGTTTTAAACCGTTACGAATAGTAATAACGAATTAGAAACGCCAAAATGTGACGCAAAAAAACCGTTACAAATATTTTTAGTAACGGTTTCTGACCGTTAGGAATGTCCTGTTTTGGTATAGTATGTTCGAATACCAATATTAAGACGATTAAAAAAATTTGGAAGTTAGGAATAGATGTTGGGAATCACCAATTTCTCTGGAAAGCATATGTACGAGGTCTATCTACTGGTGATCAAGCATGGAAACACAAGTTCAAAAGGGATCATTCATGCAAGCTATGCTGGAAAAAGATGGAGTCTCATTCCCATCTATTCATCCAATATGACTAGGCTAGACAAATATGGTTTGGATCTCAAATCAGGCTTCTATAGATGTTTACAAATAATGGTATATTTGAAGTAATTGATTAAGTAGTTTGTGAAATGGTGTACAAAGAAAGAAGAACCATAACTGCAAATACACTTGGTATTATGCTATTGTGCTGCTGAATGAAATATGGCTAAGCAGGAATGTACTGTGGTTTGAGAGGATAACTTCACAAAATCACGTGATCTATGAGAAGGTTGGGAGAAGAGCAACTAATGCGACTAGTGCTTTTCAATCATAAACATGACAATACGAAGTGCAGAACTATGAGACTGGACTAAAATTTAATCTTGTCTTGAATATAATAGGCTAGGTTACATATAATGATTGGAATAAAACATTCTTTGATGGTGCCTATGACAGGAGTATTGGAAAAGGATCGACTGCTGCTATATGTCAGGACAAGGATGGGAAACTGCTGGGTGTAGTCTATATGAACTTCATGACTACAAGTGTTTTGGAATCGGAATGTATTGGAGCTGAGATAGCTACTAGACTTCTCAAAGTTTGGGATTTTGGGGGACATCCAGGGCCGGCTCTGAGATTTGATAAATCCAAAACCAAATTCCATTAAAAAGGACTAAGTAACCTATTGTTTAATTTCAAAAATATTTTAAATTTCCAAAATTATTTAGTGTATTGGTTTTAAAATTTCTCTTTTTGTGAAACTGAAATTTTTGTATCCATATCATTTGATATATAACTAGATAAACCCCGACCCAGCTGAGATAGCTACTAGACTTCTCAAAGACCTTAAGCTGGACCATATGCTCATTTTGGGGGACATCAAGTACCTTATGCAAATGTTAAGGAGCAAAGGACTTAGCAAGAGCTTGTTGGCAATTTCAGGCATAGAACAAAGTATCATGATATGAGGATATATCAAAACCCAAAATGCCGATATATCACTCAATGTGTTGATATTTTACATATGAGTATTTGTAAAAATTGACGATATATCACAATATATTGTAAATATCGACGATAACATAAATATCGCTCATACTTATTAAAACACCAACATGTAAAAAATAAAAAATAAAAAATCCAAAGAATCTGAAATGTCTTCAGAAGGATTTATTTGGGAAAAGATATGTTATAAGAAAGTGATTGGTTCACAAAAGGAAATAAAGAAAAGGAACTAAAAGGAAAGTTTTAAATGATTAGCATATGCGAATTGATTGGATCTGATTTTTTGAATGAAAGATAAAAAGGAAAAAATGATTGAATCTTACAATCCCATATCTAAACTTAAAGAAACACGAAAAACATAAAATTGAGAGTGAGACGATGGGTTCAATAAAACAATATCTCTTCAACCACAAACTCCAACTTTCTTCTCATTTTAATAAAAGATGGTGAAATTTTGACTTTTTGACTTTATTGAGGAAGATTATTCGTTAAGTATATGAATTGAGGGCTTTGAAACTTTAAGGTGCAAGTGTTGATGAAGAAGAGAATTTGTGTTCTCAAATGTAAATGTTAGGATAAAAAAGAACTGGAAATATTGTTATATTTTTGAAATATCATTATATCAGGTAGGGGTGTGCACGGGTCGGGTTTGGGCTAAAACTGACTACCGAACCGATTCTATCGGTTTATGTGATACAGTAATTGACCCGACCCGACCCTAAGGACTTAACCAAACTGAAACCGACCCAACCAGTTCTTCACCCAACAGATATCCGATCTGAACCTACTATGTTACAAAATAATGCCTCTTTCATCAAATCACCAATCCTCCAATCACCATTTTATAACTCCACTAGAAATTTAATTACCAAAGCCAGATATTGAGCTCTACAATAAAAAAACAATTCGCAAATCAAACCAATTAAAAAACCGAATCTGAAGATTTAATTGAAGCAAAACCAATAAATTGAAAGTGAATCAGCAAACCGAATAACCCTTCTTAACACAAACTATAACTTGAAAAAACAACGAATTAAATATACTAATTCCATCTGAAATTAGTAGTTCTTTTTGAATCAACAGAAGATGTTGATGGGTCTTTTGACATTATTATCTATCAGCAAGTAGGTGGGGTACTTTTTAGAGCCAAGGACGTGGGTACGAGATATCCTTTATGACCTTTTCCTTCCACTTCTAGCTTTGATACTGTTTGTTTCAGACAACCCAAAAAAACACAAGTACCAAAACAAAGCTTATGGAGAAGAAGAGAAAACATATAGATCTGGAGAGGTGAAAGTCCACCAATACACTTGTTTTTTGGTTTTCCGATAAAAAGTCCACTTGCCAGACTTTGTCTACAATAGCTGGGACGTGGGACTATGAGACAATAAAGAACTTTGATTTTGTAAAACACAAATATCACTAATGGAGACAAATTTTAAGTTAAATTAAAGTATAGTGGGTCGGGTTGGTTATTTTCGGTTATCACAAATATTAACCGACCACCGAACCGACTTAATCGGTTTTGCATTATTTCAAACTGATCCGAACCGACTTAAATGGATAACCGACCCAAATGGCACAATTTGGTTCGGGTCGATCGGTTTTGTCGGATCTGTCGGATTTTTGCCTACCCCTAATATCAGGAATATGTTGCAATATTTGTAGATATTTCGTTGACAATTACAATTGAGTCATTTGAATGTATCGAACTCATATTCTTGATATCCTCATATGCTTTTCTAAAATCTCGATACATATTGCGATATATGATATTTTGTACTATGATTCCAGGATTCTATTGTGAAGAGTGCCAATCTGTCTTTTTCTGCTGGTCTGAACTCCAGTTTTATTTGATCAGACGAGATGACAATGTTAAAGCTCATGAATTATGTAAATGGGCTATGAAATATGCAGGTAGTGGGTCCTCACCTATGTGGGTCTATGACTCTGTAAAACCTTTATCAGCTAGTTAATATGAGCAGGGTTATTTTTTTTTTTTATATATATATAGATTCTGAATTTAGATTTCAAAAACGCTACAAATTGTGCCGCAATTATGTATTGCAAAACCAATCCTCTTAAGCCATAGTTTGTGATTTTGAACATAATTTCATAATTCCGTCCATTATCTCAGTTTTTAAACAAATCGCAACGGTGTCATCAAAATACAATATGGCTTGAAAAAATATAAATTTCAAAATTTAGCTGGAACATGGAGGAATTACAATTTTTTTGGACTGTTGAATACCGGCAGTTCTAAAAGCCTAAACTATGCCTAAGCACATATTCATTGGAGCCAACTGCCATCACATTGTTGGCAACCGCTTCTAACACTAAAAAACCAAATGTGAACTTAGATAGTTATTAACACTTCAACCTCTTTTTTCACTAGATATAAGCATTTTTATTTCTTTTGGCCTGGATTGGCAAGCCTGTTGTTTTAGATGATATCAGTAAATAATTATGGCTAAGTTCGAACTTTGGACATTTAGTATCATCACCGAAACGTTTTATTACACTACAAGGGATATATGTTAATTTTTATTTCTTTTGGGGGCCTGTTGTTTTAGATGACAATTAACCAAGTTCGAACTTTGGACATTTAATCGAACAAATATATGTTTTTTTTTTTTATAATCACCTAATATTAAACTATTTTTCTTGTTTATATTAAAGACCCTTCATGGATGGATTTTGCATTAGCCTAGTGAAAAATTGATCGTGGTTTTAAAATTGAGATATTGAATTTAATTTATTCTCTTGCAACATTTTGATAAATATACATAATATAAAGAATATATACAAATTATATACAATACATACTTAATTGGGGCGGGGTCGGATAAAGGACTTAAATTTCCGTACCCGCCCCATACCCGTTTGGAAGGAGTCAGAGATTCCCCATACCTGCCTTTATCCCCATTTAGCACACCCCATACCCACCCCATTAGAGTCGGGTCTCCATGGATATCTCTAGGGGTGCCAACGGGTCGATTTTGGGTCGGGTCTTAGTGGTTTCAGTTTGGGTTTTACTATTTGAGGTTTTATCGGTTTCGGTTCTCAATGGTTTTAGTATGAGAATTATAAAACCCAACCCAAAACCATAAAACCTATGGGTTTTTATCGGTTTCGGGTCTAATTCGGGTATTTATTATTTATCATGATTATTAAACAATTTCAATCATTTAAATACTAAAACTTACATTTTTTTTTTTTTTATTTTCCTACACGATAATATTTTATATATAATTAGTGATGTATCAACAATCATATTTACATCAATTTATGAATATGTATCAATCATACACGTTAAAATATTTACTATTAATGTGATAATTTAAACCTTTGATATAGAAATTAAAATAATCAAATATCTAACTTTATAATTTTGATTTTTTTTTACGTACATACACATATATATTTGTTTCCTTGTATTAACTCGATCGTGTACACGTGCAATCACATATATTTGTTACATTGATATATTTTATGTGCATACACATATATTTGTACATGTGTTTTAACTCGCATTTTAAATCGAACATGCGAGTACATGCATCTTACAATTACATCTCATCACTAATTTTTAACATGAATACTATATATTGGTTTATAATAAGTGTGTGTACCACAATATATCAAGTATGTGTATCCTATTTAAATATACACGTGCATAAGTTAATAATATAAAATGTATTAGTTAATTCATAATATACACGTTGACATTATTATTAACAATCTATGATACACTTGTTTAACGTATAATTATAAAATATATATTTAACAACACACATTCACTATTATGCTATATATATTTAATAGACTTTTACACGTAAAAAATATATTTTATATTATGATATATGAGTTTGATTATCTTAAATGTAATATAATATTAAATTTTATATATCGAAATCATAATAATCGATCGGTTTCGGTTTCGGTTCGGATACCTACGGGTTTTTTACTATTCGGTTCAACGGTTTCGATTTTTTATCGGTTCGGTTTTTAATGACCCATTTTAAATGGGTCTAATTTTTTAAGACCCAAAACCCAAACATTAAGTTTTGGTTCGGTTTTAGATAATCGGGTACCCATTGGCACCCCTAGATATCCCCATCCCATGGATAATATTTACATCCATGTTTACTACTAAGCTAGCTGGCTTTGTATAAAGTCCTCTTTTACCCACCCATCCAATGTGGCCATAACAATATTTTTGTTTACAAAGATCAAAATGAATCAAAATAACATCTCATAAAAATAAATGTTATAATTAACTATTTAATGGTTTTTGTTATGTTAGCTGGTCTTAAACTATATTGTATTGTGCAGCGTTGCATGTTGGGTCATAGGTTGTGGGGCTCATTTTCAGAAATAAATAAATAAATAAATAAAATAATGCAAACGGTTTTGTTTGATTTTGGAAGGGGAAAAAAAAAATATTAAAAAAAAAAAAGGTGCGGACGAAGGTAGCACGACTCATCGGCTAGCTTTTCCAGGCTGCATTATAAAGTAGTACGTAACTACGTATAGACATGCCGTCGTGCTATTAACCGAAAAAGAAACAAAAATTTGTAGAGATGGCGAGGTGTTGATCCTCGTACCACAAGAAGCATTCCTTCTTGCTCTACCGTTTGAGCAACATCTCCAATTTATATTTAAACAATCAATTACATTTTAAAAAGATAATATAATGCCAATTACTTGGGAAACAAAAGGATTGCCAGAGGCACATGGGCCGGACTACCACTTTACCCAGTATGGTCTATTGAAGGAAAATATGCATGAAATCACATTTGAAACTCCATTAAAAGAGGCTCATCTGGTTGTATTCTATTTGGAGTTCCGGAAACCACGCGCATGCCAAATTTAAAGTTAAAGTAATTGGGCTGAGAGCCCAATTTTCTCAAATATTTTCATCCTAAGGCTATTTCAATTTTAATTTTGTTATAAGTTCCAGGTAAATTTAAATTTGCATATGAAAAAAAAAAAAAACGATGAAAAACTATATGTAAATTTATATTTTCATGTCAATTTAAATTTACATTTGAAAAGAAAACTATGTGTTGGGGCAAAAAATTAACCCGACGTTTCCGATGTAATGGTGCTTCCGGAAGCTTGAAAGAGACGTGATTAGGTATTTTGGAAGAAGAGAGATTGCACCAATGTTCTGGTTGACTACGTACCTAGTAAGGAATCCGAGATCAAGTCTCTTCAAAACGTAGTTCTGGAGATTGCAGAAGTCTCCGTATATATAACAATATCCAGCCTTGACGGCCAAGAAAGTGATTCTCGTAGATTACCTTCCTCGATGAATTCTAGTATAATCCTATCTAAAATAGGATAATTCTCCAAGATTTCATTCTATCCTTATGCAAATATCTTATCGGATTGCACTATGATTCATCGCCTCTGCGGATTGGGTTATTGGATTAGACTCATCCGGACGGACTGGATCCACGAACTTGGGCCACCCGGATGGGCCCTGGACCTGTTGTGAACTCTAACGGATTAGAGGACCGGATGATCTATAAGTATTTATTTGACAGCCACCCAACTAATCCGTCGCTGGTCACACTCCCGCCGGTAAGGGTGGAATTTGAGCCGAGGGCTCGGAGCTCGGCTTGGGCTTGGCTCGAGCTCACTCGTTTACTATATGAGCCGAGCTCGAGCTCAAATAAAAGCTTGTGTAACAAATGAGCTTAATGAAGCTCGGCTCGTTTAGTTCAAATAGCATATTTATAGTGTAAAAAATAACCGGGGCTCGAGCTCGGCATGGCTTGGCTCGTTTAAGTTCGGCTCGAGCTCTCTCGTTTACTATATGAGCCGAGCTCGAGCTCAATTTAAAGCTCGTGTAATTAGCGAGCCGAGCTTGAGCATGGTAAAACTCGGCTTGTTTAGCTCGAATTCCACCCTTAACTCCCGGTCCATGGCCCGAATACATTCTAGACCGAAAATATAATATAGGGTACACACATTGCCCCCTCTTCAACATTATGTAAATTTATATTTTGATATATAAATTTATATTTTCATATGCAAATTTAAATTTACATAGGACTTATGGCGAAATTAAAATTGAAAAATGTGTCATTGAGCCAAAATTATAAGTAAAAAATGATGACGTGTTTGGGACTTATGGCGAAATGAAAAATCAATGTGGATTTATTGCGAAATTATTATTGGGCTTTGTCCTTGGGCCGTAAACTCTGTTTAAAGTTTAGGGAGTTGGGCATATTTATCATAAAGACACCAAGTATGTTTTATACTTAGAACTTCTTTAGGAGAGCTACCAAAAAAATACCAAAATTTTGAACAAAAAAACCAAACAACTTTAGGAGCAATATCAAAATTTCACCAAGCAACTACACGGTTTTACTAAAACCGCGCCACTAAAGCCCAACTGACAAGCCCAAGCCTACGCGCTTTCAAAAACCGCTGGTGTTCGTAACACCGCGTGTTACTTCTATATAAACAGTTCCAAAGCTGCGCGGTTCAGTCACTTTCACCTCTTCTCACAATTATAAAATCCTTTCCTTAGTTAAAAAAAAAAATAAAAACCTACCTATACTCTTGAAATTTTATATGGATCCTTTTGAACCTTTCGACGGTGATGATTGACAGTACACACATGACATTGGCGATGGGGGAGAAGCACCCGAGGAAGTACAATACGGTGGGGGAGAAGAACCCGAGGATGTCGCGCCGACTGATAGACATCCGTATGTACTGGAGTATCAGATGAACGACTTCAATTGTCAATTTGCACATGGAGAAGCAATTAATATGGAAGTTGTGTCTTCTACACATGATACAAAACACGTGTCGAGTGCAGTGGCTAATACTCAGGTAATTAATTAGTTTTGATTAAATATTTTGAATATTAATTAGTTGAGTTGGACCAATTAATTATTTATCTTATACCCATTATTTTTTTTTCATAAAATCAGCATGTTATTGACTAACGAGTTAGATCGGCTTTACATGGTGTTAGAGAGTGGTGGAAGGTTATTAAAAGTTTGGATGAGTTTGTACATATTAGAGATAGTATTTTGTATACACCTTTGGGTCTTTTGGTTGATGTAGATTATGAGAAGGCTGATTAGGTAGTGGTCATAGCTTTAGTAGAAAGATGGTGGAGTAAAACTCATACATTTCATTTCCCTTGTGCGGAGTTAGGGTTCACACCACTAGACTTCACTATGATTTCCGGGTTGAGTATCGGTATAGGCCAACCAATACCTTTTCATACAAATTATGAGAATATGGATAATATGCTTATGAGTTTTCTTCGTTTGGGTGCGGATGTTTATGATTCTTATGGTATTAAGCTATCTCATATTAAGATCAAGATATATGGACCCCTCTTAGATCCCCGATACCCGAGTTAGCTTTTTGATTGTTTTACCTGGTAGTGAGGGTGTTGATGTATATGTTAGGGCTTTTTTTATATTTTTTATTGGGCATGTTCTGTTTCCCAATGATCATTCTACAGTACGACTGGGATATTATGCTTACGTATCTGATTTCACTACACCATAATAGGATATTTGCAACACGCGCACCTTCTTTGCTTTGCAACGGTTATTTACTGTTAGTAAGTTTGTAAAGCGTTACTTTATTTTGATGAATTTATGGAATTAACTGCTAACGCTTGAAAATCGTTTGAAAAGTGTTACAAATCCAAAAAACCAAAACAACATCGAAATTTCGAAAAGAACGCGCTCGGTATATAAAAAACCTCTCTTTCTCTCTCACAGCCGCTAGGTTAGGGTTTTCTTATGGTGACCCTTGTCCCTCTTTCTCTCCTTCAACCCTCGGTGAAATCTCCATTCTCAGAATGCTTTCTCTAGATCCCTCCGTCGTCAGGTATAAATAATCAATCTTTATTTAATTAGGCTTGTTTTATTTATTATTATTAGGGTTTAATTAGTTTTATTTTTTTGTTCAAATTAGATTGTTGGATGTTAAACAAGCACAGAATAAAGAAGGGAAAACTGTTCTGTATCTTGTTTTTGAATACATGGACACTGATTTGAAGAAGTTTATGCGGAGTTTTCGTAATAAGGGGAGATTTGCATGTTTAGATCAAAACTCAACATGAGTTCAGATCGTTCACTTGACTAATGATCTGTTAATCGATTTCACTTGTTGTGGATTTCATTTCTAGTTGTTTTTCACTTCATAACTGAGTGTTTTTCAGTTTTCATCGTTAATTGGAGTGAAACTTGTGTTTGATTAACTTCAGATCTGAGAATATTTGTTGATTGTTCTCAATGAAACAGAAACAATACTATTTCAACCTAATTTTGACATTTCTGTTTGTTTGTAGTGATTTCACAAGGAATCAATGCTGGAGATGTTAAGAAGCTTCAAGATGCAGGTATCTACACCTGCAATGGCTTGATGATGCAAACTAAGAAGGTGAAACTACTTCACCTCGAATTTGCTGTTATTGTTGAAGTTTTGTGCCTTTTATGATAATTTAGAGATGGGTAGAGAGCTCAAATGCCCAATATGGTAATAATTATCTATGCAATAGACTTTTCAATTTTCTCTCAAATATTTTTTTCTTGAATCTTGGGATATTCTTTTTTCTGTTGCAGTTTAAGTCTATTGAAATTGGCAGTATCGTTAACATGCAACAATGTCTTCTGCAAGTAAGTAGAAACAATCATTTTTTTTTTTTTTTTTTTTTTTTCTGTTTGTTTTAATTTTCTTTCCTACTGTTTTCAGTTTATGCATTACGGAATCCATGAAGTCAGATTCGCATTGTCCAGTGTGTAAAGTTTCGTATCGGCGAAGGGGTCAGTCTTTTTCGTCAGTTTTTATAATTTACACTTTAGCTTTGATTAGGTTAACATAACCCAGAATGAAATTTTGTGCTTTGATACATGCATCACAGTATTAGAAAATTGGAATGAATCTAAAAGATGGACTTTACACTTATAATGTGATTCACTCTTTTAATGTTTGGACTCGAGACAGCTTCTCAAAACTTAGTCAACCTACTTAATGACATTATGCATTTATGCCTATGTTGATATACCACCTGTTAGAAAGGTCATTGCTGTTGATATATAGTTAAACAAATGCCTTACACAAAATCTTCGAGTTTTGCTAAAGGATGTGTGGTAAACCATTTTGCAGAGTAAGTGGATTTTAAAGGAGATAAGGGTTAGAAGAAAGTTGAATGATTTCTTTTTAGTTTTATACGAACAACACTTAGAATTTTACACAGCCGTATTTACAGTAAAAGTAGCTCTGATTTGTTCTATATTTTGACTCATGTATTGCAAATTGCATTAAGATATTTAGTTTAAGTTTTTCTTTGAAAAATAAGTGAAGTATCTTCTCATTTAATTGTCCTTTCAGTTATCTATCATAAGAAATTGAAGCAAAAATATTATTTTATTTTGGTTACAGTTTCTTTATAACCCAGTAACCCATATACAGAAGGAGGAAAACACGAAATCCAATTTTAGACACGTAGTGCTTGGTAGTTTAGAGGTATAGGATAGGGGATAAAAGTTTTAGTGTCTAGTCCTCACTTGGAATGGGCTTGTTGTTTTCATCCCTATGAGTAATATGTACTGAAATGTTATTCCTTATAAAAAACTTATGATAAGTTATTCAAATTGGAATGGAGCAGAAAACTTGAACATATGGTAAACATCAAGTTCTTTAACTTTTTACGATATATTCTTGTTTTCTAATTTTGGTTATTTGAACAGGTTTCTTCATTCTAGGTAATAAGATCTGTAACTGAGGCCATGGCTGGGGTGCTTGTCCAACCACCTGTCCCATGTTGCAACTTGTTTCCTCTTCACCTAAGATCTCAGAGATGATAAGAGCTCCTAGAGTAGTATCAGTCACTCTCTTAAGGATCAAGAGAGTGGCTTGATTTGGAGAGTACCCCTCGGGGTTTGGGCCTACCTATGCCATCAAAGCAGATGAATCAAGTTCTGGTTTAACTGATAATGTCCAAGAACAAGGAACAGTGTTTGATGACTATAAAAAGGTTCCCCATATCAAAGCAGGCCTTTATCATGCAATACAAGGTATAACCATCTGGAACTTTAAGATATAAGCTTTTGATCTGTCCTACCTTCTCCTTTTTATACTGCAACCTTGTAGCAGCACATTTGAGTGGTAATTCTAGTAAATTGTACTGAATAAACATTTGCAAAGGCATTAACAGAGGCATATTTGGAGTCCCATCTGCAAAAAAATCCGAGATTGAAGATCTAGTCAAGTTGTTAGAGTCTCAAAACCCAACTCCTCATCCTACAGAAAATCTGGATAAGGTAAAAGATGTTGTAAATAAATTTTACTGACCACAAGATCAGTTGGGTAATTACTCTATTTAAATGGAAGGTTGGTGGGTGCTGGAAGCTTATCTACAACACAATTACAATCCTGGGATCGAAGAGAACAAAGCTTGGCTTGCGGGATTTCATCACTTTAGGCAATTTCTTCCAAACTATCGACATCAATAAGGTATTTAGTAGTCACTAAGTTCTTGTAAGTTCCATTCAACAAAGACATAAAACTTGATTTGTAAACTTGTAATATTCGGTAGATTTTTCTGTTTCTTATAATTAATTTATTATTTATTATATATTATTTTAATGTTTTTAAAGTTTGCCTACATTATTTTAATGTAATGTGTTATAACAAGAGCAATCTATCTTTTATACTCAACCACTCCATTGACATGTCAGTGGTGAAGGTTCACTCGCTTCTGGATCTGCTGATTGCACAGTCAAGTTATGGGATGTCACTGCAAGCACAAAGGCACCAAAGCTGGATGAGAAGTAAGTCAAATACAACAAATATACATTGTAATACATCTAGTTTATATGTTTCAGCCTTGTTTGTTAAGAAACATTTTCAGCTGATTCAATTAAATATGATTGGCAGAGTGGGTTATACAAACAGATTAAGATCCCTGAAAACTCTACCAACCAAGTGTAGTCCTGTTTACACAGAGCAGGTAAATATGCGTATATACCCTTGTTCTACAGATATATCCTTGTTCTACATATATATTATTGTTCATATACAATTAGAAGAGTGATAATCAAATATCATTTGTGGTTCTGGGTGCAGTTCTCTCGAAGAAATCTTTTGTTTGCAGCTGGAGTGCTCTCCTGAAGTTGATGAAGTTCAATGTGTTGCAACTGCTCTCCCGAAGTTCATGAAGTTCAATGTGTTACAACAGGAAATTACCCACGTAATCTCTTAAATCATCCGTCCTGTTACCACCACATTTCCTTTCTTTACATCGGTGTTCTCTTGGCTGGTTTTCTTCTCTAATATATGGGTTTGCACTACTAGTTTTATTCTTTTTTACGATGAATGATGTAGCGCCTAAATTCTTATCTTATATGTTAACAATTTTGACCGAAAGAGACCCTAAGATTTATCAGTGTGAAAAATGAATGCCTAGAGTGACTTTTTTAATTAAATTTTTTCCATCTCTCAAAATCATAGGTTACAAGTTATGTGTTTAAATTTTTTCCATCTCTCGAAAACATGTTGTAAAGCGTTACTTTATTTGGGTGAATTTTAGGAATTAATTGCTAAAACTTAAAAATGGTTCGAGAATTGTTACACTATACCATGAGTTTATCCTCACAAATATTTGTTAACCTTTTCTTAATTCGGAAATACGGTCTCGATGACAATACAGTGGATTTTATTGGTCATGCTTTGGCACTTTATAGAGATGACCGTTACCTTGATGAACCTGCACTTAATACACTTGATACCTACATTATCTAAGATGAATTTCCTTTTTCCAGAGAAAGATTGCTGGTCTCCATCTGAACACATCTATTGGATCAACTGATATTACTAACATGTGGGAACCTTTGGAAGAAGGCCTTCTTCCGTAAGGAGCAATTTTTGTTTGTGCTTTGTTGTTCCCTTGAGAAACAAGCATTTTGTCACTGAAATGATATCTTACAAATACATTGTCTTTTTTTTTTTTTTTTTTTTTTATCCTTTTTTCAGCCTAGAAACTACACGTCATGTTTTAATGATTACAATTACGTTATCTATGAAGGAGTTGGATGCATCTTCCATAGGGTAAATGACTAAAACTTTCGGAACTCTATTTTATGTGGGACTTTGGCACTCTTGAGCCTCTTTTTCCCTCGGTGATAAATTTGAAGATGGGGCACTCGAACGTGTGGAATTCTCATCCTAAGACCTACGGTCCCGGTTCTCGCACTTGGTAATACTTTTTCTACTTCATAGTATACAGACTATAATTAGTTTAGGGATCGAATCATTATTATTTATTGTGATTTGTGTTGTAATACTATCTTGCATTTGAAATCATGTAAATCCTATAAAGGGATTGGTACTGATGTTAATAATTTGCTAAGAATTATTACTAAAAAATGTAAACACCTCTTACTTTTATGTACTCGAGAGGCAGACACCACCCATGTTCAAACAATGAATGTATAGGCTTTTAGTGTATGTACACTGCATCTCACAGACACCACACCAAAAACAATTATACATGTTCAAACAATGAATGTATAGGCTTTTAGTGTATGTACACTGCATCTCACAGCCAATCACAGTGTTTGATGCAAAACTTTATCTGTTGATTCAGGGGAAGATAAAACCATGTTCCTCTACTTTCTTCATTGAATTGCATTATGTCAATTTATGTCTATGGTTCATCCTTTTGTGGAGAACATGCTCTCATTTTTTATTTTTTATTGACTTGAAGCCTTGAATTTTGTGCAACTGAGTTTGTGGAAACCCCCATGGGTTGATCTGCAAGTATGGTCTCATGTGTTGCAGGCAGTGCTTCCAAAGCAATGCCTAGGAAATTGGCTTTATCAAGGTATGTTTTTAGTTGACACTAATGGGTTTTGGTCTTTTAGACCAAAAGAAAGAAAGTGGATTATTAAATTAGGGACATGATTTCCTTTCTCTCCAAGGCTATTGAATTAATAAGATGCATATTATGATTTGTTGTTATTGTTTGCACTTTTTCAGTATCGCTAAAGGGTGGAGTCGGCGTGTTGTGCTGGTGGAGATTGTTGTGATGAAGACATGTTTTTTTTGTGGTGAATTAGGACCGTAATAGACGATAAAAAATTTGATTTCAGTTGATTCAGTATGTTTAAATCTGTTGGAGCAAGATTTATATGACAATCAGTTGTACTGAAGATTCTTAGTAATTCTAGTTTATCATGATTACTGTTCCCATCTTTATTTGGTATTACTTGATGTTTCGTCTGGTGTATCTTGATTTGAATGTTTGCTTGGAATCAGATGGGATTTCTCTGGGTTCATCTGCTGATACTTACTGGCCCTTTGATTCAGGGAGTGATATCGGTGTAGTAGATTCGTTTTAAGCTGTGGCTAGCTCCATAAACCGATAGTCCCTCAGCCTTTGCCTCTTTGGCTCCAGCATATATTTATAATTGTGCTGACACAATGTTAGCGTTCTCTCACCTTGGTTGGGGCAGGTTTAGCTAGTTGCTACAAAATATGATTTTTTTTTATTATTTGCAACCCCCATCAGCAACGATTCATAATTGTTACAAATTTAAAAACATTGCTAAAATTTTGTACCAAACAGGCATAAATAAGCATTACAAATAATATTTGCAACGCTTAAAAACCGTTGGAAATTTCTGTTTGCAATGTCTAATACTAGAAATTGGGCTCTAGACACTTTCTTTAGTGTCTTTTTTGTCTAGAGAAAGACCAATATTATCTTTTGATTCTACTACAATTTTAACATGTCACTTTTTTGGGTGTATTAACTGTTTTTAAAACTTTTATTTTTCCTTTTACCCTTTCATTTGTAATCGCAAGATTTCTTCCACAAATAAATAATAATCAAATTCTAATGTAATTCTAGTTGTAGGTGTGTGTGTCAATCGAGGCCATCTTTATCATCGGTCGTGTGTATTGCTCCAACATGTAATTGCAATCAAATAATACAATTGTCTTATAAAAAAAACCCATTTGTCCTTTCACAATTTCACAATTTGAATTACATCAAACAAAGCTTAAACATGATATTCAAAATTATCAGAGATGCATTTTAAATTGTTAAAGCTGTATTGAAATTAGTTGTAATCAACATACATTTTTTCCGTTTTTGAAGTTGATGTTTTCCACATTGTTTTGGTCTCTCTAGAAATTCATCTCACTTTTAATTGGAAATTTGTAGATTTTGGATGAATTTTAGTTATTTTGATTAACCCACTATTATTTTTTGCAACCCCCAGTTTGTAGTTTTTTTTTTAGTTGGTAGTTGGCTTCTTTAGTTGGGACTAATAAAAAGAGGTTAAAATTGTAAAAGTCGACCTCAAATTTTGTCCAATTTCAGCATTTATGGAGGAAAAACAAAAAAAAAGTTTGCTATTTCCTCTGAACATAAGAAATTTGCGTCTGTGTACCTATACCCAATTTTCTGATGTTTAATACCGTTGGAAATTTCAGTTTGCAACTCTTATTAATCGTTGTAAAAATTTCCAATATTTTACCCACGCCATATTTGCAACACTTAAAAAGCGTTGCGAAAATTATTAGCAACGCTTTTTTGCCGTTGCAAATAGTTTGTTATGTTGTTGTAACGCCCGTATTTAAAATACGTATTTATTTATTTATTAATTAATTAATTAATTAATTAATTTAATTATTTATATAAAATTTGATTGGATTGGATTTGGGATATGTGGGCCTGGTTTATGGGCCCGAGTCTGTCTTGGGTTTGGGTTTCAAACCCAAGTATATATTCATATTGTTTTGGAGAATAGGGTTCTTGGAGAATAAAATATAATAAAAATGGAGGCGGCTTGTTTGCTCGAGCGTTGGAGCGCGACGACTCGGACTAGGAGAAATTCGTCGAGCTGTTAATTAAGGTGAGTAGTTATTTTTGCTATTTCACTGAATTTATAGTTTTCCGTGTATTGGTGTATACGGACATATTTCTCTGTTTAAGATTTCTGTCTGTTGTTACTGCTCATTATCCTGTTTTTATTTGGCGTCGTGTTGTATTGTTAAATTATGTTGAAGTGTTAAACTGTTGAAAACTCTTAAGTGATGGTTCATGAGGCGCGAGCCCCAAACAATCACCCTCTCCTTTATCTGTCGGACTGGGATAATGAGGTGGTGTGGATATTTTTATTTGAACTAGGGGATGGTGTTATTTGTTGGTTGAAATCGGTGGTTACATTGTCGGGGTTTATGGATGAGTGCTGCAGAAGCTCCGGAGGAGTGTTAATGGCGGCGCCCAATTTTATTTCAAACTTTGTTGTTGGTTGGTGGGTTTTGGTTGTGTATTTGAAGAGATTGTTGGTGATGGGGGTCGTGTAGTGTGTGTGAGGGCTGTAAATGGGAGCTGTCGAAGCTCGTAGAAGCCAGTAATGGAGGTCGAAATTATAGATCTAGTTTTGATGAAGAATAGTAATTGAATGATGTGAGGGTTTTGTGTGAATTAAAGTTGTAGGGGTTTTTGTTGTGAGTATTTTCGGTTAGGATGGAGTGTCGGACGAGTGGGGATTAGTGGTGGCTGGTGGTGGAGGAGAAGCTGCTGGCGCTGGAGGTGAGGAATCGAGTTGGAGCTTTCATTAAAGCTATAGGGTTTTTGTTCATGAACAAAACCGCTGGAAGCAGGAGGTGAGGAATGGTGGCCGGCGTGAGCTGGTGCGGTGGAGGAAGAGGATGCTGGAGCAGCTGAGGGAGACGACTTGGTTGGGTTTGGGCTTGGGCCTGGGTCGGGACCAAGTGGGTTGGTTTTGTTTGGGTCAAAAATATATTTTAGTTTTTGGGCCGGTTTCAGTTCAAAGTTGTTTGGGCCAAAACTAATTAGTTTCCTTTGGGCCGGTTTCTAATTTTATGTGGGTTGGTCTTTATGTCCCAATTGGGTCAGGTTGAATAATAAGTTGGTTTAGACTTTTGGGGCCGGGTTCTAAGGTTTGGGTTTGGGCTTGGCTAGTTGGGTCCGAACCATTGCCTTAGTCATGAGCCCATGAGCCCTGCACCTTTGACCTTAGCCATGAACCATGGCTATGACCATGAACCTGTTGAACATGGAAACGACAGTTTGACTTTGACAATGATGTGTTGACTTTGACTTTGACCGTTGACTGAGGAATGTTGACTTTTTCTAGTTTTTCACATATTTAAGAATATGGACAAATGTAGTAATAAAATATTATCGGAAATTGTATAACTTTGTTTGTCATTATCTAATTTAGATTTGACGTGAGTAGTGTGTAGAGAATATAAATACTGGCACGTAACAAGAGGGAAATTCTTATAAGACTTAGATATATACGTTTTTATGAGAATTAAATTATATACAGACTTAGATTCATGGACTTTAGTATTGGGCTTTGATGGTGACTTGAGTTCACATAAATATACTGAACGAATACGTTACATGATTGATTACTATTATGAGTTGCTACTTAAATGGATTGTAGTATTTATGAAGGCTTGAGATATTCCATATGGTGTAGTACAATATATAATTGGCACGTGAAATAATAAGTTTCGAGATTTGATATAGAGATATTTGGATATCGTGCAATGAATAGTATTGGCACGTGATAATGTAGATTGTATTATAACGAGAAACGTTGAGCTTCAGTACAATTAAGTATACTGGCATGAGAAAGAACAAGTATGGTTCTGAGATATTAATGTATGACACCTGAATAAATTACATAATGAAAATCTTAAAACCTAGCTACTACAACTCATGTGATTTGGCCCTAGTGATGGGCGTATGTGATATGATTGGCCCTTCGGGCGTTTCAGTGAATCTGAATGGCCCTTCTGGCATAAGTAATGTGATAGGCCCTTCTGGCGTTTCAGTGAAGCTGAATGGCCCTTCTGGCGTAGCCGAATGGTGGCTTGATTATTCCGTTCGCAAAATTAGAACGAGACGCTTGATATTTTATATGCAAATAGTGGCGATGCTTACATAATGGCTTTCGTGTGAGGGTTACTTGGTGTGCGGCATCCCGCTCAGGGTAGTTACGCACGGAGTGGTTCATTATGTAAGGGGAGGCATGTGGATGTACATGTTCAGCGTTGGGAAGCGATTGTGGTAGACAGGAAAACTAGGTAAGACATAGATACGACGTGATTTTAAGGACACGTAAAGAAAGCCTAAATTAATATAATTATGGTAATGTGTTGGTTAATGATGTATCTTTAGATAGATGATTGTATATGGTTTTGCAGAAGTGTGGGTCAAACTAATTACTTGGGCAGAGACGACCCACTCTGTAATTTATAGAATATGTTTGGCTGATTAGTAGTTTAGTTAGAACCTAAGGCGCATCGTGGAGGAACTAAATGCCTTTTTATTATGTGTATGGTTTGTTGTGTGGTTAGTGGGAAGTTAAGGCGCCTCAGTGGAGGAACTACCTGCCTTACTTATTGTAGTTAAGAATGTTGTATTAGTTGTTGGAAGTTAAGGCGCCTCGGTGGAGGAACTAACTGCCTTATGGATTGTGTATGTATATGTATAAATATATATTATATTTTAGAGCTACTCACACCAACATTTTTATAATGCTGACCCGATTTGCATATTTGCTTATCGGGTGTGTTCATTAAATGAACATAGTTGATAAGTCTTGACAGGTTTAGTGTTGAAGAAGGTTGGTTCTTTTGTGGTTTTGCGTTAGCGTCGCATTTCAAGATAGGTTTTGTTTTCTCTTGAGGTGATATAGATTTTCAGTTGAGACAATGTTATTTGCATTTTCATTTGTAATTTTAAATAAAGAGTTATTAAAAAGAGATTTGTAACCTAATCTTATTTGTAAATTTTTGTAATGAAGAGGACTTTTGTTTAAATTTTTATTGGTTTTTAATTATCCGCATATTTAAACTGTTTATGGGTTTTTAGGAAGTTGAGAGTGCGTCACACCTCGAAGATCGAAGAGTCGGGAACAAATATTGTTTTTCCGAATTCTGTCGAAATTCGGGGTGTGACAGGTGTAGTGTTTGCATGCTATGAAAGATTATGACTTGGGTAGCTCAGTATATGCCACATTGATAGCGGCGTTATATAAAGCTTCACAGACATTCGGAAGTAGAAGTCCTCAAATTGCAGGATTCACAGGACTTTTAGAGATTTGGTTTTATGAGTACTTTCGAACTCTTTGTCCTAACATAGACATGATTGTTGATACTCGCCGTAGATTTGGTAGTTGGTCAGGGCCTCACTTGACTCGTAACAGGGGGAAGATTAGAAATAATGTCTGTATGGCTCGTGCTCAAATTGATATTAGATCATTGTCATCTATTGAGTGGAGACCTTGGCGTTTGTCTATGCCTTTGACGATCCAGTTGTGCAGCATGCTTGTGTGTTGTCACGTCACAGAGTTGTTTTTGCCACACGTGACTGCATGGTTTGGTACTGTGGTGACAGATGTTGGAGGCAGATGATTGGACGTTATGGAGTTCCATGTGCTCCCATGCCAGATGTTAGTGATGCGAAGTCGTGGGATAGAACTCAAGTTCATGAAGTTTATGCTAGTGGTGGTCCTTGGCCAGATGCGTCTTCTTTTGTTGTTGAGCAGACTGCTGATCAGTATTATAGATGGTGGAACCGTGTCTCCCTGGGTCCGTTGTTGCCCCCTATTAGTCGGGCTAGCAACTTCGAGTTTGTGGGCCTGAAAGGGATGAGACGTGAGCTACGTATTTCTCATCCACCACAGCCTGTTTACAACCCACAACCTCTGAATGCATATCATCCAGTTCCTGTGTCTGCTAGTAATCCTCAGATGTTTGTCGTGTGTGGACCTGATGGGGAGACTACTTACATTTCCATTCCTGAGGTGCCTCGTGCTCGTTGCCATGAGTTAGAGCTGCAAATTGATCAGTATACCACGGTGAGTTTAGTTATTTTATTTTTCTTATTAATTATATATAATATGTACTCATAATGTATTTTCTTGGATTTTCAGGCTGAGATTCGGGAAAGATATGAGAACCAGATTTGTATGTTTGATGGGATGAGGACTGCCGTGTATCATTATAGCCAAGAAAGGGAGGAGGCATATTCTCAGACATATCAGCAATCCCAACATGTGTATGACGAGACTCGAAAAGCGTACGAGGATATTCAGCAGGTGTACACGCAACAACATCAGGGATATGAGGAACTTCAGGCTGAGGTAGTTAACCTTTGTGCAGACAGAGAAGATCTTGATTCTCAGGTTAGGAACTTAGAGGAGCAGCTTAGGAATATCCAAATAGAGAGAGGAGAGGGATCGAGTGGTAAGGGGCGTAAGAAGAGAGCTAAATAAATTTGATGTAATATGATAGGTTTTGGATCATTTTGGATATTATATGATTATATTATAATCATAGATTTTGGACTGCATAATCATAATCATAATCATAGGTTTTTAATTTCTTTAATTTTTTCGATTTTGAATCACAATTCTTATTTCTTCAATTGCACAATTATTAATTTCTTAACTTCTATGCAAAACTCATAATTTTTCAAGTTATATGCACCACATTTCTAATTTTCATAAAAAGCGCATGTGGTTTTGCCAATACTGCGCCCATAGAAGCCCAAGCCCACGCGGTTTTGCCAAAACCACGCCATAGAAGCCCATTTAGCAGCCTAAGCCCACGCAGTGTTGGGAAAACCGCGTAAGTGATTTGATACAACATCAAACCTAGAACCAAATATTGGCCGATTTGGTGTTTGGTTTGGTGTTTTTTTGGTGTTTTCATCAACATGTAGCTCTCCTGAAGTTGAAAAAACACTAAATTTCATATTGATATCACTCCTAAAGATGCTCTTATATGTTATATACTAGTATTTGCATGTGCCGTACGGCACAAATACGGGCGTCTTCGGCGTTTCCGACGCGCATCCGCCTCCCGTAAGGCACAGATATGCGCACTTTCGGCGCTTCCGACGCACATTCCCCCTCGGTATGGCACGGATCTGTAGCGCCTCATGATCACATCCGCCCCGTTAAATACAGATACGCTATGGCGCCCCCCCCCGCATCCAGCCCCCTTCTCTACTCATGTTTCCAGAGCCTAACAGCCCATAAAAGTTCAACCCAAAAACAGTCTATATTTTTTTTTGGATGGGGTGGGTGAGGTGAGAAATTTTTTTAAACTCACCCCAAAAAACTTGTTAACTCACTCCAAGAAAACAATCTAGTGGCTATGGTGAGGGGTGTCACGACCAAATATCACTTTATGAGGTGGAATTTGTTGTCCCACTCCTCCCTTCTTTGTTATATAGATTCGTCTGAATTTTCCCGTGCAACATCTACCAATAATTCAAGATTTCGAAATCACTAGAATTCCGACAAATTTAAAAATTGGAATTCCAGCTTTTATTCCGAATGCATTCGGATATTTCATATTTTTCGACTCTTTAACCGGAAATGTATGCCCATAGAATGCCCAATATCAAAACAAAGTATCAACCCTTTACTACTCCGGAAGTCCGGATCATGAAAGTACTCCTTGCCATTTTAAGACTAGGAACATTAAATTTCACAGCGACGTTACAAAGAATATTGGTTCTGAAATTTGAACTCAGACATTTGGTCTCAAAATCTAATTCTAAATTTCTAACTACCGTTACGGACTTACAGATGTACAGCTTAAATTTTGGCACATTTAAAAGATGATAAATGCCATCATAAATTTCCTTCAAAACTAAGCAGTTAAAATCGGTTTTCGAAACTAATCGGTCGAGGAGCGATATGCGATTAATCGGTGATTTAATCGGTTATATCAGATGTATATATTTGATGTTTTCAAAATATATATTAGTATAATCATACAAAATATTTATAAACAGTGATCCGAGATACAACAAAAAATATCAAATTCTCATAATCACATCTAACTAGCTCAATTTTGGAGTACTACAAATATGTCAAACACAAAAATTACGTTAAATATTTAAAGGAATAAAGGGATTGAGATGCGATAATATTTATTAAAGAGATAATACAATAATTTATATATTTAACTTTTGTTAATGAGGGAAAAATAAGTAAACTCTTAGCTTTGTGTATTAATTGAGTTCTATTATTATTAATACGGTTTAAGAATTTAATTCGTTAATTTTACGTATTTTTTTGGATGGGAAACCGATATTTTCAATAATTTTTTTTCTCGGTTTAGCGAGAAATCGGTCATCTCGGCCGATTAATCGGTCAATTCGGTGATTAAATCGGTTCGGTGAGAAAAAGTTAAAAAATCGATAAAAACTAATCGGTTTACGAGCGATATGCGATTAATCGGCCGATTAATCCGATATTGATAGCATAGCTTCAAAACACATAAAAATGAATAGAACCCAGTGTTTCCATTCCATAACAGCAGTTACAATCACAGAACAAAGTATCGCGATAGGGGAATATATCCAACACCCAAATCTCGATATATATCCATGAAATATCACTATTTGTGTCGGTATTTGACATGGTGACATTTGTAAAAATTCACGATATATCTTACAATATCGACAATAAACTAAAATTTTGTAGATACTCCTATTAAGATTTGAGATCTACATCCAAAGATTTAAGAATGATTTATTTGGGAACAAAAGATCTGTTACTGCTTTTTGAGTTTCCCTTTTTTATTTTCAATAATAGATTATAAATTGAAACAAAATATTCTTAATTTCCTTATTTAATCTTCTATAGATTAATTCATAAAAGGAACTAAACAAAAAACACTCAGAAGAAAGAAACTTGGATTTACCCATTTTTTTTTTTATAATTGGCATTCTCTATATGCATATACAAAGATTATATTTGATTGCTGACTAAATTCAAATGATTTTCAAAAAGATTGGTCCGAAAAATAAAACAAAAAAGAGTTTAATTATATCCAAAAATTTGGATCCAAAACAGAAAAGCAACAAGAGAGATGAAAATGAGAAGATGAAGTTCAAGATTAATTAGAAAACTCAAACCTCTTTTTTTTAGTTCTTCCTCTCTAAAAAACTCTAAGAGATTGGCAAATTTTGCATATTTTGACTATTTTTTGAGTATGTTGAAGAAAGCAACCATTGTTTGTTTATTGAAGAAAAGTAAAAAATGAGAGAGAAAAATAAGAGTATATGCACCACGATATTTTGAAAATATCAATATATCAGCCAAATATCACAATATTTTAAGATATTTGCAATTTTCCAATAGAAAATATCAAACCCATATCTAGAATATTATGATTATTAGAGCATTTGCAATGTAGGTGATAGTTCCCCCCTATTCACCGCCACCTCATCACTTATTCACCCCCTTTTCACCAACTCGGTGAAAAACAAGGTGAAGCTGTGCAATGCAAAGGTAATAAAAAATATCTCGGACAGGATGTTAGATTTCGTCTGGAGGTTTTTGATACGAGACAGAATGTAACATCCCGTCTGATGACTCAATATGAACAAACGCGAACAGGCTCTATTTTTACTTCCTTTCCAGCCAAAATTGCGATTTTCTAGCCTCCATTAACAACCTTTTGACACAAACTTCCATTCATAATGACTTCTCCACCCCCCAATGCATCCCCACCAACCTCACCACATGAAGAGCATTCCCGATGGTTTGGAAATGTTAAAATTTCCAAAAAAAGGGGCAAAAAGGATCGTCATCGAGAACGCGTAATGTGGGCGAGGATGACGAAATTGAACTTGGGTTCAATTTTCCACCGCGTTGTGAAATCGAGGAACACCCACCAGTAGCGTCAACATCGGTCCGACACGTAGCAAATCGAGTGGCGGAGTCTCAAGTAAGTTTTTGATTTTTTTAATGTTAATTATTATTATTTATGTTAGTTTATATCAAGTTTGTTGTTGTGTAATTAGTTTGAATTTATCGCATTGTTTTAAAAAAAAATTAGTTGTAATTATATCGTATTGCGTGTTGGTTGAATGTAGGAAGTACACCTATGGAAAGTGCGTTGTGCACTTTCAAATGTTGTATCGTGGTGGTGTTGTATGAAATCAGAAACGGATCCTAATTTTGTCACGGTTACCGACATTATATCCGCCACACCATTTGGGAACTTTTTGAATTCTAATTTGGGACAAAATGATCAGGCGTTGTTGTTTGGGATAGTTGAGCGGTGGTAGCAAACTACCCACACATTCCATTTCCCATGGGGTGAGCTTGGGATTACCCCTCTTGATTTCACAATGCTCACGGGTATCCCAATTGGTTATGGAGATGCCGTTCCTTTTGATGAAACTTTAGAGGTTTTTACTACGGTGATGAGTTTCTTTGAAGGTTTTGATTTGGTTGAAGATGATGAGCAAGACGGGTTTTTGAGATTATTGGCTGAGTAGTTTAAGGGAGGAGCTATAAATATGAGTTGGTTTACTTCGAGATATTCGAATAGACTCAAGGAGAAGCCGAAATACTATCATATTGGTGAGGAGTCGATCCACGAGTATGTACGTGCCTTCTTCTTCTACTTTGTTGGTGCGGTATTATTTGGATATGCTGATAGTTATTTACGTATCGGGTAGATGGCCGCTGTCTCAGATGTAGAGAGGATGTGGGATTATGACCGGGTTAATCCATCTTGGCATACCTTTACCGGCTAGACCTCGCAGATTGAGACAAAAGTCTAAAAGGCAATTTGTGCGGCTTTGTTTGGATTATACCGGTAAGTCTTATTTATTAAGTTATTGTTTCATTTCATTTATTTATCTAATTATTAATGTTGACATGTTTATATATATATTGATATTGTATTTTATCTATTGATGGCAGTATTGGTGGTACGAACATTTTCGTGTGATGCATCTTGTGTTGAAGAGGTTGGAAGAGGATGAGACTCATGACCTGATTCCATGTATTCAAGCATGGGGGCTTCATCGTAGGCAGAGGGGGTATGGGGACCTATCGCATAATATTCATAACACTCATCAGCAGATTGAGCTTTTAGGAGCTACCCAAATTGAGTGGCAACCCTGGGCCGAGTCCTTCATCTTTTAGACCCCTTATGCGGATATTCCAGATGTTCCAGAGAACACTGAGTACCGTAGACTATCATATATGTGTCATAGAGCAAGGTTTCTTTCTCATCAGCGAATGATACTTATAGGGTCAGTCACTGCATGGTACCTTGGGGACAGATGTTGGCGGCAAGTATCTGGAGAGATTGTTATACCTTACCCACCACCCATAGATATGATGACCTCTCGATATTCTTCTTCCGTTCTTTCACACTATAGGAAACCCAAATGAGTGGCTAGACGATCGCTTTCATTTTATGGGCTTAACTATGACTTATATTGGAAGAGGGTTGGTCGAGGTCTCTTGCTAGGTGCGTTATACCGGGGCACCAATTTTGAAAGGGTTACTTCTGTAGCATTGAGGCCCGACATTCATTTCCCAGGAGGAGTGGAGTTGCCACAGTCACAGCCCAGGGTGTTTCATGATATTCAGATGCCGCAAAGAACTCCACAGATATTTGATGATGATGACCTTTGGCACTGGAGCATGATTACTTCTCAGGGGCAAGATATGAGAATACTTATTCCACTAGTAGATGCTGCAGTGGTAGCAGATTTGTCAATACAGTTTGAGCAGTTAGTCGAGGTTAGTATGATTTGAATTTATTCATGATTTGTTATTATTAGTATTCACTATAACCCCTAACATGCATTTGTTTTGTTAAACAGGATGAAGTAAGGTAAGAGCTCCTTAACTACAACTCTCTCAGTTATGCCATGCGTGAGTCCTTCATGGAGTCCTCTCGTCGCAGTTTTGAGTACTTACAAGAAGAGCGAAATCGAACTTTGCAACTTTAGAGACGTGTGCAAGAGTTGGAGAATGCTGGAAGTGGAGTATCTCAAGCTCAACCTCAATCAGAGAGGCGACAACGATGTAGGGGGAGAGCTCTTCGACCGAGCCTTCTCGTAGGGGGAGGAGTCTCAGTAGATATTTTTTTTGTAGTTTGTAATAACTGTGCGCCATTACTTGTCTTATGGCGTTTGGGATTGTTATTTGTAATGAATTTTTGATTAGCAGGTTTTTCTTTGATGAGTTTTGGATATGAATATGTCATTAAACAAAGGAGGTTATGTCCAATTTTTTTTTAGAAATTATAAGTTAGTTTTTTTTTCGAAGTTTACGTGTTAGACTTGGGTGTTGTTCATGATTGTTGTTTGTCTTATTTATTATTTTCAAAGTATATTAGCAGGTTTTGGATATGAATATGTCAATAAAACAAATGAGGTTATGGCAAAAAAAAATTAAAAATTTATAAGTTCGTATGTTTCCAAAAAATTCACATACGTTTCACTAATTTCCTGTCTTTGTTGAAACACAAAATTTTGATAGAATATCACTCATTTTTGCAGGTGGTTTGGTTCTGACAGGAATAGTGTATGGGGATACCGAGACGGAATGTAACATCTCGTCTGGTTTTTTTAGACCGAGACGGAATGTAACATCCCGTCTGGTTTTTAAGTCCTTCTCATTGCATCTTTTACTATTCCAAACATTGGAATTATGGATGGGGATGGTGGCCCATTGGAATTATTGAAGGTACATTTGGATAGACATTTGGATACAATGTGTTGTCACTTGGAGAGTGAACAAAAATCTGATAAAATGTGTTGTCAATTGGTAAGTGGACCAAAATCGAAGTATCACATGTGACCTTACCTTTCATATTTCGTTTTACTCTTCTTTCTTTTAGATCAAACAAACAAACAACCATCTTCTTCCCACAACCAAGCTAAAAAATAGGAAAAAATGTCTAGAGAAGAAAGAAATGCATATAACCAAAGGTTATGGGGAGGATCTAGTAGTGGTGTCAAATGGGTGGGCGGGCTGGCCCTGCCCTCAACAATGAAGCCCCTCATGCTTTGAGGGGTCGGGCCAGCCCTACCCTCATTTACTTCGGAGGGGTGGTCGGACCCAATGCTTAAATCTCGAAGCCTTTACCCACCCCTCAACCCTCTCGAGAGGGCTTGAAGGGCCGGGCTTGAGGGCCAAACGTGAGGGCCGGATACTATGTTATACATTTGATTTACAAAATAAATTTAGAAACATTAGTTAAAAATGATAAAATCGAATGCACTTCACAATTAAACCTTCAAATTACTAAAAATACTTGTTAAAGTTGTATTAGTCAATTAAGATCAATTAAATTCATTTCATAAAATATTATAATGAAATTATAAGGTTGGCAAACTTAATAGATAAACGTTTTTTTAAGTAATTTTTAGCATATTAATGTTAAAATGAAATATATTGTAAAATTTTTTATTAAAATATATGTAATAAATGTTGAGGGCCCTAATGAGGGGCCGGGCTTAAGGGAGGGCTTAAGTTTGAAGTCTAGGGCCCTTACCTCTCCCTCAAAGGCTTGAGGGCGGGTTAAACCAAAATTTAAATGTGTGAGGGGCCCTCATTTTGAAGGCTTTTTCGGCCCATGGGCCGGGTCGGGGCGGGCGGGCTAAGGGTTTGAGGGCCATTTTGACACCCCTAGGATCTAGTAGTAATAGTTTGTCTTCTGGTTTCACCGAAGTCGCTCCGTACTACCTTGGCGATGACTACATGGAAAAAAGTAAAGAGATGAGCATAATGATATGATGAGGCGAAGGAGGAGGAGGAGGTTGCAGTTATTATCCACTACTGGGGCATTAATGACTCAAGCAGCCATTAAAATTAAAGATGTGGATACAAACAAACGCGGTGGATCTGTGAAGGGCAGAGAGTACACGTTTAGAGATGGTGGTGATTTCAGTAAACAAAAGATAATGAGGGATTACTTCACAACACCTTGTAGGTGGCCTCCTCATAAGTTTAGATGAAGGTATAGGATGACAAGAGAGCTTTTTATGTATATGTTGCATACTGTTGCATCATTCGACGATTACTTTAAAGACAAGGTGGATGGATTGGGTTGACAAACAATTTCTGGGTTACAGAAGGGACTAGCTGTAGTTGCACAATTAGCAACTGGTTGTTCTTTTGATTCAACGGATGAGTATTTACAAATTGGAGATTACACAGCAAATATATCTATGAAGCGTTGGTGCAAGGCAATTATCACGGCGTTTGAGGAAGAGTACTTGAGACGACCAACTGAGGCAGACAGTGCTTGGATATTAGCTGAAAATGCGGCAAGGGGTTTTCCAGGAATGCTTGGATCAATCGATCGTGATGCGGGTGTGGAAGAATTGTCCAAGTGGATGGGCTGGAACACATGTAGGGTACAAGAAGGAACCAACTTTGATACTTGAAGCTGTTGCAGACAAACATTGTTGGATCTGGCATTGCTTCTTCGGCTTACCAGGTTCGCATAATGACATTAACGTGCTTCATCATTCTCATGTTTTTGAATCATTAGAGCAAGGTGAGGCTCCTGCTGTTGCATTTAATGTGAATGGTAATGACTATGTTATGGGATATTATCTTGCTGATGGTATTTACCCAAAATGGGGCACATTTGTTCAAGCCATTCGTTATCCAAGAAATAAGCATGAAAAGATCTTTACTCAACGTCAAGAAGCTGCAAGAAAGGATGTTGAAAAGGATGTTTGGAGTTTTGCAGGCCGCGATGGCATATTGTTAAGGCTTAAGCGCGTCATAGTGTTGTTGTTCTTGGAGACATAATGAAGGCATGCATTATAATGCATAATATGATTGTTGAGAATGAACGTGAAAGTGGAGTTTGGAATTGGAAAGGTCAGAAGAAAGAAACAATACCTGCGCTCTTTTAGGAAGATGATGGTTTTCATTTTGTCTATCAGATGATTGAAGCAAGAAATAAGATCAGAAATGAAGTTACACATACTAATCTTCAAAAGGACTTAGTTGAACATGTTTTTAATTGGACTGGCATTGAAGAAACAGCAGATCCAGTACCAATTTATGATCCAAATTGGTCGGATCCAGATGAGAGAGAAGGAGGCGAAAATTAAAATGGAAATGAAAGTGTATTTTCTATGTATTTCCTAACGTGAACTATTAAGTTCCAATGTATTTCCTAATGTATTTTCTATGTAATTCCTATAAGTTCTTATGTGTTTAATGAGTTGTGTTTTAATGAACTAAATGCACTATGTATTTTAATTTTATTGGTAATTGTATTTCTATGAAAATAATTATATTGGACAGAACATACATAGTGCATTAATTAAAAAAAAAACAGTTAGATAAAAATACATAGTTTATTAATTAAAAATACAATGAAATTAAAATACATAGTGCATTAATTAAAAAGACAGTGAAATTAAAATACATAGTGCATTAATTAAAATACATAGTGCTTTAATTAAAATAAAATACTAGATATTACATAAGCTTAGTTAGAGCTAGAACCACCTCTAGCCCTTGCCCATTCAGCACGTATTTCAGCTTGTTGTTGCTCGATTATAAAAGCGGTATCGGGATGGAGGACACTTGTATCGGTCGCTAAAATCTTAGCTTCATATTACATCTTTTGAAGCCGATTTTTTTCCAATTGAACCTGATTTTTTTCTGCATGAATCCGATTTTTTTCTTCTCTTACCATTACAGTTCTTTGACCATATGCAAGTTCCCTTTCCCTAAGTTCTAAGCATTTTTGTGTTTCATTTGCATCATGTGAAAATGTATCCTCTAAACGTGTAAAGTAACCCTCCAACATACCGACTGATTTTTCTTGGTTCTTTTTGGACTTGACTTTCTTCGATCCAAGAGGACGCTCCATTTCTTTTGGATGCTCTATTTCTTGAGAACCCTCCAATTCAACTCCACCAACACTTGGTGAATTAGAAGTTGAATCTTCACCATCATTTTTGCGACCTTTTCCCTTTGTGGGGCGGCTTGACCTTGCCTCAAAAACGTTACTCCACTTTGGATTATCTTTGAGTATAACGTAATAATGATCAAGTGAAAAAGTTGATTTTTCTTGTAGTTGGTACGTCATCCTTGCCTCGGACAACTAAAAAATAAAATGGTGGTAATTAGACTAAAATAATCACTAGGACTAAGATAATTAAACTAAAATAATAATTAGACTAAGATAATAATTAGACTAAGACTAAAATGGAAATAATAAATACACTGAGATAATTAGACTAAGACAGAAATAATTAGACTAAGACTAAGATAATCAATAAATTCCAAATTGACAACGTTGTAATTACCCGGCTTTGTATTATTGTACCACTTGCATGTCGAGCCTCCACCGCATTCACAATTGCAACAAACTTTTTCATCATTTTTGAAATATATTTCCACCTACCGCTAATTGAATCAGAAGACCTATCCGACCCACGTGCTTGATTGAACTCGTTTGTTACATGATTTCAAAATCCTTTTGCATTTTGGAAAGCACTAACAATGGAGTCTTCACTAATTTTTATCCAAGCAAGACATAGAGCTTGGTCATCGGACATGCTAAATTGAGTTCTCGCTTTTGCTTGAGTGCTACCACTTGCTTGAGATGCTTGAGTTGATGCCATTTGATATTTGGTTTTTTTTAAGAACTGATTTTAAAGAATAAGAAATATGATATATGATTGTTGGAAGTGTGAGTTGAAATGAAACAAATGTTGTATATATACCAACATTTTTTATTTTGACCGTTTTTGACCGTTCTGACTTTTTGACCATTGGTAAATGTTTCGACCAAATATGATCAAAACACTAAGTGTTGATAAAAGAGACGAAGAACGTAGAAAAGTAATTGGAAAAATGATGGTGATCGGGGGAATGATGAGACTGTACCTTGTGGTTGCCTACGTACCCAAATTATCGATGGGATCAATTCTCAAGAACGTAGTTCTGAATGAAAAATAGTTTGATATTTATATAGGTAGAATAGAGAGTCCTTGTATATCAAGTAATCTTAATTGAACATAACTCTTAATTGATAATTATCTCATTGATAAGAAAACGAATCTAGACATAAATTAATGTACATAAGTGGCAAGTCATGTGGCTAAGGTTCAGCCTTAGACACATGAGTTAATGGGGCTGTACATTAATCCATGATATTGCGAATTGGGCTTTAGCCCTGTCGATTAAACGAATAAAATGGAGACTCCTACCAATGGACGTTTGCCACGTAGGTAGGGGTCGAACACTACACCATAATAGGATATTTGCAACACAGACCTTTTTTTCTTTGCAACGGTTATTTACCGTTAGCAAATTGCCAACGCTATATAAGCGTTTGCAATGTTACAAAGCGTTAGTTTATTTAGGTGAATTTAAGGAATTAATTGCCAACGCTTAGAAATCGTTTGAAAAGTGTTGCAAATTAGAAATATAAAACCTAACTTTACTTTCTTTCCCCTCTCTCTCCGCCGCTACGCTCTCCATTCTCCTCCCTCCCTCTCTCGGCCCACACACACTCTCACTGGAAGAACCCTAACTCTATACTTATTTTCTCTCTCTCTCTCTCTCTCTATTTCCTCAATTCCCCTTTTCTCACTCTTCAATTCAATTCAACCATCTATTCTTGACAAACTCAAGACTTCAAAAAAAAAATCTAATATTTTCTTTCTCAGATGCAGAAAGAGTGATTTTTGTGGGGTTTAAGGCTTAATATGGTTATATTTATTGAATTTTAAAGGGTTAAGTTGAGAGTGATTAAAGGCTGGCGGGTTTTAATGGTTTATGAGTGATGGCGGATCCGCCTCGACAATCCGGCCCTCGAGTTTAACAAGTGAAGAAGAAGAAGAAGAAGAAGAAGTTTACTACTTTGAGAGTGAAGAAGAAGATTGTGAAGAAGAATGCTAAGTGTGCTTAGAGTACATCTTCCGTCCGACATTCCAATTGTAGGATGTGAGCTAACTTCTTATGTACTTTTACAATGCCCTGATACTTCTATTACTACTGATGATGTTCCTGAATCTTCCCCTATTTATGGTTTTTGCTTGAGGTATAGGTGGTAAGTTTCCCACTTTTTTTTCTTCTTTTTATTTTTTATGCTCTACTCGTTTTTCACCCTATAATGTCAGAAAGTGAAAATTAGGCACACATATATGGACGTGTAAGAGACTAATAGGAGATACTCTCATATTATTTTCCATATGATGTTATTGGCTTGTGTATGTTAGTAAGTAATATTGTTTGGGGGTAAAGCCCAACGCTTGGAGGCATCTATACTTAAAATAATAGTCACATTTTACATGGTAGAGTGGCCTATAGCCTCGGCAGAGAGCTTAATTTAGTTTTTACTTTTGTTCATAACTAAGGGAAATAATAAGTAATCTTGACCTATTTATTGGACGCTAGTAAGACAACTGCTTGTGATGATGGAAATGGACGGTTGTCCTCGATCCACTTGAATTCTCTCTAACAATGTTTCAAGCAATGCATAGTCATGCTATCTTGTTATTGAGATTGCAAAAGTCATTCATGTGATGTAGTTACATTTATGTTTTCTTTTATAGGTATCGCATCCAAAGTGATCGAAAAGTTGCAATTTGCAGTGTGCATCCTTTTGAACAAGCAACCTTGCAGTGCTTTGGTTGTGTCAAAGCAAAGATACATGTTGCGAAAAGTTACCATTGCTCTCCTAGGTGCTTTTCAGATGCATGGCAGCATCATCGTACCTTACATGAAAGGGCAGCTAATGCTGTAAATGAAAATGGCACTCAAGAGGAAGAGCTTTTTGACGCTTTAATTACTCGATCTGGAGCTAGCAATGCGAGCCCGTCCCAGTTCTACTCCAAGTATAGGGCACAATACTAGTTTAAGTAATGGATCTACTCCTTCATATCCAAAGAAACATTGCACCGAAAAGGAGTGGTGGTGAAACCTGGTTTGAGGTCGGACGATTGAAGACCTATACACCAACAGCTGATGATATTGGGCATGTTCTCAAGTTTGAGTGTGTGCCATTTGTTGCAGAAAAGAAATTGCATGTTGGTCATGCTAATACAATATTGACTTCCCATGTAATTCCACCCCCAACCCCTAGTCCGAGGCTTTGGTTCCAAAGTGAATGGTGTTGATGTGATGGGCAATTTAGATTTGACGGTCATACCTTCAGAAACCTTTTATCGTGCTCTCATACAATATTCTGCCGATGTGTATGCTTCAAATGATTTATACAGTTATTGCCCTTCTTGGGCCTACCGCACAAAACTTATTGCGGGGAGATTGTTGGATATCGTCGCACATCCTTTGCCTTCAAGAGGTACTCTACGCTTTATTGTCCATTATGAAAAATCATTTGATTCGGTGTTTGGTGGTCTCTGCACCATGTGTTCTTTTCTCAAGTACTTTTCCTTGGTGTCCGTAACCTATTAATTCTTGTGAATATTCCATTAATTTGCAGGATAACGCCGCTCTAATAGCAGTTTTAAGCAAAAGTTCAAGAACCACTCGGCATACACCCCTGGAAAAAGACAACTTCTCTGTGTGGTTAGTATATGACTTAGGAATTTAACTTTTTATTCTTCCTTTTTCTGGTTTAACATGCTACTTAGTCCAGCTTTATACTCTTTGATTTGGTCGGAATTGTGTTTTTTTGTGTTTTTTTTTTTTTTCATACATAATGGAACTTGGGATCTGTTGAGGGAGACCTTTCATCTCACTCTCGCCGCCCCCATTTTTCTAAGGAGTAGCTTGTGCTTTACCCCCAAGCATGATTCACATGTTACACCACAGTTCGAGTTTGTAATAATGTGCTTTGCATATTGTATCCATCTTTGTAGTTCTTCATAGTGATACCTGAGGAAAAAAATTCTTGAAAGGGTTAAACTTGTCTTTGACGTCTCCTAAAACAAGTTTTGCTCTGTTTTGAGGCTTAATGTGTCCTAACACGAGTTTTGCCCTGTTCAGTATCTTTTAGCATCTTCTGTCAATGGCAGAGCGATTAAAGTGTGTATTGATTGGTGCACTTTCATCAAATATCTCAAATATCTCAAAGAGTGATGAAAATTTACTTATATAATATGATTAAGGTCCGCTCAAGCACGATTTATATGAATGGAATTGTCATTTTGGAACTAAATCAAATTATATTTAAATTTAGTAAGCGAAAGGGTATTCTTCTGTTTCTTCTCAAGAACACGACCGAAAACTTGTTCCACCAAGAATTCATCCAGTTTTTAGCAAGATAAACTTCACTAAGTCGATACCAAGTCAAGAACGAGGCATTTCTCTGTTTGGGTATGTTAAGTTATCAGAATTTTTATATGAAAATGAGTGTTTTGTTTTTAATAATCATTTTTTTTAGCTCGGGTCTAATTTTACACATTTTGATATGTACATGTGTAGGGCTCTACTCAAGTTGGAGATGCGGATCTGATGATCCATTATTAAAAAAGTTTTTAGTGTTCAAAGATGCATTTTGGAGATTCTTAAGGCCACATACAATACGGGGGACTGCATTGGGTTCTGTGTAAGTAGTAATCATGCTAGTGCTTTGCTAATAACTTGTTTGTCAAACGTATATTTGGGCCTTGCTTACTGTTTATGTTAGTCCCCAAAGCAAATGATTGTTGTTCATCTATTTGTTTTTATTGCAGTGCTTTGGTATCAAGAGCTTTGATTGAAAACACAGATCTAATTAAGTGGCCATTGCTGTTCAAGGCACTATGTGCTGTTTTTGCTCTTATATGTGGTAATGGTTATATAGTGGGCATTAATCAGATCTATGATGTTGGTATTGACAAGTAAGCAAATACGTAATGATCCGCGTTCGCTTTTACTGCCTTAATCATTTAATGATACACAACCTCATATGATATAAGCATCTATTACATAGTTCTTATTATTTTTAGGTTCGATGCATTTTGTTGTTTGCGTGGTAAACAAGCCTTATTTACCTATAGCCGTAGGGATCTCTCAGTTCAATCAGCATGGTCCTTGGTCTTATTTGTTGTAGTTGCGGTGTGTTTCGATCGTTAGCTTCAACTTTGGTCCATTTATTACTTCCTGTCTTGCCTTTTTTTCTTGGGACCATATATTCTGCTCCTCCATTTAGAATGAAGAAATATCTCGTCGCAAAGATTTCTTATCATTGCAACCGTAAGTTAATGGCTTTTAGTTCTTCTTCTCCCCACCTTTTTTTATTTTAAATATATTTTCTCGTATTTTCTATTCGGATAAAAGTGTTAATCATCTGAATTTCTTGATTATCAGTATGATTTGTAATTCTAATTGAACAATCATTATCTATAAGTAGCAAATAGCTTCATCTAGATACTATTATTATATTTTAGTTGGAGGCTGATAATATTGTCATTACCATGATAGAAACAGTGTGCAATTTGATCATGCTTTGTAAGTCAAACTTACAAGATTTAGCACTACACACTGCTAATTCAGATAGGTAACTCACTAAGCTGAGGAGACTATTATTCTAACTAATTATTTGTTATTTTAGGATATACTTCTTTTCACATAAGTCCGACTATCTTATAATGCTACTATGTATACCACAATATGTGATATTATCAACTTACTTGAACTGGAATTTGGCCACAAGAAGGAAGCTCGTGGATCTGCATCAGATATAGGTCATTTTTTCTTCTTATCATATAATCAAGCCTTCACCACTTAGTGGCCCCGCCTCGAAGTTCTCTCACCTTGGTTGGGGACACCGGTTTACATTGAGGGACTTAGAGCTTGCAACCAACCGGTTTTGAAGGAAAACGCCTTTGGGGAGGGTGGATATGGAGTTGTTTACCGTGGTAATTTGATCAATGGGACTCCAAAGGCAGTTAAGAAGCTCCTCAACAATTTGTAAGTTGACAAATGGTTCTTTTTCAAATTGTGTTATATTTGTACATCTTTTTCTTGTCTAAAAGATGTATTGCTCGTTTTTTTTAAAGAGGCCAAGTAGAGAAGGAGTTCAGAGTTGAAGTTGAAGCTATTGGTCATGTGGCCACAAAAACTTAGTTCGACTTCTAGGCTACTATGTTGAAGGAACTCACAGTCGTGTCTACTCAGAACTCCTCCTACAATTTCTCAAATTTCTTTACCGATATCATGTAGAGTTATTCGCACAAAATTCTAATATGCTGCAAGCTTCTTCTGATTTCTGTAAAAGTTTCAGGTTATCTTAGATATTGCTTATAATATGCTAATAGCCAATGCACCAACAAATTTCGGAAATAAGAACAACCATTTAAAGAACGCCCATAGATGCTCATCGTAATTTTATTTAGTGCATTCATAGTTATCCCGTTATATTTATAAAATGTGAACTTCTTGAGATCCAAGATGAATCACTAGATTCCTAATTTCACTAGTAGTTCACTTCTTTTAGTTTACCTTCCCCCTCCCCGTTCGTTGTACTGCTTGTTTGATTGGGTATAGTGGAAGAAGTGTGTGTTTGCAATTCTGTTTCACTTATAGGTTTTGTTTTGATTTCGTATGTTGTACTCTTGCCACAACATTACTTGGAGGATGGAAAAGTTACCACATGAATTGTTGAAGGCTAGGATCACTTCACTTTTCTGCTCATAATACTAAGGAGTTTGGAAACTACTAACTAGTTTCAGGTAAATTTTTATGTGCATTGATGTGTTTGTTTTGCTGATAACTTGCAATGAGTTTCCTGTTTATAGCATTTTCCTATGGAAAAAGATTAGTTGTTAAGTGTCTATACTCTATATACATTGTTGTTTGAAGTAGCTTTGATTAAAGTTATGGTGTTGTGCAATCGCTAGGGATTCTTTGTTAGTTTAATGTGGATGGGAGACTTTTCCTCATGAATTAACTATACCATAACAAGATATGTGGTGAATGTGTTTGGGGGTGGATGAACGACTTTTTCTCATGAATTAACTATACCATAACAAGATATGTGATGAATTTGGGTGGGTGGGTGGGTACATTGCTTTCGACTTTCTTCTTTTTGTGTTATTATTTTTTATTTTCTCTATGCAAGCGTGTGTGCCGCTTTTGTGTGAGCCGATTACACTAGTTTCATGTAGTGGAAAAAGAAAAATAGAAAACGAGTGGATTTCTCTGTGCTTACACTAGTATCATGTAGTGGATTACACCATTTATCTCCGTGTTTGAAACTAATGTCTTGATGACTAGATGCTTCTAGCTGGGTGTCATGCAATGGTTAGAGAATCCACATTATTTGTTCTATATATTATCATTGGACATAAGTGTATGTTTGAAAATTTGAATTTCACTTGGTACAAAGTAGGTCGACCTGCTCTATACATTGTTATGTTCCGACCCCTCCTTTTTAGAGTTATGTTGGGTCCATGGCTTGCTAGTACATGTTGATGCAGGACAATATTTTTGGACAGTCCTAGGTTTATAGAAGTGGTGCTTTTGTTTATATATAAAGTGTTTCAAAGCCTTTTAGAATAGTTAGATAGATTATTTTGTTGTCGTTCAATGTGTTGTGTTGTTCAGTGTGCTGTGTAGGGTATCAATTTGATGGAGGGAAAAGCAAGAAGCAGACCAAAATAATGCTCCCCAATCAAATGATCATGCTCACCTCAAGCTCCTCGTCAAGGTAAAAGTTTAAAATTCCACCCTCCATTTTCTCATTTGTCTCCATTTTTTCATTTGTTCAACTTCTTACTTCCTTTAGCTGGATTTTCAAATATTTAATTAATTGCATGAGTTTAATTAGTACTATTGTATTTCTAAGTTCATTATTTGTTTTGTGAATTTTTAGGAATTAGATGGACTTTGTGGAGTTGCACTAGGATTTATAGTGAGTGAAGCCATCACCAATACTTGGTATTGCAATGATTCGAGATTGCTTGGAAAATCGTATTGAATTTGTTACTCTTATTTGTAAATATGAATTTGTAACTCTTAGAAAAAAATTTGAAGTTATATTGCATACATGGTTTAACGAATATCCTATTTTTTTTTCAGTCTTTTGTTTGTGTTTGCTATTATTTACTTGTCAAATGGTATGAAAAGGAAATGGGGACTTTATTATGGAATTGAGATGTTTGTTTCAATATGGAAATGAGATGTTTGTTTTAATATAGAACAAGTAGTGTTACTTTTGCAGGTTAAGTGCATTCTAATAAAATGGGGCGGGTTTAATGGGTTGTTACAAAATATGAGATTTTTTTTTATTTGCAACCCATTAGCAACGGTTCATAACCGTTACAAATTTAAAAACGTTGCTAAAATTTTGTACGAAACAAACATAACAAGCATTACAAATAATATTTGCAACACTTAAAAACCGTTGGAAAGTTTTTCTTGCAACGGTTAATAAGCGTTGGAAATTTCTATTTGCAACGGTTAATAAGCGTTGGAAATTTCAGTTTGCAACGGTTAATGAGCGTTGGAAATTTATATTTGCAACGCTTATTAACCGTTGCAAACATTTCCAACACTTTACCCACGCCATATTTGCAACGTTTAAAAAGCGTTGCGAAAATTATTAGCAACGGTTTTTTGCCGTTGCAAATAGCCTGTTATGGTGTAGTGGAAACACCGCCCCCTCTTTGGCATGCGAACAAACTTCATATGGCGAAGAAGAAAGAAAAATGAGCGGAATGTATAACGAAGTGTCGTGCGAAAAGAAATAATTGGAAAATTGATCGTTGAAAAAATTCGTGAATTATCTGAACGAAATAATGTCAAACTAACGATACCTGACGCAGTAGTTAAATAAAAGATGGCGAAAATGCACGAAAAAAAATAAAATATGCACGAAATAAAATTGCAAAAAATTCGATTGGTGAAAATCATGCATCAACGCATCACGTAATAACACGAAATTTGAATTCGACGATGCGTGCCAACGGAATAGCGATACTTGGATTATACCATTGAAAATTAAACGTAGGGGCAGTTTAGTAAAAATAGTAATAAAAGGAAGTTAAATATTAATTGGACTCAAAGTGTTCGGATGTGATAAGAATATGGAGTAGATAAGAATTGAGATGACGGATGAAGTTTGGAACGAAAAAAGAATCCCACCGACATCTTGAAAAACAAATTCGAACCTTATATAAGTGTTGTGCGATATTCCAACCTATGAAAACCATGGACGCCATCAACCAAGATCGATCAAGGCTCCCAATAGTCAAGTACGCGAAAACACGCAACTGTATTTTGTTCGCGAAACAACCCTAACAACCTGACAAGAGTTACAGCTGCACTCCTTCGCGTTGCCTTACAGGTACGTTTCCTCGACATCAATCTTGGTTTAGATATAGATTTACTTAGGTTTGTTTAGAACATTGCATGTGGAGGAAACACTGGACACTCAAAAATATGAAGGCTGAGGAAGAAACACTGTGAAGGCGATACTGACGATGACGCCGATTAAGCTTTGGGTGCGTTATGAACGGTGGTATCATGTTTTTCCTCTCCCTTAACCGTTCTCCACCCGCATCTAATCGGAACAGAAAGAATCATGAAGAAGAAACTCGTCATATGCAAAAACACAACTCTGTTGTCGTGAAAGAATTGTTGCATCTTTTCCTTAGGAATGTCTTTTGTATGGAACATGTGGTGGCGACACAAAAATATATTAACTTTGGTTTTTGTTTTTTTTTGCTGTAGTGATCCTGAAGACCTGCTGGAGAAGACGGTGAGAAAGAGGTACTGAAGATGGCGCTCATGTTCAAACTCATATTAACCAATATGATATGGTGCAGCGCTAGTTAATAAAGGGCACCGTACCTGCTCTTTTGTAATATGGCCAGGTGCATCCGGAACTGAAATTACAAAACATGATACGGTGCCGTGCCAGCCAAGGAGGGGCATCGTACCTGTGTTGCCTTGATCTGACCCGGTTCACCTTGTGGAGCTAGTGCATCCGGTTTTGGGTTATCGACCCGTTTTTTTTTTTTTTTAAACGATCAGATATTACACGGATGAAAGATAATCGAGAAGAAAAAACTTCGATGACGATCGGAGACTTGGTGAGGTGGAAAGAAGGTGATCTACTGCGACTACCTGAAACCGCGTCGATGGTCGCTTAAGGAAATACTATAAAATACTAGGACTCGAGAAATTTGAGATGGAAGAAGTGTACGAATTTGAAACGAAAGTCGAAAAAGATGAAGTAGTAATGGCTTACACACAATTAAATTGTAGGAATACAATTCCGTTAAACAAAGAAATTGCGCAATTATTGGAATGGTGGCAAATTGCACCGGGACAATTGCCAATATCGTTCTGGTTAATCTTTACGAGAGCGCACCGTTTACAAAATTAATTTAACAGAAGGTTTGGGGCTCAAGAAATCTTCGCGTTGATACAACCGAAAGCCATACTGACAAAAGGGTACATAAAATTTGAAGTTGAATTCAAGAATTCAAACAGAACTTTTAAAGGGTTCCCAAAAGTATACACCGGATGGGATAGATTTCATACGCTTATGCAGGGAAGTGGAATCCGGCCAGAGTTTAAAGTCTTAGAACAAATTTCAAGGTAAGCCAAAAAATAAGTATTGAAAATTGTACTACGACTAAACTGTTGACTAACATGAGTTATTTTGTGTCTAACAGAAAATGCGAGTACACTACCAGACATTGAATTGGACAAGGAAGTGGAGAACAACCTTCGTTTCTTCTTTCATGAATGTTCTGACGAAAGATTGGTAGATCTGAGCTATTTTGATGACATTGTTGATTTCCAACACTATGGGGGTATTGAACAACAACCCGATAGGTCCAAGGAGACACCATAGTGAAATGGCGAAGAAGAATAAGATTCTCAGAAATGCAATATTTGGCAAATGATAAGCGATAGTGAAAAAAAAAGAAGATGGAACGGAATTAACACAGCGAGAACTAGTGCTGAGCTTGCCAAGCACAAATAGCGAATTGTACAAAAAAAGATGTTCCACAAGAAAACGGGCGAACGGAGACCAAGAGGGACAACCAACATTACAATGTATGATGCTTCGAGGGACGAGACTACAATGCACAAAACATCCCAGACGAAATATAATACATTCTCAACATAAAGAGGAAAATGTATGTACCGTAGAAAACATAGATAAGTAAAAGTGTGGTGAGATGTAATATCTCGCTCTGGTTTAGTGTATACAGGAAAAGAATGGCGGGAAAAAGAACGAAACAGTGATACTTACAAAAGATAGTGCAGCGAAGAACACAAAGTTGGTGAAAGAACACAAACGGCAAAACAATATGCAAGAGCAAAGAATCCAACCACCACTGGCAAGTACTGTCCGGGGTAATACTACTCATGGAGGAAAACCATAGAATCTGTTAACAGTAAGTTTACCGTTGACTTTTACTATTGCGTTAGGATGGTAAAGAAATTTATGTCCAACACTAAACCGATGAAACTGATAGATAAAGCAAAGATGTTCAAGTCTGGAAGACGAAGCGAAGGTATCGCCAGGGACCACGCCAATGGAGGGGCTCGAAAAATATCAAAACTGTGACTGAATCACGGAGAACATCGGAGAATATGACAGAGCAAATCAATAATAATTTTCGATAGTATGAACCCAGTATGACAAGATTTTTTTTTATCGGGTTATTGCAAACTTGTGTTTAAGTCCGAAAGATTGATGAAAACAGATATTTTTCGACGCAGTTAAAACGGCGGTAGTGAAGGGGCCAAAGAAATTCATGAAAAAGTTCGCGAAGAAAAGTATCGTTCGAATGAAGTCAATGCCGTAGAAAGAAATAGAGAAAGTGAAAATACTCAACCGAAAATTGGAAGAGGCAAACAAAGCGTTAAAAGGAACCAACAGAGAGTTAGAAGATGAAAAACAAAAACTAACCGAAAGTGGACGGAAGAAGTTGAGCAAAGATCGTCACGAAGACTTTGGGAAAGCCCGTGAGATAATGGAAGAGCACAAACACTTAAAAGCAGATGTGATAGAATTAAAGGCACTCGTGGCGACCAAAGATCAGGAACTTAAACATGCGCAAAAAGAGGCAGAGAAAAATAACAAGCGAATGACAGATTTAAATGAGCGGCTCGGCCAAGATCACGTGCAAATGGCACATTGTGAATCGTCCGTAAGACAATTGACAGAGACTTTAATAGAAACGGGAGATGAACTAGAACATAAGAAGATGAATTACAAAGATTTGTACGAGTTGTATATGCGAAAAGTTTGTAAGGAACAATTGGATTTACCCAAACCAATGATCATGTGATTGTGCGTTTGTAATACCATAGAGCTAAAAATTCTTTTTGAATAAATTAAAGTATGTGTTGGCAATTGAATATCATTGTGATGTCAGATAACATACCTGTGGAAAACTGACAATGTTGTTGAATTATATAGATGACACGAAATAGAATGAAACGCCCCCAATGCTAACTTTAAGCTTGCAAAATTAGATTGAGTGAAAAAATGTCGTACGCTAACCCGTGAAATGAAACGAGGTAACTTCATCAGATGTTGACATAACGCGAGTAACCGACTAAGCGAGCGTAAAATCGTTCAATTTAGACTAACAAAATTAAACGCGTGGTAATTTAAATCGATTTTGTCGAGCGATAGTAATGAATGACTAAGCGTAAAAGCGTTCATCTTAGACCCATTTAAATTAAACGCGTGGTAATTTCGCCAGATTTTGTTGTAGTGATAGTAACGACTACTAAAGCGTAAAAGCGTTCAACTTAGATTGACGAAAATTAAACGTGGTAATTTCGCCATATTTTTGTCGGGCGATAGTAATCGAACTAAGCGAGCGTAAAGCGTTCAAACTTAGACCGACGGCTAAACGTGGTAACCGTCGGTTTTTTGTTGTATATCGATAATGCGACTAAGCCGAAATGTAAAAGCGTTCGACTTAGGCCCATGAAATTAAACGTGGTAATTTTGCCATATTTTGTCCGGGCGATAGTAACGACTAAGCGAGCGTAAAAACGTTCAACTTAGAAATTAAACGTGGTAATTTAAATTCATTTTGTCGGGCGATATAATAACGACTAAGCGAGCGTAGAAGCGTTCAACTTGGACTGACGAAATTAAACGTGGTAATTTCGCCAGATTTTGTTGTAGTGATAGTAACGACTAAGCAAGCGTAAAAGCGTTCAACTTAGATTGACGAAATTAAACGAGGTAACTTCGTCAGATTTTGTCGTAAAGATAGTAACGAACTAAGCGAGCGTAAAAGCGTTCAAACTTAGACTGACGAAGCTAAACGTGATAACGTCGTCAGATTTTGTTGTAGCGATAGTAACGAACTAAGCGAGTGTAAAAGCGTTCAAACTTAGACTAACGAAGCTAAACGCGGTAATTTCGTCAGATTTTGTCGTAGAGATAGTAATGAACTAAGCTAGCAAAAAACGTTCAAACTTAGACTGACGAAGCTAAATGCGGTAACTTCGTCAAATTTTGTCGTAAAGATAGTAACGAACTAAGCGAGTGTAAAAGCGTTCAAACTTAGACTGACGAAGCTAAACGCGGTAACTTCGTCAGATTTTGTCCGTAGCGATAATAATGTTGCGATGGAAACAAAATTATGCCATTATAATTAAAGTGAAAGAAAGACTTTATTGATCACCAAATCTTGAAAAGTGCAAAGATGATAACAGAAAAGAAACTATTGAACTGGAAACAGATTAACAAATTTTTGTCCGGTTTTTCGTCCAACTTGTTAATTTTGTCCACTCACTTAGTAAAATAACTTGTTGCGACGAGCAAGAAACGAACACTGTCAGGGGCTGTCGAAAATAAACCAACAATGTCAAAGCCCCATTTCGCAAATGACCAAGGTTTATAGATTGGATGATGCTTTGTCGCGGGAAGTTGACCCATATTATATATCATGTGTTTGACAAGGCACACACTTCTCGGACAAACGCTTAACATCCTTTGGCATGTATGGCCACCAATACCATTGGGTCATTGCTATGTGAGTGAGACTTCGCCCCCGGGAATTCCTGAGCATCGTCAGCTGCATGATCGTCGTCGGTAGATACCGAAACATTATTAGTGCCAAGCTCGTTGGAATCATCTGACAGCATAAGTGGTTAATCCAGTGTTGTCGTTACAGTGACGACTTGATTTTTCACGGATAAGTATGCAATAGAATCAGGATGCCTTACATCATAACGCGGATACTGTACAATACTGATAGATGTAAAATTTCATGCAATTCGTTGAACGAAGTCCAAATAAACGTCCATTCTATCATTGCGAGCTGCATATTATCATTCAAAGTGGCTAGCGACTAATTTAGAATAATTAATCGTAACTTAGTCGCCCCCAACTGAAGAGTTGTGCGTATACCGCAAATGATAGTTTCGTACTCGACCATATTATTTAACGCGTCAAATCCCCAATGTAGAGACCTCTCAATTATGTCTTCATTCAGCTTCAAGATGACACAAACAAGACCGGGCGGACTTATTATCGCGAACTATCGGTGTAAATCTAGCAAGTAGCTGATATATTCGATAAATATTTCAAGTCATCACCCCCGGGAGGTAATGAGAATTAGAGATCGACGTTTTCCTCATCGAGTAATGCTTTCGACATAGAAATATCATCAATAAGAAAGTCAGTCATTAGCGAAACCAAAGTTTGTCTCTATTTAATTGTATGAGTGTCAGAGACAATGTTGTAAACGCTTAAAGGTAACTTTTCCATTCTCATGACTCGATCCGTAGACGCGTTGCGAAAAACTTCAAGCGCGGATATATTCGACAAGTATAAACTTCGACTATTCCTTCTTTAAAATAAGCTTAAGCCCGCCCCGGCGCATGAAACAAGGCCCGGTGTAATATTTTCAATACAAGAATGCCTCGAGACATATGACGGACATTATCCGTCAGAGGCAATAACTTCGTGTTGAATAATTTGGCGCATCGGTGGAACGGTAGCCGGGTCGTATGCAATCGGATGTTGAAAAGGAATAGGAGGGAGTAGTTTGATACCGCCAGGTTGACCTGGAACCGCACATTCCCGATGATCGTCAGTAAGTGCATCGAGAACTTAGGCTCGTCGAGTATTTGTCATAACCTTTGTAGAACGTGATCGTCGGTTTTGCATAAGAACCGCAACGGCGCCAATTATGTTCGACCAAATATGATCAAAACAGTAAGTGTTGATAAAAGAGACAAAGAACGTAGAAAAGTAATTGGAAAAATGATGGTGATCGGGGGAATGATGAGACTGTACCTTGCGGTTGCCTACATACCCAAATTATCGATGGGATCAAGTCTCAAGAACGTAATTCTGAATGAAAAATAGTTTGGTATTTATATAGGTAGAGTAGAGAGTCCTTGTATCTCAAGTAATCTTAATTGAACATAACTCTTAATTGATAATTATCTCATTGATAAGAAAACGAATCTAGACATAAATTAATGTACATAAGTGGCAAGTCATGTGGCTAAGGTTCACCTTGCACACACGTGAGTTAATGGGCATTATATTGATCCATGATATTGCGAATTGGGCTTTAGCCCGTCGGTCAAACGAATAAAATGGAGACTTCTACCAATGGACGCTTTGCCGTAGGTGGGGGTGAAACAATAAACTAGCCGTTAGGACTCGGGCCGGGATGTTGGATTCCGTCACGGTGAGTTTTTATAATCCGGGCGGAATCCAACATCCCGGTCCGGGTTAACAAGTCAGTGACTATCTCGGTGGACAATTTCACCTTGTTTTGAACTGGGGAAAATAGTCACTGAGTTTTTCACCACTACATTACCGCATTACACTTTTGGACCCAACTAGGTGAAAATTTTCACAAACCCCCCTTATTTCTCTGCATTGCAAATGCTCTTATGATATTATCCTATCCTTCTCTGAAAAATCAATAGATATCGCAATATATCGAGATATTTTTTACTATGTTTACCATCACCACTTACTTCAGCTAGCAATGCAAATCAAGGTTTTCATGGTGAAGAAACCTCAACATAGGATTCTGTGAAGTGTGAAAGATTTAGCTTCCCATCAAAAGATTGATGAAATTAACCACTAATCATACACAAGTAAAACATAAAACAATAAGTAAATGGAAAGTAGGCTAATCCATTATCTATGCAACTGAAGCAAAATACCATATAACTGAACTAAACAGTAAACATCCAAAGATGAAAGAACTCGTCTATATTGACCCTTTACAACAAGTTCTTCAAAAACCCACCTTCAAGGCTTCAAGTTTACCCCAAAACAACAAAAACAAACTAACTGTATTTTTATTTACTCTTTGTGAACCCTCAAAGACTATAATATTTTCCCAGTCAGTAATTTCAGCAAACATATTTCCAAGCTTGCAATTTCTTCCCAATCTGAAAAGAAACATAAGCATCAACACAAGCATACTCAACTTGCTCTTGAGTCAACTCTTTGTGACCCCAATCACTCCTTCCAACTTCCTCCAACTTCATCACACCATCAAACCCAAGAACAGAACTAGCCAAATATTCCATAGAAGCACCTCTATTACCAGCAAGTTTTCCAAGTTCCAAAACATTCTTCACTCTAAGTTTATAATCTCTAAAAAGCATATCAGCATCATTATAATTCCTTACACCAACAAATGTAGCAACCCCATTACTCAAAAACTCACGAAGACTCCATGGGATTGAGTTACTTCTACAGATTTGAAATATAAGACAACGAGAACCCACACAAAGTTGTAATGTTGCAACCTTGTTGCTACTTGGTGGACGCCATTGTACACCTAGACCAACTACAATACTTTTATCAGTTTTGTAGCGGTTCATGTTTCGGATTCTTGATATCCATTGACGAACAACTTTAGCTCTACGTGTTACTGTTGTTGTAACCCGGTTTCCAAATACTGTAACGGTGAAATCTCGAAAGGGCTTGTTTGGATTGTTATGGTTTGGGTGTTGTTCGGTTTTGATGTCTTCGTTTGTTTCTTCATCTTTGTATGAAACAAAGCGTGCTCTCCAGTCTCCGAAGATTGTAACAGTTAGATTTTCTGGGAGTTTCCGGTTTGAGTTTCGGTGGTGTTCAAGGTCCTCATTCTCCATTTGCTCCACTTTGGACTTTGGACTAGTGACTAGTGAGAGTGTTTGCGTGTGAATACTGGAATAGAGCTACAGCCTACAGATATAGTGTTTGGGTTTTCCATATAGGCCCCTACACTCTTGACCAAAACGTTTATTGTCTAGACTCTAGACCTCGTGGCTCGTGATTCTTGGCTCTTATTTTTGGGAGTGCACGATACTCATAAAACAAATATTGCATTTTGGTTCTGTTATATATATATATATATATTTTAATTATTGGTAAGTCTGTTTTAAATAAGATCTTTGATGCTAGCGGGTTCGAATTTCAGATCTCTAATATCATTACTTAAAAATTTTACCGATTTTGTTAGTCTGCACCTACGGATTATGCTCTATCGACCTGATGAAGGTGAAGTTTCATCTACATTTTTGAATTGTCTCATCGAAAAAATTCCGATGACATAAGTTTGCAAAGTATTGTAATTTCAACAAGCATAAGTACATATGATGGTTTTCCGTAATCCTTACAGAGCTTGCCGAAATGACACATCAGAAGAAGAAATAGGAAGTGACTATTTTAGTGAAGTTTCGTCTACATTTTGAATTTTCTCATCGAACCAATGACTTAAGTTGCCAAATATTATAATTTTAACAAACATAAACTTTTATGATTTCGGTACATGATGATCTTCTATAATCCTTACAGAGAAGACCTTGCCGAAATGACACATCAGAAGAAATAGGAAGTGGCTCTTTTGCACTAGCTGATTCAACGAAACTGGGAAGGTACTGGGTCAAGTCTCGAAGTACCACACTGTAGAGTGTAGACTATGTAAATTTAGATAAAAGTGAACGCTAAATTTTGATTTAAGTTTAATTAAATTTGTGTGCTCGATTTTTCTGAAATGTGTAGAATTTTTTTAAAAATAAATGCAAAATAAATATCCGACTTGCCGGATTCGAACCAGCGACCTAAGGATTACTGAAAGCATTAGCCCACTACAGTCCTCCGCTCTACCAACTGAGCTAAAGTCGGATTGCTGATATACAGGCACAAAGTGTTATTCTTATTGAAAACAATCCATTCAGGGTCCATAGCCCCCCTATTTCTGGACTGGATCGTTGAAACTTATGGCTTAATCTGGGATGCTCACTCAATTTCAAAATAATCTTCTGCTACGAGCAACACTCTCCCAAGCAGTAAGTACCACAGGTTTTCGGATAAATCTCTCTCGGCTTGATTCAGTTAAAACCGTTCGCTTGCGGACTAACCCACAAAAGCTCCCTGTTTTTCGAAATAAGAAAATAAAACTAATAATGACCTAAATACCCCCGTCATCTCCACCAGTCCACTTTCTTCAATTCTCTATTTAAGATCCAGAAATTTATCATTTTTGAATTAGTGTAGAAACATCTCGCTATTCATATGTGAAATATCAATATTTTTGTCATAAAACACTACCAAAATCAAAGAAACAAGTTTGGTTTTTTAAAAAACATATCTAAACCATAATCCATTTGAAAATCTCTGAATTTTTGGAAAAAACAATAATGGGTTAGATAGACTTGCCCCCATTACTAGTTACCAATTAGTGTTACCCTCCCATTTTCAAAAAATATTAGTGATACCCTCCCATTTGTAAAATCCAACGGTCAGATTTCTTCATATGGAAAAAAAATTATCTCGTAGCCGTTGGATCTTGCTGGGGGGGTATCACTAATATTTTTGAAAATAGGGGGATAACACTAATTGCAACTATTAATAATGGGAGGGGGTTAAAGCACTGGCCAAGAATCGCTCTTTGAAATAACTTTTTATTTTAGAATATTAAGCAAAAAAAAAAATTATACAGTAAAATATGTATGCAAATATAAATTTACATAACATTTGTATGCAAAAATAAATTTACATATTAGAATTGTTATGGAAAAATAAATTTGTATAGTAGATCAGTTATACTATAATTTTGCATAGGTTATGATATGTTTTTTCTATGAAAATTTAACTTTTCATAGATCAAGTTGTGTAAATTTAAATTTACATAGATTAGTTTTGTCGGATATTAGTTGTAGTAATCTACTGTGTAAAAATACATTTTAACAGGTTGTATAAAATTACGTGAGTTTATTTTGTCAGATATTAGATTAGTCAATTTCAAAGAAATGTTATGTGAAAACAATTTATCATGCATATATAGTTTCTTATTTGTGTTGCATATTTGTAAACACACTATTCTAATTAAATTTAAATTTTCATAGATCAAGTTACTATGTAAATTTAAGTTTTCATAGCTCCAGTGATTATGTAAATTTAAGTTTGCATAGTACAAATATTTTTTCATCAGACATGTTTTGTTTCACAAATCTACTATATAAATTTAAATTTTCATATGTAAATTAAATTTTCTTATATCAAACTACTATGTAAATTCAAATTTTCATATATCAAACTACTATGTAAATTCAAATTTTCATATGTCAAACTACTATGTAACTATGTAAATTTAAATTTTCACATGAAAATCAGAAATCGAGCTTGTTCAGATTTTAAAGTTGGTATGGTGTCAATGGCTAGTTCATTCATGGAATTGAAAACATATTGTGTTTTAGAAAGGGAAAGTCATAGATCAAGTAATAATTGTTACTATGCATTATTATATTTTCTAAGTAGTCAATTAAAAAATTCATGATGTTAGAGTTTTGATAGGCCTTAATAGGTAGGTCTTTGAGTGTTTGTGTCTTTGAAGCTGTTATTATAAGAAGTTATTTAGAAAACAAATATGCAGTTATGGGGATGTAAACATGCGATGATGGTACATAGCAAGACTTAAGTCGAAATATTATTTTGGTTCGATTATTAAAGGTTGTCAGTCCATATAGTAGTTTTATTCGCAATCTTAAATTTTCATAATAGTTTTACCCCAATCCTAAAATTCACTATGCAATATATATTAAATTTTCATAGTGGTTTTATTCTACAATCTTACATTTTCATAGTACTTTTACTTTACAATCTTAAATTTTACTATGCAATCTTAAATTTGCATAGTAATTATTATGTAAATATATATTTACATATATTTTGTCAAGACATCAGACAATTTCAACTCTCCAATTTTGTCTCTGCATTTGCTTTGGTTTCTCCTTACCCATCACTTTTGAGTAGATTAAAACGATCGTTCTCTCCCATGCAAGATCTTCTACTTCACTAACCTATTCAGATCAAATAAACACCAACTTATTTCCTACAAACATTTCATCAAACAAATTTCACTCAATCTACTAATCTCTCATCAATTATCGAGTGCTAATAATGCCTTGGTTCAAACTCCCTAAAATGTATCATTGGCTTATAAATATCATTATAAAGATGTATGTAGTAAAGAGTATTTTCACATAAGAATCAAATACCAATGGCTCTCTTCAATGGCGAAAGAAACGAAGTTAAAATCAGTGTTTTCGTTGGCTTCTTCGTTAGAACGAACTCAACAAAAAAAGAACATACGGTGGTTATTTATTGAGAAGGGCAAAAAAGAAAATAGATAAGTGTGGAGATAAAAATTAGACTGAGATTTGCGTCCATTATAGAAAGCAGGGAGGTTAATTGGTTGAATTTGAATAATAGGGAGGTTTTATGGGTACGTCCGTAAGCAGGGGATTTACATATAACTGAACCAAAATGAGGGGCTGAGGCCCATTTCTTGGTAAACACCTTCTTACTCCTGTGTAAATTTGTTCGATTTCATCTCTTTTAGTCGTAGTCCTATCTAAACTAGGATTATAGGTGCATACTGTTCAGCACACAAAAACTTTCACTCAGGCGTCTCTATGTCCTGATGTACATGACTACATGCGTCTTGTATTGATGTGGCCATAATTTATTAGTATAAATGGAGCTTACAGGTGTTCAGTTGAAAATAATTCAAAGACTATTTTTTTTTATAAGGCTAATTCTAATGGTACAGCAAAACACCAATATCATATAAATTGTGATCCAATGGTGCGTCAAAACGCTAACTCGCCAATGCTATCGGTATAAGTTTCCCTATCTATATCGCCAATTTTAATTATATAGCGTATGCTCTGCACGCAGAACAAGTGGCAGCCATAGAAATTAATAAATTGAGGTGGGAGGAATAAAATTGGTAGGGTGTTAAAAATGAAGTTCTACATGCCAGTAGGAGTGGCGGGTACAGAAGCAAAATTGAAGAAAAATCTGCACGCCAGTAGGAGTGGCGGATGATGCGGCAATTTTTTTTTCCTATGCTAGGATGGGTTGACCACTTGTGGGTTAAAAAACAAACCATTTAGTCCATAAACTCTATCGCGCTTACCCTATCAACTGCGCTACTGTGGTGGTTTGTCGCACCAAACCATTGGACTTAGCCTAAATCTGTGCTTATATAGTCATACACGTTTAATGTAATAAAAAAAAATAAAGGTGAACTAGTGTTACCCCCCTATTAGATGAGCCAATTAGGATTCCCCCCCCACTAGATGGGAAATTAGAGTCTCCCCCCTAAACACACGGTCAACTTGGTGTTTGACCGTTAACTTTCACGTCAAACAATTGAAAATGACTTAAATACCCCCACCTAATTAAAATTGAACATTTTCTTTTTGAAAATAATGAGAGCATTTGCGTAATTTTCAATTGTTTGACTTGAAAGTTAACGGTTAAACCAAATTGACCGTGTATTTAAGGGGGAAACCCTAATTTCCCAACTAGTGGGGGAGAAATCCTAATTGGCTCATCTAGTAGGGGGTAATACTAGTTAACCCAAAAAATAATGTATTGTTGATAGATCCAAGGCTAAAGAAAGAAGAAACACCATTTCAATAGATAGCATTTAGATATCGAAAACGTGGAAAACACCGTTACAACTTATAACTATATATCATTCTGGTTTTCCATTTGCTCTATTGTTTGTTGTTGAGCTTCCTGCAAAAAAAACCACAAGCTTACTCAATTTTCATCAAAAATGAACTCCAACTAAAGCTTAATGACACATATGTACGCATTAGCTTTCTACAAAATTAATTACAACACTCTTCATACTCTACTAGTCCTGTAATTTGCATATGCCACCTGAGCTGTGTCAGTCCCCTGCCGAACATCTTCATACAACTTTCGCAGAGCCTCTGCTAATTTTGTCAGACGATCAAGTACCTTTGTCAAACTCGTATGTATGTTGCTCAAGTTTGACGAGTCATCACTTTTGTCATCCTCCCTGCTCTCTGCGTCTCCATTGTTAATTGAGTCCAAGGATCCTTTTGACTTTTGTTCTTGTATCTGCTGTGCTACTAAACTGTGTAGATCAGCAACGAAGGCTTTGATGCCATCTAAGACCTCCCCTGAGGGAAGAGTTTTAATCCCAGTTGACCAGTCACGACAAAGAACAAATATAGGTGGAGCCAGAGCTCTACGAGGGGAGAAAGCTTTTCTTCCCCTAGAGCCGCTCCTGAGGCAGTATAATGCAGGTCTGGAGCCAACCATTGAGAGATTCAACATAGGATCTGTGTGCGACAATCCAATCTGTAAAGCTTGACTTAAAACATTCAATCTCATGCTGAAGTTGAGTGATAACCAGCCTTTGGGATTCTTTGTTGGCAGGTCCTGTTATTGAGCTCTTTGTATGGTAGGCTAACGATATGGTTATATACTGGGCATGATGGCATTCAAGCATGACCTTCCACATCCGAATCAATCTGTGGAGAGTCCAACAATCATGAATATGACAGCTTTTATGGCATATAACTTCCATGGAAATAAGTATTTCAAGCAGGATAAAGAAATTACCCTTGTATCAGCTCTGCCAGCTGTGGTTCCAGCTCTTCATCCCTCATTCTCTCAATTCTCTTGGCAATCGAATCAACAGCATGAAGGGCTACTCTCATCTGCGAATGAAGATCCTTGACAACAGCTCGCGTTTGTCAATCGCCGACTTTTGCATCTCTAGCAAATTGTTGCCTCAGATGGTCACACCAGTAATCATATGCTTTCCTGATAGATTCACTTGCCTAAACCAGATAAAGAAATTAGTCAGAAACTGTTTATGCCTATCAGAATGATGAAATTACTAAAGGTGCTATAATGTTCATTGCAAGTGCTTTGATCAGTAAACCCCCACAACCCAAAAAATAGGATGTTTTATCATTTGGATTGTATCCGCAGTTTTTCACCATTAAGAAAGTGTTATCCCCAGGTTGTTTAAAGTTTGTTTCGCAACTGCAGGTTGGCAGGAAACCATGTGCGCGGATATGATAACTCTTCCTCAGAGTCACTCACATTCAGATGCCTAACAATGCGTTTTTCTTAAGTATCTACAACTTTATTTATAAAGTGTGTCATATATAAAGTGTGAGAAGAAATGTTTCCTAGAAACCATTCCATATCCCTGACTTGTGAGAATGTCATATAAAGTGCGAGAATAAATGTTTTCTAGAAAACAATCCACATCCTTGAAGAGTAATGTCTCTGACTTACTCCCTTCAGCTATTTTAATGCCATGTTTCCCTTCAACTGTCTAGTAACTCCTTGTCAACCCTTCCAAACACCATCCAATTTCAAATCTTCAAGTTAAGTATCGAACTCTTCCAAACACCAGCCACACATTGCTATATATAACAATTTCCGTGAAGATATACAGAGATCTAAGCTGAGAGTTAGATCTCTATATTCTAAACTTCGTGAAAATTTAAGATGGAACAAGTATCTCTACATTTTTACTGCACGCTATCCTGATAACTAAAATCAAGGGCAAACCAAAAAGGAGTAAAGTAGTAAACAAAATTAGAATGCAACACATATGAGTTGAAGAATGATTGATTCGTCTAAATAGTTTTTCAGGCTTGTCAGTCTGTTACTGTTACCAATAACCTGCTGAAGCTCCTAACTTTAATTTTGCTGCAGATCACCCGCAAGTCAAATAGGTAATCTTGTTAAAACGTATTCAGTTTGTTTTATTTTTTAAGAAAGAATGTGTTCTTTCACTAGTTTATAGTAGGATCTTAACTCGGAGAAAATCAGAAACAAAGGTTCCATCTATGAAATGAAAGAATTAAAACAGAACCAGACCTAAATGCTCCATATAGTAGAAGGAAGAATGTGTTCATTCATGAGTTTAAAGTAACATCTTAATTCATGGAAAATCAGATAATAAGGATGCAGGATTGATTAGAATTTCAAAATGAAACAATACCATTAAACTCAAAAATCATGTTTCATGATAGGACAAAGATAGCACTAAAATACTACTAGAAATGCCACCAGTACACACGAGGAGGGGGAGTGGGAGTGGGGAGGGGGGGGGGGGTCTAGCCCTAAAATCCTCTACTAGTCTCACAAGCTATCAAATCGTCTCCAAAGACCACAAACTCAAAAAAGGGAAGTTCTCATGTAAAGAGATGAAATATGATAAATGCAAAGCCCTATTTCAAAATCCATCCCCCAGCCACTAAGACCTCTAGAGCGGAAAACAAGAAAAAATGACAAATTTGACCATCCTCACAAACTCTAAAAAAGATCAAATCCATTAAAAATGCGCCTCAATCCACAAACGGATAAGTAGACTGGACAGGACCAGTCAAGTAATCAAACAGATTTGAATCCTCCAAGACACAAAATCTGAAGACAGGAGCCAGCTCACATGCTCTTCCTCTTCTCAGTGAACCTTCATAATCATCTATCCGATGGGGCCAGGTTAAACTTATGTAATTCGCAAGTTTCCACAGTATTCCCAAGGAAGGTTTATAATAATCAACTCAAGCCTATGAATCATAATTTTCAGAATATGGAAGAGAGGCATACATACAATAGACAGGAAACAAAAAGAGTCCATGAGGTATGAATTTGACTTTTAGATATCAGACAGCCTTTCCAACCAGCCAATTTAAACTGAATGGATCCAAATAGCATTACCTCTCTATTCCACACCAAATGGAAGGCCTAAAAGATACGAAGACGAAAAATAATCACACAATATATAGCCTAAGATGAAGGGGATTTCAAAAGTCACGTTTCAAGTATGATCCCTATCTACATAGCTTGCAAGTCCTCTTCTACAGGGATTTAACCGCTTATCTTTGTTAGCACGCTAAGCATTGGGATTTGAACTCTAAAATTGACTGACCCTGTTTGTGTACCTAATGTTCAAACTTTCTACCTTTTCCATCACATATTTTCTGAAAATTCATCAGCATAAAAAAACAGTTTTCATTTCAGTGTGTCTTCCAGATACATATATGATAAGTCCCCTTTATTTTTTAATATACACATGTACAATAGGGACAGGCAAACATACTATTTAGAAAGTAAAAGAAACCCTTCTTTAGTAATCCGGCTGCCGGTGGGACCAACATTAGGTGAAGAAGATTTTTATTATGGAGATTAGCCCATAAAAATTAACTCATTTGCATATTTTGTACATTAGTCGGGGGAAAACACAAAGGTCCACATACCACAATTTGAAACCCTCATTTCACAAAGTTTGAAAAAAAATAAAAAAAAAAAATCAGTTATATCAAGTAAGGATGATCTCCATGGTGTGGGAATCATCTTCACCATATCAGCGTTAATTCACTGTGTAGGTATATTATTTGCACAGAGTGTCCAGGGAGTTCTTTCGTATGCTTCCTATTCCTCCCCATATATTTATATCTCAGGGGAGATGATTGTGATTAACAAATATCAAATGGGTAAACAATTGTCCAAATAAAACAAGTTTAATCACACACAGAGCACGTGCATCACAGGTAGCGACCCGATGAAACAAATTTAAAGTTAGAAATAGTATGATGACGTTCCAAACTTTAAATTGGAGCCAAGGAGAAAAGAAAACTTCACATATGATAGAAGCAACACCCACTTTTACAGTACAAGTTCACATTTATTTCTTTTATAAAAATGGAATACCTTCACTTCGTCATAGAGTTTCCGCTCCCATGCATAGAGTCTCTCCAAGGTTGACGAGTGGCTTCCAGTAATCATGCAGAATTCATCAACAAAATCACTTCCGCTGTCAGAAATGTCGTCTTTTGATGCTGAATTGAGGGGATTTTTTGATGAAGACGATCGTGAAGATACTGATCGGTGCCACGTAATAACCTTTGTCACTTGCTGTGGAGGTTCTGGACAGAGATTCAAAATTAGATATGAAAAAAATCCACATCTATGAAGAAACATCTGCTACTATGTCAAAGAGTGATACTAAGTTCATACAGATGCTACACTCCCCACCTCCCATCTTTGCATGCTGTACTTTTTACCTGGTTTGGTATAGTTCTAAGAATGTGTGGGGGGAAGAGAACAAACAAAAACAAAAACATGTGATGACTGCAGGGTCTAATGAATTTGTATTCAGGAGAATAGGATTTGTTGTTCAGAAAGGACTTGCAGTGCAATTTGTACGCACATATCCTCCTCCTTTTGATAATTCATTACCAATAAAAAGTAAATAAATAAATTAATTAATTAATTAAAAAAAAATCACTTTCAAGTCTTTAGAAGCTCTGCATATTTTCACTGCTATTTCGACGTAGTAAAAAAGCAACCTTCCCTAGATAAAATGTATCATTATAGACATATTTTGTAAAAAGAGGTACAAGTAACCAATAGGTAGGGGCATCTAAACTTCAAAATTTAAATATAATGTCACTAAGTCAATTCCAAATGTGTTTGACACATCGGACACTTCACGACGGCAGATGACCAGAGTGTGAAGAAAGTATTAATTAGTGATATTTTCTCATAAATAACTACACAGGTACCTACCATTGGGTATGACATTATCTCCCCGACAACAGGCTAGATGGAAAGCTGCGAGTAATTCTATGGCAGGTGATCTTCCTGTGTAAACTAAAACTAGTTAGCGACACACAGCAGAATTCATATTCCAATGTAAAAAAAAAAAATTATGCGTTGTTCATCAAAATACAAAATCTTCACATTTTGATATCCATTTGCAAGAGTTCAATACTAAAACATACATGGAAAGCATATCTACCTTTGGTCTCAGAAGATTTAAGGCGGATTTTACTAGCTTCTAGCATTCTGGAAACCTCCTTGCCTGATTCAGAAGCTCTAAAAAACCGGTGTTCAATATCCTTTATACTTGACAGGAAATCCTTAGCCCTGTGGGTGATAAACTCAGAGGGTCTTCCCTTTCGCACACAACTCTTTCTCTGATTCCATATTCTCCCTTTTCGAACTAGCCTGTTCCAAAACAGCATCATCGCCAGCCGATGACACAGTGGCTTTATGTTTGGGCTTGAGCAGTTTTCTATCATCAAAAGGTGTCTGTTCAGCGTCTTCGAAGTTGTCAAAGTTTCCATTGCCATCAACACCAACCCCCCACCTCTCCCCTACACCAACTTCCTCCCCACCGTGCTCTCTCAACCCATTCTCTCCATAAAACTTCAATCTCTTAGCTTCATCACTAGGGTCAAAAAAGTCCCAAGTAGAACCTATCTCAAAAGGAGGAGGTGGTGGTGGGAAATCAATAGACTCCTCATCACCAAATCTACTCAAACTAGGATCAATCTTAAAAGTAACCGAATCACTTCTAGCCGCTTTCATATAATTAACACTTGACACATTATTAGGTGGTGTATAAGGGCTCCCATTAGTCAATGGTGAATCAACAATTTCAGCATTATGTGAAGGAGATGGTGATGGGTATGAAGAATGAGAAGGGGTCTTATCCACCTCAGTTGTCGACAACGAAGATTCAATCAAAACCTCGGCTTCGGCATACCTTCTAAGAGCAACCCCAATACTTCTAAGTGATTTAAGATAAGATAAATGAGCTGCTGTTAATGCATACCTTGAATCAATAGCTTCTTTTATAAACTTCTTCCTTTCTTTACATAACCTTAAAGCTTCACACTTGTCTATCCTAGAACTTGAACAACCCATTTCAACTCCCACACTTCAAGAAACAAACACCATTCACAATGCCCAGGTTCTAAAAACAAGTTTTTATAAAAGTACCACCTCAATAGTCCATAAAACAAAAAGCCCACTTCAAAGAAAGAAAGAGAAAAAGGTGGTAAGAGGAAAATGAATGGTGGTATTCTCGAAATGGTAACTGAATAGAAGAAAGAGAAATGAGTAGGTACCTGTTTATTTAGAACTAGTCATTAGAGATTGTGCCAGAGCAAATGCAATGATGAAAAAAGTAGAAAAAAAAGGAATCTGAGACAGTGATTCAAAGGTAATGCTAATATCCACCCTTGTTATCTGTGATAAAGATTGGATTTTTAATGTAGAGAGAGACAGAGATCATCATTTCATTCAATAATAAGAAATTTGAGTACTTTCCTCATTTCTGAGGAGAGAGAGAGTGTGAGTTGTTAATGTGGCAAATTGGCAATTGTAATGTGTCAGAAAATTGGGATGGGATGACGGAAATGACCTTGGGTTTAAAGTTTAATGAGAATGAATGCTGTAACGGCTCGATGGAATTTGGGGTTTTTTTGGAGAAATGGTCAAGTGGAAAGAGAAAGAGGAGGGTTGTTTTTTGTTTTGTTGTGGAGTAAAATGAGGGGGTGGTGCATTACTGAGTCAGCTGTTGGTGGTGGGGTTTGCACTCTTGCACAACCTTTTTTCTTTCGTGATGCCGTGTGTTGTTTTACTCTTTTTCTTTTGTTCACCAACATTCCACATTGCTTCAGCCATCAGGGGTATGACTTGTGACTTGTGAGTATGACCTAATGACCATTTGATAATTTATCAACTTTATCCGAGTATGACCCTCTACAACAATTCAACACAATTAACCTGGAATTTTATATGTGATTGACAATTAAGTAGTATAGACAGCATGACTGTGAGATCCAAGTCATCCAATTAAGTAGGACGATTTTTTTTTTTAGGAAGAATGTGTTAGAATATATCAGTATTAGAATATATTTAATATGGAAAGTCCTACATTTCTATAAGTGTGGACATTCATATTTAGTAGTTTCTATTTCCATGTTTTAAGTTAGTATAAATATGTAACTCTGAGTAGAGAACAGTCTCTCTCAGACTCTATATTCCAACCCTAATCAATCTTTAGTATTTTCAGTTCTTATTTTTGGTTTCTCTAATATATCAATGTAACAACTCTCCTAGCATCACTACTAGTATAGAATTTAACATGGTATCAGAGTGAGGTTCAGTGGTATGCTAGGAGAGAAATCCCTCACCAAGAAAAAAATCAAATTTATTTAAGTTTTTCAGTATAGTATTCAAGTTAAGTTTCAAGAAGAAGAAGGATTTCTCACAAGAAGAAGTTCAATCATTCTCTAAAAGGATTTATTGTTCACAAGCACTATTCACCACTACTGTTCACCGTCACTGTTCATCGTTACTATTCATCATCATGTTAAAGTAAGTTTTCAAGATTCCGCTAGAATTTAAAGTTTGTTTGAAGAATGCTAGGAGAGAGATCTAAAGTTTCTTAGTATTGGTTTATTAGTATTGTTTTGCTTTCACAATCTACGTCTTCTGCAATCTCTCTGTCTTAGTACTGGTAAAGGAGGCACAACCTCTCTGTATCCCGGAGTCTTTGAAGTTAGTATTGGATGAAACGCGCGCGTGCTCAGTCCGCACGCCAAAAGTTGTTTTCAGTATTGTTCATTTTGTATTTTTAAGAGAAGACGCATACCAAGTCTGCTAGAACTTGCGGGCTACTCGGTCGGCCGGTATATGGCTATATCCTCAAAAGTCTTATCGGAAGTCGAAGTTAAGCAAGAGCGCGCACAACTCGACTTCTAATTTATATCCCAAGTAACACTTTCAAAAGCCCATGTATCCACACACATCAATTTTCGAGATTTTTGAAGTATCAAGCCTTTGAAAGGTAGTTTTGCACTCTCATTCGAGGATTGGATGGATAGTATTGTGTGTATGTCGCCTTATGGATGTTTGAGTTTCTAGCTTGCACTCATTGGTATTGATGCCGTTTCTAGCTTCCGCTGCAATTGGTACGCCTCGATCTCTAACATGATCAAGTTGTTTGTTTGAAGTATTATAAGGGCACATGACCCTATTCCATGAGAAATTATTCTTTCCATCTTCCATTGTTCTAGAAGTTTGCAGTCATAAAAAGGCGTGACCCACCCTCCACCCTCTATAGTGAGTATTGTTTGATGCATCATCTGTTAGAATTTTTTTTGTGTATTGGAGTATGAAGTATTGTTTTTTGAAGTGGGCATTGGTTGATTGTATAAGTTGGTATTTGGTTTTCTCTGCTTCAAGTTCAAGTCGGAATAGACAATTCTTTATATGTTCTTACTTTACCTTGTGTATATTCAACTTAAGAGGGGAATAGGGATATATGAAGACATTGATTAGTATATGAGGGAAGGAGAATATGGAGACGATGATAAAGAGTACTTCGTCTCCATATTCCAAAGATGCCTTGACGAACTCTTCATGACAAGGCATATCCACTATTCAGTCTTCAGTATTCAAGTAGCAGTCAAGCCTAAACTGCAGTCTTCAGTATTCAAGTAGCAGTCAAGCCTAAACTGCAAGTATGTTTCAGGTAGCAGTCAAGCTTTAACTGCAAGTATGTTTCGTAAACAGCCAAGCCTAAACCGCACTCATCGCTTCGTGCTTGATTAAGCCTAAACGGCAAGTATATGTTTCGTGTAGCGATCAAGCCTTAATCTCCAAGTATGTTTTCGTAGCAATCAAGTTATAACCGCACTCAAATTATTCATGATTCGGAGCACCCATAATAGTATTTTGTTAACGTTAACAGTGATATTGATAGTAGCAGCCAAGAAGTACACATCAAGTCAGTGTTATTGTTTTCAATTTATATTATGACAGCCATAACAACGAATGGAGTGAGTAGTAACCAAGGAGCACACCACTAAACCGGTGTTATGATTTCAGTTTGTGACTGTGGTACACCTTCAGTATTCAAGTTAGGTCATTGCCTACATCGACAGTTTCACCTCCAAAACGTCTCAACAGTTGTTCGAGTTCTTCAACTAAAGATAGTTCTATGCGAAAATGGGAGCAATATTCTTATCTTTCGTTTTTTTGTAATCCCAGCTGTAATTTGCATAGTTTGCGTAACTACAGCTTGAGGGGGAGTGTTAGAATATGTCAGTATTAGAATATGTCCAATATGGAAAGTCCCACATTTCTATAAGTGTGGACATCCATATCTAGTAGTTTCTATTCCCAAGTTTTAGGTTAGTATAAGTATGTAAATCTGGGTAGAGAACAATCTCTCTCAGACTCTATATTCCAACCCTAATCAATCTCTAGTCTTCTCAGTTCTTATTCTTGATTTCTCTAATATATCAATGTCACAACTCTCCTAGCATCACCACTAACATAGAATTCAGCAGAATGTCAATGTGTTTTGTTGCGCCACTAGATCACGTAACAGTAGATTGTTAGTGTAAAATGTGTTGAATTCGTTTCAACAAACTATGCGAATATAGTAGCTACAATTTTTTTCTCTCAAATTTTAGAATCACAATTTGTATTATGCCAATTTGCTTTTGGTAATTTGGTAGGTGTTTTAATCTATATAAATTGACTATCTATACTGTCAGGACTGAATGATCTTCAATTAGCAGAACTGTCAAACTATCTCAAGTAAAACCCCCCCTTTTTTTTTTTTTTCATATACCTTTATGTTTGTATATAGTTCTACTTTTTATTAAGCAAAACTTACTTAGCCGAAGTTGCTTTCAACTCAATCCTTGCTCAACCAAATGACAAACTAAAGGGTCGTAGGTCTATGATTGCAAGGATGCAACGTGAGATAGTTGGAATGCGTAAAAAAATTGGTTACATTGCAGGTGCTATGGAGTCGACAAATGAGATGAATGATTCTCTTTGGGCTCCTTTGAGGGAAGCTCTAAAAGCCTTTGCTGATGTGCATGAAGATATTAAAATTGAAACTATGGAGTGGTTTGCTCAAAATGTTGAGAAGCGGAAAATGTTTCTCAATATGAACGAACATCAACGTCAACGATGGGTCGTTAGGAAGTTTAATTACTACCCGATGTCATATTCATTTCAATTTTAGTTGACATTTGGTAGAAGCTAAAGAACTACAATTTAGTATAATAAAATAGTGTGAAAAACACTTATTTCACATTTAAGATTTATCGTTTTTAGGTTCGTTAAACTTTTTATTCCTAGTTGGCTTTAGGAGATGGTTATCTTGCTTAGGCTAATAAGTAGTTATTTAATTTATTAAGTTTTTGAAATAATTGATGTACTAATGATGATGGTTGTTTATTAGTTTGTGTTTTTGCTTTGTTAAACATTATTTAGTTATATGAAATACTTATATATATATTTAGTTATATATATTTGGTGTTAATACTTATTTAGACATGTATACAAAGTTTCCAACCACGTCATCGTGTTATGTAGACAGTTGAAATGGACTCTGCTTTGGTAGACACATTGAGAGAATTGGAAGACAATATAAGTAGAAGGGAAAATTTAGAATTATTTCTTTTCGTATTGCCAATAAGATAAGTTGCATATGTGGTGTTGACGTCTTAGGTCACAGTATTACAAGCCGGGTTCGTCAATGGAAAAAGATCAAAGAGGATGTACAAAAATTGATGTCAATTATAGGGTTTGCATGGGATGATGAATCAAATCAGGTACAAGCCGAGGAAGCTATTTGGAGCTCTCTATCAACAATGCCGGTACTACCAAATTGTATATACAAATATTCTATCTACATGCCATTTTAGTTAATACACACATGATTTACACATTTTGTAAATTTGACAGGAGAGAAGGCGTTTGCTACGATATAAGGGAAGATCACTTCCTTTGTACCAACGTTTTGCTAAATATTTTAACGATCAAGATAATGAATGAAAATGAACTCCCTATTGAAAACCAATTATCTGAAGAGATTAGAGATTAAGTACTGTAATGTGACGATTGAAAACATGTCCTTCTATCTTTAAGTATTTTTAGTTGATTTTTTTATTTCAATAAGTTTTTATGTACTTCTGTCTAAAGTACATAAAAATTCTATGACAGGACATTTGTTTCTTATTTTTTTGCTACAACTCTTTTTAAATAAATTGATGTTCTATAATTTTGACAATACTCATTTTATATGTTAGCTTAGATAAATTAGATTGATGATGTATAATATGTTGTAATGTATGAAATTTGAGCTTCGCATTTATTGTGTTTTGGAATGACTATTATTTTGGTTTTATGAAATACTTGAGCAAAAAAAATTAACAAAAATAGTATGGAAAATTGATGTGTGAATTTTTAGCAGCCGAACAACATGTGTGGGAAATTGATAATGAGAATTACCGAGAATTATCATAATTTGCCAAACAGCCATAATTCTCGCATAATCATGAGAATCAGATTATATTATAATTCTAACTCTCATGAGAATTCCATTTCTCATTTCCAAACACACCCTTAAGGTACGTTTGGAAACGGGAATTAAAATTCTCGAAGAATTGAATTCTCAATGATAATGTGAGAAATATAGTCGTTTGGTTGTTCGTAAGAATTCTCTTAGTCCATTAAAAACATGTACACTTGTCATTTAATTAAATAATGGTTCTTTAAAAAAATTCCATATTTTCGGACCACTATATCACAAACTCCTCTTTCTAAAGGTGCACTTCTTTGTTAACTATATTTAAGAAATTAACTACCCTTAACTACCGTGAGAATCCCAATTAACATGGTTTTAGGTGAGAATCAAATTCCCACCAAAGTGAGAATCCAAGTCTTATTAGAATTCCAATTCTCATCAGTTATTTGCAACCAAACACACATGAGAATAAGAAAACCTACCAATTTCGATTAAGATGAGAATTCTCAAGGTTGCCAAACGTACTCTTAGTTTTTTCAGTGAGTAATTCTAGAGGACAAATCGGGGGAAAAAGTAACTCTAGAGGACTTTTTTTTTTAATCACTTACAAAGACTAGGTAGATGAAAGGTCAAGTACGTATACCCTTGACGCAAAATTAAAAACGGCTCGGGTAGATGAAATGTCAAGTATACCCTTGGTATGAAATAATAAACTGTCATGCCCAATCGAAATGACCCAGTGTATATAGTATAAACACTTATTGTTCATATAAACAATCATTGTTGATTGTTCATACCTCAACATAATGTATGATCAGTAAAAGCACCTATTGGAGTATGAACAATTATTGTTTATACCTCAATATGAGCTATGAACAATCATTGTTCATACATATTTGGAGTATGGACAAAAAATGTTCATACATCAATACATGAAGCTATGAACAATCATTGTTAAATACTATCTGGGGTATGAACAATCAATGTTCATACCTCGACATAATATATGATCTTATTAGAGTATGAAAAATCATTGTTCATACTTATTTGGGGTATGAACAATCACTGTTCATATATCAACATGAGCTATGAACAATCATTGTTCATACCTATTTGGGGTATAAACAATCAATATTCATATGAACAATTATTGTTCATACCTATTTGAGGTATGAACAATTAATGCTCGTTCATACCTCAACATAATATATGATCAATAAGAACACTTATTGGAGTATGGACAACCATTGATTGTTCATACCTATTGGTAGGGGTGTAATACAGGGCGGGTTGGGTCAACCGCGGGTCAAATAGTGATGGGCGGGGGGGGGTCTAGGGGATACAAATCAGTGGTCCCGACGGGCGGGCGGGAAGGTTGAACTGTCATATCTTAGTACCATCACCCGGCCTGTTGGGTCAGTTTACGAGGCGGGTTTTGGGCGGGTCATCCGGGTTGGGTGGAAATTATCATTTTATCCCAATTTCACCCAAAAAAAACTTTTTAATTCTGCAAGTAATATATTTCCAATTCACAACATAGAGAAAAAAATGGAATCAATATATCAATAAAAAATAAAAAAAAAATAAAAAACCTTGAACTTGAACCCAAAACCATATCTGTAAATTTGAAACTTCTTTATCGTGATTTACCATTTGTAAATTGATTATTTTTCATAGCATGATAAAATGAAGATGAGAGCGAGGATCTATGGTACAAAACAATAAAATATAAACTAAAAGAATTCAAAATTAATACAAGGATGAATGATTCATCTTCTCTAAAATTCAAAAGTTGAATTTGAACTTTTGATATTTACCCAATGTTCAAACTTAAATATTTGAAATTGATGTTAAACTCATAATTAAGTTTGTGTTCATATCTCCTAAATTCTTACAAAAGTTAAAAGAAAATATAAACAAAATACAAAAATATTAGAGTTAAAGTCTTGAAATTGTGCGGGTCAACGGGGTTGGGTTAAAATGGTGGCCGGCGGGCGGGCGAGCGGTTTGTTTTCGGTCGCGGGTTTGGGTTCTTGGTGAAGACCGGGTACCCTTACGATGATGGGTCAACGGTTTTTTACACTCCTACCTATTGGGGTATGGGGTATGAACAATAATTGTTAATACATGAAGAATAATTATTGTTCATACTTATTTGGGGTATGAACAATCAATATTCATACCTCAATATAATGTATGATCAATAAGAACACTTATTGGAGTATGAACAATCATTAATTGTTCATATCTATTTTCGGATATGAACAATAATTATTCTTATTATTAATACCTATTTGGGCTATGAACAATCAATGTTCATATATTAACATAATGTATGATCAGTAAGAACACCTATTAGAGTATGAACAATCATTATATATATATCAATATGAACTATGAACAATCATTGTTCATACATCAATATATTGTATAAGGTACGTTCGCCTATTTGGGTATAAACAATCATTGTTCATATATCAGCATAAGGTATAAACACTCATTGTTCATAGCAAAACGACAAAAAGGATAAAATCGGAAAATATTTATTTCAAATTTGGGCCATTTGTCCTTGAAAGTTATTTTCATTCGAAAATTGGTTTTTCATTCGAAAATTGGTTTTCCAGTTTATTTTCACTCGAAATTTGTCCTTGTGAGTGATTATAAAAAAAATTTGTCCTCTAGAGATGTTTTGAATCGAATTTGAACTTTGGGACCAATTTCTTGTAGTTTTTTGGTGGAATAGTAAATTTTGGAGTTCTTTTTCCTTTTCCCTTTCTAAGAGAAGCAGACGAAATAATACCTTAATCGTGCTTAAACTCCAAAAGGGTCCCAATACGGCAATCGGCCAAAACTATCTTTTTCTTTTTAGCTTTTTCATCTTTAGGAAAATTAGCTGAATATCTTTGCACATTTTAACCTTTTCTTTTGTTTTCTTTCCCTCCAACTTTACTACCATATAGTTGCATTCTGCGTTCAAATTGTCATCAGTTGATCCCATATACTCACCAAAAATTACTCAGCTTAGGAGAATGACTATCAAACCAAATTTTTGTATTTTTAGGATGAGTTAGCTACAGTTTTGGTTACAGCATTGCTAGCTACCAAAATAGCAGATAATGCAATGACATATCAATTCACTTCGTTAATGAAAAGATTGCTAAAAGGAATAATTGAATCGTTGAACATGCTGGCAGACAACCAGATCCTATTGCATATGGGAGAGCAGCACGAGAAAAGAGACCTAAATTTTGCTTAAGTTGCATATAGTAGTGTGGTAAGACCATAAGACAACAAATTAAATACTCTCCGCATCAGCAACAGCGAGTCGAGACAAAACTACAGTACTGTAGATAGATGTCGGTTGCTCTAAGGTCTAAGCTAAGAAATATTTCATCACTTTATTGAATACCCAAAAATGTAATTTACAAACTAAAAGTATCACAATCTACACATCTGGGGTATTATGTCACTAAACAACATGCCAAGGAACAGAGTTCACAAAAATTCACTGTTTTCCTTCCCTGAATTTTATCAAACAACATAATGAACCTCAACTGTGATTTGCTTGCTACAAGTGTAGTTGATATTAGAACTTTAGAAGAAGAATGACAAAAATGTAGACCATTATTACATGGGATTCCCTGGCAAGAGAGCACTGGCTGACAGTCACTGCTTTGTTCCACCCAAAGGTAGCAACAACAAAACCAGGATCGTCCCTTGCACCCCACGTCATGGATGGAACAGTAACTTCCCGAGTTCCATATGTGTGTGTGTGATCACAAAATCCATTGCTGTGTGCACTAAATATTATCCTGGAAGTAAGAATGAAAAAGGAAATCAACACTAGTATGATGATAGGATGCGAGCCACCAGTGATTCTTAATGTTAATAGGGTAATTTCTCAATTAGACCATGATAATTTCAATTCCTTCTCAATTAGACCACGCCCACACATTTTGACTTTTCAAAAGTTTTTTTGACTGTTTTGCCCTTGGTTGTATTTTGGGACAAAACTGACGTGGAACTGGAACTGGAACTGCTACACTCTCTGACCTACCTGATACACGCAATCTCTGGGTGTACTTGGTGATTGCGACTGACCACAACGAATTAGCCATTCGATTACCCTAGTGATACGTGTCGCCGACGGATTTGGATAAAAATATAAATGAAGTAGTCGAAGCTAAGTTAGATATATTATGTAACAATTGTTATAACTACTATCAGAGCATATTTAGGAGAGCAACAAAAAAAAACACCAAAATTTTGAACCAAACCAAACACTAAACCAAAAAAACACCAACCATTTTTAGGAGCAACATCAAATTTTCGACATCAAATGACGCGGTTTTGGATAAACCGTGCCATATAGCCCACGCGGTTTTTCAAAAACCGCGCGATCAACTTTTTTATTTTTTTTCTTTCCCAATCTCTCGCGCGGTTTTGGCAAAACCGCGTGATTGAAACCCACAATCTAGCCCAAGCCCACGTGAGTGATTTGATACAGCACCAAAGCTAGAACCAAATATTGGTCGTCTCTACCTGCTAGATCAATCCATCTAAAACCGTTGCACCATTCACCATTTGCCTGCATGAGAGATATCGTCTCCCCAGACTGCATTCCTTTTTACTGACTGCATACCGCATATTTGTGGCGAAGCATCTTGGACACTTATTAATATTTGCCCATGGACAATTGAATTTCCAATGGCCAATTGATCCGCACCCAAAATAATTGTCTGTTGATCTTGCTGAATCCATAGTTGCCTTATTACTGCTAGAACCTTCACCTTCTCCTTCTCCCCCACCCATTTTGTTGGACATAGAAAATAGAAATAGAAATGAAATACCCAATGAAATACAAGTCTGAGTGACTACTAATATAGCAACATGTTCCCGCCCAAAAGGTCCCACCCAAAAGGTTTCCCGCAAATATGGTCATATTGTGCGTTAAATATTTGTTACAACGGTCATACTACATTGAAGTTGCCAGCAACAATTACCTACCAAGGTAGACAAAACAAAATAATATAATTAGTGACATAAGATTCTACACAAAACATAGCCATATATGAAGAAAGATCAATATAGCAAAGTAAGATCCTACATAAACGTTAAATTTATCCTCACAGCTAAACACATATAATGTCAAATGAACTATGTGACACATGAACAGTCAAACTCCCATGAAGATACTATCGGAACTTCACGGGAGTTACAAAATTGAAGCAAAATAACAAACTTTGAGTGTAGGAGTTTAACAAAATTTCAACATGTTGATAATTTATGGCTGTGTCACTTGTTTCCATGCGCTTTAATTGCCTCTACGCCATGGTGGGTAGTCGCTTCTCGGCATCCATCAAACGCTTCTTCAATTCCTGTTGTCGGCTTTTACAAACACTGTCTGGATTCAATCCACAGTTAATGATATCCATTCCAATCCTCTTCCACATACGATGGGTTTGCATATCAATTTTGTTAACTTGGTCAGGCACTCCCCTAAGAAGGTAATCCATAAAAGCTAGGCAAAATAGCCCACAACTGTTCCCATCAGGTTGTTTGGTCATAGGCACAAACTCACAAGTCCAAGAGGTGTTCATATCATGATCTGAAGATGGATCAGTACACTTGATCACATAAGCAAGACATGACTCCAATGCTAGTTGCTCATTACCAACACTCTTACCACCAAGAGAATCATATGTGTAGATATTTCCCTCAGAATAATTGTATACCTCAAGAATCCAGTGACTATGTTGCACTTGAAGTGGAATGATAATACCTTTACCCTTGGTTGGCTTTGCCTGATTTCTAATTCTTCCTTCAAAAGTGTCTAGGTGCTCTATAACGACTTCAGAAGGACGATAAGATAAACTTTCTAGTCTCTAATCAGGTGATGTTGCTCTAAAACTTGGCTCTTTAAGCTTCTTCTGGAAGGTTTCATATTCTCTCATCATGAATTTCTACATCAACAAAGTCATCAATCATGAATTAATGAATGAACATTGTCTAGAAATTGTTCAACGAAACATCAACAAATGAGAGATAACTTACGGCAAAGTAGACATCCTGAACGACAATATATGAGTCTTTTTCTAGAATGTTATTATCCTTACAATGTTGGGTGTACCACTGGACAACAAATTTTAGATATATATACTCATAACCTTCAAATCACATAAACCAATTAATTAGGGAATCTAATGTACATGTGATTTACGTACTTACCTCATAGTTAGTGTATGAAGTCATGGTGGTTGTGTACTTACCTCACCATCCACCCACTATCTTCCATGCAATGAATGAAAACTATGCACTGAGATGGACTAGTTATATCCAAACACTCTCACATCCGGAGAGCTATGTGCATCTTGTTTCCTTTTATACAGCTGCCAATAATACTGGAGTATGTTCAACTCACCTTTGATTGTGGTTTTCATGATAAAGGTTGAAGACAAAGCCTCCTTGATCAACTTAACACATTCCTTTCCAATTGTTTCTTGTCATGACCAACCCTTCTTCCCTTCTCTTCATTTCTTAGTTCTTTTGCTTGTCTCTTCAGTTTTTTTTCCATGTGACCCTCCATTTGAGTCTCAATCTTGACCACATTAGGAACCACCATATCATCCTCCACAACATCATCTTCCACAACATCATCATCATCATCCACATCATTCTCGTGTTTGGACTGCTCAGCAACAGTTTCATGTTGATAGTCCACAACATCTTCATCATCATCCACATCATTCTCATGTTTGGACTGCTCAGCAACAGTTTCATATTGATAGTCCACAGCATCTTCATCATCATCCACATCATTCTCATGTTTGGACTGCTCAGCAACAGTTTCATGTTGATAGTCCACACCATCTTCATCAGTTGTTCCTCTGGTAGGTGACAAAGTTGGCAACACGATTATGTCACCAGTGGCAGAAAGCAAAACAGAGAAATGGACCTTATCCATTTCATTGTTAAAGAGTGCCTTAACATTATCTTCATGAAAATCTATAGTTTTAGCCTCAGGAGTAACAACATCTGAGATAGCATTGGGCATTGTTTGTTGCAAATGAGTAACAAATATGACCAACTGTCCAGAAGGCAATGATGTAACATCCTCTGCAACAGTTAGTTGATTATTCTCCTTGGAAGGCAATGGTGTAAAATCATAATCATCTTGATCACCATTGAAAGGCTCTTTGGAAGGCACCTAAACCACGTCCTCATGTAGATCTTGCTGACTATCAACTTCAAAATCCCCTCCAGTCTTGGGTATCTCTTCACTAATCTCTCTCAAAACATTAGATGCAAATCTCTCATCTGTAGTTTCTTCTGCATCATTTTCATTTTCTGACTCATGTGCACGAATAAGATTTTTTGTTCTTTTTGGTTTCTTTGCTTCCTTCTTAATCTCCAATCCTTTTGTTTTCTCAGTTATTTCACATATGTTGAATTTTTCAAGTTTTGGTAGCTTGTACTGCTACTTTTTTACTTGATCTTGATGGCTAGACTCTCACTTGCTCCCTGGTCACTGATAAACTCTAAACGGATTTTGCCATCTTGGACGACTTCAATGTGAGTTCCATCTTCCAACGGTCTTTTTCTTTTCCCCGTAGTCTCAGCAGAAAGATCAAATGAAATTTTCTTAGAAGATGATGACTTCTTCACAGCTGTTGAATCCATAACTTCTTTTTCAACTGATTTAACCTTCTTCTTAGTAGACTTTGTATTAGGTTCTTGGACAACAACATCAACAATGGGAGACCTTGAATTCGTTCCCCTTGTTCTCTTTGATCTTGAATCCATAACTTCTTTCTCAACTGATTTAACCTTCTTCTGAGCAGACTTTGCACTAGGTTCTTAGACAACAGCATCAGCAATGGGAGACCTTGAATTCGTTCCCCTTGTTCTCTTTGATCTCGGTCCCTTCATAACCCCCTCACATGAACCTTCACCTACACTACCTACTTTCCTCGCAGTCTGAAAAAACTCTTGCATTATTGTCTCCATACCTGCCCTTATTTCACTATTGATCTCCTTCCTAACCATCATAACCTCCTCACTTACCTGCATTGCAAAGGTAATATCCACATTTAAACATTTAAAGATATATATAAATAAATTGTATTTGCTGATAAACAAAGTTATACAGCATATCATATGAGTACTAAATATGTAAGGCAATTAATACTACAGAATTGTTAATATATCAACTTGATGAACATATTAGTAAATCGTCCAACACATAGAGTAGAGTTTTACACTTACAAAGCCTTTGAGCAATTCAGCATGTCTCTCAAGCATTTCATTACTACTGTAGGGCTCTAAAACTGATGCAGCACTTTGGGTGCCCTGTTGCTGCAAAACCTCCTTGATTACATCTTCTTTAATTTCATCTTCACCAATATCTAAAGTGTCAAAAGCTACAACCTTACCCTTCAAAGGCTGGAGTTTTTTCTTCCAAGTTTGGAGATGTAAGTTCTTGGAAGGCAACTCTTCCCATCCAAGTATTCTTGGGAATCTACCTTCCACGCCTACGAGCCCCAAGAGAGGATGTGAAGGTATGCCCAAACATCGAAGCATATCACACAACCATAAACTGCATATGAATCTCTTTGTGCTATAACATTTTTGTAAATATCATCTAGACAATACTCCAACATCTCAAACAAAGGAGTGCCCCATGGAAACTTATCAAAAGCAACTAATTCCTTTGCAAGATATATATATATATATACCCCTCTACAAGATCAATAAACCTTCCATCTATAGTCCTAGCAGATCTAGGAAGAACAACTTGAAGCAACACATACAACCTATTGAGCCTAAAGATATCAGTTTTATCATCCTTACCACTGGATTTTGCCATTTATAGAGCTGCTAATATTTCTTTCTCACCAGCTGTAGTTCCTTTAAAAAACCGCGAACAAAAATCAGATGATTTCTTCTTCACGTCTGTTATGTAGAATGAGTTTGCTACAGGTTTCACACTGAGACCCATAATCAAAGCAACATCACTCTTTTTAAACACCAAATCTTTCTTACCGATCCGGTAACAAAGTATACCAACTCTGTGCGTAGAAATGGCACAAACAAGTGTAGTTGTTGCATGCATATTTATTTAAATTTGCATAAAACTCCCAAAGTAAGATTTCTGAAAATCCTCTTTTTCTTCCTCACTAAAAGCATCGAACAATTTGCGCATTTTATCTAGTGACATTCAACAAGTCAAATTTAGCTTCCTCATTTCTCTCCGAAAATAACTCTAACAAGTAAACTCAAACTTTAGAATTTGGACAATTTTAATGAAAGGCAATAACAGTTAGGCTTTCGAATTTGATTGTTTTTCTCATAATTTCGTATTTCATCTGAAATAGCAACTTCCCCCCCTCAATTCATGTAATTAATTGGGTTTAGATATATATTGAGATGATTGACACGTGGCACTCAACAACCTTAATAAATTTTCGGTAATTTTTGGGGAAACATGTCCAAATTTCTTTCTTGCCAAAATACACTTATCAATGCAACCACTATAGACTTGTGGTAGACATACTTTATTTCTTACTTTATCAGCAATTAAATTTCATTCATTATTCCAGTATTTTTCTATTATTGTATGTGTCAAACTTAATTCACTCACACAATTAATTGCATTTAGACTATTTCACTTCCAATATACGTTTAGATTTATAGATAAGTATGAACCATTAAATTTTCTACCGATCCATTGATTTTCCCATTATTATTTTTTACTATTTAACACTTGTGGAGACTACATTCACCGCCCAACATACTTTTCTCTCAGTAAAGGTAAGCAAATACTTTCAACATAACAACATGTCTCTAAATAATTTGTTCCTGTTAATTTTAGTAGTTTTAATGCCACCTCCAGCCATCCCAACCATCCCAAATTATGACACCCCTCCTACAATCGACTATTCCGACGAAGAGAACTCGGACAAGTGGGATACTTACTTTACTGACGATTACACAAATGAAGAAAAAGAAGAAGATGACTGGCTTCAGGATCCCTACTATGCTGGAGATATTCTTATGAAGAAGAAGAAGAATAAGGACAATGACGAGGAGGACGACGATGATGGGGGTGCTAATGGCGAGCTGGATGAGGACAATGATGATGAAGAGACTGATTTTGTCTGGTCTTATTTTGTTGTTCAGGTTTTATTTTCGTTAGTTCTGTTCTCTGTTCTTATGTTGTTTTGTTTTACCCTTGTTTTCTTCTGCACTTGTTGATACATTTTGCACTATAATATGTCTATTATTTTTCTCATCATTTGAACCATCAAACTTCACTTTCTAATCACAATGTTTCGACCAAATATGATCAAAATACTAAGTGGTGACGAAAGAGATGAATTATGTAGAAAAGTAATGAGAAAAGTGATGGTGATTGAGAGAATGATGAGACTCAGTACCTTTTCGGTTGCCTACGCATTCCCAAATTATCGATGGGATCAAGTCTCAAGAACGTAGTTCTGAATGAAAATTAGTTTGGTATTTATATAGGTAGAGTAGAGAATCCTTGTAGCTCAAGTATTCTTGTAGCTTAAGTCATTGTGATAGAATATAACTCTCAACTGATAATTATCTCTTTTGATAAGAAACGAATCTGGACATAAATTAACGTACATTAGTGGCAAGCCATGTGGCTAAGGTTCAGCCTTAGACACATGAGTTAATGGGCCTGTACATTGATCCATGGTATTGCCAATTGGGCTTTAGCCCTGTCGATTAAATGAATAAAATAGAGACCCCTACTAATGAACGTTTGCCACGTAGGTGGGGGTCGAAACACTCAACAATCAAACTTCACTTTCAACAATACAGTAAAAAATGGCGAAAACGATTTTGCCCTTTGTTGTATCTGGATGAAACTGTATGATTTGATCCAAATTGGCGAAATCAATCTTTGCCCTTCATTTTCAAGTTTTCATCTCAACCTAATCGTGTGGTTGCTAATTAACACAAATCACATCACGTTGGGAACCGACGAAACTGACAAAAGCAAATTTGCTGGTCCACGTGGTTCTTGTCTAGAAGTATGTGCAAGGGCAAAATAGTCAAAAAAACTTTTGAAAAGTCAAAATGTGTGGGTGTGGTCTAATTGAGAAGGAATTACAATTATCATGGTCTAATCGGGAAATTACCCATGTTAATATCCACCATTGTTATCTGTGATAAAGATTGGAATTTTAATGTAAAGAGAGAGAGAGAGAGAGAGATAATCATTTCATACAATAATATGAAATTTGAGTACTTTCCTCATTTATTTTCTTTTGTTTTTCTCAAGGCTCTTTTCTTAATGTGTTAACTGGCAAATGTAATGTAATGTGTCAGAAAATTTGGGTGTATGACCGAAATGATGTTGGATTGCCAAACAGAGCCTTTAATGAGAATGAATGATGTAATGGCTTTATGGAATTTGGGGGGTTTTTTTTGGGGAAATGGTTAAGTGAAAGTGAAAGAGAAAAAGAAAGAGTAAGAAGGGAATGTGGTTGTGTTAGGGCATCTCCAATTGGGGGGTAAAATTACACCTCCACATAGGCTTTAACTTAGGTGTCATTAGGATTTTACAACTCCAATTGTAAATTATTGTGGAGTCCATAAATATCCACTCTCTATTGTTCCCAATGGAGAAGTGTAAAAAAGTTCAATTTTAAACTTGGATAACACTTGAAATGACGTCCTTTTTTAAATTAAAGTGGGACGTCACTTCAAGTGTCGTCCGAGTTTAAAATTTTCAAATTGTGACTTTAGAAATAGATAGAGACGACACTCCAAGTGACGTCCGATTTTTTTTTTACTCAGTTGTTAGTTCGAGTGTCGCCCGGGATTTTTATTAGCTGATAACGAGAGGGGGAATTTCCCACCCTCTCTATCAACTAATACTATATTACCTACGGTATAACACCCCCATTGGAAAGAGTTTTTTGACATTTATGGTGTAAAATTTTCACTCTATACGGTTTACACCCCCATTGGAGATGCCCTTATATCCAATGGAGGGTGTAAACCGTATAGAGTGTAAAGTTTACACTCCAAATATCAAAAAACTCTTTCCAATGGGGGTGGTATACCGTATATAATAGAGTATTAGTTAATAGAGGAGGTGGGGAATTCCCCATCTCACTATCAGTTGATAAATAGCTCGGGCGACACTTTAACCAACGTCCGAACAAAAAAAATCAGACGTCCCTTTCTAATTCTAAAGTAATTTGTTAACTCAGACGTCACTTTAAGTGATGTCCCAGTTTAAATTAAAGAAGGACTTCACTTAAAGTGACATCCGAGTTTAAAATCCAATTTTTTTTACGCTTCTCCATTGGAGAGTATAGAGTGTGGATATTTATAGGCTATACAATAGTATACAATTAGAAGTGTAAAATCCTAATGGCACCTACGTGGAGCCTAGGTGGAGGTGTAATTTTACACCCCCCATTGGAGATGCCCTATTTTATACTAGGTATTACCCGTGGCTACGCCACGGTTAGTTATGAGGTGTTTATTATATGGGAATTTGTAGGTATTAATCATGGTACATGTACTGTCCTGTCAACAGATATTTTCATATGTGTGGCATATTTCGGAATTTGTAGGTATTTTTTTTTTTTTGATTGGAGCTACACGTATTGTCTCCTATCAACAATGCACTATTTTGCTTGTTTTTTGGATTGATAATGAATTTAAGTAACAATGCTCTAATGTATTTCCCAAACTTAAATAACATTTTTGTATAGATGTCCATTACCTGGTTTAGAATCAAGATATGATAAAAAAGTAACGAAAAAACAAAAACACAAACAAAGAATGAAAAATAATAATAACATATATACTTTGGGTATGGGATGACAAAAAATGCATTCTCCATGAGAAGTTGTGGTTTGCAAAATTATTAATATCATTTCCTCACACACACTAAAAAAGTGTTTTTGTCAGAAAGAAGATAATTTAAGTAAAATGTGTGCATGGCAGATAATCGGGCAGTAACAATTAAAAGTCTCCAATCTAGATAGCGGCCATAACACATTCATGTAGTAGGGACATAGACCTTAACTGTTACTTAACGTCCTCCGAACTTATCCATTGACCTCAACTGTCACTAAGCATCCTACGAACGTCGCAATAAGACCATGTTTGCAACTGCTTCATCTAATATAAACGTCCTTGGTGCAGATAATGTGCCAATGCAATCTAACTATGTTTCACAAAGAACTGCTCAAAAAGCAATATGTTTTGGGCACATAGCAGGAGATAATTAATTTGACCTCCATATTGTATAACTATTGTTTCCTGTAATGCAACCAATTGATCAAACCTGTTAAAGAATAACACACTAAAATTAGCTTAATGCATGCAAATGTTATCATACCTAATCTCATATGATATCATAATACATTTCTTGGAGAAAAATAAATATAAAATCAAAATTAAAGTTTATTCTCCATATAGCTAAAACAACTATATATCATAGGCAAAAGTATATCGTGCATAAATTTTGAAGCTACAAAACCGCTCCAGTGAGTAGGAGCAACCCACTATAGCAATACCTAAACTGACCAATTTAGATCTAAAAATTTGCCTTACAAACTTCTCAAGATGGAATTAGTTAACACGCAAAATGTATTACAATTCACATTTGAAATTTGTATATATGAAGATAAAAAATAACAAAATAACAAAAAATAATAATAATAAGTCATCCAAATGATTTGATTGCCTATAATGAAAGTTGTGCAAGTGTTTCCCTTAAGCTTAAAGGTTTCCAATGGAGGCCCAGCCCGAAAATTCAACTCCCCCTTTGTGTCACATACTGACATGTATAAAACACCAAATGTCATCTAATCTTTCATAGGTTCCCATAGTTAATGCTTGAGCCTTTGATTTGGATACTGCTTGATGTTCTTCTTGTGGAAAAAGTTAAAGATCAACCCCTTACATAACAAAGTTTGAAAGTCCGGTTATAAAAGAACTATATCTACGGGAAAAACTTGACTACATTTAATTTCTAAAACCCATATTCTAAAAAATGTATATGGAAAAAGTCGTTTAAGTAAACTATCATGTGCTGTAAGCTAATGTTGTTTTCGACCTTGCAACAACCTATTCAATCTTTTACAATCCCAATATCACAAACCAATTTGTTCTAAGCCTCAATTAAATTACCCCAATGTTGTAATTAGCTCTGCTAATTTAACTATTTACAAAAGTACAAAGAGATCCGTAGTAGGACTTTGAGAAATATACACTTGTCCCAAATTAATACCAATCTTCTGAAACTCAATTGCGAAAAAGATACACATTAATCAAAGAGTAGTTGAGAAGTGTAGTTCTATGTATTTAGAAATAGTTTACATCATACCTGAAAAAGAGTAGACAGAGTAAAGCAGTGACAACTTGCAATCCAACTAATTTCTAAAGCAATGGAGCTTTTCTTCTTTAATTTGCTTGAAAAAGAAAAAAATATATAATTTATTGGTAGACGTATGGTTCGTAGACGTTAGTGAGTGAAGAAATAATAATTGATTCAGTAGGTGAAGAGAGCACATGAGAGAGTGAGAGCAAACGGGGGAGAGCTGTGAGAGGCTTTCCAAATGTATTTGAGAGAGAGAGAAGCTATAAATTATTTTAAGTTCTAGAGAGAAGAAGGAATATGATCCTCGTTCTAAAATAGACCGATTTATTTTCATAAGAGAAGGTTGGTGTTCGGTATTCTATTTTCATAAGAGAGGTTGGTGTTCAGTATTCTAACGTTACTCCAAACTCCAAAGAATCCTTTATAATGGTCGTTTTAGTTGGAAAATGCTTCTTTTAATTGGGCATAGTTCAAAAGTCTAAAGTCGAAAACCCGTAGTCATAATTGTAACGCAAGGCGAAGTTCAAAAGTGGTATGCGAATTTGAGTTGGGAGTATTAAGAGAAAAGTATGGGTTTGTAACGGTTTTCTTCGTAACAGTCCCAAGAATTTGTTTTTTCTTCATAACAGTCCTAAATGCGCAACGTACTTATTTGTTTCTTAAATTGATGGCGAGTCTTGAGAGTATATGTAGTCTGTATTAATTAATTTAAATGTCTTAGACTTTGCTCTTGTTAAGTGATTTGCCTTGACATTTTCACTTATGAATCTAAATTTCGATTCATGTTATTCCGGGAGGATTTGGCCGTAGTTAGTGCCAATAAGCTATTCTAACGTCCGGGCTTACTTTGTTAGTATACATGGAACCGATACCTTATAGGCCAATATCGTTGTCGTAGAGGCACAAGTTCGCAGATTGTTCACTGTATGCCTGTCGCCTAGACATACATAATCCTAAATTCCTAATGTTGTAGTTACATGAATAAAACTATAAAGAGAAACTCCTATAGGAGTACAACATTTATTTGTCGCGTCAAACTGATTTGGGGTTGGAAAGAGTTTTTTGACATTTGGGGTGTAAAATTTCCACTCTATACCATTTACACCCCATTGGAGATGCCCTTATATCCAATGGAGGGTGTAAACCGTATAGAGTCTAAAGTTTACACTCCAAATATAAAAAAACTCTTTCCAATGGGGGTCGTATACCGTAGATAATAGAGTATTAGTTGATAGAGGAGGTGGGGAATTCCCCATCTCACTATCGATCAATTGATAAATAGCTCGGGCGACACTTTAACCAACGTCCAACAAAAAAATTCAGACGTCACTTTAAGTAACGTCCCTTTCTAATTCTAAAGTAATTTTTTAAATCGGACGTCACTTGTCCCACTTTAAATTAAAGTGACGTCCGAGTTTAAAATCAAATTTTTTTTTACACTTCTCCATTGGAGAGTATAGAGTGTGGATATTTATAGGCTATACAATATAGTATACAATTAGAATTGAAGTGTAAAATCCTAATGGCACCTACGTGGAGGCGTAATTTTACACCCCCCATTGGAGATGCCCTATTTTATATGGTTTGAAATTGTTTAAAACCAGTTTATTTACCAACGCAATTTTTCTAAATTGTGGGTTTCTATTTCTTACGCAAAATTTGTTCCGTCCCATTTCAATTTTTTTTATTAAAAATAAAATAAAACATTGAAACGTGAATAGTTGTCCCGTCTGTCCCTAATTATTTTACTAAAAAAAACAAAACATTGAAACAGGATGACGGGAAAACTTGTCCTGTGCGAATCACTGTTAAATGTGTGAGTATTTTGGTCAAAAATTTAACAATCACTGAAATAGAAACGGGAATTTAGCAGTGCTTTGGTGAAAGAAATTGCCACATTGCTACATGTCACATTAGCAATAAAAAATAACAGCGCGTTCACGATGCTCTTATATGGCCTATGGGGTTGTCTTTTTGTTTTGTTGTGGAGGAAAATCAGGGGGTGGTGCATTACTGAATCAGCTTCTGGTGGTGGGGTTTGCACTCTTGCACCACCTTTTTTTTTTTTGCTGTTGTTCTGTGGCCGTGGGTTGTTTTACTCTTTTTCTTTTGTTTACCACCATGTCCATTGCTTTAGGGTTTAGGCCTATGGATTGTGTGTTATGTGACTTGTGACCAATTGACAATTTTGATTCTGACCCTTTACAACAATTCAACACAATAATCTGAAATTTTATATGTGATTCATAATTAAGTAGTATAGACTGCATGATGGTGAGATCCAACCAAGTACGACCAAACATTTTTACGAAGAATGTCAATGTGTTTTGTGGCGCCACTAGATCACGAAACAGTAAAATTGTTTGTGTAAAATGTGTTGAATTCGTTTCATCTAACTATTTGGTAATTTGAATATAGCAACTACAAATTTTTTCTCTCCAATTTCAGAATCACAATTTGTGTTATGCCAGTTTGCTTTTGGCAATTTGGTAGGTGTGTTTATTTTTTCTCTCCAATTTCAGAATCACAATTTGTGTTATGCCAGTTTGTTTATCACAAGTAATTTTTTTTTTCCTTCTCATATATCTTTCTGTTCGTATATATTTCAACTTTTTTTTAAACAAAACTTGTTAAGCCAAAGTTGATTGATTTTCATCTTACTTACTTTTATGGTGGAATAGTGAAGTTTGGAGTTCTTATTTCATTTTTCCTTTGAGAAGCAGACGAAATACCTTAATCGTGCTTAAAGTCCAAAAGGACCCCAATACGGCAAACGGCCAAAACAATCTTTCTCTTTTGAACTTTTTCATCTTTAGGAAAATAGCTTAGTATCTTTGCACATTTTCACCTTTTCTTTTGTTTTCTTTCCCTCCAACTCTACTACCATACACCACCATGATCTCTGATTTTGTTTCAGTTATGGAACCGGCCACAAAATTGCCTTGGACCCTTTCTGCATGTTATGGAAATAAGCCTTGGGAACAACTTGAAACTTGACCCGATGAAGAAACACATAAACACCGATGCAAAGATTATTTACATTATTACTCAATGGTGAACACATTTACTAAAAGAAACACATTAATTTAGGGGGGGGAGGGGGGAAATAGACAAATAAAATAAATAAATAACATACTATGCTTGAATATTTGTCATAAAATTAGAATGACAGATAGGGAGTCCAAAGTTGAACTGCTCTAGGAAGATGATTATCCACAGAGTTAACAACTTAAAACAAAACAAAAGCAATACTTCGTCTGAATACCAGAATCATGTAAATCATTGAGCCTTTAGCTTGGACGGGGCTCCAAGCAGTAACGGATCGACATGCCAAGAAAAACCAAAACAAACGCAGCAAACAACTCCTGCTTATTTGCAAATTTGCACGGTAAGGACCATAGTCACCATAACGCTGAGCGAGAGCGGAAGCGGCTAGCGTAAGAGCGCCTAACTTGAGAAGCTCTGTGTTTCAGAGCGCCTTGAGAGCGGCGTATATAACATATAAATAATACACATATTTGTAAAACAAAATAGTAAAAAAAATTATTCAAACAAAGTAAAGCTTAGATATTCAAAATGAAAGGAAATATAGTTACAAAAAAAGAAAATAAACATATGAAATTTCTTAATCAAGATTACTACCAACTCATTATCTTTAGTTTTTTATCATTTTTTTTAATATAAAATATCCAACTCCACTCTCTTCTCTCCTTTCTCTCTTTGTTTGCCAAGAACGCAATGCCTAAACCAGTGAACACACACATGTCAAGTTTGATTTTTTTATCATTTCGACCCAAATACTACTCCTTTCAACTGAAACTTCTTGTAGATAGACCTAAAATAAGTTCTAAGGTAGTTCTCAATCTTTTTTGTTGAAGGAAAGAGACGATTTTCGTTAAGATTTCGGAGAGCGCGGTTTTAAAAATCTCAAAGCGCGGTTTTATGGAAGATTGGCACTTAAACCGCGAGAGCGAGATTTTAGAGCTGGAGCGATAGTCACTTCACACGGTTTGTGTGACTAAGGTAAAGACTAAATGATCTTTAATTAGTAGAACTGTCAAACTATCTCAAGTATCTCATATATCTTTTTGTTCGTATATAGTTCAACCTTTTCTTAAGCAAAGCTTACTTACCTGAAGTTGCTTGATTTTCAACTTACTTTGTAGTTAGTTTTAAGGTTTTTTAGACATTAGTCCTATTATTACTATGGTAATTAGATTTTTGTCCAAAAATTTTAAACATTAGTTTTTTGTCCTATTTCTGTTACTTGACCGTTAGACAAATTGTTGGTCGTCATCTCTCACTCTTAAACATAATTTAATATTTGACCCAGATAATAATGTCATCGTTAGGACTTCTTATTATAAGTTAGATATTAGAGTTTAGTCATACTTTCTGACGGTTGGGCAGTTTAAGTGCCGCATAATCGGCGCATAAGCACTATGCACCTCTCGATCGATCAGATCAAGAAAAAATTTAGAGGTCTAAGCAGATGTCATAAAACGAGCAATTTCTTCCGCTTAATCGGCCGATTTTCGAAAAATCGGTATAAGAAAAACACTGATTAATAGGTTTGCAGATTTTGTTTTTTTTTTAAAAAAAAGTAAGTCCACAAAAAGACCCAAAAAAGAAAAGCCCACGAATCTATATATTAACAACATTTCACTTCACATAGGAAAAACAATCAAAACCGTAAAAAGTGAAAAACCAAAAAAAAAAAAAAAACTAACTCTTAGGCCAGCTAGCCTTCCACCACTTACTCAGGCTTGTAGTTTTTTTTTTTTTTTTTAGATTGTTATATCACTTATATGTGGCACATATATTATAGGTTAACTAAGGCGATTAATTCCGATTAATTGCTATAAGCTTTTAGAGCGACTTGCTCCCGATTAGCGTTTAGACTGCACAGTCTGACGGTCAAGTAACAGAAGTATGACAAAAAACTAATTTTTCAGCATTTCTGGACCAAAATCTAATTCTATAGTAATAGTAAGACCAATGCCTAAAAAAATAGTAAATTTTGGAGTTCTTTTTCATTTTTACCTTTCTAAGAGAAGCCGACGAAATACCTTAATCTAACTTCTTTAAAGAAAACGAGGGCTTCAACAGTAAATTCATCACGTCATTAATTTTTATTTTCCGATTTTGCCCCTTGCCAAACACGAATATTACAGCTCATGCCGTTTTTTGTTTTATTTTTTTATTGTCTTTTTGCAGGGGTAAAATGGTAGTTTTACGTTCATAAATTAATGAAAAATAAAATAAAAATCGGAGATTGTTAACGTGGCGGAGACACGTACAAAGAGGCTAGTCGTGCTTAAAGTCCAAAAGGATCCCAATACGGCAATCGGCACAAAACTATCTTTTTCTTTTTAGCTTTTTCATCTTTAGGAAAATTACCTGAATATCTTTGCACATTTTAACCTTTTCTTCCCCTCCAACTTTACTACCATACAGTTGCATTCTGCGTTCAAACTGTCATTAGTTGATCCCATACTCACTAAAAATTATTCAGCTTCAGCCTTCGTTAGGAATGACTACCAAACCAAATTTTTGTATTTTTAGGATGAGTTAGCTACAATTTTGATTACAGCAATGCTAGCTACCAGAATAGCAGATAATGCAATGACATATCAATTCACTTCGTTGATAAAAATATTGCTAAAAGGAATAGCTGAATCGTTGAACATGCTGACCAACAATCAGATCCTATATGGGTATATTGCATATAGGAGAGCAGCACGAGAAAAGAGACCTAAATTTTGCTTGAGTAGCATATAGTAGTGTGGTAAGACCGTAAGACAACAAACTCTATGCATCAGCAACAGCGAGGCCCTTAACTCCCACCCTTTTTTGCCGTGTAAACAGAGGTTGAGACAAAACTGCAGTATTGTAGACAGATGTTGGTTGCTATAAGGTCTAAGCCAAGAAATATTTCATCACTTTATTGAATACTCAAAACTGTAATTTACAAACTGAAAGTATCACAATCTATCTGGGGTATTATGTCACTAAACAACATGCCAAGCAACCGAGTTTACAAAAATACACTGTTTTCCTTCCCTGAATTTTATCATACAACATAATGAACCAAATTGTAAAAAAATGTTAGATATTCTGTAGTATTCCGTCATCTCTGTAAGTTCCTCAACTGTGATTTGCTTGCTACAAGTGTAGTTGATATTAGAAGAAGAATGACAAAAATGTAGGCCATTATTACATTGGATTCCCTGGCAAGAGAGCACTGGCTGACAGTCACTGCTTTGTTCCTCCCAAAGGTAGCAACAACAAACCCAGGATCGTCCCTTGCACCCCACGTCATGGATGGAACAGTAACTTCCCGAGTTCCATCTTTGTGTGTGTGATCACAAAATCCATTGCTGTGTGCACTAAATATTATCCTGAAAGTAAGAATGAAAAAGGAAATCAACACTAAGTATGATGATAGGATGCGAGCCACCAGTGGAGGGAGATTGACACTCGATAAGAAAACAGACAACTAGCCCATGTTAGAATATAACTATGTTACATGGACACACCATATTTCAAAAATAATCTGTGTCGGATACATATCCACGTGTCCGTATCAGATACACACGGACACATATTGTGTGTGATATACCTTAGTTTTTTATATTTCGCCATGTCAGACACTCCGTATCCGTGTCAATGTAACTTCGGAATATATATATTCAACTCATTACCTTGGTTTGAGAGCTTGAAATATGTATTCAGTTGCATTTGGCGGGAGTGTCTGCAACAAGTCATATGGCCCAGGACTACCAAGTTCTCTGGAAGGAAATAAGGGAAAACAATGATTAAAAGATGCAATTATATGGAAGGACTAGAAGTAATATGTGAGCATGGAAAAGAAAATTTTATACCTTAAGCATTCAAAAGAATGACCTAGAATAAACATACCTACCGATTATGAAGCAATTTCAAACTCTCGTCTGGACCAGAAGAGATATGATCTTTGAGAGTATTGTACCCTTTGCAATTATTATTCGGTGAACGGTGCAATGGGAAATGGAGTAAGAGTACAGGACCAGAACCGGATGGCATGTCAGTCACTCTCCACCCAAAATGACCAACACTTTGACTTGGCTCATTTTCTCTTTCTACCAAATCCTTGCTAAAAGTTTGCAAATCTGAATTTTCCCTCTCTATAACTTTTTCAATGCTAAAGCGTAGGTCATTGTTTCCACAAAGCATAGCCACGGCATTGAGTGAAACAAAACTAACATTGCTCATTTCAAATGCCCCACAACCTGAAGAGTCTAACCCTGGCATATTGCTAGCTATCCACCTAACAGATTTCAAATCTAATTTACTGCACTCTCCAATATCCCTGTCACCTAAGATAATATGAAGCGGAAGACCAAGAAAAGGGCCTAGCATCCTCTGAAATTGCTGAAGCACAGATAACCATCTACTTTTTGTCAGCTCTGACCCTCTTGCAGAAACATCCCCCAAAACTATAAGCATATCAGGCTGTAGTCTATCAAAGGATTTCTGGATCAAAATAAGTCAAAGATTCATTCTTCAGGACATGAAGACACAAAAATTAATGTCCAAAGCAATATGCATATATTTATTGATTGGTACATACGAAATAAAAAGGCATATATATATGTCAAAACGAAACAATCTAACTCAATGTAACTGATAAAGGGAGAATATTGGAGCAATAGTACTATTAAATTGATTTCTTTGTTTAACCAGTGGATCAGAATTAGTTCTATTGAATCAATTCCGTCTTCTCGTTTCTTCGGCAACTTCTTTATCCCCATCTCGATCTCTTGATCACTCCCCTAAAGCTACTATCACCCACACTAATGCATCAAAAGTGATTGACTACAACGACATTGCTATAAATGTGCTCTCTCACAAACCCTCTTCACTATGTATCTACAATTCCTTCCAACAATATGCTTCAATAACAATGCAATTCAAATTAACTAGTACAAGAAAGAAAGAAAGAAATAAGATTATAAATGAAGACATACCTTTAAGAATTTAGCCATATAAGAGTCCCTAAAATACATATTCATATAACCAGCTTCAGATCCCATCAACAATAAATTAGCAACCATCATCACTCTAAGTTCCTCTTTATCAACTTCAACACCATCTCTAGGAACAATTTCACATGATGGGATTGAAACCCTCTCTTCAAAAATCGCTAAACCAATTACAAAAACTAATGGAAATAACCATTTTAAAGCAATCATTTTTATTCAAGGCTTTGAATTCTGTTAATAATAATGTGGATTTAGAAAATGAGGAAGAGAGAGAAACTCCATTAGAAGTCAGAGCAGTTAAATTTTGGTTAATGTTTTTCGCCATTGTCACAATCTTTGTTTTGCAGAATTGGAAATTTTAATTTACTGTTTTAATGTTTGTTATTTTGATGAACGATAAGGCCATTTTTGTACTTTGATTCAATATATAGCACGGAATGTCATAATAATGTCACGGGATATTTCACCTGTCCCCATCGTGGACCAGATTATTATCAGAACAATTTGCAGTGTTAGAGCATCTTTCTAGGCGGTGGTGGTAGTATTTTGTTGAAATTTGAAGGCGAAATTTGGAGAAATTAGACGCAAATTTTAACCAACTCTAAGTGATCGCAAATATCTACCGCAAATTTGATTGTAGGGTCTACCACGCGCCATAACTTCGTGCAAGGTTGAAAAAAGTGGGAAAAAAAATCCACGCGACATTCCCAATGTAGCGCCCAAATTGAAAAAGTCAAAAAAAAAAAAACTCACGCGACATTAGGAGTGGCGTGCGACAGTATTACTGGCACGGTATGCTGGTCAAAGTCAAAAAAAAATTTGGGACAACATTTGAAATGGCGCACGACATTACCACTGTTGTTCTGCATCCGCATCCGAAATCCCAAATTTGCGAACAAGAATGCGGCTAGATAGGTGATACAACTGAATTTGCTTCCACCTAAACTTGGATTTCCACAAAATTCTGAATTTTGGAAACAAATTTGAAGAATTTGAAAGGTGATACTACCACCTAAAAATACTCTTAAGTAACCTAATAGCCGACTGATTTTTTGCTCCCAGTGTTCTTGCCTCCAAAACATCCGAGTGAATTACTAGCTACACACGTATCACACTCCACAAAATAAGGGAAGTTACAGCCTTGTACAAAATTCTCAAAAGTTTGATTTTACATGTTTGTCTCTCTACCTAAACAGTAAAAAACAAAATACGAAATAATGACTCGTGTATTCATTTTTTGTGGGTTCGATCTCTTATCTTCTTCCCGCAAATAAATGGCACAGGGTTTAATTGATCGTACACAATCTTCGATAATGAAAGATGCATTGTTACTTGGTCAAGCAATTAAGGAGCAACCAAACAATCTTTTGAAAAGTGACGCTATTGTTTACTAAAAATATTATAGGAAATTTGCAACAAAGTACGCTCGTTGTTTGACTAAAAATATATTTGGACTAAAAGAGTTTCCACATGGTCATTCAAATGGTAAGTTTGAACTTCGACGAAGTTTGGGTATATGCCTGTTTCACCTCAATAATACCTGCTGGAATTGCTACAAACAAGAGAAATTATTTACATCTATCAATACATTTATAATGCCTAAGGAGTATTTTTTATGAGAGAGAGGTGTTAGTTTTTGGATAGAAAGGAAATATGCCTCGGGAATAAGATGAAGACTAGCGTTCAACTTTTTTTCTTTTTGTTCCAAGATCTAAGAGCATCTCTAGGTGGTGGTAGTATTTCCTTCTATTTGAAGGTAAAATTTAGAGAAATTGGTCACAAATTTTGACCAACTCTAAGTGGTCGCAAATATTATTTGCAAATTTGAAATAGGACTACCTCGCGCGGCATTACAACTATCGCCGCAAATTGGAAAAAAAAAAAATCACACGACATTCACTGTCGCACCAAATTGAAAAAAGTTAAAAAAAAAAAAAAAAAAATATTAGCAATAGTGGCGACGATTACCAGCGCGTGTCTTTGGTCAAAAAAAAAAAAAATGGGGGCGACATTTGCAATGGCACACGACATTACCACTGTCGCTCCGCATCCACATTCGAAATCCCAAATTTGCGAACAAAAATGCAGCTAGACAGGTGATGCGATCGATTTTGCTTTCACCTAGAGTTGGATTTCCGCAAAATTCTGAGTTTTGGAAGCAAATTTGAACATTTTGGGAAGTAATACTACTACCTAGAGATGCTCTAATGTGTTTTCCGTATCTGCCGGCTTTTTTTAGAGGGACAAATCAGTAAAATTGACTTTTTAGAGAATCTTTTACCAGCTGTAACTTCCCATATTTTGTGGAACTAGTGATACGTGTGTGGCTAGTAATTGGCTTGGAGGGCTTGGAGGCAAGAATGCTGGGAGCAAAAAATCCCTACTAGCCTCACTGCCTGCCCATTAGGCTTTTGTCAAAGAAACTATACGGACCATTCGACGCACAACAACTAGCAAGGAGGTTAATTAACTTGCTTTATGAATTTTGAAGGTATCCTTATTAGTGAGTGTTTGGATCTCATTTTTTAAAAAAATCAGTTTTTTTTCAAAAAATATTTTTCTGAAAAAATATTTATTCTAAATAAATAAATATGTTTGGTTGAATTTTTTTCTTAAAAGCTATTTTATCAAACTAGCAAATTTCGTAATATTTTTCAAAATATTTTAATATATCTCGACATTTTTTTACTAATGGGCAATCTGATGAGAAAGTGAGAAGAAAAAACTATTTTTTAACATGAAAAACAAATTTTGCTATTTATCATAAAACATGTTTTTTGGACCAATAAATATTTTTTGGATGAAAAACTAATTTCTATAAAAATATAGACCAATTTTTTCAAAACACGTTTTTTCACTAATAAATGGTTATTGACAATAAATAAATAAGATCCAAACACCCCTTTTTTAGGCTCTGAGTCTGCTTATTAATATACAAACGCCTTTCCCACCTACTATTACAACAGCTTACTTGTTCTATTTAAACTTCAAAGTTCAAACACTTCAAGTGGACATTCCAACAAAGCAATTACTAAATACCTTTATTCTCATTTCAAAAGTCAAAATATTGTATAAGTCCATACGGGCTGAAGATCAGATTAAATGTGATTCATGGTGTGGTTGGAAAATGGTCATTAGAATAGCTTTTACAGATATAACAGGATAGGAGAAACACCATCCAACACACACTGTATTGTTCATAGGTTACCATATATTTGATCCGGAAGTACGGTGTAAGATGTCAACATACACAAAATAAGCAAATTCAGAGAAAAATAACATATACAGTTTAGCTAAAGAATTTTTTTTTATCAATGCCAAACTTTTATTTTATGTCTATAATAAAGATACTAAACATTTAATATGTAAACACTTTACAGTACTTAGGCTAGGAATTGTTCATACACACTATAACAAATCCTGTACTTTGTCCAGTTGTTATCTAAATTTTACATGTATGTTCCATACATCTTGACTGATGTAAAATTATGGTGATTAAATCACAGAGCAATATTTTCTTTACTCTCCAACTATTCTTGAACCGTTTAGTTGAAATTTATTATGCACTCACAGATTGCTCAAAGGAGAAATCAGAATCATAATCTGATTCACAAATCCTTATCTCTTCAACCTCTCTTACAACTTGTTCCATATCGGGACGCTTCTCTGGTGACTTGTCACAACAGCGTAGCGCAACTTGTAGTAAACGTAGCATTCCATCACCAGCATTCCTCTGTCTTGATATCTCTAAGTCGAAAATCTCTGCTGTCCATTCTTCTCTAACTGCTTTGTGTATCCAACTACCTAGGTCCACACCATTGATGCCTTGAGGAGCAGAGTAAGTCGAGATTTTTCCTGTTAGGAGTTCAAGGAGAAGGGAACCATAGCACCATATATCAGCTTTCTTTGAGATCCTTTTACGGGTTTGATATTCAGGGCATTTATATGAAGACATTCTCTGTGCTGATATAGGTAGAGCAATCAATGAAGCCAGTCCATAATCAGAAACAATAGCCATTTCATTCGCATCGAGAAGAACGTTTGAAGATTTCAGGTTCCCATGGGGGATGGCGTTCTGTACCTTACTATTGAGATGCAGATACTCCATGGCTCGAGCTACAGTTTGAGCAACTGATAACCTTGAATTCCATTTGAAAGGAATCCTGTTTATCCCTCTCCCTCCTGCCATCATTAACCATCAAGGATTTCATGTGTTAAATCATCCTTACAGGAATTCCGTTAAGTAAATGTGATCCAGATACTAAGAAAGAAGCTTTTAGTCATGTGAACACATAAAGGAGTGGGGACTGACTTGTTTTCTCTTCTTCTCAAAGTTCTGAACAGTTCGATCATAGCAGTTAGTTACCTAAGAGTTCACTTATTTGTTTATCTAATTAATGGAAGTGGTTTTGAAAGCTCTATTATAAACAAACAATTCCTCGCTTGTCTTCATTTATACTTGTCTGCATTTTGTAGAAGGAAAATAGATTTAAAACTAATAAGTTCATAAAAACTTTGAGAGCATGCATCTCTAATGTAACAACTAAACTCACCAAAAAGACGGTTGAAAAGGTTTCCGTTTGCCAAGAATTTGTGTATCATCAACTTCTCCTCTTTTGAAAAGTGATAAGCAAGAGGAGGCAACAAATTAGGGTGTTTCAGATCAGCAATCAGCCTCATCTGCTTGGCAAATTCATCGTCAGTTAAAGGCCTCAGGTCCCTTAGTCGTTTAACTACAACCTCTGGACCATTTTCCAGTTTAGCCTTATATACATTTCCGAAATTTCCTTTACCCAAACCCTCAGCAGAAGCTTTCAGAAGATCTTGAAGTTCAAAGTGTTCTACTCCATCCAAAAAGGTGAGTTTTCTTCCATCTCCCCTGGCAGCAGGTCTGCTTGCTCCATGACCTATCTTGTCATTCCTTTTCTCATTCTCTTGTTCTTCCAACTTAATTTCTTTTGTTTCAGTCTTGTTCTTTTTCGCCTTTTTGTAGTAAACGTAGAACAGAAGCACTACAATGACTAGTCCAATGATATCTAATACCACAAAAATTGAAATCAGAGAAGCTCCAGCGATGGTTTTATTCTTGTTATTATTAGCTGTAGCGGGCTCACTATAAGCACTGCCACAGGTTTTCAACGTGGGCAAGCCACATAAACCCGGATTGCCAGCAAACGAAGACGAGTTACAGGATTGTAGAAAGCTCGTTCTTGGAATCTTGCCAGACAGATTGTTGTCAGAGACGTTGAACTCTGCTAAACTCTGCTGATTAAATTCAGGTATAGGACCTGTTAAAATGTTACGTTGAAGCTGTAATGACTCCAACACATCTAGACCAAGTAATGAGTTTGAGACAGGCCCATCAAACAAATTATCAGAGAGATCAAGACTTCTTAATTTTGTATTGAATGTGAAATCCATCAGATTTCCAGAGATCATATTGTTCTTGAAGCTTAAGCTAGACAACTCTGTGAGGTCAACTAATGCATGGACATTTACCTCGCCAGTAAGACCCATGTTTTCTAATAATATCCCTGTAACTCGACCATTTAAACATTGAATTCCATACCACCTGCTAGGTGGTTTGTTCAAAAAATAGCATGGAAGACCAGTCCAATTCCTGACAAGAAAATAGTGTTTAAAATCAGCATTTAAAGCAAGAAGAGCGTCTCCCTCCGCGCTCTGGTATACTGCTGGAGGACCATCTTGAGTGATCACGAAGCTAGGAAGTACAAGAAAAATATAGCAAGAAGACTTGTTAAGGGTGGGATTAGCTTTTGGAGAGAAACCATCGTTCAAGGTAAGTGAAATTCTAGTAAAGTTTTCCTTTATGAGAGTTGTGCAAGGAGTACTCTCTTGCACTTCAATTGCACTTTGATGAAACATTGGATATTCTAATGTGGTGCTGTCACAGATAATATTTATTTCTGTTGGGGACAAAAACAATGAGTTTGTAAACTGTTCTGTTGGAGTTTTCTTTTGAGAATCCGAGGAATTTTTGACATGAGTTCACCTTGGCTACATTCATAATGAACTGTAGCTAGCTTAGGAATACATGTGTGCTTTAAACCAAGGATATTTGCTATATTATCACGTACATTTCTAAAATGTGACTATATGTTTCTTTTGATGCGAAACCAAACACATTAAAAAATCTATGCCAACTTCACTGGAAAATTGAACTTAGTGTTGCAGACATGGCCGTGTTAAAAACAGCTGCACGTACAGTATCCTCACATAGATAAATTTTCATTTTCTTATGCATTCAACTTGTTTGCAAGAGAGGAAGATGTGAAACTTGTAACTTAAAATCTGTACATAATAAGAAAGCATGCAACTTAATTTTGTTAAAACGGATGTCTTATTATCTTCCCTCTGTCCATTATATATTCAACAACCTAAATCACATTCTTCACACACACGTACATTGTCTCCGATCTGTCTCAGCTCAGTCTCACTCTTTTGATCTTTCCATGGCTAAATGGCTTTCAAAGATTTATGCAGGGTCATGGGAGCTATTACTGTTGGGGTTTACACCAATACCAATCGGTTCCCCCACTACACAGATAATTTGTATATGAACTCAATTCAACTCCGGATAAAATCTAAATATCAACTACAACCTATACTAACATGCCCAACTCGCTAAACAACTATCAACAACAAATAATAATGTAAAGCAGTAAAAGGCAAACCACAACACAAAGATTTACCGTGGTTCGGCCAATGATGTCTACTTCCACAAGAGCCAGTTCTTAATAAAGTGGGAAGGAAGATTACAATCTCTCCTTACAGTCTCTCACCTTACTAGATCACTCTTATCTCTTTACAGGGTTGTTTCTCTGTAAATGTTCTCTCTCTTTTGTTTTAGTCTGGATTCCAATCCTTCTGACTTGTTTGGTTTTGTTTTTCCAAAACCTTGATTTTTGGTTTTATCTCCAAAAACCAAATTTCGCGAGTACTGTAGTGAAGCCCACGGGCCAAAGACTTGGCCTGCGGCGCCCCCTATGTGGCGGTCGCTAAGACAAGACATGGACAGATCGAAGCTGGTCGCGCTTTGGCCTTGGGCTCTATATCTTGGAACTTCGAACGGTCGCCCCTATGGCCTGGGCGGGTCGCCCTATTCTCTTGGAACTCGGCGAGCGAAGTCGCTATCTGGCGCGCTGGCCTTCCTTCGACATGTTCGATGTCGAATTCGCCCGTTTCTCTCCAGCTCTGTTTTCTCTCCTCATGTGAGGGATAACTCCAACAATCTCCCCCTCCCGAACAGTGAGGGGCTTCCTCCATGTAATTTCCAAATCAACAGGAGGAGTGTGCTACCAATCCGCATAGCACAACAAACATCAAACTTACCTTTTCGGTAAGACTTTGGTCATCATATCCGACCCGTTCTTGTCGGTATGGATCTTCTCGATACACAAATGCTTGTCTTCGAAACTTCTCTAATCCAATGATAACGACGTGTATGTGCTTGGATCTAGAATGAAAACTTCGGTTCTTGCTCAAGTGGATGGCGCCTTATCACATAGAACTACAAACCGCAACTTTTTAGCCCTATTTCGTCGAAGAACCTCTTCATCCATAGCAACTCTTTGCAACACTTTCGATGGGAATAATATACTTTCGAAATACGTAGTGGAGAGGGCAACACACTTTTGCAACTTAGATTGTCAAGAAACCGCTCCCCGCAAAAGTAACCCGGATAACCGGGGGTGGACTTCATCGAAGTCAACATCACCGCCATGTCTGCGATCGGTGTAGCCTTCAAGTAAGGGCTTACTTCCACCAAAACACAAACCACGATCACGGAAGTGCCTTTGAGATATCTCAATATCCACTTAACACCTTCCCAATGCTCTTTACCCGGTTTGATGAAATCGCTTACAACCCCAACGGCGAAAGCAATATCCGGTCTAGTACACACCATGGCATACATCAAAGCGCCCCATGCGGATGCATAAGGAATCTTTTCCATCCGACTCTGCTCATGCTCACCCTTAGGACACATCTCTTTGGTCATGCGGGCGCCGCCAAAGCGGACAACCGACCGGGCAGCTTTGATCCATGTTGAATCTCTTCAACACCTTCCGATGTAGCTTTCTTGAGAGAGCCACAACTTCCCACTCTTTTCTCATCACGGTGATCCGCGATCCCAAGTATCGCTTTGCTTGACCCAAATCCTTCATCTCAAAGGACTTACTCAAGTCTTTCTTCAAATTGGATATCTTGTTGATGTTTGGGCCAACTATCAACATATCATCCACATCCAAATAATAGCCTGATGAAATCCCCATCCGGAAATCTCTCGAACAAACACACAATGATCGGAGCGGACTTCTTGTATCCTTGCTTCGCCATAAAGGAATCAAACTTTATGTACCAATGTCTCCGGTGCTTGCTTCAACCCATACAAGCTCTTTATCGGCTTGCATACTAGGTGCTCCTTGCCTTTGACCTCAAACCCCTCGGGTGGTCCATGTAGACATCTTCTTCAAGGTCTCCATGAAGAAAAGTCGTCTTAACATCTAGTCGCTCAACCTCTAGGTTCATACTTTGCGGTCATACCCAATACCACCCGGATAGAAGTCATCTTTACTACAGAGAGAAAAATCTCATCAAAGTCAATCCCTTTTCTTTGACCAGAATCCGCTTCCACAACAAAGGCGAGCTTTATGCCTTGGGTGAGGATTGTTCTCCTCATGCTTGACTTTGTATATCCACTTATTCTTGAGAACTTTTCTCCCCGCATGGGTTTCTCAACTAACTTCATAAGTGTGATTCTTATGCAAAGAATCCATCTCGTCATACATGGCCTTCAACCACTTTTCTTTGTGCGTACCTTCAAGTGCCTCTTGATAGTACATAGGTTCTCCACCATCCGATAGTAGCGCGCACGCATGTGGTGGATACCGGTTGAAGCTAGTCTCCCTCAATGTCGGACCTCCTTGCCTCATCTAATGGGTGCCTCGGGAGGTTGCACTTCTACTTGCTCTGGTGGTGGTTCATGCATCTCATCTGCATCTTCTATACCAATAGGTTCTATCCCATCATGAGCAATAGGATTCTCATCATGAGCTTCAAACTCATGGTTCTCTGCATTCTCAATGCCTTCTGCACGTTCCACAGTAGGAACTTCTGGTTCTGAATCAACAAGATCATTAGTGAAAGCCTGTAACTTCTCACCCTCCTCAAAGTCTGCTATGGTTTGGTCTTCTAAGAACACAACATCTCGACTTCGGATTACCTTCTTGTTAATCGGATCATAGAGTTTGTAACCAAACTTTTCATCTCCATAACCTTAAAAATGCACTTTGCTTGGCTTTGTCATCAAGCTTGGATCTCTCATCCTTCGGAATATGCACAAATGCCCCCGCACCCCAAATACCCTCAAGTATCCATAATCAACATCTCTGCGACCATACTCTCTCCGGATAATCACTATTCGAGGCTTTGCGGCGACGGGTTGATCACATGCACGCGGTATGCGCATTGCTTCTACCCGGTAGCTTCTAGGTAGCTTAGAGTGAGATAGCATGCATCTCATCCTCTCTACAATGGTGCGGTTCATTCTCTCTGCTATTCCATTCATTTGCGGTGTCTTGGGAACGGTGCGCTCATGACGAATCCCATGACTCGGCAATACTCTTCAAATGGCCCAATGTACTCACCCCATTATCGGCGAATACATTTCAACAACTTCCCGGTCTCTCTTTCCACCATCTTTGTGGAATTTCTCAAACACGCCAAATACTTCATCCTTGGTCTTGGACTATAGGCCCATATCTTTCTTGGACGATCATCAATGAATGTCAAAAGTACGAAAGCTCCCCGGTGGGACTTCACTCTCATAGGACCACATAAGTGCATTGTGCACTAGCTCAAGGGCGATTGTCCTTTCTCGTGAGACGGGGAATCTTTGGAAAGACACCCTATGTTGCTTTCCTACCAAACAAATGAGTACATGTATTTAAATGTGTACCTTTAATGTCCGGCATGACCTTTTGCTTAGCAAGAACTTCCATCCCTTTTATGCCCATGTGACCGCGGTCTCTTGTGCCCGATTGGATGAAGCTTCTTCTTCGCGCGTTAAACTTCGCTTTACACAAACTAGCCCGTGTTTTGTAAAGAGAGCAAGTTTTCTTTCCTCACGCTGCTTCTGATGGAACCTCTGCTTTCGGTTTCCATACCCCGTTACCAAACGAGTTTACAAAGCCATCGTCATCTAATTTCCCAGCCGAAATTAGGCTTAACCGTATGTCAGGGACATGTCTTACATCCTTGAGTGTCAAGGTGTAGCCGACATTGGTTTCTACATGAACATCTCCAATGCCTATAATCTTCGAGGCGCCATCATATTACCCATCCTCACTTCACCATATTCACCACACGGTTGTAGGTAGTGAAGAATCCCCGCAATCGCGATGTGGCGTGATAGGATGCTCCCCGTATCTATCACCCACTCGTATCCTCGACATGAGGTACTAAGGCGGACACACCACAATCGACCACAATTCCCCACTAGGTCGCCGACTAGTGTGGTAGTATCTCCTGCCTGTGTTTCCGTTCCTCTGCACCATATCTTCATGTACCACGTTATTCTTCTCATCCCTCTTCGATTGTTACGCGACTCATATCCGAAGTGGCCTTTTGTGGCACAATAGTAACATTGCCTCTCTCGCGCTTAGGAGTTCTAGCTTCACCCCTAGATTTATACGCCATCACCTCTAGAACGAGATGGTTTTACTCCCGACCTCTCCCCGTTTCTCGTGAAAAGATCTCTCGAGTGAGAAGAGCCGCTTCTTGCACTCCTTCTAGTCTCCTCATTCAACAAAGGCGTGGTAGCCATCTCCATGGTAACAATTCCATCCTTGGTCGCTCCATGTAGAAAACCGCTAATGTCTCCCACTTTCGGGTAGAGAGCCTAATAGAAACAAAGCCTCAACCGTCTCCCAAATTGATCTTCATCAAATGCATCGATTGATGATATTACGTACTTCATTAAGATGCTCGGACATTGAAGAACCTTCTTGGTACTTCCGTTCCGCGCAAACTTCTTAACGACTAGCACTTTGTTTCCACCCGACTTCCTCTCATAAAGGTCTTGAGTTTCTTCCATAGGCCAAGGTTGTAGTCTCTTAGGCCACATGGTGAAAGACACAATCGTCAATCCAATCGCCTAATGTATCCAATCGCTTTTACGTCAAGCTTTTTCCACTCCGGCCTCATCGATCTTTTACGGTTTTACTCCCTCATTCTCAATGGGAAGTGCCAAGTCCTTGCGGTATAGCAAGTCTTCCATCTTGGCTTTCGGATGGTGTAGTTCTTCCTATTCGGACTCATCATACGAGTGTTCACGGAATGGTCCATCTCTACAAGTTATTTAACCTCAAATCTTCTCTCAGGAATTTCGTCAAACACCTTCTGACCAAGATTCGGATAACACCCTAGGCTATTCTAACCAAGGCTCTGATACCACTTGTTGGGGTTATTTACACCAATACCAATCGGTTCCCCCACTACACAGATAACTTGTATATGAACTCAATTCAACTCCGGATAAAATCTAAATATCAACTACAACCTATACTAACATGCCCAACTCGCTAAACAACTATCAACAACAAATAATAATGTAAAGCAGTAAAAGGCAAACCACAACACAAAGATTTACCGTGGTTCGGCCAATGATGCCTACTTCCACAAGAGCCAGTTCTTAATAAAGTGGGAAGGAAGATTACAATCTCTCCTTACAGTCTCTCACCTTACTAGATCACTCTTATCTCTTTACAGGGTTGTTTCTCTGTAAAGGTTCTCTCTCTTTTGTTTTAGTCTGGATTCCAATCCTTCTGACTTGTTTGGTTTTGTTTTTCAAAACCTTGATTTTTAGTTTTATCTCCAAAACCAAATTTACGCAAAATCTTGTAGTGAAGCCCACGGGCCAAAGACTGGCGCCGGCGGCCTTATGGAGCGCTGGTCGCTTAAGACATCGACATCGGCGGTCGGTCGCTTTCAGCGGGGCGCCTCTATGTATCTTGGAACTTCGAGCGGTCGCCCCTCTATGATGGCGGGTCGCCTATTCTCTTGGAACTCGGCGCGCGAGTCGCGCTTCTATCCGAAGCGACATGTTCGATGTTCGATGTCGACCCGTTTCTCTCGGCTCGTTTCTCTCCTCATGTGAGGGATAACTCCAACAATTACAGCATCCCCCAACAAGCTACCAATTAGGCCAGGGCACAACCTTAGGGCCCGGCTCTACGGTGAAGGGGGAGGTACCGGAGTTTGCTGGAACGCTTTATTCCAACTGAAATCTTGCAGAAAAGAGATTGTTCTTTTCTTCATTGATGGTGAGACTGATCTAGGTGCTGAATGGATATGTTGCCGAGCAATTCACATCATTACTCGTGATTGCTGGCCTAGTATGCTTACTTCATTGGTTTTACGTCCCAAGAAGGTGGTATACTTGAAGGTTACTGGGACGCAACATTGGCTTCTCCTGCAGAACCAGTTCAGTCTCCTCTTATGTCACCTCCTGCTGCAGTTTAGTTAGTCACAGTGTCTACTCATTCTAGCTTACTTAATTATAAGTGATGAGTGCAGTTGGAATGATGTTACCATAAGCCTAAGCGCTTTAAAATCTGTATTTATTTGTTATATTTCTTGGTCTACGTTTGAAATCAACATGCATATACGCAGAAGATCTGGCTTGAGCAAAATCAACTAGTGTATTCAAGGGTAAATTCCCATGCCTCAGGGTAGACGAGTATTTGTTTTGTGTGCATACAACGTGCAGCGTAGGCCGCAACAGATACTCCAGATTATACTTGAAGTCATTTCATTGGCCTATTTATTTGGAAATGGTGCAAACGATATGAAAATGATTGTTCAGTTTATAGTTATTCTCCAGCCAATAACGCCGAATTGGAACTCAATCATATATCACACAAAATATATGGTGCATATGGACATATGGTGATTCGACACTGAATTATATTACTACTAGTTTACACCCAACAGTGCTGCATAATGGGCGGTGTCATGCTGTTGCCTCTTGTGAGGGATTAGTGCCGGGGTTTGTCCAGGGCAGGCGTGGATGCCTAGCCTCAGTTTGAGCATGGTTTCAAGTTTCAACAACCAATACATACAATCAAAATAACCCTAAATCCTATCAATAGTATACTTACTTGTACAAAATTAATTGCTAGACCTGCATTTTAAAAAGTGACTCCATTAAGTTGGTACAACCAGGATGCGTCTGCCGGGAGTCGAACCCGGGTCTATTGCTTGGAAGGCAATTATCCTAACCGTTGGACTACAGACGCTATGTGTTCATACTGGTTAATTGATAAAGAACACCCAAAAGTAGATTTGTTTTTTTTCTTTTTTTTCAAAAGTAGATCCCTTGGTTAATTGATTACTTCGCATATTCAAGAGGTAGTTACTGCTGTTCTCTTGCATATTCATGTGGAAAGGGGGTGTTAGTGATGGATTGATAGTTTTGTCCATTCAGAAATAGGTATTCTCTTGTCCATTACGAATTACGATTCTTTTTTGTTGACGAATGAACTCTTGAAAAGGAATAACCGTTCATTGTGAATTGAACCTTCATACTAGTCTTTACCCCAAAAAAAAATAATAAATAAAATTAAAGTCCTAATTAAGTCCAAATGAAAATGGAAACAAATTAGTTAAATACTAGATTTTGGACCCGGACATACGTCCGGGATCTATTAAATATTTTGTGGGCTGAAAATGCTTTACAAAATGTCTCACACACATTTTCGAATCAGAATATATTTTTATTGAAAATAAATCGAAATACATTAATGACCAACGATTATGGTGCATAAGTATTTGGAAACTAATTAAGAGATCAAATTGAGATAGCCTCATCACTTTGTGGTGTGGATATTAATCCGTAATTTTCAGATGGAATTATCTTAAACTCGATCTATCTTGTATAATAATTTTATTATATTTATGGTCGTTTAGCGGCAAATTTTCGAATCAGAATATATTTTTATTAAAAATAAACCGAAATACGTTAATGAGCAGCGATTATGATGCATAAGTACTTGGAAACCAATGGATCAAATTGAGATAGCCTATTCACTTTGTGGTTTAGGATATTAATCTATAATTTTCAAATAGAATTATATTAAACTCGATCTAGCTTGTATAATAGTTTTCTTAGATTTATGGTGATTTAGTCAGAAATTTTTTTAATCGAGAATATATTTTTATTGAAAATAAAACGAAATACGTTAATGAACAGCAATTATGGTGCATAAGTACTTGGAAACTAAGGGATCAAATTAAGATATTCTATTCACTTTGTGGTTTAGAATATTAATCTGTAATTTTCAAATGAAATTATTTTAAACTCGATCTAGCTTGTATAATAGTTTTATTAGATTTATGGTGATTTAGCGGTAAATCATCACCGTTAAAACTACGTACTAATGTGTACAAATCACTAAAACAGATTGATTGTTTCCATATCCTCAAATAATACACTACTCCCACTTGAAAAGATTTATCATATGATCGTGTCCTACGAACGGGTGCCGTTATATTAAATTATTCTAAAAATATTAGCAACTATGCATAGTTATGAGATATGAAAATTATATTAATTACTCATTTAAATTTCTTGCACCACTCTCTATAAAATGAAGCACCAAATCTTGATAAAACTAATCGACTTTTTTTTTTTATTGTTAGGTTTAATAATTGAAGTTATGCCCAATCTTGCGTGAAGATAATATTGAAGATACTTGAATAGCAAGGTATTCCCAATCACAATAAAAAGAATTATAATAAACAATACTTAAAATGCAAAACTATATTTGTCGAGACATTTATCCCCCCTACATAAAATACAAATATGTTTTAGGGTTATTAGTTCAATGCATTTGCACCAAGTTTATGATTTTCCATTAATTATTCTTTGTGGTTAGTTTAATATAGTATGTTGCATCCCGTTTCTAATTTCTCATTAATTATTCTTTGAAGTTAGTACAATGCAGTTGCATCAAGTTTTCGATTTTCCGTTAATTATTATTTGAGGTTAGTACAGTGCAATTACATCCACTTTATGATTTCCCGTTAGTTATTAATTAAAGTTAATTCAAGACGCATGTCTGATTGCATCCAGTTTTTGATGTTTAGTTAATTAGTCTTTGAGATTAGTTCATTGTATTTGCATCCAGGTTCCAATCTCCCGTTAATTACTCTTTGAAGTTAGTTCAATATATTTGCATCCAGTTTCTGATTTCTCATTAATTATTTTTCTAGGTTAGTTCGATAGTTTACAATTTCTATACAGTTTGCATACATGTAAGAGTCTATTTTTATAAACTCACTTTCGCTTTTGGGTTCATAATTACTTGTAATTACTCATATGAGAAGGCTAAAAAGTGGATATTTATGCCTTGAGGTCAATCGATCGATGCAGTTACATCCGACTTCCGATTTCTAGTTAACCATTTTTTATGTTATTTCAATGCATTTGCATCCAATTTTTGATTTCCGTTAGTTAATCTCGATTTTAGTTTAATGCAGTTGCATCCAGGTTTTAGTTTTCCATTAATTATTCTTTGAGGTTAGTTCAATGCAGTTGCATATAATTTTTAGATTTTATGTTAATTGTCATTTGAGGTTAGTTCAATGCATTTGCATCAAGTTTCGATTTCCGGTTAATTATTTTTTTTGTTAGTTCAATGCAGTTACATCAAATTTATAATTTTCCGTTAATTATTCATTTAGGTTAGTTCAGTGTAGTTTCATCCATTTTTTAATGTTTCATTAATTAGTCTTTGAGATTAGTTCATTGCATTTGGATCCAGTTTCCGATTTCCTTGTAATAACTCTTTAAAAGGTTAGTTCAATACATCTGCATCTAGTTTCTGATTATTTATGCTTTGAGGTTAGTTCGATATAATTATATCCAGTTTTTTATTTTCCGTTAACTATTCTTTGAGGTTATTTCAATGCATTTGCATTTAGTTTTCAATTTCCCACCAATTATTTTATGAGGTTAGTTCAATGCAGTTACATTCGGTTTTTGATTTTATGTTAATTATTTTTTGAGTTAAGTTCAATGCATTCGCATTCAGTTTCCGGTTTCCCATTAATTATTATTTGAGGTTTGTTTGATGTATTTGCAATTTTGCATACCATTTCCGATTTTCCAATAAATATTTTTCAAGGATTTGCATTCAATTTCTAATTATCCGTTAGTTACTCTCTGTCATTAGTTTAATGCAATTTGCATAAAGGTTATGATTTCCCATTAATTACTCCTTGAGCTCAGTTATGTATTTGAATCCAGTTTCCAATTTCCTTATAATTATCCAATGTGGTGTGTAATACCAACTTCTACTGATCCATCTGTAGTGTCATTGAAAACATGACATAAAAAGTAAATTATACTTAATTTACTATGTGGGATCATCGAAGATTATCTATTTTCGATTTCTCGTTAATTATTCTTTTTAAATTATGCATGACTCACTATGTGGAATCTTCAAAGATTATTATCTAACGGGTGTTGTTATATTAATTATTCTAAAAAATATTTGCAAATATGCATAACTATTATATATTAATATTATATTGATCACTCAATCAAATTTCTTATAACGTGAAAACCTCACTCTCCATTAAAAAAAATAACTCACCTTTGATAAAATTCTTCAACTTCATTTTTTTGTTTAATAATAGAAGTTTGATTGAATTTTTGTGAGATTGCCTAATAAGGCGAAGTTCATATATATTGAAGCTACTTGAATAGCAAAGAGTTCCCAATCATACGGAAAGAGATAAGATAAATATCATTTTAAATGCAAAACTATACTTATCGAGACATTCCCACAACATATAACCCAACTATGTTTTGAGGTTAGTTTAATGCATTTGTATTTAGTTTCGATTTTTTAAGTATTTATATTTTGAGGTTAGTTCAATGCGGTTGCATCCAATTTCCAATTCCCATTATTTATTTTTTGAGATCAGTTTAATGCAGTTGCATCCAGTTTACGATTGATCGTTAATTATTCTTTTTCGTTAGTTCAATACATTTGCATCAAATTCCCAATTTTCTATTAATTGTTTTTAGGTCGGTTCAATGCATTTGCATCCAGGTTTCGATTTCCGTTAATTATTCTCAGGAGATTAGTTTGATGTATTTGCATCAAGTTTTCGATTTCTCGTGTTTATTATCTGATAAAGTTGCATTTGCATCTAGTTTCGATTTCCGTTAATTATTGTTTGAGGTTAGTTCAATGAGTTTGCATCTAGTTTCCGATTTCCCGTTAATTATTTCTTGAGGTTTTGCATCCAGTATATTTTTTGAGATTAGTTCAATGCAGTTACATCCGGTTTTCGATTTTCCGTTAATTATTTTTTAAGATTAGTTCCACGCATTTGCATTATGTTTTCAATTTATAATTAATTTTTCTTTGAGGTTAGCTCAATACAGTTGCATCCAGTTTTCGATTTCCCATTAATTTAATCTTTGAGGGTTAGCTCAATGCATTTGCATCCAGTTTCTGATTTTTCGACAATTATTTTTTTATGTTAGTTTGATGTATTTGTATCCAAGTTTTGATTTTCTGTTAATTATTCTTTGAGATTAGTTTAATGCAGTTGTATCCATATTCTGATTTTATATTAATTACTTTTTAAGATTAGTTTAATGCTTGCATTTGCATCCAGTTTCCGATTTCCCGTTAAATATTATTTGAGGTTAGTTCGATGCATTTGCATCCAGTTTTCCGTTCCTCATTAATTGTTTTTTGTCGTTAATTTCATTAAATATTATATATATTTTAAAATATTTGTCATTATTGCTTTGCCGTTATTATTATTTTTTTCATTTTCTATTATATCTTTTGTATAATTATTTTTAACTATATTTTGAAGTCATGTTAAGGATATATTCGAAATAAGTCGGTGTTTTATCATAGATACTAAAATTGTATGATTTGTAATATGAAATTAGTTTATACAAATCACCTATTTTTTAGTATTTTTTTTTTATTTGATCAAATATAAATTAGTTTTTACTAATCACCTATTTTTTAGCAATTTTTTTTTATTTGATCAAATATATAAGAATTGGAACACTAAAACTCTCCAAATATAAGAATTAGAAATACACTCAAACTCTCCAAATCACCTATTTTTTTAGTAATTTTTTTTAGTATTTCTACAAATCACCTATTTTTTTAGTAATATTTTTTTATTTGATCAAATATATAAGAATTGGAAATACACTCAAACTCTCCAAATATAAGAATTAGAAATATACTCAAACTCTTCAAATATCTTTCATATTAGAGTGCCACATAAGATAGAAAAAAAAAGCTAACTCTCATATTAGAGTGCCACATAGGAGAGAGAAAATCCTTCTTTAAAGGTCTCTCCTTTAGTATATAGATAGTAGATACGCCATCAAACACACCCAAAGTTGAATAAACAAACATACATATATGTGTACAAATTAAGATTTAATTAATTTCGACTCATATATAGTTAGTCTCACTTCTATATGTAGTTCAAACTAATCATTTTAAATTAAAGGTGACAATGGTTGTCAAAAAAATTTGTATATTAAAAACCAAAAATTATATTTCAAGATTCTTTCGAAATCACAAACTATGAACCTAAGACAACATGAGTTTGACAACCAGTAGTCCAATACTACGTTTCTATTTGTTTCCATAAAAAACAGTAGTTATTTATAGTATAAAAGTTTTATCACTCACATGAATTCGGGCCAAATTGTATATTTCAACCATGAAACATGCACAGATTGTAGTATTAGTAGGGAGGGGTTCATGGGACATAAAAATAAGGGTTAACTATCTCTCTAGATGGGAAATTAGGGTTTTCTCCCTAAACACACGGTCAATTTGAATTGACCGTTAACTTTCAAGTCAAACAACTGAAAATAACATAAATGTTCTCATTGTTTTCAAAAAATGTGTAGTAGGGGGGGGGGCTAATTTCCCATCTAATTGGAGAATCTTAATTGGGTCATTTAGTGGGGATAATACTAGTTAACCCTAAAAATAATACTTAAAATCGCTTAAGTTGTGGGCTTTAGATCTTTAGGAATCTAACGGTCACAAATTGAAATGAAATCAAATGGATTTGTGGGGTTGAACCGGTTCTTTGGATTAAAAGTTTCATCCTCTTTCTCAATCTAAACCGGTTTGCAGTAACAAGTTTCAGCATGTTATTCGTGAATATGAATACTACTCAACTCTCTCCTTTTTTTCTGAATTATTCAAATCCAAATGACATATTAATTAGTTTATCACTTATATAAAATATAATTTTGCACGATCTCAAAATTTATTTTTTCAATTATATTGTACTTTGCCCTATTGTGTTTGTGCGTATTCGATTTGCCGTGAGGAATAATGAGAAATTGAGTAAGCTTTTTGGTGCTGCGACGATTGCCAATGGAGGGGGTTTTGCTGCTAAACAATACTGAAAAAGGAATGGGTGGTGAATTTGGTTCAGCTTCTAAAGAGTTCGATGCTAGGGGTGTTATTTCTTTGTTTTGTTGATTTTAGTTTGAGTAATTCTTTGAGATGTTAGAACAATTAATGAATGGAAAACAACTTGCATCTCATGCATATTAATGAAAGTTTTGTACCTGGTGTTGTTTCTGAATTTGTGTTGAACCAATTCAATTTGAATTGTTTTGGAAAAGTATATTATGGGGCAAATTTGAAATAATTTGACCAATACGCCTTTTTGTTTTACTGGTGATGTGAGCATGATTAAGACGATGAGAGCTTCTCAAAGAGACGTGAGGCAGGGACCACAGGATGAAAACGATGAGAGTTTCTCAACTTCTCTTTCTCTTGTATTCCCCACAATTCAACCAAAAACCGGTTCAACCCCACAACCCATTCGATTTAATTTATTTTTGTGACCGTTAGATCTCTAAAAATCTAAAGGCATACAACTTGAGTGATTTTATGTGTTATTTTTATAGAACGGCGGTATTGACATCCCATCCCATAAAATGGGACTAGCACCTTTTTATGGCATAAAAATCTAAAGGCATACATCCCGTAAAATGGGACTAGCACCCTTTTGAATGATTTATAGGGTGCCCCAGCCCTTTTTATATGTCTCTTAACCCCTTCCTAGAAAAAAAAAAAGAACCCCTCCTACGGTAAATTCAACTTTACAATAATCCTCCTCCGAGGTGATTTGTAAGACCCAGCTCTTGTCCCGACAAATATTGAAATCCTTTTAGTGTACAGGGTGTACTTCTGAATTTTGTTGTCTGTACATGACTACATGCTTCACAGTTGAAATATGGTCTTTGGGTCAAAATATATGGCCATATGTGGAAGGTGGAGATAAATGTTTTAGGTGGTTTTGTAGGCCATTTTTCAATCAATATGAAGGAAGATTATGGTAGATTAGTGTCATTTGCAGATGCTAAATTAAATTATCAACCCACTTAGGTACTATACCACTATCAATTCAATTTTCTTCCATTGTCTAATTAAATATAGACTTTCACATCATGAGGCAAATCAACAAAAAAGAAATTAACATTAGTATATTTTGGCACACTCCACCATTTGGGGTGTTCTTACCTTAAATTGCCTACATTTCACACCAAACAACAGGTGAATATTATCATACCACTAGCTCAGTTGGTTTGGATTAAAATTTAAACCATACACTAGGAGGTGTTCAATCCGAGTCTTTTTGGATACCAGAGGCATATGGGGAATGCTGGTGTGGCAAGACGGGCATGGGTGCTACCTTCAAAACTGAAAAAGAAAAGAGTTCATCTACCACGAGGATATCCCTATAGGGACGCCAGCCGAGACCGTTGGATCCGAGATCTAACGGTCTGAAAATCAAAAACAAATCCATATTCTCTCTCTTCCTTTTTGTTTTTGATTTTCGGACCGTTGGATCCGAAACACTCATCCCTATAGGGATATCCTCGTGGTAGCCCAAATCAAAAGAAAATTGGTCAACACAAACTCTATGGAATATAGACTTGTTTGTTTCCTTTTTAATCTCCCGATAGATGAGTGTACATGTTTTACTGCATTGTATACTTTGTAAAGGTTATTTTTGGTTAACCTTATATATGTAGGTGACCTACGGAGAGAAAGGTGTTTGTGGGATTGAATTGACCGAGTTCATTTAGATGAACTGCCTACGTATCAAGTTCTCTCTGTTGGGGGAAGACTTGAATCAGGTCAAATGTAGGTCAAACGTAGAAAGGTGACCGCGCGCGCCTCCTCCTCTCTCGCGTCAGGTCAAGTTCTGGACTTGATGACATTTAATGAACCATGAAACTAGGCGTCCTGCAGTGGAGTAATGGCAAGCGTAGCTGAAGCTCTGGTCTTGATAATGCCAGCTGCAACATACATTACTAGCCGTTGGGGTGCTGGCTAGAGTTAGCGTTCTAGAAGTTTGACGTTCTCGACGCGGGCGCTCTGGGAGAAGGACGTTTGGGGTGTTGATGAGGTCGCTTAATCTGTATGAATTGGTCATCAGCGACCTGGACGTGTGGATGAGTGTGATCGTCCTAGTGTGCTGGACACGTGACTAATATTCAATGGAAGTGTATATTACTCCCTCACATAGCCCCCTCTCAGCAGGTTGTTAAGTACTAGATAGCGATCTGGTAAGAGATTTAAGTTGGCACGTGGGACGGTTGATTTGAAAGGTCACAAGCTAACCGCCTCGTTTTATGGAGCGACGTGGCACGTTAGGGTTGAATACATGATTGTGTTTCTTTGGGAAACGGACCGGTGGCTTGCAATATATGCCTGGAGAACTGAGGAGTTTCTCATTGCATCCTTTGAGTTCAAGAGGCTAAGGTTAGTTTCTGCCATTTTCCTTTGCGCTTTTCTTTCTTTTGATTCTTGTTTTCCGTTAGGTTCGTTAGGTTTAGCTGTAGTTACTTGTTGTCGTGAACTTGTATTAGAAGAGGAAGTATGTCTGATTCAGATGATACTCGATTTGATGAGATTCGAGAGGTTTCATTGAGTGAGGAAGTTGAAGATGTTGGTTCTGACTCTGTGGTCGCTGTGGCGAGCAGTTCTGGTAATAGGTTTTCGTCATCCTCTAGTGGTTTACCGCCTAGGATAGTAGATAAGCGTGTTGCTAAAGCTTTTGTAGGGTTAAGGGAAGCTTATGATATACATGTAAGCGACCTGGATATACACGAACTTGGGGAAGATGCAAACGTGTTTAGCAATGGTTACATACCGCTAGGTTTTGGGGTAGTTGTCTGTGAGGGGCAGTTACAAGCTGGTATGAGGATACCGTTCTTGAAACTTACTTGTAGTTTTTTGAACTTTTGTAAGAAAGCGTCATGCCAGTTCGTTGGCAATACCTGGTGGTTGCTTAGAGTTTTCGATCTGTTGAATGATAGCGAGAGTATTGTATTGAGGTTGCTGATATTCTTGAACACTTCGTTGTGAAGCGATCTCGTGCTAATCATTTCAATTCGCAGACGCTAACGGGGAAGTCGAGCGTTCTAGATGGTGTGAGCAATAAGCCTTGGGAGAGAAAGTCGTTGTTGTTAATTGGAAATTACTGTGCTAGTGGGTTTGCAGTTCATACTAGGATTTGCAATTTTGCTGGTATGTTTTTGTGTCCTTTGTTGTATATTGAGCAATATTTGTTTGTTTTGAACTGACTTTGGAACTGGTTGTTTTGCAGAGGCCGCTATTACAAGTCGTACTAACTGGGGAGTGATCGAGAGGTTCGCTAAGCTTAGTCGAGCTAAGAAGCAAAAGAAACTACCTGAGGTAGCAACTTTCTTTGTGGAAAGGGAGGTCGTGGGATAAGGCTAAAGCAGAAGAGTCAAAAGAAAAGGGCTCGTGGTCAGGTCGATAGTGCGTCGTCTAGCGAGTTTGTCATAGAGAGGGAAGATAGTGACATTGTAACTAGGGAGGCTAGGAACAAGAGCCAGAGTGGGTCGGTGAGGCTTGTAGGTGGTGGTGGGACCTCTGGGGGTGATGGTGGTGTGACCAACCGTTTTGGTGGGAAGGGCCACCATGCTGGTTCTGATCCTACTCCTAGGGAACAACCTAGGAGGCGTATTCCTGTTCTGGTGGATGTAGAGGAGCTTAGTGTTCCAGTTCGTGAACCTAGAAGCTTGTTAAAGAGAAAAGCTGGTGTTGAGGACGATAGGGCGGCCAAGGCGGCTTGTCTGGAGGGCATAATGAGGGGGTTTGAGTCATTGCTCTGTTGATAGACTGACTGGGCGAACTGAGGGTGGTTCGAGTTCCCGGGGGAGGTCGTTCCAGAGGGTCGACTTGAGAGATGTGGATCTGAATTCCCTCGAAAAGGAGAAAAGTAGTTATGATGTTGTTGTTCTTCCCCCTGCTGGTAGAGGCAAAGAAAAAGGTTCGAGTAAGGGAGGTGCCAAGACTGGTTCTTGCAAGGGAAATGGTTAAGTTGTGCCCTTGAGAAGGGGGTTTCCTATGTCAATCCTGACACTGGTGAGACTCAATACGTGTTGAGCTCTGACTATAGCTTCCAATCGGCTCCTATAGCAAGCTGCTTGTTGGATAGCATTGCTTTCGATGGAGATCGGCAGAACCTGGACGCCATGGGAGACCTTGCAGCAAATTTGAGGGCGATGGACCTTAGGTATTGTTTGGTATGTGTTTGTGTGATTTGGCTTTTTGTGGTGTGTAGGTAGAATGATATATTGATGTGTGAGTGTACTATTGTTTTGTAGGTACTATATGGATACCATTAATTGAAAGAGCTGGCCATGATCGCTGATGCTGAAAAGAGCGAACGAGAGAGGATGAAAGAAGAACTGGAGAACGTTCGTACCATTCAAGTCTATCTCCAAGCTAGTTTTGACGAACTGAAGAAGCAGCACGATCAGGTCGCTTTGGAGAAAATGGTTTTGGTGGGGGTGCTAGAGGAAGCGAATGACGAGGTGGCATTGTACACTGGGTACGTGGAGAATGCAACAGCTGCAACCAAGGCGGCGAAAGTCGTTTATGAGACTGTTTGGAGAGGCAACTAAGCTGGCCAAAGATTACAACGAGATGGAGCAGAAATATCTTCCTTTACAGGAGGAACCATAACGTGGGGCTCGAGGTGCAACAATGATAGACACACCTAGAGATGCTAGTACCATTCTTCCTATATTTGAAGGTACTGTTCTTGTGAATGACTCTGCCTCAGATCTAGCCTTGGATGCAGCCGCTTTGGAGGTCACATTGGAGCCCCTAGCCACTGAGAATTAGCCGAATGTTTCTTGAATCTTGTCAGCTTTGAGTGAGTGTTCTCTTGAAAGTCTGTTTGTCTTTGTTTTGTCTTTAAAAAGGTTGTCTTGATACAATAGAGCTGATTTCCTAGGCTTGCCTGGGCAGTTCGTCTTTTATGTTCGCTATGACTTCGGCCACATACATTAAGAGTTGTTAACCTGGGCCGACCTAGGCATTTCGCTTTTACTTTTTGTTGTAATTTTGGTATTTGGATGAGCTGGTTTCCACATAATTAAGTGGCAGTTCGGTAGTTGTAAAGAACTAGTTTCTTGAGTATGTTCAGGCAGTTCGTATTTTGCAGTTATGAAATGCATGTTTGCTTTGAAGTATTAGCTTTCTTTTGTTTGAATGCTTGGTGCGTGTTATCTTGACATCGGAGTAGGAATTAGATCTAGAGATGTATATCACGTTGTCTAGGAAGACTTAGAGTGCCATGAAACATTTGAGCTCGATTGAGCGTACTGCTCAGGAGAACGTTTCGAGTGTGCCATGGAACTTTTTGCACTAAGTTGATCCTAGAGTTGTAGGTCCACAACGAGTGAGAAGTGTTGGAGCTATTAAGCCCTTAAGCTCGAGTGAGCGTTTTAGCTTGAGTAAGTATGGTGTTCTTAGAGAACGTTCTACACTGAGTTGACCCTAGAAGTATAGGTCTCCAACTAGTGTGAATTGTGTGAGCTATGTAGCCCTGTGCTTGATTGAGCGTTTGATCGTAGAGAATGTTTGAGCTCTGGAAAGTGTTTAAGTTCGTTTGAATGTGTTGCTCTTAGAGAGCGTTCTGCACTGAGTTGACTCTAGAAGTGTAGGTATCTAACTAGTGAGAAATGTTAAGGCTAAGTAGCTTGTGAGCTGTGTAGAAATCGAGCCCTGGTTTGGAGTTTGATCTCAATTCAAAACGGAGTTGAAGTGAGCATTCATGGATGTAGATCGCCTGCAATTCTTTGCGTAAAATACCTGTACAACTAATGCATCCCCATGTATGTTCAAAATATAGCTGACCTGCAAAGGATCCAACTATAATAGAAAATTCATTAGTAGCTACGGGTTGATGAGGTTGTAAAGTGCGAAGATCAAATTTGTATCTCCTGTAACAACTTAGCTACACTAGGAAAAAGCAGTAGTAGTCTCAAATTTTGCGAGGTCGCCTTATGTAAGAATGAGCCAGATTGTTTAATTCCTTTCTTGATTGCTAGAGGATGTCTTGATCGACTTCATGTATACAAACTTGAATATTGATTGCATAGTTATTAAGTAACCGATGCAATGGTATGTAGGAACAATATGTGATGAAAAATAGGCGTGAGTAGTGCATAATTTTATGTTATTCTGTTTATATTGCCTTAACAAAAAATACCATTAGCATCACCAAATTGAAAGTAGTAGCTAGTACATATATTTAAGAAGAAGATTCCTTATGCGGAAATCCTCTGTAAACTGAAAGTTTCTTGTCAAAAAAGAAATAAATGTGTACAGTACACAGCAAGCAAACAAGTGCAGTAACTGCAATTTCTTGTCAGGTTGAGCCACAACGAACAACTCGAGATTTGATAGATCGACCATGATTAAGTTGATAGATCGATCCTTAAACATAACTAGAATTTTGTGCTGAGGTGTTCATTACCAGACCGGGCATATTGTTTATGGGTCGACATGCTAATCAAGCTCACGGTTAAAGGTATGGTCATCTCTAACATGACATCTTCAACTGTCTATATCAAATGCCAAATGGTATTGGATGCAAGTATATATGTAATCACTGAAGATGCAAATAAATGAATATATGATATTGGCTCCTCTAGATCAATGTACTGATATAAGTCATAACTAAAACTGAGGCATTAAAAGAAGGGAGTATGTGGTCTCAAAATTGTCGTGATTCAATTCCCTTTAAGCCTTGACAGTGCACAATCATTATTTGAGCATAGAACCTAGGCAGGTCGCTTACACCTTATTTGTTAAACACGCAGTGACCCTCCGTAGTGATTTTTTAGCAGAGATAACCCATGTGACCATTTGGATGGGCAAGTTAAAAAAATATATAACAAACCATACATGTTAGATAATGGGAAAACTTATCTTTCATGTACTAGCTAACTAACTCCATGAGCTAGCTTTTGTTTGATGACTGATCCTCATCGATTTCTTCAGAGCGACTATCACTACGCTTCTTGGGCTTGGAAATAGAACGTATAGAAATGTAAGTTAAAGAAACAAAAAAATTTAGTAGTTGAATTTCCAAGAAATTTGACCCACGGACGGCGCCAATGTAAAAGTTATTTTTGGTTAACCTTATAGATGTAGGTAATCTTCGGAGAGAAAGGTGTTTGTGGGATTGAATTGATCGAGTTCGTTTGGACGAACTGCCTACGTATCAAGTTCTCTCTGCTGGGGGGAGATTCAAATCAGGTCTGACGTAGTTCCTCATCTTCTTTATATAGGCAAAGGTGACCGCGCTCATCCTCTCTCGCGTCAAGTCAAGTTCTGGACTTGATGACATTTAATGAACTATGAAGGCGTCCTGCAGTGGAGTAATGGCAAGCGTAGCTGAAGCTCTGCTCTTGATGATGCCAGCTGCAACATACATTACTAGTCGTTGGGGTGTTGGCTAGAGTTAATGTTCTAGAAGCTTGACGATCTGGACGCAGACGCTCTGGGAGAAAGACGTTCGGGGTGCTGATGAGGTCGCTTAATCTGTATCAACTGGTCATTAGCGACCTGGACGTGTGGATGAGTGTGATCGTTCTGATGTGCTGGACACATGCCTAATATTCAATGAAAGTGTATATTACTCTCTCACATATTTTTTCATTTAAAAAAAAAAATGAAGAACAATCTTTACAAAATAGAAAAAATAGGTACCAGTTTCTTATATTTTATCTTGCTTTTTCTCGTTCACTTCACAAAATTGAAAAGAAAACAATTAAAATCATTTTGGTATCGTGGAGAAGAACTTGGAATGATTCAAACTTCAAGCAACAGTAATTTGGTGGTTGAGACTTGAGAGTACATGCTGGACTGCTGGGGGACTAAATGGTTTAGGGATTGGGTCTAATAAAGTGTGTTGACGTGGCTTACCAAAAGAGTTAGAACAGATTTCAGACGGTGCACCAGCCTCATAAGGCCCATGGGCTTGGTGTGTGTATATCCAATATCCTTATTCCCTATTGTACTCCACAATGTTTGCATCGACATATGCATCTGGCCCACCGTATCATAAAACTATGGGTTAGTTAGACTTACCCCTATTATTAGTTGCAATTAGTGTTACCCCCATTTTCAAAAATATTAGTGATACCCCTCCCCCCCATTTGAGTGATCTAACGGTCAGATTTCTTCATCTGAAAAAAAAAATTCATTTCGTAACCGCTAGATCTTGCAATTGGAGGGGTATCACTAATATTTTTTAAAACAGAAGGATAACACTAATTGCAACTAGTAATGGGGGGTAAGTCTAACTAACCCTAAAACTATGCAACCGAGGACCACTCAAATTATGGTGTGTTCTGGCCTAAATAGGGAAGGGCCGCAAGGCGCATCAAATAGCAAATGTTTATTAGCTAAGCCTGTCACGCATTTTTCCAACCAACTAGGGTGTCAATGGTCCGGTTTTTAGTGTTGTAATAACCAATAACTATTTACTTTTGCAGTTCCTGTTATTTATAGGTTTTAAAATTGTAGCACCTTACCCATAACTATTGGTTCCTAGCGGGTATTTTTGGGTCTAGTTTTTTCATTTTGGTTATTAAGAAATTCACTATTTACATACATTTTTTATTAGTTTTATTAAAAAATGTGTACCAAAAATACTAAAATACCACACGAACGAGTCAAATTTTAAATATTGATATAAATAATTATGTCATTCAATAATAAAGTAAAGAAAAACCATACATTTAAGGTTGTAAACTATATTTTTTTATATTATTTATAACATTAAATACTATTAAAACTACATATTACACTTATAAATACAATTTAGTAATATATAAATGAATGTTTTGAGTTTTTATATACTTTATTTAGATATTTTTTATGTTAAAAGTACAATAATATTTTGTTCCGGTCCAGTTATTTTGCTTAAAAAGCCATTCAGTTCTATATGGTATGTTTTTTTATTATTTATTTTTAAATGGTTCCATAATTATGATTTTTTCTGCGGTTCCGGTTAAACGGGTACCCGACACTCTTGTTCCAACGAGAATTTCAATTAAACAAAAATAAATTTAAGTGTCATATATACCCTCACTGATTATAAGCAATAATTTGGAAAATGGATAGGAACAGGAACCACACAAAAGTCCAAACCTTTACCCACACTTAAAAAAACAAACATATATCTACACAATTTTTTAATGCTTAATTTTTCTTGCCTAATGCTTTGATTTTTTGATGCATCATTTCGACATTGTAAAAAATAACAAGCTACTAATAAAATTATTATTATTTTTTTATTGAGAAAAGTCAAAACGTTGCTGATCTTTTTCTAAGCAGTATATAATTGAGTTGTCTTAATTAACTAATTAAATCGATATTAGCTTCGCAATAAAAAACCAGATGGAAAATTAATTGTGATAATTAATATACGATTATGCTTGCCGCTTAAGCAACAAAAAATTTAAACAATTTAAGTATGTAACCAAATTTTTCCCGGAAGGACAAATTGACAAAATGCCATAACAAAAATTGTACTATTTTCAACATATACGCAAGCATTTTTAGAATCCAAGTTTCATTTCTAGTAAATTAATAACCATAATATGCAAAAATAGTTCTTATGCAATTATGGATATACCCTTTAATTTGACCAGGTGCAATTTAACCAATGAGAAACTTCAATGGCACGAGAGTAAATACCTTGAAATAACAAGGGTATAATGTCAATAATAAATAAAAAAAAAAGAAATAAAGAGAGCCGGAAAAAATAAAAATACGGTGATCGGACAAATAACCCATCCGATGAATTGGGGTTCGATATTTCCTATATAAACCCGTCCACACACACCTATTTTTTCTTCACATTTGAGCTCTCACCTCTTTTTTCTCTCTCTCTCTCTCTCTCGAGCCCTTTGTTAAAAACTCTCTCGTTTGTTTCTCTCTTTTAGATTCCTCGAGAGGTAAGAAAGATTCCCTTTTCCTCTCATTAACCATCTCAACCTCTCAATTATTTTTCTTCTGCCTTATTATTAGATCCTTTTTTAACCTTAAAATAATCAGATCCGAAACCAACTTAAAACTTATAAATAATAATCTAATGTTCCTCAGATTTCTTAACATAACAACTTAAAAGAAGAAGGATTAAATATATATATGAAGTTGAGGGGTAAATAAACACTTATTTAATGAATACCCTAAGAGATTAATTTGAACTGAATGTTTGGTTTTGAATTTTGATTGATGAAACCCTAAGATATTGATGTTTGAAAAAGTTTTTTTATAATATTGATTTGTTGGTGGGTATGGTGAACAGTTCTTTTTTGCAGGTTTTTATAATCAAGATTGTTATTAATGTGTTTGTTTTAATTACTGATATAGTTGTAATTAGGGTTAAAAACATCTAATGATTAAAAAATTAGGGCATTGGATTAATGAAGGGCATGTTTGGAAATATATTTTCTTTGGGAGTTGGGTAAGTTTTAATATAATTCATAGGATTATTTTAAGTTTGTAGTTGGAATGTTCTCTTAGTACTCTAGTCTCTACGTAGGTTATATTGCATGTTTGGGGTACGGATTTTGTAGAAGGTGGTCTGATATCGAGCTTTTACCTGGGGTTTTATTCACTTGGTAATGTTTGCTATTATGGTTATTTGGAGTTTATAAACTATAAGTGCCATTGACATGGGTATTGTGCCTAGGTAAGGTGTGGAAGATGGTCATTTTTTGTATTCGGTTTCTGTAACACCCATGAGTTCAGTTTATTTAGTGTTTGTTTGTGCTGTTGAATGTAATATCTTCCAACTGGTTATCCTGCAGAAGATTGTTTGACATTTTGTATTTTTTATGTTGTCTTATGTGCCTATACACTTTTACTAATCATTCATTTGGAAAGCCATTTTTATTTTCTATCTCCACTTACCTGCACCTGTTTCATATTTGTGATTCTTAGCCTTTGACTCATGTCTGTATTACTTGATATTTGCAATTCAAAACTTTGGTAGTTGGACGGGATTAAATTTCTAAACTTTTCAAGCAAGATCTGTTCTCTTACCTCCTTATGTTTTGTTTATTTTTAACAGTTTTGCACGTCTCCACGAGCTTCTCTACAATTCAGTTTGAATTTGACCCGGGACAATTTCATAATTCAGTAAGGCAATTTGAGATTTTGGAGTTCTCTAATTTTTTCCGTCATTTGCATTGGTGGCATGTCATGTTCAGTTTTCTGTAAAATAGAACTGCAGAGAAAGTCACCTGGCGTTACTTGTATATAGAGATTGTTTGTATGTTTCTACATATGAGATGGGCTGTCGAGGAAGACCGTTATTTGATCTTAATGAACTCCCTACAGAGGGGATGGAGAAAGTGATGTGGTCCTTAACCTTCAACCTCAGAGGATACGTCCTTCTTTAAATTCTCATACAGCTGACTTGTTTGCACCAGCAGAAGGTTGCCAAAGAATACTTAATAGTAGCTCTTTCTCGCATGAACCTTCTGTTTCAGGCTTCCAGCCTTTTGTTAGGCCAAAAGATCCACATAGCTCTGATGAGCTTGCTAAACGACATAAGTTACATCATGTTATTTCAAATGTTGCTTCATCTTCTAATATAGTGAATCAGCGTGAAGAAAAGAAAGCAGCACTTGTTCTGGCTCCAGGGTTCACTTTAATGGATGCTGAAGCTGTAGAAAAGGAAGAAGGTGAGTGGTCTGACGTGGAGGGATCTGCGGATGCATTTCTAAGGAGTCCAATCATTATTAAGCAAGAGAGACCAAGAATTGTTGACTGCCCAACTGAGCACAAGCAAGGAATGGCTGAGAGAGCAAGTGTTTCTAGCTCTGGAAAGGCTGCTGAGAAAAGCTCTCGCGATGTGAAGTGGACCGAGGGTCTCAAGGATGAAGTGGTAGAAAACAGCAAGGGTGAAACTAAAAATCATGGTTCAGAGTTTACCTGTAGCGGTGTCCGTGATTCAGATGACAGTGTGAAGGGTGATACCTCAATTGTTGGACAGGAAGAAGCTTCATTAGCATTTAAGCAAAGAGATGTTAAAGGAGCCGAGGTGCAGGGAATTAAGCCTGCAAATAATCCTGGAAAGAAGCTGAAGCATGACCCTTACAAAGAGGCGCAGCTAGGGAAGAAACGCAGCAGACAAACTGTGTTTCTTAATTTGGAAGAGCTTAAGCAAGCTGGCCCTCTTAAATCTTCTACTCCGAGAAGGCAGGCAGTCTCTTCAACTTTAACAGCTCGTGCACTGTGAAAGAAGTTCGCTCTGTTCCTGCTGCTGAGCGCAGCGGAGAAAGGCAGGGGCACCCCACCACCAACGAAGACATATCAAATAATGAAGGAGGTACAGCCATGGAGTACAGTGATAATAAATCTGAATCTAATGGGAACATGAATACGGGACATAATGCTAAAACTAGTAGGGAAAATAGTGTGAATGATATATCATCAGAAGTATATCCACCACCAATCCCAAGACAGGGATCATGGATGCAGTCCACAGAGTTAAGGCAACTGAAGAATCCACCGCCATTGGCCAGGAAACCTATTATGGGCAATCAAATTTCTGAAAAATTGAAATTGGGGAACAAAAAGCATCCTCCAGTGAAGAAGCCAAATACAAACATTTCTCAATATCTTGATACATCTGTGGAACGCCTTTTGGGGAGTGACCAACGATAAGTTCTGGCAACATCCAGGTTTGGAATGTTTAAGTTTTTGTTGTTATTCTCTTTTCTTTCTGAAACTCTTAACCTCATTTATCTTCCTACCCGGGTCTAATTGTAGCACTGTTTCGTTTTCTAAACTACAACCATTTACAAGTGTGGTGTAATTCACCAAAATCTGAAAAAAGTTGAAATGGAGCTTTGTGCTTGTGGATCCAATCAGGTCTGCCTTCAGTACTGATAGCCTCATTTTCTGGTTAAACAGCACCCCTTTTAGCTACCTCCCTCCAGATAATGATCGTCCACAAACATGGAAAACGGAAAATATCATCAATATACGTTGCTGTCTGACCGAGTTTTTAATTCTGTCTAGTTTTACTTCTTGGTATTTGGATCATATGTAATGTGTTAAATGCAACTAAATTCTTATTATTGCAAGAATTTTGCACTTAGGTTTCTGTTGATTTTTCCTTTTGCACATCTCTTTAGTGGGTGACCGTGCTCCAAAACTCGTTACTCTATTGATGCTAGTGGCACCATAACATTCAACGAATGCCTCTCTTTTCTCCAATTATGGCCCCTCTGGGATGTCACTTGCACATGACACTTTCTTGTTTCTTTCCGACTTGGTGTGTCCTATTGAAATTCTTTATACACATAACGAGCAAGATATACATTAAACTAGTGTTAACTTATTAAAGTGAGTAAATTTGTTATATCAATTTACAAAATTTGGGTGGACTCTCAAACGAAGTACACGTATTGTAGAATTTCTCTCTTTTTTTATTGTGCAAGTAATACCCATTGATGGATGCAGTTAGTTTGAACACGGGGTTACACAAATTGTAAAATTGTAAAATATTATCATTGTTTGACCTAATCAAATTAGCTTACGTCGAAACTGGGTAAGTTGTGTGTGAAATGATGTGAAATGATTCGGAAAGTGTGATGATTGTTGAGGGTTTGGTCAATACTGTTTTTAGTACGCCAAATCTGTAGGGTAACTATTGCATTCTATGACTCGAATTGAAATTTTCCATGGCAAACAGATGAAGAACTTATTTTGGAAAAATGCTGCTGCATCATCTTAAATTTTCATGTTTATTCTACTCGGAGGAGATAAATATACTATTGTAGCTCTATTTTAAATTTCATGAAGAGTTGCTAATTTTCAGCTTAACTGTTTTATCAGTAGAAGATTTGTTATGGAGAACTTCCAAAGAGTTCCTACATTATTTTCTTGTTGTTTAGTTTGACGAGTGATGATCCCGTAAGGTGCCCTTTTTACGTAATACCACGGGGAGCTGATGCGGCATGTTTGATATGTGTTTCAGTGGTAGTTAGTCCTTGGAAAAGACTCCTTTAAAAGTTTTTGTTAACGATTGTGGTTGGCTTCCACTCAAATACACCAATCTGAACATGCCACACCATACCCCAGACCACATAGAAAATAGGATCATATGTGTAGTTTTCTTCTAGATGTACATACACCAACATGTTTGTTTTGTCTGCCAGCGGAGACAGATCTACAGTGTGTTCCTGGTCGCTTCGAATCTGTTGAGGAGTATATCAGAGTTTTTGAACCTCTTCTCTTTGAGGAATGTCGAGCACAATTGTACAGCACTTGGGAGGAGCTGGCTGATACAGATGCGCATATAGAGGTCCGCATAAAAAGTGTTGAAAGGCGAGAAAGAGGTAATGCTCTTAATGTTTTATTTGTATGCTTAACCCTTGACTTTACCTGCTGAAGAAAAATATACTCGGTAGTGTGTGAAGCTTTATAAGCTTACCTAACGAAAGATTATCGTAATACTAGGAAGTTTGGCCTTCAAACTGTATCCTTCTATTTTCTTCTTCTATAGTTTCTATTTATCACCTAGACTTTTTCATCTCTTCAAAAATATCCCTGTGATGTGGGATCAGTTGATTTGTTTTAAGTCGATATTGTTGTTTACTGTTTTGAGAATTAGTCCCTGGCAGCAGATTTACTGAATGCTTGATTTATTTCTAAATTTTAATTAGAAGTGATGCTTAAATATTGAACACGTAACATCAGGGATTATGTGTGCTGTCTGTCTAGTGATATCATTCTTTTGAATAATAGTGTAGCATGTTATGTTACTTTTCTGTTGTCATACTCCATATGCACTAAGGTTATTTTGATGTAAATATATAATTTTTTTAATTTTTTTTTGTTGGCAGAGTTAGACTAACAGTTTGTGGCGTATTTGGTTTTTATTGAATCTGGTTCCTGTTGTATAACTTTTCACAACATATTGTTACGGACTTTCAAAAACTAAATTAAGTGTGACTGAGAATTATAGCTCTATCCAGTGTCCTTGTCAAGTTCAAATTCACATATAGTATTTTTGTGTTTGGTTCTCAAATAATATATTTTGTTCTTACTCGCTGTTGGTAGTGAGGAATGGTTGCGAGTTTGACACATTTGAATCTAATATTTGTGTTTGTTATTGGTAGACCAATATATTTTTTGCTGTTGATTTACTTTTCTCAAGGACTGCACTTTTACCTTATGAAAAGGAAAAAATATCTTTTCTTGTTTATTAAGTATTTCAAGTTGGTTTATGGAATCCAGGCTGGTATGATGCTATTGTTTTTCCTCCATCTCCTGTGAATTGGACGTTTAAGGAAGGAGAGGTTGCGGTTCTCTCTTCCCCCAGGCCTGGAGCTGGTTAGAATTTTTTCTTGCTCAGTGTACTGAATATGTTATTCAAGTTTGCTCTTAATTGATTAATATGAACTGGTTATACTGTCAAACAGCCAGATCTAGGAGAAGCGAAACAGGTGCAAGTGAAGATGATGTGGAGTCCGAGGTTTCTGGACGTGTGGCTGGTACGGTTAGGCGACACACGCAAATAGATGCACCGCGAAACACACAAACAGATGCGCCTGCACGTCGTGGTGCAATCCTTCACTTCTATGTTGGCGATTCTTATGATCCAAACAGGTAACTAGAAAGTTGGGGTCTGTTTTACTGCTATTTCATATATGTTGATTTTTCTTTGATCCGAATTTTGATCATGTAATGTTTGATGTTCTTAATTCTTGTTCGTTTATTTGTTTATAGAAGCAAGCTGGGTCATGTTTCATTTTCTTACTATTTAAACTTCCTAGTTGTCATATTTACTTGAACAATATTTCTTATTTGGATATCTTCAGCAAAGTTGATGATGATCACGTTATAAAGAAACTTCAGCTGGGGGGAACTTGGTATCTAACAGTTCTCGGAACACTTGCAACGACTCAGAGAGAATATATTGCACTGCACGCATTTCGGTCACTTAATTTGCAGGTAAACTGTTTATGCTTTCGAAAGAAGCCATTTTCGTTTTATATTCTTTTGTTTGTATGAGAAGTATGTTTTGACATATGTTATTGACATTGCAGATGCAAACCGCAATACTTAGACCTAGCAGGGACCAGTTCCCAAAATATGAAGAGCAGCCCCCTGCCATGCCTGAGTGTTTCACCCAGAGCTTTGTCGATCACCTACACAGAAGTTTTAATGGGCCTCAGTTGGGTGCAATTCAATGGGCTGCAATGCATACTGCTGCTGGTACAAATAGTGGAACAACAAAGAGGCAAGATCCATGGCCATTCACTTTAGTCCAAGGGCCTCCTGGAACGGGAAAGACGCACACAGTCTGGGGAATGCTGAATGTGATCCACCTTGTTCAGTATCAGCACTACTACACAGGACTTCTCAAGAAGCTTGCACCAGAGAGCTACAAACAGACAAATGATAGTAGCTCTGAGAATGTTAGCACTGGATCAATTGATGAAGTTCTGCAAAGCATGGATCAGAATCTCTTCCGCACGCTTCCAAAACTCTGCCCAAAACCTAGGATGCTCGTTTGTGCTCCTTCTAATGCAGCTACTGATGAGTTACTAGCACGTGTTCTTGATAGGGGGTTCATTGATGGTGAGATGAAGGTTTATCGACCTGATGTGGCTCGTGTGGGTGTTGATACCCAAACTCGGGGTGCACAGGCAGTTTCTGTTGAACGTAGAACTGAACAGCTTTTATCCAAGGGTCGCGAGGAAATCATTACTTGGATGCATCAGCTTAAAACCCGAGAAGCTCAATTGGCACAGCAGATAGCGTGCCTTCAGAGAGAACTGAATGTTGCAGCAGTAGCTGGTCGTTCTCAGGGGTCTGTTGGTGTTGACCCTGATGTTCTTGTTGCTCGAGATCATAACCGTGACACATTGTTGCAGACCCTTGCTGCAGTTGTAGAGGGAAGGGATAAGGTTTTGGTGGAGATGTCTCGTCTTCTCATTGTAGAAGGCAAATTTCGTTCAAGTAGCAGTTTTAATCTTGAGGAAGCTCGTGCGAATCTGGAAGCAAGTTTCGCCAATGAGGCTGAGATTGTGTTTACCACAGTTTCAAGTAGCGGTCGCAAATTGTTCACCCGTTTGACTCATGGCTTTGATATGGTTGTTGTTGATGAAGCAGCCCAGGCTAGTGAAGTAGCAATTCTTCCTCCTCTAGCACTTGGTGCAGCTCGGTGTGTTCTAGTTGGCGATCCTCAGCAGCTTCCTGCAACAGTTATTAGCAAGGCGGCTGGAACTTTGTTATACAGCAGAAGCCTCTTTGAAAGGTTCCAGCAAGCGGGTTGCCCTACTATGTTGTTATCTGTGCAGTACAGGATGCATCCGCATATTCGTGATTTCCCTTCAAGATACTTCTACCAAGGTCGTCTTACTGACAGTGAAAGTGTTGCTAATTTACCTGATGAGATGTACTATGAGGATACTTTATTGAGACCTTATGTATTCTACGATATTACACATGGGCGGGAGTCCCACAGAGGTGGGTCTGTCTCCTATCAGAATATTCATGAAGCGCACTTTTGCCTCCGCATATACGAGCATCTTCAGAAAACTTTAAAATCTGTTGGTGCCAGCAAGGTCTCTGTTGGCATAATAACACCCTACAAGCTACAGCTGAAATGCCTTCGAAGTGAGTTTGCAGAAGTATTAAGGTCAGAAGAAGGGAAGGATCTATACATCAACACTGTAGATGCATTCCAAGGCCAAGAACGTGATGTGATAATAATGTCATGTGTCCGTGCTTCAAGTCATGGGGTGGGCTTTGTCGCTGATATTCGCCGAATGAATGTGGCTCTCACTCGTGCAAGGAGAGCGTTATGGGTATGCTGTTACATTTATTTATTTATTTCCCTCTTTGCTAAGTATACATTCTTGCTAATGCTTTAAATAAAACATGTTTTTAATAGGTCATGGGAAATGCCAATGCCCTGATGCAGTCCGATGATTGGGCGGCGCTAATCACTGATGCCAAGTCAAGAAACTGTTATCTGGACATGGATGCTCTACCTAAGGATTTCATAAATGCAAAAGGCGGTGCTTACACTCAGTTGCCAGTGAAGGCATCCACCAACACAAGGGGGTCAAGAACAGGTGCGTTGTTGTCGTCGTCATGTCAAGTTTGTTTTACATGAAATCATTGCCCCCAAGGGCAAAAGTATAGAAGCTTTAAACCTTTTTACTGTTGCCAATCTGCAATTATTATTGTTATTACTATTTTTATTTTCTGAAAGTAGTTGCTCTTTTTATTGTATATAAGTTCATATGCAGATGTACTTAAACTCTTCCAAAAAAAGAAGAAATAATTTTTAGGTGCCGTAAAATTTGAAGCGTTGTAGTGTATATGCACCTATTCACTGCTCATATTCAATTTTCACTCCTGAAACCCTTTTTCAAGTAACTTGTTTATGTGCTTTTACTAAAAGAGTTTTTCTCCTCAATTACATATACTCTAGTAAAAGCCAGTCGCATGATAGGGTATCTCTTGGTTTCCCTTTGTATATTAGACACCATTTGGGTATGTCTTGGCACATTACTCTCTTGTACTCTGTTTTTCCAGTCTAGTTTTTGTTGCTTTTTGATATGTGTTGTGTGAACTCGTGCACAAGTCGTTTTTGCTGTCACAACCTTTCCTTGCTGCTGCTGCTGTCATATACATACATTCTATTGGCCGGCCTCATTGAATTCAACCATAATCACCTAGTTCAATTTGATTATACAGTCATCAAAGTTTTTGGGAAGTTAGGAAGTAGATACTTCCTGATGAAATGCAGATTTAAATAGAAGCTATATATAACTTAAAGTTATTAGCTACTAACAAAAATAGAATTACCACAAAAGCCAAAAGATCGAGAGCAAAAGGTTATACAAAAGATCTGTTCTAGCTCCTTGAAACGAAAGAAAGCAGTTGTTTGCTCCAAATTCAAACAAGTAAGTGAAAGTTGTTTAAGTTCTTGAATCTGTATTTTATCTGTTTTGATCTTGTACTTTCAGTCACCAGATGGGGTCCAAGAGGATCATACACATGTACAGTTATATACCATTATACCTAGACCTTCAATCGTCAAACCAAAAGTAGGGGAATCAATATACATTAGTATTTATTAGGAACCTGATATCCTAAAGTTCAAATATCTTGAAAAGGTTGATATATGAAGCAAGGGAAATTAGTTTTGAATTTGAAAGTTGCAGACTTTTATGGGAGAGAATTACAAAAGGTTTTTTTAGTTAACTGGGTTATTATTCATATTGCTGAGTTTCATTTTTTTGAAGTTTTCATATAGTCTCCTTTTTATTGCCAAGGAAAGAATTACATCTTGCCGAGGGTCATCTTTTATGTATTTATCATCCTAAATTGACTTACATTTTTTTCACTTTGTATGGGAATTCTGTGTGAGATCCACATTACTCTTTGTAAAATCATATAAGGAATTGCTCCCCAACTCACTCCAATAAGTATTTTGTATATTATTTTGAATCGTAAGATACTGACAAGTGACGACTATGGGCAGGTGTTCCGCGTCATCGACATCATAATATGCATCCGGATTCCAAGTCTGGAACTCCATCAGAAGATGATGAAAAATCTAATACTTCATCAACTTCAAGGAATGGAACTTATAGAAGCTTTAGGCCACCAATTGAGAATTCCATGGACGATACTGTACAATTGGCAGATAAATCTCGAGATGCCTGGCAATATGGCATCCAGAAGAAGCAAAGTTCATCTGGTGTGTTGGGCAAGAGGGATATATGATTGGCATCTGGAGATGTCTGCGAATTCTTTTTGTGATGAGGGTGACCGTACTGGGTTCAAGATGGTCACCGCCTGTCGGAACCAAATGGAATACCGTCTATTGCTTTCTCTTGCAGAAAAAATCAGTTCAAAAGTAGCAGACAGATGGCAAGAGTTGAGGCAACGTCAATGGCTATGGTGAGGATATGACTGATTAGGGCCAGAAAGCCATAAATTGTGGGAAGCAGGATTGCTCTGGTTGAGTCTGGTGGTATACTTGTCTCAAAAGGAGCTCTATGCGCAGGGGACGATTGTGCCATCTTCTAGGCCCAAGAAACAATGGGGCATTGCCTAAAAGGTAGAAGTATCTCGTGCATTTATCTACTTCTTTTGTGCAATTGATTTCTGTTTGGGGATTAAATTTGGAACCTGGGCATGCTATGTAGCAGAGGACCAAACACCCAGCTCAAGAGAGTATGCGAATTGCAGTGTGTCTTGCTAGAAGGTCAGGACATGTGTCACCATATCTTGCACGTGGATTTGATTGAAGCAGAGGGAGGGTCGACTTCCTCAGCTGGTCACCCCATTGACTTTGCAGATAGCTTTGCAACACATTCAGCCTGCAGGTGCAGATAACACTCAGAATGTTATGATGATGTGTCATTTAATTGTGGAAGATCCATATCCCGAAAGATATGGTGCTTTGATAATACCAGTTTCATTCATTTAATTCTTTTATTTCTGTTCAATGAGGTGGCACATTGTTGCGTCGGCCGAAAAAAGGTAAAACTTAATTGTAAAGAGGTTGAAAAAGGGATGGGAACAAGAAAATACATTGTAGAGGAATATATTGGTGTCAACTTTCAAGTGTACAATATTTTCTTTTTGTAGTCATTTTTAAGACCTTTATTTTTGGGACAAGTTGTTTTAATCTTCACTATTTTCTAAGTTTGAGAAATGTAGTTTGCTTGATCAGGTATGATGTGTTTCGTCAATGCCACTTCAAAATGATCATGATTGGTACTGAAAAATGCATACAGTAGAACTCTTGGGTTGGCTTTCTTGTGACAAAGGATCTTGCAAGGTGTTATTCTCAACGGACAAGTGTCAGAATGCTGCTTTTGGAGTGGCATTCATCATATGCTAGAGGTAAGGTAAGCTAACCGGATGCTTATCCGGTTCTTTCCTTGCATTGATTGAGCAGCTGACCCACTTTCACTATTATGCTTTTATTCCGTAATAAAATGAGTCATAGAATTAGTAAGTGTCCTGCTAGCAAACCTTACACGGATAATGAGACCTTAGGGTAGTTTTACTCATAGTACAAGATATATTGCGATATATATTGAGAAATTGAAAGTGGATATATAAATATCACGATATAGAATTGGATATATTCTAATAATCCAATACAAATATTTTCAATATTTATCGATATATCGAGATATTTCAACGATATAGTGGATATCACAATATATCACCAAATTTGATCATCGGGTTAATGATAAAATTGAAGGCTTTTGTTAGTCGAGCTAAGATTGTTCAAATTGATATTGAACCAGTTGAAATTGGAAAGAACAAGCAGTCTCATGTCTCGATATGTGCTAATGTAAGGTCAGCTTTAGAAGGAATTAAGGAATTAATAGATTGCTAGAGTAGGGAAGAAACTTGAAGCTTGACATTTTTTGGCAACCCATTAAAGGAATTTGAAATTTATCCAAATTGATTGAAAATTGCTGAAGGTTTTATATACCACATGTCACAAGAAAATACGAGTTGAAGGGGTAATTCAAAAGATGGATGTCATATCCATTGTGACTCATCAATAGCATGTAAAGATGTGATCACTGAGGGTGATGGGACTCGGGAGATCAACATATTAATTGTATTTGAGTGACTGAAGCTGTAATTGGTAGTAGTGTATCATAGGCTTTTGAGAATCATGCCGGGAAAAATGGTGTAGCTGGTAATTTGGTATTTGGTTTGTTGTGTTAGTCTTTTTCCAGTTTCATTAAAAGAGGTAGTTAACTTATGTTAGTTTGCCACTGTTGTCTTATTGACTGTTACGCTTTTAGCTTCTTACAATCTTACTGATACTTAAATAATTGCAATAATTCACAAAACAAAGAACTTCTAATTATGTATTTACATAATTATAATTACATTAACCAGGCAACGTTGGAAATTATTTATTAACTAGCAATTTTTTTGGGTTCAGTGAGTTTTTCTTTTACATGCGCAAAACTATATTTTAAAAATTATCCTTGATATTTGTGGATATTTGTCGATGTATCCAGAATATTTACAGATGCCCCAATGTAAAATATCTCCACATAGAGAGATACATATCTATAAATCAGGAGTATATTGAAGCAGCTCAACATGAAGATATGTAGTATGTTGATTCGTGTTGTTTCAGTTCAACCTGAAGGCCTTACGGGAAAACAATTACAGCTTTCGAGTTTAAGCGTTTTCGATGCTGTTGGTTGATAGGCATCTTGCCAAACTGAAACTCAATGACTCGCAATTGTCAATCAATCTTCTGATTTGTTAATTGAACACAAAAGTAGAACAAGCTCTAATCGTTAAAAAGCCTAACGTTCCACAACTATATTTAGTCAAATGAGATCCGACAGATGTCCATGGGTATACACATCCACGTCTAGGTACATTAGTAAAAAAATAAAGGCATTTGGAATTGAAATATGCATTTTCTGAAGTGAAGTGGTACGGATACTTATTATTAACCTGATGATATTGAAAGCAGTATCGGTTGAGCGGTGATTAATTTGTGTTACCTAAACATAGTTGTGAGGTATTGCGCGGGACCTTAACTCTTACTTGTCGGAGCTGTAGTCCTACTTCTACTGTTGGCAGATGACATTCCAGGCTGAAACCACAACAGTGACACTGACCTCTGGAGGTTCAAAAGTTTGAAAATGCTCGTAACAAGAAAATTTATTGCCAATTAAAAAAATAAAATAAAGTAGTGGACAGAAAAGAGTATATAATTTCCAACTACATAATTACTTTTTCATAAACACCCCCTAAATGACATCCTAATAACCACTCATAGTCACCTACCAGTCTATAGACAAGTACTAAAGACAGGAGAAAAATGTCAAGAAAAACAGCACCTTTTTTAGGCAGGCATCACACTGTCTCAGATTCAACAAAATAAAAATACACGGGAATACGAATATCCATTCTCTCTTGTTTTGTCGTCACTACAACGTTTTTTTTTTAAAAAAAACAACAACTCTATGTCCTATTGTCTCTTAATAAACAATACTAGCTCACCTTCTCTCTCTTCTATTGATCTCACTTGTTTTCTCTCAAACCCCATCTCCAAGATCTGTTTTCACGGATACTCTTTTGAAGGTTGACTCTAATTTAAACCATTTCTTGATTTTGGGGCACTCGAGATCTTTCAGTAGTGCAACAGAGAGTGTTTCATTTGTATCACAAGGTAAGCTGTTTATGTTTTTTTAGAAATACAACTTCGGGTGTGTCTTAATATCTTCATTTTATGTTGGTATGTTAAATTTCCAAAACTTTATTGATGCGTGAAATGGACTGATTAGTTCAACCAAATTTAGATACTACTGAATATTAGGAATAATTCGAGGGATTAATAAGTGTTTGCTAGTTCAAGTGCATGAAATTTCTTTAGTGGGATTCTTGCTTATGTTATTGGTTGGACAAGGACTTGGAGTGTAGATGTATATGTATTTTAGTTGGGAGTTGAGGATTATATGTTTATACGTTAGAGGCCACTTTCTGTGGGATGTAAAAGAAGTAGTTATCAGATTTTTTTGGCTTTGGACGGATTAAAAAAGTTTGTTCAGCACCAACTCACAGTACTAGTGATAATATTGGTTCCTATGATAATAAGAAATGAGAAAAAGGTGAGACGTAAAGAAACTCGAAAAGGATTATCAATTTTCTGGCTGTTTATTATATGAATCCAGGTTGCATGGACCATAACTCTCCTTGAATGAAATGTTTTCCATGTATCCATAAGTATGACAATGCACCGTCTTTAGGGGAACTTCCGTTATTTTTATAATGTGTACCAAGTTTGTCATTTCAGTGATTATGGCGAGTCTTATCATGCAGTCTCTTGAGTCTTATCATGTAGTCTCTCTCTTTCTCAAGCACGCATTTGTGTGTGTGTGTTTTGTGGAGAAAATAAAATAAAAATGCATATTCATAGATAACAGTTTAAAAAGTTCTCCTGCAGGGTATTTCAGAAATTATGAGTACGAGTTTAACAAAATCAGCTTCTAATGGCACTGAGAAGTCATTATCACCGGCAGAAGAGCAGGAAAAGGTACTCTTGTTAAACGATTATGTTTCCGAAATTTATAATTCTTTCCCAAACCTCTTCATGGAGCTGTATGGAAAACTCAAGTGGTGTCGTAGATGGGCTTAATCCAGCAATTTGAACACTCTGGTTATTTATTTTGCAGATTAATGAGGTGAGAAAGTAAGCTAGGGACTTTGCCCGATAAGTTGTTCCTTTACTGTTAGGATGATTCAATTCTTGAGACATCTGAGGGCACGAAATTGGAATGCTAAAAAGGCAACTAAAATGCTTAAAGATACCTTGAAGTGGAGGTTTCAGTACAAACCAGAAGAAATACGCTGGGTATGCTACTATTCTCGCATTATTTTACGCATTGGTACCTGCTTTATAATATTGTGTCACAAAGTTCTCCTAAATACTTAATCTGTCATGGATTTGAACATCTGTTCATCAAAAGTGTGACTTTTTAGGAAGGGGATTAGTGGCTACTTCATAGGTGTGGCAGCCATAACTAATAGTTGCCCATAGTATTGAGCGAATGAGCAGTGACATTTGCCTTCTTTTATCACAGCTGTTTGCCTTCTTTTAACCAATAACAAAAGTTAATTTTCACTCCAAAAGATACATAGCAGATCGAGGCATTCCTTGGTGGTAAGCCTTATAAAGTCACTGTCATACCCAATGCATTAGAGTAGCATAGCTAGTTGTCCCACACAAGAGTTCCAATTGCATACGAAACTTTGATAGCCCATGTCCCTAAACCCCCCTCCCCCCCCCCAAATCACAGAAGACCTCCGTAATCTACATGAGAATCATACGAATATAAATGAAATTGATATTTTGGTTCTTCGTAGTTCCTTATGGTTTTCTGATGTAATGTAGGAAGAGGTTGCCCATGAAGCTGAAACAGGGAAAATTTACAGATCAAATTACCTTGACAAGCATGGTAGACCTGTTCTTGTCATGAGACCTGCATGCCAGGTTTGATCTCTCTCCTCTCTCAGACAGCCCACATACGCATTAATGACTGTACTGTTAGTTCTTTTTGACACAGTCAGTAAGGCCAACCTCACAAAATCAGTAAACTCCAAAACTCTCGACCTATAAAAGGTTTTCTTGATGATGGAATACATTGTCAAGTGCACGTAATTTATGTTACTTGAGCTTAGCATTTCACAGGGATTGTACTATTGTGTAAAGGTCACCATGGATAAGCTGCAACTGCGCAATTAGATCGTACAGTTTCATTTAGTTATAAACCCTTACTTCCAATATCTGAATTAGGTATCGTTTGTGTTTATTTCATCATGACCAATGTGCCATATTTGGATGATTGTTCCTAACTGGTGGTACTTCTTCTGGTCTACATTCCACATGTTCTTTAACCAATGGTTCATTGGACTGGCCATGCCGTTTGTAGGGACAGATACTTTTACTCCTTGGTATATCTTCATACTGAAATTCAACATAGATGGTGATTAATTGGCCCTTCTATATCTCATTGATATATAAAGAGAAAATTCATGAAAATGGTTCTAGTCATTTCTAAATCCTGTGGATATTGATCATCTATCAGGCTTACTTGGTGCAGTAGAATACTTCATAGACTTGTGATGGGAGAGAAGTGTTTTATGTGGCAAGACTTAGAGCAACCAATTTGTGTCTATATATCACTAACATTTCCATGTGTAATTTTAAATGGAAATAATTGGAGATTAAAAAACTTTTACGCATTAGTGAATGGTGCAGCTAATTGCAGCTCAGTCGCCATGCCTCCTTATTACAGTATATAGATGAGTGGTCATGTATATGTGTTATTCAGATTCATAAACTGAAAGATTCTAATTTCTAATCAGTGGTTCATAGTGATTTAGTTCTTTACCTTGATTTATCTTTGCTCTTTCTAAAATTGCAGAACACAAAATCGACAAAAGGTCAGATTAGGTATCTGGTATACTGTATGGAGAATGCGATTCTAAATCTGCCTGCAGGGCAAGAACAGATGGTCTGGTTAATTGATTTCCAGGGCTTCAACATGTCACATATTTCTGTGAAGGTGGCGCGGAGGCGGCCCATGTTTTACAAGACCATTACCCAGAAAGACTTGGTGTGGCAATCCTATATAATCCACCCAAATTTTTCGAATCTTTCTGGACGGTTGGTTTGTCTTCTCTTTATTGTATTTTGTTTTCAATGAATATTTTCTCTCCTTGTTGATTTTCGAGATTCAAATATAGAGTATGTAGTCAGTACATGTAGTCTAAGTTATCAAGGATGGTATGCTAAATTAGCCAGAGGTTCTGTAGGATGTGTAGCACACTAGCACATATATATCCTATTATCCTGGGTAAAATCCTGGCCTAACTGGATCATCATGTCCTCTAGTCTTTTTGGTTTTGGTTTTCCAGCTTGGTCCTACCTTCCCTTTCAGGCAGTTATTAACCACAGGTGACAGGTCTGTGTAACAACTCCCACAAACTTCAACTGATCTAATTTGGAATTACCTAAAATAGACGGATGGTCCATCTATATGTAGTCTCTAATTAGTTGTGCTCATTTGTGGAACTGTTTTGGTGTTCTGTATTCTATGTACATGCTATGTTCTGTATTTAAGTTAATGATTACTCCGTGTAAGTATCTAACTTGTTTTTCATACTTGTGCAGGACAAATTCTATCAGTGTTTTTTTTTCCTTTGCTTTTCAAAATTATGAACTCAACCATTAATTTAATATTTGAAATCTATTTTAAGTTTACTATAACATGTAATTTTTGAATGCCATCTTGTGCTTTAGTTTCAACTGAAATGAATTGTTTGACATCTTTGGATTCTTGGAGGTGCCAAGTCAGGACACTTGTCGATGTTGTTGATGCATTACCGCTCTTCTATATGCTTTTGGTTGGAGCTTACAAAAATCTGTTATTGCAGGTGGTGAAGCCTTTCTTAGAGCCCAAGACTTACAGAAAAGTGAAGTTTGTTTACTCTGATGACGTCAACACAAAGAAGATAATGGAGGACCTATTTGACATGGACAAGCTCGAGTCCTCGTTTGGGGGAAATGATCAGATAGGTTTTAACATTAATGATTATGCTGCTAGAATGAGAGAGGATGACAAGAGGATGCCCTTAGTTTGGACAAGAGAGACAGCTCTTGTGGACCCGGAACCAACCCCAGATCCTATTTTTGATACCATTCATTCCGAGTTGGATTCTGAAGAATGTGGTATAGAGCAAGCAGATAACACTTCCTCGCATGAAAACAATTCAGAACAGCAGTCTCCTAAGAGCAGTTTGGCGGAGGAAAATTTGAATGGCAATGACCTTGAGGCTGGAGATGGTAAAGGGACTGCTAACCTTATGCAGGGTCTTAGTGGGGCACAGTAAGCTGGCTGTGAAGACCTAACAATGCTAACTGATTTTCTTAGATTCTAAACAGAGAAAACCTTTTTATTTCTTACTTCAGCATTGTGAACATTTATGATTCCAATGCTCAAACAAAGTTTTGTACTACGGATAATACTACGAAACCCTTGGGTCGTTTGAGACAAAATGACCTCGTCATGTAGTTTGAGCGTACACTCAAACGACCTCACCATGTAGTTTGAGTGTACACTCAAGCGGTCTGCGCGTGTCGTTTGAGACAAAACTCTCGGGTTTTTATCTAGATGATATGGCGGAGTCGTTTGGGCAGTCTCCAGGACAACATGGCGGGGTCGTTTGGGCAGTCTCCAGGACAACATGGTGGGGTCGTTTGGGGACTCTCTTGGGCGACCTGGCTAAGTCGTTTGGACTTAAAAAATTCGGTTTGTTTGTTATGATGTTTATTTTAAAAATCAACTTCCACTTAGTCAACCCAAACTCGAACTCAAATTCGAAACGATTTCATCAAGCTTGGGCAAACTTGAACTCAAGTTTAATTAACCCAATCTTTTATCTAAATTCTAAAAAAATATCAAGTTTGAAATCATCAAGTTTAATCAATCTAATCAAGTTTAATCAATCCAACCAAGTTTGAGTATATGTTCAAACGGGACACGACTTGAATTGGGTGAAGTCGCTAATTTCAATTCTCATTGTTGATTGATTTACAACTCAACACTCGAAGTATGGACATGACAGAAAATTCGATTTTTTTTTTTTTTGGTTCTCAGTCTCGCGAGAGAGGTGATACCGGTTAAAAATGTTTGAAAAAAATGGTAGCCGGTATGCGTTGAGGTGGGAGGGTGTATTGGGCTATTGTTGTTGGACTTAGTTGTCAGGTTTAGGCCGGAGACTGCCAAATGCAATTTGTTGAGTGCCCGATTAAATCACCTTTAAATTTTGCCTCCGGTTCACACGTCACACTACCCATTATCAAACCAAAAACAAACAAAACAAATGCAACACCAACACCACTTGGTTTATCAGGTACGTAGGTTATACTGTTATAGTGGCTGTCACGTTAGCCTTTTCCACAGATATCTATGAAAATTTCTTTCTTTGGTTCACACTCATTTTCTGAATTAGTTCTCTTTTGGTGTGACAATGGATATGGAGTGAAAACGAACCATATACTAGGCGTCTAGGCTCAGGGAAGAAGTCGTTCAATTTCTTCTAGTGATCATCTGATATATTCTGAATTATGGTAGCATATAAATGTTGATCAATTTCGAATTCCAGAACACATGGTAAATAGCAGGAAATGTTTTTAGTTAAACAATTGGACCAAGGAGGCGAGGCACACGACCAAGCAGTCTTTCTATTGCAACATGAAGTTTTCATGTTTTTATTTACTTAAAGTTGAAACCACTTGGAGCATATATGCATACACCAAATTTAATAAAGAATAAACGTGCAATGTCGATAACAACCAAAAAAGTCTCAAAAAACATACGATGAAACAATTACAACACTATATCAAAGTTGGTTCAATCCAGATAGGGGGTGGAAAGATTGCCTCGCTCTTCATTTGATGATGTGGTTTAATCCAAGTTGAAAATTCCCATAGTAGAACCGGCGGCCTCATAGTAATGTGAAGTAGATACAGTTAGCCTTGCATCCAGGGAAGTCTGAAGATGATATAGACATGGAAGAATTATTTTCCCCTAAAAACAACGTTCGGCCAGGTAGGCTCCTTACATGAATCCACTTACTCGTGACAAGATCCAGTTTAAAGACTTCGAAACCTTCAATATAGCATGAGTCGTCAGTCACCTTGAATAGCTTTCTAATTTGCAAGATATCACCAAAGGAATCCACGATATACTTCTTGTCATCATTCTGAACGTTATATGGTGGTGCAGCTACTTTTGAAATCATAGGATGAGGATGGTTCCCATCACACGCAAAAACTAATCCAAAGAAATTGACAGCAAAAAGTTGATCTTTATGGTATACCACATCGTCAATCCAATTGTACGTGAAATCTAGGTAAGTCCAAGTTTTGTCACCAGGCTTCAAGATCGCTACTTACCATAGATTGCCATAAGAACGTACTTAGGATTTATTGTTGGGTTGGCTGACAAAACTGCCTTGATAAGAATGGATTCACTAGACGAACATCTGATAAATTCTTTTGCGTAGTTATCAACCATCCATAGCTGGAACCACGACAAAACTGATTGTGAGGCACTGGTAACTGGAAAGTTAAAAGTTTTTTCTCATTGAGGCTGTATAAACTACGTGTATGGTGGTTTTTGCGGTCGCCTTCAGAAGGAAGCATGAGGAGAGGAAGTTGACGGGCACCTCGGCTGTACAGATGTCGATTTTCAACATAAATAGATCTCCATGAACGACATACAGCTCCAAAACGGATGCAATCTTTGTTATCATTAAAGTTTTCCATAACAAAAGGTAAAATATGGTCCGGAAGGTCCAACCAGTTGATCTCCCTATCTTTCTTTCTTTTCTTTTTCGAGAACATCTCCCTATCTTTCTGATCCATGGTAAAGGTATCATTGGACATATGCATTGTTATTCGTTCGCTTTAGAAAGGAATCATGTTCTTTGCTCGGTAGTCCCCTTCGGAGTCGAGTAGCATGAGGGAGAGAAAGCACCAACGTGTTAGGGTTTCTGGTCTCCTTGAATTACGTTATTTAGAACATGTTAGATATATATTATAGTTATATGCTTACCAATCTTTTTTTTGAGCACTTAGAGACTCATGTTTCTTCTAAACTCTATTACTAACTAGCCATGCAGCCCGACCTGTGGCCGGGCCTGTTATTCTTAAACCCATCATGTCTGGGCCTATATTTAAGGGAAGCACTTGGAAGTTTAACATATCCATATCCAATAAGTAATACATATCATGATCCATTAACTAATTCATATCCATATCTATTAACTAATACATATCCATATCCATATCCAATAACTAATACATATCATGCGTACATTGAAATAATGAAATAATGCGTAGCTTTGTTTTTTTGTTTTAGCATAACACATGAAAGGACAATTTTAATTTATATTAAATTAGAGAGCATGCCAAATTCAGGGTTAGTTTGGTAAGAAGACAAGTAATTATTTTTCAAATAGGGACTATTTTAAAAATTTTGCTGATGTGGCTCACTATGAGCATCTTGGGAGAAACGGATATTAATATAGGTAGGATTACGAAACAACCCCATCTACAGTTTCACATAGTCTCCAAATTTTCATAAACACTATAGCTAATTACGGAAAAAAAAAAAAGACAAAACTAAATTGTTATAAACAATAATTTCCACAAAAAACGATTTTTCTAAAACCCTTACGCCACAAAAATAATCTCAGTCAAAGTTTAACATAACAAAGTTTTTTTTTCTAGAAAATAACAATGAAACTATGAAAAAACAAATGAAAAAAATGAATTGAGTTGTTTAAACATTTACTTTATGCATTTGTTAACTACACATGTGACTTCGGAAAAAAATGAAAAAAAACCAACTAATCATAAAATAAGTAACAGTGTACACCAAAAACAAATAAAATTGTATTGTATGCATTATATGGGCCTAAACAAATAAAGTTGGATCGATTTGATGCACCATCCACTGTGAGATTTAGACATTTAGTCATAGTTAAGGATTTCAAAAACCACAATTCTAGCCACAATAATTACGACATATTCCAATTAAATTTATGAATTTATAATTTTTCAACACTATATCGAACGTTGGCTTAAATAAATTATATAACTATGGATTTAGTTAAAGTGGACGTTGGGCTTAAATAAATTATATACCAAACCAAAACAAATTACATGTGGAAAATTAAATTATACAAAAAATAACATCACAAAATATATAATAGAAAATGAAAAGTAAAATAAAAATAGCGGCAAACCAATAATGACAAATATTTTAAAATATATATAATACTGCATGAAACTAACGTAAAAGAACAATTAACGGGAAATCGAAAACTAGATGCAAATGTATTGAACTAACCTCAAATAATATTTAACGGAAAATCGGAAACTGGATGCATATGCAAGCATTAAATTAATCATAAAAAGTAATTAATGAAAAATTGGAATATGGATACAACTGTATTAAACTAACCTCAAAGAATAATTAACGAGAAATCAAAACTTGGATGCAAATACATCGAACTAACATAAAAAAATAATTGTCGGGAAATCGGAAATTGGATGCAAATGCATTGAACTAATCCTCAGAGATTAAATTAATGGGAAATCGGAAACTGGTTGCAATTGTATTGAACTAACCTAAAAAAAATTAACTATAAATTGGAAACAGACTGCAAATGTATGAAACTAATCTTAAAGAATAATTAACGGAAAATCGAAAACCAGATGCAACTACAATGAACTAATCTCAAAAAATAAACTGCCCATTGAACTAACCTCAAGAAATAATTAACGGAAAATTAGAAACTGGATGCAAATTCATTGAACTAACCTCAAACAATAATTAACAAGAAATCAGAAACTAGATGCAAATGCAACCTTATCAAATAATAAACGAGAAATCGGAAACTTGATGCAAATGCATTAAACTAATCTCAAAAAATAATTAATGGAAAATCGAAAACTGGATGAAAATGCATTGAATTGACATCAGAGAACAATTAACAGAAAATTGGAAATTAGATGCAAATGTATTGAACTAACCGCAAAGAATAATTAACAAGAAATCGGAAACTGTATGCAACTGCATTGAACTAACTTCAAAAAATAAATAACATAAAATAAAAAAACTGGATGCAAATGTATTGAACTAATTAACCTCAAAATATAGTTGTGTTATATGTTGTGGGAATGTCTCGATAAACATAGTTTTGTATTTAAAATGATGTTTACCTTATCTCTTTTCGTATGATTGGGAACGTCTTGCTATTCAAATAGCTTCAATATGAACTTCGCCTTATTAGACAATCTTACAAAACTTCAATCAAACTTCTATTATTAAACAACAAAATGAAGTTGAAGGGTTTTATCAAGGGTAAATTCTTTGTTTTTAATGGGGAGTGGGGTTTTCACGTTATAAGAAATTTGGATGAATGATCAATATAATATTCGTATATAATAGTTCTGCATATATAGTTGTATATATTTTTTAGAATAATTAATATGACAGTAATACCCGTTCGTAGATAATCTTTGAAGATCCCACATAGTGAGTCAGGTGTAATTTAAAGAATAATTAACGGGAAATCAAGAACTGGATAATCTTTGATAAATGATCCTATATAGACATATACTAAATCAAACATAATTTATTTTTATGTCATATTTGCAAGGACACTACAGATGGATAAGTAGATGAAGTTGGTATTATGCACTACATTGGATAATTAAAAGGAAATAAAAAACTGAATTCAAATATATTGAACTGAGCTCAAAGAGTAATTAACAAAAAATCGAAAACTTTATATAAATGCAATAAACTAAACTAAAAAAATAATTAACTAGAAATCAGAAACTGGATGCGCAACTGCATTACACTAACGTCAGAGAATAATTAACGGGAAATTAGAAATTGGATGCAAATCCTTGAAAAATATTTAATGGGAAATCGGAAACGGTATGCAAATGCATCAAACAAACCTTAAATAATAATTAACAAGAAATCGGAAAATGGATGCAAATGCATTGAACTAACCTAAAAAAATAATTAACAAGAAATAAAAAACCGAATACAATTGCATTGAATTAACCTCATAAAATAATTGGCGGGAAATCAGAAACTATATGCAAATATGTTGAAATAACCTAAAAGAATAGTTAACGGAAAATCAGAAGCCGGATGAAATTGCATCAAACTAACCTCAAAGCATAAATAATTAGAAATCATAAACTAGATGCAGATGTATTGAACTAACCTCAAAGAGTTGTTAATAAGAAATCAGAAGCTGGATGCAAATGCAATGAACTAATCTCAAAGAATAATTAACGAAACATCGAAAAATGGATGCAACTACATTTAACTAAAATCAGAGATCAAAGAATAGTTAACTGGAAATCGAAAACTAGAAGTAACTGCATCGAACTAACCTCAAAGCATAAATAACCGAAAATTGGAAGCTAAATGCAAATGCATCGATTTCACCTCGAAATATAATTAACAGGAAATCAGAAATTGGATGCAGATGTATTGAACTAACCTCAAAAAGCAATTAACAAGAAATTAGAACCTGGATGCAAATGCAATGAATTAATCTCAAAGAGTAATTAACAAAACATCGAAAACTGGATGCAACTGCACATATTGAATTAACTTTAATGAATAACTAACAGGAAATCATAAACTTGGTGCAACTATACTGAACTAACCTCAAAGAGCAATTAACGAGAAATTGGAACTTGAATGCAAATGCAATGAACTAATCTCAAAGAATAATTAACGAAACATCGAAAACTAGATGTAATTGCACTGAATTAACCTTAATGAATAACTAACGAGAAATCATAAACTTGGTGCAACTACACTAAACTAACTTCAAAGAATAATTAACGGGAAATCAGAAACTTTATACAACTATATTGAATTAACCTCAAAGAATAGTTAATGGGAAATTAGAAACTAGATGCAATTACATTGAACTAGTCTCAAAGAATAATTAACATAAAATCAGAAACTTAATACAAATACATTGAACTAACCCCAAAACATAGTTGTATTATACGCAGAAAGAATATAATGTCTCGACAAGTATAGTTTTGCATTTTAAGTAGTGTATCATAATTCTTTTATTATGATTGAGAATGTCTTACTATTCAAGTAGTTTCAATATCATTTTCACCATATTGGACATTTTCACAAAACTTCAATCAAACTTTTATTATTAAACCTAACAACAAAAAGAAGTCGATAGGTTTTATCAAAGTTTGGTACTTTCTTTTTATAGAGAGTAGTGCAATAAATTTGAATAAGTGATTAATATAATTTTCATATCTAATAACTCTATATAATTGCTAATATTTTTTAGAATAATTTAATATAACGACACCCGTTTGTAGGACGGGTTTGAAAACTAATTTATATGATGACCAATCCTTCTAAGAATATCACCAACATAATTATGAATCTAAAAGCAAACCTTTATGTACATTGCTGCCAAAACCATTACATTTGGGCTTAAAAGAAGCCCAGCTCATAACAAGGCCCTTCCAGAGACCGCAGTGAGGAAGTTTGTGTACAACTTGATTGTCAGAATACAGGATCCTACCAAAACATTGGACCAAAGTATAGAACCCAAACTGAAAAAATAAAAAATATGAACGAATCACTGACAAATTGCAAGAAGCTGTACGTTTTTATATAGTTATATCCATCCATTACAGTTTTAAGAACCAATTGGCTCCGAAGTAAAAAGCACAGACACAGCCAAGCACCTAAAACGACTCAGCTTGATCGACATACATAACAAACTTACAAAAGGGACCCCTTCAATATCTATCAATGGGAAGAAACTATCACAAGGCAACCACTTCCACGTACAGCTTTAAACATAAAAAGATATCTAGCATAAGTTGCAATGAAGAACAACCCTGCAAAAACAGAAAGACTAATGAGCAGACTGAGCCTGACAGTGCTAAAAAGTTCTAGCACGATTATAGCTTACCTGTTCAGCAACACATTAGTGCAACATTTCATCTAACTTCTGCCTGTAAAGAGCTAAATTCTGCAATGAAGAAATACAAGCAGCCGAAAGGGTGTCATCATTTCAATATCTGGTGATAATATACATGAAAAAAAGCACTGAAAGAATTAGACAAATATCAGTCATTGCCAACTATTTTCTTCTCTCAGTAAGAACTGTGAGAGTTTTCAGTCGCAACTGCACCTTATTGTCCACACTCCACAACCTTTAGTTGAATGAAATGGAATATGGTTCACACTTCCCAGAAATGGTTCAGTCAGTAAGAGTTGAACCTAGTTAGAAATTAGGTATGAAATTGCTAATTTTATAGACAGGCAAGGTGTGGAGCATCAGCATTGGAGGCAAGTGATATTGCAATTATAAGGTAAGATCATATTCAAAAGAAGAAACCAAATAGTGTTTCTATGTCGTCGAGTTCCAGCATTTTTAGATTTCTCAGAGAATAGCACATGGAGTTTTCTTTTTTTATTCAAAAACAAATAAATAAATATATAAACCAAAAAAAAAGTAAAAAACAAAAACAAAAACCACTGAGAAGCAATCATAGCTAAGTAGATCATCCTATCAAGAAGAAAACTGTATCCTATATCATTTCTAATTTTTTTACAAACATATCAGTTCTTGGTTATAAGATCTAGAACATAACTGAGAAGCAACAAGCTCTGTTCAGTTCAAGATAAAAATTTCGGAATAACATTAAAAAGGTACTCAGATTCTATAGCAATCATGCCTTCTGGCCAGGTTTGGTTGATGTACAGTATTGGGAATGTTCATATAACATGTGATTTGTAGATCAATCTCTACCAAGGAAAACAAAGTTATAAAACAGTTAATCTAAATTTAGCTCAACATGTCCTAACTTTTGTTTGTTAGTTGCCTCATTAGCAATCAGTTAGTGTCGTCTCATAAATCTATAGATAGTACAATTCTGTTCTACTGCCCTCCCTTGAGACACAAGTGAGAACGATAAACATAAATGCAGAATTGCAAACAATTCAAGAAAGATTAGTAGCAGTATGGAGGGACATGTCATACCCTAGTATAAGCATAAACACCGGCCTCAGAAGGTCCCATGGGACTCCCCCTTCTCATGAATTTTCCTTCTTTGAAAATGTACAGCATAGGGATCCCAGTAGACAGTTCTAAGCTAATGACCTGTACAGCATAACAAACTAAGTGATATAGACCACCACAAAATAATGCAGAAATACTTGACAATCAAAAAAAAAAAAGTTTACCTCTTGCGATGTCAACTTATCAAGATACATAATAATGGACCTCAATGAATTGCCGTGTGCAGCAATCATCACATTCTTCCCAGATTTCAACTGTGGTTCAATCTGCAGGGTAAAAAATTTGGTCAGATGCCTGTGGAAAATACACGCATTACCACCCAAATCCCCTGACATATCATATACTCAAGTTTCGCTACATTATCAATTGCTCAGAAATCCGGGCCTATCAAAGGTACCACAAGACAACTAATAACAGGAAACTAAATTTCTGGAAAGAAGATAGTAAACATCTTTACATGCTCTGTAAAATAAGCAACCGCTCTTTTAGCACACATTTCGAGGCTCTCGCCATTGGGGGGAGGAATATCATAGCTACGGCGCCACTCATGAACTTGCTCTTTTCCATATCTGTCTGCAGTTTCTTGCTTGTTGAGACCCTGTAGCTCCCCATACCTATATAAAGCAGACCATTAACATTTGCAAGGTCAAAACAAGTAGAGGGAAGAAGTGAGTTATCAAAACATGGAAAAATATAAGTACATTCTCTCATTCAATTGCCATGCTGTTGTAACTGGAATAGATTGCTTTCTGGTTTCTGCACTGAAAACCTGGCTCCATGCTCTAGCTTGTTCATTCTCGTCATGCATAATGATAGGAACCTGCAAAGTGAATCAGAATAAGTACCAGTACACAGTATACCATTTCACATAAGGATTGAACCATAAGCCACAAGTACAAGGTACCAAGTGTATAGACACTATAGAGCCAAAGGTACGAAAGGCAATGTAGGAGTATCAATAAAAATAACATGATGGGCAAACATCTTAGGTTTTACAATTCTGGGTGTCTGGGGGATCATCTTCACTAATGATGCTAAGCATGTCCATTCTAAAAGGTCTAACACTTATCACATAGAAACAGTCAACTTTAAGTGCTCACGAAAGAAATGATATGAAGCCATTACTGCAAGATCTTCATTTTCAAACAGAATGTTTTTCTAGCAGATATTATTTTTGGTAACAAATTTGAATATATACACCCACCTAAAAATACATACATTTTATCTTCCCTCTACGGAAGAAGTAAGTTTAATGAAAAAAAATGTAGACACAATTTAGGCGTATACCTTCTTGCGGCGGTGCTGGGTCATGGCAAGCATGGCCGTCATTTGTGCACGGATTAACGCAGATGTATAGATCAAATCAACGGGTATGTTGCTAATTTTTCGACCAGCTTCAATTGCTTCTTCCACTCCTTTCTTGGTCAAGGGCACATCCACACAACCAGTAAAAAGGTTCTTCTCATTCCACAAAGACTCACCATGACGGATCAAAATTAAAGCAGCTTCACCTGAATACAGAGATTGTAAGAAACGCTTTAAATATTGAACATAATCACATGAAGCCGACTCCAATGAAACTAAGTAGCAGCAAATAATAATAATAAGGGCACATACTTGTCTTAGTCTTAGAGTCACTGGCGTTATTGCTCTTGGGTGATAATACTGGATCGGCCACCGAAGTATTTGAGCTCGAGGCATGAATAACATTCAATTTCCATCCACTAGAATAAACACCTCTCAATGAATTTACCTCAGCCTTGAATCCCCTTGGAACCAACTTCACAGACCAATTTCCTAACCCCTTTCGCAAATCAGAGCCATCACAACATCCATGTGGCTGAATGGTCCCAAAAGTTTGATGACATGCAGCTGTTGCCATTCTGCAACAAAAAATAACCCATTTTAGATCTAGCAGTAAATATTTATCTACCATAGAACAAAATCAATTTTTTTTTTATGATTAATAAAAAAAAAAAAACCATCAAAGATCCAGCAGTTTTAAACAAAGTAAGTGACAACACGTTAAAATATCAAAAGGGGTTCACCACATTCATGTGAAAACTCTACATAACACCCAAACAAGACTAAAGACACAGACCCAAACAGTAATCTTACATGAACAAGCAAAACAAAAAGAGCCCAAGAATGAAAATGAAGAAAAAAAACTCACCTTTATATAATAACAAAATGGGGAAAGCTGTATATATGTATGTAGAACGTAGAGACCAAGGTGGAAGAAAAAGATTTCAAGAGATGAAGAAGAAGAAGACGAAAGTGTTCATCGATGAAAAACAGAGACAAGGAAAACGTTTTTGCCAGATGTGAGAAACTAAAGACAAGTTTTTGTTCTGCTTGTTTGACAAGTGAGACACACACACGCACAGAATGAGACTAATCAAATTGTGTTACTTGTGTTTTTATATTTTTGAGTGGGTTTCAGTTTTATGGTAGGTTGGTGGGTATTTTTTTATTTTATTTATTTTTTCGATTTCTTTTCCAATTTGATTTAGCAGAAAATAAAGTTAGCATTTGAGAATATGCCAGTATAAATTCTTGTTTTGGGATTTTGGGTAATGTGGTAAATGGTAATGACTGATGAGACCAAGTTTTACTTTGGAGGACATGAACACATCGGGTAATCTTGACCGTTCTATTAGACTTTGTACAAAGAAAAAGGTTATGAAGCAAAGCGTGACTTAATTTTGCTATGAAATTGGGGTTTGAAAAGTTTTGAGGAATGCTCATTTTCTGGCTCTTGGTGTTTGCAATGGCATTTCAAAGTGTCATGCAATTGATGCAAACCGGATGCCAAATCAACCGAGTTTTTGTGTTTCCGTAATTCATTATCAAATTTTTATTCATTCTACATCTTCAAAATTTTAATAGTGGAACCACATGCAAAACTTCAGGAATCGACCAGTGTGTTTAGATCTAAAATCCAAATTCAGATAATTATATAACAATAATGGTGTTAATTAGACTAAATCCCTTAAAGTATGTACCAATTTAGACTAAATCCTTTATTGTTTAAATCATTAGACTTAAATACTTTTTATTCTATAATTGCTCCTATTATTTTTTTTCTCGATCACTCTCTTACTCTATTTTCCTTACATTACCACCATATTTATACAAAATTATAACCTAAATATCAAGAATTTGAAACGATACCTACTTGGTAAACTGTTCAAACTATATTATGAACTCTTCTACTCATTATTCTCCCTTTGATATAATTAGAGGAATTAAGTATTTGGAGGTTGAAATTGAGTATTATTGGGTTTACTTAAGGATGAGTATATTATTGGTGTTGGGGTTATGTGCTGTGATTGTTTTGTGGAATTAAGTTGAGGTTGGGCCGTTGGGGAGGGCAAGTGACTGGAGAAAAAGATGAAATGGACAAATAAGGGTAGCCTTGGAAATAATTGAAATGCCCAACTATTTTGGGTGTTTAAGTCTAATAATTTAAACAACATGAGATTTAGTCTAGACTAATTTATACTATTTGAACCTATTAATGTGTCAAAAGTCTTAATTATTGATTTACATAGAGATAAGTGTCCATATGTATTGCAATACAACCCAATGTTATCCAAATAGTAGGTCTAAAAAATAGGTCCGTGTACCATTACTGAAAAAAAAAAAATTAGATAACATAAATAAAGAAGGATAGAAAGAGAGTAGAAACTGCACAAATGTGACTTAGAGATAAACGCCATGTTCTGAGGATATTAACAATTTCCTTATTTCCTCTCTTCTTACACCCATTTTATTTCATTTTCGCATAACTTATCTCGATCTTATCTTGATCACTAAACTCTGGCTAAAATTGAGAGTCTACCTGGTGAAAACCTGCTGATACGCAATAGATTTTATATTGATGTATGATTGTATGAATAGTGGGTATGTAATTGTGTGGTGCTTTTTCAAATCTCTCAAAATGGAATCTGTTCATTCAAGAATGAAAATATATGACCAATATTATAGGACGGTCATATTGGTCAAAAGATTTAAACAAGCAAACATGCACATCAACTGATCAACATGTGCATAATTAAAGTAGGGTCAGCATCTTAACACCTCATTTCTTATAAAACTAAATGGTATATATTTTGAGTTAGAAAGAGTGTGCAAATGTATATATACTTAACTAATGGTGATTAGATAATGATCAGATATAAACCATTATCTCATACTAATGCCAATTTTATGGTGATGGTGGCTTGGATCCAACATGCCTGCAAATCTGCAATCTGGTGATTGAATTAATTTTATACTATCTGTTAAAAAATTATCAGACCATGATGGTACACTAAAAAAATGTTGATTTAGAATATCTGACTTGGCATAGATCCCTCAAGCCTGGAATGCCTACTATGCCCGAAAGCATTGGAGGGAAGATTAGTCAATACAAGACAATAGATATATAGCACATGTTTCACGAGACTGCGGAACATGCAGTCCTAGATGGACCGTTGATTCTCCCATTTACATATTTTAAGATCATCAGAAGTGATAGTGTGATGTAGAACTCCGATCCTTCCAGGACTTCGTCTTATACTTTGAGTGAAATTTCTGTTGTTAATCGTTTCTCATATAAAATTTCGTTTATTTCGCGTAAGAAAGTCATAAGAGTTCAACAAACGATTTGAAGTGTGTGATTAACTCAAAATGTTGTTCGAAAACCAAAAAAGGTTAGAAGTCTGCTTGACACTTGATATCTTTAAAATTTCTCAGTTGTAACCAAAATATTTAGTTTTGAAATCTGCAGGAAGAGTAATACGGAAAGTCTTGTTTGAATACATGCTTTAGGAGTTTCATGATAACTTCAACACATTATATTAAAACACAATTTCAACACATTATATTCACTTCTTGTTACATTCCTTCTCCAGCAGAAAAGCAAAATGTTGCATCCCTAGAAAGCTAGCTTAGAAGTTAGTATACGTCGTGCTTATATCTAGCAGCTCATTTCAGTGTGAAATAATGTGGACGCTAATTTAGTTGGTTCGTGCATAACTGTTACGTACATGGTTTTAGTTTGGGGCATCCTACTTTGTCCTACCAAATAACCAAAAGTGATTAGCTAGTAATGAATAACCACTGGCCCATAAAGCTACGTGAAAGTTAATTTGTAAATCCCAATTAAAATCCAAATTCAAAAATATAAACTTCAGTAGGTAATAGGTTTTGGGGGTTGTTTGGAAACTTGGGGTTGCTTAAGAATGATCGTCAACTTTAAATGCTGACTATGTACTGTGTGGTTGGCGAAAACAAAGGCCACCAAGTCAAAACAACTCGAACAACTTCATTTAAGAGAGGTGTTGAGAGAGACGGATGTTGATGAGAATCACTAACAACAAGGAAGGCTAATAATTGTCTTAGAGCATCTTTAGAATAGCAGCAAAAAAACATTAAAATTTTGAACTAAAAAAACACCAAACCAAAAAAATATCAACCAATTTCAAGAGCAACATCAAATTTTCGACATCAAACTACGCGGTTTTGAATAAACCGCGCCATATAGCACATGCGGTTTTTCCAAAACCGCGTCCATAAAACCCATCTGACAGGCCCAAGCTCACGGGGTTTTCCAAAAACCGCGTGCTATAACCATTTAACCCTTTTGATCCTGCGAGGTTCTCTTTATTTTTCATGTTCCCCTCTAATCTAAACTCATCTTTTTGAAAAAAAAAAAAAAACACTACCAAAACTCTTGACGATTTTTCAATGGATCATTCATCTTCTTCTGATTCATCTTTTTCTGATTCTTCATCGAGCTCGAACTCTTCAAATCATAACACTGCAATTAAAACTCGTAAATTAGTGGCTATTGCTCTATCTTTGGTTCAACATCATATCGTCTGAGTTTATTTAAAATCGGGCCAAGAAGCGGAGTCTTCTTATAGACCACATGGTTGTTCGAAGAAAGGAAGAAAATGTAAGAATCGTTAGTACGATGCAACACTGGCTCGTGTAAATGTTAACTACTTCGATGCAAATCCTATATTCCGTGACCACGACTTTTGACACAGATTTCGTATGGGTCAGTCATTATTTACTCGTATTTTGAATCATCTTAATCATAATGTACTATATTTTCAACAAAAAGTTAATAGTGTTGGTAAGTTTGGGATTAACCCAAAAATAAAAATAATTGTTGCTATACGAATGCTTGCTTATGGGACTGCAACTGATCTAGTAGATGACATGTTACATGTTGCTGAGCCAACTGTTCATGAATGGATGCGCTATTTCTGTGATGGAATTATTAGAATTTTTGGAGGTGAATACTTGCGCAAACCAAATGCTGCAGATATTCAACGTTTGCTTGAAGAGTCTGAGGAACGCAGATGGCCTGGAATGCTAGGAAGCATTGATTGCATGCACTGGCAATGGAAGAATTTCCCATCCGTCTGGCAAGGGTCTTGTTTCGACCCCCACCTACGTGGCAAACGTCCATTAGTAGGGGTCTCTATTTTATTCATTTAATCAACAGGGCTAAAGCCCAATTCGCAATATTATGGATCAATGTACAAGCCCATTAACTCATGTGTCTAAGGTTGAACCTTAGCCACATGACTTGCCACTAATGTACATTGATTTATGTCCAGATTCATTTCTTATCAAAGAGATAATTATCAGTTGAGAGTTATATTCTATTACAATTACTCAAGCAACAAGATTACTTGAGCTACAAGGACTCTCTACTCTACCTATATAAATACCACGTTATTTTTTATAAGGAACTACGTTGAAACTTGATCCCTAGAGAATAGATCTTGGTTTCTTAGTGCGTTCTTTACCATTTCTCTCGTTATGTTGAAGCAGTTTACTGCCGAAACAGGTCTCACACTAACTATGTGCATAAACCAACAGTGATTTTGGAGGCAGTTGTTTCTCATGACGTGTGGATTTGGCATGCTTTTTTTGGAATGGTGGGTTCTCACAATGATCTTAATGCGCTTGATCGCTCACCAATACTTGATGATATAGTCAATGATGAAACTATTCATTGTAACTACACTGTGAATGACCATTATTATGATATGGGATATTACTTGGCTGACGGTATTTATCCTAATTATGTCACCTTGATTCAAACGATTGCTAAACCGACTATTGCACAAGACAAACATTTTGCAAAGAAGCAAGAAGCTGCTAGAAAAGGCATAGAAGCGCGTTTGGTATATTTACGGTCGCGTTGGGCTATTTTAGTGAATCCGTCAGGTTATGGTGGTTTTGGAGAACATGGCTACTGTTATGAGGGGCTTACATCATTTTACACAATATGATTGTGGAAAATGAACGCTAAACGGATATCCCGCAAGATATTCCCCGATTTGGAAATACCAAGTAGAAAGGTGCATCCCCGATCAACGTCAATTTGTTCTATCTCGTTGGGCATCCGGGCGTTGAGAGGGGTTTGTTCAAAAGTTGTTCATGATAGATTGAAGAATGACTTGGTCGAGCATTTGTGGAGTAGGCGGGTAGTGGGGTCGGACTTGATTTCTATTTCTATTTGCACTTCATTTGGACTTTGTGTTTATTTATCGTTTCAATTTCTATGTATTTATGTTCCAAGTTTATTTCTATATATTTGTGGTTTTATGAAAGGATTTGTGTCACACCCCAAATTTCCAGAAATTTAAAATAGGAAATTATCCACACCCTATTCCATCTTCTGAAAATCCAGGATGAAACAAAACCCTAATAACCCATTAACAACCACGATATTAAAATATGAGATCAAATTAAAACCAAACGAACAACTCTTAATGTACAAATTCAAGAATTTACTAAACCACTCTATTACATCTGTTTCAAATCAAAACTTTATACTTCATAAAACTTATACCAGTAAGACTCCAAGAGCGAATCCCAATCAAGCGTCTTCATCCGCTGCGTGCATTCCACCATCTAATTTTCCAATAACACACCCATGTTGCAAAACAAAGCAAACATGGGTCAGCAAATTGAATTTACTGGTATGAGTAGACTAACAACAAAATATATATAATAATATTTCAAATTAATAAATATATCATTATCAACCATTTCAACTTGGAAGACAATATAGTTCCGTTTTCCAAACTGGCGTATAGTTTCTTCCCAAGTAAGATTTCAATCCCAATATACATTTCCAAGATAACTCACAACAGAAATACCACTTATTACATACACATATGATAACTTAATTAAATATTGGTTTGATACACATTACCTTTTAAGCCAAAGACGACGTCGCCTCGGGTAGGATATTTACGTCTATGCATAAAAGATTAACAGATCCTACCCTCCTGCAAAAACAGAGTTAGACAGCACTATAAAAGGATTTATCTCAGCCAGTCAAATTTTTATTCATAATCAAACCTCATTTAAGACATTGAAGTCTAATTAATACAACATAGTTCGTCCCGCATATTCGGGGAAAATTACTTATCATACCACCTATATCAAGGGTAGTCATTCACATGACATCATTACGTCATAAAGTTTCCAAGTGTATAACTATATATCTCAGACTATTATAAGTCATTAATGCTTTCATAATAACATATCATTTTAGAGTCATTCCACAATCACAGAAAAGATCACAAGCATTCAATAATATTATTCCCAGTCACACTTCACATCCATAACCTCACACAAACCACCTCTATATTTCTTTGTAAGAAAGCATATACATCATAATACATAAATATTCATAGGCAATAACTCACTCATACGTCAAATCAATATTTCACTTTGCTTATTAATTATCTTGTTGGCTCATTTATAAATAGACTCAATCCAACCTTTAGTTCCTACTTCACGATTTGTACTCCACACATTTGCCAAATCACACATACACGTGTGCCTCTCTCCCACCGAGTATCACTATATCACAGCCATCTCTGAGCTTTCCATACACATAATCACAGCCTCTTTGGCCATAAAATCTCAGGTTATTCATAGTACATTTAATGAATACTTTGGGTCATTCCCGCCACATTCAAAGAATACCCATCATAACACTAACAGGTCATTCATGGCACATTCAATGAATGCCATGAGTCATTCCCGCCACATTCAATGAATACCCAAACCTACATTCTCATACATTCAAGGAATACGACCAACCCACAAGGCAAATACCTTAGTTTCTCTCTAGGGCAGTCCAAACTATTGGGTCATTTATGGCACATTCAATGAATACCCATCTATCACATGACATCACACGTCATAATATCTCATTACCAAATCCTGAGGCGTGGAGAGTTCTAAAGATGTGGGTGACACATTAAAACATTATTATCATTTATAATTATACTAGCATTACTCATGTCAAAACATACCACACATGCAGAGAGTCATTTTCGCGCGTCAAGGCAAATCAAGCACTTAAATATCATTGAATGTAAACAGACTTATAATCAAACAAATACAATTTACATAACCACACTCATATACACAATATCATAAACAAATAGTTTATTAGCCCAAATTCAAGTCCACACACACTAATGTCCAAAACAGATCCACATATACTAAAGTTTATATTCATATACAACTTCTATCTCACACATATATATTTATGTAGTCTCAAAACAACAAGTAATTTCTAACACACTCACATAGTTATCACACAAACTAATATATATATTATAGATATAGTGTAATGTAGTGACTGCACTTTTGCTCAAAGCTGCCCTAATTATCCAAATCTTTTTAAGATTGGAATCAAGCCTTCAGAGTTCTTACCAACCACATAGTCAATGCTATAGTTTTTTCTACATTCATCCAAATGACATGTAACTTAAATATTTAGAAACTAGGATATGTAGACATACTTTTTCATGTAGAACTCGAAGTTCCAACCTCAGTCCATCTAGAAGAAAACTTAAGTTGAAAACGGTAAAAATCCTAATTTTTCAGCAAACTAGATTTCTGACAGACTATCTTCCAAATGACACAATGCTTTCCACAGGTGTCCAAATGCATCGAGGCTTTTTGCGTTGAAAATCTCACACACAGAACTTACTTTCTTATGTTTTACAAAAAAATCCAATCTCATTCTAAATGTTCCAAAACTAAGCTCGAACATAGTGCGAAGAAACTGATTTCTGACGCACTATTTTCTGCCAGTCAAATGTCCAAACACCAAAATAAATTCCACGGGCCTTGGAATGCGATGAGGCTAATTGGAATAGAAAGAAGACTTCCAAATCTTACTCTTTTATGTTTTATAAGAATTCTAACTCTCACCCTAACTATTTTAAAACTGGACTTGAACACAGTGCGAAGAAACTGATTTCTGACGCACTATTTTCTGTCAACCAAACTTCCAGATATTATATCTATTTCCACAGACCTTGGAATGCATCGAGGCCAATTGGGTTGGAAAGAAGACTCAGAAAACTCATTTTTTTATGTTTCGGTGAGAGTTTGAATCTGACCCTAACTATGTGAAAACTCAATTCCAAACCAGGCACAGACCGGATTTCTGCAGTGAACAAATTCTGACATGCTAACTTCCGAACACCGTAACTATATCCACAAACCTCGGATTGCAATGAGGTCAATTGGGTTGGGAAGCAGACTTTCAGACCTTACTTTTTCGTGTTTAGAGGAAAATCTAACTTAAACTCGAAGTATAAGAAAATCAGCTCCAAAACAGGACATAAGTATAAGTGTTCTAGTTTTTAGTTTCATGAAATCAACATATGTATGACAACAATTAAACCCACTAAGCAATATTCATTGATTCAAATACCATCTCCACCTCAGGAATAGCAATATTAAGATCGAACTTCTCTACACTCGTATTTTTATCTTGTAATTTAATGGAGAAATAATCGTCCAAGCCGTTGTAGCTCATGTTTGAGGCTTTTAAGATAATATCTCCTTCAGAATGAGTACGAGAATGATGGGGGTGGGCATTCGAAGAGTTGGAATCGGATATGAATGAGTACAAAAGGTTGCATACACTTTTAAGTCCGATCAAATCCTTCTCAGGAGTTCTAGCTCAGTAATATTTCTAATATTATATCTTCAAAAAAATATAAACTCATTATGATATATAGTATTAATAATGTTGAACAACATTACAACAACAAGAACAGACCTTTGAAAGAAAATCTTGTCTGCCTCAACAACTTGTTACGTTCTGCCTTGGAGCTTTAATAGGTTTTCTAGGCTATTTCCTCATTAACTTATGCTGATTTTCTGAAGAGCTGACACCTCAACTTACACAATTCATTACTAATTACAACAGTAGCTATAATCAAAGCCTTACAAAAGAAAATATAAACTTCTCACATATATACTGAAATACTTGAAAGCAACCAATAGCCTACAGAACACCCATGGCTATAACAACATACCCACGAATATCTAAAATATAGCAGAAGTAAACCTTGAGTCAAGTAACTTTCGATGCCATTTATCTCTTTTGATCCAATTAATAATTTTTCATCCCAAAATTCTAATTAATAAATTAAATAAATAACTAAAAGAAGTTATATGCTCATCAATCAAATAAAGTTGTAAAGAAAAAATTTAGACTACTCACTTGTGAATTGATCAGAAAAGCGAAAACCAGCGAAAAAAAACGAAATCGAAACTCTCTCTCTCTCTCTCTCTCTCTCTCTCTCTCTCTCTCTCTCTCTCTCTCTCTCTCTCTCTCTCTCTCTCTCTCTCTCTCTCTCTCTCTCTCTCTCTCTCTCTCTCTCTCTCTCTCTCTCTCTGTTTTCTTTTTCTTTTAAAAAAACTCTCTCCCAAAAACAAGAACGAGTGTTTGGTAAAACCAAAACACCCGAAAACCCCATCCCTTATTTCTAGCAACTACTCATCCCACTTCCCACATTTTTATGATTCTATCTTTATCTTTATCTTTATCCTTTCTTTTTATTATTATTTAATTTTATATATATTTAATAAAAATGGGAATGAAAAATGGGGTTGTTATAATTTGTGTATATGAGAATTTTGAAAATACAAAATAGACTCTACCGAATTTTTTTTAGAACGATAAAAAGTATCAACTTTAAATTAAGGCAACTTAACTCAAATTTAAAGAAAATATTCAATTAAAGTACATTCTAATTAAAATCAAAATACAAACTCAAATTAAAGTACGTCATTAATTAAAAGATATAAATTAAAATACAAATTAAAATACTCAAGTTAAAAGACATACAAACTCAAATTTAAACTATGTACTACTTTGACTACTACCAGTGATATTGCCAAGTCGATTTTTTATTTTTTGTAAAATTTCTGCCCTTTTAAGTTGCTAAATTTTGCGCTCATCTTCGGGTAATCCTTCTAATTTCATTCCTAGTATTTTCGCATCATTTTTATCTTCTCGAACTCGGAGCGCATCTTTCTTCAATTGAAGTTTTTCTTTTTGGATTTGGAGCTTCCAATCCATCGAACTTTTCTTCAATTGAAGTTTTTCAAATTCCATCTCATCTTTCTTCAATTGTCTCTGAGCTTCCAATTCATAGCCTTCTTTGGTGGTTTTAGAAAGTTCCACCAGAAAATCATCAAGTTTCTTAGCAGATTCCTCCACTTTAGAATCACCTTCTTCTTTCTTTTTGTCTTTTTTCTTGTCTTCTTTCTTTCCAAGAGGCCTATCCTCAAGCCCATGAACTTGGTGTGGATCATAATCCATTGGTTGAGTTGTCGCAATTGATATTAGAACTGATAAACCTCTTTCCCCACTGTTTGACTTTGACTTTTTGGTGGGATGCAAATCATTTCTCAATTGTAGCATCTTCCATTTGGGTGAGTCTTTCACCATATTATAGCATTGCATCCGCTTCCAAACCCTATTATGCATCACATATGCACTTATTGCTTTCTCAACCTACCAATTAAGCAAAAACTAAATTAGAATTGAAAAATATATTTGTGAATCAAAATAACAAATAAAAAGTAAATACGTACAATCATATTGTCATTATAGCCACTTGGAGGAGATGCTTGAATCTTAGAAAGAATAGCATGAAACTTGTTGATATTAGCTTGAATGAGAGTCCAACGGTGTTTCATGCTCGTCAAGTTGTGTTCGGTCATTTTTCCTAGATTTGCATGAAATGCATTTAGAATTCTAACCCAAAAATCGTTCGACTTTTGCTCATTTCTTACTACACCTGCATCTTGACTAACTTGTAGCCAACTATTGGTGAGAGCAACATCTTCTTCTTGTATCCATGAAGCCCCTCTAGATTTTGCTTTTGGTTCTTGACTAGTAATTGTTGTTTTAAGAGTAGAGAGTAGAGATAAAGAGTAGAGAGGAGAGAAAAAAAAGTGAGTGTAAAACTATGGTGTGAGTGTTTCAATTTATAGGGTTAGAAAGATATAGCAATTTTTTGCCCGTTGTTGTTATTGAGAGCACGCGGTTTTAGAAAAATCGTGCGGTTTTGCAGTTTTTCTAAAACCGCGTGAGTGATTTGATACAGCACCAAAGCTGGAACCAAATATTAGCCAATTTGGTGTTTGGTTTGGTGTTTTTTTGGTGTTTTCATCAACATGTGACTCTCCTGAAGTTGAAAAAATACCAAATTATTAGAAATTTAGTGTTTGATGCTAGGTTGATATCACTCCTAAAAATGCTCTTAGTATCAAGGGAATGTACTATGGTGCAGATTCCTTATTCCAAACATCTTTTGGCTGGCAAAACCGCAAAATAGTATAGCAATGGATAGGAAGCTAGGCAGTGTGCGCAACTAGCAAATGAGTTTGCATATATACGCCGGCCACTTCATCAAATGAGTCTGCACGAATTGAAAATTTTAGTTGAAGACTGAAGAAAGTGAAGTTCGCAAACTTTATTTTTGTTAAGAAATTGTCTGACACCATACCCTTAATGATCGTTATTTATATGTAACATGTTGTCCATGTGACTGCAAAGATTATTTGAGTCACGTTAGGTACTTAGGTTTCTACAATTAGATAATAATCCCCTAGAGGGTTGCATATGAATTGAAAATTTGAAATTGGTCATTTATTAGAAAAATTGATTAGATAGATAGATTTTTATGTTTATTTATCTATTTTTTTTCTTTTCGGATTAGATTATAGTTATGTAATAAAGAAAAAGAAAAATAAGCATGTGTCAGGTAAAATCAATTTGGGTGATGATACCAGCGTCATTTGATTGTTAGTTTCTTAATTTTTTTTAAAAAAAAACATAATATACATGTTGTCTTTTGGAGTTCCTATAAGACAAACTTTATAAATACTAGTAAAAGTGTACGTCCATGCACGTCTTCACTTGCCAAGATGTGCTAAAATATGCACTTAATAAATAAAATTGGTTAAACTTGGAGAAAATTGAGTGAGAAATCGGGATAAGGTATTAGAAAACAATCAATAAAACAGAATATAGCAGTGATATTTCAATTTGAATATATTTCAATAACATCTATGTTTCTCTGAAGTCTGAACATCTTGGCAAAAATAATTAAAAGTCACATCGATTAATTAGAAAGTATGTCAATGTAGAAGACAATAATTTGTATCTTCATATGCACTGAGAACAAAAGAGAAAAAGAACGGACATTGAGCTCCATCTCGCCATCCATTTGTGTCCGAAATAAAAATTAGAAGTTTCAGCAACTGATGTGTTCAAAACCATCTTTGATCTTTCATTCACCAAAGCTATGCATATCAACCCTTTTAGTCAAGTTCTCCACACTTTAGCATGGACCAACAGCGAGGCTAAAAGATTCGATAGTGTAATTTTAAAATTAGTTCTTCATTCATTTCGAACATTCCTGTAATACATCTCTTCATCCTGTAAACAATTATGCATTATATTATAAATGAAGCGTTGACACCATTCCTACAGTAGTACCAATGGAGCGTTGATGTTTACACCAATCATATCCAATCATTTCTATGTAGCCTTAACTCGATGAGAGAACAGTACACGTTCCAAAGTTGGTGAGGAATGTTCCAAAGTTGGTGAGGAAAGAAAATATAAACAAAGAAATCAGTGTCATAAGCAAGTGGTTGTAATAGATGGAAGAAGACAAAGCTAAACGACATCAATAACATGGCAGCAAATGGAGCAGCTATGTATGGGGGTAGTGCACCAACTATGACGGTTGATTCAGTTGAAGGAAGACCATTAGAAAGGGGAATCACTTGATACTAACTACTTTAATTTTATTGACTAAGATCATTGTTGTAGTGTCTATTAGTTTGGCAATGTTTTGAGGTTTTGAACACTTAAAAGTGCTATGGTATAAAAACACGTCAATTCCCCCGACTTCAAGATTTCACAGTCCCCACCCCTTTTATTTATAAAATTAAAATTGTTGACTTAGCCCAAAAAAAAGTAATAGACAACCAAATATAGGATATGGAATTTGCCACCATGCACTTCGGATAAATTAATCAATAGAATCCACACATACTCTATATTGGTTATTGGTTATTACCCAAGAAAAAAAACGAACCTTGCAAAAGTAAGAATCTAAATCTTGTTTATTATTAATTTTAAGCCTAGCACGATAGAAATTAGAAAAAGACAATTCGTTTGTTATCAAGATCAAAGATCTAAGATCATATAAGTATATGAAATATGGAAAAGAAGATCAGTAACAAATAAGAAGTCAAAAACTTTTCATAAGTATTTCTAAGAAGCACATTTTTTATACATTTTTGTAGGATCAGTGATAACAACATCATCGATATTGATTTTTGAATAAATAGAAAAGAGGGGCATCGTCGCATTATAGGCTTGACATAGTGATCTACATGAAATATTATAAAGCCTGAGCAGCTACAAATGTAATGTAATTAAGTGACGATAAATGATGTAAGTGACAGAAAGGAGCTTAACCTTTGAATGGGCGTCAACGATATCTTTCCAAATATTTGGAAATGGTTCAACCAATGGGGGCAAGTCGTTATGCACAGGCAGGCATGCTTAGGTACAATGGGCACACGTTGCGCTCGTGTGGCTGCGAGACAAAAAATGCATGAATCGAAAACATGATTGAAAGAGAAGAAAAGCTAAAGAAAAATTTACCAAATGGCACGTGAAATATATACCTAAACATAGATAGCAAGAAAGAACATATGTTGCACTCCGTCACTGATTTTATTCCTTTATTAGGTTCCAAATCTTAAAATTTTAAGTTCTTGATATGTTGTTCAAACCTCAACAAATTTCCAAATTACAATGATAACTAATGAACATACTACTCGTGGAGCAAAATTATTGACGCTACTAAGTGCACCAACAATGGCCAAACCAGGGAGTTCTTTTAGCATGTTAAGATCTCGTAAAGTTGGATCTTTTGTGTTTAGAACATTCCCCATGTCATATTCAATAATAATAGTCTTGGAAAAAACCGAAATAGAATCCTAATAACGGAAATAGCATTCAATAATAACCTTGCTACTCTCAATGGTTTTGCGAAATACTATCCTTCTCCACAGGGCCGGGCATGCAAAACCGGTTGTGCTATGTCAAACATTGACACCTATAGATAAAACAATTCCATCAACTTTGATATCAACGTAAATAATAAGTTGCAACTATAGTTGGTCGAAAATGATATGATTTATAGAGCTCGGGAAGATATATAGTCATACTCTTATCTAATTTTCTATCATAGCCACAACTTGAGCAATAAATCAAGGAGTTAAGGGAACCAATGATAATATACCCTTCACCACTACTTCTCTTCTTAATCATCATTAGGGTATATACATATATCCTTGAAAGTGTTCATGTCACTTCAAGGAGAACTTGTGATCCATCCATTAAAGATATTTATACAAAGTAATTGAATACTGATTTAGCCTACAAAGGACAAATTTCACGAAGAAAGTGCGTGCATTCAAAAAGAAGCAAAATGAAAAATCAACCAATATTGTCATGAACCCAAGATAAGTATGTTATTCTTTAAACGGTTGTATGCGTGCGGAGTGACAAAACCTAGAAAATATCTTCAAGGAGAACTTGTGATCCATCCATTAAAGATATTTATACAAAGTAATTGAATATTGATTTAGAACAAATTTCACGTAAGAAAATGCGTGCATTCAAAAGAAGCAAAATGAAAAATCAACCAATATTGTCATGAACCCAAGATAAGTATGTTATTCTTTAAACAGGTTATGCGTGAGTGACGAAACCTAGAAAATATATATGAAATTAAAAGCGTCTAACTATTTCGCAACTGCAGACCAAGAAGAAGCGTCGCACAATGTCTACTAATTGAGTAATTAATACAAATATTTGAATTTGCATATACCGTGTATGTAGGGCTCTTTGAGATGCCCCCTGACCCTCCTGAATTAGTGATTGTAAACCAAATAGGCAGCTTGCTCAACCAGACCGAGATTGCAGAGTTCATCTAATTTCTCAGGTGATGATGCAAGTGCCTCAGTTATTTGAGCCAAACAAACAGAAGCATGCTCCAGCACCTGCAAAATGTTACACATATCATAAGACAAAGAATAAAAAATGATGACTTGAACTTTGAAGCTTGGATATAGGCAACATTGCCTTTGAGTCATGATACTGAAGAAGGTTTGTAAGTAAAGGTGCAAATTCCATAACAAAATCAGCTGCAGCTGAAGAGAGTTTCTATAACAAATTTGCAGCAGTAGATAATGATATTCGTTGAAATACGACAATGAAAATAGTGAGATATTAATAAATAACAAACAAAAGAGAGGCAAATTGGCCTTACCACATAATACAATTAATTAACCAAGCTATGTACTATAATCTTTACAATTACCTAAACACCAATAGAGAAGAAGTCAAGATAAGACAAAGACAACCATAAGTGCTACCGCTAAACAAAAGCGAAAGTATTCTTCGGATATCTTCTTGGGCAGTTGAGTATTCTTGGGATGTCTTCTTCAGGCAGTTGAGTATTCTTGGGATGTCTTCTTCAGAGTTTGTATCGACTGCATAGTTGTAATAATAAGAAAACACCAAATTCAGAAACAAAACCATATTCATAAAGCAAGTTTGGCTATGAGTACAAAAAGCGGGGAAATTCCAAAGAAAAACCACATCAGGCCACCCAATAGAAATGTTTGACAATGTGGACTTTTGCTAATATAATATGAAGGAGATAAAGGCAGGTCTTTCGATTTAAAGGGGAAATTAAAGACCAGCAAAAGATTATATCGAAAAATACCCCTTCCTAGCAAACTATGGACTGAAGGAACCGAAGGAACATCAATTCCACTTTTACAAGATTACAAATATAATGTGACCAAGTCTTGGCTTTTGTTTTGGAGTAGCATGTGTTTATATAGTGTAAGAAAGTAAGGTAGATATATTGGAAAACCTATCGCCTTGAGAGAGTATAAAATTAAGTAATGCAAAGAGCTTAAATCATTACCTCCTTCTCATTGTTATAAGCTTGAGCCACGGTCTATATGTCGATAGCCACCGCTTTGAAAGAGAAAAAAACAGTCTTTCAAGCTAAGTTACATCGACCACGCCAGCGGCAAAAATATTAAAAAAAAAAATGATACCTTGATGGTAATAAAGGATGGCATAAGTACTTAACGACACCAAGTTCAACTTGCCATGTGCTTAACCCGATCGATGGAAGTTTAGCTCCGATTATTCAATTTAAAGAATCTTATCGCGTTCAACACCAATATAAGCTTTAAAAGGGAAGATATGTTCAATCCGAACTCCATATTACCTTAATTTAGTTTTGTTCCGAAGTTTGCATGGAAACCTTCAAACTTTTACAAAAGGGCGCATGCACACTTAAGTCGAAAAAAAGAAACATATATACCCCCTCATTGGTAGCCGTAGCAACTCATTTCTATAGAACTATAGCAGTAGAAACATATAAGATTCTTTGTTTGGACTTGGTATAAGTTATATGAAACAAATGAGCGCAATTAAAATATGCAACAGATAGATAAAGATAGTTCTTAATGATTGCATCCTTTCTATGTCTTTCATCCTTAACTTCTTGTATAAGTGTTTCCATCTCTGAACGTAGCTCCATCATCTTGGTGAATTGATTCTTGGTAGCAGCAGTAAGGAAAACCAGACCTACTTGAAATCCTAAAGTGAAAGAGACATCCTTGACATGTCCACCTGGTGAAAAAGAAAAATGAAAAATCACTTCATTTAATCAGAATCACGCCATACCAACATAATTTGAAGATTGAAAAGAAAATTCACCAAAGAGTCGCCAACCATGTGAAATAACTGAATTACTACTCTTCAATCCCTCATTATCAAACTTACGTCCCACTTCATTTTTCTCACTCCTTCTCTTTTGAGACTCGTTCTCAATCTTGTCTTTCAGTTTAGAAAACAGAAGGAAAATGAAGAATTCTACTTTTTTTTTTTTTTTTTTCTATTTTTGAAAAGGATACAAGCTGAAATATAACTCAATAAAAAGATTTAACAAATTGTACCAAGGCAGCAAGGCAGAACGTGAGCGGGAATGCACAAGCAAACATTATAATCATTCCAAACTGTAGTGCCATCTCTAGAAAATCTAAAAAGCAGTTTACAAATTCTCAGTAAACGTACACAAGTCATTACAACGAATTGTATTTATTTGTATATTTATTTCAAATTAAGATGATTGCCTCGCCAACATTGTCATAGCATCCACCCAACATCCAGGGCCGGCCCTGGGCCTATGCTGTCTAAGCCCTTGCATAGGGCCCCCAAATTAAACTGAAACTAAAGGCCCCTTTAAACTATACAAATCCCACTATGGTATTAAAACCCCAAACAATAGCTCAGAAAAAGTAAACAAATAGGCCCCATGTTGTGGACTTTGCATTGGGCCTTTGGAAACTTAGGGTCGGCCCTACCAACATCACTCCCACTGGGAAAACCCTGAGATTCTACTGTTATACATCTCAAGGACACTCACTGCTCTAAGACTAAATATCATATTCCAATTAAAGACAAAACTAAACTAATCACATAAACACAAAAACCAAACAGGAAAGAACTAAAAATGAGGATAAAAACTTACAGGGAGAGCAAAAATGATAACGTTCTTGTCCTGAAAAACAACAAATGAACAGAAAGTAATCATTATTAGAAACTTCAAACCCAAAAACAAACACAAAGGACGAAAACATGCCATCGATAAGTAGGATTAGAATAAAGCAAATAGCCAGTGTGAAAGAAAGAGAAGCAAATAAAGTAGAGTACATGGCATCTGATGTAGATCTTCTTTGCGGGACAAAAGTTCAGATTAGGAAGCAAAGAGAACATTGCAGAGAGAGTACGGACGGAGAGGACCACCTTTATTTGGTTTCTAATTAAAAGTAGCAGACAAAGAAAAGAAACAAAGAGAAGAATGAAGAACAACCACTTACCCAAACATGCAAAAACCAGACCCCAACAAAACTCAAAAGTCAGAGAGAATGGAAAAGAATCGGTTCTTATTCTCTAATTAGACTTTTCCATTTCTGAACCTCTTATTAAATATCTTATTAAATAATGCAATTATTGCTAATTAAATGACATTAATAGTAATGCATACAAATGAGAATGGCGTGGATTTGGTTTTCTAATATACTCCCACATGAAAAGACTGATTGGCCCTATTTAAAGGTGTTAAGCAATTGTTTTATTTAAGGACAATATCAGTACTGAAAATTTATAAACACATAAAAAGACAAAGTAGTCCTCATTAATAAATAGCTAAGCATCTACTTTTATTATTCATCAAGGGTATTATACGTCAGAAAAAGTCCCGGATGAATTTAAGAGACCACGATCATTATAAATATACTGGTAGTAGAGATATAATACTCTCAAAATGTAGTAAATTGGCTCATGGAAGGAATTGTTACGGGTTATAATAATTAATAAACTAGAAAGTAGACCTCGTGCATATGCATACACTCTTTTAAAAAGTTGTTCAACAATCATGCATAACTATATCGTGATCGATTCCTATTTTTGTCGACAACCCGTTTTAATTTTCTAACAAATTATTTAATCAAATTTTAAAAACTCATTTTAATTTCTCAATAAATTGTTTTAATTATGTTTTAAAAACCTATTTTTTAATTGGAGGAAGGGTCTCGTTTTAATTTAGAAGTGTGATTCCCATTTTTAATAGGAGAATGATTCTCGTTTTAATTAGAAGTACTAGATTTTTCTTTTTCGATATGGGAGGAATTCCCATTATAATAAGATAATGATTCCCATTTTAATTAGAAGTGTTGTAATTTCTCTTTTCAATAGGAGAGAAATTCCCGTTTAAATAGAAGTTGATAACGTGGAATTTTAAAAGAGCTAGCAAAATACCCTTTGTAGGAGCTTTAATATTAATACTAGAATATAGACCTGTGCATATACACTGGCTCTTTTGAAAACTTTCTCAACAATCATTACTATATATATAGAAATTTTCTAACAAATCGTGATTCCCAATAGTTTTAGTCGTTAACCTGTTTTAATTTCCTAACAAATTGTTTTAATTAAATTTTAAAAATCCGTTTTAATTTCCTAACAAATTGTTTTAATTAAATTTTAAAAACATTTTTTAATTAGAAGAGGGATCTCGTTTTAATAGTTGACTTAATTTAGAAGTGTGATTCCCATTTTAATAGGAGAATAATTCTCACTTTAATTAGATATGCTAGATTTTTCCTTTTCAATAAAGGAAGAATTCCCGTTTTAATACTAAAAGGATTCTCGTTTCAATTAGAAATGCTAGAATTTATTTTTCTAATAAGAGAAGAATTCTCGTTTTAATAGGAGATCGAAGATAATGTGGAATTTTAATAGAGCTTGAAAAAAAATACTCTTTGTAGGAGCTTTAATATTAAGACTAGAAAGTAGATCCGTGCATACGCATGCCGACTCTTTTAAAAACTTGCTCAACAATCATAACTATAAATATAAAAAAATCTAACAATTAAGTGATTCATATTTTAGTCGCTAACTTGTTTTAATTTTTTCTAACAAATTGCTTTAATTAAATCTTAAAAATACATATTAATTTCTCAACAAAATGTTTTAATTAAGTTTTAAAAACCCGTTTTTTAATTGGAGAAGGGATCCCATTTTAATTTAGAAGTGTGATTCCCGTTTTAATTAGAAGTGTTAAATTTTTCTTTTTCAATATAAGAGGAATTTCCATTATAATATGATAAGAATTCCCGTTTTAATTATAAGTGCTATAATTTTTTTTTTTTCAATAGGAGAGGAATTCCTGTTTTAATAGGAGTTGATGATGTGGAATTTCAAAAGAGCTAGAAAAATCCCCTTTGTGGGAGCTTTAATATTAATAAATACTAGATTTTGGACCCGGTCATACTCCCGGGATCTATTAAATATTTTGTGTGGTGAAAAGGCTTTACAAAATGTCTCAAACAAATTTTCGAATAAGAATATATTTTTATTGAAAATAAACCAAAATACGTTAATGACCAGCAATTATGGTATATATGTACTTTGAAACTAAAGAATCAAATTGAGATAGCATCTTCACTTTGTGGTTTAAAATATTAATATGTAATTTTTAAATAAAATTATCTTAAACTCGATCTAGCTTGTATAATAGTTTTATTAGATTTATGGTGATTTAGCGGTAAATCATCACCGTCCGGCTTACGTACTAATGTGTACAAATCACTAAAACAGATTGATTGTTTTCATATCCTCAAATAATACACTACTCTCACTTGAAAAGATTTATCACATGAACACGTCCTACGAATGGGTGTCGTTATATTAAATTATTCTAAAAAATATTACCAACTATGCATAGCTATGAGATATGAAAATTATATTAATTACTCATTTAAATTTCTTGCACCACTCTCTATAAAAATGAAGCATCAAATCTTGATAAAACTCATCAACTTCTTTTTATTGTTAGATTTAATAATAGAAGTTTGATTGAAGTTTTGTGATAATGCCCAATGTGGCGAAGATAATATTGAAGCTATTTGAATAACAATGCATTCCCAATTACAATAAAATTTTTACAATAAACACTACTTCAAATACAAAACTATATTTGTCGAGACATTTATTACTCTACATATAATACAAATATGTTTTAGGGTTATTAGTTCGATCAATGCATTTGCATTAAGTTTTTGATTTTTCATTAATTATTCTTTGAGGTTAGTTTAATGTATTACGTTGCATCCAGTTTCCAATTTCTCATTAATTATTCTTTGAGATTAGTTTAATGCAGTTTCATCAAGTTTCCGATTTTCGGTTAATTATTATTTGAGGTTAATTCAGTGCAATTGCATCCACTTTATGATTTCCCTCTAGTTATTCATTAAGGTTAATTCAGTACCTGGTACAGTTGCATCCAGTTTTCGATGTTTCGTTAATTAGTCTCTGAGATTAGTTCATTGCATTTGCATCCAAGTTCCAATCTCATGTTAATTACTCTTTGAGGTTAGTTCAATACATCTGCATCCAGTTTCTGATTTTCCATTAATTGTTTTTCTAGGTTAGTTAGATAGTTTACAATTTCTATACAGTTTGCTTATATGTAAGAGTCTGTTTTTATAAACTCACTTTCGTTTTGGATTCCTAATTATTCGTAATTACTCATGTGAGAAGGTTAAAATAGTGGACATTTATGCTTTGAAGTCAGTGCGATTCAGTTACATCCGACTTCCGATTTCTAGTTAACTATTTTTTTAGGTTATTTCAATGCATTTGCATTCAATTTCTGATTTCCCGTTAGTTAATCTCTTATTTTAGTTTAATGCAGTTGCATCCAGTTTTTGGTTTTCCGTTAATTATTATTTAAGGTTAGTTCAATGCAGTTGCATCCAATTTTTGATTTTATGTTAATTGTTCTTTGAGGTTAGTTCAATGTATTGTATCAAGTTTCTGATTTCCCGTTAATTATTTTTTAAAGTTATTAGTTCAATGTAGTTACATCAAATTTATAATTTTTCGTTAATTATTCATTTAGGTTAGTTCAGTGCAGTTTCATCCATTTTTTAATGTTTCGTTAATTAGTCTTTGAGATTAGTTTATTACATTTGGATCCAGTTTTTGATTTTCCATTAATAACTCTTTAAAGTTAGTTCAATACATCTAGATCTTTTTTTTTTTTTTTTTTTTTTTTTTTTTTATGCTTTTATGTTAGTTCGATACAATTATATCCGGTTTCTGATTTCCTGTTAACTATTCTTTGAGAATATTTCAATGCATTTGTATTTAGTTTCCGATTTTCCACCAATTATTTTATGAGGTTAGTTCAATGCAGTTGCATTCGATTTTTGATTTTATATTAATTATTTTTTGAGTTTAGTTCAATGCAATTGCATCCAATTTCCGGTTTTCCATTAATTATTATTTGAGGTTTTTTTGATGTATTTGCATACCATTTTTGATTTTCCATTAAATATTTTTCAAGGATTTGCATCCAATTTCTAATTTCCCGTTAGTTACTCTCTGTTGTTAGTTTAATGCAATTTGCATAAAGTTTTTGATTTCCCGTTAATTACTCTTTAAGCTCAGTTATGTATTTAAATCTAGTTTCCGATTTTCTTATAATTATCTAATGTGGTGTATAATACCAACTTCTACTGATTCATCTGTAGTGTTCTTGCAAACGTAATATAAAAAATAAATTATGCTTAATTTACTATGTGGGATCATCGAAAATTATCTAGTTCCCGATTTCCCATTAATTATTATTTAAATTATGCATAACTCACTATGTAGAATCTTCAAAGATTATCTACGAACGGGTGTTGTTATATTAATTATTCTGAAAAATATTTGCAAATATGCAGAACTATTATATATTAATATTATATTGATCACTCAACCAAATTTTTTATAACGTGAAAACCTCACTCTCCATTAAAAAAAAAGAACTCACATTTGATAAAACCCTTCAATTTCATTTTGTTGTTTAATAATAAAAGTTTAATTGAAGTTTTGTGAGATTGTCTAATAAGGCGAAGTTCATATATATATATTGAAGCTACTTGAATAGTAAGGAGTTCCCAATCATACGGAAGAGATAAGATAAACACCATTTTAAATGCAAAACTATACTTATTGAGACATTCTCACAACATATAACCCAACTATGTTTTGAGGTTAGTTCAATACATTTGCATCCATTTTCTGATTTCCGTTATTTATATTTTGAGGTTAGTTCAATGCAGTTGCATCCAATTTTCAATTCCTATTATTTATTTTTTGAGATAAGTTCAATGCAGTTGCATCCAGTTTCTGATTTCTCGTTAATTATTCTTTTCGGTTAGTTCAATATATTTGCATCCAATTTCTTTCTGTTGTTAATTGTTATATTATTTGAGGTCAGTTCAATGCATTTGCATCCAGTTTCTGATTTCCCGTTAATTATTATGTGAGATTAGTTTAATGCATTTGCATCCAGTTTCGGATTTCTTGTTTATTATTTGATAAAGTTACATTTTCATCTAGTTTCCGATTTTCCGTTAATTATTGTTTGAGGTTAGTTCAATGAGTTTGCATTCAGTTTCCGATTTCCCGTTAATTATTTTATAAGATTAGTTCCACACATTTGCATTATGTTTTCAATTTATAATTAATTTTTTTTTAGGTTAGTTCAATGCAGTTGCATCCAGTTTCTGATTTTCCGTTAATTTAATCTTTGAGGGTTAGTTCAATTTGCATCCAGTTTCCGATTTTTTGACAATTATTTTTTGATGTTAGTTTGATATATTTGCATCCAAGTTTTAATTTTCTGTTAATTATTCTTTGAGGTTAGTTTAATGCAGTTCTATCCATATTCCGATTGTCTATTAATTGTTTTTTAAGATTAGTTTAATGCTTGCATTTGCATCCAGTTTTCGATTTCTCGTTAAATATTATTTGAGGTTAGTTCGATGTATTTGCATCCAGTTTTCGGTTCCCCATTAATTTTTTTTTTTACGTTAGTTTCAATCAGTATTATATATATTTTAAAATATTTGTCATTATTGTTTTATTTTTTTTTTTTTTTTTTTTTTTTTTTTTTTTTTTTTTTTTTTTGATGTTATTTTTTTTGTATAATTTTTGTTTTTTTTTTACTATGTTTTGAGGTCGTATTAAGGATATATTCAAATAAGCCGGTGCTTTATCATAGACACTAAAATTGTATGATTTGTAATAGGGTTAGTTTCTACAAATCACCTATTTTTTAGCAATTTTTTTTTATATGATCAAATATATAAGAATTGAAACACTAAAAGTGTTTGATTCGTAATAGGAAATTATTTTCTACAAATCACTTATTTTTTAGCAAATTTTTTTTATTTGATCAAATATATAAGAATTTGAAATACACTCAAACTCTCTAAATATAAGAATTAGAAATACACTCAAATTGTCCAAAGAGATTCAATGTACGTGGGATTATAGGCTATTAGAAAATATTATCTTTCATATTAAAATGCCACATAGGATAAAGAAAAGACTAACTCTCATATTAGAGTGACATATAGGAGAGAGAAAATCCTCCTTTAAAAGTCTCTGCTTTAGTATATAGATAGTAGATATAGATATTGATTGATGTGTTTGGACTAGGGCGGTCAATGGATCGGTTTGGGTTGTATTATGGAAAATTTGAACCCGAACCAATAAGATAATTATGTATCCAAAACTGAACTAAACCAATAATATTATATTTCATCCGAAATCGAATTGAACATAACTGATAAGATATATTACAAACCGAAACCGAACCGACCCAAACCACAAACTATAAAATCAATTAAATCCTAAATTAAATCGATTATTCTCAACCACACAATTGGTAAAACATATACAAATGAATCATACATATTATTATAATGTCATCATATCGGTTCGGGTTCATATTGGTTCGGTGGAGGTCAAACCCGAAACTAAACTAAGCCAATATCTTATCGGAACTCAAAATTGAACCCATATCTGAACCGAAACTGAGATACCAAAAACCAAACCACTTTTTATCAGTTTGGTTCAAGTCGGTTATCGGGTTACTGAAACCCATTGACAAACCTAGTTTGAACTGTGTATTATTATAATTTTATAAAATTTAAACAGGAAATTACCTATGGGTAGAACTCTCAGATTTTTATTACCAAAAACCTGGTGGTCTAACTTTTAGGATCAGTCAAATGGTAATTTATAATTTTTGTTACCAAAAACCAAACTAACTAGGGTCTAGGGGTAGCCAGGTAAGACTAACTCAAAGAGCGTAAATTATTATTTTTTTCTCCATAAATAGCTTTCTCCAATATTTTTTTTTCATTATTCTTTTATTTTATTTTTGGCAACAACTAACAAACTTATCCTTTTTCAAATCTAAGAATCCGGAAAGTGATTCACTCAAATATTCTCACCTCTACGTCCATTCTCTTATGGGTGAACTAGTGTTACCTCAACCCCACCCCACCCACCCGAACCAATAATATTATATTTCATCCGAAATCGAATCGAACAGAACTGATAAGAAATATTACAAACCGAAACCGAAACCGAACCGACTCGAACCACAAACTATAAAATCAATTAAATCCTAAATTAAATTGATTATTCTCAACCACACAATTGGTAGAATATATACAAATTAATCATACATATTATTAAAATGTCATCTTATTGGTTCAGGTTCATATTGGTTCGGTGGAGGACAAACCCGAAACTAAACTAAACCAATATCTTATCAGAACTCAAAATTGAAACTATATCCGAACCAAAATTGAGATACCAAAAACCAAACCACTTTTTATTAGTTTGGTTCAGGTCGGTTATCGGGTTACCGAAACCCATTGACAAACCTAGTTTGAACTGTGTATTATTATAATTTTATAAAATTTAAACGGGAAATTACCTATGGGTGGAACTCTCGAATTTCTATTACCAAAAACCAGGTGGTCTAACTTTTAGGATCAGTCAAATAGTAATCTATAATTTTTGTTACCAAAAACCAAACTAACTAGGGTCTAGGGGTAGCCGGGTAAGATTAACTCAAAGAGCGTAAATTATTATTATTTTTCTTCCAGAAATACCTTTCTCCAATATTTTTTTTCATTATTCTTTTATTTTATTTTTGGTAACAACTATACCATTTTTCAAATCTCAGAATCCGAAAAGTGATTCACTCAAATATTCTCGCCCCTACGTCCATTCTCTTATGGATGAATTAGTGTTAACACAAAAAGAATACGATCAATTGGTATATTTAGGGGGGAGACCCTAATTTCCCATCTAGTAGGGGAAATCCTAATTGGCTCATCTATTGGGGGCAATATTGGTTAACCCTTCTCTTATTTCTCTCGTAGTCAATCCTCTTTTTCACTTCACCATTTTCCTTTTCTCATCTTCATCTTATCAAACCAATACACACTCTAATTAAAGGTATTTCCCCCAATTAAAATGTTACTTTAAAATTTATACACAAACTCCAAATTTTCTTTTTTGATTTTGAAGTTGTTGAACATGTTCTTTACTTATATCAATTATTGATGTAAAAATGAAGAAAAAGTGAATGAGATATTCTAACTTCTTACTAAAAAATGAAGAGGCTTAATGGCGGCAAAGTCAAAGAAGAGAAGGGAGAGAATCATACACCATTTTAAATTTTGAAAAAAAGATATTTTTGAGAAAAAAAAATGTAATAAAACACTGCAATGCGTTAATATAACTGGACCCCTTAATTGATTAGTCTGGTTTTTTGTAACAAAAATTGTTGATTACTATTTGACTAGTCCTAAAAGTTAGACTATCTTGTTTTTTGTCATAGAAATTCGAAAGTCCAGCTCATAAATAATCTTCCGAAATTTAAAACTGATTTTTGGTCAAATATTGTAGAAATGCATTCCCTCCTATAGGTGTTGTATCAACTTGTACATGATGTCAAATGGGCCAAACTTGTACAATGAGTCAATGGACCCAATCGAATTAAAGGGGACACAGACTACATAGCTTCATTTGGAAAGGTAGTTTTTTTTTTTTTTTTTTTTTTTTTTTTTTTTTCCGATAAACATCGTAATTATATTAGTGCTTAGAGCAGCAAGGGGACTTAGTGGTTTTCAAGCATACAAATTGGAAGATCCGACATAGGTAACTGCCTGATGGTCCAGGCATCTAGACTGTGTGCATCCCCATTAGACGTTCGACTAATCCACTCAAAAGACACAGACTCTAGGTTACTAAAAAGGTTTGTTACAGAAGTGTACAATGCAGTCAAATGCCAATTGCAATCACCCCCATTGAAAACTTTGATGACTTCCATCAAATCACCCTTAAACACAAAATGTGTAGCTTCCTAAGTATCATGCCAAGTAGCACGCCACCTCTGCAGCCACCATCTCTCGCTTACATGGGATCCTTAGCTCTCGAATCTCCTACAAGCGGCTCCCACCAATTCTCCTACATCATTCCACGCCATACCGCCAGCACTTGCCCATCCAGTTTCCCTGGAGAAGGCAGCATCAAAATAATTGATTATGCAATCATTTGGAATAATATGAAAAATAGATTCTAAGTTGTTTTTTTGATGCTGCAAATACTCAGGAGGTTTAGGGGTATCTTCTCTAAATGCTAAAAAGCATTTGTCAGCCATGGTAGAGCATTTTCTGAGCAGTTTATCCCTGTGAGGTACTTTGTGATCAAACTTGACTTCATTCCTTACTTCCCACATGGAATGCAGCATGACACAGCAAAAGATGCCCGCCTAAATGGTATGGTCCTCTTTGCTTGAGCACCACATTAGGATCTTGTCCAGCCAAAGTCTGACAATGTCACCAGTTAGGTGCAACATTCTCAGCCCTAGAGTGGATGCAAACCAGGCATTTCTGGACCAATCACACCCAAAGAAGAGGTGTTAAGCTATTTCAACAGTTCTTAGGCAAAAGGGGCATGCAAAGTCCCCAAGCATGTTCCTTTCCATTAAGATATCCCCTGTAGGCAGGGCTTTCATGTATTATTTCCATATGAACAGCTGAATGTGGGCATGCAATTTTACTTTCCATATCCTAGATATGGTCTTATGGTCAAAGGTGGAGGACTGCCCTTCCCAACACTTCTTGTTTAGGAAAGTATAGATAGACTTAACAGTGAGTCTCCCTTTATTCTCTTCACTCCACTTAATTTTGTCTTTCTGGGCACCTTGTGGTCTAACCACCACCTCTTGTATTTTCTGGCTGATGAGGGGATGGAAGAGAGAATTCAATTTAGCTGTGTCCCATCTAGAACCATTAGTCAAGAAGAGATCAGCTACATGAAGGGTATCAAGGCTAGGGTTATCAACTCACATTTCTTGGAGTGTGATAGGGATACCCTCCTTGCATAGCCAAGGATCATATAGGACAGATGTTGTATTGCCCTTTCCAATGGCCCATATGAGACCCCCATTAATGATGTTGAAAACCTTGTGAACTCCTTTCCAGAAGTAGGATGCTTTGTCAGGTGGTACTTTGACATCCCCAATCCAGTTTTTGTTATAAATGCTAATAAAGGTTTTTGTCCACAAGGATTCCAAATCAGTTGCAGCTTTCCATGGGAGTTTATCTAACATAGCAATGTTCATATCCCTAGCCTTTTGAAACCCTAAGCCTCCCACCTGCTTAGGTTTACATAAGTGATCCCACCCAATGGTGTGAACACTATTTGAGTTATAAGACCCATGCCAAAAGAAGTCCCTACAAGCCTTGTCCATTTTGTCACAAGTGGAGACAGGTAATAAATATGTCGACATGGCATATATAGGGCCAGCTTGAGCCACAGATTGAATCAGGGTGGCTCTCCCAGCTTGGGAGAGGACCTTGGCCGTCCATCCCTTAATCTTACTATTGATACCATCAACCAGATAATCAAAGTCTCCAATTTTTTTCCTAGATAACATGATGGGCACTCCCAGGTATTTATCTTTAGGATCAAACAACTTCATTCTCCAGAATCTTTTCTGTTTAAACTTAACCCTAAACTTCACATTTCTACTGAAGAAAATACTGGATTTATCAAAGTTTATCAGCTGGCCTGAGGCCTCACAGTATTGTTGCAAGATGGCCTTCAGCTGACCACTATCCTCAAGGTTAGCTTTGGAGAAGATGATCAAGTCATCGGCATACAACAAGTGAGTTATAGCAGGGGAGTTCCTTTTGATTTTAATACCATGGATGTCTCCCCTACTCTCAGCCTTTGTAAGCATCCTTGACAAAGCCTCAGAAACCAAGATAAAGAGGTAGGGAGATAGAGGATCTCCCTGCCTGAGCCCTCTTTCAGGGACAATCTTATCCAAAGGAGATCCATTCAACAGGACTTTGAAAGTCACAGTAGTAAGACACTGTGAAATCAGGTTCCTCCACTTAGAATTAAAACCAAGTTTTTCAAAGATACCATCAAGAAAATGACCACTCGACCCTATCATAGGCTTTTGCCATATCCATCTTCAGGGCCATCCAACCATCTTTTTTTGTTTTCATATTCTTCATATTATGAAAAGCTTCACACGCCAAACCAATATTATCACCTATACTCCTCCTTTTTATAAAAGCACCTTGAAAAGGGGATATGATCCTATTAATATGGCATTTAAGCCTATTAGCAAGAATCTTAAAAATGATTTTATAGCTAAAATTGCAAAGACTAATAGGCCTAAACTTAGCCATATTATCAGGATTGGAAATTTTGGGAATCAAAGCAATGTAAGTCTCATTAAAGATAGGATTGAGAGTCCCAGATCTGAAGAAGTCCTGAACAAAATCAATGATGCTTTCCCCTATGGTGTCCCAACAGTTATGGTAGAACACACCTTGGAAGCCATCAGGCCCAGGGGCCTTAAGACTTCTAAATTTCTTTACCACAAGCCAAACCTCATTGCAAGAGGGCACAGCAGTAAGCAACTCATTTTCTCTATCAGTAATGACAGGGTGAAAAATATCTAAGATACTTGTGTTGATATCAGGGCAATCAGAAGAGAAAATGTCATTAAAATACTCATTCACAGCTGCCCCAACTTCCCCTCTTCCAGATTTCCAGTTACCATCACTATCTTTTATTTTTTCTCCTTCTGTATATGGTCGAAAGATGGAAGAATCTGGTATTCCTTCCCCCTTCCTTTATCCAATGATTCGTGGATTTCTGTTTCCAGTAAGATTCCTCTTTCAAATACCATTCCAGAAGGGTAGCTTTCAGCTCTTTAGCTTTATTCAGATTAGCCTGGTTAAAGGGCTTAGATAGGACCATTTCCAGTTTTTTTTTAGTTCTTTTAATATTATGAAAGATGTTTCCAAAAACATTCCTATTCCAAGCAGAAATGTCATCTTTTGTAGCACGCATTCTATGAATAACATTTAAATCAGGCCCATCATGCATAGTTGACTTCCAGGCATTATCAATACAAGGTTTACAGGATATATCTGATAACCACATGCTGTAAAATCTAAAGGGTTTAGGACACTTCTCCTCAGGCTTATTAAGAGTGATATGCAAGAAAAGGTGATCAGATGAGGCATTAGCAATAGTCCTAAGATGCGCATGAGGAAACACAGTTAACCATTCAGGGGTGGCCAAGGCTCTGTCAAGCCTTTCCAGAATATGGTCACCAAGGTTTCTGTTATTATTCCAGGTGTACTTGGGTCCCTTGAACCCTAAATCCACCAACCCCAGGTCATTAATCAAACTGTTAAAATCAATCATATATTTAGTAAGTCTACTACTACCCATTTTCATCTAAAGAAGAAATGGCTTTGAAGTCTCCAAAAAGGCACCATGGACCAGGGACCAAAGGAGCAATATCCTTAAGTTCAGTCCAGACCCTCCCTCTATGACAAGGAACCGGATCACCATAAACAAAGGAGAAAAAGAAAGTTGAATTATTCAAGTAATTTGAGATTTTACCTGTCACTTGGTTTTTAGTAGCCCCAAGTATTTCCAGGTCTACTCCTTCCTTCCATAAAACTGCAAGTCCCCCACTAAGGCCTTCCGCAGGAACAGAGAAGCAACCCCCAAACTTTATAATCTTACTGACTATACTAATCCGTCTACTGTCCACTTTAGTTTCAACCCCAATCTGGTCCTTTAGATGTTGAATCACCGTGGTAGAACCAATACCGCGGCAATTCCAGACGTAGATCGTCATTTGGGTGAAGGCGACTGTTTAGGGACAGTCACCGCGAACCCAGGAGGAGACTTGGACAGACCTCCACTGCTTTCCATACCATTAACGGCTTCATACACTTCAACACCTCCAATACCCGAGGTTTCTCCTTTTTGTAAACCATTGTTCCCAAGGTGGCTATCATGGTCACCGGGATACTGAAGTCTATGCCCAACTGAAGAATCATCCATGGCTAAAGGTTGTGGTTGCTCAGCATACCCTCTATATCTGTTTCATATCCCACCATATCTTGGGATTCATGAACTGTGATCTCCCTCTGTTGGCTTTGTAGTCCTCTAGTTTGGTCACCAGTATTGAGCACAATCAGAGGAAGATTATGGATATTTTCCATATCATCTGCTACCTCAGAAATAACAGACCCCTCCCAATCTGTAGAAGAAAAGAAAGGATCTTCCATTTCATTCGAATTGGGTGGGGATGGTTCAGATGAGGTTACTGGGCTATTCCAATCATACTGAACCTGAGATTCAGTTGAGTCACTTGAAATGGGAACAATATCTGCCTCTTCAGGGATCAGCTCATGCCCTAGCCCTCTTCTTCGCAGATCATCAGCATGCCTTTTTGCACTCTTTGATCTTCCCTCTATCAATCTCACACTCCTTCTGACCCACTGCCCATTTCTATTTCTCACCATTTCCTCTTTCTCCTGCCAACCAGCTAATTTCCTCTTACTTCCAATATGTGTACTGCTCTGTAATACCACCACTCTTCCCTCTACTCCAGACTTCCCACCCCTTTTATGAGATCTCCCTTTTACTCCTTTCGAAGCCATGGTTTTAAAACCCCTACCCCGTGTAGGTCGGCTGTTGAATTGATAGATGTGTTCCTGGTCAGGCGTGCTGGCAAGAGCTCCTTTTGATACATCTGCCTTATCAGTTGGGAAGATAATTTTCTTGGAAACCGAAGGATTTAAGAGATCTGGAAACCCTATCTCTCTATTCTCCTACCTATCTGTATTGCTGTCTTGACCTAGTACGTCCAAATCCAGTTGATGGTTTAGACCTGACCCATGAAGTGTACTTACTTGGTGACTCACCAGAGAGCTTGACTGGGCCAGCCTACCTTGAGCAGAGACTACCAAGGTACTTGATGTGTTGCACGGACTCCTTTTTGAAGCATGTCCCAATTCCACCTTTGTTAGCCCATTAGGTTGTTGTGGACCAGGGCCCAACAAACTTGACCCACCATTCCTGCTCTATGGACTACTACCTTGTTGACTTGAGAGGACCGTTATGTATCTGTTGGTGTTTTTATCTGTTAATAGATCCGTTGGGTCTGAGCCACTGGACCCATCAGTGGTACTAGCATCTGTACTTCTAGCCTTGTCACGACTCTCCCTCGTAGATGGTGATGTAGATGCTTGCCACCTGTCCTGTCTAGCTCTACCAGTACTATTCCGACCCCCATATTCTTGGACTTCCCCACCGGTGGCCGGTATTTCATCAGGACGAAGTTTTTCCGGTGTGCCTGAAATTGAAATAATCTGTTTCCCTGTGTAACCAATACCATTATAAAACTTGTTAGCACGTAGTTGGCTAGTAAAGAAGGGTCTGATATCCTTTGGTGATCCCCCACACTTTACCAGTTCATGTCTGTGTTGTGCCCAAATTCTACAGGTGTATTGGTCATGCCCAATAACACCACAAAAGAAACAGAAAACCTCAAGTTTTTCATATTTGAATCTGACCACCATGATTTCACCCGTCTCCAATCTAACTTTTTGGTTCTTAGCTAATCTTTCTTTTGTATCCAGTTCCACCCTGACTCTTGCCACTGGTGTTCCAAATTCCGGTGGGCATGACAAGTCCACCTCCAAGACCGTGCCCAGATCAGCACCGATTTTCCAGATATTGGCTTTGTTGAATCTAACTTTTGGTAAGTCCCAAATCTGTACCCAGAACTGGACAAATTCGAAGTGATACTCGTTCAGCTTGTTCATCCTATTCCACTCTTTGACTAAGAATATGTACCTATACAGGACCCAAGGCCCATTATTTAGAACATGTTGGCGTTCCTTTCCTTCAGCAAACACAATTTTTACATGTTCTCTGTCGATGAGTTCAAAGGTAATCTTACCCTTTGTTTGCCAAGTTCTATGCAAATCCTCATCCAATCCGTCCAGATTGATGGTATGCCCTCCATACATCCTGCCCACTGCTATAAGGGAATCATCAACTGGTTCCTCGATATTTATGCAATCTATATCAACTACCACATTCTTTCTGATAAAGAACAGCCGTTGCATATCATGTTGTAGCTGATCAATCTTGCTCTGTTTGTCTCCCATCCCAGAAGATGATTCCCCAACAGTTAACTCCTTAACAGACATATTTAAAATTAAAAAAGCTTACCGTTAACTTCCAGAGCCCTAGGTGGTGGTTGAGGCCAGGTGAAAAGAGAGTGGTAGTGAGTTGGGGGGCAGCAAGTGTGGATGGCTGTATCTGAGGAGAGTTAGACAATTTCAAGGTTAACGATGATATATGATAAGACTAGAGATATTTCTTTTGAGCTACGCTACAGAGGGGGTCAGATAGGCGTTTTGAAATTTGAATTCAAAGGAAAAAGAGGGGGAATGGAGAGCTCTGCTATCACCCCCAGGAGAGGTTTTTTTTCAGGATTGTCGAAGATTTATGTGCATGAACGTAACTATTCAGGATTTTGTCTTTTTTTGGAGGACAATTATTTTTTTTGGAAAGGTAGCTTGAAATTATTGCTATTGACCTTTTTTTTTATATGCAAGAACTTATGAAGCATCCAACCAAAACTCCAAAAGCCTTGCTGCAGCCAAGGCCCAATTGCAAATTCCCCGGCAAATATAATAACTTACAAAATGCAAGGTAAGGTGTAAAGTGGGTCGGGTTGGGTTGGGTTGGGTTGGGTTGCGAGTACATACAATCGCTTGTAAATGCATAGCAGGCATTTTAGTAGCTGCTACACAAGCTCTTACGCCACCCCTCTTTTTCCAATCCTAGCTGGTATTAACCCAGCTTTATGGAGCCAGTGCAAAGTTAACCAACAAATTCGCACTGGTTCTCAGTTCTCACATGACTATAATGCTTTCCACTTTTCCTGGGCTGTCATACTGTGTTTATGGAGATTCATTTCTTACTGTGCTAAGGCAATCCCCCTTTTAGCTGAAGTTTGAACACGCCTGACCTCCTGCTTTCAAGTTTCAACCCTCTCCCCCACTCACCAGCACCGTCCTAAAGGCCATAACCCACTCCTCTCGAGTTTTCAGGATTCTTGATCAAGAAGACAAGAACTTGAACCAACAAATAAAATTTGAGCATTAAAGATAACTGCGTGCAAGATAAGATCATAAGAGTGTGATTGTCTCATCTCTATCGTCCGGGAGCATCTAAAGAAGAAAGGATACTTAGATCTCCGGCCACTAAAAATGCCGATGTCACTTTTAAGACTAATATAATTTTCACAGACTAGGTTTGGTGAAACATGAAAAAACAGTGAACACATGCCGCCATTATGCGTGGAGAAAAATGAAGAAACAGGGCAAGCATGGTCCGAAACATGCTATTAAGCGCAGAGAAAGAGGAAGGGACTGGAGAAAAATGAAGAAACAGGGTAAGCATGGTCCGAACTAATACGCTATTAAGGGCAGAGAAAGAGGGCGGGACGGAAAATATGCAATGGAGAGTGGTGCAAGACGACCAGCGTTCACACAGTCTGCAGCAAGAGCGTAGTTTAACACTTTAACAGTACTGGATTATTTTGCAGCATGACATTACTAGAAAGCCAGAATTGTGCTTGAGAATTGAAAAGTACCAATTAATAACCTAAAAATGCAAGTCACACTAGAGTGACTACTTAATAAGTATAAATGGTGACTAGTGAGTCACGAAAACAACAAATATTAGAATCTCATAACAATAAAGTTAAGAATCCAGACATGTTCAACACCAACAAGTACTGCTGCCGAACAAAACCAATTTATTCTACACCTCGTCGCCCTCGTATAACTTGAGAACTTGGGCACATGCTGCCAAAGGCTCATCCTTGATGAATCCCAAGTTGTTGGCAAAACGATTGTTTGAGTTGATCCCATTGTTGTTTGTAAGAATCACACGAGCCCTCTCACGTCCAGGCATGGCTGATGCACAGTCTTTCTGAGGGCTGCTGATAAGCACTGATTCACACAGCTGGTCATCATGGTCATCTGCAACAGAAACTTCATATGCTCCACTTGAGCTTGTCACAGCTTCAGTACTGTAAACCACCCGCAGGGTGTCTCTTAGTTTGCACTCTACCCTGATCCTAGCCCCTGGAAATACCATAATCATCAAAATCAATTTTGAAATACAAAACCAGCTCCTAGCATATGTCGAACAATGTTTTCAGTAAAAATTTAATATGCAAACTATAGACTATAGACCTATAGTTATAGGAAAGACCAGGCATTTAGTTATTCTACAAGCTCAGTAACCTTATTTTCATGTTTGGAACAATCTCAGCAAGATTTCAAAGGGCCTCATCACAAACATATTTGTGCTAGTGGCAGTGGTCCTTTCAAAAATTAAAAATAACGTAATTCCCAGTCCAAATGAATGTTAGCATCAAATTATTCACTGTTTGTTGGAAAGAAAACATAGATCCAACAGGAAGATCCGTGTTTATAATTCTATACGACTGCAAATTGCCATTATAAATAAATTATATTCACTTATAATAAGACGCCACAAGACCCATAAAAAAAATGTATCATAGGTTTCAGTTTGTGGACTAAGGGTTGGCAGATCTAAACTCAAATACTTTGCCTTAAACAATTTAGACTAGTCAGATCTGAAAGCAGTCACTAGTTCAAAAAGAAAGTATAGTATACCTGCGATGTAAGTAGTGACGGGGGTTTCAAAACCACATTTGCAAGTGTCACAGTAAACACGACCATGTAGAATTAAGGGGTTTCTCAACACACGGGTGGAAGCAACTAGTGCTGGAAGTAGTACACAGAGAGCCAATAACACCAACAATTTAGCCATGAGAAAAGAGGAAGAGTATTGTTTGAGTAAGAGAGATGCGGAGGAGTAAAAGTTATAGTTGTGAAGGGGGAATGGGAGGGGATAAAAGGAGTTCGTTATAGAAAGTTAGAGGGGTATATAGCTGGCACTATCGTCGGTGGTCACATGGGGCTAAAAACAGACAGGTGACAATTAATGTGATGCTCTTTAATTCGGTCGGTGGGGCTCACTCACTTGTTCACTTTCGTTTTACGCGGAGATCTACAAAAGGAAAAGTGATGATAGACGCGTGATTTATGGACAGATTAGATTTTGGCTGCTAAAACTTTTGTTAGTCAAAATGTGCCTTGCACGCATAAGCTAGTACTGAGGTTGCTTTTTCTATTACTTGTATATTGTACATTTGTACGTACAGTCTGACCAAGATGTTTGTCCCAAACATAGCTTCTAGCTATTTACTCGAATATCAACAATTAATTTAACAATATCACACAATTAATTTAACATCTTCATTTAATTATCTCTGTAAAAAATTATCTTGAATCATGTTCTGGTCCATTACTCTACTGGTTACAGTAAGCACTTCTAGTTCCAACATAAATTAAGGAGCTTAACGACTTGCTGAATGCGCGCATCAAACATAGGAAAAGACTGAAGAGTCGAAGCAAACGCGGGAAAAAAATGGACTGTTATTATTATCTTCCACCAGCTTCAACTTAGGAGATCATGTGCATCACACATGAAAAAATGTAGGATACAGGCGTTTTGTGAGGTATGCTGGGCAGTGGGCAGTGTTGCCTGCTTTGAGCTCAGCTCATAACCGAGTGGAACAATGTTCAACCAGTCCAAATCGAGGACCATCATTTTGTTTTCCTATAAATGTTTGGGTTAACTAGTATTACTCCCACTAGATGAGCCAATTAGGATTTTCCCCCACTAGATGGAAAATTAGGATCTCCTCCCTAAATACACACAAAAAAAATTCGGTCAACCCATTTTTGTGTGTATTTATAGGGAGACCCTAATTTCCTATCTAGTGGGGAAAAATCCTAATTGGCTCATCTAGTAGTTATAATTTCCAAGATAAAATAACTTATTCATAAACTACTACATAGTACATCACTACTACGTCCGTACCAAGTTCTTCACAGATCATACTGTCGCAAAAACTGAAACCAAGCTGACGTCCAAGTCCAATTGGATTTGTTAACTAAATCCATTGCTAAACTTTCATTAGTCAAAATAGAGGCAATAAAGTACAAAAAAAATAGGAAAATTGTATAACATGAAGACTACTCTTCATAAACCAAAAAGCATCATTACGTGCACCAAAGTACCCAAGTATAGTATTATCTCCACAAAACCATAAAGACAACAACAATTGTCATGTTCAAAATTTTGTATACTTTTCTGAAACAGGGGTCAGAACCCAGGATTCTTAATTGGATTAAATCAGACAATGAACGATAAAATGGTTTTCTGGGCTACTTACTCTACTTGCTCACTATTCATTGCAGAAACATGTGAGTGTAACCATTATCCTCTGCTTGCCAATCCACGCTTTTCCTGCCAGAGTACATTTGTCTCCAAAAGGATGCAGAAGCACCAGAAATGATCAAGATTAAACAATATTACTAAGAGAAGCTTCTTAACTCCCGGACAGTGTCTCACTACACTCGAAATGGAGCAGACCAGGAAAGCATGTCACTACGTCGAAATTCGTCCCACAGGTTGCTCCTGTTCAACAGTTGTTGTGACTGGTGCCAGAGGTTGCTCCTGTACAGAAGGTGTTTAGATTGCTGCGACGGGCTTCTTCTGTTTAACAGGCAGGCACACAAGGTCTCCAAGTTGTATGGTTGCCCAAATCCCCAAGTGCAATGCCCTTAACATAGAGGTCAAGCCTGATCCGGTCACCCTTAGCATAATCTTTCCGCCCGCACTCTTTCCTCTATAAAGCATGCCACATCTTCCTCTGTCAACCCTGCTCTTTTAAGTGCCTTCTCCTTCAGCTGCTGTAGAACCTGCCGGGTTGAAATGTAAACCAGGGTGAAAAACAAAACAATATAGAAAGGTGTTCATAACAATCCCAAGGAATAAGTTGTTGATGAGAACAATCCCAAGGTGTTCATAACCTCCTTGACTAATCTTTGTAAAGCAATTAGGAAAAGTAATGATGGCTGCTGTTGCTTTTTCTGCCATGCATTAAGTTTTAAATAGAAACGGCTTAGACATACTAGGAACATTAATTCTGCTTCAAGGAAAAGAAACAGATAGTAAAATACAAATGTGCAAAATGGAATAGACTCTTGGTCATATGTACTATACAAGCGTGAGATGAAAAATGTGTACCTTCTTGAGCAAATCCAACAACTTGTTCATGAGCCTTAACATTTCTAGAAAAGCACCATTCAAGAAATCCTGAGTATGCAAATCATCTGACATCTTTGTCTTGAAATCAGTGCACAAGTTATCAATGCATTTTTGTTCCTCAGAAGCGATTTCATTTGCACTTGGCATTTTTTTCTCCAAATGTAGATAGGTTCAAAACCGCACAAAGTCTAGCAACAGGGAAATTTGTAAAATGCAGTTGAGTATTCCATCCACATAAGGTGGCAAATTGAAAATAAGCGATCTGGACTGGATTTAGTAAGCATAGATCAAGAAGTATTACAGCAACAAAAAAATCCAAGTGGAATCACATCGTAACTTGATGGTCATACAACACCAACAACTTATTGGCTTATTTCAAGACTGACTAAGTAAAATTTGGATTGTGTGAGAAATAGATCTGATCCTTTTAAGTATAAATTACTAACAAATCGGACTAGAAATAAAGAGGGCTAATGTGGTCTACATAAAAGATGGCTCAGTCCTATTCATTACACCGAAAAAATTAGCAAAGAAAGATTATTCCAAAACAACTGAAATGTAAGAATCATGTATTTAGAGGCTGGGTATTGATGGAAGATTCAGGCCCCTAATTTGACTCAGAGCAAAAGAAATCAATGAAATTTCAAGTGGGAAATGCAGCCTGGGAGACATGCAAATAATTATATACCTGATAGATGTAGAAGACAGTGACTGAAGCGATTTCAAGCTGCGATGTCGAGTAGTTAGTAGGAGATCGATAGTGCGTGCTCACCAAGAAATATCTCAATGCCAACGGATGGTAATCTTTGGTGCTCTACAAAGAAATAACAAGTATAAAGGGCTCTATGAAACGGCTGCAAACCATATGGCTTAAAATGGCCTAAAATAACCGTAAGCTAAACTAAAGTTGTTTTAATCCTTACGTCTCAATTGTGACCAAATTTTTTGTCGATTTGGACATTTTCTCATTGTTCAAAACCATTATGCATCCAGTATTTAATATTGCGATCACGGGCAGGCGCCGAAGCTCTGAGCATACTCATTCTCATGATGTGGAAAGATCAAATCATCCCCACCGACATGGGATGTCAAAAGAATAAATTAGATAATGAGCACTCATGGCATTGCACTTTCGATATGCCATCCCGGTCTCCCAGGGCCCCATGGGCTGTCTCAATGTGGCTCGTCAGTTTTAAGCTACAACAATTGAAGAAACAATAGTTAGTTTACACTAAAGAAGAGGGGAACAAATTCAATGTTATGAAAGATCTCTTACCTTCCACAATGCAAAGTCAGCAGGGTTTCTGGCATCGACTTCTATTCATTGCCCAGCAAGATTACCTTCCAAATTCCTTCCAAAGTTCCAAGTAAGCGGTCATATGTGTCTAAATTATTTTCTCTTCTTTGCTGATTAAAGTCATCAATGGAAAAGTATACATCTCCATCAAGTTCATAGGCACATCCATTCCTGAATATCTGTCAGGAGATGCCAAATGTCAAGACAACAGCTCCTATATATATTCAGAGTATATGTATGCCAAGTCAACAAAATATCAAAGCAACATATCAAAGCAAAACGGAAAATATATAAGTTTATAACTAATTATTTCTATTACAAGTCCTCCAATAGTATATTAGTATAGAGCACTACAAAATATGAAAATAGCTATTACTTGATTTGGGCATATGGCGGAACTACCAACTGATGCATCAGCGACGTGCTCACCACGAATTGAAGCATTAATAGGTAAAAAATACTTTATTTATCCATATTCAGAAGCAAATGCCCACAAAAAGATAAACAAGGGACAATCTTAGGTGCCAAGACCTCGATCATGACGGCCATCCTCACTGATAATGTGCCAATTCTGAGTTTCCATATGAATGCATAATGGAAAAGTTTACGACAACATAAGATGTACACAATGACAGATACTTGATCACATGGTAGTAGTAGATATCACATACTACTTAGAAATAACATTCTCAGACGTCCATATACAAGCTGTATTTCATTACCGTTCAGATGTCAAAGATAGCATAAATAAACAAGTGCAACTCACCTGCTTTGCTTTCAGAAACTCGCAGTTGATGTGTTGGTGGAAGGCAAAAGAAGATCAGTCAAGTCATTGAGAAACCCTTAGCAAAAGCGAGCACTGAATTTCAATGGCTCTTCCTTTAAAGCAAGGTTCAAAATATCGCCGATATATCCGATATATCGCCGATATATCCGATATATCGCCGATATATATCGGTATTTTGGTACACCGACATCGATATTTCCGACATATATCCACCGAATATAGTATTCTTTTTTTTCCGATATATATCGTAATTTCCGATATAAAAGTTTATATCGCCGAAATAATCGATATATCCGATATTTACGATATATATCGATTGACTTTTTGACCATTTTTTAATATAAATCCGATATTTCCAATATATTTCCGATATATTTCCGATATTATATTTCCGATATATCCGATATTTCCGATATTTTAAATAGTTTGGACTGGTCATCAAAATAATGGATATATCCGATATATCTGATATTTCCGATATATATCGGTTTTTGAGTACACCGATATATTGATCGATATCGATATTTTGAACCTTGCTTTAAAGTACTCGCTGCGTTAATTATCTACAAAAGAGTAAAGTTTTAGCACTAAGGGGGTGTTTGTTTTTCCTCCTTTATAAGTGTTCGCTGCTTATAACTGACAAACGCGTACTACTTATAAGTAGGTCCTAAAACCTGTTTGTTTTTTGCTACTTATAATTACTTATAAGTGGTAGGGGTGTTTGTTTTTTCAAACACTTATAAGTGGCGAGATTACAATTTTCTTGTCGAAGTTAATGACGATCACATAAGAAATCAATTTAATGGAAATAGAAATAAATTCATATAGACCAATTACGATTAAACAATCCACAATAGGCATCTTTTTTATTATGATAATCATAAAGTCTTTATTGGAAAGACATTAATTTCTTTTCATTTGCATCAACTCATTTGCTTATTTAGTTAGTTATGTAATTTTATATCGTCTATGGGTAATTATGTAATTTTATGTCTATTCCCAACTTATAAGTTGGTATAAGTAGGATTTTTATCGCTTCAACTTTCAAATTTTTTTATAAGTTTTTTTTTTTTTTTTATTAGCTACTTATAAGTGGGAAAAAAACAAATGGGTAAAAACAAGTGGTCCACCACTTACAAGTTCGTTTCGTTGGCTACTTATAAGTGGGAAAAAACAATGGGTAAAACAAATGGTCCACCACTTACAAGTTTATAAATGGTGCAAAGACTTATAAGTAGGAAAAACAAACACCCCTCTAGGTATCCAGGATAACTTCTAAACACTTAAACACCAAATGAAAAATTCAAAAATAAAAACACATGTAAAAGGAAAAATGAAACAACACTTTAAAAAGTCACCAATGCACTCACCTTGTCATCAAGGTCGGTAAAGTTGCGAACATAGGTGACTTCATAGCCTAGGTCTTGCAGGTATCTGTCCATTTTTCAAATAAAGTAAGCATTCATATCAACAAATTATTTCATATATTCATCACAAATATTACTTAAACAAACTTTATTTCACAACTCCAAAATTCTAGTAAAAAAATTATTAACTTTTTACTGATTTTTTCTTATATTGTGAAGTTTCAAAAAGTGCCTAAACAAAAAGATGAAAATAAAGACAGTGAAAAAGAAGTAGTTAGTTGACCTGTAAAGATTATCGAAGGCAGCGGAAGCACGGGCATGACCAATGTGGCTCTAATCGTAAGCAGTTATACCGCAAACGTACATGCCAACCTTGCCTGGTTCTTGGGCTCGAACACTTCTTTCTCTTTTGTTTTACTGTTGTAAAGGTAAAAATTTTCCATTGAAAACGAGTGACAGTTTTGTTTTGTTTTTTCTGAATTGAAAGAAACAATTTTTTAAAGGATTTTGTGGGAAAAGTGCGCTGTGCCACCACCGTCCTTCTGTTTTTCTTTGATAAATCCCTCTCAAATATTGTTTCCACTTAGCTACAGTGATGCCTCATGGTTAGAAACTTTTACAAGATTCTTTTGCCTACAATTGAGCCTTGTGTCGTTGAGGTTTGGGCTGTGAAACCTAATCTGTTCTTCACACTTGTGTATTAACTAACAATCCATATTGCAACATGGTGTTTGATCGAACTAGTAAAATCCATATACCACTGGAAGAGGGTAGGGGGTCTAAGGACATGGTGCTAGATTCTTCTGTGGTTTCCATCTGCAACTGAGTCCAACTATCTGTGTGAACATAAATTCTGAGGGTTCACTTAGTAAAAATCAGAAAGAATATCAGAGTCACTTGTAGCAAGATAACAGTCTAGCAACAACGAAACTTCAGGCAGACATTGCAATCTATATCTAAGGTGACTTGAGCTTTGCCATGCCAATATAGTCATAGAAAATCATCAACTTAAAAAATTAAACTACCAAGTAAAGTAATCAAACAGAAGATAGGTTAAAAAATTGAATTGCTTGTCATTTAAACTCTCTTATAAATTGAAAAACAACAGAACGGCATACAGTACCGAAGTATAACACCTTCACTTGACCTTCAAAAAGACAACGACAATTGTCACGTTCTAAATTGTAGTTTACTAAAATATGGGTCAACAACCCAGATTCTTAATCAGGTTGAATCAGAGAATGAAAAATAAAATGGCTTAGTACCGGGCTATTTTTTCTCCTTGCTAGCTACTCAATGCCGAACCAGGGCTGCCTATCCACTATAACCTTGCCGGAGTATACAGGGTTCGCAAAACAAAATCACCTTAATATGAATATACTATAATAAAACAACATAGATAAAACCTAAGAGAAGCTGCTTGATCTCCCGGAGTATTTTGAGTAGAACAACAACAATTAAAGATAGCATAGGCAATGCATGCCACTACGTCAAAGTTGGTGCCACAGGTTGCTCCTTTTCAAGAGGTGCTGAGACTGGTTCAACAAGTGTTACGGGCTGCAGCTGTTCAACAGGTGCCGACGCTGGTGCTACGGGCTGGTGCTGTTCATTAGGTTTTGAGACTGGTCTGCCCGGCTGCTCTGGTTCAACAGGAACGCAAGGTCTCCAAATTGTGTCCTTGCCCAAATCCATAAGAGCGATGCCCTTAGCTGTCAGGTCAAGCCTGATCTGGTCACTCTTAGCGTACTCTCTATTCTTCCTAGCCTGTACTCTTTCCTCTATCAAAGACAACACATTATCCTCTGTTAACCCTGCTCTATTCAGTGCCTTCTCCTTGAGCTGCTGCAGAACCTGTTAGGTTGAAATATGAACCGGGTCAAGGAAGAAATAAAGACATTAAAGAAGACGAGGAACTTCCACTAGGTCTATGTATGAGAGTACCTCAGAGTAAGTTGCTGGTAACAACAATCCCAAGGTGTTCATAACCGCCTTAACTTCTTTTTCTAAAGCAATTAGGGAGTGATATAGAGATGGCTGCTGTTGCTTTTTCTGCAAGGCATTGAGTTTACACAAAAAAAGAGTTTACTCGTACTAGGAATGATTATTGCATTACACAGAAAGTAAAGCAGACAAGTGCAAAGTGGAATAGCATCTGGGTCAATGTAAGCGTGAGAAGAATACTGCCTACCTTCTTGAGTGAATCTAATGATTTGTTCATGAGCCTTAATGCTTCCAGAAAAGCAGCATTCAAGATATCTTGAGTGTGCAAATCATCTAACATTTTTGTCTTGAAATCTGTGTGCAACTTATCAATGCTGTTTTGTGCCTCGAAGTGATACGGCTCCACTTTGCCATTTGGTCCCTCGACATTTCGTTCTCGAAATGCAGATAAAACTTCTTCAGAATCGTGCAACGTCTATCAAACAAGAAAAAAGCTACTGTCAGTTCAGAGAGAATATCTCATCCAGATAGGGTGAATATCCAACTGAATACAAAGGATATGGATTAGATTGATTTTGCTAAACATAGAACAAAAATTAGTACAAAAATAAACAAACCAATTTGGAAACAGATCTTAATTATATGGCCAACCAAGATCATGACCTCACTTCAAGCCTTACATATCAGATGCTAATTACGAAATATAAATTACTAAAAGAAAAATATCAGAGCCTGGGAGATATGCAAATGAACATTTACCTGATAGATGTAAAAAACAGAGTCCGAAGCAATTTCAAGCTGCAAAGTAGAGAAGTTGACAGGAGATCGGTAGTGGGTGCTCATCAAGAAGTATCTCAATGCCAACGGATGGTATTGCTGGGTGATCTACACAGAAATAACAGATACAAACAACACCTTATAAGTGGGCGCACACCCCTATGGCTTAAAAACTGCCTAAATTAACCAACACTAAACTCTGGTTTAATTTAACAATTGAAGTTTAAGCGATTAATTCTTACGTCGCGAATTGTGAAAAAATTTCCTGTTGACTTGGACATTTTCTCATCCTTCACAGTGACAAAACCATTATGCATCCAGTATCTGATGTTGCAGTCTGAGCAAGCGGCGCAGCTCTGAACGTACTCATTTTCATGATGTGGAAAGATCAAATCCATCCCACCACCATGAATATCAAAGGAAGAAGTTAGATAACGGGCACTCATGGCACTGCACTCGATATGCCACCCTGGCCTCCCTAAGCCCCAAGGGCTGTCCCAACTTGGCTCGCCAGGTTTCGCAGCCTACATCCATTGAAAAACAAATAAAAAATCAGAGTTAATCTGCAGTAAGGCGGAAGGCAACAAGCTTGCTGTTATGGCAGATCTCTTACCTTCCACAATGCAAAGTCAGATGGGTTTCTTTTTTTTGAGCTGACTTCTACTCGTTCACCATCTCGGTTATCTTCTGCTTTCCGTCCAGACAAACGATAATATGCACGATCGGTATTGTTGTTTTTTGATTGATAGTTATCAATGGAAAAGTACACATCTCCATCTTCAGTTTTGTACGCATAGTCATTATCGCATATCTGCCAGGAGATGCCAAATGTTACAACAACAAAAACACAGGACCCTTCATATAAAAGAATATCTGTATGCTAAGACAATAACATATTATTTGAGAGACAGCTTTAAACATACATAAGCAGAACAAAAATTGAGCCTTTTTTGGAGGTTCATTTTTCTTTTATTTAATTTACCATGAACTGAACATTATAAAGTGAAGAATACTTCTTTTAACCATTATCAGATGTATAAAAATCTACAAAGTTTCCTAGAGTTATCTGGATGGTCTTTGGTACAACAATATCAGACAACAGATGTTTTTTTACTGGGAGCTCCAATATGATGACCATCCTCACTGACAGTTATCTAATTCCAAGACATACATATGACCATAACAACATATGATGTGCATGTGTTGTTAAGGGCAAAAGGAGCCCTTAAGACAATGCCTCTCCTTCGGAGTGAAAAGGGTGAAGAAAATTTAGTTATCCAAAAGCCTAATTAAATAGTACTTGAATTGCAAGTTTAATCATCCAAAAGCCTCAAGAACTGCCATGCCTAACTCTTTAAGACATCACCCATCTTCCTCCTTAAAGAACACATAAGCACATCTAGATCTCCATCTCTATCAAAATAATGTCCTCATCACTTTCCAGAATATCAAGCTCTTCCTCTTCAATTCCTCCTTCACATCCATCTTTAGTGTGGTCAGAGTTAACTATAACCCTAATAAACAAACACATACATATGTAGATAAATATCTGAAGAAATGTGTCTGTCACACAAGCGCCTGGACCAACCGCCCGGCGCCTTGATACAGGCACAAAAATGGGTCCACCTTGACCTGCCTCATTCAAGTTGCCTCGTGTGGCAATACACAAGGCGCCTTAAGCGCTCCTCACCTCAGGCCTCAGGCCTCAAGCGGCCACTTCAGGCCGCATTAACTGCACTGGGTTCATCTTACACACCAGATCAGTGCAATCTCCAATAAGCACAAAATTATGGTCACTCAATCATTTTATATAAAAAGACATTACAGTACTAATTAATTACGAAGTCTTCTTAACATGAATTTCCTTCACCTCCAAAATGGAACTTGTACTAATCATTCAGACATCAAAGATGTGTAATGATAACCTGCTTTATCATATCGGGTGATCTCATTCATGTGATCAGAAACTCGAGGCTGATGTGTTGGAGGAAGGCACTGAAGATCAGCCATATCATTGAGAAACTCTTGGCAGAAGCGACCACTTAACTTCAATGGATCTTCCCCCGTTTCATTTGCTCTTAGAATTATCTGTGAAAGAACAAGTTTTAGCACTTCATTATCCAGGAGAAAGAGTTAGTACTTGGGAAACCAAAAGAATTTCAAAGATAAAAACAAAACAACACGAAAAGAAATAACACTGTTAGCATAGCCGCATGATTATTTTGCTTCCTTTCTGATGAATGATTATTCTTCTTTTTCTTTCTTTCCCAGTTAAGAATATTTTATGCCAGAGACTAAATGAAGGAAAAAATGAAAAATTACTGAGTTCTAACAGCAATACTCTTGGGCATCAAACTTTATAGAAAAATATGTAACTTTAAATTAGATTGCCTCAGTTTTGATTGCCCGTACATGTCAATCACATTGGACGTTAAATTTAAAAGATTGCCTTATAATAGCAACAAAATTAATATCACTAGTTCCTTTTCAATCAAACTCAGCTGATTCTGATCAAGCATTAATGTGGAGTGTTTTTGTAAACAACATCCCAGCTATGAGCTATCAATCATATAAGAGAAAAGTAAAAAACAATGTTCAAACAAAAAAATATATGTATATATAGCACAAAAAGAAATGCAAAAACATTAACATAGATTCAGCTACAAGTATCCCCTCCCCCTTTCTGCAGAAAACATGCCCAAACACTCCATAAACAGACAATACAATGCATTTGTCAATACAGTGGTATCCATCAATTCACTCACCTTGTCATCAACATCCGTGAAGTTGCGAACATAGGTCACTTCATAGCCCAAGTATTGCAGGTATCTGCTCATTTATTAATCAAGTAAACAATACAAATGTCATTCAACTATTTCATAATAAATATCAAATCATCTACAATTGGATCCACAATTCAACTATTGTCCTCATTGTGTTACAACTGAACAGAGGCCGTTAAGTATCACCAAAACAATAATCGGTTATATACGATCGTAAATAAACAAGTGATAGTGCATTTATAATTGTCCTTAAATTAAAAATTCCCAATCCACATTTATAAACGCTAACCATGAAAAAAAAAATTGGTCATCAAAAAGGGGTAAAAAATGGACCTGTAAAGAATGTCAAAGGCAACATAAGCACGAGCATGACCAATATGACTGTAATCATAAGCAGTCACACCGCAGACGTACATGCCAACCTTCCCTTCTTCTTTCGGATTAAAAGACTCCTTCTTTTTCGTTATCGTGTTGTATATATGAAACAACTCTTTCTGATCTGCCATCGAATTTGTAGAATGAATCTTTTTTCGTTCTATTCTCAAATTGAAAAAAAAACTTTTTTCTTCTTCTTTTTTGAGTAACGGTTGTTGAAATCTTAAATCCCTAAACGTATGATTTTGGATATTTCTTTAGGAATTATTATGTAATTAAGAAGACAAATGTGGTAATGGGGGCCCATCCGTTTTACTTAAAGCACAACTCGGGCGGGCTAACCGAAGCCCATACACATTGCTGTGTCAAATTTTACTGAGGTACTGAAAGAACATTGCACGGTAATGCTACACTTGCTTCATTCCAAAAACTCAATCGGCCTACATATATCGGGTATAGGCTCCTAATTCATTAGTCATTACTTACTTGAGAACTGTTGCAGAAAGTTATTACAGACCTCTAAACACAGACAAAAACTCCCTCGTCTATCCCTACTGTGCAAGATTATGGGCTGACACATTACATATAAACAAGGAGTGAATCTGAATAATAGAGAGTTAAAACAACTCAAATTACTATAAATTTTAATAAGAGATTGGTGCCAGGTCCATGAAGATGCAGAATTCATATCTTCACATGCTAAAATCACTGATTTTGCATCTTTTAATGGAAGTTGGATTAACTAGTATTACCCCCAACTAGATGAGCCAATTAGGATTTCTCCCAATTAGACGGGGAAATTAGGGTCTCCCTCCTGAGTACACACAAAAAAAACATGGTCAACCTGGGTTGACCAGGGAGAGACCCTCATTTCCCTATCTAGTTCAGGAAAATCCTAATTGGCTCATCTAGTAGGGGAGTAACACTAGTTAAACCAATAAAGTTTCACCCATCCTAGAAGTGGTGTAATCCAGCTAGTCCCATCCCATAGCTGATTCCATTAAGTTCACCATAATGTGTTGAAATATTCTCTTCTATGTCTTGCTCGTAAGAGTGTCATTAAAGATTTTTGTATCCATAACTGAGAAATTATTGAATATATGGATAGTTGGATACTCACCGGTTCTGGTTCTATTCATTGGTTTTTACACTATGCATTTAATCTATCTAACAAAATATGAAAGTGTGGGGCCCAAAAGATCCCATTCAATAGTAGGTAATTATTCTCACCAAAATATGACTTGGCAGATCCAAGTGTTTGGAAGGTTTGTGCAGTTTTGTTAAGTGCAATCAATATTATAAAATCTATCCAAAAATCAACCAAAAGTCAACAATTGTAGGTGAGCTTATAAAATGTTGGGCCTCCAAATTTAACATGGTACTTCGCAATTGGCTGGCCTAATTGATGCTATTGGGCTTATAGATAATGGTCAATTGGGTTGGCATTGTGTCAAAGACGCGACGAGTTGTTTCGCACCAAAGGCGTGCGTACGCCTTATGCTAAAAGCGTGACGAGTTGTCGAGTAGCACCGCAGGCGCGTTGAGGTCTCGCGGACTGTGGGTTGTAGGCACGAGCAAATCCTGATACCCTAATTTAAAATAAAAACATACAAGAGAATAGGTTAGAACATTTTATTATGGCAAAAAGCTCATGTGGGCCGTGATCCATTTTCTCTTATAGCTCCACGTATATAGTCAAGTTTTGAAGTTTTCCAACTTGAATGAATTATAAGGTGATGGCAGAACATGTCATCCTATTATTGGCATGGACGAAAAAAAAAGTAAAAAATAAATAAATAAAAATTTGGTGTTAGAACCGATATCGGTGCGGCGCAAAAGGCTAGCTCGCCCACGCCATTTATAAAGTAGTAGCTAGAGATAGAGATACTAGTGATAGGGTTATATACTAAAAGCATTACTTTTGTATTAACTCTAATTTTTCATTTTTGAATGAGAATCATATGGGCAAATGTTATGCATATTAGTTATATGCATGTGTCTAATACTTTATGTTGTAGATGATATGGTGTGAACACACAGAAGATCATATCATCAGTACTTTATAAAGTATAAGTAATCGTTTACAACCTAAATGGATTTGGACAAACCATTAGTACGGTTGTAGTATAATCTGGTATTAGTCTATCTTGACTATAGGATTACACTAGTACACTTTGTGTGTATTGAACAGGACCAAGTGAGGTTGCATTGTTTCTCCTTATAATGACTATATAAGAGAATAAACGCCTCTGTTATTATGGATGATTGTCCTCCTAATCCGGATATAATAACGGGCACTTACATGCATTGTACATTGCTTTAAATCATCAATGAGTGAGATTCATATGTGAATCAACAAACTCGATGGATTGGGTAATGACATTGTATGTAAGGTGTGTTGTTGATTATAGAAGGAATTCGTATCCCGCAAGAAGTCGGGTTGATGATGTCCCTCGAGGAGCTCAAAAAGATTGTCATGTAAACCACCGCGGTGGATTTATTCCGACATGACAATGAAGTTGAGTGGTACTACTCAAGGACATAAGAAGTTGATTAATGTAGTTGTCAGTAACTTGACTTAATCAACGGACATTCGATATCTTAAACACGGTGAGATCAATGAGCATATAATATGGAGCCTATAAACGCTGACACGTAATTTGGGATTAGGGCGGTAGTGCAACAATGGCCTTTAGTGGAATAAGCCATTTGTTGACGGACTTGGGCCGTGTGTTCAGGGTGAACATGGGAAGCCCAAGCCCAAGCCCGTCAGCAGGCCCAACCTTAATTTCTCCTCATGGTCCCTGTTGTAGCCTATAAATAGAATACTCTTTCTCTCTGGCCGAAATTAACTATTCAATGGTTCTGAAAAATAGGCAAGAAAAGTAGATCTGAATTCGTTTATGATCTTGAGAGAAAGAAGGGGGTTGGTAGATCGTTGTCCACACAACGTCCAATCTATTCTAAAGGAATACAACAGAAGATCAAGGTGTTGATTGTTGATTCGGATTCATAAAGTTTGGATTCTCAGAGTTATCAAAATCGGATCTAAAAAGTATGTTTTCCAATTAATCACAAATCGTGGACACCCATTAATTCCGCTGCGCGTGGTTCTCGCGGATTGTAGAAATTTTGCATTCTGAATAACGGTTCCTACAACTAGAGCTTGAAGTTCCAAACAACAGCATATAGTTTAGGAAAGGAGTCTGGCTATGCAATAAGCGGTTACAAAGTAGGAGTAGAGATAGAGATACTAGAGCTTGAAGTTCCAAACAACATCACATAGTTTAGGAGAGGAGTCTGGCTATGCAATTAATGGTTACAAAGTAAGGGTGGAAGTTGTGGACACATGGGTGTGCATTTGCAACAGTTACTAGGATTAAAATTCAATAACCGATTATTGCATGGCCGAACTCTTAGGATAAATAAACAAATAATTAAGATATGAGACACATTTTTGTTTATATATCATTCGATAAAATAAATAAGCGTGTTGGTTTATTCAAATACATCGATCATGTTAGATTGTTGCTAACAAAGTTTTATTTCTAAAAGTTATTAGGGTTTTTTCTAATCTTAACTGTTCCATTGATACCCATCAGAAATTTATCTGTTGTTTTGGTTGTTAAAGTACTGTTCGTATTAAAAGAAGAGGGCGCGGGTGCTGTAACGTCCGTATTTTTAAATACGTATTTTTCTATTTATTAATTAATTAAATTATTTATTTTCAAAATTAAGTTGGACTCGGGATACGGGCCCGGTTTTGGGCCCGAAGTTCGTTGGGCTTGGGTTTCGACCCAAGTATATAAACACTTTTTCTAGAAAATAGGGTTGAGAGAATAATAGAATAATGAAAATGGAGGCGAGCTTAAAGTTTGGATTTACGAAGGGTGGAGCCTTGACGCCCGGACTCGGAGGAATTCGTAGAGAGGCTAATATCTGGTGAGTAGTTAGTTAGTTTCTACTTCACCGGTATACAGTAATAGTTTACTGCTCATCATTCTTCGTCATATCGCGTTAATTATTAAACTGGTTAGTTAGTAGTTTATTGTTTTGGTTATCTTTGGACTGTTGCGCTTATGGGGCTATTTGATGTTGAACTCGCCGGGCTTCTCGACAGAGCATCAATAATGACGAAACTCGACAAGATATCGGCAGTACCACTTTTTGAACTGTTTTTGTTGTTGTTTATGTTTGAGTGTGTGAGGGCGTCGGGTTTGATATGTGGGTACTGTTGGAAGCTATAAAACGTCGACAGACAGTCGGTAATGGAGGCGTGAAATATGAACTGTTGTTGTATGCGGGTTGGGGTGAGTTCGAAGCTTGAAGGTCCATCAATGGCGGACGCCTTGAGGCGATCCTCGATAAATCGTTTTTTTTATGTGTTTGATTGTTTTGTTGATTATTTGATATTGTTGTGGGTTGTTTGATAATGTTTGGTTGATGTTGGAATGTGGATGAAATTTTGTCGGAAGTGGTAGAAGCCGATTAATGGCGATTTAATTTGAAAAGGTGAAATTAGCGTTGGCTTTTTTGTTTGTAGTTTGGTTGATTGGTTTTGTTGATTGTATTGTTGAAGTGAGGTAGTGTAGTAGAGTGAGGGGGCAGCTGTTGGAAGCTTGAGGCCAGCCATTAATGGCGGCAAGAAAGGACATATCTAGTTTGGTGAGGTTTGGTTTTACTAACATTGGGGGTTTTCGTTTTCATTAAAGTGGCATGGGTTTCTAAGAGGATCAAAACCGATTGGTTGAAATGGGGGGTTGTGTGGAGGTTTGTGGTGGCCGGATTTTGGTGGTGGTGGAGGAGAGAATGGGTGAGGAAGAAGCACTGTTGACGGCTTGGGCTTGGGCCTGGGTCGGTTTCAGTTTTTGGGCCGGTCTAATTTCATTTGTTGCTTGGGCCGAAATGTTTAAGTTTTTGGGCCCGGTTTTGTTTTAAATTTGTGGACCAGTTCAGTTAAATTGATGGGCCGAACCATTTGTGTGTTGGACCAGTTTAATTAGTTTCCTTTGGGCCCGATCACTTAACTGTTTTGGGCCAGTTTCTAATATTGTTCGGAGCCAGTCCATTGGACTTAAAATGGATCTATATGGGTTTTCCAATGTTTAGACTTCCGGGTTCTAAGGTTTGGGCTTGGCCAGTTGGGTCCGAACCATTACCTTAGTCACGAGCCCGTGAGCCATGCACTTTGACCTTAGCCATGAACCATGGCTATGACCATGAACCTGTCGAACATGGAAACGACAGTTCGACTTTGACGATGACAGTTTGACTTTGACCATCGACCGTTGACTTTGACGGTTGACTTTGACCAGGACCTGTTGACTTGGATTTTGACCATGACATGTTGAGTTTGACCTTGACCATGATGTGTTGACCTTTGACCTGTTGACTTTGACCGTTGACTTTGACTGTGGAAGGTTGACTTTTCTAGTTTTTCACATATTTGATTATATAAAATATTGTCGAGATTATACAACTTGGTTGGTCATTATCTAATTTAGATTTGACGTGAGTAGTGTGTAAAACATATATATATTGAGCTTTGATTGTGGATGTGGATTTGTTTATTTGTCTTCGTTTATGTGTATATTATATGGACACATATAGTAATAAAATCTTTGTGGAAGCTTGTATAATTTGGTGGTCATTATCTAAGAAAGATTTGACCTTGATGTTGTGTATTTTTTTTGACGCGGACGATATTGAGATGTTAGGAGACATTATATTCCTAATATGCTATCAAAATGTATGTGATACGTTGAAGCATTGTGACATGAGATAATATGCTGGGATATTTATATTAATGCAATATCTTGGAAAAATGTATATACACTCCATTATTTTATATGTGAGATGCTAATATAGTATTGGTGAATATTTGCCCACCTGGAGTGTGGTGTAGTGCAATAATATATTGGCACGTGAAAGAATGAAAGTGACTATGAGATATAATTGAGATGTTTCTAGATATTATGGCTTAGTGCAATAAAATAATTGACCTGCATTGATATAGTAGAAATGTTTATGAGTCATTAACGATGACACCCTAATAAATTACATAACGAAAATCCTAGAACCCGACTACCACAACTCATGTGATTGGCCCTTACGGCGTTTGAGAATTAATGGCCTTCGGGCCTGACTTCTTACGGCGTTCGATTAATCTGAATGGCTTTTCGGCGGACCTTCGGCGTTCGATAAAAAGTGAATGGCCCTCTGGCGTAGCCCGAATAGTGGCTTTGATTATTCCGTTAAAAAATAGAACGATGATGCGCAATATTTTATGCGAATAGTGGCGATTTACATAATTACTTCCGTGTGAGGATTTACGGTGTCGCGCATCCGCTTCGAGTAGTTACGCATCGGAGTGGTTCATTATGTAAGGGGAGGCATGTGGATGTACATGTTCGGCGTTGGGTAGCGATTGTGGTAGCCAGGGAAACTAGGTAAGACATAGATCTGGACGTGATTTTAGGGACACGCAAATAAAACCTTAATTAATATAATTATGGTAATATGTTTGTTAATGATGTATATGTAGAGATGATTATATATAGTTTTGCGAAAGGGTGGGGTCAAACTAATTACTTGGGTAGAGGCGACCCACTCGTGATTGAGCATGAAATGAGGATGCGATATAATACGTTTGTTTGATTATTTGTTTAGTTGAACCTAAAGGCCTCGATGGAGGAACTACATGCCTTATTTATTATGTGTATAGTTTGTTGTGTAGTTAGTGGGAAGTTAAAAGCCTCGATTGGAGGAACTACCTGCCTTAATTATTATTCTTTAGGATGTTGTATTTGTCGTTGAAAGTTAAAGCGTCTCGGTAGAGGAACTAACTGCCTTATGGATGGTGTTTATATATGTATAAGTATATTTGTATTTTTAGGGCTACTCACACCAAAGATTGTTTATAATCTTGACCGATTTGCATGTTTGCTTATCGGGTGTGTTCATTAAATGAACATAGTTGATAAGTCTTGACAGGTTTAGTGTTGAAGAAGGTTGGGCTGCTTGCTTGTGGTTTTGCGTTAAGCGTTGCATCTCGGGATAAGTTTTGTTTTCCCTTAAGGTGATATAGATTTTCGGTTGAGATAAGGTTATTTGCATTTTCATTTGTAAATTGTTTTGGTAATGAAGATGATCATTGTTTTAAGTTAAAATTTTATTGGTTTTAATTATCCGCATATTTTAAAACCGTTTTATGGGTTTTATGGGAGTGGAGAGTCGTCACACCTCGGAGATCGAAGAGTCGGGGACAAATAATGTTTTCGAATTCATTAAAATTCGGGTGTGACAAAAGCTTCGAAATGTCTAACCCAAATTATACGCATCCACTTTTGTGAAAAGTTTTTTTTTTTTTTTTTTTTTTTTTTTCCAAACAACAAAGATTTTAGAAGTCGGTTCGATCAAAGAAGAGGCGCCTCCAATATGCTTGGCCTTAAAGCGTTACTGCATACAGCCTCTACACACCAGGTTATGAGATTTTGCCAGTAAATCGAAATTGTGTTTTCTACACTGAAATTTCATCCCACTATAAAGAGAAAAGCTAGGGTTTTGACCTAACTAACTTTTTCTTTGTGAGATAGTTGAGAACAATTTCTTTGTGAGATTATTGAGAGAACTTTTTCTAGTGTTTTTAAAGAGTGAGAAAGAGATAAAACTTGTTGAGAGCATTCTTTGAGTGATTCATTCTTTGTGAGTGATTGAGAGTTGATTGTTGTATACAATCAAAACAACTCTTCTTGTAACTTTCTTCTTCATCCATGTCACGCCCCGAGACCCCAGCACACATCCCGAGGACGATGAGTGAATCTCGAGGCCGACACCATCACAATTCTACCGAAATTTTGGCAGAGTTTCCTTTATTTAATCGACATTCGTAAACCCTAAAACCTGTCATAAACCTGTCATAAACTTGGACATTTCATAATACCCTTCCAACAACCATATATATACAAAATCTTCACCGTATACACCACTGTGATGCCCATATACATATCCCAAAATATTTATGATGAACTACACTCCAATACATCAAATAATTACATCAAAATGAGCGGAGCTCTATATATATACAACCAAAATGACTAGACTATCTCTATACAACCAAAAGTATGAACTTGACTCTGTCCTCGTCAAGCATAAGGAAATCCTCCCAAATCATCATAACCGTCATCACTAGGGTTAGGGAAAACCTCCTCCGCAACTGGCTCGTCTGAAATGTTAAGTAGGAATAGCAAACAACTATGCCCAGTAGAAACGCACATAACCAATAAATAGTTACTTATAGAAAACATTTAAAACATGCAGAGTTTCCATAAAAGTATTCAAATATCGTGACTATATATATATATATATATATATATATATATATATATATATATATCACTAACTAGCAAAAATCATCTTGACATGCTTCATTGATATACAAAATATAGTTTTTCACAATCATCATATAACTATTGTGGCCGCTGCATCCTATTAGAATGGTGAGGTATGACCGGTACTCTTCGGCCCGGTCCGCGGGCAAATCTCGGTTCGATTTTTCTAGTGTGAACCATGCACCGTTGTTTTCCCCGATTTTACCGCGCGAGGAGCCGAATGCCGTTGTTGTGTTCGTACACACAAAATCCCCAAAACTTTTAGGGCTCAGGTGGGCCCTGTGACCACGACCCCTATACGGGGTGTCACCTAACTTACGGTGGTCAACCGTTCGACGACTGCAGACTGCTCAGGATCTTGACACACATCCAGGAGTGGACTAAACTCTCACTCCTCGCCTAAACCTCATCGGGTAGCATGTAACACCACACAAGCTAATCACCATACAGCGTGACACGTACAAGCATGGTTATCTAGAAAAGTAGAAAAGGAATTCCGTGACTACATCTAGTGATGCATCCCTTTAAAGGTGGCCCACCACCTCGAAGGTGTACACCACCGTTGGAATCTAGAGAGCTTAACCGCTCCGAAAAATCGACAACGGTTCCTTCTTTATAGGAATTCACCAATTCTTTTCAAATCCCTCGTGATAAGCGTGGTATTATATATATATACTACCAGATTACCAGTTATTTTTAAAATACTATAATTACATATTTAGTTTTCCTTTTAAATCGTTGATTCTGTAGGTATGAGTTCCTGGATTTCCCACAATCGATTAAAAACAACCTATGACTCCCAAACGGGCCAGTCATAGTAAATAACAACCGATGATTCCCAAACGGTGAATCATCGTAAATAACAACACCTATCCCGGGAACAATCCAGAACCTCACACCTAGTTACAAACACCCGGGTAATCCTCACCCGCATACAAAATCCATCTCTCTGTCTCCTTCGAGACAAAGAGGCGTGAACCCTTCCCAAAACCAGTTTTTTCTCTTTTAACAAAGAAAACAAATCTCCGCTACCCCGATTTTACCCAAAAACCCATTTCACACGAAAGCTATCTATATATACAGTTTATATCGAGGAAATACAGTGCAAAATATGAATATCATATATACATGCATGGTTGATATGCAACTATCTATTTCCTATTTAAACAATTCAAATCATGCATGAAAATAAGCAGACCATATATTGGTATGTAGGTTCCTACCTTAGCAAGCTCCTTCTCCTCAAGCCCACTTAACCAAATCGAGCCCGCTTAATCGAATCAACTCGAATTCACTCCTATAACAGCATATACATATACATCGGTTGTTAGAATTGATCGAACAACGATGAATTATTATCTAGCGTAAGCCGAGAAGAAATCTCGACATTAAGAATTGGGTTTCGGATAAATTTTCATCTAACTACCGTTAACAGAGCTACATACCATTTAAACATTTGTTATTCGACGAGGCTCTGTAGTCATTTACAGCCACTGTAGGGCCGCACGTCAATGCCAATCATATCTATCAATCCCCCTAACTATTATGATTTTTCCCAACTCTAATTACAACCAATTCCACTCTTCAATTCACATTTAATCTAATACTACTAAGTGGGTGTTCTTTCTCACTCATTCGATACTCAACATGATCTTAAACAAGTGTGAACTAGCATCAATGCTCTAAAATAGATTGAATATTTAAAATTCTTACCGAGTCAGCCGATCCCTCCTTAGTTTTCGGCTCCACCACTATTTCACTCCACTCTAGCTCCTCCAAACTGCCACTGCTGACCTTCAACACCCCCAATACAATCAATTCTAGCAATACAACCTCAAGCTATCGAAATTGAAGCTAACTATTTATTTGAAACGAATTTAAACTCACCTTTCGCGAAAATACGACGCCAATTCCAAAAATTTTGAATCCCCACACTTGATTTGAGTGTTGTTAGGGATTGGTTGTTCGAATTCTTGGGTTTGAATCGATTGGAGAGGAATTCACTCACCTGTCGCCGCGATTTGGCTTCGGTATGCTCGAATTTCCAAGAGATTTCGAATTCTCTCACTTCATTTTAGCGTTTCTAGGTTTGAGTGTGAAGAATTGAGGGTTGGATCGATGGGAATTGGGAGAATTTAGGTTTCTCTCTCCTAGGGTTTGGGTATTGTCGAATTGGGGAAGAAGGAGAAGTAAAGTGCGATTTTCAGTTTCGCGATTTTTTGTTTTCCTGTTTCGCGATTTTGTTTGTTCTATTTGGGCTGATATATTTAGGCCCAAGCCCAATATATTCCAATTAGGCTTAAGGTCCTAATACTCCTAACCACCAACTCATTTGACGTCGCGTCGTAATTATTTTTCCGGCCCATCCCGCTAAATTTAATCTTCTATATTCTATCTCACCGCATGCTATAACGATGACCCAATCATGCGTGTAAGCTGTTAACTCGTGCCAGCTTCGAACGCAGAAAACCGCTAACCGATATTTTTTGTCAAATTTTCGTATAAGATTTGCTTATCTAACGGGCTTAGGAGTCGGAGTTAAGTTTTCTTAAGTTTCGTACGTTTGAAATATAAACCTGACGACTAATTTACATAAATAACCCTAGATTTAATATGAAATTTACAAAAATACCCATAATAATAATTCAGGACTTTACAATCCAGTGGAACCATCGATCTCACCGTGTGAACGTAGGCACATTATCGAACCACGATAAATCATCGTCTTGTGTATGTTTGTTCTTTACATAGTCTCTTTATACTTATTTATGTTGATATTGTTAATTGCATTGTTTTTTGGAAAGTTGTTAAATACTTTATTGGTAGTTTGTTGTTAATAGCTTCCGCGTTAGACGCAACAATATCCATCGGTTAATATTCAACGATTCTTCCAGATCAAGTTATACATATACTTTGACACCCATATATTTCGGTTGTTCCTTGAACTTTGAATTGCAACTTAAGAGTAACATCGTTTTTTGTCTGGTCGGAAAAAGTTTTTCTTCACATGCATCATGTTTTCTGCAATTATTTTAGACGTCTTGTTTCCACCAACTTTAGAGATCTTTGAGTTGTGAACAAAAATCAAAGTTTCCAACATCCAAGTTTGTTTTCTCCTCTTCTTTTGACGAACAATATTGTGTGAATATTTTGTATGAATTGATGAGAAACTGGAAATGTACTCCTAAAATCACACGGGCATGGTTACAAATTTCAAATTCATGTGAGTTAGTAACTTGCATTGGTATATCATTTCCCAACCACTTCTCTACTCACCCCTTCTATAAATTGATAACTTCAAACCAAAACAAAAATATTACATTCTAGAAGTTATTGTTTCATTGCTTGACAAATTCCTACTTAGTTTTTTCTTGCCTTGCAACACATGGCAATTTATTCTCAAATCGAGAATGAGGTTTTGCTATGACAAATGGATTAGAATGAACCTTTGCATTTAGATCCTTGGGTTCCAGGTGTAATAGCTTTCATTACCACTAATAGAAATGCTAGGGCACACTCATGCACGCACACACAAACCCTAACTGTAACAAACAAAAAAAAAATGAATACACGCCTATTTTATAATGCTCTCGAATGCTTCACCAACTTTTATGAGTAGCTCTTGAGGAACTTGCTTCCCGTCATTGTCTAAGTAGAATGCGATGCAATTCACTCTTAACAGTTTTTTATTTGTTATAACGACATTTCAAGTATAATTTGTTTAGGTGTATAAGTATTATTGAACCATTGATGGAGTAGGAGTGCGAATTTGTTGCACACGGCTAAATCAGTGTGTTTGTTAACACTCGAGCTTATCCCTCCATGTGTCTTGTGTCTAGCTGCTAAAAAGCGAAAATTAACAAAATCAAATGAAAAAATAAAAGAAATAAATTATTCTTCCCCTTCTCTCTTCTCTCTTTTTTCTTCTCTATTCTCTCATACTTTCAATTTCGACCATCATACCATACCACCCATTAGACACAATTAATTGATATTATTAGAAAATTCACTTATTTCATTTTAAAATTTTAACCAACAATCCAAGTTATCATTAAGAGTTTTTGAGTTATTCTCATTTTATTTCTTATTTCGATCTTAGAGATCATTTTCCGGCCAAAAGTCCTATGAAATTCCGGTGAACTAGACCGGACTATGTTTTTCACCTAGAAACTCCATGAAAAATTCACAAACTACAACACTAACAAAAGATTATGTGTTCCAAAGACCAAATTCATTCTTGATGGATCTTAAACTAATGGTTTTAGAAAATCTGTTTAGGTTGAGGTGGGTAGTGGTAATTCCTTATTAATTTGGTGATTTTATGAAAGAAGCAGAAAAGTGTTTAGAGAGAAGAGTAATTCTACAGAGACAGACAGTTTGGCTTGGTTTAGTGACTGGCTGACGTGTCATGCAATTTTCTACTTCTTTGATTTCTCTCAACTCAAACCAAATAAAACACAATTACTCTACTACCCTCTATTCTTTTTTCCACCCATTCAGTCATTTACCCACATCCCACATCCTCTCAAATTATCAATTTCAGATTGTGATATGATCACTGCTGATTTTCTCATCTTATTTTTATTTTTATTTTTTTGCTAATGATTTCTCATATAATACATACTTACAAAATGAGGCACAAATTTTATTTCATACCCTTAGGCCCTGTAAATTAAAGGGAAACCCATCATCTCTAAGGAATAGAAAATTATAAGAAAAATTGATTTGAGAACTTGGTTTGTTAGAAAAGAGGATTTCAATAATTCATTAATAAAAAATGGTCTTCATAAGTTTTTCACTATAACGAGATTTTGTCGCCAATTAGAACAAACGAACCAGTATAAAGACACCAATACACCATATTTTATTTATTTATTTATTTATTTTTTCCTTAAACCAAAAATTGATCCTGGTCGGTGTTCACTAGTGGGAATAGAGAAAGAGGCGTGAAGTCAATGTTGTACAAAGGAGGGGATTGGAGGCTATTTTCGATTTTTTAATTTTTTGTCAAGTGGAAACGATGTTAAAGAATAAAAAATATGTTTGCCATGTCATCCATGTCACTAACCAGGCCAAAAATAATATCGCCCTAGAATTATTGTTAGAGAGAATAAAATAGAGAAGGGAGAGAAAGGAAAGAGAAGATTATTTACTTTATATTTTTTTTCATTTTATTTCGGTTAACTTTATTTTTTATTTAAAGATTGGACAGGTGGAGGAATAAGCTGGAGGGTTAAAAAACACACGGATTTAGTCGTGTGCAACAAATTCTCACTCATAGAGTAGTAATGGAATGACAGGCATACAACTTTGTTTAGTGAAATTGGAAAAATATTTCAAAAATTTCAAATTCTATAAACTTCACATACAAATAGGGCACCCCGATTATTATTATTTTTTTAACAAAATAGGCTTTTCAGTTTCTCTATGTAGTTTAACCATTTGTAATCATGAAGTTTAAGTAGGGATATCTCATTTTATGATTCCAGCTATGGTGAAGTTCTTGGATGTAAATGCACGATAAACATTTCAAATCAATGCTGCAAAAGTTTGGTAGAATTACACAACAAAACGATACTAAGGTCTTGTAAGTTGCAACTTTATAGGCATAGCTAGTAAATTCATGGACGACAAAAATTCGGTACGGAAATTATTCGTCAAAAATATGAAAATTTGGATTCTAATTCGTTTAAAAATTTGGCTAAAAAAAATGAAAAATATGTTAAACATATAATTCGTGTTTTATACAAGTATAATACGAAAAAATTCAGTCATATTTTGTTGCATTATAAGTTTAGAAAGTAATATTTTGTTCAAATTGTAGTGTGTTTTTTTTATTTAAAAAATACAGATCTTATTATTCGGCAATTATAAACTTGGATCATAGAATTCGAGTATTAATCCTTAGGTTTGAAAAGTTCGCCTTATTATTCATATTATACGGAAAAACGTATAAAACGGAATATTACTAACTATGTTTATAGGAGCTCCATGGTTATAAATTTGTTCATAAGATTGTAAAATAGTGTGGTCCATGGAAAAAGGCTCATCATCCAAAATTCCATATTCAAATTTTCCCAATAAATGAATCATTTCCATCAAAGCTCCCAGTCACAATTTAACCAATAAATGTGCCTATCTGCCACCTAATACATACCACAAAATTTACCTGAATTAAAAGATACACATCTCCACCGTCAAATTCTTCAATACTCCACATCTCAAAATTAAAGAGGGAGCCATCAGTCATCAGACATAAGGGATGAAACACACTTTGTGCATTTATAAAACCTAGCCATCACAGCACAGAGAGACCAGAAGGTATGTTACATTTTGAGTTCAGACTTAAACATACCCGTTCTTATTGGTCCCCTTTCCAGATTTAGATTCTAGTAAGTGTCAAGTGTAAGTGTGTAACATACCATCCCCCTTCCCTCGGCGCAATTTATTCGTCTTCGATTTCTCCGCTGTTTCTGGACTGGTGTGAATTGCGAAGTACAATATACCTCGTTCACTTCGCCCCATGCGCGCATTTTAACTACTCCCAAAGTCCCACTCTCTATTCATTTCTTCTCTTCGGAAAAATAAAATGGAAGTGTCTGCAATTTCGAAATCTTTTGTCACATCTTTCTCTTATTCTTATCAGTCCGCGTTATCTACGCGTACAATTAGTTTACCCTGTTTGAGAAAATCTATTCAATCTCCCCCCGGAATTAGTGTTTCGAGATATCGTCTTCTCTCGAGTGACATTACTACTACTAAATGTTTCGCTAATGGTGCAGAACAAGAAGCTGAGAAAGAGATTCCAATTGAGAAGAGTAAGTTTTTGGCTTAAAAATCTTTACTTTATTTTTATTTTTTTGTTACTTTAAAGTAACTTGGTGTCCTGGGGTTTTTTTTTTTTCCAGGATTTCCAGCATTCCCAATTGCAATGGATATTAATCAGATTCGTGAAATTTTGCCTCATAGGTAAGTAATTTTAGTCAAAATATTATCGATTTTTCGTTGTTAGGATTTTAAATTTTAAATGTGTGTGGTGATTTCCAGGTTCCCGTTTCTGTTAGTGGATAGAGTGGTGGAATATAATCCAGGAGTATCTGCGGTGGCGATTAAGAATGTTACGATAAATGATAATTTTTTCCCTGGGCATTTTCCAGAGAGGCCAATTATGCCTGGTGTTCTTATGGTTGAGGTATATATATATATATATACATTTTTTATATAGTTCATTAATTTGTTCTTTTATTGTTTGTTTATGTTTGATTGTTCATTATTAGCTGATAATGGTAATAGGTGAAATGAATGGTTTTGTTGAAAATTAGATATACCTACCGTTTTTTGGAAAGCAATTTTAGCTCACCTACCAAGATATTAATTTTGATGTGAATTTGTCATGAGTGCTACTCTAATTTATAAAGGATGTAATCGACTTATATCTGAGTTGTTAGTGGTTGGGATGTCCCTACTGTTTGTTATGAAAGGTTTATGCATTCATGAGCTTGGTCATATGTACTGAACTTATTTTCTTGGACAGTTTTAAGGACTTGGTAAGACTTTTCTTTGTTTCTATATTTATAATTTTATTAATTTCTTAGAAATTAAAGGATGCATGTTGAGAACTGAGGATTTGAATATTAGAGCTAGGGTCTTGAGCTTTCCAAGAAGCTTAAATTAGTCTTGAATTTGAAATATAAGAAGTATTTGATGGACTTTTGATCTCAGTTTAAAACTTGAGACTGAGATCAGTATCAACAACACTTAATGGCTTGGGCTTTCCCTATTGGCTTTTTCTCCCCCAACTTGAGGGATCCAATGGTGAATATGGAGAACCATCAGGGTTAACTGGATATCGTTAGTCCGCACAGATGAGTGGCTTGAGCAGTAGACATTGTTTAAATTCCAACAAGTAGTTGTGAGTGAAACTACAACAATGATCTGTTATGGGGGAGGTGGTAGCCACTGCATAACCAGTTTGCCACTCATCTCTTAGGTTAAGTGTCTGCTAATATTTTCTCTGTTTTTGGGATGGTTCAAACTCTTTTTTGGGTCAAAGGGGTAACTAAAGGTTTGTAAGTAAAGTTAATGATCCCAAAGGATATATCATATGAGGAGAAATTTGATTAAGACAGAAGATTGAGCTGGCCTTCTGAGTTTGTCATTTTTTGTGGAGTTGCAGTTAGGTGAACGTGAACATGTTGGGTCACATTTAAATCCTCAACAAGTTAGTTACATAGTTTTCAGTCAAATCTTTTTGTTGCTAATTGCTATCACCAAGGTTAGGAACTGTCCAAGTTATATGGGGTTGAACCAACTCATTCCATCCATTTGGACATGTTTTGATAACTTGGTTTTGTCATTTTGTGGTCTTGAGCAGAATAAGAGCACTTAAAGACGGGCGTAGAAGAGGGTGCAATCCTTAAGCTATTTTGGAGTTCCTTTCCTATTTTATATCTAATTTTGCCCAAGTGGGGAAGATGAAAACATTTTGTGTATGCCTTCTCAATTTTCCCACCACAATAGTGTTCAGCGCTTCAGCCTACCTTTTGTAGATGTCAAAACTTCATTAATATCTTAGCGGCTCTGTTACATGGACACGCCATATTTAAAAAATAATGTGTCGATACGTATCCATGTGTCCGTGTTGGACACACACGGACACATATTGTGTGTGATATACCTCAATTTTTGATATTTCGCCATGTCAGACACTTCGTATCCGTGTTGGATCTGAACACGATCGTCTCGTGTCATTGTAGCTTAGCTTAGCAGTCTTTGATGGAGTACAACTTGCTGATAAGCAAACCAAACTTCTCTTAATTTTATCCAACGTAATTTGATGTGATAATTGTAGATTCACCCAATAAATGTAAGAGGCTTAATAAAGTATGGAGCATGTTCCTTCTACCTTGGATATGAAAAATAATGTTTAGGTTAGTTTAGGTTGGGTGATTATGTTGTACTGAGTTATTTTACTGTCTTCTTATATTATAATAAATGTTTTGAATGACAAGGAGGACAAAGCAAAAATATCTTAGTAATCTTTTTGGAGTCGGTTTAGTTTACTGCATAGGTTGATTATAAATTTCTCAGTAATTTCAAGGAAAGCATGAAAGTTGAACAACTTACAGAACCCTCCAAATACATTTGAATAAGGTGTTCTGACGGATGCCTGAGAATTGAGGCAGAATTTGATCCTTTAATATGGTGTACCTTGTTTGCAATAAGAAACATACTAGATGTCTTAGGTAGCGTTTATGATTGAGGTTGGGATTGTATCATATGTATTGTGGTTCAGTTTTTAGTTTGTACTGTATTGGACTTTTTGGCTTCCAATGAGAAACAAGCGAAACTAATTGGACATCCTTACAATTGGTTTTACGTTGTTTTTTTGAATCCAGGCAATGGCTCAAGTTGGGGGCTTGGTTATGCTGCAACCAGAAGTGGGCGGTTCACGTGAGAATTTCTTCTTTGCAGGGGTTGACAAAGTCAGGTTCCGGAAACCAGTGGTTGCAGGGGATACCCTGGTAATGAGAATGACTCTCATTAAGCTGCAGAAACGCTTTGGTATAGCTAAGATGGAAGGGAAGGCTTACGTCGGAGGTGAGGTGGTATGTGAGGGAGAGTTCTTGATGGCTCTTGGGAGTGAATGACATCCCTGGTCTCAATCGCCATCTTTTCACAGGGTGTCATTTGGTTTTGTGTAGTGTTTTATCTTCCTTTTCCTTTGTGCCATTTGATCTATAGGAGCTTTTTGAAAAAGTTAGTGATTCCAGGAGGGCATCACAAATGCTTCCTGTTGTTTTTGTGTTATTCTAGTGAGCATAATTTTGAAGGAGAAGCTAAGCTTTCCTCATTTTCGAAGATTATAAGATTTCAGATCAAGACTGGAACTAATTTACGGCTGGAAAGTGTTTGTATCATACTTTTGTTTTAATGGATCATATACCCGGGTTGTGTTTATTGTTCCCTAAACAAAACATGGTATTTGTGGCTGAGGAAAACGTGGCAAATCATTACATTTTATTGAAACATAAATATGTCTTGATAGAAAAGAGAGGTCGCAGATAACAGGGCCGAAAAAGTAGTTCTCATCGTCATTATTTTTTTTAAGATGAAAAGTCAAGTATACTATTGACGTGAAATAATATCTATATTTGGGTCCTTAACCTAATGTTGTTTGTTCATAGTAGTTTTCATCATCAATATATCAACACTATTCATATTTCAAACATGAGTTATGAACAATTAATGTTTGTTCATACCTATTCGGGATATGAACAATCTCAACATGAACTATAAACAATCACTGTTTATATTTCAATATGAGCTATGCACAATTATTATTCATACATCAACATAGTGTATGAGATATGTTCACCTATTTAGATACGAACAATCACTAAATTTTTCTGCAAAAACATAACATAACATAGAGAGGTGAAACTGAAATTTATAAAATAAATAAAAATTTATGTGCTTTATATCTATAATAATATGAAGGAGTGGCATTTAAAAAAAATAAATAAGTCCGGCCAACTTATTTTTTATTTTGATAGTTTCTAAAATTGAAATCTTAGGTTCGTGGGTTACCTAAAATTGAAAAGACAATTTGTCTGTATTTTCATGTTTTACAAAAACCTGATTCTGCAGCATATACCACATGATTACTTCTTCTGGCGTCGGGACAAAGGATAGATTCATCAAGGCGACCTCTACTGGAATCCTACAGGTGGTAAACTATACCCTTACTGTAAAATCTAAACCGACCAAATTCAATCAGATCAAGCGGTGTTGGGTGGCTCCCCGTTACCTAAAAGAGAGAGAGAAGTGGTGTTCTCCTAGAGCATAATAGAAGTTTATTTCTAGGGTAGATGCAAGGGCTCCAGAAGTCTTCACTTCTCAAACATCCGTCCGCCCTATCAATAATTTATCTCGTTCAAACTTCTTTTTACTTGGCTTTTCGTGAGCAGTGGTTGACAAAATTTGGCTTAATTATTGTCATGGCAACTGCTTCGATTGTCCAAGCAATCCCCTCATTCAGAGTATAGTCAGAGAAAGCCTGCTTCCCAACACAAATCCCTCTTCAGTTGGTGGATAACAACATCAGTTTGATCCAAAGTTGTTGATCCACAAAGTTGCAGATGGTCGACTAGCAAAGTCGGTAAAACTTTTGAGTGGTGATACTAAATTTCTGGGACTCAAACCTGCCAGTATCAAAGAGTTACCGATCTCATTTAAAACAGATTTACCATTAAAAAAAAAAAAGTTGCAACGTTTGCTCTTATGTTAGGTGTATATGATTCACAATTTCACACTCGGCTTTAGCTGCTACTAGACTGACCGTGATTCATGTAGGTGCTGGGAGAGGTTAATCTATTTATGATAAAGTTCTGCCTTTGTTTCATTATTGTGGTTTCTACGGAGACGTTGTTCCTTCACATTTCATCTTCATATATTCATTCGTTTACAAGATGTTCTTCAGCCGTCTCGCCTCTAGACTCCCCCACGATTTCCCAATGACTGTCCTATTCATGTCCAATCTGCTGCTCGATGCAATCTCAATATGCATGTATTGCTACAAGTATAAGATCGTTTCTTGCACAATTCTACTATCACCATTCCGCAACTGCCCCAATACTGCAATACACACATGCGTCCCAGAACATAGCAATCAAGAAATAAGGGTTTTATTGAAAGAGACCTCTTATAGAAAATGAGAAAACCGAAAACCACACTGATTCAATGCAGACAGATTTAGCTCATAAAATTGACAAATCTGAAGTTGTGTGTTAACACGTGCCCTACTAGTCAGTTAGGTCAAGCTCTGGACTTACCCTTGTGCCTCAGTATTGATATCCCAGGCTTGTGCCTAAACCAGGCGCCTTTAACTGCATAAACCCTAACTAACTAAGCCGAACATAGTACGGCTGACTCTTGCAGAAACTTTTGCCAACAGAAACAATAAGGTCAAACAAAATCATTCGAATGTCAGATTTCAACATATTCTTATTAACCTTCTCATCACAAGCTACTAATATGCAAACACATTAGCCATATATACTCGCTCATGCATGTTGCATCAGATGTTGTCACAGACTCACAGTTCTATGAGATGCTCGATCTTTCTGCCCTGTTACTCAAGTCCCAAGAATAGTGTATATAAGAAAATACTGGGTTGGAGTCATCACTCATTTTACTTTTTTGGACCGCTTCACTACAGTGGAAAGCTATGACACCCAGATTCTTTGGGTGTTGTATCCTACTTTGATTCTACGATTTACGTAGCTAACTTTAGTTTGACCTAACTATCATACCAGTACTATTTGTTCCAAGGTCTACATAAGTCACGTGTTTCAGAATTATTGACTGAAGAAAATTTTCATCCACAATATATTCGGATAGCACGAACCTAGGAGGATATCACCAAAGGACTCATTTTAGCTCTAACCAGGTCTACATTTTGAGAGTGCAGTACAGGAACAACTTTCTTACCGCCCTTTTTCAATAAAGGCATCTTTTACCTGTCAAGAAATCAATCCTAATGACTTGACCCATTGTACCCTCAAGAGGACTGATCAAAGGAATGAACAACCCACCAAAATTGCTATGTTTAACATATTAACTGCCAGACGGACCTTCTCATTAGCCTGCTTTACTTCTTTATGCAAATCTCAGCAAACATCTACCACCACAACTCTCTTAAACTCCCATCAATCATAGTTATCTATCTGAAAAAATAATTATATTCAAATCCTTCATCTAGAATGAAACAGGATTAAAACGGTACGCCAACCTTTATATCGTCCCTCCTATTTAAAGGAAATTCTACATTTATGAATAAGATAGGGCTCCCACTTCCCATAGCGTTCTTAACCTAACCCAGACAACAAGTGATTCAAATATAACCAACCAGGCTCAGTGCAATGGAGGAGAATATCAAATGATTCTACAGCAAGGTTCCTGCTGTTCCAAGGCCACGGTATCCAAACTAATATCATAGAACAAAACCATTGAGCTTTGATCAAATTGCTCAACTTCATCATCCTTGTGGATCCAACGGATTTCAGAAGCTAAGATGTGACGTTGACACATTTCACACTTCCCAACTGCAATTTGTAATTATGTGAAGATCAACCTAAACTCTAGCGGTTAAGTTTCCTCTAGTCTATAATTTGATTACGAAAAAACTATTATCCTTACAGGAATTTAGAGAAACAAAAGTGTGTTCGACAGGAAGAATCCTAAAGCAATAATAACATTTATTACAATGGTGACTAGCACTCCAGCTATATTCAACAGTTAAAGCTTCAGCCTAGGGTCTTCTAATTCGCTTTACAACTTTAGATGGAATCCAACAAGGTATCATAATAACAGAAATCAGTTTTTTTTTCATGAGGTATAAGCTTCCAACATATCACCACCCTAACATATCTAGTGGTCAAGGATCGTGCATATGAAATTATGAATTAATAACGCATAGCACAAATAGCAAAACTGTGGGATCAAAAGTTAATTTCAATCACACTGAATGTCATCGAGTTGAGGAACATATTAACAGCAAAAGTTAAGGATAATAGAACAAACTCCAGAGAAAGATAAACTTATAAGAACCTCCTCAAAAACAATCTATAGGGATTAGTAGATTACATTAAGAAATCAGAACAAATTCAATAAAACAGGTACACTCACATTGTAAACATTACCATAACTTGGAAGATAAAGATCAATACAAAGTACAAAAACACTTGGCACAAAAGATATTGAGAAAGGGAGCCTTACACACTGCATTTCCTGCTGAAAGCCAATATTCTTGTAAAGCCACAAAGACTATACAAAACTGACGGAAAACCGCAGAGACCTACTACCCATTAACCTCTCATTTCGACATTAAAAGGACCTCTGGTTTCTTTGCTTTGCTCGGCGTGTTAGCATTAGAAGCTGCATTTGCAGCAGCAGCTGCCTTCGCAGCAAGACGCATACTTTTATCCAAATTAATCAAACTCCGCGTGGGCAAGATTGCACCAGGAAGTAAATCATGATATGCCCTAGCATACAAACACCTCACCGCAATCGAAGCACAATCTCTAACATCCTCTGAAATCAAAGGAGCCATTAAACAATGCCCAATAATCCTCAACACTGGTTGATAAAGCTCCAAAGGTAGTGGAATTCTTGTACCCTTAGAAGAAACTCCATTATCCAAACAACCGTCCCCAGCCTCCAACTTCCTCATCTCATCAACCACATCCTCAACACTCTCAATCTCAATCTCATTCTCATCCTCCTCAAAATCCTTAATCTCATTCCCATTCCCTTCACACCCAACATCAAATTCCCCTTTACAAATACAATTCTGCCCTGCCCACGCCGCAGCAAACAGACACAAATCAAGCTTAGACCAACTGGGCATTTGAGAAATATGCTTATAATAACAATGCAAAACAACTGAAACAATAAAGGCCCGTTTCGTGGACTTCACAGCTACTTGTGGTTCAAGTGGTGGACAAAGTAGCCCAACACAAGGTTTAGTTTGCAATACAGCACCACCACGCGTAGAGGCCGGCTTGTTTGGAGGACTATGATAAAGTGAAGGTTGGGTAAGATCAGGTATTGAAATCAAAACAGGCTTACCAGCTCTAATCTTAGTTTCAGAAGCATATAAAGCAAGTAAAACAGCTTCAAACCCAGAAAGTGACACTGCAGTATTATTATTATTATTATTATATATAATGCGAGAAAGATAAAGACCAGTAAGTAAAGGAATAAAAGAAAGAACAACTAAACGAAGATCAGGGTCAGACGATTGGTAAGTTTCATATAACCATTGACATAATGGGTCGTTACCTGAACCAGAAAGTGGGTTTGAAAGGAAAGATGATATGGTGGAATATGATTCTTGGGATTCGAGTAGGGAACGTGCTGGGTGGTCTGAGTCAGCTAACGAAGATACTGAGGGGGTTTGGAGGATTGTTGAGAGGACTTGGATTCGGGTTCGGGCTTTTGAAATTGATTCCCACCACGATTGCATTGGATTATTGTTTGAGTTTGTGGGTGATGAATTTGTCGTCATTTCGTTCATCTGAATTTCCATTTTTTCTATTTCTTTGATCTGTACTCGTATATTTCAATGTCTCACATTTCTCTTATTTTCAGATTCACTTTCCATGGGCTGCTCAAACTGGAGGGCTGGGTCACAGAATTCTAGTTATCAAGTCTCGGCTTAAACCGTTAAAGCCCATCTTGCAAGTAACCAACGAACTTCTCATGTCAAAGCCGCTTTTGTGCTTTCGGTCTTCTGTGTTCAACTGAGTTCAAAAAACCTGTTGCCAGGGTTAGAATCAATATGGACATCAAGGAAAGATTGCTCAAGGGGATAGACGTTCTCACGGATTTAGGGGAAGTCATACCAGTAACGTTTAAGTATGAGAAACTAGATATCTTCTGCTATTTATGTGGTTGCATTGGCTATGATATTTTTTAGAAAAAAAAAAGTGTAGAAGGGTATCGAACTATACCCGAAATCAAACATTGGGGTTTTATCTTTTTTTCCAGCAAGTTTGGATATCCATGTGTACCACGTTTTGCAACGTTTGGTTCTGTTTCACTTCCGTCTTTTTTTTTTTTTTTTTTTTTTTTTTTTTTTTTTTCAAATTATTTTCCTATGTAGCTATGTAAAAATTGCCCGTGGTACGCGGGCATACAGAATCCTGCAAAATCGACATATATCGATTATTCAACAGATATCGCCATAGCAACCTAATGAATATTTCGGGAAGAAAAAACATTATTTTGATCCTTCAAGCTTCTCTAATGGCAGAAAGAGAATTGATGGCGGTTTAAGGTGGCGACTTCATTGTTTGAACTGCCCCACCATCTTTGGCTTTCAATTTATTACTTTCCGAAAAAACATGCGATACACTATCAAAAAAAGAAAAAACATGGCGATAACAAAAGAAGGATAAGGCCAAAAACTCTCTTTGTCTTCTTTTCTTCTCTAATTTTTGTTTTCTTTTTGTTGACACAAGTTCCACTTTGGACTACTCACTCATTCAATCGAAGATTAAGTTGATTAGTTTAGATAAAGCTATCACTACCTACAATAAATCATCAACTCAAAACTTTTTCGATTCCGATTAGAGATTTGGGTTTTCAATTTTCATTTCCAATTCCAAAGTCCAAACTATAAGTTTGAAAGGAGGAATCAAGAAAGAAATAACTTTTAAGTGTTTGGGATTTGGATATGTTTTTATTGGTAAATATTTGGGGTTTAGATCTTGAATAACTATTTAAGCCGCCATCTTCTTTTCAGATCTGTTTATTTTTTGGATCTTGAAGAATCGGGTTTTAATCGGGTTATCCAAAATCGAAACCGACGGAGTACCCGACCCGACCCGACCCAAATGAACACCCCCTGCCGTGTGGCAACGATGTGGCAAGTTTTACATAGCCACATAGGAAAATAATTAGAAAAAATGAAAAATAGCGTGCCACGTGTGAAAAAAATGGACGGAAATGAAATAGAACCAAACGTTGCAAAACGTGGTACACATGGATACCCAAACTTGTTGAAAAAAAGATAAAACCCCAATGTTTGATTTCGGGTATAGTTCGATACCTTTCTATGCATTTTTTTATATTTTTTATTGTAAAAAAAAAAAGAGAAATGTCGGATAGATTTGTTGAAGTGTGGAGGGTCTCCAAGAGATATAAAAAACAATTTCTCCTTTATGCTGAGAGCAAATGTGTTCTTTGATGGAGTGATGAGCTCTTGTCTCGTGTTTGTAACTTTCTCGGGGACTCCACAGAAACCTAGATTTGGTCAGTTTCCGGCGAGAATAAAGGGACACCGACAAAGAGGAATTGGAATGGGGCAGTTGCTTGCAATATCACCCAGGAGTAGACAGGTGGCACATAGCTGACACGAGGTCTACACCTACAAAGGAGAGAGAAACAATTTCGTCAGGGTTCAGAACGGATACTTCAAGCTACAAAGACAAACATATCGCCATCGTTGGATTGGCGACTTTGGTGGGCCCAAAACATACATTAGCCCACAAAGCTCGAGTCTGTAAAAACAAGCCCAAGTAGACACTTGTCTCTAGGCTGGGCCGACACTTGGGCCAAGTGTACAAGATGGATCACTTGTAATTTGGGAACCAAGTTTGGGTAACAAGACTATAGACATGGACCTGGACTTGTCTTTTGAACCGAAAGTGGTAAACCAGACCCTCTCCAATTCTTCTAGCATAGAAGAGGTCAGAGCTATGGTGAGCCTGACTCAAGCACCTCTGCACCTCTTAGGGTAGGCTCTTCTGTCTCTGATGATAATATCTTGGGAACCAGAAAAGATTTGCTTTGGTTGAGAATACCTCCTCACAACAATCGCCTCTTTACCTTTCCAAGGCTATTATTCCCTTTCTTGAAACCCAATACGATGAACTTCTCCACTCCTCATTACTCTTGGATATAGGTAGCCCAATTTTCACTTCATTAGTCTTCCTACACGTGGTAGGGGGTACAAGACTCTGGCCTCTCGAGGACCGAGAAGGTGTGGGAATAGAAGAAGTCAGAAAAAGTTTCAAGCTGTTTGTGTGGGAAAAAAGAGGAAAGCAATTGTTAGTTTTGAAGAAGAAGAAGAAGTGATGGATAATAATGGGTGGAATCGAATATGTGTGAGATTTGCTGCGATGAAGTCAAAAAAGGCTACGAAAGATGTTGACGAGATGAAGGCTAAAGGAATGGGGCATTTGCTTATTCCTGAGGATGCACCTATCATCTCAGTTTCTAGTGATACTGTGGAGTCTAGTGAACCATCGTTTTCTGATCATTCCCTAGATCCAATTGAGCCCTCTGAAGAGTCAGATGAAGATATCCCTAAAGAGGAGATCCCATGAACTGTCTGATGAGACGAATCTTAATATGGTGGCTTTTCAAAATGAACAACATGATGAGGTCTCGGTAGGGAATGCTCCTAGGGATTTGGTTCAAGGAAGCCAAGAGGTGATTGGGTATGATTTTGAGGATAATATCTCTTAACCCCAACCTTTAGTCGTAGATGATTCGATGCGTGGGTGCGTGAAATCAAGTTTATTTTGGTCATAAGCAACAAGGTCCTGGTGAAAGCTCAAAGGATCCAAGGGGGTCTAATAGTGGATATTGTGGTGATAATAGCTCCAATGTGAGTTCTGAGTCTGCTAGCAGTGGAGGTCTGTGTGGTCCTCCTTCGTGGTTCACTTGGTCGTCTCCAAACAAATACCTGGCCGAAATGATTCACTCTTGGAATTACCGGGGAATAAGTTCCTCCACAACAGTTCAAAATCTAAAGGATCTAGTGAGGCAACACAATCCAGATATTATATGTTTGTCTGAAACAAAGGTGAGGGAAAGTAGGATTAATATGTTAAGTCAGGTGATCAAGTATGAAAGCTTCTTCTGTGTTCCTACTTCTGGGCTTCAAGGGTGGTCTTGCTCTTTTTGGAGAACTAGAGTTAATCTTGAAGTGCTAAGAGCAACTGCTAATCAAATTACAGGTAAACTTTCTGATTACAATAGCAGTATTCCTTGGTACTTTAGCTTTGTTTATGGTGAACCTAATGCTCATCTAAGACATAGGTTTTGGTCTGAGTTAAGAGAAAGTGTTCCTTTGATTCTGGGTCCTTGGATGGTTTTTGGGGATTTTAATGCCATAAGATCCCTTGATGAAAAAGTAGGGGGTAGGTCTGTTTTTACCAATTACATGATAGATTTTAATGAGCTGATTAATGACCTTGGTGTCACACCCCGAATTTCGACAGAATTCGGAAAAACAATATTTGTTCCTAACTCTTCGATTTTCGAAGTGTGATGCACTCTCCACTTCCAAAACCCATCATCTATTTAATTACGTGGATAATTAAAAAACTAATAAAAATTTTGAATTAAACAAAAGTCCTCTTCATTACCAAAAACTCACAAATATGGTTAAATTACAAATCTCCTTTCAACAACTCTTTAATTATAATTACAACTGAAAATACAAAACAACATTATCTCAACTAAAATCTATTACACCTTAAGGGAAAACAAAACATATCCTAAATGTGACGCTAACGCAACCCACAAGCAGTAACCAACCTTCTTCAATATTAAATCTGTCAAGACTTATCAACTATGTTCATTTAATGAACACACCTGATAAGCAAACATGCAGATCAGGTCAGCATTATAAACAATGCTGGTGTGAGTAGCCCAAAAATACAAAATATATTTATACATATATATACACAATCCATAAGGCACTCAGTTCCTCCACCGAGGCGCCTTAACATCCAACGAATAATACAACATCCTTAAGTATAATAATTAAGGCAGGTAGTTCTTCCACTGAGGCGCCTTAGCTTCCAACGACTAATATGGCATTCTTAATTTCAATAATTAAGGCAGGTAGTTCCTCCACTCGAGGCTTTAGTTTCAAACCGCATTTTAAGTCAATCAGATCTAATAATAACATAACGAAACTAAAACTTACTCTATACCTACACTGGTATAGGCCAAATCATAGAGTGGGTCACACCTGCATAACTAATCAATTCAACCCACCCTTCCGCAAAACCGTTGTAAATGCAACATAAATTACAATAAAACAAACATATCATATACATAATTCCAATCATCTCATTGAACCAAATTTCACAACCACCATCAATCATTTATTATAGATTTAACGTACACTTTGATATATCATCACAATTATTGTTTATAGTTTCTTCAAGCGTCTCTAGAATCACGTCGTCTCTATGTTTTACCTAGTTTCCTTGGCTACCACAATCGCTACCCAACGCCGAACATATACATCCACATGCCTCCCCTCACATAATGAACCACTCCGTGCGTAGTTACCCTAAGTAGGATATCGCATACCAGGTAATCCCCACACGAACGTTATTATGTGAGTACTGCCACTATTCAGTATAAAATATCACACGTTTTGTTCTAATTTTGCGAACGGAATAATCAAGCCACTATTTGACTACGCCAGAAGGGCCATTCAGATTCACTGAAATACCAGAATAGCCAATCATATCACATCTGCTCATCACAAGGGCCAAGTCACAGGAGTTGTGGTAGCTAGGTTCTAGGATTTTTGTTACGTAATTTATTCAGGTGTCATACATTTGTATCTCATAACCATTTCCCTTTATCACGTGCATGCCAAATACATTGTTGCACTAAGCCATAATATTTAGAAATATCTCAATACATCTCATAACACCTTTCATTCTTTCACATGTCAATTAATTATTGCACTAAGCCACAATCGCGTGGGAAATATCCACAAATATTATACTACCTCATAGTAGCATCTCACATATATAATAATTGAGCGTTTATATCAATTTCTCAAAGATATTACATTTAATAGATATCCTAACATATGATATCATTTAACATAACAACAATTTCCACATACCTCATAATGTCACAATTTCACCAAACGTACCGCATAACATTTTTTATAGTGTTTTAGGAATATTATGTCTCCTAACATTTCAATCTCGTCACGTGTCAAAAATGCACAACATCAACGTCAAATCTTTCTTAGGTAATGACTAACCAATTATGCAGGCTTCCGCACCATTTTAGCATTTGATTTGTCCATACAATATACAACATAAAACGTAGCACAATTCAACAGTCCAAAGTCTACAATCAAAGCCCAAAACCAAAACCCAAAAGTCTAAATATTTAAAGAACCCATTTGGATCTATATTAAGTTATATGGACAGGCCAAAACAAACTTAAAATTGGCCCAAAGAAAACTAATTGGTTTCGGCCCAAAGAATAAATGAAATTTGCCCCAAAGACTAAACTGAAAAAAAAGCCCAAACAACTAACTTATTTCAGCCCAACCAAACAAAAGAAACTGGCCCATATAAACAAATGAAATGTTGGCCCAAACAAAACCAACCCACTTAGTTCCGACCCAAGCCCAAGCCCAACCGACCAACAGTCGTCTTCCTCTCTTCTTCTTCCTCAACAGCAGCTCCCTTCCACCACCAGCTCAAGTTGCCGGCCACCTCTCCTCACTTCCTCTTTCCAGCGGTTTTGCTCCTTGCGAAAAACCTCATCTTCCAATACCAACAAATACCCGATTCCCCTCACCTCCAAAACTCGACCCCAACCGCCATTAACATCCCCTCCGGAGCTTTCAATCAACACTCAAACCTCCACCACCACCAATCATCCATCAACCAACCCATAACACCATACAACAATTCAAATATACTATACCCATACAACAACAACATCACAATACAAAAAGTATACAGGACAGGATGATTGTTTGGGGCTCGCGCCTCCATTGACGCTCCTTCAAGCTTCAATGGCCCCATCCAATCGACTAACAACCAACGAATCCAAATCACAACCACAAGAATCCAAATAACAAGAAAATAATCATAACGATTTCTTTGTTTTGGCTTTAGCCGCCATTAACGAGTTCCAGAATTCGAGCAGTCCAACAGTTCAATTAATAATTTCAACAGTTTCAATAAAAACTAAAAGATATCGACATAAATAAATAAGTAGAACAAAAAAACTGACCGGAAACACTCGGCAGTAAATATTTTTATTCGTAGACGTAAAACTCTAGTTTTGATGAAAAAGAAAAAAAAACATAACTACTCACATGTAACGTCCGTATTTTTAAATACGTATTTTTCTATTTAATTAATTAATTAAATTATTTATTTTAAAAAATTCGTCGGACCGGACTCGGGATACGTGGGCCGGTTTTGGGCCCGAAGTCGGTGTTGGGCTTGGGTTTCGACCCAAGTATATAAACACATTTTTCTAGAAAATAGGGTTCCCGAGAATAGAATATTAAAAAAAAATGGAGGCGTAGAGAAGTCGGTTTGTCGAGTTGTTGAGGCTAGGAATTTTAATCGGGCTAGAGGATTCGTCCGAAGCCGCTATTGAAAGTAGCTAGTAGCTATTTGGCTATTTCACCGAGTTATAGTTTTCGTGATATGATAATCGCTTTAATGTTTCGCTTCTTTTCGCTCATTATATTGTTTTTCGTAGTGTCGATTAGTAGATTTAACTCTGTTGAGACTTCGGAACTTCGACATTTCACCGTCCGGGCGGATGGGCGTTAAAGCGCTTAAAGCCCCATTAGAGAAATCGTTATTTTCTTTGTTTTCTATGTGTATACTCTTGTTGATTTTACCGTGGTGGTTGTGGTTGTTTTAAACCGTTGATTGTCGGATGATTAGCCGTAGTGGGGGTTGGAGTATTGAGTATTGGAGTGTTGACTGACCGTTGGATGGGTTGTAGGGATGGCGGCGTCTTTGAGAATGGACGAATCAGGGGAAGCTCCATTAATGGCGCTAGAAATCGCCAAGAAAAGTATGAGGACCGTGATTGTTGTGTTTTTGTGTTGATTGATTGTTTGGGGTTTGATGTATGGGTGTGAGGGTGTTGAGCGAAGCGATTGGGGGAGCTTGAACCAAGCTTTAATGGAGATCGAAATCTTAGATCTAGGTTGAAGAAGAGTATTAAATCACTGATATTGGAGTTTTTGTTTTCATTAAAGTGGTGTGGGTTTCTATGAGGAGTCAAACCGCTAGGTTGAATTGGGTGGTCGTGTGGAGGCTTGTGGTGGCCGGATTTGGTGGTGGAAGAAGATTGAAGAAGATGAACAGTAATTTTCGGGTTGGGCTTGGGCTTGGGTCAAGACCAAGTGGGTCGGTTTTGCTTAGGCCCGATTCTAATTTCATTTGTTGGTTGGGCCCGATTTTGGTTGTTTTGTTTGGGCCCGATTTTTATTAAGTTTGGGACCAGTTCTAATATTAGCCTATGGTCCGTTACATTTGTATTTGTGGACCGGGTTTAACTTAATGTTGTTTGGGCCCGCTTTCTAATATTGCTTGGACCAAATCCGTTTTGACTTTACATGTTTAAACTTTAAACTAAGGTTTGGGCTTGGCGGTTGGTCCGAACCATGACCTTGGTCACGAGCCCACGAGCCATGCACTTTGTCCTTAGCCATGAACCATGGCTTATGACCGCCCCGCTGGTCGAACACCTAAAACGACAGTTGACTTTGACCGGGGCAGTTTGACTTTGACCGGGATAGTTTGACTTTGACTAGGGCCGGTTTGACTTTGACCATCGACCGCTTGACTTTGATTGGTTGACTTTGACCTTGACCATGGACGATTGACTTTGACCTTTGACCATGGACGGTTGACTTTCACCTTTGACTTTGGCGATGACAGTTTGACTTTGACCATGGCATGTTGAGTTTGACCTCGACCATGAGGTGTTGACCTTTGACCGTTGACCGATTGACCGTGGATGTTGACTTTTCCAGTTTTCATATGTTTGTTTATATGGATATATATAGTAATAAAATAATGCCGGATATTATATAACTTGGTTGGTAAATTATCTAATTTAGATTTGACGTGAGTAGTGTGTAAAGCATATTGGGCTTTGATTGTGATTTGGATGGATTGTTTAATTGTACTCACGCTTTATGTTGTATATTATATGGACATATGTAGTAATAAAATGCCGGTGGAAGCTTGTACAACTTTGGTTGTCATTATCTAATAAAGATTTGACATTGATATTGTGTATTTTTGACACGCGTGACGATATTGACATGTTAGGAGATATTATATTCCTAATACGCTATAATGTATGTGATACGTTGAAGCATTGTGACATGATATAATATGCTTAGGATAGTTGTATTAATGCAATATCTTGGAGAAATGTATATACACTCCATTATTTTATATGTGAAATGCTAATATAGCATTGGTGAATATTTGCCACCGGAGTGTGGTGTAGTCTGCAATAAGATATTGGCACGTGAAAGTATGAAATATGGTTATGAGATATATTGAGATATTTCTAGAGATTGTGGCTTAGTGCAATAAGGTAATTGACCGCGACGTGATATAATGGAATGTTTATGAGTCATTAATGTATGACACTAATAAATTACGAACGAAAAATCCTAGAACCCGACTACCACAACTCATGAGATTTGCTTTGTGTGGGCTTATGTGATATGATTGACCCATGTGTTGGGTGTATATATAAGATGTGATTGACCCATGTGTTGGGCAATCGTGAGTCGAATAGTGGCTTGATATATTCCGTTCGCAAAATAGAACGATGATGCGCAATATTTTTATGCGAATAGTGGCGGTCGCGGCTTACATAGATTTGGCTTCCGCGTGTGAGGATTTACGGTGTCGCGGCATCCCGCCCGAGGTGGTTACGCACGGAGTGACTCATTATGTAAGGGAGGCATGTGGATGTACATGTTCGGCGTTGGGTTTCGCGATTGTGGTAGCCAGGAAACTAGGTAAGACATAGATACGACGTGATTTTAGGGACACGCAGAAGAAAACCTTAATTAATATAATTATGGTAATATATTTGTTAATGATGTATCCGTAGATAGATGATTATATATAGTTTTGCGTAGGGTGGGTCAAATTAATTACTTGGGCAGAGATCCACTCCACTCGGATTGAAAGGGGAATGAGGTAATGCGATATAAATACGCTTGTTTGGTTATTTGTTTAGTTTAACCTAAGGCGCCTCGATGGAGGAACTACATGCCTTATTTATTATGTGTATAGTTTGTTGTGTGGTTAGTGGGAACTTAAGGCGCCTCAGTGGAGGAACTACCTGCCTAAATTATTATTCTTAAGGATGTTGTATTTGTCGTTGAAAGTTAAGGCGCCTCGGTGGAGGAACTAACTGCCTTGTGGATTGTGTATATATATGTATAAGTATATTTGTATTTTAGGGCTACTCACACCAAAGATTGTTTATAATGTCAACCGATTTGCATGTTTGTTTATCGGGTGTGTTCATTAAATGAACATAGTTGATAAGTCTTGACAGTTTTAGTGTTGAAGATGATCGGTTCTTGCTTGTAGTTTGCGTTAAGCGTTAATCTCTCGGATAAGTTTTGTTTTCCCTTGAGGTGATATAGATTTTCAGTTGAGATAAGGTTATTTGCATTTTCATTTGTAAATTGTTTTGGTAATGAAGATGACCGTTGTTTAAGTTAAAATTTTTATTGGTTTTATTATCCGCATATTTTAAAAAAGTTTTATGGGTTTTGGGAGTAGAGAGTCGTCCACACCTCGAGAGATCGAAGAGTCGGGGACAAATAATGTTTTTCCTGCAATCACCGAAATTAGGGTGTGACATCACATGTATTAAAAGCTCCACGAATCCCTCATAGTCCGAATCGTTGCGCTCCAACTCTCTAGCAAGCGAGTTTTCTTATCTCCGCCTCCATTTTATTTTATTTTTATCTAAAAACCCTATTCTCTAGAAAAATATGAATATATACCTGGGTTTGAAACCTAAGCCCAACACAGACTCCGGCCCAGAAATCAGGCTCACATATCCTAAATCCAATCCAACGAATTTTAAAATAAAAAACTTAATTAATTAATAAATAAATAAAAACATATTACAAATACGGGCGTTACACTTGGCCTGGTTGACCTGGGGTACAAAGGCCCTAAGTTTACTTGGAATAACAATAAGAAAGTGAAAAATAATATCCTAGAGAGACTGGATTAAGCCCTTGCTACCCCTGACTAGCTTGATCTTTTTCCTACTATGGTGGTTAAGAATGTAGCTAATGCTACCTCAGATCACCTCTCTTTGTTAATCAATCTTATTAAACCTGTGATAGAGAATGCAGATAGACATTTTAGATTTTGTGATATGTAGTTAAAAGATGAGTCCTGTAAACCTGTTATTGATAAGGCTTGGCATGCAGTCACTCATGACTTACCAGATTGGAATGTGATCCATAGTTAAGCATACTAAACAAAGTCTAAAAACTTGGAATAAAAAGGTGTTTGGTAATATTTTCTATAACATAAAAAAGGTTCAGAAAGACCTTGATAGGGTCTTACAACAACCTTTTAACCCTAATAATCATGAGAAAGCTAAGGTTCTAAAAACAAGTCTGTTTGATTGGTATGAGAAATAATAAGTCTTCTGGTAGCAGAAATCTAGTCAACACTAGATTAAAGATGGGGGGAGGAATACTAAATTCTTCCACTTGTCTACAGTCTACAGAAGAAGGAAAAATAATATTGATAAAATAAAAGATAATGAGGGCAACTGGAGGGAAGGAAGAAAGGAGGTGGGTCTAGCTGTTAAAGATTATTTTGAAGATATTTATGCTTCTGATAACCCTGTCAATAATGATAGTATTCTTAATTTGTTTACTGCTTGTCACACCCCAAATTTCGACAAAATCGGAAAACAATATTTGTTCCTGACTCTTCCATTTTCAAGGTGTGATGCACTCTCCACTTCCAAAAACCCATCATCTATTAAATTACGCAGATAATTCAAAACCAATAATTTTTTTAAATAAACAAAAGTCTTCTTCATTACCAAAAATTCACAAATATGATTAAGTTAAAAATCTCATTTTAACAACTCTTTAATTATAATTACAACTGAAAATACAAAACAACATTGCCTCAATTAAAATCTATTGCACCTTAAAGGAAAACCAAACATATCCTGAAATGCGACACTAACGGAAACCATAAGCATCAACCAAACTTCTTCCATACTAATCTTGTCAAGACTTATCAACTGGGTTCATTTAATGAACACACCCGATAAGCAAACATGCAAATCGGGTCAGCATTATAAACAATGCTGGTATGAGTAGCCCTAAAATACAAAATATACTTATACATATATATACACAATCCATAAGGCAGTTAGTTCCTCCACCGAGGCGCCTTAACTTCCAACGACTAATACAATATTCTTATTTACACTAATTAAGGCAGGTAGTTCCTCCACTGAGGAGCCTTAGCTTCCAATTCATTAATAGTAAGGCATTTAGTTCCTCCACCGAGGGGCCTTAGCTTCAAACCGTACTATATCAACTATATCTAATAATCAAATAATAAACATAAACTTACTCTTTACTTACACTGGTATAAGCCAAATCACAGAGTGGGTCACACCTGCATAACTAATCAATTCAACCCACCCATCTGCAAAACCTTGTGAATGCAACCTAAGTTACAATAGAACAAGCATATCATATACCTAATTCCAAACATCTCATTTGAACCAACAAGAACCATCTCAAAGACCAATTTCACAACCACCATAAATCATTTATTATCGATTTAACGTACGCTTCGATATATCGTCACAATTATTGTTTATAGTTTCTTCAAGTGTCTCTAGAATCACGTCGTCTCTATGTTTTACCTAGTTTCCTTGGCTACCACAATCGCTACCCAACGCCGAACATGTACATCCACATGCCTCCCCTCACATAATGAACCACTTCGTGCGTAGCTATCTTAAGCGGGATATCGCATACCAGGTAACGCTCACACGAAAGCCATTACGTGAGTACTGCCACTATTCAGCATAAAATATCGCGCGTCTCATTCTAATTTTGCGAATGGAATAATCAAGCCACTATTCGGCTATGCCAAAAAGGCCATTCAGATTCACTAAAACGCCAGAAGGGCCAATCAAATTACTTATGCTAGAAGGGCCATTCATATTCACTGAAACGCCAGAAGGGCCAATCATATCACATACGCCCATCACAAGGGCCAAATCACATGAGTTGTGATAGCTAGGTTCTAAGATTTTTGTTATGTAATTTATTCAGGTGTCATACATTCATATCTCATAATAGTTCTTGTTCTATCTCCTGCCAGTATACTTAATTGTATTGAAGCTCAACGTTTCTCGTTATAATAAAATCCACATTATCACATGCCAATACTATTCATTGCACGATATCCAAGCATCTCTATTTCAAATTTCAAAACTTATTATTTCACGTGTCAATCATATATGCACTATACCATATGGAATATCTCAAGCCTTCATAAATACTACAATTCATTTAAGTAGCAACTCGTAATAGTAATCAATCATGTAATGTATTCGTTCAATATATTTATGTGAACTCAATTCACCATCAAAGGCACACATTATTTCCATTTGTGCACAATATAAATAGTATATAAATAATCAAAATGTATGTCCATTCTACCAATGTCAAAATGAAATGACTTTAAAAAGAAAAAAACAACTCAGGTCCAAATATCACGCATAATTATTCGAGTCCAAATCACAAGTCAAGTCAAACTGATCAACTGTCAAAAATCCAATACTAAAGTCCATGAATCTAAGTCTGTATATAGTTTAATTCTCATAAAAAAACGTATATATCTAAGTCTTATAAGAATTTTCCCTCTTGTTATGTGCCAATCTTTATATGCTTTACACACTACTCACGTCAAATTTTAATTAGAAAATAACAAACAAGGTTATACAATTTTTGACAACATTTTATTATTACATTTGTCCATAAAATTAAATATATGAAAATTTGGAAAAAGTCAACATTCCACCGTCAATGGTCAACGATCAAAGTCAAAGTCAACACGTCATTTCCATGTTCAACAGGTTCATGGTCATAGCCATGGTTCATGGCTAAGGTCATAGTTCATGTCATGGCTAAGGTAAAAGTACATGGCTCATGGGCTCATGGCTAAGGTCATGGTTAAGGTCATGGTTCGGACCCAACTAGCCAAGCCTATGACTCAACTAAAGATTCAAATAATATTAGCTGGATCCAACATAAAAGCCAAACCAGAAACCGGCCCAACAATAAATTTAGCCCAACTAGAAATATCTAAAAGAAACAGATCCACTTAAAACAATAATGGCCCAAGCCCACAAAAATAAAAGAAAGCAGGCCCATGTAAACAAAATTAGAACTGGCCCCAACCAAAAATAGAACCGGCCCAACTCAAAACTAAAGATTTTGGCCCAAAGCCCAATCCCAACCAAAAGAACAGAACCGCTGGTTCTTCTTCTTCCTCACCAGCGCCTCCCACCACCGGCTTTGCCACCACCAACAAACCGTTCGGTTTTCACCCTCTACAAAAACCCCATATTTCTATACAATAAAAACTCGATTCCCTCACACTTCGAAAACTCAACCCCGACCGCCATTGACGCCTATTCCAAGCTCCCAACAGCCCCCACTCTCCAAACAACAACCAAGCATTCATCCCTAACTCCTCCGACATCAACCAACAACCCATCAAACTGACAAACTCCAAAAATCAAAATGACAAGAGTTCAAACAACATTAGGACAGGTGACGCCATTAACGCCTCCTTCAAAGCTTCACCGCCCCACTCTCCAACACTCCATCACCCCACGACCACCAAACATAAATCAACCAACAACCAACACATAATACAAAAATAACAGTTCAAAAGAAAAATCCACACCACCACAGTATCACAATTCAAAAGTATAAAGGAGGGGGCGGTGTTTGGGGATCGCGCCTCCATGAATAACCACTAAAGAGTTTCGGCAGTCCTACAATCTAACCAGTTTTAAACACTAACGAGAAGAATAATAACTTAAGAGAATGAGCAGAAAGTGAACGAAATATTTTACTATAGGAAAGTTATCTCTGTATATAGGCATCACATGAAAACTAAACTACTCACCTTAATTAAAAGCTCCACGAATCCCTCATAGTCCAAATCGTCGCGCTCCAACTCTTTAGCAAGTGAGCTTTCTTATCTCCATCTCCATTTTATTTTATTTTAACCCAAAAACCCTATTCTCTAGAAAAATATGAATATATACTTGGGTTTGAAATCTAAACCCAACACAGACTCGGGCCCAAAAATCAGGCCCACATATCCCAAATCCAATCTAACAAATTTTAAATAAATAAATAAATACATATTATAAATACGGGCGTTACACTGCTTGTATCACTAATAGAGAAAATGAGATTTTTATTGCTTGCCCCCTCTGGGGATGATATTTGACATGTTGTAAGGAAGATGGGATCCCTTAAGGCCCCTGGCCCTGATGGATTCTAAGGCACTTTCTATCAACAGTGCTGGGATGTGGTTGGTCCATTTATTATTAATTGTGTTAGAAATTTCTTTATTCAAGATGCATGAACCCTAGCTTTAATGAAACATTTATAGCTTTAATACCTAAGATTTCCAATCCATATCATATGTCTAAGTTCAGACCTATTAGTTTATGCAATTTTTGTTATAAGATTATTCCTAAAATTCTTACTAATAGGCTCAAAGCTCATATCAATAAGATTGTTTCTCTTTTTCAAGGAGCTTTTATAAAAGGTAGAAATATAGGAGATAATATAGGTCTAGTTAGTGAGATTTTTCATAATATGAAACATATAAAACCAAAAAGGTTTTGTAGCTCTTAAGATGGATATGACAAAAGCTTATGATAGAGTTGAGTGGTCCTTTATAGATAACATATTTAAAAAGCTTGGGTTCAATGATAAGTGGAAACTCTTCATCTCCCAATGTCTTTCTATTGTTTTCTTTAGAGTGTTACTTAATGGTTCACCCCTTGAAAAGTTTATTCTTGAAAGCAGTCTGAGACAGGACAAGGAGATCCTCTCTCCCCATACTTTGTTATATATCCTTGTATCTGAAGTTTTATCCACAATGATAGCCAAGGCTGAGAACAAAGGGGATATCCATAGCATTAAAATCAGGAGAAATGCCACTCCCCCTTCCTCCCCCTATTACCCATCTCATGTATGCTGATGATCTCATCTTGATCACGTACTAAAGGAAACCTTGTTGAAAGTGGACAGCTCAAGAGTATTCTTGAGGACTACTGTCAAGCTTCAAGACAAAAGATTAATTATGGTAAGTCTAGTATATTTTGTAGCAAGAACATACATAATATACACAAAAAAATTTTGAAAAAATTCTAGAAAGTGATTTTTTCATAAAAAAATATAATATTTGGGTGTCCCTATTGTTTTATCATATTTAAAAAAAAGACTTTGATTACTTAGTGGATAAAGTTCATGGTAAGATTAAAGGTGGAGAGCAAAAGTCCTAGCATAAGTTGGAATGACTACACTTATCCAAGCTGTGGCTCAGGCCACACCTTTATATGCCATGTCCACTTATAAGTTGCCAAGATCAATCTGAAAAAAAATGGATAAAGCTTGCAGACACTTCTGGTGGCATGACACAGAAAATAGCAAAAGCATCCACACTATTGGGTGGGATGACATATGCAAACCTAAGGCCTTGGGAGGCCTAGTGTCACACCCCGAATTTCGACAGAATTCGAAAAAATAATATTTGTTCCGACTCTTCGATCTTCGAGGTATGACGCACTCTTAACTCCCAAAAACCCATAAACAGTTTAAATATGCGGATAATTAAAAACCAATAAAAATTTTAACTTAAACAAAAGTCCTCTTCATTACAAAAATTTACAAATAAGATTAGGTTACAAATCTCTTTTCAATAACTCTTTATTTAAAATTACAAATGAAAATACAAATAACATTGTCTCAACTGAAAATCTATATCACCTCAAGGGAAAACAAAACCTATCTTGAATGCGATGCTAATGCAAACCACAAGCAGCAACCAACCTTCTTCAACATGAAACCTGTCAAGACTTATCAACTATGTTCATTTAATGAACACACCCGATAAGCAAACATACAAATCAGGTCAGCATTATAAAAATGCTGGTGTAAGTAGCTCTAAAATACAACATATATTTATGCACATACATACACAATCCATAAGGCAGTTAGTTCCTCCACCGAGGCGCCTTAACTTCCAACAACTAATACAATATTCTTAATTACAATAAGTAAGGCAGGTAGTTCCTCCACTTTTTTTTTGCACACAAGTAAGGAAATTTATTAAAGAAGGAATTGTCAAAGACAATACAAGTTACATACTGTATCAACCAAAACGATAATATGTCCTAAAGGGACATTCTATCTTAGAGACAAAGTCTAGTCTACTAGAGTACCATACTGAAGTATCCTTCAATAAAGTGGATCCTTTCCTTGCTGCTGCATCCGCGCTAAAGTTGCATTCTCTCCAGACATGTGATAGCTTCCAGTGTTGTAAACGGGCAATTGCTCGCTTCCATCTCGCTCGAAACCTCCATGGGATTGCTTCACCATTGAATGCTTTTACAGCAGATTCTGAGTCGGCTTCAATCCATATGCAACCCCAATCCATCTCCACCGCTTTCGATTTGCCATGACTATGGCATTGCATTCGCATGATAGTCGCTTCACCTGCCCGCCCCACCCACAGCGGACCCCAACCACAGCTAACTCCTTATTCCGCATACCATACCAGCCCCCCCTTACTAGGAACTCCCAGGCAGATCCATCGGTGTTGTATTTGATGACATTGCCCACTGGAGCGACCCAGTGCACTTCTTGGATCAACTGTGCTGGTGCGCTTTTCACATGTACGTCCAGCCTATCAAGAATGCGAAATTCTTGCATGTCATTGCGTTTTCTGCCTTGTGACAGCCAGCCCGAAACCTTGATCCCTTCAAAGACTTCTCTCAGTATGAAAACTCAAAGCGGATAGGTATGTCCTCGAAGTGCTCTCGGTTCCGAGTTTTCCATACCTGCACCATAATGTGGACAATGGCCGCGTTCCACAAGTCTTGAACGATAGAGCTTCTCCCTTTTGCTATTCTATGTAAAGCTTTAAAGCTATGATCCCGAATATTCAGTTCGAACAAGTCTGCTGCCCATGCCCAAATTTCTCGAGCCTTGCTGCAGTCCCATAACATGTCTTTGGCGTTTTCCTTTGTCTTGATGGCGAAGTGACATCGCGGAAGCAAGATTTACCCCTACCTTTTTCACCCCGTCATCTGTTGGTACCGCCAGGTAAAAGCTTCCATACAATACAAGCCGCTGCGGGGGTGTAAATGCACCTTTTCCCAAAACTTCCTATGCCAGAGATCTTGTTCTTCTTCCGCCTAATAGCTTCAAACGCTGGATTTGAGCGAAAGTTCCATCTATTTCTGGTTTCCAAATACGAATATCCTCTTCCCCACTAGGTTGTGGGATGGAAGACAAGTTTATGCCCAGACGAGTGAATACTTCAACTACTGCCTCTGGGAACTTCCATTTATTGTCTTCTATAACATCTGCGACCTTTGCCTTGAAACCAAACCAGTTCACCTCGGGGAGCAGCCCCATGACCGATTGCCCTGCCCAATTATCTCTCCATAGATCCACCTTGTCGCCTTTGCCGATGATCCATCCAGTGAAATGTTTTACTTCCTGCAGAGCACCCCGAAGGCCTGGCCAAACCGATGATGGCTTGTGATAAGTGAGGTAGCTTCCATCCTTTTTAGTGAATTTTCTGTTCATGAAGGTACTCCAATCATTTTGTTTATTTAAGAAGCACCATGCTAACTTGATGAGTAGCGCCTTGTTCAGCTCCTCCAACCTTCGTATTCCAATCCCCCCTTCATCCTTGGGTTTACAAACACTTTCCCACTTAAGAGTGATCATTCGTCTTTTCGTAGGATCCCCTGACCATATAAAATTCCTTATGGCCGCTTCTCCGTCCTTGATGCTTTTCTTGGGCCATTTATACACCGACATGTTGTGTATCGGTATACTTGAGAGGATAGCCTGTGCCATGATCACTCTCCCTTGAAAAGATAACAACCTATCTGCCCACCCAGAAGCTTTCCTTTTGATTCTATCAACTAGAGGTTGGATACATCTACTTGTAACTCTGCCTTTAAAAAGTGGAACTCCAAGATAAAGCTCCGGGAGCTCTCCTTCTTTGATATCCAAGAGCTCCTCTACTTTCCTTTTCTTAACACCTGTCATATTCCCTAGAAATATTTTGCTTTTCGCGGTGCTAAAGAATTGTCCCGCTGCTTGCTGATACTCTGAAAGTGCCACCTTCAGTCTTCTGAGCCCTCGGATGTCACCATTTGCAAACAGAAAGAGATCGTCTACAAAAAGAAGATGAGTAGGCCCAGGAGTATCTCCGATGGTCACCATTTGCTTCATGAGGCCCACCTGAAAATAGTGGTTTATTCTCCTACTGAGAACATCTTCCGCCAAGTTGAAAAGGAACGGGGACGGGGGTCCCCCCTGCCTCAACCCTCTTCCAGCCACAAAGAACCCACATGGTCCTCCATTTATCATAACCGATAGCTTTGCACTGCTGAGAATTGTCTCAATCCAATCACACCACTTTTTGGAGAAGCCAAATCTCTTCATAACCTCGGCAAGGAACTCCTAGCTAAGAGTGTCGAACGCCTGCGCTATGTCCAGCTTCAGCCCAATGTTACCCCCCCTTCGATGGTGCTCAAGCTCATTCATCATTTCTGACGCTAAACAGATGCCCGTGGAGCTATTCTTGCCTTTGATAAAGCCGAGCTGTTCACAACTGATCAACTTGGTTGCCATTAGATTAACCCTTATAGACAAGATTTTTGTAATAATCTTAAAAAGGAAATTACTCAAACATAATGGTCTATAATGATTTACAGCTTTGGCATTAGTTACCTTTGGTAGGAGCACCAAAAAATTTGAGTTCATACCCTGCGGCAGCTTGTTGTCTTTGAAGAAAGAGATAATGGCTTTGCTGACATCCAGTCCCACTATATCCCAAAAAGTTTGGTAAAATGCACCTTGAAATCCATCCGGACCTGGTGAGCTATTAGCGTCCATGTTAAACACAGCATGCTTGATCTCTGTGAAGGTAGGGATTTCTGAGAGATTTGCATTATCCTCGTCAGTCACAAGCTTCGATATGAGTTCCATCAGTCCAACATTGGGTATGACTGTTTGCGGCTTGTACTTGGCTTCAAACACTGAGTCGATGTGCTGCTTGATGTCTTGTTGCTGCTTAAGGATGGTTCCATCGCCTTTCTGAATTTCCAGGATCAAGGCTTTATTCATTCGCAGCTTGTGAAGAGCATGGAAGTAAGCTGTGTTCCTGTCCCCTTCAAAGGCCTCACTAACTCTAGCTTTTTGTCGCCATTGTGCTGCTTCTGTGTCCAAAATGCCATTTAGTTCCTCTTCTTTATTCCGTTCCCTTTCTTGTAGCTGGACATTAAAAGAGTCCTCCTCTTGCTCCTTCATTATCCTTTCCAGATCCTCTGTCACTCTCTTTTTCTTTTTGCTCAAATCCCCGAAAGTTTCCCAGCTCCATGTTTTTAGAGCTTCCTTCAACCTTTTGAGTTTTTTCATGACTTTTCTTATAGGCACATCCTCGAGGCGTTCTTCCCAGCTCTGTTTGACGACCTCTTTGAGACTCTCATGCTTTATCCAGTGCTTCTTGAACCTGAAAGGAATATTGTGAGGCTTAGGAATAGCGGTGAACCATCCTACAATAGGGGAGTGATCCGAAATCCTCCGTTGTAGGATCTTGCTTCGCCATTCTGTGGTTGCATCTATCCATTTCTGATTAACCAAAATGCAATCAATTTTCTGTACCATTCTTTTATCTCCGTGTCTTTTGTTTGACCATGAAAACTTGAAGCCGAGACTTCTAGTATCTATAAGCGCATTCCCATTTATAAACTCAACAAACTCATTTACTGCTGTTTGACAAGGAAACCTTCCCCCTTTTCTTTCTTCATTCGAAGTAACCACATTAAAGTCCCCTGCCACTGCCCAAGCTTCCGCATTCAAACCCAAAACAAACTCATCCCATAGTGCTTTCGTCTTTGCACATAAGCTGATCCGGCATGAACCAAATATATATAAGGAGGTCACCAGTTTTAATAGAAATATGCTGATGCGACATATCAACCAGATTTATTACAATTCCCTTCCTCCAAAAAACCATATATTCCCTATCCTATTGGGAATATTATTATGTACAAAGTCCTCATTGAACCCCAACCTGCAAAGAAACTCAGGCGTCCTAGAAGGCGGAGACATGAGAGGTTCTGCCAGACATATAATGTCTGGTTTATGACTGGCTATGACATCCTTTAGGTAAGTGATTGATTTTTCCTGTTTCACTCCCCTGATGTTCCAATAGCTTATATTCATTGTTGAGGGATGGAGGCTAGTCTGGCCCTTGTAGATGGATCCACTTGGACTTTGTTTCCTTCTTCTTTTGTGTCCTCCATGTTCCTTCTTTCTCAGCTCTCTCGGCTTCTTCTGCCTCCTTAGCCATGTCACGCCCAACAGACGCCAATAGCGAAGTCCTTTCGAGAGTATTTGTGGGTGATTTGAGTGACGCCGATGGGGTCGGGTCATCATACCAATTGTAGCGAGTGGGCATCGTCATATGAGCTTATCCCACATCCAGTGTGCTCACCTTCTTGAAGATTGCCCCCGACTTGGTTATAACACCCCGTGTTTTTATACGTATTTTTATATTTATTAATTAATTAAATTATTTATTTTCAAAATTCTCCGGATTGGGACTCGGGATTGGGGCTTGGTTTTGGGCCAGTCGGTGTTGGGCTTGGGTTTCGGACCCAAGTATATAAACACATTGTTCTAGAGAATAGGGTTTGAGAAGAGAAAAAAATATAAAAATGGAGGCACTGAAAAGAAACCGGGTTTCTTTGGAGGTGGAGCCGATTGATTCGGGCTAGGAAAAGTTTTATTCTTCATCTAGCTGGTTTCGAAGATAAAAGGTGAGTAGATTTTTTATGTTTTGTTGATTTCGTTTACTGTAGATCGTTACATCTTTTCACTTTCTCATATGCTCTTTTAGTGTATCTTTGCGATATTGTCACATGATAAATTTTATATGGTTTAACCATCAAGTATCGTTGGTTCGAGATTGTCGACATTGTCGATAAAAATCTGCTCCAATCCTTTGAAATAAAACGAATACATAATTTGTTTATCATTACCGTAAGTGGAACTAGATAAGTATCTATCGTTTCTTTGATTGGTATTGACGGCAATTTGTTGGTGTCGTGCGATTGGACTGTCGAAGCTCTGTCACAGACGTTAATGGCAGCACACCCAGACGTCCTATTAATTGTTTTGTTTGACTGATTGTTTTGCTAAAATTATGATTATGCTTTGTTAGTTAGTGTTGATGTCGGGTTTGGTTGTTTGAGTGTGGTGGAAGCTTGCACCGGCGTTAATGGAGGCCGCATGACGACATAGAAATTCCCAAAGATTTTGAATCTTTAAATGTTATGATGTGGTGGTTATGGGTTAGGTTATGTTTGTTGGCTAATGTAGTGTGTGTGAGGGCTTCGAATGGTGGTGGTGGGAGCTTGAAACAGTTGTTAATGGCGGATTGAACCGATCTAGTTTTGATGATGAAGTTATCGATTTAGTGGAATTGAGCTTTTGCTTTTTATTAATGTTATATGGTTTTAACAAGGGTTCAAACCCTGGGATGAGGGGTGGAAGAAGATCGAATTTGGTGGCGAAATGGTGGTGGTGGTAACTTCCTGATGAACAAGAGATTTCGAAGTTTGGGCTTGGGCCGAAAAATCGTGGGCTTATGGGCTTTAGTTAGATTTTCAAATTTGGATTTTTGTATTAGACTTTGGGCTTAGACTTTGGGCCTTTGGGTTAGAAGAGTTGTGGACTCTGACTTTGACTGATTGACTTGAGTGGACTCGACTTTGACTCGATGACCAGAGTGGACTTTGACTTTGACTTTGACCAGGGTTGACTTTGACCGCTTGACCCGAAAATTTGACTTTTTCCTAAAATTATGATTTGGTCTAATAGGATAAGTCTAGGACTATTAACGTGCTTGGTTTTAGGCTAAGACCTTTATATATATATACGTGTATGCGTGTATTAACTAATATGTGATTGTCCCAAGATTTTATGATATACAACGTTATGATACTTATACATTCATGAAATTAATAACGCCGTAAACAAAAAAAAAAACGTGAATAAAGATATTTCTTCGTTCTCTCCAAATAATACATGAAATAAAGTTCAATAATGCGTAAACAAAATTACCCCTCTTTTAGAACTCTCCACTAAAATTTCATAATTGAGTTTTACGATTTGATGTCATATGTTAGGTGGGCATTTATTGAATGTGTCATAAATGGCCCGTTAGCGTTATATAGGGTATTCATTGAATGTGCCATGAATGACCCGGTATTCATTGAATGTGCCATGAATGACCAGATTGTTTGGATCCTCCAGAGAGGAACTAAGGTATTCGGCCTTAGGGAGTTAGTTGTATTCTTTGATTATCACAGTGTTTGGGTTACTTTTGAATACATAGGATATCTACATATGTTATATGAAAGTTCTAACTTTCTTTTGCGCCCTTAATAACATTTTGTGCGTGGACGCCGGTCCTACCTTTATACCTGAATATCGGTAAGTTTTAATTCCGGTATTTAGATATTAACAATCCAGATATTAGAATGAGTTAAGATAATAGAAGTTTTGCTTGGGAAGAACTATGCGGTTGAGATAATGGAACTTGCCTTCCAAACCGAGAATGATTAGGTTATGATAAAGTTAAAGTGTTAGTTGGATAAGAAAAGTTTTGAAATGGTTTTATGTGGTTAATCTACTCATACCAAAGAAATTCCATTTTTTCCATGTTTGCTTTGTTTTGGCAACGGGTGTGTTCTTAGGAACATAGGTGGAAAGCGCAATGGAACCAACCGCGTGTGATTGGATTCTTGCCCGAGCAAATCCGGGAGTTTATTCTATTAGGTCCGCTTTTTTTTTTTAAGTATGTAATAACGTAGTTTCCTTTTCATATGGAATGAGAATACACGATGTTGAGGACACGTTATTCTTAGAATTTTATATTTATGATTTTTGAATGGAAGAGATTTTTGGAGATTATTTTTGTTGTTAAGATTCTTTATGATGTGAGTTTTAGGTTTTGACACATGTGTTGTATCCACCCGCCATAGCCCGGATTTTTAGACAATTGAACCAAGTGATGTTTGAGATATTTATATTTCAAATATTCATTTTTTTTAATTGTTTAGAAAATCGGGCTGTGACATTGGTCTTCTACTCTTTCGGAGACAATAGCTTGATCACTAATAGTAACTGCCACTATTGACGTCCTAACATTCTCCATCGAGCCAAAAGAGTTCCGTGATTTCGATTAGGAACAAATCCCCATTCCTTCCCCTTTACCTCCATCTCAACCGTTCGAGTGATCTCTTCTAGTTCAAATAGAGTCCCCGAAAAGATTTCCCGGCCGCCAAGCGTAAGCCTCATCAAATTCCCAAGGGCATCCTTAGTGCCACTCACTCTTGCATTCGGGGCTTGTGTAGTAGTATTCTTCTTCCTTCTATTTCTTTTGTATTTTTTCCTCTGCCATGCCGGTTGATCAATCTCTGCTGCTTCCTTGCCTTTATTACTCTCAGGCAATTGATCATCTGGCTTGCATGCAAAGATTCCCCGACTATGTTTTCTCCACCCCCTTATCCTTCTCATCACCGTGCATTCCGCTATGATATGTCCTACTACTTTGCAGTGAGGGCAGAATTTCGGCAATTTCTCCACTTCCACCTCCTGGAAGAAAGATTTTCCTTCCCCCTCCTCCACTAATATTTTTCCAAGGATAGGCTTGGCGAGATCGATTTCCACCAAAACTAACGCAAAGAAATCGAAGTCTCGGTTTAGCGTATGCTTGTCAACACCTACTGGGTTCCCAAGACCTCTTGCTAATGGACATCAAAATTTCATAGTCCCAATATTGTTGTCCAAGCTTTGGGAATTTCACCCAAACTGCTGCTGTGGAGGTTCGATGTACTGCTGGATCAAAATCAGGCGTCCATTTCGAAAGTCGCAGAATTTGGTTGCCAAACTTCCAGGGGCCTCCACCCCAAATTTTTTTCATGTCATCTTCACATGGTAGGCGTATCATGAAGAACCCCTTGCCTAAAGGAACGATTTTCCAATCCCCTTGCGGTTGCCATTTCTCTTGAGCTATTGTTTTCACTTCCTCTAGCTTTATTTTCTAGAACTCTAACCTTCCTATCAAGCAGAATTTGCAGTAAAGCAATCCTCTTTCAACTGCTTTTTGTGGTAGTCTAATGGAAGGAATGTTTCCTTTCATCTCTGGGACTGGAAAGTCAGCTACGTTTAGCTGTTGGGGTTGAGCACTTCTAACTTTATCTGCAAAAGAAGCTTTGGAAGCCCCGGTCCCATCTTTCACTATATCTGGATTTTCATGTACCATACTGGGACTTGTCTCACCAGTAACAGAGGATGGATTCTCAAGAGCATAAAGATCCATGCTTGGTTGGTTCCCTTTCTAAACTCACACTGTCAGCAATGGAGGATTTTACCAGAAAAGGAAATAACCAAGAAGCTAGAAACGGATAATGAAACCCAACCTAAAGTTTTTTTCTATTCTAGGAAAAAAGAAAGCACTGGATCACTGGAGTAGTTTAAGTTATATCACAGCAATTCCCCCCTAAGAGTGTCCCCATTAGAGATCCTCCGATGTTACATCCACTTCCGGTAGTTCCTCCACTGAGGCGCCTTAACTTCCCACTAACCACACAACAAACCATACGCATAATAAAAAGGCATTTAGTTCCTCCACGAGGCGCCTTAGGTTCTAACTAAACTAATAACCAGTCAAACATATTCTATACTTACCGCATTTCATGCTCAATTACAGAGTGGGTCGTCTCTGCACAAATAATTAATTTGACCTACCTTTCTACAAAACCATATACAATCATCTATCTAAAGATATATCATTAACCAACATATTACCATAATTATATTAATTAAGGCTTTCTTTGCGTGTCCCCTAAAATCACGCCATATCTATGTCTTACCTAGTTTCCCGGCTACCACAATCGCTTCCCAACCGAACATGTACATCCACATGCCTCCCTCACATAATGAACCACTCCGCGGCGTAACTACCACCGGCGGGATGCCGCACACCAAGTAACCCTCACACGAAAGCCATTATGTAAGTACGCGCCATTATTCGGCATAAAACATCGCGCATCTCATTCTAATTTTGCGAACGGAATAATCAAGCCACTATTCGGCTACGCTAGAAGGGCCATTCAGATTCACTGAAATGTCAGAAGGGCCAATCATATTACTTTTCTCCGGCCATTCAGATTCATCAAACCGAAGGCCAATCATATCACTTACGCCCATCACAAAGGCAAATCACATGAGTTGTGGTAGCTAGGTTCTAGGATTTTCGTTACGTAATTCATTCAAGTGTCATACTTTTACATCTTAGAATAATTCTTATTCTATCCCATGCCAGTATACTTAATTGTACTGAAGCTCAACGTTTCTCGTTATAATACAATCCACACTATCACATGCCAATACTATTCATTGCACGATATCCAAATATCTCTATATCAAATCTCGAAACTTATTATTTCACGTGCCAATTATATATTGCACTACACCATATGGAATATCTCAGCCTTCATACATACTACAATTCATTTAAGTAACAACTCATAGTAATAATCAATCATGAAATCTATTCGTTCAATATATTTATGTGAACCCAAGTCACCCTCAAAGGCACGCATTATTATTCGAATCCAAATCACTAGTCAGGTTAAACTGATCAACCATCAAAAAGCCCAAAACTAAAGTCCATGAATCTAAGTCTATGTGTAGTTTAATTCTCATAAAAATGTATATATCTAAGTCTTATAAGAATTCCCCCCTTGTTACGTGCCAATATTTATATGTTTTCCACACTACTTACGTCAAATCTTAATTAGATAATGACAAACAAAGTTATACAATTTCCGACAATATTTTATTACTACATTTGTCCATATTCTTAAATATGTGAAAATCTGAAAAAAGTCAACATTCCACAGTCAACGGTCAACTGTCAAGGGTCAACGGTCAAAGTCAAAGTCAAAGTCAACACATCATTTCCATGTTCAACAAGTTCATGGTCATAGCCATGGTTCATGGCTAAGGTCAAAGGTGCATGGCTCATGGGCTCATGACTAAGGAAGCGGTTCGGACCCAACTAGCCAAGCCCAAACCCCAAACCTTAGAACCCAAAAGTCTAAATGTGGAAAGACCTATTTGGATATCTATTAAGTCCTATGGACTGGCCCCAAACAATATTAGAAATTGGCCCCAAACACTTAAACTAACTAGCCCAACAACTTAAACTAATGTGGACCGGCCCAAACAAAACAATCTAATGTTGGCCCAAACAACTAAAACAAAACCGGGCCCAAACAACTAAAAACTAAAGTCCAAAAATTGAAACCGGCCCAAGGCCCAAATTTCATCTTCCTCGACTCCAAAGAAATTTTTTAATCGGCCACCACCAATTCCGATCGCCACCACTCCCAACATACTTTCGAAATGAAGAGGGTAAAACCCCTACCACTTTAATAAACGCGAAATCCTCAATTCTTGAATTCAACATCTTCAACCAAAACTAGATCTCGAGACAAATTTTTAAAAATATTTTATTAAAAGCTTCTTCAAGCTTCAATCTTACCCCTTACCAGCACCCATTCAACCATTAATAACCAAACATCAACCCCTTACTACCACCAATCTTCAATGAACACCAAAAACAACACTAACAGTATAATACATATTACTGGCGATTTTTCTTAGTGCCGTCATTAATGAACATAAAGGGGGTTCAACAGCTCTTCCCCACTCTCCAGCACCCATACAAACATCCCTAACCAACCTCAAACCAACAAATCTAACCTCACCACAAAAAGTTCAAACAAATCAAACGCCATTAACGTTGGTTCTTGGGTGACACCATTTATGCCTGTCGAAGCTTCAAGCTTCCAACAGTACCCAAATCTCAATCCCGACGTCCCCCGACATCAACCAAATCGAAATAAAATCAACCCACACAATAACAGTATAGCAGTTTCAAACCACATACAGGACAAACGTTGGTTTGGCTCGCGCCGCCATTGACACTCTTTCGAGCTTCAACATCCCCTTTCCCCGAGTTTCAATAGTGCTACCATTAACAAGTTTTAACAATGACATTAACAATAATAATGACGACAAAAGAATGCACAGAAATCATGAACGGAAAACCTTGGACAATAAAATTAGACCGTGAAATATAAAACTAATCTACTCACCTTAATTAACAACTCGACGAATTCCTCCTAGTCCGAGTCGTCACGCCAACGAGCAAACAAGCCGCCTCCATTTTTATTATTTTATTATCTTAGAACCCTATTCTCCAGAACAATATGAATATATATCTGGGTTTGAAACCTAAGCCCAATACAGACTCGGGACCAGAAACCAGGCCCACATATCCCAAATCCAATCTAGCGAATTTTAAATAAATAATTAAATTAATTAATTAATTAATAAATATGTATTTTAAATACGGGCGTTACACCTAGGGCTAAGGAAGTTTGGTGATATGAATAAGTTTATGCTAGCTAAGTTGGCTTGGAAGGCTATTACTGATACTTTTTCCATTTGGGCTAAAACTTTAAAGGCCACTTATGGAAAGACTTGGTTCAACATAAAATTTAACCCTCCATCTAAGGCCTCTTGGTTTTGGAAATGTGTCCATATAACAGCTAGAGATATTCTTCCAGGGATAATTTGGAGCATTGGGAGGGGAGAAAAGGTTAATGTGTTGAAACAACCTTGGATCCTCCTTAATAGTGCTCCAATTACTCTCAAGGATATTGGACCAGATAGACTAGAACTTGAAGACCTCAAAGTGGGGGACTTGATGTTTTCTCACCTGATATAGCAAAATTGGTAAATCAAGTTGTTATTAGACCAACTACTACAGCTAATGGTAAAATAAGATGGGTAGGAACTAGGAATGGTGTACTATATGTTAAATCTGCATACTAATTTCTGAAAAAAGAGGAATGACAAGGGTGCACTTCTTCCTTTAATAATAAAACTATAAAAACCCTATGGAAAACTTAGATAACAGCTAGTAACCAGCTTATGCTGCGGAAGATGTACATGAACATACTCCCTATAGGAGATCTGCTATCAAGGAAAAATATATAAGGGGAGTACACTTGCCCTTTTTGTTGGCTGGAACAAGAAGAACCCATACACATTTTCTTCAAGTGTGGATGGATACAACCAATTTGGTTTGCTTCTGATTTGGGAGGTAGAGTGGAGGAGATGGCAGACAAGTCCATAAAGGAGTGGTTGGACATGTTCCTGGAATGGATCAAGGCCAAAGATACTAGAATAGCAGAAAAAGGAGTGCTAGCAGCTATTATCCTACAAGAAATATGGGAGATGAGGAACAAAGCAAAATTTGAAGGCAAAGCCCCTAACAGGGATAGCCTCATCAGGAGAGCTTATGCGAAATGGAACAGCTGCATCCATAGTACAAAATATCACGATTTGTATCGAGATCTCAGCAAAAAATATGAATATATCAAGGATATGATTTCGATATTTTCTTTTGCAAAAACTGCAAATATATTCGATATATATTTAAATATCGCGATATTTCATCGATATATCGATACGTTCAAAATATCGTGATATATATACTATCTTTTGTCTTTCTCTCTCATTTTGACTTTTCTTCAAGATACAAACAATGGTTGCCTTCTTCAATAGACTTCAAAAAGAGTCAAAATATGCAAAATTTGCTCATCTCTTAAAGCCTTTTTAGAGAGGAAGAACTAAGAAAGGAGGTTTGAGTCTTCTAATCTCTTATATCATGTGAATATATAAGATTTGATGTTGATGAACTCCATCTTCTCAATCTCATCTATCTTATTGTCATATTTTTTTATCCAAATTTTTTGATTCAATCAAACTATTGTTTGTTTTTATTTTTCGGACCAATCTTTTTTAAAAACATTTGAATTTAGATTCAATCAAATATAATCTTTGTATATGTATAGAGAATACCAATTATCAAAAAAAAAATCGGTAAATCCAATTTCGTTTCCTTCTTTTAGTTTTTGTTTTCCTTTTATTCTTTTAGTTTCTTGTTATGAATTAATCTAAAAAAATTAAGAAGGAAATTAAGAATCTTTTGGTTCAATTTAATTATAACAAATTTATTATTGAAAATAAAGAGGAAAATTTCAAAAAACAATAACAGATCTTTTATTTCCAAATAAATCATTCTTAACAAAATTAAGGATCATTGATTGTAGATATGAAATTAAGAAATATTTTATTAATAAAGTGTATTGTTTCAAAGAAATATTTCCAAAAAATTTCTTTTCCTTTTTATTCTTGATTATTTAACTGAAATATCTCTAAAAATTTGGTTTATCATCAATATTTGACGTTATATCATAATGTATCGTGGATTTTCACAAATACACCAATGTATAATATCGACACATAAAGTGATATTTCAATGATATATATCGAGATTTTGATGGTGGATTGTCACGCCCCGAGACCCATCACACATCCCGAGGACGTGGAGATGAATCTCGAAGTAGTCACTATCACAATTCTATTGAAATTTCGGAGGAGTTTTTTTTGTTTAATCAACATTTCGTATACTTAAAACCTGTCATAACCTGGAATCATATACTACATCCTTCCAACAACCATATCTATATTAAACCAACTTTATACACAACAGTGATGTATATATATATATATTCACAAAATGTTTAAGTGTAACTGTTACTCAATTACATCGAGTATTACATCAAAATGAACTGAGCTCTCTCTATACAACCAAAAATGAACTATACTCTCTCTATACAACAAAATGAGCTAGATTCGCCCTATACAACAAAATAACTTGACTCTGTCCCTCATCAAGCATAAGGAAAACCACCCAAATCCCCAGAACCATCATCACTAGTGGTAGGGATAGTCTCCTCCGCAACTGGTTCGATTGAAAATATCAATGTAGGATGAGCAAAACAACTATGCCCAGTAGAAACGCACATAACCAATAAATAGTCTACTTATATCAAACCATTTAAAACATGCAGGGTTTCCATAATAATATCAAAATATCGCGGACTATATAATACATCACTAACTAGCGAAATCATTTTTCGCATGCTTCTTTAATATTCAAAATAGAGTTTTCACAATCATCATACAACTATTGTGGGTCGCCGTGATCCTATTAGAATGGTGAGGGTACGACCGGTTCCAGATTGATCCTCGTGCATATCTCGGTTTAGTACTCCCAGTGTGAACCATGCACCGTTGTTTTCCCCGATTTTATTGGCGGAGCTGAAATGTCGTTGTTGTGTTAATTACAAAAACCCAAAGCTTTTAGGGCTCGGTGGGGCCTGTGACCACGACCCCCATACGAAAATCCTGTCCTAAACTTATGGTGGTCAACCGTTCGACGACTGCATACTACTCAGGATCCCGATACACGTCCAGGAGTGGACTAAACTTTCACTCCTCGCGTCTAAACCTCATCGAGGTAACATGTAACCTTACACAAGCTAAGCACCATACAGCGTGACACGTACAAGCATGGTCATCTAGAAAAGTAGAAAAGGAATTCCCGGACTACATCCTGTGATGCATCCCTTTAAAGATGACCCACCACCTCGAAAGGTGTATACCACAATTGTAATCATAGAATGAACTGCCGTCTTCGGAAATACAACAACAATTCCTTCTTTATAGGAATTCACAATTTCTTTTCTAAATCCCCTCGTGATAAGCATAGTAATATATACTTGTATTACCGGTTATTTCTAAATACTATAAATACATATTTAGTTTTCCTTTAAAACTGCTAGTTTTGTATGTGTGAGTTTCTGGATTTCCAACAATCAATTAAATACAATCTATGACTCCCAAACGGGCCAGTCATAGTAATTGACAACCTATGATTCCCAAACGACGAATCATAAAAAATAACAACGAACTATATCCATTGAACAATCTAGAACCTCACACATAGTTACAAACACTCGAGTAATCTTTACCCACATTACAAAATCCATCTCTTTGTCTCCTTACTGAGACAAGAGACGAGAGCCTTCCCCCAAAACCAGTTTTGCTCTTTTTTTAACATTTAAAAACAATCCCCACTACCCGTGATTTCACAAAACTCATTTTTCACCCAAAAGCTATCTATATATCTAGTTTTTATCGAGAAAAATATGAATGCAAAACATGAATATCACACACACACACACACACACACACACACACACACACACAAATTGGTAAAACATAGTTGCATCACAACATATATATATATATATATATATATATATATATATAACCATATATATATATATATATATATATATATATATATATATATATATATATATATATATATATATATATATATATATATATATATATATGGTTGATAAGCAACTATCTTTTACCAATTTAAACCAATCAAATCATGCATGAAAATAAGCATGCTAGATATTGGTATGTAAGTTCCTACCTTAGCCAGCTCCATTCTCCTCAAGTCCCACTTAACCAAATCCACTCTTATTTAACTCCTATAACATCATATACATAAGTAGGATATTAGAATTTATCAAACTAACGAGAAATTCTTATCTAACGTAAACCGAGAAGAAATCTCGACGTTGAGAATTCGGTTTCAGGCAACTTTTCCTCTAACTACAGTTAACAACGGTTACAGGTCATTTCTAGCCTATTCTTCCGACAGGTCTCTGCAGTCCATTTACAGCCACTATAGGACTTTATGCCAACACCAATCATATCAATTCCACTAACGATTAAGATTTTTTCCAACTCCAACTACAAACCAATTCCACACCCTTCAATTCACATTAAATCTAGTAATAATTACGGGTGTGTTCCTTCTCAATCAATCATTAATCAACCTGATCTTAAACAAAGTGTAAACTAACATAAATTTCTCTAAATTAGAGTGAATATATAATAATTCTTACCAAGTTAGTAAGAATAGCTCCTTAGCTTTCTGCTCCACCAATTTCACTCCACTCTATCTTCACCAACTAGCTACTGTCGAAATTCAACACACCTAGTTCAATTATTTTCATCAATACACCCAAATCCATCGAAATTGAGTCTAAATATCTATTTGAGACCTTTCACTGTGATACGATGCAATTCCAAGAAATTTTGAATCTTCACACTTGAATCTAGTGTTTCTAAGGATTAGGTGTGAAAACCTTAGGTTTGGATCAATGGAAATTGGGCAAATTGGGTTTTCTCTCTCTTAGGGTTCTAAGTTGGCGAAATGGAGAAGAAAAGAAATTTGGTGCAATAAGTTTGGTGTGATTTCTATTGGTATTAGCTAAGGTTTTTGTAATAAGACTATCCTACCCTTACTTTGTTAGCTATTATCAATCAAGGCTTGCTTCCATGTTCTCACATGTAACGGTCTAAGTCCGTGCACGTTATCCAGTAATTACTAAGCTGTCGTCAAATGACTTGTCCAGTTCTAAAGTTTTTGGGTTTACAGGCGACAGACTCGTATTGACTATGCGAGTATTTAGTTATGCGCACACGAATTTACCATGTATCAAATTATTTTATCACTTATTATTTATCTTCTTTTTCGATCTTCATATATTCTAGGTAACTAATGATATAAAACCTTAGAATTTTTCAAGTGGTTTTCCTTAACTAACTTGGTTTCTCAGTTGGTGTTAAATGAATTTACGTTACGTCAGGCTAAACGTCTATCCGACTAGCCACGTACGTAATCGTCCCTAAGGTTCACGTGTTTTTACTAATTTACCCTTAATAAGAATTCAAGACTTTACATGGATATATCATCATATCGCGATACTTTGTTCTATGGCTGCATTTAAGCTTTCAAAGAGAATTAGGGAGTTGGAAATGCTAACACTCAATCCCCTATCTTAACTCATTATATGTCATATACTGCTAAATTCTCTTTGATAGAGCAAAACACTCTTGTAATAAGGTTTGATGCGGCCTTTTGCATGGATACTAAGGCTACGACAACGGGGGGCCTTAGCATGGGATGAGGAAGGGAATCTAAGGGGAGCAGCCACTAGGAGATTTGAGGCTGGAAGTGCAGAAGAAGCATAGATGGTAGCTGCTAAAGTTGCCGCAAAGTTGGCAAGGAGTACTGGAGAAAACTCATTTTTGTTTGAGGGGTGACTGTAAGACTGTAATCCAGGAATTACATAACACTCTAGAGTTTAACTCTTATAATTGGCGGTTAGAGTCCTATTAGAGATATTTGGCTTGTGTTAATTTTTTTCTTTTTGTAAGTTTAATTAGATTAATAGGATAACTAATGTAGAAGCTCATGAGCTTGCAAACTGGGCTGTTCATAACCAAGATGTGAGCACACTACCTAGTCATCTACTTGCATGTAGACTGTCCCTTTGATGTTTTAATGATATTGGACATGTTTCTATCCCTTTGATGTTTTAATGATATTGGACATAAATGTAGCCATAAATAATTTTGGAATAAAAAATTAGAATAGAAGAACTTTTCTTAGGTGTTATCTTAGGGTTTGTCTTTGCCATGGTGGATGGGGAACATATAAGGACATGAACAGAATCATATAAGGACATGAACAGAATCACCTTGGATCTCCTCATCTCCCTATTGCAATTTGTAAATGTGCAATACGCAAATTTAAAAGAAGAATCCACTTAAATAATCATGAGTAAGCATTGGTTCAGAAAAAAAGTAAAAATGGAACGGCCCAATGGCCCATGAAAGCTGTCACTGTAGTTTCATAGAGCTCTTAATAGGTGGAATATGACATAACCACTTTCCAACAATGTAAAGAAGAAAGTGAAAAAGAACCTTGTTACCTGATAAAATATCGCACTAGCTACATTTCATTTTTGGACGATTTCCACATGCTGCGCACTCAGACGGTTCTATCGATCACTTCTATGCTAGATAGTGATGTGTTGAACTTTACATGGCGTGTTTTGTTAACATCATAGTGGGCTTTTCAGTCATTCATTCATCGTGGGCAGTGGGCTTCATCTTTTGGGTATCAAGTCCAAGATGTGAGTAAAAGGGTTTGCATACCAACATAGTTATCAGGAGAGGAGTCTTGATAAGTGGGTGCAAATATTTTGCTATGTGGGTTTAGTCATAATAAGGGTGATGCCAATATCACCACCTTTATTTTTATTTTAATGTACTGGAGAGTGAGTATATGAAGGAATATATGAAATCACTTTTAATATACAAAGGAATAGAGAATGAGACGCTTTATCAAAAAAAAAATAGAGAATGAGACCTGGTTTCTTTAGTACAACATGCCCAAAAAGTATGATCTTTTTGTATACTGTTTTCAAATAAGTTATCTCGTGAAGTCATGATATATATATTTTCTATAATCTATACTACATAAAACCATAAAATCTACTGTTTCGATGTTGCATAGATTTATTGAAGTTAGCCTGCAAAAAGGAAAAATAAATAAAATAACTGGATTTATTTATGGGGACAAAACTTAAAAAGGATAAAATTTTAAAATAATGAACCAAAAAACTCACCCTCATTTCAAAAACACTTTCAAGGACAATAGTTGATTTTTGTTCGAAAAAAACAATAGTATCCTGGTATGTATAGGTGTCGTTGCATACCACCTTAGTATGCTACCTTAGGTATGCACAAATGCCAATGCATACCAAGCATCACAAAGAAAATAAGATACAAGTGTGTTTGGTGCATACTACTTTTGGTATCACGAGGTATGCGACAAACGCCAATCGATACCAAGCATTAAAAGAAAATAAGATGCATATATGGCATAAGTCACCATACCACCTCACCTTATCAGAGGTATCTTGTGACATCGATGACATACCAAATATCATTAAAGAAAATTGTATCATGAAGTTAAGTCGGTCATCTACCACTTTTTGGTATGTAAAATATGCACAAACGTCAATGCATACCAAACATAAAAGGGTAAAATTGAAAATAATAAAAAAAAAAAAAAATCAATTTTGTTCGTATTAATAATTAAAATGTAAAATCTGATTTTTCTAGTAATTATAAGCCAAAAAAATGTCCTTATCAATGGTTTCAAAACCTAGTTGTTCTAAACTATGATTTAAATTGGAAATTGGACCTTTTGGCTTATTTTTTGTTTATTTATTCGGCAAGCTCAACATACCATAGTTCGTGATTCAACCCAAATTTCGGTTTTTCAAAAACCAAATAGGGTGAAATATCCGAAATTCCCCGGTCCATCAACATCCATATGAATTGGTCAAAGTAAAAAATAAGTGAAAGAAAAAAAAAACGGAAAGGAAATAATTGAAAAAGATGGAGAGTTGGAGACCAGTTCTAGCGTGTGATATTTTTCCCGAAATCAAATGCTAGTGACCTATTTGACTGCGATGTGTTCAGAATAGATATAAACCACCATTTAAATTTTAATTCAGTGTTTTAATGTACATATAGATCGAATGTCGGGAGATATGTCAAACCCTAAAAAATCGATATATATCGGTGAATATATCTTTTTGTTGATCAATTAAAATTTTATTTTGTATATCAAAATATCAAAAATGTCATATTAATAAAAATCGGTCAAAATTTGATCAAATTCAACAATTTATATCGGATATATCGGTCGATATATATTGGAAAATTCAATAAATAAATATATATAGAAGATACAAAATGTTTCCATATATTCATCCGATATGTCACAATATATCTATATCGGATGCCTAAAAAACCGAGATACATCGGTAATATTTTAGAAATATCGATGATATTTTAGTCCTAGGTTTATTCACTCATTTTAGAACAACGGTACATTTTGTTGAAATGGTGGCATCCAATATCAAAGAAATCAGTGGAAATTAGTAAAAAATGACATTCATTTATGGTGTTTCCTGGCAAAATTAATTCTTGAATATTTGTTGGAGAAAGGTGAAAGACGAGGTGAAAAACAAAATGTGAGATTGTATAAAAAGGAAAGCCACATAAAAAAAGGGTCTTTTGTAGGAGCTCCTTAAACATTTCAGGAACAAGGAGGGCCTCTAATAATATATCACTCACATCAAATTTGGACGTATAGTTTTGTGTGATTCAATCAAGTGGTGACACCTTACACAAAACGACGAGAACAACAAAAGAAAAGAAAAACTATTAATAAAAGGTTTCAGAAGAAACCAATTAATTGGGACCAGTGGACCTACCAACATCGAGGGTCGAGGTCTGGGCTGATGTTAATGGGTCCACAAATGACGCACTAGTGGGTTGTTGTTATTGTTAATGGGACATGGAAGGGACCCAGCGGACCCAATAATTGACCCAAGTCCTTATTATTGTTCAAAAGAAAATAATTGATCGCATACGCACGAATGAATTACCGACTGAACCGGTGAAGTTATCACCCTATCATGTTTTGTCAGTAGTAAATTTGGTGGTAAACTAGTTTGTACGAACAGAATGATAGCATTTATGTGACAGAAAGTATTTGTCCAAATTGTTATTAGCAATACAATTATTTGAAAACTTCTCTATAAAATTACGAGGAGGAAAAAAAAAATTGTGTTCACTAAGAGGAGTGTTTCCATTCAACTTTGCCAACGAAACATACCTTAATTATGAAATTCGATAACTCGACCCCCCTGAATGTGGCCATGTGGTGTATCTAGTAAGCCCACTAATCCATTGTGGTCACAGTACACCATAAATCATTTTTATTGGTATTTCGTGGTATTGCCAAGCAGGTTGAGTTGTTTCCCAACAATTTGTTGAAAAAATGGATGAAGAAACAATTAAATAGTAGTTGCTACTAAACATACTATTTTAGGAGCAGTAATGAAGTCGACGATGAATGAGATTGAAATTTGGAATCAAATTACAAAATGATATGCTAAAATAAGGCTTTAGTTCAAGGTTCTACACCTGACAAGGACTCATCTAATAAAGTACCAGAATTAATTATAAATTGTGCATAATATGAGATGTAATAAGTATACATACATTATTGTTTTATTGTACACGTACTAAACAAATGTATCATATGACAAAGCACACATTAGACACAGACATTAACTACTAAAGATATGGTTTAATGGCAAAATAATATTCATATATTGAACTAAATAAATTTGATGTCCATGTCAATGCCACCCTCGTTTTACTATTATTGAACGATAAACTGTGAAGAAGTGTCACATTGGGGATCGGATATGTGGTGATCGAGATGACGAAATGTAAATCAGTATGATACTATAGAATTAGTTTCTAGTATGAATGTTCCCTGACCCACAACTTTCATTGTTTATGATGAATAGTTATAAAGTTATGAGCATGGTGGCCAGATCTTACTTTCTTTTAGAGATTAGAACTTCTAAGGGCATTGTGTTTTATGAACCCTACATGACATCCATGTACCTAGCAATCGGAACCTAACGAGTTTACTACTCCTTTCTACTATCTCACCAAGACCCTCTCCCCGGGCGAATTGAGAATCCTGCCATCCGACCCTGCTAGGAGCAAAGAGGAAGGTAACCTCACCGCAAGATTAGTAAACGATAATTGCTTCAAAATATTAATCGCACGGTAGGATTGGTTTATACCCCGCATAATATGATCTATAGAATGATCTTTGTGAGGAAACATGAGAACTCATGGGAGATAATCCTTGTCGTATTGTTTGTCCTAGACTCCTAGGTACGATAAAAAAAGTGGGCTTCTCCCAGGCCACTGGCTATGCGGGTTTTCACCTGTAAAGCTGTGACAATAATTATTTTTTGTCAACTTGATCTGGACCTTAAATCGTACGGTATCCCTAAACTTGGGAAGTTATTCTGAGCTACACGACGAAAAAAAAGCAAAGTTGGCAACTAAAATGAAGTAGGAAAGAAAATAATTACGTATCAAATCAAATAAAACTACAACTAACAAAAGAAAAAAATGACGTGGACACATTCTATACAAACAAATAAAAAGCAACGGCCCAGATACACTCCTCATTTTTCTATTCCCCTTTTCTCTCCCTTTAAAACTTCCCCTAAATCTTTCCTCAAATCCCCCCTCTTCTCCTCCACTTTCTCTCTCACTGTGCAAGCAGTTCTTAGTACCACCCCCAAAAAAAATATAGAGAAGATGTTGTTGGGTAAGAGACCACGTCCTCATATTAAGAGAACAACAAGTATTACAGAGTTCACTGTTGATTTGGGTTATCTAGAAGAGACTGATCTTCAAAACTCTTTGAACGATCAACAACAACAGCAGCAGCAACAAAACCAGATCGGTTTGGAACGGTTTATGAATAAAAACCAGTCGCCTAGAACTCTAAGAAGAAACTCAGCCGAATTTGTTGAGACGGCTCATTTCTTGAGAGCTTGTGGCCTTTGTAATCGCCGTTTAGCACCTGGTCGTGATATATACATGTATAGGTATGCATTAAAACTGAAAAGTAGCCTACGCCTACCATATATGTCTTGATCCATTTATTCTTGATTTTCTCAGTGAAAATCATTTTAAAACCCCGAGGCATTAATGGATGTCATATTTGCAGCCCCTGATTCGGTTTGGGGCTGGGTTGCAGTCCTCACAGTTTCTCTGTGCTCACTGGTTGGGGCTGCGCTAGTAGCACAGTTAGTCTCAGAACTGTGCGAGTGCAACCCTTTTGGCCTAGGCCCTAGGTCCCGCTAGTGGAACTTTTATCTTATCATTTTTTTGAAGATTGTTGTTTGGCTAAATAAATTTTGTTATGGTGGATTGCAGAGGAGATACGCCATTTTGCAGCTTAGAGTGTAGGCAACAACAAATGAATCAAGATGAGAGGAAAGAGAAGTGTTCTTTGGCTTCAAACAAAGAAACATCATCCACCGTTGAATCTGAAGCGTCTAGTAAAGGTGGAAGTATTGCTGCTGCATAGGATTATTGTAGATAGAATAGGGTGGACTGGTCTTTGTGATTTGTGTATGCAATTGGGTAAAGCTCTCAAATTGCAGTCTCAGCATCGAGTCTGTATTTCTTATTTTCCACTTTTTTGTTTCTGCAAGCGTTAATGGAAGAAACTGCTGATCTATTGAGATTTTATTATATAATCTCGAGTTCTCTTGTTCTTCTCTTTTGTTTTATTTTTTACTTTGATGTATGTGGTATTTTTCTTAGCATTTTGAAGGGTCCATCGACATTATTTTGTTTCGAAGACTAGAGTTATAACAGAACAATATGGTTCATCATATGTAAACTATAGAAAGAGAGAAATCTGCATTACTTTTCTGTCTACCGAATCTTTTAACTACTTTATTTAGTTTCGGACTGATACTCTAGGAGCAAGTAAAGTGGCTTTCCGTAATTTTCATTTTTTCTCAAAGATTTTATTTTTCATTTTTATGTTCGTTTGTGCAGTATTATTAGTATTTTCCGTGGAATATTGATTATGTATAAAAGTAACAGAGTTCATGGCTTCATGCAAAGCTGATTTTTTTGGTACGATGATCTTCCTGGGTTCGACTTTGGTTTTTTTGGTACGATGATCGATCTTCCTGGGTTAGAATTATAAGCAAGTAACATGTAGTTTATAAGTATTGCAACTTGGTCGCCTCGTACATAAATGAAATAATATTAAAATAAAATGAAAAAAAGAATTTTATGCTTAACTAGCAACTTTTTTCCGGTTGTAGGACTTAAAAAGAAAAGAATTCATGCAAATTTAACTAGATATTTATGATATCAGGGACGCCCGGTGAGAAAACTTTTATGGGACTATTTGTGGAAAATATGATATCAGGGACTACAAAATGATAATTTTGATATTTGGTATTTCAATATACACTGAATCTTGAAGTTGTTGTGGCAGCATCATTTGTAGCTTATAAGGATTTACAAAGAACATAATACTTATGCTTCCTGCTTGGTATGGTAGCTACAAAAAAAGTTTATGTTCTTTAGCAAACGAAAGCAAGGTGTTATTTCACATATAATTCATGTTGTAAGCATATGAAGAAGATGGTTTTGAGTTTTTTTTTGTATTCAAATGCACCAGGGAAAGGAATAAAAATCCAAAAGAAAACAATTGGAGTTCCATAATCTTCTGTAGTTCTGTGCGGGTTAACTAACTCATTCGTAGTTCTCCATAGTATTGCGCGCATTGATGTAGCGCTCATATACATCGATTTCGCCGGTAATTTTATTTGAGCTTTTGACGAGGTTGGTGCTAGCAGTTAACTGTGAAAAGGGATGTATACACATGCAACTTGCAGCACTGAAAAAATGTGAACTTTTAGGAGGATCTTGCACTCATTCTCAAGCACCACGCGGTGAAGTTTTGGTTGATAATGTTACTGTCAGAGGTATCTAACTATCAAGGAATCATTGGCATCCTTGTCAGCTTGTAATCTTTGGACCCAAGTTCGAAAAGTGGTTAATTTGGACGGTTCAAAGTTCACTATATTTCGGTGGTATGAGCGGGACCTTTGAAAGTTTCTGTATGTTTTGTCACACCACTCACACGGGCCAACACTAGGATCTCTTAGGGAGAATTCAGTACTTCCCCATTCTTGCAATCTTACTGGTGGTGGGATCTTGAAATTAGATTCCACATTAAGATCTGTATCTGTATCAGATACAGTGAATAATGAGTGATCATGAGTCAGTGCACGTGCACTAATGCACTGTTTAATGTGGAGAGATTGGGAATGCTGTTCAGAGAAGCAGTCACTTCATGTAACCAAGCACAAAATAACGAAATGGACCCATGTGTCAAATATATATCATTGATAACCAATATATCGATAGGCAGATGAAAAAAATCAGCCTTGATTAATTATAATTTCCATATATATTTTCATAAAAAACCTCGAAGTACAGAATATGAAAATACCTAGTTAACAAAGGGACTGGGTAGATTCCTCCAATTGTGTATGCATGTTTTCGTTTGAATTACAGAATTATTGGATTAAATCCAAAATTAAAATTGAGATATCTTGCATTTGAGTTGAGTTTCAATATATCGATAGGGAGATGAAAAAAATCAACCTTGATTAATTATAATTTTCATATATATTTTCATAAAAAACCTCGAAAGTACAGAATATGAAAATACCAAGTTAACAAAGGGACTGTGTAGATTCCTCCAATTGCGTATGCATGTTTTCGTTTTAATTACAGAACTATTGGATTAAATCCAAAATTAAAATTGAGATATCTTGCATTTGAGTTGAGTTTCAAATGTCTTTGCTTTAGGCTTTGTTTGGCAGTAGCAATTAGTGTTGTGGCAGTGTAACACTGTAACGTGGTACTTGATCATGTTTGGAGTATCCAATTCTGGTGGTTGATGTCTTATAGATGATCAGTGTAGAAACTGTTTGGTTATCTCTTAGCCTTCCTCAGAAATTATCCCACCAATTTAATGAAAAAAAAAATCCCTTTAAAGAATATACAAAAACTAGTCCAAAAGGTTCAAATTAAAATTCAAACTTAACCTTCAATTCAATCAATTATAAAAGAAAAAAACTGAAATATATAATTTTCTTGCACAATCCACGCATCAATTTTATTGAAAACTCCATTAAAATCAACATTAAAAAACCAAAATTTATTATTGTACTTTCATAAGGGAGAGATTCAAAATTAATACCCAATACCCATCCTCTAGTTCATCCTAATTAAATAAACAAATTAAAATCCACAAACAAAGAATAAAAAAATCAAGCACAACAACACCCCAATATCAACTCGCCCCTTTTCAATTTCTTCATTTTCAAAAATGGCAAAAAGCCAATCCCAAATTCTTTATAGTTTATCTTCACAACGTATAAATAAAAATGTGTTGGGAGAAGATGGTAGAAGGTAATGGGTAGTGAGAGATGAGTTTAAAGAGAATATGGAGGGATAGAAGGATTCAAAATAAAATTTAAAGAAAAGATGGAAGAAAAGTTCATGGGAGTTGGAGATCTAAAAATGGAGTAGTCGACCAAAGAAAGTCTTTTCATTTTTATATTTTCTTTGTATCTCTCCTAAACCCCACGATACCGTTATACACGTTTGTGAGGGGCTAATATCTATAACCATTGAATATCAGACATGTGTCCAGCACATACAGAATTATCATAACTACCAACCGACCTCGTACCCTCGTCCTCAGAGCTCGCTTCATAATGACTCGAATCAGGCAAGCAATATACTCAACTTGCGCCCAGAGTGACCTTACCACAAACCGACCTCACGCATTCATCCTGTGAGCTTGCTTCAAAGTGACTCGAGTCGAATATATGATCTCATCCATAAGCAACCTACTTAGTGCTCACCCCTCTCATTATGCAACAACTCGTAACGTTTGTCTTTATTACGTATCAAGACTGGAGTTTCAGGCACGCCTCATGATAGATGTCCATAACTCGCCATCAAGGCTAGCGAGTGACATGAAGACCTGGATCTGACCTAACGCAGGAATGCAAGAGGCACGGGCACCTTGCCTATATAAAGAGGATGAGGAATTACGTCTGACTTGATGCAAGAGGCACGGGCACCTTGCCTATATAAAGAGGATGAGGAACTACATACGTCTGACCTGATTCAAGTTTCCTCTCAGAGAGAGAACTTGATACGTAGGTAGTTCGTCCATACGAACTCGGTCAAATCCAAATCATCTATCCCAGTAATTCAAACTTGCCTACGTTTGTAAGGTTAATCCAAATCTAACATTTACAATGTTTTTGTGGTTTTGGAAGTCACCAGCTTCACTCGTTACTCATTAGCTGTGGTCCATATTCCCAAAATAGACTAGACCAAACATATAGGCATGGTATCACGGGATTATTCATTGTACATGTTGGCTAATCCATGCTACCAAACAGAGCCTTAGCATAATCACAATTGATTTTACAAAGAATGAATTTTGGAGTAAATGAGAAATTTCATGCATATATAATTAACTGTAGTCAATGAGGGATCACATCTGCCCAAAAGTGTATCGCTCTGGCGCAACTCTCGGTCTGAGTTTCTTAGATATGTAGACAGTCCTCATAGAACCTATATATTTTAGGTTTGCCTAAAATGTTCTAAGAGTTTTGTTGTAAAGGGATCTTCCCTACCATACACTATGTAACATTCTTTTTCAAATCAATTCAAATATAACTAACGTACTTGCGTGCTAAAAAAAAATTACAATCTACTTATTTGAAATGGAATCTAGTAAAATGTTACAATAAATAACATAGCCTAACATTTTGACTATGACAAGATTTACAAAATGCAATAAAAAAGAAATTAGAAGGATAGTGGCAAAATGATCAACTATGGTGTAGCCAATTTCCTTTGATATTGATATGTAAAACTTTAATTAGGTATGGTAATTAAAATAATAATTATGACTTCCTTTATCAATGGGAACTCCCTTGTCAAATTGACAATTTTCCTATAAACTCGAACTTTTGTAGATGGCAAATTCTATGAATATGAGAGGAGGCTCGATGGAGAGAACATCTGTGTAGAAATTCATGTAGAATTATCTCAACATTCCCCCTTAACGCATGGGACACGCGCTAGAAGTAAACACATGTGAGCTATTTTTTATTTTTTGTGTAACTTCCATGAGAAGACTTGAGACTAGAAACTTTTTAGAAACCTAAGCTTTGATATTATTATGTCAAATTGCCAATTTCTTTATAAACTCGGACTTATGTAGATGCATGCATAAAAGAACATAGGTGGGAACATATGTGGGACACATAAATTTGGGGTGAAATAATCTAGGGTAATTTCCCAAGTAGTAACCCATAATGTCAATTTGTTCCCAAGTAGTAACCCACTTCCAATTTTGACTTTTCAACGCGGCTTTTGACATTTTTGCCCTTCGAATAAAAACAAAACAATACGTATTTGAGTTTTGTTTTTAACAAAAGAGTATTCTCTCTCCTCTTACACTTTTCTCTCTCCTCTTACACTCAATCATTGATTTTTTAGTTTGTTTTTTTATTTTTATTTCTTAAGTAATTAAAATAACTAAAACTATAATAGATAAAAATAATTAATAAACAATAAAACAATAAATTTAACACAATCCATCTTCATTAATATAACAAAATTCATATTCCTTGCAAAATAATAAAATTAACAAAAGATATATTCCATTAAAATGATAAAATTCATATTTTTTTCAAATTTATTACATCAATCCAACAAAACTTGAAATTCTAAATCATGAAGTAGTTTCATTAGTAGATGAGATAATTATTAGTCAATGTACAACAGTAAAGTTGCTGATATACAATGCACATGAGTTTGTCAGTCCCTCACTTATAAGATGAAAATAGACAAATGAATTTTGCGGGAAAACTGTTAGGCAGAAATAATTGAGCAAGAAAATTGTTAGCGAGAAAACAATTAACAGAGTAAAGTTGTTGATATATAGTGCATATGAGTTTGTCCGTCTCTCACTTGTAAGGTGGACGGACAATGATGCCATCATAAACCCAAACCCAAACCCACTGGTTTTTTCCTCTTAATGGTGTCCAATTCTCCCTATATGTATCCATCATCGTTTCTTTTGTGTACCAATGCATGCAAAAGTCATATGCACATAGCTTACCGTCATCGATTGCCTTCATAGCATGGCTACAAGGAAGACCAACCTGTTGAAAGAAATCACAAGTGCAAGTCCTCTAAAAAAGGTCTATGATGTCAGTACGGTCCACTGATTACACAGAGTAAACTTGCTCACTTGCCCTTACCACTGTGAAAGGTCTACTCGTATATCTCGACGAGATGAGCACATCCTCGGCTGATTTGGTTAGTTTTGTCTTCAACTTTGACGCCATCACCCGGTATTCATAGAAATGTTTCATTATGTTCAACCTGATACCATTGACAAGATGAGGTGTCACTTGCATAGCTCTCTCTGGAAGTATCACCTTGTTCCAGCTCTTTATGTGATTTGTGTAACAAATGTCACACCTTCTCATTTTAGCAAAAGCACAACACCACGTCTCTTTTGGAATCTTAACAATATTTGTGTAATATTTGTTGTCGCAATTGTAAATCTGGCTCATTAGTCTTACAAATTATGCCTGTTCGTAAGTTTCAGCTGCTTTCTGCTTCACCTTCCCCATTGTCTATTGCTTAGTCACTCAGTTTGAAATATGTTGTGCATAAAAGAAATGAACCGCATTAGGAAATATTTTAGGCACAACCTGAAGAATGCTTGCATGCCTATCAGAGAGAAGAACAAAGTTTTTCTCAGTCCCAACAACAAGGTCTCTCAACTTTTCCAGAAACCAATCTTAGTGGTCTTTGTTTTCCTTTGGGACTATGGCAAATGCAATTGGAAGCACATGGCTACCGCCATCCGCCGCGATAGCAGTTAGTATGATTGACTTATACCTACCTGTCATGAAAGTTCCATCAATCATAATCAATGGACGAAGACATCTTTTGCAAGCTCGGACAGTGACGTTGTAGCTAACAAACAAACGTTCAAACTTGTGGTCAGGGGCGGACGACGTTAGCAGCTCGGTGAAACAATCTGAATCCATTCTTTTAAGTTATTTACAATAATTTGGCAACATTTAGTACGACTGACTGAAGCTTCCCCTTATCTGCAAGTAAAAAAGTCAGACGAACATAGGTTAGTAGTTGCTACTATTGCATTCATCACTTGCTTATATAGCTAAGGCTGTTACCTTATGTATTGCAATTTCTTTCGGTTTCCAAGCAACTTTATATGACACATTTGTTTGGTGTGCGCTCTTCACCTTCAACTACAAATGTTTCAGAGCCATATCAATATTGTCCCTAAGTTTCGATTTCACAACTTCTGAAACCCATTTTGCATCGGCTTGTGGATTAGTTGCAATTGCTTGATCTTGTGAACATATTCCTTAGTATGTAACTCGCTCACAGTTTAACAAATTACAACGTAGAGAAAATTAAAAATAAAATAATAATAATAATAATAATAAGACTAATAAGAATAATAATATTAACTGAGTTCAGTTCCAAAAAAAATAAAAGTTACTGACATATGTTTTAAAAGTAACTGTGAGATACATACAATAGATCCAAGATGTACTTAACTCAAAATGTACTAAAAAAACGAAGTTCAGTGTTCAACCAATATCATCAATCACAGATCAATATATTAAAATTTATAGAAACTTAATTGAAAAAAATAAAAAATAAAATAATCAACACCATTTTAGTACCCAAAATCATAAAAGTTGATGAAAGATGTTTCGAAATAACTACTAAATATTTGCACTAGATCCAAAAGATACATACCCAGCCTAAAATGTACTAAAAAAACACGAGTTCAACATTCAACCAGTATCATTTAGAGAAACTTAATAAAGAAAAAAGAATATAAAATAAAATAATAATCATTATTTCAGTACCCAAAATCATAAAAGCTACTGAGATATGTTTCAAAATTAACTATCAGATGTATACATAAGATCCAAAATATACTTAACCCAAAATGTACTTAAATAATACGAGTTCAACATTCAACTAGTATGTTCTATATGTGACAAATATATTTATCACTTTATAACTCGATCACAAATCAATAAATTAAAACTTAGAGATATTTATACTAAAAAAACAAGCATAAATATGTTGAACTTGTATATATATATATATATATATTTGGTATGTAAGAAATAATATTTATAAGTAACAAATAAATTCGTCATTATGTAGCTGATATATTGTTTAAAAGTAACTACCAAATTCGTACATTACAGGCAATAAATTTTTTACACAAAATGTATTAAAAAAAAACACAAGTTCGTTTTTCAGGTTCTTTTAAAACACTTGCTCCACAATCAATTATCCTACACTCATTGTCGATTTAATTTATCGCATTGGAATTTTTTTATCCATTGGATAATTTACCCTTCAATTTTGAACGTCTTCAAACTACTAAATGAAAGGAGAGAGATTAGGAATACCTTTTGACAAAATTGTTACTTGACAACTTACCTTTCTTACGTTTTGGAACTATGATGAGGTTTTAGCGAAGCCAAACACACAAAGGTAAAACCTTTTCATTTGTTGTACAATTTTTAAGTGTAGCTAAACTAAATGATGAGTTTTAAATTCTGTTGAACTGATTTTTTTCATATCTCTAACAAAAATGGATTTTTGTAGATTAATGATGAAGATACAAACAACCAAACTAAAATATGAAGTGAATATTTGTTTATTCCATGTGAATTATATATGAACAAAAACTTTAAAATGGATAATATAATTGGTTGTGAGAGAATAGTTATTCAAATGAAGAAGATAAATGTAGGGATAATGAAAATGGTAAATGGGGAAAAGTGAGTAACAAGAAAATTGAAGGATTAAGAGAAAAAGTTGAAAAAAAATAAAAGAAATTATGTGAAAATGAGCTGAGTAATAAGAAATGTAAGAAGAAAATGAGATATATTGATGTTTTTCTGCCTAACTATTTTCCCGCCCAATTATTCCTGCCCAACAATCTTCCCACCCAATTCATTATGTCCTTTGTCACCTTTTCACAAATGAGAGACTGACAAACTCAAATGCACTGTATATCAGCAACTTTAATACTGTTAACAGTTTTTTCGCTCAATTATTCCCGCCTAACAGTTTTTCCGCTAAATTCATTTGTCTATTTTCATCTTATAAGTGAGGTACTGACAAACTCATGTGCATTATATATCAGCAATTTTATTGTTGTACATTGACTAATAATTATCCCATCTGCTGATGAAACTATTTCATGATTTAGAATTTCGATTTTGTCGGATTGATGTAATGAATTTGAAAAGAAGATGAATTTTATCATTTTAATGGTTAATATATTTTGTTAATTTTATTATGAGGTATGTTTTTGTTATTTTGCAAGGAATATGAATTTTTTTATTTGAATGAAGATGGATTGTGTTAAATTTATTGTTTTATTATTTATTAATTATTTTTATCTATTATATTTTTAGTCATTTTAATTATTTAAAAAATAAAAAAAACAAACTCAAAAATCAATGATGGAGGGTAAGAGGAGAGAGAAAAGTGCAGGAGAAGAGAGAGTACTAAAAACAAAACTCAAATACGTTAACATTATGGGGACAAGGAGAGAGAAAAGTGTGAGAGGAGAGAGAATACTGTTTTGTTTTTATTTGAAAGGCAAAAATGTCAAAAAACCATATTGAAAAGTCTTAATTGGAAGTGGGTTACTATTTGGGAAAGTACCCAATAATCTAAACATCCCCCTCCCTCTTGATCGATGCATAGGATGCATGTTGTATTTGAATTTTGTTTTTACCTCTTGATCGATGCATAGGATGCATGTTGTATTTAGATTTTGTTTTTACGCTATTGTATTTGTGTATCGTGTGAATAGCTCTCCCACACAATTTGTAATACTGTGTTTTGTGGATTCATCAATAAATTGGTACTTGTACAAAAAAAAATACATATACACTAGCTGGAAGCATTTAACAACTCATTATTAAATATACGTGCTGTAGTTATAAATTAGCCAACATGTTTTAATCTTAAATTACATACAGAAGTGAGCACATAAAATATAGCTTACAGAAATAATTACATTTGAATTCATATGCTGACATGCAGCACTTTGACATGTATTAAAAATTCTGAAGGAGAAAATTTTCCAAGTCGTAACAGGAATCTTATGCAATTGGATAAAAAAATGTTAACATGATTCTCTAAGAATCCAGAGTGACACAATAAAATATATCACTTTCTTTCTCACTCCACTTGACTATAATACGCTGGAGCATAGAGTCACTACTCTTACAAAAATGGCATGAAATCCATAACACCAAAGTTTGGAAGATCTGAATCAATTTTTATTGGTGGTCAATGGCTTCTCAATTTGCCCAATTGGGTTTCCAAGTATATGGAACGAATAATTGAATGCACCGCTCTGAAACCATAAAAAATTGCAAGTGCTAATATTCAATCATTATATGGTTAACATTATGAGCTACAAGGAAAGAAATCATATAATAGAGTTGCTTTGGCAAATGGGATTTGGTATTCAATTGCTTTCAAGGGCCGCTGTTGGTGTTCAGGGTGTCTCTCCATTGCCTTTGCCCAAGATCAGGAAACCAAGACTTAAAAAATTGATGATCTAAGAGCTGTGTGTTGTGTAACACACACTACTACCCATATATACTGCACACATAAGTACATAACCTCTTGGAGAGTTCAGCTGGTACAGCACCATATTTTGTTGTTTTAAGGCTTCTGGAAACAACGTACATACCTGATATCCCATTTTAAGTAAATTTGTTCCTTGAGTAAATTCTTGATTCTGCCATAATAATGTCAAATGTGTTTCTAATTCGGCCACAAATATCAACATAGCACATTTTATCAACAACTAGTAGGGTATTGTCAGTAACTTTTTGCATTGAGTTACTGACAATGGCCGGATTAGAAACAAAATGACATTATCATGACCGATTGGAAAATTTATTCTTGTTCCTTCTCCAAAATCTAGCATATTATTTAGAACAGGACGTGGTTAAATAATTTGCAAAATAAAGGTTATGCTACACCAAAATCTCCGTAAAAATGGCTACAATTCTAGATAAAATCTTATTGTCAGATTCCAAAATTGTAAATTTTAAACTCTTTGGCAATTGAGATGGAGAAGTTGGTGGTGGAACCAACAATCAAGACAGTCATAGTTCTGAGACAGTCCACAATCGTAGCATAAACGAGCAGGGAAGTTTTTCAATTATCTGCAGATAACCGAGCCCTACCAAATGTCTGAGTTCGTCAATCATATTGCTGCCCAAAAGTTCGGCAAAACAAAGTTAAAGGGGAAAACAAATGAATAACTTTGTAAAATGAACAAATGTGAGTTGCCCTAACATTAACAGCCACATACAAGAACTAGAAAAGCAAAAAAATACAAAACAAATTTTTGATAAAATTCTAGCGTGATAAGAACGTGGATTAGCAACATGGAGTAGAATTTTAGAAGTGCAAATTGTTACTCCCCAACTAATTCATCCCTCCACAAAATGGTGCATTCACAAAGTCACTTCTTGCGAAACGCATTGATGTTTGGAACAAGCCAATAGTTCCACAGTACGACTAGTATGTTACTGTAGTCTGTAAGCACTACACAGTACAGTATTTTGAAAAATATATGTTCGTTGTTGCTTGATATTATCTTTAATTGTTGATATGATTCAACTCTGTAATTGCTTGATGTTCAAATTGCCAGAGGATTATGCTTAATATGCTTATATATGGCATCATGCAAATTTTAGATTCCCCACCAATCCACTTTCCACCATAGCACTACTTTATTTTATTGGAAATCCATCAATTTAGGGCCACTTGTTGTAGTGATCATGACAGTTATTTCTTAGAGTTAATCTTACTTATTCATGCCTGTAGACCCGACTGTTATTTCTTTGAGTTGATCTAAGTTAATTCATGACTGTGTGTTCACTGCCATTTAAATATCTAAGTATGTCGTATTGATGACTTAGACGATTCTTTACTTGGTTGAACAGGAAATATCTGCAACTATTTTGAGAGCTTTCTCCATCCGGGAAACCGAAACCTTACTCAATTAACTAGAGTTGTGATTAAAAAGCAAAAACAAGAATAATAATAAAAAAGAGTATTTAGCTATAGGTCCTCCTAATAACGGGATATTATTTGTGTTCTAGATTTTTTTGTTTATTACCTTTAAGTCCCTCTACCGTTATTTGACCATATTGACAATCATTGACCATATTTGACCTTGTGTGGAGGTGTGTATGCCTGTATGGTGTCGAACTTGTGGATTGTCATAAGTGCCTTTGCATAGTCTGGACTAAACACAAATAACTCCATTATTAGAAAGGCCTAAATCTAAATAATCCAAAATTGGAACGACTGTATAACTGAGTTGACTCAATAAGTCAACTTGTCATCTCTCCCAATTAAAATATGGGTTAACTAGGATTACCCCCCACTAGATGAGTCAATTAGAATTTCTCCCCCACTAGATGGGAAATTAGGGTCTCCTCCCTAAACACACGGTCAATTTGGTTTGACCATTAACTTTTTTTTCAAACAACTGAAAATGACATAAATGCCCCACCTAATTAAAATTGAACATTTTTTTTTTGAAAACAATGAGGGCATTTGTATAATTTTCAATTGTTTGACTTAAAAGTTAACGGTCAAACCAAGTTGACCGTGTGTTTAAGGAGGAGACCCTAATTTCCCATCTAGTGGAGGGGGAGAAGAAAAATCCTAATTGGCTCATCTAGTGGGGGGATAACACTAGTTCACCCTTAAAGAAAGTGAAGAACCTATAAATTAAACAACACCATTAGTGGGTTTATACATGGGTGATTAAAACTCCGAAATCACCCTTAGATCGAAACCCACAACGGTAATTAATCATATCTAAATAAAAATTATGGGTGATTTAATCATTATTGTGTGTATAAATGGGAAAATTGATTAGGCTCTTATAGTAATTGCAAATGACCGTAGGGATGGGGTGCTCAATGACTATTTCACAGCAGCTGTTAGATTAAAAGCTAAAGATTGCAACACTTGCAAGTTAAATTGAATTCCACTTTTCCAATTTGTAATTTGTATGTGTTCACGTGCAAAAGTTGTGAGGGTACTTACAACAATCCCCAAGTTCATAACACAATACACACCTCCACACACGGTCAAATACAGTCAACATGGTCAAATAACGGTAGGGGGGACCTTAAGCTAATAAACAAAAAAGTTTGGACTCAATACAAATATCCCTATTATTGGGATGATCTAGAGCTAAATACCCATAATAATAATAATAAAGCCATAGTTGTGATGTTGATTTTGATATATAGGACCATATTTTCACTAGAAAATATGATTCTTTGACAACTTCATTGATTTTTGGAATTGTGCAGAGTGATCTCCTGTAGTCAATATTTAAATTTGTAATAATTTTTTTATACCAAAACGAATTTGGATGTAGAGTTAAATTCGCCACCATATAAACAGAACTAATTTCTTTCATATTTTTTGAATGAATGAAGGTGAATGGTGAAAGGTGAATGGTGAATGGTGAATGTGCTGTCAAAGTGGCAAATGAGCTAACACCACCATTTGGGCCAAACAAGAACAGATTAGGACCGTTTATACTAAGCCCGTTTTTAAATTGTGAAGAAAATTGTTGGACTTTTAGCCTAATTTTACCGGTTCCTATTTAGCCCAAATGGTGTAGTGTAGGTAATTGTTTATGATGGATTAAATCCACTAGCAATTAACACGTGTTTTGCACGTGAATTACATTTAACAAATAGCGACTTTTTTTTTAATTGTTTTGTGATTTGGGCCCAAATCCAAAAGCAAAATGTGAGACAGAAATTTTGAACAAACAGTGAATTCATGTTTTGTCTCAGAAACAAACAAACTTTTAGAACTTTTTTTGACCGGCTTGATGGCTTTTCTATAAAACAACACTGTTAGCTTGGGACTCCCAGGCCAAAAGCAAAATGAGATGACAAAATGCACGCCAAATCACAAAACTGAACAAACAGTGAAATTCATGTTTTGTCTCAGAAACAAACAAACTTTTAGAACTGATTTACTGGTTGACCGGCTCAGATGGCTACATGCAACACGTGTCTATAAAACAACACTGGTTAGCTTAAACGGCTGACTCGCCAGGCCACTTATAAGTAGTAGAGATGATTTTATTTTAGGGAAAATGCACGCCAACCATCAGACCACTTAGGTGGGTGTCCATGCACTAGTAGGCGATATAGACAACCAAACACCCACTTATGTGTTTCATTCCAACATTGATTAATCCAATAATTATCAAATTATGGTCTATATATTGGTACCATCACTCCAATAAACCTAAACAAACAAATTAATGGTGAGTTGGTGACTGCTGCAATATTCTCGTCCTTGTGAACACTGGTCTACTGCAGGATTGTCATGGTATTAGGCAGGCATTAAAATTTCTTCATATGCGGACCACTAAAAGAGATCATAGTTTCTCTTCTTGGTTGAATCTTAAAAGTCTTTCAAAAGTGGACCTGCAGTAATAAGTTCGATTTTGTAGGGGAAAAAGGAATAAGTTCAAAAGTGGACCTGCAGTAATAAGTTCGATTTTGTAGGGAAAAAAAGGAATAAGTTGCTAGTAAGTTTGATAATTACAAGAAAGGGTTAACGAGTATTATCCCCACTAAATGAGCCAATTCGGAGTTCTCTTCTTCTAGATGGGAAATTAGGGTCCCCTTCCCAATACACAAAAAAAAGGGGTTACCCAATATTACCCCCCCCCCCACTAGATGAGCCAATTAGGGGGCCCCTTTAAATACAAAAAAAAAAAAAAAAATCAAATTGGGTTGACCAATCTTTTTTTGTGTATTTGGGAGGAGGAGGGAGACCCTAATTTCCATGTGTGTGTGTGTGTGTGTGTGTGTGTGGTGTGGGATCCCTAATTGGCTCATTTAGTGAGGGGTAACACTAGTTCACCCTTGAATAAAGCACAGTCAATTTTTTTTTTTTTTTTTTTTTTTGGGAGACCCTAATTTTCGGGGGGATACTCGTTAATCCTACAAGAAATTGGTTCCAAGGCCCATTTTCGAGTGAAAAATCACTCTGAGAACTAGCATTTTTTTTAATCACTCCCAAGGATAATTTTCGGGTGAAAATAACCCGGAAAACCAATTTTTGAGTGAAAAATACTCGTAAGGACAAATAATCTGGATTTGAAATAAATATTTTCCAATTTTACCCTTTTTGTCGTTTTGGTATGAACTTTATGTTGTTGTATGAACAATGACTATTTATATCCAAATATGTGAACATACTCCATACACTAAATGTATATAAAATCATTGTTTATACTCTAATATGTGTTCTTATTGATCATATACATTATGTCAAGGTATGAACCTATGAACAATGATTGTTCATACCCAAAATAGGTATGAACAATTAATGATTGTAGGTATGAACAATCAATAGGTGTTCCTACTGACTATACATTATATTGATGTATGAATAGTGATTGTTTATACCTCAAATAGGTATGAACAATCATTGTTCGTATATTAACATGTTATTAATATACGAACAATGATTGTTCCTATTATAGTGATTTTTCATAGCTTATGTTGATATATAAACAGTGATTATTCGAGGTATGAATAATGATTGTTCATATGGACAGTGATTATTTATACTTCTTACTGACCACACATTATGTTGAAGTATGAACAATACTATACTAGCTTGTAGGCCCGTGCATACGCACCGGCTCTTTTGAAAATATTTAGATTTTTTTAGAAAATTGGAACTATCCTTTTAGTCGCTAACCCGCTTTAATTTTCTAACAAATTATTTTAATTAAGTTTTAAACCCATTTTTTTCAATTGGGAGAGAGATCATATTTTAATAGGAGAATAATTTCAGTTTTAATTAGATATGCTAGATTTTCCTTTTCAATAGGAGAAGAATTCCCATTTTAATATGAGAATGATTCCCGCTTTAATTAGAAGTGTTATAATTTGTTTTAATAGGAGAGGAATTCTCGTTATAATAGAATAGGAATTCCCGTTGTAAAAAAGGATTCCTGTTTTTGAAATAGGAGAGAAATTCCGGTTTTAATAGGAGATGATATGGAATTTTAATAGAGCTCAAAAAATACTCCTTGTGGGAGCTTTAATATTAAGACTAGCTTGTAGGCCCGCCGTGCATACGCACCGGCTAGCTCTTTTGAAAACATTTAGATTTTTTTTAGAAAATTGGGATACCATTTTAGTCGCTAACCCGTTTTAATTTTTTAACAAATTGTTTTAAATAAAGTTTTAATTAAGTTTTAAAAATCCATTTTTTCAGTTGGGAGAGAGACCATGTTTTAATAGGAGAATAATTCCCGTTTTAATTAGATATGTTATATTTTCTCTTTTCAATAGGAGAGCCCGTGCATACGCACCGGCTCTTTTGAAAATATTTAGATTTTTTTTAGAAAATTGGGACTACCATTTTAGTCACTAACCCGTTTTAATTTTCTAACAAATTGTTTTAAATAAAGTTTTAATTAAGTTTTAAAAATCCGTTTTTTCAGTTGGGAGAGAGACCATGTTTTAATAGGAGAATAATTCCCATTTTAATTAGATATGTTAGATTTTCTCTTTTCAATAGGAGAGCCCGTGCATACGCACCGGCTCTTTTGAAAACATTTAGATTTTTTTTAGAAAATTGGGACTACCATTTTAGTCACTAACCCGTTTTAATTTTCTAACAAATTGTTTTAAATAAAGTTTTAATTAAGTTTTAAAAATCCATTTTTTCAATTGGGAGAGGGATCATGTTTTAATAGGAGAATAATTCCCGTTTTAATTAGATATGCTAGATTTTTCATTTTCAATAGGGAATGAATTCCCATTTTAATAAGATAATGATTTCCGCTTTAATTAGAAGTGTTTGAATTTATTTTAATAGGAAAAAAAATCCCGTTATATTCCCGTTGTAAAAAAAGATTCCCATTTTTCAAATAGAAGAGAAATTCCCGTTTTAATAGAAAATGATGTGGAATTTTAATAGAGATCGAAAAATACCTCTTGCGAGGAGCTTTAATATTAAGACTAGCTTGTAGGCCCGTGCATATGCACCGGCTCTTTTGAAAATATTTAGATTTTTTTTAGAAAATTGGGACTACCGTTTTAGTCACTAATTCGTTTTAACTTTCTAACAAATTGTTTTAATTAAGTTTTAAAAACCCGTTTTTTTCAATTGGGAAAGAGATCATGTTTTAATAGGAGAATAATTTCCGTTTTAATTAGATATGCTAGATTTTTCCTTTTCAATAAGGGAGAAATTCCTATTTTAATAGGAGAATGATTTCCGCTTTAATTAAAAGTGCTAGAATTTGTTTTAATAAGAGAGAAATTTCCATTATAATATGAGAGGAATTCCCGTTGTAAAAAAGAATTTTTGTTTTTCAAATAGAAGAGAAATTCCCGTTTTAATATGAGAGAAATTCCCGTTTTAATAGGAGATAACGTGAAATTTTAATATAACTCGAAAAATATCCCTTGTGGGAGCTTTAATATTAAGATTTAGATATAGACTAGATTTTGGACCCCGGGCATATGCCCGAATCAATTAAATATTTTTGTGTGCTGAAAAGGCTTTACAAAATGTCTCATACAAATTTTCGAATCAGAATATATTTTTATTGAAAATAAATCGAAATACGTTAATGACCAGCGATTATGGTGCATAAATACTTGGAAACTAAGAAATCAAATTGAGATAGCCTCTTCACTTTATGGTTTAGGATATTAATCCATAATTTTCAAATAGAATTATTTTAAACTCGGTCTAACTTGTATAATAGTTTTCTTAGATTTGTAGTGATTTAGCGGCAAATTTTCGAATTAGAATATATTTTTATTGAAAATAAACTGAAATACATTAATGAGCAGCGATTATGGTGCATAAGTACTTAGAAATTAAGGGATCAAATTGAGATAGCCTATTCACTTTGTGGTTTAGAATATTAATCCATAATTTTCAAATAGAATTATCTTAAACTCGATCTAACTTGTATAATAGTTTTCTTATATTTATAGTGATTTAGTGGCAAATTTTCAAATCAGAATATATTTTTATTGAAAATAAACCGAAATATGTTAATGAGCAGCTGATTATGGTGCATATAAGTACTTGGAAATCAAATTGAGATAGCCTATTCACTTTGTGGTTTATAATATTAATCCATAATTTTCAAATGGAATTACCTTAAACTCTATCTAGCTAGCTTGTATAATAGTTTTATTAAATTTATGGTGATTTAGTGGTAAATTATCACCGTTCGGCTTACGTATTTTTTTTTTTTTTTGAAAGGCAAGTAGGGTTTTTGAGAGGTCCCTTACCCCTATTTTATTAGAAATAATCATATGTCTTGGTTACATTCTTACATACTGTTTGCCCGTGGCATCTTCATAAATAATCTTTTTACATCCTCGGAAAGAACTGGATACTATCTCTATGTAACTAATCAGGAATAGTAGCTGCTAATGCATCAGCTAGTCTATTTGTCTCTCTATATACATGGCAAATTGAAAAATCATCTAATCTCCCTATCAACTCCTGGATTTCGTCCATCAGATGCTTTGCCCACCATGGTTGCTGTTCTCTCCTCCTTAAGTATGCGACCACAATGTTTGAGTCTGTTTGTGCGTTAATTCTCCTTAAGCCTTTTTGAACTGCTAACTCACTAAACAGATGATTGTTTCCATATCCTCAAAGAATACACTACTCCATGAATGTGTGTCTTACGAATGAGTGACATTATATTAAATTATTCTAAAAAAAATTAGCAACTATGCATAGCTATGAGATATGAAAATTATATTAATTACTCATTTAAATTTCTTGCACCACTCTCTATAAAAAGAAAGCACCAAACCTTGATAAAACTCATCTACTTCTTTTTATTATTAGGTTTAATAATAGAAGTTTGATTGAAGTTTTGTGAGAATGCCCAATGTGGCGAAGATAATACTGAAGCTACTTGAATAGCAAGACATTCCCAATCACAATAAAAGAATTATAATAAACACTATTTAAAATGCAAAAATATATTTGTCGAGACATTTATTCCTCCTACATATAATACAAATATGTTTTAGGGTTATTACTTCAATTCATTTGCATCAAGTTTCTGGTTTTCCATTAATTGTTCTTTGAGGTTAGTTTAATGTTGTACGTTGCATCCAATCCAGTTTCCAGTTTCCAATTTCTCATTAATTATTCTTTGAGGTTAGTTTAATGTAGTTACATCAAGTTTCTGATTTCCCGTTAATTATTATTTGATGTTAGTTCAGTGCAATTGCATCCACTTTATGATTTCCCGTTAGTTATTCATTAAGGTTAATTCAGTACAGTTGCATCCAATTTTCGATGTTTCGTTAATTAGTCTTTGAGATTAGTTCATTGCATTTGCATCCAGGTTCCAATCTCCCATTAATTACTCTTTAAGGTTAATTCAATACATCTGCATTTAGTTTCTGATTTCCCATTAATTATTTTTCTAGGTTAGTTCGATAATTTATAATTTTTATACAATTTGTATACATGTAAGATTGAGTCTGTTTTTATAAACTCATTTTTGTTTTTGGTTCCCAATTACCCATAATTACTCATGTGAGAAGGCTAAAAAAGTGGGCATTTATGCTTTGAGGTCAGTGCGATGCAATTACATCCGACTTCCAATTTATAGTTAACTATTTTTTTAGGTTATTTCAATGCATTTGCATCAAATTTCCTATTTTATGTTAATTGTTCTTTGAGGTTAGTTCAATGCATTTGCATAAAGTTTTCGATTTCTCATTAATTATTTTTTTAGGTTAGTTCAATACAGTTACATCAAATTTATAATTTTTCATTAATTATTCATTTATGTTAGTTCAGTGCAGTTTCATCCATTTTCCAATGTTTCGTTAATTAGTCTTTGAGATTAGTTCATTGCATTTGGATCTAGTTTATGATTTATTGTTAATTATTCTTTTCGGTTACTTCAATACATTTGCATCCAATTTTCAATTTTCTGTTAATTGTTCTTCGAGGTTAGTTCAATACATTTGCATCCAGTTTTTGATTTCCCGTTAATTATTCTGTGAGATTAGTTTAATGTATTTGCATCTAGTTTCCGATTTCTCATTTATTATTTGATAAAGTTGCAGTTGCATCTCATTTTCGATTTCCAATTAATTATTGTTTGAGGTTAGTTCAATGAATTTGCAACCTGTTTCCAATTTTCCGTTAATTATTCTTAATGTTTTGCATTTAGTGTATTTTTTTAGATTAGTTTAGTGCAGTTGCATCCGGTTTTTGATTTTCCGTTAATTATTTTTTAAGATTAGTTTCACGCATTTGCATTATGTTTCCAATTTATAATTAATTTTTCTTTGATGTTAGTTCAATGCAATTGCATCAAGTTTCCGATTTTCCGTTAATTTAATCTTTGAGGGTTAACTCAATGCATTTGCATCAAGTTTCCGATTTTTCTACAACTATTTTTTATGTTAGTTTGATGTATTTGTATCCAAGTTTTGATTTTCCGTTAATTAGTCTTTGAGGTTAGTTTAATGCAGTTGTATCCATATTTCAATTTTCTACTAATTACTTTTTAAGATTAGTTTAATGCTTGCATTTGCATCCGTTTCGATTTCCCATTAAATATTATTTGAGGTTAGTTCGATACATTTGCATCCAATTTTCGATTCCCCATTAATTGTTTTTTTTATGTTAGTTTCATTCAGTATTATACATATTTTAAAATATTTGTCATTATTGCTTTGCCGTTATTATTATTATTTTTTCATTTTCTATTATATATTTTGTGATGTTATTTTTTATATAATTGCTTTTAACTATGTTTTGATGTCGTGTTAAGGATATATTCGAAATAAGTTGGTGTTTTATCATAGACACTAAAATTGTATGATTTATAATAGGAAATTAGTTTCTACAAATCACCTATTTTTTAGCAATTTTTTTTTATTTGATCAAATAAATAAGAATTTGAACAATAAAAGTGTTTGATTCGTAATAGAAAATTACCTTCTACAAATCATCTATTTTTAACATTTTTTTTTATTTGATCAAATATATAAGAATTGGAAATACACTTAAACTCTCCAAATATAAGAATTAGAAATACACTCAAACTCTTCAAAAAGTTTCCATGTACTTGCGATTGTAGGCTTTTAGAAAATACTATTTTTATATTAGATTACCACATAGGATAGAGAAAAGGATAACTCTTATATTAGAGTGCCACATAGGAGAGAGAAAATTCTTCTTTAAAACTCTCTGCTTTAATATATAGATAGTAGATAGTAGTAGGGGTGGGCAATGGGCTGGGTCGGGCTAGCCCGACTCTAAACATTTAAAAGCCCTTTAGATATTAAGGTCGGGTAAGCCCGGCCCTAAAGTCGGCATAGGGTTGGGTCGGGTCGGATCACAAGTCTAAATCTCAAGCCCTGACCCTATCCTAAGCCCTCTTTAAAGGCTTTAGGGTCGGGTTTTAAGGTCAGGCCTATATATTTTCTTCGTTTTACAAATGCCATTTTTCAGATAAAGGTTGTTTTTTTGGTTTCTATGTTACAAATGTCTGTTATGTATTTCGTTTTAATGGTGTGGACGGAAACCTTTAGTTCTAGACTTGGCTTGGATGTAAATAAAAATATAATTTATAAGAAATAAGTGGGAAAATAAATTGAAAATAATAAGTTCTAGACTTTGATTTGATGATCAAAGGAATAAATAAAGTCTTATTTTTATTAAATTTGTGCTTTCGTTGTTTTTTTTATAGGACTTCTAGATAGGTTGACAAGTTTTGTTATATAAAAGACAAGTTATTGGAAGTACCTTTGGGTGTAAGTGATAAATTACAAAAGAACAATGTTATTTTAATTTAAAATATTTAACAAAGAGTTGAACAATTATGAGTGCTTGTATTTATAGTGAAAATGTAAAACTATAACTAGGGCTTGGTTAGGGCTGAATTAGGGTCGGGCCTATGTTTCAGAACCTTAGCCCTAGTCCTGCCCTAGAAGTCCTTAGGGTCGGGTCGGGTTTATCCTGCCCTCAAAACTCTGTGAGGATTTTAATTGTGAGGGTTTAGAGTCGGGTCGGTTAGAACCGGGATTAAAGTCGTTAGGGCCAAATTCCCACCCCTAGATAGTAGATATATACTATATCAGGTCATTTCGGTTTGGCGGCCGTTTATTATTTCGAGTTATAATATACTTGATTTCTCATCTATCTAGTCCTGGTGAGTGATTAAAAAAAAGAAATTACTAGAGTTTTTTTTTCCATGGTTTTAACATCATTCTCATATGAGCATCAAATAGATGGAGATAGGCCCTATGTTGCCTCACAGGTCGCAACCAGTCAAGTCACTACACCTATGGATCGTATTTGTCATGTTGTTGCCTACACCAACCCACTAGCTAGATCCGTTTTCGCAATTCCAAGTTGTTTGGACAGGACCTTCACTAGTTGTGATCATTTCTCGTTGGATATTTTAGAGGTATCCCTTTTTATTTGACCGAGGATTAAGAAGCTTTTGACAAAAAATTCATCAGGTTTGTTATTAGATCCTTGAGATAAATGTGGAAGCCACAGTTGCTTACGTATTCCACATCTTAAGGATTTAAGCCACAGTGCCTTACGTATTCCACATCATCTTAAGAATTTGTCAGAGATCAGACAAAGCACGAAGTTAGTAATTATCATTGTCGGGTGCGGCGTGTAGCACAAGCGATCATAATTTGAACATCTAATCCTAAGATCAATTGACATCTTGAGTTGAGAGTTAAGACCTCTTAGACATCCCCACCAATGGCTTCAATGTCGTGTATTTTTCTTCAACTAAGACCTGTAGAGCCTAATTAATCACATATCAAATAAGTTTTCCGGTGGGGGGTGGGGCTGTTTCGCATGTACGCAGTCTTACTTCAGCGAGCTTTTGTTTATGTGATTTTAAACCCGTGACGTTCCGGTTGAACCAACCCGACCTTCCCAAGTGGTGGTGAAAATTGTCTAGCGTCCAAATCGTCCTCTCAGTTACTATGACGTCTAAATCAATAGGCTCCATTGGAAAGCCACGGGTTGAACATTGGACCCTGTTGATTCTAATCCTCAAATCAATGTTGGAACCTTCTTTGAAAATGCCAGTGGTTGGGTGACTTGATGCTTGAAGTTCGAGTTACTGATACCATTCAAATTTGATATAATGCAAAACTAACTAATGAATTATCATACTGGAGCACAACAAAAAATTCCAGTTTTGGGTCCATGTTTTAGTAAATTCGAATCTGCAAAGCCCACTTATTTCGATTAATTAGTATTGAAAATGTAGAAATTATTTTGACAACAAAAATATGAAATGGCATAGAATAATACGAGATGTGCACTGAAACCTAATTAATAGGCCAAGAACCACAGAAAATAAGAAAAAGAGCAAGAACTACTTTCATTATTGCTTCTAAATAATGTTCGGTTTCGTTACTCATAGTATCATACTACATTATTCATCTGAAGGAGGCAACATATGGCGGCAGACGAACATGACTAGCTAGTTCCTGTTACTACCGGATAGTGATTCCTACTTAATTGGAAATGGCCCCTTGTCCTATGGGTGCCTTTTCCATCTCCCAAGAGTTTTTCCTTTGTATGTTTGGAACAAGCCAACTCGTCTTAATGAAGTTCAGATCAAAACCTTTCAATAACTTCTTCCTCCTGTTTTTTACACGGGTAATTCTGTGGTTACTGTGAACTAAGTTACACTCTAACATATTCGTGGGATCACGAACTTTCGGAATTCACAATGTCTTCACGTGATAAGATTAGCCTGTTCTTCCGGACTCCTAGTCATATCCAGTTCACATTTATCACTTAGTTAGGACATCTCCAATGGGGGGTGTAAAATTACACTTCCACCTAGGCACACGTAGGTGCCATTAGGATTTTACACCTCTAATTGTATAGTATTGTATAGCTCATAAATATCCACACTCTATACTCTCCAATGGAAGAGTGTGGAGTGACGTCCGAGTTAAAAAATAAGCTTCAAACGTGTGTTGAAGTGACATCCGAGTTTTTAAGTTAAAAAGACGTTATTTTAAGTGACGTCCGGGCTTTTTATTAACTAATAGCGAGAGGGGGAATTCCCCACCCTCTCTATTAGCTAATACACTATTACCTACGGTCTAAACCCCCATTGGAGAGAGTTTTTTGATATTTGGGGTGTAAAATTTTCACTCTATACGGTTTACACCCCCCATTGGAGATGCCCTTAGCTAGTTGAGTAATACTCTTTTCATTGATATTCTCCGCTTTTATTGGAGAGATATTTGTAATTATGTAACCACATTGTTTATATATAGAAACGTAAACACTCTCTACATTTGAGAGAGCCAGAACTCTAAACCTAAGTCGTCTCATCTTTACATGGTATCAGAGCCAATATGAGAAATCTGTGCATTTGAACCATCTGGTAGTTGAACAAAAGATGGCTTGGGACATGATTTGTAAAATGAAAATAATGTAAAAGAAGAGCACATGTGATTTGTGGCACCAGTGTCAATAATCCAAATAGAATTTGGTAGGATAGAAAGAGCCATACCTGCAAGGTTAGCACCCGAATGTATGTTACCTGTTGCCATCATGGCAAGTAACTTATGGTATTGCTCTTGAGTGATAGCCGGAGATGGTGCATGCCCTCCACTGTTCGGTTTGCTGCCTGAAGCATCTGACTTCTTTGGAGGATAGCCATGAAGTTTGTAGCAACGATCTATGGTGTGATTATCATGACCACAATGATCACAATGAAATCGAGTATGAGTATTGGAACTGGAAGCCCGAGTTCCATTGCGAGTAGGGCGAACATTACCACTGGATTTAGTGTTGGCATATAGAGCTGCTGCTTCAGTCCTGCAAGATTGAAAAGAATGTATCTCTTGCTGTTTTTCTTCTTGTCGGACAAGAGAATACAATTTTGTTGTAGTAGGAAATGGTTCCATAAGCAAAATTTGGCTCCTAACAGCGGCAAAACGGTCATGTAAACCTTGTAGAAATTCCATAGCTCAATCATGTTGAAAACTTTCAGCCACAGCCTTACCATTGCCACAGGTACGTGGCTGTAAAATAGTGAATGAGTTTAACTCATCCCATAAAGATTTCAGTTTGTATAATAAGCCGAAACTGACAAATCGTCCTGTTTGAGAGAGGAAATGGATTGTTTCAATTGGTAGATCTTAGGTGCGTTGGTTTGAGAGAACCGTTCAGCAAGATCAACCCAAATATCTTACGCAGTATTGGCGTACAAGATACTAATTCGAATTTCAGCAGAAATAGAGTTAAGGATCCACGAGCTAATGAGATCATTGCAGCGTTCCCACTGATGTAGGTCCTTTGGAGATGTTAGAGGAGGTTGTATGATGGTGTCATCAACAAAACCTAACTTGTTTTTGGCACGAAAGGTCATAGTAATAGCATGCAGCCATGAAGAATAATTATCACTGGTTAGAGACGGTGAAACAAGGAGAGCAGTTGGGTTGTCAGAGTGATGAATAAAAAAAGGATCACCATATTGTGCCTCTGAGGTAACAATTGAGATAGCATCAGTGAGTATTGGTGAAGTCATTATGAAAAAAAATAGGATATTTTATGCTCTTGATACCATGTAAAGATGAGACGGCTTAGGTTTAGAGTTCTGACTCTATCAAATGTAGAGAGTGTTTACGTTTATATATATAAATAATGTGGTTACATAATTACAGATATCTCTCCAATAAAGGCGGAGAAGATCAATGAAAAGAGTACTACTCAACTAGCGAACTAAGTGATGAATGTGAACTAGATATGACTAGGAGTCCGCAAGAAAAGGGTAATCTTATCACGTTACCCCATTGTTATTAGATGAGTTAGATATTGGTAATTCAATTGTGAATCAAAACAACATCTTACCTTCCCCTAGTATACCTTCTCCAATTGATAATTTCCCATGCGCCAACTCTAACCAAATAATTTCCCCATCTCCTGTTTCCGTATCTCATCCCCACAATGACCAAATCATTTCCTCATCTCCTGTTTCCATCTCATATACCGACCATGACTTACAGGTTATACCCGATACACATGCTGCTGCACCCATTGCTTCCAATTTTGATTCACTTCCGGCTCTTCATTCTATTGAAGCATCAGTCCTTTCCAAACCTCAGAGAAACCGTCACCCACCTAAAAAGCCACTCATTGAAGGCTATGTTTGGCCTAAAGCTTCTACTGTTACTCATGGATGTTCCACTTCTCCATCGCCTTCTGCGTTGTCAGGTACACCCTACCCTCTCCATCATTTTATTACATATTCTCATTTCTCTCCAGCACATAAATGTTTTCTCTCTGCCATTAACTCTGCAGAGGTGCCTCGAACATTTTATGAAACAGTAAGAGTGCCCCACTGGCGGAAAGCTATGGAGAAAGAAATTATGGCACTTGAACAGAACCATACGTGGAGTCTTGTATCTCTTCCTTCTCACAAGAAACTAGTTAAGTGCAAATGGGTGTTCACCATAAAGTACAAATATGATGGCACTATTGAACATTACAAAGCACGCTTGGTTGCTAAGGGTTTTACACAAGTTGAAGGTTTAGACTACAACGACACTTTCGCTCCTGTTGCCAAACTTGTAACTGTTCGGACCCTCATTTCTCTTGCTCCTATCAAAGGGTGGTCTCTCCACCAAATGGATGTTAATAATGCCTTTTTACAAGGTGATTTAGATGAAGATATTTATATGAATCTTCCTCCAGGATTTGCTCGAAAGGGGGAGAGGCGAGTTTGTCATCTTCACAAGTCTATTTATGGGTTAAAGCACGTCTCATGTCAATGGTTTGCTAAACTTTCTTCTGTTCTTTTGAGTGTTGGATTTTCTCAGTCTAAGGCAGATTATTCATTATTTATTCTTCGGGAAGGTACTTCTCATACATTTGTCTTGATTTATGTCGACAACATTATTATTTCAGGCAACAATGATATGGCTATTATACGTGTCAAACATTTTTTAGCATCTAAATTTTCTATGAAGGATCTCGGCAAGCTTAAATATTTTTTGGGGATTGAAGTAGCTCGCTCTAAGAGATGAATTTTTTTGTCACAACAAAATATGTCCTGATATTCTTCGTGTTACTGGTCTTATTGGGGGTCGTATCTCTCCTTTTCCCATGGAGCAACATCTTCGTTTATCTCCAGATGATGGAACTCTGCTAACTGATCCTACTTCTTATCGGTGATTGGTGGGTCGCCTTATCTATCTTACTGTGACAAGACCAGATATTAACTATGCGGTTCATGTCTTAAGCCAATTTATGCATTCTCCACTGAGTGAGTGCTCATTTAGATGCTGCTCATCGTTTGGTTCATTACTTAAAGGGTTCCATTGGTAAAGGCATTCTCTTCTCCTCTTCTAGCACATTGGATGTGCGTGGTTTTTGTGATTCTGATTGGACCGGTTGCCCTCACACACATCGTTCAACGACTAGCTACTACATTTTCTTGGGATCTAATTTGATCTAATTTGATTTCTTGGAAAACAAAGAAACAAAACACAGTTTCAAGGTCTTCCACTGGAGCTGAATATAGAGCCATGGCTACTTTAGCTTATGAATTACAATGGATGCGGTTTTTAATTTAAGATTTTTGTCTTCTAAATCCTTCTCCCTATCTCTTCTACTGTGACAATCAAGCTGATTTACATATTGTTAATAATCCGGTTTTTCATGAATGGACTAAACATATAGAGATCGACTGTCATTTTGTTCGTGAAAAGATCATGTCCAAGCTTATTCTGCCACATTTTGTTTCTTCATCGTCTTCTCAATTGGTAGATGTTTTTACTAAACCATTGGGAAATGATGCTTTTCAGACTTTCATTTTCAAGCTGGGCGTTCTTCATATTCACGCTCCACCTTGAGGGGGAGTCTTAACGTGATAAAATTACCCTGTTCTTCCGAACTCCTAGTCATATCTAGTTCACATTTATCACTTAGTTAGCTAGTTGAGTAGTACTCTTTTCATTAATCTTCTCCGCTTTTATTGGAGAGATATCTATATGTAACCACATTTTTTATATATAGAAACGTAAACACTCTCTACATTTGAGAGAGTCAGAACTCTAAACCTAAGTCGTATCATCTTTACACAATGACATTGAGAATGTAAGTTTTTACCCCATATTTCTTTTAGTATTCTTTTAGTAGGCCACAAAAGTCTCAAGTCTAAACTTTTTATGAAATTCGTGTTATTTTAAGAGGATCTTGTATTAAATTTGTGTAATCCGCTCCGGTACAAACAAAGGATACAATATATATTGTTGTTGCAACCCATTTCACAATTTTTTATATTTTTATAATTCTCGACTCCTTGGTTAGATGCTGAAGGCAAGCAATACACCTAATCTGACTTCATCAGCTGAACCCGTTTGGGTTGCCTACGTACCCCCTTATCGAGGGATCAAGCTGCACCGTAGTTCTCTCCTCTCTCCACTCTTTTCTATCTCACTCTTGGATTCTCCACCTCTCTAGACGTCATCTCCTCTGGTTGTCTCCCTATTCTCCTCTCGTTGTCTCCTCATTCCAGCTCCTCTGCTCTAGATATCTCCTCCTCTCTTCCTCCTCATCTTGGGGCATCATCTCCCTACTCCTCCTCCTCTCTAACCGTCGTCTCCTTTGGCCGTCGTCTCCTCTGGCCGTCGTCTTCTCCCTTCTCTGCTATAGATATCTCCTCTTCTCTTCTTCCCTCATCTCTGGGATCATCATCCCTACTCCTCCTCCTCTCTCCGTCGTCTCCCTCCCTTCTACTATAGGTATCTCCTCCTCTCTCTTCCCTCATCTCGGGACATCATCTCCTACTCCTCTCTTCCTCCCCCTCTTTGGCTATCGTCTCTCTTCTCCTCTTCTCTAGATCTCCCCTCCTATTCCTCCTCCTCTCTGACTGTCGTCTCCTATGGCCGTCGTCTCCTCCCTTCTCTGCTATAGATATCTCCTCCTCTCTTCCTCCTCATTTCGGGACATCATCTCCCTACTCCTCTTCTTCTCTGGCCGTCGTCCCCATTATCCTTTTCTCTAGATCTCTCATCCTCTTCTTCCTCTCTCTGGCCGACGTCTCCATACTCATCTTCTCTAGATCTCCCTCCTCTTCCCTCCTCCTCCTCCTCTCTGGCCGTCGTCTCCACCTACTCTGGTTGTCTCCTCCCTCTTCCTCCCCTCAACCTCTCTCTTTTTCTCTATCTGGTGCCTCCTTCCTCCATTTCTTATTTCTCTTTCTTTTCCTCTCCTTAAGTTCCCTTCTCTTCACTTTTATATCTCCTCCTTAAGTTTACCTCATGGGGCCTAGCATGGTCTTGGGCCTATTCTTCCGGGCCCCAATACATACAATGGCCCATCTTATGAAAATGGCTGTTACATTTGCCCCCTCTCGAGTTCGGCGGTGATTTGACGACGGCGAACCCGAAAAGTCTCTGAACTCTAGATATCCACAGTATCTTGAGACTATTTGCAGCCTTCTTCTCCTCAGGACGTTCATATCCATGTACTCAACTACTGGATCGTATGTCCGTAAGGTACTCATCCCCTCTTTTCTCGCTATTAGATCTTCTTATTGAATTCACTACCATTCCTCGAAGTGTCTTTTCCGTGGCACTCTCTTCACCATCAATTATCATGTCCGCGGAAGTGTCTCGATCCATCGGTTCTCATTCATATACCTCATTTAACGTATCCACGGCGGTCTCATCCCCTTCGCTTTCACTCTTCAACTCAATACAATGCCCAATGATGTGTCTCAACCCCGGCCCAACACCTTTCACATAGAACTCACTACCATGTCGTTGGACGCCTTTCCCCAACCACCTCTCGCTTCCTCGAATTCACTACCGTTTTGGAGTGTCACACCTCGGCCGCCATCTCTCCTTCCGGGAGAACTCACCACTATGTCCCTGGGAATGTCTCCGGCCCGCCCATAAGCTCTCATTCACAAGAGACTTCACTTACTATGTCCAAGGAGTGACTCACCTCGGCCACCATCTCTCCTTAAAAACTTGCCATTGTCCGTAGAGTATCTCCCCACCATAAGCTCTCCTTCCGCGAACTTCACTACTATGTCCGCGGAGTGTCTCACCTCGGCCATGCATGCATCTCCTTTGAAAACTTCGCCACTATATCCATGGAGTCTTAGCCCGCCATAAGCTCTCATTCACGAAGACTTACTACTATGTCCGCGGGAGTGACTCACCTCGGCCTACCATCTCTCCTTCCGAAACTCGCCACTATGTCCGCGAGTGTCTCCGGCCCAAACATAAGCTCTCAATCACAGAACTTCGCTACTATGTCCGAGTGTCTCACCTCACCGCCATGCATCTCTCTTCCGGAAAACTCGCCACTATGTCCATGGAGTGTCAAATTTCCGCCATAAGCTCTCATTCACCGAACTTCACTACTATGTCCATGGAGTGTCTCACCTCGGTCAAGCTATGCATCTCTTCCTTCGAAAACTTCGCCACTATGTCCACAGAGTGTCTCAAATTTCGCCCCATAAGCTCTCATTCAATCAGACTTCACTACTATGTCCGTCCTGTCTCACCTCACCTCCATGCCATGCATCTCTCCTTCAGAAAACTCGCCACTATGTCCACGGAGTGTCTCACCCCCGCCATAAGCTCTCATTCACAGTACTCACTACTATTTCCACGGAGTGACTCACCTCAGCCACCATCTTTCCTTCCGAGAAACTCTCACTATGTCCGGGTGGGTGTCTCACCTCAGCCACCATGCATCTCTCCTTCGGAAAACTCGCCACTATGTCCATGAAGTATCTCAGCCCCGCCATAAGCTCTCATTCACCGTACTCACTACTATGTCCGCGGAGTTTCTCACCTCAACCGTCATGCATCTCTCCTTCGAAAAACTCGCCACTATGTTCGCGGAGTGTCTCACCCTCGCCATAAGCTCTCATTCATAGTACTCACTACTATGTCCGTGGAGTGACTCACCTCAGCCACCATCTTTCCTTCAGAAAACTCGTCACTATTTCCGCGGAGTGTCTCAAATTTCAAATGATAAGCTCTCCTTCACCGAACTCACTACTATGCCCGCGGAGTGTCTTACCTCAGCCGCCATGCATCTCTTCTTCGAAACTTCGCCACTATATTCAATGGAGGTCTAAGCCCAAATACATAAGTTCTCCTTCACCGAACTCACTACTATGTCCGCGGAGTGTCTCACCTTAGCCGCCATGCATCTCTCCTTCGGAAAACTCGGCACTATGTCCGCGGAGTGTCTCAGCCCAGCCATAAGCTCTCCTTCACAGAACTCACTACAATGTCCACAGAGTCTCACCTTTTCATTTCCCTTTCGTAGAACTCAACATTGTATCCGCCAAGGGTCTCATCCCCTTTGCCCTTACTCATGGAACTCGATATCTAGTCCACAAAGGGCCTCATCCCCTCTATTTCTCTTTTGTCGAACTCAATAGTATTATTCCTTTTGGATATGTTGCTTGCTCCCAATTGCAATTTGGAACTCCGGCTTGCGGAGGGCTCATTCCCCCCACCGTCTCTGCTCTGGAATGGAGTCTGATGAGGGGCAACTTAGCTTGCCCCCCTGTTTGATTCGGACCTCATGTCCACGGAGGGCTCCTCCCCCTCCGTCTCGCCGGGTGGAACCGGGATGAGGGGCCACTCGGCTTGCCCCCATGTTTGATTCGGATCTCATCTCTGCGGAGGACTCATCCCCCACGCTGTCTCTGCTCTGGAGTGGAGTCTGATAAGGGGCAACTCATCTTGCCCCCATGTTTGATTCGGATCTCCTCTCCATCCCCCTACAATCATTTGATTAGGATCTCGATGAGGGCCACTCATCTTGCCCCATGTTTGATTCGGATCTCATCTCATCTCCATCCCCCTGTGTCTCGCTTTCGTGGAGTCCGGCGAGGGGAAACTCAGCTTGCCCCATGTTTGATTCGGACCTCATGTCCGCATATCCTATCCTGCTTGAGGCTTTGGACACGAGGGTCCGGGATAACTCTGCCTGCCCCACACACGCGCTGTTTGGACACGAGGGTCCACGGATCCTATCCCGCTCGGAGCTTCGGACACGCCGGTCCGGGACAGCTCTGCCTGCCCCACACGCGCTGTTTGGACACGAGGGTCCGCGGAGGGCTCATCCCCCCCGCACTCATTCAAATATCCCCACGACATATCCGCGAAGGGTCTTCTCGAACCCCTCCGCTCTTTGGCTTAGAGGCAGCTCCTCTCTATCTCTTCCCACATACAAGTAAATCCAACATCCTCACTACCTAGAGACACCAGCAGATTCTAAGGTTCCCCGTATAGCTAATACGGGCCTCGACCCCGGTCTTACTTGCTGTTATATCCCGCAACAAACCCGGTCAATATCAACTATGTTCCGCTAATCCTTTTCTTTCTCTGTAACCTGCCGCGGTGTATGCCCCTCTACCTTCCTTGCAATCATCTTACTATCCGTATTTGGACACTCGAAGTCATTGATCTCCATCCCAACCTATTGATCTCATCCTTTCTCTACCTCGAACTGCCTCGCCGTCGATGTTGTCGAACACTCTTGCTCAAGCTCTAAAATCGATTAGAAAGTACTCCGGTTGAATGTTGATTGTATGATAGGATGCTCGGCACTGGGCTCGTAGCCACAGATCTATTGCACTTGTTTGTGTTTCACCCCGTAGGTAATCCTTCCATAGATGCCTTAGAGAACAAAACCATGTGGTAGAGAACAATAACTTTTTCCTCTTGGTCCCCATAGACGGCGCCATTTGTTGCATCCCATTTCACAATTTTTTATATTTTTATAATTCTCGACTCCTTGGTTAGATGCTGAAGGCAAGCAATACACCTAATCTGACTTCATCAGCTGAACCCGTTTTAGTTGCCCTCACGTGCCCCCTTATCAAGGGATCAAGCCGCACCGTAGTTCTCTCCTCTCTCCACTCTTTTCTATCTCACTCTTGGATTCTCCACCTCTCTAGACGCCATCTCCTCCTCGTTGTCTCCCCTATTCTCCTCCGGTTGTCTCCTCATTCCAGCTCTCCTGCGCTAGATATCTCCTCCTCTCTTCCTCCTTATCTTGGGGCATCATCTCCTACTCCTCCTCCTCGACCGTCGCCGCTCTCCTTTGGGCTGTCCTCTCTCCCTCCTGCCCCGTCTTCTCCCTTCTCTCGCTATAGATATCTCCTCCTCTCTTCTTCCTCATCATCTCTCGACATCATCTTCCTACTCCTCCTCCTCTCTAGCCGTCGTCTCCTCCCTTCTCTACTATAGGTATCTCCTCCTCTCTTCTTCCTCATCTCGGGACATCATCTCCCTACTCCTCCTCCTCCCCTCTTTGGCTATCGTCTCCCTTCTCCTCTTCTCTAGATCTCCCCTCCTATTCCTCCTCCTCTCTGACTGTCGTCTCCTATGGCCGTCGTCTCCTCCCTTCTCTGCTATAGATATCTCCTCCTCTCTTCCTCCTCATTTCGGGACATCATCTCCCTACTCCTCTTCTTCTCGCCGCCGCCGTCCCCATTATCCTTTTCTCTAGATCTCTCATCCTCTTCTTCTTCCTCTCTTTCTCCATACCTCTCTTCTCTCCTCCCTCCTCTTCCTCCTCCTCCTCCTCCGGGCCGTCCGCCTCCACCTACTCCGGGTTGTCTCCTCCCTCTTCCTCCCTCAACCTCTCTCTTTTTCTCTATCTGGTGCCTCCTTCCTCCATTTTTTATTTCTCTTTCTTTTCCTCTCCTTAAGTTCCCTTCTCTTCACTTTTATATCTTCTCCTTAAGTTTACCTTATGGGGCCTAGTATGGTCTTGGGCCTATTCTCTGGGCCCAATACATACAATGGCCAATCTTATAAAAATGGCTGTTACAATTGCAAATTTGCAATAGAAGATGTCGGATAGGATTTAAGAGCCAAGTAACAATTATTATTCTGGCAAAAATACAAGGCAAAAAAGTCTCTCCAACGACGTGATTGGTTGGAGGTCCACTTACATGACAATGTAACACTTTGTTATGATTGGTTTGGCTGGGGGTGATTTTCAATTATGAAAGCAGAAGATGATTGGAAGGAAAAAGAAGCAAAACAACAAACAAGGCGATTGAAGGAAAATAAAACAAAACGACAAATCGAAATGAGTCACTGAAACAAAATGTACGTTAGCCGCTTTGGCTCACAGATTGATACAACCTCTCGTAAGAGTGATAAGACTCCTTCACTCCAACTGTGTGCTGCTACACTGCTACCTAGTTAGTTTTTGAAAAAAGAAAAAAAAAAAAAAAAATAAACACAACACGTAAAACACTTTCTCAGATTGATCGGTTATCAAATTTCTAAATAAATAAATAGTAAAAACGGTAAAAGTCTTATTTACCAACTTTTTAGCTATTTTTTCTGATTTTTATGATGATAGATAGCTTTCTATACATTTATTTTTTCCAAATTGCAAATATTTGTAGAATATTGTAAGGAACAATAGGGCTTTAATGAAATGAAATGCAAAACATAGAATCGTTGTTAATAATGGAGTGGTGGAGAATATAATTTTTTTGACAATATCAATTAATTTATTGTCAAATAATATGCAATATATAATATATAGAAAGTATGTTTTAGAATATTCTAGACTAGAAAATATTAGGATTTATTAGATTTTATTTATTATTATTATTTTTTAATGGTAATTGAATTGTATTGAATTGATATCGAATGTGATCATTTACACGTCCAGACTTGAATTATATTTGCAGCTTCATATGGACTATTCTAGGATTTCACAAACTTAGTAACTAAACCCATAACAAGCAACTCCTTTTACCAGCAAGTAATCTAATGACCGACTGTAACTCTAGAAACATACCACTGGCTATGACACGTCAAGAAATTGCTAAATACAAATTAGCTATATTTCAAGGTCCTATTAATGTCGGACCCAATTTGTGTTGAGCAGACTCTAAAAAAAAACAATTATTATAAGTGTATTATTGGTTTCAAAAAATCTAAAAAAAATAATTATTATAAGTATGTCATTAGTCTCCAAAAAATTGAATTCGAAATACTAAACTTGAACGATCCGCGGCTGGAGTCGTTTGGAAGTCCCAAACGACGACTAATAACCGCCGTGATTTTAGTCCAAACGAGTCCGCCAGCGCGTCGTTTGGACTAAGTAAACAAACGATTTAATACACCGTTTGGGACTTAACCCAAACGACTCGGCCACACCGATCAAGAGCCCAAAAAATAGAACTTTATATTTTTTCAAAGTTCAAATCCCAAACGACATAGCCATATCGTTTTGGACTAAGTCCAAACGGTGTGACCATATCGTTGGAGACTTAGTCCAAACGGTGTTGCCATATCGTTGAGAATTTTTCTAAGTCCAAACGGTGTGGTCATTTTTTTCTAAGTCCAAATCCAAACGACATGGCCACATCGTTTTGAACTCAGTCCAGACGGTGTGGCCATGTTGTTTGGGATTTGAACTTTGAAAAAAATTTAAAATTTTGTTTTTTGGGCTCTTGACCGGTGTGGCCGGGTCGTTTGGACTAAGTCCCAAACGGTGTGGCCAAGTCGTTTGGGAGATTAGTCCAAAACGACCTCCTAGCCGGTCGTTTAAGTTTGGGGTTTCAAATTCAATTTTTTGGAGACCAATGGCATACTTGTAATAATTATTTTTTTTAATATTTTTTGAAACCAATAGCACACTTGTAATAATAGTTTTTTTTGTGGGAGTCTGCCAAACACAAATTGGGGTTCGTAAGTAACAAATACCTATTTCAACCTCCCATTTTAATTTGTAATTTGCATCAAAATAAAAATTTTAAATTATTTCGACATCCCTCAATAATTTGAAATTGTTTTAATATTTCTTCACCATGCCTTCAATATGCTTGGTGTAGTGAATCATTTGGAACTTTGTCTTTTTTCTTGCTTGCCATGATTGCCCGCCACATGATTTATTGCATCTTTGTGTTTGAAACTTGATTTTTGTTAAGTTAAATTTTCTCCCATTGGGTCTTTGCCCATTTTTGTTATTTTTCTTTTGTATCTAGGGAGAGTATTATTTCTCCTCACCTATATGGTTTTTTTTTTGCCATCTTGGAAAATTGGGAAACAATTTGTATTGCTTTTTTTTTTTTTTTTTGATAATCAACAGATATATGTATATATATTAAGATACTGAAAGTGATGAGGTTACACACCGTGTATCATCTTCCAAATAGTGCTTCAACCAACTTGGTGGGATTGTCAACCACTCAGAACTAGGAAGTAAATTATGCCCAACAGATGCTAACTTGTGGCTACAGAGTTGGCATATCTATTGATCCACTTAATATTTACATTATCAAAAGTAACAAGCTTTTCTATTACATCTTTAAGTATAGTCTTTGAAGACCAGGAAATGCTTGTGGTTTATTTCCCAAAAAATTGCAAACATCTTTCGCATCCAGCTCTACTTCAACTGATGAGCTGAAAGTTAGACACCATTGTATTGCTTTAAGTGCCCCTCTACATTCTGCCTCTTCTACGCTTCCCCTCTCTTTTGTTCCTCGCTGCAATGAAACATCCATTAGAATCTCTAATTACATAACCCATGCCAATTGGATAGGGTATATTACTTTTAAAACTGGCATCAATGTTTAGTTTTACCCAGCCTAATCTTGGAGGTTTCCATATTTCTAAAGCAACAAGCTGTGAAATTCCAATATTATGGTCTAAACCAACTACCAAATTATTTACAAACCCCTGTACTAGACTATAAACATGTCTCCAGTTTGGTTTAGTATTATCATGCAACACTCTACATCTCTCTAGCCATATAATCCAATTTATATATAAACAAAAGGGCTTGTCCAATCATAAGCCTCAATCGGCCAATCCACTGGTGGTTTGTACCACATGTCTATCCATTCTTTCACCTGCAAATTCTCAAAGTCTATTAGTCTGAAATTCCAAGGAGTTGAAAACCAAAGAGATCTTGTGAAAGGACAAACCAGGAGTAAGTGATGTACATATTCTATAGAAAATTTACATAACAAACAAGTTTTATCAGCTACATAGAAAAGAGTACTAAGATGGTCTCTTGTTGGGATAATAGAGTGGTAACACTTCCAAGCAAACAAAGTTTCTCTAGGTCTGAGATCATTTATCCAAAAAGCTATACTAGTTTTGTGATTCACATTGGTGACATATCTTAAGCTTAACTGATGGTATGCAGACTTTACAGAGTGTTTCCCATTTTGGGTTAAGGTCCAATGTAGTTTATCCACAGGGTTATTCCTAGGAATGTATATGTTTTGAATACATTGTGAAGTATTAATATCAAATAGAGAATTTAAGATACCTATATTCCAAGATCTAGTATTAACATCTATAAGATCAGCAACTTTACTGTACAATGGATTTTGCACTGTTTGAAATGGTACTCTACCATGTAAGACTTCTGGAATCCATGAGTCTGTCCAGATATTTATTTCCTTACCTGATCCCACCTGCCACATAGCATTTTCCTTGACTATAGTCTTGTGGACTGTTTGCATTCCTTGCCAAAACCAAGATGCACCAGAATTGTGTACAGTAGGTAAATTATTAGAACTATGATGATATTTACCTTTCAGCTGTGTGGAAAACAAAGAGTCAGGTTTTGTAATGATATTCCATAGGATTTTACTAAGATGAGCAAGGTTATTTGTTTCCATATCTCTAATACCTAGGCCCCCACATTTTTTTGATTGACAAATAAAGCTCCAACTCTTCAGATATAAAGGATGTTTTTTACCCTTATTTTTCCCCCACCAAAAGTCTCTCTGAATAGCATTCAATTCAAAGAAGATGTTACAGAGTTTGGTAGCAGAAAGGTACTCATATGAAAAACAGAGATAACAGATGATATAGATTTAATAAGAACAGTTCTATGCCAAAACCAGGATGCACTAGAATTGTGTATAGTAGGTAAATTATTAGAACTATGATGATATTCACCTTTTAGCTGTGTGGAAAGCAAAGAGTCAGGTTTTGTAATGATATTCCACAGGATTTTACTAAGATGAGCAAGGTTATTTGTTTCCATATCTCTAATACCTAGGCCCCCACATTTTTTTGATTGACAAATAAAGCTCCAACTCGTCAGATATAAAGGATGTTTTTTACCCTTATTTTCCCCCCACCAAAAGTCTCTCTGAATAGCATTCAAAGAAGATGTTACAGAGTTTGGTAGCAGAAAGGTACTCATATGAAAAACAGGGATAACATATGATATAGATTTAATAAGAACAGTTCTAGCCGCTTGTGATAACAACTTGCTTTTCCACCCAGCAATTCTAATGTTTACCTTATCAATAAGATGATTAAAAATCCTAGTTTTTGGTTGACCAAGAAAAAGAGTTGAACCAAGATACTTTTCACCAATAGATATTTTTCTCATGTGAAGCAATTGCATGATATTAGATGTATCCGGAGAAATCATGTTTGGACTGAAGTGGATACCTGATTTTTCAAATTTTATTTCTTGACCTATGATCTCACAAAAGAGGTTAAGAGCATCCAGAAGTTCTGTTGCCTCATCCAAATTTGCTCGACAGAAAATGAAAGCATCATCTGCAAACAACAAGTGAGAAATAGGACTACTATTTCTAGAGATTTTAATACCATGAAGCTTGTTGTTCTGTGTTTTTTCATTAAGGATTATGGTTAACACTTCCATACATAAAATAAAGAGAATAGGTGATAAAGGGTCACTGATATATGCTTGTTTACTACTACTTAGAGGTTTGAACTCTCTAAATTGATGCAAAAGCACTCAAGGTTCCTTACTCACGATCTTCGTTTCGTAGAGTTGGAATAAGGATTCGAACTAACCTAAAGTTTAGAACAACTACAAATTGGATGTTACAATAAAGGGAACTAAGGAGTAAGGTTATAATATTAATGCTAGATTTTTCTTCCTACACAAACATTAAGAAATACATTAAAGTTTGAAAACATGCACTTAATACCAAAATAGAGATTTGAAAGAAAAGGTGGAGAGTTAATCCTCCTCATGTGAAACTATCATTAGTTGTTGATTTGAAAAAGGTTATTTGATTCTTCCTAGACTCATAGACAAGCCCCTAATGGAAGAAAAGATTTGATCCCTAGCATGTATGGCTCACTTAAGAGCTCACACATGCTAGCAAATAGAACTAAGCAATGACTTATCTCTAAGCTCATTGCTTTGATTCCTAACTAGACACTACACCAACTATCATTTTGGGATAGGGTGTAGAGCTAGTTGTTCTTCCTAACAACCTACCAAACCAACAAAAATTGATTTACCCTCACATGAGTTGGATTAACTCCTCAAAAGGGAAGTTAGCTCATGATCCTTGGGACAAAGATTTATAAACTAAAAAAACAAAAGAGAGATAGAGAAAGGAAGAAGATAAACAATCAAACTCACTGATATATTTATTTTCTAGAAGAAAACAAGTGTTTCCTCCATTAAAACTATTACAAGCTTCTTACAAAAACTAAAAACTAACTTATGATTTTTTTTCACTAAGGAACTAAAATAATGCCATGTGAGGAAAATAAGTCAAGGGAGTAAATGGAGTGTCCCCCCCCCTGTCTAATTTCTTCTCCATTTGAGAGAAATCTCATTTCCTCCCACGTGAATCATCAAACCACATTAATTCATTTTTATCCACCACATTAAAACAAAGTGACACCTTGCCTTTTTTTTTCACTATTAACACCTAATCTAATTTATTACATGCAAGGTGTCAACTTTGCACCAATAATTTGTTATTTTTGTCTTGACATGCTCCATGATTGATGACTCATCCAATCTTGTGGCCCCGCAAGATAGTGGGTCCATATGCAAATCATCGATGGCGGTCCCAGATTTTGGGTAGTTTTACAACTTCCCGCCTATCGCGTAGAATTCATCGCCTGATTGTCCGAGAAGCTCTCTTGTCGATTCGAGTCCCGGGTTCGAGAGGTAGGAGCTTTGGAAGTTTGATGCTTCGCGGCGGATTTGGAAGAATTCATATATACGCCGCCCTCGCGGCTTTATCGCAGTTTAACCAATATTTCCATGTTTATGCAAATACCGCAATGAAAAGATGAAAACATATTTATTTCATGATTATTAAACACATAATTAACCAAATTTATATGTCTCAATGGGGTTTTATAATACACTTTTGGGTGCTTATCACACTACCCCCCAAACAAGATTACTTTGCTTGTCCCAAGCAGCAAAGAAGAGACACTAAAATAGATAAGTGGCCAAAAATGTGTAGTCCTAAACTAATTCTCGTTTAGCAGAGCGCGGTTACATTGACCATATGCAACAAGGCCTTAAACCACTAGGAATTCCCTAGTGGACGAAGTTATAGCCTCGTGAGAGTTTTCCATAAAAAGATACTCACAAACTTCATTTATACTACAACGACTTCGGTGGATGTAAACTTCGTTTCCTAAATTAATCTCGGATATCCATACATTTCCTTAGCAGGGAACGAGGATTGATTTCTTTGAAACTCAAGTTAATATGTATTCAATAATTAAAACATCTACATATGATTATTCATGCAAATGAACTTTTCATTGAAATATACTAGCGGGTTGTTTCGATCCCTTGGAGAGCGTACCTAAATGGGTTCTCGCAGGTATGTGTTGAAACACAAATTCACTCAAAAATTTTCCACTCAGGTTTTGTTAACTCCAGTGTGCAGTGGGCACACGTTTCCTCACATCTCAATGACAGTCAGAGGAGCCGATGTCGATCAATCACGTTTACTACTTATTATCACACCACCCTACTCCTAATTGAGCTAGAGGTCTTTATTAGGTATTGTGGGGCTTAGGTGGATAATGTACAAGAAAATAGAAATGGATAATCAAAATTTACGAGTATGAGAGAATAGGGACTTCATATATTTACACTAGAGAAATCCTTGTTTTCTTTCCTTCTTCTAACTGAGCTTTATAACCTTGTTCTTAAGCCTCTAATGGATTTATTATTATATATATATATATATATATATATATATATATATATATATATATATATATATATATATATATATATATATATATTTTAGATGGCTTAAAAACATGATTCTATTTTTTCTTTCCCTCAAGCAAGTAATTGACTTTTATTTGGGACAAGTCTTTCTCTTTATTCTTTCCATATTTCATCCTATTTCTCATACTCATCACTTAGGTAGGTTCTTTTATTTGGTTTAATAAATGGGTAAGGAATTTTTGGTGAAAGTGAAAGGTTTGATGAATGGTTCAAAGGGAGACTACTAGCGGTAAAATTTGTAAATGTAAGAATTTTTAGCTATGTCGATCCAAAGAAGGCCTAAATTCTCTTTAGGGTTGGTGGTGATCAAGTAAGTAGATCGTGATTTCTCTAATCGAAAAACTACTACTCCTCGGTGTCATCACACACAAATCACTCATGTCAAGGTTTTTGGTTAGATTCTCACAGGATTTATAGTTTAAGTAACTAACCGTTGGTTCCAAAAACTTACTGCCATGTACAATCGATGATACTCATTACATGAATATTCATGAAAAGATGTATAAACTATTGCATGCATATTATTTAAAGTTTCTTAAAACAAATCCTAATTCGGATACTAATGTGAGATTTCTAGACAATTTTCATCATTGAAAAGGAAACAAGACTTTGTCACTAAGTACAATTATTATTAATCTGAAAATAAAAAAACTATATATAGGCTACAAGATGCCTAACTTTTTGCTACTGAGTTAAAAGCACCCCAAAACGTAATGATGCTTAGTCCTCGAAGGATCAATAATTAAAGAGAGAAAGTACCGAGAACCGCGGAGCAAAATTAGGGCTAGATTGCCGGAACAGAGAGGGTTGGAGATCATAATATATTATTCAGAAAAAACAAGAAAATATTCAATAACACACTAAACATAGCACACGATACATAGCACACAAAATAATGAACTATAGCATACGAAACATGAAAAATAATAGCACACCAAACAGAAGGTTTAGCTAGATATATGTACAATGGCAAACTCAAGTTTACCATCCAGCAGGACGTGAAGGTCTGGTGTCCTCTTTAAGGAAATGCATTTCCTTAGCATCGCGCCAATAGATAATAGTCTGCCAAATTTTTGCCCATTCTTTGTCTCCGGATTCCCTCAAATTGGTCTTCATCTTTTCGTCCTTTGGGTAACATCGAACATGCCTCAGGTATCGAGCGGGATGCTTCCATTGACGAAACCTCAATGAGCGAATGATTCTGTTTGCTGGGCACATGGAATCTACCTTGACCCAGTCATGAAAAGTGGCTGCAAACTGTGGGAAATGTGTCTTCATGATTCGGCAAGCGGTGACTGGTCCTGAAAAGTAACTAACCGAAAAAATGGTGCGAGCTCGTTTCAGCCGAGATAACACAACCTAAAATGTTAAATAATGCATGACCCGAAGCTAGTGCATCAATACAACGCGAAGCGACCTCATTGGCGAGAAAAAATGCCAATCTCCCATAATGTTTAGGAGTACAAATAACATTGCAGTCCCCATGTTCATGGTCATGCTTGCTAATGGAATGGTGATGTTTGCGCCATGGCACATGGCCATCTCCTTCGTTTGATCTCAAGACCATCACCATAAGAGTCGCCAAAACGCTTTGCCACCGAAAGGAACGGTAAGAATTATGATAGATGTACCGCCAAGATGCGGCGGGTTCGTGGTATGGAAGGTCCAAAGATAGGGCAAGTTGTTGTTCGAAAAAGATATGAGGTGTGTCACCAACTCGATTGTGAACCCGTCTAAGTAGAAACCATGCGCATGGTTGAATGCTGGTGTGTCTTCCATATTAGCATAAAAGTATGTAGCCAAACTCGGAGAATAAGTTTGGTCAGGTTGAAGAATTAGGGAAGACCACCCAATATTTGTGATGTAATCATGAAAGAGATGGCCATAGGCATTGGAATCCATCATAGACTGAAAGGATTGCTCAGGAATGAGTTTGGGAGGTACCATGGATGATGAAGATGCCATGGTGGATGAAGTAAAGAAATGGGTAACGATACATGCAAACTAGATGGAAAAATGAGTATGTAAGAAAATAGACCCTCCTGTAGCACATGTTAAAATTATATTAGTCACAATGGAAATGATGACAATCCTATTAAGCATTGCATACAAAAGAAGACAAAAAGATAAGACAAAATACATAGTAAGACGGAAAAACGTAATAACATAGATGATTATATACTTATTGACTTAGTAATATCATGGATTCTTATATTGATCTTGGAGATGCATATTTTGCACCAAACTGTTTAGGTCTTCTATTTGTTGGCCGAGCTACATCTGAATGTCCCCTTGGCTAGCAGATAGTACGGTTTGATTTTCCATTAGGAGAGTGATTTTGCAAGGATTGAAAATGATTTTCCAAGATCTCCTCCCTGCTCAACATCATGCATTGCTTGACGATCTTGGAAATCCTCAAGAGTTGTGATGATGATATTCTCGACGAAATGTGTAGTTCCCTCAAACCCCGATGAAGAAGTTTAATGCCTTCCATGGGATTAATAATATTCAAAGATGGCATTTTCATCAAATAAATGGTCAATTTGAGCTTGGGGTGTTCTCGCTTCATCTATCGAGTATCGGGGGTCCAAAACCAACGGAGTAGTCCGTTTGAAGTACCTTTATATATGCTCTTTGAAGGGGTGTCTCTCGAGAAATTATTGATAACCCCAACGCATCATAATCTGCGTTACCAAAGTGGGTAGAGGTGTCGACCTTCTTGTTTTCTTGGTGATTACGCTCCGCAGGTGTTGGATCGGACAAAAGTCATCTCTTTGAGTTTGCAAAATCCAAAGTAGGTGAAGTTGAGGCTTTGTGACTTCGATTGGTGTGATGTACCTACCACATTATGTCCCAACCAGTGGAGCACAACACGTTGATTCTGTTTCAAAGAGCGTTGAAGAACCATGTGATGTGTATTTTCGACGTCGCCATGAGATACGGTAGCTCGCAGTAAAGTTTTTTTATGAATCGAATGATGACTTTTGAACAAGGGACTCCTGTGTTTTTATTGGGATTTGAAGTATGTCGGAGATCATTTCCTTATTCAATTCCAATCGTTGTCCATAGGCATTGAAGTAGAATTTTCCATCTTCATATCCGCTAAATTGGTAGAACATCAAAACCAATTCTCGGAATAACCAAATTTCTTGAATGATATAGAAGGGCCCATCCGCGACGATGATTTCGTGTCAAAATAAGGAGAAAACCGCCCTCTTTGAAAGTTTTCGTGTAGTCTTTCTCTGTTATTATTTTTCTTGGTTGAGCCATTCTTGAGGGAAGGATAGTGAAAATTGTATGAATAAGAATGGCTGAAAAAGAAGAAGAGATTTATAGCCAATCTATGAGGCTATACCAATCTGAGAGTCCAAGTGTAGTTAATGACCCATGTGATTATGAACAAAGATCATAGGGGATCCACATTAAGTCTTTGTCATGTCGATATCCAAATACAATTAATGAGATGGTTTAATGTTAGAAAATACGGAGGAAAGTTTCACAGGGTAGTTAGACTTACACGTAATTTCAGAAATGATGATCATAACTCAGTAATAGAATATGGATAGAATAATCGAGCAGCATGTGTGACAAGTGTTATGTGTACCTTGTAGCGTGCACGATTTTCTCTAAACACCATGTGTATCCATTAATTATTTTGGTGAGTTTTGGGATAGCCTATCTTCGTTATGGTTTGTTTATTTATTTACTTATTATTATTATTTTATTATTTTTATTATTTATTTTATTATTATTATTATTTATTATTATTATTATTATTATTATTATTATTATTTTAATTATTATTATTATTTTTTTTAGAGAGGAAAAGACAACTAATATACACAAATATTTAATACGGAACTTCTCCATTTAATACGTAACCCGTACAAATGTGTGAGAATTATTTAACACACCATATTAATATACAAAATGAAAATCAGAAAAAGAGACGGTTACATAGATCTAGATTTTCTGGATCATGTTATGCATGAGTGACAAGAGAATAATGATAAACACTGTTATCACGATTAGTGTGATTGCCCATTCGCGTTGCTCCTTTTCCCATCGCTCTATTTGATTCATTATGTTCAAGAAATTGAGGATATGTGAAGAAGAATTTGTGAAGAATGAGAGAAAGGGGTTGAGTGAAATTGGAAAAGGAGAGTTGTATTTATAAGTAGATTTCTGACCGTTGGGCATCTGACCGTTGGCATCTGACCGTTTGGATCAGGCCGTTGGGATTTGTACCCGGATTTTTTATTTTTGGGTCGGGTCAAAATTTTGGCCCAAGCACAAATGAATTACAGAAATTCCCCTTATGTCCCGAAATGTTCTGAAATTTCAAACGTGGAAATTCGATTCGTTTCAACTCCAAATTGAACGGATGAGATATCGAAACGATCAGCATTAAAAATGCCATCCACTAGAATATGAAAGAATCACATTCAAACATTTTTTTTTTTTTTTTGGTTTTATTTATTTACACTTTTATATACAAATGTATAAGTCGAGAAGAATGTGTCAACAACACCGGAAATCCAAATAAAACAACACATCACAACAGCCTTTTAACTCGAGGCAACTTTCATGTCGGCTCAAGCGAACCCAATCCAGCCGGACTTTGGCTTATCCTTTATGTTTTGGGGCCTAGGGTTCGGGATGGTATCATCCTCGACCAATGTGCAATGGTCTAATAATAATATTACCCTTAGTACATATGGTATAGCCTCAAACCGCCTCAAACATCACATAGAAAACTGATCGGGTTGGCCGGTGGAATCCATTGCCCGCATTTAACTAGGAAATTCGATGGTGCATATCACGACTCTTTTGGGCACCATGCCGGGTGCTAATAAAAAACGAAGTATACATACATGTTTTAACGTCTTTTAAGATGAATGTGATCCTTTTAACGCCGATCCTCAAGATGTGAGTCTTTTAACGCCGATCCTCAAGACGAATCGAATCCCAACCCCTCAAGGGAGCAACGGCGACGACGACGTTTATCCCCGGCCGAAATGGTGTCGATAATAATATACCTTATACCGCTCATCTCGATAAAAGATCAAGACCGACGTAAAGGAGTTTGACAGTTCATACACCACCCCATCCTTTTCGCCCGTCGCTTTCGAGCAAAAGTACTACGACCATTACCTATTCGAGATGGGTGAGATTTGGACCAAATGATGAGTTGGAGTTCGCGAGGAAGAGAATAGAAAAGGGAGGAGAAAGAAGGAGTTGAAATTTTTGGTACCCATTGTTTTCCAGGAGGCACGTTTGCTCGATTATCAGAAGACATTTATACTCAGTTCTGAAGTAGAGTTTATGTGGACTATGGTTCCGGCGCTTGCAACCACACACTCTAGGAATTTTTAGAAAAGAAAATAGAAGAGGGCCCGACTACCCTAATGGCATACTTTTCCTGTTTAAATACATGGAAAGAAGTACACCAAATAATCTTTTAGTCCGCGTAGACCGGATCATTGAGAAGAGTCTCTTCGACATCCGAGAGCGCGAACTCATGATAATGTTTAAGGCCGCCATTTACTTGAAATTCGCTACCATCATTTACGCTTTTTCACGCTGAGATAGCCCCATAAGGGGTGACAAAGAGAGACAAAGAAAGGACCGCACCATCGAAGTTTTTAATTTTCCGAAAAATGTGTAATCTTGAGTTGTACATCAAAACTTTTTGACCGACTTTGAACTCTTTTTCAATATGTGCTTGTCATGCACTATTTTCATGTTGGCTTTATAGGATTTCGAGATCATCAGGCATCACTCAATTTCCTCAAGCTCATTTAACCGCAATTTTCTCTTTTACCGCCACGTTAGTGTTATAATTAAGGCTTTTGATGGCCCATAGAGCACGGTGCTCAAGTTCAACCGCAGATGACAAGGTTTTCCAAAAACGAGGCGATACGGAGACATCCCTATAGGTGTCTTAAAAGTCGCTCAGATGCCCACAAGGCATCGATAATCGTAGAGACCGCCTTTCCTAGATGGATTGACAATTTTTCCAAAATGGATTTGATTTCTCGATTAGAGACTTCTACTTGACCAATCGGTTTGAGGATGATACGGAGTTGCCACCTTGTGCGGACTCCATATTTCTTTACTAATGATTCAAAAATTTTATTGCAGAAATGTTTTCCCCATCACTAATTATAGCTTTTGGAACACCAAATCGAGAAAAAATATTTTCTTTTACAAACAAAACGACCGCTTTATGATCGTTAAGACGACATGCCAATGCCTCAATCCATTTTGACACATAGTCAACTGCTACAAGTATGTATAGGAAGCCATGAGAATTTGGAAATGGACCCATGAAGTCGATGCCCCATACATCAAAGATTTCCACAATTAGAATGGGATTTAAGGGCATCATATTGTGTTGAGTAATGCGTCCTAGTCACCGGCGAGCGACAGATGCTTTGCAATGTTCATGTGCATCTTTAAACAAATGTCATTAATAGAATCCACATTGTAAGACCTTGGCCGCAGTTTTCTTACCACTAAAATGACCACCACAAGATTGTTCATGACAGAAGGATAACACATCATTGTGTTCCCAATTGGGAATGCAACGGCGGATTAGTTGGTCGGAACAATATTTGAAGAGGTAGGGATCATCCCGTAAATAAAATTTCACAAAGGATAAAGAACTTTTTCCGGTCATTACGAGACCAAGATAAATGGACTTCATTGGTAACTAAGTAATTTACTATGTCGGCGTACCAAGGGGACGAAAAAATAGAGTACAAGTGTTCATCCGAAAAGGAATCACGATAGGTTCAAGATCGATCAACATCACCGACAAGTCTTGATAAATGGTCCAAGAACCACATTTTGCTACCTTTTTATCTCTAATTTCGAGAGTAAACTCTTGCAAAAGGAGAATCCATCGGATCAACCTTTGTTTTGAATCTTTTTTTGCTAATAGATAACAAAGTGCCGCATGGTCAGTGTAGACAATAGTTGGAGAACCCACTAGGTAAGGATCGAAACTTATCTAACGATATACAACGGCGAAACTCTTTCTCGGTGGTATAGTTACGCTGAGCTTCATTAAGGGTTTTACTCGCATAGTAAATGACAACCGGCTTATCTTCTCGGCGTTGTTCTAGTTACAACTCCTATAGCATAGTCGCTCGCACACATTAATTCAAAAGGTTTAGACCAATCGGTGGTTGAATTATGGGAGCGTAGTTAATGCGGTTTTAATATCTCAAAGGCTTGTTTGCAACCGAAACCGAAATAAAAACGCATCTTTAAGCAGAGATTGGTTAAAGGTCTAGCAACCTTCGAGAAATCTTGAATAAATCTCCTATAGAAACCTCGCGTGTCCTAAGAATGCGCGAATGTCTCGAACTGTTTTTGGTATAGGAAGTGAAGCAATTTTTTCTATCTTAGCTTTGTCGACTTCGATTCCGGCCCTTTGAAACGATGTGTCCTAAAACTATTCCTTTAGTAACCATGAAATGGAATTTTTCCCAATTAAGAACAAGGTTTTTCTTCACAACGCGTGTAAAGACCTTTTCAAGATTTGATAGACAAATATCGAAAGAATCTCCATAAATTGAGAAGTCGCCCATGAATACTTCCATAAACCGCTCAACCATATCACCGAAAAATATGAAGCATGCAAATATTGGAAAGTACCGGTGCATTGCAAAGGCCGAAAGGCATTCGCCTATATGCAAATGTACCAAATGGACAGAACGTTGTCTTTTCTTGATCGCCAGGGTCTATGACTATCCGAAAAATAACCTGAATAACCATCAAGAAAGCAGTAATAGGCATGACCGGGCTAAACGCTCGAAAGCATCCGATCGATGAATGGAAGTGGAAAGTGATCCTTACGAGTGACGCATTAAGTTTGCGATAGTCAATGCATATTCGCCATTTTATCGATACGAAAGGAAATGCATTCATCTTTATCATTTCGCACAACCGTAATGCCGATTTCTTTGGAACCACGCGGTACAGACTCACCCAAACACTATCGAGATAGGGTAAATAATACCCGCATCTAGTAATTTTAACACTTCCTCTCGACCACATATTTCATTGTAGGGTTTAGGCGACGCCGTGGTTCACGCGACGCCTTAGCATTTTCTTCCGTGTATGCGATGGGTGCACACATTAGGTTCAATGCCTTTAATGTCATCGAGGGACCATCCAATAGCGTAACGATGTTGTTGAATGACATTAATTAAACGAGCTTCGATCGATCGCCGGTTAATTGTGAAGAAATAATAATCGGGTGACGACCATCGGCATCAAGTTGTAACGTATTTTAATTCGGGAAAGATGTTTTAATTCAGGGGGCGGAGTGGGTATTAAAGATTCTTGAGGAAGGTCATCATCCATGTAGTAAAATGTGTTGATGATCATCCAAGTTACTTGACATCACCGTTGTAGGGTCAAATAATGGTAATCGACTCTAATAACTCATTTACTTCTTGTGTATAATCATCGCCCTCAAACTCGATTCGCTAAAGGAAAGAAATTGGTACACTTCATCTTCGTGAAAAGAGTTTGTGAAATACTCTTGGCGAAATGTCATTCAACCCCGCTGACCTCACCATCAATGTCGCTCGAAGTTGTTTCATCAACTTGAACACATTCACCTCGACCGAAAGATTTCCTCGGCGACATGGTCATGGAACCATCTCTACAGCTTAATAAGAGCATTAGCAAAGGCGAGGAACGGACGCCCTAAGATGATAGGAATGGAATCACATGCAACTTCAGATCCAAAATAACAAAGTCTACAAGATAGAAGAAATCTTGGACTTTTACAAGGACGCTTTTCCACAATTCCTTTGGATACTTTTATGGAACGATCGCTAATTGTAGAGTCATGGTGGTAGGTTTGAGCTCATGAAGACCTAGTTGTTTAAATAAATAATATGGAAGTAAGTTCACACTAGCTCCTAGGTCTAATAAAGGCAAGAGAGTCGCGTATTTGTCACCTAAGGTGCATGGAACCGCTGGTCTACCGTGGTCCTTGTATTTTACTATACCATTGGTTCGGGTGATGGAGGGAAACCGCTCAAATGAGGAACGCTTTGTTGAGGAACATTAGTTCTCCTTTTTGTGGTGCACATATCTTTCAGAAATTTTGCATGTTTTGGTAATAGTTTTAAGGCATCGAGAAAAGGTAAGTTGATTGTTAAATTTTGAAAAGTCTCGAATTTCAAAGAAAATTCTCATCGGTTTATTCTTTGCCAAGCCGCAGAAACGGTGCCTTTAGGCGAATTTGGCAAAAGGGTCTACTTGCTTGTTTCCTACATTCGAGGTGTTGACTTTGTTGAATCTAGGAAATCTTCCGTAGGTTCATTATTAGAAATAGATTCCTTGAACCCTCTTTTTCCTTTGGTTGATCATCCGCATACGATCCGATTGTCTACGCTTTTTCCGGATCGTAGAGTAGTGATTGCATGCACCTCACCTTGGTCAGGGGTGCTTGTACCGTGGGCATTGGGTGAGTTCAAAGGTCGTGTTTTTGGGTTTAGGGTTTGAACCGCTTGTGCAAGAAATACGCCTTTCGACTCTTTTCTTGCCAATCATTGAAGTGATTGTTGGATAGACGCTAAAATTTGAGACCGTTGGTTCATGTAAGCCAAGAAAGTCTCATTTGTCCTATCCGTAATGGTTGGCGCAGGTGTGCAAATGTGTAGTAGTTCTCGATTATTGCTTAGAAGTTGTTGATTATAGTTGGGATTTGGATTAGCCGGAATAAGGCCGCGGGTGGTTTGATAATTAGCATTGGAATTATTTGGAAATTGACCTTGTTGGTATTGTTGATTATTTCCTTGGCGGTATGGAATAAAATTGTTGGTAGGGCGAACAGGTGGATTAGCGAAACCTGGAGGAGCCCCCATTTGTTGGTTATTTTGGCGCCAAGCGAAATTCGGATGTTGTCTCCACGGTGCATTAGGAATGTTGAATGCACATGCCTCCTCCGATTGTTGAGTAGGGGAAGCATATAACAAGGGACAATATGCATCAGGATGGTCAGGACTAAGACAAAGGACACAAGGGGCGGTGTCAACGTTCATGACTGGTTTTGGTAGTTGATCGTTTACTTGAACTGCAAGGGCATCTACTTTTTTAGTTAGGGATTCTATCAAATTTTTTATTTCGGGATCGGGTTTTACCTCAAAAATAGATGTGGCCTTTGTAACATTGTCCTTTGATGACCGAGACGACTCAGTGTTACCCCAGTGTGTACCCTTTTTCGCTTGTTTTTCAAGAAAAGTATAAGCTTCAGAGCTCCTTTGTCCATGAAGCAACCGCCGCTCATTATATCAAGAGTTTCTTTTGATGATCGAAAAGACCATTAAAGAATGAATGAACAAGGACAGGCTTTGTCCAGCTTGGTGATGAGGACATTCTAACGTAAGATCAAGAAAACGACTCCATGCTTCAGAAAGGATTCATGAGGATTTTGACGAAAAGAATTGAATTTTCTCAAGCATTTCAGTTGTTTTTCTTCGAGTGTAAAATTGAAGCATAAAAGCTTGAACTAGTTTATTCCATGTGTCTATGGATCGTGGTTGTTGTCCCGCTAGCCAAATTGACGCTTTTTCCGCTAAAAGTGAATGGAAACAAATAAGCAAGAGTTGTTCCTTAGAGAGATCTGGCTGATGGTGAAATGTTGTTGCCACTTGTTGAAGCCGCGAAGATGATTGTAAGGTTTTTCGTGGCTCCAAACCATGATATATAGGTAACAAACTGAAAACGCTTTGGTGGGATAATGAAAAATCACCGACAATGTCCTCAAGTTTGATGCGGGGAAGAAGGTCCTTCCCCAGAATGCAAGATAGAAATCCGAGAGGGGCTTCTGGCGGTGGTGGAGGATCGTCGGCCATAATGACGTAAGTTGATGGCGGCGAAGGATTGTGATGAAGGTAATTAGCGAGTAGAAGAACAATTTTTAGGTGAAAACTTACGCAATTGCTTATCGTATTTTTTTTTTCGACGATAGGTATGTTCAATTTCTTTAGTGGAACCATACCTTAATCTCATACAAGCATAAAATTAGATCTAACTTACGTAAGAATTTAGTAGGACTCGAATTTTATTATTATCTTAAGCATTAGAGTTTAACAACATATGCCTAAGTCTGCGCTAACGTAGCGCGTGAAGCTAGGAATACGCGGTGCATAAACCAACAAACAGTCACACAAGAGAGATATGAGGGAGGCTTTCCGCAAGCACGGTTCTAATTAAGTAACCTCAATCTTTCAAGTTTCCTAGACACCATTGGAATATGATTTAAGATTTATGGAATTAAAATTTATGCAAAGGCGGTATTAATTTTATTTATTTTTTTTTTTTTTTTATTTTTTAAGATTTATGCAAGGGTTAAAATACAAACATGCAAATACGATCTACTCATACAATACTAGGTGCAGAGGCATGTGAAGATACTCTACTCATAATGATAGCTATACCTAATAGGCAAGCTTGTGTCATCGATAAATATTTCCATAATGCATGCAAATATACATCAAGAATAATGATATGTATGCTAATTTTTAAATCGATATTACGTAAACGTATATCAATAAGTAACAGCAAATTTGAATCACTCATAATTATCTAAATACATTAGCATACCTAATATAGTATACATAATGCCAGAATAGACGACAAAACTAAACATGCAAAGTATTATACCTAAACTAAAATACGACTCTTGTATTGTATAATAAATCGATTTCGACAATACTCATTTGAGATTGCGAATGTCCTATAGAGAGCATCTTTACCCGTAGGGGTTAGAAACAACTTATCCAACTCAGATTTTAACCCTCGTTGGAATGTTCTCCTCTTTCTTGACAAAAAATCGACTTATTAAACAACACCATTTTCTAAAATGATGATTTTGGAGGGAAAAACAGTTGATTTTGACCTCAAAATGACCTCCGAAAGCAAAGCTTGGTGGAGGAGACATTGCGCCGGTCGAGATCTTTCCGAATTGAGCTCACACGCGTGATTCAGAGAACCGTAGCCAAAGTTATGGCCAAAATACCAAAACACATCCTAATTACTATGTATAACTCCTAAGTTATAGATGCTAACATGCAAATAATTACTCATTCGGTAATATATATGCTAAACATGTGACTTAGATATAGATATATAGATAACCATACAAAACAGTTCCATTTGTATGTATATATACATTAATATGTAATTCATGACCAGTTAACCGCATATATATATACATGGCATAATTCTAGGCTAATACGTAAATAATAATTCATAAATTTTTCCTAATACTATATACATGGCATACATGCAGAAAAAACATAAAAAAAAAAACAATAATATCTGAAAATTTGGAACCTCAGAAGCTTCCTCGCTTTTAACCCTTGAAAAAACAAACGTTTCAATTAAATTAATGATTAATCCCAAAGGATTATCGAATTTTTCGTACTGAGGGGCGATATTTAGGGCGCATGCAACGACTCGACTGACACAAAGACGCGTGTCGCTTAATTCAGAATGATTTCAATTTTGTACAACACTCTTATAATCGCTTTGAATTGTTGTTTCCCAATCCCTAACTTTTGTACCGAAAGTGGAACGAAAAATTTGTGAGATTACGTGTCTATTTCTAGGGAAAAATACTTAATTTTAATAAAAAACGTAAAACGAACGAAAAGGAAATGAAGGAAGAGAATCGGGTTCCCCCTGATGCAACTTCCAATCTGTAGAGCACAAGTTCTATGGCTTTAGAACAAAGAAGGCGCGCATTTGATATATGCTTTGTTTACTACTACTTAGAGGTTTGAACTCTCTAAATTGATGCAAAAGCACTCAAGGTTCCTTACTCCACGATCTTCGTTTAGTAGAGTTGAATAAGAATTCAACTAACCTAAAGTTTAGAACAACTAAAATTGGATGTTACAATAAAGGGAACTAAGGAGTAAGGTTATAATATTAATGCTAGGTTTTCCTTCCTACACAAACATTAAGAAAGACATTAAAGTTTGAAAACATGCACTTAATACCAAAATAGAGATTTGAAAGAAAGGTGGAGAGTTAATCCTCCTCATGTGAAACTATCATTAGTTGTTGATTTGAAAAAGGTTATTTGATCCTTCCTAGACTCATAGACAAGCCCCTAATGGAAGAAAAAGATTTGATCCCTAGCATGTATGGCTCACTTAAAAGCTCACACATGCTAGCAAGTGGAACTAAGCAATGACTTATCTCTAAGCTCATTGCTTTGATTCCTAACTAGACACTACACCAACTATCATTTTGGGATAGGGTGTAGAGCTAGTTGTTCTTCCTAACAACCTACCAAACCAACAAAAATTGATTTACCCTCACATGAGTTGGATTAACTCCCCAAAAGGGAAGTTAGCTCATGATCCTTGGGACAAGGATTTATAAACTAAAAAAACAAAAGAGAGATAGAGAAAGGAAGAAGATAAACAATCAAAATCACTGATATATTTATTTTCTAGAAGAAAACAAGTGTTTCCTCCATTAAAACTATTACAAGCTTCTTACAAAAACTAAAAACTAACTTATGATTTTTTTCACTAAGGAACTAAAATAATGCCATGTGAGGAAAATAAGTCAAGGGAGTAAATGGAGTGTCCCCCACCCTTGTCTAATTTCTTCTAAATTTTAGAGAAATCTCATTTCCTCCCACGTGAATCATCAAACCACATTAATTCATTTTTATCCACCACATTAAAACAAAGTGACACCTTGCCTTTTTTTCACTATTAACACCTAATCTAATTTATTACATGCAAGGTGTCAACTTTGCACCAATAATTTGTTATTTTTGCTTGACATGCTCCATGATTGATGACTCATCCAATCTTGTGGCCCCGCATAGTGGGTCCATATGCAGTCCGATGGTTCCGTTATTTTGGGCGCTTTTACAACTTCCCTTATCGTAGAATTCATCATACGATTATCCGAGCAGCTCTCTTGTCGCATTCGAGTCCCGGTTCGAGAGGTAGGAGCTTTGGAAGTTTGATGCTTCGCGGCGGTTGGAAGAATTCATATATACTGCGTTCCTCGTGCTTTATCGCAGTTTAACCAATATTTCCATGTTTATCGCAAATACCTATAACAAAGATGAAAACATATTTATTTCATGATTATTAAACACATAATTAACCAAATTTATATGTCTCAATGGGGTTTCATAATACACTTTTGGGTGCTTATCAGTCACCTTGTCTGAGCCCTCTGCAGGACTTAAAGAAGCAATAAGGTGTACCATTGAGAATAACAGAGAACTGAGGTGATGAGATGCATTGGTTTACAAGGTTGACAGAGTTATGGTTAAGACCAAGAGATGTGAGGATAGAAGAGAGGGTGTTCCAATTAACCTTGTCAAAGGCTTTAAACATATCAAGCTTAATAGCCACAGGCCAGACTTTCCCTTTTTATGTTTGATAGTGTGCATAATCTCATGAGCTAGGATGATGTTATCTGTGATCTGTCTATTAGGTACAAAGGCAGACTGATAAGGAGATATACAAGGCCCTATAATAGTCTTAAGTCTATTAGCCAGAAGTTTGGATATCACCTTGTAAGAGATGTTACACAAACTGATTGGTCTAAAATCACTACAAGAAGATGGATTAGGACATTTAGGAATGAGGACAATATTAGTATGATTAAGATGTTTGAGAGAATGACCTTGAGAGAAGAATAAAACAACCATGTTTGTTACTTCCTGCCCAAGCAAGTCTCAAGATGATTGATAAAAAATAGCAGGAAACCCATCAGGTCCTGGGGATTTGAGACCCCCGATGCTGAACATTACCTTTTTTACTTCATCAGGAGTGATAGGCCTAAGTAAGTCAATATTATGTTCAATAGAGCTTAAAGCAGGAAAGAGGGAAGTAATAGGGTTAGTATTAACAGGATTATTTACATTAAGAAGGTTTGAAAAATGATTTACAAGAGTTTTACCTATATCATTTGGATTAGAAATCCAACAATCATTTGAAGTTTTCAACCATTCAATTTTATTGTATCTTCTATGTCTCAGAGTTTTAATGTGAAAGTACTTGGTATTCCTATCACCTTCAGGGATATCCTTATCCCTAGATTTCTATTTCCACAAAAGCTTTTCACAAGTTAAGAGGTGATCAAGATGATTAAGAGCTTGTTTTTGAAGATAAGAATTGTCTTTATTAGGTAACAAACTATTTAGATAATCAATCCTTTGATGCATAATGTTCATTTGTACATGTATGTTACCAAAAGTAGTCTTATTCCAGCACCTAAGAGCCTTTTTTACAGAGGAGAGATGAGAGACTAAAACATGTGATTTTGCAGTATGAGGTGTGCAAATAACTCTTGACCATGCTTTGTCTATAATATTAAAATAAGTAGGGTGTTCTAACCACATGGAATGGAATTTGAAAGGTTTTGGATATGAGTGAGTAGAAGGATGTGTATTCAGAATAAGGGGACAATGGTCAGATTGAATGGCTTGGAGATGATAAAGGACAGAATTAGGGAAGATCATGTTCCAATCAATGTTAGTTAGAGCTCTATCTAACCTCTTTTGGATGTTGTCAGGGGTTAATCTTTTGTTATTCCAAGTGAAGGGGTAGCCTTTGAAACCTAGGTCAATAAGAGCCTGATCTCTTATAATATCATGGGCAGGTTGTCCATCATTGAAGGAGTAATCTACTCCTCCAATAGCTTCATCATGTGCCAAAGTTATATTAAGATCTCCATTAATAAGAAGAGGAAAAGGATTATTAACAAGAGCTCTGATAGGATTCCAGCTAATGTTTCTAGTATGAGGGTAAGGACTCCCATAAAAGAAACAACCTATCCAAGGTTTTGAATTTGGGCCCATGAAAATAGAAGTAGTGGTATGGTTTTGAGAATGAGAATTTACATGAATAGTTATACCTGCTTTCCACATAATACACATATCACCAGCAGATTGAATAGCTGGTACATAAAAAAAAATTGGGTAGAGAAGGGTTTGTACAAGAGAAAACATTTTTTTGTTTGTAGCTTTTGACTCCGAGAGAAAGACAATGTCAGGATTATCTTTATTAATCAGGTGTTTCAAGTGCCAAATGGTTGCTATGTTACCACAACCCTACAGATCCAACTCAGAATCTTCATATATCTACTACTAGTGACTGTTCTGGTTTAGTCACTAACCCCAGAGAGAGCAAACTCAAATCCATATTAACAACAATAAACAGAGCTATACTACAGATATCAACTCTTCTTCCCAAATTTATATAAATTATTATAGTGAACATCAAGCAGGTTGCTTTTATGACAGATGCAATAGGGGATGACCATATATGAATATTAAGATGATAAGATTGAAGAAGTGAATCTGTGAAAAGAATGGTACCAAGGTCATACGAAAGGATAGAATAACAAAGGCAAGAGAAAAGCATAGCAGTTTTATACAAACAAACAAATAAAGGGAAGGTTATATACCAGTTGATAGAGATGAGTTTAGATTTTTGTACCTGTGTGACTTTAATTGAACCAGCTATATCCATCTGAGAGGCCCAAAGAAGATCTATAATAGCAGCCGCAGATATATTCTCAGGAGATTGATTAGGATGACTTTGAAGTGCTTCCACTGAAGATCCGTCATCCAATCCCTCAATTTGATCAAGTTGATCATAGAAATTGATTGGTGGTTGCATCTGGAGATTTAGCTCAGTCATAGCAACCCTAGGTTCAGTTTGTAACGTCTCAGTGTTCCCAGTAGCAGTAACATTGATTTCAGACCCCACTCCAGTTTCTCCCCAGATTGAATGGAGAATAATTCTTTGAGAGAGTAATATTTGATTTACTCTTGGGTTTGAGATTAAATCCCAAACTGATTCAACAGTTATTTCACCCCACTATGCTCAGCAATTGCATTTTGGATGCTTATGTCTTCCAGCGAAGTCTTATATTGCACAGCTTGAAGTTCTTCATTTGGGGAGGATGGATAGTATGGTGTAAAAGCTGCGTGACCTGAGGTTGAAGTTTCTATTTGCAATGATTTTTTTCATTTCTTTTGAGGACGATCATCTTGATTATGTTGTTTCCCTTTCCCTTTTCCTTTCACTTTTTTATGAGGAAAGTTTTCAGGTAATGGAGTATTTAGGAGGGTGACTCGTTCATTATTTTTGATTGGTGGTTTGGATGAGTTTGGGTGGGTGTTTGTGGCGTTTTTGGTGAGATCTGGAATGGAGATTTGTGATGGTGTTGGCGGAGTTGGTAAAGAATAGATTAGGTCAGAGGGATTGTTGTTTGATGAATTGCCAATTATTATTGGGCTTTGGATAGAAAGGTTTGGGCTTTCACCCAAATTTGGGCTGGAGAACGTTTCTGGACCAATAACCGGATTGAAAAACCGGATGCACTTTCTTTTTGCTATCTATTATTTTATTTGAGAAAGTGTTAAGCTACTACCCCCAATAGTGTTTTTGTGGAATTTGGAAAACGGGAAGAAAATATCAAACTTGTGATTTTGGAGAACTTTGTTTTTAATCCTCAAATACAAGCTACTCCCGACCTGTTTTTTTTTAATAAAATCTATAGTGGCGTTATTTTTTATTTATTTAATTTTTTGAAAACTTCTTTAATCAAGGTTATTACCGGCAGGTGGCAACCACTGTCCGGCTGCCCACCACCATCCGCCGGACTACTTTTCCACCACTTCTGCAATTACTATTATAATAAATATTTTAACCACCACATGTATATTACTATCCATTACTATTTTCTATTACTTTAACCTCTCACAACTCTTCTTACACTTTAAAATTTAAACTCATTCAGTTTCTCATATTCTATAGAAACAAATCTTTTGTGGCTGTCAGATTGATAATATCCCAGCCATACTCGAGGCCAATGACTAAGTCCAAAATGGAGCCATATTGTGACCAGCTAATTAAGACCCAATGAGGCTTTGGCCAATGATTGAGTCCACTAAGCCCATTATGTGTCTAATGATAGACATACAATATGTTTCTATGGAAAGTTTTCATTAATGGTGGAGTTAAGTTTTTTGTCAAGCTCACATTGATTTTCAATCACCAGGAGCTTGAGGGGGAATAATGAAGTATATGATGAGATGTGGAGTATGGAATCATTGTTAATAATAGAATGGTGGAGAATATAATTTAAAAAATTTGACAATATCAATTAATACATTGTCAAATAATATGTAATATATGGTGTATGGAAAATATGTTTTAGAATATTCTAGACTATGAAAGATTAGGATTTACTAGACTTTATTTCTATTTGAGTCTTATGCAATTCTCTACATATACCCTTCAAGAGGGTCTAATGGAAATAACCTTGATTCAATAAAATTCATCATATTCTTATTTTCTTTAGACTTTATATAAATATATTTGCAAATTTTGAATTTGATATATTCTCAAAGTAACAATGACATGATGCACAATCACACATTGTATACTATTTTATGTTTTAATTATTTATAACTTTTATGATTTTTTTAAATTTTTTTAACGAATTTGTATGAATTAACGATTTCATCTTTGCCAAATTGATGTTGAATTCTGAATTTATGACTATTGTTTTTACTGCTAACTTACTAAGCAACATAGTGGCTATTTGTGATGGATTTGGTAATTGGTATCCAATTACAACAAAGATCTTATAACAAGACCCAAACTTTTGACCAAATTAAAACTCCACAGCCCATTTGCAAAGAACAGTTGGTTTCTTCTTTTGAATTACAAGAACATAAACTAAACCTGAACCTAAAACATCTGAGTAAAAATGTATATCAGTCAATCCAATTGTAAGATCACTAAGATGATATATAATGTACGCATGTATGTATGTATTCATTGAAAACAAAATTGATATGCACACAAATGCCCATTTTATTGCTTTGTGGTCTTTTCTCTTCGGCTACAACTTGATTTAGGCTAAGTCCAATGGTGCAGCAAAACACCAAATATCACATAAATTTTGATCCAATGGTGCGTCAAAACGCTAACCTGCCAATGCTATTGACATAAGTTTACCTATACATAACATCGGTTTTAACGAGATAGCGTCAAGTCTACAGTATGTGTGGCGGCTAGAATTTATTTATTTTATTTTATTTCCACACGCCTTTGAGAATGGCGGTTGGAGAGTCCAAAAAAATATAAATGTATATATCCTATACGCTATAGGTACTGGCGGTTGTGAAAAAAACCATTGGCTTGGAAAATGCTACCCGCTAACTCTATACACTATATTGTGATTCGGCGGATGGCGCACCAAATCATTGGACTTAGTCTTACACTGCGGGCTTGAAGTCCAAAAACCAGCAACTGTTTGTGCAATGTTGGGTGGGCCAGGATTTCACAATACTTCACTGAACAGGAGTGAGGGATAACAAGGTTGGCTTCACGGTCACGTGTCAGTCTTGTTTGCTACTGGGCTTCATCTAAAAACAGAAAATTATGAGACAGCTAATTTTAACTAGCGAGAATGGCGGGTTTAGTTACATTTAGTAGATTTGTTGACTCCCCTTATTTAAATTTCTCATGCAACATTTTTCCTAAACCACACCCACTTATTCGATCACCTCTCCTTCGATCACCAAAAAACCGGTTCACAGCTCATCAGTTACTCGCCAAAAACCAATCACAAGATATTCACCACTTGTCAACAACTGGTACATTTTCACATCATGCCACTTAAAATTTTGTTATATGTGAATATTGTTTGCCATATAGTAGAGAGAAAAAAAAAAAATGATCGCGTGGTTTTATTACATCGCTATCGCTTGTTGTTTGATTGTACAATGTTGTGTGGTTGTTGTTTCGACAGAGCATTCGGATGGAAGTATTGTTTTTAGATTTGGAAAGATTAGTGAGGTTGTTGATAGTGTCGGGGCGACAAGTAGTTCTAGTGGAGTGGAAAATGCGGCAGATGTCAGTAGTGTGTCGTCAACTGTTTTGGATGAAGAGGAATTAATAACTCCATTGGAGATTATGCCTATTGATTCTGTTGTTGAGAAGGATGAGGTTATGCCTCAGCCTATTGTTGCAGTTACGAGTTTGGAATTGCAGCCGTCTATCAGTGGAGAAGAAGGTCTCGATAAGAATGTCATAGATGCTTTGGGACATTCTACCTCTGCGGAGCTTGATTCTGTACATAATGTAGAAAAGAGTCGGAATGTGGTGGAAGAGTGTGAGGAGATAAGTGCAGCTGAAAGCTCAAAACTGGTTAGCCTTTTCCCCCCCTCTTGTTTGTTTTTAATTTCTCAATATTGTAAGGGCATAGCAATTTTCATTTCAGTGTCATATATATGAAACAACTTTTGACTAAGCACAGATCGTGAGCTAAAGTGTCAAATATTAAGTCATACAGCATCGAACTTTTTGGGGGACTGCTCCAACAAAGAATCAATCTTGATCAATCATAGTCAGCGTGGTTCCCGACATATAGATAGGGACATTATTGATCAACAAGAACATTGATCTTATAGATCAAGATTCAAGGGGACTAGATTTTACAAAAGTCTGGCATTGGAATTAAGCTTGTTTTATTCGTTTCTTTGCTTTTTCATCCTGACTAGAGCTGTCTTGTACTTCATAGTGGCTATGGCTGGCAGTACCATAGCACACATGCTTGTGGTTATGCCATATGTATGACGAGCAGAGTTTAGGCAGTTTAAAAGTTCAAAGTTCAAACTTTGCTGAAAGTGTAAACAAAGGAACAAGTCCACCAACAACTCAAGAAATTGGCAAATGTATTTAGTCCTATTGCTTTATTATTGCAAAAAGGAGTAATCCTCGGAGGTGGTAATACATGCTTTCACTCTACTAGGAGTCTAGGACCATGAGACCTTTTATATTGATTGGGGTTTACTTAGATTTTCTTATTGCTTTTCCTTCAGCTGAAAATACAATCTAGCATTCTGTTGAGATTGTAGTATAGTCCTATGGGGTGTTTACAATCTTTACTGCAAAAAAAAAAAAAAAAAAAAAAAGATGTTTACAACCTTGCTTTATAGTTGAAAAGTTCATGCGTCTCTCCACTCACCACCAATTGGTTTTGAGTTGGATATCCAAATGTAATATGGTATCCGAGGCGTAGAGCGGGCTATTGCATTTGGCTTAAAGGGCCCGTTTATTCCACTTAGGTCCACGTGTTAGGCTCATGTAACGCCACTCGTGACTTGTGAGGGGCAGTGTTGAGATGGTTAGTATAGTCCCACATGGGATGTTTACAACCTTGCTTTATAGTATAAAAGTTCCTCGGCCTCTCCACTCATCACCAATTGGCTTGAGTTGGATGCCCAAATTTAAATACATTCCCCCTGGCCGTCTCCATTTCAAGGCTCTGTTTAACGCTCAGAACAATGTTGTGTAACTGAACTTGCAATGCTTCTTATCGTAAACAACAATAGAAAAGAAAGAAAAAAAGAACTGCATTGCATATATTGATGTCAATGGACATATACTTAATCTATTGATTACAAAAGTCTTGTTAAATGCTATCTATACATATGGAGGAACCAATCAACTTAATTGATTTTAATTTATTATTTGTCTAGGTAGAAGAAATGGTTTCTCCATCAAATTCTTATGCAGAAAGCACTAAATGCAACACAAATGCTACTTTGGAGGAGACAAGTTCAACAATAATAAATTTGAATGATGGAACTTCTCTCAACATATATGGGTATGTTTTTCCATTCTCCATTTTCATTTTTGGAATTTCAATCCGGCAACTCAAATAGGAGTTTCTTATATAATGACTCGAATTTAAAAAAAGATATTGCCTTAACATACTGGGACATACCCACAAATGGTAAGAATTTTCTTAAATCCAAAGACTGCCTCCAGCTCAGGCATTCTCCGTGAATAGATGTCACATGCTATGGAACTATTGGGTGAGATAAATTTTCAAATGTGATATGTCGTCCAACAGTTTGAAGCGATACTTGACTCAACCAGTCATTCATGACCTATTCGTGTAATCGTGTGTGATAGGGCACGCGATAAACATCATATTTTTATGAGTTTAAATTCATGATCATAGTTATCCATTTGTAGCACTAGTTGTACCAAACAAACTAGAAATCTTAATGCAATCAGAACCCGAATCACATAACACTTTCTTGATCTAGTTAACTACGTGAAATTGAACATCTATACTCTTTGTTCTTGCCCCTGCTTCTTAATCTCGACATTTTTTTTGCCCTAACTATGTTACACACTTACACAGGCATTTAACACATAAAAGACAAAAATAGAAAAAAGCATCTTCTTAGTGGACTAAACCCTTGGACATTTCTATGCAAACATTATCCAAGGGAGGACCACCCTGAGAGTGACCCTTTTCTGGCTTTTTTTTTTTTTTCTAAGTTAGTAAGTTGTATTTAAATGAAAAAAGAGGTTACAAGAAGGTTGGCTTAGTTAGGAGTACATTTCCTAACTAACCAGATTCAAATCTGTAGTAAGTTACATCAAGTGATTCCCACTTGGAAATCCATGTAGGTTTCCCTAGATATACATACTGCTCCTGTGTGTTTAAGCTAAGACTATGTTTTGCAGCTTTATCAGCTGCAAAATTGACTTCATGCCACGTGCTTGTCACCTTCACATAGCTGAGTTTCTCCTCACATCTTTCCCATCTAGGTTTTACTTCGCATGAAGTTCTGAGGTGCCAAAGGCAGTGACAGCTGCTCTCGAGTCTGACTCGACCCAAACTCTGTCCCATCCATTCCTCAGTGCCACTTCCACACTTTCTATGATTCCCATGAATTCTTTTCTGCCTGTTACATCTTTTTGTGGTAACACGGACCCTTCACCAAGATAAAACACAGGCTTACAATCAATATCCTGGAAAAAATTTGATGACATTTTCGCATTTTCTTCGTTTTATTGGGCCTTTTGCTGATATACAACAAGATTTTTTGAAAATGTAATCCTCTCTCATTTTGCAGTTTCCCAAATGTTTTCCAGGGAATCAAGTGGGGTCTTCTTTTGTGCATTACTTTTTTTTTTCCAGCCCAATTAAAAATGTGTTTGCATCAAAATTTTCAGAATAACGAATCAACTTGGATGCAGTATGTCTAGTGCACGAGTAAAAGGTGTGTGCTGTAGCTAACTTAATTTCCTTTAGCTGTAGTATCTATCAATACTTGAGGAGGTTCACGAGCGAAAACATTATGGACTTAGTTTCCATTATCTGTCGTATCAATACTTGAGGGGTTCATGAGCTAAAACCATTATGTACAGTGATTTATAATACATTATAAAATGAAGAAGAAGATGGGACACGTGTGTGCTAGTATAAATATTGAGACAGATTTTTTTTAGTAATGACTAAGAAGAATCTGAAACTGGAAATATAAAAATACAAACTTAAATTCAAACTTTAACTAAAGTCTACATGATTACACATGTACACCCACTAGTGGGTTTAATAATTTACTCTTTGTTGTCTAAGTTCATATGTTTATGATTATTGTCTGGATAGTCAGCACTTGAGCATCCTTGATGTGCTGCTTGAATCTGTTCCTAATGGTAGTTTATTTCATTTTCAACAGTAAGGAGGCAGGAAAGACAACACCAACGTTATCCTTATCATCAGGTGCTGCTATGCTGCCACATCCTTCGAAGGTATCTCCAACTGTTAAATGGTAGATACTCCAGTAACAAGTTGTGGTTGACAATTGATTAGTGGTGAAAGTTTAACGCCTGGTTTTGATGTTTTCAATAATTTTGAGTAATTTAGTCTAGGTCACTGTATACAAGATCATGTTTCTTTCTTCTCTGGCACAATAACAGAACTAGAAGTTGCCCTTATGTTTGAATCTGGTTTCATGAAATCTATGTGAACTTAACTGGATTCTTAGTGCTATGAGAACATTTTACTTGTTTTTAATTCTTCTTATCCATCTGGAGTTCAATAAATGTATATAATAACCTGTCATTTGTTTTTAATTCTCTTAGATGTTATTTTAGCAGTTCTGCTGTTTGTTTTTCTGAGCATTTCCTAAACTGTTTCTAATCTTCTACACTTTATCACTAATATGACTAAGCTTTCTGCATTACCGAAACTTTTTTCTGGGTCAATAATTTATAGTACAATAATGCCAGGCATTGTCGGGTGGAGAGGATGCATATTTTATAGAAAGTGAAAATTGGTTCGGTGTAGCGGATGGAGTTGGACAGTGGTCACTGGAAGGTACCAATTTAGAATAGAATAGTATTTCTGTTGATCCCAGCACTGTCGTCTACTGTTGAGATGTTAGCATAGTCCCACATGGGACAATGAAAGCCTTGCATAATTGTATATACTTCTTGGGGCTGCTCCACCGATTGGCGATTGGTTTTGAGTTGGATGCTCTAAAGTTTAAGATGGTATCAGAGTAGGCTATTGTATTTAACTACAGAATATAATTATCTAGTAAAAGATGGAAGATATATTCTTTAAGCTTTACATCCATACGCTTGTGAACACATCCATACAGTTTTGTTTGAAGATTTTATTGTAAAGTTGGATATTCGTGCTTTGAAGATGATAAGTGAAAGCAATTATAATGGGTCTGAAGGTTCAGAAAAAACAGTTCCTTCACTTGTAGAGATGTGAACTTCTTATTCTGCATCCCCTAAAATACTAAAATCATAAAACGCCCCATGCCATTGTTGCTGCTGTCTAGAAATACTTGATCACATGAACCGCATGGTCCAATGATCCAGGTGATGGAAACAACTGACGGGCCGTCCGTTCATTTTATCCTTTGTTGTAAATTCATTATCTTTAGTTTTAACTTTTGGCCACAAATAGAATCACGGTTTTAGGACAGTCAGAAAGAAGCCCACATGCATTTAGAGTTTCTTATTCTCTAGCGCGATGAAGGATAGCTATTAATGAGTTTTGGTTTTGTTGCTACATCTGAAACTCATATTTCATCCAAATGATCAAATGTTATGTGTATCATTTTTTCAGGAATTAATGCTGGATTGTATGCTCGTGAACTAATGGACAATTGTGAGAAGATTGTGTCAGAAAATGAAAGAGTCGCACTGAATGATCCAAACCAAATCCTAATTCAAAGTGCTTCAGAATCGCATTCTCCTGGGTCTTCTACAGCTTTGGTTGCTCACTTTGATGGTCAGGTATATATTTACCATCCATTATGTAGTGCTTTCATGTCCCCATTCTAGTAATCAACTAATTACTAAGGGAACTGTAGGAATTTATCCTTTGATGCATCAAGGTGGGGCAGAATTAGACTTCTTGAAGATGATTTGCAGAAGATGAGGCACCACAGATACTGAAATTGTCATGTTTTGTCAAAAGTGTGAAGATAACCCTATATTATCTGCAAGTATTGTGTGCCTTGAGACTCTATAGTGCAATGTCATTCTTATAATAAATCAGAAGTTAACTATGGATAGATTATACATGGCACAGTTAAATAAGTTCTAGGTCAAAATCATTAAAAAATTTAGTTGCTCCTCTAATTTCATATTTAGACATTTTTCTCGACAAAAGATTGCTGATGGGTCAGGGTTGTGTTTTGATGCACCTTTGATCACGTTAAGAGGTGACCAATAATGTCTAAGCAATGTTCCTTGTGAGGAAGATAATGTGCTGATGACAGTAAATAATTTGGTTATAGTCTTATAGATTAAAAGAATGATGTTGGCCTAGGGTTTTCTATGCTTTGTTTGTTTGATATATATATGCCTGTAACGACTGTCCAAAACGATATGCCTAATTGTGATTCAACCTTTTTAACTCATGGTGGAACTTGGAACAGATTCTCCATGTGGCAAATATTGGTGACTCTGGGTTCATCGTGATAAGAAATGGCACTGTCTTCAGAAAGTCCTCGCCTAAGGTTTATGGATTCAATTTTCCTGTACAGATTGCAAAGGGGATTGATCCTTCCGAACTCATAGAGGTAGTTCATCTCAGAAAATTTTCCTATGTTAGGCTTTTAGAAAATTACAGTAGCTACGGGGTGCCCTACTTTTGGGGTTTTAATGTTTGATGCTGTTACCTGTCATTTGTGGTTTACCAGAAAATAGTTAATGTACGCTCAAAAATGATATAATCAGAATAGTGCGACTGTTAGAAGCATTGTACTGATGACATTGCAATTTGACTTGCTATTTCAGGGTTACACTATTGGTCTGGAAGAGGGAGATGTAATCATATCTGCAAGTGATGGCCTTTTTGACAATGTATATGATAAAGAAATTGCTTTAGTCGTATCAAAATCCTTGGAAGCTACCTTGAAACCTAAGGTTGTGGTTCACCTGTCATTATTGGATCTTTTTTGTTTTTGGTTTAGATTTTCCAGTATGTATGGTGATCTGTGTGTTAAACAAGTGATTGATGCATGCACATTTGGGTTCAGGCTTAGGTTTGACAAATTTTTGCCAGATCCGGTGACATGCTTGAGCTATCTTTAATGTCTGTTTTAGCTTGGCTTCAGCTCCAACACAACCATTGCACTTTTTGCTTATATATTCTGCAGATAAAAAATGCTGTAAGCCTGCAGAAAGAAAATGTTTGCCCCAGTGGCATGACATACCCATCAGAAGATGTTTGTAAATGGTAGAATTAAACAAATGTTCAACAGTTTCTTCTCTGTTGATTGTGGTTGGTCATGTGTTTCTAAAGCATACACTTGTGATAAATTAAGTAAATATGTCCACTAAGTGCAATTATCGATCTTTTCCTCTGATTGCCTTTTTCTTGAATGTAAAGGTTGTAGCAGTATATAGCAGTATATAGCATTTTATGGTTATTATTTGTGCTATTATCGAAAAAAAAAATGGTTATTATTTGTGCTGTGTTTCTAACTTCATCTGTTATATATTTTCAGGAAATAGCAGAACACCTAGCTGTTATTGCACAAGAGGTCGGTAGATCGACATCAATGAAGAGTCCCTTTGCAGATGCGGCGCAGGCAGCTGGGTACAGTGTAAACATTGGGGGTAAGCTTGACGACGTGACTGTTATAGTTTCGTTGGTTCAACAAAATCGTTGAATTTGTGTAAGCAATGTCGGTTCCATTTATACTCTAGTTCCTCCCATGATTTGATTCACTGTAAGATTCAGAACACTCTCACAATTCAAGTGCTGTAAGTCCTATACCCATTCTATTACGAAGTTCCAGAAATCCAGAGTTAGCTGACAAGGTTTTCATTTATTAGAAAAGAGCTCCTGAAGGACTGAATTAAGGTGGTAGCAGTTGTCTTTGTCATCCTGATTATTTTGAGGTGTAGTGAAAATTTCCGTATCCAATTTGACATAATTGATGTTCATCAGTGGCTCACTGCCCCAGAGGCCGTGGTATACTGGCATGTTTAGACAATCTCCAACCATTATGAATTTCCACAGATTTGAGCCAAACCCTCCCTCCTCCAGCCAAATTGCATCTCTGCATCCCCCTATTTTCCGTCCCCTCAAATTGCTATGATCTCTGCATGTGCAAAGCAAGTTTATGATTAGTCAGTCGTCGCACACCAAGATGGCAAGATTTATGCGCGTGTTTGTATCGCGTGTAGAGCTGTGGCATGGCGATTCATGATGACACAAGCATGACTTGTCTTCTCAAACACCTTTCGAGTTGGTGTGCTACACGCAAAATGATCAAACCCCATGTAAGTCGTGCGAGTGTGGAACTCAATAGGCAGTACGTGTTTGGACACAATAACATTTGTGAATTTTCATCCCACTGTAAGATGATAAAATGCGGTCCAACATTGCAAAGGTTGGAGATGGGTTTATGGCACTTCTGTCTATCAAATCGTGACGCATTACTGATCACTAGGAAATCCATGGTTTAAATAATGAGGTCACGTCGGCAAATTGTTGTATCATAGAGCACACTCAGAGCATCTCTAGGTGGTAGTACCACTTCTCAAATTCTTCAAATTTGTTTCTAAAACTCGGAATTTTCTGGAATTCCAACTCTAAAAGTGGAAGTAAATTTGGTCGCATCACTTATCCAACCGCATTTTTGTTCGCAAATTTGGCATTTCGGATGCGGATGCGGATGCGGAACGATAGTGGTAATGTCACGCGCCATTGCAAATGTCGCCACATTTTTTTTTTTTTGACTAGCACCACGCGCGATGAAATGCTTGCCACGCCATTGCTAATGTCGCTAATTAATTATTTTTTTTTTATTTTTTCAATTTGGTGCGACAGTTGGAATGTCGCGTGAGTTTTTTTTTTCAATTTGGAGCCAACCGTAGTAATGTCGCGCGACATCAATGTCGCGCAAGGTATCCATATTCCAAATTTACGAATGATATTTGCGACCACTTAGAGGTGGTCAAAATTTGTGTCCAATTTCTCCAAATTTCGCCAACAAATTTGAAGGAAAAGGCACCACCTAGAGATGCTCTAATCTTCTAAAACGAAAAGGCAGAGAACTCCTCTACTCATTTGGTCAATTCATTGTTTGAACTTTGAAGCGTGGAACGTGTCTGGTCTTTGAGATCTTACAGGCCCTCTCAACTTTTTCTTCCTCGTGCTGCAAGAAAAGTTTCTCAGTGAAAAAGTTCAAAAGAAAAATAGAATGACTTTTGAAGATCTCAGCACACCCACTCCTTCCTAATGGAGGGAAAGTATATTTTGTACATCATAATTAAATTTTGGGCTCTGGTGCATGAGTGCATAACCAATGTGAACATGGTGCAGATTCCATATTTTCAAATTTCATCAGTAATTCTGTTGCTTTAATAGTAGATAGGAGAACTTTGAAGTTAAATCTGTAAAAATTCGCTGGAGAGTTATGATGTCGATGCTCTATCTCTAACAGCAATTCATGATCTCGAGTTGCGTTATGAGCACTCTTGGTGGAAAAGTGTAGCTATTTTTCTATGCTGCATTACTGCATTGTATTGATATAGAGTGCCTGTCTATGGACCACGTTCCCTACCAGTTTTTCCTTGTTTCAATGAATGGACTAGCAACTGAGTGGTACTTGTGATTCTCAAATGTCAAAGTGCCATGAGTATGGGCATAAAAGCATAAATCATATCGAAACAAATATAATTTCAAAAGGGAAAAAGAACACTGGGATCACAGTAGTCTTATCTGCGTCGCTGATTCTAGATCATTAGGCCCCTCTTTATGCTTGTGCTCATAATTTCTTTCCACCTTAATTGCGGGTTGATAATAAGGAAAGTTTCATTTAATCTCAGAAAAAATGAGGACATGACTTGGGGCCTTGGGGGTAATGGAAGGGCCACCATCCACAAAAATAAGGAAAAAGAAAGACTTGATAAGAGTGTAAGACGTCCTCGTAGGTATCTATCAAACTGCGTGGTGTTGTGTATGGGACTTTGTGCATAGCTAGTAATTCGCCAATTATTCACGTATTTTCACGTATTATAAGGATTCTTATAAAACGAACCAGATGGCGAATATTTAAAAGATGCAGTTTAATAAGTGAATTTCTTGGGCTGGACTTATCATTGCCGAATTATTGAAATTAAAAAAAACAGGGCTTTTATTGTAAAAGTTGGAAACTGGAAACTAGAAATGAAAACTCTTGTATTTTAATACTTGGAAAAACTCAACTGACTAAAAAAGTAAAGATTAAAGAATCCCTAAATGCTTAGACTAAAGAATAAGAAAAGCATGTGTTTAGTTCTTGAAGGCTTTAAGCCATAGCTAAAAAACAGATTCCACCATTTTTTAGTTCTTGAAGCCATAGCCTTGAAGATCAAAACTCAAAAGCAATCTTGTTTACCAGGATGGATGTGTTGGTGGTACGTTTTTAATTTTGTTTGTGTTAGTAATAGTAAGTAGAACAAAAAATTTGACATTTGTATTATTTTTTCATGAATAAAATTGTAAACATAAAAATAAAAACGTTATATACTTATATATATCAAAGTTTTAAATGTAAAATATATAGCCGAATTTTAAAGGAATGCATTCGTATTATACCCATTTAAAACACGTATATCATATTTTTGCCGTTAGTGTTTTATTGGACTGAATATTTAAAAGTATTATTGTTAAACATTTCGAATCTTAGGCGAATAATTTCCGTATCAAATTTTTGACGTCTACGAATTTACTTGTGCAGACCTTTTCCTTATACTCACCTTTTACTTATCACGCTAGATCATCATAAATTCCTAATACCGAAACCATATAATACACTGCTCTTCACACTGTTTTCTTTCTCCTACATGTCGATCAATTGAAGGAGATAATGCAAAAAGTAAGATGTGGAAGTGTTATATATATGCTTACTAATTAACAAAGAGATTTGGTTATATCTCTTTGGCTACTGCTATGACCTAATTTTTCCTCCCTCTGTTCTCAGTGCTCTCCCTACTAACCAACCTCCCCTCTATTATGTTTTCTCTTCTTTCTTATATTCGGTCCTCCACTCTCTACGCCTCACCCTTGATCTTGCTTTCATCTATCCTCTTACTTCTACGTGGCATATCTGTCCAGCGCCTAGCTAATTATTCGATATCCTCCACTCTATGGTTTCTGTGTACTCCTCTTTGGATTTCGTCCTAACAGACCATTCATTCTTCCGGACCTATAAATCCCATTAGGCTCAAACTAGACTGTAATAGCTACTATTATTTCTTGGGCTTCATCAATAAATAAATTCAATAATCATACTTTTACACTTTCAAGTTACACAAACGTCTAATCATCATTTTAACTTTTAAGTACAACCATGCAGGAAAGCAAGAGTATGCTGGGTATGTCTGTCGTGGGCAAATATCGTCATACCGATATTCTAACCTGAAATATGATGGTATATCACGAAATGTTAAATAAGTTTGTGCATTAGAGGAAGAAAGCGGGAAATAGGAAGAAGGAAGAAGATGGACACGCGACAGTTGATGATTGGACAAAGCTATCCTTACAACACTATATAAAGACTTGAAGTGGAAGAATTAGGGGGCATTCTAAAATCATTCCAAAAAATCATTTGTAAGAACGAGAGCAGAGAGAGAGAAAGTGATCAACTGTAACCGCCATTGTTATTCCTTAATAAAACTATATTTTCCAGTTCATTTCAGTATTAATTTTCTCATCTTTAGTTTCATCGTTCTTGATAATTGTAAGTGATTCTTAGCATCACTACAATGTCATGTCACAATGTGTGGCGGAACCTGGACCTTTCGGGATCACCAATCTCGAATTGCGTACTCTGCTTCTTTGTCACAAGTAAGTAACAACTAACAACTTGATATTTGATTATGTCATAGACCGCGTAGTGTCATAGAGTTTTCAAAGTTCAAGTACAAACTAAGAAAAGCGCACCATACAAAATGCCAAATTTTGTTTTTTTTTCCGCTAACAAATGCCAAAGTTGGACTATGATGCTGTACCGAGGCAATTGCAAATAAGGGTGGAATTTGAGCCGAGCGGTTCGGCTCAAGCTTATTCATTTAATAAATGAGCCAAACTTGAAGTTTGAGTCTATATTATAGCTCGTGTAACAAATAAACTTGATAAAGTTCTGTTCGATAAGCTCAAATAGCCAGGGGCGGAACTAGGATTTTACCCAAAGGGGCTATTATGAAGTTAAATTGTAGAATTTTTTTATGAAAGATGTGAGCCTAGATGAAGGTAGGTATATATATCTAGAATGAGCCTATATGACTAGATCAAAGATATTTTATTGAGTTTGCATATGCCCACAAATTAATATGGATAGAAACCTGTCCATTTTCATAGTATAAGACTATAAATATAGTAATTTTTTTTTGGTAGAGAAATTAAGAGGGGATTATAACCACTGTTAGCCCTCTCCTAGGTCTACCTCTGCAAATAGCATCACTGGTTCGGCTCGTTAAAAATGTAGTTCGTGCTCGTTCATATATTATATATATTATATGGGCTAAACTTGAACTCTTTTTAAAACTCACTTAATAATAAACGAAGTGACTTTGAGGATAGTGAAGCTCGGCTTAATTTGCTCGAATTCCACCCTTAATTGCAAACCTTCAATCGGGATTTTTTTATCTTGTTAGGGCATCTCCAATGGAGAGTGGAAAAATCCACCTCCACATAGGCGCCATTAGGATTATACACTATAGAGAAATCCCAAATACATAAAGTGTATATTTACTATTTGTGGCTATTCCAATGGTAGGTGGAGGCAAATGTGTAAAAATAGATAGCAACGGACTTAAACTATCACAGCCCATTCAAAATAATGTAAAATAACGGATTTGGTCCGTCGCAAAAGCTTAAAACAAATAGTGGTCCACTTTCAAACGTCATTCAAAGCAACGTCCGTGTTTTTAAGTTTAATATATCACTGAGCGACGGACTTAGACCGTCACAAAAAGAAAAAATAAAGCTTCAAACGTGTGTTGAAGTGACGTCCGAAGTTTTAAGTTAAACAGACGTTATTTTTAAGCCGACGTCCTAAGCTTTTTATTAACTAATAGAGAGAGGAATTTCCACCCTCTCTATTAGCTATCTATTATCTACTACGTGATAAAGCCTCCCATTTGAAAGAGTTTTTTGATATTTGGAGTGTAAAATTTCCACTCTATACGGTTTACCCCCTATTGGAGATGCCCTTAAACAACATCTTAAAGAGTGTGGTTATCACTACAGCTAACTTAGTAACGTAGGTAGCGTGAATCAATCACACATTCTAGAGTTGACCACAATTCGTAATCGAGTTTCTTCAAAAAACCGAATCTCAAAAAAGAGGTGACATCTGGTCAGGTTATCGAAAAAAACAAAAGAGGTGACATCTGGTACGAGATAAAATATGCACATGGCGCACTCTGGTAACCTTTCACACCTCGTCATAATTACTCCACCACTACTTATTACCACATTAACACCTCTTTCCTCTTCTCTCTAAAAAAACTCTTCATCTTCTCTTTCACAAACAAAAAATGGTTAAAGCCAGTCTCATATATTGTGTAATGGCACTATGGTGTGTGTTGAGTGTGAAGTGTGCTACAAAAACAGCTCCAGCACCAACTCAAGAATGTGCAACAGTAATTTTAACTATGGCTGATTGTTTGTCATTTGTTACTAGTGGTAGTACAGTTAAGAAACCTGAAGGTGGGTGTTGTACTGGGCTGAAAACTGTGTTGAAAACAGCTCCTGATTGTCTTTGTCAAACATTTAAGAGTAGTGGTCAATTGGGTATTGCTTTGGATATGCAAAAGGCCATGACTCTTCCTTCTGCTTGTGGTGTTAAAGCTCCCCCTTCGATTGCTACCTGTAATTGTATGTATTTTAGTTTCGCTTTGATTTGGGGGTTGTTTTATTTTTTTGTGGCTTTTGAATTTTGATTGACATTGACTATTTTTTTTTTAATATTAATTTGCAGTGAGTGTTGCTCCTGGTGCTTCTCCTGGTGAGTTGTTTTTGCCCTTTTCTTGCTTATCCATGCTGTGGCTTGAAAATTGGTTTGTGTGTAATTATATTGCTTAGGGATTTGTATTGAATATTGATGCTTGATATTTTATTAACTATTTAAATACTATTATTTTTTATTCTTTGAGTGAGAAGGGGTTAGATTATTGATAATTTTTTTAAGGGAACTGACAATGAAATTTGAAGCCCTCTCTGTAGTCTGTACTATTCTATTTCTATTTCTATTCCTTTCATCTAATTGGTATTAGATTTGCTTTCAAGATGCCATGTGGGCCAATTTGGAAAACAATTTTAAATTCTTGAAGAATTTGACTAGATTATAAAATGTCTGAGCATTTCAACATACCTCATTTCATTTTTCATTTACTTTTGTTTAGTTGACAAAATTCGTTTGAATCCAAAAAAAAAAAAGGCCCCTTCGGCTAGATGGGGTGTAGTCGTAGAAACGTCTGTGTTAACGTTGTGATACTGCTGTGAGAGAGTTTGATACTTTGATCAATGGATTATTGTTCCTTGATCAAAAGCTATAAATTTTTTTAATGCAAAATAGAGATAGATTTTATTGAAACCTTTTAGCCACTTGGTAGAAACCAAGGAACAAATATTGAAATTGTTGGGTTGTTGGAACCGTCGAGCTTTGCTCCGGTGTCCGTTCACCACTCTCAGATTCTCAATCGATGAAGAGGCGACCGCTGCGTCCATGAAGCGGGCCTTCGTATTTCGTCTGGCTTGTTGATGTCGATGAAGAAGCGCCTTCACCTATGGGCGACTTCGCTCATGCTCGATGAAGAAGCTTCATGCTCACTATGTAAATGCCTTCGGCTCATGCTCCAGAATTGCGGCCCAAGCCCATTTTTTCTTCACCTTTGTCTATGTACACCTATATAAAGGAAATAGATTAGGGTTTTGAAACTTAACTTTGAGAGATTCATTTCTAGGGTATTGTGGGAGCTCTGTTGAGCTAGGGTTTGAGTGAGGCCTCTTCTTATTGATCATTGATCTCTTGAAACTCTCCAATCTTTGTTATAAAGGAAACTTCGGCTCTTGTGTGTGGATGTAGGTAACATTTACGAACCACCTAAATCTTTAATGTCTCTTTGCATATTTACTTCCATTATTATTGTTCTTATGAATTGATGATGATCTGATGAGTGGTTTTGCTTGGTTGAGGTTGTTGTGATAACTACCAAAGTCTTGGGTGGGTGATTTCCTTGGTGTGATCTCCAAGTTGAAATCATTTGGGATAGAAAGTAAAATTTAGATTGAGGTGTGACCTTCTAGTGAAATCTCCCAACAAGTGGTATCGAGCACGCGGTTGTGAATCATTGGAACAAGGTGTGTGAGGAAAGACTCCACTTTAAAGACGAGAGAGCTAGGTGTTTGAAGAAATTCCTCGAGAAGTTCTCCACCGTTGTTTTGGTTCAATTAAGTCATGACGACCGACCAAGAAAAGCTACAAGATAGAAGTTTGACGGAACAAACTTCGGATATTGGAAGATGCAAATTGAGGATGTTCTCTATCGAAAAGGATTTGATGGAAACGTTGATAAGTGAAAGCCCGAGGAGATTCCGCAAGATAAATGGGATTTGCAAGATAGAAAGGCCTTGGCCACAATCCGATTAGTCTTTTTGAAGTCGGTAGCCGGAAATTTCAATATTAAGATCGAGAAGGCGGTGAAGTCTCCGTGGAGGCACTTTACTACGATGTATGAACAACCTTCGGCCCGAACAAAGTCTATTTGATCACCAAGCTATTTAGTATGAAAATGTTGGAGGGGACCTCCTTGAGGATCACCTAAATGAATTCAACCAAACTAAGGACCAATTGGAGTCGGTTGAGATTACATTTAGTGATGAGGTGCTAACTTTGGCGATACTTGGACAATTGCCTCCAAGTTAGAAGGCGACTATATGGCTATTAGTGGCTCTTGCTGGAATGACCAAGTTGAAGTTTGAGCATGTTGTTAGTATGGTACTAACCGGCTAAATCCGGAGGCAGGATGTGTCCGTCATCTTCGGGATCAACCGGTCGGCATTGAGCAATCGAAAGTAGGGAAGAAAGTCAAACGAGAGTCAGTAGTAAGAAAAAGTGGAGGGGAGATCGAAATCTCAAGCCTCCCATTGCAAAAGCGTTGAACCAAAACCTCGAGACATAAGTGAAGTGGTGTCTTTATAATTGTGGTAGGCCCCGCCACTATAGCCCCTTGCGGCACGAAACAACAACAACATTAATAAGAACAAGAAAAGAATCAAAAGCTAATGTTGTTGAGATGGTAGATGACGCTTTGATATGTTCACGATGGAGCACAAAAGAGTCTTGGGTACTTGATTCCGCCAAGATCTTTCCATGCTACCTCACATCGGTAGAGTTCCTTGAGAACTACACCGGGGTGACCTTGGAAAGTCTTTCTCGGTGATGACCAACCTTGTGACATTGTAGGCAAAGCGGCGATCGGCATATCAAGATGAATGGCTCGTCATGGTTATTGAGGGACGTCCGACCGGTTCGGATTTGAGGAAAAATTTGATTTACGTAGGGCATTGGCAAGTGAAGGATTTATTCTGATCTTTACCGGTGATACTTGGAAGGTCTCGAAGGGTTCATTGATTGTTGCAAATGGTAAGAAAGATGGTACTTTCTACATGACCGCAGCACATGGTTGTGAGTCGATTGCCGCGGCAACGTGGCAAAGAAGGATCCAATGTTTGGCACCGGAGACTTGGTCACATGAGTGAGAAAGGAATGAAAATCCTTCACTCTTACGGTAAACTCCCAAAGTTCTGATCGGACCGAAATTGACTTCTCGTGAGAACCGTATTTGGAAAGCGGAAGCGGGTGAGTTTTCGAGAAATGGGTCGACTCAGAAAGCTAGAAGGCGAAGTTGATACATCTGAGATGTCCGGGGGCGGCTAATGTCTCTTTACTTGGCGGAAAGTCATATTTTGTGACTTTCATTGATGACCATACTAGGAAGGTGTGGGTCTATTTCTTGAGACACAAAGTCGGAAGTATTTGAAGTGTTCAAGACTTGGAAGGCCATGGTTGAGAATGAGACAAGCTTGAAAGTAAAGAAAGCCGAGATCCGGCTGAATTGGAAGAGTATGAAGATTCGTGGTTTTAAAAGACTTGTCGGTGACAATGGCATCAAGATGGAAAAAGACTTTGCGGGGACACCTCGTGAGAATGGGGTTCAGCAGAGCGATGAATAGAACAACGACAGAGAGAGCTAGGTGTATCGTGCACTAAGCGAGAGCTTGCCAGCGGTTAAAGGCGTAAAGTGTTAGCCTTACTTACGATCAATAGAGACCATCGGTGCCTTTGGATTTTAAGATTCGAGAAAAGTGTGGAAGAAGGGAAGGATGTGAACCTTTCCCATTTGAAGGTGTTTGGTTGTGGTGTCCTATGTCCACATTAGTGACCAAGTTAGAAGCAAGCTTGATGCTAAGTCACTTAAAGTGCACTTTCATTGGCTATGGCGGTGATGATTTTGGGTATCGCTTTTGGGATGATCAAAATCGGAAAATCATTCGTAGTAGAGATGTTGTGTTTAATGAGAAGGTGATGTCTGAGGACGAGATGAAGCCAAACCAAGGAATCGAACGAGTCTGAAGGCACCGCAGTATGTTGAGTTGGAAGAAGACCCGATGTAAGTCGTGGTATAATTAGAGCCCCACCCCAATCGAGGAGGATAGCGGAGTAGTGACTTCGAGAGAATAATGAGGATACTACACCACCGAATCCATCTCCACCTCGTGCCCCAAGGAAGACATCCAGCCACATGTACCGAAGTTCGAGATATCCGCCTCCACCCATGTGAATTACTTGCTACTTCATGATGGTGGGCGAGCCCAATGCTATGATGAAGCATTGGAGGTGAGTGATGGCAAGCAAGTGGAGCTTCTTGCAAGATGAGATGAAGTCCCCATCTTGTAAGCGCGTGGGAGTTAGCCAAACTACCCGTGGGCAAGAAGGCTCTGAGAACAAATGGGTGTTTAGAGTCAAAGAGGAACATGATGGTTCCCGAGATACAAAGCGAGGCTAGTAGTCGAGGGCTTTTTTGAAAGCGGCGTTGACTTCACAGATATTCTCCCCAGGTGGTGAAACCAAATACTATTCGGTCGGTGTTGAAGTATTGTTTGGTGGAAGATTTGTATCTTGGCGGTTGGATGTTAAAACCGCCTTCCTCCATGGTGACCTAGTTGAGGAAATTTATATCACAAAGAACCCAGGGTTTCATCGAAGAAGTAAAGAGAATATGGTATCGCGGGCTACCCGAAAAAGAGCACGTATGGTTTCAAACAAGCCCCTAGGCAGCGGGTACGAAGTTTGATAACTTCATGCAAGGAAATGGCTACTATAAGTCTGCAACGTGACCATTGTTGCTACTTGAAGAGGTTCGACTCAATTTCGTCATCCCGTTGCTATATGTTGATGATATGTTAGTAGCGAGTTCCGATATGTCGAAATTAGGAGATTGAAAGAGAAGTTAGCAAGTGAGTTCTCTATGAAGGACTTGGGTCTGCCAAAAGCATTCTAGGGATGAGGATCGAAGAGATAAAGCGTAAAGGTATTCGAGTTGTCTCGGTGAGTATATTGAGAAGGTATTGAAGAGGTTCAAGATGGGTAGTCTGAAACCGGTTTACACACCTTTGGCGATCCACTTCAAGTTGTCGAGGAACACTCTCCCAAGATCGTTGAGGAAAAGAAACTTCATGGCTAAGGTACCATACGCCTCTGCCATTGGAAGCCTTATATGTATGCCATGGTTTGCACATCGTCCCCGATATAGCCCCCAACGATTAAAATTTGTCGGTAGATTTATGTCTAATCCCGGCAAGCAACATTGGGAAGCCGTGAAGTGGATATTGAGATATCCGAGGAAGTACTACAGAAAATGCCTATGTTATGGAAGGGGTGTTGTGAACCCGCAAGGGTATGTGGATGCCGATTTTGCGGGAAGTAGATCGCTTGAAAAGAAGCATGGTTATGTCTTTCTATGGAAAGCCACCTGCGATGAGTTAGTTTCTCGATTCTGAAGATTGTTGCTTTGTCTACCACGTAAGGCGAGTATGTGGCCGTTCTGAGGCAAGCAAAGAGATGATTTGGTTCTGAGGGATTGATGGAAGAGCTTGGGATGAAGCAAGAGAGAAGTGTGTTACACAGGATGTCGAGTGCTATACATCTTGCCAAGAATTCCGCCTTTCATTCTAGGACCAAACACGTTGGTCTCCTGTGATCATTTTATCCGATCTCATTGGAGGATGAGGTTTTGGCACTTGAGAAGATCGAGGGAGTGAGAATCCGGCGGATATGTTGATTGAGGCCGCTCTATCGGTGAAGTTGAAGTTGTGTTCAACCCGGTGGTCTTCTTGCTTGAAGACCATGATGGATGAAATGCCGAGTGTTTCTTTAGTTTTTGGATTTGGATTGAGTTGTTACAATTGAGATGTGATGTGCATGAAGAATCTCGAAGGTTCCAAGTGGGAGATTGTTGGGTTGTTGGAACCGCCGAGCTTTGCTCCCGTGTCCGCTCACCACTCTCCGCTTCACGAATCGATGATGAAGAGACCGACCGCTTCGTCCATAAAGCGGCCTTCAGCGCTCGTCTGCAAGCTAGCCGATGTCGATGAAGAAGCGCTGGCCACACTTCCCTACGGGCTTTATCGCCATGCTCGATGATGAGGGCTTCATTTCACCTATAAAGGCTTCGTATCATCTCGAATTAAAGCCCAAGCCCATTTTTCTTCACCTTTGTCTATGTACACCTATATAAAGGAAATAGATTAGGGTTTTGAAACTTAACTTTGAGAGATTCATTTCTAGGGTATTGTGGGAGCTCTGTTGAAGCTAGGGTTTGAAAGTGAGGCCTCTTCTTATTGATTCTTGATCTCTTGTAAACTCTCCAATCTTTGTTATAAAGGAAACTTCGGCTCTTGTGTGTGGATGTAGGTAACATTTACCCAACCACCTAAATCTTTAATGTCTCTTTGCATATTTACTTCCATTATTATTGTTGCTATGAATTGTGATGATCTGATGAAGTGGTTTTGCTTGATTGAGGTTGTTGTGATAACTACCAAAGTCTTGGGTGGGTGATTTCCTTGGTGTGATCTCCAAGTTGAAATCATTTGGGATAGAAAGTAGCTAGATTGAGGTGTGACCTTCTAGTGAAATCTCCCAACAGAAATGGAGGTGAATTACATTCCTGCTCACTGCTGCACTGTATGGTATTTCAATTCCAAATCCAGTTTCCCCTGATTATGTTGTTGCTCCTGGGCAAGATATAGAGACACATCACCCTTTAAGCACTTCTACTTTGCACAATTTCCAAACAGTGTAGTTTTTTATTGCCCTTCATCACTAATCTTATATATATATATTTTGTTGGTAAAGTTCATCCCTATTCTTATCCCAGTTTCTTTCTTTATCCTATTATTTTCAGTTCTATTTTAATGCTTTTTTTCGCCAACTTAACAAATTTCTTGGATTTCTTCTGAATCATTTCTGATTAATAAACCCCTGATAAACCATTTGTAGAGCTTATGTTGGCGTGGTTAATATGTGTGCGTTTGCGCTCATCATAATGAGCCAAATGTGTGGGCAAACATGTTCTTGGGACGTGCCTTTCATACAGCAGGATCCTCATCACTAGGGGTAGTGGGTGGTGGCCTACATACCGTGTGTGATTGGGTAGATGTTAACATCAATTTGTCACTGATGTTGGTGACATCCATTTACTTGGGGTGTGTGTTGGGTTGGTGAAACCAAGGCCCAAAATATCGATATCGATGAATATATCGGTGTACCCAAAAACCGATATATATCGGATATATCGGATATATCCATTTTTTTTGGTAACCAGTTCAAACTATTTAAAATATCGAAATATCGGATATATCGGAAATATAATATCAAATGTTCTATATATCGGAAATATAGGATTTATATTTTAAAATGGTCAAAAAGTCAACCGATATATATTGATTATGTGGAAATATCGATTATATCGGGCGATATAAAGTTTCATATTCGGAAATTCGTTATATATCGGAAAAAAAAAGAGTTCTATATTCGTATATGTCTGAAATATCGATGTCGGTGTACCAAAATACCGATATATATCGGCGATATATCGGATATATCGGCGATATTTTGGTCCATGGGTGAAACTAGATAGCATTGCTTTCTAAATTACCATACGAAATGAGAAATAACCAACTAACGAATATCAGAATATGTGCTAGCTCATTCACTCAAAAAGAGGTTAATTTGTTTATTTTATGCATAGTTCTCATTTCTAAAACTTTAATCTGTTTCTTTCTTTCAAGTATTATAATGCTTCAGTGCTTCACCATCTTGAAATGAGACCCTAAAGAGAAGTGATGATGTGTTGGATTGGTGATCAAACTAGATAGCATTGCTTTCTAAATTTCCATACTAATGAGAAAGAACTAAGAATATCAGAAATCCAGGATAGGTGCTAGTTCAATAACTCTCAAAGAGCTTTTGTTTATGTATTTTTTGCAGAGTTCTCATTTCAAAAACTTGACTTTCTTTCAAATATTATAATAATGCTTCACCATCTTGAGACCCTAAAGAGCTAAAAACAGAAGTGATGATGGGTTGGTGATACCGCCATTTACCAACATTAAGTATGCAAACAAAAGTAAGGAAGACTACTATTGCGACAAGCCAAACAGACTAATCACCCAACTATGCCTCACTAACGAAAGATGACAAAGTTATATTGTAGCTCTTAGAAGTGGTGTCATCGTGTTAGAGCAGTTGTTTAATCATTTTTTTGTTGTTAGGATTTGGTTTGAAATAAATCTATTCTACTTAACTAATTTTTCATATTTTCACCTAAGTTATATCGGACATGTGTATCAGTGTCCGACATGGATACGGAGTGTTTGACCTTGTTACAAAGAAATTACTATGCAAGTGGGATATCAGGGAGTTATGACTATGTTAATAGGTTGAGTCTAGTAGGGTTTAAAAGAAACCCTTGTTTGAAGTCGTATGCATAATGTGTCTGTCTGAGATGAATACGTATCAGACACCGATTTTTTAAAATACGAAGTGTCCATGTCACTTGGATTTAAATGTTGGAAATCACTTAAGTAAATCTGATCCTTGGGATACAAGCAAGGTTTCAATAGAAACAAATCACTAATTGTATACTACACATGTACAATACAATTGTACACTATCAAATACACCTCTGTTATTACATGTGTGCATCCTTAACAACTTGCAGCCAAATGTTATGGTCTATGCATAACTTTATTGGAATAAGGTTTTGTAACATGGGTCCAGTGTTATATGACATGTTTAAGTATATAGCCATATAGGCATATTTGGAATGGTTAGATTACTCTTTTTAGTTTTCATTACTCATTGTAGTTCAACTTGAAAATATTAAGACAGTGTCTTGTTAACTGGAGTCCTTTTAATACATGTGGTTACTGCCATCTTATGATCTTGTAGCTAATTCACCAAAATCTTCAGCTGCATCTCCTAAATCACCGAAGACACCAGCTCCATCATCTTCCTCACCGTCTCCTAGTTTTGCTCCGGGGCCAGCATCAGGGACTTCAACTTCAACCAAATCTGGTGCATCCACAATTTCAGTATCATTTGTAGCTCTTGTTAGTATTGTTGCTGTGTTGTGCTTTCACTTTCTGAATATAGAGTTTTTTTAGGCTATGTCTTATTGTCTTAGGGATTAGTATTTGATCATTGTGTTGAGTTAGCTACTGGGATTTGCATTGTGATAGATAGACTATTTATTTGGTGTTGTGGACAGATTGAGAAAGCATTTTCATGTTATGTCGTTATTTCTTTTGGTTTTAATTTCTGAGTTACCTAGTAGAGACTGGGATATATTGGTTGCATAATAGTATTGTTGTTTTCATTCTATTTGGGCAGGCTTACCTTTCCTCCAAGCAAATCTTCTGTTGCTTTGGGGGATTTGACTTGTGCAAGCCCATCGTCCTTCAATCTTAATTTTATGGCTGTGTTTGAAACTTTGAATTATTATATAGGGAAAAACTTTCATAGGAACCCAAATTGAGTCATGGACACATTTAGTTTAAATTTCATGAAATATGGTGGTGCATGAGAATCCAACTTCAAGAGCCTTGAGGAAGAATTCTTCCAGACATGTTTCTCCATTGCTTCTCTAATTAATTTTTTCCATCAAAACTTTCTTGTGGGTGGAGAAAAACTATATGGTTTACCGTTGGTTTTTCAATGTAGTTTTGATTGGAAAAATAACACACCCTAACCAATCTGTATTGACCGTTGGTAGTAGGAGTTATGTGGGTTAACAAAGATTGCAGAGACTGTGTACCTGACCAACTGACCATACTTGAGGCCATGGGCCAAGAAGGTGGGGGCTGGGTTGGTAAACCTAAGAAAAAGAAGCCCAAGAAGGATGGATAATAGAAGACTAGAAAAGGGTGGGATGAAGGGCAGGATGAGAGGAAGGAGAAAGTGGTATAAAGGAGAAAGTGGATTAGGCCTTACGGATTGGCGGAGATCATTCTCCAGAAAAAGGGCTGAGAAGGAGAATGGGAGGCCATGAAAGGGGAAAGGAAGGAGCATAGAGGGTTGGAAAATTACACCATTTTTGGTGAAACTGAAACAGGCTGATTTTTTAGAATGGGTCGTGCTTATCTCGCTCAACTACGCACAAGTCACCCTAATACTCCCATGTTCTAGGCATAGGTTGACAGAGGATCGGAAGGCTGAAGGTGTCACCCTAATGCTGCGAGTTGAAACCAAGATCAGTTCCATTGTACCCTCTACTTCAGAAGTGCATATATCTGGTTCAGATGCCCATTTATTAAATAAATTAAGCTTACAAGGTAGAAGAAGAGTCAAAGAAAAAGAAAATCTAAAGAATAAAACCTAAAGATCAAGACAATTAGGACGACTGTTCCTTTGAGATTTTGGCCGTTGGCTAGATCAATTGTTTTAGTATAAAAAAGTAAACAGCAAGTTTATATCAGTAGACTTTTAGGTTCTGAACTAGAAACATATTCCAAAACTTTATCACGTAACACAATTTGCTCCTTCCATATTAAGTCCTTCGATCATAGTACAAGTAAGGTGTCTAATTTGTGAAAGTTTTATTAGGGCGGAGGGGTCGTTATGATATGATTTGCCAATAAAAAATCTCTCTCAGTAGCCACGTAATCAGGCATATAATTGGGTGTGATCATAAAATGATGGCGGAATGAAAGTTTTCAATAAAATTCAAGTAATTGGATTGAGAGCCCAATTTTGAAAAAAAAAAAACCCCACTTAAAGTCCATTTTAATTTTAATTTTAATTTCGCATTAAGTCCAAAAACACGGGTTGATATTACCACACTATGTAAATTTAAATTTCTATATGTAAAATACTATGAAAATTTAATGTTGTATATGTAAATTAAAATTTTTATATGTAATTGAAATTTGTATATGTAAAAATACTATGTAAATTGAAATTTTCATGTGATGATGTCAACCTGGTGCCACTTGAGCTGAAACTTGGAAGTGGACTTAGGGCGAAATTATTATTGGGCTTTGTTCTTTTTCTTGGGCGTAATCTCTGTTATCAATTTCCTATACGTAGCAAGTTGGAATGTTGGATAATTTCCCGTTTTAGTATACTGCCAATGACAGCTAATTAGGACAAATCCTACTCTTCAACAAATCTTAAAGAACACAAGTAGCAGGAGCAAATGTGTGCCGGCAGAGAAAGAACCAACACCTAATACACGGTTTTATGCTTGCGCATAATACACTTGTGCAAATACAATTATACAAGACAAGGACAAGGACAATGTAACTGGTGGATTGGTGGACTAAAAAGCAATATACGTCTTTACAAAAAAGAAAGCAATATACGTACCACAGTGAGCATTCCATGGCATGGGCAAGCAAACAAAATAGAAATCAAAGTAGACTCGACATATTTTTTTTCTGGATAATAGCTGCTAAGGTCCAAACTGTGTCAATGGACGTCACCGCTAATCTGAGAAAATCCATTTAGTAGTCGAAGGTTGTCAATTATGAAAAGGTAAATTGCATTTAAATGAACTTCGATAAAGACCCTTGTTTTTTGGCAGAGTAATTTGATCACCTTTTTAATCGAAGAGTAGGTGTGAATTGTTATATCCAGCTCCCCAAGTAAGATGCCACCAAAAAACAATGCTGGTGTGATTGATGGATTCACAAGTTAAATCAATTTTAGTGTTCAAAACTTCAAATGCTTTCATTCTCCAACAATTTTATCTGTGGTCTTTAGATGGATGCATTACAAGCCTTGATCTCTGCAAAATACACAATAGACTGTACATGTTATTCAAGGATGACTCAGAATCTGAATGGCGAAGTCGAAGAAACTGGTGGTGGTTGATACTGGTGGAATAGCACATTAGCACGTACTCCAGAAGTCACGAAACAAAAACATAGTCCTTACTCTGAAATTAGCTAGCTTATTGCTAAAGGAAACACTAAACCATAAGAAAGTACAAAATTTACCAAACCATCACGGAATACTAGTCCCTCTATATATAACCGAAAGAGAGACTTATTTTTTTGCCTCCCTCTCCTAATTATAACTGAAAGAGACCCCCGCTCTTAATTAGTCCTGGAAAAAGTTATGGTAAAAATAAAAAATTCTAAAACACTTATTTTGAAGCTTAAGGGTACGTGGTAACTGGTAAGTACTGATCGTTGTCCCGTTTTCAATCAAACTAGGGTCTTGCCAAGTCGTTTTTGACTTGGCCTAGCCAACCTTCTTCCTATCGTCTTTTGTATTGCACCACTTAGCTTTTATATATATATTCATTTTTTAAACGTTATCATGGCATTTTTTATTAACAGGAAATACCGAACTTTGGATTAAATGAAGACAATTGAAATTAGTTAAACTTCATAAGTCAAGTCCCATCTAGAGGTTACCAAAAAAAAAAGTCCCATCTAGAATACAACTACCTTTCCCATGGAAAAGTGTACACGAGCTGAGGACAGGACATATGATCCAATTCTTGGCGCTATTGGGGACGCCCGACTTCCTTTCACATTATTTTATGAATTTTACGAAAGTGCACCGGAAGCTACCTCTAGAGACCTCTATTTATGTGTTGGAGACCCGTTAGGAGTTTCATATTTTCTCAACTCTGTCTCTCTCCCTCCCTCCCTCTCACATATATGGATATTTCTTGCCATTTGAAAACTAAAGAGATTCTATTAGTTGCCAGAACATCCTCACAAAAGTCTCACAAGATCAACAACATTAAATGTAGTGTTAATATTTTGGCAACTCAAAGGAGAAAGAGCAGTAACTTGTATGAAGTTCTGTCTCTTGAATCTAATAATGTTGGTTCTGATGATATAAAGAAGGCATATAGAAGCATGGCTCTTCAATACCACCCTGATGTCGTTCCACTTTCAAGAAAAGAAGAATCAACAAGAAAATTTGTGGAATTTCAAAAAGCTTATGAGACACTGTCTAATCCGATTTCGCGACAAAAGTATGATTATCAATTAAGATTAGGTGATGTATCAGAGGGTGGAGTTCATGAAATGCAAAATGAGTCATATAAACATTTTCCTAGTGAAGTATGGGAAAACCAGCTTGAAGGATTACAACAAAGGTCTCAAAGTCGAATCAAGAGGAACAAAAGAACATACATTTGATTCAACTGTCTTCTTTTCGTTTTTCAGTCCATTGGCAGAAATTCGACTTTTAAAATTTCCATTATAGATGCGTATAGTACGGTGGTTCCTTGCTTCGGATTAGAGTCAGTTTATTGTACTATCTGAATTCCAAACATTAAAATCTCATGCATGCATTCCTTCATCATGTGAAATGTCCTAACATTCGAAAACAAATGTTCAATATTATGTTATGAATAATCTTTAATTATGTTATGCATTTACATCTTGAGTAATGAGTATATATGTACTACTTGGAACCTCAGCGAATTGCAAATGAACACATACTTGTCTCCTACATTAGCCCGTATTGTGTCATCTCGAGGACGAAGGGTCTCATCATGTGGCGGCTAGACGGCACAATAAAGGTACCTTGGTCTTCCATGAACATCAATTCATAGCCCTACTAATATGACTCTTTTCCAAGCCTGCCGACACAATATGTAAGGACATGAACCCCGGGTAAAAGTGTCTATCCCGCTAAGCGCGAGCATCCACCAACCACATAGGGTTCTCATCCTACAACGTTCTCTCTTTATAGTAGTAGATTGCACCTCTACTATACGTCTATACCCAATCAAAAAGGGAAAAATCCTAAAATTCTCCTTTTTAAGGAGGTTCCAACTCTAGACCATCCGATCCTGAACTCAGCTAAGAGTTGTTGTATATTTGTGCGGTTGTGCACTTGTGCCTAGCAAGACGGTTTTAGTACCACAAAATGACCCATTTATGTAGTATTTGTCTTTTCATTCTCTTGAGATTATAGTTTGTGAGAGCATCATCAACGCACTGCTAAATTTTTTTGTGACACATCAGTTTTTTTCGTCGATCCAAATTGTTAAAAACGTGTCAAGTACCAACGTATTTGGACAACATTTGGGGTTTCCATTTCGGACGCGAATAGTTGTCTCGTTCCAGCCGGGCCCAAAAACATCCAGCCGTTTTAATTTGTTATTTTAATTTTTTATTAAAAAAAATTGAAAAAGTTATGTACAACAAAATTTGCCTCGTTCCAATTTCTTGGGTTCCAGCCATTTTAATTTTTTAATTACAAAAAAAAAAAAAAAAAAATAATAAATAAATAAAAAAATGGTCCCATTGTGGGACGGGACAACTTGTCTCGTGCGTCTCATTTATATTTTTCTCACGAATTTGGTTTGGAATAATTTGACAATTGTTAGAATACAAATCGTGTTTTGGCAGCGCGTTGGGAGTCGAAATTGCCAAAATCATTTCCATCTGTCACATTATAAATGGGATATAACAACGCGTTGATGATGTTCTGAGTGTAGCTTCCTTAACTTCAACAAATTCTCAAATATAGGGAGTTATTAAACCTTCCAAAAACAAGAAACAAGATAATTTATCCACTCTGGCTCAATCAGTCCATTATTCAAAGATTTAAAACTCATGTTGAACACTTGAACATGTATATAGTTCTGTGGGTTAAAGAAGTTAATTAGACTTTACAAAATTATCAGACAATTGGCGATTATAATACAACAAAGGTGTCTACTAATAAGACAAAGCCTTATCTATTACTATCATACAAATTAATTAGTTGTAGAGTTGTACCTAATAATATATAGAGAGAGATCTTAATTGGTTTTTCAACTATGGCTTTTGATGTAGTACAATTTGCCAATGCATATGTGAATGAACTGGAAAAGCAGGCAACAAAGTCGGAAAGACATGGACGCGACCATATTTGATTGGAAACGTCAAAATAAGCATAACCCACAGCGCTGTGGGCACCACCCTCTTCAGTGGCGGAGCTAGGAAAGTAAGTGAGGGTGAGCCAGCCAGACAAAAACCAAGCATACAAAAAAAAAAAAAAAAAAAAACATATATTATATATATTAATGTATTAGAAAAAAAAAAATCAAATCTAAACAAGTATTTGTTCATAGTTGTCCTCGGCGGCCTTCTTTTTCGTCATCCTTCTTCATCTTCTGGAAGCGTTGTAAGATCAATTCGGTATCAATGCTATCAAAACTTCTTTTTCAATGTATGTTATTAAACAATCATTCAACCACTCATCATCCATCCGATTAAAAGCGATTCTTTATGATATTCATAGCAGAAAATGCCCTCTCCACAATGAGCAAGAAGCAACAGTAAAATCAGCCAACTTAATCAACAAATAAACAAGTGGGTACACAATGTCTTTCTTTGTCTCAACCATTTTTGGCTAGGCCGCTAATTCCATTTATTTCACCAAACTTAGTATCGGAACGCACATCAATGATATAATTCTCAAGCTGATCCGCTAATTCCATCTGATCTATCTCTGAAAAATCATCGGGATAAAGTCGAGCAAAACGGATCAACTTTTGCTTATCGAAAGCAACAAACGATTCACTAGGATCAAGACATGCCATACAAAGAAGTAATTCTGTGTTTGCTTCATTAAACCGGTCGTTTAACTCTTGAATTTGCAAATCAATACAGTGATAGAATAATCCAACACGATAGTAATATAAATTGGTGTTTCCTTCTGCTCCTCATCGAGACCTCCCTCGAGCCATATACCTCTCTTCCATATTTGGAACAACTACATCATGTTTGACACATAGTGAAGAAACTTCAGTCAGGAGACTATCCCACCCATCATCTCTCATCGCCTGTAAGCGTACCTTTGTTATTTTAACAAGAGTCATGGCATTGACAATGTCTTGGTCTTCACGTTGCAATGCCTTTGACAAATCATTGCTAATTCCTAGTATCGCTTTCATCAAATGCAAATTGAAGATAAATTCAAAAAGATCGCGACCGAATTTAATAATCCGTAAGCCTCACCTCTTTGTTCGAGCTTGAACCATTTTCCACTACATTATCAAGCACATCAACTACTGAACTATAAGTGGTTATCATGCCAAGAAGTGTATAATAGTGTGAGCCCCATCGAGTGTCACCAGATCGTTTAAGACTAGTCTCTTGATTCAACCCTTTGCCACTTGAAATTTCTCCACTTTGTAACGCTGCAACAACTTTAGCCTTCATTGCATCGTATGAACATATCCGTCCTTACACATGATGCTCCAACAATATTTACCACATTAGAGAAATACTAAAAAGGTTAGCGATTGACTCATGATTCTTTGCAACCGCTACAAGGGCTAACCGGAAGGCGATGGGCAAAACAATGAACATAAAATGCGGACTCATTCTCCTTCATTACAAGTGCTTTTAGGCCATTCAAATCACCTTGCATATTCGTGGCCCCATCATACCCTTTGTCCACGCAGCCTAGATATGCTCAACCCATGCTTGGAGAACAACTCATCGATTGCCTTTTTAAGTGTTAATGCACTAGTTTCCTTAACATGCACAACTCTAAAAAATATCTCAATCACGCAACCTTTCTTATCGACATAACGCAAAACAACTGCCATTTGCTCCTTTATTGATATATCACGTGCTTCATCAATTAAAATAGCAAACAATGAATTTCCATAATCTTTTAGAATGGCATTTGTAGTTTCCACAACAGCCGAATTCACAATATCTTTTTGGATATCAGGCGATGTCAATTTTCGATTTTTAGAAGCATTATCAAGAACTTTCTTAATGACTTCGTTATGATCTTTCAGAAACCGTATAAGTTCAAGAAAATTACCTTTATTGATCGACTCATCTGATTCATCATGACAACGAAAAGCTAAACCTTGTCTAAAAAAAAAACCTAATGCAATCAGTTATTGCAGTTAGGTGTATTCGATAATCCCTTCGAACTTGGTCGTTAATGCGTGAAGAAATGTCTCGATATCTTTGCTCTTGATTTAACAAAGCCCGGTGCTGCCCTATAAGCAATATTATGAGCACTATTTGGTCCTCCAACATGCTCCTTTAATTTGGTTTTTCTTTCCCAATTAGTAAACCCCCGTGAGAAAAAAACATCCCCACCTCCTTGTGCCCCTTATTAGGTTTAAAGAGATAACAATATAGACAAAATGCGGCATCCTCGTGAATACTATATTCCAACCAACTAAACTCCTCATACCACTCAATCTGAAAAGCGTCAGGATTCTATTGCCTCTTGTTCTTGGAGGAAAAGCATGATTAGGCTGGCAAGGACCCCTAAGCAAATATGCTCTTCTCACCGAAGTCTTGATCATTAGGATGATAATCAAATCTTTTTCCCTCGCGGGTCTCCCCAAGACTAGACAAGTCAAGTTCTTCACGATTTTCACGTTGAACCCGCTTTGACGTGGGTTGTTCAACACCACCATCCTCAATTTCTTGGTGACTTCGCTTTGAGGAAGATCCTACTTCAACATTGGCAACAGTATTTGTTTTATTAGGTGGTTGAGTAGGTTGAGTGGGTAACGACTTTCCTTTGATCAAATACTTTAACATATCTGTTTAAACAATTAAAATAAACTATTAATCAACTGAATTGAAATTGCACTAATTAAAATAAACTACCAATGTTATTATGATATTCACAAAATAAAATTAAATAAAAATATGTGGTTTAATAAATTCACAAAAAAATACAAAAAAATTAAAAAACATACTTTAGGAACAACTTAATATGAAAAGATAAAAAAAATAAGACAAGAAATTTAATAATATTAGGCTTACCTATAAAATTTTAGAAATTATAGATAACTAATTAAAATAATAAAGAGAAAGGTAAAACTGTGGAAAAGTAGGTACCTGCGTAGTGGGTTTTGCTTCAATTTTTGATAAAAAGTCAAATTGGAGTAAGATATTTTTGTTTTTTTGTTTGTTTCAATTGTTTGGGTTCGGTTTGTGTGCCTGCTTTTTATTTTGTATTTTGGTCGGTTATGGGTCGTGGGTTTTAAGTTTGACTTCAAAGCCAACACTGTTAAGTACTTAAGTGTTAACCGTACTTTAGTACTTTACACAGACACAGTTAGCTTTTTTGGAGACTGTTCGGTTTTTTTCGGATATGACTAGCTAGTTTTTTGGTTTGTGTGAATATGTGAATAGTAGAAAAAAATTTGTTTGCGAAAGTTGAGGGTGAGCCAGGGCGTACCCTGGGCCCCCTGGCTCCGCCACTGACCCTCTTGGGCCCTAAATCCATCGTTTAGGCTTTCAAAATCACGTTTTTGCTGTTTTAGGAAAGTTTTGTTTTTGCTATATCTTTTGATAGGAGAGCTCGTTTTCGATTTGGTCAGTTGGGTTAATTCTATTTTGATTAGTAGTTTCTTAATATGTAGTTATCCCAAAACTTTCCATTTTTGAAAAATTTCGAGTTTTGTGGTAATTATGGTATTTCGCCTATATAAAGGCTAGTAGTCTGTATTAGGGTTTTCAGTTTTGGTTGAAGTTAATAATATTAAGAGTTACTTATCTTGTTTCCATTGTTTGGTATTCCTTGTGTGTGAATCAACAAACCTTGAAGCCATTAATTCCTGGTATTTCACAAAAAATTAATAGGCTTTAGTGTAAGTTGTGAAAATCTGCAACTTATAAGTTCTTCTCTACATCAGCTTTCTTGATATATATATTAAAAAAAAAAATCAAATTGGCTCATCTAGGGAGGGGGATCCTAATTGGTTCATCTAGTGGGCTTAATACCCGTTAACCCTTTTTATGATACTGTAACTAGCAGCCAGACTCCTAAAAGGATGCACTTATACTAGGGGTGACTTTAGATTGGATAAAGGGCTTTCGGAAAATTTTCCAATTTTTTTCGGATGACAATATCTTTTCCAAATTTGATCAAATTATTTTTCGATGACAATATCTTTTCCAAATTTGGAAAGTTCGGAAAATCAGATTTTTTTTAGAAATTTCATAATCGGCAAAATTCGAAATAAATCAGAAATTTGAATTATATAATCGGATTCTCTTTTGGGATAACAATTTTTTTATCCAGTTAATACATTCATTTAGTAATCATTTTGAAATTTATTAATTCATTAAACAACTTAGAACTTTTAACACGTTTATTCAGCAAAGTTTTTCTTCATGTTAATATATTAATTAAGTAAATAGGAAGATGGGAGAAAAAAAGACATGTACTAGAATGATAATATTGATTTCTTGAAGTTGTGTGAGAGAGACAATGTTCTACTTCTCTAGGGTTTTTATTTGGTTTGTAAAAAACTATATATATTTTTAATTTAGTAACTATATGAAATAAATGGCTATATGAAAACTAAACTATCTATAGTTTTCATTAGGAGAACCTTTGCAACTTCTTGTATTTACACCCCCTTTATGTAATAGATTAAGTTCTATAGTAGAGGAAGATGTAATTGACATTTATGAGAGGTTATAATATAGATGGGGATCTGCAAAATCCCAACGCATCATTTCTAAAAAAAAAAACTATATGAAATAAACGGCTATATTTTAAAAATTCGGAAATTAATCGGAAATTGGATCGGATAGGATTTTGAAAAGACATCCAATCCAATTATTTTTCGGAAAAATCGAATATCGAAACACAGATATCATTCATTGCCAAATTCGGAAAAATATCATATCGAAATTCGGAAAAATTAGGTTTTCAAAAAAATAGCACCCCTAACTAAGGCCCTAACTTATACGGACTTGAATATAAAAAAGAAATATCACATGACCATGAGAGAGAAATAAAAACCACATTCGCACAAAAAAATAAAAAACACTAAAATCTCGTATTTTTTCTTTTTCCTCTCTCTCTCTCTTCAAACTCACATTTTTTTAGCTTTATCTTTTTTTTTTCTATCTCTTCTGTTCTTTTTCTTCTTTTTCTTCACTCTACTTAATTTATTCATTCAAATCCCTCTTTTTATTCTAAAATCTAAATTGAAAAATTGTCAAACTTCCGTAAAGAAAATCTCTTCTTTTGTCAAACCATCTCAAGCAGATCATTTGTAAATGGACCTAACTAATGTTACAACCGAAATCACAAGTGCATTTTGTTTTTCTGACATTTTTTGGGCAACAATCCAGTTTGATATTTGTTCAACAAGTGCTCCTCTTCTTACAAATACCCATACAAATTTTAATCAAATTTATTTTGTTCTTAAGAAAGACTGTATTGATTAGATTTGACGAGATTGATCTTTTTCATATTTGATTTGAACTTGGTCATGATACATGGTGATACAAAATTGCGAGAATTGTCGAACCGACGAAAACGGCTTACAATTGGGTACGAGAGAGAAAATAGAGAGGAGTGCAAAACAGGGCTATAGAAAGTTACCAAAAAAAAATAAGGTTTAGAGAAGAGAGGGAGAAGAGTTGGTGTTTTGCTTTTTTATCTTTAAATTATTGTTTTTGCTGGGTTTTTGTGTGCCTCATCAGACACCTTTGGTTGTTAAACGCCACGTATACTATACAGTAACTTGAGATATGAGCTATTTTACTTTGGACGGTTATTACTGACGTGCGCTCCATTTGGTAGAGAGATTGATCTCTCCTCTCTCTTCATCACGACTTTTATCTTAATAATTCTACGGAGACATGCATTTTGGCCTGGTTTAGTGATCTGGCTACGTGTCTGGCAATTTTCTACTGCTCTCTCAAATCCACTACTCAAACAAAGAAAACAAAATTACTCTACTACCCTTCTTATTCCCAATTTCTCATCTAATACTGTTTTATACCTTTAGACCTTGAAATTAAAATTCCTCATCACTCAATAACATCAAATTATAAGAAAATTTTATTTGAGAACTGGGTTTGCTGGAAAAGATGATTTCAAAAATTTATTAATGAAAAATGGTTTTCACAAGTTTTGCACTTGTAAAGAGATTTTGTCTCCAATCAGAACATAAAGATACCATCCTCTTTTTTTTTTTTTTAAAAAATAGAGCTTCTAGAGTGCAACTGCTGTACCAGGACGCAGACATGAAGGACCTTGATTCCAGTACATCTTGGAGCAATACACACGCACCTTTGCCTAATGAGTGGCCCAGATGTGAGAGTACACCTACAACATGCGTATGCTAGATTTTGCATTAAAAAAAAACCAACAGTTGGTATTGTTCAGTGTTCACTAGTGGAAGAGAGGAGAGTTGTAAGTCAATGTTACCTAATACCTACAATTACAAAGGAAGGGATTGGGGTTATTTCCGGTTTTTTATTTTTTTGTCACATGAGAAAGAGGTTAAAAAATCAGAAGTAGCTTGCCACATCATCTATGTCACTAAATCAGGCCAAAAATAATGTCGCCCTAGAATTATATATTGTTCTAAATTACCATTTGTATAGCCATCCAAATTATATGATGGGTTGATAGATTTTTGCAGAGAACCATCCAAAGTAGAGCCAGATTATGTTTTATATGCATGGCGGCTGAAAGTCGCCAAGAGCTTCCACTTGTAGTGTGCAGTTGTGCACAATCTCAGACTTCCCAACTACAAGATTTATGGGGATTTTTATCTTGTTGGGCGGGCCATTTATATGTAATATTTGGCAAGGCCAAATATTTTGATATGGACCCCAAAAACTGATATATATATCGATATATCGGTGGATATATATTTTTTTATTGATTGGTCAAAATTTTGTTTTATATGTCAATATATAGGAAAATATCTATTTGGCAAGGCCAAATATTTTGATATGGACCCCAAAAACTGATATATATATATATATATCGGTGGATATATATTTTTTTATTGATTGGTCAAAATTTTGTTTTGTATGTCAATATATAGGAAAATATCGAAATATCGTTGATATATTAATAAAAATCAGTAAAAAATTGGTCAAAGTCAATGATATATATTGTATATATCAGTCAATATATTTTGATATATAAAAAAATCCGATATATATCAGATACAAAATGTGTCAATATATCTATATGATATATCACAATATATCCATATATATATATATATATATATGTGTGTGTGTGTGTGTGTGTGTGTGTGTGTGTGTGTGATATTTTGGTTCTTGATATTTGGTAAGTAACAACACAATTAAGGCCATTAGATTTTTTTTTTATTCAATAGGTCCATTAGATATTGAAAGAATAGACAAATAGAGAAATGTACCCTGGTAATATGTGAAAATTCAGTGGTTATTGAAAATAATAATAATAATAATAATAATTGAGAAGGACCATTTGTTTCTGAAAAAACAAAAAAAAATTTGGTCGATCACCGGAATATTAAATTGATCATAGTAGGATGTATAATGTCTTTGGTCGTTTTTTTAGTTTTTTTTTTATAGGAGTCGCGTGTCTAATCACATATTCACATCAGCCTCTGCATATACATTATTATCTTCTCGAATATAATTGAGACCTTTCTTGGTTGATAAATTTATACTACGTACAAATAAGTAATAAAATCAGACGACTAGCTAGGCTATTGGAAATATGGAATTCTGGACATGTGAATATTAAATGTTAATGAGTAAATGTTAATTACCAACTTCACAATCCTGTGACCCAAGTCGTGACGTTTTATGTTGAAAATTCAATCTGGTGGGGAGAGGAACTGAGGAAGTATGTATAAGCGAGTACGCTATTATCTTGGGATATAATTTACGATTAAATTAAAACCATAAAATTGTATGCGCGCTACTTACTATAACAAGAGAAGTTCTTATTACAAGTTTAAGTGTTTATTAATGGTGTGATCAAGTGTTTCTTATCACATGATCGATCAAGTGTTACTAACAAGAGAAGTTCTTATCACAAACCTAATCCGATCCGGTTTAAAACTGTCCATCGACCATCGCTGTAATTCTTTAATTAATAATTCTATAATCAATGAACAAGAATAGCACATTATATAAATGGATATGAAAAGGAATATGGTTGGGAAATAAGTACTTACAGTATTTTTAGGAGAGAAACCAAGAAAACACTAAATTTTTGAACAAAACCAAACACCAAATCAAAAATTTCGGATTTTGGATTTTTCGGAATTAAACGCCAAATTCAAAACGACAACATCTTTTGGATAAATCCAAGAAAAATATTAAATTTTTGAACAAAACCAAACCAAAACCAAAAACACTAACCATCTTTAGGAAAAAGCGTCAAATATTCGACGCAAATGATTTTTGGAAAAATCGGGGATAACCCACGCGACTTTCTCAAAACCGTTTCTTCTTTATTTTCTTTTCCATCTCTTGTGCGGTTTTGCAAAACCGCTGATGTGATTGCTTATTTATTTTCTTTTCCACTCTTGTTAGAAAAACCCGCGTGATTGATTTTTTTGTTAAAAAAACGGTTTTAAAACTGCGATACAACACCAAAACTAAAAAAAATTTTGACTGATTTGGCGTTTGGTTTGGTGTTTTTATCAACATGTGTTTCTCTTGAAAATGAAAAATACCAAATTATTAGAAATTTAGTGTTTAATGCTAAGATAATATCTCATCTAAAGATGCTTACTATATAAACACTAGATATGAATGAAAATTGACATTTCAGTTAAACCAAATTAATGGCAGGAACATGTTGCTCGATCAGTCGTGCCAAAACTTATGGAAGTGGAACCTTCCAACCAAATAAAAACAAAAAACAATGAAAAAAGAATTGAAAGAAAATGAAACAAACAAAAGGCTCAACGTGACTTTGCCGATGTTTCTAAAGATCTTGTACTATTGGGCGGTTGGGCCACACATATAGTTTTAGACTTTTACTGTTTTACTTGATATAGTAGGTTGGAAGGAAAGTTGGTTTAGCGAATAAAAAACAGGAAAGAAAGTTCACTCTCAAATCTGATGGGTGCAGTTTGAAGTTTATAACTTCTAGAAAAAAAAAACCGAAAATAGAAAAAAATAAGTGAAGAAGATTCAATTTGTACTATATTTCTTATCAATTATTGCAAATGTTGTGTACGTGGCAAAAATGTATAGGTGGTTGAAACTTATAAACTTCAAAACTAATCTACAAAATCGAAATAATGTACAAGCACACGGCAGTACATTGGAGTTGATAAGATCAATTAGGTCACCAACCATCTATATATTAAGCTATTCATCAGCTTATTCAGACGTACTTCACGCCATCTCTCTCTCTCTCTCTCTCTCACAAACGGAAATGTTTTGCAATTTGAATCCCGCACATATGCATGCTCCAATATTTTCCACTAGAAGATCGTCCTTCCAAAAGACTGCTAAGTTCAATTTGATCTCATGTAGAGCTAACACTTTGGAGACTCAAAGAGTTGGTACAAGTTTCTACGAACTTCTGTCCCTTGAATCACAGAATGTTGGCTTTGAAGATATAAAGAAAGCATACAGAACCATGGCTCGTCGATACCATCCTGATGTTGTTCCTTCATCACGAAAAGAAGAATCGACAAAAAAATTTGTGGAGCTTCAACAGGCTTATGAAACACTTTCTAACCCGATTTCCCGTCAAAAGTATGATTTTGAGTTGGGATATTTATCTCGTTGTGGAATGAATGGGATGCGCAGCGAAGAATGGAGAACACATTTTCACAAACAAGTATGGGAAGATCAGCTTGGTGGTCTAGAATTAAAGTCTAATAGTAAAAAGTTTAGAAATAACAGGGCATACATGTAAAGTTCATAGTTGATAGTAACTTAGTATCTTCTTCTATTTCTATGATGTAGTATTTGTAGTTTTGTACATAAACGCAATATTGAAGGAATATAATAGCTTGGTGCCTTGGTAGCAACAGCTTTTTGAACTACTCGCATGGCACTTCATGAGTAATCATGACTTCATTATTTTGAGTTTTTGAAACAGGCCGGATATGAGAAGGAATAATATGAGAGCCAGCATTCTTTGAGCATTTTCACCGGCCTTAATTGTATTGCTAATTTGGAGATTTGAATGCATAATGAGAATCTTAAATGTCATATAAAGGTAACTTTAAATTTCTTATTATGACCTCATCATGTTGTAAGAACTAGCATGGTTCTTATTAGAGTACTGCTACGGGATAGCCACTGTTTCGTAGATGGCTAACTGCCCAATGGTATAATGCCACGTCACGCAAGAGAAACTTGCTATTTATTCAATCTTGCTTTGAAGAAAAAAATAGCCAAGATCAGGAAAGCAAGCAGTTCGATCATCTTGTTCAACCACAACAGGCCATGGTTGCCTCTTCATCTTGGACGCAAACAACCATGTTTGCCCAAATAATCGTCATGGCTTCCATCACTACCAAATTTTCTCAAATCTTGAGAAAACACAATATTTGGACTAAAAAACTTTGGTTAAAAAGATAGACAACATTGAATCACGTGGAAAGCTAAATTTTGGTAGATATTCCAAAATTGCTCCTTTCCAAATTAAATACAAAAGATTGTATTGTTTCTATCTTAATAAAAGTTTAGGATTTTTGAAACCTAAAGTTTTTATTCAATTCTATTATTTTGCATTTCTAATTAAGCCCTTGGTTAAACAAATTCAGAACGATGAAGTGGTTTTATATGAAGAGAGTTATGTGTCATCTCTTTTTGTTGTTATTTTGTTTTGTTTTTCTTAACCAAAAATAAGAAAATAAAGGAGAGAACCGGATGAAATTGTTGCAATTCAAGTTTTTCAACCACGACGTGGCTTTAATTGATATATTACCAGATTGGGGATGTTAGCCTGCTAGAAGACAGCTAGCATTTTCGTTCTTATTAATATGTGGATATGCGGACCACTCGATAATCTAATACATGCCCCTCCGATGAGATGAGACCCACATATCTTGTGAAATGATTAGGGATTCCGGCCTCCTCAATTTACACTTCGATCATCAGGACAATGATCCTAGAAGACTAGAAAGTTACCAAAAAAAGAGAGTAGAAGACTAGAAGTGCTGTGATTGAATTGATTGGACGTCAGGACAATGATGGAGAATTTCCCCAAGAAACGATCTAGTAATGATCCTATATATTGGACGTTGGGATCCCTTAGACGTTTCTTACAAAAATAAAAATAGGCTTGAAAGTTGTCCATCTGCAGTAAATTTGATTTTTTCACGTGGAAAATTCCATGCAATATAATCAACCACAACCTTAATTATACAATCTAAAAAGGAAAAAGAGCAGTTCATATATACTTCATATTTATGTAAGTTTAGGCGATATTAATTATGCACACCGTACCTTTTAAAATCATATCATAGAACTCTTGATTTTCCCATTTGACATGATTTCTTTATATTATAAAACGTGTAGGTGACCATTATTTTGGCTTAGCTTAGTTTTGTAACAAATAGAGCATGCCAGCAAGCCGACATTCGAAAAACAACACAAATATCTGTGGCCTAACTATGAATTTTTTAACTCATCTTCTACAATATATATTATATCCGGCCTCTATTGCCATGGGTTTAGGCAATGACTGAGATTTCCAAACGTGTGGATCACTTATAGGGGTGTCAATAATTAAACCGACCTATCAATAAGAGCCAATTGGAGGTTGTTAAAGAGTCCCCATTTTTTTCTATAACCAGATCAAAAGTCACACAAGAAACACATACATATAGGCGTGCTATTCTGAGAAACACATTTCATATTAGGTTATTAGTGAACACAAAACGTTCACTTAATTTTTGTAACCTTAAAGTTACCTACTTAGCTGCGATATACATCAATTGGAGCCTAAATTTCAAGACTGACCATTTTCACTATCAAAACTAGTTTATAAGCGTCCCATTTTAACTACTTAAATGCTTCTTTTTCAACGTCCGGTAGAGCACAGTTTGAACATAACTGCTATTTCTAACTTCTAACATTGTACAACCGCCATAAATAGTGGGCCAATTGATTCTAGAAGGAATGGACCAAACTAAATAACTAATACAACAACCAAAAAATGATAGTGGGCCAACTGTTCAAATGAACACAAAAATATCTTTCAAAAATAAAAGCAGAGGTTCGCTTGTTTGATGGAAATATGAGAAATTTGAAACAAAATTCTACGGTAAAAATTTGTTTTATAAATCTTTCCAAAACAAATATTACATATGCTTGGGTCAGGGGAGGGAACCAGGATTTGAAGTTTGAGGGGGCGAGAGTACATGAGGGGCCATAAGTGCATCTTTTCTAAAACTGTCCGCTTGTTTGAATGGAAATATAAGCAAACTTGGAAAACATTATATGGTAAAAGTTTGTTTTATAAATCTAAAACAAAAATTTAATCTGATTTATATGTGCTTGGTTAATGAACAACACACCACTATAAAAGAGGGAGAGGAGAGGAGAATAGAGAGAAGGGCCGGGTGACAGATCGATTTTTTTTGTTATGATTTTTTTTGTTATGATTGGTGATGGTGATTGAGTGATAGAGATCAGAGAAAATGGAGGAACAGGAAAGAGAAGATGACGTATTAACTAGGGAAACTTTTGTCGACAAATTTTATAGGGATCGGTTATATGAACTCCGCTTATTCAAACAATTAGAAGTTGATTTTTGGTAGAGATGTTCTCTACACAATAGAGATTATCTTCACAAAAAATCAGTTCATTTGAAGATGAACAACTTCATCAAAAATCGTTTAGAAAGTTTTCAAATTATCCAATGGTCAATTGAGCTATAAAATTTTAGGGTGATGATATTCATGCTCACCATATTATTTACTAACCCCACCAACTAAAAAATTTGCACCCACTTTATCAATAAACCCACCATATTTTCAAAAGAGTACTATTTTCACAAATCAGCCCACAAGTCTTCCCAATTAACAATAAAATCCCAAATTAAAACTAAAAAAGACAAATCAAAGATATTCTTTCTCCAATTTTGTTAAATTAAGGTAATAGTGGTTTCACTTTTCATTATCTAGAATAGTTGGAGTATTGGTGTTCCATTATTTGCTTCCACTTTTTATTCCTATAGAAAAAGGGTTTAATTCTTTAACAATAAAAATAACCCATACACTCTTTGGTTGATAGAACATAACTACTAATCTTAATGAAAATCACCAAAGAAGACAATTGCTTGCTCAATGACTTCCAAGAATTCAATTTATCCAAAAAATTAAAACAAGAACCCATTTACACAAAATTAACTCATTACATTATTCATTAATTATAAAATTCATATTATGATGAATATTTGTTTAGATTGAAAGTTAGGTTATATCAAATTTTAATCATATTTAGTTGTTATCTTTGTTAGCATAAAAAAGTCTTTTTGCTTGAAAAATTAAAACGTGAGATGAGATAAGTGAATGGATGTGGGTGTGATCAACAATATACGAGGGCAATCTTGTCCAAATAAAACAAACACTTTAAGTGAGTGTTGTGCGTAAAATGGTGGGTTTATATAACACCATCCAAATTTTAATTTCGATACAATTTTTGATAAGATTAGACATATTCAATTGGGCTGATTTTTGGTGGGGGTGTTCTCCATCATGAGATGTATACATTCACAAAAAATTAGTCCTCAATTCATTTGTAAATTCATTTTTAGAAGTGGAGTAAATTTGGAGTCACTATAAAGTGGAGTTCATATAACCATTCCCAATTTTATATGCAAACATATATCAAATTTATTTATTATTTATTATTTTATTATTTTGTTATGTTTGTGGAAATGTTTTCATCAGGACCATTATATAATTGTGCAAACGCACCCGGAAAAATGGTGAAAACAACTTGTAATAAACTAGGATTCCTCTCCCCTCTTCCCTTTCCCTTGATTATTATTTTTATTATTATTATTATTTTTTTTTTGTGTATTGGGGTGTGGTGGGGAGACCCTAATTTCCCATCCAAAAAGAGTGCAGACCCTTACAAATAATTATATAAGTGGTGGCAGAGAGCCTTTGGAATATAGTTTCTTCTTTCCTGTGCCTCAGCTGTCTAAATAGAATGACATGGGCAAACTCGATTTTATTCAGGTTGTAGCTTTCCATCAAACGTACTTGTAAGGGGCAAACAATATGGACGAATTGTGGCCGCCAAAGCCAGATGAGTTAGATAGTGCCACCTTTATGTCAAGCCTTTCTTTCTTACTGCCAACCAGCACATTCATGTCCTGTTTCAATGTCATTCATCATCGGTATATGTTCAAGTGCAACCAAAAAATGATGCGCAACTTAACAATGCAAGGGACTGAACGTCATTGTATATATGGACATACTACATAAGAAGTAGCACATACCACGCCTTTGTCAGGGTTATCCAGATTGATATTAGGATGGAGCCATCCTGTCCGTATTGCCTACAAGTGTAAGTGAATCCAAGATCAGACTAGAGAAAAATCAGAAGTTATGCAGAATTTCTTCTCATGCACAGTAATGTCATAATGTAGAAAACTGGTGTGGTTGCATACTTCTACAACTGACTGGGCAATTGGTTGAGCACCTTCTGTACGAGGCTACGAGCATGTGCAATGCATAGGGTCCTCTGGAAGTAGTTAAACAATATACACAGTGCAATTACTTCATTCAGCATTATGTTGCTGGAGTCATACTAACATTTGTAAAACGATAGGAAAAAAATCCCTCTGATTTTCCCAAATATGAGAAATATACATAACCAATATAACCTTGAATTCATACTGCATTCATCTATAATAGATTGTTTGGATTTGAACCTTAACCTAGGACATAAATGACTATCTTTTGCCATAATACTAAGGGTTTATTAGTGTTTGGGTAGAAACTCGTCCAAACCCACCAATGGTTTCGTTAGGGAGGCTGTTGTAATGAATTGTTGAGACTGTACCACAAAGGCGGCCTATGTATCCGAATCGTTCTCCGGAATCAAGTCTCTCAAATCAACTGTAATTCTTTGTTTCATTAGAATGGGGTATTTATATGATAATAATGAAAAATATCATTTTTTTAATTGCTATAAAATCTTCTGTAATTATGTAAAGTCTTAATATGGAAGCATATCTTGACAAATATATTTTCTAAATCTAAACTTGCTATATCTAGCTTATGGTGTTATAATTTTGGGCAGGGCAAGCATGCCATAATTTTGGGCAGGGCAAATATGCCATAATTTTGGGCAGGATAGGCATGCCATAATTTTGGGAAACGCAGACACGCTATAATTTTGGGCGGCGCTGACATGCCATAATTTTGGGCATCGTACATAGTAGTGAGTGATGCTATGATGGTACCCAACGATGGCTGTTTATAAGGGTGCAGATATGGTGACACATACACCGCCCCTTCTTTGCTGAATGGAACTAGTTCCTTGTGGTGAAGAACACTACACTATAAGAGTCATTTTGTAACATAGCAAAATTTTCATTTGTAACACATATATCCGTTACTACCTTTTTAACGAACATAATTATTAGGTTTATTCGTATCCGTTAGTATATTTCATTTTATTTTTCCAATTATTATAAAAGTATTATTTTAATGTTTGGTAACAATTAATTTCGTTAGGAAACAAATAAAAAAGAATAAAAAACATCTAACGGAAATACCAAAAGGGTATATGTGGAACTAACGCAAAAGATTAGAACTAAATAAAACAAAGTTCTCCCCGACGCTCATCTCTCTCAAGTCTCCAAGCCTCCATGAAAACATCGTCTCCTCTGTCAAAGAATGAAGTGAACTAGGTACGCTTTCTCTCTCATTCTCTCCTTCTACCCAAACCCTAGAAATTTGGCGAACATTATATATATGTGAGATAGTAAGTAACTGAAGCGCACCAAACATTACTAACACTTACAACTGTTAGAAATTACAAATTTAAACGGGCTATCAACAGTTGCATATCCGTTACAAAGAATTATACTAACGGATATAACTCTTACTAAAGTTAATTTCAGTAACGGTTGTATCCGTTACTAAATTTGGTCTACGTGATAGTGACGTCCCAGAGCTAACATATATAACCGTTAGTAAAAATATAAGTAACGAATATAGTTGTTGGTAAACGCCTTTTCTAGTGTAGTGGAATAAAAAATCAGTTCGAAAAGAATGTGAATTGAAGGTGCAAAAATAGACGGAGGTGAATATTGCGAAAAGAAAGCAACCAAAGGCTGTTTGCTTGACACGAATGCCTAAGGCTGTTTGTACAACTATGAAATATTGATCGTTGTTTTTGTTCGTTGCTTAGTTCAGGTAACACCAGTGGTATGAAAACACTCATTACTAATGAAATGAAGAAACTTTTGGGCGTTAAATGTATTGTAGTCACCCCCAATTGTTGGCAATTCACTGGAGAAACAACCCTGTTCTACGACAGTAGTTGGATAGGTACTCCAACTATTCAATGTCGACCATTTCTTGGCCCTAGTTTTAAGCTGTGTATAAAATATTGGTGAAACTTGAGCTTTGTTGTAATATCGAATTTTCAATATTTCTTTAATTTTCTTCAAGGACAACTTCTTGACTTTTGATGCACAAGGTAAGGGGTTGCAAATGTTCACCAATGATTTTTGATGAGTGGAGTAAGGTGTTGTAAACGCAAACTCCATGATTTTTTTACGCATGGACTAAGGTATTACAAATGCAAAGTCCACGAGTTTGGATGCGTGGAGTAAGGTGTTGCAAACGCAAACTCCATGACTTTTTGATGCGTGAACTAAGGTATTGCAAACGCAAAGTTCACGATTTTGGATGCATGGAGTAAGGTGTTGCAAACGCAAACACCACGACTTTATGATAATTTGACTAAGGTATTGCAAACACAAAGTCCACGACTTTGGATGCGTGGAGTAAGGTATTGCAAACGCAAACTCCATGATTTTTTTATGTGTGAAGTAAAGTGTTACAAACGCAAACTCTACGACTTTGAATTGGTATAGGTTAAACATTCACATCACCTAAACTAAAGTAATGGTGACGGAACTAGAGTAATTGATATATATTATTCTTGCCTTGCTGAATGGAAGTAAAGAAGTAAAATGTGGAAGAATGCACTTTATTGATGATTAAACATCTAGAAAAACATAGCAAGTTTATCTTATGGACAAGCTCTAAGGAGCTATAAGATCAAGCTACTAACTTCTACTAATGGAAACAAATTTAACGATAAAAACGCCTAAAATGGAGTGCATTCCATGGTTTTTAAAAAAAAACAAAAACAAAAGAGGGTTCCCGCAATTGTGCAAAGGAAATATGATCCTTTGGAAGCAGGACGATCAATGATAAAAGGTCCTTCCCAATTTTCGCCGAGTTTTCCTGCATCAATGATCTTTGATTGTCTACAAAAGACCTTGTCACCCGGATAAAAAACTTTCAAGCGAAACTTCTTGTCATATTGCTTCTTCATCGCGGCTTGGTAATGGAAGAGACGAGCAATACTCTCTTCGCGCACTTCATCTAGATTGGCCTTTGAATGAGCTAGCAATTCATCATTATGACCATTGTTTAAGGCGGCAGTGCGAGTTGTCACAAAAAAACTTCAGTAGGTAACACCGCTTCTGCTATATAAACGAGGTTAAATTGAACAGTACTGCACTTATTGCAGTATCTGTAGCGGCCAAGTAAGCTCCAACAGGTTGTCTTGTATGTGGGCTGGCCAAGATTGGTGTGTAGGAACCGTTATGGTTGCATCAAATGATTTACAAATTGTGAAAACCCATGCGTAGCGGAATAAGGGGTGTTCACGATTTTAGTTAGAATCATACCTTTGATTAGCTGTGATAACTCTAAGAATCCAAGCTCTACGAATCAGCAACCTCTTGATCTTCTGTTGTATTTCTATCCTTATAATGGACGTTGTGTGTGCAATGATCTACCAGCCCTTTCTTTCTCTCTTTGCCTCTCTTTAGCAATCACTGAATGATAATTTCGGCCAAGAAGAAAATATTTCTTTATATAGACTACAATAGGGACCATGAGGAGAAATTAGGGTTAGGTCTCCTGACGGGCTTGGGCTTCCCATGTTCGCCCAGAACACACGGCCCAAGTCCGTTAACAAATGACTTATTCCACTAAAAGCCATTGTCGCACTACCGCCCTAATCCTGAATTACATTTATGGGCTCTATATTATATGCTTGTTGATCTCCCCATGTTAAGATATTGAATGCCCGTTGATTAAGTCAAGTTACTGACAACTACATTAATCAACTTCTTATGTCCTTGAGTAGTACCACTCAACATCATTGTCATGTCAGATTAAATCCACCTGCAGGGTTTACATGACAATCCTTATGAGCTACTCAAGGGGACATCATCAACCCGACTTCTTACGGGTCACATATTCCTTCTATAATCAACAACACACCTTGCATACAATGTCATTACCCAATCCATCGAGTTTGTTAATTCACAAATGAATCTCACTTATTGATGATTTAAAGCAATGTACAATGTACATAAGTACCCGTTATTATATCCAGATTAAGAGGACAATCATCCATACTAACAGAGGTGTTTGTTCTTTATATAGTCAGAATAAAGAGAAACAACCTCACCGGTCCTGTTCAATATACACAAAGTGTACTAGTGTAATCCTGTAGTTAAGATAGACTAATACCAGATTATACTACAACCATACCAATGGTTTGTCCAAATCCATCTAGATTGTGAACGTTTACTTATACTTTTTAAGGTATTGATGATATGATCTTCTGTGTGTCACCACACACCATATCATCTACAACATAAAGTATTAGACACATGCATATAACTAATAACATATATAATATGCATAACTTTTACCCATATGATTCTCATTCAAAATATAAATAATTAGAGTTAATACAAAAGTAATGTTTTTAGTATATAACCTTATCATGGTGGTGAGACCAGGTATTTCTTGATTGATTGGAAGGCATTTTCACAGTCATCATTCCACCCTATTGAGTCTTTTGAAGTCTGAAAGAAAGGACGACATCTATTTGAGTACTTAGAGATGAAACGATTTAGTGCTGCTAAGTGCCCTGTGAGCTGCTGAATTTCCTTTTTTGTTTTTGGAGAAGGCATGGCTTGAATGGATCAGATATGTTTTGGGTTAGCTTCAATGCCTCGGTGAGTCATCAAATACCCTAGAAATTTTCCTGAGATTAGTCCGAATGGGCATTTCAAAAGATTTAGCTGCATGTTGAATTCATCAATTCTATTAAAAACTGATTGCAAATCAGAGATGTGATCTCCACTGTGCTTGGATTTTACAACCATGTCATCAATATAAGCCTCCATTGTCTTGCCCACCATATCTCCATATGTGGTGTTGATCATCCTCTGATAAGTAGCCCCTGTGTTTTTAAACCGAAAGACATAACTTGATAACAAAAAAATCCCTTGATCAGTTATGAATGCAGTCGCTTATTGATCCTTAACAGATAGCGGGAGGTGGTGGTACCCCGAATAAGCATCCATAAATGATAATCGTAGGTATCCAGACGTGGCATCCACCAATTCTGATATTCGTGGAAGAGGGTGAATTGGGTAAGCTTTGTTAAGGTTCACGAAATCGATGCACACTTTCATTTTATCATCTTTCTTGGGTACTGCAACTACATTAGACAACCATTTCGGATATGAAACTGGCTGTATAAACTTAATTGAGAGTAAACGATCAATCTCTTCTTTGACTTTGAGTTTTCTATCTGGGGCCATGCGCTAGGTTTCTGCTGTGCTGGCTTGATGGTAGGATCAATGTCAAGTGTCTGGCATGCAACTTCTGGGCTAATTCCAGGTATCTGTTCCACTGATCATGCAAAGATCTTATTGTTCTTTCTGAGGAGTGTAACCATTTTCTTTTGTTCATTTTCCGACAGCTCTGCTGATATGAAAGTTCTTTCTCTGCATGAATTCCCAATCTGTACTTCTAAGAGGCGGTCCATAGTCGACGGTCCTTCATTTCGTGAACTAGCAGTACAAATACTATGTGAGACCGATTTTGACTTGGACACCTCTTGCAAATTGCTGAGTGCTGTATTTTCCCGCATATCAGACTAATGATATTCCTCCAAAACCTTTTCATAATAGCTGTAGGAAGCCATCTGGTTGCCTCGCACTTTACAGATTTTGTCAAGAGATGGGAACTTTACTGCCTGGTAAAAGGTAGAGACTACTGCACCCATACTGTGGAGCCAATCCCTTCCTAGGATTGCATTGTAAGGGGATTTGTAGTTCATTAGAAGCAATGTCTACTGTCTTGTCCATGAACTTGACTAGTAAAAAGACTCTTCCTACCGAGGATGTTGCCGTTCCATCAAACCCGATTATTGGATTATTTTATGCAACAATCAAATTCCCTGAAAGTTGCATGTTCTTGTAGCAACCTGCAAAAATAACGCTGACAGAACTTCCGGGTCTTTCATTATGCGTTGAACTTGCCATAATCCAATAGAAGCTGAGATGACGACCACATCATAATGAGGATGATGGATGCCAATTAGGTCTCTATCATTAAAACATAGGGGACCCAGTTCGGTAGTTTTTAAACGAATTCCTTCAACAAAATCAATGTTATTCACGTTATAAAATTCATGCAAGAAACCAAACTTGGCTTGCTGTTCACACTTCTGCCTTGTTCGTGAAATATCATTGATTTTGGCATGACTAGCTAGTATGATATTGTAGCTAGTCATCGCTAAATTTTGCTTTACAGTCTTTGAAAGTAAAAACTCATCTAACTGTCCCTTTTCGACTAGCTTTTGTATTTTTCCCCTAAGGGATATGCAATTTTCTGTTTCAAGACCAAAATCATTATGAAAGTGACACCAAATATTTTTGTCACATTTAGACTTGGTGTTTTCAGGTAAGGGCATCGGAGAAAAAAGTAAGTTGCGTCGATTGATGTTCTCATATACTGTAGCATACTTGGCATTTAATGGAGTGAGCTTCATTTCTTCCCAAACTATGTTTGCCTTTTGGTAGTCTGATTTATGTTGTTGCCCTTTCGACGTGTTTTGCTTATGTTTGTCGTTACCATTGTTTGAATCTTCACTCCCAAAATCTTTGTCTCTGGAGGCTTTTGCTCTAACATCTTCCTCGATATTAATGAATTGTTGCGTTCGTGCAAATAAATCGAACTTTGATTGCGGGGGGTCCCATACAAGGGAGTTGTAAATTCCATTTTTATCGTAATGGACTCCTTCCTTGAATGCATGAATGATTATTACGTTAGGGATATCAGCAACCTCTACTTGCATTTGGCGGAAACAAATTACGAACTTTGCCAGTGTTTCATCTTTTTGTTGCTTGGTGTTTAGCAAGATGTTGTCATCCTTAGGACGTGTCCAATTATGCTTAAACTGATCTGTGAATTGATTTGATGATTCTTGGAATTATGTGATAGATTGAGCTGGCAGGCTGGAAAGGTAATGTAAAGCTTCTCCTTTTAGTGTAGACGGAAAAAGTTTGCATAAAAGGAGGTCATCTCTACGCCAAAGAATTAGTCTGCTTTTAAATTCCATAACTTGATCGTTCGGGTCACCTCCTGCTTCATCGAACTTAGGAAGATCTGGCTGTTTGAATCCTTTTTGATGTTTTGCATTTTATATCTTTAAAGAAAATCGCTTGACAACGTCTTCATTTACCGCTAGGTTTTTCCATCGAGTTTCGGCTATACCAGTATTGCTCATTGTTTTCGTAATGATGTCTTTGATCTGTTGTTTAGTGTATACTGCCCCTGTAACTTCTTGATTTTGGATGACTATTGGATAAACTTCTCGATGTTGTATCTCATACTGATGTCACCCCCAGTTGTTTTAACTCTATAGTTCGTTGGTTCTTTGGACTATGAGACCTGTGTCGATAATACTGGCTATGCCGTCGGGTTAGGGAGTGGTTTCTCCAATGTTGTCGTATTCTGGGCTGATCTTTGGGTAGCCTTCGGTACTGATTTGCTGTGTTCAAACCATGCTTTAACTCATGTTGTAGTTTGTGTTGGAGGTCATATATAGTTTTGTCGTCTAGAGTTGTTCCATGTGCTATATGTTGTCATATGACCATATCTTTCTTGACGTGCTATGACTAATGCCTGATGACCTTGGAATGTCTCGAGAGGTATGATGGCTACTTGACAAAGTGTGCCGTTGTTTTTCAAGGCTTGTGCCATGACCAATTCTAGGTCTATCATTGTCACACCCCAAATTTCCAGAAAATTTAAAATAGAGAATTATCCACAATATAGTTATCTCAATCGTCACCCTATTCAATCATATGAAAACCCAGGATGAAACGAAACCCTAATAACATATTATCAACCACGATATTAAAATCTGAGATCAAATTTAAAACCAAAATGAACAATTCTTCAATCACATTATAAAACTACAAAGAAATTAACTGTATGTGCCACCATATCTGCACCCTTATAAACAACCATCGTTGGGGTACCATTATAGTGCCACTCACTACTAGGCACGATGCCCAAGATTATGGCATGCCGCCATAAAAATTATGGCTTGCCCGCTACCCAAAATAAAATTATGGCGCAGCCTGTCTCCGCCTAAAATTATGGTGTGCTGGCCCCCCCAAAATTATGGCGTCGCCCGCCCCAAAATTATGGCGTCAACCGCTGCTATCCAAAATTATGGCGCATACACCCCAAAATTATGGCGTGCTGCTACGCCTGTAAATTTTGGCATGCCTGCCCTACCCAAAATTATGGCGCCATAAGCTAGATATAGCAGGTTTAGATTTAGAAAACATATTTGTCAAGATATGCTTCCATATTAAGACTTTACATAATTACATAAGATTTTCTAGCAATTAAGGAAATGATATTTCTCATTATTATCCTATAAATACCCCATTCCTTTGAAACAAAGAACTACGTTCATTTGAGAGACTTGATTCCAGAGAACGATTTGGATACATAGGCATCCATTGAAGGTACAATCTCAACAATTCATTACAACAACCTCCCTTACGAAACCATTGGTGTGTTTGGGCGAGTTCTTACCCAAACATAATTGGCGCCGTCTGTGGTTCTTACCAACGAACCTTCGTCCATGTTCTTTCTTCCAAGATTCGGTAATGGCAAAAACAACAAGATCTCAAGTGAGCAAGAACGCAAGATTACAACAAGAAGGAGAAAACAACTTACCCAATCCCGAAGTTCCGACTAGTCAAACCTTGATGAATCAACCAGTCGCTCTAGATCTACAAGCTCAGCCTTCAAACCTCCAGGTGCCACGACAACGCAGATCTAGACATACACGACTTCAGACTCCAATAACTCATTCTCAAGATCTAGAGGCAAACAAAACGGATTCAGAGAATATGGAGATAGGAGATGAAGATATGCTTTTAGAAGTGTTGCGTCAGAGATTCAGAAGAGAGAAAGAACATAACAACTACTTACAGATGCAACTGGATAAAGGGAAGCAAGTACAAAGGGATGACGCCGATGCTACATCTTCCACACCGGCAAGAGCCCCCAGATCTGGTGAAAATCAGAATGTATTCAACCGACTACAATTTAATTACTGTAATAGCCATTTTCATAAGATGGGCCTTTGTAGGTATTGGGCCCAGAGAATAGGCCCAAGACCCTACTAGGCCCCATGAGGTAAACCTAAAGAGGAGATATAAAAGTGAGGAGAGGAGGACTTGAGAAGAGGAGGGAAAAGAAGTGAGGGGAAGGAGAAAAGAATAAATGGAGGAAAGAGGCACCAGAGAGAGAGAAAGAGAAAGGTTGAGGGGGGAGGAGGGAGGAGACAACCAGTGGTAGGTGGAGACGACGGCCCGAGGAGACGCCGGCCGAGAGGGAGAGGAAGAGGAGGGGAATCTAGAGAAGGGGGAGTATGGAGACGCCGGCCGAGAGGAGGAGGAAGGGGAGGGGAGATCTAGAGAAGAGGAGAAGAGAGACGTCGGTTAGAGAGGAGGAAGAGGAGGGGAGATCTAGAGAAGGGGAGTATGGAGACGTCGGCCAGAGAGGAGGAGGAAGAGGAGGGGAGATCTAGAGAAGAGGAGAAGAGAGACGTCGGTCAGAGAGGAGGAGGAAGAGGAGGGGAGATCTAGAGAAGGGGAGTATGGAGACGTCGGCCAGAGAGGAGGAGGAAGAGGAGGGAAGATCTAGAGAAGAGGAGCAGGGAGACGACGGCTAGAGAGGAGGAGGAGTAGTGAGATGATGTCCCGAGATGAGGAAGAAGAGAGGAGGAGATATCTATAGTAGAGAAGGGAGAAGATGACAGCCAGAGGAGACGACGGCCAAAGAGGAGGAGTAGGGAGATGATGTCTCGAGATAAGGAGGAAGAGAGGAGGAGATATCTCTAGCAGAGAAGGGAAAAAAACGCCGCCGGAGATGACGGCCAAAGGAGACGACGGCCCGAGGATACGACGGCCAGAGAGGAGGAGTAGGGAGATGATGTCTCGAGATAAGGAGGAAGAGAGGAGGAGATATCTATAGCAGAGAAGGGAGAAGACGACGGCCCGGAGGAGACGACGCCAAAGGAGACGAAGGCCCGAGACGATACGGCGGCCGAAAGAGGAGGAGAGGAGATGATGTCTCGAGATAAGGAGGAAGAGAGGAGGAGATATCTATAGCAGAGAAGGGAGAAGACGACGGCCAGAGGAGACGACGGCCAGAGAGGAGGAGTAGGGAGATGATGTCTCGAGATAAGGAGGAAGAGAGGAGGAGATATCTATAGCAGAGAAGGGAGAAGACGACGGCCGAGGAGACGACGGCTAGAGGATACGACGGCCAGAGAGGAGGAGTAAGGAGATGATGTCTCGAGATAAGGAGGAAGAGAGGAGGAGGTATCTAGAGCAGAGAAGGGAGGAGACGACGGCCATAGGAACGGCGGCCAAAGGAGACGACGGTCAGAGGAGACGCCGGCCAAAGGAGACGACAGCTAGATGAGACGACAGCCAGAGAGGATGAGGAATAGGAGGGGAGATCTAGAGAAGAGGAGAAGGGAGATGACAGCCAGAGAGGGGAGGAGGAGTAGGGAGATGATGTCCCAAGATGAGAAAGAAGAGAGGAGGAGATATCTATAGCAGAGAAGGAAAAAGACGAAGGTCAGAGGAGACGACGGCCAGAGAGGAGGAGGAGTAGTGAGATGATGTCCCGAGATGAGGAGGAAGAGAGGAGGAGATATCTATAGCAGAGAAGGGAGAAGACGACGGCCAGAGGATATGACGGCTAGAGAGGAGGAGTAGGGAGATGATGTCCCGAGATGAGGAGGAAGAGAGGAGGAGATATCTAGAGCAGAGAAGGGAGGAGACGACGGCCATAGGAACGGCGGCCAAAGGAGATGACGGTTAGAGGAGACGCCAAAGGAGACGACAACCAGAGAGGAGGAGGAATAGGAGGAGAGATCTTGAGAAGAAGAGTAGGGTGACGACATCCAGGGAGGAGGAGAAAGAGGAGGAGAAACCTAGATAAGAGGAGCCAGAATGAGGAGACAACGAGAGGAGAATAGGGAGACAACCAGAGGAGATGACATCTAGAGAGGAGGAGAATCCAAGAGTGAGATAGAAAAGAGTGGAGAGAGGAGAGAACTACGGTGCAGCTTGATCCCTCGATAAGGGGGTACGTAGGCAACCCAAATGGGTTCAATTGATGAAGTCAGATTAGGTGTATTGTTCGCCTTCAGCATCTAACCAAGTAGTCGAGAATTATAAAAATAAAAAAAATTGTGAAATGGGTTGCAACAATTACGGTACATCCCATCCATTGGAGCCTGTCCCTGAGCATCATCAGAATCACTCAAGGTCCAGCAGACATACATCCCATTCAAGAAGGCGATCCAGATCTCGAAATATCAACAACACTAGACGTAGCAGTGGTTATAACATGACAAGATCATTGAAGGTTGATCATAGCGCATCAGAAAGGTGGACAACATCCACCATAAGGCGCAATGTTGGACGCCAAGATCAGGACCTCAGAGATGAATTGCAACATGACCTTAGACATGGCTTGAATGCAGCAAACCGATACAGATAGGTTAACAAAGGTCAGCCTAGAGTACGACGACACCAAAGAAGTGCCTCCCCAGTTCGGCAGCTTAGCCCTTTTTATCGGCATAGGTCTCGCAGCCCAAGGAACCAGCCAAATATTGAAGCAAGCAATAGTTGGGGGCGACAACACCGTGAGATGCAATGTGGTGAAATTACTCCTCAAATTGAAAATCTAGAAGTCACAGGCGCACCATTCACGGAACAACAAATGAAAGACATTGTCAAGAAAACAATAACCAATGTGGGTGTCGCTAATGCACGATGGAAATACCTTGCAGTGAACGAAGATGTCGTCGGGAGATTTTCCCTAAAGATACAAAATGCAGAACATCAGGAAGGATTCAAACAACTAGAACTTCCTACGTTGAAAGAAGCAGGAGGTGACCCGAACGATCATATTATGGAGTTTAAAAGTAGGCTAATTCTCTGGCGCAGAGATGACCCCTTCTTATGCAAACTTTTTCCGTCTACGTTAAAAGGAGAAGCTCTACATTGGCTTTCCAACTTGCCAGCTCAATCTATCGCGTCATTCCAGGAATTAGCAAACCAGTTCACAGATCGGTTTAAGCATAATTGAACACGTCCTAAGGATGTCAACATCTTGCTTAACACCAAGCAGCAAAAGGATGAAGCACTGACAAAGTTCGTAATTCGTTTCCGCCAAGTACAAGCAGAGGTCACCGATGTCCCTGACGTAATGATCATTCATGCATTCAAGGAAGGAGTTTATTTTGATAAAATGGAATCTACAACTTCCTTGTATGGGACCCCCCACAATCAAAGTCCGATCTGTTTGCACGAACACAACAGTTCATTAATGTGGAGGAAGATGTTAGATCAAAAGCTTCCAAAGATAAAGATTTTCGGAGTAACGACTTAAACGAAGGTAAAGGAAAACATAAGCAAAACATATCGGAAGGGCAACAACAGAAATCTGAAAATGTTAACATAGTTCGTGAGGAAATGAAGCTCACTCCATTAAATGCCAAGTATGATGCGATATATGAGAAGATCAAGGGACGCAACTTACTTTTTCCTCCGATGCCCTTACCTGAACACACTAAGTCTAAACGTGACAAAAATCTTTGGTGTCACTTCCACAATGATTTTGGCCATGAAATAGAAGAGTGCAGATCCCTTAAGGAAAAAATACAGAGACTAGTCAACAAGGGACAATTAGACGAGTTTTTGCTTTCAAAAACTGTGAAACAAAATTTAGCAATGACTAGCCACAATGTCATACTAGCTGGGCATACCAAAATCAATGACATTTCACGAGCAAGGCAAAAGTGTGAACAACGAGCTAAGTTCGGTTTCTTGAGTGAATTTTATTACGTCAATAACATTGATTTTGTTGAAGGAATTCGTTCAGAAACTACAGAGCCTGGTCCCCTATGTTTTAGTGATAGAGATCTAATTGGCGTCCATCATCCTCATTATGATGCTATCGTCATCTCAGCTTTCGTTGGATTATGGTGAGTTCAGCGCATCATGATAGATACTGGAAGTTCTGTCAGCGTCGTTTTTGTAGGTTGCTACAAGAACATGCAGCTGTCAGAAAATTTAATTATTGCAGAAAATAATCTAATCATTAGGTTTGACGGAACAACAACAACCCCAGTAGGAAGAGTCTCTTTACCAGTCACGCTAATGGACAAGTCAATCGACATTGAATTCCTTCTAATGAATTGCAAATCCCCTTACAATGCAATCTTAGGAAGGGACTGGCTCCATAGCATGGGCGCAGTAGTCTCTACATTTCACCAAGCAATAAAGTTTCCATCTCTTGACAAAATTTGTAAGGTGCGCGGCGACCAGATGGCTTCCCATAGCTGTCACGAAAAGGTCTTGGAGGAATATCGTCAGTTGGATATGCGGGGAAATACAATTCTCAGTAATTCGCAACAAGTATGTAAATCAGAATCAGTCCCACACAATATTTACACTGCTAGTTCAAGAAATGAAGGACCACCGACCATAGACTGCCTCTTAGAAGTTCAGATTGGGAATTTAGGCGGAGAAACAACTTTCATATCGGCAGAACTAACAGAAAATGAACAAAAGAAAATGGTAGCACTCCTCAGAAAGAACAAAAAGATTTTTGCTTGGTCAGTCGAGCAGATGTTAGGAATTAGCTCAGAAGTTGCATGCCACACACTTGACATTGATCTTACCATCAAGCCAGTTCTGCAGAAGCCTTGGCGCATGGCCCCAGAAAGAAAACTCAAAGTCAGAGAGGAAATTGATCGTTGACTCTCAGCTAAGTTTATACGGCCAATTTCATATCCGCAGTGGTTGTCTAATGTGGTTGCAGTACCCAAGAAAGAGGGTAAAATGAGAGTGTGCATTGATTTAACAAACCTTAACAAAGCTTACTCGATTCATCCCTACCCTCTCCCACGAATATCAGAATTGGTGGATGCTACGTCTAGCTACCCACGATTATCATTTATGGATGCGTATTCGGGTTACCACCAGATCCCACTAGCTGTGAAGGACCAAGAAGCAACTGCATTCATAACTGACCAAGGGATTTTTGTTACCAAGTTATGCATTTCGGTTTAAAAAATGTAGGGGCTACGTACCAGAGGATGATCGACACCATATTCGGAGATATATTGGGCAAGACAATGGAGGCTTATATTGATGACATGATTGTAAAATTCAAACACAGTGGAGATCACATCTCTGACTTACAATCAGTTTTTGATAGAATTGATGAATTCAACATGCGGTTAAATCCTTTGAAATGTGCTTTCGGACTGATATCAGGGAAATTTCTAGGGTATTTGATGACTCGTCGAGGCATCGAAGCTAACCCAGAACAGATATGATCCATTCAAGCCATGCCCTCTCCAAAAACAAAAAAGGAGATTCAACAGCTCACAGGGAGCTTAACATTACTAAATCGTTTCATCTCTAAGTACTCGGACCGGTGTTGTCCTTTCTTTCAGACATTAAAAGGCTCAGCAAGGTAGAATGATGATTGTGAAAATGTCTTTCAATCAATCAAGAACTACCTGGTCTCGCCACCAATCTTGGCCAGCCCAGCTACAGGGCAACCTGTTGGAGCTTACTTGGTCGCTACAGATACTGCAGTAAGTGCAGTCCTATTCATCGATGGAGAAGACGGTCGTCCGATCTTCTTCATTAGTAAAACACTAACGGGGCGGAAAGCAGATATTCGAGAATTAAAAAAATTACTCTAGCGTTGGTTCATGCTGCCAGACGCCTCAAGCCGTATTTCCAAGGGAGACTGGTCAAAGTATACACGGAATATCCTCTATGCAAAGTTTTCCGAAGTGCCCAGGAATCAAGTAGACTCGCGGAATGGGACATCTACTTAAGTGCTTATAGCATCAATTTTGAACCTCGTGTTTTAGAAAAGGGTCATGCACTTGCATCCCAAATGGCAGATTTCCCTATAGACGATTTCATCCCTAAAGTTAACCAAGACGAAGGCATCTCTAGTGAAGCGCCAGCAGTTGGGGGGGAGGAAGGCCCAACAAATCTTACGGCCCCATCACCCGATTCATGGATGGTTTACACGGATGGCTCACACAACAAATCTGGCTCTGGATTAGGATGTGTTTTTATCAAGCCAGACAATTAGTAGTTGGGTCGACAGTTCCTTAGAACTGGTCCTTGAAGTAATCTTCTTTTGTTTTTCAGATTATCAATCATCAATAAAATGTATTATTCCATAGTTCTTTATTTTCATTCAGTTAGTTAGTAAAAATAATATATATCAATTACTCGCTACCATTCTTAAAGACAAACAGGTTGATATGAAGGCTCAACTATACAAAACATATACAAATTCAAAAGTCATGGAGTTTAGTTTGCACCAAAAAGTCATGGAGTTTCAATCAATACCTCTCCATGCACCAAAAAGTTGTGGAGTTTGCATTTTCAACACCTCTCTCCATGCACCAAAAAATCATGGAGTTTGCGTTTGCAACACCTTACTCCGTGCATCACCAAGCCATGGAGTTTGCATTTTCAACATCTCTCTCTATGCACCCAAAAGTCCGTGCATCACCAAGTCATGGAGTTTGCGTTTACAACACCTCTCTCAATGTACAAAAAAGTCATGGAGTTTGCGTTTGCAACACCTCTCTCCATGCGCCACAAAGTCGTGGAGTTTGCATTTGCAATCCATGCACCACAAAAGCTCAAATTTTACAACAAAACTCAAGTTTCACTAATATTTTATACACAACTTAAAACTGGGGGTAAGCATTGGTTGACATTGAATAGTTGGAATATCTATCCAACTGTCATAGAATATGGTTGTTTCTCTAGTGAAATGCCAACAATTGGGGGCGACTGCGATACGTTTAATGCCCAAAAAAAAAAAAAAAATCTCCATCTCATTAGTATTTAGTGTTTTCATACCACTGGTGTTGCCTGAACTAAGCAGTGAACAAAAACAATGATCAATTTCATGGTCGTACAAACAGCCTTAGGCATTCATGCCAAGCAAACAATCTTTGGTTGCTTTCTTTTCACAATCTTCACCTTTGTTTATAACTTCCACTGTCGCATCCTTTTTTAACCAGTTTTTGTTATTATTCTTTACCACAAGGAACTAGTTTCATCTGACAAAGAGGGGGCGGTGTATGTGCCACCATATCTGCACCCTTATAAACAACCATCGTTGGGGTACCATTATAGTGCCACTCACTACTAGGCACGATGCCCAAGATTATGGCATGCCGGGCCGCCCAAAATTATGGCGTGCCTGCGCTACCCAAAATTATGGCGTGCCTGTCCTGCCCAAAATTATGGCGTCTTGCCGCCCAAAATTATAAGCGTCGGCCCTGCGCCTAAAATTATGGCGTGCACGCCCCCCAAAAATTATGGCATGCCTATCCTGCCCAAAATTATGGCGTGCCGGCCCTGCCCAAAATTATGGCATGCCTGCCATACCCAAAATTATGGCGCCATAAGCTAGATATAACAGGTTTAGATTTAGAAAACATATTTGTCAAGATATGCTTCCATATTAAGACTTTACATAATTACATAAGATTTTCTAGCAATTAAAGAAATGATATTTCTCATTATTATCCTATAAATACCCCATTCCTTTGAAACAAAGAACTATGTTCATTTGAGAGACTTGATTCCAGAGAACGATTTGGATACGTAGGCAGCCATTGAAGGTACAGTCTCAACAATTCATTACAACAACCTCCCTTACGAAACCATTGGTGTGTTTGGGCGAGTTATTACCCAAACACTAACCAACTCTATTACATCTGTCTCAAAACAAAACTGTACACTTCAGAAAAACTTAAACCATAAGACTCCAAGAACAAATCCAAATCACATGTCCTCATCCAATGCACTCTACCATCTATATTTCCAAGAACACACCCACGTTGCAAAACAAAGCAAACATGAGTAAGCAAATTGAATTTGCTGGTATGAGTAAGACTAAAATAAAAACAACATTACGTTCATATCTTTCGAATAAAGAAATATACTATTCAATCATTTCAATTTGGAAGACAAACTAGTTCCATTTTCTCAAAACGGCATGTAGTTTCTTTCCAAATAAGATTTCACCCCAAATATACAATTCCAAGAATCTCATATAACAGTACTCATCATTCCCACTTTCCAAAATGACTCACAACATCAATACCACTTACATTCCACTTATTAAATGCACATATGATAACCTAATTAAATATGAGTTTGATACACCTTACCTTTAAGCCAACGCGTCGTCTTAGGGTAGGATATTTACGTCCCTGCATAAAAGATTAATAGATCCTACCTTCCTGCAAAGCAGAGTTAGACATCGCAATAAAATGATTTATCTTAGTCAGTCAAATTTCCATTCATAATCAAACCTCATTTAAGATATTTAAGTCTAATTGATACAACCTGGTTTGTCCCACATATTCAGGGAATACCATTTATCATAATACCTATATCAAGAGTAGTCATTCACATGACATCATTACGTCATAAAGTTTCTGCGTGCATAACCATATATCTCAGACTATCACAAGTCATTAATATTTTCATAATAACATATCAAGTTATAGTCATTTCACAATCACATAAAAGATCACAAGCATTCACTAATATTATTCACAGCCACACTTCACATCCATAGCATCACACAAATTCACATACTTTTAATTCATTCAATTCCACAATGTATCTGGTTTATTAATCATTTATTTATTGACCTCACCTTTAGTTCATACTCCACGATTTGCACTTCACACATTTGTTAAATCACACATACCCGTGTGCCTCTTTCACACCGAGTACCACTACAAGACATATGTCCCAAGCGGGGATATCGCCTCTAGGAACATATTAACATCTTGAAAACTCATAACTTATGAGTCACAACCATATCTGGGCTTTCCATGTGCATAATCACAGTCTTTTATGGGCATTCAATATCTCAGGTCATTCATGGCACATTCAATGAATACCTTGGGTCATTCCCGTCACATTCAAGGAATACCCATCATACACTAATAGGTCATTCATGGCATATTCAATGAATACTTTGGGTCATTCCCGCCACATTCAAGGAATACCATCATAACACTAATAGGTCATTCATGACACATTCAATGAATACCTTGGGTTATTCCCGCCACATTCAAAGAATACCCATCATACACTAATAGGCCATTCATGGCATATTCAATGAATACCTTGGGTCATTCCCGCCACATTCAAGGAATACCCATCATAACACTAACAGGTCATTCATGGCACATTCAATGAATACCTTCCTATCACATGACATCTCAAGTCATAATATATCATTACCAAATCTTGAGGCGTGGAGAGTTCTAAAGGTGTGGTCGACTCGTTGAAAATATTATTCTCAGCTCACTTATCATTGCACTAGCATTAATCATGCACAATAATTGATCACACGTGCAGAAAGTTATTTTCATGCATCAATACAAATCAATCACGCATTTAAATATTATTGAACGCTACATGAATGGTCATCAATCAAATACAATTCAAACAGCCACAATCACGTACACAATTAAATATTAATATTATACACATATAGTTATCACAAAAACTAATATATAATATATAATATAGTGGCTGCACTTGTACATAAGGCTGCCTACGTATCCAATCTTTCAAGATTAGAATCAAGCCTTACGTAGCTCTTAACTAATTAATAAATATCAATATTCTTGTATGTACCTTTAAGGAAAACAACAATTTATACTATAAAGAATCACATACAATAAGTTTCAAATACTCCCACAATCATATACGTAAAGTTCCATACCTAGAGATACACTATGAACCTTTAAATCCAAAAACTCACAATCATATTTTTCTCTACTTTTGATTCTAAAAAAATTGATCTTATGAACCATGTCAGTTCCAAATAAAGCCACAGTCTAAAAGTAGACTACAAACATTATATAAAACACTCAAGAAGAGTTTAAGAGACTCTTAGTTCATTACTAGACATATTTCCCAAAATAGTTTCATGCACATAAATGATAACACGGTAGGTTTTCTAGCCAACTTGTCAATGCTATAGTTTTTCCTACATTCATCCAAATGATTTGTAACTTAATTATTTATAAACTAGGGTATGTAGGCATACTTTTTCATGTAGAACTCGAAGTCCCAATCTCAGCCCATCTAGAAAAAAACTTAGGTTGAAGACGGTAAAAATCCTAATTTCAGCAAATTAGATTTCTGACGGACTATCTTACGAATGACATAACTCTTTCCACATGTATCCAAATGTATTAAGGCTTTTTGCGTTGAAAATCTAACACACATAACTTACTTTTTTATGTTTTACAAAAATACTCAATCTCATTCTAAATGTACGAAAACTAGGTTCGAAAACAGTGCACAGAAACTGATTTCTGATGCACTATTTTCTGCCAGTCAAACTTCCAAACGCCATAATTAATTCCACGGGTCTCGGAATGTGATGAAGCCAATTGTAATAGAAAGAAGACTTCCAGATCTTAATTTTCCATGTTTTCTTAAAAATCTAGTTCAAACTCTAACTAAATCAAAATTTAGCTCGGAATCAGACCAGCGCTAAGACATCTAAAGCACGCCAAGTCATTCAAAGACGACTAACAGATCCAAATCTTAACAATAGAACCGACCCACTTTAAAATATTAAGGATCCAGCCCACAAAAAACTTAAAACCGGCCCAAAGAAACAAAAGGCTTTTACTCCGGCCCAAGCCCAAAAGTCTAAACAAACTTAAGCCCACAAGTTCTATTTCTTAAAACAATTCAAGCCCATAAGTCTGATTTCGGCCCAAGCCTAACAAAAAAAGAAACATAATCGCCACCACCTCCTTCTTTTTCCTCAACAGCTCACCACCTCCACCGATCAGCCACCATCAACCACCAACCTTTGTCCCCTCTAAACCCATCTGTTTTAACCTTCACCGAAAACCCAATCTGTGGTACAATCAAAACTCGATTTCCCCACTCCTCACAAATCACGTTTTGATGCCATTAACAACCTTGGGACCTTCAATAGTACCCATACAACCCACCGAAATAGTTGGGTTTTGATCACCAACAAAACCAAACACTATGCTATACTAAAAACTCGATTTATTCACCTCCACCAAATTCGATCTTGACACCATTACTGCCCTTAAAAGCTTCAACAGTACAGTACCCAAACCACAAAACTCAAAAAAACCCAACCAAATGACATAATCCACAACCTATATGATCATTCAAACAATTCAATAGTCCAACAAAACCTCTACACTCAATATATCAACCATTAACAATTTAGAACCATTTGAATAAAAAAAAATGCAGTAGATAAACTATACAAATTAAATAAATATTCGACAGTATTCACAACAGTATGTATTCCAAATTCGGCCGCATATAGAATGAGCACAGAATGAGCAGAAGAATAAATGAGCAGAAAAACTTATATCTTTGTTAGTAAACTTAAAAACAGACGTAAGAATGCATGTTCAGTGAAAGCTGTATTATCTACTTACTCGTGATACGCTCATGCTATCAGCTATCTAACACTAGATTTCCAACAAGAATTCTCCCTTCTCCTTTATGTGTAAAACTTTTTTTTTTCTCTGTGTAAAATTCCCTCTGTGTAAAAAAAACTCTCCATGTGAACTCCTATGTGTGTTCCTTTTTGTTTTAAAACCCCCGAAAAATAGGGATGAAGGTTTATCTTTTTACCTACGGGGTTTCCTATCCTTAACTAATATTTATCCTATTTTTATTTTATCTATTCTTATTATTTTTATTATTATTATTTATGGTACTAGGAAAAAAAAAAAAAAACGAGGTGTTATAATCATCTTGGTTATATCAAGAGTCAGATCGGTTCCTCGGATGGTATGAACGATTGCTCTGGATTGATTTTGATGATTTTCGCTGATAGGTTACAATATGCGAAATCTGCCATTCTTGTTTTTTCTTTGGTTGAATATGCTCCGATTTCTACCAAATTTTGGGGCTCTTGACGGTGTGGAAGACGCAGCATCGGCATCATTCGTTTGTATTTTCATTCCTTTGTCTAGTTGCTTATGCAAGTTGTTGTTATGTTCCTTCTCTCTTATGAACCTTTGACGCATCATTTTTAATGTAATGTAGTCATGACCTATCTCCCTATTTAATTTTCTGGATCTAGATCATTTGCATTTGTAGGGGTGGTCATCGAGTTGAGCGAGCCGAGTATTGGCATGCTCAGATTCGGCTCGTGAGTTTTCGAGTCGAGTTCGAGCCGAGCTCAAACTCAAGGTCGAGCTCCACTTTGTGCTCAAACTCGACTCATTTTGAATTACAATAAGCTCGAGCTCGACTCGTTTTACAAAACGAGCTCGAGTGAACTAGAGACTCGTAGCTCGTGAGCTGAATCTAAGACAAGAACTATTTTTTTTTAAAAATAAAAAGAGAAAAAACACAAGACGCGCAGTTGAGAAATCATATATGAAACACCACAATTATGCTCAAAACTGATTCATTGAAAGATATATCAATTATCAGTGACTCATAAAGTCCCTGACAACTACAACATACGAAGCTGTCTGCATATAACTTGTACATGAATAAAAAAAAGCTAATTTACAATCCAAACAAAGAATAACACTGATCACTAAAATTACACTTTGTACTTGAATCCTCCCAATGTGAGATTGACAAAAATTACAGACAAGAGTAATCACTGATACAATCAAGAAATGAGCTATGGCCCGAGTATAACAAACCCGAGTATAACAAACGAAGAGCTCCAGGCTTCACATACTCTTTCCTATATTGACAACTAGTGTTATTCAAAAACCTTTTCTTCTGCAGTTCTGCTGCACAAAACATCTCAGTTTTTGAGAGCCGCCTCTAAGTTTTGGTGCTTTGGCTATTTTTTAGGGTTTTACCTTGTGGGTTAATGTGTTTATGGGCCTGGGTATTTTTTGTATCATATATGATATATAGAAAAAATAATAATAATAAAATAATGAGTAGCTCGCGAGCTACTTAACTCTCAGATCTGAACTTCGAACTTCGAAACGAGCCTAAAACTAAACTCATATTTGACTCATATTTTTTCATGAGCGAGCACGAGCCGATCTCAAAACGAGCCGAGCACCGAGTTACTCACGAGCACCGAGTCTCATGACCAGCCCTATGCATTTGTAGTATCTAGATCCTGAAAATGAGAAGTTGGAGCCTGAGGTCGTGTATGTTTAGATCTTTGGTTGTCGACACTTGTTGTTGTGAAGGTGAGCTTGATCTAGAGGATTTTGGTGATCTAGCTAGTGGAGTTTGAATGATTGGAACTTCAAGATTTGGTAAGTTGTTCTCATCTTGTTGTTGTGCTCTTGTATTCTTGCTTACTTGAGATCTTGTAGTAGTCGCCATTAATGGAGCTTGGAGGAGAAAACGTGGAAGAAGGTCCGTTGGTAAGAACCATAGACGTCGCCAATTATGTTTTGGTAGAACTCCCCCAAACACACCAATGATTTCGTTAGGGAGGTTGTTGTAATGAATTGTTGAGACTATACCACAAAAGCTACCTATGTATCCGAATCGTTTTCCGGAATCAAGTCTCTCAAATCAACGTAGTTCTTTGTTTCAAAGGAATGTGGTATTTATAGGATAATAATGAAAAATATTATTTCATTAATTATTAGAAAATATTATATAATTATATAAAGTCTTAATATATAAGCATATCTTGACAAATATGTTTTCTAAATCTGAACCTGATATATCTAGCTTATGGTGCTATAATTTTGGGCAGAGCAGATATGCCATAATTTTGGGACTGGCAGGCATGCCATAATTATAGGCGGCGCTAGCATGCCATAATTTTGGGCAGCATTGGCATGCCATAATTTTGGGCGGCGTTGGCACACCAGAACTTTGGGCGGCGCTGACATGCCATAGTTTTGGGTATCGTACATAGTAGTGAGTGGCGCTATAATGGTAACCACCGATAGTTGTTGTTTATATGGGTGCAGATATGGTGGCACATACAATTACCTTACTTATATTTGACAATTTCATCTGTCCCGGTGACGTGTTTGTCTTGCATTTGAGAGTTTGTTTAGTGCATAGTTGCTTACAACTCAAAATGTGCGATCAAATTCCATTTTAGAAAGACTAACAAATCTCCAAGAATCTCCAAGTGAGAGTGAACCAGAACATGCTGCATGTGTACGTAAAGTGTTAACTAGCCAAATGTGTCTGTAGTCTGATTAGATGCTTTAAGAATCATGTATGGTGAGCATACATGATGAGCATATCCTGAATGATGTGATAATTACAACTAGCAAAAGCTAGGGTGCTGTTTACCTGTATCGTTGCAACTGCTTCCACAGCACCAGCAGCTCCTAATAGGTGACCAATCATTGATTTTGTTGAGTTCACTTTTAGCTGCAAAACTTATCATTGTAAGGCAAGTTGTTCTGATTGTAAAGAGAGGTAAGAACCAGATAAGAACTTGACTTCCTTCACTTACTTCAGGGTTCTGCCCAAAACAACGGGCAAGTGCATGGTACTCTAAAACGTCCTCAGCTTTTGTTGATGTGGCATGAGCGTTTATGTAGTTGACATCTTCTCTGGCTACCCCAGATTGAGCCAAGGCATTCTCCATGCAAAGAGTTATACCCGCCCCTGCTTTTCCAAATTAAAAATCAGAGTCGATAGTTGATGCTTGGGACACATATATACTGTACTAGCATAGATGATCCCTCAAGTACACTAATAAGGCTAGAGCCCTGCTTAATAATTTCTTTGCGCTTACCATTGTCTTTATAGATTGGAACTAAAGTTAAGATTTAAACCTTCAGGATGAGGCTGGGTCACATGATAAGAATCACAGCTAATGCTTCCACCTAAGAATTCCGCGTAGATGTTTGCCCCCCTCCTCTTGGAATTGCCAAGAAAGGATTTAAAGCTCTTTGAAATTCCAAAAAAATCAGATAAAACGATACCTTAGATGAGTTATTACCTTCGCATGTTCTAGTTCTTCTAAAAGAAGAGCACCAGCCCCTTCTCCCATAACAAATCCATCACGATCCTGTTAATCCCAATACTGTTTATCAGGTTCAGAAACTTCAAATACAAGTTGGTTAAACAATAGTATGTCAAACAATATTATGCAACACAAGAAAAGTGAAATCTTTGATTTGCAGGTGCCAACTAGCAAAGTCGGTAAAACCTTGGGGTGATGATACCAGAAGTCTGAGGCTCGAATCCCGCCAGCATCAAAGAGTTACTGATCTCATTTAAAACAGGATTGCCAAAAAAAAAAAAAAAAAATCTTTGATTTGCAGATTAATAGCATTTAGAAAAAATTTGTGACTGATATACAAAATACACACATGCACATCTACAGCTGATTTTGAGCTCTGACTAAAAACCCTTAACCAATACCTCACTTGTGGTACAAAAGAAAATATGCATAGTAAATCTCTTTTTGTACACAAAACATTTACATGGTGCAAGTCCTACGTTTTAGATTGGTTACTAAAGTCTTTGTTCAGAAATGAAATGGCATCTGAATTTTTAACTTTTGTCATTAAATTTAAAACGTGGAAAGAAGCATAACACAGAATCTAAGAAAAAAATGGAAGCTAATATTTACAATATCACAAGGTCGTGAAGCTTTAGTTGGATCAGCATTCCTCTGTGAAAGAGCTCGGCACGCCGTGAAACCTCCCAAGCCTGCAACAAGCATTCAACAAACAGGAAATGACGATCTCATTCTTCACAAAGTGGTGTCGATGAGAACAAAAAGAGAGAGGGAAGTTCCGAGTACAAATGGGAACGATCATGGAATCAGAGCCACCACAAAGCATCATGTCCTACAAAGTGCCAGTTCATTAATAGACGAATCGGCAACATCTTTATTTTCCTATTAGGAGTAAGAAAGTAATTTGTTTCTTAAGCACTAAAGAGCAAATGTTTATTTGGTGATACTGAGTTATTGACTATCCTAAACGAAGCAAAAAAACTTACAGCATCGTTTGCCGCGTTTAGTATACAAAAGTTACTTGTTGCGCAAGCAGTTGAAATTGAATAATTAGGGCCCATCCATCCCTGATAAGCAACGCAAGAGAGTGAAGAGACATTTAGAAGCTCGAACGGAGAAATACAAATCAAGATTAGCAGATTATCTTTTACCAGATCCATTGCTAGAATGGCAGAACCCATATTTGTTGTAGCAAATGGTACCCCAAAAGGATTTATCTTCTTATATGATGTCCTCAAAGCTTCCAAATTATCACTGACCATCTGTTCAGACCAAAGCCAATGGTCGTCATCAAATATCAAAGATTAATATCTTACATGCATAAATACTGTAAAGGCGGGTTTTGGTTTTCCTTTACATACCATGGAAGAGAGGAAGATGGGTTTGGGTTTTGGAGAGACCGAGTTCGCTAATGAGCGAGCTGCCTACGTATCCTCTCTTGATTTTTTTAGGGGAGAGAAGAATCAGGTCTCACGTAGTTCAAGTAGGTAGTATTTATAGGCCTAAAGGAGTGTTGATCCTTGAGACACGTGTACTCTCTTGTACATATGTAGGGTGGAGATTATGAATGTGTGTTAGGTTGGTTTTAGTAGGAGTTGTGTGCTGATTGGGAGTGGGTGCGGTAGTCCATATTTTCCTGTGATGGGATGTAAATGTAAGATTTTGGTGATGATTACATCTGGTGGTGTTTTTATCCGAGGTTAAATACTCCAAATCATCTATTCGTCTTGAGATATTTTTGAACGAGCTTAAGCGTACCACCTACATGAAGGGAGCTGCTCACAGATCGGTCTTGGAGGTCGATGTCTTGAGTTCGCTTATGCTTCGCGTGTGTAATATTCCTTAATGAGGATATTACTCCCCTACACAACCCCCTCTCAGTAGATTGTTTACGTCCATGGAAGCGATCTGTTGAAAGAAAAACGGAAGTACGTGTGGAGCATGAGCGAGCTATGGTGAACGATCTGACTGAGATGTCGTAAAGTTTGAATCTTGTGGCATGATGATTTGGCGGGAAAAGGAAATTGGCACATGATTGGCGCGTGACAGAATCGTAGCAGTTGGTAAAGAAATGTGTCGCCGCGTTATTCGGAACTTTGAAAAGGCAGGTCCTTGGAACACGTGTGCGGGCTATGGCATAGACTGTAATCATAACTTCTTGGTAACTGAACGGGCGGTTGCACAAAATCAAATTTGGGACACTCGAAAAAGTATTTCCTGTTTCCTTCTCCAGCAAAAAACGCAAGCTAGGGTTTCTCAGGTGAGTGCTTCTGCTGCTGCTGCCTTTTCATTTTCAATTTTGTTTTCCTCTTGTTCAAGTGCGATTTATTGAGTAGGTAGGTCAGTGTTAGGCTGTAGGGTTTAAGCTTGGGTAGTTGATAAGAAGGAGACGTCGTAATGTCTGATTCTGATGATACTCGGTCTGAAGAGGTTCGGGAGGTCTCATTAAGTTGTGGTGAGTATGAGGATGATAAGGAAGAATCGGTGAATCTTGACATTCAGGTTGGGTGGGAAGAGGAAGTTAGGGTAGACGAGGGTAATACACGATCTGGGTCAAAAGGTGCTGTGGCCAGCACGTCAGGTCGAGGGGAGGGTTTGTCGTCAAGTGGGTTGCTCCCTAGGACGGTGGATCGTCGTGCTGCGAGGTCGTTCCTCGAGCTAAGGGCAGCTTATGGGATCAACGTTCCCGATCTGGAGATATACGAACCACGGTTGAGTGAAAACATACGTAGTGAGGAGTACAACCCGCCGAATGGTGGGGTAATCATTTGTGAGGGCCAACTGAGAGCGTATATGCAAATACCATTCTCAAAACTGGTTTGTGACTTCTTGGCTCATTGTTGGAAGTCTCCCTGTCAGTTTGTTGGTAACACCTGGCGACTGTTTAGGGTGTTCGACCTGTTGAATGTGAGTGGGGAATACCACATAGGGGTATCCGACATAATATAGCATAATGTTGTGAGGCGATCTGGTAATCTGAACTTTAGTTTGCAAACTATGATGACGCGTTCTACTGTGATTGACGGTGTAAGCAACGAGGCCTGGACAAAGAGGCCGTTGCTGCCACTATACCATAATAGGCTATTACTAACAGTCAAAAACCGTTACAAAAAATATTTGTAACGCTTTTTATCCGTAACAGTTTGGGCGTGGGTAATCTGTTACAAATATTTGTAACGGTTTAAAAGCGTTACAAAGTATTATTTTGCTAACGGTTTTTTCCGTAACTTAAAATATTTGCTAACGGTTTTTTTTGCTCAATTGTATTACTCTTCAGTAACGGTTTTATAAAGTTAGTAACGTTTTTTTTGTGTTACTCTTTTCTAACATTAGTAACGGTTTTATAAAATTAGTAACGCTTTTTTGTGTTACTCTTTTCTAACCTCAGTAACGCTTTTTTGTGTTACTGATTTATAAAATTTGTAACGATTAATTTTCTTTTGGTAACAGTTTTGCTGCTTCGTAAGTGTTACTCATTTCAAAGCTTAGTTACGGTTTTCCACCATTACAAAATTATTTCATATGTAAAAAAAATAATTTCCCCCAAAACTACCCTTTTTGGGAGACTACTGAACCTGCATAAAGATGCCCCCACTTATTAGGTATTCTACAATCATCTATAACATAAACAAGAAATTAATCTCACAAGTACATCCAATCATATAATCTTTTATTAAAATAACATCACCAAAACATCTTTCATAAATAGGACTTGTCACGAATGAAATACAATAATTTTTTCCAAATCAATGGGACTTGTCTTTAAACTCAAACTCTCACGTCATTTGTATAGAACTAGCACCTTCAGTAGTTGCAAGCATCAGGGAATGATTTTGGGATGGTATCATCAGAAAAGTCCCTTTCATCCTATACACCAATAGAAATATATAAAAATGAGTCAGGCAGTAGAAAACAAATATGTATAGATATATACTTATATCCTATTTTTAAGTAGTAGCTCCTTATACTCAAACTACGGAATTCACAGGCTAGTAGCAATAGAAGCATAGTATAGACATGAAAGTTTATATAACGCCCCAAAACCCTATAACCTTGTCAGACACCTTGACGAAAGACAGAAATTTCGGCAGAGTCTCCTCTGTATTTTCAACATTTCATATACATAAATCCTGTCATAACCTGAAAATCAAATAATATATTAATTCGTAGAACTAGCTACTCAAATATATATTGATTCGTAGAACTAGCTACTCAAATATATATTGATTCGTAGAACCAGCTACTTAACCATCTCGACCAATGCCAGTTAAGTCAAATAACCAATCCTCGAATCAAAAGAACACTATAAATTATATACCAAAATTAAAATGAAAACAACGTATACATCACTTCCACTTATATCAGTGTTATACACTTCTATTAGTTCCAACCCGAGATACAACACTTCGAATATATACACACCATACATTCACACTACTCACATGTAAGAACCTATCTTCCAAAACAAAACTCATTAATAGACAATATGAAGGAATTTAGACAACTTTTAGAACAGAATAGACTACAAATTGAAGGTTTACCGCATTAAAACACCCACACAAAAAAACGAAGAAGTTTCGTTAATTAAGTTAGAGTGTACCTGGAGATCCTCAACACTTCCGGCATGCCCAACAAAAAGAGTAGATTCTACTTTCCATGTTCCACTAGACAAAGGCTCCCTTAAGACATAAAAAAATAAGAAAGAAAATTGTAGCAGTGTTAGTTTTGAGTAGATTGTTTTGCGGCATCGTAACTCAAATGTCCATCTTACTACATTGCAATGGGGGCATGAGCGGAGTGGAGAAGATTTTTTTTTGGGAGAAATATGAAATGTCCATCTTACTTAGGTTTCAACGATTTTTATGTTTTCATACATAGCTTGACTGGATGGTCATTCCTTTCCCAACCTTTTGTTCATTCATTTGCCTTGGCATCTCCTAGCTGAGTTAAAGTAACATATTCATACCTAACGATTTTCCACACGCCACCAGTTTCATTGTCATAGTACATTTGTGGAGAATTTAAAAGAAAGAACCTATCTTAATAATGCCCAGCAACCATATTATGTCAATGGAACACCTAGCATTCTGGAAGAAAGATGATACTGTGACAACATGGACAGAGACAAGGAGAAAAAAAAATAAAAAATGAAAGGATTGTGTTTTGCAATTAAAGATGAATGTAATTGAGTTGATAAATCTAATTGGAAGAGAAGTAGGCTATAATAACTAATAGGGGGTAAGGTGAACACCACTATCGATGAAGTTGGACCACCTCGGATAAATGAAGTTGCGAATGACAAAAAAACATAAGCCAAAATCCATTTTGTGACATCCATATAAATCAGCCAAGCAGTTCGATATTTGAAGAATAATGATAAACAAAGGTAAGTTGATATTTGACACCATTAGAATATCTTTATGGGAAATATATGTGTCGTCACATTTACTTTCAAGGAAATATAAGTTTTTTTTTTTTCAGTTGGATAAGTTTTTGTTTTCCATGGCCTTCCAATATAATTTACTATTTTTGTGCGTTGAGGCGGGTGAAGTATTGATGTACTAAATTGACAATGCATTTTGTCTTAGAAAGGTGAATATTAGCACAGTTCAAATCATGCCCTTTTAACATTTGGATTTGCAATTATTGGGTTCTTGTGTGATGTCCACCAATGGTAATAAGTATTGGAACTCGGACTCTCATGTATTTTATGAAATAATACACGCCACAATAACATTTTTGTCGATTTTAGCACATTAGTAGATGATATGTATTCGTCAACAACTTTCATTTCACTATTCCCCGCTCCATTATATTAGTACGTTATGTCATTGGGGACTTGTGGAATCTTGTCCCCGATTACGCTCAATACCATGGTGTTAATTAGTAAGTGGTTGGATATATATATGCAGGTTTAAATGTTTAATTCTCAATAAAACTAGGCCACTTGCCCACTACCATGTTGTAGGTTTTGAGATCCTACACATTGTATCCAATCACTCACACCCAACACAAGCTTGCGGTTAAATGTTTTTTTTTTGCTTGCAGAAAATGTTGGTGAGCAGAAATCTATTCAGTTAGTAATTAGCTAGGTTAGGAAGTTTACTTACCATTTAAAACCGCTTGTCCATAAGAGCACTGGCGAGGACCTGCTACCTCGTCGTGACCTTGGAATGAGTCTGCTGCTTTCGGGGGCTTGCCTTCTTAATGAAAGACCTTTTTGTTGGAAGTGGTGGAAGCAAAGAATGAGAACTCGCGACGTTGATGTTGTTGCTCTTCTTGTTGCTCATTGCTTACTGGTAACAATGGCTTAATCAAGGATGACAGATTTTGTGGGGGTATGCCGCCTTGTCGAGGGAAGAAGAGAGGAAAGAACTGCTGATTTTGGACAGGGACGGACTGCCCAAAACCCAATACTTTCGAGATTGTGCGCTACTATACATATCTATAGACTGCTGAAAAATTAACAGGATACACGGTTTTAAACTTTCTGTTTAGATGTAATATAGAAAGTTAAGAAACACATTTTTGGCTTAGATTTACACTGGATCAAGAGTTCATTAAACATTAAGTCGGACTAATGTCATGCAAATATGCAATCATATGGAGATCCAACAGCTAGCCCAACATAAGACTAAAAGAGAGTATTGCTTCACGAAGACGGATTCTCATAAAAAGGGATATACTTGTACAATATAAGCACCTACATCAGAAACTTACTTACTAGCATTTTTCCTGATAAGCTGTCATATAAATATATAATCGATGGATCTACAGGACTACAGATAGCACCCAATACTTTGAATTTTTGAAATATCAGAATGCACCCTATTTGGGCATACATAATGAATGGTGACAAGATGGACATGTCAATTACATTAATTGGATTAGATGTCTGATGTTTTGGATCTGTCCTTTGAATAAACACCATACCCCACATGCTTGATCAATTTTGTATTATAGCTAATTTTACGTGGTCAGTGTTGCAAAGAATGGTCTAAAATTTAGACACACTCGCCGCCACACAAAAACAAGCGACCCAACATTGTATCTCGCCATTTCGTGAGTTAGCTAGGCGATTGTTTTGTTGAAGGAGTAGATCTGATTTTCGTCCAACTGGGCGGAGGACATCTGTTGTCTCGACTCTCGAATTCATGTCATCTCTAGACACTACTAGGGCCACCAGATAGGAACAAATGATGAAAGAAAACAATGCTTTCATACTTCATAGTGTGGGGGATTGTTTTAGGATAATCAATGCATTCATTGCAAAAGAACACATAAGAAGAATATGACGAAAATGAAAGCTTGTCAAAATCTTTTCCATTTTCCCCATCCGTCTCTTTAAAATTTATAATGTAATGCGGGCTCTCAAAAACAATTTATAATCTTAGTAATACTTTTTTTTTTTCTCCAAATAAAAAGCTCTCATTTAATTTATTTTCAGGTAACATCATCTAAAGAAGTAATGATATCATCCTTGGAGAGGTTGGAACAAGTGATCGATCGAACATGGGCAGTGAGTTATCCAGCCACATGCAACGCGACAATAAGCCTAGAGAATAAAAAGTAAATCATGGACCATACAAACAGTTAAGAAGAACCAAAACATAACAAAGAAGAGAGATAAAAGACCTGTAACTCGTGGCCATGAAGTGTTGTAAGAACCAGGTCTATTATGTTGTTAAACTTTCAATCGAAGAAACCGTAGAAGATGAATCAAATTGTATCCATTCACATCGTCTCCTTTATCCGGCGACACTTTCTCTTCATCTTCTTCACTTTCTATGTAAAACTTCGATCCAAAACTGAATTCTTCATTGCTATTCAAGTGTTTACACAACTAACTAAGAATTTGAAATATACATATTAGAGTCCCGGTAAATAAAGTAGTTGAAGATAGTAGTAATATAATAGTCTTCAACAAAGTAAGGAAATACCGGTTTCACGGGATGGGAACAATCTTAAGGACTTTGTTGAAGAAAGTAATTAGCGCATAAAAGAGAAGAGGAAATATAGAAGATCTTGTTATAGAATCTGGAATCTGCAAGACTGAACGAAAAAAAGATAATCGGAGAAAAGTTTGTGCGCTTTTGGTGCGAGAGGTTTGTGAGTTGTATCGCAAATCAGTCTTCACCGATTTATATACAAGAAATTAATGCTAAATCTGGGACGGGGCATGGAAGTCGAACATTCAAGATAGGGTAAAAAGTAAACACAAGACAGTTTTGGTTGTCCTTCAAAAAGTCTCGTGTCATCTCCTCAGATTTTCTTGAATGGTCCATGCTTGATTTCATATTAGTGGATAAGTCACACATCAAGCACGCTCTTAGAGCTTCTCTAAGCCAGACCGCCACCATCCCATTACATGTTAAAATTTGGTAAATCAATGTCAATCCTCGTTTACTCAGGACGCCGTGCCAATCCATTTTTCTTGGAACACTTCATGAAACGCCACCCGCTAAACAATAATACATACTTGACAAAACAATACTAGATACTAAAAGATTGATAGCCGATAATGCAAATGAACTTTGGATGGTTCAAAAGGACGCCAAAAACGATTGTTTGCTTTGTTAAATAGAAAACGCCACCAAGTAAAACAATAATACATACTTGACAAAACAATACTAGATACACAACTTTGATGTGTTCGTCTAGTTTAAAATAGAAAGGATAAAAGGAGCTTTCTATCTCATCACACCCTAAAGGTGAAAGACCTCTTAGCAACATGGCCTCATCGTTAGAGATCATGTAAAGGACACTTCATGGCAGTTTGGTCCGATGAACATTCTCGAACATATTGTTTTCCGACAAATGAGAAAGGCTATTGCACCAATCTCATTGATTAACAAGTCCGACTAATCAGAAGCATGTAAAGATTCAAGGGAATCTAAAACTGGTTTCAATGTTGGGGTTGTTTGGTTCAAAGAATTAATTTCTCATTACTTTAGGATTAAGGCGTGACTATGGATGAATCTTGATAGTTAATTAATTAAAAGCATGTGCAAACAAGAACACAATTATAAGTCATTAAGCTTTTAATGAAAAACAAAGTTTTCAGAAGAAGCATGTTGAGAATTTCAGACATGAACACAGGTACAAGTCATTAATCAATAAAAACATGTACAAACAAGAACAATAATCGACCATAAGATGGTAGCTTCAAATAAAAACACAAACCAAAAGTAAAAATCGTTACCTTTTGTAGCAACTCGAACCGAACTTGACTGAATCGGACCAAGCAAACCCTACATCATAGTGGATTAAAATCGCGAGAGAAAGTAAGTGTGGATCGACCAATTAGAAAACCCTAGGTAATTGAACGAAGAAGGAAGGCGTGCCTTACAACGGGCGGCAAACATCGATGAGAGATTGAAAGAGATTTGAGAGGCCTTTGATGGAGATTTGAGAGAGATTTATTCGAGAGAGAATCAATGAAAGAGAGTTTCTTTCTTTAATGAGTGTTGTGAATTAGCTAAAAACTTCACTAGAGCGAAGTTTTTCCTTTCCTAAATTCCCAAATTTCTCCTTTTTGTTTTTTTTAAATCGTTCACACTTTAGCAAGCATATATTTCGTAAGAAAATAACTCTGAAGACCGTTACAAATTAATTTAATTTTAATAAAATATCATTGTAACAGTTTATCATCATTCCACACGGTAATAAAGTGTGAGGAACTCTCTCACGGTAAAAAACTGTTACTAATTAAAAAAAGTAAGCGTTACTGATTTCTAGTTTTGGTGTAGTGTGCTAGTTGACAACTACTGTGCTAGTGGATGTAGGTTGCAAACTAGGATTTGTAACATATCCGGTAGGTAGGAATGTCTTTCTTTTGTCGCTTTATTTGGTCATTTACTGTTGTTCTAACTGGCCCATGTCTTTGCTTTGTTTGTAGATTTTTCTGTGAAAATGCGAACTGATTGTGGGGAGATAGAGAGGTTCGTGTGGCTGACTCGAGCACAAAAATAAGCGAAGCTGTCTGAATTTGCTCATTTCTTTGTGGAAAAGGGTGGGCCTGCGATCCGAGAAAAAAGAAAGGCGCAAATGGACCGAGCTCGAGGTCAGACTAGGAAAGGGGTGATGGAGATGCGCGCGAGTGACTTGGTAACATGGGAAGATAGGAATCGGGCTCATGGCGGCCTGAGACGACCCTCTGGAGGTGGTGCTTCAGGGGCTGGTGGGTCGAGCTCCCGACCTGAAGGGGGGGTCGATTGATGCTCCTGTAGAGCTGGAGACGGTGGTCTTCAATCCTCACCTAAGGAGCAGGTCGGAGAAGAGAAGAAATGACGCCTCTGAGCAAGATGCTGCCCGAGTTGCCAAAGTTGCGCGGCATGCTCTTGGTGAAAGCTCCAGCACGGGGGGCAGTTCTGGTGGTGGCCAGGCTAGTGCTACTGTTACTCGCCAGAGTCGGGTGCGACCGGAGAAGGCCTTGGACTTGGCCAACTTTGGGGCGGGGTCTAGGCCGTCTCCTGCGGTGCGAGAACCTAGTCCGGTGGCGAAGGCGAAAGGTCCCCGCAAAGCTAGTGGGAAGTCAGTTATGGTTGCGGATGACTTAGAGTCACAGTTTGTGTACTTAGACGACAACGGTGTTCAACGAATTGTGAGGTGAACTGATTGTAGCTTCAGGTCAAGTAAGGTATCGGCTTGTCTGCTAGAAACGAATAGCTCGACGGAAACCGTGAAGGGATAATGATGACAGAGGGCTGGCTGATAACTTGAAGCGGATGGAAATCGCGCAATGTCTGGTACGTGGATTTGTCCCCTTTTGATCTACCTGTTATTATGTACGCCATCTTGGACACAGGTTATTAACATATGTGTGCAATTGCAGCTTGTGAGTGGGTTTCAGAAATTGAAAGAGATTGCTCAGTTCGCAGAGGCAGATAGAGAAACTGTGGTGAAGCTGTCAGACGAGCTAAAAAACGTTCAAGACGCCACTAAGATGGAACGTGAGGAGCTTGAAGACTTGAAGAAAGCACACCAAGCTCTGAGTCTGGCAAAAATGCTGAAGGATACCGAGGCAGAAGATCTGAGGCTAAAACTACAGGGTGCTGATGAGAACGTCATCGCAGCGACTGTGGAAATTGGTAGGTTGAACGAGTATGCCTTACACTGCAAGAAGGTTGCTCAAGACGCTACGAAGGCCTATGACGACCTGGATGCCAACTTTGTTGAGCTGGAAGCGGACTATAAGACTTTGAAAGAGGAGCATGCACATGGGATGTCTCGTCACCGCGACCGAACAGTGTGGAGATGTCGGTAGTGTTCTCTTCTTCTTCTTCGGTCGCGCCGCCGTGTGGTACCGCTGAAATGCTGGCCGCGTCTGATGTGCTTATGAGTTTGGATTTGGATGGAATGTCCGTTGTGGTTGAAGGGAGGGATGCTGAAATTGACGAGTCACTTGTGGCTGGAGAGCTAGTTGTTGCACCTGGAGATGGCGAGTTGTAACTTCGTTTTGCTAATCTGTATGCTTGTAAGCTGTGATACAATAAATTTGGTTTCCCAGGGTAACTCGGGCAGTTAAACTTTTCTTGCTTTTATGTGCTACCACTTTGAACGATCTGGTATCCCGTACTGGTTTGGGGTAACCATGTGATGATGAGTATTGGTTAGCCGGGTTGAATTTCCTGAGTAAGCTCAGCAACTCGGCTAAGGAACGAACTGTGGTTGGGGCTTGTCCGAACAGGTCGTTTTTTGCTTATATGCTATGCTTGTTGCTTGTTTCTCTGTTGTGTGTGTCGCTTGCTTGATAGAATGTATGAACGATGATACTGCTATAACTATGCATGTCGGATGTACTACGGTGATAACTGACTTTCAAGTAAGCTGTAGGCTTGAATGAGCGTCTTGTCGTTAAATTGTCTTTAGTTTTAGGTGTCGCCCGTAATGAGGTTACTAGATCGCTGTGACCTGCACATAGAGTAGGACGTATGGTGTTCTGTTCATTGTCGAGAATGGCAGTATTTCCTCACGTGTGTGACACGTGTAGGAAAATGAGCGGTTCAAGGAGCGTAATGATGGCGGGCAGATGGCCTGACGTTTGCCTCTCAAGGTAATTATGAAGTGCTTAGGGAAAAGACGTTACATAATAAGTAAAACTGCTCGTAGAATACCAAAGGTATTTGCTTGTCTTCTTGTCTTAGCTCCTCTTTGCCCTAACGCTGTGCATTATCTTTGTCGCTGCTGCTACAGGTACGTTTGTTTCTATTTTTGGATGTACCTTTTTGAGAAGGAGTTCTGTAACTCATGCAGTATTATCTCTATTCGTAGGTTTGATTATGGAAAGGTGCCGCAACTATGTGAGAGGATAAGGGAGTTTGAGAGAAACTTCGCCTCTGGTAATGGAGGAGATGGAGTTCGACCCTTCATGTACACTGTGATCGTGGTAAGAGGAAGGCTGTTTCTATAGGGGCCAAAGGTAACAAGCGACCTAGGAGATCTGGTCGTCCGGTTGGTGGCATTGTATTTAGGTCGCCACAGCGGGTAGGCGACATCGATCGTCATCTTCGCTGAGCCGAAATAACTGGTGCAAGGTCACCAAGTCATTTGGTGAGAATTCGCCTCCGAAGCGGGGATGTGGGGAGCGAATTCTACTACCTGGGGAAGACGGGGAAGAAGCGCACGGTGAAACGCTCTTACTGCAGCTTCGACTCGGCACCCATAGCGACCAGCCTTCTGGAGGGGATCGTGTTGGATGGTGACAAGGCAGAGGTGAAAGATGAAGATATGGAGACGCTGTTGGGGACGATGGACATGGCCGCTTGTTTGGTAAGCTCGTTATGCGCTAAGTTGTTGTGTTTGTGTCCAGGGCAATTTTAATCTTTAGCTTTGTACTCGCAGTTTCTTGCAGGGTATGATAAACTGAAAGATGTTGTGCAAAACATTGAGACTGATGATAACCCGCACGTCGAGCTGGGATGTATGCGAGCTGCGTGGGGAGTTGACAAAAGGAAGCTAGAGGTGATGACAAATAAGTATCAGAATGCTGCTGGCGAGAACTCTGCGTTGGTTACGGCTATGACTGATTTAGAGGGGGAGTTAGCTAAGATGACTGCATATGCCAAACAATGTCAAGGGGTAGCGCCAAAAGCAGCCAGAAAAGTATATACCATGGCTTTGTCGCGAGAATATGCATACTGATGAGAAGTATCACCTCCTGATAAAGCGACTAAGGGCGAGGAGCAGGGGCGAGGTATGCGTGTGATGCTGAGATCTGCTCGGCACACTGCTTCTACTAGTGCGGCCCCGAAAGATAAGCATGTCTTGACTGATGTTTGATGATGCAATCTATCCTTGTCTATTTCAGCTAAACAAAAATCGTGAGTGTTCTTTACTTCTCCTATCTTATATGAGAGTTAACAATAGAGTTGTATCTTCAGGCTTGCCTGAGCATGTAACGCCCATATTTAAAATACGTAATTTATCTATTTATTTATTAATTAATTTAATTATTTATTTAATATTGGTTGGATTGGATTTGGGATATGTGGGCCTGGTTTTTGGGCCCGAGTCTGTTTTGGGCTTAGGTTTCAAACCCAAGTATATAATCACATTGTTCTAGAGAATAGAATTTTTAGAGAATAAAAAAATAATAATAATGAAAATGGAGGCGGCTGGTTTGCTCGAGCGTTGGAGCGCGACGGTTCGACTACGAGAGATTCGTCGAGCTTTTTATACAGGTGAGTAGATTAGTTTTTTCTATTTCACGTATAATTGTACTGTTCAAAGTTTTCGTTCATTATTCGGTTATTATTATTCGTCCTAGTTGTTAAAATTGGTTTAAACTGTCTTTCGAAACTCTGTTGAGACTCGGGAAATCGATATTTGAACTGTCGAAGCTTGACGGGCCGTTAATGGCGTCGCCAAGCCCAAAAGAAAGAATCAGTCAGATCTAATATGTTGAACACTCCTGGTTGTGGTTTTGAACCCTCACTAAGGTGGGTATGATTGAATGATGTTAGGTGGCTGTGGTGGAGTGTTGGGTATGAGGTATTGACACTGAAGATGGGCGCTGGTGGAAGCTCGAAGCAAGCTATTAATGGCGGCGTGAGCACGGAGGCGTCTTGTTCATTGTTTGAACTAAAAAAACTGCTGTAGTTGTTGTTGTTTTGAACTTTTGATTGTCGGATGATTAGTCGTAGTGGATTAGCTGTAGTAGGTGTTGGAGTATTGGAGAGTTGGGTGGGCTGTTAAAGCTTGGAGAAAGCTTAAACAATTAATAATGGCGGTGAGATCGCCCATGCTAGGAGTAATATATATTTTATGTCTTGATGTTGTGAATTTCGTTTCGTTTTTGATGGGATGATGTTTGGTGGTAGTGGGGATGATTGGGTGCTCGACAGTAGTGCCGTTTGACGCTTTGGATTCGGTGTTAATGGAGGTCGCGATTGAGATCTAGTTTTGGGATGTTAATGAGGTGAGATTTTGTGTTTGACAAAGTTGTAAGGGTTGTTGCAAGGAGTGAAACCGATGGGTTGATGAAGTGAGGGGTGGTGGCCAGACTTGAGCTGCTGGCGGTGGAGGAGAGCTGGTTACCAGCTGAGGGAGACGACCTGTTGGTCGGTTGGGCTTGGGGCTTGGGCCTTAGGTGGTTTAGTTGTTGGGCCGGATTCATTCATTTTGTTTTGGGCCTAAACATGAGTTAGTGGTTGGGCCGGTTTAAAAGGTTTATGTGGGCTGGTCCCTAAAATTTGAAATGGATCGCAGGAGATCTATTTAGTTTTGAAATTTTCAAGTTGAGCCAAATAAGTTTATGGGCCGGGTTAAACCGGGTCAGTTTAGCCCAGTCATTTAGGACCAGGGTTTGAACTCTTTTTAAATATGGGTCTTTCAACATTTATGCTTTTGGGGCCGGGTTCTAAGGTTTGGGCTTGGCCAGTTGGGTCCGAACCATTACCTTAGCCATGACATGAACTTTGACCTTAGCCATGAACCTGTTGAACATAGAAACAACAGTTTGACTTTGACCATTGACCGTTGACTTTGACCATTGACTGTGGAATGTTGACTTTTTCCAGTTTTTCTCATATTTAAGAATATGGACAAATATAGTAATAAAATATTGTCGAAAAATATATATATATATATATTTGTCATTATCTAATTAAAATTTGACGTGAGTATACATTTAAAAACATATATATATATATATATATATATATATATATATATATATATATATATATATTTGATTATATATATATATATATATTAGTTTAATTGTCTTAATTGTGCCATTTTATGTTGTAAATTGTATGAACAAATCAAATGCTAAAATGCCGCTGGAGCTTGTATAAATCTGGTTGTTATTATCTAAGAATGATTTGACGTTGATATTGTGTATATTTTGACACGTGACGAGATAGAAACTTTAGGAGAGATAATATTCCTAAAACGCTATAAAAAAAATATTATGCGATACGTTTGAAGCAATTGTGACATTATATAATATGTTGGGATATATATATATATATAAATGCAATAGTTTTAGAGAAATAAATGTATAAGCACTCTATTATTTTATATGTGAGATGCTACTATGAGATAGTATAGTATTTGTGAATATTTGCCCACGGGATTGTGGCTTAGTGCAATAATATATTGGCACGTAAAAAAATGAAAGTGGTTATGAAATATAATTGAGATATTTTTAAATATTGTGGCTTAGTGCAATAAGGTATTTGACCTGCACGTGATATAGTGGAATTATTATGAGTCATAGATGTATGACACCTGAATAAATTACCTAACGAAAATCCTAGAACCTAGCTACCATAACTCATGTGATCTGCCCTGTGTGGGCGTGTGCTATTTGATTGGCCTTTCTCGGGCGCTTTGATGAATCTGAATGGCCTTCGGTAAGTAATGTGATTGGCCCTTCCGGGCGCTTGAAGAAAAGTGAATGGCCCTTTCCGGGCGTTTCAAGAAAGTTGAATGGCCCTTCCGAATAATAGTAGCTTGATTATTCCGTTCGCAAAATAGAACGAGACTCGCGATATTTTATGTCGAATAGTGGCAGTACTTACATAATGGCTTCCGTGTGAGGGTTACCTGGTGTGCGGCATCCCGCTCAGGGTAGTTATGCACGGAGTGGTTCATTATGTAAAGGGGAGGCATCACTACAAGAAATAGGGTCTTTGGCGACAAAAAAAATATTGCTGAAAATCATAGAAACGTCGCTAATACTATTTGGCGACGTTTTTTGGAGTGTCAGGGCAGCGTCGCTAATGTTATAGTCGGCAATGATATATAGCCACGATATTTTAACGTCATCAAATAGTAGATCTTTACCGATGATTATTACTATCGCTATTTCTCTAATTTCGTCGCTAACTCATTTAATGTAATAATGTCGCAAAAGATAAACTTTTGGCGACGTTTTTAAAATCGTCGGTAATAAAGCATTATTAGCAACGTTTTTAACGTCGATAAATGTTTGAAATTTTTGAAATTTTTAGTGTTATTAGCGACGTTTTAATCATCGCTATAAGTCCAAAAATTAAAAAAACAAAGATCTTATTAGCAACGTTTTTATCGTCACTAGAAATATTAGTAATTTGAAACTTTTGTTATATAAGCAACATTGTTATCGTCGCTAAATATCTAAAATGTTTGAATTTTGTGTGTTTTTAGTGACGTTTCTATCGTCGAAAAAGATAAAACAAATTAAAAAAATTAGTATTATAAGTGACGTTTTGATCGTAGCTATCGGTTAGTTGTGATCATATTCCCACACTACATGCGTCGCAAAAGACTATTTTGATTACTAATATCGTTAACGATTGTGCACCATTTGTACAATTATCTCTATTCAACAAATAAACGCACAACCAGAACATCAATTATCTTAAGCAACAAATTTTCAATAAATAAAAGTGAGTTAATTCACTCTATTATAAACAAAAGAGAGTTGCATCATTCCCTTTCATAATTTTTATTTCTGAACTCATCTTAAGAAAAGTATTAACTTAAACAAAAACATTTCTAAACATCCCTCAAGTAGCTTGCGAATGTGCGAATGAACCATCTTCACAAAAAAAAATTATAATAAATAGCATTTAGATTCCTCTAGTGCTTCTTGCAATTCCAAACCACCATTTCTTCACAAAAACTAATACCAAACCGATCCATTTTGACGTAAGATTATCTGCATACAAAGATATTATCTATTAGACCACAAAAAAAATTAAAACAAAAAATATAATAGTTTCATCACGTCAAAATTAAAATCCGGTGAACTATTAACAATTATGTCAAGTTTAAATTGTATCCAAATAATTTATCCATTAGACCTCTACTAGCTAGTATTCACTAAGATAAATCTAAGAACTTAACTATATACAAAACAAGAATTTCATTAATATGTAGGCACAAAGGTACAAGGCCAAAGGAGTCTGCAGTATGAAGTTATATACCTCCTTAGCAAGGCACTAAGGAAAGCATAGACTATAAAGACCACGAATATATAAGCCAAAATCACATTTCCACTTCAAATAAGAATGTCTAATGTTTCTCAGTTCTCATTCTAATGTCTAGCAACAGCAGGCGGCGGCGGCGGCGGCAGCGGCAGCAGGGGTGGAAGAATTCAGTGAGGCAAGAGATTCTTTCCCGTAAGAGAATAAGAGTTGATAGTGGGCAGGCCTAAAGGGCAAGTTCCAGTTAAAGGCAATGAACCAGGACCAAATATCTGCAGTCACTTGCCGGTCTAGAATCACCTACTTCCAGCTGGATAAAGCAGCCAGCCATTTCAACCTCACGGACAAGGGACAGACAGCGCTGCTAACCCACGAATAAATGCCGATCTCTTGACCAACCCAAGAGAAAAGGAAGAAGAGGAATGGCATGCTAACGCAGCTAAGCCAAACACACCCAACGTTCCCCTTCTCTTTCTCAGCAGTCTCACAGGAAGATTTGCCAAAGAAATATAAATAAAGATGCTTGGCAGTCTTGGAATACAAGAGATACCCCAAAAATTGTAGTCGACTAGCCGGCAAGGAGGAGCACGTAGGAATGCCGACCACTACATAAGCCAGAAGCCACTGACCCAGCTAAAAATGGTGACTCGGGGGTTCAAGCTTTTCAGGCTGGCTTTAGCCTCAAGCCTGATTTTGATCGGCTTCGGAGCCTAGGATTTGTTAGATCAAATGGCATTGTTTAGCAAAGACCCGGGAAATCCTTATCTTTTCTGGGTTTGTGGGCTATTGGACTGTCAAGGTCGTCTCACTCAACTTCAGCACCATCTCCATCACATTAGCCATCATCTTCCGCGCTTGCCTATAAAATAAGGATTGCACTCTCTTCGAAATCAGATCTAATCAACTGTATTCGCTAGAAGTGGGAGGCATCCAGCACCCTGAGTCACTACTAGAAACCTAGTAGGAGGTAGACTGCAACTCGCTCCACAACGAGTGAAGAGACAATCCGCTCCTGAAAGAGCCCTGGACTTTTGATGGCTGTCATTTTTTATGGGCTGCTTTTGTGAGTTCTCCACTTCAACTTCTTGTTCTCTAAATCACCCCGAGCAAAAGCAAGCAAAAAAGAAAACACTTTTTTTCTTTACAAAAAGCTGGCAACTTCAAGCTGAAGTCCAAAGACTCTGTTTCTTCAATGGACTGAAGCAAAATGGTTGGAATGAATAAGCATCCATATACCAAAACCTCGATCCGTCATTGGCCTTTAGCTTGAATACTAGCAGCAGCAGATCTAGAGCTAGCTTCAATGGGATCATCAAGGTTCATATACACTAGCTCATCTTCATTCGAGCTAGACTCAACAGATAGGGATTTGACCTCAGTAGGCATATTACTAAAGGAATCAGTTGACCCTTCCAAAGTAATAGATTCACCATAATAAGACTTTGAATATGGCTGAGCTTTTTCGATAAAAAAACCCCTTTCGATCAATAGATTCACCAGAAGACTCTGTTTATGTGTACTCCACATAAACACATGAATAAGGTGACAAGTTCTATTGAAGATGACAAGTTATCTCCCCAAGTAGCATTGAGATGAATTCGCGGGTTTGGAACCTACCCAAGATCAGTCTAACTAAAGGTTCTGACTCAAACAATATGAAAAAAATGAAAAGCTCTGCCCTCCCTCATAACAAAAAGGATTACCCACCTATCATGCTAATCAATCACCAATAGGAAACCCCACCCCAACACAGCCAACGCGAAATAAATCACCTCAAAATTACATAACAAAGTAAAGTAAGATAGACCTATATATACTGCAAGATACATACTTATAGAATAGAGTTAAATAGAACTAATCAAATCAATACTAGAGAAAGTAAATCTAAAGAAATTAATTTAAACATAAATAAATAAAGCCACAAACAGTAGGGGTGGAAGAATTCAGTGAGGAGCTATGAACTAATAGGTCGTCTACTCAAAGTTTATGTCTACAGACAAGGGACTATATACAACTTAAAACATAATATGGAGGCTTATTCATTCCGATCAAACAACTATATCCCAATCAAAGAACACCAACACATATCAGAAAATAGTTAAATTCATAAATCATACCACATTGAAGGAGGACCACCAAGCTTCTCCATGAGATAGTCCAATTGGCGTTGTTGTTGTTGAATTTAAACCTGGTGTGTTGCTTGTGTCTCTTGAGCCGCTTCCTTCCATCCTCGCAACTCTTCTAGCTGAGACTCTGCCTCCTCTGCCCTTGCTCTCAACTGATCCATATCAGGGTGTTCATATCCAGCCACACGTTTACGGGATGGGGGTGCCTTGCCATGTCCAAGACCCCGTTTATAACTAGGTCTTACGCCCAAGACTTTATCAAAAATCTCTTCTTTAGTCAAAGCGTTACATAATTATTTTCTGCTTCAAGAGAAACCCAACCTTTTTTGTCACTGAAATGAGTCTTACGATACAATGCAATCATCCCAGCCTCTTGTTGAGTCTCAGGATCAACTGGCTATTTCATTTTGAAAGACAAACAAACTCCCAAAGTTAGTACTAGAAGAAGACAAAAAAACTATTTCTAATATCTAAAATGAATAATTTAATTGACATTTAATCAAGTATTTAAGTCTTATTTAATCAAGTATTTAACTCTTATTGCTAAGGCAAAACTAAGTGCAGTTAGATAATGAGAATGACATTGAACTTTATTCAAAAAGTTTTTATTCAATAAACAACAATATTCAAAAGTAAGGAAATTATTTCTAATATTACTCCCCAAATTCTGTAAACAACAATAAAGCTTCTTTTTCTATTCCCAATTTGAGTAACCCCATCAAGCATCATTTAAGAATAGAGTGTGAGCAACATACCTAGTTCAAAAATCAAAGTGATCTCTTCGATAAAGATAAGACGCCTCATAACTTCACAAAAGAATGCATGATGGATCACAACATATGTATACTTTTTTAAGGTTTCAACATATGTACATGTCTAGTGATACCTTTTTAAGAACGACAGCAATCTCCTCATCATAATCTATTCTGGATGCTAAGTGAAGATCCTTGGCAGCCTCTTTCCACTGGCCAAGTATCGATCGAGCTATGCCACGAGACTTGTATCCTTTTGCTAAATCAAGGTTAATCTAGAACAAAAGAACCGAAATGTAAATCAAAGGTGAGCATTTAACCTCTACACGTAATAAAGCATGTTAGTGTATACTAATTCCATTTTTCTACACGTAATAAAGCATGTTACCTCTAGAACATTATATAGAAATCTACAGACTAACAATCCACAAAGAATTAAATAATTCTACGGTGGATGATTAAACTTACAATCAGTTTTAGCACACCTCCCATTCTCATATATGTTCTATAGAAATATCACCTGACCTTGCTCCAACCCTAAGCAAAACTACATCTCTTGATGCACCACTAACTGCCTTTGGAATTAGACTACATAATCTCATCTTCAATTAAAAATCCCCTCCACAAAAAAATAGACTAACCATTTATCTTATGAGAGTCTTGACATTGAGCTTCTTCAGGTGAATGTGGGACTGCCCACAGCCAACAAACGTCACAGGTGCCCCAGGTACGTAAACCATGGAACGAGCGGCTCCAACCTGCATATATTACCAGGTCAAATTAAATTGAACATCCATATTAGCATTAATCATTAAACGTCAGTGATTGCATCTAGATCCTACCTTGTCATCAATAGTGTCAAACTTTGTCAGCGGAATACCATCAATTAACCTTGCATTAGGTGAAGTCACGAGGTATTGGCAAAGCAAACAGGCTAAATTAAAATTCCATCAACCAGAATGTATGGCCAAATCTAGGAATCTCTATATACTCTAATCCTCACAGCACTAGAAAGAATAGGAGGGGAAATGGGTGTTTCGATTTTCATATGAGAAGCCTGCATCTGGACAAACAACCTGATTAAACTTTGAGAGCTGATCAACAGCTAGCATCATTCCCCAACAAACATAACAAGATCTAGACTGTTCAGATAAATTAGCTTTGAACTGCAAGCATTAGTACTTCAAATTGATTGAATAGATTTTGCTCTCTGTCTGTCGACATCAGTCGTTAGGTACTGTACCATGTCTTTACCAAAACAAAAAGGGTACTGTACCATCTAGTTAATAATAACACATGCTAACCAATTTGATTAAACTTTTAAGGATTAGGGTAAAATATATAATGCATGAAAAGAAAGGATAGACCACTATATCAGCAGGCATTAAATGAGAAAAGACCTCACGCCCTGCTTTCCTCTATCTCTGGTCTGAACTCCTATTCACGCTTTGCTCAGCACATTTTACTCTATTTGCAACCATATTAAAGACCTATTATTCTCCATCTGATTTCAGTTACATACCAGTTTCTTCAAAATCTTGAAAAAGTCTCAACTGTTAAATTTGTTCTTATTTGAGTTGAAACATTTTGAAGAAGTACAAAAAGTAAGTATCATTGTCGCATTAATGGGAGTTTTGCTTATTTAAGCTAGTAAGTAACTAAGTATACCTCATTACAAACTCCAGAAGACAAGAAAACGTACATAGGAAGATAATCAGTTATTAAAGCATAGCACATCTGTTAAATTAAATCAATAACTAAGAAATCACTTACGAAGCAAGAAAAAGTACCAAAATTCATACCTGCATTTCCGTTGAATCCTCTCAAAGCTATTCCAATCATGCAAGCCTTTTGCAGTCTCCACCAAAGCATTTCATCTCGCACTGTCGCATAATGTGTACTTAAAGTTCACAAGAAACTGGTTTGTCGAAAAACATGTAAGTCTACCAACTTAAATGAGATTCAATGAGTGTAAGAGAACCTGAAACCAATGGCAGCAATGACATTTTAAAAACCCTAGCTTTCAAAATCCATAGAGAAATCTCAACACTAGAGCGAAATCTCAACAAACAGTTGAAACCGAATTCAATTAAATATAACCCTAGCCAATTAATAAAAAACAAAACTATTAATTAAAACCAAAACTATTAGAAATTCTAAATCTAAAATATTCTAGATTTAAGGGTGGGGGAAACTCACAAGTGAGCGAGACTAGCTAGAAGGAGAGAATCACGAGGTGAGAGAGGAGAGAAAGAGACGTGCTTTCCTGTTGCTTTGAGAAACTTCGTTAGAGTCACAGTGTTGCTTCCTTCCTTGGAGAGACGATGACGGTGATAGAGGAGAGACGGTGGTTTGTTTCCTTAGCTTTTAGGTTTTTTATTTTATTTTATTTTTCCTGTTTTGTTTTTATGCGGCCAGGTATACTATTTTTCCCTTTCTTTCAAATTATTTCGTTTTACTGCCAAAACAGAAGGATGGCGCAACATAAAAAACCCAAGCCGGCAAGATCTAATTTTTTTTTTTTTTGCAATGTGGGTGGGAAAGTTTTAACGAAGAAATTTTAGTCCCAAAAGCCATAAGATTCACGATGTTGTGTAAAAACCACACCAATGGCAACGTTTTTAAATGTCGCTTTATATCAAAAGATTTTGCCAACGCTCATTACGTCGCCGAAAACTAACTCCCAATTTTATTATTTTACATAATTTGGATTATGACTTTTGGTGACATTAAAAACGTTGCCAAATATTGGTTTTAAACACCGTGACAAAAGTTTACTTATGACGCTTGTAAACGTCGCCAAAGAGAATCATTACCTACATTTTTTCAGCGTCGCTAAAACTTTTGTCGCTAAAAAACCAGTTTGTTGTAGTGCATGTGGATGTACATGTTCGGCGTTGGAAAGCGATTGTGGTAGCCAGAAAAACTAGGTAAGACATAGATACGACGTGAATTTTAGGGACACACAAAGAAAGTCTTAATTAATATAATTATGGTAATATGTTGGTTAATGATATATCGTTAGATAGATGATTGTATATGCTTGGCTGGTTATAGTTTAGTTCGTTAGAACCTAAGGCGCCTCGTGGAGGAACTAAATGTCTTTTTATTATGCGTATGGTTTGTTGTGTGGTTAGTGGGAAGTTAAAGCGCCTCAGTGGAGGAACTACCTGCCTTAATTATTGTACTTAAGGATGTTGTATTAGTTGTTGAAAGTTAAGGCGCCTCGGTGGAGGAACTAACTGCCTTATGGATTGTGTATATATAGGTATAAGTATATGTTTTATTTTAGGGCTACTCACACCAGCATTTTTATAATGTCAATCTCGATTTGCATGTTTGCTTATCGGGTGTGTTTATTAAATGAACATAGTTGATAAGTCTTGACAGGTTTAGTGTTAAAGAAGATTGGTTGCTGCTCGTGGTTTGCGTTAGCGTCACATTTCAAGATAGGCTTTGTTTTCCTTTGAGGTGATATAGATTTTCAGTTGAGATAAAGTTATTTGCATTTTCATTTGTTAATTTTTGTAATGAAGAGGACTTTTGTTTAAGTTAAAATTTTTATTGATTTTTTTATTATCCGCATGTTTAAACTGTTTATGGGTTTTTTTGGAGTGGAGAGTGCATCACACCTCGGAGATCGAAGAGTCGAGAACAAATAATGTTTTTTCCGAATTCTGTCGAAATTCGGGGTGTGACAAAGCAGTTCGTCACTTTGGTACAGAGAACTAGTTTCCACGGAAGTGGCAGTTCGATGTCTTGTTAAATTTGTAATAAACACCGACCTAGATTTCCTAGGTAGACCCAGCAGATCGGTGGATCTAGTTGTTCTGGCATTTGCCGAGTATTACTACTAATTGGGTTTGGAATGCATGTTTCTGCTTAATTGCTTGTAGTTAGCATCCTGCTTATTATGCATGTGGCTTGAAATAACTGAGGAGCTTAAGACTTAGATTAAAGAAACGGTTTGCCTATGATAATCGCTTTCTTTCGTGGTCATTATGTTATAAGAGAAGAAACGTTGGGAGCATTCTAGATGATCTAAATCTAGAATTAATACTCGAGAGAGTGTTTTGCTCAGGCAGAGCGTGTTGGCTTATAGAAGCGTAATGCTCATGGAGAGTGTTCTCATATGGTCAACCTTAGAAATATAAGTTCTCGACGAGCGAGGTTCAGAGAGGCTGTGGAGCATGTAAGCTCCAGAGAGCTGTCTGCTCACAGAGCATTCTCGTTTGGTCGATCCTAGAAATATAGGACCTCGACTTAACAAGACTTGGAGAGGCCAGGAGCCCGTAAGCTCCGCAGAGTCGTCTCTCTCACGGAGAGCGTTCTCGTTTGGTCGAGCCTAGAAATATATGACCTCGATTTAACAAGACTTGGAGAGGCTGTGGAGCCCCGTAAACTCCGTTGTTTGTTTGCTCACGGAGCGCTCGTTTAATGGTCGATCCTAGAAATATAGAACCTCGACTTAACAAGACTTGGAGAGGCTGTGGAGCCTGTAAGCTCCAGAGAGATGTCTGCTCATGGAGAGCGTTCTCGTTTGCTCGAGCCTAGAAATATAGGACCTCAACTTAACAAGACTTGGAGAGGCTGTGGAGCCTGTAGCTCCGAGAGCCGCCCCACCACCTGGAGAGCATTCTCGTTTGGTCGAGCCTAGAAATATAGGACCTTGACTTAACAAGACTTGGAGAGGCTGTGGAGCCTATAAGCTCCAGAGAGCTGTCTTCTCACGGATAGCCTTCTCGTTTGGTCGATCCTAGAAATATAGGACCTCGACTTAACAAGACTTGGAGAGGCATGGAGCCTCAGTAAAGCTCCGTGAAAGTCGCCTACTCCACGAGAGAGCGTTAGCTTATGACAACAGATTGCTTTCGCCGAGAGAGCGTTGGACCATGTAAGTGTATTGGTCGTTCTTCCGGTGCGAATTGTATGACTTTTGGATGCAAGTAAATGGAGTAGATTGTAATAGGCAACATAAGAAATTTAATCTTGAGTTTATAATAAATGAAAAACGGAATATACAACATCAGTGGTTTTACTAATAAAATTTTTTCAGCAGATAAGTATTCCAAAGGTGAGGCAACAATTTTCCCTCTTGGGTTTTTATCCAATATGCTCCATTGCCTACAACGCGTTCCACGATGTATGGGCCTTCCCACGTAGGTGCTAATTTGGAGTCGTCTTTCGTCTTTTTTAGCACTAGATCGTCATGTTGAAAAGATCTAGGATGCACTCGTTTATTGTAGGAGTTCTTTAGAGTTTGTTGATAAGATGCGACTCTGATGGCGGCTAAGTCACGCCGTTCTTCTAACAAGTCGATCTCTCGTGCTAGAACGGAGTCATTGTGTCCCGTCTCTACGAGCTCTGACCGAGTCGTAGTGACTGTTAGTTCGGTGGGAATGACGGCTTCCGTGCCATAACACAAGGAGAATGGAGATTCACCAGATCGGATCGAAATTGTGGTGCGATGAGCCCACAAAATGTTCTCCAACTGATTTGGCCATTGGCTCTTGTTCTTTTCAATCTTTTTCTTCAAATTTTCTAAGATTGTCTTGTTGCTGGCTTCTGCTTGACCATTACTTTGGGCGTATTGTGGAGTAGAAAATGCATGAACGATCTTCCACTTGGCTAGAAATTCTTTAACTGTTCTGCCTTTGAATTGGGAGCCATTGTCCATCACTAGTGTATGTGGCAAACCAAATCTGGTGATGATGTGAGTCCAGATGAAGTTTCTGACATGTGATTCTTTGACATGCGCTAAAGGAATGGCTTCGACCCATTTAGTGAAATAGTCGGTTGCAGCTAAGACGGCTGAAAAACGCTTTTTCTCGTGGGATGAATGGTCCCATGATGTCCATGCCTCACATGTGAAATGGCCATGGGCTCGCTATACTGATCAGCTCGCGAGCGGGTTGGATGATGTTGTGGCCAAATGTTTGGTATTTTATACACTTGAGGACGTATGCTTTGGCGTCGATCTGCATACGGGGCCAAAAGTGTCCTTGGGAAATTGCTTTGTGGGCTAAAGAGCGACCTCCGGCATGATTTCCACATTCTTCTTCGTGGATTTCCGCAAAAATCAACTGACCTTGTTCTGGAGTAATGCAACGCAAGTGTGGTCCACCAGCAGATTTCCTGAATAACTTGTTATGAAGTAAGCAATAACGATGTGCCTGATATGGGATTTGCCTGGCCTTGGTATGCTCTACAGGGAGCGCCATGCTGGATGTAGTCTATGATGGGAAGCATCCATGTTTGACTCAACTGATTGCCAGAGATAGGGAATAGATCGCTTATTGCTAGGGCGTGCTCGACTTGGTATGCAGGTCAGTCGACTACTTCAATGAGTAGTTGTCTTGGGACACAGTTCGGTGTTTGAGTGGCTAAGTAAGCTAAACTATCCGCGTGACGGTTCTCGTCACGCAAAAAATGATATATGGTAGCTTTCTTAAAAGAAGGCAGTAAATGATGAACGACTTGAAGATATTTCGAAAGGTTACCTTCATAGGTAGTGTACTCTTTTGCAACCTGGCGAATGACCAGTTGCGAGTCACTAAAGACTTGGAGTTCCTTTACACCGAAATGGCGCCATATATGAAGTCCCATGATCAATGCTTCAGACCGCCTCGTTGTTGGAAGTTCGCGAAGTCGATTCAACCGACTTCTCTACCATAGTTCTATCGGGTGACACTAAGACGACCCCCGATGCCACTCCCCCGCCGGTTGCTAGAGCCATCTACAAAGAGAGACCGATTGATTTGATACGCCCTTTGTGTTCCGCGATCTCCATTTCGGTTCCCAATTTGGGTCATCGACGAGAAATCTGCTAGGAAATCTGCTACGACTTGACCTTTCCGAGAAGTTCGAGGTAACTCCACTCCATGTGGTGTTCGCCGAGCTCTTCGCCCATCCGCCATACGAAGTTGTCTTGTTTTCTTTGTGGAAGATTTTCTTCAAGGGGAGGTCGGTAAGTACTTTGATCGGATGTGCTTGAAAGTACGGCCTGAATTTTCTTTCCGAATACAACAAAGCAAGTACGGCTCTTTCAATGAAAGAATAATTCTTTTCACCGGGCGTGAGCGCCTTACTTTGTAAAGTAGATCGGTTTTTCTGAGTTGTTCTCCTTTGAACCGAAATGATGGTGAAGTCCGATATTGCCGATAGAGCCCCGTTTCTTCGCCCGTCATTGGTTTGGCTAAGACCGAGGTATGGTGAGGTACTCTTTGAGAGTGGCGAATGCTTGGTGACATTGATCGCTCTATGAGAACCGCCGCCTTTTTGAAGAGTTGTAGGAACGGTCGGCACTTGTCCGGCGCCTGGATATGAATCGGTTGAGTCGCGGCGACCATGCCCCGATGCCTTCAGATTCGTTTCTTTGTCCGCGTGGATTGGGCATGTCTAAGAACACTCGGATTTGGTCTGGATTTGCTTCGATCCCTCGCTGTGACACCTGATATCCTAGAAACTTTTCGGAGGATGCTCCAAAGAGGCATTTCTCTGGGTTCAGCTTCATTCGAGTTCGGCGTAACCTGGAGAACACTTGCTCAAGGTGAGTGAGGTGGTCGCCTGCTTTCTTGCTTTTGACGACCATATCGTCGATGTAAACCTCCATGGTATCTCCTAACATGTCTTGGAACATGTCAGTTACCAGATGTTGATACGTCGCTCTAACGTTCTTAAGGTTGAATGGGAGGACGTTGTAGTAATAAACTCCTTGCTTTGTAATGAACAAGGTTTTCTCTTGATCCTCCTCAGTGAGCGGGATTTAGTTGTATCCGCTGTACGCGTCCATGAAGGAGAGAAGTTCATGACCACAGGTTTGGTCGACAAGTCGGTCAATGCGAGGTAGGGGAAAACTATATTTCGGTGTTTCTTGATTTACATTCGTGAAATTGATGCATAGGCGAACTGTTCCATTCTTTTTAGGGACCGCGACGATGTTGGCGATCCAGTCTGGAAAGTCTACCTTTCTGATGAAACCGACTTGCTTGAGTTTGTCGACCTCGTCGTTGATGGCTTTCTAAAATCGCAGGGATAGTCGGCGAGGCCGTTGGCGAACTGGTCTAGCTTTGGGATTTATATTTAATCTATGACATGCTACATTAGGATCTATTCCGGGCACATCTACATACGACCAAGCAAAAACATCTTTATTCATGGATAAGAAGTTTACAAGCTGGGCCTTGATTGTGGGGTCAAGATTAGCCCCTACATAGACGCGACTTGGGGTCGCCTTTTTGTTCCTAAATTCACACGCTTTTTTTCTGCAAAGGGTCTTTGCGTCGATGGTGATGGTGATGTGTCTTTGGTGATTTGATCTCCGAAATGCTTTATCGCCCGAGAGACGGTGTGATTGATTGGCGGTGAGGTTGGAGCGACCTCTCTATGGGCGACATGCAACAACAGGCTGGGGTGGCCTTTGTGGTCATAACAACAGGGGTAGGCATGATCTCTGGAACCGGGGCTGGTTGCATGATACTTGATGGTGCGACTTCCGGGGTCGTAAATGGTGGCACGACAACATCTGATGCGACCTCTGGGGCTTTGATCGATGGAACGACGGATACTGGATTGACGTCTGAGGTTTTGGCTGATGAAGTAATGACTACTGGAGCGATTCCTGGCGTCTGAACAGGAGAGAAGGTCTTCTTGCTGGAGCCCCCGGGTTCTGCGGTGCAGTTTGGATTTTGACTCTAGCAACTAAGTCGTTCGCCATTGTATAACTGGTAGGTTCGTGCTTTGTGTGGATTGGTACACTGGCGGTCTTACTTGTTGATAGGATTTGATTACAATGATACGCTTAGATTGCTGCGAAGCTCCATCATTCCTCTAGGGCCTGGAAAATGGAGAACTTGATGCAATGTTGACGGTACAGCTTGCATTTGATGGATCCAATGCCATCCTAGTATGGCATTGTAGGACGACTTGATATCTAGAACGCTGAAGCGCATATTGAAGCTGACTTTGTCTTCTCTAGATCCTACCGATACTAGGAGTATGATGTCACCGACGGGGTCGACCCTGGAGTCATTGAACCTGTAAAGGGGGGCAATCGGATCTATGAGGACTGATTTAGGTAAGCTCATCTCTTGAATGGTGTGGTAGAACAAAATGTCGCACGAACTCCTAGGGTCGATCAGGACGCGCTTGACTGTCCAGTCGCTAATCTTGACATGGACGACAAGTGCGTCGTTGTGAGGGAGGTAGACCTTGTTGAGGTTGGCCTCTGTGAAAATGATATCTCCTGTGTTGCGACTGAAGCCAAGGGCATGTGTCTTTGTGAAGTGAAATGATACACTTCCTGAAGAGCGCCGACACGATGTCTTTTCTCTTTGGAGGAGGTTACAGAATCATCTAGGAAAGTAATCATATGAATGGTTCTAGCATTGTCGCGATCTGACGAGTCTGTTTCGCCGCGGCGAGAAACGGTCTCCGGGCGCCCTCCCTTTGAGGGCGAGCTTAAACCTCTTGGTGGTTATGGCGAAGTGGAGATCGACTGCGAACTCGGCGAGCCATAAGTTTATGGCGCAAGTCTTCGTCAGGAATGTTGGTGTACTGTTTTATATGACCAGCTTCCACGAGGTCCTGGAGATAGTGCTTAAGCCCCCAGCACGCATTGGTTTCGTGGCATTTTGCTTTGTGGAATGCGCAGTAGGGCTTGTCAGGTCGATCTATTAGTTGCCTCACATCTGGTCGGAAATATGAGGCTTGCTGGATCTTGTCCAGTATGTAACTGGGGGAGCGTGTCAAGACAGCGAACTCTCTACTGTTATCCGGTCGGTTACCTGCCTTTGGTGCAAGCGACCTGGATCGCTTTTTGGCACGTGGGGTGTGATCAGAGATCGCTGCCACCTCCTGGTCCTCGGCTAAGCCATGGAGCTTCAAACTTTCTTGCAATTTAATATACTTGTCTACCCGAGTGTACAGTTCGGACAGCGTTTCTGGGAGCTCTTTCATCAATGATCTGGAGAGGTCAGTAATACGCACTCGACAGGCGTTAGAAAATGCTAGTGTGGCAAAAGACTCTTTCAAGCCGCTTTCCATACATAACAGTTCGGCCTTGAACCGTCCTAAGAATTGGCGAATGATTTCATCTTCTCTGAATGATAGCTGGAACAGTGAGTCAAGATCCTCTTTCTTTCGTCTGTTGTGCACATATTGACTGGCAAACAGATTAGTAAGCTGTTCAAAGGTTTTGATATAATCAGACTCAAGTGAGAAGAACCAATCAAGTGCGCCATCCTTGAGACTGGCTGGAAATAATCGACAGTGAAGGTGATCAAACTCAGGTGAACTGTAGAGCACCAGACTTTGAATGTAGCGAGCCACGTGGGCTGACCGGGGCACGTGCTGCCATCGTACATTGGGAAACGTGGCTGGACAAAATCTTGAGGAGAGGGTTTATTGAGGACCTCCGACCGAACGAAGACGCCAGCGGTATGTCTTGAGCATTTTTGAACAACTGGTCGATCCTTTCGCATCGCGACTCGGGTGATCCTTTGCGATAATTCGTTAATCCGCGTGATTAACCGTTGATGCCGTTCGACGTTACCGACTGGTTGTTGTTGGTAAGCATCTATTTGTGCTCGTAAAGCAGCATTTCCTTGCCTCGTTTGTTAATCCCAGTTGGTTTGCGAGGTTTTGAACTTAAACTTCGAGGCTTGCCATGCTTCGTGGGCTTGAGAATCGTTGGTTTTTGAGTGTTTGAGTTTTTAAGTTGTGTGAAAGTGGTTTCTCAAGTAATCGAGACCACAGACGGTGCCAATGTAAAGGCGGGTTTTGGTTTTCCTTTAGATACCATGGAAGAGAGGAAGATGGGTTTGGATTTTGGAGAGACCGAGTTCGCTAATGAGCGAGCTGCCTACGTATCCTCTCTTGATTTTTTTAGGGGAGAGAAGAATCAGGTCTCACATAGTTCAAGTAGGTGGTATTTATAGGCCTAAAGGAGTGTTGATCCTTGAGACACGTGTACTCTCTTGTACATATGTAGGGTGGAGATTATGAATGTGTGTTAGGTTGGTTTTAGTAGGAGTTGTGTGCTGATTGGGAGTAGGTGCGGTAGTCCATATTTCTCGGTGATGGGATGTAAAGGTAAGATTTTGGTGATGATTACATCTGGTGGTGTTTTTATCTGAGGCGTTCTGTCTCCAGTCATCTATTCGTCTTGAGATATTCTTGAACGAGCTTAAGCGTACCACCTACTCACAGATCGGTCTTGGAGGTCGATGTTTTGAGTTCGCTTTTATGCTTCACGTGTGTGTAATATTCCTTAATGAGGATATTACTCCCCTACAAATACATCTAACTATTGTTAGCGTGTGTGTTTGTAAATGCGTGGAGATAACTCAAAAGAAGATGGTTATAATGACGAGTTCCATTTTTTCGCTTGTTCAATTGATAATAAGTAGGCAGGAAATTTTCCCGGGAAACATATACATTCAGAAACTTGGAAAATCAGGTTTTCTCTTTAATTTGCTACAACAATAGAGCCTTTTTGTTAAAAAGTGTTCATGGATAGAAAGTAGTTCCATGCGACATATTTTTAATTTCTTGAGAAAGTTTTCTGAGCAATCTAACAGAGTAACAGGCCACTAGGAGTGTCGCATCCATACGAGGTAGGCATTTTCCTTTGAATTTTTTTTATATATGTATATTATATCCATGTATATGCAAAACAGTAAAAGCATACTTTTCTTGACAAAGTTTTACTAGCAATCAAATAGGCCACTTTGATTGTCTCTACCCGAAATAACCCACTTTAACTTGTACTCTTGTAGTTTTAGAACCGTAGTAATAGTACACTTTCCGAGATTAATAATCGATATCATTGGCTAATAGGTTCGGGTGACAAGGTGGATCTGTGGAGGGACAATTGGTTAGATAGTATGTCTATCCAACAAGCGTTGAACCCATAGTATAAAATATCAGGATATGGATATTTATCGATATTCAATTTCTGGATATGTATCGTGGATATATCCCTCTCTTTGGGGATATTTGACATTGTTTCACATGCAAATATCGTGGATATATCCAAAATATCGACAAATATCGTAAATATTTATTGATATATCATGATACATTATTTATATTTATTTGAAATATAATAGTAAATATTAAATAAAATTGTTATATATACAAAATATCGCCAAATATCACAAAATATCCATAAATATCACAAATATTGCAAATATTATCGAAATATAACTGATATTTGCAGTCGTATATATCTCTAAACATATCGTGATATTTAAATATCTTTTTCTGAAATATGAATAGATATCCCCAAATATCGCGATATATCGGGATATTTTGTACTATGGTTGAACCTGTTTGATCAACAACTGAAAGGGTGCAAAGCTAACGTGATGCAAATGATTATTGGTAATACTTTAGTTTGTCATATGGTGTTTCAAAACTTAATGCAGCCGGGCTCTAAGGGGTCAGAATGATCAGTTGATGTGGTGTTCAAATACAAAGGGGGTTTTCTCGGTTGGGTCCGCCTTTGAGGAGATTAGGAAGAAAAGAAACAAAATCAGCTGGCATAAATAGATATGGAACTCTTCTATCCACCCGAGGTCTGCTGGTATTGCTTGGAAACTTGTATGTGGTGCTACTACTATAGATGATGTGATACAAAAGAAAGGGATTAAAATGGCATCGAGATGCTATGTATGCAAAGAAATGAACGAAGATTTAAAACATATACTGTGGGAGTGCAACTTTGCTAAGAACACTTGGAACTAGCTTGCGGGTCTCTTCAAATTCAGGTATGACTTTGAGTCCTTTAAAGAGGTAATGAAGCATATAACTGGGCAGAGTTCTATTATTCAATAGTTGTGGAATGCAGCAGTGGTTGAGGCATGATTGCCTTATGGACTCATAGGAATTCGATTTGTTTCGACGACATGAAAGCATCAACCCAGTACTGCAACCATTTGATCAAGCAACATGTTGTCATTGCATCCTATCAATCGAAGGGATACATGTACAATAACACTTCAGACATGGAGATTCTCCGAACATGGAGAGTATCAATGAGACCGAGACCTACCCCTTGTCTATAGCAATGTATATGGTCTCCCCTAGCTCATGGTCAGGTCAAGATTAATGTTGACAACACATCGAAAGAGAACCCAAGACCTTCTGGCTATGGACTGTCTTTTAATTTAGAGATAATGAAGGCAACTTCATGCCGATAGTTGGCAAAGCTCTAAGGATTGCAGACAACTATTGGGTCGAGTGTTGCGCAATTATTGAAGGTGCAAAAATAGCAATTGACAGAGGATGGCTTAACATGTGGATTGAGTCTAATTTAGTAGCAGTAGTCACATCGTATAGGAATAGCTCCATGCTATAAAAACTAAAAAGATGATGGGAGTGCTGTTTGAGGAGAGCTCAATCTATTTTTGTGTCACGGGAGAGAGACTAATCTTGTATCAGACATATTAGCTAAGAAAGCATCAAGTATGCCTACATGTGGTCAAGCCCCCATGGGCGTATAAATGAGAAGTTCCATATCACGTTTAACCACATGCTTTCTTAATGAGGAGATGCATTCTTGCATTCTCCTTTTTTTTAATTTTTTTTTTTTCATTCTCTTTAATACAATTTTTAACTTACAGAGCAAAAAAATAAAAATAAAATAGTTGAGGTCCACAAGTGAAGAAGTGATGGACTGGTCTTACGTTTGGCGCCGCGCATTTGTTAAAACGTGCCTAAAATCTAATTAGGCTTAGCTCTCGTGAATGTAAGAAATTTTACCTTCACTCCACCCAATCCAGAACCTATCAAAACCCCACACCTCCTTTTATCAAACTCGTCTTCGGAAACTCCACCATTCGCCAATGCTTTGTTTCCAGCTGTAAGCAAGTACAACATAAATTTGTCTGCTCTTCTAGAGAGCTTTGGTGCAACCCATCCATTGGCTGAAAATGACTTTATTTCTCCAGCAATCCTCTAGAGATTGAAAAACACAAAATATCAGAAGGCAACAACAACTTGTAGTAAATACTAAATAGTAACGCAAGAGAGAGCTGGGGTAAAAATATATATACAGTGGGAAACTTGGAACAATCAAAACGCTCAATTTCACTTATGCCACTAACACCTTCAAGCAAATTATCGTAGAAAGTATCTGGCTCATGACCAATTGGTGTCACTACACCATCAACTAAGGGTGGAATTTGAGCCGAGGGCTCGGAGCTCGGCTTGGCCTTGGCTCTTTTAAGCTCGGCTCGAGCTCGCTTGTTTACTATATGAGCCGAGCTCAAGCTCAAATAAAAGCTCGATCGTATAACAAATGAGCTTGATGAAGCTCGGCTCGTTTAGTTCAAATAGCATATTTATAGTGTAAAATAACCGAGGGCTCGGAGCTCGTCTTGAGCTTGGCTTGTTTAAGCTTGGCTCGAGCTCACTCGTTTAACTAGATAAGCCGAGCTCGAGCTCAATTTAAAACTCGTTTAATTAGCAAGCCGAGCTTGAACATGGTAAAGCTCGGCTTGTTTAGCTCGAATTCCACCCTTAACTACAACTCTCCTTTCCTTGTTAACAGATGTTTTCTCTATTTTGGTTTCCTGAAATGGTTGCGTATACACAACAATGGCTTTCCCTGCATTTACAATAGAACACGATTAATTAATTAGGAACCACGGGACTAAAGTTTAAGCCACTGAAACCTCAGCACCAAATATAATATTTTACCCATCCCATCCTCTTTTCATTTTAAAATAAGTAGGCCACTGGTCCAAAATTTCGCAATATATCAGCTACATATATTTTACTTTTGTATCTTTATTTTTTGGAACAATTTTGAGTATTTGATAGAAAACATGATTTTTAACTTACAATATTATATATGTTCGATATTACACTCTTGTTGCTAAAATCTGACCTTTGGAAACTGGTGGCACTCATGTCCCTTGTTAGTAATTTGCCGAATTATTCGCAAATAGAATCTTTGAAACGTCATATATTTAATACTTCCGAATGTTTAAAAGATTCAAACTAATTCGCGATTTTTTGCCTTTAAAAGTATAATACAATTTTTAACAAATTTTTAAAAAATTCGGTTAAAAAATTTATTGGTTGTTGGCATTAAAAAAAATAAAAAATAAAAAGTGAATAAAAATTTGGTTGCGTTTTTGTTATTTTTTATGTATTTTATGTCCTCACTCTTACTTTAAGTCTCTCACTCTTACATCTTTAGTAATAAATTAATCCAAAAATTTTGTTTTTATACTTTTTAGACAATATTTAAATTATCAAGCCACGGTATGTGTATCTTGAAGTTTGTACTGTAATTTCAATCAAAGAACAAATAAATGAAGACACCTATATGGATTGTTCAACAATGTTTTCGTAGCTAAACTGCTTAGATATGTTTGTTATGTTGTAGAGAATGAAAACTATTATTAATATTTACTAACATAATATCATGAATTTTTACAACCAAATGTTTAAAACGTGCACTAATTAAACACTGCATAATTACCGTATTGTGAATTTTTGATCGAATTTTTGACTGTACTGTTTTTTTAGGTTACCGAATAATTCTTGAATTATTCTCGTACCGTATTTTTATCGTATCCCGAATTGCTAACAACGCTCACACCCACACCGTCACACCAACAATCCCATAGGAAGGGACCCCCAAAATACTTGGACATTGAGACTTTTTGTGGGTGTTGGTACTTGGTAGAGTCCAAGTCCAAACCAGCTGGCCTAAACAATTGTTTCAGAAGGATTAAGAGTACAAGTTACTCAAAACCACAACTTAAGTGAGAATATTAATGAATATACTAGAATGGTGTACGTGCTATGCACGTTTTTTTTCCCTCTCTTCATCCAACCATATCTTTCTCTCTTTTATGCCTAACAACTGTTCTCTCTCTCTTTTAAATAGGATAAATTAGGTAAATATCAAAAAATAGATGGGCAAATAACAAATGACCAAGTAACCAAGAGATACATTAAAAAAATAATAAAATACTATTGCCCCACTGTAGATAAGAGGCGTAATCTTTAAAGTATTTTAGATATACTCTTTGGGACGTAAAAAGACATCGTGACGTCGCGTTTTTATGTACGTGTGCATAACTACGTCTTCCGCCCTCGTCAAAATGAAAATGACTTGTGAAAGTGACTAGCTCGAATCGCCAACTAATTCTTGATTCTCCACGCCTACGAATCGCCATAATAAACCCAAATGACTAGAGTGGACAAAATCACAAAATGTCAATGTTCCATATTGTGTTCATTTTGTTTTTCTAAAAGTTCAATAGAAAGTGTTTTATAACTAGATATTGAAATGATTTTCTCTGTTAATTTGCTGAAAAATAACGTTAGCTAGCTAACGAGCCTAATGCAAAATGAAGATCCAAGAACGAGGCACTAAAGTCTAAAGTGTGTTGACAACTTGGGATGATTTTACAACTGAACCGAACCTACTATATAAAATCGACAGCCGCCCAAGTCACAAATGTAGCAGAAAAATCAAAATTCACAGGCTGCGATTTTTTGTCCCCGTCTTTGAGCAGAACAAAGAAAAACCACTAGAACCATATGAACCCCATAATGTAGACCGTCTTTTCAAACTATAATAGTCCTTTTGCTCAAGTGTCAAGCTTGGACTGCTACTGAAATCTCCACTACTTATTTCACTTGGACTGCCATTCAATTTAATAAAAACTGTCTTCGTTGTTGAATTTTTTTTACATCTCGTAGGAAAATTCGACAAAGAAGCCTTGATAGAAACATGTTTTCCAACGTAAAACGACATGCAAGGAGAAGGAGCACTATATGTTGCCATTGAAATAACTGGAGAAGTATAGAATATTTTAGTAGTGTAGTAAGCTAGACATAGAGATCGAGAGGTAAGAGGAGAGCTCTTCTTAATTATTTTTAAAAATACTTGATCAATTGTTTTAGATTACTTGCAGTGAAATGAAAATAGAGACTGTCGACCAACTTCTATAAGCGAGAGAATTTGAAATTGCTTCTTTACTTACCTTGTTCCTTCATGCAATCAACCTCTCGAGAAAGATGATTTACACTACATCAGATAAAAGACACGAAAAAACATCATCACAAACATATACAAATAACATCAGAAGATAAAAACATAAAACAACAGTATAACAAGTAAAGTAAAAATCTTTCGTTTTCAGAAAAGGAGGGACCCTTGAGAGAAAAAAGAGTGCCTTTTTCTCTTCTTCTCTCTCTCTACTTTTCTTAACTCTGCTCCCACCTCTCCACCTCTCCACCTCCCACCAACCCTCTCCCTAAGCCCATACCCAAACATCTAAGCCCAGATCCAGCCCAGAGAGCCAGTTACTGTTTTTCTTTGTCTGGGGACTTGTTTTTAAAGATGCGCTAGTTTAGATTTGCTTGATACAAGTGTTTGTTTTTTCATTGGTTTTGAGTTTAAACTAATAGGACTGACGCTAATCATGATTAGCCTAGTAAAGCAAGAGCATAGCAGAACGGCGGAAGATGCGTTTTCTTGATGCAGTTTTGTGTTGGAACTCTAAGTTTTCTGGTGTTTTTTCCTTGCAGACTGGGTTTTCTGGGTTTTTTTGTATGATGAGTTTTTACCACGCGAGCTGGAGTCGGAAGCTGATGAGACAATGGAGTTTCTATATAAACAATCTTTCACTGTTTCTTCATCATCTCAACCCCATTTTTACACTATCTATCAAAATAACCATGCCCAGTTCCAAAGATCAAAACACTTTTACCCAAGACCACTCAAACAACATGGAAAACCTTTCTTCTGATTTTGCTCAAAAAGTTCGTTTGCCTTATAAATCAACCCCTACTATTGTTTACTCGACCGTATGAAATCAAAATTGTTGGATCATAATAAACTAAGCATTTTTATTACCGTGTCTTGGATGGAAAAATAGTAGGCGGAAATCTAGCGTCTTTGGTCCGAAAAACTTTGGGCCTTTCAAGATTGTTAAGATGGAGCTTTATAGAAATGAAGTCTTTTCGTGTCCGGCTTGAGAACCAACACCAAACTGAACCGATCCTCAAAAGGCAACCTTGGATTGTGTCGCAAAGATATCTTGCGAGATTGAACCTTGGATAGATGTGAAGGAAAACAAGGAACTTGATTTCAATAAGTTCTTTATATGGGTTCAATTACTAAACTTTCCCGAGATTTTTCGGGACAAGGAAATAGTTGAGAATAATCTACTTGAATCGGGTTGTTTTTTGGACCAACCCAACCGATGCACTTAGAACTATACCCAAAGCATAAAGAAATGGTTTGAACTAACAAGAGTCAAGGTGTTGCTTGATGTCAACGACCCCATTCCACCGGTTTCAAGCTTCCGGAATCGATTAATGGGCGGAATGGATCCAATTTGCCTATGAGTATCTACCAATTTTCTGCTTTCGGTGTGGTTTCATTGGACATATTCAGGCCTCTTGCAATTACAATAATGCTGATTTCTGTGCTGAACCTCAATTCACCTCAACTGGCTTGAAGTTTGAACTCTACAACGCCAAGAACCGCATTTTCCCAAAACCAATTGCTGAGCGCCCCCTCCAAGAATCTCAAGTGATATCACCAACTGAACCACCTCGAGGACATTACCCTTTTCTCACCAGGAACTCTTTTAATGTAGAAGGGCTGTATACATCAATGAAAGGACCAAATGGCGATGATTACAACCCAGGACCATCAGGTAAAGGTAAAGGACCGATGATTATGGAATTAAACACCCCTGACTCTAATCTGGGCACAGGTCAGCATTTTAATGAAGACTGGATGATCAATGACAACCCTGTCAACTCTGAAGTCATTTTTCCTGATCAACTTGTTTTTAACCATCAACTCCCTGCCATTCAGTTTAATCCACTTCCACAACAGACTTTCTATGCAGGCGCATCACAGACAGAACCATCTAATCCTAATGTGGTTCCTTTGGTTGATCTTACTACGCAGTTGGATGGCGAGAATGCGAAACAGATGAATCAATTCAAAAGGCAAGAAATTAGTCAAGGCAAAGCTGCTGATACTGATGAAAACTTTACCCATGTCAAGACTGAAGTGGTGGATAGCTTTAACATGGACAGAGAGCAGCGATGCAAGACTCCTCTTCATGTAATTATGGAGGATCGTGAAAACTCCATGTCTTCAAATAGTAATACTTTGTGCCTGTCTAGCAGGCGTAAGAGAAGCCAGACGGTGAAGGCAGCTGCCCGTAAGCAGCTCCACCCCAAGCAATGAATTGCATCAGCTGGAACTGTCGAGGATGTGGCCGTTCCTCGACTTTGGAGGAGCTTAAAAAGAAGATTTCTGTTTTTAGGCCTTTGTTGATTTTTGTAATGGAAACTAAATGTAGTAATCTAAATAAAGCTACTAGTATGATACGTAGATTGGGTGACTATCGTTCTTATATGGTGCCAAGTATGGGTTTGTCAGGTGGTATGTGGTTGTTGTGGGAAAGTTTTGTGAAGGTGGAAGTGTTGGGAGCTGACAGTTGGTTTATCCATTGTAATGTCGACTTATTTATGAATGGAAAGGAAGAGAGTTTTGTTTTGTCTTGTGTATATGGAAATCTAAAACTGGCAATTCGAAAGATGCAATGGGCTGTTTTACCTCTGCTAAAGCCACAAAATGATGAAAAATGGATTGTGATGGGGGATTTTAATGAAGTAACAACCCAGACTGAAAAGAGGGGTGGTCGACCTTTCCACTTTGTACAAGCCATACCATTTCTGGATATGATTGCTGCCTGTGAATTGATCGACTTGGGCTTCATTGGGAACATTTTCACATGGACAAATAAACAAGTTGGACGACGACGAATATGGGAACGACTTGATAGAACTCTGGTTAATGCTGCTTGGATTCTTCATTTTGTTAACACAAAGGTTTACCATCATATGTCTATGACTTCTGATCATAAGCTCTTGGTCATCAAAGTTTGTAATGAATCAAATCACCTTCCAAGACCTTTCCGTTTTGAAGCCATGTGGTTACAAGATAGGAGCTGTACTGAACAAGTTCAGCTGGCCTTTGAAATTGACACTGCGGGCTCTCCCTCTTTTACCTTGTGTAATAAGCTAAAGCAATGCCAGAAGAACCTCAAATGGTGGAATAAGAATATTTTCGGTCTCTTAGACACCAAAATGCAAGACGCACAGCATAGACTTGAGCAGATTCAATATGAAATCCTTTCTCAAACCGACCCTGGGGATGATTTGTTTGCGGCTGAGCACACTCAAATTCAAAGATACAATGATCTTCTTGTCCAACAGGCTACTCACTGGGGTCAGAAATCTTGCTCTGACTGGTACAAGTTCGGTGACCTGAATACCAAGTATTTTCATGCTCTAGTCAAATGTCGTCGACAAAGATCTTTCATTCACCGGATTAGTGACCCTACAGGGGCAATACTCACTGAAAGGCGCCAGATTGGAGATAGATTGACGGAATTCTTTGCAACTTTAATGACAACTTCTGAACCTTCTTTTGATTCGGAGATTCTAAATGTAGAGACACCAGTTTTGTCCACTGAGGATCTTCTTTGTCTCGCGAAGCCAATTGACAATAAGGAGATTTTGTTTGCTTTAAAACAAATGCACCCTTTCAAAGCTCCAGGGCCTGACGGTTTTCAAGCAATTTTCTTCCATCATTTCTGGCACCTCGTCGGACCACAGGTGTGTGATGCGGTAAACAGATTTTTTACCCAAGGATCTTTTTCACTACAACTCAATCATTCTTTCATTGCTTTAATCCCAAAAATTTCACATCCTACATCCCCTGAACATTATCGCCCAATCAGCTTAACTAATGTAGTGTACAAATTAATCTAAAAAATTATTGTAAATAGGTTACGCCCTATTCTGAGGAAAATAATCAGCCCTTATCAAACCGCTTTTCTTCCACATAGAAGTATCCATGACAATGCTCTTCTAGCCAATGAGTTTTATCATAAAATTAGAGGTCGTGGAAATAGGAAATCCAAGTTCTTTGCTTTAAAGATTGACATGCAAAAAGCTTTTGATAAACTTGAATGGTCTTTCCTTAGAATTGTTCTTTCCAAATTTGGATTTCCTATTGACTTGATTAACCGCATTATGTTTTGTGTGGAGAAAGTTTCTTACTCTATTCTCTTAAGTGGAGCTGCTCATGGTTTCTTCAAACCAACAAGGGGTCTCAGGCAAGGAGACCCTTTATCTCCGTATCTATTCATTATATGCACTGAGATTCTATCTTTGAATTTTCTGAAGTTACAAAGACAAGGTCTAATTCATGGCTGCCGTCTTGCAAGACATTGTGCTGCTGTTTCCCACCTTATGTATGCCGATGATCTCTTTGTATTTGGGAAATGTGGTCTGCCGGAGCAATATCACTTGAACAACTTGTTATCGAATCTTGCGAGTATCCGGCGGACAATTAACAAAGACAAGTCTCGATTCTTCATCATCCAAAGCTCCACGGGGAGGCTTGTTTATTTTCTCCGCAAATCCTTCAGAATGCCTTCCACCAGCTGTATGCCGACCTATTTGGGAATACCAAATCTTACTGGTAGAGGCCGCATTCATAAATTTGCTTCGTTACTCCAGCGTTTTCAAAATAAGCTTGCTGGCTGGAAGTCGAAGATTCTATCTAAAGCAGGCCGTTTGACCTTGGTAAATTCTGTTTTATCTTCAATACCGACTCACACTATGTCTTGCACTTTACTACCGGCAAAGATTGTTGACACTATGGATGTCATAAGAAGGTCTTTTCTCTGGGGGCACTCTCCTTCTGAACGCAAGATGCATTATTTTTCTTGGAGGCTTGCTTGTACTGCCAAGGGTAATGGAGGACTTGGCATCAAAGACCTACAGCTTCAAAATTATGCACTGTTTGCCAAAAAAGCTTGGGATTTGCTACAGCAAAATTCCATGTGGGCGATACAGATGAAGGGCAAGTACTTCCATTCAACAAGTTTTCTCAATGCAAAAATCCGAAGCAATGACTCCATCATGTGGAAGCAACTCTGTGCGGTGCGAAAGGTGATTAGAGCTGGTTGTTTTGGAACATTCGCGGCCGGTTCATCAATTAAAGCATGGGAGGATGCTTGGATTTTAAATGCTAACGAACCTCTGTCGATGCCTCCAAAACCACAGGCATGTGATTTGGAGTTAGTTGCTGATTTTATAAACCATTCTAATAACACATGGAATTTGGAATTGCTTCGTCAATTTTGGCCGACTGATTTTGTTCATAAAATCACTTCCATTCCTTTGTTTCACACGACTGATAGTGATAAACTTGAATGGAAGTGGACCAGTTCGGGATGTTTTTCTGTCAAGTCAGCATATAATGGATGTCTACATTTGGTGAATTCCGGAAGTAGTTTGGTGTGCGAACAAAGGTTTTTGTTCAAATTTGTATGGAGACTCAAGTTACCTTTTCGAATTAGATTTTTCTTGTGGCAATGTTTGCAGGGTGTCATCCCCACAGTGGATCATTTGGCATCTCTTCATTTTCAAGTTTATGCGCAGTGTACTCTATGTGAGACTACTTCAGAGACTCCATTTCATGTTTTTTTCGAATGCAGCTTTGCAAAGGCTGTATGGTGTGGCACAAATTGCTTGACAATGATCGACGACGTCCTTTACTCTTATGTTCAGGATTTTAAACAAAGAATTTTCCAGATGTTTAATACAGTAAGGAAGCGGCCTGAAGGGGATATTCAAGTTTGCCTGCTAGGACTGGGTTTGTGGTTCATTTGGCTTGCAAGGAATGACTCACGTTTCAACCGCAACAGTCCAGATCCTATTTTTTACATCAGAAAGATTTATGGACAGCTGCAAATTCTTAAAGACATCCTTGATGAAAAAGAACACAAGGAGCTTATCACTATATATATTAAGTGGCATCCACCTATTGAAGGATGGGCAAAACTCAACACAAACGGAGCTGCCCTTGCGAATCCGGGATTCGGAGGTGCTGGTTGTGTTTTACGAATGGCTAATGGTCAGTTTATCATGGGTGCTGCGATCCCAATACTTCACACCTCCAACAATTTGGCTGAGTTTTTGGCTATGTTATATGGTATCCATTTGGCTGTGAGACTCCGCATCCGCAAGATTGAACTGGAAACTGATTCTCAATTATTGTACCAATACATGACTGCTACAACGGTCGATACAAATTGGCTGTTGGCGAAAATAAACAGGGAAATCATGTCTTTGTTACAAAATTTTGAGGAATTCAGAATTCTTTGGTGCTATAGGGAGGGAAATTCAAGTGCAGACTATTTTGCTTCTCATGCTGCTAGTTTGGCATCGTCAGATACGTGGAGAGCACACCCAGTTGCAGAAAACACTTCTTGGTCTTTAGATGACTTAAAGTTTTTTACCTCCTTTCTCTTCAGTTTGGTTACATCGCTCACCTGTTCTTGCTGCTTCAGTCCTTGCTTTTGATGCTTGGGGCTTTTGTAAATATAGAATTATAAATAAATAAGATCTTAGCTTTCGATAAAAAAAAGATAAAAGACACGTATACCGACGCTGGATGGCCACGTGTCTTTAGACGCGTGTGTTTTTCAACAAATGACGCGCGTTGTTGTTTACCAGATCTGGGATTACTATATACACCTACCAATTCTCTCAAAGCAGACTCCACTTTAAAAAATTAAAAATATCCGACATGTCCTCAAATATCCTTGTATGGCAGACCCCATTTCAGATACAGACGATTCTACCAGACCACCTTTTTAGTTTTGGATAGTTGGTATAGTTGGTCAAAATTGCTTAATTTTTAGTAATTCACTAAATTTTGGTCAACATTGGATGGTCAACAGTGGATGACAAAATCTTGATTTTAAGATAATAATTCGAAAATCTTTACCAACCATATATTGTTTAAGTAATTCACTAAAATTTGGTCAAAGGTTTAGAGTTCAAAGTTTTAGGTTTTGTACTCTGTATAGATGCAAATAAAATTGAATAGGAATAACATTGTTTCTCTATTTCAAATTTTATTATTGAATTTTGGCTAACAAAAATTACTTCGGATTTTCAATACAAGATTCAGTTTAGGGTTTAGCTAATATGAACCATTTAGTTGGTCAAAATTAGTCAACTTTTAATAATTCACTGAAAAAATTAGTTAACACATTGGGTGACAAAATCTTGATTTTAAGATAATAATTAGAAAATCAATAACTAACCATTATTTGTATACTCAAATGTTACATATTTGTTTTATGTTCTTCCTTACTCCATTATATTTAGGTGTACATATGAGTTCAGGGTTTAAAGTTTATGGGTACGTAAGGTTATGCCAACAACATTTTTTTTATTTATTTCAAGTTTTATTATGGGAATTGCTATATACAAACCCCGAATATCTCAAGTTAGACCCCATTTAAAAAAAATAAAATACTGGACATGTCCCCAAATAATATCTTAGAAAGTTTTTTTTTTTTTTTTTTTGAAATAACTAGGGGTTTTTTGGACTCCCCAATCTTTATATATGAGACTATGAAACTCGCAGATACATTTTCCCTACCTTATCCGCCAAGATCAAATCATTAAGTTTGAGATCCAAATGGTGGTATAAAAATACACACACTCATTACAAAAGTTCCTACTTAGCTTAGATAGATAATCTGCGCGACTTCGTTACCCTCGCTAAAAACATGCTTAAAAGTGACCATCTCGAACTTCAAAATCTCAAACTGTATATGAGCGGCTATGTTCCGCAGATGCCATGGCACCTCTTCCTCCTTCGCCAAAATCCGCGATCGCTCTCGGAGAATCCAACTGCACTTGAATTCTGCTAATCCTCATATTTGCCGCACCTTCTAACCCTTTCTGAACTCCCAATAACTCCTGGTACAGAACTGACATTCTCGTTGAGCTGCCATTATACGCCATTAGAGCATCTCCATTCCAATCCCTTACCGCTCCACCATAGGCTGGCCCTTTTCCTTTTGTACCCCATCCATCCGAATTCAAAGACTACTAACCCATTAGGTGGTTTTACTCCATTTTACCCATACCTCATCTCTTTGCTTTAGAGTAACTCCTATTCCTAGTTTAGATCTTTTGCATTCTCCTCTTTTAGACTTTCGGTGTTTTACCCATATAGATCTTCATGTTGTTGCTCAAGACTTTCGGCTCACAACATCACCGACCGAAATCTGTTTTCTTGACCTCCGGTTTGCTCATTCCAAATGGTTTGGACTGCCGCGACGTAAAGGCTCTTATCACTTCGAAGCTAAGGTATTTGCTCTGCAAAAGCCTCATCAAGTAATACCATTCAATATCGCGATGCTCGCACCATCTCTCTGGCATCCCATGGCTATCTTGAAATTCAGCGGACCGGCCGAGAACGGACAATCAAAGAAGAGGTGTCTTTGAACTTTCTTCGTGACACCCACACAAGCAAAGCACTTTGATTGCGCTTATCACCCTCTTGGCCATCAACCTATTCTCGAGTTGGGAGAGTACCAAAACAGCTGCCAAGTGGTAAAGGAGTGCTTCGCATCTTGGATATTTCCCCACACAATCTTAAACCATTTTACCTTACTTCTCACTTTTTCAAGTCTGAGTAGGTGAGGATGTAGAGAATTTCCCTCATCTTGCTTGGGGTCCATGTCACCGATCCTCATCAATGTAGGAGTTTATCTCGGTTCGAATCCACTCCTTTACCTCACCCTCCCAAGCATATCAATACGTCTGACTAGACCATCTCCCCTCTCTTAAAACTGCGAAACCTTCGCATCCTCGGGACGATGTTGCCTAACAAGCTTCTAGCTTGGTTATTCAGTATAGAGGCCCCGAGCACCATGGATCATGCCGAAACTAGTACCTTTGCCATTTGCTATACAATGTTTGACAAACTTCCATGCGATTTCTCGATGTTTCAAAATCCCTCTCCACACCCAGGAGCAATCCCTCGGCACCTTCATCGTCCAAAACTGCTTGTGTTTTATGTGTTGCTGCCATGCCCATCTAACCCACAAACAATCTGATTTCTGCGCAAGTTTAACCACCAAACCACAGTACGCAGCTTGATTCCAAACTTTTGGATCCACAAGACCAAGCACTCCCTGATCCTTGTCAAATCTGAGCGTAGCATGGCTATCATGATGCATTTTGCTCTCCATATTTGGCCCTGCCCATATGAACCTATTGCACAACTTCCCCACTTTCTCAATCACTGTTCTTGGCAACACAAATGTCTTCGCCCAATAGGTTTGGAACGATGCTAGGACCGACTTCACCAATTGTACTCTTCTAGCTCTGTTTAGGTCCTTATTCTTCCAATTTGAGATACGCTCCGTGATCTTTTCGATAAGAGGCAAACATTCTCTTATACCCAGTCTAGTGGCCGTAAGAGGCAGCCCTAGATAAGTAATGGGGGGCTTCAAGAGAAATATCCATAACTAACTCCGCTAATTCTCGCCCTTCTTCTTTTCCGACGACATGCTACCCGTTAGGAGAGTAGTCTTTTCATTGCTAAACCAAGCCCTCAGAAATGAGAGAAGTCCCGCAAAATGTCTTTTATAGCCTGCATAGATTCCTTATTACCTTTGTAGAATATTAGGACATCATCGGCAAAGCATAGATGTGATATGTCCAGGTTTCCTACATTTGGAGGGCGATCGATTTTTTTTTTTTTAAGCCCTTTGGAGAGAAGAGCACTCAAGATCTCCATGACCAGTACAAACAAATAAGGGGAGACTGGATCACCTTGTCGGAGCCCTCTTTTCCCTTCAAAATACCCTTCCGGAGTCCCATTTACCAGTACTGAGTACGAAGGAGAAGCATAACACATTTGGAGCCATTCAATGAACAAGAGGGGGAACTTAAAAGTATGCAAAATAGCTTCTACTGCTTGCCAAGACACCGAATCATATGCTTTCTTTATATCGAGCTTGATAGCACATCTCTTCTGACCATGTTTCCTAGAATACCCCCTAAGAAGCTCATGAGCTAATAGCAGGTTATCTTGAATCGACCTCCCCGGTATAAAAGCTGATTGTGTACTTGAGATTAAGGAGGATATACAAGTCTTCATTCTGTTGGTTAGAACCTTTGATACACACTTGTAGACAATATTACAGCATGCTATGGGCCTGAAAGAGCCCACGGTCGTAGCATTCTTCTCTTTTGGCACAAGGCAGAGGAGAGTGGAATTTATCCCTCCCCGCCATTTTCTTTCCTCAAGAAATGTGTATTTGATTGCGGTGAAATCAGCCCCAATAGTAGCCCAGCTGTGTTTGAAGAAACATGCATTGAAGCCATCTGGACCAGGCGACTTATTATCCTCCATGGCAAAGAGAGCTTCCTTTATCTCCATATCAGTGATCGGAGACTCTAGAAATCTGCTTGTACTCTGATTAATCTCCTTCACTTGCAAATTACAGAACAACCCAGAGTCACAGGAGGCAGCAGAGGGGACTCCCAGTAAATTTGAGTAGTACTGCAGAAAAGCATTAGCTATTGGCTCTCTTCCCTCTCTTCGAATACCATGCGCATCGATGATATCCCATACATGGTTTCGAGACTTCTTTTCCTTTAGTGCATTAAAGAAATAGGCACTACATTTATCCCCAAACGACAACCAGTCAATATCAGTTCTATGGAAAAGATCTGCTTCCTCCAGTTTTATCAAATAACAAAGCTTTTCTCTCAACTCAAACTCCTTTGTACTGAGGGAGCAATCCAGAGGGTTCTGGTGAAGTGTTTCTTGGACTTGCTTCAATTGGACTCTCATTTCAGTCACTATTTTCTGAGTATCATAGCAATAACTCCTTGCCCAACCTTTCAAAACTAGCTTCAAATTTTTCAGCTTTCTAGTTAACATATACGGGGGGCTGCCATGGTTTGTTATGTCCCAGCACACTTTAAGAGTTTCTTCAAAATCTTGATGCTTCAACCATAAGTTGCAAAATCGAAACGGGGGGTGGTTTCTGAAGGAGCTTTGGAACGTCATCAACAGCGGACAATGAACAGAAAATCTTTGTGTTAAGACTTCCACTTTTGTAGCCAACACAATAGCTGACCAAGCTACATTGACAAGGCATCTGTCAATTTTCGACCATTTCCTAGAATTTCCCCCTCCACTGTTCCACGTGAAAAAACACCCTGATGCCGAATGGTCAAACAACCCTGCTACATTCAAGCAACTTGCAAAAGGCTGCGCCTCTCTAGGGTGAACTGCCGTGTCGCCAATTCTTTCATGTGAGAACAAGACGTTATTAAAGTCTCCCATTACACACCATGGTCCACGGATCCTTGCACTTAAGGCTTTTAACTCGTCCCATAGAATCAGTCTTTCATGGCTGCTATTCTTCGCATAAACTGCCGTTAACAGGAAGGACAACCCATACTGCCTACTAGTAACCTTACAATGTATGAATTGATCCCCTTCCACCTCCTTTTGAACTTCCAAAACATTTCTATCCCATATGATCCAGATTCTACCATATTCATCAGAAGAGTAATTATGCTCTGTAGCCCAAAAAGGACATACCAAACCTGCAATGGTTCTAAACTTCCCCATGCATACTTTAGTTTCCAAAATACCCATACAACTAATCTTATTCTCAACAAGAAATTTATTCAATTGTTTTGCCTTTGTGAAGTCATTTAACCCCTTAACATTCCAACTGCTTATTTTAATCATTGGAATTGGTTACCGTCTCCCCTTCTTTCCACTCCCTTTTGGTCGGCCCCTACCTTTCTTTTTCTCGATGTTTCTTACCGTTCACCTCATTTCTCTTCGAGCTCTTGTTTGTCTTGAAATGGTCCACACCGCATTCTAGTAGTGGTCGTGGGGTGGAGTCCTTGTCCCCGAACAGTTCAGGCTCGGCATCCGAGAGATCATTATCTTCCAAATCAGCAAGCTCCTCAAAAAGGTTCCTTTCAGTGCAGAAATTACCTTCATCGGGGTGCACTGGTCTTATTTGTTGAATCGGTGTTTGCACAACTGCTTGAGCTCCTTCAGTATTAAGATTTTCAAAAGTACACTCAATTAAGCCCGGGGAGACCGTAGATATACTTGATGACAGAGCTCGCTCACTTGGAAGTTGATTATGTAGTTCAGCCTCTGCACTATTATAAGCTTCGAGCTCATTCGATTTCCAGTTCGATAATCATTGCTTGCTCATCACTTGCTGTTGCTATCTCTAGAGCGCTTTGCTCCTTCACATATTGCTTCCTGTTCTGAAATGTCCCCTTGTGCATGCCCTGACCCTCTACCTTCATTTCCTTGATGTGGAGGTGCCTCAGCACCACTATCTGGCTCTCTCCTCCTCTGTTGCCATATCCTCGTTGTTCTGCCAGAGCACTTATCGTTGTCATGTCCAAACTTTTTGCACTTTGAACAGGACAAAGGCTTCCATGGATACTCAAGTGGGATTTCTACCTCTCGATTTCCTGCCTTAACCTTTAAAGAGTCTTTATACTCAAAGTTCACTGGGAATTCGATACAGAACCTTGCGAAGGATAATATTTTCCTCTTCGCTATTGATTGCGTCGTCCATAAACATTGGCGTCCCTCCAACCAAGCTTGCAAGGTAGGAAAGCCCATCAAATGTCCACATTTCTTTCGGCACATCCATTAGCTTCACCCAGAGAGGGATTGAAGCAACCTTGTTTTTGTAGTTCCCTACCTCAACTGTCCATGGTTTAACCACAAACACTTTCGGTTCAAGAATAAAGATAGGTCCTTCATCTAGCACCATCCGGCCGGTCCTCAAGACTCATAAAATTCATATAAAAGAGCTCCTTATCGGTGGTGATGTCAAAGGAGCCTTTTAATTTCCACTTCTTCTCGGAACTTCCTTTCTTCGTAAGAAAGGATAGCCTTTTGTCTAGGAAATATCCAACAAGATACTCATCCCAATGTTTGATACCTTGCTCAATGAGATCGGGGAACTGAGCTACACCATCTATGTAGATAGGTGAAAAAGATTTGAATGCCACTTGTGGTTTTCGACGAACCAACCGACCAAACAATGAACTCCAGGAGTTGTTTGTCGTCCCCCCATTACTAGTACGACTATCAGAGGGTACCGAATTGCTTGAGGAAGCCATAAGTTCTTAACCTAGGAAGGCAGGTTAGATATTCCAAGCTACACTGGATTTACCTTGCGAACTCACACTTTCAAAAGTGGAGGATTTTACCGTGAAGGAAATCAAAGAGAGTGATAGCTGTCTTGGCCGAGCTGACACTGTGAAAAGAGAGGGTTTTACCAGCCAGAGAGAGCTTTACAGAAAGTCTTCCCGAACGCGCACTCTGAGGGAGTGTGGGATTTCACCGAGAAAGACCAAGCTACTAACGAAGAGGTGAAGAGCTCGATATCACTTTTTTGTTTCCTGAATTGGAGGGAAAACAGCCTGTTGAATGGATATGTGCTATTCACCAACTATTTTTTACTAAAAACGGTAAAGAAGGGGAGCACAGGATCACCAAAGAAGATTATGTTATCTCGCTAGCAAGTTTCCCAAATTTGGTCCCCATTAGCAGGTTACTCACTATGAGGTTGAAGACAGGGCAAGTTTATATCTTAGAAAGTTAAAAAAGTGAAAACACTAAAATTTCAACTTTTGTCTTTTTACTCTCAAGAAACCTTCCTTAAACCCACATTTTTTTTTCACTCATCTTATTTTCCAATCCAAAAAACTTAACTCACACATCTCTTCTTGCTCTACACATATTCATCTTCCTTTTCAAATTCTTTTGATCTATTTCTATTTACAACATTTTTTTTTTTGGCATTATAATGACATTGAGTGAAATGGAATGGGCATATGATATTTTTAATATGGAAAATAAACTATTTAATGAAGAGAAGTTTCAAGACAGCAACCAAGACAAGGTAACTCCATACCCAACTATTGTTTATAATGATTCTAATATCAATTATTATGAGGATGGCTTGTATAAAATGTGATTAAAAAGTCTTTCTGCAAACTCAATCTATGAGGACGACCTCTTCCATTTATGGTTGATTTTAACAGTGAGTGTTGGGAAATGGGAATAGCCTTACGTCCCAAATGCGCGTCCCAGGCCAACTAACTTCCTAAGTTTGGCGCCCCCACTGGAGTGACCTATGAAATATTAGACGGTCTAATTTGGCCGTCGCTTAGTTACTTTGATATAGGCATTTTTTTGTGACAAATTTTTAGCTAACATCATAATTCATTGTAAATGTTATAGGATTCTCTATACAGTCATAATGAGGTACCAATTGATCAACTTCGGACTTCACAAAACTCATATGCATTTTCGGAGGGGCACTACATAGATCAAACCGAACATTTTAACACCAACATGGTATGTATGGACGAATATAAGCTTTGAAACTTCTTTGATTTAATATCTTCTTACCCATGGATTAATGAGTACTTAAATTGATTTATAGGTATTTGATAGTCGTCAAGATTTGATTGATTGGACACAACATAAAGGAAATGAAGTGGGAGCTATTATCGTCACTGGGAAATCTCAATATGCAATTGGTGGTGGGAAGGCTCCTAGATTTATTTTGATATGTGACCGTGGTGGTGAATTTTGATTTCATAAAAAGGTAGAGGCAAATGAGAAGACAACGAGAAAGACCGGGACAAAAAAAGATGGATTGTCCTTTTAAATTAAAAGTGTGTTTGAAACATGGTAGCTTGGATAGATGGACACTAAGAGTTGATTGTGGTCGTCATAATCATGGGTTGGCAAAAACTATGGAGGGTCACTTTTATATAGGAAGGTTTAATAAGATGGAAATGATTCTTGTATCTAAGATGAGTAGAGTTGGAGTCAAACCAAAAGAGGTCATGAACGCTGTCAAAGCAAGAGATCTGTTAAACTTGTCCTCCATGAGACAAATGTATAACGCAAGACACAAAATTAGACTTGATGAAATGGAAAATAGAACACAGTACAGTTGCAAGAGTTAGGTAGATTGTTAAGGGAAAATGAATATGTGGAGTACAGTAAACGTTAGGAAAGGTAGCAATGAGGTTATGTTAATAGTAACCATTACATTAAGCTAGATTTGGAAGATGGTTGCCCAATTCCAAAAATAACGTTGCTTTAGAGTAGTCCAGAAATAGCAAAAGGTTAGGAAATTTTAGTGAAAAACCGTGTGGAGGTATTCCAAGGGTTGAATGTTTAGGGGATTGCTCAAGCGGAAGCTTTTGAAGGAGATCTAATTCTTGTCGACTAGTGTAGTTGGGCAAATAGATGTTCGAAATACTTTATACTTTTATAGAGGATACATGAAGAAACATTTTTTGCAAGGAAGAATTTTTATAAAGACTTTGATAGAATGGAATCGAATTTCTTATATATTTTGGAACAAAACATTTTACATGTTTAAATTGATGTTTTGACTTTCATTGTTTACGTGTATTGGTCTAAAATGTTTTGCCAAATTTTCAAATTAGTTAGAGTCTTAATTTCAATGAAAATATCAACATTTGGTCATGCATTAAGAATGGTTTAGAGGAACCTAACTAACTTAAAAAGAAAAGACGTTCATATTAGACTAACATTTTTGGTATTGGTTGGTTGGACTAGACCGTCTTAGAAAAAATGAGATTAGACTAACCTTTTTGGCATTGGTTGGTTGGGCTGGACCGTCTTTGAAAAATATGAGATTGTGTTGGTCTTGCGTTAAGAATAGGTTAGATGAACTAACCTAAAAAGTAAAGACGTTCAAATTAGACTAACCTTTTTGGCATTGGTTGGTTGGACTTGACCGTCTTAGAAAAAGATAAGATTGTGTTGGTCCTACAGTAAGAACGGTTCCGATGATCGAACTAACCTAAAAAGCAAAGACATTCATATGAGACTAACCATTTTGGTATTGGTTGGTTGGATTGGACCATCTTAGAAAAAGATGAGATTAGACTAACCATTTTGGCATTGGTTGGTTGGACTGGACCATCTTAGAAAAAGATGAGATTTTGTTGGTCCTGCATTAAGAACGGTTCAGATGAACTAATTACCTAAAAAGAAAATATGTTTAGATCAGACTAACCTTTATGGCATTGGTTGGTTGGATTAGACCGTTTTAGAAAAAAGATGAGATTGTGCTGGTCATGCATTAAGAATGGTTTATTGGAACCGACTTTAAAAGAAAAGATGTTCAGATTATGCTAACCTGTTCTACATTGGATAGGTGGACCAAAATTCAATCTCACCAACCATTTTAGATACAGACGGTTCGACCAAACTAACCTCGTTCGTTTTGGATAGCTGATATAAACCGTTTAGTTAGTCAAAATTTATCAACTTTTAGTAATTTACTAAAATTTGGTCGACATTGGGTGACAAAATTTTGATTCTAAATTATTAATTAGAAAATAATTACTAACCATTGTTTATACACCCAAATGTTATATATTTATTTTATGGTATCTACTATCTATATACTAAAGCAGAAACCTTTAAAGGAGGATTTTCTCTCTCCTATGTGGCACTATAATAACTTTTTCTCTATCCTATGTGGCACTTTAGTATGAAAGATAATATTTTCTAATAGCCTATAATCCCACGTACATTGAACCTCTTTAAACAGTTTGAGTGTATTTCTAATTCTTGTATTTAGAAAGTTTGAGTGTATTTCCAATTCTTATATATTTGATCAAATAAAAAAAAATTGCTAAAAAAATAGGTGATGTGTAGAAAGTAATTTCCTATTACGAATCAAACACTTTTAGTGTTCCAATTATTATATATTTGATCAAATAAAAAAAATTGCAAAAAAATAGGTGATTTATAAAAACTAATTCCCTATTACAAATCATACAATTTTAGTGTCTATGATAAAACACCGACTTATTTGAAATATATCTTTAACATGGCTCAAAACATAGTTAAAAACAATTATACAAAAAATAACATCACAAAATATATAATAGAAAATAAAAAAAAAAAAAACGGCAAAACAATAATGACAAGTATTTTAAAATATATATAATATTGATTGAAACTAATGTAAAAAAAAATAATTAATGGGGAATTGAAAACTGGATGCAAATGCATCGAACTAACCTCAACGTAATTAATATTTAACGGGAAATTGAAAACTGGATGCAAATGCAAGCATTAAACTAATCTTAAAAAGTAAATAATAGAAAATCGGAATATGGATAGAACCGCATTAAACTAACCTCAAAGAATAATTAACGAAAAATTAAAACTTGGATGCAAATATATCAAACTAACATCAAAATATAATTGTCGGAAAATCGGAAATTGGATGCAAATGCATTGAGCTAACCCTCAAAGATTAAATTAACAGAGAATCAGAAACAAGCTAGATGCAGCTGCATTGAACTAACTTAAAAAAAAAATTAATTATAAATTGGAAACATAATGCAAATGCGTGGAACTAATCTTAAAAAATAATTAACGGGAAATCGAAAACCGGATGCAACTGCACTGAACTAATCTAAAAAAATAAATTGGATGCAAAACCTCCAGAAATAATTAACGGAAAATCGGAAACTGAATGCAAACTCATTGAACTAACCTCAAACAATAATTAACGGAAATCGGAAATTAGATGAAAATGCAACTTTATTAAATAATAAATGAGAAATCGAAAAATGGATGCAAATGCATTAAACTAATCTTACAAAATAATTAACAGAAAATCAGAAACTAGATGCAAATGCATTGAATTGACCTCAAATAATATAACAATTAACAACAACAAATTAGAAATTGGATGCAAATGTATTGAACTAACCGAAAAGAATAATTAACAAGAAATAAGAAACTAGATGCAACTGCATTGAACTGATCTCAAAAAATAAATAACGGGAATTAGAAATTGGATGCAACTACATTGAACTAACCTCAAAATATAAATAACAGAAAATCAGAAACTGAATGCAAATGCATTGAACTAACTTCAAAATATAGTTGGGTTATATGTTGTGGGAATGTCTCGATAAATATAGTTTTGCATTTAAAATTGTATTTATCTTATCTCTTTCCGTATGATTGTGAACTCCTTGCTATTCAAGTAGCTTCAATATATATGAACTTCGCCTTATTAGGCAATCTCACAAAACTTCAATCAAACTTCTATTATTAAACAACAAAATGAATTGAAGTTGAAGGATTTTATCAAAGGTGAGTTTTTTTTTAATGGAGAGTGAGGTTTTCACGTTATAAGAAATTTGGTTGAGTAATTAATATAATATTAATATATAATAGTTATGCATATTTGCAAATATTTTTCAGAATAATTAATATAACAACACCCGTTCGTAGATAATCTTTGAAGATTCCACGTAGTGAGTCATGCATAATTTAAATAATAATTAACGAGAAATTGGGAATTGGATAATCTTCGATGATCTCATGCACATAGTAAATTAAGCATAATTTACTTTTTATGTCATGTTTACAAGGACACTACATATGGATCAGTAGAAGTTGGTATTATACACCACATTAGATAATTATAAGGAAATCGGAAACTGGATTCAAATACATAACTGAGCTCAAAGAGTAATTAATGGGAAATTAGAAACTTTATGCAAATTGCATTAAACTAACGACAGAGAGTAACTAACGGGAAATTAGAAATTAGATGCAAATCCTTGAAAAATATCTAATGGAAAATCGGAAACGATATGCAAATACATCAAAGAAACCTCAAATAATAATTAATGAAAAATCGGAAACTGGATGCAAATGCATTGAACTTAACTCAAAAAATAATTAACAGAAAATCAAAAATCGAATGCAACTGCATTGAACTAACCTCATAGAATAATTGGTGGGAAATCGAAAACTAAATACAAATGTATTGAAATAACCACAAAGAATAGTTAATGGGAAATCAGAAACCGGATATAATTGTATCGAACTAACCTAAAAGCATAAATAATAAAAAAAAAACTAGATGCAGATGTATTGAACTAACCTTAAAGAGTTATTAATGGAAAATCGGAAATTGGATCCAAATACAATAAACTAATCTCATAGACTAATTAACGAAACATTAAAAAATGGATGAAACTGTACTGAACTAACCTAAATGAATAATTAACTGGAAATTATAAATTTGATGTAACTACATTGAACTAACCTCAAAAAATAATTAACGGAAAATCGGAAACTTGATGCAAATGCATTGAACTAACCTCAAAGAACAATTAACATAAAATCGAAAATTGGATGCAATTGCATTGAACTAACCTCAAAGAATAATTAACGGAAAACTAAAAATTGGATGCAACTGCATTAAACTAAAATAAGAGATTAACTAATGGAAATCCAAAATTGGATGCAAATGCATTGAAATAACTTCAAAAAATAGTTAACTAGAAATCGAAAGTCGGATGTAATTGCATTGCACTGACCTCAAAACGTAAATGTTCACTTTTTTAGCCACCTCACATGAGTAATTACGAGTAATTATGAACCCAAAACAAGAATGAGTTTATAAAAACAGACTCTTACATATATGCAAACTGTATAGAAATTGTAAACTATCGAACTAACCTAGAAAAACAATTAACGGAAATCAAAACCGGATCTGCGATGTATTAAACTAACCTCAAAGAGTAATTAACGAGAGATTGGAACCTGGATGCAAATGCAATGAACTAATCTCAAACACTAATTAACGAAACATCAAAAACTAGATGCAACTATACTGAATTAACCTTTTAATGAATAACTAACGGGAAATCATAAAATGGATGCAATTGCACTGAACTAACCTCAAATGATAATTAACAGAAAATCAAAAATTTGATGAAACTGCATTGAACTAACCTCAAAGAATAATTAATGAGAAATTGGAAACTGGATGCAACGTAATACATTAAACTAACCTTAAAGAATAATTAATGAAAAATTAGAAACTTGATGCAAATGCATTCACTACAAGAAAATGGGGCTTTTGCCACGGACGACCCGGAACGTTTGCCACGGACCAAAACTGTCGAATAATTAGCCACGGTTGCTCTCTGTTGGTATTGTAATAGTTGTTGTAGCTTGTATTTTGCAACCTTTCTCCACAGGCCGAACGCGTAGGTGTTCCCACGGTTTGGACCGTTGGATCAGATCTTGACACTATCGATTCTTTTCAACGGTTATACTACGCCGGCATAGATCCAAAATTGCTCCAAAATTTCCAGCCCACAAAAACTCAAAATATTCATAAATAGTTAGAAACTAATCTCACTTCTAGCTTCCACCGCCTCTGTCACCATCTCCTTATCTTCTTTCCTACCAGTTCGTCCACCACCACCACCTCTCTAATAGTTCGTCACTACGGCCATCAAACATCAAAGGTAATGCTTCCAAGTGTTCATTTTATTAAAAGTTTTTTTTTTTTTTTTTTTGATGGAAATTGATAAAGGGTGTTTTTTTTTTTTTTGTTGTTCTGATTCTTGGCAACTCAAAGGACTGGTGGCTTGACAGAGGAAGGTTAGAGAAAGTCATCGTCGATTCTCCGTAAATTGCAAATCAACAAGCTAAGAGATCGAGGCACTTGAAGAAGCATCTGAAAATGGGTCTTTGGTTAAATCCACTGACATTGATTCTGAATCTGTTTGCAATGAGGATGGGAGTTTAGGGAGGTCAAGATCGCTTGCACAACTTTATGCCCAAAGGAGTTTCTTCAAGCTACCACACTTGCTGCAGACCGCATTAGAACATGTAAGGTTGTTTCTCCGCAATCCATTTTTGTATATGTTTGTGGTGATAATCTAAACCATGTGTGTCTTTCCTATGTTATTTCTAGAAAAGGAGCCATTGCTGGTCTTTCCCTGGGATCATAGTTGAGTAAGTTGAAGGCGAAAGTATGTGCTATTATATAGTTATGTCTACCAAGTTTGTAATTGAGAAATCACTTTGATATTGAGATCTTGGTCATACCGGTTCATGCGTTCTCTGTTTGTGCTGACCCCGATTACTTCTATAAATATGTTCAAGGTCTACTTTATGGACTGAACGTAGGTGTTAGCTCACACGATATTGTTGACATTTAAGATGTAAGTATCATTGACTTGCGTGTTCTATTTTACTAAATGTGTGAAGACTGAAGGAAGGTTTTTGTTTCATGACTTTTATCTAACTTTCCTTTTACTCCACAGGCAAAGGGTCTGGGCTATATGCCATGAACACCACTAAGGAGCTCGAATTTGTAAAAGAAATTGTTGCATCAACAGGGATTATTCTTGACCCAGTCTGCAGGTGCACTTTGTTAACTTGTTTGAGTTGTTACATTTTGTCTTAGTGTTTTAGTTGCCATTTACTAAGATCAACATGAGCTCCCACTAAATTTTGGTCAGTGTTTGAAAATCTATTTCATGATTTGTGTGACTTGTGTCGCAATTACTAACTTGGCTTTCATCAGAAATCAAGATAGTTGACCTTAGGCTTCAGGGTAGAAGGATCATGAAATCTATTCTATAGTCCTCATTGGATATCCACATTATGGCTGCTGTTAACCGGTCCTTACCACTTGTCAGTGCATCTAGAGGAAGCCCCAAGCAGGAGCAGGCGTGCTCTATTTTCTGAATAACAAAAATGATTTCTTTTGGCCATGTGGTCATCTACTCCTTTTCCTTCCATGGGTTTCAAAATTGTCCTTTGCGGATATTAAAAATTTGTGTCTTTGTCACCAAGTTACACGTAACTACTGAAGCAAAGTCCTTTTTGTTTCACTTCCTTTTCTCTTTTTTGTTCAACATGGCTCACTGTATATGAACGTTAGTTTCTCTGTAAAGTTTAAATATATTTACATTGATTTTGCTACTGCTTTTAGCAGGTCGGGCAAATTTGCGTCAACTTCATCAGGTAATTAATATATCCAAACATCTATGTTTATCTATATGCTCACTCACCCTATTGTTTTTTTTTGTGCCGGTTGATGAAACCCTTCATTTTTTCAATCAACTGCAGCTTCAGCATCAGGCTGTTGCAAGTAAGACTAAGACTTTGCACGATGCCTGTGATCAATTGGTATGTCCAATTCATGCTCTGTTAATTCATTCTCACTTTCTCTTTCACCTGTATTTCAATTTCCTTATCTGGAATGTAGTTGATGGAGAAGGAAAGACTCATAGAGTTTGCATAAGCACTTCGGAGTCAGCTCAACTATTTTGATGAATGGAGAATGTAAGGTTTGATTGCTATCTTATCTAGAGAGGATGTTCACTTTTGACTTCCCATTATAGTTTGCTATTATGAACTGAAATTTATGTCATTACGTCTTTTCTTTTTTCTACTTAATTTCACATAATGGTCATACAAAAGCCTTAACTAGGACTACAGGTATCAATTCTTATTTTACTTGCACTTAATGAACTAGTAGAGGTCTACATATGTAACAATATAAACCGAATCTATTCCTTATATACTATAATCACCCATCAATGTTCTTGTTCAAGGCTTAAGTAGATTAAAATAAATGCCACCATGACACTTCATAGGGATTTGAAGAATGGTTGTGATTTGTGAACTATAGCTTTAACTGATAGTATTGTGGATCTACCAATAAGAAAATAGAAAAAAATTATGGTAGCTTTACACTTAAATTTTTTTTTTTTATTCGGTTAACATCATGGTAATGCTATAGAACCTCCTTAACATCTCGCCCAAACGGCACCCCCGATCTCCTTTATCTAGGAAAGAACATACAGAGAAATTTAAGCTCTATTTGAAGCTGTTTTTAGAAGTTTTTTTTTTACGGTAATATGTATAACATTCCTCCAATCCATAAAATTTTCTTCCAGTATGTTCCCCATACTTTCTCCCGACCCCACACTATGTCTAGATGGTGGGGATTATAGTTACTACAATTGCAGCGTGATGTATGGTATCTGATATTTACCATTTCACTTCGCATGCTCATAGATCACAAATAAACAAAATTATGAACTACACTATCTAGTTTAAGATCAAGTAGCTATCTAAAATGCGGTAAAAGGAAAGTGCATTTTCAGTTGATACCACCGTTTACAAAAACAAGAAAATTCCAAGATATATGATTGATTTTAGTGTTGTCTTAAAAATTGGACACAGTGGTGGCAAATCCATGGTAGGAAGGAAAAACGGTGGAAGCTATCAAACTACACTATTATATGACTACAGAACCAGGACTACCTGAACTTTTTGGCGGGTAATACTACAGAAAAAAAAGTATAACAAAGAAGCAGTGAATAATAGCTGTTGTTCCACACATACGTTTTCCCATTTTAGAAATTTCAGAAGTTGGGAACCAATATTACTTTTAAACTGAAAGTATTTTTCTCTTTGATGAATTCATTTCTTGATTTCTTAAATGTGCTTTCTCCTCTTCTTATTGCCTTCACAACCACAAAGTTCGGATCCATTTTCGTCCCATGATATCTTTTCCAAGCTGTTCTATCAAAGGGTAAGCAACACCTTTTTAACTCTATAAATAGTATCCTCATTTGACACAAACATAACAAAGTTTTTATCATTGATTCTTTTACCTGGGTTTTTCAGTATCTTTATTAATGACTTCTACATTGTTGTTTAAACGATCAGATTCTATTGCTGATAGCATGCCCGAAGGGTTGAGGCAGAGCCGGTACCATATGAAGCGATGCTTTGCAAGGTATGCTTGAAGGTTAAATATCACTTTATCTTGTTTGAACTAGTCTTGGTTTCTCATTGAAGAGACATTTGAAAAACAGATTTGTCGAGAAGGAGAAATGGTTAATGAAAAGGAAAGATATAATGGAGGAACTTGAGAGGTCGATTGAGGACAAAGCCGAAATTAACTAAAGTAGTGGAGAGTGTGCTTGGTTACATCCTCGCTTCGACTCAGTGCTTATAATCATATTTTTTTTACTCATAATATTCTTTATATACTTGAAAAATGTCGCTAATGTGAAGAAATCATTTATTTAAAACTCACAGAGGCAGCCGTTGTTCCTCCTTATATTACGTTTTCGAGACAACCCAATCCCCGGATTCTCGGGAATATGTTAAGATGTCGCCCGATGATTTGAAAGTAGAGAGCATAACCACTACAGAGTACTTGAAATTCAAAGACACAATATATGATGAGAAATGGTATTTTTTTTTTCATTCTTATATTTATCAATTTGAGTACTTGAGTTGTGGCTAATATGATGGTTGATGGAACTTCTTATGGTTTCGCTTTTAAAATAAAATTTGTTTTCTATTATTCTTTGTCATCATTAATTTATATTTTGTAAGTTTAGATGTGGTTTAGCTTAAGGCAGATGTAAGAGTGCATGTTAACATTAAAGACTCTCGTATGAGAGATGAAAATGCACCGAAGTAGACTTTGGAGCATTTGATGTTTCATTGCCTCATTTGGCTTTTTTTTTTCGTCAATTGGAAATGGAGTCACTATATCTCTAAGTTCATGTCCTCGAAGCTGAACGGGGACTCGGAGAGTGCTAAACCTTTGCTAGACTACTAACTTGCCCTTAATCATGTTGGAGAGGTATTTGCTTCTGAAATCCAACTATGAACTAGATGATGATTCTCCTATGAAGTAAAAATGATTGTGTCTTCATTTCAATTTTAATAATTATCCATTTCTTGGTATTTGAATTCGCAGAGTCTTATGATCAATGAGACTCTCAGTACCGTTGACAAGCTTCAGGCCGCATTGATTGTGGCAGATGTATACCTCAGTTCACTCCCAAAAGATACACCGTATCAGAACTTCGAGCAAAGGTGAGTATTTTCACTATGTTTCACTGTATATATTATTGTCAAGCAGATATCCTTACACCCTTACTTTTGATGCCCTGTTGTCACATGTATGTAGGTTCACGGAGTGGGGTTTGGATAAAGGATGGGGATAATGCAGAAACTGTTAAGGAAACAATGGGATTACTCTCAGAGGTACTCCAAGCACCGGATCCATTGAAATTCTTTAGCAGGCTTCCGACTACATTCAACATTGTCATCTTCTCCATACATGGCTACTTCGGGCAAGCAGATGTCCTTGGCTTGCCTGATACTGGTGGTCAAGTATGTTTAAGTCTAATAGTTTAGTAGTAGTAGTTAATAATCTTCCATTGGGTAAGTGGAAATGTGCCATGAAAATAGGTTGTCTATATTTTGGATCAAGTGAGGGGCAATGGAGGAGGAATTACTATTCGGGATTAAGAAGCGGGGGGTTGAGTGTGAAGCCTCAAATTCTTGTAGTAAGTTGAATACTTACGAAAAGGCCATCCGACTTGTATAAGGATTCAGTTGATCAAATGAATATGGTATGTTTTCAACAGTTACAAGACCGATACCGGATGCTTTCGGGGGACTAAATGCAATCGAGTTGGAGCCTATTCTCTATACTAAGCATTCCCATATCCTCCCCGTCCCCATTTAAGCCAAAAGTGTCCGATATTGTCATTTGAACCTTATATTGCGACGTTGTCCGCTCATCAGTTGGTTGAGAATGTTGATGAGTGTATGGTTCTTGATAATGAGGCTCTTTAACTCACTACTCCTAGTTGTAAGCATTTTTAAAACCCGTTGTGTTTTGTTTATTTAGTAGTTTTAAAGGTTAGAAATTTATTCTTGGTTCGATTTGTTTATTTTACGCTTAAAGATTTGAATCATTTGATATCCGCTACTATGTCTGGTGTGACGTGTTGTTTGAGGTTCCCGGGACAGTTGAACTCTTATTTAAGGAAGTTTGTTGTTAATCTGATCCCGTTTCCGCGTCTTCACTTTTTTATGGTGGGCTTTGTACCACTTACTTCACGTGGTTCTCAACAATATAGGGCTTTGACTGTGCCGGAGCTTACTCAACAAATGTGGGATGCGAAGAACATGATGTGCGTTGTTGATCCACGATATGGGAGGTACTTGACTGTATCTGCGATGTTCCATGGGAAAATGAGTACTAAGGAAGTTAAGTCGGTGAACAAATGATTAATGTACAGAACAAGAAATCAAGAACTTGTTTTACTTTGTGGAGTGGATTCCGAATAATGTGAAGTCTACTGTTTGAATGTTAAGGATAAAACAATAATTATATATATTTTTCTTTTTTTTTAATCTGAAACATTTTGGCCACGGCCACTATCTGTAGCTACAGTACAAAAATATGCGTAGCAAATTTACTTTTGCCACGGCCTTCCTCCTTCACAATATCTAAATGCTACGGCTTATCCAACGGCCATCCTCAGTGGAACTTGCAACGGCTTACGCCACGGTCACAAGCTATGGCAATTGCTACGGCTTTCCCCACGGTCATTCTCAGTGGGAAGTTGCTACGGCTTGAGCTGTTGCATGGACCGTCGCATCTACCCACGGTCTTGGGCTGTAGCTAAACTTTTACCAACAGGTCAAAACCCCACGGACTTGCGTCAGTTAATAGCCGTGGCTAAAGCTCTTTGCCCACGGATTTGGGCCGTGGCTAAAAGTCTGCTTTCTTGTAGTGATTGAACTAATAACCCTAAAACATATTTGTATTATATATAGGGAGAATAAATGTTTCAAAAATATAGTTTTGCATTTCAAGTAGTGTTTATTATAATTTTTTTATTGTGATTGGGAATGCCTTGCTATTCAAGTAGCTTCAATATTATCTTCGCCACATTGGGCATTCTCACAAAACTTCAATCAAACTTCAATTATTAAACCTAACAATAAAAAGAAGTCGATGAGTTTTATCAAGGTTTGATGCTTCATTTTTATAGAGAGTGGTGCAAGAAATTTAAATGAGTAATTAATATAATTTTCATATCTCATAGCTATGCATAGTTGCTAATATTTTTTAGAATAATTTAATATAACAACACCCATTCGTAGGACACGTTCATGTGATAAATCTTTTCAAGTGGGAATAGTATATTCTTTGAGAATATGGAAACAATCAATATGTTTTAGTGATTTGTACACATTAGTATGTAAGTTTAACAGCTGATGATTTTTACGCAAAAATCACCATAAATCTTATAAAACTATTATACAAGCTAGATTGAGTTTAAGATAATTTCATTTGAAAATTACGGATTAATATTCTAAACCACAAAGTGAAGAGACTATTTCAATTTGATCCCTTAGTTTCCAAGTACTTATGCACCATAATCGCCGCCATTTACGATTTTGGTTTATTTTCAATAAAATATATTCGATTCGAAAATTTCTGTCGCTAAATCACCATAAATCTAATAAAACTATTGTACAAGCTAGATCGAGTTGAAGATAATTTTATTTGAAAATTACTGGCAAAAATTTTTGAATCATAATATATTTTTATTGAAAATAAAAAATACGTTAATGAAGGATTACGATTATGGTAAATACTTGGAAAGTGAATAGACTATCTCAATTTGATCTCTTAGTTTTCAAGTACTTATGCACCATAATCGCTGGTCATTAACGTATTTCGGTTTATTTTCAATAAAAATATATTCTTATTTGACAATTTGTGAGATATTTTGTAAAGCCTTTTCAACACACAAAATATTTAATAGATTCAAAATCTATTTCTGTACTACAATAGAGATACACGTGAGTTCAGGGTTTAAGGTTTGGGAGGCGTTCGGGAGCATATATTTTTGACACATAAAGTCACTCACGTGGAGAACCACACATTTGCTTGAAATCTAACGGGTGAATATGTTATCAACGTGGCAAATCAAATATAGTTCACCTGGTCTGACCTCGGCTGAAGCCAAGCCAGCAAATGCACGTCTTCTTCTTCCAATCTTCCTGCCTCTGTTCTTTTTCTTGCTCTTTTTAATCATTTATCCATGTCTACTGATTTCTCAGAGTTCATTATTTGAAAACTAATATCAAATCTTCCTCCTCTCCAAGTAAACAACAAATTTTAATTTTATCATCACAGCAACAAAAACTTTAATCTTGGACAAAATCAAGTTCTTTGTTTTTTCTTCCCAACATAAGAATTTTTTTTATTTATCAATACAAAATCCCTCAAACCCCATAACTGAAGCTTCAAGAACCAGAGACAGGTCTATGTTTCTTTTTTGAGCTTATTCAATTGATGGGGTCTTTTTTTTCAAGAGTTAAGGTCTACCCATCATATTGTGTGTCAAAGAGATTTTAATGAATGGTTTTACTATTGGCTCGATAGAAGTATGGTTACTCAATAACAAACAAAAAAATGAAACTAAAAGGGTAATTTGAAAATAAAAACTACTGCTAAATTTTGATTTATTTGAGTTCGATTATGCAAACTAGTAAATCATCATTGTGAACATATTGGTTGGCCGTAGTTGTTTGGGCTGCTGCTTAGTGTTTACGGATAATTGAGAATTACACAGTGACTATTTAGGTCAAAAAAGGGCAAGGGCAAGAGGTAAGGAAGAAGAAGACGTGGAGTGACAGGTGCATTTGTTGGCTTGGCTTCAGCCGAGTGAGAAAACCAAGTGAGCACCAAAATATCTATATTTAACTTGCCACGTTGATAACCTATTACCCAATAGATTTCAAGCAATTGTGTGGTTCTCCACGTGAGTTACTTTATGTGTCAAATATATATGTCACCGCCTGCCGTAAGGTTTATGGGTAAAATTTTGTACTTTTATAGAGACAGAGATGTGAATGAAATTGAATTTGAATAACATTTTTTTCTTTATTTTAAAGTTTATTATTAAATTTTGGTTAATAAAATTATTTTTGAAATTTAAATACACGACTCAGTTTAGGATTTAGGGTTTATAAACCGTTTTGTTAGTCAAAATTAGTCAATTTTTAGTACTTCACTAAAATTTGGTCCATAATGGGTGACAAAATTAATCTTGATTTTATGATGATAATTAGAAAATCATTACTAACCATTATTTGTAAACCCAAATGTTACATATTTATTTTATAGTCTTTCCTACTACAATATAGGTACATATGAATTTAGGGTAAAATTTTATGGGTAAGGTTTTGTATTTTATAGAGATGTGATCATGTGAATGAAATTGATTTTGAACAACATTTTTTTTTTTTTTTTTTTCAAAATTTATTATTGAATTTTGGCTACCAAAATTATATTTAGAATTTAAATACACGACTCAGTTTTGAGTTTTGAGTTTTGGGTTCAGAGCATATAACGAAGGAAAACTTTGATTCAAAATTTTTGGTCAATTGATTTGTAGGCTTCTTTTTTTTTTCATATGAAGTATTTTATAGTTAGAGGTATGAAATTTAAAGTGAAATTTCTCGCTCAAAATTTTAAATTTCAGTGAAATTTCGAACACAATATTTTGGTGCTTTGGTTTGTATTTTTCATTTCATGTTCAATACAATATGAAAACATGAATCTGGTTTGTGTTTGGAGTTAGTGATAACACAAAACCAAATTGATATTCAAAACACAAAATTTGAATTGAAATTTATTGCCCAAAATTTCAAATTTCAAATTGGATTTTAAATTTCGGTGAAATCTCTAACCCCTAGCTTGTTTTTTTGTTTTTTTTGATTGGCAAGCCTGTTTTAAATGAGATCAGTAACTCTTTGATGCTGACGGGGTTCGAGTCCCAGATCTCTGGTATCATCACCCAAAGGTTTTACCGACTTTGTTAGTTGGCAAGCCTGTTTTAAATGAGATCAGTAACTCTTTGATGCTGGCGGGGTTCGAGTCCCAGACCCCTAGCTTGTTTTTGTTTTGGTCTAATGTTTTGTGAGTTCATATTTTGTTTAATTTTTAGCGTTGTAGAGCTTTTGACTTTGGAGGGAGAGATAAAGTTCAAACTAAAATTTCCTACCAAAAAATTGAATTTGAATTTTGAAATTGAACACAAAAAACGATATTTATGGGCTAATATTTGACGTCCGTGTCAGCATAACAGAGCTACAATTATGACCTTCAGTAAGCTGGACCAAAATGTTTTGTCAAAATTTAAGGCCCATAGGGGGGGGGGGGGGGGTGGGGTTCCCATAGACAATTTTAAGTTTGGGGTCTGCTTTGAGAAAAAATGGGGTCTGCCTTGAGATGGGGTCTAGCTTGAGAGATTCGGGGCATGTAGGCAGTCCTTCCCATAAGACATGCTCACCACGTGAAAGGGTTTTGACCAAAGTAGTCAAGGAATTAAAGCACACGGCGGGGTGTGGCGGCTTTAATGAAAGTGAAGTGCAAAAAAAAAAACAAACTAGTAGTTCTAGAGTACACCTGCTACACCAGTACGTATAAATCTTGGATCTGGCTCAGTACTTTGTGATGCAATACACATGCACCTTTTGCTGTGATGAGTGGTCTCGATTGACTATACCACTCTCTCTCCACTCAAAACAAAAAGTATAATTCTAGTATTAGAAAAATTTGGGGGTCAATGAATAGTTTTCACGTACGTCACAGGGGTATTTTTATCTTTTCGCTCTCTATTGGGAGGCATTTTGGTCATTTGACTGTCTAATGGTATTATCCCTATAAGAGCATTTGCAATGCAGGTGACTATTTCCCCCACCTTATCACCGCCACCTCAGCACTTATTCACCATTTTCACCAAATCGGTGAAAACCAAAGTGAAGCTGTGCAATGCAGAGGTGAATAAAATATCTTGGACGGGATGTTAGATTCCGTCTGGAGGTTTTGGATTGAGACGGAATGTAACATCCCGTCTGGTATTTTATAACCAGACGGAATGTAACATCTCGTTTGGTTACTCAATATGAACACACGCGAACATGCTCCATTTTCACTTTCTTTCCAGCCTCCATTACAATTTTCTAGCCTCCATTAACAACATTTTATCACAAACTTCCATTCCTAATGACTTCTCCACCCCCCAATGCATCCCCCACCAACCTCACCACACGAAGAGCGTAGTAGATGGTTTGGAAGTTTTAAAATTTTCAAACAAAAGGGGCAAAAAGGTTCGTCGTCGCGAACGCAAAATGTGGGCGAGGAGGACGAAATTGAACTTGGGTTCAATTTTCCACCGCGTTGTGAAATCGAGGAACACCCACCATTAGCGTCAACATCGGTCCGACACGTAGCCAATCGAGTAACGGAGTCACAAGTAAGTTTTATATTTTTTTTTTATGTTAATTATTATAATTTATGTTAGTTTATATCAAGTTTGTTGTTGTGTAATTAGTTTAAATTTGTCGCATTGTTTTAAAAAAAAATTAGTTGTAATTATATCGTATTGCGTGTTGGTTGAATGTAGGAAGTACACCTATGGAAAGTGCGTTATGCACTTTCAAATGTTGTGTCATGGTGACGTTGTATGAAGTAAAAAACGGATCCTAATTTTGTCACGGTTACCAATATTATAGCCGCCACACCATTTGGGAATTTTTTGAATTTTAATTTGGGACAAAATGATCAAGCGTTGTTGTTTGGGATAGTTGAGCGGTGGTGGCAAACTACCCACACATTCCATTTCCCATGGGGTGAGCTTGGGATTACCCCTCTTGATTTCACAATGCTCACGGGTATCCCAATTGGTTATGGAGATGCCATTCCTTTTGATGAAAATTTAGAGGTTTTTACTACGGCGATGAGTTTCTTTGAAGGTTTTGATTTGGTTGAAGATGATGAGGAAGACGGGGTTTTGAGATTATCGGCTGAGCAATTTAAAGCAGGAGATATAAATATGAGTTGGTTTACTTTGAGATATTTGAATAGACTCAAGGAGAAGCCGAAAGACTATCATATTGGTGAGGAGTCGATCCACGAGTATGTACGTGCCTTCCTTTTCTACTTTGTTGGTGCGGTATTATTTGGATATCTTTGATAGTTATTTACGATCGTGGATGGCCACCGCCCTCGCACGCGTGAGCGAGAGGATGTGGGATTATGACTGGGGTCAATCCATATTGGTATACCTTTACCGCTGGCTAGACCTCGCAGTTGAGACGAAAGCCGCTAAAGGCAATTTGTGCGGCTTTGTTTGGTCTTATTTATTAAGTTATTGTTTCATTTCATTTATTTATCTAATTGTTAATGTTGACATGTTTATATATATATCATGTTTATATATATATATATTGATATTGTATTTATTTTATTGATTTAGTATTGGTGGTACGAACATTTTCGTGTGATGCATCCTGTGTTGAAGAGGTTGGAAGAGGATGAGACTCATGACCTAATTCCACGTATTCAAGCATGGAGGCTTCATCGTAGGCAGAGGGTGTATGGTGATCTATCGCATAATATTCACAACACTCGTTAGTAGATTGAGCTTTTAGGAGCTACCCGCATTGAGTGGCAACCCTAGGCTAAGTCCTTCATATTTCAGACCCCGTATGCGGATATTCTAGATGTTCCAGAGAACACTGAGTACCGTAGACTATCCTATATGTGTCATAGAGCAATGTTTCTTTCTCAGTTGCGAATGATACTTATAAGGTCAGTAACTGCATGGTACCTTGGGGACAGATGTTGGCGGCAAGTATCTGAGAGATTGTTATACCTTACCCACCACCCATAGATATGACAACCTCTGATATTCTTCCTGCTGCTCTTTCACACTATAGAGCAAACCCAAATGATTGGCCAGATGCATCAGCTTTCATTTTTACGGGAGACTATGACTTGTATTGGAAGAGGGTTGGTCGAGGTCTCTTGCTAGGTGTGTTATACCGGGGCACCAATTTTGAAGGGGTTACTTCTGAAGCATTGAGGCTCGACATTCATTTCCCAGAAGGAGTGGAGTTGCCACAGTCACAGCCCAGGGTGTTTCATGATATTCACATGTCACAAAGAACTCCACATATATTTGATGAGGATGACCTTTGGCACTGGAGCATGATTACTTCTCAGGGGCAAGATATGAGCATGCCTATTCCACCAGTAGATGCCACAGTGGTAGCAGATTTGTCAGTACAGTTTGAGCAGTTAGCCGAGGTTAGTATGATTTGAATTTATTCATGATTTATTATTATTATCATTCACTATAACCCCTAACATGCATTTGTTTTGTTAAATAGGATGAAGTAAGGTCAGAGCTCCTTAACTACAGCTCTCTCAGTCATGCCATGCATGCGTCTTTCATAGAGTCCTCTCGTCCTAGTTTTGAGTGCTTACAAGAAGAGTGGAATCGAACTTTGCAGTTTCAGAGACGTGTGCAAGAGTTGGAGAATGCTGCAAGTGCCACACCTTAAGCTCAACTTCAACCAGAGAGGCGACAACTGACGTAGGGGGGAGAGCTCTTCGACCAAGCCTTCTTGTAGGGGGAGGAGGTCTCAGTAGATAATTTTTTTATAGTTTGTAATAACTGTGCGCCATTACTTGTCTTATGGCGTTTGAGATTGTTGTTTGTAATGACTTTTGATTTAGTAGGTTGTTTTTTTGATGAGTTTTGGATATGAATATGTCATTAAACGAAGGAGGTTATGTCCAAAATTTTTCAGAAATTATAAGTTAGTTTTTTTACCGAGTTTTTGTGTTAGACTTGGGTGTTGTTTATGATTGTTGTTTGTCTTATTTATTATTTTCAAAGTATATTAGCAGGTTTTGGATATGAATATGTCAATAAAACAAATCAGGTTATGGCAAAAAAATTTCAGAAAATTATAAGTTCGTATGTTTCCAAAAATTTCACATTCGTTTAACTCATTTCACTCGTTCCAAAAGTTCGTAGGTTAGGCTAGACTTTGCATTTAACTCATTTCCTATGTCTTGGTTGAAACATAAAATTTTGATGGAATATCACTTATTTTTGCAGGTGGTTTGGTCCTGTCAGGTTCTGACAGGAATAGTGTATAGTGTAGACCGAGACGGAATGTAACATCCCGTCTAGTTCATGCTTCATTCCCACTGTGCCTTTTACTATTCCATACATTGGATTTGTGAATGGTGGGCCATAGATTGGAATTATTGAGGATACATTTGGATAGACATTTGGATACAATGTGTTGTCACTTGGAGAGTAAACAAAAATCTAATAAAATGTGTTGTCAATTGGAGAGTGGACCAAAATCGAGCTATCACATGTGACCTTACCTTTCATATTTCGTTTTACTCTTCTTTCTTTTAGATCAAACAAACAAACAACCATCTTCTTCCCCACAACCAAGCTAAAAATAGAAAAAATGTCAAGAGAAGAAAGAATTGCATTTAACCAAAGGTTATGGGGAGGATCTAGTAGTAATAGTTCATCTTCTGGTTTTACCGTCGTCTTCTAGTACTTCCGCTGAAGATGACTACATGGAAAGAGTAAGAGATGAGCATAATGATATGATGAGGCGAAGGAGGAGGAGGATGTTGCAGTTATTATCCACTGCTGGGGCATTAATGATCGACTCAAGTAGCCGTTGAACTTGAAGATGTGGATCTACGCAAAACGCGGTGGATCCGTGAAAGCGGCGTGAGAGTACACGTTTAGAGATGGTGGTGATTTCAGTAAACAAAAAATAATGAGGGATTACTTCACAACACCTTGTAGGTGGCCTTCTCATAAGTTTAGACGAAGGTACAGGATGACAAGAGAGCTTTTTATGTATATGTTGAAAACTGTTGCTTCATTCGACAATTACTTTAAAGACAAGGTGGATGGATTGGGTCGGCAAGCAATTTCTAGGTTACAGAAGGGACTAGTTGCAGTTGCACAATTAGCAACTGGTTGTTCTTTGATTCAACGGATGAGTATTTACAAATTGGAGATTCCACAACAAATGTATCTATGAAGCGTTGGTGCAAGGCAATAATCACGATGTTTGAGGAAGAGTACTTGAGACGATCAACTGAGGCAGACACTGCTAGGATATTAGCTGAAAATGCGGCAAGGGGTTTTCCAGGAATGCTTGGATCAATCGACTATATGCACTGGGTGTGGAAGAATTGTCCAAGTGGATGGGCTGGAACACATGTAGGGTATAAGAAGGAACCAACTTTGGTACTTGAAGCCGTTGCAGACAAACACTATTGGATCTAGCATTGCTTCTTCGGCTTACCAGGTTCATATAATGACATTAATGTGCTTCATCGTTCTCATGTTTTTCAATCATTAGAGCAAGGTGAGGCTCCTGCTGTTGCATTTATGTGAATGGTAATGACTACGATATGGGATATTATCTTGCTGATGGTATTTACCCAAAATGGGGCACATTTGTTCAAGCCATTCGTTATCCAAGAAATAAGCATGAAAAGATCTTTACTCAACATCAAGAAGCTGCAAGAAAGGATGTTGAAAGGACGTTTGGAGTTTTGCAGGCACGATGGCATATTGTTAAGGCTTCTACGTGTTGTCATAGTGTTGTTGTTCTTGGAGACATAATGAAGGCATACATTATAATGCATAATATGATTGTTGAGAATGAACGTAAAAGTGGAGTTTGGAATTGGAAAGGTTAGAGGAAAGAAACAATACCTGATCTCTTTAAGGAAGAGGATGGTTTTCATTTTGTCTATCAGATGATTGAAGCAAGAAATAAGATCAGAAATAAAGTTACACCTACTAATCTTCAAAAGGACTTAGTTGAGCATGTTTTTAATTGGACTGGCATTGAAGAAACAACAGATCCGGTACCAATTTATGATCCAAATTGGTCGGATCCAGAGGAGAGAGAAGGAGGGGGAAATTAAAATGGAAATGAAAGTGTATTTCCTATGTATTTTCTATGTATTCCCTATGTATTTCCTAACGTGAACTATGAAGTTCCAAAGTATTTCCTATGTATTTCCTAACATGAACTATTAAGTTCCAACGTATTTCCTAATGTATTTCCTATGTAATTCCAATAAGTTCTTATGTGTTTAATGAGTTGTATTTTTATCTCACTATTTTTAATTGTATTTCTATGAAAATAATTATATTGGAAAGAACATACATGGTGCATTAATTAAAAAAATAGTGAGATAAAAATACATAGTTCATTAATTAAAAATACAATAAAATTAAAATATATAGTGCATTAATTAAAAAGACAGTGAAATTAAAATATATAGTGCATTAATTAAAATACATAGTGCTTTAATTAAAATAAAATACTAAATATTACATACGCTTAGTTAGAGCTAGAACCACCTCTAGCCCTTGCCCATTCAGCACGTATTTTAGCTTGTTGTTGCTCGATTAAAAAAGCGGTATCGGGATGGAGGACACTTGTATCGGTCGCTAAAATCTTAGCTTCATATTGCATATTTAGAAGCCGATTTTTTTTCCAATTGAACTTGATTTTTTTCCATTTGAATCCGATTTTTTTCTTCTCTTGCCATCACAGTTCTTTGACCATATGCAAGTTCCATTTCTTTAAGTTCTAAGCATTTTTGTATTTCATTTGCATCTTGTGAAAATATATCCTCTAAACGTGTAAAGTAACCCTCCAACATACCAACTGATTTTTCTTGGTTCCTCTTGGACTTGGCTTTCTTTGATCCAAGAGGATGCTCCATTTCTTGCAACGCTCTATTTCTTGAGAATCCTCCAATTCAACTCCACCAACACTTGGTGAATTAGAAGTTGAATTTTCACCATCATTTTTGCGACCTTTTCCATTTATGGGGAGGTTTGACCTTGCCTCAAAAAGGTTACTCCACTTTGGATTATCCTTGAGTATAACGTAACAATGATCAAGTGAAAAAACCGTTTTTTCTTGTAGTTGGTACGTCATTTTGCCTCGGACAACTAAAAAATAAAATAGAAATAATTAGACTAAAATAATCACTAAAATAAGACTAAGATAATTAAACTAAAATTGTAACGCCCGTATTTAAAATACGTATTTATTTATTTATTTATTTAAAAATTCGCTGGATTGGATTTGGGATACGTGGGCCTGATTTCTGGGCCCGAGTCTGTATTGGGCTTGGGTTTCAAACCCAAGTATATAATCACCTTGTTCTAGATAATAAGGTTTTTAGAGAATAAAATATAATAAAAATGGAGGCGGCTGGATTGCTAGAGTGTTGGAGCGTGACAATTCGAACTAGGAGGAATTCGTCTAGCGGTTAATTAAGGTGAGTAGCTATTTTTGCTATTTCACCGAATTTATAGTTTTTCGTGTATCGGTGTATACTGTCTAATATTTCTGCCTTTTGATACTACTCATTATCCTGTTTTATTGGGTGTCGTGTCTGTCATGTTGTTAAAACTCCATTGAAATTCAGAAAAATGGAGGTTTGAACGGTCGAACCTTGTTTGGCACCTTGTTTGGGCCCGTAAATGGAGGCTAAAGCCCAAAGTAATGAATCCTCCTCTGTATGCGTTACTGTGATACTGTGGGAGCATTATGATTTTATTTTGAACTGTTAGTTTGTGTTATTTTTGTTGGTTGATGTTGGGGATTAAGTATTTGATGTCGGGTTGGTTGTTTGAGTGTTGTGGAAGCTTTGAACCGGCATTAATAGAGGCGCCAGCCCATAGAAATCGGTATTGTTAACGATTTTGAATTTTTATGATGTTATGATGTGGTGGTTGTGGTTTAGTTTATGTTTGGTGGTAGTGGAGAGGATTGGGTGCTTGACAGTAGTGTCGAGTGGAGCTTGTAGAAGCCATTAATGGAGGATGAAGATTCTGACGATCCAGGTTTAGAGGGAGTGCGATTTGGTAGCGAATTGATTGGGGGGGCTTTTAAAGTTGTTTTTGGTTTTGGCAAGGGTAAAAATTGATATGATGAAGTGGGAGGAGGAGGAGAACCCGATTTGGTGGCTGGTGGTGGAGGGATCTGTTGGAGGAAGAAGAAGGTGAGTGCGATCCGGTGCTCCCGGACGTATTCTAGTTCACTAGATCTATTTGGTTGGGCTTGAAGCTTGGGCCTAAGCTTGATTAGTTGCTGGGCCGAAATTTCTATTTTTGGTTGGGCCCGATTGTGTTTTAAGTTGTTGGGCCAGTTTAGCTTGATTGTTTGGGGCCAGTCCTTAGGACTTAAAATAGAGATCCAAATGGGTATTTCAACATTTAAGCTTTTGGGGCCGGGTTCTAAGGTTTGGGCTTGGCCAGTTGGGTCCGAACCATTACCTTAGTCATGAGCCCATGAGCCATGCACATTGACCTTAGTTATGAACCATGGCTATGACCCTGAACATGTTGGACATGGACCATGATGTGTTGATTTTGACTGTTGACCGTTGACTGTGGAATGTTGACTTTTTCCAGATTTTTACCTATTTGATTTTTTATGGACAAATATAATAATAAAATATTGTCGAAACTTGTATAAATTTGGTTGTCATTATCTAGGAAAGATTTGACATTGATATTGTGTATATTTTGACACATGACAAGATAGAAACTTTAGGAGATATAATATTCCTAAAACGCTATAAAAATGTATGCGATACGTTTGAAGCAATTGTGACATTATATAATATGTTGGGATATATATATATTAAATGCAATAGTTTTGGAGAAATAAATGTATAAACGCTCTATTATTTTATCTGTGAGATGGTACTAGGAGGTAGTAGAGTATTTGTGGATATTTCCCACAGGAGTGTGGCGTAGTGTAATAATATATTGGCACGTGAAAGAATGAAAGTGGTTATGAGATATAATTGAGATATTTCTAAATATTGTGGCTTAGTGCAATAAGGTATTTGACCTGCACGTGATATAGTGGAATTATTATGAGATATAAATGTATGACACTTGAATAAATTACGTAACGAAAATCCTAAAACCTAGCTACCACAACTCATGTGATATGATTGGCCTTTCTGGCGTTTCAGTGAATCTGAATGGCCCTTTGGGCAAAAGTAATTTGATTGGCCCTTCTGGCGTTTCAGTAAATCTGAATGGCCCCTCTGGCGTACCCAAATGGTGGCTTGATTATTCCGTTCAGAAAATTAGAACGAGATGTGAGATATTTTATGCCGAATAATGGCAGTACTTACATAATGACTTTCGTGTGAGAGTTACCTGGTGTGCGGCATCCCGCTCAGGGTAGTTACGCACGGAGTGGTTCATTATGTAAGGGGAGGCATGTGGATGTACATGTTCAAGCGCCAGAAGCGATTGTGGTAGCCAGGGAAACTAGGTAAGACATAGATACGACGTGATTTTAGGGACACACAAAGAAAGCCTTAATTAATATAATTATGGTAATATGTTGGTTAATGATATATCTTTAGATAGATGATTGTATATGGTTTTGCAGAAGGGTGGGTCAAATTAATTACTTGTGCAGGGATGACCCACTCTGTAATTGAGCATGAAATGAGGTAAGTATAGAATATGCTTGGCTAGTTATTAGTTTAGTTAGAACCTAAGGCGCTTCGTGGAGGAACTAAATGCCTTTTTATTATGCGTATGGTTTGTTGTGTGGTTAGTGGGAAGTTAAGGCGCCTCAGTGGAGGAACTACCTGCCTTACTTATTGTACTTAAGGATGTCGTATTAGTTGTTAGGAGTTAAAGCGCCTCGGTGGAGGAATTAACTGCCTTATGGATTGTATATATATATATGTATAAGTATAATTTGTATTTTAGGGCTACTCACACCAGCATTTTTATAATGCTGACCCGATTTACATGTTTGCTTATCGGGTGTGTTCATTAAATGAATATAGTTGATAAGTCTTGACAGGTTTAGTGTTGAAGAAGGTTGGTTACTGCTTGTGGTTTGCGTCAGCGTCGCATTTCAAGATAGGTTTTGTTTTCTCTTGAGGTGATATAGATTTTCAATCTAGACAATGTTATTTGTATTTTCATTTGTAATTTTAAATAAAGAGTTATTGAAAAGAGATTTGTAACCTAATCTTATTTGTGAATTTTTGTAATGAAGAGGACTTTGGTTTAATTGAAATTTTTTATTGGTTTTTAATTATCCGCATATTTAAACTGTTTATGGGTTTTTAGAAGTTGAGAGTGCATCAAACCTCGAAAATCGAAGAGTCGGGAACAAATATTGTTTTTCCGAATTCTGTTGAAATTCGGGGTGTGACAAAAATAATAATTAGACTAAGATAATAATTAGACTAAAACTAAAATGGAAATAATAAATACACTAAGATAATTAGACTAAGACGGAAATAATTAGACTAAGACTAAGATAATCAATAAATTCCCAATTGACAACGTTGTAATTACCCGTCTTTGTATTGTTGTACCACTTGCATGTCGAGCCTCCACCGCATTCACAATTGCCACGAACTTGTTCATCATTTTTGAAATATATTTCCATCTACCACTAATTGAATCGGAAGACCTATCCGACCCACATGCTTGATTGAACTCGTTTGTTACACGATTCCAAAATCATTTTGCATTTTGGAAAGCACCAACAATGGAGTCTTCACTAATTTTTATCAAATCAAGACATAGAGTTTGATCTTCGGACATGCTAAAGTAAGTTTTTGTTTTTGCTTGAGTGCTACCACTTGCTTGAGATGCTTGAGTTGATGCCATTTGATATTTTGTTTTTTTGAAGAACTGATTTTAAGGAAGAAGAAATATGATATATGATTGTTGGAAGTGTGAGTTGAAATGAAACAAATATTGTATATATACCAAAGTTTTTTATTTTGACCGTTTTTTACCGTTCTGACTTTCTGACCGTTGGTGAACTAGCCGTTAGGGCTCCGGACGGGATGTTTGATTCCGTCTGTAAAAAAAGAAATATAGCGAGACAGGATGTTGGATTCCGTCTCGCTATATATACCAGACGGAATTCAACATCCCGTCCGAAGTTAACAAGTCAGCCACTATCTCGGTAATGAGCTTCACCTTGAAATCAAGTGGGAAAAATATTCACTAGATAATCACCTCTGCATTGCAGAGCAGTTTTTGGCCAAAGCTGGTGACTATAGTCACAAACCCCTTGAAACCCCCTGCATTGCAAATGCTCTAACACTTGAATATTCTCTCTCTTTGCTCTCGGCCTCTCACTTTGTCCCCCCCCCCCCCCAATTCTCTCTCAAGCTTTCCGTCTAAAGATAAAGATCTCGATTATTTCTTCTTCGGTGTGCGCAAGTTCTTCTTCTTTTGTCTCTCTCTCGGTGTATGCAATTCGGTGAGAGCTGGACTTGAAGAAATTTTGAAGTGTTAGAAGATGGGCTAAAAAGAAACTGATTCTGTGGGATTTGTTTGTTGAGTGGAATCCAAATACAACTATCATTGAACTAGGTGAGATAGGACCGTTTGATATATCCACACCCTAACTTAGTATGCAAAGGAAATCCACAAGTCCCGGCCCCCTCTTCTCTCTGTTTTTCCATTCAAGAAAATAAGAATTAAAAGCAGGAGAGCCAATAACCCTTTTTGGATGCAAGCGGGAGTTCTTGGTTTCATGTTAGTAGCTATCCTTAAGCTTATTAGGTGGAATCCATTTCAGGTAAGGTGAGGCATCTCTTTTATCTCTTTTTTAAAGCATGAGGTAGTGTATAATCTCTGATATAGTATTTAATCCTTTCCAATAATATGTAAAACAGTAAAAACAGTCTACTGTCTTCAAGAGATTGTGAAGGCTAATATTATTCCTCGGTTAGAACGCACCAGCTATCTTATGGATTAACACCCTAACTAATTATCTAAAACTCAAACTTTTAATCTAGCTTCCTCTGTACGGTCCGGTCCACTCTACCTCTCATGTGATAAGGAGTATATAACTAAAATGAATCAATTAATAGCAGCCACCCTCAGACAGACTATACATCCTCATATACTAATCTCAATTAAAAACTCACCAAGAGAGGCAAGAGAGCATTAGCAATTGCATTTGTCTTTTAGAGCAAATAAAAGATTTGCAATCTCTACGGTTCACGATTTTTCACGATTTCTCACTGCATTCTGTGTGTGTGTGTGTCTTCTATGTGATTGTTATCCTAATGCTATTCCATTATACACGAGTTTCCAGCATATCTTAAGAATCTTTCATTTTCTATAGACCATTTTCTATATATAGACCAACTCCCAGCCTTTTGTTATATATTTGAGGAAACGGTATGATTTACGAGTTTAGTTTTATTTATATTTACTTATTTTTTTGATAGTTAGTTTGGTTATAATTTTAGTGGTGTTTGTATTTAATGAGACAATTTGTGTGTTCTTTTGGCCACCATATAATTCGGTTGCACTCAAAATGGAGAAATCTACCCAAGAGCGCTCATTAGTACTTAATGACGATGCAATTCATGATCGTCGAAAGCGGCAGCGAGAGACAGAGAAACCAAAGTTTTATGTTTGACGAAGGTAGTTCCAAGTTTCATTAATTACATTGATTAGTCTCTGTTTCATTCCTAACCTATGGAAAAATATTCAAGCAAGTGATATACTCATGTTAGTCTTAATTTTTTGCGATGCGGTAATTGCATTTAGATATTAGAACAAAGACATAAGCCTTGGCCCAATGCATGCCTAGGCATTTTAGCTCTCTTTGGAGTTGGAAGTCCTTACTATACGGTTGCAGAGGTCCTAACACAGAATTATATAGTTGGAAGTCCTTACTATATTGCTACAGAAGTCTTGAAACAGAATTATGGTCCTGAGGTTGATGTATGGAGTGCTGGACTAATTCTGTACATCCTACTTTCTGGGATTCCACTTTTCTAGGCAGGTCGGTATTCTCTAAACTATACATTTTCACATTATATATGATGTTTTTTGACTTTGGAAAGTACAGTTAGCTCCTATAGATCCGATAATCTATGTTGAAAGGTTCTAATATGATTATATATTGAAAATGCCCAATATATGTTCAAATGTGCAAAACAATGCACATATACTAGCAATTAATATTATGCTGTAGTTGCCAAATTTGGATTAGTTCTTGTGGTGCTGTTTGATCCCTAAATTAATCAATAGATAATTTCATCTCTAACACATTCAATAGTTTACAGAAACTAAAAAAAGAGTTACACAGGCTATCATCCATTGTGATAGAGATTTTAAAAGGAATCCTTGTCGTAATGTTTCCGAGCCTACTAGGACAATCAATTGACATGCAATTTAAATTATCTACAGATATAAGATCTGAGACAGTTAAAGGAAAGAGAAGCAAGTCAGCATTTTTTTGATGGAATTATATACTTTACTGTACAACTACTTGGATTGGACAGTGGGTGGAAATCTTATGTTACATTGCGAGAAACTGCAGGACCAATATTCATACCCAACAACTTAAAGGAATGAGGGAGCTTCTCACATTTGTTTGGTTACTAATAACTCATTTAGGTTTGATAATTTTTATTTTTATTTTTTGTTGTTGTTGTAGAGAATGTCGATCCGAGTAAGAACATTTTGAACGAAGAAAAAAAGTTGTTTTCCACTATTGCACATCCCCAAGTCAATTTCAATTAAGCACTAAAATGTGTCTCCTACTCTCTCCTTAGATTCAATAGAAAAGAATTGCGGAGCCTGAGCCTGTGATGAGATTGTATACAAAGACAACTGATGGATCCTTCATAGAATCTAAGGAGAGTGCATTAGTCTGGCACCATCAGGATGTAGATCCAGAATCTGGGTCTTGTCAGGCCATGGAGCTATTGGACTATTTGGAAAGTGTACTTGCTAATGAACCTGTTGATGTTAAGAAAGGGGCAACATATTGTCAAAGTTAAGCCACAGGTCTGACAAACAGGTCTTCTTACATAAAAATGTTATTATTTCTCTTCATTTAGTTGCTAAGTGTTTGTTGTAAAAATTGATTGTTGGTTTGCAGGAATCAGTATAGCTTTTAGTTGCAAAGAAAATTCTCTTTACATTAATTAGCAGTGGGAAGGCACCTGATTTTGTTATGTGTATTGGAGATGACAGATCTGACGAGGACATATTTGAAGCTATATCAAGTGCAACTTTTAATCCAACAGTTCTAGAAATCTTTGCATGTACAGTTGGGCAGGGGCCGAGCAAGGCCAGATACTATTTAATTGATACCACTGAAGTTGTGAGGATGCTTCAAGGACTTGCATCTGGTTCTTGTGAGAAGCCAAGATATAGTTCTCATATTCAATTCGCTTTTGAGAGTGTTGCATGAAATACACCCGAATCATAAAATTTTTGTTCTTGAGTTGCATACAAGTGCAATGATGTTGATATAGTATGGATTAGACCATATGCCCGATAGTATACCTTAGATTGTGTACTTGCATGTCCTTGGGGAAATGTGTTGTGCGAAAACGTAGGAGTAAGCTTGCTGTTGATATTAACTTAATTGGATACTTTATGAGGTGTCGTTGGTACAATTTTGCTACAGTGTTTGTTTTGGAACTATTTTGGTCGAGTTTAACAAAGATTGGCTTGGTTTTCATAATGCAATGTCATTTGAAAAGTATTTTGAAACAGATCATCTTGGCCGCTCATATTGGCTGGTACCTAGTGTGGGTCAGCAAGTGGATGTTGTAGGCACTAAGCAGCAGTTCAATTTAGATTTTACAGCAAAGAACAGGTTGCAACACCACTCTGCATACCACGCGAGCGTGCATGTTTGCCAGTTAATTTTTATTGATTTGCATAGCCAACTATGAAATTATTATTGATTTGCATAGCCAACAATGAAATTAATTATAGGGTTAACTAGTATTACCCCCCCACTAGATGAGCCAATTAGGATTTCCCCCCACTAGATGGGAAATTAGGGTCTCCCCCCTAAATACACAAAAAAAAAAAGTCAAAGTGGGTTGACCGAATTTTTTTTGTGTGTATTTAGACCGACCCTTTTTTCCTAATTGGCTCATCTAGTTGGGGAATACTAGTTAACCCCAATTATATATGATAGTAAACAACACCATAAAAATCACAAATTGTTTAGTTTAGATAATACTTGTCACACCCCGAATTTCGACAGAATTCGGAAAAAACAATATTTGTTTCCGACTCTTTGATTTTCGAGGTGTGATGCACTCTTAATTTCCAAAAACCCATAAACATTTTAAATATGCGGATAATTAAAAACCAATAAAATTTTTAACTTAAACAAAAGTCTTCTTCATTTCAAAAATTCACAAATAAGATTAGGTTACAAATCCCTTTTCAATAACTCTTTATTTAAAATTACAAATGAAAATACAAATAACATTGTCTCAACTGAAAATCTATATCACCTCAAGGGAAAACAAAACCTATCTTGAAATGCGACGCTAACGCAGACTACAAGCAGCAACCAACCTTCTTCAACACTAAACCTGTCAAGACTTATCAACTATGTTCATTTAATGAACACACCCGATAATCAAACATGCAAATCGGTCATTGAGATTATAAACAATGCTTGGTGTGAGTAGCCCTAAAATACAATATATACTTATACATATATTTACACACTAAATAAGGCAGTTAGTTCCTCCACCGAGGCGCCTTAACATCCAATGAATAATACAACATCCTTAAATACAATAATTAAGGCAGGTAGTTCCTCCACTGAGGCGCCTTAGCTTCCCAACAATAATGTAAATGCATTTAGTTCCTCCACCGAGGCGCCTTAGGTTCTAACTAAACTACTAACCAGCCAAACATATTCTATACTTACCTCATTTCATGCTCAATTAAAGAGTGGGTCGTCCCTACACAAGTAATTAGTTTGACCCACCCTTCTGCAAAACCATATACAATCATCTATCTAAAGATATATCATTAACCAACATATTACCATAATTATATTAATTAAGGCTTTCTTTGTGTATCCCTAAAATCACGTCGTATTTATGTCTTACCTAGTTTCCCTGGCTACCACAATCGCTTCCCAACGCCGAACATGTACATCCACATGCCTCTCATGACATAATGAACCACTCCGTGCGTAACTACCCTGAGCGGGATGCCGCACACCAGGTAACTCTCACACAAAAATCATTATGTAAGTACTGCCATTATTCGGCATAAAATATCTCGCATCCCGTTCTAATTTTGCGAACGGAATAATCAAGCCACCATTCGGCTACGCCAGAAGGGCCAATCACATTACTTACGCCAGAAGGGCCATTCAGATTCACTGAAATGCCCGAAGGGCCAATCATATCACATACGCCCATCACAAGGGCCAAATCACATGAGTTGTGGTAGCTAGGTTCTAGGATTTTTGTTACGTAATTTATTCAAGTGTGATACATTTATATTTTAGAATAATTCTTATTCTATCTTATGCCAGTATACTTAATTGTACTGAAGCTCAACGTTTCTCGTTATAATACAATCCACATTATCACGTGCCAATACTATTCATTGCACGATATCAAAATATCTCTATATCAAATCTCGAAACTTATTATTTCACGTGCCAATTATATATTGCACTATACCATATGGAATATCTCAAGCCTTCATAACTACTACAATTCATTTAAGTAGCAACTCATAATAGTAATCAATCCTATAACATATTCGTTCAATATATTTATGTCAACTCAATTCCCATCAAAAGCATGCATAATTATTCTAGTCAAATCACAAGTCAGGTCAAACTGATCAACCATCAAAAAGCCCAAAACTAAAGTCCATGAATCTGAGTCCATGTGTAGTTTAATTTTCATAAAAATGTATATATCTAAGTCTTATAAGAATTCCCTTCTAATTACGTGCCAATATTTATATGTTTTACACATTACTCACGCCAAATCTTAATTAGATAATGACAAACAAGGTTATACAATTTCGATAATATTTTATTACTACATTTGTCCATATTCTTAAATATGTGAAAATCTGGAAAAAGTCAACATTCCACAGTCAACGGTCAATGTCAAAGTCAAACTGTCGTTTCCATGTTCAACAGGTTCAGGGTCATAGCCATGGTTCATGGCTAAGGTCAAGGTGCATGGCTCATGGGCTCATGACTAAGGTAATGGTTAAGGTCATGGTTCGGACCCAACCAGTCAAGCCCATGACTCAACCAAATATTCAAATAATGTTAGCCGGATCCACATAACAATAATGACCCAGCCCACAAAACAAAAGAAAACCGGCCCATGTATACAGAATTAGAACTGGCCCAAACAAAACTAATAGAAATGAATCCGGCCCAACAACTAAAATTAGATTTCGGCCCATCAACTAAACCATCTAAGGCCCAACTAACAAAACCAAAAGGCTTTGGCCCAAAGCCCAAGCCCAAACCGACTAACAATGTCATCTTCTCCATCAACTACCACCAGCTCCCTCCACCAGCCACCAAATCGGCCACCACTCGTCCTCCCCTCTTAACCCACCGATTTTAATCCTCATGAAAACCCCTTAAACTTTAACAAAAGCATAAACCCAAAATCATTAAATCAAAACTCTTCCTCAAACTAGATTTGAAATTCGCGACCTCCATTAATGGCCTCAACAACTTCGACAACCCTTACCCAATCCAACATTCGATCAAACCTCACTAACCAACACATAAAAATCACCACAACAACAATAGTTCAAAATAAAAACGGACAGGCGATGCCATTGATGTCGGATTCCAAGCTTCGACCGCCCCATCCAACAACCCATTCCAATCACAGTTTAATAATCCAAAAGCATACACCAACACAACAACATAACCATTCAGATTTCTAATGGGGCTGGCGCCTCCATTAACGACTTCTTCAGAGCTTCAACAGTCCACCCAATTTCAACCCAACAGCACCCAACCACCGATTCTAAACCCGACAACAACCAAAACAAAAACAACCTACACACAACAGTATAACAATTTCAATAGTATACAATACAAAGGTTAGTTTGGGCTTGGGCGCTGCCCTTAACAGCCCCTTCGTAGTTTCGACAGTCCTACAATCTAACCAGTTTTAAACAATAACAAGACAAATAATGACCGGAGAGGAATGAGAGCATAAACTGAACGAAACATTGTACTATAGTCAAGTTAAAGCTATCTCGGTGTATTGACGTGAAAATGAAAACTAAACTACTCACCTGTCTTAAAACTCCATGAATTCATCATAGTCCGAACCGTTGCGCTCCATTCTCTAGCAAATCGAGTTTCCTTATCTCCGCCTCCATTTTTATTTTATTTTAATCTAAAAAACCCTATTCTCTGGAAAAATATGAATATATACTTGGGTTTGAAACCTATGCCCAACACAGACTCGGGCCCAGAAATCAGGCCCACATATCCCAAATCCAATCTAGCAAATTTTAAATAAATAATTAAATTAATTAATTAATAAATAAATACGTATTTTAAATACCGACGTTACAGCTATACACATCTCAAAAGAATCTCGTCCCGAGATTCGGAAGTAAATCTATACGAACAAATAACGTTGGTTATTAACTTAGAACCTACACAAGAATGTACAAAGATTAAACTTAAACAAGATAACATTGATATTAATTATTTTAAATAATTCTAGAATATATGTCCTCATGCCATTACAAAATCTATTATAATTTAACTATCTATATTAAAACAAATTATTACTGTCACTTAAACACCAGATAAATATATCATTTCTCATTAGCATGCAGTTTCTTGACACGTAGCAACCTCTACGAAAAATAATATTATACTTAAACTAATCAATAATATGGAATAAGTTCATCCCTGCATAAAACATTATGGAGTCTTTCATTATTATGCACCAAAGAGAAATTAGTGCCCTAATACACTTAAAATAAAAATCACTCATGTCATTGATACTACAATAAAACTTTATATTTACTTTAGTCATGCTATCAGAAACCCTTTTATTATATTATTTTATTGTATCTATAAATATTATTTCTTTGCATTATCAAACAAAATATTAGGGAACTCTAACTCAACTTCATGCAACTATAATCCATCAACATGAGAGGAAGATAAACAATCAAGCATATACTACTCTTATTTCAGCAAGCAAAAATGAATCATGTAAAACTATATAAATCAGAAATATTAGATTTAGAACGACTATCAAAATCCTAATTCAGGAATGCAACTGGATCAAATATAACACTTATTCTAAAAAATAATTTTTTTCATATCCATCCCTTAAAATTATATAGACTGAAACAAAACAATTAAGAATAAATACTCGAATATGCAAAATCAATGTGAAACCATATTAATCAATCATGTCATAATTTATAGGCACGAAACACACTTATAAGACAAAATAAAAATCCGTTTGTTGTTGAAATAAGATCCACATTGTATTAAGACATCCGCCACAGAACTTCCAATATGGTTTATGACCACCGATTACCACAACTATTTTAATTAATCATTAATAACACAGTATTAAGAAAACAACCTTCACATGCATGTTTTATTGGTGAAACAATATTATCATCATATACGCACGGTAATAGTTCATCTATGTACCATAATATAAGAAAGCGTGTATACGCAAGTATACACATCTCAAAAGGAATACACATATATTTTATTTATTTTTCTTTCTATTTCTAACTAATCACATCTAACAAATTAATCTCTTATACTTTAAAATATTATTCATCCATTAAAGTGTACAAGTGAGGCGAGATAGTTCCTCCAACACAGAGGCAATTAGTTCCTTACTTAGTACGTCACAAAGTCATCAGTTAATCCAACTCATTCAATATAGATTAAAGGGTTAGTTAGACTTACCCCAAACCACTAAATAGTTGCAATTAGTGTTACCCCCCTATTTTCAAAAATATTAGTGATACCCCCTAATTGCAAGATCCAACGACTCTGAGATAATTTTTTTTTTTTTTAGATGAAGAAATCGACCGTTGGATCTTACAAATGGGGAAAAACACTAATTAGTAACTAGTAATGGGGGGAGTAAGTCTATCTAACCCTAGATTAAAATATCTCCTCGTTTCTTGAATATTAACATAACACCCAAATACAAAGTTCACAGACATGTTGTCGTACTTAATCCATACTCCATGTGAGAATGAACACTAACAATAAAACAACATTATAGCAGCACACATCATTTTGATCAAATCCGTTAATAAGTAACATCTTACAAAGGTAACTACTCCTCGTATGATAAGGAAAAATAAAAATCATTTCATATCCACTCAACAAGTAACTAATATAAATATACACATTACACATACAATCAAATCAAGAAAAATATTGATTGGCTTTATTTATGTATCTCCTTTTTTTTTTCTTTGTAAAAATAAAATGACTAGCGAAAATAGTTTTGAAAATAATACTTCCTAAACACTACCCATAAACCATGATCCGAGAATCACTTAGACTCACCTAAGTTTAAGCTAACCAAATGCTATGATACCAAACTGTTACACCCCGAATTTCGATAGAATTCGAAAAAAATAATATTTGTTCCCGACTCTTCGATATTTGAGGTGTGATACACTCACAACTTCCGAAGTCAAACTGTCGTTTCCATGTTCAACAGGTTCAGCGTCATAGCCATGGTTCATGGCTAAGGTCAAGGTGCATGGTTCATGGGCACATGACTAAGGTAATGGTTAAGGTCATGGTTCGGACCCAACCAGCCAAGCCTATGACTCAACCAAATATTCAAATAATGTTAGCCGGATCCACATAACAATAATGACCCAGCCCACAAAATAAAAGAAAACCGGCCCATGTATACAAAATTAGAACTGGCCCAAACAAAACTAATAGAAATGAATCCGGCCCAACAACTAAAATTAGATTTCGGCCCCTTAACTAAACCATCTAAGGGCCAACTAACAAAACCAAAAGGCTTTGGCCCAAAGCCCAAGCCCAAACCGACCAACAATGTCATCTTCTCCATCAGCTACCACTAGCTCCCTCCACCAGCCACCAAATCGGCCACCACTCGTCCTCCCTTCTTAACCCACCGATTTTAATCCTCATGAAAACCCCTTAAATTTTAACAAAAGCAAAAACCTAAAATCATTAAATCAAAACTCTTCCTCAAACTAGATCTGAAATTCACAACCTCCATTAATGGCCTTTACAACTTCGACAACCCTTACCCAATCCAACATTCGATCAAACCTCACTAACCAACCTCAAACCAACACATAAAAATCACCACAACAACAATAGTTCAAAATAAAAACGGACAGGCGATGCCATTGATGCCGGATTCCAAGCTTCGACCGCCCCATCCAACAACCCATCCCAATCACAGTTTAATAATCCAAAAGCATACATCAACACAACAACATAACAGTTCAGATTTCTAATGGGGCTGGCGCCTCCATTAACGACTTCTTCAGAGCTTCAACAGTCCACCCAATTTCAACCCAATAGCACCCAACCACCGATTCTAAACCCGACATCCATCTCTAAGCTCCCGACATCAACCAAAACAAAAACAACCCACACACAACAGTATAACAATTTCAACAGTATACAATACAAAGGTTAGTTTGGGCTTGGGCACTGCCCTTAACATCCCTTTCGTAGTTTCGGCAGTCCTATAATCTAACCAGTTTTAAACAATAACAAGACAAATAATGACTAAAGAGGAATGAGCATAAACTGAACGGAAACATTGTACTACAGTCAAGTTAAAGCTATCTCGATGTACCGACGTGAAAATGAAAACTAAACTACTCACCTGCCTTAAAACTCCACGAATTCATCATAGTTCGAACCGTTGCGCTCCACTCTCTAGCAGATCGAGTTTCCTTATCTCCGCCTCCATTTTTATTTTATTTTAATCCAAAAAACCCTATTCTCTGGAAAAATATGAATATATACTTGTGTTTGAAAACCTAAGCCCAACACAGACTCGGGCCCAGAAATCAGGCCCACATATCCCAAATCCAATCCAGCTGAATTTTAAATAAATAATTAAATTAATTAATTAATAAATAAATACGTATTTTAAATACGGGCGTTACAGTACTCATTTAAAAGAAAAAACGCAAGTAATTAAATCACAAAATGAAAATTGTTCTCTCAAATTAATCGCGCTCAACTTTAATAAACTAAAAAAAAAACAAATTGAACTGGACCAATGATAATTCTTCATGAACAAAACACATAATTCAAATTTCGAAAATGCATAAAACTTAATTCATTTAATCCATCTTTATATATGTCTCTCAATCCATAACAACTTAACAAAAAGTTCCTAAATTATTTTACAAATGATTTCCTACTTTCTTTTTCCAATTTTCTCACTATTCAAAGCTCCTCAACATGCAGTAGTACTTGAGAGTGTACTACATTGAATGGCTTCACACCATGTTGCGACAAAAGCATACTATAGGTCTAATGATGAGACCCCGTTTAGGTAGAAAATGAAGTTTTGCGGTGGTGGAAGCAAAATCGTTTGAGATTGAACGGTGGAACAACTCCTCTGGTGGGGATGGGGTGAATTTGGCAAAGAGGAAGTAGAGGGGTTTTCAAATGTACGACTGATGTAAGTGGAGCAAGGTGGTTACATTGGTTAATTACTTGTGTCAATCATCTTTGGCGGAAGAGAATGTTAGCACGTACTCCTCTCTCTTTCTGGGATGACCATGTGAAGATTATCGGTTCAACCCGCAATAATTAATGATAGGGGAACTTATGCAAGAAGAATGACAGGAGACCCAAAACTATGTGCTTTCCGACAGGTAGAGACAAGGATGGTTGGGCTGATGTGGGTTAAAAAAAATTGCTTTTCCTTGATTCTTCTCCCTCGAGGAACATAGGGGGAAGGGAGGCAACTTATCAAATTAAACATCTGATCAACGTCAATCCCAACCTTCTACAGTCAACACTGATGGTCACAATAGAGCATGGGAAACCTCAACACCCTCTATTCGCCAAATATTTCGATGTCATATATATATATATATATATATATATATATATATATATATATATATATATATATATATATATATATATATATATAGGTGGATATATATATCCTTTTGTTGACCGGTCAAAATTTTGTTTTGTATGTCGATATATGGAAATATCGTCGATATATTAATAAAAATCAGTCAAAGATTGGTCAAAGTCAATGATCTATATCGGATATATCGTATATATCGATCGATATATATCGATATATCAGATACAAAATGTGTCAATATATCTATCCAATATATCACAATATATCCATATCGGGTACCTAAAAAACCAAGATATATCGACAATATTTCAGAAATATCGGTGATATTTTGGTCTTTGGTTTGAATCAGCTCTAATTGCACCGTGACGAACTCATCGTGGTAGTCACCCATGCAGTGTGTTCTGCACATTTTTTAGAGGAGTCCCAGACTGGAGCTGGGTAAAATAGAAGATTTTATCGGTTTTTACTGGGCAGAGTTCAGAACAATGGAGGATGGGGGAGCTATTGTCTTATTCAATAGAGAAGAAGAAGCCAATAAGCTAATGAAAATACCTCCACTAACATCTTGGGAAGGTGAAATTAAATCAGTTTCAAAAAATGGAATCCATAAGTGGGATTTTTTTCCCATCGAGAGATTGAATGCAATCCAAAGAGGTACTTTTACGTTTTGTTGGTGTTCCTTTACACCTTAGAATTAAAACAACTGTTGAATATTTGGCTAGGGTATTGTTACGTTTGTGGAGCCTGATCACCACATTTCCAAATTAGAATTGGAAACCAAACACCGCCAGCACATGCCTGCATAGTTTTGGAATTGTGTTTTGGAAACCAATACCAAATTGGTTCTTTATATGCTTTCGGCAATTGGGAGTGTATAAATACCCCATGAGACTAGTGAATTATGTAGACACAACTAAGAGAGCTCATAATGTACGGGGCGCGTAGCGAGTACATTATTGGAGCAATAATTAGTATAAGGCAATAGCTAAATTTGTGAGTGCATTGTGATATTGCAGTAGCATAAATTTGTGAATGCCAAAAGTGTGTGTGTGTGAGAGAGAGATTGGTGTTTGTGTGAGGCTCGTGACAGTGTAATCAACTCTTTGATTATAGTGAATTTTGGTGCATTTGTGGACGTAGGCAATTGCCAAAACACGTAAGTTCCTTGTGTTCGTTTATTCTTTGTTATTTCATTATTGTTTTAGTGGTTATATTGGTGTTCTTGTTTTGTCATTGATTCCAAGATCTTGAGGATAATTATTGTTAGTCAGGATTAGTGTGATCTCTAATTCCTAACAACTGGTATCAGAGCGTGGTTTATTAATCGAATTATTGAAGATGTTTGAAGAAATTCTTGAGTGGTGAACTTTGCCATTGTTTGAGACAAAGTGTTTGAAGAAATTTCTTGAGTGAAGATTACTCCACCGTAATTTGGTTCAAGTGGGAGCAATGACAACCGAGAAAACAACAACCATGATTGAGAGGTTTGATGGTACAAATTTTGGCTTTTGGAAGATACAAATAGAGGATTATCTTTATCAGAAAGATCTCTATGAACCGTTGGTAGGAAAGAAGCCTGCAACAATAGAATAAGGAGCATGGGATTTGCTTGACAAAAAAACATTGGCGACAATCTGATTGAGGTTGTCTAAGTTCGTAGCCTTCAACATCAAGAATGAGAAGATGACAACGTCTCTCATGAAAGCTCTCTCAAGTATGTATGAACAACCCTCTGCGGCGAATAAGATACATCTTATAACGAAACTCTTTACATTGAGAATGTCTGAGGGAGATTCTTTCAGAGAACATCTTAATTTGTTCAATGAGACCAAAGACCAACTTGAGTAAGTTGAGATCACTTTTAGTGATAAGGTGATGGCTTGCGCAATTCTTGGGCAGATGTCACCGAGTTGGAAAGCCACGGTTTTTGCAATTAGTGGTTCTTCTGGTAAATCTAAGTTGAAATATGATGGATTGGTTAGTATGATATTAACCAAGGAGATTCGAAAGCAGTCGGATAGTGCCTCCACTTCAGAGTCTGCATTGATCACAAAGAGTAGAGGAATGAGTTCAAACAAATGCCGACATCGGTTAGAACATAGAAAGGGGAGATGGAAATATCATAGCCTTGATAATATTGAACATGAACCTTGTTTCGACCAAATATGATCCAAAACATTAAGGGGTGACGAAAGAGACGAAGAACATAGAAAAGTAGTTAGAAAAGTGATGGTGATCGGGAGAATGATGAGACTGTACCTTGCGGTTGCCTATGTACCCAAATTATCGATGGGATCAAGTCTCAAGAACGAAGTTTTGTATGAAAAATAGTTTGGTATTTATATTCGTAGAGTAGAGATTTCTATTAGCTCAAGTAATTGTAATTGAATATGACTCTTAATTGATGATTATCTCTTTGATAAGAAACGAATCTGGACATAAATTAATGTACGTAAGTGGCAAGCCATGTGGCTAGGGTTCAGCCCTAGACACATGAGTAAGTGGGTCTGTATATTGATCCATGATACTGCAAATTGGGCCTTAGCCCTATCGATTAAATGAATAAAGTGGAGACTCGTACCAATGGACGTTTGCCAAAACATCATATATGGGGCATATTAACACACTTTTAGCTTAGCAATGAAAACTATATCATGTCATGAAAAGCGTCTGGTACTATTTTTTCTATCGGTGTAGGTAACTATGTAAGTATTCATAATTGCTACGCATGTGGACACAGTACGAACATTCACACCGTTGAGTGCATTTTAATATGTTATAAAACAGTACGCACTCTTAAAACTTCCCATGCTTTAGGAGGAATCCACTATTTCACATCGAGATTTTACCTGGAACTTACAAAATTCACCATTGTTATTTGATTGATTTATTATCTACATTGAGAAAAATATGCAACTATGTATATTGTAAGAAATAGTATTTTTAACCATTAAATAAAAAATATATATATATCTAATGCCGTTAATTCTTAATTATATTTTTAGCATTTAAAAATGCATATAAAAATATTTGATGATCCCACATAATGAATCACGTATCTGGACATAAATTAATGTACATTAGTGGTAAGCCATGTGGCTAAGGTTCAGCCTTAGACACATGAGTTAATGGGCATGTATATTGATCCATGATATTGCAAATTGGGCTTCAGCTCTGTCGATTAAACGAATAAAATAGAGACCCCTACTAATGGACATTTGCCACGTAGGTGGGGTCGAAACACTGCCCCCTTTGGCATGCGAACAAAGTTCATATGGCAAAGAAGAGAAGAAAAATCAAGGAAAAAATGGAATAAGAAAAGAGTGAGCGGAATGTATAACAAAGTGTCGTGTGAATGTAAACGATAAGAAAATGGACAGTTGGAAATTATTGGGAACGAAATAATGTCAAACTAACGTATATGGGTCGCAATATAGTTAAAATAAAAGATGGCTGAAAATGCACAGAAAAAAGAAAAGATGCACAGAAAAAATTACAAAAGAAATTGATGGCCGAAATTATATCGAACGCATTATGTAATAATACGAAAATTGATTTCGACGACGCATGCCAGCGGAATAACGATATTAGGATTAGACAGTGAAAATTAAATGTAGGGGCATTTAGTAAGAATAGGAAGAAAAAGAAGTGAAATACGAATTGGATTCGAAGGTGAAGACTTGAGCGACTAAAACTGTATGCCACCCTGAATTAGATAAGAATCCGGGTTAGATAAGAATCCACCCAGCAATGTAAAACTTTATCTACGAAATATTATATAACCGTACTCGTAGACCAGACTAGATCTAAGAATATAACAGTACTCGTAGATGAGATAAAGTTTGCTGTTTTCAGATCAGCAACCTAGTAGAGAAACAAGGTTTGGGTGATGAAGTCTTGAAAGGGCTTCAAGTTCAGCAGTGGTGAAAAGAAGATTTAACGGCGATCGATCTTTTAAAGCAGCCCTTCGTCGCATGCCTCTCACAATTATTTTGTTAGAGTAAGTGCCATAACTCTTGCATGAATTGCAAAAGAAATCTCAATCATACATACAGTTAACGAGTATAACTTAGTTGTGTTGTACATTCTGCCGTGTTGGAACACAATAAACTACACAAGTAGCTATCACTCTCTGTCCTTTCTAATATATTACACTTTCAAACTAGGAACTGATCTATGCCTATCCAATAAAACTGACGAAATTTGTAGTCAGATGCTTGCGAGCTTGGTGACGGCAGAGGCTGATTATTTTCACAAGGAAGCATTTGCCAAAAACCAAGAAAACCGAGTAAGTTTTGGGTGAGTTATGAACGTTGTTATCGTGTTTTCCCTTTCCCTTAATTGTTCTCCACCATCATCTTATCGGAACAGAAAGTTTCTTGAAGAGGAAGCTCTTTATCTGCAAAAACACGAAACTCTGTGGTTGCGAAAGATGATGGCGCCAGTATTCAAAATTGGTTTGAACAAACACGATATGGTGCAGCGCCAGCAAAGGAAGGGCACCGTACCTGCGTCGCATGGATTTGGCCCAGTGCACCCCATTTGGATCAGGTGAAACCGGTTTTTGAGCTATCTGTCCCGTTTTGTTTTGTTTTTTTTTTTTTTTTTTTGGTAGAAACGACTGTAATATACGGGCGAAAGATAATTGAGAAGAAGAAGACTCGATGACGATCGTAGACTTGGTGAGGTGAAAAGAAGGTGACAGATACAACGAATACACGAAGCTGCGGCGATGGTCACTTAAGGAAATACAAAAAATATTAGTACTCGAGAGATTTTAGATGGACGAAGTGTATGAATTTGAAACGAAAGTCGAAGAAGATGAAGTAGTAATGACTTACTCACAATTAAGTTACAGGAGTGCAATTCTATTGAGTAAGGAAATTGCGCAATTATTGGAGTGGTGGCAAGTTGCACCGGGACAACTGCCAATTTCGTTATGGTTAATCTTTACGAGAGCGCACCGTTTACAAAATGAATTTAACAGAAGGTTCGGGGCTCAAGAATTCTTTGCGTTGATGCAACCGAAAACCATACTTACGAAAGGGTATATAAAATCTGAAGTTGAATTCAAGAATCCAAACATAAGATTTAAAGGGTTCCCGAAAATATATACCGGATGAGATAGATTTCTGTATCGCTTGTGAGGGAACTGGAATCCGACAGAATTTAAAGTGTAGAACAAATTTTGAGGTAAGCCAAAACATTAGTATTGAAAATTGTACTACGAGTAAATTGTTGACTAATATGAGTTATTTTGTGTCTAACAGAAAATGCGAGTATACTACTAAACATTGAATTGGTCAAGGAAGTGGAGAACAACCTTTGTTTCTTCTTTAATGAATGTGCCGACGAAAGATTGGTAGATCTGAGCTACTTTGATGATATTGTTGATTTCAGAAACTATGGGGGTATCGAACGACGGCCTGATAGGTCAAGGGAGACACATAGTGAAATGAAGAACAGGAGTAAGAGACTCAAAAATGCAATTTTGGCAGCGATAGCGATAGTGAAAAAGAAGATGGAACGGAATTAAAAAAGTGAGAATTAGTACTGAGGTTGCCAAGCACAAATAGCGAATTGTACAAAAGAAAATGTTTCACAAGAAACAGGGCGAATGAAGACCAAGATAGACAAATGACGCGACAATGTATGATGCCCCGAGGGACGAGACTACAATGCATAAAACAACCCATACGAAATATAAGACATTCTCAACACAAAGAAGAAAAAGTATATATCGTAGAAAACATAGATATGTAAAACGGCCGGGGAGATGTAATATATTGTTCTGCTTTGGTATATGCAGGAAAAGAATAGCTGGGAAGAGAACAAAACAGTGATACTTGCAAAAGATAGTGCAGCGAAGAACACAAAGATGGTGAGAGAAAACAAACGGCATAGCAAAATGCAGGAGCAAAGAATCCCACGACCAGCGGCAAGCATCACCGCCGGGTATATACTACTCACGGTGGAAAACCACGAATCTCATTAACGCGAAGTTGACCATTGAATTTTATTATTGTGTTTGGACAGTAAAGAAATTTGTGTCCAACACTAATCCGATGAAATTGGTAGATGAAGCAGAGATGCTCAAGTCTGGAAGACGAAGCGAAGGTATCGCCAGGGACCACGCCAAGTACCAAGGATATTAGCAGAAACTCAGAAAAAGAAAAAACAATGAAAAGAATCTGTCCAAGCCAAAAGAAAATCAAGAATCGTGGTAAAAAAGAAAGAACGATGAAACGAGCGAGATATTGTGGGAGAATGTGGGGAAGACAAACCAAAGAATATGGGATAAAGACAATGTGCCGTGCCCAATGGAGGGGATCGAAAAATATCGAAAATGTGACCAAAACAAGAAGAATATCGGAGAATATGACAGAGCAATGTCAATGATTTTTGACAGTATGAACCAGGTATGTCAATATTTTTTATCAGTTATTGTAAACTTGTGATTAAGTCTGAAAGATGGATGAAAAACTAGATATCTTCCTGCCGCAGGTTAAAACGGTGGTAGCACGGGCAAAAAGTATTCACGAAAAGGCCGCGAAGAAAAGTCTCGCTCCGAATGAAGTCAATGCCCTAGAAGAAATAAAGAAAGTGAAGATACTCAACCGAAAATTGGAAGAAGCAAACAAAGCGTTAAGCGGAACTTAACCAATTGAGAGTTAGAAGACGAAAATAAAGACTTAATCGAGCAGATGGAAGAAGCAGAGCAGAGATCGTATGAAGAATTCGGGAAGGCCTATGAGATAATGGAAGAACACAAACGCTTAAAAGCATATGTGATAGAAATGAAGTCACTCGTGGCGATCAAAGATCAGGGACTTAAACATGCGCAAAAAAAAGTAGAGAAAATTAACAAGCGGATGATAGATGTAAACGAGCGGCTCGGCCAAGATCACGTTCAAATGGCACATTGTGAATCGACCGTAAGATAATTGATAAAGAACCTAACAGAAACGAGAGATGAACTAGAACATGAAAAGATGAATTACAAAGATTTGTACAAGTTGTATAAGCGAAGAACTGGTAAGGAACCATTGGATTTTCCCAAACCAATTATTATATGATTGTGTGAATGTAATACCAAAGAGCTAAAAATTCTGTTGATGAAAATAAAAATAAAGTATGTGTTGGCAATTCAATATCGTTGTGATGTCAGATAACATCCATGTGGAAAACTGATAATGTTGTTGAGTTATGTAGATGAAACGAAATAAAATGAAACGCCCCCAATGCTAACTTTAACTTGGCAAAATGAAACTAAGCGAACGTAAAAACGTTCAAACTCAAAATTGACGAAACGAAACGGGGTAACTTCGTCAGATGTTGTCATTGCGAGAGTAACGGACTAAGAGAGCGTAAAAAAGTTTGAACTTAGACTGACGAAATTAAACGTGGTAACTTCGTCAGATTTTGTTGTAACGATAGCAACGGACTAAGCTAGCGTAAAAGCGTTCAAACTTAGACTGACGAAGCTAAACGTGGTAATTTCATCAGATTTTGTCGTAGCGATAGTAACGAACTAAGCGAGCATAAAAGCGTTCAAACTTAGACTGACGAAATTAAACTTGGTAATTTCGTTAGATTTTGTCGTAGCAATAGTAACGAATTAAGCGAGCGTAAAAGCGTTCAAACTTAGACTAACAAAATTAAACGTGGTAATTTCGTCAGATTTTGTCGTAGCGATAGTGATAAACCATAAAAACTCAATTAGATTACTCTAACTTTATTCTTACGGTATTAATTATTTATTTTCTACTCTCACATATATATTCATGCAATATATAGAGTACGAATCGTTCCACTCTTAACTCTCTAGACTTAAACGAATTTAACTAATCAAACCCAAAGAACAATAGTGAGAGTAATGTGTGATGTGAAATTTATATTCTACGATTATACTATAGATTCAAATAAATCTAAATTAACTAAACTAATAGAAATAGGGTTTTGATAGAAGAGAAAGTATAGAGAAAAGTAATCAATCCACCTAATAACTAGTTTTCATTCACCTTTATCGTCCCTATAGTTTCATGCAAAAATCGAATTATTCATTGAAAATAGACCATATTTAAGTTTTCACGCAACGATTCAACCTAAAGCCTCAACCTTTATCGTCCCTAGCAACAACCTACATCTCTATAGTCATTATTACTAGCATGTAGGATTATTACAACCAAGTCTCTCGACTTAATTACAACAATCCCTAGTTTAATTTATCATATGCTTATTTTGGAAGTCATACAATAAACTAAACTCATTGAAACACATACACAATGAAATAATTATACTAAGCAATCTATTTCTCATTAGGTTTCATAATCGCTCCCTCTAATGGGGGGATTAGCCTAATATCATTGGATTAATTAAACTAAAATAATGAAAGAAAAACATAATGTTAATTAAACTAAACTTGATTAAACAAATAGAACAAATCATTATTGAATAAGTATTAAACTCTATTAATCTATTTGAACAATAACAATAATGATTCAAAATGAATTAAAGCTAAAATTAAAACTAATTTAGAACTAAGATTATGAATAACTACTTATCAAATTAAAATAAAACTAATTAATTGAATGTAAAAACTAGATCTAAAACAAGTTATTTAACTAATTAATGGAGTCTAACCTAATTTTCTAATCTAGATCTAGGTTGTCTTAAGAGTTAAGTCTTCTCCATACAAATGGAGGAGACCAGATCCATTTTTTTGTGTATGGGTTGAGGAGCCATGTTTTAGGCCGGAAAATTGAGTCCAAAACCCAATTTCTTCAGTCCACAGAGGCTTTTTCAGCTAGATTTGACTTCTAGGGAATTTTCTCCCACTTCTGCTTCTCTGATTAGGTCAAAGCTTGGACCATTGGAAAGATCTTTCCAAGCAAGTCATTTTGACATTCCGAGTTCTGAGTTCAAAGATACAGCCTTCAGAAGTTCTGCTGACTTTTATGCGTTGTTTCTGCCCGCGTTGACTTTGACTTTTCAGCTTTGACCGGGCTTTAAAAAGGCTTTTTATCCTTGAATCTTGGCATTGGAAACTTCACCGACTTCAACCACTTTCGAAAAGATTTTTTCTCCTCAAGATGACAATGTGTAGCATGCTGGCGGCATTACAAACTTATCACCTCTTTTGATTAGATGCAACTCTTTTCTTATACCCACGCCAAATCTAATCGAGCTTTTATCAATCTTTGTTTTGCTATCTATATCTAACAATGTCCCCACTACATTGTCACCAGCGATGTTCTTCTCAACATGCATAACATCCAAGTTGTGTCAAGTAGCTTAAGAGTGTCCCAATACACGTAACTCAAAAATATGCTTTTCTTTGTCCAATTCAACTCCATCTCAAGACTTTCTTCTCTTGTTAGTTGGCGGCTTTCCGAATTCTCGAAGAGGTTCTACATAGTTCACTGTGATAACAATTCATCCCTAGACAACTCCGTAGGTGGCAACCTGCTCTCCTATTTCCATCAAATAAGTGTTTGCCACGAAGTTCTCCAAGGATGCCTGGTCGGTAGAAAAACCACGATTGGCCATATAACACAACTTTCGCCATTCTTAAATACATGGAAACTGTATCCTTGTTACAATTAGGCAAGCCGGTTTCCCTTCGCGGCTCCAAACCGGATAAATTACCTAGTGCTGGAAAATCATTTATAGTCCATAACACCGCGATGCAACCCAATGTTTCTTTGCTAATGATCATACGCCTCCACCCCATCATTCCATAACTCTTTTAGTTCATCAATCAAAGGTCAGAATAGACATCGATATCATTCCCAGCGATGTAGGCCCCCGATCGGGCAGGCAATGAAGGTGAATGGTTCTTTCATACACTTCCACTGGTAAATTATATGGCATAACCAGCATCGCCACATACTATATTGGTACGCTCATATTACCAAACGGGTTAAATCCATCGCTATGCAGACCAAAGGCTTAACATTATCATAGGATCATTGGCAAACCACTCATGTTCCTTGTCAAAATCACCCCAAGCTTTAGAATCACGGGTGTCTAAGTACGCTTCTCCTCATGCTCAAGTTTTTCTTTATGCCATCTCATATCTGCAGCATTAACCCCGACATGAATAGCCTCTTGAGCCTTGGTTTAAGTGGAAAAGTAACGCAACACCTTCTCGTAATATTTTTAGTCTTGCCTTCAAGACTTGATACCTCGCTCATTACATTCTGGACAATTTTGAAGATTTTCATTTTCTTTTCCAAAACAACACACAATCATACTTGCATGCATGGATTGAGATATAACCAAGTCCCAAGTTACGCATTAATGCCTTCTTCCTGAATGGGACTTTGGGAGTGTCTCACCTTCGTGCAATATTGCTTTAATCAACTAGAGAATCATAGTGAATGATTTGTTACTCCAAATTGACTATCTTCAAATGAAGCAACTTCGACACAATCTAACTTTTGAAGATTTACAGCCCCGATACAAAGGTTGACGCGTGCTTCACTCAAAAGTTCATCAAATGGATCTATATTACCTCCCCGATTCCCTATGTTCCACATTAGGCACCGGGATTATCAATGTGTATTGGAGCCTGCAAATCTTCAAACATGTCATCCAGTCCATCAAACTGCACTCCCTTCACCAACATCATCGCCATCATCGCCACTTTGTTCCTCATAGTCTTCTCCATGAAAACCCAACGGTGTAATTTTTATCCCATGCCGTAAAAGGTCTAGATCGCTCTTTACCTCGTCGATGTGCTTGTAATTCCTATTTTTGCATTGTTTGCATGGACATCTAGTCCTTCCCATTCTCATGCGTATGACCACGAGCAATCTCAACAAAATCTATAATTCCTTTTTTATAGTCAGGCCTAAACCTATTCGGCGATTGCATCCAACTCTTATCCATTTCTAGTAATCAAAGAAGAAAACATGAATCAAGTATGTTGCACCTTTAATAAATATGGCAAAGGAAACATATCTTACCAAAGGAAAAAAAATACTTGTACACGTCACATGGTAGAACAAAACAACACTACTAGATTAAAATGAGGAAAAAATATCGCAGTCACCGATCTATTATCATACTTAAGCCGATATGAATAATTGAAACTATCGAGATATGACAATTTGACTTGTCGATCCACAATATAACTTATATTTGACTTAAGGATCCAAATTTAATCATAAAAGATAAAAATGTATATATCTTATTTATATAGTAGCTCTTCATGACTACTTCTCAAGCTAATCCCTAATTCCTTTTTGATACACCGGCAAAACCTATTTGGCAATTGCATCCAACTCTTATCCATTTCCGTGTTCCCTACTACGAGATAATAATTGTACATCACAAAAAATAAGAAAACCCAAACATTTAAACTAACCAATTAAGGACAGTCCATTAACAATCCAACTTCCTACACCACTATTGATAGAAATTAACTTAGGCATGCATATAAGAATATACTGAACAATTACGGAAACAATGTAATTTAACTTCACAAAGTGGTCTTGTATTCAAGATTGCATTCAACCGGACTTCTACCGGTCCTTAAAATGCATACACATGATAGAAAGATTGAAAAGTAACCAAAATCAGAGAAAAAGGGCCGGAAATCATCACCGTAAATTCGGTTCTAATACATAAGTCATCTTAGCAAACATGCACACACGCATTTGAAACCGGCAAGCACATAATTCACCCATAAGCTCATTGTATATAACTATGGCAGTTTTACGGAAATCAGTTTTTTCCAATAGTTATGGCAGTTTATTAGATTTACAATTTTTTCAATCAAAATAGAAATAGTTAAATTAAATACACTACATGAGGAAATCTCATTGTATATAACTAAACCAAGTGCCTAATAAGAGCCATTATGGTGGAGATGCAAGTGCAAGTGCAAATGGGGATTTAGTGACGTTATGTTCAAATTTCACTCCTTAGGTTCTTATAAGAACAAAAACTGAGAGGATGATGATCCTACAAGCAGCAAATGCTTGTAGCTGATGTTCCCATCAGCTCAAAAGAAAAAATAAAAAAAATCCATCAAGTTAATATGATACATAATAACAGAATTACAAATACTAAAAAATGCTAGCAAGATGATTTAGAATAACAAGATAGATCGAAATCGAGGTGACGAGGATATACCTTTAGTTGAATCTAAAGATGTGTAAAGGTATGCTTTAATTCACTAGTGTTCAATATACTTTCCATCTTTTTGTATCTAACATGTGTTTCCTGTGTTTGTGTGCATGTATTGGATTTTTGTCGCTTTTTTATTGGTTCTACAGGCAATTTAATCTGAAGGCTTTTACTCGTATATTTGACACGTTCCTCGATATTGAATATATGAAATATATATCTCAGGTTCAAAGGGCATGATATGTTTGGCAATCGCTCATATCAGTTCAAGAGTAGTGATAATTGATCCCCAAGTAATCCATAGGTCCGAGGTAATTACCTTGTCTATTCCACTTGTTTACCAAAGATAATCACTTCAAAAATAGAAAGTGGCACAAGAACTTCAACTAGTGAATGAACACGGAGATCCTGTAGAGTTGATCTTTTAGCTTAGATAGTTGGATGGACTTTAAGAATGTTTTATGTCGGGGCAAAAAATATCACCCAAAATAGTACCACCAAAAAGTCAGCTACAACCATGGACGTTATGATTCTAGAGTCACTAAAGTGTGAAGATGTTCGAGTAGACAAGCTAAATACTTGCAAAGATAAGCTACCCATAGCTCAAACCGACAGAGCTTAAGTGATCCGCTGCAACAAAGAAGCAACAAAGTGACAAAACTTCTACCAAAGACACAAGTTAATACAGAATATTAAATAGGGTAAACAACTAAACTCCCTGCAAGTTTGAGGATATAATGGTTAAGATATTTCTTATGACTCATGTGACGGCATGCTACAGAATTCAGACCAGGCACGGGTTCAGATATTTCTTATTGTGACTTCATTCAATAAGAGACCTGGTCAATAACTCATTATGTAAAATACTCACACCAGCCGTATACAAATTGTCATAGTTTGTTTATTCTCTTTTTTTGCTAGGTAAGCGAAAGATGTATAAAAAAATGTACATGGTAAAATTGAGCCACAAAGAAAGCTACTTTGATCAGATAGGGAAAGAGAATGGAAGTCGCGACCGGTATGCGTATTCATAAAAAAAAAAAGGAACTCTACAAAAAATTTGATCCCTTTCGATGAAGTTAATTAGTTACCAAGTCAACGCTTTGAGCTGCCATGTTTTGGGGACAGAGCCGCAAATAAGAGGATTTCAAGAGAAGTATATAGTTGTTTATCTAAATATAAATGAGAACTAATTTGTATATAATTTGACTTCTTCAAACTAATATAAAAAAAAAATTCTAACTTTTTGCTCTTACTATATTTTTGAACTATTTTCTGATCTACACAGTTTCATTAATTTTCTTTGTCTAAAACTCTAATGACCCCTTATAATATGTACCTTCACATACTTTATTTTGTTTGATAACAAAACCTCAATTTCAAAGAACATGAAAGAGTGATGGCCGATGAGCGTGTCCTACAACACAGTTCAATTTTGTATTATCCAAGTCCATAATAGCACACATCATCAAGATATATGATTTTAATTATGTATTCATGTTGCAAAAATCCATAATGTTAATTAGTTGACAGATTTTGTGTTCTAACTTCAAATATGAATCAAAAAATGTAACTGATCACTCATCCATAGAACTCTCATTATTACAAATTTTCTCCAAATAATTAGCAAAGCAGCGACGATATTGGATTGAAGTTGAAATCATGAAATCCCTTTTAAGGTTTCAAAACTATTCTTTTATTTATTTCTTAATAATCTAGTGTTTTATTATAATCATTTCGACAACAGAGAACTATCAAAACTCATAGTACATAATCAATGACGTTAGTATCCTAAACCATTAATCCGTGAGCGTGAGCTTAATTCTTGAGGTTGCTTTTCTCAAGTCACCTAAAACCACTTGCTACGTGTCAATCTATCCCGTGGTCTCGACCGTACCCCAAATAACACTTCTTTTTGTCCGACCGCACCCCCCTTTTTCTTATTTTCTCCTATCTTCGCCTCCCAATCGCTCTCTATTCTCGCCTCGATTAAGCCTAAAAATTGCAGGTATTCAATCCTCCAATTTTTCCTCTATTCTCGCCTCGATTCACGGCTCTCTCTCTCTTTTTTCAGTAGGTAAGAGATTTATTCTCGCCTCGATTCAAGCTGCTCTCTCTCTATTTTCAGTAGGTAAGAGATTTAAGTATATTCATTCTCTCTCTCAATTTTCCGTAATCAGTATATTCGTTCTCTCTCTCTCTATTTTCTGGTGGCAAAACGTAAGATTTCAATGTTTCATTCGCGGTTACATTTTTTTTGTGAAAACAAAATAGTGTTAAACTTAGGGCCGCTCTTTATTTATCTCTCGTCCGTCCGGCTTCGCATGCATGAAACGTTGTCGCCGCCCTTGTCCGAAGTTGCCGGGATGTTGTTCAATGGCCATTGGCAAAGACGAGGCTTCGTTGTAAGTTGGATCCTTCCCACTACTTCTATTCCCTCCATCTTCCTCCTACTACACTCACTACTAATTCGATGATTCGACGATGATGATGATATTACCCAACCTGCTACTACAAATATGCCAATTATGGTCTCACTATTGCGGCCCAAGGGCCAAGACAAATTGCTAGAGGAATTTGATGTCCTCTTGATAAGTACACTAGTTTTTCTCTACGTAAACTCACGCTACCAAAATCCGGGGAGGCCAAAGTGTTGGATGATTGGGTTAATGGACAATGATATCTCCAGCTTGAACCGAGCAAGTCACCGGAGAAGAAGGAGATGTTAAAGGATACGCCCACTGCTTCATCGGACTACATTGGCCCCTAATGTCGAGGGATTATAGCAGATTCGCGTGGCGTGGGATTGTTCTTTGGCTCGGCTCCATGATTGAAGGCATTTTGTGGTGTGGCGACTTAACTGCCGATAGGTTGAAGTGGGGAAATGAATTCTTCAGAGGTCTATAGCCCGCTCTACCCGTGATGGAGCTCAGGCCATCCACTTTGAGGAGGATCAAAAGGTCTAGTATATAGATGTGAGCATAAACCCCCGAATCTTCAAAAGCAACACTATATGGTGGCACAACTTATCAATTAACCTCTAAGCATACATAATCGGAAAAAAAAAAGGGTAGAGAATACGATAAAAAAACTAGCTACTTGTATTGATGGAACAGGAGATTTATGGGAAAAAATATTGTTACTTGTATTGATACATTCACTTTTAGAGCTTAAAGTGATCCGCGACAACAAAGAAGCAACAAAGTGACAAAAACTTCTACCAGTTCAAGACACAAGTTAATACGCATATTAAATAGGGTAAACAACTAAACCCCGCAAGTTTGAGGATATAATGGTTAAGATATTTCTTATGACTCATGTGACGGCATGCTACAGAATTCAGACCAGCACGGGGTTCGATCTTTCATTCAATTCAAAATTTATAATATCATATTGATTCAATAAAGTATCCTAAAAATTTTCCGCCGAGAATACATGATGTATTAACAAGTGTAAAGTATCCTTACTAGATTTTTAGCAATAAATAATTGTGTTATGTACTTCACAATATGTATCACCGTCGTAGTCCATTAGTTATTACGTATCATTTGTTTAATTCATCGATCTAAGCGCACTCTTGAGCTGGAGAACTCTTAAGAACATTAAGAAATTTGGAGTATTTGGTAATTTAACGACCGCAAGTGCAAGGTGATAAACATGCAACAGACACAACATTGTGCCCCTCCATAAGCACAACTAGAATTGCTTTTCAGTCTATAATCAAGTTTCATCTCAATGAGATAAACATGCAACTTAATGGCATATTCTTTAGCCTATATATGGACCACCATATTCAGTTAGGAATTTCAGTCTATAAGTCTTCAAACTGTGAAATGGTGTCTTACAACAACGAACATATCAATGCACCGAGCAATTTAAGGAAACCTCTATAAAGTTAAACTTTATATATATTCATTTGTCCTACTTTTTATTCGTTAATCACCATTTAATTGTAAAGCAACACAAGAGGATATCACCAACTAGGAATACAACACAAACAACTAAACTCGCCTTTTATACCAACTTCACACACCAACTATCATGAAAATCATAATCTCTCAACTAATACAATAGTTTTTTCAACTCAAAGCCTACACTCCACAATTCCGTTATTAATACATATATACAGCTTGTTTATCCTTATTCACACACATAAACACACCAACACACATATAAAAAACATATTTGCATTCTGTAATAATAATTACCTCAGCTCACTACCATCCGAAGTTAAAAATTCTCATACTATAATGAGAGCCATGGGTCAATGAGAGCCATGGGTAAAAATTCTCATACTATAATGAGAGCCAAACTATTGAAAAGATTGATATTGAAATAGAATACACGCAAAATTCCTTCAAATTGAAATATAAAGATTTGTTCTTTATATCACAAATCAAAAACAAAAACAAAATACCCAAAATCAAAAAGCAAAGCAATATATCTTACCGACCGAGAAAACCCCAATTCGAAGCAGTTCTACCGGCTCCACAAATCACTGCAAAAGAACACCAAAACCCCCACTTTAAAGTTAAAACAATCAATCAAGAAAAGAAAAAAAAACGATTTCAACTAGGGCAGGAACAAAAAAAACAAATCTTTTGATTTTGTTGTAGTTTCAATGAATTTTCAATTCTTCTCACCTTGAGGTTGAGGGTGGAGGAGAGATAAGCTTTGAAGATGTGGAGAGGATGAGTTTTAGAGATCGATAGAGGAAAGAAGTTTAGATTTAGTTGGAGAGAGACGGCAATCTAGGGTTTTAACATGTTTTTTTTTTTTTTTTTTTAGATTCCTAATTTGGTTATGACTTCCAAATGAACACGAAAACCGAGCTACTGAGCGAAAAATATTTGCAAAGCAAAAAGGATTATTTTCGCCCAAACCAAAGCCCATTTGCAACACCGAAAAACGTCGCAACAAGGGCATACAGTCTATCCCATGAATTAATGCTGACGGCAAGGGGGGTTGCAATAGATATTTAATCTATAGCAAAGACCACACTCGTTGCCAACAATAAACATTTTCAATTTAATTATTTTTCTTATTTTTAAGTGAATTTAAGTGAACAGTTTTGCAAACGCTCAAGACGCCGCTCTAGGTATTTCCCAAAATCAAAATTCTATTAAGACGGATGACCTTTAGCAACGCCACACGGTGTTGTAAAAGATGACTTGTTGCAACAAATTTTAGGCGTGGCGAAAGAGTGCGTTGCAACAGACCCCTTTTGTTGTAGTGTAAGTTTGTGAATGTAAGAGTCTCGGCTTGCCGGCAATAGAAAACAATTTTTTAGGTATGTGTTCTTATTATATGCATATGCTTCATTGAATCCGATTGATTATGTATTTTAGTCAAGATAGGGATGAGGAGTTTATGAAAAATAGTTTAGTCAGGATAAAGGAAAAGTTGTCTCTTGCAAATGATCAAGAATAGAAGTGAAAAGTACAACTAGATTTAATGCATTTTGCTTCAAGCTCTTCAATTTTTACTGGTGCCATGCTATACAAATTGGATATATGTGTTAATGACTCAATTAACTACACAAGTGGAACTTAAGTAGTTTCTTCTACATGCTTAATTTTCCCTTTGTAATTTTTAGTGTTATTCTAATGATTTCTTTGATGCTTTGTTACAGAGAAAAAGTGGTTTTGACGAAGCAAGTTGTAGCAGGGGATAGCATAACGTTGGAACGAAAGGCACTTTGAATTTGGCTTCATACCATTGAATCTTTGTACTTTGTTTAGAGTCTAGAAATCTATGTGTAATAATCGATTGTATACGTGCCCAAAGCTAGCGCATGAAATATTGAATATAGTTGACTAATTCATGGTCATTTTCTGGCAAAGGAGTCTGACTAGGAAAATGGTTTGAAAATTTTTAATCTCAGCTCAAGGAAATTCTTATGTTTTTTTTTAGGATTAATGGTCACAATGTTATGCAGGTGCCAAGAATGATAAAAGATTATCTTTGCGACACTGTCCCACTATAATTAGAAATTGAAGTACTACTAACATTCTAGGACCTTACCTCCAATTTTGTATTTTTATTTTGTACTACTACCATAATTGAATTTATATTATATTAGAACATTAATGTTGCAGGTAGATTATGGCATTCACCGTACAAAGGCATTCATGCCGATTTCTTTTATTATGATCTATTTGTAATGGTCATCTAACTTATTTTGAAAAAGTCCCTAGACATGTATATTGCACATGAAACTACGGGTGTTCATGGGTCGGTTCTTATCGGTTTCGGTTCTGATCTATTTTTAGCAGTTTCCTCGGGTTCGGTTCTTTCGGGTTTTTTCATATATTTTGAAAACCCGGACCCATACCCATTAAATAAGTCGGTTTCGGTTCCTTATCGGGTTATACATTTTTATTGCTAAAATTATTTTTTTAGTTATATAACCGATATAAAAGTTGGTTTACAGGGACTATAACACTTGTCATCGATATTTTTGTCCTCTCAAAGAAGTAATGGTCATAAATTCAATAATAATATTTGAAAGTTATCTAAAAATTTTAAATACATTCTCATACATTATATGTATGTATATATTTTAAATCGAACATATGTATATTATACTATACGTAATGCGTCATATATAAAATAAATACCACATGTACCACAATTGTTAGTTAGCATTGCACGTATTCGTTATCTAATATACATATATGTAATATATCAAGCACGTACACGTTCATGTATTAGTTAATATAGACAGTGCATAAGTTAATTCATAGTACACGACTATACGTATAGAGGTAGACACGTAAATATTATTATTAATATTTATAATACACATATTTAATGTAATATTATAAAATATGCATTTAATAACACACATTCACTATTATGCTAAATGTTATATATATTTAATATAATTTTACACCTAACAAATATAGACTATATATAATACTATATATAATAATAATGTTTGGGTTTGTTTTTATTTAGTGTAATATAATACTAAATTCTATATATCAAAATCAAACTAATTGGTTCCGGTTTCAGTTCGGATACCCATCGGTTTTTTACTATTCGGTTATAATGGATTCGGTTCTTTATCAGGTCGATTCTTGAAAACCCACTTTAAATGGGTATAAATGGTTCCGATTTCGGTTCGGATAATTGGATACCCATACACATCCCTACATGAAACTGCCCGTTCAAATTATTTTATTTTTTTTTTTTTTAACAATGCATTCACATTGACCAAGTCACCCAAATTCAATAATAAATAAATTCACGTGCAACGCATGTGCACAAATCTAGTATGTATTTATTGCTCGTTTGGTTCACGAAAAAGTGGGGTAAAGAAAGTGGTTTATAGGAATTTGAATACTCAAATGTGTTTGGCAACCTGAGTAAAATTGAAAAGTGGAAAATAAATTTTCGAGGCATGTAGAAATAGAAGAAACCAACTTACTTAAAAATAAAATGGAAGTTGTTTTCTTTTCTTATCTTCTCTCTTGATTGAGAAATGTTACGGCATAATATCTTCAGATTTAAACCTCCACCCATCTCTACAAAGCAGTAATTTTCGTTGCTAATTGTTAGATCCTTACATGTGTTACTACGATTTTCCGCCAATTCCACCAATCGGCGACAAACTTAACCCAGAAAGAGAAAGAACAAAAATTTTGGGGTTTTGAAGAGTGATGTAGTGTTATATGAGGTTTGATCCTGGGGTTTGCACTGATCCACTTTTTGAGAGTTTTGCTATAGCGCTTTGCGAGGTTTCGTTGAAGGCTCTGGCGTAGGAGACAGAGAAATCGTTTTCTTTTTGAACCAAACATAAAAAAAAAAAAAAACATAAAATATGTTCAGGGCAAAGTGAAATCCAGGAACAAAGCTGTCAATATCTTGATGATATTTTTCGAAATGCCGAGATCTCAAGGACTGGCATTTTAGTTGGACGAAGTTTTGAACTCGGGGGACGCCTACACCCTTAGCCATCTGTACATTTTATATGGATGGATAAGGTCAATTGTTCTTCAACTATCTATATATACAGATATATTGAGACTTGAGGCCATTCAGTATTTCAGTCTTCACAAATCACAAGTCATACAATCCAATTTTCCCCTCATTCCTCTTCTTACTCTTCTCTTCCAAATGGAGATTTCTTGCCATTTGAATCCAAAACAAGTTCTAATATTTCCTACTAGAAAATCTATGCAAAGAACTTCTAAGACCAACAATATGATCTCTTGTAGAGCTAACACTTTGCAAAGGGAAAGAGTGAGCAGAAACTTGTACAAAGTTTTGTCTCTTGAATCAGATAAAGTTAGTTTTGATGAAATAAAGGCGGCGTATAGGAACATGGCTCGTCGATACCATCCTGATGTTGTACCTGTTTCAAGAAAAGAAGAATCAACAAAATGTTTGTAGAGCTTCAACAAGCTTATGAAACACTATCTGACCCAATTTTGCGACAAAGGTATGATTATGAACTGGGAATGAGGTACTTACCTGGGAGTAGAGTCAAAGGGATGAGAAGTGAAGAATGGAGAACAAATTTCTATAAGGAAGTGTGGGAAAATCAACTTAGAGGTTTAGAAATAAGGTCTTGTAATCGAAAGGGCAGGAAGAGAAGGTCATGATACAGTGCACCTTTTAAATTTTACATGTATAATTGCATAGACTTTCTCTAGTAGAATAGCTGATATCATTGAAGAATTAGTTAGAAAAAGAGTGTTTTGGTTTTCTTACACATATTTACTTTAACTCAGAAAATCAAGAACACGTAAGATATATAAAGAGTAATTATAGTCTTAGTACAAAATATCGCGATATTTGTCGGTATCTATTCAGATTTCAAAAAAAGATATATAAATATCACGATATGTTCAGAGATATATAGGACTGTAAATATTGATAATATTTTGATGATATTTACTATATTTATGAATATTTTATGATATTTAGGGATATTTGGCGATATTTTGTATTATGTAATAATTTTATTTAATATTTATCATTATATTTTAAATAAATATAAATAATGTATCATGATATATCAATAAATATCTATAATATTTACGATATTTGTCGATATTTTAGATATATCAACGATATTTGCATGTAAAACAATATCAAATATCCTCAAAGAGGGGGATATATCCACGATACATATCCAAAAATTGAATATCGATAAATATCCATATCCTGATATTTTGTATTATGTTTATACTTATCTAAAATATTTTAAAATCTTACAGTCCTGCAATAGTGTTTTAATATTTTTTTTATGTATTTCTCAATCACTTTTCTATTTTTTATGACGTTTTTGCTCATATACCTTCTGGTTATTTACTTAATGTAACATTACTCTATTCTAAGACTTATTAGTCTGCAAATTTGCAATCGTGCGTGTAGCACGTGCCTTTTGCTAGTTACTTATAAAGAGCATTGGCAAGCTAGCCGAAGAAGCTGTCTGGCGGTAACAAGAGCTAATTGTTTGACGCATCTCATGTTACCCAAATAGAGCTGTTTGAGCCACAAAAAACTTTGAACAAAAGTACATAAGACAATAACAAATTAACAACAAAACTCCATATGCTACCCTGTTCCGTTTTGTTTTAGAGAGAGATAGACCGTACCACTAATAAAGTAAGAGGAAGAGACCCTACGTACCACTAAAATATTGTATACGAATGTAAAGTACTGGCCGTTTTTGTTTTTGGAGATAAAAAATATGGTGGGCATTCGGCCAAAATCATACACACATATGATTACCACACCCATTTTTTCTAATAAATATAATAACCTCTACTACTTACAAGGGGGCGTGGGAGAGTGAGCCGATTGAGCGGTAATTATTGACACGTGTCTAATGTTAGCCATATTAGTCAGAATTTTGATTTTTTGTGGGACAAAAAATTGTTCTGTTCTATTTTTCGGTTCTAAGTGTCTGACTGTCTTAATATTTATTTTTTGCTTGGGTCTACCACTAAACCATCATAAAAGTAAAGTAAGATTAGACAGTCAAATAAATGTAAGTCACGTGCAAAACACGTGAATAATTTCTATTAAATATTAATGAGGCTTGCCCCCTCCGTAGCGACTCAAAATCCCAAGCTAGCCAAACCCTTTTATAGACTCAAAAGTAAAGTTGATTGTGACTAGGGCTGTCAATGGATCGGTTTGGGTTGGACTCTAAAAAATCCGAACCTTAACCGATAAAAAAATTGGGAACTTGAAATTGAACCTATAAAATATATTGCAAATCGAAATCGAACCGAACCGAACCGATATATTACAAACCGAAACAGAACTGAAAACTATAAAAATCAATTAAATCCTAAATTAAATTGATTAATTTCAGCCACACAATTGATAAACATATACATACAAAACTAATCATAAATATTACTAAAATGTCATATTTTCGGTTTGGGTTCATATCGGTTCAGTAGAGGGCAAACCCAAAACCAAACCAATATCTTATTGGTTCGGCTCGGTTCGGTAGAAGGCAAACCAAATTACTAAAATCCAAACCATTTTTTATCAGTTTGGTTCGGATCGGTTATTGGGTTATTGAAACCCATTGGCAGCCCTAATTGTGCCACTTAAAATTGAAATACGTAAACTTATTTATCACCTTTGAGTATTGCTTAACACTAGATGGATGAGTCCACTAACACGAAGCGCCTAGTTGATTGATTTTATCTAATGCATATATTTAGTAATTACGTTGTTGTGGTGTTCAAGCTTGAGATTTTGGGACATAAGGGACGGGTGTCGAATTTTGGCAAGTTAGGATGTGGTCGTCGTAGAAACTAGCTAGCTAGTTTTGTAAAACCTAAATAGTACAAATGCTACAACCAGTTTAATTGCTTTCTATATCTCTATCTATTTCAATGATTTTATCAACAAGGAAGCTTCTAACCCACTTGATTTTGCCCCAAACTAAGGCCGGTCATCGAGCTGAGCTGTGTCACAAGTAACTTGAGCTCGGCTCGTCGAAAGCTTGACTCAAATTCGTTTGCACAAAAGTATGAGTCAAGTTTGAACTTAATTTAAAGCTCGTTCTAGACGGCAAGTAACTTCGAGTAGCTTGTTTGTAAGCTACTTGTTTTATAAGCCCATACCAAGTATATAATTTATAATTTATACCCATTTTAATGGTATATATATACTAATACACTAGCACATGTCTACGCCACATGTGCGGTCAGTGGCAATATCGTAGTTGTTTACAAAACTGATGGCAAGGTGATAAATCACATGTGCGATCAGCTGGTTTGGGCAGGGCAGCCACAAAAATCCAATTTTCAGTCAATGGCAATCTCATAGTTGTTTGAAAAAATGATGACAATGTGCTAAAATGCATGAGAGAGAAACGTCTGAATTTCACTGTAGAAATTGACGATTTTACCTCCTTCACCTATACTATTACATAATACCCTTTTGACCTTAATCGTAATAATTGAACCTATATAAAGGTATAACCGGAAAGATCTACTGTTCACCGAGCCATTCTCTTTAAAGAAGTTATTTATTTATTTATTTTATTATTATTATTATTTTTTTGAGTTTGAGTTTGAATTCAAGTTCAAACGAGCATAACTAAGCATGAGCTTAAACCCAAGCTCACCGTGCAAAACAAGTCAAGATCGAGCTATTAGTACAACGGGGTGAGTCAAGTTTGATCCCCATATTAAATTAAAAGTTGTGTTCGAGTCGAGCCTCTACATGTGGCCAGGTGCGAGTCAAGCTTGAGCATGGCAAAACTCGACTCGGATGCTCGATGACCAGCCCTACCCCAACCCACTTGACCACAAGTTAAACCGAATGTAAAATCACAATGACTACTTAACCGAAAAAATATTCTAAACTCTATCAAAAGAAAATGATAGATTGATGGAGTTACTGTGACTTGTGGATGTCTTCGATATAGGTAAAGATATTTACCATGAAAAACCCTAACCGACAGTTAGATCTTAACTATTAATCTACTATACATATTAATTTATTATACATGAGGGCCTCACTTGCCATAGTAAAATGATTCCTATACTTGGGTCCAATCTACTCCCTAAAAGTTTAGATATATCTTTTTGGAAGAGCACATAATAATGATAATAATAATCAGACTACTATAAAAAAATGTTTAACTCAGTACTCAATAGTAATTTTTTTTTTTTGTTTTTTGCCTTTCTATTTTGACTCCAAATTAGCTCTTTGCCCTCTTTTGAATAAAAATTACAAGTACTTTTGTAATAGTATGTAACTTACGTAATTGAAACGTTTGGCGAAACTTTGGTGCTAGAGTGCTATTGCTTAGAGCATCATCAACGCGTTGCTATAATCGATTTCTAATGTAACAGTTGACAATTTATTTGGCAATTTTCATCACCAACGCGCTGTCAAAACATCGTGTTTATTTTAACAATTGTCAAATCCAAACCAAATTCATTAGAAGTATAGAAATGACTTGTATGGGACAAGTTGTCCCGTCCAAGAGTGGGACGGGACAAGTTTTGCCGTCCAACATTTTTTTTTTTTTTTAATAAAAAATTCAAATGGCTCGATTTTGTACCGTTGGGCCTGAACGGATATATTTAGCTCTATTGGCCTTGTGGCCTATATATATTGTTTCACTACGTCACTTATTTTTCACCAATTCACTCATCTTTCTTATTTCATTAAATGGATTACCAATTCACTAATTTTCTCTCACCAATTTACAAAATATGGAGAGCGTCAACCTCGTCCAAGACGTAATTTGGAATTCATCCCTGCTGAAGATGAATTATTGTGTCGAGCACATATAGTTGCACTTGAAGGAATAGAGCGTAATATTGCATTATCAAATTATGGACCTAGGCGAGTTATTTGGGATACAACTTGTGAAATATTCAGACAGAACGACAATCGTAGAGGTATAACCAATAAAGTCTTATTAGAACGATTTGAGAGGATTTGCAAAAATTGTAAGAAATATCTTACCTTGCAGCGTGCACTTAGGATTGTTAGTGCTTTCAATAGCGATGAAGAGCGAAAAACTGCGGCGAAACATATATGTTTCTAGAAATTAAAGGAGTTGAATTTGTTCATGAACGTTGTTTGGATATTCTTGGACATGTACTTGAGTGGTATTAGATTATGTTTCAGCGTACTAATTTATTTACGTTTTATGTTGTAATCTGTTTTTATCGTTTACGTGTTTATGTTTTTTTTTAAAATAAAATAGTATTTTGTTTTAATGAAAGTATATTTTATTGAAAAAATGTGTTTGTTTATAAGTTGAAATTAAAAACAAATCAACTCAACTAGAAATGAAAAACATTACAATTTAATTTGAAATAAAAAACATTACAATTTAATTTGAAATAAAAATACAAAACATCTTATAAAATTCTACGGAATTAAAAACACATGCAAAACAATTAAAGAGAATACACTACGAAATTAAACGACGTACAAATATTATATATCCTATTCTTCAATTCTAAAAGGTACGACTTGTTTCTCCACCACACATTGAAGGATTGCATTGATCGCACAAGCCACACCTAGGGCAGAAATCTACTACTTGCAAAAATGACATACATGTATGTCAACCTTTCTTGAATGATAGATGTTAATATTTGAGGGACAATCATCAACATCATACTTTAGAAGTTTGTCTTCCAATGTTCCATCATCATTGCTAGCTACGACTACTATCATCATGTTGTTGCATCCATTCAGGTTTTGGGTATTTGATGTTAATGCATGGACATGAAGTAGCGTAATGACCAACTTCCTTACACCACTGACAAATCTTAGGTGTAGAAATGTGGACAATATTTGATCCGCCCATATTGGTAGTTGAAGTTGAGATAGAAATTGAAGTTGAGAAAGATTAGAGAATGAAAATGAGAAGCTGAAGTGAGGAATGAAAATGAGAAGCTGAAGTGAGGAATGAAAATGACTTTGAATATATAGGCAAAGGCCCAACGAATAGAAATATATCCGTTGAGAATAAATTCCAACGGATACAAATATATCCATTGGGAATAATGCCAACGGATATAAATTGATCCCCCTTGGGAATAATGCCATTGGATATAAATTGATCCCCCCTTGGGAATAATGCCAACAGATATAAATTGATCCATTTGTTTTAGTGTATTTTTCCTTTATCATGCAATACAGTTTTGGCTTGGAGGCCCATGGGCTTATTAGTCACGTTCACATGGGCTTAATTGTTCACATGAGAATTTCTTTGTCTACATAACAAAAAGAATGTATAGATTCTAAACTTGCCATAATAATTAAAACAATGTAATAATTAATTTAATGCATAAACAAATTTGGACATAACCTTCTTTGTTTAATCAACATAATTCATATACCTAAACCTGTTAAGATTCTCAAAAACCTGTTCAAACCCTAAAAAACAACAACAACAATTAACAACGACAACAACAATGACATCACTAAATTATTACAAAATAGTGCAATATAGCACTATGGAGCACTGCCCTGACTGCTCTAGCCACTCCCTCTCCTTTTTTGCCCTCTCTTATTAGGAGCACTGTTTTGTTGCATGATATCGGTAACTAATCTCTGAAACATCAACACAATGCAATTAAAATCTAAAACTGGATATATAAAAAAAAAATATTTGAAAATGTAAAACATATAATAAAATTACCAAGGCTACCAATTCGTTTGTCATCTCATCCATCCTATGCTCAGCGTTTGCTCTTTGCGTTCGTTCTTCATCTAAATAGCCATAATATTGTTGAGTGTGCTCAATTAAACTAGCTCGAAGCCCCTGGTTGATTTGCATTTCATCTGATAATCGTGCACGCACTGTTTTCTGCATTGTGTCAATATTATATCTAAGTAAAATATACATAGTGTGTTTAAATTAACATAATGAAATATAAATATAAATATACCTCATTAAACTGTTGTAAGTCAGGTACAAGCACCGAACGCTCTAATTGAAATGTGCTCTCCATTCCCTGAGAACTAACAACGCGGTATGACCATGGGTCGTATGGATCACTAGGTGGGGGTGTATAACCATAATAGACTCCAGATGTTCTTGTGGAACTTGCAGGTTCTGGGAATTCGACGTCTCGTCTAATACTCTAACTAGTTGCGAAATCCATATTTGCACCTCTATAAAATAGACCCGCAGATAGGCTTCCCTTAGAAACTTTCCGCCAATAAGTGTCATAATCAAGACTGGAGTTCATATCAACATAATCAGTAAAACACGGCTACACACTCTTAACACGATACCATTCAATCAAATTCTCTGATACATCCATAGCATGCATATCTGTGTGTGGGGGAGCAGGAATATATCTATCCAATGGTCTGCATAGTCACCCTATCTCCAAGGAACCAAGCACGTATATCAGGGGCATGCAATATGAATCTTTTTAATGACATTAGAGTACTATGCTGATAAATATGCATATTCTCAAATTGAGAACCTTGCCACGGACTCCAAACAATAGATCTCACACTTTTCGACATAGGAATATCATCAATAAGAAAATCAGTCATTAGCGAAACCAAAGTTTGTCCCTATTTAATTGTATGAGTGTCAGAGACAATGTTGTAAACGCTAAGGTAACTTTTCCATTCTGCGACTCGATCTGTAGATGTTGCGAAAAAACTTGCGCAGCGGATATTCGACAAGTATAAACTTTGACTATTCCTTCTTTGAAATAAGCTTAAGACGTCTGACAGCATGAAACAAGGCCAGTGTAATATTTTCAATACAAGAATGCCTCGAGACATATGACGGACATTATCCGCAACAGATGACGAAGAATCGTCAGAGGCAATAACTTCGTCTTTGAATAATTTGGCATCGGTGGAACGGTAGCGGGTCGTATCTGTCGGATGTTGAAAAGGAATAGGAGGGAGTAGTTCGATACCGCCAGGTTGACCTGGAACCGCACATTCGCGATGATCGTCAGTAAGTGCATCGAGAACTTAGGCTCGTCGAGTATTCGTCATAACTTTTGTAGAACGTGATCGTCGGTTTTGCATAAGAACCGCAGACGGTGCACAATAGACCTCATCCCTTAATCTAGCATGACCATCTGCAACCCATCCCTATGAGCGAGGCCATATAAGTCCTTATTCCAATCCTATTTCAGTATAGGGTTTAAGCAAGCCAAATACTCATACCACCAGTACTGAAATAATCAAATGAAAGTGTATCTAATTTAAATTATATAATAGTTAACTAACAAAATAAAAGCTTATATCTTAAAAGTTAAATCCTATTGAATTACCTGTAGTATCCAAGTAATTCCGTTGCATTGCTTCCTCATTTCATTTGTTTGTACAAACAAATCAAACCCTGTATATAGATGTGCCATGAAAGCACCTCCCCAGTCAAAATCTTCCAAGTTATCAAGGTCTACCAAAGACGCTAACCAACAAGCCCGAATCCCAGATTTTCCTATTGTAAAACCTACTTGGCCCAAAAAATATAACAAAAAAATCCTGATAAACTTATCTTCCTCTGCAGAGTTTGGGTCCAAATATAAAAGGTCAACTTCATGTTATAAACAATATTCATAATCTAATCGGTGCATGAATATTTCTCTGATGGGCAAGTTCAAAATGTATCTGCCATCCATATTTCGTGGAACAAGTCTACCTTCAAAATCAAACAACAAAGGCAGTAGAGTCTTCAACATTTCAAAATAATCTTCGATACTTGAATCAAATAAAACTGGCTTCTTCTCGCTCACACTTAAACCCGTTATCATTGTAAAGTCAAGTGGTGTGATACCAATCTCACCACATGGAAGGTGAAAAGTGTGAGAGGTGTGCCACCATCATTCCGCCAACGCAAATATCAGTGGACGATTAGTCCGAATGCTCATACACGATATCAGTAGACCAAAAGGTGTTTCCAAAATTCGAGCTCTTATGTGCTCCATTTCGTCCCCTCTTTCCACTAGGTGTAAGGGTGTAATACGGGGTGAGGTGGGTCAACCGCGGGTCAAATAGTGATGGGTCGAGGTGGGTCTAGGGGATACAAATCCACTGGTCCCCGATGGGCTGGGGCATGGCGGGTTGAAGTGTTATGTCTTAGTACCATCACCCGGCCTGTCAAGTCATCTTACGGGGCAGGTTTTGGGCGGGTCATCCGGGTCAGGTGGAAATTATCATTTTAACCCAATTTCACCAAAAAAAAACTTTCAAATTCTGCAAGTAATATATTTCCAATTCACAACATAGAGAGAAAAAATGGAATCAATCAATGAAAACTAAACAAAAATAAAAAAAACTTGAACTTGAACCCAAAATCATATCAACAAATTTGAAACTTCTTTCTTGTGATTTACCATTTGTAAATTGATTATTTTCCATAGCATGATAAAAGGAGCGAAGATCTATGGTACAAAACAATAAAATATAAACTAAACGAATTTGAAATTAATGAATAATTTATCTTCTCCAAAATTCGAAAGTTGAATTTGAACTTTTAATATTTACCCAATGTTCAAACTTGAATATTTGAAATTGATGTTGAACTCATAAGTTTGTGTTCATATCTCCCAAATTTCTACAAAAGTTAAAAGAAAATATAAACAAAATACAAAAATATTAGACTTAAATCTTGAAATTGTCGGTCAACGGGGTTGGGTCAACGGCTTTTGACACGGTGTGGGTCGGGCGGCTTGATAGGTCGGGTTTGAACATAAAACCTACATATATAGCCCGACCGAGTAAAAATGGTGGCGGGGCTGGGCGGGTCTGTTTTCGGGTCGATACGGGTTTGGGTAGCGGGTGAAGACTGGGTGCCCTATCGGATGATGGGTCAACAGTTTTTTTTACACTCCTAACTGGGTGACTCTAGAAGTCTTTAATGCTTGGTATTGTGCATATCCATTTCGTCGAACTCATTTTCTACATGTTGAGGCATTTAATCAAACAGTTAGTATACGATAAATTCTAAACACGATTTTAAACCAAAATCAATTGAACAACATTCATAAACTCATACTTACTCCGTTAGTATTATATAAACACGAAACATGCTTGTTTGGATCGGGAGCCAACGTCGGATGATCAACAATACTCAATCTCCATAGAAAATTGAAATTATTTTCCAGTACGAGTTCACCCTCATTTTCCCGAGGATTTGAACTCCTCGACCCACGCAGAATACTCTTCTTACGTCCAGCTCGACGAAATTGATCCATTGCAAAAAACATAAACAAATTTGGTTAAAAAAGGAATATTTATTTGGTGATTGAAGGGAGTGGAGAATTTGAAATGGGATGATGACAACCTGAAATGGAATGAGTACTGGAAGTCTCGAAGTGGAGAACGAATTGGATTCCACTGGCACGGGACAAGTTTACCCGTGCCAAATAAAAAAAGTTTTGCACAGGACAAGTTGTGCCGTCGAGAAAACGAAATCAAATTTTCAGATTTTTCGTGCTGGTACTTAACTTTGATTTGGTAATTTTATTCGCTAAAAAATGCTGACGTGTAACAACAAAATTTAGAAATGTGTTGATGATGCTCTTAAGATAAGTTCTAGTTTCATCGATAGTAATTCACAGACACCAATAATATCAATGTGTTTCCAATTAGACACTTGTCAGTAACTCAATGCAAAATGTTATTGACATTATCCCACTAATTATTGATAAAATGTGTTGTGTTGCTATTTGGTGCCTAATTAGAAACACATTGACATTATTAATTGGAAAATTATCCTTCATCGATTGCACATTACTAAGAGCATCTTTAGGAGAGATACTTTCCTAGCATCAAACACCAAATTTCCAGGAGAGTCACATGTTGATAAAAACACCAAAAAAATACCAAACCAAATACCAAATCGGCCAAAATTTGGTTCCAGCTTTGGTGCTATATCAAATCTCTCTTGCGGTGTTGGAAAAACCGCACGATTTTTCTAACACCGCATGTGCTTGGGTTGCTAAGTGGGCTTCTATGGCGCGGTTTTGCCAACACCGCCTGGGCTTGGCCTTCTATTTGTGCGGTTTTGCCAACACCGCGTGCATTTTTTCTAAAAATTAGGAAATGTGCAAATGAAGAAATTAAGAATTGTGCAGTTGAAGAAATTAGGAATTGTGCAATTGTATCTAAAAATGATAAAAATGATTATGATTATGTATCCAAAATGATAAAAATGATCCAAAACCTATGATTATGATTATGTATCCAAAACGATAAAAATGATCCAAAATCTATGATTATGACCCAATATCCAAAATGATCTAAAACCTATCATATTACATAAAATTTATTTAGCTATCTTCTTATGCATGCCCCTTACCACTCGATGCCTCTCCTCTCTCTATTTGGATGTTCTGAAGCTCCTCTAAGTTCCTAACCTGAGAACCAAGATCTTCTCTGTCTGCATGAAGGTTAACTACCTCAGCCTAAAGTTCCTCATATCCCTAATGTTGTTGCGTGTACACCTGCTGAATACTCTCATACACTTTTCGAGTCTCGTCATACGCACGTTGGGATTGCTGATATGTTTGAGAATATGTCTCCTCTCTTTCTTGGCTATAATGATACACGGCAATCCTCATCATATCCCATCAAACATACAAATCTGGTTCTCATATCTTTCCCGAACCTCAGCCTGAAAATCCAAGAAAATATAGTGTGAGTACATATTATATATATAATGAATAAGATAAATAAAACAACTAAACTCACCATGGTATACTGATCAATCTGCTGCTCTAACTCATGGCAACGAGCACGAGGCACCTCAGGAATGGAAATGTAAGTAGCCTCCCCATCAGGTCCACACATGGCAAACATCTGAGGATTACTGGCTGACACAGGAGCTGGATGATATGCATTCAGAGGTTGTGGGTTGTAAACAAGCTGTGGCGGATGAGGAATACATAGCTCACATCTCATCCCTTCTAGGCCCACAAACTTGAAGTTGCTAGCCTGACTAACAGGGGGCAACAATGGATCCATGGAGACATGGTTCCACCATCTATAATACTGATCAGCAGTCTGCTCAACAACAAAAGAAGACACATCTGGCCAAGGACCACAACTGGCATGAACTTCATGAACTTGAGTTATACTCCGACTTAGCATCACTAATATCTGGTATGGGAGCACATGGAACTCCATAACATCCATTCATTTGTCTCCAACATCTGTCGCCACAGTACCAAACCTTACAGTCACGTGCGGCAAAAACAACTCTGTGACGTGACAAAACACAAGCATGCTATACAACTGGATTGTCAAAGGCAGTAGACAAACTGCAAGGTCTCCATTTAATAGATGACAATGATCTAATATCAATCTGAGCAGAGCCATACAGACATTATTTCTAATATGTCCCCATTACGAGTCAAGTGAGGCCCTGATCAACTAGCAAATCTAGGGCGAGTATCAGCAATCATGTCTATGTTAGAACAAAGACAACGAAAGTACTCATAAAACCAAATCTCTAAAAGTCCTGTGAATCCTGCAATCTGAGGACTTATACTTCGGAATGTCTGTGAAGATTTATCTAACACCGATATCAATGTGGCATATACTGAGCTACCAAGGTCATAATCTCTCATATTATGCAAATTAGAAACACAAGCATAATATTCGAGTAGTACCGTAGAATAACCATTTGGAAACAGAACATGTCCAATAAAAAATATAAAAAAAGTCCTAACATACACATCAACACCTTCACTACCAGGTAGAACAGTCAAAGCTAACTCCGCTCATGTATCAGGATCCAAGAGGGGTTCCATATATGCAGTATTAATATGAGATAGCTTAATACCAGAAGAATTATAAGCATCTGCATCCAAGCGAGGAGAAATCACAAGCATATTAATAAAAGTAAAAAGTTATAGTTTACTCCTACTTAACTAATTAAACTAAAACACAAGTAAAACATACTAATTTACTCTAAACTATCAAAGTTCTACTCTCATGAATCATGAAATATATGGAGTGGAGAATTCGTTCCACTCCTAGTCCTTTAAACGTCAGTTTTTGCTAGTTTAATCGATATTAACAAAACGAATGAGAGTAATGAATTGAATTATACTAATATGGATTTTGCACTTAGTTAGAGATGTTTAACTTATACTATAATAATTGAATATTAAAATGTGAATATGGAGAAGGAATTAGGGGGGATTGAATCTACTTGATGTACTCCTAATATGCTAGTGTAGATTATTGTAATCCTAATCAAATAAGATTAAATGTTCGATCCCTAATTACTCATGACAATCTTTGCCAACTAATAATTAGCATGTGAGGAAGTTCAATCCATTCTCATGGAGAATTAGCTATCCTACTAGAGTGAAACTCTTAAAAGCAATAATCATAACTAACACATCAAGTCTTCATCAAACTTCATCAAAACCCTCTAATGGAGGTTTAGCTAGAAGTCATTAGACTATCACAAACATATAAATAAGAAGAAAATATAATGAAGAACAAACTTTCTTTTATTAATCTAATGAATACTGAAGAACAATAAATAACTTAAGTTTAAACTAATAACTAAGTCTAAGTTCTAACTATCTATCTCTAATTAATTATATCTATCTAAGTCTAAGTATATCTAAGTATATCTAAGTATATTGAGAGTTATGCCTTAGTCCTTTTTATATAAGAGTGGCTAGGTCTACATTTTCGTGCATGGGCTTTGGAGCCATGTTTTGGGCCTTTAAATCAAGCCCAAAACCTAATTACATAAGTCCAAACAAGGTTTCTCTATTGAAAATTACTGTAACAGTCTTTTCATCCACTTATACTCCTCTGATTGGATTGAGGCTTAGACCGTTAGAAATCTCTTTTCGAGACGGTCGTTTTGACATATAATAGGCCCAATTCTGAGGTCTACGTCCAAAGATACGACCTGTGGAAGTTCTGTTGACTTTTCTGCTATATTTCTGTCCGCGTTGACTTTGACTTTTCAGTTTTGACCGAGCTTTACAAAGACTTTTTCACCTTGAATCTTGGCCTTTAATCCTAGAATTTCTTAGCAACCAACCTTTGCTCCTTTATCTCACAAAAGTGACATGTTTCTTCACATATTTGACTCCAATGCCTAAAATACATAAACGCACGTAAACAATACTAACTCATATTTATTATACACATAATTGGTCTAAATGTAATGATATTAAGGGGTTAAAACTACAGTTTTGGGCTCTTATCAAACCACCCCCAAACAACATTTTGCTTGTCCTCAAGCTAATATGATAAATTAATATAAGTGACCAAAAATAGAGTTCTAACTAATTTCTTTTCGCTGAGTGCGATTGCATTGACCATATGCAACAAGGCCTTAAACCACTAGGAATTCCATAGTGGATGAGTTATAGCCCCATGAGAGTTTTTCAGCGAAGGTACTCACAAACTTCATCTATACTACAATGACTAAGAATTAAAATTACTGTTTCCTACTTTATTCTCAGATATCTATACATTTCACTAGCAATGAATACAGAATAATCAAGTCAAAATCTAAGCTAATACGTGCATAATAATCAATCATTTAAAATAAACATATATATAATGAACTATGATATGAAATGCAATAACAGGCCCGTTTATGAAACTTTGGAATAGCGTCCTTAAGTAGGTCCTCACATATACGTCAAGACAAAAGCCACTATGATTTTTCCACTCAAGTTTCGCTCACTCCAGTGCGCAGTGGGCACACTTTACCTTACAATCTCAGTGACACACAAGGAAGCCGAAGTTGATCAAACACATCTGCCACTTACTATCACACTAACCTATTCCTAATTAAGCTAGATGTCTTTATTAGGTGTTGTGGGGATTAGGTTATGGTTTAAGAATGAAGAAAATGGATATTTAAAAAGGACAAGTCTGAGATAATAGAGTCTTCATATTACGTAACTAGAGAAAAGTTTGTTCTTACTTTACTTTTACACTTTGTTTCCATTCTTAGCCAGTTTTGTTTTTTCTTTTGTTTTGGCTTTTGACTCATTTGATTATATTTTTGGAGTTCTAACTTTTTTATTTTTTTTTTCTTTGGATGGAAACTTTCTTTTCTTATTTGAAGCAACTAACAAATTCTTAGTTTCGAAGGTCTTTCTCTTTCCTATTCTTCATTTCATCTCTATTCTCAGACTCATTCAAAAATGGGTAGGCTGATTTTTATTTTTATTTTGTTTTGTAAAAGGGTAAAGGATTTGCGGTTTATGAAAGGCTAAATAAAGGTCTCAGAGGGGCGACTAGGGGAAATAATTTCATATAGGTTTAAATTTCTGACTATATCGATCCAAAGAGGGCCTAAATTCTCGCTTAGGATATGGTATAGTGATCAAGCAAGTGGACGTGTGATTTCTCTATTTGGAATTTACTTCTCCCTTGTGTCATTTCTCAAATATTTCACTCATATAAGGCTTTAGGCTATATTCTCACAGGATTTGTAAAATAAGTGCTCTAGCTTAGATTTCAGAAACTTACTGCCAAATAATCATAGATACTCATGCAATATATTTATAAAAAGATGCAATGATTATTACATACATATTAACCTAAATTTCTAAAGACTATTCTAATATAAGAGCTAACGTGAAATATCTAGACTATTATCATCATAGAGAAAGAAACAATACCATTAGTTCCTAAGTGTATAACATAAACTGTTTATTATTATTTTTTTACTTTTTTTTACTAGAAAACAAGTGCATATTATACATGTATTATCCTAATATGTGCCTTAAATTACGCGTGTTTCTATGCCACCCCCAAACAAGAACATGCTTTGTCCTCAAAGTATTAAAATAAAAAGGGTAGGAAATACCATGGAAACACGTGAAAATTGAAGAACACATGCAAAACAAATTTAAAACATATTAATATAGATAAATAAAAACATACGTAACTCTATATGAGTTCCACCCGTTATGGGGTTAACAAGAATTAACTTGCTTGGGACATAAGCATACACGAACAAAAATTAAAAAACTTACCTCGTCATCCTCCTCCTTAATAAAGAATTGAGGTTCCTTGGCATCCTAACACGTCATGATAATTTGCTAGGCCTCACACCATTTATCATCTACAATTGTTAACCGGTCAAGCGCCACTTGGTCGGATGGGGTGTAAGGGGCAACCTAATTAGGTTGTAGCCTCCACCCTGGCCAAGTCATTGCACGGAATGAGCGTATAATATAGTTGGTGGGTCGCATAGTGTCAACCCCAACCCAATCCGTGAAACGGACACAAAAATCCAGAAAGAAACATAACATTATTCGACAAACTAAGATAGGCATAAGAAGATACTTATGCCTCATACTGTGCGCTCGTGCTAAACTAGAAACTAAGGTCCGGGGAAGGTCATAGAGCATATGTCCCATGGCTAAAGCAAGGAAGACCTTGTAAGTGGCATCATTCACAGAAGAAAAACGCCATTCCCTTAATATGTTTAGCATGATAAAAAAATATCACCGTGCCCACGTTAAGGGACAAGCTACCAAGGGTTACGTTATATTGCCCTTGATCCTCTATACGGAAGATTCCTGCCCCATAAGCCTCATGCAAAAACTCATAGGTGTATACATACATATTATCTACCCAATATCCCCATGGGGTCTTGAATTTCAGCAGGCATTGACAGTCCAAAGGGCAAACGCTAATAAGAACTTGGTTATATCCATTGTCTCATCCTCAATGGTGACGGAGAACACATGCTCTCCATCCGGTCTTTCAAAGAACGTACAATACTCATAAAAATAAGTTGTAAGTGTAGGAGAATATAGTTCATCAGGGCTTACTATTAGAGGATGCCATCCTACCTGTATAATCACGTTGTGGAACAAAGATCCATACGTGTCACTCGCGAATAAATCTTCGAATGACATCTCCGATATGATCTGAGGAGACTTCATATCACACAACATGCTCTAGAACTGCTGGAAGCAACCTCAGAAGAACTTACAAAAAATCAGAGCTGGAAGTGGCTGTGGAGGTGAAGGGCGCGGGATCGCTCAACTTTGTCAGTGGGTGGGCGCGAGCACGCTCTTGCCTTGCTCGATGTCTAGTGATTTTAGGGCGCGTGCGCTCTGAGTATAAGCAAAAGAGAGGGCTTGCGCGCTCCAAGTATGATGAGTGCTATGAAGTGAAAATTCAAAGGCAAAGTGAGAGATGCAAAGTGAGAGGTGTGATGTGAAGTTGAGAGTGCACCAAGGATTTATAGAGAACTAGTTTCTAAGTTCCACAAGCTTCCCAACTTGCTAAGACAACATGATGGAAAAATATATTTCTAAAACCAAAATAGAACTAGACAAAATGCATGCTCCTAAACCAAACCAATAACTTTTTGGTTGGAATTAAAATAGCAATCATCTAGTTATGACTCCTTGAGGTTGCACCAAACAACACTTGCTAATTCTAGCGACACCAATTTAGCAACATTCTCACATATTTCAATTATTATCAAGCATACAATAATAATTCGACAAAAAATACGTAGATATGATTATAGGTATTTCTAAATAAATAATTCCACCCCCAAAAAAGTTGAAAGGGCCGGATTCACGATACAACACATAGCATATGCCGGAAACTAAAATAACTTCAAATTAAATTAAATTAAAATAACAATTACATAATCCAAATATTAACTACTTAACTAACAATTTGGAAACAAAATCAAGAAAATCAAGAAAACAAATTTTAACACAACACGAATACAAAATAAACTAGCCACACGACGATGATGGGCCCGAGTCATCCGTCCTGCGCCGACGACGCTCATGCCTCACAGAGGTATCAGAAGAAGAACCCCCATTAGGTGGCAAGCGTAGTAGAACTTCTACTTGGAACTTCCATTGTCCCTATATATATGCGTTCATGGATTCCTCACGCTCCTTATCACGTTGGACTAGGGTCTCCATGTTAGCCCGGAGCTCTCGGTTACTAGCACTGAGCTCCTCAAAATTCTGATGGATGTTAACCTGCCTAGTTCACAGATCCTCACAAATGGTATTAAGAGAACACATGCCACGATGAAGCAATACCATGCGTTCTATATCAGAAGTAGCCTTTTCCAAGGCATCATCCTTAAAACATGTCGTGTCTTCCTCATCATCATCATCCGAGTCAACAACCCTATCCTCAGGCAACCGCCACGTCTTCTGAATACAATCCGTATAAATCTTTGCATTTGCATGCAACTTCAACATAATACCACACTGAGGTATCAGAAGAAGAACCCCCATCAGGTGGCAAGCGTAATATAACTTCTACTTGGAACTTCCATTGTCCCTATATATATGCGTTCATGGATTCCTCACGCTCCTTATCACACTAGACTAGGGTCTCCATGTTAGCCCGGAGCTCCCGGTTACTAGCATTGAGCTCCTCAAAATTCTGATGGATGTTAACCTGCCTAGTTCACAGATCCTCACAAATGGTATTAAGAGAACACATGCCACGATGAAGCAATACCATGCATTCTATATTAGAAGTAGCCTTTTCCAAGGCATCATCTTCAAAACATGTCGTGTCTTCCTCATCATCATCATCCGAGTCAACAACCCTATCCTCAGGCAACCACCATGTCTTCTGAATACAATCCGTATAAATCTTTGCATTTGCATGCAACTTCAACATAATCCGCTGAGTTTTCAACAACTCCAAAATGCAGCATGATCTTAGTAATCAAAATAGGGAAGGGTGCAGTATATTTTCCAACGCCTCTAAGCTCAGCAATCAAAAAGTCGAGGATGCAAAACTCATACCTCTTCTCTTGAAGGACCCAAAGAACGTACAGACAAGACAAGCCGATGTCAGTGACTAGCTACAGCCAGCTGGTTGGTTATCAGAGATGACTGTCGAACACAATGCAATTTCACATTGTACTGTCCTTCCAATACAGTCTCTTTCATCAATGCCTCGATCCCACCCCACTGCGATTCCTGTATTGTGATTACGAGGTTGTGTCTTGCCTCAACGTCCAGAATCCTAGACAACATGGTTGTACACATTTCTCTCCTCGTACCATTCACCTTCACAAAAATCTTCCGATCCTCAATCTCCATCTTCTTATAGAAATTCAACACCAACTCGGTGTGATAAAAATTATTCGTCGAATACCACAACTTCCGCCACTTCCTACTAATCATCTCATCACTGTAAAAGGGTGTAAAATGGTCTGAAGTGAAAGCTTGTTCCAGAAGAATTTTTCGGGTTTGAGCTATTGAGGTTTGGAAGTCGAATTTGGTTTTTAATGCAATGTGGGGAACGAGTTTGAATTGAAGCTCACTCGAGAATTTGGAGTGGGTCGCAGTGGTTTTTGGATATTTTTTTCGGTGGTTTAATGGAGGTGTGGAGATGGAGAAGATGAATTGGAATAAGTAAATAGCGAAATTAGAGTGGGGGGAAAGCTATGACGCAGTGGTTTATTTATTTAGGTTTGGTGTTCTTGAGTTGGTAGAGGCGTGAAGAAGATGACTTGCGGAGGGTTTTTCTCCTCTTTTGGTTTTTTGGAGACGCACGTGCGAGACACGTACGGTAACCCTTTTGGCCTAAGCCCAAAACAATTTTCAAAATATCGATCATGTCATATGCCTCGTAAACTTAAAATTAAAATCCTCGATTCGTTAACGGTCTGATTTTTGCGAATGAACTATGAAAACGATCAACACAGAGAGTACAATCCATTGATCTATAAAAACTCAAATCTAACCATGGTTAACATGTAAGAAAATGGAAAACACCTCGTATTGCGTGCATGACATAAGTTATATGAGAAAAAAGAATCTAAATTCATAGATAGTGTCAACCCAAATCAAAATATGACTAAACGACATAAACAATAAGAATAGGAAGTTGAGCGAATAAGAATGGAAAAACCAACACCCCACCCCCAAACAAATTTTGAAAATATGGTTTAGAAAATTTATTTAAATACGTGAGTCTTTTAAAGTCAGATTCTCGAGACTTGCTAGATTATAATTTTATATAGTTTGAACATTTTCTATTTTTTTTACAAATAAGTTTTAATATAAAGGAAAACAATAAAGCAACAAAGACATAATTCACACCATAGAGAAACATGACTCAAAAATCGAGAAAACATGCAAGAGTGGAAAACGTGAATTATGGTAAACGTGGACTTATGATCCGGTACTTACAGGTACATACTCCAAAGGGAGGGCCCGATTACCAGAATGGTCCACTTACCAAAATATAAGAGTGGAATGGAGTACACCGAAGAATAAAATGAGTCGTTTATAGTCAGATACTCGAGATTTTAACAAATAAATAGATATATATATACATACCCTGCAGTTTACCATATATCAACAATCAAAATAGTTGTGGAAATTGCCATAAATAATTATCACAGAAAACACATCCAAACACAATCAAGCACCATGATTTCCCATGACGTGGCATAGCGAAATGAGAGTAAATACTGATGATTCTATAACCTAACCTATCATGCAAAGTCTTCTTGTTTATCCAACGAAAGGGTGGGCAAGTGAATGATTGTGAGAAAATGGATGGTTGTGGAAGATATGGTGGATATGGATGAATTGTAGAAGTAAGAAATGGGAGAAATTAGAGAGAATGGGTTTATCACAAAATTCATTGGTGGAGTAGGTTGGTATAATCACACAACTGAAAATGAAAGTATTAGGTGGCTCTGTAGGTAGTAATTTTGTACTAAAAGAATTTAGAAAATCATAAAGCATAGGAGAAACAAGAGGGTCAAGTGAAAACTTAAGGACCTTTTGAAAAGGTGGAAGGTGGGGAAACGAGGTGGGTGGTGCGCTAGGTAGTTCTTGAGAGGGTGGATCATCATAGGCTCTAAGAAACTTATCGAATTCATCATCTAGCTTGATCGCATCCACATGATTATGGTATATCTCTGCATCTTTGAGAAAGTCATCAATCTCGTAAAAGGAGTCGAAATTGTGATTTTCGTCCTCATCCATAAGATGGGTATCAACTAGTGTAAGGACGAAAGCGTCAGAGTCAGAACTTCCGAAGGAAATAAATTTGGGAATCTGATTATCAGAAAACGTTTGTCGAAATAATCTTGAGCTAAGCTCTCAATCATGCTAACCTCTCCATCGATAGTCATATCTTGGAACTGTTGCATCGTTTTAAAAACATTTACCTCAACAGAAAGATGGCCAAATGACAAGGACATTGAACCATCGCGGCAGTTTATAAGCACGTTGGCAGTAGCCAAGAAGGGACGCCCTAAAATGATAGGAACAGAGTCGTTAGCGATTTCTGTGCCGAAAATAATGAAGTCGGCTGGGTAATAAAATTTTTTAACCTTAACCAACACGTTTTCAACCACACCCTTAGGATACTTAATAGAATGATCAGCTAATTGCAACGTCATTTTAGTTGGTTGCATCTCTTTTAGACCTATTTGTTTATAGAGATAATAGGGGAGTAAGTTAACACTCGCCCCCAGGTCTAATAGCGCAGTCCTCGTATGGGTATCACCCAAGGTGTATTGTACAGTAGGACGACTAGGGTCCTTGTACTTAACGATTCCATTATGTTCAGATAGAGTTGGGAACTTGATAAAACATAAAATGATAAAAATTTACCTACAAAATGAACGATAAAACTCAAAACGTAAGTAAACTAAACAAGATTACGTGCCTAGATTTATCAAAGATTTCTACTCTCAATCCTATGAGATATAGTGGAGTAGATGATTTGTTCCACTCCTAGTCCTTCCGCATGGTGTGTTCTCTACGTATAAGTAATCTTAACTTTAAAGTCTAATGAGAGATTTACGAAATGGCAACTAGACTACGATGCAACTACCTACAAGATGCAACTAGTCGACTTTTAGAACAACTATGGGAATGCTACGTCGATTCTATGATAAGGAGTTAGAGGGGGATTGATTCCACCTTAACTCGACTTAATCCTACTAACAACGAATCGTCGTAATCCGAATTGAACCGCTTTGCAGAACAATCTGGTTACTCCTAATCCCTAATTACACATGACATTTCTACCAATTCATAACTAGCATGTGAACGATTACACCCATTCTCATGGTGAACTAATCATTTCTAGAGTGGAAAGGAAATTACGATGACTCTACGATAATCGGAATCAAGCATTCATCAAGGCTTCTCAACCCCTTCTAAGGGAGGTTTAGCCGAGAATCATCACGCTATCATTCCCAATGGAATTCAAACAAGACATGATATAAAGATTTGAACTTTACTTGTTTAAACTCAATTCCAAACTACTCATGCAATAATTGAATTAAACTAATAATGACAAATAATTGAATCTAAGAATTGAACTAAATAAGTAAATGGAAATGAAACTAGATTATGGAGAACACTATTTTATTAATCTAAGAAATAATAAAATAATGATTCAAATACTAAATTAATAATCTACTTTGTTCTAAAGTAATTAATTAAACATGAAACTAGATCTAAAACAAGATATGAAAAACTAATTAATTAACGAATTGAAATTCTAAAACTAATTAATGGAGGCTAACTAATCTAGGTCTAACTCTCCCCAATTAACAAAGAGTCAAGCTCTTGTTTTTATACTTTCAGATCCAAAAATCGTGCATGGGCTTGGAGCCATGTTTTGGGCTAGAGAATCAGGCCCAAAACCCAATTCTTTCAGTCCAAAAAGGCCTCTACAGCTGCAGTTGGATTCAATAGACTTTTCGTCCACTTGTGCTCCTCTGATTGGGTCAAGGCTTAGACCATTGGAAAGCTCTTTCAGAGCCGGTCGTTTTGACATAAGGTAGGTCCAATTTCAAGGTCTGCGTCCAAAGATACGGCCTTCGGAAGTTCTGCTGACTTTGAGTGCTGTTTCTACCCGCGACGACTTTTCAGCTTTTGACCGGGCTTTAGAAAGGCTTTGTCTTCTTGAATCTTGGCCTTTAATCACAGAACTCCTTAGCAACCGACCTTTGCTAATTTATCTCGCTAAAGTGGCACATTTCTGTACATAATGGACTTTGAAACTTGAAATGCATAAAAACACGTAATCAGTATTAACTCTTAATTATTACTCACATAATTTGTCTAAAAGTATGACTTCTGAGGTTAAAACTACAGTTTTGGGTTCTTATCAAACCACCCCCAAATAGCATTTTGCTTGTCCTCAAGCAAAGATGAGAAATTAGAATAAGTGACCAAAATGGAGTTTTATCTACTCGTTTCTGAAAGTCGCGATTGCATTGACCATATGCAACAAGGCCTTAAACCACTAGGAATTCCCTAGTGGACGAAGTTATAGCCTCGTGAGAGTTTTCCAGAAAGGTACTCACAAACTTCATCTATACTACAACGACTAAGAAATAAAACTATTATTTCCTTATTCATGCTCTAAATTAACTATACCTCTCACTAGCAATGCATATAGAGTAATCAAGTCGAAACCTAAGCTAATATATGCATAATAATCCATCGCCTACAATAAACATATATACAATGAGTAATACTATGAAATGCCTAGCAGTGTTCGTTTTAAAAACTTCGAATATAGATCCTTAAGTAGGTTCTCACCATAATAGTCAAGATACAACATTCTGATTTTTCCACTCAAGTTTTCATACTCCAAGCAAAGCAGTGGGCACACTTTACCTTACAATCTCAATGACAACAAGGAAGCCAGAATCGATCAAACACATCTGCCACTTATTATCACACTAACCTATTCTTAATTGAGCTAGAGGTCTTTATTAGGTGTTGTGGGGATTAGGAGATGGTTTAAGAAGGAAGGAAATGGATATTCAAAAAGGACAAGTCTGAGATAATAGAGTCTTCATACTATGTAACTAGAGAAAACCTTATTATTTACTTTTGCTTCTACACTTTGTTTCTATCCTTAGCCATATTTTTTTCTTTTTCTTTGGCTTTTGACTCCTTTTATTCTATTTTTTTTTTGGAGTTTTTATTTTATTTCTATTTTTATTTTTCTTTTCTTTGGATGGAAACTTTTTTCTTTATTTTTAAAGCAAGCAATTAACTAACTTTTGTTTACACAGGTTTTTCTCTTCTTCTTTCTTCCTCATTCTATTATCAGACTTATCTAAATTGGGTAGGTTGATTTTTATTTTATTTTTTATTTTGTTTTGTTTTTGTAACAGGGTCAAGGATTTGTGGTTTATGAAAGGCTAAAGAAAGGCTTAGAGGGGCGACTAGCGGAAAATAATTCATAGGTTTGAATTTCTGGCTATATCGATCCAAAGAGGGCCTAAATTCTCGCTTAGGATATGGTTTAGTGATCAAGCAAGTGGACGTGTGATTTCTCTATCCGGATTTTACTTCTCCATTGTGTCATTTCTCAAATGTTTCGCTCATATAAGACTTTAGGCTATATTCTCACAGGATTTGTAGAATAAGTACTCTAGCCTATAGTTCAGAAACTCACTGCCAAACAATCATAGATAATCATGTAATATATTTATAGATAGATGTAAAGATTATTACCTACATATTAACCTAAGTTTCTAAAAATTATTCTAATGCAAAAGCTACATGAGAATTCTAGATTATTAAGAGCATAGAGAAGGAAAACAATACCAATATTCCTAAGTGTATAGCATGAGCTTATTTATTTATATTTTTGAATTTTTGAAATTTTAACTAGAAAACAAATGCATATTATACATATTTATATCCTAGCCTTAATTACATGTGTTTCTATGCCCCCCCCCAAACAAGAAGCATGCTTTCTCTTCAAAGCATTTAAATAAAGAGGGTAGGAAAAATACCATTGAAACGCGTGAAATTCAGGAACATCTGCAAAACAAGGTTATAACGTACTAATGTAGGAAATAAAAACTAACGCAACTCTATACGAGTTCTACCCATTATGGGGTTAACAAGAATCAAATTGCTTGGGGCCTAAACAGACACTAACTAGAATTAAAACTTACCTTATCTCCCGCTTTACTCATCATCCTCCTCATCCTCTTCTTCTATAAAGAAGTGAGGTTCCTTTGCGTCCTGTCATGCCATGATAATTTGCCAGGCTTCCCGCCATTTATCATCTATTATTGCTAACCTATTAAGCGCCACTTGGTCTGACGGGGTGTAGGGTGCAACCTGATGAGGTTGTATCCTCCAACCTTGCCAAGTCATTGCACGGAAAGATCGAATAATACTATTGGTGGGTCGCATGCGATTAATCGATCGTAATCTAATCCGTGAAACGTGTACAAAAAATAGGAAAGAAACATAGCATAATACGGGAAATTAGAACAGGAATAAGAAGGTACTTATGCCTCATGCTATGGGCTCGAGCTAAACTAGACATCAAGGTTCTGAGAAGGTCATGGCACATACGTCCCGTGGCTAAAGCAAGAAGACGCTGCAAGTGTCATCATTCACAAAAGAAAAATGTCATTCCCCTAAAATGTTTAGCATGATCCAAAACATAACAGTTCCTATGTTCATGGACAGGCTACCAAAAGCGACGTTATAGTCCCCGGTCCTCGATATCGGAAAATGCCTGCCTGCCCGCACGACTCATGCAAAAACTCATAAGTGTAGACATACATATTATCTACCCAATAACACCATGGGTTTTGTATTTCAGCGGGCATAGCAAGTCCAAGAACAAATGCTAGCAAGAACCTGGTAATTTCCATTGGTTCATTATCAATGTTGATGGAGAACACTTGTTCTCCATCTGGTCTCTCAAATAAAATGTAGTTATCTTAAAAATAAGAGGCTAGTGTAGGAGAATAAAGTTCAGTAGGTCTTACCATAAGCGGTTCCCAGCCTACGTATGTGATCGCCTCACGAAACCAACCACCATAAGTAGTGCTTTGGAACAAATCTTCGAAAGACTGTTCTAGTATTATTGTAGGAGGTGTCATCTCAAAACGATGCTCTGGAACAGCTGCAAATGATCCGGGAACAACCCGCAGAAAACTGGAAATTTTTGTGTTTACGGAGGTCAGGGCGCGGGTGCGCTGATGATTTTGGATTTCCAGTGTTTGAGAGCGAGTCGCGCTCACCTTGGGCGCGGGTGCACTCTGTACAAAATTTCTGACAAATGTGTAGGGAGCGAGTGTGCTCCTTTGAGGCGCAGGTGCGCTCCGAGGTGCTGACTCGTGAAAAATGAGACGAAACGTGGGATTAAAAGGTGAGTGATGGAAGTTAGGTGTAATGTGGGTTGTGAGTGTAGAATGAATGAAGTTTATATAGGTTTTAAGTTGCTAAAACGGATTGGGAAGTTGCCAAAAAGTTTTTACGGCAGTTTCGAAATACTAAAAGTTCCAAACCCAAAAACGGAAACAACTCATATTCTTGATTCTAAAACAACCCTAGTATCCATAAAATGTGGAGGCAGTTCAGACCGATGTCGCTGACCTTCTCCTTTCCTAGGACGTTCCGACCAATCCATTGAGCCGCGGCCCGGTGGGTTGGTTCCGAGGGATGCTCATGAACACAATGCGAAGCTCGCATTGTAGTTCCTTCGTAATAACTTATCCACGCTCATCAACGGCTCTACCCTATTATATTGGGACTCCCCAGAATGTGGCATCGGATGGATTCTAGGCGAATGCCTAGAATCTCAACAACAACCCAAAGAGTTACTTCCTTCCTCCTCTTCACCGCCATAACAAAAATTCTACTCCCCTCCAACTCCCTCGTGTTGTAGAACCATCGGACTAAGTCTTCGTGGTAAAAGGCTTCGGTCGAAAGTACCACAAGCTATTCTAGTCTCTACTAATCATTTCGTCACCGTAAAATGGTGCGAAGTGGCCGCCAGTAAATGCTTGCTCTGGCAAAATTTGACGTTGTTGAGCCATTGGAGTGTTTGGAATGTAGTGGGGGTTTAAATGGGATGTGGGGTTAGAATTTAAGTCAACCGAATGAAACAAACAGCGGTGGTGGCGCGACAGCTTGATTTTTTATTTTTATTTATTTATTTATTTTTAATTTTCAGTGATTTTTGGTGATGTAAGTTGGTGGATTTGGTGGTGGTTTGGTTTTCGAGAAGATTTGAACTTGATTTGAATGTGGGCGTGGGTTTAATTAGGTTTCTTTTTTAATTTTTGGTTTTAGGTTTTGAATTTTTGCTTATTGTTTGATAATGGCGATTTGAGAAGATGAAGAACAACTGTTGGTGTGGAGCAAGGGCGCGGGTGCGCTGTAGGTGCGCGCGAGTTGGGCCCAAGCCCAATTCGAAATTTCATAATTTTTCGATTTTTTGCGCCACTTCAAACTAATATTGCCGCTACGTTACCGGTCCGATTTTTGCGAATGAGATATGGAAATGATCAGGAAAGAATTTCCAATCCAATGATCCATAAAACACTCTATTCCGACCATGGATGACATATAAGATAGTGGAAAACACCTCAAAGTGCGTGCATGATATATGTTCTGCGAACGAATGAATTCTAAATTCATAGAATATGTCAACTCGAATCGAAATACAATTAAACGACCTAAGCAATTCTAATGGGACATAAAACATTCTAGGACGGAAACACGAACACCCCACCCCCCAAACAAATTTTTTACAACAGAGTTTAGAAATTTTGTTTTTGTTTTTGTTTTTTTTTTAAGTGGGTCTTTTAAAGTCGATTCCCAAGACTTCCTAGATTACTATGTTTATTCTTTAATATATATATATATATATATATATATATATATATATATATATATATATATATATATTTATTTTTATTTTTTTTTTTTTTCCGAAAACATTTTTTTAAACGTTTTTATTTTTTTACCTTAATGGTGCACTTTACTATTTATAAGGAAAAAAAAAAAATTGAAATTTAAGCAAAAAGACATCTAAACATATCATGAACATGCAATATCATATATCAACAACCGAAATATTGATCATTCAAAAAATATCACAGAAAAACATAACCAAACACAATCAAGCACCAAGATTTCCTAACGCAACCTAGTGAACTCGAAGCTAAGTTGGATAACCCTATAACGTAACCTAGCATGCACATTCTTTTTCATTTTTGAACGAGAGGGTGTCCTAGTGAATAAGTGTGGAAAAGTGAATGGTTGTGGAAGATATGGTGGATATGGATAAGTTGTAGAAGGAAAGCATGTAAACAATGAGGATGTGGGTTTAGCACAAAACTCATTCATGGTGTAGGTAAGGACTGTCTCAAGTCTGAAAATGAAGGTGTCAAATGCTTTGTTCTTCTGAAGTATTTGTTTACTAGGTGGATTTAAAAAATTATGAAGCACATGAGAAACAAAAGGATCGAGTGCAAACTCGAGATTCCTTTGAAAGGGTGGAAGGAGGGGAGTCGAGGTGGATGTTGTGCAAAGTAGTTCTTGATTGGGTGAATCATCACCTGCTCTAAGAAACTTATCGAATTCCTCATCTAGATTGGTCATATCCACATTATTATGGTAGTTCTCTATATCTTTGAGAAAGTCATCTATCTCGTCCTCATCCATAATATGTGTATCGACCAGTGTAGGGATGAAAATGTTAGAGTCTAAACTTACAAAGGAAAGAAATTTGGGCATATGATTATCAGGGAACGTGTTGTTGAAATAATCTCGAGCGAAGCTCTCGATCATTCTAACCTCTCCATCCATAGACGAATCGGGTAAATGTGTGTTTGTTTTAAAAACATTTACTTCAACAGCAAGATGGCCAAAAGACATGGACATTGAACCATCGCGGCAATTAATGAGCGCATTGGCAGTTGCCAGGAAAGGACGCCCTAAGATGATCGGGACAGAGTCGTTAGCGACTTCTGTATCGAGGATGACAAAATCAGCCGGATAGTAGAAATCCTGAATTTTTACAAGCACATTTTCAACCACACCCTTAGAATACTTAATAGACCGATCAGCTAATTGCAACATCATTTTAGTGGTTTGCATCTCGTCTAGACCTATTTGTCTATACAAATAAAACGGGAGTAAGTTAACACTAGCCCCCAGGTCTAATAACGCAGTCGTCGTATAGGAATCTCCTAAGGTGCATTGTACAGTAGGACGACCAGAGTCCTTGTACTTAACAATTCTATTATGTTCAGATAGAGTTGGGAATTGTTCTGTTAAAAAGGCGTCTTTTGGTATATTGGTCTTACACCTAGTAGTACACAACTCCTTCATAAACTTAGCATGGTGTGGTAGCTTTTTAATAGCTTCGAGGAAGGGAAGGTTTATAGTTAGATTCTTGAAAACGTCCCTAATCTCCTCATAATTTGTATCCCTAGTTAACATCGCTAATTTTTTTTTGGAAGCGGTGGTTTCTCTTTATATTTAGCAATGGTATCACCGGATGTTTAACCTTGGCTTTCTGTTTCTTAGGTTGTGTTGTGAACCGTACCTCTACAAATGGTAGGCTCTTCAGGTTTCTATTTCGTATCTAGTAAAATAGCAGGTGTAGGGGCTCTCGGTGGGGTAACTATAGACATAGTTACTTTGTTATCAACCACTCTGCCGAACGGAGAGTGGTGATGGCATTTAGCTCACCTACCTTTGCATATTCATTACTAGTATTATCGGTTACCTCAAAGGCTGTGTTTGTTTGTTTTTTAAGATTAGGTATAAGCGTGACTTGGAAACACACCTTTGGGTTGGGCTTTATCTTGGGCCAACCGTTGGCTTAAATTATTAACGGATTGTAGAAGGCTGTTGGTTAGATTGAGCCATGGTTTGGAAAAAGTTTTGGCTCACTTGTATGAAGGTGTCAAGACGATTCCGACAGGTCGCGTGTAGTAGTCACGGGTGGTGTGGAAACTATCTCGCGTGAATTATTTATGGGCGGATTTTGATAGTTATTATTTACCTAACGATACCTCTATTAGAATTATAATTATTATAACTACCTTGAACTTGTGCTTGACCTTGTCGAGGTTGCACTTGGTTGTTATAATTATTAAAATTACCCCGACCACGCCCTTGTCGTGGTGGAGCTTGGATAAAACCGTGTGTTGGCCAAACATATTGATTATTGTACCACGGAGGTGTGGCGTGTTGGTTATTTCTCCAACCGAAGTTGGGATTTTGTCTCCAAGGGCTTAGGTTCACTATTAATGGAACAAGCCTGTTCATAGGCTATAGGGCGATGGAAGTCGGGATGCTCATGGCTCCAAATGAAACTACATGGTTTTGAATTTACATTCATAACGGGGATATGCTTTTGTTGAACGTAAATGGCCTCTACCTTTTAGTGAGTGATTCGATTAGAGTTTTAAGCTCGGGATCGTGTTTAATTTCAAACATACCGCGGCCTTAATCAGTATTAGAAGAACTAAGCGGAGCAATGGATATCGTCACTACCCCCGTTGTTATTTTCGCTTAGTTTGATCCTCTATAAATTTATAAGCCTCCGAGGCTCCTTTACTTAAGAAACTACCCCCATTCATTATGTCAAGGACTTCTTTATGGTGGTGTAGAAGTCCTTTGAAAAAAGCACGAACTAACGTGTCTTTCGCTAAGTTATGATGTGGACACTCTATAAGGAGATCGGTGAAACGATTCCAAGCATCTGAAAATGATTCATGAGGATTTTGTCGAAAGAAATGAATCTTGGAAAGCATCTCATCCGTCTTTAGGGGTGGGTAAAAATGTTCCATAAATAGCTGAACAAGTTTAGCCCACGAGTCCACCGTAATTAGGCGTTTGGGCGCTTAACCAAGACGCTGCCTTATCGGCTAAGGTGAAAGGGAATACCCTCAGTTTAATTTGTTCCGCACCAATCATAGGATGGTGGAATGTTGTTATGACTTGTTCAATCCTACACATGTGCTGATAAGGTTTTTCATGGTCTAAACCATGAAAAACGGGTAACAAATTAAAAATATTTGGGAGGATTCGGAAATCCCCCACTGGGTCTGCTAGAACGATGCAAGATTTGGGGCTATCGCTCAAGGCTTTGTAGAAGTCAGAGAGAGGAGTCTCTCCTTCTTCAGCCATTATATCAGGTGGTGTGTGTGAAATAGTAGCTAGAGGTGTAGTGGGTGGTATACTAGATAGAATTGTTTGTTGACGTTGTTGTGTAATTACGTTTGGTGTTTTTGTTCGACCAGACCTTAATCTCATACAAGGCTAAGACCAAACTTAGCTAAACACATCAACACTCCAAACAATTCTGATATACTAGTATAAACCTCTAACGAGAGATCGCGAGGTGTGGAAGAAAGGAATACCTTGATTTAAGGCCCTTGCTTCACTTATGAATAGCGCCTTGTTTACGTGTTCAGTGTATATAACAAGTTAGAACACTGAAAAACTTGAAAAAATCGAAGTTCAATCAAACCTGTGGAAATCCGGCAAAATTTAAACCGGCGCTGGTCGCTCCGCTTCGGTGTAACTTCAAGTTACGATGTTTTAGTCGGTTAGCTAGGTCGCTTCGGTTTGGCTTGGAATCGGCTACAAGAATTTTGAAGCGGCTGTGTCACGCTTTTTTTTGTGCCCATGTAAATTTTTTTTTTTTTGTTCGAGGATGTTTAATGCTGAAAAAGACAACCACAGTTAGAATCGAACAAGTGGTGGGTGGGTGAAATGGGACTTTAAGAAGAGTTCTTATACTACGAAAAAATGCGAAAGTGAAACTAAGATGGCAGCGGCGCCATTTGATAAACATAAAATGATAAAAATTTACCTACGAAATGAACGATAAAACTCAAAACGTAAGTAAACTAAACAAGATTACGTGCCTAGATTTATCAAAGATTTCTACTCTCAATCCTATGAGATATAGTGGAGTAGATGATTCGTTCAACTCCTAGTCCTTCCGCATGCTGTGTTCTCTACGTATAAGTAATCTTAACTCTAAAGTCTAATGAGAGATTTACGAAATGGCAACTAGACTACGATGCAACTACCCACAAGATGCAACTAGTCGACTTTTAGAACAACTATGGGAATGCTACGTCGATTCTATGATAAGGAGTTAAACGAGGATTGATTCCACCTTAACTCGACTTAATCCTACTAACAACGAATCGTCGTAATCCGAATTGAACTGCTTCGCAGAACAATCTGGTTACTCCTAATCCCTAATTACACATTGCATTTCTACCAATTCATAACTAGCATGTCAACGATTACACCCATTCTCATGGTGAACTAATCATTTCTGGAGTAGAAAGGAAATTACGACGACTCTACGATAATCGGAATCAAGCTTTCATCAAGGCTTCTCAACCCCCTCTAAGGGAGGTTTAGCCGAGAATCATCACGCTATCATTCCCAATGGAATTCAAACAAGACATGATATAAAGATTTGAACTTTACTTGTTTAAACTCAATTCCAAACTACTCATGCAATAATTAAATTAAACTAATAATGACAAATAATTGAATCTAAGAATTGAACTAAATAAGTAAATGGAAATGAAACTAGATTATGGAGAACACTATTTTATTAATCTAAGAAATAATAAAACAATTATTCAAATACTAAATTAATAATCTACTTTGTTCTAAAGTAATTAATTAAACATGAAACTAGATCTAAAACAAGATATGAAAAACTAATTAATTAACGAATTGAAATTCTAAAACTAAGTTCTAAAACTAATTAATGGAGGCTAACTAATCTAGGTCTAACTCTCCACCATTAACAAAGAGTCAAGCTCTTGTTTTTATACTTTCAGATCCAAAAATCGTGCATGGGCTTGGAGCCATGTTTTGGGCCAGAGAATCAGGCCCAAAACCCAATTCTTTCAGTCCAAAAAGGCCTCTTCAACTGCAATTGGCTTCAACAGACTTTTCGTCCACTTGTGCTCTTCTGATTGGGTCAAAGCTTAGACCATTGGAAAGCTCTTTCCGAGCCGGTCGTTTTGACATAAGGTAGGCCCAATTCTGGGGTCTCAAGGTCCATAGATAATGACCTTCGGAAGTTCTCACGACTTTGAGTCTTTGTTTCTACCCAGCGTCGACTTTTCAGCTTTTGACCGGGCTTTAAAAAGGCTTTGTCTTCTTGAATCTTGGCCTTTAATCACAGAACTCCTTAGCAACCGACCTTTGCTCCTTTATCTCGCTAAAGTGGCACATTCCTGCACATAATGGACTTTGAAGCTTGAAATGCATAAAAACACGTAATTAGTATTAACTCTTAATTATTACTCACATAATTGGTCTAAAAAGTATGATCTATTATGGGGTTAAAACTACATTTTTTGGCTCTTATCAAACCATCCCAAACAGCATTTTGCTTGTCCTCAAGCAAAGATGAGAAATTAGAATAAGTGACCAAAATGGAGTTCTATCTACTCTCGTTTACTGAAAGCGATTGCATTGACCATATGCAACAAGGCCTTAAACCACTAGGAATTCCCTAGTGGACGAAGTTATAACCTCGTGAGAGTTTTCCAAAGAAGGTACTCACAAACTTCATCTATACTACAACGACTAAGAAATAAAACTATTGTTTCCTTATTCATGCTCTAAATTAACTATACCTTTCACTAGCAATGCATATAGAGTAATCAAGTCGAAACCTAAGCTAATATATGCATAATAATCCATCATCTACAATAAACATATATACAATGAGTAATACTATGAAATGCCTAGCAGGTTCGTTTCTGAAACTTGGAATAGCGTCTTTAAGTAGGTTCTCACCATAATAGTCAAGATATAACACTCTGATTTTTCCACTCAAGTTTCGCTACTCCAGTGTGCAGTGGGCACACTTTACCTTACAATCTCAATGACAACAAGGAAGCCGAAATCGATCAAACACATCTGCCACTTATTATCACACTAACCTATTCTTAATTGAGCTAGAGGTCTTTATTAGGTGTTGTGGGGATTAGGAGATGGTTTAAGAAGGAAGGAAATGGATATTCAAAAAGGACAAGTCTGAGATAATAGAGTCTTCATACTATGTAACTAGAGAAAACCTTGTTATTTACTTTTGCTTCTACACTTTGTTTCCATCCTTAGCCATATTTTTTTCTTGTTCTTTGGCTTTTGACTCTTTTTATTATATTTTTTTTTTGGAGTTTTTATTTTTTTCTATTTTTATTTTTCTTTTCTTTGGATGGAAACTTCTTTTCTTTATTTTCTGAAGAAATTAACTAACTTTTGTTTACACAGGTTTTTCTCTTCTTCTTTCTTCCTCATTCTATTCTCAGACTTATCTAAATTGGGTAGGTTGATTATTTTTTTTATTTTTTATTTTGTTTTATTTTTGTAACAGGTTAAAGGATTTGTGGTTTATGAAAGGCTAAAGAAAGGCTCAGAGGGGGCGACTAGCGAAAAATAATTCATAGATTTGAATTTATGGCTACATCGATCCAAAGAGGGCCTAAATTCTCGCTTAGGATATGGTTTAGTGATCAAGCAAGTGGACGTGTGATTTCTCTATCCGGATTTTACTTCTCCCTTGTGTCATTTCTCAAATATTTCGCTCATATAAGGCTTTAGGCTATATTCTCATAGGATTTGTAGAATAAGTACTCTAGCTTAGAGTTCAGAAACTCACTGCCAAACAATCATAGATACTAATGTAATATATTTATAGATAGATGTAAAGATTATTACCTACATATTAACCTAAGTTTCTAAAAATTATTCTAATGCAAAAGCTATGTGAGACTTCTAGATTATTAAGAGCATAAAGAAGGAAAACAATACCAATATTCCTAAGTGTATAGCATGAGCTTATTTATTTATATTTTTGAAATTTTGAAATTTTAACTAGAAAACAAATGCATATTATACATATTTATCTCCTAGCAAGTGCCTTAATTACATGTGTTTCTATCCCCCCCCCCCCCCAAACAAGAAGCATGCTTTGTCCTCAAAGCATTTAAATAAAGAGGGTAGGAAAAATACCATTGAAACGCGTGAAATTCAGAAACATCTGCAAAACAAGACTAGGTTAGAACGTACTAATATAGGAAATAAAAACGCGACGCTCTATAATGAAGTTCTACCCATTATGGGGTTAACAAGAATCAAATTGCTTGGGACATAAGCAGACACTAACTAGAATTAAAACTTACCTAATCTCCCGCTTTACTCATCATTTTCCTCATCCTCTTCTTTTATAAAGAAGTGAGGTTCCTTCGCGTCCTGCCATGCCATGATAATTTGCCAGGCTTCCCGCTATTTATCATCTATTATGGCTAACCTATTAAGCGCCACTTGGTCTGACGGGGTGTAGGGTGCAACCTGATGAGGTTGTATCCTCCACCCTTGCTAAGTCATTGCACGGAAAGATCGAATAATACTATTGGTGGGTCGTACAGTGTCGACCGTAATCCAATCCGTGAAACGTGTACCAAAATAGGAAAGAAACATAGCATAATACGGGAAATTAGAACAGGCATAAGAAGGTACTTATGCCTCATGCTATGGGCTCGAGCTAAACTAGACATCAAGGTTCTCGGAAGGTCATGGCACATACGTCCCGTGGCTAAAGCAAGGAAGACGCTGCAAGTGGCATCATTCACAGAAGAAAAACGCCATTCACCTAAAATGTTTAGCATGATCCAAAACATAACAGTTCTTATGTTCATGGACATGCTACCAAAAGCGACGTTATAGTCCCCTTGGTCCTCGATACGGAAAATGCCTGCCCCGTACGACTCTTGCAAAAAATCATAAGTGTAGACATACATATTATCTATCCAATAACACCATGGGTCTTGTATTTCAGCGGGCATAGCAAGTCCAAGAACAAATGCTAGCAAGAACCTGGTAATTTCCATTGGTTCATTATCAATGTTGATGGAGAACACTTGTTCTCCATCTGGTCTCTCAAAGAAAATGTAGTTATCGTAAAAATAAGAGGCTAGTGTAGGAGAATAAAGTTTAGTAGGTCTTACCATAAGCGGTTCCCAGCCTACGTATGTGATCTCCTCACGAAACCAACCACCATAAGTAGTGCTTTGGAACAAATCTTCGAAAGACTGTTCTGGTATTATTGTAGGAGGTGTCATCTCAAAACGATGCTTCGAACAGGTTGCAAATTATCCGGGAACAACCCGCAGAAAACCGGAAATTTTTGTGTTTACGGAGGTCGTAATCGCACGCTCCACTTGCGCCTCGATGATGATTTTGATTTCCAGTGTTTGAGCGCGAAGTCGCTCACCTTTGGCGCGGTGCGCTTTGTACAAAATTCGACAAATGTGTAGGGCGAGTGCCCTTCCGAGCGAAAAGGCCCCGAGGCCCAGAGGTCTTGACTTCGTGAAAAATGAGACGAAACGCGGGGAAACGTGGGATTGAAAGGTGAGTGATGGAAGTTAGGTGTAGTGTGGGTTGTGAGTGTAGAATGAATGAAGTTTATATATAGGTTTTAAGTTTCTAAAACGGATCGGAAGTTGCCAAAAGTTTTTTCGGCGGTTTCCTGAAATACTAAAATTTCCAAACCCAAAAACGGAAACAACTCATATTATTTATTTTAAAACAACCATAGTATCTTTTAGGTTGAATTTAGGATAGAATATACCTATTTTATCGAGATTTCATCCTACCATGATATTTATTCATAGATATGCCTAATCGGCCATATTCTCACCCTGATTCCGAAATAACTTCTAAAACGATAGTCATATAAAGATTATGCTGGAATAGATAACACCACCCCCAAACAATTTGGGAAGGTAAGATCAATATTAAACCACCACGCACAATAAAAATAACGACACTATATTAAAATTGGCATTAAATGCCCTTTTACTACAAAATCCAAATTATGGAATTAAAACTTACATTAAAATAACTAACAATAATAAAACTTACAAATAAAAAAAAACATCAAACTATACTATCCCTAACCACTTCGGTCTTCGGTAATGAGGGCACACGCCAGGAGATGGCTCCCCGAGCTCCCGATGGGCCAGACACCATTCATCTTTTCGGCGACGACGCCGTGTCACGATCTTTGTATCCTCAGAAGGAGAATCCCCGTGAGGTGGGAAGCGTGCAAGCATATCGGCTTGGAATTGGCGCTGAGCTTCTAGCTCAGTCCTCATCTGTTCCCACCGCTCATCCTCCCGCTGGATACGGATCTCGAAGTTATGGTGGATAGTAGCCTGTCGAGTCCGGAGGTCTTCGCAGATAGTGTTGAGTGATCGCGATGCCACGATGAATCACGCCATGCGTTCTACATCTGACCAACACCTCTCCAAGGCATCAGCATCAAAACAAGTCAAGTCCTCCTCATCCTCCGAGTCATTCTCATTTCCACCATCCTCCTCATCCTCTTCCCTATCATCAGGCAACCTCCAAACTCGTTGGACACAATCCTTATAGATACGAGGATTTCGGTGCAGGGTGAGGTAAATCCTATCAGACGCCGGAGCTGCTCTCAACTTCAGCATGATCTTGGTTATCAACACAGGGAGAGGTGCAATAGACTTCCCTACTCCCCTAATCATGTTAAGCATAAACTCCAAGATACATAACTCGTACTTCTGCTCCTGGAGTATCCATAAAATATGGAGGCAGTTCAGACCGATGTCGCTGACCTTCTCCTTTCCTAGGGCGTTCGACCAATCCATCGAAATGCCAGCCGGGTTGGTTATGAGGGATGCCTGGCGAACACAATGCGAGCTCGCATTGTAGTTCCCTTCGGTAACTATCACGTTCATCAACGGCTCTACCCCATTATATTGGGACTCCTGTAACGTGGCATCCAGATGGATTCTAGGCGGAATCCATCATCAACGGCTCTACCCCATTATATTGGGACTCCTGTAACGTGCCTAGAATCTCAGCCAACAACCCAGCAGTTACTTCCTTCCTCCTCTTCGCCACCATAACAAAAATTCTACTCCCCTCCAACTCCCTCGTGTTGCAGAACCGTCGGACTTAGTCTTCGTGGTAAAAGGCTTCGGTCGAGTACCACAAGCTATTCCAGTCTCTACTAATCATTTCGTCACCGTAAAACGGTGCGAAGTGGTCGCCAGTAAATGCTTGCTCCAGCAAAATTCGACGTTGTTGAGCCATTAGAGTGTTTGGAATGTAGTGGGGGTTTAAATGGGATGTGGGGTTGGAATTTAAGTCAACCAAATGAAACAAACAGTGGTGGTGGCCCGGTGGTGGCGCGACAGCTTGAATATATATTTTTTTTTTAATTTTCGGTGGTTTTTGGTGATGTAAGTTGGTGGATTTGGTGGTGGTTTGGTTTTAGAGAAGATTTGAACTTGATTTGAATGTGGGGGTGGGTTTAATTAGGTTTCTTTTTTAATTTTTGGTTTTAGGTTTTGAATTTTTGGTTATTGTTTGATAATGGCGATTTGAGAAGATGAAGGATGACTGTTGGTGTGGAGCAAGGGCGCGGGTGCGCTGCAGGTGAACGCGAGAGTTGGGCCCATGCCCAATTTGAAATTTCATAATTTTTCGATTTTTCGCGCCACTTCAAACTAATATTGCCGCTACGTTACCGGTCCGATTTTTGCGAATCAAATATGGAAATGATTAGGAGAGAATTTCCAATCCAATGATCCATAAAACACTCTATTCCGACCATGGATGACATATAAGATAGTGGAAAATGCCTCGAAGTGCGTGCATGACATACGTTATGCGAACGACTGAATTCTAAATTCATAGAATATGTCAACTCGAATCGAAATACAATTAAACAGCCTAAGCAACTCTAATGGGACATAAAACATTCTAGGACGGAAACACGAACACCCCACCCCCAAACAAACTTTTTACAACAAAGTTTAGAATTTTTTTTTTTTTTTTTTTTTTTTTTTAAGTCGATTCCCGAGACTTCCTAGATTACTATGTTTATTCTTTAATATATATATATATATATATATATATATATATATATATATATATATATATATATATATATTTTTTTTTTTAAAACTTTTATAAGGAAAAACAATAAGCAAGAAAGACATAATTCACCCCATAGAGAAACATGACTCAAAAATCCGAGAAAACATGCAAGAGTGGAAAATGTGGATTATGTTAAACGTGGACTTAGGATCCGGTATTTACAACCACACACTCCATAGGGAGGGCCCGATTACCTTAATGGTGCACTCACCAATATATGGAAATGAAAGGAAATGTACCAAGCACAAAAAAAAAATTGAGTCATTTATAGTCAGATACTCGAGACTTTATCTAAACATATGTATGAACATGCAGTTTATCATATATCAACAACCGAAATAGTTGGGGATCATTCCATAAATAAATATCACAGAAAACATATCCAAACACAATCAAGCACCAAGATTTCCTATGATGCAACCTAGTGAACTGAAAGCGAAGTCGGATAACCCTATAACGTAACCTAGCATGCACCTTCTTTTTCATTTTTGAACGAGAGGGTGTCCTAGTGAATAAGTGTGGAAAAGTGAATGGTTGTGGAAGATATGGTGGATATGGATAAGTTGTAGAAGGAAACTATGTAAACAATGAGGATGTGGGTTTAGCACAAAACTCATTCATGGTGTAGGTAGGGACTGTCTCAAGTCTAAAAATGAAGGTGTCAAATGCTTTGTTCTTCTGAATTATTTGTTTACTAGGTGGATTTAAAAAATTATGAAGCACATGAGAAACAAAAGGATCGAGTGCAAACTCGAGATTCCTTTGAAAGGGTGGAAGGAGGGGAGTCGAGGTGGATATTGTGCAAAGTAGTTCTTGATAGGGTGTATCATCACCTGCTCTAAGAAACTCATCGAATTTCTCATCTAGATTGGTCATATCCACATTACTATGGTAGTACTCTATATCTTTGAGAAAGTCATCTATCTCGCCCTCATCTATAATATGTGTATCGACTAGTGTAGGGATGAAAATGTTGGAGTCTGAACTTCCAAAGGAAAGAAATTTGGGCATATGATTATCAGGGAACGTGTTGTTGAAATAATCTCGAGTGAAGCTCTCGATCATTCTAACATCTCCATCCATAGACGAATCGGGTAAATTTGTGTTTGTTTTAAAAACATTTACTTCAACAGCAAGATGGCCAAATGACATGGACATTGAACCATCGCAGCAATTAATGAGCGCATTGGCAGTTCCTAGGAAAGGACGCCCTAAGATGATCGGGACAGAGTCGTTAGCGACTTCTGTATCGAGGATGACAAAATCAGCCGGATAGTAGAAATCCTGAATTTTTACAAGCACATTTTCAACCACACCCTTAGGATACTTAATAGACCGATCAGCTAATTGCAACGTCATTTAGTGGGTTGCATCTTGTCTAGACCTATTTGTCTATACAAATAAAACGGGAGTAAGTTAACACTAGCCCTCAGGTCTAATAACGCCGTCGTCGATATAGAAATCTCCTAAGGTGCATTGTGCGATGGGGATCGACCGGGGTCCTTGTACTTAACAATTCCATTATGTTCGATAGAGTTGGGAATTGTTACGTTAAAAGCGTCTTTTGGTATATTGGTCTTACACCTAGTAGTACACAACTCCTTAAGAAACTTAGCATGGTGTGGTAGCTTTTTAATAGCTTTGAGGAAGGGAAGGTTTATAGTTAGATTCTTGAAAACGTCCTTAATCTCCTTATAATTTGTATCCCTAGTTAACATTGCTAATTTTTTGTGGAAACGGTGGTTTCTTTTATATTTAGCAATGGTATCACCTGGATGTTTAACCTTGGCTTTCTGTTTCTTAGGTTATGTTGTAACTGGTACCTCTACAGTGGTTGGCTCTTCAGTTTCTATTTCAGTATCTAGTAAAATAGCAGGTGTAGGGGCTACTGGTGGGGTAACTATAGGCATAGTTACTTTATTATCAACCACTCTGCCATAACGGAGAGTGGTGATGGTATTTAGCTCACCTACCTTTGCATATTCATTACTAGTATTATCGGTTATCTCAAAGGCTGTGTTTGTTGTTTTAAGATTAGGTATAGCGTGACTTGGAAACACACCTTTGGGTTGGGCTTTATCTTGGGCCAACTGTTGGCTTAAATTATTAACGGATTGTAGAAGCTGTTGGTTAGATTGAGCCATGGTTTGGAAAAGTTTTTGGCTCACTTGTATGAAGGTGTCAAGACGATTCGGTTGTGTGGGTGTAGTTGTCACGGGTGGTGTGACTGGAACTATCTCGCGTGAATTATTTATGGGCGGATTTTGATAGTTATTATTTACCGTAACGATATCTCTATTAGCATTATAATTATTATAACTACCTTGACCTTGTGCTTGACCTTGTCGAGGTTGCACTTGGTTGTTATAATTATTAAAATTACCCTGACCTTGTCCTTGTCGTGGTGGAGCTTGGATAAAACTGTGCGTTGGCCTAACATATTGATTATTGTACCCTGGAGGTGTGACGTGTTGGTTATTTCTCCAACCGAAGTTAGGGTTTTGTCTCCAAGGGGCGTTAGGTTCACTATTAATGGAACAAGCCTGTTTATAGGCTATAGGACAGTGGAAGTCGGGATGCTCAGGGCTCCAACAAAAACTACATGGATTTGAATTTATATTCATGACAGGGATATGCTTTTGTTGAACAGAAATGGCCTCTACCTTTTTAGTGAGTGATTCGATTAGAGTTTTAAGCTCGGGATTGTGTTTAATTTCAAACATACCGCCGCCTTTTAATCAGATTAGAAGAACTAGCGGAGCGGTGGATATCGTCACTACCCCCCCAGTTGTTATTTCGCTTAGTTTGATCCTCTATAAATTTATAAGTCTCCGAGCCTCCTTTACTTAAGAAACTACCCCCATTCATTATGTCAAGGACTTCTTTATGGTGGTGTAGAGTCCTTTGAAAAAGGCACGAACTAATGTGTCTTTCGCTAAGTTATGATGTGGACACTCTATAAGGAGATCGGTGAAACGATTCCAATCCTCTGAAAATGATTCATGAGGATTTTGTCGAAAAGAAATGAATCTTGGAAAGCATCTCATCCGTCTTTATGGGTGGGTAAAATGTTCCATAAATAGTGAACAAGTTTAGCCCACGAGTCCACGAATTAGGCGCTTGGGCGTTAACCAAGGCAGCCTTTATCGGGCTAAGGTGAAAGGGAATACCCTCGGTTTAATTTGTTCCGCACCAACCGTAGGATGGTGGAATGTTGTTATAACTTGTTCAATCCTACGCGATGTACCGATTTTTTTCTCCATGGTCAAATTAAAATATTTGGGGATTCGAAATCCCCTACTGGGTCCTGCTTGAACAATGCAAGATTTGGGGCTATCGCTCAAAGGCTTTGTAGAAGTCGAGAGAGAGGAGTCTCCCTTCTTCGCATTATATCGGTGGTGTGTGTGAAATAGTAGCTAGAGGTGTAGTGGGTGGTATACTAGATAGAATTGTTTGTTGACGTTGTTGTGTAATTACGCTTGGTGTTTTGTTCGACCGCACCTTAATCTCATGCAAGGCTAAGACCAAACTTAGCTAAACACATCAACACTCCAAACAATTCGATATACTAGTATAAACTTCTAACGAGAGATGCGAGGTGTGGAAGAAAGGAATACATGATTGCCCTTGCTTCGCTTATGAATAACATCTTGTTTACGCTGCGTGTTCGGTGTATATAACAAGTTAGAACACCGAAAAACTTGAAAAAATCGGGTTCGAATCAAACCTCGTGGAAATCCGGCAAAAATTAAACCGGTGGTCGTCGCTTCGGTGTAACTTCAAGTTACTGTGTTTTAAGCGGTCGGGTCGGTTTCAACTACCAAACTTGAACTTGAGCGCAGGTCGCTCCTTTTTGGCGCTTCCAAAGCGCTTTTTATTTTGTTCGAGGAAGTTTAATGTTGAAAAAGACAACCACAGTTAGAATCGAACAAGGGTGGGTGGGTGAAATGGGACTTTAAGAAGAGTTCTTATACTACGAAAACAATACGAAAGTGAAACTAAGATGGCAGCGGCGCCATTAGTTAAAAAGGCGTCTTTTGTTATATTGGTCTTTCGCCTAGTAGTACACAACTCTTTTAGAAACTTAGCATGTTGTGGTAACATTTTAATAGCGTCAAGAAATTGTATGTTAATCGTTAGATTTTTAAAAATTTCCCTAATCTCATCAAAGTTAGTATCCTTGTGTAACATGGCTAGTCTCTGAGGAAACGGTGGGTTCTCTCTATATTTAGCATATGGATCAATAGGAATTTTAACCTTGGCCATTTTCCTCTTGGGTTGAGGTTTAACTGGCACCTCTACAGGAGTAGGATAATCAGTTACGACTTCGGTATCTAGTAAAATATCAGGTGTAGGAACCACTGGTGGGGTAACAACAGACATAGTTATGGCGTTATCAACCACTCTACTAGAACGGAGAGTGGTGATTGCATTTAGCTCACCTACGTTGATATTTTTATTACTAGGATTATCGGTTACTTCAAAGGCTGTGTTTGGCATTTTAGGATTAGGTATGACTTGACCTGGAAACACACCTTTTGGTGGGGCTTTCTCTTGGGCTAACTGCTAGATGGAATGATTAATGGATTGTAGAACTTGTTGGTTAGAATGATTAATAGATTATAAAAACTGTTGGCTAACCTTTATGAAGGCATCAAGACAATCCGGTTGTGAAGGTGTAGTGGGCATAGGTGGTGTGACTGGAACTACCTCACGTTGATTATTAACGGGTGGATTACGATAGTTATTAGTAACCGGAACGATACCTTTATTAGCATTATAATAATTATTATAATTATTATAATTACCTTGCCCTTGTCCTTGTCTCGATGGAGCTTGGTTACGTTGTGATTTGGCGATGGCCTAACATTTTGATTATTAAACCCTGGAGGTGTAAGTTGATGATTATTTTTCCAATTGAAGTTAGGATGTTGTCTCCAAGGCGCGTTAGGTTCGCTATTAATGGAACAAACATTGTCCAGTTGAGCGGATGGTTGTTCATAGACTAGAGGACAATTGGAGTCTGGATGCTCAACGCTGTAACATAAATTACATGGAAGAGTGTTGACGTTCATGACAGGAGTAGGCTGTTGTTGGACAGAAATGGGTTCTACCTTTTTAGTGAGAGATTTGATTAAAGTTTTAAGCTCAGGATCAGATTTAACCTCAAACATACTGGCAGCCTTAACTGTGGAAAAAGAATTACTGGACCGGGGGATGTCCCCCCCAGTTATTTTGATGTTTAGATTGATCTTCCAAAAACCAATATGCCTTAGAGGCACCTTTACGAAGGAAACTACCCCCAGTCATTATGTCAAGAACCTCTTTATGGTGATGTAAAAGCCCTTTGAAAAAGGCACGAACAAACGTGTCTTTCGCAAGGTTATGATGTGGACACTCGATGAGAAGATCAGTGAACCGATTCCAGGCCTCTGAAAAGGATTCATGAGGATTCTGGCGGAAGAAATAAATCTTTTGAAATATTTCATCTGTCTTTAGCGGTGGGTAAAACTGTTCCATGAATAATTGAATAAGTTTGGCCCATGAGTCCACATAATTAGGCGCTTGGGCAGTTAACCAAGATGTTGCCTTATCGGCGAGGGTGAAAGGAAACACCCTCAATTTAATTTGCTCTGAACCAACAGTAGGATGATGAAATGTGGTAAGAACTTGTTCTATCCTACGCATATGCTGATAAGGCTTCTCATGGCCTAAACCATGAAAAACTGGTAACAAATTAAATATATTCGGGGGGATTCAAAAATCCCCTACTGGGTCTGCAAGAACGATGCAAGACTTAGGGCTATCGTTAAAGGCTTTATAAAAGTCAGAGAGAGGAGTCTCTGTTTCGTCAACCATTTTTGCAGGTGTAGTGTGTGGTATTCTAGATAGGTGTGTGCGTTGACGTTTGCGATAAATAACAGAATATGATTTACTAGTACCGGACCTTAATCTCATACAAGACTAAAGCCAATAAGAAGCAAACCACTAACAACAGTCAAACAACCCTGATATGCTAGAAGAAATCCTCTAACAGAATAGGCGAGGAGTGGAAGCAGGTCGGAGTACCTAAATGCCTCCTTGCTACGCTTTTGAATATCGTCTTGTATATGCAATCACAGTGTATTCACGAAGTTGGAAACACTGAATAACTTGAACAAAGTGAGTTGGAAACTAACCTGTGAAAATCGGGCTAATTCAGAAGTGGGCGCAAGCGCGCTTGGAACTAGGCGTAGAAGGGCGCGGGCACGCTCTTGCCTGAACCAATGTCCAGTGTTTTTTAGGGCGTGCGCACTTCCGAGATAGCCTACTATGGGCGCGGGCGCGCTCCGTGGAGAATTCTGAAAAAAATATTTCTGAACCAAACAAACACAGTTAGAACCAAACAAGGGTGGGTGGGTTTAATGAGATTTTGGTAGGGACGAAAATACTAAAGAAAACAAATTTAAACATAACTAAGATGGCAATGGCGTAATTTGATAAAAGTAAAAAGTTGAGGTTTACTCCTACTTAACTAATTAAACTAAAACAGAAGTAAAGCATACTAATTTACTCTAAACTATCAAAGTTCTACTCTCGTGAATCATGAAATATATGGAGTAGAGAATTAGTTCCATGGAGAAGGGATTATGGGGAATTGAATCTACTTGATGTACTCCTAATATGCTAGTGTAGATTATTGCAATCCTAATCAAATAAGATTAAGTGTTCGATCCCTAATTACTCATGGCAATCTCTGCCAACTAATAATTAACATGTGAGGAAGTCCAATCCATTCTCATGGCGAATCAACTATCCTACTAGAGTGAAACTCTTAAAAGCAATAATCCTAATTAGCACATCAAGTCTTCATCAAGCTTTATCAAACCCCTCTAATGGAGGTTTAGCTAGAAGTCATTAGACTATCATAAACATATAAATAAGAAAAAAACATAATGAAGAACAAACTTTCTTTTATTAATCTAATGAATACTGAAGAACAATAAATAACTTAAGTTTAAACTAATAACTAAGTCTAAGTTCTAACTATCTATCTCTAATTAATTATATCTATCTAAGTCTAAGTATATCTAAGTATATTGAGAGTTATGCCTTAGTCCTCTTTATATAAAAGAAGTTAGGTCTACATTTTCGTGCATGGGCTTTGGAGCCATGTTTTGGTGTCACACCCCAAATTTTCAGAAAATTTAAAATAGGGAATCTTTTTCAAGATATACATATCTTAATTGCCACCCTATTCAATCATTTGAAAACCCAGGGTGAAATGAAACCCTAATAACATATTATCAACCACGATAAAAAAAATTGAGATAAAATTTAAAACCAAAATGGACAATCCTTCAATCACATTATTAAACTATAAAGAAACTAACCAACTCTTTTACATCTATCTCGAAACAAAATCGTACACTTCAGAAAAACTTAAACCAGAAGACTTCAAGAGCAAATCCAAATCACGTGTCCTCATCCACTGCACTCCACCATCTATGTTTCCAAGAACACACCCACGTTGCAAAACAAAGCAAACATGGGTCAGCAAATTGAATTTGCTGGTATGAGTAAGACTAAAAATAAAATAGCAATACGTTCATATCTTTCGAATACAGAAATATACTATTCAATTATTTCAACTTGGAAGACAAGTTAATTCCATATTCTCAAAACGGCATGCAGTTTCTTCCCAAGTAAAATTTCAACCCCCAATATACATTTCCAAGAAATCTCAGATAACAGTATTCATCATGCTCACTTTCCAAAATAACTCACAATATAATTTCCACTTACATTCAACTTATTACATACACATATGATAACTTATTTAAATATGAGTTTGATACACTTTACCTTTAAGCCAGTACGTCGTCTTAGGGTAAGACAACGTCTCTGCATAAAAAGTTAATAAGTCCTACCCTCCTGCAAAACAAAGTTAGATTTCCCAAATTTAATTATTTATAGTATACATCTATTTCACTCTGATTGCAACCATCATGGGTATATATAATCTGGCATAATATATCACTAATATTAACTAACATTCATATCACACCACCATATCCATCATATGACACTAACCATATTCACATTCCTTCGTAAGAAATTATATGCATCATATCATAATATATCACCAATCATATCCAACAACTCGCTCATACTTAAATCCAATATTTTTCTTAAAAACCACTCGTCTACTAATGAGAATGAGGAACTATATTACAACTAGGGAGTACATTCATCCCTCGTGAGTATCAACTCACACAAACCACGTATAAATTTCCTTGTAAGAAATTTTGAATACATCATATACAATAACTCAATTACACATAAAATTAATATTTTACTTTGCTTATTAATTATCTCGTTGACTCATTTATTAAAAGACACAGCCCAACCTTTAGTTCCTACTCCACGATTTGCACTACACACATTTGCCAAATCACACATATCCGTGTGCCTCACTCACACCGAGTACTACTACAAGGCATATGTCCCAATCGGGGATATCACCTCCAGGAAACATATTTTCATCTTTTAAACTCGTAACTTGTGAGTCACAACCATCTCTGGGCTTCCCATACACATAATCACAAAGCCTCTATTGGGCATAACAAAATATCAGGTCATTCATGGCACATTCAATAAATACTTTGGGTCATTCCCGCCACATTCAAGGAATACCCATCATAACACTAGCAAGTCATTCATGACACATTCAATGAATACCTTGGGTCATTCCCGCCACATTCAAGGAATATCCATCATAACACTAACAAGTCATTCAATGAATACCTTGGGTTATTCCCACAACATTCAAGGAATACAGCCAGCCCACAAGGCATTAGTTCCTCTCTAAGGCGGTTTTTCACATGACATCATTAGTCATAAATATTTCATTTCATTTCTTTTCATCAAAGAGGCGTGGAGAGATCTAAATATGTGGGCGACACATTAAATTTTCACCGGACACTTTTACATCAAATTTTAACACTCAAGAATTCTCAGTTATTATAATATTTTCATTACAAAACAAACATTGTCTCAAATAATAATTGATTACTAACGATTCCAAACACAATAACTAATCAACTCACCTCATTATCAATTATATAAATCTTAGATATCAAAAAGTTCAATCAGGAATAACGCATTAGTTAAATGTCTCGTAAATACATTTTAAATAACCACAATCATGTACACAATAAATTACTAACATTGTACACATATAGTTATCACAAAAATTAATATATAATATATAATATAGTGACTGCACCTGTACATAAGACTGCCTACGTATCCAATCTTTTAAGATTAGAATCAAGCCTTACGTAGCTCTTAATCAATAAATATCAACATCCTTGTATGTACCTTTAAGGAAAACAACAATTTATACTACATAGAATCACATACAATAAATTTCAAATACTCTCACAATCATATACGTAAAGTTTTATACCCAGAGATACACTATGAACCTTTAAATCTAAAAACTCACAATTGGATATTTCTCTACTTTTGATTCTAAGAAAAACGATCTTATGAACCATGTCGGTTCCAAATAAAATCATAGTCTAAAAGTAGACTACAAACACTATATAAAACACCCAAGAAGAGTTTAAGAGACTTTTAGTTCATTACTAGACATATTTCCCAAAATAGGTTCATACACATAAAGGATAACACGGTAGGTTTTCTAGGCAACTTGTCAATGCTATAGTTTTTCCTACATTCATCCAAATTATGTGTAACTTAATTATTTAGAAACTAGGGTATGTAGACATATTTTTTCATGTATAACTCGAAGTCCCAACCTCAGCCCATCTAAAAGAAAATTTAGGTTGAAAATGGTAAAAATTCTAATTTTAGCAAATTGGATTTATGACGGACTATCTTCCGAATGGAACAACTCTTTCCACAGATATCCAAATACATCGAGGCTTTTTGTGTTGAAAAGCTAACACACAGAACTTACTTTTTTATGTTTTACAAAAATACTCAATCTTATTCTAAATATATGAAAACTAGGTTATAACACAGTGCACAGAAACTGATTTCTGACGCACTATTTTCTGCCAGTCAAACTTCCAGACATCATATCTACCTCCACAGACTTCGAAATATGATGAGGCCAATTGAGTTAGAAATAAGACTTATAAAACTCACCTTTTCATGTTTTATAAAAACTCTAACTCTCCTCCTAGCGTTATGCAATTTGTGATCAAACCCTATGCAGAAAACTGTTTTCTGACGAATAGAATTTCTGACGCATAAAATTGTCGAGGTCATATCTTTTTTAGCACTCATCCAAATTAAGTGAGGCTCACTACATCGGATAAACGACTCTCTAAGGTTTCATCAGGTTTTGGTTTCGCACAAATCTACAAAGTATAGTGTCCTATACACTTAACCTTACAATTGTCCTTTTACAGGTAATATGATTGGAGAAGCAAAAGGATGCATACCTAATGAAGAACCAATTGATGGTTGTACTGACGAGAAGTGCAGTAATTTATGCCAAGAATTTACAAAAAAGAAACTTAAATTTGAGTGCCAAGGAATTTCTACATGTATCTGTTACCCTGAAGGATGTTGACTAATTCCTAATTAACAAGGAACATGAATAAGTAGTAATATTATGGTTATTAATAAAGACAATTATGTGTTTATCGGAAAAAAAAAAAGACAATTATGTCAAAATTCATGGTGTAGCAAATGTTGTGTCATATATATATACAGGCAATAAGTTTATTCAAGCACTAGTTTGTAGGCCCGTGAATACGCACTGACTTTTTATAAAACTTGCTCAAGAACATATACAAATTTCATAACAAAATCGTTTTAATTGTCCTTTAAAAACCCATTTTTAATTGGGGAGAGATCCTGTTGTAATAGTTGACCTAATTTAGAATTGTGATTCTCATTTTAGTAGGAGAAGGATTACTTTTTTAGTTTAGAATTGCTAGAATTTCCTTTTTCAATAGGGAAAGGAATTCCCGTCTTAATAGGGCGATGACATGGAATTTTAAGGAATTATGTCTTAGTTGAATTTCCTAACAAATTGTTTTAATTGTCCTTTAAAAAAATATGTTTATAATTGGGTGAGAGATCCCATGATTCCTGTTTTAATAGGAGAAGGATTATCATTTTAATTAGAAGTTCTATAATTTTCCTTTCAAAAATAAAGAATGAGCTTTCAAATAGAAAGAAGGAGTTAGATTCCCGTTTTGAGTTGGTTTCTTAAAACTTGTTTTAGCTTGGTGAGAGAAAATTTTTGCTCCCAGGCGCTTAGGAGCGAAAAGTCTCCTAAGCACCCATCCACCACGCATCCAACATCTTTTTAGGCTATTGATTAACTTTAATTAATTAAAATCTAACCAAATATTTATTTTATTCTATTTCCAAATCATCCAGTTTTTTTCTCCACAAATCTTTCATTTTTTTTCCCACAAAATAAAATAAATTATTGACTTCAATTAAAATTAATAATTTGAGACACAAAATTAAAACTGTATTTGCAATTTTTTAATTTTTAATTGAAATTAGTAATTTACTTTCTTTTTTATTGGAAGCACAAAAAAAAAAAAAAATTGTGGGTAAAATAACATTATATAATAAAATGAAAAGTACACTAACATTTATTAAAAAATCTTAAATTTAATTATAATTCTTAAAAAAATTTGTAAAATGCAATTACAAATTACAACTTTATTACAATCCAAAATATTGAAGATAATAGCCAATACAAAATAAAATTAAGAATTCGCAATGTAACCCCTTGAAAAGTCTGCAATGCTAATTTTTATTGAAATTAATAATTTATTTTTCATTTTTCTTTTTATAGAAAAAAATTGGTGGAGAAAAAAATGGAATGATTTGGAAAGGGAATAAAATAAATATTTGGTTAGATTCTAATTAACTTGAGTTAATCAACAGTTAAAAAAATGCTAGATGTGTGGTGGATGGATGCTTAGGAGCTAGACTTTTTGCTCCTAAGCGCCTAGGAGCGAATTTTTTCTCAACTGTTTCACTCAACTCCTCATTGGTTGGCTAAACAAAAATGAATTCCTAATTAGGTGGAGCTTAAATAGGGTTAAATAGGAATTTATCAAGAGAGAAAGAAATTTTGAGTTTAGAAGCTAGATTTTAGGAATTTTATATCTCATAATTAGTTTTTCCGTACTTTGCGACAAATTATGGAACCCCCAGCACTCTCCTCAAAGCTGCCCATATTAATCCACACATTACGTGCAATCTGTATTCTCTATGTAAACTGTGATTGTTATGATTTGGAGAGGGAATAAAATAAATATTTGTTTAGATTTTAATTAACTAGAGTTAATCACTAGTTAAAAGAGATAGTGGATGTGCGGTGGATAGGTGCTTAGGAGACTTTTCGCTCCTAAGAACCTAGGAGTGAATTTTTTCTCGCTTGGTGATGTGGAATTTTAAGGAAGTTTGAAAATTACCTCTGTGGGAGCTTTAATATTAAGATATAGATACACTTTGGAAGATTTTATCCCCCAAGCTGATGGTTCACCCAGCCAGCCAAAGTTTGAGCACCCCTTTTAAAATTTTTACTTACCCATCTACAGTTACTAAAACTAAAACCTAGAGACAATGATAAAATAGAGTTTATAAGGGTTTCGAATGCCCAATTACATCCTGGTGCATTCAAAGCTTTGATGACCTCTCCTTCAAAAACATATTCAGTGCCTCCTAACATGGCAACTAGCTAACTTTATTGCCACTTCTGTCGGCCTGCATTTAAGCTTCCTCTGCATTCCTAGCTCTAAACCTAGCTCATAACAGTTGCTCCTATTGCTTTCCCTTCATTGTCCCATATATGTTATGCTTATAGCACCAGCCCATCCATTTTTGATTGTGTAAGAAGCATCAAACCTTATAAGAATGCATTCATTAGGGAAGATAGGGAAAATACAATCAATAATACATAACTACTATGTTATATCAATTTGAGGTTTAAGAGATTCTTCTCTGAATGTTGTGAAGCATTTATCAGTCTCTATAGTAGTGCCTCTGATGATCCTCTCCATGTTAGCTTTCCTATATTCAAATTTTACTCCATTCCTTGTTTCCCATAGTTGTTGTAGTAAAATACAAGTGTACATAAGTGTCTGCTAGAAGCTAGAGCTGTGTTACTCTCTTTGTGTACATGAGGGACATATATTGTCACCAATACATTTGTGACACGTGTCATTGTCACTTTACGTCTCGTTGATCATTTATCTTGGGACCATCCTTTTGGATCATCACAACTGCTCATCTCAAGCGTCATGAGTTACGAGATGGTTATAAAGTGAACATTAATACATGCATGGTGCAATAATAGCTATCAATGGAGCACCATACCAAAATGTCATGAGCTATAAAAGAACCAAGTCGGTTACAAACAACAAGGAGGGAATTTTATATATTTCCTCTCCACTCTCTAAGAGGGAGGATAATTCTACGAATCTAGTCTATTCTCTTCCTCCACACTAAGTTTCTTCTCCATGATCAATCTCCGGCCATCTCCCATTCAATCTACCAATCCAAAAGAGGAACTACGACAGATTTGAATCAACTTCACTTGAGAACTTAATACATAGGCAGCTCACACAGACCTGAGCTCAGCCAAATCCATACTAAACCCCCATTTTCCCCTATTTTCCTAGAATTCTAGGGTTCTGCACAAAACAGGCCTTTACAAGTATGTCACCACATAAGTATTTTATCCGATCTAGCCATTATTTGACAAATGATTCTTGGTTCTGAAATAATCTAAGACTAATAGGATAGGTGTTCTGGTCTAGCTACATTCATAGAACAAGTGAATTGTGGTTTCCACAGTCATATGGCAAAATGGATGAGAAATCTCCTTCCATTTTCTTATCCTTCATATCAGAATATCCCCCATAGGCAAAATATTCATATACATTTTACAAAATTTCCAAACAAAAAGCTGAGTAGAAGCAGAGATTTTAGATTTCCAGATATTTGATAGTTTGTTGGTTAAAACTGAAGTGTTGTCCTAGCCAATTCTTTTCCATTAAGAATTTATAGGCAGACTTCTCGGTTAAGAACCATGTCTGTCAGCACACCATTTCCCTACTTGCCTCAAAAGGTCTGACCACAATCTCTTGAATCTGTTTTGGCTAATAAATGGAAGAGTTTATGACTATTTAGTACCACGTACTTTCACTTTTTTTCCTAAATGGTACCTGAACTTTATTTCTTGCTTATTCGTACCACGAACTTTCAATTTGTTTCAATTTAGTACATTAGTCTATTTTCTGTCCAATTTTACTAACGATTTCGCTAACGGTGTTAGCATTATTCACATGAACATTGTGTGTGTGTGTGTGTGTGTGTGTGTGTGTGTGTGTGTGTGTGTGTGTGTGTGTGTGTGTGTGTGTGTGTTTTTTTTTTTAAGTGGAAAATTTATTGATAATGATACCGAGTTTTACAAATAATTAGGGCAAGTGTGCAACAAGCTATGCCACAAGTCCTTTCTGAATGGCAAATCATATTCTCCTAAATACAAACTCGTTGGAACCAGCTGTCATTACGTTGCAGTCCATAACTTTCTGCAATCTCTTAAGGAGCTCAACAGACTGTTATGCCAAGAAACCAAAAGTGTCAAAACTGAAAGGAATGAAACAATGATGGTTAGCTCTATAAGCTTCCTCGTGTTTCTCAATTTTCCCTGCCGCTGCTCTATTAGCTGCTTCTCTTACCTCAAAGACTCCATTCCCAAGCCCTACCAACGGAGAGGCTCTAGTTACATCAACACACACATGCCTCCCCTCAGACCAACTGTAGACCAATACATCCGTAGGCCGAAGTGTCGATCTTCCCTCATTCGGATCAGTGAGAAAATTCACGGGAGCCTCCTTCTTCACTTGTACCCCAGCCCTCCAAAATACATCACATAAAATATCTCTGACATGATCATGTCGATATTTGAAACCTGGAAAATGTCTACAATGTGTTGTGTGGTCTTCGAAAGCATCTAGTCTACTTTTTTTGCAAATAGGGCATAGACCACCATCAGAGTACAAAGGGATCATGAGACGGTACCAGAGAATAGAACGATACTCCACCAACGACATACGCTGTCCAAGTTCCTCCATCGGGATAGCAAGTAGAAAATCATTTGCATGTTCCGACTGCAAGCATCCAATGATTGCTTTCTGACGAGCAGATAACACAAACTCCCTCTCAAAACCAGCAACAATCTTACCATAGAACGTTTTCGCCAAAACTTTTTGTGGTTTTAAGGGGACGATAACATTCACAACCATAGAACTGAGGTCAAAATCAGGTAGACAAAGACTCAATGCACTACGAGCAACATTAATAATCTCATCCAAAGGCACTGCCCACAACTCCTAAGAATGTGGTTCTGAAGCTCAGAAGTCTGACAATGGGAGGCCACAAAGGCAAAAGAAGAGACATCAGTGGCACAATAAATACCTAATCCACCAAGCCATAATGGGAGTGTCGATAAGCGCCACTGCAAATCACCGAAGTCAAAACCATCAGAAACCACAATACCTTGGAGAACACTGCGGAGATGCCGATCAAAAGTCTTAGCTGCCTCTCTACAAAGGGATGGTGGGCAAGTACGAATCGTAAATACCAACTTAGAGAGCCCAACATAAGCACGTAAGAGCGCTAACTCACACTGTGGATCTTCCAAAACAGCTAAACGGTCCATCAAAATCATAACCTTTTCAACACACTTGCGAGCAAGGCCCATGACAAAGGATGAATCAGTGTTAACCGCACCTCCAAGAAACCTAACCCCTTGCTGAGGATGAGACAAATCTGAAGGAAAGAGACCGGGAGAAGAGTGACGTGGATTCGGTGATGGGCAAAATATCTCAGTTTTAGCCACATTAAGAACCAACCCGTAAGAAGGTCCTTCTTCCTGAATCATACCCAAAGCTGTCGCCACCTGTTATGTATCCCCAATCAGAGTCCCATCATCTAGGTACCAAGCCTATAGCAATAACTGACAACTCGACTGTATCCGTAGAATTAGAGGATGCAACACCAGTGCAAATAATCTTTAATAACCTTTTTTTTTAATAATCTTTAATCAATCTTAAAAAATAAAAACACACTGTTCACAAAGTTATTACAAAAAAAAAAAAAAACTGTTCACGTAAATAGTATTTTTATTTTTAAAGATTGATCAAAGATAATTTTTTTTAAAAAAAACACTGTTCATGTGAATAGTGTTTTTTATTTTTTAAGATTGATTAAATATTATTCAAAAAAACATTGTTCATGTGAATAGTGTTTTTCTATTTTTTTTAAAAACTGTTCATGTGAATAGTGTTTTTCTATTTTTTTTAAGATTGATTAAAGATTATTATAAAAAAAAAATGTTCACGTGAATAGTGCTAACGCCGTTAGCGAAACCGTTAGTGAAATTGGATGGAAAAGAGACTGAGGTACTACATTGAAACAAATTGAAAATTCGTGGTACGAATAGGCGAAAAATAAAGTTCAAGTACCATTTAGGAAAAAAAGTAAAAGTACGTTGTACTAAATAGTCATAAACTAAATGGAATTCTTGAAACAGACAAATCTTTGCCTAAGCATGTGATGCATTCGATCTATTGTATTACACTACAACTATTTATGCAAATTTAAAGGCATGCCATCAGTCCATAAGTTTGCATGTGAGTTGCACCCTCCAACCAAGCGACTTTTCAAGCCAAATCAGCCTCTTCACTAGGAAAAGAATAAGTTGTGCATATGTAACGTATAGCTGTGGAATAATCTTAAATTATCGAAAAACAAAGGCTGTAGAATAATCTCATTATGCCCCATGTTGGCGAGACTAGGGCTGTCAATGGGTTTCGATAACTCGATAACCGATCCAAACCAAACCGATAAAAAACAGTTTGGGTTTTGATAATTTAGTTTGCCCTCTACCGACCTAAAACCGAACCGATAAGATATTGGTTTGGTTTTGGTTTGCCCTCCACCGAACCGATACAAACCCGAACCGATAAGATAGCAATTTAGTAATATTTATGATTAATTTTGTATATATTTATCAATTGTGTAGTTAAAATTAATTAATTTAATTTTAATTTTAATTGATTTTATGGTTTTCGATTCGGATTCGGTTTGCAATATATTTTATCGGTTCGGTTCGGTTTCGGATTAAACATAATATTATCGGTTCGGTTTGGTTTCGGGTTTCCAATTTTCTTATCAGTTCGGATTTCGGATTTTCCAAAACCCTACCCAAACCGATCTATTGACAGCCCTAATCGAGACCTTTGGCGTTACAAATTAAAAGGGGTGCAGGTCGGATTAGTGACGCACTTTAGAATTGCTTTAAGTCAATTCGGTTCACTTCTTTTGAAAGCACTTTCTATACCCTCTTTTATCCCGAGGGTGCAATATTTGGAAAATAAATAAACTGCATTTTCTACAACCAAGAGAACTCAAGTACTCAACAAACAAGTTTTTCCGTAAAACATAGAAGATTATTTTGACAGACAAGCCTCTTTTACGAATTTGTTTGATAAGCCTTAATTGATACCTCTTGAAGCTAAAAACTTCTTCAACTTTTGCTCTGCATTTTGCATTTAATTGAAGTTGCAAATAACATTACAATCCGTTCTTCAATAACCCAACGGATCATCACTCGTAGTGCGAAAGGGGCGCCCATGCAACTGACCATCAACCCAGGTATACTCGGTACGGTACCTAGGACGCCCTGGCCGGTCGTACTCTGGTGGAAACATTGTTTGACGAATGATGATATACAAACCGTCCGGTCCGGTCCCTGGTATCCGATATTCTTCAGTGTTTTCTTGAGATTTTTTAAAGCGATACCAATAAGCAAGTGAGAAACAACCAATAATAATGAAAGACCCCAATACGACAGGCACCACTGTTGTGACTGTGGGGGGATTATTTCTTTCCGTGGAGTTGGAATGACTTGAAGAACCGTGAGAATCACGAGCTGAAGAATCTGGGAACCTCAGCATACCGTTTCCTGGATGAAAAGAACTGCGAAATCTCTTTAAACTGTGTGGTATTGTTCCACTGAACTCATTTTTAGTTAAATCAAGTGTCTCCAAGTGCGTGAGCATGTTAAGCTCACTAGGTAACTTTCCTGATAAGCCATTATTTCCCAAGTTCAGTGTCCTTAGGGACTGGTAGTAACCTACAGATTTGGTTAGCGGTCCCGTAATGTTGTTACAAGAAACATCAAGTATCTGTAACGGAAAAGATCGATCTGGACCTACGAATTCACCAAGAGAAGGTAACTCCCCAGTTAAATAGTTGTGCGAAAGGTTGACCGTTTGCAGGAAAAAGGAAATGGTGAACGATCGTGGAATAGCTCCTGTGAACTGGTTGTTACTCAAGTCCAATTCGACCACCACACGGAGAAGTAAGAGTGGCAGAGTACCTGTAAAGGGACACAAACATTAGCAAACTTATTTATGTCGCTGATAAGCCTGATATCCAAATAACAGGAAACATGCCTGTACCACATATCGAGTTAGTAGTAGTACTCTAAAATTCCTGACTCCCATTTAATATCCACTGATGCCCGTCTTTGTTGAGCAATAATTAGGTATACTTGCTCAGTTGCTGGTCAATTCCACATGTAAAAAAACTAGCACTTGCAGTCTTGCAGATTAAGTACAACTGACAAACTAATTCACAAAAAAAAAAAAAGTAATCCACAAAAATCCACAGAATGGCAGATAAAACAGTGGCTTGGACAGTTTGAGGAAATGAAGAGAAGAAGGCTATAGCAGGAAGAAGGCGTGCCTAGCTACCAAAACAACAAATGAGATACAGGTACATTTTATTGTAGTTTGTCTTGCCAAGCTGACATGCTTTTAATCGTTAGATTTGAAGTTGGAGTATCGGTTGTTTGTCCACGCAAGTGGAATTTGAAAGATAGATTCAGTGCAAATATCGAAACGAACGAACAGTCAGGTGATACTTCAGAAAATGGGATATAGCAGAACAATGGCAGCTACATGGCTGGGAGAGGTATCATGGGTTGAAGCAACGACACAGGGGCAAGGAATTGAGAAGGATGTACTGCGACTAATGTGGAATGGGTACAATTATGTGACTTGGAAAGCTAGAAATGATAGGATTTTCGAGAATAAGGCAGTGAATATCGAGCAAATAGCTCGAGTGTTGTTTGGTGATGTCAGAGCAAAGTTGAAGGCAGTAGAGATTAGAATGGAGTACGGGCCAGAAATTGAAAGGTTTGCTGATATGTGGAATGTGGAAGTAGAAATCAAACAAAGAAGGAAAAAATTTGTACGGTGGCAGAAATCAGAAATGGGAACTTATACTCTCAACACAGATGGAACACTCAAAGGGCATTTAGGGGGTTGGGCAGCAGTGATTCGTGATAGTGAAGGGGAAGTAGTGGCGGCAAGTCATGGAAGAGCAAGTAAGACGTCGATTGATCTCATCGAGCTAGAAGCAGTTGAGCAGGGGCTGAAAATGGCGCTAAGTAAGGGAATAAGAAAGTTAAAAACGCAGACTGATTCAAAGAGCGTAATAGCATATTTAAAGGAAAGGGATCAGCGACCATGGCAGGCCGAGAAGATGGTACGGGCTATTATGCGAATGAAGGCCCATTTTGAACAGTTTGCCATTTTTCATATTTTTAGGGAGGCAAATAAGTTAGCTGATGCTATTGCAGCTAATATCCCATCATGTAATTTTTTAGAATTAGTACCGACCTTGCTGGCAGAAGATGTAAAAAAAATTATATATGATGATGCGAGGGGTAAGCAATATGTGAAAGAGTGAGAATGTAACAAGCTGATTATAACATTTTATTTCAATAAAAAGAGTAGGAGACCTCTCTAAAAACCTCACTTACCAACCAAAAAAAAAAAAAAAAAAAATCATCCATTTTTTACTCAAAATATACATATATATCAACAATGACATACACATAAAGGATTGTCGTCTTATGTTTATTCAAGAATCAGACTGTGATTGGTGAACCAATTTTGATTCCCTTCTCTCTTCTATGATAAAATGATACAACACATGCGTATCCACTTGCCAAACAATCTATCTAAAATCGCACACAAGGCGTCTGACAGCCAGGCAAGTTTCCAGCCTGCTAAAACTTTCATGATGCAACCAAAAAAACTCATTACTCACACTTTCTGACAACCATAGATAAAACACTTCTTGAGATGTTCTAATACATAAAAAAATAAAAATAAAAAACTAGTAAACGAAATGCATGAACCTATGTTGCAATTAAGCAAATTTTTTAGAAGCAAAGCTTCGGCTTAGAGCCTTAGACCACAGCTGCAGGAGGCTTCAACATTTCATTGACTTGCTAAGGATAAAATCTTTGATAGAAAGTGGCAGGTGATACAGAATAGCCGAAGCTGTGGAGTACGGACCATACGTGAACCACGCTGGTGGATTCTTTTTAAGAACAGCGTCAACAGTCTTTTTAGCGAACTCCTCAGGTGTGATAGGATTCATGGTGTGTAACAGGGTGGTTCTTGAACGAATGACATCATTGAATGGTTTGTAAAGCTTCCACTCAGGCATCCGCTCATAGCTAGCTGTGGAAGTATTAGCTATATTTGTTCGTATTGCTCCAGGAACCACAGTAATTACATCGATTCCAAACGTTTGCAGTTCCAATCTGCAAAGAGATTTTTGCAAGAAAGTTCACGTTCAGAAAGTCTAAGAATATAAATCATCTTTCGACTAAATGACTGCAAAGATAAGCTATAGAATAGACAAAGTCAACAATTGGCATAATGTCTGCAATAGATAAGATCCTACTTTATGCAACCACTTGGCGAGACATTAAACTAGACCTACTAATCCCAGCGGATTTACAAATTGTATAAAAGCAGGATGAGATGCAGAAGATACAGCTGAGAGATGATGTATACAAACAAAAGAGATGTATTACAAATCTGTTGAGCTAAAGAAGAATCAAACTGTCAGTCAAGGCGTGAAGAGCAGCTTTGGAAGCAGTGTAAGCACCCGCCCTGGGACCAGGTGCCAAAGCGCCAACACTTCCAATATTTATGATCTTTCCCTTTTTCCTAGCGGCCATGTGAGGCACCGCAGCCTGAATTAACCTCATTGGACCTATAAAACAAAATAGGTAAATAAAAATGAAGGACTGCACAACATCTGCAACAAGTTATACATTACAAACAACATCAAGTTCAGTGACAGCTTTGTTTTGCATCATACAGTCTAAGCAACTTCGAGATTAACCACATCCATATGGTTTCTCAAACTAAATCTTCTCTTGATGTGATTCATATCTCTACCAACTACAAAATTCCATTTAATCTCTTAACATGCTATGAATGCCCTTTTAGAAACCTCTTGCACCAACCCACTCCTTTTGATGTTGCAATTACACATTAGTTTACATGTGTCTATCATTTTGATCGAATCTGTTTGTAACCTACAGAGGTTCCTAGTTAGTCAGGGAACATTAATTAAAAAAAGAAACCATTTACAATTCAAGAGGGTCAGCACAAGGGTAGAAGTGGCTTGGTCAGATTGCCCCTTTTGACATGGAATATCACTTCCTAGAGAAGATTCCAAGAATGGAATCAGAGTGTGTGAGGTCCCTTATTAGATGGCAAGTCTACCAACCAATTTTTAATTTCAACCCTCTAAGCGTAGTGTTAGATATGCAAGGAAAGAACTCATGAACAAATTGAGGTAAGCAAACTACACAATTCTCAATCCGGCATCATGCAATTAGATGTGTTTGTAACTAGTTGTTGCATCAGCGAGTATAAATAAACAGAGACCATACACACGAGCATATATATCTACTATATCTGGAAAGTAAGCTAAGAGATCATCTTGCACAAGAGGCAGAAAGAAATGTCTACCCCAGCATAAAATAGGATCAGTGATAAACTTTGATGTGCCAAACATTTAGTACTCATGACCAAGGGTCAAAAGCTGTTGGTACTGTAGTACAACTGCTTGGAGTAATTGCTTGTATGACCATTATGACAGTAAATAACAAATGACCGCAGGGTAGGGGACTAGAACAGAAGTTAAGAATAAAAAAATAGGTTAAAAAAATGACCCAGACAAACAGTATCACAGTACTTATAAAATTAGCTCATTTTCTGCCTAGACTCTAAACAAGGGAGAAAGCATTGAAACCTTAAGCTGTCAGTTAAGGCATGAAGAGCAGCTTTGGAAGCAGAGTAAGCACCCGCCCAGGGTCCAGGAGCCAAAGCGCTAACACTTCCAATATTTACTATCTTTCCCTTTCTCCTAGTCGCCATGTGAGGCACGACGGCCTGAATTAACCTCATTGGACCTGTAAAACATAAATGTAAATCTAAACGAGGATTTGAACACCATCTGCAATGTGTTATAGAAAGTTAGAAACACACATCATGTTCCTAAACAACTTTGTTTTGCATCATCATAGTCTCAGTAACTTCAGGATTCATCACATTCATATGTTTTTTCGACATGTACATTCTCTCAATGTGATTCATACCTCTACGGACTACCAAACCAAGTTATCCTTTCAGTCTTTTACTATGCTCTGAATGCCCTTTTAAAGACCTTGCACCAACCCACTTTTTCGATGTTGCAAATTCACATAACTACATAACTTCATATGTAGTTATTATTTTGATCGAATCTATGTTATATCCTATGGGAAAAAAACATCTACACTTCAAGAGGGTCGGCCCAAGGGTAGGTGGTGGTTCGGTTAGATTCCCCATTTTGATTCGGAATGTTACTTCCTAGTGGTGATTCCAACAATTGACTCAGAGGGTGTTAGGAACCTTATTAGATGGAAGTCTACCAATCTATTTCCAATTTCAAGCTCTAAGTATCATGTCAGATATGTAAAGAAGCTGATAAGAATTAATGGACATACTAAGGTAAGCAAACCGCACAATTCACAGTGAGGGAACGTTCAACTAGATGTGTTTGTAACTCCTTGCAACAATGAGTACGAAACCAAGGACCACAGAAAAGAGCGTAATATCTAAGCTATCTGGAATGCAATTAGATCATCTTGCAGGAAGCAGACGTCTAGAGCATTCATAAATCCTAGTTCAGGATAAGCTGAATATATATTAGGCATGACCAAGGCTTGATAGATTGATAATAACACTTTATAATAATCCCAACTGAAAATAATATATATATAAATGGAAAAATAAAATTATTTTCCTCATTCTTTGTCTAGAGTCTAGATAGCTCAAGAAATCACTATGAAATATTCAAGAATAATGTTACCTATTAGTCAGTGTTCAGCGTGTCAGATCAAATATCTACATTCAGTATATTCACATTCCAAATTCACACATTGAACACCACCATAGTAAAATTCAGACAAATCAATTAATTCAAGAAAGTAAGCAAATATTGAATGATGAGTTGAACAGATTACCATAGACATTGGTATTGAAAGTGTGCTCTAATGAAGAAAGAGGGATTTCAGCCAAAGGAGCAACGCAATGAACACCAGCATTATTGACGACGATATCGATACGACCAAACTTATCAAGCACACTAGTTAAAACATTTCTAACACTTTCATCAGACTGAACATCCAGTTCATGAAGTGAAAATCTAGGATCACTTTCAAGGTCTTTCATTGAAGCCAGAGATCTAGTTGTTGCTACAACTAAACATTTCTTTGAAGCAAAAGCTTGTGCTAGGGAGTGACCAATACCTCCTCCTGAACAACCAGTAATCAAAACCACTGGTTCATCTGAAACATCCATTGCTCTGAACAATACCCAGGTTTCAAAATCTAATCTTTCTTTTGTTTTCTAGAAATTTTTGGGTTGCTGTTAAAAAAAGAGTGAAAAAGAGTGGCAGAATATTCAGTACGTTTGATTTTAGGAATCTGAGTGAAAGCCCAGGATATATAGTTTTTACCAAAAATGAGAATTTGGTGTTCACCCAGTTATGCAGTTGGGTACTAAAGATAGAATATACCATGTCAACAGATTTTACTCTCTGTCATTAATTTCTTCTTAAAAATAGAGCTAAAGTCAACAGATTTTATTCTCTATCATTAATATATCTGAAAAGATTTTTTTTTCTATCGCATTTTCTTCTATATATATATCAGAAGTAAAATCCTTTTCAGATATATATCTGAGTAAAATGATGATAGAGAGTAAAATTTGTTGACTTTAGCTTTACTTTTAAGGAGATAGGGAGCCATTGGACTCAGCCTAAGATGTTTTAAATGCATTGAAGAATCAGACAGTTACATAGTTACTTGTTTTTTATGTTATTGTTTACAACGTTTGGAAAAATGCCGCAATGGTACTGGGACATCTTCATTGAATGGTTTCGTCATTGTCCCTTGGTGCAAACGGATGGAGACAAAGGTGGTTGTGAAGTGGTTCAGATTTTTAAGAGGCATGGGTCATGGGTGCGGCTAAAATTGCATCGGTCTACCTTAATTTTATATATTTTATGTGTTGTTTATATATTTCGATCCAAAAAAATATACTTTGCCCGTATTTTCACTGTTGACATAATACCTCGTGACAATGTAACAATTCAATTCCATGTTCCTGTGAAATTATTTTGCAGGTAATAAACAAATATTTAGAAACTACAAAGCTTAGTTGGAACCATACCCCATAAGGCATTAACGTTTCATTGCCTTGCTAAGGATGAAACCTAAAGACACGACTCAAATCACTTCGACTAATGAACCAAGAATATAATACATAAGGTAAGGTTTATTTTCCAAAAGTTGGTATCCTCGCACATATAGATGGAAGAATCTTAAACAAAGAATTTGGGATTGAAAGAGAAAAGGCGCAATAAAGAGATTAATATGTACCAAGTACTTTTTGAGCCAGAATACAGAAAGGATTTGGAAATCTTAAACTGTCAGTCATCAGAGTTGCTTTAAAAGCAGAGTACGCCCATAGTCTGGGAGCCAAATCGCTACAACTTTCAGTAGTAGCCATGTGAGGAACCACAGCCTAGATTAACGGACCTATAAACAAAATTACAAATAAAGTATGATCGAGGAGCTTCCCTAGCCACAATTTATAAAACTATGACATCACATTGATTAAGAGCTTTATATTGCATCACAGAAGATTGTTTCAGAGACTTCAAGATTCCCAACATATAAGTGGTTTGAATAGATGGCATAACTTGACTTAGGGGGTGTTTGTCTGTTGGTTTTTGTAAGTGCCTACTACTTAAGAAAATATGTATCAATGACCAATGTTTCATATTTTAAACTTGAAAAAATAGACGTTTTGTACCATGACTTTGTTGGTTTTATCAATTTGGGCCAATAACTTTTTTTTTTAACAAATTGGGCCATGACCTTTCTTTTTTGTATCGGTTTGGGCCACCGTTACCATTCCGTTACTTCACATGCTTATGTGGCGTGGCGGATGTATATGTGTTCGACCAAATGCTCATGTGTCATCGTTGAAGTGCACACCTAATCACCGGTGATGTGGCATTGAAATTTCAAAGTGTTTCGAACCCGAAATTTCACAGAAGTTGCACATGTTTTGAACACACGTTGCACGTGGTTTAAACCTTGAGGCAAACTCGCACTTAGTTGATAGAAATCCCCAAATTCAGACCTAATTCCCTAATTCCCAAATTCAGACAAAAAACCCAAATTCCCAAATTCTTAAATTAAAAAACCTAATTAAACCCTAATCCCCAATCCACCAAATCCCCAATCCCCAAATCCCCAATCCCTAATCCACTAAATCAAGCAACTAATTAAGCATGGATCATTACTGCATAGAACTTTTCTTTGGTGGGAAATTTTAGAGAGACCCAGCTGAGCTGTATGATTGGTATAAGTGGTTAACGAAGCACATCTTGTATTACAAGGGTGGGAGAGTTTAATACTTTTACAACATCAATCCAGATAAAATGTCATATTTTGAGTTGAAGGGTATGATTGAGCAAGAATGTCATGTGAAAGATATGGTTAAGATGTTCTATACTGATCCTAATAAGCCTCTAGACATTGGACTTAGGATAGTCAATGATGATAAAGATATTATAGAAATGATGAAAATGGCAAAAAATGATAGGGTAGCTGTTTATGTTGAACATGAGCAAGGTGATGATGTTGAAGAGTCTGAAGATGACAAAGAGGTTGATGTGGGTGATTGTTTGGAAGAGAGTGAGTCTGAGTCTGAGTCTGAAATTGCGTCTGAAGCAGCAACTCTGGATCATATTAGTGAAGATGATGACGAATTAATTGAAGTTAGGAATAGAAATATGGAAATCAAGTATAAGACGAAGAAATCAGGTATTGAAGAAGTTGATCAAGTACCAGATGAACCACATGAAGAAGCAAGTGAAGCAGCCATTGAACAAGCAAGTGATGTAGCAAATTAAATAAACTACCAAATGAGATGGATACTAGGTGGTGTTGGAGATGATGAGCCTGACTATGCTGCATCTGATGACTATTTAAGTCCCGAATCTAATGAAGAAGAAGATGAGGATGTTGCTTCTGTTAAGGAGAGGAAGAGGAATTTGAAGGTTAAAAAGAGGATGTACCCAATTTTCAACCCCAATGTTGAGATGTCCAATATCCAAATTGAGCTTGGCATGAGGTTTGGTATTGCAAAACAACTTAAAGAATGTTTAAAGATATATGCAGTCCATAATGGGTATATCCAATTCATTTTAACAGAAATGCTACTAGAAGATTTGAACCTGTGTGTGTTGGTGATGGGTGTACTTGGTTTCTATATGCAAGTTACATGCAAAGTGAAAACAGTATGCAAATTAAGACTTTAGAGTCTGAGCATAAGTGTAAGAGATATTTTAGCATCAGATTAGCTAATTCCCAATGGTTGGTTGATTATTACAATGATAGGATCATAGACAACCCTAAGTGGAAGGTAAGGGATTTTAATAGAGAGATACTGCACAATTTAAAGTTGGAGGTGACACCACTTCTGTGTTACAGAGCTAAGAAGAAAGCCTTGAGTCTAGTTCATAGTTCTTTAAAGAATGTGTATGCCAAAGTAAGAGACTATGTAGCTGAGATACTGAAGTTAAACCCTGGAAACACATGTAAAATTGATGTTAAAAGGCCATTGATAGATAAGCCAGGTTACTTTTAGAGAATGTACATTTGTTTTGATGCCTTGAAGCAGGGTTGGTTTTCTGGGTGTAGAAGGGTCATTAGTCTTGATGGTTGTTTTCTTAAATCTTTTTGCAAAGCGGGAATTGTTAACTGCAGTTGGGAGGGGATGGAAATAACCGATGTACCCCTCTCAGTATGGGTAGTTGTTGAAGGTGAAAAACACGAAAGTTGGAGGTGGTTTATGAACTTGCTCCTTAATGATCTCAATGTAGATGATGGGCTTGGTTTGATGAAAAGATTCTGCACCAACAAAAGGGTCTTCTCAAAGTCATTTCAGAAAGATTACCTAATGTGGAGCATAGATGTTGTGCAAGGCACATCTATGCTAACTTCAGGAAGAAATTTTCAGGTATATAACTTAATTTGTCTATTTTTTATTTGTATTCTAAATGTGATTTAATATTCATATGTAATGTAGCTATGTTATTTGAACAGGTGCACAACTCAAGGGTTTATTCTGTAAAGCATCCAAAAGTGGAACACCAGAAGAATTCCATCGTGTTATTGATGAGGTGAGAAAGGTATGTGATGCAACAGCTGACTATATGTTATATATCCAAAACCCCAAGTTCTGGTCCAGAGCATTATTCGAATTTTACACAAGTTCTGATGCATTAGAAAACAATATATGTGAAACATTTAATGGTACAATTCTTGATGCAAGAGAGAAGCACATCATTGCAGTGCTTGAGGAAATAAGGATTGCCATGATGAGAAGGATGCATAAGAGAAGAGATTTATTGGTGAGTCAGTCCAAGTGGCAAGGCACTTTGTGTCCAACTATTGCTAACAAGTTAGATAAGAGCAAGTTAGACTCATGGTTTTTTGAGTCTTTCTTTTGTGGAGGGTCAACGTTTGAGGCCAGATATGGTGATGAAGGTTACAAAGTTGATATCAAGGATAAGACTTGTACATGTAGAATGTGGCAGCTCTCTGGTATCCCATGTGCCCATGCACTCAGGGGCGGACCCACTATATTGGCAGGGTATTCAAGTGATGAATACCCTCAATTTTGCCCAAAAAAATAAATACTAATCTTAGTATTTGGCCCATGTAGTTTTAATTTGGCCCATGTGGCCCAATAAATCAACAGTGTTACGCCAATCCCATATTCGGTATTCCCATCGCCTTAAAGAAATTAAGAAAGCGAGCCTTCTCTCATTCTCTGGTTTCTCACTGTTCCGGTGTTCCCAAAATCCCCAATTCACCTTTTTGAGGAGAAATTGAGGTACGTTATTGTTAATTTATTCTTTTCTTTAACCTAAGTTATTATTCCATTATTCAATATTTGTTTTTTTTTAATCTTTATTGTGGATTTGTCATTTGGTTAAAGACTTAAAGTATGTGATTTCATGTTTGTATTATTGTATCAATAATGTTGTAATGGAGAAGTACTTTAAAAAGTTATCTGGGCCCATTGAGTCTCCTACATTCGAAAAAGGTGGCTCCAGTCAGCACCCTAGTCTCAAAAGAAATCATGAAGAAGTTGAGCTTACTCAATCTTCTTCTACATTGAACATTGTTGATGTCAATCAAGTGGAACCTAGTCCGAAACAAAGACATGTAGATGTCGACTTAGATGCTCTTTTTGCAGACCCTGGCTTACAAACACCAATTTTAGATTACCATCCTAGTGCTCAAGACTCCATTCGAAGAGTATATCTACTTAGAGGTCGGTCCATGTTAGCCAGCGAGAACATGACTTTCCCCAAACAGATGTGACTGGTTACACAAGACGGTTTAAGAAAGAATGGTTTGATGAGTTTGGTGATTGGTTGGAGTACAGTGTAGAAAAAGATGCAGCATTTTGTTTACATTGTTATCTCTTCCGGAATCGTGTACGAGGTTGTGATGACACGTTTATGAGCGAAGGATTTACCACTTGGAATATGAAAAAGAAGTTGCGAATCCATATTGGTGGACAAAGTAGTGCTCACAACCAAGCATATAGAAAATGTCAAGATCTACTTAATCAAAACCAACACATAGAGACATTATTTCAAAAGAAGACGTCGCAAGATCGGATTAATTACTGAATCTGTTTGAACACAGTACTTCATTGCATACGCTATCTCCTTCGACAAGGATTGGCTTTTCGAGGTCATAATGAGTCAGGTAAGTCATTTAATAAGGGAAATTAACTTTCTTGAACTTCTGAAGTTTGTGGCGGATCACAATGAAATAATTCATAGTGTTGTTCTTGCCAATGCTCCTAGTAACAATAAGTTGATTTCACCAACGATTGAGCGCCTTTTGTTGGTGCCTCGCAAGTAACCGAAAACCACTAATATGATACTTAGTGATCTTGGTGGTTCACTATTTTCCATTTTGATTGATGAATCCCGTGATATTTCGGTCAAGGAGTAAATGGCAGTTGTGATACATTTTGTGGACAAATCGGGATGTGTGGTAGAACGTTTTCTTGGTATGGTGCATGTGGCTGAAACTTCTGTAATATCACTTAAGCTAGCAATGGAAGCTCTTTTTATCAGATATGGGTTGAGTATGACACGTTTATGTGGGCAGGGCTATGATGGTGCTAGCAATATGAGAGGGGAGTTCAATGGCCTTAAAGTGCTCATAATGAAGGAAAACAAATCTGCATTTTATGTGCACTGTTTTGCACACCAATTACAGTTAGCCTTGGTTGGTCTTGTAAAAAACAAGCCTCATGTTTCCTTGCTCTTCACCTCAGTTTCTAAAGTTGTCAATATAGCTGGAGCTTCTTACAAGCGACGTGACATTCTTCAAGAACAAGAAGCTGCAAGAGTTGTTGAAGCTCTCAAAAGTGGTGAACTAGTAACTGGTAAATGCAAGAATCAAGAGACTACTCTTAAAAGACATGGAGATACACGTTGGAGCTCACACTATGAGTCATTGATAAGTTTAATAATCCAGTTCTCCTCTGTGATTGATGTGTTGCATGGTGTTATGGAAGATAGATTGAATGCAGAACAAAAGGGAGAAGCATTTGCCTTATTAGATTTTATGCAATCTTTTGACTTCGTCTTAAACTTACATTTAATGAAAAATATACTTGGAATCACCAAAAACTTGTCGAAAGCATTGTAAAGAAAAGATCAAGATATAGTTAATGTTATGACTCTTGTCAAAGTAACCAAATATCGACTGCAAACTATGAGGGCAAGTGGATGGGATGCTTTTTTTGAAGAAGTTTTGGCTTTTGTTCTAAACATAGTGTCATAGTTCCTCAAATGGATGATAATTTTGTAGCACGTGGCCGATCTCAACACCGGGTTGAAGAAATGACAAATTTGCATCATTATCGTGTTGAGTTGTTTACTAAAATAATGGATTGGCAGATCCGAGAGTTGGATGACCGTTTTGATGAGGTTAATACTGAATTGCTTCTTTGCCTTTCATGCTTAAATCCTAGTAATTCATTCTCCGCTTTTGAAAAGTCCAAATTAATCCGTCTTGGTGAGTTCTATCCAGCTGACTTTTGTGTAGCAAGTCTTATGATGCTTGACAATGAATTAGAAAATTATATTTTTGATGTCCACTCCAGCAAAGATTTTTTAGAGTTGGAGGGAATTAGCGATCTTGCAAAGAAGATGGTTGATACTAAAAGGAACATTGTTTATCCGTTAGTGTATTCCCTCCTTACTTTAGCTCTTATCTTACCAGTTGCAACTGCTACCGTTGAAAGAGTTTTTTCAGCTATACATATTATTAAAGTCAGTCTACATAATCGAATGGGAGATATGTGGCTAAATGATTGTATGGTTATATTCATTGAGAAATACGTTTTTGCAAAAGTCAATGATGAAGCAATAATGCAACGCTTTCAAAAAATGAAAAAGCATTGAGAGTTGTTGTGAGAGATCATTATGGTACTAGCTTTGGAAGATGTTTTGCTTATTTTGTATATGAGAGGAATTTATTTTGAGAAGTTGATGTATTTATGTGAATGTGTGGTACACAAAAATACAAAACTTATATGTTTCTATTGAAATTTCTAATTTTGGTGTCCTTAGGTTCTTTTTCCATCAATGAAGTTCAATTTTACGAATTTTTTTGTTACTTGTTTTTATTTACGTGTTTTTTAAACTTAACATTAAAGAAGTTTTTTGGTCGCTGAATACCCTCGTCAAAACTCCTGGGTTCGCCCTTGCATGCACTAGTTGCCATTTATATGTGTAAGCACAATCCAGATGATTATGTAGATCATTGGTACAAGGTGGAAACATTTAGAAAGACTTATGATCACTACTTGTAGCCACTTAATGGTGAAAAGTTGTGGCCAAAGGCTCCTGGAGAGGTATTCTTGCCTCCACCTTATAGAAGGATGCCTGGGAGGCCAAGCAAGCTTAGATGGAAAGAAATGCATGAAGAGCCAAGGAAGTCAGGAACCTTAAGTAGAAAAGGAGTTCAAATGAGGTGTTCAAACTGCCTTCAGTATGGTTATAATAAGAGAACATGCAAAGAAGTCAACAATGAAGCCAACCAAGAAGTAGCTCAGGAAGTAGCCCAGGAAGTACCACAATCCACCACTGTAAGTTTATGATCATATATACTAAGCATTAGAAATCAGTTTTAAGATATATACTAAGCATTAGAAATCAATTTATGGTCATATATACTAAGTTTATTAGCAATCTGTGTTATGTATTGTCCTTTATATTGTTTTTTTTTATGAGATTGAGTTGTAGAGTGAAAAAAAAAAAAATTGAAGTTCATATTGATTTTTTTGTATTATCCTCACATTGATTTTTTTGTATTGAAGTTCAAAAAAAAATTTGTGTTATGTATTGTCCTTTATAAGAGTAGATCATAGTAAGTGTTACCTTGAATTTAAGCATTTGAAGGTTATTTGTTTGTCAAGTTATTTGAAGGTTATTTGTTTGCCAGGTTATTTGAATTTAAGAATTTAAGATTAGATCACAGTATGTGTTTTTAGGTTATTTGTTTGCCAGGTTAGTTTTAGAATCTTTTGTTCAAGTTGTAGGTAAGAATGTAAGGATGCAATGCAAGGTTATGTACCATCAGATGGCCCTAAAAAAACTTGGAAATAGCATGTAAAGAATGGTTCAGGGTCCTTTCTCCAAGACTATTCAATTTTCTGGTATATGTAAAACTTAAGTGGAACAATGTGTCTGATAGTAAAGTAAAAGAAATTGGTGGTTTGGGTTTGTTTGTTTGTTTCTATTTTTCTGGTATATGTAAAACTTAAGCTTTACACATTCTTGATCAGATCTTTTGCTTCAGCATATCTTTCGAAGATATCACTTATCACTGCTTGAAAAAGATGTAATGGGTATCACTGCTGAAGTTGGTACTCAAAGGAAAACACTCAGTTATATATTAAAATAATATGGGTTGAGTAGTACAGTTATATATTAAAATGGGTAGGACTGATTTCCAAAAATATGTAAGAAAGGGAAATCTTCTGTAAATCTAGATGTCTTAAAAGAGCTGTCTGGAATATCTTGTTCACAGGCTTACATAAGCATACATAGTGGAAGAGTGGGATTTGTTTTTATGTTTGTTTTGTTTTGTATTTGGGTCCCCATTTTGATCCTATCTTTCCTTAGTATAATACTACTACTATTAACAAACACAAACACCCATAGGCTTCTCCTCCTTTTTTTTTGCCTCTCCTACACAGCCTGTCAAGTTTCAATCAATATATATTAACAAGAAAGCTTTTAAGATATATATTAAGCATTTGAAATTAGTTTTAGAAATCATTTGAAACTATTAACCATTCTTGAAACTAAGCATTTTATAATTCTTATAATTTTGATATAGGTGAGGAAGAGAGGTAAGGAGGTAGCTATTGAGAAACCTAGGACTAAGAATGGGACAACAAATAAGGGTAAAGATACAGTTAATAGTGGGACTACTTAAGTCAGCAATGAAGCCAACCAAGTAGCAGCTGCCACCACTGTAAGTTTATGAAATAAGTTATAAGTTTATGAAATAAGTTTGTTCAATAAGTTTTTTTCTAAGTTTTGAAATCATAAGTTTTAGAAATAAGTTATTAAGTTTATGAAATAAGTTTGATTTTTGATATAGGTGAGGAGGGAGAATAAGGCTCCCTCATCTAATTTAGGTGAGGGCACGCCAACTGTGTCAAAGAGAGGTAAAAGGGCAACTGATGATGTACCTCAGGGAGTTGGAGCTTCAAAGAGGAAGACAGGAGTAAAAGGAAGAAAGGATCATGTACCTGAGGGAGTTGGAGTTTTTATAGCTGACAGTGGAAACTCTTACTTGAAGGTAATGTTATTTTACAAACTACTTTGCATTTGAAAAATTTCCATTTGAAATGAGGTAGTTGTTTTACATACTTCATAAACATAACCTAATCTTTTGTCCTTCTTGTGATAGATGTCAGCTACTAGAGCACCTATTCTTATAAATGAAGCAAAGATATCTGAAACAAACAACAAAAGAAAAGTTAGACCTCCACTTTCCAGACGATCTAGTAAAGCTCTAGTTATTGGTTTACAGTCAAATCAAGTTTCAAGTGAAGCTCAAGTACCTAGTAGTCAAGGTTCAATAAGTGCATGTAAACAAGTTTCAAAAACTTCAACTACTGCTTCTGCACAAGCTTCAACAACTACTTCCAAACAATCACTGACAACTGATGCAATGGCATCAAGCAGCAAGCCTAAAACTAGATCTGCAGCTGCCCTAGAAACTCACCATCAAGCAGTGGCATCAAGAAACTCACAATCATTGACAACTGATGTAGTGGCATTAAGCAGCAAGCCTAGAAACTCACCATCCAAGACTAAGCAGAAAACAGCTGCTTTGACTGTGAGAACAAGAGCAAATTCCAAACCTAAAACTAGATCTGCAACTGCCAAAGCCAAAACTAAAGTTTGGAAATAGTTCATGTTTGAAGACTTGGTGATGCAGTACAGGCTCTGGGCTTTCTGTTGGGCTTTTGCGTAGTCAGTCTTCGTTTTGTCTATTTCCTTTTGTAGTATCTTTTCCTTTTGTTGGTGTATGATGTGATGTGTAAACACTTGGTGTATGTTGTTATGTAAACACTTGGTGCTTATATTTAGGTTTTTTTGTGGTTCAGTGTTATGTTATGTACAACATTGATTTTCTAACTTTCTTTCATTTATTGTATGCAGTGTATGTTGTGTTTTTCAGTGGTTCAGTGCTTATATTTAGGTTTTTTGTATGTTGTGTTGTTCAATGCAGTATATTTTCTAACTTTCTTTCAGTTATTGTAAGCACTAAGAAACAACTAAGAAACAAGCACCAAGCAATAAGAAAGAAACAACTAATCCTTGTTGTCAGAACTAATCAAGCACCAATACAGACTCTTTCCACTACTATAATACCACTAATAGACTCCTTCCACTACTACAGATAGTGCACTAATCTAAATTAACAAACAACTCAAACTAATACAGACTCCTTCCACTATTACAGATAGTGCACTAATACAGACTCATTCCACTACTACAATACCAAATAACTCAAACTAAATTAACACTGAAACTCAAACTACTTCCACTACTACTGGAAATGACAGTGCACTCAAACTCCTTCCTCTACAATACCACTAGAAATCACATTGCACTCATCTAATTTTACAATGAAACTGAAACTCCTTCGCCAAACCATCGTCCTCAATTTCAAATGTAATCTTGACTTTTTTATCTCTTTTGATTTCATCTCTTTTTGAAGATGATGAAGAGCTGGCTGGGGAAGAGCTTGAATTCACTGCTGCCGACTCAATGTTGTTCATTAATAATTCCTCATACCATTGGAAATCACTCCCAGACTCGGTGCAATTCACAAATTTCTTGCCTTCATTTTCATTTTTCTTTTTTGATGTGTTAACCTTTCTAACCCTTAGGCAATTCGCCTTTCTGCATCTTAGACTCTCCAAATATACCATTGACGATGTTCTCGCGTCTTCCAACCACTGGAAGTCTTTGCAAACACGGCATGTCAAAAAAAATTGCCCAAGAGAATGGCTTTGGCGAGACTGTTTCAGGATCATACTTCCGCCATATTTTCGAAAACAACACGTGTCAATAACCAACAACAATTGTTAGACGAATGATTTGACTCACCACACCAATTACAAAAAATTCAGCCAATAGTTGACATTTTTGAAATTGCACAAAATCAAAACCCTAAATTAAAATACCAACTAGAAGACTTAAGAGATAATGAAGGAGATGGGGTTTGTTCAAGAGACAAATGAAGGAGACGGGGTTATTTCTTCAGGTTCACAAGTCCAGAAACAAAAAAAATGGAGAGATGGCGATTTAGAAAGAAAGAAAAAAAATTCATCAGTCCTTGAAAAGAAAAAAAATTCACGACTCCTTGAAATTTTCACAAGTCAAGAAATTTTCACGAGTCCTTGAAATTTCACGAGCAGTCTTCCTTGAAATTTCAGGTGCTTGTCACGTAAGCGCCACATCAAATTTTGTTACCTGTCCATTTCAATACTGACACACCATCTTCCGTTAGCACACATAAGCAGACATTTGTACACATAGGCAGCCGTTTGTACACATAGGCAACCGTTTGTACACATAGGCAAATTTTCTAACGGAAATACACCGGTGGCCCTGGCCCAAATTGATAAAACCAGCAAAGTCCATGGTACAAAACGTCCATTTTTTCTTTAAACTTTGACAAGATTGGGCCACCTTCAAGTCTCCAACAGTCAACAAATTGGCATTGACATATATTTTCAACCATGCATCCAGCTCGAACATCAGCGCCCATATCTCGGCCACAAAAATTAAAACAGGCTCCATGTTGACAATTTGGCATATATAGCTGATGGATCGGGCATTCTTCTAGCTCTCCTTTGCACATATAAAGTGCCAAATGTAAATTTCATCTTACTGCCAAAATCAAAGTATGTCTCAGTTCATCATACCATGTAAAACATAATAATTGCCAAGTAAAGTTTTTATAAGGTGCGAAGTTCTAGATCATGGTTTCACATCATGATCATAAGCTCCTTTTAACAACCAAGGCCCTTAATTAGGTGAAGTTCATTAGTATAGATTTGATTAAGTGCATTACTAAAAGAGAAACAAAATGTAGATTTTGGCAATACTTACGTCATGACCTAACGCGGGAGAGCGGGAGGCGCGGGCACGTTGCCTATATAAAGAGGATGAGGAACTGTTGGAATCTTTTTTATTTCAAATGACTAAGAGTGTGTATGCAAAGTAGAGGAGATGAACAAAGAGTGTTCTCGATCTCCACTTTAGTGCATAGAAGATAGTCCCACATTGGTTATCTACCACTAGCAAGTGAAGTATATATAAGGAATTCCTCTACCATAAGGGTGTGCCCTTAGGATACAAATGCTTTTGTGTTAGGAGGGAGGACTCACCCAAAGCCACACCTGCCCGTACCGAGTCGGATCGGGCTTGGGCTTTTCAGTGCAGGCATAAGAAGGACACTGATGATCCTCCCAATGCTAATTTAGTTGAGGGAGATGATATAATTGCTGTTGTAGTGTCACAAGTGTTCATGGCCACTAGGAAGAAAAACTGGGTACTAAATTCTAGTGCCACCCACCACATCTGTGGTGATGTTGAAGCCTTCTCAGACTACATACTAGTGAAAGATGAAAAGGTCTATATGGGTGACTCAAGGTCTGTTCCTGTTAAGGGAATAGGCAAGATTCTTTTGAAGTTAACTTCAGGAAAAACCCTTTTACTTAGTAATGTTCTCCATGTTCCTGAGATTCATCAGAATCTAATTTCTGTGTCATTATTGGGAAAAGTTGGCGTTAAGGTGACTTTTGAAAGTGACAAGTTCGTTCTGAGTAAGAATGAAAGTTTTGTTGGGAAAGGTTATTGTAATAACAGTGGTCTTTTCATGTTAAATGTACTTGACAACATTATTATTAATGACAATTAATCTGCTTCTACTTACTTGCTTGACTCTTTTAATATATGGCATGGTAGACTAGGACATGTGAATGTTCAGTATATGAAAAGGATGAAAGCATGTGGTTTATTGTATGATATTTATGATTTTTCTAATGATTAATGTGAGATATGTGTTGAGACTAAAGCCACAAAGAAACCTTGTAGAACTATTTCTAGAGATAAAACTAGATTACTAACCCTTATTCATATGGATTTGGGTGAATTCATAAGTACCATGTCTAGAGGGGGAAGTTTTATTATATTACATTCATAGATGACTTCTCTAAGTACACCATGGTATATTGATAAGAGCCTAAAACTGTAGTTTTAAACCCTTAACAATAATACTTTTAGACCAATTATGTGAGTAATAAATAAGAGTTAATGCTGATTACGTGTTTTTATGTATTTCAGGCATTGGAGTCAATTATGTGCAGAAATGTATCACTTTTGTGAGATAAAGGAGCAAGGGTTGGTTGCTAAGAAGTTCTATGATTAAAGACCAAGATTCAAGGAGGAAAAGCCTTTTTAAAGCCCGGTCAAAGCTGAAAAGTCAAAGTCAACGCGGGCAGAAACAACGCACAAAAGTCAGTAGAACTTCTGAAGGTCGTATCTTTGGACTTAGACCTCAGAATTGGGCCTACCTTATGTAAATACGACCGGCTCGGAAAGAGTTTTCCAATGGTCTAAGCCTTGACCCAATTAGAGGAGCAGAAGTGGACGAAAAGGCTACTAAAGTCAAATCCAGCTGAAAAGGCCTCTGTGGACTGAAGAAATTGGGTTTTGGGCTCGATTTTCCGGCCCAAAACATGGCTCCAGGCCCATGCACGAAATTGGGGATCTCTTTCTCTTCTTGAAAAAGGAAAGGAGGTATACTCATTAACTAGATCTAGATTAGAAAATAAACGAGTTTAGACTCCATTAATTAGTTTTATTACCTTGTTTTGAATTCAGTTTATTGTTATTACTCATTAGATCAATAAAGTTAGTTAGCTATTGATAATTTTAGTTTCATTTTCATTAAATCATTTTAGTTTCAATTCATAGATTTAGTTAATAATCATTACTAGTTTTAATTCAATCTTGCATGATTAGACTTTCATTTTAAATCTAATAAGTAAATTTATAATCTTTTTATTCATGTCTTGTTATTGTTTATATATAAATTATAGTTTAATTATTCAAGGCTAAAACCTCCATTAAAGGGGTTTGAGAAAGCCTTGATGAAACTTGATTTCGATTAGCGTAGAATAGATCGTAATATTCTATTCCATTATAGAAAGTAATTAGTTCACCATGAGAATGAGTTTGATTGCTTCACATGCTAGTTGTTAGTTGGTAGAGATTACCATGAACAATTAGGGATTAGAAAGACCCAATTGTTATGCGAAAGCATTGCAATTCGGATTACGACAATTCTTCGTTAGTAAATTAAGTCGAGTTAAGGTGGAATCAAATCCCGCTAATTCTTTATCTAGATTCGAACTTTAGTATTTGAATTGCCATATTAGTATTTAGAACATTTTGATTACATTATTTCCATCATTGTTAGCATAATTATATAATCCATACTTTCATTGACTTTGATAGAACTGATAATCTTAGTTAACGTGAATTCTAAAGAACTAGGAGTAGAACGAACTTTCTATTCCAACTATATTGCAATAGCATCGAGAGTAGAAAACTTTGAATAATAAGCGTAAATTAGTTTTAGTTTTACTTGCGTTTGAGTCTCGTTACTTATGCAAAAGTCATTTTACCTTCTATCAAATGGCGTCGCTGCCATCTTAGTTTTGTTTATAATTGTTCTCATTAGTATTGTTAGTCTTCCCAAAGTCCCATTAAACCCATCCACCCACCCTTGTTTGATTCTAACAGTGACTATTTGGTTCATAAACTAAAAAGAAATTCAAAGAAAAAGTCTGAGCGTGACCCGCGCCCATATAAGGCTATCTCTCGAAGCATGCCAAGCAAGGCACTGGAACTCGAAGCTGCACTGAAGCGACCAGCCCTATCAAGGCAAATTTCGAAAGCACCCCCCTGGCGATACGCTGGAGCTCGAAGTTGGACTCGAAGCGACCAGCGCTACCTAGGCCATTTCGAACCGACCCGACCTCTTCTAAAGCGGTTCAATTTCACTGGTTAGTACAAACTTCCATTACTTCAAGTTATTCAGTGTTTCTAACTTGTTACACACACTGAGCTCGCATATACAAGATGTTATTCATAAGCGAAGCAAGGAGGCATTCGCGTATACAAGACGTTTTAGATTAGGATGAAAACGTTTTAAAAACTTTTCAGTTAAGTCCTTGAACCGACGAATAGATCGTGGGGGTAATTCGCTAAACCATACCAACGCTTCCCCTTTTAATGTAGAAGGGAAAAGTTTGCATTTTAAAGCATCATCACCTCCCGATAAAACCAGTTTGTTCGTGAAATTAATCACATGAAGCATAGGGCAGCCCTCGACATCATCATATTGATCAAACTCTGATTATTTGAAGTCTTTGTTATGAGTAGCCCGTTGGGCGAGAGAAAATTTGTCCAAAATACCATATTTAACTACCATATTCTCTAGTGTCGATTCAAAATGATCGCTGTCCAGAAGAGCTTCTTTAATCATTTCTTTGACACGTTAAGGAGTCATCAGATCCATATCTGCTAGCTCATAATTATAGTCGCGATGACGCCTATGGGAACGAACGGAATGAGAAAAAACAATGAAGATTTATCATGATTGTGTCGAGATGATTATGGATGGTATGGTGTGACTGCAGTATGATATCCTTCGGAATGATAAGAATTGTTTTGCTGAGGTCTTTCTTAAAATTGATTGTTTCGATCATGAGTGTGACCATTATTCTGTTCGTCACCCAAATCCCTCGGGACTGGCCAAAAATCCGTAGGACCTAGGGTGCAGTCGAACGGTTATTAGCATTACCTTGCCAACCGAGAACGTGACCGAGTCTCGGGGGAGGTCGAGGAATTCTGTTCCCATTACTTAGAACTCGTTGATAGCTATTGCGAATATCGTGAATCTCATCTTCACCACTTAAATGATCCCACACACTGTTATGTCGTTGGTGTGTTACATTGTGGTAGCGATAGATACAATATCATCTGCGAGTAGAGTGGGTCGTTTCAGACAACGCTTGTAGTAGTTGTTTTGTTTTCAAACATTCTTGAACTTTTTAAGAAGTGCTTCGCGAGACAGTTGACTGACATTATCCCCATAAGATGATGGAGAATTGTCAAAGCCAATAACCTCGCGCTGAATAATTTGGCTCATTGGTGGAACGATAGTATTAGGTGGTATTAGTCCGTTATTGCCAAGTGGACCTTGACCATCATGTTCGTGATGATCATTAGTAATTGCATCGGGACCTTGAGCTCTTCGAGTATGCATCATAACTTTTGCAGAACGTGATCGAGGGTATGGAATAAGAACTGCAGACGGCGCCAATTATGTTTCGACCAAATATGATCAAAATACTAAGTGGTGACGAAAGAGATGAAGAATGTAGAAAAGTAGTTAGAAAAGTGATAGTGATTAGGAGAATGATGACATTATACCTTGCGGTTGCCTACGTATCCAAATTATCGATGGGATCAAGTCTCAAAAACGTAGTTCTGTATGAAAAATAGTTTGGTATTTATATTCGTAAAGTAGAGATTTTTTGTAGCTCAAGTAATTGTAATTGAATATGACTCTTAATTGATGATTATCTTTTGATAAGAAACGAATCTGGACATAAATTAATGTACGTAAGTGGCAAGCCATGTGGCTAAGGTTCAGCCCTAGACACATGAGTAAGTGGGCCTATACATTGATCCATGATATTGCAAATGGGGCCTTAGCCCTATCGATTAAATGAATAAAGTGGAGACTGTACCAATGGACATTTGCCACATAAATGGGGGTTGAAACATCATATATGGGGCATATTAACACACTTTTAGCTTAGCAATGAAAACTATATCATGTTATGAAAAGCGTCTGGTACTATTTTTTTTTGTTCGATGTAGGTAACTATGTAAGTATTCATAATTACTACGCATGTAAATTGGACACAGTACGAACATTCACACCGTTGAGTGCATTTTAATATGTTATAAAATAGTATGCACTCTTAAAACTTCCCATGCTTTAGGAGGAATCCACTATTTCACATCGAGATTTTACCTGGAACTTACAAAATTCACCATTGTTATTTGATTGATTTATTATCTACATTGAGAAAAATATGCAACTATGTATATTGTAAGAAATCGTATTTTAAACCATTAAATATATATATATATATATATATATATATATATATATATATATATATATATATATATATATATATATATATATATATATATATATAATGTCGTTAATTCTTAATTATATTTTTAGCATTTAAAAATGCATATAAAAATATTTGATGATCCCACATAATGAATCATGTATCTGGACATAAATTAATGTACATTAGTGGCAAGCCATGTGGCTAAGGTTCAGCCTTAGACACATTAGTTAATGGGCATGTACATTGATCCATGGTATTGCAAATTGGGCTTTAGCTCTGTTGATTAAACGAATAAAATAGAGACCCCTACTAATGGACATTTGCCACGTAGGTGGGGGTCGAAACAAACCTAGAGATACAAGTGATGATTTATGTTACAATTGTAGCATGCCAGGCCATTACAATTATGAATGTAAAGCTCCAAGAAATAACAACAAGAACAAGAATCAAGATGTTAATGTTGTTGAAGTGGATGATGACGCATTGATATGTTCTATGGAGAAGAACAATTGGGAGTCTTGGGTTATATATTCGGCATCATTCCATGCTAGTTCAAATCAGAAGTTCTTTGAGAACTACACCAAAGGTGACCTAGGCAAGGTATTCCTTGGTGATGATCAACCTTGTAACATTGTTGGCAATGGTGATGTGCAGATCAAGTTGAAAGGGTTTGCATGGAAATTGAGGGATGTGAGACATGTCCTTGATTTGAGGAAGAACTTGATTTCTATGGGGCAGTTGGCAGATGAAGGTTATGTGACAACCTTTACTGGTGATGCTTGGAAGGTCTCTAAGGGTTCTATGATAGTGGCAAAAGGAAAGAAGAGGGTACTCTCTATAGGACCATTGATGCATGTGGTTCATTTGATGTTGTGTATACCAAAAAAGATTCGGATATATGGCACCGCAGACTTGGTTACGTGAGTGAGAAAGGAATGCAAGTCCTTCACTCAGTTGGAAAACTACCCATGTTACAGTCGACTGAATTTGGCTTCTGTGAGAATTGCGTTGGAGAACAAAAGTGGGTTAGTTTTCAAAATGTAGGTTGAACTCTGAAAGCAAAAAAGCTTGAGTTAGTCCATACAGATGTCTACAGTCTCCTCCCATGGCAGAAAGTCATGTGTTGTGACTTTTATTGATGACCACACAAGAAAGTTGTGGGCATATTTCTTAAGACATAAATCGGAGGATTATGGAGTGTTCAAGAAGTGGAATGCTAAGGTTGAAAATGAGACATACTTGAAAGTAAAAGAGTTGAGATCCGGTAATAGAGAAGAGTACGTTGATGCAAGTTTAAGGAATGATTGTGCAGATAATGGAATGGAGATGGAATCTACTTTGCGAAGGACACCTCAACTGAACGAGGTGGCAGAGTGTATGAACATATCACTGACAGAAAGAGCTAAGTGTATGCGTATACTAGCAGGGATGCTCAAGTAGTTCTGGGCAGAGGTCCATTAGCACAGCAACTTACCTGATCAACAGAGGACCTCCAGTATCATTGCCACATACTGATGGCGGTGTGCCCCAGTGCTGTGATAAAACATTGGAGGTTGATGATGCGAGTGAGTGGGAGCTTGCAATGAAGAATGAGATGAAGTCCCTCGTCTCTGATTATATAGTGATATTCTCTCCAATTGTGAAACTAAATACTACGATGTCGTGTCAAGTATTGTTGCAGCAGAAGATTTACACCTCGAGCAGTTAGATGTGAAAATTGTCTTCCTCTATGGTGACCAAGAAGAAGAGATGTATATGTAGCAATGTGAGTGTTTCATTGAATTGGGTAGAGAGAATATGGTATACAAGCTAAGAAAGAGCTTGTATAGTTTGACACAAGCCCCTAGGTAGTGGTACATGGTTTGCACGCGCCCAAATATTTACCGTGCAGTGGGAGTTGTTAGCAGGTTGATGACCAATTGTGGCAAGTAGTATTGGGAAGCAGTGAAATGGATATTGCGGTATCTAAGAGGTACTACTGATGAATGCATATGTTGTGTGAGGGGTGATGTGTACTTGCGAGGGTATATTGATACAGACTTTGCAGGTGAAGTTGAACGCATGAAAGGCACTACTGATTATGTCTTTACAGTAGGAGCTACTGCAGTGAGATGGGACTCACAATGGACAAAGATAGTGACTATTGAGAAGCTGAAGCTAGACAGTTGGTCTTTTAGTTTGAAGATTGTAGATGAAGTGCACCATTATGCATTTGAAATGCATGGAGTTGATTTACATTGGTTATCAGTCTCCAAGTGGGAGATTGTTATGTTTGTGGAGCCTGATCACCACATGGGTTTCAAAATTGGAATTGGAAACCAAACACTGCCAGCACATGTCCGCATAGTTTTGGAATTGTGTTTTGGAAACCAATTCATGTCCTTCTTCAACACGACTTGGAAGTCTAAATTGGTTTTGGAAACCAATACCAAATTGATTCTTTATACGCTTTCGGCAATTGGGAGTCTATAAATACCCAATGAGACTAGTGAATTATGTAGACACAACTAAGAGAGCTCATAGTGTATAGTGCGCATAGAGAGTACATTATTGGAGCAATAATTAGTGTAAGACAATAGCCAAATTTGTGAGTGCATTGTGATAGTGCAATAGCATAAATTTGTGAGTGCCAAAAGTGTGTGTGTGTGTGTGTGTGTGTGTGAGAGAGAGAGAGAGAGAGAGAGAGAGAGAGAGAGAGAGAGAGGAGAGATTGGTGTTTGTGTGAGGCTCATGATAGTGTAAGCAACTCTTTGATTATAGTGAATTTTGGTGCATGTAGGAAATTTCCAAACCATGTAATTTCCGTTCGTTTATTCTTTGTTATTTCATTATTGCTTTAGTGGTTGTATTGGTGTTATTGTTTTGTCATTGATTCCAAGATTTTGAGGATAATTGTCGTTAGTCAGGATTAGTGTGATCTCTAATTCCTAACAATGTGGCAACACTTTTGAGGTGATTGATGAATCTTTAGATTGTACTCGTACCTCTATCAAGGTGAAAATGCAGGTTAGTGAGGTTGGTAGAATTCCACGTTATCATCAATATAGAAGAGAGGGGTTATGTTTTCCCTATTTGGGTAGTGTTGGAGCTCGACGGTAGTAGCTTGAGTTCAAACTCCGTTCGGTAGAGGCTGAGGGAGAGGAGGAAGATGAGGTGGAGGTCTCAAAATTTGGGGTAGTAAACGTGGGCCAATCTTTTCCTCAAAATTAGCTTTGTTAGCACTATTCTAATTGCCAAGTGGAGGTCACAACTGACAGTAGCAGACTTCCTGGCTTTGAAGAGTTTCAACCGGGAAATCTCAATATTTGAAAATTTGAATTTGTGTCGTCTACAAATCCAAACTCTCCTCCTATTGTGGAATAACAAATGGGTAGCAGTCCTACTTCCATGCTGAGACCAGCTACTGATGACCCACAACTGATGGGGCGAATGGGGATGGGAACTGTGGATTGGAGCTTCGTACAACTTGTCAAACACATGGGCACACTTGTGGGTTTAATGTTCCATCTCAATTGAATATATGCCAACATGCTCGAGCCCATGGGACAAGAAGAAGGGTACCAACTTTTCCTTGGTCCAATGCTTTTATTAGATGGAAAGCTTTGCAAAGGTCCAACAAGAGGAGAAAAAAGAGGAAGCCCAAGAGAGGCAATCACAGATCCCACACCTTAGTTTCTGACCCAGGTCCATGCATTGCCTTGAGTACGCAGAACTCTTGCTCTCTTTCCAGCACAAACTCTCATCTTTTATCGCTAGAATTTCTCAAAGAGTTAACTCAAAATCCACCCAATCTTCTAATTCCAACTTGTGAGGAAGGAATAGTCACACCTATGGCAGTAGATCAAGCTTCAGGTGCAGTGGTGAGTGGTGACAAAACGTTTTATGTTCAAAATGTTTTAATTTAGACATCGAAGACCGCCGTTCCTCAATGAATGTTAGCGTGTTGGCAAGCAAATTGTACATCAATTGTCAGAACTTAGGGGATCTTGGTGATTGGGTAAAGTTTATGGTGGTTTCCAATTGCTAGAAATTTGGGAATTTCTCCATGTATGAACAATGCGGGATTGGAGGAACTTTTTAGGGATTTGCTAAAGGAGAACCTTCATGATTCAGTAAATTGTCGAAGAGAGGATAGGCAACAACAAGGTGTTCAGTTAAGGGAGATTGTTGATGACCACGTCGATTAAACGGATCACATGGAACGTAAGGAGTTTGTGTAATGCAGAGACTTGTAATAACTTACGTCGTATCATGCAAGAGCATATTCCTGCAACTCTTTTGCTATAGGAGTCAAAAATGGTGGAAGAACTTAGTGCTTTGTTAGCTGAATTTATGCCGACATATGTGGAGATATACATGAAAACCTTATATTATGATCGAAATATTTGTGAAATGTCCATTCGCATAAATATTTTCCTTGAGAGTAAGTCATGACAGGCTAATTTGCAAATTCAATCATGCGATACATAGACTAAACTTATGAGGCCTCTAAACATATATGTCCAACATTTTTACATCAATGGTTGATCAAATTTGATTGGTTAAAAGCCACTAAGCAAAAAGTCCAATCAAACTTCAAAAAAAAAGTTTTTTTTGATGATTTGCACAATTTTAAAAATTATAATTAAGAAATTAAGAAAGAACTAGATCATCAACAATTGTACCGAATGTTGGCTACCATGGAGAGCATTTGTAGTGACTTGTACATTTCAAAATCTACTACGCAAACAATTAAGCAAAAAGATTAGGGGTAGAAATTATCAATCAGCACACCGTTAAATTGTTTAAGATCCTTAATAAACAATGTAAATGAAAATATACCTTCCATAATCTATACCTTCCATAATCTATATCATCCATAATACAATTTAATGAAAGGAAGGGGAAATGGATAGACGGTGCCACTTTGTTCATGCCAACTTGCCAGGAGTTGAAATTTTTAATTAACTTTCTGTCCATAAAGAGTGTGAGAACGAAAATCAACGATAAAAAATGAAAATGAAAAGAAAAACCTCATCTGATTCTCTTTTAAAGGTTCTCTATTGTTGGACCCATATGTCGAGCACCTAAGAATTTGACCTCAAGTAAAATTGTCACGTTACTAAAAACAAAGGTAAAATTATCATTACTTAATTGTTTCTCCTTGGAGCTTTTAATTTATAAGATTGGGATGGTTTAGCGAAAACAAAAAACACATGCAACCCAATTTCGCAACATCTACCAATGTGGCCATGTGTAAGAGACCGACATTGAATATATCTTTAATTTTGCATTTGTGACCTAACCCTACCAAATTTTGTCAGCAGCAAGTTTCCCTTTAACGTCTGTATCACTAGTTCACTCCTACTTATAAGTGGCGTGGCTTAGCTAGCCATATAAGCTGTCTATCGGTTTTAACACATTCTATTTCTGTGACACCTGTTTTCCTTTAGCCATATAAATTGTCTATCGGTTCTAACACATCCTATTTCTGTGACACATGTTTTCCTTTCATATATATAAAAAAGAAAACAGAAAAAAAAAAAAAAAAAAAAAAAAAAAAAAAAAAAAAAGTAAATAAGAAGAAGAAGAGAAACATTCATTCTTCAACTACCAAAACTATTCAACTCCTTTCTTTTGCCGCTTCTAGAACTAAAGAAAAATCATTTTTTCTGCTTCAACTCATCAACCAATTCTCCAAATCTTCGTGGTCGTACGGTTGTCGTTGTCGGTTAGACCAACTGCTCCTGGGTGAAATCTTTTGTTGATATATTCCAGATTTCCAGGTACTATTTCTTGTTTTATTTATTTAAATTGATAATTTTAAATTGATTTTTAAAATTGAACTATTTATTTTCATGTTCATTGAATTTTAGATGTTCAATTTATTTTTTGTCTAAGTAGAAAACCATTGCTTGACAGTGGAGATGGCGATGATGAAAAAATAATTCACTGATAGGTAGGTATGTAGTAATAAGTAGGACAAATATGAGTTTGTAGTTGGTTCATTCAAATGTCCTGTTTACCATCTATACAATGATCTCCGTCTCACATGTAAAAGCTATTTGAAAGATTTTAGTCAAAGCAAAAAGAAACACAGAAGTCTATGCCTAGATTATTTTGTTTGCTTCCTCTAGCAAATAAGGAAAATTCATTTCCGTTTTTTCTCGCCATGCCATTACTCTACTATGTGATTTTTACTTTGTGATTAGTTCTAATTCTAATTGGACTATATTTTATGAAAATCCTACTATGGATTCTCTCAATAGAGTACCTTTAGTACTTCCCTAACTAATTTGTAGACCTAATTATAGCGTCGTTTAAATGGGTTTGTCATTTTAGGTAAATGATTGCAATGCAAATGGTACATGACTTAAAAAGGGTTATTTCTTTTTTGTCAAACAGAGATGGGGATTCATTACATTTTCGTTGAATCTTCACTGCGTAATGATGATGTCCTCTCAAGAGGTTAGTTTATTTAGCTGCATTTTCTTCAAGCTTCATTGGTTTTGTGTTGACCTACACAATATTAATTTTGTTTCTTTGCTTTCTTAAAAACAGTTTTGTAGCTAGCCCATGAATATGGAACTTAGTATTAATATTTTTGTTAAGTTGTGCATTTTATTGGCATATGGTGCTTCCTGTGCTATGTGTAAAAGATTATACTGTAGTTCAATCCAATGATATTGTTTTTCCCAAGCTTTTTTGCATTACCCTTTGAGTATTGGTTAATTTTGATCACTCCATACCCTTGTGAACCCCATGACTGGACATATTTGTCGATATCCACTCCTATTTAAGGAAATAATGCCTCCATTAAATCCATTAAGATTTGTCAACGTAATATAATCCTCTAGAATCCCCAAATGTTGATTTTTAATAATTCTTTTTCGTTAGCTATTTTTCAGAAGGTTTATTATTATTATTATTATTATTATTAGGAGTGACGTGTGTTTTTCGATGGATCATGAGTGAGTTTCGTTAGAATTAGTTTAAGTATTTAAATCTCTACTTCTATCACCATCCCTACTATGTACTATTGCACACTAATAATAACACCATTTTGATTATGAGTGAGTTCCATAATACCCCTGATGTCAACCATGTAAGTTTGTGAATGTAAGAGTCTCGGCTTGCCGGCAATAGAAAACAATTTTTTAGGTATGTGTTCTTATTATATGCATATGCTGCATTGAATCCGATTGATTATGTATTTTAGTCAAGATAGGGATGAGGAGTTTATGAAAAATAGTTTAGTCAAGATAAAGGAAAAGTTGTCTCTTGCAAATGATCAAGAATAGAAGTGAAAAGTACAACTAGATTTAATGCATTTTGCTTCAAGCTCTTCAATTTTTACTGGTGCCATGCTATACAAATTGGATATGTGTTAATGACTCAATTAACTACACAAGTGGAACTTAAGTAGTTTCTTCAACATGCTTAATTTTCCCTTTGTAATTTTTAGTGTTATTCTAATGATTTCTTTGATGCTTTGTTACAGAGAAAAAGTGGTTTTGACGAAGCAAGTTGTAGCAGGGGATAGCATAACGTTGGAATGAAAGGCACTTTGAATTTGGCTTCATACCATTGAATCTTTGTATTTTGTTTAGAGTCTAGAAATCTATGTGTAATAATCGATTGTATACGTGCCTAAAGCTAGCGCATGATCATCCTTGGAAAGGACTCGCTTTGGAAGTTGACATTAAGATGCACAACTGGCGAGGAAAGGTGGACCTGATGGTAGCTCGCTTAGACCATTTTCAAGTCATTCTTGGAATGGACTTCTTGAAAGCAAACAAGGTGGTGGTAATGCCACACTTGGAGGGAATTATGATCCAAGATTCCGAGAATCCTTGCTTCATTCCAGATGTTAGGAATGGCTGGTGCTAAAAGGGTTCTAAAAATATTGTATTATTTGTAAGATGTATGCGTTTTACTATTGCACCAAAGAGTGCCAATAAAGAAGATTGTTTAAGATATTGTTCTGTAAGCATACTTATAAGCAAAATTGAGGTCTTAGAAATGTTTCGACACTATATGAATGATATGTGACATTCTTTAACAAGACGCCTCATTTGCTAAACATATATCTAAATAGTTTTCCAATTTATTGACTTTGTCATGAGAAATTAGGAAGATGTGGGGGATTATGAATCTCCTTGAATTAATTAATTCAAAATTGGAAATTTGTTGAAGCATTACTCAAAAGACATCAAATGTGGTGTTTTACTCTAGGAGAGATGCATAAATTTCTTGGAAATCCTCAAAGCAAACGTGCATAGCAAGGTCCACTATGGAATCAGAATTCATAGCGTTGGACAAGGCTGGAGAAGAAGCTGAGTGGCTTCGAAATTTCTTGGAGGATATTCCAAACTGGGCTAAACCTGTGCCAGCAGTGTGTATACACTGTGACAGCCAATCTGCTATTGGTAGAGCACAAAGTAGCATGTATAACGGGAAGTCTCGACATATACGTCGTAGACATAATACCGTTAGACAATTGCTCTCAAATGGAGTTATCTCAATCGACTATATAAGGTCAAAAGATAACATTGCGGATCCGCTTACAAAAGGTTTAACAAGAGAGCAAGTAGAAAGATTATCAAGGGGAATGGGCTTAAAGCCTTTGAGATAATCAACCAAGAGTCATCATAATGGAAAAACCAACCTAGTTATTTGGAAAGATTTAGGTTCAACCCAATAGAATTATGTTTGTGACTCGAGAGTAATAGAGTAATATTATACTCTAATCAATTCCTATATAAGAAAGTGCATATCTGCCACGAGAACCAGGATAAGTCAAGCTTTTAATGATTTACAATATCTTGGAAAGTTATGTTATCCAAGTGGAGTATTGCAGGATACTTTTTATAGAAATCACCTATGTTAGTGCGAAGTGGGGCCGCTTCTATGAGAATTTTAAAGGCAAATATCTCAAAAGCACTATCTGAAACCAAGAAGTGTTCAAGGCCAAAATGAACACAAACGTGAGAACCAACAGTATTCGAGAAGGTACTGCGTGAAGATGATTGTCTAGGTTTATACAAACGGCTGATAGTTCAAGGACATTAATTGAAGTCTACTGATCGTCTAATTAAATCCGATCGTCTTTCACTAAGGCAAGTTCAAGGCCTCCCATGCTACTTGACCTGATGTGGTATCTTTTCATTTGTAAAAGAATAGAAATCCGATGTTTATGATAAAAGAAGCCAAATTTTCATTCATGTGGGGGATTGTTAGAAAAAATAAATTTGCACAAATCCATTAAAATATGAATGAGTAGTTTGTCTCCCAAGTTACCCCATTTGAGATGAAATGGGTTTTTTTCTTGAAACAGTACGTAATGTGAGAAAAACCTTTTCAAAATGATGCACTTGTTCGAAACAGTGCATTATGCCAAAAAGGTGCGACCTTTCGAAATGTGCATTGGTTCGAAACAGTGCATCATGCCGAAAAGGTGTGACCTTTCGAAATAGGCACTGGAGACATTAAGACATTAAGACAGATTTTCTCCTAGATTTGTCTTAAGTTTGTAGGAAACTTATTCCAAAAGCCCCTCAGCTTACAGTCCTGCAATAGTGTTTTAATATTTTTTTTATGTATTTCTCAATCACTTTTCTATTTTTTATGACATTTTTGCTCATATACCTTCTGGTTATTTACTTAATGTAACATTACTCTATTCTAAGACTTATTAGTCTGCAAATTTGCAATCGTGCGTGTAGCACGTGCCTTTTGCTAGTTACTTATAAAGAGCATTGGCAAGCTAGCCGAAGAAGCTGTCTGGCGGTAACAAGAGCTAATTGTTTGACACATCTCATGTTAGCCAAGTAGAGCTGTTTGAGCCACAAAAAACTTTGAACAAAAGTAAATAAGACAATAACAAATTAACAACAAAACTCCATATGCTTCCCTTTTCGTTTTGTTTTAGAGAGAGATAGACCGTACCACTAATAAAGTAAGAGGAAGAGACCCTACGTACCACTAAAACGTTGTATACGAATGTAAAGTACTGGCCGTTTTTGTTTTTGGAGATAGAAAATATGGTGGGCATTCGGCCAAAATCATACACACATATGATTACCACACCCATTTTTTCTAATAAATATAATAACCTCTACTACTTACAAGGGGGCGTGGGAGAGTGAGCCGATTGAGCGGTAATTATTGACACGTGTCTAATGTTAGCCATACTAAACTATCATAAAAGTAAAGTAAGATTAGACAGTCAAATAAATGTAAGTCACGTGCAAAACACGTGAATAATTTCTAGTAAATATTAATGAGGCTTGCCCCCTCCGTAGCGACTCAAAATCCCAAGCTAGCCAAACCCTTTTATGGACTCAAAAGTAAAGTTGATTGTGACTAGGGCTGTCAATGGATCGGTTTGGGTTGGACTTTAGAAAATCCGAACCTTAACCGATAAAAAAATTGGGAACCCGAAACTGAACCGATAAAATATATTGCAAATCGAAACCGAACCGAACCGATATATTACAAACCGAAATCGAACTGAAAACTATAAAAATCAATTAAATCCTAAATTAAATTGATTAATTTCAGCCACACAATTGATAAATATATACATACAAAACTAATCATAAATATTACTAAAATGTCATATTATCGGTTTGGGTTCATATCGGTTCAGTAGAGGACAAACCCAAAACCAAACCAATATCTTATTGGTTCGGTTCGGTTCGGTTTTGGGTCTGTAGAAGGCAAACCAAATTACTAAAATCCAAACCGTTTTTTATCAGTTTGGTTCGGATCGGTTATTGGGTTATCGAAACGCATTGACAGCCCTAATTGTGACACTTAAAATTGAAATACGTAAACTTCTTTATCACCTTTGAGTATTGCTTAACACTGGATGGACGAGCCCACTAACATGAAGCGCCTAGTTGATTGATTTTATCTAATGCATATATTTAGTAATTACGTTGTTGTGGTGTTCAAGCTTGAGATTTTGGGACATAAGGGACGGGTGTCGAATTTTGGCAAGTTAGGATGGGGTCGTCATAGAAACTAGCTAGTTTTGTAAAACGTAAATAGTACAAATGCTACAACCAGTTTAATTGCTTTCTATATCTCTATCTATTTCAATGATTTTATCAACAAGGAAGCTTCTAACCCACTTGATTTTGCCCCAAACTAAGGCCGGTCATCGAGCTGAGCTGTGTCACGAGTAACTTGAGCTCGGCTCGTTGAAAGCTTGACTCAAATTCGTTTACATAAAAGTATTAGTCAAGTTTGAGCTTAATTTAAAGCTCGTTCTAGATGGCAAGTAACTTCAAGTAGCTTGTTTGTAAGCTACTTGTTTTATAAGCCCATACCAAGTATATAATTTATAATTTATACCCATTTTAATGGCATATATATACTAGTACACTGGCAGTATGTCACACCCCGAATTTTGACAGAATTTGAAAAAACATTATTTGTTCTCGACTCTTCGATCTTCGAGGTGTGACGCACTCTCAACTCCCAAAAACCCATAAACAGTTTAAATATGCGGATAATTAAAAACCAATAAAATTTTTAACTTAAACAAAAGTCCTCTTCATTACAAAACAATTTACAAATGAAAATGCAAATAACTTCAAGTAGCTTGTTTGTAAGCTACTTGTTTTATAAGCCCATACCAAGTATATAATTTATAATTTATACCCATTTTAATGGCATATATATACTAGTACACTGGCACGTGTCTACACCACGTGTGCGGTCAATGGCAATATCGTATGTCACACCCCGAATTTTGACAGAATTCGAAAAAACATTATTTGTTCTCGACTCTTCGATCTTCGAGGTGTGACGCACTCTCAACTCCCAAAAACCCATAAACAGTTTAAATATGCGGATAATTAAAAACCAATAAAATTTTTAACTTAAACAAAAGTCCTCTTCATTACAAAACAATTTACAAATGAAAATGCAAATAACTTTATCTCAACTGAAAATCTATATCACCTCAAAGGAAAACAAAGCCTATCTTGAAATGCGACGCTAACGCAAACCACAAGCAGCAACCAATCTTCTTCAACACTAAACCTGTCAAGACTTATCAACTATGTTCATTTAATGAACACACTCGATAAGCAAACATGCAAATCGGGTCAGCATTATAAAAATGCTGGTGTGAGTAGCTCTAAAATACAATATATACTTATACATATACATACACAATCCATAAGGCAGTTAGTTCCTCCACCGAGGCGCCTTAACTTCCAACAACTAATACAACATACTTAAGTACAATAATTAAGGCAGGTAGTTCCTCCACTGAGGCGCCTTAACTTCCCACTAACCACACAACAAACTATACGCATAATAAATAAGGCAGGTAGTTCCTCCATCGAGGCGCCTTAGGTTCTAACTAAACAAAAAAACCAACCAAGCATATTATATCCGTACCGCATTTCATGCTCAATTACAGAGTGGGTCGTCTCTGCCCAAGTAATTAGTTTGACCCACCCTTCAGCAAAGCCATATACAATCATATATCTAAAGATATATCATTAACCAACATATTACCATAATTATATTATTTAAGGCTTTCTTTGCGTGTCCCTAAAATCACGTCGTATCTATGTCTTACCTAGTTTCCCTGGCTACCACAATCGCTTCCCAACGCCGAACATGTACATCCACATGCCTTGATAAAACATAAAATTGAATAGTTTACCTACGAAATGAACGATGAACTCAAAACGTAAGTAAACTAAAACTATCTTATGCTGCCTATATTTATCAAAGATTCTACTCTCAATCCTATGAGATATAGTGGAGTAGGAAGTTCGTTCCACTCCTAGTCCTTCCACGTGTTAATGTTCTCTACGTATAAGTACTCTTAACTCTAAAGTCTAATGAGAGATTTACGAAGTGGCAACTAGACTACGATGCAACTACCCACAAGATGCAACTAGTCGATTATCATAACAACTATGGGAATGCTACGTTGATTCTATGATAAGGAGTTAGAGGGGGATTGATTCCACCTTAACTCGACTTAATCCTACTAACGAAGAATCGTCGTAATCCGAATTGAACTGCTTCGCAGAATAATATGGTTATTCCTAATCCCTAATTACACATGGAATTCCTACCAATTCATAACTAGCATGTGAACGATTAAACTCATTCTCATGGTGAACTAATCGCTTCTAGAGTGGAAAGGAAATTGCGACGACTCTACGATAATCGGAATCAAGCTTTCATCAAGACTTCTCAACCCCCTCTAATGGAGGTTTAGCCGAGAATCATTACGCAATCATTTCGATTAAATTAAAACTAAACATAATATAAAGAATTGAAATTTACTAATCTAAATTAAACAATAATTAAAATCTAATTAATAACTAAGAATTGAATAACAAGTAATAAATGAAATCAGATCTAACACAAATGTAAATGACAAGAATCGAAATTAGCAAACTAGCTATTTTATTAATCAATCTAATTAAGAATAATGATTCTAGAGTTTAATCTAAAACAAGAATTGGATTTGAAACTAAACTTAACATAAAGAATTAAATCTAGATCTAGAAGCTATTCTAATGGCTACTTTCTATTCTAAGCTACTTTTATTTTCTAACCTCTTATCTATCCTTATCTACCATTAACAAAGAGCTAAGCTTTGGTTTTTATACTTTTAGATCCAAAAATCGTGCATGGGCTTGGAGCCATGTTTTGGGCCAGAGAATCAGGCCCAAAACCCAATTCTTTTAGTCCAAAAAGGCCTCTTCAGCTGTAGTTGGCTTCAATAGACTTTTAGTCCACTTTTCCTCCTCTGATTGGATCAAGGCTTAAACCATTGGAAATCTCTTTCCGAGCCGGTCGTTTTGACATAAGGTAGGCCCCATTCTCGAGAGTCCCGAGTCCAAAGATACGCCCGGAAGTTCTAATCGACTTTGTGTCTTTGTTTAGTCGACTTTTCCGACTTTTTGACCGGGCTTTAGAAATGCTGGTCTTCTTGAATCTTGGCCTTTAATCACGGAACTCCTTAGTAACCGACTTTTGCTCCTTTATCTCGCTAAAGTGGCACATTTCTCACATATAATGGACTTTGAAGCCCGAAATACATAAAACACGTGTCGTGTTAACTCTTAATTATTACTCACATAATTGGTCTAATAGTATGACTGCTATGAGGTTAAAACTACAGTTTTGGGCTCTTATCAAACCACCCCCCCAAACACCATTTTGCTTGTCCTCAAGCAAAGATGAGAAATTAGAATAAGTGACCAAAAATAGAGTTCTATCTACTCGCTTACTGAGTGCAATTGCATTGACCATATGCAACAAGGTCTTAAACCACTAGGAATTCCCTAGTGGACGAAGTTATAGCCTTGTGAGAGTTTTCCATGAAGGTACTCACAAAACTTCATCTATACTACAACGACTAAGAAATAAAACTATTGTTTCCGTATTCATGCTCTAAATTAACTATACCTCTCACTAGCAATGCATATAGAGTAATCAAGTCGAAACCTAAGCTAATATATGCATAATAATCAATCATCTACAATAAACATATATACAATGAGTAATACTATGAAATGCCTAGCAGGTTCGTTTCTGAAACTCGGGATAGCGTCCTTAAGTAGGTTCTCACAATAATAGTCAAGATACAACACTCTGATTTTTCCACTCAAGTTTCGCTACTCCAGTCTGCAGTGGACACACTTTACCTTACAATCTTAATGACAATAAGGAAGCCGGAGTCGATCAAACACATCTGCCACTTACTATCACACTAACCTATTCCTAATTGAGCTAGAGGTCTTTATTAGGTGTTGCGGGGATTAGGAGATGGTTTAAGAATGAAGGAAATGGATATTCAAAAGGACAAGTCTGAGATAATAGAGTCTTCATATTATGTAACTTAGAGAAAACCTTGTTATTTTCTTTTACTTCTATACTTTGTTTCCATCCTTAGCCATATTTTTTTTTTCTTTTCTTTGGCTTTTGACTCCCTTTTATTCTATTTTTGGAGTTTTTATTTTATTTCTATTTTTATTTTTTTCTTTCCTTTGGATGGAAACTTCTCTTCTTTATTTTTTGAAGCAATTAACTAACTTTTGTTTACACAGGTTTTTCTCTTCTTCTTTCTTCCTCATTCTATTCTCAGACTTATCTAAATTGGGTAGGTTGATTATTTTTTTTATTTATTTTATTTTATTTTATTTTGTTTTGTTTTTTAACAGGGTAAAAGATTTGTGGTTTATGAAAGGCTAAAGAAAGGCTCAGAGGGGCGACTAGCGGAAAATAATTCATAGGTTTGAATTTATGGCTATATCGATCCAAAGAGGGCCTAAATTCTCGCTTAGGATATGGCATAGTGATCAAGCAAGTGGACGTGTGATTTCTCTATCCGGATTTTACTTCTCCCTTGTGTCATTTCTCAAATGTTTCGCTTCATATAAGGCTTTTTTTATATTCTCACAGGATTTGTAGAATAAGTACTCCAGCCTAGAGTTCAGAAACTTACTACTAACAATCATAGATACTCATGTAATATATTTATAGATAGATGCAAAGATTATTACCTACATATTAAACTAAGTTCTAAAAATTATTCTAATGCAAAAGCTACGTGAGACTTCTAGATTATTAAGAGCATAGAGAAGGAAAACAATACCACTATTCCTAAGTGTATAGCATAAACTTATTTATTTATATTTTTGAATTTTTGAAATTTCAACTAGAAAACAAATGCATATTATACATATCTATATCCTAATAGATGCCTTAATTACACGCGTTTCTATGCCCCCCCCCCCCCCAAACAAGAAGCATGCTTTGTCCTCATTACCATTGAAGCGCGTGAAATTCAGGAACATCTGCAAAACAAAGTTAGAACGTACTAATATACGAAATAAAAACTGACTCAAATCTATAAGAGTTCTACCCATTATGGGGTTAACAAGAATGAAATTGCTTGGGACATAAGCAGACACTAAATAGAATGAAAACTTACCTTATCTCCGCATTACTCATCATCTTCCTCATCCTCTTCTTCCATAAAGAAGTGAGGTTCCTTTCCCCCCTGCATGCCATGATAATTTGCCGGGCTTCCCGCCATTTATCATCTATTATTGCTAACCTATTAAGTGCTACTTGTCCGACGGGTGTAGGGTGCAACCTAATGAGGTTGTATCCTCCACCCTTTCCAAGTCATTGCACGGAAGGATCGAATAATACTATTGGTGGGTCATACGATTAATCGATCGTAATCCAATCCGCGAAACGTGTACAAAAAAGCAGGGAAAGAAACATAGCATAATACGGAAATCGTATCGCAGGCATAAGAAGGTACTTATGCCTCATGCTATGGGATCGAGTTAAACTAGACATCAAGGTTCGGGAAGGTCATGACACATACGCCTCGTGGCTAAAGCAAGGAAAACGCCGCAAGTGGCATCATTCACGTAAGAAAAATGTCATTCCCCTAAAATGTTTAGCATGATCCAAAACATAACAGTTCCTATGTTCATGGACAGGCTACCAAAGCGACGTTATATTCCCTTGGTCCTCGATACGAAAATGCCCGCCCCCATACGACTCATGCAAAACTCATAAGTGTAGACATACATATTATCTACCCAAACAACACCATGGGTCTTGTATTTCAAATGGGCATAGCAAGTCCAAGAACAAATGCTAGCAAGAACCTGGTAATTTCCATTGGTTCATTATCAATGTTGATGGAGAACACTTGTTCTCCATCTGGTCCTTCAAAGAAAATGCAGTTATCGTAAAAATAAGATGCTAGTGTTGGAGAGTAAAGTGCATCAGGTCTTACCATAAGCGGCTCCCAACCAACGTATGTGATCACTTCGCGAAACCAAGCACCATAAGTAGTGCTTTGGAACAAATCTTCGAAAGACTGTTCCGGTATCAATGTTGGAGATGTCATCTCAAAATTACACTCTGGAATAGCTGCGAATGATCCGGAAACTACCCGCAGAAAACTGGAATTTTTCTAGTCCACGGAAGTCGTATGCCGAAGCGCTCTCTTAGAAGCCCGAAAAGGCTCCTCAAGATTTGGAATTCCAAGTGTTTGAGCGAATTGGGTCGCTCACCTTGAAGCCTTGAAGTCCTCGACAAAAATCTGAAAAAATTTGCAGAGCGAAAAGCGCTCTAGGGCTGAAAAGTTCTTTGAAACTTCGAAAAATGAGACGAAACGTGGGAATCGTGGGAGTGAAAGGTGAGTGATGGAGGTTAGGTGTAGTGTGAGTTGTAAGTGTAGAATGTATGAAGTTTATATAGGTTTTAAGTTGCTAAAACGGATCGAAGTTGCCAAAAGGTTTTACGGTAGTTCCTGAAATACCAAAATTTCCAAACCCGAAAACGGAAACAACTCATTTTCTTGATTCTAAAACAAACCTAGTATCTTTTAGGTTGAATTTATGATAGAATCTACCTATTTAATCGAGATTTCATCCTACAATGATACTTATTCATAGATATGCCTAAACGGCCATATTTTCACCTTGACTCCGCAATAAATTCTAAGACGAGGGTCATATAAAAATCATGCTGGAATAGATAAAACCACCCCCAAACAATTTGGGAAGGTGGGATCAATATTAAACAACCATGCATAATGAAAATAACGGCGTTATATTAAAATTTTCATTCGAAGTACATTTCACTACAAAATTCAAATTACGAAAATTAAAACTTACATGAAAATAAATGACAATAATGAAACTACAAATAAAAATAGAAACATCAAACGATACTATCCCTAACCACTCCGGTACTGGTAGCGGAGGGCACACGGTCCGGAGATGGCTCCTGAGCTCCCGATGGGCCAGCACCATTCGTCCTTCGGCGACAACGCTCATGCCTCGATGGTGTGTCCTCAGAAGGAGAATCCCCGTGAGGTGGGAATCGTGCAAGCATGTCAGTCCGGAACTGGCGCTGAGCTTCTAGCTCGGCCCTCATCCGTTCCCACCTCTAATCCTTTCTCGGGTAATGGATCTCGGTTATGATGGATAGTTGCCTGTCGAGTCCGGAGGTCTTCGCAGATAGTGTTGAGCGAACGCATGCCACGATGAATTACGGCCATGCGCTCGTGATCCGACCAACACCTCTCCGGGCATCCGCGATCAAAACAAGTCAAGTCCTCCTCATCCTCCGAGGCATTCGATTTCCCCATCCTCCTCGGCATTCTCGCTTCCCCCATCCTCCTCGTCTTCTTCTCTATCCTCACCAACCTCCAAACTCGTTGGACACACTCCTTATAGATCACGAGGGTTTCGTGTAGGGTGATGTAAGACCTATCGACGCTGAAGTCGCTTCTCAACTTCAAAGATGATCTTGGTTATCAACACGTGGGGAGAGGTGCAATAGACTTCCCTACTCCCCTAATCATGCTAAGCAAAACTCCAAGATACGTAACTCGTATTCTACTCTTGGAGTATCCATAAGATGTGGAGGCAGCTTCCGGCGATGTCGCCGACCTTCTCCTTCCCCAGATCGCCCAACCAATCCATCGAAATGCAGCCCCGGGTTGGTTCTGAGGGATGACTGGCGAACACAAAGCGATCTCGCATTGTAGTTCCCTTCGATAACTGTCACGTTCATCAATGGTTCTACCCCATTATATTGGGACTCCTGCAACATGACATCCAGATGGATTCTAGGCAGAATGCCTAGAATCTCAGCCAACAACCCAGTAGTCACTTCCTTCCTCCTCTTCGCCACCATAACAAAAATCCTAGTCCCCTCCAACTCCCTCAGATTGTAGAACCGTCGGACTAAGTCTTCGTGGTAATAGGCTTCACCGAAAGTACCACAAACTATTCCAATTTCTATCGATCATTTCGTCCGTGAAAAAGCGGCGCCAAGTGGTCGCCAAGAAAAAGCTTGTTCCGCAAAAAATTCGGCGTTGTTGAGCCATTGGAAGTTTGAATATGGTTTGAGGTTTGTAGAAGGTAGGGGAAGCAATGAGGACACCTCACTAAAAAGAACGATGGTGGTGGTGGTGTGTGTGTGGCGGCAAAGACCGAATTTTTTTTTTTTTTTTTTTTTTTAAATTTTGATTTTCCGTGGTTTTGTTGATGTAAATTGGTGGAGGTTGTGGGGCGGCGCGGTTGGAGTAGATTTGGGTTGGGTCTTGGATTGTGGGCGTGGGTTAATTAGGTTTTGTTTTTAATTTATTTTTTTGGTCGGGTTTGAAGCTTTGTTAATGGCGGTTTGTGGAAAAAAAATGATGAACCGATGGTGAAGGTAAGCGCGGGTCGCTTATTTATTGGTGCGGGTTGGGCCCAAGCCCAAATCGAATTTGTGAATTTTTCGATTTTTTTCGCTAAACTTCAAATCAAAATTGCCGCTTCGCTATCGGGTCCGATTTTTACTTAATGAGATATGGAAATGATCAGGAGAGAATTTCCAATCCAATGATCCATAAAACACTCTATTCCGACCGTGGATGACATATAAGATAGTGGAAAATGCCTCGAAGTGTGTGCCTGACGTACGTTATGCGAACAACTGATCTCTAAATTCAAGATTATGTCAACCCGGATCGTAATACAATTAAACGGCCTAAGCAACTGTAATGGGACATAAACATTCTAGGACGGAAACACGAACACCCCATCCCCAAACAAATTTTTTACAACGAAGCTTAGAAAATTTGTTTTTAGCAGTGGGTCTTTTAAAGTTAGATTCCCGAGACTTCCTAGATTACTAGATTACTAGATTACTTTTAAAAAGAAAAATAATAAACAAGAAAGACATAATTCACCCCATAGAGAAACGTGACTCAAAAATCCGAGAAAACATGCAAAAGTGAAAAACGTGAATTATGTCAAACGTGGACTTAGGATCCGGTACTTACAGCCACACACTCCGTAGGGAGGGCCCGGTTACCTTAATGGTGCACTCACCAATATATGGAAATGAAAGGAAATGCACCAAACACAAAAGTTGAGTCGCTTATAGTCGATACTCGAGACTTTATCTAAACATATGTATGAACATGTAGTTTATCATATATCAACAACCGAAATAGTTGTGGATCATTCCATAAATAAATATCACAGAAAACATATCCAAACACAATCAAGCACCCAGATTTCCTATGACGCAACCTAGTGAAATGAAAACGAAGTCGGATAACCCTATTACGTAACCTAGCATGTACCTTCTTTTTCATTTTTGAATGAGTGGGTGTTCTAGTAAATAAGTGTGGAAAAGTGAATGGTTGTGGAGAATATGGTGGATATGGATAAGTTGTAGAAGGACAACATGTAAACAATGAGGATGTGGTTTTAGCACAAAACTCATTCATGGTGTGTGTAGGGACTATTTCAACTCTGAAAATGAAGGTGTCAAATGCTTTTGTTTTCTGAAGTATTTGTTTACTAGGTGGATTTAAAAACTTATGAAGCACATAAGACACAAAAGGATTGAGTGCAAACTCGAGATTCCTTTGAAAGGGTGGAAGGAGGGAAGTCGAGGTGGGTGTTGTGCAAAGTAGTTCTTGATAGGGTGAATCATCACCTGCTCTAAGAAACTCATCGAATTGCTCATCTAGATTGGTCATATCCTCGTTACTATGATAGTCCTCTACATCTTTGAGAAAGTCATCTATCTCATCCTCATCCGTAATATGTGTATCGACTAGTGTAGGGATGGAAATGTTGGAGTCTAAACTTCCAAATGAAAGAAATTTGGGCATATGATTATCAGGGAATGTGTTGTTGAAATAATCTCGAAAGCAAAGCTCTCGATCATGCTAACCTCTCCATCCATAGATCTAATCGGGTAACCGCGGTTCTTTGTTTTAAAAACATTGACTTCAACAAAGCAAGATGGCCAAAAGACATGGACATTGAACCATCGCGCAATTAATGAACGCATTGGCAGTTGCCGTGAAAGGACGCCCTAAGATGATCGGACAGAGTCGTTAATCCACTTCAGATCGAGGATGACAAAATCAGCGGATAGTAAAAATCCTAAACTTTTACCGTAACATTTTCGACCACACCCTTAGGACACTTAATAGACCGATCGACTAATTGCAACGTCATTTTAGTGGGTTGCATCTCGTCTAGACCTATTTGTCTATACAAATAAAACGGGAGTAAGTTAACACTAGCCCCCAAGTCTAATAACGCGGTCGTCGTATAAGAATCTCCTAAGGTGCATTGTACAGTAGGATGACCAGGGTCTTTATATTTAACAATTCCATTATGTTCAGATAGAGTTGAGAATTGTTATGTTAAAAAGGCGTCTTTTGGTATATTGGTCCTACGCCTAGTAGTACACAACTCCTTAAGAAACTTAGCATGGTGTGATAGCTTTTTAATAGCTTCGAGGAAAGGAAGATTTATAGTTAGATTTTTGAAAACATCCCTAATCTCCTCATAATTTGTATCCCTAGTTAACACGGCTAATTTTTGTGGAAACGGTGGTTTCTGTCTATATTTAGCAATAGTATCACCTGGATGTTTAACCGCGGCTTTCTCTGTTTCTTAGGTTGTGTTGTAACCGGTACCTCTACAAATGGTAGGCTCTTCAGTTTCTTTTTGGTATCTAGTAAAATAGCGGTGTAGGGCTATCTTGGTGGGTAACTATAGGCATAGTTACTTTGTTATCAACCACTCTGCCCGAACGGAGTGGTGATGGCCTTTAGCTCACCTACATTTTCATATTCATTACTAGTATTATCGGTTACCTCAAAGGTTGTATTTGTTGTTTTAGGATTAGGTATTTCGCGACTGAAACACACCTTTGGGTTGGGCTTTATCTTGAGCCAACCGTTGGGTTAAATTATTAACCGATTGTAGAAGCTATTGGTTAGATTGAGCCATGGTTTGGAAAAGTTTTGGCTTACTTGTATGAAGGTGTCAAGACGATCCGTTGTGTGGGTGTAGTAGTCACGGTGGTGTGAACTATTTCATGGAATTATTTATGGGTGGATTTTGATAGTTATTATTTACCTAAACGATACCTCTAATTAGCATTATAATTATTATAACTACCTTGACCTTGTGTTTGACCTTGTCGAGGTTGCACTTGGTTGTTATAATTATTAAAATTACCCCCGACCTTGTCCTTGTCGGTGGGAGCTTGGTTAAAACTTTGTGTTGGCCTAACATATTGATTATTATACCCCGGAGGTGTGACGTGTTGGTTATTTCTCCAACCGGTTGGGATTTTGTCTCCAAGGGCGTTAGGTTCACTATTAATGGAACAAGCCCTGCTCATAGGCTATAGGACGATTAAAGTCGGGATGCTCGGGGCTCCAAATGAAACTACATGGATTTGAATTTACATTCATGATGGGGATATGCTTTTGTTGAACGTAAAATGGCCTCTACCTTTTAGTGAAAGTGATTCGATTAGAGTTTTAAGCTCGGGATCGTGTTTAATTTCAAACATACCGGCCCTTAACTGTTTGATGAACTAGCGGGAGCGGTGGATATCATCACTACCCCCAGTTGTTATTTTGCTTAGTTTGATCCTCAAAAATTTATAAGCCTCCGAGGCTCCTTTGTTTAAGAAACTACCCCCATTCATTATGTCTAGGACTTCTTTATGGTGGTGTAGAAGTCCTTTGAAAAGGCAATCGAACTAACGTGTCTTTAAGCTAAGTTATGATGTGGACACTCTATAAGGAGATCGGTGAAACGATTCCAAGCCTCCTCAAAATGTTTCATGAGGATTTTGTCGAAAAGAAATGAATCTTGGAAAGCATCTCATCCGTCTTTTAAAGGGTAAAAATGTTCCATAAACAAATTTGAACAAGTTTAGCCCACGAGTCCACGTAATTAGGCGTTTGGGCAATTAACCAAGACACCGCCTTATCGGGCTAAGGTGAAAGGGAATACCTGAGTTTAATTTGTTCCGCACCAACCGTAGGATGGTGGAATATTGTTAGAACTTGTTCAATCCTACGATGTGCTGATAAGGTTTCTCATGGTCTAATCCATGAAAAACGGGTAACAAATTAAAATATTTGGGGATTCGAAATCCCCAATCGGGTCCGCTAGAACGATGCAGATTTGGGGCTATCGCCAAGGCTTTGTAGAAGTCGAGAGAGAGTCTCTTCTTCGTCGGGCATTGTGTCGTCGTGATGTGTATGAAATAGTAGCTAGAGGTGTAGTGGGTGGTATACTAGATAGACTTGTTTGTTGACGTTGTTGTGTAATTACGCTCGGTGTTTTGTTCGCCGCACCTTAATCTCATACAAGGCTAAAACCAAACTTAGCTAAACACATCAATACTCCAAACAATTCGATATACTAGTATAAACCTCTAACAGAGATGCGAGGTGTGGAAGAAAGGAATACCTGATTTGCGCCCTTGCTTCGCTTATGAATAGCGTCTTGTTTACGCGTGTTCGGTGTATATAGCAAGTTAGAACACCGAAAAACTTGAAAAATCAAAGTTCGAATCAAAACGTAGAATTCCCCGAAAAATATATCTTCTTAGTGCGGTTTGCTGATGTATTCCGGTAAATTAGTTTCCAAGAACTTAGGGTGGTCGCTCGTGTTCCAGCTATAGAGCGAGTGCCCCTTTATAAGCCGATCGCTTTTAGTGTAATTTTGTCGCGGAATTTTAAAATGATGAAACGGAAAACCACAGTATGAATCATGCAAACAAGGGTGGGTGGGTGAAATGAGACTTTAAGAAAAGTACTTACACTACGAAAACAATGCGAATGTGAAACTAAGATGGCAGCGGCGCCATTTGATAAAACATAAAATTGAATAGTTTACTTACGAAATGAATGATGAACTCAAAACGTAAGTAAACTAAAACTATCTTATGCTGCCTATATTTATCAAAGATTCTACTCTCAATCCTATGAGATATAGTGGAGTAGGAAGTTCGCTCCACTCCTAGTCCTTCCGCATGTTAATGTTCTCTACGTATAAATACTCTTAACTCTAAAGTCTAATGAGAGATTTACGAAGTGGCAACTAGACTATGATGCAATTATCTACAAGATGCAACTAGTCGATTATCAAAAAACTATGGGAATGCTACGTTGATTCTATGATAAGGAGTTAGAGGGGGATTCTCTCCACCTTAACTCGACTTAATCCTACTAACGACGAATCGTCGTAATCCGAATTGAATCGCTTCGCGACAACAATATGGTTATTCCTAATCCCTAATTACACATGGCATTCCTACCAATTAATAACTAGCATGTGAACGATTAAACCCATTCTCATGGTGAACTAATCGCTTCTAGAGTGGAAAGGAAATTACGACGACTCTAGGATAATCGGAATCAAGCTTTCATTAAGGCTTCTCAACCCCCTCTAATGGAGGTTTAGCCGAGAATCATTACGCAATCATTTCCGATTAAATTAACACTAAACATAATATAAAGAATTGAAATTTACTAATCTAAATTAAACAATAATTAAAATCTAATTAATAACTAAGAATTGAATAACAAGTAATAAATGAAATCAGATCTAACACAAATGTAAATGACAAGAATCGAAATTAACAAACTAGCTATTTTATTAATCAATCTAATTAAGAATAATGATTCTAGAGTTTAATCTAAAACAAGAATTGGATTTGAAACTAAACTTAACATAAAGAATTAAATCTAGATCTAGAAGCTATTCTAATGGCTACTTTCTATTCTTAGCTTCTTTTATTTTCTAATCTCTTATCTACCTTTATCTACCATTAACAAAGAGCTAAGTTTTGGTTTTTATACTTTCAGATCCAAAAATCGTGCATGGGTTTGGAGCCATGTTTTGGGCCAGAGAATCAGGCCCAAAACCCAATTCTTTCAGTCCAAAAAGGCCTCTTCAGCTGCAGTTGTCTTCAATAGACTTTTTGTCCACTTCTGCTTCTCTGATTGGATCAAGGCTTAGACCATTGGAAAGCTCTTTCCGGCCCGGTCGTTTTGACATAAGGTAGGCCCCATTCCGAGGTCTGAGTCCAAAAATACAACTTTTGAAGTTCTCACGACTTTGTGTGTTGTTTTACGCCCGGTCGACTTTTCTTTTTTGGACCGGCTTTAGAAAGGCTGGTCTTCTTGAATCTTGGCCTTTAATCACGGAACTCCTTAGTAACCGACCTTTGCTCCTTTATCTCGCTAAAGTGGCACATTTCTGCACATAATGGACTTTGAAGCCTGAAATGCATAAAAACACGTAATCAGTGGTAACTCTTAATTATTACTCACATAATTGGTCTAATAGTATGACTGTTACAGGGTTAAAACTACAGTTTTGGGCTCTTATCATGCCTCCCCTTACATAATGAACCACTCTGTGCGTAACTACCCTGAGCGGGATGCCGCACACCAGGTAACCCTCACACGAAAGCCATTATGTAAGTACTGCCACTATTCGGCATAAAATATCGCGCGTCTCGTTCTATTTTGCGAACGTAATAATCAAGCCACTATTCGGCTACGCCAGAAGGGCCATTCAGCTTTACTGAAACGCCAGAAGGGCCAATCATATTACTTACGCCCGAAGGCCATTCAGATTCACTGAAACGCCCGAAGAATAATCAAATTGCACACGCCCACACAGGGCAAATCACATGAGTTGTGGTAGCTAGGTTCTAGGATTTTCATTACGTAATTTATTCAAATGTCATACATTTATGACTCATAAAAAATTCCACTATATCACATGCAGGTCAAATACCTTATTGCACTAATCCACAATATTTAGGAATATCTCAATATATCTCATAACCATTTTCATTCTTTCACGTGCAATATATTATTGCACTAAGCCACAATCCCGTGGGCAAATATTCACCAATACTATACTACCTCATAGTAACATCTCACATATAAAATAATGGAGTGTTTATACATTTATTTCTCCAAAACTATTGCATTTAATATATATATCCCAACATATTATATAATGTCACAATATCAACGTCAAATCTTAATTAGATAATGACAGCCAAATTTATACAAGCTTCCACAGCATTTTAGCATTTGATTTGTCCATACAATTTAATATATAAAAACGTAACACAATTAAACAATCAACAATCCACAATCAAAGTTCATGAATCTAAGTCCGTATATAATTTAATACTCATAAAAACATATATATCTAAGTCTTGTTATCAGAATTCCCCTTTGGTTACGTGCCAATATTTATATGCTTTACACACTACTTACGTCAAATCTTAATTAGATAAAGACAAACCAAATTATACAATTTTTGACAATATTTTATTACTACATTTGTCCATATTCTTAAATATGTGAAAAACTGGAAAAGTCAACATTCCACGATCAACGGTCAAAGGTCAAAGTCAACGGTCAACAGTCAAAATTAAAGTCAAAGTCAAAGTCAACACATCATTGTCAAAGTCAACACATCATGGTCGAAGTCAAACTGTCGTTTCTATGTTCAACAGGTTCATGGTCATAGCCATGGTTCATGGCTAAAGGCAATGTGCATGGCTCATGGGCTCATAACTAAGGTAATGGTTCGGACCCAACTGGCCAAGCCCAAACCTTAGAACCCGCCCCAAAAGCCTAAATGTTGAAAGACCCATTTGGATCTCTATTAAGTCCTGGAACTGGCCCCAAACAATATTAGAAATTGGCCCCAAACACTTAAACTGAACTGGCCTAAAACTAAAACAAAACCGGGCCCAAACAAAACAAATGAAACTGGTCCAAAACTTAACTTGGTTCGGCCCAAAGAAATAAAGGAAAATTGGCCCATGAGTAAAAATTAGAATTGGCCCCATCCAAAAACAAACTAAGGTTCGCCCCAACACATCTAATTGGAAAAGGCCCAAAACAACTAAACTAGAATCCGACCCAACCAAACAAAGGTTTAGGCCCAAGTAGCAAATGGGTTCGGCCCAAGGCCCAAACCGATCATCTTCTCCATCAGTTCTCTCCTCCACCACCACCAAAATCGACCACCACAAATACCGATCGCCACTCCTCCCAATCTACTCGAAATTGCTCAGGGGAAAAACCCCCACAACCTTAACAAAATCGAAACCCCAACTCCTTAAATCAATACTCATCCTCAAATCTAGATCTGGATTCCATCGACCTCCATTCACCACCGTCCAACAGCCCCACCCAAATCCAGCAAGCACTCAAACCTTAACAACCAAACTCCATTCAAAAGACACAATTCAAAGAAGACATTTCCAGTCATAAACTGGGCGTTTTTAAACTGGGCGATTCTCTGGCCGCCATTAACGTAGTTATTCAAAGCTTCCAACAGCCCCTATTCGACCACCCTCACCCACTCAAACACACCCCCCTTCAACCCATCCTAAATCAACCAACACAATCCATCCAAAAACAGTTCGAATTATTTACTGAGGAAGGACGTCTGGGCGTGCCGCCATTGACGCTCCTCTCCGAGCTTCAACAGCACCACCTCACTACACGACCCAATCAAACATCCAACCAACATAACAACCTAATAAACAAAATACAAGTTCAAACAGTAGGCAGAGACAATTTCTCTGTTCTTTAGATTGGCGCCCCCATTTCCAACCTCTTCCTTGTTCCAACAGTTAAATAAAGACTTTCAATGCTTAACTAAATAACTATACTAACATCTCACCAAATCAAAAATTCCACGTGATCTACGAAAAATAACCCGACATAGGAAAAGCAAAAAACTAAGCGCGAACAAAAACTCGGACAGTAAAGCTTTTGTGAAATAGAGTAAAAATATAACTACTCACCTTAACTAACAGCTCGACGAATCCTCCTAGTCCGAATCATCGTGCTCCACCCTCCAGCAAACGAGTTTCTAGCTCTGCCTCCATTTTTATTATTTTTTTATTCTCTCCAAACCCTATTCTCTAGAACAATGTGATTATATACTTGGGTTTGAAACCCAAGCCCAACACAGACTCAGGCCCAGAAACCAGGCCCACGTATCCCAAATTCAATCCAACCAATTTTAAATAAATAAATAAATTAATTAATAAATTAATAAATACGTATTTTAAATACAGGCATTACATCGTAGTTGTTTACAAAACTGATGGCAAGGTGATAAATTACATGTGCGATCAGCTGGTTTGGGCAGGGTAGCCACAAAAATCCAATTTTCGGTCAGAGGCAATCTCGTAGTTGTTTGAAAAATTGATGACAATGTGCTAAAATGAGAGAGAAACGTCTGAATTTCACTATAGAAATTGACGGTTTTACCCCTCCCTCACCTATACTATTACATAATACCCTTTTGACCTTAATCGTAATAATTGAACCTATATAGAGTTATAACTGGAAAGATCCACTGCTCTCAATCATTCATATATATATATATATATATATATATATATATATATATATATATATATATATATATATATATTATTTATTTTTATTATTATTATTTTTTTTTGAGTTTGAGTTTGAATTCAAGTTCAAACGAGCATAACTGAACATGAGCTTAAACCAAAGCTCACAGTGCAAAACAAGTCAAGATCGAGCTATTAGTCCCGGTGAGTCAAGTTTGAGCCCCATATTAAATTCAAAGTTGTGTTCGAGTCGAGCCTCTACATGTGGCCAGGTGCGAGTCAAGCTTGAGCATGGCAAAACTCAACTCGGATGCTCGATGACCAGCCCTACCCCAACCAACTTGAACACAAGTTAAACCGAATGTAACATCACAATGACTACTTAACCGAAAAAATATTCTAAACTCTATCAAAAGAAAATTATAGATTGATGGAGTTACTGTGACTTGTGGATGTCTTCGATATAGGTAAAGATATTTACCATGAAAAACCCTAACCGACAGTTAGATCTTAACTATTAATCTATTATACATGAAGGCCTCACTTGCCATAATGAAATGATTCCTACACTTGGGTCCAATCTACTCCCTAAAAGTTTAGATATATCTTTTTGGAAGAGCACATAATAATGATAATAATAATCAGACTACTATAAAAAAAAAATGTTTAACTCAGTACTCAATAGTAATTTTTTTTTTTTGTTTTTGCCTTTCTATTTTGACTCCAAATTAGCTCTTTGCCCTCTTTTGAATAAAAATTACAAGTACTTTTGTAATAGTACGTAATTTACGTAATTGAAACGGTTAGCAAAACATTGGTGCTAGAGTGTTATTGCTTAGAGCATCATCAACGCGCTGCTATAATCGATTTCTAATGTAACAGTTGACAATTTATTTGGCAATTTTCGTCACCAACGCTTGTCAAAACACCGTTTTTATTTTAATAATTGTCAAATCCGAAACCAAATTCATCAGAAGTATAGAAATGATTCGCATGGGACAAGTTGTCCCGTCCAAGAGTGGGACGGGACAAGTTTTGCCGTCCAACATTTTTTTCTTTCTTTTTTAATAAAAAATTCAAATGGTTCGATTTTGTACCGTTGGGCCTGAACGGATATATTTAGATCTGTTGGTCTTGTGGCCTATATATATTGTTTCACTACCTCACTTATTTTTCACCAATTCACTCATCTTTCTTATTTCATTAAATGGATCACCAATTCACTAATCTTTCTCTCACCAATTTACAAAATATGAAGTGTCAATCTCATCCAAGACGTAATTTGGAATTCATCCCTGCTGAAGATGAATTATTGTGTTAAGCACATATGGTTGCACTTGAAGGAATATAGCGTAATATTGCATTATCAAATTATGGACCTAGGCGAGTTATTTGGGATACAACTTGTGAAATATTCAGACAGAACGACAATCGTAGAGGTATAACCAATAAAATCTTATTAGAACGATTTGAGAGGATTTGCAAAAATTGTAAGAAATATCTTACCTTGCAGCGTGCACTTAGGATTGTTGGTGCTTTCAATAGCGATGAAGAGCGAAAAACTACTGAGGCGAAACATATATGTTTCTAGAAATTAAAGGAGTTGAATTTGTTCATAAACGTTGTTTGGATATTCTTAGACATGTACTTGAGTGGTATTAGATTATGTTTTAGCGTACTAATTTATTTACGTTTTATGTTGTAATATGTTTTTATCGTTTACGTGTATGTTTTTTTTTAAATAAAATAGTATTTTGTTTTAATGAAAGTATATTTTATTGAAAAAATGTGTTTGTTTATAAATTGAAATTAAAAACAAATCAACTCAACTAGAAATGAAAAACATTACAACTTAATTTGAAATAAAACTACAAAACATCTTATAAAATTCTATGGAATTAAAAACACATGCAAAACAATTAAAGACAATACACTACGAAATTAAACAACGTACAAATATTATATATCCTATACTTAAATTCTAAAAGGTACGACTTGTTTCTCCACCACACATTGAAGGATTGCATTGATCGCACAAGCCACACCTAGTGCAGAAATCTACTATTTCCTTGCAAAAATGACATACATGTATGTCAACCTTTCTTGAATGATAGATGTTGATATTTGAGGGACAATCATCAACATCACACTTTAGAAGTTTGTCTTCCAATGTTCCATCATCATTGCTAGCTATGACTACTATCATCATATCGTTGCATCCATTCAGGTTTTGGGCATTTGATGTTAATGCATGGACATGAAGTAGCGTAATGACCAACTTCCTTACACCACTGACAAATCTTAGGTGTAGAAATGTGGACAATATTTGATCCGCCCATATTGGTAGTTGAAGTTGAGATAGAAATTGAAGTTGAGAAAGATTAGAGAATGAAAATGAGAAGCTAAAGTGAGGAATGAAAATGACTTTGAATATATAGCCAAAGGCCCAATGAATAGAAATATATCCGTTGGGAATAAATTCCAACGGATAAAAATATATCCATTGGGAATGATGCCAACGGATATAAATTGATCCCCCTTGGGAATAATGCCAACGGATATAAATTGATCCCCCCTTGGGAATAATGTCAATAGATATAAATTGATCCATTTGTTTTAGTGTATTTTTCCTTTACTATGCAATGTAGTTTTGGCTTAGAGGCCCATGGGCTTATTTGTCATGTTCACATGGGATTAATTGTTCACATGAGAATTTCTTTGTCTACATAACAAAAAGAATGTATAGATTCTAAACTTGCTATAATAATTAAAACAATGTAATAATTAATACAATGTAATAATTAATTTAATGCATAAACAAATTTGGACATAACCTTCTTTGTTTAATCAACATAATTCATATACCTAAACCTGTTAAGATTCTCAAAAACCTGTTCAAACCCTAAAAAACAACAACAACAATTAACAACGACAACAACAATAACATCACTAAATTATTACAAAATAGTGCAATATAGCATTATGGAGCACTGCCCTGACTGCTCTGGCCACTCCCTCTCCGTTTTCGCCCTCTCTTATTAGGAACACTGTTTTGTTGCATGATATCGGTAGCTAATCTCTGAAACATCAACACAATGCAATTAAAATCTAAAATTGGATATATAAAAAAAATATTTGAAAATATAAAACATATAATAAAATTACCAAGGCTACCAATTCGTTTGTCATCTCATCCATCCTATGCTCAGCATTTGCTCTTTGCGTTCGTTCTTCATCTAAATAGTCATAATACTGTTGAGTGTGCTCAATTAAACTAGCTCGAAGCCCCTGGTTGATTTGCATTTCATCTGATAATCGTGCACGCACTGTTTTCTGCATTGTGTCAATATTATATCTAAGTAAAATATACATAGTGTGTTTAAATTAACATAATGAAATATAAATATACGTCATTAAACTGTTGTAAGTCAGGTACAATGTCACAGCCAAATTTCTAAACAATTAAAAAATGAATATTTGAAATATAAATATCTCAAACATCACTCGGTTCAATTGTCTAAAAACCCAGGCTATGACGGGGGATACAACACATGTCAAAACCTAAAAGCCACATCATAAAAGAATCTTAACAACAAAAATAATCTCCAAAAATTCTCTTTATTACTTTATGAAAGTCTATCTCCCTCCACCAGCAGCCACCACCAAAACCGGCCACCACCAAAACCTAATCGCCCACCCATTTCAACCATGCGGTTGGACTCCTAGAGAAAAACCCAACCTCTTTAATAAAAGCTAAAACTCCATTCTTGAATTCCCCATCTTCCAAATCTAGATCTGAGAAATCTCTGGCCGCCATTAATGGCTTCGACAGCTCCCATCTACCGCCCTCACACACTACAATCAACCATAACCCATCGATTTTAGTCTATATGCAAGCCCCACAACTCAAATTAAACCAAAACAACCCAACCACCGATTCGGCCACCGCCATTGACGACTTCCATAAGCTTCGACAGCACTACTATCAAGCCCCCACTCAACCCTCAACAACCCATAACCAACAACATAAAAACGAGTTCAAACAGCCATAAACAGGACGCCATTAACGTCTCCATCCAAACTCCAACAGAACTCCAACATGCCACCCCCAACCACCGGTCTACAGTGTAAAACCGAAACATAAAATACACACAGTTACAAATTCATATCTGGGACCATTATCTTGTTTGGGGGGTCAAGGCTCCATTAACATGCCCAAATCAACCTTCGACAGTTTAATCTAAATTTTCGGAGTTCAACAGATTTTAATCAGTTTGAATAACGACAGTTTTACCAAATGACGTGATCTAAATATTAATACGAAATAATTAACATATATTATGAAATAGAAAACTAATCTACTCACCTGTAGCGCTCTCCGATTATCAGCCAGCTACCAAGAAAAATATTCCTTTTGTGCTGTCAGTAAAACTCCATTTTTTTCAAAAAAACCCTCGCTGTGTTTTTCCCCAAAAACTTTACGTGAGAAAACCCCCCGAAAAATAAGGACAACACTTATCTATTTACCTACGGAGCTTTTATCCTTATCTGATAGTTATCATCTATCCATTATCTATTTTCATTATTATTATTTATTATTATTATTATTATTATTATTTTTTATACTAGGAAAACAAAAGAAAAAGCCGGGGTGTTATATACAAACACCGAACGCTCTAATTGAAACATGCTCTCCATTCCCTGAGAACTAACAACGCGGTATGACCATGGGTCGTATGGATCACTAGATGGGGGTGTATAACCATAATAGACTCCAGATGTTCTTGTGGAACTTGCAGGTTCTGGGAATTCGACGTCTCGCCTAATACTCTACCTAGTTGCGACATCCATATTTGCACCTCTATAAAATAGACCCGCAGATAGGCTTCCCTTAGAAACTTTTCGCTAATAAGTTTCATAATCAAGACTGGAGTTCATATCAACATAATCAGTAAAACACAGCTACACACTCTTAACGCGATACCATTCAATCAAATTCTCGGATACATCCATAGCACGCATATCTGTGTGTGGGGGAGCAGGAATATATCTATCCAATGGTCTGCATAGTCACCCTATCTCCAAGGAACCAAGCACGTATATCAGGGGCTTGCAATATGAATCTTTTTAACGACATTAGAATACTATGCTGATAGATATGCATATTCTCAAATTGAGAACTTTGCCACGGACTCCAAACAATAGATCTCACACTTTTCATCTCTATTTGGATCCTAGCATCTTGAAGATCATTATGGACCTCATCCCTTAATCTAGCATGACCGTCTGCAACCCATCCCTGTGGGCGAGGCCATATAAGTCCTTATTCCAATCCTCTTTCAGTATAGGGTTTAAGCAAGCTAAATACTTATACCACCAGTACTGAAATAATCAAATGAAAGTGTATCTAATTTAAATTATATAATAGTTAACTAACAAAATAAAAGCTTATATCTTAAAAGTTAAATCCTATTGAATTACCTGTAGTATCCAAGTAATTCCGTTGCATTGCTTCCTCATTTCATTTGTTTGTACAAACAAATCAAGCCCTGTATATAGATGTTCCATGAAAGCACCTCCCCAGTCAAAATCTTCCAAATTATCAAGGTCTACCAAAGGCACTAACCAACCAGCCCGAATCCCAGATTTTCCAGGTGTAAAACCTACTTGGCCCAAAAAATATAACAAAAAAATCCTGATAAACTTATCTTCCTCTGCAGAGTTTGGGTCCAAATATAAAGTGTCAACTTCATGTTATAAACAATATTCATAATCTAATCGGTGCATGAATATTTCTTTGATGGGCAAGTTTAAAATGTATCTGCCATCCATATTTCGTGGAACAAGTCTACCTTCAAAATCAAACAACGAACGCAGTAGAGTCTTCAACCTTTCAAAATAATCTTTGATACTTGAATCAAACAAAACTGACTTCTACTCGCCCATACTTAAACCCGTTAGCATTGTAAAGTCAAGTGGCCGATGTGATACCAATCTCACCACATGGAAGGTGAAAAGTGTGTGGGGTGTGCCACCATCGTTCCACCAATGCAAATATCAGTGGGCGATTAGTCCGAATGCTCGTACATGATATCAGTAGACCAAAAGGTGTTTCCAAAATTCAAGCTCTTATGTGCTCCATTTCGTCCCCTCTTTCCACTAGGTGTAAGGGTGTAATACGGGGTGAGGTGGGTCAACCGCGGGTCAAATAGTGATGGGTCGAGGCGGGTCTAGGGGATACAAATCCAATGGTCCCTGATGGGACGGGGCAGGGCGGGTTGAAATGTTATGTCTTAGTACCATCACCCGGCCTGTTGAGTGAGCTTACGGGGCAAGTTTTGGGCGGGTCATCCTGGTCGGGTGGAAATTATCATTTTAACCCAATTTTACCAAAAAAAAAACTTTCAAATTTTGCAAGTAATATATTTCCAATTCACAACATAGAGAAAAAAAATGGAATCAATCAATGGAAAATAAACAAAAAAAAAAAAAAAAAAAAAACTTGAACTTGAACCCAAAACCATATCTGCAAATTTGAAACTTCTTTCTTGTGATTTACCATTTGTAATTGATTATTTTCCATAGCATGATAAAATGAAGATGGGAGCGAGGATCTATGGTACAAAACAATAAAATATAAACTAAACGAATTTGAAATTAATACAAGGATGAATAATTTATCTTCTCCAAAATTTGAAAGTTGAATTTGAACTTTTGATATTTGCCCAATGTTCAAACTTGAATATTTGAAATTGATGTTGAACTGATAAGTTTGTGTTCATATCTATCTCCCAAATTCCTACAAAAGTTAAAAGAAAATATAAACAAAATACAAAAATATTAGACTTGAGTCTTGAAATTGTGCGGGTCAATGGGGTTAGGTCAACGGCTTTTGACACGGTGCGGGTCGGGCGGCTTGACAGGTCGGGTTTGAACATAAAACCTACACCCATAGCCCGACCTCGTAAAAATGGTGGTGGGGCGGGGCGGGTTTGTTTTCGGTCGATACGGGTTTGGGTAGCGGGTGAAGACTGGGTGCCCTACCGGATGATGGGTCAACAATTTTGTTTACACTCCTAACTAGGTGACTCTAGAAGTCTTTAATGCTCGGTATTGCGCATATCCATTTCGTCGAACTCATTTTCTACACGTTGAGGCATTTAATCAAATAGTTAGTATACGATAAATTCTAAACAAAATTTTAAACCAAAATCAATTGAACAACATTCATAAACTCATACTTACTCCGTCAGTGTTATATAAACACGAAACATGCTTGTTTGGATCGGGAGCCAACGTTGGATGATCAACAATACTCAATCTCCGTAGAAAATTGAAATCATTTTCCAATACGAGTTCACCCTCATTTTCCCGAGGATTTGAACTCCCTGACCCACGCAGAATACTCTTCTTACGTCCAGCTAGACGAAATTGATCCATTGCAAAAAACATAAACAAATTTGGTTAAAAAAGGAATATTTATTTGGTGATTGAAGGGAGTGGAGAATTTGAAATGGGATGATGACAACTTGAAATGGAATGAGTATTGGAAGTCTCGAAGTGGAGAACGAATTGGATTCCACTGGCACGGGACAAGTTTACCCGTGCCAAATAAAAAAAGTTTCACACGGGACAAGTTGTGCCGTCCAGAAAACGAAATCAAATTTTCAGATTTTTCGTGCTGGTACTTGACTTTGATTTGGTAATTTTATTCGCTGAAAAATGCTGACGTGTAACAACAAAATTTAGAAATGCGTTGATGATGCTCTTAAGATAAGTTCTAGTTTCATCAATAGTAATTCACAGACACCAATAATATCAAGGTGTTTCCAATTAGACACTTGTCAACAACTCAATGCAAAATGTTATTGACATTATCCCACTAATTATTGATAAAATGTGTTGTGTTGCTATTTGGTGCCTAATTAGAAACACATTGACATTATTAATTGGAAAATTATCCTTCATTGATTGCACATTACTAAGAGCATCTTTAGGAGAGATACTTTTCTAGCATCAAACACCAAATTTCCAGGAGAGTCACATGTTGATGAAAACACCAAAAAAATACCAAATCGGCCAAAATTTGGTTCCAGCTTTGGTGCTGTATCAAATCTCTCTCGCGGTGTTGGAAAAACCGCACGGTTTTTCTAACACCGCATGTGCTTGGGCTGCTAAGTGGGCTTTTATAGCGCGGTTTTGCCAACACCGCCTGGGCTTGGGATTCTATTGGCGCGGTTTTGCCAACATCGCGTGCGTTTTTTCTAAAAATTAGAAAATGTGCAAATGAAGAAATTAAAAATTGTACAATTGAAGAAATTAAGAATTGTGCAGTTGAAGAAATTAGGAATTGTGCAATTGTATCTAAAAATGTTAAAAATGATTATGATTATGTATCCAAAATGATAAAAATGATCCAAAACCTATGATTATGATTATGTATCCAAAACAATAAAAATGATCCAAAATCTATGATTATGACCCAATATCCAAAATGATCTAAAACCTATCATATTACATAAAATTTATTTAGCTCTCTTCTTATGCCCCTTACCACTCGATGCCTCTCCTCTCTCTATTTAGATGTTCTGAAGCTGCTCCTCTATGTTCCTAACCTAAGAACCAAGATCTTCTCTGTCTGCAAGAAGGGTAACTACCTCAGCCTAAAGTTCCTCATATCCCTAATGTTGTTGCGTATACACCTGCTGAATACTCTCATACGCTTTTCGAGTCTCGTCATATGCACGTTGGGATTGCTAATATGTTTGAGAATATTCCTCCTCTCTTTCTTGGCTATAATGATACACGGCAGTCCTCATCCCATCAAACATACAAATCTGGTTCTCATATCTTTCCCAAACCTTAGCCTGAAAATCCAAGAAAATATAGTGTGAGTACATATTATATATATAATGAATAAGATAAATAAAACAACTAAACTCACCGTGGTATACTGATCAATATGTGGCTTTAACTCATGGCAACGAGCACGAGGCACCTCAGGAATGGAAATGTAAGTAGCCTCCCCATCAGGTCCACACACGGCAAAAATCTGAGGATTACTGGCTGACACAGGAGCTAGATGATATGCATTCAGAGGTTGTGGGTTGTAAACAAGCTGTGGCGGATGAGGAATACATAGCTCACGTCTCATCCCTTATAGGCCCACAAACTTGAAGTTGCTAGCCCGACTAACAGGGGGCAACAACGGACCCATGGAGACACGGTTCCACCATCTATAATACTAATCAGCAATCTGCTCAACAACAAAAGAAGACACATCTGGCCAAGGACCACAACTGGCATGAACTTCATGAACTTGAGTTCTACTCCACGACTTAGCATCACTAATATCTGGTATGGGAGCACATGGAACTCCATAACATCCAGTCATCTGCCTCCAACATCTGTCGCCACAGTACCAAACCTTATAGTCACGTGCGGTAAAACAACTCTGTGACGTGACAAAACACAAGCATGCTACACAACTGGATTGTCAAAGGCAGTAGACAAACTGCAAGGTCTCCACTCAATAGATAACAATGATCTAATATCAAACTAAGCACGAGCCATACAGACATTATTTCTAATCTGCCCCTTGTTACGAGTCAAGTGAGGCCCTGACCAACTAGCAAATCTAGGGCGAGTATCAGCAATCATGTCTATGTTAGGACAAAGACAACGAAAGTACTCATAAAACCAAATCTCTAAAAGTCCTGTGAATCCTGCAATCTGAGGACTTCTACTTCGGAATATCTGTGAAGATTTTTCTAACACCGATATCAATGTGGCATATACTGAGCTACCAAGGTCATAATCTCTCATATTATGCAAATTAGAAACATAAGCATAATATCCGAGTAGTACCGTAGAATAACCATTTGGAAACAGAACATGTCCAATAAAAAACATCAAAAAAGCCCTAACATACACATAAGCACCTTCACTACCAGGTAGAATAGTCAAAGCTAACTCCGCTCGTGTATCAAGATCTAAGAGGGGTTCCATATATGTAGTATTAATATGAGATAGCTTAATACCAAACGAATCATAAGCATTTGCATCCAAGCTAGGAAAAATCACAAGCATATTAATAAAAGTAAAAAGTTATAGTTTACTCCTACTTAACTAATTAAACTAAAACAGAAGTAAAACATACTAATTTACTCTAAACTATCAAAGTTCTACTCTCACGAATCATGAAATATTGAGTGGAGAATTCGTTCCACTCCTAGTCCTTTAAACGTTAGTTTTTGCTAGTTTAATCGATACTAACAAAACGAATGAGAGTAATGAATTAAATTATACTAATATGGATTTTGCACTTAGTTAGAGATGTTTAACTTATACTATAATAATTGAATATTAAAATGTGAATATGGAGAAGGAATTAGGGGGGATTGAATCTACTTGATGTACTCCTAATATGCTAGTGTAGATTATATTAATCCTAATCAAATAATATTAAATGTTCGATCCCTAATTACTCATGACAATTTCTGCCAACTAATAATTAGCATGTGAGGAACTCCAATCCATTCTCATGGCGAATCAACTATCCTACTAGAGTAAAACTCTTAAAAGCAATAATCCTAACTAACACATCAAGTCTTCATCAAGTTTCATTAAACCCCTCTAATGGAGGTTTAGCTAGAAGTCATTAGACTATCACAAACATATAAATAAGAAAAAAACATAATGAAGAACAAACTTTCTTTTATTAATCTAATGAATACTAAAGAACAATAAATAACTTAAGTTTAAACTAATAACTAAGTTTAAGTTCTAACTATCTATCTCTAATTAATTATATCTATCTAAGTCTAAGTATATCTAAGTATATTGAGAGTTATGCCTTAGTCCTTTTTATATAAGAGTGGCTAGGTCTATATTTTCGTGCATGGGCTTTGGAGCCATGTTTTGGGCCCTTAAATCAAGTCCAAAACCTAATTACATAAGTCCAAACAGGGTTTCTCTATTGAAAATTACTGTAATAGACTTTTCATCCACTTATACTCCTCTGATTGGATCGAGGCTTAGACCGTTAGAAATCTCTTTCCGAGCCGGTCGTTTTAACATATAATAGGCCCAATTCTGAGGTCTGCATCCAAAGATACGACGTGTGGAAGTTATGTTGACTTTTCTGCTATATTTATTCCCGCGTTGACTTTGACTTTTCAGTTTTGACCGGGCTTTAAAAAGACTTTTTTTCCTTGAATCTTGGCCTTTAATCATAGAACTTCTTAGCAACCAACCTTTGCTCCTTTATCTCTCAAAAGTGACATGTTTCTTCACATATTTCACTCCAATGCCTGAAATACATAAACGCACGTAAACAGTACTAACTCATATTTATTATACACATAATTGGTCTAAATGTAATGATATTAAGGGGTTAAAACTACAGTTTTGGGCTCTTATCAAACCACCCCCAAACAACATTTTGCTTGTCCTCAAGCTAATATGATAAATTAATATAAGTGACCAAAAATGGAGTTCTAACTAATCTCTTTTCGCTGAGTGCGATTACATTGACTATATGCAACAAGGCCTTAAACCATTAGGAATTCTATAGTGGACGAGTTATAGCCCCGTGAGAGTTTTCCAGCGAAGGTACTCACAAACTTCATCTATACTACAATGACTAAGAATTAAAATTACTGTTTCCTACTTTATTCTCAGATATCTATACATTTCACTAGCAATGAATACAGAATAATCAAGTCGAAATCTAAGCTAATACATGCATAATAATCAATCATCTACAAATAAACATATATATATAATGAACTATGATATGAAATGCAATAAGAGGTCCGTTTATGAAACTTTGGAATAGCGTCCTTAAGTAGGTCCTCACATATACGTCAAGACAAAAACCACTATGATTTTTCCACTCAAGTTTTGTTAACTCTAGTGCGCAGTGGGCACACTTTACCTTACAATCTCAATGACACACAAGAAAGCCGAAGTCGATCAAACACATCTGCCACTTACTATCACACTAATCTATTCCTAATTGAGCTAGATGTCTTTATTAGGTATTGCGGGGATTAGGTGATGGTTTAAGAATGAAGAAAATGGATATTCAAAAAGGACAAGTCTGAGATAATAGAGTATTCATATTACGTAACTAGAGAAAAGTCCGTTTCAAAAAAAAAAAAAAAAAAAAAAACTAGAGAAAAGTTTGTTCTTACTTTGCTTTTACACTTTGTTTCCATTCTTAGCCAGTTTTTTTTCTTTTTTTTTGGCTTTTGACTCCTTTGATTCTATTTTTGGAGTTCTAACTTTTATTTTTTTTTCTTTTCTTTGGATGGAAACTTTCTTTTCTTATTTGAAGCAACTAACAAATTCTTAGTTTCAAAGGTCTTTCTCTTTCCTATTCTTCATTTCATCTCTATTCTCAGACTCATTAAAAAATGGGTAGGCTGATTTTTATTTTTATTTTGTTTTGTAAAAGGGTAAAGGATTTGCGGTTTATGAAAGACTAAAGAAAGGCTCAGAGGGGAGACTAGGGGAAATAATTTTATATAGGTTTAAATTTCTTGCTATATCGATCCAAAGAGGGCCTAAATTCTCGCTTAGGATATGGTATAATGATCAAGCAAGTGGACGTGTGATTTCTCTATTTGGAATTTACTTCTCCCTTGTGTCATTTCTCAAATATTTCACTCATATAAGGTTTTAGACTATATTCTCACAGGATTTGTAGAATAAGTACTCTAGCTTAGATTTCAGAAACTTACTGCAAAACAATCATAGATACTCATGCAATATATTTATAAAAAGATACAATGATTATTACATACATATTAAACTAAATTTCTAAAGACTATTCTAATATAAGAGCTAACGTTAAATATCTAGACTATTATCATCATAAAGAAAGAAACAATACCATTATTTTCTAAGTGTATAACATAAAATGTTTATTTATATATATATATATTTTATTTTTTTTACTAGAAAACAAGTGCATATTATACATGTATTATCCTAATATGTGCCTTAAATTATGCGTGTTTCTATGCCACTCCCAAACAAGAACATGCTTTGTCCTCAAAGTATTAAAATAAAAAGGGTAGGAAATACCATGGAAATGCGTGAAAATTGAAGAACACATGCAAAACAAATTTAAAACATATTAATATAGATAAATAAAAACATAGGCAACTCTATATGAGTTCTACCCATTATGGGGTTAACAAGAATTAACTTGCTTGGGACATAAGCAGACACGAACAAAAATTAAAAAACTTACCTCATATCCCGCATTTACTCGTCGTTCTCCTCCTCAATAAAGAATTGAGGTTCCTTGGCATCCTGCCACGCCATGATAATTTGCCAGGCCTCACACCATTTATCATCTACAATTGCTAACCGGTCAAGCGCCACTTGGTCGGATGGGGTGTAAGGGGCAACCTAATTAGGTTGTAGCCTCCACCCTAACCAAGTCATTGCACGGAATGAGCATATAATGCAGTTGGTGGGTCGCATAGTGTCAACCCCAACCCAATCCGTGAAACGGATACAAAAATCCAGAAAGAAACATATCATTATTCGACAAACTAAGACAGGCATAAGAAGATAGTTATGCCTCATACTGTGGGCTCGTGCTAAACTAGAAACTAAGGTCTGGGGAAGGTCATAGAGCATATGTCCCGTAGCTAAAGCAAGGAAGACCTTGCAAGTGGCATCATTCACAGAAGAAAAACGCCATTCCCTTAATATGTTTAGCATGATAAAAAAATATCATCGTGCCCACGTTAAGGGACAAGCTACCAAGGGCTACGTTATATTGCCCTTGATCCTCTATACGGAAGATTCCTGCCCCATAAGCCTCATGCAAAAACTCATAGGTGTATACATACATATTATCTACCCAATAGCCCCATGGCGTCTTGAATTTCAGCAGGCATTGACAGTCCAAGGGCAAACGCTAATAAGAACTTAGTTATATCCATTGTCTCATCCTCAATGGTGATGGAGAACACATGCTCTCCATCCGGTCTTTCAAAGAATGTACAATGCTCATAAAAATAAGTTGTAAGTATAAGAAAATATAGTTCATCAGGGCTTACCATTAGAGGATGTCATCCTGCCTGTATAATCACGTTGTGGAACAAAGATCCATACGTGTCACTCGTGAACAAATCTTCGAATGACATCTCCGGTATGATCTGAGGAGACTTCATATTACACAACATACTCTAAAACTGCTGGAAGCAACCTCGGAAGAACCTACAAAAAAATCAGAGCTGGAAGTGGTTGTGGAGGTGAAGGGCGCGGGCGTGCTCAACTTTGTCTGTGGGAGGGCGCGAGCATGCTCTTGCCTTGCTCGATGTCCAGTGATTTTAGGGCGCGCGCGCTCTGAGTATAAGCAAAAGAGAGGGCTTGCGCGCTCCGAGTATGATGAGTGCTATGAAGTGAAAATTCAAAGGCAAAGTGACAGGTGTGATGTGAAGTTGAGAGTGCACCAAGGATTTATAGAGAACTAGTTTCTAAGTTCCACAAGCTTCCCAACTAGCTAAGGCAACATGATGGAAAATTTCTAAAACCAAAATAGAACTAGACAAAAGGCATGCTCCAAAACCAAACCAATAACTTTTTGGCTGGAATTAAAATAGCAATCATCTAGTTATGACTCCTTGAGGTTGCACCAAACAACACTTGCTAATTCTAGCGACACCAATTTAGCAACATTCTCACATATTTCAATTATTATCAAGCAGACAATAATAATTCGACAAAAAAATACGTAGATATGATTATAGGTATTTCTAAATAAATAATTCCACCCCCAAATAAGTTGAAAGGGTGGGATTCACGATACAACACATAGCATATGCCGGAAACTAAAATAACTTCAAATTAAATTAAAATAAAATAATAATTATAGAATCCAAATATTAACTACTTAACTAACAATACGGAAACAAAATCAAGAAAATCAAGAAAACAAATCTTAACACAACACGAATACAAAATAAACTAGCCACACGACAATGATGGGCCAGAGTCATCCATCCTACGCCGATGACGCTCATGCCTCACAGAGGTATCAGAAGAAGAACCCATCAGGTGGCAAGCGTACGTAGTAGAACTTCTACTTGGAACTTCCATTGTCCCTATATATATGCGTTCATGGATTCCTCATTCTCCTTATCACGCTGGACTAGGGTCTCCATGTTAGCCCGGAGCTCCCGGTTACTAGCACTGAGCTCCTCAAAATTTTGATGGATGTTAACCTGCCTAGTTTGCAGATCCTCACAAATGGTATTAAGAGAACACATGCCATGATGAAGCAATACCATGCGTTTTATATCAGAAGTAGCCTTTTCCAAGGCATCATCCTCAAAACATGTCGTGTCTTCCTCATCATCATCATCCGAGTTAACAACCCTATCATCAGGCAACCACCACGTCTTCTGAATACAATCCATATAAATCTTTGCATTTTCATGCAACTTCAACATAATCCGCTAAGTTTTCGGAACAACTCCAAAATGCAGCATGATCTTAGTAATCAAAATAAGGAAGGGTGCAGTATATTTTCCAACGCCTCTAAGCTCAGCAATCAAAAAGTCGATGATGCAAAACTCATACCTCTTCTCCTGAAGGACCCAAAGAACGTGCAGACAAGACGAGCCGATGTCAATGACTTTCGAGGTGCCAATGATGTTCTTACCAAGCCACTGAGCTACAGCCAGCTGGTTGGTTATCAGAGACGACTGTCGAACACAATGTGATTTCGCATTGTACTGTCCTTCTAATACAGTCTCTTTCATCAATGCCTCGATTCCACCCCACTGCGATTCCTGCATTGTGATTACGAGGTTGTGTCTTGCCTCAACGTCCAGAATCCTAGACAACATAGTTGTACACACTTCTCTCCTCGTACCATTCACCTTCACAAAAATCTTCCGATCCTCAATCTCCCTCTTCTTATAGAAATTCAACACCAACTCGGTATGATAAAAATTATTTGTCGAATACCACAACTTCCGCCACTTCCTACTAATCATCTCATCACTGTAAAAGGGTGTAAAATGGTCTGAAGTGAAAGCTTGTTCCAGAAGAACTTTTCAGGTTTGAGCTATTGAGGTTTGGAAGTCGAATTTGGTTTTTAATGCAATGTGGGGAACGAGTTTGAATTGAAGCTCACTCGAGAATTTGGAGTGGGTCGCAGGGGTTTTTGGATATTTTTTTTCGGTGGTTTAATGGAGGTGTGGAGATGGAGAAGATGAATTGGAATAAGTAAATAGCGAAATTGGAGTGGGGGGAAAGCTATGACGCAGTGGTTTATTTATTTATTTTTTTAGGTTTGGTGTTCTTGAGCTGGTAGAGGCGTGAAGAAGATGACTCGCGAAGGGTTTTTCTCCTCTTTTGGTTTTTTGGAGACGCACGTGCGATAACCCTTTTGGTCTAAGCCCAAAACAATTTCCAAAATACCGATCATGTCCTATGCCTCGTAAACTTAAAACTAAAATCCTCGATTCGTTAACGGTCTGATTTTTGCGAATAAGCTATGAAAATGATCAACACAAAGAGTATAATCCATTGATCTATAAAAACTCAAATCTAACCATGGTTGACATGTAAGAAAATGGAAAACACCTCGTATTGCGTGCATGACATAAGTTATGTGAACAAAAAGAATCTAAATTCATAGATAGTGTCAACCCGAATCAAAATATGACTAAACAACATAAACAATAAGAATAGAAAGTTGAGCAAACAAGAATGGAAAGACCAACACCCCACCCCCAAACAAATTTTGAAAACATGGTTTAGAAAATTTATTTAAATACGTGGGTCTTTTAAAGTCAGATTCTCGAGACTTGCTAGATTATAGTTTTATATAGTTTGAACATTTTCTACTTTTTTATAAATAAATTTTAATATAAAGGAAAACAATAAAGCAACAAAGACATAATTCACACCATAGAGAAACATGACTCAAAAATCGAAAAAACATGCAAGAGTGGAAAACGTGAATTATGGTAAACGTGGACTTAGGATCCGGTACTTACAGCTACATACTCCAAAGGGAGGGCTCGATTACCAGAATGGTCCACTTACCAAAATATAAGAGTGGAATGGAGTACACCGAATAATAAAATGAGTCGTTTATAGTCAGATACTCGAGATTTTAACAAATAAATAGATATATATACATACCCTGCAGTTTACCATATATCAACAATCGAAATAATTGTGGATCTTGCCATAAATAATTATCACAGAAAATACATCCAAACACAATCAAGCACCATGATTTCCCATGACGTGGCATAGCAAAATGAGAGTAAATACTGATGATTCTATAACATAACCTATCATGCAAAGTCTTCTTGTTTATCCAACGAAAGGGTGGGCAAGTGAATGATTGTGAGAAAATGGATGGTTGTGGAAGATATGGTGGATATGGATGAATTGTAGAAGTAAGAAATGGAAGAAATGAGAGAGTGGGTTTATCACAAAATTCATTGGTGGAGTGGATTAGTATAATCACACAACTGAAAATGAAAGTATTAGGTGGCTCTATAGGTAGTAATTTCGTACTAGGAGAATTTAGAAAATCATAAAGCATAGGAGAAACAAGAGGGTCAAGTGCAAACTCAAGGGCCCTTTGAAAAGGTGGAGGGCGGGGAAACGAGGTGGGTGGTGCGCTAGGTAGTTCTTGAGAGGGTGGATCATCACAGGCTCTAAGAAACTCATCGAATTCATCATCTAGCTTGGACGTATCCACATGATTATGGTATACCTCTGCATCTTTGAGAAAGTCATCAATCTCGTAAAGGAGTCGAAATTGTGATTTTCGTCCTCGTCCATAAGATGGGTATCAACTAGTGTAAGGACGAAAGCGTCGGAGTCGAACTTCCGAAGGAAAGAAATTTGGGCATCTGATTATCAGGAAAGATGGCCAAAAGACAAGGACATCGAACCATCGCGGCAGTTTATAAGCGCGTTGGCAGTAGCCAAGAAGGGACGCCCTAAAATGATAGGAACAGAGTCGTTAGCGACTTCTGTGTCGAGGATAATGAAGTTGGTGGGGTAATAAAAAATTTTAACCTTAACCAACACGTTTTCAACCACACCCTTAGGATACTTAATAGAATGATCAGCTAATTGCAACGTCATTTTAGTTGGTTGCATCTCTTTTAGACCTATTTGTTTATAGAGATAATAAGGGAGTAAGTTAACACTTGCCCCTAGGTCTAATAGCACAGTCCTTATATGGGTATCCCCCAAGGTGCATTGTACAGTAGGACGACCAGGGTCCTTGTACTTAACGATTCCATTATGTTCAGATAGAGTTGGGAACTGTTCAATTAAAAAGGAGTCTTTTGGTATATTGGTCTTTCGCCTAGTAGTACACAACTCTTTTAGAAACTTAGCATGTTGTGGTAACTTTTTAATAGCGTCAAGAAAATGTAGGTTAATCGTTAGATTTTTAAAAACTTCCCTAATCTCATCAAAGTTAGTATCCTTGTGTAATATGGCTAGTCTCTGAGGAAACGGTGGGTTTCTCTATATTTATCATATGGATCAATAGGAGTTTTAACCTTGGCCGTTTTCCTCTTGGGTTGAGGTTTAACTGGCACCTCTACAGGAGTAGGATCATCAGTTACGACTTCGGTATCTAGTAAAATATCAGGTGTAGGAACCACTGGTGGGGTAACAACAGGCATAGTTACGGTGTTATCAACCACTCTACTAGAACGGAGAGTGGTGATGGCATTTAGCTCACCTACATTGAGATTTTTATTACTAGGATTACCGGTTACTTCAAAGGCTGTGTTTGGCATTTTAGGATTAGGTATGACTTGACCTGGAAACACACCTTTTGGTGGGGCTTTCTCTTGGGCTAACTGCTGGATGGAATGATTAATGGATTATAGAACTTGTTGGTTAGAATGATTAATAGATTATAAAAACTGTTGGCTAACCTGTATGAAGGCGTCAAGACAATCCGGTTGTGAAGGTGTAGTGGGCACAGGTGGTGTGATTGGAACTACCTCACGTTGATTATTAACGGGTGGGTTGCGATAGTTATTAGTAACTGGAACGATACCTTTATTAGCATTATAATTATTATTATAATTATTATAATTACCTTGTCCTTGTCCTTGTCTCGGTGGAGCTTGGTTACGTTGTGATTTGGCGATGACCTAACATTTTGATTATTAAACCCTGGAGGTGTAACTTGATGATTATTTTTCCAATCGAAGTTAGGATGTTGTCTCCAAGGCGCGTTAGGTTCGCTATTAATGGAACAAACATTGTCCGGTTAAGCGGATGGTTGTTCATAGACTAGAGGACAATTGGAGTCGGCTGCTCAAGGCTGTAACATAAATTACATGGAAGCGTGTTGACGTTCATGACAAGAGTAGGTTGTTGTTGGACAGAAATGGCTTATACCTTTTTAGTGAGAGATTCGATTAAAGTTTTAAGCTCAGGATCATATTTAATCTCAAACATACTGGCAGCCTTAACTGTGGAAAAAGAATTACTGGACCGGGGGATGTCATTACCCCCCCCCCCTATTTTGATGTTTAGATTGATCTTCCAAAAACCAATAAGCCTCAGAGGCACCTTTACAAAGGAAACTACCCCCAGTCATTATGTCAAGAACCTCTTTATGGTGATGTAAAAACCCTTTGAAAAAGGCACGAACAAACGTGTCTTTCGCAAGGTTATGATGTGGACACTCGATAAGAAGATCAGTGAACCGATTCCAGGCCTCTGAAAAGGATTCATGAGGATTATGGTGGAAGAAATAAATCTTTTGAAACATTTCATCTATCTTTAGCGGTGGGTAAAATTGTTCCATGAATAATTGAACAAGTTTGGCCCATGAGTCCACAGAATTAGGCGCTTGGGCAGTTAACCAAGATGTTGCCTTATCAGCGAGGGTGAAAGGAAATACCCTTAATTTAATTTGCTCTGAACCAACAGTAGGATGATGAAATGTGGTAAGAATTTGTTCTATCCTACGCATATGCTGATAAGGCTTCTCATGGCCTAAACCATGAAAAACTGGTAACAAATTAAATATATTCGGGGGGATTCGAAAATCCCCTACTGGGTCTGCAAGAACGATGCAAGACTTATGGCTATCGTTAAAGGCTTTATAAAAGTCAGAGAGAGGAGTCTCTGTTTCGTCAGCCATTTTTGCAGGTGTAGTGTGTGGTATTCTAGATAGGTGTGTGCGTTGACGTTTGCGATAAGTAACAGAAGATGGTTTACTAGTACCGGACCTTAATCTCATACAAGACTAAAGCCAATAAGAAGCAAACCACTAACAACAGTCAAACAACCCTGATATGCTAGAAGAAATCCTTTAACATAATAGGCGAGGAGTAGAAGCAGGAGTACCTGAATGCCTCCTTGCTACGCCTTTGAATATCGTCTTGTATATGCAATCACAGTGTATTCACGAAGTTGGAAACACTGAATAACTTGAACAAAGTGAGTTGGAAACTAACCTGTGAAAATTGGGCTAATTCGAAGTGGCGCCGCTTGCTGGAACTAGGAACTAGGCGGCGGGCGCTCTTTGCCTGAACCAATGTCCAGTGTTTTTAGGGCGTGCACGCTTCCGAGATAGCCTACTATGGGCGTGGGCGCGCTCCGTGGAGAATTCTGAAAAAAAATATTTCTGAACCAAACAAACACAGTTAGAACCAAACAAGGGTGGGTGGGTTTAATGAGATTTTGGTAGGGACGAAAATACTAAAGAAAATGAATTTAAATATAACTAAGATGGCAACGGCGCAATTTGATAAAAGTAAAAAGTTGAGGTTTACTCCTACTTAATTAATTAAACTAAAACAGAAGTAAAGCATACTAATTTACTCTAAACTATCAAAGTTCTACTCTCATGAATCATGAAATATATGGAGTAGAGAATTAGTTCCATGGAGAAGGGATTATGGGGAATTGAATCTACTTGATGTACTCCTAATATGCTAGTGTAGATTATTACAATCCTAATCAAATAAGATTAAGTGTTCGATCCCTAATTACTCATGGCAATCTCTGCCAACTAATAATTAGCATGTGAGGAAGTCCAACCCATTCTCATGGCGAATCAACTATCCTACTAAAGTGAAACTCTTAAAAGCAATAATCCTAACTAACACATCAAATCTTCATCAAGCTTTATCAAACCCCTCTAATGGAGGTTTAGCTAGAAGTCATTAGACTATCATAAACATATAAATAAGAAAAAAACATAATGAAGAACAAACTTTCTTTTATTAATCTAATGAATACTGAAGAACAATAAATAACTTAAGTTTAAACTAATAACTAAGTCTAAGTTCTAACTATCTATCTCTAATTAATTATATCTATCTAAGTCTAAGTATATCTAAGTATATTAAGAGATATGCCTTAGTCCTCTTTATATAAAATAAGTTAGGTCTACATTTTCGTGCATGTGCTTTGGAGCCATGTTTTGGTGTCACACCCCAAATTTCCAGAAAATTTAAAATAGAGAATCTTTTTCAAGATATACATATCTTAATTACCACCCTATTCAATCATCTGAAAACCCAGGGTAAAATGAAACCCTAATAATATATTATCAACCATGATAAAAAAAAATTGAAATAAAATTTAAAACCAAAAGGGACAATCCTTCAATCACATTATTAAACTATAAAGAAACTAACCAACTCTTTTACATCTGTCTCGAAACAAAATCGTACACTTCAGAAAAACTTAAACCAGAAGACTTCAAAAGTAAATCCAAATCACGTGTCCTCATCCACTGCACTCCACCATCTATGTTTCCAAGAACACACCCACGTTGCAAAACAAAGCAAACATGGGTCAGCAAATTAAATTTGCTGGTATGAGTAAGACTAAAAATAAAATAGCAATACGTTCATATCTTTCGAATACAAAAATATACTATTCAATCATTTCAACTTGGAAGACAAGTTAATTCCGTATTTTCAAAACGGCATGCAGTTTCTTCCCAAGTAAAATTTCAACCCCCAATATACATTTCCAAGAAATCTCAGATAACAGTATTCATCATGCTCACTTTCCAAAATAACTCACAATATAATTTCCACTTACATTCAACTTATTACATACACATATGATAACTTATTTAAATATGAGTTTGATACACTTTACCTTTAAGCCAGTACGTCGTCTTAGGGTAGGACAACGTCTTTGCATAAAAGTTAATAAGTCCTACCCTCCTGCAAAACAAAGTTAGATTTCCCAAATTTAACCATTTATAGTATACATCTATTTCACTCTGATTGCAACCATCATGGATATATATAATCTGGCATAATATATCACTAATATTAACTAACATTCATATCACACCACCATATCCATCATATCACGCTAACCATATTCACATTCCTTCGTAAGAAATTATATGCATCATATCATAATATATCACCAATCATATCCAACAACTCGCTCATACTTAAATCCAATATTTTTCTTAAAAACCACTCGTCTACTAATGAGAACGAGGAACTATATCACTGCTAGGGAGTACATTCATCCCTCGTGAGTATCAACTCACACAAACCACGTATACATTTCCTTGTAAGAAATTTCGAATACATCATATGGAATAACTCCATTACACATAAAATTAATATTTTACTTTGCTTATTAATTATCTCGTTGACTCATTTATTAAAAGGCACAGCCCAACCTTTAGTTCCTACTCCACGATTTGCACTACACACATTTGCCAAATCACACATATTCGTGTGCCTCACTCACACCGAGTACCACTACAAGACATATGTCCCAAGCGGGGATATTGCCTCCAGGAAACATATTTTCATCTTTTAAACTCGTAACTTGTGAGTCACAACCATCACTGGGCTTCCCATACACATAATCACAAAGCCTTTATTGGGCATAACAAAATATCAGGTCATTCATGGCACATTCAATGAATACTTTGGGTCATTCCCACCACATTCAAGGAATACCCATCATAACACTAACAAGTCATTCATGACACATTCAATGAATACCTTGGGTCATTCCCGCCACATTCAAGGAATATCCATCATAACACTAACATGTCATTCATGGCACATTCAATGAATACCTTGGGTCATTCTCGCCACATTCAAGGAATATCCACCTACATCCCCGTACATTCAAGGAATACAACCAGTCCACAAGGCGAATGCCTTAGTTCCTCTCTAAGGCGGCTTTTCACATGACATCATTAGTCATAAACATTTCATTTCTTTTCTTTTCATCAAAGAGGCGTAGAGAGATCTAAAGATGTGGGCGACACATTAAATTTTCACTGGAACACTTTTACATAGAATTTTAATACTCAAGAATTCTCAATTATTATAATATTTTCATTACAAAACAAACATCATCTCAAATAATAATTCATTACTAAAGATTCCAAACATAATAACTAATCAACTCACCTCATTATCAATTATATAAATCTTAGATATCAAAAAGTTCAATCAGGAATAACACATTAGTTAAATGTCTCGTGAATACATTTTAAATAATCACAATCACGTACACAATTAAGTACTAACATTGTACATATATAGTTATCACAAAAATTAATATATAATATATAATATAGTGACTACACCTGTACATAAGGCTACCTACATATCCAATCTTTTAAGATTAGAATCAAGCCTTACATAGCTCTTAATCAATAAATATCAACATCATTGTATGTACCTTTAAGGAAAACAACAATTTATACAATATAGAATCACATACAATAAGTTTCAAATACTCTCACAATCATATACGTAAAGTTTCATACCCAGAGATACACTATGAACCTTTAAATCTAAAAACTCACAATTGGATATTTCTCTACTTTTGATTCTAAGAAAAACGATCTTATGAACCATGTCGGTTCCAAATAAACCCATAGTCTAAAAGTAGACTACAAACACTATATAAAACACCCAAGAAGAGTTTAAGAGACTCTTAGTTCATTACTAGACATATTTCCCAAAATAGGTTCATACACATAAAGGATAACATGGTAGGTTTTCTAGCCAACTTGTCAATACTATAGTTTTTCCTACATTCATCCAAATGACATGTAACTTATTTATTTAGAAACTAGGGTATGTAGACATACTTTTTCATGTATAACTCGAAGTCTCAACCTCAGCCCATCTAAAAGAAAATTTATGTTGAAAATGGTAAAAATCCTAATTTTAGCAAATTGGATTTTTGACGGGCTATCTTCCGAATGAAACAACTCTTTCCACAGATATCCAAATACATCGAGGCTTTTTGTGTTGAAAAGCTAACACACATAAATTACTTTTTTATGTTTTACAAAAATACTCAATCTTATTCTAAATATATGAAAACTAGGTTATAACACAGTGCACAGAAACTAATTTCTGACGCACTGTTTTCTGCCAGTCAAACTTCCAGACAACATATCTACCTCCACAGACTTCGAAATATGACGAGGCCAATTGAGTTAGAAAGAAGACTTATAAAACTCACCTTTTCATGTTTTACAAAAACTCTAACTCTCCTCCTAGCATTATGCAATTTGTGATCAAACCTTATGCAGAAAACTATTTTCTGACGAATAGAATTTCTGACGCATAGAATTGTCGAGGTCATATCTTTTCCGTCACTCATCCAAATTAAGTAAGGCTCACTGCGTCGGATAAACGACTCTCTAAGGTTTCATTAGGTTTTGGTTTCGCACAAATCTACAAAGTATAGTGTCCTATACACTTCCTACAATGCAACATATCCAGAATATGTGCACAAACAGTTATCATATATTGAAGTCAGTTTTCATAATCTTAAACACGGGTATGAACTCGGGTAAAAGTATGAGGTTGTACCTCTGTAAGTCTAGATTCTAATGGTTTTGGAATCAACACACAAGAGTAAATATTTTATTTTATATGATTTCATTACTGCAGACTGCTCAATTTTAGTCCCAGTTTCTTCGTCAGACTTCAACTTAAATTTCAGTATGTAAAACGACTAGATATGAAATTTTATGAAACACAAAAGTTGTAGATATGCGTGTCTATAGTAGACAGGCATTGAATTCATATCAAAAAGATCAAAAAAGAATTTTCTATGCTTAAATTACTAAGAATAGTTCTGAAATTATTAAAATCAAAACCCTATAACATGAACCCAATGACTTCACAACATTCAAAACAGTTGCAGGCCTATATAATACTACCAATCAATCAATAAACACATGGTTTACTCACTACCGTATACAAATATTCCTGAACACAACAACACCTATATATCAAAGCTAAACTTTTGGTGCCAGTAACTCAATATACCGAAAGTTTCTGATTAAACAAATAATTTCGATCTCAAAGTTCTATATCATTATAGAAAATTAAATACACAACTAATCTAAACCATAGTAAGAAATCAATTATGTGAAAATAAGGTTTATACTACTCACCCGAAATTGAATTTGCAAAAGAATACCCATATATGCTTCCTTTTCTCCAATCCATTTTCTTCTTCTTCCACTTCTTTTTATTTCTTTCAATAAAAATTATTCTTTTTATTGGAGGCTAGGGTTTTGTTTTTGAATAATGAGATTTTTACAGAGAAAATTCACATGTATTGTTTATTTAATGTTTTAAGTCTGTTTAAGTTAACCTATGGGCCTCAAATGGGTCTAAAAACACCCAAGGTCCATACCTATATGAATGAGTACATTTTAACAATGTTTTCAAGCCCAAAAATGATTCTAAAATACCCACACAAGTTCTAACAAACAATTCAAGTAAAAATAATTTTGAAAAAACAACAACAACAACCAAACAAATTCTAGAACAAGCTAAACTTCATAATATAATAGTTATTTTCAATTCAAATAATGTAATTTATGTTGTTTAAAAATTGGGGTTGTTATATTTGGGCCCTTAAATCAAGCCCAAAACCTAATTACATAAGTCCAAAAAGGGTTTCTCTGGTGAAAATTACTGCAATAACCTTTTTGTCCATTTTTACTCCTCTGATTGGGTCAAGGCCTAGACCTTTACAAAGCTCTTTCCGAGACAGTCGTTGTGACATATAAAATGCCCAATTTCGAGGCCTGAGTCCAAAGATACGACCTACGGAAGTTCTGTTGACTTTTTACTCTATTTCTGCCCGTGTTGACTTTGACTTTTCAACTTTGATCGGGCTTTAAAAAAGCTTTTTCTTCTTGAATCTTGGCCTTTAATCATAGAACTTCTTAGCAACCAACCTTTGCTCATTTATCTCGCAAAAGTGACATATTTCTTTACATATTTGACTCCAATGCCTTAAATATATAAACGCACGTAAACAATACTAGCTCATATTTATTATACACATAATTGGTCTAAATGTAATGATATTAAGGGGTTAAAACTACAGTTTTGGGCTCTTATCACATACTACCAATATTCTCATCATTTGTATTAAAAGGTATCGGTTGGCCTATACCGATACTTAACCTAGAAATCATAGTGAAGTCTAGTGGTGTGAACCCTAACTCCGCACAAGAAAAATAAAATGTATGAGTTGTATTCCACCATCTTTCTACTAAAGCTATGACCACTGGCTAATCAGCCTTCTCATAATCTACATCAACCAAAAGACCCAAAGGTGTACATAGAATACTATCACTAATATGTACAAACTCATCCAAACTCTTAATAACTTTCCACCACTCTCTAACACCAAGTAAAGCCGATCTAACTCGGTAGTCAATAACTTGCTGATATTATGAAAAAAAAAATGCATATAAAATAAAAAAGTAATTGGTCCAACTTAACTAATTAATACATAATATTCAAAATATTTAATCAAAACTAATTAATTACCTGAGAATTAGCCATAGCACTCGATACGTGTTTTGTATCACGTGTAGAAGACACATTTTGCATATCAAGTGTTTCACCTGGATTAAATTGCCAATTGAAGTCGTTCATTTGATACTCAAGTACATAGGGATGTCTATCAGCCGACGCAACATTCTCGGATTTTCTCCCCCACCGTCTTGTACTTCCTCGGGTTCTTCTACCTCTACTTCATCGCCAATGTCGTTTGTGTACTGCCAATACACATCGTCATTACCGTCAAAAGGTTGAAAATGATCTATATAAAATTTCAAGAGTTTAAGTAGGTTTTTTTTTTTTTTTTTTTTTTCGAGAGGGTTTATAATTGAGAGAAAAGTTAAAAGTGATTGAACCGCGCGGTTTTTGTCATCTTTATATAGATATAGCACGCAGTGTTGAGAACACTGCGTGGTTTTTGGAAAACCGCGTGGGCTTAGGCCTGTCAGATGGACTTTAATGGCACGGGTTTGGAAAAACCGTGTGGGCTATATGGCACGGTTTATCCAAAACCGCATTATTTGATGACAAAGATTTGTTGTTGCTTCTAAAAATAGTTGATGTTTTTTTGGTTTTGTGTTTGGTTTTGTTGAAAAATTTAGTGTTTTTTTTGTTTCTCTCCTAAAGATGGTCTAATTACTTAACCGTTGTCAAAAACAAATGTGCATTACTAACGCATGATCAAAACAGGTGAACAGGCCCACACAACCCTTGATACATGTTGGTTGGTATGGGTACTATTTCAATTCAATTTTTGATTTTGTGTACATATATAATATGGCTAAATCTATAGTGCGCAGGTCGTATGGTATGCTATCAAATCTGGGCCACTTATACCAAGAGGTGCGTGTGTATTGCATGGCAAAAGTACTGATCCAAAAGCCCACATTACCTGCGCACTATACATCTCGCGCACTAAAGACTAACTCATATAATATATCTGAGAAAAATTCCACAAACACACACTTCAAGTTGCCGGTTTATTGTCGACTGTTTGTGACACGAACTAGCCACGTCATGTACAGCTTTTGTTCTGGATAAGAGCAACGTAAGCGAAGAGGGTGACAATGGATAAGGATAAATGTTCATTTCAAAGTTCAAACGTCTCACATTGTAAAGACAAATAGTACTATCTCAGTCAATGAGACTGATATGTGACCCTTTTGCGATAGACAATGTCTTGCGAAGGTCCACACATCGCCCACTACAGCATTACCTTAACACATTTAAACGCCCACGACTTGTGTCACAGAGTTTCATTCAATTTTAAAAGAGTATACACTTGCTGGTTGCTTAAACGAAATATGGCATCAAAATGACAGCGACTGCCACTAACCACCATGACCTTTCTCAAAGGTTATAACCAGTAACCACCTCTACGGCTCTACGCAGTCGATTTGTGCCTACCAAATATAAACAAACTTCGGCAGCTTTCTGTAAGTCGTAGTGACGGCTAGTTTAATGGATAATGCACTGTTTCTCGACAACACAACTCCTTTCGATACAAGGCTACTTGCTGGAACAGTACTAGTACTACTAGCCAACTTGGTTATGTAAGTTTCACTCCAGCTTCTTATGGACCTACACGCCCAAAGAAGATAAATACCAGCAAGAGCGCGCATGACTCACTTGGCTTGGGTCCATACAAAAGAGAGTGATTGCAATGACTTTTTGAGACGATAACATCATGAATGACCTCATCCTTGTATAACTTAAAGAGGTAGATCAGACTTGAAACCAGTATTAGGGATTTTTTAGAAACAAAATAATATAACAGCAATTCAATTAGGGTTAGTTAGCAATTGCAATTAGGAATGACTGCTTCCATTTTCAAAAATATAAGGCAGAACCCTCTACTTACGAGATCCATCGGTAGTGCGCTTCTTTAAGTGAAAAAAAGGCTTCACAATGTAGCAATTGGATCTTGCAATTGGGTGCCTAATCTTTTTTAAAATGAAGTAATTTCTAATTGCAACTAGTTGCAGAGTCATCCCTAACTAACTTTTCAAATTACAAATAATTGGTTAAAGAAAATACAGATAACACAAATTTACGAATTTGCTTATTGTCAGTAGTTCAAATGGAATGGGCACGTTGATAGGTGAAGCTGGCCTGTGCTCTTTGATAGGTGAAGCTGGCTGTGCTCTTAGCATTTCCTTTCCCATTGAGATTGGCCAAGCACGTCATTTTAAGCTTCCGCTTAAGGAAGGAGGATTTTGACACTAGTAATAAATATATTTAGAGATTAAAGCCAGTGTTATTGGGCAAGAGCGCTTCTACTCATACTCTCTCTATAACTCCTTTGTGACTCCATTTTCTAAATGCCGCATCCAAATTTCAAAAAGCAAACAGAGAAACAAAATACCATCATTTTCAGTCACACCATTTTTATATTCAGACCATTCATTATCTTCTTTATCTTCTATGTCTAGTTCATCTACCCATTTATTTAAATAAATAGAACCTATGATTTTTTGTTCTCAGGAATACGGTATGTTTGATTTTTTTTTTTTTTTTTTTTTTTTTTTGCCTTTGTTTTGACAGAAATAAAAAAAAAGAGTGAAACTTTTCTCAGCGTTGGTTTTTTTTTTTTTTTTTTAAAAAAAATATAATTTGGGTGTCAGGTAAAATAGGGAGTCGCTAGAGAGTCATGGAGTTATAAAAGGAGTCTAAATAGACCTTTTGATTAATTGGAAAATCAGAAGATCCTTTACGCGTCAGTTAAGTCACACTTCTAGAAACAGGGGCCACCGCCCCTTGATATTATAGTTACTAAATTAGCCAACCTATTTGGCCACCAAAACCAGCGAACTCTATATGTCCACCTTACCAGACGCCTCTCTATATAACAGAGAACTCTTCACACAGACGCCTCTCTATATAACAGAGAACTCTTCACACCAAGTCATCAGCCTTATTTCAAAAATTCCATTACAGACTCACGCCTCTCTCTGCCAAATGATGATTTCTTGCCAATTGAACTCCAAGCAGGTTCCAATGTTTTCCACTAGAAGGTCCATGCACAGGGCTTCTAGGCCCAATTTAATTTCATGTAGAGCTAGCACTTTGGAGACAAAAAGAGTTGGTACAAATTTCTATGAAGTTCTTTCACTTGATTCAGAAAACGTTAGTTTTGAAGAAGTAAAGAAAGCTTACAGGAGCATGGCGCGTCAATACCACCCAGATGTTGTTCCTGCTTCAAGAAAAGAAGAATCAACCAAAAAGTTTGTGGAGCTTCAACGAGCTTATGAAACACTTTCTAATCCAAATTCAAGGCAGAAGTATGATTACGAACTAGGATTGAACTACCTTTCCGGTTTTGGAATGACCGGGATTAGAAGTGAAGCAAATTTTCACAGGGACGTATGGGAAGATCAGCTACAAGGTCTAGCATCAAGATCTCATTTTAAAATGGGTAGAAAGCAAAGGAGATGAACCTTGGTCTTCTTTTACTCTTTTAATTACCAATTTTGTTATGTATAATTCAGTTTATAGTTGTACATACTTTTGTAATGATCAATTAGTGAAAGAGTAACCTCACTTTTTAAGAGGACTTTTATACATCTCCATTACTCCATTTATTATTTGCGGACCTTAAGAGGACTTTCCTAATCATCAGGGGTTCTCAGACTTCAATCTCGAACAGTTTGCTTACATGTTCATCAGTCTATACGTCAATAATTCTATGTGACTACAGAGTGCGCGCAGCACTGTCCCTATCCGCAGTCCCCATCGCAAATCCAACTGAGATACTTTACCCATTACTTGACTCATTTCGTAATTCATGCGCCCTCCAACATGAATTACGGAAAAATGAAAAAGTAGTTACTAATTACTAATATAATTCATACCCTTTATAGCATTCTCAATGCAAGTCACTCATATTCACCTCCACGCATAGTTTGGGATTTTGGAATTTTCGGAATTCCAACAAATCTAAAAACCGAAATTCATCAAATTTCGACTCCTATCATATTTGGAATTTCGATTGATTTATGAATAATCAATATTTCAATTCTATATTTGGAATTCTGATTTTTTGAAAAACCAAAATATTGGGCGGAATTCCGTGGTTTCGTTTGGAATCACAAACACTGCCTCCACGTAGGCTCAATTTCTCTTCTTTTCTATCATTTTGGTGAAAAGCAAGGTGAGGATACCCAATGCAAATGTGACTATTATTCTCGGACGGGATGTTTGATTCCGTCTGAATGTAAAAATCGAAAAACGCGCCGGACGGAATGAAACATCCCGTCTGAAGTTAAAAAATAAAAAAAAGTCGAAAAAACACGCAAGACGGAATGAAACATTTCGTTTGAAAAAAAAACCGAATTTTTTTAAAAAAACACACGAGACGGAATAAAACATCCCGTCCGAAGTTCCCAACTCATCTACTATCTCGGTCGCAAGTTTTACTCTCATTTTGACTTAGTGAATAAGTCACCCCCATAGTCACCCTTGCATTGGGCAAGGGTCTTTTAGCATTTGGAGGTGAAAATTCTCAATTCCCCATCATATTGACTTGCATTGGGATTGCTCTTATAACAATTATTTTAATTTCAACATGATAATTTGAATCTGGATTTTTCTTCAATTTTTCAGAGCTATTATCTTGTATTTGTAGGAACCGTTATTCAGAATGCAAATATTTCTACAAACCGCGAACACCACGCCAGCGGAATTAATGGGTGTCTACGATTTGTGATTGGAAAACATACATTTGAATCCGATTTAGATAACTCTGTGAATCCAAGCTTTATCAAATCCAAAATCAACAATCAACCCCTTGATCTTCTGTTGTATTCCTTTAGAATAGATTGGACGTTGTGTGGACAACGATCTACCAACCCCCTTCTTTCTCTCAAGATCATAAACGAGTTCAGATCTACTTTTCTTGCCTCTTTTTCAGATCCATTGAATAGTGAATTTCGCCGCAGAGAAAGAGTATTATATTTATAGGCTACAATAGGGACCATGAAAAGAAATTAGGGTTGGGCCTCCTAATGGGCTTGGGCTTCCCATGTTCGCCCCGAACACACGGCCCAAGTCCATCAACAAATGGCTTATTCCACTAAAGGTCATTGTTGCACTATCGCCCTAATCCCAAATTACGTGTCAGCGTTTATGGGCTCCATATTATATGCTCGTTAATCTCCCAGTGTTTAAGATATCGAATATCTGTTGATTAAGTCAAGTTACTGACAACTACATTAATCAACTTCTTATGTCCTTGAGTAGTACCACTCAACCTCATTGTCATGTCGGAATAAATCCACCTGCAAGGTTTACATGACAATCTTTTGAGCTCCTCGAGGGGACATCATCAACCCTTCTTGCGGGACACCTGATTCCTTCTATAATCAATCAAAGACACCTTACATACAATGTCATTACCCAATCCATCGAGTTTGTTGATTCACAAATGAATCTCACTCATTGATGATTTAAAGTAATGTACAATGCACGTAAGTTCCTGTTATTATATCCGGATTAGGAGGACAAGCATCCATAATAACAGAGGCGTTTGTTCTCTTATATAGTCAGTATAAGAAGAAACAACATCACTTGGTCCTATTCCATACACACAAAGTGTACTAGTGTAATCCTATAGTCAAGATAGACTAATACCAGATTATACTACAACCGTACCAATGGTTTGTCCAAATCCATCTAGGTTGTGAACGATTACTTATACTTTATAAGGTACTGATGATATGATCTTCTGTGCGTTCACACCATATCATCTACAACATAAAGTATTAGACACATGCATATAACTAATAACATATATAATATGCATAACATTTGCCCATATGATTCTCATTCAAAATATAAAGAATTAGAGTTAATACAAAAGTAATGCTTTTAGTATATAACCCTATCAGTATTACCTCGGGTTGAGGTAGTTCTGTGACTTAGACTGAGTCCAATGGCTCTGTACTCTGCATCTCTATCCCTCCAAAAAGTAGTGTTATACGGATAGAAAGGAGGTTTCGGTGAATCAATGGTCTGAACAATCCTACACCACTTGAACTAGCGCGGTTTGAAACCCACGTGTTTTTTAACGCCACTTCGATCAACGCCATATGAAATTGTATTTCAAAATCGGTTTGGTGGGGACATTTCGCAAACCATTCCACTTCAAATGGCGCCGTATGAAATTGTTTATACATTCCATGCCACTTCAAGTGGCGCTATTTGGGTTTTTACAAACCACGCCATTTCAACTCGCGTGGAATGCACTTCCATTCCTCGATAATACTCTATATATAGAGAGTTAAATGTGGATAGGGAGAGAAAACCATCGCAACTCCCACCGATTTTGAGGGAATGCGAAGCCATTGCACCCAGTCTTAGAGCATCTTTAATGGTGAAAGCTGAAAATCAGTTAATTTTTTTATCAAACCAAATACCAAATCACTCAAACATCTTCGGTCTGAAATCAAATTTTCATCACCAAACGACGTTATAGTGGATATTCTTGGAAAGTGGCTTCGTACATTTGGTAAAACATCAACTTTGACACCAAATGGGGTGTCGAGGTTACTGATTTTTTTGTTGTTGATGATTGATTGGTAAACCACTAAAAATGATTTTTAATCAAATTTTTATGTTGTTGATGATTGATTGGTAAACCACTAAAAATGATTTTTAATCAAACTAGCATTATGCACGTATGTTGCACGTTAAACCAAGTCTTGTATGCATGAATATCAATTAAGGGCGCTGAGAACCTGTTAATATATATGTTGCTATGAAAAGAAAAGCAGAAGAATAGATTGCACCTGCATTGAAGATAAATATGGTACAAAGCCATAATTAAAGATCAAGGTCGAAGAAATGACAAAAAAGTTGATTGATTATATACTTTAAAACCAAAATCATCATCTGTACATGTCAAAATTAGCTGAAACATTACAAAAGAAGAAAAGAACGATATGGACAAAAGCTAGTTGAAATTGCAATGGAAGCTTTGAGACCAAACAGGGAGTAGAACAAACTCATTTGAACCTCGACAACACAAAAGCGCCGTGATCAAAGAATCTAGTCAATCCCGTCATAAGGTACTGTCTTCTTTTGGCATTGAGGAAGGTCTCGCCTTTAACAGAGGCAAAGTAACAATATCTGGCTTTACCTTGGTGAATGGGGAGAAACAACCTCAACTTGAATGGAAGGATGCCCAAGGACTTTAGTCACCTCCAAACTACCTTGTAGTAGGGCTGCTGTTTGTGGGTTGAAAAGTAGAAGATGTTGCATGTCCTTGGGAAGCACCTTGAACACTGCTTGCAGATCACCCTTGAGCTTTTGGCACGCAACCACAGAGTCTGCACTACTGCGCCCAGAATGTTGTAACTAGAAAGTTTTAAGAAAAAAGATTATAATTTAGTATGCAAAAGGTTGTGTCATTTAAACTGATGCCTTAAACCAGCACTACTTTAAAAAAAATTGTGTGATATAGAATTTAATGGGTTGTGTTGTTTAAACTGTTGATTGAAGCCAACCTTCCCATCTATAGAGCTTCAAAAGTCTTTTACAAACAGATATACTATGTATTTCATCAAATATTCAAACTCGTCAACAAGTGACAAGAGTAATCAGAAGAGGTAGAAAATATATTACTTGTATCTCTACAAGTAAATGTTTTTCAATTACATTGAAAGAATCAACAATTTCCAATTCAGACATTTTCAAAAGATATTGTTGAATCTCAGTCCTCAACCTCGCCTGCCTCCATAGTCTATGTTGTTCTTGTTCAGCAACAGTGCGCCTTCTCTGGAACCATGGCATAAAGTTGTGTCCTTTCAAAAAGCGCCTGAGAATAAAAATGACCAAGACATACCAAATAAGCGATTCAGTTCCGTAGTCACTGTAATGACATGCTAAAGAAAGAAGAAAACAATAGCAAAACACTGAAAGGCATCAGCAGCTAGCAGGTCTTACCTATATAGGTCCAGCCAATTCGCCCTCATCCTTTTAGATAAGAACTTCCCAGTGCCCCGGGCTGATAAGCTCTCAAGAAATTCATTAGCATTAAATGTAGGCAGAGGAGGAGGATCAAAGAAAGGTGAAGCTCTTTCAGAAGGCGTAGTAGCTCTCAAGTATGGGCCGAAAGGTGCAAGGAAGTTTGTTGTTAGCTCCAATAAATGTCTCTGCAGGATCTCATTGTTAACAACTGACATTGACTCCTCAACCCTTGGGGACATCCTTACGTCAATAAACCTATTCAGGATAGCAGTGTCTGATTTGGTTGTTGCACTATATGTGCTAGCTCTAAACAGCCTCCCTATGTTCCGTCATTAGACTAAGAGAACCATCTCTCCGCAACTTTACAGAATTCAACAAATTTGAAGGAGACAACTTCTTTAAGGACAACTGCTGCAATCCAAAACCTTCTAGCTTACTAAAGGTCTTGCATGAAAAGGACGACTTGGGAGTTAAGGCGAGCCTGCTTGAATTAGGATCAGGGCTACCAATTGAAACAATGTGTGGTATGCACCGAAGGGACTTGAGGAAAAACAGGTTTGTTACACCTAGAACCATTGGAGAACAAACATCTTTTACACAATAATAAATATGCACAAAAAAGAGAACAAACTGTGTATAGAGTTCACTTACGGCAATTCATAATCTAATTACTTACCAATAAGAGTGCAATGAGGAATGGTCTGACCATGTGACTCGGGTATTGTTAAAGCAAATCCTAGACGAATCAGAATCTGTTTTCCAATGAAATCAAATAGAACATGTGTAAGACAGTTGTTTTGTGTATATATATACCTGAGACAATATATAGAGAAGAGGACAATACCTGAGACATGTCAATGCACATTGGAATTAAATAACTTGAACACGTCAGTGTAAACCACATTCCTTGTAAAAGTCCCTGAGTAACCTTTCTGGTATCCTTTTATAACTAACACTTTAGTCGTCTGTCTTGATACACCTCTTGAGAGAGCTACATAGAGTTGCCAATGAATGAAACTTCACAATGACAACATGTTTGTTCAGTACAGACTACACATAACATAAAACAACAACAACAACAATGTCCATATATAAGAGTTGTGAACATAGGTTGTTTTTTATAAGTATAGAGAAGCTTCACTTACAGCAGAAAAAAAGATAGTGACCTCTGAGAGATATCATTGTGATATGGAGTTAAATGAGGAGAACACATCAGTGTAGACCACATTTCTCATGAAAGTTCCCAAGTAACCTGGTTGGTTTCCTTTTTGACCAATACCTTGGTCATGTGTCTTGATACACCTCTTGACAGTGCCACATAGAGTTGGATATGACTGAATACATGATCAGGTAAGTAAACACCAACGTGAGGCAATGTTTGCCCTTGAGCTTTATGTATGGTCAAAGCAAAACTCAAACGAATCGGAAACTGCTTTCTTATCATATTGAATGGAAGCTTCAGATCCTCGCTAGGCTTCAGGGGTATACGGTGCAAGAAAGCGGGTGCACCTTTAAAACCACATGTAGCAATCTCTGCATGAATTAAGTTCGGTAGAAAAGAGTGGCATATTAACCTTGTTCCATTGCACAACCCATTTTTGGGATCAATGTTTCTGATAAGCATTATCGGTGATCTTATCTTCAAAGTCAATATATGAGGAGGCAACCCACCTGGATTAATAGAGTTAAACAACTCCGGTTGGTACAAATGGCGTTCATCATTCTCAACATGATCAAATGAGTAGTATGTGACTTCATCTCCTTGAAAATTTTGAATAACATGCTCGTTTATACGATCAGCAGCATCATTGGTTGGAGTAATGAGAGCCCGCTAGACTACATAATTTATATTGCCTGCATTTTCTTGTAAGTCTGGGAACACACTGTCTATTAGCCGAGTCAAAGAGTGATCATCCACTCATGGTACGACCATGTCATCAGGTATCTTTATCATATCACCATTGATACATGTCTCAATGCCGTCTCCTATACGTAGTAAAAGATCAAAAATGAAGGATCTTCCAATGCACGCATATTCACTCTAAGACGGATGACTTTTACATAGTTCCATAAATCTGATTTTGTTACGCATGCATCTATAGTTTGTGCTATTGTACCTTTATTTATAATAGGTAGCGTTTGGCGAAAGTCACCACCCATCACCAAAACTTTACCACCAAAAGGATTTTCAACATCCATGATATCTCTCAAGGTTCTGTCCAAAGCCTCAAATGCGTGATAATGGGTCATTGTAGCTTCATCCCAAATGATAATAGAGGATTCTCGCAGCAATTCAGCCAAGGGAGAATGCTTACTTATATTACACGTGGATGTTGATAGTAGATTTATAGGTATTTTAAACCTTGAGTGTGTTGTACGACCTTCTGGAAACATTGTGGCAGCAATACCAGAGCTGGATGTAGCAATTGCTATGCGACCCTCATTCCTCAAATAGGCTAAGATCGACCGATATAGAAATGTTTTCCCAATGCCTCCTGGTCCATCAATAAAATAAACAGAACTTTTGTTACGTTCAACTGATTGTATAATAGTGTCAAAAGCAATCCGCTGATCAGGATTCAAACTTTGAATATATGCCAAGTCTTCAGGTGGTATAGGTACTCGGTGCTCCTCCATAATTATGTTGAAGTTCGAAGTGCACCGAATGCATGTTTCTGATATGCACGGTAAATCAAAATCTGAAATAGATTTGTTGTATTGGGACAACAATGAATTCAATTCTGTGAGCAAACGATTCGTCTTGTGAGTGGAGCAAGTTGTAGAAGAGAAATCTTCTGCCATATAGTTGTGGAACTCATTCCATAAAGCATGAACACCCACTGGCTGGCAATGTATTAAAATAGTGACAAAGCATCGTCTGAGTGCTGAAGGCATATGAATAGTAGCTGCTTCTAACAACGACTCCCTTATTGCATTATCACTTTCAACTAAACCCAATCTCTCAGCAGCTTCTTTAAATGTTGAGCACTTGTAAGAGTGAACGGTCTTTAAGTCATCGAAAGAGGTTGGGCCTCTAACATGGTCAAGCAACAATTTTAAGTAAAATCTTTCTCCTTTGGAAGGTGACACAGTGTGTCACTTTTTAAGTGACACAAGAAGTCACTTGTGTCACTTTTGAAACTAATTCTGAAGTGACCTATAAGCCCCCGACACATAAAGTTCTACCAAAAGTGACATAAAATCCTTACTAAATGTGTCACTTTTTGTTAATAAAATTGACACTTAAGAATAACCTCTTGTGTCACTTTTAAGAAAGAGTGTCACAGTGCTTGTCAAAAATGACACTAGTTGTATCAGTTTTGGACCAGAATGGGACATAATTTAATCAAAAGTGACATATTAAGTATACTAGTTGTGTCACTTTTGGACCAGAGTGAGACATAAGTACGTCAAAAGTGACACATTAAGTATACTAGTTGTGTCACTTTTGGACCAGAGTGAGACACAAAGTCGTCAAAAAAAGTGACACATTAAGTATACTAGTTGTGTCACTTTTAGACCAGAGTGAGACACAAGTACGTCAAAAGTGACACATTAAGTATACTAGTTGTGTCACTTTTAGACCAGAGTGAGACACAAGTACGTCAAAAGCGACACAAAAGCCTTTTACTTCTTGTGTCACTTTTAGGAATCAACTCCATGTAACTCGTATGAAAAAGAAAAGCAACACATAAGAGTGGTCATTTGTGTCACTTTTAATAGATATTATGTCTCTTTTTCCAAAAGTGAGACAAATGAAAATAATTTTTTTTTTAAACTTTTTTTCATTTTTATATTCGATCGTATTCATTTCTCAACCTGCATCCTATACGTCATAACCAAAATCTCATTAACCTGCTTTACGACATAAACAACATCCACATAAATTTATCAAAACATCACAACCAAAATCATTTTAACCTGCTTTATGATATGGAAACAACATCCACTCGAGAAGAAAGAAACAACATTCAAAACAATTAACTTCTATTGATTTCATAGATCAACCAAGTATTTATCATCTAGTTTGACTCCCAACAAAATAAATCATTCCTATACCAAAAGAATCACAATAAAATAATAAAAACAATAATTATGTGACGCTAACGTTATCCTAGCTATATCTTAGCTTGTTGTGCGCACTTCCAACACCAAAAAACCTAGCTGCCATCTATTCATCTGTTAATCGATTTATGCATCTGCATCACGAAGTCCTCATTCCACTATGACTATACAAAATTAAAGAGCAAGTGAATGAAAGAAAGGTATGGTATATTGCACAAGTAAGAAAAAAAAATTGATAAAAACAATATACGTTAGCAGTAAGTAACTCTGGTTCTACCATATCTTATCACGTTAGCAAAGGATGCAATGAATAGTTGTGAATCAAATTAGCTCAAATAATTGAGTAAACAACAAAGTCACTCCACATTGTTACACAAGTAACCAGAAGTTATATTTTCGTTCAGCTATATGCTTCAAATATCAAAACATGCAAGTAATAAGTTATTATAAGAAGATGCAAACAACGAAAAAAAATGGCATGATAGTGTTTTAAGGTACCATATCAAGTACTTATAGCTTGGTTAACCGAAGGCATAGTCCTTACCCGTTCTGCACCAACGGCATATCTTGGTTAACTTAGGATTCCATGAACTTATGAGGCCATCTCCATGTGTTCAGCCCACTCAACAATTGTGCATTGGTCACAATCCCTTTTGCTTGGGTATAAATAAATGGATTCTATTACCCTGGAAAAAAAAGTACTACTTTCTGGAAAAAGCTTTGGGCATATAGGCTATTAAAATTAGTAAAGGCAAACTAGAAACTAATGGTTTTACCTTAAGAAAAGCAGTGATCATACACAAAGTTCATGCGCACCCTCAAGTCTAATCGTTATCCTGTATTTCTCTTGTGCAAGCTTAGCATCCCAACATCTTATAAACCTACAAGTCCAATCGTTATGCATGTTAAGAACATGCAAGGGCATTAAAAAGAAAAATATATATGTGGCGAGTTGCAGTAAACAACTAGGAATTTCAGTCCGAATTTTTTTCTCTACAATCACTTGAGTGTCATAAATTATGGGTACAGAAGTAATTATACATAAAGTGTAGTTGCACTAGAGAAGCAAAGAAAAATATAAAAAGGTGGCTAAATAAAGACTTAAGATACACTTCTATTCATTTTATAGCTCATTTATAGAAAGGTAGTACCCTCAACTTTGAGGGGTTACTAGGTCGCGAAATAAAACTAAGCTATCAGAAAGATGACCAATCCACTAATGTCTCTGGTTAGAAAGGGACCAATTTCCAATTAAATGTCATTTTCTTTCTTTTTCTCTGGAATTGAATCCTTTGAGAGATTTGAGTTTAGTAGTGGAAGATTTCTATTAAAAACTTTTAAAAAAAAAAAATGTGTTTCAATAATTGAAAGAATTTCATTAAACACGAGAAAAACAACACCCTAAACTAATGAACCATTAAATATGAATTAACTTATTACCAACTGAAGAAAAGGAAGCATCTTCTTGTAATCCCTAGTATAGGAATGTACATGAAAGATACAAGAAAATACGTGTATGTGTGTTAGATATTAGCCAACTTTTAAGAACAACACGTTTTTGGGCCACAATAGCATCAAGTAAATCTTCTTTAATGGGCATGGACTCATCAACAAGAACATGTACGTGTGCACTTTTCCTTCCAACTATGAGTAATTCCAGCACCTACACAAAATACACAAAATTAGTAAAGTACCAACTTATAGAATTCTAAGCAATGTATGCCAAAATTTGTTTTTTGGTTATGAGAGGAACAAATGTTAAAGAAACTCTGGCCAAAGTACTTGCAATATATGAATGGAACTTAATGTCACGTCTATTGCTTCTAAAAATTGCCAATTATGCTAAACGCAACTGGTAAAACTTAAAAACTTGAAATGATTTACATTCCAAAAATATAGTTGAGAAGGGAATCGTCTATGGAGTTTACAAAAACAACACGATAAAAAGAGGAAAACACTAGTGGGCAATGGTTCAAGGTTAAACCATAATTGAGAAGCACCAAAAAAAAAGTGTAGTAAGTATGCGTTTGGTTGTGCATTAATATAATAGTTATACCAAGATATTGTAACGTAAAAATATAATATGTTTAGCACCTTACTGGTAAATTTTAAAACAAGAGCATAACCAAGTTTATATTCAAATGAAGGTAATAGTAGCTAATAAAATAACAAGTTAGTCAAAAGACATGCAAATCCTCACTACAGATATAAACTAAAACTAGAAAGACCAACTCTAGTGATAATACTAACCTATAGACGATACATCTTCTTGAAGAGAACGTTCCATACGATTAGCCTTTGATCTGTACACAAAAAATACAAGTAGAACAAAAAAGAATGAACCTGAAAGAGAAACATTGTTTGTTGCCAAAAGAAAATAAGAAACAATTAGCTTACAGAAGACCTACCACTCCCACACTCCCAAAATGTCCTAAACCTACAAAATTAAGCTTGCTAAAAGTCAAATTTGTAGTAAAGTATACGTAAGTCATACAATCACTTGTAGGTGGCATTACCGGTTCCAAATGATATATGGTCCCCATCTTTTATAGGGGCCTCCTTGTTTGGATACTCACCAACTTTTGTCTTTGATCTAGATTTCTTGTTTAGAAATGTTCCATATTTTGAGCAATCTTTGATGCGAACTTTAGTGGAAAAGCTAGTTGATCTTCTCTGTAGAGGATCCAATGAAATCATTGAATCAATAACTACCTCCGCATGAACTCGGGATACTCCTTTATCTGTATTAATAATTACATCGCAACCTGCAAGAGACTATTGTTATGATCAATTAGTCCTAACAGCGCATTACAAATAATCACTGCAACAAGGAATCTTCTACAATGGACATGTCCTAGACTCTAGAGAAAAACTTTCAAGCAGTTTCCTTTTGTGAATTCCAATCTTGAACCAAAATTCAGAGAACCAAAACTACATAAACATTGAATTCGACCTTTGAATCCTCAGCTACAATAATAAAACCAAAGAAGAAACTAGATTGTCTTACTAATTTGTCATATCATAATTCATACCTTTATTAGTCGACAAAAAAACAGCGTGAAATTGAACTTAACTCAAAGTTCAGTAAAGTTGAACTTTGTAAACTCAAAGTGATCAAACAAAAGGTAAAATTTACACAAAATACGAATAACCGATCAATACCCTAGAACTCCCTGAATAGAGAAATAAGTTGAGGTGAGGAAATAGAAGGAGTACCTTAGAAATTCAACTTAAGTTTTTTGAATTTGTACTGAAGTCGGACACATGTCATTAGGATTTTAAAAATAGAATGAGCTGAAAAAAATTTGGCAAGAAAATATATATGTGCTGGAACACTTTTCCTCCTTAAATCAGTGTAAAAATGCATTTGCAACGGTCGAGCTTGATTTCAAAGCTCGGCGCCTAAAACTTAAAAGTGACAATTCGTTAAATAGTTCATAATGTTGAATGAATTAATGATATAAACAAATGAAAAGTGAAGATATCTCTCAATAGGAAACAAAAATGAATGTTTTAGGAGAAAACTCAGTATAATTCCATTCCGTCAAGGTCGACTTGAGCTTATTAGTTCCTATCAGATTGACATACTAAAAACACATGCAAAATCAAACTAGAGCATCATTGCATACATCAGTTCCACTTGACAAGGACCAAAACCTATACAGATGGCATTGCCTCTTTTTCATCAAAATCAGGTCAGATGGAATCAACATAACACACTGTAATAATCAGGATCTGTAGTTCTAGGACACTGTAGAATGAACTCTGTCATAGACAATGGCTCTGAAGTTGGGTGGAAATTCTCCGTTGATGGAGCATTCTCCAAACTGAAATGTTCACATTTCTCACTTTAGGAGATGGATTCTAAAGCAGATAGGTACTTTGGTTTTACTTGTCTAGGAATAATACTCTATACCTTGAAAGTGAGATTTCAAGGAGACAATATTGGATATTGTAGAGAAAAAAAGTTTTTCTTTGTTTTTCACGCTCGAGTGCGCTTCTTTCGCTCGAGAGTGGGCGACCAATTCTCATGCTCCAAGTGTTTTGGCGACCAGCTCAATGAAGCGCCAGCCTCGGAGTCCTTTTTTTGGGCTTCACTCTAAGAATCGCGATTTTGGTTTTTTGGTATAAAAACAAAATCAGTTTTTTGGAAAATCTAACTTTTCCAAAACCAAGAAAGAGAGAGATTAGAAGAGAGCAATTCTTTGTGAGTTGAGTATTCATTCTTTGTGAGTGAATTGAGAGACTTGTAATCTGTTACTCCGGACATCTAGTAAAGCTTAGAACTCGTAGTGTGGACGTAGGCAAATTGCCGAACCACGATATATCTCGTCTTGTGGTTTGTTCTTCTTTTACATTAATTGTTTTACTTTATATGCTTGTTATTTGATATTGAGAAATGTTGGGATATTGCTTAGAGGGTGTTGAAGTCTTGTCTATTGAGAAGGATCGATCCTTGTGTTGGATTGATCCGTTTGTTATGGGTAACATTGTTTTCGCAATCATATATTCACAATAATTGGTATCAGAGCCTAGGTATACAACCTAGGATTTTGAGTTTAGTGCTCGAAATTTGTGTAGACAAGGTGTTCGATTAAATTCCGAGGTGAAATATTTTTTTGGGTTATTGTGTGTAACTTGAAAGATGGCTCCCAAGATGTCAAACGCAAGGTTTGAAGTAGAGAAGTTTAATGGGAAGAATAACTTTGGGATTTGGCAAGTCCAAGTAAAGGACATCCTCATCCAACAAGGTTTGCACAAGGCTTTAAAGGGGATTAAATCTAAAGCGGCGAGTATGAGTAATGATGATTGGGAAGAGTTCGATCTTCAGGCTTGTTCATCAATCCGGTTATGTCTTGCTAATGAGGTCATGTATAGTGTGATGGGAGAAAATATCACTGCTGGTATTTGGCTCAAACTAGAGTCTATGTATATGACCAAGATCATGATGAACAAGATGTACCTTAAGAAGTGTCTTTATCGGTAGATGATGGTCGATGTTTCAACGATGCAAGAGCACGTTAGTGAGTTCTGTCGACGTCTAGCGGATTATTTGAATGTTGGTATGAAGATGGATGATGAGGATCAAGCGGCATGTTTAATATTCTCCTTGCTAGAAAGCTATAAGCATCTAATGACTACATTCATGAACAGAGAAGTCGTCGATCTTGACGAAGTTCAGAGTGCACTTCTTTCTTATGAGTTGATGAAGAAGACACGTGTAGAGAATAGCATTGATGCAGGTCAGGGGCTAGTGGCAAGAGGAAATTCGTATGAACAGAATTATTCAAGTAATGAGAATTCTAGGTCCAAGTCAAAGAAGCCTTTAAAACATGTACAGTGCTACAATTGCAATGAAAAGGGACATTACGCAAAGTAATTGTCCTCACCAAGAAAGAGAACAAGAGATGGTCGGGAAGAAAGGTAAAGGCAAAAATTGAGGCAAATTATGCTTGGTGCTCACGAGAGGATGAGTTCAGGTCTCGTGTGTCCACACAAGACTATATGACCGAAAGGTGGATTCTTGATTCCAGATGTTCCTATCATATGTGCCCGAATAGAAAGTGGTTTACTTCTTATGAGAGCATTGATGGTGGTTCCGTTTTAATGGGTAATGACGTTGCTTGTAAGATGGTAGGAATTGGAACTATACGGGTCAAGATGTATGATGGTGTAGTGAGGACTTTAACCGATGTGAGACATGTTCCTGAGCTAAAGAAAAGTCTTATTTCTCTTGGTACCTTGGACTCCAAAGGCCACAAGTTTGTGGGTGAAGGTGGAGTCCTAAATATTGTTAATGGCTCTTTAGTTGTTATGAAGGGTCAAAAATATGGAACCTTGTATACTCTGATAGGTAGTATGGTGATAGGCGATATAGCAGTGGGTGCATGTAGTAATGATTCTGAGTGCACTAAGATATGGCATATGCGTTTAGGGCATATGAGTGAAAAGGGTTTGTCTGAGTTGTGCAAGCGAAGGTTCTTGAAGGACTTGAAGAAGCCAAGTATGGGGTTCCGCGGAGCATTAGCGTCTATGGGAAGCGATCTGCAGAGTCAAGTTCAAGTCAAGCAAGCATACGACAACAGGCATCCTTGACTATGTGCATACGGATGTTTGGGGACCCTCCAGGGTGGCTTCCAAGGGAGGTAACCGCTATTATGTCTCATTCATTGATGATCATACTCGCTATGTGTGGGTGTATATGATGAAATCGAAAGATGAAGTGTTTGAGACATTTAAGAAGTGGAAGGCAAGGGTTGAGAATCGCACAGATAGGAAGGTAAAGACATTACGGTCTGACAATGGTACTGAGTATACCTATGGACCTTTCCAAGAGTTCTCGGCGCAACTGACAGGGAATTGCCGGATTAATCGGATGACCGGGGCACGCCACACGCAGAATGGAATGGCGAGGATGGATGAATAGAACTTTGCTTGAAAGAGCAAGATGTTTATTATCTAATGCCGGTCTAGGCAAAAGAGTATTAGGCGGAATCACGTGTCCATGGCGTGTTACTGTATGATAGGTCACCGCATACCAGCTATAGATTGCGGGGATACCTTATGATGTGTGGTCGGGGTAACCCGGTGATTATAGTATTTTATGCGAGTGTTTGGATCGGCGACTTACTACCATGTGAGGGGCAAACAAGCTAGATCCTAGAGCTAAGAAGGCCATATTCTTAGGCTTCGCAAATGGGGTAAAGGGATATAGATTGTGGTGTCTAGAAGACCACAAGTTCCCCGGTCGGCCAGAGATGTTACCTTTGATGAGACTTCCGTGTTATCTTTGATGTTTCAAGTAGGCGGGGCGAAATGGTGAGTCTATAGAAGTTCAAGCTTCTTGAGCTTGAGTTGTGCGATCTGCAGCAGATGACCGGTTAGATCATGATGAGGTACCAAATCATGGAACCACACAACAACGGGGAAGAAGAGCAAGAGCATCCGTAACTTGTAGTGGTCGACCCTAGGCCACGAGAGACAAGTTAAAGAAGTGCACAAGTATGGGCACGAAACCGTGAAACACTATGGTCGGTGGATTTAGTGGCATATGCACTAAATATCGAAGATGATGAGCGGATAGCTTCAAGGAAGGCTGTTAGATGCTCATTCTGAGAGATTGGTTGGTAGCTATGCAAGCGAGATGGAATCTCTTGATAAAAATCACACATGGGACCTAGTTTTATTGCCAAAGGGGCAAAAGGACTATCGGCAATAAATGGGTGTTCGAGAAAGAAAGAGGTCCTTCCCGAACCCGACAAGATCGGGTACAAGGCAAAGAGTGGTAGCAAAGGGTTTTTCACGAAAGGAAGGAGTCAACTACAATGAGGTATTTTCCCGGTGGTCAAACATACGTCCATTCGTGTGTTATTGAGTTTAGTTGCTCACTTCAACTTGGAGTTAGAGCAACTTGATATATGAAAACCGCTTTCTTGCATGGGGACTTGGAAGAAGAGATCTTAACTTTGTCTTCTGAGTTTGAGATGAAAAAGACTTAGGTGGAGCCAAGAAGATATTGGGCATGGAGATTGACGGAGATAGGAAGAAGCGGCGGATAGTTGTATCTCGGAAAAATACCTTGAGAAAAGTAATTTCGATTTGGTATGGAGAATGCAAAGTCGGTTTCTACACCTTTAGTTTAGCATTTTAGGCTTTGGTAAGAATTCTCTCCCTTTAGTCAAGCATTTGGTGGAGGAACAAAAGCATATGGCTAATGTTCCTTATGTAAGTGCCGTGGGTAGTTTGATGTATGCTATGGTGTGCACACGCCCAGACATTTCACAGGCAGTTAGTGTTGTAAGCAGGTATATGGCAAATCCTGGGAAGCAGCATTGGGAGGCAGTGAAATGGGTACTAAGGTACTTGAAGGGTACCTTGGATGTGGGATTGGCTTATGGTGGAGGCACTTGTTATGTCAGTGGGTTTGTGGATTCTGATTATGCAGGTGATCTAGATAGACGACGATCGACTACTGGTTATGTGTTTATGATGCATGGTGCACCGGTTAGTTGGAGGTCTATGTATAGGCTACAGTTGCTCTATCTACTACTGAGGGAGGCAGAGTATATGGCAGTGGCAGAGGCAGTGAAAGAGGCACTATGGCTTCGAGGTCTTCTAGATGATTTGGGTATTGAGCAGAATAGTGTTGCTTTGTATTGTGATAGTCAGAGTGCTATTCATTTGGCGAAGAACCAAGTTCATCATGCTCGGACCAAGCATATTGATGTCCGTTATCACTTTATACGGGATGTCATTGATGATGGTAATGTAGCACTTGAGAAAGTAGACACCCATGACAATCCTGCTGATATGCTAACGAAAGTTGTCACCGGAGTTAAGTTCCAACACTGTTTGGACTTGCTCCAAATCCTACATGTTTGAAAGAGCCCTGTGTGGGCATAGCCCTTCTGGCGGTTATTTACAAGTCTTCCTTCTTGGAGGTGTTCCCTCTTGGATGTGATCTTCTTTGGATGTGTTCGGCTTGGTTTTATGTGTTAAAACCTCACCGAGGTGGAGAATGTAGAAAAAAAATAGTTTTTCTTTTTTTTTTTCGCCGGCAGCGCCTTGTGCTTTCGAAGTGAAGCGACCAGCTCATGCTCCAGTGTTTTGGCACGACCCGCGCTCAATGGGGGCGCACCTACGCTCAGGTCCTTTTTTTTGTGGGCTTCACTATAGTAACCGCGATTTTGGTTTTTTGGTATAAAAACAAAATTAGTTTTTTTGGAAAATCTAACTTTTCCAAAACCAAGAAAGAGAGAGATTAGAAGAGAGCAATTCTTTGTGAGTTGAGTATTCATTCTTTGTGAGTGAATTGAGAGACTTGTAATCTGTTACTCCGGACATCTAGTAAAGCTTGGAACTCGCAGTGTGGACGTAGGCAAATTGCCGAACCACGATATATCTCGTCTTGTGGTTTGTTCTTCTTTTACATTAATTGTTTTACTTTATATGCTTGTTATTTGATATTGAAAAGTGTTGGGATATTGCTTGGAGGGTGTTGAAGTCTTGTCTATTGAGAAGGATCGATCCTTGTGTTGGATTGATCCGTTTGTTGTGGGTAACGTTATTTCCACAGTCATATATTCACAACAGATATGGAGTCAATAAAACTCGCTATAAGGTGTTTGGCTGAGAGGCGCTTTAGCATATCTTTAGTCACTGTTGTGTAATGATTTCTTATCTCTTTTGTGGCTGTGATACACAAACGTTAGAATTTATGTAAACCAAGCCCATATATGTTCTTAGTAATCCTCCCAGCTCCCACCCCCTCTTAAAATTTAATTGTAGAAGAAGAAAAAACAAGGGCCTAAAGTAACATGAATCCGTTTACCCCTTCAGAGTATAACTATAAAACTTAAACAAGTACAAAAGAAAGAAAATAGAGGAATGATGTTTACCCTTTTTAGCTTCATTGCTTTGTTAGAATAAATGACATTCTCTTGCAAAGTGACCTTCCTTTTCCACAGTTATAGCAGCAGCGGCCAACGCCACTTCTGTTGAACCTTCCAGCACCTGCACCGCCAATGAATCCATCATTATATTCCCTTTCGGAATGACTATTTTCACGAGCCTGGTTTTCATTGTAATCCCTTTCTGAATGCCAAACACCATTGTTTCCACTGTAAAAATCACTTTCCACACGCTTGCCTTGATAATTCTTCCCATTGTAACATACCCTTTCCGAATGCTTGTGCCCATGGTTGTAATCCCTTTCCAAATTCCTGTGCTCACCCTTCCAATTTCCACTGGTATAGACAGGCCAATTTCCATTGGTATAGCCCCTTTCTAATTGCCTGTAATCACCATTGTTGTAAGCTGTCCCAATGAAACCTTCTTCACCAATGTTTCCCTTGTAGCGGTAATTGCCACCATCACCACCACTTCCTTTATAATAACAATGCTTTGCTGAGTGCCCTGTCTCTCCACAACTAAAACATCCAGAAGAACCTGCTCTGCCACCATAACTTTTACATCCGCTGCCTCCACCACCACCTCTCCATCAGGAATTGCCGCCATTGTTGTCTCTTCTTATTGTTTCCCTAACACAGGATCCACGGTTAGCATAACCACCACCATCGATGGAGGATGCAATAAGAGTGTTTAAGCAGGAGTTTGTGTGTAGAGAAACATTGCCACTATTCAGAGGTTGAGACCGAGTGAGCGTTTGATGCTGGGGTGATGCCACTGAAGAAGTAGTCTCAGGATGCTTTGACTGTAAAAAGTGTGCCATTTTCCATTCCTTGAAACATTTTCTATGGTCTCTCCATGATTTTTCCTTGTCAATTGAATGACAATGGTCACCACTCCAAACACCAGTGCCCCAATAGACACATGGAGCTCGAGTGTCACAGACATAACAATGGCACTACATTTTAAAGATGTAATAGTTCAAAAATCAATGTAATAAAGTCGTGAAATAATCCACAAGAAGAAAGTCAGTTTCAAGGAAAAAAAGGTTAGCAAAAATGCTAGGAATGTCACAAACCAGTCAGTTACTCAGTTAACGTACCAGAGCACAGTGCTTCTCATGTTGATTGGTACTGAATGGAAATCTAGCACACAGATGTCATGGATGAAGGTAGTCTCTGCAAGCTACCTGTAAAAGAAAAAAAGTAATCAAAGGATTTATGCCTGCAAAGACCGGCATATCATGCGTGCAAGCGTCTATCTAAGGTAAAAATATAATCAGGCATATAAATAATCAATGTTGCTTGATCATTTAAGAAGAAATTATCAACGCCCATGCCTAAATTTAATCTGAAAGCACCCACTATTTAATTGTGTTATTCCTAACAAAATCAGATGAAAAGCCATACCTTGCTCGATTTAAGGGGAAATTGTCGTCTGAGAGAGGTAGAGTAGGTGTGAACGCATAAAAATCCTAATCAAAATTGATTGAAATTCGCCTGTTCTCTCTCCCTCATTTCGTAAAAATTCACCCTAACCCTTCTTCAATTCAAAATCAACGTTCTCTCTCCCTCACTCGCAAAAATAGGTATATAGCACTTACAAACACCCTAAAAAACAAAATATTGAAAATGGGCACTGGGGTGAGATGCGACTTAAATCAGAGTTAAGAAGAACACCGAAGATTTTGTGTTTGAGACATTTAGGAGAGTTGAGCACGAGAAATCATAGAAGAGTTTGTGAAATATTTCTAAAACTGATTACTACCTTCGTGACGAGAGTGAGAGATCGAGTGTTTTTTTTTATTTTTTTTTGGGTGTTTGTAATAAGTGCAATATACCTGTTTTTGCGAGCGTGGGAGAGAGAACGTGGGCTGGAACTTGTGTTTTGTAGTTCCAGTTGTGTCGTTTTTTAAAATTTGATCGTAGTTTTATTTTGTTTTTGTTTTCTCATAGTAAAAAGTGACACAACAAGCCAAACCGGTAGTATCACTTTCAAATATTATGATACAAAAAATTAAGTTAGTTGTGTCACTTTTCCTAGAAGCAACACATCAACTCTCATCCCATAAAAAAGTGACACATCAAACTTCTGTGTGTCACTTTTTTGTAGAAAGTGACACGAGGCCTAAAAAAAAGTGACACAAAAAACCTTTCTTTTAGTAGTTCTGCCAATCACTTTGTTAACTCCTCGTCTTTTCTCCCAACATCTTTGCGAATTATTCCATGTATAGTGCTCAGGAAACTCACAATACAAATATTGTCTTGCATTGGTGTCCAATGCATTTTTTCTGAAAAATTCAGTTAACATCGTGCGTGAGGTCATTTCATGTGACAACAATTCCCGTAGATCTCGACCCTCGGAGTAAAGGACTTGGTGCATGTTTTCAAGATGAACTTGAAGGGCATAAACTAACGGATAAATTTTATTGAGTGGAAACTTGAATATCCTCCAAAGCTTTATGATGTGTAATCTAGTGTGCATCTACAAATTTCTTTATCTCATCTTGATCAGCATGAGATGTGGAATTTACCTCCATAGATACCCGGTCGGAGCCTTTATACACATACTTGTACATATACTTCACACACTTGATTGTTGAGCATATTTCTACATTGATGTGACAATCATATTTCCACAGGAGCCAAGGATTGTAAGGGATAACCCAACGATTATGAACAGATAACCCCTTAGAGAGAGTTAGCACCCGACCATTACGTCTTCTTCTATATGTTGGGTAAGAGTCGTTTCCTTGAACTGTGTCTTCGACAAACTCCTTCGGATATTTTTTTTTTGCAGAAACCATCTTTCATGCAAACAGCATCTGATTTAAGGTAGCCACAGGGCCCATGAATCATATGTCGCTTGACTAAATCATATAAGACAGGCTCTGAATTTGGATCTGGAATTTCTGCTCGAACAATATTGTCGTAGTCATCAGGAGTGCTGAATTTATCATCATCATCAAGGATTAAGAGTATGTGTGCATGTGGGAGACCACTTTTTTGGAACTCAATGACATGAACATGTGCTATTACCCTGCCCAAGATGTTTTTGGTGAAGAGATCATTTTTGAGCTCTTCAAATCTTGCATGAAATGCATGGACTACTACTTCTGGACGATCTTGCGGTGTCTGCCCTTCATATAAATTCTCTTTGATTTCATCCCAGTTGGGGTTGCAAGTCATTGTAATAAAGAGATCCGGCTTTCCAAATTTTTGAACCAAGGCCATTGCAGCATAGTACCTTTGGTGCATATCGCAAGGACTTCCTATATAACTTGATGGCAATACTATTCTATGACCAACATTGCCTAAAGGAATCCAGAAAGATAAATTATAGATAAGAAAAAAAAAAGTATAAATAATAATAAATAAATAAATTATAACAATTGCGTTTGTTGCAAACCTGTATTAGTGACCCCAGCGGCAAGAGAATCATGTAAACCTTGGTATAGTTCAGCCCTAATCATATCTTGGTTGTTGCATATAAAACAGAGTTGTTGAGTTGCTATCTTAACATAATTGTCGACCGCGTACTGCTGCAAAAGTCTACCGCCATGGAGTAACAACGATAGATGGTTATCTCGAATCTGGACATGTCAAACATGAAATTCATATATGAAAATCGACATGTACCTGTAGCATGTAAGAATAAAAAGCTCGGCAACTGATTCTACGTGAACTATCAAAAAATATGTGCAAATCCTAGCCAAAGTTACCATATGGATGCAATAAAGGATAGTGTAAAGGGTCATAATAACCCACAATGTCTAGGATGTTGAATATATCACCAGATCTTGCTTCAACAATAATGTCTCTTTCATTCATGTCAGTTGGCTCTTCACCTCCGATTAAGATAGCTGCAACCTCCGAAGATTCTGGTAGTGAATATTGATGGTGATTAGGTGGCTACTCTTTGATGTGTAGATGAATATTGTTAAGAATGTCATGATGAGAGATCTCACGGAAAATATGTACGAATCTGTTGTTTGAGTCTAACACCTTTTTCAAGATAGTTAAAACCCGTCTATCAAGAATTTTTCTCTCAGTTAGACGGTACTCCAATTCATGGTCAGTGTCATAAATATACATTTGCAAATAACGCGGCCAGTCACCAAGTCGTGGTAGGAGACCACCAATTCGATGATATATGGCACCTCTGGCACGATATGTGTACACACCATTTCTACCATTTGCCAAAGCATCATCAATATGAACTCCCATGGAAGTAAAAGAGAACACATGGTTATATGAACGAATATTATCTCGAAAATGAATACCATCAGCTGATTGTGACGTGTATAGATATGCTAATTCGGGTGGAGGTGCTAGCAAAGGGAGTCTGACTTGTCCGTTAAGACAACAGAGACTACTTGTCTCAGAAGGAAATAATTTCGCTCCACAGTGATGACATGTTTTAAAACTTCGGAGTCAGAACGGTTCAATATAAGGGCTATCTTCAAAGCCTCTTGCACTGTTGTGGTATAAATGCAATGATGTCCTTCTTGATCTAAACCATCGGATGAAAATCTGTTATTATCTAGTGTAGCTGCCATATATTTTACAAAAGATCACATAAATTTAAGTAAGAAATTAGTATATTGATCAGAGAAAATTCCAAGAGAAGTGAACATGTGGTTGTAGCTATCTCTCTAGAATGAATTTCATCCGTAAATGCATGCCGGGAACGAAGTAGGTCATTCTCAATATAAACATCATTTAAGTCAATATTTGGATTTCCTACGTTGTCACCAGCTTTCAAAAAAAAAAAAACAAAAAAATTAGTTAGTAATAACATCAACAATGAATTGATAACAATAATAACCTAATAATATCAAATATAACAAACAAATTAATAAAGAAATAAACTGAAGTATATATAATCATAAAAATCTACATACCAATATTAACTCGAAATGTGTGACCATCAACTTCAAGGGTGACTGGCAAGTAATTACCAGTGAATCTACTAAACTCTGACTCATTATGTTGCCTCAGTAGAGAGAGCAAATGGTTTACGTCATACTCAACAATAGTGACACTTGAAGTAAAAAATAGAACATGCATAAATAATGAAAATCAACAATATAGAATTAAATATACTAAAGTCTAAATAGATGTTTATATATATATATATACACACAGTAGAACCCAAGTATTTAATTACCTGAACGTTGTGAACTTTGAGCGTCAACTTGGGTAGATTCTTCTTGGGACCATACTTGGCTATGGTCTACAGTATTAAATATAGCAAAGTCTAAATAAATAAGCATATATTAATCAAAATAACATAAACCAAGCAATCAATTACCTGAATGCTGTGAAATCTGATCGACGCCTTGAATGTATTCTCCTTGGGAATGTAGTTGGTTTGGTCCTTTGACGTTGGTAGGGCCTTCTTGTGGTCTATCATGGTCGAGTTTGACTCGTTCACTAGTTGAAACATTCTTTCGACGTCTATATTACTCACATCTCCGTTCCCGATTAATAGATTGTTGTTCACCAGTCATTCGATGCCTTCTCTCTCGCTGACGCAGATGTTCGCATTCCTTATGCGTGGAAAGTTGTTCTTCACTCATCTTTTGGCATCTATCATGATTGAGTTGAACCTGGCCGCCAATTAAACCATTCTTTCGCCGCATATAGTATTCATGTTTTCGCTCTCGTTCAATAGATCGTTGTTCAGTAGTCATTTGTTGTCTTCTATCTCACCGACACAAATGTTCGCGTTTCTTATGCGCAGAAAGTTGTTCCTCAGTCATGTTTTGGCATCAATTTCTTTGTCTCAATCGTTGCCGATCCAAACGATCATGAATTCCGTTAAGTACCAATGAGTTCTCTTGGGCCAAGTTCTCCATTTGGAGTGCAAATGAGAATAAATGGTGGCGAGAAGAACATGCACAACCTGATCATTACATATATAATCAAACCAATCATAAAAAAAAAAAAAATTAAAAAAATACAAACACAACATAATGTAAACAATTACCAAAATGAGCACCTTAATCATAGAGTTTATTGGACCACTTAGAGTTTAATTTTAATAATCATAGAGTTTATTGAACCACTTAGATTAGAAGTCTGCATTTAGCTCTTGATAATATTCTCAGACTAAAGCGATATAAATGCCTGGAAGATTCATTGAAATTGAATTGGTCTACACTAGAGATATACAAGCATATGTATTATCTTATCAGAATTGATGACCAGGACCATCAGTTTGAACTGTATAATACCAATAAAATAAAAAATAAAACGGCCTCCCTTAATTAAGAAATAGGAGTAATCAAGGAAGCTGGTGTTTTCATAGTGATGGATACCATCTTGTTTTTCAAGCACTTCCACCACAATTATCATTATTCTATAAAGGCACTTGTGGTTTCACATGTATACAGTAGAAGAGAAGACAGTAGAAGAGAAAGCAGTGCATAAGAGCAATTCATTTTGGTCAATCTAGTGGTCACTAAGATAGATAAACAAATATGTCTTCACATACAATATAGTGTCTTCACTAAGATAGATAAACAAATTTGTGTTTTCTTAGTACTTAATTAAGTAACTTAAGTATTTCATGTTGAAGCTCATAATGTCACTATTAGATGTTTGCCTGCAGTACGTGATTAAGCCCATTCTAATTAAACCTCATGAAAACAACAAAACTCAAAACCCCAATCTAAATAAACCAAAAAGTTGAATATTCGAAAACTCAAAACCCCATTATAAACAATAATATTTACCTCAAGAGCAAGCTTGTATCTTCGAAATTTCTTTAACTGTAAGGTAGGTTTTAAACGAAGTGGGTTAAAGCATTCAATGGGTTTTGAGTGTGATGATGTCGGAGATGAGTTTGAGAGAAAGGGTGGGCGACCTCCAAACTTGGGAAGAGAGCGAAATGGAGAGACCGAGAGAGAGAGGTGATTAGAGAGAGACGAAAAATTGAGAAACGCTAGAAGTTTTGTTAAGTGAGGAAATTACAATTTTGCCCCTGTGACGGACACCAACGTGACACTAAATCACTATTCCTCAACCCCCACATTTTTCTAATATAGTAAGATTTTTAAGAATTTGGTGTTTACGTAGAAATTGGTCTCCATTAAAGATGTTCTTATGTCGGCTTTACCAAAAAAAAATGTGACTTTTATCGGGGTGGGTGCTAAAATGAGGCTTAGCTTGGGCTTGTATGGGCTTTTTGTACCATATATTTACTTGAGCTAAGCCCAAATTTCAAGCCACTTATAAGAGTATGGGCTTAAATTTCTTTATCTCTTTTCAGAGTTTGGACCGGGCGAAAGCCTGGTGTAAGCACTATAGCCTCTCGCTCCCTTTATGGCAACTAAATGGTGGGATCAATTGGAAAACAAATAGGGCTGTCAACGAAGCCGGACCTAGGTATATCAAGGCCTGGTCCGTCCAAGACAGGCCCGGCCTAAGTCTTTTCGGCTCAAGATTGATAGGGCGTAGCCCAAGTTCGAAATACACTAACTGATTTCTAAAAGTTTCTTTGCTGGTCATGGGAATTGACCGAGAACTTGGCCAACAAGCCACACATTCTATTTGTTCTAATTCCGTTTAACTTAAACTAATACTCATAAAGCTTAAAAACAAATAAAAAATACAACTACAAGTCTACAAGTCTAGAACTCTACAAGTATCAAAATGTCGGATCTAATCACTAACGGACCAACATAGGTATGTCCAGAACTGGCCTATTAAGACTATCAGGTCTAATTTTAAGTAAGTCCCATATTATCGGTTCGGATTCAATCGGGCTTCGGGCCTAGCCTGGCCCATTGACAGCCCTAAAAAACAGAGGAAAAAAAATAATATTTTTAAGAGACAAGTGAGAGAAGAGGTGTATTACAATAATAGATAGACAAAAGCATCGGCATTTGGCATGCAAAGGGCTTCAACTATCTTAAATTTTATTCACTATCGTTCAGTCTTGACGAATTTAATTATGGCTGTTATTGAAAAAAAAAAAAAAAGAAAAGAGATAGATAGAAGCATCCTTATTGTTGTGTACAAAAAATTCTCAACAAATTTCGTAACTGCTGTCGTGGGCAAATATCGTCAACCTGATATTCCAACCCGAATATCGTAACTAACTCGAAATATCAACATGATTGTCGGTATCTTGTGCATAAGTTTATGTATTACAGGAACAAGCGGGAAAAAGAATGAGAAAAATGAGAATGGACACGCGTCAGGACAGGATTGGGCACCACTATAGCTGGAAAACTATATAAAGCGATGATCAAGAGAAAGAAGGGGAAGGATTGAATTCATTACAAAAATATTTTTAAAATCAGAGCGAAACAGAGAGAGAGAGAGAGAGAGAGAGAGAGAGAGAGCTTTGTAACCACCATTAATGATGAATACAAAAGCTTGAGTTTCATTTTCAAACCTATTCAATTCATAACTGATCCAAGAAGAAGACACTTGATTACTACATTGGCGCCATCCGTGATTCAAAGACAAGAAAATATATTTATTTTCTTCTTTCATTGAAGATCGAATCCAAGGGTAGAAGTTTTGAGATACATAATAATTGGGTGTGTTCAAGAAGATTTTGTTAGATCAATGAAGTTGTTTAAGGAGGTATTCATTTTCTTGTCAAAATGCCTCCAAAGCGTGCTACAGCAAGTAAAACGATGATGGTTAATGAAGGGAGTATTTCTCAAGCAGCATCCAAAAATGAGGAACGAAGAACAAGGCGATCGGTAAATAGATTGATGGAAGAAGTAGATGAGATACATGGAGAAGAGGTATCTTTAAAAGCCTTGTTGAGAAGGTTGGAAGAATTGGAAAAGCATAACAAAGTTTTAATGGCTGAAAACAAAGCTGTGAGATAAGAGAATGAGAAACGTGCAGTAGATGCTATGTATGAGAAAGATGGCGAGGAGTCGAGTTCAGGCACTCCAGTGGTGAGAAAGAGTCATCTCGAGAAAGTGAGAAAAAGCCACATCAAAGAGGTGCAATCAGTAGCAAAATCGACACCAAAAGTGGTGCAAGAGGAAGAGGTAAAAACACCAATTACGAAGGAAATGGTGCAAAGGCAATTTAGGGACAAGCTCTTGGAAAAGGTATAAGCTTTGATTCGTAAATTGGCAGATGATGTAAATAGAAACCCATTGAAAAAGGAAGTAGAGAGGGTGCCATTACCTCCAAAATTCAAGAATCCAAAGTTCACCCAGTATGATGGGACCACTGACCACCCCATGAACCATCTCTTTACGGAACGGAGTATTGGGATTCTGTACTATGTCGATCTTTTTCTTCGAGCCTTAAAGGCAAAGCATTGAAATGGTTTAGTACAATACCTGAGGGGACCATTTCATGTTTTCATGAAATCGAAGAAAGATTCCTCACCAATTATAGGAATCAGAGGGTGAAGCCGAAACAGGTGTCAGTTCTATTCCAGCTAAAACAAGGGGAAAAGGAGTCTTTAAAGGATTTCTTGGTGAGATTCAAGGCCGAAACTCAATCAGTCGAGAGGCTTGATGAGTCTGAAATGACAGCTGTCATGGCTTTCCAAACAGGTGTGATACCTAGATCATATATGCACAAATATCTCTTGAGAAAAGAAGTTAAAAGTCTACAAGAGTTGTATGACAAAGCTGACAGAGATATTAGAGTGGAAGAAGGGATAAATGCAGCCACTGTGCAAACTGTATTGTAAGTGTCAAAGACAGGAAAGAGAGACAAAGATAATAGAGATCGACATGAAAGTCGAGACCCCTCGAGGTCAGATAACAAAAGACCTCAGGAGCATTATACAAATTGGGATAATCAACTACAACAAAGAAGGAAATATGAGAGGACACTGAAAGAAGAGCTAGATCCCAGTAATTTTATCGCCATCAATACCACATCGGAAGATATATTAAGGAGGGTCGCAAAAGAAATTTTCGTTACTTGGCCAAAATACACTCTCAGGGAGATGAAGGGCAAGCCTTATTGTTAATTCCATAAGATTGAGAACCATGAGACAAATATGTGCTTGCAGTTATTAAAAGAAATTAATGGACTAATGAAGGATGGGAAGTTTTGAGAATTCAGGGCTGATGTCAGACTCGCAGAAACAACAACAATACACGATAAACCCCCTTTGAGTAATAAATATGATCTACAAAGGGGAAATACCACAGAAGAAAATCGTGAGAGATAAAATAAGAAAGATTTCAACGGTAAAAGAAGTGCTCAAGGTCAATGTCGAGCCTGTTCTAATAAGTCAGAGTTTGGTATCGGCTAGTATCCCAGGAGCAATTATGTTCGTACCAGATGACTTGTCTAAGGTGATGTTGCCACATGATAATGCATTATTAATCACTTTGCGCATCTCTGGATATGATGTGCAAAAGATACTCATGGATTGTGGTAGTTCCGTAAATATTTTATTTTGAAAAGCATTCACAGGCAATGGTCTAGATGAGACTCATCTAAAGCCACCACAATTTAGTTTGTTTGGGTTTAATTGGTATTGGTACAAGAGAAAGTGAGTGTCATACGTTCATTGGTACAGAAATGTCTGCCACTATAATAAATGAGTTGATAGTCTTTTTGAAAGAGAATCATGATGTTTTTGCACAGTCAATGTCGGACCTCACCGATATCGACCCAGCTATCTATTCACACAAGCTTAATATGGAAGAAAATACAACTCCGGTCCATCAAAAGCATAGAAAGGTTAGACCAATGTACGAAGAAGCGGTGCAAGCCGGGATACAAAAAATGTTAAATAATGGCATAATTAGAGAAGTGAATCATTCTCAATGGGTGGCGAACATAGTAGTAGTGCCCAAGAAGAATGGTAAAGTTTGAATTTGCGTCGACTTTACCGATGTAAATAAGAAGTGTCCTAAATATCATTATCCGATGCCAAAGATAGATGAGTTTGTTGATCAAGCAGCTGGTTTTGAATTATTCAGTTTCTGCGATGGATATTCGGGATATTTTTAGATTCTAGTGGCTATCATAGATCAACTCAAAACGGTGTTTGTCATTAATGGAGGTATATGCTGTTTTATCATAATGTCATTTGGGTTGAAAAATGCGGAGCTACTTATCAAAGGTTAGTGGAGAAAATGTTTAAGAAGCTCATAAAACGAATTGTCGAGGTTTATATCGACGATATGGTTATAAAGTCCATGAAAGCTAAAGATCATGTGAAGGACCTCGATACTGTATTTCAAATATTGCGAGAATTTAACATGATGCTTAACCCAGAAAAGTGTACTTTCGGGGTCAATTTTGGAAAATTCTTGGGGTATAATGTTACCAAGCGAGGCATCGATGCTAATCCTGATCAGATACGAGCAATTCAACAATTGCCATCTCCAACAACTAGAAAATAGATACAAATGCTAACTGGAAGAATAGTTGCGCTCAACAGATTCATATCCAGAACCTCTGATCGATGCAAGCCGCTTTTCAAGTTGCTTAAAAAGAATACTAAATTATGTTGGAATGAAGAATGTGAAGAAGCATTTTCTGAATTAAAGAAATATCTACAAGAAATGCCGACGCTTACAAAGCCAGATGAAGGAGAAAGTTTGCTTCTCTATTTGGCTGTGTCAGAATTTGCTATAAGTTCGGTATTGGTAAAAGTTGAAAAGGGTGTTGAAAGATTGGTGTATTTTCAAAGCAAAACAATACTCGAGGCAGAGAAACGATATTCGACACTAGAGAAATATGCTTTGGTACTTTTATTATCATCTCAGGGGCTAAAGCTGTATTTTCAATCACACTATGTGATCGTTATGACGAATCTCCTATTAAAGCAGACTTTGGCGAAAACTGTCAAATCAGGAAGAATGTCGAAATGGATAGTACTAATAAACGAATATGGTGTTGAATACCAAAACCAAGTATCGGAGAAAAGTCAGGTACTGGCCGACTTCTTGGCTGATTTTCCATGTGGGGATGCTAGTTGGGGCATGAAAGAAGAGGAGTTCTCAACGTTGCAAGAGCCCGAGGATATTATCGATACAGATGATCCATGGGTTGGAACAAATGGTTGGAAACTATTTGTCGATAGATCATCTGGGAGTAAGGGATGTGGCATTGGGGTTGTATTGGTTACACCCGAAAATCAAAGGCTCAAAACAGCAGTAACGTTAGGATTCCATGCATCGAACAACGAGGCTGAGTACGAAGCATTAATCGTAGGATTCGAGATGGCCAAATCTCTTAAAATGAAAAAATTATCAATTTTTAGTGAGTCAATGCTCGTTGTTAGCCAGATTAATGGAGGATATTCGGCAAAATGTGATAATATGGTGGATTACTTAAGTTTTATAAAAACCAGGTTGAGGGACTTTAGTAAAATAAGGCTTCAACACCTCAATAAAAATGAAAACAGGCATGTAGACACCCTCACTTTTGTGGCAGCGATGCTAGAAAACACGTAGGGTCGCACTTTGCACATCGGTATCCAGGAGAGGCCAAGCATCGATGTCGACAAACCAGAGGTTATGGAAATCAACACACTGGGGTCGTCATGGATGGAAGCATATATATCATACTTATTTGAGGGTAAAGTACCTGAGGACAAAAATGAAGCTAGAATAATCAAGTCTGGAGTGCAAAGATATGTATTGATTGATAATGAGCTATATCGAAAGAATCCTGAAGGTCCGCATCTAAAATGTATATCACCTGAGGATGTACATTTAATCATTGCAGAACTCCACGAAGGAGAATGTTGAAACCATTCAGCTAGAAGATCATTAGCAAATAAAATAACGAGGCAAGGATATTTTTGGCCCCAAATGCGAAGAGATTGTCTTCGTTATGTTAAAAAGTGTATGCAATGCCAAATACATGGAAATGTTATACACGTTCCAGCTGAGGAGTTGCACTATGTATCGAACCCATGGCCCTTTGGCTATGGGGCATGCATATTGTCGGTCCTCTAACACCTGGAAGAGGTAAAAGACGATTCATGTTCGCAATCACAGACTATTTCACCAAGTGGGTAGAGGTCATAGCCTTACAACAGATAAAAGAGCAAGATGTGATAAATTTTCTTTTCGAAAGAGTAATATATCGATACGGGTTGCCATATGCCATTATATCAGATAACGGGCCACAGTTCGAGAGAAGAAAAGTAAAAGCTATTTTGGGATCATACAAGTTAAAACATTTCACATCTACGCCATATTATGCTCAGGGTAACGGGCAAACAGAAGCAACAAATAAAACCATTATAGATAATATAAAGAAAAAACTGGAAGACAAGAAAGGTCTCTGGGTGGATTAATTAAACAATGTTCTATGGGCTTATAGAACAACACCTCGAACTGCCACGAGTGAATCTCCTTTTACATTAGCTTATGACATGGAAGTAGTAACTCCATCAGAAATTGTGGTATCGACATCCAGAACCAAAGTTTTAATGAATGGCCAAAATAATGAAGTAATGGCAGTAGAAGTCCTAAATCTCGAGGAAACAAAAGATCAAGCAAGATTAAGGCTCGACACATACCATCGGCACCTCAGAAAAGCTTTCAACAAGAAAGTGAAGAGAACGACATTTTCAAGAAGGTGATTTTGTCTTGAAAATGGTTACTCAAGCAACTAAAGAGAAAGGATCTGGTAAACTAACAGCAAGCTGGGATGGGTCTTACATCATTTACAAAGTGGGAATCAATGGTGCTTACTACTTAAAAATGACTGAAGGCATAATATTACCAAAGCCTCAAAATGTAAGCAATTTGAAAGAATTTTATCAATAAAGAATATTTCTAAGTATCATGATGTATTTTTCAAAGTTATGCATTCAATAAAGAGATTGATAAGTTCAAAAGCAATATCCATACAAATATCGCAAATCCTTGTATCTCTAGAATTATATGTTGATAACAGGTCAAACAAAAAAAACCCTGGTGATCTGTAGATCCTTATCTCGATACCAGGTAAAAAAAACCCTGGTGATCTGTAGATCCTCATCTCAATACCAGGTCAAACAAAAACCTTGGTGATCTGTAAATCCTCATCTCGATACCAGGTCAAACAAAAATCCTGGTGATTTATAGATCCTCATCTCGATACTAGGTCAAAAAATCTAGTTCTTGACAGCAATGCCGAGTTCGGGTTAAAAAATCTAGTTTTTGGCAGCAATGTCAAGTTCGGGTAAAAAAAATCCAGTTCTTGGCAGAAATGTCGAGTTCGGGTAAAAAAATCCTGCTATTGGCAGAAATGTCAATATTAGGTAAAGATCGTGATGAAAATCCTGGTATGGGCAGAAATGTCGATATTAGGTCAAAATTGTGAAGAAAATCCTGGTGCATGTGGTGTCATTTGCTCGATACCAAGTCAAAGAAAAAGGAAGCGGACGCCTAAGGTATGTAACAATAAGGGATATTTTCTTTCTTATTTTTTGGTTCCAAATATGTTAGGGGAATAGTATCAAATTTCAAATTTGTTCTTTTTAAATAATTGCAAATGCCATTTGATAGAATTGCACTGAAAATTTTGTGTTTAAGCAAAAGTAGTGTGATAATAATTCATTAAAAAGGGACAACATAAGCAAAACAAGGTTGTTACACATCGAATGTAAAACTAAATAACATGAAGAAAAACATTAATCTTCATCTTCATCTTCATCATCATCCTCGTCTTCATCTTCATCCTCATCATCACCATCAGTCGAAGACTATCGTTACCTTTTTCATAACAATATGGGTCTCGAAACCATTTATCTTCATATTTTTTTTCTTCTTCGTCTTCTTCTATTTCTTCTTCTTCTTCTTCTTGATCTTCTTCATCATCTGAATACTCGGTGATAGGACAGTCTGACTAATGAAGCCAGTCTAGGAGAACCATGAAGACATCAAGAATAGTAAGAAAGTTTGAAACGAGAGACATTTTTTTTTGTTTAGGTTTGGTGTTTTCAGTAAGAGGATTACAAAAGATGGTTTAGAATCATGTAGGTGAAGGTCTTTTTATAGTAGTAAAAAATTATAAAAATGAGGAAAGTTAATGGTGTTTAGTAAGAAAACGAGGAAAGTTAATGGTGTTTAGCAAGAAAACGAGAAAAGTTAATGGTATTTAGAAAGAAAACGAGAAAAGTTTAATGGTGATTACCAAGAAAATGAGGAAAATTAATGAAAAAGTTAATGGTGTGCGGGATGGTTTAAGATTTAAATGATAGTTCACTAAAGTTTAATGGTGTTGTTTAATTCAGTGCATGTTGGGTTTTGAGCCAAATGGTTAAATTTATTTATTGTTGGTAATATGAGTTTTTTATATTGAATAAATGTTACAAGTTCATTATCAAATTTGTATTCAAGCAAGGTTACGAGTTCGTATCCTGGTATCGGTACCAGATCAAAGAAAAAATCCTGGTGATATATAGATCCTCATCTTCGATATCGATATATCAAAGACAACGGTATCAATACTGCTTTTAGTTGGAGTGGTATTGAAAGTCTAAATTCCTTTTCAAAATATTAATAAGTATCAATTGATACTGCTTTTAATTGGAGTGGTATCGAAAGTATAAATTCTTTTTCAAAATATTAATAAGTATCAATCGATACTGCTTTTAGTTGGAGTGGTATCGAAAGTATAAATTTTTTTCAAAATATTAATAAATATCAATCGATACTGTTTTTAATTAGAGAGGTATCGAAAGTATAAATTCTTTTTCAAAATATTAATAAGTATCAATCGATACTGCTTTTAATCGGAGTGGTATCGAAAGTCTAATTTCCTTTTCAAAATATTACTAAGTATCAATTGATACTGCTTTTAGTTGGAGTGGTATCGAAAGTCTAAATTCCTTTTCAAAATCTTACTAAGTATTAATCCATACTGCTTTTAATTGGAGTGGTATCGAAACTCTGGTTTTCTTTGCAAAATAATACTAAGTATCAATCGATACTGCTTTTAATTGGAGTGATATCAAAAGTCTAATTTTCTTTTCAAAATATTAATAAGTATCAATCGATACTGCTTTTAGTTAGAGTGGTATCGAAAGTCTAAATTCCTTTTCAAAATCATACTAAGTATCAATCGATACTGCTTTTAATTGGAGTGATATCAAAAGTCTAATTTTCTTTTCAAAATATTAATAAGTATCAATCGATACTGCTTTTAGTTAGAGTGGTATCGAAAGTCTAAATTCCTTTTCAAAATCATACTAAGTATCAATTGATACTGCTTTTAATTGGAGTGGTATCGAAAGTCTAATTTTTTTTCCAAAATATTACTAAATATCAATTGATACTGCTTTTAATTGGAGTAGTATCGAAACTCTAGTTTTCTTTTCAAAATATTACTAAGTATCAATCGATACTGCTTTTAGTTGGAGTGGTATCGAAAGTCTAAATTCCTTTTCAAAATCATACTAATTAAGTATCAATTGATACTGCTTTTAATTGGAGTGGTATCGAAAGTCTAATTTTCTTTTCAAAATATTACTAAGTATCAATTGATACTTCTTTTAATTGGAGTAGTATCGAAACTCTAGTTTTCTTTTCAAAATATTACTAAATATCAATTGATACTGCTTTTAATTGGAGTGGTATCGAAAGTCTAATTTTCTTTTCAAAATATTTCTAAGTATCAATTGATACTGCTTTTTAATTGGAGTGAAATTGAAACTCTAGTTTTCTTTTCAAAATATTACTAAGTATCAATTGATACTGCTTTTAATTGGAGTGGTATTGAAAGTCTAATTTTCTTTTCAAAATATTACTAAGTATCAATTGATACTGCCAGTGGCGGAGTCAGGAAATTAAGTGAGGGTGAGCCACCACAACCAAGCATACAATTTTTTTTTAAACTAACTAGCCTTGTGCACGTGGCAAGCCATGTTTTTTCAACACTTTTTTTATTATAATTTTTTTAGTGGTGCTAAGCCTACATGAGTTGACGAAATCACTTTTTTCTTCTTTTTTTTTTAAAAAAAACTTCAAACTTTGTCACCGTATTTGATGAAATCTACATAACTGCCACCATTTTGCCCACCATAAAAACAAATCACAAAGCTATGAAATTGCCACGCGAAAACCAAAAAATTAAGATTCTGCCACCGTGACAAAACAGAATCTACTGTTACTCACACTCCAAATTTTTTATATTGTTTAGATATTTCAAACCCAATCACAAAATTCATTATTTCTTTTAACTAATATTTCAACCACCATTTTTCTTGGTGACTTCGTTTTGAAGAGGATCTTATTTCAGCATTACTAACATCTTCTCGAAGTTCAAAGATTGGTTGAGTTAGCAATGATTTTTCTTTGATCAAATATTTTAATATAATTGTTTAAACAATACTTAAGTAGCAATTAATCAATGCAATCTATTACTTTAAATTTCAAGAGAAATAAAGCATTAAGTTTAAACCTACAAAATACCAAAAAAAAAACCCAATGGTTTAGAAAATTTACTTAAAACTTACCACAGCGTCCTCAAGAGAGTGAGAGACCGAGTCACCGAAAGAGAGAGTACGTGAGGGTTTTTTGGTTTTTTTTATTTATTTATATAAAATAAGAGAGAGAGAGAGAGAGTGCGTGAGGTTAATATTTGGGGTTTCTACTTTTAATTTGTTATTTTTGGGGAGAGAGAAAAAGTAAGGGTCAGTGGGCTCTTTTTTTGGCTGGGTTTGCTTTGCTTTTTTTTTTTTCTTTCCTATTTGCTTGTGTTTTTGTTACAAGGGAATAGTAAGTGACTGACCCAAATAGTTTTTTTTTTTTTTTTTTTTTTTTTTTTTTTTTTTTTTTTTTTTGTGGAAACTGGAAAGTGAGGGTGTGCCAGGGTACACCCTGGGCCCCCTGGCTCCGCCACTAGATACTGCATTTAATTGAAGTGGTATCGAAAGTCTAATTTTCTTTTCAAAATATTACTAAGTATCAATTGATACTATTTTTCAATAGAGTGGTATTGAAAATTAAAATTTTCTTTTTAGATATGTGTTTAAGTGTCAAAGGCTACTAACAGATATATTTTAAATATAAACAAACCAAAAGGAGAAAAAGAGATCTATTTCATATGTCGAAGAAAGTTTAAGAAAATAAGACAAAATATATAGCTCATTGTATCAATATTACAAGTTGGAGCAAATTTCAGCTCGTGGTGGAGTCTTTGGGCTGACTGAGAACATTACATCAGGCCTCGAGGGCTAAGTCAACATCAGCCAGCATGTCAATTCCTTCTAGAGTAAAGGGATCAAGCTGAAATAAGTCAAGAATGAGAGTTGGGGAAGCCACAGTCTCGATGGGTTTAATTGTGGCCACATCGTCATTATGGGTGTTTTCTCAGTCTCAATAGCCTCGGCTGCATTCGTATAAGCTATGACAACTTCTTTCTCAACATCGAGGGCAGCTTCAAAAGTATGATCACTTTCATCATCAAAATCAAGGTTATACTGAGTAAGAACATATGCAGGAAGGTATTGTTTGAAACTCTTCATAGTAAAAACACAATAATTCATGCATATTGTGATCAGCTTCAACCAGTTCGAGATTGACCTTTGCTATTTCGGCCACAAGTTCAACTTTTTCTTTCTCAAAATTTATTCTTTCTTGTTTGAGTTTCGCTTCCATATTGGAATAAGAGTGCCTCAGTCCATCAGTCAATATGGTATTCTCGTCAATAAATGTCTTCAGATTGGCATTCGCAGTTTGACGAGCGGTTTCGGAAGCATTGAGTTTGGTGATGGTGAGAGCATGGTTTTTCTTTTCTTCTTTAAAAGAGTATTGAAGTTGTTTTTTGTCTTTTTTCAATTTGTCATTATCTTCCCTAAGAAGGCGGAAGGAAGTCATATTGTTCTCAAACTAACTGACCACAGCAACTTTAGCTTGAAATCAAGAATACAACAAATGGATGCATTATAAATAATGAACAAACCGTTATAAGAGTAAGGCCAAAGGTATATACTTACTTTTCGAGAGAAGAGCACAAAATGTGAAATCGTTCAGTAATGGGAATTTCAGCCATCGCTGATCGATCTCGAGGAAGAATCATGTTCATAACTAGAGCTTCTCCGAGTCTAGGTGTCGGAGGATAAGAAAATAGAGAAGAAGATTTTAGAACCCTTTTCTTGTTACGAAGGATAAAATCAACCACAAAAACTTCAGATGAAGAAGAAGAACCATGAACAGTGGATGGAGCAGTGGGTTGAATAGTGGATGGAACAGCTGAAGATTTCGAGGGCACAAAGGCAGGTGCAGTAGTGGTGGTAGTTTTCGCAGTCTTAGATACCTTCATAGATGGAGATGTCATATCTGTGTACAATAATCAGTGATGATCAAACACATCTTTCAAAAGTGGATAATTATAGAAGTCTGGAACTTCTTGTTTAATTTTGGGAAAAATATCTTCAAACATATTAAAACCATTAATCATATAATCAAAATAACATCGAAGAGTGTTATCAGCCAATTCAGAAGAATCAAAAGTTTTTCTAATTCCTTATTCATAAGAACAAGGCCGTAATAAACATGGAGTAGCTTGGGAAGGTACTACAGTTTGGGGAGGTCAAGGATCTTGACCTCTAAGCAAATTACTCTTTAAGGTATATAAAGGAGCAACATAATTATCGATATCTTGTAAGTCGACATTCGAGGTTGGATTTCCATATTGATCAACACCAGTTCTACCAGTTATTTCTTCATCAGTGCCTTTCAGAAGCTCCATTACTCTAGTAGACTCTCCACGACCTCTTGAAGTCGCATGTTTTAGTACTGAAACAAGGGCACAAGGGTAGGCCAATCATAGAAAAGGTTCGACATGGAATGTCGAAATTTTGTTTCAAGAGATAGGGTCATAGATAACGTACCTCTAAGATTAAAAATATGGTGTACCAAGGAAGGAACAACGACAGAAGCAGATGACTCCCATTGACCAAATATAATGAGAGGATAGAGTGGACATCTAAAGTTACTATCTCGATTCACTCTTATGATACCCTGTCGGTTACTTCGTTTCTTAGGATAAAAATATCCACTAGGCTCATTTAAACCATTTTTGTTTTTTTCCGTACAATCGACAAAGGTATAGTGGGTCTGAATGTCGATAAGCCTGATTTTTTAGGATCTCTGCATATCAGGTTCAAGATGCGCATTATAATAGTTGCAAATGTACATCAATCTCCAAAAATTGTCTGTGCCTTGGCTAGGAGAGATGGTTAAATGGTTCAGTACCTCTCGATCGAGGTTAGTCAAAGGGAGTCGCAAACCAACAGCTAGTTACCCAACAGTGATGATGATTGACTGGGCATCACCACTTTGGCATTTGGTACATTTCCTACACCCAGCATAGTGTTGAAGAGTGACAGTATTAGGTTGCAGCTCTAACTAATGCTAAATTGGGTCTTTTCGGAAAATGAGGATTTAAACCATCATTCCATATGCTATTTTCTTCCATAATTTCACGCTCTGATTCTGAGGTCACAGTCTCGAAAGGATGGCATGCTAGGCCGTCAACAAAATACGTTAGGTGTCATGCTAGTTCATTAGTTTCAGTCCTTTGTGATGTCGAAATTAAGGAATAAGAGCTGGTTCTATCTTCAGACTCGATACCTTCGTTCGACATATCGGTATCACTAGAAACAATAATTTTTTTATTAGAATTATATCCTTCATCGATACTACTATCGCTATACTCAGTACAATTGTATAATATATTATTTATTATACATGTATCGAGTTTTCGTGGTGACAATGACGGTTTTCGAGGTGATAATGTGTCTCAAAAGCATACGTTCTTGACGTCAAAGCTAGGATCGTTTCGAGATTGTTCGCCTAAAATTAACAAAAGTTTTTCTCCTAGCCATACTAAAACAGATCAAAATATATAATTCAAAAATCTAGTTAGTATAGTGGTTGTACAGATAAAACATTCAAGTTTAAACCCTAACCCTAACCCTCGTAATTTAAGAAAAGAACAGATGCGATATTAAAGATGAACAGATAAAAGGAGAAGTGATTATGACAGAAATAAACATATTAAAGTTTTATTCTAACTAACCTATTTGCAGGAAAATCTGATGAAGAGGATAGCAAGTAATTCCAAATCGAAGCTTTTCAAGTTGTTAATGGTGGTGTGGTTTTGAATGTTTCAAGCTTTTTGCGAATAAGTGAAGAGAGAGAAAGTGAAGGCGAGTTTTTATATTTGATATTTTGATGGGACTTTTCTGTCCCAACAGTAATCGCTTGATAATTTGGTAACCGCTTGATAATTTGAATTTTGAATTTGAGTATTTCAGATTGAACTTTTGGTTTTTCCCAGTTGCTTCTCGAAACATTCAAATTTTCGATATTGAAATTTGAAAATTTCAAGAGGGGGCAATGTCGTGGGCAAATATTGTCAACCCGATATTCCAACCCGAATATCATAACTAACTCAAAATATCGACATAATTGTCGGTATTTTGTGCATAAGTTTATGTATTACATGAACAAGCGGAAAAAGGAAGGAAAAGAATGAGAATTGACACGTGTCAGGATAGGATTGGGCACCAATATAGCTGGAAGACTATATAAAGCGATGATCAAGAGAAATAAAGGGAAGGATTGAATTCATTACAGAAATATTTGTAAAACCAGAACGAAACAGAGAGAAATAACGACTTTGTAACCACCATTAATGATATTAATGATGAATACAAAAGCCAGAATTTCATTTCCAAACATATTCAATTCATAACTGTTTGATATAAGAAGAAATACTTGATTATTATAACTAACTGCCAAAATGAGGGTCTTCTATAGCCGAACACAATAATACAAAATTGGCACTACAAGCCACAGAGTGACAAGTTGCTTACTATTACAGTTTACATGAAAAAAATAAAACTTATTAGTGTCTGCAAGGAAGCTTTGACTAATGACTAAAAGGTACCTTGTTCGCCAAGTCACATTGGTATTATCAGTCAAAGAAGAGTCTTTACTTTGTTTTTTTGTCATACTTTCAAGTTTCAACAAACATTTTTTTTTGGTACCACTTTCATACGAAGAAATTTAACTTTTTGTTTTTTTGTCATACTTTCAAGTTTCAACAAACATTTTTTTTTGGTACCACTTTCATACGAAGAAATGCGCTTAACTTGGCTTTGATTGGCTGACTATTTCAGCTAGCAACTTTGGTTTTATCATTCAAAACTGGTATTTTGTCCCTAAAAACGGCATGAAGTTTATATTAGTTTTTATATATTTATTTATTATGTACTACTTTTGATCGCGCTACTTTTGGAAAATTTGTACTATGTAGCTAGATGCATAACGCCATGTGGTATATTGTGCAATTTAACTATATTTAAACATGTGAATCATTTTTTATTGGACCTAGACGCACAAATATTTTGATCCATATAAATGAGTATGCTTTGTAAGGTTGATTTTGGAACCTTTTTCATTCCATATAAACTGTTATACAGACATGCTTTGAATTTTATTTTATTTTCCATAAAGAAATGGTCCGCCTCTGTGAAGCCAGTGAGAGCAAATGTGAAATATGGTTTGTATGAATTGCACTAAGCGGCTGTTTGTCTGGTAAGATCACGGAAGTAGAAATTCGTTGACTAATTGGTGACATTTTGATGAGTATGGTCGGCTATACCGAAAAAATAAATAAAAATTATACATGGCTCGATAATTACCATAGAAAAAACACGTTTTGTTATCACGATTAGTTGTTTGTCCTGCCGGCATTTCCTAATTAAACTCGATTCGCTTTGTCCTATCTCCCTTAACTCCATTCTTCCTATAAAACTACATCAAGTCATCAACAAACTATCATTCCTATAAGTATAGTAGTATAGTACTCATCGTTCCTAAGTGGCCAAGTGTATCCAAAATTCAAAGTTTCAAAAGAAACTTGTAACCAAATTTTCATCCTTCTATTGATCAAAGTTGAGCACCATCATGGATATGTCATTAAGCTCAAGATTTAATGGTTCAAAACTACTCATACATCCTTCTCATCAATCACAAAGCATTCTTGAATCTAGAAAATCTATCACTGTTTCATGCAGAGCTACCATGTTAGCTAGAGAAAAACACAGTACAAACTACTATGAAGTTCTTTCTCTTCATGCTGATCAGAACGTGAGTGTAAGTGAAATAAAGAAGGCTTATAGAGCCAAGGCTCTTCAGTATCACCCTGATGTTTGTCACACTTCTGGGAGGGATGAATCTGTACGCATGTTCGTAGAGGTCCATAAGGCGTACCAGACCCTCTCAGATCCAATTACTAGAAAGAAGTACGACATTGAATTAATTAGTTTAAGCAAATATGAGACTGCACATAATCTTAAAGCAAGGGATGGTGTTTCAATGGGTGGGTGGGAAGACCAGTTATATGAACTGAAGCGGAGGTCTGATTATCGAATGGCAATGAAAGAAGAATCAAGGGGAAGTCTTCGAATGAGAGCTCAACAGAAATAATATAAAGCATGGAGGGTTTCCAATATCTTACTATATTAGAAAAATATGGGGCACGAGGAATAGTGTCACGTCTCGAATCTATCTTCTCTCGGTCTCTCACTTCGTCTCTCCCATTCTTTCTTCCAAATTTTTCGATTTGATGAAAATGTCTGCGTTGAAGCCTTATTTGGTAACTTATAATGCTGTCATTGATGCTTTTGGCAAAGGGAGTGTGGATTTTAGTTTAGCTGTGGAGATGATTTTTTATGAAATGGTAGCTAATGGTGTGCGGTCAGAAATTGGAGACTCAGCTCAAGCTCAAGGACTCCGAGATTGACTTTGTAAGGGTAAAGGCAGAGGAGTCTAACAAATAGATTAGGTTGCTGGAGAAGAGATTTTATCAGCATGCAACTCTGTCTGCTTTCAACAATCTTCATATTTTAGGTTTGAATCCCACTCATTTTCTCACAGTGATCAAAGGCATGTCATTAAATCAATTCAGAGTTTTGTTAAGTTAATGACCAGTGAGATACTGAGATGGAGGCCTCGGGGTGGAATACTGATGCTGGCAGACGGCAGCCAGTTCGATTGAATCTGATGTTGTTTATTCGAAACCAAAGCACCATTTTTTGTATTTGAGTCATTTGTTTGTCGAGAAATGTTCGATGGATTTCATTATCCCAAATTTTATATTCATAAGGAGTCTTTGCTGTTTGTAGTCGTGGTGGGTTGTGGGAGAAAGCGAAGAATTTGTTTAGTGAGTTAGTTAATAGAAGAATTGATCAAGATATATTCACTTAGGGCATCTCCAATGGGGGTGTAAAATTACATCTTCACCTAGGCTCCACGTAGGTGCCATTAGGATTTTACAACTCTAATTGTATACTATTGTATAGCCTATAAATATCCACACTCTATACTCCCAATGGAGAAGTGTAAAAAAAATTAGATTTTAAACTCGGTAACGTCCCTCTTTAATTTAAACTGGGAGTGACGTCCGAGTTAAAAAAATTACTTTAGAATTATAAATTGACATTACTTAAAGTGACGTCCGAATTTTTTTTTACTCAAACGTCTGTTCGAGTGTCGCCCGAGCTTTTTATTAGCTGATAGCGAGAGGGGAATTCCTCACCCTCTCTATTAACTAATACTCTATTACCTACAGTATAACACCCCCATTAGAAAGAGTTTTTTGACATTTTGGGTGTAAAATTTCCACTCTATACGGTTTACACCCCCCATTGGAGATGCCCTTACAATGCGTTATTGGCGTTTCTTGAACTCAAGGCTTTTATATTTTTTTCCGATTGATAGATTGCTAAATTTAATTCATATATTCCAGGTATTATCTCTTCATTTATTTATTTATCTAAATTGATAATTTTAAATTGATTTTTTAAATTGAAATATTTATTTTCATGTTTATTGATTTGTTTAGATGTTCAATTTATTTTTTGTCTAAGTAGAAAACCATTGCTTGACAGTGGAGATTGTGATGATGAAAAAATAATTCACTGATAGGTAGGTAGTAATAGTTTAGCTTTGGGTTTGTTGCAGCGGAATCGATTGGACTAGCTGCAAGTTTGCCAGAGGTATGGTTTTCCCCTTCGTTTATGTTAAAATCAAAATTATTTCAATTTATTGTTTTTCGAGTTTTGACCTCAGTACAAATAATCATGCAAAAGTGGCATTCGTTGTTTGTAGAATCTTTCACACATGATTACTATATTGCAAGGTATGCTTTTCTTACAATAATTTTTTCTTTATAAAACTGTTTACCCACTTGGATTGTTACAACTATTTGTCGTTAGTCATTGTAACTTGAGTTGGTCATCATTTTATTTTTGCACAAGTAAGAAGAGGAATTTCACAGAAAAACAAACAACGTGATCGCATAATTGAATTTCAAAGCGCCATGGATAGGGTTTTTGAATGCGTGGCTTTTCTGTTATGGTTTTGGTCATTATATTAAAAGTTTCATTGTTTCACTTCATAGATTGCATCAAGTAGATTGTCGTACATTAGTTTTTTGGGATAACTCTGCCTTTTGGATTAAATTGTTGATTCTCTATACTTAATTCCTATGTTCATGTATATAATTTGAACAAATTACTTCGAGATGACCACCATGCCTCATTTGGTTTTTCGATGGTTAGCCAAGGGGATTACAGTTTTTGGTTTATAGTCAAACACTGTTCTGAGTTGGTTTGTGTATTTTTAGGATGAACTACAACAAACAAATACATCAGCTGGATCTTATAGTATAGACTGCATCATTGACCTCTGTAAGTATGACACTCTGTCCGTGTAATATAAGTAGTACATAAACATCAATCTAATTGGGATGCTTTGCATTACACTAGCAAGAGCGCATGTGTGTTGCACATGAGATGTCATATTTTTCGCAACAAAATTGATGGATCACCTTTAAACTGAATGAAGCACTTGAAGTAATATAGATTTGTTTTTTCTCTTTTCTTTTTTTTTGTCATAGCTCTTTCCAAGCAGATGACCATCATAGCTCTTTCCAAGCAGAAAACCATGTCAGTACACGGCAGTAGTACGTGTGGACCCACTATTTGATATTTTCCTTGATTGAACTATGCCTTATGATGGTGTTGATTAACCAGGTTACATCTTATGTGACTAAAAAGAAGATTGGTATGACACTATGACCACCAAAAGCCAAAAGCATGACATCAAAAAAGTACCTTCTAGTTGTGATGATGAATGGTCTCGACAATTTTAAGGCAATCTAGCAAATATATAACTTGTGTGAATGACTTTTAGTAGAAGATGAAATATATTTTTTTAAGATAGAAGAAACACAAACAATAATTAACATTGATTGTGGTCTGAGATCGTATGTGATATAGAACAAAATATAACTATTTTAGAGCTCTGACTCCACTACTAAAAAATAGGTTTTTATCTCGATTATAAAATTAGCCTTATCTCGGTTCTACTGAGAAGAGAGATAATATGTCCTATAAATGAGATAATATGTCCCATAACTTAGGTACTAACTCTGAGTATAAATCTGTTATCTCGTCTCTTACTTAACCGAGATAAAATATATGGATTTTACCACTGGTGGTATGGAACTGATATAATAAGAAATTTCATTTATCTCACCATTGTGAAACTGATATAATAGGAAATTTCATTTATCTTACCATTGTAGAACTGATATAATAGGAAATTTAATTTATCTCACATTGAACTGATATAATTGATATTAAACCAAATATCTCGGCACTCAAATGATATAATTGTTATTATACCAAATATCTCGGAATAAATTTGGCAAAGAAAACAGAAATCCCAAAAAAATAAAAGTCCCAAAAAAATAGAAGTCCCGCTCTACAGTACTCTGCATCTCTCATGACTAGCATGAACTCACGATGGCAACTGCCGTTCTAATCCCGACTATCTCGCCTCTCCACTATCTCTTCGTGTATATTGCCCTCTCTTCACCTCTCGCACCAACTTAGAAACGATTTCCACTACCCATTTCAACTCCACAGATAGGTCGCAACTTCACCGTTTGCAAGACGGAGTGAAGCTGATGATCAAAGAATCAATCTCTCGCAGATGGATGAGGGGGTGACTGGAAAACCCGTCATCTCTGGCATCTCAATAAAGAAAGACCATCAGGCAGGTAACAATCTATTTATTTTTCAAGCTTCACGTATTTTTTGTATTGACTTACGTGATTAGTTGATAACTTTTCTTGTAATCCACTTTGTTTCTAGTGTATATACTTTGTCTGCTATTTAAATTGAATGTCTTTCAATGCTGAGACTCATTATTTCTTTTATCTGATATACCACTCAGACTTCTGCTGAAAATCTCAAGGTACTTTATTTGCAATATGCAAAGTTGGAGGAGGATTATGGTCTTCTTGGCGTGCAATGAAGGTCTATGATCAGGCTGCAAAGACTGTTCCCGATAATGAGAAGATGAGCATGTATGAAATTTACATTGCTCGTGCTGCTGAGATCTTTGGTGTCCCCAAAACAAGAGAGATCTATGAGGTAACGTCTATTCACTTCTACCTTATTTAGTTGATGTAAACATCTTCATGTATCTTCTTTGAATATTTTGCTAATATTCTGGATGTCTAAAAATGTAAACCAACTTCAATTTTTTCTTGGGCCTTGTCATGTAGGTACTTTGTGACACAAATTTCCTAGTTCCATAAAACAAGCCTGATAAATATTCATGAAATTTGTAAAGCATTGCCTTTCCTCATTCATATCATATTGTTGTGTTGGGATTTCGCCAATTGCCCAAGATTCAAAATAGCTCCGTCCCCCCAACAAACCTCTGTGGTAGTTTTCAACTTTTCATATTGCATTGGGCTTCGGCCCATGGCCGAAGCTCTCAGATATGTTGATCTGTTTCTTTATACGAAATCATGTTTGCTTCTTTCTTGCATGTGGCTAGTGCATTATGGTGTGGGTGTCAGACTTTTGCTATGACATTTTTCATCTTGCTAACTGCGACTAGTAGTGTTTTTTGTATTTCTTATAGCAAGCAATTGAATCTGGGCTACCGGATAAAGATGTTAAAGTTATGTGCATGAAGTATGCCAAACTGGAGAAGAGCTTGGGAGAGATTGATCGAGCTCGAGCAATATATAATTTCTCGCCTCAATATCTTTGATCCAAAGGTCGATGCTGATTTTTTGGACTAAGTGGCATGACTTTGAGGTGCAGGCATGGTAACGAGGACACATTTAGGAGATGCTCCGATGAAGCGCTAGCGGTGTCCGCTAGCTTCTGACCCGGTTTGTTTATACTCCATTTGGATCGTAACCTAAACAAAACAGAAATTTGCTACGATGATTTAATTGGTAAGCATATCCTTGTTAAGCGCGTCGGGCATAATAGATTCGATCTCATCGTAAAATAATAGGATCAGATTATCCACCATGGATGATAATGAACACTATTGGATGGTCCCAACTCCCATCCATCTTAATCCCTTTCTTTTTTATCCCATCACTAAAATACATTTCCGGCCGGCATAGTGAGTGAGTAAAATGGATGTTATGACAATCTTTCTCATGACACCTTTCTCCTTAATTGCTCCAGTTATATATTTAGGGTGGATCAGATCAACCATTATGTTCGATTCTGACTACATAGGTTTTAAAATCAGTGTAAAGGCATCTTCCTTGTCAGTATGTTGATTCCTGACTAACCTTCTTTTCCTCACTGTTTTCATCTTCTTGCGGACACATTTTTTTCTCCGGAGTATCGATGCAAAAAGACCGAAATTGAACACGGAAGAAACCGTGGACACTCAAGAAGCGTCTTTGGGGTTCCCAAAAGACGAAATGGCAGCTCTAGAAAGGCAATTTGCTCCAAAATCCAATAACACAGCATCCAAAGATGGCAGTAGAAAACTAGGGTTTGTGAGTGCTGGAGTGGAATCTCAAACGGGGGTGATATGAACACCGGATGGTGGAAGGAAAGTTACAGACAATGTTGAAGACATTGATTTGCTTGAAGGTAGTGATGGCGAGGACGATGACAAAATTGAAATTGCGCACAAAGATGTTCCTGCTGCGGTGTTTGGCGACTTGGTGAACAAGGTGGAAGAAAACAATAAGGATGGAGATGAAGAAACTTATAGTAAGCTTGGTGCCCTTGAAAGAATCAAGAGGCAGAGACAGGGTTAGTTCGTCTATAAGGCAACTGTTACTGCAAATTTTGGTCTTATCTTGCTGAACTACTTGGTCTCTGTCATTGATATGTTTGTATTTCATGCTTAAAGTATGTTTTCTCCTGTAAACAAGCTTCAAACACCTGGAACACTGTACTGAGTTGCATTACAAGTATATGTTAACTATTCATTTTCTTACTTCCTAACCACTAATTATTGATTAATCACTGGATGGTTGACGTTGTAGTTAGCAATTAGAATGCAGTAATCACATGAAAATGGTGTTTGAATATGAAGCATGTGAACATATTTTTGTTTCTGATTTTATATGAAGTATATTTTTCCATTTCTTAAATTAGCTTTGTGATCATAGGTGGGTATGCATCAAGTGGAGCCTCTGCCCAAAATGTCCAGTGCGATGAATACTTTATCAACACAACAGTGAGTCATATGTTCATACCCATCAGCATTTTGTCGTTGATTACTTATGCAATTTGGTGTCAGAATTTTTTCTTTTATTGTAGATTTATGTTGGAGGATTAGATCCAAGTGTCAGTCTTGAAGATCTCGGTGCACATTTTCTCGGTATGGAGAGACTACATCTGTGAGAATTCGGGTGGGAAAGGATTTGGGTTTGTCGAATTTGCCAACAGGTATGGGGAATTATGTCAGCATGTATAATGAAATGCAAATCGATCACTTGCCTATGGTTTAATTCTTCAGCTAACAAGTGATCTGCCATTTCTTCATTATTCTTACAGAAGTAATGCTGAGGAGGCATTGCTGAAGCTTCATACGACCGACATGAATACCTTATGTTTGGGAGCTGTGGATTCTCAAAAAAAAATTTAGTAGAAAATTTAGCAAGAACCATATGTAAGGAGGAAATTCAGTAGGAACCATCTGTCTCCTTTGCTGAACATATAGAGAAAGGTTAAAAAAATGTTTTATTATAGTTCGAAGAATAGTAGTTGATACAATATTTCAGTTTCTATAAATAAATGATTGATCACTAGTACTCTTTGAAAGTTAAGATCATGTTTGACATTGTTCTTTCTTATCATAATGAAATAAGTTCTCCAAAGAATTTGCTTATGTTGGGTTGCTTTTGTTAATTGGTGTTGATGTTTATGAATATGCAAAGGGAATGTGGTGGTTTGGGACAGATTTTTATTTGCTGGTTATTGTCATGAGCAATACCAGCAAAAAATGACAAAGGGCGAGATAAAAGGTTGTCCAACAATCTCCCTTTCCAAAAGAATTTATCACGGTTATTTTTTGATATTATCTCAGTTTCAATAAAAAAAAAATATCTCAGTTTTCTTCTATACTAATTGGTTTCAATCAACAATTTATCTCAATGTTATTCTATATAATATCGGTTTTATTTAGAAAATCGAGATAATATATTTAAATAAGATGTCAGACTTCTGAGATAATTTAGTAGCTTATTATCTCGGTTTTATAGAACTCTATTATCTTAGTGGATTTTACCTCGTTTTTTTTTCTAGAAAACCGAGGTAAAAACTCTAACATCTCACATTTTAGCTGAGCTTATAAGCCCTTTTTTTAGTAGTGCTCACTTTCATGATATTATTGTTGGTTTGAATCCACTTAATTAACTGTGAGGGAAGACCATTTTGGTTGGTACCTGGCAGTCTATATGATATGCTCAATATATTAAGTTTGGGTTTAGGTACTACTTTGCGAGATTTGCTATTAAAGCTTATTATTGTTTAGACATTCTATTAATACGATCATTTTGAATTGAAGTAGGCCCTTCCTCCTAGCCAATCTAAGATCTGTGTGTGTTCCATCTGGGTTCAATCGAGCAATTACCAGTAAAATGTTAACTATCTAATTCAACCTCTCTATACATGTTGCAGGTCGTTTGAAGTAATGCAATGTAGGCAATCAACATGCCGTCAAGTTATGATCTATATTTTCCGTGGTATCATGTTCTTCTCTCGATTTTATTTCAGTAATCATTATTCAATGCATGTCATTGAGAGTAAGGTGATCAACTTGAGGAAATGAGTAAGAGAAAAAGTTCATGGATAGTAAAAATGCAATTGCCTCATTCTAGGCATATGTTTCTTTCTTCTCCTCTTTTCATTCATTACCTCAGTTTGCTATATCCACATTTTTCCCTAGATAAAGTTTGGTAGGCAGGCCCGTAGTTGCACTAATCTTATACAAAGATTAAACTTACAATTTAAGCATTTCTTCTCTTTCAATTTGGTGCGAATACTGGTTACCCAATTTTTGATATGATGCACAATCACATACTTCATAATATTTTATTATTTCATTAATTATAGCTTTCCCAATTTTAATTTTTATTGTATTTGTATGAATTTTACGCATCCATTCATTAATATATGTATGTGTTTCTAAAAAAATTCTATGTTTGACCATATTCATTCACGTAGAAACTTAAGTAGAGATTTAACTGTTCAATATGATGATCATATTTGTTTTAAGATTCTATCTAGAATATAGAAGAATGCAGCCAAAACGGGTTAAAATAAATTTGGCGAGATTGCATAAAATGAGAACACCAGATGGGCTTAAGGTTGCCTTAGGCCTTGGATGGAGTTTTTCCATATGAGTAGGCAACTTCATTGAACTTATACGAGCAAAGTTATGGAAAATGGCTAAAATCCAGAATCCTCATAGATGTTATAGGCATTGTCATTTTTTATATTATAGGTACCAATTGGCTATGCTAGGATCTTCAATAACTTTGCTAGGGATTGTTTTTTATGATTCAGGAATCCTATTACCGATAAAGACTTCAAGATTGATTTACAAGGTTTTAGTTAATGAGAAATAGTTACCAACTCTGGGTTGCCGATTATTAGCAAATTGATTTTCATGCAATGAATTACTCTCTTGAAACACAATTATCTAATACATAGATTATTAGCAAATTGATTTTCATGCAATGAATTACTCTCTTGAAACACAATCATCTAATATATCAATGCATATATTTTTTTCATGCTCCCCAGCTCAACCAGTTTGCAATCTGTTACATAGGTACCCTAAGACAAGTGCTTGGGATATAATACAGGGGATGAATTTATGGAGTACCATATACAACATTGTCTACCTGTTTAGCTGGCCACATAGAAGTAGATTTGAGGCATTCTAGTTTTGTAGAGATTATCCAAAGGTAGCATGGGATAGGGCAAAACTGTATCTTTTTGACCATCATCCGATTTGGCTCCCATGCCAACACCACCATCACAACTACTCAGAAATTTGTGGGCATTTTGGTTTCTTCAGTGCTTGGTGGTAATTCCCTATCAGCAAAGCAGTAGAGTAGTGTCATAATGGTCTTCTTCGGCTTTCATACTGTTTCGACCCCCACCTACATGGCAAACGTTCATTGGTAGGGGTCTCCACTTTATTCATTTAATCGACAAGGCTAAGGCCCAATTTGCAATACCATGGATTGATGTATAGGGTCATTAACTCATGTGTCTAGGGTTGAACCCTAGTCACATGACTTGCCACTTACGTACATTAATTTATGTCCAAATTTGTTTCTTATTAAAGAGATAATCATCAATTAAGAGTCATGTTCAATTACAATTACTTAAGCTACAAGACATCTCTATTCTACACAAATAAATACCAAACTATTTTTCATAAGAACTACGTTCTTGAGACTTTATCTCATTGATAATTTGGGTACGTAGGCAACTGAAAGGTACAATCTCATTATTCTCTCGATTACCATCACTTTTCACGCTACCTTTCTATATAATTCATCTCTTTCATCACCACTTAGTATTCAGATCATATTTGATCGAAATATAATTGGCGCCGTCTGCGGTGCTTATTCAACACCCTCGATCATGTTTTGCAAAAGTTATGACGAATACTAGAAGAGCTCAAGGTCCTGATGCAATTACTGACGATCATTGCGAACATGATGTGCACAGTTAACTTGGCGATAACGGACTAATCCCTCCTACTCCTTTTCAACCACAAATTGCACGTGACCCTACTGTCGTTCTACCGATGTGCCAAATTATTCAGTGCGAAGTTATTGCCTCTGACGATTCTCTATCATCTGATGTAGATAATGTAAGTCAAATGTCTCACGAAGCACTTCTTAAAAAGTTCAAGTGTGTACGGAAACAAAACAATTACTACAAGCGTCGTCTGAAACGAACCATTCCTCTAAAAAATGATGTGAAATCTATCGCTCCAAAACATAACACATGCCAACAACATCATAGCGTGTGGGATCGTTTATGTGGTGAGGATGAGATTCTTGTTGTTCACAACATAGGTCATCCATGAGTTCTCGAAAATGGTGTTGTATCTGTCACACCACAACGTAACACATGCCAACAACATAGTTGCGTGTGGGATCATTTACGTGGTGATGATTAGATTCTCGTTGTTCGTAATGGTTACCTATGAGTTCAAGACAATAAATACGGACTTCACAATGGTTTTACGAATATAAGCAAAACATATCCATTTCATATTTGTCCATTGCGGTTTGATAATGTCGATGGTCGTCTCATATTCTTTATTAATAAGACTCTTATATCAGCTGAAATGAGACATTCTTGCATTGAGAAAATTGCATTGGCCTTGTTTCATGCTGCAAGACGTCTAAAGCTTATTTCCAAGAAGGAATAGTCAAAGTTTATACTAAATATTTGCTGCGCAAGTTTTTTCTTATTGATGATATTCCTATGTCGAACGCACTACTCGATGAGGAAAACGTCGATACCTAATTTCCATTACCTTCCGGGGTGATGACTTGAAATACTTATTGGATATATCAGCTGATTGCTAGATTTACACCGATAGTTCACATAATAAGTCTGGCATTGGTCTTGGTTTTGTCATCTTGAAGCTGAATGAAGACATAATTGAGAGGTCTCTATGTTTGGGTTTTGACGCTTCAAATAATATGGCTGAATACAACACTGTCATTTGCGGTATGCGCATAGCTCTTCAGCTGGGGGCGACTAAGTTACGATTAATTATTCTAAGTTAGTCGCTAGCCACTTTGAATGATAATATGCGGCTCGCGATGATAGAATGGTCGTTCATCTTGACTTAATTTAACGAATTGCGAAAATTTTGCATCTATCAGTATTGTGCAGTATCCACGTTCTGATGCAAGGCATCCTGATTATATCACATTCCTATCCATGGAAAATCAAGTTGTCGCTGTCAAGACAACACTGGATCAACAAATTATGCTGGCAGATGATCACAATGAGTTTGGCACTGATAATGTCTCGATATCTAACATAGCTACCAACGATGATCATGCAGCTGACAGTGCTCCGGAATTCCTGTTGACCACAAAGTTTGTGATTTTGTCAAACGTGATGCTTGGAAATATTGTCTTATCTTTACTAAGGACGATTTTTCACAGCTCTATTACAAAGGCACCAGTTTCAATCATCTCCTTCATTGTTTGAGCAGAACGAACGATTTACTAGACCTTGAAGATATTCATTCAGGACTATGTGAGCACCACTCCAGGGGGCGAAGCCTCGCTCACATAGCAATGACCAAATGATATTGGTGGCCATACATGCAACAGGATATTAAGCGTCTGTCCGAGAAGTGTGTGCCTTGTCAAAAACATGATGATATGGGTCAAACTTCCCGCGATGAAGCGACATCGAATCCATAACCATTGGTCATTTGTGAAATGGAGCCTTGACATTGTTGGTTTATTTCTGATAGCCCCTGGTAGTGTTTGTTTCTTGCTCGTCGCAACAAATTATTTTACTAAGTGAGCGGAATCCCAGATCCAGGCTTTAGACATTAAATATTTCTTTTGGCATGATATTATTTACCATTTTGGTATTCCAGCATCGTTGACTTCTGACAATGATAAATAATATGTTGTCAAAGAAATTTGACAATTTTGTTTTGACTTTAAGATTCGTCACAATTTCTCGTCACCATACTATCTTTTCTTCAATAGACAAGTTGAAAGAAAAAACAGACAAAACTTCGTTCGTTTGTTTTTAGTTCAGTAGTTTATTTCCCGTTATTATATTTGCACTTTTCAAGATTTGGTGATCAATAAAGAAGTATTTCTTTCACTTCAGTTCCAATGGTATAATTATGTTTCCATCGCAACCTTATTATCGTTACGACAAATCTGACGAAGTTACCACGTTTATCTTCGTCAGTCTAAATTTGAAAGCTTTTACACTCGCTTAGTTCGTTACTATCGCTATGACAAACTCTGACGAAGTTACCACATTTAGCTTCGTCAGTCTAAGTTTGAACATTTTTATGTTCTCTCGAGTTCGTTACTATCACTACAACAAAATCTGACGAAGTTACAATATTTAGCTTCGTCAGTCTAAGTTTGAACGCTTTTACGCTCGCTTAGTTTGTTACTTTCACTATGACAAAATCTGACGAAGTTACCACATTTAGCTTCGTCGCTCTACGTTTTAACACTTTTATGCTCGCTTAGTTCGTTACTTTCGCTACGACAAAATCTGATAAAGTTACCACATTTTGCTTCGTCACTCTAAGTTTGAATGCTTTTACAATTGTTTAGTACGTTACTATCATTACGACAAATATGACTAAGTTACCAACTTTAGCTTAGTCAGTCTAAGTTTGAACGCTTTTGCGCTCGCTTAGTTCGTTACTTTCGCTACGACAAAATCTGACAAAGTTACCACGTTTAGCTTCGTCAGTTTAAGTTTGAATGCTTTTACGCTCGCTTAGTACGTTACTATCACTACGACAAATCTGACTAAATTACCACGTTTAGCTTAGTCAATCTAAATTTGAACGCTTTTACACTCGCTTAGTTCGTTATTTTCCCTACGACAAAATCTGATGAAGTTACCACGTTTAGCTTCGTCAGGCTAAGTTTGAACGCTTTTATGCTCGCTTAGTTTGTTACTATCACTACGAAAAAATCTGACGAAGTTACCATGTTTAGCTTCGTTAGTCTAAGTTTGAACGCTTTTACGCTCGCTTAGTTCGTTACTTTCGTTACAAAAAATCTAATAAAGTTACCACGTTTAGCTTCGTTAGTCTAAGTTTGAACGCTTTTACGCTTGGTTAGTACAATACTATCGTTATGACAAATCTGACTGAGTTACCACGTTTAGCTTAGTCAGTCTAAGTTTGAACGCTTTTATGCTCGCTTAGTTTGTTACTTTCGCTACGACAAAATCTAACGAAGTTACCACGTTTAGCTTCGTCAGTCGAGATTTGAACCATTTTACAATCGCTTAGTTCATTACTATCACTATGACAAAATCTGACAAAGTTACCACGTTTAGCTTCGTCAGTTTAAGTTTGAACGCTTTTACATTTGCTTAGTACGTTACTATATATCGTTACGACATATCTGACTAAGTTACCACGTTTAGCTTAATCAGTCTAAGTTTGAACATTTTTACGCTCACTTAGTTCATTACTTTTGCTACGACAAAATCTGACGGAGTTACCACGTTTAGCTTCGTCAGTCTAAGTTTGAATGCTACCACATTTAGCTTCGTCAGTCTAAGTTTGAACGTTTTTACGCTCTCGCTTAGTACGTTACTATCGTTACGACAAATCTGACTAAGTTACCACATTTAGTTTAGTCAGTCTAAGTTTGAACGTTTTTACGCTCGCTTAGTACGTTACTATCGCTACGACAAAATCTGTCGAAGTTACCACGTTTAGCTTTGTCAGTCTAAGTTTGAACACTTTTTATGCTCGCTTAGTCTAATTTTGCCAACTTAAGTTAGCATTGGGGGCGTTTTTCTCTACATGGGGGCGTCTCGTTCTATTCCATTTCAACTACATAAATCAACAACACTAAGTTTTCCACAGGTATGTTCTCTCACACAATAACAATATTCAATACCAAAACCCATACTTTTTTTTTATTTTTCATCAACAGAATTTTTAGCTCTATGGTATTACATTCACACAATCACATAATCATTGGTTTGGGAAAATCCAATGTTCCGTACCAGTTTTTCGCATAGACAACTCGTACATATCTTTGTAATTTATCTTTTCACGTTCTAGTTGATCTCCCGTTTCTATTAAAGTCTCTGTCAATTGTCTTACGGTCGTTTGATTAAATCTTCATTTTCTTCTTCGAAATCAGCATTCGCTTCGCTTAGCACTTTCGGTTAACTATCTTCTGAATTCATTATTTTCTAAACATTGAGTCGGTCTTTCTGAACGAAACTTTTGTTAGTTTCTTTAATTCTTCTACGGCATTAATTGACACTTTTCTGCGCGAAACTTTTATCCGTCGACTTGTTATGAATATATTTTGCTCGTAATACCGTCATTTCTCCATGCGGCGAAAATTCGCATTACGTCAACTTTCTTAGCGAAAACTTTCTCCAGCTTCTTTATTTTTTCTACTGTATTATGCCGATCTTTCTAAGAGAAATTTTTCGAGCGAAATTTTTTGACAGCTTCATTATTTTTTTAAGGCATTAAGCCAATCTTTCTTAGCAAAACTTTTCGAGTTAAACTTTCTAATGGCTTTATTATTTTTTCTAAGGCATTAAGGCGATCTTTTTGAGTGAAACTTTCCATCAGCTTCATTATTTTTTCTAATGCATTGGGCCGATATTTCTGGGAGACACTTTTCGTCGGTTTTTCTGAGCGAAAATTTTCTCCGGCATCTTTATTTCTTTTATGGCATTGCGGCGCGATCACCCTGAACAAAACCTTTCTTCAGCTTCTTTATTTTTTCTAAGGCATTGAGATCTTTCCGCCCGAAACTTTTCATCAATATCTTTTGCTCGTAATTCCGCCGTTTCAACCTGCAATAAAAATACAAATCTTTTCGTCAGTCTTTCAGACTTAACCAAAATTTTAAAATAACTGATAACAAATACTATGGTTAGTTAGACTTACCCCCCCCCCCCCCCATTACTGGTTGCAATTAGTGTTACCCCAATTTTCAAAAATATTAGTGATACCCATTTGAGTGATCCAACGGTCAGATTTCTTCATCTGAAAAAAAAATCATCTCGTAACCGTTGGATCTTGCAATTGGGGGGGTATCACTAATATTTTTTAAAACCGGGGGTAACACTAATTGCAACTAGTAATGAGGGGGTAAGTCTAACTAACCCCAAATACTAACATACCTATTTCATGCTGTCGAAAATCATTAACACCCCTTTGTCATATTCTTCGAAAGTTTCCGTGTTTTGGTAACACTTAAAATATTTTTCGAGTTCATCCATTGCGTACGGTACGTTTTATTTATCCATTGCTCTCCGGCTAGCAGTCCCCATATCTGCCCCCACTTCATCTCGGTTATTCTATCCTACTTCCTTTTTAGGTTGCGACTCCATCGTTTTCACGTTTTCCGACGAATTCTTTTATTACTGACTTCTTTTTCAAACTTTCTTTCACTATATCGTTGGACGTTTACTACAATACCACAATTTTTTTAGAGACACTAACTTTCAAATCCGCGGATTGGGAGCGTATATTTTCCCCGATGATCCGGTCTTGCTACGTTAACATATTGTTGCACTGTTTCAAATTTCAAATCTCTTGCGCTTGTGTGTCCTGTACAAATAAAACTATTGTCATAAACAAACACATAACAAACTCTTTCCTGGCATGTACCTTAGTTGAAAGCTTAATGTTCACCATAATAATACTATAATACATACTTAATCACTTTACCGAACAGTGATGATCATTGCACTCTCTTGGGTGTATTCTCACCTCTTTAAGCTTTAGATGATAGACTCATACTCAAATCAATTAATTAACCGCCAAGAATCTAATGTACCTTTTTCAAGTTTGATATATTCAAGAATTCTGCTTTAGTTGTATCCGAATGACAAAACCAAATAAATTCAAACAAGTATTCAAGAATTCTGCTTTAGTTGTTTCCTTTATTCATCTGTGTCATCAACGTGATTTTTCAGTTTGTGTGCTTTTTTCAATTTTTTAGTTTAATACTTTAATTGGTATCCCTAGCCAATTTTTCGAGCCAATGTCATTGCAAGATTTATTTTCACCAGATAAACTTGATGAACGACCCTTTGATGTTAGCATGGCCTTAGAAAATTTTGATTGCTTTACTACCGGATCTAAGACCTTGTTTATACCAACATAAAAAATAGTACTAACCTTGTTCTTCATCTTCGCACTCGTTTCCCTTCAATCCCTTGTAACGCTAATGCTAACCGGTTCGAACTTTGACGATCGCATCGCCCTGTTATCTTTTTCACCTCTCAAATTCTATGTAAACCTCTCGCTTTCAATCGTACACTTTTCCTTACTTAAGTTTTTTCTTCTTTGCTACTGTTCATTCAGAAAGCACTAGTTACGTTCAATAGATTAATTATATCGTACATAAACATCTTCGCAATTCGCTCTAGTTTTGCTAGCATTACTTTTCCCAATCCATGTTTTATACTAAAATCCAAAGTCTTACCTAATTTGGATTGTACTCAATTCCAACTCTCCCAAATAAATTAATCAAAGTCCATTTCACATTATAACTCTTTTTACTTTTTAGACAATTCGGTCCCACTACAATTCTATTACCTTTAGCAAATGTGCTGAGATTGATCGATGACCATATTTCTTTCTTTCCATCATACCATGTTAATTTATCCACACCATTGGTACCACAATTATTTTCTATTCATTGCAATTATTCTTTATTTTTATTTTTAATTTTTTTGCTCCATTATGCACCATTATTAGCTAAACAAAATTAAGTTTATTTCATATTGGGTTCCCCAAATATTTTGGTTAGTTCACACTCTATCATGCGCCATTTATAGGAATTACATTTACACGTTTCTATTTTCGTTTGCGTTAACCCAACACCTTGCATTCATTACACCTTTTATATCTTTATTCAATTTTCTCTTCGACTTTTCTTTTCTCTTCTTTGCCATATGAACTTCGTTCCCATGCCAAAGAGGGGGCGGTGTTTCGACCCCCACCTATGTGGCAAACATTCATTGGTAAAGGTCTCTACTTTATTCGTTTAATCGACAAGGCTAAGGCCCAATTTGCAATACCATGGATTGATGTATAGGGCCATTAACTCATGTGTCTAGGGATGAACCCTAGTCACATGACTTGCCACTTACGTACATTAATTTATGTCCAGATTCGTTTCTTATTAAAGAGATAATCATCAATTAAGAGTCATGTTCAATTACAATTACTTGAGCTACAAGAAATCTCTACTCTACACAAATAAATAACAAACTATTTTTCATAAGAACTACGTTCTTGAGACTTGATCCCATCGATAATTTGGGTACGTAGGCAACCAAAAGGTAATTCTCTTGATCACCATCACTTTTCACGCTACTTTTCTACATAATTCATCTCTTTCATCACCACTTAGTATTCTGATCATATTTGGTCGAAACATATACCATATATATTTGAAGTGAAGAAAACTTCAGAAGAAAAAAAAAAATCCATGTAAGGAAGGATATTAATTCATCATACTTCTTTGTTTCTATTATTATAGATGGGTATGAGCCTTAAGGTTTAGTGTTCCCTTGAGTAGAGGAAAATGTAATTGGTCATTTATGTAAAATGAAGCAGTGTAAAGCATCGGTTCTCATTTCAGCAATGTCTCTTGGTTGTAAACACCAAAATATCATTTGATTTAAATTTAGGTTTGTAACAAGTAATACTATACTTTGATGCATAAAAGTAGACCTTCCATGTACTGAATATTCCTTTCAAAACCAGAATGAAAAACAAATCAGTACATGTTAATTAAACTACGTGATTTCACGTCTGTATTGCTAATATGTGCTGTAATGATCCAAATTTTTAGCAAAGGGTAATCTGGTCATTTTCGTGTTGGGTCAGTGCTTCTGAAGAAAAATTAACTGTCGATTGATCTTGGTGACGAGTATTGGTATATATTGTTGTGTAAGATAACTTTGGACTAATTTCGTTGAAACAAAGATATGGATTTTGAGCTTGTGTAATTGTAATTTTGAACCGACCAATTTCTTGATCATTGGCAGGGATTTAACGTTTATTATTGGGTCCTTGATGATTAGTTTAATATGGGATTTGACACTGATGGTTGTTTTATATTGGGGTTGTTACATTATATTGGGCTTTATCTTAATGTATTGGGCTTCTTTTTTTTTTTAATTGGGCTTACTTTGTTATATTATGCTTGTTATATTATTGGACCTGTCTAAGTATATTAATGGGCCCATTTATATTAATAGCTGTTGGACTCTTTCGAGAAAAAATTCGCTCCTAATCGCCTAGGAGCGAAAAGCCTTCTAAGCCATCTCCATCTCCATCTCCATCTCCATCGCACATCCACAATATCATTATTATTGATTAACTAGAGTTAATTAAAATCTAATCAAATATTCTCTCTCCAAAACATTCCACTTTTTTCTCCACAAAAGTTTCCTATATTTGTGTTTCCATAAAAAAAAATCTACAACAATAATATATGAAAATTGAATTTGCGATTCTCCTCCAAATATACTATTTGCATATTTTTCTCTCCCCTCCCATTATTCCCTCTTTAACTTTGGGCGGTAAAACCAAAAAAAAATGAAAGGAAAAATACTTATATAATTAAATGAAACGAATGCCATTAATTATGATAAAAACTCTTAAAATTTACCATTATTCTTAAAGAAACGTATATTGCATACGCAAATTGCAACTTTATTACAACCCCATAATAATGATGATAACAGCCAACACAAAAAAAAAATGACAAATTTTAAGCTTTAATTGAATGAAAGGAACCCCTTGAAAAATCTGCAACACAAAATTAAAAATTTGTAAAAAGCTTAGAATCCATTAGTTAAATGAGAAAGAATGGACTAAGTAGGGAGTTAGGTAGCGTACTTACAGTAACAGTTCCAAAGGCTTCACCGGATGGGTCTCCATGACGGTTGAGGCACATCATATTGTTCGTTTAAAAGGTTGAGCAATCCCTACAAGTACATTACATCATAACAACAATTTAACTTCATGTTTGAGTATTTACGAGACATATTAACCTAGTTCATTCCTATTTTCAAATTTAAGAGTACCACTGATTTGTTTATTGTAGTGAACCAAGTGATCAAAGTGAAGGAGAACATAGTTCATCCCTATATACCTGACTAGGTTGTGAATTCTCCACTTCCATTGTTGGCCAAACCATTGCTTGATGAGTTGTAGGTATGATTAATTGCTGCATAGTTTGAGGATATGGAGTCATGGGCATGCTTAAGGAGCCAACCATGGGATGATAAACACCTTGGTTATTAGAATTTGGTGGAAGCCCATAATGAGACTTGTGAAAATACGTGAGAGGAAGAAATGAAATAAATTATAAGCTGAACTTTTCGTATTACACAAACTAAGTTTCAAAGGTCTTATGATAAGTTACCTGAGTGTACCGTAATTCATCCCCCACAACATCTTGATCATGTTTACTTTGTTCATTCTCATCTAAATAAGACCAATAATTATTACATTAAAGACTAAAACTACATATATCACAATATGCATTAAAACGTGGCATTATATTTATATTGCTTTCTTACCAGGTTCCTTATGTTTTTGCTTGGTTTTGGAACTCTTCCTTTTCTTTTCTAAGGGACCCTTGGCTCTACCATATCCCTTAACCTTCTCTTTTCTTCATGGTGGATCGTTTACTTTCATAGCCTGTGGAACTTGGCACACATCACTGTTTCCGTTCATGTCATCTACAACCTGACCATGATCATTTTGCAAGCATATGTCTACTTTTCTTAGGCCTTGCATAAGTTCTTTCTTTCCTAACACACAAGACTCTGGGGTACTAGCAGCTTTGACAGCAAAAGCAAGGGCTATATGAATTAGTTCACTCTGCCCCATAGTCGAAGAGGATAATTGACAATCTGCTTGCACTGAATTTTCAAAGTCACCCAGAGCAACGCTAGATGTCGCATCTTTAGTCTACCTATGTAAATAATATTTCGACGGGAGAGTAGGCACTTGTTTATTCTGCAACACTTTAAGATCATGTGAGCACAAAATACCAGTAAATTCAAACATTTTGCAACTACAATGAATTGAATTATCCAAGGAGTTAAATGTAACACTGCGAACACGAAAATGGCAGCTATAAGATGAAATCTTATATTTTGATAGTGTTCCATCCTCCTCTATGGGTTGTTCAAAAATATTCAAACACTCGAGAACTTGTTCCTGGAAACGCTTGAAGATTGCTCTTGTAAACTTTTCACTTGCTTCCTTTTCAACCTTCCACCTTGATTTCAGTACTGGTTTTGTTTGTCTTGAAGCAAAATCTTCAGAAATCTCCTGCTCGCGCCTATCTAATACTGCTTCCCCATATTTAATAGCAAATTCATATAAAGGCGTAGTTTTTTTGAAATACTTCTTGAAGTAGCTATTCGTACTCTCACTTCTTTGGGGAGTTGTGATACTTGCACAAAAGTATTCCCGCCCATATACAAGTGCCCACTTTATTTTCAACTCAAATAAATTTAGTAGCCACTTATTTTCCTCCAAATTGTATTCCTTAAGCAATAGATCCCAACAAAGTTCAAATTCTTCCACTGTCTCATTATTGTATATACAATCCTTGAAGCTTGTCACAAAAGAAGGAAGCTCGTTAAAAACATGAGAAAGATGTTTACCGGCATTTAAATAAATGTACCACAAGCAAAGGCGATGGTTCGAATTTGGAAATACATATTCAATTGCATTTGCTATAGCTTGAGCTTGATCAGTGAAAATAGTTTTGGGATGCTTACTGTTCATTGCTTCCATAAATGCCTCGAATAACCATATAAACGACTCGGTAGTTTCATCTAAGAGTAATCCACAACCAAATAACACAGATTGCCCATGATGGTTAATTCCAACAAAAGAAGCATATGGTAAGTCATACCCATTTGTTATGTAGGTGGTGTCGAAACACATAACATCATCAAAGAAACTGAAGTCCAACCGTGACCTCGCGTCAGACCAAAAACAACATGATAGCTGGTCTTTCTCATTAGTTTTTGTCAAATAGAAAAAAGATGGGTTCTTAGTTTTCATGGCTCGGAAGTAGTTAACCAGATTTTGTGCATCTCCTTTCTTGTAAATTTTCCTACGATGTCTTTGTGTATAGTTATTGCAATCTATTTTGGTGAAATTAATGTTTTGGTATCCTCCGATTCTTTACGCATATATGAATGTATTTTTTATGCTCCTATTCCAGCTTCATACATACTACTAATAACACCACCACGAAAGCATCCATTTACTTTCCGTTGCGACCTCAACTTATGAACTTCAGAGTGTTTTGCAAGATCATGGTTATGCAATTCCTCAAATTTCATCAATTTATATTTTGCATCGTCTTGTAATTTAATTACAAAACATGCTTTACAACCAACTCGGGTTAAGGGTCAAGGTTTTTTCGGTGAACTCTCACGGGAATGCTTTCTACGAGTACCTTCCTTCAAGCAACATATTTCCCTTTGTAAAATTTTCTTATCTTTACGTGAAGCAGAAGTATTGTTTATCCTAATGCTAAACCCCTTGCGTCTAGCATATGCATTGTAAAAATCATAAGCTTCATTTGTTGATAAGAATAACATACCAACTTTCGGTTCCTCACCCCATAACAGCTCCATGTCATCGTCGTCTATTGTTTTGGGGTGATCGTCTACCTTCGACTCATCATCCTCACTTGAACTCGAGTCCAATATGAAAATGTGATCACTTGGATCTAATGAAACAAGTACAGACATGGTTAATTGTTTTGACCAAATATGATCAAAACACTAAGTGGTGACGAAAGAGACGAAAAACGTATAAAAGTAGTTAGAAAAGTGATGGTGATCGGGAGAATGATGTGACTGTACCTTGCGATTGCCTATATACCCAAATTATCGATGGGATCAAGTCTCAAGAACGTAGTTCTGTATGAAAAATAGTTTGGTATTTATATAGGTAGATTAAAGACTTCTTGTAGCTCAAGTAATCTTGTATCTTAAGTAATTGTGATTGAATATAACTCTTAACTGATAATTATCTCTTTGATAAGAAATGAATCTGGACATAAATTAACGTACATTAGTGGCAAGCCATGTGGCTAAGATTCAGCCTTAGACACATGAGTTAATGGGTTAAGGAAGTTAAATACTAATTAGAAATAGGAATCAGTGTTATCAAATTGGGCATTATCCCTGTTGATTAAACGAATAAAGTGGAGACTCCTACCAATGGACGTTTGCCACGTAGGTGGGGTTCGAAACACCACCCCCTTTTTGGCATACGAACAAAGTTCATATGGCAAAGAAGAGAAGACAAAATCAAGGAAAAAATGGAATAAGAAAAGAGTAAGCGGAATGTATAACAAAGTGTCGTGTGAACGTAAACAATAAGAAAATGGACAATCGAAAAAAATTCGTGAATTATCGAAAACGAAATAATGTCAAACTAACGTATACAAGACGCAATGTAGTTAAAAAATGGCTGAAAAATGCACAGAAAAAATAAAAGATGCACAAAAAAATTTCAAAAAGAAATTGATTGCCGAAAACTATACCAAATGCATTACTTAACAATATGAAACTTGATTTCGACGACGCGTGCCAGCGGAATAGCGATACTAGGATTAGACTGTTGAAATTAAACGTAGGGGTAGTTTAGTAATAATATTAATAAAAGGAAGTTAAATACTAATTAGACTCAAAATATTCGGATGAGATAAGAATGTGGAGTAGATAAGAATTAAGATTAGAGACGAAATTGGATTAGAAAAGAATCCCGCCAGCAATGGAAAACCATCTCGAAAACCCTATATAAGTGTTGGCACTTATCAAACAGATGTGGTCAAGACTCCCTGAAGTCGCAGAAAGCTTGTCGCCTCTAGAACGCTGTGTTTCGTCTTCGCGTGGACTAGCAGGTACGTTCTCTCACCATCAAACTCTGCTTATATATCAAGTGCGCCTGATGGTGACAAGTGTTGAAATATCACCACCAAATCATGTAAAAGAAAAGCTTCGACCCATTCTCCAATACTTTCATTTTCGTCGAGCTCCAATAATTCTCTAATCCTCTAGATGCATATATATATCAAGAGCTAATGAAGAACCACCAACAAATCCACACACTAACGTCCATTAATATTACTTTTTTTCTTCTAAAAGCTCATCATGGGTATTACGTCAAAGGTTCCAAGCTTCAGTATGTTATATCCACTTGTGAACAAGTTTGGAAATGGCTTCAACATTTTTACTCATCTTATATATCATCTCCTATTTATTGATCAATGTCTTTGTGACTTGATGACGTTTTTGGTCAGATCACTTCTTATGCATCTTTGGAATTTTGAATTGGTGTGTAGGAGTCACTGGCCCACCCTCACGGTTCATAATGTGGATTCTGCACTCCCGGTTTTGTCATGTCTACGTATGCATTACTGAGAGCCAATCAAACGCAACCTAGTGAAGAGCAGATTGAAGAATGCATTGTTGGAAATTTATGTAGGTGCACAGGTTACAGGCCGATTATTGATGCCTTTCGAGTTTTTGCCAAAACTGATGATGCCTTGTACACTAGTGTATCTTCGGAAATCCCTCCAGGAGGTGAGTTTATTTGCCCTTCCAGTGGCAAGCCATGCTCTTGCGGATCCAAGATTATGAATGACAACATAACTTCAAAGGAAAATACGACTTGCACAAATGGTCATGCTCCTGTTTCTTATAGTGAAGTTGATCAAAAAGCTCAAGCTCAAGGAACATGCTTTGGAAGTCTAATGAAGTTGGACCAATGTTTGCATGGCATCATATGGGCAAGAGGATTCAATGAAGAAGAGCAAGCAAGTGCTACAAGATACTGGACGAGCTAGGCCTCAAAAACCAATGGACCAGCTACGGATCTCAAACAACAACGAAAACAATATCAAAAAAGCTAGTCAGCGAGGCAGTATTGAAGCCAATCCTCAAGGCAATCTAAAAGTAAGTATCAAAAAAGCTATATATGTCCAAGTGTAACGCACATTGAAAATCATGATGTTAGATTTTCTTCTCTTATTGTTTTGTACACGATACTGAGCTAATGAAACTTATAGGTGGGATTGAGATATTTAATGTTGGGGCTAGACGAGGAGAACTATAGATCACCGGCAAAGTCAAGCACATTGAAAACGAACGTGCGTCGAATTAGAGAACAAATGGTCGAGATGACGGGAAAAAAATTTGAAAAAAGAAACGTGTAGAAAAAAAAGGTCCTTGTGCGCGAGCGAGAAAAATAAAAGAACCGGATTGTAAAGGAAAGAATGATAGAGAATGTCGGGGCTACTATTCGAAAAGCAATGGCTAAAAAAAATGTCGTTGGATGAGCTCGAAAAATATTTTAAACGGTGTCAATGATTTTCGATAGCATGAAACAGGTATGTTAGTATTTGTTATCAGTTATATTATAATTTTGGTTAAGTCTGAAAGACTGATGAAAATATTTGTATTTTTGTCGCAGGTTAAAACGGAGGTATTACGAGCAAAAGATACTGACGAAAAATGTTAAGCGGAAAGATCGCAATGCCTTAGAAAAAAATAAAAAAACTGAAGAAAGGTTTTGCTCAGGGTGTTCGGCCCAATGCCTTAGAAAAAATAATGAAGCTGATGAAAAGTTTTACTCGGAAAGTTCACTCAGAAAGATCGGCTGAATGCCTTAGAAAAAATAATAAAGCTGTCAGAAATTTGGACTCGGAAAGTTTCGCTCAGAAAGTTCGGCTTAATGCCTTAGAAAAAATAATGAAGCTGGAGAAAGTTTTCGCTAAGAAAGTTGACGTAATGCAAATTTTTGCCGCACGTAGAAACGACGGTATTAAAGAAGCTGACATAAGTTTCGTTGAGAAAGAGCAGCGCAATGTCTTAGAAAAAATAATGAATGCGGAAGATAGTTAACCGAAAGCGCTAAGCGAAGCGAATACAGATTTCGAAGAAGAAAACGAAGATTTAATCGAGCGACCGTAAGATAATTGACAGAGACAACTGATTAGGTAATTGTGTGAATGTAATGCCATAGAGCTAAAAATTCTTTTGATGAAAAATAAAAATAAAGTATGAATTTGCTATTGAATATTGTTGTTGTGTCAGAGAACATACCTACTGACAGTGTTGTTGATTTACGTAGTTGGAATGGAATAGAACGAGACGCCCCCATGTAGAGAAAAACGCCCCCAATACTAACTTAACTTGGCAAAATTAGACTAATCGAGCTTAAAAACGGAAAACTTAAACTGACGAAGCTAAACATTGTAACTTGGGCAGAAATTGTTGTAGCGATAGTAACGTACTAAGTGAGCGTAAAAGCATTCAAACTTAGTCTGACGAAGCTAAACGTTGTAACTTCGTCAGATTTTGTTGTAGCGATAGTAACGTACTAAGCGAGCGTAAAAGCGTTCAAACTTAAACTGACAAAGCTAAACATAGTAACTTCGTCAGATTTTATCGTAGCGATAGTAACGTACTAAGCAAACGTAAAAGCGTTCAAACTTAGTCTGACGAAGCTAAACGTGGTAACTTCGTCAAATTTTGTCATAGCGATAGTAACGAACTAAGTGAGCGTAAAAGCGTTCAAACTTAGACTAACGAAGCTAAACGTGGTAACTTCGTCAGATTTTTTTGTAGCGATAGTAACGAACTAAGCGAGCGTAAAAACGTTCAAACTTAGTCTGACGAAGCTAAACGTGGTAACCGTCAGATTTTGTTGTAGCGATAGTAACGTACTAAGCGAGCATAAAAGCGTTCAAACTTAGACTGACGAAGCTAAACGTGAGAACTTCGTCAAATTTTGTCATAGCGATAGTAACGTACTAAGCGAGCGTAAAAACGTTCAAACTTAGACTGACGAAGTTAAACATGGGAACTTCGTAAGATTTTGTCGTAGCGATAGTAACGTACTAAGCGAGCGTAAAAACGTTCAAACTTAGACTGACGAAGTTAAAAGTGGGAACTTCGTAAGATTTTGTTGTAGCGATAGTAACGCATTCGCTAAGCGGCGAAAAAGCGTTCAAACTTAGGCCCACGGTTAAACGGGTAACTTCGTCAGATTTTGTTGTAGCGATAATAACGAACTAAGCAAGCGTAAAAGTATTCAAACTTAGACTGACGAAGCTAAACGTGATAACTTCGTCAAATTTTGCTGTAGCGATAATAATAAACTAAGCGGGTAAAAGCGTTCAAACTTAAACTGACGAATCTAAACGTGGTAACTTCGTCAGATTTTGTCGTAGCGATAATAATATTGCGATAGAAACAAAATTATACCATTAGAACTGAAGTGAAAGAAATACTGTAGTGATCACCAAATCTTGAAAAATGCAAAGATAATACGGAAAAGAAACTATTGAATTGGAAACAGACTAACAAAGTTTTGTCTGATTTTTCGTTCAATTTGTCTATTTTGTCCCTCCCTTAGTAAAATAATTTGTTGCGACGAGAGCAAGAAACACACTATCGCCGGGGTCATCGAAAAATAAACCAACAATGTCAAGGCCCCATTTTGCAAATGACCAAGGTGTATAAATTGGATGACGCTTCGTCTCGGGAAGTTTGACCCATATCATATATCATATTTTTGACAAGGCACACACTTCTCGGACAAATGCTTAACATCCTTTGGCATGCATAGCCACCAATACCTTTGGGTCATTGCTATGTGAGCGAGACTTCGCCCCCGGGAGTGTTGTTCACATAGTCCTGAATGAATTTCTTCGAGGCCTAGTAAATCGTTTGTTCTACTCAAACAACAAATTATAGGATTGAGACTTGTGCCGCTGTGATAGAGTTTTTGGTCATCAAGAATTCCGGAGCATCGTCAGCTGCATGATCGTCGTCGGTAGATACTGAGACATTATCAATGCCAAGCTCGTTGGAATCATCTGACAGCATAAGTGGTTAATCCAGTGTTGTCGTGACAGTGACGATTTGATTTTCCATGGATAAGTATGCAATAGAATCAGGATGCCTTACATCATAACGCTGATACGATACAATACTGATAGATGCAAAATTTCATGTAATTCGTTGAATTAAGTCAAGATAAACGACGGTCTATCATCGCGAGCCGCCATATTATCATTCAAAGTGGCTAGCGACTAACTTAGAATAATTAATCGTAACTTAGTCGCCTAACCGAAGAGATGTCATTATACCGCAAATGACGATTAATCGTGCTTCGGCCATATTATTTGAAGCGTCAAAGCCCAAACGTAAAGACCTTCTCAATTATGTCTTTATTTAGCTTCAAGATGACAAAACCAATACTGGAGCCAATTGTATTATGCGAACTATTGGTGTAAATCTAGCAATCAGCTGATATATCCGATAAGTATTTCAAGTCATCACCCCCGGGAGGTAATGACAATTAGGGATCGACGTGTTCCTCATCAAGTAATGCGTTCAACTTAAGAATACCATCAATAAGAAAATCAGTCACTAGCGAAACCAAAGTTTGTCTCTTTTTAACTGTATGAGTGGCAGAGACAATATTGTAACTGCTTAGGTAACTTGTCCATTCTGTGACTCGATCCGTAAATATTGCGAAAAAACTTACACAGTGGATATTCGATTAGTAGAAACTTCGACTATTCCTTCCTTGAAAGAAGTTGAAGACGTCTAACAGTATGGAACAAGGCCAATGCAATTTTTTCACTGCAAGAATCCCTCCATTCAGCTGATATAAGAGTCTTACTAACAAATAATATGAGACGACAACATCATGTTCGCGATGATCGTCAGCAATTGCATCGGGACCTTGAGCTCTTCTAGTATTCGTCATAACTTTTATAGAACGTGATCGAGGGTGTTGAATAAGATCCCCACAAACGGCGCCAATTATGTTTTGACCAAATATGATCAAAACACTAAATGATGACGAAAGAGACAAAAAACGTATAAAATTAGTTAGAAAAGTGATGGTGATAGGGAGAATGATGAGACTGTACCTTGCGGTTGCCTACATACCCAAATTATCGATGGGATCAAGTCTCAAGAACGTAGTTCTATATGAAAAATAGTTTGGTATTTATATAGGTAGAGTAAAGACTTCTTGTAGCTCAAGTAATCTTGTATCTTAAGTAATTGTGATTGAATATAACTCTCAACTGATAATTATCTCTTTGATAAGAAACGAATTTGGACATAAATTAACGTACATTAATGGCAAACCATGTGGCTAAGGTTCAGCCTTAGACACATGAGTTAATGGGTCAATACATTAATCCATGGTATTGCAAATGGGGTTTTAGCCCTGTTGATTAAACAAATAAAGTGGAGGCTCCTACTAATGGACGTTTGCCACGTAGGTGGGGGTTGAAACATTAATCAAGTGCAGTTACATGGATTAAAAATAAACAAAACAAAACTAGAAATAAATAATGGAGGGGGTTGAGAAACTTTTCTTACCTGACATTAGTGATGCAAATAATTTTTTAACTACTCTCTCCAATGAAACAAGAATTTACTATTTTGTTTTGGGATTTCTTATCATAAATGTTGGTTTATTCATTCTATTATATAAGGATTTTTCTTTTCATTTTTTTTTAGGGGTTTTACCGCCCAAAACTAAAGAGGAGGGAGCGGAGGATAAAAATTGACTAATCGTATATTTGGAGGAGAATCGTGAATTCAATTTTCATATATTATTGTTGTAGATTTGTTTTTTATGGAAACACAAATATAGGAAACTTTTGTGGAGAAAAAAGTGGAATGTTTTGGAGAGAGAATATTTGATTAGATTGTAATTAATTATAGTTAATCAATAATAATGATATTGTGGATGTGCGATGGAGATGCGCTTAGGAGGCTTTTCGCTCCTAGGCGATTAGGAGCGAATTTTTTCTCGACTCTTTCCCCCGCATGGTGCTTATATATATAGGATAAGGACTAAAAAGAAAAGAGGGAAAAATGTTATGATTTCAACACCTCATGCTTGGGCTATGGGGGTGGTAGCAGCAGGTTATTTATTGAAACATTTCCCAACTAAGGGGGAAGGACACCTATTGCTTACGGGGAAAAAAGATGGGAGGGAAATAAGGGAGCTGGAATCAAGTTCTTGCATGGGAACGAATTCAATGCCTCAACATAGGGATTCCATACTCTTATTTTCCACTATAGGGTCTACTATAAGAGCTAACTTCATTTAACCATTCTAGTGATTTCTTTGAATATATATTAAGATGGTAGTGAAGTTTAGAATCAGGGGATGCTCGAGGTTCATTTAATTAGTTTTAGTACATATCTCAATTCTATGGCAATTTGGAGTGCGTAAAGCATATGATCAATTGTTTCAATTAAGTAGCGGTGAATAAAAATTGTAGAAAACACGAAACCAGCCAAGCTGAGAAATCATTGAGTGAAAGAAACCACCTAATACTGAAAACAATAGTTTTCGCTATATTTCATACAATTGCTTTTGGGGCAGCTACAGGCCATTGACAGACTATTACAGATCACGTGCGAAGTTGCAATAGGCTAAAAGCCAGGCCGCTACAGGTCGTACCAAGGCACTCTACAAGCCGCTCCGTGCCGTTACAGGCCATTTCCTCCACTTCAGGTCGTCTCCAGCAGTTACTAGCCACATGCCAAGCATACTGCTATTCTCTTATATATTTAATTAATTATCGTTTGATTTTTTCTCGCGTAACTATATATGTTAGTGAGAATAGTAATGAACTAATCTTCTTTTATTGGTATTGAGACTTTTGTTAGTTTGCTTGAGAATTCGGGTAAAATCTCGAATGAGTAAAAGTGAAGTGACATACCATGTAGAATACCGATTCAAGGTTGGGAATCGGTTGATTATTGGATGTTACATAATTAGAACATGAGTGAGGAACTCATACCGCCTTCCTCATCGAAAATAGCTTAATCTATTCCTATAGAAACACCTTATCAATAGGAGAACTACGATTAGCTTGATCCCTAAATGGGTAAGTAGGCAGCCACCTGACTCAGCTGCTTCCATAGGAAAGCCCCAATCCCTTGTAACAAGGGAATCGGTTATTCTATATATGTTGTTACTGTTTAATTTGGTTTTAACATATGATTCTACGTGTTAAGCATGATCTTAATCTCGTAGTACGTAATATCTAACAATAGTTATTAACGTTGATCGTTTAAGTGTTTTCTTAAATATTCATTAATTAATTAAGCACACGGGGGATTTTATAAGAAAAACGGTAAGCCAACCATTGTGATGTAACTGAAAGGTAAGTCATTAAGTAAATCTTGTCAGCTGTTAATAAATTTAATTCATATTGACTATTATATAATTGGCTAACCATCTAACGTTGCATGTTAGAGAGTGTTCCTGAGGGGACTAACACGCCCATATAAGACGAGAAAAGGCATAATGTGCTTGTTAAGAAAAATTTAAAGTGCAACACACTCGATTTACTCTGGCGGTTCTTTTTAGCTATTTCTTTTAGTTCTAAATGGATTATTTGCATTTAAGTTGTTTTGTAATAACTTAACTATTTCTTTATTTGTCATTAATTATGAATCCATATTAGAATGCATCAATTAATTAGAAATTATGAAGTTAAGTAGTGACGCTAAGTGTGAAAGACCGACCTATGGTAAGAGATCGGTTTCGAGTGTTACACGACGCGTGCATGATGCTAGTATATCTCTCCTTTAGTCGACTCAATCGAAGTACCGGGGAGCTGCGCTTATGTCCATTGCTAGAGGAGTAGGCTACCCGATGCAGATAGATGAGAGAACTCTTAATAGGGATTATGGGTATTATGCCCGTATACTGGTAGATGTTGATCTCTCGGAAGCAATACCGGATCAAATTTATGTCAAGACTAAGAGGGTGCAATTCTGGCAAACTGGGGAAGTTAGAAAGCTGCCCAAAATGTGCACACATTGCAAAATAGTTGGTCACCTGGTTACAGAATGCAAGAAGTTAAAACGTACAATGAACAAGGATAAAGAGGTGGTAACTGATTCCACTCCAGGAAAATTTGGCGAAGAAAACTCGAAAGAAAATAGGGAGAAAACAAAAGCAAGGTGAAACCAGCAGACAAGGTGAAGCAATCTGGTTACCTAAACCTATTGAACAACCAAAAGAAACTCAAGTTCAAAATAGATTCATAGGGCTAGAAGTTGAGGAAATTCATGATATGGATTCTATTGAAAACCATGGCGTGCAATGCCATTCCAATCTTCTCCTCCAGAAGATGTGAACCCAATTGTGAATCAGGCGATTGAAAAGATTGATCTGAAAAGATTAATCTAACACATGTGAGTCCAGTAATGGAGCAAGTTTTGGATCCTCAAGCTCCATATGTTGTGGCTGATACAGCAGCGACTGAACCCGAGGCCTCCCACGATGAGACTATCGTGTAGAAAGTGACTCTAGCTACTCTGGTTGATTCCCTAAATGTGGTTATGGTTACAGCAGCAACAACACCATTAACCTACCCAGTTGCGGTGATTCCAGTCTCTTTAGTTTCAAATGACCCTACACCTAACATAGTGCATAACTTCAAATCCCCTAATGAAGAGGTTGTGGGTTACAGGTGTCAACTAGCAAAGTTGGTAAAATATTTGGGTGATGATACTAGAGGTCTGGGTTCGAACCCCACCGTATCTATGAGTTACTAATCTCGTTTAAAAACAGGCTTGCCAATCCAAAAAAAAAAAGGGCTGTGGGTTTACAGGTCCTGAATGCTTATACAGTGAGTGAGACAGTTGTTTCCCCAGTGGCACAGGGGCCTTCACCCAACATAGTGTCTAACTTCATCTCTACAAATGAAGAGGTTATTGGAGCTCAGACCATGAATAGTTGATAACTAGACTCATATTCCTCATCGACATCAAGAGCAGAGTCTTCATTCTCCACATCGTGTGCCCAATCGAACCAATGTATTGAACGAAACCAACTTTCTGTCGAGGAGCGGTTAAGTGGGCAGACTTTGCCGATGATGAGGATTTATCGGAGGATGGTGATGAACCATGACAAACGATACCTAAGAAAAAATACAAGCCACAATGGATGTTGCAGGAGCACTATCCACTATCCACAAGGGCAAGGAAACCTCCAACACATAAGAAATGAATGTTCTTTTCTGGAAGCAAGTTCGCAGAATGAGAAGAACCTCGCTGAATAATTACTTAGAAGACATAATTCAGAAGTATAAGCATGACCTCATTGGATTGGGTGAACCACTTATTGCTCCCTCAGTGATGATTTTGTGTGGAGCAACGAAAGACCAACTCTTGTTACAAAATTGGAAAATCCGGATCAGTTATACTTAAGATTTCCCTAGAGTGTAGAAAGATCTCCTTTTGTTTCTTATGGTGGAAACCTATCTATGTAACTTTATATTTATATTAATATATTCATATTTTGTCTGCAAAAAAAAACAATCCCGGCATGGCCAAGCAAAATGGCTAATAATTCCATGTGCTTAATTGTTGAAACAACGTGGAATTATTCTCAAGATTAAAGATTTTATCCAAATTCATTGTTTTTAATTTGGTGAAATAATTTATGGCAAAATTACCTAAAAATGCAACATATTTTGTTGTTTTTTACAATTAATGCAACGTACTTTGAATTTATTCTTAAAAATGAACGAACTTTCATTTTTTTTTACAATTGATGCAACCTGTATGATTTCCGTTAAATCAAGTGCAAAATTGACGTTACCGTTTAACATCAAAGTACGTTGCATTTTTAGGTAATTTTGCTATAGTTTAATATTAATAAAGTCCAGTTTTAATATGTGACTAGTATTATACCTCCAAGTAATTTGAAATGTCTGGCGTGCATATTGCATCCCAGAAGTGCTAGAGCCACTCCATGCGTCCATGTAGTGTCTGTCTGTATGTGTTATCTGCAAATTTTAATGCGACGTTTGGGCATTTGGATGTGTTTTGTGCCAAAATCCTGATCATATAAACTTAGAAGTTTTGAAAACTTTTAGGGTTAGTTAGACTTACCCCCCTATTACTAGTTGTAATTAGTGTTACCCTCCCATTTTCAAAAATATTAGTGATACCCCCCCTCCCCCCTAATTTGAGTGATCCAATAGTCAGATTTCTTCAAAAAAAAAAAAAAAAAAAATCATCTCGTAACCGTTGGATCTTGCAATTGGAGGGTATCACTAATATTTTTGAAAAGGAGGGTAACACTAATTACAACTAGTAATGGGAGGTAAGTCTAACTAACTTTTACCCAAACTTTTAATTTATTTCATTTTATTTATATTTTAATTTTAATTTTAATTTTTTGATAATTGAAACCAGATTTCACAAACACCAAACACCTCAGTTAATTAAATCTAATCATTATCCAAAAAAAAAAAATCTAAGGCCATGGATTGTGCAGGGAATGGCAGTTCCCGTGCGTGACATGTCTGCACTACAGCACTAGTGCACAAGGAAGTGTACGTTACATAAAAACTAACTGAGCTAATAATCCAAAAAAACGGCCCCGCCAATACACAAAGCACTCAAAACTTTGAAAGTACGTATGCACCTTTAAAAAACCCAAGAAATGAGCAAGCACAGCGTGCACCTCATTTCAATCCTGTCTTCCACTCATGACTCACCTATATTTTTTGATACTTTTATATCTCATCCCAAATCCACTTTCAATTCTCAATCTTCCTCAACAAATTAATAATACAACAACAACTTCACAAAATTCCTCAAATAAATGACCAACGACCATTTGAACAAGGCTACATGCTTCTTCTCTTATTTAAGGTTCTTGGTTTCATTGGAGTTGGAACTGGGAAAATGGCAGCTTCTACAGTTTTAGTATGCTCTGGGTGGTTTTCAACTGGGAATCTGATTATCGCTCGCTCGAATAGCTGTTTAGCTCGAACAAGTTGTTTGAAGGAGCTTGGGATTCATTCTTAAGGTATTTCTAACTTCCTCAACAAGTTTTCTACCTTTAATTATTATTTCCTTGTTCAGTGGCATGCTTCAAGTTAATCTTCAGAGCGCCTAAGTTTTGTAGAGTGCTATGATGGACCTTGATTATTTACAGGCCAAAAACTTCTTGTGCGCATTGAAGACACTAAAACTTAATATTACAGTGGTTTGTGAAGTGCTATATTTGCCATACGGTAGGATTTGCATGACATTACTTCGTTCAAGAACTAAATCTGAAGCAGAGTTATGCATTTAGGATTCCATGGATGGCTTTCATATGAAATACTCTGATGGTTCTTCATATTGAAGTGATGCTTTCACACCAGGATTAATTAGACATTGAATTACTATGCTTGGTGAAAGCTTACTCTGCATCCCCAAGTAGGGCCAAAATAATTTCAGCAGGTTTAGTTGAGGTGTCTAGGTCTTTACCAATTCAACCATACAGTAATGCTGGTGAAAGACTAGTGCATCCAAGTTTCCACAGTACGAATTCGATTCCCCTGTACTGTTTCCATTTAGATACTAGTTATACGTCCAAATAAGAGCTTGGCCGCACTGCCAATCTACCATCAAAATAACATAGCAAGAGGGTAAAGATTACAGACTCCCGGATTCTGCAAGGCTATTATAGCCTTAATAAGATCTTAAATAAATCGACATAAATATAAAGATGAGCACACTGAAAATTGAAAATGAAACAATTACTCTTAGCCAACAAGATATTTAGCAAATTTACAGTTGAAGCTAAATTGGTGGATTTTTCATTGATAAACTTGAATGGATAATGTTCCAGGATAAACAGCATCTCCATTACCCTTTCTCTACACTTTCTTTAAATTTCAAAATGTGGAACTCCTTCGACCATGCAAGGGAACACGAAACAGAAAAATTATTTCAAATTCTCCTCTCCTTTTTCAACAAAATTGTCATGCAACTCCATCAACCAATATCTTCTCGTTATTTGTTTCTGAAAGAGGGAATGCATAGGAAATTGAACTTCTCATACATCATCTACTACTTTGGGCCTGCAGGTCAACACAGCATCTGCAACTCTGAGGAAGATTTTGTCAGCACCGATTAGGTCTGCAAACTTGGACGAATGTAGCTTGTCAATCACTGCTTGCCCAGGGTTGGCTAGGAGAATCTGCAATACAACATGGGTTTTATAAGGTATTCCCCGATCGACAACTAAACACATTAGTTAGTATATCCTTATATGTTATATGTATAATTGTCATAGCCTATTTATTTTCACATGAATGGTCTTAGCATTGGTTACCTCAACTTCTCTCTTTTTGAGGCTCCTATATAGCTCTTCCAATGCATGGATACCACTGGTGTCTATGTCGGTAACAGCTGCTAATGTATACAAATTGATGCGAATTAGTTAAACTTCTTTAGTACACCCAGACAAACGAGTCATAGAGTACAAGACCAAGTCCTGATACTTACGTGACATCTCTAAGATCAAGACATCAATTCTTGGTAGATCTTTTGCTTTGAGTTGTTCGTCCTCATCAGTCAACCACCGCAAAATTCTGCAAGGAAATGGTTTTAAAAGATATATATGTTTGCTATTGCTTGCTACACCTTGAAACAAGACAAATATTGTTTTCGAGCAAGAGTGGTCCTGATCTGTTTAATTTTCTTTAACTTCAGCTTCTTAAAATTTCTGGACCCCTTACTACGATGTTTCTATAACTTCTCACATCTAACTTTTATTTATCAGCCTTGGGGTTGTTCTCAAGGCAAAATTTAAAAAACCATGTCATAGGCAATATACATCTCGTCTCTGTTTTTTTCTTCTTCCAAGAACCATTTATGTCCATCCACTGTTTTAATTACAGCCTTGATGCACAAGTTTTAAAGAAAGAAATCAAATTGAATCAAGAAACAAACTGATAAAGAACAATTATACCTCTCCTTGACATAGTTGGAGTTGGAAAAGTAGATGGCAGAGTCAACTCTCACAATCAGAATGCCTGGAATCTTAGTTGCATCTGGATATTGCTCGATGTTCCTATAGACAGTTGTCATGGGAAGCTTCCTAGTACTGCAGTCCGAGGCCTTGTTACTTGTAGTAGGATCTTTGCAAAAGATATCGAGACCTGGAAAAAAAAGTCACCGAACATAAAATATTTTTCCCCAAGAAAATATCGGCTGATGTTTGAAAGGGTGTTTATGTTGAACTTCTTACCGCTATTAAAAGGCCAACCTCAACAGAAGCAAATATTACACCAAAGAAAGCTCCCATACAAGCAACAAAAATCAAATTTATCGATCTTCCATATGAGAATCACCGCATCATAGTCGATGAGGCCAATTCACGCAGTAATAATGATAGAAGCAAGAATGGCATTTGGGGTGTACTTGAAAAGAGGTGTGATGAGTTCCAGTGTCAAGATTACAATGCAGGACATCACAATGTTGGACACAGCAGTTTGACAGCCAGCCATGTAATTTACGGCTGAACGAGAGAAGGAACCTGAGAGAGAAATCAATCCACATGATCTACATCATTGTTATGCAGTTAGGTTTACTTCAAAAATTCATGCACGATGCATCCTTGTCATACATAGTGTTTGCTAGTAAGTTTCTCGTGCCAATATTTTCAATCAGATTATCATAATCATAGTTAGATTGTCTTTTGGAACAGCATTAGTATCTAAGTTTTGTTTCCAGATACCTAAAACGACTGCGGTATATCTGCATGAAATCACAAATCTTTACTGGAGTGTATTTTCTAAAATTTAAGGCACTTCCCTATCATGTTTCCACCTAGTGAATGCTAACCCGTCAATTTGACTTACATTAACAGCACGGAAAGGAATCCTATTCTATGTGTAAAGGGATTTATATTAGATTCTTGTCCAAGAGTATACGGATGTATAGGAGCTTGCTGTTATTATATTCTTAGTTCTTACCAGTAGCTACATAACAGGATGTCATTGAACCAATGACATTCATTGCTCCTAGTGCCACCATTTCTTTGTTGCCATCCAATGTATAGTCTTTCTTGGCTGCAAATGTTCTTCCAATTGCTACCGCTTCCTAACAAATATAAAACATTTTGGTTTAGAATTGGGGACACTTGAACCATTTTTTTTTTTCCTCAGAAAATTAAAAAATGGGTGTTAATTGTGTTTACCGTTAGTGCAATCATACCAGCCACAACACCAATCCTGAAACCTTTCAAGGCATATTCACCGCTGAAGTAAATCTCTTTTACTGATGGTGGGTTGATACCTTTTTCTATGTGTTTCACCTTCATCATAGACAGTGTCGTTAGTTTCCATCATGTTTTATTTCTTAGCACTTTGAAAAAATAAAAATAAGAAAAGCAAAACTTACAATTGCAACACCTTGTTTATCCGCACGGGTAATATACACAAAGAAAGTGGATACGATAACAGAGATCAAAGGTGCAATTGCAGGCACCCAAAAAAGTCTCCTACTCTTTTTTCCCTGCTCCTCATAGTATGTTAGAGTTGAGAAAGATTGCACAACAATGTGTCACAGTAGATGCAGGTCAGATAAGTTGGGATCCTTACTATGAACTTTGCAAATAGAAGAAAACACAAGAATGATGCTCCAATGAGTATGGTCTGCCAGTTCCACTGCATATGTGGTGAGGACTGAAATTCAGTAACTTGGAATAGAGCATTGTGTCTTAACCAGAAAGTCATGGCATTTATGTGGTATTACAAATAACAAAAGCACTCAGTTTGTAAGAGCTGCAGACTGTTTACCCCGTGGTGTGCTGAATGAAATATTGACTGCATAACTGAAATAATGTCAGTCTTCTTTGTAAACTTTTTTATTCCAAGAAAACCTTTAAGTTGCTGAAGAGCAATCGTTATGGCAGCCCCACCCATAAACCCAACAACCGCAGCATGGGAGAGGAAGTCAATTAAGAACCCTAATCTGAAACAAATTCAACTCATTGTCATAAATTCTTAATTGTAAAGAGCATCATCAACTAGAAAAATGGTTATACGAAGGAATAAATGCAAAAACAACAGATAAGACGAAAATATATAAAGAACAAGAACCAATGGTAATGAAATGAAAAAAAAAAAAAAAAAAAGGAAAAAATACACAGCATGAGAAACTACAATACAGGGCAGAATAGAAAAGTTACCTCAAGAAGCCAAGTGCTGCTTCAGTGATCCCCGCAAAGAAAGTTGCAGTAAATGCGAGTCGACGGTACTCTAGTGGGTATTTTTCAAAATCAATCTCATTCTGAAGCAAAGTCCCGAGCAGAAGAGACACCACAGCCACTGGTCCAATGGCGATATCTCTCGAACTTCCCATGAAAGCATATATGAGCGGTGGAACAAAGCTGGAATCTGTAATCCTCAGACAACAAAAGCAAAATTTCTGTCAGACTATGGTATATAATACGATGCTGTAAGATGTTGATCAAGAATAGTAACTCACATAGACCGTATTGTGGAGGCAAATTTGCAAGCTTTGCGTACCCAATGTCCTATTTAATACAGTAGAGAATATGTAGATTTTAGTTTAGGGCATGGGGAGGAATGGATCTCAATTGACTATTTTCTATTCTGAATTATATTATCTACCTGAGGAATGCAGAGACTTGCAATTGTGAGGCCTGCTATAAGATCTCCCTTAAATTTACTTAAGTTATAGTCTCGCCCCCACTCGAGAATAGGAAAGAGAGTCTGAGTCCAAGAATGAACTTTCTAGACCCTGGTTGGTGCTTGAAAGGACGTAATGGATCGTCTGAGAAGAAAGTTTCTTTTACTTGGCTCTTGAATTCCTTAAACAAATTCTGCTTTGCAGGCAATCCAACCTTGTGTATAAACGCTGCTTGGTCTGCATGGCGGTGAGAAGATGACATACTTCTAATATCGACCTCTTTCCTTTCAAGGTTTTCACCAGAAGGATGAGCCATTGGAATGTGTGATAGGTGCGGAGATGATCAAAGAATATTATACTTGCCTGTAGGAAACAAAAACACAATGTCCAAATCAGGAAAACAGCGACAATAACAACAACAACGACTGATGATTGAAATCGACTACTAAGGACAGACATAGTAACCTATATTCTTGCGAAGAAGCTCATTAAAGAAGAGTGAAGAAGCAGAATCTGTTCGAAGAGTATAGAGTCTGTTCTAACTTCCAACATCGACTGAGCTCTTTCTTATATAGATTCGACCATTTTCCAGGTCAAACTTATCAACTAAAGTAATACACCTTGCCCATGGCTATGAATTGTGAACCTAGATACTTAACTAGCTAAATACAAGAGTACCTACAAATTCAACAAACATAACAAATAAAAAGTTTGACTTCGATTATTCAATATCCAATGATTGTTCTAAGAAGTTTTGTGACATCTGTTCTGCTTGTGTGCCCAGAAATATAGTTCAAGGAAGGTGTTGACTTAAAAGTGTTGTTATGGCAATTGCTAGGAAAAACTTGATACATACATCCACACGGGCCACAGTTTTTACTTTTCCCTTTTCAAATTACTTTTAAAATAGATTTTAATGGAACGTTCAGAAAGAGCATCAACTGCCCTCTTTCTAAAAGGTGGTGATTCTACTGGTTGTGGCGACTTTAGAAATAACAACTCCGGTAAAGCGAGACGACTACTCTTCACCGCATAAGGCCATCAGAATACCATATTCAATGGTTGTGAGTAACTCAAGGAAAGTTTAGATTTTCTTGCATATTCTTATTGATAAAAAGGATGTCATTGTTTTTCAGTCTGTAAATTTGTCTGGCAAAACAACAATACGTACACCGCATTACTTTCTCAGTTGATTCGATAAAAAATGACAAACAAGAGAAGCCAAACAATAATTGTAATTTTCACAGTGAATAACTTATTAGTGAAGTTCAAGTTTTTACATTTGAGTTTTTATTATAAATTTGCTGTTGCTTTCTCAAGCACAATTTTTTTTTTCGATGGATATCTCAAGCACGATCAGTAAAGAACTTAAGATATATAAATATAAAAAATCCACAAGAACCTAATAAAAAACAATAACTAAGGAGACAAATCTATTTCTTAATTATACTTTAACTTGACCAAAAATAAAGTGTCATTAACAATTCTGAATTTGCCCAAAGAAATACAAAAACAATAGTCAGAACAACACTGGCTCTGCATTGAACCGAAGAGCCAATGTTACAAATTGAGGTAAACAACATAATGATTAATTGACTGCCAACCAAATATTAGCTATTGAAACGAAAATTTACTTCTTTATGCACCTGGGTATATCTGCTATGTAAGTAAAAGAGAATGAGCAAGAACAAAAAACCAAAAAGGGAATTACTCACCTCCTGTCTTTGTTCATTGTCCTTGATGTGGCCCACAAGCTTTACATGAACACCGTCAAATGTGCTCAGTCCTATGGAACCTACAGAAGGCTTTTCTAACTCAAAAATCACTTTTGAATCCTAGGAAAGATTTTGGGAAGAAGTTAAACAAAAAAAAAAATTAAAATAACTTAATATAGTAAGGACCAAAAAAAAGGTTAAAGACGAAAGTTAAATAAATTTAATGATCTCTTGTGGCGTTCCTTTTATGTCGATGGTCCTCGTGTTTCCCGAAATACTATAGTTAGACGTTGTATTAAAAGTTGAAAACTCGTCCAGGTTCAGTATTTTTTTTCTCTCTCTTTTCATTTTTACTCGCCCAGGTTCAATGAATGATAATTTGAATCCTTCTTATGATATTCTGTTGGCAAATTCATATAGCTTCTAAAAAGTTCTAACTAACACTTTGTACGGATCTTAACCAACATAAATTTCATCAACTGTCTGTGGAGTTCCATGAAGTTTTCAACTTTTTAACTGTTGGGCGCGAATCAAAGGCACGTAAGATTTCGACACTATTGCGTGAAAGTATCGACGTTTTGGATTATTGACTTCTTAGAAATTTGGAAGTTTAAAATTGAAGATTGTTAACTTTAGTACTTTAATGGATTGGGACTGGTTGCAGAATGGTGCTTAAAGAAGGTTAACGTGGCGAAAAATGTATCACATGTTGATTGTGAGGACACAATTAGTTCTCTAACTGATCCTTAAGATGAAGTGATGAACACAAGTCACAGAAGCTATTACTCATGCAAAGATGCGTGAAACCGTCTACTTCGTTTCAGTCTTTGAGAATGCCAGTGGTTCACTTGATACTCATACTCAAAATGCTAAAACATGTTCCTAGTGGACCGCTCGTTTTTCTTGATGTACATGATAATCAAAACAGGTTTTGAGTCTTTGATATGATAATGTACCCTTTCAGTCAGCTTGGATCGTAGAAATAAAGTTTATCCCAGTGACTTTATTTGTTTCTTAAATTTGGCACTAGTTGGTGGTTTGGTACTAGCTTTTTAATAATTACTTACAAATTCACATGGATAAATTTCCACATAGGTCTAATTTTCTGTTGACGTTACCACAACGCATAATATGAATGTGGTTAGCCGTGAATGTGCTTAGCTCAGACGAAATCTTTACTTTCTTAATCTGGTTCATTTTGGTCCCCCAAAACCGCGGAAGCCCCTTTCTTATCCTAAACCTATAGTATTATAATCTCTAATAGAAATATGCATTCTGCCATGACGAAACCAAAACATCAATAATTCCATCAGAAAAGAGAGGCTTGAAACGCACAAAGTCAGCTCCAAAGGAGTGAAAGGACTATTGGCACCGTTAATTTTTTAATCTTGCGACGATTTAAGTATCTTGTAGGTTTAATCATAAGACTAAACACACCATATAACCTTAATTAAGGTTAATTAATCAGTCCGTAATAACAGCCACATTCGTCCATTGACCTAGCATTGTTAGGATTGGAAGTTTGGTCCTTGTCGCTGTTAACTGTAAAGTTTTCAACGGGAGCACGTTTCAGGGACTTCCTTTCTGACTTTTGCTCCCACTTGTAGCGCTTGACTCTTTACAACCCTTCATTATCCTTGAGATGGATGGAAAGTTTGATGTGCTATCATTTAAGTGGACGCCCAGCTATTTGAGCTACCATTTAAGTGTGTCACAGCCTTTAAAATTGATCTTCGTGCCTTGATTTACACGCCAATATATGGATATTGTTCTATTTTGGGAAGACATTGCCGGAATGTTTCGAAAATGATGGATGTGGTCATGTACTGAACTGGCGTTCTTAACCATATGAACTTTAACTAATTTCATTTAAGATCCTTGTTTTTTAGTTTCTTATTGTTAGTTTTAGTGCTATACCGATCTATTTTTTAGACCCACTATTGCAACTTACTATTTGGATAACGTTGGTTTGCATTATAATATACACTGACGAACGCATATCCCTATGTAAATCAATATTTATGACTTTTGACACATCACAAGGTCCAAATAGTAGATCAAATAAGTGTGTCGGTCTAGTATTACTAGTTTTTCAGAGGTAGGATTGTAGGAAGATAGGAATATGTATTAATTAACTACTTGTCTACTTGCAAGTTGCAACATACTCTCTTTTAGTTCAAAGTTCAAACTACTTTTGGCTCAAATTTAAGTGTAAGTGTTTTTTTAAAGAAAGCATAGTGACATCAGACAATGAATGTGGTAAAAATGAGAAAGATCTGATCCCCTTAAGCATAGTGACATGGAGGTTTTGGGAGGTTTCACAAGTCATGTTTGAGTAGTATGGCATGACAATGGATATAAATCCAGCCCTACTACACGAATTTATTTCTTAGATCTATTATTGCGACTTACTAGCTATTTGGATAATGTTGGTTTGCAATGAAATACACACTTCATGTAAAACAATGGTTATCAATAGTAGGTTTGTTAAGTAGGTCAGATTGGTAGTCCTTAACATGCAAAAGAACTCTTCAAAATTGAAACCGCGAAGTCCTCATTAGCACCCAAAAGAACTCTTCAAAATTGAACTGAAAATGTATATAGCTTTTCGTGAATACAACTCTTAAGATATATTATACTGACGAGTGTATAAGTGTATTATCACCATAGTACAAAATGCCGCGATATATCGAGATATATCGCGATAAATATCGGTTTTGCAGCCAACCGGCACATGAAATCACTGATATATATCCTGGTAGGAGAAACTCAACTTATCGGGATGAAATCGTGGTAAATTGCGATATATCTGGATATAATCAAAATTACCGCGATACATTGGTTTCTACTAGATCGGTTCATCTTCTTCCTCCATTTCCTTCCTAAACCAACCATTTTTTTCAACTTCAACCATTTTTTTCCATTAAATAAACGCGACTAACAACTGTAGATCTTGGTTACTTCTATTGAATTGGTTACGACTACTTAGAAACTTGAAGAATCTAAAAGACTTATGTATGTAGAGTGTATCAATAATTTTGGTAGAAATTAAATGACTCGTAATAAGAGATGGAACCCGAAAAAGATTCGATTGTAGACATGGTTTCGGTGTAGTCAAAATAAGTTTTGATCCAAGTTTGTTGATACCTCATCGAGTAAGGCAAGGATGCTAATATGTTCTTATGGATGTCTTGAACTCTTAATTTGCAGGATCATAAATTCTTACAATATGCAAGGGTGATGCACAGTTGCACTTGCACACTATTGGTATATCATATCATAACTACTATTTGGGGATCTTGCATGTTATGTTACTGGATTGAGGGGAGCAACATATCTAGTGTATTTAAAATATAATTTTGAATCTTTGATATATGGAAATCAGACTAGGCATGTATAGAAAGTGTGTAATAATTTGACAATAGTGAAGGTCACCTCGGAAGACAACACCGTACTCTATCAGTTGAACTTAAAATGCATGATGTTTTTGCGGAAGTGTTAGTAGTGTTCTGCGACTTCATTACCCATTTAAGATCACATCCCCGACTTAGGAAGTGGCCTCTTTGGGGATACTTCAATGAACCATGTGGAAAATAAGAGAGCCTTTTACTGTCTATCTAATATATGTTCTTTTTCTTACTCTATTTCCTTTATTTTCTATGGTTGCTTTGTATTCAGAATTTTTTGATCGGTTCTTTGCATCCACTAGGATAAAAACAATAATATTAAGGGTCTGATATTACTTTGCATGCCTATAAGGATGATTATCCTAGTATGTGAAGATCTACCCTTGTTGCAGGTACTTGTTATGGTGTAGTGTATATCCACTACTGTAAAAGAACACATCTACGATCATAGGGGGACCAGTTCCTTGCTTGTGTCAGATTCATCCCACGGTTAATGGTTATTCGAAGCAGTTAGTAGGTGGAGTTATTGGTCCCTCTGAGGAGGTTGCCAGGTTGGAATAGCATGAGTCAGCAGGTTGGTTCTCTATCCTTAATATCAGGAGACAGATGGCTTTGGATCACCCATCAGGTTCATATGCTGCTACAAATCAAGGTTACAGTGTATGAGGCTCTGCCAAGCTCAAAATTCAGGAATGAGAGTTCGAGATTCGTTTAGCCGGGACACAGAAGCAAAGAAAGTCCGGTTTTGGTTACTAGTAAAGCCTTTTGAACCACAAATTTCAACGCACCACTAATATATCAATCTCCCCGTACCAATGATTTTTGTTGATAAATTCCGATATATATCTATAAATACCAAGATTCCAGACTTCCCACACCTCATTTTACCGACCTTGGACTTATGATATATACCAATATATCGGAAATTGGGATGTCCGATAAATTGCTTTGGCACGAAATTTTGTACTATGATTATCACTCTGTTAAAATTTTCATTTACTTATTATCTCTTGAATGTATAACTGTATACTATGAGCTCCTCTAAACTGAAGCATCAATTTTTTATAATCATTTTTTTTGCTTCCATATAAATAAATCAACCATCTTTGTTTTTTTGCACATAAGTAGAGATTTTATTAGAACTAGAAAAGAGTTGGAATTACGGAGAGGTGTGTTTGTTATATGCCATTAAAATTAGGAGTTACAAGCCAGACTAATTAAATCTGTAGTAGGTTCTCAAACGAACTCTCTGATAAAGCTTGGTCTGGTGTAGCGCTACATACAGAAACTACCCTGATTAAAAAAAATTGTTAACCCACATAATCAATCATCGAGTAGGTACAGCCAAGGCCCAAAATATCGATGTCGATCAATATATCGGTGTACCCAAAAACCGATATATATCAGATATATCGGATATATCCATTATTTTGGTGACCATTCCAAACTATTTAAAATATCAGAAATATCGGATATATCGGACATATAATATCAGAAATATCAGAAATATATTGGAAATATCGGATTTATATTAAAAAATAGTCAAAAAATCAACCGATATATATCGTAAATATCGGATATATCGATTATATCGGCGATATAAAATTTTATATCGGAATTTCCGATATATATCGAAAAAAAAAGGATTCTATATTCGGTAGATATATATCGGAAATATCGATGTCGGTGTATCAAAATACCAATATATATCGGCAATATATCGGATATATCGGCGATATTTTGGTCCATGGGTACAGCAGTACAAACGTAAAAAGAAGAGCAAGTACACCTGCCAACATCAGTCAGATTAATTGTTTAACCAGAAACATCTAATTGGCTATCCACATTTGTTGTTTAGTTTTCACGTTTTTTTCTTTCTTTTCTTGCTTTTCTTCTAAACAGTAGTAGGTAGTAATGCTATCCTGAATGTAGTGAAACCCGAAATCTCAATGCATAGCCAACCAATCACAAAAAAAAAAACAGTTTAGTCAACATTCAATTGACCCTAAGCATTTTGGCGAGATTCCTCATTTACTCACAAAACATTACTCACATATAGCCAAGTACCCAGCAGGCCAGCAGACTTTGGAGTCGCAAATGAAAATTTTCCTTCTTGTGGGGCGCTCCAAGTCCAAGACTTTTAGCTTACTTTTGAAAGAGTCAACACGAGTTTTCCGCAATGGGTCCCTGATAGCTTCTAGTTAGGACGTGAACCCTGGCCCGAGATGGTTAGCTCCAATTCTACTTGGGTCATCAGCCGCTGTGTAGCTTTCAATCATCATCGGTGTTATGTCATTGGTGATAGTGTCATAGTTCATGGCATGGTACAAAATATCAGAATATAGGTATTTATCAATATTCAATTTCTGGATATGTATCGTAGATATATTTTTCTCTTTGGGGATATTTGATATTGTTTCATATGTAAATATCGTAAATATATCCAAAATATCAACAAATATTGTGGATATTGTGGATATTTCTTGATATATCATGATACATTATTTATATTTATTTGAAATATAATGGTAAATATTAAATAAAACATAAAACTAGGTTTAAAACCCTAATTCCGGTCTTTATTAGCTTAAAACCCATTGACTTTATTAATTACACCTAAAGCCCACCCGATTTTTTGAAATGTGAAATAAAGGTTCCAACTTCGGTAAATTTCGAGTTTAAGTCTTTTCTTTGTGTTTCATTTATTCAAAATGCCCATTTTACCCTTTTCAAGTTTTTCCTCACAAACACCTCTCTTCTCAAAATATATCTTCATCACCACACTCCAACATACACTAGCTGTCGACCTTCGCATCTCCCACAATCAAAGTAATCACTTTGCCTCTCCATCTTCTTTTCTCCCCACTCTCTTTTTTTCCTCTAATCGTTCTAAAAAAATGAGTGTTTTTATTATTTATGATTTTGGGTTTCAAAATAACCTTTGAAATTTGGTATTGATTGACTTTTTGGATTTCATTACAAATGAAGCATTTTCCCTTTATGTAGATTAGTTTTATTGCATACTCTTGTGATTTCAAGCGGTTGCTATATATATATTGATTGTTTAATTTAATATCTGATTTTCTTTACTTTGAATTATTAATATTGTTACTACATACTTTGTAAAGTTATACGTTGAATATATTGTGTAATATTCTAATTGTGTTTTCAAGGTCATTTAACTCATATTGTTTTTGGCACTTGAAGAACAATGTTGGTTATGTTATACAGAAAGATAACAAATTGAGAAAATATGTTGTGAAGCTATTTTCTGATTGTGCTTATATAGCTTCTCATCATGAATTTTTGTCTTGTGCTGAAAAGTTGAAGAAACATGGCGGGTTTCCTGTGAAAAGGTTTTTGACAGATATTAGATTGGAAAATTGGGCAAATGCATACTTTCACAGTGCTAGATATGATAAGATACTTGTGCTCGACACTAACTGATCGAATGTTTCAATGAATGGTATGGATCACTAAAGAGCGCTTCCTGCCTATTATTCCTATGCTTTTTGGAATCATGGAAAAGATGATAAAAATGACTTGGAACATATTGGAGGAGTCTATGAAATGGGATTCCGTTTTATGTCCAAAAATGGAGATAGTACTGGTTAGTAAGGTTGAAGCTATAAGGACTTTGAGGGTGGTTAGATCAAATGAAAATCAGTTTCTAGTTCATAGCGACGTCATTCATTCAGTTGATTTAATGAATAGATCATTTACTTGTAACTATTAGCGTGTCGATAATTTCCCTTGCATACATGTTATCGCTTGTACTGGTAGTAAGGGTGATTCATTTTATAGCTACATTGATGAAGGATATACAAAGATCGCATTCAGGCAATGTTACTTACATTCTATCAAGCCGGTTTGAATGGTTCTATGCCAAGACATATGCTTGATTTTCCTACGGTTTATCCGTGTAGTCCCAAGATTGGTCCCGTAGACTCAAGAAGAAAAAATTGAAAGCACCGGTGTGATTCGTTAGTCGTGATCGGTTTTGATGTTCTCGGCAAACCATATTTTTTTTTTTATCTTAATTGAGATTTTTAAGTATGGTCTTGACATTTATTAATGAGAAATTGATACTCATTGTATTCTTTTTTATTGAATGTTAGATACTCATTTGAGATTATTAAGTTAGTCGTTTTTTTTCATTTGTTATAATGGAATTTATATCCCCGTGAAATTATTTGTGTTGCAATTGTAATTAAGAGTGCAACATTCATGTTGCGATCATAATTGATAGTGCAACATTCTAATTGTATTGCAACATTCATGTTGCGATCGTGATTGAGAGTGCAACATTCATGTTGTAGTTAAGTAATTGATAGTCTGAACATTCATGTTGTAGTAAGTAATTGATAGTCTGACATTTTAATTGAGAATGCAACATTCATGTTCGCGATCATAATCGAGAGTGAAACATTCTAATTGGCGATTGCAACATTCATGTTGCGATCGAAATTGAGAGAGTGTAACATTCTAATGAGAGAGTGTAACATTCATGTTGCGGTTGTAATTGAAGGTCAACATCCATATTGCGCGTGGGATGTTGTACAAGAACCATCGCGGAGACTTACTTTTGATGTAATGCATGAGACTTAATGCTAGAACTATGCGTGAGACTTAATGCTATATACACATATAAACGAATCTTGGTGGATTTGAACCACCATCCTCTTGGGATTCTTCTCCCAAGCGCTCTACCTTTTTGAGCTAAAGATCCATTCTTTTTATGTTAACTTCATCACGATAATACTTATAGTACATTTGAATCAAAAGTAATAAGTGCACTTTCTATTGTGTATAACCATTAAGTTCTTTAACATTCATATATGAGTACATGTAATCTCAATTATTTGATGTCAATGTAACGATCTGCAACATCCATGTTGCGTATGAGGTGACAATGAACATCCATGTTCGCGATGGTAATTAACAATGTAACATTCATGTTGCAATGGTTGTTGCGATGGTAATTGATGAAGTGCAATATTCATGTTCAGAAGATAGTTGACAATGGTTGTTCGCGGTAGTAATTGACTATGCAACATCCATGTTGTAATGATAATTGACAAATAATATCCATGTTGTAATATGAGTTGACTGTGGTTGTTGGAATGGTAATTGATTGTGCTACATCCATGTTGCAATGGTAATTGACATATAGTGTAACACCCATGTTGCAGTAGGAGTTTACAATTGAAAACAACATGTAAAATCAAACAACAAGCATCAACATTTAAGCTTCATGTTCATTTAAGCAAAAAGCAAGTTCATTAAACCAAAACACAAAATACAACTAAAATTAAATATATATATATATATATATATATATATATAATATATATGGAAATTTTAAATTTAGTTTCTCACTTTTGTAATAGTTGGTTGTTTTTTGTTTCGAGTAGATATCGGTTTTTAATGTACAAAATCGGTGGAATCCCCATTAATTTCAAATTTCAAATTTCCATGTTACACTTTTCATACTTTCAGTTTAATTTGGAGGAACTAGGATTTGTTTTTTTGTTTTCAAACTATTTAGATTTCTGTTTGGGGAAGATGGGGTGAGGGACAAATTTGTAATATTATCAAAAAATTGACTGGGTGGGCTTTTAACATAATTACAAAAGTCTATGTCTTTTATCCGAAATTAAATTAGAATGGTGGGCTTCAGGCCCAATCTCTCTAAATAAAATTGTTATATACACAAAATATCTCCAAATATCGTAAAATATCACAAAATATCTTCAAATATCACTAATACTTGCAGTCGTATATATCTCTGAATATATCGTGACATTTATATATCTTTCTCTGAAATCTGAATAGATATCCCTAAATATTACGATATATCGGGATATTTTGTACTATGGTTAATAGTAGTTGGTACCGGTCCGTATAGCTAGCTATTCTTTTTTTTTTTTTTTCGGTAAACATAGCTAGCTATTCATTCTTTTGCATAACTGGGCTTTGTAAATCCAATGTTAGAAACTAATTTAAAGTTTGAAACAGTAATCTCTTAAGCCAAAATATAAAATATGGGACCCAAGAAATCTAGGATGGTACCTTGTGCCTAGAGGAGGTTCCTCCCGAGAAAGTAGACTTGGATTATTTGGCGAGGTATCCTTTGTTCTTCCTTGAATTGATGTTTCGGAAGTGGAACTGGGATATGTGATCGGACTATTGGTCTTAACCAGCCCAACCGCCCTCTGTTCAATTTTCCAAAACGCCATCTATCTTACGTTTTCCCAGGGCGTTAGGTTTCTCACAACTGCTTCAAAACCTTCAATTTATAATAATTAGTATCTCTAAGGCAATTTGTTTCTTTGATCACGTCTTTCTGTTAAACTCTAGTAAACCAATATCAACACTTACTCGAGTCTCAGCAGCCATCTACAAGAAACGAAGTTTTATACACTTAGTTCAATTGTTCTTGTGGTATAGTCAAATGCATATTACAGTTAAATGCGAGCTTGATTCATGACATTAAGATACTTTTAGAGTCGTAGCCACAACGATGAGAGCAGAAGAAGTTGAAAAAAATAGAGAAAAACAGGAAGCTACTACGGTAAAACTGGCATATATTTTTTATTTTTGGTATCCACTACGGGCACTTTCCATTTTGTGTTGGGCAGACTCCCAAAAAAAAATTATTACAAATTTGTCATTGCTATCTAAAAAACATGATTTGTGCTAGGCACCTTCCTAACTAGGGCTGTCAATAGGTTTCGATAACCCCGATAACCGATCCAAACCAAACCGATAACAAACGGCTTGGATTTTGATAATTTAGTTTGCCCTCTACCGACCTGAATCCAAACCGATATAAACCCGAACCGATAAGATAGCATTTTAGTAATATTTATAATTAATTTTGTATATGTTTATTAATTGTGTGATTAAAATTAATTAATTTAATTTAAAATTTAATTGATTTTATAGTTTTCGATTCGGGTTGGTTCGCAATATATCTTATCAATTCGGTTCGATTTCGGATTAAACATAATATTATCGCTTCGGTTTGGTTTCGGGTTCCCAATTTTCTTATCGGTTCGGGTTCGAATTTTTCAAAACCCGACCCAAACCGATCCATTGACAGCCCTATCCCGAATTGTATCAATGATATCCACCCCCACCCCTCTTTTTCTCTCAAAACTCTTTTAAGTCAACAAGCTCAATTTTCTTTTCATATCTTAATCAAACTCCTAAAATGGTAGACAATTAAGTGACAATTTATATCTTAACTCAACAAGCATTGCAAAGTGACTGTAATAGATCACTTGAAAATATCAGTTATCTTGTTTAAAATTAATAGCGCAATAAGAAATAGATATCAAATGTTAATGAGGGAGATGAAAATGAACTAAGGGAGATGAAAATGAGGAAAAAAAGGTGAAGAAAGTGACTAAGAAGAAAAAGGAATACTGAACCGGTTAATTTTTGGTTCATTTGGTTTGGGCTTTTCTAGTAGGGGGTGCTTTAGGCCTGGGGTTGTGCCCAACACAATTGCAGACCCCGTTTTTTTTTTTGGGTCTACCCAACACAATATGGGGTCTGTCAAAAACAGGACCCTTATTTTTTTGAGCAGAAAAAACTATGAAAAAAATAAAAATAAATAAATATATATAGTATATATATATATATACAAGATATTCTTGGTTCTGGAGCATAAACTATAAACAAAACGACAGGATTCAACCAAGTTTACAATTCAGCTTTCCAGTATGGACATCCTCTGCAATCCTGCATAATATCACACAGCAACTGTACAAACTTAAGGGTCTGATTTTATTAGAGAAAGAAATCAAAAGTAATTGTAAAAATTAACAGAGTACAATGGTAGTGCACTGAATCACATGAGAGCTAGGAAACATACTTCTGGTGAAAAGAATATATAGAAATAAAAGAACTTGAGATTTTATTAGATATTTTACATTTGAGGAAGTTGCCTCACAATTATCTATCCTGGAGAACTACAAATCCAAGAAAATAGTTGTAGATAATCCTCTTTTGTTTTAGTAATTGGCCTGTTTAACTTAGAGTCAGCCAGATTATACAAAACCTCTAAAGGAAAGGAAAGGTGCATTACGCGTGATGGATGTCGCTATGGAAGCAATGGGTGGTGTCAACAATAATAAGTTAGAGAATACGGGGAATTCCCAATGACTGCTCATGGAAACAGTGCAGCCTTCTCTAATCTAGACCTATTGCAAAAAATCATAACAGCCAATTGGTGTCACGCTTGCAGCAGACTCTTAGCTCTATTCTAGATTGACTTGTGCACAGGGCACTACTCTGTTAGCCCATCAAACTTTGACAAACGGTACTGGAGTTCTCAACTTCAAACTGTAGCGAGAATACCAAGTCTTGCAGCCCAAAAACATAGGCAAACCCATGAGCCAAAAGAATGTGTTACGACGTAAACTGAGAATAATAGCTACACGCAATGAATTTAAGAGAACGATTTACACAAATTAATTCTTGAAACTCGAGTTCGGCCGTCCTTTAAAACTCTTAAAAAAAAAATTTCTTTCCATAAGCAGTAGGAGACAACACAACCTTCTGAATGTCATGGTCTGTTCTCGTGTTATTCACCGACAGAAAGTCTCAAGGATCCAGATGAAACTATAGTAGGAGTCCTTAATCCTATGCTTTCACTATACGCAGTGAATCATACAAAACAACTTTTGCAAATCTGAGGGCTTTCCTTAAAAATATATCCATAAAAAAGGATAACAATAAAGTACCAAAGGAACTTGTATAGTCCATTCCCATTAAAATGCAACACTGAATAACACGTACATCTCAATAAAACATCAAATGACTAATGTACATGGGTCGAAAAACACATTATATCTACTTTTCGTATGCATACCTTAATAACGAGTATTGTCGAACACTAAAGGGTCATGCAAGAAAAGCTCTCGGCCATTCATTGGCACCGTTCCAGCTAATATATCTTCTGCACGTTTTCTAGCTTCCTCAGCTTTTCTAGCAGAAGCATCTGCATCCTGTCCAACCAAACAAACGTATAACAAATAACGAATGCCTAAATAAAAATATAAGATAAGGGTCCAATATTAATTACGAAAATTGATAAGTACTTAAGAGTAAATAATTTAATTTAAAAGACGAAACTACATAACCCTAGAAAAACAATGAGAAATTACAGAGAACCTTGTTGCGCTTCCAAGAGAGGAATTGAGCTGGGGTCATGGGCTGGGTGCTGGACCTTGGTTGTTGCTCTAGTTCAATTCCTTTCTGCTCCACTTCTTCTTCAGCACCCATCTCTTTTCCTCTGTTTCTTTTTTTGTGATTCCTTCCAAGCTTTGCGATTCGACTGCTTGTATTCTTCATTAGTTCAAAATCTCGATAATTGCAAATCCTTGAAATCTCAACATATATCGCGAAACATTCAGTAGGCAAAGGCCAAAGGGAGAACTGATGCCAGGGAAATCTTGACTGATAAAATGCCGACACATGACATTCGCTAGTGGTGCCTATCGCGATATTTTGGTGCCTATCGTGGGATTATTAATAAGTCTATTTGATGCCCATAGAGAATTTGCACATAGTAAGCAAAGTAAAATTTCAGCTTGTGGATATATCACCTTAGTAATACCATCTTCCAATTATATATACCTTTAAAAGAGTAGATGCTATTTGCTTTGCAGCAAGGAAAATCAAATGTCGATAGGGAAGAGGAGTAACCGAAACCCAAGAAGACATTTATGGCTCGCTTATTTCATTCACCAGATGGGTTAGAGCATAGTACAAAATATCAGGATATGGGTATTTATCGATATTCAATTTCTGGATATGTATCGTGGATATATCCCCCTCTTTGGGAGTATTTGACATTGTTTCACATGCAAATATCGTGGATATATCCAAAATATCGACAAATATCATGGATATTGTGGATATTTCTTGATATATCATGATACATTATTTATATTTATTTGAAATATAATGGTAAATATTAAATAAAATTGTTATATATACAAAATATCACCAAATATCGCAAAATATCCCTAAATATCATAAATATCGCAAATATTATCGAAATATAACTGATATTTGCAGTCGTATATATCTCTAAACATATCGTGATATTTAAATATCTTTTTCTGAAATATGGATAGATATCCCCAAATATCGCAATATATCGGGATATTTTGTACTATGGGTTAGAGACACCCCTCCGGATCAGTATGATTTTTCGAACTTTCTCATGTGGTTTCAAGTACATGGACTCTCAGTGGAGCGTAGAAATAAAGAGGATGTTACTGATATTGGCAACAATGTGCCAATGGTTGTCGGCACTAATGTAAGAGGGGGAATGGAATCAAGTAGTCCGTATGCTCGGTGTAAAGGTATCTTTAATATCCGAAAACCTCTTACTAAGGAGATTAACCTAGAACTGTCCACCGGAAAGGTATGTAAAATTTATTTTAAATATGAAAACATGCCTATTTTTTGTCACCATTGTGGCTTGATAGGGCATGAGCATAAAGTGTGCAAACGGTTGGAGGCACAACTTTCGCATCTGAAAGGAAGGGGAGTTGATAAAGGAATGAAGTCTGTCCTTTACCTCTCGAATGCTATGCGAGTGCCATCACCCCTTCAGGGACATAACTCTAGGCAAAGGAGGAAGCTTTTTATGAATCACACAGCTTCGATGAACATAGATCGGAGTAAACCCTCTCTATAGGGTGATGATGTGGCTATTGATAGGTGGAGACCCTCCAGTGTACGGGTTTGTAATAGGCCTAGTTTGGCTATTCCTAGGGCAGTGACTACACAAGATATGAGAGGACTCTCCACTGATGAAAAGACGTCCCCTGCATCCACTGACAATATGAGGGATTCCTCGTCGTTAAAGACAAAGGCTACAAAGCCAGAGAATGTCAAGATCGAGGATGTTAAGGTTGACTTTTGGAAAAGGCTTATCTTGGATTCTATGATAACTGACCACTCTCTGACAGCAGAAGCAACGGTTTTTCAGGAGCAGATGGTACAGTTTTCGTTACCTATCACTGACAAGCCCAAACCCTCCATTGACCTTTTTTCTTTGGGCCAAGAGGAAACTATGGCCTCGAGCGTATCCAACCAGTCTATTTATCCACAGCCTACTACCACTAATGCTCCCACCCCACCAAGAGAAACCCATCCCCACATCTCAAACCAAACCTTCATATAGGGGTGTGCATAAAACTGTTAGACCCGACAGAACCGACCGACCCGACCCGACCTGTACTACACAGTTCGGTTATCCATTTTAAACAGTTTGGATCGGTTTGAAATATTGCAAAACCGACAAAATCGGTTCGGTGCTCGGTTTAAATCTGTAATAACCGAAGTTAACCGACCCGACCCGCTATATATTAATAGATTAGATTGGTAAATGTAAAAGCGCATCAAATATGATATGAAGTTATTTTGTCTCTCCATATCTATGTTTCTCTCCTTCTCTGTTTCAATTTCTTTCTTCAAATTCGAGTAGATCTCTTAATCGTCTCTGTATGGATATCAATCTCTTCTCCAACTGATAATAACTTGGTCTTCTCCAACTAAATCTCTATTCCATTCTTTAGATCTATTTCAATCGTGACTTCTTATTCAAAATATCGTCTTAGATTCACATGTCTATATTGATAAGCTTTGTTTTGATACTTGTTTCTTTTTGGTTACCAGATTTCAAATGGAGTTTGTAAATTTAATTCGTTGTTTTTTCAATTGTCAAGAAAAAGGCTTAATCATTTTACTGAATCACTTTCAATTCATTGATTTTACTTCAATTAGATTTTCAGATTCAGTTTCTTAATTGGTTAGATTTGCCAATTGTTTTTTTCTTGTTGAGCTCAATCTCTGGTTTTGGTTTTGGTAATTGAAGGAGTGATGATTTTATGAAGGAGACATTATTAGTTTGATTATTCTGGTTATATCTTCAAGTTCAAACAGATCTCAAAATCACTTTCAGTTCGAAAATTTATCGGAAGTGTTTTGATTATTGAAATCAAGTGGGTCCCTTTCTCATTGACAAATTAACTCAATATAATTAGTATTTTATTTCTTTATGAAATCATGTGGTGGCCCTTTCTCAACTAAATACAAATGAATGCACGTGGGGCGTAAAGTAAACACACTTTGTATTCTGGAAAAAAAAAAGCACACTTTGTCGGGTCGGTTAAACCGTGTTATAGGCGGTTTTGATCGGGTAACGGTTGGGTTGTAAATTGCTCGGGTCAGTTTCAGGTCGGTTTAGTCAAGAGTATCGGTTCGGTTCGGTTATTATAGGATATAAACCGACAAGATCGGTTCGGTAGTCGGTTTTTATCCAAACCCGACCCGAACCGACCCGTGCACACCCCTACCTTCATATATGGACTTTAACCAAGGGAATCATGTTCCTATTATACCCATATCTTTATTGGTCTCTACCCCAGCCTTGATAACAAATTCAACCCCAAGCAAAACTCACCCACCACCACATATTCTCCCACCTGTCTAAAAACGTATTAAGGCTTGTCCGGCTAACCCCATAATGCTTTATTTCCATCTTGCTCTTTTACTGAAGAGAGGACTTGGGAGCACGATTTTCTGCCTCCTAACCTCCTCCCTATTGATGTTTCACATGTTGGACTTGCTCTGTTACCCGTTCCACAACCCTCAAACAACATTAATTACAAATTCGTTGTCTCTTCTATGCCTATGACCTTGGGTGATGATCTTTCACAGGGTCATCTACAAACCAATGCGCATACAGGTCAGTCTGATCCACCTTTTCTCAATGATCCTCAGATACAACAGCAAGACTCATCCTTCTCATCTTCTCCCTCTTTTATATCCGCTTGGGGGAGAAGAGAAAGGAACCAACTCAAAGTGGAGAGGAGAGTCATACTGATACTGATATGGGAAAACGGATGAAAAAAGAAGTTGATGCACTCTGTTGCCCAAAGCCTTTGGCTAATATCCACCTAAGAAATGTGGATGCTCGCATGTTGTGACGACAATGCCGTATTCTCAACAAGGATGATCAGCATGCTAAACGAAATAGAGTGAGGAAAACGAGGTCTGGTGCCATTAACCTGGTTTGTGACACAGTACAAATATAGGATGCAGATATGCCAGAGGGGGAGAGTGATGACAGCATCAGTAAACCCTTCCACATGGTGGTGGAGAACATCTCCTCTGACTATGATGATCTATATGACACAGAAAAAGGGACAACACCTTTTATAATGGATGAAGGGGAACCATCAAAGACTAACTACACTGGTTTACAAGGTGGTTTCGTCATGCATGTTGAAGATACTGATGATTGGATGTGGGCAGATTTTGGAATACATGACCTTGAGGCGACTCGCCTAGCAGAGGTCATTGATGTAGATTCCAACAGCATGGGCAACCTATTGGGACTAAACAATGAGGATGAAGATAACTTCAGGTCAGTTGGTGATATTCCTTCATGGGACGGTGTGGCTAATGACCTTTGTAGCATTCCTTCACCACCAGAGAACATCTTGCAGCTCCTACAAGAGATTGACAATGATCCGCTCTTTAACATGAACATTGAGGAACCAAACCTGGCACCAGCTGGGGCACCTCTAAGTATGATGCAGCAGACTGGTGACAGTGTAGGCCCTGCGAAAGAGAATAGAAGCTTGACATTTTTTGAGAAAGTGGATGTGGAAGGCACTACTGAGGAATTGATTTATGGCACTCATAACCCAACACAAAGTGTTGCTACTTCGAATAGGTTCGCGGCTTCTGTCCCTTCACAGAAACCTTTGGTACAATGATGATATCATGGAATTGCAGGGGGATGGGCTCTAAGGATATTGTTAATAACCTTAGGAGCCTTGTTAAACAGTTTAATCATGATGTGTTGTTTTTAGCTGAAACTAAGTTGTTTTTCAATAAGTTTATGTATGTACGGAAGTCTCTTAAGTTCTCTAGGGTGTTTGTTGTTGATCCGGTAGGGAGTAGTGGTGGTTTAGCTGTTCTATATAAGGATAATATTGCTTTTCAAGTTGTGGATGGCTATAAACACGCTATCTCAGGTATTTTTGTGAATTATCTTACCAATGTATCTTGGCATGTATCCTTCATCTATGAGGATCATGTGTCTCATAAATGGAAGGCTGTTTGGGACTACATCAGGGCGTATAAGAATGTTTTCTTGGGCCCTTGGATTATTCTTGGGGATTTCAATGTTGTTGCCTATTCTGCGAAAAAGGAGGGTGGGAACCCTGTCCTTATAAGACACATGGAAGATTTTGTTCAGTTTATAAATGATCTAGACATGATTGACTTGGGTTTCTCTGGACCATCCTTCACATGGTCGAATAACATATTGGGTGATGCCAACATCCGTGAAAGATTGGACCGAGCCATTGCTAACTCTGAATGGCTAGATATCTTTCCTCTAGCCTACTCTGATCATGTTGCTCTTGCCGTCTATTTTTCTGGGGTGGTTGATAATGGTCCAAAACCGTTCAGATTCCATGACATGTGGTGCAAGGAGCGAAGAGGTTATTGAGGAGTGCTGGAGCATATCATATCATGGCTCCCCTTCTTTTATCTTTAACTCCAAACTTAAACTTCTTCACGCGTCCTTGAGAGTTTGGAATAAGGAAGTCTTCGAAAATATTTTCTCACAGATAAAAGAATCAGAGGCTTTGTTAACTTCTCTTCTCTTTGACCAAGCAAATGGTGCAACCCTTATGAGTATCAAGGATACTAGAGACAACATTATCAATCTTTATCAAAAGGAGAACTTATATTGGAAGCAGATTTCTCATTTTGCCTCTATCCTGGATGCGGATAATAATACAAAGTTCTTCCATTCTTTTGCTAATTTTAGAAGAAGAAGAAATTGTATCGACACTATTCAGTCTAGTGATGGCAATTGGTTAACTTCTCGACCATAGATTGCAAAGGAATTTCTCTCTGCTTTTGAGGATGTCTTTAGGCCTGCCCATAATCCTGATCTGCCAGGCTCGCTCCCTCAACTCCATCCTCAACCTCTTTGAGCCATGCATTTCTGAGATTGAAAATGTGTCTCTCACCAGATGTCCTTCTATTACAGAAATAAGAAAGGTGGTCAAATGCATGGGAGGGCATAAATCACCAGGACCTGATGGTTTCCCAGCTCTTTTCTACCAAAGATATTGGCGAGTGGTGGGTATAGATCTTGTTAACCTTGTCCAGTTTTTCTTCACTGAGGGTCACTTTGGAAAGTACCTAAACCAAACTTTTATCACTCTCATCCCATAGATTGATAACCCTTCTTTAACTACACACTACAGACCTATAAGTTTGTGTAATGTGTCATATAAGGTTATCTCTAAGATTCTGGCAAATAGGTTAAGAGGACTGCTACCCAAGTTCATCTCACCCAACCAAGGTGCTTTTGCACCTAAGAGGTCCATTGGTGACAATATTGGAGTGGTTCATGAGACCATTCATAAAATCAAGACAACAAAAAGAAACAAGCTCGGTCTTTTTGCTTTGAAGATGGATATGTCGAAAGCTTATGATCGTGTAGAATGGGAATCTCTTCTTGCTATCATGAATAAGCTGGGCTTCTCATCAAGATGCGTGAATATGGTTCGTTTCTGTATCTCCAATGTGAAGTATAATGTGTTATTGAATGGGTTGCCTCTTAAGACCATCATACCCCTCAGGGGAGGGGGGACTCTGACAAGGGGACCCTTTGTCCCCTTATCTCTTCATCATGCTCCCCGAAGCCTTGTCAAGACTGCTATTCCAAGCACAAGCTGCACAAGAGATCTCTGGTATCAAAATTTCCAGGCAAGCTCCTATTATATCACATATGTTATATGCCAATGATTTGATTGTCTTTGGGAAAACATTGGCGACTGAAGTGGAACACATTAACAAAATCATGCGCGTATATTGTGATGCTACTGGCCAACTAGTGAATCGGGATAAATCCTCTATTCTTTTCAGTGAAGGGACTTCTCAGGAGGTCCAAGTTAGTGTCTGAAGCTCATTTGATGTCACTAATATGACAGGGAAAGACAAATATCTAGGTTCACCGATCATTTTCTCAAGGTCAAAAGCTCGAGACTTTCGTTTCCTTTTGGACAGAGTACAAAGTGCAGTCTCTAACTGGCAGGGGTAGCTTCTCTCTCAAGCAGGCAGAACCACTCTCATCAAAGCAGTTGCTCAAGCAAAGCCTATATATTATATGTCTGCTTTTCACATCCCCATCTCCATCATTGCTAACATGGATAATGCATGCAGAGATTTCTAGTGGAAAAATTCGAATGGTAATGCGATACATCTATGTAGGTGGGAGAAGCTCTGTGTCTCTAAGGCAGAAGGCGGATTGGGGTTCAGGAATACTCAGTGGTTCAATCTGGCTCTTTTATGCAAGCTATTCTGGCAAGTGTTGACAGAAAAATCTCTTTGGAGTGATCATATGGAGGCAAAGTATCACAATATTATTACTCTAAATAATTTTGTGGATAAAATCAATAATGCGTCTCATATCTGTCAGGGGCTGATGAAAGTGAAGAAGTATGTTGAGCAAGGGGCTCTTTGGCGTATTGGGGATGGTGTTTCAGTTAAGTTTTGGACTGATCAATGGGTGACAGTTATTGGTAAACCATGGACTCTTCTGAACTTGGTTACGCCATTACCTCAAGTAGTGGGTCTTGATCTTACGGTTGCTGATTTTATAAATCCTGATGGTTCCTAGGATTGTGGGAGACTATCATCTTTGGTTCCGAGTCTTGTTCTTTAAACTATCAAGAGGGTAAGGGCTAGACCAGCTATCTCTCATGAGCTTCTGTGGAATCCGGCCCCCAATGGCCTTTTCTCTGTTAAGTCTGCCTATGAGTTTATCGCTTCCACACAAGGTTCCATAGGTCAAAGCTCTAACTCCCACCATTTAAAAGATATATGGGGCATCTGGAAGCTAAGGATTCTGGCTCGGGTGAAACTGTTTCTCTAGAAATATGCAAATAATCTGCTGTCAACTGGAAATGCCTTGGTCGAATGCCACATAAATATAGAAAATATCTGTATTTTCTGTAATGAGCTTCCGGAGGATCGTGGGCATCTTTTCTTTGAGTGTCCCTGGAGTAAAAGTCTTTGGTTCTCTTCATGGCTGGGTCTACGGGTTGAGAGTGGAGCCTTCATGACCCAAAATTGGTTTTCTTTCTTCAAGAATAAGGATGCATCAATTGATAATGCATGTCTCTACTTATGCTTTTGCATTGATGTACTATTTATGGTGGCACAGAAATGATTGCAGGTTTAGGTTTGTGAAACCTAACCATGATGTTTTTCTTGCCAAGGCTTTAGCTAACTGGCAATAATGGATTGTTGTGGATAGCCCTATAGCTATCTTATCACATGATAATGAACAAACTGAGAGTGAGGGGGAATGGATTGCCCCTCCTTTTGGTTCGTTTAAAGCAAATTATTGTGGTATTTTTATGAAATCTAAAGTATCAAGTGTCTCTGCAGTGATCATCAGGGATTGGAACGGGGTTTGTGTGGCTGCAGCTACAGAACACAGTCGGGCCTTATCTCGCATCGAAGCCTATCTTCTAGCAGCTGAATTTGCAGTGGACCTGGTTAGAACAAAACAACTAGACAATGCGGTGTTTGAAGGAGCAGATAAATAAGCCACCAAGATGCTATCGGAGCTAAGTGTGAGTTTAGATAGAGACTGCAGGGCTGTATTAGAATGGATACAATGGAAGTTAAGTGGGAGGATTGGTTTTTCTTTTTCTTTTAGAACCACTTCTGTAATAGGGAATGCGTGGGTTATAAATCTGGCACAGCGTGCTAGATCTTATGGTCCACATAACTTTTATATGTACTGCCCTGAGGTTATTTACATGCTTTAATAAAATGTTTGCAGGTTTATCCAAAAAAATAAAATAAAATAAAAAATAAAAATAAACAAAACGAAAAACAAACCCCAAGAAGAAAGCACCATCGCCTATGGCCCTATGCCCCTATGTCCTCATTCGCTAACTTAATTTGCGAAAAGAGAGAAAGAAAGAGAGAAAACATGTGTACATCAAAATATAGTTTTACATTTATCCATGGAAACATCATCTTATTTTCTTCAAAGTGCAAACGCTGATAGGTCAATACTATGCAGTTTAAGCGTTAATCGGCAACAGATTGCTCCAAGAGCTTATAACGATTAATCGTATTAATTAGAATTAATCCAAAATTAATCGAAATTTAGTTTTAGTTTTAGTTTAATGTATATACCATAGTATTATTTGTTTATGACTTAATTCCCCCTCCCCTTTTTATATAAAAAAACAAAGAGATTGGTCTGAATCTGTCAAAATTTTACATCAATACCCAACCAATAGAATATTGGGTACACCACAGTTGCACTATATCAAAGTTCCTTAGCTCTTACGTTGGGCATGTCACAAACCCATCGTCATCAGATCATAGTTCGTGATTCCAAACGAAACTCTGAAATTCCGCCCGGAATTTCGATTTTTCAAAAAAACGGAATTTCAAATATAGAGTCAAACTTTCAAACAAAAAAGCCATCGAAGTCAACATCAAATAAAGATTTGATTTTCGAAAAGGATTCGACTTTCCAGTAACCGGTTACTGGGATCAAATCCCAACAACCGTTACAAGTCACCGTTGATTTAGATCCGAGATCCGTGTGTGTGCACCGAGATGCGTGGTGGGTGGGAGATCCAGAATCGTGTTAGAGAATCAATCCAACGGCAACTTGTAATGGTTCTTTGGGATTTGATCCCAAACCCGATTCTTCGCTAGCCTTCTTTTGAAAAAGAACTTTTCCTCTCCCTCGCCTTGAATTGAGTTGAATTTAGTTTGAAAATAGCAATCGTTCTCAATAACTCTTTCAATCTTTGTTGTAAATTTTTGAGTCCAATGGCTCCTATCCCTTTAAAAGTAGAGCTAAAGTCAACATTTTTTTTTTTCTATCATCATTATTTTTACATGTATATATCTGAAAGATTTACTTCTCTCTCTATCTTTATTTTCTTCTATATATATATATAGAGTAAAAATAGATGATAAATAGTAAAATCACTTTATATATATATAGAAAATAAAATAGAGATAGAAAGTAAAATCTGTTGACTTTAAATTTCTACTTTATCGACTTTTAAGACTACTTTTATTGATTTTAAATTTCTACTTTATTGACTTTAACACTACTTTTAAAGGGATAGAGAGCCATTGGACTCAGCCTAAGAGGAAGAAATAGGGGTGAAGTAGTTGAAAATTTTCTTATTTTAGTTTCAGCATTCAGTGAGGGGAGAAATATGGAACGGAAAAACATGAAACGTTGGCAAACAAGAATTTGTAAATAAAGCTGCTAAGCGGCGCTTTTTTCAAACCGACTAATCGGAATAAATCGCCCGATTTTTTTGACTCCGCTCATACTTCTATTTTTTTTTAGCATATCGGATCGGTTAGGTAGCGCATAGCGCTTACTCGTTGATTAATCAGAGATTAAGCAGCGCTTAAACTGCACAGGGTCAAAACGGATTCAACAATCCCTCAGAGAACTCTGATATTTCTCTTGGATTTTAGTTCCTAAACATACATGTAAAACAACTACAGCGGTTACGGATCTTCTCAGTAGAGGTGTCTCCCCATTTTCCTTTTTGGCTAAAAGGGTAACTGATTGTAGTATCAATATAGAAGTAACTGAGGACCTAGAAGATCAGAAGCAACAGAGGACTGAGTGCAAGACAAATCAATAATAACTTTGAATTACGCTGAAGTGCTGAACTTTGTAACTAACAGAAGAAGATATAGAGGGTTTGTCTGCCAATGTCTTTAATTTGATTATATTGTTAATAAAAACAAACCTTGGTCTCTGAGAGCACGCACAAAACTTCTCACACAGACTACTGTAATGTTTTGATCCTATGGCGAAGGTGGAGTTTGCTCGTATCTTGCTAAACATTTCCTTTTAATATCTAGAATCACAAGGGAAAAGAGCCATTAAGTTGGTAGATGACAATTAATTAAAGGTTAACCAATATTACCCCCACTAGATGAACCAAATAGGATTCTCCCCCACTACATGGGAAATTATCCTTCCAATTATACACAAAAAAAAAGTCAAATTGGATTGACCGATTTTTTTTTTCCTAATTGGCTCATCTAGCGGGGGTAACACTAGTTCACCCATTAATTAATGGGATTTCAAGTCCATTAAAATATCATTCCAAGGAAGTCCCTCTACCAACATAGAACACCCCTTTAAAATCATAAATCAGCTAACGCAAGGTCTTATTTTCACAAGACAAAATTACAAAACACATACACATATAACCTCATTCTAAACAGAATTCAGCAAGACTCTTCGAACATACCTAAGTCTCCTTGAACTATAAATTTTCATAGCTTAACGTTTCATACCTTTGACGTTATAACTTAACAGAACCATATGCTTTGGATAATTACTTCCAATCATCAACAAGATTTACACACAACGGCATGCAAATTTCGAATCAAAGAACAAGATTACTACGTTAAGAAATCCACAGCCAAAGCCGCACAAGCTGTACTGAAAAGCCATATAACTACATATGAAACAAAAGAACAAATACTTCTACAAAGGTTCAAAATGAATAACTACAGAGGAGACTAGTAGGATCTTCACATGTAGATATTCTCACTTGGAGTGTAAAATTTACCATCTAACGATTCCCTTGCATGGATGCATACCAGATAGGCTCCTCCCAAACACTTGCAGAGTCATCCAGAAATATTGTCTCAATAGTACCATCCTCTAAATTGTATATGTGCAGATCGTAACCACCACGATTCTCAACTACAGACGGGTCTGTAAAGTAGATGCAATTCCTAACGCAGCTTGGAAAATCAGAAGTAGAAAGAGAAAACGAGTAATTAAACCCCAGGAAAATGGCACGATCGCCCAAGTCATTAACCTCCACCCACTTGCATTCTTCAAAATCTAGCTCCGATACTTTAAAACTTAGTGTTGTCTTCCTCTCATCTCTAATTGCCTTAATCTTCAACAGTTCTCCTGAAGATTCAACTAGATTCAATTCACCACGGCCATAATGATATCCCTCGTCGCATATAAGCATTTTTGTAACAGGTGTCGGACCTTCAAGACCCTCAACTACAAACAAACTCCCATCAAATATAACAGTATATAACTTGCCTCTACAATAAGTAACATCAATATATCCAGTTATTCCAAGCTTTTTGCTATCACTATTTCTAACGTAATTCCATTCATCATCCTTTTCAGGCATACAAAAAAACAACCTAGTATACACAATACAAACCACGACCTCAACATGTTGAGGAGTCGAAATTATAATTGCTTTCTGAATATAAGTATCGCGAATAAGAGTTGCGTCTTCCCATGTAGTCATCTTTAAATAGTGAACCAAATATTGGAGCGTGCCATCATCACTACGATTCATTCGAAATACTTCAGGCATATCTAACAACGAGGGAATATCAATTACTTTCCTTGTAAAGGGATGAAGTAATTGAATATCCCCATTTTCATGTATAGTCATTAACCAGCCATTAGACGCACCACAAATTCTACAGTCAATAATTTCTGGTAAGTTTACCTTGTAATATTTGTTATCTAAGATACTGTAAAAAGGAGGTGAGTTAATCCAAATACTAGCCTTTTTGGGTATGCTGTTTTTGAAAGGGACTATTAGCCAGGGGAGACGACCTTTGTGACGCACTGGTGTAGAACGTGATTTCCATGTGGTGCAGACGTAACCGAACCGGATTAAATCGGGGAGGGCTAAGCGAGCCGTGATTTGGTCTGTTAGTTCTGGTGGAAGTTGAGACCAATCACTAGACATTGTTTCTATGATCAGAAGATGGTTTCAAGAAACAAAATTAGGTACACTTTTGGAAACCCTACAGAGTCTGTCAAAGTGCATAATTTGGAAAGGTTTTGTAAACCGATGCGTCGACGGTTACAACTGGGATTGGGTCATGGGCTTGAGGCATGGGCTCGGCTATTTACAGCTTCTATATATGTAAGTATGTAACCCACAAAAAAAACTAAACTCGCCTTGATTGATGCCTTCATGTGGTGGCTGCTAGTGATTCCCTAGTAGACTGAACAAGCCTAAAAGGTAAAATCAGTACCCATTTTATTTTCGAAAAACTGAAGAAAGAGATCAAATTTATTAACACCATTAAAATTTTATAAACCGCCTAAAAGAGGAGAAGAATACGAAGATTGAAATAGAAATATGAACTCTCTAGAAGTATATCCAAAGTAAAAGAGACTGGATCATATTTCTTTCAGGATTATCAATCAAATTTGGTTGAATATGGGCATAGTTTTAATCTTTTTGAATCCAAAATTAGCATTGAAGGAACAAAACTAGTTTACCTATAAATTGTAGATTTGAGTTAATTTGTGGAAACCCAATACCTCCGTATGGTTCTATTGAGGGAACTAATGTCTCCGAGATAACACAATGTGTCAATCAAATAATAATCAGTCAGCCGACAGTAGCAACTAGCAAGGAACTGCCCAGTGCCTACTACCAAACGTTCATTCCCTAGCAACAATAACTGACCAATATTATTGAGTCTCCTAACTAACCCCACTAATATTAACTACTTAGATATAATGCCTAGATAATAGGAGATACTAACTAACTCGAATCAAACCCAATTTATTCCTTGTTGTCAAGGAATAGATAGTCAATTATAACCAGGATCCTAGTAGTATCTATTAAGAGCCTAGACCAAAATGAATTAGGTGATTATATGAACTCTGTAACTTATGCTAGATGATATCCTTTGAATGCTGCTCCACCTTGTATATGTACATTTAATAAAAAGAACTTTATGTAACTCACACACAAAGCACTTTTTGAAAGAGGCTAGCGTTCAAATTTATTATTCCAAATCCTAGCAACTTTGAAGCCTTTATGCACTAATTCTAAAACCTATGCAGCCAAAGATACAATCTATATGAGAACCCTAGCATTCAAATATACGTTTTGGGTAATGAATTTCAATCATCAACAAAATATACTGGTGTTGAATTCGAATCAAAGAACAGCACTACTGACTTTATGAAATCCACAATCAAAGCTGCAAATGCTGTATTGAAATGTAATGCAAATGCAAACAAAATAAATTACAAGAAGAAATAGTTCCACTAAAGTTCACAAACCTTTAACTACAGAGGAGCCTAGTGAGATTTTCATTTGTAGATATTCTTTTCTAATATATCCACAAACATTAAACTGCCACATTTACAATCTAATGATGCCCTTGCATGGATGCATACCAAGTACTCGATGAATACCAGATAGGACCCCGTTGAATCACTGTTGAATCATCTAGATATATTGTCTTCATAGTACCATCCTCTAAATTGTGTATACATATATCATAAGCCCCACGATTTTCTACTAAAGATTGCTCTGTAAAGTAGATACAATTCCTAGTGCAGCCAGGAAAATCGGATGCAGATAGAGAATACGAGTAACTGACCCCCACGAAAATAGCACGATCACCTAAGCTTTTAACCTCCACCCACTTACATTCTTCAAAATTTAACTTCCGAATTTTGAAGACGATTGTCTTGGACTCATCATCCTGAATTCTAATAATCCTCAACAAGTCACCTGAAGATTCAACTAGATACAATTTATCATATCCATAATTCACCATTCTATTCTCTGATATAAGCAATTTCGTAACAGGTGACTCACCTTCAAGACCCTCAACTACATATAAACTACCATCAAATAAAACAGCATAAAACTTGCCTTCACAATAAACAACATCATTATATCCAAACATCCCGTTTTCTATGCTTTTCCATTCATAATCAATTTCAGGCCTACAAAAAATCAACTCATCATTAATATTACTAACCATAACAAGTGGAACCGGAGTTGCAGATATGATGGCTTTTGCGACGTAAGTATCACGAATAAGACATGAATCTTCCCACGCAGTACGTCCTAAATACTTTGCTTTATATTGGAGCTTGCCGTTCAAGAGTTTCATTCCATTTATTCCTGGCATATCTAGTAACGAGGGAAGATCAATAACTTTTCTTGAAAAAGGATGAAGTAATTGAATATCTGAATTTTCATGGACAGTCATTAACCAACCATTAGAAGACCCGCAAATTCTACGGTCAATAATTTCTGGTAAGTCTAAATTGTAAAAAATGTTATCTAACACGCTGTAAAACGGAAGAGAATCAATCCAAGTACTACTGTTTTCGGGTAAGTTATTTTTGAAGGGTGCTATAAGCCAAGGTAGACGGCCTTTGTGACGTGATGGTGTAGAGACAGATTGCCATGACGTGCAAACGTAACCGAAACGTATTAAATCTGGGAGAGTTAGGAGGTCCACGATTTGGTTTAATAGGTCTAGTGGAAGTTGAGACCAATCATTAGACATTGTTTCTTTGAATGATTAAAGGTTGAGCGAACTCTTTGAAAAACTTGGAAACCCTAGAAAGAGAAATTTGGAAATTTATACAAAGAGATACCATCCACGGTTTCAACTGGGATTGGGCTCTGGCCTATGGGGCGTGGACTCGGCTATTTTTACCCACAGATTATTGGGCTTTCCGCTCTTTATTATGTTGACATGGTGCCAATTCCTTAATAATTAACACCCGAATAGTGATCACGTTTTTGAAGTTTGTATTTTGTGACACCCGAATTTTGTTTATCAGAAATGTCCCACACACACAGAATATAGCTCTCTGTTCCAAAAATTTATGTTTTGCGGCCTTGAATTTTTAAAATGCAAACGATAATCTGCTCTAAGAATGTCCTTGAATTTTTCTAGCAGAATTGTCTCAATAGTACCATATTCCAAATTGTACATCAAACATAGCCTAAGTTTTTAACCTCCACCCAATTACATTTTTCAAAATCTAGCTTCATAACTCTGAAGCTGATAGCAGGATTGGAGATTGATTTATTAACGTTAGGAACACCAGAAAAGTTTTAGAAGCCTAGAAAACAGTAACAATGTAGGACAATTGTTATGGGAATATATGTGAAATTATACAATAGCGTTCACGGTTGGAACTTGGAACCAGGCTTGGTTTATGGAATTATGGACTCGGCGCACTATTCGCAGCCACATTGGCTCCTTTGCGCATGGTTCATTTTGAAATCTATCATTTGGCTTTTGTCCACGAAATTGTGCCCTGTTGCCGAGTTTTTGTTGTTCATATTGTGGTTGCAGACGCCACACGGCACACTCTATCGTTCTTACCTGTAAATTTCTTTCTGAACATTGAATTTGAAAATGCTATTGTAACACTGATCTTGTTTCTCATTTATACGTTTGTTTTTACAAAAACTTATAGAGAAACAGGGATACTCCCTTTTCAAACTTAAAATTTGCAAAGAGATCAACCTCAACAGGCTCTCAAAATTATAAGTTACTTCGAAGTGCACACAATAATCTTGTCTATAATAGCTTGGAGTTTCATTTGTGTTGAGCAGAAACTGTTAATCAGCTATCAAGTATCAACGTCCGGAGGCTTCAGTCATTGATATAGTAGCATTGGAAGTTGACGAGCCTGTTGAGGTTGATTTGTCACCGCGAACTCTCTTAGTTGCATCTATGAAGGTGGGTCTAGTTGGAGTGTCCGTTGCATATCCTTTGCTCAATAGCAACACAACAACTTCAGACATTGTAGGCCTAGAAACAACTGAGGATTGAGTGCACAACAGAGCAATCTCTATAACTTTCTTTACTTGTTCTATCTCATATTCCTCGGAGTCTAAGCTTTCATCTACCAAGTCCATTAACATGCCATCCTCGTATAGTTTCCATGCCTGTTCATACATTGATTAAAATATTAATTAGGAAAGAGAGAAAAATAAGCCTCTATCTACTGATCCTAAAAAGGAACAAGTGGAACAAGGGAGAATTACCCATTCAAGAAGGTACTGTGTAATAGGTTCAAGCTTCACGTCATTACTCTTCCGGCCACTTACTATCTCTAGGACAACCACACCATAGCTGTAGGTGTCAACCTTGGTAGATAATTGCCCATGGATGGCATATTCAGGTGCTGTATAACCCCTGGTGCACAAAAAACACGTGCTTCAGATGAAAATTAAGTTAACGTGCGTACTAAAACTTCATACATGTGCACCAATGTCATTTAGTTGGTGGCACATATTAGATATGATTAAGGGTAGGCATTTTTCTGTCGGTTTAAGATAAATGGAGATATGGGTACTGTGTTTATGCATTGACTTACAAGGTTCCTGCAAATCGGGTGCTTATATGACTTTGATCCTCGGGAAGAAGCCTTGCCAAACCAAAATCTGCAATCCTTGGTTGAAAATCATCATCGAGCAGTATGTTGCTGGACTTAATATCTCGATGTATAATACATACATGGAATTCCTCGTGTAGATAGGCAAGACCCCGAGCTGTGCCAACAATTATATCAAACCGTTGCTTCCAGTTAAGAGTCCCATGCCTGTCGCCTATTAACCACAGAATACGAGTTGTTAAACAATACATCAGTGGAGAAAAAATATCAAACTCTCAAAACTATCACTCTTCATTGAACAAAGAAGAATAATAGTAGTATTTGACGCTTGATGATCAAAGAAATAATATGGATATATAAGAAGATTTATATACCAAATAAGAATTTGTCGAGGCTTTTATTAGCCATGTATTCATATACAAGAAGTAATTCTTGGCGTTTGTTACAGCACCCAAGAAGGCGGATAAGGTTCCGATGATGAACATTGCTGATTAGCTTCACTTCACTCTCAAAATCGGCCTTTGCTCTAACAGATTGCCCAATTGCAAGTTTCTTGACTGCAACAATTTTTCCATTTTTCAGAGTTCCCTGCCATTGATTAAAAAGAACAAAAATTCTTTCAGGAAGTCGCATCACAAAAGGTTGATTCTCAACTTATTCTGCCTAGTTTGTTCTTGTAGAGAAAATTTCTGTTTTTCTCGATCAGAGCGCGCCCGCGCTCAGAGTGGGCGCGACCCGCGCTCATGACTCCAGTGTTTTTAGCGCGACCGCGACTCAAAGAAGCGACCAGCTCCACCAGCATTCCAGAGTAGAGCCAGCCCGTATCTTCGGGCTTTTTCTCCGTGGGCCCCATTCTGATGAGAATCACAAATTTGGTTTTGGTATAAAAACAAAATCGATCTTTTAAAACCTAACTTTTCCAAAACCAAGAAAAGAGTGATTCTGAAGAACAATTCTTTGTGAGTTGAGTGTTCATTCTTTGTGAGTGAATTGAGAGACTTGTCGATTCTTTCGGACATCTAGTAAAGCTTGGAACTTCGCGGTGTGGGGCGTAGGCAAATTCTTAGAACCACGATATATCTCGTCTTGTGGTTTGTTCTTCTTTACATTGATTGTTTTATTTCATATGTTTGTTATTTGATATTGAAGTGTTGGGATATTGCTTGGAGGGTGTTGAAGTCTTGTCTATTGAGAAAGATCAATCTTTGTGTAGGATTGATCCGTTTGGTGTGGGTAACGTTGTTTCCGCAATTATTTATTCACAACAGTTCTAGTGACTTGTTTTTTACTCATTGACAGTTCTTCAAGATAAAGATTGTTGATGCAACACTTACCTTGTATACATCTCCAAAACCGCCTTCTCCCAGCTTGTTTTGCTCATTGAAGTTTTTGGTTGCAGATATAAGATCTTTGTACTTGAAATTTACTGGACCTCTTAGCTCTGTTGCTCCTAGTATATCTCCTGTCGAATGCAAAACTCTATCAAGTCAATAAATTGTGAAGAGATAATTGAAGTATTGATACATTTGTGTTTCCTTAAAGGAAGAACAGAAATGAATAAACAAAGTCATCTTAAGTTCTGCTTGCAATGTGACCAATTTACTATTGTTAAAACTCGACTAGACACAAAAGGAAATAGACCTATTGGCTCAATAACCAGTACTCCAGTAGTCTTTAGTCTTTACCTCTACGCTCTCTCATAGGCTTTCTTCTGAACCATATTATGAATCCAACGGCAAACAAAAGAAGGGCGATGACACCTCCTACCACCCCCCAAATAATAGCTTTCTTGTTGTTTGATCCTCCTGCAAAGAGTACATTTCAATCAATATAACCACTCTTAAAGAACAACTGTGAAATCGCTTTTTTTTTTTTTTTTTGGGATACGAAATTCAGAGTAACCAAAACATTATGCCAAAAAGTTCAGAGAAAATGCACAGATTTAAAATGGTACATTAAAACAACCCTCACCTTTTCCTAGAAATGACGTAAGATCAGTTGTTTGATTGCTACTAAAGAAAGCCCTATCCGAGTATCTAAGAAAACATCCAGCATCAACAGCCCTTCCCTCAGAATCTGGAGGACAACTCTCTATATTGGTATATGCAACTTTTAAGCAATCCGTACATCCGGTCTGACTTACTGTCCTTGCACATTGAGCAATCGCGTACACATCAGTACCACCCCCAGTTACATTAGATGCCGCGAAAAATCCATTTATTCTTGGTGTTGCAGCAACAAGATCCGATAGCAACTTGCCTACATTTGCACCAAAATTGTTTCCCTGAGATACGGTCCTATTGCCACAGATGCCAACATTGCCTGGGAGAGTTGTTTGATCAAAGAAGTCATTGCTCTCATACCTTCAGCCAAAGTAAAACACCTTGTAAACTTTACAATAGAAATTTATTTTACAAACAGGTAACTCTGCGGTTGGTCCAATGGTTACCAATGTTGGGGATTACACCAATACCAATCGGTTCCCCCACTACACAGATAACTTGTATGAACACACTTCAACTCTAGATAAATCTCAAATATCACAAACTACCTATACTAACATGCCCAACTCATTAAAACAACTATCAACAACAAATAATAATGTAAAGCGGTTAAACAACAAACCACAACACAAAGATTTACCGTGGTTGACCCGATGATGCCTACTTCCAAGAAAGAGTTCTTAATAAAATGGGAAGGAAGATTACAATCTCTCCTTTTTCTGATCTCTCACCTTACTAGATCACTCTTATCTCTTTCTGAGGGTTGTATATCCGTAAAGGTTATCTCTCTTTTTGTTTTAGTCCGGATTCCAATCCTTCCGACTTGTTTTTTTTCCGTTAGGTTAGGTTTTCCAAAACCTTGATTTTTGGTTTTATCTCCAAAACCAAATTCGCGGATCTTGTAGCAAGGGCCCACGAAAATAGACTGGCCTTGGTATCTCTCACTCTGGCCGAAGTCGCTTGAAGACTGACACGGGCGCGGCACTTTGTGCTGGTCGCCTCTATGTTTCTTGAGCTGGAGCTCGGCGCCAACCTCTTCTTTCGGCGGCCTCGACTTCGGATGTCGAGTTTTGCCGTTTACGTCCGGCTCGGTTTCTCTCCTCATGTGAGGGATAACTCCGACAATCTCCCCTCCCGAGCGGTGAGGGGGCTACCTCCATGCAATTTGCCAAATCAGCGGGAGGAGTGTCTTTGCCATTCCGTGATAGCCAACAAAACATCAAACTTACCTTTCGGTAAGACTTTGGTCATCATATCCGACCCGTTCTTGTCGGTATGGATCTTCTCGATACCTAAATGCTTGTCTTCGAAGTACTTCTCTAATCGATGATAACGCATGTATGTGCTTGGATCTAGAATGAAAACTTCGGATTCTTGCTCAGTGGATGGCGCCTTCGACCGTCACAGAACTACAAACTGTTTTACTTTTTAGCCCCAGTTAAATTCGAAGAACCTCTTCATCCATAGCAACTCTTTGCAACACGATTGGCTGCAATATACTTTCGGCCTACGTAGTGGAGAGGGCAACACACTTTTGCAACTTAGATTGCCAAGAAACCGCTCCCCAAAAGTAACCGGATAACCGGAGGTGGACTTCATCGAGTCAACATCACCGCCATGTCCGGCGTCGGTGTAGCCTTCAAGTAAGGGCTTACTTCCACCAAAGCACAAACATGATTTGGAAGTGCCTTTGAGATATCTCAATATCCACTTAACACCTTCCCAATGCTCTTTACCCGGTTTGACGGCAATCGCTTACCGCCCCAACGGCGAAAGCAATATCCGGTCTAGTACACACCATGGCATACATCAAATCGCCCCATCGCGGATGCATAAGGAATCTTTTCCATCGACTCTGCTCATGCTCACCCTTAGGACACATCTCTTTGGTCATGCGGGCCACCCACCAAAGCGGACAACCGGCGGCCGGCGATCCATGTTGAATCTCTTCAACACCTTCGATGTAGCTTTCTTGAAAAGCCACAACTTTCCACTCTTTACGTCACGGTGATCCGCGATCCCAAGTATCTCGCTTTGCTTGACCCAAATCCTTCATCTCAAAGGACTTACTCAAGTCTTTCTTCAAATTGGATATCTTGTTGATGTTTGGGCCAACTATCAACATCATCATCCACATACACAATAGCACAATGAAATCTCCATCCGAAATCTCGAACAAACGCGCCAATGATCGGGCGGACTTCTTGTATCCTTGCTTCACCATAAAGGAGTCAAACTTTATGTACCAATCGTCTCGGTGCTTGCTTCAACCCATACAAGCTCTTTATCGGCTTGCATACTAGGTGCTCCTTGCCTTTGACCTCAAACCCTCCGGGTCGGGTCCATGTAGACATCTTCTTCTTCAAGGTCTCCATGAAGAAAAGCATTTTAACATCTAGTTGCTCAACCTCTAGGTTCATACTTGCGGCCATACCCAATACCACCCGGATAGAAGTCATCTTCACTTCTACGGAGAAAATCTCATCAAAGTCAATCCCTTTCCTTTGACCGAATCCCTTCCACAACAAAGGCGAGCTTTGTGCCTTGGGTGAGGATTGTTCTCCTCATGCTTGACTTTGTATATCCACTTATTCTTGAGAACTTTTCTCCCCTGTGGGTTTCTCGACTAACTTCATAAGTGTGATTCTTATGCAAAGAATCCATCTCGTCATGCATGGCCTTGAACCACTTTTCTTTGTGCGTACGCTTCAAGTGCCTCTTGATAGTACATAGGTTCTCCACCATCCGATGGTAACGCGTGCGTTATGTGGTGGATACCTGTTGAAGCTAGTCTCTCTGTCGGACCTCTCTTGCCCCCATCTGGCTGGTGCCGGGGAGGATGCACTTCCGCTTGCTCGGTGGTGGTTCATGCATCTCATCTGCATCTTCTATACCAATAGGTTCTATCCCATCATGAAGCAATAGGATTCTCATCATGAGCTTCAAACTCATGGTTCTCTGCATTCTCAATGCGCCTACGCGTTCCACGGTAGGAACTTACGGTTACGAATCAACAAGATCATTGGTGAAAGCTTGTAGCTTCTCCCTCCTCAAAATCTGCTATGGTTTGGTCTTCCAGAACCTGACATCTCGACTTGGATTACCTTCTTGTTAATCGGATCATAGAGTTTGTAACCAAACTTTTCATCTCCATAACCGGAAAAATGCCTTTGCTTGGCTTTGTCATCAAGCTTGAATCTCTCATCCTTCGGAATATGCACAAATGCCACGCACCCAAATACCACCAAGTATCCATAATCAACATCTCGCGACCATACTCTCTGCGGATAATCACTATTCGTAGGCTTTCTTCAGTGACGAGGTTGATCACATGCACGGTCAGTCGCATTGCTTCTACCCGGTAGCTTCTAGGTAGCTTAGAGTGAGATAGCATGCATCTTATCCTCTACAATGGTAGTGCGGTTCATTCTCTCTGCTATTCCATTACGTTGCGGTGTCTTGGGAGCGGTGCGCTCATGGCCGAATCCCAAGACTCGGCAATACTCTTCAAATGGCCCAATGTACTCACCCCCCATTATCCGGCGAATACACTTCAACAACTTCCCAGTCTCTCTTTCCACCATCTTTGTGGAATTTCTCAAACACGCCAAATCACTTCATCCTTGGGTCTTGGACTATAGACCCATATCTTTCTTGGACGATCATCAATGAATGTCAAGAAGTCGAAACTCCACGGTGGGACTTCACTCTCATAGGACCACATAAGTGCATTATTGCACTAGCTCGAGGGCGGTGTCGCTTTACGTGAGGCGGGAATCTTTGGAAAGACACCTGTGTTGCTTTCCTACCAAACAATGAGTACATGTACTTAAATGTGTACCTTTAATGTCGGCATGGCCTTTTGCTTAGCAAGAACTTCCATCCCTTTTATGCCCATGTGACCGCGGTCTCTTGTGCCCGCCGTTCGGATGAAACTTCTTCTTACGCGCGTTAAACCTGCTTTACAAAACTAGCCTTGTGTTTTGTAAAGAGAGCAAGTTTTTCTTTCCTCACGGCTTTACAATGGAACCTGCGCTTTCGGTTTCCATACCCGTTACCAAACGAGGTTTACAAAGCCATCATCATCTAATTTCCCGGCGAAATTAGGCTTAACCGTATGTCGGGGACATGTCTTACATCCTTGAGTGTCAAGGTGTAGCCGACATTGGTTTCTACATGAACATCTCAATGCCTATAATCTTGAGGCGCCAGCATTTACCCATCCTCACTTCACCATATTCACCACAACAACCGTAGGTAGTGAAGAAAGAATCCCACTGTCGCGGTGTGGCGTGATAGGATGCTCTGTATCTATCACCCACTCGTATCGACATGAGGTACTAAGACGGCCACACCCTGTCGACCGCAATTCCCACTAGGTCATCGACTAGTGCGGTAGTATCTCTCGCTGTGTTTCCGTTCCTCTGCACCATGTCTTCATGTACCGTTATTCTTCTCATCCCTCTTGATTGTTACGCTTTCATATCCGAAGTGGCCTTTGGTGGCACAATAGTAACATTGCCTCTCGCCTTAGGAGTTCTAGCTTCACCCCTAGATTTATACGCGTCACCTCTAGAGCGAGATGGTTTTACGCCCGACCTCTCCCCGTTTCTCTGTGAAAAGGACCTGCGAGTTAGAAAGAGCCGCTTCTTGCACTCCTTCTAGTCTCCTCATTCAACAAAGGCGTGGTAGCCATCTCCATGGTAACAATTCCATCCTTAGGCGCTCCATGTAGAGAAACGCTAATGTCTCCCAACTTTCGGGTAGAGAGCCTAATAGAAACAAAGCCTCAACCGTCTCCCAAATTGATCTTCATCAAATGCATCGATTGATGATATTACGTACTTCATTAAGATGCTCGGACATTGAAGAACCTTCTTGGTACTGCCGTGTGCGCAAACTTCTTAACGACTAGCACTTTGTTTCCACGGACTTCCTCTCATAAAAGGTCTTGAGTTTCTTCCATAGGCCGAAGGTTGTAGTCTCTTGGGCCCACATGGTGAAAGACAACGTCGTCTATCCATTGTCGAATGTACCCAATAGCTTTTACGTCAAGCTTTTTCCATTCGGCCTCATCGATTTTTCGGTTTTTACTCCCTCGTTCTCGATGGGAAGTGCCAAGTCCTTGCGGATTATAGCAAGTCTTCCATCTTGGCTTTCCGGATGGTGTAGTTTTTCCTATTCGGACTCATCATAATGAGGTGTTCGCGGAATGGTCCATCTCTACAAGTTATTTAACCTCAAATCTTCTCTCGGGGAATTTAACAAACACGCCCGACAAAGATTCGGATAACACCACTGAGGCTATTCTAACCAAGGCTCGATACCACTTGTTGGGGATTACACCAATACCAATCGGTTCCCCATTTACACGGATAACTTGTATGAACACACTTCAACTCTAGATAAATCTCAAATATCACAAACTACCTATACTAACATGCCCAACTCATTAAACAACTATCAACAACAAATAATAATGTAAAAGCGGTTAAACAACAAACCACAACACAAAGATTTACCGTGGTTCGACCCGATGATGCCTACTTCCACAAGAGCGGTTCTTAATAAAATGGGAAGGAAGATTACAATCTCTCCTTTCTGATCTCTCACCTTACTAGATCACTCTTATCTCTTTCTGGGGTTGTATATCCGTAAAAAGTTATCTCTCTTTTGTTTTAGTCCGGATTCCAATCCTTTCCGACTTGTTTTTTTTTCTTCATTAGGTTAGGTTTTCCAAAACCTTGATTTTTGGTTTTATCTCCAAAACCAAATTCGCGGATCTTGTAGCAAGGGCCCACGAAAATAGACTGGCCGGGCGCTGCCACTCGGAAAGCCTTGAAGTATTTGAGACTGAACCGAGCGGCGCGCGCTGGCCACTTTGGCGGGTGCCCTTATGTTATTTAGTTCTCGGCTCTGGCGCCGCTATTCTTCCCAAATACAGCGCTTCGACTTACTGGATGTCGAGTTTGCCGTTTAAATCCGCTCCAGTTTCTCTCCTCATGTGAGGGATAACTCCAACAACCAATAGGCGAGACTCGTAGTCAAAATCGAGTTCAAACTTCAAAGTGGTTCAAAACGTCGAAGTCCCAGAAAATTTCAGTCTAGAATAACTCCATATCAATAATTGGTTGGTTTTGACCTATTCACCGAATTCTACAATGTGAATTGGAAGGCATCAAATGATCAAAGTCAATGGTTTCTGAAAAATATTTTTATTTGCAACATGCCACATATTATCATAATTATCAACTTATTAGCCATCGTTTTGATAAAAAGAAAGTTCAACACTTCAAGTTGGCCTAAATTTTTGTCTTTACTAACGGATTTTTCTTACCAAGTTATCACCATGACGCTAACAGCTATTGTTCACAGTACAAAAGGCTGTTTCAGGGAAAATACTGGTATCTTAGAGTTATTGAGTACCCGCTCAGAGCACAACTGCGCAGGCTCCTAGCTGAGTTGGTCAAAGTGCACCACACTGTTAAAAAGGTCTCAAGTTTAAGTGTCCTTAGGGAGCCCTGCTTATAGGGGGCTGCTCGTTTTGCAATACTGGTGTTGCTGCCTAGCCTCCATGCTATAGGGACACGAGTGACTTGGAGACCGAAGAAAATAATAACTTAATAAGCCTTCCGTGTGAATACAAGGTCTTAATTTTGGAATCTGAAGATGAAATCACATAGCAGCCAAGCGCTTGTCCTTTTGTGCTGACTATATGATAGAGTTGTTTTTTCGATACCATGATAGAGTAGTTGTTCACTTGTTCGCTCCATTATTAAAAGGATTTTATAGGTTCTTTATGAAAAAAAAAACAGTGAGGCTGTAAGGCTGTAACAGAAATTATTAAAAATTCAGGGTACCAAATTTCAAATTCTTCATGATTATTTGGAAAGGCCATTCTAATGCAATATTGTGTGTCAAAAAAACAAAAAAAAGAAAAAGAAAACATGTGATCGTAATAGTCTGATGAAATAACCGATTGCACAATAACATTACTGAGTAGTGTACCTACTAGTAAATAGTGTACTTTAAATCTTTGGCTTACTGTAGTTCACTTCCGCCAAATAAAATGGTTGTGGAACCAATCCACTTCACCAAGTAAAATCATTGTAAAGAATTTCGAAACTCAAAATTTTGACAAGTCTTAACTCTGAGAAGTTTTAAAACTTCTTTGGCACTTTTCATATTATCTGGTAAGTTGACCAACTAATGAAATTTCGGCAAAAAGAGTCTCTACGGTAAAGAAAGACAACTTAACTAGTATTGAACATTGTGCCAGTGAAAAACAATTGTGCTATCTAGGGGTGTAAAAACGGCCCTCAAGCCCTCGGCCCGCCCGATCCGACCCATGAATGAACAAAAAGCCCTCAAATTTAAGCCCCGCAATTTGAGGCGGGCGGGGTGGCCATACCGCCGTGTTTTTTGGGAGGGTAAGAACTAGATATTTAAACATGAGGCGGACCCTCGGCCCTCCCTCTAAGGCCCCCACAAAGCCCAGTATTAAGGCCCTCATTAATATTTAGATTTTCTAAACAAAATTACATATAATACCTTTAGGGTTTTAAGTTTTACTTATTATTACATAGGGTAGAAATGTAAATTTCAAGTATAGTAGTTGATATAAATTTTTAGTATTATTACATAGGGTATTAAAGCCACTATGTAAATTTTTAGTACGTAGTGGCTTTATGTAAATTTTTATTACATAATAGTATGTAAGAAAATTTAAATTTTTAGTTGTAAAATTTTTAGATTTTACTTATTATTACATAGGGTAGTTAGTATTTTTATTTAATGATGATACTCTTAGGAGGACTTTGGAAGTTTAGGTGCTTCATCTAAATTGCCCCATAACTTATGTAAGAAAAAAATGCTACAAGTGAAGTGATTTTAACTTAAAGCCACTACTCTAAGCACTCGCTAATATACTGCATAAACATATTCGTCAAAAGAAATTTATGGATGCACCAAATTTACCTTGTCTCCTTCATCACTTCTTTGCGTTCTTTGTCAACCACCACGCAGCAAGATTTAGATTTCTTTCTTGCGTTGCTTTTATGTATTATGTAATTTATAAGGGAAAAAAAGTGACCTATTCCGATCATAACGTATTAAGAGTTTGAATAATAGACAAGTTGTCCAACCCAGCTACTTATAGACGCCCTCGGGCCGCCCGCATTTTAAAAAGAGGACTGAGGGCGGGCAAGTGGTCAGTATAATTTAAGTGTTGGCCCTCACAGGCCCGACCTCATAAGCGTAAAGAATTTTGGCCAGCCAGTTCCCCTCAAATCATATGGGCTTTTACGATTTGAGGGCCGGGCTGGCCCGGCCCGGCCCATTTTACACCCCTACATCCAAGTCTGCGGAGTAAAATAGTAATTACCTTAAGAAACAACCATCGTAAATAACCCGAGCCCCATTGGCCAAAGAGCAATTTCGAATTTGAGCTTCTGCTGCAGCATAGCACTCAAGACAATCAGACCTGTTAAGATAATTTCTGCACTGGACCATAGCATACACTGGGTCAGCTCCTCTAGCTGCCTGAGCTGTAGCGAATCTGTTACTGTCATTCGAAAGTTGTGATCTGAGATCTGAAAATGTCGCATTTAAATTTGCCATGAACGAAGATGGACTTGTCACATTATATTGGCTGCACCCTCTATTCAATAGGTTTGTCTGAGGATCAGACTTAACCGCGGCGAATGAAAATGCCAAGATTGAGAAAGCAATTATCCAGAAAGAACTCATCGTGAAATGACAATTCACCAATAATCTAAATTGAAAGGAAGAAAAAGAAGAAGAAGTTGATAACATAATGCACCTGCAATAAATATATAGGGAGAATTCCAAAGGTCAACATGTGTCGTTGCTTCATTTGGATAAAATAAAGCATGAATCCCCATCATGACTTGGTGTGGAATATGGTGTAATATTTGATGGAATTATATAGGAGTTAATTGTGTACATCAGGGTCCCATTTCCATTACTTAAAATAATAGAGTTGATTTTCTATCAGTCTTTTCACAAGACTAAAACGAAACTTAGCGGGAAGAGGGTAGAGGGAACTCCAGCGTAGAATTATAGTGTGCCAACTTATTATCTAGAAATCTAGAATTCATACTGGATTAACGATTTTCTTTGTAGTTAGCTTGAATGTTGTTTGACATAAACTAACTCTCACAGATTTACTCTTAATTTGCGTACAACAGAACCGAACAACCAATATCAAATGTAGTAAAAATAATAATCCACAACTACATTGTATGAAATCAACTAAATAACTCCTAAACAAGTAGTAAATAATGTAAACTACTCACCAATTCAAGCAAACAACCAAGAGAAGAGAGACAAAAATTTACGTGGTTTAGCTTGCGCTTAATTCACAACCAAATAGAGAAATTTTCAATAGAGAGAATATTCAAAAGAGTACAATAAGCTCTCACCTTGAGTCCAAAAAATCTCCAAAATTTCCCAAGAAGAAACTCACAAATCTCTCTTTTCTCTCCTCACAACATTGTTCTCTCAACTCTACAACTTTCTACCAAAGAGTTTGGACATAAACAAATAAAGAAAAGACTCAAGTCTTTCTTTTTCCAAAGCTCTCTCAAAAAAGGCACTAAATCCCAAACATTAACAACAAATTTTGTCTCACACTCAATTTATAAACCCTAACTTTGTTTTTGTAGTGTAGCTGAAATTTTGGTGGAGTATGAAATTTCGATCCATTTCGGCATATCCAACAATTCTCCACCTCGATGAAGAATTTTCCAAATTCAAGCCGACCAACCAATGCACTACACCTAACCAACCAAACAACATCAAAGAGAGAACTAACCAATCCAACCATCAATGTCCCTAAGGATCTAACAATAACTGCACCACGAAGTGGTTGCCTATGTACCCGGTCAAGGGATCAAACCTTCGTAGTTCTTCCATACCCCCAAACAAAGGGTTCAATCAACAAACATGCCCATATCAATTCCCGGAAAGGCGTGTGTCCCTCAAGGGATCACCAACAAACTTCAACACAAAGGGGTCAAAAATACCACATATCATCTCCACTAAGTATATTGAAGATGTTCCAATACCATCTCCTAGAGTAGGAGATGTTCCAACACCCCGAAACCTCATATGGCTTCCAACAACAAATGGCTTCACACCTTCACTATGCTCATGGGCTAGAGCATCTACAACTCCAATTGTGGCTTCACTTTCATTATCAGTTGTGTACCTATCAACATCACAATGAGTGGCATTAATCTCCACCTTTTGAGATATATCTCCAACATTCGAACATACATTCAAATCAAAATGCCCAAAAGAAACAAATTTTTGTTTCTTCCCAAAACCACGTTCTTCCTTTATGGTAGAGTTTCCGACAACCATACAAGTAGAATAATTTCCACCTACACCAACCACACTTCCATTAAGAAAGTACAAATTCTTTCGCCTTGTCCCTTTCATCATCACACATGCCCCTACAACAACCTTTAGAGCCCCATGTTCAAACACAACTTTCATACCATTTGATTCTAAAGAACCCAAAGTGGTGAGGTTAAATTGCAAATCCGGTACATACCGAACACCAACCAATTTTCTAACTGCTTCATCAAACATCTTCAAACGGATAGTTCCCTTTCTAGTATTTTGCAGATATGGCCATTACCTAACAGAACATCTCCATTATCTAGCTCCTTGAAGCTAGTAAACAAATCCATATTGGGACACATATATTGAAAACATCCAGAATCAAGAATCCACTCACTTGTGGAACAACCAACTATCGAAGCAGTAAAAGAAAAATCTGAACAGTCATCACCACCTCCGTCTTGTGCAACATTCACACTTTCAATATTCGAAGAATCTTGGTCCTTCGATTTCAACTTGGGACATTCAAACTTCCAATGTCATTTCTTGTGGCAAAAGGCACATTGGTCTTCATCTAATCGATCACGTCTCACTCTTGATTTAGAGTGAGATCCACCACCTCTACCATTATTCCTTTCATAGTTTTTTCCCCTCATAACCAAAATTTTAGGTATAGATGACTCCCTATGGAGTGCAAGGTCCTTATTCCTATACTTATGATTCACCAATGTTGTAGCCACCACTTCATAATCCAAGCTTTATTTTCCCGCCATCAAATTAGATGTGAGATACTCGAGATCATCCGGAAGGGAATTCAAAAGGCATACCGCCTTATAGTGCTCAGACATTTTTTCATCCAAATTTAATAAGTCGGCAACGAGCTTATTGAACTCATCCAAGTGCTCATACAAGGTAACACCTGGCCTCATATTCATCCGGAAAAGCTTCCTCGTCAAGAACACTTTATTATGAATGCTCTTCGTCATATACTTGTCTTCAAGCTTCTTCCAGAGTTCCTTAGCGAAGGTTTCTTTCATGACAAAGTATTTTTGCTTCTTTGCCAAACATAGTCGAATAGACCCACAAGCTTGTTTATTCAATATTTTCCACTCTGTTTCTGACATTGCCTCAGGTTTTTCTTCCAAGGCTTCACCCAAATTTTTTTTTGCCAGAACATCTAAAACCTCACACTGCCATATGCCGAAATTGTTCTTGCCATTAAACTTTTCGACATCAAATCTTCCTACACTAACCGTCTTCATTTTCGAATTAGAAGAAGTTCCAACATTAGGAGTCTCATCATCACTAGGATTTGTCATCTTCATAATTTTCATACACCACAAACAATAATAACAACAACAACCAAAGAAACACCCTCTTGGGAATTTCTTCAAGCACTACCAATGCGGAAACGACCAATGAAACCAAAAAAATTTGATTTTAACCAAACTTCCACCACAAACAACCACCAACTATGCCAAGGTAGAACATTTAGCTCCGATATCAATTTGTTGTGCCCCAAAAAAACTATGAAGCACACCAATCCAATGCAACGAAAGCGAACAACCAATATCAAATGTGGTAGAAGCAACAGCTCACAACTACGGTGTATGAAATCAACTAAATAACTCATAAACAAGTAGTAAACAATGTAAACTACTCACCAATTCAAACAAACAACTAAGAGAAGAGAGACAAAGATTTACATGGTTTAACTTGTGCCTAATCCACAACTAAATAGAGAAATTTTCTATAGAGAGAATATTCAAAAAATTATAATAAGCTCTCACCTTGATTCCAAAGAATCTCCAAAGTTTTCTAAGAAGAAACTTACAAATCTCTCTTTTTCTCTCCTCACAACAATGTTCTCTCAACTCTACAACTTTTAATGGTTTAGACAACTACCAAAGAGTTTGGGCATAAACAAATAAAGAGAAGACTCAAATCTTTCTACTTCCAAAGCTTTCTCAAGAGAGGCACCAAATCCAAAACCCTAACAACCAATTTTGTCCAACACTCAATTTCTAAACCATAACTTTGTTTTTATAATGTAACTGAAATTTCAGTGAAATATGAAATTTTGATCCATTTTGGCATATCCAACAATTTGGATGATATCGTCACGTGCTTATGTGACATTATCTCATGTTCACTGCAGTGGCGGAACCAAGAATCCTCTTCACTGGGTGTCACGGGCACATCCCAAAGCATGTGCTGAGAGAAGTCTGTGCAGCGTACATGATCGTATAGCTTGACCATACACAAGCCTGATAAGCATTCGATGCTCGAGTAACTTACGAATAGTCAAGACTAAGGGTTACCTCGTTTGCCCACAGTTGAATCCTCTGATATGTCTGAGAGGAGACTAAACACACCTGTCCCATATCTTTGAGACTGGATAGCTGAATACACCATTGGAACGAGTATCTAGATGTTCCCACGACCAATCAATATAGCATAGCATAAAACGTTAGGACGTGGTATTTGGCAACCAATTTTTCCAACGGTACCACGTATGCATGCTCCAATGCGATATGTCTCTAGACCCGTCCTATACTCGTTAAGAATCCATGACGCACCCTTGAGTGTTAAGTTGTCATGAACAAGCCTTGGTATTACACCAAGAAAGTTCCTAGCTGATAGCCCGGAGACTACGAGGAGTGATGGGAACTCCTCCCTCCCTAATATAGTGAATACGGATTTTCCACTATAACCAGAAGGGAACATTGTTCCAGGTGTGAACTTCTCCTAGGCATAATGTAGAGAAAAAGGGATTTTTTTTTCTCTTTCATGTCTAGATGCACTGCCCTCGATGGGCTAATTCTCCAGTCCGGTTTTTTACCTTCGCCCGATGGCTGACCAGCCCACCAATTTCAGCCGAAATTCAATTTTTCGAAGCTTTTCCGAAATAGTATAAAAATAGGTTTTTTTTTGTAGAAACCTAACTTTTCTAAAACCAAGAAAGAGAGAGATTATAAGAGAGCAATTCTTTGTGAGTTGAGTATTCATTCTTTGTGAGTGAATTGAGAGACTTGTAACTGTCATTATCTCGGACATCTAGTAAAGCTTGGAACTCGCGGTGTGGGACGTAGGCAAATTCTTAGAACCACGATATATATCTCGCCTTGTGGTTTATTCTTCTTTACATTAATTGTTTTACTTTATATGCTTGTTATTTGATATTAAGAAGTGTTGGGATATTGCTTGGAGGGTGTTGAAGTCTTGTCTATTGAGAAGGATCGATCCTTGTGTTGGATTGATCCGTTTGTTCAATAACGTTGTTTCGCAGTCATATATTCACAACAATTGATATCAGAGCGTAGGTATACGACCTAGGATTTTGAGTTTAGTGCTCGAAATTTGTGTAGACAAGGTGTTCGATTAAATTCCAAGGTGAAATTTTTTTTTGGGTTATTGTGTGTAACTTGAAAGATGACTCCCAAGATGTCAAACGCAAGGTTTGAAGTAGAGAAGTTTAATGGGAAGAATAACTTTGGGATTTGGCAAGTCCAAGTAAAGGACATCCTCATCCAACAAGGTTTGCATAAGGCTTTAAAGGGATTAAATCTAAGGTGGCGAGTATGAGTAATGATGATTGGGAAGAGTTCGATCTTCAGGCTTGTTCATCAATCCGGTTATGTCTTGCTAATGAGGTCATGTATAGTGTGATGGGAGAAAATACCGCTGCCGGTATTTGGCTCAAACTAGAGTCTATGTATATGACCAAGAGCATGATTTAACACAAGATGTACCTTAAGAAGCGTCTTTATCGGTACATGATGGTCGATGGTTCAACGATGCAAGAGCACGTTAGTGAGTTCCGTCGACGTCTAGCGTATTATTTGAATGTTGGTATGAAGATGGATGATGAGGATCAAGCGACATGTTTAATATTCTCATTGCTAGAAAGCTATGAGCATCTAATTACTACATTCATGAACAGAGAAGTCGTCGATCTTGACGAAATTCAGAGTGCACTTCTTTCTTATGAGTTGATGAAAAAGACATGTGTAGAGAATAACATTGATGCAAGTCAGGGGCTAGTGGCAAGAGGAAATTCGTATGAACAGAATTATTCAAGTAATGAGAATTCTAGGTCCAAGTCAAAGAAGCCTTTAAAACATGTACAGTGCTACAATTGCAATGAAAAGGGGCATTACGCAAGTAATTGTCCTCACCCGAAGAAAGAGAACAAGAGAGATGGTCAGAAGAAAGGTAAGGCAAAAATTGAGGCAAATTATGCTTCAGGCTCAAGAGGATGAGTTAGGTCTCTGTGTCCACACAAGACTATGACCGAGAGGTGGATTCTTGATTCCGGATGTTTCTATCATATGTGCCCGAATAGAAAGTGGTTTACTTCTTATGAGAGCATTGATGGTGGTTCCATTTTAATGGGTAATGACGTTGCTTGTAAGACGGTAGGAATTGGAACTATACGGGTCAAGATGTATGATGGTGTAGTGAGGACTTTAACCGATGTGAGACATGTTCCTGAGCTAAAGAAACGTCTTATTTTTCTTGGTACCTTGGACTCCAAAGGCCACAAGTTTGTGGGCAAATGTGGAGTCCTAAATATTGTTAATGGCTCTTTAGTTGTTATGAAGGGTCAAAAATATGGAACCTTGTATACTCTGATAGGTAAATGCGGTGATAGGCGTATGTAGCTTGGGTGTGCATGTAGTAATGATTCTGAGTGCACTAAGATATGGCATATGCGTTTAGGGCATATGAGTGAAAAGGGTTTGTCTGAGTTGTGCAAGTGAGGGTTCTTGAAGAACTTGAAGAAGCCAAGTATGGGGTTTTGCGAGCATTGCGTCTATGGGTAGCAGTGCAGAGTCAAGTTCAAGTCAAGCAAGCACACGACAACAGGCATCCTTGACTGTGTGCATACGGATGTTTGGGGACCCTCCAGGGTGGCTTCCAAGAGAGGTAACCGCTATTATGTCTCATTCATTGATGATCATACTCGCTATGTGTGGGTGTATATGATGAAATCGAAAGATGAAATGTTTGAGATATTTAAGAAGTGGAAGGCAAGGGTTGAGAATCGCACAGATAGGAAGGTAAAGACGTTACGGTCTGACAATGGTATTGAGTATACCTATGGACCTTTCCAAGAGTTCTCGCGGCGAATGTGGGGATTGCCGCATTAATCGGATACGTGGGCACGCCACGAGAATGGAATGGCGAGAGGATGAATAGAACTTTGCTTGAAAAGAGCAAGATGTTTATTGTCTAATGCCGTCTAGGCAAAAGAGTATTAGGCGATGCAAATGTCCATGGTGTGTTACCCGCATAATAGGTCACCAAGATTCTAGCTATAGATTGCGGGACACCTTATGAGGTGTGGTCAGGTAACCCAGCTGATTATAGTATTTTCGAGTGTTTGGATCGACAGCTTACTACCATGTGAGGGACAACAAGCTAGATCCTAGAGCTAAGAAGGCCATATTCTTAGGCTTCGCAAATGGGGTAAAGGGATATAGATTGTGGTGTCTAGAAGACCACAAGTTCCTGGTCAACAGAGATGTTACCTTTGATGAGACTTCCGTGTTATCTTTCAGCAGTTTCCGGAAGTAGTCAGCGTAATGGTGAGTCTATAGGTTCAAACTCACCGAGCTTGAGTTGTCCGATCTACGCAGCCAGATGACCGGTTAGATCATGCGATGAGGTACCAAATCATGGAACCACACAAAGAATGAAAGAAGAGCAAGAGCATCCGCAACTTGTAGTGGCTGACCCTAGGCCACAGAGACAAGTTAAAGAAGTGCACAAGTATGGGCACGAGAAACCGGTGAAACACTATGGTCAGGTGGAATAAATATCGAAGATGATGAGCCAGATAGCTTCAAGAAAGTTGTTAGAGATGCTCATTACAAAGATTGGTTGGTAGCTATGCAAGCAAAGATGGAATCTCTTGATAAAAATCACACATGGGACCTAGTTTTATTGCCAAAGGGCAAAAGGACTATCGGCAGTAAATGGGTGTTCAGAAAGAAAGAAGTCCTTCCCCGAGTCCAACAAAGATCTTGGGTACAAGGCAAGAGTGGTAGCAAAAGGTTTTTCACGGAAGGAGGAGTCGACTACAATGAGGTATTTTCCCGCTGGTCAAACATACGTCCATTAAATGTGTTATTGAGTTTAGTTGCTCACTTCAACTTGGAGTTAGAGCAACTTGATGTGAAAACTGCTTTCTTGCATGGGGACTTGGAAGAAGAGATCTATATGAGACAACCTGAATGGTTTGTCGTTGCTGAGAAAGAAGATTATGTATGCAAATTTAATCGGTCACTATACGGGTTAAAGCAATCACCCAGGCAATGGTACAAGCGCTTTGACACATTCATGATGCAACATGAGTACACCCGAAGTAAGTATGACTGCTATGTCTACTTTAGAAGGCTTCGTGGTAATGACTTCATCTATCTCCTGCTTTATGTGGATGACATGCTTATTGCTTCCAAAAGCATGGTGGAGATAAACAAGTTGAAATCTCAACTTAGCTCTGAGTTTGAGATGAAAGACTTAGGTGGAGCCAAGAAGATACTGGGCATGGAGATTGACAGAGATAGGAAGAAGCGACGGATAGTTGTATCTCAGAAGAAAAATACCTTCAAAGTAATTTCTCGATTTGGTATGGAGAATGCAAAGTCGGTTTTCTACACCTTTTAGTGGGCATTTTAGGCTTTCAACTAAGTTCTCTCCTAGTTGGTTGGAGGAACAAAAGCATATGGCTAATGTTCCTTATGCAAGTGCCATGGGCAGTTTGATGTATGCTATGGTGTGCACACGCCTAGATATTTCCTGAGCGAGTTAGTGTTGTAAGGGTATATGGCAAATCTCGGGAAACGAAGATTGGGAGGCAATGAAATGGGTACTAAGGTACTTGAAGGGTACCTTGGATGTGGGATTAGGTTATGGTGGAGGCACTTGTTATGTCAGTGGGTTTGTGGATTTTGATTATGCAGGTGATCTAGATAGACGACGATCGACTACTGGTTATGTGTTTATGATGCATGGTGCATCGGTTAGTTGGAGGTCTATGCTACAGGGCTACAATTGCTCTATCTACTCGGTGGCGTAGTATATGGCAAAAAAAGGCAAAGGAAAAGAGGCACTATGGCTTCGAGGTCTTCTAGATGATATGGGTATTGAGCGTAATGCTGTGTTGCTTTGTATTGTGATAGTCAGAGTGCTATTCATTTGGCGAAGAACCAAGTTCATCATGCTCGGACCAAGCATATTGATGTCCGTTATCACTTTATACGGGATGTCGTTGAGGATGGTGATGTAGCACTTGAGAAAGTGGACACCCATGACAATCCTGTTGATATGCTGTCGAAAGTTGTCACCGGAGTTAAGTTCCAACACTGTTTGGACTTGCTCCAAATCCTACATGTTTGAAAGAGCCCTTTGTGGGCTTGGCCCTTCAGGGCAGTTGACTGCGAGTCTTCCTTACTGGATGTGTTCCTACTGGATGTGTTATTGCTAGATGTGTTCGGCTTGGTTTTATGTGTTAAAACCTCACCGAGGTGGAGAATGTAGAGAAAAGGGGATTTTTTTTTCTCTTTCATGTCTAGAAGCGCTGCCTCCTCCGATGGGACCACTCCAGGTGTTTTTGGGCGCACCAGCGCCTCAGATGAAATGACCAGCCCACCAATTTCAACCGAAATTCAATTGTTTTGAAGCTTTTCTGAAATAGTATAAAAATAGGTTTTTTTTTGTAGAAACCTAACTTTTCCAAAACCAAGAAAGAGAGAGATTATAAGAGAGCAATTCTTTGTGAGTTGAGTATTCATTCTTTGTGAGTGAATTGAGAGACTTGTAATCTGTTACTCCGGACATCTAGTAAAGCTTGGAACTCGCAGTGTGGACGTAGGCAAATTGCCGAACCCCGATATATCTTGTCTTGTGGTTTGTTCTTCTTTTACATTAATTATTTTACTTTATATGCTTGTTATTTGATATTGAGAAGTGTTGGGATATTGCTTGGAGGGTGTTGAAGTCTTGTCTATTGAGAAGGATCGATCCTTGTGTTGGATTGATCCGTTTGTTGTGGGTAACGTTATTTCCGCAATCATATATTCACAACACATAATTTATACCTCGGTGCTCCGAATCAGACGTTTGACCACTCTATTTGGTGTGTCTCGAAACATACTTAAAGATGGAAATGTAATTAGGAGCACTCGACTCATGGTTTGACTATGAGTTGACTTTCGTTGACTTTTCTATGCCTGTAATGTTTGGATATGTTTAGACTTTCCATTTGGCATATATATATAAGTTCACTTCTATGACCCTGCCACATTGGAGCGCTTGGAATAGCCCTTTAATTTTTTAAGCCATAACAAAGCAACTAAATCTTATTTATTAGATTGCAAGACAATTACACAATTAAGCAAAAACAACATTTTTTAAATGTTTATAGCATTACAATTTAATTAAAATAAATATTACTTGGGATTAATACATATCGAAAGATGAACCTCGAGTCTGTAAATATATTTGAAATCCTACCAGTTTGGTTAATAAATATGTAAAGTTGGTTATGTAAATTTAAGTGTCGAACACCTTCATTGGTAGGATTAGGAGTGTGTTTCAGTTGGATTGGATGGGAATATGGGTTTTCGGTTTCAGATTTTTTTAAATCTGATATGTTGTGCCGAATACGATCTAATCCGACGAAAATTGGAATTCGCAAAAAAAATTAGGAAATTCGGAAATGAATCGGATAATGCGGATGAAAAATCAGATAATTTAGATAAAAATAAGAAATTATTGAAAATTCAAATATCTTAATATTAAATCTATTTTATAATTTGTACAATAAATACTAATTCCTGGGTTTTTAGTTTGTTTATACTATATATTGATTAATGCAAGTTAATCCACTATAAATGAGCAAAAAAAAGTAGGATTATATTAAAACAATTCTAATCACAATTAGAATTTTAGATATATTATATGTAATTCCAAATGATAATTCGGCAAAATTGGATCGGATATGCATCGGCGGATTCGGATCAGAAAAAATAGGAAATTCGGAATTTCATAAATCATCTTAAGCCGATCCGAATTTAATTGGATTTTCGGAAATCAGACAAGTAATATTGATGAGGAGAGATCATCACCACGATTGTAAACCGTTAGAATGAAGCATATCCCATCCCAAAAATTGAACATGATGACGTGACTAGCATTGACACGAGAACCAAAAAAATTTAAGGGAAAAATACAAACAAAATATCTTTTTAGCCCTCGTCTTTTTCAGTCTCAATCTCTTTTCACAAACGATCCAGTTGTTATACTGAGTTTGTCTTTAGTTGCAATGTTGTCCTTGAGCAGAATGGGAATGCCATATTGCCATGTAACTCACTTAATAAAAGAACCAGGAACCTTAAGCTTTATCTCTCTATCAGCCTTATCGGCAAGGTAAAATGCATTAGGATTCACTTCAATCACCCCACGAAGGAGTGAGTCGAGTTTACGAATTTCACCAAGGTAGAACTCGACTAATTGTCTAGAATTAAGTTTTCCGTCTTTGAATTGGATTTGGATGTCACGAATGGTAGCTTCTTTGATCCTAAAATGACGAGTACTTGTGACTGTGGCACACTTAGTATCAATAATGTCGTCGAAAGAAATAGAAAATTGGAACTTGAGTAAGAGAAAGTCATCGTTGGTTTAAATTTGGCGGTTGATCCAAGACCAATTACTGGAGCTACTAGCTAGTACAAACAATGTCTGGTTTATGCATTTTTAAACTAAAACCCATATATCAATGATGGGATTTCGCACTGTTCGAATAATCAGTTGCCAAAATTGTTAAATTTAATTTGGTACCACATAGGAATTAGGTATTGCACAAGTTTTTGAATGTAGGAACAACTTGAAGGTTATTAAAGCTATTAGTTCATCAAAATTAATATAGTGTGAACAAAGGGAGGAAGATGGCTATGATTTTATTTTTGTTAACTTTTAGTTGCTAGTTAGACTCATCCAGTCATCCACATTGAGATTCACTCACTCTATCCAACTGCTCTTGGCATTTGGCATCAACAGTCTAAATAGAGGAGAGATCAATCTCTCATTATCATTTGCCATTTGTAATACACTTATTGGATTTAGTGGTGGGTTACTTTCACTGATTGTACCTGTATTCAGGGCTTGTATAACAAATATTGGAAATAGTTAACTACTATTTGATTGTTTTCTCCACGATTCTCCTATGGCTCCGCCACTGTTCACTGGCCTGCGAATCGACTATAGCCATACATAAAGTTGCAAACATGCAACACGGGTGGATTACTAGCAGGGCGGCTCAAAGACAATTTGAGGCCTTATACAAAAGTAATAAAGAGGCCACTTAAATGTGTTAATGGACCTGGTCTTTTTTCCCGATAATGAGTGCTAAGTTGCTAACAGATTTTTTTTCCAAGATAATGTGCCCAATCAATTTTTTGACCATGAGAGAGTTATTAATCGAGTTAATGGTTTATTTAATTGACCAATATAGTATATATGCATTGTGGTCTTGTGGATGTAATTATTTTCCAAGTGAATATACCCATGATTTGTTTGTATTTGCGTCAACAAGAGTCATGGAGGTTGGAGCATATAATAATTGAGGGTACATGATGCCAACTACAGAACTCAACAAATTTAGTCTTAATCTGGGGTCTTGTTATTGAATTTCTATTACAATTAGAGTTGAAAATGGTACCGGTTTGGGTCAGATCACTCAAAACCATATCCGGATCTGTTTAGATTGGAATCAGATTTCGGATATCTATATCTATTAAAAGACACAAAAAAATACACTATTTTAATGATTCTCATATATAAATGTAAGAAATAAATAAATTTTTGGGCTTCAAAATATGAATCTTGTTAAATGGCTCGGGTTTCTAAATATTCGGGTTTGATTCTAGTCACAAACATAGAAACCATATCCGGTAAAATGAATTCGGATATGGTCGGATTCGGATTAAAACCCGTACCATTCCCAGCCCTAACTACAACATAGAAAACTTTGGCTACTAACGTTTTGGATTTCTATGGATTGTTTGTAGAAATATGTCGAACTCTTTCATTGGGTTGGTCACTACACTGTAACATGATTATATTTAATAACTTCACCGCATGCAGGCAATAATAAAAATAGAAAAGAGAATGAATTAATGTTGTCCAAAGTATTATGGGGTACATGCGTGAGTCTCACAGTCATAGAGTATTGAGTATTGACCCTCCAAGCAGCAGTAAGCAAGCATTGCTGTGTATCTCAAGACTATTTTTTGGAACCATATCTCAACTCTCAAGACTTAACTGTAGGTTATTTACGCTTAAGAAATGAAAAAAATAAATTTTTGGACATCCCACATAATGGGCAACAATTTTTTTTTTTTTTTAACATTTTAGGCATCAGGTTTTAAGATAAATCTCCCTGCCTGGTAAATGGTTCCATAAAACACCTTTCAAAACAAACCAACCCATGAAACCTTCATGTTTTCAGGAAAAAAAACATGATAAAGACGAAAATACCCCTATAATGTCTTTTTCTTTCCTCTCTTTTAAATTTTCAACATAAGAACTCCTGTTTTTTTTTGTTTGGCAAAGAAATCATTTCAAAATAACACAAAATGCAAAAATATTAACATCATTCATTTCATGACAAAAATAAATTACAAGAGTGGTAGCTGTCTCGTGAAGGTTGTAGATCCGGATTTTTACGAGACGATTTTGGGATCGAAAACCATTTGAAGATGAAATCATTTGAAAAAACTTGTTCAAGTCATGATTTCGAAATGCAAAAATTCATATATCAAAAAGATAAAATAGACTTTAAAAAAAAAACACTTTGTAAAACAAATTTTAATAGAAAAATAGTATGTAAAAATAAATTTGCATAGTGGAATTTCTATGCAAAAACAAAATTACATAGTGATTGGATTTGCATGGAAAAATCACTATATAAAAATAAATTTGCATACTCAAATTTGTATGCAAAAACAATTTTACATAGTGACGGGAGCCAATTTGTTCAGAATAGATGAAGAAGAAAAATAGAAAAATCAATATGTAAAAATAAATTTTCATAGAAAATCACTATGTAAAATTAAATTCGCATAGAAAAATCACTACGTAAAAATAAAATTGTATAGTGAAATTTCTATGCAAAAGCATATTTACCTATTGATGGGATTTGCAAAGAAACATCACTGTGTAAAAATAAATTTGTATAGTGGAATTTCTATGCAAAAACAAAGTGGAATTTCTATGCAAAAACAAAATTACATAGTAATTGGATTTGCATAGAAAAATCACCATGTAAAAATAAATTTGCATACTTAAATTTGTATGCAAAAACAATTTTACATAGTGACAGGAGCCAATTTGTTCAGAATAGATGAAGAAGAAAAACAGAAAAATCAATATGTAAAAATAAATTTTCATAGAAAATCACTATGTAAAATTAAATTCGCATAGAAAAATCACTACGTAAAAATAAAATTGCATAGTGACATTTATATGCAAAAACATATTTACATACTGATGGGATTTGCAAAGAATGAAACATCATTATGTAAAAATAAATTTGCATACTAAAATTTGTATACAAAAAACAATTTACATAGTGATGGAAAATGTTCAAAATAGATCGAAGAAGGAAAAGAAGAAGAATAAATAAAACAAATACCAGAGACACGACTAACAACAGTTGAGGGAATAAGTGATTATTCATCATAAATTTTGTTTCTTCATTGTTTGAACCTGATTTCTGCATTGTTGAACCTAATTTCTTCATTGTCGAATCTTATTTCCTCATTATTGAACCTTATTCCCTTAATTTTCAAGTTGAATCGTGTTATCGATGTTGAATCAATGTTTGAATTATGTTATTGAAGTTGAATAAGTATTTTTTTTCTTTGAAATGGCAATGAATATGACATGTTTATCTAAAAGGGTAAAAAAAGAAATAAAAAAAATTTGGGAAAATAAAAAACAGCCGTGATTTTTTTTCAACTGAAAAAATGGAAGAGTTATTTGATGAGATATTATAAAACAGTAAGTGTCTTCTAGCTTAGTTGGTAACACCTTTGAGTGATGATGCTAGATGTTTGGGGTTCGAACTCCACTACACACAATTGAGTTACTGATCTCTTTAAAAAACAGGCTTGCCTACACATTTTTTACCATCAAATTTTTGCAGGTGCCGACTAGCAAAGTCGGTATAGTTAGGGCATCTCCAATGGAGGGTGTAAACCGTATAGAGTGGAAATTTTACACTCTAAATATAAAAAAACTCTCTCCAATGGGGGTGTTATACCGTAGGTAATAGTGTATTACCTAATAGAGAGGGTGGGGAATTTCCCCTCTCGCTATTAGTTAATAAAAAAATCCGGGCGACACTCGAACTGACGTCTGAGTGAAATAATTTTCGGACGTCACTTGGAGTAACGTCCTTTTCTAATTCTAAAGTAATTTTTTAACTCGGACGTCACTTAGAGTGACGTCCCAGTTTAAATTAAAGAGGGACGTCACTTGGAGTGACGTCCGAGTTTAAAAAAAAAAAAAATTTACACTCTTCCATTGGAGAGTATAGAGTGTGGATATTTATAAGCTATACAATACTATACAATTAGAGGTGTAAAATCCTAATGGCACCTATGTGGAGTCTAGGTAGAGGTGTAATTTTACACCCCCCATTGGAGATGCTCTTCTTCGATCTCATTTAAAACAAAGCTTACCAAAAAAAAAAATATATATATATATATATATATATATATATATATATATATATATATATATATATATATATATATATAATGGGGTAGGATAGAGGGCACATTCACTTGTAGCCACATTCGCCACAATGAATGCACACCGCCGATCTATCTCCAATCCAACGGACCATCTCAATTCTCAGCTACCAAAATGAAATTAGCGAAATTTCGAAAAAAACAAATTTTATGCGAAAACATAAAAACGAAATAAACAAAAATCGATCGAACCTTCTTCTCCAAAATTAGATCGAGAATTTTTCTCCTCTCTCCAAAATTCAATAGGAAAATGATACTCTGTTGGAGCCTTGAATTGTCTCTTTTTGCGTTTTGGTCTTTGAGGTTTGGACTACTTTCTTTGTTGTATTTTATTGTTTGTATAATTTAAATTACTATTCTAAGGAATGTGCTTCCCTCCACCGGGTTCGATTCTCTCTCTCGATCTGTTTCTAAGTTCTTAGATTCTCTTGTTATTAGATAAAGTGTATCTTATCTATCTGTTCTTTTCATGTGATGCACTAGGACAAATATCTTTAATTTTGCAACTTTAAAATATTACCGAAATGGTGATCAATTTATTTCTTCTTGATGGTAACTAGGAAGCACCCGTGTTATTAGTTAAAAGCTAACCTCTACTATAATATCCAAGCTTGTTATGAACTAGGGAACCCGCTTGGTGGTGGACTATTATTCAAAATTTTGATGTACTTTTTTTCATTACCCATATGAAAGCATAAGACATCCTCTGGTTAGTATGCTATATTGGTTTAGAACTTAAATTTCTTTTTGAGACTACGTACTCTTGCTAGAACAATTGAACTTGTCTTCTTGATGAAGCGAATCTTTGTTTCACTTACTTGGCGTGGGGAAAAACTGCTATGGTTATCGTTGCATCCTCCGCTAACTTTCGAGAATTTATTATCGAATTCATGTGAATTAGTTCACATATCCCAATTCGTCCCTAGTTCTAACAATAGAATCACTCACAACATAACTCTAGGAATCAGTCCTAGTATAATCAACATCGCCACGCTTACATCGCTATATGCTTGTGGACAGGTTAAATAGAGGAGTAAATACATGATCATTTTCTTTTAGGTGTACTTCCTTTAATGGGTAGTTTAATTACTATAATGTAGTGAATTTGCTTCATGTGTTCTCTTCTTGAATTTCCCTCCCTCTTCTCTCGATATTTGTAAGCCTTTTACAGTTCTCTTGTTTCTATTATAGGTGTTCTTGGGTATGGTATGTTCTTTTTTTATGCAAATGTGAATGCACACAACCCATCTTAAACACGAAATTTTCAAAATTGAGACCGATCTGAAGGTTTCTTCATATATCATAATATCTTTGTGTTTTATTGTCTAATATATCTATGTTTGGGAGTTTCTTTTCACGTGATTCAAGGTTTTGTTTGTATCTAAACTCTCGTATGGAAATGGTTACCTTCAGGTAAGTTTTTTTTTTCTTTTCATTCTATCATGTAATGTTATTTTCTTCATTTTGAGAAATGGGTGTTTCATGGTGTTGTGCGGTTTCATCAAGATCGGTGGTGGGGAGAGCTCTTCCAACCTAATCGAGGAGCACCCTAAGATTTTCGGGATGAAGCTTTGGGCTACTAATGAAGTTAGTGCCAAATCCAAGTTCCGTAACCAATCTAACTATGATCATCATCATCATCATCATTTTTTTTTTTTTTTTTTATGATCTGATATGTTTTGTTGTTTTGGTTTGGTTGGTTTTATAGGTATTTCTTGAGAAAGTGAAGAAGGTTAAGAAGAGCAATGGACAAGTGCTTGCTATCAATGAGGTATTTCATTTTTTTCATTGTTAGGCTTGTAAAGGAATGTGTTGTTGTGTTCCCCTATATATAATGATGATTGTTATGTGCTTTGTCGGGACATATGATTGTTATGAATTTGCTAGTTTGCGTGTAATAAGTGAGAATCTCTATCAAACCTATGTGATATGTCCTTGATGTCACTGTAAATGTTGATAATCTAGCTTCATAGGCTGCTTATATAATCATTATTATGAACATTATAAGTGGCATTATTCTACACAAGTTACATGCTATTAGGGTCATAAAAAGGGTTTAGCGATCACATGCTTGTTTGGTTGTATTTTCTTTCATCACAAATGCAAGGGATTATTTTAATTACTTGTCATTTTTAGCCAACTATTCAAAAAAAATATCCTATAGTTCTTTTGTCATCGTCCATATGATCGAGGAAGGGGTGCCTCGTTTGTTCTCCATGTTGCTTTGCTACATGCATGCTAGTGGGTGATTGTTTTTCCTTTTTGGCAAAATGCATGTGTTTGTATTGTATTAACAAATCTAAAGGATTTACAAGTACACTCTGAGAATTGGGTATGGCCTAGAGGATCTCTATTTAGTTACAATGGCATTTCACCTCATCTCACATATATTACGCATTTACACCATTCCATCCTCCCTTATATTTTGTCTTGTGGTGTTTTTCTTGCTACATGCTGTATTATGTGCAATGTGCCAGTTATAGCACTTTCTTTCACTTTAATATGGTCTTCCCTGTTTATCCTTGCTGGAGGCGTCCATCCGCAGATGCTAACATGCCTTACCGTTCATTAGGTCCTACTTGAGCTGGCAAGGATTCGAAACAAAAATCCACTTTTGAAGTCTATCGCAGGTTCTGGAATCCCACTCCCACCTGAAGAGGACACCTTGATTAGTCCAAACTACCAATTTGCAATTCCAAAGAAGCATCGACCCCAGGCAGCTGAAGAAACAGAGGAAGATGACGTAGGGGCTGATGAAAACCCTCCCCGGGAACAAAAGACAGATCCGCAGCGGCAAAAAACTCCACAAAGGGTATCATTTCCTCTAGTGGGTAAAAGAGGGGGCTAATCATGACCTTCACCAAGACAAATGTAGAGGGAGGTGATCAGCAGCCACAAAAACTGCATTAGGAGTCAAAATTTTGCCTTGCTGCTAGTTTTCTGAGGTGAGAACTTTCGTTACAACAATGTTGGAACTTCCTAACATTGCCAAAACTTCGCCCGAAAACGACATTAAGGATTCTTGGAGAAAATAGAAGTACGACTTCATTTACGAAAAGCCTCGCTTTGTATATTGCTAGGTTGTAATCTATTCTTGTGCTGATATTTCAACCCGGATGAATTGACTTGTCTTTCTCCGGAAAGAGTGATGTTATAATTTGCTAGTTGGTTAATAAATTGTTATTAAGGTAAAGTTAGCAATGATCGGTGTATAGTTTGTTCATTCCGAAGTGATTCTTATACAATAATTATGAGACGAATTCCACTCAATATGTTTTTGATTTTGTATTATTTGATTATTAGAATGCATCCCTCCATTCCGAGTGCACGTTCAAATTTTGGTTTGGCCATGTGCCAGAAAAGGTATAGGATCTTTTGCACTGAAAAAAGGTTAGTCCTTGACTTTTGGGCACTGACGTTGGCTCAAGACTGTAATAAGCAGCAGAAGAAAGATGTCAAGATCACCACCTTCCACTTTCATCATCATCTATTCAACTCCCGTTTCCCCTCCTTTTCTTACTTGGAACCTCTTATTGGATATGGATTCCGGACTTGGCAATTAAATTTAGCAAGTTCATAATGCCAGCACCCAAACCAACGGTAAAGAGAGACTCAAAGGTCCTGTTTGATGCCATTGGTAAACAAGAGATAATGCTTCCATGGGTCATGAGGGACATAAAAATAACATAATTGTAAGTTGCTTCAACAATCAAAACTGGCAAAAGTTAACCTCTGCTATCAAGAAGCAAGTTTCGGGGATGACGCATTAGCTAACCACGTGTTTACAATTCACAACAGCAGATGTTCCCGCCTAAAAATAAAGAGGGACAGCTTGTACCACACCTCTTGCCTAGTGACATTGGTAGAAAATAAGCAATTTCTCCCTGTCAAGTATACACTTCCATTTGCTATTCTTCAAACCATTTTCAGCTCCATCACAAAGACACCAAATACAGCAAAATTTTACATGTAGTGATCACATTGCGCCAGTCCGGCCACTATCCAAGAACTGCTAATATATTTTCAAACACCAATTCCACCAACAATAAGCTTCACTTCACTCAAAACTAAGAAGACTCTCTCTCGATCTCACTTTCATATCAATGCCGGCCTCTACACCCCCGATGGTCCAATTCCTCCGGCTTTTCGGGCGGGTCCTGCAGACACCTTCACCATTGATGGCCGCAAGAGTCATCACCAAGTTTGAAGCCTTTTACGAAATTCTTGAAGAACAATACCTTCCTCAAACTCGATGAATCCTCACGCATGATTGCTTCATGCATCTTTTACATGAAAACAAAGGACTGTTACTACTTCAAAGGAATAAACTTATGATAAATTATAATGATAAAAAAGTTATACATGTTGGACAATTTCGACATGAATGATGGTCTAACAATGACAATGACCTCGATGAGCGAAAGAATCTAACACGGATATCATGCCATACCGGTAAAACTTCTTTTAAATGCTTCAGGTTAAGCGTGTACACCATATAATGTATACTCTAAAACCATTTAAAAGTTGCATAAAAAAAAAAAAAAAAAAAAACCGAAAATGAAAATGCGAAACAAATGTATCATTACATTAAACAAAAACGAGTAGCATTTCCATTTCACCAACATTATCATATTTGTTTAGCTAATAAAGATCGTGCATTTGTCAATGCGGGGCATTGGCGGCGATCAACTAAAAGGCGGTATTACAATGACCATCGGCGACTATATATTGTGCGATCACTTTATATATCCGAAATTTTGTCAAATTCAATTTCGATAAAACGATGATATAAGTGAATAGTAAAAGCACAACAAACTTTGATGAATTCCAAATTGAACGATTAAATAGTACCGAATCAATCTCCAACTAGAATCAACAGAGTCAGCGGTTTGAAACCTTCTCATTGACAAGCCCCTCCAAATTTCTTTGCAAGAGTCTTAACTTTCCAACCAAATCATCACTAACCCACAATTCCTCTCCTACTCTTTTAAGGATTTACGGGGACAATGTAGGTCGCAGAATCCCTGTAACCACCAAGTAAACCACAGAATCAATTTGCAAAAATCACGCTCAAAGCGACAATCAATCTCCATAGATAAAACCCGATATTCCATTTTCTCTTCCTCTTCTTCTCCTTCCCCATGTTTTGTTCCTCCTGGAAAATTCGACTTAGCAATGGGACTTAAGAATGGGGAAGTTTGAATCGACTAGTACCTTTCATGGGTGTGGATAAAATGGAAGGTTTGAAACGAATAGGGTTTCTTTCAAACTAAAGGTTTAAGTAGTGGAAAACTTGGTTAGTGTGCTTTTTTGAATGCTCATTGGCAATAGATCAAGTGTTGCATTAATGCTTGCTAAGCATATTTCACACTTGCAGTTTCGTCTTTTTCAAATGAATCTCTTTATAGATTTGTTTTCGCTTTCTCCTTTATAGATTTTGGAGAGATCGGTGAAATTGGAGGAGATTTTGTTTTCACAACGATGAACTAATTGGAGAAGAAGGTAAACATTTAGTGTTTATGTCCGATTTAGTGTTTTTGTTTTCAAAATTCTCAAAATTTTGGTTTTTCGGAATTTCGTTTTTGTTTTTCTCGATTTACATTGTCCGTAGGATCGGTTGGGTTGATGGGGAGATGAAAGGTGTGGATCGGTTTGTGTCCCACAATGTGGCTACTGATGTACTGTGGCTGTATCCCCATATATATAATATATATATATATATATATATATATATATATATATATATAAAACAGAGATTTATGAGGTATGGGCCGATGGGAGAGTGTTTATATACAACCATAATAGAACCAGGTCCATTTCTTGACTTAAAAACTGATAAATTCAAAGTACAGTGCATTAAGACCCAGTTTGCTAGCATTTGTTTTCCACTCACAAGTGGGTCAATCATCTGTATCAAGCAAAGATAAATATATGATGAGAGCATTGCAAGATTAAGCCACCACGTCATTTTCAAAATTTACAATTATCAATACAATAAGATCAACAAAGAACTGAACACAGTAGATAACCCTCTTCGATCAGCTGGGCATTGACAAAATGTGAGTTAGCAGCTATGGTGTTGATGGATACTTCTCAAGAATACTTTAAAGATTTCACCTTAAAGAGAGCATATTGAGTTATTTCTGAACTGGATAATGCCAGTGACTCGATGGCACCTGATTGAAGAGCCGAGCAAATATTTGGTTCAACAATTTTCGCATTGCTTACAAAGAAATCTCTTCAACCTTGGTCAGTTAAGCTAATAGTCTTGTTTGGGTAGCAAACACTAGCAACAACTAAAAGATTAACGGCAATTTTACTTTTTTTGTTACATATATGTTTTACAATTAAACTTTATTTATAGTGGTCCACATGTGTAATTAAGTGTCCACATAAGCTTCTATTAGCTATTTGAGACAGAATTTAGATGGAATTCCCACATTGTTAAAATTGGAAAAATTGGAAACTAGTGTATAAAGCCCAAAAATTTATTTTTTCCCTTAAAAAATACAGTTTTTTAGACTCCCCCAGACTCACAGCTTGACCAAGTCAGACATGTTTAACTCGCCTCCATCCGGTTAGTGCACGTGCAATGTCATCTCTATTTCAACGTGTAAGCCAACATCTTTTATATAAATTTTGTTCAATATGGGGTATCACCTGTTTTTAGTTTTTGTAATTTCTTTTCCAACTCAAACTAAAATGAAAATTTTCAAAGTTCTACACTGGGTATCATGCTCCTATAGGTATGGTTGGTATAGTATCGGTGTATATTGAGTTGAAACTTGAAACCCGGCACCATATAGAGGAAGTCAAACTGCTGGGTCCTGTAGTGGGTAAAGGTTAGGAACAGAATCGGCTAAACTGAAATTTGGCTAGGCACCATATGTGGCCACGTGAGCTCCTTGGTTTGGTTGTGCACTTGTGCGTCTTGAAGTGGAAATTACCAAGATTTATGATCTCCAACCAAGCATTACAAAGAAGATGCCCACATACTTACCCGTTTACAAGAGATGTAAGCATGTTACTAGGCACGGTTGAAACTTGAAACTGTACCTATGAGTCTGTGATAAATTATATAAAAATACATAAAAAAGAAAAAGAAAAAGGGTCGCTTTCACACCATCAATTGCGAAATCAGAAATAGCATCAAATTAAGTATTTTATCATCATGTTGACATGATCTGCACCCCCACCATCCGTTATCCTCTCTCCTTTTCTTCTCTATATAGATCACCTAGAAGGGAGAAAAGAGTTACCAAAGTGATGCAAAATACAAAATTTAACGTTTCCCCCCGTTTTTGTTCTTTGCAGCCTGTGATCCGTCCTATATAAAGGAAATTTTAAGACTCCAGACTTCTCTAACAAGGCCAAAACTCTGCTTTCTTCAGTTTTGATATGCTCTCCAGAACCCCCACAGGTGATACATGGCCCATCACAGTTACTCTCTTTGTCTCTAGATCAATGCTGAATGATGTCACTCCTATCAACATGTAGAGCAACAAAGTGATAGTTTGAAATTTATCTTATTAAGCTGTGATATGCTCTATTACACAATTACCAATTTACCATAGTATTAATATTTACTTTGTATATAACTGTATGGAAAAAGAAAAGTATATGGATTCTGGATCCAGTTTATGCACCAGTACACGCATCTTGATCGAGCAATGGTGACGATTATGTACAGCCATATGTGGTTAATCCAATTTAATTTGTTTGGGTACGTATATATGGAAGCCTACTATTGACATTAACCATTTACATTTACCTTCCATCTTGGATAGATGCTTCTTTATTTTTCCAGCGCAACCTTGACAATGGATAGAAACTCTCATAACCACCTCCTGTACCAACCACATAAATGAAAAAACCACAGATGGTATTGAGGATCATAAATATTATATTTAAAATTCTAGTGCAAAACTATTATGATTCAGCAGTTATTTTGATTGTTGACCATAACGTATGGTAATTATACGTACAGACGACAGCTAAAACGTTTTGAGCCTTTAAATAGATGGAATCAACTGGTCACCAGACTAATTAGTATTATAGCCCTGAGCCCCTGACCTTACCATTATGGCATGTAGAACATTTTCTTGAACTCCTGTATCACATATGGCTTAATCTAGATACACAAAATTATCAACTTGAAGCGATGCGACTAAAACTCCTTTTTGTGTTTTCTTTGTAGAATTTATTCATAGAGGCACTTGAAAAATGTAATAATAGAAAGAACCAGAGAATTTTGTGTCATAAATGAAAATGCAATAGCAATTTATTGGTATAATGATGTAGGTACAAAACATTATATATGGCTCTTTTGACGAAATGTCACTCGATCTCGATCATTGTAATTTGCGATAAGAAATTATGTGAATTATCTCTTAAGGTGATCAACTTGATTAAGTGTAGAGATAGAAAAAATGATCTTCAAGAGCTAAACTAACCCCTCAATGTTCTAAAAACATAGTAGCATAGTACATTCTGTATGTATATATGCTAAATTAAACTATGCAATTATGCATTAAACAGAAGCGCTTCCCATAAACTGAAGATGTATACAGAGAGAATGAGTTACCTGGAAAACCGGTTGAGCAGGTACAACAGAGGTACGAGGTCTTGAAGGAATTCGTTCACGTTCACGTTCTCTATCTCGTTTCAAGACTGAAGACAGAGTAGCTGATCTTCTATCACCCAAACTCATAGTTCTTCTTCTAGATTCAGCAAGTCTAGTGTACTTTGTATTGTTGTTCATCATCAACATTGAATGGTCTACCATTGAAGAAGAAGAAGATCTTTGAACTTGTCTTCTTGGAATAATAACTGAGCTGGAATCAGCAGTCATGCATACTGCTGTTGAAGCTGGTGACCTGCACATAAATCCTCCCATCCCCATTTTCTTAGCATTCTTTATGTTCATTGTTCCTTTATTTTTCTCTATAACTTTAATTCTACGACGTTTATGTAATGGGAGAAATAAAAGAAGATAAAAGAGAGAAAATGGCGTAGAGAAACTAGGAGAAATGAAGGAAATGGTAAAACATGGTTTCTTTATGAGGTAGCTAAGTTGGTGGCAGAGCAGATGCTTACCTTGTTTATCTTTGGCATGCTCAACTGGGCCTGGACCAGGCCTATTTGAATTGGTTAATTTTAATGATTTATGATTCAATGACTTCCATCGTATGTTTCAGAAAATGACTCATAAAATAAAAGGTAAAATTACACTTCGAAACTGAAATCCACCCACTAACAAAGGGAGGTGAACATGTAGAGTTGTAGACTAACTATCTCAGAAGTACTGTAAGCAAATATGTGTTTACTTGTATGGATATACGAGATCAGGGGACAACGTATACATCTTCTTAGTGTTGATCAACTTTTCCTAATGACTCATAGATTCCACAATTAAATCCCACTACGTCCCAACTATAACAGATAACATTGCTTGAAACCATATAAAATTCGAGTGCAAGAGAAAAATTCAGAGTTTATAACGAATGTCAACAAATCGGGATGGATTACTTCATGTTAATAATAACTTAACCACTAGTGGTGCTTCTTGTTTGTTAAACAAAATTAAAAGTTTGATACCAAGGCTTAATCACACTTAAGTAGGGGGCTTTTGGTTGGAGTTGGACATGTTGAAAATTTGAAATAGTCAAGGTAGAGTCAAGTTGTGAATGATGATATATAGAGTTTAAGGAGTTTTGAAGAGGCATGCAAGGATTGCAAGCAATGAAAACGATGGTCAAAATGTAAAGAAAAACAACTTAACTATTTAGATTGTCTTTGGGCAGAGCAGCAGATGAAATGTAGTTAGAAAGGATAAGATTCGGTTAAGACTCTGGACAAAAGCAGTAACTACTGACATCTTCCTCAATCCTAAATCACTATCTATATTTCTTGCCTATTTCTCTAAGTTGAATATACTAGCAGAAATGTGGAGTAAGTGAATAACATTTAGTTAGAGTAGCTGGATGTTCAATATATCCCCCGGCCCACATCAGTCACCTTTCCCAACTTCGTCATGTATAGTTGTATACTTGTATACTGATGCCATTCATCTGTCGTTGGCTTTTTGACTAGCTTTGGCCTTATTGAGACATGCATGTAATTTCCATTTGATTTTCATGCAAATTGAGACATGCATGTAATTTCCATTTGATTTTCATGCAAATTGATACTATACAGTGACATGTAATAATTTACTGAAAAAAAAAGGTGACTTGCATTACAAGTATGGGGATTGTTATACGTACTCTGCTTCTAGTAGTTCTACATATAGAAACAATTTTCTTTGAAAAACTTGATATTTCAATCAAAACTTCGGTTTTAAGCTTATGGAAGCGTACAAAAAGAGCTGAGAAGTAAATGGGAAGTGTCGGATCTTGGTGACATTTGAATTTTCAGCTTGTTAAAATTTCGTGAATTCTAAAATTATTTAATGATCGAGTTCTAATGAAAAAAAGAAAATTATCATTCAAGAACAGGGGAATTTAGTCTATTGTGTTTTCTATCATATCATTTAATAGATTAATGTACTGTACTGCGACTGTTTCTGTTTCTGAAGGGTTGTTTAGGTAGTTTCATTAAAATCAAACCTAAAAATGTCGTTAGAGGGGTACTGGGCGGCCGGCAATGGGAATTCAACTTCAATGTAAGTTACACCTAAAGGTAGAATAAGAAGGGACGAGGTGGGATTGGAATCAACTGAAATGTTAGGTGATAAGAAAGGGCAAGGCAAGATATCCTTCTGACATGCAGAGTACAAAACCACTTTCACATAGCCAGGCAAATGAAAGCGAAATCTCTTGCTCCCTTTTTAATAGCTGTCCATGCTGCTAAGTTCTATCCTCTCTTCGATCTGGGACCACTTTCAATGCAGCAACTGCTGTCTACTGCAATGTCCTACCAGTTGCTTACAAGAACAAAGTAAGCTTCTGCACCATACAAGATGCAGAAACTACAGATGACTGAGCCAGTAGAGGAACATATTATGGTTTTTCCTGTGAGGTACTAATTAACTATACATAATTAATGCATGTCAGTTAAGTCAAAATTGAGTCACTGTGTGACTCTGTTGAGTGGCCTATTTATTGATTATACATAAACCTTGAATATGACTTACTTTTGGAATGCTAATTAGGTCATGTCAAATCAAAGCATTTTCATGAAAAAAATTTCAAGTGGAGAACTTTCCCTAGCAATCAAAAATAGCCAAATTTCAAGTCTAAACAGTGTCCCATTAACTAATTTTATAGCAATACAGCAGATGTTGGTTGCTGTTCATAGTTCATATTTCACAGCACAAAATATCAGGATATGGATATTTATAGATATTCAATTTTTCGATATGTATCATTGATATATCTTTCTTTTTGGAGATATTTGATATTGTTTCACATGCAAATATCGTGGATGTATCTAAAACATCAACAAATATTGTGGATATTGTAGATATTTCTTGATATATCATAATACATTATTTATATTTATTTGAAATATAAAGGTAACTATTAAATAAAATTGTTACATACATAAAATATCGTAAAATATCTCCAAATATTACAAATATAAAAAATATCATTGAAATATCACCGATATTTACAGTCGTATATATCTCTGAACATATCGTGATATTTATATATCTTTCTCTGAAATCTGAATAAATATCGATAAATATCACGATATATTATGATATTTTATACTATGTTTCACAGTACTATACTAGACTAGAGCCGGTGATTCACATGACGAAATTACGGATAATTGAGTCCGGATTCAGTGAGGGTAACCGCACAAGTCAACTTGTGTGGGCGCAGCTAATCCCATTAGATTAACTTTGAGATTAAAATTAGATAACGAGACTTTTGACAGTTTAACACCGTTTTCTATTACATAGTTGTCAAAATCTTTTATTTTGGTAACAAGATCTAAACTAATCGACACAAATCCAAAATCCAAAAGAGAGCCCCCGAAAAACTCATCTTCTTCCCTCCTATTTTTTTACCTCTATTCTCCAATTTTTCTTTCAATCTTTAGTTTTTTGAGGAACTAAATCTAACCAAATCCTAAAGACAAAGAGAACGTGGTAATTCACCCCGCCGAAAATTCAATTTCCTAACAAAAATATAAAATATAAAAGCAACCACTTTTGTTGAACCTTCTAGTTGTCCCTTGATTGCAGAATCCACTGTTAGTATGACCACCACCATCATCTCGACCCAGAACACTCACATCAACAGTTCTGTCCCTCCCATCGATTCTGTTCCAATTTGAAATTCCACATCTTCATCTGGACTGAGACTTTTGAATACCTTGGATTTGATTGATGAATAATGGATAAACACATCTTCGCCGCCACTGGAAGGAGTGATGAACCCATAACCCCTGAGGCTGTTGAACCACTTCACAGTTCCAGTCAACCTCTCTCCAGGCACCCTTGGTCTATCCAGAACCATAGACCTTAAACTCAACTATAGACCATTCAGGGGTTCTGAATGAGTCAGCGTTGGATGTGTGGTTGGTGCCACTGAGGGAGTAGTCTCATGATGTTTTGATGCTAGTATTTGTGCCATTTTCCCTTGTTTGAAACATTCTCTCTGTTCCCTCCATGTTTTCTCCTTGTCGAAATGGCAATGGTCACCACTGAACCGCTAGTGCCCCAAAGAGACACATGGAGCACGAGTGTCACGAGACATAACAATGGCACTGCATTCTCCGGATGTAATTATCCAATCACAGCCCGAGAGAATTACGCTCAAGGAAGCATTACTAGCAAAAATACGAAAAAAGTCAAGATAAGTTCCACACATCGATTGATTTATCATACCGGATCCATGCTGCTTCTCTCGGGGATTATCGATAAGCTCTTTCAAGGTTCATAGCATCCAACAATAGATAATTAATACATGTTGTGCTAGTTATTTATGGGTTGACTCTCTTCTAGTTAGGGGACAATTCCGCAGTTGCAACACCTTAGTATCGACGTGAGAGTTTCGCGATATTTGGCCAGCATTTAATAACTTATACGGGCAAGGAGATATGATCAGTTTTGTACGATTGTTCGGTTACACCTACGTGTACATGCCTGCTAGCTAACTTGTTACACAAGTGCACCTTCTCATCACATGAGAGACAAAGGGCAGCCTCATCAGCAACACGGAAAAGAGAAGCAACAACACTCTCACAAATGTCACAAAGTGTACGACTGTACGCATAATTTTCTCTTCTCACCACAATCTCTTTAAACAATATAAACACTAATAAAGGAAATTTGCTCTTTCAGCAATAGCACTCTCACAAACACTAACAACATGTACTAAATTATTGAATCGCTGCGTAGAAGAAAAAGTCTAAGAAAATCTAATACAACATTGAAACAAATTATCTAACAGTGTGGGACGACTTCTTCAGATTGTGGTGGGCAATTCATTGTTCATAATGATTGCTCCTACATGAAAGGAAGAACTGATGTTAGCATATTTAAGTTTGTAAAGAAGAACATCACGTAAAACATGATACATAGATTGCAAAAAAAAGGTACATACCGGTTTGGGTCATTCAAATCTAGAAAAAAAATTCCATGACCTTGATGCGAAATTTCGTTATGCTTAAAAGTTGTTCCTTGTGAAATACAAGCAGTCTACTGTAACCATTTCACCAAAAGTAGTTTATAGAATTAAATGTTCAAAGCATACCAGTTCATAATGGGGGCTTTGAGAAAGAATAGTAGTTCTTTGGTGATATGCATCACTATTTGCAACGTAATACTGGTTATCAACAGACCTTCCAAGTTGTCCAAGCATTAGAGACCCCTGTTCATTCGAACATTACTAATTATATTTTGTGAAAACATATTGCAAATATTTGATAATGAAAGAAACAAAAAAAAAAAAAACTCGATTGAATTGGTGGAGTTGATTGCTAGGTGCAACAACTGAGAATGGGCATTGCAAATCATTGTCACCCAAAGTTGTAAAACTATGCCCATCCATAGTTGAATATGTTTGCTTGTCTCTCAGGTGGGAACTCTGAGAAGTTCATCAAAGTAGCAAAGTTAAACGCAACACAACTATTGTTAACATCATATAATGTCAGCCTAATAATATTACCTCACTCAAAGAACCAAACTCAAAATTTGTTAAGTTGGATGGACGATATTGATGGCTGCCACAACAAACAAATAATATTGATTAGAAAGAACTAATAGTGTAACCAATTAAAGATATGATAGATCAATACCTCCTCCCTAGTTCATCAAGTTTCTGACATTTAATTGGTTGCTCCAAAGTCTCCAGTTGATCATCAATTCTTATAGGAGAGTCTTACAGACCTTGTCCTACACAAACTACACACCCAAAAATTTCATAATATGTATTATCTTACAACATGAACCAAGTAATAGGACTGCAAGTATTTATTCAGTAAAAAATATAGTTACTTACCACCAATCTCTTGCTCTATTGGTCCATTATGAGGTAGAGCCCTTGTACTGCTACTTGTTGCAACCAAGGTTTTTTATATATATCAGCCAGTATAAAATGTTTAATGGTTCCATCAACGTGAAAAAAGTAGTGACTAGCAAATACCTGGAAAACACCTTAGATCTTTTTGATATCTTCAAGTTAGGACTTGGCCTTTTTGATGTCTTTGAGTTAGGACTTCTCTTCTTCTTGGGAGGCTTGTCCATACATGACATGATTCGCTTTTTTCTACCTTTATGCTTAGCAACAAGTGGATCAAGCAAAGGCTTCTGGTTGTGCGAACGAATCTCTATATATTCTTGGATTTTAGTAGCTTTTACTTCTTCGACAGAATCCTTATTTGATCCAATTGACATTTGTTTATATGCAGCTTCCACTTCTTTTCTTGCGTTCTGCAAAATCTAAATTGCTACCAAATACATTTCTTTTGATGTTGAACCTTTTGCTGCAATATTAATTGCCTCTTGACAAAGTTTGCTATACGTAATAGTGACGGTTTCATGACAATCAGCTTGCATCTCTTCACCATGAGCATCAATTACAGACCCCAACTTAGCGTCTCTTGTCCACCTTTTAATAATGTAATGTGTTGGAAGTTTACGAACATCTTCAACTAAGAAAATCTTCAACACGTGCCTACACAAATAGCCTGCAAACTCAAACAACTGACAGCTACACTTTGCAGTTATGTTAGAAGAATCAAATGTGACTGTACGAACTGACCGTTCATAGTCTTCTCTCCATACATTGTAAACAACCTTTGAGCCATTCTCTTCAATTTTTTTGTGACGGTAGGAAATACTTTGAACAAACTGATCTTGAAACATTTTAAAGACTGACCTTGTGTAAAACTCAACTGCATCCTTTTCAATACCGACTGAAAACTTTAAAATTGGTTTCAGATAGTTTGTTGTGTAGTCTTCATCATTTTCTTTCTCCCTTCCTGTCTACTACTGACTTGTTCATATTGTTTCACAAACTTGTATAAAGACATTGTTCCTTCAACATAGTCTTTGAAATATGCATTTATGCTTTCACTTCTTTCGTTGTGTATATAGATCCACAAAAATATCACGCATAAACCGATGCCCACTTTTCTCGCTTTTCATACAAATTATCTAGCCATTTGTTCTCCCTCAATTAAGTAACTCTCAAGCAAGAACTTCCAGTTAGATTCAAACTCTTCCACGTGCTCATTTCCATACAAACAATTATTAAAATCACGAGTAAAAGTAGTATTTCCCGTAAATCGAAGGAGGCAAATGCTTAGGAGCATTTCGTGTTATGTGCCACAAGCAAGTACCTATGAAAATTCGCCGGAACATATTCTATAGCTCCTCCAATAGCTGACTCTTGATCCGTGAGAATTACTTTTGGTTGCTTACCACCCATTGCCCTCATCCATGTTTTCATTACCCGGATAAAAGACTCTTACGTTTCAATAAAGAAGTCGCCACCAAATAATCTGATCTGAAAATGATGATTGATACCGACAATAGGGACAAATGGCATACCGGTATTTATTTGTCCCATAATGTAGGATCAAATCAAACCACATCACCAAAATGGTGGTAGTCAATCCTAGATCTAGCATTAGCCCGAAAAAAGTTAGTCATAATTCGACCCTCAATCAACCCGCATTGTATAGAAAAGGAGGGATTCTCGATTGTTGACGCTTAAAGTAGTCAAGTAGAGTAGCGGCATCTCCATTTTCAAGCTCTTTTGACGCGTTTGAGCTTAAAAATTCAACGCATCTCTCTATTGAAACCGACATTACGACTCCCACCACTTCCCCGAGACATGAACTTCATCAAGAGTTTTGCTTTGACACACCGCACTCATATTCTCGAACTACTTGTTGCTGCCCACCGTCATTTTCTTATGAGATCGAAGATTGTGTTTTTTGCTTGGAGTCACTAGATTATGATTGTGCTCCTGAACTACTTGTGTGATAACCCATTTCTTATGTCTTTTCCTTATTGACATCATCGCTTTGCATCCTGTTCTTGTATCCGCGCGAACCTTGGTTCTTTCTCCCAAATCTCCTTGAGTATTACGTAATCCTTCAAGAGAATAGCAAAAAGTTCGTCCAATTAACTCATTCGAACGAGACCTAGATTTACATGTTGATGATCTCCGGATGCTAAATCCCTCCTTTTTCGCATATTGATTGTAAAAATCATATGTTTCTTCTTCAGACTCGAACTCCATAGTAACGTAAGGACAATATTCATTCACCATCTCGTCGTCTTCGGCATACCTACTCGTGATGTCTACTACATCTACATCTTCTTCTTTCATTCCTTCATCTAGAATGTCCATCTCATCCATTTCTATATAATTCGTGGGTTTTTCTTCCTTAAAAAGAAAATCAACAAATGGTTCGGTTAGATTTCTTCGTCCATATGAAAGAAAAATTGGAGAATAGAGGTAAAAAAATAAGAGGGAAGAAAATGAGTTTTTCGCGGGCTCTTTTTTAGATTTTGGATTTGTGTCGATTAGTTTAGATCTTGTTACCAAAATAAAAGATTTTGACAGCTATGTAATAGAAAACGGTGTTAAACTGTAAAAGTCTCGTTATCTAATTTTAATCTCAAAGTTGGCTGTGCTCACTGAATCCGGATGAAAAAAAAAATAGTGCCACTATTTGCTCAACGTTTAAGGGCCCACATAATTCATGGTGATAAGTACGTATGAGAGCAAAACCATATGTTTTCTGACCTAAACCGTTAGGTTGAGTAACATTTCGAGTACAAATATTTATAAGCCAACCACACTCACTGCAACCTTGTCTTCAACTATATAATCTTTCATTCAAGTTTTGGTGGAGGAGAGAGTACTATTTTCCTGGTTAGTTAGAGTAATACAAAGGTTTCCTCTGATTTTTTACTAGAGAATCTTTCTTTTCGTACGCTTGGAAGCTCAATTAATGATGATTGGTTTCAAAGCACTATATATGGGCCCCCCCCCACACACCCCTAATAAGTTAACCAACTAGCAGTATGTGATTGATGTTCTCTGCCTCCATGGTCATGGCCATATAAACTGAAACAAATAGATTTTCCACGAAAACAATAAATCATCTTACTCATTCCTTCAAACGGACCCAACAAGGCAACACCCATCAAAAAAAAAAAAAAAAACGGACCCAACAAGGCAACAACCAGAAAGGCCTCTTTACTTTTGGGAATCTGGACCTTGCCCCTGACACATATATGTCATTGGACCAATCACTTGTTACAAAATTATTTGGGATTGGGATGGTTATATGAACTCCACCTTATAGTTACTCTAAAGTTACTCCACTCCTAAAAATGAACTTACAAAATAAATTGATGACTTATATTTTGTAGATGTATACTTATCATAATGGAGAACACCCCCACAAAAAATCAGCTCAATTGAATATGTCTAATCTTGTCAAAAGTTGTATCAAAATTTAAAAAATTTGGACTGTTGGATAATTTCATAACTTTCTAAACGATTTTTGATGAGATTGTACATCTTCAAATGAACTGATTTTTTGTGAAGATAATCTCTATTGTGTGCAGAACATCTCAACTAAAAATCAGATTCTAATTCACTGTGTTAAGTGGTGGAGTTCATTTGGAGTTCGTTTTGGTAGAGTTCATATAACCATCCCCATTAATATTTGCCTCAATGGGTGAAGAGAAGAGAGAAGAAAAACATCTCATAGACTGAGCTTAAGCAAATATTTTTTTCTTATGTACTCAGTTTTAATTTTCACGCCTGACTTTTTTGGATATCTTTGAATTTGTCACCTTATCGATTATTTACATTTGCTTATAGAGCTTGAGTTGAACACATTTTCTTACTTGTATGTTTATTTAATTTGAATTTCAAATAGATCACCTATTTTTCTTTTTTGCTCCAAGGTTTAAACTTCATGAAAAAAATTCACAACATTATTCTTTTATTTCCTGAAACTTGTTCATTTTGTTTTAAAAATTTTGCAGGCTATAGATTGGTCAGTCCTCAAGTTATACTGCTAGAGAGGACTTGTTTTTTTAACCTTTGGTAGTAATGTGTTATCGTGTCTAAAAATTACTTGGTACAAGCATTTCTTGATTAATGGTGCATTTCATATACTTTTGGAGAGTCAAATTTTAGAGCAGAGGCTGCAGCAGAAGCAGAGAAGGGTGCATCACTCGCATACATTCACTTGGTGACACAATCTGGAGTAGTACTACTATTTGACCCCTATTCATCCCTATTATGGAGCAGGGCTGGCTCTGGGCCTATGCTACCTAAGCCCTTGCATAGGGCCCCCAAAATAAACCGAAACTAAATGCCCCATTATGTTATAAAAAATCCACTACAGTGTTAAAAAAAACCAAATAAAAGCCCCAAAAAAGAAAACAATAGGCCCTATGTTGCGGACCTTGCATTCGGCCCTTGGAAAGTTAGGAGCGGCCTTATTATGGAGTGTCCTTATGTGACAAATTATAGTAGGTTGCTCATATAATCTTATTTTAAATTTCCATGTTCTACACATCTCTTGCTGTAACATTCACTATTATTTATTAATAATATCCCTACTGGATAACTCCGATTGATAGATTGATAGCTTACGAAAACAAATTAAAACCTAATCAATAGAAATAACGACCAGAAACTAATAATAATAACCAATTCATAGCACCATAATCGATAGGATTCGTCTATGTTGCACGGACGCGGACCACTACACCAGAATTGCTGAAAAACGACACCAGCTTAGGACTCTCATGACCGTCCTTAATGTAGGACTGCAAAAATCGTCGTATATGGCATTAGACCGTCGTATACTGATCTAAGCTAAAATAGAGGACGGGTTTTAGTGTACTAAATACACGACGGTAGAGGTAGTTCTGGAACTCGTCGCTTAGGTGGTGGGGCTAGTTTTTCTTTCTTGGGCTCACGACCTTTTCATTCTCGCCGCTCATTATTTTCCATTCTCGCGCTCATTATTTTCACCAACACAGCCAGAAACACCAGTGGAAAGAGAGAGAAAAAAGGGGGTGACTTCTAACAAACCGTTCAGACCTTCGGCAAGGAAACAACATAGCAAAGAGCTTGTGAGCTTCGTTAAATTGTAAGCTCTCTCTCAAAAACATAAATAATATTTATTTAATGATTTTAAAGCTTCAAGTTTGTGTATTTTCGACCCGATTTTTGTTTGTTAAATTGATTTATTGTTCACTAAACTGAAATGGGTACTTGAAACTTCGATCAAATCAAAGTTCTTTCTCCAAATTGAGGTAAAGTTCTTTCCTTTCTTCATTCTTTTGCATTTCTTATTGTTTTATGACTACGAATTAAATGGGGTTCGTTGAATCTATCATGGGTATTTGTTATTTCGATTTTTTCTTTGATGGGTATGAAATATTCATCTATTTTTGGTATTTGGGTTATGTTAATTTGATTGATATTGAATTACTTGGTGCTGGAATGAACACAATTTAAGTTTTCTCTGCACTCTTCTCGTTTCTGAGCGATTTTGAATCTATAATGCTTATACCTCAAATCTCGTGGAACAAGAAAATTGTTTTCTCGCTCCAAATAAACTAGTTAATTTTTGTTGTAAAATGCAAGTTTTAACTCAAGAATCTAATGCAATGGTATAGTAATACTTTATGAATTATGGAGGAATGGTGATTATGATTGTTAGTGTTATTTCATTTACGGAGAAAAAATTGAGAACCCTCGCTCTATCTTTCTTCTTTTCCCTTTCCTGCAAGTTCCAAGCTAAAGACGATTTCCATTGAAATCCCATCTCCCCAATACCCGATTTGAAAGAGAACTAATAAAAAAAAAATTTAAGAAACAAATTTTGATGTCGGAATTCCTGAAATTACTAGGCGAATTTTTTTTGGGAGGCACTATACTGGATGGAAGATTAAAAGACACGTTTATCGACACCGGTCATGTGTCTTTAATGGCAATTTGATTTTTCTGTTTTGCTTCTGTGCCCGTCAATTTGCAAGTTCGGCGATTTGGTTCTCTGTTTAGAGTTAATTTTGTTTGGGTTGATGCTTGTTTTGTGTATTTCAAGCAATCTAGGTTCCAATTAGAAGTAATTTGAAGAAATTCATCTAGTGAATCCATTTTGTTATTGATTGTTTGATAATTTTGGGTTAAATATTGAATATTATTGATAAGAGTTTGTAAATTTGGGGCAAAATTGCAAAAAAATGAATTTGGTTCTTAGAGCGCCAGGCAATAGAGAAGAGGCTTCAGTTGGTTGGAGTTACAACTATACTTTAGCTTGCAAATATGAAGAAGTTAGTGTCCCTGTCGTGGAGGACTTGATCATTATTTCAGATGGGTTACACAAGAGCAGAAGTTCTTGACATGGTATATTTTTAATTTGTTTGTTCCCTTCAATTAACCAATGTGTTCTCATGTTTTGCTAAGCTTTAAAGTTTGAAATTGTTTGCTTGCAGGAGAAGTCCATTGTTAACATATTACAGTTTAACATGTCTGTTCCAACCCCATATGTGTTCATGACTTCATGAGGAGGTTTTTAAAGGCTGCTCAATCTGACAAGGTCAGTACAAATATTTTTCAACACGTCTTGTTTAGTCTTTAACTTTCTTGTATAAATGGATCATGGAATTTATTGTTTTGTTAGAAGCAAGTCTGCCACTATCTTTTGCTTCTATCGAGTGCCTCACAACACTTGTGTGTATTGGGGATGCACATTGGACATGAATCTAGCCAACCGAGATGCAAGCAGATCTGTAACACCCCTCTTTTGAAACCCCTTTTTATATATTTTGACGTACTTGTTGAAAAAAATAAGTAATGCTTGTTGATTTGTTCGTTATGTCACTGATAAAACTGTTATAATAATATACCATAATAGGAAAGTAAAAAGAGGTGGATGGGCCTGACTTTGGGCTGGGTTTTTTTTTTTTTTTTTGAGAAAAAAGGGGGAGGGGTCAACCAAAAAAAAAAAAAAAAAAAAAAAAAAAAAAAAAAAAAAAAACAGAGAGAAGGGGTCTTAGAGGTCTGATTTCATCTTCTATATCTTTTTAACTTTTCATTTCACAATCAAGAATTAAAGAAGGTTATTTGGAGATGGAATTTTTGTTTTTCAGGTTTCTACTTCAAATTGAGGTGTTGTTGCCGCGGCCGTGTATCACTTGTTTTCACTTTGATTTCTTAGGCATCTGAATTTGGTGAGTAAACCATGTGTTTATTGATTGATTAGTAGCATTATATAGGCCTGTAACTGTTTTGAATGATGTGAATTCATTGGATTCTTGTTATAGGGTTTTCATTTTCAGAACTGTTCTTGGTAATTTAAGCATAGAAAACTCGTTTTTGATCTTTTTTATATGAATCCAATGCTTGTTTACTGTAGACACACATATCTACAACTTTCGTGTTTTGCAAAATTTCATATCTAGTTGTTTTGCATATTGAAATTGAAGCTGAAGTTTGACGCAGAAACTGGGACTGAAACTGAGCAGTATGCGGTAATAAAATCTAATAAAATAAAATATTTACTCTTTTGTGTCGACTCCAAAACCAGTAGAATCTAGACTTATAGAGGTACAATCTCGTGTTTTGACCTGAGTTCATACTCGTGATTAAGATTATGAAAACTGACTTCAATATACAAATCACTGTTGGCACACACATTCTGGACAGGTTGTATTGTAGGAAGTGTATAGGACACTATACTTCGTAGATTTGTGCAAGGCCAAAACCTAATGAAAGCTTATAGAGTCTTCTATCCAGTGCAGCAAGCCTCACTCAATTTGGATGAGTGTGGAAAGAGAAATGACCTTGACAATTATGCGTGCCAGAAATTGTGTCTGTCAGAAAACAGTTTTCTGCACAGTGGTTGATCCCAGTTTTAATAAAGTTAGGAGGAGAGTTAGATTTTTTGTAAAACACGAAAGAGTAAGGTCTGTGGGTTAGCTTTTAAACGCAAAAAACCTTGTCGCTTTTGGATACGTGTGGAAAGAGTTGTGCTATTTAGAAGATAGCGTCAAAAAAATTAGTTTGCTGAAAATTAGGAATTTTACCAAGTTTGCGCTATAATTACTCATAGTTAGGCCGAGATTAGGACTTCGGGTTGCACATGAAAAATGAAGTGTACATATCATAGTTTTCAAATAATCAAGTGGAGTACCATTTGCAAGAATGCAGGAAAAACTTTAGCAATGACAAGTTAGTTAGAAAACCTACTCTTTTATGTGCATGAACCTAGTTTGGGAAATGTTTCTAGTAATGAATAAAGAGTTTCTTAAACTTTTCTTGGGTGTTTTGTATAGTGTTTGTAGTTTATTTTTAGATGGTGGCTTTGTTTGGAACTGATACGAATCTTAAGATAGTTTTGGGATACCGAACAGTATAGTAAAATTCATTTTTGAGCAATTTTGAATTAATAGGTTCATTGTGCATCACTAGGGCTAAAACCTTATGTATATTATTGTAGGAGTATTTGAAACTTGTTATACCTATTTCTAAAAAAAGGGCTTAAAGAGTCACTTTTAAAGTGTCTTAAAAAGTGATTTGTGTTAGTTCTAGGTTAATTACAAAAGTGTCTTAACTTGTTATAGCTTTTGAGTTTGGACACGTAGCTTAAACTACTAGATTTGACTGGAACAATGCATGCAATCTTGTTTCAAGTGTTTAAGACTGTGCTCACTCTAGAATGTGTGGATTTGATAAGAATGAGCACACTTCTAGAAGTGGTGGGTGAGTGACGGCTGTTCAACAAATACGGAAGGTAAAGACTTTGTCAAGTAGACTAAATATCAGTCCACAGTTTGTTATTTTATTGTAGTGATGTGGAAGCCATGGTTTGCATGCTCATGACTACAAGAAGATGGTTATGATTGGAGATGATGCTACTGACCTCGAGGTAAGAGAATTCTTCCAAACCTCCTTTATACCCAGATGGTGTTTGTTATAAAAGTAAAACACAGGCTCCCTTGCATATCTTCAAATTTTGGATCCCAGGGAAATGAAATAAACGTACAAACTTCTTAGTGGAAGTAGACTGAATAGAGCAGTCATGCATTATCTTGTTATTCATTTGTTTAGTATTGTTTGTAGTATGTAAGTTCTAGAACCGTTCGCGTGATTATCTTGAGCTGAACCAAAGTTGCTAGTGTCGGGCCAAAATGATATAAAGCTTTCTACTTCAAATAATCTTATAAATTTTTTAGCATCATATAGTATGGTATGTCCCCTAATGATATTTAACTCAATTTTCTTCATCTTTGCCCTTAATATAATATTGTTTTACTTTGTGCAATCCTAATTATAAAAGAAGTTACATCGTAGCTCTTTCTTTTTAAGGTACTCTAATTAGATACTTGTGTATTTGTTCTTGTAACAAGCAATGGTCGATTAGTAATGCGTGTTGGATTGTCAGTTCACTCAACACACTAAAGACAAACCATATGTGGGACTATAAATTATCTAACACCAGAAATGGTAGAGAACATGACCCTTGCTTTTCTTTGTTATGAATTTCTTATAGGACTCCACCATTTTAGACTTTATTTCCAAGTAAGTCGTATGGCTAGAGGTATTTGTATACTCTATGTTTTTTGCTAATGTAGAAATGTGGTCTACTGATTATGAGGTGCATGATGGAGGTTTCAAACTACATGATTTATAATGATTTTTGGATTGCATGCACTTGATACAAGTATATAACTCCATTTGTAGAGAGAATTTTTGCTTTATCATGTGTTAAGGCCGGATAAATGTTTCTTTTGGCAGGAGTGTTTTTCATATTTAAGGTTGGAAGCTTACTCTATGTTGCAAGTGTTATTAAGGCTGGGAGACTCGTATATATTAGCTTAGTGTTGTGAAGCAGTGCTTACTTCAGTGACAATGTCTTTGCTTAGGCGGTAAGCAATTAGCTACATTTCTTTGTGTGGAGTGGCGCTGAACTGATAATGCTCCTGCCGCGTTAACGTTGTTTGCCTATGTTTGGGCTACCAGTTGGTTTTATCTTTAGAAAACTCTCAAGGCTATTTACCCTCACGAAAGGTGTGATTCACATGAAAGAACAAAATGTGCAAAGGTGACGAAGATAGAAATTTCAAATTTCAAATTGTTTTTTTTTTATTATGTTTTTATTCTGCCTTGGATACGTTAAAAGCTTAGTTGTTGGTAACCAAAAGTTTGAAAATATTGTAAATTTTGGAAATTATTATCAATGGATTATATATATTAATTTTTGAAATGTGTTGTTTTAGTACGTAGTTTTTGTGTAATTGATTTTAAAATTTGAGAAATCTCAAATTAGATAACAATTATCAGCAGGTGTCCAGGAAAAAATAGATTCGAAAAAAAAAATTATTAAAAAAAATAGATTTAAACTAATACGTCGGGGAACAATGTCGTTAATTGACTCCTAAAAACAAAATGCGACGGAAATGCATGTCCCAATTTTGAGAATGTGTAGCTCTGATTGGAAAGGTAATTTACGACGATTTCTAGTGTCTTAAACTTAACGACAACATATACTGTCTCATAGCCGTCGCAATTCTAATTCAATTTATCACGTTTTTTTCCGTCGTTAATATTAACGACAGGGCTATTCGCGACGGACTCAGGGACACTATTTCTCGTCGCAAATCTCGATTTAGGACGGATTTAACCGTCATTTTCAGTCATTTCTGGTGTAGTGGACACGGAAACTATCGTGGACGCAAACACAGATGCGGCGTCACGGTTATATCTCAAAAAAGTAGGACGTGGACGCGGCAAAAGACGTGGAAATTAATTAATATTTATAATTTTATTTTATATAAATTGAATATTAAAAAAATAAATTAAATGTATCAACATTAATAAATTCAAAACTATTCAAGATAAATAGCTACAAGATTAAGTCTAATATTTCCTAATCAAACTTTTAAAACATGTTATAAGTCTTGACAAAACAAAAACCATAAAAATTGAGTTTTTTAACATTATTTTGATTGCATCCTGGCCATGTTGACCAGGTCCGGCCTGATTGCATCTTGACCAGTGTTCGATTTAGTAGACCACGTTAGGCGTGCATCCATGCTGCATCCGCGTCCGACGCGGACACAACCCTTTGGTAGGTGCGTCCGTGCTTTAGAGGTATTTGTTTTTAATTTAATAGCTTTAATTTACAATGGGTCTTAAAACATGAATCACTAATAGCCAAACCCGAATAACCAAATAGAACAAAACAGTTGATAATTCCAAAAAGCATGTCACTTTCTCATTTTGGGGTCAGTAATAATAGGAACTAAAATTTACAAGAACAACATAAAATTTGCATCTCTCTTGTGTTTGTATATACAAGATATGGTGTTCATGTATATCGACATCTTCAAATATTCTGAAAGGAAAAAAGGTTGGATATTTCATAATGAAGCACCATTTTCTAATGTCAAAAAAAATATATGCTTAGCATTAAGGATAGAACTTTCTCCAGTGACCTAATGTTTACAATTTCAAATTGAACATCAGAATTCCGATGAACATTCAACTTTTGAAAAAGATGAACGACATCCAACTATTAAAACTATTAATATAGGGTTAGAATTTCAATATTTCAAAAATTGGTTGGAATCTTTCAGATTTTTTTAGAAATTAGAATACCAGGTGGAAATTTGGAATACCAATTTTTGGAGTTGTTGAAATTCCAAAAAATCCAAAATCATGAACTATGTCACCACTCCTAGTACAAAATATCCCGATATATCGTGATATTTGGGGATATCTATCCAGATTTCAGAGAAAGATATATAAATATCACAATATGTTCAGAGATATATACGACTGCAATTATCGGCGATATTTGCGATATTTGTGATATATGGGGATATTTTGCGATATTTGGAGATATTTGACGATATTTTGTGTATATAACAATTTTATTTAATATTTATCATTATATTTTAAATAAATATAAATAATGTATCATGATATATCAAGAAATATCCACAATATTTGTCGATATTTTGGATATATCTACGATATTTGCATGTGAAACAATGTCAAATATCCCCAAAGAGGGGGATATATCCACGATACATATCCAGAAATTGAATATCGATAAATACTCATATCCTGATATTTTGTACTATGCCACCACTAATCTCAAAATAGGTTAAAATTGATCTTTACATTTTTTTTCTTCTTATGTTCTCTTAATCTCAAAAGTAACATACTTTCCACCCTAAATTGATATTATTCCTTCTCACCTCTATATTCCCTTTATTTTAAAGAGTCTTTCAATATGTCTATAGTTTTGTTATGTTTTACCACTATTTTTAGACTGCTTATTTAAATTTCAGCTATAATAAATACATTCACAAGAAAAAACCGCATTATTGTGTTAGATCTATAGTTCGGAATTTCGGAATTCTGACAAATTCAAAAACCGAAATTCATTAAATTTCGACCCTTGTTATATTTGGAATTTCGGATGATTTCGAAATTTCGGATATTTCAACTCTATATTTGGAATTCCGTTTTTTTGAAAAACCGAAATTCCAGGCAGAATTCCAGAGTTTCGTTCGGAATCACGAACTATGGCTAGATCGCTAATATATGATGTATGTTTTAGTTTGAACAATATTAGTTTTTTTGGGCTAACCCACCCCATAACTATGTAAGATGACGCACATGGAGTTATCTATGTAAGATGAATTATTTCTAATGGAGGTAGGGTCGGCCTAACCCCATAACTTTGTTAAAAAAAATAGAAAAATATTGGTTTTTCCAAGCTAATGTGTGTATGCCCTATAGTTTGAAGAGATTTATTGCAGCAAGAAATGGGGCTCAGCCCCTTGGTTTGAATCCGGATGAGTGTAAACCCCTTCCTATCGGCCCATATCACTTAACCTCCCTATTTATCGGCCCATATCACATAAACTCCTTACTTTCCAATATCAGCGAAATTCCAGCCCGATTTCTATTTCCTATTTTATTTTATTACCCGTTTTACCCTTTTTCCATATTCATCCAAGAAGAACACCGATTCATCTAGATAACAAAGGGAAAGGGATATAAGATCAAGTACCATGCAAATGGATGCGAGAAAGATCCGATTGAAATTGACTTCACTCTTCCTTTCAGGTGCGTGTCTTTGTTTACTAAAGTAAAAATTGATCTATGTTCTTAAGTTATCAAATCATCTCAAATATCAAAGGAGCAGTCGTTGATTTTGTCACCAAGTGTTCAATTTGCTCGAGGTAACTCAAAGTTTGGGTAATAAGCTATATAATTTTGTTTTCTCGGTTTATGATTCATTGTGTGCTCTTTTTGAGTTTCCTGCATTTAGACTTGAGTTGTTGAAGAGTCTGGCATTGGTGTAAGGTGTCTATGACTTATTTGATAAAATTCCAGAAAGAATTTCTGAACATGGAAGTTGCGGTTGAATTGCCTTGATAAGATAACTAATGTTTGAATGAAGTGGCATTGGGGTAGCCACTTGAAGCTCCAATAGAACCCGATCTTTGATGAACTTCGGAGTTGATAATGCTAACTCATAAATTGGAATAGAAGACTGATGGCCCTCAATCTCGATCTTATTCCCAGGTTTTTATTTTAGTCATTCACTTTATCAGTGAAATGTAATAACGTTATGTTATGATACACCTATGCGAATATGACTGTGTGAACATTAATTGCAGGAAGAAATGGAGGCTTCTCTTTTCAGCTCTATAAAGTTTGGCTAGTCACGTAAGCGTTTAAGTTTCTTATCTGCGTTTAAGTTTGGCTATTTTGAGTAGCATGCTCAGGCTGCACAAAAGCCTCTCTTATCTCAGCGTAATATACTCGTGGGAAACATGTGAGGTTATCCTTATTACCTAAGGCTACAACTTTCATGTTTTAAAGCTATGTTAGCTTAGATGAATGAGCATCCTGATTTATCTGCCTATATGTGTCAATATGTATTTCAATGATTGTGCAAGTCTTCCCTTAATATATTTGCACTGACAAAAGAGAATGCTATAATTACTAAAATTCATGAATTGGAAGACATATTTCAATGCCAGCATCTTTGTGTCCGATATGAAACACATTTTAGGCAAGATAGCTTGTAAGAGAAAAGATTGGAAAAATTAGTTTCATGATAGTGGTTCCTCCCCCCTCCCCCTCTTAGAAAGTGAATGGAGCTCCTAATTATTTGATTCCCGAAACTGATTTAATTGTTTCACATAGGTTTTGTTCATTGCACCTGTAGATGGGAAAAGAAATCCACAAGTTGTGTTTTCCAACATTGTAGATGGTGAAACTTTAACCTCTTCAGATCCTTTAATCTTAGAAGATCACTCTGCTGAACATATCATGGAATTGAAAAGGGCACGGGTTGTTAACACTGTTCAGCGACCTCTAAAATTAGGTTCAAAGGTATTACTTCATTATGTACGTACTGACTCAGTTATCGTATGCTTGGAAGATATGTAAAGTAATATTTTCTTATAAATTGTGCGTGTATGTAGGCATCAGATTTGAGTTTTGGACCGAAAGAGCGCATACTTATGCTTGGATGGCGCCCAGATGTTATTGAAATGATCCGTGAATATGAAAAAAAAATGTTTATTAATAATGCGCGATTGGATTTGTATGCGAAATGCGGGGATATGAATGTGGCTAGAACTATTTTTGATGAGATGTCTAAGAGGAATGTTGTTTCTTGGAGTATTATGATTGGAGGTTATGCTGGTTATGCTGGTGGACAGATCCTTTCTGAAGATGCCCTCTTTCTCGTCGTCCGGCTGGCCTTGGTTGCTGGGCTCGTTCAAGAAGCAATGCATAATATATTTGATTGCTCATTTTGATGTATATAGACACATTTTGTAAAACTATATTTACAGTCACTGAATTTTTATAGACGTTTTTTTGACATTTGAGTTCTAACCAGGTGACGCGGGTTATGGAAATATGAATTTACATATGCAAATATGAAGTTACATATGTGAACACAAATTTACATATGCAAATATGAAATTTCATAGACATTTTTTCTGACATTTGACAGATGACACAGGTTATGTAAATATGAATTTACATGTACACATTGATTTTCACATACGTTTTTTTCCTGTCATCTGACTGGTGACACAGGCTATGAAATGTAAATTTACATATACAAATATGAATTATAATAAACTGTTTTCTAGCATAGCTATGAAAATTTGACAAACTGACAGACTAATCAGGTTCATTTCTTACATTACATTCAGAATTCAAATATAGTATCCAAAAGTTTCATCCGAAATTCTAAGACAAACTGACATTACATGAAAGATCAAAGATTTACGTCCATAACTCAAACAAAATTTAAATTTAAATAGGTTAAGAAGATCGTAATTTTATATTGTCATATGTAAATACAAATTTACATAAGATGACGTCAACCGGTTTGTCTTTAAGCGAAATTATAAGTAAAGATTGATGGCGTCGGCCCGGTTTTTACAGGGGTATTTTGGTCTGTTTGAGTATTTTAGAAAAATAGGGGGTTTTTATGAGTTTGTACGTGATGAGGGGGTTTTTATGCTGGTTATGTATCAACTAGGGAGATTAAACCCAAAATCTGTTTATTGCAGTGTAAAAAGTGAAAGTGAGAAAAAGAAAATTAAAGTAATTTGATCGAGGGTATAATAGGTTATTCAGGTGTTTGACTTTGTTATTAGCTCTTAGTGTGATAGATGTTCAAACTAGAGAACTGAGATGGGTAACAAGAATAAAACCAAGTGTCCCAGTGTCAAAACTTAACTGGAGTTGTTTGTGATGGCGTTCACCTGCAAAATTACCATAGACCCATAAAATAGTTTTCTTTTATAATAATAAATACATTTCAATCAACAAAATCTTTCATTATTACTTCAAATAATTACTGAAGACAAAATGATCCATATTATAATTTTCTTTACTATAATTAGTAATATTTCATGTTAGTAAGTAAATTTGGATGTTAGCTTATATTATAAATTTTACATAACATTTCAAATTTTAAAGGGCAATAGTTATATATCACTAAAGAAACACTAACACATATTATATGTTTTTTTATATCACGAAGAACTTTGAAAGTGGATGAATATGGTTCTAGAGGTTTAATTATTCATGCAACCGTTGTAGATGAGTAGTTCTATTTTTTAAAAGATTATTGTACAACTCAATTTAATTAGTGTGAGAATTTTTGCACTCTAAATATAATCACAATAGTGTAAATAAAAATTTAAGAAAAAGACGCCTAATTCTTTTACTAGAAGTCTAGAATGTTAGATGGTAATGAACTTATGCCGCTACACGCAGACAATCATTTTGACAATATCCAAAAAATAAGTACTATATAGGAATTTATTATGACAGAATGCAAATGACATATAGTTTTCCTAAATAGTTGAACATATTAATTATTTTAAAAAATAAAAAAAATTGGGTAAGTGATTAAATTTCTCGTCAACTATAAACACGTGGAAGTAAATTATGATAAAACTCAAAAATTATGAAAAAAAATCTGAATAATAATAGCAATAATTTAAATTAAATTTCTCATTAACTGCAAACACGTGGAATTAACTTACAATACAATTAGCAAATTATGAACAAAAAATGTTAATAATAATTAAAATAATTGAATTAATGTTGGTGTTGATGATGAGGACACTATCTACTTCGGTTAACGATATGATTGAGGTGAAAATAAGTTGGAACAAGTAGTAGTTATGTAAAAAAAAACTTGGATGCTACCTAGACACAACTTTGAAGATATAATAATTGCTAATAGTAGCGAAAAGATAGGCTAATGATATCTTTATCAAGGTTTAACAAGTGAAATGAAGTATTGTTGTTCATGTGTGTTGAAACGCTAGAGATGAATGAATTGAATTGCAAAGTTAGTTCTCTAAAAAAAATAAATTATTTAATTTTAAGTAATAACTGTTTATTTGTAAATTCATTTTGGTTTGTTAGACTGTTGCCAAGTTATGTTTTCTTGCTTTAAGTCCGCCTTAACAAAAAGAATCTACATTAACTTGTCCTTAATGTTTCCTCTATTATAAAGTGCCACCCCTATGCCCATTTCTGGCCAAACACATTGTTTCCACCCCCTATTCTTCACAGGCAATAGAAAAGCTTCGTCGAGCCTCGTGTTTTTTGTTTCAGGTAATTCTTATTTTTAATTTGCTTTCAATTTTAAAATTTTCTTCCATCTTAATATATCTCACAGTAGAATGAGACATCTAATTAAGTATATATTTTTCCTTGAAATATTTCCGCTTAATCAATTGCATGTTTGTACAACTAAACAATAGATGTTTGACTAAAACTTTTAATTTTGTCGCTTTTATGTATGTATTTATTTATTTTGATGTTTTATCTAAGGTCGAATTTGAAGGTTATTTGAGATAAATTTCTTCTTTATATTTTCAATCCAAGACTAGGAATCACTTTTTTTGCATGGATAGAGTTGCTTGACCACCTATAACAACAGAGTAACAACAAACTAAATTATCAAACAACCACTTCTTGTTTTTTCTTCTATTGAAGTTATGTTGTTGTACACCTAGAAGTATAAAATTATCTATTTACATGGTCTACTTTCTATGTCATTAAGCAATTTTAGGGGAAGTTGGACATGTATTAGATTCTTATACGGGATTTCCATTAATTATCAATCACCACAAAATTATTTTATGAACAAAATAAGAAAAAATTAGATCGATTCAAGGGATTTGGTTTTCTTATTAGGATGTTTGTCAACCAAATCTTACATACCGATACAATCAAAGCCCACAGTTAAAATTAGTTTTGCTCAATTCTAACTATATAACATCATTTTGCTATCTCCAAAGCATTGCATGCACTCAATGATCTTTTGACTTGGTATTAATAATGGAGGCACCAAATCTAACTCACCAATACAAACAAAACCCTTAAATTAGTTTTATTAGTTCCGTTCTAAAAAGATTTTGCTAAATTTGCAACATAAACCGACTGAGTAGAGATTTTGCTTGTGTTGGTGCGCTATATATATTGCATTTGTTTTGTTTGACCGGGTTAACAGTAGACAAATCGACGGTTTAAAACAATGCATGTATTTTTATTTATAATAGTCTCAATCTCGATTTCTTATCATTTCATTCGATTGACAAATGATAATGAAATGTCTGCAAAAAATCATCATTTGATTCGATTGACAAATGAAAATGAAAAGTAAAAAAAAAAAGTGATGTTTTATCGTGGGGAAAATGTCCAATTAAATATACCGAAGTATCAGCTATTAGCATAGCCTGGATGCCCATGACACATTAGTGATATATTTGATTTTTAGTTTTTCTCTTTTTTTTCCAAAATATTGACGATCAAGTAGTAAATATAACTAATATTATAATAGTTGGAAGAAATAATTGCTGGCAATTAGTTTTCTCTGCTTTAAACTATTTGGTTTTAGGTCATATCTTATCTCATTATATTTTTGTTTTTTCTAATGGCCAGTACCAGATTCCTAATGGATCAAAAGCGGACCAACAATGGATTTCTTAAGGTATATATAGATATTATTGTTGTGTTCCTCACGTCCCTCTTTGGTGTGAAAAATTGGGCCCTTAGTTTGTTTTTTGTTTTTTGTTTTGGTTTAACTCACACTATAAACTTATAACGTTGGTTAAAAAATATGTATTTTGTGGTTATAGTTACAACCTTCCAAAAATAGAAAATGAAAATAAACAAAAAGAAGAAGGAAAAATGAAAATATAAGTTTGTTGTGGAATAATCGTCTGTCCTTCGGCCCAATCTTTGGACGACCCAAACAGTTGGATGGCTTATGTTTCGTTCGATCTATGATCTATGAACCATACATTACAAAATATGAAGATTCATTTTTGTCTATATATATATATTGAACTTGTCTATGAAGATTCATTTTTGGATAGTAGTGTAACTTGTGAAAACATGTATTTACATATGAAAGTTTAAATTTACATAATAGTATTGAAAATTGGTCAAACCTATAAACTGACATAATCTATTAAAATTTCGTTTCATATAGTTATTTTTTGGGACCCCTTATTTTTTAGACTAGACAAATTGTGTACAATGGCATTGACATAACCTATTAAAATTTATCTTTACATAGTAGTATAACACGTGAATAGTTTATTTTACATATGAAAATTTATATTTACATCGTAGTTTAACATATAAAAATTCATTTTTACACATGAATATTTATTTTTACTTAATAGTTTAACCTATTTAAACTTACTTTCACATGTTATTTATCTTTGATGTTTCCAATTTTTATTTTGTATATCTTTCGTGCTCTTCCCATTGAAAATATTCTAAAGCGGCAGTGTCACGAAGAATCATGAAGAAAAAACTTCAACTAACAAAGAATCGAAAAAATGGTGATATATAACTTGAGAAAATTTAAATCCAGATTCAAAATCCTCTTGATTTAAGAGATTCAACACTTCATATCTCAAATGCACAAATTTAAAATTCAATTCGATTTCAAAGAGAAAGAAAACAACGCTCAACTTAACTTTTCTAAGGAAAGATTGGTTGGCTGTTACAGGCGACGAGTTCTATAAAATTATTTAGCCCGTTCCTTCTTTTATAACGGGCCTGTTGACTAGGGCTTCTGCCCCATTTATAAAATTCCAGTGTATCACACATACTCTCATCAGTCCACTGGAATTTTTCTCTGTTTTTCTTTCCTTCTTTTGTCAATAAAAAAAATATATGCTCCTATTAGTTATTTGTGCATCACTTAAGGGCGAACTAACTGTACATCCTTGTTTATTTGTTAGCAAAATGGTTTGAAACCTGCTAACAAGCAGAATGCTGCGAGTCCCCCACACCGTCCTCAATGTAATTGGACAAGACTACGTCGATCTGAACCTAGGTAAAGTCGGACTTGTTCTCTTCAAACTACGTCCATGTACTAATAATTGGGCATTAGATTCTGACATATTATTCACACAATCTTGAATTTACATTTTGGCAGAAATATTGTTGTATTATCCCTAATTATTTGTTTTGTTTCATTAATGATACAAGCCTTCGTGTTTATGATCCACTCTGGAAGACTTTAGGTCGTGATGTGGACCCTTTTCTCCGTTCATTCAAAAACTACCTCGCCACTACTGCAAATAACGTTGACACCTCTGGAATTGCAAATAATACTCAAAAAATGTTATCTGACAATATTAATGAGGTAAAAATAATTAGTCCAATTTCATATATTAAATTATAGAGCTCAATATTGCCGATTCTTATTGTTAAAGTAGGGTGAGGCCCAAGCATATTGTTCAGAAAATTAAATCTCAAACATTCAGTATTTGGCAATTGTATTCCATCGAAAAGAATAACAATTGCATGAAGTAACAATTGATGCACACCTTTCATATATTTTGCTTCAAGTGTTACTCCCTTTTGATATTCATCATATTGGACGGGCTGAAGAACTGAACAGGATTTGATGTAATATTCAGCACAAGATCACATTGCTTCTGTAACTTTGTTAGCATATTTTATTAGATGCTAATTCGTATTCTTACATTCGTCTTGCCAGGTTACTGTTGGCAGTGGTTTTGCGAGGAATTCTGGGATTGAGGGCACTTCAGATGCAAACAGCTTTTTCTCTCCAGACATCTCCTGCGTTGAGGAATTCCATAAGAGTGAGAGCTCATCCCCCAATTAGTTCTTTTCGTTGTCAGTCTTAAGAGTCCAAAACTTGGTCGTGAATAAGTGGAGGATACAATCCTTATTAACTTTTATGATTTTGATTACTCTTAAACTTCTTGTTCTTATTTCAGTCTTATCTGTTGTCTCTTTGTTGCAAGCAAGTGGTGTAGTATAAAAATGGCGATATATGTGCCTGAATTTTATATTATAAAGGAAAAACAAGAATGGGGAGCTGTCTGGGATCCAAACTCTTTTTGTTTCAGAACAATGCTATGGGCAGTATATGTTAATGTATGGGGTTTCATTCCATCATTGGGACAAAGAATAAAAAATTGACCAATTTACAGAGCAATGGAGTTAGATCAGTGGCCCTTTGTTGCACCACAGCCCATTATTGATGAAGGCAGCTTGCCAACTTTCTCCACTCCTTCTGCAAACACTACGCCCATACCCATGTAGAAATGAGCTTCTATGTGGCAATGGAAGGCCCAGACACCAGGATTATCAGCTACAAATCTCAAAGCAGTCCATCCAAAAGGATGAACTGCAACCGTGTTCTTCATAATTGGATTTACTAGATTGTATTTCTTCGGATCATTAATTGGATCAAACTTCCCTATACCGTAGCCCAACACCCAGAAGTCGTGCCCATGAAGATGCCAGGGATGTGTCTCACTGTTATTAATATTCATTGTGTTTGCGTTCTGTAGGATGATGTCGACTGTAGAATTGAACTTTAACCTGTAGATTGAGTTGCTAGACGTAGCATTTACGTTCTTTTGTACCTGGTAGATGTCATAATTTGCTGCATCATAATTCTCTGGAGGTGGTTTTGATCAAAGGAATGGCCTAAGTTCTCCTTGAGGGCAACTAAGTACGGGGTGTGCGGGAGAGTGAATGATACATTATTAACGGCCCACCGACGATAACCATTTATCTCATTTTGAGTGTTGAGGAGAGTAATTACTCTGTCTGAAGTTACGGGAGGAGGAAGAATGTAGCCTTGGCGTGCCTTAATGGCGTTACTTTGTGCCAAACGGTAACCAGTGTCATTCCATAAAGGCCCAGTTGGTGGAGTTGTTGGAGGAGATTTTTTAGGATGATTTGGATAGTAATTGAATATAGCCAGACCAGTAGGAGGATGAAGTGGGCGACTAACCACATTGGATGCAGCCCAGTAATTTCTTGAAGGGTCTTGATCGGCTTTTACTATAACAGAGTATGTCTCACCAGAGTAAATATTAATGTTTTTAATGACAAATGGCTCGACGTTATGCCCATCTGCTTCAACCACTGTCATGTTGTGGCCCTGTAAACGTAGTACAACCTCTTCTTAGTAATAAATTCTAACAGTAGGAAGTAGTGATTGCCACATACTTTATCCAAAACATATGGAGGTGATAAAGGAAGTATAGAATTTACCTCTATTTCGAAATTAAGTGCTGATAGGGAGGTCAGGCTAGAAATTCTCAAACGATAAGTCTTTCCAGGTACAACTGTTATTACATAAGGTGAACATTCAGGATTCGACATGTTACAAGCCCCAGCTTCTAAGTTTGGAGTACTCAGAATAGAGCAGTTGAAGCTCCCTCTTCCTTGTATTAGAAGTGACTGAAAAGTATTACAAAGACCAGTCAATTAGTTAGGTACCGAAAAAGAAGACGAGTCAATTATATGGACAATTCTTTGAATTGGAGAGGAAGAGTTGTCATTTACCTGAGGCTCTCCAACCCATTGAAATGGTCGAGAAGAAAGCCGAGCTACTTGCTCATAAGTGCTTCTGTGGTACCAATCATTCAGTATTATGCTTCGGTCTTCGTCGTAAGCGAAAGGCTCTTTAACTCCTTTACGAACCGAAACTCGTATGGAGCCATATAGACCAGCTTCCCTTTGCATGCCATAATGTGCATGGTATAAATAAGTCCCAGGCTGCATAGTTTTCCATCGCGCTCAATGTTAGATTTTACTTGAATTTAATTATTGACCAGAGTAAGTCATATTGCTATTGATCAGTTAAACTGATAAAAATCAATATTATACTACCTATTAATCAAAGAGGCGGTTTGGCGCAAGTTTTCACACTGAACAGAATAATGTTCTATATTTGCTATTGATCCATTGAACTATAACTAAATCAAAGAAGAGTCGGTTGGATGCAAGTTGTTCACATGAAATAAAATAGTACTTTTCTTTTATTAGAACAAGTTGCTATTGATCCATTGAACTATAACTAAATCAAAGAAGAGTCGATTGGATGCAAGTTGTTCACATGAAATAAAATAATACTTTTCTTTTATTAGAACATACAATATCCTACATTTTGTGCTAATTTCTCGATTAAACGACTTACGTACAGAATGGATAAAGAACAGAGAACTTACCCTGTCAACAACAAATTTGTAGGTGAATGTGTCTCCAGCCAGAATAGGACATTGGCTAACTCCTTCGGTTCCATCACTCCACGGGGTACCAATCTGCGAATAATTCCAACAAAAAGTATTAAAACGAATAGTGTAAAGAAAAGAAGGGTTACCCAGTACATTCCAAAATAATATATATCATATGTACCTGTCGAATGCCATGCCAATGGATAGCGACATTTTCGGTAAGTAGACTGTTCTTGAGCTCAACGACGATGGTATCACCTTGTTCTGCTAAGATTGTTGGTCCGGGAGTTCTTCCATTGATTGCTATAACCAGCTTCTTGTAGCAATCAGGTGACTTATATTCGTACTTAACTTCCCATTTGTAATGACGGATTCTGGCTTCAACATGAGATGCAAATAGAGAAGCTATGAAACACAAGACAAACAAGAGAACAGGAACTTTGATGAGACTCATTTCTTGCAAGCAATGGGTTCTGTTCACTTTGTTGTTTAGATAGAAAATAAACCCAATGAAAAGTTTATTTATAGTGTGGTAGCCGTGTAGGGTATTGTAAAGAGGGTATTGTAGCCGGCGGTATTTACCCCCGACTGATGGGATTGGCACCCTTTGACTAATTCCAAAGTATTGACCACTCCTCTATTAATCATATAAACTGCTATACACCCCTCATTTTTTTTATCAAACAAGTACCCATTTTTTAAGTTCAATCAAATATAGTTTTTTACGCATAAAAATAATCAAACAAAAAAATACAAAAGAAGAAAACTTTGGTGCTCAACTCGTGGCATCTAAAACCCTGTTTATTGCTCAATTTTGTGAACTTTGACGCTTAATTTTGTGAATTTTGACGACAAACGTACATAACAATTCAAATTTGAAAAAAAAAAAAAAAATCACCCGCGGCAAGAAGTTGCTTGTGAAAAAGTAATGCCCACAACAAAGAGTTGCCGCGAGATGGCAAATCTATAGAAAGTTGTTGCCGTGGGGTTTTTTTTTGATAGCTACCGCAAAAAAAGTCAGTTGCCACGAGATGGTTGTGTTCACCAAAATAGAGTATTTATTTGTATTAATTATCAAAACTCTTATTCATCAACTTGATCAATCACAAATTTTTCTTAGAGCGTATGAAAAAATTTGTCACAAGATAGCAAGATTATGTCTCGATTGTATATTTTTTTTTATGGGTTTGATGTTGGTATTGAAGCGTATAAAGAAATTCTAAAAAAGAAGAAGAGATATCCGAATATCATATGTATTTAAATTTTAAAATTAAAAAACAAAAACAAAAAATATGGCAACTCACTGCCATTGAATGTGGGATAAAATCTCGCGTCTAAACTTACTGCCGTTGAACTATTGGGCATGTGGAGTATACAAAAACATATAAAGAACAACCATTATTTTTCTATCCAATCCTATAAAATGGGGTGTAAATAGCGGGCGACCCTAAAAATCTGAATGGGCCAATATATTTTCAGTGTGTGTTGTCTTCTAGTTGATTTTCAAATGCACACGGTAAAGTCAGACAAAGTGGCCTTAGAAAAAGTCTGACTACACTTACAGGTCAAATGAGGAGATCCAGACACAGAAGTACGCAACTGCTCCTATAGAGCCAAAATTTTCTAATGAGGAGTGCTCAATTGCTCATATGCAACCCTTTTAAAGTGCTGCGTGGGTGTTAAGACTGGGTTATTAAGGTCTTAGGAAATCATAATCCAGCACAACAAATTTTATGAACAAATATATAGCCATAAAAACCAACACACCAGAATTATTCAATTCACTTGCGGGAAAACTTTTCTTCAATAAGATTTGAATGCTATCATAGAAATCGAGGTTTTCATAGAGCCAACAAAATATATTGTCTACATCTCAATATGCTCAGTTTGAGATAAGGTAATATTAACTGTGATCTATCATCTATAATTCTATATGAGAAACAAGGGCACCGTTGCAAATTGCAATTCTTCGAAAGGGGTGATTCTAAGCTTATTTATTCGAGCGGTATTGATCTTTAAATGAGTACATTGTAATTTTTATTTCTACCATACTTAATACTTGAGAGTTGAATCAATGCTGTTAATCAAAATGCGCCAATTGGCAAGACTTTCAATCTAATTCTGCAAAGACGTGTGTCCCTTGTTTGATCACGTGATTTTGTTGTATAGTGTGGAACCACTGAACCAGACTAAGGCTAACTCCAATGGTTTGGTGCACCAAAACACCAAACCACAATAGCACAGTAGATACAGTTAGTGGGATAGCGAAATCAAATTCAATGGTTTATTTTTCCAGCCGCTAGTGACAATGGCGTCCAACACAAAATATTAAATATCGGTTAAACAAAAAACCAAGCTTTTTTGTACGCCATCACCAGTGGCGGGCAAGAAATAAAAAAAAAAAAAAAAAAACCAAGTTTGTTTGTACGCCATCGCCAGTGGCGTGTAGTTATTTATCTCCCAATATTACCCTTTAAAAAAAAACCCCCAGAACACAAAAAAGAAAAAAAAAATCACTCTCTCTCACTAAAAAAAAAATCGCTCTCACTCTCACCGTTCAACACTACCGCGCCAGAAAAATAGAAGTAAACAAAAATACTGGGTAGTACACTTAGTACACAAAATGCTTCACTAAATTTGTTTTCACCATGTTGCTATACCATCCCAGACCAATAAAATTAAGAGACATAGATTCTCCTCTAAAACAAATTGGTTTCTTCCGAAAATTGCAAAACCACTTTCTAAGAAGGATTCATCAGGTGAAAGCTTTGAATGGGGATGATACTCCCTCTTTTTGCAATGGCTCCAACTCATTACATCAAATTGACGTTCCTTCGAAGTTGACATCACTGTTGAGAGCCTGAAAAGATACTAGATATAAGCTTGCTGGGAAACTAAGGGAACTAAGTAATTCGGTAAAATTTCTTTTCGAGTTTTTGCAAGTGAACACAAAGACAAGTGTTTGATCTTCATGTCGAGATGAACACGCATCATGTGTGGGATTCCAAATGCAAAGTGCCCCTGCAGAACCAACCCACAAAAACAACAAGTATTCAGTTTTACGCTTTGTTGTGAGAATTTTCCAAAGACGTCGTAAATGTATTACAAACTTTATAGATAATAGATTTGTGGTGGCAAATGCGGAGCGTTCTGAACCATGGCAATCAATCCCATCAAAGAGATGCTTCCAAATCAAAGAATGTGGTTCAAACATTTACTCCGGCAGTTCCCAAAAGCTTATAAAGACAATAAAATAGTTGCAAGTATGGTGGCGCTACGCCCTGAACATATTTGGTTTGTTCTCATCCCTTCAATAGGAATTGTCACATTGAGAAGGTCTAAGAATTCCAGAATTTTTCCCCGCATTACTTCTCAACGGGTTATTTTTCATTTGGAGTTCGTTAGTTTTCTTTTTGAAATTTAATCGCCGATGAACTAGTAAGGTGGTTGTTGCAAGTTAGCAGTCTAAAAGTTTTTTCCACTCACTGTGGTCAATGAAAACAAACAATGACATAGCAGTCTCTTGGTACTTTTGGTAGTAAGCAGAGCATGTGGTCTGTGGCAATGATCCATGCAGATATGGGTACACGGACAAAAGGTAGGATAGAATGGTAATTGCATAAATTAAGTTATTAAAAAAACAAAAAAAAAAGAATCAATTCTAACCGCCATTGGGAGTGGCGGGTGGAAAATCATAATTGAATTCTGTGCGCCATTGTGAGTGGCGTGTAAGTTATTATTTGAATTAAATCACATTCCTACCCGCCGCCTCTGATGTCTGAGACTAATTTAGATTTTTTTGATTGCCCGCCATTGGCAATGGCGTACAGAGCATACGCTATAACGTTAAAATTGACTGCAAAAATAGAGAAATTTATAAAGATAGCGTTGGCGGTATAACGTTTTAACGTACTATTGGATCACATTTTACGTTAAATTTGGTGTTTTGCCCACCATTGGACTTAGCATAAGAGAAATCGTACCAGTCTGAAAGCATAAAGTCGTTGTACAATTACAACAAGGGAAACAGGAAACAGCAATGCAGATTCTTATGTTGAATACTTGAATATGGACAAGTAACATGTAAGAAAAGTACCATAACGCGTTGTTTTGCTTTAATAGTTTAAAGTAATAAGAACATTTCTTGCATGCATTTCCAAGAACCAATTGTGAATAGAAATCTTCAGTAGACGTGTTGATTAGTATCGACTAGGATGACTTATTCACAGTACTCTAACTTGGCATTTGAGATATAATAAACGAATTGTTATAGCTAATTAATATGATCCACGCTTAGACCTTGAAATATATATACTAGGGGTGGGAATTTGGCCCTAACTATCGTAACAGTCCGACCCTAAGCCCTCATATACTTTATGGCAGGATTGACCGGCTAAGGTTCTGAAAGATAGGCCCGACCTTAATTCAACTCTTATTAGCCTGACCATAATTAAGCCCTAGTTATACTTTCATTATAAATGCATATACCATAGATGTCCAACTTCTTGTTAAATATTTCTATTTAAAATAATATTGTCATTTGTAATTTATCATTTACTAAGTATATAGCCGCCCCACGATTAATCAGATCAAATTAGGCCCAAAAGAACCCCAACCAACCGAATGATAAAAGCCCAGTCCTATTAAAGCGACCATTGTTGACCAAATCAACAATGATCCAATACTCTTTCAAATTAACATTTTAAATTGCGTATATCCTATAAGACTTTAGATCTGCTATGTCATAATTTGTAATAAACATTGTAGCTGCCGAATGGGGCCCTATGGGCCCCACACCAAGCCTTTTTATTAGATAGATTATAATAACTTGTCCTATATAAGAAAAATGTGTAAACCTAATTGTTTCTATCTCACAACTCACAATCTAACCTAGCCTCCAAGAAGAATAATGAGCAGTAGCCTAATGAAAAATAAGTTGACATCAGTAAAAACATATTCCAAACTCTTATTTGTCTTTGGACTTTTCAATATTAATTATAATTTTTGGTGAGGTTTGAGTACAATGAAGAACAAATTAATGTCAGTGAAAACTCATTCCAAAATGTGTCGTGTGCATTTTAACTGTAATTTTGAAATACAAGTGTGAGTCTCTATGTACTCCGGTTCATTAGATTATGGACGTGCATTTTAAGTTGTTGGACTTATCAGTGATTATTACTATATTGGTTGTTATTCAAATTTCAAAGTGGTGGGACTATGAGTTTGCATATCTTTGTAAATATAAATTAAATGAGTTTTAAATAAACTGATGCAATAAAAAGAAGAAAACATAGAGGCCCGACTCTAAAGCCCTTAAAGAGGGTAGGGTATGGGCTTGAGATTTAGACTTATGACCCGACCCGACCCGACCTTAATATCTGAATGGCTTTAGCCCAGCTCATTTCCCACCCCAACTGTGGAGTGTGGATTAAGCAAAATTAAGATCAGATTTCAAGAATTAATCAATTATTGTTATTTCTTGTGATAACATTTTTTTTAATGCCAAATTTAAGTATGTCGCCGGTCTATAGTCAACCCTAACTAGAACACATATTGTGTAGACTATAGAGTAGCATAGAAGTGTCAAGAACAACTTAACTGTCACGCCCCAAATTTCATAATGACTGGATACCAAAGACACGTGGCCTCTATAGTCACTACAAAACTCGGGACGTGATACAGACCAACCAAGCAAAACCCAAACTATACAAATACAGAAAAATCCTACAAAATTTTCGACAGAGTTTCCTCTGTATTTTCGACATTTGATAAACTTAAAACCCTGTCATAACCTAGAAATCATAACAATATATAACTCATTCCTCAACCTAGCTAGTTAACCGTTTTGACAAATACCAGAATAATTAAGTAACTCTTATGCCTCGAGACAATTTAGTTCCTTCCCTCGGAATGCATTAGTTTCTCTAGCGCGTCTAAAATCTACTAAAAACATTGTATAACTTACATCAAGACTGTTAGTTCCTCTATGCAATATGAAGCGTCCTTTTATCAAAGTTAACCAACAATAAAATAAATTTACCTTGTTCAAAATCGTCACATGATAATCCACTCCTATAAGAAGGTTAGTATGCTTAGCATCTTGCAAAACATATTTTAAACGAGTAAAACTAGCTAACATATATAATAATTTAAACTTATCTACATAGTCTAAAATCATTATAATATAACACACAAATATCCTTAGCCACAACTACGATAGTCACCTCTACACACTGCTGTGACTGACACATATATCCATATGTGTCTCCTCGCATAACCAATCCTCACTCTAAGTAACATGCAAACAACCGTCTCAGTCGGGATATCAACTCAAGCCCACAGAACACTGAGAAGGCTGGATCTTTGCGTTTGCGCACTATATCATATCTCTCGCCTACTCTTGAGGTCGAGGATTAAAACAACCACTCTTTGGGCTAACATGGGCTATACCTATCCACCTTAGTGATCAGCCAATGAATTTTTCTAACACCGTGTACCTTGAACATAACGAGGAATTTTAACAGGCATTCTCATTAATCCCTAGCCCTATATATATATATATTAAAATAACAAAATCAGGAGTCGTGGCGGACTAGGGACAACACACAACATACAAATTTATCTTATATATAAGATATATAAAAGTTCACAATTTATAACATGCCATTAAGCAATCCACCAATAATTAAAATTCTCAATGAACCAAATAATTATATCACAACAAAATAAAATGAAGCCAATATATGTACCGATACCATTTCAAGCCTTTTTAGGGTATACTTACAATAACCATTTATCAATACACAATCCAAGCTTCATCCATTTCAATTCTTGTATCCTCTTCGGAGCCCCTGAGTTCCCGTGGTAACACTACCACCAAATAAATATTAAATTTCCACAAAATCCAAACGTGATCATCATCTCATATAAATACATTACCACATGACCACTGGTTAGTTTAAACAATTCAAAAGAATACAACAATAATATTATTTAACCCCTACGTACATCAAGACGACTAGTTCCTCTTACTTTCTGAGACTCGCAGGATAGTTTATCCTTTAAGTAAAGGCATATAGTTTCTTGACTCGTACGTAAGACACAAATTCATATACGGATACGACAACCATCACACATATATCAGTCGTAAAAACTAAAAATATAATATATATATATATATATATATATATATATATATATATATATATATATATATATATATATATATATATATACATACACCCACTCTTAAGCGGATGTACTTAAACGGACTTTATCTAAATATTGAAATTTCACGAAATAAAATCCACAGTCTTTCAAAACCCAAAATCTCTCTCGATCTCTCTCTCTCTTATTCTCTCTCCCATCTCTTTCGTTAGAACATTCCTCTCTCCCTCCTAGCACTCTCTTTCTCTTTATATCTCCTGTTTTTCTCTGTTTCTCTCCTTCTCATCTTATAGCAAGTCCTAAACAAAAAAAGAGAAGCACAACACAAGTTTTATCGCCATTGTGATAGGAGAGTCGCGAATTTTTATCTTGCTACCGCACAGTAACATTACATATGTGATCATTTACTAAATTGTATGTGCTCGTTGTCATTTCCTTAACTATTATGTTTATTATAAGTTATGTCATCTCTTAATGCAACATCACTAATAAATCATCACAACAAATGATAGTTTGTACATGAAGGCCAAAACAATAATAAAGCACTTAGCATAAAATATATTGGTGGGATGCCCAAAGTGTAGGTGTTTGAATGACCATTGGTGGGGAGGATGGGCATCTCGGGAAATTTTGAATGGCCAAGCCCACATTATTCTTCTTGACGTGCTTAAAAGAACACAAATCATCGAGACATTGATTTTAGCCTAGACCACGAGTTCTTAGCTTCACCTCTCTTGGCGGTTCTACACGTATGGAAGATAGATGATGGTGTTCCATTGACATCTTTGACTCGCAACTTTCGGATGAGAAGATTGAATGTTGTCGTTTCTTAAAGGATGGGAGCAAGCCATTCCTATTTTGCACCGCTCAAAAGGGTGACAAAGTAGTAAGTGCAGTTTGGGATATCAATACTTGGAACAGAATTGGGCACAAGAGGCTACTTAGAAAGCCCGCCGCTATCCTATCCATCCACCGATGGGAAATATCTTGCATTGGGTAGCAAAGATGGTGATTTATTTGTTGTTGAAGTAAAGAAGATGGAAATCTCCCATGTAGTAAGAGGCTTCACCCCGGTACTTGCATATCATCACTTGAATTTTGTCCCTAGTGAAAGACTAATGCTTTCCACTTCTAGTCAATGGGGGAGGCATGGTGACCAAATTAAGTGTACCTGTGACCGAAAGAGTGGCAGATTTATATGGTGTTTGTTGGGACTCTTTAAAGGCGTCGGCTATCTTGTTTTATATTTTCTTCGAATTTAGACTCATTTTGAAATTTCCCTCTTGGACATCAATCTACTAGACCCAAGTTTGAAGTCGTTTTTGTTGATCTCCATTCAGGAGGATCGAATGTTTGGGGCCCTTTGGACCTTTAGATATCGACATTAAACAAAGATTGAAACTATTGCCGCTGATCCCCGTTTTCAAGTGGATCCGAATTATCGCGTGTCGGTGGGTGGTTAGATTTTTAGATTTGTAACATTTACACAACTTACGGGGCTAATGTTTGATTTTAGGATCCGTAACTTGGATGTGAGGACGAGTTATGGTATAAAAAGATATCTTCTTTGCATGGAGGGGAAAAAAAAGTGTAGGTGTTTGACGCGTCCATGTCATATGGCTACCACATGAGCAAATGGATGTTTGCATCATTACCCCTGGATCAGGAAGAGCTCGTCTTTGTGATAGGTCCGCGAAACGAGTGTGGTGCTGTCTTGGTGCTTCTTACATGATATTCAATTTTACAGATAAAAAACTATCGCTGTATTAGCTTTACATATTGGTCCTCTCATTTTCGGTCATGTAATTATTCTATTCCTACATTGTTTTATGCATTGCTTGTCGATGTCGACAATTTTTTTTATAATTTCAATTGTTCTGTTATTCCGCTTATTCAAACTTGGGTTTGTTATATATTTTTTTTCTAGGCTATATTGAGATGGAAAATGAGGATTTCGAAATTGAGAGTGGGAGTGTATGTGGGAAACCCAATCACATTTACAATCCCCAAGTATCATATGATACCAAACCTAGAAAAGAACAGGAGTTTGAATCACTTGATGATGTCTACAGTTTCTACAATAATTATGCCAAAGCCGCTGGATTCAGTGTTCGTAGTTGGTCTGAAAGGAAGAAAGATGGTGAATGTGTAAGAAAGGAATATGTGTGTTACAAGCAAGGAAAAAGTTCAGAAATAGCGGACGTTGATACAAAAAGGCGTCGGGGCAATGTAAAAGAAGATTGTAAAGCAAAGTTGCCGCGGACGGTCAAACTCGTACATTTGTTGTTATTCTATTTGTTGAAGGGCATTCTCACCCGTTGTCGACCCCGCGAAGAGTACATCTTCTAAGATCTCACCGTGGTGTTTCCAGTGCCCAAAAATGTTTAACACAACAACTTGGCATGGTAAACATACCACAACATCAGCAGTTCAGTCTTCTTGGAGTTCAGTCAGGAGGGATAGAAAATATTGGTTTCACACAGAAAGATTTAAATAACCAAGAAAGGGACAAGCGTAATAAGATGAAAGGCCATGATGGAGATATGTTTTATGAGTTTTTAGAATTGGAACAAGGGAGGAATCCTTCTTTCATTTTTAAAATTGAGACAAACGATGAACAGAGAGAATTACACGTTGTTTTGGTCGATGCAACCTCGAGACGAGCATACAAATTTTATGGAGATGTGGTTATCTTTGATACTACCTACAACACTAATCGATATGGCTTGATTCTTGCAATCACTGTTTGGGGTTAATAATCATGGTCAGACAGTTGTTTTTGCTTGTTCATTTTTATGTGATGAGACCACAGAATCATTTATTTGGTTGTTCAACCAATTTTTAGAAGCTATGCCAGGCAATCCCCCAAAGATGATTATTACAGATCAAGATCCAGCAATGACAAAAGCCATTTCTCAAACTCTTCCAACCACTTTTCACAGGTTTTTATTTATTTATTTATTTTTATAATTAATTTGCAGATGTTTTTTTTTATTTGTTTTACATGCTAAAGTTTTGGGTACTCTGTCAACAGGTATTGCAGTTGGCACATACTGATGAAATTTTCGATGAAAATAGATTCAGTTATATATAGTAAGTACTACACTGAGTTTTCAAACTGCATTTGGGGATCTGAGATGAAAGATGAGTTTGACTTGAAGTGGAATGGTATTCTTCAGAAGAGTGGTTTACATGAGAACAAGTGGTTGGAGTCGATGTACGAAATCCGATCACAATGGGTGCCCGCACATGTGAATCACATCTTCTCTGCAGGTATGTCAAGTAGTCAACGAGCGGAAAGCGCTCATTCATTTTTCAAAATGTATGTTTCAAAAGAAAATTCTTTGGTAGATTTTATGGTTCAGTTTGGTAGGGGACTTGTGCGCCAACGTCATGAAGAATTAATGGCAGATAACAAAGATATGATTGAGAAACCAAAAATGAAAATGCCCCATAGCTTTTTGGTACACATGGTTGATGTTTATACACATGAGTTATTCTTTAAATTTCAAGATGAGTTATGGGAGAGCTTGAATTATAGATTTGTACTTGTTAGTGAGAATGAGAAGTGTTAGCGTTTATAAGGTTCATAGAAAAATGGCGGCCGAAAAGTCTAGAGTCTTGGGAAATTTCTTATCAAAAGATTTAGATTTTGCTTCATGCACTTGTAAAAAGTTTGAGAGCTTAGGGGTCCCTTTGTAGGCATATTTTAGCTTATTTGAATAAGATGCATGATTTTGATAAGTTGTCAATCAATACATTTTGAAGAGATGGTGTAAAACCGCAAAGTCGGGGGCAGTCATTGATGATGGTGGAATGGAGGTTCAAGATGATAAATTATACATCATGAAGCCGGAATGAATTGATTCAAATGTCAACACTTGTAGTTGATAAATCCCTCGAAAGTGAAGAAGCAACTAAAGTGTTTACAGATGCTTTAAGTGGTGCACTTGAAAAAATTAATAAGTTGGTTGGTTGTGATACAAGTGTAGCAACACCACATGAGAAAAGTAGTCAAAGCGTTTGGTTGTGATACAAGTGTAGGAGTTTCGAGAGCAAAGAGTTCTAATTTGGCAATTAATTATCATGAACCGAGTCAAGCAAGACCAAAAGGATGTGGAAAAAGACTTAAAGGAGATAAAGAGAAAGCACTCAAAAGGCACAAAAATATAAAAGGAGACGGTGCAATGGATGTAATATGGTTGGAGTGTCACACGATAAAAGGAATTGTCCGAGCTTAAAAAGAAGGGTAAAGAAGAGCTAAACAATGAAGAAGAGCTAAACAATGGGTAAGAAATGCAAAATTTTACTTTCTTTCTTTTTATTCCTATTAGAGTATTCACAAATTCTTTTCTTATGTTAATTGACTTGCAGTGAAAAAAAACTTGCTTGTACCGACAAGGACGCTAACTTACTCTACCACAGATGATGATTCTTATTCATCTTCGGGTAAATATACATTTTTAATTATTTTTTTATATGTATGCTTATTGTATTTTCATAGCTTTGAATATTCATATGTTTTTGCTGTAGGAATGTCACTTGATTAAAAAAAGTTGCACATAATTAGATTTTGAAGGTCGCATTGCAAAGGTTACTGCCATTTCCTGGGTACTTTAGGTTTGGATTATATGGAGGGGTGTATGTCAGAGAACAGATGTGGAATTGTGGAATAGGGGAGGATCATAAGAGATCCTGATGGCAGAGTAGTGTTAGCTTACACTAGAGCTAGTGGTCCAAGGTCTGTCATATATCGTGAACTTCCGTCTCATGAGGGTGTCGGGCTACAACCACCGGAAGGTGGAAGTGGCGTTGGATTCTATGAGGGCTGTTAACATCTTGAAGAAACAAGAAAGGGAATTATAGGACTGCAGACTGCTCATGCGTTACATATTGCTGTTAACATTTTTTTATTTTTTGTAATCCAATGTATTTACTGCAAACATTTCAACCATTTTATACTTGTATAGTTGCAGCGCCATTTTGGGTATTTGGAACGTCTTAATTATTCAATCGATCCCTATGGAGACGCCTGTGTTTCCAGCAGCGCAAGGTCAATTTTTCTCAATCGCCTGATGACATACTCTGTATTCTGTACTTAAATGTGTACAAAGACAATTTGGAAAGCTGTCATGATCATGGTTCGTAGTCTCATAGGCCTGACAAAGTTGTATTACAATTTTGTCACAACAACTACGCAAGACCGAGTATCATACCTGTCCATTTTTGTTATCATCCTTTCCTTCCACACTGTGTTTCTCATAAAAATATCATGTGGTTTGACATACAAGTTGCAAACTGTTATCTGGTGAAAGAAAAGTGTGAATGAAATGATGGTTTTAATTGACAACAAGAATCTTAACATACTGACGAACTCCCCAATTCAACCCAAACCAAACCAATTTGCGTACATGAAATTCTGTAGAGAAATAATAATAGAAGAATACCCTTTGATTCCTGGGGCATAACCATGTTTAAGAGGAAAAGGTAGAAAAAGAAAAAGGAAACTAAACCAAAAATAAAACAAACAATTTTCCAGGACTAAGGAAGTTAAGTTGTCCTTCATCCATTTGCTACCAGTGCATCATTAGAAGCACTTCCTATTAACAATTGATGGCCCGTGATTCATCATACTTTCGGCTTTTGCAATCCACATCCGCAAAGAAATTCAACATTTACTAGTAAAACACCGCCCACCAAGAGCTGTGATGTAAAATGAAAGAGGCGATTACCTTTGGAAAGTCTTTGAGAGATGCCAAAATAGAACCTCCAATCCACACGCTGTACTTCCTCTCAGGAGGAGCCACAACCTTGATCTTCATGCTGCTTGGAGCAACGCCAATCCAAGCACACTCGAGCTTTTCCTGTTAGACCATCAGTAACTGTTACTTCAATCGTTTCCTTCTGAACTTCAGATCGATAACTAAGACATTACACTGCTAAACCATAGACATAACATAGAGAGAATGACACAAGCAATCGATTTAGTTGCTTACCAGTTGTCCGACCACCGGCATAAAGAGAAACAACAGCCTGGATAGCAACATACATGGCAAGAGCATTGAAAGTCTCAAACATGATTTGGGTCATCTTTCCACTAATAATGTTTGATTATCAATCAAAACAAATTACAGGAACCCCACCTCCATGCAGCATTCAACCATATTCTGGCTGAAATGCCGGTATAGTCTAGCACATGTCCAACTATCACATATGTTGCTAGTTGACACTCTTATGAAAGTCCCAATTCACCCTCAACCTTCTGATAAGTGACTCAACATTATACTTCTATAATCACTAATCCAGATTACCAGGAAAAGGAAAAAAAGCTTGATCCCACATTCCCACTTCTCTAAATATGCTATTCTAGATGATCATAGCCATACAATATTGAATATTTGGAGATTAACAAAAGCTCAAATAATGTTTAAAGTGTAAGTGGGCAATATATTTTAATGTCCCATATTTAAAAATGAGGTAAACTTAACAATCTTAGGCTCTAAGCTCGGTGAAATCCAATAGATTTTCACGATCCACAAATGCTAGTACAGTTAGAAGAAAATCAAGGGACAACAGCACATGATCATTTTTGTTTTCTTTATAGTGGATGGGGATTAATGTAAACTGATGTCATTACAATTATATTTGTCTTCCCTCCACCAATCTCTCACTCAGACCCATAAGCTAGCTAAGCTTCCTCCTAGATTTGAGAGAGTGAGAGATGGCAGTTCTTGGGATCACAAAGTGCCAACTGTTTTGTACAGTCAAGTTACTAGTCTTGCTTCAAATCAAAGTCATTTCCTACCAATACAAAGTTGGAGATTTAGATGCTTGGGGCATTCCCACTTCAGCCAATAAAAATGTCTACACTATTTGGCCCAAGAAACATAACTTCCAGCTTGGAGATTCACCATGTAAGTTCTCACTCTTTAGCTACTCCTAAGAGAATCAGCAAATACTAAGGGACAAAGATACCACATTGAGTTCACACAAACAACCAGAGCACTGAGACTATCTTCTGAACTACGGATTGCCAGACATTGTAATAAATTTGACGAGTGTATTAATCGGGGATAAAAAAAATGATAGGCAAATACGACCTAATTGAAATTGATCAATGAGAATGATGTGTTTCCATTCACCCAAGGAAGCAGACCCTTTGAAAAACACGATCTCTTGCCGACTCACAACTGGTTCTGGAATCATATTCAGAAGCAATATTACACAGCAATAAAGCAAAAAGCATACCTTCAAATTGTTGAAATGATTGATATTAATCTTGATGATGCTACTTCTGTGAATTTACTCCTATCAACCATCAGTTATGCTGACAACAAATTTGAAGGTTTCTGCAAAGTAAGAAATGCACTAGAAATAGTTAAGAAATCAATACTTAAGGATAGGATCAGCAACACCAAGTTTCCGCCAAAGGTAAGTGGTTTCACATTGGAAAGTGCCGGAGATTGTTTGGTCAAGTACTGATTTCCCACTCTTAGTGCCATGTGATTTGATTGTCAGGTGTTCGGAAACTGCTAATTGTGCAATAATTCTTGCAAGCGGATCTCCAATTTCTGCAAACGGCTGATACACACTGGCAATCGATGAAATCAAGGTGCCATAGAATGTCCTGTTGGAGTAATGAGAAGGCTTACTTCATGGAAAAAGTTGTACCGTTTCGTATATGCATAATTGACACTAAAATACACAAGATCAGTTGAACTAGCAAAATATTTCAAAAGCAACTGCAGGCTCAAGTTCAGGGGAGCAATAACCAACTTAAGCCTCCAATGGTTCCAGACGGTAAAAGAAGACAGAAAATCATAACTAGTGATTGATACATACACTTCAAAAAGGCGGAGAGAATTTTGGGAGTGCTCTTGGGAAACCACCTATCATGTTGTTTTCAGCTAAGAATCATAGAAAGGAAACGGATTTGGTGGCTTCGGTTGTATTTCACCTCGAGCATCTTCACCACACTCGCTCATGTCGTCTATTTTGGTGCTTTAGTTGAGTACACCATAACGCAATAACTTTACATAATTTCTCTACATTTGCTTTATCTTTTTCGCCGATACTACATTCCTATAATAATTTGGTTTTTTTTTGGGTAAAACCACTATATATCCTTTGCTTCTTTTACGATTGTAGGTTTCAGTTGGAGTGAAGATGGAAGAAGAGAAGTTAGTTTATGTGGAAAGAGATGGGATAGAGAATAAGAGAGAGAGAGATCGAGAGAGAGATTTTGGGTTTTGAAAGACCGTGGATTTTATTTCGTGAAATTTCAATATTTAGATAAAGTCCGTTTAAGTACATCCGCTTAAGAGCGGGGCTGTATATATATATATATATATATATATATATATATATATAGGGGTAGGTTCCGTTTACAACACTTTTTATACAACGTTTTATACAATACCCCTTAAAAATATGAATTAAGCCTTGATTCCTTGTAGATATGATCTCCACAAAAATGCAGCTCATTTGAAAATTCATAATCATGAGAAATATTGTTCTCAACCTATGAATTTTTATCAACGGTCCAGAAATATCAATTTTGTAACTTTTTTTTGGCAAACTTAGAAATGTTCAAAGGACCCAATTTTTTGTGGAGATCATATCCATGGTGAGAACATCTTATCTACAAAATATTAGCTCTTAAAACATCTTGAAGGGTCCGGTGGGAGGTATTGTATAAAACGTTGTATAAAAAGTGTTGTAAACGGAACCTACTCCATATATATATATATATATACTATAACGACTGCACCTTCAACTAAGACTGCCTACGTATCTAATCTTTTAAGATTAGAATCAAGCCTTATGTAGTTCTTACATAACTATTTTCGGTCCCGCCATAGCTACTAATCCCTACCAAAACTATAGCTAGTTACTAATAAAATCATTATCGATTTCTCAACGTAGAAATGTAGCAGTAAGCTTAGGTAAAACTATGATAATTGCACAACACTAATACACATATTATCACCGTTCTAACCAAAATATAGTTACGCAAGAAATCAAATAATAATTTAATTAAATAGTTATGAATTTTCAATTTTCACTGCTAAATATGAAGTTTAAGGAAGAACAATTTACATACCAATTCTAAGCTTCCAATTATCATAAAACTAAGATGAGACGGCTGAATGTACCTCTCATTCACTTGAACAAAGATAGCATATATCCAAAAATAGGCTCTTCCCTGCAATATATCTCCTAGCTGCCCTTTTCATTCTAAATAAAGTTTGTGCCTAACTATAACTGTATATGTTGGGTGTTATCCCTCACATGAGAAATATTGGAAAAACCAAGGAGCTATTGTTTTTGGGTAAAAAACAGGTACTGTTCGTGTGAAGAGAAGAAGAAGCCAAGACGCCGAAGTTGGCCTTGCCCAAAGGGCCATTACTGCCCCGCCCTGAGAAAATAAGATTTTTTTTTCCTTTTGCGAAAACATGTTACCGGAAGTTGATAGAAGGAGGCGATGCGCCGAAGTTGGCCTTTGCCCAAAAGACGCCGCCCCTTGCCTATACATACCAAGTTCTAATTTTTCTACTGATGAACCAAAATTTTGCAGACATGCCAAAATTTCATATTACTATAAAACCAAATCTAGGTTTTAGTAATGAGAAGTCTTGAATAGAAACCCAATTTTATGAGCAACCAAAATTGAGAAGAAACCCCGATGCATGAGCATGGATTATTAATTAATTAGTAGTTTTATTTTATTTGGTTTCCTAATTCAATTAGAAATAGGATTTATGATGGTTTCCTATTTGGTTTCCAATTAGGTTTAGTAGTTGTTTTCTTATATAAAGGCATCTAGGCTTTCATTGTTGGGTTGGTTATTATTGATTATTAATTCTTTGTGAATTGTTCTTCATGTATGTTTGAAGGTTTAAACCCTAGATTTAAGTGTTTGATTTATTAAATCTTATTGATGTTCATCCATTGTTGAAGCTTCCGCCAACAAGATACATCATATTTGGTATCAAGAGCCAATCGATTTTTGGGAATTTTTTAAAGAAAACACTGTTCACGAATACTGTTCACCATAACACTGTTCATCATGGGGTTATTGTTCACTGCGGAAAAAAAAACTTTCTTCAATTTTCTTGGTTAATTCATGGAATATCGTAGGAGAAGTAGAAGAAAGTCACCACCGCCGCCCGATCATTGAAGTTTCCATGGGTCGAAGTACTATGCCGATCACAATTATGGGAGAACTTACGACATGGATTGCAGCTGCCGCGAGAGTTTTACTCCTTCAAGAAGGTATGAACCTCCTTCCCCTCCTCCATCACTGGTTATTAGTTTGCGACGAAAATTCAAGTCAGAGAAGGGATGCGAATTTTCCTCCCACGAATCGAAGTATGATTCTGATTCCGACCACACAAAGAGGGATGGTGTTTCCCCTCTTAAAAATTGTTACTACCACCACCATGGAAAAAAGTCACTTTTGTTAGTTAGGTGAACCCACGAACCTTCTCTTCCGGACCAACAAGGCAAATTATCTCAAACAAGGTAACACCGATACAATGATCCTGCATGGGAACATCCTCCACTGTCTAATTATGAAAGTGAGCGGCAATGCCAACACCTTTTGTTTCGAGCAGCCTCTATAAGCTCTCGTGAACGACAAGTTTGTGCTGCCATTGATCCCACGACAGACAAACACACTGATCACCAACCGAATGATCCAAGGATTGCTTCAAAAGATTATATTTCTACACCAACTGAAGATGATACAAAATCCCAGGCAGATCATGTGGTTTGGAATAGTATCTTGGTAAGTGAGGACAAATCCAACCAACTTTCAAAGCATATGATACTGGCTGTAAAGCATCATCTATTCCCTTCACAACAACAACTATTATCAATTGAAGAGGACAAAACCCTATTGATTCTACAATGGTGCAATTTTCACCGAGGGCAGCGAATAATATTAAGAAAGAAGAATCGAAGTTCTTTTTATCCTGGTATTTTTGTTTACTCTAAATATCACTTTTCTAGTTATTGTATTGGTCAACCAAGAATACCCGGTAGAGATGAGACATTAACACTCAGCCAGGCAACAAAACCTGTTCATTCAGTGAATTGGGGAAAGAATGCATAGTACTTGGTTCTTTTTGTGAGTCATTACTTGGGCAAAGTTCGAGGTCGACTTCCTTTGAACCACATGAGGGTGACGTATACGACTATGAAGAGCTTTTGTGTGTTGATGGATTTTTATAACTCCAAACTCAAGGACGAGTTTCTTTCAAGCTAGGGAGATTGATGCATGATCATAGATTATTAATTAATTAGTAGTTTATATTTTATTTCATTTCTAAATTCAATTAGGAATAAGATTTAGGATGGTTTCCTATTTGGTTTCCAATTAGGTTTAGTAGTTATTTTCTTATATAAAGGCATTTAGGCCTTCATTGTTGGGTTGGTTATTATTGATTATTAATTCTTTGTGAATTGTTCTTCATGTATGTTTGAAGGTTTAAACCCTAGATTTAGGTGTTTGATTTATTAAATCTTATTGATGTTCATCCATTGTTGAAGCTTCCGCCAACAAGATATATCAAAACCCTTGCAAAGAGAAAAAGCTTGTAAGGAGAGAAGAGAGATTTAGTAAGTTTGGAGAGACTTGAGAGGAGTGATTGTAATCTCCCTTCTTACACTTACAAAAAAGATTTGCTCTTGTGGAAGTAGCATCATTAGCCGAACCACATTACATCTTGTGTCTCATTGTGGTAAATTACTTTACATTGCTATTGTTTGTTTGTGATAGTTAATTCCATAGCTTAAGTTGTGATTGTTGGTTGTAGTGAAAGTTTAGATTTTTAGGTTGGAGTAGTATATTGTCCAAGTGTAAGCTATCTTAGTGGGGATCGATTGGTATTGCTTTCCTCAACAAGTGGTATCAGAGCTGTGGTTAGATTAATCACAAAGATTGTTATCCAAATCTTGTTCGAAAGGTGTTTGATAAAAACCCTAAGAGGTTTAAGTTGAAATAACTTGTTGAAGATGGATCATTCTGTAAACACTCGCATGACTAATCTAAATAGAGGTAACTACACTATTTGGAAAGCCAAGATGGTAGACTTGCTTTATTACAAGGACTTGGCACAACCCATTCAGAATGGAGGAGTAAAACTAGATGCAATAGTCGCGGTTGAGTGGAGCAAACTTGATAGAAAAGCTATTGGGTATATTTGATAGTAGATTGACGATAATGTCTTCCATCATGTATCCCAAGAGAGTACCACTTTTGGCTTGTGAAAGAAACTCAAAGACCTCTATGAGAGGAAGTAGCAGGCAACAAAGTATTACTCATTAAGAAGTTTGCTAACTCGAAGTAAAAAAAAGGTTCTTCAATGTCTGAGCATCTTAATGACATACAAAATACCATCAATCAGCTGCATTTGATGAAGATTTATATGGGTGACGAAGTTAAGGCTTTGTTACTATTAAACTCTCTACCCGACAGTTGAGAGACTTTGACAGTTTTTCTTAGTGGAGCTGCTACGGATGGAATCATTTCAATGGAAATGGTTACCGGGGCATTGTTGAATGAGGAGACAAGATGGGGTTCATGAAGTAGCTTCTCTCACTCAGAGATCTTTGTCATAGAGAAGCGGGAGAAAGCCATCTCATTCTAGAGGTGATGACAAAAGCAAATCTAGGGGTGAACCTAAAACTCCTAAGGCAGAGAGACAATGTTACTATTGTGCCACTAAGGGTCACTTCAGGTATGAATGTAGAACACTGAAGAGGGATGCGAATAATAATTGTGCACATGAAGACATGGTAAAGAGGAACAGGAGCACAAGCCGAGATACTACCGAAATAGATAATAATCTAGTGAGGATTGTGTCAGATTATGGTGAAGTCTTTGTTTAGTACCTCATATCGATATCTGAAATGGGTGATAGATACCAGATCGTCCTATCACATCTCACCGCATAAGAGTTTCTTCACTACCTACAAATGTGGTGAATTTGGTGAAGTGAAGATGGGTAACAGTGGAGTCTTAAAAATTATAGACATTGATGATGTTTATGTAGAAACCAATGTCGGTTACACCTTGACACTCAAGGATGTAAGACATGTCCCTGACATTCGGCTAAGCCTAATTTCCGTTAGGAAGTTAGATGATGATAGTTTCCAGAGCTTGTTTGGCAATGGGGTATGGAAACTAAGTAAATGTTCCTTTATGGTAGCCAAAGGGAAGAAGAGTTGCTCACTTTACAAGACATAATCTAGTTTGTGTAAAGCAGAACGTTAAATGCGGCATAAGAAGAAGTTTCCACCGAACTATGGCATAAGAGATTGTGTCACATGGGAGAGAAAGGCATGAAAGTTCTTGCCAAACAAACGGCCTTGCCAAATATCAAAGGTACACATTTAAATAGATGCATTCATTGTTTGGTTAGAAAGCAACACGGTGTATTTCCAAAGTTCCCCTCACCGAATGGAGAATGTCCTTGAGCTAGTCCACACATAGCTATGTGGTCCTATGAAAGTGAAGTCCCACGGGGAGCTTTGTGTAGGAACCGCTATGGTTTCCCGAATGATTTACTACTTAATCGCTAAAACACCCACGCCAGAATAATAAGGGTGTCATGGTTTGGTTAGAAATTTACCTTTAGATCGGGCTTCTTGATATCTCTAAGAATCCAATAGCTATGAGATTAGCAACCACCTCTTGATCTTCTGTTGTATTCCTTTCAATAGATTGGACATTGTGTGGGCAACGATCTACTAACTCCCTTCTTTCTCACAAAGCTAGAACCAATTTTGGATCTATCTTTTCTTGCCTCTCTTTTCAATCCAGATGAATAGTAAAAAATGGCCAGAAGAGAAGGGTTTCTATTTATAGGCTACAACAGGGACCATGAGGAGAAATTAGGGTTGGGCCTCCTGACGGGCTTGGGCTTCCCATGTTCGCCTAGAACACACGGCCCAAGTCCGTCAACAAATGGCTTATTTCACTAAAGGCCATTGTTGCACTACCGCCCTAATCCCAAATTACGTGTTATGTTTATGGGCTCCATATTATATGCTCGTTGATCTCCCCGTGTTTAAGATATCGAATGTCTGTTGATTAAGTCAAGTTATTGACAACTACATTAATTAACTTCTTATGTCCTTGAGTAGTACCACTCAACCTCATTGTCATGTCGGATTAAATCCACCTGCAGGGCTTACATGACAATCCTTATGAGCTTCTCAAGGGGACATCATCAACCCGACTTCCTGCGGGTCACAGATTCCTTCTATAATCAACAACACACTTTACATACAATGTCATTACCCAATCTATCGAGTTTGTTGATTCACAAATGAATCTCACTTATTGATGATTTAAAGCAATGTACAATGCACGTAAGTGCCCGTTATTATATCCGGATTAAGAGGACAAACATCCATAATAATAGAGGTGTTTGTTCTCTTAAATAGTTAGTATAAAGAGAAAACAACCTTACTTGGTCATGTTCAATACACACAAAGTGTACTAGTGTAATCCTATAGTCAACATAGACTAATACCAGATTATACTACAACCATACCAATGATTTGTCCAAATCCATTTAGGTTGTGAACATTTACTTATACTTTATAAGGTATTGATGATATGGTCTTCTGTGTGTCACCACACACCATATCATCTACAATATAAAGTATTAGACACATGCATATAACTAATAACATATACAATATGCATAACATTTGCCCATATGATTTTCATTTAAAATATAAATAATTAGAGTTAATACAAAAGTAATGCTTTTAGTATATAACCCTATCACTTTGTACTTCTTGACTTTCATTAATGATGCGTCAAGAAAGATATGGGCATATAGTCTGAAGACTAAAGATGAAGTTCTAAGTATGTTCAAGAATTTTCATAGCATGGTCAAAAAATAGGCATGGAAGCCTTTGAAGTGTATTCGTTCAGATAATGGGGGAGAGTACATTGGGCCGTTTGAAGAGTATTACTTGAGCAAGCAGATGTGCATCTTCCTGAGCCACAAAAAGATGAGGTGAGGAGATTCAAGAGAGAGAGACAAGCTTCAACCAGGTATCCACCACATACGTATGTTTTACTATCTGATGGTAGAGAACTTATGTACTATTAAGAGGCTCTTAAAGGTACATACAAGGAGAAGTGGTTGAACGCAATGCAAGATGAGATGAGTTCTTTGCATAAGAATCACACTTATGACTTAGTTGAGAAACTGAAAGAAAAAAAAGTTCTCAAGAATAAGTAGATCTTCAAAGTCAAGCATGAGGAGAATAATCCACATCCAAGGCACAAAGCTCGTTTTGTTGTGAAGGGATTTGGTCAAATGAAAGGTATTGACTTTGATGAAATTTTCTCTCTTGTAGTTAAGATGACTTCTATCAGGGTGGTATTGGGTTTGGGCTCAAGTATGAACCTAGAGGTTGAGTAACTAGATGTCAAGACAACTTTTCTTCATAGAGATATTGAGGAAGATGTTTACATGGACCACCGAGGCGCTTTGAGGTCAAAGGCAAGGAGCATTTGGTATGCAAGCTAAGAAAGAGTTTGTATGGTCTAAAGTAGGCACCGAGACAGTGGTACATGAAGTTTGAGTCATTTATGGTGAAGCATGGCTACAAGAAGTCCATTTTCGATCACTGTGTGTTTGTTTAGAAATTTCCAGATGAGGATTTCATAGTGCTATTGTTATATGTGGATGATATGTTGATAGTTGGCCAAAACATCAACAAGATATCTAAGTTGAAAATATACTTGAGTAAGTCCTTTGAGATGAATGATTTGGGTTAAGCAAAGCAGATACTTGGGATGCGGATCACTCATGACAGAAAGAGTGGGAAGTTGTGGCTTTCTCAAGAAAGCTATATTGAGAAGGTGTTGAAGAGATTCAAAGATGGATCAAAGCCGCCTACCGCTTATCCGCTTGGTGGCCAGTTCTGTATGACCAAAAATATATGTCCAAAGGGTGAGCATGAGAAAAAAGAAATGCAAAAGATTCCTTATGCATCCACAGTGGGCAGCTTGATGTATGCAATAATGGTGTATACAAGACCGGATATTGCTTTCGCTGTTGGTGTTGTAAGCCGATTTTTATCAAATTTGGGTAAAGAGCATTGGGAAGGTGTTAAGTGGGTATTGAGATATCTCAATGGCACTTCCAAGGCGTGTTTATGTGTTTAGTGGAAGTAAGACCTTACTTGAAGGCTACACAAATACAGACATGGTAGGTGATGTTGACTTGATGAAGTCTACTTTTGGTTATTTGTTTATTTTTGTAGGGGGAGCAGTTTCTTGGCAATCAAAGTTGCAAAAGTGTGTTGCTCTCTCTACTACAAAAGCTGAGTATATTGCAGCTACAGAGTATTGTAAAGAGATGTTATGGATGAAGAGGTTCTTCAATGAACTAGGGCTAAAGCATAAACAATTTGTGGTTCTGTGTGACAGTCAGAGCGCCATCCATTTAAGCAAGAATCCGAGTTTTTATTCTAGATCCAAGCACATATATGTGTGTTATCATTGGATTAGAGAAGTTCTCAAAGAGAAACAGTTATGCATTGAGAATATTCATACCGACAAGAACGGGTCGGATATGATGACCAAAGTTTTTGCAGAAAAGCAAGTTTAATGTTTGTTGTGCTACCACCTAATTACAAAGACACTCCTCTTGTTAATTTGGAAATTCGTAGAAGTATCCCCCCTCATGGCTAGGGAGGGGGAGATTGTTGGGTGTTATCCCTCACATGAGGAAGATTGGGAAAACCAAGGATCGGAGATGTTGTTTTTGGATAAAAAAAGGTACTGTTCATGTGAAGAGAAGAAGGCACACGCGCTCGAGTTGGCCTTGCCTAAGGCGCTCCCACGCCCTTGCTTGAGAAAAGAAGATAGTTTTTGTTTTTTCCTTTTTGCGAAACATGTTACTAGAAGTTGGGATAGAAGGAGGCGCGCACGCGCCCTTGCCTATACATACCGATTTTTTATTTTGCTACAGTGAACCGATATTTCACAGACGCACCGAAATTTCAGATTACTATAAAATCAAAGCTAGGTTTTTAGTAATGAGAAGTCTTGAATAGAAACCCAATTTTGCGAGCAACCAAAATTGAGAGAAAACCTTTGCAAAGAGAAAAAGTTTGTAAGGAGAGAGATCTAGTAAGTTTGGAGAGACTTAAGAGGAGTGATAGTAATCTTCCTAGCGTTCCACACTTATAAAATGATTTGCTCTTGTGAAAGTAGACATCATTAGCCGAACCACGTTACATCTTGTGTCTCATTGTAGTAAGTTACTTTATATTGTTATTGTTTGTTTGTGATAGCTAATTTCATAGCTTAGGTTGTGGTTGTTGGTTGTAGTGAAAATTTAAATTTTTAGGTTGGAGTAGTAGATTGTCCAGGTACAAACTATTTTAGTGGGGATCGATTGGTATCGTTTTCCCCAACAGTATAGTGACATGTGAGTGTGACTGGTAGCTGCTTGGTGAGTGGCCTATAGCAGCTACTAATCACTTGGTAGTTGCCTTGATAACTAGTTTTGTAAATTTTCATTTATAGTAAAAGTAACAAACCTTCAATATACGAAAGTAAAACTTTCATGGAGGCTAAAGAGACAATGAATTCTAAACTTAATGAACTAATAATCACATGAAATGTAACTTAATAATTTAAAAGATAATTGTATGAACTAAATAAAATGGAGTGAATACTTACCTGTCCATATTCATATATATAGTCATAAACTAGCAATTCAACAAAAACTAACATTGATACTCTAGTTTGCAAACATTAGTTATTACTAACTCTATGATTTTAAGTTTTAACTAATCAAATTGCAACCTAATACAAAGTCTAAACTAAACCCTACATACGAGCGCATAAATAAGAATTAAAAATCATCGACTACGATCGAAATCGACCCCATTGGTATTGTTCATGCATGTCCTCATGTCAATGCAATCAACCAACATCAACTAACACAATGAAACATAAACTTAAATACATAAAAGAACAATAACTATTCAACTTCAAATTCATAGCTATACAAAAACTCCATTAAAAACATGTCTAAACACTTCAAAACAAATGGATTTTGTATGGCTATCAGAACATAATGATAAGGTAGTGTCTACATCATGATTTCTACTCAAAATATCAATTCTAAATGATGAAAAATGAAGAAAAAGAAAAGAACACGAAAATTTCAGCAAACTCACCACTTAAAGCTTTGATTTCATCACTCAAATCAATACCAAAGCAATCTTAATCATTTAGAGAACTTAATTCAATCTATTTTAAACAAAACCCCTCAAAAAGAGAGAAATATCAATTATAGAAGTCTCTACTTTAATATATAGATAATAAAAGTAGATGACCATGATCGGAAAAATTAAGTCGAAGCTACTTAATTATGAAAGAGAAAAGGAATTGCTTGGTACGTACATGCATCTATATATGTACCAAACACACATAATATATATAGACTAGGAAATACCTATTGTCTCATTGTCTGGTGTGCATTATTAACTAGTACAGTTCCGTATTAACACGCCATTCATGTCCATAGAGATATTAGCTTTAGATGTCCAACTCTTAGAAGAGATTAGTTGGCAACTTCTAGGTGGGAGTCGGTTCATCAGTCATCAGCTTATCCTGATACAAAATAAAATAAAATAATAATAAAGTGATAATTCTAGTCCCAGTTTACCATATGAGATATTGAGAGAAAATATTTAAAAAAATTTTCATAGATCAAAAGATATACCATAATCATTCACCGTCTGCAGTGGCAGCCACGCCTATGTACTCCGGCTTGGCTCCATAATTTCCTGTAATCCTGAACTCAAAACAAAATACAATGAACAAAATGTTAGAGGCAAAATGAAATAAAGTAATATTCACAAATTAGAAAATAAGTGACAAGTATAATGACTACTAGCTTGTAGGTCGTGCATATGCACCGACTCATTTGAAAACTTGATTAATAATCATTACTATACATATAGAAATTTCTTAGCAAATTGTTTTAATAAGGAAAAGATATTCCCCGCTTTTAGTTGCTAATTTAACCCGTTTTAATTTTCTAACAAATCGTTTTAATTGTGTTTTAAAAACCCATTTTAATTTCCTAACAAATCGTTTTAATTGTGTTTTAAAAACCCGATTTTAGTTGGGGGAATGATCCCGTTATAAAAGTTGACTTAATTTAGAAATGTGATTCCCATTTTAATTAGAAGTGTTAATTTTTTTTTTTCAATATAAGAGAGAAATTCCCGTTTTAATAGGAGTTTTGAAAAGAAGAATAGATTCCCATTTTAAGTTGGTTTTTTTAAAGGAAAAAGAGATTCCCGTTTTAGATTGGTTTATTAAGTGGTGATGTGGAATTTTAATAGAGTTCTAAAAATACTTTTTGTAGGAGTTTTAATATTAAGACTAGAAAGTAGACCCGTGCATATGCACCGACTCTTTTAAAAATTTGCTCAACAATATATATATATATATATATATATATATATATATATATATATATATAGTTTCTAACAAATCGTGGTTCATGTTTTCATCGCTAACTCGTTTTAATTTCTCAACAAATTATTTTAATTAAGTTTTAAAAACCCGTTTTTTAACTGGGGGAGAGATACCGTTTTAATAAGAGAATGATTCATGTTTTAATCAGAAGTGCTAGATTTTTATTTTTTATTTTTTTTTTTCTAATAGATGAAGAATTTCCATAGGATAATAATTTCTGTTTTAATTAGAAGTGCTTAAAAAAAAATTCAATAAGAGAGGAATTTCCGTTTTAATAGGAGATGATGATGTGGAATTTCAATAGAGCTCGAAAAATACTCCATTGAAAACATTTAGAATTTTTTTAGAAAATTGGGGCTACAGTTTTAGTCGCTAATCCGTTTTAATTTTCTAACAAATTGTTTTAAATCAAATTTTAATTAAGTTTTAAAAACCTATTTTTTCAATTGGAAGAGAGATCATGTTTTAATAGGAGAATAATTTTCGTTTTAATTAGATATGCTAGATTTTCTCTTTTCAATAGGAGAGGAATTCCCATTTTAATAGAAGAATGATTCCCGCTTTAATTAGAAGTGCTAGAATTTGTTTTAATAGAAAATAAATTCCAGTTATAATAGGAGAGGAATTTCGGTTGTAAAAAAAATTCATATTTTTTAAATAGGAGAGAAATTTCCGTTTTAATAGGAGATGATGTGGAATTTTAATAGAGCTTGAAAAATACCCCTTGTAGAGCTTTTTAATATTAAGATATAGATAGATGTATATGCAACTTTTGCAATTTGATGATAAAAGGAAAATAAAGTATGTAAAAAGGAGTGTATATATGTAACATAACGGTTCACAAATTACGTTCCATATGCTTGCCACTTTCTGGGCTACTCCAAATTTTAGCTAGGAAGAATCATAAGGAGACAATGATGGATGTGGTTGCAATATGTATATGTTGTCATTATTGCATCTTCGGAAATTCATGTTTCCAAAGTTTTATTTTTTAACCTAAAGTTGGGGAAACTACAATGAACAACACTTCATTAGGAGCTGAAATCCACCAAATTTAACATATTAATACACTGTCGACGAACTTACCTTCTGGGTTTTCTGAGAGGAGCGTATTCCCAATTCACACCTTCAAAATTGTAGATTAGTGGCAAACCATTTGGCCAGAATTACTTCTCTGCTTTCAGTTAAAGGGAATATTTCAAAAGATTAGCTATGTGACCGAGACACTTAATTTGTCTTTCAAATTCTAATGTTTTCTTGATTCTAAAATACAAATAAACGCGAGTATGCGAACCGTGTTTTTTTCAAATTTTTTTAATTTAAAAACAAATAAAAACATTAAGATTTAAACCCGTGATAGCGTTATAATTTTTTAATATTTTAAATAATATATAAAAATTATAATTTCAATTAGAGGGGTTTTATATAATTTGAATATAATGATTTGAATGAGGTTTTTCTAAATTATTTAAAAATAATAAATTATTTTAAATAATATGAATTTGTAATTCTAATTTTTTCATAAAGCTTGAGAGTTTTTGGTAAATTGTTTAAAAAAATAATATAAAAACATTAAGCCGAATATAATTAAAGGGCGGTGGTTCTAAAATCATAAAATAGAGATTACAAATAATACAGTTCGGTTGAAAAATTTCCTCCTAAACATCCGGCTATCATATAGTGTAGAGAAGAGCAAATAGCGCAGATTGATGATAAATATTTTTAAAAAAAAAAGTTGCATAAAACATATGATGTGTTGGTAGTCATCACGCACCTGCCGGTTGACCACGAGTGCCTCCGTCTTATCCCTTCCCTATGGTAAATGGTCATAAATATTAGGATCTTATTTCCTGATTGTATTGTTCTAAAAATAAGAATAAGAATAAGCTAAGATAAAATTGCTTGGAGCATGTAAATGGTAAAACTCTAGACCTTAAAGACGTAAATGACAATAAAACTACACCTTTGGTTCAGCATGACTCGCCATAACAATAGACCTCTCTTCCTGATCAACTTGATTTTGAGTTCGAGAAATATAGTTGTGCTGGGGATTGTTGTTCCCACTTCCAGCATTCTGATTAATAAATAACAAAAACCTTAAGTTATCTCAGCTCGCGCGATGGTGCTAATGGGAAGATACACCAAAAGTTTGCTAATACATAAGCTTGAATTAGGATATGCCAAAAGACAATGTAAAAGATCAGAAGAGATAACAATACTACTCCATTTCTTCTAGGCACCGCTACGGGTTGAATAAGCAAAGGTACCATCTCACAGTCGGGCCTTCCCTGTGATCATTAACTTTAAGTTTTAGATAGAAACCATTCATGTACTCAACATTGATTCCATATATAACTTACCATTACAGAGTTGTTCATTACTATCTTGAGATGTTGATTTTTATTAGTTTGAGGAACGTCTGCTACTGTCAGGGAATTGTTCGTACTTCTTGGTTGCTGATAAGAAACAAAAGTACTAATGTTACCTACCACAAAACGCACGACCCCATGATAATCTTTGGTTACCTACCAATCTAGGGCCACGTACAATCCCATTATCCTGCAGGTTTTGGGAACTTGTCATATTTGACACTTGGTAATCGTTTTCAATGCAAACTCCATTCCTTAGTCTTCCTCCCTGTAATATTAACTCAAATTCTCTAATTAAGCAATTTTATGCAATGAGATGCTGCTAGTTAAGAAGTTCATTAGTTTACAATACTAGTACATAATTATTAAGCGCTTGAAATGTTGGCAGGAATGAGATACCCGAATCCTTTGCATTCTAGACGAGATTTCTCCTGGATTCAAAGACCCAAAGTTTAGCAACGTGGTGTCGTGTGAACTACTTCTGGAACTTTCGTATTTGCCAGATTGTACATAAGGACCGGCCGGTATAGTTTCCATCATGTCAGTTGAAGTACCTCTCATTGATCTTGAGTTCAAATTGGAAAATGTGGACTCGTAGTTAGTACGTACTCCGGTTATTTCATTAGTCATTTTAAGGTAAAACATCAAAAGTTCAATGTAGACATAAATTTTTCAACAAACATTATAAAAGAGAAAACTACCTAGTGCTAGCTTCCTTCAAATAGTGTATATTGAAAATGTTGATGCATGATAAAAGATAGACCTGTGTAACCCCTGCCTAGGGTAAGACTGGATGGCGTATCCGTTGACATTTCCATGCCTTATGCTATCAGTGTTTCCTCGGCCCTGTTCGCGGTTAAGAGTAAGATTTGTATTATGTTACTTAGAACATCTCTAGGTGGTGGTAGCATACTCTTCATATTTAAAGAAAAAGTTTGAAGAAGTTGGCCGCAAATTTCGATCAATTCTAGGTTGTCACAAATATTGACCGCAAATGCAATTGTAGACTCTACCATGCGCGCTATTGGTACTGGCGCGCCGCGCGACATTACCAATGTCGCCCCCAAGTTGAAAAAAAAAACTCACGCGACATTCCCACTGTCGCACCAAATTGAAAAAGTAAAAAAAAATAACTTGCGCAACATTAGTAGTGGCGCGCGCTAGTACCACTGGCGCGTGGTGCTGGTCAAAGTAAAAAAAAAAAAAGTGGAGCGACATTACTATTGTCGCTCCGCATCCGCATCCAAATTGTCAAATTTGCGAATAAGAATGCGAACAAGCAGGTGATGCGACCATGAATGCAGCCACCTAGAGATGGAATTCCAAAATATTCCGAACTTTTTCTTCAAATATGAAGAAAAAGACAGGTTATATTACCACCTAGAAATGCTCTTAGCTTATAGATATAATTTTTTTTTAAAGATACACCTCTTTCCTTTTTCTTTTTTAGGGGTTTACCTCAATGTTTGGTTGCTCGAGTAAGTGGAAAAATTCCTGAAAACTCAAAAAAAATAAAAATTATGTCAATATTTGATAACCACAATTTTTAATATTGTAATCTAGAATGAAAAGCTATAGTTATAGTACTCTTCTCTCCATCTGAAGTCCTTTCAGTAGTTTAGATCTTCTACAATTTAGCTACAACAATGGAGGAAGCTGGAAGCTTGGTTCTTTAAGATTTTGTTGGCATTTCCTGTACAAAGCACACAAGAAAATGAATGAACCCTATATGACGTATACCATTCAACCATACATTTATATTTTGACAGAATTGCATTGCAGAAAAGTAAGCTTCTTTTCGATGTAGGGGCCGTTTGGCAGCCACTATTATAATCCATTTTATACCAAATAATCTATTATTGTTCCTATAATTGATTTTGGATATGTAATAATTTTTAGGAATTATTATATTATCTCATTCTCAAAAATAGATAATCTATTAAAAAAAAAAAAACTTATGCAGGATGATTTTGGACACCCATAAAAAGACTCAAATACCCCAATTTTAAAATAAATAAATAATTTTTTTAGAAACGTTTATGTTCCTAAATTACCATTTTTTTTATATTTGGTGTACCCAAGACAAAACAAGTCATTTATATTTGATGAAAATTTTTGATGCTTCAACAAATTTAACCATAATTACACCATATAGGGGTTTATTTCCACTAATCCATTTTAAAGAATAATAGCATGAACTAGTTTAAGCTATGAACTTCAGAGTAAAAATAAATCCAAATCATAATATGACATTGTTTTGAATTAGTGTACGTTTCTGTACCGTGCTGCATTTATGAATTGCAAGCTAAGACTGGGCAGATGATAAAGCTAAAGGTTGTAGTTTAGTCTATTTGTTTGAAATTGGAAGCAACATGAACCCAAAGCCTCTAGAAAAAGATTGTCGAAAAAAATGTCATGCGTTATTGTTGTTGTTGCCTATTGGAAATACCCCAAATTAATTTGGGATATATTATTGGATTGAGGCGGTTATTAGGGTATGACAAAAAATTTAGTTAATTATGAGAAAAAATAAATGTTTTGTACTATGAACTTTGTTGTTTTTATCAATTTAGGCCAAAAACCTTCTTTTTAAGCAAATTGGGCAATTTTTTTTTTCCACTTTAGGCCATCGTTACCATTCTATTACTTCACATGCTTATGTGGCGTGCCGGATGTATATGCATCTGACCAAATGCTCATGTGGGACTATTAAAGCGCACACCTAATAAGCTAAATATTTTTACTATTTTTTCTTTTTGTTACTAGAAGAAAGTGACAAAAAGGCCTATTATGCCATTTTATTTCTAAAATGCCACCAACTAATGTGGCCCATCCACACTTAAGTCAGTGCCACATATTGCTATGACCCACAATCCAACGACTGCAATTTATCTAATCCGACGGTCCTTGTTCATCTTCTTTATATAATCAGCAACCATTTACACCTCCGTCGTCCCTAATAACCCACTCCACGCACCAACATTGTTTATTAAACGCTTCATCAAAAGAAACCAATTCATCACCAAAACTATACTCCTTTAGCAACATCTCAATAGTCATTCTACTTAAAATGAAAGATGGACACAATTCACATCAGCCAAGGAATCAATTAACAACTACTTCACAATCTCAACTGACTCCACTGATCCATCAGAGGAATTCTCTTTTGAAATTCCATTTTCTTTGACCCAATAGCTCTTCCATACCAAAAACTCGCTTCGTCAACATCCAACCCCTCTTCTTTAAATGCACGGCTGAATCCATTCAAATCATTTGCAATTGATAATTCAAGCAATATAGAAAATTTTCTACTTAATCTTTATATTAATTACAGATTAATTAACATTAATAAAAATCACCAACTATTGAGGGATTTTTTAGCCGGTTGGGATTATATTACAATGTTTTTAATTCATGTGTTTCTAATTCACGTGCAACAAGCGTGATTTTACGATGACGACATTATGACATCATCATGCCTCATCAGCTGTTCCTAGATGTCGATTATAGCAGCGCCACATAAGCTTATGTTAAGCCACATTCACATCCATTAGTACACATCAACATTTGAAGTAATGGAAACACACCGGTGGCCTAACGTGATAGATTTTGCAAAAGGTCATGGCCCAATTTGCTCAAAAAATAGTTATTGGCCTAAATTGATAAAAACAACAAAGTTCATGATAAAAAACGTTCATTTTTTTTTTCTAGTTATGGGGTATGGGAGTGTTTTTATGGGTGTGTCCAAGATGAGAAACAAGTACAATGGAGCTTTCCTCTTGAAATAAGGTACCATATTTTCTTTTCGCTTTTTAGTTTTTGGTAATTGTTTTTTTTTTTTTTCCATTTTTGTGTTAGTCATTAAATCATAAATTGATTTGTATTTAGCTGTTTGGCATCATTTATTCCATAAAGGCTTATGTCAAAATCATTTATCTTAAAAATTGATTTCATACATGAAGGGGTACCGGTCTAGGCGTATAGCAACCATTATAAGAAGGAACAATTATGCTTTTAAAATTAATTATTCTAACATAAATAATATTTAGATAAACTTTTATGAAAGAAGTGATACCAAACAACAAAATACAAATCAATTATTGGTTTAATGACCAAACCAAAAATGGAAAGAGCAATTACTAAAAAGAACAATTACTAAAGAGGTTGATTACTAAAAAACCAAAAAGAATGAAAATATGACAACTCATTTGAAAAGGAAATGAAAGCTCCATAATTTTTTGTTTCTCATTTTTTAATTTTTTAATTTTAATTTTTTATTTTTTTTAAGTGGAAATTTTATTTATAATGATAACAAATTTTACAAATAATTAGGACAAACAATTATTTTGTTTTTATATTTTTTTTAAAATGAGGTGATGGCTTTTAAAAACTTTTACCAAACAATTTTTTTTATATCAAAAATCAATTATGGAACTCATAATAGATTATCTGTACGTTATAAAATAGATTATCGTATTGGTTGCCAAACAGCCCCGAAAATATATTAGTTAGTTTTGCTTATGATGGTTGTCATATGACCCCTAAACGTGTAATACTTCTAGCTTTAAAATCCTTATTTGCTTGACAATTGAAACTTGAAAATAAAAGCCAAATAATAAATTGGTTGTCAAATTAAATAACGACCTCAATATATATGCATATTAACTATATTATAGCCAATTAATGAAATTACCAAAAGAGAAACATATATTAATTAAAAGGACGAAAAAAGAAACAATTTGCTTCTTGTCAAAATTATGTCCTCAATTTAAATTAAATACTAATAGTGGGAGATGGTAAATTAAATAAAATAAAAGTTTAAGATAGATCGAATTCATGCATAGCTTCATATCCCTGATCGAATTTATCTTTTAATCAAAATTATTGGTCAAAAGAAAATATATAACCCACCTTGGTCCCTCTCATAGGGTACATTAATCATGTATTTCTTTTTTCTAAACAAATAAAAGGAGGAAATTGTTGGCACTGCAGATCGAATAATTTGTCGGTTCACCACTTATATATTTTCCTCTTCTTTTTGTGCTTTATTTTTGTGCTTTATTTTTAATTTTAATTTTAATTTATTTTTTTTTCTTTACTGCATATATGCATATAGGAATTTAATTAACATATACAATAAGAATGGTTGGCAATGTACGTACCATATGCATCAAAAAATAAATAAAATCTAACTTAGTGAAATCAATTCAAATGGAGGATAACAAAAACTACAACAATTCTGAGTCCCCATCCAACAAAACAAAACATAATGAAGTGCCAAAGATAGAGAATTTACTATCTCGGAAAGCATATTTCTAGCTCTAGGATATTTACAAGAATAATATATAAGAAGTAAGCTATCAAAATATTTGGACAAAAACAAATTGAAACAATTCAAAGGTTTGTTAACAAAACAAGGAGGCACGGAGTTACATACTCTAAATGGAAATGAGATTCACACATTTACACACACCCTCAACTTTTCAAGAAATGAATCAATCACGCATATAGAAGACTTGGCCGAAAAAAATGGACAAAACTACATATACAAACTATAATTTCAATCAGATCGCCTAGCTAGACTTGTTTTGTGTGTGTGGAAGACGTTTCCCTTCCCACCTAGCAAAGGCAATCGGCTCTTAGAGCATAAGTTCAAATTTCTTATACTTAATTAAGAGATCGTACCCTAGCAAATAACCTACTAAAAGCAATATACTACTACTAAAATGAGCAGATTTAATGAATCCCAGATGTGTTCAAACATTAAAAGAAGATGAGGGGATGATTGAAACTTTGGGATGACAGAAACTTACTTGTTTACTAGAGAGGTGAGAGGGATCCTTGCAGTGAGCACCTGAATGGGCCTTTGAGAGACGAAATTTATAGGCAAAAAGGATAAAGGTGTGGAGTTAATGCAGATTCCCTTCATAAATGGAATTTTGTCATAATGCTACAACGTGTCAAAAATACTTAGTATTCAGATTTCAAATGGAAATTTCACGCTTTTATTGGGATTCAAATTCAGAGTAGCATTTATCATTTTATTGAATAAATCCCAGGGCATGAATAAAAATGGAAGTTTTCATGTTCAATTATTGAAAAAGAAAATTAAGCGAGTTTGTGTTTACATTGTAGAGCGCTTCTACTCAGACTTTTTCTATAACTTCTTTGGACTCCATTTTCTACGTGACATCCAAATTTCACTTTCTCTTTCCATAAATAAAAAAACAAACATAGAAATAAAATAATAATAAATAACTTACCATATTAAATAACTAAAACCATAAATAATAACAAATAAATCAGCAAACTTACGAATATTTCCACAAACAAAAAAAAATAATTAAGAAAAAAATTTAACGCAAAAAAAGTTTAATCAAGTTTCATTAATTTTCTTTTCTACTATCATCTTCATCTTCAGTCACACCATTCTTATATTTAGACCTTCAATGTCTAGTTCATATTTCTCCAAACATTTGTTCAACTCAATAAATAGAGAACATACAATTTTTTTTTTTATCTCTTCAAAATTAATATAAACTAAAGTGATAAAAAAATAGAACTTTGTAACAAGAAATAGAAAGAGAGAGAGAAGCCGGATTGATAATGAAGAATGTAAATTTTTAGGTCATTTGTTTTTTATTTTTTATTTTTTTGGTTTGTGGAAATATAGGTAAGTTTTTTGTTATTTATTTGTTAATATATTGGGTTTTAGCAATTTAATTTAGAATAGGGCTGCCTTTGTCCTTTGAGATTGAGATGGAAAAAGGGTTAATAGAACAGTACGAGTGGAGTATTCTTGGGTTCCCAAGAAGTGTGATAATTAAAAGGCTTTTGGCCATCTCACGGACAAATGTTTGAGTTCCAAGAACTACTGAGCACAACACACAATACCAGGGCTCCAAGAAGGGCATGGGTGCAACGTCAACAAGAAGAGGCTGGTGAGCAAGAACCAGAATCCATATCAGAAAATACTGGTAACAGCACAAATGAAGGAGTGCTTAACATTGCAACTCTAGAGGTAAACCAAATTACTACAGTGGTGACTAGGGTAGAGGAGAGCAATGGTATAGAGAAAAATGGCCCTACTGACGGAGATATATGTAATGAGATAATGATACATGGCCAAAATCAAGCTCAACCAGATATGGAGCCTGCTGTAGACAATGATGACAGAATTCTGCAGAACCTATCCGTGGTGCCTTATGTAGATAGGTTAGAGCACTTTGTCAATTCAGAAGATACTGTTGCCATGGAGGAGTTTGAGGAAGAACTGGTGGATTTTATAAGAAGAACAGAAGGTATTGGGGATGGTGAAATGTCAGAGGATGTTTTGTCAGTGGAGGAGACCCCATACTTCAGTGATAAAGTCACTGAGCCGCTGGCCATTATGGATACACCTATACAACATAAGAATGATGTGAACTGTGTTGAGACTGGACATATGATAGAGAAGGAAGGAATAGATAGCAGTAAGCTGAAAGAACAGAACGCAGAATCCTAGTAGCAAAAAGAATGGTCATGGCAAGCGGAGTAGGAGTAGGCCCAAGGGTTCCAAAAACAAAAAAACACTAGATGATAGCCCCAATAAGTGTGTGGAATGTTCGAGGAACAAATGATGTACATAAAGCAAAGGAGATAAACAAGGTTAGAATAGAAAAGAAGATTTGTATTTTTGGTTTGTTGGAAACAAAGGTCAAGGAACAGAAGTTTGATGCTATTAGAAACATATGTTGTCCTCAATGGAGTAGTGTCAGTAATTATTCCTCTAGTGATCTTTGGTAGAATATGGGTATCTTTGGGATCCCTTCTTAGTGTATGTCCGTAGTTATCCGAGTCGCTCAAATACATTCATTGTAAGGTCGATTCAAGCCTTGCAATGAAGAGTATTTACTCACAGTGGTGTATGCAAGTAATAGATTCAGCGAGAGATTGGGTCTGTGGAAAGATATTATGAATGGTGTGTGGCGGGAGACTTCAACAATATTTTATGTGCTAATGAGAGAATAAGAGGAGATTCCATGCACCCGAGAGAAGCTCAAGACTTCATCCTATGCCTTCAAAATGCAAGACTGACAGATCTAAATTCCATTGGATTTTTCTTTACATGGTGGAATAAATCAGTTGGTATAGGAAGTATTATGTCTAGGATTGACATATGTTTGGTGAATAAAGAATGGATTACTTCATTTCCGTACACATTTGCTGAGTACCTACCTTATGGGATTTTTGATCACTCACCAATGCTCTTGAGTTGGAGTGATTATACAAGAAAAGCTCCTCCTTTTAGGTTCTGTAACTTTTGGGTGTACCAAATAGAATTCAAAGACATACTGGAGGAGTGTGGACTATGGCTATATATAATAATCCAATGTATGTCTTTGATCCGAAAACTGGCCAGCGGAAACGAAGCTAAAACCATGGGCCAGAGCAAATTTCTCTCATCTTCATGAAAGGGTAGAAACAGCTAAGCAGGAGTTACAAGATGTGCAGATATTACTACAGAGGGACTCCGAAAATAATTGTTTGGGTGAAAGGGAAAAGGGTTTGTTTGAGCAGATACAACACTCTAGCAGCAAGAGAGGGATATCTTATGCCCGAGAAAAGTGAAGGAATGTGGATGAAAGATGGGGACAAGTGTACAACATATTTCTTCATTTGCATAAAGGAGAAAACAAAGAAGAAAAGGCATATGGGCATTATCAAATGACCAAGGAGTCCTGATTAAAGGTCGAAATGAAGTTGCAAAAAGACAATAGTTGAGTACTATACCCAACTACTAGGTACAAGTCTTGTTGCCCCGATGAAGGAGGAAACTTTTTATGAGTTTGAAGGTAAGAAATATCATTCCCCGAACCTTTGGCTAGACAATTAGAAGATCTAAATCCGATGATGAAGAAGTCAAAAGTGCAATGTTTGACATGGAGGATAATAAAGTGCCGGGTCCTGATGGCTTCAATCCATTCTTCTTCAAGGCTTGTTGGGAGACTGTGGGTAAGGATTTCACAAGTGCAGTAAAGAATGTTTTCAGCAGTTATCATCTACCAAGAGCAGTAAACGGTACCTTTCTCTGCCTTATACCTAAAGTAACTACTCCTACTAAGGTAGAGGATTTCAGACCGATAGCTTTGTGCAACACCATATATAAATGCGTCACTAAGATCATCACCAACAGACTCAAGATATGTACACTACTAAAAGAAGGGCTTTTTGTGTCACTTTTTAAGTGACACAAGAAGTCACTTGTGTCACTTTTAAGAAAGAGTGTCACAGTGCTTATCAAAAGTGACACTAGTTGTATCCGTTTAGAACTAGAGTGAGACATAATTTCGTTAAAAGTGACACATTAAGTATACTAGTTGTGTCACTTTTGGACCGTAGTGAGACATAGAAATGCGTCCAAAAGTGACACATTAAATATACTAGTTGTGTCACTTTTTGGACTAGAGTGAGACATAAATAGAATGCGTCAAAGTGACACATTAAGTATACTAGTTGTGTCACTTTTGGACGAGAAGAACATAATAAGAATAAGCGTCAAAAAGTGACACATTAAGTATACTAGTTGTGTCACTTTTAGACCCAGCGTGAGACATAAGTGCGTCAAAAGTGACACATTAAATATACTAGTTGTGTCACTTTTGGACCAGAGAAGTGAGACATAAGCGTCAAAAGTGACACATTTAGTATCTTGGTTGTGTCACTTTTGACCGAGAGTGAGACATATAGAATGCGTCAAAAGTGACACATTAAATATACTAGTTGTGTCACTTTTTGACCGAGAGATGAGACATAAATGCGTCAAAAGTGACACAAAAGCCCCTTTACTTCTTGTGTCACTTTTGGGAATCAACTCCATATAACTTCAGATGAAAAGAAAGCGACACATAAGAGTGGTCAGGTTGTGTCACTTTGAATAGATATTATGTCACCTTTTTCAAAAGTGAGACAAATGAAAATAATTTTTTTTTAAAACATTTTCTCATTTTAGTATTCGATCGTATTCATTTCTCAACCTGCATCCTATACGTCATAACCAAAATCCCATTAACCTGCTTTATGACATAAACAACATCCACATACATTTATCAAAACATCACAACCAAAATCACTTTAACCTGCTTTATGATACGGAAACAACATCCACTCGAGAAGAAAGAAACAACATTCAAAACAATTAACTTCTATTGATTTCATCGATCAAACCAAGTATTTTTCATCTAGTTTGACTCCCAACAAAAGAAGTCATTCCAATACCAAAAGAATCATAATTAAAAAAAACAAAAAAAAAAAAAAAAACTACATAACGCCAATACTATCCTAGCAATATCTTAGCTTGTTGTGCGCACTTCCAACACCAAAAACCTAGCTGCCATCTATTCATCTGTTAATCGATCCATGACACCTGCATCATATCATGAAGTCGTCATTCCACTATGACTAGTATATAAAATTAAAAAACAAGTGAATCAAGAAGGGTATATTATACAAGTAAGAAAAAAAAACGATAAGAAAAGTATATATACATAAACAAAGGGAAAATATGGAAACCCACTTACCCAAATTAACTACTCGATAAATTGTTGGATAAAGTCGATGAATTCAAGACGAAGTTCATCTATTTCATTGGTGTAACTCTTCTTGCTAGAGAACTCCATACCTGCTAAATGAAAAATATATTATAAATATTATGAAAATAAATGATGCAGGCAATGCATTGCCTACCATATTTACAAATGCACCAATTTATAAGCTAGCTAAGACTATATGAAAAATAATGCTACTTTGTAGTCACCTTCTTTTTTATCGGTGGGACCGGGATCCTCTACTAAATCTGATAAAGCGCGCAATACATAATATCCGCGATACAATCCCTCCTTGTTGTTGTGGCACTATACATAATTAATACTTGCATTAACACATACACAAATTGAAAGATACTTTGTATTGTATTCCAAAGAAACTAAGGTTACTGTCACATAGTTCCAATTTGGATTTGGATTCATCTTTCTCTTTCCTTTGGACATATTTGATGTCTTGATCGCACTGAAAATGAAAATGCATTTGTTTCATTCTCATTATTTTCAAGATAGAATCAAATATACAATGAAAAATACAATAAATAAATACTAAACTCACGTGTTTACTAATAATTTAAAAGCTGGATCCGGCGGCCCACGAAAAATCTTTTAAAAAATCCAACCAAGTACACTTCCATTGATGGTATGTCAAGAACCATTAAGACCCAATGCCCCCTACACTCCAGTTATGTGGATACAAATTCAATTAAATACTTTTAATTATATAACCAATCGGAAAAAATAAATAAAAATAAAATAATTTTAATTATATGAAAATAATGTATATGTACTACAAATGTATAAACACAGGTTACCCACGTGTTGAAAGGAATTAAAAGCACACGATCACCGTGTTCTTCGACCAACTTCTGAATATATCGAGCCTTCTCATCATCTTTTGTATAAATAGTAAAACTTTCTCGGGTTACCAAATGCATACTTTGCTCGAGCAATTCCAAAAGTCGCATATAAATATCTACAACATATATATACATTCTGTTAAATTAAGTCAGATATGAAAAGTTAAATTATAACTAACACAAATAAGTTCACCAAATTATTCATACCTCATGTAGGAGATAATGCAGCTACCATTTAACATTCTCTTCTCACACACATCCATCAACTCATCTTTTTGAAACTTCGTTACTTCCTCCATCTCATCATGGAAAAGAGTTCCAACCATTGGAACTTCTATAAAAGCGTTTTTCTTTCACTATTTTGTCGACCACAATCCACAAACTTTCTGATCTTATATTGAATACTGCCCCGCGGAAGTGGAATATGCTTCTCTACCTAACAAAAAGTTGATGAACAAAATTGATGTTTATATAACAAAATTAAATAAATTACCATACAAATATCCATATCCTTATACTACCTCGTCACTTTTAAGTATCACAAGTTCCTTAGGCCATGCCACAAACGAGTTTACTGCATCTTTAACAAATACATGTTCATTGCCGTTTCGAACTGGGAGAAAGGCATCACCACACAATGCTTTATTTATTGAGACCTTCATATATGACTCTCCCAAAGGCATGTTGTGAACATATCCTCTGGCCCCTTCCTTGCTAAAACACGACCTTCGGCAACAATGTTGTCTTTAGATCCCAATGCCAATCTACAATCTTGGTCCTATAACAAATAAGCAAAACAAAGACAGCATTATCTAGTAACAAATTTGACACAAACATTTAATCAACCTTTTAATTAAGAAAATATTTTTTTTTACCTTCCCATCTTTAGCTTTAAGTTTTTCGAATCCACAATGCTCTTTCCGTTGTCTATTTTTGACTATAATGACAAAGTGTACATCAAGTTAGTATATGTGAAGCACTTGGAATAAAAGAATGAAAAAAACTTCGTATCATTCCCCTGCATTTACTCCTATAACAAATAAGCAAAACAAAAACAACATTATCTAGTAACAAATTTGACACAAACATTTAATCAACCTTTTTAATTAAGAAAATATTTTTACCTTCCCATCTTTAGCTTTAAGTTTTCGAATCCACAATGCTCTTTCCGTTGTCTATTTTGACTATATGACGAAGTGTACATCAAGTTAGTATATGTGAAGCACTTGGAATAAAGGAATGAAAAAGCTACGATCATTCCCCGCATTTATTATACCACAATGAATATAACATGGTTAAGGCAACTATAGAATGAGCTTACCTGTACATTTTTCGACTTAAGTTTTACTGAAGTCACACCTTTTTTTTGTTGACCACCATCTTTTCTCTATACATTAAATATGAGTTTAGTTAAAGAGAACACTCGAAATATGTAGAAAATCAAAAATACAAATTTAAAGCCAAAAAAACTTACCTGCTTAGACTTGCCAATCACCTTATGCCTATTATCACTTTTGGCATTATTGGATTCCACATTTTCTAATGGCAACGAGTTGACGAGTTTTGGTCCTTGCTTGAGCAACTTCGCCAACAAGTTAAATAAATGCCGGGTGAATTAGTCTCACCTTGTTCTTTAAGCACATGTAGCACCAAAATTTTCAACTTCTCGTTTTGAGCTTCTTTCTCTTTCAACTTCACTTCCAAATCCTCGTGATATTTCTTTGATCTTTTATTAGGAAGATTGAAGTACATAGTGGGAGTCGTATATTGTCCAATTCGCCCTAACTTCGACCACTAGGCTCGGAGTTCCCAATGCCATAGTAAGTATGTCATTCTTTCCTTCCGTTGCCAAAACCCCCTCCTCTACCTTATTTTTCAGCTCCTCCTGCAAAAATAGATATAAAATTCAAAATCAACGAATGAGCGACCACAGGCTGTTCTAAGAAGAGACGAAGACGGCGGATTTTCAAGATTGTCATTCTCCGCTTTTGCAAAGAGTAGTATATCGTTAAAACCATCATAGAAAACTTAGTCAATGTGTAGGAGATAATATCGATATGTAAATAATTAAGCTAATTTATGATCGGATTATTCTTATCTTTCTTCAGACAGAGAAGATGATTAGATACCAATATATTGAATTGCGATCTTGCCAACACCTCAACTTCAGTTGGCGAGATACGTGTCAAGCGTGTGGTGACTTCGAGATCCGTGAAAGTTATGGTTCAACCGGATTGTGTACCATATCTTCATAACTTCGATTGGTGGCTCCACTTGTTTGTTTCCACCTGCCCTCAAGGCTTCCTCAGCTCGCCTCGAAGTAAAACCCATCTCAACTATAGTAGCAATAGTTGCTTCATCCGAGGTGGAGCCATGAGCGGTGATCGCCACTGTAACACCATGTCGCCCTTGCTTTACATCTACCACAGCAGAGTATATATGAGTAACAAGGGAGACCATGGAGGTAATGAAAGCAGGCTGCAAGTGGGAAACATGTGATGGTTCCATATGGGAAGGACAACATCCAAAACCCGAGGCTGCAACATACGACAAAACACATCGGGGATCCCTAGAACGGAAACAACCCAATCGACAATCCAGGTGCAGCAGGTTGAACAAAAACCGAGCCTGAGATGAAGAGCTTGGAGACAAGAGTAAAGTGGAATTAACAAAGTACTCAAGCATCTCGACAATAGCTTTGTAAGGTATCATGCAACCACAAATCGGGAGACAACTTGTTCCCCGCACTCTTATCCCCGATCAAACCCGGATGAAGTAATGTATAGGGTAGGGTCCAAAGTAGTTGGCTTGTAGCCTCAAATGTTGTCAATAGCTCTTTGAAGGTTCCATGCACGTGAAATTATTCACCGAATCGTGTTACATGTACGCCGCCGCTATCAAAAATAATGGCCACCATGTCATCCACAACCTTCACAAGATATCTACATTTCATTGACGATGATATTTCTAGGGAAGCGGATGAAGAATGTCCGAGAAGCTTAGAGCATCATGAAAGATTTTAGACGGGGCTGTAGCAAGGCTCTTAGATGCGAGAACTTAATGAACCGAAGTCAATCCCCGCGACGGTTTGACCGGCTAAATCCCTTTAACAAGAGTCACAGAGAAAGAGCGCATTGCAAAAGCAACCTTACTTAGACTTTCCATGATAATAACATCGGGACTTTTATTTTTGGTGTCTTGACGTAGCATAATCAAGAACATTATTTGAACTTTCTGCATCAATGCCGAAAGCCTCTATTTGTCGACCGGTCCTTCCACCTCGTGTCCATGTCAACCCATGTCTACCATGACGGTTTGCAACTTCACCGTATGAACCGACCGAAATACCGATAAGATTTCCTCCTCCGCGACTCCATTCGATTGGGAATTGTTACGATGTTGAGACTGGATTCATGTATCTTACCATTGGTACAACGTTTGCATCATCACCATTTCCAGAAATGACAGGATAAAGTAGCATTCTTTGTTACAACTTCTCTATCTTCCATCTTCTCTTCCACCTTGGAATCAATCAAGCTAAAGATATTTGCCATATTATTTCCTTTGTAAGCAATGCCAAAATCCTTCAACACATCGGATCTGTGGACCCCAATTCAGATACCATACTGCTAGAACCTTTCAACACAAAGTTGGATGAGAGAGAGACCTTCAAGACGGGAAAGAATTCTGATGACCTCCATTTGCTTTCCGAGAATCTGCAAGCTCGACTAGATGAATCCCACTCACCAAAAATTAAAGTTTCATTTGTTGCCTTGGGCGTTCCTCAAAAATGTGCATAGTGTTCGAGCTAGAGTAGCGAGAATGTTGAGGCGAAAAGTTCCCGAAAAGCAACAGATATACTCACCTAACCGAAAATGTAAGCGCATTAGTGGCAAGGTGAACAAACGCTGAACGCTTCAATCCCTTTCTTATCAATAAATATCTGCGTGTGTCGAAGATTCGAAGAATCGTTTCAAGAAGGCGGGCTGCATTATTTATGCATTCAGAAGGAAAGACTCAATATTTGCTAAAGAACCATCGGGGAGATGCCTCGGTTATTTGTTCCGAAGTTTCCATCTTTGAAAATTCCCCATCATCAATTGAAACGAGAATACTTTCTTCTGCATCGGTTTCCATTGGAAATGCGAGGGGCTGAACAACCTATTGATTCGGTGGCCAAGGAAGGAGCTTCAACCCCATTCAGACCTCGGGAAAGCGGATGGCAAATCGGCAAAACATCTAAGACGGGGAAAACAAGTAGGATCTTTATGAATAAGATCACTCATGACAGTTGCTGCAAGTGAGAATACCCCACCACCAAAATCTTTTGCTCTTCCTCAAGATGATAAAAGGCAATGAGGCAATAAACTTTCCGCTGAACCGTATAAGCGAGCCGAGCTCCCAGGGGCATAAGTTCCAAGTGATATAGCACGTAACAAAGCTTTCATTAGTAACCGCCCGTATGCAACCAATCCATCGAATAAATAGGTCTGCCTATTATCCGACTTTGCCCACTTTCAACATCGACAACTTGTTTTCCCTTTACCAAAACTATGAGAGTCTTCACCATTTCTCGGAGCCACTTTCAATATAACAAACTTACGTCTTGAGGCGAGCAATAGTGTCGTCTAACCCCCAAGTCTCCGAAACGGTCAGCTCTTTGGGTTGCTATAATCCATAAATGCCTCAAGAACATGAACTGCGATTACCAACCAAATGTAAATGTTGGGGTTCCAGGTCTTTAAGAAGAGGAAGAAGAGTAGGTATTAATCCCGCTTCATGCAATCTTGAGCAACGAGTAAGAGGATGAAACCAAAACAGTGACTAGCGACGGAGAGCCCTCGGCAAAAACAATAGAACATTTTGAGTAATCACCGGTGGGGAATCGATAGTCTTACGCATGAAACTTGGTAGAATGCCACGGTGCCCACCGGATGTGATAGCGATCAACAACTGGCCTCGGCGTGATCTATCTTGGCAAAGGGCAACCAATGCTAGAGTAGACAATCTGGATCTTTTAGGGAACCATATCTTCATAACTTCGATTAGTACCATATGATTACCTATAGTAGGTATTATAATGTAACCGACGAAATTTTATCTAATAATCAACGTGTCTTTATAGTGCGTCAAAGGTCTCTCGGTAATACGATAATTCCTCTCAATTTTAAGCTTATAAACAAAACTTGATTACAAGTTTCAAATAGTGTAAAACAAGCCAACTGCTCACTATAAATATTTCAATTTAGTTTTAACCTAAAGCTGCGATGGAAAAATGGTGCTAATTATTATAATATCCTAACTTATCACGGATGACAATCTATTATCAATTCAACATGTCGGTCCCTCCGTATGATATGGATGATCTCTAACAACATGCACACACTCTCCATTTTGGGATTCCAGATCCTCAATGATGCATCCTCACGAACCGGTACAAACCATTTTACCATCGGGGTAAAATCACCACAAGTGACTTGATGCTACTATGACCAGAAAACATATTCAAAAGACATTCTTGTCACCATTCCACATCCATGCTTTGTGGAATCCTCACGAACCAACTAAGACCACATATCCTCTTGGATGCCACCTAACCACTCAATACCCCCTCTGGACCTTCAAGTGTACACTTGAGACTACCCGAAGTGATGTCCCACACTTGAATAAGTCCATCAAACCCTCCGAGGCGAGGAGCTTCCGTCGTAACTAAAGGCTAAACAAGTAACGGCGTCTCTATGCCCTGGGAGCTCTTTAGCCCAATCCCCATGACCAATCTCCATAAACAAGATAGGACAGCACATTCCACACAATCCCCTTCAATAGGGATATTATGTAAAACCCAGCGTCCCAGCCTATAAGAAGTAAGACCTGAAAGAATATATTAAAGGGATGGGTTAATGAGTACGGAGCCCCTTAATCCCCACGAACCGGATTTACAGATACGTGACAGAAGGGGCACGGAGACCCTCTTCTTGCTGTCTTGCCATCATTTCATGGAATTAAGGACTAGGGATGGAGGTTTAAAGATGATAGTACTCTGAAACTCTGATACTCAGATACTCAACTACTATTTGTGAGAATAATGGAACTATGCGGCTTTTTACTTTGTCAAAAAAAAAATGACCCTACCAGAAACAGAGTACTATCAGAGTACTATTACAGCTCTAAGTTACAGAGTACTATTACAGCGGTACTATTACAGCTCTAAGTTATATCCATTCATGGAGCAAAATACAAGGCCAGATCAGAGCTCATCGACAATTTATGGTAGCCGAGGGCGGGCGTAGAAGCTTTGAAAGCTATCTCTCAAAGGGGTTTGGAACCGAACCCCGATGGAAAGGTGCCTAGAAGTGCCTACTACTAGACTACATTCAATCTCGTGTCGGAGCGTTCATCGTTATGCTTTGCTAGTTCAAGAAAAAAATCATAAATCGAAGCTAGATCAAGCTAGATAGGGAACCACATCATCTAGATCAGTACAAAAATACATCAATATATCAAGCTAGGTATCCTACACAATATCAAATATGCTTCACATGAACACACATACAATGATGAGCTTGATACTTACAATCTTTTGAACTACTTCCTTTGTGGCATCATCAGCATATTCACCACTTTTGTCTTGTCGAGCTAAACGCCACAAAAGAGATCTATCATCTTCATCAATAGGTATCCCAAATTTCTATCTATTATCAATTACAAATAACCAAACCAACCAAGTAATATTAGATTACCTACGTTGGTTTTACCTAACAAACTTAAATATAATATCTACTTACCATCTTATCGACAAGGCCATCATAACCTAATTTGCTTAGTCGATGGTTATACTTGTTCAAGTTTCTTCTTTCCAATTGAATCTTGCTTAGTTCCTAACAGCCCAAATGAAAATAGTATATTAGTTTATCACACCTTAACAAAATTATAAATTTATTAGAAATGAAAATTCAAAGGAAATGACAGATATATACCTGGAACTCTTCCGATAACCTTATTTTTACAAATTTCTCCCAATCTTGCTTCTTAACATTCGGATAGATTTTTGGTGGATTCATTAGATCGGGGTCATCTATGTAAGGTATGACAAAATATTTTGTGCAATAATTCTTAAATTTCCGCCATATCTTACCACATTCTTTTAATCCTTTTTCTTAAACTTAGGATCTGCCTCAAATTTTTCCTACAAATAACCAAGGCAGAGATGAGTCTACACTTCTATAAAGACAACAATAATAATTCAAAATCAGTATAATAGGCAAAACAACCGCTTACCAGCACTGAATCTCATACATCATCTTTTATTTGCTTGTCAACTTTCGTCCGGTTGGGTACTCAGCTAATTAGTGGAACCATATTTTTAACTAGTGTGCCAACCCACCATTGAACTCGCTTCAATAAATGCACCTTTGATATTTCCTTTCGCATTAAACTCCACCACAAGCTTACCTTTAAAATGCTTAGTGAGTGAAAGCTTTTTAGCTTGACCCTTAACACTTGTAATATTGTCACCTTCCTCGATTGGATGCTTCCTTTTTTCCTCGAGCTGATTTGGCACTTGTTTTGGATCCATATCTAACTAAACCTTACAAAAACTATAGAATAGGAAAATCATTAGAAGATGACATGATCAAGAGCAATAAAAGCATGTCTATGGCAAAAACTTGATATCATAATTTGAAATCGAAGAACCAAAATAATCGTAAGGACAATACATAAATGACAAAAAGTTGGTCACAATCTCTTATTAACAAACCAAATATCGATTCCACCACAAAAACAATGAAAACTAATAAATCAAGAAGTTTCTTTATGCTCAACCCAAGTGCCCTCATAATCTTCACGGGACGAAAACCCGAGATTCGGTCATTAACATCCAATGAGTCAACATTTGGCAATTCAACAAAATTGTCATCTCCTACATGAGCATCAACGAGCTCATCATCGTTATCGTCGTCAGATTCGTGAAAGCATCTTTGAGGAGATTCTACAACAACCTGACCACGTTGGGTCAAGTTGATCGGTACATAGAAAACTTGCTTTCGGCCGAGAAGCTAGGATGAAGGAATCAGATTTTATAGCCAACTCTACCAAGATCCACTAAAGTGAAACCCATGTCATCCTTCCTAATTGCATTCTTGCTATAAACCCAGTCACACTTGAACATTGGAATCTTGAAATTTGTATAATCGAGCAACCATATTTCAGCAATAACACCGTAGAAAGACATGTTCAAAAATTGGGTTTTGATCCTTTGGCGCGAAACCCGTGGTGTTGTTGTTTGTCAAACTCACGCGCCACTATTTTGATTTACTCGTAAAGCGTCTTGCCGTTTCGGGCAAAACGATAACCATTAGTGACATAGGTAGAATATTTGTAAACATGTGCCAAAGGCCCCTTCGATACCGACTTCAAGGTGTTTGACACCTTGTTGTCGATTTCCCCTCTCGAGCAAAACACGTGCATTGTTGTGTAAACATTTTAGTCCTAATCTAAGTTAAATTAACATACAAAAATAACAAAACAAAAAAAGACCAATTTATAATATACCTTGTCTCTAAGCCAATCACAAAATGGCGATTGTGTTCAAAGATGCAACCATGTGGGTTTTTGATTTTATGAGGTTGTTGTTCCTTCCGGATAGTTCATATGTTCTCTATCATGTTAGGCCACAAAATAAACTAGTTAGCTATCGAATCGAAACCAAGGAACTAAAATAGACTTTTAAAGTGAACAACTAAAGAAACCTTTTTACTTCGATGTAAAGTCAACATCTCTTGTGTTTTGCAACACATAGAGATGTGCTGATCCAATGTTTTTCTATCTACTTGACTATGGGTACTTCCTCGGGAAGATTTTCAGATGATATCAAATCTGTGGTAGTGTTATCTTTACGGAGAGGAATCCCAATTGCATCTAAGTCGTAAGAATTAATTTACAAAATTCAATTGCTTCCTCTGCGATGTAATTCTCCGACAATACAAGCTTCCTACCGATTTCGATTAGATAAAGCCCTTTAACACGGTCATGTACCTAAGAGATTGAACAATAGTAATGTTTATAAAGAAAAGCGCATTAAGAAATATTGAAGGGTAATATATAATTCATTGTACCTCTCAAATGCATACATCCATCCGGTAGAATCTGAGGACCACAAAGATCAACTTCTCCTCGACAAGGTAATTTGTTAGATGAATCATAACGTCGAAAAATGATGGCGCGGAAAATACTTTTCCAGCAAACATACCGTAGACACCCCATTTTTGCACCCCAAGCATAATTCATTCATGATTTTTGCCTTGAATTAAATTTGATTATATAAGGTGATTTGCTTTAAAGAGTCTTCATTTCTATATCAAACTTCTTTCTTTTCATCTTCTTTTAGCGTCTTTAGACTCTCCTCATCATGTTCTAGCTATGGCTGAAGTTTCGTTGCTTTCCTCGAAGTTTTGAGTTGAAAATGACCAAAATGCCCCTCAGAACCCTTTGGAGCCCAAATCTCGTTTTTTCCACTCTTTCTTTGGATGAGATTATTTCATATTTGAATTCCCCTTGAAAAATACTTGAAATGAGTACAAACTTTGCCTAGGTTCCTTTTGGATTTTCGAAACCCTAATCTTGCCCCTCTATCCCGCTTCATTTATATGCTGCTGAGTGCAACTTTTTTTGGAGTAAGATTTCGACCCAAGGATATTTTTTAAGAGTTTATGGACCTTCCTAATGGATTAATTAACAATTTTTGTGAAGAAGAGTTTGCCTAATTTTGACCGGTCAAAGGGAATTTGGCGGCATTGAAAAATATGGTCAAAATGGGCCTTTTGTGGATTTTGGACCCGTGCTCGTGGGCTGTGGATCCAGCTCGAGTTGGACCTTTTTCATTAGGGTTTATAGCCCATTTTCAAGCCTCCAAAACCTAGAGAACCTTCCTTTTTGTTTGATTTGATTTGATCCCTAAAATCAAGAATATTCTGAAAATATGCCATTTTGGAGCCAAGTTTGGAAACCTGGATTATGGGCTCATTAAGGACGTGTGTAGGGCTTGATTTTTTTTCCTAATCCATCTGAAATATCCAAAACCAAGGGCCAAGATCGCACCCCTTATCCCACCTCTTGAATCAAGGGCCGATTTAGGAGGTGCAACCTGAAAAGAGATCAAGCCATTGGATTTTTCTTCATCAACACTTTCGACCATTGGATCAAACTCATTACCATATTGAAATCCATCCCAAAAGCTATAAATATGGGTCTCATTCACCCATAAAAATAATCTAGAGCAAGCTAGAGCTAGGAATTGGAGTTAATAATCACGGACCTAGTTATTCGAGAGCTAATAGCCTTCTTTTCTTGATGTTCTTCATTTTTTTTTTCTAGTTCTTCATTTTAGCCTTCTTTTTTCTTCTTGTCGATCTTGAGTAGAAACTTCTTTTCACCAAAAGTTGTTTTTTCCTCAAATCACCTGTTTCAATCCAAAATCACGGTTTGTCAATTCAAGATCAAGTTTATCAATCAATCAATCAATCTACAATCAAGTATGAGGCAATATTCCAAACAAGGTGACATCTTTCTTTTCTCTTTTATTTCCTTTAGCATTGCATATTAGGTTATTTTTTTTTAGTTTTATTATAGCATATAGTTATTAGTTTTTAATCCAACTTGGTAGATTAATTTTTCAAGCTTTCTTCATTTGCCTATCTTAACACGTTACACCTCAATAGAAGTAAAATTTGGTTTTACCAGCGATTGTGGGTGCCTAACACCTTCCCACATCGTACCTTGACTCCAACCCAATAATCATCTAGTTTTAGGGGCTAGTCCTTCACAGAGGTTTTACTCAACTTTTCCTTAATAAAGTTAGTGGCGACTCTAAAATCAATTGCATAGACTTAGGTACACATTTTTGTGCTTACACATACTGTGAGCACAATGTCTTCCTGAATTTGAGGCAATTTTTCCTTATCTATTACTTTCGAGAGCAAATAGCCTTAAAAAAAGAACATAGCCTAATAATTGCACATCTCACATTCTTTTGGCAAAATTGTTCTTATTGCAATCGAAGAAGTTCTTTTATCAAAACATGACAAATTCGTCGCGACTTCATATTTTGCAGTTTTAGATCTTGCATCGAGACAAGAGGCCTAAAATTCAAGAGTATCCACTTGGGACTTTTAACTCATGCAAAGTTTTGCATAGTCTTTTTTCTCATCTCTAGATAGTGTGTGACAAAACCGGAGGCAAGAACGATCGCTTTTCCCCAATTGTTGGAGCCAATTCTGTCCTTAGACCCATTTCTTGGAGGTCAAGAAGAGGACTTAATGGTGTCTTTATTTTTTTATGGAATGTTAAGTAGGGTCCCAACAATGCCGCCACATACATTTTCTCCGTGTGCATAAAATCTACATTATGTCGGAGTTCTATATATCTCCATTATGGAAGCTAAAAAAAAAAACTGATTTCTTCTTAAAACAATTGGTAGCACCAGTAATGGTTCCCTTTGTTCCCCATATGACTTTGATCCTTCAACTTCTTCTAGTACTTTCAAACCGGTTAAGGGTTCAGTGCCTCCCCGCAGCTCTGTTTTACCATTGAAGGCTTTTTTGTCTTCGATATGGATGATAGCCGGAAGAAATCTTCTATTGGCTGGTATAATCGTTCTTCCCAGAGTGCTTAAGCCTGGTTGAGGGGCGTGCCCTCGCCGCAAATAGGACAAGCAAAATAACCTTTCCGCAGTGCACCGAAAGATTGCTATCAATGCGGGAAGATCATTGATTGTCCATAACAAAACAGCTTTAAGTATAAATGATTCATGACGGTACACATCATAAGCATCCACCCCTATCTCCCACAAAACATGTAAGTCGTCAACCAAGGGGTGCCAAGTAGGCGTCGATATTGTTTCGAGTTGATTTGGACCTGATATTAACATCGTTAAGCATCATATACTTTCTTTTCATGCATAGCCACGGTGGGAGGTTGTATGTGACCAAGATAACAGGCCATAAACTATACTTAGTACTAAGAGTACGGTGTGGATTGACTCCATCGGCTGAAAGTGCTAAGCGAAGATTTCTGGATTCTGCTGCAAATTCTGGATATTTTTCGTCAACCAACTTCCATGCTGGAGAGTCTGCTGGGTGGCGCATCTTACCATCAACCACCCTTTCATCGGCATGCCATGTCATTGACTTTGATGTTTGGGCAGATTGAAACATCTTCTTGAATCTTGGAATTGGTGGAAAATACCACAAAACTTTTGCTGGTACTCCACCTGATTTGTTGGTCGCTCTCTTGTTCTCTTTATATCTTGAGACTCCACAAATAGGGCACATAGTTTCATTTTTGTATTTATCACCCCTATAGAGTATACAATCATTTGGACATGCATGTATTTTCTCGTACTTCATCCCATAAACAGATAATGTCTTCTTGACTCCATTCAAGGATTTCGGCAAGAGATTTGGTTGAGGAAGCATCGTCCCAAGAGCTTCAATAACCCGAAAAAACTTGTGTCGGACCACCCACTATTTGCTTTCAGATTAAATAAAATGATAACTATTGATAGCTTTGTGAATTTTGAGCAACCCTCGTCTGAAAGCGTTTTACATCTTCAAGCAATTCCTTAAATTTCTCGGGATCGGTCATTATAATGGTCCTGCGGCATAGCCTTCGCCATTTCTCTCATGCGTTCGCTATATATGTCAAGTGTAGCGCATTGAAAATCATGATGTTAGATTTTCTTCTCTTATTGTTTTGTACACGATAATGAGCTAATGAAAACTTATAGGTGGATTGAGATATTTAATGTTGGGGCTAGACGGGGAGAACTATAGATCACCGGCAAAGTCGGGCACATTGAAACGAGCGTCGTCGAATTAGAGAACAAATGGTCGAGGATGACCGGAAAAAATTTGAAAAGAACGTAGAAAAAAGGTCCTTTGTGCGAAAAAATAAAAAGAACCGGATGTAAAGGAAAAGAATGATAGAGAATGTCGGGGCTACTATTCAAAAGCAATGGCTAAAAAAAATGTGGATTGGATGAGCTCAAAAATATTTTAAAAAGCGGTGTCAATGATTTTGATAGCATGAAAAACGTATGTTAGTATTTGTTATCGGTTATATTATAATTTTGGTTAAGTCTGAAAGATCGATGAAAATATTTTGTATTTTATCGCGTTAAACGGAGGTATTACGAAAGCAAAAGATATCAATAAAAAATGTCAAGCGAAAGATCGCAATACCTTGCAGAAAAAAATAAAAATCAAGAAAGGTTTTGCTTTCGAGGTGTTCGGCCCAATGTCTTAGAAAAAAATAATGAAGTTGATGAAAAGTTTCACTCGGAAAGTTCACTCAGAAAGATCGGCTGAATGCCTTAGAAAAAATAATAAAGGCTGTCGAATTTGGACTCGGAAAGTTTAGCTCGAAAGTTCGGCTTAATGCCTTGTGAAAAATAATGAAGTCGGAAAAGTTTTCGCTAAGAAAGGATTGGATAATGCAAAATTTTGCCGCCGCGTAAAAAAAACGCTTGATATTAAAGAAGTCGACATAAGTTTCGTTGAGAAAGAGCAGCTTAATATCTTAGAAAAATAATGAATCACGGAAGATAGTTAACCGAAGCTAAAAGCGAAGCCGAATCTGATTCGAAAAAAAAAGCGAAGATTTAATCGAGCGACCGTAAGACGATTGACAGAGACAACCGATTAGGTAATTGTGTGAATGTAATGCCATAGAGCTAAAAGTTCTTTTGATGAAAAATAAAATAAAGTATGAATTTGCTATTGAATATTGTTGTTGTGTCGAGAACATAACATACCACTCGTGATGGTGTTGTTGATTTTTACGTGGTTGGAATGGAATAGAACCTAAACGCCCCATGTAAAAAACGCCCCAATACTAACTTAACTTGGCAAAATTAGACTAATCGAGCTTAAAAGCGGAAAACTTAAACCGACGGCTAAACATTGTAACTTGGGCAGAAATTGTTGTAGCGATAGTAACGTACTAAGTGAGCGTAAAAGCATTCAAACTTAGTCACGAAATCGCTAAACGTTGTAACCGTCCGATTTTTGTTGTAGCGATAGTAACGCATACTTAGCGTAAAAGCGTTCAAACTTAAACCCAAAGCTAAACATATGCCGCCGATTTTATCGTAGCGATAGTAACGCATTAAAACAAACGTAAAAGCGTTCAAACTTAGTAGTCCGACGGCTAAACGTGGTAACCGTCAAATTTTGTCATAGCGATAATAACGAACTAAGCGAAATAGTTCAAGCGTTCAAACTTAGACTAACGGCTAAACGTGGTAACCGTCGGTTTTTTTTTGTAGCGATAGTAACGAACTAAGCGAGCGTAAAACGTTCAAACTTAGTCCGAAATGCTAAACGTGGTAACTTTGTCAGATTTTGTTGTAGCGATAGTAACGTACTAAGCGAGCATAAAAGCGTTCAAACTTAGACTGACGAAGCTAAACGTGAGAACTTCGTCAAATTTTGTCATAGCGATAGTAACGTACTAAGCGAGCGTAAAAACGTTCAAACTTAGACTGACGAAGTTAAACATGGGAACTTCGTAAGATTTTGTCGTAGCGATAGTAACGTACTAAGCGAGCGTAAAAACGTTCAAACTTAGACTGACGAAGTTAAAAGTGGGAACTTCGTAAGATTTTGTTGTAGCGATAGTAACGTACTAAGCGAGCGTAAAAACGTTCAAACTTAGACTGACGAAGTTAAACGTGGTAACTTCGTCAGATTTTGTTGTAGCGATAATAACGAACTAAGCAAGCGTAAAAGTATTCAAACTTAGACTGACGAAGCTAAACGTGATAACTTCGTCAAATTTTGCTGTAGCGATAATAATAAACTAAGCGAGGGTAAAAGCGTTCAAACTTAAACTGACGAATCTAAACGTGGTAACTTCGTCAGATTTTGTCGTAGCGATAATAATATTGCGATAGAAACAAAATTATACCATTAGAACTGAAGTGAAAGAAATACTGTAGTGATCACCAAATCTTAAAAAATGCAAAGATAATACGGAAAAGAAACTATTGAATTGGAAACAGACTAACAAAGTTTTGTCCGATTTTTCGTTCAATTTGTCTATTTTGTCCCTCCCTTAGTAAAATAATTTGTTGCGACGAGCAAGAAACACACACTATCAGGGGCTGTCGAAAATAAACCAACAATGTCAAGGCCCCATTTTGCAAATGACCAAGGTGTATAAATTGGATAACGCTTCGTCGCGGGAAGTTTGACCCATATCATATATCATGTTTTTGACAAGGCACACACTTCTCGGACAAATGCTTAACATCCTTTGGCATGCATAGCCACCAATACCTTTAGGTCATTGCTATGTGAGCGAGACTTCGCCCCCGGGAGTGTTGTTCACATAGTCCTGAATGAATTTCTTCGAGGCCTAGTAAATCGTTTGTTCTGCTCAAACAACAAAATTATAGGATTGAGACTTGTGCCGCTGTGATAGAGTTTTTGGTCATCAGGAATTCGGGAGCATCGTCAGCTGCATGATCGTCGTCGGTAGATACTGAGACATTATCAATGCCAAGCTCGTTGGAATCATCTGACAGCATAAGTGGTTAATCCAGTGTTGTCGTGACAGTGACGATTTGATTTTCCATGGATAAGTATGCAATAGAATCAGGATGCCTTACATCATAACGCTGATACGATACAATACTGATAGATGCAAAATTTCATGTAATTCGTTGAATTAAGTCAAGATAAACGACCGGTCTATCATCGCGAGCCGCATATTATCATTCAAAGTGGCTAGCGACTAACTTAGAATAATTAATCGTAACTTAGTCGCCCCAACTGAAGAGATGTGCGTATACCGCAAATGACAGTGTCGTACTCGGCCATATTATTTGAAGCGTCAAAGCCCAAACGTAAAGACCTTCTCAATTATGTCTTTATTTAGCTTCAAGATGACAAAACCAATACTGGAGCCAATTGTATTATGCGAACTATTGGTGTAAATCTAGCAATCAGCTGATATATCCGATAAGTATTTCAAGTCATCACCCCCGGGAGGTAATGACAATTAGGGATCGACGTGTTCCTCATCAAGTAATGCGTTCAACTTAAGAATACTATCAATAAGAAAATCAGTCACTAGCGAAACCAAAGTTTGTCTCTTTTTAACTGTATGAGTGGCAGAGACAATATTGTAACTGCTTAGGTAACTTGTCCATTCTGTGACTCGATCCGTAAATATTGCGAAAAAACTTACACAGTGGATATTCGATTAGTAGAAACTTCGACTATTCCTTCCTTGAAAGAAGTTGAAGACGCCTAACAATTATGGAACAAAGCCAATGCAATTTTTCAGCGCAAGAATCCCTCCATTCAAATTTGATATAAGAGTCTTACTAACAAATAATATGAGGCGACAACATCATGTTCGCGATGATCGTCGTGAATTGCATCGGGACCTTGAGCTCTTCTAGTATTCGGCCATAACTTTTATAGAACGTGGATCGAGGGGTGTTGAATAAGATCCCCACAAACGGCGCCAATTATGTTTTGACCAAATATGATCAAAATACTAAGTGATGACGAAAGAGACAAAAAACGTATAAAATTAGTTAGAAAAGTGATGGTGATAGGGAGAATGATGAGACTGTACCTTGCGGTTGCCTACGCACTCCAAATTATCGATGGGATCAAGTCTCAAGAACGTAGTTACGTATATGAAAAATAGTTTGGTATTTATATAGGTAGAGTAAAGACTTCTTGTAGCTCGAAGTAATCTTGTATCTTAAGTAATTGTGATTGAATATAACTCTCAACCGATAATTATCTCTTTGATAAAAACTAATTTGGACATAAATTAACGTGCATTAGTGGCAAACCATGTGGCTAAGGTTGACCTTAGACACATGAGTTAATAGGTCAATACATTAATCCATGGTATTGCAAATGGGGTTTTAGCCTCATGATTAAACAAATAAAGTGGAGGCTCCTACCAATGGGCGTTTACCCGCGTAGGTGGGGGTTGAAACATTAATCAAGTGCGCTTACATGGATTAAAAATAAACAAATCAAAACTAGCAATAAATAATGGAGGGGGTTGAGAAACTTTTCTTACCTGACATTAGTGATGCAAATAATTTTTTAACTACTCTCTCCAATGAAACAAGAATTTACTATTTTGTTTTGGAATTTCTTATCATAAATGTTGGTTTATTCATTCTATTATATAAGGATTTTTCTTTTCATTTTTTTTTTTTTGGGGTTTTACCGCCCAAAACTAAAGAGGAGGGAGGGGAGGATAAAAATTGACTAATCGTATATTTGGAGGAGAATAGTGAATTCAATTTTCATATATTATTGTTGTAGATTTGTTTTTTATGGAAACACAAATATAGGAAACTTTTGTGGAGAAAAAAGTGGAATGTTTTGGAGAGAGAATATTTGATTAGATTGTAATTAATTATAGTTAATCAATAATAATGATACTGTGGCGATTAGGAGCGAATTTTTTCTCGACTCTTTCCCCCGCATGGTGCTTATATATATAGGATAAGGACTAAAAAGAAAAGAGGGAAAAATGTTATGATTTCAACACCTCATGCTTGGGCTATGGGGGTGGTAGCAGCAGGTTATTTATTGAAACATATCATTTCCCAACTAAGGGGGAAGGACACCTATTGCTTACGGGGAAAAAAGATGGGAGGGAAATAAGGGAGCTGGAATCAAGTTCTTGCATGGGAACGAATTCAATGCCTCAACATAGGGATTCCATACTCTTATTTTCCACTATAGGGTCTACTATAAGAGCTAACTTCATTTAACCATTCTAGTGATTTCTTTGAATATATATTAAGATGGTAGTGGAGTTTAGAATCAGGGGATGCTCGAGGTTCATTTAATTAGTTTAGTACATATCTCAATTCTATGGCAATTTGGAGTACGTAAAGCATATGATCAATTGTTTCAATTAAGTAGCGGTGAATAAAAATTGTAGAAAACACGAAACCAGCCAAGCTGAGAAATCATTGAGTGAAAGAAACCACCTAATACTGAAAACAATAGTTTTCGCTATATTTCATACAATTGCTTTTGGAGCAGCTACAGGCCATTGACAGACTATTACAGATCACGTGCGAAGTTGCAATAGGCTAAAAGCCAGGCCGCTACAGGTCGTACCAAGGCACTCTACAAGCCGCTCCGTGCCGTTACAGGCCATTTCCTCCACTTCAGGTCGTCTCCAGCAGTTACTAGCCACATGCCAAGCATACTGCTATTCTCTTATATATTTAATTAATTATCGTTTGATTTTTTCTCGTGTAACTATATATGTTAGTGAGAATAGTAATGAACTAATCTTCTTTTATTGGTATTGAGACTTTTGTTAGTTTGCTTGAGAATTCGGGTAAAATCTCGAATGAGTAAAAGTGAAGTGACATACCATGTAGAATACCGATTCAAGGTTGGGAATCGGTTGATTATTGGATGTTACATAATTAGAACATGAGTGAGGAACTCATACCGCCTTCCTCATCGAAAATAGCTTAATCTATTCCTATAGAAACACCTTATCAATAAGAGAACTACGATTAGCTTGATCCCTAAATGGGTAAGTAGGCAGCCACCTGACTCAGCTGCTTCCATAGGAAAGCCCCAATCCCTTGTAACAAGGGAATCGGTTATTCTATATATGTTGTTACTGTTTAATTTGGTTTTAACATATGATTCTACGTGTTAAGCATGATCTTAATCTCGTAGTACGTAATATCTAACAATAGTTATTAACGTTGATCGTTTAAGTGTTTTCTTAAATATTTATTAATTAATTAAGCACACGGGGGATTTTATAAGAAAAACGGTAAGCCAACCATTGTGATGTAGCTGAAAGGTAAGTCATTAAGTAAATCTTGTCAGCTGTTAATAAATTTAATTCATATTGACTATTATATACTGGCTAACCATCTAACGTTGCATGTTAGAGAGTGTTCACAGGGACGAACACGCTCCATATAAGACAGAAAAGGCATACGTGCTTGTTAAGAAAAATTTAAAGTGCAACGCACTCTGATTGCTACGGCGGTTCTTTTAGCTATTTCTTTTAGTTCTAAATGGATTATTTGCATTTAAGTTGTTTTGTAATAACTTAACTATTTCTTTATTTGTCATTAATTATGAATCCATATTAGAATGCATCAATTAATTAGAAATTATGAAGTTAAGTAGTGACGCAAGTGTGAAAGACCGACCTATGGTAAGAGATCGGTTTCGGAGTGTTACACGCACGTGCATGATGCTAGTATATCTCTCTCCTTTAGTCAGGACTCAATCAGGAGTACTGGGAGCCTGAAGCGCTTATGTCCATTGCTAGAGGAGTAGGCTACCCGATGCAGATAGATGAGAGAACTCTTAATAGGGATTATGGGTATTATGGACGTATACTGGTAGATGTTGATCTCTCGGAAGCAATACCGGATCAAATTTATGTCAAGACTAAGAGGGTGCAATTCTGGCAAACTGGGGAAGTTAGAAAGCTGCCCAAAATGTGCACACATTGCAAAATAGTTGGTCACCTGGTTACAGAATGCAAGAAGTTAAAACGTGCAATGAACAAGGATAAAGAGGTGGTAACTGATTCCACTCCAGGAAAATTTGGCGGAGAAAACTCAAAAGAAAATAGGGCGAAAACAAAAGCAAGGTGAAACCAGTAGACAAGGTGAAGCAATCTGGTTACCTAAACCTATTAAACAACCAAAAGAAACTCAAGTTCAAAATAAATTCATAGGGCTGGAAGTTGAGGAAATTCATGATATGGATTCTATTGAAAACCATGGCGTGCAATGCCATTCCAATCTTCTCCTCCAGAAGATGTGAACCCAATTGTGAATCAGGCGATTGAAAAGATTGATCTGAAAAGATTAATCTAACACATGTGAGTCCAGTAATGGAGCAAGTTTTGGATCCCCAAGCTCCATATGTTGTGGCTGATACAGCAGCGACTGAACCCGAGGCCTCCCGCGATGAGACTATCGTGCAGAAAGGGACTCCAGCTACTCTGGTTGATTCCCTAAATGTGGTTATGGTTACAGCAGCAACAACACCATTAACCTACCCAGTTGCGGTGATTCCAGTCTCTTTAGTTTCAAATGACCCTACACCTAACATAGTGCATAACTTCAGATCCCCTAATGAAGAGGTTGTGGGTTACAGGTGTCAACTAGCAAAGTTGGTAAAATATTTGGGTGATGATACTAGAGGTCTGGGTTCGAACCCCACCGTATCTATGAGTTACTATTCTCGTTTAAAAACAGGCTTGCCAATCCAAAAAAAAAAAGGGCCGTGGGTTTACAGGTCCTGAATGCTTATACAGTGAGTGAGACAGTTGTTTCCCCAGTGGCACAGGGGCCTTCACCCAACATAGTGTCTAACTTCATCTCTACAAATGAAGAGGTTGTTGGAGCTCAGGCCATGAATAGTTGATAACTAGACTCATATTCCTCATCGACATCAAGAGCAGAGTCTTCATTCTCCACATCGTGCATGATCGAACCAATGTATTGAATCTAAAACCAACTTTACGTCCGGGAGCGTTAAGTGGGCGAATTTGCCGATGATGAGGATTTATCGGAGGATGGTGATGAACCATGACAAACGATACCTAAGAAAAAATACAAGCCACAATGGATGTTGCAGGAGCACTATCCACTATCCACAAGGGCAAGGAAACCTCCAACACATAAGAAATGAATGTTCTTTTCTGGAAGCAAGTTCATGAGAATGAGAAGAACCTCAACAATAATTACTTAGAAGACATAATTCAAGTATAAAGCATGACCTCATTGGATTGGGTGAACCACTTATTGCTCCCTCAGTGATGATTTTGTGTGGAGCAACGAAAGACCAACTCTTGTTACAAAATTGGAAAATCCGGATCAGTTATACTTAAGATTTCCCTAGAGTGTAGAAAGATCTCCTTTTGTTTCTTATGGTGGAAACCTATCTATGTAACTTTATATTTATATTAATATATTCATATTTTGTCTGCCAAAAAAAACAATCCCGGCATGGCCAAGCAAAATGGCTAATAATTCCATGTGCTTAATTGTTGAAACAACGTGGAATTATTCTCAAGATTAAAGATTTTATCCAAATTCATTGTTTTTAATTTGGTGAAATAATTTAAGGCAAAATTACATAAAAATGCAACGTATTTTGTTGTTTTTTACAATTAATGCAACGTACTTTGAATTTATTCTTAAAAATGAACGAACTTTCATTTTTTTTTACAATTGATGCAACCTGTATGATTTCCGTTAAATCAAGTGCAAAATTGACGTTACCGTTTAACATCAAAGTACGTTGCATTTTTAGGTAATTTTGCTATAGTTTAATATTAATAAAGTCCAGTTTTAATATGTGACTAGTATTATACCTCCAAGTAATTTGAAATGTCTGGCGTGCATATTGCATCCCAGAAGTGCTAGAGCCACTCCATGCGTCCATGTAGTGTCTGTTTGTATGTGTTATCTGCAAATTTTAATGCGACGTTTGGGCATTTGGATGTGTTTTGTGCCAAAATCCTGATCATATAAACTTAGAAGTTTTGAAAACTTTTAGGGTTAGTTAGACTTACCCCCCTATTACTAGTTGTAATTAGTGTTACTCTCCCATTTTCAAAAATATTAGTGATACCCCCCCCCAATTTGAAATGATCCAACGGTCAGATTTCTTCATCCTGAAAAAAAAAAAAAATCATCTCAGAAACAGGGTGGATCTTTGAAATTGGAGGGTATCACTAATATTTTTGAAAAGGAGGGTAACAGTAATTATAACTAGTAATGGGAGGTAAGTCTAACTAACTTTTACCCAAACTTTTAATTTATTTCATTTTATTTATATTTTAATTTTAATTTTTTGATAATTGAAACCAGATTTCACAAACACCAAACACCTCAGTTAATTAAATCTAATCATTATCCCAAAAAAAAAAATCTAAGGCCATGGATTGTGCAGGGAATGGCAGTTCCCGTGCGTGACATGTCTGCACTACAGCACTAGTGCACAAGGAAGTGTACGTTACATAAAAACTAACTGAGCTAATAATCCAAAAAAACGGCCCCGCCAATACACAAAGCACTCGAAACTTTGAAAGTACGTATGCACCTTTAAAAAACCCAAGAAATGAGCAAGCACAGCGTGCACCTCATTTCAATCCTGTCTTCCACTCATGACTCACCTATATTTTTTTGATACTTTTATATCTCATCCCAAATCCACTTTCAATTCTCAATCTTCCTCAACAAATTAATAATACAACAACAACTTCACAAAATTCCTCAAATAAATGACCAACGACCATTTGAACAAGGCTACATGCTTCTTCTCTTATTTAAGGTTCTTGGTTTCATTGGAGTTGGAACTGGGAAAATGGCAGCTTCTACAGTTTTAGTATGCTCTGGGTGGTTTTCAACTGGGAATCTGATTATGGCTCGCTCGAATAGCTGTTTAGCTCGAACAAGTTGTTTGAAGGAGCTTGGGATTCATTCTTAAGGTATTTCTAACTTCCTCAACAAGTTTTCTACCTTTAATTATTATTTCCTTGTTCAGTGGCATGCTTCAAGTTAATCTTCAGAGCGCCTAAGTTTTGTAGAGTGCTATGATGGACCTTGATTATTTACAGGCCAAAAAACTTTGTGCGCATTGAAGACACTAAAACTTAATATTACAGTGGTTTGTGAAGTGCTATATTTGCCATACGGTAGGATTTGCATGACATTACTTCGTTCAAGAACTAAATCTGAAGCAGAGTTATGCATTTAGGATTCCATGGATGGCTTTCATATGAAATACTCTGATGGTTCTTCATATTGAAGTGATGCTTTCACACCAGGATTAATTAGACATTGAATTACTATGCTTGGTGAAAGCTTACTCTGCATCCCCAAGTAGGGCCAAAATAATTTCAGCAGGTTTAGTTGAGGTGTCTAGGTCTTTACCAATTCAACCATACAGTAATGCTGGTGAAAGACTAGTGCATCCAAGTTTCCACAGTACGAATTCGATTCCCCTGTACTGTTTCCATTTAGATACTAGTTATACGTCCAAATAAGAGCTTGGCCGCACTGCCAATCTACCATCAAAATAACATAGCAAGAGGGTAAAGATTACGGACTCCCGGATTCTGCAAGGCTATTATAGCCTTAATAAGATCTTAAATAAATCGACATAAATATAAAGATGAGCACACTGAAAATTGAAAATGAAACAATTACTCTTAGCCAACAAGATATTTAGCAAATTTACACTTGAAGCTAAATTGGTGGATTTTTCATTGATAAACTTGAATGGATAATGTTCCAGGATAAACAGCATCTCCATTACCCTTTCTCTACACTTTCTTTAAATTTCAAAATGTGGAACTCCTTCGACCATGCAAGGGAACACGAAACAGAAAAATGATTTCAAATTCTCCTCTCCTTTTTCAACAAAATTGTCATGCAACTCCATCAACCAATATCTTCTCGTTATTTGTTTCTGAAAGAGGGAATGCATAGGAAATTGAACTTCTCATACATCATCTACTACTTTGGGCCTGCAGGTCAACACAGCATCTGCAACTCTGAGGAAGATTTTGTCAGCACCGATTAGGTCTGCAAACTTGGACGAATGTAGCTTGTCAATCACTGCTTGCCCAGGGTTGGCTAGGAGAATCTGCAATACAACATGGGTTTTATAAGGTATTCCCCGATCGACAACTAAACACATTAGTTAGTATATCCTTATATGTTATATGTATAATTGTCATAGCCTATTTATTTTCACATGAATGGTCTTAGCATTGGTTACCTCAACTTCTCTCTTTTTGAGGCTCCTATATAGCTCTTCCAATGCATGGATACCACTGGTGTCTATGTCGGTAACAGCTGCGCAATGTATACAAATTGATGCGAATTAGTTAAACTTCTTTAGTACACCCAGACAAACGAGTCATAGAGTACAAGACCAAGTCCTGATACTTACGTGACATCTCTAAGATCAAGACATCAATTCTTGGTAGATCTTTTGCTTTGAGTTGTTCGTCCTCATCAGTCAACCACCGCAAAATTCTGCAAGGAAATGGTTTTAAAAGATATATATGTTTGCTATTGCTTGCTACACCTTGAAACAAGACAAATATTGTTTTCGAGCAAGAGTGGTCCTGATCTGTTTAATTTTCTTTAACTTCAGCTTCTTAAAATTTCTGGACCCCTTACTACGATGTTTCTATAACTTCTCACATCTAACTTTTATTTATCAGCCTTGGGGTTGTTCTCAAGGCAAAATTTAAAAAACCATGTCATAGGCAATATACATCTCGTCTCTGTTTTTTTCTTCTTCCAAGAACCATTTATGTCCATCCACTGTTTTAATTACAGCCTTGATGCACAAGTTTTAAAGAAAGAAATCAAATTGAATCAAGAAACAAACTGGTAAAGAACAATTATACCTCTCCTTGACATAGTTGGAGTTGGAAAAGTAGATGGCAGAGTCAACTCTCACAATCAGAATGCCTGGAATCTTAGTTGCATCTGGATATTGCTCGATGTTCCTATAGACAGTTGTCATGGGAAGCTTCCCTAGTACTGCAGTCCGAGGCCTTGTTACTTGTAGTAGGATCTTTGCAAAAGATATCGAGACCTGGAAAAAAAGTCACCGAACATAAAATATTTTTCCCCAAGAAAATATCGGCTGATGTTTGAAAGGGTGTTTATGTTGAACTTCTTACCGCTATTAAAAGGCCAACCTCAACAGAAGCAAATATTACACCAAAGAAAGCTCCCATACAAGCAACAAAATCAAATTTATCGATCTTCCATATGAGAATCACCGCATCATAGTCGATGAGGCCAATTACGGCAGTAATAATGATAGAAGCAAGAATGGCATTTGGGGTGTACTTGAAAAGAGGTGTGATGAGTTCCAGTGTCAAGATTACAATGCAGGACATCACAATGTTGGACACAGCAGTTTGACAGCCAGCCATGTAATTTACGGCTGAACGAGAGAAGGAACCTGAGAGAGAAATCAATCCATATGATCTACATCATTGTTATGCAGTTAGGTTTACTTCAAAAATTCATGCACGATGCATCCTTGTCATACATAGTGTTTGCTAGTAAGTTTCTCGTGCCAATATTTTCAATCAGATTATCATAATCATAGTTAGATTGTCTTTTGGAACAGCATTAGTATCTAAGTTTTGTTTCCAGATACCTAAAACGACTGCGGTATATCTGCATGAAATCACAAATCTTTACTGGAGTGTATTTTCTAAAATTTAAGGCACTTCCCTATCATGTTTCCACCTAGTGAATGCTAACCCGTCAATTTGACTTACATTAACAGCACGGAAAGGAATCCTATTCTATGTGTAAAGGGATTTATATTAGATTCTTGTCCAAGAGTATACGGATGTATAGGAGCTTGCTGTTATTATATTCTTAGTTCTTACCAGTAGCTACATAACAGGATGTCATTGAACCAATGACATTCATTGCTCCTAGTGCCACCATTTCTTTGTTGCCATCCAATGTATAGTCTTTCTTGGCTGCAAATGTTCTTCCAATTGCTACCGCTTCCTAACAAATATAAAACATTTTGGTTTAGAATTGGGGACACTTGAACCATTTTTTTTTTTCCTCAGAAAATTAAAAATGGGTGTTAATTGTGTTTTACCGTTAGTGCAATCATACCAGCCACAACACCAATCCTGAAACCTTTCAAGGCATATTCACCGCTGAAGTAAATCTCTTTTACTGATGGTGGGTTGATACCTTTTTCTATGTGTTTCACCTTCATCATAGACAGTGTCGTTAGTTTCCATCATGTTTTATTTCTTAGCACTTTGAAAAAATAAAAATAAGAAAAGCAAAACTTACAATTGCAACACCTTGTTTATCCGCACGGGTAATATACACAAAGAAAGTGGATACGATAACAGAGATCAAAGGTGCAATTGCAGGCACCCAAAAAAGTCTCCTACTCTTCTTTCCCTGCTCCTCATAGTATGTTAGAGTTGAGAAAGATTGCACAACAATGTGTCACAGTAGATGCAGGTCAGATAAGTTGGGATCCTTACTATGAACTTTGCAAATAGAAGAAAACACAAGAATGATGCTCCAATGAGTATGGTCTGCCAGTTCCACTGCATATGTGGTGAGGACTGAAATTCAGTAACTTGGAATAGAGCATTGTGTCTTAACCAGAAAGTCATGGCATTTATGTGGTATTACAAATAACAAAAGCACTCAGTTTGTAAGAGCTGCAGACTGTTTACCCCGTGGTGTGCTGAATGAAATATTGACTGCATAACTGAAATAATGTCAGTCTTCTTTGTAAACTTTTTTATTCCAAGAAAACCTTTAAGTTGCTGAAGAGCAATCGTTATGGCAGCCCCACCCATAAACCCAACAACCGCAGCATGGGAGAGGAAGTCAATTAAGAACCCTAATCTGAAACAAATTCAACTCATTGTCATAAATTCTTAATTGTAAAGAGCATCATCAACTAGAAAAATGGTTATACGAAGGAATAAATGCAAAAACAACAGATAAGACGAAAATATATAAAGAACAAGAACCAATGGTAATGAAATGAAAAAAAAAAAAAAAAGGAAAAATACACAGCATGAGAAACTACAATACAGGGCAGAATAGAAAAGTTACCTCAAGAAGCCAAGTGCTGCTTCAGTGATCCCCGCAAAGAAAGTTGCAGTAAATGCGAGTCGACGGTACTCTAGTGGGTATTTTTCAAAATCAATCTCATTCTGAAGCAAAGTCCCGAGCAGAAGAGACACCACAGCCACTGGTCCAATGGCGATATCTCTCGAACTTCCCATGAAAGCATATATGAGCGGTGGAACAAAGCTGGAATCTGTAATCCTCAGACAACAAAAGCAAAATTTCTGTCAGACTATGGTATATAATACGATGCTGTAAGATGTTGATCAAGAATAGTAACTCACATAGACCGTATTGTGGAGGCAAATTTGCAAGCTTTGCGTACCCAATGTCCTATTTAATACAGTAGAGAATATGTAGATTTTAGTTTAGGGCATGGGGAGGAATGGATCTCAATTGACTATTTTCTATTCTGAATTATATTATCTACCTGAGGAATGCAGAGACTTGCAATTGTGAGGCCTGCTATAAGATCTCCCTTAAATTTACTTAAGTTATAGTCTCGCCCCCACTCGAGAATAGGAAAGAGAGTCTGGAGTCCAAGAATGAACTTTCTAGACCCTGGTTGGTGCTTGAAAGGACGTAATGGATCGTCTGAGAAGAAAGTTTCTTTTACTTGGCTCTTGAATTCCTTAAACAAATTCTGCTTTGCAGGCAATCCAACCTTGTGTATAAACGCTGCTTGGTCTGCATGGCGGTGAGAAGATGACATACTTCTAATATCGACCTCTTTCCTTTCAAGGTTTTCACCAGAAGGATGAGCCATTGGAATGTGTGATAGGTGCGGAGATGATCAAAGAATATTATACTTGCCTGTAGGAAACAAAAACACAATGTCCAAATCAGGAAAACAGCGACAATAACAACAACAACGACTGATGATTGAAATCGACTACTAAGGACAGACATAGTAACCTATATTCTTGCGAAGAAGCTCATTATAGAAGAGTGAAGAAGCAGAATCTGTTCGAAGAGTATAGAGTCTGTTCTAACTTCCAACATCGACTGAGCTCTTTCTTATATAGATTCGACCATTTTCCAGGTCAAACTTATCAACTAAAGTAATACACCTTGCCCATGGCTATGAATTGTGAACCTAGATACTTAACTAGCTAAATACAAGAGTACCTACAAATTCAACAAACATAACAAATAAAAAGTTTGACTTCGATTATTCAATATCCAATGATTGTTCTAAGAAGTTTTGTGACATCTGTTCTGCTTGTGTGCCCAGAAATATAGTTCAAGGAAGGTGTTGACTTAAAAGTGTTGTTATGGCAATTGCTAGGAAAAACTTGATACATACATCCACACGGGCCACAGTTTTTACTTTTCCCTTTTCAAATTACTTTTAAAATAGATTTTAATGGAACGTTCAGAAAGAGCATCAAGTGCCCTCTTTCTAAAAAGGTGGTGATTCTACTGGTTGTGGCGACTTTAGAAATAACAACTCCGGTAAAGCGAGACGACTACTCTTCACCGCATAAGGCCATCAGAATACCATATTCAATGGTTGTGAGTAACTCAAGGAAAGTTTAGATTTTCTTGCATATTCTTATTGATAAAAAGGATGTCATTGTTTTTCAGTCTGTAAATTTGTCTGGCAAAACAACAATACGTACACCGCATTACTTTCTCAGTTGATTCGATAAAAAATGACAAACAAGAGAAGCCAAACAATAATTGTAATTTTCACAGTGAATAACTTATTAGTGAAGTTCAAGTTTTTACATTTGAGTTTTTATTATAAATTTGCTGTTGCTTTCTCAAGCACAATTTTTTTTTTTTTGATGGATATCTCAAGCACGATCGGTAAAGAACTTAAGATATATAAATATTAAAAATCCACAAGAACCTAATAAAAAACAATAACTAAGGAGACAAATCTATTTCTTAATTATACTTTAACTTGACCAAAAATAAAGTGTCATTAACAATTCTGAATTTGCCCAAAGAAATACAAAAACAATAGTCAGAACAACACTGGCTCTGCATTGAACCGAAGAGCCAATGTTACAAATTGAGGTAAACAACATAATGATTAATTGACTGCCAACCAAATATTAGCTATTGAAACGAAAATTTACTTCTTTATGCACCTGGGTATATCTGCTATGTAAGTAAAAGAGAATGAGCAAGAACAAAAAACCAAAAAGGGAATTACTCACCTCCTGTCTTTGTTCATTGTCCTTGATGTGGCCCACAAGCTTTACATGAACACCGTCAAATGTGCTCAGTCCTATGGAACCTACAGAAGGCTTTTCTAACTCAAAAATCACTTTTGAATCCTAGGAAAGATTTTGGGAAGAAGTTAAACAAAAAAAAAATTAAAATAACTTAATATAGTAAGGACCAAAAAAAAGGTTAAAGACGAAAGTTAAATAAATTTAATGATCTCTTGTGGCGTTCCTTTTATGTCGATGGTCCTCGTGTTTCCCGAAATACTATAGTTAGACGTTGTATTAAAAGTTTAAAACTCGTCCAGGTTCAGTATTTTTTTTCTCTCTCTTTTCATTTTTACTCGCCCAGGTTCAATGAATGATAATTTGAATCCTTCTTATGATATTCTGTTGGCAAATTCATATAGCTTCTAAAAAGTTCTAACTAACACTTTGTACGGATCTTAACCAACATAAATTTCATTAACTGTCTGTGGAGTTCCATGAAGTTTTCAACTTTTTAACTGTTGGGCGCGAATCAAAGGCACGTAAGATTTCGACACTATTGCGTGAAAGTATCGACGTTTTGGATTATTGACTTCTTAGAAATTTGGAAGTTTAAAATTGAAGATTGTTAACTTTAGTACTTTAATGGATTGGGACTGGTTGTAGAATGGTGCTTAAAGAAGGTTAACGTGGCGAAAAATGTATCACATGTTGATTGTGAGGACACAATTAGTTCTCTAACTGATCCTTAAGATGAAGTGATGAACACAAGTCACAGAAGCTATTACTCATGCAAAGATGCGTGAAACCGTCTACTTCGTTTCAGTCTTTGAGAATGCCAGTGGTTCACTTGATACTCATACTCAAAATGCTAAAACATGTTCCTAGTGGACCACTCGTTTTTCTTGATGTACATGATAATCAAAACAGGTTTTGAGTCTTTGATATGATAATGTACCCTTTCAGTCAGCTTGGATCGTAGAAATAAAGTTTATCCCAGTGACTTTATTTGTTTCTTAAATTTGGCACTAGTTGGTGGTTTGGTACTAGCTTTTTAATAATTACTTACAAATTCACATGGATAAATTTCCACATAGGTCTAATTTTCTGTTGACGTTACCACAACGCATAATATGAATGTGGTTAGCCGAGAATGTGCTTAGCTCAGACGAAATCTTTACTTTCTTAATCTGGTTCATTTTGGTCCCCCAAAACCGCGGAAGCCCCTTTCTTATCCTAAACCTATAGTATTATAATCTCTAATAGAAATATGCATTCTGCCATGACGAAACCAAAACATCAATAATTCCATCAGAAAAGAGAGGCTTGAAACACACAAAGTCAGCTCCAAAGGAGTGAAAGGACTATTGGCACCGTTAATTTTTTAATCTTGCGACGATTTAAGTATCTTGTAGGTTTAATCATAAGACTAAACACACCATATAACCTTAATTAAGGTTAATTAATCAGTCCGTAATAACAGCCACATTCGTCCATTGACCTAGCATTGTTAGGATTGGAAGTTTGGTCCTTGTCGCTGTTAACTGTAAAGTTTTCAACGGGAGCACGTTTCAGGGACTTCCTTTCTGACTTTTGCTCCCACTTGTAGCGCTTGACTCTTTACAACCCTTCATTATCCTTGAGATGGATGGAAAGTTTGATGTGCTATCATTTAAGTGGACGCCCAGCTATTTGAGCTACCATTTAAGTGTGTCACAGCCTTTAAAATTGATCTCTGTGCCTTGATTTACACGCCAATATATGGATATTGTTCTATTTTGGGAAGACATTGCCGGAATGTTTCGAAAATGATGGATATGGTCATGTACTGAACTGGCGTTCTTAATTATATGAACTTCAACTAATTTGATTTAAGATCCATTTTTTTAGTTTATTATTGTTAGTTTTAGTGCTATACCGATCTATTTTTTAGACCCACTATTGCGACTCACTATTTGGATAACGTTGGTTTGCATTATAATATACACGGACTGACGGACGCTTATCTCTATGTAAATCAATATTTATGACTTTTGACACATCACAAGGTTCAAATAGTAGATCAAATAAATGTGTCGGTCTAGTATTACTAGTTTTTCAGAGGTAGGATTGTAGGAAGATAGGAATATGTATTAATTAACTACTTGTCTACTTGCAAGTTGCAACATACTCTTGCAAGTTGCAACATACTCTGTTTTAGTTCAAAGTTCAAACTACTTTTGGCTCAAATTTAAGTGTAAGTGTTTTTTTAAAGAAAGCATAGTGACATCAGACAATGAATGTGGTAAAAATGAGAAAGATCTGATCCCCTTAAGCATAGTGACATGGAGGTTTTGGGAGGTTTCACAAGTCATGTTTGAGTAGTATGGCATGACAATAGATATAAATCCAGCCCTACTACACGAATTTATTTCTTAGATCTATTATTGCAACTTACTATTTGGATAATGTTGGTTTGCAATGAAATACACACTTCATGTAAAACAATGGTTATCAATAGTAGGTTTGTTAAGTAGGTCAGATTGGTAGTCCTTAACATGCAAAAGAACTCTTCAGAATTGAAACGGCGAAGTCCTTATTAGCACCCAAAAGAACTCTTCAAAATTGAACTGAAAATGTATATAGCTTTTCGTGAATACAACTCTTAAGATATACAACTCTTAAGATATATTATACTGACAAGTGTATAAGTGTATTATCACTCTGTTAAAATTTTCATTTACTTATTATCTCTTGAATGTATAACTGTATACTATGAGCTCCTCTAAACTGAGCATCAATTTTTTATAATCATTTTTTTGCTTCCATATAAATAAATCAACCATCTTTGTTTTTTTTGCACATAAGTAGAGATTTTATTAGAACTAGAAAAGAGTTGGAATTACGGAAAGGTGTGTTTGTTATATGCCATTAAAACTAGGAGTTACAAGCCAGACTAATTAAATCTGTAGTAGGTTCTCAAACGGACTCTCTGATAAAGCTTGGTCTGGTGTAGCGCTACATACAGAAACTCCCCTGATTAAAAAATTTTGTTAACCCACATAATCAATCATCGAGTAGGTACAGCAGTACAAACGTAAAAAGAAGAGCAAGTACACCTGCCAACATCAGTCAGATTAATTGTTTAACTAGAAACATCTAATTGGCTATCCACATTTGTTGTTTAGTTTTCACGTTTTTTTCTTTCTTTTCTTGCTTTTCTTCTAAACAGTAGTAGGTAGTAATGCTCACAACTGGGGTTGAATGCATAACCAACCGATCACAAAAAAAAAACAGTTTAGTCAACATTCAATTGACCCTAAGCATTTTGGCGAGATTCCTCATTTACTCACAAAACATTACTCACATATAGCCAAGTACCCAGCAGGCCAGCAGACTTTGGAGTCGCAAATGAAAATTTTCCTTCTTGTGGGGCGCTCCAAGTCCAAGACTTTTAGCTTACTTTTGAATGAGTCAACACGAGTTTTCCGCAATGGGTCCCTGATAGCTTCTAGTTAGGACGTGAACCCTGGGCCCGAGATGGTTAGCTCCAATTCTACTTGGGTCATCAGCCGCTGTGTAGTTTTCAATCTTCATCGGTGTTATGTCATTGGTGATAGTATGGTAGTTCATAGCATAGTACAAAATATAAGGATATGAGTATTTATAAATATTCAATTTCTGGATATGTATCGTGGATATATTCTTTTCTTTAGAGATATTTGATATTGTTTAGATATTTTTTGATATATCATGATACATTATTTATATTTATTTGAAATATAATGATAAATATTAAATAAAATTGTTATATACACAAAATATCTCTAAATATCGTAAAATATCACAAAATATCTTCAAATATCACTAATATTTGCAGTCGTATATATCTCTGAATATATCGTGATATTTATATATGTTTCTCTGAAATCTGAATAGATATCTCTAAATATCGGGATATTTTGTACTATGGTTCATAGTAGTTGGTCCCTATCCATATAGCTAGCTATTCATTCTTTTGCCAGAGCCATTTCTTTTGCATAACTGGGCTTTGTAAATCCAATGTTAGAAACTAATTTAAAGTTTGAAACAGTAATCTCTTAAGCCAAAATATAAAATATGGGACCCAAGAAATCTAGGATGGTACCTTGTGCCTAGAGGAGGTTCCTCCCGAGCAAGGCCCAAAATATCGATATCGATGAATATATCGGTGTACTCAAAAACCGATATATATCGGATATATCGGATATTTCGGATATATCCATTTTTTTGGTAACCAGTCCAAACTATTTAAAATTTCGGAAATATCGGAAATATCGGAAATATAATATCGGAAATATCGGATATATATCGGAAATATATTGGAAATATCGGATTTATATTTTAAAATGGTCAAAAAGTCAACCGATATATATCGATTATATCGGAAATATCGATTATATCGGCGATATAAAGTTTCATATCGGAAATTCCGATATATATCGGAAAAAAAAGAGTTCTATATTCGGTGGATATATGTCGGAAATATCGATGTCGGTGTACCAAAATACCGATATATATCGGCGATATATCGGATATATCGGCGATATTTTGGTCCATGCTCCCGAGAAAGTAGACTTGGATTATTTGGCGAGGTATCCTTTGTTCTTCCTTGAATTGATGTTTCGGAAGTGGAACTGGGATATGTGATCGGACTATTGGTCTTAACCAGCCCAACCGCCCTCTGTTCAATTTTCCAAAACGCCATCTGTCTTACGTTTTCCCAGGGCGTTAGGTTTCTCACAACTGCTTCAAAACCTTCAATTTATAATAATTAGTATCTCTAAGGCAATTTGTTTCTTTGATCACATCTTTCTGTTAAACTCTAGTAAACCAATATCAACACTTACTCGAGTCTCAGCAGCCATCTACAAGAAACGAAGTTTTATACACTTAATTCAATTGTTCTTGTGGTATAGTCAAATGCATATTACAGTTAAATGCGAGCTTGATTCATGACATTAAGATACTTTTAGAGTTGTAGCCACAACGATGAGAGCAGAAGAAGTTGAAAAAAAATAGAAAAAAACAGGAAGCTACTACGGTAAAACTGGCATATATTTTTTATTTTTGGTATCCACTGCCGGCACTTTCCATTTTGTATTGGGCAGACCCCCAAAAAAAATTATTACAAATTTGTCATTCCATGTGTTGGGCAGACTCCCAAAAAAAAAATTATTACAAATTTGTCATTGCCATCTAAAAAACATGATTTGTGCTAGGCAGCTCCCCAACTAGGGTGATTTGTGCTAGGCAGCTCCCCAACTAGGGCTGTCAATAGATTTCGAAACCTGACCGATCTGAACCAAACCAGTAAAAAACAGTTTGAATTTTGATAATTTAGTTTGCCCTCTACCGACCTGAAACCAAACCAAACCGATAAAATATTGGTTTGGTTTGGGTTTGCTATCCACCGAACCAATATAAACCCGAACCGATAAGATAGCATTTTAGTAATATTTATAATTAATTTTATATATATTTATCAATTGTGTAATTAAAATTAATTAATTTAATTTAAAATTTAATTGATTTTATAGTTTTCGATTCGGGTCGGTTCACAATATATCTTATCAATTCGGTTCGATTTCGGATTAAACATAATATTATCGGTTCCGTTTGGTTTTGGGTTCCCAATTTTCTTATCGGTTCGGGTTCAAATTTTTCAAAACCCGACCCAAACCGATCCATTGACAGCCCTATCCCGAACTGTATCAATGATATCCACCCCCACCCCTCTTTTTCTCTCAAAACTCTTTAAGTCAACAAGCTCAATTTTCTTTTCATATCTTAATCAAACTCCTAAAATGGAAGACAATTAAGTGACAATTTATATCTTAACTCAACAAGCATTGCAAAGAGACTGTAATAGATCACTTGAAAATATCAATTATCTTGTTTAAAATTAATAGCACAATAAGAAATAGATATCAAATGTTAATGAGGGAGATGAAAATGAACTAAGGGAGATGAAAATGAGAAAAAAAAAAGTTAAAAAAGGTGAAGAAAGTGACTAAGAAGAAAAAGGAATACTGAATCGGTTAATTTTGGTTCATTTGGTTTGGGCTTTTCTAGTAGGGGGTGCTTTAGGCCTGGGGTTGTGCCCAACACAATTGCAGACCCCCTTTTTTTTTTGGGTCTATCCAACACAATATGGGGTCTGTCAAAAACAGGACCCTTACTTTTTTGAGCAGAAAAAACTATGAAAAAAAAAAAAAATATATATATATATATATATATATATATATATATATATATATATATATATATACACACAAGATATTCATGGTTCTGGAGCATAAAATATAAACAAAACGACAGGATTCAACCAAGTTCACAATTCAGCTTTCCAGTATGGACATCCTCTGCAATCCTGCATAATATCACACAGCAACTGTACAAACTTAAGGGTCTGATTTTATTAGAGAAAGAAATCAAAAGTAATTGTAAAAATTAAAAGAGTACAATGGCAGTGCACTGAATCACATGAGAGCTAGGAAACATACTTCTAGTGAAAAGCATATATAGAAATAAAAGAACTTGAGATTTTATTAGATATTTTACATTTGAGGAAGTCGCCTCACAATTATCTATCCTGGAGAACTACAGATCCAAGAAAATAGTTGTAGATAATCCTCTTTTGTTTTAGTAATTGGCCTGTTTAACCTAGAGTCGGCCAGATTATACAAAACCTCTAAAGGAAAGGAAAGGTGCATTACGCGTGATGGATGTCGCTATGGAAGCAATGGGTGGTGTCAACAATAATAAGTTAGAGAATACGGGGAATTCCCAATGACTGCTCATGGAAACGGTGCAGCCTTCTCTAATCTAGACCTATTGCAAAAAATCATAACAGCCAATTGGTGTCACGCTTGCAGCAGACTCTTAGCTCTATTCTAGATTGACTTGTGCACAGGGCACTCCTCTGTTAGCCCATCAAACTTTGACAAATGGTACTGGAGTTCTCAACTTCAAACTGTAGCGTGAATACCAAGTCTTGCAGCCCAAAAACATAGGCAAACCCATGAGCCAAAAGAATGTGTTACAACGTAAACTGAGAATAATAGCTACACGCAATGAATTTAAGAGAAAGATTTACACAAATTAGTTCTTGAAACTCGAGTTCGGTCGTCCTTTAAAAGTCTTGAATTTTTTTTCTTTCCATAAGCAGTAGGAGACAACACAACCTGCTGAATGTCATGGTCTGTTCTTGTGTTATTCACCGGCAGAAAGTCTCAAGGATCCAGATGAAACTATAGGAGTCCTTAATCCTATGCTTTCACTATACGCAGTGAATTTATAGTGAAAGCATAGGATTAAAATCTGAGGGCTTTCCTTAAAAATATATCCATAAAAAAGGATAACAATAAAGTACCAAAGGAACTTGTATAGTCCATTCCCATTAAAATGCAACACTGAATAACACGTACATCTCAATAAAACATCAAATGAATAATGTACATGGGTCGAAAAACACATTATATCTACTTTTCGTATGCATACCTTAATAACGAGTATTGTCGAACACTAAAGGGTCATGCAAGAAAAGCTCTCGGCCATTCATTGGCACCGTTCCAGATAATATATCTTCTGCACGTTTTCTAGCTTCCTCAGCTTTTCTAGCAGAAGCATCTGCATCCTGTCCAACCAAACAAACGTATAACAAATAACGAATGCCTAAATAAAAATATAAGATAAGAGTCCAATATTAATTACGAAATTTGATAAGTAGTTAAGAGCAAATAATTTAATTTAAAAGACGAAACTACATAACCCTAGAAAAACAATGAGAAATTACAGAGAACCTTGTTGCGCTTCCAAGAGAGGAATTGAGCTGGGGTCATGGGCTGGGTGCTGGACCTTGGTTGTTGCTCTAGTTCAATTCCTTTCTGCTCCACTTCTTCTTCAGCACCCATCTCTTTTCCTCTGTTTCTTTTTTTGTGATTCCTTCCAAGCTTTGCGATTCGACTGCTTGTATTCTTCATTAGTTCAAAATCTCGATAATTGCAAATCCTTGAAATCTCAACATATATCGCGAAACATTCAGTAGGCAAAGGCCAAAGGGAGAACTGATGCCAGGGAAATCTTGACTGATAAAATGCCGACACATGACATTCGCTAGTGATGCCTATCGTGGGATTATTAATAAGTAGGGCAGGGTTCGGATCGGGTTTGGGTCGGATATGGCTATATCCGAATCCGAATCCGAATCCGAATAGTTTCATAATATCCAAATCCGATTATATCCGAAATTTAATATTCGAATCCGACCCGAACCCGACCGAATCCGACTAACCCGATCGGATAATACTAAAAATTAAAAAAAAACCCAAAAAATATATCCGAATCCGAACCCGAATCCAACAGACCCAACCCCGACCCCAACCCCGACTCGAATAAATAAACGGATATAAAAATCGATCAGAACCCAAACTATTCGGATTCGGGTCAAACCCGACCTGATTCCCTACCCTATTAATAAGTCTATTTGATGCCCATAAAGAATTTGCACATAGTAAGCAAAGTAAAATTTCAGCTTGTGGATATATCACCTCAGTAATACCATCTTCCAATTGTATATACCTTTAGAAGAATAGATGCTATTTGCTTTGCAGCAAGGAAAATCAAATGTCGATAGGGAAGAGGAGTAACCGAAACCCAAGAAGACATTTATGGCTCGCTTATTTCATTCACCAGATGGGTTAGAGACACCCCTACGGATCAGTATGATTTTTTGAACTTTCTCATGTAGTTTCAAGTACATGGACTCCCAGTGGAGCGTAGAAATAAGGAGGATGTTACTGATATTGGCAACAGCGTGGCAAAGGTTGTCGACACTGATGTAAGAGGGGGAATGGAATCAAGTAGTCCGTATGCTCGGTGTAAAGGTATCTTTAATATCTGAAAACCTCTTACTAAGGAGATTAACCTAGAGCTGTCCACCGGAAAGGTATGTAAAATTTATTTTAAATATGAAAACCTGCCTATTTTTTGTCACCATTGTGGCTTGATAGGGCATGAGCATAAAGTGAGCATAAAGGAAAGCAATCGATGGATTGGATCAGCCTGGGGCAGTGGGGGATTGAGCTCGGGCCGGGCCTGATGAAAGCACTACGACGAGACTCGTTCTCGGGTAACCAAGCCGGGCGTCAAGAACTAAGGTGATTTCGAAGTGAAAACACATTGTATCCCTCGCTCACTTCCTCTCAATGTATTTCTTCTTTCGCCTTTTGGGGCTATGGAAGGTACTTGCCTTGCCCAAAGCTACCAAAGAAACTGAACCCTTGAAAGAACATGGATTTCATCCAAGGTGCCAAAGACAAGAAGAGATTTTTTTTACTAGAACTAGTCATGCGTCGCTAGCCTTAAAAAAGAATGTGATAGGTTTCACGGTTCGGGAGATGCAATAGAGCGAAGTTTCAGCAGCTTGATCTAGTTTCATCATTAAGCTCTAGTTGAAGCAGATTCGTTGATGAAGCGAAGAACCAAAGCAAGGAAGGCAGTCCTTGGCTTTACGAAATGGCCCCATATCCCTACTAGTCGAGATATACACGGCTTACATCACAAGATAGACACAGTTGCAACAAACTGCGTGTTTCACATCCTGATATAGACACAGCTTGCAACAAACCGTGGTCTCCGAACATAACACACCCTCCATAACATAACACCCTCCACACGGTTGCAACAAACCATTTTCTTTTTCATTATAGCAGCGAGAACCTTCGTTTGTTTTACTTTTAAAGCGGGTTCTAATAAGAACTTCTACTACAATTGTGATTGACGATAGACTTCGCACAATTTACACCCAAAAGTATATCATCCATCTTTATCGTAGGGGATTGTTCATCTTTGTCTAGAACCTAGGAGGTCATGGTTCAAGTCGAGTCTCTATATGCTAGTGGTTGCTAGTTCCTATGGACTTACAAATTCTCATTAGGAGTTACAAACTTTTCAAGCACTTGTTAGAATGTGCAATCTATACTCTTCGGTCTTGATTATCCATCACAAATACTCTTCACAATCGGTCCTAAGGAATGGTACCGTAAGTATCACCGGATACTTCACAATCTAAGGAATCGCACAATACTTCACAATCACCCACTATCACCGACAAATACACCACCCCAAGTGAACACCGGTACCGTGTAGTATAGACACACCGCATGGTTGTCATTTTTATATGAATCAACTAGTATCAATAATAGAAAATCCAATTTAAGATGCATCTTGAAGAAAATACTCATATCGACTAAGGAAGGGGCACCTCTCGCCATTATAAGAAAATACTCATAATCCAATTCAAGGCCAATAGCGTAAAGGCAAGTATGGCAATTCATATCAATAGTAGGGGAATGAGAGACAAAGACCAACACTAAATCGATATATGCCCGTAAATGCTTAATCTTTTTAAAAAGTACAAGGTATCAATGTTCTATACTATTCTAAAAGTTGGCTACTATTTAGGAAAACCTCCTTAACTAGCGACTGCTTTTAGAGAGGAAGTAGTAGCTGCTATCTAGCAAAGCGTCTAGACTCGTGAGACTCGCCCCTGACTATGACTAAAGAGACTACCAAATTACTACCCACACCCACACCCGAGAGAAAATCCAAAGATAAAGTAATAGCACATGGGCGAGGTTTTAGGGATGAAGGCGATAGGGAAGTATCGGAAGGTAGAATGCTTGTTAACCGAGAAATGAATACAATTATCCAAAACCAATCAAACTAACAAAAATAAGTTATCCTAACCTGAAATTTTGGTGTCACCTTGACTTCACAAATCTTTCCCAATCTTCCTGTCTAATATTTTTCTCGTGTTTTTTAAAGCTTCAAAAGCATTTCAGGTTGGTCTTTGTAGGGAGTGATATAGTACCTAGTCAACCGACTCTTGAATTCTTTCCATTTCTCACCAATATCCGAGACAACACCCTTCTTTTAGCCTTACATCAAAATTGAATTTGGCCTATAAAATAAGAATAAGCTGTAAAGTTACAATAAACTAAGACTAATTAGACAATTAATATTACAACCGAGCTATTTACCTTTATACTATCCCATAACAAGTCTCTCTCTTCATCTCCGACAAACATGCCAATTTTCATAATCAACAATAGAGATTCGGGACTCAGCTAACAAACCCGAAGTAGCTTCCCAAATCCTTTCCGCCTTCCCCATATCGTTGACCATCTTCATTGTATTGAACATTTAATAGTTCACCTCTCTCATTTTGTTATCTTTTGCATTGAACTGCTCCTCTTCCTGTCCTTTCTACACTTGAAGCTTGTGTATTGTTAACTTCCATTGGTGTATCGGAAGTCTCGTCAACTCCCATATCTGAATCGAATCGAATTCTCTCTCCCGGATCCATCACCGATTTCCTATATACCAAGTATAGACATGAAGACTTGAACCAATAACAACATATGAAATAAGCTAGGTATCAATAACTTGGACAATAATAATTAAACAATAATAAGACAAATGATCATCCATAACATGAATTAAAGTATTAAGGCAAATATAAATATCAAAGTAGGTACGAATTCACATTTAATAACAATATTCAATAGTCAAATAATAAAGGAACAAACTTGTTCAAACATCTCCATAGAAAGGAAAAAATCATAACATGCTCTAACTTAATCGTTTGAGGTAGGGTTGACATAAGTCCCCTCACAATCTACACGCGCATAAGATGATACTGATGCACCTGAACTAAGGGAGTCAACATCTGGAAATACTTTACTACTTGTATGATCTAGCTCATCCTCATTCCCTTCCTCAAGGTAGTCTCTTTCAGGAGTCCTCAAAGCTATTGACCATTTTAGATTGAGTTGGTCAGGTACATAAAAGACTTGCTTGGCCTGAGAGGCCATCACAAAAGGGTCTTCCTTATGTCCAATTCTACCAAGGTCAACAGAAGTGAAACCCAAATCGTCTACTTTGATGCCATTTCTATTGTCAACCCAAATACACTTAAATCTTTGGGACTTTGAGTACCGGATAGTCGAAAGCGACCATATCTCGGTTATAACACCGTAGTAACCCATTTCTGAAACAACGGGGTTCTTATCCTTTGCACTAGAAATTTGCACTGTTGTCACCATTAAACCTACACCACTGTTTTGGTTTACTAGTGAAGCTTCATGATCCTTCGAATGAAAATGGTATCCACCAATAACATAGCCTGAACACTTTAGAACGTCTCGACGAGGTCCTTGAGCTATAACTTTCAGGGTGTTTGAAAGTTTGCTACTGGTAGCTGCTGCCTCCTCATTAACCTGATTATCCAAGTTATCCAAGAATCTTAGTCGAATTTAGCAAAGTTGTATTAGATGTAAAATAATTTTAGATAATCTTACCCTTTTGACTAATCCAATAAAATGAATGTGCGAGTGTGCTCATCTTGATACCATTTAGCTGACTTTACGAGGATAAGTAAGCTTTAGGTGTTCCATATGCTTCCTATCAAGTTAGGAAAAAGCTTGGTCACCATTATCTGTCTAGGTGAAATAAGGAAAAACAAAATTCTATACTAACGACTTTCGATATAAGGTTGAGCGTCATTAGTGTTTTGCAAAACACATTGATGAGCTTGCTCCCAAGTCTTCTCGTCGACTTCAACAACATTCATACCACCAAGAGGCTTTCCATTAGAAATTGTATTTTCTTTCTCCGTATCATTAGTATCCATGTTTCTAACTGATGGGACTCCCACTGCATTCACTCCAAATAAATACTCGCTAAGAAACTCAATAGCTTCTTCAAGGATATAATTTTCAGCAATGCATCCTTCTGGTCGATTTCGATTCCGCACGTAACCCTTTAGTATTTTCATGAACCTAATATTCAAAAAGTGACAAAAGAAGATAAAATACAAATAAACAAACAATCAAATTGATGAAGCTTTTACTTGAATTATTGAAAGTAGTTAATTCAATTTTACGTGTACTTGCCTCTCAAATGGATACATCCAACGAAAGAATCTTGGCCCACAAAGCTCAACCTCCCTTATAAGATGAACAGATAGATGCACCATGCTGTGTCAGAACGATGGTGAAAAGTACATTTGCAAGATAGACATAAAGTGAGGACCAAATTGTCTTGAATTTCCTTTAATTTGGACACATCCACTACTTTGGTGCAAAGAGAGTTGAAAAAGAAACACAACCGAGTGATGGTATACCTCACGTGCTTTGGCAACACTGATCGTATCGCCACGGGAAGAAGTTTCTGCATCAATATGTGACAGTCATGAGACTTGAGACCATACACTTTTAGATCTTGCATCGACACGCGGTGTCTAAAATGTGAAGAATATCCATCTGGCACTTTGAGTTCACGCAACGTGTTGCATACTGTTTCTTTCTCAGCTCTAGATAACGTATGACATGCTGGTGGAAGATAAGTCCTATTTCCCCTTTTCTCTGGTGCTAGTTCCTTCCTCATGTCCATTTCTAAGAGGTCTAGGCAACTTTTGAGGTCATCTTTTGTCTTGTACTTAATGTTAAGTAGTGTGCCAATGATGCTATCACAAATATTTTTCTCAATATGCATGACATCCAAATTGTGTCGCACAAACAAGAATTCCCAATATTCAAGCTCAAAAAATATGGATCTCTTCTTCCAATAATTACCACTTTCATTCTCATCCCGGTGCTAGGTCGCTTCTCTCGTGTTTGTGACTCTTCATTGGATGCCTTTGACTTCTTTCTTGATCTTTTTGGCTTTGGAATCACCAGCTTTGGTTTCCCCATCTAACCTTCATCCCTTTGAGCTTCTCCGAAATCACCTCTCCGGTTAACGGTCCGGATGTGATCTTAACTCTTGCGACCATTAAATGCCTTCCTTTGCCTTCCGATAACGATGATGATTTTTAGAAGGAACTTTCTATGGGACTGATATATGTTTTTATTCGAAAGTTTCAATCTTGTAGAATCAGTTTTCTCACCGCATATTGGACAAGCAAGATATCCCTTGACACTACACCCAAAATAAATTCCCAAGAGCGGGGAAATCATTGATCGTCCCACGAGAGAACAGCCCTTAATGTAAAAGATTCTTGCTTGTAGGCATCATAAACCTCCACACTAGGATTCCAAAGAGCACTGTAAATCTTCAATTAAAGGTCTAAGGTAAACATCAATATCATTACCAGGTTGTCGGGGACCTGATATCAACATTATCAGCATCAAAAAATTTCTCTTCATACATAACCATGGCGGAAGATTGTAAGTGATCAACATAACCGCCAAAGAACTATGCCTAGAGCTGAGATGACTATGTGGATTGATCCCATCTGTTGAAAGAGCAAGTCACAGATTTCTTGGATCTTCAGCGAACTCTGGCCACCTTTTATCAACCTCTTTCCATGCTTTGGAGAATCTGGCGGATGACGATTTGACCATCAACTTCTACTCTTCTATCTGCATGCCATACCAAATCCTTTGATGTCCGAGCGATTGAAACATCTTTGCAAACCTTTGGGAGAGGCGAAAAGTACCACAAAACTTTCGCGGGTGCTTTACCATTCTTTTCCCCGATATATCTCGGCGTTCCACAAGTTGGACAACTAGTTAAATCCTTGTACTCATCTCCTCTGTAAAGTATGCAATCATTGGGACATGCATGTATTTTTGAACTTCCATTCCAAACGTAGACAAAATATTTCTAGCTTTGGTCATGGATTGTGGCACTTCGTTATTATCCCAAGAACATTTTTCCCAACACCTTCAATAGCTTGGTAAAACTCGTGTCTAACCACCCACTACTGGCTTTCAAGTTGAACAATTCCGCAAGGGATGATAACTTTGTATAGCTTTTGCAACCTTTGTACAAAGGTTTCTCAGCAATTTACAAAGCTTTTCAGGATTCCCCGTGAAACTCTCATATGCATCATTAACCATTCTAACCGTGTCCCCAAAATCACATGGGGTTTCCATATCAAAGTCTTGACATGGAGGTTCATGCGTGTTGACACTTTGGGACTTTCCAACGTGAGGCTTTTCCCCATGCCATATCCACGCTTTTGTAACTTTTTTCAAAACCAACATGAAACAGATGATCCCTAATATCGTCCAAACTCGATGCAAGTGGTTCCCACAATTAAGGCATGGGCATCTTATGAAATTAAGATTGTGCGGGCCTGCATGCTCTCCAAAGACATTTTATAAAATACTTGACCCTTCCTCAGATTCATCGGGCGATCTATCCATAGACATCCAAGGCTTATCCATACTCAATGTCGAAATTCAATACACAAGTACTACATACACATGGAAAAAAAATGTGATTAAGCAAGATAAAATCACACAATTCATAGATTTTGGCTCAATCTGGTGGTTGAAGCAAATAAAACATGCAATATAACCTTGTACTAATCAACCTAAGGTGCCAAAAGTGTAGCGTGGGAATGGACTTAGGCGATGAATGGGGAAATTCCTACTTTCCTTACATGTGCCCGCCCGACCACCTAGATACTTAGTAGAATAAAATGAAATAGCTAAGTGTAGCATTAAGATTAGGGTCTTGATATCGAAATTCCTAGATCATAATATTCATTACCCTAACTTTGCAAAAGACACACACACACACAATCAACAAATTGAAAGCTAGTAATCTTTTACCGTTGAGTGTTTATCTATTTGTCGACTCAAATCACGATCCTGCCGCGTTCTGCCCAATATATCAATCAACAATAAGCAAACTTGCAAACTAATAGTAAAACAACAGGCATAAGAGCTTCTAAAATCAGTTTATGTAATGAGAACAGTCTCCATCTCTTACTCATTCAAATAAACACCTTAAGCCACTAAAATACTCATCGCCACCGCTCGGCGATTACGACTCTTACTTGTCAACTTATCATAATACACCGAAAGGAAAAACTTTTCCAAAGAAGAGTGGGAAACTTTCACAAGAGACTCAACCAGAAAAGCATTGGAAGAGCTGGTCTCTTCTCCGACTTCAACAAATGGGTCAGATGGAATCTTTGAAAGGATCACCCTAGCACCACCCGTAAAACCGGGGTTTTGAAAAACGCTCAAGGTGGCTCCCATGGTTTTTAAGCAGTTAGGTCTCTTTTTGGAAACGCTAAAAAAATGCTTCGAATTGATCTCCAACCTTTCCACTGGATACCTATCCCGATCTTTGATGTCATATTTAAGGTGAGTTCAAATTACGAGAATCGTGCAAAATTTTCAATTTCTTTGTGTAATTTGAGTTCATTGGTTGGGCTGTAGTGTACATGTACACACTCTGATGGATATCTAAGATGTTTCAACCCAAGTGACTGTAACTCCGTGATATCTAGCCTCATTGAACAAATACAGAGTTTCCTTTTACACTAAAATCCCCAAATTTTGCAAAGAAAAATTGCAATTTCTTATTTTTTTTGTGAACCCTATCAACAGCTACCAATGATATAAAGCAAAAACAATTACTTTACAGCCAAAATTGAATTTAAATAGAGCAAAAAAACAATACACGATGAAATAATTTGGGAGAGTCAGAATAAAATCACTACTATTCTCACCGCTTTCTTGGGTGACGATGAGAGACCGATAGAAGTTGAAGAAGAACACTAGTGGACGATAGAAGTTGAAGAAAAAAGAGAGACCGAGAGAAGTTTAGAGAGTCTGAAGTTAGAAGTTTAGAGAGAGTTTTGGAAGTTGAAAAGACTAAGTTTGAGCCTTGAGGCGGTTTTGGCCCTACTTTCTAATATTAATTTTTCATGGGGGTTTTGGTAGACCGACTTTGTCCACGGTATGCTTATTTTTTTGCAGACATTAGCCACCTTTTTTGTTCACATCGTGGGGTATATGAACATCAAAATACAAATTAGGCAATATTGGTTTGTTCCGTGGTATATGACATACTATATACCACTGTTTTACGAGACTAGTGGCTTTTGCTTGTACCGAAATTAGAAAAGTTTTTCTTACCGTGGCATATGCATATTAGCCACTGTTATTAGAGAAACAGTGGTATATGCGCTTTGAACTACCGTGGCTAATGAGCATTTATGTAGTAGTGATGCATCAATTGATAATGTCTTTACTTATGCTTTTGCGTTGATGTACCATTTATGGTGGCACAAAAATGATTGCAGGTTTAGGTTTGTGAAACCTAACCATGATGTTTTTCTTGCCAAGGCTTTAGCTAACTGGCAAGAATGGACTGTTGTGGATAGCCCTATAGCTATCTTATCACATGATAATGAACAAACTGAGAGTGAAGAGGAATGGATTGCCCCTCCATTTGGTTCGTTTAAAGCAAATTATTGTGGTCTTTTTATGAAATCTAAAGGATCAAGTGTCTCTGCAGTGATCATCAGGGATTGGAATGGGGGTTTGTGTGGCTGCAGCTACAGAACACACTCGGGCCTTATCTCGCATCGAAGCCTATCTTCTAGCAGCTGAATTTGCAGTGGACCTGGTTAGAACAAAACAACTGGACAATGCAATGTTTGAAGGAGCAGATAAATAAGCCACCAAGATGCTATCGGAGCTAAGTGGGAGTTTAGATAGAGACTGCAGCGTTGTATTAGAATGGATACAACAGAAGTTAAGTGGGAGGACTGGTTTTTCCTTTTTAGAATCACTTATGTAATAGGGAATGCGTGGGTTATAAATCTGGCACAGCGTGCTAGATCTTATGGTCCACATAACTTTTATATTTACTGCCCTGAGGCTATTTACATGCTTTAATAAAATGTTTGCAGGTTTATCCAAAAAAAAAAAAAAAAAACAAACCCCAGGAAGAAAGCACCATCGCCTATGGCCCTATTCCCCTATGGCCCTATTCCCCTATGTCCTCATTCGCTAACTTAATTTGCGAAAAGAGAGAAAGAAAGAGAGAAAACATGTGTACATCAAAATATAGTTTTACATTTACCCATGGAAACATCATCATCTTATTTTCTTCAAAGTGCAAACGCTGATAGGTCAAAACTATGCAGTTTAAGCGTTAATCGGCAGCAGATTGTTCCAAGAACTTATAGCGATTAATCGTATTAATTAGAATTAATCCAAAATTTAGTTTTAGTTTTAGTTTAATGTATATACCATAGTATTATTTGTTTATGACTTAATTCCCCCTCCCCTTTTTATATAAAAAAACAAAGAGATTGGTATGAATCTGTCAAAAATTTACATCAATACCCAACCAATAGAATATTGGGTACACCACAGTTGCACTATATCAAAGTTCATTAGCTCTTACGTTGGGCATGTCACAAACCCATCGTCATCAGACTATCAAACTATCAAACAAAAAAGCCATAGACGTCAACATCAAATAAAGATTTGATTTTCAAAAAAGAACTTTTCCTCTCTCTCGCCTTGAATTGAGTTTGAAAATAGCAATCTTTCTCAATAACTCTTTCAATCTTTTTTGTAAGAGGAAAAAATAGGGGTGAAGTAGTGGAAAATTTTCTTATTTTAGTTTCAGCATTCAGTGAGGGGAGAAATATGGAACGGAAAAATATGAAACGTTGGCAAACAAGAATTTGTAACTAAAGCTGCTAAGCGGCGCTCTTTTCAAACCGACTAATCGGAAATCGTCCTACTAATCGGAATAAATCGTCCGATTTTTCGACTCCGCTCATACTTCTATTTTTTTTAGCATATCGGATCGGTTAGTTAGCGCATAGCGCTTACTCGTTGATTAATTAGCGATTAAGCAGCGCTTAAACTGCACAGGGTCAAAACGGATTCAACAATCCCTCAGAGAACTCTGATATTTCTCTTGGATTTTAGTTCCTAAACATCTTGTAAAACAACTACAGCGGTTACGGATCTTCTCAGTAGAGGTGTCTCCCCATTTCCTTTTTTGCTAAAAGGGTAACTGATTGATATAGGAAATCAAGGTGTCCGCCCAGATCCACCTTGTAGTATCAATATAGAAGTAACTGAGGACCTAGAAGATCAGAAGCAACAGAGGACTGAGTGCAAGACAAATCAATAACTTTGAATTACGCTGAAGTGCTGAACTTTGTAACTAACAGAAGAAGATATAGAGGGTTTGTCTGCCAATGTCTTTGATTTGATTATATTGTTAATAAAAACAAACCTTGGTCTCTGAGAGCACGCACAAAACTTCCACACACACATACTACTGTAATGTTTTGATCCTATGGCGAAGGTGGAGTTTGCTCGTATCTTGCTAAACATTTCCTTTTAATATCTAGAATCACAAAGGAAAAGAGCCATTAAGTTGGTAGATGACAATTAATTAAGGGTTAATCAATATTACCTCCCACTAGATGAGCCAATTAGGATTCTCTCCACTAGATGGGAAATTATCTCCCCTAATTACACAAAAAAAAAAAATCAAATTGGGTTGACCGATTTTTTTTTTTGGTGTATTTGGGGGAGAGATCCTAATTTCCCATCTAGTGGGGGAAATCCTAATTGGCTCATCTAGCGGGGGGTAACACTAGTTCACCCATTAATTAATGGGATTTCAAGTCCATTAAAATATCATTCCAAGGAAGACCCTCTACCAACATAGAACACCCCTTTAAAATCATAAATCAGCTAACGCAAGGTCTTATTTTCACAAGACAAAATTACAAAACACATACACATATAACCTCATTCTAAACAGAATTCAGCAAGACTCTTCGAACTAATACCTAAGTCTCCTTGAACTATAAATTTTCATAGCTTAATGTTTCATACCTTTGATGTTATAACTTAACAGAACCATATGCTTTGGATAATTACTTCCAATCATCAACAACATTTACACACAATGGCATGCAAATTTTGAATCAAAGAACAAGATTACTACGTTAAGAAATCCACAGCCAAAGGCGCACAAGCTGTACTGAAAAGCCATATAACTACATATGAAACAAAAGAACAAATACTTCTACAAAGGTTCAAAATGAATAACTACAGAGGAGACTAGTAGGATCTTCACATGTAGATATTTTCACTTGGAGGGTAAAATTTACCATCTAACGATTCCCTTGCATGGATGCATACCAGATAGGCTCCTCCCAAACACTTGCAGAGTCATCCAGAAATATTGTCTCAATAGTACCATCCTCTAAATTGTATATGTGCAGATCGTAACCACCACGATTCTCAACTACATAGATGCAATTCCTAACGCAGCTTGGAAAATCAGAAGTAGAAAGAGAAAACGAGTAATTAAACCCCAGGAAAATGGCACGATCGCCCAAGTCATTAACCTCCACCCACTTGCATTCTTCAAAATCTAGCTCCGATACTTTAAAACTTAGTGTTGTCTTCCTCTCATCTCTAATTGCCTTAATCTTCAACAGTTCTCCTGAAGATTCAACTAGATTCAATTCACCACGGCCATAATGATATCCCTCGTCGCATATAAGCATTTTTGTAACAGGTGTCGGACCTTCAAGACCCTCAACTACAAACAAACTCCCATCAAATATAACAGTATATAACTTGCCTCTACAATAAGTAACATCAATATATCCAGTTATTCCAAGCTTTTTGCTATCACTATTTCTAACGTAATTCCATTCATCATCCTTTTCAGGCATACAAAAAAACAACCTAGTATACACAATACAAACCACGACCTCAACATGTTGAGGAGTCGAAATTATAATTGCTTTCTGAATATAAGTATCGCGAATAAGAGTTGCGTCTTCCCATGTAGTCATCTTTAAATAGTGAACCAAATATTGGAGCGTACTACGATTCATTCGAAATACTTCAGAATATCAATTACTTTCTTGTAAAGGGATGAAGTAATTGAATATCCCCATTTTCATGTATAGTCATTAACCAGCCATTAGACGCACCACAAATTCTACGGTCAATAATTTCTGGTAAGTTTACCTTGTAATATTTGTTATCTAAGATACTGTAAAAAGGAGGTGAGTTAATCCAAATACTAGCCTTTTTGGGTATGCTGTTTTTGAAAGGGACTATTAGCCAGGGGAGACGACCTTTGTGACGTACTGGTGTAGAACGTGATTTCCATGTGGTGCAGACGTAACCGAACCGGATTAAATCAGGGAGGGCTAAGCAAGCCGTGATTTGGTCTGTTAGTTCTGGTGGAAGTTGAGACCAATCACTAGACATTGTTTCTATGATCAGAAGATGGTTTCAACTTTCAAGAAACAAAATTAGGTGCACTTTTGGAAACCCTACAAAGTCTGTCAAACGGTCAAAGTGCATAGTTTGGAAAGGTTTTGTAAACCGATGCGTCGACGGTTACAACTTACAACTGGGATTGGGTCATGGGCTTGAGGCATGGGCTCGGCTATTTACAGCTTCTATATATGTAACCCACAAAAAAAACTAAACTCGCCTTGATTGATGCCTTCATGTGGTGGCTGCTAGTGATTCCCTAGTAGACTGAACAAGCCTAAAAGGTCAAATCAGTACCCATTTTATTTTCGAAAAACTGAAGAAAGAGATCAAATTTATTAACACCATTAAAATTTTATAAACCGCCTAAAAGAGGAGAAGAATACGAAGATTGAAATAGAAATATGAACTCTCTAGAAGTATATCCAAAGTAAAAGAGACTGGATCATATTTCTTTCAGGATTACTCGTTATCAATCAAATTTGGTTGAATATGGGCATAGTTTTAATCTTTTTGAATCCAAAATTAGCATTGAAGGAACAAAACTAGTTTACCTATAAATTGTAGATTTGAGTTAATTTGTGGAAACCCAATACCTCCGTATGGTTCTATTGAGGGAACTAATAATAATCAGTCAGCCGACAGTAGCAACTAGCAAGGAACTGCCCAGTGCCTACTACCAAACGTTCATTCCCTAGCAACAATTAACTGGCCAATATTATTGAGTCTCCTAACTAACCCCACTAATATTAACTACTTAATATAATGCATAATAGCAGATACTAACTAACTCGAATCAAATCCAATTTATTCCTTGTTGTCAAGGAATAGATAGTCAATTATAACGAGGATCCTAGTAGTATCAATTAAGAGCCTAGACCAAAATGAATTAGGTGATTATATGAACTCTGTAACTTATGCTAGATGATATCCTTTGAATGCTCCACCTTGTATATGTACATTTAATAAAAAGAACTTTATGTAACTCACACACAAAGCACTTTTTGAAAGAGGCTAGCGTTCAAATTTATTATTCCAAATCCTAGCAACTTTGAAGCCTTTATGCACTAATTCTAAAACCTATGCAGCCAAAGATACAATCTATATGAGAACCCTAGCATTCAAATATACGTTTTGGGTAATGAATTTCAATCATCAACAAAATATACTGGCGTTGAATTCGAATCAAAGAACAGCACTACTGACTTTATGAAATCCACAATCAAAGCTGCAAATGCTGTATTGAAATGTACTGCAAATGCAAACAAAATAAATTACAAGAAGAAATAGTTCCACTAAAGTTCACAAACCTTTAACTACAGAGGAGCCTAGTGAGATTTTCATTTGTAGATATTCTTTTCTAATATATCCACAAACTTTAAACTGCCACATTTACAATCTAATGATGCCCTTGCATGGATGCATACCGAGAACTCGATGTATACCAGATAGGACCCCGTTGAATCACTGTTGAATCATCTAGATATATTGTCTTCATAGTACCATCCTCTAAATTGTATATACATATATCGTAACCCCGTCGATTTTCTACTAAAGATTGCTCTGTAAAGTAGATACAATTCCTAGTGCAGCCAGGGAAATCGGATGCAGATAGAGAATACGAGTAACTGACCCCCACGAAAATAGCACGATCGCCTAAGCTTTTAACCTCCACCCACTTACATTCTTCAAAATTTAACTTCCGAATTTTGAAGACGATTGTCTTGGACTCGTCATCCTGAATTCTAATAATCCTCAACAAGTCACCTGAAGATTCAACTAGATACAATTTATCATATCCATAATTCACCATTCTATTCTCTGATATAAGCAATTTCGTAACAGGTGACTCACCTTCAAGACCCTCAACTACATATAAACTACCATCAAATAAAACAGCATAAAATTTTCCTTCACAATAAACAACATCATTATATCCAAACATTTCCCTTTCCCCGTTTTCTATGTTTTTCCATTCATAATCAATTTCAGGCCTACAAACAATCAACTCATCATTAATATTACTAACCATAACAAGTGGAACCGGAGTTGCAGATATGATGGCTTTTGCGATATAAGTATCACGAATAAGACATGAATCTTCCCACGCAGTACGTCCTAAATACTTTGCTTTATATTGGAGCTTGCCGTTCAAGAGTTTCATTCCATTTATTCCTGGCATATCTAGTAACGAGGGAAGATCAATAACTTTTCTTGAAAAAGGATGAAGTAATTGAATATCTGAATTTTCATGGACAGTCATTAACCAACCATTAGAAGACCCGCAAATTCTACGGTCAATAATTTCTGGTAAGTCTAAATTGTAAAAAATGTTATCTAACACGCTGTAAAACGGAAGAGAATCAATCCAAGTACTACTGTTTTCGGGTAAGTTATTTTTGAAGGGTGCTATAAGCCAAGGTAGACGGCCTTTGTGACGTGATGGTGTAGAGACAGACTGCCATGACCTGCAAACGTAACCGAAACGTATTAAATCTGGGAGAGTTAGGAGGTCCATGATTTGGTTTAATAGGTCTAGTGGAAGTTGAGACCAATCATTAGACATTGTTTCTTTGAATGATTAAAGGTTGAGCGAACTCTTTGAAAAACTTGGAAACCCTAGAAAGAGAAATTTGGAAATTTATACAAAGAGATACCATCCACGGTTTCAACTGGGATTGGGCTCTGGCCTATGGGGCGTGGACTCGGCTATTTTTACCCACAGATTATTGGGCTTTCCGCTCTTTATTATGTTGACACAAGTATGCAAACTGAGCAATACATTAGTTGTTCAGTCTTCAAACTGGTCTTTCAAGATCAATAGTAATTTCAGTGAGGGAGGTACTTCTCAATTAGATAAATAGAGAGATTAAAATTTGCCTGTTCGATGGTGAGAGTTAGTTCCGGAAAACCTGGCTATCATATAGTGTAGAGATGGTGCCAATTCCGAATAGTGATCACGTTTTTGAAGTTTGTATTCTGTGTCTTTGTGACACCCGAATTTTGTTTCTCAGAAATGTCCCACACACTGACACACACAGAATATAAGTCTCTGTTCCAAAAATTTATGTTTTGCGGCCTTGAATTTTTAAAATGCAAACGATAATCTGCTCTAAGAATGTCCTTGAATTTTTCTAGCAGTATTGTCTCAATAGTACCATATTCCAAATTGTACATCAAACATAGCCTAAGTTTTTAACCTCCACCCAATTACATTTTTCAAAATCTAGCTTCATAACTCTGAAGCTAATTGCAGGATTGGAGATTGATTTATCAACGTTAGGAACACCAGAAAAGTTTTAGAACCCTAGAAAACAGTAACAATGTAGGACAATTGTTATGGGAATATATGCGAAATTATACAATAGCGTTCACGGTTGGAACCAGGCTTGGTTTATGGAATTATGGACTCGGCGCACTGTTCGCAGCCACATTGGCTCCTTTGCACATGGTTCATTTTGAAATCTATCATTTGGCTTTTGTCCACGAAGTTGTGCCCTGTTGCCGAGTTTTTGTTGTTCATATTGTGGTTGCAGACGCCACACGGCACACTCTATCGTTCTTACCTGTAAATTTCTTTCTGAACATTGAATTTGAAAATGATTGTAACACTGATCTTGTTTCTCATTTATACGTTTGTTTTTACAAAAAATTATAGAGAAACAGGGATACTCCCTTTTCAAACTTAAAATTTGCAAAGAGATTAAAATCCTCTGTTCTCAAAATTATAAGTTACTTCGAAGTGCACACAATAATCTTGTCTATAATAGCTTGGAGTTTCATTTGTGTTGAGTAGAAACTGTTAATCAGCTATCAAGTATCAACGTCCGGAGGCTTCAGTCATTGATATAGTAGCGTTGGAAGTTGACGAGCCTGTTGAGGTTGATTTGTCACCGCGAACTCTCTTAGTTGCATCTATGAAGGTGGGTCTAGTTGGAGTGTCCGTTGCATATCCTTTGCTCAATAGTAACACAACAACTTCAGACATTGTAGGCCTAGAAACAACTGAGGATTGAGTGCACAACAGAGCAATCTCTATAACTTTCTTTACTTGTTCTACCTCATATTCCTCGGAGTCTAAGCTTTCATCTACCAAGTCCATTAACATGCCATCCTCGTATAGTTTCCATGCCTGTTCATACATTGATTAAAATATTAATTAGGAAAGAGAGAAAAATAAGCCTCTATCTACTGATCCTAAAAGGAACAAGTGGAACAAGGAGAATTACCCATTCAAGAAGGTACTGTGTAATAGGTTCAAGCTTCACGTCATTACTCTTCCGGCCACTTACTATCTCTAGGACAACCACACCATAGCTGTAGGTGTCAACCTTGGTAGATAATTGCCCATGGATGGCATATTCAGGTGCTGTATAACCCCTGGTGCACAAAAAACACGTGCTTCAGGTGAAAATTAAGTTAACGTGCGTACTAAAACTTCATACATGTGCACCAATGTCATTTAGTTGGTGGCACATATTAGATATGATTAAGGGTAGGCATTTTTCTGTCGGTTTAAGATAAATGGAGATATGGGTACTCTGTGCTTATGCATTGACTTACTGACTTACAAGGTTCCTGCAAATCGGGTGCTTATATGACTTTGATCCTCGGGAAGAAGCCTTGCCAAACCAAAATCTGCAATCCTTGGTTGAAAATCATCATCGAGCAGTATGTTGCTGGACTTAATATCTCGATGTATAATACATACATGGAATTCCTCGTGTAGATAGGCAAGACCCCGAGCTGTGCCAACAATTATATCAAACCGTTGCTTCCAGTTAAGAGTCCCATGCCTGTCGCCTATTAACCACAGAATACGAGTTGTTAACAATACATCAGTGGAGAAAAAATATCAAACTCTCAAAACTATCACTCTTCATTGAACAAAGAAGAATAATAGTAGTATTTGACGCTTGACGATCAAAGAAATAATATGGATATATAAGAAGGATGTATATACCAAATAAGAATTTGTCGAGGCTTTTATTAGCCATGTATTCATATACAAGAAGTAATTCTTGGCGTTTGTTACAGCACCCAAGAAGGCGGATAAGGTTCCGATGATGAACATTGCTGATTAGCTTCACTTCACTCTCAAAATCGGCCTTTGCTCTAACAGATTGCCCAATTGCAAGTTTCTTGACTGCAACAATTTTTCCATTTTTCAGAGTTCCCTGCCATTGATTAAAAAGAACAAAAATTCTTTCAGGAAGTCGCATCACAAAAGGTTGATTCTCAACTTATTCTGTCTAGTTTGTTCTAGTGACTTGTTTTTTACGCATTGACAGTTCTTCAAGATAAAGATTGTTGATGCAACACTTACCTTGTATACATCTCCAAAACCGCCTTCTCCCAGCTTGTTTTGTTCATTGAAGTTTTTGGTTGCAGATATAAGATCTTTGTACTTGAAATTTACTGGACCTCTTAGCTCTGTTGCTCCTAGTATATCTCCTGTCGAATGCAAAACTCTATCAAGTCAATAAATTGTGAAGAGATAATTGAAGTATTGAAACATTTGTGTTTCCTTAAAGGAAGAACAGAAATGAATAAACAAAGTCATCTTAAGTTCTGATTGCAATGTGACCAATTTACTATTGCTAAAACTCGACTAGACACAAAAGGAAATAGACCTATTGGCTCAATAACCAGTACTCCAGTAGTCTTTAGTCTTTACCTCTACGCTCTCTCATAGGCTTTCTTCTGAACCATATTATGAATCCAACGGCAAACAAAAGAAGGGCGATGACACCTCCTACCACACCCCAAATAATAGCTTTCTTGTTGTTTGATCCTCCTGCAAAGAGTACATTTCAATCAATATAACCACTCTTAAAGAACAACTGTGAAATCGCTTTTTTTTTTGGGGGGGATTAATATATACGAAATTCAGAGTAACCAAAACATTATGCCAAAAAGTTCAGAGAAAATGCACAGGTTTAAAATGGTACATTAAAACAACCCTCACCTTTTCCTAGAAATGACGTAAGATCAGTTGTTTGATTGCTACTAAAGAAAGCCCTATCCGAGTATCTTAGAAAACATCCAGCATCAACAGCCCTTCCCTCAGAATCTGGAGGACAACTCTCTATATTGGTATATGCAACTTTTAAGCAATCCGTACATCCGGTCTGACTTACTGTCCTTGCACATTGAGCAATCGCGTACACATCAGTACCACCCCCAGTTACATTAGATGCCGCGAAAAATCCATTTATTCTTGGTGTTGCAGCAACAAGATCCGATAGCAACTTGCCTACATTTGCACCAAAATTGTTTCCCTGAGATACGGTCCTATTGCCACAGATGCCAACATTGCCTGGGAGAGTTGTTTGATCAAAGAAGTCATTGCTCTCATACCTTCAGCCAAAGTAAAACGCCTTGTAAACTTTACAATAGAAATTTATTTTACAAACACAGGTAACTCTGCGGTTGGTCCAATGGTTACCAATAGGCGAGACTCGTAGTCAAAATCGAGTTCAAAGTGGTTCAAAACGTCGAAGTCCCAGAAAATTTCAGTCTAGAATAACTCCATATCAATAATTGGTTGGTTTTGACCTATTCACCGAATTCTACAATTGGAAGGCATCAAAGTCAATGGTTTCTGAAAAATATTTTTATTTGCAACATGCCACATATTATCATAATTATCAACTTATTAGCCATCGTTTTGATAAAAAGAAAGTTCAAGACTTCAAGTTGGCCTAAATTTTTGTCTTTACTAACGGATTTTTCTTACCAAGTTATCACCATGACGCTAACAGCTATTGTTCACAGTACAAAAGGCTGTTTCAGGGAAAATACTGGTATCTTAGAGTTATTGAGTACCCGCTCAGAGCACAACTGCGCAGACTCCTAGCTGAGTTGGTCAAAGTGCACCACACTCTTAAAAAGGTCTCAAGTTTATGTGTCCTTAGGGAGCCCTGCTTATAGGGGGCTGCTCGTTTTGCAATACTGGTGTTGCTGCCTAGCCTCCAAGCTATAGGGTCACGAGTGACTTGGAGACCGAAGAAAATAATAACTTAATAAGCCTTCCGTGTGAATACAAGGTCTTAATTTTGGAATCTGAAGATGAAATCATATAGCAGCCAAGCGCTTGTCCTTTTGTGCTGACTATATGATAGAGTTGTTTTTTCGATACCATGATAGAGTAGTTGTTCACTTGTTCGCTCCATTATTAAAAGGATTTTATAGGTTCTTTATGAAAAAAAAAACAGTGAGGCTGTAAGGCTGTAACAGAAATTATTAAAAAATCAGGGTACCAGATTTCAAATTCTTCATGATTATTTGGAAAGGCCATTCTAATGCAATATTGTGTGTCAAAAAAAAAAAAAAAAAAAAAAAAAAAACTTGTGATCGTAATAGTCTGATGAAATAACCGATTGCACAATAACATTACTGAGTAGTGTACCTACTAGTAAATAGTGTACTTTAAATCTTTAGCTTACTGTAGTTCACTTCCGCCAAATAAAATGGTTGTGGAACCAATCCACTTCACCAAGTAAAATCATTGTAAAGAATTTCGAAACTCAAAATTTTGACAAGTCTTAACTCTGAGAAGTTTTAAAACTTCTTTGGCACTTTTCATATTATCTGGTAAGTTGACCAACTAATGAAATTTCGGCAAAAAAAGTCTCTACGGTAAAGAAAGACAACTTAACTAGTATTGAACATTGTGCCAGTGAAAAACAATTGTGCTATCTATCCAAGTCTGCGGAGTAAAATAGTAATTACCTTAAGAAACAACCATCGTAAATAACCCGAGCCCCATTGGCCAAAGAGCAATTTCGAATTTGAGTTTCTGCTGCAGCATAGCACTCAAGACAATCAGACCTGTTAAGATAATTTCTGCACTGGACCATAGCATACACTGGGTCAGCTCCTCTAGCTGCCTGAGCTGTAGCGAATCTGTTACTGTCATTCGAAAGTTGTGATCTGAGACCTGAAAATGTCGCATTTAAATTTGCCATGAACGAAGATGGACTTGTCACATTATATTGGCTGCACCCTCTATTCAATAGGTTTGTCTGAGGATCAGACTTAACCGCGGCGAATGAAAATGCCAAGATTGAGAAAGCAATTATCCAGAAAGAACTCATCGTGAAATGACAATTCACCAATGATCTAAATTGAAAGGAAGAAGAAGAAGAAGAAGTTGATAACATAATGCACCAGCTGCAATAAATATATAGGGAGAATTCCAAAGGTCAACATGTGTCGTTGCTTCATTTGGATAAAATAAAGCATGAATCCCCATCATGACTTGGTGTGGAATATGGTGTAATATTTGATGGAATTATATAGGAGTTAATTGTGTACATCAGGGTCCCATTTCCATTACTTAAAATAATAGAGTTGATTTTCTATCGGTCTTTTCACAAGACTAAAACGAAACTTAGCGGGAAGAGGGAAGAGGGAAGAGGGAACTCCAGCGTAGAATTATAGTGTGCCAACTTATTATCTAGAAATCTAGAATTCATACTGGGTTAACGATTTTCTTTGTAGGTAGCTTGAATGTTGTTTGACATAAACTAACTCTCACAGATTTACTCTTAATTTGCGTTGTGGCTAAAAAAATACTATACAACAGAAGCGAACAACCAATATCAAATGTGATAAAAATAATAATCCACAACTACAGTGTATGAAATCAACTAAATAACTCCTAAACAAATAGTAAATAATATAAACTACTCACCAATTCAAACAAACAACCAAGAGAAGAGAGACAAAAATTTACGTGGTTTAGCTTGCGCCTAATCCACAACCAAATAGAGAAATTTTCAATAGAGAGAATATTCAAAAAAGTACAATAAACTCTCACCTTGAGTCCAAAGAATCTCCAAAATTTTCCAAGAAGAAACTCACAAATCTCCCTTTTTCTCTCCTCACAACAATGTTCTCTCAACTCTACAACTTTCAATGGTGTAGACAACTACCAAAGAGTTTGGACATAAACAAATAAAGAGAAGACTCAAGTCTTTCTTTTTTCAAAGCTCTCTCAAGAGAGGCACTAAATCCCAAACATTAACAACAAATTTTGTCTCACACTCAATTTATAAACCCTAACTTTGTTTTTATAGTGTAGCTGAAATTTTGGTGGAATATGAAATTTTGATCCATTTCGGCATATCCAACAATTCTCCACCTCGATGAAGAATTTTCCAAATTCAAGCCGACCAACCAATGCACTACACCTAACCAACCAAACAACATCAAAGAGAGAACTAACTAATCCAACCATCAATGTCCCTAAGGAACTAACAATAACTGCACCACGAAGTGGTTGCCTACGTACTCGGTCAAGGGATCAAACCTTCGTAGTTCTTCCATACCCCCAAACAAAGGGTTCAATCAACAAACATGCCCATATCAATTCCCGAAAAGGCGTGCGTCCCTCAAGGGATCACCAACAAAGTTCAACACAAAGGGGTCAAAAATACCACATATCATCTCCACTGAGTATATTGAAGATGTTCCAATACCATCTCCACTGAGTATATTGAAGATGTTCCAATACCATCTCCTAGAGTAGGAGATGTTCCAACACCCCGAAACCTCATATGGCTTCCAACAACAAATGGCTTCACACCTTCACTATGCTCATGGGCTAGAGCATCTACAACTCCAATTGTGAATTCACTTTCATTATCAGTTGTGTACCCATCAACATCACAATGAGTGACATTAATCTCCACCTTTTGAGATATATCTCCAACATTCGAACATACATTCAAATCAAAATGCCCAAAAGAAACAAATTTTTGTTTCTTCCCAAAACCACGTTCTTCCTTTATGGTAGAGTTTTCGACAACCATACAAGTAGAATAATCTCCACCTGCACCAACCACACTTCTATTAAGAAAGTACAAATTCTTTCGCCTTGTCCCTTTCATCATCACACATGCCCCTACAACAACCTTTAGAGCCCCATGTTCAAACACAACTTTCATATCATCTGATTCTAAAGAACCCAAAGTGGTAAGGTTAAATTGTAAATCCGGCACATACCGAACACCAACCAATTCTCTAACTGCTTCATCAAACATCTTCAAACGGATAGTTCCCTTTCTAGTATTTTGCAGATATGGCCATTACCTAACAAAACATCTTCATTATCTAGCTCCTTGAAGCTAGTAAACAAATCCATATTGGGACACATATGTTGAAAACATTCAGAATCAAGAATCCACTCACTCGTGGAACAACCAACTATCGAAGCAGTAAAAGAAAAATCTGAACAGTCATCACTACCTCCATCTTGTACAATATTCACACTTTCAGTATTCGAAGAATCTTGGTCATTCGATTTCAACTTGGGACATTCAAACTTCCAATGTCATTTCTTGTGGCAAAAGGCACATTGGTCTTCATCTAATCGATCACGTCTCACTCTTGTGGCGCACTCTCAACTTCCAAAAACCCATAAATAGTTTAAATATACTGATAATTAAAAACCAATAAATTTTTTAACTTAAATAAAAGTCATCTTCATTACAAAAATTTACAAATAAGATTAGGTTACAAATCTCTTTTCAATAACTCTTTATTTAAATACAACTGAAAATATAAAACAACATTTGTCTCAACTAAAAATCTATATCACCTCAAGGGAAAACAAAACCTATCTTGAAATGCAACGCTAACGCAAACTACAAGCAGCAACCAACCTTTTTCAACACTAAATCTGTCAAGACTTATCAACTATGTTCAATTAATGAACACACCCGATAAGCAAACATGCAAATCGGGTCAGCATTATAAAAATGCTGGTGTGAATAGCTCTAAAATAAAACATATACTTATACATATATATACACAATCTATAAGGCGCTTAGTTCCTCCAATCGAGGCTACTTAACTTCCAACAACTAATACGACATCCTTAAGTACCATAATTAAGGCAGATAGTTCCTCCACTAAGGCGCCTTAGCTTTCCGACAATAATACAAAAGTATTTAGTTCCTCCACGAGGCGTCTTAAGTTCTAACTAAACTAACAACCAGCCAAACATATTCTATACTTACCGATTTCATGCTCAATTACGAGTGGGTTAGCCCCCACTTTTGAATTAGTTTGACCCACCCTTCTCCAAAACCATATACAATCATTTATCTAAAGATATATCATTAACCAACATATTTCCATAATTATATTAATTAAGGCTTTCTTTGTGTGTCCCTAAAATCACGTCAGATCTATGTCTTACCTAGTTTCCTGGCTACCACAATCGCTTCCCAACGCCCGAACATGTACATCCATATGCCTCCCTTTGCATAATGAACCACTTTCGTGTGAATCTACTTCTACTGCCGCGACACCGTGGTAACCCTCACACGAAAAGTCATTATGTAAGTACCGCCATTATTCGGCATAAAATATCGTAGCGTCGCTTCTAATTTTGGGAACGGAATAATCAAGCCAATTATTCGCTACGATTGCCCAACACATAGGTCAATCAACATCTTATATATACACCCTATACAGGGGCCAATCATATCACATACGCCCACACAGGGCAAATCACATGAGTTGTGGTAGTTAGGTTCTAGAATTTTCGTTACGTAATTTATTCAGGTGTCATACATTTATGACTCATAATAATTCTTATTCTATCCCATGCCAAGATATATTTAATTGTAATCGAAGCTCAACGCTTTCGTTATAATACAATTCACATTATCACGTGCCAATACTATTCATTGCACGATATCCACGTATCTCTATATCAAATCTCGAAACTTATTATTTCACGTGCTAATCATATATTGCACTACACCATATGGAATATCTCAAGCCATCTTACATACTACAATTCATTTCGGTAGCAACTCATAATAGCAATCAATCATGTAACGTATTCATTCCATATATTTATGTGAACTTAATTCACCATCAAAGGCATGCATTATTTTCATTGGTGCACAATATAAGTAGTATATAAATAATCAAAATATAAGACCATTCCACCAAATATCAAAATGAAACGACTTTAAAAGAAGGAACAACTCAAGTCCAAATATCACGCATAATTATTCGAGTCCAAATCACAAGTCAAGTCAAACTGATCAACCGTCAAAAAGCCCAAAACTAAAGTCCATGAATCTAAGTCCGAATGTAACTTAATTCTCATAAAAACGTATATATCTAAGTATTGTTATCAGAATTCCCCTTTTGTTACATGTCAAACATTATATGCTTTACACTCACGTCAAATCTTAATTAGATAAAGACAAACAAGGTTATACAATATCAACAATATTTTATTACTACATTTGTCCATATTCTTAAATATGTAAAAAACTGGAAAAGTCAACATTCCATAGTCAACGGTCAAAGTCAAAGTCAACACGTCATTGTCAAAGTCAAACTGTCGTTTCCATGTCCAACAAGTTCAGGGTTATAGCCATGGTTCAGGACTAAGGTCAATGTGCATGGCTCATGGGCTCATGACTAAGGTAATGGTTCGGACCTAACTGGCCAAGCCCAAACCTTAGAACCCGGCCCCAAAAGCCTAAATGTTGAAAGACCCATTTGGATCTATTTTTAAGTCATATGGACCGGTCCAACCAAAAAGAAATGAACTGGTCCAACACAACTAATAGAATTTGGCCCAACCACTAATATAGAAACCAGCCCAAAACTAAATTAGATTTCGGCCCAACACAAAAGATTAGATTTCGGCCCAAACAAAACCAAAAGGCTTTGGCCCAAGGAAACAAAATAGAGCTCGGCCCAACAACCATCTAAGGCCCCAGCCCCAAACCGGTCATCTTCTCCATCAGTTCCCTCCTCCACCACCACCAAAATCGACCACCACAACCTCCACTCCTCCGCCCATTTCAACCTAGCGGATTCCCTCCTCATCAAAATCCAAACAACATTAATACACACAAAAACTCGATTCATTACCTCGATCCCCCTTCATCAAATCTCGATCTGATTTTCGCCGCCATTAACATCTTGTTTCAAGCTTCTACCACCACCATTTGCAGTCCTCACCCACACTACACTAGCCACCAAACCTAACCTAACCCACAACCACCACATCATAACATTATAAAGATTCAAAATTGTTAATTAAGATCTGGATTTTCTATGGTCGGCGCCTCCATTAATGCCGGTTCGAAGCTTCCCCAACACTCAAACAACCCACCCAACATCAAATACTTCATCCCCAACATCAACCAACAAAAACAACACAAACTAACAGTTCAAAATAAAATCATAACGCTCTAATTATCCAAGAACGCATCAGAGAAGGATTCATTGCTTTGAGGCTTTAGCCGCCATTAACAGCCCCGTAAGAGTTTCGACAGTCCTACAATCTAACCAGTTTTTAAATACTAACAAGAAGAATACTAACTGAAGAGAATGAGCAGAAAATGAACGAAACACTGTACTACATTAAAGTTAAAGTTATCTCCGTGTATCGACGTGAAATAAAAACTAAACTACTTACCTGTATTAAAACTCGACGAATCCCTCATCGTCCGAACCGTCGCGCTCCAACGCTCTAGCAATCCAGCTTTTATCTCTGCTTTCATTTTTATTATTTTTTATTCTCTCAAAACCCTATTCTCTAGAACAATGTGATTATATACTTCGGTTTGAAACCCAAGCCCAATACAAACTCGGGCTCAGAAATCAGGCCCACGTATCCCAAATCCAATCCAGCAACTTTTAAATAAATAATTAAATTAATTAATTAATAAATAATTACGTATTTTAAATACGGGCGTTACAGCTTCCTCGTCAAGAACATTTTATTATGAATGCTCTTCGTCATATACTTGTCTTCAAGCTTCTTCCATAGTTCCTTAGCGAAGGTTTCTTTCATGACAAAGTATTTTTGCTCCTTTGCCAAACATAGTCGAATAGACCCACAAACTTGTTTATTCAATATTTTCCACTCTGTTTTTGACATTGCCTCAGGTTTTTCTTCCAAGGCTTCACCCAAATTTTTTTTTGCCAGAACATCTAAAACCTCACACTGCCATATGCCGAAATTGTTCTTGCCATTAAACTTTTCGACATCAAATCTTCCTACACTAACCGTCTTCATTTTCGAATTAGATGAAGTTCCAACATTAGGAGTCTCATCATCACTAGGATTTGTCATCTTCATAATTTTCATACACCACAAACAATAACAACAACAACAACCAAAGAAACACCCTCTTGGGAATTTATTCAAGCACTACCAATGCGGAAACAACCAATGAAACCAAAAAATTTTGATTTCAACCAAACTTCCACCACAAACAACCACCAACTATGCCAAGGTAGAATCTTTAGCTCCGATACCAATTTGTTGTGCCCCAAAAAACTATGAAGCACACCAATCCAATGCAACGAAAGCGAACAACCAATATCAAATGTGGTAGAAGCAACAACTCACAACTATGGTGTATGAAATCAACTAAATAACTCATAAACAAGTAGTAAACAATGTAAACTACTCACCAATTCAAACAAATAACTAAAAGAAGAGAGACAAAGATTTACGTGGTTTAACTTGTGCCTAATCCACAACTAAATAGAGAAATTTTCTCTAGAGAGAATATTCAAAAGAGTATAATAAGCTCTCACCTTGATTCCAAAGAATCTCCAAAGTTTTCTAAGAAGAAACTCACAAATCTCTCTTTTTCTCTCCTCACAACAATATTCTCTCAACTCTACAACTTTTAATGGTTTAGACAACTACCAAAGAGTTTGGGCATAAACAAATAAAGAGAAGACTCAAATCTTTCTACTTCCAAAGCTTTCTCAAGAGAGGCACCAAATCCAAAACCCTAACAACCAATTTTGTCCAACACTCAATTTCTAAACCATAACTTTGTTTTTATAGTGTAATTGAAATTTCAGTGGTATATGAAATTTTGATCCATTTTGGCATATCCAACAATTTGGATGATATCGTCACGTGCTTATTTGACATTATCCTCTTCACTGGGTGTCACGGGCACGTCCCGAAGCATGTGCTGAGAGAAGTCTGTGCAGCGTACATGATCGTATAGCTTGATCATGCACAAGCCTGATAAGCATTCGGTGCTCGAGTAACTTACGAATAGTCAAGACTAAGGGTTACCTCGTTTGCCCACAGTTGAATCCTCCGATATGTCTGAGAGGAGACTAAGCACACCTATCCCATATCTTTAAGACTGGATAGCTGAATATACCATTGGAACGAGTATCTAGATGTTCCCACGACCAATCAATATAGCATAGCGCAAAACGCTAGGACGTGGTATTTGGCAACCTATTTTTCCAACGGTACCACGTATGCATGCTCCAATGCGATACGTCTCTAGACCCGTCCTAAACTCGTTGAGAATCCATGACGCACCCTTGAGTGTTGAGTTGTTATGAACAAGCCGTGGTATTACACCAAGAAAGTTCCTAGCTAATAGCCCGGAGACTACGAGGAGTGATGGGAACTCCTCCCTCCCTAATATAGTGAATACGGATTTTCCACTATAACCAGAAGGGAACATTGATCCAGGTGTGAACTTCTCCCAGGCATAATTCCTAGCTCGGTGCTCCGAATCAGACGTTTGACCACTCTATTTGGTGTGTCTCGAAACATACTTAAAGATGGAAATGTAATTAGGAGCACTCGACTCATGGTTTGACTATGAGTTGACTTTCGTTGACTTTTCTATGCGTGTAATGTTTGGATAGGTTTAGACTTTCCATTTGACATATATATATAAGTTCACTTCTATGACCCCGCCACACTGGAGCGCTTGGAATTACCCTTTAATTTTTTAAGCCATAACAAAGCAACTAAATCTTATTTATTAGATCGCAAGACAATTACACAATTAAGCAAAAACAACATTTTTTAAATGTTTATAGCATTACAATTTAATTAAAATAAATATTACTTGGGATTAATACATATCGAAAGATGAACCTCAAGTTTGTAATTATATTTGAAATCCTACCAGTTTGGTTAATAAATATGTAAAGTTGGTTATGTAAATTTAAGTGTTGAACACCTTCATTGGTAGGATTAGGGGTGTGTTTCAGTCGGATTGGATGGGAATATGGGTTTTCGATTTTAGATTTTTTAGAATCTGATATGTTGTGCTGAATACAATCTAATTCGACGAAAATTGGAATTCGCAAAAAAAATTAGGAAATTCGGAAATGAATCGGATAATGCGGATGAAAAATCAGATAATTTAGATAAAAATAAGAAATTATTGAAAATTCAAATATCTTAATATTAAATCTATTTTATAATTTGTACAATAAATACTAATTCCTGGGTTTTTAGTTTGTTTATACTATATATTAATTAATGCAAGTTAATCCACTATAAATGAGCAAAAAATAGTAGGGTTATATTAAAACAATTCTAATCACAATTAGAATTTTAGATATATTATATGTAATTCCAAATAATAATTTGGCAAAATCGGATCGGATATACATCAGCGGATTCGGATCGAAAAAATAGGAAAATCGGAATTTCATAAATCATCTGAAGCCGATCCGAATTTAATTGGATTTTCGGAAATCGGACAAATAATATTGATGAGGAGAGATCATCACCGTGATTGTAAACCGTTAGAATTAAGCATATCCCATCCCAAAAATTGAACATGATGACGTGACTAGCATTGACACGAGAACCAAAAAAATTTAAGGGAAAAATACAAACAAAATATCTTTTTAGCCCTCGTCTTTTTCAGTCTCAATCTCTTTTCACAAACGATCCAGTTGTTATACTGAGTTTGTCTTTAGTTGCAATGTTGTCCTTGAGCAGAATGGGAATGCCATATTGCCATGTAACTCACTTAATAAAAGAACCAGGAACCTTAAGCTTTATCTCTCTATCAGCCTTATCGGCAAGGTAAAATGCATTAGGATTCACTTCAATCACACCACGAAGGAGTGAGTCGAGTTTACGAATTTCACCAAGGTAGAACTCGACTAATTGTCTAGAATTAAGTTTTCCGTCTTTGAATTGGATTTGAATGTCACGAATGGTAGCTTCTTTGATCCTAAAATGCCAGTACTTGTGACTGTGGCACACTTAGTATCAATAATGTCGTCGAAAGAAATAGAAAATTGGAACTTGAGTAAGAGAAAGTCATCGTTGGTTTAAATTTGGCGGTTGATCCAAGACCAATTACTGGAGCTACTAGCTAGTACAAACAAGGTCTGGTTTATGCATTTTTAAACAAAAACCCATATATCAATGATGGGATTTCCCACTGTTCGAATAATCAGTTGCCAAAATTGTTCAATTTAATTTGGTACCACATAGGAATTAGGTATTGCACAAGTTTTTGAATGTAGGAACAACTTGAAGGTTATTAAAACTATTAGTTCATCAAAATTAATATAGTATGAACAAAGGGAGGAAGATGGTTATGATTTTATTTTTGTTAACTTTTAGTTGCTAGTTAGACTCATCCAGTCATCCACATTGAGATTCACTCACTCTATCCAACTGCTCTTGGCATTTGGCATCAACAGTCTAAATAGAGGAGAGATCAATCTCTCATTATCATTTGCCATTTGTAATACACTTGTTGGATTTAGTGGTGGGGTACTTTCACTGATTGTACCTGTATTCAGGGCTTGTATAACAAATATTGCCATACATAAAGTTGCAAACATGCAACACGGGTGGATTACTAGCAGGGCGGCTAAAGACAATTTGAGGCCTTATACAAAAGTAATAAAGAGGCCACTTAAATGTGTTAATGGACCTGGTCTTTTTTCCCGATAATGAGTGCTAAGTTGCTAACAGATTTTTTTTCCAAGATAATGTGCCCAATCAATTTTTTGACCATGAGAGAGTTATTAATGGAGTTAATGATTTATTTAATTGACCAATAAAGTATATATGCATTGTGGTCTTGTGGATGTAATTATTTTCCAAGTGAATATACCCATGATTTGTTTGTATTTGCGTCAACAAGAGTCATGGAGGTTGGAGCATATAATAATTGAGGGTACATAATGGCAACTACAGAACTCAACAAATTTAGTCTTAATCTGGGGTCTTGTTTAGTGACTTTTTACTACAATTAGGGTTGAAAATGGTATGGGTTTGGGTCAGATTCTCACTCAAAAATCTTTACCATATCCGGATCTGTCTAGATTGGAATCAGATTTCGGATATCTATATCTATTAAAAGACACAAAAAAATACACTATTTTAATGATTTCCATATATAAATGTAAGAAATAAATAAATTTTTGGGCTTCAAAATATGAATCTTGTTAAATGGCTCGGGTTTCTAGATATTCGGGTTTGATTCTAGTCACAAACATAAAAACCATATCCGGTAAAATAGATTCGGATATATGGTCGGATTCGAATTAAAACCCATACCATTCCCAGCCATAACTACAACTTAGAAAACTTTGACTACTAACGTTTTGGATTTCTATGGACTGTTTGTAGAAATCTGTCGAACTCTTCCATTGGGTTGGTCACTACACTGTAACATGATTATATTGAATAACTTCACCGCATGTAGGCAATAATAAAAAAAGAAAAGAGAATGAATTAATGTTGTCCAAAGTATTATGGGGTACATGCGTGAGTCTCACAGTCATAGAGTATTGAGTATTGACCCTCCAAGCAGCAGTAAGCAAGCATTGCTGTGTGGACTATTTTTTGGAACCATATCTCAACTCTCAAGACTTAACTGTAGGTTATTTACGTGTAAGAAATGAAAAAAAATAAATTTTTGGGCATCCCACATAATGGGCACCAAATTTTTTTTTTAACACTTTAGGCTGAGTCCAATGGCTCCCTATCCCTTTAAAAGTAGTGTTAAAGTCAATAAAGTAAAATTTAAAATCAAAATCAAATAAAATAAATTTAAAAGTCGATAAAGTAAATTTAAAATCAAAAGGATTTTACTCTCTATCTCTATAGAGTAAAAAATAGATAGAGAAGTAAAATCCTTTGATTTTTAAATTTCTACTTTATCGACTTTTAAATTTCTACTTTATCGACTTTTAAATTTCTTTCATTGATTTTAAATTTCTACTTTATTGACTTTAACACTACTTTTAAAGGGATAGGGAGCCATTGGACTCAGCCTTAGGCATCAGGTTTTAAAATAAATCTCCCTGCCTGGTAAATGGTTCCATAAAACACCTTTCAAAACGAACCAACCCATGAAACCTTCATGTTTTCAGAGAAAAAAAAAAAAAAACATGATAAAGACGAAAATACCCCTATAATGTCTTTTTCTTTCATCTCTTTTCAATTTTCAACATAAAGACTCCCGTTTTTTTTGTTTGGCAAAGAAATCATTTCAAAATAACACAAAATGCAAAAATATTAACATCATTCATTTCATGACAAAAATAAATTACAAGAGTGGTAGCTGTCTCGTGAAGGTTGTAGATCCGGTTTTTTACGAGACAATTTTGGGATCGAAAACCATTTGAAGATGAAATCATTTGAAAAAACTTGTTCAAGTCATGATTTCGAAATGCAAAAATTCATATATCAAAAAGATAAAATAGACTTTAAAAAAAACACTTTGTAAAATAAATTTTAATAGAAAAATAGTATGTAAAAATAAATTTGCATAGTGGAATTTCTATGCAAAAACAAAATTACATAGTGATTGGATTTGCATGGAAAAATCACTATATAAAAATAAATTGCATGCACTCAAATTTGTATGCAAAAACAATTTTACATAGTGACGGGAGCCAATTTGTTCAGAATAGATGAAGAAGAAAAATAGAAAAATCAATATGTAAAAATAAAATTTCATAGAAAATCACTATGTAAAATTAAATTCGCATAGAAAAATCACTACGTAAAAATAAAATTGTATAGTGAAATTTCTATGCAAAAACATATTTACCTATTGATGGGATTTGCAAAGAAACATCACTGTGTAAAAATAAATTTGCATAGTGGAATTTCTGTGCAAAAACAAAGTGGAATTTCTATGTAAAAACAAAATTACATAGTAATTGGATTTGCATAGAAAAATCACTATGTAAAAATAAATTTGCATGCTCAAATTTGTATGCAAAAACAATTTTACATAGTGACAGGAGCCAATTTGTTCAGAATAGATGAAGAAGAAAAATAGAAAAATCAATATGTAAAAATAAATTTTTATAGAAAATCACTATGTAAAATTAAATTCGCATAGAAAAAATCACTACCTAAAAATAAAATTGCATAGTGACATTTATATGCAAAAACATATTTATATACTGATGGGATTTGCAAAGAATGAAACATCATTATGTAAAAATAAATTTGCATACTAAAATTTGTATGCAAAAAACAATTTACATAGTGATGGAAAATGTTCAAAATAGATCGAAGAAGGAGAAGAAAAAGAATAAGTAAAACAAATACCAGAGACACGACTAACAACAGTTGAGGGAATAAGTGATTATTCATCATAAACTTTGTTTTTTCATTGTTTGAACCTGATTTCTGCATTGTTGAACCTAATTTCTTAATTGTCGAACCTTATTTCTTCATTATTGAACCTTATTCCCTTAATTTCCAAGTTGAATCATGTTATCGATGTTGAATCAATGTTTGAATTATGTTATTGAAGTTGAATAAGCATTTTTTCTTTGAAATGGCGATGAATATGACATGTTTATTTAAAAGGGTAAAAAAAATTGGGAAAATAAAAAACAGCCATGATTTTTTCTCAACTGAAAAAACGGAAGGGTTATTTGATGAGATATTATAAAACAGGGAGATTATGAGGTATGGGCCGATAGGAGAGTGTTTATATACAACCATAATAGAACCAGGCCCATTTCTTGACTTAAAAACTGATAAATTCGAATTACAGTGCATTGAGACCCAGTTTGCTAGCATTTGTTTTCCACTCACAAGTGGGTCAATCATCTGTATCAAGCAAAGATAAATATACGATGAGAGCATTGTAAGATTAAGCCACCACGTCATTTTCAAAATTTACAATTATCAATACAATAAGACCAACAAAGAACCGAACACGATAACCCTCTTCGATCGGTTTGGCATTGACAAAATGTGAGTTAGCAGCTATGGTGTTGATGGATACTTCTCAAGAATACTTTAAAGATTTCACCTTAAAGAGAGCATATTGAGTTATTTCTGAACTGGATAATGCCAAATTGACTCGATGGCACCCGATTGAAGAGCCGAGCAAATATTTGGTTCAACAATTTTCGCATTGCTTACAAAGAAATCTCTTCAACCTTGGTCAGTTAAGCTAATAGTCTTGTTTGGGTAGCAAACACTAGCAACAACTAAAAGATTAACGGCAATTTTAGTTTTTTTGTTACATATATGTTTTACAATTAAACTTTATTTATAGTGGTCCACATGTGTAATTAAGTGTCCACATAAGCTTTTATTAACTATTTGAGACAAAATTTAGATGGAATTCCCACATTGTTAAAATTGGAAAAATTGGAAACTAGTGTATAAAGCCCAAAATTTTATTTTTTCCCTTAAAAATACAGTTTTTAGACTCCATGGACTCACAAAACTGACCAAGTCGGACATGTTTAACTTCGCCTCCATCCGGTTAGTGCACGTGCAATGTCATCTCTATTTCAACTTGTAGCCAACATCTTTTATATAAATTTTGTTCAATATGGGGTATCACCTGTTTTTAGTTTTTGTAATTTCTTTTCGAACTCAAACTAAAATGAAAATTTTCAAAGTTCTACACTGGGTATCATGCTCCAATAGGTATGGTTGGTATTGTTAGGAATATACAACTTAATTGTACTTACTCTTTACCAATTACCAAACTATACAAACCTTTTGTCTTGTAAGTGTCTTGTACTTCTTAATTAAATCCGAGCCCAGTGTAGATACACTATGTCCTTAAGACAGATTTTCCCCCTCACGGTGCTTGAAGGTTGATGGGAAACTATCTCCCAAGATAGAACGGATTTCCTTCTATAGAAAGCTAGCACTTCAATTCTATAGACTCAGCGAACACAACATAGTATTTGACTAAGAACAGAGAGAGAAGAGAAATATCAGAACTCTGTGTGATCTGGTGTATCCTTTTCTCTCCAAATTCATCCACTATTTATAGGTGAGTGGTGCCTTTTCGAAACAACACAGTGACTCTTGGGAAAAAGTAAGCAACTCTTTGAAAAGTCACATGTTTTGAAGGACACACCATTTCGGCATATAGCCTCAAGTTTGAACCGGTTACCTATTTCGAAAAGGTTGCACCTTTTCGGCATGATGACTGCTTTCAAACCGGTGCACATTTCGAAGGTCGCGACCTTTTCGATAATGCACCTTATTTCAAACAAATGCATCATTTTGAAAAGGTTTTTCTCACATTACGCATTGTTTCAAGAAAAACCCATTTCATCTTAAATTGGGGTAACTTGGGAGACAAACTACTCATTCATATTTAAATGGATTTGAGCAAATCATTTTTCTAACAATCCCCACATGAATGAAAATTTGGCTTCTTCTATCATAAACATCGGATTTCTCGTTCTTTTACAAATGAAAAGATACCGCGATCGAGTCAAGTAGCATGGGAGGCCTTGAACTTGCCTTAGTGAAAGACGATCGGATTTAATTGGACGATCGGTGGACTCAATTAATGTCCTTGAACCGTCGGCCGTTTGTATAAACCTAGACAATCATCTTCACGCAGCCGCCTCTCGAATCTTGTTGGTTCTCACGCTTGTGTTCATTTTGGCCTTGAACACTTCTTGGTTTTAGATAGTGCTTTTGAGACATTTGTCTTTAAAATTCTCATAGAAGCGGCCCCACTTCGCGACTAACATAGGTGATTTCTATAAAGAATATCCCGCAATACTCCACTTGGATAACATAACTTTCCAAGATATAGTAAATCATTAAAAGCTTGACTTATCCCGGTTCTCGGCAGATATGCATTTCGCCTTATATAGGAATGGGTTTAAAGTATAATATTACTCTCCGGTCTTAACCGAAATCACAAACATAATTCAGTTGGCCCATTGAACCTAGATCTTGGGATCTCCAAATAACTAGGTTGGTTTTTCCATTATGATGACTCTTGGTTGATTATCTCAAAATCTTTAATCCCATTCCCCTTGATAATCTTTCTACTTGCTCTCTTGTTAAACCTTTTGTAAGCGGATCCGCAATGTTATCTTTTGACCTTACATAGTCGATTGAGATAACTCCATTTGAAACAATTGTCTAACGGTATTATGTCTACGGCGTATATGTCGAGACTTCCCGTTATACATGCTACTCGTGGCTCTACCAATAGCAAATTGGTCATCACGGTGTATACACACCGGCCGGCCGCAATGTTTAGCCCAGTTTGGAATATCCTCTCTAAGAAATTTCAAGTCACTCGGCCTTCTACTGCGGCCTAATCAACCTATGAATTCTGATTCCATATATAGTGGACCTTGCTATGACGCTTGCTTTGAGGATTTCCAAGAAATTTATGCATCTCTCTTAGAGTAAAACACCACATTTGATGTCTTTTGAGTAATGCTTCAACAAATTTCCAATTTTGAATTGATTAATTCAAGAAGATACATAATCCCCCACATTTTTCCAATTTCTCATGACAAAGTCAATAAATTGGAAAACCATTTAGATATATGTTTTTCAAGTGAGGCTTCTTGTTAAAGAATGTCACATATAATTTATATAGTGTCGAAAACACTTCTAAGACCTCAATTTTGCTTACAAGTATGCTTATAAAACAATATCTTACGCAATCTTCTTTATTGGCACTCTTTGACGCAATAGTAAAACACATACATCTTACAAATAATACAATATTTTTAGAACCCTTTTAGCACCTTCCATTCCTAACATCTGGAATGAAGCAAGGATTCTCGGAATCTTGGATCATAATTCCCCCCAAGTGTGGCATTACCACCACCTTGTTTGCTTTCAAGAAGTCCATTCCAAGAATGACTTGAAAATGGTCTAAGCGAAGCTACCATCGTCTACCTTTCCTCGCCCGGTTGTGCATCTTAATGTCAACTTCCAAAGCGAGTCCTTTCACCGGTTCGGCTTGGTTTCAAGCCTCAAGCCTCTCATAGAGCCCTCAGACATTACGCTAGTTTCAATCCAATAGCCTCGTGAGACATACTTCGAGAGATTAATGTATGAGTTGAACCGTATCTACCATTGCTAGTATACACCCGTAGTTATTGAGTTCCACTTCTACGAACATAAGGTCGCCATCGGGGACCAAAATGTTCATACCATTCAACGAACTAGTAGGTCTAACAAATGAAATAGGAACAAAGCATGAATAGGAGAACTCGGTGGTGTTGTCATTTCTATTCTAAAATAGAAACACACCTTCGTTATTTCCTTAAACCAAAAAGAAAAGAAAAACAAAAAACAAATTCGCTCGGTAAAGAAGAAGAAGAAAAGGAAATCTGTCTTAAGTTGTTAGGAATATACAACTTAATTGTATTTTACTCTTTACCAATTACCAAACTATACAAACCTTTTGTCTTGTAAGTGTCTTGTACTTCTTAATTAAATCCGAGCCTAGTGTAGATACATCGTGGTCCTTAAGACAGATTTTCCCCGGTACGATTGGTTGGTTGATGGGAAACTATCTCCCAAGATAGAACGGATTTCCTTCTATAGAAAGCTAGCACTTCAATTCTATAGACTCAGCCAACACAACATAGTATTTGACTAAGAACGGAGGGAGAAGAGAAAGATCGAACTCGTGGTGATCCGGTGTATCATTTTCTCTCCAAATTCATCAACTATTTATAGGTGAGTGGTGCCTTTTCAAACAACACGGTGACTCTTGGGAAAAAGTAAGCAACTCTTTTGAAAAGTCACATGTTTGAAATGACACACCATTTCGCATATAGCACTATTTCGAACCGTGCCTATTTCGAAGGTGTTGCACCTTTTTCGGCATGATGCAATTGTTTCAAACCAAAGGCACATTTCGAAAAGGTCGCGACCTTTTTCGGCATAATGCACTATTTCAAACAAATGCATCATTTTGAAAAGGTTTTTCTCACATTACGTACTGTTTCAAGAAAAAAACCCATTTCATCTTAAGTGGGGTAACTTGGGAGACAAACTACTCATTCATATTTAAATGGATTTGAGCAAATCATTTTTCTAACAATCCCCCACATGAATGAAAATTTGGCTTCTTCTATCATAAACATCGGATTGTGAAAAGATATCGCATCAGGTCAAGTAGCATGGGAGGCCTTGAACTTGCCTTAGTGAAAGACGATCGGATTTAATTGGACGATCGAGACTTCAATTAATGTCCTTGAATCGGTACCGCTTGTATAAACCTAGACAATCATCTTCACGCAAGATCGCCTCGAATCTTGTTGGTTCTCACGCTTTGTGTTCATTTTGGCCTTGAACACTTCTTGGTTTTAGATAGTGCTTTTGAGACATTTGTCTTTAAAATTCTCATAGAAGCGCCCCACTTCGCGACTAACATAGGTGATTTCTATAAAGAATATCCCGCAATACTCCACTTGATAACATAACTTTCCAAGATATAGTAAATTATTAAAAGCTTGACTTATCCCGGTTCTCGCGCAGATATGCACCGCCTTATATAGGAATGGGTTAGAGTATAATATTACTCTCCAGGTGCTAACCGAAGTCACAAACATAATTCATTTGGCCCATTGAACCTAGATCTTGGGATCTCCAAATCGACTAGGTTGGTTTTTCCATTATGATGACTCTTGATTGATTATCTCAAAATCTTTAAGCTCATTCCCCTTGATAATCTTTCTACTTGCTCTCTTGTTAAACCTTTTGTAAAGCGGATCCAATGATGTTATCTTTTGACCTTACATAGTCGATTGAGATAACTCCATTTGAGAGCAATTGTCTAACGGGTATTATGTCTACGGCGTATATGTCGAGACTTCCCGTTATACATGCTACTACATCTTCTCTACCAATAGCAAATTAGGCATCACAACGGTATACACATCACGACATAGGTTTAGCCCCGGGTTGGAATATCCTCTAAGAAATTTCGAGTCACTCAGTTCGCCTACGTCCAACGGCCTAGATCAACGCTATGAATTCTGATTCCATATATAGTGGACCTTCATGACGCTTGCTTTGAGGATTTCCAAGAAATTTATACATCTCTCTTAGAGTAAAACACCACATTTGATGTCTTTTGAGTAATGCTTCAACAGGAAGTCAAGCTGCTGGTCCTGTAGTGGGTAAAGGTTAGGAACAGAATCGGCTAAACTGAAATTTGGCTAGGCACCATATGTGGCCACGTGAGCTCCTTGGTTTGGTTGTGCGTCTTGAAGTGGAAATTACCAAGATTTATGATCTCCAACCAAGCATTACAAAGAAGATGCCCACATACTTACCCGTTTACGAGAGATGTAAGCATGTAACTTGAAACTTGAAACTTGAAACTTGAAACTGTAGCTATGAGTCTGTGATAAATTATATAAAAATACATAAAAAAGAAAAAGAAAAAGGGTCGCTTTCACACCGTCAATTGCGAAATCAGAAATAGCATCAAATTAAGTATTTTATCATCATGTTGACATGATCTGCACCCCCACCATCCGTTATCCTCTCTCCTTTTCTTCTCTATATAGATCACCTAGAAGGGAGAAAAGAGTTACCAAAGTGATGCAAAATACAAAATTTAACGTTTCCCCCCGTTTTTGTTCTTTGCAGCCTGTGATCCGTCCTATATAAAGGAAATTTTAGGACTCCAGACTTCTCTAACAAGGCCAAAACTCTGCTTTCTTCAGTTTTGATATGCTCTCCAGAACCCCCACAGGTGATACATGGCCCATCACAGTTACTCTCTTTGTCTCTAGATCAATGCTGAATGATGTCACTCCTATCAACATGTAGAGCAACAAAGTGATAGTTTGAAACTTATCTTATTAAGCTGTGATATGCTCTATTACACAATTACCAATTTACCATAGTATTAATATTTGCTTTGTATATAACTGTATGGAAAAAGAAAAGTATATGGATTCTGGATCCAGTTTATGGGCCAGTACAATCGAGCAATGGTGACACTTATGTACCGCCATATGTGGTTAATCCAATTTAATTTTTTTGGCTACGTTTATATGGAAGCCTACTATTGACATTAACTATTTACGTTAATTTACCTTCCATCTTGGATAGATGCTTCTTTATTTTTCCAGCGCAACCTTGACAATGGATAGAAACTCTCATAACCACCTCCTGTACCAACCACATAAATGAAAAAACCACAGATGGTATTGAGGATCATAAATATTATATTTAAAATTCTAGTGCAAAACTATTATGATTCAGCAGTTATTTTGATTGTTGACCATAACGTATGGTAATTATACGTACAGACGACAGCTAAAACGTTTTGAGCCTTTAAATAGATGGAATCAACTGGTCACCAGACTAATTAGTATTATAGCCCTGAGCCCCTGACCGGGGCATTATGGCATGTAGAACATTTTCTTGAACTCCTGTATCACATATGGCTTAATCTAGATACACAAATTATCAACTTGAAGCGATGCGACTAAAACTCCTTTTTGTGTTTTCTTCGTAGAATTTATTCATAGAGGCACTTGAAAAATGTAATAATAGAAAGAACCAGAGAATTTTGTGTCATAAATGAAAATGCAATAGCAATTTATTGGTATAATGATGTAGGTACAAAACATTATATATGGCTCTTTTGACGAAATGTCACTCGATCTCGATCATTGTAATTTGCGATAAGAAATTATGTGAATTATCTCTTAAGGTGATCAACTTGATTAAGTGTAGAGATAGAAAAATGATCTTCAAGAGCTAAACTAACCCCTCAATGTTCTAAAACATAGTAGCATAGTACATTCTGTATGTATATATGCTAAATTAAACTATGCAATTATGCATTAAACAGAAGCGCTTCCCATAAACTGAAGATGTATACAGAGAGAATGAGTTACCTGGAAAACCGGTTGAGCAGGTACAACAGAGGTACGAGGTCTTGAAGGAATTCGTTCACGTTCACGTTCTCTGTCTCGTTTCAAGACTGAAGACAGAGTAGCTGATCTTCTATCACCCAAACTCATACTTCTTCTTCTAGATTCAGCAAGTCTAGTGTACTTTGTATTGTTGTTCATCATCAACATTGAATGGTCTACCATTGAAGAAGAAGAAGATCTTTGAACTTGTCTTCTTGGAATAATAACTGAGCTGGAATCAGCAGTCATGCATACTGCTGTTGAAGCTGGTGACCTGCACATAAATCCTCCCATCCCCATTTTCTTAGCATTCTTTATGTTCATTGTTCCTTTATTTTTCTCTATAACTTTAATTCTACGACGTTTATGTAATGGGAGAAATAAAAAGAAGATAAAAAAGAGAAAAAATGGCGTAGAGAAACTAGGAGAAATGAAGGAAATGGTAAAACATGGTTTCTTTATGAGGTAGCTAAGTTGGTGGCAGAGCAGATGCTTACCTTGTTTATCTTTGGCATGCTCAACTGGGCCTGGACCAGGCCTATTTGAATTGGTTAATTTTAATGATTTATGATTCAATGACTTCCATCGTATGTTTCAGAAAATGACTCATAAAATAAAAGGTAAAATTACACTTCGAAACTGAAATCCACCCACTAACAAAGGGAGGTGAACATGTAGAGTTGTAGACTAACTATCTCAGAAGTACTGTAAGCAAATATGTGTTTACTTGTATGGATATACGAGATCAGGGGACAACGTATACATCTTCTTAGTGTTGATCAACTTTTCCTAATGACTCATAGATTCCACAATTAAATCCCACTACGTCCCAACTATAACAGATAACATTGCTTGAAACCATATAAAATTCGAGTGCAAGAGAAAAATTCAGAGTTTATAACGAATGTCAACAAATCGGGATGGATTACTTCATGTTAATAATAACTTAACCACTAGTGGTGCTTCTTGTTTGTTAAACAAAATTAAAAGTTTGATACCAAGGCTTAATCACACTTAAGTAGGGGACTTTTGGTTGGAGTTGGACATGTTGAAAATTTGAAATAGTCAAGGTAGAGTCAAGTTGTGAATGATGATATATATAGTTTAAGGAGTTTTGAAGAGGCATGCAAGGATTGCAAGCAATGAAAACGATGGTCAAAATGTAAAGAAAAACAACTTAACTATTTAGATTGTCTTTGGGCAGAGCAGCAGATGAAATGTAGTTAGAAAGGATAAGATTCGGTTAAGACTCTGGACAAAAGCAGTAACTACTGACATCTTCCTCAATCCTAAATCACTATCTATATTTCTTGCCTATTTCTCTAAGTTGAATATACTAGCAGAAATGTGGAGTAAGTGAATAACATTTAGTTAGAGTAGCTGGATGTTCAATATATCCCCCGGCCCACATCAGTCACCTTTCCCAACTTCGTCATGTATAGTTGTATACTTGTATACTGATGCCATTCATCTCTCGTTGGCTTTTTGACTAGCTTTGGCCTTATTGAGACATGCATGTAATTTCCATTTGATTTTCATGCAAATTGAGGCATGCATGTAATTTCCATTTGATTTTCATGCAAATTGATACTATACAGTGACATGTAATAATTTACTGAAAAAAAAGGTGACTTGCATTACAAGTATGGGGATTGTTATACGTACTCTGCTTCTAGTAGTTCTACATATAGAAACAATTTTCTTTGAAAAACTTGATATTTCAATCAAAACTTCGGTTTTAAGCTTATGGAAGCGTACAAAAAGAGCTGAGAAGTAAATGGGAAGTGTCGGATCTTGGTGACATTTGAATTTTCAGCTTGTTAAAATTTCGTGAATTCTAAAATTATTTAATGATCGAGTTCTAATGAAAAAAAGAAAATTATCATTCAAGAACAGGGGAATTTAGTCTATTGTGTTTTCTATCATATCATTTAATAGATTAATGTACTGTACTGCGACTGTTTCTGTTTCTGAAGGGTTGTTTAGGTAGTTTCATTAAAATCAAACCTAAAAATGTCGTTAGAGGGGTACTGGGCGGCCGGCAATGGGAATTCAACTTCAATGTAAGTTACACCTAAAGGTAGAATAAGAAGGGACGAGGTGGGATTGGAATCAACTGAAATGTTAGGTGATAAGAAAGGGCAAAGGCAAGATATCCTTCTGACATGCAGAGTACAAAACCACTTTCACATAGCCAGGCAAATGAAAGCGAAATCTCTTGCTCCCTTTTTAATAGCTGTCCATGCTGCTAAGTTCTATCCTCTCTTCGATCTGGGACCACTTTCAATGCAGCAACTGCTGTCTACTGCAATGTCCTACCAGTTGCTTACAAGAACAAAGTAAGCTTCTGCACCATACAAGATGCAGAAACTACAGATGACTGAGCCAGTAGAGGAACATATTATGGTTTTTCCTGTGAGGTACTAATTAACTATACATAATTAATGCATGTCAGTTAAGTCAAAATTGAGTCACTGTGTGACTCTGTTGAGTGGCCTATTTATTGATTATACATAAACCTTGAATATGACTTACTTTTGGAATGCTAATTAGGTCATGTCAAATCAAAGCATTTTCATGAAAAAAATTTCAAGCGGAGAACTTTCCCTAGCAATCAAAAATAGCCAAATTTCAAGTCTAAACAGTGTCCCATTAACTAATTTTATAGCAATACAGCAGATGTTGGTTGCTGTTCATAGTTCATATTTCACAGCACAAAATATCAGGATATGGATATTTATAGATATTCAATTTTTCGATATGTATCATTGATATATATCTCTTTTTGGAGATATTTGATATTGTTTCACATGCAAATATCGTGGATGTATCTAAAACATCAACAAATATTGTGGATATTGTAGATATTTCTTGATATATCATAATACATTATTTATGTTTATTTGAAATATAATGGTAACTATTAAATAAAATTGTTACATACATAAAATATCGTAAAATATCTCCAAATATTACAAATATAAAAAATATCATTGAAATATCACCGATATTTACAGTCGTATATATCTCTGAACATATCGTGATATTTATATATCTGAAATCTGAAATCTGAATAAATATCGATAAATATCACGATATATTATGATATTTTATACTATGTTTCACAGTACTATACTAGACTAGAGCCGGTGATTCACATGACGAAATTACGGATAATTGAGTCCGGATTCAGTGAGGGTAACCGCACAAGTCAACTTGTGTGGGCGCAGCTAATCCCATTAGATTAACTTTGAGATTAAAATTAGATAACGAGACTTTTGACAGTTTAACACCGTTTTCTATTACATAGTTGTCAAAATCTTTTATTTTGGTAACAAGATCTAAACTAATCGACACAAATCCAAAATCCAAAAGAGAGCCCGCGAAAAACTCATCTTCTTCCCTCCTATTTTTTTACCTCTATTCTCCAATTTTTCTTTCAATCTTTAGTTTTTTGAGGAACTAAATCTAACCAAATCCTAAAGACAAAGAGAACGTGGTAATTCACCCCGCCGAAAATTCAATTTCCTAACAAAAATATAAAATATAAAAGCAACCACTTTTGTTGAACCTTCTAGTTGTCCCTTGATTGCGAGAATCCACTGTTAGTATGACCACCACCATCATCTCGACCCGAACACTCACATCAATGTTCTCGTCCCTCCCATCGATTCTGTTCCAATTTGAAATTCCACATCTTCATCTGGACTGAGACTTTTGAATACCTTGGATTTGATTGATGAATAATGGATAAACACATCTTCGCCGCCACTGGAAGGAGTGATGAACCCGTAACCCCTGAGGCTGTTGAACCACTTCACAGTTCGAGTCAACCTCTCTCCAGGCACCCTTGGTCTATCCAGAACCATAGACCTTAAACTCAACTATAGACTATTCAGGGGTTCTGAATGAGTCAGCGTTGGATGTGTGGTTGGTGCCACTGAGGGAGTAGTCTCATGATGTTTTGATGATGGTATTTGTGCCATTTTCCCTTGTTTGAAACATTCTCTCTGTTCCCTCCATGTTTTCTCCTTGTCAGTCGAATGGCAATGGTCACCACCTGAACCGCTAGTGCCCCAGTAGACACATGGAGCACGAGTGTCACAGACATAACAATGGCACTGCATTCTCCAGATGTAATTATCCAATCACAGCCAGAGAATTACGTTCAAGGAAGCATTACTAGCAAAAAATACGAAAGTCAAGATAAGTTCCACACATCAGTGATTTATCATACCAGATCACAGTGCTTCTCTCTGACAGGATTACTGATAAGCTCTTTCAAGGTTCATAGCATCCAACAATAGATAATTAATACATGTTGTGCTAGTTATTTATAGGTTGACTCTCTTCTAGTTAGGGGACAATTCACAGTTGCAACACCTTAGTATCAGACGTGAGAGTTTACTGATATTTGGCCAGCATTTAATAACTTATACGGGCAAGGAGATATGATCAGTTTTGTACGATTGTTCGGTTACACCTACGTGTATATGCCTGCTAGCTAACTTGTTACACAAGTGCACCTTCTCATCACATGAGAGACAAAGAGCAGCCTCATCAGCAACACAGAAAAGAGAAGCAACAACACTCTCACAAATGTCACAAAGTGTACGACTGTACGCATAATTTTCTCTTCTCACCACAATCTCTTTAAACAATATAAACACTAATAAAGGAAATTTGCTCTTTCAGCAATAGCACTCTCACAAACACTAACAACATGTACTAAATTATTGAATCGCTGCGTAGAAGAAAAAGTCTAAGAAAATCTAATACAACATTGAAACAAATTATCTAACAGTATGGGACGACTTCTTCAGATTGTGGTGGGCAATTCATTGTTCATAATGATTGCTCCTACATGAAAGAAAGAACTGATGTTAGCATATTTAAGTTTGTAAAGAAGAACATCACGTAAAACATGATACATAGATTGCAAAAAAAAGGTACATACCGGTTTGGGTCATTCAAATCTAGAAAAAAAATTCCATGACCTTGATGCGAAATTTCGTTATGCTTAAAAGTTGTTCCTTGTGAAATACAAGCAGTCTACTGTAACCATTTCACCAAAAGTAGTTTATAGAATTAAATGTTCAAAGCATACCAGTTCATAATGGGGGCTTTGAGAAAGAATAGTAGTTCTTTGGTGATATGCATCACTATTTGCAACATAATACTGGTTATCAACAGACCTTCCAAGTTGTCCAAGCATTAGAGACCCCTGTTCATTCGAACATTACTAATTATATTTTGTGAAAACATATTGCAAATATTTGATAATGAAAGAAACAAAAAATAAAAACCTGATTGAATTGGTGGAGTTGATTGCTAGGTGCAACAACTGAGAATGGGCATTGCAAATCATTGTCACCCAAAGTTGTAAAACTATGCCCATCCATAGTTGAATATGTTTGCTTGTCTCTCAGGTGGGAACTCTGAGAAGTTCATCAAAGTAGCAAAGTTAAACGCAACACAACTATTGTTAACATCATATAATGTCAGCCTAATAATATTGCCTCACTCAAAGAACCAAACTCAAAATTTGTTAAGTTGGATGGACGATATTGATGGCTGCCACAACAAACAAATAATATTGATTAGAAAGAACTAATAGTGTAACCAATTAAAGATATGATAGATCAATACCTCCTCCCTAGTTCATCAAGTTTCTGACATTTAATTGGTTGCTCCAAAGTCTCCAGTTGATCATCAATTCTTATAGGAGAGTCTTACAGACCTTGTCCTACACAAACTATACACCCAAAAATTTCATAATATGTATTATCTTACAACATGAACCAAGTAATAGGACTGCAAGTATTTATTCAGTAAAAAATATAGTTACTTACCACCAATCTCTTGCTCTATTGGTCCATTATGAGGTAGAGCCCTTGTACTGCTACTTGTTGCAACCAAGGTTTTTTATATATATCAGCCAGTATAAAATGTTTAATGGTTCCATCAACGTGAAAAAAGTAGTGACTAGCAAATACCTGGAAAACACCTTAGATCTTTTTGATATCTTCAAGTTAGGACTTGGCCTTTTTGATGTCTTTGAGTTAGGACTTCTCTTCTTCTTGGGAGGCTTGTCCATACATGACATGATTCGCTTTTTTCTACCTTTATGCTTAGCAACAAGTGGATCAAGCAAAGGCTTCTGGTTGTGCGAACGAATCTCTGTATATTCTTGGATTTTAGTAGCTTTTACTTCTTAGACAGAATCCTTATTTGATCCAATTGACATTTGTTTATATGCAGCTTCCACTTCTTTTCTTGCGTTCTGCAAAATCTGAATTGTTACCAAATACATTTCTTTTGATGTTGAACCTTTTGTTGCAATATTAATTGCCTCTTGACAAAGTTTGCTATACGTAATAGTGACGGTTTCATGACAATCAGCTTGCATCTCTTCACCATGAGCATCAATTATAGACCCCAACTTAGCGTCTCTTGTCCACCTTTTAATAATGTAATGTGTTGGAAGTTTACGAACATCTTCAACTAAGAAAATCTTCAACACGTGCCTACACAAATAGCCTGCAAACTCAAACAACTGATAGCTACACTTTGCAGTTATGTTAGAAGAATCAAATGTGACTGTACGAACTGACCGTTCATAGTCTTCTCTCCATACATTGTAAACAACCTTTGAGCCATTCTCTTCAATTTTTTTGTGACGGTAGGAAATACTTTGAACAAACTGATCTTGAAACATTTTAAAGACTGTAAAACTCAACTGCATCCTTTTCAATACCGACTGAAAACTTTAAAATTGGTTTCGTATAGTTTGTTGTGTAGTCTTCATCATTTTCTTTCTCCCTTCTGTCTACTACAGCTTGTTCATATTGTTTCACAAACTTGTATAAAGACATTGTTCCTTCAACATAGTCTTTGAAATATGCATTTATGCTTTCACTTCTTTGCGTTGTGTACATAGATCCACAAAAAATATCACGCGCATAAACTGATGCCCACTTTTCTCGTTTTCCATACAAATTATCTAGCCATTTGTTCTCCCTCAATTCATAACTCTCAAGCAGTAACTTCCAGTTAGATTCAAACTCTTCCACAGGCTCATTTCCATACAAACAATTATTAAAATCACGAGTAAAAGTAGTATTTCCCGTAACCGAAGGAGGCAAATGCTTAGGAGCATTTCGTGTTATGTGCCACAAACAGTACCTATGGCGAGTACCCGGCAGAACATATTCTATAGCTCCTCCAATAGCTGACTCTTGATCCGTGAGAATTACTTTTGGTTGCTTACCACCCATTGCCCTCATCCATGTTTTCATTACCCAGATAAAAGACTCTTCTGTTTCTGAATAAAGAAGTGCGCCACCAAATAATACAGTCTGAAAATGATGATTGATACCGACAATAGGGACAAATGGCATACTGTATTTATTTGTCCCATACGTAGGATCAAATCAAACCACATCACCAAAATGGTGGTAGTCAATCCTAGATCTAGCATTAGCCCAGAAAAAGTTAGTCATACGACCCTCTGAATCAGCCTGCATTGTATAGAAAAAGGAGGGATTCTCTGATTGTTGACGCTTAAAGTAGTCAAGTAGAGTAGCGACATCTCCATTTTCAAGCTCTTTTTGACGTTTTGAGCTTAAAAAATTCAACGCATCTCTCCTATTGAAACCGACATTACGACTCCCACCAGCTTCCTGAGACATGAACTTCATCAAGAGTTTTGCTTTGACACCGCAATCATATATTCGAACTACTTGTTGTTTTCCACCGATCATTTTCTTATGAGATCGAAGATTGTGTTTTTGCTTGGAGTCACTAGATTATGATTGTGCTCCCCGAACTACTTGTGTGATAACCCATTTCTTATGTCTTTTCCTTATTGACATCATCGCTTTGCATCCCGTTCTTGTATCCGCTAAACCTTGGTTCTTTCTCCCAAATCTCCTTGAGTATTACGTAATCCTTCAAGAGAATAGCAAAAAGTTCGGCCCAATTAACTCATTCGAACGAGACCTAGATTTACATGTTGATGATCTCCGGATGCTAAATCCTCCTCCTTTTTGATATTGATTGTAAAAATCATATGCTTCTTCTTCGACTTCGAACTCCATAGTAACGTAAGGACAATATTCATTCACCATCTCGTCGTCTTCGGCATACCTACTCGTGATGTCTACTACATCTACATCTTCTTCTTTCATTCCTTCATCTAGAATGTCCATCTCATCCATTTCTATATAATTCATGGGTTTTTCTTCCTTAAAAAGAAAATCAACAAATGGTTCGGTTAGATTTCTTCGTCCATATGAAAGAAAAATTGGAGAATAGAGGTAAAAAAATAGGAGGGAAGAAAATGAGTTTTTCGCGGGCTCTTTTTTAGATTTTGGATTTGTGTCGATTAGTTTAGATCTTGTTACCAAAATAAAAGATTTTGACAGCGATGTAATAGAAAACGGTGTTAAACTGTAAAAGTCTCGTTATCTAATTTTAATCTCAAAGTTAGCTGTGCCCACAGAAGCCCACACAAGTTGACTTGTGCGGTTACCCTCACTGAATCCGGATGAAAAAAAAAATAGTGCCACTATTTGCTCAACGTTTAAGGGCCCACATAATTCATGGTGATAAGTACGTATGAGAGCAAAACCATATGTTTTCTGACCTAAACCGTTAGGTTGAGTAACATTTCGAGTACAAATATTTATAAGCCAACCACACTCACTGCAACCTTGTCTTCAACTGTATAATCTTTCATTCAAGTTTTGGTGGAGGAGAGAGTACTATTTTCCTGGTTAGTTAGAGTAATACAAAGGTTTCCTCTGATTTTTTACTAGAGAATCTTTCTTTTCGTACGCTTGGAAGCTCAATTAATGATGATTGGTTTCAAAGCACTATATATGGGCCCCCACACACACCCCTAATAAGTTAACCAACTAGCAGTATATGATTGATGTTCTCTCCCTCCATGGTCATGGCCATATAAACTGAAACAAATAGATTTTCCACGAAAACAATAAATCATCTTACTCATTCCTTCAAACGGACCCAACAAGGCAACACCCATAAAAAAAAAAAAAAAAAACGGACCCAACAACCAGAAAGGCCTCTTTACTTTTGGGAATCTGGACCTTGCCCCTGACACATATATGTCATTGGACCAATCACTTGTTACAAGAATTAACATTGGGATGGTTATATGAACTCCACCTTATAGTTACTCTAAAGTTACTCCACTCCTAAAAATGAACTTACAAAATAAATTGATGACTTATATTTTGTAGATGTATACTTATCATAATGGAGAACACCCCCACAAAAAATCAGCTCAATTGAATATGTCTAATCTTGTCAAAAGTTGTATCAAAATTTAAAAAATTTGGACTGTTGGATAATTTCATAACTTTCTAAACGATTTTTGATGAGATTGTACATCTTCAAATGAACTGATTTTTTGTGAAGATAATCTCTATTGTGTAGAAAACATCTCAACTAAAAATCAGATTCTAATTCACTGTGTTAAGTGGTGGAGTTCATTTGGAGTTCGTTTTGGTAGAGTTCATATAACCATCCCATTAATATTTGCCTCAATGGGTGAAGAGAAGAGAGAAGAAAAACATCTCATAGACTGAGCTTAAGCAAATATTTTTTTTTCTTATGTACTTTCGTTTTAATTTTCACGCCTGACTTTTTTTGGATCTTTGCATTTGTCACCTTATCGATTATTTACATTTGCTTATAGAGCTTGAGTTGAACACATTTTCTTACTTGTATGTTTATTTAATTTGAATTTCAAATAGATCACCTATTTTTCTTTTTGCTCCAAGGTTTAAACTTCATGAAAAAAAATTCACAACATTATTCTTTTATTTCCTGAAACTTGTTCATTTTGTTTTAAAAATTTTGCAGGCTATAGATTGGTCAGTCCTCAAGTTATACTGCTAGAGAGGACTTGTTTTTTTAACCTTTGGTAGTAATGTGTTATCGTGTCTAAAAATTACTTGGTACAAGCATTTCTTGATTAATGGTGCATTTCATATACTTTTGGAGAGTCAAATTTTAGAGCAGAGGCTGCAGCAGAAGCAGAGAAGGGTGCATCACTCGCATACATTCACTTGGTGACACAATCTGGAGTAGTACTACTATTTGACCCCTATTCATCCCTATTATGGAGCAGGGCTGGCTCTGGGCCTATGCTGCCTAAGCCCTTACATAGGGCCCCCAAAATAAACCGAAACTAAATGCCCCATTATGTTATAAAAAATCCACTACAGTGTTAAACAAAACCAAATAAAAGCCCCAAAAAAGAAAACAATAGGCCCTATGTTGCGGACCTTGCATTCGGCCCTTGGAAAGTTAGGAGCGGCCTTATTATGGAGTGTCCTTATGTGACAAATTATAGTAGGTTGCTCATATAATCTTATTTTAAATTTCCATGTTCTACACATCTCTTGCTGTAACATTCACTATTATTTATTAATAATATCCCTACTGGATAACTCCGATTGATAGATTGATAGCTTACGAAAACAAATTAAAACCTAATCAATAGAAATAACGACCAGAAACTAATAATAATAACCAATTCATAGCACCATAATCGATAGGATTCGTCTATGTTGCACGGACGCGGACACGGAAACTATCGTGGACGCAAACACAGATGCGGCGTTACGGTTATATCTCAAAAAAGTTGGACGTGGACGCGGTAAAAGACGTGGAAATTAATTAATATTTATAATTTTATTTTATATAAATTGAATATTAAAAAAATAAATTAAATGTATCAACATTAATAAATTCAAAACTATTCAAGATAAATAGCTACAAGATTAAGTCTAATATTTCCTAATCAAACTTTTAAAACATGTTATAAGTCTTGACAAAACAAAAACCATAAAAATTGAGTTTTTTAACATTATTTTGATTTTTTTTTGAGTAAAAATCCACATCCTGGCCATGTTGACCAGGTTCGGCCTGATTGCATCTTGACCAGTGTTCGATTTAGTAGACCGCGTTAGGCGTGCATCCATGCTGCATCCGCGTCCGACGTGGACACAACCCTTTGGTAGGTGCGTCTGTGCTTTAGAGGTATTTGTTTTTAATTTAATAGCTTTAATTTACAATGGGTCTTAAAACATGAATCACTAATAGCCAAACCCGAATAACCAAATAGAACAAAACAGTTGATAATTCCAAAAAGCATGTCACTTTCTCATTTTGGGGTCAGTAATAATAGGAACTAAAATTTACAAGAACAACATAAAATTTGCATCTCTCTTGTGTTTGTATATACAAGATATGATGTTCATGTATATCGACATCTTCAAATATTCTGAAAGGAAAAAAGGTTGGATATTTCATAATGAAGCACCATTTTCTAATGTCAAAAAAAATATATGCTTAGCATTAAGGATAGAACTTTCTCCAGTGACCTAATGTTTACAATTTCAAATTGAACATCAGAATTCCGATGAACATTCAACTTTTGAAAAAGATGAACGACATCCAACTATTAAAACTATTAATATAGGGTTAGAATTTCAATATTTCAAAAATTGGTTGGAATCTTTCAGATTTTTTTAGAAATTAGAATACCAGGTGGAAATTTGGAATACCAATTTTTGGAGTTGTTGAAATTCCGAAAAATCCAAAATCATGAACTATGCCACCACTCATAGTACAAAATATCCCGATATATCGTGATATTTGGGAATATCTATCCAGATTTCAGAAAAAGATATATAAATATCACAATATGTTCAGAGATATATACGACTGCAATTATCGGCGATATTTGCGATATTTGTGATATATGGGGATATTTTGCGATATTTGGAGATATTTGACGATATTTTGTGTATATAACAATTTTATTTAATATTTACCATTATATTTTAAATAAATATAAATAATGTATCATGATATATCAAGAAATATCTACAATATCTACGATATTTGTCGATATTTTGGATATATCCACGATATTTGCATGTGAAACAATGTCAAATATCCCCAAAGAGGGGGATATATCCACGATACATATCCAGAAATTGAATATCGATAAATACTCATATCCTGATATTTTGTACTATGCCACCACTAATCTCAAAATAGGTTAAAATTGATCTTTACATTTTTTCTTCTTCTTATGTTCTCTTAATCTCAAAAGTAACATACTTTCCACCCTAAATTGATATTATTCCTTCTCACCTCTATATTCCCTTTATTTCAAAGAGTCTTTCAATATGTCTATAGTTTTGTTATGTTTTACCACTATTTTTAGACTGCTTATTTAATTTTCAGCTATAATAAATACATTCACAAGAAAAAACCGCATTATTGTGTTAGATCTATAGTTCGGAATTTCAGAATTCCGACAAATTCAAAAACTGAAATTCATTAAATTTCGACCATTGTTATATTCAGATGATTTCGGAATTTCGGATATTTCAACTCTATATTCGGAATTCCGTTTTTTTTGAAAAACCGAAATTCCAGGCAGAATTCCGGAGTTTCGTTCGGAATCACGAACTATGGCTAGATCGCTAATATATGATGTATGTTTTAGTTTGAACAATATTAGTTTTTTTGGGCTAACCCACCCCATAACTATGTAAGATGACGCACATGGAGTTATCTATGTAAGATGAATTATTTCTAATGGAGGTAGGGTCGGCCTAACCCCATAACTTTGTTAAAAAAAATAGAAAAATATTGGTTTTTCCAAGCTAATGTGTGTATGCCCTATAGTTTGAAGAGATTTATTGCAGTGTAAAAAGTGAAAGTGAGAAAAAGAAAATTAAAGTAATTTGATCGAGGGTATAATAGGTTATTCAGGTGTTTGACTTTGTTATTAGCTCTTAGTGTGATAGATGTTCAAACTAGAGAACTGAGATGGGTAACAAGAATAAAACCAAGTGTCCCAGTGTCAAAACTTAACTGGAGTTGTTTGTGATGGTGTTCACCTGCAAAATTACCATAGACCCGTAAAATAGTTTTCTTTTATAATAATAAATACATTTCAATCAACAAAATCTTTCATTATTACTTCAAATAATTACTGAAGACAAAATGATACATATTATAATTTTCTTTACTATAATTAGTAATATTTCATGTTAGTAAGTAAATTTGGATGTTAGCTTATATTATAAATTTTACATAACATTTCAAATTTTAAAGGGCAATAGTTATATATCACTAAAGAAACACTAACACATATTATATGTTTTATATCACGAAGAACTTTGAAAGTGGATGAATATGGTTCTAGAGGTTTAATTATTCATGCAACCGTTGTAGATGAGTAGTTCTATTTTTTAAAAGATTATTGTACAACTCAATTTAATTAGTGTGAGAATTTTTGCACTCTAAATATAATCACAATAGTGTAAATAAAAATTTAAGAAAAAGACACCTAATTCTTTTACTAGAAGTCTAGAATGTTAGATGGTAATGAACTTATGCCGCTACACGCAGACAATCATTTTGACAATATCCAAAAAATAATTACTATATAGGAATTTATTATGACAGAATGCAAATGACATATAGTTTTCCTAAATAGTTGAACAAATTAATTATTTTAAAAAATAAAAAAAATTGGGTAAGTGATTAAATTTCTCGTCAACTATAAACACGTGGAAGTAAATTATGATAAAACTCAAAAATTATGAAAAAAAATCTGAATAATAATAGCAATAATTTAAATTAAATTTCTCATTAACTGCAAACACATGGAATTAACTTACAATACAATTAGCAAATTATGAACAAAAAATGTTAATAATAATTAAAATAATTGAATTAATGTTGGTGTTGATGATGAGGACACTATCTACTTCGGTTAACGATATGATTGAGGTGAAAATAAGTTGGAACAAGTAGTAGTTATGTAAAAAAAAACTTGGATGCTACCTAGACACAACTTTGAAGATATAATAATTGCTAATAGTAGCGAAAAGATAGGCTAATGATATCTTTATCAAGGTTTAACAAGTGAAATGAAGTATTGTTGTTCATGTGTGTTGAAACGCTAGAGATGAATGAATTGAATTGCAAAGTTAGTTCTCTAAAAAAAATAAATTATTTAATTTTAAGTAATAACTGTTTATTTGTAAATTCATTTTGGTTTGTTAGACTGTTGCCAAGTTATGTTTTCTTGCTTTAAGTCCGCCTTAACAAAAAGAATCTACATTAACTTGTCCTTAATGTTTCCTCTATTATAAAGTGCCACCCCTATGCCCATTTCTGGCCAAACACATTGTTTCCACCCCCTATTCTTCACAGGCAATAGAAAAGCTTCGTCGAGCCTCGTGTTTTTTGTTTCAGGTAATTCTTATTTTTAATTTGCTTTCAATTTTAAAATTTTCTTCCATCTTAATATATCTCACAGTAGAATGAGACATCTAATTAAGTATATATTTTTCCTTGAAATATTTCCGCTTAATCAATTGCATGTTTATACAACTAAACAATAGATGTTTGACTAAAACTTTTAATTTTGTAGCTTTTATGTATGTATTTATTTATTTTGATGTTTTATCTAAGGTCGAATTTGAAGGTTATTTGAGATAAATTTCTTCTTTATATTTTCAATCCAAGACTAGGAATCACTTTTTTTGCATGGATAGAGTTGCTTGACCACCTATAACAACAGAGTAACAACAAACTAAATTATCAAACAACCACTTCTTGTTTTTTCTTCTATTGAAGTTATGTTGTTGTACACCTAGAAGTATAAAATTATCTATTTACATGGTCTACTTTCTATGTCATTAAGCAATTTTAGGGGAAGTTGGACATGTATTAGATTCTTATACGGGATTTCCATTAATTATCAATCACCACAAAATTATTTTATGAACAAAATAAGAAAAAATTAGATCGATTCAAGGGATTTGGTTTTCTTATTAGGATGTTTGTCAACCAAATCTTACATACCGATACAATCAAAGCCCACAGTTAAAATTAGTTTTGCTCAATTCTAACTATATAACATCATTTTGCTATCTCCAAAGCATTGCATGCACTCAATGATCTTTTGACTTGGTATTAATAATGGAGGCACCAAATCTAACTCACCAATACAAACAAAACCCTTAAATTAGTTTTATTAGGGCATCACCAATGGGACCTTGATATGGCCCTGTATCTTCAAATTTAAGAGAACAATACATAAATGGGCTTCCAATGCAGCCTCTATATTGGCCCCTATAATTACCATCCTTTAAAACTATCTCTATTTCTATCACATTTATAGAGGTCCCGGTCCGTTTCGCGAGATAACACCAAAATGGGTCATAATAATTTCAGTTGAGTGGTACCAGCAAAGTTGGTCAAAATTGCTTATATATTGGGAAATATCCCAGGTTCGAAACCCCACCCGAACAAGTTGTCTGTTTTTTAAACTTTTTGTACCAAATTTAAAAAGAAAAATAAATCACAATGAAATGTTACAAATGGGACTCGAACCCAGAACCTACGGGTCTTGGGCTATCTACACTTCCACCATGCCAATTTCACAAGAATTGAAAGTTAATACAAGATTTAAAATTAATTTTAAAGGTTAGCATTGTAGGACACAAAATATAAGGGTCCTCTATGTCCCTTCTCTCCTCTATACATATCTTCAAAACGCTGATGTGGCCCTCTATTATGAGGGCCTGCATTGGTGATGCCCTTAGTTCCGTTCTAAAAAGATTTTGCTAAATTTGCAACATAAACCGACTGAGTAGAGATTTTGCTTGTGTTGGTGCGCTATATATATTGCATTTGTTTTGTTTGACCGGGTTAACAGTAGACAAATCGACGGTTTAAAACAATGCATGTATTTTTATTTATAATAGTCTCAATCTCGATTTCTTATCATTTCATTCGATTGACAAATGATAATGAAATGTCTGCAAAAAATCATCATTTGATTCGATTGACAAATGAAAATGAAAAGTAAAAAAAAAGTGATGTTTTATCGTGGGAAAATGTCCAATTAAATATACCGAAGTATCAGCTATTAGCATAGCCTGGATGCCCATGACACATTAGTGATATATTTGATTTTTAGTTTTTCTCTTTTTTTTTCCAAAATATTGACGATCAAGTAGTAAATATAACTAATATTATAATAGTTGGAAGAAATAATTGCTGGCAATTAGTTTTCTCTGCTTTAAACTATTTGGTTTTAGGTCATATCTTATCTCATTATATTTTTGTTTTTTCTAATGGCCAGTAGCAGATTCCTAATGGATCAAAAGCGGACCAACAATGGATTTCTTAAGGTATATATAGATATTATTGTTGTGTTCCTCACGTCCCTCTTTGGTGTGAAAAATTGGGCCCTTAGTTTGTTTTTTGTTTTTTGTTTTGGTTTAACTCACACTATAAACTTATAACGTTGGTTTAAAAATATGTATTTTGTGGTTATAGTTACAACCTTCCAAAAATAGAAAATAAAAATAAACAAAAAGAAGAAGGAAAAATGAAAATATAAGTTTGTTGTGGAATAATCGTTTGTCCTTTGGCCCAATCTTTGGACGACCCAAACAGTTGGATGGTTTATGTTTCGTTCGATCTATGATCTATGGACCATACATTACAAAATATGAAGATTCATTTTTGGATAGTAGTGTAACTTGTGAAAACATGTATTTACATATGAAAGTTTAAATTTACATAATAGTATTGAAAATTGGTCAAACCTATAAACTGACATAATCTATTAAAATTTCGTTTCATATAGTTATTTTTTGGGACCCCTTATTTTTTAGACTAGACAAATTGTGTACAATGGCATTGACATAACCTATTAAAATTTATCTTTACATAGTAGTATAACACGTGAATAGTTTATTTTACATATGAAAATTTATATTTACATCGTAGTTTAACATATAAAAATTCATTTTTACACATGAATATTTATTTTTACTTAATAGTTTAACCTATTTAAACTTACTTTCACATGTTATTTATCTTTGATGTTTCCAATTTTTATTTTGTATATCTTTCGTGCTCTTCCCATTGAAAATATTCTAAAGCGGCAGTGTCACTAAGAATCATGAAGAAAAACTTCAACTAACAAAGAATCGAAAAAATGGTGATATATAACTTGAGAAAATTTAAATCCAGATTCAAAATCCTCTTGATTTAAGAGATTCAACACTTCATATCTCAAATGCACAAATTTAAAATTCAATTCGATTTCAAAGAGAAAAAGAAAACAACGCTCAACTTAACTTTTCTAAGGAAAGATTGGTTGGCTGTTACAGGCGACGAGTTCTATAAAATTATTTAGCCCGTTCCTTCTTTTATAACGGGCCTGTTGACTAGGGCTTCTGCCCCATTTATAAAATTCCAGTGTATCACACATACTCTCATCAGTCCACTGGAATTTTTCTCTGTTTTTCTTTCCTTCTTTTTGTCAATAAAAAAAATATATGCTCCTATTAGTTATTTGTGCATCACTTAAGGGCGAACTAACTGTACATCCTTGTTTATTTGTTAGCAAAATGGTTTGAAACCTGCTAACAAGCAGAATGCTGCGAGTCCCCCACACCGTCCTCAATGTAATTGGACAAGACTACGTCGATCTGAACCTAGGTAAAGTCGGACTTGTTCTCTTCAAACTACGTCCATGTACTAATAATTGGGCATTAGATTCTGACATATTATTCACACAATCTTGAATTTACATTTTGGCAGAAATATTGTTGTATTATCCCTAATTATTTGTTTTGTTTCATTAATGATACAAGCCTTCGTGTTTATGATCCACTCTGGAAGACTTTAGGTCGTGATGTGGACCCTTTTCTCCGTTCATTCAAAAACTACCTCGCCACTACTGCAAATAACGTTGACACCTCTGGAATTGCAAATAATACTCAAAAAATGTTATCTGACAATATTAATGAGGTAAAAATAATTAGTCCAATTTCATATATTAAATTATAGAGCTCAATATTGCCGATTATTATTGTTAAAGTAGGGTGAGGCCCAAGCATATTGTTCAGAAAATTAAATCTCAAACATTCAGTATTTGGCAATTGTATTCCATCGAAAAGAATAACAATTGCATGAAGTAACAATTGATGCACACCTTTCATATATTTTGCTTCAAGTGTTACTCCCTTTTGATATTCATCATATTGGACGGGCTGAAGAACTGAACAGGATTTGATGTAATATTCAGCACAAGATCACATTGCTTCTGTAACTTTGTTAGCATATTTTATTAGATGCTAATTCGTATTCTTACATTCGTCTTGCCAGGTTACTGTTGGCAGTGGTTTTGCGAGGAATTCTGGGATTGAGGGCACTTCAGATGCAAACAGCTTTTTCTCTCCAGACATCTCCTGCGTTGAGGAATTCCATAAGAGTGAGAGCTCATCCCCCAATTAGTTCTTTTCGTTGTCAGTCTTAAGAGTCCAAAACTTGGTCGTGAATAAGTGGAGGATACAATCCTTATTAACTTTTATGATTTTGATTACTCTTAAACTTCTTGTTCTTATTTCAGTCTTATCTGTTGTCTCTTTGTTGCAAGCAAGTGGTGTAGTATAAAAATGGCGATATATGTGCCTGAATTTTATATTATAAAGGAAAAACAAGAATGGGGAGCTGTCTGGGATCCAAACTCTTTTTGTTTCAGAACAATGCTATGGGCAGTATATGTTAATGTATGGGGTTTCATTCCATCATTGGGACAAAGAATAAAAAAATTGACCAATTTACAGAGCAATGGAGTTAGATCAGTGGCCCTTTGTTGCACCACAGCCCATTATTGATGAAGGCAGCTTGCCAACTTTCTCCACTCCTTCTGCAAACACTACGCCCATACCCATGTAGAAATGAGCTTCTATGTGGCAATGGAAGGCCCAGACACCAGGATTATCAGCTACAAATCTCAAAGCAGTCCATCCAAAAGGATGAACTGCAACCGTGTTCTTCATAATTGGATTTACTAGATTGTATTTCTTCGGATCATTAATTGGATCAAACTTCCCTATACCGTAGCCCAACACCCAGAAGTCGTGCCCATGAAGATGCCAGGGATGTGTCTCACTGTTATTAATATTCATTGTGTTTGCGTTCTGTAGGATGATGTCGACTGTAGAATTGAACTTTAACCTGTAGATTGAGTTGCTAGACGTAGCATTTACGTTCTTTTGTACCTGGTAGATGTCATAATTTGCTGCATCATAATTCTCTGGAGGTGGTTTTTGATCAAAGGAATGGCCTAAGTTCTCCTTGAGGGCAACTAAGTACGGGGTGTGCGGGAGAGTGAATGATACATTATTAACGGCCCACCGACGATAGCCATTTATCTCATTTTGAGTGTTGAGGAGAGTAATTACTCTGTCTGAAGTTACGGGAGGAGGAAGAATGTAGCCTTGGCGTGCCTTAATGGCGTTACTTTGTGCCAAACGGTAACCAGTGTCATTCCATAAAGGCCCAGTTGGTGGAGTTGTTGGAGGAGATTTTTTAGGATGATTTGGATAGTAATTGAATATAGCCAGACCAGTAGGAGGATGAAGTGGGCGACTAACCACATTGGATGCAGCCCAGTAATTTCTTGAAGGGTCTTGATCGGCTTTTACTATAACAGAGTATGTCTCACCAGAGTAAATATTAATGTTTTTAATGACAAATGGCTCGACGTTATGCCCATCTGCTTCAACCACTGTCATGTTGTGGCCCTGTAAACGTAGTACAACCTCTTCTTAGTAATAAATTCTAACAGTAGGAAGTAGTGATTGCCACATACTTTATCCAAAACATATGGAGGTGATAAAGGAAGTATAGAATTTACCTCTATTTCGAAATTAAGTGCTGATAGGGAGGTCAGGCTAGAAATTCTCAAACGATAAGTCTTTCCAGGTACAACTGTTATTACATAAGGTGAACATTCAGGATTCGACATGTTACAAGCCCCAGCTTCTAAGTTTGGAGTACTCAGAATAGAGCAGTTGAAGCTCCCTCTTCCTTGTATTAGAAGTGACTGAAAAGTATTACAAAGACCAGTCAATTAGTTAGGTACCGAAAAAGAAGACGAGTCAATTATATGGACAATTCTTTGAATTGGAGAGGAAGAGTTGTCATTTACCTGAGGCTCTCCAACCCATTGAAATGGTCGAGAAGAAAGCCGAGCTACTTGCTCATAAGTGCTTCTGTGGTACCAATCATTCAGTATTATGCTTCGGTCTTCGTCGTAAGCGAAAGGCTCTTTAACTCCTTTACGAACCGAAACTCGTATGGAGCCATATAGACCAGCTTCCCTTTGCATGCCATAATGTGCATGGTATAAATAAGTCCCAGGCTGCATAGTTTTCCATCGCGCTCAATGTTAGATTTTACTTGAATTTAATTATTGACCAGAGTAAGTCATATTGCTATTGATCAGTTAAACTGATAAAAATCAATATTATACTACCTATTAATCAAAGAGGCGGTTTGGCGCAAGTTTTCACACTGAACAGAATAATGTTCTATATTTGCTATTGATCCATTGAACTATAACTAAATCAAAGAAGAGTCGGTTGGATGCAAGTTGTTCACATGAAATAAAATAGTACTTTTCTTTTATTAGAACAAGTTGCTATTGATCCATTGAACTATAACTAAATCAAAGAAGAGTCGATTGGATGCAAGTTGTTCACATGAAATAAAATAATACTTTTCTTTTATTAGAACATACAATATCCTACATTTTGTGCTAATTTCTCGATTAAACGACTTACGTACAGAATGGATAAAGAACAGAGAACTTACCCTGTCAACAACAAATTTGTAGGTGAATGTGTCTCCAGCCAGAATAGGACATTGGCTAACTCCTTCGGTTCCATCACTCCACGGGGTACCAATCTGCGAATAATTCCAACAAAAAGTATTAAAACGAATAGTGTAAAGAAAGAAGGGTTACCTAGTACATTCCAAAATAATATATATCATATGTACCTGTCGAATGCCATGCCAATGGATAGCGACATTTTCGGTAAGTAGACTGTTCTTGAGCTCAACGACGATGGTATCACCTTGTTCTGCTAAGATTGTTGGTCCGGGAGTTCTTCCATTGATTGCTATAACCAGCTTCTTGTAGCAATCAGGTGACTTATATTCGTACTTAACTTCCCATTTGTAATGACGGATTCTGGCTTCAACATGAGATGCAAATAGAGAAGCTATGAAACACAAGACAAACAAGAGAACAGGAACTTTGATGAGACTCATTTCTTGCAAGCAATGGGTTCTGTTCACTTTGTTGTTTAGATAGAAAATAAACCCAATGAAAAGTTTATTTATAGTGTGGTAGCCGTGTAGGGTATTGTAAAGAGGGTATTGTAGCCGGCGGTATTTACCCCCGACTGATGGGATTGGCACCCTTTGACTAATTCCAAAGTATTGACCACTCCTCTATTAATCATATAAACTGCTATACACCCCTCATTTTTTTTATCAAACAAGTACCCATCTTTTAAGTTCAATCAAATATAGTTTTTTACGCATAAAAATAATCAAACAAAAAAAATACAAAAGAAGAAAACTTTGGTGCTCAACTCGTGGCATCTAAAACCCTGTTTATTGCTCAATTTTGTGAACTTTGACGCTTAATTTTGTGAATTTTGACGACAAACGTACATAACAATTCAAATTTGAAAAAAAAAAAAAAATCACCCGCGGCAAGAAGTTGCTGTGAAAAAGTAATGCCCACAACAAGAGTTGCCGCGAGATGGCAAATCTATAGAAAGTTGTTGCCGTGGGGTTTTTTTTTGATAGCTACCGCAAAAAAAGTCAGTTGCCACGAGATGGTTGTGTTCACCAAAATAGAGTATTTATTTGTATTAATTATCAAAACTCTTATTCATCAACTTGATCAATCACAAATTTTTCTTAGAGCGTATGAAAAAATTTGTCGCAAGATAGCAAGATTATGTCTCGATTGTATATTTTTTTTTATGGGTTTGATGTTGGTCTTGAAGCGTATAAAGAAATTCTAAAAAAGAAGAAGAGATATCCGAATATCATATGTATTTAAATTTTAAAATTAAAAAACAAAAACAAAAAATATGGCAACTCACTGCCATTGAATGTGGGATAAAATCTCGCGTCTAAACTTACTGCCGTTGAACTATTGGGCATGTGGAGTATACAAAAACATATAAAGAACAACCATTATTTTTCTATCCAATCCTATAAAATGGGGTGTAAATAGCGGGCGACCCTAAAAATCTGAATGGGCCAATATATTTTCAGTGTGTGTTGTCTTCTAGTTGATTTTCAAATGCACACGGTAAAGTCAGACAAAGTGGCCTTAGAAAAAGTCTGACTACACTTACACAGGTCAAATGAGGAGATCCAGACACAGACGTACGCAACTGCTCCTATAGAGCCAAAATTTTCTAATGAGGAGTGCTCAATTGCTCATATGCAACCCTTTTAAAGTGCTGCGTGGGTGTTAAGACTGGGTTATTAAGGTCTTAGGAAATCATAATCCAGCACAACAAATTTTATGAACAAATATATAGCCATAAAAACCAACACACCAGAATTATTCAATTCACTTGCGGGAAAACTTTTCTTCAATAAGATTTGAATGCTATCATAGAAATCGAGGTTTTCATAGAGCCAACAAAATATATTGTCTACATCTCAATATGCTCAGTTTGAGATAAGGTAATATTAACTGTGATCTATCATCTATAATTCTATATGAGAAACAAGGGCACCGTTGCAAATTGCAATTCTTCGAAAGGGGTGATTCTAAGCTTATTTATTCGAGCGGTATTGATCTTTAAATGAGTACATTGTAATTTTTATTTCTACCATACTTAATACTTGAGAGTTGAATCAATGCTGTTAATCAAAATGCGCCAATTGGCAAGACTTTCAATCTAATTCTGCAAAGACGTGTGTCCCTTGTTTTATCATGTGATTTTGTTGTATAGTGTGGAACCATTGAACCAGACTAAGGCTAACTCCAATAGTTTGGTGCACCAAAACACTAAACCACAATAGCACAGTAGATACAGTTAGTAGGATAGCGAAATCAAATCCAATGGTTTATTTTTCCAGCCGCCAGTGACAATGGCGTCCAACACAAAATATTAAATATCGGTTAAACAAAAAACCAAGCTTTTTTGTACGCCATCACCAGTGGCGGGCAAGAAATAAAAAAAAAAAACCAAGCTTGTTTATGCATGCGCCATCGCCCGGTGGCGTGTAGTTATTATCTCCCAATATTACCCTTTAAAAAAAACCCCGAACACAAAAAGAAAAAAAATCGCTCTCACTCTCACCGCTCAACACTACCGCCAGGAAAAATAGAAGTAAACAAAAATATGGGTAGTACACTTAGTACACAAAATGCTTCACTAAATTTGTTTTCACCATATTGCTATACCATCCCGGACCAATAAAATTAAGAGACATAGATTCTCCTCTAAAACAAACCGGGTTTCTTCCTCAAAATTGCAAAACCACTTTCTAAGAAGGATTCATCAGGTGAAAGCTTTGAATGGGGATGATACTCCCTCTTTTGCAATGGCTCCAACTCATTACATCAAATTGACGTTCCTTCAAGTTGACATCACCGTTGAGAGCCCGAAAAAAGATACTAGATATAAGCTTGCCGGGAAACTAAGGGAACTAAGTAATTGGTAAAATTTCTTTTCGAAGTTTTTGCAAGTGAACACAAAGACAAGTGTTTGATCTTCATGTCGAGATGAACATGCATCATGTGTGGGATTCCAAATGCAGTGCCACCTGAGAACCAACCCACAAAAACAACAAGTATTCAGTTTTACGCTTGTTGTGAGAATTTTCCAAAGACGTCGTAAATGTATTACAAACTTTATAGATCTTGATAGATTTGTGGTGGCAAATCTTGGAGCGATTCTGAACCATGGCAATCAATCCCATCAAAGAGATGCTTCCAAATCAAAGAATGTGGTTCAAACATTTACTCCGGCAGTTCCCAAAAGCTTATAAAGACAATAAAATAGTTGCAAGTATGGTGGCGCCCGGCCTGAACATATTTGGTTTGTTCTCATCCCTTCAATAGGAATTGTCACATTGAGAAGGTCTAAGAATTCCAGAATTTTTTCTGCATTACTTCTCAACGGGTTATTTTTCATTTGGAGTTAAGTTAGTTTTCTTTTTGAAATTTAATCGCCGATGAACTAGTAAGGTGGTTGTTGCAAGTTAGCGGTCTAAAAAGTTTTTCCACTCACCGCGGGTCAATGAAAACAAACAATGACATAGCAGTCTCTTGGTACTTTTGGTAGTAAGCGAGCATGTGGTGCGTGGCAATGATCCATGCAGATATGGGTACACGGACAAAAGGTAGGATAGAATGGTAATTGCATAAATTAAGTTATTAAAAACAAAAAAAGAATCAATTCTAACCGCCATTGGGAGTGGCGGGTGGAAAATCATAATTGAATTCTGTGCGCCATTGTGAGTGGCGTGTAAGTTATTATTTGAATTAAATCACATTCCTACCCGCCAATTTGCTGGCGTCTGCAAGACTAATTTAGATTTTTGATTGCCCGCCATTGGCAATGGCGCGTCAGAGCATCTGCTATAACATTAAAATTGACTGCAAAATATAGAAATTTATAAAGATAGCGTTGGCGGTATAACGTTTTAACGTACTATTGAATCACATTTTACGTTAAATTTGGTGTTTTGCCCACCATTGGACTTGGCATAAGAGAAATCGTACCAGTCTGAAAGCATAAAGTCGTTGTACAATTACAACAAGGGAAACAGGAAACAGCAATGCAGATTCTTATGTTGAATACTTGAATATGGACAAGTAACATGTAAGAAAAGTACCATAACGCGTTGTTTTGCTTTAATAGTTTAAAGTAATAAGAACATTTCTTGCATGCATTTCCAAGAACCAATTGTGAATAGAAATCTTCAGTAGACGAGTAGACGTGTTGATTAGTATCGACTAGGATGACTTATTCACAGTACTCTAACTTGGCATTTGAGATATAAGAAACGAATTGTTATAGCTAATTAATATGATCCACGCTTAGACCTTGAAATATATATACTAGGGGTGGGAATTTGGCCCTAACTATCGTAACAGTCCGACCCTAAGCCCTCATATATTTTATGGCAGGATTGACCGGCTAAGGTTCTGAAAGATAGGCCCGACCTTAATTCAACTCTTATTAGCCTGACCATAATTAAGCCCTAGTTATACTTTCATTATAAATGCATATACCATAGATGTCCAACTTCTTGTTAAATATTTCTATTTAAAATAATATTGTCATTTGTAATTTATCATTTACTAGTATATAGCCCGTGCCCACGGCACTCTGTATCAAATTAGGCCCAAAAGAACCCCAACCAACCGAATGATAAAAGCCCAGTCTACAAAGCAGCCATTGTTGACCAAATCAACAATGATCCAATACTCTTTCAAATTAACATTTTAAATTGCGTATATCCTATAAGACTTTAGATCTGCTATGTCATAATTTGTAATAAACATTGTAGCTGCCGAATGGGGCCCTATGGGCCCCACACCAAGCCTTTTTATTAGATAGATTATAATAACTTGTCTTATATAAGAAAAATGTGTAAACCTAATTGTTTCTATCTCACAACTCACAATCTAACCTAGCCTCTAAGAAGAATAATGAGCAGTAGCCTAATGAAAAATAAGTTGACATCAGTAAAAACATATTCCAAACTCTTATTTGTCTTTGGACTTTTCAATATTAATTATAATTTTTGGTGAGGTTTGAGTACAATGAAGAACAAATTAATGTCAGTGAAAACTCATTCCAAAATGTGTCGTGTGCATTTTAACTGTAATTTTGAAATACAAGTGTGAGTCTCTATGTACTCCGGTTCATTAGATTGTGGACGTGCATTTTAAGTTGTTGGACTTATCAGTGATTATTACTATATTGGTTGTTATTCAAATTTCAAAGTGGTGGGACTATGAGTTTGCATATCTTTGTAAATATAAATTAAATGAGTTTTAAATAAACTGATGCAATAAAAAGAAGAAAACATAGAGGCCCGACTCTAAAGCCCTTAAAGAGGGTAGGGTATGGGCTTGAGATTTAGACTTATAACCCGACCCGACCTTAATATCTGAAGGGCTTTAGCCCAGCTCATTTCCCACCCCAACTGTGGAGTGTGGATTAAGCAAAATTAAGATCAGATTTCAAGAATTAATCAATTATTGTTATTTCTTGTGATAACATTTTTTTTAATGCCAAATTTAAGTATGTCGCCGGTCTATAGTCAACCCTAACTAGAACACATATTGTGTAGACTATAGAGTAGCATAGAAGTGTCAAGAACAACTTAACTGTCACGCCCCAAATTTCATAATGACTGGATACCAAAGACACGTGGCCTCTATAGTCACTACAAAACTCGGGACGTGATACAGACCAACCAAGCAAAACCCAAACTATACAAATACAGAAAAATCCTACAAAATTTTCGACAGAGTTTCCTCTGTATTTTCGACATTTGATAAACTTAAAACTCTGTCATAACCTAGAAATCATAACAATATATAACTCATTCCTCAACCTAGCTAGTTAACCGTTTTGACAAATACCAGAATAATTAAGTAACTCTTACGCCTCGAGACAATTTAGTTCCTTCCCTCGGAATGCATTAGTTTCTCTAGCGCGTCTAAAATCTACTAAAAACATTGTATAACTTACATCAAGACTGTTAGTTCCTCTATGCAATATGAAGCGTCCTTTTATCAAAGTTAACCAACAATAAAATAAATTTACCTTGTTCAAAATCGTCACATGATAATCCACTCCTATAAGAAGGTTAGTATGCTTAGCATCTTGCAAAACATATTTTAAACGAGTAAAACTAGCTAACATATATAATAATTTAAACTTATCTACATAGTCTAAAATCATTATAATATAACACACAAATATCCTTAGCCACAACTACGATAGTCACCTCTACACACTGCTGTGACTGACACATATATCCATATGTGTCTCCTCGCATAACCAATCCCCACTCTAAGTAACATGCAAACAACCGTCTCAGTCGGGATATCAACTCAAGCCCACAGAACACTGAGAAGGCTGGATCTTTGCGTTTGCGCACTATATATCATATCTCTCGCCTACTCTTGAGGTCGAGGATTAAAACAACCACTCTTTGGGCTAACATGGGCTATACCTATCCACCTTAGTGATCAGCCAATGAATTTTTCTAACACCGTGTACCTTGAACATAACGAGGAATTTTAACAGGCATTCTCATTAATCCCTAGCCCTATATATATATATATATATTAAAATAACAAAATCAGGAGTCGTGGCGGACTAGGGACAACACACAACATACAAATTTATCTTATATATAAGATATATAAAAGTTCACAATTTATAACATGCCATTAAGCAATCCACCAATAATTAAAATTCTCAATGAACCAAATAATTATATCACAACAAAATAAAATGAAGCCAATATATGTACCGATACCATTTCAAGCCTTTTTAGGGTATACTTACAATAACCATTTATCAATACACAATCCAAGCTTCATCCATTTCAATTCTTGTATCCTCTTCGGAGCCCCTGAGTTCCCGTGGTAACACTACCACCAAATAAATATTAAATTTCCACAAAATCCAAACGTGATCATCATCTCATATAAATACATTACCACATGACCACTGGTTAGTTTAAACAGTTCAAAAGAATACAACAATAATATTATTTAACCCCTACGTACATCAAGATGACTAGTTCCTCTTACTTTCTGAGACTCGCAGGATAGTTTATCCTTTAAGTAAAGGCATATAGTTTCTTGACTCGTACGTAAGACACAAATTCATATACGGATACGACAACCATCACACATATATCAGTCGTAAAAACTAAAAATATAATATATATATATATAGGGGTAGGTTCCGTTTACAACACTTTTTATACAACGTTTTATACAATACCCCTTAAAAATATGAATTAAGCCTTGATTCCTTGTAGATATGATCTCCACACCATGGAGATCATCTCCACAAAAATTCAGCTCATTTGAAAATTCATAATCATGAGAAATATTGTTCTCAACCTATGAATTTTTATCAACGGTCTAGAAATATCAATTTTGTAACTTTTTTTTGGCAAACTTAGAAATGTTCAAAGGACCCAATTTTTTTGTGGAGATCATATCCATGGTGAGAACATCTTATCTACAAAATATTAGCTCTTAAAACATCTTGAAGGGTCCGGTGGGAGGTATTGTATAAAACGTTGTATAAAAAAGTGTTGTAAACGAACCTACTCCATATATATATATATATATATATATATATATATATATATATATATATATATACTATAACGACTGCACCTTCAACTAAGACTGCCTACGTATCTAATCTTTTAAGATTAGAATCAAGCCTTATGTAGTTCTTACATAACTATTTTCGGTCCCGCCATAGCTACTAATCCCTACCAAAACTATAGCTAGTTACTAATAAAATCATTATCGATTTCTCAACGTAGAAATGTAGCAGTAAGCTTAGGTAAAACTATGATAATTGCACAACACTAATACACATATTATCACCGTTCTAACCAAAATATAGTTATATATGCAAGAAATCAAATAATAATTTAATTAAATAGTTATGAATTTTCAATTTTCACTGCTAAATATGAAGTTTAAGGAAGAACAATTTACATACCAATTCTAAGCTTCCAATTATCATAAAACTAAGATGAGACGGCTGAATGTACCTCTCATTCACTTGAACAAAGATAGCATATATCCAAAAATAGGCTCTTCCCTGCAATATATCTCCTAGCTGCCCTTTTCATTCTAAATAAAGTTTGTGCCTAACTATAACTGTATATGTTGGGTGTTATCCCTCACATGAGAAATATTGGAAAAACCAAGGAGCTATTGTTTTTGGGTAAAAAACAGGTCTTGTTCGGTGAAGAAGAGAGAAGATACTTGACGCTCGCCGAAGTTGGCCTTTGCCCCAGGGCTACATTACCTTGCCTGAGAAAATAAGATTTTTTTTTTCCTTTTTGCGAAACATGTTACTGGAAGTTGGGATAGAAGGAGGCGCATGCGCGCTCGAGTTGGCCTTGCCCAAGGCGCGCACGCGCCCTTGCCTATACATACCAAGTTCTAATTTTTCTACAGTGAACCAAAATTTTGCAGACATGCCAAAATTTCAGATTACTATAAAACCAAATCTAGGTTTTTAGTAATGAGAAGTCTTGAATAGAAACCCAATTTTGCGAGCAACCAAAATTGAGAAGAAACCTGATGCATGAGCATGGATTATTAATTAATTAGTAGTTTTTATTTTATTTGGTTTCCTAATTCAATTAGAAATAGGATTTATGATGGTTTCCTATTTGGTTTCCAATTAGGTTTAGTAGTTGTTTTCTTATATAAAGGCATCTAGGCTTTCATTGTTGGGTTGGTTATTATTGATTATTAATTCTTTGTGAATTGTTCTTCATGTATGTTTGAAGGTTTAAACCCTAGATTTAAGTGTTTGATTTATTAAATCTTATTGATGTTCATCCATTGTTGAAGCTTCCGCCAACAAGATACATCATATTTGGTATCAAGAGCCAATCGATTTTTGGGAATTTTTTAAAGAAAACACTGTTCACGAATACTGTTCACCATAACACTGTTCATCGTGGGGTTATTGTTCACTGCGGAAAAAAAAACTTTCTTCAATTTTCTTGGTTAATTCATGGAATATCGTAGGAGAAGTAGAAGAAAGTCACCACCGCCGCCCGATCATTGAAGTTTCCATGGGTCGAAGTACTATGCCGATCACAATTATGGGAGAACTTACGACATGGATTGCAGCTGCCGCGAGAGTTTTACTCCTTCAAGAAGGTATGAACCTCCTTCCCCTCCTCCATCACCGGTTATTAGTTTGCGACGAAAATTCAAGTCAGAGAAGGGATGCGAATTTTCCTCCCACGAATCGAAGTATGATTCTGATTCCGACCACACAAAGAGGGATGGTGTTTCCCCTCTTAAAAATTGTTACTACCACCACCATGGAAAAAAGTCACTTTTGTTAGTTAGGTGAACCCACGAACCTTCTCTTCCGGACCAACAAGGCAAATTATCTCAAACAAGGTAACACCGATACAATGATCCTGCATGGGAGCATCCTCCACCGTCTAATTATGAAAGCGAGCGGCAATGCCAACACCTTTTGTTTCGAGCAGCCTCTATAAGCTCTCGTGAACGACAAGTTTGTGCTGCCATTGATCCCACGACAGACAAACACACTGATCACCAACCGAATGATCCAAGGATTGCTTCAAAAGATTATATTTCTACACCAACTGAAGATGATACAAAATCCCAGGCAGATCATGTGGTTTGGAATAGTATCTTGGTAAGTGAGGACAAATCCAACCAACTTTCAGCATATGATACTGCTGTAAAGCATCATCTATTTCCTTCTCGTCAACAACTATTATCAATTGAAGAGGAGAAAACCCTATTGGATTCTACAATGGTGCAATTTTCACCAGGGGCAGCGAATAATATTAAGAAAGAAGAATCAGAAGTTCTTTTTTATCCTGGTATTTTTGTTTACTCTAAATATCACTTTTCTAGTTATTGTATTGGTCAACCAAGAATACCCGGTAGAGATGAGGCATTAACACTCAGCCAGGCAACAAAACCTGTTCATTCAGTGAATTGGGGAAAGAATGCATAGTACTTGGTTCTTTTTGTGAGTCATTACTTGGGCAAAGTTCGAGGTCGACTTCCTTTGAACCACATGAGGGTGACGTATACGACTATGAAGAGCTTTTGTGTGTTGATGGATTTTTATAACTCCAAACTCGAGGACGAGTTTCTTTCAAGCTAGGGAGATTGATGCATGAGCATAGATTATTAATTAATTAGTAGTTTATATTTTATTTCATTTCTAAATTCAATTAGGAATAAGATTTAGGATGGTTTCCTATTTGGTTTCCAATTAGGTTTAGTAGTTATTTTCTTATATAAAGGCATTTAGGCCTTCATTGTTGGGTTGGTTATTATTGATTATTAATTCTTTGTGAATTGTTTTTCATATATGTTTGAAGGTTTAAACCCTAGATTTAGGTGTTTGATTTATTAAATCTTATTGATGTTCATCCATTGTTGAAGCTTCCGCCAACAAGATATATCAAAACCCTTGCAAAGAGAAAAAGCTTGTAAGGAGAGAAGAGAGATTTAGTAAGTTTGGAGAGACTTGAGAGGAGTGATTGTAATCTCCTTCTTACACTTACAAAAAGATTTGCTCTTGTGGAAGTAGCATCATTAGCCGAACCACATTACATCTTGTGTCTCATTGTGGTAAATTACTTTACATTGCTATTGTTTGTTTGTGATAGTTAATTCCATAGCTTAAGTTGTGATTGTTGGTTGTAGTGAAAGTTTAGATTTTTAGGTTGGAGTAGTATATTGTCCAAGTGTAAGCTATCTTAGTGGGGATCGATTGGTATTGCTTTCCTCAACAAGTGGTATCCGAGCTGTGGTTAGATTAATCACAAAGATTGTTATCCAAATCTTGTTCGAAAGGTGTTTGATAAAAACCCTAAGAGGTTTAAGTTGAAATAACTTGTTGAAGATGAATCATTCTGTAAACACTCGCATGACTAGTCTAAATAGAGGTAACTACACTATTTGGAAAGCCAAGATGGTAGACTTGCTTTATTACAAGGACTTGGCACAACCCATTCAGAATGGAGGAGTAAAACTAGATGCAATAGTCGCGGTTGAGTGGAGCAAACTTGATAGAAAAGCTATTGGGTATATTTGATAGTAGATTGACGATAATGTCTTCCATCATGTATCCCAAGAGAGTACCACTTTTGGCTTGTGAAAGAAACTCAAAGACCTCTATGAGAGGAAGTAGCAGGCAACAAAGTATTACTCATTAAGAAGTTTGCTAACTCGAAGTAAAAAAAAGGTTCTTCAATGTCTGAGCATCTTAATGACATACAAAATACCATCAATCAGCTGCATTTGATGAAGATTCATATGGGTGATGAAGTTAAGGCTTTGTTACTATTAAACTCTCTACCCGACAGTTGAGAGACTTTGACAGTTTTTCTTAGTGGAGCTGCTACGGATGGAATCATTTCAATGGAAATGGTTACCGGGGCATTGTTGAATGAGGAGACAAGATGGGGTTCATGAAGCAGCTTCTCTCACTCAGAGATCTTTGTCATAGAGAAGCGGGAGAAAGCCATCTCATTCTAGAGGTGATGACAAAAGTAAATCTAGGGGTGAACCTAAAACTCCTAAGGCAGAGAGACAATGTTACTATTGTGCCACTAAGGGTCACTTCAGGTATGAATGTAGAACACTGAAGAGGGATGCGAATAATAATTGTGCACATGAAGACATGGTAAAGAGGAACAGGAGCACAAGCCGAGATACTACCGAAATAGATAATAATCTAGTGAGGATTGTGTCAGATTATGGTGAGTGCTGTGTTAGTACCTCATATCAGGATACAGAATGGGTGATAGATACCAGATCGTCCTATCACATCTCACCGCATAAGAGTTTCTTCACTACCTACAAATGTGGTGAATTTGGTGAAGTGAAGATGGGTAACAGTGGAGTCTTAAAAATTATAGACATTGATGATGTTTATGTAGAAACCAATGTCGGTTACACCTTGACACTCAAGGATGTAAGACATGTCCCTGACATTCGGCTAAGCCTAATTTCCGTTAGGAAGTTAGATGATGATAGTTTCCAGAGCTTGTTTGGCAATGGGGTATGGAAACTAAGTAAATGTTCCTTTATGGTAGCCAAAGGGAAGAAGAGTTGCTCACTTTACAAGACATAATCTAGTTTGTGTAAAGCAGAACGTTAAATGCGGCATAAGAAGAAGTTTCCACCGAACTATGGCATAAGAGATTGTGTCACATGGGAGAGAAAGGCATGAAAGTTCTTGCCAAACAAACGGCCTTGCCAAATATCAAAGGTACACATTTAAATAGATGCATTCATTGTTTGGTTGGAAAGCAACACAGGGTGTATTTCCAAAGTTCCCCTCTCACCGAATGGAGAATGTCCTTGAGCTAGTCCACACATAGCTATGTGGTCCTATGAAAGTGAAGTCCCACGGGGGAGCTTTGTGTAGGAACCGTTATGGTTTCCCCGAATGATTTACTACGAATCGCGAAACACCCACGCGTAGCGGAATAAGGGGTGTCATGGTTTGGTTAGAAATTTACCTTTAGATCGGCTTCTTGATATCTCTAAGAATCCAATAGCTATGAGATTAGCAACCACCTCTTGATCTTCTGTTGTATTCCTTTCAATAGATTGGACATTGTGTGGGCAACGATCTACTAACTCCCTTCTTTCTCACAAAGCTAGCTAGAACCAATTTTGGATCTATCTTTTCTTGCCTCTCTTTTCAATCCAGATGAATAGTAAAAAATGGCCAGAAGAGAAGGGTTTCTATTTATAGGCTACAACAGGGACCATGAGGAGAAATTAGGGTTGGGCCTCCTGACGGGCTTGGGCTTCCCATGTTCGCCCAGAACACACGGCCCAAGTCCGTCAACAAATGGCTTATTTCACTAAAGGCCATTGTTGCACTACCGCCCTAATCCCAAATTACGTGTGATGTTTATGGGCTCCATATTATATGCTCGTTGATCTCCCCGTGTTTAAGATATCGAATGTCTGTTGATTAAGTCAAGTTATTGACAACTACATTAATTAACTTCTTATGTCCTTGAGTAGTACCACTCAACCTCATTGTCATATCGGATTAAATCCACCTGCAGGGCTTACATGACAATCCTTATGAGCTTCTCAAGGGGACATCATCAACCCGACTTCCTGCGGGTCACAGATTCCTTCTATAATCAACAACACACTTTACATACAATGTCATTACCCAATCTATCGAGTTTGTTGATTCACAAATGAATCTCACTCATTGATGATTTAAAGCAATGTACAATGCACGTAAGTGCCCGTTATTATATCCGGATTAAGAGGACAAACATCCATAATAATAGAGGTGTTTGTTCTCTTAAATAGTTAGTATAAAGAGAAAACAACCTTACTTGGTCATGTTCAATACACACAAAGTGTACTAGTGTAATCCTATAGTCAACATAGATTAATACCAGATTATACTACAACCATACCAATGATTTGTCCAAATCCATTTAGGTTGTGAACATTTACTTATACTTTATAAGGTACTGATGATATGGTCTTCTATGTGTCACCACACACCATATCATCTACAATATAAAGTATTAGACACATGCATATAACTAATAACATATACAATATGCATAACATTTGCCCATATGATTTTCATTTAAAATATAAATAATTAGAGTTAATACAAAAGTAATGCTTTTAGTATATAACCCTATCACTTTGTACTTCTTGACTTTCATTGATGATGCGTCAAGAAAGATATGGGCATATAGTCTGAAGACTAAAGATGAAGTTTTAAGTATGTTCAAGAATTTTCATAGCATGGTCAAGAAATAGACATGGAAGCCTTTGAAGTGTATTCGTTCAGATAATGGAGGAGAGTACATTGGGCCGTTTGAAGAGTATTACAAGAGTCATGGGATTCATCATGAGCAGACAGTTCCCAAGACACAACAACAAAATAGTATAGCTGAGAGAATGAACCATACCATTGTAGAGAGGATGAGATACATATTGTCTCACTCTAAGTTACTAAGGAGTTACTAGGTAGAAGCAATGCACACAGCTGAACATGTGATCAACCTATCGCTTTCGAAGCCTCTAAATAGTGATTATCCAAAGAGAGTATAGTCAGGCAAAGATGTTGATTATGGATACTTGAGGGTATTTGGGTGTAGAGAATTTTTTCATATTCCCAAGGATGAGACATCAAAGCTTGATGACAAAGTCAAGCAGTGCATTTTTCTGGGTTATGGGGATGAGAAGTTTGGTTACAAACTTTATGATCCGATCAACAAGAAGGTAATCCGAAGTCGAGTTATTGTGTTCTTGGAAGACCAAACAATAGTAGACTTTGAGGATGGTGAGAAGGTAGAAGCTTTCATTGATGATCTTGTTGATTTAAAACCAAGAGTTACTACTGTGAAACGAAATGCATAAAACCATGGGTTTGAGGCTCATGATGATGATCATATTGCTTATGATGTGATTGAACCTATTGAGATAGAAGATGCAAAAGAAGTGCATGAACCACCACTTGAGCAAGCAGATGTGCATCTTCCTGAGCCACAAAAAGATGAGGTGAGGAGATTCAAGAGAGAGAGACAAGCTTCAACCAGGTATCCACCACATACGTATGTTTTACTATCTGATGGTAGAGAACTTATGTACTATTAAGAGGCTCTTAAAGGTACAGACAAGGAGAAGTGGTTGAACGCAATGCAAGATGAGATGAGTTCTTTGCATAAGAATCACACTTATGACTTAGTTGAGAAACTGAAAGAAAAAAAAGTTCTCAAGAATAAGTAGATCTTCAAAGTCAAGCATGAGGAGAATAATCCACATCCAAGGCACAAAGCTCGTCTTGTTGTGAAGGGATTTGGTCAAATGAAAGGTATTGACTTTGATGAAATTTTCTCTCTTGTAGTTAAGATGACTTCTATCAGGGTGGTATTGGGTTTGGGCTTAAGTATGAACCTAGAGGTTGAGTAACTAGATGTCAAGACAACTTTTCTTCATAGAGATATTGAGGAAGATGTTTACATGGACCAGCCGAGGCGTTTGAGGTCAAAGGCAAGGAGCATTTGGTATGCAAGCTAAGAAAGAGTTTGTATGGTCTAAAGTAGGCACCGAGACAGTGGTACATGAAGTTTGAGTCATTTATGGTGAAGCATGGCTACAAGAAGTCCATTTTTGATCACTGTGTGTTTGTTTAGAAATTTCCAGATGAGGATTTCATAGTGCTATTGTTATATGTGGATGATATGTTGATAGTTGGCCAAAACATCAACAAGATATCTAAGTTGAAAAAATACTTGAGTAAGTCCTTTGAGATGAATGATTTGGGTTAAGCAAAGCAGATACTTGGGATGCGGATCACTCATGACAGAAAGAGTGGGAAGTTGTGGCTTTCTCAAGAAAGCTATATTGAGAAGGTGTTGAAGAGATTCAACATGGATCAAGCGAAGCCAGTCAGTTATCCGCTTGGTGGCCAGTTCTGTATGACCAAAAATATATGTCCAAAGGGTGAGCATGAGAAAAAAGAAATGCAAAAGATTCCTTATGCATCCACAGTGGGCAGCTTGATGTATGCAATAATGGTGTATACAAGACCGGATATTGCTTTCGCTGTTGGTGTTGTAAGCTGATTTTTATCAAATTCGGGTAAAGAGCATTGGGAAGGTGTTAAGTGGGTATTGAGATATCTCAATGGCACTTCCAAGGCGTGTTTATGTGTTTAGTGGAAGTAAGACCTTACTTGAAGGCTACACAAATACAGACATGGTAGGTGATGTTGACTTGATGAAGTCCACTTTTGGTTATTTGTTTATTTTTGTAGGGGGAGCAGTTTCTTGGCAATCAAAGTTGCAAAAGTGTGTTGCTCTCTCTACTACAAAAGCTGAGTATATTGCAGCTACAGAGTGTTGTAAAGAGATGTTATGGATGAAGAGGTTCTTCAATGAACTAGGGCTAAAGCATAAACAATTTGTGGTTCTGTGTGACAGTCAGAGCGCCATCCATTTAAGCAAGAATTCGAGTTTTTATTCTAGATCCAAGCACATATATGTGTGTTATCATTGGATTAGAGAAGTTCTCAAAGAGAAACAATTATGCATTGAGAATATTCATACCGACAAGAACGGGTCGGATATGATGACCAAAGTTTTTGCAGAAAAGCAAGTTTAATGTTTGTTGTGCTACCACCGGAATTACAGCACACTCCTCTTGTTAATTTGGAAATTCGTAGAAGTATCCCCCCTCATGGCTAGGGAGGGGGAGATTGTTGGGTGTTATCCCTCACATGAGGAAGATTGGGAAAACCAAGGATCGGAGATGTTGTTTTTGGGTAAAAAAAGGTACTGTTCATGTGAAGAGAAGAAGGCACATGCGCTCGAGTTGGCCTTGCCTAAGGCGCTCCCACACCCTTGCTTGAGAAAAGAAGATAGTTTTTGTTTTTTCCTTTTCGCGAAACATGTTACTAGAAGTTGGGATAGAAGGAGGCGCGCACGCGCCCTTGCCTATACATACCGATTTTTTATTTTGCTACAGTGAACCGATATTTCATAGACGCACCGAAATTTCAGATTACTATAAAATCAAAGCTAGGTTTTTAGTAATGAGAAGTCTTGAATAGAAACCCAATTTTGCGAGCAACCAAAATTGAGAGAAAACCTTTGCAAAGAGAAAAAGTTTGTAAGGAGAGAGATCTAGTAAGTTTGGAGAGACTTGAGAGGAGTGATAGTAATCTTCCTAGCTTTCCACACTTATAAAATGATTTGCTCTTGTGAAAGTAGACATCATTAGCCGAACCACGTTACATCTTGTGTCTCATTGTAGTAAGTTACTTTATATTGTTATTGTTTGTTTGTGATAGCTAATTTCATAGCTTAGGTTGTGGTTGTTGGTTGTAGTGAAAATTTAAATTTTTAGGTTGGAGTAGTAGATTGTCCAGGTACAAACTATTTTAGTGGGGATCGATTGGTATCGTTTTCCCCAACAGTATAGTGACATGTGAGTGTGACTGGTAGCTGCTTGGTGAGTGGCCTATAGCAGCTACTAATCACTTGGTAGTTGCCTTGATAACTAGTTTTGTAAATTTTCATTTATAGTAAAAGTAACAAACCTTCAATATACGAAAGTAAAACTTTCATGGAGGCTAAAGAGACAATGAATTCTAAACTTAATGAACTAATAATCACATGAAATGTAACTTAATAATTTAAAAGATAATTGTATGAACTAAATAAAATGGAGTGAATACTTACCTGTCCATATTCATATATATAGTCATAAACTAGCAATTCAACAAAAACTAACAATGATACTCTAGTTTGCAAACATTAGTTATTACTAACTCTATGATTTTAAGTTTTAACTAATCAAATTGCAACCTAATACAAAGTCTAAACTAAACCCTACATACGAGCGCATAAATAAGAATTAAAAATCATCGACTACGATCGAAATCGACCCCATTGGTATTGTTCATGCATGTCCTCATGTCAATACAATCAACCAACATCAACTAACACAATGAATCATAAACTTAAATACATAAAAGAACAATAACTATTCAACTTCAAATTCATAGCTATACAAAAACTCCATTAAAAACATGTCTAAACACTTCAAAACAAATGGATTTTGTATGGCTATCAGAACATAATGATAAGGTAGTGTCTACATCATGATTTCTACTCAAAATATCAATTCTAAATGATGAAAAATGAAGAAAAAGAAAAGAACACGAAAATTTCAGCAAACTCACCACTTAAAGCTTTGATTTCATCACTCAAATCAATACCAAAGCAATCTTAATCATTTAGAGAACTTAATTCAATCTATTTTAAACAAAACCCCTCAAAAAGAGAGAAATATCAATTATAGAAGTCTCTACTTTAATATATAGATAATAAAAGTAGATGACCATGATCGGAAAAATTAAGTCGAAGCTACTTAATTATGAAAGAGAAAAGGAATTGCTTGGTACGTACATGCATCTATATATGTCAAACACACATAATATATATAGACTAGGAAATACCTATTGTCTCATTGTCTGGTGTGCATTATTAACTAGTACAGTTCCGTATTAACACGCCATTCATGTCCATAGAGATATTAGCTTTAGATGTCCAACTCTTAGAAGAGATTAGTTGGCAACTTCTAGGTGGGAGTCGGTTCATCAGTCATCAGCTTATCCTGATACAAAATAAAATAAAATAATAATAAAGTGATAATTCTAGTCCCAGTTTACCATATGAGATATTGAGAGAAAATATTTAAAAAAATGATTTTCATAGATCAAAAGATATACCATAATCATTCACCGTCTGCAGTGGCAGCCACGCCTATGTACTCCGGCTTGGCTCCATAATTTCCTGTAATCCTGAACTCAAAACAAAATACAATGAACAAAATGTTAGAGGCAAAATGAAATAAAGTAATATTCACAAATTAGAAAATAAGTGACAAGTATAATGACTACTAGCTTGTAGGTCGTGCATATGCACCGACTCATTTGAAAACTTGATTAATAATCATTACTATACATATAGAAATTTCTTAGCAAATTGTTTTAATAAGGAAAAGATATTCCCGTTTTAGTTGCTAATTTAACCCGTTTTAATTTTCTAACAAATCGTTTTAATTGTGTTTTAAAAACCCATTTTAATTTCCTAACAAATCGTTTTAATTGTGTTTTAAAAACCCGATTTTAGTTGGGGGAATGATCCCGTTATAAAAGTTGACTTAATTTAGAAATGTGATTCCCATTTTAATTAGAAGTGTTAATTTTTTTTTTTCAATATAAGAGAGAAATTCCCGTTTTAATAAGAGTTTTGAAAAGAAGAATAGATTCCCATTTTAAGTTGGTTTTTTTAAAGGAAAAAGAGATTCCCGTTTTAGATTGGTTTATTAAGTGGTGATGTGGAATTTTAATAGAGTTCTAAAAATACTTTTTGTAGGAGTTTTAATATTAAGACTAGAAAGTAGACCCGTGCATACGCACCGACTCTTTTAAAAATTTGCTCAACAATATATATATATATATATATAGTTTCTAACAAATCGTGGTTCATGTTTTCATCGCTAACTCGTTTTAATTTCTCAACAAATTATTTTAATTAAGTTTTAAAAACCCGTTTTTTAACTGGGGGAGAGATACCGTTTTAATAAGAGAATGATTCATGTTTTAATCAGAAGTGCTAGATTTTTATTTTTTATTTTTTTTTCTAATAGATGAAGAATTTCCATAGGATAATAATTTCTGTTTTAATTAGAAGTGCTTAAAAAAAAATTCAATAAGAGAGGAATTTCCGTTTTAATAGGAGATGATGATGTGGAATTTCAATAGAGCTCGAAAAATACTCCATTGAAAACATTTAGAATTTTTTTAGAAAATTGGGGCTACAGTTTTAGTCGCTAATCCGTTTTAATTTTGTAACAAATTATTTTAAATCAAATTTTAATTAAGTTTTAAAAACCTATTTTTTCAATTGGAAGAGAGATCATGTTTTAATAGGAGAATAATTCCCGTTTTAATTAGATATGCTAGATTTTCTCTTTTCAATAGGAGAGGAATTCCCATTTTAATAGAAGAATGATTCCCGCTTTAATTAGAAGTGCTAGAATTTGTTTTAATAGAAAATAAATTCTAGTTATAATAGGAGAGGAATTTCCGTTGTAAAAAAAAATTCATATTTTTTAAATAGGAGAGAAATTTCCGTTTTAATAGGAGATGATGTGGAATTTTAATAGAGCTTGAAAAATACCCCTTGTAGAGCTTTAATATTAAGATATAGATAGATGTATATGCAACTTTTGCAATTTGATGATAAAAGGAAAATAAAGTATGTAAAAAGGAGTGTATATATGTAACATAACGGTTCACAAATTACATTCCATATGCTTGCCACTTTCTGGGCTACTCCAAATTTTAGCTAGGAAGAATCATAAGGAGACAATGATGGATGTGGTTGCAATATGTATATGTTGTCATTATTGCATCTTCGGAAATTCATGTTTCCAAAGTTTTATTTTTTAACCTAAAGTTGGGGAAACTACAATGAACAACACTTCATTAGGAGCTGAAATCCACCAAATTTAACATATTAATACACTGTCGACGAACTTACCTTCTGGGTTTTCTGAGAGGAGCGTATTCCCAATTCACACCTTCAAAATTGTAGATTAGTGGCAAACCATTTGGCCAGTAATTACTTCTCTGCTTTCAGTTAAAGGGAATATTTCAAAAGATTAGCTATGTGACCGAGACACTTAATTTGTCTTTCAAATTCTAATGTTTTCGAAAAACTTGATTCTAAAATACAAATAAAACGAGTATGCGAACCGTGGTTACGATCGGGTGTTTTTTTTCAAATATTTAAACCTCATGGGTTATAATTTAAAAAATAATATAAAAACATTAAGAGGGGTTGAATATAATTTGAGTGACGTGAATGAGGTTTTCTAAATTATTTTAAATAATAAATTATTTTAAATAATATGAAGCTAATTCTAATTTCAATAAAGTGAGAGAGTTTTTGGTAAATTGTTTAAAAAAGAGGGAGCTGATTAGAATAATTAAGGGAGGTGGTTCTAAAATCATAAAATAGAGAGATTACAAATACACAGTTCGGTTGAAAAAATTTCTGCTTTCAGTTAAAGGGAATATTTCAAAAGATTAGCTATGTGACCGAGACACTTAATTTGTCTTTCAAATTCTAATGTTTTCGAAAAACTTGATTCTAAAATACAAATAAAACGAGTATGCGAACCGTGCTACGCATCGGTGTTTTTTCAAATATTTAAACCTGTCAGTTATAATTTAAAAAATAATATAAAAACATTAAGAGGGGTTGAATATAATTTGAGTGACGTGAATGAGGTTTTCTAAATTATTTTAAATAATAAATTATTTTAAATAATAAATTATTTTAAATAATATGAAGCTAATTCTAATTTCAATAAAGTGAGAGAGTTTTTGGTAAATTGTTTAAAAAAGAGGGAGCTGATTAGAATAATTAAGGGAGGTGGTTCTAAAATCATAAAATAGAGAGATTACAAATACACAGTTCGGTTGAAAAAATTTCCTCCTAAACATCCGGCTATCATATAGTGTAGAGAAGAGCAAATAGCGCAGATTGATGATAAATATTTAAAAAAAAAAAAGTTGCATAAAACATATGATGTGTTGGTAGTCATCACGCACCTGCCGGTTGACCACGAGTGCCTCCGTCTTATCCCTTCCCTATGGTAAATGGTCATAAATATTAGGATCTTATTTCCTGATTGTATTGTTCAAAAAATAAGAATAAGAATAAGCTAAGATAAAATTGCTTGGAGCATGTAAATGGTAAAACTCTAGACCTTAAAGACGTAAATGACAATAAAACTACACCTTTGGTTCAGCATGACTCGCCATAACAATAGACCTCTCTTCCTGATCAACTTGATTTTGAGTTCGAGAAATATAGTTGTGCTGGGGATTGTTGTTCCCACTTCCAGCATTCTGATTAATAAATAACAAAAACCTTAAGTTATCTCAGCTCGCGCGATGGTGCTAATGGGAAGATACACCAAAAGTTTGCTAATACATAAGCTTGAATTAGGATATGCCAAAAGACAATGTAAAAGATCAGAAGAGATAATAATACTACTCCATTTCTTCTAGGCACCGCTACGGGTTGAATAAGCAAAGGTACCATCTCACAGTCGGGCCTTCCCTGTGATCATTAACTTTAAGTTTTAGATAGAAACCATTCATGTACTCAACATTGATTCCATATATAACTTACCATTACAGAGTTGTTCATTACTATCTTGAGATGTTGATTTTTATTAGTTTGAGGAACGTCTGCTACTGTCAGGGAATTGTTCGTACTTCTTGGTTGCTGATAAGAAACAAAAGTACTAATGTTACCTACCACAAAAACGCACGACCCCATGATAATCTTTGGTTACCTACCAATCTAGGGCCACGTACAATCCCATTATCCTGCAGGTTTTGGGAACTTGTCATATTTGACACTTGGTAATCGTTTTCAATGCAAACTCCATTCCTTAGTCTTCCTCCCTGTAATATTAACTCAAATTCTCTAATTAAGCAATTTTATGCAATGAGATGCTGCTAGTTAAGAAGTTCATTAGTTTACAATACTAGTACATAATTATTAAGCGCTTGAAATGTTGGCAGGAATGAGATACCCGAATCCTTTGCATTCTAGACGAGATTTCTCCTGGATTCAAAGACCCAAAGTTTAGCAACGTGGTGTCGTGTGAACTACTTCTGGAACTTTCGTATTTGCCAGATTGTACATAAGGACCGGCCGGTATAGTTTCCATCATGTCAGTTGAAGTACCTCTCATTGATCTTGAGTTCAAATTGGAAAATGTGGACTCGTAGTTAGTACGTACTCCGGTTATTTCATTAGTCATTTTAAGGTAAAACAACAAAAGTTCAATGTAGACATAAATTTTTCAACAAACATTATAAAAGAGAAAACTACCTAGTGCTAGCTTCCTTCAAATAGTGTATATTGAAAATGTTGATGCATGATAAAAGATAGACCTGTGTAACCCCTGCCTAGGGTAAGACTGGATGGCGTATTCGTTGACATTTCCATGCCTTATGCTATCAGTGTTTCCTCGGCCCTGTTCGCGGTTAAGAGTAAGATTTGTATTATGTTACTTAGAACATCTCTAGGTAGTGGTAGCATACTCTTCATATTTGAAGAAAAAGTTTGAAGAAGTTGGCCGCAAATTTCGACCAATTCTAGGTGGTCACAAATATTGACCGCAAATGCAATTGTAGACTCTACCATGCTTATTGGTGTTAGTGCTTGGCCGTACATTATTACAATGTAAGCCCCAAGTTGAAAAAAAACTCGCGACATTCCCAATCGTGCACCAAATTGAAAAAGTAAAAAAAATAACTTGCGCAACATTAGTAGTGGCGCTAGTACCACCATCGGGCGTGGTCTTTAGTCAAAATAAAAAAAAAAAAGTGGAGCGACATTACTATTGTCGCCCGCATCCGATCCAAATTGTCAAATTTATAATAAGAATCGAACAAGCGGTGATCGACCATAAATGCAGCCACCTAGAGATGGAATTCCAAAATATTCGAACTTTTTTCTTCAAATATGAAGAAAAAGACAGGTTATATTACCACCTAGAAATGCTCTTAGCTTATAGATATAATTTTTTTTTTTAAAGATACACCTCTTTCCTTTTTCTTTTTAGGGTTTTACCTCAATGTTTGGTTGCTCGAGTAAGTGGAAAAATTCACGAAAACTCAAAAAATAAAAATTATGTCAATATTTGATAACCACAATTTTAATATTGTAATCTAGAATGAAAAGCTATAGTTATAGTACTCTTCTCTCCATCTGAAGTCCTTTCAGTAGTTTAGATCTTCTACAATTTAGCTACAACAATGGAGGAAGCTGGAAGCTTGGTTCTTTAAGATTTTGTTGGCATTTCCTGTACAAAGCACACAAGAAAATGAATGAACCCTATATGACGTATACCATTCAACCATACATTTATATTTTGACAGAATTGCATTGCAGAAAAGTAAGCTTCTTTTCGATGTAGGGGCCGTTTGGCAGCCACTATTATAATCCATTTTATACCAAATAATCTATTATTGTTCCTATAATTGATTTTGGATATGTAATAATTTTTAGGAATTATTATATTATCTCATTCTCAAAAATAGATAATCTATTAAAAAAAAAAAAAAACTTATGCAGGATGATTTTGGACACACCCATAAAAAGACTCAAATACCCCAACTTTAAAATAAATAAATAATTTTTTTAGAAACGTTTATGTTCCTAAATTACCATTTTTTTTATATTTGGTGTACCCAAGACAAAACAAGTCATTTATATTTGATGAAAATTTTTGATGCTTCAACAAATTTAACCATAATTACACCATATAGGGGTTTATTTCCACTAATCCATTTTAAAGAATAATAGCATGAACTAGTTTAAGCTATGAACTTCAGAGTAAAAATAAATCCAAATCATAATATGACATTGTTTTGAATTAGTGTACGTTTCTGTACCGTGCTGCATTTATGAATTGCAAGCTAAGACTGGGCAGATGATAAAGCTAAAGGTTGTAGTTTAGTCTATTTGTTTGAAATTGGAAGCAACATGAACCCAAAGCCTCTAGAAAAAGATTGTCGAAAAAAATGTCATGCGTTATTGTTGTTGTTGCCTATTGGAAATACCCCAAATTAATTTGGGATATATTATTGGATTGAGGCGGTTATTAGGGTATGACAAAAAATTTAGTTAATTATGAGAAAAAATAAATGTTTTGTACTATGAACTTTGTTGTTTTTATCAATTTAGGCCAAAAACCTTTTTTTTAAGCAAATTGGGCAATTTTTTTTTTCCACTTTAGGCCATCGTTACCATTCTATTACTTCACATACTTATGATTCTATTACTTCACATACTTATGTGGCGTGCCGGATGTATATGCATCTGACCAAATGCTCATGTGGGACTATTAAAGCGCACACCTAATAAGCTAAATATTTTTACTATTTTTTCTTTTTGTTACTAGAAGAAAGTGACAAAAAGGCCTAGTATGCCATTTTATTTCTAAAATGCCACCAACTAATGTGGCCCATCCACACTTAAGTCAGTGCCACATATTGCTATGATGACCCACAATCCAACGACTGCAATTTATCTAATCCGACGGTCCTTGTTCATCTTCTTTATATAATCAGCAACCATTTACACCTCCGTCGTCCCTAATAACCCACTCCACGCACCAACATTGTTTATTAAACGCTTCATCAAAAGAAACCAATTCATCACCAAAACTATACTCCTTTAGCAACATCTCAATAGTCATTCTACTTAAAATGAAAGATGGACACAATTCACATCAGCCAAGGAATCAATTAACAACTACTTCACAATCTCAACTGACTCCACTGATCCATCAGAGGAATTCTCTTTTGAAATTCCATTTTCTTTGACCCAATAGCTCTTCCATACCAAAACTCGCTTCGTCAACATCCAACCCCTCTTCTTTAAATGCACGGTTGAATCCATTCAAATCATTTGCAATTGATAATTCAAGCAATATAGAAAATTTTCTACTTAATCTTTATATTAATTACAGATTAATTAACATTAATAAAAATCACCAACTATTGAGGGATTTTTAGCCGGTTGGGATTATATTACAATGTTTTTAATTCATGTGTTTCTAATTCACGTGCAACAAGCGTGATTTTACGATGACGACATTATGACATCATCATGCCTCATCAGCTGTTCCTAGATGTCGATTATAGCAGCGCCACATAAGCTTATGTTAAGCCACATTCACATCCATTAGTACACATCAACATTTGAAGTAATGGAAACACACCGGTGGCCTAACGTGATAGATTTTGCAAAAGGTCATGGCCCAATTTGCTCAAAAAATAGTTATTGGCCTAAATTGATAAAAACAACAAAGTTCATGATAAAAAACGTTCATTTTTTTTTTTTTCTAGTTATGGGGTATGGGAGTGTTTTTATGGGTGTGTCCAAGTCTCCAAGATGAGAAACAAGTACAATGGAGCTTTCCTCTTGAAATAAGGTACCATATTTTCTTTTCGCTTTTTAGTTTTTGGTAATTGTTTTTTTTTCCATTTTTGTGTTAGTCATTAAATCATAAATTGATTTGTATTTAGCTGTTTGGCATCATTTATTCCATAAAGGCTTATGTCAAAATCATTTATCTTAAAAATTGATTTCATACATGAAGGGGTACCGGTCTAGGCGTATAGCAACCATTATAAGAAGGAATAATTATGCTTTTAAAATTAATTATTCTAACATAAATAATATTTAGATAAACTTTTATGAAAGAAGTGATACCAAACAACAAAATACAAATCAATTATTGGTTTAATGACCAAACCAAAAATGGAAAGAGCAATTACTAAAAAGAACAATTACTAAAGAGGTTGATTACTAAAAAACCAAAAAGAATGAAAATATGACAACTCATTTGAAAAGGAAATGAAAGCTCCATAATTTTTTGTTTCTCATTTTTTAATTTTTTAATTTTAATTTTTTATTTTTTTTAAGTGGAAATTTTATTTATAATGATAACAAAATTTACAAATAATTAGGACAAACAATTATTTTGTTTTTATTTTTTTTAAAAAAATGAGGTGATGGCTTTTAAAAACTTTTACCAAACAATTTTTTTTATATCAAAAATCAATTATGGAACTCATAATAGATTATCTGTACGTTATAAAATAGATTATCGTATTGGTTGCCAAACAGCCCCGAAAATATATTAGTTAGTTTTGCTTATGATGTTGTCATATGACCCCTAAACGTGTAATACTTCTAGCTTTAAAATCCTTATTTGCTTGACAATTGAAACTTGAAAATAAAAGCCAAATAATAAATTGGTTGTCAAATTAAATAACAACCTCAATATATATGCATATTAACTATATTATAGCCAATTAATGAAATTACCAAAAGAGAAACATATATTAATTAAAAGGACGAAAAAAGAAACAATTTGCTTCTTGTCAAAATTATGTCCTCAATTTAAATTAAATACTAATAGTGGGAGATGGTAAATAAAATAAAATAAAAGTTTAAGATAGATCGAATTCATGCATAGCTTCATATCCCTGATCGAATTTATCTTTTAATCAAAATTATTGGTCAAAAGAAAATATATAACCCACCTTGGTCCCTCTCATAGGGTACATTAATCATGTATTTCTTTTTTCTAAACAAATAAAAGGAGGAAATTGTTGGCACTGCAGATCGAATAATTTGTCGGTTCACCACTTATATATTTTCCTCTTCTTTTTGTGCTTTATTTTTATTTTTAATTTTAATTTTTTTTTTTCTTTACTGCATATATGCATATAGGAATTTAATTAACATATACAATAAGAATGGTTGGCAATGTACGTACCATATGCATAAAAAAATAAATAAAATCTAACTTAGTGAAATCAATTCAAATGGAGGATAACAAAAACTACAACAATTCTGAGTCCCCATCCAACAAAACAAAACATAATGAAGTGCCAAAGATAGAGAATTTACTATCTCGGAAAGCATATTTCTAGCTCTAGGATATTTACAAGAATAATATATAAGAAGTAAGCTATCAAAAATATTTGGACAAAAACAAATTGAAACAATTCAAAGGTTTGTTAACAAAACAAGGAGGCACGGAGTTACATACTCTAAATGGAAATGAGATTCACACATTTACACACACCCTCAACTTTTCAAGAAATGAATCAATCACGCATATAGAAGACTTGGCCGAAAAAAATGGACAAAACTACATATACAAACTATAATTTCAATCAGATCGCCTAGCTAGACTTGTTTTGTGTGTGTGGAAGACGTTTCCCTTCCCACCTAGCAAAGGCAATCGGCTCTTAGAGCATAAGTTCAAATTTCTTATACTTAATTAAGAGATCGTACCCTAGCAAATAACCTACTAAAAGCAATATACTACTACTAAAATGAGCAGATTTAATGAATCCCAGATGTGTTCAAACATTAAAAGAAGATGAGGGGATGATTGAAACTTTGGGATGACAGAAACTTACTTGTTTACTAGAGAGGTGAGGGGATCCTTGCAGTGAGCACCTGAATGGGCCTTTGAGAGACGAAATTTATAGGCAAAAAGGATAAAGGTGTGGAGTTAATGCAGATTCCCTTCATAAATGGAATTTTGTCATAATGCTACAACGTGTCAAAAATACTTAGTATTCAGATTTCAAATGGAAATTTCACGCTTTTATTGGGATTCAAATTCAGAGTAGCATTTATCATTTTATTGAATAAATCCCAGGGCATGAATAAAAATGGAAGTTTTCATGTTCAATTATTGAAAAAGAAAATTAAGCGAGTTTGTGTTTACATTGTAGAGCGCTTCTACTCAGACTTTTTCTATAACTTCTTTGGACTCCATTTTCTACGTGACATCCAAATTCCACTTTCTCTTTCCATAAATAAAAAAACAAACATAGAAATAAAATAATAATAAATAACTTACCATATTAAATAACTAAAACCATAAATAATAACAAATAAATCAGAAACTTATTTAATATTTCCACAAACAAAAAAAATATTAAGAAAAAAAAAATTAACGCAAAAAAGTTTAATCAAGTTTCATTAATTTTCTTTTCTACTATCATCTTCATCTTCACCACACACCATTCTTATATTTAGACCTTCAATGTCTAGTTCATATTTCTCCAAACATTTGTTCAACTCAATAAATAGAGAACATACAATTTTTTTTTTATCTCTTCAAAATTAATATAAACTAAAGTGATAAAAAAATAGAACTTTGTAACAAGAAATAGAAAGAGAGAGAGAAGCCGGATTGATAATGAAGAATGTAAATTTTTAGGTCATTTGTTTTTTATTTTTTATTTTTTTGGTTTGTGGAAATATAGGTAAGTTTTTTGTTATTTATTTGTTAATATATTGGGTTTTAGCAATTTAATTTAGAATAGGGCTGCCTTTGTCCTTTGAGATTGAGATGGAAAAAGGGTTAATAGAACAGTACGAGTGGAGTATTCTTGGGTTCCCAAGAAGTGTGATAATTGTAAGGCTTTTGGCCATCTCACGGACAAATGTTTCAGAGTTCCAAGAACTACAGAGCCTGCAACACACAATACCAGGGCTCCAAGAAGGGCATGGGTGCAACGTCAACAAGAAGAGGCTGGTGAGCAAGAACCAGAATCCATATCAGAAAATACTGGTAACAGCACAAATGAAGGAGTGCTTAACATTGCAACTCTAGAGGTAAACCAAATTACTACAGTGGTGACTGGGGTAGAGGAGAGCAATGGTATAGAGAAAAATGGCCCTACTGACGGAGATATATGTAATGAGATAATGATACATGGCCAAAATCAAGCTCAACCAGATATGGAGCCTGCTGCAGACAATGATGACAGAATTCTGCAGAACCTATCCGTGGTGCCTTATGTAGATAGGTTAGAGCACTTTGTCAATTCAGAAGATACTGTTGCCATGGAGGAGTTTGAGGAAGAACTGGTGGATTTTATAAGAAGAACAGAAGGTATTGGGGATGGTGAAATGTCAGAGGATGTTTTGTCAGTGGAGGAGACCCCATACTTCAGTGATAAAGTCACTGAGCCGCTGGCCATTATGGATACACCTATACAACATAAGAATGATGTGAACTGTGTTGAGACTGGACATATGACAGAGAAGGAAGGAATAGATAGCAGTAAGCTGAAAGAACAGCAGAATCCTAGTAGCAAAAAGAATGGTCATGGCAAGCGGAGTAGGAGTAGGCCCAAGGGTTCCAAAAACAAAAAAACACTAGATGATAGCCCCAATAAGTGTGTGGAATGTTCGAGGAACAAATGATGTACATAAAGCAAAGGAGATAAACAAGGTTAGAATAGAAAAGAAGATTTGTATTTTTGGTTTGTTGGAAACAAAGGTCAAGGAACAGAAGTTTGATGCTATTAGAAACATATGTTGTCCTCAATGGAGTAGTGTCAGTAATTATTCCTCTAGTGATGCTGGTAGAATATGGGTATACTGGGATCCCTTCTTAGTGTATGTCCAGAAGTTATCTGAGTCGGCTCAATACATTCATTGTAAGGTCAGATTCAAGCCTTGCAATGAAGAGTATTTACTCACAGTGGTGTATGCAAGTAATAGATTCAGCGAGAGATTGGGTCTGTGGAAAGATATTATGAATGGTGTGTGGCGGGAGACTTCAACAATATTTTATGTGCTAATGAGAGAATAAGAGGAGATTCCATGCACCCGAGAGAAGCTCCGGACTTCATCCTATGCCTTCAAAATGCAAGGGGTGATGATCTAAATTCCATTGGATTTTTCTTTACATGGTGGAATAAATCAGTTGGTATAGGAAGTATTATGTCTAGGATTGACATATGTTTGGTGAATAAAGAATGGATTACTTCATTTCCGTACACATTTGCTGAGTACCTACCTTATGGGATTTTTGATCACTCACCAATGCTCTTGAGTTGGAGTGATTATACAAGAAAAGCTCCTCCTTTTAGGTTCTGTAACTTTTGGGTGTACCAAATAGAATTCAAAGACATACTGGAGGCATTGTCACCAAGTACGGTACGGGTTTAAAACGGTATACTTGAAAAAAACTTAGTTCGTGTTTTAAACGGAACGTCTCGGGAAAAAAACGGAAAAAAAAGCGTAAAAAACGTAGGGCATTAAAAAAACGGTTTAAAAAGCGGTAAAACGGGTTTAAAACGTTTAAAATAATATAAAAGAAACGGTAAAACCGATGATAAATAATATAATAGATAAGGAGTTTGATTTTCTATAAAAGTGGGAAAAAAAAGACACATAAAATAAAAATAATAATAATACAAATGAAAGAAAATTCAAATACATGAAAGTATCAAATTATCATTACTCATCCAAATACTAGAAGTTTTAGATTCAATTGCAAAACACTATTCAAAATAAGATACTACTAATTACCAACCATAATGGCATAATTAAGTACTACAAATACGTTAATAACTTTAAAATTTTCAATTAATTATTAATAGTCTAAAGCAAAATAGAACGGTCTCAATAAGTCAATCTAACGCCACTCTTCAAAAGGTAAACTCCAAAACCCTTTTCTTTAAAAAAAAAAAAAAAAAAAGTTTTAAACGGGAGATTTTCAAAATCTCGGTTTTAAACGCTTAAAACGCTTTTAAAACGGGTTTAAATCGTTTAAAACGGGTTTAAAACGCTTAAAAACGCGATTTTGTTGAAAACCCGGTTTTAAATCGAAACCGTATTTTGGCAATATCTCGGTTTTAAACGCCGTTTTAAACCCGTGATTTGGTGACAATGACCGAGGAGGTGGACTATGGCTATATATAATAATCCAATGTATGTATGCCGATCCGTAAACCTAAACCGGCCAAAGGGCTAAAACCATGGGCCAGAGCAAATTTCTCTCATCTTCATGAAAGGGTAGAAACAGCTAAGCAGGAGTTACAAGATGTGCAGATATTACTACAGAGGGACTCCGAAAATAATTGTTTGGGTGAAAGGGAAAGGGTTTGTTTGAGCAGATACAACACTCTAGCAAGAGCAGAGGCAGTGGATATGCAGCAGAAAAGTGAAGGAATGTGGATGAAAGATGGGGACAAGTGTACAACATATTTCTTCAGTTGCATAAAGGAGAAAACAGCAAGAAAAGGCATATGGGCATTATCAAATGACCAAGGAGTCACAGTTAAAGGTCAGAATGAAGTTGCAAAGACAATAGTTGAGTACTATACCCAACTACTAGGTACAAGTGCGCTGCCAGTGAAGGAGGAAACTTTTTTTATGAGTTTGAAGGTAAGAAATATCATTCCTGAACCTTTGGCTAGACAATTAGAAGACGAAATCACAGATGAAGAAGTCAAAAGTGCAATGTTTGACATGGAGGATAATAAAGTGCCGGGTCCTGATGGCTTCAATCCATTCTTCTTCAAGGCTTGTTGGGAGACTGTGGGTAAGGATTTCACAAGTGCAGTAAAGAATGTTTTCAGCAGTTATCATCTACCAAGAAGCGAAGAAAACCAGACTTTCTCTGCCTTATACCTAAAGTAACTACTCCTACTAAGGTAGAGGATTTCAGACCGATAGCTTTGTGCAACACCATATATAAATGCGTCACTAAGATCATCACCAACAGACTCAAGATATGTACACTACTAAAAGAAGTCACTTGTGTCACTTTTGAAACTAATTCTGGAGTGACCTATAAGCCCCCGACACATAAAGTTCTACCAAAAGTGACACAAAAGCCTTACTAAATGTGTCACTTTTTGTTAATAAAAGTGACACTTAAGAATAACCTCTTGTGTCACTTTTAAGAAAGAGTGTCACAGTGCTTATCAAAAGTGACACTAGTTGTATCCGTTTAGAACTAGAGTGAGACATAATTTCGTTAAAAGTGACACATTAAGTATACTAGTTGTGTCACTTTTGGACCAGAGCGAGACATAAATCGCCAAAAGTGACACATTAAATATACTAGTTGTGTCACTTTTGGACTAGAGAGAGACATAAGAATCGTCAAAAGTGACACATTAAGATATACTAGTTGTGTCACTTTTGGACCAGAGTGAGACATAAGTCGTCAAAAGTGACACATTAAGTATACTAGTTGTGTCACTTTTTGACCCAGAGTGAGACATAAAATGCGTCAAAAGTGACACATTAAATATACTAGTTGTGTCACTTTTGGACCAGAATGAGATATAAATGCGTCAAAAGTGACACATTTAAGATACTAGTTGTGTCACTTTTGGACCAGAGTGAGACATAAATACGTCAAAAGTGACACATTAAGTATACTAGTTGTGTCACTTTTTGGACCAGAGATGAGACATAAGAAAAGTGACATCAAAAGTGACACAAAAAAGCCCCTTACTTCTTTGTGTCACTTTTGGGAATCAACTCCATATAACTCGTATGAAAAAGAAAGCGACACATAAGAGTGGTCAGTTGTGTCACTTTGAATAGATATTATGTCACTTTTTTCAAAAGTGAGACAAATGAAAATAAATTTTTTTAAAAACATTTTCTCATTTTAATATTCGATCGATTCATTTCTCAACCTGCATCCTATACGTCATAACCAAAATCCCATTAACCTGCTTTTATGACATAAACAACATCCACATACATTTATCAAAACATCACAACCAAAAATCACTTTAACCTCGCTTTTATGATACGGAAACAACATCCACTTTCGAGAAGAAAGAAACAACATTCAAAACAATTAACTTCTATTGATTTCATCGATCAAACCAAGTATTTTTCATCTAGTTTGACTCCCAACAAAAGAAGTCATTCCAATACCAAAAGAATCATAATTAAAAAAAAAACAAAAAACAAAAAAAAAAAAAAAACTACATAACGCCAATACTATCCTAGCAATATCTTAGCTTGTTGTGCGCACTTCCAACACCAAAAACCTAGCTGCCATCTATTCATCTGTTAATCGATCCATGACACCTGCATCATATCATGAAGTCGTCATTCCACTATGACTAGTATATAAAATTAAAAAACAAGTGAATCAAGAAGGGTATATTATACAAGTAAGAAAAAAAAAACGATAAGAAAAGTATATATACATAAACAAAGGGAAAATATGGAAACCCACTTACCCAAATTAACTACTTGATAAATTGTTGGATAAAGTCGATGAATTCAAGACGAAGTTCATCTATTTCATTGGTGTAACTCTTCTTGCTTGAACTCCAAACTCCATATTATAAATATTATGAAAATAAATGATGCAGGCACGACGAAAAATATATTATAAATATTATGAAAATAAATGATGCAGGCAATGCATTGCCTACCATATTTACAAATGCACCAATTTATAAGCTAGCTAAGACTATATGAAAAATAATGCTACTTTGTAGTCACCTTCTTTTTTATCGGTGGACCAGGATCCTCTACTAAATCTCGCATAAAGCGCAATACATAATATCCGCATACAATCCCTCCTTGTTGTTGTGGGCACTATACATAATTAATACTTGCATTAACACATACACAAATTGAAAGATACTTTGTATTGTATTCCAAAGAAACTAAGCTTACTATCACATAGTTCCAATTTGGATTTGGATTCATCTTTCTCTTTCCTTTGGACATATTTGATGTCTTGATCGCACTGAAAATGAAAATGCATTTGTTTCATTCTCATTATTTTCAAGATAGAATCAAATATACAATGAAAAATACAATAAATAAATACTAAACTCACGTGTTTACTAATAATTTAAAAGCTGGATCCGGCGGCCCACGAAAATCTTTTTAAAGAATCCAACCAAGATACACTTCCATTGATGGTATGTCAAGAACCATTAAGACCCAATGCCCCCTACATGACCAGTTATGTGGATACAAATTCAATTAAATACTTTTAATTATATAACCAATCGGAAAAAAATAAATAAAAATAAAATAATTTTAATTATATGAAAATAATGTATATGTACTACAAATGTATAAACACAGTTACCCTGTGTTGAAAGGAATTAAAAGCACACGATCACCGTGTTCTTCAAAATTAACTTCTGAATATATCGAGCCTTCTCATCATCTTTTGTATAAATAGTAAAACTTTCTGGGTTACCAAATGCATACTTTGCTCGAGCAATTCCAAAAGTCGCATATAAATATCTACAACATATATATACATTCTGTTAAGTCGTCGCATATGAAAAGTTAAATTATAACTAACACAAATAAGTTCACCAAATTATTCATACCTCATGTAGGAGATAATGCAGCTACCATTTAACATTCTCTTCTCACACACATCCATCAACTCATCTTTTGAAACTCGTACTTCCTCCATCTCATCATGGAAAAGAGTTCCAACCATTGGAACTTCTATAAAAGCGTTTTCTTTCACTATTTTGTCGACACAATCCACAAACTTTCTGATCTTATATTGAATACTGCCCCGCGGAAGTGGAATATGCTTCTCTACCTAACAAAAAGTTGATGAACAAAATTGATGTTTATATAACAAAATTAAATAAATTACCATACAAATATCCATATCCTTATACTACCTCGTCACTTTTAAGTATCACAAGTTCCTTAGGCCATGCCACAAACGAGTTTACTGCATCTTTAACAAATACATGTTCATCGCCAAGCTTTGAACCGGAGAAAGGCATCACCACACAATGCTTTATTTATTGAGACCTTCATATATGACTCTCCCAAAGGCATGTTGTGAACAAGATCCTCTAGCCCCTTCCTTGCTAAAACACCCACCTTCGCAACAATGTTGTCTTTAGATCCCAATGCCAATCTACAATCTTGGTCCTATAACAAATAAGCAAAACAAAGACAAAGATTATCTAGTAACAAATTTGACACAAACATTTAATCAACCTTTTTAATTAAGAAAATATTTTTTTTACCTTCCCATCTTTAGCTTTAAGTTTTTCGAATCCACAAATGCACTTTCCGTTGTCTATTTTGACTATAATGACAAAGTGTACATCAAGTTAGTATATGTGAAGCACTTGGAATAAAAGAATGAAAAAAACTACGATCATTCCCTCGCATTTACTCCTATAAAAAATAAGCAAAACAAAAACAACATTATCTAGTAACAAATTTGACACAAACATTTAATCAACCTTTTTTAATTAAGAAAATATTTTTTTACCTTCCCATCTTTAGCTTTAAGTTTTTCGGAATCCACAATGCTCTTTCCGTTGTCTATTTTTGACTATATGACGAAGTGTACATCAAGTTAGTATATGTGAAGCACTTGGAATAAAGGAATGAAAAAGCTACGTATCATTCCCTGCATTTATTATACCACAATGAATATAACATGGTTAAGGCAACTATAGAATGAGCTTACCTGTACATTTTTCGACTTAAGTTTTACTGAAGTCACACCTTTTTTTTGTTGACCACCATCTTTTCTCTATACATTAAATATGAGTTTAGTTAAAGAGAACACTCGAAATATGTAGAAAATCAAAAATACAAATTTAAAGCCAAAAAAACTTACCTGCTTAGACTTGCCAATCACCTTATGCCTATTATCACTTTTGGCACTATTGGATTCCACATTTTCTAATGGCAACGAGTTGACGAGTTTTGGTCCTTGCTTGAGCAACTCGCCAACAGCTTCTCGTTGTCATTTGGTGAATTAGTCTCACCTTGTTCTTTAAGCACATGTAGCACCAAAATTTTTAACTTCTCGCTTTGGGCTTCTTTCTCTTTCAACTTCACTTCCAAATCCTCGTGATATTTCTTTGATCTTTTATTAGGAAGATTGAAGTACATAGTGGGAGTCGATATTGTCCACCACCTCTAACTTCGACCACTAGGCTCGAGTTCCCAATGCCATAGTAAGTATGTCATTCTTTCCTTCCGTTGCCAAAAAACCCTCCTCTACCTTATTTTTCAGCTCCTCCCTGCAAAAATAGATATAAAATTCAAAATCAACGAATGAGCGACCACAGGCTGTTTCTAAGAAGAGACGAAGACGGTGGATTTTCAAGATTGTCATTCTCGCTTCTCGCAAGAGTAGTATATCGTTAAAACCATCATAGAAAACTTAATCAATGTGTAGGAGATAATATCGATATGTAAATAATTAAGCTAATTTATGATCGGATTATTCTTATCTTTCTTCGCATTGCAGAAGATGATTAGATACCAATATATTGAATTGCAGATCTTGCCAACACCTCAACTTCAGTTGGCGAGATACGCGTCAAGCGCGTGTGGTGACTCGAGATCCCGTGAAAGTTATGGTTCAACCGGATTGTGTACCATATCTTCATAACTCGATTGGCGGCTCCACTGTTTGTTTCCACCTGCCTCAAGGCTTCCTCAGCTCTGGCTCGAGTAAAACCCATCTCAACTATAGTAGCAATAGTTGCTTCATCCGAGGTGGAGCCATGAGGCTTTGTGGATTGCCACTGTAACACCATGTCGCCCTTGCTTTACATCTACCACAGCAGAGTATATATGAGTAACAAGGGAGACCATGGAGGTAATGAAAGCAGGGCTGCAAGTGGGAAACATGTGATGGTTCCATATGGGAAGGACAACATCCAAAACCCGAGACCGCAACATATCATGACAAACACATCAAGATCCCTAGGAACGGAAACAACCTAATCGACAATCCAAAAGCAGCAGGTTGAACAAGCAACCGAGCCCCGATGAAGAGCTTGGAGACAAGAGTAAAGTGGAATTAACAAAGTACTCAAGCATGCGACAATAGCTTTGTAAGGTATCATGCAACCACAAACGGGAGACAACTTGTTCCCTTCGCCTTTTATCCCCGATCAAACCCGGATGAAGTAAATGTATCATAGGGTAGGGTCCAAAGTAGTTGGCTTGTAGCCTCAAATGTTGTCAATAGCTCTTTGAAGGTTCCATGCACGAGAAATTATTCACCGTAATCGTGTTACATGTACGCCCATCCGCTATCAAAAATAATGGCCACCATGTCATCCACAACCTTCACAAGATATCTACATTTCATTGACAAAGGATATTTCTAGGGAAGCGATGAAGAATGTCCGAGAAGCTTAGAGCATCATGAAAGATTTTAGACGGGGCTGTAGCAAGGCTCTTAGATGCGTAACTTAATGAACCGAGTCAATCCCGCGACGGTTTGGACCGCTAAATCCCTTTAACAAGAGTCACAGAGAAAGAGCGCATTGCAAAAGCAACCTTACTTAGACTTTCCATGATAATAACATCGACTTTTATTTTTGGTGTCTTGGACGAAGCATAATCAAGAACATTCAACTGAACTTTCTGCATCAATGCCGAAAGCCTCTATTTGTCGACCAGTCCTTTCCACCTCGTGTCCATGTCAACCCATGTCTACCATGACGGTTTGCAACTTCACCGTAACGAACCGACCGAAATACCGATAAGATTTCCTCCTCCGCACTCCATTCGGATTGGGAATTGTTACGTGTTGAGACCGATTCATGTATCTTACCATTGGTACAACGCTTTGCATCATCACCATTTCCAGAAATGACGGATAAAGTAGCATTCTTTGTTACAACTTCTCTATCTTCCATCTTCTTTCCACCTTGGAATCATCAATCGCTAAAGATATTTGCCATATTATTTCCTTGTAAGCAATGCCAAAATCCTTCAACACATCAAAGATCTCGTGGACCCCAATTCAGATACCATACTTGCTAGAACCTTTCAACACAAAGTTGAGACAGAGAGAGACCTTCAAGACAGAAAGAATTCTGATGACCTCCATTTGCTTTCCGTAATCAAGCAAGCTCACTAGATGAATCCCACTCACCAAAAAATTAAAGTTTCATTTGTTGCCTTCGTGACGTTCCCTCAAAATGTGCATAGTGTTCGAGCTAGAGTAGCGAGAATGTTGAGGAGAAAAGTTCCCCGAAGCAAATGATATATATGCCAACCGAAAATGTAAGCGCATTAGTGGCAAGGTGAACAACTGCTAACATCTTCAATCCCTTTCTTATCAATAAATATATGGATGTGTCGCGGCATTTTGAAGAATCGCTTCAAGAAGACGGGCTGCATTATTTATGCATTCAGAAGGAAAGACTCAATATTTGCTAAAGAACCATCGAGATGCCTCGGTTATTTGTTCCGTTTCCATCTTTGAAAATTCCCCATCATCAATTGAAACCGTAATATTTTTCTTCGTGATCGGGCTTCCATTGGAACAAAATGAACAACCTATTGATTCGGTGGCCAAGGAAGGAGCTTCAACCCCATTACAGACCTCTTTGAAATGGCAAATCAATATCTCCATTAACATATCCAGACAGAAAACAAGTAGGATCTTTATGAATAAGATCACTCATGACAGTTGCTTTACATCAAGTGAGAATACCCACCACCAAAATCTTTTGCTTTTTCAAGATGATAAAAGGCAATGAGGCAAATAAACTTTCCATAACCGTATAAGGCAAATCCGAAAGATCCCGGGGGCATAAGTTCCAAGTGATATAGCACGAATAAAAAATCTTTCATTAGTAATACAAAGGCAATGGTATGCAAACCAATCCATCGTAATAAATAGGGTCAAAGCTTTCATTATCCAAAACCAATCCATCGAGAATAAATAAATAGGTCATCCAAAATCCAGCCCACATCGACAACTTGTTTTCCCTTACCAAAACTATGAGAGTCTTCACCCCTTTTTACCGAGCCACTTTCAATATAACAAACTTCTGTCTTGAGACGAAAGCAATAGTGTCGCCTAACCCCCCAAGTCTCCTCGAAAAGGTCGCACCGGGTTGCTATAATCCATAAATGCCTCAAGAACATGAACCGCAGCACCAACCAAATGTAAATGTTGGGGTTCCGTGTCTTTAAGAAGAGGAAGAAGAGTAGGTATTAATCCCGCTTCATGCAATACCGAAAGCAACCGTAAGAGGATGAAACCAAAACAGTGACTAGCTTACAGAGAGCCTCAAAGAAAACAATAGAACATTTTGAGTAATCACCGCTGATGGAATCGATAGTCTTCTCGCATGAAACTTGGTAGAATGCCACGGTGCCCACCGGATGTGATAGCAAATAACACCACCGCCTCGGCGGATCTATCTTGGCAAAGGGCAACCAATGCTAGAGTAGACAGAATTCGGATCTTTTCGAACCATATCTTCATAACTCGATTAGTACCATATGATTACCTATAGCGGTATTATAATGTAACCGATGTAAATTTTATCTAATAATCAACGGTTTTTAGTAAGGCCAAAGGTCTCGTGGTACGAATTCCTCTCAATTTTAAGCTTATAAACAAAACTTCAGTACAAGTTTCAAATAGTGTAAAACAAGCCAACTGCTCACTATAAATATTTCAATTTCGTTACAACCTAAACTGCGATATGGAAAATGGTGCTAATTATTATAATATCTGAACTTATCACGGATGACAATCTATTATCAATTCAACATGTCAATCCCTCCGTATGATATGGATGATCTCTAACAACATGCACACACTCTCCATTTCTGGGATTCCAGATCCTCAATGATGCATCCTCTGAACCAGTACAAACCATTTTACCATCAGGGGTAAAATCACCACAAGTGATAGTGCTACTATGACCAGAAAACATATTCAAAAAGACATTCTTGTCACCATTCCACATCCATGCCGGAATCCTTTGAACCAAATAAGACCACATATCCTCTTGATGCCACCTAACCCACTCAATACCCCTCCTCGACCTTCAAGTGTACACTTGAGACTACCCGGGTGATGTCCCACACTTGAATAAGTCCATCAAACCCTCCGGCGAGGAGCTTCCCCGCCGAACTAAAAGGCTAAAACAAGTAACGGAGTCTCTATGCCCTCGGGAGCTCTTTAGCCCAATCCCCATGACCAATCTCCATAAACAAGATAGGACAAAGACATTCCACACAATCCCTTTCAATAGGGATATTATGTAAAACCCAAATAGGCCCCACCTATAAGAAGTAAGACCGAAAAGAATATATTAAAGGGATGGGTTAATGAGTACGGAGCCCTTTAATCCCCATGAACCGGATTTACAGATATCGTGATGTAGGGGGCAAGGAGACCCTCTTCTTGTCAGTCTTGCCATCATTTCATGGAATTAAGGACTAGGGATGGAGGTTTAAAGATGATAGTACTCAAAACTCGATACTCGATACTCAACTACTATTTGTGAGAATAATGGAATCTGCGGCTTTTACTTTGTCAAAAAAAAAAAACCCTACCGTAAACAGAGTACTATCGAGTACTATTACAGTTCTTAAGTTATTACAGAGTACTATTACAAATGAGTACTATTACAGCTCTAAGTTATATCCATTCATGGAGCAAAATACAAGGCCATATCGAGCTCATCGACAATTTATGGTAGCATCGACAATTTATGGGTAGCCGAGGGCGGAGCGCTTAGGCTTTGAAAAGCTATCTCTCAAAAGGGTTTGGAACCGAACCCCCATGCCCGATGGAAAGGTGCCTAGAAGTGCCTACTACTAGACTACATTCAATCTCAGGTCGGAGCGTTCATCGTTATGCTTGCTAGTTCAGTAAAAAAAAAATCATAAATCGAAGCTAGATCAAGCTAGATAGGGAACCACATCATCTAGATCAGTACAAAAATACATCAATATATCAAGCTAGGTATCCTACACAATATCAAATATGCTTCGCAAACACACATACAATGATGAGCTTGATACTTACAATCTTTTGAACTACTTCCTTTGTGGCATCATCAGCATATTCACCACTTTTGTCTTGTCGAGCTAAACGCCACAAAAGAGATCTATCATCTTCATCAATAGGTATCCCAGCTTCTATCTATTATCAATTACAAATAACCAAACCAACCAAGTAATATTAGATTACCTACGTTGGTTTTACCTAACAAACTTAAATATAATATCTACTTACCATCTTATCGACAAGGCCATCATAACCTAATTTGCTTAGTCGATGGTTATACTTGTTCAAGTTTATTCTTTCCAATTGAATCTTGCTTAGTTCCTAACAGCCCAAATGAAAATAGTATATTAGTTTATCACACCTTAACAAAATTATAAATTTATTAGAAATGAAAATTCAAAGGAAATGACAGATATATACCTGGAACTCTTCCGATAACCTTATTTTTACAAATTTCTCCCAATCTTGCTTCTTAACATTCGATAGATTTTTGGTGGATTCATTAGATCGGGTCATCTATGTAAGGTATGACAAAATATTTTGTGCAATAATTTTTAAATTTCCGCCATATCTTACCACATTGTCGCAATCCTTTTTTCTTAAACTTAGGATCTGCCTCAAATTTTTCCTACAAATAACCAAGGCAGAGATGAGTCTACACTTCTATAAAGACAACAATAATAATTCAAAATCAGTATAATAGGCAAAACAACCGCTTACCAAAGATCAATCCCATACATCATCTTTTATTTGCTTGTCAACTTTCGGCCCAAATTTTGGGTACTCAGCTAGTGGAACCATATTTTTAACTAGTGTGCCAACCCAATTACTGAACTTGCTTCAATAAATGCACCTTTGATCTTTCCTTTTCGTGATTAAACTCCACCACAAGCTTACCTTTTAAAATGCTTAGTGAGTGAAAGCTTTTAGCTTGACCCCTAACACTTGTAATATTGTCACCTTCCTCGATTGATGCTTCCTTTTTTTTCGAGATGATTTGGCACTTGTTTTGGATCCATATCTAACTAAACCTTACAAAAAAACTATAGAATAGGAAAATCATTAGAAGATGACATGATCAGTAGCAATAAGCATGTCTATGGCAAAAACTTGATATCATAATTTGAAATGTAACCAAAATAATCGTAAGGACAATACATAAATGACAAAAGTTGGTCACAATCTTTATTAACAAACCAAATATCGATTCCACCACAAAAACAATGAAAACTAATAAATCAAGAAGTTTCTTTATGCTCAACCCAAGTGCCCTCGCAATCTTCACGGACGAACCGACCGAGATTCGGCCATTAACATCCAATGAGTCAACATTTGGCAATTCAACAAAATTGTCATCTCCTACATGAGCATCAACGAGCTCATCATCGCTATCGCCGTCAGATTCGCGGAAAGCATCTTTGAGGGGATTCTACAACAACTGACCACGCCAGGGTCAAGTTGATCGTGTACATAGAAAACTTGCTCGGCCCGAGAAGCTAGGATGAAGGAATCGATGATTTATAGCCAACTCTACCAAGATCCACTAAAGTGAAACCCATGTCATCCTTCCTAATTGCATTCTTGCTATCAACCCAGTCACACTTGAACATTGGAATCTTGAAATTTGTATAATCGAAAGCAACCATATTTCAACAATAACAACACCGTAGAAAGACATGTTCAAAAAAAAAAGGTTTTGATCCTTTCATAGGCTTGAAACCCGTGGTGTTGTTGTTGCATCAAACTCACGCCACTATTTTGATTTACTCAGTAAAGCGCCTTGCCGCTTTAAATGGCAAAACGATAACCATTAGTGACATAGGTAGAATATTTGTAAACATGTGCCAAAGGCCCCTTCGATACCCACTTCAAGGTGTTTGACACCTTGTTGTCGATTTCCTCTCGAAAGCAAAACCTCGCGGCATTGTCAGGTAAACATTTTAGTCCTAATCTAAGTTAAATTAACATACAAAAATAACAAAACAAAAAAAGACCAATTTATAATATACCTTGTCTCTAAGCCAATCACAAAATGAGCGATTGTGTTCAAAGATGCAACCATGTGGTTTTTTTTTTTACGAGGTTGTTGTTCCTTCCTCGATAGTTCATATGTTCTCTATCATGTTAGGCCACAAAATAAACTAGTTAGCTATCGAACCAAACCAAGGAACTAAAATAGACTTTTAAAGTGAACAACTAAAGAAACCTTACTCGATGTAAAGTTGGTGAACATCTCTTGTGTTTTGCAACACATAGAGATGTGCCCCGGTCCAATGTTTTTCTATCTACTTGACTATGGGTACTTCCTCGGGAAGATTTTCAGATGATATCAAATCTGTGGTAGTGTTATCTTTACGGAGAGGAATCCCAATTGCATCTAAGTCGGTAGAATTAAGCTACAAAATTCAATTGCTTCCTCTCGCAATGTAATTCTCAAAGAATACAAGCTTCCGGGTCGGTTTCGATTTCGATATAAAGCCCTTTAAACACGGTCATGTACCTAAGAGATTGAACAATAGTAATGTTTATAAAGAAAAGCATTAAGAAATATTGAAGGGTAATATATAAATTGTACCTCTCAAATGCATACATCCATCGGTAGAATCTGAATACACCACCACAAAGATCAACTTCTCTTTTCTCTTTTATTTCCTTTAGACAAGGTGCACCGCATATAGTTATTAGTTTTAATCCAGATGAATCATATCATAACGTTACGCCGAAAAATGATGGCATGAAAATACTTTTCCAAAGAACATAAAATCAATTGCGGAGCACAATGTCTTCCTGAATTTGAGGCAATTTTTCCTTATCTATTACTTTCGAGCAAATAGCCTTAAAAAAAGAACATAGCCTAATAATTGCACATCTCACATTCTTTGGCAAAATTGTTCTTATTGCAATCGGAAGAAGTTGCTGCATCAAAACATGACAGTCGTGCGACTTCATATTTTGCAGTTTTAGATCTTGCATCGAGACAAGAGGCCTAAAATTCGAAGAGTATCCACTTGGGACTTTTAACTCATGCAAAGTTTTGCATAGTCTTTTTTTCTCATCTCTAGATAGTGTGTGACAAACCGGAGGCAAGAACGATCGCTTTTCCCCAATTGTTGGAGCCAATTCTGTCCTTAGACCCATTTCTTGGAGGTCAAGACGAGACTTAATGGTATCTTTATTTTTACGTGGAATGTTAAGTAGGGTCCCAACAATGCTATCACATACATTTTTTCTCATGTGCATAAAATCCACATTATGTCGGAGTTCTAGATATCTCCAGTATGGAAGCTAAATAAAACTGATTTCTTCTTAAAACAATTGGTAGCACCCTTAATGGTTCCCTTTGCTCCCCATATGACTTTGATCCCTTCAACTTCTTCCAGTACTTTCAAACCAGTTAAAGGTTCAGGTGCCTCCCGCAGCTCTGTTTCACCATTGAAGGTGTTTTTTTGTCTTCGATATGGATGATAGCGGAAGAAATCTTCTATTGGCTGTGTATACGCTCTTCCCGAGTGCTTAAGCCTGGTTGAGGGCGATGCCCTCGCCGCAAATAGGACAAGCAAAATAACCTTTCACGCTGCACCCGTAAAGATTGCTATACGCAGAAGATCATTGATTGTCCATAACAAAACAGCTTTAAGTATAAATGATTCATGACGGTACACATCATAAGCATCCACCCCTATCTCCCACAAAACATGTAAGTCGCCAACCAAGGGTGCCAAGTAGACGCCGATATTGTTTCCGTGTTGATTTGGACCTGATATTAACATCGTAAGCATCATATACTTTCTTTTCATGCATAGCCACGGTGGGAGGTTGTATGTGACCAGCATAACAAGCCATAAACTATACTTAGTACTAAGAGTACGGTGTGGATTGACTCCATCGGGCTGAAAGTGCTAAGCGAAGATTTCTCGATTCTCACGCAAATTCTCGGATATTTTTCACAACCAACTTCCATGCTTTGAGAGTCTCCGGCGGGTGGCGATCTTACCATCAACCACCCTTTCATCGGCATGCCATGTCATTGACTTTGATGTTTGGGCAGATTGAAACATCTTCTTGAATCTTGAATTGGTGGAAAATACCACAAAACTTTTCTTTGGGTACTCCACCTGATTTGTTGGTCGCTCTCTTGTTCTCTTTATATCTTGAGACTCCACAAATAGGGCACATAGTTTCATTTTTGTATTTATCACCCCTATAGAGTATACAATCATTTGGACATGCATGTATTTTCTCGTACTTCATCCCATAAACAGATAATGTCTTCTTGACTCCATTCAAGGATTTCGCAAGAGATTTGGTTGAGGAAGCATCCGTCCCAAAGAGCTTCAATAACTTCAAAAACTTGTGTCGGACCACCCACTATTTGCTTTCAGATTAAATAAAATGATAACTATTGATAGCTTTGTGAATTTTGAGCAACCCTCGCATAAAGGCGCTTCGCATCTTCAAGCAATTCCTTAAATTTCTGGGATCACCATTATAATGGTCCTCTGCAGCCTTCGCCATTTCTCTCATCGCTCAACATCTTCGAGTCTCAATCTCATCATAATATCCAACATCTTTAGAGTCTCAGCCTCATCATAATGTCCAACATCTTCGAAGTCTCAACCTCATCATAATGTCCAAAAGTGTCTTGTTCTCAGAAAACTAGTCGGGTCTCGAAAAATAGAGAGCTTTCGCCATGAAACCGCCAAATAGTGTAACCTTGGCTAATACCACGCTCAAAAAGATGATTTCTGACCTCGGTTTAGTTAACTTCGTTGATATTTGAACAATCTCTACATGGACAACGTATTGAAACTTCCTTCTTCCTTTCCAACACTAATTAACCTTTCAACTCCTTGAATATATTCGCTTGTTAACCGTCCCTTGGACATCCAAGACTTATCCATATCAGAGCAAAATGCAACAAACCGATCTCTTAAAGAAAAACAGAGTCAAAAAAAAAATCAAGTACAAAGACCACACATTCAAAAATAAAGTATCATTGCAAGATGATATCAACACATGACACATTAGTAGGAAAAACATTAAGTAAGTCTAAGATGATATGATAATTGTATTATGCAAAATCAAATTACAAAGGGAAATCTAACTAACCAATTTAGGCTACTCTCAATAACCAAATAGAAGCTAAGAAGCACGGATACCGATAACGACATTATACGGATACGACACGACACGGATACGCGGACACGACATTTTTCAAAAATATAGGAAACGGATTCGTCTTGGACACGTTTGAATAATATATATATATATATTAACCCAACAACAAAAGGAAAAGGTCCATAATTTTAAAAATGTTTAATACCTAACATGCATATGCTCATCAAAGCCATTATCTAAAAGTTCTATTTAGCGACGGTTTACTATAAAACGGTTTAGGCGATGCCCTCACGGAGGCAGAGGTGCAAGCCCGCCCATCCAGGGAAAAAACCTATCATGTGACATTATAAAACTAAACCAGATGGATAAATTGATTACTATTTCCTTAAACTTTATCTTATCAAGACATTAGCTACCACACATTAATTCAAAAGCACACAATCCAAACAAAGTCACCACTAAGCAACGATATATAGATGATTTGGCATCATAAAATTGTTATAATAAGCGGACTCAATAAAGATCAGCACATCTTTAAAGATCGATACAGTACAAACAAAATCACCATTAAGCAAAGGCAAATAGATAATGGCGTCTTATAACTATTATATGAACTCGACTCAAGGATCACCAAATCTTTAAAGATCAGTAATTGAGGGTGGATCACGATATACTAAGTATAAACCTAAGTATCATGCATTGAGTCCCTTCGCTTCAAGGACCTCATGGTGTATTAGGACTTATGAAACTCTGGTTTCAGCTTGAACTCCTTTGAACATTGGGGAATGCAGTAAGACAGTTTTAACCAGTATCTATGAAATTCCTGTTTTACCAAGTTTATAAGATAGAGTATGTCGTATAACTATATAACTATAAACTATGTCAACCAACTATGAAGTGAGAACTATAAGATTCCTTCCTAAAATAATACAATATAATTGTAAACTGAAAAGAAACGAATGATATGTGTTTGAGTTTTATAGCTAAAACCGTATAGAGACATCCATAAGTCAAATGTAAGAATAGATGGCCCATAAGATGACTAAGCTGTTCAACAAAGGAGACAAAAGGTGTGCAACTTTTTCTCATGCACCAAAAGCATAAATGGAGCAAATGCTGCTATATAAACAACTTAGAATTTTATGTTCTGTGCTTAAAGTCAAATGGATTAGTCCTTGACTTAACTAGCATAAATTGGACTGTAAAACATATGAGATTGATAAACAAAATAATTTTTCAAAAAGTTCATCGAGTTTGACAACTTTGGTATAGACATATATGCATCATAAACATAACCAAAGATAGAAATCTCAAAGCAATCACTTACATCTAATTAATCTCTAAAAACAAAACAATTATCCAATAAACTTTGACATTTAGCAAAGTATAATTACTTCCGTCAAATAAATCAATCCATAATGTAACTAGCATTCATAGGAAAACCAAATAACTAAACAAATGACAGCAGAGGGGGATTTCAAACGACACGCTTATTAGATCACCGTGACATTTAACAAGCACAATTTTCAAGGAGTTACCTGAAAATATCAGCACCATCAAGCATAAAAATCCCGTGCTCCTCACCGTCTTTCCCCATCAAGAACAACTACATTACCCAATCTCCTCCTCTCTCCTTCTTCCCACATATTCTCAATCTCTCCCACTTCCCACCACTCTTCAACTCCAAAACCACACCATCTCTATAATACTCATCCACTTTGGAAAAACCCCCAAACCTGCCCTCGACTCACCATACCAACCCATAACCCAAAACTCCATCTCCTCACCATTCCCAACTAAAACCCAACACACCCAAATAAACCTAGGTAACCCATCCATCTCCACCCACTCATTTTTCTCCACATCATATCTCCACTGAACTCATCCTACTTCCAAATTTGCCCCAAACATAGCATGTCTAGACCCCCACCAGCCACAATAATCCCCCATTGACCGCCGCTGCACGCAAAACTCCCCGAGCCGATAACATAGGCGATAAACACACCTACCATTGGTAAACATATCAAACCTATATATCGAGCCAGACGCCCCGATGGGCGGTCCATAGGAAACGACACGTGTCGAACAACGAAATGCCAATTACATGTGAGGGGCTATCCCCACAGCGTGATCGGAAATTACTATTCCGGCGTGTCCCCACGTCGGAAATTAAAATTTAATTATAAAATCCAGATACTCTAAATTACACTGTATAGCAGAACCTGACAACAATATTATCTAGTGTTCAGATTGAATACAAGCTATGGTTATAAACTTATAATGGTGCTTAAATCAGTTTCTTGACCAATTCCCTTTTATTCAATCTCAAATTTATTGATCAAAGTTTACGATTTCGTTTTTTTATCAAAATTTACGTTTTGTTTCCTGTATAGACTCAAAGATTCGACAACAACAAATACAGAGTGCTATAATAGACTCAAAAACAAAACTTTGATCAGATTAATTTTCAATAGCATCCAAAACATAGACAATTAAATAAAAACGAAAAAAAAAATATTACCTTTATTTTCTTGCTCGCGAGAGAGAGAGAGAGAGCTGGAAAGCGAACCGGAGAACGACACCAGACGAGAGATGGGTGAGGAGCGCGCGTGGTGCAATAAAACGCTGGTGAGAAGTTGGGAGGAAGAACGCCACGTTCTGAGGGAAGAACGCTACGTTACGACAGACGATTTTTCTTTTCTGTTTTTTTTCTTCTGGTATTTTTCTTTTTTAACCTAAGTGATGAGTATGAAGGGATTTAAACAACCTTCAGTTTCTATTTCTATCCCTTCTAATTTTTTCCTTTTAGGTTTAGTTGTTTTGGGAGGGAAGTTAAAAACATAGCCGCATGCCCAAAATCAAGACTTTGTGTTTCATGGCATACTGAATGGTAATTATTCAGATTCAGATTCGTACTTTCGTACTTTCATTCATGTCGCTTTTATTTATTTCGATAATCTGTTAATTTTGTTTTCGTTTGTTTTCGATATTTTTACACCCAGAAGTGAGACATCAAGGCAAACCACTAGTGTCACTTTCAAATAATGGGACACAAAAAATAAAATTACTTGTGTCACTTTTCCTAGAAGTAACACATCAGCCCTCGTTCTATAAAAAAGTGACACATCAAAACTCTGTGTGTCACTTTTTTCTAGTAAGTGACACAAGACAAAAAAAATAAGTGACACAAAAAGCCCTTCTTTTAGTAGTGGTATTAATGATTTAGCGCATTTGAACCAATTGGCATTCATCCCTGATAGATACATTCAGGATAATATTCTCTTATCACACAATCTTTTGAGGGGGTATGAAAGAAAACATGGAACTCCAAGGTGCTCAGTGAAGATTGATATCCGAAAGGCGTATGACATGATCAGTTGGGATACGATAGAGTTTATGATGGGGAGATTTCATTTCCCTGTGAAGATAAGGAAGTGGATCAAATTATGTATATGTTCTCCCACATACTCAGTTCTTGTGAATGGTGCTCCAGAAGGTTTTTTTCAAGGTAAACGAGGATTGAGACAGGGTGACCCTATTTCTCCAAATTTGTTTGTACTGGTCATGGAGGTGTTGGAAAGCATAGTAAAGGAGAAGTTTGATGCAAAACAGATCAAATTTCATTCCAAGTGTAAGAAAAGCAACCTGTCACATCTTGCTTTCGCAGATGATGTGTTGTTCTTTTGTAGAGGGGAAGAGGAGTCTATCAGAGGACTCAAGGATTGCTTACATCTCTTTGGTCAAGTAACTGGGCTACATATCAACAATCATAAAACTACTCTTATGACAGGATCCATTAGTGGTTATGAGGCTCAGAATCTAGCGTCGATTTTGAGAGTAGAGTTGGTTAGACATCCAGTAAAGTATTTGGGCTTACCTCTCTTTGCCGACAAACTTGGGATTAAAGAGTGCCAACCATTGGTGGACAGAACCACAGCTAAGCTTAAGGACTGGAAAGCTAGAATGTTGTCACATGCAGGTAGACTGCAGCTTACCTTATCTGTTCTCACCGCAATGCCTATTTATTGGTATAGAACATTTATAATACCAAAACCGTGATAGAACGATAGAGAAGGTTTGTGCACGCTTTCTTATGGAGTGGTGTAGAACTTAAGAAATGTCATCATCGCCAAAGATATCTACCATTTGCAAAACAAAGGAGGAAGGGGGTTTGGGTATTATGAATATGTCACTTTGGAATAGAGGGGCATACTATGGTCTTGTGTATAGAATAGCAGCCAAGGAAGAAAGTGTCTGGGTTGAATGGGTCTGGAATAATCTGTTGCATAATAAGTTTTTCTGGACTATGGAAATCCCAAATGACTGTGCTTGGTCATGGAGGAGTATCTTGAAGAGCAGGGATGAGGTAAAGAAGTTTGTTATATACAGCATCGCAACTGGTGATTCTATTCTGCTATGGCACGATATTTGGTGCCAGTCGAGTCCTCTCATTCACAACGCCCAAGCAGTTGCTGAGATTCACTTGCCGCTGGATGCAAATGTTAGCCAGTTGATCAGGGATAGAAAATGGAGCAACACAGTAGAGGACTTGAATAACATTGCACTCAGAGAAGACATCTTGAATACTCCCATTAACTTTCATCTGATGGTGGATAGAGTTATATGGAAGCCAAATCCTAATGGGAAGTTCTCGGCCAGCAGCGCATATAAAGCTCTGTCTCCAGTGCGTCCTCGAGTAAGATGGCAGAGAATGGTATGGGGAAAGTTAGTAATGCCAAGGCATTCGTTTACATGCTGGCAGCTGTTTTCTAATAGCCTACCGACTCAGGATAGGCTCGTGCAAAAGAAGATCATCAGCCACTCGTCTTGCTGCTTATGCAACCAAAGTCGAGAATATTCAAACCATTTATTCTTTGAATGCAGCTACTCCAAGGAAATTATAAGAGGTATCAAATCTGTCTTGGGCATTGAGTCTGATACAAGGTCATCCAATAGGGAGTGGTCATCATTGTTGAGAGTATGTAAAAAAGGGGATAAGACAGGCAATATTTATTCAGCTCTCATATGTGCTTCAGTGGATGCAATATGGAAGGAGAGAAACGCAAGAAGGTTCAAGAATAATGCAAAGCCTGCGGCAGTGGTGTTCAGTAGAATAATAAGAGAAATGAGAGTGTATCTACAAACTCATATCAGTGACCTTCAAGAAACACCGGAGAATAGAAGCTTGTGCCAGTCGATCGGTATCCAGGTACAGTTCAAAACAAAAGTAAGTAAATGGAACCAGTGGAACCCCCCGACTGAACAAAGGAATAAATTGAATGCCGATGGGGCGTTAAATGATCGAGGCACAGGACATGGAGGAGTGTTGCGTGATGGGCAGGGAACAGTGATCGAAGCTTATTCAGGTTCTGGGGGGATGAAATCGGTAATATTTCAAGAACTCAAGGCCATTGAGATAGGACTGATCAGATGTCAGGAGCTAAGTATACAAGATATTGAAGTGGAATCAGACTCACTATGGGCAACATAGATAATTACGAACGTGGTGGATAGTCCTTGGTACTGTTTGGACATAGTCTTGCATATCAAAGAATTAGCTAATTCTTTTGCATTTTGTTATTTTGCTCATGTTTATAGAGAGTGTAACAAACCAGCGGATTGGCTTGCTGGGTTAACCATCTCTAATTGTAATAATTGTACTTTTCAAGGTCCCCCGCTAAGTCGAGAACTATATAGACTAGTAGAGGATGATGCAATAGGAACATTGTATGAGCGTCTTTGAGATTAATGCAGGTGGGGGTCTGCCTAACCCTAGCTTATTTTTTTTAATTTAGTTTAAAGTTATTAGTTACTTATTTGTTTCTATTTTTGTTTTTTGATTTTTGGAAAGAGAAATATAATTTGGATGCCACCTAAGATATGGAGTCCCTAGGAGTTTTTTTTTTTTTTTTGGTAATCCCCCTAAGGAGTTATTAAGGGAATCTAAATAATTTTTTTAGTATATTGTATATTCATATAAAATGAGCTCTCTCAATAACTCCATTGGGACTCCATTCCTTATGTGGCATCAAAATTCTATTCTTTTTCCAAAATTCAAAAAGCAAAGCATAGAAATATATTAATACCAAATAACATACCTAATTAAATGACTAAAACCAAAACAACAAATAGATAAATAAAAACTTGCATATATTTCCACAAACAAATCAACCAAAGAAAGAAAGAAAATAAAAATAAAAATAAAAAAAATAAACATTAACTCCCAGAGAAAGATGAATTGGGTGCACTTGTGAAACAAATCATCATATTTTTTGACATAATCATCCAAACATTTGTTTAAGTCAATAGATAGATAATCATATAAACTTTTTTTCTCCATCTGATAAAAAAAAAAAATATAGAATTTTGTGACAAGAAAGAGTAAGAAGATTGAGAATGGCAAAGGTGATTTTTTTGGGCGCCCAACTTTTTTTAGGGTGTTGGTTTTATATATATACATATTTTTTTTACTTTTTTTTTTTTTTTTTTTTATTTTAATTTGTTTGTGAAAATATAGGCAAGATTTTTGTTATTTATTTGTTACTATTTCGGGTGGTAGTTATTTAATTGGATAAGTTATTAATTGTTAGTTTTTTTTTCTATTTTTTTTATTATTAGAAAAAAATATATAATTTGGATGCCACGTAAGATATGGAGTTATTAATTAAGAGAGTAATAGATTTTTTATATGTAAAAAATATCCTTTCCCAAGGAAGAAGATTATGGCTTTGACAGTTTGACTCATGAATTGGTGGGGGCATATTTTGAGTTAGCAGGAGTTTATGATGACTATTTATTATCGAAAAAGAAAGACACGATGACTTTCATGAAAAAGGCCATTTAGACCCGACAACATTTTGTATTGACATTGATAATAGATCTTGATGCACCCAAACATTGAAATCGAGAAAAATGGAAAAGAGGCCTTGAAAAAATAATAAAACTTACGTTTGAAGATGTTGAGCACTTGGGCACCGACTCCCTGAACAGGTGTCATGTGGGCAACCGCACAACCCCCAAATATACAAGGCCCCAAAAAATAGTTTGAGTGGAAAAGACTTATTTGGCAAATCAAAAGCCCAAACCGACCAAAAGTCCAAAAAACCAAAAAGTTCACAATAAACAACCGAAATATTCTCTCATATTATCTTTCCTCATTAATTCTTTTCATAAAAAAAGGAAACAATAATAGATATAATAGATGAGGAGATCTTCTCAACGACTATATTTCTCCCTTCCTAATTAATAACGTTTTTTTTAAATCACTCCAATTAATTGCTTGTGTCGCCCTCGATCAATTACTTTAAAAAAAAAAAAAAAAAAAAAAAAAAAAAAAAAAAAAAAAACTTATTCACCTTATGACCATCTAGTATCCTCTCATATCCATTCTCAATAATTTCTGTCTTTACAATTGTGGATTTGTATTAGTTTTCACTTTGATCAATCTTAATTACTTTTTCACTTAAATTTTGATTATTTTTCAAATAAGTTAAAATTAAAATCAATTTTCCCTTTTTTAAATATTATTTTAATAACTCAATTTAATTCCAAAGTAATTTAGTCTAATATTATTCACCTAACTTATTGATTTCTTGAAACGACATGATTGTTTTCCTAATGCATGCATAGCTTATAGAATTTTATTGATGATTTTGCAGCTTCTCATTTTGATGATCCATTTTGTGTTGATGGATGCAAAAAAAGGAAGTTTTTAAAATTAAAATTATTGAAATCATATCTTAGATCGACTATGTCACAAGAAACCCGACCCGCCAAGTCTAAATGGGCTAGCGTTAATATCTAATATTTTTTAAAATGAATTTTTTTAAAAAATTAACTTTAAAAGCTTCATTGATGATTTTGTTTGAACATTGGGAAAATATCTAAAAATGCAAGAAGGGAAATATTTTGATGATCCATTTTGTGTTGATGGATGACTTCAGAAAAAATACCACATTTCACCATTTGCAAATTTACAAATATGGGCCATTTTTTATTTTGTTTAAATTCCATTTTTCTCATTACTTGAGACAACCTTGCTTGGGCATAACAGATTTAATCACCTAACGATTGTACACATTTTATTATATGACATCCAATAGTCGAATGCAAGTGATATTAGGTGAAATTTGAAATTCAATAACATAACAAGTGATATTGGGCGAAATTTGAAATTTGAAATTTGAAATTTGAAATTAAAGAGTCCATAACATTTGCTATTAATTATCTATCTAGCACTTAAGGAACATAACAACTCAAATTTAAGTATATCACAAGGTGGTTGTCCTCAATTCATAATCGTCATCCTTCCTTATGGCTTTATCACATATGAAAGAGGTTGGCATGTTTCTGCTCAATTTGTTCATGTAAATAGTTATATAGATCGGCATTTATAAGAAGCGGCTCATCTTTTCCATGAAGGCAAGGTGCTTACTACAATTCCCCAATCAAGTCGTCAAGGTTGTATAGAGTTGGAAAACAATCAACCGAGAAAAGAGCATCAACATCTATTTTATCTTCATCTATTGGTTCCATACCAAATAAGCAATCGTTAACCATATCCAACAGAGATGATCATATGTTGAAAACATATTAATGCTACTAAATTTCTGTGTGATAATCCTATTCAAAATAAAATCATTAATTATCTACGGCCTAAAGAAAATACCTTAGGGACGACTTCTTCTGGTGAAAACCATGACGTAGGATTATCACTTTGTTCATGACCTTGAATGTTCTCTTGATTAACAATGTCAACAAGGCTAGCCTGCACAGAACAGTTACTCTGTAAATTATCGTTGTATAAGAGTTCAATTTAAGGTACACATTATGGTGTTATATTACACCATTAATTTTTGGCGAAATTGCAATTGATGCGGACTGTTCCATATTAATTTGGTGTGCACCAAAAATAAGCAAAAAAATAAGCTACTATACGAGTTTACTAGTTTTGGTTCACATACTAGGGACAGATGACCTAACAAAGCGACTCAGTACGTTCCAAACAGAAAGAAATGGTATGTGTTAAGTAATCTATTTAGTATATGAACCATTATATTTCAACATAAAATGTTATGATCATATAAGGCCCTTATACGAAATACCTCGTCCAAAGCATGCCATGAACTGATCTGCTCATTAGACACTTCTTCACTTACAGCAGCAGCATTGTTTTCTCCATTATCTTTCTTGTGGAAAAAGATACTCCAAAGAGTTTTAAGCGTGTTCTACAAGGATGAAGGCAATTACATCCTATACATCAATGCAACAAATGCAAGATTCACTAATAATTAAGTGAAATTTCTTACGTACAAAAGTTGCAATAGTAATGGACTTAATTATGTTCAATCTAGATATATACCTCCTCAAATACATCTTCTGCTGGGAATGCAAACGGGTCATGGAGGTGTTCTTCTTCAATTTATTGTTCCGGATACTAACAATAATACTGTTATTGTTCTCAAAAAGGCTAGTAAAATCATCCTACAGTGCAAAAACAGATTTAAGTACTCTCTCTCTCTAAATCTAACGGTACATATATGTCGAGTTTTTGCAAATTTTTTTTTACCAATGTTAGAAGTTTCTAAATGAGTTGAAATTTTATGGAGATGATCTTTATAATGAATATATCACATCCACAAAATATTGAGATTGAATCTATTTTCTAGGTAAAGTTTTACCTACGTATTTATTTTAAGTTAACTTAAATAGCTACTTTTTATAATAGGGCTCTTAGACGGACACCCCTTAAGGACTCGACTCAAAAACAGAAAAACGTGATTTTGATACTTAAGTAAAAATTCTCTTTCTTTCTATATCCTATAAAATAGGTGGGTCTGAGCTTTCAAGTAAAAGTCAAAAACTTAAAGACGACAAGCCAGGAACATCAACACATACTTCAAAAGCTTTTTTTCACTATTTTTTTTTTATTCAATTAATAACTTTTCATCCTCCTTAATTAATCCTCTACGCTTATAGGGAATCTCATCCATCTCAAGTTTTCTGCTGCATCCATAATACAACCGCCACCTCAAACTCAGCCACTGATTTAACTCAAAGCCGAAATAATTGTTGTTACTTTTTTTTTTTTTTTTAGCTACAAATTTTTCGCTACAATTGTTGTTACTCATCAATTGGCTTTAACACATTATTTCTATTTTACATTGACAATGCAAGGAGTAAAATCCCCAATCATCACAACCCAAAAACTCTGATTTCATTTCATCCTTGTCTTCTCTTCTACTTGTATAAGACATGATGTTGGAAATGGAAGAAAGTAAGAAACATATTAGATCATTGTTTATGATCTTTTCTTTCTCATTATTTGACTCATCAATTGCAATGATTCAATAAAATTAAAATTAACACATCGAGCTCCTCGCAAGATCAAAATATAGTAGTGTTTTTTTTTTTCTCTTTTTAATTTATGGTATGAACTATGAAGAGAAAATAATAATAGATAACTGATGAATAAAGAGAGAAAAGAGAGAGAACCAGGAGAGTGAAAAGAAGAATGAGAGTGGATAATGATATACTCAAATATTAGAGAAAATAGGAGAGAGAGAGTCACGAAGTGGAGTGGAGAGAGAATGAAAATAGGAGATTTCATTCCTTTTATTTCCTACTAGTCAACGGGCACGTGCGTTGCACGTGCTAGGAAAAAAAAATTAGAATGGAGAAAATCAAAGGAATGAACGCATGTAAATTAGAAAAGAAAATTAAAAAAATTAATAAGGAAAAAAACACTTCAATACGCTAGTTGTATTTTTTGTTCGATTCGATTTTTGATGCTCTACCATGTTGCAAATACATATATTCAAAGAGGTATTTAACCGTCTGTAATTTAGTCAATACATAATTATCAATTCATCTTCCACAAACTAATTTAATAAAAAAAAGTAGGTACTGAGAGAAATGTAGTGTTATTCATTAAAAAAAAAATTGTTGGACTGGTATTAAAAACTCTAATATTGCTTGCAATAGACGGAACTTATGTATGTCAAAGGTGTCATGTTGAATAAAAAACTCAACAACAAAGTCGAGTTAGAGAAAATCAAATGAATGAATGCATATAAATTAGAATAGTAACATATTACATTTGTTTGAATGAATTATGTAAAATATTTTAGATTAATACAGGCTGAGGTCTGACAAAAAGCTTCAATAAGAAAAAAAAAACACTTCAATACGCTAGTTGTATTCTTTGTTCGATTCGATTTTTGCTGATCAGCCATGTTGCGAATAAATATATTCGAATGGGTATTTAACCACCTGTAATTTAGTCAAAATATAATTATTAGTGCATATCATACAAACTAATTTACCAACTAAAGAAAGGCATTATGTTAATGAAGTTAACCTGTATGTTGCTAGTTGTGTAATTATCTTGTCGAGCATTTATATGTGATTGAGGAACATTGTTGGATTCATATGAGTGTATGTACTACCTGTAAGATATAAGAATATTATATCATAGTGTGCAACATACTTGTTATCTACACTGGAGAATAAAATATATAAAAAAAAAAAATGCAAGAAGAATAACTTTTTTCTTTCCATTGTCTTCAAAATGATCTAGTTAAAATCTTTCAACATAATGTGGATCTTAAAATGATGGAGTGGTGATTTTTTCAAACCATCTGTATAGAGGTGACAAAAGGAAGAAATTATGGATGCTAGCTAGTTGCATAAATGAAGTATTACATTGGTTATTGGTCTCATTCTGAAAATGTTATTAGCACTCAACTCCACATGCAGAACTTTGAAAATGTTATTAACACAATGCAATGGAATGTTGGTTTTTTAGAGCCAAATTAAGTGTAATGATCGAGAATTTAGCAGCAAGTGCAGAGTGCACGGTGAAGGAGTGCAGAGGAATTATAAGCGTGATCCATTGTGCATACTTAGAAGGGAAAAACGTTAGTAGTAAAAAACCAGCAGAGCAGCTTTTAAACGCATGAACTGTGTAAGTTATGAAGTTTGATTATAATTGAGTTCCAGCCTATTCCCATCTGAGTATCCAATTAATATTTTAAGAACGCTTAGTTATAAAAGGGTGTATAACAAATATTATAATTGATTATAAAATCATGGTTAAACAAATTCGACCGGTTAACTAATACATTAAAGTCATGTATAGACTCCATGTATTACAATATTTTCGTAGGGAACTATCTGTTTGCCTGTATTTTTATAATCATTTAGTAGGGAACTATCTGTTTGCTCAGATTTTATTTTCATTCTTGAATAAGCATGGGCTTAGGTTATTAACCCAAATGGTTTCAGAGAATAAAAAAAATAGTATATCGTTAAAAGTAATAGTATACTTATTACATGCTCATAAAGATTTATTTTTATTATTATTATTTTTTTGTATTTTTTTTATTTTGTAAATCTAGTTGCCACTGTACCCAAGTAACTTCTGGGTTGCCTACGTACATGGGGGATTAACTCTCACCCCGCTTACGGATCAAGCGACACGTAATTCTTTTGTCATTATTAAATTACAAATAATATGATTACAAAGTTTATGTACATGTAACAACTCCAATTCGTTAGTTCCATGTAGAAATTATGTTGTGAATCCGGGACAGCTCCCTATTCAACTTCTTCAAGTAGTGCACCAGACATTGACACTTTGAAAGTGTGTTCACAAAAGGGTCCGAGTCGACGCGTTTTCATTAATTCCTTTGCAAAATTGATACCTGTATTGTAACACATGACAAACAAACAGATCGAACTTTTGCCGAGAAGAAATAGCATATTTTATCATCATCTGAAATAACTCGAAATATGCACTTCAATATAAGCTATGTAGAAGAGTTTCATAATGTCATTTATAGGAAGATATACATATAGGGTTGGTAAGATGACTAAAATCAAAAAAAAATATTACCTCATACTATGTACTTTTTTCCATCACATAAGGTTCAATACAATTGCAGCAAATGAGCCGATGGTGTAAAAATATTGTTTGGTTGATATTCCATGAAACTTGTATTCAGATCCAAATGATAGAATTGAATGAAATGGAAGACAAAATAATAAAAGATGAGTGCATAACATGCATATGTGAAATGAGACCACTTATGCTCGATGATCAAATTAATATATCAAAACTAATTTGTTATCGTGACGGACGAAAATGGATGAGCAAGATCAATAAAGCCTAGGCAAATAGTTAAGGCATTTAATCCGCAGAAATTGCATTCAATCACCATATTGTAGAGTTCCATGCATTAATCGCTAGCTGCATTGAATCAGAAATCATGAAGTCACAATGAAATTCAGCAACATTGATTGGTGAAGTAAACTCAGCATAAACAGTTTGAAAGAAAGGATATTAGACAATGAATTGGCAGTTTTGAATCAAGGTCCCAAGATGAGTAGCCACTAATATAGTTGGTGAGTTATATCATAATAGGCTATTTTAAAAGATGAAGCTTAACTATAAGTTGCAAAAGCTTTAATTTTATAGCTTTGAGAATATTAGGCGAGTCCAAAGAAAAAAAATTTGGATTGTATTCACAAATGTGAGGGTTGTGAATGATCATCGCCGATATTACACCCGAATCTATAAAAAGAAAACCCATGAATGCAACACTACTATATTAGGCTGTAAAGCTCGTAATACAATCATTTCACTGTTTTTAAAGCGTTATTTGTAGGCAAATTATTGAAAACCTCTCTATAAACATTATGTTTTGTATACCCAGTGGCTCACTGTCAGAGTGATTGATCCGAATTTTAAGTCCATCAGCAGACGACGTCCGTGATACAGCGAATATAATATGACTTCAAGCTAAGCAATTAGTGTATGTATAACGACAAATAATCAAAGTCGATGTGCTGGCCATTGCCCCATCCATGTAGTGTTTTGTACAGCTGATGGGTTGAGTTTGCTCGTTTCCAACTCTTTGTTTTCATTTGCTTTTAGCTATACTTTCTTATCTTCCCCAATCATCTAAGTGCCAGAATAGGTACTTTTTTGTTCTTGCAATTCGCCCTTCTGTTCATCCTCAAACGTTGTATGGTGTGATGGTCCTGCACTCCCGCACCGAAAGTATCTGAGTCCAAGATAATGTCAGTCATAGTCATTCTATAGTCAATATTGGTACACCTAAAGTATTGACATCTGCTGCCGCTTGCCTATCAAATGACCATCAATCTTTTGGTTTATTGATTCCTTGTACCTTGAAGAAATGACTGTGGACATGTATTTTTTTTTAGAAGAGAGTAGGGGGCTATGGCTGACCCCAACCTGGCATTAGAATCTTAATTAAACCCTCTCATTCTTATCCTCCTCAATCATGAGAGTTAAGGGGAGGTACAAAATAGTCAGTTACAAACTCATTTTCTTGAGCAGTTAAAAAACTTCTCAAAATGGCTTTAATAGCGTGCACAGCTAGTAAGTATGCACAATGCCAAGACGCCTTCTCCTGATCCTTCAGAATTCTAATAGCCCTCATTGAATCTGCTGGCACTATGATTTTCTGCACCTGCAACATTTGACAACCTTTTAATCCCGCCTGCATATATAGCTCTCAGTTCTTGCTATAAAACTGATCTTTGGCCATCGCCCCAGTCTACGCTAGTAGAACTTGCCCTTGATCATCTCTTATTACTACTCCTACAAATTGAAGTGTTAAAACTTGAAAAAATAACTGTGGACATGTATGTTATAGCTAAGTAGCAAGTAATCAAACAAACGACTATGGACTATGGACATTGATACTTGATACTTTGATAGTACCGCTACAAACATAATGGTCCTGTATTTCTAACTTGGTTTCTACTGACGATAATAAAATCCATCGAACGTTTGTTCCAATGTTAATTTACTACCAGATCTATACAATATTAAAAATATCAATGCCAGTTTTCAGTCAAACAATGCTACAAACCCTTTTGCTTAAATCAAGCTTTATCTATGCTTATTCACCACTCTTTAATTTATTCACACAGAAAATGGCTTTGGGGTTTTTGAAAGCCTTATCCTTATTCTTTTTCTTACTCTTTACAAAATCTTATGGTGAACTTATAACAGCACTCCGACCAACCAAGCAATGTTTCATTGAAACAGTACTCTGGGAATACAGTAACTGATGCACAACATGGCCGAGCTTTGTTCTACTATTTCGCTGAAGCTGATTCAGTCGATCCTCTTACTCGTCCCCTCACCTTGTGGCTTAATGGAGGTTGACTTCAACTATTACATTTTCATCTTGTTTGTGTGTGTGGGTGGGTGGGTTGGGGGTTAGTTTTAGTACATTTGTTAGAAGAGTATGTATATGCTCTATTAATATGGACTTCAACTGCTAGGTCCTGGTTGCTCTTCTCTTGGTTTTGGCGCATCCAATAGAGGAGCCGTCGGTGTGAGGAACTAATTGGAAATTATCTTAATGAAGTCAAAAAAATTCGCACATTGTTTTAAAATTAAGTCTGTAGTGAAAGTTTATGGAAGGTTGGATTGTTGGAGCCAGCCTTAGCCCGTGCATCCTTCATAAATTATTACATCAATTGGCCAAACTACACATAGTGTATATGAAAATATCAATTACCTGTATAGTACTTCTGCAATCCAAACATCATCGTCTCCACCATACTGGTCAAGGTAGTACCTTGTCTCTATACGAGATAAGTTTGCATACCATGGAACACACATATTATAATATTTTTTTGCACGCAAGTAAGGAGTTGTATTACGAATAAAAGAATGTGTTATAGAGAGATAATAAAATTACACTGCATCTGACTTAACAAAATCTAAAATATGATCAAAAGGGGCACTCCACTCTCGGAACAAAACCTGGTCGAATGTCACTCCAATTATCAAGAGTTGAAGCATGCCTTGCTAGAGATATGTGATACCTTTGGTGTGTGTGTGTTTATGCCCCATGGCAGACATGTGATACCTTTGCTAGAGATAATTACTTCTCTGCTCAACAACTCAGGTTTTAGGAGTAAAGTTGTTCTTAACCATATAGTAATATACCAACCTGACCAACCCACTGTTTAAGACCCATAATATGTTCCCTTATTTGCTGTGGAGTGAAGAGTTCAGTCACTGATACACCCTTTACTTTTGCCTTTCCTGACTTCGTCCCAGTAGAGCTACTTGTTTCCTGCCTTATCTCCTGCTTAACCTGGTCAATCTGTTTCACAGTGAATGCCAAGGTCTCTCGAAGCAAGACCAAGATGCTCATTCGAAGAATCGATTCAGAAGCTTAGCCCCCTATTGCGCTATGAAGAGATTCCTCTTTTAGTATCATTACTGTTAGGATTTTTAGCCCAGAACCTACAGTTAGTTCAGCTTTCTTTTCCACAGCTGCATCTTTAACAGAATTGGGAAAGCCAATCATCTGGCATACTTGGCTAGGCGATCCTGAGAAACTTGAGATAAATTCACCCCAGGAACTGAATCTGAATTGTTTCACTCATATCCATGAAGGACTTGGAGAAATGATCTGTCTTTAATCATTTTAGCGGAGATTGTAGATCTTCTGAAATTGTAACAGTCAATTGATCAGTCTTTAATGCTACTTTAGCAGCACCTCTACCATTGATGGATTTCCATGATGAACCCAAATCAGATGAAGGATCGACTACATGCTTTATGCAGCTCCAAATAACGGTGAACTGGAACACAAAGTGGACAACATAGGTAGTGGCAATTTTTATAATGCTCAGTCAGTATCTTGGGCTTACCATGGCGAGGATTTGAACATCGATCTGACTTGCAGCTTTTCATATGCTTCCACAGTTTCTGCACAGTTATACAATTAACTTATTGACATTTTCCTTCTGGAGCCGAACATCCGCAAGCATGGATCAAGAACAGCAACCATCTTCGTTCATTTAGATATCTCAGTTCACCGGGCACAACTGCATGTCCACAATGCTGCGAGCTTCGACTGTACCACATGTTACACTTGGCAACAATGGGGTAAATGCAAAATAATTACGGGGTGACACCACCTGAACATCATAGGAGGAAATATTCAGATCTTTCAGGAGAGTAATGCCCCTGCCCATCCAGTACCGAGCACCAGAACCTTCTTATTCTTTTTTACATCTTGTAAAGATGGTTCAAGAGCCAAGACACCATGGTCTGATTGTGACTCTGAGTATGATATAATACCTCAACTACTGCAATGACCACCACAGAAAGTGAATAATAAAAAAGGAGGGTGGTTTTGTATAATGTGGAATAGAAAATGGACTTGATTAATTAACACTTTAATAGGCCGGTAAACAAATAAAATATCAGTATACTATTTAAGATATAAATTTAATGTCTACAATTCAAGGAAAAATATTAACTCATAGATATAGTGATTGACATAAAAGGATATACAAAATGATCCGTATTCAGGGAGGAGACTTAATAAATCTCATGGTACATGGGATATCTCGACAAATTCAACAATCAACAAAATGCCTACAGAGTTTCAAGTATAACTACTTGATACATAAAATGTGCAGCAATTAATCAAACATGGCCTAAGCGCCCGAGGACTGTGGTATAGCCTAATTAATCTCAACTTGCACCATATAATTAAAGTCCACATTCCAGTCATACATATGCTCTAAAGAAAAACAGCTATGCCTGATTGAGGGCTTGAATAGCATTGTAGTATGCTGGGATAGTGAAGTGCAAGCAGATGTTTGTGTGTGGTGAATAAGAGAGGGTACAGATTTCAGGTGCATATCAGCAAGACAGTAACCTCATTCCAGCTTACAAACAGTAGGCAAAAGTTAACAGGGTGAGACACTGTTCTCGATACCTGTGTATTAATCTGAGCCACCTTATGTACATGAAGAAGACCAACCATGTCCTGATAACCAGTAAGGAGATTTGCCACCCGAAGAAGAGTTGGTATTTAAAAAGAATGAACGATTTAAATTAGTAACATACTACATTTGTGTGAATGGATATATTATGTGAATTGATACATTTGTGTGAAGGAAACAGTCAGTAATGAGTACTACAATGTTCCAGCCATTCGAGGCAACAAAATAACATTTTAACAGGCAATAGACTTACTGCGGCGTTACAATGAATGTTGAGTTCTTCGCTCATTTCCCTTGTCCTCTGACCTTCCATGAGACTGACCTCTTGAGTTGTCTGATTAGGATGCAAATAAAAGTTTCTTAGCCCTCTTCCACACCTTTGATTTCTTTTACCATGTTCTGTTTATTGTCAACTGATTATATACCGCCTGCTGATATGGAAATTACATCTTTGAAACAAAAATTGAAAATTGAAGAGCTTGAAGCGTAGCTTAATGAAGCAGAGGATGTTGTGACAGATTTTAGAGCACAGTCTAACGCAGTGCAAGATGAACTGGAAAAATGAAAAAACTTAATTGAAGCCTTTAGATGAGCAAACTCCAAAAAGTTTTGATGCTTCACATGAAAACTCTTCACAGGGAAACAAAATGAAGATTTCTGAGGTCGCTTTTATTGCCTTCTCTGGATGCAGGGTGGAGACATAACAATGCATGTTTGGACCAGAGAAAAATTGGCGATAACTGCTGTTTTACCTCAGAAAGTGTAACCATAACTAATGACCCTTGAAGAAAATTTTCATTGGAGAAATGTTTTTCTGGTAATGCAGATTTAGCTTCCATAATCTTGAAAAGCAAAAAGCCCGAGCTCTACAGAAACAGATAGACCCAGAGAATTTGTGCATCTGAAAGGAACCTTCCTGATGGGAAATCGCCTCTTCTCATGCAGACAGAGGTTCAGGAATCAAACCTGAAGACAGGACCAACCACTAAAGAGGACATAACAGCTGAAGTGACTTGTGTTGTAGCTCATCCCAGAGAATTCGATGTGAGGATAACGGAGAAGAAATCAGATGTGATGGAAAACGAACACCAAGCTGTCAAGCCCTCTCGCAGGTTATGCCGAGTTGTCCCTTGTGCTAACAACGGCGTGCAAAGCTGTGAATTACCCAGGGCAATAGCATGTTCAGGCAATCTGATATTTGGAACGTTTATACATGTTCAGGGAATAGCATGGCTGAGTGTAGAGAAAGTCTACCCAGGGCAACTGAAGAGGAAGTCAAGAAGAACTCAGACTCCCATTTTCATCCTGTGTCATGGTTGGATAAAGCTGATATCGATTCTCTTCGTGGAATGTAGTGGAAATAAACTAAAACTACTAATGAAGTAAATGTTCAAAATACTTCCAGAAGATGAACCAATAGTATGGTGAAAGGACTACCCGATCATATGGTGTTCAAGCTGGAAGCTGTATTAGAGCATCTTGACATACCCACATAACAATTTGTACAAAATCCAAAAATCTAAACAAATTAAGTAAACAGGCCCCAAATCTTAAAACCATTTACATAAACGCGTTCCACACCCATTTCATCACATATCTTGATAGCAAATTAAATAAAGCACCCAAGTTGTGATGTGTAACTTTGTTTCTTCTTCTTCTTCAAAGAAAACCAAGAAAGAGTCAAACAACAAAAAAAACTCCACTTAGCTATAGTCCAGCTAGATGTAGAGCCAAAAAAAAAAAAAAAAAAAAAAACAATTGGCGATCAATACATGGGCAATGGAGAGATTACAGAGTTGGAAGAGTGGGGGAGATTTTGGGTTTAGCGAGAAGAGAAGAATAGTTGGATTTTTTAGGTTTAGTGAGAAGAGATGTTTCCTTCCTAGCTAACGATGGAAAGCAAACAATGAAAAGCAGAAGATAAGAAAGGCATTTAAAGGCAGCTTCGAGGCTTCAACAGCGTAAGAAAAAACGTGTTGCATTCCAGTAGGATAAGAAGCCTGGATGCACAGATGAGAGGCTTAGAGGACTAAAAAGCATGGATGTTAAAACTTGGTAAGAGAGTGGATAGGTTAAAGGCTAGCTCGGCCACGCCTCTATGTTACAGCGGATAAAGCGTGGCTCAACAACTCGGGCATGCCTCTTTAAAGGTGTTTAGATTAATACCAATTACATTCTATTTCTGATTTTTCTAACCCCTAGTATCAATACATGTTCAAATCTAATTAGTTTAACCCCTGCTCACATGGCTTAAGCTAAGCATTCACGACTTTTTAGTTTCCTTCAAATGCCTCATTCCACATTTTCCGCATTAAAAATTTTACTACAATGCTACATGTTTTGATCTCATTGTACAACTAACTTTAGTTTGAACAAATTGCAAATGCTAATTAAATACAATTCTTTGTTCAACATTAAACAAACAGTGGTTTCTATAATGCAAGCCTGCAACAACTAAGATTAATTATAATTTTTTGAAAGAGAACGGCATATATGACATATATCGATAGTCTTAGTGTGCATTAATCCAAATCAATGGTGATTCACAAAGCTTTATTTTCGGTTCACTAACATTACTAATTGCCTAATTTTACTTTGAAATAACTCAAGAATAAAACATTAATTACTAAAGGAATTCGCAATAATAAAAAACTCTAAAAAGAGCTTACCTATAATGGCTTCTTACATCTAATTTAATGAAGCTATACTATCTCTCTCAATACCCACTTTCACAATTAAGAAATGCACTATTCAACTAAATTGAAATATAAATCAAATAACAAAAGAATTGGTCTCACCTCTAAACTAATTAGATGAAAAGTCGAATTTTGCTTTGAAGCAAGAAAATAGTTTAAGAGCCACCCCAAAGAACCAATTATAAAGAAAAAAATCGAAAGATCAAAGGGCAAGATCAAAGGGCAGAGAAACGGTCTTCTAAATCTATATAAATCCTATAACTACTTGAGTGCCTAACAGAACCATAGTTTTGAGGGTTCATGTTCACCCCATTGAAAGTAACATCATACAACCCCATATAAATCAGGAAATCAGACGAAGCAGTCCAAAAACTCTAATTCAATTGCAAAATGAAAAACAAAATCAGACCTAGCACTCCAAAACTTTAATATAACTGCAAAATGAAAAAAAAAAACCAACCATTTTGACCAATACCCTTGACCAATACACCGCTTCAAGTTTCAAGGCTTTCATCGCTCCCCACTCCTTTCCCTTTCTTCAAAACTGGAAGGAAGCAAGAGAAAAGCAATAAGCAACAAAAAAAATTCATTTTTCCAATAGAGATTAGAAACGTATACTTTGAAATTTAAACGATAAGAACGGCGAAAACCCTACATATGCATTTTAAAATTGGTTGCATTTGGGTCGTTCCAAAAGTCAAATATTTGGCGGCTCCTTAAAGCCCCACAAACTTCAAACTTTAAAAGAGCAGAACCTAAATATGTTAAAAGAACAGAGTTTTTACAGAATAAAATACTATAGAAAAATACATTACACATTGTAAAGGATCATGTCTATCCATTTCATCTTTAATTATGAAAATAATAGAAGTTATAGGATTGTGAATACAAACGAAAAGTTTCCCGATTCACTAAACAAAAACTTTCACTATACGATAGTGATTAAACTGAACTGTAATATAATTCTCTAGAACTCGAATGCCTGGTGAGAACATATAGATAAGTGAAAAAGGCGGCAGTAAAATCTTCTTAGGCATTTTCATAAACAATCTTATATAGTGTAATATGAAAAAGAGTTAAACAATAACATAAAAAAGAAGAATTCTCAAGAAAGACTTAAAGAAAAAGAAGAAGAAAATAGAAGAAGGGCGCACCTGAAGAAACCGTTTGCTAATTTGCTCGATTGGTGGGAAGAAATCATCTTAAAACTGATGATAAATTAAGGAATGGCGATTTGAAATGAAAGTGAAAACTGAACGTACAACGCAGTTTCCGCAGAGAAAGTTAGAGATTGGGGATCTACAGAGGGGATAAGCCTAAGAACTGAATGGAGAAGACGAATTGCTTCTCTTTTTTTTAGTCTTTGGAAATGGAAAAGAAGCCCGAAATGGTGTTCTATTTCGTGAGATAGTTTCGAGGTGCTGGAAATGTGCACCTTTGATTCTGAAAATGAGTGCTGGAAATGTGCACCTTTGATTCTGAAAATGAAATTAGGATTTAAATTTATGTTTCATTGGTTGGGGGAAAGTGTTTGGGAATATCAGGAACGAAGAAGAGAAACGAACGGTTTACACTTTTTTTTTTTAATTTTAATAGGGAAACCGCGAAACGGTGTCTTGTTTTCTGAAGACGTTGAGTTTTATAGTTCTGGAAATATTTAAATTACCGATTTACCCTTCGAATGTGAAGGGTAAAAAATTTGGAGGGTGAAACTTTTGGGTACCCTTTTGATTTAAAAGATTGTTTTAAAATGGAGAATACAGGGACTAATAAACGGGGCAAGTTTTCCCATTATATATAAGATTTCTGTTAACCGGCAATTATATCTCTTGTTTGTCCTCTTAATAGATTAACATGCTTGTAAGTTAAGTTTTGTGACTTTACATATGAAAAAGAGATATTTGCAAAATATTAGAGAAAAGTGGGCAAAAAAGAGTTCTTAATATAAATATCATACGGAAAGCTTATGGATAATTTCCGGGAAGGCCCAACATTTAAAGCTTATGAAAAAAGATATGATAGGACTTTGACTTTTTAAAGCCGAATGTCCATAATGGCTAAGTGGGGACAATATCGACGTGGTAGGATAAGACATATTGTTACAATATGAGAAGAAATAAACACACTGGAAAAATTTGAACCAGAGACCAATTTTATAGTAAATGACAATTTTACAATAATGAATATCGTGCAGTGGATTCCATTGTGCTTAAAGTCTTTACGATAAAATATATATTGTAAGAAGTCTATAAAGGTGTTAGGCCCAGAGGCTTACATTAGTTGGCTTACGATTAGGGGTGTGCATGGGTACCCAAATACCTAGAACCGAATCGAACCCAGAACCGAATACTCCGGTTCTGGGTCTTTAAATGCTAGACCCAATAAAAGTGGGTCTAAAGAACCGAACCATTTAAGAACCGGAACCGATGGGTAAATACCCGGTGGTTTTATGGGTACCCGATGGGTAACCAGAAAAAAGACACATATTTCTCAACCAATTTGGTTATTTGTCTGGGTCAAACAAATTTTCAGACATGGTGATTGTCTGATTGACCAGGCCCATTCGTATTGGACCATTAGTAGTGAAAAGCTATAGGGGGGAAAGTGTAGCGCCAAAACAGAAGTAATTTTAAAAAGGTTAAAAAGCTATAGGCAGGAAATAGGAATACATTACATACAAAACAAATATATAATATTCTGGGCGGGAGAGATGAGCGCCAAAACAAAATTAACATAACCTTAGATAAGTGACTTTGACTGAACATTACATCTGGGTTTTCATGGGTTGCCTTGCTAGTGATTGTGAGCAATAGACTATCCAAATCCAAATATTCTTGCAAGCCCTTTTGAGCTTGGAGGTAAATTCCTTCACCCCTCTCTCTTTCTCATCTTTGTTAATGTATGTATAAACTATAAAGTAAAGGCAAGTTTCTAATGTTGATTTTTATTTTTTATAACGAACTTTTTAAAGAATGGTAACAAGGTTAGAAATTTATGAGTGGTCCTTCGAATGGGCTAAATGGTTTAAATATTTATGTGAAATGAATGTATATCAGTTATCAAACATATCAAAGAATGATGGATTTTCAAGGAAATTGAGTATAGTTTACAATCTCTATTGTGTATTTGTGTTTTAGTTTTAACCGTTGTTGTTTAACTATCTTTGAGCAACTGAAAAACCGAAAGAACAAGTTTACTTGATTTAAGGTAATCATTAGGATAAAAAACTATTGATTATTAGAACTAATGTATCAGGTCATAGACCAACTCATTTTGGTTGTCGAAATTAAACCCGCAATTCGACGTCGACCAATTGTCGAATTTCACCATGTAAGTGTCTTTTAATGCTCTGGTTTTACACTACCTGCTTCACTTCCTGAACGGTGTGAGGGTTTGGCACAAAGTTTTTTTTTTCACTCAAAGTGTTTTGACCTTAGATCTTGTTTACGATAATGAAGCTATTGGTGAACATCTTTCTTTTTCATAAAACTCTTAAGTTCTCGTAAATTATAATCTTTTGATCGTTAATAATTTTGTTGCTTTTGATGAGTCAGACTTGTAACTTGTTTTGTATCGCCATGATCATGTAGAATGTCTAAATCTTACATTTGTTTTCCATGATCATGTAGAATGCCGAAGCGAAAAAATTCTATTGATTCAGTTTCTGGACAACCTCCTACTGAGGGTGATCCAAAGCACAGAAAAACATCTCTTGTCTGGAATGAATTTGAAGAAATTTGAAAAGGATGGAAAAGTTACTTCAGCTCAGTGTGCGCATTGCAAAAAGATTTTAAGTGCAACTACTACAAATGGGACTAATAGCCTGATAAAACACTTGTCTCGATCATGTAAGGAGTTCAAAGCCAAACGAGGGGGATACCAAACGACCTTAAAGGTGGATGATGAACAAGGAGGGGTGAGTTACCAAAACTTTCAGTTCGACCATTCTGTAACTCGTGAAGCAATTACCGAGATGATTGTTTTGCATGAATACCCTTTTTCAATGGTTGAACATGTGGGGTTTAGAAAGGTTTTGAAGTCAATGCAACCAACATTCAAGCTGTACAAGAGGACCACAGCTAGAAGGGATTGTATGAAGTTATGCGAAAAAAAAAAAAAGAATCTTTATCTTGCGAGTTTGGGAAAGCTCCAATGCGTAATCGGGTTCACAACCGATTTTTTTGGACATCAGTCGAATATTAGTTATATGGCTTTAACCGCGCAGTACATAGATGACAAATGGAAGCTACAAAAAAGGATTTTATGTTTTTGCACTGTGAAAGGTCGACATACAGGAGAAAATATTGGAAATGTTGTGCTGGAAAAATTGTATGACTGGAATTTAGACAAGAAGTTGTCAACTATTACACTGGACAATGCAGCTTCAAATGACGGTGTAGTGCGTGAGATTTTTCGGAAACTTCAGCCTAAGGGGACACTTCTTTTGGATGGTCAATTACTTCAAGTGCGTTGTTGTGCACACATTTTGAATTTGATTGTTCAAGAGGGGTTGAAAGAAATAGAGGGGGAGCTTGAAAAAATTCGAATTACTGTCAAGTTCATCAAAGGCTCACCTCAAAGACAACAAAAGTTTGAAGGTGTCTGTGCCCAAGCTCAAGTCCCAACTAAAAGGTTCATTCAAGATGTCTGCACTAGATGGAATTCAACATATAAGATGCTTGAAGTAGCACTCCAGTTGAAAGATGCATTAACACGTTATGCCAAAGTTGAACCAGATTTCAAGTGTGGTCCTTCCGAAATGGATTGGGAGAATGCAGAACTTGTTGCAGATTGCTTGAAGGTATTTTTTCATGACACTCAAATTTTATCCGGGAGTTCCTATACAACTGTGAAACGGTATTTTGATCTATCGTGTGATATCTATTTACAACTCTTGGACTGGTGCGCTTCCGAGGATCATTTCATTTGGGCTATGGCCATGAGTATAACACCCGGCTATTTCTATTTATTATTTTTATAATATATGATTAATATTAATAATAAGAATAAATAAAATAAAATAAAAAAGATAATGATTAGAAAGAGATAGGGTAAAGAGGATAAACCCAATTCCCTATTTTTGAGGAGTTTTGAAAAAAAAAAAAAAAAAGTATCTTCGGTGCTACATTTTAATTCGGGATAGTTTTCTTCATTTTTTGGAGCTGGATAATAAAAAAAAATTCATGATATCCTTAAGGTTGGAAATCTTTTAGACCACAAAAATAAAAAAACACCACCATAGAACTATAGAAGTATGTCTCTATGTAGTTCTGTTCATACAGGAACTAAACGAAGAACACTGGAGTTCCCACGGGACATCATCCACGATATCTTTTCAAGACTACCCTTCAAGTCTGTTTTACGACTCAAGTGCGCATGCAAGTCATGGTACTTTCTATTAAAAGATCCTGATTTTGTCATAATGCATCTCAATGAATCAATGAAAAGAAAGGACGATAATTTCAGTTTTATGATCTGTAACTTTAAACACTTCTTGGTCGACTACGATACGTCTTCTGCAAAGTTATTAAAAGCGGTAAGCGGTAGAGATTGATTATCCTTTCAAGTTTTCTCAAATTGCTGCAATGATCCTCGGTTCATGTAACGGGATATTCTTGATTGGCATTTACGATAGTTCTGGGTAGGGGAACATACATGCCTCTACGACTACAAAGAACGCCACAGTATATTGGTTTTTATGGCATTTTACCTTTGGAATCCATCAACTAAAGCGTACAGAGAGTTACCGGAGGCATTTTCAAAATATCAAAGCAAATATTTCAATGTTGTTTATGGATTTGGTTACGAGTCAGCACATGATGAGTACAAAGTGATTAGAATCAGGTTTTCGAATGGACGCCCACATGAATATGGAGGGATATTTTTGAATGGTGCAATCCATTGGCTAGGGACGGTATCTTACTCTTTGCGAATTGTTTCATTGGGTTTCCTGCTAACCGTGTGATTTGGTCGGGTACAAATCTTGATTCTTCAAAGTTTCGGTTTCTTATTGCTGATCAGCTTGATGTTAATGCCCAGGATGTTCAGGTACGTTTTAATGTTATTATATTTAGTTGATTACTTTTCTTTAAGTGCAAGATAGTGATTATTGCAATCTGTTAAAAGTATATATTGCTGCTGAATGTTGCCTTCGCTTTAGGTTGACTATGCTATGTAGTCCGTATATCAATTTGTCATATGCTCAGCACAACGAAACGTATTGGTGAAAATTCTATGCGTCAGAAATTCTATTTGTCAGAAAACAGTTTTCTACATAGGGTTTGATCACAAATTGCATAAAGCTAGGGGGAGAGTTAGAGTTTTTGTAAAACATGAAAAAGTGAGTTTTATGAGTCTTCTTTCTAACTCAATTGGCTTTGTCCAATTCCGAGTCCTGTGGAGACAGCTATGGTGTCTGGACATTTGGTTGATAGAAAATAGTGTGGCAGAATTCAGTTTATGCGCACTGTGTTCAAGTCCAGTTTTAAAATAGTTAGACTGAGAGTTAGAATTTTTATAAAACATAAAAAAATAATATTTGGAAGTCTGCTTTCTATTCCAATTGGCCTCATCCCATTCCGAGGCCCGTTGAATTAATTATAGTGTTTGGAAGTTTGACTGGCAGAAAATAGTGCGTCAGAAATCAGTTTATGCGCACTGTGTTCGAGCTTAGTTATCGAACATTTAGAATGAGATTGAGTATTTTTGTAAAACATAAGAAAGTAAGTTCTGTATGTTAGCTTTTTAACGCAAAAAGCCTTAATGCATTTGGACACATGTAGAAAGCGTTGTGTCATTCGGAAGATAGTCCGTCAGAAATCTAGTTTGCTGAAAATTAGGATTTTTACCGTTTTCAACTTAAGTTTTCTTTTAGATAGGCTAAGGTTGGGACTTCGAGTTCTACATGAAAAAGTATGTCTACATACCCTAGTTTCTAAATAATTAAGTTACATGTCCTTTGGATGAATGTAGAAAAAACTATAGCATTGCCTATGTGGCTGATAAGAACTACGAATGCTTGATTCCAATCTTGAAAGATTTGGACACGTAGGCAGCTTTGAGAAAAAGTGCAGCCACTACACTACACTACACTACACTATGTCTATAATATATATATATATATATATTAGTTTGTGTGATAACTATGTGATTGTGTTAGAAATTACTGTTGTTTTGAGACTACCTAAATATATATGTGTGAGATAGAAGTTGTATATGAATATAGACTTTAGTATATGTGGATCTGTTTTGGACATTTGTGTGTGTGGACTTGAATTTGGGCTAATGAGCTATTTGTTTATGATATTGTGTATATGAGTGTGGTTATGTAAATTGTATTGGTTTGATTATAAGTCTGTTTATATTCAATGATATTTAAGTGTTTGATTTGCCTTGACGCGCGAAAATGACTCTCTGCATGTGTGGTCGGTTTTGACATGAGTAATGCTACTATAATTATAAGTGATAATAATGTTTTAATGTGTCGCCCACACCTTTAGAACTCTCCACCTCGAGATTTGGTAATGAGATATTATGACTTGTGATGTCATGTGATAGATGGGTATTCATTGAATGTGCCATGAATGACCCAATAGTTTGGACTGCCCTAGAGAGGAACTAAGGTATTCGCCTTGTGGGTTGGTCGTATTCCTTTAATGTACGGGAATGTAGGTTTGGGTATTCCTTGAATGTGGCGGGAATAACTCAGGGCATTCATTGAATGTGCCATGAATGGCCCGTTAGTGTTATGATAGGTATTCCTTGAATGTGGCGGGAATGACCCAAGGTATTCATTGAATGTGCCATGAATGACCTGATATTTTGTTATGCCCAAAAGAGGCTTTGTGATTATGTGTACGGAAAGCCCAGAGATGACTGTGACTCACAAGTTACGAGTTTACAAGATGAAAGTATGTTTCCTGGAGGTGATATCCCGCTTGGGACATATGTCTTGTAGTGGTACTCGGTGTGAGTGAGGCACACGAATATGTGTGATTTGGCAAATGTGTGTAGTGCAAATCGTGGAGTAGGAACTAAAGGTTGGGCTATGTCTTTGAATAAATGAGTCAACAAGATAATTAATAAGCAAAGTAAAAATATTGATTTTACGTGTGCTGGAGTTATTGCATATGATGTATATGATTTCTTATGAGAAATGTTTACGTGGTTTGTATGAGTTGATACTCACAAGGGATGAATGTACTCCTTGGGTGTGATATTTTCCCATTCTCATAAGTAGACGAGTGGTTTTTAAGTAAAAGTATATGAATTGTGTGATGTTATGGATGTGAGGTGTGTGGATGAATAATTTTAGTAAATGATTGTGATTTCTATGTGACTGCGAAATGACTATAACTTGATATGTTATTACGAAAATATCAATGACTTGTGATAGTATGAGATTTACGGTTATGCACACAGAAACTTTATGACGTAATGATGTCATATGAGTGACTACCCTTGCTATAAGTATTATGATAAGTGGTATTTCCCGAATATGCGGGACGCACCAGGTTATATCAATTAGACTTAAATGTCTTAAATGAGGTTTGGTTATGAATGGAGATTTGACTGGCTGAGATAAATCCTTTTATTGTGATGTCTAATTCTGTTTTGCAGGAGGGTAAAATCTATTAATCTTTTCTGCAGGGACGTAAATATCCTACCCTAAGACGACGTGTTGGCTTAAAGGTAAGGTATACCAAACTCAGATTTAATTAAGTTATCATATGTGCGTTTAATAAATGGAATGTAAGTGGTGTTTATGTTGTGAGTTATTTTGGAAAACGGGAATGTATATTGGGGGTGAAATATTACTTGGGAAGAAACTACACGCCGTTTTGGAAAACGGAACTATATTGTCTTCCAAGTTGAAATGGTGGGTTTTGTTTCACCCCGGGTTTCTAGATAATTAAATATAATTGTTTTAAATATTGTCTGGAAACTTGGGGTATGACAATGAGGATGAAAGAAAAGTTTGTGAAGTACTAGAACATCACGAACGTGGTCTTCTCATTATCGTCAATATTAGATCCGCGCATCAAGATGAAGTCAATCTCATTTTACTCACTACACCATAACAACATTTTTGTGACGCCGGGTTTTTTTCATTTGTGACAGCAAAATGGCGTCAGTAATGTTGTGACGCCTGTTTGGCGTCACTCATGAGGAAAAACAGTCACCAATAATCAAAAAATTATCGGAAATAATTTGTTTAAATTATATAAAACAAAGTGACGGCTGTCCGGCATCAGGAATTATGCTAAAAGTATTGAAGAACCCAACTCTCTCAGTTAGTGCTCGAACTATCTCTCTCTCTTCTCTACCACCGAAAAGAATCTTTCCCTCGAACTGAACTCTCTCCCCTCTTCTTACTTTATCTGACCTTCTCTCTCCTCTCTCACACTCCTTTAATAGACAAGATAACCTGATGACAAGAATTAGACCAGGTTAGTTGATTTTCTCCTTTTGATTCTTCGATTTTTTTTCAAATATCATTTTTGTGCTTTCAGTTTCGATTTCTCTGTACATCAAATTCATTTTCAATTTGAACTACGGGAGAAAATCAACTAAATTTCTTTTCTAGTCGTAATTATTGATAAATTTTGGTGAACTTGAGGAAGTTTAACTATTCGTTTGGTGACCTAAACTTACATATTTAATGATTGCACAGATGGATGTTTCTGAAATTGGGATTAATTAGATTTCCATTTGAAGTAGTTCTAGGGTTCTTCCCAACTTTCTGGAACTTAAGTTACTCAAAGATTCACAATGTTATGTTCAAACAATGAAAGCTTCAATCCTAGATGGGCTAACTAAATTTAATTCAAGACACGTGAATGTATTTGTTTCCTTGACAAGTTGTCATCAAGTCTGTATTTTTAAACACTACTGGTAAATCGTGTGACTCTTCACTTGCTAAAGCCTTGGCTTAACTAGTGAAATTTATTTCTTTTAAATTCCAAAGTTTAATATGGAAAGTCCGCATCTTTAATCATACACAAGGCAACAAGTTGACCTCTACTGTCTACTGCAGTTACATAAAAATTTAAATTCATTATATTTATAAGCCTCTCTTTTGTGCAGCTCTTCCCCTAAGCTTGAATTTCTTATCGGTTAGTGGGGATTACATAGAGGGTGAGAAATTGACCGCTCCATATGGATATATAGGGAGTCATGAATGAAATTGCCTTTACAATTGGTATATTCATAAGGTAATTTACTTATTAACATTTATTTTAATGGATAAAACTTAGGGCTATCATCATGCATATTTGTATGAGGCAGTCGTGCTTACTGTGTATATATTATGTACATAGAATATCGTATGTTGCATATATATATATATATATATATATATATATATATATATATATATATATATATATATATATATATATATATATATATAGAGTGGGGGAGGTCGTCTAAGGATTGGTACTGTGTATAAGAGTTTGCTCCCTTGTTCATATAGTGTTCCTGCTTCCTAGTCTGCTATATGTGAAGGTGAAGGTGATAAGCCCATCAAATTAAGCATCTATCTCATGGTCATTTGTGTAATGAGATTAAGAGTGTTGGTTTGTTGGTGTTTATCATGGATGCAAGGTTTTAGCATTGTGTTGTAATTGGTTTCAAATTTGTGTGAAGTAGTTTGAGAATGATTAAGTTTCTTTAGTTTGCATTATTTATGTTGTGTTAAGCAGTTTGAAATTTGTTCATGGGTTGTTATGCCATAGATTACGAAAGGGCTGATTGTATACTTTAGCCAATGTGGGCTTATTAAGTTCAAATTGCATAAACCTTGTAGAGCACGTGTTTGTGTTGATTTGATCAATTTCGAATAGAAGGTATTGATTGGCAAAACTTTTAGACAGCGAGAAATGAAGTGGGGTTTCTTCATATACTTTCTAGTGTTCCCCCTTTTTGTTTCTTCGTGTTGCCATAAATTAGATTTACTAGAATTTCAATTGTGTGATGGGCTCCGAAACACACTGCTAGATGCCAAGAAAAACATGATTCCTTATCACTTTGAGTCAGTTCACACTTTCACATTTTCTCTCTCCATTTGACCCATATCTTTTTTAACACAACCCTACCCAAATGGGATACCACCCATTACCAGCACCACCATTCCCTTACTACCAGTAGTACTTTGCTCTTTTTTATTTTTCCATTTTTGGGTTATTAAGGCTAAAAAATAATACCTATTACTTTTTCCATATAAATCAGATATATATGCCATATAAAGAAGAAAAATGCAATTCCACTTATTATCTCAACAAATCCGAAAGAAAACTATGATACAAGAAAAAGGATGAGATCAAGTTACACGCAATTAGTTTTTTTTTTTGGGCTTCTAGCAGAGTGTTTCCGAGCCTATTACATAGGTGATTGGCTCGCTAGCTAGCATTCCTCGAGAATAAGCACCCTACTTTTTGCCCTTGGTTTAATTAGCATTCCTCGAGAATAAGCACCCTACTACCGTGTAACTGTGTGCCTCTTCACTTACTAAAGCCTTGGCTTAATTAGGGATTTGTTTCATGCACAAGCAGCTTCCATTTCGTTTTATTAGGAGTGTAGATCATCATTTATTGATATGAAAAATGAATTATAAAGGGAACAAGAAAATAAGAATCATAGAACTCAATAAATGAAACTAGTGAAATTTATTACTTTTGAATTCCAAAGCTTAATATGGAAAGTTCGCGTCTTTAATCATACACAAGGCAACAAGTTGACCTCTACAAGTTGTTAGAAAGTCTACATTTTGTAAATGATTTTCTTGGAAGTCAACAAGAATGATTTTACTGAACTCTACTACATATTTCCTTTGGATATACCGTTGGTTTCATATGGATATACGATATTAGAGGCATGTGGTCTCCATTATTATATTTTTGGCATCCATGAGGAGCGAGCATAAAATAAGTTATCTCATTCCATCGGGTTACAAAACTAACATCCTTTTCTAGCTGCCAAAGGACATTCATAATATCTTCCATTAGTAGACATTATTATTTACTGTGATTAATTAGTGTAGGAACCTAATCTTCAATCGATGTTATAGGCAATATTAATGTTCAAGAGTCAAGCGATATTTACTAGTTTTAAGTCATTTAGACGCCCGGACTGAGATATCTTCCCCGCTTTCTGGGACGCCGAGAATAAGTACCCTACTTTTGCCCTTGGTTTCTATTGTTTCTTTCTAATTTTTTTTTTTTTTTTTAGAATTTAGAATTTAGACACTCTTTTGCGAGTCTTTCAGATAGATCAAGGCAGATACATGTGGCGGCCATAGCTAGTGTTCACACCTCCAGGTGAGTATATAATTATGATATGGAGAATAAGGGGTGATGGTAAAGGTTTTGCTATGGCTAAGAAGGGGGGATAGTCAATTACAGGAGGAAGATTATTATTCATTGATTTCCATTTAGTGGGTGTGGTTTGTAGCTTTCAATTTATTGTCTCATATTGTTATTGAATAGCTAATGTGGTTTAGTGCCTTGACAACACTTGCGTAATGATGACTTGCATAGGACAGGAACCATTCATAGCTATGGTGCATAATATTGGCTCTGGACAAGCAACAATATATATTAACATTAAACAACACTACACCATAACAGCTTATTTGTAACGGATATATATCCGTTACAAAAAATATTAGTAACGGTTATTTTCCGTCGACACAAAAGCGTGACAAATATTAGTAACGGATATTAGTAACGGTTATAAAGTGTTAGCAAATTTACCAACGGTTATAAAGTGTTACTGAAATTAATTTCAACAACACTTATCAACCGTTAGTAAATTATTAGTAACGGTTATTAATTTTGTTCTTAATTTATTTCCAACAAATGAAAGTGTTAGCAATTTTCATTTCTAACGGATACGTAACCGTTACTTATACTTCCATTAGTAATAGATACACAACCGTTGCTAAATTTAGAAACATCTAAAAAAAAAATATTTAAATATTCTAGCCCCAATCATTCCTGCCACTTGCTTCTAGCATACATATATCCCACATATTATACACAACCTATCCATCCCACTAAAAACTTAAACTTACACTTGGGTACAATAACGAGAAAGAAAACACTTAAACCAAACATACTTCATAATTCATTCATAAGTCACAAGTCTTAACTTTGATTACATTTTATTCAACAATGAGATAATAACCAAAAATATAATAACAATCAGTAAACTCACAAGTCTTTTGTAAACAAAATACATAGATAGAATAAGTCCTAATAGCTCTAAAACGAAACCTTTTGATCTCTCACATTATCCTTCCTCTAGCAATCATGAAAATCATCGACACCTACAACCAGACCAATGACACCAAAAGGAAATTAAGAAAATAGAGAGGATCGATACATAGTAGTAAGTAAAATTTGTGTAAGTTAGATTCATAAAAACAAGATGTTAAGAAACTATAAAATATGCATAATAGGTAAAACGGGTTTAAACTAGAAACAACTTGATGAAATCTAAATTATGTTCGTATTGAAGTAAACAAGTATTGAAGTAAACAGACTAATAAAATAGTTTGTCATTCAAATTTTAATAATTTCCAAGGGAACTAGCCTTTCCTGACATACAAGAACTTGACAGATAAACTATATAGGTTCCTTAAATGCAATTGCAACATAGTACCTAACCTTTCCACTAATAGGTAGCAAGACATGTAACTATGCACGTACTTCTCTAGACACGATCCTAGAATGTCAGCTTTAGTAACCAAACATGACTTTATTTTTTCTTTTTGTATCGCTACATGTTTTTCAATAAATGGCTAGTATTTATTGAAGAATGATTCTAGATTATTGAAGAATATGACATGTTGCTTTAATAACCATACAGACCAATATGTATAAATATTGAGGAGAAAATCATCAAGGTAATTCTATAAAAACTAAAGACCTATCATCTTCCTAGATATAATGTAAACTGAACTATAATCGAATGCCAAATTAAATGAATAACCTTTTGTTTGTCTTCCATATTGATTGTTTACTTAGAACCTAGATAATGCTATTTAAACATTAAGATAGTAACGTTCAAACAAGTCTCATTTCAAAGAATATGTTAAAGTTAGTTATGAACTCATACCTCATGTAGAGCTACTTGTGCATCATCCAAACTCTCCGCGCTCCATTCTTCACCATTTACTATTAGAACTACTATCTTCAACCACTAAATTTGCAAGGGCAACCTATATGGCACCACAAATAATGATGTGAACAAGGCCAATTAATACCGTACCAAAAAGATCAACAAACAAAATGAAAGAAGAAACCAAATGAAACTACTTGAAAAAATAACAATTAACATAATCACTATTCACTAACCTTAGTATCAAACAAAGAAGCCGTGTACTTCCAAAGGACGAGTAGTGTTGCACTTTGCCATCAAAGATGAGGCCTCAAATGCATCATTGTTGGTTCTTCGCCGATGATGCATGTCAAAGAGCTATTTAATACAATTGCTAAAAGTTTTTCAAGCCCGCCTAAAAGGAACATTAAAAAATGCATTGACAAGCTCAATTTAACCGTTTGTTCAATACCACTTGTTGGCAACCCAAGCGAAGCACTGATATTGTCATAATTGTTCATTAGTGTCAAATTTTATACTAAAAGGCCTAATCCTCGTCATCATATATACATAAGTACCATAATCCAATTTCATATTTTGGGAGGAGGTGGTATAGGCATCCATGGTAATTGCAGCTCGATCTAAAAATCTGTAGGAAGGAAAATTATGCTAATTAAGTGAACATAAACTTTAATTTGTTCTGTTAGTAAGGAAACTGTGGGAGTGTGCTTGCACTGTTAGAATGGCGTACCCCTACAAAATTTTGCACGCACCAGAATAGACATTTACATCGGATTAAACTTCTTTTCTTTGTATCATCAAAAATCAAAGTATATATATATGGATTTAAAAGAGACACACACAACTACTAAATGGGAGTACGGGACAAGTCTGACAAACACTGATTTTGGCAGTTTGGAACGGTCTTGGCTTGGCGTGTCTCTGTTCACCATCTGCGTACTGCGTACTGCCTAAAATGAAAGCACACTAAATTTACTGTTCTCTCATTTTAGCCAAGAGCCGCCCGAGCCACACACCTAACAAGTCCACAGCAAGTTCGTTCCACACTGGCAAAATTCGTATAGTGACAGGAGCAATGCTTCAAGATAAAGCCGGGTGAAGATGGATGGGTTGCATAATGACAAATGCGATGCGGTTTGTAAGCTCATCCAGTTATCCACGCTTTTGTTTTCTTTTTCTTTCTTTTTCCTCGTTTTTTTTTTTGTTACGAGGAAAAACCTTTTTCACTTGATTAACACCGGAAAATGTACATGCAAATTAACAATCTTAGAGGTGAATTACCTCTCTGCTAATTCTATTCTTTGTTTCTCCGGGTTTCGGTTTTGTGGTTCCAAGTACCACACATCACAAACAACAACCCTAACGAGGTCATGAGGCTTAACAAATGCATTGTGAATGATTGTCCGCAAAACAAGAAGTTTGATGGAACACAATTTGGAAGCAATACATTATTTGGAGGTAGATACCTAAGAGAAATAGAGCATATATGAAATTCCCTGTAACTACTGTAATCCCCATCCATAGGCCACACATCTCACTTGCACAAAGGTGGAAACAATTCTACACCAAGAGAATTTAAACCTATAGTGGGGCAATTTCGGTATTAATAATCCGCCAATCTAGATATGATCTGACTGTGAAATAAATTTGTGTATGTTTTTTCTTTGAAAATGACCAAGTGAACCTCACCTCATATAGGCTTTCACATTATTATTATTTTTTATCAAGAAAATTCAATTCATTAATAGCATAAAGATACGATGTTACAAATGATAGGCTAAGTAGCAAGGAGCTACTCATATAGGCTTACACATAATGGATACATTGAGTGATTCATCATTTACAACAAATCCAAAAAGCTACCCGTATACAACAAGTACTAGGTATCACACCTTGCAAGTGTTTAAAGTGCATAACTATCCTATTGACGCTCCTACCAGTTTCATAGGTGGGTACAATAAATAGGAGTGCAACCATACAAACAACATATTATTTTGAGATGAATTGGTGCCCTTAAAGTAGGTGCTTACCTGCTCTTGCGTTCGAAAAGCATCCACAAAAATTTGTTGTACTTGATTGCAATTGGGCAAACCGGCAGCCAAGCTCAAATGCTCCCCGAGAGAGAAAAGGTAAAACAACAGTTTAAGGATAATGGGAGACATTTGAGATAAACACATAACGAGAAGACACCATTGTAAATTCAAGAATTGTTCATGAACTAACAATTCTGCTATTGAAAACTTTGGACGGACCTGAGTCGTTAAATGAAACTAAATAAGACTCAAGATAAATCTAAATAAACATGCTTCAACTGTTTCAACATGCTAGATGGTGTGCTTCTATAGCAAAATAAAAAAATTAACTGTTCTCCCATTGATACATAATCGACACAATTCAATAATAGAAAAGTTTCGTTAGCAAGTGAAACTTCAAACCGCATTAGATGTGGAGTCCAATCTTTTAATAATTAGATGTCACATGCCCACGTCAGAGTTCATTTGCTAATGGCATGAACATGTTCAGTTAAGGTGTAGGATGTAAGTTTTTCACTAGGACAGAAAACTAGTTGTCTCTTCTCTCCATTAAGCACTTTCTCACCCGGTATGGGTTGTTAAGGAACTATGAATTCCATCATAATTTCAATGTCACCAAAGAACAAGATTTCCCCCTTTTTCCTGGGTAAGAACAGGATAATTTTCAAAGCTCATATCAGGGCATGTGATATTCAACAAAGAAATCCTTAAAAACGAAAAAAGCACAAACAGGATAGAAACCTTCTTGAACGTGACTATGTAGTGGTTATTAACACGAGTTCCTTCCGGAAATATAAGAAGGGGATTGTTGTCGTCCTTGAACATGTTCTCTTAACCTGCATGATAAAATAACTCAATTCAGTTTCCATATGCAACTTATAATTCATCAGATACTCAAATAGCACAATGCTTACTTTCTTGCCACAATTTCACGCTCTTTTGCCTCTTGAGCGATTGAACCAGATGCAACCAACACTCCAGAATTGTACTTTGCAGTAGTCCTGTAGATAATATTGATGAATGGAAAGAAATGAACAGTTTCTTGTATTTCATATGCAAACATCCTATTAGGGCCTCAACCTAGGAAAGGTAACAAAGCCAAATGCATTTTCAGTATGGTGCTTTAAGGCATTATATAAAAGTCGATGACCACTGGCCATAAATTGTTATTTTTAATTTCTATTCAGTCACAATCATGTGAACTTCAGAAAAAGAAAGACCGTGATAGCGATAGGATCCAGTGCTTCTATTCTCACTTTTATAACCCTCAGAAACTAGTGATTTTGGATATTCACTGGTGCTAGTCCAAAGGAAAAATGAAGCACAAGAGTTGGACTCTTGAGGAGTCCTCTTAAATATTCTGTTGGTCAACAATATTCTGATGGTCTTCAACTTCCTGATCTAATAAGGAAGAAGCTTGATGACCTAGTTCATGAATACTAACTTCTAAGCTTGGGTTTCAGGTTCCTTTGACTGGGTAGCCTTAACGTGAGATTTTTTCACGTGATTAGAGCTTTACACTTTCTTTTATCTCTGGGGATAGCTAAAACTAAGATATGTACATGAGATAAGAAAAGGCACACAGACAATAACATTATATATCTTACCAACCCATCCAGGATGCTTCAGCAAATGACAGCAAATGCAGTCATTTAGTGTGATGGCTAAAGATGGGTATTTTTTTTTGTAGCGACGGTATCTAACAAAATTTAAGACTAAATTGTTCGTCCCATATTAAAAACAAGAAAAAAAGTCCTCAATATTTCAAGATAAATCATACGACGGGTTCTTTTCTCAGTTGGGACTACGAAGCCCATCCTAAATTAAAGACGACCCAAGCTCGTCCTAAGACCCCCATCCTTTTTTAACAATTCTGGTGTAGTGTAATATGTTATCACGTACGTATTGATCCCGATAGAATCCATGGAACCTACAGTTATTAATTGCAAACAACATCATGAGATGTTTAACTCTACCTTAAAAGGGAAGAAATAGGAAAATCTGACTTAGAAAGATTGATAAACTGCGCCGTGCTTTATGCTAATCAACCTTGAGAATATATCGATCTTTCAATTAGCCGCATCTCACCTAGTATTGAGTTAACAAGGATGACTTACCTGCACCAACCTGGCCATCAACATGAAAGTTAAGTGCAAATTAGTAGTGTTTAAGTAAAAGTGGAAAGAAAGAAAGAAAGAAAAAAGGATCTCAAACCACATTGTACCATTTTAAAACCTTAAGTAACATCAACAATAAAAGGAATATAAGAATGCAAATGGCCATAGTATAGCTTGTGGAGAGAAGTTTCTAATTTTGTCGTTCAATAAATTGTACAACCATAGCCCTGTAAAAAGTAGCTATGGGAAAGAGAAATAGATAACAAAACACAACAAAAGAGCGCATAATCAGTTTTTTATCTAAAACCAAAAATCTTACAATATTGGCCATCACACTTTAGGAACGCAATCCTTGCTCCTCTTTACAAAGCGTTAAGGTAACAAAATAAAATCTATGTATATTCATGCCTTGACACTCCTAAATACTTACCATTGGGTTCTATATCAAAGCCCAAAAAAACAAAAAATATATATCTTACCCAAACTTTGATTTGGATCGAAGTGCTCCATTGACTATGTTGACGAAAGATTTGCCCTCATTTTTCATATTAAGTTCCTCCATAATCTGAGGATATATAGTTTCAAGATGCTACGCGGAGGAAGGGACTTGAAGGCGCACCACGAGCATAACAAAAGATGTGTCTCATACGGACAAATGATCAAAATCGCGAAGGCCCGAGAGTTTCTATCACGTCGCTATTATTTTTGTGTGCTTGGGGCATAAGTGAACTACGTTCCCCAGAATAAGTTGTCATTGCTTTTTACACTTGTAACTGTGCTCTCAATAAGCTCAATAAACCTCAAGTGTGTTAGAATTCAGTAGTTCATACTATCGATTAAATGGCTTGCCACATTCCCAAACACCTAAAACTATCGATTATCAAATAAAGTATACCATTGCAGACACTTCCATGAACTTATACAAGATGCTTAGTGGCAAATACTTGCAAAGGTGGAAAAACAAACAAGGCTTAAATCATCAACTGCAGTATCAATAATTCATATCACGAGTATCAAATGACAAAAATAATGCATGAACCTCAAGATGACCTATGAATAAGGCTGAACTAAATTCAGTAGTTAAAAGTTAATTAAATGCTCAAAACTTAACTAAATATATGAAATAAAAACTACTCATATCATAAAACAGTGCTAGACTCAATATAGAGGATAATTTACCCGTCCTTTAGAGAAAAGAGAGAGCCCCAAGTTGACACAAGACTCTGTACTCACTACTTCAGCTACTGCAGTAATGGATTCAGAAAATTTGTAGTTAATAAGATGAGGAAAACAATATTATGTTCGAAATATTAACAAAATTGTCATTTTTCAGGGAACATGGACCAGATTGAAAGCTTTAAGAGAAAATAAAGCTTGAACTTTAAAAACAAAATTATTCAAACTTCCTTTCGCCCAATTAAGTTGTTTCAAAATTAATTTCAAGACAGTCATCAAACTTTGTACTCTACGAAACTGAAATACTATTTGAGAATTACAGATCTATTTAAATGAAATCAGTGAGAGAGACGGTGTTACATACCTTGCAGAGAGATGAAGGTTTTGGCACTTTAAGAGAAAGCAAGGAGCATCTGCAAGGCGATATCTCATAACTGGGCGATTATGAAGGAGAAAGAACAAAAGGAGGGAGAGAGGACGACTTACCAGATGGCAACACCACTCCTTTTCCCTCTTCACTAGTTTCTCATTTTTCTTTTTGTGTTTTTAGTTTTTATTTTCTTTTTTCTATTATATTAGGTTTTTCGTATGTAACTTTGTCACACATGCATAAGCGTTAGAAAATATCCCGGAAACGTTACATAATAATTCTAGTATTTGCACAAATGGTTACTAACGGTTATAAAAATTGCCAACGGATAATGAATGTGAAAAATTACCTAACGGATCAATATGTGTTACTAATAAGAAATCTCAATGGTTGCAAAATCACCCAAATGGTGTAGTGCAAGGAACTGGTTGCTATAGTAAAGAGCATTGTTATCCACATTATTGGATTTCTAGTAATTTCAGTTCTTATTGCTGAAACTTTGTGAGTATACTGTTCCTTTTTTATATTTATTATGATCATATTCATTGTTTAAGTCAAGAATTTTAGATTAGTAATGAACTGTTTGTACTTGTGTCTTGTAATTATTATGCTTCTTGCTATGATATTCACACTTGTTAGCACAGTTTAGCTATGGTTCTACACTTGTTAGCTACACAGTTTAGCTATGGTTTTACCTACACCTGTTAGCATTAGTTAGTAGAAGGACAGATAAAGATTAAAGGATGCTAAATTTTAGGTCATTAGTTAGCATTAAAGCTAACTTATCTCCTCGCACACTAAGGGATTTACCTTGCCCTCTTGGCTACAAATTACAAGGTATATGATTGATCACCTTAATTGTTAATAACAAAGTCTATTGTTAGGCCTGTTTTGTGTCCATAGCATGTGTTTTCTATGTTAGGCATTTGTTTTGTGTTCATAGCTAATTTAGTCCATCTATGTATGTTAGGTCATGGGTGTTGGGAACTATGTTGTTAGTCATCATTAACATAATGGTCTAGGGTAGTACCAAAGTAGTACGCACCAATCTCGGTGGGTGTAGACATATTCTTGTTATAATAGTACTGAAGGGTTCTGCTTAACCCCTAACTTTCAATATGCATAAAAAATATATATATTCAGTTTTGTGGTGCTTTGCTTATCTAGTTTCCCTCCAATAATAATGTGGTTTCAGTAAAAAGTAAGTTAATTAAAGAAAAAGTAATCTATTTGTTTACATTAGTGATTCTTGGAGTGACTGTTCGAGTAGTAAGGGTGGAACTCCTATTGTTTGAGGAATGCCTTACGCTATACAAAGTGGGTTTGTCGAGCGGGTCTATCAAGGTATTTTATATGCTACACCTTTACATTAATTCATCTTTTATTTTTTGGACCACAATTTAAATTGTGTGAACATCTTAATTGTATCCTAGATTTTTTATAATAAGAAATGTACTTTCGTTTAGACTTCTAGTCCACTATGTACACATATTTCCAGTGTTAGAGGACTTAACAAAACGTATATATCACGTGTTTACAGCCTTGTTTGTTAAGTGCCAAAGACAAGACATGGATCACTAATTATTTTGGATTAGGACAACCTATAAAGGATGGTACAACTAGCATGTGGAGTCTTGAAGCACTCCTGTACAACTTTTTTTGTCTATATAACTTCTACATTCTCACTATTTGCCTTTATTCACTAGTTTGTAGAATACAAAACAAATGTATGATGAATTTTTTTCCATTACTTTTTGCTCATAGATGAACTTGAATACTTAATATGTGATCTTGAGTTGTAGTCGAGTGATTACATTATATTGGTAGATTTTTTATATTTTTTGTGTTAATCATTTTGTGATATATGCTTTGTCAAATTTTGGCGTTTGGGGTTTTATGGTTGTATTTATGCAAGTGATTTAAGGGGAGAAAAAAAAAAATGTAATGGCAATCAAAAACGAAAAGTTATTTTTTTTTTTTTGAATAAATGATATTTTGTGGCCTTTTGTCAAAGCCACTAATTGCAAAGGGCTGTCATAAATAACTGACGCTAACAAGCCGTCACAAATATTTGTGACGCCAGGATGCCGTCACAAAAAAAAAAGTGACACCAAAGTGCCGTCACAAATTACTGACGCCAAAATGGCGTCACAAATATATTTGTGACGCCACAGTGCCGTCACAAAAAAAAGTGACACAAATTGAGACGCCAAATTTTTTACGCCAAAATGGCGTCACAAAAAATAATTGTGACGCCAAATAGCCGTCACAAATTTGTTGTTTTGGTGTAGTGACTTTCCTTTGATATATGGCACTGAACATTCTCTAGAGAAGATAACAGAGGTAAGTGATATACTTACAAGTTTGTACAACGAGAATGCAACTCGGTCTTCTATGCCAAGTCAACCCTCCTCATGGAACACTAAGACTAGTAGCAAGGCTTCTGGCAGTAAGAGGGACATTGGTGCTAATGCAAGCAAAACTTCTAGGCCAAAGCTAAGGCGTTTTGAAGCATTCCTTGAAGATAGTTCGGTGGATGTAGACTTGAAGAGTGAGTTGGAGATATATTTGGAAGAACCAGTCCTCCCAATGCAGAAAGGGATAGGCTTGGACGACAAGAATTTCAATATTTTAAACTGGTGGCAATATAATTCTTCGAAGTATCCTATCATGGGTAAAATAGCTCGTGATATTTTAGCAATTCCTGCATCATCAGTTGCATCTGAATCTGCATTTTCTACTGGTGGTAGGGTAGTTAATCGATACCGATCGACTATGCGACCACATACTGTTGAAGCATTGATATGTACTCAGGATTGGATTAGAAAGAAGTTGGAAGGTAATAATATTGTTTTTATATATGACAAACCTTTTTATTGTACAATATCTCATAGTTCCATTTACCAAGTGTTTCAATTATATTTTGTATATTATAAGGTGCACTGGATGGGGACAAATTTGCATTTGAGATAGTTGATAAGGCTATTGATGAGTTTGAAATTAACGAAGATTGTGGTGATATTGTGGAACCCGAACCCGATCCTGAACCTGAAGTTGCTGCCACAAGTGTGCCTATTCTAGACATATGGGAAATTGATGAGCATGAAGAAGCTTAATGGGTAATCACTCTAACCTCGACAAATATTTTTAGTACTGTTTGTAGCTAATCAAACGCTAAAATAGCTTCTCCTTTTGAAATATAACAGGTAGTCTCAACTCTTGTAGAAGAAATATGACGTACTGACATTTTGGATGCGGAGAATGGAACAACTTTTTGGAAGACATGATCTATCACCATTACTAAAATAATATTAGATGTATATGGTAGGGTGTTAATCTTTTCACTGCTGGTGATTCTTTTTATGAAGACTATTGTAACAAGCGACCATACTTGGAGAGGTATTCTCTTTGCTTGACAATGCTTTATTTGCATATACTGCTCTATGCACATAGTGCATGTAAGGCTTTTGCTATATATGTAAAGCTTTGCTAAACAGGTGGTGTTCAAATGAAATCAGAAAAACTTTATTAGTATTTAATATCTGTATATGCACTGCATTGGATCCAAGTTTCCTTTATGGATGCTAATGAATGCATTGTTGTCCAATTTAGTCGTGTTGAAACTTTATGATTGCAAACAGTGCAAGCAATTGCCAAGTTTGGGTAAGCTAGCATCGCTTGAAGAGCTCGTCATTGACCACTTCGAGCCGGTTACACATATCGGTAGTGAGTTTTGTGGAAATTGGCATAGACAGTAGTGGTGGTGGTGGTATGATCACATGTTTTCCAAACTTGAAGAATCTCCAATTTCATGGTATGAATTTGTTGGATGAGTGGGAGCGCCTTGTCTCTCTGAACTGACTCTAAAATCCTCAGAAAAGTTAAAAGGTACTTGCCAAATTCTTGGCATACTAGAATTTCTTGAACGTCCCACTATAAGTGAATTGGATTCTGTTAAATTTCTAGGCGGTGAGCTTTTGGGATTTTCGAGTTGTGATGGTGGATTGTATCTATCTTTTATTTATGGAGACGTAGCTTCTGCCCTTTGGGAGGTTTTGGTTAATTGTTTCGTGGCAGTGTGGCACCACCTTCTGTCAAAAACTTTATTACTAGTCGGTTACTAAATCAATTAGCGAAGGCGATGGCTTCTTTGGACACGGATGTGAACATGTTACCCCCAAGTGAAGCTCGAAGGGGTGGTTCAACCGGTGGTGGTGCTGGACCATCTTCAAAAAAGGCTCTAATTAAAAAGTTTGATATCAAAAAATGGAACGCTGTTTCTCTTTGGGCTTGGGATATTGTTGTGGACAACTGTAAGATTTGCAGGAATCATATCATGGATCTCTATATTGAATGTCAAGCTAATCAAGCTAGTGCGACCAGTGATGAATGCACTGTTGCCTGGGGCGTATGCAACCATGCATTTCACTTCCATTGCATCAGTCGTTGGCTCAAGACCCGTCAAGTGTGCCCATTAGATAACAAAGGTGGGAGTTTCAAAAGTATGGCCACTAGGATTATACTGATCAAACAACGTGGCGTTTTGACTTGCTTATTGAAGATTCCTAAAGTAGAAGTGTTGAAAAAGCCATAAGGCCTTTGGTTTTTTCTTTAACTATTCCTAATGAAGTACCTAAACTTTTTAGTATGTGCTACGTACATGTAATACCCTCCAGTCTTGTTAAATACATTTTAAGCCTATTGGTGGAGGCATTGGTATTCATTTCCAGGCAACTCTGCAATCTATTATAAAGATCTTGCTATTTTGGATCTTATTATAACGTGTTTTCATTATGAGTTTACAAAAAAAAAAAAAAAAAAAAAAAAAAAATTGTTTCGTGGCTTTTACCATTATGTAATACTCTATTCTTGTATGCAACTTTTGGCTTCTGTAGCAAATATGTTGTTACTTTATTCTTGTAGGCTCTTAAATCCTAATAATCTTATTCTCAGAGACTTCACATTTTTCTTCAAGCAGTCTGGTATTCTTGCCACCAATTTTTAGAAATTAAATGATAGCACATACATTAAATGTATATTAGAAAATTGAACCGGTACTTGGAAAGAAATTACAACTCCAGGGAATTTACCCATACACTCGAAACTCGAAAGTAAACAGAAAATGTGCAAAAGCCAAATTGCTATGAGTTATGAGTCTTGAGGACTTGAGGTGTATAATCACTGCCAAACTGCTTACTTCAAATGTTCAACTCTTCTTGTCCACAACTTTCAAGAGAAAAAACACTTGGAGGAAGTAGTAGGATGCACCTCCTATTGTAGCATAGTGCAACTTTTCATTTCCTTCAATTGAAGGAAAATGTTTATCTTCTGCCCTGTTGAACCCTCCTGCTAACCAACTAAGGTTCTTATAACCTCCTTCATATAGTCTAGAAATAGCCGTCAGAGACCTGAGTAAGAATTGCAGTGGCAATGCATTATTTAATCTCTCATCAGTTTGATACCAAATATGCTTCCCTTAATATGCCGAGTTCTATTTCATACTACTTTATTTGGTTCATTACATTACTTAGGAGCTCATTTTTCTGTCCTGTTAGACTTGCAGCAGCATATTTATGCCACTTGGTATAAAGAACTAGAACCGATGGGTACCCGATTACCCCGTAGTTCTAAGCGGTTCTAGTTCTGGTTCTGGTTCTTGTTAATATAATAATAAACCCGATAGAACCGGAATCGATAGGAACCGATGATGTCAGACTCGAATCCAAAACCGGTCAGAACCAAACCGGACCCGACCCATGGGCACCCCTACTTACGATAAAGAGTGTTATATATAAAAATAAGTACTAGCATTTGCCTTCTTTTCTTTGTAGTTTGTACTGCTTTTTTCCAACATTGTCATCCGATTGGACATTTTTCATAAACGAAGTCATTTGATCCAATTAATAATGATTCTAGACTTGAAGAATTATTATAAAATTTAGATGGGTGACTATCGTTTTATCTAAGAAACAAGAGAAAAAAACACTCGGAGATGGCTATGTTTTATGGAAAGGATGGCCATGGCTAAAGAAAAAGTAAAATATAAACAATTATACAAGATCTGGATTAGCTTAACATATATCAACCTATAGTTAGTTTCTTAAGGTTTGAACGACTTCTGTAGTTGGGTTTCAAGGTTTTCATGATTTTCACTGCATTTCCATCTATGTGATTCAGATAGACTCTTATGTTTGCAAATTAAGATCTAAATTGTGAAATATGCAATATTATTTTGCAAAGTTTTGCAAAAAACTATTTTTGCCAGAGTTTAGTTTAGTTTTGTTTGTTTGTTTTTTTTTTTTTTTTGTTTTTTTTTACTATTACGTGCATGACTATTACATGCATGCACGTGTAAATTAGATTCAAAATAGGGCATAATTGGAAGTCTAACGATTTCACGTGGTAGGCGATGAATTTCCATATTAATTACTGCTCTAGCACAAGAAGCAAGGTGATGAATATTCATAATCGAATTATCATTCTCCAACTAAAGTGGTTAATTGAAACTATCGTAAGATCTCATATACAAATATGATAAATTAGATATACTATGAATTGTTCCTTAATATGTATATACAAAAAATTAGTTTAAGGGAGTCTGTTAAGAATTTTTTGGACTCCTAAGACAGAGGCATAATATTTTTAGTTTTTACATCTAAGTTTAACCAAAACCAGAATTTGACACGTGTGTAACTAGGGGTGGGAATTTGGCCCTAACGACCCTAACTCGGCCCTGACCGACCCGACCCTAAGCCCTATAAAGCCCTCACAACTAAAGCCCTCACAGAGTTTAAATGCCTTCTAGGGCAGGGCTAGGGTTAAGATTCTAAAACATAGGCCTAATCTCTAATTCAAATTACTCATTAGCCCGACCCTAACCAAGCCCTAACCGGCCATGTTTCACACTTTCACTATAAATACACATACAATAATTGTCCAACTCTTTGTTAAATATTTTCAATTAAAATAACATTGTCCTTTGTAATTTATCACTTACAACCAAAGGTACTTCCAATAACTTGTCTTATATAACAAAAACTTGTCAACTTAATGACCATGAAAGAACAATGAGCACTAGCCTAATAAAAAAATAAGACTTTATTCCTTTGATCATCAAGTCAAAGTCCATAACTTATTATTCTCAATTTCTTTTCTCACTTATTTCTTATAAATTATATTTTTATTCACATCCAAGCTAAGTCTAAAACTAAAGATTTTCTTCCACACCATTAAAGCAAAATACAGAACAGACATTTGTAACATAGAAACCAAAAAACAACCTTTGTCAGAAAAATGACATTTGTAATCTCAAACCTTTCTCCATCACTTGTTCAAAAGCCAATATTTTCATTTCCATATACAAAGCTTGAATCACTTTTAAATTAGAAGAAAGGTAATATTATATTTGTTTGAATCTATTATAGAAATAATTTATGATATTACAAATAGTTTAACAACTTCCATTACCCTTAACCAAAACTATTATGTTTCTTCTTTATATCTATTACTTCTTCCTTTAAAATGATAATATAATTATTTGTCTATGTATTTCAATTTAAAATGTAATTTTAGTGAGGTTTGAGTACAAGGAAGAACAAATTCCGAACTCTCGATGTACTTCAGTTCATTAGATTGTGGATATGCATTTTAAATTTTTGGACTTATACAGGATTATTACTAGATTGGTTGGACTTTGAGTTTGTAGATTATTGTACATTTTTGTAATATAAATGAGTTTTAAAACTGATGTAGTAAAAAAAAAGAAAATATATAGGCCCGGCCCTAAAGCCCGGCTCTAAAGCCCGGCCCTAAAGCCTTTAAAGAGGGCTTAGGGTAGGATAAGGGCTTGAGGTTTAGACTTGTGACCCGGCCCGACCCGACCCTATGCTGACTTTAGGGCCGGGCCGACCCGGCCTAATATTTGAAGGGCTTTAAATGTTTAGGGCCGGGCTAGCCCGACCTGGCCCATTGCCCACCCCTATGTGTAACCACTTTTGGAAGCAATGGACAAAAATACCCTATTTAATTATTTGCAACTACTTCTACAATATGTGAAACAACGTGATTTCCTCCCTCATAATTTTTTTAAAAAATTCATAAATTTTAAATGTATTTAAGTTATTTTGAAACTCAATATTTTAAAATATATATTTAAATTATTGGGTTATATTGACATACCCCCCACCACTAGTTGCAATTAGAATTACCCCCCATAATAATTGAAATTAGGATTCCCCCCCCCCCCCCCTCCCCCAACTTGACAGTCAATAGGAGTCAACTAACAGTTTCCGTCAGTTGACTGGTCAAGGATCATGAATTGTCCTAAATACTCTTTTTCTGTGGAAATTACGAAATTAGCTATTGACACTGTTTAAAGCCCACAACTCAAAGCCCAAACTCGAAATTAGACACTGTTCAAAGCCCACAACTCAAGCCCACAACCATTTTCTTAGACCCACTCCTCTTGTTCGTCCTGTTCTGTTTCTACTTCATCTGCAACTATTGAGTCAGTCAATGGAGCTGCTTCAGTTGTCTCGGAACCGAAGAATGAAGAGCAGACTCAATATGGAGAAACTTGTCTTGTTGTCATTGAGGAAGACTGAATATTCCACGAGGTAACACAAATAATTCATCATAAAAACTTTATTAACTATACTTAAAAATTATAAAATGAAGAAGAATCTTCACACTCCATAATCTCACCGTGGAAAGAAATAGAGTTGAAAGAGTTTTTTAATGGAAATCACAAATGTTCCCAACAAACAAGAAAAAGGGAATTACAGTAACATGTGAGCTAGAATCAGTCACTTACCTCAAAACAAGACTGGATTTGATTCTTCAACTTCAAGTTTGGTTTAAAGAGATATAACAAGAAGATGAGAAGTGAGCTCTTCTCCCTTCTATCTCGTAGAACAGAAGAGCTTGAGGCAACACTGAAGTGTCAAGTGTTTATATAACTCCAGAAAGTAGTCAAATGAATCATGTCTTAAATAGCAAATGGCCCCTACTTAGACCATTTAATATTGTGTAATTTATTTGTTTCGACAGGTTGATCAGATATCTTAGCTTGATGATTACAATTAAAGTAATTTTATATTGAAAATGATGGCATAGCAATGTTAAAACAGCACGTTAAAAATGACACACCGTGCAGTTTGGTTTGAGGAATAGGAAATAATTAAGTCAAAGAAACACCGGCTTGAGTTGTGGGATTTGAACAATGTCAATGGCTAATTTCGTAGGAAACAATTCATTATCCTTAACCGGTCAAACCGAAAACTATTGGTTGACTCTATTGACTGTTTGAGAGGAAATTTGGGCTTATGGGGTAATCTAATTGGTAGTGGTGGGGGTATGTCAATATAACCCTAAATTATTTACTCGTGCGCAGGCTTCTAGGCCCTTGGATAGTACTCTGTGGAGCAATACACCAGTACCTTTTGCTGTTATGAGTGACCTATATTCAATACATCACTCTCTCTCTCTCTCTCTGCGCACACTAGTTTTACTCCTTATAAATCTAAATTCTATTCAAATCCAAAATCCACTCTTCTTGTTATGGTAGTTATTTTATCTATATGTAGTTATCTTATTCAATCTTATTTTGGTAGTTATTTTATCTACAGGTAGTTATATTGGAAGGGTAAAAAAGAGAATAAATTATATTAAAAAATAATAGGTGGTGGCCTGGTCTCAAGCCAAAAGCTTAAATTCTAAAGATTTTCTATAAAAAAAACACTTACGCGGATAAGAACAATGTCGGGGGTATTAAAACCTAAAAAAATTACTGGTCGGGCTTTTGAGTTGTTGTTTTTTTTTAAATGAGACTCTCTAACCCAATTTCTAGCTAGAAAACAAATACATTTATATATGGAAAAAAAAAATTGTGGGAAAAAAAAAAGATATATATTTTTTATAACAATATTGAAAGAAAATTAGAAAATAAACAAACATATCAGAAGTAGTTGATTTGATTTTTCTCTAATCTAAAATAGGATCCTGCTGATCAGTCCAACTGTTAAATGGGTTTGGATATATAGGTTAAACTCGCTTCCGATATGAAAAAAAAAAATTAAAAAAAACAAAAAACAAAAAAAACAAAAACAAAAACAAAACAAACAAACAAGCAGTTAAATAATGGATTTGGATATATAGGTTAAACTCGTTTCAATTCAGTTAATACTTTTTTTTTTTTAATAAAAAACTAGAAGAGCTGATCAAATTCAGTTAATACTTAGGCTAATGGTGTGCTTTCATTTGGCTTTAGTCAATGAGTGCGACTGTGTTAAATATAAACGATCGACGATAACTGTTCATATCAACTCCTAATTATAAATTGTCAATCTAGTTGCCATTTTAACATTTGAAGATGAACTGAAGACAAAATCTTTGAGAGAGACTAATACCACTATTATAATCTGATCCAATATTTATATTTCCAAAGGTCAACTACATAGACCATTATATTCCAAAGGTGCGGTCAACGACCACATATATAGAGCATATTTAACAACAGAATCCCAAAAAGATTCCATGCATGCAAAAATTACAATATTTCAGAATTTGCAAAATTTGATTCACTAATAGCATTTTTAGGAGTGATACCAACCTAGCATCAAACACCAAATTTCTAATAATTTTGTGTTTTTTTAACTTCAGGAGAGTCACATGTTGATGAAAACACAAAAAAAACACCAAACCAAACACCAAATCGGCCAATATTTGGTTCTAGCTTTGGTGCTGTATCAAATCACTCACGCGGTTTTAGAAAAACCGCACGGTTTTGCCAACACCGCGTGAGCTTGGGCTAGATTGTGGGCTTCAATCACGCGGTTTTGCCAAAACCGCGTGAGAGATTGGGAAAGAAAAAAAAAAAAAAAGTTGATCGCGCGGTTTTTGAAAAACCGCGTGGGCTTGGACTTTTAAGATGGGCTTCACTGGCACGGTGTTGGGAAAACCGTGTGGCTATATGGCACGGTTTATCCAAAACCGCGTCATTTGATGTCGAAAATTTAATGTTGCTCCTAAAGATGGCTGGTGTTTTTTTGGTTTGGTGTTTGGTTTGGTTCAAAATTTTAGTGTTTTTTTGGTTGCTCTCCTAAAGATGCTCTTAATCAAAGGCATATCATGCATTGATCTTGGGAAACTTAAACAAGTCAAAAAGATAGTGAAAAAACTCCTTAATTATTGTTATTACGAAACAACATCAATAGTGTAACCTTAACTATATCACTGTTGGGATTATCTCTATGGGTGCGACTTGGGTTCAACTCTTAAGGCGATTTAGGATCTCTTAAAGCTTGCTGATCCATTCCCTACCTTTTTAGGAAACTTTTGAAAGGTTAGTAATAGATATAACATCTTATCTCTCCGTTCTTTCTTCTTTTAGTCATTTTACATCGTCTTCTTCCTTGAAACTTTGGCTTCTGCTTGCATCCAACTGTTGATTACGCCAACACCGATACAAGTTCAGAACCTCTGTGTCTCGTGGGAATATGCCAAACCTCTAGCCGTGAAAGCTTGAATATTGTATTTCACTCTCTTTGTCTAGCGACGTTGAGGTCATCTACAAGCTCTATCTTTTATTCCTAACAAGGGTTGGATGATATGACTGCTTCCTTAGAATAAGATTGTTATCGTGTATTAGCTTAAGATAGTTATAAGATCCTCTCATGTGGTGGAGAGCTCCTCTGCTACGGCAACTTGGAGCTCCTTGTTTGGGACGTACTCAAACTTCAGACTGTGAAGATGGTAACTTGGAATGGATTGAAAGTGATACTACTGTGGACGTAGTAGAAGTACCGGATGATATTTTGGAGGAGGGTATTGAACTATGGAAGGATCAATTAGTCGGTTTCTTTGTTGAACAGAGACTCCATCTCCCTGTGGTTAAACAAATGCTTGAAAAAACTTGGAAGACAAAAGCAGACTATGAAATAGCAACAGATAAAGATGTCTTCTACTTCAAGTTTAAAGAGGATAAAAGATCGACAAAAAATGATTGACATTGGACACTTGTTTATAGTTGGAAAGGTTTTTATGATTAGGCCATGGACACCAGAGTTAGAAACTCAAAGGAAGAATATGAGAACTTTACCCATCTGGGTGAAACTATGGGACATCCCCAAACAATTATGGACCAAGAGAGGTATAATTATAAGCTTCATTGCCAGTTGTATAGGCAAACCACATTGTTAGGATAAGGCAATGTAGAGTCAAAAAAGATTGTACTTTGCAAAGGTTTGCATTGAAGTCCTTATTGGTGCCAACTACCCAGATTGCCTAAGATTTAAACCAAGACATGATATTATGGCTGATGTAGGGGTGGAGTACATGTGGGTACCATCAACCAGTTCTATATGCATGATAGTAGGACACAAGGACTCCAAATGCCCAACAACAAATAATCAAAGGACTAATGAACCTGATACAAGGAGAAGAAATGTTGCCACAAGAACCTCAAAGGGCACAACTAACATTGGGTGCGTAGGGAACGAAACACTGGGGTGGAATCCACTAGTGAACTAATAGGTGTAACTGGGCAATCAGTGGCTGCCACTGTAACTTCTACTATACAAACACCCTATGTACAAGTAGTTGAGGCACCACGTACCTCTCATAGCTCAGATGACTAATACAAAACTTCCATTGTACCATATGTCAACTCAACTTTAAGTCTCAGTAACTCATTTCTACTGCTCACGGATGAAGTAAGCTACCCTAAGCAAAATGATCATGATGAAGTGGTTGAGCTGAATCCAGTGCATAATGTGCAAGAGATATCAATCGATGGTGACTTCTTTATTATGGTCCCTGAAATCCGAGTATCAAAAGCAGAAAAGGAGATGTAAAATGTCAATATGGAAGAGTTTAATGTTGTTAGAGAAGAACTCACATTTCATCAGGCACCCAATGAGAAAAAAGTTGAGTTTCAAAGATCACCAACAACTTGAATGCTCAAAGATCGCTGACAAACTTGAAAATATGATCTTAAAGTGAAAATGTGATGAGAAATGGATATTTGATTGGTAGTTGATTGTGTCAATGGTGGTCATATATTGCCTATGGATGGTGGTGGTGGTGGCAATTCAGGTTTTTATGGATGGTGGTGGTGGTGGTGGTGGTGGTGGTGTTAGTCATTGATGTTAATTGTCCAAGTTCCATTGTTGGATTGAATAAATGAGATGATGCCACATGGAGTTTTTAGTAATTGGTTTTACCGTACTCTTAATAACAATATTTTGAAGTTTGGTCCTCAAAGTAGGTCACGTGTACCACATGTGAAATATATTATGGCAACTTCAAAAAAATATGGATGGAATAGACTTGGGCCATTCGGTCAACTCACAGTCAACACATTTTAACGATAATTTTAGACCAAAATGCAATAAACAATTAATTGTGGATCAAACCTTACTAATTTGCTAAGACCAAAATGCAAAAATCCCTTAGTAATTTGCTAGAAAAAATTTCATACTTAAAGGATATGTACCCCAAGATTTTCACAAAAGTTCTGTTAGTACAACCCTTAGTATAATTACGAGTTGCATATATACTATTGCACCCCAAGACGTTGTGATGTCCTGGTTCCATCTTTGTCTATCACTCTGTACCCTTAGTGAGATCCCCTTAGTTCTGCCCATACTATGTATCTAGTATTTTCTCAGTTGTATGTACACCCTCAAGCAAGTACTAATTAAGTCGTATGCCAAGGTATCGAGGTCTGAGACTAGCTTTGGCATTTATCTTTCAATTAGGCTATCATCTGACCGGACAGCTAGCTAGAAGGAAATTAATCTGCACCTTTTATTTAAGTAGCAAATCAATGTTTTGTTCTACATTTTAATGTAAAAAAATCAAAGAATAAATATGTGTCCAAAATAAATGGATACACACAAAATTATTAACGACCAATCATCTTGAAGATCAGATGATAATTAAGATTAAAACACATACAGTGTACGACTACGGACATGCCATTCGAAAATAACAATCGCAACACATGTTTATTTTCTAAATCTCCAAAAATTGAATAAAATCCAGATCAGGGTGATTGGTTCATTTATCCATGGACTTGTTCAGGATTTGAACTGCAAGCTCAAGTTCCATATCCCTATTCCCCGCGATAGCTCTTCTCCTCGCCTCATGGACTTCTACAAAATAGATAGTTTATTGTACCGATGTGATCATTTGTTAGTGCATATGCTAATAATATAAATCAGTGTCCATGATTTAAATAATTTTCCTATAAGAAAAAACTGCCTTATGTGGTATTAGTTCCATGAAAATAGATGATGACTAGATGAATTATTCTTAGAAAACAAAATTACATGATTTTTTCTAGTACAAACATTTCTGCATGTATTGATTGTATAAAAAGAAATATTATATTGCACAATATTAAGGGGTGTTTGGCAACACGCCTAAAAGCCACTTTGTGTCTTTCTACGAGGATATAAGCCAAAAGCTTGTTTGGCATTCTCCTAAAGTCAAGAAACCACAAAGCTAAAAAAACAAAAAAATAACTCCTTGAGAAAATAAAAAATGGCTTTTTATGTAGCTTATTGTTTTAGTTTTTTCCTTTGGGCTTTGTATTTCTCTTGTGTAATTGGTGTTATTAATTAGGTAATTTCTTGTCTATGTATAGTATAAAAAATTAAATTTACCTTTAAAAATTGTAATTGGCCAAACATGTTCATGCTTAACGTGAAGTTATAAAAAAAAAAAAAAAAGGCTTTATAGCTTCACAACTTTTGACTTTTGTTTAGTTGCTATCAAGCTAAAAAGTCCTTTCTTGATTTTTCACATAATGCAAAATATAAGCACATTTGACAAATTACAATTTTTAAAACCAAAATGTTCAAACCAAATAGCCAAGAAGCATTTAGAAGTTTGTTTGGTAAAAACACTCAAAAATACTTCCTAACTAGCAAATAATAAAACCAACCATTAAAATGAAATAAATTTCAAATATCAGTGTATATAAATTGCAGATTTATATGTTAACAGGTGAGTTGTTAGAGTGTAGCAGGATGTAGCTCTTACCTCTTTCCAAGGAACCCGAATTCGAGTTTTCAAGAAACCATACCTATTTTTTAGTTTTTATTGAAATATAAATGAAAAAGAAAAAGAGAATTTGTGATAATACGGGGATTTGAACCCGCGACCTTTATTGACAGGAACGGCTATGCTCAACCAGGTTGACAAATACACTTAAGCCCCAAAAGATAGTTATTACCAAGTGACATAGAAAGCCCAAAAACAAAAGGAAAAAACAATGAATATAGGCTACATAAAAAGCTTTTTTGGTCTTTTCAAAAAGTTTATTTTTCTTGGGTTAACTAGTAATCTAGTATTACCCTCTCCCCCTCTCCGTCCTAGATAAGCCACTTAGGATTTCCCTCCACTAGATTGGGAAATTAGGGTCCCCCCCAATAAAAAAAGTCAACCTAGTTGATTTTTTTTTAGTTGACTTTGTATGTGTGTGTACTTGGGGGAGGGTCGCGACCCTAATTTCCCATCTAGGGGGGGTTGTAATTGGCTTATTGAGTGGTGGAGGGGGATAATACTTGTTAACCCTTTTTTCTTTTGTATTTCTGGTTTTGTTTAGGCTGAGTCCAATGGTCAGCCACCCTTTATCCCTATTCCTCAATAGCACAGTTGTATGAGGATAGAGAGTAGGTTTGGTCGAAGCAATGGTTTGAACTATCCTACGCCAGTTCAATTGGCGCGGTTTGAAAAAAAAAATATATATATATATATATTCCACGCCACTTCAACCAGCGCAGAATGAAAACCCACATTTTGTAAAAGACGAAACTGCCCCTGCGCCCTTTAACCGAAATTTTTGTTCTTCCTCAGCTAATAGGATACATCCGTAATAAAATAGAAGTAGTGGGGGTAGTGTAGTAATTCACTGTTCTCATAATTACCATGTTATCTGGTGGGGACACTTTGTAAACCACTCCACTTCAAATGGCGCGGTTTGAAATTGCATATTGCATTCCACGCCACTTGAAGTGGCGCCGTTTGAGTTTTTACAAACCACTCCACTTCAAGTGGCGTGGAATGCACTCTCTATTCCTCTATTTCACTCTCTATATATGAAGAGTAAAATAGAGATGGGGGGCAATGACCACCGCCACTCCCTCCAGTTTTGAAGGAATGGGGTGCCATTGCACCAGCCTTAAGAAAATGCCACACAAACTTTTGGCTTCTATCCTCTTGGAAAGCCACAAAGTGATTTTTAGAGGTGTAGCGAAACACCCTTAACAAGGCCCACTTAGGACTTGTTATTAACTTGTTTTATTTTTTCATTAACTTGGGCATAAGAAAGTGTTAGAGCTGAATGAACTTACCATTCTGACCACTCGAGATAAAGTTTCTCAGATGAGGGTCTACTGCTAGGCCTCGATCCTTGAATTTTTGATCATATAGTGTTAGTGAGGGCAACCTGATAAAAAAACAATCAATCAAGATACTAAAAACAAAAACAAAAAGAATACGAAAACAAAAACACACTTTACTGGAAGATTCGGTAAATAAACTAATATATGTTCTCTAGTGCTGCATAGTATCACTAATACAAATCTGAAAACATTAAGATTAGTATGTATATGCCTCGTACCCAACAGGCAAAGGCGGACTGCTTGTGTTAGGGATTGGAAGAGACCTCGTGTGCTGCACATGAATGGGAAAAGTTGGTGTCTTCCACATGTATGTCGGGGCAAAGTAATCAGCATAATCTCCATTTTGCACATCATAACTGGGAAATTGATCCCCATGAGTCAAAAGTGAGGACTCTTTATGCCTAAAAAACAGCTAGAAACATATTAATCAGAATATATATACTTTTGACCAAAAACAGCTAAAAATCAATTCTCCCATAGCTACTATTTTACTAAATGATAAAAATGAAGTTACAAACTAAAAAAGTGGGGAAGAAAAATGATAAGCACTCAAAACTATAATATAAAATCCCGTAGAGATATAATATTTTGATTAATTATGTGTGTAACAATAATAAATTAATTGTATTTTTATACTTTTACAGATTTTCGTAATGAATGTAAAAATGATGATAAAGTCAGTATTTAAACACGGAATAATGTGTCTACATGAAGTATTGTGATTTAGCCCATGTGAAACTTTATAAAGCCCAACAAAAGCCCGGGACTCAAACATGATATTTCTAGGTCAGAACATGATTAACATGCCAAAAAGCATCAAACTTCTGTCGCACATATTTTCTGAATCTGGACTCCAATTTCGACAAGTGAACCATCAGAACGATCAGTGTGACGAGCTCTATCCAATGCTAGATTTTGCAGAAAATCAATTGTCGGACCCACCACTAGTCAGAGTATGTGGGACCACTATATGGACCCACAAAATTTGGTTATTCATTTTTTTTTATCAAACTCGCGTCAAAATCTCATAATGTGTAATCAAGTCAAGCTCCATTATTAATTATGGACGACTTTTATGTGCTTTGGCATAAAATTCTTAATTAGGTGGCATGAATGTCTTGATTAGTTGGAAAGCAAAAGTCTTGATTAGGTAAATTAAAGATTAGGTGAATTAAAAAGAGTGAGAGTTTTCATTGAAAGGGAGCTAGATAGGGGAGACATTTTACTCCTTAGTTATTTTTTTTTTCCTTTACTCCATTAGAGAAACTTTTCACTTTCTTTCCAAGTTTCTATTTTATAGTTTTCTAGTTTGTAATAAAAACTTTGTACTAGTTTTCATACTAGTAATCGAAATAAAATATTTTAGTAAAAGTAGGAGTTTTCTCATTTTTCTCTTCTATCTCTACTCTTATAATTCTAATTAAAATTCACAAAATTAGGAACATAAGCTAAAACTCTCCCTGGTGGAGGTTAATGATGCTCATATGAAGAACAGACTCCGTTTAAGGAGGCCTGAATCATTGTTTAGGAACATAAGGTTTATTTTTCATCATGTCACAAAATGACAGTGATCAATCAAGTTTGGAGTCTGACATTCTAGACAAGGTCACGTGCGCGACCCAGGTGACACTGGGTCTAGTCCCGTGCACAACCCACTGGAAAAATTAGACTTTAATAATTGAACGACTGGTGTATAATAAAACCAAGAATTGGAATGGTATTTTAGAGATGAAATACCAGTTCAATTCCTCATGTTAGCAAAATGTACTTAGAGATAGGTGTATTTTGTTAGGGATCAACACTCGAGTCCGTTCGAGTTTGTCTATGAACTCAAAACGGATTAGAGACAGTAGTGACCAAGTTTTCTATGGTAGCTAATTTTGTATGAATAGATTAACTCTCCACCCCTCTTCCTATCTTTTTCTCTATATCTATTGTATTAAGTGAATTAGTATAAACACAATCTTTTAGTAACTTGTATTCCAAGTAACTCAGTAAAACTTAGTTTCAAATCACCAATCAAAACCATTCTCACATAAGTTCTTTAGAGAGTCAATTTTAGTGAAGTAAATCAAGTATTCTAATCTTTAGGTGTGGGACGAAACTCTTGCTCGAAGTGTATTTCAACGTGCACGTGAGTAAGGTACTTTAAAATGCTGTATTTGAGCATATGAGAATGAAATCCTATATATACAAAAGTGCAGTACATCAGAAAATAAAGAAAAAACAATAAATTGAAAATAATGTTGGAAGTAGCTAGTATATATATATATGCAGCTACTTAAGTTAACTTAAAATAAGTACGTAATTTAAGTAAAATTTCACCTAAAAAATGAATTTAAACCTATTTTTTTGTGGTTATGAAGAACTCACCATTAGGATCACCTCCACAAAATTTCAGTTCATTTGGAAATCTCTAACATAGATAAAAATTGTTATCATATTTAAAAAAGAAATCTAATGGTCCAAAAATGTCGAGATTTTGCCAATATTAGAAGTTTCCAAATGAAATTTTGTGGAAAATTTTGTGGAATAATTTTTTTATGAGTGATGTATATTATATCCACAAAAAATTAAAGTTTGACCGAATTTTTTTGTATGTAATTCATTATCTAGTTCACCCTAATTTTTATAGTGAGTATATTATATCCACAAACAATTAAAGTTGAATTCATTATCTACGTGAAGTTTTACTTAAGTACTTATTTTAAGTTAACTTAAATAGCTACTTTTTAGAGACGAACTATATATAACTTAAGCTAAGAAATTTTACCTCACAGACACTAGTTGGGGTCGGACAATGATTCCAATATCTCCATGCCCTTGATGATCAAAATTATCACTAGAGAATGCTTCTTCAGGCATTTCATTAAGTGAAAGATTCTGTTATTCGCCATGCATTCCATTGACATTAATTTCGACAATGCATTAAACAAGCTCAATAAATTACTTTGTGTACTACTCAAAATTTTCTTGATCGTATCGGCCATAGTGAAAAATATTTGCTTGAGGAAATTATAAATTCAAAATAAATTAGATGAATGTGATGTTGTTTAAACATCAATTAACGCTCGGTGGGAACTACACCTAGAAAAAAAGCTAGGCAACCATCACAATATTCACCAAATATCATTTATCCTAAAACAAAAAGCTAAAAGGTGATAGCATATTACCTTAAATTGGTTGTCCATAGATTCTGCATGTTTAGACACGAAGAAAAAAACAGATCAGCCAAGTAAAAATTTAAAAATTGAAAAATAAATACCAAATTGTTTTTACAAATTAAATCTAGTAACGAATACTCTTGCTGATTAATCCTACTTCTAGGAAAATACCCCCGCCCCCCCCCCCCGCCTTTTTTTTTTTTCGGAAAGCATATGGCATTGTAGTGTATTAATCATAAATTATATCATAAGCAATCCGTGCAATTTTCTATAGAGAATATATTAATTAGGAGACTATTCAATAGTGAAGCTAGCTACTGTTTTTTTTTTTTTTTTTTTTGTTAATAACACATTTTTTTATGCGACTATGACTGTGAATATCAAAAGATAAATAACTGTGCTTAATTACCAATTGTTGGAACTCACTATACCTTTTGAAAACAAACAATCTAAAATGTAGAGAAACACAGGAAATGAGATGATGATAAAAACTGCAGGAGAAGCTAGTGAGGAAACAAGCTAAGTGACCAGTTTATATAGAAAAAAAAACAAGTAAAAATGAATGGATTTATGTTGTTTCTATTCTTAAATTTGCATAATCTAGAAAGATTTTGCAATAAAATTATGTCCAATTACAATATTTGAAATCATTATAAATGTGTTAAGTTTATATAGATAGTTTTATTTTATAAGATCAACTTAATTAATCCGGTGTATTTTTAAGTGGGCAATTAAGCATCATGGGCAAATCAAATCACATATTTGGGTGCATTTTTTTCCCTTTAATTCTAAGATTTAATTGTATGGAGGAATATTAAAATCACAAAATTCCTTTCGCTTTACAATCGGCAAGAATCGGCAACATTGGTCCATTAAAGATGAATTTGTGCACTTAAGGGAAGGAGGGAGCCATATTAATTTGAACGGAGGGTTTTTAAAGCAAGTTACATACAACTTCTCAAAGAAAATGCCCAACAATCAAGATGATTTAATTGGCAATAATAAGCTTAGCCCTTTTGTTCCTCAAAAAGGACTGGAAAGTTGAGGAATTTAAGATTTCACACATTAATGAAAACAGGTTTTTTAGGCTAGTTTTCATGGGCGACAGTCGGCCAAATGATTTACAAAGAATATTTTGATTTTATAAATATATTTTATTGATAAATGAAAGGTCTAGCCCTTTTTAGCAATTCAGAATACGACAAAAATACAGTACGGGAATAATTAAAAATTATTCGGTGACTCAAAAAAATAGTACGGTCTAATATTCAGTCAAAAATTTACAATACATCAATTATGCAGTGTTTAATGTGAACCGTTCAATTAAACTTTTGGTTGCAAAAATTCATGATATTATATTAGTAAATATTAATAATAGTTGTCATATTCTACAACATAACAAACATATCCAAGCAATTTAGCTACGAAAATATTAAAATCAATTGAACGGTTCACATAGATACCTTCATTTATTTGTTCTTGGATTGAAATTACAGTTCAAACTTCAAAATACACACACCATGATATGACAATTTAAATATTGCTCAAAAAGTATAAAAATAAAACGTTTGGATTAATTTATTACTAAGAATGTAAGAGTGGGAGACTTAAAGTAAGAGTGAGAACATAAAGTACATAAAAAAATAACAAAAGCACAACCGAGTTTTCATTTTTTTTTAGCTGATTTTTTGAAAAATTCATCAAAAACCATATTATACTTTTCAAAAAATCGTGAATGATTCCGAATCTTTCAAACATTCCTAAGTATTAAACGTATGGCCCTTTAAAGATTCGATTCGCGAATAATTCTACGAATTGCTAACAAGGTCCGACTATTGCGGCCAAAATGCTTTTGCCAATGTATTTTAACATATTTGACCAAAATGCCCTCCAAGACTTAATTAAAGCCAAAAGTAAAAACTTAGAACACAAGCAAGCAATATCTACATTGTCTACAGTTTCGCTGAACTCTAAAACCGCTAAGAGTGATATGTTCAGTGCTTGCAAACAGAAGACAACATTAAAAAGTTCTTGATTGTATTGGTAACCCATTTCACGCACTCATGTTCTCTATTGCGTCGATTTCATGAAAATATGATATCGCTTATTCAAAATGAATATTATATTAGTATTTTCTTTGGATTTGGTGAAATATCTCTACGATAATGAATTTTACGTACAGGGTATTCAATTTCAATTTTAATGGTGCAGCCGGTATCGAAAATTAGAAAAAGAAATCCGAGATTGGATAAATTGTGAACCTGCAAACAAGTTCAGCAATAATGTCTACAAAGTTCTCTACATTTTTAATGAAAGCCTCATGATCTAAGAAGCTTTAGGAAATGATGATTAAAGGCGCAAAATTTGATGAAGTATGAAAGCTAAATGGAAACAATATGTTTTAGAAGGATTAGAATCTTCACTTCAGTACAAGGTTAATTTGGAGAAGAAGTTGCGAGTGTGTTAGATGCTTAGATTGGGGAGCTTTTAAGAGTATTTTAGTCGAACTTGTTGAAGCACTTTCGCCCTTGGCAATAGCCGGACCCATGACAGAATGCATTTTGGTGTACTTCGACGAATACTAACTAATTCGAATCAAGTAGCTCCTTTTACGGTTTTCCAGAACCTAATTAAAAATAAACCAAAAGCAAAAGTTCAAGGACAATATCACTGTTGGGCTAAAAAATAGTTAAACCCGTGTGAGATCCATGAAGGGAAATATAGTACACAAATGTTAAATGTTATAATTTTGGGTTCTCCGGCATCATTCTACATCAAGCTGTTGAACGTTGCTTTGATAAGTCGCATTGTCGTTATTTTGTGTTGATACATTTGAGCAGTTAGGTGGCGTTCCCACTTGTTCATGCGGCAGCATCGATGTCAAATCTGGTCCTTCAATTTCGTTCTGCCATCAATGCAAAAAGATGATGATCAGGGTCCAGAGCCAGACTCCTAAAAGCAGGGAATTACAACTACGACTATGATACTCTCAAGTCTTAACCACAAAATCAGGTATTAACTTCTAACTACAAAACAATGGTTTGGGGCTCTGGGCTGAGCAAACTGGTATTTTGTCATATATAGTCCTGGACTACTCATTCTCTATTCGGCCGGATCCGATTTCATGTGTTGTATGTTGGTCCAAAGTGTAGTCCATCTTACGCTAAAATAATATCTATTTATCAGACTCCGGATTCACAGTTTCACACCATTAATCTGTTGAGTGCATTACTAAGGGATGAAGTATGATCAAGTTTTTTTCTTGTATTAACCTGAAACATTGTGAAGGAGCCTGACGGCACGAGGGCGTTCAGAAGTTCAGTCGACGTGAACACTTGATGCCACGGTGGAAGACCTTGGTCGCCTTGATTGCTTATCTGGCAGGGCCCCATGTTACGTGGATCCACATGTAAGTTTGTTCCTTGTGATAGTGAGTCGAACATTGTCATTGATGGATCCCTAAAGACATAAGGCAAAGTTATTGGATGAAATGAAGTGTGGTTTGTGTGAATTTGCATAGATAATAATGATAAAAGAGGGAGAGGAAAATCACCTAAGTGGAATTAAAGGGTTTGATCCGACGAATATTTGGTTTTGATGCTGTGCATTTTCAGGGAACCAGTTCACATCCTTGTTCTCAGTTGAAGTTGCCATCTCCTCTTGTGTATCCAAATACATCTACAATTAAAATTTGTAAGTCAAAAGACGGTAGCCCTAGTTGGATTCCTTGATCCCGTCTGCATTGTCGTCATATTCGGCTTTTACACAAATAAATGACCAGTAATTTTTAGTACCTGTAAACTTGATGGGTCGTACGACGATAAATGGTTGCTTAGAAGATAATTCTGCATAAAACATTAATATATTAGTGGTCATGAAAAGCTATGTTGCCATTTACTTATTTAAAATTAAATATGATCTGTGTACATGTTTGCTCATGCCTCATGGTTTCATTTACCTTTCTCTGACCGACACGGGTCAATACTTCCACAAGCTGCTTTTCACATGAGTCAAGTTCATCTATTGATGCCACCTTAAGCAGGTCTGGCTCAAAATTCCTGTATTAAGTTTGCTGAAATATGAGAAATTAACTAGAAGTTCAAAAACGCCTCGTTGCTGGTAGTTTTTTAACAAATCAACTGAATCCACACATGAAAAAAAAAATCAAAGATAGAAAAAGATATAACAGAACAAAAACAAAAGGAAACAATGGAAATATCTACTCTGCTCTGTTTTCTCCTCCAAACAGTTTTGTTTTTTGGTTCTTCAGGACTGACATTCAGTTAGTCTGTGACCAAACATGCACGAGCAATAACTCAATCCTTTGAACTTCGAAGTAGGAAGTTGTTTTGGTATTGGCAAGCATTATGTCACTATGTCAGCTAACATTAAGCGATATGAGGCAATAATTATGCCTAATGTATCTATCTAAAAAGTTCGCCGTTATTAGTTTCAATAGTTAAAAAACTTCGTGACAGTTAAATTATCATGTATTAAACCCATTTGTTGCTGTACCTTAGTTGTTCCTCAGTCATCTGAATTTGATGCTGAAATCTAGTGATTTCCTGTTGAAGTTGCTGCAATAAAAGATGAAATATTTACTCAGTTAAAATATTTGGGTGAATTAAAACTAATTAGATAAATGTGATTAAATGTAGGGATAGTGAATTGCACTGTACCTCTACATGAGAATTAACCGCAGTAGGGCTGATATAAAGGAAGTAAAAGAAAAGCAAAGATTTAGTTAGATATGAACAAGCATAAAGATACTAGGAGGAGAAAGGTGACTAAATGACTAACTTGGCTATTTGGAGTGCCATGTCACTCTCTGTCTTGAGTTTCTTTAGTGTCCTTATCAAAAACTGCATGGAAAATTGGAGATACATACATTAATCTTTATATTGATTAAATTTGAAAACATAGAGTAGAGAAGCTCAATAAATGTTGCCTCTTACCTCTCGATTATGAATGGTACTGCACAAATAAAGAAAGGTAAATTGTTAAAAGGAGTTGAAGATATGTAATAAGATAAGCTATAAGGAGAAACGAAGCTCCAAATATATTAAGAAAAAAAAAGATTGTGATAAAAAAGGATGCATACCCTCCTCTGTCATGATCAGGCAGATTTATGTAACGAGTAAGCACATCTTCAATCCTGTTACACATCCAGAAAAGGATATGTAAACGAAAAAAGAATGTTAGAATTTACAAGAGACTAAATTGCAAATGATAAGATTGAGAAAAATATTAGAAAGGTTCAACTCGAAAAAACAAATATAGATCGAAATATAAAAAATCGAATAAATGGGCTCAACTATCAAAATATGGTGAAACATCATATTCAAAAGTACGGTGATGCACCTTCGCTTGCCGGAGAAATGACTAAGGCGTCCAGAGGGAGAGAACATGATAAGAGCGATATCAATATCACAGAGGACAGATAGTTCATAAGCCTTTTTAATGAGTCCATTTCGACGCTTAGAAAAAGTAACCTGTCGATTTGTATTATTTTCTATTCTCTTAATCTGAAGTTTAACACGACCCATGTTCTAAGAAAAGGTAGATTTATATTGTTTAATTTGAGAAGAATAAGAAAATTAGTATGTATGGCTTTCCCAAAAACAGAAAAGATAAAGATATAGAAGGAAAAAAAAGGAACTCGAGAAGGTTAGAGCATGAAAAGGAACTAGAAACAAACAGAGAGATGGACAAGAAATGCGAGAAAAGGGGAGAGATATGTGGATATTTATAGAGAAAGGGTCGAAGTTGAGAGGGTTTAATGGCAATGAAGCTTTTAATTTCCTTGAACTGTGGGGGTAGTTCGGTTAAGAAATGGTGAAGCACCAAATTTTACTCCCTTCACACTAATTGTTGTCCATTCCAAACCTTGCCTGTTTTTTTGGTTTGTTGGATTCATGGGAGTTATGTTAGGACTTTGGACCCTTTTAACACTCTCCATTCTCCTCTAATATCGCACTTTGGAATTAACCTATCATCATCTCCAGTTCTCAACCAATTTATGTTAAGTAGCTTTTCTCCGTAGCAATGAATTTTGAATATTATGGTAAAGAAGGCTCTTAGGGAAAATTCTGTTCTAGACTTCTAGACGCTAGTTATGTTTGGGTGACTGTAAAAAGTAGTCGAACTCTTAAGCATGAATTCAGTATTGACCTCTGAAAATACATAATTAGTGGGAGTCTGTTTAGGTAATCGAACTCTTGGACACAAAATTATTATGGTGAGCATCAGTCGATCAATTAAACGTTTCCTGTATTGTGTTGTAGGTGCGACGTTTTATTACTAGAAACATCGTTAGGGACCTAGAGACTGGAGGAATTCTATGGATCAGTCCTTAAAATGGCCGCGAACGATTCAACGGTGCACCAAGACACCAAAAATCCTGTAATTTTATTGCCAACAACTTGTATATGCACTCATTTGAGCCAATAACTAAGCACCAACTTATAAAAAAGTTAGAAACCATATACTTGAATGATGAATCATACTTTCCCCTCTCTTGGTTTGGAATGTCCATCAGAGGATACATATATACGTACACATCCTTACACTCAGTTAAGAAAGATACTTAACCAGAGATAGCAGGGTGCTCCTCTTCAGAGGATTGCTCAGATTGTCTGTTTCAAAGTGCAAAGATCCAAAAATAACTTCAGTATGTAGTGAAATTGTCATGTATTTTCTCTTCCCTTCCCAATGATAAAAAGCCATTTCATATACGAACAGGAGAGCATAACGGTTCAAATAATGTCAAAAGTTTGCCTTAGCCAACTGCCTGAGTGGCTCATGCAGATTCATGTTCTGTGCTTCACAGTTTTGTTGCTTTCTGTTAAGCTATCACAAAGCAGTAAACCACTAACAGATAAGGATTGAATGACTCCGTAATTCGTGATCTTGCCTGGCCGACGTAACAAAACAATCAAAACTTCACAATTCGGAGATTGGGAAGTGGGAAGTGGGAAGTGGGAACCGACCAAAGCTTGCATATCACGAACGATAACAACTATGGGCTTAAAGCCCAGTGTCCAAATTTAATTATTACAAGTAATTGGGCTGAGAGCCCAATTTTCAAAAATAAATCGCTCTAACTCCACATGAATTTTAATTTTGCCCTAAGTCCAAAAATACGGATTGACGTCGCTATATAAATTTAAATTTTCATATTTATATTTAAATTATCATATGAAAATTTAATTTGACATATGTAAATTGAAATTTTTATATGTAAATTTAAATTTGCATATGAAAAAGTATTTTTCATAGTATTTTTATATGTAAATTTAAATTTAAATTTTCATATGATGACGTCAGCTCGGTTTGTCCTTGAGCCGAAATTATAAGCAAAAAAAAAAAAAAAAAAATGATGACGTATAATGATGTCAGCTTGATTTTGGACTTATGGCGAAATTATTATTGGGTTTGGTCCTTGGGCCGTAATATCTGATTTAATTACGCTTAACTTTTTTTTTAAACAATTAAAAAAAAAAACAAAGCCTCCAGTAGGGAAGGGGGGGCGAAGTCTTATGTCACACCCCGATTTTTCGTAGAATCTCTATCACATCCCAAATTTCCAGAAAATTTAAAATAGAGAATTATTCAAGATATAATTATCTCAATCGTCACCCTATTCAATCATCTGAAAACCCATGATGAAATGAAACCTTAATAACATATTATCAACCACGATATTAAAATATGAGACCAAATTTAAAACCAAAAAGAACAATCCTTCAATTACATTACTAAACTACAAAGAAACTAACCAACTTTATTACATCTGTCTCAAAACAAAACCGTACACTTCATAAACACTTAAACCAGAAAACTCCAAAAGAAAATCCAAATCACATGTCCTCATCCACTACACTCCACCATCTATGTTTCCAAGAACACACCCACGTTGCAAAACAAAGTAAACATGGTTCAACAAATTGAATTTGATGGTATGAGTAAGACTAAAAATATAAAAACAATATGTTCAATATTTCAAATAAAGGAATATACTATTACAATCATTTCAACTTGGAAGACAAGTTAATTCCGTTTTCTCAAAATGGCATGTAGTTTCTTCCCAAGTAAGATTTCACCCCCAATATAAAATTCCAAGAATCTCATATAACAGTATTCATTATTCCCACTTTCCAAAATAACTCATAACATAAATACCACTTATATTCCACTTATTAAATGCACATATAATAACCTAATTAAATATGAGTTTGATACACCTTATCTTTAAGCCAACACGTCGTCTTAGGGTAGGATATTTACGTCATTGTATAAAAGATTAATAGATCCTACCATCCTGCAAAACAGAGTTAGACATCACAATAAAATGATTTATCTCAGCCAATCAAATTTCCATTCATAACCAAATCTCATTTAAGACATTTAAGTCTAATTGATACAACCTGGTTCATCTCGCATATTCGGGGAATACCACTTATCATAATACCTATATCAAGGGTAGTCATTCACATGATATATTACGTCATAAAGTTTCTACATGCATAACCATAGATCTTAGACTATTACAAGTCATTAATATTTTTGTAATAATATATCAAGTTATAGTCATTTCGCAATCACATAAAAGATCACCATCAATCACTAATATTATTCACAGTCACACTTCACATCCATAACATCACACAGATTCACATACTTTTAGTTCATTCAATTCCACAGTGTATCTTGTTTATTAATCACTTATTTACTGACCTCACCTTTAGTTCCTACTCCACGATTTGCACTTCACACATTTGCCAAATCACACATACCCATGTGCCTCTCTCACACCGCAAGACATATGTCCAAAGCGGAGATATCGCCTCTAGGAACATATTTACATCTTGCAAACTCGTAAATTGTGAGTCACAGCCACCTTTGGGCTTTCCATTCGCATAATCACAACCTCTTATGGGCATTCAATATCTCAGGTCATTCATGGCACATTCAATGAATACCTTGGGTCATTCCTGCCACATTCAAGAAATACCCATCATACACTAACAAGTCATTTATGGCACATTCAATGAATACCTTGGGTCATTCCCGCCGCATTCAAGGAATACCATCATAACACTAACAGGTCATTCATGACACATTCAATGAATACCTTCGTATCACATGACATCTCAAGTCATAATATATTATTACCAAATCCTGAGGCGTGGAGAGTTCTAAAGGTGTGGTCGACTCATTGAAAATATTATTCTCAGCTCACTTATCATTGTACTAGTATTAATCATATACAACAATTGATCACACGTGCATAGTTATTTTCCGCATCAATGCAAATCAATCACGCATTTAAATATCATGGAACGTAACACGAATAATCATCAATCAAATACAATTCAAACAGTCACAATCACATACACAATTAAATGATAACATTATACACATATAGTTATCACAAAAATAATATATAATATAGTTGCTGCACCTGTACATAAGGCTGCCTTCGTATCCAATCTTTCAAGATTAGAATCAAGTCTTACGTAGCTATTAGCCAATAAATATCAACATTCTTGTATGTACCTTTAAGGAAAACAATAATTTATACTATATAGAATCACATACAATAATTTTCAAATACTCCCACTATCATATATGTAAAGTTTCATACCTAGAGATACACTATGAACCCTTAAATCCAAAAACTCACAAATAGATATTTCTCTACTTTTGATTCTAAAAATGATATTATGAACCATGTCGGTTCCAAATAAAACCACAGTCTAAAAGTAGACTACAAACACTATATATATAAAACACTCAAGAAGAGTTTAAGAGACTCTTAGTTCATTACTAAAGACATATTTTCCAAAATAGGTTCATACACATAAAGGATAACACAGTAGGTTTTCTAGCCAACTTTTTAATGCTATAGTTTTCCTACATTAATCCAAATAACATGTAACTTAATTATTTAGAAACTAGGGTATGTAGACATACTTTTTCATGTAGAACTTGAAGTCCCAACCATAGCCCATCGAAAATAAAACTTAGGTTGAAAACAATAAAAATCCTAATTTCAGCAAATTAGATTTCTGACAGACTATCTTCCGAACGACACAACTCTTTCCACATATATCCAAATACATCAAGGCTATTTGTGTTGAAAACCTAACACACGGAACTTACTTTTTTATGTTTTACAAAAATACTCAATCTCATTATAAGTGTACGAAAACTAGGTTAGAACATAGTGCACAAAAACTGATTTCTGACACACTATTTTCTGCCAGTCAAACTTCCAGACATCATAATTAATTCCACAGGCCTTCGAATGTGATGAGGCCAATTGGAATAGAAATCCAACTTCCATATCTTACTCTTTTATGTTTTATAAAAATTAAATCTCATCCTAACTATTTTAAAACTGGACTTGAACACAGTGCACAGAAACTGATTTCTAACGCATTGTTTTATGTCAACCAAACTTCCAGAAATTATATCTATCTCCAAAGACCTCGGAATGTGACGAGGCCAATTGGGTTGGAAAGAAGACTCAGAACACTCACTTTTTCATGTTTTGGCGAGAGTTTGAATCTGAACCTAACTACGTGAAAACTCGATTCCAAACCAGACACAGACCGAATTTCTGTAGTCAGAAAATTCTGACGTTTCCAACTCCTTCAAGGGTGGCATTTTGAGTCCTTCAACTTACTAAAATTATATCTATCTCCAAATGCTATGGGGCATTTTTGAGTTTGAAAAACCTAACTTCACGAAAACTTCGACAGCTAAACTTACTTTCTGTATGTTTTAATCAAAACCTATATCAATTTCTAAAAACACTGAAAATCGTTTCCAAATCAAACAAAATTCCTAACTAGAACAGGAACAAAACAACATCAATATTGGAACTAAGTGCACGCCCATTTAAATACTTATCTAATTTAATAGAAGGGTTTATTGCTTAAGTAGGTTTTTTATACCAAAAGAAAATTAAGAGATAAGTTTAAAACCGATGTAAAGGTTAGGCTTATATAGCCTAGTATAAGTCTGACTTGTAGGTTCATTATACAAAAGAGAACCAATAGTTAAAGAGATTCAAAACTAATATATAGGTTAAAGCCCATGCACATTAATGTCTGACTTAGTTTAGCTTAACCTTATTATAACTAAGTGAGCAACAAGTTAAGGTGTACCTCCTAGGTAGTCAAAATAGTTCCTGCTTGGACTTACAGAATTTAAGTCCACATATTCCTATGTAATCATCACCACTTATTTCATATTTTAAATATCATGAAGGTTAGCACAAGTTGTTACAATCAAATATTTCTTAGATCATCACCGACTATATAAGACACTTCAATAGCAAATAATTCATACAGATGCTTCAACTACTTAGTTCTCATACATATATATAAGCCATTTCTAATTCATAGACACTTCAAATGTTTATTCTCATATCTATAAGCCACTTCAAAAGCAAATAAGTGATGTAGACACCACCGACCATATTGTAGAGGTAGTATTGGGGGCCCAAAGGATCCAAGAAAGGACGCGCCCGAGTTAACGAAAGGTAGCATGCCGCGGCGCACTGGATCGGGGCTAAGTCACGTGGTTGCAGTACGGAAACCCTACATGCGTAGAGAAGGAGACCGCGAGATGGAGGGACAGGTGGAGGGCCCGGATGAAGAAAGGAAAGGATATAAAGAGAAAGTGAAGGGAAGAGAAGAAGGAGGGCCGGAGGAGCCATCAGAAAAGGGAGAGAATAGTGTCTGAAGAGAGAAAATAGTGAGAAGAGAGAGATTGGAACTGTACAAGTGTCTGTGAACTAGGGGTTAGTGCTTGTAGTAGAAAAAGGGTTGTAACATTTGGCGCCGTCTGTGGGGACCGAAGAAATGGCACCAAAGAAGGCGGTGGGTAGACCTCGGAAGGTAAGAGTCCTAGAACAAATGCCAGAAGCGGCGGTGGAGGAAGGGGAAGAGCGAGGGGAAGGAAGGGGAGAAGAAGAAGTTCGACTTATGCGGGAGGAGATTGAAAGGCTGAGGGAAGAAAATGAGGGGCTGAGGAGAGAAAGAGAAAGGAGTGAGGAGGAGTCCGGGGAAGAGACAAGGGAGGAATCGGAGAACGAAAGGGTGGAAGAGGAGGAGGAACAGGGGCCGACTCTGGTGGACAACCCGGTGACAGGATTAACGATGGAGCAAGTCTAACAAATGATTAACAACGACCGGGAGGCGAATCTGCTGCAAACGAAAGTTCAGACGGGCGCGGCCAGTCAGGTGGTGGCGGGACTGAACCGCAACCCGCTGGTAGATGCGATATAGACTTCTGAGGTGCCAAAACGTTTCAATCAGCCAAGGTTTGAGAGATATGACAAAACGGGAGACCCGGCAGATCACATCCATCACTTTCGGCAACAGATGCCTCTCGGCAAAAGGCGGCAATCTGATGGTGCAGCGGTGTATGATGTTCCCGCCAGTCTTAAAAGGAGGGGCTTCCGACCTATCGGTTGCCGTCAAGGAGCATAACCAATTTCAAGAGTTGGAGCAAGCCTTTGTTGATCACTTTATACATCGGCGCGGAGGGTGGTAGACATCGCGGCCTTGTTTAATGTCGGACAAAGGTCCGCCCGAATCGTCGAGGAGTACCTATGTCGCCTCAAAGCGGAAACACTTAAAGTAGAAAAATCTGGATGAGAGGGCCCGGTAAATAGCGTTCGAGAGGGGTGCGACCGCACGGCGATACATCAATCCGTGGCAAAGAATGAGATTGCAACATTGCACAAGCTCTATCCGCGTGTAGAAGTATATCGATCACGAGGACACTATGCAGAAAGACTCAAAGAGGGGAGCTAAGGCAGTTACAGCGGTAGAAAAAGGAAGGGAGCGCAGAAGACAGAGGGAGAAGACAGAGGTGGGGAAAGGTATCTCCGATGCGACAATCCGCGGAGAGGGGAGAGAAATGGCACGCAGGGAGCCGAGGGAGAGAAAGCCATACCGCGAGGTGGAACAAGTGCCCCTGGCGAGACCGTTGAGCGAGATACTGCCGTTGATAAAGAATGTGCCGGGATATGAAGGTCCGCGAACATTTCCTGCCGAAATGCCTAACAAGCCATACTGCGAATATCACCAGGTGCACAATCATGGAACAAACGACTGCTATGCTTTAAAATGGTTGGTTCAGAGATTAGTTGAGAAGGGAGTGATGAGGGAGTTCGTAGCGGAACCACAGAATAGGGAGTCGGTGCCCAATGCGGGAAGAATATTGGGAACCATAAACGCGTTATCTTCGATTGGGAAAGATCGAGTCACAATGACCACCGGGATAAGGTCAGGAGGACAGCGAGCATTCAACAAGTTAATGAGGCCCACCGAGGGCAGAGTTACGGCACGGAGCTAAGGAAAGGGGAAGAGGGGATTACATTCTCCAATGCAGATCTCCGAACCATGGATACCCCGCGATGAAGATGCGCTAGTCATCACTGTAGCAATGGGTAATTATGTGGTCAAAAGAGTCCCCGATTGCGGGCAGCGGCGCCGTGGATTTGTTGTTTAAGGGAGCTCTTGAGGAGATGGGGATGGACCCAGGGCAACTAAGGCCCCCCGCGACCGGTTGTATGGATTCAATGGGAGCGTCCGCGAACCTATGGGTGAACTTTTGCTGCCGGTGACAACGGTCCGGTGGCGGTGTTCTCGAGATTTATGGTGGTGGACTCCCAATCCCGCGCATAACGCGATCCTAGGGAGGAGATGGATACATGAGATGAGGCGGTGCCCTCAACTTATTATCGGTCATACGCTTCCTACCCTACGGGGAACATACGAGGTCCGCGGAGATCAGGTGGCCTCCAAGAACAGCCACCAGAACACAATTAAGAGGATGTCCCGTGAACCGGGGTGTGGATCGGCGAATCCGAGGAAGAGGTCGGCATAGCAATTACAGTGCGGGGCCGGGGAGGGGGAGGAAGAGGCCGCGATGGTTCCGAAGACTTTAGATGAAACAGAAGTAGTGGATCTGGGATGGGAGAGGGCGGAGATGGGAAGTTGACGTCGATCGGATTGAGGCTGACGAACGAGTGGAAGGCTAAGTTGGTGCAATATTTGGTGGAGAACAGGGACGTGTTCGCATGGGGAATAGAGGATGTTACGGGCTTGGATCCGGGATTCGCATGTCATCGCCTATATATGAGGGAGGACGCGAAGCCAGTGAGACAGAAGATGAGGGGAATTAGGTCTAAATACGCGGAAGGAATCCAGGAAGAGGTTGTCAGGCTAAAGAATGCCGGGATCATAAGAGAGGTGGAGTTCACGGAGTGGCTGTCCAATATAGTCGCGGTCCCAAAGAAAAATGGGAAGGTGTGAATGTGTCGACTTCACGGGGCGTAAACCTAGAGTGTCCGAAAGATAGTTATCCTATGCCGCGAGTGGGCGAATTGGTAGACGTAGCGGCGGGCTTCGTAATATTCTCATTTATGGATCGTCCATGGGGTACAACCCGTCGCGATGTATGGTCCCCGATGAGAAGACATCATTTCGTGGTAGAAAGGAGGCACATACCGCTATACGAGGATGCCATTCGGGTTGAAAAATCACGGGGGCTACATTCCGGCGGTTGGGAGAAAATGTTTGAGGGCAAGATCCGGCGGGGGCATTGAGATATACATCGATGATATGGTGGAAAAAGCATGTCGAATTAGAGCACCCGGAGGGTTGAGGGAGACGTTCCGGATCTTTGCGGGTCCACAACCTGAAACTTAACCCAGAGAAATGCACATTTGGAGTCACCACAGGGAAATTTCTGGGGTACATCGTGACGCAGCGGGGAATAGAGGCAAACCCCAAATAGATAAGATCGCTGGTGGAGATGCCGTCGCCGCAGACAGTGAAGGAGGTGCAGCGGTTGGCAGGTAGAGTCGCGGCTCTCAACAGGTTCATCTCAAAGTCATCCGACAAATGTAGGCCACCGTATCGACTGTTGAGGAACACCACAGATTTCAAATAGACAGCGGAGTGCGAAGAGGCATTCCGGGGGCTTAAGAGTTATTTAGAGGAGACACCGTTGCTGTCGCGGCCCGAAGTGGGAGAAAAACTATTTTTGTACTTGGGGGTCACGATTACGCGATCGGCTTCGATCTCGCTCGGGTAGTAGATAAAATAGAAAGACCGGTGTACTTCCAGAGCAAGACCTTATTAGACGCCTTGAGACTAGGTACGGTCGAGTAGAAACGCATACTAGCCTTGGTGTTCTCGGCCCTGAAGCCCCTATTTGAAGCCCATGCGATGTCGTGGTGACTAACCCGCCCCTCAAGCGGGCTCGAGGGCTGAAAAATCGGGGAGGATCTTTGAAATGGGCCGTGATGCTTAGTTCATATGAGATTCAGTATCAAGTCAGGACAGCGGAGAAGGCTCAGGCAGTGGCGGAATTCTTGGCGGAGTTCCCTGCAGAGGATCCAACATGGGGGGAGGAGATGGTTTTGGAGCCCGAGAGAGGATGAACTGGATTGTCCGAACCCTGGATCACGAGGAATGGTTGGAGGGTGTTTGTTGATGGATCGCCAATGCGATCTTTGGCGGCGGAATAAAGCGTGGTAATCGGGTCACTCCGGAGAACAATAGGTTAGAGCAGACGATGAAATTGGGCTTTGCAGCATCAAATAACGAGGCGGAGTATGAAGCTGTGATCGCGGGCATGAGAATGGCGGTAGAGTTGGGCGTGAGAGAACTCACCGTATACTCCGACTCCAATCTGGTGGTATGCCAGGCGAATGGGGGATTCGCGGCTCGGTGTCCTAGAATGGCAAGGTATTTGGGGGTCCTACGGGCTTGGGCCTCAAAGTTCAACCAAATCCGATTCATCCATCTGAACCGTGGGGAGAACCGCCATGCCGATGCCTGCTCGCTTTACGCGGCGCCGCCATTCCGGATCCGAGGAAAGGACAATTGAGATAAGGAAATTGAAGCGGGCCGAAAACCGAGGAAAAGTTAGAGGTAATGATCACGACGGAGGGTGATGATGGATGGATGGGTCCGTTCAAACAGTTCTTGGAGGGGGTCGAGGTGAAAGACCCTAAAGAAAGGCGGAGATTGGAACAGCGCCCCCGAGGTACACACCGATTCGAGGAGAATTATATAGAAGGAACTTCAACGGCCTTTATTGAAATGTTTGGGGCCGAAGCTGGCTCAAGAGGTGCTCAGTGAGCTTCACGAAGGAGACTGCGGGAGTCATTCAGCGGGCCGGATAACGGTACACCGGTTGTTAACACAAGGTTACTTTTGGCCGCACATGAAAAGAGATGCTGTAGAGTTCTCCAGGAAGTGCGAGAAATGTCAAAGATTCTCTCAACTAATATGGGCCCCAGCCGAGCCGCTGCACTATGTATCAAGTCCGTGGCCATTTGCAATGTGGGCCCTCGACATAATGGGGCCGCTGCCAATGGCCCGAGGTAAGAGGAGGTTCCTGTTGGTCGCGACAGACTACTTTACAAAGTGGATTGAAGCCGTGCCCCTGCAAGTGGTAAAGGAAGCCCAAGTAATTAAATTCTTGTGGGAGAATATCATTTGCCGCTTCGGGTTGCCGTATGCTATCGTTGCAGATAATGGATCGCAGTTTAATGGATCGAGAGTTAAGAGCTTTCTGCAGGCCTATCATGTAAAGCAGGGGTTCTCGGCCCCGTACAACCCCGAGGGCAATGGGCAGGCGGAGTCCTCCAACAAGACCATACTAAACAATCTCAAGAGAAAGTTGGAAAGCAAGAAAGGGGCCTGGGCCGACGAGCTCAACCATGTACTATGGGCATATCGAACGACGCCGCGGACCACTACCAAGGAGACTCCCTTCTCTTTAGCATATGGTGTTGAGGCCGTGATACCAACAGAACTGGTGGCAGCTACTACTAGAACCTCAGCCATCGAGGATGGATCAAACTGGGGCATCCTAGCCAGAGATATGAATCTAGCGGAAGAAAGAAGAGACACCGCTACAAGATCCGACTAGAAGAGTACCATCGCCACCTCCAACGGCATCAACAAGAGGGTGAAGCCTAGGAGCTTTAAGGTGGGAGACTGCATGCTGCGTAACCCCAAACACCCAAGAAGGTGGCGAGGGAAAGCTGGGTCCAACATGGGAGGGGCCTTACGTGGTGATTGAGGTGGGAAGGTCGGGCACCTACAAAGTTCGCGAACCTTGGAAGGGAGAGCGTTGAAAAACCGTGGAATGTAAAGTCATTAAAGAAATTTCATGAGTAAATGTAATGGGGAGTGGTCAGAAACCACATGAGCTAGTTGTACATATATAAAACTTTAGCACTTTTGAGATGGTTAATGTCGCGTGATTTTTTACTACCTTCGTGAGTAGAGGGAACGGAAAGGAGAGAGCCTTCCGGGACGAAAGTCTAAAACTTCGGTCGGCAAAAAGAGTGTCCACGACGGGTGCGAGATCTCAGACGAGCCGGGGCGAAAGGAGTCGCCCCGAACACAATATGAGATGCCGGCAAGGGGAAGCGAAGAGGCTTCCTCTGCCCGCGGACAAGGGGTCCGACATGAGTATAGGGCAAGGGCGTGGTCCCGACCTGAACAGGGGGCAGGGAGCGAGGCTCCCGACCAAACGGGTGGAGACGATGATAGAGGATCATTACCACTAAAGTCATGCAAACATCAGATACCGACAAGGACACTTGGGAATTACAGAGAGAAAATATTTGGTATATCCATAATCAGTTATCCTCAACCAGAGAGAGTAAAAATAAAACGAAAAGTATCAGAAACACTGCAAATAGTATCAAAGAAGCCTGGCCAGGGCACAAAATAGGCCATTTCAAGCAAAACACACTTAAACATTTTCCTGGATCACTGACTCGGCGGCTTCCTCGAGGGCGGCATCCGCAGCAGCGTCTATCACCCCGGCCACTATGACAGCGGCATCATCGACCGCTGAAACAGATTCCGGAAGGGGCGCCGCCACCTCTGAAGGGGGGACCGCGGTCGGGGCTTCAGGGAGAAGTCGCCCTTCCTTGATAAGCCGCTCATGCTCCTCCTTAATCTTTTTGTCCACCCTCTTGTCGGCCTGGGCACGGAAGTGATCCTGGAGCTCATCCATGTCGGTGTCGTGCTGCTTATGGAGCGCCGCCATTTCAGCCTGGTGCTTCTCAGAGAGGGAAGCCAGGGCGGCGGTATGCTGAGCCAAGAGGGTTTCCCGCTGATTACTCAGGCGGTCATTAACCTTATCCATATAGGCGAGGTGGGCGGCCTCAGCAGTCTTCAGCTCGTCCTGGGCCCTGAAGCTTCTCATCTCCGCAGCCTCATTCTTTTGCTCCAGGCGGGCAACGTCGCCGTCCAACTGGTCGATCCGGGCCCTTGCACCAAAAAGGCCTCGGATCATGTAAGAGATGTCCAAGCTCATCTGAAAAGAAATAACAGAGGTTAGAGCATTCAAAGGGGGAAGGGGAAAAGCACCCAGTACAAGAGAGAGAGTACCTTCTCCCAGCCAGTGTAAAAAGAGGTCCGGTGAGAGTCAAACGTTCCCCCATCAGCATAGGCCATGTCCCTGGGGAGATGAGACCCATAAAACAGAGAGGAGGCCACGGCGGCGTTGTCCAAGGCCGAATCGCGAATGGTGAGAGTGCGGTTCCGTACCTTGAAGGTGGGGCAGAAAGTAGGAATGGGCTCAGAGCGGGGGGCCACTTCCTTCCCAGGCCGCTGCTCAGCAAGAGGGGGAGCAGTAGGTTGGTCCGCAGACTGATGGGCGGGGTCTTCTTCAGATGTAGAAGTCCGCGGACGCTTGGAAGCTGGAGGAGGGGAGGACGGGGCGGCAGCGGGAGGGACGACAATGGCGACATCCTCATCCGAGTCGCCGTCGAAAAAGCTTACGCCAGGGCGCCATGTCGGGATGAGGAGAAGAAGTGGAGAGCGAATGAGGGGAAGAGTATTGGTCCTCCCAAGTGGTCAGGGACTGGTAAGGGTGTGGGTCAGCGGAATGAGCTGGGGAAGCGGAGGATGACTGAGGGGGACGGCGATTTGGTCGGTGGCGGGGGGAAGCTTTTTTGGTGTGGTTCTTCTTCTTGGGAGGGGGTGAATCCCGAGGCTTTCTCTCTTTTTTGGGGGGTAAAAAGGGGAACAGTATTTTCCTATGAACTTCAGCTGGGGATCGGAGAGGAGGGGAGTGGCAGTGACGGGATCAATTCCTAGTACCGCAGACTGGGCCTGTCCCAGGTCGCGAATCTTCCTGAATGTGGTGGAAAAGAAATTGTCGTAGGGCTGTGACTTCGAGTCCGGACGCCAACTTGAAAAAGATAACGGTCAAGTTAAAAGGGGAAGCAAAGAAGACCTACGCCAAGGATTAGTAGAGAGGCAGACTCACCGCTGGGGAGAAAGGCCAGATGATTAAGGCTCAAGTCGGGAGGAAGATCCGCGGAGAGGAAGTTCCCAGAGATGTAAAGGGGGTAATGGTGCCACAACTTGTCCGAGGAGGTGACACGAAGTATAAAATGTTGCTTCCTAAGTCGAACACAGAAAGAATGGTATCCCACGCTGACATCCTTGGTGCTCTTTTTTATGTAAAAATGAGCAGTCATGTCGCGGACTGTTATTTTGGGGACTTCTGACCGGTTATAGTGGTTCGCAGCATACATAACCCTCCAGAAATTGCCGATGCCTTGGCAAGGAGGGATGTTGAAGTGGTTGCATACTTCGACGTCAAGACGGGTGAGGGGCAGACGGAGGCCGGCTACAATCTGCCCCACCGTGGCAACTAGACAGCCCGGCTTATAGGGAACCAGATGAGGGTAGTAGGTTAGGGCAGGGACATGCTCCAATATGACGTCCGCGGGTATGCCGTAAGCCGCCTTGACAGCTTCGAGATTAGGTCGGCGGCTGAGGAAGGGCAAAGGGGCGCCCAGAGGTGGAAGGAGCCCCGATCTGGTCGGGGTGGGGGGGGGGAGGCAACACCACGGGACGAGGAGGAGGATGAGGTATCGGATCTGGAAGCCGACATCGAGGTCAGGAAAGAAGTTAAACAGACAAGACCAGTTGGAGAGAGAAGAAGCCGAATAGTCTCAAACTCAAGAGAGAAACACGCAATATAGCAAATAATGGATTAAGGAGGAAAGGGGACCAACCTGAGGGAAGGGAGAAGCAACAGGAACAAAACCCTCCACAAAAGAAAACATGAAGAGCAGCCGCGCGCGTGACCGGAGCAGTTAACCAAGGGGAAGAGTAGAGAAAAAGGAGAGCAGTTAGGAGGAAAATGAAAGACTGAATGGAAGAAGGAAAGAATCGAGCGGGCTTTTTATAAGAGGAAGGGGCAAAAGAGTAATTAGAAGGGGCTGAAATCGAGGCGACACTAAAAGGGATCAGTCAGGGATTGACGCGTGGATGCGCAAGAAACGAGGGGACGCAAGTTATAATGGCGATGGGACTCGTGAGTCCAACGAGGAAAAAGAATCTGGGAGAACCGCGGAGGGAAACGTGACATCAGGGACTCTCGACTCCCCGATCACCAAATGGTCGCGGACTCGAGAGGGGGCATCTGTAGAGGTAGTATTGGGGGCCCAAAGGATCCAAGAAAGGACACGCCCGAGTTAACGAAAGGTAGCATGCCGCGGCGCACTGGATCGGGGCTAAGTCACGTGGTCGCAGTACGGAAACCCTACACGCGTAGAGAAGGAGACCGCGAGATGGAGAGACAGGTGGAGGGCCCGGATGAAGAAAGGAAAGGATATAAAGAGAAAGTGAAGGGAAGAGAAGAAGGAGGGAGGAGCCATCAGAAAAGGGAGAGAATAGTGTTTGAAGAGAGAAAATAGTGAGAAGAGAGAGATTGGAACTGTACAAGTGTCTGTGAACTAGGGGTTAGTGCTTGTAGTATAAAAAGGGTTGTAACACATATAAACTCATTTATATCAAAAGAAATCTCAACATCAGTAACTTAACACAGTATGCCCTTTTCTTTTCTATTTTTTGGCATTGATCAACATAACAATTTTTCACTTCAAATTTCCAATAAATAAATTCAGGTAATCACTAATATAATTCATATGATAAATAATCAATTAAATTTAAAAAAAATAGGTTTAGACTACTCATCTGAAATTGAATTTGCAAAAGAATGTCAATGCTTTCTTTTCTCCAACCCCTTTCATTCTTTTTATTTCTTTCTATCAAAAATATTCTTTTTAATGGAGGCTAGAGTTTTGTTTTTTAATAATAAGATTTTTATAGAGGAAATTCACAGGTATTCTTTAGGGTCCCCCACCCTAAATACAAAAAAAGTCAAATTGGGTTGACCGATTTTTTTTTTTATTTAGGGGAGACCCTAATTTCCCATCTAGTGGGGGGGAAATCCTAATTGGCTCATCTAGTAGGGGGGTAACACTAGTTCACCCTATTCTTTATTTAAGGTTTTAAGTCCGTTTAAGTTAACCTATGGGCCTCAAATGGGTCTAAAAACACCAAAGGTCCATACCTATATGAATGGGTATATTTTAACAATGTTTTCAAGCCCAAAAATGATTCTAAAATACCTACAAAAGTTCTAACAAACAAATTCAAGTAAAAACAATTTTGAAAAATCAACAACAGCCAAACAAATTCTAGAATAAGCTAGACTTCATAACATAATAGTTATTTTCAATTCAAATAATGTAAATTGTGTTGTTAAAAAATTGGGGTTGTTATAATCTGAATCGACAACAAATAGATATTTACTCTATTTCCACGTCATCCAAATCCTAGAAATCCCGAGGCGTGAACCGAGATTATACATTTCTGATAAACATGTATTTAATTACAGAAAAAAAAAACAAATATTGGAATAAGAATACTTGCATAAATCCAAAATGAATAACCTCCAAATTACAATCATCCTAATATATCGAGGAACGTCAAACCGAAATAAAGATAAATGAGAACGTCTCAACTTATTAACTCAAAATCCAACATACAATCAAAAAGGTAGAATCTCTAAAGAAAAACAGCTACTCCAACTGTAGCTCCACGGTTTTCCAACTCAAACAGCTACTACTGCTGCGGTTCCTGCGAAGGGTCTAGGTTCCATAAGGAAGATACCCCCGAATGCAAAGCAAACTGGGGTTAGCATTAAAAATGCTGGTGTGAGTGCCCTAAATGCAATGCTCATGATAGTTCATAACAATACACATTATCACCATGAAGTTACGTATACCACATCTACATCATTCGGCTACGTTAGAGATATCGATCCCTTGTCACCAACTGACAAGAGAAACTCAGTTTCTCTTAACGTGCAATCCATGTAGCACATACTAATATAATACATAAAATTTAATATAACGTTGTAACCAACTATCTCTACTACTAGTATAGCCTATAATGATCGTGGGCTCTTAAATTCATCCGGGACTTTTTCTGACGCATAATGCCCTTAATGAATAATAAAATCATATGCCTACCTATTTATTAATGAGGACTACTTTGTCTTTTGGTGTGTTTATAAATTTTCAGTACCAATTTTGTCCTTAAATAAAATAATTGCTTAACACCTTTAAATAGGGTCAATTAGTCTTTTCATGTGGGAATATATTCTAAAACCAAATCCACGCAATGCTCAATTGTAATGCATTGTTATAAATGTCATTTATTAATTATTAGTAATAATTGGGTTCTTTAATAAGAGTTGTAATTAATCAGCTAATACTGAACGTCTCTTCTCCCTTCTTCCCATCCCATCTCTCTTTTTCTCATCCTTTTTACCAACAAAACAAAACCACCACTTCTTCTACATCTATCTCTCCCAATTGATATAGCCAATTCACTTTGTTCTAATATCAATACCACAAAGACTAACGCCAACAAAAAGCCAAATTGTTCTCGCAAAGAGACAACATTCAAGATATGGTATAATGAATTAATGACTGAAACACAAGCTACTTTCAAAGAATAATATCGACCGTGGGAGTGAGTTTATGACAGAGGCCACGTTGTATTAATCAAGAAACTTTTGTGGGGTTGTGCAGTGTGAAAACATGGAAATTAAGTAAATCTATTTCTTGATTGTTCAAGGCCGTGTCCGTCGTCTGCTAATTCTCTTGAAGCAATATATATCTTTGTCCGTCCACCGTCATTTGAGGAGCTTGAGATGCGACTCGAAAGCACGATAACTATACACAAAAAAGCCCAAGACTTTTGTGTTGAGGCCTTAGAATATGCCTGTGCAACTAAAATATTATTTGGATTAATAGGGGAACTGAAAACGTAAGAACAAGTCCAAAATGATCATGAATGCAATAGCGAGAACTTGAGGAAGGGAAGTCTTCGTCTCTTTTGATCAAATTTTGGTAAACGATGAGCTCCGAAACTTGCTATCGAAACTTAAGGTACCCCATACTTTTTCACTTGGGCATCGTGATTTCTATACCCACTAATTGTCATGCTAAATGACCAAGTATTCAAACTTTCAAATGTTTATCTAATGTAACAACACTTCAATATGTGCAGGAAATATTGGGTCTAAAGCCAGTACAACGGAGCCCCTCTTGACAGTCAGCCCAGTAGATTGAACATTCACTTCGCTTGGTCGCACAAAGGGGTCAATGCGCTTCACTATTTCTATTTTGTTAAATGGCGACCAATTACCATTTTGTTCCTTTATTTATTTATTAATTTACTTTGTTATTTATTTGTGTTACTTTTACAGATTGATCCGGGGAGTTTTGGTGGAGAAGTTTTATGCCGTAGAACTGATTTATATATTGGCCAGATGCACTTCTTAAAATTTCCCCGAACACTTTACTGGCTGATATTGGCTTACTTCTTTCTTGAGTTTCACTATTTGCTTTATCATAGTATAACTAACTCAGATAGATGGTTGTTGTAGCCAGATGCATTTCTATGTTCGGTTAATGAGGTAAATGTCACAAACTTGGTTGATCGGAGGGCCGTAATGGTGCTATGAAATGCATATCTTTTCCTCGATTCTCACAATTTTACATTTCAGTTCTAGCGATATTGACTTTATCCGGTCTGATTCTGTTACCCAGTTCTTACGCCCGTCTACGCAATTGATAAAGCCGAGACTAAAATTGCTCAAACAATCACCAAAGGGGCCTTTAACGACCTTGACAAGTTATCCATGGCAAATGTGGAGGTAAGATTTGTTTTCTCCCTTAATCAGTCTTTCATCTTTATTCGTTATGCACATACTAACTAAATAAGATAATTGTTGGATTGAAAATTTTCAGGCCTATCCCTAAAACAATCTCTACGGTTTGGTCCAGAAGAAACAAGTGATCGAGGCCATCGAAACTCATCTGTAAGTCTTAATATTTTCATCATCATCATTTAAACATTTGATCTTTTCGAATGAGATAACACAAAAAGTCGAAGGACAGTTATCAAACTCACGTATGAATTTCTTCTAGCAGAAACAGTATGCCGTTTTGCATACTTATTAGCTATTTCCATTTTCTTCAATTAGCATACATTTCATACGCATGGTTAATATGAGATTTGTAGTATCCTGGAGAGGGGGAAAAAGTATTTGTAGAATCATGTTGCTCTATGGTTAATATTGTAGGGTTTAGGGTTTGAGGTTCATGCTTGTAGACTTTGATTCTCGGGAAGCATGTCGTGTATATATACATTTGATCAACTACGGTCACGTCCTTTATTTGTGTCATTGTTGTTTCAGATTCTATTCTTCGAAGCATTTCACGATCAATAGATGTGCTAATAGTTTTTGTATTCTCGCTCTCGTTGGTTGCATAGGTCAAGCCATGTAGGCCTCTAGGAATGACACCGGACATCAATAAATCATCACATAAAAACTGTCTAAGTGGTTGCAATCTAAATCTTTTGCAGGATTTGGTGTGTTTCCTATTTCTTCCTTTCAACTTCTTTTGTTGCACATAAACCTAGATCTAGATCTAAAACCGTGTAACTAATTGAGTTAAACTATGGCTGAAGGCTAAACTAAGGCATAAGGCAATTGTGAGAATTCTCTACAACTCCTTTTATAGTGAATAAGGAGAGGAAGTTACATGTGGGTCGAAATCCATATAAGGTGGTAATATTTAGATGACAGGTGAAGCTATGTACTTTATGTAGTTAGAGGGTCAATGGTTAATAAGGATTGGTGGAATGGTGGCAAGCTTATCCGCCTAAATTCTGTATTATTTCATTTTTGTGTTTTGCTCTAATTTGTTACACCCCCGATGTTCCTCTCCAATTTAGTTTTCACGAGCCACATGGAAGCGTGCTTGATTTAAGGCTTAATACGCTATTTACATAATAATGAGACAGATGATGTAGTGCTTGATTTAAAGCTATCTTTTGGTCCCCTTTGCTGGAATTTCAATATATAAAAAATTGATTCCTAAATTTTATACCAGTTGACCAAGATTATGCCACTGCATCTTCTGAAATATGTGATCTCATCGTGGATGCCGGGGTAGCCTTTGCTGCAGTCATGATTGCTGAGTATCCATATGGCTATTTTCTGCCTCCAAAACGTTTGAATCATTTCTAATCCTATCAATCTCTGTCCTGTCCAAATTTTATGCTTTAATCAGTTCATCCTTGACACTATATCTACTTCCGTAGCAATCCAAACTAAACAAAGACACACTGGCATCCTGATTTGGTACCGCTTCCAAAATTTTTGAGGATACTTTTGACCCCCAGTGCTCCCCGTACTATACTCCTCTTGGATCGGCATGTAGGTGTAGCCCTGGACCATTCCAACTTATATCGAAAAGACTATCCAGTTATGACCCAAGATGTTGCCGCTGTGTACTCCATCAAGGCCCACAGGTGTTTGTCTTGCTCTTTTTGGAGGGTGTAAGTGGAACATTTTGATTCTTCTTAGGTTCTTTCGCACATCTAAAAGGGACTGGGCGTTTGCATTATCATGCTAGAATCTCAGAGGTTGTTGAGGCATGTCTGTTTACTTTTATCTTTTCAAAGTAACTGTGGCAATGAATAAGTTTAGAATTCATATATTTTTTTTAGACATCTGTGTCAATAATTACTTTGTAGCAAACCGTGAAAAGTGGGTTTCTCACAATCTGCTACCGCTAATGCCTCTACGGCTCTCCCCGATCTACGGTTTCATGGCATGGTAGTGATATAATAATTTTTAATCGATTGTGTTCTACTCATAATCCTGGTATTACTCTAACATTTTGATGTTCTTTGAAAGTTGGAATTTCTTGGTATGAATTAGGAAACTTGAAATTTTTGGGTTCTGCTCAATTTCAGTTGTAAATTACAGAGTTCAGAAGATCATTCATGGATGCAGTTAGAGGTAAACTAAACATTCAACATCTGATTGAGTTGTTATGCTAATTAAATTTTAAAAGAGTTATTGTTCGTTCTACAAAAATTTACAGTTAAACGATGTAGCCCAGTCGGCAACTCTGTGAGTATACATCTTTCATTCAATTTAACAACTGCAAAGAACAAGAACCGTATTTTTAGAGAACGAGAAAGAGATAAGTGGAGAAGAGAAAAGAAGGTGGTGAATTCAAGTTCTGAAGAAGGCGGTGGTTCCCGTCTACAGATTCTAATATCATCAGTGATTTCAACTTTTGGAGGTGTTTTTGGTCTGAAGCAATTTCAAGAACAAGAAAACAAAGAAATGGGTTCAAGACCTGTTGTTCCAAACCAACCCGGAGGAGGGACGGAATTGTAGGTGGAGGAAATTAACCACAAGGATGGTGCAGCTGAAGGAAATAATCGATGAGCACTCATAAGTGTAACAAATAGAGGTGTTGATGGAAGAGGCATTGATGCGAAGCCAATTACTCGCTTCGAATAACGAGGGATTTCTGTGCACAGATATACTTTCCAAACCATAAGAGACATACTGCAGGTTACTTATTCTTTACTTAACGAAATTTAAATGTAGTTCTTTTGTCTAGAATGAACGTTTGATGTATCATTGTTACAGATTAACGGGAAATGCTATATGTTACTCTTGAAATGTTTTGTCCTATGAAATTTTATTCCTTAGTAATACACCGAAATGTATTAATCGAGGCATCCGGGTCTTGGTTGTGATATATGTACAGATTAAATGATATGATATGTTGATATTTTTTTAATGAGATTTGCAATGCCCTTGAATGAAATGTTCTCTTTTTGTACTTTTAATTCATTTTCTTTGATGGGCATTCCAATTTATTTTAATTGGTACTAGGACTGCTTTCTTGAAAATTTCAATATTATGGTTTTTTGTTCAATGAAGGATCAAAGACACCCAAGAAGAGTAATGAAGTAGTGTTGAAGGATTGGTTGAAGAAGTCGAATATTCGAAGTTCAACGAGTATGGCTAAATTCTTCATTGATTCCAATTTTGGAATACCTGGTGCCATTGCAGGTGACTAATAAACACCAAAAGGAATTCTTCTTGGAGAGCATAGTCATCGAAGGGTTGGTGTGTGAACCAGTTCATTTCTCTTGTAATTCATGGGTTCAATCAAGGAAAGATCATCCGGGAAAAGGGTATTTTTCTCTAACAAGGTAATTTCCTTCTTTACTTCCTATGAATTTGAATGCACAAGTCAAAATTTGTGGGCGCTTTGAATAAAATTCAAAGTGAAACCATTTTGTCTTAATCTTTTTTTTTTTTTTTTTGGTTTTTTGTTACTAAGTTGGTCTTAATCTTTGAGTCAAGCAAAGAGTTAGTTGTTGTCAAACATTTTGTCCTTGAAGGTCAACATATTCTTCCTCGATATTACAATAATGTAGGAAAGAGAGACCTTCAAAATTATGGATTTAGGTAGCTAGGGAATATATAAAAGTTGGTCCCGAGGATCTATTACCACTTACGACTTATGACATTGAGTGTTCATTAATTATTGAGCTTTCTTTTGTTTTTTTGGTTTGAGCAACCATATCTACGCTCACGAGACACCCAGCTGGACTTAAAGAATTAAGAGAAAAGGAACCGAAAGTGATCTCGGGGGTGATGGTCAAGGAGAGAGGAAGCACTTTCGGATCGGATATATGACTACGCCATATATAATGATTTAGGTAATCCGGACAAAGGGATTGATCTTGCTAGGCCCAAACTTGGAGGTGAAGCGATTCCTTTTCCAAGGCGGTGTAGAACTGGCCTCCAACCGATACTGGTTGGTTCCCCGACTATTATACATATTGTAACAATGTTTAGACTTGATTCATCGAAATATATCGTATTTGTAGTTATCCCTTCTAGGGACCAAAACACCATTTCAAATTTAGTGAAGAGACTAAGATGTATTTACGCCGCACAATTTCCTACAGATATAAATGCAGAAAACAGGGTTGAGAAGCCATTGCCAATGTATGTGCCGAGAGATGAAGCATTTGAGGAGTCAAAACAAGATACATTTGCAGCCCGGAGGCTAAGGGGAGTGCTCCACAATTTGATACCATCATTAATTGCCAGTATTTCTGCCGGATAATCATGACTTGAAGTCCATGTGTACTTGTCACAATATATTTTGGACTTCATCATACTTTGTTGCCTACTAGAACCACCAATATGTACATCAATTTTATTTTCAAACCACAAGCAATCAAGTTGACCCTTCTTCCGAAAGCACACCCAATTGCAACTTGCGTTCTTGTGTTGCAATTTAAATGTTTCAAACACCAATTTGTTCGCAGCCATTAATTAAATTTATTCTTTAACTTGTGTAACATTGTAAGATTGTGAATTTCGCTTCTATTGCATAAAGAATTGTCACGAGTACATCTCAATTTTTTTATACGATCGGAAGCATATGCATGCAATCTGTTCTTGGACACCGATAATTCATCGAGAAAATTCACCAAAGATGTCGGCGATAAATGCAAGAGCATTGCAACCCAACAAATTAACATCTTTACTCTAATATAAAATTATCGGCCGGTTCAATCAAGCACACGCTAACATTAAGAGAATGAAGGAGTGGAATACTTACCTAAATTAAACTATGGTGACAAATTGACAATTATTGTGTCCTTGCAATTAGACTCACACTCTTAGATTGTGCATCAATGCAATAAAATATCCAATTTGTATTAGATTGTTGCTTTCCCTATAATCAATGTAAGAGACCCATACAAAGGCTTGGAATCAGCGGTGAAGCTTCTTAGGATGAAATACAAGCAGCAAAAAACTTTTTGATTAACAAATATGTAGGACACAAGTCCAGTGTCGATGCTATAGAATCAACACATGACAAGATAATTATGCAGAAGTTTCATGAAAGGAGGAGACCAGAAGTTAACGTCAAGAAAAAAATGAGGGATGTAACTTAATCACAGGTTGTGTTGGCTGTCACAAGTATATTTCAAACTCCTTCCACCAACTCTGTCATAAAGACGGCTGCCGTTTTATAGTACTTGCTGCTTAGCATACTCTTTCCGACAAAGGATAGACTGACTCTGCAGGTGTTAATATCTTTTTTGACAACCATATATGAAGTCTGAAGATCAAACTCCGAGCTCTGCTATATGGGTATGCATACTGATAGTTCTTTTACTACTAAGATCGTATAATACTGCTCTATGGATCTTTGTTTTTGTTTTGTTGGATAACGCTAGGCTTTACTCACTCAGGATTGATTCCACCTGTACTTCGAGGTTACGGTCCAAGGAGTTTGGAAGTCACAACTTCACTTTTAACTTATCTGCTTCTTTGGGTTTCTTCTACTTATCTGAAGTGATTGCAGTACCCTTGGCATCATATTTTCTGTGACGTAAGTGGGTCAGAAGCGGATGTTTATGGATGTTCTCGCATCTCTCTTATTATTGCAGCGAGCATTCACGTTTTGTTTGTTTCTCTATCATTTTTATGACTTTCTCGGAGCACATGCTCTGCCAGTCAATGTGTTCAATACGTGTGATAGTACTCAACTTTTCATTCCCGGATGCAAACGTTCTCGCTGGAAATAAAATCCAGGATGGTAAGTTAGGTTACAACTCTTAGTTTAACACTTTAACCCTCCCTTATCTCGATCGAGCTTATAACGCACATCTCCCCCCCTCCCCTCCTCCCTCCCCCTCTTTAGACTAATGTAAGGATGAGTACTGAACCAACGAAGATAGATTTTTGCTACATGAACAAAACCATGCATGATCTTTGGGCGCTTTTTGTCACTCTACTCTCTAAACCAATAAGTGGAGTCTCCCCTCTCCCTCTACCTTTTCCTTATAAGGCCTAAAAAACTTACCTATCAATTTCAGAAGGCATGTCAAAGTTTATGATACAATTCACTTTCTTCAAAAAATCCAACCACCAATAAATTCCATAATGGACGGGTGCTTTAGGATGTGTTATGTATGTAATGGTTTACTAACCTTTGTATACTATGTAATAAATTTGTTTGTTAACAACGTGCAAAGCACGTACATCTTGCTAGTCTAAATAATAACTTTAAGAAGTATACAGTACCTTAGCGCCTAACAGTCTAAAATGGGTTTCATCCCTGCAATAAGGATTAAGTAGCCCACCCTCCTACAAAACAGAGTTAATTTAATGATAACAATAAAATATAAAAATTAATGTCTCAAGTATTATATAATTTATTAATACTTTTTTTAATTAAGACCCTCCCCCATGATTTATTAAATTATCTTAGGCATCTTTTATATTTCCTAAAGGACCATTTCCCATTTCTGCACTTTGAACTCGTGAAATACCAATATCATGTAAATTCACATAACCAAGGTTTGCATCACATCTCTTAGTGAGGCAAATGACCTTTAGTTCCTCCTCTAAAAGATGGAACCTTGCCATAAATTTTAATCCCGCATTTACGTCACATCTCATAAAGATGGAATAATGCGTCATAAAATATCATATGAATCCACATATCCAAGGTTTACGTCACATCTCTTAGTAAGGCAAAAGACATTTAGTTCCTCCCCTAAAAGATGGAACCTTGTTATAAATTTAAATCTCACATTTACGTCACATCTCACAATGATGGAATGCGTCATAAAACATATCCAAACCCGCATTTACGTCACATCTCACAAGAATGGAATGCGTCAAAACATCAAATATATCCAACCCGCATTCACGTCACATCTCCTAGAGATGGAATGCGTAATCATCATATCATAAGTATGGGAAATGTCCATCTTATTCTAATATTGTCATAATTTTTCTAATGATTTCACATTCATATAATATATGTGTTATACAAAACAAAATAAATTTCCACGAACAACAATACTTTCCAGGCAATATTTCTTATAACATACTCCCAAGAGTGACAGTTTGCACAAACTCAATCAATTACCATGCTTATATTCAAATAAACCAAGGTTACACTTTTTATGTAAATATATTAATTTCAGGCAGTAGCAAATCATGCACAATGATCATAAACAACAATCCATTAAATAGATTAACCATTTTCCATTCATTCACAACTTTATCCAAAATTAATAGTCTCGTATTTCAATGCCTCGACTGACATCCCACCGTCAGATGGCCCTACAATATTAATGGGTATGATTACTGTGTGTTGTAAATATGCAGATCAAATTTGAGGAAGATCTATATGTGGTCATCATTCATCTATGCCTAAATGTATGACTGCGCAGTGCAGTTTTCTGGCGTAGTATACTCTACGACTAGTCATGCTTATGCGTGCCTCGACAGAAACGCCACCGTTGGATCTGTCTAATATTTATATATGTCAGATTTCAATGTATCAGGTAACTAAGGATTAAATTTGAAAAACATCGAGTAAAGGAAGATCGCCATCTAAACAGAATTAAAAGACTGCGCAGACAAGTTTTCTAAAATGATGTTTACTATTAACTGTTCATCTTCTTCACAAAACTCTATATAGTTCATTAATGGCTTTATACTCCCAATATACAATCCATATGATCACACATAACAAACAAAATATCCTATTTCTATGGAAACAAATATATATATATATATATATTAAATCTATAAGATGTAAATAACTATGAATATCAATAGTGCGGTGGCCCAATACTTTGCATTCCTCTTTTCTCTTTTTTTTCTTCTCTTTTATTTTCTTCTTCTTCTTCAGTAGGGGTTTTCTTTTGTTTTGAAAACGTGGGAGAGAAAGAAAAAGTTAGCTACGTGAGTTATCCTTCATAACTATCCCACATTTCTCTCCTAGTTTTGCTAAACCAAGATTTTTATTTTCTATATTTTCAAAATTTCCAAAAAATTATATCAATAAATAATAATACCACAATTAATTAGATAAATAAAAACGGGGTTTTACATCTTACCTCAATACAAATAGCAAACACGTCCGTAAACGCTATAAAATAATAAAGACCAACATTGCACAAACAAATTATACTCTAAGATTACCCATACCTATAACTTGTCAAGCATATAACAACCTATAGCATCTCTGGGAAGATCTTGTGCATTAGAAAAAATCTCATGACATCATGACAATCCGTACTAGTTGCAAACCTAGCTAAAGCATCTGCGACGCAGTTGCCCTCTCTGAAGACATGAATAAATGAAGCATTCAAAAAACTCACCAATTGAAGAACCGCTAACCATGATTTTCTTAGAAAACAAGGGGGGCCTTTCCCTCCATAGAACCAACCCAAAATTATTTGAGAATCTACCTCACTCCACTATTAGTAGTCTAAAGTTTCGTTGTAGACAAATCTTCAAACCCTCCAACACAGCAAAAATCTTAGCCTTTGTATTAGAACCATGTCCAAAAGAAAAACCAAAAGCTTCACAAAATAAACCAATATGATCCCTTATTATTCCCCCTCCACATCTACCAAGATTATTGTCATGAGATGACCTATCAGAATTGAGTTAAAAAAACTAATCGGTGGTTTTTCCCAAGTAATAAGAGTAGGACATTTACCCTCACCAATCTATCTTCCACCCCCCAAAGCTTGCAAAGTAATTTTTTCAGTAAAAGAAGAAGGTGTTTCATGATCAGAAAAATAAGAGAGTTTTCTCAACCAGTTGCAAGTTTTCTTAATCACCATCGGACAAGAAATAGGAACATTCTCATACTTCTTATTGTTGCGAGCCAACCATATTTCCCAAACAATTAGAGGAGGTGTTCTCTTCTTTAAGAAACAACTCAAAGAAGTTTTTTTGCAGTGCCCATATATACCATTGAGACATAGCTTCTTTCACAGCAACAACTCCGCTAAGATTAACTCCAAACACAAATGCAAAATAATTCCAAACCCTAGATCACTAGTTAAAAATAAATAATCAAACCCTTCTTAGCATGCATTTAAGCAACAATAAGACTTTGAAACCAATGGAATATGTATAGATTGTATTACTTCATCTACTTGCACCACTTCTTTCCAAAGTTTCCAAGCAAACACACTAATTTTTGTCAACCATATAAACTTGAAAATGCTTGATTATTGTATGCTTGACTTCTGAATGCTATTCCATGCTGATTTCGTAGTGAAAATTCCATCAAGTGATAGAGACCAAGTTCTAACATCTTGTTCGTTAGAAAGAACATAATACAACAATTCTATTTGTTTTTTCAAACCCTCCGAAATAGGAATATACAATAAACCCCAGTACCATCTTCCTCCAATGCAAACATCTCTAATAAGAATATTTTGGTTTGTATTAATATATATCCTCCATCTCCTTAATGGTACTCGAACCAACCCATTTTGTTGACAAAAAATCTGCCACTTCACCTCTACCAACAAACCAAGAAGAGTGTTGCTCCACAATATCTATCATAAACAATACTTGTTTCCAAAATTTAGAAGCAAAATATGGATTTGATCAAGGAAAGTTATCTATAAAATACTTCTCTCTGAAGTACTTGATTGGCCCATATAGAGTCCTTGGTGAGAACATTCCATGTTTTCTTCATGAAGAACACCTTTTTAACATCATCTAATGATCTCAAACCCAAACCCCCTTTAGTAGTAGGAACAACTAAAGATCCCACGCCACCCACTTGCGTTTATTTTTTCCTTCGCTTTCTCCCCAAAGAAACTCAACAAATTTTTTTTCAGCCTTTGCAAAACAACTTTCGGAACCACCAAAGACGAGATAAGGGTGAATTAGCATTGATTGTATACATGTCTAATTAAAATTAGACGTCTACCTTGAGACAACTGTTTATGCTTCCAGCCTGCTAATTTCTTCTGAACTCGCTCAATGAGCTTGTCAAAGTAACAAATCTTAAGCTTACCATATGAAATCGGCACTCCAAGATACGTAAAAGGCAGGTTACATATCGGGATTCCATAAGCAGAATTTATAATAGCTAAACAACCACTTTTGTTTTTACTAAGCAACTGGCTAGAGCACTTCTCATACTCCCCCATGAATTGCATCAAACTATCAACCGAAGACTTTGAGCCATTTACAAATACAACAAGATCATATGCATATAGTAAGTGAGTGATTCCAGTGCATCCTCTTCTAGTTTGGAACCACCCAATTTTTCCAGACCCGAAAAAATCATTGATGAAGTTAGGATAATACAATAGATATTTAAGGATGAAGTTAGCCACTATTTCTATATTGAACAAGTAAGGTTTTATATGGCTTGGTTGAAATTCCATCATAGTTTGAGCTCATTGGCTAAAATATTTTATACTGTTTAATATATTTCAAGGTCTAAATCTGTAGTGTTTTACTGTTACGCTCTTTTTGTCACCTTGTACTACTCTAAATGGATCAATGCCTAGACCATTATAAATATCTTTCCGAGCTAGTTGTTTTGATATAAAATGGGCCTCAATCAAAGCTCTGAGTCCAAAGATATGCCCGTTTGAAGTTCTGTTGACTTTTCAGCAGTTTTCCATCCGAGTTGACTTTCACTTGACTCCTTTGACTTAGGGTTTTTTAGGGCATTTTCTTTATAAATCTTAGCCTTTATCCATGATTTTCACCTAACAATCAATTTAGCTTCTTTTTACGCATAATTAACATCATTTCCTTATTTATTCAACTCCAAAACCTGAAATACTAAAAAACAAATAAATAGTGATAAACTCACATTATTAATAACATAATTGGCCTAAATAAAATGTTATTAAAAGATTTAAACTACAAGTTTTTGTACTTATCAATAAGAAACACTAGTAGTTGTTCCAACTTCCAAGTTTAATGAAAGTTTGGAAATGAGGAATACCCTATAGAAAGATTAGCAGGAAATTGGAAATCTAAATAACTATCAATTTCCAGAATTCCAAATGAACAAAAAAGCTCAAAAAACATGTGAATCTAGCAATCACTCAAAAGCACTTAAATGTAAAATCCAAAACTAAACGTCTGCTGGTGAATATTGAATGGTTTGAAATCTATGTTACTGAAACTTCCACCAAATGACAAAATCTAGCGTTAGCAATAATATTGAACTTTAGCTCATGGTAAATTTCAAACTCATCGAGCGTGCCCAAAAGGCTAGTATGTATAGTTATGGTTGTTGAGCAAGTTTTCAAAAGAGCCAGTGCGTATGCACGGACCTACTTTCTAATATATATATATTAAAGCTCCCACAAGGGGTATTTTTCGAGCTCTATTAAAATTCCACCTCATCTCCTATTAAAATAGAAATTTTTCTCCTATTTGAAAAACGGAAATCTTGTTTTACAACGGGAATTCCTCTCCTACTATAACAGGAATTATTCTCCTATTAAAACAAAGTCTATCACTTCTAATTAAAGCGGGAATCATTCTCCTATTAAAACAGAATCCCTCTCCCAATTAAAAAAATAAGTTTTTAAAACTTAATTAAAACTTTATTAAAAACAATTTGTTAGAAAATTAAAACGGGTTAGCGACTAAAATGGTAGTCCCAATTTTCTGAAAAAAATCTAAATGTTTTCAAAAGAGTCGGTGTGTATGCACGGGCCTACAAGCTAGTTAATATTAAAGCTCCCACAAGGAGTATTTTTCTAGCTCTCTTAAAATTCCACGTCATAAACTCCTATTAAAATGGGAATTCCTTTCCTATTGAAAAGACAAATTCTAACACTTCTAATTAAAATGGAAATCCTTCTTTTATTATAATGGGAATTTCTCCCCTATTGAAAAAGAAACATCTATCACTTCTAATAATTAAAACGATAATTTTTTTCCAATTAAAAATGGGATCCCTCCCCCAATTAAAAAATGGGTTTTTAAAACTTTATTAAAAAAATTTGTTGAGAAACTAAAACATATTTTTAACACTTGATTAAAACAATTTGTTAGGAAATTAAAATGGATTAGCAACGAAAACAGAAATCATGATTTGTTAGAAAATTTCTATAATTACTTGGTATTTTATCTAAGGGTAATTCGGTCATTTTATATGTTAGTTCGGGGTTACTATAGAATATTTTGTAGATTGATCTAGGTGACGGGTGTTGGTATCTAATTTTGTAAGTAATCTAGTAATTACAGTTTTAGGTAGGGGTGTTTGACACGGTAATTTCCAAAATTCATGCGAATTTATTGTTTGTAACTATTAATTGAACCCGGCTAATTACGTACTAATTGACGGGTTTAACGTGTATCATTGGCAGGGTGTTAACGTTTATTATTAGGGGGGGCTTTTCTATTATATTGGGTTGCTACACCTTTTAATTTATTGGGCCACTTCTTAAGTGTGGTTCCATATTGGGAAGTGTGGTTCCATATCGAGCTGTTATATTATTTGGGCATGTTCTATTAAACCAAGTTTGAGTTTGTTTTTATTGGGCCTCTTTTATAATTGTTAGTGGGCCTGTTAAATTATTAGACCTGCTATTATATTGGACCTATTAGATTATTGGGTATGTTTTATATGTTTGGGGCCGTATTATTAGATAGCCACGCATAGCTTATGGGGGATAAGGATGAGAAGGGGAAACACTTCCTGCTTCGGGAAAAGAGGATGCGTTGGTCACCTCTTATTGAAGATTTTGGGGATGACTCTCTCTGTCGCTCTCTGGAATAGGGGATCTTTTGGGGAAAACAGAGAAAAAGAAAATGGACGCCTCACCTTTAAAACAAATTTTTTTACCCATTACCACTTTATAGCTCAACTATCAAAATCAACACTAGCTACTAAGAGAAGGGACGTCCAGTAGTAATTAAAGGGTTGATTGTTTCTTGGTTTCACATGGGTAATTAAGTGATTAAGGACAAAGGAGGGAGAACCATTCCACTACATCCGGAATTTTTCCAGCTCCTGACGTTGGGTATCATTTAACTTCCCTTCTATCTATTTGATTATATTTTCATATGCAAATCATGACATCATATCTTTTACTTTTTGTCACAGCCCGAATTTCTAAACAATAACAAAGTGAATATTTGAAATATAAATATCTCAAACATCACTAGGTTCACTTGTTTAAAAACCCAGACTATGACGGAGGATACTACACATACAAACCCTAATAGCCATGTCCTAAAAGAAACAACTTAAAATAACATAATCCCGATAATTATCCGCAACTTCTTTATTAAGATAACATCCTTCCAAATAAAATATCAAACAAACTCTCAGAATAAAATTCCTCACTACCATGTTCTCATGCCATGAAAAAGATAAACTACGTTATTACATTCTCCCAATAAAGAATCAGACCTAAACGAAAACTAACGGACTGCTCCAAGCACGAATCCAATCACACGCCGCGGTTCCACTGCCTTCCACCTATGTTCCCAAGAACACACCCACGTTAAGCCAAACAAAAGCAAACATGGGTCAAAAAATTGAATTTGCTGGTATGAGTAGACTAAATACATATAAACATTTCAAACTTTACTTAGCCAACTAACACTTTAAATCTATCATAACCTAATCATTCTCAGCTTGGAAGACAGATAGTTCCGTCATCTCAACCGGCATAGTTTCTTCCCAAGCAAAACTTTCATTTTATTAACTTTCATTTTATTAACTCATTCTAATAACTCCTTTTAATATCTAAATAATTGAATTACACTTACCGATGTCCGCCGCTATATAAGGATAGGACCGCGTCCCTGCACAAAATATTATTAAGTCCTACCCTCCTGCAAAAGAAAGTTAGAACTTGTATATATAACATATGTAGATATTCTATATGTATTCAAAGGTAAACTCAAGCACACTCCTATAAACAAATCAATTTCTCTTGTCAATTACTCAATTACTTTTCTTATACACCCACCCTTTAGTACCTACTCCACGATTTGCACTCCACACATTTGCCAAATCACACATTCCTGTGTGCCTCTCTCCCCAATCGAATACCACAACATCATAGCCATCTCTCGGCTTTCATACACATATTTCACGTCTGCCTCTTTGGGCACAAAAACTCGTGTCATTCATGGCACATTCAATGAATATCTTAGGTCATTCCCGCCACATTCAAGGAATACCTATCATATCACTAACGGGTCATTCATGGCATATTCAATGAATGCCCCGGTCATTCCCTGCCACATTCAAGGAATACCCAATCCTACATTCTCGTTACACTCAAGGAATACAACTAACCCGCAAAGGCTAATACCTTAGTTCCTCTTTAGGGCCAATCCACCTAAATCCGGTCATTCATGGCACATTCAATGAATACCCGGGTCATTCATGGCACATTCAATGAATACCCTTATATAATACTAACGGGCCATTTATGGCACATTCAATAAATGCCCACCTAACATATGACTTCATCAGTCATAAATTCAATTCCAAAACTTGAGGCGTGGAGAGTTCTAAAAGGGTGCGGTAAGTTTTGTTTACGATTTATTGTACTTTATTGCATAGATTATTTCGAGAAACGTAGGAATATCTTGATTCAATTATTTTTGGTTTACGCTATTATTTATTTCATGAATGTATAAGTGTCATAACGTTGTGTATCGCAAAAGATCGAAAAATCACAAAGCAAGAAATACACGTACACAAGTATATTTATAAAGGTCCTAGCCTAAGTCAAACATGCTAATAGTCCTAGACTTATCCTAATAGACCGAATCATAATTTTTTTTAAAAGTCAAATTTTGGGTCAACTGGTCAAAGTCAACCCTGGTCAAAGTCAACAGTCAATAAATAACATTAGTCAACCCGGCCTAAACTCCAAAAACCCAAAAGCCCAAATCCTAAGGCCCATAGTCTAATCTTAAAAGTCAAATTTTTAAAATCAAAAACTAAAAAGATATTAGCCCACGATTTTGGCCCAAGCCCAAAATCGTTTTTGCTACTGTTCATCTCCTTCACTCCTTCATTCTCCAGCCACCACCGACCACCACAACGGCCACCACCGGCCATCCATGACAGAAAAACCAGCGGTTTTGATCCTCACAAAAACCCCCACCTACCTATACCATCAAATCATGATTCTGTTATACTGAAGAAAATTCGAACGACGCCATTAAAGGTTTATCCAAGCTTCAATCACCCTCTCTCCAGCCCCCACTCCACCGCAACACATCCACCACAACCCAACAACACTTTCCCAACAAAAACCCAAACAACAACACCAATTCAAACAAGAAAACGCAGATCGGTTTGATTAGGTTTGGTCGCCATTGAAGCTCCTCCGGAGCTTCAGCAGCCCACCTCGCGACACCAACACTCATCTATCACCAACACATCCTAACAGTTCCCCTCACAACCACAATAGTCCAGCTCACAAAAAAAACATATAATCATAATGATTTCTTGATTTAACTTAAGCCGCCATTGATGCTATGTTCCGAGTTCCGGCAGATTCAATTTAGAGTTTAGTTATTAACCAATTCCCTATGCTAACATATATCCAAATTCCATAGCTACACAAGAGGAGAGAAAGATAGAATAGCGGCAGAAAAACGAAACTATATCAAAACACAGTATAAACACTGCCCCTTTTTTTTGTATCTAACAAATAACGAGAAATTTATATAAAAAACGAAAAGTATCTACTCACTGTTATAAACCGAACAGCCCGAACAGCTCCCCGAAATCGAAACCCCGAAAGCCCGACGTCTACTGTCACGCAAAAGATAATCTTCCTCGTTCAAAACTTTTTCAGTAAAACTTTCCCCTTTTTTTTTTATAAACCCTCACTGTGTTTTTTTACTAAAACTCTCGTTTTGTTTTTCCCTAAAAACTCTACGTGAGAAACCCCTATTTTCTAGTTTTTAAAACCTCCCCGAAAAACAAGGGTTTTAAACCTATCTACTTACTTACGGGCTTTTATCCAAAAACTACTGGATATTTATCTCTGTTATTTATTTACATTATTATTATTATTAATAATATTAATATTATTATAGGAAAAGCCAATAAAAGACGGGGTGTTATACTTTTGGTCATTTTTTTTACTAGTAGAATTCATGATGTAATTTGCTGATCTTTGGATCACACTAAATGCCTTGTAAACATTTACCCTTTTTGTGTGTTAAATGGTCATTTCTATGCAAAGTTATCATATATTCACAAGCCAAGCCACGCGTAATTTATTGTTTATTTTTCTCGCGTAATTATATTTTGGCTAGTTTAAATAAAAATAAGTTAATATTCTTTTATTGGTATTGAGAGTTGTTTGTTTGATTGAGTATTTGGGAAACCTTGAAAGATTAGAAAGTGACGTACATATACACTGATTCAAGGTTGAGAATCGGTTAGTGGATGTTATATGATTAGAATTGGAGTGAGGAGCCCATACCGCCTTCCTCATCGGAATGGCTTAATCCAATCCCATAGATCATGTCACAGCCCGAATTTCTAAACAATTAAAAAAATGAATATTTGAAATATAAATATCTCAAACATCACTTGGTTCAATTGTCTAAAAACCCAGGCTATGATGGGGTGGATACAACACATGTCAAAACCTAAAACCCACATCATAAAAGAATCTTAACAACAAAAATAATCTCCAAAATTCTCTTTATTTCTTTAAAAAAAAAATCTATCTTCCGTCCAAATAAACATCAAACCACTCTAAGAATAACAGGTCTTCAACATCGTATTTTCATGTCATATGAAAATGTAAACTACGTTATTACATCCTTCCAATAAGAATCAGACCTAAAAGAAAACTAACGGACTGCTCCAGGCAAGAATCCCAAATCAAACGCCATGGTTCCACTGCCTTCCACCTATGTTCCCAAGAACACACCCACGTTGCCAAAACAAAGCAAACATGGGTCAGCAAAATGGAATTTGCTGGTATGAGTAGACTAATCACATATAACATTATCATACTTTAATTATCCAAACAATCACGTTATATCTTCCCATAACTTAATCATTCTCAGCTTGGAAGACAAGTAGTTCCGTCATTTCAACCGGCATAGTTTCTTCCCAAGCAAAACTTCCATTTTATTAACTCATTCTAATAACTCGTTTTAATATCCAAACCATTGAATTAAAACTTACCGATATCCACTGCTGTATAAGGATAGGACCGCGTCCCTGCACAAAATGTTATTAAGTCCTACCCTCCTGCAAAAGAAAGTTAGAACTTCTATATAACATATGTAGATATTATATTAGGTATTCAAAAGTAAACCCAAATACTCGCATAATCAAAGAATACAACTAACCCGCTAGGCGAATACCTTAGTTCCTCTCTAGGGTCAAACAAAACAATTCATGGCACATTCAATGAATGACACATTCATGGCACATTCAATCAATACCCATATATAACGCTAACGGGCCATTTATGACACATTCAATAAATGCCCACCTAACATATGACATCAACAGTCATAAAACTAAATTCCAAAACTTGAGGCGTGGAGAGTTCTAAAAGAGTGCGGTAAATTGTTTACGCATTATTGCACTTTATTACATATATTATTTCAGAGAACGAAGGAATATCTTGATTTATGTATTTTTGGTTACGCGTTATTAATATACCAATGTCTAAGTGTCATAGCGTTGTATAACATAAAAATTGAAATATCACATAGTAGTTAATACACATACACACGTATATTTAAAGGTCTTAGCCTAAAGCCAAGCATGCTCATAGCCCTAGACCTATCCTAATAGCCCAAATCATAATCCGAGTTAAAATGTCAAAATTGGGTTAACTGGTCAAAGTCAACCATAGTCAAAAGTCAACTCTGGTCAAAGTCAAAGTCAACCTACCAAGGGTCAACAGCAGTCAACCAACCCCAAACTCCTCTAACCCAAAAGCCCAAAGTCAAAGGCCCAAAGTCTAATACAAAAATCCAAATTTGAAAATCTAAACTAAAGCCCATAACTGAGTTCGGCCCAAGCCCAACTACAAACCAAAAACGCACTGTTCATCTCCTTCCTCCCTCACAGCCTCCACCACCACCAAAACGCGCCGGCCACCACCATCTCCCTTCTCCCTCATATCGGTTTGACTTCTTTTGAAAAACCAAACCACTTTAATAAACGCCAAAACCTCAACTCTTGAATTTAACATCTCGCCCAAAACTAGATCTGAGACAGAATTCCCGCCACCATTAATGCCATTTCCAAGCTTTTCTTAAGCTTTAATAGCACCTATTAACAGCACCCATCCCAATCACAGTTTGATAATTCAATAGCATACACCACACAACAACAAAAAGCGTTCGAATAGTTTCTTCGAGGATGGGCGTGCGCCCATTAATGGTCGCTTGGAGCTTTCCACGGCTCACTCAAACCTCCCCACAAATCTACACTCAATCCTCGCGACAAATCAATTCAAGATACAACCCAAAACAACTACCATACAAATTCAATACCACAATAAAAGAGTTCAAACGAAATCCTAGATCGATTTCTGGCTGTTGGGCATACTTCTATTAATGAAGACACAAAAACTTACCAATACCATTTCATAGTCTCGCAAATCAATATGATTAACATGTTTATCAATTCGACAGAAAACAACAACGGAAGAATATACAGAACAAAAATACTAAGTGGAAAACTAAGTTTTTCTTCGTACCATAAAACTGTAAAACTCAAGGTGAGGTGAAATAGAAAAAAAATATGACTACTCACAGTTATAAACCGAACAGCTTTCCTTAAGCAGAAAACCCCCAAAGATCAAAGTCGACCATCATCATGGCTTAAACCGGACGATCTTTCTTGTTCAAACCTCCCTTTTTTTTCTCTCAGTAAAACTCTCCTTTTTTTTTTCTCAAACTCTCGTTTTGTTTTTCCCTAAAAACTCTACGTGAGAAACCCCTATTTTCTAGTTTTTATTTAACTTCTCAAAAAAATAAGGATAACTCTTATCTAGTTATTTACGGGCTTTTATCCATAACTACTAGATATCCTATCTCTATTTTATCTATTACATTATTATTATTATTATTATTATTATCTTTATTATTATTAGGAAAAATAAAATAAAAGACGGGGTGTTATAGATCATTACCCCAATAGGAGAACTAAGATTGGCTTGATCCCTTTATGGGTACATAGGCAGCCACCCAGCTCAGCCGCTTCCATAGGAAAACCCCCACCCCTTGTAGTAAGGAAATCGGTTGCTCAAGTTATTTTATTATATTACTGGTTAATTCTAGTACAATTTAAGTACATACATGTTAAGCATGAGATAAATATTTTGATTATTGATTAATATTGAATACTAACATTTTTCTTGAGATTATGTTAATCGATGCACGTACGAGGATTTAATAAGAAAACGGTAAGTTTTATTAAGCAACTAAAGGTACGTGTTAACCTTGTCTTTTGTATTTAATTTCATTTCAAGTTGATTATTATATCTTGACTACGTATCCAACGTTGAGTGTTGGAGTATTTTCACAGGGATGAACAGGTGCTCCCATAAGACAAGAAAAGGCGTACGTGCAAGTTAAGAATCTGCAGGTGCCGACTAGCAAAGTCGGTGTAAAATCTTTGGGTGATGATACCAAAGGTCTGGGGCTCGAACCCCGCTAGCATCAAAGAGTTACTGATCTCATTTAAAACAAGCTTGCCAATAAAAAAAATAAAATAAAAACAATTTAACGTGAATGAAGCACACTCTGATTGATACAATGGTTACTTTACCTATTCATTTTATTTTCAAATTGATTCATTTTAAGTTGTTTTGTAATAATTTAGTTATAATGTGATTGTTTTTAATTATGAATCCATATTAGAGTGCATCAATTAATTAGAAATTATAAAGTTAATTAGTGTCCCAAGTGTGAAAGACCAATCTAGGGTAAAACATCGGTTTCGGGGTGCTACAACTACTTGATTTAACTGGCATTTGTTGAAATGGTTAAGTAGCTGATTCCACGATTCAATATATCTTTTAGTAGTTGTGTTTACGGCTAAGATTTTATTATATTAAATGGAAGCATATTATTTGATTTTCAGGTTATGACATGTTTTAAATTTATGAAATGTTGGAAATATAGAGGAATTTTGCCGATTTTTTTTTAGAGTGCGATGTTCAGAGGTTGTTTTATATTTTAGTTCTAGTTTGGACTCGTGTGAGTCAACCCCGCTCACGTCTTGGTTTTTTAGATTGTTGAATATTTGGATCAAACTCTTTTATCTGAATATTCAATTGTCTGAAAAATTAGGGCGCTACAATTTCTATATATATAGTTATGATTGTTGAACAAGTTTTTAAAAGAGTCGGTATGCATGGGTCTACTTTATATTATTAATATTAAAGCTCCTACAAATGATATTTTTCTAGCTCTCTTAAAATTTCACGTCATCAACTCCTATTAAAAGATAAATTCCTCTCCTATTGAAAAAAGAAATTATATCACTTGTAATTAAAACGAAATCATTCTCCTATTATAATGAGAATTTCTCTCCTATTGAAAATGAAAAATCTACCACTTCTAATTAAAATGGGAATATTTCTCCTATTAAAAACGGGAATCACACTTCTAAATTAAAACGGATCCCTCTCCCAATTAAAAAATGGGTTTTTAAAACTTAATTAAAATAATTTGTTGAGAAATTAAAACGGGTTTTTAAGACTTGATTAAAACAATTTGTTATGAAATTAAAATGGGTTAGCGACAAAAATAGGAATAATCATGATTTGTTAGAAAATTTCTATATGTATAGTTATGATTGGTGAGTAAGTTTTTAAAAGAGTCAGTGTGTATGCACGGGTCTACTTTCTAGTCTTAATATTAAAGCTCGCACAAAGAGTATTTTTCGAGCTCTATTAAAATTCCATGTTATATCCTATTAAAACGGAAATTCCTCCCCTATTAAAAAAAGAAATTATAGTCACTTCTAATTAAAATGGAAATCCTTCTTCTATTAAAATGGGAATTCCTCTCCTATTGAAAAGGAAAAATCTAGCATATATAATTAAACGAGAATATTTCTCCTATTAAAATGGGAATCACACTTTTAAATTAAATCAACTATTAAAACGGGATTCCTCTCCTAATTAAAAAACGGATTTTTAAAACTTAATTAAAACATTTTGTTAGTAAATTAAAACGGGTTAGTGACGAAAACAGGAATCACAATTTGTTAGAAGGTGCACTTTCTAGTCTTTATTATTATCATTATTATTATTATAAAAAATAGATGAAAAAAAATAAATTAAATAAAATTTGTTGAGTTACCCAAAATATTGCATAATGTTATGGACACAATGTGATGGACTGCAGGGTGTAGGGTCGCCCCTGGGCCTATGTTGTCTAAGCATATGTATAGGGCCCCAAATATAAACTGAAATTAAAGCCCCATTCTACGTAAAACAACCCACTATAATGACTAAAAACCCAACAAACATCCATTGCTAAAGCCCTTTCAGAGTTTCAATAACAAATAGGCCTATTTTTAGAGAAATTGAATAGGGCCGAAGGAAAGTCAAGGTTGTCCTTGTGCAGGCGCTAATGAATTTGATATTATAAGGAGATAGGGTTTGCTATTTAAAAGAGACTAGCGGCATAAAATATATTGCGCTTTCCGCTCTTCTCTGTAAAATATATATATATATATATATCAATAAAAAATTATATGGAATGGGGTATGCTACCAGTCTACCAAGCTGTTTTAAGTATAGTTAAAAAAAATTAATGTGCTTAAACAATATTACGAAAATTGGAGTGATAAAAATATGTACTTAAGTTTACACCTCCTACCTACCCTCCACATTTGAGCCACTAGGGTTTTACACTGTCACCTAGTGGTCACCTGAGAAAGTTTACGAATTCGATTTTTAAGTACATGATCATAAAACAAGAAGTATTTTCGCATTAAAACAATTCTAGAGGTTGCGGTTTTTTAGAAATTACTCACAAAACCAAATCCCACGTTTTAATAACCTACATACCCAATGTTTTAATTAAAATCAGGGCCCAAAATATCGCCGAGATATCCGATATCTCGCCGATATATCTCGGTAAATTGGTACACCGATATCGATTTTTCCGAGATATATCCACCGAATATTGAACCCCTTTTTTTCGAGATATATCGAATTTCCGATATGAAAGTTTATATCGCCGAGATAATCGATATTTCCATATCGGTTGACTTTTGACCAATTGTTAATAATTTAATATTGAAATTTCCGAAATATCCTATATATCCGGGATATATCGGCGAGAGATCCGAGATATCCGAGATATATCGGGGTGAGATATCCGATATTTTAGAAACTTTAGAAACCAAAAGAAACATGTTAATATCCGATATATCCGATATATCTCGAATAACAAATATATTAACCGATATCGAAATTTTGGGCCTTGATTAAAATAACCCTCCGACAAAATAAGTTGGCCCAACCATTTTTTATTTTTTGAAAATCCCCCTTCTCTATAAAAAAAACAAAAGATAAAGTAGAGTTCGGCGAGTTCTCTCTTTGAGAAAATAAGTTCTCTTCAAGACAAAGCAAAAGTAGCGCTATTTTTGCTTCTTGTATTCATAGCTTTCGTGTGAGCTTCCAAAGCTAAAGGTTCAGAGTTCAAACCAACTGATTAGTAATGAGTGTAGATTATCAGATTATCTACATGCAATCCTAGGCTTATTTATTCTCGCACTTCATTTTAATGGTGCTCGTGTTGCTAAGTCAGTCGATCAGTATGTGAATTGGGAGAAACAATAATTCACCATTACTTTTAAAATTGTTTAGACAAATTCTTTTGTACATTGAGTAGGATTTGGGAATGCAGGTGGTGTGATCGTAATCATTCAATTATTAATTCTTATGAGACCACAAACTTGATTCTACCAAATTATGTTCCAACTCGTTACTTCAGAATTTAGAAGCGGAAGCAATCAGGTTGAATTCTTTACATTGGCTGTATGCCTGTATCAACATCAATTTTACCAATTAAAAGTATTTACATTCAATTCGTCATTAGTACCAAAAAAAATTAAAATCTTAGAACTTCATGGAGAACTTTTATTCTGAGAAGTAAACTTTCCTCGAAATTAAATAGGAGCCTTATTTTTTCTTCTCAGTTTTATTTGGCGGTTATTTCAAAAATCAAAATGACTAGGCCAAGCCCAACCCAAGTCAACAGTCAAAATTAGTCCACTCAATTCCCACCTCCTTCAAATAAACCCACCACAAATCCAAGATAGCAAAAAAAAAATCCACTTCCATTTTTATCATAATCAATAAAAATGGTGGCGCTTCCATTTCCAACACTAACAGTTTCCACTACAAAGCCAAATCTTCTTCCTCAAACCATAAAGTCCAAACCATCTTCTTCATTTTCCTTCAAACCCATTTCTTCTCTAACTCCAACGTCCTCAAATGCACCATCAAATTCTGGTAATAAAATGAAGTTTAATGAGTTTGGCATTGGGCTACTAGCTGCTTCTTTAGTGTTTGTTATGCCTTTAGAAGCAAATGCAACTAGAATTGAGTATTATGCAACTGTTAGTGAAAAGTCTTGTGAACTTAACTTTGTTAAAACTGGACTTGGCTATTGTGATGTTGGCGTTGGTACTGGTAAAGAAGCTACTCGTGGTGAACTAATTAATGTGAGTTTCAATTTTAACACTGACTCATTTTTTTTGTTCTTTGTAATGCACAAGGCCGCAGAGCGACTTTGGTTCACTATATTAGTAGCATTTATATAAAGTTTATTTATTTATCTTCATGATATGCAGGTTCACTACACTGCAAGGTTTGCGGATGGCACGGTCTTTGACAGCAGTTATAAACGAGGAAGACCGCTCACTATGCGCATTGGTGTTGGCAAGGTATTATGAATTGTTTCTACTTGCGAAGTTGGTTTATTGTCCGTCCTTTCTGTAAATAATACTTATTTATCTATTGATGTCATTAAAAAGAAAGAGTCCTCATTATTAGTTTATTATATTATTACATATTTACATCACAATGGTGATTGTTAGATGATGAAAAAATAAATATGTTAATTATGTGTGTATATCGCATCTAGTCATGCGGAAAACAACATGGAGAGTAGCCAGACTGCCAAAGTATATGAACTTATTGCAGACCCTTTTGAAAACGATGATGTCAACCTTTGATAAGCCAACCTTCAAGGTGATATAGGAAAGAATTAGATACAGGTCCAGAATCTTTAATTAGTGATTTGGTCACTTAGTCATGGTTGAAGTTACTTAACTTTGTATCGATCTCCACTTCTCATTGTGCATCAACCATTTCAAAATGCTCCACTGGCACTGATATGATATACTATCCTTGAAACCATTTTCTCTTATTTTATTTTATGATTGAGTCAATTGTATCCCCTGTACAGGTCACTAAAGGATTGGATCAAGGGATTGGAGGGGGAGAAGGCGTACCTCCAATGCTTGTTGGTATATTTTGAGAACCAACAATAGCTGTTTTTTTTTTAATTGACGTACTTCCTACTTGCCTAATTTTTCATCTTAAATCTGGAAATTATGTCAAATGTCGTATACTATGCAGGGGGGAAACGGAAACTTCAGATTCCTCCAGAGTTAGCATATGGACCAGAACCCGCAGGCTGCTTTCGAGGTAAAGCTCCAATAAGTTCAGTTCTAAATTCTAGATCCCTCTATAATAATTCTATCGTTTCTCTAGTAAGTCTCACTTTGAACATATAGCCTTCATTACTACTACAATCCTCTATTGGGCTTATCCAATATGATATAGAGATTTATTGATAGATCGCTCGACTTCAATCACTGTCTCATTTTGCAATGAACCATTTGAGACACAATATATCTGATTGTTGTTTATGCACCATTAAAGTGCTGAAATTGGAAGTTTTTCTTAAACTTGGAAGTTGTTTAGTTTTGTTTTCATAATGCAACTATTCTAAATATATACAGGTTGATTATACCATGTACGACATTATTAAATTATACATCTAAGATCCAATGATATTCACCCTTTTCATAATTTATCTTCTTCTTAGGTAATTTTCCAAGAACTTGACCATTCTCATTTCTTTTGCTTTTCTTCCCAGGAAATGTCAAAATACTTTTTTTATCAATATTCCAATATTGTAATTTGTAACATACTTCTTTGATATAGGTGACTGCAACATTCCTGCCAATGCGACTCTTCTCTATGACATTAGCTTTGTTAGTATTTACAAGTGAAGTGCCAACTGGACTAGGACGTATGTGCACGATATTGAGTAGCTGAGAAGGCCATGAAATTTATGGAACTGTGAGCTTTCTTTTACCCTACTATTTTATTCTGGTAATATTTTATATTGTTCTAAGGATCAACATTTTTTCATGCTTTCATTAGAGTCTAAGGTCCATTAGAAATTCTCATAATGTTTTTTTTTTTTTTTTTTTTTTTTTTTCGATAATATAAATTCTCATAATGTTATACATATGCGTATTATCCCAGGACATGACAATATGAGATTATATATGCAAGATAGTGGTATTTCATATTCAGATGTATGGGCTGGTACAGTTTAGACAAACCAAATGCCATCAATAAATACACTAGGAAAGGAAAAGAAATGTAATAACTGCTAACTGTCTCGTACGAACCCACACTATTTGAATTAATATATGAGGGTCCTATGTTAACAAGTCCACAATCCCTGTGAATGGGAAACTACAAAAGCTCTGACCAACCCTATTATCATCTAAAACTCTTCCATTAGAAAAACTAGAACGTTAGATGAAATTTTTACAATGCTGGGAGAAGGCTATATATATACTATATAGTATATCAGCCGAGAAAAACAAATGTATAAATAGTAAACCTTTCTGCTCTGATAGTCGGCCATGTTTACATTATAAAGCAAGAATTTGGGTTTTCATCACTGAACAGAGTAATATAGGGATCTTCCTGGTTGATCATTGTGCTGGTGCCAGTGGTTTCAACATTCCTGACATAACCAGGTGGTGCCTTCTTGTCATAAACTTGAGCCATGTAAGGATGCACCACAAGATTGTAAGGGACATATGGCCAAATCTCAGCTTTTTTCCCTGTTGACTTTACCTTCTTTAGCACTTTATTTGCATCGATGTACCCGTTTATAGTCACCTTCTGCTGTTTCCTGTTTATGTGCACAGCTTTAACTCCTGCAGAAGACAAATAACATCTCAAATTATTAGATTTCATCAACGTATTACTATATTCTCAGTAACCAAATTGAGTGAAAGAAGTTGAGCCATATACCTTTCATAGAAGAGAGGGCTTTCTTAACTCTAAGTTCACACCCATCACAATCCATCCTAACCTTGAGCTCCACAGTCTGAAAGAATCTATTTCTCTTGGTTTTACTTTTATGACTATTGTGTAGTAAAGCAGAAAAATATTCCATGGTTCTGCCAATTCCCATCTTGTGTTTCTTCTAATTATACTGCATAGAAGATAATTCGCAGAAGCTTTTCTAGTTGAGAAAGCCACAAGGTGACCTTATTTAAAGTTGAGAGTTATGTACTGAACAAACAAAATCCCCAAACTAGGACTATATGGTATGAAGGATTACAAAGAAAGACTACAGCGGAAATGAGAATGAAAAAAAATGTAGCAGTTATGAGTAATAACAAGGGAAGGACTGACAATAGAAGAGCTACTTTGGATGAATAATTATGAAGAAGATCAATAATAAGAGTAGTGACACAAAGCAGTGAGTTGGGTAGGAAAATGCAAAATTTCTGAGGTACTTTATATAGAAACCCTGCAGCTGCAAGAAGCTTCTTTCTTTGCTTTGGATTCCTTTCTTGCCTCCAAAACAGAAAGCTTTAAACACCAGTAACTTCACCTTTACTTGCTCTCTAGTTTTCCTTAAAAAGAAACGTTTTCTATATGTGCAGATTGTGGAACTTTAGAGTTTAAACTTTGAAGTGACAAAGTAAAAGTGGAAAGAGAAAAGGTGGTGGCCAACCATAAAGCAGAAAAGAGAGCTATTTATATATGATTCATGCCATGAACCTTGTTCAAAAGGTCCCAAAAGAGAATTTGGTATCTATAATTTGCTTGTTAAAGAAAGAAAAGCAATGCAAGTATGTTTGATGTTTCTATGCGTTAACATGCAGAAAAGCTAGTTAAACAGTAATGTGTTAGCATTACTGCTTGTCAAAGAGACTTCAGTTGAAAGTAAAAAAGCAAAGGGTTGTCATCCAATATAATGGAATCAATTTGATTATTCGTAAGTTAAATTAGGATGGCATCAGCGGCAACCACGTTGCAGACTTGCAGTTAATAGGAGTAAAGAGGCGACGTATAATGAGCTGAAAGATACATGTTAGAAGAGGTTATACATACAACTGGTTTGTTGGCTTCTTATTTAGTTTGAAGGGTGTGGGGCAGTGGGGGGTTCCATAACCTATAGAGTCCAACGTGGTGCAATTGCTTGTATTTACATACATTATTTTTAAGAGGGATATAACACTCATTACTTCTTTAGTTCTTCATTGTATATGGCAATCCATCTTCTTCTTATTATTATTTTTCTATTTTTTTTTTCGCTGAACCACACACAAGCAACCCATCTTCTGGAATTCAAGCTGCTTGAAATTTTTGATATTATATTCTTCTTGCTCGAGAATCGAGATTACCATGTATGACGAGAAGTTTGGAGAAAACTTCATTTTTTTCATTGCTGATTTAGTCATTGTATATAAAACTTCTAGTGAACTTCCCAGATACAAGTGCCAACAAGGGAGTGCAGCTAAACAAAAGGTCAAAACAATAGTAGAATCATAAACCGTCGTTATTCCTAAAAAAAATAGAAAATCCAGAATTAACTTACTATAGGTTCATCTCCTAGTGTAATCGAGTCTATCATATACAACTTTACAAGTCACTCAAAACATATTTCTTTTGTTCCCTTGTAACACTATTTTTAATTAGGGAGGGGTTCTAGGGACATATTTTATCTTAACACTTAAACAAATTCAAAATTGTTAGGGTATTTACAAGTTTTGGATTAGCCTAATTTGTTATAGATATGATATCCTAATTATTCTAAACATTGTCACAAATAATAAAAAAAAATCAAAAAATTCCAAACAATGTAGTTAACAATTTACAAAATTTGGCTAATTGTAGACCGTTCATTTTCACCATTTTTGATATTATATTTGGTAAATTTAGAATTTTTTTTATTTTTTTGATTATTTGTGACAATGTTTAGAATAGTTAGGAAATCATATCTACAAAAAATTAGCCTAATCCAAAACTTAGAAATGCCCTAACGATTTTGAGTTTGTTTACAGATAAGATATGTCCCTAACCCTTTTAATTAATATAAAATCACCTTTAGAAGAAAAAAATATATATAAAATTTCATTGGAAGTTTTTTTTCAATTTTAAACGTTTTATCTTATTAAGTAGAGATTAGAAAATTAGAGCTGAAGTCGACCATTTAAAACTTCCAAAGAATGTGAAAATTCACTGCTTAAATCCTGCCACATGTTCAAGTAAAAAAATAATTTTCCAAGTGTGTCAAACCTTGCTGATCAATAGAATGTCTTGTGGGGCACTAGGGATTGAGTTGACGGTGGTTTTGTGGAAAGCAAAAACACATTCAAAGAAAGAATTTTACGAGCTAGATACGACAGATTAGCTTCTATGACAGGTAGTGAAAAGATGGTTGAGGAGGTTCTTATGAAGTCTCCATGTTAAGTTTGAATCGTCATTTAAAAAAAAGTCTTTCAAAGTTGCTTTCGAATTCTTGGATACCTACTTAAAAAGTGTGACTTCTAAAAGATACGCACAAAGTGGATGTGGGTACTGTACTACTACAACTATGGGGAAAGGATACTTGAGAAGCAAGCCTTTTGGAAAGTTGCAAAATCAGTGTCAACCCCATTTTGAAGAGATCGGATCACCTGATGTAATCTCAGTCTTGGATTTTTTTTTTTTTTGGTGGTAAGCAGTTTTGGTAATTTATTCACAAGTCACAACACATCTCCTTCATCTTTATGGTCCAGAAAATTGTACATGCATCTTAAAAACAGTTGGATTGTAAAATTATTATTAGTATCTCATTTTATTTTTCCTTTTCTTTTAGGTGTAGAAACACATGAAAATATTGATTCTTCGGTAATCGATGTATGGGCTGATGGGCGGGGTGCGCGTAGGGGATACCAGCACAGATGAAACCGTTCCAGAAAGCATTGTATACATAAAACTGTTGATATCAGTTTCGTGACCACCTACATCTTCCAATATATTATAAGAGCCTATTCTGGAGCCTAATGTCCACAACTCCACATCCACTAAAAGTTTTGTTATAACGCTGTACACAAATAAGAAAACAGCACTGACCAACCACAAAAGTAAACCAGATGTTATCGATATTACAATTATTACAGGGGGCAAATAAAATCATCTACATGATAGAGCAGCAGGAATTCGGGTTGTCATCACTAAACATGGCGATGTAAGGGTCTTCATGATTCATCATGGTACTGGTACCAGTGGTTTCAATTTTCCTAACATAACCAGGTGGTGCTTTCTAACACAAATAAGAAAACAGCACTGACCAACCACAGAAGTAAACCAGATGTTATTGATATTACAATTATTAATTATTACTACAAAGGGGAACAAATAAAATCATCTACATGATAGAGCAGGAATTCGGGTTGTCATCACTAAACATGGCGATGTAAGGGTCTTCATGATTCATCATGGTACTGCTACCAGTGGTTTCAATTTTCCTAACATAACCAGGTGGTGCTTTCTTGTCATAAACTTGAGCAACATAAGGTTGAACTACAAGGTTGTAAGGGACATAAGGCCATATCTCAGATTTCTTTCCTGTTGACTGTGCCTTTTTTAGGACTCTCTTTGCATCAACATACCCAGTTACAGTCACCTTCTGTTGTTTTCTGTTTATGTCCACAGATTTAACTCCTGCACAATACAAGAACATTATGATCATTTCTAGCACACTAAGAATAAATGACTTTATATATGTAGAAGTAATAGACACTAACCAAATACATTTTAAGGGGTTAAGTAGTAGAGATACCTTTCAGTGAAGAGAGGGTTTTCTTAACTTTAAGCTCACACCCATCACAGTCCATACTGACCTTAAGTTCCACAGTCTGCAATAGTTTATTTTTCTTGCTCTTTTTATGGTTACTGCTTAGCAAACTAGAAAGATACTCCAAAGTTCCTGCAACACCCATATGTACGTTGTCTTTCTTCTAAAGAAGCTTTGATCAGAGAGCAATTATATGACTGGCAAAAATTACAAGGTTGGCCTAAGATTTGATGTTTTTGAACTGAAATTCAACGACTAGTACAAGACTACTTATTACAAATAGTACACCAAGCCTTTTTTTCCTAACAAAGAACGAAGAGAACGAAAAGAGCGAGAGAAAGCGTGATGGGCTGACAAGATTTATATATGGTCTAGGGATGTATTTATAGGAACAACTGAGGAGAGGCCAGAAATGAGCAAAATTGAATAGTTAACAGTCTTAACACCTTCTGTATAGTTGTAAATCAAATAAATAGAATTAGACCTAATAGTGAACATGCACCACAAAATCCAATAATCGAGGTATGAAAAATATCTGGGTGCAGTTTAAATAACCTATATATGCATGAGTTCACCTAGAAACAAATGCGACCAGTTTATTTCTCTACAGTGGGTGTTCTTTAGTTGCCTCCAAAACAAAAAACTGTAAAGGTTATCATACACCCTCCATTGAGACCTACTTTACAAATTAAATTTTTATATGTTTGCCTTTATTAGTTTAAATTATCAAAATAAATGAAAAGGTATTGCCGACCATAAAAAGCAGTAGAAAACAATGCCACGCAAATCTAATTCAATTATCATACGAACCACCTACACAAAATCCAAAACAAAGTATGTTTTTAAAACGTATCTAGTTTGTTTGTTAAACACAGAATACCTTGAGCAATACTAGTTTTGGAGACTCGTTGAAAATTGAAAGAAGATGTCACCCAATGGTGTTATGAATCATATTATATTATGGTGAATTAGTGATGTCATGGGCAAATATCGTCAAATGATATTTCAGGTTTTAATTTTGTTTTAAACATTGAGATATCCGCATAAGGGCCGATATCTCTTTATAAGTTGAGCGGGAAATAAGAAAAGGAAATGGAGGAAAAAGAAGAATGGACACGTGGCATGAGTTGATTGGCTCAGCGCTATTTGAAAAGACTATACAAAGACTGAAAGAGAAGAAGATCATTCATTATCTGATTCCCACAAAAAGATTGTAAACTGGAAAAAGAAAGAGAGAAACAGATAGAGTTCTTGTAACCACATTCCATAATCAATTATAAACCGATCTTTAATACAATTGCTTCAATCTTTCAATCGTCTCTTATAGACCATTTGTTCATTGATCATTGCTAATCATTAGAAACCATTTAATCATCTTTCATATATCATCATCCATAGATCATACTTTCAGTGATCATAGCGGATAACTACATTGGCGCCGTCTGTGATTCAAGGATCAGGAAAGAATTCTAGTGTTGTTTTTGTTGGAGTTATCCCTCACATGAGGAGAGAAAACAGAGTTGGAGAGAAACGGGGCGAATTCGGCATCGTGCATGTCGATGTCGAAAGCGCAAGCGCTCGGATAGAGGCGCACTCACTACCGCGAGTTCCAATGGGCTAGGCACGACCCGCTCGAGACTCGATGCGTTGGCCGCGCCAAAAAGAGGCGGCGCCCGCGCCCAGGTCTAATTTCGTGGGCCTTTGCTACAGTACCCGCGAAATTTGGTTTTTGGAGATAAAAACCAAAATCAAGGTTTTGGAAAAACTAACCTGAACAAGTCAGAAGGATTGGAATCCAGACTAAAACAAAGAGAGAGAACCTTTACAGAGATACAACCTTGTAAAGAGATAAGAGTGATCTAGTAAGGTGAGAGACTGAAAGGAGAGATTATAATCTTCCTTCCCACTTTATAAAGAACCGGCTCTTGTGGAAGTATGCATCATTAAATTCAACCACGGTAAATCTTTGTGTTGTGGTTTTGCTTTTCTTTTGCGTTACATTATTATCCGTTGTTAATAGTTGTTTTTAGCGAGTTGGGCATGTTAGTATAGGTTGTAGTTGATATTTAGATTTTGTCCGGAGTTGAATTGTGTTCAAATACAAGTTATCCGTGTAGTGGGGAATCGATTGGTATTGGTATAATCCCCAAAAGTGGTATCGAGCCGGTTGGAATAGCCTGGGGTGTTATCCGAATCTTGGTCGGAATGTGTTTGTGAAATTCCCCGAGAAGATTTGAGGTTAAATAAAGTAGAGATGGACCATTCCGTGAACACTTGTATGATGAGTCCGAATAGGAAGAACTACACCATCCGGAAAGCCAAGATGGAAGACTTGCTATATTGCAAGGACTTGGCACTTCCCATGAGAATGAGGGAGTAAAACCGAAAAAAGGCGATGAAATTTGAGTGGAAAAAGCTTGACGAAAGCGATTGGATACATTCGACAGTGGATTGACGGCGGTGTCTTTCACCATGTGTCCCCGAGACTACGACCTTCACCGTGGAAGAAACTTCGAAGACACGTATGAAAGGAAGTCGGGTGGAAACAAAGTGCTAGTCGTTTAGAAGTTTGCGCACACGAAGTACCAAGAAGGTTCTTCATATGTCCGAAAGCATCTTAATGAAGTCTGAGAATATCATCAATCGGATGCATTTGATGAAGATCAATTTGGGAGGCGAAGTTGAGGCTTTGTTTCTATTAGGCTCTCTACCCGAAAGTTGGGAGACATTAGCAGTTTCCCTACATGGAGCAGCCAAGGATGGAATTGTTACCATGGAAATGGCTACCATGTCTTTGTTGAATGAGGAGACTAGAAGGAGTGGAAGAAGCGGCTCCTCTCTCACTCGGAGATCCTTTCACGCGAGAAATGGGGAGAGGTCGAAACGAAAAACCATCTCGTTCTAGAGGTGATGACGAAAGTAAATCTAGGGGTGAAGCTAGAACTCCTAAGGCGAGAGGCAATGTTACTATTGTGCCACCAAAGGCCACTTCGATATATGAGTCGAGAACGAAGAGGGATGAGAAGAATAACCGTGTACATGAAGACATGGTGCGCAGGAACGGAAACACAAAGAGAGATACTACCGCGACTAGTCGATGACCTGGTGGGAATTGTGTCGGTTGTGGTGTGTCTTTGCCTTAGTACCTCATGTCGATACATAGTGGGTGATAGATACTGAGGAGCATCCTATCCGTCCACACATCCTATGGGGATTCTTCACTACCTACAAACGTGGTGAATATGGTGAAGTAAGGATGGGTAACAGTGGAGTCTCAAAGATTATAGGCATTGGAGATGTTCATATAGAAACCAATGTCGGCTACACCTTGACACTTCGAGGATGTAAGACATGTCCCCGACATACGGCTAAGCCTAATTTCGGCCGGGAAATTAGATGACGATAACTTGTAAACTCGTTTGGTAACGGGGTATGGAAACCGAAAGCGAGAGGTTCCATTGTAGCGGCCGGAGGAAAGAAAAAACTTGCTCTCTTTACAAAACACGGGGCTAGTTTGTGTAAAGCGTGAAGCGAATCTTGCGAAGAAGAAACTTCATCCGAACGTGGCACAAGAGGCGTGTCACATGGGCATAAAAGGGATGGAAGTTCTTGCTAAGCAAAAGGTCGTGCCGAACATTAAAGGTACACATTTAAATACATGTACTCATTGTTTGGTAGGAAAGCAACACGAGGTGTCTTTCCAAAGATTCCCGTCTCACAAAAGGACATCGTCCTTGAACTAGTCCACACCTGACTTTATGTGGTCCTATGAGAGTGAAGTCCCACCGGGGGAGCTTCAGTACTTCTTGACATTCATTGATGATCGTCAAGAAAGATATGGGCCTATAGTCGAAGACCAAGGATGAAGTACTTGGCGTGTTTGAGAAATTCCACAAAGATGGTGGAAAGAGAGACCGCGAAGTTGTTGAAGTGTATTATTTCGGATAATGGGGGTGAGTACATTGGGCCATTTGAAGAGTATTGCCGAGTCATGGGATTCGTCATGAAAGCGGACCGTTCCCAAGACACCGCAAATGAATGGAATAGCGAGAGAATGAACCGTACCATTGTAGAGGATGAGATGCATGCTATCTCACTCTAAGCTACCTAGAAACTCTTGGGTAGAAGCAATGCGCGTCTGACCATGCATGTGATCAACCTATCGCCGGCAAAGCCTCGAATAGTGATTATCCGGAGAGTATGTATGGTCGGCGAGAGATGTTGATTATGGATACTTGAGGGTATTTGGGTGCGGGGGCATTTGTACATATTCGAATGATGAGAGATCCAAGCTTGATGACAAAGCTAAGCGGTGCATTTTTCTGGTTATGGAGATGAAAAGTTTGGTTACAAACTCTATGATCCGATTAACAAGAAGGTAATCCGAAGTCGAGATGTTGTGTTCTTAGAAGACCAAACCATAGCAGACTTTGAGGAGGGTGAGAAGCTGAGGCTTTCACCAATGATCTTGTTGATTGAGAACCGAAGTTCCTACCGTGGAACGTCGCGAAGGCATTGAGAATGCAGAAACCATGAGTTTGAAGCTCATGATGAGAATCCTATTGCTCATGATGGGATAGAACCTATTGGTATAGAAGATGCAGATGAGATGCATGAACCACCACCGAGCAAGCGAAGTGCAACCTCACGAGGCACCGGCCAGATGGGGCAAGGAGGTCCGAGAGGGGGAGACTAGCTTCAACCGGTATCCACCACATAATGCATACATGCTACTATCGGATGGTGGAGAACCTATGTACTATCAAGAGGCACTTGAAGGTATAGACAAAGAAAAGTGGTTGAAGGCCATGCATGACGAGATGGATTCTTTGCATAAGAATCACACTTATGAGTTAGTTGAGAAACCCACAGGGAGAAAAGTTCTCAAGAATAAGTGGATATACAAAGTCAAGCATGAGGAGAACAATCCTCACCCAAGGCACAAAGCTTCGCCTTGTTGTGAAGGGATTCGGTCAAAGGAAAGGGGATTGACTTTGATGAGATTTTCTCTCCGTGAGTGAAGATGACTTCTATCCGGGTGGTATTGGGTATGGCCGCAAGTATGAACCTAGAGGTTGAAAGCGGTAGATGTTAAGACGACTTTTCTTCATGGAGACCTTGAAGAAGATGTCTACATGGACCAGACCGCAGGGGTTTGAGGTCAAAGGCAAGGAGCACCTAATATGCAAGGTGATAAAGAGCTTGTATGGGTTGAAGCAAGCAAGCCGAGACAGGTGGTACATAAAGTTTGACTCCTTTATGACGAAGCAAGGATACAAGAAGTCCGCTTCCGATCATTGTCGCGTTTGTTCGAGATTTCCGGATAGGGATTTCATAATGCTTATTCTTTGTATGTGGATGATATGTGATTGATAGTTGGCCCAAACATCAACAAGATATCCAAGTTTGAAGAAAGACTTGAGTAAGTCCTTTGAGATGAAGGATTTGGGTCAAGCAAAAGCGGATACTTGGATCGCGGATCACTCGTGACGAAAAAGAGTGGGAAGTTATGGCTTTCTCGAAAAGCTACATTGAAAGGTGTTGAAGAGATTCAACATGGATCAAAGCGAAGTCGGTCGGTTGTCCGCTTGGTGGCGGTTCCGCATGACCAAAGAGATGTGTCCTAAGGGTGAGCATGAGCGAGTCATATGGAAAAAGATTCCTTATGCATCCGCGATGGGCGGTTTGATGTATGCCATGGTGTGTACTAGACCGGATATTGCTTTTCGCCGTTGGGGTTGTAAGCGATTTACATCAAATCCGGGTAAAGAACATTGGGAAGGTGTTAAGTGGATATTGAGATATCTCCAAGGCACTTCCAAATCATGTTTGTGTTTTGGTGGAAGTAAGCCTTTACTTGAAGGCTACACTGATCTGCATACATGGGAGGTGATGTTGACTTGATGAAGTCCACCTCCGGTTATCCGGTTACTTTGCGGGGAGCGGTTTCTTGGCAATCTAAGTTGCAAAAAGTGTGTTGCCCTCTCCACTACTGAAGCCGAGTATATTGCGATCGAAAGTGTTGCAAAGAGATGCTATGGATGAAGAGGTTCTTCGACGAACTAGGGCTAAAGCGAAAACAGTTTGTAGTTAAATGTGACGGTCGAGGCGCCATCCACTTGAGCAAGAATCCGAAGTTTTCATTCTAGATCCAAGCACATACATGTGCGTTATCATTGATTAGAGAAGTACTTTCGAAGACAAGCATTTGTGTATCGAGAAGATCCATACCGACAAGAACGGGTCGGATATGATGACCAAAGTCTTACCGAAAGGTAAGTTTGATAGTTGTTGTTTACCGGAATGGTAGCGAACTCCTCTGTTGATTTGGCAATTGCATGGAGGTATCCCCCCTCACTGTTCGGGAGGGGGAGATTGTTGGAGTTATCCCTCACATGAGGAGAGAAAACAGAGTTGGAGAGAAACGGGGCGAATTCGGCATCGTGCATGTCGAGCGCCTGGCGCTCGGATAGGCGCACTCAAGGCCGAGTTCCAATGAAGGCTAGCGCGCGACCAGCGCTGAAGGGACTCCAAGATTTAAAGCGCCACTCAAAGAGGCCGCCAAGAGAGCGCTGGCGCCGCCAGGTCTAATTTCGTGGGCCTTTGCTACAGTACCCGCGAAATTTGGTTTTTGGAGATAAAAACCAAAATCAAGGTTTTGGAAAAACTAACCTGAACAAGTCAGAAGGATTGGAATCCAGACTAAAACAAAGAGAGAGAACCTTTACAGAGATACAACCACAGAAAGAGATAAAGAGTGATCTAGTAAGGTGAGAGGCGAAAGAAAGGAGATTGTAATCTTCCTTCCCACTTTATAAAGAACTGGCTCTTGTGGAAGTATGCATCATTGGCCGAACCACGGTAAATCTTTGTGTTGTGGTTTGCTTTTACTGCGTTACATTATTATCTGTTGTTAATAGTTGTTTAGCGAGTTGGGCATGTTAGTATAGGTTATAGTTGATATTTAGATTTTGTCCGGAGTTGAATTGTGTTCAAATACAAGTTATCTGTGTAGTGGGGAATCGATTGGTATTGGTATAATCCCCAACAGTTTTCTTTTCTTCTCTTTGAAAGATCGAACCCGTGAGAAGGGTAGAAGAAGATTTCTGGTAAAGAGTAGAATTTGCTCTTCATTCTTAACCATTTAAAAGTTCTTGAATCTGTGAGTAGTGAATCTTCTTTTCACAATGCCTCCAAAGCGTGCTAAGGAAACATTAACAAATGGAGAAAGTACTTCTCAAATAGCATCCAAAAATGAAGAAAGACGAACAAGACGTTCGACAAGTAGAGTGCTAGATGAAGTGGAGGGATGTCTTTGAGAGTCTTGCTAAAGAAGTTTAAGGAATTAGAAAAGCAAAATAAGAAGTTTAAGGAATTAGAAAAGCAAAATAAGGCTCTGATAGCAGAGAATAAAGCAATAAGGGAGGATAAGGAAAGACGGGAGGTTGAAGAGTTGTATGAGAAATATGGGGCTGAGTCAAGCTCAGGCCAAAAAGAGTCATATCAAGGAAGTCAGGAAAAGCTATCTTGAAGAGGTACAATCGATAAGGAGAATGACACTGAGGGTGGTAAGAGAGGAAGAAACAATACAAGTACCCCAGCTGATCATGAAGGAGATGATGCAGAGGCAATTTTGTGATCAATTGTTGGAAAAGGTATCGGCATCGGTGCGTAAGCTGGCGGACGATGTAGGTCAAAATCCTTTGAAAAAAGAGATAGAGAGAGTGCCATTGCCCCTAAAATTCAAAAATCCTAAATTCACCCAATATGACAAGACTACAGACCCAATGGACCATCTTTTCTGCTATCGACATCAGTTCTCAATATATCATGGAATTGAATATTGGGATATATTCTATCCTATGTCGATCTTTTTCTTCTAGTTTGAAGGCTAAGGCATTGAAATGGTTCTACTCGATACCTGAGGGGACCATCTCATGTTTTCACAAGATTGAGGAAAGATTAACTATGGTCATCAAAGGATAAAACCGAAGCAAGTATCGATTTTGTTCCAGCTGAAGCAAGGAAAGAAGGAGTATTTAAAAGATTTTCTAGCCAGATTCAAAGCAGAAACTCAATCGGTGGAGAGGCTTGACGAGTCCGAGATGACGGTTGTCATGGCTTTTCAAACTGGTGTGATACCGGGTCTGACATGCACAAATATCTCTTGTGTAAGGAAGTTAAAAGTCTACAAGAGCTGTATGACAAAGCAGATAGAGATATTCGCGTGGAAGAAGGGATACAAGCAGCAACGATGCAAAATGTGTTGCAAGTATAAGAGTCAGAAAAGAAAGAAAGAGATAGTGGAGATCGACATGAGAGTCGAGAATCCTCGAGGTCAGATAACAAAAGACCTCAGGAAAATTATACAAATAGGGATAATCAACCTCAGCAAAAGAGGAAATATGAAAGAACTCTAAAAGAAGAGTTGGATCCCAAAAAATTTATCGCCATCAATACCACCCCTGAAGATATATTAAGAAGGGTGGGGAAAGAAGCTTTTTTGGTATGGCCGAAATATGCACTCAGGGAAATAAAGGGTAAGCCTTATTGCAACTTTCATAAGGTCGAAAATCATGAGACGAACACATGTTTACAACTATTGAAGAAAATTGATAGGCTAATGAAAGAGGGGAAGTTGCGAGAATTTAGGGCTGATGTAAGACCAGCAAAAACAGCAACTATACAGGAAAAGCCCCTGGGGGTAATAAATATGATTTACAAGGGCGAGATACCTCAAAAGAAGATAATTTGAGACAAGATAAGGAAGATCTCGACGGTTAAGGAGGTTCTCGAGGTCAATATCGAGCCTATACCTATAAGCCAAAATCTTGTATCGAGGAGCATTCTAGGAGCAATAATGTTTGTACCTGATGATTTGTCAAAGGTAATGTTGCCTCATGACAACGCATTGTTAATTACTTTGCGTATCTCGGGATATGACGTACAGAAAATATTAGTGGATTGTGGTAGCTCTGTGAACATTTTGTTCTGGAAAGCATTTACAGGTATCGGTCTCGATGAGACGCATCTAAAAGCTCTACAATTCAGTTTGAATGGTTTTAATGGAAGCTCCACCAAGCCTGCTGGGGAGATTAAGTTGCCTATTCGGGCGGGACCACAAACAGTGATGACCAAATCTGTAGTCATCAAACATCATTCTGATCATAATGCGATACTTGGTAGGAAATGGATTCATGATATGAGAGCAGTTCCAAGCACATTCTACCAAGTAATTCGATTCCCAACGGCTTATGGGTTACATGAGATAAGAGGGGACCAGTCTAAGTCAGAAAAGTGCAATTTTGTCACAGTAAAGGGTATGATGAAGGAAAAGAGGCAAGACACTGGGGGGCGTCTTGGAAAGCTCTAGTTAGTAGTTAAAGGGAGCTTTACCTACCGATACCAATATGCAAAAAATACAGGAGAAAGTAGAGTTCACACAAGAGCTAAACCCAAATGAAGAAATATGGGAAAGAAAAACAATAGAAACAGTGGAGAATGTGAATATCGGCACAGGAGAGAATGATCGACATACATTCATTGAAACTGAAATGCCTGTATGTGTTAAAGATGATTTGATGGGGTTTTTGAAAGAAAATCAGGATGTCTTTGCATTGTTGATGTCGGATCTCACTAGTATCAACCCAGATATTTGTTCACACAAGCTGAATATGGAAGAAAACGCAACTCCTATCCGTCAAAAATATCGAAAGGTTAGACCAATGTATGAAGATGCGGTGCAAGCTGAAATACAAAAAATTCTAGATAATGGCATAATTAAATAAGTGGATCATTCATAATGGATTGCTAACATAGTGGTAGTGCCAAAGAAAGATGGGAGAGTGCGAATATGTGTCGATTTCGTAGATGTCAATAAAAGATGTCCTAAAGATCATTATCCGATGTCAAGGATAGATGAGCTGGTTGATCGAACAGCTGGTTTCGAATTAATCAGTTTCTGGGATGGATATCCGAGATATTTCCAGATTTTAATGGCAATCATAAATCAAATCAAGATAGGGTTCGTGGTGAATGGAGGGATATACTGTTTCATCAGAATGCCATTTGGATTGAAAAAATGTAGGCGCTACTTATCAAAGGTTAGTGGAGAAAATATTTAAAAAGATCATTAAAAGGATTGTCGAGGTGTATATCGACGATATGGCTATAAAATCCATGAGAACTGAAGACCATGTCAAATACCTCGATACCGTGTTCCGGATATTAAGAGAGTTTAACATGAAGCTTAACCCAGAGAAGTGTACTTTTGGCGTGAGTTCTAGAAAATTCTTGGGTTACATCGTTACCAAGAGAGGTATCAACGCTAATCCAGATTAGATACGAGCGATTCAACAAATGCCATCACCAACGACAAGAAAGCAGATACAAAGGTTTACTAGAAGAATAGCTGCTCTTAACAGATTCATTTCCAAAACTTCTGATCGTTGTAAGCCTCTTTTCAAGTTGCTTAAAAAGAATGTTACATTTTGTTGAAATGGAGAATGCGAAGAGGCATTTTCTGAGTTAAAAAAGTATCTACAAGAGATGGCAATACTTACACAACCAGATGAGGAGGAAAGTTTGCTCCTCTAGTTGGCTGTATCAGAATTTGCCATAAGTTTAGTATTGGTAAAAGTTGAGAATGGTGTCGAAAGGCCAGTATATTTTGAAAGCAAAACAATGCTCGATGTGGAGACACTGTATTTGACACTGGAGAAATATGTGTTGGCACTTTTATTCTCATCTCAAAGATTGAAGCCATATTTTCAATCACATTCTGTGATTGTTATGATGAATCTTCCATTAAAGCAAACTCTTGCGAAAACTTCGAAATCAGGAAGGATGTCGATGTGATCGGTATTAATAAATGAATTTGGTGTTGAGTATCGAAACAAGTGTCGGAAAAAATTCAAGTACTGGCCGATTTCCTGGCTGATTTTCCATGTGAGGACACTAGTTGGTGCATGGAAAATGAAGAATTCTCAACATTGCAAGAGCTTGAAGATATTATCGATACAAAATGATCCATGGGCTGGAACAAATGGTTGGAGGTTATTTGTGGATGGATCATCTGGAAGTAAGGGTTGTGGTATCAGGATAGTGTTGGTCACACCCGAAAATCAAAGGCTTGAAACAGCAGTGACATTACGATTCCATGCATCTAACAACGAGGCGGAGTACGAAGCTTTAATTGCAGGTCTCGAGATGGCCAAATCTCTTAAAATCAAAGAATTATCAATTTTCAGTGATTCAATGCTGGTGGTCAGTCAAATCAATGGTGGATATTCAGCAAGATGTGAAAACATGGTGGATTATTTGAGTTTTATAAAAGCAAAGTTGAAAGACTTTACTAAAATAAGGCTTCAACACCTCAATAGAAATGAAAACAGGCATGTTGACGCCCCTAGCATATGTAGTAGCAATGTTGGAAAACACTGAGGGACGTACTTTGAATATTGGTATTCAGCAAAGGCCTAGCATCGATATCGATGAATTGGAGGTCATGGAGATTGGCACACTGGGGGTATCATGGATGGAAGCATATATCTCATACTTATCTAATGATAAATTACCAGAGGATATAAAAATGAAGCCAGAAGGATTAAGTCTGGAGCGCAAAGATATGTATTGCTCGAGGATGAGTTATATCAAAAAAATCATGAAGGTCTACATTTGAAATGTGTATCATCAGAGGATGCACATCTAATTATTGCAAAGCTCCACAAAAGAGAATGTGGAAATCACTCAACAGGAAAGTCATTGGAAAATAAAATAACAAGGCAATGATATTTTTGGCCTCAAATGCGAAGAGATTGTCTTTGATACGCCAAAAAGTGTATTTAATGCCAAATACATGGAAAGGCAATACATATCCTAGCTGAGGACTTACATTGCATTTCGAATCCATGGCTTTTTGTGTTATAAGGCATGGATATTGTGGGTCCTCTAATGCCTGGAATAGGTAAAAGACGGTTTATGCTTGCTGTCATGGATTACTCCACCAAGTGGGTAGAAGCTATAGCACTACATCACATAAAGGAGAAGGATGTGATAAATTTTATATTTGAAGGTAATATGCCGATATGGGTTTCCTTATGCCATCATATCAGATAATGGGCCACAGTTCGTTGGAGGAAAAGTAAAAGCTTTCTTTGAGTCATACATGGTAAAACATTTTACATCGGCACCATATTATGCTCAAGGTAATGGACAAGTAGAGGCAACGAATAAAACCATTATGGATAATATAAAGAAAAAGCTAGAAGACAAGAAAGATCTCTGAGTGGATGAGTTAAATAGCGTTCTATGGGCTTATAGAACTACACCTCGAACTGCCACTGGTGAGTCTCCTTTCACGTTAGTTTATGACAACATGGAAGCAGTGACTCCATCACAAATGGTGGTTTCGACATCCAGAACCAAAGTCTTAATGAATTGCTAAAATAATGAAGTAATGGCAGTATAAGTCCTCAATCTAGAGGGTATAAGAGATCGAGCAAGATTAAGGCTCAATACTTACCATCGGCAGCTCAAGAAAACTTTCAATAAGAAAGTAAGAGAGAGGCGTTTTCAGGAAGGTGATTTGGTACTGAAAATGGTCACTTAAGCAACTAAAGAAAAAAGGGCAGGCAAATTAGCGGCAAGCTGGGAAGGGCCTTATATCATTCATAAGGTAGTGATTAATGGTGCTTATTACCTGAAAGACGCAGAAGGTGAAATATTAACAAAACCACAAAATGTAAGCAATTTGAAAGCATTTTATCAATAAAGTTTATTTTGAGTATCTTGATTGATGTTCAAGGTTATGCATTCAATAAAGATATTGAAACTTCCAATTGCAATATTAATATAAATATCATAAATCCTGGTATCCATAGAATCATATATCGATAACAGGTCAAAGAAAAAATCCTGGTGATCTGTAGGTCCGTACCTCGATACCAGGTCAAAGAAAAAATCCTGGTGATCTGTAGGTCCTCACCTCGATACCAGGTCAAAGAAAAAATCCTGGTGATCTGTAAGTCCGCACCTCGATACCAGGTCAAAGGAATAATCCTGGTAATCTGTAGGTCCGCACCTCGATACCAGGTCAAAGAAAAAATCATGGTGATCTGTAGGTCCGCACCTCGATACCAGGTCAAAGATAAAATCATGGTGATTTGTAGGTCCGCACCTTGATACCAAGTCAATGAAAATCCTGTTCTTTGCAGTAATTTCGAGTTCAGGTAAAAAAATTCTATTCTTGGCAGCAATGTCGAGTTCAGGTAAAAAAATAATGTTCTTAGCAGCAATGTCGAGTTCAGGTCAAAAAATCATGTTCTGTGCAGCAATATCGAGTTCAGGTCAAAGAAAATCCTGCTATTGGCAGCAATGTTCAAGTGCAGGTCAGGGAAATGCAAAGGAGGAGAAGCCAATCAGGAAAGGGATGTAAATAAATATGCTCTTCAATATTAAATAAAAACAATCAAAGGTATGTTTATCAATTGATACTGCTTTTGAGTGTGGTAGTATCAAAAATATGAAGTTCCTTTTAATTTTGTTCTAAGTATCAATTGATACTGCTGTTGAGTGGGGTAGTATCAAAAATATGAATTTTCTTTTTAATTTTGTTATAAATATCAATTGATACTGCTTTTGGGGTAGTATAAAAAATATGAATTTTCTTTTAATTTTGTCCTAAGTATCACATCAATTGATACTGCTTTTGAAGGAGGTAGTATAAAAAATATGAATTTCTTTTTAATGTTGTTCTAAGTATCAATTGATACTGCTTTTGAATGAGGTAGTATCAAAAATATGAATTTTCTTTCAATTTTGTCCTAAGTATCATTTGATACTGTTTTTGAATGAGGTAGTATAAAAATATGAATTTCTTTTTAATTTTGTTATAAGTATCAATTGATACTGATGTTGAATGAGGTAGTATAAAAAATATGAATTTCTTTTTAAATGTTGTTCTAAGTATCAATTGATACTGCTTTTGAATGAGGTAGTATCAAAAATATGAATTTCTTTTTAATTTTGTTCTAAGTATCAATTGATACTGCTTTTGAGTGGGGTAGTGTCGAAAATATGAATTTCTTTTTAATTTTGTTTCTAAGTATCAAGTGATATTGCTGTTGAGTGAGGTAGTATCGAAAGTATCAATTTCTCTTTTAAATTTCGTTCTAAGTGTCGATTGATAAGAGAAGTACGATTGGTACTATGTTTAAGTGGAGTGGTATCGAATTTTTTTGATTTTTTTGGAAAACCTTTTGCTAAGTATAAATTGGTAATATTGTTGTGAAGAAGGATATCGAAGAAGAAATGAGTAGAGCAAGCATAGTGTAAGTATCGGTGAAGAACATAAAGCAATTATGTATAAACACTTCATAAAAATTCTAAGTTACTTAATTCAAAAGAGAAAAATGTATTGTATCAATATCACAATGGATAACAAAGGTTAACAAATGTTTAAAAAGAGCTTTGGCTGCAACTGGAACCATGAGCTTGATCTACGACACTTGATTTGCCTCCAAGAATAAGGGTGATCTCAGGATCGGTACTGATTCCCTTTAGACAATTCGGGGTCAGGATCAGAGGATCAGTGTCGAGAGTGTCAACGGTTTCTTTCTCATGAATATCATTGCCAGCAGCGGCCAGTGGTTGGGCAGGTTCAATAGGAGCTTCATCACCATCTCCAAGCCATCTCCAAGATTGTATTGGTCGATGATGTGTTGGGGTAGATAAGTTCTGAAGCTCCTCATTGTTGTGACGCAGTAGTCCATGTTTGAATATGCCTCAGCCAACTCGGCATCAGCTTGGGCAACTTGGGAATTAGCTCTGTGGCCTCGGCGCACTTATTTGCATACTTGTCATTCAAAGGTTGGTATGACAGTTGCATGTACGTTATTCTGCAGCTGCATATTCTCCTCAACAAACTTCTTCAGGTCATGGATAGCAGTCTTTTTTGCTTTCTCTGAAGAGTCCAGTTTGCTGAGGGCAGCGTCCAGCTTTGTGAGGGTAGCAGAGTGCTTTGTTTTCTCCTCTTCAAAAGACTGGTGCAGTTGCTTTCTATCTCGCCTCAGTTGTTCATTTTCTTCCCTCAGACGGTGGAAGGAAGCCATATCAGCCTCAAACTGGCTCACAGCAGCCACCTTGAGTTGATATCGAAAGTGCAAAAGAAAAGTTAGTTACTAAACAAAGGTAAAAAGTAATAAAAATAAGGAAAGATAAAGGGTAGATGCATACTGTATGAACCAAAACTCTCCACTTACAATAACTCACTCTCTCCTCTTTCACTTTTCTCTTTTCCTCCTTCTTTTTCTCCTCTCCCTCTTCCTTTTTATCCTTCTCTTCATTTTCTCTTCTCTCACTACACCATATCTGTTGAAAAAAGACACTTTTGGATGTCGTTTTTTAAAAAAAAAAGACACTTTTGGGTGTCGTAAGGTGACCCGTTTTTTTTGCAGTCTTTTTTTTTCTACAACACTTGAGAAGTGTCTTTTTTTTTTTTTTTCATTTATTTTTTAAAAAAGGCTGAATCAAGGCCAAAAAATGCCCCTATAGTTCCGTAGCATTAATAGCATCAGTAATAAACAGATACTTGCGCCTTTTGAAGTGTGCGATTACGTAATAGACAAAGCCCAAGTCCTCATCCATCATCAAATGGCTAATAGAAACAATTTTATAGCCTACTTTCGTCTCGATAGCTAATAGCAACGATTAAAGGTTCCCATCAAGAAGTTACTCAGCTCCTACTAACAAACCATCGCAGCTTTGTATACTCAATTATTACAACCTACAAGATTATCTCTCTCTATCTCTTACTCTTCTCTCTGGTTTTTTCTTTTCTCCACCCCTCTATCCCTCTCCTTCTTTCCTCTATATATATCCCATAACCGTCCTTTTTCTCCAACCGCTCCATCTTCTTTAACCGCACTCCATGATCTTTTTCGTGTCCCACGTCTGCCCCCATTGTCTAACCGTCTCTCTAAGTATAATGTCTGGCTACTGTGCTCCACCAACCTTTCCCTTAATCCACATCCATTTAGGCCCCTGATACTTCACTGAATCTTATGCCTTACTAGGTTCCGCGATATATCACTGTTCCGCGGCTTGATCCGTCGCTCCCACTCCTTCTCGGCCGTCATAGTGTAGCTCTCGGCAATTGTATTGCCGCGGACATGATCCGTTACACTAGGTTTCTTCCTCGCTATTCGGCATACGACCCACTTGCCACTTACAACCCCACGTGTCATGAATCCCTATATCTGGATTCCCCTCGGTCCCGTTTGATGCTCCGCGATATCGTTTTAAGTCCGCGGATAAACTTCTGAGACCGAGAAAAATCTTCCCCTTTCTTTTTACCTCGTGGCGCGTGCACCCATAGCGCGTCGCTTTATTATTGTATCTCGATGTCCGATCCGCCGCGTGCATCGAGCACATCATTCGGCGCCGCGCACCTCGAGCCTGCTTTTCCATTCTTCAAGGCCCCACGTGTCCCTTGTTCTTTGGTACTTTTCCCAAATGAAATCACTCTTTTGCCCTTGTCGATCAATATCCCGCCCAAGCCTCTCTCTTCCTTCAAAACCCCAAAACTCATCTCTAACCTTTTCCTTTTCCTACTCCAGTTTCTTCCCCGTTTCTTCCTGCTCTTCATCTTCAGTGGGTCTTTGATTTGGCAAGATTCGAACTTCCCTCTTGTTGCTAATTGCCGCTTTGCTCCTCAGGTTTGTCTTCCCCCCTTAGTTCTTGTCATTGTTCCGATTTCTCTTCCTCCATAGCCTATTTTCACTACTGTTCTTCAGTTTAGGGCTTCTTCGTTGTTTAATTTGGTCATGTCTGAGTCCGAATCGGCGAGTTCCTCAACTACCCGACACGAGGGATCGGAGTCCTCCGCTCCGGATCTAAGCGTCACCCGTGTGAACATATCGACTCCGCGGCGGCCTCTCGATAGCCTGCGCGGAACCTTCCACCTCGGGAAGGAAAGCCACTCTGCCTCTCCCCATCCTACGGCTGTAGGCTGACTTAGGCGCAGATTAAAGGCTGCTTATGGTATCCCCGCCAGCGTGATCCTTGAGCCGCGTGCACGGCGTTCCCATTTCCCACATCTAGTCCCACCGCGGTGCAGGCGTCTCATTGCAATTTGTTGGTCGGATAGCGGCGGATTAAGATTTCCCCTAACTCTCCTTGATGTCGAGTATGTAACCATTTCAACATCCCACCTGTCAAGGCATTGGTAACTATTGGCGTATCTTATATGCCGCGGATCATTACAACAAAACCCATTCTCCCAAAAATCCAACTCTGCGATATAATGGCTCACTACTATATAAAGAAGAGTACCAAATTTGGTAGTGTAGGATATCGATCTTTTCGTACCGTCCAGCGAAAGAAATCCTTTATCCTCCACCTTTGACTAACTCGATAAAGTGTGGCATCATTATCCGTTATATGTGTCCGGTAGTTTTACGTCGCGGATCTTCCATCGGCGTTTCTCTAAGGCATCTCGGTTTCCTTTCTGGTGGTGCGTCAAACTTTTTATTAAGCGTGCTTTCGTTCCTAACTTTCTTTTTAACTTGTCTTTCTTTTGTATCCCGGTTGGAGACCCGTTAAGCGATCAAACTTTACAACGGTGTCTACTCGGCTATTTTTTTCAAAAACTCCACGACTTGGGAAGTGAGCGAGTGAAGTCCTCGGCATAGATCGAAAAGGGCCATCCTCTTCTCCTTGATCCCGTTGAAAAATATTGGTCCGTATCAAGGTCCACTTTATCGCCCGACCCTCCCAAAGAGACTCCCCAAACCCTCTCCTGCCCAAAAGAAAAGCCCTACAAATCTTTTAAGTATACCAACAAGATATCGCATTCGAGCCGTAGCCCAACGTTTTTGCGGCTGCATCAAGGCCTGACCCCTGCTCCATATACGGCCCCCTCTTCCTACTCTGCCGTAGCGGATTGGGAAGACGACTTAGATCAACCTTCCTCCCCAGATCAAGAAGCTGCCATGGCCTCTGCTAATCTCAAATTGTGGGATAGTGACTCCGAGGGGGATGAACCCGTTGAAGTTACTGCTAAGAGCCTCTCTAAAAAAGGCTAGGGACTGCGGCCCAATCCCAATCTTCTTCTGCTTTGTTTTGCCGCGACCTCCTATTCGCCGCCCGTCCCACTATAAATTCCCAACCATCTGGATCAGTGTCACCTGGCGTACCTGATATATGGCGACCTCAGTTCAGGGCTAGAGATCGCGAAGTCACTATACGCGACTCGGCCCTGGACAATCCCTCTGTCGCTGCGTCACTTTTCTTCAGCTCTCACCTGCCCAAAGATCAAGCATCACGGTGATTAAAGCGACTTTGCATCTCATAGAACATCCATATACCATGGTTGGGAAAAGGTACTATTCTGTTTCTTGCATCTTCTTAGTCTTTTTGACACTTTGATAACCCGTTACCCCTTTCAGCTGAGCTTGGATATTGGTTATATGATCCGTGGTCTCACCAACACGCTGGAATCTGTGGAGACCATGAAGCAAGAGATTGAAGGACGTGACGGCTGGAAGGCCAAACATGCTGCATTGGAAAAAGATCGCGATGCTCTTCGTATTGTGGCCGTGAAGGCCCAAAAGGCGCTTCAAGTGTCCGAAGATCAGCACCGTGACTACGTTTCAGGTGTTTCATCCAAGCTGGAGAGCCAGAAAGAGGCAGCTAAGGTCGCCACTCAGATCGCCGTAGATAAAGCTGTCCAGGATGCCGCAGACCGTTTTCGTAGCCTTGCGGAGAAGAAGATTAACCCTTGACTTAAACATCAGCTCGAGGAACTTTCCGCGGCCGGACGCCTACTTCCTGTTCAGAGTGCCGATCCTTCAACAGCGCGCCCTCCAACCATTGCATCGACTTCAGCTCCTTCCTCGGTCCCATGTGCAACTGAAGCCGTTAATTCCGAGAAGCCTGCCCCCATGGTCGTGGATATTCCCGCTCCTTCTGCCGGTGATGTGGAATCAGTGCTTGCTCCCCAGAATGTGGGCGAAGGGCCTCAGTAATTTCTAGGAATTCCTCTTGATGTTTTGTTCATGAAATGTACTTCCTTGTACTTTTGAGATTTTGCGTTTCTCATTTTGACAGCGTTTGAATGTACCATCTATTTCACCTGGTTTCTGGGCATGGCCAGCAGGTCTTCAATGTTAATCACTTTGCAGTCTAGATTTTTTCTCTTTACCATTGTATTTATTATATTCCCAATTGAGTTGTACTCAAAATTTGCAATAAGTGCCTCAATATGAGTGTAAGTGTTAAATGGTGATGCCTGATGGGACACTTATTCGTACAATCTCGTTGATTTGGATGATAGTCCGCAAAGGGTTTCTTCCCTCTTGTTTCTCTGGCGGCTGTGAAGCCTATAGGGGCAATTCCGCTTGCCCCCAGTCTATTCGGACATGTAATCCGCGAAGGGATCCTCCCCACCCTTTCTCAAACGGCTGTGAAGCCTGGAGGGGCAACTCAGCTTGCCCCCAAGTTGATTCGGACTTGTAGTCCGCGAATGGCTCCTCCCCGCTTTCCGGCGGCGGCCATGAAGCTGGAGGGCAACTTCGGCTGCCCCAAGTTGATTCGGACATGTAGTCCGCGAAGGGCTCCTCCCCCCCCGCTTTCTCCGACGGCTGTGAAGCCTGGAGGGGCAACTCAGCTTGCCCCCAAGTTGATTCGGACTTGTAGTCCGAAGGGCTCCCCGCTTTCACCGGACATGGCTCGCGAAGGCCTTTCTCCGGAGGGCAACTCCGCTCGCTTGCCCCAAGTTGATTCGGACTTGTAGTCCGCGAAGGGGCTCCTCCCCCCGCTTTCTCCGACGGGCTGTGAAGCCTGGAGGGCAACTCAGCTTGCCCCAAGTTGATTCGGACATGTAGTCCTCGAAGGGCTCCTCCCCGCTTTCTCCGACGGCTGTGAAGCCTGGAGGGGCAACTCAGCTTGCCCCCAAGTTGATTCGGACTTGTAGTCCGCGAAGGGCTCCTCCCCCGCTTTCTCCGGCGGTGTGAGCACGGAGGGGCAACTCCGCTTGCCCCAAAGTTGATTCGGACATGTAGTCCGCGAAGGGCTCCTCCCCCCTTTCTCCGGCGGGCCGTGAAGCTGGAGGGGCAACTTCGGCTTGCCCCAAGTTGATTTGGACTTGTAGTCCTCCCCGCGAAGGGCTCCTCCCCCCTTTCTCCGGCGGCCTCCCCGCTTTCTCCGGCGGTAGGCGAAGCTGGAGGGTAACTTCGGTTGCCCCCAACTTGATTTGAGATGCGATATCAAACTCCCATCTGCTTTCCATACCAACGATCTGATAGAAGGACTTCTTTTATTCATGGATAAAAATATAGTGTACCAGTGTTACACTCCAACTCACACATCTCATTAGTAAACTAAACAAGGCTTTCACTACGGTAAATTTTCAACATTCTTACATTCCACGGTTTATGAATCTTTTCCCCTGCTGAAGTCCGTAGCCTATAAGTCCCAGAAGTTCCCTTTTCCGTCACGACATATGGTCCCTCCCAGTTAGGTCCCAGTTTGTCGTCATTCTCCTTCCTGGTGGCCGGCGTAACCCGTCTCAGCACCTGATCCCCAACATTGAAAGTTCGCGGCTTCATCTTTTTATCATACTGTCTCTGTAGCTTCCGATGATATTCTTCCAGACGAATGCGCGCCAATTCTCTTTTCTCCTCTATGAAGTTCAACTCCGTGGTCAGAATCCCCTCATTTTTGCCTGACTCCACTGCGCTGGTTCTTGTTGATTTCTCTATCATTTCCACCGGAATCACGGCTTCTACTCCATACGCCATCGTGAATGGTGATTCATTTGTAGATGTCCGCGGTGTCGTGCGGTAAGCCCATAGCACATGATGCAACTGGTCAGCCCATGCTCCCTTCCGCTCCTCCAGCTTCTTCTTAAGAATATCCATTATGATTTTGTTTGAAGCCTCTGCCTGTCCATTTCCCTCTGGGTTGTATGGGGCGGAGAACCCCTGCTTCACCTTAAACGCCTGAAGAAACTTTCGTACCTTTCCCCCAGTAAATTGAGTTCCATTATCCGCGATGATTGTATGTGGCAATCCAAACCTACAAATAATATTTTCCCACAGAAATTTGTTCACATTTTCTTCCTTGACTTGTTGCAGTGCCACTCCTTCCACCCACTTTGTAAAATAATCGGTTGCTGCCAACATAAATCTCCTCTTGCCGCTTGCCGTTGGCAGGGGCCCTACTATATCCATCGCCCACATGGCGAATGGCCACGGACTAAAAACACTGTGCAATGGCTCCGCTGGAGCATGTATCAGCGGTGCGAATTTCTGACATTTTTCACACCCCTTTGCATATCCTACTGCATCCCTTTTCATATGTGGCCAAAAATACCCCTGTGAGATCAATCGGTGTGTGGTCGTGCGTCCTGCAGAATGACTTCCGCAGTCTCCTTCATGCACCTCAGCCAGAACTTCTTGAATCTGCAGCGGGCCAATGCATTTTAACATTGGTCCGCCAAAACTTCTCTATCTGATCCCCATCGAGTAAAAGTGTATCTCTGGCTCCTGTTCCATTCTGCGTCTTTCTGTTTGTTTTCTAACTCAACTCCCATCAAAAAGCCTTGATGGGTGTTATCAAACCGACTCCATATCGGCTACAAAGGCGGACCTCTTCCTCTTCCGTGGTACTAGGTTTGCTCAACACCACTTACTTCAATTGATCTTCCCTCTCGTCCTGGTAGTGCTGCGGCGACATCGCCAATGCATCGGCATGTCTATTTTCACCGCGGTTCAAATGAGCAAACTTAATATTCTTGAACTCCGCGTGCTTTTCTCTGCAAGACTTCCAAGTATCTCGCCATCCTTGGGCGGCGAGCCATGAATCCTCCATTCACTTGACACACCACCGGGTTAGAATCGAGTAAGCGGCGGACGGTTAAACAACTCCTAAATCTCGGGCCATACCCAAACCTGCTATCACTGCTTCGTACTCAGATTCATTGTTGGAAGCCGCAAATCCCAGTTTCATCGACAATTCCAGCCTATTGTTCTCAGGAGTCACCAGGACGACGCCAATTCCGTTCCCTGTATCCGTAGCCGATCCGTCCGCGAAAACTCTCCAACCATTCCGCGCATCCCATGGATCCAATGGGTCGTGGTTAAGCTCTCCTTCGCGATCCATGACCATTTCTTCTCCCCACGTTGGATCCTCAGCTGGGAATTCTGCTAACACCTCCGCCATGGCTTGTTTTCCCTTTTCAGCGATTACGATCAGATGCGTATTTAAGTAACCGAGTATTACTGCCCACTTTAGCATTCTTCCTGACTTCTCCGCCCTCAACGCCTGCTTTAGAGGCAGGTTCGTTATCACCACCACGGAATGAGCTTCGAAATAAGGCTTCAATTTGATCTTTGAGAATACCGATTACCAAAGCGTATTTCGATTCTAACGTATCGGGTTTTACGCATCCAAAGATGGTCTTACTCTGAAAGTAAACGGGTTTTTCTATCCTTTCAACGATCCGCACCAATACCGAGCTCACCGCGTGATTACGAAACCCCGGATACAAATCAGTTTTTCCCTGTTCGGCCGCGCGATAAAAGTGGTGCTTTACCTAAATAACTCTTCAACTCTGGAAGGCTCCTCGCATTCAGCGGTCCATTGGAAGTCTGTGTTTTCCTCAGCCGATCGATCTGGTGATGCGACATTTGTCCGACGATTTAGAAATAAACCGATTTAATGCCGCGACTCTTCCCGCTAAACTTTGTACCTCCTTCACATTTTGCGGGGACGGCATTTCTATCAATGATCTAATTTGTTCTGGATTTGCTTCTATACCACGGTGTGTTACTATGTAACCCAAAAACTTCCCAGACGCTACTCCAAAGGTGCACTTCTCTGGGTTAAGCTTCAGCTGGTACCTCCGTAGTATGCGAAAAGTTTCCTGAAGACCCTCCAAGTGTTCGTCTTCTGACATGCTCTTTTCCACCATATCATCAATATATATCTCCATCCCCTTCCGAATCTTCCCTTGGAACATTTTTTCTCCTACTCGTTGAAATGTTGCCCCAGCATTTTTTAACCCGAAGGGCATCCACAGTGTAACGATAATGCCCCCTCTACCACGAACGTGGTCTTTTCCTGATCCGGGCCGTACATGGCGATCTGATTATATCCCATGGAGGCGTCCATGAAAGAGAACACCTTGAATCCGGCCGTTCTATCCACTAGTTCATCCACCCGCGGCATAGGGTAACAATCCTTCGGACACTCCTTGTTCACGTCCGTAAAGTCCACGCACATTCTGACTTTGCCATTCTTTTTAGTAACCGCGACCACATTGGACAACCATTCTGTGTATTCTACCTCCCTTATTATCCCGCCCCGCCGGTCGGATAACCTCCTCCGCGAATCGGCGTCCAGCGTGCCGGACGTATGACTCTCATCTTTTGGCGAACTGGCTTTGCACCCTCATTCATGTGCAGATGATGACATGCAAACTCTGGATCTAAACCCGTTATATCCTCTATCACCCACGCGAACACGTCTGAATTTTCCGTTAAGAACTGTACGAGTTTATTTTTCCATTCTCCTTGCAAGTCTGTTCCTACAGATGTAAATTTCTCTTCGTTTCCTATCCCCAGGTTAACTACTTCAACTGCATCCAACGTTTTCGGACACAATGGCGGCTCGGATCCGATTGTCTCTGCCCCTTCCTGTAATTGCTACGCCACTCCTTGCTCATTAGACACCCCCACTCCTTCGATTCCGCGGACCAAGCTCTTTGCAGTTACCTGCTGTATACTCTGCGCGGCAGCCACCTGATCCCCCTTGATTTCATATGTTCCACCCTTCGTGGGAAAGCGAATCACTTGGTATCGTTGATGGAATGGCCTTCATTTCATGAATCCATTTTCTCCCTAAAATCGCATTATATTGCAATCCGATTAATCCACCACCATGAACCTAGTGAATACGATCGTTGGTCCCTGCTGTCCGCGGGGCGTTAACTCCCCAACGGGCTCTGTCATGCTGCCGTTGAACCCATCTGATTGGTTTTGCGGGCCTTCAAACTCGCTTACGCCGATGTTCATCTCTTCCATGGCCCCTTTGAACAACAAATCCACTGAACTGCCGCAGTCTATCAACACCCTTCGAACCAGGTAATTTCCCATCGCTATGGTAATTACCAAGGCATCCTCATGCGGCGAAACTACCGACTCTAAATCCTTCGGGGTGAACATTATGCTTCCGTCTATGATCGCGGCACCACTTACTAACCGCGGTATGCTCACCACCTCACACACCTGTCGTAGACTTGCTGCCCTTCTCATCTTATCCCTGTGTGTATTCCTACCCAGCGTCTCTCCACTGAAAATGACATTGATGGTACCCAAGATTCTAGCCGGGGCTGGCACTCTCTCAGCCTGGTGAACTTCTGCAACAAACTCTCTGAGCATCCCCTTTTCTATCATCCTTTCCACTAACCATTTCAAGGCATAACACTCATTCGTAGCATGGTTTCTGACTTGATGATACTCGCAAAATGGTTTCCCTTCTATCTCCCTCGGGACACTTCGCGGCCCCTCATAATACTGGTTCCCTTTGATTAGAGGCAAGATTTCCTCTAAAGGTCTGCTAAGAGGCGTCTGTTCTAGCTCGCGGTACGGCTTCCTTTCTCGTATGTCCCTCCTACCCCGGTCTCCTGTCCTCTCCGGACCTCGGCTCTCTCCTTTGTAAGATCCCCTATCCTTGTCCTCTGTCTTTCTTTTACCCTTTCGATCTTCTCTCTCAACCTCTTGTACTGCCTTTCCCGATTTCTTCTGTTCCTTCGCCGTTCTCTGCATTATATCCTCATACCGTATGTATTTTTCTACTTTCGGGTATAGTGCGTGCAAAGTAGTAATTTCGATTTTAGAGACCGACTCATGGACCCTCGTTCCTGATCTCAATCCGTGCTGGAAAGCTATGACCGCCGTATGCTCCTCCAAATTTTCCACTCTTAGCGTCTCTTCCTTGAACCTACATAGAAACTCCCTTAATGATTCTGCGGACCTTTGTTTAATATTGAATAAAGCTGCGATGTCGACCACCCTTCTCTTCTGGTGAATGAAGTGGTCGATAAATGCGCGCTCCAATTCTTCAAAAACTTTGATGCTCATGAAACCAACCGGTAATACCAATCGAAGCACCTCCGCTTAAGGCTAGCGAACAACATCATCTGTGGAGCCCATCATACTTACTCTCTCGCCATAACGGCATTTGCTGCCGAAAATGGTGCAAATGATCGGTTGGGTCTCCTTTCCCATCGTACCGTTCAAATCTGGGCTGGGAGAACCTCTTAGGTACTTCGGAATTCCATATTGAATCTGCCAACGGATTTTTACTGAGGCTCGCTACCTCTTTCTGAGCCGCACTCTGATTCACTTTTTTTGCCACACGATTCACTTCCCTATCTTTCTCGATCATGGCCTGAACTACCTCCAAGGTGATACCCGCCGTTGGTTCGACGTCCGGTGGCGGGTACTCCACGTTCTCCCCCTCTACTTCACTGCCCCTAGGATCCCCCAGCTCTGTTTCCCTCTGGGTAGTCTCCCTGTCCTTCCTCAACTCGTCATTTTCATTTCTCAGCCTAACTACCTCTTCCTGCAGAAGTCTGGTGGCGTCAGCCGCCACATCTGATAATTCTTCCACTCCTACCCCTTCCAACCCAGCACTCTCAACTTCCTCAACGTCTTCTCTCACTGCTCCTTTCTTAGGTCTTCCTACACCTCTTTTCGCTATAGTGGCCATTTTCTCCTACAAGTTCCCCACAGACGGCGCCAAAATGTATACTCAATTATTACAACCTACAAGATTATCTCTCTCTATCTCTTACTCTTCTCTCTGGTTTTTCTTTTCTCCACCCCTCTATCCCTCTCCTTCTTTCCTCTATATATATCCCATAACCGTCCTTTTCTCCAACCGCTCCATCTTCTTTAACCGCACTCCATGATCTTTTTCGTGTCCCACGTCTGCCCCCATTGTCTAACCGTCTCTCTAAGTATAATGTCTGGCTACTGTGCTCCACCAACCTTTCCCTTAATCCACATCCATTTAGGCCCCTGATACTTCATTGAATCTTATGCCTTACTAGGTTCCGCGATATATCCCTGTTCCGCGGCTTGATCCGTCGCTCCCACTCCTTCTCGGCCGTCATAGTGTAGCTCTCGGCAATTGTATTGCCGCGGACATGATCCGTTACACTAGGTTTCTTCCTCGCTATTCGGCATACGACCCACTTGCCACTTACAACCCCACGTGTCATGAATACGCCCTATACAAGCTTCTTTTAGTACTTTTACAACCCACTAACACTACCACTGATTCTCATAACATATTCAAGTTGAGGATATTCCAAACTTTATCCAAACTTTAGCAAGGGTAAACGAGATTCCCAGTTTAGCAAAAGCTTTCACACATGCTAGCTTGACAGTTATAGAAGTTTTTGAAGAGGACACCATGTTGATAAGCACCTCCAAAAAGATATATGCAAAATCCACGCAAACTTCGAAAAGCACCGCAAAGAAAATTGATGCTTTTACCTTATAGACATCAAATAGATTAAGAAAAGTTCTTAGTCAATATTGTGCAGTGATCAAGGACTTGTCAAATACTTCTAATAACCATAATGAATTTCAGCTCAACTAAAAGTAGATTACTCTAATGCAGATACCATTGATGAATACAGAAGAGTAGAATCAACAAATTCGAACGAAATAGCGCACCAAGATGTATTTCTCAGTATTATGCATCTTGTAATTTACTTATATTTGAAACAGAATATGCAAACTCAGCGTTTTTTACTTTACGACATATTTTATTCTCTTCGTTTAGTGTTAACGTCTCTACTCTAAAAAGCCATAAATCTCTTGCATGAGATAGTAACAATACCTCCAAAACATGGCACGATCCTAAACTTGACAAGACCATGTGGCGTATTTCAAAGATCGTCTTTTTGCAAAATCAGACCAACAACCAAGGAAGCATAAAGTAATTGCTCTGGATTCAACATCCCCTCTGTCGAAAACTATCTTCACTCTTTTAAGAAGTTGTTCATAATTTGCAATCCTCTCCTTAGCCAGAAGACCTACATATTTCTTACGTTGCCTTGTCTCTAAAAGAAAAGGTTTTAGGATACATAGCCGGGTATGTTTGTCTCCAGACTTAAATGCATCTGCAAGACGAAGAAGAACCGCATTTGCAAACAGCCTGTCCTCCCCCGGAATGAGACCATAAATGTTCGATATTCTCATAACACTACCACTGATTCTCAGATAAATATCCAAACTTTATCAAACCCCAAGTCTTAAAACTAAAAAATCTCACTGCCCAAACTCTAATTTCTTGAAAAAAAAACTAAGTTCCCACAACTGTGCACTGTTTAGTACCAAATGTGAGGTATTTGTTAGTAGAATTGAGCTTAGAAAGTATGGTTTTTTGCTGAGAAAGAAACCATCATTACATCTCTTGTACCGCCTTCACTATCATTAGGTGTAATTTGAACAGTAACCCCACAACCTAAGACTTCCAGAGTTTCAGCAGCGTTTTGGGTATCAAGACCAACATCACACATGTCCAATGAATTCTTGCGAATCCCAGTTGCTTTAAAATGCCTAGGCACAATGTCTCACATTCAAATCATACATTTGACGTCGCTGATGAATCTGCAACGATCCTTCTATGTGATTGCTGACCTGCCACTTCTTCTCTTGTCTCTAGCAAGATCTTGGTGAGGGTGACCATTTGTCGCTCCAAACTTCAAAACGCTCTTGAGCATTGAGTGTTGTTGCTTTTGTTGGCAAAGCCGCTCTTTAGCGAGAGCTGATGATGCAAGGGCTGTCTTTGATATGCCAACACTCATACCCAGCACTCGACCAAATTTATCAGGGCCACACACTTGAGCAACTGGATCATGGTCTAGGTCCAAGTTTACGCTAGCAGGGTCATCCTCAATTATAGCCTTGATTCTTTCCTATCATGACGACATATTAGACATTTAATAAATTTCAGAAGCAGTATATAAAAGAGAACAGAAAATAGGCGGTGGTCAGATTCATCATTCATGAAAATAGGCAGTCAAACTCACCATCCTTTCTGACGCAATAAAAGAGCCATCCTTATGAGTATGGATAGCCATATATGAATCCGTTCTAGTCACTTTAACATTCGGATTTTTCGATTTCTACAAAACATTACCAACTCTGTTAGAAGTAAATATGGTGTTACGAATAAAATTAACAATTGAAAAGGTAGATTAGTACCATATCATGGACTGTCTTTGCTGCTCCCTTTCTACCTGATGTATGTAAAGCCTTCACAGCTTCTCTAGCCACCTTGCCCTTTGTCCGCATGAGTTTTCTCAAAGGTTTAGATTCATTATCCACTAATTTTTCCCATTCTTCCAATTTCACTCCTATTGGGCAACTCTGATAAGGATTTTCATTCGTTTTTCATTAACCCGATCAATTTTCATTCGTTTTCCAGCAAAGATATCTAATGGCCTCTTCATTAGGAAAGAAGACTAAGCTACAGAAATAGTAATTACTGAAAATTCTCCTAGCTGTCACAAATGAGGAAATGGTGCTCCATGGATTACTAATTTGTGACAAATCAAGCGCCCTTTTTATAATTACCTTAGTCCATGGCCTGTCAGAGCTAAGAATGCCTAAATAATGAAAGCTCTTTAATAACCGCCCACTCGCTAATATCACATTTCATTCTCATATGCAAATTCTTTGAACTTCGTGTACTTTACATTGTGAGTTTTACATGGATCCCGGTTGAAGAGTTCCATTTCTAGTTCCGCCAAATCTTTGGTAGAAAAAACGAAAAACAAATCCAAGTTGTTCATGACCTCCTAAGATCCAAGTTGTAATTGAATTAGTTCAATATGCAAGATTGACATATTTCACCGAGAACAAGATAACAAAACCAATTTTACGCAGCAATTTTCAGCCAATTAAAAAGCTATGTAGGCCCCGGCCGAGATCATACATAAGAACAATACAAATAAGAACATAAATCAGTTGTTCATTTAGGTTTAACATCATTGAAATCAATGACACCAATAATGGCTTCAGGAATTAGTATATCATGCCATATGGTACCATACTTATTCCATGTAATGAAAGTTATAGTAGAATATATATATATATATATATATATATATATATAAAGTAAAATACCTCAATCAATGTCTTGTCAAAGGCAAGAGTTTCAAGATTAGGGAAGCTCTCTAACAACTTAGCCGCTGCACCAATATCGCGCGCCTTTTGTTTTCTTACCCCATTTGCTCAACTTCAGGTACTTTACATTGTCAAAATTAATTTCATTCTGATTCCAAATGTCCAGTACAATCTCTGGCCAAAAATTTTGCTGGGAAAAAAAAACAATCAAAGTAATTTCGAATCACTAATTTCCATTTACCAAAAACAATCTATGTCAATATTAAACATTATTCTAGACGATTCCTACATTTCACATGTAATATAAAAAATTACACTAACAAGTAACAAATGTTGTACATTAATCAATACATGACACTAATCATCACCACCATTGTCTACACAAATACTAATTCCTAAGCTAACTAATACCATATACAATTCCAATTACAGTAAAATCATAATTGATGGATCAGAGTCCTAGCACTACAACAGAATTGTAGGGGAAAGACACATTCTGGTGTGTCTTTTCTCATAAAGAACGACACAGGCAAAGTGTCGGATTGTGACCCGTTTATTGGGCTGTCTTTTATTTTAAAAGACGCATACAAAAGTGTCGTCTGGCTCACCAAATTGCCTTGTAAAATGACGCTTCATTGTGTGTCTTTTTATAGTTTTGGGTTTTTTTTAAAAAAATAACACAAAAAACTTGATTGTTCGAGCTCACTAGAGATTTCACAATCCAATAACCCTGCAAGAACCTTCCAAATAAACACTAAAATATTATATGAATATCAAAATGAGCATTCCGAACATTTGTTTTGTATGTAGTTCAATCACCTAGTATTGAGCTAATTGAATCACCTATTACAAGAATAAAAAATGTTATTTTCCTACTAAGTTTAAACTTTGCTAGTTGCTTCGATCTAAATCCTCCACACTCACTAAATGCACAAATCCTCCACAACTTGCTAATTGCACGCGATTGCCATTTTCTTCACCTGATTCACAAGCAACATTTTAGATTAATAACTTCAACACCAAATCCAAGTTACTTCATCAAATAAGTTTATGATCTATAGGAGTGACCAGAATTTAAAGGACAATCAATTTTCTTGATTTCTGTCTTCTACATACTCAATCTTAAGTACATCATACTACGCAAAGGACTTGCAGAGATGCAGCTCTTGGTCTTCAGAAGAAACTTTGGCAACTCCCCTGTCAAGCTATTACCAAACATGTTCAAACTTTTTAGGTTGTGGAGGTAACCAATGGAGCTAGGAATTCCACCTTCAATGTCGTTAAAAAACAAATCGAGATTAACAAGTGAGGTCATATTTCCAACTGAACTAGGAAACATCCCATATATACTATTTGCAGCTAAGTTGAGTACCACAATCTTTGGCCAGCTTCCTTGTAATAGTTCTGAACAGTCAGCAGTAAGATTCTCATTTCCAGCCAGACACAAATGTCGCATATTTGGAAGCTCAGAGATACCATAAGGAATGTGTCCATTGTAAACCACTTGAGCTCAAGTCCAAATATACTAGACTACTCGTGGATTGACAATTGACCGAAAACGTTGAATCAAAGTTATTAGAACTGAGATCAACAACAGCAAGTGATGTCAAATTACTAGGTCGAAGAGAAGGAGCGAAACCTGATAAGCTACAACCCGAGAAATGCAACTCGGTCAAGAAAGAAAGCCTATTTAGCACTCGTAGAGAATTTACACTTAACATCGACATATCCACTTGATTCATCCCAAGGTACCTCAAAGAAGCAAGACTACCTAACCACCGAAGAGTATCAACTCTCAAAGCTGAGAACTCTGAAGGCACATCAAGATATTGCAATCCAGAAATATTTCCAAGGCTGTGAGGGACCAGTCCTCAAAACCCAGCTTTCGACAGTTTAGGTAGTGCAATTCTCTTAACGAACCAAAGAATTCAGGTATAGAGATGCCTTGAAAAGAATTCAAACTCTGAAACTCAAATCTAAATGCCTCAAGGATTTGAGTCCTAGCAAAGCAGGACCAATGATCCCAGTCAAGTACATGGTATTGGGATAGGGGTTGTGGAGATCAATACCATTAATTTAGTCTCTATCATGTCTATTCAAAAGATATATATTAATGATGAGCTTCTGGTGATACATACCAGTATTTATCCCTTCATATAAGTAATCTACAATCATCTTCAAAACTCAAAACGATATTTCCTCTGCAATATCATCAAGAGTGTCGATCATAGTGCAAGCTAGCTAATTTCTTCACTAACTTGATTATGAATTACCATTTTGAGTTCCAAAGAAGGGAAGTATATAGAAGTTACCGACTTGATCGAAAGTAAAATGTTTTCATGCACTAACACAACATTGAAATCCTAAGAAAGTAATAAAAAGGAGATGAAACACCAAGAACATACTAACTGTCAAAGATATTGCATTATATAGGAGTAAAGATAATAAACAACGTCATACCTAAATAAAAGCGAGTAAAATGGCTGGCCATTTGACTTTTTTGAGAAAATTTAGCTCTCCAAATGTCTTTTTGACCCAAACAATCTCACCATTGCGAGGACAAGAGAAATTTGGACATTGTACATTTCGGGGAGGAATCGACATTCATATCAAGAAAAACATTCGCTTTTGTTGCTTTCGTCCCTTTGCAACCACTTCCCTATGCATGTTCAACAATTCACACAACTGCATACCATGTGAATAGTTTCCACGATTGTGTATTTGCTTTGGTTCCCCGCATCCTACAAAACAAATATACATTAGCAAAGAATATCAAACTAAGCAAAAAGCACTTACGAAATCCAGCCAATATAAGTTAAGTAGAGTACACTAGATGTTGATGTATCAGCAGCAACGCTCTTTGTACATTGATCTTTTATTTCCATCAGGATTTGGGTGAGTGTAATCATATGTTTCTCTATAGTCCCAACCCGCTCTTCAACCATAGTGCGTTGTTGAGTCTCTTGGTGAAGCTTCTCTTTGGCAAGACCTGATGCTATGAGAGAAGTTTTTGACACACCAACACCCATACCAAGCACACAACCATATTGATCGGGACCACATACTTGTGCAACTAGATCATTGTCCAAGTCCAAGTCAATGCTAGATGGGTCATCTTCAATTATAGCATTAATTCTAGCCTGTTACAATAGAAAAACACCTGTGAATCTATTGTCTAAAGTTGTATTGAATCAGAAGTTCATAACATATTCCTTACATTCTATACTCATCTCTACTATGAGTTCTATTTGTGCATTGCTATTACAAATATGCCTATAATATCTACGCAAATATATAGCAGGAAAGGAGACATACAACAAAGGAGTAATTAGAACAAGAGAAGGTACAAAACAAGGCAGCATAAGAAAAGAACCATCCTCTCCGGCGCAAGAAAAGAACCATCTTTTTTGTGTATGGATAGCCATGTATGAAAGTGTTCGGGTGATCTTAACATTTGGATTCTTCTTTTTTCTAGAAAAAAAAAGTATATAATAACCGATTTGGAATAGAAACTGGTTTTATGACTTCACATAAACCGAGATGTAAAGGAACATACCAAATTATGGATGGTTCTTGCGCTCCTCTCCTTCCTCGATGTATGTAATGATTTCAAGGCTTTTCTTGAGTTCTTGCCCACCAGCCGCATTCACTTCCTAGAAGGTTTTGCTTCATTATCTACAAACTGTCCCAATCTTCGCTTCACTCCATTTTGGCAAAGGCTCTTCCTTTCATCGTCATTGTCATACTTGTCATAATGTTTAACTTCGAAGCCGATGCTTGTACTCCTCCAAGACTTAGCAAACTTCTTGAGTTGACATTTCTTGTACACTTCAGCAATACCATACTCATCCTGCACAACATAGCATTTACTTGAGAATAACATTTATAAATCCATTCACTTTATCAAGAACAGGGTCCACTCTCTTGCTCCTAATAAAAGCCATGCACCAATGTAGAAAGACAACAAAATTAATATTAAGAACTTAACATCGTAAATTAACCTTAATTTTCTTCCAAATCAATCTCTTAGCCGGAGAAGGCACATCCTTAAAACTTTCATAAAATATAGGACAATGGGTTTTCGCGGTTCCACCAAGTGCACTGGAATAGCTATACGAATCATCTCCAACTGCTTGTCCATCCGCATCAAATTCAATTTTCTTATTTCCTATACAATCACAAAATCCAATCACTTTAAGTAAAGAACCCAAAAATTATTTTCGTTCTTTCCATGAAAAAATGCTATGCGTATGTGATTGAGAGAAAAGTTTATGTACTAGAAGATCATCCATCATCTTTGGCGAAAACTTGGAAAGCACTTGATGACGACCACGAAAAAAGATGAAGTATACCCATTCAAAATTCATTACCAGTAAATTAACTTTAAAGAAAAGGTTAAGCTTGTTTCTCAAAATTCATTACCACCAAGTTGCTCAAAAAATCGTGATATAAACGAAGGCATTGAACCTTGATGGCACATCCTAGCACCTGATCTTGAAATTGAGAATAACTTTAAGCGATCAGGTAATGGTAACTTAGCGAGATTTTTAATCGTAAGATCAGGTAGGTATTTCACATAGTTTTAGACTATATATTGGTCAAGTAAATCAACAAAAGGAAGATGTATGGAGTGGATGATCAATCAAGTAACTCAACAAAAGGAAGATGTATATAATTTAGACTATATATATTGGCCAATTAATTTTCAAGTACCTGTAGCAACAGGATTAGCCAGTGAATCAGACTTGCATGCTCCATTTATCTCACTTCCCCTCTCAACATATAGTGATGCTTTTCCTTTTTCAGCATTTCTTGTACCTTGGTTTGAGCCCTTAACACAAACTGTTAGTAGATAGCATTATTTAATGAAATTTATTGACTTTAGCAATTTAGTAATGAAGATACCTTTGTCGTTGAATCGATAAATTGTACTCCACCATTTTCATTTCTAGTCAACGCAGCATATATTGAAGCCTTTTCTTTTTCAATTCTTTTTAGTCCCCTTGCTTTGAGCTCTTCAAAGTAATATGAGCTTTTAGTAAACGACATTTTCATAAAACTTGTATACCTTTAGTAATGACATTACCTCTCCCCTTGAAGTAGAATTATATATTCTTTGATTCATATCTCCAGCCAAAACATCCTGTTTTGAAGCTTTATCCTTCTTTGCTTTCTTTCTCATTTGTGCCGGGCTCTTTATATAACACAAACCGTTAGTAATCGACATACTTCATAAAACTTATATACTTTTAGTTAATGATATTACCTCTGTCATTTCTTCATTAATATCTCTAGGCATAACAACATGTAATAGAGCTTTTTCTTTCTTAGCCATTTTCCTCTTTTTGCTTGGGCTCTTTACATAAAACAAAACCAATAGTGAATAGCATATTCGTTGACACTTAGTGACTTTCATATATTTAGTTATCAAAATATACCTGTGCGCTCTGAAGGTCTGCCATATCCTAAAGAAATGAAAGAAATTATTCACAAAACTATAAGTCTGTAATAATATAACAAATGAACAGATGTACAACAACAATTGCTCAAGATGTAAGGGAGTATATGATTCAGATTTTAGAGATACAAGCTTAATTAACTTGAATAGCGAAAAACAACTTTTAAATTATATGCAATCTATAAACAAGACTAATACAAAACATTGCCCACTTTCAAAACAATCTAACATTTATCCAACACCAGAAGAAAAAAAATAGTGTACTCAATGGTTCCTACTTTTCAACAAATATAAGAAGAACTGAGAGCAGAGAAATTAAATCAGGTACTTATATTACTAATTACTTATCAAACAATCGATTAAGTATGCAAGGGATTGATAGCAGTTAGATACTTAGATATACACTTGTTTCATCAAATATAAACATATCTAGACAATGTGAGCCCTAACCGATCAAAACTCGATTTCAAAACTAAATCAATTTTCAGATTCAGTACAAAATATGAACAATGACAACAGATTGGAACTACATACACTTGATTTGAATAAAAACAACAAAGCATACAAGAAAATTTGAATTATCACCGTTGCTTGTGAGCTAAAGAAATGAGAAGACGGTGAATTATCACCGTTACAAAAAAATGCAATGAAAGTTATACACCTTAGTCATGAAATTACCTCAACCCTCGAAGTATTTGTAGGCATAACATCATGCATCACAACCTTTTCCTTCTTGGCCTTTTTTAACTTTTTCCTTGAGCTCTTTATAGAACACAAACCATTAGAAAATAGCATATTCAATGAAACTTACACATCTTTAATCACTAAGATATACCTTTGTGTTTTCCTGGTCTGCCATATCCTAAAAAAGCAAACAAATTATTGGCTCAAATATTGTACAATGGAGAAACAAAGTCTAAAATGTCTTAATGACTATACTAGACAAAGTAATGCTAGACAAAGTATCAATCTTATAAATCATCTTATAAATCTTATGACACAACATCTTATAAATCATGCATAAAAGTGTACAATAACAAGTGCTCAAGTGTTCAGAGCAAAGTATCAATCATTGGCTAACGTAAAAATCATTCAAACATCCATAAAGAAAAAACATGTACCAATTTGATGATTATAGGTTACAAATGCATATATTTCTCCTGCCTTTTCCAATGTCATTGGACTAGGTTACAAATGCATATCATTCATTCACCATTTTTTTTTTTTTCAAAAATCACGAGAATTTTTGGTACACAATCTGCACCTATTTCTCCAACATCTTCTAAATGTGATGTATATAAAAATTCTCTAGGCACTCTAGACTCAAAAGTCAAGGGGTCTTCATAAGCATCCATATCTCTAGTTAGTCTCTTTGGAGCATCTAACACCACATTCCAGCCACTCCTTGTTGGATCTTTACAATAAAATACTTGAGAGGCCTGAGATGCTAGGATAAATGGCTCATCTTCAAACTTTGAACTTCTTCGAAACTTGCTAAAATTCACAAAAACTAAATTAATATCGTGGTCAAAGTAACATCCATTCGCTTTATCCTCAATTCAACCCAATCACAAGAAAATACAGTTTGAGTGAAGTCAAAGTAGTTCAACTCGAGAATTTGTCTTATGACCCCATAATAGGTAGCTTCTTCATCGATAAGATTCCTATCTTTAGCACTCGAGCGAAAACTGGTCATCGCGTTCATTTTAACTCCGGAATTCTGAGTTGTCTTGTTAATTTCCCATTCAGCAGTAGAAAACACATATCCACTTGCTTGATAGGAATTATAAGATGTTGCTTGAAAGTGTGGACCATCAGCAAGTCTCTTGATGACAGACATCTCACTATTTTCAAGCTGTCAAAAAACCCAACATATATATGATATTAATTGAACAAAACTACCTAATATTAATTGAACTTTAAATGTTGAATTCGGTGTCAAGATGTTTTACTTGTTGCCTTAACCAAAAAATAAAACTCATCGGACTATTGCTTTTACGTTTGCGACTGCTGGATTTGAATCCATTGACGTATGCTTGGTATTTCCTAAATAGGAAACAAAACTAATACAAGTCAAATATATGCCTCCCCAGCTACGTAGTCACAAATTAAGATAACCTTGACTAGTTATACTTACTTTCTCCATGGAATCGCAACTTTTGAACATTGAAGCACCCATTTTCGCACTTGTTCATATTGGACATTAGTTAGTGTATGTACACCTTTTTGTTAAGGGGTTTTAAACACAAATTCACCATCATCATCAATATATCTCTCCTTGCCTCGCTTGTGGCTTCCCTTTGAGCCATTAGGCATGTGCTCCATCAAGATTACATTATTGATTCTTCAATGACATAACGTTGAAGAATACAACCTTCGGGGTGTGCCGGATTCTTTACATACTTCTTATAAGATCTCAACATCCTAAGACATGTCATCACCAAAATATTATTTATAACCAATAACAAAAATAAGCATGATTTGCTCAAAAGACTTACCGCTCAAAAATGTACATCCACCGACTCCAAACTGGTCCACAAATTTCTGCTTCTTCCGCCAAATGCACAACAAGGTGTGTCATGATAACAAAGAACGAAGGTGGAAAATATTTCTCAAAGACACATAATGCTTCGACTACTCTTTCTTTCACAATACGAAGCTCATCACGGTAAATTACTTTGGAGCAAAGGATTTTAAAGAATGTTGACAATTGCCCAATAGCTACACGCAATGGCTTGTGTTTTTTAAAAGCATGCATTAGCAGTAATGGTAATAATTGTTGCATCAAAATATGATAATCATGTGACTTCAGTCCTTTCAATTCAAAATCTACCCTGCTTGCATGTCGCTTCCAATTAGAGCTATATCCAATAGGTACCTTCAAAGTGGACAAAGTCTCTAAGAAGAGTTTTTTCTCAACCCGGGATAGAGCAAACTCAGCCTTTGGTAATAGTAACTTATCTCCCGATTCTATGGGCCACAAGTGTTGCTTAATTTTCATCTCTTTCAAATCTAGGCGTGCTTTCAACCCATCTTTACTCTTGTCCAATTCCATAATAGTTGCAATGAGATTCTCCGCAACATTCTTTTCTACATGCATCACATCCAAATTGTGAAAAAGACACACAAGTCCCATGCATTATACAAACATTCAAATGACAATGACACATGATAAATCATATTCAAAATATTGTTAAAACATTACTTGCCTCCCAATATGGCAACTTAGTTAGAATTGAGCATTTGGTCCACGCACTAGGACCATTATCTGGTGCCCCCTTTCCATACACCGTTTCAAACCCTTCTACTATGCTCAACACCTGAGTACCGGTCAATCGGGATGGAGCAGTCTCAAGTTCTTCCTTTCCATCAAACGGTTTCTTTTGATGCCTAAAAAGATGATCTTCAGGAAGAAATCTTCTGTGACCCATATATCCAGTCTTAGACCCATGTTTCAATCTAATTGAACACGTATTTTCGGCACAAACAGGACAACCACAAGTTCCACCAATTCTACAACCAGAAAGCATGCCATACGCAGGAAAGTCGTGAATAGCCCATAATAAAACTGCTTTCATGGTAAAAGTAGACCGAGTATAAGAATCATAACATGGAGTGCCCGTGGACCACAACTCTTTCAACTCTGCAATCAAAGGCTGCAAGTAAACATCAATGTTTTTCCCTGGACTACTCTTCCCGGGTATCAACATAGACATCATAACAAATTGCTTATTCATGCAAAGAGATGGAGGTAAGTTATAGGGAACAACCATAACAGGCCAACAAGTATACGAATTGCTCTGATGAGAAAAAGGATTAAACCCATCCGTTGCAAGTCCTAGACGGACATTTCGAGGCTCAAAAGAAAACTCCGGATACTTAGCATCAATTGTACTCCAATTAAGAGAGTCGACTGGATGACGCATTCTATTTTCATCGACAACCGCCCTCGAATGCCATGTCATTTGCTCCGCAATCCAAGGAACACTACGAAAACATAAATATCTTAATTGGCTATGTGTTAAAACCAAATGGAAATGTGTTATAAGTATTTAAACAAGAGGGTTACCTATATAATCTTTGCAACCTCGGTATCAAAGGGAAGTATCCCAATACTTTCGCTGGTACGAGTTTTTTCTTCTCTAAGAGATCATCACCTTTTTCATTCTTCCATCTACTTACACCACATCTTGGACAACATTGTAGACTTTCATCATCTTTCCAATATAATATGTAGTCATTTGGACAAGCATCTATCGTCTCATACTCCATACCTAAGGACTTGATCAATTCTTTGGCTTCGTATGTACTGACTGGTAAGGTATTATCTTCAGGGAGAATTCCTCTTAGAGTGTTGAATAGATCAGTGAAACAGTTGTCTGACAGCTGATGTTTCGTCTTAAGGTTAACCAGCTCAACTGTTACAGATAACTTCGTTTGATTGTTCCTACAAGATGAATAAATAGGCCTCTTCACATCTTCCCATAAATTGTTAAACTTCGTTCCTTCCCTATATCATTTGGATTTTGATGACAGTGGTACTCATTATGAGAATTTGAATCATCGTCCAAGCTCATCTCATCTACATTTCGATCTTCATCTGAAGTACTCCCATCCATGGACTCATCCAAACCATCAAGATGAACATATCCTAACTCTTCACTAACTAAATCAATGTCTCGAGAATAGCCATCTTCATATTGGCTATGGGAGGAAGGACCAACAGTCTCAACATTGATTGCATCTTCTTCAAATGATTCCCCATGAAAATACCATGTCGTATAGGATGGGTCTATTCCAATCTGAATTAAATGGTCAACCACTATTTTGGATCAACCCTTCCACTCACATTACGACACCTCACACATGGACAAGAGCACCAAGTTCCTTTTCCTAATCTATCGGTCATGAACTTTAAAAAGGATTCAAGTCTATCAAAGTATTCATCTCTATTTAATGGTGCTGACATCCAATCTTTGTGTGGTGGTAATAAAGCCATTCCTTTCACACGAAATGGCTTTGGTTTGTGAGATTTATTCCTGCGTGCCTATTGAGGACACAAAAAAGATGTGTTGTAGTGAGGATACAAAAGATGAAACGCAGACCGGACACTCTCAAATTAACAGATAAGTGGACATAATAAATGCAATTATAAACAAATAATATCAAAGGACAACAACGATATCAACAATCATAGTTGTTGGGTATTAAATACAAAAAGGTGGCCATAAGCAGAAAGCTATAATCAAATCAAGTTTATCAATAACAGCCTTCAAACTCAAAAAAACACTAACAAATGTCAAAACAGGGAGACAAACAAAGACTACTAATATGTATGGAAAACTGTGTATCCCCGACTTCCACAGTAGATAGTCCCTCCGACATTTTGCATAAGTAACTAAGTAAGCCTTGCCATATCTTCAAAAATATGAGTTTGTAAGTGTCCCAAATGACAAACCTCGGCTTTTAGTTGACGGATCATGCCTATTTAAGTTGTGCAAGGCCCTCAAACAATTCCTTTTCTCTGTCCTATCTCTTCTATATATGCACTCTTTGTAAACATTAAGCAACAGCTATGTTGTTATGTTGAAAAATACTTGGAAGAAAAGTTATCACTGGGTTCTTGGCAAGTGGATACTCTTGGGCTTAACTCATCCAACTAATAATATTACTATCAGTTCTCCTACAAAATTTCCACAACACAGTCCAATACCAACAAGAGCACTTCACTTCTATGGTATAAAGACAGAAGAAGGAAGCAGCAAAAGTAGTAGAGCAAAAACAAAGTCACTTCACTATTTTGGCAAGAGGACTCGGCCAAGAATATGGTACTAAGGAATCACCCAATTCAATGGGCACTAGTAATAAACATGTCGTCATTGTCATGGACGCCGGCTTAAGGAATTCTCATACGAGACCCTTCAATGGGCCCTCGACCATGTCATTGGCATTGGCATCGATTATTCAAAAATACCTAAAATATTTACAAAAGCATCACTCATTCAAAAATATTTCTCAAATCAATGTTAAAATTCAGGTAAATAAGATAACTAAATCAAAATTATTCAAATCAACAAAATCAATGAATTTAACAATTCGATTTGAGGAGAACAGAAAATATAATGATAAAACTAGGGTTTCTAATTAGATTTGAGGAGAATGAAAAATCACCTTATTGAGTAAAACACCTTTGACAACGAAAGAGAGTGGAATTGCCTTTGAGTAAATCACCTTTGAATCAAATCACCTTTCTCGAGAAATGAAAAAAAAGAAATGAAATGAAAAAAAAAAAAAGAGTCGGTGGTTTTATTTCGTTTTGGGCTGTTTTATATTGGGCTTTTCTTTTTAAGTATTTCAAACAAAAAATAAACGAGACTTTTTGTAATATAAACGGCGCTGGTTACGGGTCCAAAGATTCGGCGCTAATGTTCGCGTCTTTTAACCTGTCTTTTATTAACCAATCTGGTGTAGTGTAGCTTGACAGATCTCTAAAAAGAGAAATATAAACGCATAGTATAATCATTGTCGATAAGCTGGGGAAAGGCTCATCACTTCCATCATACTTTTTTAACGAACTAAACAATACTAACACAATAAAGTCTCAGACATCCAAGGAAGGAATAAAGCAAAGATTAACTCTCAAGCCCGGCAAAGGCTTAAAGCTCTTAGTCGGCAACTGCTGAATGTTTCTGAGAAACAAGCCTTAGATTTATCATCATTTACTCTTGTTTTTCCACAATCAATATTCACAATGGTAATAAGCAATGCACTCAGAATGAAAAGGAATAATAATAAGTTAAAAAAATCACAAATCTTTTGATCTCTTTTTCAATATGATGGAACCTGATTACTAATTAAACAGAATATGAATAACTAATTAAAGCACTAATTTCGAACATGATTACAATACTACTCTGTTTAACTAATTTCGAATCTGATTACATGTTTAAAGATTATATGAATTAATCTTTAAAAATGTTAAAATCTAAACGAAATCGCTTAGATCTGATAAAGAGATTGTAGATTTGATAAAGAAATAATTGAAATTACCTGAAGAGATTTGCTGAAGAGATTGTAGATTTGCTGAAGATAGCGATTTGAGGATCGATCAAATATTATGAAGATTTTGAGAGTGGTTTTTTAGAGTGATTTTGATTATTTTGAGATTTTGAGTGAAAAATAGGTTAGAGAGAATGAAACAAGTTTTTTCTTATTTTGGTGAGAGAGAACGAAACAGGTTATTTTCTATGGGTTGTGATAATGTGATCCGACGCTTAGGGGAGTTCAACGACACGTGGTGGGCGAACTCACAAAAAGACAAAACAAAAGTGTCGGTAGCTTTGTCTTTTTTTTTTTTTTAAAATCTGGTGTAGTGTCTACTCCTGTCCCTCGATCCTCTTTCATCCATCCTCCCCTCTCTCTCCATGTATCGCGGCAGTTATCTTGCAGTTATGATTCCGCTCTCTCTCTCTCCACGTCTCGCAGCAGTTCCAAAGCGGTTGGGATACCGCGGATCTGATCCTATGCAACTTGTTTCCCCATACTATACCGCATCTAGTCCCATTGTCACCACTAACCTCCTAGGTCATGTATACAACCCATACAGATGCCCTCTCTCGGTCTTATTGATGGTCCGAACAACAAATGGGCCGAGAACTAACATTTCTCATCTCATACACATTTCACGATATACTTCTCTTTCCTGACCCTGCCACTCTGTCCCCCTATCTTCTTTCTCCCAGCACGTGTCCCACGTGCTCCCTCTGTATTGACACCTGGAAATACGGCGCACGCGCCTCGTACTTTGCCTCTTCGAAAATCGAGACTCTACGTGTCTCCCTTTCCTTGGTTCTTTTGTTGGTTAATACCCTTTTGCCCCTGCCCCTTCAAATCCCGCTCAAACCTCTCTCTTCTCTCAAAACCCCCAAAACAGCAAACCCTCACCATCTTTTTGCCTTCCTTTTCTTCAAACTCTTCCCACTTCTTCCCCCTGTTATTTCCTCCGGTAGCTCTCCAGCACGGTTCGTGTTCTACGACCTCCGTTGCCTTGGCTCTCTCTTGTTACAGGTTTGTCTTCCCCCTTAATCTGTTTACCTTTCCTCTCATTATTTGTTTTATTCGCTTTTGAGGGTGCTGCTTCCTCACTTTCTTCCTTTCTAAGATTGCATATCTATCTTTTTGTAAACTCCCCTCGTAGCACTGATTCCATCATGTCTGTATCGGAATCGGAGGCTACCTCAGCCACCCAATCCTCCGCCACCAAATCCGATAAATCTGGATCCTCTACCCCTAGATCTAGCCATCACTCCGCGGACCGATCTGAGTCCCCGACTTCTGATTCTACTGAGCCCATCGCTGTTCCATCTACTTCTGGGAGGAAACCTTCTCTGCCTCCCCCGCCATCCTACTACCGCAGACCCAACCTAGATGCCCTTAAAGCCGCTTATGGCATACCTAGTGACATTATTCTAGAACACGTGTCTGGCGTCACCCACTTTCCTCACTTGGTAACACCGGCCCGTTTATCTCCATTAAACTCTTGTAGGGCGGATAAGCGGCTGGTTTGCGTTTTCCCTTGACTCTTTTTGACGTCGAGGTCTATAACCATTTCAACATTCCTCCGTGCCAAGGCATAGGTAACTTCTGGCGTGTTATGTATGCCGCCAACCACTACAATGAGACTCACTCTCCCAAAATCCAACTCCGCGATATCCTTGCTCACTTCTATATAAAGAAAAGCACTAAACTTGGGAGTGTGGGATATCAATCCTTCTGCACTCGTCCACAAAAGAAGTCTTTTATTCTTCACATCACCACTTCTGACAAGGTGTGGCACCAGTATCCATTGTATGTGTCCGGGAGTTTTTTATCCGCGGACCTTCCTTCGGAAGTTTCTCTGAAGCATCTCCATTTCCTAACAAGTGGTAAGTAAGCCATTTTGAGTCGCAGTATTTATGTCTCACTTGTCTTTAATTTGTCTTTATTGTTGGTGATGTAGGTTGGAGACCCGACTCGCGATCCCAGATATACAACGGCGTTTACTCAGAAATTTTCCAATCCCTTTGCGAACTAGGGAGTGCACAGTGCGAAGTCCTCGGCATTGATCCGGAAAAAGCCATTCCTCTCTTACTTGACCCTTCTCTAAAAGACATTGGCAAATACCAAGGCCCCCTCTATCGTCTGCCGCCCCCTAAAGAAAGAAATCCCAAACCATCCCCACCTCAAAAAAGAAAACGTCCGGCTCACAAGTCCTTCAACTATACCACCAAAATCTCTCATTCATGAGTTGTTGCCCAACGTGCCGCTGCTGCTAAAACTAAGACTACTACTGCGGACACCCTTCCTCCTTCGTACTCTCGTGTGGCTGAGTGGGAAGACGATTTTGCCCATACTTCCACTCCCCCTTCTGCTACCGCTATGGATATGAACAAGTACAAGCTTTGGGACAGCGACTCTGATGGAGATGGGCCTGTCGAAGTTTCAAACAAGAGCCCTCCCACCAAAAAGGCCAAACTTACTTCTACTGCTCCTCCTCATACTACTGGCCATAATGAACCTTTCGATGTCGGTATATCTTCAAGCCCCCCAGCATGATTCCTTTTCAGCTGGTCCTTTAACATCTGGCCCTGTCGATGTTTGGCATCCCAAGTTCAGGGCTAGGGATCGCGATGTCACTACGCAAGACTCAGCTTTGGAAATCCAGCTGTTGCCGCCTCTTTGTTTTTCAGCTATCATCTCCCTCGGGATCAAGCCTATGGAGATTCTGGTACCGTCGCTTCCCATAGGGCCTCCATTTACACTGGATGGGAAAAGGTGTGTGTTATTAACTTTACTTGCTCTTTATCCTTTGTACTACCCTTTATACCCAATATGTCTCTGCAGATGAGTCTAGATATTGGCTATGTGCTGCGCGGCCTTACCAGCACCGTGGAGAATTTGGAGGCAGCGAAGCAGGAAATACATGGCCCTGATGGCTGGAAAGCAAAGTATGCCAAGCTGGAGAAGGATAGGAACGATTTGCGGATCATGGCAGTTAAGGCCCACAAGGAGCTCCAGGTGGCTAAGGACAAGCACCGTGACTACATAGCGGGGGTCAATTCTAAACTGGAAAGCCTCAAAGAGACAGAGAAACTTGCCACTCAAGCTGCTGTAGACAAGGCCGTAAAAGAAGCCGCAGAGCGATTCCGGAGTCTCGCTGCAAAGAAAATTGCTCGTGAATTACAACAACAACTCGATCAGCTTAGTGCTGCAGGTCGACTTCTTCCATCGCCTCCTCCCGTTGCAGATACACCATCTGTGGTATCATCGACCGTGCATCTTGAAGCTGTCAAGACCACTACCCCTGATATGACTACTCCCATTACTAATGCTGACCCTTCTCCAGTGGAAATGAACATAGACACCAGCACCGCTGTCGGTGAAGAGGAAAATATTTCTCATGAAGAATTGAATACTGATCCTCAGCAGTAACACATGTCGAATTTCTTTCTTTGCATATTTCTTTGTGATTGTAATTTCGGTGTTGAACAATTATCTTTTGTATGTGTTTGGACAAATGCTTCATCGACACACTACATTTGCGTAGTAGGTGTCAATCAACTTGTGTTGTACTCTTTTTGCACTGTAATTTACTATCTGTCATACTTTTCGATTTTGGCTTTCTTCTGATTCGTTATGCATTGAAGCCATTGATCTATATGGAACTTTGATTCAATATCTTTTTCATCATCTTTCCAGGATCTACCTTGATTTTAACCAAGTTGTTTGCAGCCCTTTCATTTGCAAACTTAGTTAGCTGTGACACTAGCTAGGGTAGCCCCCATGTTGATTCGGACATACAGTCCGCGAAAGGCTCTCCCCTCCCCCCCCCTTGCTCTCTCTTTGTATAGCTGTGAAGCTAGTCTGGGTAGCCCCCAGTTTGATTCGGACTTTCAGTCTACGAAGGGCTCTTCCCTCCGCTCTCTCTTTGTATAGCTGTTAAGCTAGTCAGGGTTGCCCCCAGTTTGATTCGGACTTACAGTCCGCGAAGGGCTCTTCCCCCCCCCCGCTCTCTCTTTTTATTATAGCTGTGAAGCTAGTCAGGGTTGCCCCCAGTTTGATTCGGACATGAAGTTCGCGAAGGGCTCTTCCCCCCCGCTCTCTCTTTGTATAGCTGTGAAGCTAGTCAGGATTGCCCCCATTTTGATTCGGACATGAAGTCCGCGAAGGGCTGTTCCCCCCCGCTCTCTCTTTGAACCGCTGTGAAGCTTGTTGGGGCAACTATATCCGTCCCTTATTTGATTTCTATTATCTACTGCTAACTCGATTGGAAGAAGTGCATGTTTATTTCATAGTCATAATAATATACAATACAAAGAGTGCGCTATCAAATACGAAAAGAGTAAACAAAGGTCCTAGTCATGGAACTTTTTCAACATTCTGATATTCCACGGCCTCTTTATCTTTTCTCCTGTTGTAGTCTGTAATCCATAAGTTCCAGATGTACCCTTCTTACTGATGACATATGGACCTTCCCAGTTTGGCCCCAACTTCCCGTCATTTTCTTTCTTGGTGGTAGGAGTAACTCGTTGTAGCACATAGTCCCCCACCTTGAAACTCCGTGCCTTCACTCGTTTATCATACTGTCTTTGTAGAGTCCGATGGTATTCCTCCAACCGAATACGGGCTATCTCTCTTCTCTCTTCAACAAGATTCAAATCCGCGGCTAATATGTTCTCATTCAGTCCACTTTCCACAGCCTGCGTTCTGGTCATGGATTCTATCATTTCTACTGGAATGACGACCTCTACCCGTACGCCATTGCGAACGGTGATTCATTAGTGGATGTTCTTGGTGTAGTTTGATATGCCCACAGCACATGATGTAACTGTTCAGCCCATGCCCCCTTCCGCTCCTCCAGTTTTTATTAAGGTTATCCATAATGACTTTGTTTGAAGCCTCGGCCTGTCCATTCCCCTCCGGATTGTAGGGGGCTGAGAACCCTTGCTTCACTTTGAACGCTTGAAGGAAATTTCGAACTTTCTTCCCAGTAAACTGTGTCCCATTATCCACGACGATTGTATGTGACAATCCAAACCTGCAAATGATATTCTCCCATAGAAATTTGTTCACATTCTCTTCCTTGACTGTTGTTGCGGCCTCCCCTCCACCCACTTGGCAAAGTAATCTGTTGCCGCTAACATAAACCTCCTTTTACCACTTGCCATGGGCAACAGTCCAACTATATCCATTGCCCACATGGCGAACGGCCACGGGCTGAGCACACTGTGTAATGGCTCAGCGGGTGCATGTATCAGCGGTGCAAACCTCTGGCATTTTTCACATCTTTTGGCATATTCTATGGCATCTCTCTTCATGTGTGGCCAAAAGTACCCCTGCGAAATCAAACGGTGTGTGGTTGTTCGCCCCGCTGAATGACTTCCACAATCCCTTTCGTGCACTTCGGCCAACACTTCCTGAACATGCGGCGGCCCTATGCATTTTAACATTGGTCCACCGAAACTTCTTCTATATAGATTCCTGTCTAGTAAAGTGTATCTTTGGCTCACATGTTCCATTCTACGCCTCTCCTGTATGTTTTCAATCTCTACCCCCATCAGGAAAGTATTGATGGGAGCTATCCAACCAGGATCAATCTCCGTGGTAAGACAAACATTCTCTACTTCCGAGGTACTAGGCTTGTTCAACACCCTTATTTCAATAGATTGCCCCTCCGCCCCTGGTAATACCGCCGTGACATAAGCCAATGCGTCGGCATGTCTATTTTCTCTGCGATTCAAATGGGTAAACTTAATCTTACTGAATTTGCTCGATTTCCTTTGTAGGACCTCCAAGTATCTTGCCATCCTTGGCGGCCAGCCACAAATCCCCATTCACTTGGCACACCACCGGGTTAGAATCGGAATAAATGATAATTAAGCTCACGCCCAGATCTTGTGCCAAATCTAAACCCGCTATTACTGCTTCATACTCTGATTCATTATTTGAAGCCGCGAATCCCAGTTTCATTGATAACTCCAGCCTAGTATTCTCAGGAGTTACCAGGACTACGCCTATTCCGTTCCCTGTATCTGTAGCAGAGCCATCCGCGAAAACTTTCCACCCATTCCGTGCATCCCAGGGGTCCAATGGGTCGCGGTTAGGCTCTCCTTCGTGGTCCATTACCATCTCCTCTCCCCACGTTGGGTCCTTGGCTGGGAACTCTGCCAATACCTCCACCATTGCTTATGCTTTTTCTGCGGTTCTGATTTGGTAATCTTGAATTTCATAGCAAACGAAATTATTACGCCCATTTTAGCATTCTTCCTCGACTTTTCGCCCTCAACGCTTTTGAGAGGCAGATTTTATTACTACCACTGAATATCGCCTCGAAATAAGGTTTCAACTTTAGGCGGCGAAAAATACCAAAGCCAAAGCGTATTTCTCAATTCGGTATGATCGGTCTCTCGCTTCTAACATGGTCTTGCTTTGAAAGTACACTGGCTTTTCTACTTTGTCAATGACTCGCACCAAGACCGAACTCACCGCGTACTCCGAAACCCCCAAATACAAATGCAGTTTCTCCCCCTGTTCTGGTCGCGACAATAAAGGCGCCTTCCCTAGATAATTCTTCAATTCTTGGAAGGCTTCTTCACATTCCGTGGTCCATTTGAAGTCTTATGTTTTCCTCAATAATCGATACAGTGGTCGACATTTATCCGATGACTTTGAAATAAAATGATTAAGTGCCACGACTCTCCCTGCAAAACTTTGCACCTCCTTCACATTTTGAGGGGACGGCATTTCTATCAGCGATCTGATTTGTTCAGGATTCGCCTCTATACCGCGGTGTGTAACTATGTAACCCAAGAACTTTCCAGAAGTTACCCCAAAAGTATATTTCTCGGGGTTGAGTTTCAGTTTATGCGCCTGCAGTATATGGAAAGTCTCCTGAAGACCTTCCAAGTGTTCCTCCTCCGACATGCTCTTTTCCACCATATCATCAATATATATCTCCATCCCCTTTCGAATCTTCCCTTGAAACATTTTTTCTCCTAATCGTTGGAATGTCACTCCAGCATTTTTCAAACCAAAGGGCATCCTGGTGTAACAGTATATGTCACCCTCCACCACGAACGTGGTCTTTTCCTGATCTGGGCCGTGCATAGCGACCTGATTATACCCCATGGACGCGTCCATGAAAGAGAACACTTTGAATCTTGCAGTTCTGTCCACTAACTCATCCACCCGCAGCATTGGGTAACAATCTTTTGGGCACTCCTTGTTCACGTCCGTGAAGTCAACACACATCCTGACCTTGCCGTTCTTTTTCGTGACCGCGACTACATTGGACAACCATTCTGTGTACTCTACCTCCCTTATTATCCCCGCCCCTTTCAATCGTACAACCTCCTCGCGAATAGCCTCTGCATATTTGGGACGTAAGCTTCTCATTTTTTGTCTAACCGGCTTAGCACTTTCATTCATGTGCAAATGATAACATGCAAACTCTGGGTCTAAACCCGCGATATCTTCAATCGCCCATGTGAACACACTTGAATTTTCTATCAAGAATCGCACCAGCTTCTTTTTCCATTCTTCTGGCAAGTCAGTCCCTATGGATGTAAATTTCTCTTCAACTCCCACTCCCAGGTTAACTACTTCAATCGCATCCAACGTTTTCGGTCCCAATGGCGGCTCGTACCCTTTTGTCACTGCCGCTTCACTAGTTGCTTTCTACGAATCCTTTCACCCCGATGGCCCTTCCCCTTTGGTTCCTCGGACCAATCTTTTCACCATGATCTGATGGATGTTCTGCGCTGCCACTTGATCCCCCCTGATTTCATATGTTCCCCCATTCGTGGGGAAGCGGATCACTTGGTAATATGTCGATGGAATGGCTTTCATTTCATGAATCCATTTTCTCCCTAAAATTGCGTTATACTGCGACCCAGAATCCACCACCATGAACCTAGTGAATACCGTCGCCGGGCCTGCGGTCACCGGCAGCGTTACCTCCCCTATGGGCTATGTCATACTGCCGTTGAACCCATACAAATTGGTTTGAGGAACCTTCAACTGGTTTCTGTTGATGCTCATCTCCTCCATGGCCCCTTTAAACAACAAATCAACTGAACTGCCGCAGTCTATCAACACCCTCCGAACTAGATAATTTCCCATTTCTATGGTAATCACCAAGGCGTCCTCATGCGGCGAAATTATCGGCTCCAAATATTTCGGGGTGAACATAATGATTCCGTCGGCTGTCGCGGCTCCACTAACTAACCGCGGTACACTCACCACCTCATTCACCTGTCGTAGGCTTGCTATCTTTCTTACCTTGTCCCTATGTGCGTTCCTCCCCAGAGTCTCTCCACTAAAGATGACATTGATCGTACCCAAAATCCTAGCCGGAGTTGGCACTCTCTCGGCCTGACGCATTTCAGCGACAAACTCTTTGAGCATTCCTTTTTCAATCATCCTCTCTACTAACCACTTCAAGACATAACATTCGTTCGTGGCATGGTTTCTGATTTGATGATACTCGCAAAATGGTTTCCCTTCTATCTCCCTTGGGGTACTCCGCAGCCCCTCATAATATTGGTGCTCCTTAATTAGAGACAAGATTTCCTCTAATGGTCGGTTAAGAGGAGTCTGTTCCATTTCCCGGTATGGATTCCTCTCTCGCACCTCTCTTCTGCCCCGATCTCGTGTCCTCTCTGGATCTCGGTTCTCCCCTCTGTAAGATCCTCTCTCTCTGTCCTCTATTCTACCTTTACCCTTTCGATCATCTCTTTTAACCTCCTGCACTGCCTTCCCCGACCTCTTCTGTTCCTTTGCCGTTCTCTGCATTATATCCTCATATCGTATGTATTTCTCTACCTTCGGGTACAGAGCATGCAGCGTAGTAATTTCAATCTTAGATACCGACTCATGAACTCTTGTTCCCGATCTTAAACCAATTTGGAAGGCTATGACCGCTGTATGTTCATCCAGACTTTCTACTCTCAGCGTCTCCTCCTTAAATCTGCATAAAAACTCCCTCAATGATTCTGCGGCCCTTTGTTTGATGTTGAACAGAGCCGCGATGTCAACCACCCTTCTCTTCTGGTGAATGAAGTGATTGACAAATGCGTGTTCCAGCTCTTCAAACCCTTTAATGCTCCGCGAAGCCAACCGGTAATACCAGTCTGAGGCTCCCCCCTTAAGGCTGGCTAGGAACATCATACAGCGGAGCCCATCATACTTACTCTCTTGCCATAACGGCATCTGCTGCCGAAAATGGGGCAAATGATTAGTGTGGTCTCCTTTCCCATCATACCGTTCAAACCTCAGCTGGGAGAACCTTTTAGGTACTTCGGAATTCCATATTGAATCTGCCAACGGATTTTTATTGAGGCTCGCTACCTCCTTCTGTGTCGCGCTCTGGCTCGCTCTTTCTGCTACGCGATTCACTTCCCTATCTTTCTCGATCATAGCCTGAACTACCCCTAAAGTAATGCCCACTGTTGGTTCGACGTCCGGTAGCGGGAACTCTACATTCTCCCCTTCCGCTTCACTGCCCCTGGGATCCCCCTGTTCCGTTCCACCCCATGTAATCTCCTTCTCCTTTCTCAACTCATCATTCTCATCTCTTAACCTAACTATCTCCTCCTGCAGAAGTCTGGTGGCGTCTGCCGCCACATCTGATACTTCTTCCTCTCCTACCCCTTCCATCTCAACACTCTCTACTTCCTCAATGGTTTCTCTGACTGCTCCCTTCTTAGGTCTTCCTACTCCTCTTTTTGCTATAGTGGCCATTTTTCTCCTATGCGTTCCCCATAGACGGCGCCAAAATGTATGAACCAAAACTCTCCACTTACAATAACTCACTCTCTCCTCTTTCACTTTTCTCTTTTCCTCCCTCTTTTTCTCCTCTCCCTCTTCCTTTTTATCCTTCTCTTCCTTTTCTCTTCTCTACTCCTGTCCCTCGATCCTCTTTCATCCATTCTCCCCTCTCTCTCCACGTATCGCGGTAGTTATCTTACAGTTATGATTCCGCTCTCTCTCTCTCCACGTCTCGCAGCAGTTCCAGAGCGGTTGGGATACCGTGGATCTGATCCTATGAAACCTGTTTCCCCATACTATACCGCATCCGGTCCCATTGTCACCACTAACCTCCTAGGTCATGTATACGACCCATACACATACCTTTTCTAGAGAGTTGCACATAACTTGGAACCGATCTTGGGCAGAAAGAATTGACATGACTAATCGATCCCGTGGGAGAATGGTATTGATGACCAAAGCCTCACTGAGACCAGGTTTCGGTGGGTCAGAGAAGAGGGAGGCAGAGGTCAGAATTTTTTCTTTATTTCTAAGTACCATATTTGCTACGAAGACCTCGTAAGAGGAGGAGGAAGGAGTTTTGGTGGATTTGGTGATAGAGTCAGGTACAAGAGAAGATGAAGATTTGGTTGGTGTTGAAGTGGGTATGATGGAGGTGGTAGTTTTGGCAGATTTTGTTTTCTCGACACCAGTCGATGCATCGGTGGTAGAGGGGGGTTTTCTTTTCTTCTGTGGAGGTTGGATTTCAGTGGGCTTTTCTTGGGTAGGAAGAGGAGCCTGAGAAGAGCTACCTCCTGTGGATTTTCTGCTGCTTAAGAATTTTCCAGTTGAGGAAGCAGGAACTTTTGGGATTCGAGATGACATATCTATATAAAATAAGCAATGGTTGTCAAATACATCTTGAAAAGAAGGGTATAATTATAAAAATCAGGAATTTCTTTTTTAATTTAGGAAAAAAGATCTTCAGTCATAACAAATTATTAGCTACATAATCTAGATAGCATTGAGGAACATTAAATGGTAATTCATTGGAAGAATTTTTTTTTCTAAAAGTTTTTTCAATAGGACAAGATGGAGGTAAACCTTCAGCAGGCTGAGAGGGTGAAGGACCTTGACCTCGAGGTTTATCAATTTTTACAAGATTGCCTTTGAGAGTATAGAGAGGGGGAAGGTAGTTGGTGGCATCTTCAAGGGTAATGGGAAGAGGATTGCCATATTGATCGGCTCCAGTCTTGGCATCTACTTCTTCATCGCTGCCTCGAAGAAGTTTCACTACCCTGGGAGAATCTCCACGACTCTGCGACGTAGTAGGTCTCAACACTGAAACAAGGGCAAGGATATGCCAATCAGATAGAAGGTTCAGGATTTGTTTAAAAAGTGAAAAGATAGGTGGAAGTTACTACATACCTCCAAGATTGAAGGTGTGGTGTACCAGAGTAGGTACAACAATGGTCCTCGAAGTCTCCCATTGTCCAGATATGATGATATGATACATAGGCCATCTGCTGAACTATCTCAATTCATTATAATGATTCCTCAATGGTTGCTTCGCTTCTTTGGGTAGAAGTAGCCGGTAGGTTCAGAAGGACTGTGTTTTGGTTTGATGGTTCCTTCTACAAAGGTGTAATGATTGAGGATATCGGCGAGTCTAATTTTCTGATCCCTTTGAAGGGTGGGGTCAAGTTGGTGATAAGTGCTCAAAAAGTGCAATTTAACCTTTGATTATGCCTCTTGTTTAGCCATCTTAGTGGATAATAAGTGCTCAAAAAGTGCAATTTAACCCTCGATTATATCTCTTGTTTAGCCATCTTAGTAGACTAATAGTGTTTGTAAGTTATGTTTTATGATTCTACAGGTAAAAGAGAGAGTTTTATAGAATATTAGAGAAAAAGGGGAAAAACGGAGCAATTCGGAGCATTAAAGATCACATGAGAAGCCCGTGGACAATCATAGAGAAGGCCAAAGAATTGGAGCTATTAAAGATGCAACGTGGACCTATTTTAAAGCCTATTTGGAAGCCCAAGGCCAAATGATTCATTGCTTGGACCAAAGCCCGCAAAAGAGGATAGAAGGATGGAGCAGAAGAGACAAAATAGGCTTACGCGTCTGGGACGCATGGATCGAGCGTTCAAATGCATTGATTGCATCTGAGTCGCATGAATCGTGCGTCCAGACGCATGAATCGACACTGCATCCAATTCCTTCTAAGTTTTGGAGACGAAGTTGGACTCTGAAAGAAGTCTATTTGTATTAGGAAACAAATGACGGTTTGGAATGCTTCTAGAACTCATTGTAACCCCTATAAATAGAGGACCTAAGTGCCTCATGTAATTTGCCAATTCACTTATATTCTTGTCTCCAGAACTTGAAGCAGAGAGAGATTAATAATAAAAGATCGGTTTTAACTAGCTGAGTCTTAATAAACTAGTCTTTCTAGTCTTATGTTCTTCGACTCTTCTTCTTCTCGTTCTTCGTGTTCTTCCTTCTTTATGGAAGGCTAATCTTCTCCTTCAAGGGAGGAGATAAAGCCGATGCTTAAGGTTTAATGATTCTTCTGGTTCATGGTGTTCTACAATCATGTTAGTTCTTTATGTTTTTAGTTATTAGTCTCATTTCCCACACCAGGGGATGGAAGTATAAAATAGGGTTTATGTTTTGCAATATTAATATCATGCTAGTGTTCTTTACTTTTCTTCTAGTAGTATAGTTCTTTAGAGTTAGGGAAGTATTCTTTGTGTTTGCCTTAAGTGGTGATTCATTGAATGGCCGCCCTATTAGGAAGTACTTCTTGATGTTGCTCTCGGTAATACATTGAATGGCTGCCCGAGCTTACATAAAAGGAAAGAAGATATTAATAGCATAAACATAGGAACAACCTTAAGTAGAGTTAATTGTTAACGATGTTTCGTCCAAGAGGGCATCGGCACTCGCTCGATTGCCTAATTGTAGTCTACTTGTAAGAACAACCATGACGTAAAAGGTCATAGATTAAAAGTATTGGTGGATTATAATCTCTTGAATTCCCTCTCTTATAAATTCTCAATAGTTTAGCTAATTTAGTGTAGTTTAGCATTAGAATCTAAAATCTCTACAATCATAGTTTTTAATCCCTTAAACCCCCCTTTCCAGTCCTGTCCTTCACATAACATACACTTAAAAGTGGAACGATACCCTACTCATCCTTTACTTATTGAGGGATAATTAGGTTTTGATACGCTTCTATTTTGTTCAACGACCATACAACATCTACATCATCTATCTACATCATCCATATACCATTTACATACACAAAAAAGAGGCAAGGTCAGTGGACTAATAGTGTTTGTAAGTTATGTTTTATGATTCTACAGGTGAAAGAGAGAGTTTTGTGGAATATTAGAAAAAAAGGGGTAAAATGGAGCAATTCGGAGCATTAAGGATCACATGGGAAGCCCGTAGACAATCATAGAGAAGGCCAAGGAATTGAAGCTATTAAAGATGCGACTTGGACCTATTTTAAAGCCTATTTGGAAGCCCAAGGACAAAGGATTCGTTGCTTGGACCAAAGCCCTCAAAAAAGGATAGAAGGATAGAGCAGAAGAGACAAAATAGACTTCCGCGTCTGGGACGCATGGATCGAGCGTCTAGACGAATTGATTGCATCTGAGACGCATGAATCGTGCATCCAGATGCATGAAACAACACTGTAGTCAATTCCTTCTCAGTTTTGGAGACGAAGTTGGACTCTTAAAGAAGTCTATTTGTATTAGGAAACAAATAACGGTTTGGAATGCTTCTAAAACTCATTGTAACCCCTATAAATAGAGAACCTAAGTGCCTCATGTAATTTGCCAATTCACTTATATTCTTGTCTCCATAACTTGAGGCAGAGAGAGATTAATAATAAAAGATTCGGTTTTAACTAGCTGAGACTTAATAAATTAGTCTTTCTAGTTTTATGTTCTTCAACTTTTCTTCTTCTCGTTCTTTGTGTTCTTCCTTCTTTATGGAAAACTAATCTTCTCCTTCAAGGGAGGAGATGAAGTCGGTGCTTAGGGTTTGTTGATTATTTTGGTTCATGGTGTTCTCCAATCAAGTTAGTTATTTATGTTTTTAGTTATTAGTTCCATTGCCCAGACCAGGAGATGGAAATATAGATTAAGGTTTTTATTTATTGTAATCGAATATCATGCTAGTTTAGGATTTTATTTATTGCAATTGAATATTTGCTAATGACATGCTTTTATTTATTGCAATTGAATATAATGCTAGAATAGGGTTTTATTTATTGTAATTGAATATTATACTATTATTCTCTACTTTTCTTCTAGTTGTGTAGTGGTTTAGAGTAAGGGAAGTATTCCTTGTGTTTGCCTAAGATGGTGATTCATTGAATAGCTGCCCAAGCTCACATAAAAGGAAAGAAGGTACTAGTAGCATAAACATAAGAACAACCTTAAGTAGAGTTAATTATCAACGATGTTTCATCCAAGAGGGCACAATTGCCTAATTGTAATCTACTTGGGAGAACAACCATGAAGCAAAAGGTCATTGAATCAAAAGTATTGGTAGATTCTAATCTCTTGAATTCCCTCTCTTATAAATTCTCAATAGTTTAGTTTAGTTTAGTTTAACATTAGAATCTACAATATCTATAATAATAGTTTTTAATACCTCAACCCCCTTTCCAGTCATGTCCTTCATATAAACATACACTTAAAAGTAGAATGATACCCTACTCATCCTTTACTTATTGAGGGATAATTAGGTTTTGATACGCTTCTATTTTTTTCAACGACCATCATCCATCTACATTATCTATCTATATCATCCATATACCACATCTCATAAACACAAAAAAGGAGAGCGTGTCAGTTGGTGGTTGTAATGGTTGCATATGTGCATCAACCTCCAGAAGTTGCCCATGCCTTAGCCGAGAGAGATACGCAAATGGTTCAGGACCTGTCTATCGAGGTCACTGAGGAGGGGAGTCTTAGCCCAGTTGCTAATTGCCCCACAGTAATGATGATGGACTGAGCATCACCACTCTGGCATTTGGTACCTCTCCTCGCACCGGCATAATGCTGGAGAGTGATGGTGTCGGGGATGGAGTAGGCAGCCTTGACTAATTCAAGGTTTGGGCGTTTGGGGAAATAAGGGTTTAAGCCTTCACTCCAGATGTTGTCATCTTCAAGAGTCTCTCGTTTGGATTCTGAACTTACAATCTCGTATGGGTGACAGGGGAGGCCGTCGGCTAAGTAAGAGGGTTTCCATGAGTGGGATGTCGAGGTTGTGGCAGATGATGAAACTCGAGCTTCGGATTCAGTGCTTTCGCTCGACATCTCGATATCACTAATGACAATAAATTTATTATTAGAGTTATACCCTATGTCGGGAGACGGGACTGCTATCAATATATTCGGTATAATTATATAAAATATTAGGGTTAACACCCGTATCGATGGCTAATAATGGCAATGTCGGTGTCGAGGGTGATGTAGTGGCAGGTGTCAATATTCGGGTATCGAGGGTCAATGTTATGCGCTCTTGACGTCGAAGCCAGGAACGCTTCGACATGGTTAATTCTTTTAAAGTTTACGCACGTTTTGCTTCTAGCCATACTGAAACAGGGGGAAAACAAGTATTTCAAAAAATCCCTATATATCTAAAGATTGAGTTTTGGTGTAAACATAGTGAGTACTTAGAACAGCATGTTAAAAACCATTACTTTAAACTATATGTTAACAGTTTTTAAGACTTACCCCCCCTGTCAAGTTTGCTAAAATGACTTCCCCCCAAGACTCACAGCAGGACCGAGTCAACTGGTGTTGACTGTGATCTTACTGTTTGAGTTATGTGAAATGTCCTAAATACCCTTTCAGACCTAAAATTACCTAAATACCCCTTTGACTTCCTAACCACATACAAAACACTCATAAACTTTATTAGTAGTACCCCCCCACTGTGTGTTTCGAATGTGTGTCCATGTGGCATTAGGGTTGGTGGTTAGTCCTAACCCATTCCACTGAATTCAAAATTGTGACATGATGCAAAAAATAGGTATTTTAGAATACCTCATCATCATTTTGCTTACCATTAGGTAAATGGGCTCGTGGAGGCAGAAAATCAAAAAGTTTTAATAATTAAGTTGTTTCACACTTTCACCTATTTGGGCAGTCCAATTCTTAAGTAAAAGAATCCCGATCTTAAAAGATAGATCGAAGTGTTGGCAATACGAGCATAACGGTGCATTTTGTACCTCAACCTATTAAGGTCCGAAGTAAGGCATTATCAAATAACAAAAACAAAAACAAAAAGCCATGCCTCCAAACTCCAAAGTGAAAATGCAAAAGAATACTAATTGATAGCCATCAAGTCCAAAAAGACCCAACCTACACTAATTTTGGGGTCTCAAATAAAATCAGTACAATTTACAAGATATGGGTACAGAATGGACTTCTGATGACGATGATCAAATATCCAATATAAAACCACACTTCTCAAGGAGATTGCAGTACAGTGAGATAGTATGGATGTCCTGGACTTGTTCCAGAAGTCTGTCTTATTTGATCTCCGACCAACCCGGCGACATTAGGCCGGGAGTAGAAGGTTCCAGTAGAGATTATATCTTGACAGATTGTATGTCCCTGGTGAGAACAACCAAATTTGGAGAGGAACCTTGGTCTTGGACATTGGTTCAACTTCAACCTTGGTAGAACAAAGGAGTACTACAATTTAGAGAAGATGGCTTTCCAGATAGGGTACCCAGGACATCAGATGTGATTTTAATGTCATTCACTAGAGACACGTCATGCCATCCTCCTTGGTTTGCAGAAGAGGCATGCGATTGAACTTTGCAACGTCGCTCAATTGGCCGATGAGCGATCACGAAATCAAGTGTATTGATTCGAACTGATGTAGCGTAGTCTGATGAATTGTTAATTGTCATGTGAAATTCAACTTTACAGAAAGAACTAGAGAAATCGTGATGTAGCACCCAAGGCCCATCCATAAGCCACCACATTCAAAACACACAGTGGGGGGTACTACTCATTTTTGTAAATACAGTGGGGGGTTACTACTAATAAAGTTTCTAGGTGTTTCGTATGTGGGTAGGAAGTCAAAGGGGGATTTAGGTAATTTTAGGTCTGAAAGGGTATTTAGGACATTTCACATAACTCAAACAGTAAGATCACGGTTAACACCAGTTGACTCGGTCCTGATGTGAGTCTTGAGGAGGAAGTCTAAATAGTGAAGAACTAGGGGGGGAAGTCATTTTAGCAAACTTGATGGTGGGGGGGGGGGGAGTCTTAAAAACTGATATGTTAAATAAAAGAAGATGAACAGACATAAATTTGGGTTTTTTAGCTAAAAAGATAAATATAATACAATAAGTAAAGAATTAAGAGAAGATTGTGGTTTTGTATTCACTAACCTGTTTGAAGAAGAGGAACTTGTGATAAACTAAAGAAAGCTTGAGTGAGATCGTTAATGGAGGTGCTGTTTTTTTCTTTAAGTCTTTTGCGTTTTTTGGTAATATGAGGAGAGAGAAAGACTCATAAAGGGTTTTATAGTTTTTAATTTTTGAAGTCTTTTCAACTTCCAGCGTATATAACAAGCTACGGTTTCGGTTTTCCTAGTTCAATTTTCAAAATATTTGGTGGCTGTTGGTTTCTCTGGAAGCATTCAATTTTTCGGATGAGAAAATTGAAAGTTTCGAGAGAGAGGGGGCGATGTCGTGGGCAAATATCATTAAATGATATTTCAGGTTTTAATTTTGTTTTAAACATTGAGATATCTCGGCATAATGGCCGATATCTCTGTATAAGTTGATTTGTTACAGGTATGAGCTGGAAATAAGAAAAGTAAGAGGAAGAAGAAGAATGAACACGTGTCATGAGTTGATTGGCTCAGCACTATTTGGAAAGACTATATAAAGACTGGAAGAGAAGAAAATGAAAAAGATCATTCATTATCTGATTCCCATAAAAAGATTGTAAACTGGAGAGAGAAAGAGAGAAAGAGAGAAAGAAAAAGAGTTCTTGTAACCAGTGGCGGAGCCAGGGGGGGCCCAGGGTACCCTGGCTCACCCTCAACTTTCGCAAACAATTTTTTTTTTTACTATTCACATCTTCGCAAAAACCAAAAAACCATATCCGAAAAAAACTCCAACAGTAAACAATATAACCGTGGGTCTGTATAAAGAAAAGTAGTAAGTGAACAGAAGTACTAAGTGAATAGAAGTACCACGTGTCTATATAAACTAAAGTACTAAAGTTATAAAGTACTAAAGTAACAGAAGTACTAAGTGAACAGAAGTACCACGTGTCTATATAAACTAAAGTACTGAAGTAATTGGGTAAACACTTAACAGTGTTGGCTTCGAAGTCTAACTAAAAACCCATACCCCATAACCGACAAAAGACATAATAAAAAGCAGACACACAAACCGAAATCAAATAAAAACCGAAACCAAGCAACCAAACAAACCAGTTTGACTCTTTATCAAAAATTTGAGCAAAACCCACAGGTATCCCACTTTTCCATAGTTTCACCTTTCTTTTTTTTATTCTAATTAGCTATTTATAATTTCTAAAATTTTATAGGTAAGTCTAATATTATTAAATTTTCTATCTTATTTTTTGTCTTTTCATATTAAATTGATTCCTAAATCATGTTTTTTAATTTTTTTTGTATTCTTTTTGTGAATTTATTAAACCACATATTTTTATTTAATTTTATTTTTTGAATATCACAATAACATTGGTAGTTTATTTTAATTAGTGCAATTTCAATTCAGTTGATTAATGGTTTATTTTAATTATTTAAACAGATATGTTAAAATATTTGATCAAAGAAAAGTCGTTGCCTACTCAACCTACTCAACCACCTAATAAAACAAATACTGTTGCCAGTGTTGAAGTAGGATCCTCCTCAAAGCGAAGTCACCAAGAAATTGAGGATGGTGGTGTTGAACAACCCACGTCAAAGCGGGTTCATCATGAAAATCGTGAAGAACTTGACTTGTCTAGTCTTCAGGGAGACCCTGCACTGAGAAAAAAGATTTCAGATTATCATCCTAATGATCAAGACTTCGATTGAGAGAAGAGCATATTTGCTTTAGGGTCCTTGCCAAATTTAATCATGCTTTTCCTCCAAGAACAAGAGGCAAGAGAATCCGACGCTTTCGGGAAGAGTGGTATGAGGAGTTTAGTTGGTTGGAATATAGTATTCACGAGGATGCCGTTTTTGTCTATATTGTTATCTCTTTAAACCTAATAAGGGGCACAAGGAGGTGGGGATGTTTTTTCTCACGGGGGTTTTACTAATTGGGAAAGAAAAACCAAATTAAAGGAGCACGTTGGAGGACCAAATAGTGCTCATAATATTGTTTTATAGGGCAGCACAAGCTTTGTTAAATCAAGAGCAAAGATATCGAGACATTTCTTCACGCATTAACGACCAAGTTCGAAGGGATTATCGAATACACCTAACCGCAATAACCGATTGCATTAGGTTTCTTTGAGACAAGGTTTAGCTTTCCGTGGTCATGATGAATCAGATGAGTTGATCAATAAAGGTAATTTTCTTGAACTTATACGGTTTCGAAAGATCATAACGAAGTCATTAAGAAAGTTCTTGATAATGCTTCTAAAAATCGAAATTGACATCGCCGATATCCAAAAAGATATTGTAAATTTGGTCAGCTGTGGGAAACTACAAATGCTATTCTAAAAGATTATGGAAATTCATTGTTTGCTATTTTAGTTGATGAAGCACGTGATATATCAATTAAGGAGCAAATGGCGCTTGTTTTTATGTTATGTCGATAAAGAAAGGTTGCGTGATTGAGAGATTTTTGGAGTTGTGCATGTTAAGGAAACTAATGTATTAACACTTAAAAGGCAATCGATGAGTTGTTCTCCAAGCATGGGTTGAGCATATCTAGATCTGCGTGGACAAAGGTATGATGGGGCCAAAGAATATGCAAGGTGATTTGAATGGCCTAAAAGCACTTGTAATGAAGGAGAATGAGTCCGCATTTTATGTTCATTGTTTTGCCCATCGCCTTCGCTTAGCCCTTTGTAGCATTGCAAAAGAATCATGAGTCAATCGCTAACCTTTTAGTATTCTCTCTAATGTGGTAAATACTGTTGGAGCATCATGTAGCGGCCGGGATATGTTGCTTATACATGCAATGAAGGCTAAAGTTGTTCAGCGTTACAAAGTGGAGAAATTTCAAGTGGCAAAGGGTTGAATCAAGAGACTAGTCTTAAACGATCCGGTGACACTTTCGATGGGGCTCACACTATTATACACTTCTTGGCATGATAACCACTTATGGTTCAAGAGTTGATGTGCTTGATAATGTAGCGGAAAAATGGTTCAAGCTCGGAACAAAGAGGTGAAGCTTACGGATTATTAGATTCAATCTTTTGAATTTATCTTCAATTTGCATTTGATGAAAGCGATACTAGGAATTAGCAATGATTTGTCAAAGGCTTTGCGGCGTGAAGACCAAGACATTGTCAATGCTATGGCTCTTGTTAAAATAACAAAGGTAAACTTTACAAAAGCGATGAGAGATGATGGGTGGGATAGTCTCTTGACTGAAGTTTCTTCACTATGTGTCAAACATGATGTAGTTGTTCCAAATATGGAAGAGAGGTATATGGCTCGAGGGAGGTCTCGACGAAGAGCGTAAGGAAACACCAATTTACATTACTATCGTGTTGGATTATTCTATCAACGTATTGATTTGCAAATTCAAGAGTTAAACGACCGGGTTTAATGAAGCAAACACGAATTACTTCTTTGTATGGCGGTCTTGATCCTAGTGAATCGCTTTGTTGCTTTTGATAAGCAAAAGTTGATCCGCTTTTGCTTTCGACTTTATCCCGATGATTTTTCGAGATAGATCGGATGGAATTAGCGGATCAGCTTGAGAATTATATCATTGATGTGCGTTCCGATACTAAGTTTGGTGAAGTAAATGGAATTAGCGGCCTAGCCAAAAAAATGGTTGAGACGAAGAAAGACATTGTGTACCCACTTGTTTATTTGTTGATTAAGTTGGCGCTGATTTTACCTGTTGCTACTGCCACTGTAGAGAGGGCATTTTCTGCTATGAATATCATAAAGAATCGTCTGCGCAATCGGATGGCTGATGAGTGGTTGAATGATTGTTTAATAACATACATTGAAAAAGAAGTTTTTGATAGCATTGATACTGAATTGATCTTACAACGCTTCCAGAAGATGAAGAAGGATGACGAAAAAGAAGGCCGCCGAGGACAACTATGAACAAGTATTTGTTTAGATTTGATTTTTTTTTTCTAATACATTAGTATATATAATATATGTTTTTTTATTTTTATTTTTTTTGTATGCTTGGTTTTTGTTTGGCTGGCTCACCCTCACTTTCTTTCCTAGCTCCGCCACTGCGTTGTAACCACATTCCATAATCAATTATAAACCGATCTTCAATACAATTGCTTCAATTTTTCAATCGTCTTTTATAGATTATTCGTTCATTGATCATTGCTAATCATTATAAACCATTCAATCATCTTTCATATATCATCATCCATAGATCATACTTTCAGTGATCATAGTGGATAACTACAAGTGATATGAATTCAAACAGCACCAGCGGCTGCCACCTTTGCCTATGTACTTGTTATGTGGCATCCAATCTGATTAACAGGTTGTGGGGTTGCAATTCATTTGCATTTGATTTCAATTATATTGCGGCATTTTTAATTATACTACTCTGGCTCTAGGAAATTCGACAAAACCTTGCTCAACTCGACAGAGTAACGCTAATTAATGGACTCATTATGCAGCAGTATAAACCCTTGATATATAGACAAAATTGCAGAATTGACTTCTTAGTTTGTCTAATTTGAGTCCTTAAGCAATGGCGCAGAGCTCCTTAAGCAATGGCAGAGCATTTTTTTACTGAACATATATAGCTCGAGAACTAGGGGATTCAATATTTCCCAGCAGATCGGGCTCGGCCCAGCCCAAAAAGAGTTCAAACGAGACCTGTTGAAAAATATTTGTTGCTCAGCAAGACCCACGAGGTACTGCCTTGCTTGTTCCATTTCTAGAATGAAAGCCTCAAATCACCTCAAAGGAGATATACACTAGAGTTTGTTCATCCCGAAATAATAGACCCCTCAAAGGAGATATACACTAGAGTCATCCAAAAATATATTATGCTGGCTATGGGGTTCGAACCCATGCGCACTTATGTGCAGAAGATCTTAAGTCTTCCCCCTTAACCTCTCGGGCAAACCAGCTATCTGATTCATAATTTTCGTATTATAATATACCTACTTTTACATCTTCCAAAAGCACAAAACCTCTCAAAATGGCCGATTATATCGTTTAACAAGTCTTATTTCATTTTACTCTGGACTATGAAAAAAAACTAAAACGTGTTAAGGATACCCATTATTAGTTGCAATTAGGAATACTCCCATTTTCAAAAATATTAGAAATACTCCCATTGCAAGATCTAAAATATTTCTTTATGAAAAAAAAAACAACTTCAGGCGTTGGATCTTGCAACTAGGGGTATCCTTACCAAACCCAAAAAACTATACAGAAAATAAGTAGATGCTCTGAAAATGGTCTAGTGTTCCGACCTGCTTTAGGAATCAGGTTCCATCCAGAAGATAAAGGGTTACATATTAAAAGAGTTTTATAGGATCCAATGCCATCGATGGTCCTGTCCCTGTCTACTGCGGCTCATCATGATTAGGCATATGCAGCAATCATGAATTTTTTAAGGTGATAGAAAGAAACTGAGGAGCCAAAAATTTTAAGGCAATAGAAAGAAACTGAGAAGCCACAGAAATAGATTGGAGGTAGAGAACATGTCCCTTTACTCGTTATGATTTCACATTCCTTTAACTTTAGAGATGAACTGATCACCAAACTAAAATATGTTCTAATTTTTACATCAATCACATGCTGCCCAAAAGTACACAACATTCCCAAATAACTTGGTGAGGCAGACCATAGAAGTTGTTTTATCCTGGGAGCAGCTGATCACAAGTCACTTTATGCTCTACGTCCCTCACAAGTCACAGTGGCCTTAGACAGCCGCCCTTTGTATCCATTTTACAAAGGCAATAAAATCTCAACTATCATAAAAAAAAAAAAAAACGGGTTAACCCCCACTACTAGATGAACCAATTAGGATTTCCTCCAAGCACACAATCAACCCAATTTAATTTTTTTTCTTTTTTTTTTTTTTTTTTATTGTTATAGGGAGACCCTAATTTCCCATCTAGTAGGAAAATTTCTAATTGGCTAATATAATAGGAGGATAATACTAGTTAACCCAAAACATTATATACTCGAACCATATCGTGGGAAAAAAATATATGGTGTTAACGTTATATCATCATGCCATTTCATTTCCTAAATGTTGGATTTATACAAGTGAGATGTATTTCTTAATATGTGCGTTGCTCACACGCTATACCAGAATGATCGATCTCGCGGCTTCCAATTGCGCTATGATGCTATATATATGAAGGCTTGGTCAGCCAATTCACAAGTACACAATTCTCCTTCTACTAGGACTATCTGTTCAGCACCCAGTTCTTTTACCACACGACTAGTACACGAAAGAATTTTTATAGTGAAACAAGCACAGCATAAGCATGTGTTTGTGGTGTAGAGGGAAGCCACGGAAGCCGGAAGAGTTTGACGAGGAAGTCCTGGGGACTGTAACACCTCCAAAACCAGTCACTAATGAAGTTGTGCCAATGTCCTCTGGTTCATATCATGAAAATTACAAGGAAACTAGAAGAACTCATCCGAAACCTCTTTCAAGTCCAGAAACCACATATGTCCTTAGACCTTCACCAAACTTGACAAATCAACCTCCACAGTTCAACTCGGACTCAGGTAATAAGGTGAAGACTAGGAATTCTGATCAGATATCTGCTAGTCCAGAAAAGACAATACCAAGGCCAACACTAGACGACTCCTGGACTCAACCTCAGAAGTTGACTTCAGATGTGGAAAGTAAGAAGCCCTCGAACAACACTGCCTTTTGGTTGCATTCCAAAACAGGTGATTCAGATTATGAAGGAGACCAAAAGCCTCCCAAGCATTACTGGTAATGATTGAGCAAAGGATTAACTTTTATGGGATTCAAAATGTTCTCCCACCCCCACCCCCTCCTCTGTAGCTCAATAGGAATTTTATTATCTATTTCCTCTTCTCATGTAATTTACTTGTCACTCCAGTAATATTATTGTGGTTTATATCATTGGCTAGCTTGTTTTCTAATTCTTCTATATTAATTGTTTACAACTGTTCCAAAACAAATAACATAAAAACAAAAGTCATTCTACTTACAGAAAATCAGAATGGATTATCTAAAAGTAATTACAAGGTACTCCAAAAAGAATAAGTGGAGATGAGTAATCCAATATCATGTTTTCAATGGTACACTGGCCAAATCACTAGACATTGCTGTAATAATGCTCCAGCTGCTCAACTTCAGTAGCTTCGTGATTATAAGCTGTAGGAACATTCTCATCAACATCTTCGTTCTCATCAACATCTTCAGCGCGACGACAGGCAACAACCGAAACATCAATGCCTTCCATAGATATGCTACAGTGAGTCTCCGTGTTTAAGACTTGAGAAGATACTAAGTTAGTCATATTGCTATCAACAGGAAACAACCCTTGGATTCCAAACTTCATCAGTATCTCCAATTTGCATTGGAATTTCAAAGCAACTCTTGATCTTTCTTCAAGCTCTGCATAGGGACTGCTGTAAATGTACTCAAATATGACCCCGGGGAGTTCAGTTAGATGGAGATGCAATACATCAACAAATAGTTGCCCTATCCGCTTGTGAAGATCTTCAAATGATCTGTAGCTTCCTTCCTCAATGAACTTCTTTATGATAAAGCATTCCTCGCTTGAGTATGAAAAGGGAATTTCTGGTAGTGTCGTTGTGAACTCTTCAATTATTTTAATTGCGCGATCCAAATTAAATTGTGGATGAGAATTTGACTGGGCCGAACTCTTGATATGGTATTTCTTCTGCAAAGGAATAATTAGTCTCTTCTGAAACCAATGGTTGTTGAAGTTCCTGGCCATCCACACATCTCTGGCAATCATTCTTTTGAATGCAGAATTGAAACCAATGGAATCCTTCCTCCGATCCACGAAATAAATGCACGTAAAAGCTTCGTCCAAGGAGTGCATTAGAAGTTCGTGAAGGTGAGATGGCCCTGAAACAGCTGCTAACCTGACTAGCAGTACAAGTAAAAGACAACTGTTACTCTGGTAATGCGTATGTGACTCTTGTGATGGATGAAAATTCGAGAAAAGTTGGATGATATTATCCGGTGCATCCTTTTTATATTTCTGAATCAATCTTTCCGCGCTTGCGTCACCCTTCTCCCACAGAAGTGTTTCTGATGCTGTTTCACTTGTGTTTCTAAAAATCCATGCCAATGAAATTTTAAGCATGCTACTCGAGAAAATAACTATTTTGTCTAGTAAACCAATAATCATTTCCATACCGAACAACAGTCGCAGAATGAAATTTACTATTATTTGAAAGATTTTCACGGTCCCCGTTCTTGAAAAACTCAATGGTAGAGAATAGATTTTCCTATTTATTAGTATTGTTCCAAGTATTCTGTACTCTTGAAACTGCATACAGTTCCAATGTGCGATTCCGAAGGGGTCCATACTGCTTTCTGAGAAGAACCACCTAAAGATGATAGCCAAAGTACCTAACACTAAAGTGAGAATTTGTATAACAAGCACTGCCCAAATCGACCATTTATAATCAGAATCTCTGTCACAAAAATTGTATTCCTTGAGATAAAAGGTCCGAATAGCAGCTTCTAATAAAATAACAGGGGAAAACATACAAAGCATGACTACGCTACCATAGCGTGTGCCTGCGCACACTAGCAGGTTGTTGTTGTAACCATATACATAACAATCTTTCAATGGTTGCATCATATTCCTCCGCGGAACGTTGTTGTATTTTTTTTCAAGATCATTTCTCCAATGGTCATCTTGCTCTGTTATCCAATAAATGTTGAAAGCAACGTACCACATCACAAGTAGTATGAACAGCATTACAGCTAAGACTATGATGTGTTCTACAATAAAAACCGAGAAGATCAAACCCGTCATCATTTGCAAACAAACATTGACAATAACAACGACTACAAGGATGCTCAAAGAGGCCATGTTAGCAAACAATTCAGAGTCTTTCATATTTCCAAGGGAAGGCATGATAAATCCCATAGACATACATATCAACAGAGTGCCGGAGAGCTTAGATAGTTGATCCTGACCATTTGGCATTGCAGTAGTAAGATCTACTGGGAGTTTTGTAGCTATTCCAAGAAGGGTCAGTGTAAGTGAATTAAGCGAAAAAAGTTGACAAGGCAACCATTTTTTCCTTTGGCGAAATCCATTCAAGACATCATAAAATATAAATGAAAAACATGCAAAAGTCGCTGCAACTATATACCAACCAATTAGAGGCATCGGGCCTGAATACCTTTCCTCGCTTCCATTCAGACATTCTTGTTTCTCCATTCTCTTTGTTGAAAGCTAATATTTCTTCTTCGTCCTGCCTTTTAATGTGCTTCTCTTAGTACTTGATTATATCTTATATAGCCAGTAGAATTGCTTCTTGCTTTAGGAGGCCAAATACTTTTCTTAGGCAGAGGTTTTCGCATCTAAGTATTCTTTGGCACTTTCAAAGAACGCACTTCTGTAACTCAAAGGGTTACATTGGAGATGGCCTAAACGGCAGGGCGGAACCTGGGTGTTATATCAGGGGGTTAGCTAGTTTGAAGTTCAACTTTAGGAAATTTTTTTTCTTAACAGAACCAATCCATGTGTTAGACAAAACTGCAAAACTACGCAAATATCTATTTGAATTCATAATTAACTAACATGGTAAACAAAAGAGTAATTAATTTCATTATATTCTATTACTCAAAATGGACAAAATAGGGAGGGTAGTCACTACTCACTACAAACCTAAACAACCATAATCACATTATATTCAATATTCCAATCTATATCTTAATATTAAAGCTCCCACAAAGTGTATTTTTCTAGCTCTCTTAAAATTTCACGCCATCAAATCCTATTAAAATGGGAATTTCTCTCCTATTGAAAAGAGAAATTCTAGCACTTCTAATTAAAACGGGAATCTTTCTCTTATTATAATGTAAATTTCTCCCCTATAAAAAAAAAAAAAAAAAAATCTAACACTTCTAATTATAACGAGAATCATTCTCCTATTAAAAACGGGAATCACACTTTTAAATTAAAACGGGATCCCTCCCAGCCTCCCCCAATTAAAATACGAATTTTTTAAACTTAATTAAACCAATTTGTTGATAAATTAAAACGGGTTTTAAGAACTTGATTAAAACAATTTGTTAGGAAATTAAAACGGGTTAGCAACAAAAACAAAAATCACGATTTGTTAGAAAATTTATATATATAGTTATGATTGTTGAGTAAAATTTTAAAAGAGCCAGTGCGTATGCACGGGTCTATTTTCTAGTAGAATATAGTTATAGCTCACACAATACAAGTATACACCAATTTCAATTTTATAACAAATCAACATTCAAAATAAATTATACAAAAAAAAAAGGATTGTATTTTAGGTTTGATTTTTTTTTTTCAATACTTAAACAAAAAACAATGAGAGTAATAACTTAATAATAATCTTTATATTAGGGTGGTGTGAGTCTCCAAAAACCAATCCTAACCTTTGGATCTACTTATAATGCTTATAACGTGATGGATCTTAGGGCTTATGGGGCATGGACAGTATAATAAGTGGCAACGAGTATTGGATCATTGTTTAAAGTCAACAAATGCCTTAATGACGACTGGACTTTTTGGGTGGGCAGTTGGGCTTTTTTCGTTGGGCTCCTACTGGGGCTTTTTAATGTCGTACGGCACGGGCCAACCACCCCAATCCCTAATCTTTGGATCTTTTGGTTTTTGTTTATGATGTGGAGCATCCAAGAGTGCTAATGGTCCTAATAGGGTGTGCTGATAGGGTCAACAAGTGCGACTGGGTTTTGTTGGGACTAGGCTTCGGTTGCAATTCGGATGGGTTTCTACTGAGCATTTGTGAGACTAAGCTTCAATTGCAATTTTTTTTAAATCATAGCCTATGCACTGGAATTTTGTAGGGGGGCAGTCATGTACGACACGGGCAAAATCTAGTAACTTAATAAGAGAGGATACTATCAATGGTGGTATGTGGAAGCTTGTGAAGTTGTGAATGTGAGTGAGGAATAAAAAAACAAATGAAACCTTGAAGACTTGAAGTCAGTAAGATAGAGAAGAGAGTGTCCACACTAAACTAATTTCTCTTAACAAGAAATGAGAGTGCTTTAATATGGTACTAGACTACTAGCTTTATGCTTTTTTTTACTTTTGTTTATTCCTTCTTTGACTTATTTTTAGTATAGTATATATAATTTTTTTTTTTTATGGAAATTTAAGGGGGGGGGGAAGCCCCTGTTAGCCCTCTTGTTGGTCCGCCCCTGCTAGTAAACGACATCTATAATATAAAACAACTCAGTTTTTAAGCAAAGTTATAAGAGCTTAAGTGGTGGTCCTGATTTTCTCGGGATTCATGCTAATGCTTGAAGAGTTCTATTTACCTAATACTTGAAGAGTCCTATTTATCTGGATCTCTGCTAATGCTTGAAGAGTCCTATTTACCTAATAACTCTAAAATAGACAAAAACCTCCAAAACCTGACTAAACCTTCAAAACCCTTTTTCTTCACGCCCAAAAAACACTTAAACGAAAATCATCAAGCCAAAAGCTACTAATAGACCGGTTTTTTCCAGTTTTATTCCCAAAATATGCGTTTGTTATTTTTGGCAAAATATATACAGGATAACTTGGCATTGTTTTCTCCTTAAAGTAAACACAAGCTTGACAAAATACCTCCAGACTCAACACTCAAGTACTAATGGATAAATGGATGAGGCTATAGAGAATAAAGGAAAAGGAATCAACGTATATACAAATGGATTCAATCCTGTAAACATTGGCGAGTAGTTTTGTTGAATCCCTGCTCCTGTGGGTTTGTTTCATAGTTTTATGAACCAAGAATTTCCAATCTTGAGGTTGGATATATCACTCCATGAGCAACACATATCAGCTGATCCTTTGTTAATTTGGGAGGGATCAGGTAAGGCCGCAAGGCACCATTCTCAGTGCTATTTCCTTCAAATTACTTCTCACACATCATGTTTGGAACCTATACCCACCCACCCCAAAAATAAAACTACACATTGAAAATAGAACAAATGATATAATGTGGTGATTTGACTGCCAGTCCATGTACTTCGATTTAAGAATGGACTAGCATATAGTGTTAAGACGAAGAAAAAGGTAAAATTTATCATTGGCCATTTATCAAAACTACGCAACAGTCTTTTACAAGTGGTAAAATGATTTAATGCTCAAAGGACCAGAGAGCATAAAAAACAACACTACTAATCTAACATTCTTGATAGCTTTAGGAAGAACAACACCTTCGTCTTCTAGAAATAGAATCTGCTTCATGATCTCCCTGTAAAACCACAGTCTTACCATTCATCATCCATGTTATGTCATGTCTTTATGCTATATATTTCAATCTATGCTTGAAGAGTCCTATTTACCTGGATCTCTGCTAATGCTTGAAGAGTCCTATTTACCTAATGCTTGAAGAGTACTATTTACCTAATACTCTAAAATAGACAAAAACCTCAAAAACTCGACTAAACCTTCAAAACCCTTTTTCTTCACGCCCAAAAAAACTTAAACGAAAATCATCAAGCCAAAGCCATAGTACGAATCTATAATACAAAAAAGCTCAATTTTTAAGCAAGTTATAAGGGCTTAAGTGGTAGTCTTGATTTTCTCGAGATCTGTGTTAATGCTTGAAGAGTCTTATTTACCTAATACTCTAAAATAGAGAAAAACCTCCAAAACCTATTTACCTAACAGTCTAACACTAAAGTGTCTGCTTAAAGAGTCCTATTTACCTAATATTCTAAAATATACAAAAACCTCCAAAACATACTAAACCTCCAAAACCATGACTAAAAACTTCCAAAACTCATTTTCTTCACGCAAACTCCCATTTTCTTCACGCAAACAGGTGTAGTTATTTCACATATTAAATTATATAATTGTTTCATTGTTTAAATACCCCTATAACTTCTCCTACCATTTGAGAAACGTATATAAGTTGAATATGGATTACACAAGAAATGAACAGTTAAAGTTGTCTACGTACACTCCGTTTCTGGATGAACAAATTGTTCTTAATATACTCGGCTAAGATGATTTTCTAAGGCATATTTAGTTAAGGGTATCACAATGACACTAACAAGTTCAATTTAAATGTCAAGGAAAAAAAATATGGTAATTCTATTATAAAAGTTAAATTTACATATATTCATTTAATTATGACTCCACGGGTTAAATTCTAATATATATAGTTTATATACAAACTTAATAAACGATACGTTCATTGGAAAAAAGAAAACGTGATAGGGCCTAATTTTGGAAGACTGCGTCAAATACACAAGGAGCAGGTAGTCGGTAGTCCCAACTCTCAAGAATCTCTTTTAAAGTTGCAAATGCCTAGCTGCTTAATGCCTCTCTTTGTTCTTTACTTTTCCTCCTGTGGCTGGCTCTCTTCTAAAGTTTCTGCTTCTAAAAACAAATCTCTCCTTCTCTCAATCATTCCCTCCTCATATACCAAGGCCTTATATAACCTTTCCACAAGTACACAGGTGCCCTTCAGCTAGGGCTATCGGCTAACCCGGGTTCTTTAATTTCACCACACCACTTATTCATGAAAATATGTTCACAGTAGAACAACCACAGCCGAAGCATGTGTTGGCGGAAACCAAAGACACCAACAAAGGAAGAAAGCGACTGCAACACCGACCAATCTAAACCACCACCGAATTTGCAAGCTGGACCTGGACCAGTTGCGTGGAGATTTAATATTTTACCGCCTTTCGAAAGTGTACCTGGTTCCTCCGGTCCAGAGAATGAAGAACAGACGAAGAATACTCTTGAAGGTGTACCTGTTTCCACTGGTCCAAACTATGATAAACAGAAGAAGACTATTGAATCTGAATGGATCGACCCTCATCCAAAACAAGATGCTACATATATTTCAAGTACTGAACCTTGCTATAAAAACTCGAATTCCAGTGGCACAAAAGCAGAAAAGCCTACGAAGACTACTGAACCTGATAGGAAACCTCCTCCAACTCCAGAGACCACGTACATCCCAAGTCATGAACCACACAAGGGGAATCAAGTCAATCAACTTCAGCAGTCGAACTCTAATTCTTATGATACAAAAGCAAGAAACTCTAAAAATCCTAGCGGTTCTGATCAGGAACCAACAGGCCCAGAAGTTAGGGCACCAAATACTTCACTGCCCACCACAACAGAACGACCGAAGTTGAGTTCAGATTCAGAAGATCAAGTTACAAGAAAGTCTAAAACACCAGCTAGTGGTTTTGATCAGAAATCTACAGGCCCAGAAGCTAGGATGCCAAATACTTCACAGCCCACCACAACTGAACGTCCGAAGTTGAGTTCAGATTCAGAAGATCAAGTTACAAGAAAGGTGAGTGAAATTAAACGACCTCCTCTTCTATCACCAGAGAAGCAAAAGATGATTTCGAGAGAGTCGTCATTGGAGAACACCCCACACAAGTGTCCTACAACCTATAAGTTTGAAGAGAAAACAACTGAATGTAATACTAGTGCACCTGAAAAACAAAATGCATTTTCAAACGACAAAAGGCACAAAAACTCTTCCAGAGCTATACGGTCTTCCCAGACTACTGAAAAGGAGGACACAGAGAGCATCTCAAATGACCACAATAGTCTCTGCGACTTCCAAACAGTCCCTTCAGACTCTGAAGGAAATCAAAAACCTCATAAGTATTACTGGTAAGGATTGAGCAAAGGGTTCGCCACTTATGGATTCTTTTTTCTTTTTTGCTTTCTTCATCTTTACAGAAATCTTCTTTTCCCCTCTTCTTACGTAAATTATCTGGTAATTTTGTAGAATTGCTTTACGCACACTTTGTTATGTGGATTGTTTAAAGGAAAAACACTTTCTCCTATACTTCCCTGTTTTCTGGATAATTACTCTATGAAAAGAACTCATTCATGTGGTGGGCAAATATCGCCACCCCGATATTCCAACCTAAATATCGTGATTAATAAGAAATATCGATGTGACTGTCGATATTTCGCACTGTAGTTTGTATGTTACACGTTCAAAGCATGAAAATGAGGAAGAAGAAGAGAAAGGACACGAGGCAGGAAATGATTGGGCGAAGCTATCATTGCAACACTATATAAATACTGGAAAGAGGAAGAAAGGGGAATTCCAATTTCATTTGAGAAAAACCGGTAAACCAGAGCAAAGAGAGAGAGAGAAAAAGAAAAATGTATAACTACCATTGCTACTAAGTAATAAAAGCTTAATTCCAATTCTTTCAATCGTTGTTCTTGATCTTCATCAGTTTCTTGTTATTGATCTTAGAAAAACATCTTCTCCAACTACATTGGCGCCATCCGTGTTTCAAGGATCAAGATAGAACACTCTTTTCTTGTTTTCTTTGGAGTTTCAAATCTACTGTTAAGAGGGTTGAAGGAGTTTCGATAGGAACAGTGAAGAATAGTGAATTTGTTTAGAGAGATATTTGGTTTCTTCTCAAGATGCCTCCCAAACAAGCGCCAACAAGTAAAACATTAATGGTTAATGAAGCAAGCACGTCTCAAGCAGCATCTAAAAATTCAGAGCGAAGAACTAGACGATCAGTGAGTAGACTGATGGAAGAAGTGGATGAGATACGAGAGGAAAAAGTGTCTTTGAAAGATTTGTTGAAAAGGATGGCTGAATTGGAAAAACAAAATCAAATGTTAATGGCTGAAAATAAAGTGGTGAGGGAAGAAAATGAGAAGCGTGCTAAAGACGATATGTATGATAAGGATGGCGAGGAGTCAAGCTCAAGCACCCCAATGGTGAGAAAGAGTCACCTCGAGGAGGTGAGAAGAAGCTATCCTGAAGAAGTACAATTTGTAGTGAGAGTGACACCAAAGGTGGTGCAAGAAGAAGAAGTTAAAGCTAGGCACCAATCACAAAGGAAATGGTGCAAGAAATGATGTAGAAGCAGTTTGGAGATTAGTTGCTGGAAAAGGTCTCAGTCCTCGATACGAAAGCTGGCAGACAATGTGAGTAGAAATCCATTGAAAAGGAGATAGAAAGGGCCCCTTTACCTCCAAAGTTCAAGAATCCAAAGTTCCATCAGTATGAGAGGGCCACTGATCCCATGGATCATCTTTTTAGTTATCGACATCAATTCTCGATATATTAGGGTACCGAGTATTGGGATACTGTACTATGTCGATCGTTTTCTTCAAGTTTAACAAGCAAAGCACTAAAATGGTTTTGCACAATTTCGGAGGGATCAATTTCATGCTTTCGTGAAATTGAAGAAAGGTTCCTCACCAATTACGGTCACCAGAGGGTGAAGCCAAAGCAGGTGTCGGCCCTATTTCAATTAAAGCAAGCAAAGAAAGAATCATTGAAAGATTTCTTGGCAAGGTTCAAGGTCGAAACCCAGTCGGTAGAACGGTTGGATGAATCAGAAATGACAGCTGTCATAGCCTTCCAAGCAGGTGTAATACCAAGATCTTTTATGCACACGTATCTGTTGAGAAAAGAGGTTAAAACTCTGCAAGAATTGTATGATAAAGCGGATAGAGATATCAGAGTCGATGAAGGATTGAAGACAACCACCGCTCAAGCAGTGTTGCAAGTCACTGATGCAGGGAGAAGAGATAAAGATAGTACTGATCGATATGAAAGTCGAGATTCCTTGAGGTCAGATAATAAAAGACCTCAAGAGCATTACACAAACAGAGATAATCAGCCGCAACAAAGAAGGAAGTATGAGAGAAGACTGAAGGAGGAATTGGATCCTAGTAATTTCATAGCTCTCAATTCCACGCCAGAAGATATATTGAGGAGGATAGCAAAAGAAGATTTCATGATTTGGCCGAAATACACTCTCAGGGAGATGAAAGGCAAACCTTACTGTCAATTTCATAAGGTTGAGAACCATGAAACTAATAGGTGTCTACAACTGGTAAAAGAAATTGACAGGCTCATGAAGGAGGGGAAGTTGAGAAAATTTCGGGCTAATGTTAGACCTGAAGAAACGGCAACCATACATGAGAGGCCACTGGGGGTAATAAACATGATTTACAAAGGAGAAATTCCCCAGAAAAAAATCCTTCGAGATAAGATAAGAAAGATATCGACGGTGAAAGAGGTGCTCGAGGTCAATATCGAGCCAAGTCCGGTGAATCAGCAGTTGGTGTTAGCTAGCATTCCTGGGGCAATTATGTTCGTACCAGAGGACCTGTCCAAGGTAATGTTACCACATGACAATGCTTTGTTAATCACTTTGCGTATTTCGGGCTATGATGTACAGGAGATATTAGTGGACTGCGGTAGTTCAGTTAATATTTTATTTTGGAAAGTCTTCAAAGGAATTGGTCTCGATGATTCTCATTTACCACCGAAGTTCAGTTTATATGGCTTTAATGGAACTTCTACCAAGCCCACTGGAGAGATAAAATTGTCAGTTCGAGCTGGACCTCAAACGGTAATGACGACATTCGTGGTCATTAAGCACCATTTTGATCACAATGCCATATTGGGAAGGAAGTGGATACACAAAATGCGGGGTTGTGCCTAGTACATTCTATCAAGTCATCCGATTCCCGACTGTATATGGATTGCATGAAATTAAGGGTGATCAGTCTGAGTCAGAAAAATGTAATTTTGTCACAATAAAGGGAATGATGAAGGGGAAAAGCCAAGACACTGGGGACGTCTTGGAAAACTCTAACTAGCAGTTACAGCAAGGTTTGCCTGTCGACACCAATATGCAGATACATGAGCAGGTAAAGTTCACTCAAGAGATTAAGCAACATGAAGAACCCCTCTGGAAAAGAAAGACCATAGAAACGGTGGAGAAAGTTAATATTAGTACAGGAGAAAGTGAGCTTCATACGTTCATTGGTACAGAGATGGAGGAAAACATAAGAAATGAGTTGATGCTCTTTTTGAAAGAGAATCAAGATGTTTTCGCATGGTCGATGTCGGACCTCACAGGTATCAATCCAAATGTTTGTTCACACAAGCTGAATATAGAAGAAAATGTAATTCCGGTGCACCAAAAACATCGGAAGATGAGACCGATGTATGAAGATGTTAAAAAAATGACATAATTAGAGAGGTGGAGCATTCTCAATGGATAGCAAACATCGTGGTAGTACCTAAGAAAGATGGTAGAGTTCGAATTTATGTCGACTTTACCGATGTAAATAAAAAGTGTCCAAAGGATCATTATCCCATGCCTAGAATTGATGAGTTGGTTGATCGAACTGCTAGTTTTGAGTTGATCAGTTTTTGCGATGGGTATTCGGGATATTTTCAGATTCTAAAGGCTATTGTGGACCAACTAAAAATGGCGTTCGTCATTAATGGAGGGATATACTATTTTATCAGAATGTCATTTGGGTTGAAGAATGTGGGAGCCACTTATCAAAGATTAGTATAGAAGATGTTTAAAAAACTCATCAAACGAATTGTCGAGGTCTATATAGATGATATGGTCATCAAATCTATGAAAGTTGTAGATCATGTAAAGGACCACGACACCGTATTCAACATACTTACGAGAGTTTAATATGAAGTTTAATCTTGAAAAATGTACCTTCGGGGTCAGTTCTGGCAAATTTTTGGGGTATATCATTACGAAGCGAGGTATCGATTCTAATCTTGATCAAATACGAGCGCTTTAGCAAATGTCATCACCTATAGCCAGAAAGCAGATACAAAGGTTGATGGGAAGAATAGCTGCGCTCAATAGATTTATCTCCAGAACTTCAGATCGATGTAAGCCGCTTTTTAAGTTGCTTAAAAAGAATGTTAAATTCTGTGGGAATGAGGAATATGAAGAAGCATTTTCTGAATTAAAGAAATATTTGTAAGAAATGCCAACATTTACAAAACCAGATGAGGGAGAAAATTTGCTCCTTTATTTGGCTGTATCAGATTTTGCTATAAGTTCTGTCCATCGTGAAAGTAGAAAATGGGTTGAAAAGGAATGTATATTTTCAGAGCAAAACAATGCTCGAGGCGGAGACTCGGTACTCCATTCTGGAGAAATATGCTTTGGCACTTTTATTTTCATCTTAGAGACTAAAGCCATATTTTCAAGCACATTCTGTTATAGTGATGACGAATCTACCGTTAAAGCAAACTCTAGCAAATACTGCTAAACCAGGAAGGATGTCTAAATGGTCGGTACTAATAAACGAATTAGGAGTAGAGTATCGAAACCAAGTATCAGAGAAAAGTCAAACCGACTTTCTGGCAGATTTTCCATATGAGGATGCTAGTTGGGGAATGGAAGAAGAGGAATTCTCAATGCTGCAAGAGCCTGAAGACGTTATTGATATAGACAATCCATGGGCGAGAACTAATGGTTAGAGATTATTTGTCGATGGATCATCTGGAGGTAAGGGATGTGGCATCGAAGTGGTGCTGGTCACTCCTGAAAATCAAAGACTCGAAACGGCAATAACATTGGGTTTTCATGCATCTAATAATGAGGCTGAGTATGAAGCTTTAATAGTTGGTCTCGAAATGGCTAAATCTCTCAACATAAAAGAGTTGTCAATCTTTAGTGACTCGATGCTCGTGGTCAGCCTGATCAATGGAGGATATTCGGCAAAATGTGAAAACATGGTGGATTATTTGAGCTTCATAAAATCCAAATTGAGGGACTTCAGTAAGATAAAGCTTCAGCATCTCAATAGAAATGAGAACATGCATGCTAATGCCCTGACATATGTTGCAGCGATGCTGGAATCGGAGTTCAACATAGGCCAAGCATCGACATCGACGACTTAGAAGTTATGGAGATTGATACACTGGGGGCGTCATGGATGGAAGCATATATCTCATACTTATCTGAGGGCAAAGTAATGGAGGACAAAAATGAAGCCAGAAGGATTAAGTTTGGCACTCAAAGATATGTATTGATTGATAATGAGTTATATCAAAAGAATCCTAGAGGTCCATATTTGAAATGCATATCGCCTGAGGAAGCGCAGCTAATCATTGTCGAGCTTCACGAAGGCGAATGTGGAAACCACTCAGCTGGTAGATTGTTGGCTAATAAAATTACGAGGCAGGGATATTTCTGGCCTCAGATGCGAAGAGACTGTCTTCGATATGCGAAAAAATGTGTACAATACCAAATTCATGAGAAAGTCATACATGTTCCAGCTGAAGAGTTACATTGTGTCTCAAACCCCTAGCCTTTTACTCTATGGGGTATGGACATTGTCGGTCTGCTAACACCAGGAAGAGGCAAAAGAAGGTTCATACTGGCGGTCACAAACTATTTCACAAAGTGGGCCGGTAGAAGCCATCGCTTTGCAGCACATCAAAGAGCAGGATATCATAAACTTCCTTTTTGAGCGAGTCATATATCGATATGGGTTGCTTTATGCCATTATATTAGATAATGGGCCGCAATTTGAGGGAGAAAAGGTGAAAGCTTTGTTGGAATCTTACAAGGTAAAGCATTTCACATCTGCGCCATACTATGCTTAGGGTAACGGGCTAACCGAGGCAACAAATAAAATCATTATGGATAATATCAAGAAAAAGTTAGAAGACAAGAAAGGTCTTTGGGTGGATGAGCTAAACAGTGTTTTATGGGCTTATAGAACGACACCTCGAACGGCCACAGGTGAATCACCTTTTACTTTGGCCTATGGCATGGAAGCAGTAACTCCATCTGAAATAGTGGTGTCGACATCCAGAACCAAAATCTTAGTAAATAGTCAAAATGATGAAGGAATGGTTTCAGAAGTTTTCAATCTCGAGGAAACAAAGGATCAAGCAAGGATAAGGCTCGACACTTATCATAGGCAGCTCAGAAAAACTTTCAACAAGAAAGTAAGAGAAAGGCATTTTCAGGAAGGTGATTTGGTCTTGAAAGTGGTCACTCAAGCTACTAAAGAAAAAGGGGCTGGCAAACTAGCAGCAAGCTAGGATAGGCCTTACATCATTCACAAAGTCGGAATCAATAGAGCTTACTACTTAAAAACGGTTGAAGGTGTAATATTACCAAAACCTCAAAATATAAGCAATTTGAAAGCATTTTATCAATAAAGACTATTTCAAGTATCATGATGTATTTTTTTAATCGAGGTTATACATTCAATAAAGATATTGTCATTCTCAAAATCAATATCTATACAAATATGGCAGATCTTCGTATCTCTAGAATTATATGATTGATAACAGGTCAAACAAAAATCCTGGTGATCTGTAGATTCTCATCTCGATACCAGGTCAAACAAAAATCTTGGTGATCTGTAGATCCTCATCTCGATACCAGGTCAAACAAAAATCCTGGTGATCTGTAGATCCTCATCTCGGTACCAGGTCAAAAATCTTGTTCTTGGCACCAATGCGAGTTCAAGTCAAAAAATCATGTTCTTGGCAGCAATGTCAAGTTTGGGTAAAAAAATCTAGTTCTCGGCAGCAATGTCGAGTTCGGGTCAAAAAATCCTGTTCTTAGCAGCAATGCGAGTTCAGGTCAAAAAATCCAGTTCTTGGCAGCAATGTCTAATTCGGGTAAAAAAATCCAGTTCTTGGCAGCAATGTCGAGTTCGGGTCAAAAAATCTTGTTCTTGGCAACAATTGTGAGTTCAGGTAAAAAATCCAGCTCTGGGCAACGATGCGAACTTAGGTCAAGATCGTGATGACAGAAAGTATGAAATATGTGGTGTCAGGTAATCGATACCAGGTTAAAGAATAAGGAGAAAATAAGGTATGTCTTTATAAGTGATATTTTGGTTTTTTCTTTTGGTAAAGAGGTCAGAAATGCAATGTCGGTGTCGGTGTCGATGTGTCGACATTCGACGTTAGTTTTTAATTATGGATACAATGTTGAAGGTTGAAGCACGTATTAATAATTAAGAATGTCAGTGGACGAGACAGTGCAATAATATTTCATAAGCATAGACCAAACAGCCTATTACAAATTGAAATAAAAACTAAAAATATAGAAAACAATGCTAATCATCATCTTCATCGTCATTGTCATCCTCTTCTTCATCTTCATCTTCATCTTCATCATCACCATCATCCTCATCATCAAGGGTGGTGGAAGACTCATCGCCATTTTTACCATAATCATAACAATATGGGTCTCTTAACCATTCGTCATCATACTCTTCTTCTTCTTCTTTATTTTTTTTTTTTCTTCTTTTGCTTCTTCTTCTAGTTTTTCCTTATCATCGGAGTAATCTGTAGTAGGACAGTCAAATGAAAAAGACTACTCAAAATTAATCGCATGGTGCCTAATGAGTTGAAAATAGCAACAACAAAAGAAGAAGAAAATTGTCTAATCAAGAGCATCGCAACTAAATCTCAGTCATGAAATAAACAGAAATGAATTTATTATGAATATTTACTACTGAACGTGATGATACATACAAAATTTGTAATGCAAAGATTATTGATATGTTTTCATCATTGTATTAGATAATATATATGTTAACCAAACTTCTATAGAACTTCACAATTTTATACTGAAACAGCGTGTTTTTCGCTAACTTGATCTGTGTGTGTGTGTGTGTGTTTTTTTTTTTTTGCTGAAGGGTAATTGTATTAGATATATAGCAAATAAAAACACAGTTTACATTTGGTGAGGGCCCTGAATAAACCACTCCAACATACATGTTTTTAAGAAATAAATCGGAAACAAGTATAGTGTTTTTCTCTACCTTATAAACAAAATTAGGTCTATGCTCCCACTATTGTTTCTGGTGTTTTGCTAAGGTTGCTCCTTTCTTTGCACACAAGTCTGCACCGAAATTTGCCTCCCTCCATGTGCTTGTTAGGAGTATATCTACTTTCCCTTTGATCCTTTCCCAATCTGCTCTAACTTTCCAGTGCACTGAGTTAGTTTGGAATGCTTTGATTGCTGGTGTGGAGTCTGACTCCACCCATACTTTTGTGAACGCCATTTTGATTGCCTTAGTTATACCTTCGACATTAGCTCTTGATTCAGCCACATAGTTTGTATCTAAGCCAATTCCCCTAATATAAACTCCAACAACTTTGCTTGTATGCTTCCTGAAGAGTGTTCCCCAACCTGCTGGACCAGGGTTGCCTCAACCACAGCCATCCACATTGATTTTTAAGTATTCAGGTGGTGGAGCAAGCCAGTAACACTCAAGAATCCTTAGTGCTCATCTCAATTTGTTCCTCAGTCCCAAGGCATGAATTCTTGAGGGGTGTTGTCCATGGTGCCACCAGATCCGCCATTGACATCAACTTATTTTCTCTCATTTGTCTTATGAAATCTTAGTTTCCAAAACAATGTGAGAATTGAATCTGACCAAAATGCACAACTTTCATCAAAAAATAATGTTTACCCTATGTGCGATTCCGAAGTATTCTGTACTCTTGAAACTGCCCTTTCAAAGAGCACACTTCTGTAACTCAAAGGTTACAATGGAGATGGCCTAAACGGCAAATATACAAAACTTAATTAAAGTACTTTCATTGGAAAAAGAAAATGTGATAGGGGTTAATGGCCCATGGAAGAAATAGCATCAAACTAGATTCGACCCAAATGTGATTTTGGAAGACGACGTCAATACACAATGAGCAGGTCAATCGGAAATTTCTTTATCTTCAAATGTACTCTGAAACTTTGGGTCAAATTAGTACTCCAAAATCCATTATTTCACTGTTTATAACTAGAAATAAGTAGCAACTTAACCCACTTGATCAATAATGCTCAAGAACTTGAAAACACGTGTACTATAGGTGGTCCCAAGAATCTCTTGAAGTTGCAAATGCCTAGCTGCTTAATGCTCTCTTCGTTCTTTACTTTTCCTCCTGTGGCTCTCTTCTAAAGTTTCTGCTTCTAAAAAAACCTTTCTCTCCTCTCAATCATTCCTTCCTGCTATACCAAGGCCTTATATACCCTTTTCCTCAGGTCGCCTTCAGCTAGGGCTATCAGCTGACCCGGTTCTTTAATTTTGCCACACCACTTATTCATGAAAATATGTTCACGGTAGAACAACCACAGCAGAAGCATGTGTTGGCAAAGTAGGAAACCAAAGCCACCCCCGTCACCAATTAAGGAAGAAGGCGACGGGAAGAAATCACCTAATCTTTGTCCTGGACCTGGATCAGTTGCGTATAATAACTCTAATATTTTACGACCTTGCACTACTGATGGTGTACAATATCCAAAACAAGAAACTACATATGGTTCAAAGAAGGCAGAACAGACGAAAACTAGTGAACCTTTCTATGAAAAACAACTACAGCAGTTAAACTCGGATTCCGATGGCACAAAAGCAGAAGAGTCGAAGAAAACTAAAGAACCTGGTTGGAAACCTCCTCCAAGTCCAGAAACCCCGGACATCCCAAATCCTGAACCACACATGGGGAATCAACTTTGGCAGTCAAAGTCTGATTCTGATGATACAAAAGCAAGAAATTCTAAAAAACCTAGCGGTTTTGATCAGAAACCCACTGGCCCAGATGCTAGGACACCAAATACTTCACTACCCGCCACAAATGAACGTCCGAAGTTGAGCTCACATTCAGAAGATCAAGTTACAAGAAAGTCTAAAGGTTTTGATCAGAAACCTACAGGCCCAGAAGCTAGGACACCAAATACTTCACTGCCGACCACAACTGATCATCTGAAGTTGAGTTCAGATTCAGAAGATCAAGTTATAAGAAACTATAAAAAACCTAGTGGTTTTGATCAGAAACCTACAGGCCCAGAAGCTAGGACACCAAATACTTCACAGCCCACCACAACTGAACGTCCGGAGTTGAGTTCAGATTCGGAAGATCAAGTTACAAGAAAGGTGAGTGAAATTAAACGACCTCCTCTTCCATCACCTGAGAAGCAAAAGATGATTTCGAGGGAGCCATTGGAGAACACCCCACACAAGTGTCCTACAATTTATAAGATTGAAGAGAATACAACTGAATGTCACACTAGTGCACCTGAAAAACAAAATGCAAAGCCTAGCAGGACATCTTCCAACGACAAAAAGTACAAAAACTCTACCAGAGCTATACGGTCTTCCCAGACTACTGAAAAGGAGGACACAGAGAGCATCTCAAATGACACAATATTCTTCGCGACTTCCCAAACAGTCCCTTCAGACTTTGAAGGAAATCAAAAACCTTCGGGGATTACTGGTAAGGATTGAGCACCACTTATGGATTCTTTTTTCTTTTTTGCTTTCTTCATCTGTACATAAATCTTCTTTTGCCCTCTTCTTATGTAAACTATCTGGTAAGTTTGGAGTATTGCTTTAAGTACACTTTGTTTTCAACCTTTTATATGTGGATATATTGTTTAAAGGAAAAATACTTTCTCCTGTACTTCCCTGTTTTTGGGATAATTACTCTCATTAAACGATGTTTAAGACAATAAGACCTATGAAAAGAACACCTTACTGATAAATTGCCAATCAAAAAGACCACTCAAAACTAATCGCATTGTGCCTAATGAGTTGAAAATAGCTAGCAACAACGAAAGAAGAAGAAAATTGTCTAATCAAGAGCATCTCAAACTAAATCTCAGTAGTGAAATAAACAGAAATGAGTTTATTATGAATTCTACTGAACGTGGTGATACATATGAATTCTGTAACGCAAAGATTATTGATGTGTTTTCTTCATTGTGTTATATTATATGTATGTTAACCAAACTTCTTTAGAACTTCGCAATTTTATCCTGAAACAGAGTGTTTTTCACCAACTTGATCCGTCATTGATATATCAACTTATTTTCTCTCATTAGTCAGTCATATGAGATCTTCGTTTCCAAAACAATGTGAGAATTGAATCTGACCAAAATGCACAACGTTCATCAAAAAATAAAGTTTACCCAAAAGTTGCGTAAATATACAGTTGAGGTCTTACGCAAACTCCTTCTGTTACCCTGTTCTATATCTAAGACTTTGAAACAAGTTGGTCGGGAACATTCTCAATGCCATTGATCCTCTGGATTAGTACGTATTCTCTGATGATTACCAAAATTAAAGTTAAATGCAAGACAAGTCATACAAAAGATATATTCTATACAAACTCGGAAAGGAAGGTATAGGTGTGCAAAGGGTGATTTTTTAGGTCCTGGAGGGATTCAATACTTTCATGGAGAAAATATAGAAAAAACAAGAAACATCAATTCGTTACATGGATTATGACCTAAAATTCTGATGTATGAGTTATGTAGGGAGTCTAACAGCCATGCTCGAGTTTGGCGTGAACCTAGATTTCAAGTACTAAGCTGCAAAGGGGACAGTGAAGATTTGAGATCAGGTGACACTTTCACAGTTTGAGAGAAGCTCGCAGGAATTGATTCTTTATTGAAGCTTTTCACTGTGAAGTATTTTCTTTCCTGGAATCTCTCTCAATTAACAAACTCATCCCCTAGAGAATATTGACCCACCACCTGGTTTTTTTAACTTCTGAATTCTGATCAAGAAATTTAAACCCCAGTGCCGGAGACAGCTATTTTGGAATATGAGTATACTTTTTGAATGTCCAACTTAGTTTCCCCAAGTTGATCGAGGATTGCACCATTTTAACACTACAGAAACTCAAAAGGATCTTCCAGCCATTGTTTCCACGCTATCTAAACTATAACCAGGAAGACCACCCCAAAATGCTCTGCTAATGGAGAAAATTGGCAACGTGTATGGAGAATGCAACAGATCAGCCTATCGACTATGATCATTGCAATATCTTCAAAAAACCTGACAACAATCTCAGTGCTATTTGAAGAGGACAAGCCAGACTTATCAACTATGTAGTTGCTAAGTGAGGGATGTACCTTAATGCTTATTAGTGGCATAATTAATCTTCTGTGTAGTCTTAGGGCTAAAATTCAGTTGTCTAATTTTGTAACTCTATGCGTTTAAGCAGTGTCCTTGCCACTTAAGAAGATTAAGCCAATTACAAATGTGTACTCAGTAAGCCAATTACAAATTACAAATGTCTCTTCGAAGATAGGAATTTAAATTGGTGGTTCAGTGAGTTGTTTATTACATTCTTTTCCTGAGCAGATTGATGATTCTCTATTACCATCCAGACCATCCAGCCACTAAAAATATAACAATCCCGGCCATAGGATGGGTAGATTAGCTTAGTGTACTGGAAAAGTGAAAGTTGGATGCCACAGAAGAAAGGGTTGGAGTATACAACCAAAAAAAATGTGTGTTGCTCACACGCTGTACCGGAATGATCGATCTCTCAGCTTCCAGTTGTTCTATAATAATGCTATATAAAGGCTTTGGTTTGCCCTTCACAATACATGCACAAGTCTTCTTTGGTGTACCACACGACTAGTACACCAAAGAATTTTTATCGTAAAACAAACACAGCATAAGCATGTGTTTGTGCAGAAGGAAACCACGGAGCCTGGTACTACGGTACTACCCTATGAAAAGCAGAAAAAAACAGTTTAAATCTGATCCTTGACCGCCTTTCCACTACTGAAGGTGTACCGCCCTGTCGCTCCTGAAGGTGTAATGACTATTGAATCTGAATGGAAACCTCATCCAAAACAAGAAACCAAATATATTAAGTCCTGAACCTTACTACGAAAAACACCGCAATTGAACTCAGATTTCAATGACACAAAAGCGAAAAAGTCTACAAAGACTAGTGAACCTGATTGGAAACCTCCTCAAGTCTTGAAACCAGAAGTCCTGGACCACACACGGGGAATCAACTTCAGCAGTAGAACTCTGATTCTGAAGATATAAAAGCTGGAAAGTCTAAAGAACATAGTGATTTTGATCAAAAACCTAAGCCCAGAAGCTAACAAAGACTAGGTGAGGTCCCACCTATGCACATTATATATTAATAGAATTGACCATTCACATAAGTTAAGTTACTACATCAAAACCTTTATGAAGAAATTTTGGCATATAATAACTTAATAAACCAAGATTTTCCCTTGGGTATTTATGGGTTATAGTTTAAACACAAAGAAGGGGAGTGTTGATCCCAAAAACTAGATAAGGTCCCACCTATGTCCCTAAGACTCTCACATAATATATTAATAGAATTTTGACCATTCATATAAGTTCGAGCTTATAGATAAATTAACAATTTAACAAACTCAACGTCCTAAATTGAGTTCAGATTCAAAAGACCCAATTACAATAAAGGTGAGTGAACTTTAATGACCTCCTCTACCTTCCATCACCTATTAGAAAAGCAAAAGATAATTTCGAGAGAGTCATTAGAGAACCCCACACAAGTGTCACCACAAATGACACAATATTCTCCTAGACTTCCCAAACAGTTCATTCAGACTCTAAAGGAAATCAGAAACCTCAGGAAGATTACTAGTAAGGATAGAGCAAAGGGCTCACACATATGGATTCTTTTTATTGTTTTTTGCTTTCTTCATCATTACAAAAATCTTCTTTTCCCGCTTCTTATGTAAATTATATTGTACGTTTGTAGTATTGCTTTAATTACACTTTGTTTTCGACTTTTTTTTTATGTGGATTGTTTATAGGAAAAATACTTTCTCCTACACTTCACTGTTTTATGGATAATTACTTATATTAAATAATGTTTAAGACCAATTAAAAGTGTTAGATATTTTATAAAATTTGATTTGTTTTTAAAATAAACAATTTTATAAAAATATTTATTAGAATGAAATAATTACTTATATTTTGTAACTCCATATTTGTGTCTTAAAAAACGTACTTAATTATGCTAATTATTATAAAGTCAACATGCACCACTTATGGAGTTAGTAGCTAGTTTACAACTTTGTGAGTTAATAATAGTTATGGTTATCTCTATATATACTAGCATGTATGCCCATGCATACACACCGGCTATTTTGAAAACATTTAGATTTTTTTTAGAAAATTGGAACTATCGTTTTAGTTGCTAATCTATTTTAATTTTCTAACAAATTGTTTTAAATTAAATTTTAAAAATCCATTTTTTCAATTAGGAGAGAGAGATTATGTTTTAATAGAAGAATGATTCCCGTTTTAATTCAATATGGAGGAATTCTCATTTTAATAGGAGAAGGATTCCCGTTTTAATTAGAAGTGCTAGAATTTGTTTTAATATGAGAAAAATTTCCATTATAATAAGAGATGAATTCCCATTGTAAAAAAAGATTTCTGTTTTTCAAATATAAGAGAAATTCATGTTTTAATAAGAGATGACCGTAGAATTTTAATAGAACTTGAAAAGTACTCCTTGTAGGAGCTTTAATATTAAGATATAGATAGAATAGAGGACCACTAGCATAAAATAGAGAAGAAACAAAATTACTTTTGCAAGTGTAGTTTCTCTTCAATTTTTGCCTGGAGTATAAATCTAGAGTTCTAAGTTCTCTCACAATGTTGGTGGTAGAGATCTAATCGTTGTATCCTAAGAGGTAGTTGCCAAGAGGTTGTCGGCATTATTGCGGCAGCAATAATACCTTAAAGACAATGTGGAAGAACATGCCTCCATCAAACGATTTTGCCAATTCTATTTATTTATAATTTATACTTTTTGTATATTTAAAATTAGATCTATTTGTTTTAGTAGAATATTTCCCTACAAAAAGAACACCTTACTGATATATTGCAAATCAAAAAGACTACTCAAAATTAATCGTATTCTGAATAGGGTTAACTAGTACCCTGGGAAATTAGGGTCTCTCCTCCCCTCCCCCTTTAAAATTAGGTCTATTTAACTCTTCTGAATAATGTGTTGAAAATAGCAACAACAAAAGAAGAAGAAAATTGTCTAAATCTCAGTTGTGAAATAAACAGAAATGAATTTATTATAAATTCTACTGAACGTGGTAATACATATGAAATTTGTAATGCAAAGATTATTTAAATGTTTTCCTCATTGGATTGGATTATATGTATGTTAACTTCAACAGAAACTTCTTTAGAATTTCACAATTTTATCCTGAAACAGCGTGTTTTTCGCCAACTCGATCCTCCATTGGTATATCACCGTATTATGTGATTTGAAGTTTCCAAAACAAGGGAGAATGCACAACTTTCATCACAAAATCCTACCTACATTAATATCCGTTTCTCCCAATATGCTCACAGAAAGCCACATCAGCAATATTTTTAAAAAAGTTCCTACTTAAAAAATAATTACTATGTTGATTACCAAGCTAGCCTTATTATTGGTGTGTTTAGCAAATTATAAAAAAACGTTTTGGTCTTTTATCATGTGTAGGAAAACAAAAACCAAATATACGCTTGAAATTAACCAATAAAATAGAAACAAAATTTCAAACAAACTCTCTCAAAATATCAATCTCTAATGCTCTCTCTTACAATTTCAAAGAAGATGTGAAAAATGGCTTTGGACATCGTCAGAAAAGAAATTATCCAAAATTACTTAAATTATCCAAAATTACTTAAATATCAGTTCAGGTCTTTTGCCAGACTACTTCTTCTGTTACCCTATTCTGAATCTAAGACTTGGAAACAAGTTGGTCGGGAACATTTTCTATGCAATTGATCCTCTGGATTAGTAAGTATTCTCTGATAATTACTAATAATAAATTTAAATGCAAAACAAGTCATACAAGAGATATATTCTATACAAACTCGCCAAGGAAGGTATAGGTGCGAGGATGACTTTTTAGGTCCCGGAGGGAATTTGTACTCTTAACTTGTTCTGGTTATTGGGCTCCGGGGACTCAATAATTTCATGGAGAAAATATAGAAAAAACAACAACAGTTCCATGGATTATGAACCAAAATTCTGATATATGATTTATGCAGAGTCTAACAGCCATGTAACCAGATTTCAAGTACTTGGCTGCAAATGGGACAGTGATGATTTGAGATAATTAGGGTGACACTTACACGCTGGCAGGAATTGATTCTTTTATTGAAGCTTTTCACTGTACAGCATTTTCTTTCATGAAATCTCTCTCAACTAACAAACTTATCCACTAAAGAATATTGACCCACCACCCAGTTTCTTCAACTTCTGAGTTCTGACTAAGAAATTTAAACCCGAGTGTCCGAGACGGCTTTTTTAGAATTTGAGTATACTTTTCAAAGGCCCAACTTAGTTTCCTTAAGTTGATCGAATTTTAAAGAACTGATCGGTGCCATTTTAACACAACAGAAAGACTAAAGGATCTTCTAGCCGTTGTTTCCAGTTTCCACGCTATCCAGACTGTAACCAGGAAGACCACCCCACAAAGCTCTGCTAAAAGCCCGAACCAATATCAGAAATAACTCATGGGCTGCCTAGATTGCTTTAAAGGTAATTCTACAAAAGATGGGAAGAACTCCAACTACCAAATCTCAGAAAACATTCAACCCAACCATGAACCGATGCCCACAGGATTCATGAAGCCTAAACCACTTAATACCATCCGAGGGGAAACATCATAAGGTATATTGTCCCTCTCCAAAGAAACAACCTAGGACAGGGCAGCAAGTTCAAGATTACAGTATTGGCTATCCACCTCAAGACTCCGGCGTCAGACAATGAAAATCAAAGAAAGCCTAGTGGAACAGATAACCAGCCTCAAACCTATGAACCCACTCACGTATTGAAGGAGAAAATGGTTAACAAACCTGACCTTCCCTCCCCAACTAAGAATAAGATTACCTCAACAGCCACCTGAGGATGACTATACAGACATAGATGATCCAAGTAATACGAAATCTGGTTAAAAAAAAAGAAAGGCCTCCAAGTTCAGCCAAGAAGCCTTACATACTACTACAAGGTAACAAGATCAATTTGTAAAAGGAGTTTTGTAACATCATGGAGGCAAAGACCTTCTCTTTATTACAGTGGGAAGCTTGTTATGTTATCAATTATGGTACGATTTTTGTTCTATAACTATAATAATGTCATGGAGAGTTAAATATATGGGTGAAAAAAAAGGCTCTGCCATTGTTTTTTATTTGCCTCTCGTCTCTCATTTTGTTAAACCAAAATTAGTTAGCTCATCACAGAAATCAGAAAAACAGTCATCCTTCATATTTGTTTAGTCACACTAAATCCATAACAAATACAAAGAAAATTACACTTTGATGGAAGAAAAAATGAAACAACAAATGAATAAATACCAAAAACAGAAATGAGATGATACAACAAACCTGCTGTTTTACAGGTGAAGAGAAATAACTTTCAAGAATCAAGACAACGCTCTCCTGCCGCAGACTATATACAAAATAGTTTGTGTGTTTTCAGTATCTCCCGGAAGTAGATCTTAAACAAATGACAGAAATGTATTAACAAGCTTAATTCGAGTCGTTAATTTTGTTGGACCATTGGAATTCAATTTCCAAATTTCGAGACGCTCCACTTTTGCTTTGAGGCAGTAGTGTGTACTCCCCAGCAACAGAACCCAGCATTACAACCCGGTCAATCTGGATTGTTACTTTCCCGAATGAGCTCTGTCATTGGATTAAAAAAAAAGTAAGTTTCAGTTTCTGATAATAGTGAAGCTTAATAAAGCTGTCAGAATCTATTTCTTTTGTCTTGTTTTCTTAATTGATGATTAATTGATTATGCTTAATAAGTAACTCACCTTCCCAAATTTGCTCTTGTTCTTACAGGTAATGTGAAGTTTTTGACCTTTTGGAGGACTATCTAGTGCCCATGCAAAGCCCTCGTCCCACTCAGGAGTAGGACCAGTTGAAACAACCTGAAAAGTGAAAACAAACAGTGTATTCTATAAATGTTACATGTACTGGAAGCATATAAAGGTCATGAAAATGGAAGGAGAAAGTAATTTCAAATTTGGATCTGGATCTGTAACAACTTTCAAACCAGAGTGGAAAATGAAATGCAATGACGTCATGGAAGGAGTCAACAAAATCTAACTGACTTTTCATGCAACATGCATGATATATGAATTAGCTAATATTCTTATATAGCACCTAAGCAGCAGCTACTTCAACATACTGCCGAATCACCGCAGGAGTCTAGCTTCCATATGAGGGAGACAGTAGAGGCTACGTACCCTTCATGGGCAATTGGGCATGTATTCAAAGAGTGAAAGTTGGATGCCACAGAAGAAAGGTGATGTGCAGCCACTTCCGGCGAATGAAAGTTCCAAATTATGACCATGAAGTGAAGCAATGACCCACATAATTTTCAATGATTTTATTTATCTCCGAGGTTGTTTACCATTTCCTTTCAAGGGAGGCCGGGAGTTTAGCTCAGAAAAAATTACACTATTTTTACTTATTATTCTAAATATGAAAGCTCATGATAGAATTGAGGCAGCATGGAGAAGTCCTGAAGACATGCAATCTATCAATGAAAGTACCCAATAATCGGTGAGGTTTGACTTGTTAAGCAACAGTTCAGTTTCAAACAGAATCAAAACCATGGAAGCATGGTCCTAGGGCCTTCTATATTGAAAAGGCAAGTTCGTAAAGAAGCTTATGTCAACAGAAAATAATTGATTGACTTGGCACTTTTTCTTACCTGCGTCTGCCTGGGCGGAGTATTTCCAAGTGTGATTTTGCAGTAGACACTAGCATTGCCAACAGATTGCTTCAAATTGTTTCCACGCTTAATGGTGACCACTAACGTCCCAGGTAAACACTGTAGAAGAAGTTCCGCCTTTTCCTGGAATCGGGGTGGACCAGACTGAATCAAGTACTGCAGCAATGGAATTGCCTCTGCAGCAGCCACTGACTGAGTTTTAGAGACTTCGGCTGGGCAAGCTGACCAAGCTTGCCTGAGATGGAAAAGTGAATCCAAAGCAGCTTCTTGAGTTGCCTCCGAACCAGTCTTGAGTGATGTGACCAAGTGGGGGATACTGAGTGTCGCAGGCTCAGTGGCCCTCAGACGTGGGAAGTTGCTAAATAGTGAATTAAGAGCTTTGAGGTACTCCTCGTTCACACTTCCAGTAGCCCATAAATCCTTTTCTATAGCAGCTGCAGGAATGAACAAATTCACCAGACACAAGAAATATTAGTTATGAGCATGAAAAAACACAGAGGAGCACTAAGGAACAACTAATATCAGTTATATTAAAGCAAACCAGTATCAGACCACATAATGACCCGCAGCAAATAAAAGTAAGATTCTATAATTCTTAGGTTTCGAGTAAAATTCTTAGAAACCGACAAATCCTGCACTCTTAGAGTCAGATTCTATAATTAAGGGGAGCTCTAGAAAAGTAGAAAATAAAAGTGCAGATCTTAAGCACTCCTTCTGAGCTCTAAGAGCTATCATCTACACTAAGGAACAACTAATATCAATTATATTAAAGCAAACCAGTATCAGACCACATAATGACCCGCAGCAAATAAAAGTAAGATTCTATAATTCTTAGGTTTCGAGTAAAATTCTTAGAAACCGACAAGTCCTGCACTCTTAGAGTCAGATTCTATAATTTAGGGGAGCTCTAGAAAAGTAGAAAATAAAAGTGCAGGTCTTAAGAACTCCTTCTGAGCTCTAAGAGCTATCATCTATGGTCTCTAATGGAAAATACATGTTCTTTAAAGGTAAATAGACAAATAAAAAAAAAAAAAAACAACAGCAAAAAGAATATTAAAGATGAAGAAAATGAAAACCAAGGACAACTCATACAATAAGTACCTTAAATTGTGCTGGTACACTTATATTATGTAATAAAGGCAAATGACAGAAAAGCTTCATGTGATATAGCAATGGAGATCATGTAATTGAAAACACACAAGTAAATAACTTGCATTTTCTTACCAAAAGAAATTCATCAATTCCGAAAGAACATTTGAAGTTGGAATTTAAGAAGAAATACGCCAAAGAAGAATCATAGATGGATAACTCGTACATACCAGTTATTGCTCGCACTGTTTCACTCGAAGCATATTCTTGAATAGTATGATTGGAAAAAAGCAGTTTAACAAACATAGCCGCCTGAACTGATGTATCTGGATCACTTGTACTGATGAGATCCAGTACAACTTGGACGCCACCTGCTTCTGCAACTGCTCTTTTGTTTGATCGACTGTACATAACTAGGTTCTGCAAGGCACATATAGCCACCACTTTCATTTCTTCCGTAGGTTGGTCTTCAAGCAAATTAACTAGGGCTCGACAAGCAGAAACAGCGTCTGTTGTTCGTGCGAGGCCCTCATTCTGGAATAGATCACCAAGAGCTAGAGTTGCTAGTAACCTTGCCTGCTGCGCTTGAGTTTGTGGGTCGAGAAGATACTGAGATAAGGGTGAAATTGCAGATTTGGCAGCTTTAGTATCTCTGATCTTCACATTGTTAAGCAACACTTCAAGCAGTCTTGCTGCAGTTTCCTCGCACTGATGACACCGCAAAAGTTCCAAAAGCGCCTCTATCACACCACTTTCAGCCATTGCTTCGGCACTGGTTGCGTCATCACTTTCCAACACAAGAAGAGCATTTAACGCACCAATAACTGTACTTTCTGTGCCAGAATGAAGCAATCTTACCAACACAGCAACAGGTACTTCCAAATAATATTCAGAACTAAACTGCAGGATACAAGCTAATATTGAAGCAGCAGATTCCCACAAGGCATTAGGCAATATAGGATCAGCTAAGAGTATAACTTTGGAAAGCTCACTCACACCACCCTCTTTTGCAATTTCATTGGGCCAAATTGATGCAATACTGGCAAGAGCTTTAATAGCTCGGTGTTGCAATATCTGAGTTCCACACCCTAAAACACGTATAAGGGGGCTAATTATGTGCTGTATTATTAAGTCCTTCTGAAGATGTTCTTCCAAGAGTAGATGTGAGAGAAGTTCAGCCGCCAATTGTTGCACTGCTGGAGATGGAGAATCCAGTAAAGGTATAATTGGTTCAATAGTCTGGTGAGAACTCAGGCTATAGTCAGCACGGCAATTTGGATGCTCCAAAATGTTAACAAGGACCTGTAAAGCACTATGCTGTCCGTCAGGACCAAACTCTGGTCTAGTAAGCAACAAAAAAAGAGGCTCGACCACTTTAGCTGCAGATGGACCTTGCGCAATGGTAGTATTGTTCGTTAATATCCGAAGCAGTTCAGCAAATACAGCACAGAGAAAATCGGGTGCCTCAAGGAGGATATCAAGAATGCTCTCAATGACTCCCGCTTTAACCATTTCCATCTTACAAGCAGGTCGGTCTTTTCCCAACTTTACCAATGCTCTTGAAATAGCCTCATGAATTAAGTAATTTTTACCAAACAAAAGACCAACAAGCGGAATGACTGCGCCATGTGCAGCAACTAGTTCTGCCAATTGCTCATCATCCAATAATTTATCCAGAGCACGAACAACTGAATGCTGAGCAGGACTGTACTCTGATACAAGAAGAGACACTAGAGGTTCAACACAGCGAGCAGCAGCAACTGTAGACCTAATTCTGGTATTCCCAAAAAGGACACAACAGAGCTCAGCAGCATCTCCTTTCAGCTCCATTGAGCAATTAGATGCAAGGATCCTACAAAGAACATCTACTGCATTCATTTCCACATCTGCAACAGCAAGGGCCCTTGATGGACTTTCACATAGTAACCTAACCAATGCACTGATCGCAGCATGTTGCTCCCTCTCCATTCCAGTGTTAAGAATCTCCACCAGGGGTTGAACAGCTTGTCGGGCGTTTTCCGCTTTCCTGATGTGGTCTGAGGAAAATAAGCTCTCCAATGCCTTAGCAGCACTATACCTGGCCCCTCTCCCACCAAGACGCAGAACAGCTACAAGCTGATTGACAGCACCATATGCGGACTCATGTTTACGTATTTCAGCACTATCAAAGAGAATCCCTAATAATTCTGTAGCTGCTTCTTCAGTTGCATCCTGAGGTCCGAGCGACAGATACTTACTCAGTGCCTCTAAAGCCCCTGACTCCACCATTACAGTCTTGTTAGCAAGATTGTCTTTCGCAAGATGAGTCAAGAGCCCAAGTGCCAGAAAAGGTGCACCAGGTCGATCAGGAATAGGTTTAAGAAGATCAACAAGGACAGGTATTGCTTTCCGAGAAGTAGCACCTGCTCTAATGTCATCAACTCTAAACAATCTCTCTAACGCAACTTGCTCTGGATTGCGAACCAAATTAAACTCGTCTGACAATATCAAAAGATCATATATATCCGCATCAGCACAGCCAATTAAGGAAATGAGCCCAATAGCTGCCCCGGAATTTGCCACAGCCAGAAGAGTTCCTCTGCTGCCATTACAGACTAGGCTGGCAAGTGCTTGCGCAGCAAAATATCTGTTTGCAGGCTCCTCCAACTTCAAAAATTTGCAAGCACGGGAACTGATCTCATGGTTGCATGTGCTCGTATGATATCTCTGTCTTGAAACAAAATAGCAAGCAGTAAAGCACAAACCGACGTACTGTTATCGTCCTTTGGATCCATCTGCATAATATATACAAGATTTAATAGTAGCTTACAAAATGTCATAAGTTCTGATACAGCATAACTGCAGATGAACAAGAAAATGTACAGAGGATATGACCAGCAGCGATGGTCCATGGCTAGTACTGAAACTGTAAAACCTAGGTCAGAATTACCTGTGTAGCTTGCGACAAATGTTGAGAAATCTTATCAGTGAGAATTTCAACTGCTCCAGCTTCCATGGTGGCAACTTTGCTTTTATCATCGTGACAGGAAAGAACTGAAAGGAGCCATATAGCAAGATTGTCACCAGAAATAACTGCTAGGTTATTCTCGATCTGATCACTTCTAGTCTGTTCCTTAGTATGCCGATAGATGGCTATGTCATCCATATTTTCACTTGCACTATGGCCCATGGACAAAGAAGATTGCGCTGAACTAACAATTTCAACGAGAGATTGAATGAGTTGGATACATGAACTCGACTCATTCAGAGCTAATATCACCTTTTCATAATGCACCTTCGCAGCACAAATAAGAAGTGCAGCTCCTCCAATTTTGACTTTGGCATTCATGGAATTAATCACCCTGTGAGCAATTGAAGATATACATCCAAAAGTGCTAGAGATTGTGTCTCCCAGGACAACAGATTGACCTCGGCAAAGTCTGGATAAAATTTCTATTGCTTTGTCTTGCAACAGCGGGGTTGCATTAGCTAAGCACGAAACAATTGGGGCTATGGTGTGGGGATATTCAGCTAGGACTGCCCACGCAGGTTTGGCATGCCCACTAGTTCCTTTCATTTTAGACAACAAAGAGATTGCATCAAGTGCTTCTGACACGGCCGCAGATTCAACACCAGCACTTTCTAAGAGAGAAACTAATGCAAGAACTGTTCCAGCAGAATTGACAGAATCAGGAAGTGAATAGTCCATTGCACGGCACTGAAGAAGGCGAGCAACTGCTGCAGCAGCATGGGTCCTTCCATCAATCATGCCTTCACGCAGTACCCTTGTAACAGGCAATATAATTTCTTCAGGAAATGCTTCTTTTGATGCTTCGTGATCCAAAAAAAGATTAGCCAAAGCCCGTGTTGCCTGTTCAGCAACCTCCAAAACTGAAGAGTTAGCAAGAATGATCAGTGGAGATAATGTGTTTCTAGCAACAGCTGCTACATCCCTATTTTGTTTAATTGACAGGAAAATAGCAGCAAGGCATCGTGAGGATTCCATCAATATCGTTTCGGAATCCTCGTTGAGAAGCTTCATTGCTGACCAGAGAGCTTTAGGACCCATGTTACTTTCACGCAAGTCCCTTCGGAGATCAAATAGTCCAGCTAAGACAGATGCAGACTTAGCCTGAGTCTCTTCTCTCGTTGAACTCATAATTCTTATCATTGTCTCGATTGCATCATTTGAGGCACTACCTTCGTGCAATATATCCTTCAAGGGTGCCACAGAAAGCAAACTTTTTAGCGCATCCAAAACATAAACTTTTGATTCTGGTAAATCACTAGTCAATAAGGATGTCAGTTGGCTAATTGTCCCTGTATCTGATTTGTGGATAAGATGGTTGAGTGTATTTGCTGCAATCTCTTTGCCGTTCTGGCTTCCATTTTTCAGTAGCCATAATAGGGCAGGGACAGCATCGGCACTTTCAACACATGCTCGTATATCTTCATTGTGATTGCATAGGTTTCCAAGGATTCTTGCAGAGTCTTCTTTGGCTTTTGCAGAGCCTATCTCTAGAATTTGAACAAGTGGTGGTATGCCACCAGCAGCAGTGATAGCCCATTTGCTATCATCTTTCTCGTTAGACAAAAGGCAAAGTAATGCGACTGCACACTCTTGCTGCTGCTCTGATGACAACCCAAGAAGGGATATTAACAGCTGAACCCCCTCACGGCCCTGTAGTGCACCCCATAAATTTCCCTCATTCTTACATAGTATGAGAAGGGATCTTATCAGCTCATCCTGAACCTCATTGATTGCCATTGTGATCAAACCTACAAGAAGACGCTTTGCTTCAGAGTCTGCAAGCTTCTTTGATAGGATAGGATTCCCATATAAGCTGGCTAGGGCTTCAATAGTGCGTTCCTTCACAAGAAATGGTGACTGAGCTTTTAACTGCTTCACCAATATCTGCTCAACAATCAGGGAGTCTGATGACCTCATAGCCTCTGCTTTGACATCATATATCATAAGAGCAGACGCTAAAGCCCCAATAGTGTCAGCAATTTGTGCTGGAGAACTGCATGAATCAAGGCTTTCCCCAAGGCTTGAGATAACATACGACAAACCACCAGAGATGTTGGCCAGAGCACACATGGCATTCTCTTGCAATGCTTGAGCGTACTCACCTTGCATGAATTCTTTTGATGGGGCTATAGTAGCATTTATCAGAGCAGGTATACCATTAAAGTTAGCTATATCTCGCCTGGCTTCTTTGCACTGGGAAGAAAGAGATTTAAGAGCACCAGCAGCTTCTGCCCTTACAGAAGCTTCATTATCAGGTCCCAGTAGCTTGAGAAGAAGTTTAGTAGATTCTGTAGCTAATACCCTAGGACACGTAGATGCGTCCTCCATCATCATACATGCGAGAAGAAAGCAAACATTTGCTTGAGTACTTGACTGTCCAGTTGTCAGCAACTTCACTAGGACATCCACTCCTCCTGCTTCTACTGTTGCCGACCAGAACTTCTCAGTACTGCTGGAGAGGTTTCTTAAAGCTCCAGTCAATAGGTTATCAACCAATTTACCAGCTTTTGGTCCAATTTCTAGCTGCTTCCAGAGTACTGGAACAACTCCTTCAGTTGAGAAGATTTTTGACCCAACATGATCTCGAGCCCCACCTTGAGAAACAGCATAAATAGCCTTTGCAGCAGCAATTTGTCCTTCTTCTGAGCTGGATCTGAGAAGGCCGAGCAATGGCGGAATGCAACCTCCCAGCAATACTTTCACCCGTAGTTCATCGTCCTTACAGAGAGAGCCCAAAACTGTAGCAGCCTGCATCTTCACTCCAAGTGATCCTGATCTAAGGAGTGAAACAAGTATAGGAACAGCCTGAGAATGAGATCCAACAGCACTAAAAGCATTGTCATGTGTATCAATAAGGTTCATCAGCTGCTTCAATGAGCTTTCTTTCTCATGTAGAGTTGAGGAACTCTGACGCAGCTGCTCAATGCACTGGGCAACACTTGCCAATGTCCCATCTGGATCCTCCATACTGCTACTACGGTCTCTGCAAGTAAATCAGAGTTGATAAAATTCAGGAGATGCAGTTAGTCATGAACTGTGCAAATTTAACAGCTTTAAGATGACCCTGAAATGGAAACGATGTAATGTGAATTATATATCCCCAGATACAAACAAAAACAAAGGCAAACAAAACATCTTTGCAACAATTTTCGCCTTTTCCCATGCGAAATGTTTATCACAAAGAGATATTAATAATTCCATAAATATTGAATGTGATTTATTCAATGTCATAAACTGCCTAAACTTCCCTCCTTGGATACTTCTGAAACATAGATCTGGATAATAAATGTGTCTTTTTACCCTTTACAGGTGATAAAAAAAAAAAAAAAAAATGTTTTCATTATAATTAGACGCAAGCATTGATGATTACTATTTATGTGGTTCATGGTGACCAAAAATGAAAAAGTTAGCATCAAGATCGCAAGCTTCAGTGTCCCAAATACAGATTCTGTACCGAAGTGATTTCCAATTTGGCAATAAGAAAAAATAAGTTGGGAGCAGCGTCTGAACAGTTTGTACCTCAAACTCATCTTCACAACTGAGTGTGGAGTTGGGGGATCCGAATCGTGAAGCTTTGCATCCACATTTCTTTCCTGCAAACATTCAAGACAATTTTTTAAAAAAAAGGACATTCATCATCAAAGTTATAAACAGAAGGCCCCCTTATTCTTTTTCATCATTTAACAATTGTACTTTGGCAATGATGCCGTCTTGATACAACTATAATCTAACACAACTAATACTCATAAACTACCAAAAAACCTATAACGAAAGCATCACAAATCTCCCATACATATATCATCAATTTAAATTCAATGCATGCCGAACCAATATCAAAATTAAGCTTTCAATTATTAGTACATTTTCCATAAGAAACAAAAATAAAGTATATATACCAGATCCTTAGTTCCATAGCCGTTTCCATTGCCGGTGGAAAACCTCCAGGCTAGTGCCGCCGCCAGCTTTGCTGCTGTTAAATTTCCTTCAAATAAACTGATCCAGGCCCTGCTTTAAATCTGGATCTTCTTATTCTTATTGACAGAATCCAATAAAAAGAGAGAGAGAGAGAGAGAGAGAGAGAGAACAGCCTCCTACACAAACCAAAAAAAAAAAAAATGGCATTCAGAAATCCAAAACACAATAATTAAATTTCCAACAGACAGAAAACGGAGATCCAGAGCCACATGCAAGTAATTAAAAGTACAATTCAATTGGAATTACAGTGGAATCCGTAGATCGACTAGTTCACATTCACTCATTACTTCAAATCTGAACAATATAAATCGTATAAGAAAGATTTGATGAAACAAAACATGAATTGAATTCTTTTAACTTCAGTCTCTGTTATTAGTAACTGTCACAGATCAAAATCAAGCAACGAAACAAATGCATAACAGATCTCAAAAACAACGTGTTTCTCACCGATTGAGACTTTCTCTGTAAGTTTGAGAGAGAGAGAGAGAAATGAGAGGTTATATAAGTATTAATGCATGGAATTTTTTGGTTATAAGAAGAAGTAGAAAAGAGAGAGAAGAGAATAATGGCTTTATTTATTTATTTATTTGTTTATATTGCATTTTGATTTATTACGAGATTTTTATTTTGGTTTAGCGCCTTTATCAAAACTTGTTATTGTGTTTCAGTGAAGACTGAAGAGAGCATTTTATTTTCTCTCTCTCTATTTCTCTAGCAATACCGCCGACAATTCTTGCTGTGGGGTTGACTTAGCTGGCTTGGTTTGGTAGTTGGTTATTACTTGTTTTAGTACTGTGCTCTGTGCTTGTTCAAAGGTCAGCCTCGGCTTATTCGGCCAATCTTATTTTTTTACTTTTTACACCTGCCTGTGCCTGTCTTAAAATCTTACTAGTGGATGCTGCTGACCTGGATTTACAAGATTTTATAATTAACAAATTGTTGTGTAATAACGAATAACTATGATTTTGTGTAATTATATTGTGGAAATGGGAAATCTATTTATAATTTTTAATCGGAGACTTGTAACTCAGAAAGATTTATATATATCATCAGACTATAGACCATAAGTGTACAATTTTTGCTTTTATTAATTAGTACGTGATTGATATGATTGTTCTAATTATGGTTATAATTAAAGCACTGATACGATCATTATAAGAAATTTTAGATGAATATATAATGGGGGTGTATTGCAAATTCATTATGTTAAAAAAGACCGATCCTAATGTATATTATGATATCAAAAAGAGTTATTTTTATATGATTGACGTTAATAAATTATACAGGAAAACATAGGAAAGTGCATTATTTTCTTAGATATTGGACAATTAATCATCGTCTCTAGTCGAACATAAGAAGCGAAATGACTACTAATGGCCACTGCACTTTTGGTGGTGATATCACAAACCGATTTTCGTAATATTTTATCAAAGAAAATGAAAAGTGTGGCATGCTATTGTGATTGTGAACATAGGCATAATAATTAGAGCTGAGTAAGATTATTAAAAGAAAATAAAATTAATAAAGGTAACCATATAATTGGATACTAATGAATCTTGATACCATTTGATTTTCTTGAGATATTTGTGTTGATAATAATGATTTTAAAGAAGCAACACGTGAAGCAATGGGGGCATTGGGCACCACTTTAAAAGAGTAATTATAACCAAGACCAACAAGATAGGCATACAATAATAACTGCAGCCATGAACCATTATTGAGCAAGCCAAGACAGAGAGACGACGGCTGAGAGCCTAGCCAATAAAAGCTTACTCTTCTTATATATTCTGCCGGTGGAGAGCTTACTTTTCAATTTTTCATAGCCCAGTGGGCAGGCAATGTCGAGTAAGATACAGTCATACAGTGACACTCCAACAGAGCTGATTATGCCATAAAATGTTTAAATAAAATAATCCATCAGGTGAGAAAATTAACTATGATTACTGATCAAGTTAGGGAACTAACTGACTGTGATACATTTCTACCATGTTTTCCATTTCACTGTTTTTTTCTTTTCTTTTCATTTCATCTATCTTAGAGAAAAAAGAAAAACTGTCATTTGACTATCTGTTTTTTAACATTTGCAAGTACCCTGTAGAATTTTAACTTTTGTGATTGCAAACGAAACAATTATGAAGTGCACCGCAAAGTTCGATCTTCAAAAACTACCGACTAAAGGAGAAATGCACCAGCCGGGAATCGAACCCGGGTCTGTACCGTGGCAGGGTACTATTCTACCACTAGACCACTGGTGCTTTTGTGTTACACTGAGAACCAGTTTGCATTATTAATTGAAAATTATCATTGCAAAATTTATTGTAACCCAATTTAGTGAGGATTTTAATTGCTAAAAAAAAACTGTGGGATTTTTTATACTCTAGATACGGTGGAAATCTTGTGTTTCTTCTAGTGTCTTCCAAATAACTATTACAAATCCAGTAGTCTATATAAGAGGTGGATCCTCACTAAATTGGGTTTGGTTATCGAAAAATAATAATATAAGAGGTGAATCAGTGGATGCAGCCATGCAGGTATGTACGTGTATTTGTCATATCACTCTTACCACGGGAATATTATAAGCCAAGGCTTAAAATATCGATATCGATGAATATATCGGTGTACCCAAAAACCGATATATATCGGATATATTAGAAATATAATATCGGAAACATATCGGAAATATATTAGAAATATCAGATTTATATTAAAAAAATGGTCAAAAAATCAACTGATATATATCAATTATATCGGAAATATCAATTATATCGTCGATATAAAGTTTTATATCGGAAATTCCAATATATATCGGAAAAAAGGGTTCAATATTCGGTAGATATGTCGAAAATATCGATATCGGTGTACTAATTTACCGAGATATATCGGCGATATATCAGATATATTGGCGATATTTAGGGCCTTGCTATAAGCTACCATATAAAAAAAAAAAAAAAAAAAAAAATATATATATATATATATATATATATATATATATATATATATATATATATATATACTATAAGCTATCCTCTCATTTTCTTCACCAACTTGGGTTTGTACAACAAATTCTAGATCAACATAGTTGCTTTTGTTTAGCTATAGAACTTCAATGAACATTAACACACATATGCATCTTAAGTTAAAGACTTAATTAAAACCCAAACAAGATGAAGTGTGTAGTATACTCATACATGTAGAAGGAGATGTGGAGGAGAAAGTGTAGTTTACTTCTCTTTTTAGTTTATTATTATTATTGTTAACTTAATTTTCAGTCTTTTTATTTCTTATTATTGATGATCCTGAATTTTCTTATTTCTACGGACAAAGATTGATGGCTTCACTTAAACAAATAAAGCACAGCATTCTACACCAATAGAAAAAAAAATGGAAGCAATTACGAAACGTCATCACATCACCCTCATATGATATGTTAATTGGCTGTGTGTGTGTGTGGGGCTAAAATATACATATTGGCCTCTTTTTGTCATTTAGTACGTTGCTCAAATGCTCAGTCATTATTAAACCCAACAATATATCAACTTATCTTTATTACTGAATCCAAATAATAGTGCCTAAAAGGTTAAAAAGGATAACGGCTTAATTAGAAGTATTTAGTTGTACTTACATATCAACATATTGTTATCATTTTAATACACCCGTAATGGGTTGGAACTTGGAACAAAAGCAAATGCATGTTAGAGGGACAACTCCATAATACACCTTTTATTGTTTTTAAATTAAAGAGGTGTGATCACCTTTTAAGATTACAACAAAAGTGGACAGTTAACATAACCTGGAGTCTTCCACGAGGATGTGCATTAGAAAATAGAAATAACACTTATTTAGCAATGCTAGTGGTGGGACATTGTAAATAAACAAATAAATGAATTAATTGATAATAAGTATGAGGATCCAAAACAGGACAGTCTCATTGTTTCTGCTTCTGAGTCGACCCTCTAGATCTGGGCAGTCCTCGACTCCTCGAGCTAGTGAAAAGAAATTCCAGTTTGTAATTTTTTGGTTCTCTGGTCTTGATATTCTCCACAAGGAGTCCTCTTTTTCTTTCACATTTTTTTCGTAATGAAAATGACATGCTACTTTCTTCTATAGGCAAAGTCTAAACTGACTTTAATTTTCTTCCAAATGAAACCAAAGCTTGACTAATAAGTTTGGTAAAAGTGAGCCAAAACTTGTGCAGGTGGTTGCTGGGCATATTTCAAGCTTCATCAAAGCTTTACCCAGACGCAAGGAACATATTGAAGATCGCATCAAAAGGGTTCAATCCAGCAAGTTTGTAATCAAATCATATTAACAGCAACCATACATGACAAAGGAACCACTGGTCCTTCTGCACATATCTATGTCAGTATCTATCAGTCCAAATTATCTAAATTAGACGCACCAACTGAATGGGCCACAGGTGAAAGTCACATTGCTGTTAACTATTTAGGGAGGAGTGGTCAGTTGTTTACCCTTCTTCTAATTCTTTTTCCTGTAACCAAAAGTACATACTATTATATTAGGGAAATAGGGAATCAGAAGGAAATGCAATAGTACACAGTACTATCAGACCTTACGGAATGTTCTTCATTGACTCATAGATCTTGCCAATTTAATGTGAAGAATGATTGTCCGTGATTCCATTCTGGTGTTCAATTGTGATGATGCCAAATTCCCTGCATACACCCAAGGGAATTAGGGAATGGGGACTGTTTCCTTCTCATTTTTTTAAAGTTACAAGAGAACATGTTAGCTTCTTTATAATATGAGTAAAGGACAGACCATAGTCACCAATTCACCATTCACAGTTAAAGATTTGAAAGGAACATTTTTCACCCTATGAAATATTAAAAATAATATATATCAAGCAATATTTGATCTTTTAAAGAGAACTTGCATCATCTTGAAAACATTTACGGAAATTTCCACACATCCGAATCGAAATTTATAACCTTTCAAATCCAAATTCTAACCTCTCAAAAAATATCAAAATAGTTAAAAAATTAAATAAATAAATAACCAGCCTTCAACATTAGCCTACTACAAATAATCAATTTATGTTCTCATAAGAAACACTCATTATCTCAAATTTTGCACCTGTGTTTTAGTATGTATACTGTATAATGTGGTGTTCCCTAATATTCCACCCCATATCATGAGTCTATAATAATATGACATATGCATGACTTTATAATATTGCCTATGCACATGGAGCCGAAGTGGCCATGATTGAGTGTGTGATTCTAGTTGTGGCATGATTAACCATTCTCACATGGGACAATTAGGCACATGTGGCGCACACCTGCTAAATCTTCAGGTGAAGCATCAAGAACTCCTCTCAATATTTTTCTTTTCAAATCTATTACCTTCCTAAAACCTCTCTTGAGCCCCCAACAATCTTAATAGAATTTGCCCAGCAAGTGAATTAGTCTGATAAAAGTAATTGTAATTATGGAATATTGTAATTAATTGCATACCCAGTGAATCTACTGAAGTAGTTTTATCTCCAGGAGCTTAAAGCAGAAAAGCTTACATCTTATAGATATCACTCCTGTCTGAGCTTTTGTGTGTTTTTTGGGGACAGTTTCTCATACTAAAATCTTCTGCAACATAGCAACTTGTATAGTGAAGAAGTCAACAGAACAAAATAAGAAGACCAGTTGGATAAATCTGTATGGACATATAAGTCAAGATATAAATTAGTATTGGAAATTTTCCATCTTTACATGGTGATTATGGACTTCACTCTCACTTGGGATCAACATCTATTAAGATGCTGACAGCTTATATAATCAAGAAAGCAGCAAATCTTACATATCCTAGCAAAGGTACAAAGTAACCCTAAATGGAAGGGGAAAAACAATGGAGTTAGCGTCCTAGAACCTCTCAGTTTACAAAGTACCTCAATGCAAATTTGGATAACCCTTACAGGTAGTCGGAAACCAGGAGAAGGGATAAAGGTCTGGTGGAAGGGACTTAAAGCATTTCTTGTATTTCACATATGTAGCAAGTATCCAGACAAAAAAACTTTACCCAACTGGGTAAGTGAACTTAGGAGCACGTCAGATGTCACCCCTAAGGGATTTCTGCAAGTGAAATCATGTTGATGCCTGGCAATAATTTAGAGGCTGCTTGCTTGTTGGAGACCTAGAAAACTTCACGACGACGACAGCAGTTCCATTTCAATCACTACTAGAATTTCAGACTGTTCGTCCGACAACCCATCGTAACATCAAACAGGAAACATCTGCCTTGAGCTCAATCAGAACAGCTAAGACTAGAAGGTTTGTACTTGATTGTGGAACCATCCCGCTTCTCAAAACTCCCCAAAACAAATATTTGCATCAGGCACCTTGCCAACCCCTTTGATTAGATGAGTTAACTTGTCCAAGACTGAATATATCAACTCAGCCTGATTATGACTTTTGTCTTTTGCAATAAATACATGAACCGCTTTATTCACTTCGATCCAACTATTTCCAGGTTCCTTCAAAACCTCACTGCAGTCCATCCTCCTCCTCACTTTCTCCACCTCACCCCATAAGCCTCTAGATGCTAATATATTTGAAAGCAATACATAGGAACCACTATCCTGTGGATCGAGTGAGATTGCCTTCTCAGCTGCATATTTGCCCAGGTTAACATCGCCAGCTAGTCTACATGCACTAAGCAAGCTCCTCCATACAATTGCCTCTGGCTCAATAGGCATTTGCTCAATGAACTCTTTGGCTTCGTATAGTTTTCCTGCCCGACTCAAAAGAGCAACAACACAGACATAATGTTCTATACCCGGCTCAACTCCAAACTCAAGCATCATCGAGTTAAAGTAATGAATCCCGTTTTCAACAAGGCCCACATGGCTACATGCTGAGAGCACAGCAACAAATGTGACATAGTTGGGTTCTACTCCTTCACCTCGCATCCTTTCATACATCAAAAGAGCTTCTTCAGCTTGCCCATGCTGGGCATATATTGAGATCATCGAGTTCCAACACACAATATCCTTCCTGTTAGTGGCATCAAACATTCTTTGACCATCTTCAATGCTCCCGCACTTTGCATAGAGGTCTACAAGGGCATTTGAGACATAAGATTCCAAGTCTAGACCAATCTTAATAAGATGATTATGGAACTGTTGACCATGTACAAGACTTGCCAGGTTACTCGCTGCTGAGACGAGAGCAACAAATGTGAACTCGTTAGGTTTCATTCTGGAAAGCTGCAATCTCAGGAAAAGTTTGAGGGCTTCCTCGCCTTGCCCATTTAAAGTATATCCAAAAATTATCGCATTCCACACTACTATATCATGTTCATCAATATCGTCAAACACTAGTCTAGCATCCTCAATGCACAGACACTTAGAATAAACATCCACCAGGGCACTGCCAACATAAAGGTCAATAGCAACTCCAAATTTAACAATGAGGCCATGAATTTGCCTGCTGAAGTTGATAGTCGACAAAGAAGCCGAAAGCCCTAGAAGACTTACAAATGTCAAGAGGCTTGGAAGTACCGATCTAACCCTCATCTCTTGAAAAAGACCTAACGTTTCAGAAAGCATGCCCTGACTACCATACCCTTCTATCATGGCATTGTAAGAGATCACATTACGTCCATTCATGGAATCAAAGGCTCGTCTAGCGTCTGCCAAAGAACTACATTTAGCATACATATCAACCAGACCATTTTTCACAAATTCATCAGATTCAAGATTGGCTTTGATTGTGTAGCAATGCACTTGCCTTCCTTGTTCTAGTGCTTGAAGTGAACCGCATGAGTTCAGAATACTAGTGCAAGTATATCCATCTGGTCTCCATCCCTGTTGTGTCATCTCAGAGAAGAGCTTCATTGCATCCCAATCACAAGAATTCTGCATGTACCCAGCTATCATTGTCGTCCACGAGACTACATTTTTTATAGGCATCTGATTAAATAGTCTCCTCCCAATTTTTACCCTACGACACTTGGAATATAGATCTATAAGCACATTAATCACCGAGACATCCGTTTCGATTCCATTCCTAAGCACATAGGCATGAATCTGCTTTCCCCCTTCAAGAAACTCCAATACTGAACACGCACTTACAAGACTTGACAGAACATATCTATCAGGAACAACCTCAGTTTCCCTCATACGATTAAACAACTGCAAAGAAACATAACTCTTTCCACTTTGAGAATACCCCGCAATCATCGCAGTCCAAGTAACCGCAGTCTTCACAGGTAGCTCATCGAAAACCATTCTAGCTTCTCCAATACTAGCATTCTTTGAATAAAAATCAATCAAAGAAGTACCCACATAAACATCTTGCTCAAACCCAGCTTTAATAACAAAACCATGCACTTGCATTGCTTGTTCAACCGCCCGTAATTGCACACAAGCACGCAAAACACTAGCTAAGATAAACTCGTTAGGATTCTCATGAGAAAATCTAGAAAACCTGAAAAACACAGTCAAAGCTTCTTCACCATAACCATGCTGTGTATAGATAGAAATCATCGAAGACCAACTAATTAAATTTCTGTCAGGCATTTGATCAAACAATAACTTGGCTTCATAAAGACAATCAGACTTTGAGTATACATTAAGCAAAACGTTAGTTAAATAAAGATCTGAATGAAACCCATATACTACAATCTTTGCATGAATCTTATTGTAATACAAATGGGGTTTATGCGAAAGGCGTAACTGTAATAAATCTGCGAACTCGCGTCTTTTCTTGCGAAAATTTTTGGAATCGGGATTCGTAAATGAAGGTGGAGAAATTTATGGTTTGTTTGAAATCAGTGAAATTGAAATTGTTTATGAAAGAATACTTAAGGGAGTTTGTTAGTATGAAGTGAGTTTTCATTCTATCAAGTGTTTATTTTCATGTTAGGAAGGTGCGGAAAGCCAGTTTGTTTTGGCGGGAACATATTTTTACTGCATTTTCAACCTCATATTAGACCAGGGTGCTAAAAGGTCAAATTTACCCCTGACGTACAATAAAAAACAGTCTGGCCTAACCAAACGACTCGACTTATTTGGTACGTATATTATTAAGTGTGCATACCTATACAGTATGCACAACAATCACTTTGTGCGTGGTTATCGAAAAAAAACAATCACTTTGTGCATACCTATTGAGGTATACATTTTCACTGTGCATAACTGCATATAATAGTGTTTATTATTCCGAACGGAATATCGGAATTATGTCCAATATTTTGGTTTTAAAAAAAAAAGGTAAAAATAATATAGAGTTGAAATATTGATAATTTTGAAATTAATTGAAATTCCGAATATAACATTAAAGACTCAAATTCTCGTTAAGGGTATTTTTGTAAATTATATATCAAACCTAAGGGACAATTAGATACTTGGTCGGTCAGGTTTACATTTCAAACTTATATAACTTAATAAAACCTAACTCCGACTCATAAGCCACGTGAGGTAAGCAACTTATATACGAAAATTAGGCAAAATGTCGGTTAGCGACTTTTCTGCATTAGATGCTGGCACGAGTTAACAATTTACATGCATGAGTGGGTTATCGTTATAGCATGCGGTGGAATAAAATGTAGGAAATTAAATTAAGCTGGATGGGCGGAAAAAAATATTTACAACGCTAAGTCAAATTAATTAGCGGTTAGGAGTTTAATTATAACTTTAAGCCTAATTTAGACATTTTGGGCTTGGGCCTTAACAAACTAAACATGTAAAGACAAAAATAGAACAAAATCGCACAAACCAAAAAAATCGCCCAAAAATCTATCGCACCCAATTTCTCCAATTTCGCCCAACACTTAAACCCTAAGAGAGAGAGAATCAATTCTCCCAATTTCATCAATTCAAACCCAAATTTCTCACACCCAATCCTTAGAAACCTTAAACTCAAGTGTGGGAGTTCGAATTTCCAGCGTACCAAAGTGAAATCAAGCGAAAGGTGAGTTTAATTTCGCCTCTAGTAAATAGTTTAAACTCGATTTCGATGGAGTTGGTTGTATTGATGAAAGATAATTGAAATGGGGTGGTTTTTAATGTCGGCAGTAGCTAATTGGAAGGATATGGCTTAGTGAATTTGTGGAGAATAAAGCTAAAGGAGCGATTCTTACTGACTTGGTAAGAATTTTGATTATCCACTCCATTTTTGAGCAGTTCATGTCGGTTTCTAATTGTTTAAGAGTATATTGAGTAATGAACGATTGATAAGGAATACGTACAACAGTAAATATTGCTATAATTAATGTAAATTGAAGGGGGTGGAATTTGTTGTAGTTGGAATTTGGAATGGATAGGATTGGTGTTGACGTGAGGTACAGTGCTAGAAATGGCATGTAGCTCTGCTAACTGTAGTTAGAGGAAAAATTTCCTGGAACCAAATTCTTAGGGTCGAGATTCTTTTCGACTTACGTTAGATAAGAAGTTCTCGTTCGTTCGATAAATTCTAATAACCGTCGTATATGTATATGATGTTATAGGAGTTAAATAATAGTGGATTCGGTGAAGCGGGCTTGATTCGATTAAGTGGGTTTGAGAAGAACGGAGCTTGCTAAGGTAGGAACCTACATACCAATATATAGCCTGTTTATTTTCATGCATGATTTGAATTGTTTAAATTGATAAGAGATAGTTTGCGTATCAACCATGCATGTATATATGATAGTCATGTTTTGCATTGTATTTTCCCCGATATAAACTAGATATATAGATAGCTTTCGTGTGAAATGAATTTTTGTGAAATCTAGGTAGCTGGGATTGTTTTCTTTCGTTAAAAGAGAAAAAAAACTGGTTTTGGAAAGGGTTCTCGTCTCTTGTCTCAGCAAGGAGACAGAGAGATGGATTTTGTAATGTGGGTAAGGATTACCCGGTTGTTTGTAACTATGTGTGAGGTTTTGGATTGTTCCATGGATAGTTCGTTGTTATTTATGATGATTCGCCGTTTGGGAATCATCGGTTGTCATTTACTATGACTGGCCCGTTTGAGAGTCATAGGTTGTATTGAATCGACGGTTGGGAATCCAGGAACTCACACATACAGAACCAACAGTTTTAAAAGAAAAACTAAATATGTATCTATAGTTTTTGGAAATAACCGGTATCTGATATATATATATATATATATATATATATATATTATATATATATATATATATATATATATGATTTAGAAAAGGAATTGTGAATTCCTATAAAGAAGGAACTGTTGTTGCATTTCTGGAGACAGCAGTTCACTCTAGGATTCCAACTGTGGTGTACACCTTTCGAGGTGGTGGACCACCTTTAAAGGGATGCATCATTGGATGTAGTCCGATTCCTTTTCTATTCCTTTTCTAGATAACCATGTTTGTGCGTATCACACCGTATGGTGTTTAGCTTGTGTGAGGTTACATGTTACCTCGATGAGGTTTAGGCGCCGGAGTGAGAGTTTAGTCCACTCTGGATGTGTGTCGATCCCATGAAGCGGTCTGCGGTCGTCGAACGGTTGACCATCATATAAGTTAGGTGACAGACCCATATGGGGGTAAAGGGTCACAAAGGCCCACCGAGCCCTAAAAAGCTTTGGGAATTTTGTGTGTAATGAACACAACAACGGCATTTCAGCTCCTTGCCGGTAAAATAAAAAAACAACGGTGCATGGTTCACACTTTGGAAAGTAATCTTGGGCGAGATATGCATGGATGGGGCGAAAATACCGGTCGTACCTTCACCATTCTAATAGGATGCAAACGCCCACAATAGTTGTATGATGTTTGTGAAAACTATATTTTGAATATTAACGAGGCATGTCGAAATGATTTACGCTAGTTAGTGATGTATTATATAGTCCGCGATATTTGGATATTATTATGGAAACATGCATGTTTTAAATGTTTTGCTATAAGTAGTCTATTTATTGGTTATGTGCGTTTCTACTGGGAATAGTTGTTTGCTCATCCTACATTAACATTTCAGCCGAGCCAGATACGGAAGAGGCTTTCCCTCCCACTAGTGAGGATGGTTATGGGGATTTGGATGGTTTCCCTTATGCTTGACAAGGGGCAGAGTCAAGTTCATTTTGGGTTGTATAGAGTTTAGTTCATTCTTTGGTTGTATATATTGAGAGATAGCTCATTTTGGATGTAATAACCGATGTATTGGAGTGGAGTTAATCTTAAACATTTTTGGATATGTATATGGACATCACTGTTGTGTATAAAGTTAAGATTTTACATATATATGGTTGTTGGAAGGGCATTATGCGATGTCCAAGTTTTATGATAGGTTTTCATATACGAAATGTCGATTAAACAAAGGAAACTCCGCCGAAATTTCAATAGAATTGGGATAGCGACCACCTCGAGATTCATCTCCACGTCATCGGGATGCGTGATGGGTCTCGGGGCGTTACAATAACATGGGTTGAAATATTATGAATTTTGGTTTTTGGAATTGTCGGAATTCCAATAATTCCGAAATCCCAAACTTTGGCATATACACATTCAATGTGCACAATGGACATTACCTAAATGGGGAATACACATTCAATGTACATACCCAAACAGTATGTGCACAATAATCAGTTTACATGCAATTTAGGGTCATTAGATATTAGCCAAAGAAGTAACTAAATGTGAATGCAATCACACCCCATCACTAATAACAAAGAGTCATGTTACTGCCAGACCCCAATTTGTGTAGGGCAGACCCCGAGTTGGGCCGGAGTCTGCCCATTGTGTTGGGCACAACTCATAAACCATACACCCCCCAACCAAATACCAAGAAACCGGCAAACCGGCAACCCCACAAACCCACACACACTCGATTTCCATTTCGCGATTTCTGCTTCAAACCTTCGATTTCGCGCTCGACCCAAAACCCACAAACACTCAGAATCATCCCTTCTCTTCAAACACTTCTCTTCAAACACTCGAATAGCATCTCTCACTTGATTTCTAAAGGTAAGATCCTAAAAACGCGATTTTTTTTGTTTGTTTGTTTGAATCTTTCCCGAATGTGTGTACGTTATCTTGTACCTAATTGTTAGTTTAGGTGGGATTTCATAATCGGATAATCCAAATTTTGTCGATGGGAATAGTAGGGCCTTGATAAAGTTGTTCAATCACTTTGTGAATATATGTTCTCTGCAATGCTCTGTTCCTATGTTATTTTAACTTGAAATTATGAAATTATGGTGTAACTCATGAAATTATGAGCGATGGTTTGTAACTCATGAAATTATGGTGTCTAGCTAGAAATTGCTTAACGTCTGTTTTTCCACTTCATTAAGTGATATGTAGTGGGGCTTGGGCTAGTCTTTATAGGTGGCTTTAAAAAAGAGCAAAAGTGATTTCAAAACCGTTGTGGTTGCTGTCACTGCTATATATACATAACATTTTTAATGCCCAGAAGAAATGGCTAGCTTATATTTGTTTGTTAGTTTAATCTTTTGTATTTTTAGTTTCTTCCATCATGTTAATGGAAAAAGATTTTTTGCATTTTTAATCTAATTGGCGTTGCTATGGGTTTGGTTGATATTTGTTTGATTTATAAACATTTAAGTAGGATTGAATTATTAATTGAAGATATTTTGTTTGTTTACTTGATTGGATTTATAAGAGATGAATGATTCAAAATAAATAAATCATTAAATCAAGCAATGAAGTTATGAACTTATTGTCTCTCCTGTTGATATCACTGGATTTTTATTTGAGGCCATATTGATTAGAGTCTTGCTTGCTTTCCTTAGCACAGAAAGGAAAGAAACCGTTCTTGTTTGTCTTTGAAACTTTATTACTTATATATACTTTTGAATTAATTTTTCTATCTTTATATATATATATATATATATATATATATATATATATTTATATATATATATATATATATATTATAATGTTATGTTTGATTCAATTCTTTTGAATTCTAGACACCCATTTTGTACATGCAAATCATAGTAGGAGTGTGACACTTAACTAAACTAATTAAGGTCCCGACTACCTACCGTCCTACCACGGTACTCTTGTGCATGGTCGTAAAAGGCTTCTTTCCAAATTAAGAATTTGCCATGAAGATCATGCAAGTACAAAAGATTAAAAGTTTTTGACATTTTAGTTTATGTTGGACGTCCCAAACTAGCAAGAGAGACACCGAAATTCATTAATGTGTATCGCCGACACTATACTTGCCTCAAACTCAAGACCACATGGCTGCATTTAACTTGCATCTATGCCATATGCTCGAATCCAACTTAATAACCTAGCAATTTTTCTATAATGCCTCCTGCTATATATGTGCAAAGTAGATGCATTCGACTCTACAGTTTTCTCATTCTTGTGCTATGTATACAACCTAGCTTCTACACTCGCTCATATTCATTAGTTTTTAGTTAGAGACTTAAGATCAATCGACAGTTGTTCCCCTTTGATGTTGGTCTTTCTTCGCTCCTCCACTCGTGAGATTATGGCCCTTTCATTTTCCCCATCGAGCTTCAGCTCTTATATTGTCTTTCTCTTATATGTGTTGACTATTTTCGTTTTACAAATGTGCTTCTTTTTCAATGTTCATTATCTCCATGGCGCTTTAAAGTTTTACATGAGTCATTCTAAAAAAGTTTTCCTAGTCGGGGTATTTAGAGTTGCATTGAAATGTTCATTCATGAATCAATTAAAACTGTTGGGGGTATTTTTAGAAGAAAGTTTGCGGTTGAAGAAGAATATCTTGAATAAATCTGGGTTAGGAGAGTCAACATACTTACCTTAGGCATTCATGAGGTCACCACCAAATCCATATCCATGCATGGAGGAGGCAAGAAAAGAAGCAAAAACTGTTTTATTTGGAATTTGGTGATTTCCGTCTATTAGGTTTTGGGATTCAAGTTTATTTCTAGCATTACTTTGTTCTTGATTCTGTTATTCCTCTTTTGTTTCTTATAAGATATCTTTTTTAAAACATGTTCAGATTTTTATTGGGAAGAGTAGTGTCTTTGATTCTCCAGTAGCTCAATTTGAATAAGGTGAGGTGATTTAATCTCACATGGTGTACAAATTGCTATTTCCTCTCCTGACATTTATATTTCAATCGATTCAACTATAATATAAAAAAGAATCATTCATTAAAGCATTTTTCATATCTAAGAGATTTCCACTGAAAAATGCTCTGTTTTGCAAACATTACCTGGTATTTGAAATTGATAGGTGCTCGGTGTCAAGGCCCATTGGAAACATCATCATGCATGCATGCATGAGAGGGATATTGTTGTCACAATTGTGCTTCCATGCTTGGTATCGGCTTACCGGCTATATGAAATTGTGGAACAAATAAGTATAGTGAACGAACACTTATATTGGTTGAATTAGATTGGGTTTTTTTTGTTTGTGTGTGGAGGGGGGATTTAATAGAGTAGTATAGTTTGCCTAGATATCTGAAATTGTTCATACCAATACTACTTTTCTCGTATTTAGGGTTTATTGATTTAGAAATTGGTTTTTGGTACATATCTGGGTGTTTGATCAATATTAGTTCAAAATGGTCTAGTTCATTACTTGAGAAGTAGTTCTAGTAGGTTATTGGTTAAACAAACATGTGTTGTGGAAAATATTGGTTTAGATCATTGGTTTAGAAATCAACTTGTAGTCTTGTAGCCATTTTAAGATATTAACTTGTAAGTTTAACAGATAGCTAGGCACATCACCTGTTTAAGATTGCTTGATTTACTACACAAATATTGATCGTATGGGAACTACACACCTTAGATATAGATTGTCATGCACACTGCCTTATTTCGTTCTTTGTTTTTTCACATTGGTATTGCAACAATTTGAATTAGTTGAATGTCTTATTTTTAACTCCTATTTATTTTGTAGCAATGCCTCGAACAAAGAATGGGAATGTGAAGAATGTAGCAAAAAGTGTTTTCACGGGTGCTAAAAAGTTGTTAGGTGGGGGGAGTAGTATTTCGGGTCACAATGAGGAGCTTGAGAAAAAGATAGGAAGGGGAACAACCACCTCGGCATCAGTTCGTAGAGGGGATCGAAAAGTGGATGATTCCAATAATGTTGTAAGTGGTGTAGAGTTAGGAAATCAAAAGAGAAGAAAGGGGACAGTTCTGAGTGATCTAGATGTAGATGTAGATTTAGATTTAGATTTAGATTTAGATGTAGATGACGATGACGAAAATATGGATCGTGGGAAGAGTGTAGTTGTAAGTCATGCTGATAGTGAAGAAGATGATGAAGAGGGTGTTGATGATGCAAAGAGGAGAATGACGAGGAGGAGGAGGACGCAGAGGATGAGGAGGAGGAGGATGACGAGGAAGTCCCTAAAGTCCCTATACCTGTACCTCCAGTGAATATTGTGAGAAAGTCCAACAATGACTTGGAGTTCCAGAGAGGTGTTTATGGAGGTGGCCCTCGTGTGTCACATCTGTTGTATGACTATGCGGTGCACGTGGCTCGCGATATTTGAGGAGGGGCAGGTAATATTATCATATATTGTCTATTAGTATTTAAATTTTGTATTACAAAACCTTGTGCATACATTAATACTGAGTTTTTGTTGTTTTAGGTGGAGCGAGGGGTGTTGAAGTGTCATGGGCACCTAAACAAGTTGGTACAATGGGATATCGTCGGAGAGTGTTCATTCTGTTCTAATTTTCATGTGGAGCTTCAAAGGACCGACTTATATGCTATGGTCTTAGGTGTATATAGGCATCAAGATCCTGTGTTGGTCTCTGCGTTTGTGGAGAGGTGGCATCCAGAGACCAACACGTTTCATATGCCGTGGGGCGAGATGACAATCACGTTGGATGATGTTTCCCAACTCTTAGGAGTTCCGATCAAAGGCAAAGCAGTGACTGGGGACACTGATTTGACCCTGGAACAGACAAAAAGACTCCTCCACCAAGGTCTTGGCATACCCATGGATAAGATAGATCACGGAGATGAAATCCAATAAGTTCACTTCCAAAGTTATGATGGATTTCTTGATGAAGCAGATTTCTTTGGGAAAAGTAACGGATGAAGATTTACGGATGAAAATGGGGTTGTTGTGAAGAAGCGCCAACCCAAAAGAGTTGTGGTTTGCTTTGTGAGAGCTTATTTGTTGTTTTTCTTTGGATGTACCGCCTTCACCGACATCGCCCGAACTGCAGTTCCGTTTGTTATCCGAGACCGCTTATGAAATTTGCCGAGATTAGAGACTATCGTGGGGTGCGACCTTCTACCGCTTACTTGTGCAAGTCTTGGGACTGCCACAAGTGCCAAGGTGAAGGGTGTTTCGTGCTATTTCACTATCTTCTACGTATTAGTTTTTTGTTTTTCTTTTCAATGTCAATTTGATCTATCTATTACAATATTAACTGGGTGTCTATATTAATCTAGGCATGGATTTATAAGTACTTCCCGGTGTTCAGGCCATTCCCAAATGATGACTATCATTTGAGCATATCCCGTACTCATAAGTACTCAGTTACTCAGTCTTTTTATGCTAGCACAACAGCTGTATTGAAGCATACCCGAGCGATGATTGATAATATGACTTGTACCGATGTAAGAATTTTTGTATATAAATAGTTTTATTTATTAATTGATATTATTAGTATGTGGTTAATGATTAATTTCCTCGATCATATGCTATTTGACAGGTTGAATGGTATCCCTATACTGAAGTCCGAGCTACACGGCTGGTGGATGAAATAGCATTTTTCGAGGGATTTATATGCTTTCTTGATAATGTCGAAAGCAATTACAATGTTTCGAGGGTTGTGTCAGGTTAGGTCATATGCAGTTTGTACCTTCAGATCCCCCAAGACTAAAGACCTCGACGCGAACTACTTCCGGACGCGGGTACGATGTGAAATTTAATATTGTGTCTTCCTATTGGAGTAAATGGCAGAATCACTTGATACAACTTGAACATCGATGACCCATTCCGTCTTATCCATGGGAGTGTGTTAGTAGATACATGAGTTGGTATGAAAACAATAGTCATATTCGAATGATAAACCCTGATCATCTTAATTACTACTCCCTACAGAGTCTTCCATATCATAATCTGGTGAGTTAATACCTTGCAACGTTAGTTTTTTTTTTTTGTTTTGTTTTGGTATTTCATAAATGTAAATGTATATACTAATGTAGTTTTTCATTTTAATTTTTATAGCACCTCGTCGTCGATGAAATTTCTCATTTGCTCAATCAAGGCCTGCAATTGGGTGGGACTGCGATTCCAGACAATGCACGGAACGAGTTCATGGAGGCATACAATTTGACCCGGTGCAAGTTCATTGGCGGACGATATCGTTAAGGAGCATTGGATTTAGCAATGTTGAGTTTGGTTAGTTTAAGGTTTAGTGTGTTGAGCATTGGCAGTCTTGTTGGAAATGTGTTATAGAGGCAATCTTTTAATGATGTTTATTTAGATCCTTGGTCTGTCTTGTACTAGTGTTTATGTGGAGAAGTTGAAAAGAGATTGATAACTGAGTTGTTTAGTTTTTTTATGTAAGTGGTTATCTTGTGTTGGAAGAGAATGATGTAAGTTACTCTTGCTGGTTATGTGAATGGTTTGTTTGTCAGTTCTCAATCTTATGTGTGCATGCTAGTGTTTAGTTTCCTCATAGAGTTATGAAAGAGTTCAAATTGTCCTGCTGCTGATCTATTAAGCGAAGATAACTCTATTAATAATCTAATGCAGAACGTAATGTTTAGTGCCATTTTTTTTTTACATGTTAATATTTGAAGTTAGATGATATTGTATAACAAGTGCTCATTGTTGTTTATGTGAGGGTTAACTGAGAATGGAACTTACATGAATTAAATTTTCACACGAGTTCTTGTATTTTGTTTCGTTTTATATAATCTTGTTGCCAATATGCCAAAACACTATTTTTTTGCCAAAACATTGAGAAATTGCCAAAACACAAAATATATGTTTTTTTGCCTCTTGAACGGTGTGGCCACACCGTTCAAGAGGCAAAAAAAACAAACAAGTCTTTTTTTTTTCCAAGTTTTAGTCTCAAACGACATGGCTACACCATTTGGGACCTAGTCTAAACGGTGTGGCCATGTCGTTTGAGACTAAGTCCAAACAGTGTGGTCACACCATTCAAGTGGCAAAAAAACAAACAAGTCTTTGTTTCCAAGTTTTAGTCTCAAATGACATGGCCACACCGTTTGGGACCTAGTCCAAACGGTGTGGCCATGTCGTTTGAGACTAAGTCCAAACGGTGTGGACATACCGTTCAAGTGGCAAAAAAATAGACAAGTCTTTTTTTCCAAGTTCAAATCCCAAACAACATGGCCACACCGTTTGGGATTTGAACCAAACAGTGTGGCCACACCGTTCAAAAGGCAAAAAAACAGAGAAGTCATTTTTTCCAAGTTCAAATCCCAAAAGTCATTTTTTCCAAAATCAAACAAACATACATACATCCATACAATTAATTCGACAAAAAAATACCATCAAATTTAAGAAAATTGTATCAAAAACCAAATTACAATTCCAACCACATGAACATTAATTACATAGACTTATTCCTAGTCAACATCTATTATTGGTATTTCGGACCCATCATTAGTGTGCTCGTCTTCCAATACTAAATTGGGAATGTTCAATGCCGTAAATTGCGCTTGTCTTGCTTGTAATGCAGTATCCCAACTATCTGCAATTAAGTGTCGAGCTCTACGCCATCTTCGCATCGGTTTTGGAACCGGACAATCATCAACAAGTTCAACATGGACAAAATGACATCCATGTACGTAAGCGGTACCCAACACTTTCTTTACTCTCTCAAGATTTGCTTGGGTTCTCAGTGGCAAGATAAGATGGCATTACATACTTCCTAAATGTACGAGAACAACATTAAATCTCGAAGCAAATAGATATCCAGCAAAGGGCATGCTCATCCACTTACCAGGGGGTGCCCAACCGCATTCATGGGAAATTATAGGTTTCACGTACCTAACCTCACTGTGAGTGTACAATGTACAGTATATGGGGAGGTTGTCATTAAGTTCTTGTAATAACTCATTTCTCATCCACGGCCACTCTTCCTGACTTCTTCCCAGTGCAATGCACATTGCTCTATACCCGCAATTGCCATCACCCACAGGGTGATCACTTTAACAATATATTTGTGCAGTTCTTTTGGAATATCCAAACCGTAATGTTTCGCCCCCCTCAGCATGCCAATGTCTAACTTTTGAGGTGATTTTTTAGAAGAGTTATTCCGTGGTGTGGTTGTTTTAGGTGGTAAAGGTGATTTTTTAGACGAGTTATTCCGTGGTGTGGTTGTTTTAGGTGGTAAAGGTGATTTTTGAGAAGGGTTATTCTATGGTGTGGTTTTTTTTGTGGCAAAGGTGGTTTCGGAGAAGACTTCTCTGCAAGTGGGTTTGGAGTAGTGTATTTCGATGGTGTGGGTGTTTTATGAGAAGGCTTGGAATTTGGCGTACATTCCAATTGTTGCGACGAGACCCACTCTTCATGCTCACGTTAGGAATGTTCAAAACCAGATGAATCTCGATTTGAAGAGTTCTCATCCTCAGTTGGAAGTTTTCTCTTGCAGCTACCCTTAGGCCGACCTTTGGTTTTCGCCTCCTCATGAGGTGGTTCTAGCCATGTACTTTCTGGCACAGCAATCACCATAAGTTTCCTAACCATAACCCTCTGCTCTTCTTCAGAAGCCATTTCATACCTTTTCATAAACATATCCATCGAAGGTCTACAATCGGGACCAACACCCACCGACATACTTGGAAAAATAGACAGAGTTTTCCAAAAGGGATCGATAGCACTCAAAGATATGGAACGTTCTTGCTTTTGAAGTTCAATGATTTCGTGAGCACATGGCAATCCATGATTGGTGCGCAAATAACACCCACAAATGAACTCAGAGTCCTTAGCAGCACGACTTACACGGGTATCTAGTTCTTCATAAAGCAAGCCAAACATTTTCTTGAGACCAGGTTTTAGAAGTTCCGCGAAATAAAGGAATCCGGTGGTGGTCTTTGGGTTACAATCGGACTATTTTTTCAAATGTACCTCTAATCTCGCATACCGGATCTCTCTAAAATCGGGTGGATCAAGTAAAACATACTTAGAAAATCATGTATGTTTGTGTTTCCTACAACACGTTTCACCTGAGCATGAGACCTTTCGATTCTATTGGTCGTTGTACTCCCAAAGTGAATGTGTTGATTTGTTCAACAACATACGAATCGATCCTTGTAAGGCAACCAAGTCTCTCGCAGATAACTAACAAAATTGGAGTACTCAACGCTATAATTGTTTTTCCAAAGCAAAGCAATTCTATGGTTGAAGATATCCTCGATCCCTCGATTTCACTACGTTGTTCCACGAAACTGGCTTTTATCTACAAGGTCTGTGGTGGGAAAAAAATCATTGCATTTCTGAAGGATGCACATAGAGATATGCCATCTACGAGATGCTTGTGCGTCGAGAAACACAATATCATCGGCACTCATCAAGGACAAGTCCCTGTCAGACACGATCACAAATGGCCTTTCTTCACCCCGCAAGCCATTAAACTGACGCAAAGCCCACTCATAGTCTATCGTTGTTTCGGACTGGAGCAACACTTGACAGACCATGAAAGACTTCCAGGTTGAAGTCACCCCCACAAACTGTACAAAAGGCCACCGATACTTATTGGTTTTGTAGGTTGCGTCTATGATGAAAACTTTTGGAAAAGTCCGAGCCATTTTAATACCGTCCGGATGGGCCCATAACAATCCCGTTATCTCATCCGTATTCACATCTTCTCTCACCTCCTCTAAATAATGGTTTTCTGCTAACAACTCACGCAATCTCTGCATTTGCGAGCGATCGTTCATATCCAATGTCCTCACCTTGTGCCTGACATTGTAGATTTGATATATGCTAGATAGGTTATCAAGAAGCCTATGTCTGATGGACTTTAAAACTTCTTTAGGCTTAACTCCATTTTGAGTCATCTCTGATAAGAACTCGAATTGTGGAACAGTCAATCGAGTAGCAAATGCATGTCCTTCAAGGGTCTTCGCCAATGGATGGTTGTGAACACCATTAAGAACGACAATTTTCTAACTATCGACAGTGTCGTGTTGGAAAATACATCTTAACTTAAATGGACATCCACGTTTCTTGGTTCCCGTATTTCTCTTATTAGTTTTCTCTGCTTTTTTGTGTAAATGATACACACCCGAACTCTCGCAATCTAAATCCAGCCTTGGTACTCGGTTCCCATTAGCATTCTGCGACTTCTCAATTACCACAACCACATTACATTGTTTTCCCCGAGTAGTTGCCCAACTAATTACGTCATTACGTGTATCAAATACCTAAAGATATGAAAGAAAACAACAATCAATAAACTAATATAATTTCATTTAGAAAATAAAAACAAGTGAAAACAATGCCTACTATGTACCTCTTCCGTAGTAAATATTTTTATTGTATCCATTGAAAGTGGTTGAACATCATCCACGTCATTCGAGTTTCCAGAGTTCTCAAAACAAACCAAAGGATCCTAAATAAAGAAGAGTTGCTAATTGATGTTTGGCTTAAGTACCAAATGCCACAAACACACCGTTTACCACTGTTTGTGTTTTTCTATGTTCAAATCCTAAAACGACATGGTCACACCGTTAGAGATTCCAAAAAACAGAACTTCATATTTTTTCAAAGTTCTAATCCCAAACGACTTAGCCACACCGTTCAAGAGGCAAAAAAACAGACAAGTCATTTTTTCCAAGTTCAAATCCCAAACGACATGGCCATGCCGTTTGGGACTAAGTCCAAACGGTGTGGACACACCGTTCAAGAGGCAAAAAAACAAACAAGTCATTTTTTCCAAGTTCACAAATCCCAAACGACATGGCCACACCGTTTGAGACCTAGTCCAAACGGTGTGGTCATGCCGTTTGGGATTAAATCCAAATGGTGTGGACACACCGGCAAGTTTTTTTTTGTCCATATGCCAAACGACATGGCCACATCGTTTTGGACTTAGTTTAAACAGTATGACCAAACCGTTTGATGTGAAATACAAACGACCTAGCCGGTCGTTTAAGCCTCGAATTTTCTCTTTCAGCCACGTCACACATCAATAATTACTACATGCATAATTACGTTTAATTTAGATTTTCCTTATTCTTATTAAATGCATCATCATTCATTCATTTATTTTCTTCACTTTGAACTGGTTCTACATTTTCTTCTTGAATGTGGTCACTTGGAACTTGTTCTATATTTTCTTCTTGAATGGGGTCATGATGCATTACATTTTTTTCGTCATCTTCATGTTCTAAAATGGGGTTGGGCTCTTCCATTAGTGTTTAGTGTTAGTGTTAGGGTTTAAGGGTTTATGGTTTTTTATGGTGGAAGAGAAGAAAATAGAAGAGAATGACTGAAAAGGTTGCAACAAGTCAAATTCACTTTGGTTTGGGAGGTGCCCAACACAAAACAACTTTTGAGACCAATGGCACATTTGTAATAAGTGTTTTAGTTTTTGGGGTCTATCCAACACAATATGGGGTCCGGCAGTAACAAACACCATAACAAATTGGCTATCCATCGACATGTATGCATATGTGCCAAGTATAGTGGGCTTATAGAGATTTAATTTGTCCATTTTTAACACGGAAATAAGCTATTTATTACATACCAAATATTATCCGTTAAAAAAGGCAACAATGATGAACTACAAGAGCATTGAACTTTTCTCTAGCTAAAAAATATGTCTCTAACCCATCAACATTTCCCACGTTGTATTGTATAAGAAATATAATGCTCTTCCAAACATGTCCAATGGCTTCCTTCTACAAGCTTGTCATTTTCATCTAAACTAACTAGCTCAGCCATTTGGGGTTCTGACTATTTCAAAACTCTAATAGATTTAATCCTATGGTGTATAAGAACATTAAATATTGTATCATAAGTAATATATGTCGATATAGTTTTATAATACCTATTTATATGAGTATGTAATAAGGTGCAACACAATTGTATGATCAACATATGTTAATATGTTATTGGCCAATTATAAATTCATATATGGAATGCTAAAATGAGATTCAACACTACATAGAACATGTAATGTTAGCATTATGTGGTAAAGAACATGCAATGTTATTTATAGGCTTATCGATAACAGGGTCGACATCTGTAAATTTGAAGAAATTAAGCATTGAAGTTGTCAGCCTAATATATGTTTCATAACCATGTCCTGAATATCAAGTTGTAAGAAGAGGAAATTTGCTATAAAAAAAAAGTTATTTCCAATATTCAGTTTTTTTAGATTTACGAAAAATTTATCTATAACAATACGATAGTAGCAAGACACAAGAAATGATGAAAATAGAGGTGGAGGCAAATATAAGGATCATCCTTCTACCCGTATACTTTGTTATGAGAATCTATATATTTGATCAAGTTTGACTCATCAACTCTTTGGAGTGACTCAGCCAAGGCAATTTACAAGCTCGATCAACTTAATGTTGTCGAAGCTGACACACAGAGGCAGGGCTGGCCCTGGGCCAATTGAGCTGAAAAAAATTCCTACTACAGTGTTAAAAACCCACATAAAAAGTCCATTCTTTTGAAAAAAAAAAGAAATAAAGGCTTCATTCTACGGACCTTGCATTGGGCCCATTCAAATGCAGGGCCGGACCCTACACAGAGGGAATAGAGAGTCTGGTTCAGCCTCTCATTTGTATTTGTTTTTTAAAATAAAATAAAATCCTTACGCCTTATATATCGGTCAGGCTAAGTTGACACTCCTAAATGACATCCCAAATTGACACCCCTACTAAACACAATGATTTAATAGCCGATTTTTTGTAGATATGATTTCCCCACTATGGATATAATCTCTAAAAAAAATCAGCTCATTTCAATATATGTAACATTGTCAAAAGTTGTGTTGAAGTTTGCAATTTTTTTAACAGTCTATATATGTTTCTAGTTTTGTAAATAAATTTTTCAAGGTTAGAGAAATCGAAATGAATTGAAATTTTGCTAACATGATCAACATGGTAAGAGGGTCATCTCCACAAAAAATCAGCCATTAATTCATTATAGAAGTGCACTTTTTGGTAGGAGTGTCAATTTAGGGTGTCATTTAGGAGTGTCAATTAACTTAGCTTAACCGTATATATATATAAAAAATTTTTATAACATATCTAATTTTTAATTAGTTGATGAGGTTTGAAGACTCATTCAATTTGCTAGAGTGACTTGGCAATTACAGATTTACAAGTTGTAGATGTTGGTTACTTTGGGACTATGACCTGATGATTTGTTGGATAAGAAATGGCTGCACTCTTCTTGGGATAAGAGTTGTCTACGTATCAAGTTTCTCGGATAAACTTGAATCAAGCCTTATGTAGTTCATCTCTCTCTATTTATAGATGTGTATTTGAACCGTTATGGATTGCAGATCCACCTTGTGTGCTATCTTGGTGATTCGTCATTAATGTGTTGTTACAAAGTTAATGTTTCCTTGATTGAGACGCGTTGATTGAGCTCCAAGATTGTGCTAGTTGATATCTTTCCATGAATAGTTGTAACTGCTGCTGATGACGATCTGGATGTTGGTCGTTGGTACGATCTAATGTTGTGGGACGAGCTGAAATAAGACGTCCTGCCATGTGGACACGTGGTCTATAGTGTAGAACTGAGGGTACTTACACAAGCCCAACTCATTGTTGAAGTCCATTTTATAAAACTTTCTCAGTTTTCTCATATATGACTCTTAAAATTATTGTACTTTTACTTTTGTTTGTCAGTTTACCACAATTTCTTTTAGCCGTGCAAGCTAGCTTTAAAGGGGAAATAGACAAGATTGGATGTCTTTTGGCATTCAAAAAGGATGATGATGATGAGATCTATGACTCTCTTTCTATTATTTCTTTTTATAGAATGACTTGAAGAACTGTGAGTTGGAGAATCTCTTAAGCACAGCAAATTGTTTCCTGGATGAAAGGAAGAATTAGGGAATCTCCTTAAACTATGTGGTATATAGTTCAAGTGAACTTATTCTTTGTTAAACCAAGAACCTCCAAAAACATATGCATGCTAAACTCATTCAATAGCTTTCCCGATAACACATTGTTACCCAAGTTTAGTACTTTAAGAGATTAGTAATAACAGGTTGATTTGGGTAACGGGCCTGTAAGGTTGTTACTCAAAACATCTAGAGACTCTAATCGAGGATACGGCTTGAGGACTAGTAATTTTCCAGACAGTGAAGCTGTAAGGGAATATCTGAACATATACGGAATATAAAAACATTACATATTGTATCATAGATTATATATGTCAATATACATTATAAGAAGGGTAAATTTCTGATTCGGCCATGATAATGTCACTTTGTTTCTAATCCGACCATTGTCAGCAACTCAGTGCAAAAAGTTGCTGACATTACCCCACTAGTTGCTGACAAAATGCGCTGAGTTGTAATTTGTGATTGAATTGGAAACACATTGACATTGACATTATCATGGCGAATCAAGACTTTACTCTTATAAGAAGTGATTATGTAAGTATGTGATACTGTGCGCTATTGTATGACATTATTTAGTCATTCAGTTATATAAAATCATATAGAATGTTGACAGATAACATTATAGAACATGTAACAACGCTATATATATAGCCAGGCTCTCTGAACATAGATTACCGGCGTAACCTAAGATAACCTTACATTATTTAACATATATGTAATAACATGACTTGTTACCACATTATTTATGTGATAACATGACTTGTATATAACAAATAACCTAAGATTATTTAATGTTATAACATGACTTTTACGCCCGGCTAAAACAAATAACATGACTTGTTATGCTAAAATAAAATAGTACTTTAATTTCTTTCTCACATGAGATTATATATTTAGGTTTAGGTTACGTTTTGTATGAAATGTGCCAACGTAGAGTGGATTTTCACATGTATATTATAATTTATGTAAAAAATAATGAGAAAAACAAATTAATTAGACCTAATTATTGTTTACATTTCATAAGACATCGACAATCTTCATTTCCGTCTACCTGAAAACGGTTAATTTTTCCCGAAATGATTTCACATGAATTGTATAGCAAATAACCTAATATACCTAACATTATTTGTGTATAACTTAAAAGGGGCATAACCTAAACATAGAATATCACATGAGAAAGAAATTAAAATATTATTTTATTTAACTTGTTTAACAAGTCATGTTATTTCAGGATAATCATATTATAATTAACTTATTTGTGCTGTCTCCTTTGTTTTGTTTAGTACCTCTGTGTAAATATTTATGTGTTGATAGTATGCCATTAGTCAGGTGTACTTCTGAATATTTGAGAAAACATTGAAGTGACATTGTCAACCTTAAAATATATAAATTAGGGGAGGGATCCATATACAACACTTTTTATATAATAATTTATACAACACTCTTTTACAAATTGAATTAAGGGCTGATTTTTTGTGGGTATATATGATTTTTCTACTATAAAGATCATATCTACAAATTTTCAGATCATTTCAAGATAACAACCTTTTACAAAAGTAGGCCAGGATGGATATATATATATATATAAACTCGCACTCAATTGCTTTTTAAAAATTCCATAAACGGAGAATGTGGTGTATTCGCTTTTGGCATAGCTGCATAGCGGACCCAGAGGGAGGCTTAAAAGCAAAGTTTGTTGGGAAAAAACCTCTCAAAGAGATCTTGGAGAGACTTAGGGATGTGAAGAAGTTAGCTGCATGGAGTAGAAACTCAAGACAGACAAATCAATAAGATAAGAAACGCAGTGTTATTTTACCCCCCATATGACCGTATCCAAATAACTCACTACGTTCGAAGATTACCATTGTATAGAAATGTTGGAAAAAACAAAACAAAAGCATTATTCAGAGGTTCAAAAACAATGCCGATACTTGACTCAGGTATCTAAAGTCATTTTTCCACATCCTTTGCATAAAGTACATAAAAATATTAAATCCATCACTTTTGCCTTATCGCGACGTTGGGGAAACAGCTTCTACTCAAGTAGCACTGATGGAAGTTGCGTATGATTGAAGCAGTAAAAGAGCTTGCTCTGTAATAGCTCTGTTCCTTGCTAGGTTTACCCATTCACTAATAACTTCCTCTGCTTGGGTTCCATTGACACCTCCCTCCAGGGCATCTGCAGCTTCGGCAAGTTTTCCTTCAGCCAAAAAGTTCTCAACTCTGCTAATGATAGACTCAATACCATCTCCTGAAAGATTATTTTCTTTCACCTGAAGAAAACAGAGGATTATGAGTGTAAAGCTTGCAATAATAGTTAAGTCAGTCTGACTGCTTACATGCATACCTTTAACAAAGATGCTATATGAGCCAAGCTATGTGCCAAAATGCCACCACCACCAGGAGGGATAAGGCTGTAATGCCGCAATGTCCCCTTCAAGGCATCAAACTGCAACAACAAATTGGAAGTTCCAAGTTAACTGACTATTGCTTTATTGAGTTTTTAGTTCCTTGTCCTTGAATAAGTTACATATATGACGTTGAGAAATAGTTAACATCAATATATCACAAAACAATATGAACTTCACAGAAAACCATATTTCTAAACCATCAATTTAGCTGTAACTGAGAAAACTATGTCATAGCAAACAAGTCGAAATGGATGAAGGTATTTTTATGCTAGAGTAACTTCTGGAGAAAACACGAGCCACCTGCCATAATATGATGAGCAGACAACTATCCTAGCTGGGCAGACCACCACAAACACATGGCATCTTTTAATTTGACTTGAATTTCACTCGACTACCACTTGGCTTGTATCTCCTTTTCAGACCTTAATGTTCAAGTGAGTAACTCAAGCTTTATATTAGTATTACTGCTAGATTCCGTATACGTTTCTTGACAAACCATTCTGTATATAGTAGATTCCACATATAATTTACATTAAATGCTTAGTTTGAGAAGCTCACAAGTCATTCTTCTATTAATGTCAATTATTCCAAAGACTTTCTAATAGCTTCAGAAGATCCATAACCAGCAACAAGATCTACCTAACAAACAGTATCCAATATCAAAATTCCATGCTACAAGTCAAAAACAAAAGGCATTGGTTGATTAGATGCAAGAGGGTGCATGAATGCCCAAGGCATATAGGATTGAACTGGTCTTGGGACAGCTGGAAAAGAATTTATAACACTATGGGTTGCGCAAGACTTGACTGAGACAAACTAGGGGTAAAATATTTACTAACTAGTCTGACCAAAAACATAACCTGATCAGATCTCGTCTGAAAATGTTGATCTATATGATCATAAGTATAAATAGGAACAGTAAACAGCTCCATTGGACTTCATAAGTTCATGAATAAGGAAGGCAATAATAAAAAATAGTGTCAACTGCCAGAACCATGGGTGATTTACTTGCCTTCTGTTTCAACTGCAATTCTGTTTTTGTACCATACTTCAGTGCTTCTTCAGGAAGAGACGAAAGAACTAAATCTAAAAGTGAGTCTTTGTCAATGCCTTCAAGATAAGTGTGCAGTGCACTTATCTCTGGCTGGATAGGTAAACCTTTGGACACTGCATCTTCTAGAGCAAGTGCTACCTGCATATTCGCAGAAAAAAACCTTACACAAAGATCACGTATCTTTGCAAGCTAGCAGTCTAAGAACATGTCCGCTCACAACTTTTGTTTTGTGAAGAAAATCGTTTAACACTTGTAACCAAAAAGAGTAAATTACCAGTGCCAACTTATGAACAGAATGATTTTGTCGCGCCTCTTCAGAACGTGCATAGAATGCCATGCACAAAGCATCTATCTGCAAACAGAGTATACGAACTACATGAATGCCCTTAAACTAATCAAACAAGAATGACGCAGAAATTAAAAAGTGTCATGAATTTACTCTCATCGCCCATTTTTTAAAGTAAAGGTAAACGAGAAGTATATAAAAAAAATATAGCTGTGTACATTAAGATTTGCTTCTGTCATTTTCTCAATCTGGGACGCCTTCTCATTTGCAATTGCTGCAGCCAATTCTGCTTGTGCTAACTCCTTGACTTTCTTCAATTGCATTTCTACTTCACCCTCCTAAAATTAACCATACATTAAGTATATAAATTTTAGTAATCTGCCAACAACTGAGATGCATAGACAATCAACTTGATCTGAAGGAACAAACCCAAACCTTGCGTTCCAGTTCCATCTTCAAATTTTCTTCTGCTTTTTCTTTGAGTGACTTGAAAGTAGCTGCTGCTTTTGTTCTTTCTTTGTTTAATTCCTAAAAACATCAAACCAGAGAAAATCAGTCATCTAATGACTGCTGGAGTCCTACATGCATACCAGTATTCCAGTAACATATTATGTCATGTATGCGTAGCCTAATTCTGGCTTCTATTGCCTCCAAAACTCATCAGGCAGCATCAAGCTAGTGAACCACCTTATTCCGTGTACTGGCTATACAAATTTATAGGGCTGAAGGAGAACATGAACATCTGGACCCAGTTAGAGCTGTTCACTGTATCAATGTGATGTAATTGGCGTCATAGGTGTCCTCTTCAGGACATTTTTTTTTTTTCAATTTTATATTATTAAATGGCAAGACCACCCCAAGGAATAAAACCCAGCTAAAGTATAATAGGTTTTAAGGATAGTAGCCTCCTTAAAGAAGGAGTGCATGTTTATATTGAAATGAATATTATTGTTATTGCGTGATTATTTTCATTGAGAAATTGAACATTACTAAATATAATTAGTCGATTGAAGCTTCCGAAAGCCGATTTACATTTGAATGTGCTGATGAGTGACTAAAAAAAATGTGATGACTATAATCCAGTATCATACACTCCCCTGGTAAATGGGTAAATACCGCCTCAAATGCAATATGAGAGAAGGAGGTAAGGGAAAGTGTTCATTTAAACTCATGCTGGTGTCAGTGTGCAACTGCTTTAGGCATGGCTCATGAGTCTGAAATACAAATTCAGGAGAAAACTTTTACTTCTGATGGAGCCATAGACAAACAAGATCCCTCAATATTGTAGTTGAGCACATCTGTTACAATGCTTTTCCTACATATCTTCATGAAAAAGTAGCATCAAGTAAAATTTGCAACAATTGTAATTGGCAAGCCTCACAAACAATTATTTCTGAATTGCATGTTCCAAACAACACCCCCCACAATCTACCTATCCCAAGATCCGTAGCATTTCCTACCCATGGGTGCAATACTAGATTTGGGCAATTAAACCAGATTTTGGAGATTTCCTAGAAATTATTAAAAGGATATAAATTATAATATGGGAATTAAAGGAGATACGTACATATGAAATGGGGTCTAAACGGAACTGATGTTATAGAAGAACAAACAAGCAGTCCAAGAAAATTCATTAGATTAAGAAAACGACAAACTCAAAAAGGTATTGGAAAGAGCAGTTAGATGACCTTATCCAACATTGATGCTTCTTCTGCATACATAAGTTCTCTAGCTCTTGCATCCTTCAATTCCTTTTCAAACTTCTCCTTAAGACATGCAAACACATTAACAGGAAATTTTAGAAAATAATTAAATGAAACTAAATACAGGTAATGAATCAAATAACAAAACTAGCGAAAGACACAAGACTAGGTGAGCCTTCATCACACGAAAGAATTTAAACCATCAAACTTTAACCACACAATATTTCAGGAAGCAGCTCAAACCTTTAACTTCCTCTTTTCTTCAGCTAAAATATGAGCATCTAATTCAGCTTGCCTTTCTTCAGCCGCATGAATGGCTTCCAAAAAATCAAGAACTAAATTTCCATCCTTGGATATATAGGCATCCTTCAACTCCTCACTCGCTCCAACCGAAGCCTTCCATTTCAAGACAAAATAAACATGTCAAATATAATGCACGGTGATTTCCAAGTAAAATAAAAAGAAGCAAATTGTGAAAAATTTAACGAATTTATACAGAGCGGTAGATCCTTTTAAGTATAATAACCTCTTGCTGTTTGGTGTGAGTAATAGAACTATCAACCTTCCCGTCTAGAGAAGTTGCATTGTCTCCTCCATCCTTCTCCCCCAGAAAATACAAATCAGTCAGAGAACTTGAAGGGTCTGTGCCATTAACAAGTGAAGCCTGCAACAGAATAGCAACTGAATTTTTTTCAAAACAGGTAAACTTATTTTGAGAAATACCCAGAGCTGTCTTCCATGGATTATATATTTTTTGTCCTAACTTTTAAGATTGGAACAAGGTGGCACATATTCGGACCACCTTGCACAACCTTTTTGTTTAGGAAGCTCTGCTTGGTGCTTGGTGGAAAACAATATATTCAGAGCAAATCTGGAGTAATTTTGGTAAATATTGGGCTTTGAGGGGTTACAGTAGTCATTTATTGCTGTAACACCACTTTAAAGTCATCCCATGGAGGTCAGATCTAATCAAACTTGGAGTTTAGTTCTGGCAGCAAAGTTTCAATTGAATTTTCATCTTCTTTGCTTCATTCACAGTAGAAAAGATTGGAAATACATAATTTAGAGAATATAAACCATGTATCTTGCAAACGTATGGTAAAGCTAGAATGAATTTCCCTAAGTACGCCTTAGTGAAACCAATCACTATATATTCGCGGAAAAAAAAAAAAAAAAAAACAAACAAAAAAAAAAATTAAAAAATTTCGGTCTGAATTGATTCATAAAAAGTCCTGTATGTCACAAAATAACCAAGCTGTGAACCTAACAATACAAGCAAAATAATGACTACCATACTAAGTTACATGGACACGGATACATGTGTCCGTATTCGACATGGATACGAAGTAGTACACATACAATATGTGTCCATGGTGTGTCCAACATGGACACATGGATACGTATCGGACATGGATTATTTTAAGAATATGGCGTGTCCATGTAACACACATACCATATGTTCAGTTTAATTAGGAAACAAAACTTTTATCTAGTATACTGGAAACAAGCCAATAAAAAAAGGCAAGTGAAAACCTTTGGTGCATCATCCGTATATTGGTGCACTGGTGGTTCCTTCACATTAATTTCCTCCGCAATCTCCTTTGGTTCTTGAGAACTGGATGTAGCATTAACTACCTCATTCTCCTCCCTACTACTTTGTATGTTAATAAAACCACTTTCAACTTCTTTCTTGTCGAGAGTGTCTCCAGATGATGTTTTGGAATGGTAACTTTGATCATCAGATGACATACCACCTAGAGAGAAACTAGGCAACTCTTTCTGATGCACACGAACCGCTTCATTTTCACCAGTCTCATTCAATCCACCTTCGGCCTGGTTTTCACCATCCACTTTGCCCTCATCCAAAATATGAGTACTGTCCAAATGAGCTTCTCCATTATTACCCACATCTACCACACTGTTGTTCGATACATTTGGGCCTTGGTTTTTATAATCTGTAACTTGGTCTCCTAAACCTTCAATACCCTTTGGAATCTTACTACTGTTATCTATACTAGTGGGCTCTTCTTCCACAGTTGGTTTATTCAAGTAGTAATGCTGATAAGCAGCTGCGCCAACACAGCCACCAAGTAAAACACCTCCCAGAACTAATTTACCCACATTGCTGCTCCCTGACGCCTCTGGTGGTTTTTCAACCGAACCACTAGTTGGTTTCGGGGATGGTTGCGAGGAAGCTGAAAATTCCTTTCTCGACGAAACATGATATGGCCTCTGCTACAACAAGTAATAAATAAACTTCAAAAACAAAACAAAAAACTGCAAAAGGGGTTTCTGATTTCTCTCTGAGTGAGTAATGGCATACCTGTGTCGGGGTGGGCATTCTTCGACGTGACAAGAGCTCAAAAATACACCTAAAACAAAATGTAATAATAAATAAGTATTCTAAATAGTTTTAATATGTTAAGAAAGCATATAAAATAATGGAAAAAACAAATAAGTTTAGAGAAACTGAGAGAGAGAGTGTTAATGTCACCTTCGCATCATCCTTGTGTTTTGAGGAATACAATATATTCTGATAATTGTGGAATGGGAACTGAAGTGTGAATTGGGAGGGGAATAGAGTTATTTCATTGAAGCCAAGAAAGTGAACAGAGAAAACATACAAAAAAGAAACTTAAGAACGAAATATTTTCTTTGGAAACGTTTCCGGTAAAAACACACGAACAACGGAAAAAAAGAATCTGTAAATGGGTTCAGACTTCAGATTTTCTTGGGCTTAAAAATCAAAAGCTAAAATTGGGCCATAAATCGGCCCATTAATTACGTATGACGGTATGAGAGAGGTTTTAGGATGCCGCGTTATTGGCTCGGCAACTCTAAACGTGGTTGTCTATATTATCTACTTAGCTATACACTGCATGTTGCAACTTTGGACTGCACCATTCTATTGTCTTGTGGAACTTACATGCCAATGGCATAAATGCATAGCCACATGACACAATTAGCAATGAAAAACCACCGTTACACCGTTATTCATTAATAACAGTATACCCAATCTGCTACTATACTTCACATTTATTTTATGCAGTGGAATTAATTGTTTGTGACACATTACTGATTACATGACATAAGGTTGATAATTTGATGCACAACGACTTAAAACATAAAATGGATGTAACGACCCGCTCAATCTTGTCGGGCATACCGTCTACACTTCGACACTACATACTTGCCGTGAGTGTCACCCAGGCCATCACCGGGCTAGACGCTTTTCCATTATACCATACTACTCTTTGAACCAACGCCCATAAATATTACAATGCCATAATCTATTTTGGCAGTGGAACTTTGTAATGTTAATATTTTCAAGGTTAATCTTTTATTTTCAATGTTAATTTTTTATAAATCTATATAACATTATAAGTTATAATTTTATATATAACATTATATATAATATTATAATATTATTATAATATTACGTTATATATAATGTTTATTATAATATTATATATAATATTATTATAAGTCTATATAATATTATATATAGACTTGTAACATTATAGGAAGTTAACAATTTGTTGAATTGTTGTAGACTTGTGGACTAGATTATGTAGATATATATATAGACATAATATTATAAATTAATGGCTTAAATGTTTAAGTAGTTAACTTCATCAGTCCATAGTAAATTCTTAGTAGTCAACGCACTATAATTTTGTGAATTGAAATAAATACATAATTTTGTTAATATTTATTGTTTAGACCTTATGATAAAAAAAAAAAAAAAAACATTGCATACGGTTTTTTTTTTTTTTTTTTTGGAGTGGGGTGTGCACATAATCTCGCACCCCCTGACTTAGAATCCTGGCTCCGTCCATGGTCATGTCTACTGAATTCTTCCATACCGGATTCGGTGGGATGCGTATTTGGATGTATGCTTCTCTTACTGAGCTCTTTGCTGTAGTTGGGACTGTAATCCAACCTTACCTATTTCAGTGGTTTGAGAGGAGAATTTATGTACTTTGCGCTTCCAGTATAATGACCTTGGACTTGGTAATTTATTCGATTTTGTCTTTAGCTTTATTTCAATCTTATAGTAGTTGCAATAATTAATTAAAGTTTATTTTTTGTAGTTTATTATTTCAATTGTGGCGCATACGCACATGCCCACTACATCTACAATCTTGGATAAGAGTCAAGCCATTGTCATCTACTTCTTTATGCTACTTTTCACATTTTGTTACCGCGTTTGCTTTGGTCCAGTAGACTGGTTGAGTGCCCCCTACTAGAGGAGGACTGTTTGGGGAGGGCTCATATTGTCTTTGATGAGCACGAATGCTGCTTCTAGCATTGTTCTATCCCAAAACACTTCTACCTATGTTATGTTCCATGAGAGAGTGGGTGTTCATCTTCTACGCGGCATTCTTGATTCTAATGATTTCTTTTGTTTGGTTCCTGGTACCAGAGACAAATGGCGTCTTACCAGATGAAGATGAGATGATATGGCAGAGGCATTGGTTTTGGAGGAGATACATGCTTACCAGAGACGACTGATGAGGTATCATTATCTTAAACTATAATTATTTATTTCTTCCTATTTTGTTTTCTCTACTCTTATACATATAAATTTGTCATTTTATTGGTGCAGGATGGTTGCGCATGTTTGAGGTGTCATAGCATACACATCACTTGTTCCAAGTAAGCGGTTTTAGCTTCATATGCATATATATTGTTTTTTCTTTTAGGGTGGTGCGATTAGAATATTGTGGTCGAAGTTTCCCATATGCAGATTGTACTTGTGTAGAATTTCAATTGATTTCTGAATAATATGGTTTCTAATTTTATAACAAGATGTCTTGTGTAATTCATTTGCTTATGTGGAATAATTATAGGATTTAGAAAAGGGGCAATATATAGGTGTAAAGATGAGTTGTATTCTCATGTTGCTAGATGGTCTTTATAATTGAATAGTTCAGTTGCAATCGGATTTTCTAATACAGGGAAAAATATTAATATTCGTAAAGCACTTGAGGAGAAGTTCATATATTCTTTGGATTATATAAACCTGCACTGAAACTTTTGTCAAGTCGTCAAAGAGACTGAAAGTTGGCTTACAACCAGTCTTTTCAATATTATATTTGGGTGGAGGTGAATTTTAAATCTTTACGGTCAGGAAAGTTAGATTTTCAAAAATGTGTGGGATATACCCATATATCTAATGAGCTCAATGACCACTCTTCATTTCCTAGTATATTTTCAATTTTGTCTAAACTAGGGACGGAGTCAGGATTCTAAGCCAGGGGGTGCGAGATTATGTGCACACACCACTCCACCCAAACAAAAAAAAAAATCGTATGTAATTTTTTTTTTTTTTCGTCAGAAGGTCTAAACAATAAATATTAACAAAATTATACATTTATTTCAATTCATAAAACTATAGTGCGTCAACTACTAAAAATTTAATATGGACCGATGAAGTTAACAACTTAAGCATTTAAGCCATTAATTAATAATATTATGTCTATATATATCTACATAATCTAGTCCACAAGTCTACAACAATTCAACAAATTGTTAACTTTATAACATTATATATACTTATAATATTATATATAATGTTAAATATAACATTATAACATTATAAGTTATGATTTTATATATAACATTATAATGTTATAACAACATTTAACATTATAATGTTATATATAAAATCATAACTTATAGTGCTATAATGTTATATAGATTTTTAAAATATTAACATTGAAAATAAAAAATTACCTTGTTTTGTTTTTTTTTTTTTTTTTTTAAGTATAAATTTTATTGATAATGATAATGATTTTTACAAATAATTAGGATAAGCGTGCAATAAACTGCGCCGTAAGTCCTTTATGAATTTGTGTTTTTTGAAATGGATTTCTCTTGAAATAATACGTAAAGTGAGAAAAAACCTTTTCGAAATGGTGCACTGGTTTGAAACAGTGCATTATGCCGAAAAGGTGCGACCTTTCAAAATATGCACTGGTTCAAAACAGTGCATCATGCCGAAAAGGTGTGACCTTTCGAAATAGGCACTAGTTCGAAACAGTGTTTTATGCCGAAATGGTGTGTCCTTTCGAAACATATGACTTTTCAAATAGTTGTTTACTTTTTCCCAAGAGTCACTGTGTTGTTTCGAATAGGCACCACTCACCTATAAATAGTGGATGAATTTGGAGAGAAAGACACACCAGATCACACAGAGTTCTGATCTTTCATTTTCTCCTCTATTTTAGTCAAATACTATGTTGTGTTCGCTAAGTCTATAGAATTGAAGTGCTAACTTTCTATAGAAGGAAATCCGTTCTATCTTGGGAGACAGTTTCCCATCAACCTTCAAGCACCATGAGGGGGAAAATCTATCTTAAGGACATAGTGATCATCACTAGGCTCAGATTTAATCATTGGTAAATTAAGTTCATTCATTGAACTAAAATGTTTGTTTGTTTGTTGAAATTAAAGGTTTGTTTGTTGAAATTAAAGGTTTATTCATGATATATTTGTTATATAAATTTGATTTCTTGTTTACTTAACAATAAGTATATTTTTGGAATAAGTTTCCTACATACTTAAGACATATTTTATTTTATTTTATTTTTGAATTAATTTGGTTGAAATTAATTTTGGCTATACTTATTGTAAATACACTAACAATCTTGAAGTGGGTTTTTGTTAACGTGTCGTTGCGGTGGTCAAAATATTGATAAGTGGCAGAATTATTTCTTGCCATGGAGAATCGGATTACACTATGGTCTTCGAATGGAGCATACCAGTAAACTTCAAGCATATGAGGAATCAGAAACGCACAGGGTTGCAATATTTCGAATATCGATAAGTTGGATTTTAGTTTCATTTTAAGTGTCTATATATTAATTTTTGGATATCTTAATAAACCGTTGGGAGTGAAATTGTTGGGAGTCAAAGTAGACACCGTTTCAGCATATATACCAGTACCGTGCCAATGCCAAAACCGTCAAAAGATGGGTGGCAGTTAATCATTTGATTATTCATAGTGAGTTGGTCAAATGGATTTTTTGAAATGTGCACTGAGATTTTCTGGAAATATGTGGGATAGTAAAAGTAAGCAACGCCTAAGCCTAATAGCCTGCTAGTTTTTTAATTATGGCTTGGGCCCTTCTGGTTAGTAAAAGGTAAAAGGTGTGCATGTTCGAAATGACGCATGTTCGAAAAGTAAGTTTGAAAGGACAAAACTAAATAAGCGGCAATTGTTAGCGCCAGACGGTTAAAAGCATGATATTTGTCTATTACTAAGAACAGTAAATTGGTTCATTTCATGGTTTTATAATCAGTAAAGGAAATCATAAACAACAAGATACTTTTCACACCTTCCAATTTTGAACCTTCTGAAAAGGACATCTTATGCACTGTTGGTCTGTTACTGAAAAGGTACTTTCGACGCCTATTAGTTTGTGAGTGTATCTTTTTTACTAAACAGGATATGTTTATGTTTTGGGTTTTAAATAATAACAAAGTATATTTCTATTTCAGAATAGAAATGACAACACCACCAGGTTCTCATATTCATGTTGTTCCTATTGCATTTGCTAGACCTACTAGTCCGTTGAATGGTATGAACATTTTGGTCCCCGATGATGACCTTATGTTCGTAGAGGTGGAACTCTACAACTATGGGTGTCTACTAGCAATGGTGGATACTGGTTCAACTCATACGTTAATCTTTGAGTATATATCCGATGTTATTGGATTGAAACTCACATAATGTAAATGCTTTATAAGAGGCTTGAACCAAGAAGCCGAACCGGTGAAAGTACTCGCTTTGGAAGGTTGACATTAAGATGAACAACTGGCGAGGAAAGGTGGACCTGATGGTAGCTCGCTTAGACTATTTTCAAGTCATTCTTGGAATGGACTTCTTGAAAGCGAACAAGGTGGTGGTAATGCCACACTTGGGGGATTATTGAACGCCTTTTTTAAATACGTATTTTTCTATTTATTAATTAATTATTTATTTATTTTCAAAATTGGCCGGATTGACTCGGGATCACGTGGGCTGGTTTTGGGCCGAAGCAATGTTGGGCTTGGGTTTGGACCCCAAATATAAAACACATTGTTCGGAAAATAGGGTTGAGAGAATAATAAAATAATGAAAATGGAGGGCGAGATGAAAGTTGGATTTCCGAGAGGGTGGAGCCTTGACGCCGGACTTCGAGAAATTCAGGAGTCGCTCATACAGGTGAGTAGCTATTTTGCTATTTCACCGAATACGTAAACCGCTTTTATTGTCCTATGTTTTCACTAAATTTTATTGTTCATTATTCGGCGCTCATTTGTTGTTAAAACTTCGAAATCTGAAATCGAGATTTAACCGTCCAAGCTTTATGGCGTTAAGGCAGTTATAGCCCCATTAGAGAAATCGTCATTTTCCTTGTTTTCCTATTTATACTCTTTTTTGATTTCATCGTGGGTTGAACTATGATGTTTTTATTTGTTTGAACTTCGTTGGTTGATGTCGTCTTTGTCGAAGCTTGAGGCGCTTAATGGCCGGCGGCCATTGTTTTGGGGTTGGTTTTGGGTTGAATTGATGGGGGTTGAACTTCAGATAGCCGTGATTAAGATTGGTGGTTAGCATAGAGTCATTTGGAAGCTCACAAGAGGCGCAATAAATGGCGAACGCCATTACTTGGATAATCGAGGGGTTGGGTTTTTATTTGTGATTTTCGTTGTTTGAACCGTGTTTTGGTATTGTGGGTTGGTGGTTTGAGGTATGGGGGTAGTGAGGAGCGTGAATACTTGTTGGAAGCTTGAAGCCGACCATTAATGGCGGCAAGAAATTCCTAGATCTAGTTTTTGTGATGTTTGGATTGGACGATTTGGGCTTGTTGTTTTCATTAAAGTTGGTTGGGTTTGGATGGGGAGTCTAACCGACTTAATGGAATGGGAGTGGGTGGCCGGTGGTGGCAGTTGGAGAAGATGAACTGTGGACGGTTTGGGCTTGGGCCGGTTTAGATGGTTGGGCTTTGGGTTGGTTAGTTGGGCCGGACCCTATTAGCTGTTGGTTTGGGTGGTATTTTAATTGGGCCGGACCACATCAGTTTTGTGTTGGACCAATTCTTTTTAGCCTTTGTTTTGTGGACCAGTTCAGTTTACAGTTTTTGGGCCGAAATCCAATTTTTCTGTTTTGGGCCGATATTAATCTTTTAAGCTTTGGACCAGTTTAATTAAGTTTAGTTTGGGCCCAGTTTAAATTAAGTTTTTGGGGCCGGTTTCAGTTTAATTTTTGGACCGAACCACTTAACTGTTTTTGGGCCCGTTTCTAATATTGCTTGGGCCAGTCCATATAATTTAATATAGATCCCATTTGGGTCGGGTAGAATTAATAAGTTGGTTTTAGACTTTCGGGTTCTAAGGTTTGGGCTTGGCCAGTTGGGTCCGAACCATTACCTTAGTCACGAGCCTGTGAGCCATGCACTTTGCCTTTAGCCATGAACCATGGCTATGACCCTGAACCTGTCGAACACGGAAACGACAGTTTAACTTTGACCAGGACATGTTGACCATTGACGGTTGACTTTGACTTTGACCATGACATGTTGACTTTGACTTTTGACCGTTGACTATGAAATGTTGACTTTTCCAGTTTTTCACCTATTTGATTTGTATGGACAAATATAGTAATAAAATATTGTCGATATTATATAACTTGGTTGGTCATTATCTAATTTAGATTTGACGTGATTAGTAGTGTGTAAAAAGCATATATATATTGGGCTTTGATTGTGGATTTGTGGACCCGCCTAATTGTGTTACGTTTTATGTTGTATATTATATGGACACATATAGTAATAAAATCTTTGTGGAAGCTTGTATAAATTTGGTTGTCATTATCTAAGAAAAGATTTGACATTGATGTTGTGTATTTTTTGACACGTGACGATATTGAGATGTTAGGAGACATTATATTCCTAATAATGTTATAATAAAAATGTATGCGATACGTTGAAGCATTATGACATGATATCATATGTTGGGATATATATATTAATGTAATATCTTGGAGAAATTTATATAAACGCTCTATTATTATATATGTGAGATGCTACTATGAAGTAGCATAGTATTGGTGAATATTTGCCCACGGAGTGTGGTGTAGTGCAATAATATATTGGCACGTGAAAGTATGAAAATGGTTATGAGATATATTGAGATATTTCTATATATTGTGGCTTAGTGCAATAAGGCAATTGACCAAGACGGATATAGTGGATTTATTATGAGTCATTAATGTATGACACTTGAATAAATTACATAACGAAAATCCTAGAACCTAGCTACCACAACTCATGTGATTGGCCCTTCTAGCGTTTGCTTAATCCGAATGGCCTTCGGCGACCCCTTCCGTTTGTTAATCTGAATGGCCTTCGGGCGTAAGTAATGTGATTGGCCCCCGGCGTTTCAAGAAAGTCGAATGGCCCTCCGGCGTGGCCGAATAGTGGCTTGATTATTCCGTTCATAAAATAGAACGATGATGCGCAATATTTTATGCCGAATAGTGGCGGTGATTACATAGATTTGGCTTCCGCGTGAGGATTTACCTGGTGTCAAAAGCATCCCGCCAGTGGTAGTTACGCACGCCTGAGTGGCTCATTATGTAAGGGGAGGCATGTGGATGTACATGTTCAGCGTTGGGTAGCGATTGTGGTAGCCGGGAAACTAGGTAAGACATAGATATGACGGATTTTAGGGACACACAAAGAAAGTCTAAACTAATATAATTATGGTAATATGTTGGTAAATGATATATCTCTAGATAGATGATTGTATATGTTTGGATGGTTAGTAGTTTAGTTAGAACCTAAAAAGCCTTGTGGAGGAACTAAATGTCTTTTTATTATGCGCATGGTATGTGGTATTAGTTGTTGGAAGTTAAAACCTCGAGGAGGAACTACCTGCCTTTAATTATTATACTTAAGGATGTTGTATTAGTTGGTGAAAGTTAAAGCTTCCTCGGTGGAGGAACTAACTCGCCATTATGGTTTAAGTATATATTTGGTATAAGTATATGTTGTATTTTAGGGCTACTCACACCAAGATTTTTATAATGTCGACCGATTTGCATGTTTGCTTATCGGGTGTGTTCATTCAATGAACATAGTTGATAAGTTTTGACAGGTTTAGTGATGAAGAAGATTGATTGCTGCTTGTGGTTTGCGTTAGCATTGCATCTCAGGATGTGTTTTGTTTTCCCTTAAGGTGATATAGGTTTTTCAGTTGAGGCAATATTATTTGTATTTTCATTTGTAATTTTAATTAAAGAGTTGTTGAAAGGAGATTTGTAAGTAATCAGTATTTGAGAATTTTTGAAATGAATAGGACTTTGTATAATAGAAATTTTTATTGGTTTTTAATTATCCGCATATTTAAACTGTTTATGGGTTTTTGGAAGTGGAGAGTGCGTCACACCTCGGAGATCGAAGAGTCGGGGACAAATAATGTTTTTCCGAATTCTGTCGAAATTCGGGGTGTGACAATTATGATCCAAGATTTCGAGAATCCTTGTTTCATTCCAGATGTTAGGAATGGCGGGGTGCTAAAAGGGTTCTAAAATTATTTTATTATTTGTAAGATGTATGTGTTTTACTATTGCGCCAAAGAGTGCCAATAAAGAAGATTGTTTAAGACATTATTTTGTAAGCATACTTGTAAGCAAAATTGAGGCCTTAGAAGTGTTTTCGACACTATATGAATGATATGTGACATTCTTTAACAATACGCCCCACTTGAAAAACATATATCTAAATGGTTTTCCAATTTATTGACTTTGTCATGAGAAATTGGAAATTTGAATTAATCAATTCAAAATTGGAAATTTGTTGAAGCATTACTCAAAAGACATCAAATGTGGTGTTTTGCTCTAGGAGAGATGCATAAATTTTAAGGAAATCCTCATAGCAAACGTGCATAACAAGGTCCACTATGGAATTATAATTCATAGTGTTGGACAAGGCTAGAGAAGAAGAAGCTGAGTGACTTCGAAATTTCTTAGAAGATATTCCAAACTAGGCTAAACCTGTGCTAGCAGTGTGTATACACTATGACAGCCAATCTGCTATTGGTAGAACTCAGAGTAGCATGTATAACGGAAAGTCTGGACACATACGTCGTAGACATAACACCGTTAGACAATTGCTCTCAAATGGAGTTATCTCAATCGACTATGTAAGGTCAAAAGATAACATTGCAGATCCGCTTACAAAAGGTTTAACAAGAGAGCAAGTGGAAAGATTATCAAGGGGAATGAGCTTAAAGCCTTTGAGATAATCAACCAAGAGTCCTCATAATGGAAAAACCAACCTAGTTGACTGGAGATCCCAATATATAGGTTCAATAGGCCAACTGAATTATGTATGTGACTCAGTTAGTACTGGAGAGTAATATTATACTCTAACCCATTCCTATATAAGATAGTACATATCTGTTGCGAGACCCAGGATAAGTCAAGCTTTTAATAATTTACTATATCTTGGAAAATTATGTTATTCAAGTGGAGTATTGCAGGATACTCTTTATAGAAATCACCTATGTTAGTGTGAAGTGGGGTCGCTTCTATGAGAATTTTAAATGCAAATATCTCAAAAGCACTATCTGAAACCAAGAAGTGTTCAATGCCAAAATGAATACAAACGTGAGAACCAACATTATTCGAGAAGGTATTGCGTGAAGATGATTGTTTAGGTTTATACAAATGGCTGACAGTTCAAGGACATTAATTGAAGTCTATTGATCATCCAATTAAATTCGATCGTCTTTCACTAAGGCAAGTTCAAGGCCTCCCATGCTATTTGACCTGATGCGGTATCTTTTCATTTGTAAAAGAACAGAAATCCGATGTTTATGATAGAAGAAGCCAAATTTTCATTCATGTGGGGGATTGTTAGAAAAATGGATTTGCACAAATCCATTGAGATATGAATGAGTAATTTGTCTCCCAAGTTATCCCACATTGAGATGAAATGGGTTTCTCTTGAAACAGTACGTAAAGTGAGAAAAAACCATTTTCGAAATGGTGCACTGGTTCGAAACAATGCATTATGCTGAAAAGGTGTGACCTTTCGAAATAGGCACTGGTTCGAAACAATGCTTTATGCCGAAATGGTGTGTCCTTTTGAAACAAGTGACTTTTCAAAGAGTTGTTTACTTTTTCCCAAGAGTCACTGTGTTGTTTCGAAAAGGCACCACTCACCTATAAATAGTGGATGAATTTGGAGAGAAAGACACACCAGATCACACAGAGTTCTGATCTTTCTCTTCTCTCTCTATTCTTAGTCAAATACTATGTTGTGTTCGCTGAGTCTATATAATTGAAGTGCTAACTTTCTATAGAAGGAAATCCGTTCTATCTTGGAAGACAGTTTTCCATCAACCTTCAAGCACCGTGAGGGGAAAATCTGTCTTAATGACATAGTGATCATCACTAGGCTCGGATTTAATCATTGGTAAATTAAGTTCATTCGTTGAACTAAAAGGTTTGTTTGTTTGTTGAAATTAAAGGTTTGTTCATGATATATTTGTTATATAAATTTGATTTCTTGTTTACTTAACAATAAGTATATTTTTAGAATAAGTTTCCTACAGTTGTTTAGTATCACATGCAAGCGGTATGGTTAGGTCGTTTGGGGTTTTTATGGGCCGACATGTGGGAGTCGTTTGGACTAAAATAATTGAGAAGTTCTAAACCAAGGAAATTCCTGATTAACCAATGATTAGCCCGGTTAACCAATAAAATTGATTACATAAACACCAATTACACTTTTCTTATACATAAACACCGAACACTTTTCTTATAATACAAATCATTAATCGATCATAATTGTATAATAATTTATTTAAATAATGATCAGCTGCAAAATTGAATTAGTAATGATCAATTATCAACACATTCCAATTGAATTAGCAAAATTGAAATCCGATTTAAAAAATTGGGTTAGGAACAACACAATTACATGCACTCTACACTTTTTAACCAAGTTAAAACTGTTATGACATAGTATCTATATAACCAAGTTAAAACATGTAATCAAACATGCCAAAATCTAAAATAATAATTTATTTTATATCTAAATTTGTTATTTTTCATTTTTTTTCAATTATGAATCATAAACTAGTTTGGGGTTTGGGGTTTGGGGTTTAGGGTTTAGGGTTTATAAATTTCGTACCAACATATTTCACTTAATTATTCGAAATAATAATTTGTTTTATATCTAAACTTGTTTTTTTTTTTTCTTTTTTCAAATTGTGAATCATAAACTAGTTTTGGGGTTTGGGGTTTAGGGTTTTAGGATTTAGGGTTAAAGGTTTATAAATTTCGTACAAACATATTTCACTTAATTATATTATTCGAAATAATAATTTGTTTTATATCTAAACTTGTTATTTTCCATTTTCTTTTTCAAATTGTGAATTATAAACTAGTTTGGGGTTTGGGGTTTAAAATTTTCGTACTGACATATATTTTTTTTAATTTCAAACATATTTCACTCAATTATCCAAATCTAAAATAATAATTTGTTTTATATCTAAACTTGTTATTTTCCTTTTCAATTGTGAATAATAAACTAGTTTGGGGTTTAGGGTTTAGGGTTTACAAACATATTTCACTCAATTATTTGAAATATATCAAAATTTCAAATATCTCTACATAGAATATTCAAGTTTCTCATTTACTCTTTACTCTTTTTTTCATACTCAATCAAATATTCAAATTTCTCATTTACTCCTTACTATTTTCATACTCAATCAAAACCCAATCAAAATTCTAAATGGAACACGAAGATGAAAAAAAAACATTTGAAGTAATGATTGAGGTGTAACAACAAATTACAACAGAACATGTTTCTTGCAGCACTATACACCATTGCAAAAAGTGCCTTAGAGCGTTGCAAAAGTTCTTTTGCCACCCACCAAATGGCATCACAAAGGCGCTGCTAAAAAGTGGGTCACAAATATTCAAATGCAACGCCAAAAGTGGCATCGCAAAAGATCCTGATTTTTTGCCACGCCATTTGGCGCTGCTAATACACTATTGCCGTTGCTACTTCTCTTTTGGAAAATAAATCAATTGTAAAATTATTTCAAATTATTTGCAACGCATGGCGTTGCAATAGAGAGCTTGTACCGACGACAATGGCATTGCAATAGTTACCACTTTAGCTGCACTGCTGAGCGTCACAAAAGACAAACCTTTTGCTACATTGTTGGCGTTGCAAAAAGTATGAATATTTAGTTGCACATAAGGCATCGCAAAAAGTGTCCTAACATTTAGCAGCATTATAGGCGTAGCAAAAGGTGTCTCTATTGTATGCTTTCCTAGTGTACAATCAAAGTTTTTAGCCACACCAAAATTGTTGCTAACCATATAAAATCCTAATGAAAACACCTGCTTCATTGGCGATGCATTTAGCATGGTAAATGGTGTAATTCATGTAACTGTACAATCCAAACCAATACAATTTATACATAAAACAATATCCCCGTAACAATTCACCATAAATCGTAACAAAATATATTTCATTAACTAAAATCATTCATTACAAAAGATCTTAAAAAATCTACTTAATTATTTTTTGCGAAAATATCATCTCACATAGTCTTAACAACGATTATTTAGACAAATTGCTCTATAATATGACGATTTGAGTAGCATCCGCCAAAGTTTCTTCATCAATCAACTACTTTCAAGTTTCGACCAAATCTTGTATAATGAATAAAAAAAGTCACATAAGTATATTTAATTGAAACATTATTAATAAACCTAATACACACTCAAGTAATTAGCAATGCATGTGAAACTCTTTTCACCAACTCAAACCAATAATAGACAAGTTATATCTAAAGTGGACCACCCAATACCTACTTGTAGATTACAAGTATCATTTACTATTCATCTCATCATTATGCCTCGACAAATTCAATTGTTACAAGCAGGGGAAGTTAATAAAATCACATAAAGAGAGAGATATATACAAACAATCCACTTGATATTGATTATCAATACAGAAATATCAAAATACAATAGAAGTGAAGTTCTAGTTAGAGCTTAGCTATAATTTGATTTTGGTTGTGTGACAACAAGGAGAGGAAGGGTAATGTTCATTATAGTTCAAGGAGTTAATATTTAAGGGGAATAACCTTATGGAAGGATAAGTAACACTTTGAACCTTAGTCTTGAGTTGTCGAGGGAGTGCCAAAACTCTAGCTCTTTCTCATAATCAAACTTGAGAGTTAATATTCATTTTAGCTTCTTGATAAGCTACTAAAAATATCCTTCCAATAGCTTGTATTACTAACAACAATGTCCCCATTAAGCGTAGTTTATCCACGAAAATCCCAAAGGTAACCAAAAAGAATCTAAGACTACTTATCAATAGCTTACTTTACTATATAATATTTTTATTCCTTCCACGGTACCCTCATCATTCCACCAAAACCTAAACCATTTGAATACTAGCCTCAAAAGTGCATCATATCCAATTCAAAGAGCATCATCAATAGAGTAATAACAAAAAAAATCAGATATCTATATTTTTACTTGTTAAAGTTCTCAAGCTATGTACCATTGATAACCGACTCTCAACTGTAGCATCCAAGCCTCCATCCTAGCATGACGGGCCTCCATCTCCTCCATTGTAGTTCTTAGTTCTTCATACATCTTTCAGCTTCGTCCACCCTTCCTCTTTTGCACTTCCTCCTCTGAATGAATGGATTTAATCCTTTTAGCTGATGGTACAGTTCAAATTTGACGTACCTCCATTATATGTGGTAATAGACTCTACTGCATATCTTGTTCTTATCAGAGAATCTCTCTATTCCACCTCCTCTCTAACATGTTATGGAATACAATTACAAAACAGGGTCATAGTTATTTGAGTTCTAACTCACTACTGCTGCAATTTCAAAGTATAAATAGTCACCTATAGGCACAGGGACATGATGAAGTCTACATGAAAATGTATATGAATGTGGTTCAATACCAACTCTTTGATAGCATCTAACATTAACCAGAACTAACAATGATCACCGACTCTCATATTATTTGGAAGCATAGAAACATACCTTACGGGAATTGTAAAGAGATTTTTCACACCGTTCTGTCCCAGCTCAACAAGAACCTCATCAATATAAGGCTTCAACCATTGTACACGACCAACTCGACTCTGAAAAACATAAGCCCTTGGTATATAAGTTACTAGATTATACAATTGAAATAGAAATTAAAAGGTTCCACAGTATATTACTCATAAACCATAACAAGTTAATTGCCTAGTTAGCTTAGAAGAGTAGATTATAACATTTAGATCTGAGTAAAAGCACTAGGATCCTGTATTTTACAACAAATCTATAATTTAGAAAACTTACTTCTCGATAATTGATAAAAGAACTACTACTAAGAGGATAGTTTTTCCATTCACAAATTTGAAGAAGCTTGCATTGTATGTTATTTACATAAGTTACTAAAGTCTGCAAAGAGACATAATGTTTTTTTTAGACGTATGACGCTAAAAAACCATTTAATTGAACCTTTTCTCACTCGTATATAAAAACAGAGAATATATCTCTTCGACAAACTTAACAGTATATGGTTAGGACTAAAATATGCCACTAAACAATACATTACAAGGTGGCATTCAACTAAGGATTACAAAATTGTATTCAACCTACTTCTACGGCCCCGTAAAATCTATATACATGATAAAAAGTTTGACAACCAGCCAAAACCAGAGAAAGATAACGACAACTCGGTCTTCATACACAAGTCATTTCACTAAGCACTCACATTACAGAAACCAATAAGCACCTACTTCACTTTTTCAATTTAATCAACGAAAAATGGAAACCAGTACCAAGTCAAATCACTTCAGTTACAAGAAAGGGCAACATAATGTCCAAAATTACACCCCAAACAAGACTCATGAAAGTGAAAAGAAACAAAGGTATATCACTTCCCCTCTCTAAATACTAAAGTCACAAAGATGCCTAGGCACGCTAGTGCAACCAGAGTGCAACCCTAACACCTCACCTTGATTTCTATGCCTTAGGTAACATGACAGAGAACTCGCACAACCAAACCTGCTATTACTTTGAGATAAACTTCCCAACTAGAACATGTGCATCATCATAGTTATTTAAAAAGAAATCAATGTCTTAAACTACAACACAGAAAGGGGACATAATTAACTAGGCAAGGTGAGTTTCAGTAACTCTAGCATATTAAACCAAGTGAAATACATCTATGGTTCACCCCAAGCTACTCAATGCATTCACATATTACATACTAAAATGTAAACCTCTAAACACTTATAATAATGAAATCATTACTAAGAAGTTCATTAAAACCTGAAGCACTGCGGGGATTATGTACATAAACAATGGCGAGAACCTTAATTTCTATAGATAAATACAAAAAAAGGTAAATAATTTATGACTAGAGGGTAAAAGAGGATGGAGCATGAAATAGAATAAATCATTACAAAAGATTTGAGCTTTGATAACGAAAACTTCAAACTTCAATTCGTTTAAAGATTGGAACTTTAATTTCAAAATTCAAAACCGAAAATTGGAACTTGCAGTATATAAGAGAGGAGATTTTCTCAATTTGAAGGACGTCCGGTCGATAATCAGTAACCAAAGAAGCTTTGATGTTGCCGATTCACCAGATTTAAGCCAAAACAAGCCCAATGGTCTAAGAATGGATGAAATCAGTAAGAAAAAAAAATTATAATGAAAAAGGGGCTTGCAACAATTTGAAGATGAAGATATTAACTTAAAAATCGAGCCTTACATATTTCGTAATATGGCTCAATCTCGTCAGTCGATGAACAATGATTTTCTTTTTGAGTAGTGGTAGTTTATGTTTTTTGGGTTCCCAAATTTTTAGCGGCAGGGTGTTTTAGTGGATCGCGAAAACTATTTCCAGTGAAAACAATCCCGTCCAATATTAAACCCTTATGTGATACGAATGGGTGCTGCAATTACTATGGTCCAAAAAAAAAAATGGGACAAAAAAGAAATTGTAATACAAAACATATTAAAGACGCCATGGGTGTTGCAAAAGCCAAAATACTTTTTGGAACCACTGTGGTGTAGCTAGTGCTAAAAAATTTAAGTAAAAATTAAATTCCACGAAAACAAAAATTTCAAAAGAAAGCTTTTGCGACTCAGTTAGCGTGACACGGTTAAATCCCAATAAGGTGGTATTAATAAGACGAAAATATTTTGGCAACACCATTAGGCGTTGCAAATGGTATGTTTTACCAACGAAAATTTGGCGTTGCAAAAGGGTGCGCTGCAACAGATACCTTCTGTTGTAGTGAAATTAGATAAGGAGAAAATAGAAGAAATATTGAAGGTGAAGAACAACCAATATAAAGTGAAGAAGTGGCAAAAAATATTGAAGGCGAAGGTGAAAAAGTTGAAGAAATAGAAGATGCAACTAGTCGAGCAAATGAGATGCCAAGAAATCATCAACGACAAAGACAACCAAACATAAATAATGAGGTAACACTTGATTGGAATGAATACAAAACAGTTGATTGATTAAATGAATGAATGAATCTACAATAGAGCATTAATTAGAATGAATGCAAAACACTTGATTGATTGAATGAATGAATGAATGCAAAACACTTGAATGAATGAATCAACAACATTTAGAACCCGATCGAGCCCAAACGACACCTCTGGGTCGTTTGGGGACTCTAGCAACCAACATGGCTGGGTCGTTTGGACCCTCTATGGAGCTATATGACTGGGTCGTTGAAGGACATGCATTTGCTACTCGTCTGACCGTTCCAGAGTTCAAGTACTTGTCAGAGATGAGTAAGTGTGGAATAAAGCCTAAACAAATTTTGGATTCCGTCAAGAATAAGTATCATGAAAACATATCTAGTATATCCCAATTTTACACTGTAAGGCAGAAGGTGAGAATACTGGATATGAACGGTCTCACACAATTGTAGAGATTGTGTGAGTTGTTAGCAAAAGAACATTATTTTGAGGAGTTGAAAGAGGATGAGAATACGGAGGAGATAAGGGGTTGTTATGGGCCCATCCAGAAGGTGTTAAGTTGGCTCGAACTTTTCCAACAGTTTTCATGTTAGATGCTACCTACAAAACTAATAGGTATCGGTGGCCTTTCGTACAGTTTGTTGGGATGAGTTCAATGTGGAAGCCTTTCACCGTGTGTCAGGTGCTGCTTCAGTCTGAAACAACAGTTGACTATAAGTGGGCCCTGCGTTAGTTTAGTGGCTTGTTTTGTGATATAAACCCATCCGTGATCATGTCCGATAGGGACTTGGCCCTGATGAGTGCCATTGATAAAGTTTTCCTATCGCACACAAGCATCTATGTAGATGACATATCGCTACGTGCATCCTTTCAAAATGTTACAATATTTTTCCAACCACAGAACTTGTAGAGAAGGCCCAGTTCTCATGGAACACTATAGTCAAATCGAAGACATATGTTATTTTCCAGTGTAGATGGGATGCTTTGAAAAAATATTACAGGGTTGAGTACTCCAATTTTGTTAGTTATTTGCAAGAGACTTGGTTTCCTCACAGAGATTGATTCGTATATTGTTAGACTGACCAACACATTCGCTTTGGGAGTACAACAACCAATAGAGTTGAAGGGTCTCATGCTCAGGTGAAGCGTGTACTAGAAAATACAAACTGTCATAATTTTTTGAGTATGTTTAACTTAATCCATTCGATTCTAGAGATCCAGATGTCTGAGATTAGAGCTACCTTTGAGAGGAATATGATTATAACTCAGCACTACCACCAGATTCCTTTGCTTCGTGAACTCAGAGGCCTTGTCTCACACAAATATTTGGATTTGCTATTTGAAGAAATAGATACCCGCGTAAAATGTGTTAAAGATGGAGAGATTAGGTGTTGGTGCTATTTGCGCACAAGCCATGAATTTTCATGTGCTCATGAATTAATTGAGTTTGAAGAGCAAGAGCAATCTATCCCTTTGACTACTATTGACCTCTTTTGGAAAACATTGTCTGCTTCTCCCAATGTGTCAGTGGGTGTTGGTTTCGATGTTACACCTTCGATTAACTTGTTCATGAAAAAGTTTGCAATGGTTTCTGAAGAAGAGCAGAGGGTTATGATTAGGAAGCTTATGGAGATTGTCGTACCAGAAAGTACATGGCTAGTATTGCCTCGTGAGAAAGCAAAAACCAAAGGTCAACCAAAAGGTAGCTACAAGAGAAAGCTTCCAATTGGAGATGAGAACTTTTCAAGGCGAGATCCATCTCATTTTGAACATTCTTAACGTGACCATAAGGTGTGGGTTTCGTCACAACAAAACACTACGCCTACCCAAAACACCCACACCACACCAAGAAATAAGCCTTCTCCAAAAACACCAACCCAAAACACCCACACCACACCAAGAAAGAAACCTTCTCCAAAAAGAACCACCCAAAACACCCACACCACACAAAGAAAGAAGCATTCTCTAAAAACACAAAAAATAACCATACCAAGAAATAAGGCTTCTCCAAAAACAACAACACCACGAAATGTGAAAGATGGGGTAGACTTTGGAAATACTAGGGGTCCTAAGGATTACAGGTTGGATATTCCTGAAGAAATGCACAAATACATTGTTAGAGTCAATGACCCTATTGGCGATGGCAACTGATGTTATAGAGCTTTATGCATTGCATTCGGAAGAAGTCAAGAAGATTAGTCGCAGATGAGAAATGACTTGTACCAAGATCTTATTGACCACCTTCCCCTTTATTATACTTTGTACAGTCAAAATGAGGTTGTTTATGTGAAGAAAACAATCCCACATGAAGAAGATTACACACCCTTAAATAAGTGGATGAGTATGTCCTTTGTTGGATACCTATTTGCTTCAAAATTTAATGTTGTCCTCCTGCATTTAGGAAGTCGTCAGTGCTTCCTTATAATGCCGTTGAGAACCCAAGCAAATTTTGAGAGAATGAAAAAAGTGTTGGGTAGTGCACATGTTGGTGGAAATCATTTTGTCAATGTTGAACTTGTTAAAGATTGTCTGGTTCCTCCAGTAATTTGCCAATGGCTTAGAGCTCGATATGATATTGCTGAAAATTGGAATTTGGCATTTACAGAAAGACAATTACAATTTATGATATTGAATATTCCTAATCTAATATGGGAAGACGAGCTCGTTGAAGACCCAACAGTACATATTATCGACTAAGTTGTTCGTATGTTGTCGATATGATATTTTGATGTAATTTGTAAATTCATTTTGACATGTTATTTTGATGTAATTTGGAACAAGTGTAATTTGATTTGATTTTTATGTTATTTGGAAATAATATATGTTTGGGCTTTTATTTGATTTGATTTGAAAATTGAGTGATCGACTAAGTTGATTCGGACGGCAATCGAGTGATCTACTAAGTTGTACAATGTTGTCAATATGATATTTTGATGTAATTTAGAATAAGTGTAATTTGATTTGATTTGATTTTACCCCAAATGACATGGTGAAGTCGTTTGACCTTTGAACTAAATGATCTGACATGGTCGTTTGGCCTTTGAACCAAATAGTCTGAGTTGGTCGTTTGAGACAGAGTTCTCTATTTTTTCATGAAATGATCTGAGTTGGTCGTTTGACCTTTGAACCAAACGATCTGAACTGGAAGTTTGACCTTTGAACCAAATGGTTTGAGATGGTCGTTTGAGATAGAGTTCTCTTTTTTCATGAAACGATCTGAGTTGGTCGTTTGGGAATTCAAAGGAACGATGTGCGTGGCTGAGTCGTTTGAGCATTCAAGGGGACGGCATGGCTGGGTCGTTTGGACAAAAAAAAAAATTGAATTTCATTTTGTTTTTACAACACTTTCATATCCAAAAAATAAACAAATTCCATTTTCAAAACATCAAATTCATATACACTTTCAAATTTATTACAAAACATCAAATTCCACTTCAAACCATCAAATTGGATTCCAACACATCAAATTCATTTCCACATCAAATTTAAATCGAATATATCAAATTCCACTTCAAAATATATCAAATTCAAAAATACATAAATTACATCAAAATTGGAAGCCGCATTCAAAAATCAATTATGATAATTGTACCGCCCACCACTGTACTTGCACCTAGTCAAGTTGTACACCTCATCGAACGAGGACCTTGCTTCTTCGGGAATATTATTCCCAGCCAATTGCAGATCTCTCTCTATCATGCGACTAGTTTCATTGATGACGTCGTTCTGTCAAAAAAAGGGAAATCAAGATAAGTTACCAATCAAATGCAAAAAATCACAATTAGAGAAACTCAATTAAAAATCACAATACTCACAATTGGTGTACAGTTGGGAAGTGTCTCTAGAAAGATATGAATAGGAGGATGTAGGAACCGTTATTCAGAATGACTATTTCTACAAACCGCGAACACCATGAGCAATGAAATTAATGGATGTCCACGATTTGTGATTGGAGAACATACCTTTTCAGATCCGGTTTTGATAACTCTGAGAATCCAAGCTTTATGAATCTGAAATCAACCTCTTGATCTTCTGTTGTATTCCTTTAGAATAAATTAGACGTTGTGTGGACAACGATCTACCAACCCCCTTCTTTCTCTCAAGATCATAAACGAATTCAAATCTACTTTTCTTGCCTCTTTTCTAATCCAATAAATAGTGAATTTCAGCCAGAAAGAAAGAGTATTCTATTTATAGGCTACAACAGGGACCATGAGGAGAAATTAGGGTTGGGCCTCCTGACGGGCTTGGGCTTCCCATGTTCGCCCCGAACACACGACCCTAAGTCCGTCAACAAATGGCTTATTCCACTAAAGGCCATTGTTGCACTACCGCTCTAATCCCAAATTACGTGTTAGCGTTTATGGGCTCCATATTATATGGTCGTTGATCTCCCCGTGTTTAAGATATTGAATGTCCGTTTATTAAGTCAAGTTATTGACAACTACATTAATCAACTTCTTATGTCCTTGAGTAGTACCGCTCAACCTCATTGTCATGTCGGAATAAATCCACCTACGTGGTTTACATGACAATCTTTTGAGCTCCTCAAGGGGAATCATCAACCCGACTTCTTGGGGACACGGATTTCTTTTATAATCAACAACACACCTTACATACAATGTCATTATCCAATCCATCGAGTTTGTTGATTCACAAATGAATCTCACTCATTGATGATTTAAAGCAATGTACAATGCATGCAAGTGCCCGTTATTATATCCGGATTAGGAGGACAAACATCCATAATAATAGAGGCGTTTGTTCTCTTATATATTCAGTATAAGGAGAAACAACCTCACTTGGTCCCTGCTTCATACACACACAAAGTGTACTAGTATAATCTTATAGTCAAAATAGACTAATACCATATTATACTACAATTGTACTAATGGTTTGTCCAAATCCATCTAGGTTGTGAACGATTACTTATACTTTATAAGGCACTGATGATATGATCTTCTGTGTGTTCACACCATATCATCTACAACATAAAGTATTAGACACATGCATATAACTAATAACATATATAATATGCATAACATTTGCCCATATGATTCTCATTTAAAATATAAAGAATTAGAGTTAATACAAAAGTAATGCTTTAGTATATAACCCTATCAGAGGACGCTCAGGGTTTACCAATCAAATGTGAGAATTCCTCACATACCAAATCATGTAGTTTGGATGACACTCCCATGGATAAGACGAGATAGGTCCTTGATTGCAGGGTTGGATCATGTGATTCTGCTATGACTCGCAATAAGTTGGCCCAATATTGGTCCATCTCACCTCATACCCGCGTCCTGCTACAGTTCTTGTCGTCCAATTTGGTGTTGGAGGAGATAGCGGGTATAAGCTGCACGTGACCCAATTGATGCACAACCTTTGCGGCGGTAAAACTCGACAATGTTGAAAAAATATATCAATCCCTCAAAAAATGCAATGTCATCGATCGAGCTTGTAGCTCTGACATTATTGTAAGGGATGTCAATCAACCTGAAACAAAATCAAATGTGTCATATTAACAACTCCAATGATCAATTACTAAAAAAAATAATATAAACAAACTTAAATAGTTAAACTTAAATACTTACATTGAAACAATTCATATTCATCAAGTATCGCTCGATAATATTGCAATGCATGTTTTGTATCGTCATAGTGCATAGCGACTATTGTATGTCTATGAGAACACACCTTAGACAAGTTATAGTCTATGTTTGGGATTTGTCTGAATACCGGGAAGTACTCATAGATCCACGCCTAGATATATATATACACATAAATAGTTAACATATTGATAGAGTAATAAAATTAACATTACAAATAATCTCTAAAATACTAAAATTTTAGCTGTAAAAGAGTCATATAGCCTGTAACCCCTTTCACCTTCGCACATGTAGAAGCCCCAAGACCTCTATACAAAAACGCCAAAATTGTTGCACCCCATTATACTCTCCTATCTCATTGAATTTCAATAATTACCTCCTATAACATAGAGGCACTCTAGTCCCAGATTTGTCAGTAAAAATGGCACATCCAAAGAAAAATAGGATAAAAGCTCTGACAGCCCGTTGGACTTCCTGCAAACTCGAGACCTTCTCCACCACCTTCCTAGCAGTGTTATATATGGGCTTATCATGAACCTTGTTAGCAAAATGCTTCCGAAGGAATTATAGCCTTACTTTTGAAATGAACTTGCTAGCTTCTATCTCCGTCTTAATAAAAAAAATGGGGAAACCTAGAGCAGCGGTGTAGGAGATTTACCGATTGTTGTAAGTTCAACTCGCTATCCCCTTGCACCGCTTTTTCTTTAACTGTGACTCCACAGATTTGCACAACATCGTCCAAAGTCACAGTCATCTCCCCAAATGGCATATGGAAGGTGTTGGTCTCCAGATGCCACCTCTCCACAAATGCAGACCAATGGTGGATCCATATGCTCGTAATAACTTAATAGGAGATCATACAACCTAGTCCTTCTCAACTTGTGCTCAAATCTCGGAGACTTTCTAAATTCGTTCATGAAATCCCATTAGCACAACTTCTCTAAGTGCGAAACACACTTCAACTCTCCGCGATCCTTTTGAAACAACCAAGCACGCATTAGACTCAATGAGCATAAACAAAATATTTTGTAAAAGAAAATCAAAGTACTAAAGAAAATCAAAATATTACCCTCTTCTCCCAAACATCACGAGCGATATGCACCGCATAGTCATACAACAGCTGTGACTCATACGGGCCACCCCCATACTCACCTCTTTTGAACTCCAAATCATCATTGGATTTTCTCACAAAATCCAATACTAGAGGTGTTTCTTCTACTGGTGGTACGACTTCTACCACATTTTTTCCACATCATCATCCTGCTCCTCCTCCTCCTCCTCTTCCTCATCCCCATTGTCATCCTCTTCATCACCCTCCTCATCACTCTCCTTTTCCCCCTCCTCACCCTCCTCTTCCACTATACTCTTCTCACGATCCATATTTACATCTAAATCTATATTGTTATCGCTATCTACACTATCTTCACTCGAAACTTCAGGAACCTCGAACTTTTTTTCTTTGTGGTCCCCTCTACGCACTGATGCCGTTGTGCCTTCTCCCCTTCTTCTCTTTCTTTCAGGCGCGTCACCACTAGAGGAACCGCCACCAAACAACTTCTGCATACCCTTGAATGTAGTTTTCACTACATTCTTCACATTATTTGATCGAGGACCCATTGCTACAAAGAAAAATAAAACAAGTATATATTAGTAACTATAATAAGTTTAATCAAATCTAAATCATAATCATATTCTGATTTTTAACACTACTATTACAGTTCAAAACTTCTAAAAATTCAAACAAGAATTACTTCAAGAATGAAACAAATACCATAATTGGTATACCACTAAGATTATTAAAAGAAAAATCAAACACCATTAAATTCAAACAATTTCCAATAGATAATGCAATGGAACTAGATAAATTGCTATGTTCAATACAAATGAACCTAGTCTTAAAACAATGCTTCAACAATACACCAGGTATAATTCCATAAAACTCATTTCTCGACAAATCAAGTAATCGAAGATTCTAAAACTAAACAACAAACTCTGGTATTAAACCAGACATTGCATTACTACTCAAATTAAGTTTCCATATATTCACCATTTCAGCATATTTGACAAGGTACATTGCCTGTAAATCGGCAAAAGTATACAGGATACAATTCTTTATACATTTCTAGCTAAATTACAATGCTTTATACATTTCGAGCTAAATTACAATTCTTTCGACATTACAAGTGCCACAAAATACAAACACTCTAAAACGGATAATGGAAATACACAAACACTCAAACACTACAAACACTCAACTCTATTTCTAACTCTAAATCTTGTATTGGCTCATACAAAGAATGTTCAAGAATATTAAAAAAATAAAATAAAATAAAAATCAAACGACCTCTCTATGTCTTTTTGGCCATTTCCAAAACGACTTCCTTGAGTCGTTTGGGGCATCTTCAAAATGACCTCAGTGGGTCGTTTAATATTTTTCAAACAATACTTCGTTTTGGAGTTCAAACAACTTGCATTGTATAATAATCAACAATAGAAACCACAAATTATTCAACAATAACAACCATACTTATTATTCAACAATAGAAACTACAAATTGAGAAACTAGAGTTGAATTAAAAAAAAAAAAATTAAACAAAATGCACTCACAAAAATTGATATTCGAAACTGAAGAAATCCTTGTTTGCACCAACGAAACTATCCTTGTCTGCACTCCACAACAACCCAATTGAATCAACAAAGTCAAAATCTCCAAACTCCAACACCAACTCTCAAACTCAACTCCACAATGTCGCCCAAACTCAATGTCTACAATGAGTGTTAACAATGGCGGTTAGAATGCACAAAATCAAGTTTTAATTTTGGTTTGTTTTTTTGGTTTTGGGTTTTTTGTTAGACTCGCGAGAGAGATGACCGGTTAGGAAAGGTTGAGTAACCGGTATGCGTTGAGGGTGTAGGGGGTGTATTGGGCTTGCTTTGGACTTCGCTGCTTGGGCTTGGGTTGGAGGTTGCCCAATCCAATTCATGTGGTGCCCAATACAGATAGGGCTAGCAATGGGTTGGATCGGTTCGGATATATGCAAATCCAAAACCGATCCACTTTTCAACGATACAGACCTAGAACCCAACCCGCCCCGAATGGATATTTGAGTTAGAGAACCATAACTGAACCAAAAACTTTTTTTTTGATTCCAAATCCGATCCGTTCCGAACCAATAAGCTCAATTTCAACCCGGGAACCGAAGTTTTTATAATTGGATCATAATTTTCGTTATATAAATATTAAATATTTTTTTTTGCTAAACACTAAAACAAGATACACAAATCTAAAAGACATAATGAATGATTTGAAATCCAAATTTGTAAGGGAGGATTTTCCTTTAGATAGAAACCATTTTTTATTATGTAAAAAAATATCGTAATATTACATATGTATTTTGCATATCTTATTTTGGAACGTTAAATATTGCAATGTTGCATAAGGTAATAGAAATATATGGTAGAGGAAAATTAGGAAGAATAAGACTAAAAATTTTAATCGGATCAGGCCCATAATGGTTCGGTACATACTTAATCTGAAACCAATCCAATATGCTAACTACCTGTCCCAGACCCGCTTTTATTGGTTCGGACTGGATCAGGCATCGGTTCTTTTCCGACCCATTGCCAGCCCTAAATACAGGACTATAATCTATTCGGGGCAGTGGAACATTGTCAATTGTAATGGCTTGCATATTGTTTGTTTTGGGCCAGATTTCGATGTATATGTTGGGATTCAAGTCCAACCCAGTTCATTGATAGTCCACAACACACAAGCCTTTTCCGCCATCTGAAAACTCTCCGCCATCAGTCTCAGACGGCAAAAGGTTCATAATCACTCCACTACACCGAACTTATTAACACTCTCTCCCCATCTTTTTTTTTAAAAAAAAAAATGGGCCACAGCAAACCCAGGCGACAAAGAGGCCACAACTACCACGAATCTTCTCACCATCGAGGCCAGTCCAGTAAATTTCGCGAGCCTTCACGGTATATTCATCTTTTTCTTTTTCCTTAGTTTATTTTGCCTTAAGCTTAAATTGATATTTGCACTCATTGCAGCGAAGACCAAAACGAAAACGGAGACTCTCTCCCAACTGCCCAAGGTATATATATATATGCTTAAATTTTGTGAACCGTAATAATTGAAACTCTCTCACAAATTTACTTTTGTTTTTTTTTTTTTAATTTGGTAGATGAAGCAAATGAAGAGGGGCCATTGGTTCCAAATATTCAGCTTGCCATGTGGGTATGCTCACTTCACAACAATTGACATAACATTGTCACATATTATATATTATTAGAAACAGAAACTTTGTCCACTAAATTTGTATTTCATTATAACTGTATGAATAGACTTCTTATAGATGATTGTTAATACACTGTGCACATCTTCTACATAGATTTAAACTACGATTGATTTTATATCAAAACTCTTAACTAATGTTCTTGTATGGTTCAGGATTTTGGCCAATGTGATGCTAAAAAATGCACGGGACGCAAGCTTTCAAGGTTTGGCCTGTTGAAGGAAAGTATTCAATTTATAGCTATATGCCAGTGTTTATGTTGTCTTGGTGCATTCTATTTTAATTGTCTTACTCAGTATTCTAATTACGTGTTTTAAATTCATCTTCCTCTCATCTTATTCTTGTGCAGCAACAGCAAAACAACTTTTTGCATATTTTTGTCTAGAGAGTAATCCACACGATGTATCTAATAATGGAATTTTGAAAGTGTAGATGTGATTGATTTACAATTGTTAGTAAATTAAGAAATAGAAGTGATACAATCATGGTGGAGACTGTATCATCAAATAATCTCAGACTGGGAGAAGCACGGCTTGAGTCTCCCATAGTTCAGATTGTTGAAAAACTTAATTGCTTTTATTTTCCTCCCAAGTTCAAGCTAACTTCTGCAAACATTCAACACCTTTTGCAACTTTCCTATCACATAGTTACTTGATCTATACATTCATTTTTTCATCTGTTACTGTTACTGATCCTGGGAACTGGATTTTCTTGGACATGCAGGAACTGCGCGTAACAAGTGGTTTCGGGGGAATTGTGCTAAGGTAAATCCAACTAATTTTTGAAATCTCGTTTGTTAACTCGGTGTTACAGTCTGTTCTGTTCTGTAGTTACTGGAGAAAACATTTTTAGAATCTATCTATCTTATACTTGATTTAACTAAACTAGTGTACATCATCTCGAAGGTTTCTGTATTATAAGTGCTTAATGTGTTCATCTTTTTATTTGCAATTAGTTTATACCTGTGTCCTCTATAACGGAAATGCATAGGAGATGCCTTGGAACTTTAATCTCTAGGAGCCTCTTGTCAGAAGTACTGCTTGTGCACCGAAAATTGTTCTGGCACTTTGGATTCAATCCTTCTCCAGACTATGGCTCATTAACTTTGGATATCCAATCCCCAAGGAACCACAATTATCCAGATTCTGTTGCTAGGACTTTTTTCACATCAAGTACCATAGTAAAAGAGTCTTACCTTGTCATCTAAGACACAGAGGTGACATAGCAAATTTGTGACATTACCAAATTTGGTTGTGAAGGTACAAATAGGTGAAACGACAATCTGTGCCTAGATGGTGTCCCTATTTTAGAGAGGGATGAAGGGAAATGGAAAACTTTTAAGTTTGATGAACAAGTTATTATAAGGATTATGAAATTAATTTCATTTTGCTACTTAGCATCAGTTTCCTGAAGTGAGTAAAAAACAATCTAATTTTCTTTATATATGTCAATTTAGTTTTTTTATTTATTTGTTTGTTTATTTATTTTAATAAGGTTTGACTATCATGTTAATCTGAAAATAATATTTTGCAAATACGTCATATGATATTCTTTTTTCGAGGCATATTAAGTGATTTTTAGAGTACTAGCAACACACAGACGAAAGGAGTGGCTACTGATGAAAGCAGAATTTATATTATTTGCCCAGGTAGAAGACTTGCGAAAATGGGATGTGTTTTAGATGTCAAACTTCGACATCAGTTATGCAACTGCTATGTTTTGATACCTATAATATTTTTGAAGCTGTACTTAGTTATTGTTCCATACATTGATTCCATGCTTTACTTAGCCCCCAATCATTTGAATCAGTCTGTTAGTTAAAGGTATACATATAGTCATATCGAGTTGTTTCTCCTACCCAGTCATAATTTTTACATACTGTCCTTCAAATGCATTGTAATTAGTGTTTCATGATTAATGTATCCAACTTTTGTTTATAATGCAAATCTAAAATGTTGGCAGTCCAGTTGGAACACAATGTGTCTCAAAGGAAGACCACCTGTTGATGAAGAGAAAAGGCTTGGCTGTAGTGGATTGTTCATGGGCACGTTTGAGTGATGTGCCATTTGTCAAGCTACGCTGTTCTGCTCCTCGTCTTTGTATAACCCAACCCCCCTCCCCCCTAATCATTTATTCAGATTTATTATATTTTCCATTTTACATGTCCAGTTTTACAAATTTGCAACACGACCAATACTGTGCGAGTGTTTATTTAACATGTATCATGTTTGTGCAAGATGTCATATGACACTTTGGTTCCATTTTTCTTGGTTGTATAGCCAATAATCCGTTCTTAGGGCCTTCTCCACTAAATTCTCCCATATAAAAGAATTCCTGTGACCATCTTAATTGAAAATCTTGATATCCGTCAACTAGCCTTTGAATGTTTGTGAATTTGGACCCTGAAGTATGATTTCTTACCGATGAACTAGTCTTTTGTAGAGAACAGTGCATGTTGATGATTTAGACTATATATAGTTGAAAGTGCAAGTACTTCTCTCGCCTTTGCTAGCTGTGAATTATAAATTATGACATAGCTGATAAAGTCTGTTGAATTGCAGTACCATGGTTGGTGGCAGCAAATCCTGTGAATTATGGTCGACCATGTCAGCTCTCTTGTGTGGAAGCTTTATCTGCAGCTTTATTTCTATGGTACCGAGTCTATTCGTTTTATAATTATACTTTTTGAAGGGATTCTGCTTTCTTGCTGTCATGAGTGCTATAGATCTTCATCATCTGTATTTTCCAATGAGATTCTGTCGAGAAATATAAACAGGTGGATATTCATAGAAAGTTAGAAGTTACTCTTTCTTGGTACTAGTGTGAAGCCCCTACAATTATATTCTTCGAATAAAACTGAGAGTGTTGTTTAGCTCATTGATCTTATAAACACCACCTCTCAATGAATTTCTAAGATGAGTAGTTGTTCGTAGCTGGTTAATTTTATTGAGATATCAGATATGCAAGCAGTATAAAATTGACTGTCCAGTAATAGTCATTGAAGTCGAGCAGAAGTAATTAAATATGAGCAAATCTGGATTTATTTGAAGCGAGAAATAGATAACAACACATACATCCAGTGACATGTAGACTGTAGGTTTACTTGCCCTTGACCTCTTTAGTAACAGAGATCTGTGTCTTTGCACATACAAAATGGTGAAACCTCACCAAGTACTATGCTTGTTGTTACGTTTGTAATGCTGCTAAGATTGTCGCTGTCTTTGCCTGAACCTTCATGTAAATTAGACTTTTTTTAAGTGGTTTAATTGACATAAAGAAAAACAACCTTGTAATGGATATGTGTTGCTGACTTGCTGTTATCTTATACCCTACTAAATATAAATAAAAACAAATGTATGTACTGTTTTAAACTTGTTTACTTCATGGTTGTCAATTGTTAGTCAGAGTTTGGCCAGTTCGCGGCACTGCTGATATCCTTCATTTGTGTTTTTACAGTGGGGAAGAGGAAACAGCAAATCTGTTACTGGGAAAATTTAAATGGGGCCATGCTTTCTTGTCTCTGAACAGGTAAGGTTGGAGTTATTAGTAGCAAACAGCAATAACAATCGATAAGAATCCTGATTGTACAGTTGGAAATGATGATTTATGAATATCCGGCTTGTGGTAGACCCACTACTATGTATGTGTGCCACAAATTTGGATATACTTCCGTAGGGACATTGTATTGTTGCAGTACTTGCGTGGTTTACTAGTTTGAGCAACTTTTACTGGTCGTCTGATATTTTGCAGGGAACTTTTGAAGGCATACTCCGAATGTAACAACAGTGCAGAGATTATATCCGTCCAAAATGCTTGGCTTTCACAAAATTCTAGAGTTCCGAGGTCTCCTTCACAAAAAGATGGTATATTTGAAATGTTGTAAGAAATTTTCCTGTTAGGAATTGTGATTTATTAGTTTCTAGGGCTGTTTGGAGCTTAAACCATTAGCTAATAATGTAGTCACATTGATTTTTGGTCCTCATTTTTCGGAAGAAAGGTAAATTCAGTCTGAATCCTTCACGTGACGATTGTCTATAGGATGGTGCATAGACTGTGTTGACTATGGATTTACTATTCTGTATTATGAATAAGACAATCCAAATGTCTGGGTCTATGCTATTAAAATGTTAAAATCGGAATGTACATTTTACAACGCTGCCATGGACATTTGATTTATGTTTCTGATCTTACGGATGGACCAAAGTTTCAGCAAGTCTTTTTGTTGGTTTTTTACTTTATAATATAATGTTTTTGTTTTCCTGTCTGCCTCTCGTGTCGTTCATTGCACTTGAATAATTGTAGTGGCTTAAGAGTTAAGAGCGTTTCTGACTGTCCCCAATGTATATTTGTTCACTGTATTTGCAGAATCTAGTGAGGTGCCTGTCAGAAATGAAACTGGTTCTGATTATGATTCAGAAGATGGACTTCCACCGCTTGAGAAGAATTCAAATCATTCGATTTTTGAGCAAAGTGACTCTGATTCTGAAGACGAACTTCCACCGCTTGAAAAAAAAATATGAATCGGTTAGCACTTGAACAAAGTGAGAATGAGACAAGCGAGTGAAATGAGGGTGAAGATGTTATCCCTCCAAGAGGCTGGCAATGAACTGTGTTCCGTTCCTGTTGTTGGACATTCCGTTTTTGGAAGCGGCAGATTTTGTAGGAGGCTTTTTTTGTGGTTTATACTAATAAAGTTACACTTACAAAAATCTTTGTATGTAATGGACTTACTGTGGAAAAGGACCTCAATGCGGTTCATATTTTTTTATTCATTTAGTTTGGAAAGTTTACCTTGACCATGCATATATGGACCTTACCTTCTAAATTCTAATACACCGACACTATATATTATCTCCATTCGGATGAAACTTGGAAGGAAGGGATGAGTTAAACCGGACTCAATTTCGATCATGAGTGGAGCCCATGGGTAAAACATATATAGTGTCCATGGACCCAGAAGTAGTCAAGGGGCAGTTAGGGAATAGTAACAAAATTACTAGGGAGAAAATCGTCCATGACTCTCAAATCCCCATATAGCTCTTTCTCTCTCTCCTTTTTTCTACTTTTTTTTTTTTTTCTATCTATAAAAATCGAAGAGAAAAATTCTAAACCCTAAAAACTATAAGGAATCCCAATTTTTTCTTCTAATTTCTCTCTCTTCGATTTATTTTCGCCGAAAATTTTGTTCTTTTTGTTTTTCTGTATTTTTTTTTTTAATTTTATTTTCAGTGACGGAAAACATATTATTATTAGGGTTTCTGATTAATGGCGATGGTTGTTTACTGATTTTAAGATTACTTTTTTTTTTTGTCGTTATCTCTAATGCTTCTTGTGTTCTGAAATTTAGGGATTTTGTTTGTTTCTATCTTCGAGCTTTGATTTTTGCAGACCTTCGTTCTATTACAACTGTAAGCTCCCTCTCTCTCTCACTTTTGTTTATGCATGCTATTCATTGATGTAGAAATTTGGGTTTGTGATTTTTATCTAAATTGGTGTTTGGGTTAGGCTCAATTGTACATGTAATTGTGTCTTATCTTGTTTTTTTTCAATGCGTTCAATGTTTAATTACTAATTTTAATATTATAGTAGGGCAGGTTGTTACTTCTGTGCTAAAAGATCTTTTTTTTTGTCAATGTTTTGTTTTTCTAGCACAAAAATTGGGTTTGGTTGAAACATTATAATAGTTTACGCTAAATAGTATGGAATCAGTTGAATTTGTCTGTTTTAAATGATGGTTTATTGGAGTTTTTATCTGGGGTTTTGATGGATGCAAGCTTGTCTTGTCCTTTTTTAGTTTCGGTGTATCTGTAAACGTTTGGTTTTGTTTAGATGTTTAATTGGCTCTATTTTTGTATGTTGATTAGGATTTTGAAGGTGGTACTTGGTTGCATTCATAACAATGAAAACATCTTCACCATACCCGGTACTTGATAATAAGCCTATTGATCAGTGGAAAGTGACAGAGTTGAAGGAAGAGCTGAAAAGAAGGAGACTTACGACTAAGGGTTTAAAGGATGATTTGATAAGACGTTTGGACGAATCACTCCGTGCTGAGAGGGATACCCAGAAGGAGGAAGAGGTTAGTAATGAGAGGGAGAGTACAAAGGAAGAGCATACAATTCAAAATGAGAAAGTCACTGAAAAGGATGAAGTGGTTCACAAAGAGTCGGGGTTTGTAAAGGAAGATCACACAGTTCAGAATGAGAGGGACACTGAAATGAAAGAAGCAGTTCAGAAGGAGAGGGACACTGAAATGAAAGAAGCAGCTCTTAGCGAGAGGGACATTGCCAAGGAAGAAGAAGTTGTTCATGAGGAGAGAGGTTTTGCTAAGGAAGAAGAAGTCATTCATAAAGAGAGTGGTTCAGCTAAAGAAGACGTTGATAACGGTTTTGTTTCTGAAGTCAAATCTCATGTTAAAAACGAAGGTAATGAGACTAATCCGACTGCAACTCCAGTAGTGGTAGATACTAGGGTTCAGGATGAGAGTGAAACTGCACAGTTGGATAACGATTTGTCTGTGGTTGACGTTCATGGTAGTCCTGCTAAGCTGGCTGAAGGGAAAACCGAAGAGGGAGAATCAGTGGTTACTATTGACACAGTTGAGGTGGTCAGTCAGACGACAGTTGTAGGAGATTCTGTGGAAACCAATATCACAGAGACTAGTGTGGTAACTGTAACATCCAGCCGTCTAGAGTCGCAGAACGATGAAATCGAGATTGGGAAGGAGGATTCAGTCCCTCCCTCCAATGATGCTGAGCTCAATATTTCCAGTCCGAACAATCAGGTATCTGAGGTCAGCCCTTGTTTAGGGTTTCAAGTAAAATCTGATTCTATTTCTACTGATTCTGTGTCAATTAATGAAAAGAATGAACTAAAGGATAATTTGAATGCTGATAATTTCCATATAGAACTAGATAATGTTAAGCCGGAGATGGTGCAACCATCATCCAGCGATGTTCCCCACATTGGTGGAGATATACATCCACGGGATGACCAAGAGCCTTGTGAGAACCAGGGCTCTGTTGAAGAGATAGATGACGTCAATGCTACTAATGTGGACCTTAGCAAAAAAAATGATAGTGGAGATGGGGGGTCCTCGGAAAAATTAAACTTAGATCGAAGTTCAGGGGATGATTCTATGGAGGAGGACGTATTGGAGAGTAAGCAAGTTGAGTCAAATCATATCTCTGCTGAAGTTGGGGATAAGAGTGAGCTAACCAAAGACCACATCATGAAAGAGGGAAGTCCTATTGATGTTACAGGGGTTGGTTTCTCTCCTGAAATGAAAGATGGATCCACTGACGCTAAGAGCAGTGTTGGTGTTCAAGCAGAGAAACGTAAACTTGAAGGTAAACTTTGTATGTCTTTTCCTTGTGTTTGAAGTTTTCTGTATGGCATATGCTTACCTTATGGATTATATACTTCCTAAACTATAGAATAAGATTCTTTTTTTTTTTTTAATCGCTTGTCAGATACTTATCTCAAGACTGTTTTTGCTGATTGTGCTGACATATTTACTCATTTCGCTATTAATGATATAAAATTTGTTGAAACTTGTTTGTTCTCGCCTTAGAAAATAATTATTTACTTGTTTTGCTTTAAATGATATAAAGTTTGTTGTAACTTGTTTGGTCCCGCCTTAGGAAATGCCGATGTCTCTGTTGGAATGCAGAGCATGCATTGCAGATAGATGGTATTGGGCAAATCTTTTTAAAGAACTTTGGCCTAAATAATGTGCATTTTGTTGTAACAATTTCTAGTGAGCTTGCTAATATCTGTTCGTGGTTTTAATCAATTTGTTTTTCAGGTCTGCTTTTATGCAGTGGAATATTCTATATGTATGGGGGTGCTTTGGCATGTTTTTTTATTTGTTTTTTAAATAAAAATTCATTGCCTTGCTGTAGTTGTTTTTTGTGTTTTGAGTTCTGTGTACAATTTGCCTTCAGAGGTGCAGTCGACCTTTGATATGTTGTAAGATGTATCATGTATGTCACATGAAAATTAGATTTACGAAAATTTGTTATTGTGAATTATATGGTTACCTAATCTTTTATTGATTTGCTTGTTCTACTCTGTCCACCACTAAATGTGCTTAAATTGTAAGATTGGTGGTAGTGTTTTTAAAAGAGATGGACCAATTTTCCACTTGTTAATGCATTATTCTCATGGTTTTATAACGTATCTGCTTCAGATCAAGAAGTTCGAAACAATGAACCTCCCAAGAGGCGTAGGTGGAATACGGAATCCCTCAAACTTCCTGACCCACAGGCCTCTATTCTCACGCCTTCAACAACACCGAAGGATGCTCATCTGTCTACATTTCCTAAACGCAACTTCAATCGGTCAGATTCAGCACTTAGTGGGGGTGATACCCCAAAGGAGCGTGTTGGTAAGAGACTATTGTTTGTTTGTGTTTAGTTTATCTAGATGTGCTAAATTAATATTTCCTGTTTAATCGCTGGATTCTATTTTTATTGGCAGTTCCACCATCCCCAAAACCTCCAACTACGTCTCTGAGAATTGATCGTTTTCTCCGTCCATTCACTCTGAAAGCAGTACAAGAACTTCTTGCAAAAACTGGTACTGTCTGCGGTTTTTGGATGGACCAGATTAAGACTCACTGCTATGTGACGGTACACCATCCTTCTTTATTTTACTTATTTGCTTATGTACCCCTCCACTTTATAATAGTTTACGTTTTGGTTAGAGATTGAGTTGCATTGGTTCTCCTTTGCACATTGCTTTGTCAGTTCTTCATTCTGAGATATGTTGGTTATCTATTCTGTCGTGGTCATATTTTAATTTCAATATGCTTCCTTGTCTCTACCTTTTCTTGTTGTCATGTTATTTGTTAGGTTAGCAGTAAAGTTGGCATGTGTGTTGTCCTATACTGGGGATTACTCACTCTAACCATCATACTTCTTATCTGACTTTGATCTCCATGTATACATATTTGCTATTACCCATCTAAAAATGAAGTTGGGGATCAATGCAATATTCAAATTTTCCAGTACTTGAATGCATAGTACAAATATCGCGATATAACGTGATATTTGTCGATATCTATTGAGATTTCAGAGAAAGATATATAAAATATCACGATCTTGTTTAGAGATATATACGACTGCAAATATCAGTGATATTTCAATGATATTTGTGATATTTGGGGATATTTGGCAATATTTTGTGTATGTAACAATTTTATTTAATATTTACTATTATATTTCAAATAAATATAAATAATGTATCATGATATATTAAGAAATATCTACAATATCCATGATATTTGTTGATATATTGGATATATTTACAATATTTGCATGTAAAACAATGTCAAATATCCCCAAAGAGGGGGATATATCCACGATACATATCGAGAAATTAAGTATCAATAAATACCCATATCCTGATATTTTGTACTATGCTTGAATGCAATCTGTTAAAGTTCAAGAATTTTTCATTTCCTTCAAAACAAACGTCGGACCAAATGCAGGACCCAGATATCTCGGTATATTACTCCAACATGTCAACTGACTAAGCTTTTTGAAAGGGAAAAAATTGATGTTGATTGCTTTCAACAGATGAAATGTCGATAATCAAATCAACTTACATACGTTTATGGCTTAGTCTTACCTATGTAGCATGAGTTTATTTGATCTTGTATGATTATGTTCTTGTAGTTTTCATCGACGGAGGAAGCCATAGAGACTCGAAATGCTCTTTACAACCTTCAATGGCCTCAAAATGGTGGAAGGCTCCTGGTTGCTGAATTTGTTGACCCCCAAGATGTGAAATTACGGGCGGATGCTTCTACTCAGCCCCAGGTACCTCCGGTCAGCAACAAACCAGCTCCAGTTCCAGTTCCAGCTCCAGCTCCATCACAGCCCAAACCGTCCCCTCGCCAAAATGTTTTAAAGCAGCAACTGCCTCCCCCTCCCCCACCACCACCAATTACTAACCCTCACACTGTAAGGGAGCGACTTCCGCCTCCACCCCCGGCTTCGGTTCCCAAGAAACCGGACCCACCTATTGTTACACTTGATGATCTATTCAGGAAAACCAGAGCAACTCCTAGGATCTACTATTTGCCACTGTCTGAAGAGCAGGTAGCAGCAAAGCTTGCAACGCAGACAAAAAACGCCAACTAGTCAAAGATCAAGGTGTGTTGCATAACAGTCGCTACTAATTTAGGAATGTGATTATTTGATTTTTATGATATTGAGTTTGTATTATTGTTTCAGGGAGCTTCACTTGGGGCAAGAAATTGAGATGTGAGTTTGTCGAAGAAGGGATCGATATTGTGTATTGGCCTTGAACATTTTAGGTCGCCCTTGAACATGTTTGTCCTGAGTTAGTCTCGAGTTGGGATTGCTTGGCAACTTTATATTATGCAAAAAAATTAGGATCGAGTAATCTGTTACTACTGTATTTCCTATAATCAGGATTTTCATTTTGTAGCCTATGGAACTCCGGCTCTCTTTTATGTTTTTGACATTTTAATTTTATTTCTATTGGCCTTCTCCCCTGATCCGATTCATCACTTAATGTCCAAACGTATCCTGATGGGCTGATTCAACCCAGTAAAATCCACATCTGAGAGCTGAAAGTAGTAATTGAAGATTAATAATGTCATATAGTAATTATGATGTAAGTAAATTATGCACACAATTAAGATTCAATGATATGATTGTTCTTTTCACCCCCGATGGGTGAAGTAATATTGGTTGAGAGTCTGAGATCAATGAACCAAATTGTAGGTTTACCAAAATTGCAATTTTGGGCTAGCCATATAACATATATAACATGTGTATTTCAAAATCCGCATGTGGATAGTACTAAATCTACTATTAAATCAAGGATTCTCGGATTGAACTGTGGTTTTCACTGTGTTGAGACAGCTTTACTCTGGTTTGAAGTAAAAGAGGCGTCCAAGTGGCAAGTGGTGAATGGATTCTAATTGCGTCTATGCACCCACCCATCTTTTACTTTCACTCTTTGACAAGATGACAATATCTTGTTTTTGGCGCTGGATGGTGGATATGGTGTCGTGCCTAAACGCTCAACTTTACCGACATTCGAAATTTCTCTTATCCTCTATACTTGTATTACTTTTTCTTCAATGCCACAAAAATGTAAATGCACTCAATGTGCAGTGTTCTGGTTGTGGACCGTTGATTTCGAATCTCTTATCAAAATTGAATAAGAGTAAAACCGGTAGATCAGTTATTTAACTAGCTACACCAAATCATAAATCTTTACGTGTTTGTTTATTTCTCTCTCGCCGCCCTTCCAAAAATAAAAAGAAATAAATCACTCTTCATTCTCAACCTCCATCGCCCTCCTCCTTCACCAAAAAAAAAACTCGATATCATTTGTAGCGCAACTTGTTGCACTTTTGTCATAATTTTGCCATTCAGAAAAGACTTGCAACGCAATTTGTTGCATGGTTGTCTTAATCATTTGTAAAACTCGTTATTATTATAAATAAAATTTCAAAAAAATAAAAAATCAAAAAAAAAACAAATAATAATAATAATAATAATAGGATAAAAATTAAAATATATAAATATTGAAGGGTGCTGAAAAGTTAGAAGGATTCAGGCTCAGGTGAAATGGAAAGTTGTGGGTTCATAGTTGTGATGAAGGTTGGGTATCCGGTGGTGTGTGAATTGGGCAGTGGAGAATGGGTTGTAGTAAAGGTGTTGGTAGTGACTACTGTTTTGATGCTATTGTGGAGGTTGGGCTGTGATGGTGGTACAGGCGGTGGGGATGAGAAGAAGGTGGTGGTGGACGTTCGATTGTGTGCAATGGTGGTGGTGAGAGATGGTGAATAAGTTTTGGGATTTGTTGAACTGTCAACGAGATTTGGTTTTGCCGATTTGGGATTTGTTCTACGGGAGTTGGGATTTGTCAATTTTGGCATTTGGGTTTTGTTCGACCGGATTTTTTGAGTTTTCGATGGGATTATTTGGCTATGAGAAGGAAGAAAAGTCTTGCTCTCTTGGTTGCTTCTTCTGGTTTCATTGCCCCAACACCTAATAAGCGTGTTCACTGTCCTTTCCGGGATCGTCATAGATGCACCAATGGGGTAAACAATAATGGGTTTAATGTTCCCTATATTTTCATGCATTTCGATAAACAACACATGGATTGTCAGTTAAGTATCGACAGGGCGGGAGATGAACTTAAGGAGGATCGTGAACTTTTTTTGTCACTAGAGGATTCCTTAAAGTCATTAGACAAATGGATTTGTGGCATTTGTCTTTGCATCCATGCATTTGGTATACCATGTCGTCATCCAGATGATACCATACAACCACCTGCTTTGATAGAGAATGGGGAACCCGAATGTGTCATTGTGGGCATACCACAACCACCCCCTAAGCCCAACACTACAAATCATACACCCACAACATAGAGGGGTGACAATAATACCCCTAATCCACTTGTTGATGCGTCCTCTCTTGATGAGACGCTACTTGACATCGTATTCCATATATCTTTTCGTACGGTGAAAAGTATACCACGTGCTGTCGTTTGGCCTTTTCTGGTGCACTAAAATCAGACCTTTGGGATATCATGGTTGATCCGGGTTCAGTTATGTCCTTGGTTCATCTCCTCCTTTTACCACGTTGCACTTTACTAGTTTTTCAACCACAGAACCGGTAGGAACGTCGTTCTGGTACCAGGAAAAACCTTTAGCGGAAACATATTCTCCATGCTTTGACGACATGGAATAAGAGCCTGGGGGGATGTTTCGTCTCTTAGAGTCCGTAATAGAGCATCCTTCAATCTAGTCTACCAGGAAATCCTCCCCTACTCAAAATGTGCGTCGATGCTTACAGAAAGTTGCTGATGGACATTTTGCTGCAACGGTAAAAGTGTTATCATCATCAGGGGTTGCTTCTAATACTATAGAGACTATACAAGTATTAGAGGAGAAACGAACACCCGATACGACAACCGCCTGTGAGACCTTCTGTTCCTTTTGCTGAGCCCCCTTTATTGGTAGAGAGACACCTTATTGTCATGCATTAGGTCATTTCCAAAAGGTACTTTTTGTGGTCGTGATGGTCTCCGGGCTCAGCACTTGTTGGATGCCATGAGTGGTGCTGTGGCAGCTATATCGTATGATTTGCTAGATGCTTTGACCCCTGTGGTGAATCTTTGGTTACAGAGACACTGTCCACAGTTGTTAGCAAAATTCATAGCGAGTGCTTCGCTTACTCCACTTCTTAAGCCATATAATAGCATTCATCCTATAGTTGTGGGCATGGTTTGGTGCTACTTGGTCTCCAAGATTGCAATGAAAAGAGTTTCCAAAGGTGTGGTAGGGTACTTATAGGTTTTTCAGTATGGGGTTGGTGTATCTGGTGGAGCGGAAGCAATTTTGCATGTTGTCAACCGTATAGTGTATACTAACAGTGACAATACCTCTCTTTCGGTGCTGCTAGTAGATTTTCAGAATATTTTTAACATGGTTGATCGGACTACCATGTTGAGAGAAGTTTGTATCCGTTGCCCAACTATTACCCCTTGGGTCGAGTACTTGTATTGTCAGCCTGCGAGGTAATATTTGGGGGATGGCTACATATATGGTCTGCTACTGGGCTCCAGCAAGGCCACCCTTTGGGTGCCCTTCTCTTTGCATTAGTGTTGCATCCCTTAATTTTCTACGGATCCAGTCCAGTTGCCAATTATTGCTACAGGCTTGGTACCTAGATGATAGGACTCTGATCGGAGATATAGAACAGGTGGCGATAGCGTTGGGTATGATTTAGGAAGAAGGACTTTACGGGTTGGTTTTTAATATAGCTAAAACTGAGATATTTTGGCCATCACTGGATCCACGTAACTCCACTCCTAGTCTTTTTTTTTTTCAGATTTGTCCCGTCCTCAGTAGGGGGTCAAGTTGCTTGGAGGTGCGGTCAGCACTGATTCATCCTTTGTCATGGGCCTTGCTTGCAAGTGTGTTGAAAAGGCTATAACTTTGATGGACCGTTTAGCTATTTTGGAAGATCCACAGTGTGAGTTAGCGCTCTTACGAGCTTGTGTTGGGCTCTCTAAGTTAGTCTTTGCGATTCGTACTTGTCTACCAACTTTTTTCAGAGAGGCGGCTAATACTTTTGATCCGGCATCTTCGCAGTGTTCTCCAGGGTATTGTCACACCCCGAATTTCGACAGAATTCGGAAAAACAACATTTGTTCCTGACTCTTCGATCTTCGAGGTGTGATGCACTCTCAACTCCCAAAAACCCATAAACAGTTTAAATATGCGGATAATTAAAAACCAATAAAAATTTTAAACTTAAACAAAAGTCATTTTCATTACAAAAATTTACAAATAAGATTAGGTTACAAATCTCTTTTCAATAACTCTTTATTTAAATTTACAAATGAAAATACAAATAACCTTGTCTCAACCACCTCAAGGGAAAACAAAGCATATCCTGAAATGCAATGCTAACGCAAACCACAAGCAGCAACTAACATTCTTCAACACTCAACCTGTCAAGACTTATCAACTATGTTCATTTAATGAACACACCCGATAAGCAAACATGCAAATCGGGTCAACATTATAAAAATGCTGGTGTGAGTAGCCCTACAATACAAATCATACTAATACATATATATACCCAATAAATAAGGCAGTTAGTTCCTCCACCGAGGCGCCTTAACTTCCAACGACTAATACAACATCCTTAAATACGCGGATAATTAAAAACCAATAAAAATTTCAAATTAACAAAAGTCATCTTCATTACAAAAATTCACAAAACTGATTAAGGGTTTTTGGGAGTGGAGAGTGCATCACACCTCGAAAATCGAAGAGTCGGGAACAAATATTATTTTTTCGAATTCTGTCGAAATTCAGGGTGTGATAGGTATTGTGTTTCTGATAGTCCTCGCTTTGGTGATTTGCAGTGGCGTTTATCGATACTCCCATTACGTCTTGGTGGGTTAGGTATTTATTGTGCCACTAATGTCTCTACTTTTGCTTTTGTGGTCTCCCGTTATTAGACTTATGAGCTTCAGAACCACATTCTTAGGAGTTGTGACACAGTGCCTTTGGATGAGATTCTTGATGTTCTTATCAGTGCATTGAGTCTCTGTCTACCCAATTTTGACCTCAATTCTATGGATGTGAATGCTACCGTCCCCTCAAAACCACAAAAAGTTTTGGCGAAAGCGTTCTATGGTAAGAATGTTGCTGGTATTGAGAGGGAGTTTGAGTTATCTGCTCATCAGAAAGCAGTCATTGGATGCTTGCAGTCAGAACACGCAAAGGATTTTCTACTTGTTATTTCGATGGAGGGACTTGGACAGCGTATGTCGCAGGTGGAGTATCGTTCTATTATTCGGTACTATCTCATGATTCCTTTGTACTCTGATGGTGGTTTATGCCCTGTTTGCAAAAAGAGTAGATTAGATGCTTTCGGGGACCATGCAACATATTGTAGACATTTTTCAGGTTTCAAATTATAGTGACATGATCATGTCAGAGATATTTTATGTGATGCATTTTGGAGGGCTGGGATACAAGTGAAGAAGGAGGCTCCCGTGAATTTTCTCACTGATCCGAATGAGGGAAGATCAACACTTCGGCCTGTGGATGTATTGATCTACAGTTGGGATGAGGGGAGACATGCATGTGTTGATATAACTGGAGCCTCTCTGTTGGTAGGGCTTGGGAATGGAGTCTCTGAGGTGGGAGAAGTGGCTAATAGAGCAGCGGCAGGAAAAATTGCGAAACACGAGGAAGCTTGTAAAGCTAACCAGCATTATTTCATTTCGTTTAGTTTTGACACTTTTGGTTTCTTGGCACAACAATCTGTTGAGCTCCTTAAGAGATTGCAGAAAGTTATGGACTGCAATGTAATGATAGCTGGTTCTAACGAGTTTGTATTTAGGAGGATAGAATTTTCCATTCAGAAAGGACTTGCGGCGCAGCTTGTTGCACGTTTGTCCTAATTATTTGTAAAACTCATTATTTTCATCAATAAAATTTCCACTTGAAGAAAAAAAAAAAAAAAAAAAAAAAAAAACGGAAGGACAAAAATGGGGTTACGTTGGTGGCGATAGGCACCACGTAAAAAATTTCTCCAAGATCGAACTAGTACTCTGTTAGAGAATTTAACCTCTTGATACCATAAAGAAAATGAGAATATGATTTTATTATTGTAATTAGGATGATTACATCAATCCTTTAAATAAGTTTATATATAGATAGCCAATAAACCTAATAAGAAAACTAGAATAACAAGATCATTATCAAATCAATTATGTCTCCACTGTTATAGAATATCCTAATCTACTGTTCTAGAATAATATTATATTCTCATATCTTCCATTTCTTCAATAATTATATGGCATCTGGGGGCATGAGAAATCTATATAAGTTTGAACAAGGGATACCAAATGAGGAGAAGTTGCTAAGGACTTATAAGCTGTGCTGGACCAAGAGTAGTAAAGTGTTTGAATATATAGGGAGACCCTGACCCTAACCTTAACATAAACTAGTATTATGCATGTGCATGTGTATGATATGGAGCCCACAGGGCCGGCTGTGAGGGGTAGGCAACATAGGCAACCACCTAGGGCCCCCACAGCCAAATAAAAAGGCCCCCAATCAGTGACACTATACTAGGCCCAATTTGCATGGAAAAGATGATGCTGGAAGGAGTTGAACACGGGTTGTGAATATTAAAGGTCATCAGCACTAGATTACCATCATTTTGATGTTATTTGAGCCTTAAATTTTTTATTATTATTATCAACAAATTTGCAAATGATTTTTCTTATTATTATTAACAAATTTGCAAATGATTTTTCTTATTATTATTAACAAATTTGCAAATGATTTTTCACTTGTAGTTTTTTTGGGTTTTACAAGGGCCCAATGTAAGAGCTCGCCGAGAGCCCCACAAACTCAGAGTCAGCCCTGGGAGCCCACAATTTTTTTTTGCAGGAAACGTGTAGTAGTAGCCAATTGTCTTTTTCCGATTTCCCTTTGCACCCTTACAATACAACACTTATTACCATATTTTGAAAAAACAACTATTGAAATTTAATAATTTAAATAGGGATAAAACCGTCCAAAAATATGGACCAAAAATTACACATAAAATATTATAAACTACTGTTGCTGTAGGTCAGGATCACGATTTTTAAAATAGTAAAAGATAATTATATGCATTATATTTTGGTACATAATGATCTAAGGATCGATATATTATTTTGCTTTGACTAAGGTTCAATTTGATACGTACTGCATATAACAAAGACACCAAGACTGGTGCTGCAGCCTGCAGGTGTTGTGTGTTTTGGACAAAGACGACAAACAGATGGTAGCAATAGCTTATAAGGGGTCGAGGAGTGGATCTCCAGCCGAATACTTGGCTGGCTGAAGTTGGAGCAATGCCTGCAAAGAAAGAGGGAGCCAACTACATCGGCATGCAAGGAGATTGCCCAGACGGTGATTAAAGCCCTCAAAGGTCGGTGTACTGGGCCTAGGGGGGTATAAATAGAAAAAAACAAAAACAAAACTAGGGTTTCTCATATCTTCCAATCACAATTGTAGCGATGGACGAAGCCGCTATTCTAGAGATCGAAGAAATATATCGTCATGCTGCGAAAATAAGGTCTAAAGATGATATATTCGGAAAAATATTTAGCAAGGAAGACGAGGAGCGAACTCGAATGGCAAGAGCTGCGTGTGAAGCTCGTCACCATGAGCGGATGAAATCCGTGTTCTTGTTGGATTATAAACCAATTGAGGAGATCCCAGATCCCAGGGTCCCAGTTCTGACGCCGTGGTCAAACTATGTACCTTCCTTTTCGTCACACATCCATATTTGTTGCATAGCGCCCTCCTGCTATCCCCAGTCGGGTGGAGAAGATTATTAATGAGGCTCCTCCTCCTCCTGTGGCTGTAGCTCGGGAAGCCTTGCAGGAACTGCAGATTAATTGACTAATCTTCAGAGTTAGGTAAGTGGGGATATATATAAATTCCAAAAAACATGGGGTTAGATGTTTGGACTCTTCTCCCCCACTGAGGTGGCGTTACTATGTTATGTACCTATTTTGTTACTGAGGTGGCGTTACTAAAAAGGTTTTGTATGCCCATTTTAGTTGTAGAGGACATGGCTGTTGTTTGAATGTCAAGAATTTTGTTTTTTCCACATTTGGGTCTTTGGATAATGAGAATGTTTATTGGCTAGATTAGACAATATCTCATGTAGAGGCAGGCGTAGAGCTTTTCATATCTTACCTTGGTATTAATCCTTTAAAATCCACAAACTGAGTTCAGTATCCGAAATGTAGAACAGAGATGATAAACAACCAGTCCTTTGGAACACTGCCTACTTGCACAAAGTATCTGCGTTCTGCTACTCATTAGAAGATACGATTTTACGTCCTTTCGACTGACAGACGTACATAGAAAATATATACTCATTCGAGTAAACGTTTCAATTAATACAGAATCACACCACTCACCACAATTGAATCTCGAAAAGCGAAGTTCACGTCGAAAGGTCTATAATGTGCAGCTTCATAGCTAGGGTCCTGGCATCCGTCTCCACTGAGTACGAATATATCTCATAGACTCATACTATAACCAAATTGATCGGAAAACATGTGTAAATGTGTAATACTACTTCACATACTTTATTAAACGGATTTTACGGAAGGGAACTGAGAGCTTAGAACTACGCGGGCAATGTGAAGGTCTGAAGGACATTATTAGGATCTGTCACGTCCTTAACAGCGGAATTAGTGACATGAAGCAGTCTGTGTTCTTTAAATACTTTGATAATACTTCATAGCAAGCAAGCCATTGGCCATTTTTATCTCCCGCATGCCACAGTTCAACTTTTGGCGTGGCACGATAAGTGAGACTGCTAACGGAACGAGGAGTAGCAAATGTACCAGCGACGACGAGGAAAAATGGTTCAGGAACACCTAGAATGACAATATATTTTCCGAATACGGGAACACTACTTAAAAGCGATACTGGACAAAATACAGATCGGAATTCTGTATTCTCATATCGTTTCGGTTGGACATCAAAAAAAACCAAACGAAATACCGTGCGTTTGCTTGAAAAGTAATGTACGTGATGACTAGATAATATTATTTGGTATTACAACTGACAAATGGACACTTGGGGAAAAAGACAACGTCCGCAAGTATAGGGGAAAGTAAAGAGTGAAAACCCCTAGCTAAACCCTTAAACCCCTGCCAACTCGCTCTCTTCGCCAGTGGCATCTCTCAAAGTCAGAGGCGTTCAAGGAGAACAATATATTAAAATGTTTGTAGAGTTGGAGGGGACACTTGGTTTACTGAAATCAGAGATTTCCAAGAGACGAGGGTGCAATCCCAGCGAAATAAATGTAGTTTTTCAAGGAAGGGTAATGAACGATGACAACAAAACAATGTTTTTGAAAACCGAACTGTTAATCGAACCGATTTTTTATTAAAATGGTTCAACCAGGTTTAACTATGGTTCGACTTGGTCGGACCGATTGATGTTTATTTAGCAAATTTTTTAATAATTACAATAATAAAATGAATAAATACATGTTTTAATTCAATATTAATTGGTATTATATATCAAAATAAATTTCTTATACAAGAAATACATAGTAGTATGTTGGTTTGGAGTTTGGATTATCTTGTTTAGGTGTTAGGCTCAACTCCCCACATTATCAATTTTTTAAAAAAAGAAAAAAAAAAAAATTTATATAAGGGTGATCCGGTTTAGAATTGAACCGGTTTGCCGGTTCAACTACGGTTTAAGCTTAGACCAAGGGTCCAACCATAAACTCAAGTTTTAACTGAACCGAACTGAAAATTTACTGGTTCCGATCGGACCCCGATTCAACCACCGGTCCGATCCGGTTTTCTAAACACTGCAACAAAACCTTGAGGAATTCATTCGCATGCAAAGATAAAACTCCTGAACATGGGGTTGGTAGATTCAAGGGGAAGAGAAATTTTTAAGGATAAACAACTCAGGATACTAAGTTGACTTTTTTTTTTTTGTGTGTATGGGAGGAGGGGATTGGCTCATCTAGTGGGGTAATATTCGTTAACCCTTTCTTTTTTCTTCTTTTAGGTTAACTGTTATTTAATTAAAACTAGGGGTGTGCATGGGTACCCAATTATCCGAACCCGAACCCGAACCCAAACCGAAATCGTTTATAGTGGTTTTGGGTCCTAAAATGTTAGACCCATTTAAAGTGGGTCTTCAAGAACCGAACCGATAAAGAACCAAAATCTTTAGAACCGAATAGTAAAAAACCGATGGGTACCCGAACCGAAACCGGAATCGATTAGTATGATTTTGATATATAGAATTTAGTATTATATTACACTAAATAAAGGCAAACCCAAACATTATTATTATATATAGTCTATATTTGTTAGGTGTAAAATTATACTAAATATATATAACATTTAGCATAATAGTGAATGTGTGTTATTAAATGCATCTTTTATAATATTACATTAAATATGTATCTTATAAATATTAATAATAATGTTTACGTGTCTACGTCTACATGTATAGTCGTATACTATGAATTAACTAATGTACTGTTTATATTAACTAATGCATGAACGTGTACATGCTTGATATATTACATGTATATATATTGGATAACGAATACGTGCAATGCTAATTAACTAACAATTGTGGTACATGTGGTATTTATTCTATACATGACGCATTACGTATAGTATAATATACACATGTTCGATTTAAAATATACACATACGTATAATGTATGAGAATGTATTTAAAGTTTTTAGATAACTTTCAAATACTATTATTGAATTTAGGACCATTACTTCTTATGAGAGGACAAAAATATCGACTACAAGTGTTATAGTCGCCGTAAACCAACTTTTATATCGGTTATATAACTAAAAAAAATAATTTTAGCAATAAAAATGTATAACCCAAGAAGGAACCGAAACCCGAACCGGAACCGGAACCGGAACCGACTTAATTAATGGGTATGGATCCGAGTTTTCAAAATATAAGAAAAAAACCGAAAGAATCGAACCAGATAGGAACCGCTAAAAGTAGACCCAGAACCGAAACCGATAAGAACCGACCTAGAACTGACCCATGAACACCCCTAATTAAAACTTTGGCACTTAAAGATTCTTGGATTATTCTGTTAAGATATCTACACGTGTTTACTCCAAGAATCAAGGAACTACTTGATAAGATTTGGAGTCTATCCTTCCTGTTAGTTACGCCAATGTAATATTTGTTTAGTAAGATAGGTAGAGTGAATCTCTCCATACGGTTGTAATCTCTCTTTTAAATACATGTTAATCAATAGAACAAAACACTTGTGGAAATCAATATAGAGTGTTTCTTTTCTCATGGTATCGGAGTAACACTTCTATTCAAGTCAAAACACTCAATTTTTTTTTTCAATCTTTCTCTTTATTTTCTCTGTTCAATGGTTGTGCCTAGTGGTGTCAAATGGCTGGCCCGGCTCTCGAACAACAAATCCCTCATGCTTTGAGGGTCGTGCCAGCCTTACCCTCATTTTCCTCGAGGGCCGGGTCGGGTCAGGCCAATGCTTAAATCTTGAAGCCTTTACCCGTCCCTCAACCCTCTTGAGAAGGCTTGAGGGCCAAATGTGAGGGTTGGATATTATGTTATATATTTGATTTACAAAATAAATTTATAAACATATATTAGTTAAAAATGATAAAATTAAATGCACTTCACAATTCAACCTTCAAACTACTAAAAAAAACGTGGTAAAGTTGTATTAGTCAATTAAGATAAACTAAATTCATTTCATAAAATATTATAATGAAATTATAAGGTTGCCAAACTTAAGAGATAAACGTTCTTTTAAGTGATTTTTAGTGTATTAATGCTAAAATGAAATATATTGTATGAAGATTTATTAAAATATATGTGATAAATGTTGAGGGCCTAATGAGGACCGAGCTTAAAGGAGGGCTTAAGTTAAAAGTCTAGGCCCCTACCCTCCCTTAAAAGGCTTGAGGGCCGGGCCTGCCCGGCCCACGAATGCGTGAGGGCCTCATTTTGAAGGCTTTTTCGGCCTATGGGCTGGGTTGGGGCTTGAAGGCCATTTTGACACCTCTAGTTGTACCACCAGAGTCTACTGAAACTCAAGCCCCTTTCTTTGTTCATCACTTAGACAATCCATCCACTGTGTTGGTTGCTCCTTCTTTATTAGGTAACAACTATATCACATGGATTCGTGCCATGACTATAGCCTTATGAGCGAAGAACAAATTTGGTTTTGTTAATGGCACGATTGAGAAACCAATTGATGCTGCTGAAATTCTTCAATGGCAGAGATGTAATGATCTTGTTTCATGCTGGCTCCTCAATTCTGTGAATCTTGAAATTTGTGGAAGCATTGCGTACTCTGAATCTGCAAGAGAAATCTGGAAGGACCTTGCGGAACGCTTCTCTCAATCAAATGCTCTTTTAGTTTTTCAACTCAAGGAATCCATTAAAGATACAAAGCAGGACGACATGTCTATCTTTGCTTATTTTACCAAGCTCAAGTCCTTGTGGAATGAACTTGATTCTCTCACTATCACTCAGCCATGCACTTGTGGATATTGTAAGCTTCTTATAACACCCCGTGTTTTATTCTTTTATTTTTATCCTAATAATAATAATAATTAAACTAGATAAAATGAATAGATATAGATAACTATCAGATACGGATAAAAGCCCGTAGATAAATAGATAAGTGTTGTCCTTGTTTTTTTTGGGATGTTTTCTCACGTAGAGTTTTGGAAAAAAAAACACAGAAAATGAGGGTTTTAGAAAAAATGAGAGTTTTACTGAAGGAAGGAAAGGAAGGTTTTTCCTGGTAGCTGGTGGATAATCGGAGCGCGCTAAAGGTGAGTAGCTATTTTGCTATTTCACCGGATTTATAGTTTACGTATATCGGTGTATACTGTCTAATGTTTTTATACTGCTCATTGTCTTGTTTTTATTCTATGTCGTATCGCCGAAGTTGTTAAAACTCTAGAGAAACTTCGGATTTGATATAGAACCGTCAAACCAGATTCTTGGATATCTTGTCGCTGAACTGCCGGCTCTCGAGGCCGTTAATGGCGGCGTGAGCACGGAGGCGTCCTGTAACGCCCGTATTTTTTAAATACGTATTTTTCTACTTAATTAATTAATTTAATTATTTATTTTAAAAATTCGTCGGATTGGACTCGGGATACGTGGGCTTGGTTTTGGGCCCGAGTCGGTGTTGGGCTTGGGGTTTCGGACCCAAGTATATAAAACACATTGTTCTAGAGAATAGGGTTTTGAAGATAATAAAATATAAAAAATGGAGGCAGAGAAAGAAGCTGGTTTGCTGGAGAGGTGGAGCACGACGATTCGGGCTAGGAAAATTCGTCGAGCTGTTAGTTAAGGTGAGTAGCTATTTTTGCTATTTCACGTAATTATAGTTTTCCGTGTACCGGGCATATACCGTTATAAAGTTTCGCCATATTTTCGGTTCATTATTTGGTTATTAGCTTTAGATCCCCGCTTTTGAAACTCCCACCGCTCATATTGTTGAGACGATATTTTGTTCTCGCTCATACCGCTGAAAATTGGTTAAACTGTATTTTGAAACTCTATTGGGAGCTTGGGATAACCGTTAATGGCGGCCTTAAGAAAAAAAAAAATCAAAGAAAAAGTTAGGTGAACGGTGGTTGTTGTTTTTGTGTTGATTGAAGTTTGGGTAGTAAAGGGGGTTGAGGCGCGGGTATGAGGTCGTCGAATGGGTGCCGGGGAAGCTCGGTGGAAGCTCCCAAGACTTGTTAATGGCGCATCGCCATTACCGTGGATAATGGAACTTGGGGTTATCGCTTTTAAAAATCGCTTTGAACTGCTTTTGTTTGGATTTGATGTTTGTTTGATGTTGGAATGTGGATGGGGTGGTTGAAAGGTTGGGGAAGCCATTAATGGCGGTCCGAGATTGTAGATCCAGTTAAGGGAAGTGAGTGATGTGAGTAAATCGAAGTTTTTGGTTTTATGAAAGTGCTTTGGTTTTTCATAAGGAGTCGAACCGACTTGATGGAGAGGTGAGATGGTGGGCGCGCGGAGGCCGGTGGTGGAGCTTTCTTTGGAGGAAGAAGATGACAATCGCTCATCTTAGTTGGGCCTTTGTTAGTTTAGATTGTTTTGGGCCGGTTTAGATTGTTTTGTTTGGGCCCGATTCTATTTTTAAATTGTGGGCGAACCCATTTGTATTTTTGGATCGGTTTAATTAAGTTTAGTTTGGGCCCGCTTTAAGTTAAGTTTTGGGACGATTTTGTTTGTTTGTTTTTGGGCCTAACTTCGGTTGTTTTTTAGGCCCGCTTCTAATATTATTGGGCCATCATAGGACTTAAAATGGATCTATTTGGGTCTTCCAACTTTTAGACTTTCGGGTTCTAAGTTTTGGGCTTGGCCAGTTGGGTCCGAACCATTACCTTAGTCATGAGCCCTTGAGCCATGCACATTGACCTTAGCTATGAACCATGGCTATGACCCTGAACCTGTTGAACTTGGAAACGACAGTTTGACTTTGACAACGACAGTTTGACTTTGACCAGGGTTGACTGTTGACTAGGGTTGACTTTGACCAGTTGACCCAATTTGACCTTTTAACTCGGATTATGATTTGGGTTATTAAGGTAGGTCTAGGGCTATTAGCATGCTTGGCTTTAGGCTAAGACCTCTATATATACGTGTGTATGTGTATTAACTATATGTGATTTTGCAGTATTTTATGATATGCAACGTTATGACACTTAGACATCCAGGAAATTAATAACGCCAGAATAAAAATACAGAATCAAGATACTCATTCGTTATCTTAAATGATATATAAAATAAAGTTCAATAATGCGTAAATAAATTTACCGCACTCTTTTAGAACTCTCCACGCCTCAAGTTTTGGAATTGAGTTTTATGACTGATGATGTCATATGTTAGGTGGGCATTTATTGAATGTGCCATAAATGGCCCGCTAAGCGTTATATAGGGTATTCATTGAATGTGCCATGAATGACCGTGAGATTGTTTGGACCGCCTCTAGAGAGGAACTAAGGTATTAGCGCCATGAGTTAGTGGTATTAATTTGATTATGTGAGTGTTTGGGTTTTCTTGTGAATACCTAATATAATATCTACATATGATATATAGAAGTTCTAACTTTCTTTTGCAGGAGGGTAGGACTAGGGGTGTTAAAAGGGCCGGGTCGGGCTAGCCCGGCCCTCAAACCATAAAAGCCCTCATGACTGAGGGCCGGGTCAGCCCGCCCCTAATGTGTGTTGAGGGCCGGGTCGAGTAGGGTCAGAACATAAATACACAAGCCCTTACCCGCCCCTCGGCCCTCAATTTTGAGGGCCAAATGAGGGCCGGGCCGGGCCCAATCAAATTATACACTACTAATTTACTTAATTTTTTTTAGTAGTTTTAATTTTTTTATTATACTTTTGATTATATATATCAATTTTAACTAAATATATAAAACTTATTTTTATATATTTAGAAAATAAGATATAGAGATGGTGGAAGAGATGAGAGCCTTACACTTTCAATATTGAACTATGTTACTACGTTAGAATTGCATGTTAATTTTGTCTTTATATAACGTATATATCTCTCTTTCATTTAATTATAAAAAATGTATACTGTTATATTCCAAGCTACTCCTTATTAAATACTAGTTGTAGCGAAAAAAGTTGATATAGCCTAGATAATTAAATTATAAAATATATATACAATGTAAAACAACAACAAAAATTATGAGGGCCAAGTGAGGGCTGGTGAGGGCCTAATGAGGGCCGGGCTCACGTTCCAGAACCTAAGCCCTAGCCCGCCCCTAATAGGCATGAGGGCCGGGCCGGCCCGCCCCTCAAATCTATGAGGGCCAGCTTTTGAGGGCTTTTACAAACATTTTTGAGGGCCGGGTCGGGCCGGGTTGAGGGCCTGAGGGCCAAATTATCACCCCTAGGTAGGACTTAATAACATTTTGTGCAGGGACGCGGTCCTACCCTTATACAGCAGTGGATATCGGTAAGTTTTAATTCAATGGTTTAGATATTAAAATGAGGTATTATAATGAGTTATATAATGGAAGTCTTGCTTGGGAAGAAATTATGTCGGTTAAAATGACGGAACTACCTGTCTTCCAAGCTGTGAATGATTGAGTTATGGGATAAAATAAAGTGATTGTTTGAATAATTAAAGTATGATAATGGTTATATGTGGTTAGTCTACTCATACCAAAGAAATTCCATTTTTGCTTGACCCATGTTTGCTTTGTTTTGGCGTGGGTGTGTCCTTTAGGAACATAGGTGGAAGGCAAAGGAATCAAATCGCGTGTGATTGGGATTCTCACCGAGCAGTCCTGAGTTTAGTTTATTAGGTCCCGATCTTTTTGGGAGGATGTAATAACGTAGGGTTACATTTTTATATGACATGAAATACAATGTTGAAGACCTGTTATTCTTAAAGTTTGTTTATGTTTGTATTGGGATGGAAGAAAGTTTTTAATAAAGTGATAGTTGAGGAATTTGGAGATTTTTGTTGTTAAGTTGATCCTTGCCAGATGTGGGTTTTAGGTTTTGACATGTGTTGTATCCCCGTCATAGCCCGAAGTTTTAGACAATTGAACCAAGTGATGGTTGAGATATTTATATTTCAATTATTCATTTTTTTTTAATTGTTTAGAAATTCGGGCTGTGACACTTCTTGTAGATCAAATTCTTGACGATCGAGCAATGAAATTTCTTCAAGGTCTCCATGATAGGTATAAACCAATACGCAATCAAATACTTCTCATGGAGCCCTTTCCTCCCATTACCAAGATTTATTCGCTTGTCCGTCAAGAAGAAAAGCAACAAGAGATCCATTCATTCCCATCTCTTGTTCTAGAAGCAGCAGCACTTGTTGCGAAGTCCGTGCCTTGTGGAAACATTCTCAACCGTGGCAATCAAAAACCACATTTTCATTGCGATCATTGTGGTAGAGACAATCATACCATAGATCGTTGTTTCAAACTCCATGGCTTCCCTTATAAGAAATCTGTTGAACCACAGAAAGCAACAAAGAACAATGAACATGAAATGTTGGCACCTCCTAATGTCACTAAGGAACAATACAACAAATTACTTGCCATGCTTTCTTTAGGTAGTGCAGATTATAGTGCAAACCTAGCAGGTCTTGTTCTCACTGTTCCCACAAAATCGGTATGGATTATTGATACAGGAGCATCTAATCATATGTGCTATAGCTTATCTTCTTCATATAAACCATGTCCCAATCCTTTTAGTGTTGGTCTTCCTGATGGTTTAAATGCTTTTGTAACTCATATTGGTACTGTTCAGTTGTCTCCTACTATTAAACTTGAAAATGTTTTCTTCATTCCCTCTTTCAAGTTTAACCTTTTATTTGTTAGTCAACTTACCAATTCAAATGATTGTGCTATAACATTTTTTCCTCGTGAATGTGTTTTTCAGGACCAATCAACTAAGAGGACGATTGGGAAGGGTAACATTCATGAAGGGTTATACTATTTTCAAGCAGCTTCAACCATGGCCGTTATCAAACCACCCTTTATCGACTTATGGCGCATTGGTGCCTTGGTCACATTTCTTATCGCTCTTTAAGTCATCTAGTTAAAGACGTTTCAATTATTTCTTGTTCAGAAACTAAAGCTTGCAATATTTGCCCTCAAGCAAAACATGCTTGTTTATCGTTTCCTTCAAGTTATATTAATACTATTAGACCTTTTCATTTAATTCATTGCAATATATAGGGTCTTTTTTCTCAACCATCATTAAATGGTTCTCGTTATTTTTTAACTATTGTAGATGATTTTAGTCGTTGCATTTGGCTCTATCTCATGCATTTTAAATCAGAAACAAAACAAATTTTGCAATCTTTTTTTGCCATGGTTCGCACACAATTTCAGTATCGCATACATCGTGTTTACTCTAACAATGGTACTGAGATTCTTCCATCTATTCAACTTGTTCGTTCCGATAATGGAACTGAGTTTTTATCTAAAGATATGCAAAAGGCTTTTTTTTTTGACAATGGTGTTATTCACCAACGAAGTTGTGTTGGAACTCCCCAGCAATTGTTAAACGTTGGTCTCTACACCAACTTGATGTTAACAATGCCTTCTTACAAGGTGATCTTAACGAAGAGGTTTACATGACACTTCCACCCAGTTTTACTTGACAGGGGGACACTCGGGTTTGTAAGCTTAACAAATCCATTTATGGGTTGAAACAAGCATCTCGCCAATGGTTTGCAAAGTTCTCTTCTACACTCCTTGGTGCAGGCTTTTCCCAATCTAAGGTTGATTACTCTTTATTCAATATTTATCATAAAGGCAGTTCTTCGATATTTGTTCTCATATATGTGGATGATATTATTATTATCGGCAATGAAGAACATGCTATTCAGCCAAATTTTTCATCAAAGACTTGGGAAAATTGAAACATTTCCTTGGTATTGAGGTTGCTCACTCACAAAAGGGCATTTTTATCTCCCAAAGGAAATACGTTTTGGACATTCTCAAGGACACCGGTTTTATTGGTGGACGTATTGCTGATTTTCCTATGGAGCAGAAACTTCGATTATCTAAAGAAGGTGATACATTGCTCCCTGATCCGACTCCTTATCGTCGTCTAGTGGGTCGCTTAATTTATCTGACGGTGACACAACTAGATATTACTTATTCTGTTAACATTCTAAGTCAGTTTATGCAATCTCCTCGCATTACACATCTTGATTCAGCTCATCGAGTGGTTCGCTATTTGAAAGGCTCTCTTGATACAGGAATCTTTTTCTCATCTTCTAGCAGTCTTCATTTACGAGGTTACTGTGACTCTGATTGGGCACGATGCCCAGATACTCGATGCTCAACAATTGGTTATTGCACTTTTTTGGGATCTAATCTTGTTTCATGAAAAACTAAGAAACAAGTGACAATTTCCCGTTCTTCCGTCAAAGCTGAGTATAGGGCTATGGCTACGCTCACTTGTGAATTACAGTGGTTAAAATAACTACTCAGTGATTTTGGATTGTCTCATCCATCTCCTATCTTCATGTTCTGTGATAATAAAGCTGCTCTGCATATCGCTAATTAACAACCCTGTATTTCATGAGCGCACTAAGCACATAGAACTTGATTGTCACTTCATTAGAGAGAATATTCAATCCAAGCTTTTAGCCCCATGGTATATCTCTTCTAGTGCTCAGCTTGCAGACATTTTCACTAAACCATTGGGCAAAGATCAAATTTCCAATTTGCTTGGCAAGCTCAGCGTGCACTCCTTGCACGCTCCACCTTGAGGGGGACTGTTAAGATATCTACACATGTTTACTCCAAAAATCAAGGAACTACTTGATAAGATTTGGAGTCTATCCTTCCTGTTAGTTACACCAATGTAATCTTTGTTTAGTTAGATAGGTAGAGTGAATCTCTCCATACGGTGTAATCTCTCTTTTAAATACATGTTAATCAATAGAACAAAACACTTGTGGAAATCAATATAGAGTGTTTCTTTTCTCATATTCCTTTGTGCTGTGTGTGACGTGCTTACTAATACCGACATTGGGGAGGGGAAATCAAATTGCTTACCACATTGAATCTGGCAGGCAAAGCTATTCGTTTCCTTTTCCAATTAGGAAACATGATACCTAGCAGGCTAGCAGTATAAGCTATATTCGGTTGTTGCCATACGCCCACACATCGACAATCTCCTCCTTGGCGAGTGATTCACCACCCTGGACCTCTTGTTGCCGACTCCTCTGTTGCATGGGTACGCCCTAATTTCCTTTGTATCACGTACCCGTGTCCTGCGGACACGGACACGGACACGGACACACGGACACAAGCAAAATAGACCCTAATTCTCGATCTCGCCCGTCCAAATCGCCGCACCCGCGGTCCAAACCCGGACACTCGTCGCCCGCACCCATGCAACACAGGCCGACTCCCATCACAATTAACCATCGCCACCAACTCGATCAAGTGCACCTTCAATTCACACACTCACACTCACACTAACACTCACTTCACTAAATGTGTAACAAGTCGAGGGTAAAGCCTGAACATGTTTTGGGAACCACCTTTGTCAACATACGTACTGCATTGTTGTAATATGTCCCTTACGAATTTTTAGTTAAATTATAGCTATTTTTAAGTCTTTTTACTTGGTCATATCTAAGACCATTAATACTGAGTAGTTGAGAATGCTCCCAGTGACCCACGTCAGCCCCCCTTTTTTCTCTCAGACTGACACATCAGATTTTACCTAAAAAAATGAATTCTACCTCTTTTTTGGCAATTTCAATTGTTCGTAGTCCAAAATAGATAAAAACCCAAAATAGATAAGTAGATAAAAACCTCATTCTTAAATCTTATCTCCATTCTTAAAACCTGGAATTTTTATATCATCGAATTGGACGAAAGAAAATCACATGGCTTGGGTATCAACCGTTACCTCTCCATTATATACATCGACTTCAACCCCTAATGATTCGAGAACTAATATCATAGTTCTAATGTCAGAAACATTAGGAATGTTATGAAGTTTTGAATTTCCAGAACAACAAAGAGTTCCGGCAAGAACTGCCAATGCTGAGTTCTTCGACCCGCTAATGTGAACATGACCAGATAGCTTGGACGTATGAGTTTTTGGCAAGACGTTCAGCCTCCCAATTCTTTCCGTTCATGAAAAAATCTAATCCAATCCTAAGCTTTTCCTCTGAAATAGCTATGCACTTAGGTTGCTGTCTAATCGCCAAACGAATTTCCTCATCTGACCAGCCAAAACTTCTTAAAATTCCCATTTTCGCTTCTCGCTTAGCCTTACACACACTTGACACATCACGAACAGCATAGACAAACATTAACCTATTTCAAGAACTTCTTTGACCGCGTCACTAAAATTATCATTTTCTTGCCCACATGCTCGATGTCCAATCAAGAGTAGTTTGGAGATACTAGAATCTGGTACACCAAGATCATGCAAAATCTGAACTTTGGGCTCCAAATGATTCTGAGGATCCAAACGAAGAAAGGCAACACTACCCACTTTGCTTATTGCTGAAACAACATTCTCTTCTCTTGGCAGTAACGTCTTGAGCAGTTGGAAACACGGGATGATTGTGTATTCTAAACTGGAATGTAAAATGTTACAGCATTTTGTAAGGAATTGGCATATGTCAGTGTCAGAAAAACCAACCTGTTTGAGATATTGAATTTTGGGTTCAAGGGTTTGGTCTGGATTGGACAACAGAACCACGGGGAATTTACTGATCATAAATGTGATTTGAGTATTGGTAAATTCATATTTTTGGAAGAGCTTCAAAACTGAGTCAGGATTAGTTGTGCTCTCAAAGTGAACTTTTTTAGCAGCTTTAAGAGCTGCTTCAATGGAGAGACCACATGACTTTTCAAGTTAAAAACCTCTTTCTACACCCTTTTTTCAATTCTTTTGATAGCTTCATGCAAAATTTTAATTTAAACATCTTATTTGTTTCCATGAGCGATATCCATGATCATGACTTGCTAAACCTCGTGAAAATTCTAGGACGCCATAAAGAAAAGTATTTCCTTTATGATCTGAAGAGCCAAGAGTCACAGCTGATTGGAAACGTAAAGAAGAATTCTAAGTTGTATTATCCATCTGTGTTTCATACAAATAGCTTTGTCAGTTAGTAAGGATCGGGATTTAGTCTGTTCTTTCTGTCTTTCTATTTTTTTCATTGTTTTTCGTTTTTGTTTTAATTGCATTATGGTGTGGGCATCAGTTCAATTTTACGTTTCAGTACACTTTGAGAATGATTTGGAGAATGGGTTTTGTATTCAGATTTCTACCTCTATTGGCTTGAAATAGCAATTTAAGCAGGATATTGGAGTGTTCGGATGAACTTCCGGAGGTCCTTTTGTTACCACCAGTTATGATTATGATGCTCCCATAGATGAATATGGTGAGATAAGATTCTTCCGAGAAGTCTGCATGCATTGGTTGCTCATGAATTTTGTTGGTTTTGATTGCTTTAAACTTCACGACTTGCAGGTTTGGTAAGGCAGCCTAAATTTGGGCATCTGAAAAATCTTCATATGGGCTATTAAGCTCTGTGAGGGTGCTTTAATTTTTGTCGACCCCGTTACTACTTCTTTAGGAAGCTTCCAACAGGTAACAATTTTTCTAATATCACGAAGTTTTCCACCTGTTCTAACTTGGTAACTCAGTTGCCTTAATCAATCATATATATATTTCAGGAAAGTGTATTCTCTTCCAACTCCGGAGGTTGTGCAGCCTTTCTCGCGAACTACAATTCCAAGTCTGCTGCCAAAGTTGTGTTCAGTAACAAGCACTATAACTTGCTTCCTTGGTCAATCAAAGATCTTCCCTGATTGTGAGAATATAGTCTTTAATACCGCAAAAAGTAAGTAGTGTAAGCTATAAAGAAGCTCTGTATAAACCTATTTTAATATCTTAACCAATCAATATATATATATATATATATATATATATATATATATATATATATATATATATATATATATAACATAATCGAAGGTAACTAAATCCTAGCTGTTTAAAGATGTATTTTTGGCGTGCTTTTCCACTGCCCCGATGCCCTTTGGCGGCTTGGCCCCCTATCTTTCTCTCTTCGGTAGATTGACCGGATATTTCCTTTAAGTTCTTTCCCTTCTCTTTACTGGTAGATGTATACGTATTTTTAAGTATATGTCTTTCCCCTTTTCTTTCAATTCTATATATATATATTTTTAAACCCATGATGGCATGATATACCCTTGCTTCTCTTGCATTTAATTCTTTTACCTACTGAATGTTTATTCTTTTTGGAATAGCTCCATCTCCTTTTGAGGCGCCAAACTCTGTTTTTCCGAGTAGCAGTACAATTGCAACCAAGGCAGTCACCACCAGCGCACCTTTTAGTGCTTCAGCAATGTATCATTGAGTTTTGGATACGGGTTTCCACTTCCCACGGACTACTCAAAACCGAGACACGGACCTCTTGTTTTAGTAGCCACAAGTGGAGAAACCAACAAATAACAATTGAATTAATCTACTTCACTTTTGATTTTACGCTTTGACCATGAATTCGATCTTGATGCTTTCTTGCCAAAAAACACAGTTTTGATCCATTTTCTTAGAGATTTCCCCATTCCAAGAAGTAAAGATCCAGATAAAATTTTAAAGAATTTCATGACTGATTGGAGAACAGTAATAGGGAAGAATCATATTATAAAGAAATTTGAACTTTGTGATTTCACCCCAATCTATGAATGGCATCAAAATGAGGAGAAGAAAAAACAAATGAGTACAGAAGTATGTTAGTGTGATTACTGTTACATAAAGAAACAGTTGTATATGGATCTTAGCTTATTGTTCAATGTTGTTTTGATTTGACTAACATTCATGACTTTTGCAGGAGAAAAAGCTCATGAAAGAAGAAAAGATGAAGCAAGAAGAGAAGTATATGTGGGCTATTGTTGACGGTGTCAAAGATAAGGTTACCTTTGACTTTGACGTATATAAGCTCTTAGATATTTATTTAAATGTAACATGAATTTTATGCTGGTAATTGCACTTAATTCTTTCTAATAAAATAGGTCTCAGTTTGAGTCATATATAAACTCTGATTAGAAAGAATTAAGATGATGGTGTATATCGAAGTCGTGGTTTGGGGAAATTAGGAACGTAGAATGATAAAAAGCATACACAATTATCTAGAGTTGGTGTTGTTTAGGGGTTGTGCTTTGTTGCATAGTACATAGTCCCCATTATGGATGGCCATGAGCGGGCCGATTATGGTTTTCGCTTTGTAATAGCATACATGCACCTAGAGTACTTGCATTTTACCAAAAAAAAAAGGGTGGGGGTGGTGTTTAGTTTTTCCGCTGAAAACGTTTTTTTTTATATGCATATGTAATTTTAGGTACATGCTAATTTATTCAAGGATTACATTTTTTTTTAATGGATGTGACATTCTCAATCTCAGGTTGGAAACTTTAGAGTTGAACCACCGGATTTGTTAAAAGTGGTCGTGGAGAGCATCCCAAGGTTTATATACTTTGTTGTTTATAAAATGATTGATTTTTAGAAAAGCATGCGATTAAAAGCTTAGAATGGCTATTAATAAAGTTTATTTTTATCATAGAGGTTATTATATGTAGTCTTATTTGTTTTTATGCTTTCAGATAGGAAAACTGAAAAAGCGCATTCATCCAAGAGATATTACCATCAATATAGGAAAAGGTGCTCCAGTTCCGTAGTGCTCAATACCTGGTGAAAGGTTCCTGAATCCAATTGCATTAAGATTGCACTTATTTTGTGTTTTGAGGTGTGAATGAGGATTTATTATGTTATCCTTCCAAGGGTTAATTTATTTGGGGTGCCTTGCAGGTGGAAAGAAGTAAAGCATGACAATACCGTTACATGGTTAGCATTTTGGAATGACCCTATCAATCCAAAAGAATTCAAGTATGTATTCTTGGCAGCTAGCAGTTCATTAAAAGGCCAAAGTGACAAGGAAAAATATGAGAAGGCTAGGCTGCTGAAAGTAAATTCTCAACTCATTTCCATGTATTGTTTTTTATGTTTGTTCTTGAGTACTGTTTGTGTGCATATGTGGTAATAACTGTACATTAATCGATATCTGTGCAGGAATACATTGAAAATATAAGAGTAAATTACGCCAAGGATTTCACGAACAAAGATGTTGTGAAGCGGCAAGTAGCAGTTGCTACTTATCTTATTGATAAGTTAGCTTTCAGGGCAGGAAATGAAAAGGTAACTTGTGAATGAATGTGCTTTGGCTTCTTCTGTGATCCATTTTGTTTTGTTATACTTAATTTCTTACGAAAGCATTTTCTTATTTTTGAATAATTGATTATTTTCTGATTGGTTTCTTTATAAAGTTACTGCTTAACTTATGGAAACTCTGGATATCAAGTTCGGAAACTAAGGGGATGAAACTTTAAGACACGTCAGCCCCCTTTTTTCTCTTAGTAGGACACCTCAGCTTTTCCAAGAATTCGGCAAGAAAAAATGAAATACTCTATTATCCTTATTTCTCTTTTCTCCTCTGCCCTCCTCCAAAGTATTAACTCAAGAAACCCTTGATTTCAAATTATAAGAACAACAAAGCGAAACGCCCGGTTTTGCTTTTTCTTTGGTTTTTCAATTGTTAAGCTATCCACCCGAAAACCCCAAACTCTCTAAAAAAAAGGGGAAAAATCATCTAGCCTTCTCGAACCGCTCCAATGATTATTCCCGTGTCTTCGGTTCGAATTGAACCGCTTTCGATCCAACTCTATATGCCTAAACGCTACATTACTCCAAGTCAAATTGATCGCTTTTTTTCTTGAAGAGACCCCGGCGGGTAATTCCCCTAGCTTTTGTTTTCCTCAATTTCTTAATTCAATTATATTTATTTCCTCATATGTGACTCCTGGGATTTCTTCTACAAGAGAAATCATGGTCCAATCCCAAAGAGAGTTGATGATATTGACGAAAGTGTGGGAGGCATTACGCATACACTTGCGGCCACAATTGCTGCAATGTATGGTGGGAAAATCCATGCTACGTTGAAAAAAATGGCAGAGAGACAAATAAGAGGGCCTATGGCAGTTGCACCACCAAAGATGAGATTGTGGTTCCTGCCGTGGTCCAGTGGACAACTGATTAAGATCAGGATTGGAGTCGCAAGACATATACCAGCAGCTCATGAAATTGCAGTCCATTCCAGTGGTCTGAACGAGTAATTGCTAACCTTTATTGATGGAGAAAGAAGATCTTGGTACCTGAAATTGGATCCGTCTATTTCAACAATATTGCTATATTGCTATGTGAATTGAAGTAACAATACGTGAATGTTGTTGCTTGGCTTTTGTTTGTTCAGGACGATAGTTTTTCATCTTATTTACATTATTATTGACACACAGGAAATTGTGTTCTTGGCTTTTTTTTACATTTTGATAGTCTACTACTGTCTATACTGCAAGGAAGTTTTCATTCAGGCAAGGCCATTGCTTAGCCATTTCTTAGCTTACAAAACTAGGTCGGGGACTTTAAAGCCAGGGTGCTGGAACCAGCCCATGGTCCGAAGGCTAGGTACCTGAGTCTGGTCAAATCAGCAATCCCCTATCTAGAGAGTCCCAAGAGACTCAAATGTCAGATGTCTAATGAGTCACGAGTGTTGGTGTACTCCAAACCAAACCGAAGCTGCGTTTGGGTACACAAAGGCTTCATGAAGCGTGTTCTAAACTTCTAATCTATACTGAAAATGAAATATAAAATGAAATAAATAATTAATTGTATTTAGAACTCACAGTTTCATTTCTTTTGGGGAATCCTAAAACAATGCCAAATGACTTAATAACTGGAGCTATTACAGAAGGGCCGCGGTATTGGCACCCCCATAAATGGGACTTGCACCCCTTTGACCAATTCAACGGTACTAACACCTTTCCATTAAATACACAAAAAACACTAACGGTAAGCACCTACCGCGGGATCGCACAATCCACGGCATCGGGTTGCCGCGAGATCCTATATCCCACGGAAGGTGGCTGCCGTGGGTTTTTTTAATTTTTTTTTTTAATAGTCACCGTAAAAAAAATTAGTTGTCGCGAGATGATTTTGATTCTAAAGTTGCAATATGTGCATGCATCATAAAACATAAATGTAGATTTGATTGTCATCAAATAGAAGTATTGAGAAAATGCATACTACAACAATAAAAATATTCAAGTATAATATAAATGCTCAGCATGAACCAGTATGTTACATACTCACATCTTCCTTTTTCGGTTCCAAAAAAACTAAAATGTGCTTGCACGCAATTGTAAAAAAGTTACAAACACACTCATAACTTTTCGAAGGACATAGAACATACTAAAAACACCTATGAAGGGTTGGAACTATACCCAGACTAAACAAAGATTTTTGAAGATTATAGATCATCATATGCAGGCCAAACCCCATTTTGATAAGACATCAAAAACAAAATGGCTTTGAGCTTTTCGGGCTTAGAAAATTCGCAAGCAGAATTTTTCGCATTTTTCAACCCAATTTCAGGTTTGTGACCCTCCACATCGAGCTATACCACTCTAATTGCCTCTCTTGTTTCTCTGCATATTTTTTAATAATCAACTGAGATGAGTTTAAGGTAGCCACATGGATCAACTCATCAGACAGCTTAATTTTCCAAATATAGTATTTTCTATGTCCAGCAAGAGATATATGTACAGTATATTACTAAAAATTGACTTTTGCCCAGTTGGTGAAGTATGAGTACCACATGACCTCCGACTTTATTCAATTAAATAATCCTAATTAAATAATTAACTCTTTATGGACTTGATCCGTCAGTAACTTTGTGGAGAAATTTAGATATTGACCTAACGTCCACATCTGTGATGAATCAAAGATTAAGGTTTTCTAATACTTTGAGCTATGGAATGGAATAGGAATTACTGTGACTTGATTTGTAATGTTGTGATTGGATATAGAGTTGATAATCACACTAACATGCACACTTTTGTAGATGTGTCAGTAAATAATCATGGTTACCTTACTTTGTAATCCAACTAATTCATAGTAATTGTGCTACAGGTATGAGACAGTTACAAAGACATAGTCACAATATAGGAGATTACACTGCTTTTGTATTGAATGTTTCATTGTAAAATGTGTGTTGAGACTTGGGATTCTGCTCTCAAATATATCTTTTATAAATTGTAAAATTGTATATACATCTAGGTAACTAAAGAGTCATTACGAGTTTACTGATTTTCATTATTTCTATGTATAGAACTCCGAATGTAAATAAATGTCATTAAATCATTGATTGTCGTCACAACATAAACAATTGTGTATTAACTTCTGTTTAGTTTGTTTAATGATTAAAATAGGATCTCGATTCTTATTTATAACTATTATGATGCATTAGTATGTAGGAGTATCCGCATTACATAATTGAAATGTCGTTAGCCATTTGTTTTTTAAGAGCAATCTGTGGCATATCACTTATATGCCCACTTGCTCAGTTTCCCTTGAATAGTTCTTTGTATGTTATTCCCTACTCCGTTGGTCCTCTAAATGATCTTCTGTTGAGTGGACCTTGGAAGAAGTCAATTTTAGATACAAGTAGTGGTTCGATATAGTTCTAAGATTGATATCCGGATTTACATTCACAAAACTTGGCAGACAACTCATCCATACATTAATTGGGACTGGAAATCCAATTTATTTGCATATCAAACAGACTATAAAATGTGTTCCTGAAGATTGACCTCTCAAGAAATCGACTCTTTTGGCTATCGATCGGTCGGTCAACATTGTACACGATCCTTTCTTGGGTGGGGAGGACTTTGGCAATGTCATAGTGGAGTATTTGGTGAGTGAGATCAAATGCATTCATGGGATTGATGCTACAATATAATCGCCAAGTTAGCTGTCCAAATGCTTCGTCAAGCAGTTGAGAAAGCTAAGGTAGGACTCTCATCTAGATTTGAAATTGACATCGATTTGTCTTTCGCTACTGCTGATGTATCAGCCAGAAAAAATATATGTACGATTTACACTTACTAGATCAAGGTTTGAGAGCTTGCAATCCCCTTCAAAAAATATTAGAAAAACATAATCTCTTCAAACAAAATATGCAATGAATAATTTGCTATCAATATACATATATTATTTATTCAAGTGGACTTTAGGTTTTTGAGTAATTAGCTATCTATGCAGCAAGTCCGGCCATAGGCCGGGCCAAATGGCTAGTATAATACAGTAAGTGCATTCTGTTTTGGTAGCTTCGTTTTGTCACTATTATTTTGGGTCCGCGCGTGTCATATATTGTGGGCGTTATAGGGTGGTCATTCTCTTAAGCCTACAAGTTAGCATTGTATAGCATTTACCCCAAAGGAATTCATGATTGCCTTTGCATGACTCAGGGATGTTGCCATGAGATGCACCAAATCAGAGCATGTGAACGGAATACCAGAAGAGTAAGATTCTTATTTAAAAGTTAGTTGTGTGAATTTTTTTTGTTTTTGATAATTACTCTTCTCCTTGATAGGTTAAAGATGGTCCAAGTGTCTTATGCAACCGCTAAGCATCTAATGAAAAAAGAGATGTATAAGGACGCTATTTTCATGCTTGCCGTGGCGGAGGTGAGTTGTTTCACTCATTATTGATAATTTTAGTTTACTAATCTTGTTGGAAATTATAGCATAGATCTGATAGCAATTTCACGATGTTTCCTAAACAGAACCGCACTTGTTTTTTTTCTACTAAATCTATTGACCAGAAAAAATAACATTTACTGATTCCACATTTTATTTACAAGAAATTGGTGGAGAGGACCAATTTTGAACCAAAATCATTCTAGAGGACAACTTATTTTAGAAATCACTCACAAAACCAAATTCCACATTTTAATAATTCACGGACCAGTCTTTTAATTAAAATAACCCTCAAGAACAAAATAAATTGGCTAGTCCATTTTATTTTATTTTATTCTCACTTTTACCCTTCAAATTAATTTTCTCCTTCCCGATAACAGTCTCACTAAAAAGAGAGAAAGTTGTGATAGCGATCTCAAGTGATTTAAGAGTATGTACAATAAAATAAGAAGATCTAGTTCTACCTCACCTTAAGAAGGGCTAAAGCTCAATTTGTGCTTTCCCTGATTCACTTCTCTACGTAAGTGTCTCTATTTTTATTCTATTGTTTGGGGTTGTTTATTTTATTGTTTTAATGATTGGTTGTGCGTGATTTGGATCTTTAGCTCAAATGGTCGAGTACTTTGGAGATATCCAAAGGTGATGGTGGTTCGATATTCCATCAAGATCGTCTAAATTTTAACGTTAATCAAACAAGGAATCAAGTGTGTAATGTGATTAATTTTCAACTTAGACAATACTTCCAAAAGAAATTCTTGAAATTCAGTTCCAAAAGAAGTTCATAGTCCAAAAACAGTTCATAGTTGTTAAGGTATGAACAATGATTGTTCATAGTCTAATAGGGATGTGAACAATGGTTGTTCATAGTCCAATAGGTGTTCTCATTGATCATTCCTCATGTTGTTGATATATGAACAATCATTGTTCATAGTCCACTAGGGGTATGAACAATATATGATTGTTTAGTTTCATAGTCCAATAGGTATGAACAATGATTCTTCATAGTCCAATAGAGGTATGAACAATGATTCTTCATAGTCCAATAAGTATGAACAATGATTGTTCATTTGTTACTGTTGAACACGTATTGTTCATACCTACTTTAAGTATGAACACGTATTGTTCATATCTGTTTTGGGTATAAACATTTATTATTCATATCTGTTTTGGATATGAACAATCAATCTTTATATCTGTTTTGGGTTCGTATTTTTTTTGGGTATGAACACGCATTGTTCATATATATGTTTTGGGTATGAACATTTATTGTTCATATTTGTTTTGAGTAAATATCTTTTTTGACTAATGATTATTTCTTATGTTTTTTGAAGAGCAATCGCTTGGTCAGATGAAATTTTACAAATACAAGGTGTTCTAGTTGAAGATCTTCTATTTGATAGAGAAATTGATCATCAGGTAAATTTAGTTCATATCACAATTGGACTATGAACAATGATTGATCATAACTACCTAGCTATGATCAATCATTGTTTATAGTCATGAGCTATGGAATGAGTGTTCATAGTCATGAACAATGATTGTTCATAGCTCATGTTGATGTATAAACAGTGATTGTTCATACTCCAATAAGTGGTCTTATTGATCATACATTATGTCGAGGTATGAACATTGATTGTTCATACCCCAAATAGGTATGAACAATTATTGTTAGCTTATGTTGATGTATGAACAATAATTGTTCATACTCTAATAAATGTTCTTATTGATCATACATTATGTTGAGGTATGAACAATCAGTGTTCATACCCAAATAGGTATGAACAATCAATGTTCATATATATGAACAATAATTATTCATAGCCCATGTTGAGGTATAAACAATGATTGGTCATACTTCAACATGTGTTTTTACTGTTCATACATTATGTTGACTTGTTGTGGATACCCCAAATAGATATGAATAATCAACAATGACTGTTTATATGAACAATGAATGTTTATAACTCATGTTAATGTATGAATAGTAATTGTTCATATCTCAAATAGGTATGAACAATCATTGTTCATACTATATACAGCGGGTCGTTTCGGTTGGGCCGGGCCGTTTATTATTTCGTACCAGGGGTATACTTGACATTTCATCCACCCGAGCCGTTTTTAATTTCGCGTCAAGGGCATACTTGAACTTTCATCTACCCAGTACTTGTGAGTGATTAAAAAAAAGGTGTTCTCTCGAGTTACTTTTTCTCCCGATTTGTCCTCTAGAGTTCCTCCTTATCTTATTTAACTCGTCCTAAAGCCCCTGGCTAAGCATGGATTGTTCTACATTTTTGTTCAGGAAAAGAAATACATTTAGTTCTTGTGAGATATTTCTTGTGAGATACTACTTGGATTTATTCAGTACTAGGGTTTGCCTGTGCCGTACGACACTGAACAACTCGTCGCGCCTTTGGCGCCAGAAAACCCAATCAAGGCCAGCCCAATTTCCCATTATATATAAGCCCACCATATCAAATTTGGAGGCCCAACAGTATATGGGCTAGCCCAGTGTTTAAGCCCAACCGTAATTGTTGACTTTCTGGAAAGATCCGATGGATACTGAGTGATTTAACAAAATTGCACAAGCCCCTAAGTCACTTGGATTCGCCATGTCATATTTTTTTGAAAAAGATTTTGAGACGTCATATAGGACCCTTTGGGCCCCACACCATTATGTTTTGTTAGATAGATGTTTGTATAATTTGGCGTTACATTGTTATCATGTTATACTTGTAACTTATTTGCTGTAAAACCATTCTCTGACAATTACAAACCATGCCCCTGAGATTCTACTATTTGTATATGATTTCTTATTATATGACCCTGAAATATGGAAAGGGGAGCAAAAGTTCAAGAGCTTTCATAAAGAACACGTAAAAAGTTGAATTTAACACATACATCCTTTTAGAATCTTCTTTTCATGACCTTTTCTGTCTATACAATTTGAGATGGTTAATGATCTGTGCCTTAAGGAATCTCAAGTCTTAAATGCGACTGGTTTTGCAGTGTAGCGTGTGCTATTCTGCAACTCTATGCTTGTTACTTGTTTTTCCTGAATTTATTATATTGTGCAGACTTTGTTTTCGTTTATATAGAAATTATGATAATTTGGAAGTCAAGGCATCTGTGGCTCTTACCAATATCTACACCCCAAACATATACCAATTCAAAGTCGTGCTATTCAATGTCGACAAGTGCTCTCCCCAGTTTTAAGTTATGTCTGAAATATTAGTGAAACTTGAGCTTTGTTGTAATATTAATTTTTCAATATTTCTTCAATTTTCTTCAATTGGTGTGTAATTAGATGTGTTGAATAAGGTGTTGCAAACGCAAACTCCATGAATTTTTGATGCGTGGACTAAGGTATTGCAAACGCAAAGTCCACAACTTTGGATGTGTGGAGTAAGGTGTTGCAAACACAAACTCCATGACTTTTTGATGCATGGAGTAAGATGTTGCAAACGCAAACTCTACGACTTTTTGATGCCTAGTGTAATTAAAGTGTTGCAAACGCAAACTCCACAACTTTGAATTGGCAGAATGAGCTAGCAATTCATCATTATGACTATTGTTTAAGGCGGCAGTGCGAGTTGCCCCAAAAAAAAAAACTTCAGTAGGTAACACTGTTTCTACTCCATAAGCCAGGTTAAATGGTGACATATTGTCAAACGCTTTGGAGTTGTTCTATATGCCCAAAAAACGACTGGTAACTATGTTGTCCACCTGCCTTTAGCTTGCTGGAGATGACGTTTGAGGATTGCTAAGATGGATTTATTTGTCGCTTCGGCTTGCCCATTTGCTTTGGGGTGATAGAGTGCGGAAAAATTGTGTTGAATATGAAGACTGGCATAAAGCCTATGTATTTCTTTTGCATCAAACTGCTTTCCGTTATCTGATATTAACTCATCGGGGATACCAAATCGGTAAACTATATCCTTCCATATGAAGCGTTTGACGTTCGAAGCTTGTATGTGCACCAAGGGTTATACTTCTGCCCATTTGGTAAAGTAATCTTTTTCAATCATCCAATTACATGTATTGCATCTTTTCAATTGATGTGTTTGTTTGTGATAAAATCTTGCAAAACTGAAACTGTAGAAATTAGTGAGTGCTTCTTCCGACTTCTTTGATTGTAGGTGTATGATTGATGTTTACATTATTAATGTTCTTCAATTGATCAAAAGTTTAGAATTGGTTTTGTGAATTGTTAGAATAGTTGTATGTAAACAGCAACTAGAGTATAACAGAAGGAACATTAGGCAAGGACAGCAGTAACAGGGAACCACCAAGGCGCGTATTAGATTGTCCTTAAAGAAAGATTTCACCCCTTCCAGTGGTGCAGAAAGGCAGCAGTGCCGTCTTCTTCACAGGATTCAATGGTGTACAACAATTTGACTTTGCACTAGAACAAACTACTCTCTAGAACAGCAATATAACTCCCTCTGGAGGCTACAGGAAGAAGAGAAGAAAAATAAGGCAGGTGCGAGTTTCTGTTTCTCTGAGATGGGTTTCTATTGAAGTGCATCCCTCTATGGACTCACAATCCTATTTATAGAGGTTAGGTCGGTCTCCTAAACAAATAAGAAAGAGAGACCAACTCTTAATATAACACCGAAACTTACTGCTCAAGAAAAAAGCAAAACAAGTTTAGGCAATTGGTCAAACCACTACCCACAACAGTAAGCCCAAGCCCAAGCCCAAGCCCGAACCCGACCCGATGTGGTGGATAACCAATGTGGGACTATCTACTATGCACTAAAGTGGAGAGAACACCCTTTGTTCATCTCCTCCACTTTGCACACACACACACACACACACACTAGTATTTAGAAATACACAAGAGATTCCAACAATCCCCCACTATTTCAAAATACTAATAGTCCCCCACTATTTTGGAATATGATATTACAAAAGAAATGGGTTAACTAAATGGCAGAGAGAATCGAAAAAACAATGCATAAGATACTGGTGCTTTACGGGCTTGAACCAGTCATAGGGTAACATGTCTTATAATACGTGAAAGTGGTGGATTAAAAAATCTTTGAACCAATATTCCCTTGTAGTAAAATAGATTACATGCACCCACACTGCTCTTTCATTATATGCCTGTTTTGCGGTGTTGCACTTTTTGGCCTTTGCGCTGCCTGTGTTCCATGAATGCTCTAGAGCCCGTATACTCATAAGAATCGACCCAGTTCTACATTCACATAGGTGGATATCCATCAAATGTACATTACAGTTAAAATACACTATCTCATTATAAAATGGACTATGGATTCCAATAAGAGTAACATAACTCATCCTTACTCATTGCAATTCTAGTTATACAAAGTATACTATAGTACCATCTCGCCATAGGGTGGGACGTCTCATAAATATATAAGATGATAGTACTGCAGGACGACGAAGTGACTTGTTTTTCCCTTTGAACCTACTTCATGGGATCTCCAATCACATAGGTAGGGTTGTCGTCAGTGTCGCCCTCTATATGGGCATAAGTCCCATCCCCCTCGACGTATAACCACTTGCCTCCAAAAAGTGGTGGGTCAAATATGTGGCCAAATGAAGTCCAACCTAACATAATCTCTAGGAGCTACTTGATTAAGTTATATCTCAAACTTACATGTATTCATTTCCCATTGCACATATTTCTTTATGTCTTAGCTATTGCAATGAGACAGTTGCAAAGCATATACACATCAGGAGACTGTTTAGAACCAATAGGAAGATTTACCAAGAGGTTGCTAACCCACTCAGCATCATCACATGCTTTTTCTAAGGCGATTAGCTTAGACGATATCCAAGACACTCAATTTCCACCAAGGGTAAACACATAAACATGATTGGATCCAATTTATAACACATTACCCTTCCAACAATGATGGAAATCTACTGTATATAAGTCCATAATCAATGGCTCCACTATAGTACTTGGATAATCTGACAATATACATCCAATGTTCCTTATAAGAACAATGGGTTATCAACTCAGTATGCCATTAATATAGGCAATGTCATGTCTCACATATACAATCCATCAAGTACAATAGGCTACCAATGATATTGACATATTTAGTATGAGAAAACACAAGTAGATTTTTTTTTCTTCATAAGATAGATATTTGCCACAATTGGTGTTAACACATGCTTACTATCATAATACCCATACTTTTCAATGAAAAATATTTCTACTAAGTGCTATAACAACATAATGAGACCAACATGAGCTTTAATTCCTATATTCACCAGTCATTCAATTCTATAGTGCCCGAAATTCCCCTATACCATCCGGTCGGTCTGGTTTAAGGTACGCTATGGGCTTCAACCATATTCAAACGTCAACATCTTGACAACTGAATATAGCAATTACAGAAATGAGTTTAACAACATAATGAACTATCATCTCCAATGATGGTCTATTATGTATTTCAAATAGGAATTTCTTTGTCTCATACACATTCTCAATGCTAGCACTCATGATATGAAATCATCTAAACAAATAGAGATTAACACATATGTCTTGCTTTACTCTAAAGAAAGGACACATCTTTATCAACAACGATATTTTGACATCCATACGACACCAATATGTTGTTGAATTGCTTATGCCATTTATAGGCACTTGAATCAATTCATACAAAGATTTAACTAAATTGTATATCTTAAGCTCATTACCTTGTACTACTTGGTATTGTAGTTCCGCACAACTACTCAACTAGAGTCTTTAGAATTCTGAAGAAGAAATTCTAGTTACATGAGCAAGGTTCTAAAGTAATATAAATCTTGTCTCTGAGTGAAACCCCTTGGCTATTATTATTAGCCTTGTATTTTGCAATACAACTATCACATTTTAGTTTTCTCTTGAAGATCCAAATTCAACCTATAGATCCCCCCAATAAATCAAGAGTCCAGTTTAGAAGAGTTGTATCCTTCAAAAAGGACACTTCTCATTGACAGACAACTTCCTTATAGGTTAATGAATATTCCTCAAGAAACATATACACATCATCACCGTGAATGGTGGATACACTCACTGATAGTCTTCCAAATTTCTTGTTCAGAAATTATGGGATCCTCTTATGTAGTTCATTATGAACATCCAACCACTATATGGCAATTTCATAGAAAGCACATCCTCAAATAAAATTAGCATATAAGAAATTCAATAATAGTGCGGTATCTACAAGATTGTTATCACGCATGATAAATAAAAACAAACACCACTATTATGAGTTTCACCAATGAATATCTACTAGATAGTTTTAGGTCTAAAAAAAAAAATTCTTTTAGATTCATTCACAATAATCTTGGCAAGACACCCCCTACAATTTGAAGCATTTTTGGATAGGCCCAAGACCTTTCCATACTTTATAGGTCGGTGTCTTTCCAGTTATCTTGTGAGGTAAACTATGGTAAAACAATGTCATGCATATGGGTCACCACCCCCACAGTTCAATGGTTACTCAACCTAATCAAACTTACATGCAAAACACATTATACTGCTACAAACACTAAAAGAAACACCAACAATAATATGCACTCTTATGACAAGAATATACTTTACTCAAGTCTATGATTATGGATCATATTAAACATAGTTTTATTATGTTCATGCTATCTATATGAAAGAAAATCCACAAGTGATTCAAATGAATTTTAAAGAATAGAAAAATTAGATGAAAAGGGTTTTACCCAAAATAATATCATTATCATTCTTCTTTTCATCATTTAACATTCCAACTTACATAGTGAGACAATCCACGTACTTGTATATCACCTCGGCTATTTATTCATAGTCATAAGAGGATAATGCCTAATAAGATAATCTACAAGCGTTACATCTCCTTGTCTAAAATAGTCACTGGAGGATATTGTCTAAGAAGACAATCCATAACCTTACATCTCCTTAACTAAATTAGGTTTAGGAGGATATTGATTGTTTCCTATATTGTTTCCTTTCATAGGCAACGATGCTCATTACTTAATAATATATGACAAGGTTAAGCTTCATGCCAATGTTAAATAATGCATCCATGCCAAACATGGTTCATATCATATCATAGGTTCAGGAAAAGTAAACTTTAATTGTACCCCTCACAACAAAAAGTATATGATATTTAAGCAAATCTAGCCACTGAATATGCAAAACAACTGAGGACTCCACCTCCTCTTTTTACATGAGCTCAAGTAAGATAGAATACCCTATCAACAAGACCTCAAGTACTACCACAACATCTAATGACTCAACCCATTAATGTCTTCAACTAGAAAAATTTACCAATAAACTATCATCAAGTTCAAAGTAAATCCACGATGATTAATATCCAAAACTAGCATGCTACACAACTTTAACATATGCTATATTGGATATAAGCTACAAGTTACTTCATCTAACATGTATTTTCACAACAGTACAATTATAACCATCGTCTAACAACACGTACACTCAATAGAGGTAAACAATTATGCATTGAATACATTATAATTATTATCCAAGATTTGAGTGTGGTTGATATTAACTATCTTAAGGTCTTTCTTAGACCATCTACATACATTTACATATATACAAAGAAAATTAATATCAAACTACTTCTAGTCCAACCAATTAATATCTTAGTGATAAACACGTATAATTTGTTGACTAGGTTATTAAAGAAGTTTAAGCTTAGGGATTTCCATCATAAGAAAAACTAGCATGCAACTCAAGGCAAGAATATCACCATATAATCAAACCAAAGGAATTGCAAAGAGTGAAAGAATACGATACCTAACCGATTGAAAAACCGGATTACCATATTTTCCTCCTAGAAAAATAGTTCAAAAGAACTGTAATTCTAAACCAGCTTAAGACAAATTGGGTATCAAGCCTTATACCACTGGAAATCTCTTTGAATCAGCTATCCAACACAAAAAGCGGATTGCAAGACCGAGCTCTGAGCTGAAAGTTACAGCAGTTTTTGTAACGAGCGATGCAGCTATCAAAAAGACAAACTTTGATGTTTTTCTTGATAGAAATCTCATATTTAACTCCCACAAACGTAGGAAAAAGGTCTACAACCATATAGGGTTTGATAAACTACAAAAGATCAATAAATATTCAATCTTTAATTGGTTTCCCTAACAAAAATGAACTTATCAGAAAATTTCTAAAGTCATAACCCAATAACACAAACAATAACTCAAAGTAAAAGACTTATCTTTTGATTTGCCGTATTAAAGCACTCTCCTTTGTTCTACTACGAAAATCTTCCCTTCAGATTGTTAGAATAGTTGTATGTAAACAACAACTAGAGTAGAACAGAAGGAACAGTAGACAAGGATAGCAGTAACAGGGAACCACCAAGGCGCGTATTAGATTGTCCTTAAGGAAAGATTTCGCCCCTTCCAGTGGTGCAGAAAGGCAGCAGTGGCGTCTTCCTCACAAAATTCAATGGTGTACAGCAGTTTGACTTTGCACTAGAACAAATTACTCTCTAGAACAGCAATATAACTCTCTCTGGAGGCTACAGGAAGAAGAGAAGAAGAATAGGGCAGGTGCGAGTTTCTGTTTCTCTGAGATGGGTTTCTATTGAAGCGCATCCCTCTATGGACTCACATTCCTATTTATAGAGGTTAGGTCGGTCTCCTAAACAGATAAGGAAGAGAGACCAACTCCTAATAGAACATTGAAACTTGCCGCTCAAGAAAAAAGCAAAACAAGTTTAGGCAATTGGTCAAACCACTATCCAAAACAGTAAGCCCAAGCCCAAACCCGACCCGATGTGGTGGATAACCAATGTTAGACTATCTACTATGCACTAAAGTGGAGAATGTAGGAACCGTTATGGTCGCAGTTAATGATTTACGAACTACGAACACCCACGTGCAACGGAATAAGGGGTGTCCACGATTTTGGTTAGAAATGTACCTTTAGATCTACTAAGATAACTCTGAGAATCCAAGCTTTACGATTCTGCAACCTTTTGATCTTCTGTTGTATTCCTATCTTTAGATTAGATGTTGTGTGGGTAACGATCTACCAACCCTTTCTTTCTCTCTTTCCTTGCCTCTCTTTTCCAATTAATGAATAGTGAATTCGGCCTGGAGAGAAGGGTTTCTATAGGCTACAACAGGGACCATGAGGAGAAATTAGGGTTGGGCCTCCTGATGGGCTTGGGCTTCCCATGTTCGCCCAAAACACACAGCCCATGTCCGTCAACAAATGGCTTATTCCACTAAAGGCCATTGTTGCACTACCACCCTAATCCCAAATTACGTGTTACGTTTATGGGCTCCATATTATATGCTTGTTGATATCCCCATGTTTAAGATATCGAATGCCCGTTGATTAAGTCAAGTTACTGACAACTACATTAATCAACTTCTTATATCCTTGAGTAGTACCACTCAACCTCATTGTCATGTCGGATTAAATCCACCTGCAGGGTTTACATGACAATCCTTATGAGCTCCTTAAGGGGACATCATCAGCCCGACTGCCTACGGGTCATGGATTCCTTCTATAATTAACAGCACACCTTACATACAATGTCATTTCCCAATCTATTGAGTTTGTTGATTCACAAATGAATCTCACTCATTGATGATTTAAAGCAATGTACAATGCACGTAAGTGCCAGTTATTATATTCGGATTAAAAGGACAAACATCCATAATAACAGAGGTGTTTGTTATTTTATATAGTCAGTATAAAGAGAAACAATTAGTCCTGTTCAATATACACAAAGTGTACTAGTGTAATCCTATAGTCAAGATAGACTAATACCAGATTTTATTACAACCGTACCAATAGTTTGTCCAAATCCATCTAGGTTGTGAACATTTGCTTATACTTTATAAGGTATTGATGATAGGCAAAAAGGCAGTTTTCACCCTCGAACTTGTCAAGTTTTACCACTTACCCCCCTGAACTTCACTTCAAGCAATTTTAACCCTGGACTTGTAAAACGTATCCAGCTCCATTTTTCCAGTTCATTTCCGGCACCTGAAAAGTGACGTGGAATTATATTTTCTGACGTGGCAAAATTAGAATTTGACACGTGGCAAAATTAGAAATTCCACGTCATAAAATATAATTCCACGTCACTCCACGCCACTCTTGGTCCGGAAATGTACCGAAATATGAAGGTGGATATCACGTTTTACAAGTCTGAGGTTAAAATTGCCTAAACTGAATTTTAGGGGGGTAAGTGGTAAAACTTGACAAGTTCGAGGGTGAAATATGCTAATTTGCCTTGATGATATGATCTTCTGTGTGTCACCACACACCATATCATCTACAACATAAAGTATTAGACACATGCATATAACTAATAACATATATAATATGCATAACGTTTGCCCATATGATTCTCATTCAAAATATAAAGAATTAGAGTTAATACAAATTTTGTTCATCTCCTCTACTTTGCACACACACACACACACACTAGTATTTAGAAATACATAAGAGATTCCAATAATCATATCACTTAAGTTAATTGATAGTTACCAAATATCCTTGAGGGTAATTATGGCCTATTAATGCAAAGACAGAATCTGACTAGCTTTTAAAGTCACCTATTACATTATATATGACAATGAGTGTATGTCATAGATTAAATCTGCGGAATGGTTTTTTGATTTTTCCCTTCTGATTTTTAACTTTTTTTTTGTCTAAATACTTATTTCCCTGATCTATTTATAAACATATATTTTAGTATATTTCAGCTAACAAAGACAGAGAGACTACCGTGTGTAAGAAACCATACATGATACTTTTAGGCTATGTGCACACATAATACAAAAATAGTAGCATGAATTTCATGTCTAGTTAATGATTTTGTATTGATAATACCACGCCCTGAATACAAGTTTTAGTATGACCAAACAAACTTATCCCTCATTTGGGTTCATGAAGACTGAGTTTGTTCAGCCTCGAGGTACATTAGCATCACTATAGTTTAGGAGAATAACGGTATGGCCTCGAGGCTATATCATTGACACCCTTATGTATGTATGGCATTGGGAGGTCTACTTATGGCATTGGGAGGAGAGTGTTTTTTTTGGTGAAGGACGAGGGCGATGGAGGTTGAGAATGAAAAGAGTGATTTCTTTCCTTTTTGTTTCTGGAAGGGCGGTGGGAGAGAAATCAACAAACACGTAGAGATTTATGACTTGGTGTAGCTAGTTAAACAACTGATCTACCGGTTTTACCATTATTCAATTTTGATAAGAGATTTGAAATCCACGGTCCAGAACATTGCACATTGAGTGCATTTACACTTCTACACATTAAAGAAAAAGTATGTTATACTTGTAGAGTTGAGTTGAAGTTGGTTAAGAACTTGAGACTATAAGGTTAACAAAAAGGTAGTTTAATCGGGCACTCATGAAATTGTATTGGGCAACCCCAAAAAAATAAATATTACAAGTTTGCCATTTTCTATAAAAAAAAAAATGTTTTGTATTGTTCCCAATCTCAACAACCAATCCAACCGGTCTCACCATGTTAAAACCACCGGGTTGTTTGAGTGTACACTTAAACGGTCTCACCATGTCGTTTCAATGTACACTCAAGCGGTTTTCGCGATGTTATTTGAGACAAAGCTCTCGGGGTTTTTAACTAGATGATATGGCGGGGTTGTTTGGGAAGTCTCTAGGACGACATGACTAGGTCGTTTGGGGATCATCTTGGGCGACATATCTATGTCGTTTGGACTAAAAAAATTGAAAAGTTTATTTTGTTTTTTGGTCACTAAAAAAATAATTTTTTTGGCTCTTGATTAAACGAAAGTGCAACACTAAGGGAACTTGGTGACTTGAATGAAGTGCACATTCACATAGACCCAGGAGACACGATAGTGTCATTTGGAAATAACTGAATGTGGCTTCACTGAGTTGTTCGAAGTAATTGAATATGGTTGGAAATATACAATGTTTTGTAACCCTTAACCAAATACAAACAACAGTGAAACTAAGAACCAAGCTAAAAAACCCACTTCCAAAATCAATCCCAACAATGGCCATTATTGATAATCTTTTACTCTTTGAAGGTGGAAATGGGTATCCAAAAAGATCCTTGTTCTCTTGAAATGAAATAGCATTGAACATAGGCAAATTATCATTTCTATTCCCAAGTGAAATTGGTACTGGACCTAATAATCGATTATTCGAAACATCGAAAACCAAATAATCGATTAGTTAATGAAGCAATTAGTTAATGAATGTAACCCTTAGTGTTTGATTGAAGGAAGAAGACTCACAAGTATTATTTTTGGACGAGTATTGTATTGGTTGGGATGGGAGGGAGATGAGAAAAAATGGTAATTTAGTTCAAAACTGCTGGAGAAGTTATAACCGTTTTCCGGTTTCTCATTTTAGGTGGGAGTGTAACTGGACTCTTTCTATTCGACTCTATGTTGGGCTTGGGTAGGAGGCTGCCCAATCTAATTTTATGAGACCCAGCCCTAACAAAAAATTGGATGCATTTTATGAGACCCAGCCCATTAAAATGTGTAAGGCCCACTATAGAGAGAGAGAGAGAAAACCTAACTTGACAAACTCAAATTCGCCTCCATTCTCTCTGAACAAACCCTAATAATTTCCTTCACTCTCAGAAACAAACATGGTGGCCACAAAGAAGACCGTAAGTTTATCCTAATCTTATTTCGTCTCTGTTCCATGCAAATCCCTTTTTTTTTTCTCATGTTTGACGTTTGTCTTTTGCAGAAGAAAACTCATGAGAGTATCAACAACAGGCTTGCTCTTGTTATGAAGAGTGGGAAATACACTCTTGGTTACAAAACTGTTCTCGATTCACTCAGAAGCTCCAAAGGTATTTACTGTTTTACTGCACCTTTAAAAAGGTTTCATTTTATTTGTTTCTTTATGGGTTTCATTTTTTTTTTTTTTTGGCTTGTAGGAAAGCTCATTATTATTTCAAATAATTGCCCACCTTTGAGGAAGTCTGAGATTGAGTACTATGCTATGCTCGCTAAAGTTGGCGTTCACCATTTCAATGGAAGTAAGTGATTTTACTTCATTTTTGTTATTGCTGTTGTGAATTTGTTATGTGTGTAGTTTAGTTTAGTTTATGTCAAGGAGGTATAATGCCGTACTTGTTTGTTGTTATCCTACACAAATTGAAGAGTTAAATGTTCAGATATTGACTACAAATTAATCGTATTTGTTTGTTAAGTCTATATAGATGGGAATCCTCTCATGGAGTATTGCTAGGATGTAGGTGTTAATAGTCCGTGAATCATTAGATGGCATTTTTTTTTGCTCTTGATTTTTCTGAGTGTCTGGATTTTGAGAGAAAGATATTGCTGTGACACATTTGGAGCTTTCCTAAAATGTAGATCTTAAAGGTGAGGGTTGTACGGAGATGTAAGTCATTAATTGTCACCTCCAATTGATCCCCATAAAGTAAGTACCCGGTTAGTGTTTAGATGTTTTTAAGATGTGGTTTCTTTTCAGTGGTTGTCCAAGAGGATCTTTTGTATTGGGTATTCAAATCGTTTAACAATAGTGAAAGATACTGTTTGTGTCCCATCTATGTTGCCTACATTTTGTAGATTTACCATAATTTGTTTTTGTTATGTAACTTTGTAATCTAATTTGATGAATGCTTTTAAGGTGTTTTTTTTCCAATGTGTTTTTATCTGGGAAAGCGTGTTTCTTTTCCAATGTAGTTTTCGCTTCATCTTTATGATTGAATTTCGTTGTTCCTGTCTGCTATCTTTCTGGTATCAGTTTCCACGAGGGAACGCGTTTTGTTAGCTGAATAAAACTCATTACAGTAGAAGTTGTATTGACTAAAACTTATATGCCTTAACTAACGTGGTTTCGTATGTGTCTCTTTTTTAATGTTTTTTTATTTTATTTTCTTGGTTTTTTTCATGGGAAGTAATTCTTTATTCCTTTTGTTTCAGACAATGTTGATTTGGGGACAGCGTGCGGAAAATATTTCCGGGTTTCGTGCCTTAGCATTATTGATCCAGGTTTGTTCCAAGGTTTCTTTTGAGTGGATATTTGTATTGTACGAATTCAGTTAATCTATATGATCAGGAAAAACAGAACAAAAGAAAGAAGGCTAGCTTAGTACCAATCTGTTTTGAACCCTGAATAATGTAATACCGACTTTGTGTTTTCTTTTACAGGTGATTCTGATATCATCAAAACGCTGCCTGGTGATCACTAAGCAGATTCACGGTTGTCATGTTGGTGGCCCTGTCATCCTGCCAACTTCTGTTATGATAAATACTTTTAGAGACATTCGAGTTCTGTTGTTTAAGCAACCTTTGTTGTGCTGCTTTCATTATCAGAACTAGTTTTATTTATTCAATATCGGTAGCGAATTTTGTTGGGATTTTCTGGTATTCGGATAAAGATTCTATGAATGATGGTTTATGTGTTCCATACTTCCATTAGTTCCATACTTGCATTCCCAGAAAAAATGTATGGGAGGCATTGCAGTTAACTTAACTACTTCATGCTTTCTCGAATCTAATTAATATCAAATTGAAATAGTAATGCAAGATGTCAGACTTTTCAAAACCGGTGCTGTGGTTAATTTCTTTACCGCTCTTCCATTTCTAATGAGTGCGGTACTGTGGTAACTGTACTGCTGTAAATATCGGTCGATTTTTGGGAAAAATCGCCGATATATATCGTTTTTATTCCGATTTGGAAAAATCCGAAATTTCGAATACAAAATTTGATATTTTTTGTCCTATATATCAAAACCGAATAAAGATTTATTGAACGATATATTTCGACATATTCCGTATATTCGATATATAAGTTTGACTTTTGGACAGTTTGATTTTAACCATTTTGTTGAGTTGACCGATATATCCCGTATATATATAATTATTATCGGCGATTACGATATATTCCGATTTTTCGTTTTTTTTTTATCACGGAAATTGGCTCTTTTATTTATAACGATATATCCGTATATATCTTTTTTTGCCCCTCCGATATATCCTAATATCGTATTTGATAACTGTAGCTGTATTTCCCATTTTGTGGGAAAAGCAAATATTGATATATTCTTGATCTCGAATACAGCTTGGCATCTGTTGTCCTATCTTTCATGAAGATTTAAAGTCCGTAATTATTACAAATTTTTTGAAATCTTAGTCATGTTTTCTACGATGATATTTTCTCTTGAAAATGTCACACACACGATGTAGATTGTTCGTTTCTTTCGGAATATCTCGGTTCTTCACTTATAACTCTGGTATTAGCTATTAGCCGATATTTCTAGAGTCTGGCATACTGCCGTCTATTGACTTTAAAATGGGATTGGTACGTTGACTACGTTCGGCATTATTGACTTTAATTATATCGGTATCTCGTTTATTGACTTTAATTATATCGGTATCTCGTTTAATCTCTTTGCGAAAACGTTCCTAATAAAATAAGCCTAAACCCGCTCTCTGCAACTTGTTCAGCTTCAAATGTGCGTTTATTTCTGCCAATCTCAAGTTAGGGTTTTCAAAACTATCTTCGTAACTTCATTGGCCCCAATGCCAAAGATGAAATTCAGGTAACAAAAATTCATTATTAGGGCTTTTTTTTTTTTTGTGGAGGCTCAGTAGATCTGTTCAGCTTGTTTTTTATATTCAAATTGAGGCTGTATCTCTTTTTTCTTTTCATAGGGCATGATGGTTCGATATATTATTGAAATATAGTCTTAATTTTTCTTATCGGCGAAAAGGGCGGAAGGGATGAATAGTGTATTCAGTGAACAAATACTTGCTGATAAGCTTACTAAGCTCAATAGCACTCAACAATGTATTGAAAGTATCCTTTTCTTTTTATTTTTAGTTCAGCTTCGTTTTCAATTTCTTTACAAGTGTCACTATGGAAGAGAAGTTTTTTAAAAGTTCAACAACCCTTTTTTCATGTAAGTAATTAGTTAACCATGTGAACTAAAAATAATGATGTGGCTGTAAACCTTAACTATTATTCTATAGCTCTATCACACTGGTGTATCTTTCACCAGAGCAAAGCAGAACAGGTGGTTTCTACATGGGATAAACAGTTTCATAGTTCAGAAATGGCACATAAAATTCCGTACCTGTATCTTGCAAACGACATTCTACAGAACAGCAAGCGCAAGGGGAATGAATTTGTGACTGAGTTCTGGAAAGTTCTTCCTGCTGCAGTCAAGGACATTTTTGATAATGGCGATGATCATGGAAAGACTGTCGTCTCCAGATTGGTATGCTCTTATTATTAAACATTGCAATCAATAGTTGAAAGTTTAAAACACTATATTATTTTCTCGACTTCCTAATCCTTGTATTGATATAGGTTAATATTTGGGAAGAAAGGAGAGTGTTTGGGTCTCGGGCTCAGGGTCTTAAAGATTTAATGCTTGGAAAAGAATTACTACCAGCACTGGAGCTCAGTAAGAAACGGTCACGGGCTGTTAGAATCTTAAAGAGGGATTCACGCTCCGTAAGAATTGTAAGAGCCTTTTCCTTTTCTCCTCACTTCTTTCTCTTTTGATATTTTCAGCTTCATACAAAATTTGTACTTCCTCTGACTTGTCGTTAAAAAAAGCATCTCATTATCTGTTTCTTGGAAACTAGAAATTGTCCACTGGAGGCACCACGGAGAAAATAGTGTTGGCTTTTCATGCTGTGCTTAGTGAACATTCCGATGAAGACGTACTGATGCACAAATGCAAGTCATCTGTCCATCGTGTGAGGAAAATGGAGAAAGAAGTGGAAGTTGCTTGTAGGACAGGTATGTTTACTATTTAAAGTTACAAAACTGCTGATTGAAAACTGTGTACTATTTAGCGGGAGTTTTTCATATGCAGATAAAAACTTAAATGAAACTTATTACATGTTTTTGGAATGATTTTTGAAGGATTTTCAGTCTGAACTGTTTAACCTTTTCTTCTTATTTTTTATTTATTTATTTAACTGTACAAATTTTTTCTATTGGTCCCTTATCTGAGCATTTATAATTCCTGTGCAACAAGTTTGAGTCTAATTAATTTACCTGCTCTTCAGAGGAAGATATAAAAAGGACAACCTTGGCTAGTGAACTGGAGGAACAAGAATCCCTTTTAAAACAATGCATTGAAAAACTTAAATCTGTTGAAGCAACCAGGGAAGTTCTGGTGACTCAGCTAAAAGAAGCATTGCATGAGCAGGTATGTTCTTTAGAGCATCTTTAGGAGAGCAACCAAAAAAACACCAAAATTTTGAACCAAACCAAACACCAAACAAAAAAAAACACCAACCATCTTTAGGAGCAACATCAAATTTTCGACATCAAATGATGCGGTTTTGGATAAACCGCAACATATAACCCACGCGGTTTTCCCAACATCGCGCCAGTGAGGCCCATCTTAAAAGCCTAAGCCCATGCTGTTTTTCAAAAACCGTGCAATCAACTTTCTTATTTTTCTTCTTTCCCAATCTCTGGCGCGGTTTTGGCAAAATTGCGTGATTGGAGCCCACAATCTAGTCCAAGCCCACACGGTGTTGGCAAAACCGTTTTTAAAACATAGTATTAAATGATTTATTTGGAAGTACTTGGAGTTAGAACCAAATATTAGCTGATTTGGTGTTTGGTTTGGTGTTTTTTTTGTGTTTTCATCAACATGTGACTCTCCTGAAGTTGAAAAAACACTAAATTGTTGGAATTTGGTGTTTTGATGCTAGGTTGGTATCACTCCTAAAGATGCTCTTAGTTAGTGAATGTTTGAAACTTTTGGCCACTATGCTCATCATAGACGTTCATAGTATTAAATATTTATTTGGAAGTACTTGGAGTTCTGAATTTTTACTTTGAACTTCTTCAGGAGTCGGAACTGGAAAGCGTGCGAACTCAAATACAGGTAAATTTCCATAACTCCATCTGGAATTTATAAGTTCCTCACTGCATTAGATTCTTCTATATTTTCCCATGACAAATTACCCTTCAACTGTAAAACTATATAGATTGGTGGAGCCGAAGCAGAATCTGTGTAATCATGTTAATCTCTTTTTACACAAGTGTTGTAATCGTTTGTTGCAACATTTTCAGTAGTGTTCCATAAATCAATCATCTGTTCATGAAATTCTTTTTCTTGTTTCTTATGAAGACGGCTGACTACCCATCCTTTTTAATTATTATTCATAAGAGGATTAGAATGGCTATAGAATTTAGCATTTTTACATCTGTTCATGAAATTCTTTTAGCACCTTATGAAGCATGGGTACACTACCCAATTTTTTTATTATTATTCATAAGACGGACACAGACACAAAAAACAGACCCTATGGGTTTAGCATCTTTACTGCACCAAATGTGAGTCCCGTGTCCAAACCAGGACATTCCGTCCGCACCCATGCAACAAAATCCCGCACAATTAATATTTAAAATCCCGGCGATTTTGTAAAATGGAAATAAATAAAAATAATTGGAGAGTGCTAGATACTGGTCGGAGTATACAGTTGTCACTGTGTTTTGTTTAATCTAGTGCTTTGGTATCATATTGTCAGACAGCGAAATTATTGTATATTTCCTTTCTTTCCCTTTTATATTTCCCTCTCTTTTCCTAAAGTAGAAATTATTGTATCATCTTTCTGAATAAAAATTAAATAAAAGTTTCATCAATTATTGGGAAACCCAAACTCTAAAAGTTGCATTTATACTGTTTCTTTTTGGGTGATTAGGTTGCACAGGCTCAGGTAGACGAATCCTGCCATTTGAGAAAGCGGTTGAGCAATGAAATAGATGTTTTAGTCCCTAATTCTAATTCTTCAGCTACTGCTACTACTCCACAAGTAGATTCTAATGGAAATTCTGGAGAAACACATAAGAGAACAGCTGCAGCCATTGCAGACAAGCTGGCAGCGTCTACCTCCTCCCAGCAGATCATGTCAGCTGTTCTTTCAAGCTTTGTAAAACAGGAGGCAAAGAAGTCTGGTTTGACGTCTGCAACCACTCCTCCTAATTCTTTTACTGTTGCTTCAACTAATCCATCCAGTGATATGAGGCTGACTCATGAAAGGCCCATGACAGTTGCAGATTCGAGTGCTTTTATTGCAGCACAACCTCTTGCCATTGCTACAAGCAATCCCTACCAAACTGTCTTGATTCACCAATCGCCCATGCACGGCCACCCGTCAACTCCCCAACCCCAGTATCATTTAGTTACTAACACACCTTCCCAACAATACCTCCAAGCATCCGGAGGGATTGTAACTGGGCTGTCTTATGGATACAGTAACATGGTACCACCACCGCCTCCACCATCTGCTCCACCACCGCCCCCTCTCATATGAATATGTCATCACAGTTCTCCCAGCACCAACCGATACCAATGATTCAGCAACCTCCAGCACCTCCCAGTTTCCGTCCGCTTCAGCCTCCTGGAATGTTGTATTACACTCATCCTCATATTCAATGAGCATATTTATCGACTAAATTAGATAACCTTATTAATGAATGTAACCAAATGTTTTTGCATATAGGGAGACACTAAAACACTATTGCAGTTTGTACTTTGCGAGATGAGGTAGGAATTAGATTAATCAGTTTTCATTTTTGACAGCCAATCAAAGATGTTTAATCTTTTTCTCTCTTTTATTTTTGGGAAAAAAAACCGGCAGGGGAAAAAGTGAAACAGTGGGGCTCTTTTAATCAACTATTTATAAATCTTGGTGAACATTTATTGAAAGAGACCGCGACTGACTTCTAAAGTTGGGGCCGTCTAAAGTTCTAATTGAAATTGACATGTGAGCCCGTTATTTCAAACCTTTTAACAAACATAAATTCCTCTTCTACCTTTGTTTATAAACTAGAAATTAACCCGAGTCATAAAGTTATTTATTTTTTTTATTAATTAAATTAAAAACTGCAAAAAAAAAAAAAAACACAAAAATCTAATAACTATTATTTACAAAATTAATATTGAGTGCTTATGTAGAGTGTATGTTATTTAGATTGTTTTGGATTAGGATGACTTTTGTTATATAAACATATACATCAAATTCATTTATTTATCAAAAAAATTAAGAAGTCATTACAATACAAAAATAACTTTACAGGTCCACTCTTGGCTACCTAAGCAGCAAGTGTTTTTGAGCAAGCATGTTACATGCTTTAAGGGTATGTCTAAAAGAAACGAAGTTTATTACATAAAGATTTATAACAAAACATATTTGTAAGCACTGGTTTCCACCTCCATGGTGCATTGTTAGCTCCATCCCTACATGCATCTATAACTTGCTTGGCATCCCCTTCATAAAAAGTACTGCTCCATTGTTTCTAGTGTGAAAATTCCCCTGCTGATGTAGCATCTAGTAATTTTGCTTATGCAGACGTATTAGCCTTCTTTTTTCTTGAACAAGCACCTTGAAAACTTTCTTCATTGTCCCTTCCAGCCACAGCTAGAGTATCATGATAACCATCACTTTTAAAAGCATCATAAAACTTAATCTTCACCAAACCAAGTGGTGGGCAAATGGTGATGAATATGTTATTGTCTTGTTGCCCCTGCTAAGAAGCTCCAATGCAATCAATTACGCCCCAAATGACATATGACATATGAAGCATTTATAGATATCTCAAGCAAGATGCCCCTTAAGACTATGATGTGTGTCTTCTTAGTGTATGATGGATTTCAAGAATCGCCGAGTAATGAAATCATTAAGGCAAAATGGCATAGTAAATAAGATTGTGTCAAATTCCAACAACAACATGTCACTAAATGCAAGAACTCTATTGATAATGGCAAAATAGTAGCAAACACATCTTTTATGGAATTTAAACAGTATATCATCAACCTTTTATATAAATGATAAAATATTATAAACACACAACAGTGGTTGTTCTCTACTTTCTCTAACCACTCCCTAATATTGGTTGTGATTTCAACCTCATGGCCATGAAAGATGAAAAGAGCTAGTGTTCTCAAATTTCAAAAATCCTTGTTGCAAAGCCAACCATTATAGACATAGAACATTGTATTTCTCATTTCATTGCAAGTACCAATGAACTCCTTAAAGGTAATATTCATGCTCATTTACCTACTTTCCACCACCATGATACACTTGGTTCTACTCTAAATTTATTTCAACAACCAATCATCTGCTTCAAGCTCGTATATTTTACTTGATGCTGAAGTTGATATTTCATTCGTCATATTAAATGGAATTTAGGCTTTTCAAAATTAGAACCAACAAACTTATAGTAGCTACTTTCTAAAGGTCAGATTTGAAGCTATTTGTTTTGTCTGTCATCTTAATACTACGAAAAAAAAATCAAGATAAATGTTTGAAAATGTAAAACTGGTAAAGAAAAATCTTACATGCTAGCTAGATCAGAATAGATGTTTTCATAAAGAACTTTTATAGCAACCTTCGTCGTCCCATTCCATTTACCTACTTAATTGATTTGATTAATGTAAGGGGAAAAGTAAAATTGATTTGGAGCATTTTCTCATTGGTTTCTCTAGAAACAAATGAGATGACAATAATTACATACATATAATCTTTCAAATGTCAATTTTTATTGTCATTAGGAATAAATACGATTTGTCGAAAGTGCATCCGTGAATGATCAATTTGTTGTGAAACGGTAAGAGGCATAAGAAATTGAACCAAAGCTCCAACTATGATGGATCTGTTCCGCCTTAGACTTGTCCCTTGCAGCCCTTAGTGCTACGTACAAAGGGTAAAAGTGATCTGGGTGGGGGTGTGCCTTTCTGCCATATGGGGCCTTCTTCTCGTAATGGTTCACATCTTCATATTTGCAAAACAATCCTTTCCAAGTTCAACATATAATTATAGAATTCCCCTTGTTTATGAACATAAGTTACCAACAATGTTTTTCTCTATCTCCATATTTTTTTTAAATAATCAATGGAAAAACTTAGATTTTGAGTGCAGTTACCTTCCGTTTAATAGAGACTCTTTGAGCCATGTATCAAAGACTTCAGCCCAAGAAACAACATGACCGTTACTCATACCCATTTTTCTTAAGTTGTGTGTAGCACTTCTTGATCCAAATATAAGTACCCCTTTTTCTCTAAGAGGAGCCAATGCCTTGCCCATGTTATAATGATAGGTTCCATCCTTGTTGGTTTGAATAGAAAGTTGACACACTGGAATATCGGCATTGGGATACATGAGCATGGTGGGCACCCAAGCACCATGGTCAAGTATGCATCCTTTTTCTACATTTATGCGCGTTTAAAGCCGCTCACTATCAACAACTCCTTCACTCTCATTGCTAGGTCTGGTGCACCTGGTGCAGGGTACTTAATCTAGTGTATAAAGAACCCAAGTTCAGGGAAATTCATTAAATCTTTTAATTATGATTAAGACTTCAAAAACATAAAATCATCTACTATTAAAGCATTAAACTAATAGCAGAATTAGGAAAAACCCAGACAGTCTACCTTATCTCACCAGCCATAACTATTCAATTGTATATAAGACAATGAAACCTTTATGAAGAGCAATGTGGCAAAACATAATATTGAATTAAAGGATTGAAAAATAAGTCTGGTCACGGTTCATTGGATTAACGCACCTAATACATGGATTTATGAAAACCATAAAAATCATAGATGGTGTCATTGGGACCATTTACAACGTTCACTGTCGGTTCTGAAGTCTCCCAATGCCCATATGGTGATTTTTTAGAGTAAGTAGGACTCTTTAGTTTAGAGTAAGTAGGACTCTTAAAAGAAAGTATAACTCTTTAGTTTAGAGTAAGTAGGACTCTTAAAAGAAATTGATTTATCACCGTAGGATCATCCCAAAACTGTTTTCTCCCCGACCGCTCGATATAACAACATAAAAAGACCAAGCTGCTTTATTATATAGATAATAATCTATGAAAATCAACCATCTATATTTGGTACGTTCCAATGGGTTTATAATTGATAAAAGTATCTATGTTTTTTATTTATTTATTGGTAAGCCTATTTTAAATGAGATCAGTAACTCTTTGATGCTGATGGGGTTTGAGCCCTAGACCTATGGTATCATCACCCAAAGGTTTTATTGACTTTGCTAGTCGGCACCTGCAAAGTATCTATGTTTTGTGCAGATATAAATGATAAAAGTATCTATGTTTTGTGCAGATATAATCTATTTTCATTGAATAAATTTAAAGCCTAGCTCTATATATCAGGGACATGGATGTTGCTTAGGAGTTAGGAAATGGGTCCAAGACCTAAGAATGAATCACGTTGATATCTAAAGTTTTATGATCTCTACATCATACAAAAGAGACACCTACACGAAGACTTGTTTTTGCTTTGGACCATCCACCTAAGTTGCCATGTTTCTGTCCATAAAATCCATCATTACCAGCCGTGAAGGTTAATCGTCTAATCGAGCAAGGAGCAGAAGTCAGGAACCCACCATAGAGAAACTTGGACTGAAAGCTATAGCCACCAAGCCAGAAGAACGTTTAAAATAAGGGGTTTTTAGGTTTTGGTCCTCCTAATAATAACATAATTAGGTTTTGGTCCAACAATGATCATTTATTAGGTTTTGGTCCTCTGACCGTGAGTTGACCGGGTTGACTAACTATGGGCGTTAGTCAATCTCCTATGATTTTTCTATTACCCACAATACCCCTCCTCGTGCCTTACACGTGAGTCATGAGTAAACATAAATTAGTTTTTGGTCCTTCTGAAAATATCTTCATTTAGGTTTTGGTCCTTCTGCAGTAAAAATTGCATAAATTAGTTTTTGGTCCTTCTGAAAATATCTTCGTTTAGGTTTTGGTCCTTTTGCAGTAAAAGTTGATGCCAAGACTAGTGGGTTACGATGTAATTCTAAGCATAAAGAAGATAGTTCCAACATTTCGAAAGAAAAGAATGGGGAGAGTATACTTGGCAGATGTAACAAATGTGAAGCACATACTCAAAGATTTGAATTCCAAGCCGGAATTGTTATATCTTGATTCATATGGCCACCTTGACTTTATCTGGAGTGTAAAAGAAAAAGAAGATGTGTATAATGATATGATCAGGTTCTTTGGCTCGTTGGGTTCTTGGGGAAAGTCAATGAGTTTTTAAGCTGTTGGTTACCATTTTTTAGTAATAATTTCTGAATGCCAGATGCTGCAGGTGGATGTATATAAAGACACAAAATCGTAGTAAGGGGCTAACCTTGATTTATATGCATAGCAAAGGAAGAGGCTTCCCTTGGCGAGATGTGCCCGATGATATTATGGTCAAAAGTCAACGGTGGATCTCCACAATTTAGGACAATGCTACACTTAAAGTGATTAAAGGCTATATAGTAAGTGGCTATCATTGTATAAACGCGATGGGCGTTTTAATGTCTCGATGGTGGGATCTCTCTAGACATTAAGAATACTACTGTATATTCCACATACCCATTGGAAAAATCCTGCCTATAAAAGGAAGCCTTAAGGGTTACATTATTGAAAGCTAAGTACAAATTAAAAGCGTAATTATGTTGTAGTTTCCTAGTTGGAACTTCGTCAAGTTGAGAGTATCATTTAGGGTCATCCACTAGAACATATGATTTGGTTATAAAAAAAGGTAAAAAATCGTCTCTAAGTTATGATCAATAACAACAACAAAATGCCGACAAAATTGTCTTCGTCCTGCTATAGGCGATTGTGTGGTACCGTAGCAAAATGGCGTGAAACAGTTAATTATTTTGGGTTCGGTATTAAAAAATCATGTGGGTTCCGTATCACAACATCATACATGTGTTTCGAACATTGTATAAATGCCTTAACTTATATGTGCTTCACATGTGGGTTCTGGATTGGAATTCAAATCCTTGAGTATGTGCTTCACATTTGTTATATCTGCCAAGTATACTCTCCCCATTCTTTTCTTTCGAAATGTTGGAACTATCTTTCTTATGCTTAGAATTACATCGTGACCCAGTAGTCTTGGCATCAATTTTTACTGCAGAAGGACCAAAACCTAAATGAAGATATTTTCAGAAGGACCAAAAACTAATTTATGCTTACTCATGACTCACGTGTAAAGCACGTGGAGGGGTATTGTGGGTAATAGAAAAATCATAGGAGATTGACTAACGCCTATAGTTAGTCAACCCGGTCAACTCACGGTCAGGAGGACCAAAACCTAATAAACGATCATTGTTAGACCAAAGCCTAATTATGCTATTATTAGGAGGACCAAAACCTAAAAACCCCTTAAAATAATTGCACGAGTGCAAAGTGCAAACTCCATAGATATCGTTGAGTTTCAAACCCGCACCATCGACCCACAAGCTCATGTGCAAGGTTGACATATTCAACTAATCAACTATCCATACAAATTCAATAATTTATTACGCCTCAATTTATAAAAGAAACCTATCACTAGATGGTTCTCAATTTGTTAAGGCGCTCTGTCTCCAGGTTAAGCTTTTTTATTATAGAACTTTCGTTTCTTAGGAGCAATGCAGGAAGGGGAGATTGTCATTAGTGTCAATTTTATAACACTTTTGAGCTCGAAAGGAAGCCCGCAAAGGAATTTTGTCACTTTTGAGCTAGCAAGGAACAGAGCTATTACCAAACGAGCTCTCTTACTGCTTCAATCGTACGCAACCACCATTAGTGTCACTTTAAGTCTCTGAGTACAATTTTTCTTTTTACAACTTCAGGATAGGGCCTTCTTTTGATGGTTTTGTGGCATTCGAGGAAACAAATTCAATCTTCCATGTATACCTGAGTAAGTATGCAGTACTGCAATTGCCAGCAGCATCATTTTTGAGCCTCTAATCAGCATCCACACATTTGTACACATTGTTTACTACTCCTATAAGTGCACTGCTTCTCTTAAATGAAATGGACTTACGAAATACAGTTATACAGGTTGTAAAGGTTGTTTTTGGTAAACCTTACCAATATAGGTAGTTTGGGGGAAGATGGTGTTTGTGGATTGTGTAGGATTTTATCGATATCTCATGCATGATTCCTATGATATATACAATTACGTTATACCACATGCATAAAATAGCCTTGGGAAAGATCGTACCTTGGTCACAAACTTTCAATTTGAAGTTCCAAGCTTTGATCTACGGAGAAGATGTTCTTGACACACTCAAGATCTTCTTCTTCTTTAACTTTTGAGTCAAGTTCCAACCACGAGCGGAAGCAACCTTTTTTTTTTCACGAACCAAGAACCAAGAACCGACAATGGCTAGGGAGGATACCACCTATGGAATCTCCACAAATTCATGGCTTCTACTTTAGAAAATGTTGGAGGCTTAAAGGAGAGCTTTTTTCTTGTTGTTCGATTATTGTTATGTGAGAGGTGGGGGTCTATTTATAGAGGTTCCCACCTCCTCAATATTGGATAGGATAGAGTCCTATACTCATCTAATATCGATAGGATAGAGTTATATACTCATCTAATATCGATAGGATTTAGAGTCCTATACTCATCTAATATCGATAGGATAGAGTCATATACTTATCTAATATCTGATAGGGATAGAGTCCTATACTCATCTAATATCGATAGGATAGAGTCCTATACTTCGTGGTTTATCCTTATCTTGGTGAAGCGTCTATCCAACCTTTATTTCCAACATCTCCCACTCGCCCACAACGGCGAAGAAGGTTTTCTAAGAGAAGCATTTAAGTAGAATGCTTAGCCATTTGTGTGTCTCACACGGCAAATGGTTCGTGTGACCCTAGCACACGATCATGATATCTATGAAGTAGCAAGTCGCAATGAAAAGCACGACCGCGATGATCTACCATGAAAGTGATCTTAAAGAAGATGAATCCAAAACCTAATATCCGGAGAGTGTGTGTATACCCCAAGATCTGTTTGTTTCATCACTTTGACAAATAGCACTCATCCCTATGAGTCCACACCATAAAGTCAAAAACGTATCACATGATTCACAATTATCATCAATTGTCCGGCGGAGTAGAATCCGGTGATTGTGTGATAAACCTTCGGTTCTTTTACCCTTTGCACGCAAAGTCATTGTCGTCGAGTTCTACCAACTTCCCAAAAGATGCATCCAAATCGACCTTTTAGTAAGAGCTTGTGGGGAGCAAACCAAAGTTACGAGTAGTCCTCTTATTTTCTTAACAAGGTCAAAAGTTCAAGGAGGGTACCATTAGATATGTTTTAAACAAAAAAATATATCAATAGAGCTCACATAGCAAGAATTTTAGGGATATTTCTTTTCTTGCTCTCGGTGGTCAACTATACACATGTTGTGTGAAAACATGTCATGGCAAGAGTATCTAATTTGTTTACTCAACAATAGATATCTGTATGTCCACTCATACCATGCAAGTGTTGTCATCCCTAATGACAATTCTAAGGATACTATGCTCCCACTTGGCAACAACCGCTTTGTAGGTTTAGACGAATCTTCCCTATGAAGCCTTTCTTTCTTCTTATCCAATTATAAGAAGGGGCATGACTCGCGACTAGGTCCACCCTTCCTATAAGGTTTAGTGACTTGTCAAGCTAAACTCCCATCTGTTTAAAATGGAAGTGATTGTTCATGTGAGTTGAACCAGTCAACCCTATTGACATACATATGAGATGATAAAAAAATTATAATGAGAATGCAATCGATCCGGAAAGAATGCACTTTTATTCATTAAACCATCAAAGTGTTCTTAACATAATCACATCCTCTTTAACCCAAGCATTTTTACATGTGCAAGGAAGAGTTCCTTTGGAATAGGTTTGGTCGATGGATCCAAACCATCCGATCGGTGGATATATGTTGTAGAACCACTTTCTTTTTCAAGATCATTTGTCGTGATGCGTAGTGGTATTTTAACTCTATATGCTTGGTTCTTCCATGGTACTTTGGATCTTTAGCATATGCAAGAGCAGCATCTTTGTCGATCCGATATGAACCGGTTCAAGAAATCTTGAGAACACCGACAAGTGTTTGATGAATCGTCTGAGCCACCATGACCTCACGTGGCAGAAAGCAACATGCATATATACTCGGCTTCCATAGTTGAAAGTGCTATGGAAGTTTGCTTCTTCGCTCTCGATATAGCACCTCCATTCATTATGTAGGTATATCCCGAAGTTGACTTCCTCTCATCAAGGTCTCCCCATCGGAGTACCCAATCACAAGATCTTTCCCTTGGTAGACAAGTGAGTAGTCCACGGTGCCTTTTAGATACCTCATTATCTTCTTGATATTTCCAAAGGGCGCCCCCCAAAACCTTGATAATAGCGGATGTCCGCCTTGTACACAACATTGCATACATAAAGGCTTCCATTTTGCTTTGAGTATGGTACATTTTTCATAGCCCGAAGTTTCATGGGATTCTTGGGAGACATTTTAGAACTCAAAGACTCTCCTAGACTTCTTGGGAGATCCACTTGCTTACAATCAGTCATGTTGAATCTTTCCAAAACCTTCTTGATATATGTCTCCTCGAGACAAAGATAACAAGCGTTTGGGCCGATCCACGAAGTTATTTTAACTCCTAAGACATAACTTGCTTCACCCATGTCCTTCATTTCAAGTTTAATGACAACCACTCCTTAGTGGAATTTATCAATGCCTTATTGTTACCTTTGCTAACAAAATGTCATCCACATATAGAGATAGAATCACAAAACCATTTTTAGATGTCTTGACATATACCAATGGTCCTCATTTACCATTTCGAATTTGTCTTGAAGCATTGCTTCATGGAATCTCGTATTCCACTCGCCTAGAGGCCTCATGTTTTAAACCATATATGGATCTGCTCGGTTTTACACACTTTGTGTTCCCTCCCTTGATTGAAAAACCAATTGGGTTGATCCATATAGATTTCCTCTTGTAATTCTCCATTGAGAAAAGCAGTTTTGACATCCATCCGGTAAAGCTCTAAATCTAAATGGGCAACCATTGACAAGAGGGAGACGTTCTGGAGGCAAATCTCACTCAAAAGGTGTCCTCATAGTCTATTCCTTCTTTTTGGTGTAACCTTTTGCAACAAGCCTAGCTTTGAATTTGTCTATGTTCCTTCCTCGCATTTTTCTTGATCTTGAGAACCCACTTGTTCCCAATAGATCTCCCCGTTTGGAGGTAGATCAACTAAGTCCCATACTTTGTTTTTCTTCATCGACTCCAATTCTTCCTTCATAGCTTCCATCCACTTAAATAGCCTCCTTGAACGTTTTAGGTTCATCGGATATTTCGTAAGTGCATTGGTCATATTTATCTCCCTTCAATCTCAAACCCGACGTTTGGGGATATGGCCTCTAACACTTTACGAGGTTGGGATTGATCAATCATTTGACCAATGCCATTGTTACTAGAATCGGGGTTGATGAAAGTTTCATCTTCGCCTTGTTCATCGCCAGCTTATAAGGTTATCAACTTCAGTGAAGTTGTATATCCTTATCAACCTCACCCCTCATTGGGTATTGATCCTCTAAGAATCGGCGTTACGTTGCTTCTATTTCGTGACATGCCCTTGAGTATCCTCCCTAGGAAGACATACCCCTTAAAGTCTCAATCCGATCTTATAAAGATACACTTCTTTCCGGAGCACTCTTCTTTCCAAATTCTCGATTTTGAGAAGTGACAAAGGCCGACACCCCCATGGTCTAAGGTAGTTCAAAACGGGTTGTCTACCAGTCCATAGTTCATAGGGTGTTTTGTCAACGATTTTGAAGGAACTAGGTTAAGTATGTCTTGCTACCGCTTAACAATGCATCACCCCAAAATGAGATAGGCAAGTTAGCCTAAGCCATCATAGATCTAACCATGTCCAGCAGGGTTCTATTCCTTCTCTCGAGACACCATTCTGGCGGGGGGTATAAGGAATAGTTAGTCAAGCTATACCCTTATTTTCACGAGTTCCTTAAACTCATCGAAAGATATTCACGCCCATTCAGTTCTTAAGGCCTTTATTGTCCTATCAAGTTGATTCTCAACTAAGTTCTTGTACTTTTAAAATAGTCCAAGGCGCCTGATTTGTGAGACATCAAGTACACGGTCCCATAATAAATAGTCATCCTGTGAAGGTAATGAAATACAAAGCCCCATGCCTTTGCACATTCATTGGTCCACGGATGTCCGAGTGAATAAGTTGTAAAGGATAAGTTGCCCTTTGGGCTTTCCCAAAAGGTTTCTTGGTGGCTTTTCCAAAGAAGACAACTTTCCGCAGTTTCCATTTTAACAGAGGTTAAGTTACCTAATAACCCTCCCCTTGCTAAGCGGTCTATCCTATTGTGTCCAATATGTCCTAGTCTAGCATGCCACAATTGGCAACCAACCATTTTAGACATAAAAACTTCAGTTTGTTGCTAAGTGTAATGTCATAAAAGAATTCATTAAATAAGCATGACCTATCAAACTCGTTATTTAAAGATATCTCAAGCGAAGTTCAAAAATTAAACACATAGGATTCTTGAAGTAATTTCAAAACCGATAAAAGATTTCTCCTAATTGAGGGTACAAAGAGTACTTCTTCAATAAGGATGGATCTCCCACTTAAAATCCAACCTACAAGTGCCTCAAAAACATCAGCAACACTTTGGTTTCCCATGTGGACTCTCAAGTTCCTTGTGGAAGTTTCCGAAATCTTCAAATAGGGACCTATCCCGCTTATGTGGTCCGTCATCAACTGAATCTACAATCCAATATTGTGATGAATCGACAGAAGATGAATATCACATTGACATTTCACCTCGGGAGAAGGGACATGCCCTAGCATAGTGTCCCATCCGATGACAAAAGCATTCAACACTAGTCATGTCTATCGACTTCCTAGGTTTCTTTTGTGTGGGTTAGGCTTGGCCTTTTCCTTGCCTTTCCTTTTCCACTTTTCTTGTTCCAAGGAGCCTTCCTCTTTTGGAGTTGACAACATTTGCTTCAGTTTGAACAACGGGCTTTTCATTGAGAAGCCTTTGTTCCTCAAGCTCCACATTTCCTTTGCACTGCAAAGTTTGTGATAATCGCAAGATAAGGCGAAATTGTTCCCAAGTTTTAGGTAAAGACCTAATGACGGCTTGAATTTGTTGTTCATTTGACAGACTCAATCTGCTTGGGCTAACTCAAAGAACCATGTTTCTCATCACCGTGCAATGTTGTGTCATAGAGGTATGGGGCAGCTTTGATAAATTTGTCAAAGCTCATTTGTAGCCTCCTCGGTCGTGGAGTCGCCCCCAAGGTCCGCTTTTATCTGCTTCCCATAGCTCTTTTGCCGATCCAAGGCCATCATACCGCATCATGAAGTCATTCCTCATGGTGCCAAGTATGGCAATTTTATCTTTGCTTGTATACTCATTGTACTTTTTAAGTACAGGATAGCCTTGTGTTAATCCTTCAAATGTAGGTTACGCTTTCGTGGTTATTACATCAATGACCTTCCTATCTGCCAGAATTAGCCTAACTTTCCTAGACCAAAGTTCGTAATTCTTATCGTTTAACAAGTCCTTTTCAGGTAGCATCGTAAACGGGGATTTTCCATCGGGTGCCATTCTATCAAGTTTGAATTCCAAAAAAAGATACTACTTAATAAGAATCATCTCTTAAATTTAAATCTAAGTAATCCACATTTTCACATATGAGATGATCATGATAATCTACTAGCATGATTCTAGCCATTAAATAAAATCAATGCATTTGACTATCAATAACATAGAATATGCAAAAAATCTACTACTTAAATTTCCATTTCATAAAATTGTTTCTACAAAAAAAGAGTTTCCTATCTTTCAAAAAACAATGTAGAACTAAACAGAGCTAGTCAACCATGAACATAGAAGCTTCCTGGGTGCCCAGGGGAGTCATCCTCATCCTCACAACTATCAGCATTCAAAAATTACTAGCCACTTCCTCTGTTTCCCGTGAGGTGGGAAAATAAACCCGATGACACATCATATGGATTTGGTTCCTTAGCATCGTCCCATAATTGTAGGAGAGATTTAAGTGGTCGGAGCCTCATTCCTATCTTGAATAGGATACAGTGTGTATTCTGGTGAGGGTGGCTCTGTCTCTATCTTATCGATTTCAAGACAATAGGCTTCAAAGTTCTCCTATATTGCTTTGCAGTCATGCGTTTCTTGGAAGCCCGCCTCCCAAGATCCGGATTTTCCTACAAGTTTGGTCTATGTGACTTAGGCATTGTGCCTTAGTTTTCATATCTGACCGTGATAGAAAACAAACAATTTTATATTCATGCAATAGTAAAAATCCAGATTCAAATAATTACTCCATGGTAAAAATAAACATCCTAATGTCAATTTTAATTGTGGAAAAATACATGTGAAAAAAATCCTAAAATTTATAGAGAAATAATCTCGAAATAAATTTCCATGTAAAAATTTCTAAGAAAAAATTTTCCACTAATTATTTCCCATAAATAATTTATTTTACAAAAAAAATTAAGCAATATCTAATTAATTTTAAACAACCTAATTATTTAAAAATTAATTAAAATATTTTGAAAAAAAAAGCATTTTTTCAAAAATTGTAGATCACAAGATCAAAACCGCAAAACAAAAGCATGCAAACCATGGAAACCGGCTCGATGCCAATGTAGGATTTTATCGATATCTCATGCATGATTCCTATGATATATACAATTACGTTATACCACATGCATAAAATAGCCTTGTGAATGAAAACAAGAAGATCGTACCTTTGGTCACGACTTTCAATTTGAAGTTCCAAGCTTTGATCTACAGGGAGAAGATGTTCTTGACACACTCAAGATCTTCTTCTTCTTAACTTTGCTTAAGTCAAGTTCCAACCACGAACGGGAAGCAACCTTTTTTTTTTTTTTTCACGAACCAAGAACCAAGAACTGACAATGGCTAGGGAGGATACCACCTATGGAATCTCCACAAATTACTGGCTTCTACTTTAGAAAATGTTGGAGGCTGCCATTAAAGGAGAGAGAGCTTTTCTTGTTGTTCAGATTATTGTTATGTGAGAGGTGGGGGGTCTATTTATAGAGGTTCCCACCTCCTCAATATTGGATAGGATAGAGTCCTATACTCATCTAATATCAGATAGGATAGAGTTATATACTCATCTAATATCTGATAGGATAGAGTCCTATACTCATCTAATATCAGATAGGATAGAGTCATATACTTATCTAATATCTGATAGGATAGAGTCCTATACTCATCTAATATCAGATAGGATAGAGTCCTATACTCAGTGGTTTATCCTTATCTTGGTGGGCGTCTATCCAACCTTTATTTCCAACAGATTGAATTGATTGAGTTCGTATGGATGAACTGCCTACGTATCAAGCTCTCTCTCAGGGGGAAACTTGAATCAGGTCAGACGTAGTTCCTGAAGGATGTGATTAAAGAAAACAATGAAGTGACAAGGACAGCAGTAACAGGGAACAACCAAGGCGCGGATTAGGCTGCATGTCCTTAAGGAAAGATTTCTCCTCTTCCAGTGGTGCAGAAAGGCAGCAGTGGCGTCTTCCTCACAGGATACAATGGTTTAGCAGACTGACTTGCACTTGAACAGGTTGCTCTCTAGAACGGTAGTATAATTCTCTTTGGCGGCTATAGTAAGAAGAGGAAGAGAAGAGGCTAAGTTTAGGTAATTGGTTAAGCCACTACCCACACACAATAAGCCCAAGCCCGAACCCGACACAACTTGGCTCGGCGTGGTGCGAGCAGGCGCGCGCGCGTATGGCTTTGGCTGAGTCCTCCCTCCTAACACAAAAATATTTGTACCCTGATTTTCACAAATTCTTCGAATATTTAATTCTATCGCGCGCCTAAAACTTGTCAATCAACAAATATGTCAAAAACTGCAAAATAATCAATAAAATCTTATTAGAATAGCGGTAAGTGAGGTATCGATCCACATCTTGAAGTGAATAAATGGGGGAGAAAAGATTTCATAAACCAATAGCTAACTTGGTGATTAATATTAAAACAATTGTTGAGGATTTCTAATTTCTTATCTAAAGTAAAAATAAAAGTAACTTGTAAGGAAATAATGACTAATTAAAGCAATTAATTTTCAAAGATCAATTTATCAAAACCCTTGGTAGAAAGTTACTAACTCACCAACAATTCTTGTATTTCAGTTTTATACCTCTTGTTAAATTTCTCCGAAACTTCACTAAATCTTAAACGCTAGTTCTAGAATTAGTGAAAAATATAACTTGAAGAACATAATAAAACATCTCAATATTAAATTCAATCCTCTATTATCTTTGACTCCAAATGAGGTATTTTTAGGCATTCAATGTCCACAATAAGAAGTACAAAAAATCCTAAAAATCCCTTAATGACTAATAAAGTTGAGTCTAAAAGATTTTTAACAAAAAGAATAAACTAACAATAGAAAATACCCAATATTTTTCACGGTGATAGAAACCATGCACATTTAACCTTAGTGCAAAAATCAATTAAAAAGAGATATCATTGGATTTCATAAAAAACACATATAGTGGAGATTCTAACAAAAAGGACAAAAACAAAATAACAAGAATTTCATGGAGAGCTTTCACTTTCCACCATGGGGTGGAAGCTTAGCCCTCCATGCTATTAATTAACATGAAAGAATAATTAAAGACAAGGGATAGAGTGAACATTGAAACCGCCTTTATTGCTTTGATGTTGATCTTCGGAAAATTACACACTCAAGAACACTTTTCCTCACTAATCAAATGAACTAAAACTACAAAGTAAAATTTCTACTAGAATGGAGATAGAATGAGTGTAGAATGCTTGTAGAATGGTGTAGTATGCTTGTAGAATGGTGTAGAATGCCTCCCCTCAATGCCAATTCTCTTCTCTATTTATAGCTTCCACCAACAAGATCTTTATGCATATAATATCTTCACACAAAATAGAAATAATCTTTGGGATATAGGAAGAAAATACAAGATAAAAATTTTTAGGAAATGGAATACGGAAAATATATTATCAAGGCATGAGGAAGGAAAGAAATATAAATTGGAAATCTAATAAAGGATAAAATGGAATGATATGGTTTTGAATTAGGAATGGAGTGATTGACAAGAATATGGTGAGGATATGGGAGAATATATGGTGGCTAGGATATAAGGTATTATGGAATGATTTGATATAATAAAATCTAAGGAATAAGTAATTAATGGAAATTGGGATATTTAATGTGGTGAAAATGGTAAGAATATATGGTGGTAATTGCAATTATCTTTTCTTGATCTCCTTCCATAATTATCAATTCTCTAACATTTCATTCCATTCTTGATAGCACAATTTATTCCATGAGCTCTAATTTATTGATTCTCTAAATGATCCTCTTTGGCTTATGGGCTCAGGCTTTGACCAACATCTTTATTTCCTACAAAAAATATTAAACCAAATTAATAAAACATATTTTGCATTGGACTTTTCCAAAGACATGCACATATATGCAAATAAACCTTTATGACCAAAAAATGTGCATAATACCATGGAATAAAACAAATGTATGGTTTTACGTTAAAAATACACAATTAAGCATAAATGGAATTATAAAGTGCCTATAAAACTATATATAAAATATACAATTTTAGGCACTTATCAAACACCCCCAAATCTACATTTTGCTAGTCCTCGAGCAAAACAAAACAAAAGAAAATCCTAACTCACTTTCACAGAAATCGCGGCTGCACTTAGCTTGTGCAACAAGCCGTTAAACCTCAAGGTTGCAGAGAGGGTTTGCAGAGAATATACCCACAAAATTCTAGTGTTCGGAATTAGACTATAAAGACTCGATTATCAAGGTTATCACCCTAAGTTATCTCAGCAAAGTCCTTTCATCTCTTTTGGCAACAAACTTCAATTCTCGTGACACCTGAGTTAATAAGAATGCAATAAACACAAGCATTAAACAATATAAGCACTCTGCTATGAAAAGATGCAATGCTATGTACAAGTAACTTTACTTCTGGTATCTTTAGAAAGAATCATTAACTTGGGTTCTCACCGGCTGTGTTATAGACACGTATCACTCATATTATTACACTCAAAGTCAAGGTCTCTCTAGTGTGCGAGGGCACACTCAATCCTTACACTCTCAATGACTAACCAAAGAAGCTGAGGTCAATCATCACATCATCTTCTTACTTTCACACCACACTTAGCCTAGGAAGCTAGAGGTCTTAAATGGGTTGTAATGGGGCTTAAGTAGGGGTTCATAAGAAAAGAAATGGATATTTCAAAGAGCTATTACTTGAGAGAATAAGGTCTTCACAACTACTTAGAGAAACTTCGAACTTTAGTGCTTCTTCAATTCAAATTGTAACTTTCAAGGAGGCCCAAGATTTTTTTTTTTTTTTTTTTTTTTTTTTTTTTTTGAAGGTGGGCACATCTTCTTGCCATTTTGATTTTTAATTGACTTGTGGCAAGGTCTTGAAATTCTGAATTTTCTGTTAAGGAAGCCACTGACTTTGAGTACACTTTCTTTATTTTCTTCACAGTCATCTTAACTCTCAAGCAACAACTTAGGTAGGCTATATTATGGGTTAAAAGATATGGTTTAAGGAGTTTGGTTCACAAGAAAAAGACTTAAAGAGCAAGGCTTCAAAAGGGCTTCTAAGGAAATGATATATATAGGTGGGATATACCAGGCTCAAACGGTCAAAGAATGCCTAAATTCTACCTAGGTGTCCGTGTGGTGATCTAGCAAGAAGAAGTGTGCATCTCTTTACTCGGAAAAACTTCATCCATGGTGTCATCACTTGAGAAAATTCACACATAATGCAGGCTTTTGGCTCAGACTCACAGGTTTTGTCTAGTTAATTCATCTGATTCTTGGATTCCAGAAGTTCATTACTCATAAAATGCAGTGCAAGATTCATGCAAAGATACTCAAGAACTAATACAAGGTCTATTACACTCTAATTAGCTCAGACTTCTAAGACTCAAGTCAAAGTATGTAGCCAAATTGAGACTTCTAGATCTATTTCATCATCGAAAGGGTATCAAACCTTATTATCATAAGAATCCCATAGTTGAAATCTAGAACACCATTTTTTTTTTTTTTTTTTTTAACAAAAATCATAAACATCAAAGAGAAAATTTTAAATTTCAACACCCCCAAACCTAAATGAAACATTGTCCCCAATGTTGAAAACTAAGCCACCAAAATAACAATAATGATGTTAAGGACAAAAATGAACGTAAGCTTAGAAAGAAAGAAATTAAAACATTTTACCTTGTTTGATGCTTATTTACTAATCACATTTCCTGCCAATAAAATAAGAATGAAAGCACATGGAAATGCAACTATACTACAATGACTATATATACAAGTGCACCCCCAAACCTAGAGTTTGGAATAGGTACAATACTTTGGGTTGCCTCCCAAAAAGCGCTAAGGTTTATGTCATCAGCCCTACGCAGCGGTGATCGAAGAGATGATCAATCCTGATAGACAGGATCTTCAAGAAGTACGTACTTTCTCTACTTCTGGGGAACGTAACTCCAAAAATGGCTTCAAACGTTGACCATTGACTTTAAAAGTACTACCATCTTTTGGGTTCTCAACTGTGATTGCTCCATAAGGAGTGACATGTGTGACTATGAAAGGACCAGACCAACGAGTTTTCAATTTTTCAGGGAACAAATGAAGATGGGAATTATAAAGTAAAACTTTTTGACAGACGAAAAATTCCTTCCTCATGATTTGGTTATCATGTACCCTCTTCATATTGGTTTTGTACTTTTTAGAGAGGTCATATGCATCATTCCTAAGCTCCTCGAGCTCATTCAATTGCAACTTCCTATGATCACTAGCCTTGACAAGGTCAAAATTAAGGCTTTTTACGGCCCAATAGGCTTTATACTCTAACTCTATAGGCAAATGACAAGGCTTACCAAAGACTAGACGATAAGGTGACATACCAATGGGTGTTTTGAAAGCAGTCCTGTAGGCCCAAAGTGAATCAGGGAGTCTTAAACTCCAATCTTTCCTATCTGGTCGGACCGTCTTTTCAAGGATTTGCTTAATTTCCCTATTAGAGACCTCAGCTTGGCCATTGGTCTGGGGGTGGTAAGGTAAGGCAACCTTGTGAGTAACCCCATATTTCTTCATTAAACTTTCAAAAGCCTTGTTGCAAAAGTGTTTTCCCTCGTCACTAATGATAGCGCGGGGAGTACCAAATCTAGCAAAAATGTGTTCCCTTAGAAAATTGACAACAACTCTATGTTCATTGGTCCTACATGCAATAGCCTCAATCCACTTTGAAACATAGTCAACTGCCACTAAAATGTGCTCAAAACCATGGGAGTTAGGAAAAGGTCCCATAAAGTCAATACCCCACACATCAAAAACTTCCACAATCAGAATAGGGGTAAGAGGCATCATGTGTCTACGAGACATACGCCCCAGGTGTTGACATTTACTACAAGCGTGACAGTAAGTATGGGCATCACAAAACAATGTAGGCCAATAAAATCCACATTGCAACACTTTTGCAGCGGTCTTTTTGGAGCCAAAATGGCCACCACTTGCATGATCATGACAAAATGAGAGAATAGTTCTATGTTCCCACTCAGGAATGCATCTACATACTATCTGGTCTGGACAACACTTAAAGAGGTAGGGGTCATCCCAAACAAAATGTTTGGCAGTGGCCAAAAACTTAGACCTATCGTGCTTACTCTAATGATTGGGTAATTGAGTGGTGACAAGGAAGTTCACTATGTCAGCATACCATGGGGTCTGACCATCTGAGCAATAGCCATCAAGTGCCCATCAGGAAAACTCTCAGAAATAGGCCAGTTTTCAATGGCCCCAGTCACTAGCCTAGACAGATGATCGGCAACTACATTTTCAGTTCCTTTTTTATCACGAATCTCAAGACCAAACTCCTACAACAACAAGATCCATCGGATCAATCGTGGTTTGGCATCCTTCTTAGAAAGAAGATGCCTTAAGGCCGCATGATCAGAGTAAACAATCACTTTGGAACCAATCAAATAGTGTCGAAGCAAAAACAATTGCCAACAACTCTTTCTCGGTGGTTGAGTAGTTAAGTTGGGCATCATTGAGAGTTCTACTAGCATAATAGATGACGTGAGGGAGTTTATCAACCTTTTGACCTAAGACTGCACCAACCGCGTAATCAGAAGCATCACACATCAACTCAAAAGGGAGTGACCAATTAGGTGGTCGAATGATGGGTGCAGTGGTCAAAGCATTTTTTAGATAGTCAAAAGCTTTAATACAAGCCTTAATGAAATCAAAAGGAGCATCCTTAGCAAGTAAGTTACTCAGAGGCCTAGCGATTTGACTAAAGTCCTTTATGAACCGACGATAAAAACCCGCATGCCCTAAAAAAGATCTAACATCTTTAACAGACTTGGGAATGGGTAGAGTAGAAATCACATCAATTTTAGACTTGTCAACTTGGATACCCTCACTAGAAACAACGTGACCTAAGACAATGCCTTTCTTCACCATGAAGTGGCATTTCTCCCAATTGAGGACTAAGTTTTTCTCCTCACATCTTTCTAAGACAAGACTCAGATGGTTCAAGCACTCATCAAAAGAAGAACCAAAGACAGAGAAGTCATCCATGAAAACTTCTAAAAACCTCTCTACCATGTCAGAAAAGATACTAACCATACACCTTTGAAAAGTCGCAGGTGCATTACAAAGCCCGAAAGGCATGCGTCGATAAGCAAACGTACCAAAAGGACAGGTAAAGTGTAGTCTTTTCTTGTTCTTCTGGGGCTATAACTATCTGAAAGTAACCAGAGAAACCATCTAAGAAACAATAGAAAGCATGACCTGCTAATCTATCCAACATCTGATCAATAAACGGGAGAGGGAAATGATCTTTTCTTGTTTGTGCATTAAGCTTCCTAAAATCTATGCACATTCTCCATCCGGCCTGAACTCTGGTTGGGACTAACTCATTTTCATCATTTGGGACAACAGTTATCCCAAATTTCTTGGGTACAACTTGTACAGGGCTAACCCACTGGCTATCTGAGATGTGGTAGATGATACCAGCATCTAAAAGCTTCAAAACTTCAGCTCGGACTACTTCCTTCATGTGTGGGTTCAATCTCCTCTGGGGTTCTCTAGAAGTTTTAGCATTATCTTCCAAGTAAATTTTATGTTGAACCACTAAAGGATTAATACCTTTGATATCACTAAGGGACCAACCAATGGCAGACTTATGCTTTTTCAAAACTTCAACTAACAAGATCTCTTGTTCATCTGATAGATCAGAGGCAACAATAACAGGGTATGTCTCATTGGGTCCTAAGAAAACATACTTGAGTTCAACTGGCAAAGGTTTAAGTTCTGGGCTTGCTGGTGAAGGAGTAGAATCAACCTTGGGCTTCCTACTAGGCTCAACCTTGGAATCAACACTAGAAATTGTTTTTGGAATAGGAGGGTGGAGTGGTTCTACCTTAGCTTTCCAATTTTCGGTATCTAGGATAGGTGCTGAGTCTAATAACTCATTCACAGCACTAATGGATCCATCTATGTCAAAGTCACAAGCAAAATGGGTTAAACAGGCTTCTAATGGGTCTTCCACTTGTGGAGTAGGGATCAAACTATTGAGGAGAAAAACTTCACCATATCCTCATCATCACTGTGTTTCTTCATAAGGTGGAAAACATTCACATCTGTAGACATATTCCCAAAGGACATCTTTATCTCACCATTTCTACAGTTTATCAAGGCATTGGCTGTGGCTAGAAATGGTCGGCCTAAAATGATTGGAATTCTATTATCTACTAACTCATGAGTGTCCAAAACTATGAAGTCTACAGGGTAGTAGAAGTCAGCTACTATGACTAAGACGTCCTCAACTATACCACGCGGAATCTTAACAGATTGGTCTGATAATTGCAAGGTGACTCTTGTGGGCTTTAAATCTTGTAGGCCCAACTCCTGATAAATAGAATAAGGTAATAGATTGACACCAGCACCAAGATCTAATAAAGCATTGCCCTTGAACTTATCTCTAATGTGGCAAGAGACTGTATGGCTCCCAGGATCCTTAAGCTTAATTGTGGTTTTCTGGTAGATTAAGGATGTGGCTTGAGCAGCAAGAAAGGCTTGCTTAGGGACATGGGTGTTCCTCTTAATAGTGCACAAGTCTTTCACAAATTTCGTGTAGGATGGGATCTGCTGAATTGCGTTGAGAAAGGGAATATTAATGCTCACATTTTTGAAAACCTCCATAATCTCAGAAAACTATTTATCCTTCTTATTTTGAGCAAGTCACTCTGGGAAAGGGGCTTTTGGCACAACAGTTCTAATTTGGGACTCTGGCTTAGTTTGGGAGTCATCTGGCTTTTGTTGGGGAGTCTTGGAACTCGGGGTTACAGTTGACTCAGTTTCTTGACTAGGTGGGGCTGGAGTAGTGGACTCACTTGGCATCCTAACCTGATTGTCAATTTGTTTTCCTGATCTTAGTGTTATGACTGCTTTCATCTCCCTAGGAAAAGTATTATCTTGGGAACTTGAAACTTCAAAGGCATTTTCCTTGGTGTTCCCCTTTGGGTTAGCCAATGGTTGACTTGGGAACGTTCCTTTCTCTCTAGCGGCTACAAGATTAATGAGTTGACTAATCTGGTTAGACTGTTGGCTCACTTGTTGTTCAAGCTTATGGAAGACTGCTTCCCATGGTTGTCTTTGTGGTTGTTGGGATGGAACATACTGGGAACTAAAAGATGGGTTGTACTGGGCTGGATTCATCTGCTGGTTCATGGGGAACTGGTTCTGTTGCCTACCCTGATTATTACTAGAAAAGCCTGGTGGACCTAACTGTTGGTTTTGAGGCAAATTCTGTCTTCAAGAGAAGTTAGGGTGGTTTCTCCAATCCTTGTTGTATGTTGGACTAAAAGCTCCTGGGGGTGTTCTCCTAAAATCATTAAAGGCACACACTTGTTCCATGGTAGACTCAGGTTGTTGAACAAAGATGGGACATGAATGGGCAGTGTGGTCTGGACTTGAACAAATTGTGCACGGAAAAGTGTTTGGTTCATTGTGCACACTCATCACGGAACTAGAAGCAAACAACTTGTTGACTTTGGGCCTTATTGGATGTTAAGGCAAAAACAGCAAACTGCTTAGTCAAATTGTTCAGACTATCCAACACAGTTTTGAGTTCGTCGGGATCTCTCTTGACTTCGTACATACCTCCTTTCCTAGGTTCACTAGTCTGTCTCTCATAGATTGGGGTGGTACTAGTACTAATACCCCACTGTTGTGAATCCTCGGCTAAGTCTTGGAGGAATGTGAATGCCTCTGATCCGGTCAAGTAAGTGAACTTGCCTTTGTGCATGGATTGGATCATTTGGCATTGATCTTGCAACAGTCTTTTAGTGAAAAATTGGACTAATTGCCACTTTTCATAACCATGGTGGGGACACTTCAAAAGAAGAGTGTAAAAACGGTCCCAACACTCATAGTAATGCTCGTTTTCAGCTTGCTTAAAATCCATTACCGCCGCTCTCATCACATTAGTTTTCGAAATGGGATAAAATTGTCCCATGAACTTTTTCAACAGTTCATCCCATGTGCTAATGGGCTTGTCCGGGAAAGAATTAAGCCACAAAAGAGCTTTGTCCGAAAGGGAGAATGGAAAAAAGTCTCAACTTCACATTGTTCTTATCCAAATTTTGATTTTTAAAAGTACCACAAATGTTGAGAAAGTTGATTATATGGGCATATGGATCTTCATTATCCAAGCCATGAAACTGGCGCTGAGCAAGCATATTAATGATGGGTGGCCTAATCTTAAATTGAGCCGCCTCCACGGGTGGGTAATTGATGCTTGAGGGTGGGTTTGAAGCAATAGGGGCAAAGTAGTCCCTTAGTTGCTTTTCAGCTGGTTGATTATTTGCAGCCATGGTGAATGGTCTTGGGCTGACTGGTGGAGAGAAACTTATGATTGTGGGAGAAAAAGGTGAATTTCGCTCAGACTTACCGTATGGAGTCCAAGATCGAGTTAGCCGTTTGTTAACTCGTTTCCAATGGGGCATAAACGAATGCAAATTCTAACCTAGATGCACACACAATTCTTAAACATTCACCTAGCAAATTTTTTTTTTGTTTTTTTGTTTTTTTTAGATGCACAATACAAATGTCAAGCAAAATGCAATAAATCCTAAAGTCTGACTTTAAGGGTCTACACTTGAATCTCCGTCAAGGGAGTTTGTGTTCCTACCAAGAGCAGGGGTGTTGCCTAGGCTTTACCACTATGAATAACCGCTCACATCCACAAGGTGGTCAATGGTAACTCCAGTGGGGCTATGCGTACTCTAAGTTCACTGAACTTTCCGCATTCCACTGAAATTCTCTGGCGGTTGCACCAGTAGTCACCAAAGTGAAACCATGTGTTCCACGAACTTGAATAATGTTTACAGTCAACAGTGGGCTTTTCCCAGCACTCTACCCTTTAGTTGGGGTCCTATGAACACCGATCTAATTAGTTGGCTCTAATCTTTGTCAAATTTTAAGTCCAGGTCCAACACTCAAACAAGTCAGAATTAGGTGATCACTTGTAGGCTGGGTCTGCCTTTAGTAAAATTGGAAATTTAAATTGACTCGCAAAATTTAAAACACCCAGCGTACAATATGCATTTGAACACACAAAGAACTCCTCTGATAGGGGATTCGAGGAGGCCTTAAAAATTGTACCTCCTTTGCTTACTTCCTTATGCTTTATTTATTTATTTATTATTTTTTTTTAATTTTTTTTAACCTAATTTGCAACTGGAAAATCAACTCTTTCACCTCTTTTTCTTCACACTTCAAGACGGCAGCGGCGCCATTTGATTTTCACAAATTCTTCGAATATTTAATTCCGTCGTCTAAAACTTGTCAATCAACAAAAATTTCAAAAACTGCAAAATAATCAATAAAATCTGATTAGAATAGCGGTAAGTGAGGTATCGATCCACATCTTGAAGTGAATAAATGGGGAAGAAAAGATTTCATAAACCAATAGCTAACTTGGTGATTAATATTAAAACAATTGTTGAGGATTTCTAATTTCTTATCTAAACTAAAAATAAAAGTAACTTGTAAGGAAATAATGACTAACTAAAGCAATTAATTTTCAAAGATCAATTTATCAAAACCCTTGGTAGAAAGTTACTAACTCACCAACAATTCTTGTATTTCAGTTTTATACCTCTTGTTAAATTTCTCCGAAACTTCACTAAATCTTAAATAATAGTTTTAGAATTAGTGGAAAATATAACTTGAAGAACATAATAAAACATCTCAATATTAAATTCAATCCTCTATTCTCTTTGACTCCAAATGAGGAATTTTTAGGCATTCAATGTCCACAATAAGAAGTACAAAAAATCTCGAAAATCCTTTAATGACTAATAAAGTTGAGTCTAAAAGATTTTTAACAAAAAGAATAAACTAACAATGGAAAATACCCCGTATTTTTCACGGTGATAGAAACCATGCACATTTAACCTTAGTGCAAAAATCAATTAAAAAGAGATATCATTGGATTTCATCAAAAACACATATAGTGGAGATTCTAACAAAAAGGACAAAAACAAAATAACAAGAATTTCATGGAGAGCTTTCACTTTCCACCATGGGGTGGAAGCTTAGCCCTCCATGCTATTAATTAACATGAAAGAATAATTAAAGACAAGGGATAGAGTGAACATTGAAACCGCCTTTATTGCTTTGATGTTGATCTTCGGAAAATTACACACTCAAGAGCACTCTTCCTCACTAATTAAATGAACTAAAACTACAAAGTAAAATTTCTACTAGAATGGAGATAGAATGAGCTGAGTAGGGGTGTCTCTTTTTGCCGAATTTCCGATTTTTCCGAAATCCGACCCGAAATTGGTCTGGCTTTGGGTGTAGTTTTCATGGACCGATTTTCCAATTTTCCGATTTCCGAAAATTCCGAAAAAATTTGGATCGGATTTGGATATAATTCTAAAATCCAATCCGATCCGAAAATTCCGAAATTTCCGATATTATTGCCAATTTATTCCGAAAATATATACTTCTCTCACTATCCACTTGATTAGATCTCGACCGTTCATTCATTTTCTAGTTTTTTACTTCCAAGAACATAACCTAGCCGCTACTTCCCCACTTGAATTGGACCACTCTACTGTCATTACACCGTCTACCATAACAACAATGATATGAAAAAAAATGTCATTGAGTCATACAATGACTTCCAGACCAATCCAAAAGCCAAATTCCAATAGATAGAATATTATGTAAAGCTAGAGTCCAAGACCAGAATCCATTATTCATGCAGACACTTCATGCTTCAATTTCCACACACGAAAAAAGATTGAAACATTATAAATACCCAGACCTCAACAGAATGCAATGCTTGCTATTGGTGGCTGCAGGTTCTTTTTCTCGTTTTTTCTTGGAACATTTGTTTGAATGAAAATGGGTTTTCTCAGTAAACAAGTGCGTATTGTTGTTGGTACATTGGTGTTGTGGACATGGTTTTCTCTCCCTATAATGAACATTGGCGTATGATATTCCAAAAATAATTGAAAGTAAAGAGATCTTTGAAAATTTACCAAGTATTCCGAAATTTCCGAGTTATTCCGAAATTTCCGAAAGTTCCAAAATTGGAAATATATTTTGAATCCGCAAAAAAATTGTATCGGATTTGGCTAGCATATTAGGTTCCAAAAAATTTGGAAAAATTCCGAAGGAGGTTAATCCGATCCGATCCGATCCGAAGTCACCCCTAGAGCTGAGTGTAGAATGCTTGTAGAATGGTGTAGAATGCCTCCCCACAATGCCAATTCTCTTCTCTATTTATAGCTTCCACCAACAAGATCTTTGTGCATATAATATCTTCACACAAAATAGAAATAATCTATGGGATATAGGAAGAAAATATAAGATAAAAGAATTTAGGAAATGGAATACGGAAAAGATATTATCAAGGCATGAGGAAGGAAAGAAATATAAATTGGAAATCAAATAAAGGATAAAATGGAATGATATGGTTTTGAATTAGGAATGGAGTGATTAGCAAGAATATAGTGAGGATATGGGAGAATATATGGTGGCTAGGATATAAGGTATTATGGAATGATTTAATATAATAAAATCTAAGGAATAAGTAATTAATGGAAATTGGGATATTTAATATGGTAAAAATGGTAAGAATATATGGTGGTAGTTGCAATTATCCTTTCTTGATTTCCTTCCATAATTATCAATTCTCTAACATTTCATTCCATTCTTGATAGCACAATTTATTTCATGAGCTCTCACTTATTGATTATCTAAATGATCCTCTTTGGCTTATGGGCTCAGGCTTTGATTGGGCTTTGACCAACATCTTTATTTCCTACAAAAAATTATTAAACCAAATTAATAAAATATATTTTGCATTGGACTTTTCCAAAGACATGCACATATATGCAAATAAACCTTTATGACCAAAAAATGTGCATAATGCCATGGAATAAAACAAATGTATGGTTTTACGTTAAAAGTACACAATTAAGCATAAATGGAATTATAAAGTGTCTGTAAAACTATATATAAAATATACAATTTTAGGCACTTATCATACCCTAAGGGCACGCCTTTATGGTAGAGGAATTCCTCATATACTTCACTTGCTAGTGGTGGATAACCAATGTGGGACTATCTTCTATGCACTAAAGTGGAGAGAACATTCTTTGTTCATCTCCTCCACTTTGCATACACACTCTTAGTCATTTGAAATACAAGAGATTCCAACAATCCTCTACTATTTCAAAATACTAATAGTCCCCCACTATTTTGGAATAGGATATTACAAAAGAAATGGGTTAACAAAATACTAGAGAGCATCGAAAAAACAATTCCTAAGATACTGGTGCTTTACAGGCTTGAACCAGCCATACGGTAACATGCCTTATAATACGTGAAAGTGGTGGATTAAAATTTTTTTGAACCAACATTCCCTTGTAGTAAAATAGATTACATGCACCCACACTACTCTTTCATTATATGCCAGTTTTGCGGTGTTGCGCTTTTTGGCCCTGTGCTACCTGTGTTTCATGAATGATGTAGGATAAAGGCCTAAATATCCAAAAGAATTGACCCAGTTCTACATTCATATAGGTGGATATCCATCAAGTGTACATTACAGCTAAAATACACTATCTCATTATAAAATGGACTATGGATTCCAATAAGAGTAAAATAACTCATCCTTACTCATTGCAATTCAAGTTATACAAAGTATACAAAAATACTATCTCGTCATAGGGTCTGACGTCTCAAAAAAGATGATAGTATACCAAAGCGACTAGGTGACTTGTTTTTTTCCTTTGAACCTACTTCATGGGATCTCCAATCACATAGGTGGGGTTGCCGTCAGTGGCGCCCTCTATCTTAGGCAAAAGTCCCATCCCCCTTGACGTTTCAACCACTTGCCTCCTGCTAAGCGGTTTGGTCAGAGGATCTGCCAAATTTAACTCTGACCTCACATAATCTAGAGCCACAACTCCAGATTCCAACAACTACTTTATAGACTATAGTCTTAGACGTATATGTCTGGTTTTCCCATTATACAATTTGCTATTGCGGCCTGACAGTCACAATGCATAGGTACAGCTGGAGGCGGTTTTGTTCCAATAGGAAGATCTGCCAAGAGGTTTCTAAGCCACTCAGCATCAACACTTTCTTTATCTAAAGCAATAAGCTCGGACTCCATGGTTGAACGAGCTATCAAGGTCTACTTAGAAGATTTCCAAGCGACTGCACCTCCACCAAGGGTGAATATATAACCACTAGTGGACTTGATATCATGAGAATCAGATATCCAATTTGCATCACAATAACCCTCTATCACAGGTGGAGTTTGTCTAAAACGTATGTCGTAATTTGTTGTTCCTCTCAAGTACTTGGCTAGTCTCTCTAACACACTCCAATGTTCCTTGTTAGGACAATGAGTGTATCTACTTAACCTGCTAATTGCATAAGCAATGTCAGCTCTAGTGCAATTCATCAAGTACATGAGACTACCAATAATTTGGGCATATTTAGACTGAAGGACACTATGTTGATTAATTTTCTTAAGTTTACTATTTGCCTCATAAGGTGTCGACACAGGCTTACTATCATCATAGTTAAACTTCTTCAAAAACTTCTCAACATAATATTTTTGTGAAAGCGTATAGCCATCACTGTTTATGATGATTTTGATTCCAAAAATCACATCAGCTTCTCCCAAATCCTTCATTTCAAATTGGAAGGATAAGAACATTTTAGTGTTTCTCACAACATCAATGCTAGGGCTCATGATTAACATGTCATCCACATATAGACAGATAATCACATATGTATTCACATCAAAAGATTTAAAGTAAATACATTTATCAGCATCATTTATTTGATATCCATTGGACATCATGACACTGTCAAACTTTACATGCCATTGTTTTGGCGCTTGTTTCAACCCATATTGTTTCGACAAAATTTTCTTAAACACACCAGTTGGGTCGGAAGCGATCTTTTTCGGAAGAGATTGAGAAGAAGATGGTTGTTGGGGAGAGTTGAGACTGGACTTTGGTTTTAAAGTTGCCTACGTACCCAAAGATATTGCTTGGGATCAAGTCTCGATTGTGTAGTTCTGGAAAAATGACGAAGGTTGGATTTTATAGGTAGGATTGGTGATAGTTACTTCCTCGTTCTTCAATATTCCAATCGTGGGATGAAGTTGGAGAACTGGCAGGAGAATTGTCTAATTATGGGATGAAGTTGGAGAACTGGCGGAGAACTGTCCAATTGTGGGATGAAGTTGGAGAATTGGTGGGAGAACTGGACAATCGTGGGATGAAGTTGGAGAATTGGCGGGAGAACTGTCACACGATATGAAGTTGATGGAAGTGAATCTTAAATGTGGATGAAGTTGTGAAAGTTGTGGATGAAGTTGTGGAAGTTGTGGACGAAGGTGTGGAAGTTGATTGATTCGGTCAAACAACTTCCTCGCAAATGTTCAAGACACGTGTTTAATTGAATAGACTTTGCGTTATGTGGGTAGGTAGGCTATAAATTAAGTCGGAGCATGGGCTCTGAGCGTGGGCTTTATTGTAGATAAGCTCTGAGCGTAGGCTTTATTATAGATAAGCTCTGAGCGTGGGCTTTTTGGACTCTGAGCATGGACTTTATTATAGATAAGCTCTAAGCATGGGCTCTGAGCGTGGGCTTTTTAGGCTCTGAGCATGGGCTTTATTGTAGATAAGCTCTGAGCATGGGATCTGAGTATGGGTTTGTATTGAATTGGGCTTTTATTGGGCCACATTTGTGGGGGCCGGAACATCACCCTTTCTTTGTTACATAGGCAAAGCCTGTGTGGCAAAGAAATAAATTTTTTTTTTTTTTGTAGGTTTGTAAACTGTTATATATTGTTTCTTTTGAGGTACATTAAGTTACCATCTAGAAGCTGGTAAAATAGTAAACAACATGTAATTTTGTTTTCTCGCAAATCATTTGACAAAAGAACGCACACCTGAGGCATTACAAATGAAGGTGGATACAAGTGTGGAAAAGCGAGTTTGGGCTACAGGCATGGCTAAGGACATGATGGACTTGAACAAGCACTTGCGATCACGACTGCTAGATTTAATGCAATGCAGATTGTCTTGCGAGTTGGGCTATTCAACCACTGAAAAAAGAAGGAAGTTCGAAGCTTTTTCTAGTGAACTGTCAGGGGAGGAACACAGAGAGTATCTAACATAATGGTTTGGTTTTGTGTGTAGCTGAGATTCTCGTGCATTTTTCTCTTTCCGTTCTCTGTAATCATGTAAACAAATCTTTCCCAACTCCAAATCTAGTTTAGCTCCAGTAAGTATCCAAAGCACCGTATCGCCTTGTGGCCCCTTGCATAATTGTGACATGTCTACAAATCTTAAATGCTTTCGTGTTTGCCATGGCAAAGGGGGTGTCGTTGGGTACACACCTGAGTCTATCACCATTGATTTTGGTTTCTCTTTCTCAGATTTATTTCCTAGAATTGACATACTAATTGTCGTGAATAAACTCGAGCTGTGTAACGATTCCATCGGACCTTGCTCCCAAACTGATTGTCCTATATAAGCACCATAGACTTTAGAATACATAAGTCAAAGGTGAAGTACATTCTTAGACTCATTCTTAAACATTTTTCTTTGCTTATGTTGATCAAAAGATCACGGAAGGAGTACGAGACAAACAAACTATCTATAGCTGTTTTTTGTTTGGAGCTGATAATCCCTAAGATCCATTGAACTTATGGATATGAGACGTTCATTTCGGCCAATATAAAATGAGAGCCACTTAAGAGTCTGGACTGTAGATTGTGAGATAAAGAAAGGATGGGAAACCATGGATGTGCCAATGAAACCTTAGATGATATCAAGTACTCTTCTCCTGTTCCTCTAATTGGCTTATACATATCATTTGCCACTTCGGTATGCGTTATACTCATGGCATGTGATATCATTTCTGGATTTTGCAGTAGAAAGCCATGGTTACCTTGTTGATTTTTCTCGATCAACTCAGTGACACTGACTCTTCTTATTTTGTTTCCATTTGCACTTCTGCCTACAATGTTTAAAATATGGAGCGGCATCGGCAGTTCAAAGAATCGCCATCGGCAGTTCATAAGATCGGCAATCAAAGGATCGTCGGCAAGTGCGGCAATCTGAAGGATTGGCAACTCATTTAGCGGCATACATCAGCAATTAAGCAACTCATTCAGCGGCATACAACGGTGATTAACAGGACTGGCAACTCATTCAGCGGCATACAACGACGACAATTCTTTCCAGCGGTAATTCAAAGGCTAGAATAGATTTTCTTATTCTTTTATTGTTGAATAGGGTCGACAGGTTCAAATTGATCGGTTTATACTTGCGAAATTGATCGGCTTGAGTGATCAGTTTGAATTGATGGGGTTTAAATTAATGTGATTGGGTTTAAATTAAAGCTTTGATTAAAGCATATTGGGTTTTATTTTGAAAAAAAATGGGGTGTTTTATTAGGTTTTAAAAATTAAAAGGATCGGCATTGCTTAGTTGCTTATAGAAGCAAGTGCGGCAAATATAATGTGTCTTAGTAAATGCAAGGGTAGTTTCGTAAAATAGGTTATTAGATTGAAAACAAAACCATCGGCTGTTTATAAATTTGAGTTCAAAAATCTAGTAAGTTTAAAGAAAATATAGCTGGCATTGGAATTGGGTTTTTTTTGTTTGTGATGAGCACATGAAAATTTTAGATTTGTCTATACCCAAGAGGGTCGGCAAAAGGGAAAGAATATGAGTAGAACATTACAAGCTTAGAGCAAACGAATCGGCAAAAAATAGATCAGGCTAGAGAATGTGCTCTCTCTACTACTGTTCTGATCAGGCTAGAGAATGTGCTCTCTCTACTACTGTTCTGCTTTCTTATTAGCTATCTTCTACAGCCTTTTTTTTTTTGCAGGCAAAATGTGAATATATTATTAATATAAGTATAAGAGTACACGAGGAGACAAAGTCTACAAGTTACAGGAGACAAAGTCTTCAAGTTACAGGATAGGTTCCCACCATGAAGCAAAATAATGAGTGTACTCTAGAGAGCTCTAAAGTACGACTTGACTGCACTGTCGACTTTGATTACAAAATAAGGTCCTAAAGTTAGGATCGACATTCATCGTTGGTTATGCCGAGTTGCTTTCCTTGCCCTTGTAGGTGGAGGTGAGTACTTCTGCAACATCCATTCCGGCTTAGATTTTTTCTTAGTTATCGTCTGCCATGGCTTTTCACCGTCCTCATTAGACTCATCATCCGCTAAATCAGCCCAATTAACCGATCTCAGAAGATCATTACACTCATTTACTAATGTTAGCTTGTTTCCATCTCCAGAAAATGGGATGGATGTCTCAACAACTAAAACTGCTGGGGTCATCATGACAGGGGATACTGCCCTAGTTTCCCCCTCTAAGAGTGTCTCATTTCTTTCCTGAGACTGATTCCCATCCAAGCTAGTCCCAGTCACTGAATCTGCCTCATTCTGGTCCGTACCTCTAGCAGACTCCCCAGCCATGTGATGGACCTCTTGCTCAGCCATACCAGTTCCAATCCCAACCTCAACCACATTCTGTACAGTGCCTCGTGTAGCCTCTGCCATCAGTTGAGCTGCTTGAGCCTTTTGCAAGTCTTGTTCCCCAACATTATTATCCTCGTTTACAGGCTCTACATCAATAGCAGTTGGTTATGTTGCTATTGGAGGAGTAGAGATGTAGTCTCCAGTTGAGTCCTTAGTACCACTTGTTCCGGCATGTTGCTTATCCTTGTTTCTCCTTCTCTTCTTGTTAGGTTTCCTAGCATTAGGAACTGGTCCTGGAATAACAGCTTCCTTTTCTGTTGCCTCCGTTCTTGTGTTCCTCCGGAGCACTCTACATTCTTTCTTCCGTGATGACCCAATCGACTTGCGGTCCACGTAACTTTGGCATTTTGACTACTTCAATATCCCCGCACAAAAGAAATTCCTTCCTCCTCTTCCACCCATATCCGAGTTGGGATAGGTTTAGAGATGTCAACATCAACAAGAACACCGCATAGAAACCATAGTCTCTTTCTAGTGTGTGTTTGTCCACACCAATTGGTAACCAATAGTTTTACCCATTGACATCGATGATTTCGTAATCCCAAAGATCACGACCCAACTTAGGGAATTTTATCCAGACAAGAGCTTTGGCTTTGATATGAACCTCAGGATCAAAGTCTGGTGTCCATTTTGATAGCCTTAGAGTTTGTTCCCCAAATCTCCACGGACCCCCTCCCCAAATTCTCCTCCAATCAGTTTCACTGGTTAGCCGAATGATAAAGAAGCCTTTTCCCAAAGGAATAATCTTCCAAATACCTTGAGGCTTCCATTTTTCTCACCATATAGAACGTCGTCGCCTTCCAACTTGATTTTCTGCAAATCTAACCGACCCACCAAACAATACTTACAATAAAGTCGACCCCTTTCTACTGCTTTCTTGGGAAGCTTGATAGACGGCATGTTTCCTTTGATTTCCGGAGTAGGTAGGTCCTCTACATCCAAGTGCTGAGGTTGGTCTCCTCTAACCTTGTCAGCAAAAGAAACCTTACTTCGTTGAGCTTGATTCTCGACTTGGTTTGGAGCCAAACGAGCTGAACTTGCTGCTGCTAAGATTCTTTCTTCAGCTATGCTTACTCTTGCTAGCGGTGTTATCTCAAATTCCGAAAGATCCATCGGTAGAGATGAAGTTGATTCAAAACAGACGGGAAGGAAACCCCCCCAAAAGGGGAAGTTTTTACTTCTAATCCGTTCTCTTATTTGTTGGACGGGGTGAAATACTCTAAATAAAGTAATTAGTTTACCTGATTACGGTTTTGCCTTCCAATTCATCCCTCAAAGAATCGCCTTAGGTAATGCCTCCATTAATATCTGCATGTGGTCTATAAGCCTTCTTATCAGCTGTTCTGCTGTTACTGCTACTGCTACTGCCTCTACAGGTGGTGGATTTGCAGGAGCCGTGGTGGGAGGATTGGTATTCGATTGGTTTGAATCGTGTCGAAAATTGATCGGCATGGACAAGTTCAAAACGGATGATTTCAATTTAAACCAAATTGATCGGCATGTTAATTGGCTTTAGATGTTTTAGTAGCAAAGATGGCAGCAGCAGTTGTAAAGGAGGTAATGTTGAAGCAAACAAATGGGGTTAATTGGAGATTGTTGATTGGTAAATTGATAGGGAAGTCTACCTTTTCGAAAATTGGGTTATCAAAATCGATTGAGAGATCGGGTTGGAAATTGTAATTGATATGCAGTTGTCACTTATCGGCAATTTGTATAGTTTATTTATTCGATCGGTTTTGATTCGTAAGATCGCAACTTGACAAACTCATCGGCAATATTATAAAGTGATTGAGGCTATACAAACTGTTAGATTTTTCAATGGGTAAGCAAGTTAATTGGTTTGATCAGTAAATATTTTAATGGATTAGTGAATTGATTGGGCTAACTATTGGGTATTCAATACGCAATTAATGAATTGATTTGAAACAAGTAGGTTGGCTGTGATCGGTAACTTGATAGGATCGGTTTTGATTTTTTTTATTATTATTATTATTATTATTTTTTTGTCTCTTGATTGATCGGGTTTGGGAAATAATTTAATTTGTTGGAATTGGATCTGCAAGGTTGATGGACAATTTAACAAGGCTAAGCAAACTTGATTGGCAAGTTGATCAATCAGCAAGTTGACTTTTCAAAGCTCAAAATTGAGCATTCAAAGTGATTTGCAACAGTATTGAACTGCAAGTTCAAACTGATAGGGAAGTGAATCTTTTAGGACTAACACTTATACAATCGTCTAGTTGATTGGAAGTAGAATTGATCGATAATTTAAAAGAAAGGAATTGGTATTCAATACAATATTAGAAACCATAATTAGTGATTTGATTGGCAAATTGAATGATTGATCGGCTATAAGCAAGATCGGGCAAACGAATTTTCCGGCTTTAAAACATGTCGGGTTGAGAGAATTGATAGATTTTATAAATTGTCCGGGTTTTAGATAGATGTTATTTATTAGATATGGCTTGTAAAATGGTTAGAGGATCGGGTAGCTAAAATTAAAGATGGGATTCTCTTTTGTTTTTCTTGTTAAGCAAAGGATCGACAAACCAATGGTTAGAATATAGGGTCGGTCAAAATATATAAGAGTAGGGTAATCTGGCCTTGAGGTAGGTTGGCAAAATAGATATAAGAATTAAGGATAACGTAATTGGGGTGTCGCCGCCCCCATAATGTATTGATAATGTAATTAAATCTGGGGTGTCGCCGCCCCCATAATATAATGATAACGTAATAAAATTTGGGGTGTCGCCACCCCCAAAGTGTAATGATAACATAATGAAATTTGGGGTGTCGCCGCCCCCATAATATAATGATAACGTAATGAAATTTGGGGTGTCGCCGCCCCCATAGTGTAATGATAACGTAATAAAATTTGGGGTGTCACCGCCCCCATAGTGTAATGATAATGTAATAAAATTTGGGGTGTCGCCGCCCCCAAAGTGTAATGATAACATAATGAAATTTGGGGTGTCGCCGCCCCCATAGTGTAATGATAATGAAAGTTGAGGTGATTCCCCAGATTACAATGATTATATATTAAAAGTTGGGGTGACGCTGCCCCCATAGTGTACTGATAACATAAGAAATTTGAGGTGTCGCCGCCTTCATAGTATAACGATAACGTAATGAAATTTTGGGGTGTCGCCGCCCCCATAGTACAATGATTAAAATACTTTGAATGAAATGCTAATTTAAATGTATACATGTATGAAGATTAGATAAATTATAAATGTAAAATGATATTTAAGATGCCCTTATGTATATATGGTCTTTCATTTTGACTATGTGCAACTCTGTCTTACTTTTGAATGTCGTCATTCCTTATAAATTGCAATATTTTTCGTAGTGAATCAATATGACTTTGAGGCAAAAGAATTTTAAGTATCATCATTCTTTGAGCAGTGGTAAAACACTTCTTGTTGTATGGCTGATCCATTCTTTATTTAGGCTATAAACAAAAGAATATCAATATCATCATATTGGACTGATCAGCATGTCGATGAGCCATAGGCTTGGCATGTTATCAATTGTGTGAGTTCTTTGATGAGATCAATCACTTCTTGTTGTATACCAATCCATTATTGGGTGAGGCAACAAATAAAAAGCTATTGACATCATCATATATATGGATGGATCAGCATGTCGATGAGCCCTAAGGTTTGGGCTACTATTGACTGTGCGAGTTCCATGATGAGGTCAATCACTTCTAGCTCTGATCCTTTCTTCAGTAAGGCAACAAATAGAAGGCTATCGACATCATCATATAGACAGATCAGCATGTAGATAAGCCCTAAGGTTTTGGCTACTATCAACTGTGCGAGTTCCATGACAAGTTAACCACTCCTTGTTATATGCAAATCCATTCTTCAGTGAGGCAACAAATAGAAGGGCAATCGACCATCATATGGACAGATCAACATGTTGATGAGCCCTAAGGTTTGAGCTACTATTAACTGTGCGAGTTCCATTACGAGGTCAACCACTCCTTGTTATGTCGATCTATTCTTCAGTGAGGCAACAAATAGAAAGTTATCGACATCATCATATGGACATATCAGCATGTCGATGAACCCTAAGGTTTGGGCTACTATCGACTGTGTGAGTTCCATTATGAGGTCAACCACTCCTTGTTACATGTCGATTTATTCTTCAGTGAGGTAACAAATAGAAAGTTATCGACATCATCATATGGACATATCAGCATGTCGGTGAGCCCTAAGGTTTGGGCTACTATCGACTGTGCGAGTTCCATTATGAGGTCAACCACTCCTTGTTATATGTCGATCCTTTCTTTAGTGAGGCAACAAATAGAAAGTTATTGACATCATCATATGGACATATCAGCATGTCGATGAGCCCTAGGGTTTGGGCTACTATCGACTGTGCGAGTTCCATTATGAAGTCAACCACTCCTTGTTATATGCCAATTTCTCATAGTTACTGAAGTTTCATCTCTATCATCAAGCTACTCAAAATGATTGATATGCTCAATATAGATTCTGATCTACTCAATCTAAGATGATCAGAATAAAAATGAGATTTAATCAATATTCTTTTTGCTTGCCGACCAATTAAGTTGAATAAACTTTTTCGAAATAAAATTTGTTGGAGTGTCAAAATTGAAAAATCAATTAAGACAAAAATATTCTTGCCGACCATTTGGATCAGGCAAAGTGAAAACCAATTTTAGATCGACATTTTGTGTGTGTGTGTGTGTGTGTGTGTGTAAGGTGTGGTGTGTGTGTGTGTGTGTGTGTGTGTTAATCAAAATCATTGCAAAATTGTCAATGAAGAGGAGAGCCAACTATGGAGATCGGTTATTCCATATATAGGGCGAACATCTAGAGAATATGGATGGAAGGTTGGAATCCAATCACTCTTTTCGTGGTCCTATGTAAGTTAGTCACCTTATACAAAGCTACTACCGTCAATTGACATGCATGTTATGTGGAGCATGCCTTAGTCAACTGGAGAGCTCAAAGGTTGGAACTACTACTTGCAAAGAGACCCTCCAGAGACGTTGAACTACTAATATGTGGTAACTGAAATCGGCATCCTGGCAATAGACTGCATGTCGACCCTCCATTTGTGGTCTGTCATGCCTACCTACTATCTATATAGTGGTCCGAATGTCTAGATAATTTCTTCTAGGGGAGAGCCGATGATAAACCATAAAAACTGAATTAGATTACTCTAACCTTATTCTTACGGTATCAACTAATTTATTTCCTACTCTCACTTATATATTCATTCAATATATAGAGTACGGAATCATTCCACTCCTAGTTCTTTAGCATGTGTTGTTTTCTAAGTCTAATCAATCTTAACTAAAGTCTAATGAGAGGTTTACGGACTATACTACGATGCAAATTATGCTAACTAGATACGAATAACTATAATTGATTCAACTTAAGGAAATACTACGTTGATTTTATAATAAGGAATTAGGGGGGATTGATTCCACCTTAACTTACTAACGACGAATCGTCGTAATCTGAATCGAACTGCTACGCAGAACAACTGGCTCTTCCTAATTCCTAATTACACATGGCATTTCTACCAATTCATAACTAGCATGTGAACGATTAAACCCATTCTCATGGTGAATTAATCGTTTCTAGAGTGGAATAGAAATTACGACGACTCTACGATAATCGGAATCAAGCTTTCATCAAGGCTTCTCAACCCCCTCTAATGGAGGTTTAGCCGAGAATCATTCCGCAATCATTTCCAAATGAATCTAAACTAAACATAATATCAAGATTCCAACTTTACTAATTTAACAAACAATAATTGAAATCTAATTAATAATTAAGAAATGATATCAATAAGAATTTAAACTAGATCTATAAATGTAATGACAAAAACAAATTGAATAATAATAAACTATTTTATTAATCTAATCAAATGAATAACAATAATGTAATACTGAAATTGAACAAGAATTAACTAATGAATTAATGTAAAACTAAATCTAGATCTAAATTATTCTAATCTAACCCTAACTACCATTACAAGGAACTAGTTTTCTAAATAAAACTAGATAACTTAAGAACTAAGCTTTTCTTTGTTTTTATATGTTTCAGATCCAAAATCGTGCATGGGCTTGGAGCCATGTTTTGGGCCAGAGAATTAGGCCCAAAACCCAATTCTTTCAGTCCAAAAAGGCCTTTTCAGCTGGAGTTGGCTTTGACAAACTTTTCATCCACTTTTACTCTTCTGATTGGATCAAGGCTTAGACCATTGGAAATCTCTTTCCGAGCCGGTCGTTTTGACGTAAGGTAGGCCTAATTCTGAGGTCTGAGTCCAAAGATATGGTCTTCGGAAGTTCTGCTGACTTTGTGCACTGTTTCTGCCCGCGTGGACTTTGACTTTTCATCTTTTGACCGGGCTTTATAGAGGCTTTGTCTTCTTGAAAATTGCCCTTTAATCATAGAACTCCTTAGCAACCGACCTTTGCTCCTTTATCTCGCTAAAGTGGCACCTTTCTACACATAATGGACTTTGAAGCCTGAAATGCATAAAAACATGTAATCAATATTAACTCTTACTTATTATTCACATAATTGGTCTAAAAGTACGATTGTTAAGGGGTTAAAACTACAGTTTTGGGCTCTTATCGAACCACCCCCAAACAGCATTTTGCTTGTCCTCAAGCAAATATGAGAAATTAGAATAAGTGACCAAAAATGGAGTTCTAACTACTCTCGTTTCGCTGAGTGCGATTGCATTTACCATATGCAATGAGGCCTTAAACCACTAGAAATTCCCTAGTGGACGAGTTATAGCCTCGTGAGAGTTTTTCAGTGAAGGTACTCACAAACTTCATCTATACTACAACGACTAAGAAATAAAACTATTGTTTCCTCATTCATGTCTCAACTATCTATACATCTCACTAGCAAATGAATAAGAATAACCAAGTCAAAAACCTAAGCTAATATATGCATAATAATCAATCATCTATGATACAAATATATATATTATGAGTAATACTATGAAATGCCTAGCAGGTTCATTTCTGAAAACTTCGAATAAGCGTCCTTAAGTAGGTCCTCACATAAATGTCAAGACAAAACCACTCGATTTTTCCGCTCAAGTTTCGCTTTACTCCGATTGTGCGAGTGAGGCTTTTACCTTACAATCTCAATGACAAACAAGGAAGCGGAGTCGATCAAACACATCTCCGCCACTTACTATCACACTAACCTATTCCTAATTGAGCTAGAGGTCTTTATTAGGTGTTGCGGGGATTAGGAGATGGTTTAAGAAGGAAGGAAATGGATATTCAAAAGACAAGTCCGAGATAATAGAGTCTTCATATTATGTAACTTAGAAAAACCTTGTTATTTTCTTTTGCTTCTATACTTTGTTTCCATCCTTAGCCATATTTTTTTCTTTTTCTTTTCTTTGGCTTTTGATTCCCTTTTATTCTATTTTTGGAGTTTTTATTTATTTCTATTTTTCTTTTCTTTTCCTTGGATGGAAACTTCTTTTCTTTTTTCCTCAGCAACTAACTAATTTTTGTTTACACAGATTTTCTCTTTCTTCTTTCTTCACTCATTCTATTCTCGGACTTATTCTAGATTGGGTAAGTTGATTTTTTATTTTGTTTTGTTTTTGTAACAGGGGGTAAAGGAATTGTGGTTTATGGAAGGCTAAAGAAAGGCTCGAGGGGGCGACTAATTAGCGGAAAATAATTCATAGGTTTGAATTTACGGCTATATCGATCCAAAGAGGGCCTAAATTTTCTCTTAGGATATGGCATAGTGATCAAGCAAGTGGACGTGTGATTTCTCTATCCGGATTTTACTTCTCCCTTTGTGTCATTTCTCAAATGTTTCGTTCATATAAGGTTTTAGGCTATATTCTCACAAGATTTTGTAGAATAAGTACTCTAGCCTAGATTTGAAAACTTATCTAACTAACAATCATAGATACTCATGTAATATATTTATAGATAGATGCAAAGATTATTACCTACATATTAACCTAAGTTTCTAACAATTATTCGATGCAAAAGGTGCATTGAGACTTCTAGATTGTTAAGAGCATAGAAAAAGAAAACAATACCAATATTCCTAAGTGTATAGCATAAACTTATTTATTTATATTTTTGAAAATTTTAACTTGAAAACAAATGCATATTATACATATCTATATCCTAACAGATGCCTTAATTACACGTGTTTCTATGCCCCCAAACAAGAAGCATGCTTTGTCCTCAAAGCATTTAAATAAAGAGGGTAGAAAAATACTATGGAAACGCGTGAAATTCTGGAACATATATAAAACAAGGTTAGAACATACTAATATAGGAAATAAAAAAACTGACGCAACTCTATAAGAGTTCCACCCATTATGGGGTTAATGAAATTAAATTGCTTGGGACATAAGCGGACACTAACCGAAACTAAAAACTTACCTCCACTCCAAATTTTACTCGTCATCCTCCTCCTTCTCTAAAAAGAAGTGAGGTTCCTTCGCATCTGCCATGCCATTATAATTTTGCCAAGCTTGCCGCCATTTATCATCTACGGATGCTAACCTGTTAAGCGCCACTTGGTCGGATGGGGTGTAAGGTGCAACCTGATGAGGTTGTATCCTCCACCCTTGCCAAGTCATTGCACAAAAGATCGAATAATAGAATTGGTGGGTCTCACAATGTCGATGTCCAACTAACCCAAATCCGGTGAAACGGGTACAAAAATAGGGAAGAAACATAGCATAATACGGCAAACTAATATAGGCATAAGAAGATACTTATGCCTCATGCTATGGGCTCGTGCTAAACTAGACATTAAGGTCTTAGGAAGGTCATATAGCAGGCATTCCTCGGCTAAAGCAAGGAAAACATCGCAAGAAGTGGCATCATTAGCGAAGAAAATGCCACTCCCCTAATATGTTTAGCATGATAAAGAACATTATCGTATCACATTAAGGGACAAGCTACCAAGGGGCTACGTTATATGTCCCTTGGTCCTCTACACGGAAAATGCGGACCCATAATTCTCATGTAAAAGCTCATAGTTGTAGGCAGATAAATTATCAACTATGTAGCCCTATGGGTCTTGAATCTTAGCAGGCATAGGAATCTCAATAACAAAAGCCAACAGGGACTTAGTTATCTCCATTGTTTAAAATCATCAATGTTGATGGAGAACACTTGTTCTCCATCCATCCGATAAAAAGAATGTACAATGGTTATAAAAATACGAGGCAAGTCTTGGGGAGTAAAGTTCATCGAACTTACCATTAAAGATTGTCATCCCGCTTGTATGATTACTTCAAAACCAAGCACCATAAGTGTCACTTTGGAACAAGTCTTCGAAAGATTGTTCCGGTATGATGATGTGGGGATGTCATCACAAAACTACTCTCTGGAACAACGCAACTATCCCGAACAACCCACGCAAAAATCGGAAATTTCGCGTCTCTTGATTCGAGTTCGCAGCGCTTCGGGTGTTTTTTGGATTTACAGTGTTTTGGGCATGAGTCAGCGCTCACTTGAAGCAGCGAATGCTCCAGGGTAGAATTTCGACAGATGATTAAAGGCCACAGTGCGCTTTCGAGTCTTTGTAGTGCGAAGCTTGAAGGAAAATTAAGCAAAAATTGGGAGTGAAAAATGAGGGATGGATGTGAGAGATGTGTGTGTGTGGAGAATGAATGAAGTTTATATAGGGTTAGGTTTCCAAAAACAAATCGGGAAATTTCCAAAATCGGAAACGGAAACAACCCATATTCTTGATTCTATAACAACCCTAATATCTTTTATACTGGATTTAGACTAGTAACTTCTAAACTCTCTTAGATTTCATCCTACCACCACATCTAATCATAGGTATGCCAATTACAGCAATATTCTCAACCTTCACTCCAAAACAAACTCTAAAATGGAGGATCTTCTACAAATCATGATAGAATAAATAATACCACCCCCAAACAATTCGGGAAGGTGGGATTAACAATAAAATCCATGCACAATTTGAAAAGAACCACATTATATTAAAATTGAAATTCAAATAATATTTAACTACCAAATTCAAAGTTAACTACGGAATTTAACAACGTAACATCCTATCTACTAAAAATAATAAAAAACAACATCAAAACAACAAACAAGAAGAAATCTAGCTACTCTTCAAGGGAGCGAGGTGGGGGTAAGAATAGGAATTTGAGTGATCAAGAATGGAAAAACCAAACACCCCACCCCCAAACAAAATTTTGAAAATAGGTTTGTAAAAATTTGTTTTAAAACGTGGGTCTTTTAAAGTCAGATTCCCGAGACTTAATGTGGGGTCATTTTACGTCAGATTCCCCTAGACTGTGCACACCCCCAAACAAGCATGAAATTGGGGTGGCACAAAGTGGATGATGCGTGGTCAACTATAAACAAATAGTCGGAAGAGTTGGGGGACTAGCCATAAAAACATGATACTAAATGCACCCCTAAAAACGTAATAATGTTGTATAATTGGAAGCAAACATGTAAGCGAAGGAATGAAAACTTATGCATCCTATCAAAGAACATATGCAAACCATCATGTTGTAATTGTTTTAAATAGTTGGAATGACCAAAAAAGATGAATTAGCGATACTTTAGGTGAGAAGGGAATGAAGTGTGGATCCCGATGTCTTTCATGAAGCTCGGATGAGGAAAAATAAGACAAATTAGGTTTCTCACTACACTTTCGGTCGAGCTTGTCTCTCAATTACCGAATGGTGTACTCATGGGATTGTGTGCTAGGCAAACACTCTTCACCGTGAGGGTTGAAAAAATTATAGATGGTCTCTCGGCAATTGGCTCAAGGGGCAAAATCGAGGTTCCTTTTAAATGGTGGGTGAATGGATGGCTTAGTTGTGGTAGATGGTTGGATTATAGGAGGTGGTAACTCAGGTGGATGGTGGTTGGTTGGTGGTTCATCGGGTGGTGGATCCTCACATGCTCTTAAGAACTCTACATCTGGCTTAGCTGAATCCACAAGGTTGTGGTTCATGGCTTTATCTTTAAGATTTTCCTCTATTTCTTTCCTTGTTATTTCCTCAGTTGCCAAACTGAATTGAGATTCACATTACTCTAAAGATGTAACTTCCTCGTTTTCTTGCACATTAACTTGTTCATGCCTTAGATTTGAATTGTTAATCTCCATGTCCTCACCCTCTTCCTCTAAAGTGTCGAGACATCATCCAGCCGAGTGCGGTTAGCAAACTCAAAGGCCTGAACATGCTCAACAGGAGGGTCCATATTACGAGAATGCCAATAGTTATCAAATTCTTCCTTCGTCACACTTTTATAAATATCTTCTAAAGTGTCATCATTATATTCATCGTAGGTGGATCAGTGGAAAGTTCCTCGGAGACATCGCTCAAGTTTGAGTGGTCATCCGAAACTAGTCCTAAAGAGTCGTCTACAAGAATTTCCTCATCCAGGTGGGGTGTGGAGTTAATATCATGGTTAATGGGAGGGTCTTCGGAACGTAATGGTTCATGAAATGTAGGGTAGGTGTGAACTAGGTTGACTGGGTTAGTTATGGGAATAATGTCGATCTCTGGCATGGTAGAAATGTCTGGCGTAGGTGAACCTAGTATCTTTAGGTTCCGGTTTATTTCCTGAAGTATTATTTTGTTTTGGGCCATTATTTCATCGAATGTTGTTAGCTGAGGGGAAGCTTGGTGGTGTGGGTCTGGTTGGTATGGTGTTTGATAGTCATAGTTATTGGCGTTTGAGTGACTTTGGTTGATGTCGTACTGTGATGGGTTAGGTTGAGGCTGAATGGTTGGTTGATTGTTATTGGTGGAATTACATGAATAGTTTGGATGACTAGAAAACTCTTGATTGTATGAGTCACTATAAGAATTTGAAAATTGAGGCTCATAATTATTATTATATCCTATAGTAGGCTCAGACTCTTGATATGATGGGCATTGAGAAGCCCAATGGTCAGGACTACCACAACATGAACATGGTGAAGGGTTCCCATAATAATTACAAGATTGCTCTTGATATGATGGGCATTGAGAAGCCCAATGATCAGGACTACCACAACATGAACATGGTGAAGGGTTCCCATAATAATTACAAGATTGCTCTTGATATGATGGGCATTGAGAAGCCCAATGGTCGACTACCACAAAGATGAACATGGTGAAGGGTTTGCATAATTATCATATGATTGTTGGTCTCACATATTGATATGCCATATTGGTTTTCAAATATATTATAGGGCAATTAATATGCAACCACAACTCTAAGCATACATTTCTAGATAGGTGTGGTATTTCGTTTTTAGAAAAACAAGCCTGATTATACTAGAATTAAAACTCCTCTGACAGAAGAAACAAGGAGTGAAAGAAGGAGTACCTGAATGCCTCCTTGCTTCGCTTACAAATAACGTCTTGTTTATGCGTGTTCGGTGTATATAACAAGTTAGCACACTGAAAAACTTGAAAAATTGAAGTTCGAAACAAACCTGTGGAAATCCGGCAAAATTCAGCTGAGGGTGCGGGCGCGCTCTCCTTGGGCGCAGGTGCGCTCAATGTAAACTTCGAGTTCGATGATTTTGAAGCAAAGTCTCGCTCGTTTTGAAGCAGAGTCGCCTCAGGAATTTTAGAAGTCCGGTGTTTTGAGCGCAAGTAGCTTATTGGGCGCGAGTGCCCTCGGGAATTTCGGATGTCCGGTGTTTTGGGCTGGTCGTGCTCCTTTTTTGCAGCGCGCTCAGTGTATTTTTTCGAGGAACTTTCAATTGCTGAAACGGACGACCACAGTTAGAATCAAACAAGGGTGGGTGGGTTTAATGAGACTTTAGAATGACTAATTATACTATGAAAAAATACTAAAGGGAACTAAGATGGCAGCGGCGCCATTTGATAACCCATAACGAATAACTATAATTGATTCAACTTAAGGAAATACTACGTTGATTCTATAATAAGGAATTAGGGGGGATTGATTCCACCTTAACTCAACTTAACTTACTAACGCATTTAATCGTCAAATCGAATCGAATCTAGCTATCTGAAACAACCGCTCTTCCTAATCCCTAATTACATATGACATTTCTACCAATTCATAACTAGCATGTGAACGATTAAACCCATTCTCATGGTGAATTAATCGTTTCTAGAGTGGAATAGAAATTACGACGACTCTACAATAATCGGAATCAAGCTTTCATCAAAGCTTCTCAACCCCCTTTAATGGAGGTTTAGCCAAGAATCATTCCGCAATCATTTCCATATGAATCTAAACTAAACATAATATCAAGATTCCAACTTTACTAATTTAACAAACAATAATTGAAATCTAATTAATAATTCAGAAATGATATCAACAAGAATTTAAACTAGATCTATAAATGTAATGACAAAAACGAATTGAATAATAATAAACTATTTTATTAATCTAATCAAATGAATAACAATAATGTAATACTGAAATTGAACAAGAATTAACTAATGAATTAATGTAAAACTAAATCTAGATCTAAATTATTCTAATCTAACCCTAGCTACCATTACAAGGAACTAGTTTTCTAAATAAAACTAGATAACTTAAGAACTAAGCTTTTCTTTGTTTTTATATGTTTCAGATCCAAAATCGTGCATGGGCTTGGAGCCATGTTTTAGGCCAGAGAATCAGGCCCAAAACCCAATTCTTTCAGTCTAAAAAGGCCTCTTCAGCTAGAGTTGGCTTTGACAAACGTTTCGTCCACTTTTACTCCTTTGATTGGCTTAAGGCTTAGACCATTGGAAATCTCTTTCCGAGCCGGTCGTTTTGACGTAAGGTAGGCCCAATTCCGAGGTCTGAGTCCAAAGATATGGTCTTCTAAGTTCTCACGACTTTGTGACTTTGTTTTACGCCCGCGTGGACTTTGACTTTTCATCTTTTGACCGGGCTTTATAGAGGCTTTGTCTTCTTGAAAATTGGCCTTTAATCACAGAACTCCTTAGCAACCGACCTTTGCTCCTTTATCTCACTAAAGTGGCACCTTTCTGCACATAATGGACTTTGAAGCCTGAAATGCATAAAAACACGTAATCAGTATTAACTCTTACTTATTATTCACATAATTGGTCTAAAAGTACGATTGTTAAGGGGTTAAAACTACAGTTTTGGACTCTTATTAGCCGACCTTTTATAGCCTTTTGGGTATGATCGGCTACACCAACATTATTGTTTTTCATATATTCGATGAGTCCCGATAATTTTTTCTAGGAGAGAGTCGACCTCTTATAGCCTTTCGGCTATGATCGGCTACACTAACATTATTTTTCTTCATATCTTCGATGAGTCCAGATAATTTTTTTCTAGGAGAGAGCCGACCTCTTATAGTCTTTCGGCTATGATCGGCTGCACCAACATTATTTTTCTTCATATCTTCGATGAGTCCAGAAATTTTTTTCTAGGAGAGAGCTGACCTCTTATAGCCTTTCGACTATGGTCGGCTACACCAACATTACTTGTCTTGATATCTTCGATGAGTCCAGATAATTTTTTTCTAGGAGAGAGCCGACCTCTTATAGCCTTTTTTCTTCATATATGATCGACTACACCAACATTATTTTTCTTCATATCTTGATGAGTCCGGATAATTTTTTCTAGGAGAGAGAAGTTTTTTCATCTTGACCACTTATAGCCTTTCGGCTGATATATCGGCTACACCAACATTATTTTTCTTCATATCTTCAATGAGTTGTCAACCAAGATTTCCATTGAGTGATTGGCTGCAAAGTTAGCGTTCTAGAAGATTTTTTCACGCGTTTAGACTTCGTTATCTCATAAAACAATTTCCACTAATCGAAGAAGTTGATTATTTGAATCCATCCTGAGTTTGTTTGTTCCAATTGTTATTCTTAGTGAATGTTGATTGATGGATCGGATATATGAATAACTTCCTTGAAAGTGAATTTCAAGTTACTTCATTGTTTGTTGTTATTCTTAGCTCCAATTGTTGGATGGGCGAGGTTTGTCGACTTTTTTTGAAGTTGAGTTGATGGATCGGATATATGAATACCCACTCTCTTTCATGGGATGAAGTTGTAAAACTAAACGTGATGGCGAGGACCATCGGACTTGGAAAGTGAATTTCAGATGGAAGGTGAAGTCTTGAACTTGTCCTTGCGGTAAGAGGGAAATGTTTTCAAATAAAATTGAGTGCTTTCAATGGGCTTTACTGTGATATACTACGATACTATTGAACTTTGAATACTTGAATTTAACTAAACTAAATGCTATGGAGATATGATTGTTATAAATCTAGATAAAGGATTAGAGGGGAATTGAATCCACCTCGAATCCAACTAAATAGCCTAGCATAAATTCTTGTATCTCGATTCTTACGTTCTCCGCGGCAAGAAATTGAGTTATAATCCCTAGTGTTCATGGCATTTCTACCGAAAGTACTAACTAGCATGTGAGGTCGTCCACCCATTCTCATGGCCGAATCACGACCTTCTAGATTGGAATAGATTCTACAATGCTTCTACACTATACCACCAAGTTTTCATCAACCCCTCTAATGGAGGTTTTAGCCTTGAATCATTCCGCAATCATTCCCATATAAATCTAAACTAAACATATTATCAAGATTCGAACTTTACTAATATAAACTCAACAACGATTAAATTCTAATTAATAACTAAGAATGGAACCAACAAGAATTAAAATGAGATCTACCAATTTAAATAACACAAATCGAATTTGATAAAATAACTAATTTTATTTATCTAATCAATCAAGAACAATGATTCAAATACTTAATCTAAAACAAGAATTGAACATGGAACTAAACTTAATTTAATTAATGAAAACAGATCTAGAATTATCTATATTATTTTAGGTCTAACTAGCTACCATTAACAATGAGCTAAACTTTGGTTTTTATACTTTTAGATCCAAAAATCGTGCATGGGCTTGGAGCCATGTTTTGGGCCAGAGAATCAGGCCCAAAACCCAATCCTTTCAGTCCAAAAAGGCCTCTTCAGCTGTAGTTGGCTTCCATAGACTTTTCATCCACTTCTGCTCCTCTGATTGAGTCAAGGCTTAGACCATTGGAAAGCTTTTTCTGAGCCGGTCGTTTTGACATAAGGTAGGCCCAATTCCGAGGTCTGAGTCCAAAGATACGGCTTCCGGAAGTTCTGCTGACTTGTGTGCTGTTTCAGCCCGTGTCGACTTTTCAGCTTTTGACTGGGCTTTAGAAAGACTTTATCTTCTTGAATCTTGGCCTTTAATCACAAACTCCTTAGTAACCGACCTTTTCTCCTTTATCTCACTAAAGTGGCACATTTCTGCACATAATGGACCTTGAAGCCTGAAATGCATAAAAACACGTAATCAGTGTTAACTCTTAAATATTACTCACATAATTGGTCCAAAAGTATGACTGTTAAAGGGTTAAAACTACAGTTTTAGGCTCTTATCAAACCACCCCCAAACAGCATTTTGCTTGTCCTCAAGCAAAGATGAGAAATTAAAATAAGTGACCAAAAATGGAGTTCTATTTACTCTCGTTTCGCTGAGTGCGATTGCATTTACCATATGCAATGTGGCCTTAAACCACTAGGAATTCCCTAGTGGACGAGTTGTAGCCTCGTGAGAGTTTTTCAGCGAAGGTACTCACAAACTTCATCTATACTACTACGACTAAGAAAGAAAACTATTGTTCCCTTATTTATGCTCCAAATTATCTATACATCTCACTAGCTATGAACAAGAATAAACAAGTCAAAAACCTAAGCTAATATATGCATAATAATCAACCATCTACAATAAACATCTATACAATGAGTAATGCTATGAAATGCTTAGCAGGTCCGTTTCTGAAAACTCGGAACAGCGTCCTTAAGTAGGTTCTCACAATAATAGTCAAGATACAACACTCTGATTTTTCCACTCAAGTTTAAGCTACTCTAGTCTTGATGGGCACACTTTACCTTACAATCTCAATGACAACAAGGAAGCGAGTCGATCAAACACATCTGCCACTTACTATCACACTAACCTATTCCTAATTGAGCTAGAGGTCTTTATTAGGTGTTACGGGGATTAGGAGATGGTTTAAGAAGGAAGGAAATGGATATTCAAAAAGGACAAGTCTGAGATAAAAGAGTCTTCATATTATGTAACTTAGAGAAAACCTTGTTATTTTCTTTTGCTTCTATACCTTGTTTCCATCCTTAGCCATATATATATATATATATATATATATATATATATTATATATATATATATATATATATATATATATATATTTATTTTTATTTATTTATTTATTTATTTTGGATGGAAACTTCTTTTCTTTATTTCCTGAAGCAACTAACTAATTTTTGTTTACACAGGTTTTTCTCTTCTTCTTTCTTCCTCATTCTAATCTCAGACTTATTCTAAATTGGGTAGGTTGATTTATTTTTATTTTTTATTTTTATTTTGTTTTGTTTTTGTAACAGGGTAAAGGAATTGTGGTTTATGGAAGGCTAAAGAAAGGCTCAGAGGGGCGACTAGCGAAAAATAATTCATAGGTTTGAATTTCTGGCTATATCGATCCAAAGAGGGCCTAAATTCTCGCTTAGGATATGGCATAGTGATCAAGCAAGTGGATGTGTGATTTCTCTATCCGGATTTTACTTCTCCCTTGTGTCATTTCTCAATTTTTTTCATCATATAAGGCTTTTAGGCTATATTCTCCGCGATTTGTAGAATAAGTACTCTAGCCTAGATTTGAAAACTTAATCTGCTAACAATCATAGATACTCATGTATATATTTATAGATAGATGCAAAGATTATTACCTACATATTAACCTAAGTTCCTAACAATTATTCTGATGCAAAAGCTACGTGAGACTTCTAGATTGTTAAGAGCATAGAGAAAGAAAACAATACCAATATTCCTAAGTGTATAGCATAAACTTATTTATTTATTTATTATTATTTATTTATTTTTTTTTGAAAATTTTCAACTTGAAACAAAAGCATATTATATCTATCTATATCCTAACAGATGCCTTAATTACACGTGTTTCTATGCCCCCCCCCAAACAAGAATCATGCTTTGTTCTCAAAGTATCGTAAATAAAGAGGGTAGGAAAAATACCATCGAAATGTGTGAAATTCAGGAACATCTGCAAAACAAAGTTAGAACGTACTAATATAGGAAATAAAAACTGACGCAACTCTATAAGAGTTCCACCCATTATGGGGTTAACCGAATTAAATTGCTTGGGACATAAGCAGACACTAACTGAAACTAAAAACTTACCTCCACTCCAGCGTTTACTCGTCATCCTCCTCCTCATTAAAGATATGAGGTTCCTTTGCATCCTGCCAGTCCATTATAACTTGCCAAGCTTGCCTCCATTTATCATCTACTAATGCTAACCTGTTAAGTGTTATTATGTCTGATGGGATGTACGGGGCGACCAAATGAGGTCGCACCGCCATCCCAGCCAAGTCATTATTCGCGAATGAGCGAACCACCCTATTGGTGGGTCTCATGACTTCAACCCTTTTCCAATCGTGAATTGTACCGCGACGTATCACGTAAACAACTACGCATGATCGATGCTTACCAACACAGGCATAAGAAGATACTTACGCCTCATGGTTTGGGCTCTCTTAAGACTAGTGACCAAAACTTCGAATGTCATAGCGGCGGCGTCCCTCACCAAAGCGAGGAAAATGTCACCAGCGATCGCTTTCGAAATGAACTGCCATTCCCCAAAAATATTCATCGGGATGAATAACATGGTGGTGCCTACATTTAAGGAAAGGCTACCAAGGGCAATGCTATATAAGCCCACGGTCCATTACTTTCGAAATACCCTCCCCATAATAATCATGGAAATATGTAAAATCATAAAGATATGCATTATCGATCATATATGCCCATGTGTGAACGAGGATCGGTATTGGTATTCCTAAAACTAAGGCGACCAAATTTTTATTGAATTCATGTGTCGTGTCATCGATTACGACGGAGAATTCTTGATCCCCATCCTGATTACAATAGAATTTAATGTGGTCATAGAAATAAGCAGTAAGTTGTGGTGAATATGACTCGTCATCACTTACCAGTAGATGATGCCATCCTAACTGCAGGATCCTGTGTCTGAACCAATGTCCATAGGTCTGGGTGCCCAACACATCTTCGAAAGACTGTTCAGGTATGACTATAGGAGATGTCATCTCAGAACTACTCTTTAGAACAGCTGCGAAAACCTGGAATGACTCTGTGAAAATTGGAAATTTCCGCGTTCAGCGAGGGGAGGGCGTAGCCACGCAGCGTGTAGTAGGGCGGTCGCTCTTATTAAAAGGCTATTACAGTGTTATAGCGCGAGTCGCGCTCAAGGAGGGGGCGATCGCGCTCTGACAAAATTTTTTGAAAATGTGAAGAGCGCAGGCGCGCTCTGAAGGTCTGAAACCAGAGTTTAGAGCAAAAAAAAAAAAAAAAGTAAAACTTGGAGTGGATGGTGCGGGATGATGGTGGGATGTATTGTGGTTTGTTTGTGTAGAAAGAAGGGAGTTTAAATAGGTTATGAGCTTCCAAAACGAATCGGGAAGTTCCCTATTTGTTTGGAGGCAATTTCCGGAAATAGGAAAATTCCCAAAACCGAAAACGGAAACAAGCCATTTTCATGATTTCCTAAAAATCCTGGTATCTTTCATACTGGATTTAGAATAGTAACTTCTAAACTCTCCTAGATTTCATGCTACCACCACACAAGTCATAAATATGCCGATATCGGCCAGAATATCAACCTTTCCTCCAAGACGACTTAACATATATATGATCATATAACGACTTATGCTTGGTCTAAATCTTTCCACCCCCAAATAAGTTGGGAAGGTGGGATAAATGATAAACAAGCAGTACTCAAAATTAACCAATTATATTAAAAATAAAATAAAATATAAATCCAAACAACCTTAAATAAACACATTAATATTTAAATTTAACTACTGAATTAAAAATCCCTCTAATAAAACGAAATTCTGAAATAACAGCGAACTCCAACTGGGGTGGGCACCTAGTTTTGTGATGATGACTGACCCTGAGATGGAGATTGGCTTTGGGATGGAGAATGGCTTGAACTATCTGTCCTTCGGTGACGACGCTCATGCCTGCCGGACTCGGCTGAAACAGAGTCCTCCACGGATGGCAAGCGTCGTAGCATGTCTATTCGGAACAAGCGCTGGGCTTCCATCTCAGTACCGAGTACTGCATACTGGGTTTGTTGTTGTTGGGTGATAGTCTCTATGTTAGACAAAATATCGTCCAGAACCCCTTCGAGCATTTCAAATCTCCTCTGAAGGTTCTCTTGCTTCTTTTGAACTATTATCTGTCTATCTCGGATATCTTCACAAATACCATAAATGCACCGCAAGGCAGTTTGCAACACTTGCGTGCGTTCTAAATTAGAATTACACTTCTCTAATGCATCTTCATCCAGACATATCATATCTTCCCTTTCATCCTCTGAATCAACCATTTTTTCTTCAGACAACGGCCAAGTCTCCTGGATGCAATCCGTATAGATACTTGCATTAGAATGCAATTTGATCTTAATAGGAGCAGATCTTGCGATAGCTCTAAAGGAGAGCATGATCTTAGTGATCAATACGGGAAGAGGCGCTAAGTTCTTCCCCACTCCTCAAATCACATTAAACATTACATCGAGGATGCAGAAATTATACTTCTTTGTTTGCAAAATCCAGAGAACATGCAGACATTGCAGGCCGATATCGCTGACTTTGTCTTTCCCGAGGACGTTCCTACCAATCCACCGAGCTACTGCCCGGTTGATTGGTTCTCGAAATGGTCCGGGCGGACGCAATGGGATGTCAGATTGTATTCACCCTCCACGACAGTATCATTCATCAAAGCAGAAACCGCAGTATACTGGGAATCCTGAATTGTTGTTACTAGGTTGCTTTCAAGCGTAATTCCTAACAGTTCAGCCAACAACTGTCTCGTTACTTCCCTCCTCGTTCCTCCTAACTTTATGAACATCCTATCCCCTTCCAATTCTCGCTTTTTATAAAACTGTTCTACCAAATCATAGTGATAGAACTCTTCAGTTGAGTACCACAGTCCGTTCCAATGTCTCTTGAACATCTCCGCGTCGTAAAATGGTGTGAAATTGTCGGAAGCAAACGCGTGTTCCGGCAAAATTCTACGTCGTAGCGCCATTGAAATTTCTTAGACTACTAATGGTTTGTAGACTGTGGGGGGGCGAGTTTGAAGAAAATTACTAAAAACAACGTAGGTGGCGGTGGTGTGGGTTGTGTAACTGTAATTGGTGGCTGTTTTTCGGAGTTGGGGTGGTGGTGTTGATGGTTTAGAGTAGATATTAGGTGGATTTGATTTTCTTTGTGTGGGTGTAGTTAGGTTTTCTGGCCTCTCTCAATTTTTATTTTATTATTTTATTTTATTTATTTATTTTAGTTTCCAAAATTTATTTAACTTGTAATTGGCGGTTTGGGATTGAAGTGGAAACACTGTGCGTGCGGTTTGGGAAGGAAGGACGCCAACGCGTCGTCTTGCGTTAGGCCCAAACCCAGTTTGAATTAAAATTCCCGATTTTTCGTGCAGATTCAAACTCAATTTGCCGCTTCGTTACTGGCCCGATTTTGGCGAATGAGTTATGGAAATGATCAGTAGAGAATTTCCAATCCAATGATCCATAAAACACTCAATTCCAACCATGGGTGACGTATAAAAGGGTGGAAGAACGCCTCGAAGTGCGTGTGTGACGTAAGTTATATGAACGAAGGAAATCTAAGTTTAGATTACGTCAACCCAATTGAACTAATGGGCCTAAACAAAACCAATGGAAAGTTCGAACAATCCCGATGGAAAGATCGACTGCCCACCCCCAAACAAATTTTTAAACACAAAATTTGTTTACAACGTGGGTCGTTTAAAGTCAGATTCCCAAGACTTGTTGGATTGCTATTTCTATGATTTTAAGGATTTTAATTTTATTTTTATTTGTTTATTATAAGAAACACGAAAAACAACAAATACATATTTCACTCCATAGAGGAACATGACTCAAAAACCGAAAAAACATGCAAAAGTGGAAAACGTGAATTATGTGAACTGTGGACTTAGGATCCGGTACTTACAGCCACACACTCCATAGGGAGAGCCCGGTTACCTGAATGGTGCACTTATCAGTATATGGAAATGAAAGTAAGTACACCAATTGACAAGGGTCAGTCCTCATAGACAGGGTCCTGTAAAAGGACTTCCTCTACATCGGGGGACAGAAGTTCGTGAAAATGTTTTAACCGTTGACCGTTAACTTGAAAGGTACTGTTGTCATTTGGATTTACCAAGGTGATTGCCCGTAAGGGTGACTTCAAGATAACTAGAAAAGGGCCGACCAACGGGTTTTTAGTTTGCCTGGGAAAACATGTAGACGGGAGTTGTAAAGCAAAACCTTTTGACCGACCACAAACTCTTTTCGCAAGATATGCTTATCATGAACACGTTTCATGTTTGCTTTATAATCCTTCGCGAGATCGTACGAATCGCTACGGATTTCTTCAAGCTCATTCAATTGCAACTTGCGTTTGACACCTGCCTCATCAATATTGAAGTTAAGGCTTTTTATAGCCCACAGAGCACGGTGCTCTAATTCAACGGGCAAATGACATGGTTTCCCAAATACAAGTCTAAAGGGAGACATACCTATAGGAGTTTTGAAAGCAGTTCTATCGCCCATAAGGCATCCGATAGACGCCTTGACCTGTCTTTTCCTATCGGGGTTTCACGATTGTTTCTAAAATCTTTTTGATTTCCCTATTAGAAACTTCTACTTGTCCGCTAGTTTTGTGGATGATAAGGAGTTGCTACTTTGTGTGTAACTCCATACTTTTTCACTAGGGATGCAACAACTCTGTTGCAAAAATGTGTTCCACCATCACTAATGATGGCTTTCGAATGCCAAACCCGTAAAAAATATATTCTTTAATAAAAAAAAAACGGTCTTATGGTCATTGCTACGGCAAGCTAGGGCCTCTATCCATTTAGACATGTAGTCCACGGCAACTAGAATATAAATGAAACCGTGGGAAACTGGGAAGGGACCCATGAAATCAATGCCCCAAATGTAAAAAATTTATACTATTAAGATTGGATTTAATGGCATCATATTAGGCTTCGTGATTCGCCCAAGTTGTTGGCAATGAATACACGTCTTGCAATGCACTTGGGCATCCTTAAAGAGGGCAGGCCAATAAAATCCACATTGAAGAACTTTAACGGCTGTTTTCATCCCACTAAAATGGCCACCACACTCTTTGTCATGGCAGAACGATAGTACTTCATTATATTCCCACTGGGGAATACAACGACGAATAATCTGATCCGCACAATACTTAAAAAAGTATGGCTCATCCCAGTAGTATAACTTAACTCTTGCCAATAACTTCTTACGTTCATTTCTTGACCAATTATAAGGCATAACATCAGCCGCTAAATAATTTACAATGTCAGCATACCATGGTGCTGAAAAAATAGCATATAGATGCTCATCAGGAAAAGAGTCCGGTATGGACTCAGAATCAGTCTGATCGTCGTTTGTGAGTCTAGATAAATGGTCGGCAACTACGTTTTCGACCCCTCTTTTGTCCTTTATTTCTAATGTGAACTCTTGCAGGAGAAGGATCCATCGGATTAATCTCTACTTAGCATCCTTCTTTGCAAGAAGGTACTTAAGGGCTGCATGGTCTGTATAAACTAAGGTTTTAGAACCAACCAAATAAGGACGAAACTTATCTAAAGCATAAATGACGGCTAAGAATTCTTTTTCGGTAGTTGAATAATTCCGTTGAGCATCGTTTAATGTTTTACTAGCATAATAAATGACAGTGGACTTATTATCTAGTTTTTGTCCCAAGACTGCACCAACTGCATAGTCACTAGCATCACACATGAGTTCGAAAGGTTTAGACCAATCGGAGGTCAGTATAATTGGTGCAGAGGTTAGAGGCGGCTTTAAAGTTTCAAAAGCCTGCTTACGGTTAAAATTAAAATCAAAGATTGCATCTTTCAAAAGCAAATTAGTTAAAGGCCTAGCTATTTTTAGAAGTCTTTGATAAATCGCCTATAAAACCTGCATGGCCTAGAAAGGCTCTAATATCACGGACAATCCGTGGTTTAGGTAGAGTCGCAATCTTATCTAGTTTGGCCTTATCTACTTCGATGCCATCACTAGATACAATGTGATGTGACCTAGTACTATGCACTTTTTACCATGAAATGACACTTTTCCCAGTTTAAAAGCGAGGCTCTTTTCTTCACACCGTCAAAACCTTAGACAGTTTAGACAAACAAATCGTGAAGGAATCTCCATAGATAGAAAAATCATCCATGAAAACTTCCATAAAGCTCTACCATGTCACTAAATATATGAAGCATACACCGGAAGGTTCCGGGGAGCATTACAAAGGCCAAAAGGCATTCGTTTATAGGCATACATTCCAAAGGGACATGTGAAGGTAGTCTTTTCTTGGTCATCATTATCAATAATAATTTGAAAATAGCCCGAGTAGCCATCCGTAAAAACAATAAAAAGCATGACCAGCTAGGCGCTCGAGCATTTGATCTATAAAAGGTAAGGGGAAAGTGATCCTTTCGTGTCATAGCATTTAAACGTCAGAATCAATACAGATCCTCCATTTCATAGGGCCTTGTGTGACAACATAGTCACCCTTTCCGTTACGTACCATGGTAACTCCCGATTTCTTAGGAACTACATGAATGGGGCTGACCCATTCACTATCAGAGATTGGGTATATGATACCCGCATCGAGTAATCGTAAGACTTCTTCCCTAACCACCTCTTTCATGGCAGGGTTCAAGCGACGCTGAGGTTCGCGAGAAGTCTTCGCGTTATCCTCCAAATGGATACGATAAGTGCAAACGTTAGGGTCAATTCCCTTAATGTCAGCTAGGGACCAACCAATCGCAGACCGATGTTCCTTAATCACCCGGATTAAACATGTCTCTTCATCCTTAGATAACAGAGAAGATATAATGACCGGATGACTACCATCCGGATCAAGCTGAATATATTTTAACTCCGGGGGAAGAGGTTTAAGCACTGGGGTGGGTGGAAAATCAATAAATGTTTCGTCCGGGTCCTCATTTTGCATAATGGATACTTGCTCAGGTAGCAAGTCTTCATACTTAGTATAAGGAGCAAGCGAAGGGTCTACAATTGGTGTGGACTCAAAGATAGTGTTGACTTCCTCTAAGTAGGAGTCATTTAGAAAATTTGAAGTTCCTAAAGAAAGGAATCTGTACATATTGTTTTCAGGAAACGTGTTGTTAAAATAATCTTGAGCTAAGCTCTTGATCATGCTAACCTCACCATCTATAGACGAATCTGGCAACTGTTTCATCATTTTAAAAACATTAACCTCAACTGTAAGATGGCCAAAAGATAAGGACATCTTACCATCGCGGCAATTTATAAGCGCGTTGGCAGTTGCCAAGAAAGGGCGTCCTAAGATGATCGGTACAGAGTCGTTAGCGACTTCTGTATCGAGGATAACAAAATCAGCAGGATAGTAGAAATCCTGTACTTTAACAAGCACATTTTCCACTACACCCTTAGGATACTTAATTGACCTGTCCGCTAATTGCAACGTTATTTTTGTAGGTTGCATTTCCTGTAGACCTATTTGTTTATACAAGTAATATGGGAGTAAGTTAACACTCGCCCCCAGGTCTAATAAAGCGGTCGTCGTGTGGGAATCTCCTAAGGTGCATTTTACACTAGGACGACCAGGGTCCTTGTACTTAACAATTCCATTATTTTCGGATAAGGTTGGGAACTGTTCAGTTAGAAAGGTGTCTTTTGGTATGTTGGTTTTACGCCTAGTAGTGCACAGCTCCTTAAGAAACTTAGCGTGGTTAGGTAGCTTTTTAATAGCTTCGAGAAAAGAAAGGTTTATCGTTAGATTTTTGAAAACGTTCCTAATCTCCTCAAAGTTTGTATCCCTGGTTAGCATGGCTAATTTCTGAGGGAACGGTGGTTTCGCTCTATATTTCGCGTATGGCTCGACTTGATGTGTAACCTTGGGTTTTGGTTTCTTAGGTTGTGATTTAACTGGTACCTCTACCGTGGTAGGCTCTTCAGTTTCTATTTCGGTATCTAGTTCGATATCTGGTGTAGGGAGTACTGATGGGGTAACTATAGGCATAGTTACCTTGTTATCAACCACTCTCCCAGAATGAAGAGTGGTGATGGCATTTAGCTCTCCTACGGTTGTAGTTTCCGTACTAGTATTGCCGTTTACTTCAAAGGCTGTGTTTGCTGTTTTAGGGTTTGGTATCGCTTGTCCTGGAAACACTCCTTTTGGTTGGGCTTTCTCTTGGGCTAATTGTTGTATGCCCTGATTTATGGATTGTAAGATCTGTTGGTTTGATTGAGTCATTGATTGAAAAAGTTGTTGGGTAACCTGTATAAAGGCGTCGATTCGATCCGGTTGTGTAGGTGTAGTAGTCACAGGTGGTGCGACTGGAACTATCTCACGTTGATTATTTATGGGTGGGTTTTGATAGTTACTATTGTTAACCGGAACGATACCTCTATTGGTATTATAACTATTATAATTACTCTGACCTTGTGCTTGACCTTGTCGTGGTTGCACTTGGTTGTTATAATTATTATAATTTCCCTGACCTTGTCCCTGTCCTTGCCTAGGTGGAGCTTGATTATAGTTGTTTGCTTGCCTAACATTTTGGTTATTAAACCCTGGAGTTGTAACTTGTTGATTGTTTCGCCAACTAAAGTTAGGATGTTGTCTCCATGGGGCATTAGGAATAGGATAGCTATTAATGGAGCAAGCATTATCTTGCTCTGGTTGTTGTTGTTCATAGGCGAGAGGACAATAGGAGTCAGGGTGCTCAGGACTCAAACAAAAATTACATGGGTTGGAGTTGACATTCATGACGGGGATAGACTTTTGTTGAATAGAAATAGCCTCTACCTTTTTAGTTAGAGATTCGATTAAAATTTTAAGTTATGGATCGGGTTTCATCTCAAACATACCGGCGGCCTTAACTGTTGAAGAAGAACTAGCAGAGCGGGGGATATCATCACTCCCCAAATTGTTATTAAGGTTTAGTTTGTTCTTCTAGAAATTTGTAAGCCTCCCGGCTCTCCTTTACTTAAGAAACTACCCCCATTCATTATGTCAAGGACTTCTTTATGGTGATGTTGAAGTCCTTTGAAAAAGGCACGAACTAACGTGTCTTTTGCTAGGTTATGGTGTGGACACTCTATAAGCAGATCGGTGAAACGATTCCAAGCCTCAGAAAATGATTCATGAGGGTTATGTCGGAAGAAATGAATCTTGGAAAGCATCTCATCCGTCTTTAGGGGTGGGTAAAAATGTTCCATAAATAGCTGAACAAGTTTATCCCACGAGTCCACAGAGTTAGGCGCTTGAGCAGTTAACCAAGATGCTGCCTTATCGGCTAAGGTGAAGGGAAATAACCTCAGTTTAATTTGTTCCGCACCAACCGTAGGATGATGGAATGTTGTAAGGACTTGTTCAATCCTACGCATGTGTTGGTAAGGTTTTTCATGGCCTAACCCATGGAAAACGGGTAACAAGTTAAATATGTTTGGGGGGATTCGAAAATCCCCCATTGGGTCTGCTAGAACGATGCAAGATTTAGGGCTATCGCTCAAGGCTTTGTAGAAGTCGGAGAGAGGAGTCTCTCTTTCTTTAATCATTATGTCAGGTATGGTTGGTGGGATAGTAGTTAGACGTGTTGTGGTTGGTATACTCGATATGTTTGTTTGTTGACGGTTAATTACGTTTGGTGTTTTTCTCCGACCAGACCTTAATCTCATGCAAGTCTAAGTCTAAACACGAAAACAACCCAAACAATCTTGATATATTAGTATGAACCTTTAACTGGAGAATCGAGGTATGGAAGAAAGGAATACCTGATAGCGTCCTTGCTTCGCTTATGAATAGCGTCTTGTTTACGCGTGTTCAGTGTAAATAACAAGTTAGAATCAACTGAAAAACTTAAAAAATCGGGTTCAAAACAAACCTGTAGAAATCCGCAAAATTTTTGCTTAGGGCGCAGGCGCTTTCGGGGAGGTCGTCGCCCCTAGTCCAACAAGTGAGCGTGTCGCGCTTGGTATGAGGTATGGTCGCTCGATGTCCATGATGAGGGCGGTCGTCGCTTCTGTTGATAAGAGCCCAAAACTGTAGTTTTAACCCCTAATAATCATACTGTTAGACCAATTATGTGAATAATAAGTAAGAGTTAATCACGATTACGTGTTTTTATGCATTTCAGCTTCAAAGTCCATTATGCGAAATGTGCCACTTTAGCGAGATAAATGGAGCAAAAGTCGTGAGAACTTCGAATGCCATATCTTTGGACTCAGACCTCGGAATTGAGCCTACCTTATGTCAAAACGACCGGCTCGGAAAGAGCTTTGCAATGGTCCAAGCCTTGACCCAATCAGAGGAGCAAAAGTGGATGAAAAGTCTGTTGAAGCCAACTGCAGCTGAAGAGGCCTTTTGAATTTGAAAAGAATTGGGTTTCGGGCCTGATTCTCTGGCCCAAAACATGGCTCCAAGCCCATGCACGATTTTTGGATCTGGATGTATAAAAACAAAAGCTTGACTCATTGTTAATGGCAGTTAGCTTAGGTAGATAGTTAGACCTAGATTAGTTAGCCTCCATTAATTAGTTTTAGAACTTAGTTTAATTAGTTTCAATTCATTGTATTAGATTAAACCTTTGAATCTTGTTCTTCATTTGATTAGATCAATAAAGTAGTATTCTTTATCAATTTCGATTTTGTCATTTCCAATTCTAGATCTAATTTCAATTCCTGTCCTTATTTCATTTTAGTCATTAAATTAGATTTCATTATTGTTTAATTAAGTAAATTTCGAATCTTGATAGTATGTTTAGTTATAATAATATGGGAAATGATGTTTTGATGACTCAAGGCTAAAACCTCCATTAGAGGGGTTGATGAAGCCTTGATGAAGACTTAGTTGTTTAGTATAGAATTGGTTGTAGAATCTATTCCACTCTAGAAGGTCGTGTTTCGCCATGAGAATGGGTGGGCGACCTCACATGCTAGTTAGTATCCGGTAGAAATGCCATGAACACTAGGGATTAGACTCGAAATTCTTGCCGTGAAACGTAAGAATCGAGATCGACAATCTATACTAGGTTATTAAGTTGGATTCGAGGTGGATTCAATTCCCTCTAATCCTTTATCTAGATTCAAACAATCGTATTTCCGTAGCCATGAGATTAACTTTAGTTTATATTTTATCTTGTTACTTATTATATCTCGTTAGTTAAATTAATGCGTCTTGTTAGCATAACATTTCGTAAAGCTCTCATTGACTTAAGACTGATTTCTTAAACTTAGAAGACAATCCATGCTAGGGAACTAGGAGTGGAACGAACTTCTTACTCCACTTAGTGCAATTCGCATCGAGAGTAGAAGCTTTGATAATTGAGATAGTAAAAGATTAGTTTTAGTTTACTTACGGATTGAATTCGTTCATTTCGTAGGTAGACTATTCATTTTATAGTTATCAAATGGCGCCGCTGCCATCTTAGTTGCACTTTAGCATTGTTTTCATAGTAGAAGTAGTCATTTTTAAGTCCCATTAAACCCACCCACCCTTGTTTGATTCATACTGTGGTTGTCCATTTCAGAGTTGAAAAATTCCGGGCAAAATTACAGCGGCCATGGCTTGGCTTCCTCCTTAATGAGCCTGACCAGCCTCTAACTTATCGGACGGCGACCCGCCCCATGTGGAGGACCTGCCTATAACACCAGAATTTGAAAATTACTCGAGCGAAAGGCCGCTTCTATCTGCGCCTGGCATACGTGTTAAATTTTTTGGATTTCGGCGGTTTTGATTCAACTTTGATCTTTCATATTTTTCAGTGTTCTAACCTGCTCTATACAATCTAACAAGCGTAAACAAGACGCTATTCATAAGCGAAGCAATGACGAATCAGGTATTCCTTTCTTCCACACCTCAGATCTCCGGTTAGAGGTTTCTACTAGTATATCGAAATTGTTTGGAGTGTTGCATGTTTAGTTAAGTTCGACTTAGTCTTGCATGAGATTAAGGTCCGGCCAACAAAACACACGAACGTAAATACACAACAACATCAACAATCAAATCTATCTAGTATACCACCCACTACACCTCTAACTACTATTTCACACACACCACCGATATAATGGGGAAGAAAGAGAGACTCCTCTCTCGACTTCTACAAAACCTTGAGCGATAGCCCCAAATCTTGCATCGTTCTAGCAGACCCAAATGAGGGATTTGAAATCCCTCCAAATATTTTTAATTTGTTACCCGTTTTTCATGGTTTAGACCATGAAAAACCTTATCGGCTTACACGCGTAGGATTGAACAAGTCCTAACAACATTCCACCATCCTACGGTTGATGCGAACAAATTAAATTAAGGGTATTCCCTTTCACCTTAGCCCGATAAAGGCGTCTTTGGTTAACTTGCCAAGCCCTAATTCAATGGACTCGTGGGCTAAACTTGTTCAAATTGTTTATGGAACATTTTACCCACCCCTAAAGATGGATGAGATGCTTTCCAAGATTCATTTCTTTTCGACAAAATCCTCATGAATCATTTTCGAGGCTTGGAATCGTTTCACCGATCGCTTATAGTGTCCACACCATAACTTAGCGAAAAGACACGTTAGTTCGTGCCTTTTTCAAAGGACTTCTACACCACCATAAAGAAGTCCTTGACATAATGAATGAGGGTAGTTTCATAAGCAAAGGAGCCTCGGAGGCTTATAAATTTTTAGAGGACCAAACTAAGTGAAATAATAATTGGGGGGGTAGTGACGATTACTCCCGCTCCGCTAGTTCTTCTTCAACAGTTAAGCCCGCCGGTATGTTTGAAATTAAACACGATTCCGAGCTTAAAACTCTAATCGAATCACTCACTAAAAAGGTAGAAGCCATTTCTCAGACAACAAAAGCCTATCCCGTCATGAATGTAAATTCAAACCCATGTAGTTTCATTGGAGTCCCGAGCATCCCGACTCCCATCGGCCCCATAGCCTATGAACAGGCTTCTTCCATTAATAGTGAACCTAACCCCTTTGAGACAAAATCCCAACTCCGGTTGGAGAAATAACCAACAAGTCACACCTCAAGGGTACAATAATCAATATGTTAGGCCAACGAACGACTTTAACCAAGCTCCACTCACGACAAGGGCGAGGTCGGGGGTAATTTTAATAATTATAACAACCAAGTGCAACCTCGACAAGGTCAAGCACAAGGTCAAGGTAATTATAATAATTATAATGCTAATAGAGGTATCGTTCCGGTCAATAATAATTATCAAAATCCACCCATAAATAATTCACGTGAAATAGTTCGAAATACACCACCACGTGACTACTACACCCACACAACCGGATCGCCTTGACACCTTCATACAAGTGAGCCAAAAACTTTTCCAAACCATGGCTCAATCTAACCAACAGCTTCTACAATCCGTTAATAATTTAACCCAACAGTTGGCTCAAGATAAAGCCCAAACCAAAGGTGTGTTGCCAGATCACGCAATACCTAATCCTAAAACAACAAACACAGCCTTTTGAGGTAACCGATAATACTAGTAATGAATATGAAAATGTAGGTGAGATAAATGCCATCACCACTTTCCGTTAAGGGCAGAGTGGTTGATAACAAGGTAACTATGCCTATAGTTACCCCACCAAGAGATTCCCTACACCTACTATTTTACTAGATACCGCAATAGAAACCGAAGAGCCTACCAACGTAGAGGTACCGGTTACACACACAACCTAAGAAACGTAAAAGCCACGGTTAAACATCCAGTGATACCATTGCTAAATATAGACGAAACCACCGTTTCCACAAAAATTAGCCATGTTAACTAGGGATACAAATTCACGAGGAGATTAGGGGACGTTTTAAGAATCTAACTATAAACCTTCCCTTCCTCGAGCTATTAAAAAGCTACCACATCATGCTAAGTTTCTTAAGGAATTGTGTACTACTAGGCGTAAGACAAATATACCAAAAAGACGCTTTTTAATGGAACAATTCCCAACCTTATCTGAAAATAATGGAATTGTTAAGTACAAGGACCCCGATCAAATCCCCTCGCACAATGCCTTAGGAGATTCCTATCACGACGACATCGTTATTAGATCACGGGGGCTAGTGTTAACTTACTCCCATTTTATTTGTATAGACAACTAGGTCTAGACAAGATGCAACCCACTAAAATGACGTTGCAATTAGCTACTTGATCGGTCTATTAAGTATCCTAAGGGTGTAGTCGAAAATGTCTTTGGTAAAAGTTCGGGATTTCTACTATCCGGCTGATTTTGTAGTCCTCGATCACATGAAGCTAACGACTCTGTCCGATCATTTTAGGGCGCCTTTCCTTTTGCCAATGCGGCCATTAATTAATTGCCGTGATGGTTCAATGTCCATGTCTTTTGGCCATCTTGTCTTTGAAGTCAATGTTTTTAAAACAAGGACCACGCATTACCCGATTAAATCTATGGATGGAGAGGTAAGCATGATCGAGAGCTTCACGAGATTATTTCAACAACACGCTCCCCGATAGTCATATGCCCAAAATTCTTTCCTTTGGAAAGTCGGACTCAACATTTTCATCCCTACACTAGTCGATACACATATTATTGATGAGGACGGGGATAGATGACTTTCAAAGATGTAGAGGACTACCATAGTAATGTGGATATGACCAATCTAGATGAGGAATTCGATGAGTTTCTTCGGTAGGTGACGATTCACCCTATCAAGATCTACCTTGCATAACATCCACCTCGATTCCCCTCCTTCCACCCTTTTTCAAGGAATCTCGAGTTTGCACTCGATCCTTTTGTTTCTCCCATGCTTCATAATTTTTAAATCCTCCTAGCAAACAGATACTTGGAAGGACAAACTATTTGACACCTTCATTTTCAGAATTGAGGCCCCTACACACACAATGAATGAGTTCGGTGCTAAAACCACATCCTCATTGTGTGTGTACTGTCTTTTTCTACAACTTATCCATATCCACCATATTCTCCACAACCATTCACTTTTCCACACTTATTTACTAAAACACCCACTCATTCAAAAATGAAAAGAAGGTGCATGATAGGTTACATAATAGGGTTATCCGACTTCGCTTTCATTTCACTAGGTTGAGTCATAGGAATCTTGGTGTTTCATTGTGTTTGGATATGTTTTCTGTGATATTTATTTATGGAATGATCCACAACTATTTCGTTTGTTGATATATGATCAACCGCATGTTCATACATATATTTTAGATAAAGTCTCGAAAGTATCCGACTATAAATCGACTCAATTTCTGTGTTTGGTGCACTTCCTTTCACTTTAATATATTGGTGAGTGCACCATTAAGGTAACCGGCCCTCCCTGGAGGAGTGTGTGGTGTAAGTACCGGATCCTAAGTCCACGGTTCACATAGTTCACGTTTTCCACTCTTGCATGTTTTTCTCGGATTTTTTGAGTCATGTTTTTCTATGGTGTGAATTATGTCTTTATTGCTTATTGTTTTTCCTTCTAAAAAAAAAATAAAAATAAAATAAAATAAAATAAAAAATAAATAAAAAAAAAAAACATAGTAATCTAGAAAGTCTCTCGAATCTCATTTGAAAAGACCATCACTAAAACAAATTTTCTAAGCCGTTGTAAAAATTTGTTTGGGGGTGGGTGTTAAATGTTTCCGCATACTAAAATATTTTATGTCCAATTAGAGTTGCTTAGGCCGTTTTATTGTATTACGATTCGGATTGACATAATCTATTAATTTAGAGTTCATTCGTTCGCATAACTTACGTCATGCACGCACTTCGAGGCGTTTTCCACTATCTCATATGTCACCTGAAGTCGGAATAGAGTGTTTTATGGATCATTGGATAGGAAATTCTCTCCTGATCATTTCCATATCTCATTCGCAAAAATCGGACCGGTAACGAAGCGGGAATTTTGAATTGGGTTAGCAAAAAAATCGAAAAAAATCAAAATTTCGATTTTGGGCTTGGGCCCAACCAGCCCAACCAGCGCCACGACAGCCGCTTTCCTTTTACCTTTAGCAACAGTTCATCGTTTTTTTTTCTTCCATTCCGCCATTAACAAAGCTCCAAAACCTAAAACAAAATAAAAATTAAAAAGAAAAATACAATAAACCCACCCCGAAAATCAAATCCTAACCCCAAATCTTCTCTAAAACCAAACCACCACAACCCCCACCAATTTAAATCACTAAAACCACGAAATTTACAAATTTTGGTCTTTGCGCCCTCCACCACTCCACCACCACCACTGCTCTTTCAGTCGGTCAATTTAAACCACCACCACCACATCATATTTAAACCCCCACTCCATTCCAAACACTAGATGGCTCAACAACGCCCGAATTATCACCGAGCAAGTTTTCATCCCGACCACTTCGCGCCCGTTTTACGGTGACGAAATGGCTAGTAGAGACTGGGGTAGTTTGTGGTACTTCGACCGCCTTCTACCATGAAGACTTGGTCCGACGGTTCTACAACACCGGGGAGTTGGAGGGGAGTAGGATTTTGTGATGGTAAGGAAGAAGAGGAGGGAGTTGACTCTTTGAATTTCGTTGGTGAGATTCTAGGCATTCCGCCTAGAATCCATCTGATGCCACTCTACAGAGCCCCCGGTTTGTGAGGTAGAGCCTCGATGGGCGTGATCGCCATCAATGGGAGCTACAATACAAACTCCCATTGTGTTCACCCGGGCATCCCAGACTAACCAACCGGTTGCTCTGACCGATGGATTAGTCGGAATGTCCTAGGGAAGGACAAGGTCGACAACATCGGACTGCCTCGCCTCCACATCTTATGGGTACTCCAGGAGCGGAAATGCGATTTCTGTATCTTGGAGTTTTTGCCGAAACATGATTAGGGGGTCGGAAAGTCTTTGGCACCTCTTCCCGTGTTAATCACCAAGATCATCTTTGAAGATAAAAGCGACTCCGTCGATAGGATTTACATTACCCTGCACCGTAACACGCGGCGTATCTATAGGGAGTGTGTCCAACAAGTTTGGAGGAGGGCTGAGGATAGAGAAGAAGAAGAAGAGGATGGTGGAGCTGAGAATGAAGAGGAGGTCGGGGACATCGGGATGCCTCCGGGGATGAGGAAGACTTGACTGCTTTGATCAGGATGCCCTCGAGGTGTTGGTCTGATCGCGAACGCATGGCTGTGCTTCATAGGGGCATCGTTCACTAAACACTATCTGTAGACAGACCTCCGGACTCGGACGGCGACTATTCATCACAACTTCGATCCGCACCCGCAGAGAGGATGAGAGATGGGAAGAGGCGAGGACTGAGATGGAAGCCCGGCCCCCCGGTTTAGAGTGGATATGCTTTGCACGCTTCCCACCTCATCGGACTCGCTTCGAGGACACAGCCTACGAGGCATGAGCGTCGTCGACGAAGGGCGACTTCTTCTTTGGACCTTCGGAAGCCCGGGAGCCACCACTAGAGAGTGTGCCCTCCGCCACCGATGGCGAGGTGTTTAGAAAGTCCGAGGATTGATAGTGGTTGTTGTTTTATTTATTTTTGTTGTTTTATTGTAATGTAACTTTTATTTTCAGTATTTTGAATTTTGTAGGAAAGGTACTCGAATGAAATTTTAATATAAGGGGTTATTTTCAGTATGTGTGGTTGTTTCATATTGATCCCACCTTCCCAACTTGTTTGGGGGTGGTTTTATCAATTCAAGCTTTGTTTTATATATAACCCTAGTGTTAGAATTTATTCTGGAGTAAAATGAAATGATGGCCGTTTAGGCATATCTAGGATTGAGAATCATTGTAGGATGAAATCTAGATTAAATAGGTACATTCAATCATAAATCAACCTAAAAGATCTTGGGTTTGAATTAGAATCAAGAAAATGAGTTGTTTCCGTTTTCGGTTTGGAAATTTTAGGATTTCCGAAACCGCCAGAAAATACTTTTTGGCAACTTCCCCGATCCGTTTTAGCAACTTAAAACCTATATAAACTTGATACAATCTATCCTCACAACTCACACTACACCTAAACTCCATCACGCACCTTTCACACCCGCGATTCCCACGTTTCGCTCCATTTTGCAAATCTCCACCTCGTAGCGGGCCAGCGCCTGCAGAGAAAGCTTTCCTTCTCTACACTTCTGACAGAAAATTTTACTCGAGCGCCAGCGCTTCAAGGCAAAAGCGCGACTTCGGCTAAAACACTGGAATTCCAAAATACAAAGAGCGCGACTTCGGCGCCCTAGTTAATGGCCTTTCGCCTTCCTTCCGTTGACCAGAAAAATTCCAGTTTTCCGAAGTTGTGCCCGTTGTTTTGCAAACTGTTCCAGGCGTAGTTTTGAGATGACATCTCCTATAATAATACCGAACAGTCTTTTCGAAGATTTGTTCCAAAGCACTACTTACTTGCTTGGTTTTGCGAGGTGATCACATACGTTGGTAGGAACCTCTTATGGTAAGACCGGGTGAACTTTATTCTCCAAAGACTTGCATCTTATTTTTATAATAACTGCATTTTCTTTGAGAGACCGGACGGAGAACAAGTGTTCTCCATTAACATTGACGATGAACCAATGGAAATTACGGGTTCTTGCTAGCATTTGTTCTTGGACTTGCTATGCCCGCCGAGATACAAGACCCATGGTGCTATTGGGTCGATAATATGCATGTCTACACTTATGAGTCTTTGCACGAGGCTTATGGGGGCGTGCATTTTCCAGATTGAGGACCAAAGGGGACTATAACGTTGCCCTTGGTAGCCTCGTCCATGAACATAAGAACTGTTATGTTTTGGATTATGCTAAACATTTTAGGGAATGGCGTTTTCTTACGTGAATGGCGCCACTTGCGGCGTTTTTCCTTGCTTTAGCCACGGGGCGCCGGTTCTATGACCTTCCCGTAACTTTGATGTCTAGTTTAGCACGAGCCCATACCATGAGGCATAAGTACCTTCTTATGCCCGTTCTAATTTCAAGTATTATGCTATGTTTCTTTCCTATTTTTTGTACACGTTTCACGGATTGGATTAGGGTAGACACGGTCGCGACCCACCAATAGTATTATTCGATCTTTCCGTGCAATGACTTGGCAAGGGGTGCGGATACAACCTCACCAGGTTGCACCCTACACCCCATCGGACCAAGTGGCACTTAATAGGTTAGCAACCATAGATGATAAATGGCGTGAAGCCCGCAAATTATCATAGCATGGCAGATCCGGGAGCCTCACTTCTTTATAGAAGTAGAGGATGACGAAGATGACGAATAACGGGAGTGGAGGGAGGTAAGTTTTTAGTTTACATTAGTGTCCGCTTATGTCCCAAGCAATTTAATTATGTTAACCCCATAATGGGTGGAACTCTTATAGAGTTGTGCCAGTTTTATTTCCTATATTAGTATGCGTTCTAACCTTGTTTTGTAGATGTTTCAATTTCCACGCCTTGATGGTATTTTTCCTATCCTCTTTATTTAAATGCTTTGAGGACAAAGCATGCTTCTTGTTTTTGGGGCATAGAAACACGGTAATTAAGACATCTGCTAGGATATAAATATGTATAATATGCATTTTTTTTCTAGTTAAAATTTCAAAATTCAAAAATATAAATAAATAAGTTATGCTATACACTTAGGAATATTGGTATTGTTTCTTTCTCCATGCTCTTAACAATCTAGAAGTCTCAATGTAGCTATTTAGCGTCGGAATAATTGTTAGAAACTTAGGTTAATATATAGGTAATAATCTTTACATCTATCTATAAATATATTACATGAGTATCTATGATTGTTAGCGATAAGTTTCAAAATCTAGGCTAGAGTACTTATTCTACAAATCCTGCGAGAATATAGCCTAAAAAGCCTTATATGAGCCAAAACATTTGAGAAATGACACAAGGGAGAAGTAAAATCCGGATAGAGAAATCACACGTCCACTTGCTTGATCACTAAACCATATCCTAAGCGAGAATTTAGGCCCTCTTTGGATCGATATAGCTAGAAATTCAAACCTATGAATTATTTTCCGCTAGTCACCTAATCGAGCCTTTTTCATTAGCCCTTCCATAAACCATAATTCCTTTACCCTGTTACAAAACAAAACAAAAAAAAAAAAAAAAAAAAATAATAAAAAATAAACCAACCTACCCAATTTAGAATAAGTCCGAGAATAGAATGATGAAGAAAAGAGAGAGAAAACCTGTGTAAACAAAAATTAGTTAGTGCTTGAGAAAAATAAAGAAAATAAGTTTCCATCCAAAGAAAAGAAAAATAAAAATAGAAATAAAATAAAAACTCCAAAAATAGAATAAAAGGGAGTAAAAGCCAAAGAAAAAAAAAAAAAAAAAAAAAAAAAATATATATATATATAATATATATATATATATATATATATATATATATATATATATATATATATATATATAGGCAAAGGATGGAAACAAAGTAAAGCAAAAGGTTTTTTTCTCTAGTTACATAATATGAAGACTCTATTATCTCGGACTTGTCCTTTTGAATATCCATTTCCTTCCTTCTTAAAACCATCTCCTAATCCCCGTAACACCTAATAAAGACCTCTAGCTCAATTAGGAATAGGTTAGTGTGATAGTAAGTGGCGGATGTGTTTGATCGACTCGACTTCTTGTGTGTCATTTGAGATTGTAAGGTAAAGTGTGCCCACTGTATTAATCGGAGTAGCTAAACTTGAGTGGAAAAATCAGTGTTGTTTTGACTATTATTGTGAGAACCTACTTAAGGGCTTATTCGGAGTTCTCGAGAAACAAACCCCGCTAAACATTTTATAGTACTACTCATTGTGGTATATGTTTATTGTAGATGATAGATTATTATGCATATATTAGCTTAGGTTTCTGACTTGGTTATTCTTATTCAATTGCTAGAGAGATGTATAGATAGTTGAGCATGAATAAAGGGAACAATAGTTTTATTTTCTTAGTCGTTGTAGTATAGATGAAGTTTGTGAGTACCTTCATCGAAAAACTCTCACGAGGCTATAACTTCGTCCACTAGGGAATTCCTAGTGGTTTAAGGCCTTGTTGCATATGGTCAATGCAATCGCACTCAAATAAAACGAGAGTAGTTAGAACTCCATTTTGGTCACTTATTCTAATTTCTCATCTTTGCTTGAGGACAAGCAAAATCTTTGTTTGGGGGTGGTTTGATAAGAGCCCAAAACTGTAGTTTTAACCCCTTAATAATCATACTGTTAGACCAATTATGTGAATAATAAGTAAGAGTTAATCGATTACGTGTTTTATGCATTTCGGGCTTCAAAGTCCATTATGTGCGAAAATGTGCCACTTTAGCGAGATAAAGGAGCAAAGTTAAAGCGAGAACTTCCTCAATGCCATATCTTTGGACTCAAACCTCGAATTGGGCCTACCTTATGTCAAAACGACCGGCTCGGAAAGAGCTTTGCAATGGTCCAAGACTTGATCCAATCAGAGGAGCAGAAGTGGACGAAAAGTCTGTTGAAGCCAACTGCAGCTGAAGAGGCCTTTTGAATTTGAAAGAATTGGGTTTTGGGCCGATTCTCGGCCCAAAACATGGCTCCAAGCCCATGCACGATTTTGGATCTGGATGTATAAAACAAAAGCTTGACTCATTGTTAATGGCAGTTAGGTTAGGTAGATAGTTAGACCTAGATTAGTTAGCCTCCATTAATTAGTTTTAGAACTTAGTTTAATTAGTTTCAATTCATTGTATTAGATTAAACCTTTGAATCTTGTTCTTCATTTGATTAGATCAATAAAGTAGTATTCTTTATCAATTTCGATTTTGTCATTTCCAATTCTAGATCTAATTTCAATTCCTGTCCTTATTTCATTTTAGTCATTAAATTAGATTTCATTATTGTTTAATTAAGTAAATTTCGAATCTTGATAATATGTTTAGTTATAATAATATGGGAAATGATGTTTTGATGACTCAAGGCTAAAACCTCCATTAGAGGGGTTGATGAAGCCTTGATGAAGACTTAGTTGTTTAGTATAGAATTGGTTGTAGAATCTATTCCACTCTAGAAGGTCGTGTTTCGCCATGAGAATGGGTGGACGACCTCACATGCTAGTTAGTATCCGGTAGAAATGCCATGAACACTAGGGATTAGACTCGAAATTCTTGCCGTGAAAACGTAAGAATCGAGATACGACAATCTATACTAGGTTATTAAGTTGGATTCGAGGTGGATTCAATTCCCCTCTAATCCTTTATCTAGATTCAAACAATCGTATTTCCGTAGCTTCGTAGATTAACTTTAGTTTATATTTTATCTTGTTACTTATTATATCTCGTTAGTTAAATTAACGCGTCTTGTTAGCATAACATTTCGTAAAGCTCTCATTGACTTAAGACTGATTTCTTAAACTTAGAAGACAATCCATGCTAGGGAACTAGGAGTGGAGCGAACTTCTTACTCCACTTAGTGCAATTCGCATCGAGAGTAGAAGCTTTGATAATTGAGATAGTAAAAGATTAGTTTTAGTTTACTTACGGATTGAATTCGTTCATTTCGTAGGTAGACTATTCATTTTATAGTTATCACTCGTAGTCCAGACTATAGAGGCGTCGGCGCTTCTCTTATAAGCCTTGATCGCTCTGTGTAATTTTTTTTTTTTTAAATTTTCCAACTGAAAACGAATAACCACGCGATATGAATCAAACAAGGGTGGGTGGGTTTAATGGGACTTAAAAATGACTAATTCTACTATGAAAACAATGCTAAAGTGCAACTAAGATGGCAGCGGTGCCATTTGATAAAAGCTAAAAATTGAATAGTCTTCCTACGAAATAAGCGATGAAACTTTCTTACGTAAGTAAAACTAAACTGATTCTTATGTTTGATTATCAAAGATTTTTCTACTCTCAAGTCTATCGAAATAGAGTGGAGTAACGAATTCGTTCCACTCTTAGTGCTCTAGCATGAATGTTTTCAAATCAAATTACTCAGTCTTAAGTCAATGAAAGCTTTACGAAGGTGATATACTACGATACTATTGAACTTTGAATACTTGAATTTAACTACGAATGCTATGGAGATATGATTGTTATAAATCTAGATAAAGGATTAGAGGGGAATTGAATCCACCTCGAATCCAACTAAATAGCCTAGCATAAATTCTTGTATCTCGATTCTTACGTTCTCACGGCAAGAAATTCGAGTTCTAATCCCTAGTGTTCATGGCATTTCTACCGAGTACTAACTAGCATGTGAGGTCGTCCACCCATTCTCATGGCGAATCACGACCTTCTAGATTGGAATAGATTCTACAATGCTTCTACACTATACCACCAAGTTTTCATCAAGGCTTCATCAACCCTCTAATGGAGGTTTTAGCCTTGAATCATTCCGCAATCATTCCCATATAAATCTAAACTAAACATATTATCAAGATTCGAACTTTACTAATCTAAACTCAACAACGATTAAATTCTAATTAATAACTAAGAATGGAACCAACAAGAATTAAAACGAGATCTACCAATTTAAATAACACAAATTGAATTTGATAAAATAACTAATTTTATTTATCTAATCAATCAAGAACAATGATTCAAATACTTAATCTAAAACAAGAATTGAACATGGAACTAAACTTAATTTAATTAATGAAAACATATCTAGAATTATCTATATTATTTTAGGTCTAACTAGCTACCATTAACAATGAGCTAAACTTTGGTTTTTATACTTTCAGATCCAAAAATCGTGCATGGGCTTGGAGCCATGTTTTGGGCCAGAGAATCAGGCCCAAAACCCAATCCTTTCAGTCCAAAAAGGCCTCTTCAGCTGCAGTTGGCTTCCACAGACTTTTCGTCCACGTTTGCTCCTCTGATTGAGTCAAGGCTTAGACCATTGGAAAGCTCTTTCCGAGCCGGTCATTTTGACATAAGGTAGGCCCAATTTCGAGGTCTGAGTCCAAAGATACGGCTTCCTAAGTTCTCATTGACTTGTGTCTTTTTTCACCGCGGTCGACTTTTCAGCTTTTGACCGAGCTTTAGAAAGGCTTTATCTTCTTGAATCTTGGCCTTTAATCACGAACTCCTTAGTAACCGACCTTTTCTCCTTTATCTCACTAAAGTGGCACATTTCTGCACATAATGGACCTTGAAGCCTGAAATGCATAAAAACACGTAATCAGTGTTAACTCTTAAATATTACTCACATAATTGGTCCAAAAGTATGACTGTTAAAGGGTTAAAACTACAGTTTTGGGCTCTTATTAGGGGGCCATAACACATATAAAGACTTAACTAATTTGCATATCTTTTGCTCATTCCCTGGTACTATAGTACCCTCAGGCTGCATCATATATATTTCTTAATCAAGATCACCATTCAAAAATACATTTTTTACATCTATTTGTTGAATAAATAAATTATGAATAGCAGCTAGAGCCATTAGAACTCTTCTAGAAGAAATCCTAGTTACAGGAGCATAAATATCAAAATAGTCAATGCCATTTTTCTGGGAGAATCCCTTGAGTACTAGTCTAGCCTTGTATTTATTAATGGAACCATCTAGTTTCAGTTTCTTTTTGAAGATCCACTTGTAACGTATAGGTTTTGCCCCAGGAGGTAGATCAACTATCTCCCATGTGTGATTAGATATAATCGAATCTAGTTATGAGTTTATGGCATCTTTCCAGAAAGGTGCATCTCTAGAACTGGTTGCCTCATTATACGTCACAGGATCATCATCAACGAGAAACATGTAAAAGTTATCACCAAAATTAATGAATTTTCTATCTCTTTTACTCTTTCGAATTTCTTGTTCAGAAATATCAGGATCTGTTGATTGTTGTTCACTAGGAGCAACCAACCTCTCAATGCCAATTTTCAAAGGAAACATATTCTCAAAGAAATCAACATTTTTACTCTATATAATAATGTTAGCATCGACACGGTTATTATCAAATTTTACTACTAAAAATCTATATGCAGCACTATTATGAGCATAACCAATGAACATACAATCAACAGTTCTAAGTTCCAATTTTCTCTTTTTAGGTTCGTTCACGAGAACCTTTGCAAGATACCCCCACATTTTGAAGTATTTCAGGTTAGGTACATGACCTTTCCATAATTCATATGGTGTCTTATTCCCTGTTTTCTTGTTGGGTATCCTATTTTGTATATGGCAAGCAGATAGGATTGTTTCCCCACAAGTTTATGGAAGCTCCAGAACTTACAAGCATAGCATTCATCATCTCTTTTAATGTTCTATTTTTCCATTCTGCTACTCCATTAGACTCAGACTCAGGAGAGTATGGTGGAGTAGTCTCATGAATAATACCATTCTTGTCACAAAAGTCCTGGAAGGGGTTAGACTCATATTCTCCACCCTTGTCAAACCGAAGTCTTTTAATCTTACAGTTAAGCTGGTTTTCAATTTCAGCTTTGTACTTGAGAAACATCTCACCTGCCTCATGCTTGTTTCTAAGTAAATATACCATGGTGTACCTAGAGAAGTTATCTATGAATGTAATATAATAAAACTTCCCCCTTCTAGACATGGTACTTCTGAATTCACCCAAATCTGTATGAATAAGGGTTAGTAATCCAGTTTTATCTCTAGAAACAGTTTCGCAAGGTTTCTTTGTGGCTTTAGTCTCAGCACATATCTCACATTTATTATTAGAAAAATAAGAAATATCAGACAATAAACCACATGCTTTCATCAGTTTCATATACTGAACATTCACATGTCCTAGTCTACCATGCTATATATTAAAAGAGTCAAGCAAGTAAGCAAAAGCAGATTCATTCTCATTAATAATAATGTTGTCAAGTACATTTAACATGAAAAGACCAATGTTATTACAATAACCTTTCCCAACAAAACTCTCATTCTTACTCAGAACGAACTTGTCACTTTCAAAAGTCACCTTGATGCCAGCTTTTCCTAGTAATGACACAGAAATCAGATTCTAATGAATCTTAGGAACATGGAGAACATTACTAAGTGAAAGGGTTTTTCCTGAAGTTAACTTCAGAAGAATCTTGCATGTTCCCTCAACAGGAACAGACCTTGAGTCACCCATATAGACCTTTTCATCTTTCACTAGTATGTAGTCTGAGAAGGCTTCAACATCACCACAGACGTGGCGGGTGGCACCAGAATCTAGTACTGGCCAGTTCTTGTTCCCAGTGGCCATGAACACTTGTGACACTACAGCAGCAATTATATCATCTCCCTCAACTAAATTAGCATTAGGAGGATCATCAGTGTCTTTCTTGTGCCTGCACTAAAAAACCATATGTCCCGGTTTACCACAAACATAACAATTACCATTGCCAGTACCATTCCTTTTAAAAGAAGTGCCTTTGACATTGAAATTCTTATTTTTGTTGTACTTCTGCTTTTTAGAGTGTTTGTTGGATTTGCTGGGATTACCTTCAATGATATTGGCTTTGGAATAGAATTCCTTGGAGAACACCTCATCCTGAGTCTTGTTCTTTTCCTCTATGTGAATGAGAATGATCACATCCTTAAGAGTCATCTGTTTGCGTTTATGCTTCATACTATTCTTATAGTGTTTCCAAGACTTGGGGAGTTTCTCAATCAAACATTTAACAACAAAGGTCTCGGGTAAATCAATACCCTCAGTTTTCAAATCATTAACTAGCACATGAAAATCATGGATTTGAGACGTTACATCTCTATCCTCTCTCATCTAGAACTTTAGAAAAGTCCCCACAACATATTTTTGAGTACCAGCATCCTTTATTATGTATTTTTTGTTCAAACTCTCCCATATATCATGTGCATTCTTATTTGAACAATAAATATAAAAAATTTCATTGGACAAGGTACTCAAAATAGCATGACGACATACCTTATTCCCATTGAGCCAAGCAGCTTGATTTCTTTCGAAATCATTAGAACCCTCCATGGGTGCTGTATTAGTGAGATACTTTGCATAGTTGAGTACATCTAGGGCTGAGAACACCCTTTCTCTCCATCGCTTGAAGTGTGAACCATTGAAGGATTCAATCTTTGACACATTGGGTAAGTTGCGATAGAGGTGCAACATCCCTCATATTCAAAGTAACCTCCATGACTCCTGAATTGGTTTCTTTGTTCGATGTGTCTGTTGGTGTAGACATCTCGATTCTTTCCTTAAGATTGAAGTATGTGAATAAAGAAAACAATGAAGTGACAATGACAGCAGTTGGTTTCTTGCTGCTAAAGTTAAAACAAGTTTAGGCAATTGGTCAAGCCACTACCCACACACAGTAAGCCAAGCCCGAGCCGGCTCGGTGCGGGCGGGTGTGGCTTTGGATGAGTCCTCCCTCCTAACACAAAAACATTTGTACCCTAAGGGCACGCCCTTATGGTAGAGGAATTCCTCATATACTTCACTTGCTAGTGGTGGATAACCAATGTGGGACTATCTTCTATGCACTAAAGTGGAGAGAACACTCTTTGTTCATCTCCTCCACTTTGCATACACACTTTTAGTCATTCGAAATACACGAGATTCCAACAGTTCCTCATCCTCTTTATATAAGAAAGGTGCCCGCGCCTCCCGCTCTCCCGCTTCAGATTATGACGTAAGTATTGCCAAAGTCTACATTCTGTTTCTCTTTTAGTAATGCACTTAATCAAATCTATACTAATGAACTTCACCTAAATAAGAGCCTTGGTTGTTAAAAGTATACCTTCTAAATTAAGCACACATATCTCCATGAAACTATGAACTTCCTACAGTACAACAACTGATCGAGTGTCCAAACTTGGTCTTCCTTGTTGTCATATACACATTACATCTCAAGTTCGCGTTAGGGTGAATACCTTATACATAATATTCCATTTTCAACTTACAAGAATCTTATAGAAGGAGCTTATGATCATGAAGTGGTACCATGATCTGGAACTTCACACCTTATAAAAACTTTACTTGGCAATTATTATGTTTTACATGGTATGATGGAACTTCACACTAGAAGATTGCCCGATCCATCAGCTATATATGCGAAATTGTCAACATGGAGCCTGTTTTGATTTTTGTGGCCGAGATATAGGCGCTGATGTTCGAGCTGGATGCATGGTTGAAAATATATGTCAATGCCAATTTGTCGACTGTTAGACTTGAAGGTGGCCCAATCTTGTCAAAGTTTAAAATATGAAGCATTGGTCATTGATACATATTTTCTCATGATACATATTGTAGGGGAGTGATATTCTCTATCCAGCACGTGCCCAACATGGTGGAAATAACGCATCGACCTATGGATCCAGGTCGCACCTACGAGCTAGGAGAACGCTACAGACAGTTCGCAGTATCACGCGAACTACGCTAGGAAGTGACTCAGATACCCCTTCCAGAAGCAATCATGAATAAAGGTACACTTGCACAAATCTTGTTCGTCAGCTACTGACCACTGCTGCAAGCTACTAGTCCAAGTTGCTAATCCACATCATCACAGCAGACTTATGAAGACAGTTCTCACATGCTTTCCTAATCTCCACCCCACGTTGGTGATGCCCTTTACACGTGGTGGGCAAGGATACACTTTCAACATCTATAAATACCTCTCCTATGAACTACACCAGACCTGATTCTTGACTCCCCTCAGAAAAACCCGAGAGCAAGATACGTAGGCAGTTCGCTCCCAAAACCGAACTCGGTCCCATCTATAATCCATCTCAGTTCCCAGTCAACTGTGTATGTAAAGGGAAATCACACCTTTACATTGGCGCCGTCTGTGGTCTCGATTACTTGAGAAACCAAACCACTTTCACACAAATTAGTAACCAAAAAACCAAAACTCTCAAGCCCACGAAGCATGGCAAGCCTCGAAGCTCAACTCCACGCTTTGGCAGGACAATTAGGGACAGTAAACGAGCAAATTGCTCAACTCAAGCAGGAGAACGTCACACTACGCGCACAAGTGGACACACAGAACCACTAGGTGCCATTGCAGAAGACGACGTCATCAACGTCAGTCAACAGATTAACGAGCTGAGCCAAAGGCTCGACAAAAATGAAGTAAAGAAAGACTCCACCCAGATCGTGTAAAAGATGCTGAAAACCTACCGCGCATCTCCATTTGATGCTGAGCTACTCAGCAAAGCTTCTCCTCCAGATTTCATCCAACCACGGTTCCCAATGTACGATGGCCGCACATGTCCCGGTCAGCATATAGCTCGGTATGTTCAAAGTCTAGCACTCTACAATGCACCAGAGTTCGACCACCTTCACTGTAGACTATTTCCCGCTAGTCTAAAAGATGGTCCGCTCGACTGGTTCTTTTCTCTCGAGGCCGACTCGATAAAGAGCTTTGAACAACTCTCTGACCCATTCGCAAGCCAGTACGTCCACAACAGACGTAAGAAAGGCGATCTCAATTCACTTTTCCAGCTCGCACTCGGTAAAGATGAAACCATCCGCGCCTTCTTAAGTCGGTTCAAAACCGAACTGTTAGACATGGAAAGTGGCCTCAAAGAGTCATTTGCCGCAGTGGCTTTCACCAACGCCTGCCGCACCCGCAACACCGCTCTCACCAGATCGCTCCTGAAAGAACAGCCCGAAACGTTGGCCGAGCTGTACGCCTAAGTCGATAAATACATCAAGTTGCAAGAAGGCTTGAAAGATCAGAACCAGCAAGAAGATGAAGAAATCTTCGAGGTTACATCACCCTCCAGAAAGCGACCCAGATAGCAAGGGCAGCCCTCCAAAGGCAAGGCGAGCAACGATCGAGAGTTCGCTATACTTACCCGATCTCCTAGTTACATACTAGATAAGATCAAACGAGTTGCCTACTACCGACCAGATGTTCGGCAACCAGCAGATCGCCCCGACCAGCCCTATTGCGCATTCCATCGCGCCAAATGCCACGAGACCGACGTGTGCTGGGGGCTCAAACACTACCTGCAAGACCTCATAGAAGCAGGGCACATCAAATAATACACCAACATCGCTGATGGCGACCTGCGCCACAAGCTCATGGCCCGTAGGACATGAAGTAGGTCCCCACCTTGACATAACAATCAGAGGGCCCAAGTTCGCTCTCATAGCAGAGGACGTCCCCGAGACCACTCTCGTCACGATCATTGTCAGTAGTCATCAGGTCGGGAATACGACGAAACCATTCACATGATCACACTTCGGAAGGATTCCGTTTCAACATCTAGAGAAAAGAGAAGGCGCGTGGGCTCCCTTCATGAAGTCTACAACTTTTCTTCGCAGGACGCAAGTCAGTCAGGAGATATCACCTTCTCAGAGGCCGACCTCAACAAGGTTTGCCTCCCGCACAATGATGCACTCGTGGTCTACGTCAAAATCAGCGACTGGACCGTCAAGCGAGTTTTGATAGATCCGGGCAGCTCGTGTGATATTTTGTTCTACCATACCATCCAAGGGATGAACCTGCCAAAATCGGTCTTCATAGACCCGATCGCACCTCTCTTTGGGTTCAATGGCTCCAGGGCCGACCCAATAGGAGACATCATACTCCCAGTCTCGGTGGGATCCCGAGAAGACAAGGTCAGCTTCAACACGCGCTTCAGCGTCCTCGATACCAAGTCGTCCTACAATGCCATTCTAGGACGACGATGGATCCATCAAATGCAGGCAGTGCCTTCCACATTGCATCAAGTGATCCGTTTTCCAGGCCCGAGGGGAATGCTGGAGCTTCGGAGCAACCAGCTCGAGGCCTATTATTGTAACCAGGTCCTCACAGCGAACAAGACCGCTGAGTCTCCCGTCAACATCAGAAACGAGCCCACCAGCTATACAATGGCCAAAGACTTAGTAGCCGAGGTCAGAGCCAACGCACCAAAACAGAGCGTTGGGGGCTCCAGCATGAAGCACCTCCCACAAGTCAAGATGCCAGAGCCCACTAAGGCAGCAGTCGACCTAGCAATTCAGATCCTAGAGGTAGCTCCTTCAATCAGCACCTCGCACGTTCAGACCCCAGAGGTCGCCCCACCAGGTCCCGTACAGCTAACGCAGCCTCAGAAGATCAACCCAGCCTCCCTGTTGTCACGACCACAGAAGTCACCTCTGACCCTGTTGTCGTAACCACAGAAGAGGCTCCGTCCTTACTGCCCCTCCAGTCACGCAGGAGGCAGCCAAAACATCTACAGAGCGCAGCCTCCCTGAGGACGCTCAACAAACACAAGCTAAGGCACCAACTAAAGAAAGGCAGCGAGTGAACTTGGGAACCAAAGACGACCCCAAATTCGTCTATGTAGGGGCTAGCCTCGACCCAACACTCAGAGCTCACCTTGTAAACTTTTTGTCCATGAATAAAGACGTATTCGCTTGGTCGTATATTGATGTGCCAGGGATCGACCCTAGTGTTGCATGCCATAGGTTAAACGTCAAGTCTGGCGCCAAACCAGTTCGACAGCGACCGAGGAGAGTGTCGTTACGCTTTCAAAAAGCAGTTAATGATGAAGTCGACAAGCTCAAGCAAGTCGGTTTCATCAGAAAGGTCGATTACCCAGATTGGATAGCAAACATAGTGGCAGTTCCAAAGAAGAATAACACAGTTCGCCTTTATGTCAATTTCACCAACGTCAACCAGGAGATGCCTAAAGACAGCTTTCCGCTACATAGAATCAACCGACTTGTCAATCAGACTTGCGGTCATGAGCTCCTTTCCTTCATGGACGCATACAGCGGGTACAACCAAATACCACTCGCTGAGGAAGACCAAGAAAAGACCTCTTTCATCACTGAGCAAGGAATCTATTGCTACAACGTCCTCCCGTTCGGCCTCAAGAACGCGGGTGCGACGTATCAATGACTGGTAACCGACATGTTCCAGGACATGTTAGGAGATACCATGGAGGTATACATCGACGACATGGTTGTTAAAAGCAAGAAAGCAGGCGACCACCTCACCCACCTTGAGCAAGCGTTCTCCAGGTTACGCCGAACTCGAATGAAGCTGAACCCAGAGAAATGCCTCTTTGGAGCGTCCTCCGGAAAGTTTCTAGGATATCAGGTGTTACAGCGTGGGATCGAAGCAAATCCGGACCAAATCTGGGCGTTCTTAGACATGCCCGATCCACAGACAAAGAAACAGATACAGAAGCTGTCAGGCATGGTCGCTGCACTCAACCGATTCATATCGAGGGCATCAGACAAGTGCCGACCGTTCCTACAACTCCTCAAAAAAGGCGAATAGTTCTCGTGGAACGATCAATGTCACCAAGCCTTTTCCACTCTCAAAGAGTACCTTACAACTCCTCCCGTCTTAGCCAAGCCAACAGACGGAGAAACACTGGGGCTCTATCTGGCAGTATCAGACTTCGCCATCAGCTTGGTTCTCTTCAAAGAGGAAAACAACTCAGAAAAGCCGATCTACTTCACAAGTAAGACGCTCACTCCAGCTGAAAAGAATTATTCTTACATTGAAAGAGCAGTACTTGCTTTATTATACTCGGCAAGAAAATTCAGGCCTTATTTCCAAGCTCATCCAATCAAAGTACTTAGCAATCCTCCATTGAAGCGAATCCTTCACAAGGAGAATAAGACTACTAGGATGGCGGTATGGGCCGAAGAGTTAGGCGAGCACCACATGGAATTCGTCCCCCGCACATCTCAGAAAGGCCAGGTCGTCGCAGATTTCCTAGCAGATTTTCCAGTCAATGACCTAAATTGGGAATCAGAAGCAGAGGTCGCACCCACAAAAGCAAACATCAAAACAGTCTGGTCCCTCTTCGTAGATGGTTCCAGTAACCCAGGAGGCAGTGGTATCGGAATCATTTTAGTATCCCCCGAGGGAGCTATGGTAGAGAAGTCAGTTCGTATAGACTTCGCGACCTCCAATAACGAAGCGGAGTACGAGGCATTAATAATGGGGTTACGTGCGGCAATCCAACTCGATGTAAAGGAACTCCAAATCTTTAGTGACTCGCAACTGGTTGTTCGCCAGATTGCAAAAGAGTACACTACCCACGAAGGTAACCTTTCCAAATACCTTCAAGTTGTTAATAATTTACTTCCTTCTTCGTAAGAGCTACTCACGATACCATTTTTTCGCGTGGACGAGAACCGTCCACACGAGATAACTTTAGCGTGCACTCGCCACTCGGACACCGAATCGCGTGCCCCCTAGACAATTGACCATTGGGTGGTCAATAGACCAGCTTACCAAGCAGATCATGTCTTAGAAATCAGCGACCTGTGCCCACTCTCTGGAGATCAGATGAGTCAAACATGGATGCAGCCCATCATACAGTACATCCAGCACGGTACACTCCCAGAAGAGCGTACCAAGGCCAGGAAGATTCCGCACCAGGCACGTAGCTATTGTTTGTTAAATGACAAATTGTTTCGCAAATCCGCTGGGGGACCTCATCTGAGATGCATTAGTCTAGAACAAGGTCAATTGATTTTTGCTGAGATTCATGAAGGAGAGTGTGGAAACCATGCTGGAGGTCGCTCTTTGGCCCATAAAGCGATCTCCCAAGGATACTTTTGGCCCCGCATGCAGATCGATGCCAAAACATATGTCCTCAAGTGTGTAAAATGTCAAACATTTGGGCACAACATCATTCAGCCAGCCCGCGAATTGATCAACATCGTGAGCCCTTGGCCGTTCCACATGTGGGGCATGGACACTATGGGACCATTCATCCCTCAGAAAAAGCACCGGTTTCCGCTTTGTCCTTGCTGCAAAAGATTACTTCACTAAGTGGGTCGAAGCAGTTCCATTAGCACACGTCAAAGAATCACATGTCAGGAATTTCATTTGGACTCATATCATCACCAGATTTGGCTTACCACACACACTGGTGATGGACAATGGTTCCCAGTTCAAGGGCAAAACAGTCAGAGAGTTCCTAGCCAAGTGGAAGATCGTTCATGCATTCTCCATTCCCCAGTACGCTCAAAGCAATGGTCAGGCGGAGGCCAGCAATAAAGCCATTCTAGAGAATTTGAAGAAAAAGATTGAAAAAAACAAGAGCCAATAGCCAAACCAGCTTGAGAACATTTTATGGGCCCACCGCACCACAGCTCGCTCCAGCATAGGTGAATCATTGTTCTCCTTATGTTATGGCACAGAAGCTGTTATCCCCACCGAGCTGACAATTACGACAACTCGATCTGAGCTTGTCGAGTCAGGACATAACGACTCAGTACTAGCTCGAGAGGTCGATCTCCTGGAAGAACGCCGCGGCATAGCAGCTATCAGAGTAGCATCGTACCAACAAATCTTGAAGCGGTCCTATAATAAACGAGTACATCCTCGATCTTTTCAACCTGGGGATCTAGTCCTGAAAAAGACTCAAGATGATTCCAAACTAGCGCCAACATGGGAAAGCCCCTACATAGTGGAACGCGTTGTAGGCATTGGAGCGTACTGGATCAAAACCCAAGAAGGGAAGTTATTGCCACGACCTTGGAACACGTATTTGTTAAAGAAGTTTTATCATTAGCATTACTTAGTTGTATTTTCCATGTTTTCGTTTGCTGTAAATCCAAAGTTTAGTTTACACATGTTTGTTATTACAATTGACTCCATTTACTCGCATCGCCAAGCCACACCACTCGCACCGCAAGCACCAGCAGTACACATGCATTGTTAACATTTTCGAAAGTCACATACGCTCTCCGCTAGCAGAACGCTCTCAGGAGCTTACAGGCTCACAGCCTCTCCAAATCTCGCTAAGTTGAGGACCTATATGCCTAGGATCAACTCCGCGGGAACGCTCTCAACGAGCAACACGCCCTCAGGGGCTACATACGCTCTCCACGAGCAGAACACCCTCAGGGGCTACACACGCTCTCCACGAGCAGAACGCTCTCAGGAGCTTACAGGCTCATAGCCTCTCCAAATCTCGCTAAGTTGAGGACCTATACGCCTAGGATCAACTCCGCGGGAACGCTCTCAACGAGCAACACGCCCTCAGGGGCTACATACGCTCTCCACGAACAGAACGCCCTCAGGGGCTACACACGCTCTCCGCGAGCAAAACGCTCTCAGGAGCTTACAGGCTCACAGCCTCTCCAAATCTCGCTAAGTTGAGGACTTATACGCCTAGGATCAACTCCGTGGGAACGCTCTCAACGAGCAACACGCCCTTAGGGGCTACATACGCTCTCCACGGCGAGCGTAACGCCTCGGGGGCTACACGCCTCTCCGCGTAACGCCTCGGGGCTTATAGGCTCACAGCCTCTCCAAATCTCGCTAAGTTAAGGACCTATACGCCTAGGATCAACTCCGTGGGAACGCTCTCAACGAGCAACACGCCCTCAGGGGCTACATACGCTCTCCACGAGCAGAACGACCTCAGGGACTACACACGCTCTCTGCGAGTAGAACGCTCTCAGGAGCTTACAGGCCCACAGCGTCTCCAGATCTCACTAAGATGAGGACCTATACTCCTAGGGTCAACTCCGCGAGAACGCTCTCAAGGAGCAACACACCCTCAGAGGCAAAAAACGCTCTCCGCGAGCATAACGCTCTCAGGAGCTTATAGGGTCATGACCTCCCTAAGTCTAAACTAATCGGGCACCGACATCTCTCAGATCGCTTTCCCGAGCAATACTACACAAACATAATGCTTTACGAGAATACATCTCAGAAACAAGCTCCATAAACAGAGTAATAGCTACAAGCAGTCAAGCAAAAGATAACATTAAGCATACATTCACCAAAAGAGCTACACGGCCAATTCCAGATAACCAGTTCTAACCCACCGATCTGCTGGGTTTACCCAGAAAATCCAGATCGGGTCGGTGAACAAGGGGAGCAAAATTAACGAACTGCCACTTTTGTGGAAACCAGTTCTCTGTATCAACAAAGGCGAACTGCTCAGGCAAGCCTGAAAACACAGCTCTAATGTTTAACCCTCATAGGGGAGAAGAACATACACAACTAACCATCAAGTCGTCCCAGTTGTTATCAAGACCAAGAAAAGAAATCACCATCAAGGAGCCGCCACCACATGTTTATCCCGGGAGCAAAGATCGGTCGGCGAACGCGGCCTCGCGAGCCACGAACAACGCCATATACCCATCCCTTTGAGCCCCGTCGCTTTCTTTTTAGGCGGGTAATATTTCTTGTCTAGCTTGGCATACTCACTACAGGCCGTGGTATACGCACTTTGAGCTTTACGGGCAACCCCCTGACATCGCTTGGCATACTCAGTGACTTCTGCTACCTCCACTTGCAGCTCAGCCATCGCCGCAACCAGTTTAGCGTTCTCATCAGCAGCAGCACGGTACTTTTTCGTCATCGCATCCAGCTTCTTCTTGTCAACCCCCCATGCAGCTCGTAGACATCCCAGCTCGACTCGGGAGTTGACGTCAGTATCGGCATGTTGAACAGCGTTCTTCGACTTGTCATACCCAGCCAGAAACTACAAGTACAAAATGATAATCAGAATCACTCAAGAAGCACAGCGGCAAAGTTGATAGATAAACACTCACCAAACAACTAGCCATGTCCATGGTCCCCAACAGCGTCGCCATATCTTCATCCTTGACCTCAGCTTTGTCCCCGTCTAACACGATCCCCTTCAGAAGACTAGTCGCTATGGGTGCCGAGTGGAAGCTGTAATCAGAACGCTTTACAGCACGCTTCTTCCCCGTTTTCCCCACGTAGTAGAATTCGCTCCCCACATCCCCAACATGAGGGAGCGAACTCTCACCAGTGACGTGATGACCTTGCCCCAGGTCGTCGCTTCCATCAGCAGCCCGATGGGTGCCTTCCACCCGTTGAGGCGACCTGAATACAATGCTGCCAGTCGAGCGACCCGATCTCCTGGATCGCTTGCTTTTCTTGGCCCCTGACGCCACAGCTTTTCTTTTGCCACGATCCCCATGCACATGCGGACGAAACTCCATCTCCTCCATTAGCAGAGGGGAGCTCTCTCTTAAACTCCCTTCTCCCCTAACGTACTGGCAGCACCTAGCCATAAAGAAACTAAACACAGAAAACAAAAGGAAGCCGGTTAGAGAGATCAGTAACCGTCTTCATGTTCAAAAGAAGAAAGGACAAACATACCTGAGTAAACAGGCAAGGAAAGCGAAGCAAAACCAAGAGAGAAGAAGCTGCAACAACAGGAAGAGCAAATGTCGTTGCTCTCCCAGGACCATTCATATTTATGCCCACGAAACGTCTCTTCCCAAGGCAAGTCATTATGGCATCGAGACGCCAAACGCCAACCCACCTAGCAACCATCATTTCATATCTCACAACCGCTCATATTTGTACACGTGCCAAGCACGCACTATAGCTGAGGTGACTATAGCTTATAGAACGTTAGAAGCGTCCCGTAACCAGCTCAATCGAGAACGCTTAAATCAACTACACGCAAGACAGATCAACAGCGGCACAGGTCGAGCAACCTATATCACTCTAACAACCAACCACAGTAATAGACACAAATTCATACAATGCAAGGAGGCATACATTACGCAAGGAAAATAAACCAAAGTTAGCAACACGCTCTTCACACAAGAAAATTAGCGAACTGACGACCACAGTTCAGCCTCAGTTCGCTGACTAACCAAGTTGCTGAGTCTACTCAGGAAATCTAGCCCAGTTAGCCCTCAGTCATCGTAACCACAAGCAAAGAAAAGAGCGAACTGCCCAGGTCACCCCAGGAAACCAGCTCTATTGTTTTAGGCCAAAGGCTGAGTATAAGCACAGAAACAAACACGGTGCCTCAAACAACATCATCAAAATTTTCAACAAGAGGGACGTCCAACACTTGGGAAGAGCTCGGATCACCAAGAGGCGCCACCACTCCCTCAAGAAACGTCCCATCCAAATTTCACCAAACCGAGGCTGGTCGATCCACCCCACCCCAAGAAAGGGGAGGCAAGATTTAACCACGGGGAGCAACACTACCATCCTCAAGCGAATTGACCCCGTGTTCTCCCAACGCTCCATGAGCCTGCTCCTCGGGCATATCGTCATATCTCTTCTCCAGCTCCTCTATTTCGGCACGGATGGCAAGATAAGCTTCTTTCGCCTGCAGCGCGATAGTTTTACAACGTTCAGTATACGTATTCGCGGTCGCCGCTTTTTTCTTCAGGTCATCCACCTCAAGCCTCAGTCCGACCGCCTCATTGACAACTGACGTCTTCTCTAGAGACAGTTATCAGTTGCGCCTTCACAGCATCCAGCTCTATCTTCTCCGATTGTGCTATCGCTCGAAGATCAGAGAGCTCGTCCCTCAAGGACTCGACCTCCGATTTCTCCAACTCAGCGATCTCGGCAGCCGTCTTTAATTTCTGGTACCCAGCAATCAGCTGCGACAACTCGCACAGAATATCACAATAACGTTAAACAACAGCATACATTACAAAGCAGCACATATAGTAGCATAAGAGTTACTTACCAGGCATATCGCCTTATCCATCCCCCTCAGATTCGACTCTAGCTCCTTCGAATCTAGGTCTTTCCTATCACCGTCCAGCGTCATCCCCTCCAGCAAGCAAGCAGCTATCGGTGCGGACTTGTAGCTACAGTCCGACCTCCTCACACAACGCTTTTTACCAGTCACTTCATTCACATACATTAGGTTGCGCTCCAGTTCATCTTTCCCACCACTGGAGTGACCTTTGCCAGCACCTTTCACCACAGCCTTCCCCTTCATCTTGCTGGGAACATCTTCAGCGACCTCGGGCGGAGCGACCTCCGTGCTCTCCTCACCCAGAATGCTGAAGTCAGGCATCGGCCTCGCCCTCGAGCTGCGAGCTGCCCTCCCCCTAGTTCGTCCTTCACCACCAGCTCCAGAACCACCCCCAAACACGGTCTCCACTACCCGAGCGACCTTAGCAGACCGGGTCTCAGCATCGCTGCCCTTCCTCTTTGGCAGGCGACTCCTCTCAGGGATCTCAAAGAGCACCTCATCCAGATCGTAGGGAGCGTCCTCCTCACCTCTCCCCAACCCAACTCCAGACGACCCAAAGACTTCGAAGTCGCCGTAAAGACGCCTTCGGTTTCTATCTTCCCTGGTCACCAAGTCACTCTTACGCTTGTCCATGACAGGCCTCCTTGGCACGCCCTTTTTCACCTTACTCCGAGCTCTCGCCTTCTGCGCTACCCTTTTCTCCCTGATGGCGGGGCCTCCCATTCCTTAAAGAAATGCGCGATCTCTGGCAATTTCGCCTGTTTCTCAGCTCGACTCAACCACGCGAACCTCTCGATCTCCTGCCGATCAGTTTCCTTCTCTAGAGAGAGATCTGCAGACATAACAAAATAAAGAGGTTAATACAAAGATCATCCAACGGAATATCAGAATACCCAAGTACAGAACGGACACCCACCGGTGAAGTCACATTTCTTATTTTCCACACTGAACCCCCTAGCACAGAAGTTCCCAACCAGCAACAACGGTCTTTTATCCCAAGACTTGTTACTCACACCGGTCATAACACTCGAAAGAGTAGGTCGCGTTTGCAAGCTAAAGTTATACGACCGGGACCGCTTTAACAAGTAGTGCTCGATAACATCATCGACCTCTATTCGGTATTCACCACTTGTGTTTAACAGGTTGAACACCTTGAACAAGCGCCAAGTGTTACCCACAAACTGAACAGCGCCTTGCCACAGCGGTTCAGATACTGGCAGAACCAACTTAGAAAAGGGGATCGTCAGGTGCACTCTTAACTGCCCCTCACAGATTATAACCCCATAGTTCGGAGGGGTATACAGATCGCTAAAGACCCGTGCATACTGATCGGGCTCGTGGATCTCCAGACCGCCTACGGTTATACCATACGTCTCCCTCAAGTGGAGGAACACCACCAACGCACTTCGGTCTACAACTCTAGGGGGCAGCCCACTAGACGACGACCTCTCACCGTGACCTGAAGTGCTGGGGGCAGCAGCCGCAGACGCAGATCGAGCATCATCTTCCCCACTTCTGGCCCTATCAACACCACCATCACCATTATCACCCTCACTCACCCCACAAACTGACTCGTCTTCATCTTCCTCATCTTCCCAACCAAGAGAAACTTCGCGAACCTCATCAGATCGCGTGTCGTCTGAGTCAGACATCTCTCTTTGACCTCTCACAGACCTAACAAACACTGACTAGCTGAGTGTCCTAACAAGCTCTACACCAAAAACTAAGCACGAAGCAAGAAACAGGAGTTCAACAATGGCAGAAAACTAACCTGAAGGATGTTGCTCTCATGAAGTGGTTTCTACAAGGTGAAGCAGCAAAATGACGCTTCAAGGACCAAGCGAAATCTTTGAACACCCACCCCTCCAGTTTCCAATGTATCATGATTACACCCTAGCCACCCGCCAAGACACCTTTACTTCCAACAGTCGTCCCAGTATTTTCAAATCCCAAAAAATGGGGCACGCGTTTTCTCAGAATCGCTTTCGGATCCCGCACACATTTGAACACGCGTCAAACATCTACACCCACCAGCTCACATGGTTAACACGGGCCGTTTCCCACATATCGTTGGAAATTTCCACCTCTAGCATGCTCCACACGCGCTACCGATCTCTCTCAGCAGGTCGTTTTCACAACCTACTGAGAGGGGGCTGTGTAGGGGAGTGATATTCTCTATCCAGCACGTGCCTAGCATGGTGGAAATAACGTATTGACCTATGGATCTAGGTCGCACCTACGAACTAGGAGAACGCTACAGACAGTTCGCAGTATCACGCGAACTATGCTAGGAAGTGACTCAGATACCCCTTCCAGAAGCAATCATGAATAAAGGTACACTTGCACAAATCTTGTTCGTCAACTACTGACCACTGCTAATCCACATCACCACAGCAGACCTATGAAGACAGTTCTCACATACTTTCCTAATCTCCACCCCACGTTGGTGATGCCCTTTACACGTGGTGGGCAAGAATACACTCTCAACATCTATAAATACCTCTCCTATGAACTACGCCAAACTTGATTCTTGACTCCCCTCAGAAAAACCTGAGAGCAAGATACGTAGGCAGTTCGCTCCCAAAACCGAACTCGGTCCCATCTATAATCCATCTCAGTTCCCAGTCAACTGTGTATGTAAAGGGAAATCACACCTTTACACATATTTTCTTAAGTAGTAAGCACTTAGAAAAACCAAAAAACAAACACCCCCTAAGTCAAGTTATGCCATCTATTCAAACAACTTACATTTTCTTAATCAACGCGATGTCATAGTTTTATAAACTGTGGCTAGTGGAGTGAAGCTCCTTGATCATACTTTATTTGTAACTAGGGTATGCCCGTGCCTATGGCCCGCGAGACCTCGACGTGCCTGCGGCACTATCCCGACAACTCATCGCGCCTTCGTCCCAAGGCGTACACACATCTTAGGCACAAAATATTCGCACAAGACCAGCTGAAACAACTCAATTTATAAGTCCAGCCGCAAGGCCATCCCAATTACCCATTATCTATAAGCCTAAATCAATTGGAGGCCTAACAGTTTATGGGCTATCCCAATAATTTATAAGCCCAGCCGCAATTGTTGACTTTTGGTTGATTTTTGGACAGATCCCATAGTATTGATTACACTTAACAAAATTACACAAACTCTCCAAACACTTGGATTTGCCATGTCACAACTTACTAAAAGACAATGACAACCACTGGATGGAGGCCCTGCGGCCCCCACACCATTGCTTTTTATTATATAGATTTTGTTTATAGGTCCGTTAATCTAGGCTGTGGTTCATCACATGGCTGCTACTGGAAGTTGTAGCGATTTGGCTCCTAGACTCTGGGCGTACTCTGCTTTTAAAGCAGCTGACAAGCTGACAGTTTAAGATTTCCAAATCCTTTTTGTATTCTGGCTCAAAAAGTAATTAGAGCATTTTTAGGTGGTGGTAGCATATTCTTCATATTTGAAGAAAAAATTTGAAGAAGCTGGTCGCAAATTTCGACCAACCCTAGGTGGTCGCAAATTTGATAAGCAAAGGTCAACCCACGTGACATTACCACTGTCGCGCGACAGTTGGAGTGTCATCCAAGTACAATTCCAGAACAACCCACGCGACATTAGGAGTGGCGCACAACCATTCCAAAAGTAAAAAACAAAAACCCCACGTGACATTAGGAGTGGCGCGCGACAGTACTACTAGCGCGTGATACTGGTCAAAGTTAAAAAAAAAAGTGGGGCGACATTACCAATGTCGTTCCGCATCTGCATCCAAATTGCCAAATTTGCGAACAAGAATGCAAACAAGTAGGTGATGTGACCAGATTTGCTACCACCTAGAGATGGAATTCCGAGATATTCCGAACTTTTCTTTCAAATATGAAGAAAAAGACACCTAGAGATGCTCTTATTACATATTAATCTCTTTCGTGCGCCTTTTCTCTTTCAATCCCAAATTCTTTGTTTAAGATTCTTCCATCTATTTTATAAATGTGCGAGGATCCCAACTTTTGGAAAATGAACCTTACCTTCTGTATTATATCCTTGGTTCATTAGTCGAAGTGATCTGAGTCGTGTCTTTAGGTTTCATCCTTAGCAAGGCAATGAAACGTTATGGGGTCTGGTTCCAACTAAGCTTTGTAGTTTCTAAATATTTGTTTATTACCTGCAAAATAATTTCACAGGAACATGGAATTGAATTGTTACATTGTCACGAGGTATTATGTTAACAGTGAAAATACGAGCAAAGTATATTTTTTTGGATCGAAATAAACAACACATAAAATATATAAAATTAAGGTAGACCGATGCAATTTTAGCCGCACCCATGACCCATGCCTCTTAAAAATCTGAACCACTTCACAGCCACCTTTGTCTCCATCCGTTTGCACCAAGGGACAATGACGAAACCATTCAATGAAGATGTCCCAGTACCATTGCGGCATTTTTCCAAACGTTGTAAACAATAACATAAAAAACACGTAACTATGTAACTGTCTGATTCTTCAATGCATTTAAAACATCTTAATGGACTGATGCTACATGGTATATTCTATCTTTATTAGTACCCAACTGCATAACTGGGTGAACACCAAATTCTCATTTTTGGTAAAAACTATATATCCTGGGCTTTCACTCAGATTCCTAAAATCAAACGTACTGAATATTCTGCCACTCTTTTTCACTCTTTTTTTAACAGCGACCCAAAAATTTCTAGAAAACAAAAGAAAGATTAGATTTTGAAACTTGGGTATTGTTCAGAGCAATGGATGTTTCAGATGAACCAGTGGTTTTGATAACTGGTTGTTCAGGAGGAGGTATTGGTCACTCCCTAGCACAAGCTTTTGCTTCAAAGAAATGTTTAGTTGTAGCAACAACTAGATCTCTGGCTTCAATGAAAGACCTTGAAAGTGATCCTAGATTTTCACTTCATGAACTGGATGTTCAGTCTGATGAAAGTGTTAGAAATGTTTTAACTAGTGTGCTTGATAAGTTTGGTCGTATCGATATCGTCGTCAATAATGCTGGTGTTCATTGCGTTGCTCCTTTGGCTGAAATCCCTCTTTCTTCATTAGAGCACACTTTCAATACCAATGTCTATGGTAATCTGTTCAACTCATCATTCAATATTTGCTTACTTTCTTGAATTAATTGATTTGTCTGAATTTTACTATGGTGGTGTTCAATGTGTGAATTTGGAATGTGAATATAGTGAATGTAGATATTTGATCTGACACGCTGAACACTGTTTTTTTTTGGTTGGCAACACGCTGAACACTGACTAATAGGTAACATTATTCTTGAATATTTCATAGTGATTTCTTGGAGATAAATTTGTGAAAATACTGTTTTTTTATATATATATATTATTTTTGTTATTATTATTATAAATATTATCAATCTATCCTCTGTAATATTAGCAAGCCTGAACTAGGAATTATGAATGACCTAACACTGGTCTCTAGTTTTTTTTTTTTTTGTGAGAGTAGACTCTAGTATTTAGCTTACAAAAAATTTTAATTTGTTTATAACCTTTTCCAAGCATATGGAATGAAGGAACATATATGAAAGAAGTAATCTGAACAATCTTTCAGAGAAGCAGCTGTTTTGATTTTTTTAGAATGCTATTTTCTATTGTTGAGGAACCGACCATGCTTCTTCCTTAAGTTGTATGTCACATTGTTGTGTACTACGAAGTAGGGAAGGTGGCCAAGAAACTTCTCATTTTGTTATTTCTGACTTCTGAGTGGGGCTCTAATGGCATATTGGTCATAAGCAAGGTTCAAAAACCAATAATAACAGTAGCATCTTCCCATTTTATTTTCCCATTTATATAGCAAAAGAAATCCTCTTTTATTACTTACACATCGCTTTCAGTTGGGATGAGGCGATAATTAATATATCCAGGCAGTGTTATACTACTATAACAACCTCTTTCAAGCCTTGGTCATGCCTAATATATATTCAGCTGATCAATAATTGTCACCTATGCTGATTTCTGTTGCTCTAGACGTCTGCTTCCTGCAAGATGATCTCCGACATTGCATTCCAGATAGCTTAGATATTACGCTCTTTTCTGTGGTCCTTGGTTTTGTACTCATTGTTGCAAGGAGTTACAAACACATCTAGTTGAACGTTCCCTCACTGTGAATTGTGCGGTTTGCTTACCTTAGTATGTCCATTAATTCTTATCAGCTTCTTTACATATCTGACATGATACTTAGAGCTTGAAATTGGAAATAGATTGTTAGACTTCCATCTAATAAGGTTCCTAACACCCTCTGAGTCAATTGTTGGAATCACCACTAGGAAGTAACATTCCGAAGCAAAATGGGGAATCTAACCGAACCACCACCTACCCTTGGGCCGACCCTCTTGAAGTGTAGATGTTTTTTTCCCATAGGATATAGCATAGATTCGATCAAAATAATAACTACATATGAAGTTATGTAGTTATGTGAATTTGCAACATCGAAAAAGTGGGTTGGTGCAAGGTCTTTAAAAGGGCATTCAGAGCATAGTAAAAGACTGAAAGGATAACTTGGTTTGGTAGTCCATAGAGGTATGAATCACATTGAGAGAATGTACAGGTCGAAAAAACATATGAATGTGATGAATCCTGAAGTTACTGAGACTATGATGATGCAAAACAAAGTTGTTTAGGAACATGATGTGTGTTTGTAACTTTCTATAACACATTGCAGATGGTGTTCAAATCCTCGTTTAGATTTACATTTATGTTTTACAGGTCCAATGAGGTTAATTCAGGCCGTCGTGCCTCACATGGCGACTAGGAGAAAGGGAAAGATAGTAAATATTGGAAGTGTTAGCGCTTTGGCTCCTGGACCCTGGGCGGGTGCTTACTCTGCTTCCAAAGCTGCTCTTCATGCCTTAACTGACAGCTTAAGGTTTCAATGCTTTCTCCCTTGTTTATTCTTTACCTCAAAAGATTTTAATTATATCTCATGTGGTTGTATTTATTAACTTCTCTCAGCAGTATCTTCATACTTATTTTCCCTCAATTCATAACAGTCCTCTCATCCTCTGGGACTAATTGGTCCAGTGTAAGGTCTCACCAACTCTGGTTGCAGATATAGGATCTTATCTTTTTGAGATGTTCTGCAGATTATGAACTTTGTCTAGTCTATAGCTTATCTTTGTAGTCCAAAAATCTTTTCTATTCTTGAATTTTTAGACTGTGATATAGGTTGCACAAACATATGTTTTCAGATTGGAACTGCGAACTTTTGGAATCGATGTAATTAGTGTGGTTCCGGGGGCAGTAAAAACAAATTTAGCTACTACTTCCGCAGCTAGATATGAGCGGATGCCTGAGTGGAGGCTTTACAAACCATTTAATGATGTCATTCGTTCAAGAGCCACCCTGTCACACACTGTGAATGCTACCACAGCTGAAGAGTTCGCTAAAAAGACAGTTGACGCTGTTCTGAAAAGGAATCCACCTGCGTGGTTCACGTATGGTCAGTATTCCACAGTTTCGGCTATCCTGTATCACCTGCCACTTTCTATAAGAGATTTTATCCTTAGCAAGGCTATGAAATGTTAAAGCCTCCTGCAGCTGTCGTCTAAAGCGAAGGTTCACTTTATAGTTTCTAAATGTTTGCTTAATTACAAAATAAGTTCTTGCGTTTCATTTAGTACTTGATTTTATTTCTTTTATGTATTAGAACATCTGAAGAAGTGTTGTATACTTGTATCTATGGTTTTTTGGGAAAGTGCAAGTAGTTAATTTCTTTGGTAGCATCTTGAAAGTTTACCCGGCTGGAAACTTGATTGGCTATCAGGTGCGTAGTGCAATTTTAAATAGATTGTTTGGTACGCATATTTTGTACCTACCATAAAATGCAGAAGGGTAGAAAATTGGTTCATAAATCACAATCAGATTATTGAATTAACATAAGCCGACAAGTTGAATTGTGTATTTCCTTATGCATCTTATATGCATATTTTGAGTTATGAATGGATGATCACCTGATTGTTCATTTGGATATCTGCATTGGATCTATCTTTCAAGTTTCAACTTTCACTCGCATGGACAACCACACGATACTCCATGACATGACGGTTAAAATCATGTCAGCGTGGCAAGACAATGATTGATGACGAACCAAACTCCAATAACATGCACCTATAAATTACGCCTTCTTCCTGCTCTTCTTTCTCTACTTTCAAAAGTTCCAGTGGCCCGACATGGCTCTTAAATTTATTGTATTTTTATTTTTGTTGTTCACCCTTTGATTTAGTGGTTCAATTCTTGTAAAGGAGGGGGAATCAGACATTGGATGTCTCTTGGCATTTCAACAAGACATCCAAAACGCCCCTCAAGTATTTGATACTTGGGTTGGGAACTTCACTCGATGTCCATACAGTTGGCACGGAATCGATTGTAAGGGCATCACCAATGCAGGCCTTTAAAACCCAGGACCACGTCAGCATTTTGGAGGGCCACGTCAGCGTTTTGGAGGTCAATAAGGAGGACCTAAAACTCTATATCATGGGTGTTCCAACGGAGAAGATGACTGCTCCTTTATAACATGTGAAAGAAGACTGAAAAATCAAAAGTGAAGTCACGTGCTGACTTAACCGAAGTCATGTGCAAAGTTTTGGGCTTCAGGTTCTTTTATAAACATGTGTAGAAATGAAGACAAATATCCAGGATGGTTAAATTGGAGGTCCATTTAGGGGCTGCGTTGGAAACAGTTTTTTGCTAAAGTCCGTTAAATCTGGAGATAGAGGCCCGTATCCAGGCCCCATTGGTGATGCCCTAACCATGGGAACTACTCAGTAATTGGGGTCACACTGGAAGGTCTGGGTTTGGTGGGGGAGGTAAACTTGAGCGCACTTACTGGGTTGAGAATGCTTAGGAGTTTAAGCATTGCTAGGAACCAGCTGAGTGGACAGCCATTCCTTGGAGTAGCCGCACCGGAGTTTAGAGTCCTTGGACCTCAGTTCGAATAGGTTCTCAGGTAAATATTTATTTTTAATTTCATAAAATCTATAGCAACAAATAGGAAAGTACATATATTTATTTTAGGATAGAATCTTTTCTAAGATGGCGTTGGGATAGCTCGGCCTATATGTTAGAGAAATTAAGCTCGGCACATACGTGTCCAGTCAGTACTCAGTCGTCCCAACCCACTTGCTTAGAATTAACATAACATTTATGTTAGGATTATTAAGCATACGGTCCTACTTTTTACTATGAAATTAGCATTTGGTGCAGAGAATCGAAAACTGGAATTTGTTCCTATTTTTAATAGTTATCGACAGGATAGTCAGCTAAATGTTTAATCTATAAAATGCCTTCTTCTTTGCTATAATACATACGTAACATTAAGTAAACCCATTTCAAAGAGCAAATGTCTACCAATTAGTGGTTGACTAACATATACCGTCTGAATAGTAACAATAAATTTGATGCTAACGCCGACCCACTCGCTAAGTTTTAAACTTTTTTTTTATAGATTAAGTTTTAAACTAAATGGGCAATAAATCGAATAAGCAAGCTTTTGATTATTAACATTGGTTTAACGAAATTGAATCTACGATCAGTGGTACCATCTCATGTCAACCTTCATTGTATTATTCACTGTACCGCTTTTAGAAGGGTGATTTTGGACGCACTTATAAAAACACTCCCGTACCTATAACTAACTTAAGTTTTTGATATACCCCAATAACTGCTACAATCCAATAACATTTTCCAAATTAATTTTGGGTATTTTCAATAAGGGCAAAATGATTAAACTAAAGAAAAATAACAATACGTTTTTTGGGTACTCGTTCTTTTGATCGAAAGAAGAAATTAAGAGCACTTTTTTCTTTTGATTAACACAAAGAACAAGAAGAAGATGAACACGTTCTTTTTCAATTACAAGTGAAGAACGTAGAGTATCTAGGGTTTAGTATGTATGGAGTCCCACGATGTATATTAAATAAATGACTTGTTTTGTCTTGAGTACACCTAATAAAAAAAATTAGGAATCTAAATGTGTTTAAAATTATTTAATTTATTTATTTTAAAGTTCGGGGGTACGAGAGTGTTTTTATGGGTGTGTCCAAGATCACCATTTTAGAATAATTACACATATTTTTATTTTTAAATATTTCGAGAGTAAAGACAAACTCGCTCACACCGGATACATTGAAGGACCCTAGCCTAAAGGCTTATATTGCCCGAATGGCTTATCAGCCCCGAAGGGAACCTAGCCCGAATGCTCTCGCCGATGCGCCACTTTAAGTAGACCCAACCGTCTCCACCTTATCATGAAGACTTGTTTTCGCTCCTCGGCCATCTATCGTAGCAACACCATGTCTTTAGTCCGAAAGCGCCACTTTGAGTAGACCCAACTACCTCCACCTTGTCAAGAAGACTTATTTTCGCTTCCTCGGCCCACCTATCGTAGCAACACCATGTCTTTAGCCCGAAGGCTCACCTGGCCCAAAGACCCATCACATAATTATACAAGGAAGAAATCCCAACCAATATTTGGTGGAATTCGAACGTGCAACCTCTCCTATAAAGAGAAGAGTACACAATCATTTTAGCTAGAAGCTCTTACGCCCCTTTGATTGAACTAGATTACGCCTGCAAGAAACCAATTTTATTTTGCCTTGCCACTATATTTTGTCTCCGAAGCAAAATTTCATTATTACCATTTGAGTACTCTTACCAATTTATTTAATCTATATGAAGAAAGCCCTAACAAAACCTAATTCAACAAAATGAAATTAGAACTGCACTCAAAAGTCTTTACTTGTTTTAAGTAGCGGGATACTGAATGCTTTGAATTAATTCTTTGAAAGATCGTTCTATTTTATCTGCCTTCTGTGGATTTTGGTGGATTATTATTATTATTATTATTATTTTTTTTTTTTTTTTTTTTTTGAATTAGTTTGTCAGTTGTACTTAATCTGCAAGACTGCAAGTGCTAGTTTTTTTACATGTGGAATTGACCAGCAACTGAGCAAGTGTACCTAATTATTGCTCAACAAAGACGGGCATCAGTGGATATTAAATGGGAGTCAGGAATTTTAGAGTACTACTACAGTACTACTAACTCGATATGTGGTACAGGCATGTTTCTTGCTATTTGGATATCAGGCTTATCAGCACCATAAATAAGCTTGCTAATATTTGTGTCCCTTTACAGGTGCTCTGCCAGTCTTACTTCTCCGTGTGGTGGTCGAATTGGACTTGAGTAACAACCAGTTCACAGGAGCTATTCCACGATCGTTCACCATTTCCTATTTAATGTGAACGGTCAATCAACCTTTCGCACAACTATTTAACTGGGGAGTTACCTTCTCTTGGTGAATTCGTAGGTCCAGATCGATCTTTTCCGTTACCGATACTTGATGTTTCTTGTAACAACATTACGGGACCGCTAACCAAATCTATAGGTTACTACCAGTCCCTAAGGACACTGAACTTGGGAAATAATAGTTACCTAGTGAGCTTAACATGCTCACGCACTTGGAGACACTTGATTTAACAAAAAAGGAGTTCAGTGGAACAATACCACACAGTTTAAAGAGATTTCGCAGTTCTTTTCATCCAGGAAACGGTATGCTGAGGTTCCCAGATTCTTCAGCTCGTGATTCTCACGGTTCTTCAAGTCATTCCAACTCCACGGAAAGAAATAATCCCCCTACAGTCACAACAGTGGTGCCTGTCGTATTGGGGTCTTTCATTATTATTGGTTGTTTCTCACTTTCTTATTAGTATCGCTTTAAAAAATCTCAAGAAAACACTGAAGAAATTATTGTATCATCTTTCTGAATAAAAATTAAATAAAAGTTTCATCAATTATTGGGAAACCCAAACTCTAAAAGTTGCATTTATACTGTTTCTTTTTGGGTGATACTGATTGGGTTGCACAGGCTCAGGCAGACGAATCCTGCCATTTGAGAAAGCGGTTGTCAGTTTTCATTTTGGACAGCCAATTCAAATATGTTTAATCTTTTTCTCTCTCTCTTTATTTTTTAGAAAAAAAAACCAGCAGGGAAAGAAATGTTGGAATCTCCAAGTGTATTTCAAAACACTTGTGTGTTGTTTAGTCCCACATTGGTGAACCACCACTAGCAAATGAGGTATATGAGGTGAACCTCTAGCATAAGGGCGTGCCCTTAGGGTACAAAGGCTTTTGTGTTAGGAGGGAGGACTCACCCAAAGCCACCCGCACCGAGCCGCATCGCGCTCGGGCTGGGCTAGTGGGTAGTGGATTATCAATTCTCTAAACTGGTTTTTTACTTTTGCAGCAAGTTTCGACTAGCTAGAGTTCTACTTTGAGTTGGTTTTGTGAAACCGACTTTGAGAGGTTTCCTTCTCCCATCTGGTAACCGGATCATACCTCTATATAAACACCGGCTGTCTATATAGGGGGGATCATATCTGAGGCGAGAGAGATAGAACTTCGAGTAGAGAGCCGAAATCGTCCCTGCCTGCTGTCTCCATAAACCAACAGATTCAACCCTTTTTACGAAAGAGAGACGTAAAATGTAAATCGTGATTATTATAAACCCATCATCCCACTTCACAGAAACAGTAACACACACATATTCTTCTTCTCTTCTTCCTGTCAGCCGCCAGAGAGAGTTATATCGCCGTTCTAGAGGGTAGTCTGTTCTAGTGCAAAGTCAGGCTGCTGTTAACCATTGAATCCTGTGAGGAAGACGCCACTGTTGCCTTTCTGCACCATTGGAAGGGGCGAAATCTTTCCTTAAGATTGTTGTAAGCAGATAAAAGAAAACAATAGAAGACAAGGACAGATACCCGAAACCTTTATTGTTGGATGTTTGATTGAGAAACTCCCTGAGTCTTGGAAACACTATAAGAATAGTATGAAGCATAAGCGTAACCAGATGACTCTTGAGGATGTGATCATTCACATTCACATAGAGGAAAAGAACAAGACTCGGGATGAGGTGTTGTCTAAGGAATTTCATTCTAAAGCCAATATCATTGAAGGTAATCCCAACAAATCTAACAAAACCTTTAAAAAACAAAAGTACAACAAAAATAAGAATTTCAAGGTCAAAGGAACTTCTTTTAAAAGGAGTGGTACTGGCAATGGAAATTGTTATGTTTGTGGTAAACCTGGACATAGAGCTTTTCAGTGCAGGCACAAGAAAGACACTGATGATCCTCCCAATGCTAATATAGTTGAGGGAGATGATATAATTGCTGCTGTAGTGTCACAAGTGTTCATGGCCCATGGGAAGAAGAACTGGGTACTAGATTCTGGTGCCACCCGCCACGTCTGTGGTGATGTTGAAGCCTTCTTAGACTACATACTAGTGAAAGATGAAAAGGTCTATATGGGTGACTCAAGGTCCGTTCTGTTGTGGGGAACAGGCAAGATTCTTCTCGGTTAACTTCAAGGAAAACCCTTTCACTTAGTAATGTTCTTCATGTTCCTGAGATTCGTCAGAATCTGATTTCTGTGTCTTTACTGGGAAAAGCTGGCGTCAAGGTGACTTTTGAGAATGAGGGTTTTGTTGGTAAAGGTTATTGTAATAATAGTAGTCTTTTCATGTTGAATGTACTTGATAACATTATTATTAATAAGAATGATTCTGCTTCTGCTTATTTGCTTGACTCTTTTAATATATGGCATGGTAGACTAGGACATGTGAATGTTCAGTATATGAAGAGGATGAAAGCATGTGGTTTATTGTCTAATATTTCGGATTTTTCTAATGATAAATGTGAGATATGTGCTGAGACTAAAGCCACAAAGAAACCCTGCAGAACTGTTTCTAGAGATAAAACTGGATTATTAACTCTTATTCATACGGATTTGGGTGAATTCGTAGTACCATGTCTAGGGGAAGTTTTATTATATTATATTCATAGATGACTTCTCTAGGTACACCATGGTATATTTACTTAGAAACAAGCATGAGGCAGGTGATGTTTCTCAAGTACAAAGTCAAGTTGAAAACCAAATTTTGATCAGAAGATCAAAAGACTTCGGTCTGATAGGGGTGGAGAATATGAGTCTAACCCCTTCCAGGACTTTTGTGACAAGAATGGCATTATTCATGAGACTACTCCACCATACTCTCTTGAGTCTAATGGAGTAGCCGAACGAAAGAATAGAACTTTAAAAGAGATGATGAATGCTATGCTTGTAAGTTCTGGAGCTTCCCTGAACTTGTGGGGGGAAGCAATCCTATCTGCTTGCCATATACAGAATAGGATACCCAACAAGAAAACAGGGAATAAGACACCATATGAGTTATGGAAAGGTCATGTACCTAACCTGACATACTTAAAAATGTGGGGTGTCTTGCAAAGGTTCTTGTGAAATAAACCTAAAAGGAGAAAATTGGGACCTAGAACTGTTGATTGTATGTTCATTGGTTATGCTCATAATAGTGCTTTGCATATAGATTTTTAGTAGTAAAATCTGATAATAACCTTGTCGATGCTAACACTATTATAGAGAGTAAAAATGCTGATTTCTTTGAGAATTTGTTTCCTTTGAAAATTGGCATTGAGAGGTTGGTTGCTCCTAGTGAACAACAATCAATGATCCCTGAATTTTCCGAACAAGAAATTCGGAAGAGTAAAAGAGACAGAAAATCCACCAATTTTGGTGATGACTTTTACACGTTTCTTCTTGATGATGATCCTGTGACGTATAACGAGGCAATCAGTTCTCGAGATGCACCTTTTTGGAAGGATGCTATACACTCAGAACTAGATTCGATTATAGCTAATCACACATGGGAGATAGTTGATCTACCTCCTGGGGCGAAACCTATACGTTACAAGTGAATCTTCAAAAAGAAATTGAAACTGGATGGTTCTGTTGAGAAATACAAGGCTAGACTTGTAATCAAGGGATTCTCCCAGAAAAAAGGCATTGACTATTTTGATACTTATGCTCCTGTAACTAGGATTTCTTCTATAAGAGTTCTAATGGCTTTAGCTGCTATTCATAATTTATTTATTTATCAAATGGATGTAAAATTGCATTTTTGAATGGTGATCTTGATGAAGAAATATATATGATGCAGCCTGAGGGTACGATAGTACCAGGGAATGAGCATAAGGTATGCAAGTTAGTTAAGTCTTTATATGGTTGAAACAAAGCCAAAATAATGGCATGAAAAGTTTGGATGTCATGATGTCTAATGGATATCACATAAATGATGCTGATAAATGTATTTACTTTAAATCTTTTGATGTGAATACATATGTGATTATTTGTCTATATGTAGATGACATGTTAATCATGAGTCCTAGCCTTGATGTTGTGAGAAACACCAAGATGTTTTTATCCTCCCAATTTGAAATGAAGGATTTGGGAGAAGCTGATGTGATTCTTGGAATCAAAATCATCGAAAGCGATGATGGCTATACGCTTTCAAAAGCATTATGTTGAGAAGTTTTTGAAGAAGTTTAACTTTTATGATAGTAAGCCTGTGTCGACACCTTATGAGGCAAATAGTGAACTTCGGAAAAATGCTCAACATGGTGTCCTTTAGTCTAGATATGCCCAAATTATTGGTAGTCTCATGTACTTGATGTATTGCACTATACCTGACATTGCTTATGCAGTTAGCAGGTTAAGCAGATACACTCATTGTCCTAGTCAGGAACATTGGAGTGCATTAGAGAGACTAGCCAAGTATTTGAGAGGAACAATGAATTACGGCATACGGTTTAGACAAACTCCACCTGTACGTGATAGAGGGTTATTGTGATGCAAACTGGATATCTGATTCTCATGATATCAAGTCCACTAGTGGTTATATTTTCACCCTAGGTGGAGGTGCAGTCGCTTGGAAATCTTCTAAGCAGACCTTGATAGCTCGTCAACCATGGAGTCCGAGCTTATTGCTTTAGATAAAGCAAGTCTTGAAATTTGAGTGGCTTAGAAACCTCTTGGCGGATCTTCCTATTGGTACAAAAAACCGCCTCCACCGTATTTCTATGCATGCATTGTTTTGTCGGTAGCGATAGCAAAGGCAAAGAGCAAATTGTATAATGGAAAAAGCGGGCATATTAAATGCGAGACTACAAATATAAAGCATTTCTTTGAATCTGAGTTGTGGCTCTAGATTATGTGAGGTCAGAGTTAAATTTGGCCGATCCTCTGACAAAACCGCTTAACAGGAGACAAGTGGTTGACACGTCGAGGGGGATGAGACTTTTGCCTTAGATAGAGGGCGACACTGACGGCAACCCCACATATGTGATTGGAGATCCCATGAATTAGGTTCAAAGGGAAAAACAAGTCACCTCGTCACTCTGGTATGCTATTGTCTTTCTTTGAGACGTTCCACCCTATGACTAGATAGCATTTTTTGTATACTTTGTATAACTTGAATAGCAATGAGAAAAGGATGAGTTATTTTACTCTTAATGGAATCCATAGTCCTTATTTTTATGAGATAGTGTATTCTAACTGCTATGTACACTTGATGGATATCCACCTACGTGAATGTAGAACTGGGTCGGTTCTTATGAGTATTCAGGCAAATACTCTAGAGCATTCACATAACACAAAAACAAGAGGGCCAAAAAGCGCAACACCCTTGAGAAACGCATATAATGAAAGAGCAATGTGGGTGCATGTCCTCTATTTTACTACAAGGGAATGTTGGTTCAAAGATTTTTAATCCACCACTTTCACATATTATAAGACATGTTACCCTATGATCCGGTTCAAGCCCTAAAAGCACCAAAGATCTCTTATGCATTGTTTTTTCGATTCTCTCTGGCATTTCGTTAACCCATTTCTTTTGTAATATCTTATTCCAAAATAGTGGGGGACTATTAGTATTTTGAAATAGTGGGGGATTGTTGGAATCTCCAAGTGTATTTCAAAACACTTGTGTGTTGTTTAGTCCCACATTGGTGAACCACCATTAGCAAGTGAGGTATATGAGGTGAACCTCTAGCATAAGGGCGTGCCTTTAGGGTACAAAGGCTTTTGTGTTAGGAGGGAGGACTCACCCAAAGCCACACATCGCCCACCCGCCCAGACCGAAATGAAGTCGCTCGGGCTTGGGCTGGGCTGGGCTATCTAGTGGGTAGTGGATTATCAATTCCCTAAACTGGTTTTTTACTTTTGCAGCAAGTTTCGACTAGCTAGAGTTCTACTTCGAGTTGGTTTTGTGAAACCGACTTTGAGAGGTTTCCTTCTCCCATCTGGTAACCGGATCATACCTCTATATAAACACTGCTGTGTCTATAGAGGGGATCATATACAGAGGCAGAGAGAGATAGAACTCGAGTAGAGAGAGCCAGAAATCGTCTCTTTCTTCGCTGTCTCCATAAACCAGCGTATTCAACCCTTTACAGAAAGAGAGAGAGAGAAAACGAAATCGTGATTATTATAAACCCATCATCCCACTTCACAGAAACAGTAACACACCCATATTCTTCTTCTCTTCTTCCTGTCAGCCGCCAGAGAGAGTTATATCGCCGTTCTAGAGGGTAGTCTGTTCTAGTGCAAAGTCGTCAGCCTGTTAATCATTGAATCCTCGTGAGGAAGAAGCCACTTTGTTGCCTTTCTACACCATTGGAAGGGGCGAAATCTTTCCTTAAAGACAGCCTAATCCGCGCTTTGGTTATTACCTTTGATTCTGTACTTGTCTTCTATTGTTTTCTTTTATCTGCTTACAACAGGAAAAGTGAAACAGTGGGGCTCTTTTAATCAACTATTTATAAATCTTGTTGAACATTTATTGAAAGAGACCGCGACTGACTTCTAAAGTTGGGGCCGTCTAAAGTTCTAATTGAAATTGACATGTGTGCTCGTTATTTCAAACCTTTTAACAAACATAAATTCCTCTTCTACCTTGTTTATAAACTAGCTATTGCCCGTGCCTTCTGTACGGATTGTTTTTGAAATATCTTAATTTTTTTTTTTTTTTTTTATCAGTTAAGTTATGGATGTTGGACAAATGAGAAAAAAGGATAGCATTGAGCACGTCAATTCATACAGATATTAGTATATTATTATCCACGGTTGTTTTTGCTTTGCATTCTAATCAACCCACACACGGTTTGGATCCACTTATACTTAGTGTTTTTTGTAAATGGAAAAAGAAGATGGGATATTCTAAGAAAGGGATGAGGCCTGAACCTAAGGATCACAATTACACTTCAGTTTCAATTATAACTAAAAAATAAACGAATATCCTTTCTATTTTGCTGCCGGGCAAGTTATAAATTTAGTGAGTGTAGTAACAACATTCTACATTACTTATTCATATCTGTGTCTAATCGACTTCCGTCAACATGATGATGGTCACAACTCACAACCAATTAAAATACTATGTTACATTAGGGTTCACCCATCTCAAAATCCGATTAGGTCTTCCTCTCGAATCTTTACAGTGCGAGGAGTCATTCTAGAGGCCTATGTTATTGTTGCATTGGTTGATACGTTGCCTTATATGCATATTGAAGTCACCAATAACTTCCGCATAGTTCTTGTTGCCTTGGGCCATCAAAAATTCGAAAGACATTTTTGACTTGCACCATTTTTGTCTCTGAAAAATAGCCCTCACACCAACCTGGCCAGGATTAGCCCTCTACAGGTACTAATTTCAATTGTTCTTCCCTTGAGGAAGTATCCATTTGTGCATTCTCTAGCTTGAGAAAAATTCTAAACATAACAACAAAATGAGGGAAAATCAACATGGTTAAAACGATATTTTTGAACCAACACGTGAATAAGTTTTCACTTTTGAAACGAAAATATTCCTCCAAAGTAGCATGGAGCAGATGCGAAAATAAACTGCAAAATGAAATCACTAATCACTAAACACTAAAATAGAAACTACAATTGAAACGAAGAAGAGGGATTGTGTGCAAAAGCCATCATCTTTTTGTCTCTTGATTATTCTAATTATTCCCCTTCTCAAGAGACAAACAATTTATTCTAAAACATTTTTTGAACTGCCTTTAAATGTACCCTTCCATGTCCAATAATATATTATGTTAGACCATAAAAGCCGTTTAGTTTTTCCCTCCAAACCATATTGTTTTCCTTTCAGTCCAAAATGCAAGCACTCTAATAATACAACTCGCCTACACTCAATAGATTCGGGAAAAAAAAATGAGATGTCAATTGAATACTTGAGGGGGTAGATAGAATGAGGAACTTGGTAACTTATATGATGCCTTACAAACCCTAAACATAAACATATTAATTAGAGTAAAGAAGGATTCAGCGAGCAAAAGCATAATCACATATATAAACATGCAATAATAGTGTAATATTATAATAGTAATATCACATCCAAGAGTTTCTAGCTTTCCTCATAGTGGCCCGTTAAATTATTAATTTAGATAAGGGGAATTTCCAAACGCGGTATCTACTGGAGACTAACCTCTTGAAACCCAACCAGTTGTAACTCCCCATCCTATACTACGGAAAAAATGATGTCCATACATATCAAACAATGCACCATACACATCAAGCACCACTTGCTGGCCATACATAAAGGACTGAAGAATCCTCTTCTGATATTGCATTACAAAATAAATAGGTTAACGTTACCACGACAATAGGTGGCATAAAAAAGAACACCACTATAAACCAACTTCATAAATACTGAATTAGATGCACTAACAATTATATGAATGAGCAAAACTTCCGTGCATTAAACCATCATAGTATATAATATAGTACACAAAAAATTCATATCAATGCATTCCATACAAAAAATTAATATCCAGGCTGAAAATTACTCAATGATCCGAAGAACTAAGCTAAAATATAAGGGGGAAGCATAACCTGTGTGCATTAGTAGTAACATAGGAAAGAATAACATCTTGTTAGAGAAAGTAGCAACCTATCACACTCACTTGCATATTAAAAGGCAGAGGTGTAGTAATTGCATCAACTGCAAAAAATTGTGTTTAGTAGTTAAAAACAGGGTCACCCCCTTTTATGGTAAGATAAAATATAAACATATTTACCGTTGGCGTTGATATTGATGAAATCTATGTAAATACAATTCTGCAAACGAATGTGATATTATTCATGACATTTTACAGCAAAGTCGGTATTTCACAGAAGCCACATCCCATACTATCCAATTCTTTCATTCCAAAGGCCATCTTGGAAAGATATAGATTACAGTATTCTAAAACAAATTAAAAACAAAAATATAAATGTTAATAATAATCCAATGCTAACCGAACACAACTTTGACTAACCTTTGTTTGTTCCATATATTCCCATAGTATTTGGATTAAAAGATTAGATATTGCGTTAGAAAGTGGCATATTGTAACCAAAGGACTATTACAGGCAAAGAAAACGCAAAGTGAAAGAGAGCATTCAAAGTTCAAACAGTAGAAGCACACATTCAAACAAATAGACATAACATTTGATCGTAGGCACCTCTAAATATTTCTTAAGCTCCCGAACTTAAAAATTGGAATAGGTAAGGGAAAACCACATTATAAACAAACATCCAAAGAAGAAAGGGGTGGGGATCAAGAAGTTCGGGTAGTAGCATTAATCCCTGACATCAAATTTTGTGATGATAATCCACATTATATCTCTATGACTCAAACACTACAATCATTCGAATAATATGTAAACCATAAAATTAAGTGTAGAGCAGAAGATAGATGGTTTGAGGTAGCGTATTCCGGAACGCTTACAATTGCGTCTTGGAGGATCAACTTGGTCATCATGAAATGCAAGACTAACAAAGAAACTGGACAACAGATTAAACTTGATGCATGGAGAAGCTAAACCTCGGCATAACGTATTCCTATCAACAGATTTCAAATTAACTTTTATATAGTAAATATTGTTGTCTTACAGTATGTACATCTTAGCAACGGAAAACAAAGGTCAATATATATATATATATATATATATATATATATATATATATATATATATGGCTTCGGCACATACCGAACTCGCCGAGATTACCTGGAAGAGTTTCAATAAGTCTTTTCTTTTCTTCCATCATTTTCTAAGCACACAGCAATAAAAACTTGATAAACTTGATCAGTGAAATCATCAACACGCGAAATTAAAGTTTTGTTAGTGTTCCGGCCCCCACAAATGTGGCCCAATAAAAGCCCAATTCAATACAAACTCACACTCAGAGCCCATGTTTAGAGCTCATCTACCAAAAAACCCACGTTCAAAGCCCATCTCAGAGCTTATCTACCAACAAGCCCACGCTCAAAGCTTATCTACCAAAAAGCCCACGCTCAAAACTTATCTACAAAAAAGCCCACTCTCAAAGCCCATGCTTAGAGCTTATTTACAATAAAGCCCACACTCAGAGTACATGTTCAAAGCCTATGCTCAAAGCCTACATACCTACACGTAAAATCAATATCAATTGCGCACATGTTTTGCGAGTCAAACAACTTCCACAACTTCGTCCACATTCAAGATTCACTTCCATCAACTTCATATCGTGTGACAGGTTCTTCCCCGCTCAACTTCATCCCACGATTCTCCAACTTCATCCCACGATTAGACAGTTCTCCCACAAGTTCTCCAACTTCATCCCACGATTGGACAGTTCTCCCGCCAGTTCTCCAACTTCATCCTACGATTGGACAGTTCTCCCGCCAGCTCCCGCCAGTTCACCAACTTCATCCCACGATTGGACAGTTCTCCCGCCAGTTCTCCAACTTCATCCCACGATTTGATAGTTCTCCCGCCAGTTCTCCAACTTCATCCCACGATTGGAATATTAGAGAATGAGGAAGTAACTATCACCAATCCTACCTATAAAATCCAACCTTCGTCATTTTTCCAGAACTACGCCATCGAGACTTGATCCCAAGCAATACATTTGGGTACGTAGGCAACTTCACACTGAAGTCCAGTCTCATCTTTCCCCAACAACCATCTCCAAAAACATTACTTCCGACCCTCAACTGGTGTGTTTTAGCAAATCTTGCTGAAACATATTTGGCACCGTCTGTGCTCCTACCCTCAATCACAAAAAAGTTGCGTCAATAGCTTCTCAAAGAACAAGCAATGGTGAAGGCTCTCTTCTTGCCGCTCAAGTTCAACATTCAACTTTTGCGAATGAGAATTCCCTTTCCAAGTCCGACGGTTCTCAGCTATCTGCGATTGAGAGAGTGAGTATTCATATTGCAGATTCAACAACTCAAGTCGACTGTCGTCTCCGAAAATTGAAGAAACAGATATATGTATAGCTGTCGGGCGGAGTAACTACATAATCAAAGCACTTCCTCACGCACCAAAAAGAATCGTGCGATTAAGGGAACGAAACAAACAAAACTACAATATGAAGACGCATAGTTTCAAGTGTGATCGTGAGTGAGTTCAAAAACTCTTCTGCTAACTTTACTGTCGACCACTCATGGAGGGATAGACAACTCATCAAAGATATGAATAAAAATAATGTTGGTGTAGCCAATCCTAGCCAAAAGGCTATAAGAGATCGGCTCTCTCCTAGAAGAAATTATGTGAATATATCACTTACCATGCTTTAGTAGTTCAACCTCTCTGAAAGGCCCCTCTACAAGTCGTGGTCCCAACCCTCAAGCTCATTGTCGACTAATGCATGTTTCACATTACATGTCAGTTGACAATAGTAGTTTTATAAATGGTGACTCACTTACAGAGGACCACAAAAAAAATGATTGGATCCTAACCTTCCATCCATATACTCCAAATGTTCACCCTAGGTGAAGAAATAACCAATCTTCATAATTGGCTCGGTCTTTTTCATTGCCAATTTACAATATCTAATTTTACCTACCTTAAAAAAAAAAAAAAAAAAAAAAACTTTCCAAACCAAATGTTTCAGAGAATATTTTGCTGATCCAAATGATTGGCAAGAAAAAAAATCTGTCATAATTGATTTTTTTTCAATTTTGGTGCTCCAAGAATTTTATTTGGAAAAGCTCTTTCAATTTGGTCGTCAAGAAAAAAGACTCAATTTGATGACCAGTGTACAATAGTTGAACAATTCCGATCTATTTGCCATCAATTCATATTGACTAACTCGATCATCAAGATATAACTACGAGAAATTGGCATATAACAAGGACAGTAGTTGACCTGGTCATAGAACTCGCACAGTTGATAGTAGCCCAAACCTTAGGGCTCATCGACGTGGCTGACCTGTTTCATATGATGATATCGATATCGTTCTATTTGTAGCCTCACTGAAGAATAGCTCAGCATATAACTAGAAGTGGATGATCTCATCATGGAACTCGCACAATCGATAACAGCCCAAATTTTAGGGCTTATCGATGTGCTGATCTGTCCAATATGATGAGGTCGATAACCTTCTATTTGTAGCTTCACCGAAGAATGGATTAGCATACAGCTAGAAGTACGTGATTGACCTTGTCATGGAACTCACACAGTTGATAGTAGCCCAAAACCTTAGGGCTCATCGACATGCTGATCTGTCTATATGATGATGTTGATAGCCTTCTATTTGTTGCCTCATTGAAGAAAGGATCAAAGCAACTAGAAGTGATTGACCTCGTCATGGAACTCGCACAGTCGATAGTAGCCCAAACCTTAGGGCTCATCGACATGCTGATCCGTCCATATATATGATGATGTCGATATCCTTCTATTTGTTACCTCACTGAAGAATGGATCGGCGTATAGTTGAAGTGATTGACCTCGTCATGGCACAGTGGTCGTCTAAGTTTATGGCTCATCGACATGCATGTTGACCAGTCCAATATGATGATGTCGATATTCTTCTGTCTATAGCCTCACTGAATAATGGATTGGTATACAACAAGAAGTGATTGATCTCGTCAAAGAACTCGCACAATTGATAACATGCCAAGCCTATGGCTTATCGACATGCTGATCAGTCCAATATGATAATATCGATATTCTTTTGTTTATAGCCTAAATAAAGAATGGATCAGCCATACAACAAGAAGTGTTTTACCACTACTCAAAAAATGATGATACTTACAATTCTTCTGCCTCAAAGTCATATTGATTCATTGCAAAAAATATTGCAATTTATAAGAATGACGACATTCACTTTATTACAAAAGTGGGACACACATAGTCAAAATGAAAGACCATATATACATAAGGGCATCTTAAATATCATTTTACATTTATAATTTATCTATTATTCATACATGCATACATTTAAATTAGCATTCATATATAGCATTTCATTCAAAGTACTTTAATCATTGTATTATGGGGGTGGTGACACCCCAATTTTCATTACGTTATCATTACATTTTGGGGGCAGCAATACTCCAAATTTCATTACGTTATCATTACACTTTGAGGGCGGTGACACCCCAAATTTCATTACGTTATCATTATATTATGGGGGCGGTGACACTCCAAATTTCATTATGTTATCATTACACTTTAGGGGCGGCAACACCCCAAATTTAATTACGTTATCATTACATTATGGGCAACGACACCCCAAATTCAATTACGTTATCATTACATTATGGGGGCGGCAACACCCCAATTTCCATTACGTTATCATTACATTATGGGGGCAGCGACACCCCAAATTCCATTACGTTATCATTACATTATGGGGGCAGCGACACCCCAAATTCCATTACGTTATCATTGCACTTTGGGGGCGGCAACACCCCAAATTTCATTACGCCAATCTATCTAGTTTGTGTTTCAATAAACCAATAATAAAAATCCAGTTCCCAATCAAATTGCCTATAAAGTGCAATCCAATCAGTTTATCGAATCCAATTAGTTTGTATCATTGCCGATCAATCTCTATATACCTATAGCCCAATTTGTATAATTGATCGAGAACTTGTCGATGAGTTTGTAAGTTGCCGATTAATCTCAACAAAACCAATCAAATCACAGTATAAAGAAAACTTACCAATCTAGCTAAATATTGTCAATTAATCCAATTTAAAATCTCTATGTTTTTTCGTACACAATCGATCAAGTTCCATAAGATACCGACTGAACTTAATAACCAATCCCGATTGAAACAAAAAAATTCAACAAAGTACCCACATCACTATTTCAATCAATTTGTTCAAATTAAATTTGAATTCCAATTGCTCTGTTTTCTACCCAATCCCCTATAACTACCGACTTCCCTTTGATAGGTAGTTATATATATCTCGACCAAAGGCAATAGAGAACTGGCTTTTTCTTTTTGAGCCTTGCAATTTGTGTAACTCATTTTTGCCGATCCTCTAATCTATTTTAGCTATTCAATGACGTTAGGAAAAGCCCACTTCAAGTGCGGACCCCTAAAAAGACTTGACCGACCACTTTAAGTTGCCGATCAATGACCGAATAATATCCAAATCGATCAATAGAGTGATTCAACATATAAACACCGATCATATAAGCCTATCATCAAGTTACCGCTCGATACTATTGCCGATCAAACATTTAAGCCGATCGGTTTTCGAAAAATGAATTTCGATTAAGTTGCCGATTAGAACTTTTTGATTAACCGAACTTTTCTCTCAGTTTTATGACTGATGAAGAGCCGACTTGCTTTCTTTTTATATCCAAGGACTCATAAGAAACATAAACCAATAGGTTTCCATTTGTTTCACAAACAATAAAATTCATTGGTTCGGTCTCAATACAATCTTGCCGCTCTTGATGTTATGACAAGTCCAATCCTTATTCAGTGCTCTTGATGTTATGACAAGTCCAATCCTTATTCAATTTGAACTTTAGTTTCCTAATGGGTATTATTACAGTTAATATACATATCAGTTTGATACTTGGACAAATCAGTTTTATATACAAATCAGTTTGAAACTTATTCCTAAGTCAATCAATTTACAGCCTGATCAATCATGTTGTCCATCCTTACACCGATTTGTCCATAGTCTACCCCGAACCCTTATAAAATCTACTATAAAAATTGCCGCTGGTACTACAGATCTTTTCTAATTGAATTGCCGCTGTATTGCCAATTTCGAATTGAACTATCGCTGGTACTGCTGATCACTTTGAATTACCGCTGTATTGCCGATTTCGAATTGAATTGCCGCTGGTACTGCCGATCCTTTCTAATTGAATTGCCGTTGTGCTGCCGATTTCGAATTGAATTGTCACTGGTACAGCCGATCACTTTGAGTTACCGCTGTACTGTTGATTTCGAATTTAATTGCCGCTGGTTTGAGTTGCCGCTGAAAAAGTTCGAACAATCTGCTATTTTTTCGAATGCGTCTTCTTTTGCATTGCCGATCCTTTTGCATTGCCGCTGTATACTGTTGTAGTTCTTTTGCCGATCCCTTTGAATTTGCCTCCAAACAATAAGAGTATGTCGATCAATCCATATTCCATTAGTCTAGCCTGACCTTATTATGCCGATCAAATTAAATCCAAACTGCCTATCCTTTCCATCTTTGTCAATAAGAAAAACCGATAACAAAACCGACCAGTTACAATAGCTAACCAGTTCGTATATAGTCATCAACCAATTTCATTTTATCCAACCAATGAAATTTACTTGCTGACTTTGAATCCACGAGCAAAATTTTGTGCCGACTCTCTTTCAATCGATAAACAATGTTTTTGCATGTTAAACTCGAGTTTCGGATAGTTATCGGGTTCCGACCTGGGCCTCTTTCACTTGCATTGCAGCTGCAACTTTTGATAAAAAAATTTCACCCGCAGCCACTAACTACTTCTTGCACTTTCTTTCTGCTTAATGCATGAGCAACCTTCTTGAATGTCTTTCTGCTTAACGCATGAGCAACTTCTTGAGCTGCATTCCAGGATGTGCAATGAGCTCGCTACTTGCAAAGTTCCATTGTATAGGCATTTCAAAGATAAAATGCAACAGCAAAACAAAAAGGATGAGACAAGGTGGAGGTTGCTAGTAAGCAAGGTGGTAGCAGCAAGGAGTGTTTTAAACCCTTCCTCAACCCAAAAGCGTAGAATGTTCTCAGCCTAACAAAATCTGGATTCTGGGCACTGTTAAGAATACAAGTTCAAAGACAAAAGTTTTAATGTCTTTGTCCCGCATCGCTCACATTGTCGAGCCCATAAATGCCGCCCATCGCTCGCATTGCCAATCCCAAAAATGCCGCTAGCATTGTCGCTCGCATAACGCCGCTTGCATTGCTGATCCCATAAATACCAATCCTTCTCTTATTATATCTTTGCTGATCCACCAACAATTACTTACATTTAGAAAAACCCAAGTGTTTCTATTGCTCAACAAAACAACATCCCCTAATATATTTCTTTGTTGAATCTTTGATAGCCGAGCAACTCAATAAAAGCGTGCCCAATCCAACTTTTGTTAAGTTAACATCCCTTATCAACAAGCCAATGTATGTGTGTCCTATCCCAATTACTTTTCAAAGAAATATCAGTATACTTGTTTCAGTTGTTTGCCGCCCCTTATATGATGTACTTTCCTATTTTTTGCCGATCCTCTAATTTTTTACCGATCCTCTTGGTGAACAATCCTTCCATCTAATCAAATTTAACCCATTAGAAACTACTATTAAAAGCTATCCCTTTAGATTTCGTCCGCTTAACCAAATAAAACTGTAAAAGAGGCCCATAGCCCATAGCCCATCACATTTTCATATTCTTTTTACTAGCCCTTCCAATCATTTTACTTTACTTTGACATTCTTTTACATTTACCAAATTGCCATTAAATTTTATAAGCTACAAGAAAACCATAAACCCAACTCTGATTTTTACCTATCCTAACTTCAAATTTTTCGATCATTTTATTTTCAATACCAATTAATGTACTCTAGAACAATTAATGTCCAAGTACATACAAGAATTCCTCCAATATATTAACTATCCCACAATTTCTTAAAACCTATCAAAAAATCTATTCTTTGCCACGCGGTCTTTGCCCATATAACAAAGAGAGGGCGATGTTCCGGCCCCCACAAATGTGGCCCAATAAAAACCCAATTCAATACAAACTCACACTCAGAGCCCATGTTCAGAGCTTATCTACCAAAAAACCCACGTTCAAAGCCCATCTCAGAGCTTATCTACCAACAAGCCCACGCTCAAAGCTTATCTACCAAAAAGCCCACGCTCAAAACTTATCTACAAAAAAGCCCACTCTCAAAGCCCATGCTCAGAGCTTATCTACAATAAAGCCCACACTCAGAGTACATGTTCAAAGCCTATGCTCAAAGTCTACATACCTACACGTAAAATCAATATCAATTGCGCACATGTTTTGCGAGTCAAACACCTTCCACAACTTCGTCCACATTCAAGATTCACTTCTATCAACTTCATATCGTGTGACAGTTCTTCCGCCAGTTCTCCAACTTCATCTCACGATTAGACAGTTCTCCCGCCAGTTCTCTAACTTCATCCCATGATTAGACAGTTCTCCCACAAGTTCTCCAACTTCATCCCACGATTGGACAGTTCTCCCGCCAGTTCTGCAACTTCATCCTACGATTGGACAGTTCTCCCGCTAGTTCACCAACTTCATCCCACGATTGGATAGTTCTCCCGCCAGTTCTCCAACTTCATCCCACGATTTGATAGTTCTCCCGCCAGTTATCCAACTTCATCCCACGATTGGAATATTGGAGAATGAGAAAGTAACTATCACCAATCCTACCTATAAAATCCAACCTTCGTCATTTTTTCAGAACTACGCCATCGAGACTTGATCCCAAACAATACATTTGGGTACGTAGGCAACTTCACACTGAAGTCCAGTCTCATCTTTCCCCAACAACCATCTCTAAAAACATTACTTCCGACCCTCAACTGGTGTGTTTTGGCAAATCTTGCTGAAACAGTTAGCAACAACTAAAAACTTTGTTCCAACAAATCACGTACTGTTACCCCCATTCCAATAACTTGAATAGAGCATGCATAAGTACGCCATTCCAATTACTTGAATAGAGCATGCATAAGAGAACAAAAGATTCTTTGCTATATGGGATTTCAAGGGAAAACATGATGGAAGAGAGAGAAATAGGATCCTAGACACTATCAACGAAGACAATTTTCTTTCATTTACTTTATAATTCTATAATTAACTAATGAATCGGATATCCCAAGTCCATACAGAACTAAGACATGGACCTAGATTTCCATGGCACTCGATCTCGACGGCAACTATAACTTGCATTAAGAACCCAAAAACAAACTTAATTAGGGAAAATAAGTGCACCGGAATGCAACTATCACAACAACAACACAAAAAAACAAAACACAATAAAATAAATTTAAAATAAATAAATAAATGAAAATAGTAAAAAATAAAATAAAATCAAACACTAAGAAGAGATTCGAAAATTGCAAATGCTCACCTGCTTGCTTATGTTGCCCTCTCTCTCTATATGTAATGTTAAGCAAAAAGTATCAGATAAACCAAAGAAAATGCATCTTTTTTTTTGCTAAATATACCACATATACATCAGGGAGGAAACAAACCTCATGTGGTATGACATCATTGTCATAGGATTTTCAAAACCCGCCAAATCAAGCAGTATAATTCAAGCAGTAAGGGGTAAATGAACCTAAATGAAATTTTAATAAAAACTAAATCACAAAAAAAAAATCTGATTCTTACAAAATGAAAAACTTAATCAAGATAGGAAATACTTAACAACTAAACTACGATAGATGAAAACTTCATTAGTAGCAATGAACGGAGAAGAGGGCATACTTGCGTAGCTTTCGTTGATCGAAATTGGAGAAAAAAACTGGACATGGAAGGAAAGTTAAAAGAAATAAAAATTCTACACAATAATTTTGACTTTTATTTTACAAACAGAAAAAGAAGCAAAGGGAGAATCTAAGACGGTTTAGAAGTTCTTCTAATTGGCTTCTATTATTATTTTTTCTTTTGTTTATGACTGTGTTGTTTTTCTTCAATTGACTTGCTGACCATGAATGCTAAGAGAAAGAGCAAAGGGAGATGAAGTTAATTTTATCTGCTTGGGGAAAATGAAAGAGAGAGAGAGAGATTGTAACTTCCAATTTTCTGCCATCTTTATTTCGTTTGGCAAATAAACCAATGAATGAATGTAAAGGGAAAATTAGAGAGGAAGAGTGGGGAGACGAAGAGATTTGAATTTTGGTGTAACTGTTTAGCAATAAATTCTAGCTGTGGCTGCCTCACATTTTCTAAGCTTGCACACACGTGTCCCGACCCTCGATTTATACCCCACAAAGTTTTCGAGATAAGAATAATATGCGTACCTCAACTTCTTTGACCATTTAAGTTCGAACTTTGTTAAGCATTGTCGCCCGATGAATTTCTACATTAATTTCTCTGCATAGTAAAATGAAATGACAACCTTAAAAAACATTAAGTGATAAATTTGTCCGAATATACAACACATTTAAAAATATGTGCACACTTTAACATCAGTCAACAATTATATGCATACCTCGACTTCAGCCACCTTGTGCGCTTCAGCTTGCTCCGGCATACTTGTATGAGGAGTAACAAAATAAGAATGAACTTAAAAGAACCAAACATTGAGGCAGTGAAAAATAAGAATGAATGAAGAAACAAATTGAAGTTGGAAATAGAACTTAAAAAATGGAACTCTGAAATATAACTGAAATTCAATGAGAAAATAGTACAAAGCAAAGCCTAAAAATTCCTTACCAATTAGGAGAAGCTTTGAAGCCCATTTGGTATGGATTACACGTTGGTCCAAAGGGTCTTTATTCAGATGAACTACTAACCATCAACAAATGACTAAGTAATCAACATGTTGGGTCATTATCTATCATGTTGGGTTCAATGATGACTAAATGTATTAATAATCAACTTTGTAAAACTTGCTCCTTTATTGAGAGATTTAACAGAGATACATGATTTTCAATAACTGAAGTTTTCTTCTCTTTTTTTAAACTATGATTTACCCATAAGTAAAAAAAATGCAATTTAAAGAAGAAGACGAAGGAGTTGATACCTGTCAAATTAGGCCGACTGCAATTGTTTTCTTCTTCATTGTTCAAAATGTGAAGTCCACCGCTGGGAGAAGTAAGTTTTCTTTTATTTTTTTCTTAATTAATGAGGAGAAGTAAGCCAGGCTAAAACTGTTAACATGAACAATGGCAGTCTCCTAACCCCATTTTGGAGAACATATTAAAAAACACTATTCGAAGAGAAAGAAGAAGACGTAGGAGTGAAAGGAGTGAAGATTGCCTTCATGCTAATGGGGAGAATAAGTTTTTTTTTTTTTTTTTTTTTGATGGGAACTTGGAACGACAGACCTAGGCGAAGGATTTTTGAAGTTTGGAAAACAAAGGGTTTTTTTTTGTTCATTTTCATAATTTAAACTCTAATTAATTCCTAATTCAACGTGGTGGCATGGCGACCTTCGATTTATACTCGCTGAAATTGAATCCCAGCCGCGAGTCATGAAATAGCTCTATTTTGTTATATTGACTAGTTGCTTTCGGCACGGATTCCATAAAGAAGTATCATTAATAATGTGATTTAAAATTCCACATGCTATTGACTATTTCCCTAATTGTAAGGGGGAAAAAAATTGATAAGTAGGCCAACTCGATGAAGAAGTCTAATTAATGCGCACAAAAAAAATAAATAAATAATTAAAAAAAAAAACAGAACAAAAAATGATTGAATGATGTAGATTAGGTAACTCTAATCATTTTTGTGCCAAATTAATTGAAAGCATTTTGAAGTAGGATAGTAATGTGTAACATTTTGAAAAGGGAAATGTACAATACAAAATGATTTGAAAATGTAATAATAACTAAATTATTCATGTAGGAATTGTGGTAAGCGACTACCGAGGTGATGTTAACTCTGTGATGTACAACAACTTAATCTATATCGTCCACACAGTTCGAATATAATTTAGTATCCGTCTTTTTTTTAGGGTTTTCTCTAATGGCGAGTTTTGGTTTTAGGTGGGACTTGTAGATGTAGTCATAAAGATATAGAAACACTTTATGTTTTGAGGTGTTTTGAGTAATATAAATTGGAAATCTATCTTCAAAAGATGTTGTGGTTGTCTTGTTTGTAACTCTAGAGGTGTTTGACAGACTATCCATTTCTGCAAAAAGAATAAATAATAAATAAAATAAATAAATAAGCAATATTAACTATAGTGGAAGCAACATAGTTACATTGGGAAATGATATATACAATATACAAAGGAAGGATTTATTAGGTTGAGATTGAACAAAAAAAGTAAGTAAATATTGTACAAACCTGAGCATTGTTATTAAGTATGGTATGGATTATTTGAATAAAGAAAAAACAAATTGTGTAATGTTCTTTAACACTACACCATAATAGGATATTTGCAACACGCACCTTTTTTTATTTGCAACGCTTATTTAGCGTTAGTAAGTTTCCAACGTTAAATAAGCGTTGGTAATGTTGTAAAGCGTTGCTTTATTTGGGTGAATTTCCGGAATTAATTGCTAACGCTTAAAAAACGTTGGAGAAGTGTTACAAACTTAAAAATTTCTCGAAAAATTTTGCAAACAGAGAAAAACCAAAAATATCGAAATATAAAACATAATTTTTTTTTTCTCTCCTCTCTCTCTCTCACCGCCGCATTATCTCAAGATCCCTAATTTTCGCACTCCTCAATCAAAGAAAACAAGAAATGGATTGTTGACATGCATCCTCGACCCAGAAATCATAATATTCTTTAGACCACATACTTGAAATCCAACTCATTTCCTCCATATGGTATCGCGGTGTTGTTGTACAACAGATCCAAAAACAAAAAAATACCTTCCAGATCCACAAAATTCGTCCTTAGTTGGTTTTTTGTCTCAACACATCCAAACAAACAAACCCCAAAGAAGAAAAACAGAAATTAACAACAGCTACAGGTAATTGCTTATTCTTTTGTTCTTCTTTGTTTCATTTGTGAATTGGCATGATATCGTTTTTCAAAAACCCAAATTGTTTTTGTGCGTTTTTTTATTAAATTGGGTTCGAAAATTGGCGAAAATCAATATTCTTTGAACTAAAGGAATTTGGAATTGCTCCTAACTATTATCTAATCACAATCAATTCCGGAATGTTACCAAAGGAATTTGGAATTGCTCCTAACTATTATTTAACTATTATTATAGCTGCTATAATAATAGAAGATGAAAATCAAGGGGAAGAAGAAGTAGCAATACCATACCCAGAAGAAGAAGAAGAGAAAGTTGGAATGGTAGCTTTAACTCACCTGTAAACAATGCTGACTACATATAATTAAGCTTTTGTTCTGTTTAAGGAAAATGAAAGTTTGGATGTAGTTGCAGTATGCAAGTGATGGCGGGGGGCATTCATGAAGATTTATTTGCTGGCACTTTTGAATTGTTCTCCTTTGATTTGATTGAAAATGACACTATCCTCCAAAAACTATATCTACACACACACACACGTTTGTAGAATGAAGTGTGGATGTCAACGACCGTATCTCACACCATAGAAACAGTTTGGACAAAATTCATGACTCTAATTAACATAGAAACAGTGAAGTTAGCTTTGCTCCCAGTTTTGGTGGAATTGTGAAAAACATTATATGAATACTGGGACCTTCATTGTGATTGATATTTGGAAGTGATTGTAAGCGTAAATCCTGTTTCCAAATTTTCAGATAATAGAAGATGATCTAGTAGCAGCTAGGCAAGAAGATCGGAGCTTAGGCAGTAATGACTTCAGCAGGTCAGTTATATTTCGGCATTAGTGATTTAGTGCAGCTCTTATTACTTTTGTTACTTTGTCATCTGAGGGTCTTGGATCATTTTATTTTCAGGTGGCTGACTATGGGCGATTGGTGTCAGCCAGCTTTGGTGAGACCCGTCTGACATTGGAAGTCCGTTTTGACACAGTCGTATTTTCTTGCAGTTTGAGGTAATAATCTTTCATTTTCTTTCTAGTTACTAACTTAATTAACTAGTCCTGATTATCGACATTGCAAGAAATGGATGAATTCCGTTTTTTTCATTCCTTTCTTAGCGATATTTCTAAGAAATGGGTGTCTTAGAAATGGATGTTTAGCTAGTGGTTGTTTTAGTTAGTGTCCACAGCCCATATTTTGTCTCAAGTTGCAGCGTCACTTGGTATCTAATTCCTCTTCTTTGATCCGGTGGTTGGTGTTTTTGTTGGCTGCCTAATTTTTCTTCTTCTCTTTCAAGTGGGACTGTGTTATAGGAGAACGTCAGTAACAATCAGTAGATTTGTATCCACTAAAATATGCATGGCCAATTAGATTCGAATTTTCTTAAAGCATTGGTGACTAGTGAGGGATGATCGCCCCTGACTACATAGCAATGGAGCTCTGTAGTCAGGGGCGAGGTGCAAGGCTTTGTGTTATTCCGTCAATTTTTCTTTGGTACCCCTTGACTCCATTTACTGCAGTATTTCTATCTTTTTGTTGTGACCAACAACTCCAAACTTTAGCATATACAAACAATTGACATTTTGATGTACTGGAAAAAACTATCCAGAGGAACAGTGGATGAGAAGTCAGATATTCAGTGGCCCTTAATTTTGTCTCCAAGGTCTCATTTGACAGCCTTTATCATGTTTAAAATGAAGGGACCAAGGGAAGTTTGTTCCTTTACTGGAATGAGTCACCATTAGCAGTTGACGAAATAGGTATACTAATGTACATATAACGTTATGGACATGTATACTGATGTCATCTTCTCATGGGGATTCTAGAGTTGAGTAGATTTATTCAGGAAGTAAGGTTATTTTTTTTTTGTTTTATTTTATTGGTTAAGAAATAATGTTATTAAGCTAATATTAGAGATACTTGTCATTTTCTTTGACTGACTTGTAATAAGTCGTTTGGAGTTTTTGGACCTTTACCAGTTCCTCCTTTGTTGGTCTTGTGTGTAAGTCTCGTGTTTGATTGTTTCTGAACTTTTTTATACTTCCGCATCTCTCCATTGTCCAACTGGTGTATAGGAGCTGTCCATATTCTGTTTGTGTACACCCCACTTGTAAGTTTCCTATGCTTTGGATTACATATTTAAGTTTGAAAGTTATTTGGAATTACAAGAATCCATGGCTGAACCTGAACCCTAGGAAGATAGATTTATATTGATTTTGGTTAAAAATCTACTTCATTGACATTTTTGGCTTACTATGTTACCTAAGTAATACGGAGATTAGTTTCATACTTTCATTCATAACACGCGATTCTAAAATACTAAAAGATAGTGTCTGATACTATCTTTAGAAGATGAAATCCTCTTATCGGCATTATCGATTATGTGGTTGGTGAATATGGGGTAATATATCTATATTGGAAATAGATAAGAAATAGTAGTACCTTTTGACTCTTGGATATAGCTTCCTTGCACTGAGTCTCTCAAACATCTTTGAATTATATGATTTAGGATATAGTTCCTTCGATAAAGACATATAGTAAAGTTAACATTCACAAACACATAATATGTGTTGTGTTCTTTCTGTACGGTTATAGTAACTCAGTGCAAAGAATAGGAGAGGAGGGCTGTGTTTGGATGCCTTTTAGTTACAGGCTTGTAAGAATTTTCAGGTATTAGTTCAAACATTTTGTCTACAACTATTTGAAAAGAAAGTAGTAGCTATGGAGAAAGGAAAATTGTGACTTTGTGATTAAGATTTTACTGCTTATCGCCTACTCTATAGACAGCACATGGCCATTGCTTAAAGACCCATTCACATGTTAATAAGCAACATGTAATGAAAGACTGTAGGGATGCAGAAATGTTTCTGTTAAGTTCTTTATTGCAATGAAGCTGATGGAAAATTCCTTCCCCGGCTCTACCCAGACACTCCCCCACCACCTACCCATAATAATGGGGTTCAACAGCGTGCGATCTCTTTCCTGGAGACCTTAACTCTATCCAGCAACTATCAGTGTTTGCTAAGAAAAATCACTACTGTTTCAGTAAAAAAAATATGTTGTTTTTCGCTTTTATGCAGCCAGTCTACCAGAAAAATGGGAATATCTACTTCCGTACGAGTATCCAGAAAGCAACTGCAAGTGAACAGAGTAAGAAATCTCTTCTGTGTATTTTATATCCTACTTGTTCATGTATTACTCGTGTAATGATAATTTATTTATTTCATTGGTGCTGTTAATGACCAGGATATCTTGATTCTGACAAAGCTAAGTTACAAAAGATGAATTCTGCTTGAGGCAGCCAACGTTGATATTGGATTAAAGATATCGTCTCTTAGTTGAAGTTAATTTTGCATATGGAGGTACCAGATGATGAAAGATGTAGAGCCTTTAAACTTCTAATATGTTTGTGCTAGTTAGAATTAAGGTCTGCTAAACTTGTGTCTGATGATAAACGTGTAATGTATATAAGTTGGTATGTGCAGGTGTCGACTAGCAAAGTCGGTAAAACCTTTGGGTGATGATACCAGAGGTCTGGGGTTCGAATCCCGCCAGCATCAAAGAGTTACTGATCTCATTTAAAACAGGCTTACCAAAAAAAAAAAAAAAAGTGGTATGTCTCTATAAATTTGCAACTCAATGCATTTTCTACTGCAATTGCACCCTTCAAATTTCAAACTGGAAATGACTTTTTTCTAGAATTGACTTAACCATGGCATGCTGTAGAAAAAGATGCAGTAATCAAATACTAAAGGCGGTACCACAAATCACCCAATTATATCGATTGACATCACTGCTACATAAATGCAATTTCATTTGGATCTAAATTCATGTTAACAGCTTTTGAGCAAAGAACTACTTACTATTCAGTATAAACTCTAGTCAGTGACTATTATGATGTGAGTACAGGAACAAAAGAGATAATGAGAAAGCATTGATGGCATTAGAAAAGGCTTCCAAAGGACATGAAATGCAGTCATCGTATCCTTTTATACTTTGAAATGATAGTGTTTACATGTTTTGTGGATGTATCCTTTACATGCTTAACAGACCATGGGATGCTGCTAAGCATATGGAGACTTGTGGTAATATATCCAAGGAGCTAGGAAAATGGGGTCATGTTCTTGACTATTACAGAAGGGCATCTGAGTTGTACAACGAATGTGGAAGAAGTCAACCTGCATCAGATTCTCTTGCAAAGGGTGCTCGGTATGCACACTAGTTTTTTTTTGGTCTGAAGTCTGAATTACATTTGCTAACTTTACTACATTTTTTTTTGGTTAGATGTTTGTATTTAGTTTATTAGCGGATTTTATCCCACATCACTGAAAAATGACGTCTTTTAAGTTATCTCTCTCTATTTATAGAGAGGTTTTATATTGTCAGTATTTTCACTGAGAAGATGTGTGCCACAACATGATCTATCCCCTATGTTAAAAGTTGATTTTGTCTATCATAACAAAATAGCATTTATCTTGTTTTACTGCTTTCATTACATGTTGCTAGATTAGGTATTTGTGATTTTAATAGAAATTAAAAGTTGCAACAGCTACGGGGTCGATATAAACACTGGTGGAATCATAAATACATTTGCCAACTTTGTATGGGAACCTACTGTTGTTAAGGTATTCAATGTTCTTTCTCATGTTGCTTTGTTCAGTTTCTTTTTACCTACATTGGTCGTGATTGCAAATGTCTCAGATAAATGCTATAAATGCGACAACAGAGGCAGCTTGCCTAATTCTAAGTGTGGACGAGACCGTGAAGAACCCAAAGGTAAGGTTTTCTCCAAATTAGTTGTATGGCGTTTGTAGTGTTATCTATCAAACATGTTACACTCGACCAAAAGTTCGCTGTCTTCATATCCGAAGAGTTCAGTTGTTCATACGGTATTTCTTTTTTTTTCATTCCACCGCGCCATCCTTGGTAGTCACAAGTGTTTTTAATTTTTCTTTGCATTGTTATTTTCTAATGGCTATTCATTGTATTGATAATCCAAATGGAGAGTGCACAAGGAGATGCTACTGCTAGAGCGATGGGTTGAGGGCGTGGCGGGGTAGGTTTCTGTGGCCGTGGAAGGGGAATGCGAAGGCGTTGAGCTTTTTGGGTTTGAAGATGCCAAGGACTTCCTAGAGTGAAAGGAAGATTTTGAAAGCAAGGGTGGTTTGTTTCGTGGGAAGTTTGCTTTCTGTCCTTAATTTTGTTTGCTTCAGTTTGGAGTGAGTTTGTAGCTATATATATATTTGTCTAAACCATTCTTGTATTCATTGGATTCTTGTATTCATTGGTTATTGTAGGTTTAGCTGGTCTCGCTACAAAATATGAGAAATTATTATTTTTTTATTAGCAACCCATCAGCAACGGTTTATAACCGTTACAAATGAATTTTAAATTATTTTTTTTTAAATTAACTAACAACTTTGCAACGGTTACAAACCGTTGGTAAAAATTTTAACAAATTACCAACGCTTAAAAAGTGTTTGTGAAATTTCTGTTTGCAACGCTTTTTAAGCGTTGGAAATTTCTGTTTGCAACGCTTTGAATTTCTATTTGCAACGCTTTTTAAGCGTCGGAAATTTCTGTTTGCAACGCTTTTTAAGTGTTGGAAATTTCTATTTAACGCTTAAAAAGCGTTGCAAATAGAAATTTCCAACACTTTACCGACGCCATATTTTTGCAACGCTTAAAAAGCGTTGCAAAAATTATTAGCAACGCTTTTTTGCCGTTGCAAATAGCCTGTTATGGTGTAGTGTAAATTGATAAGGTATATATATTGTACGCAATATGTATGATAAGAAGAAAAAAAAAAAGACATAAGAAAATGGAAAACCATTGGCTTTGTTAGGATGAAGGAAGTTATTGAATTGATTATGTTGGAATTGTGATGAAGTGCATCTAAATTCTGCACAACAGTACATAAATAAAAGTTAGATTGAAGAGAAGATGCTTTACAGTAGTAGAAAAAAAAAATTAATAGAGAACCATACATTTCAGACCAATTCACTTGATTTTTGTGGACCATGCAATTTATAGAGGTGGACAAAGCGTAACGTTATAATTAAAAGTGTAACCCCATATCAAATGAGTTACTATTACCATCAGTACAAATGAGTTTCATTATACTGAAGAATAATAACAACTTGAAGTGTTGGTTTTGGAAGGTGGAGTATTGTTTGTTGCAGGTACGCCAGTAAGCTTGGAAGTGGAAAAACCCCTATGTATTTAACTTTATGAGTCAATTTGGTAGCCGTGACTATTTGCTTTGTTTTTGGTAAAAGACAGTCCAATAAATTTAAGGATACTACCATAAAAATCCTCTCTTTGGAGGATGCATATTGGGGAAGAAATTGACAGTCCTAAAGGGCTAAAACCATAATCGGAACAACGTCCTACAGGATCGTCGATTAACAATGAGAATGATGGTAAAAAAAATTCAACTACTTAACATAGAATCTAAGTCTAAAGAACTGCAGTTTCTTCTTTTCATTACACACCAAATTGGCTTAAGGTTTATAATATAACACTATTGAAAATATGAGACAAAAAGAGAGCTAGATCGTGGTTTATAATACAACACATATGAAGTACTTATTGAATGATTAATGTACAGACAAACCCCATGATCAGGTCTGACCTTGTAGAAGCTTGCCTTGTCTTGAGGCAAGAGTGACTGCCTTTGCTTCAGTACTACTCATCACCAATTCTCTCTCCGCTCGACGACGATGTTGCCTCACATTTTTTGCTCTTTTTGGCGCCAACCTCTCATCTCTCTCTACAAATGCAAGCTTGAATCTCTCGGCCTTTGGCAATTCAGTAGGACTTGAAACAGGTAAAGGTACAACCCTCGAGACAAACCCCAAAACCGCCCATGTCTTGGGGGTCAATGTCCTTGACAAAAGGGGCATCCAATGCTATGTCAGCTATTGCTTTAGTAGGAACTTGGACTTGTACCCTTCTGAAGTTGAATGGTGATGGATTTGGATTCAGTACTATGTGGGGACTATCAGCTGCCAAGGCTCATGGAGGCAATTCCTATATACCCTCAAATACTTGAAACAATTGCAATTGCAAGACTAAGAAATTGGTCATACGGATCCCTTTACCGTATTGCACAAACTCACAAATTGGTGATTATAACTTTTAGGGTAATATACCAAGTCTAAGGATCCGAGAACCCCTGAAAAGGAAAAATCAAAGTACCCGAATACAATGGAATCCCATTACAACATATTCTATAAGTAATAAACCGTTAGATGAGAGCAAGAGATAGATAAGTAAGGAGGTTCAATTCGTGACATCAAGTGTTTGAGCGATGACACCGAAGTATTAGCCAAGAACTCATTTGACTGAAACTGAGTTGTTAATCTGCATATGAAGACCATCCATGACATGACTATTAACCAATTGTGCAAGATTTGGATTCTAGGGTGTATTGACGGAAAATCAACTGAAAATTTTAGATCCTAGTATGTTTTGACTACATTTAAGCTTGGTCGCAACATGTAAAAAGCTAAAGGTTAGTAAATACTCCTAGATAGCTAAACATAAAAAGATCATGGATATGGTGGTTTATCATGCACAAAGTTTAAAGTTACAAAGGGTATCTGCATATCAACCTGTGACACTCTAGGATGCATATCATGGAAATCAGAGATTGAAAATGTAGCAAGAAATCTGCATATTATTACCAAACTTCTGGGAACAAAAGAAAACCAACTTTGCATACCTGAGGCTTCAACCACAATCTGAGTTCCAACTTGTTTTGTACTTTAGCGCGATCATTTTCTACATCCGTTTGTTGTTCCATGATGGATATCATAGCTTTTTAATTGAAATGCCAAGCTAGGAAAAGTTGAATCGTGTTAGATAAACAAAAAGTCAAACAACTAGCTATACAAAATCACCAATTACCCACTCCTCTTCAAAAAATCAACAAAGAGTTAAACAAAGAAATAGAATAAAATAAGACGCAGACCAATGGATGGAAAAGGAGAAGAAACCATTCCTCTATTACAAAAATCACGATCCCATAAAATCAAAGAAAGTAACGGTAATCAAGATTTAATACCAAGGGTCTGGATTGAATCAAATAAACTATGGCACATGTACATTTATGGCAAGGTGCAAAAAACATTCGTCCATTCAGAATCATCAGATAGTGAATCTAATAGCCATCAAACCAAATGAAAACATTTAAGAGAAGTGAAGTGCGGTGTAAGTAAAAAAGATGACATAGACTGATAGACTCGCTAATAATAAGGTTAGGAACATCTAAAATATGACTGTATCTACTACTTAACAATTAAATTCAAACAGGGAACAAAAAACCTCGTCAACTGTGCTAATTGCCTGATTGAGAAGATATGCATAATTTACTTTCAAAATACGGTATGCATATAAACTTAGAAATTAAGGCCCGCAGCATACAAAAGCTCATCCATGAGAGATGGCAGCCAAAGTTTATAAAGCAATGCGAACATGCACGATAGACTATGCTTGTGGTTTTCATTGCTTCTTGCTCGTCACAATAGACAACAAACATGCATAGTAGATTATAGCTTGTAAAGAAATGAATATGTGCCAAAGTTTACAAAGGTATATGAACATGCATATTTATACTAATCCTGATGCTTAGACCCATGTCCAAGACGAACAATTTGGTAGTTCCACAGTAGCATTTGAATGTAAAGGTGGAATAAATAACAAAAGAAAGAACGAAAAGCATGGATACCACGTATCAATGAATGATCATATCAACACATAATCCGTCATTTACAACTCTAGCTAATTCTCTATATAAGTCAAGTTTGTTATCTCAGTATGATTTACTTTGGATTGTAGTTTAGAATATAAGGTACTACAGATGCTAGAAGATTTGTTGACCTGACCCTATTCCTTTTTCTCATGCCACAACATCCATATATACATAAAAAGAAACATAATTTAAATGGATTTGGGCTTATATAAGGATATGTACAGATAATTAACAACTTAAATATCACCACTCACAAACCCTAACTTACTCCTTCAACTGCATAGAGAGTAGAGGTCCCAGTACCCAACTAACAAATGAAGAGTTGCAATTAAAGAAACATGTGTAGCTATTTTTTTCAAGTAATTTAGGCATGTTCTATTATACCTTTTTGGTTCACTGTATGGAGCAGCTTACACCTTTGGCAAAACTTAACTACATCTCAATCAATAGCAATTTAGTGCTACTTTATACAAAGGTTTGGTTAGTTTAGTTGATCAATCCACACAAAGCTGTATCCAAAACTCATGGGGACATTTTGGTTTATAATTAGTAGTTGTATAGTTCTATTTCAAGTGTTATTCCCATCAAACAAAAAGTCACGTCAACTCACATGACAACAACTTTGAACGTTCCTTACAAAGTAAATAACATGGTGTATATATTTAGGCGCTTGATGTAAGTCAAATCAATTTTGCTAAGGATAAATTTAAGTTCAGAAGACTGAAGACATTGTCAGGGGATAGAACCATAAAGTTTGATCTATATTAAGAGACCCAAGAAAGAACCGAAAAGATTGGAGAAAAGAAAATTTTATGGGAGAGGAAGCTCTCGGGGTGTGGGGAAAGGGGATAGGGAGCGAATGCGTTTCTTTCATAATTCTCACAATTAATGACTATTTTCTCTCAATGGCGAGTGAATGGCCAGACCCTTGATTTATCCGAAAGGTTTATTGGAAAAGAGAAAGATTATTGGAACCGAATTAATTGCTTAATTACGTCATTAAGTTTTTTTTTTCTTTCCCACACGTGTCTTGAGTCTTAACCCTGGATCTCTACCGCGAGTCAGGAAATTGAATCCCAGCCGCGAGTCAGGAAATTGTTGGTATGAAAGAAACATATGATGCCATGAAATCAGTGTGATATAAAATTATACATATTCTAGAAATCATTATACCACAACACCTTCTTTTACATATGAATTAATTGTGGAGGTTTTATATCTGGTATAATGTATGAACACCAAATTTCTGGAATGTCTCGTTTAACTACATATTTCTAGATTAAATATGTAGTTGGTTATATTTCTGGAATCCCTAATCTGTATGAACACCATGTGAATACGTGCAATAAAGTCGTTGTGGTTACCTTAGAATCCAGAAACAAAAATTCCATGCCAAGAAGCTGCTTTGAATTTCTCAAATTGTTTGATTTCCACAGTCTTGTCAAAGGACCCCTTGCCTTCCAGTTGTTGGAGCCTCTGCATAGCTTATCAAGGTATTGGTAAGGTTGCATTGCCAATGTAGGAGTAGCTGCTGGGCGACAGATGAAGTACTAAAGTGAGGACGACCGGCACAAACAGAAACGTGCTATTAACAACTGGATTGTTGCATCTCAATGATATTATCTATTCGGCCTAAACTATAATTCATTGTCCTAATTCAGCAGGAACAGAAATTTGACTATTAATAGCTATTCGGCGTAAACTATAATTTTTTGGTTCTATGTAGCAAACTAAATTTGCTTTCATAAGTGAATTATAGGTTGTAGAAATGAACAAACAGTTAAATTGAAAGTTACCTTGAATAAGTGAGCTCTAAGACAAAGAGGAAGATGGAGGGAGATAGATTGCTGGAGAGAAAGTGCACCGAAAATGGGGCTTCAACTGGGAATGGCAGCCATAAATGATGCGCATTAAGAGAGAAGTTATGAGAGATGAATCAACCACTAATTTATCAAATTTATTCGTATAATTTTTGGGAGGTTACCACAACAATTCATAAAACCAAAAAAACATATTAATTAGATGACTGAATAGTAAAAAAGAGGGCAATAAGAGGTTTGAATACCTGGTGATGAAGAAGAGGTTGAATTTTCCTGAAAAATCAGACCAAGAAAACCCACTTTGAACAATTCTCCAAACCAAAGAAAATCATTGAAATATTATTGATAACTGTAATTCATGATTAAATTTTTTATGATAACCTTATTGATAATTCATGAATTATTGATAGCCTTATTGATAATTTTTATTGATAAGAAATATTATTGATAGCCTTAATTACAAATTACAATTTCAACAGTAGACACTGTCTTCAAAAAAGCGCACACAAAGTAATGATTACTCTCCAGATACATTCTTTTTTGCTAGACATTTACTACCCACCCTCTTCCATGATTCCATCGGACTTGATATATATAAGTCGGGGATAATACAAATCTCTAAGTACACACAACCTTTTTTTTTTTTTGTTCGACTCTTTCTATCCCTCTTCCATATGACTTGTTCCGTAGATCAATCATACCCAAAGAGTTTACACTAAGGAAACAGAATTTGATTTCACCTAACATAGAATTAAGTTGCTTTTATTCGTCAGGTAAATTCCTCTCGCTGTTCAAATGCTCACGGTCCCCCACACACACACACAAATTCCTCTTTGTTCAAATGCTCACGGTCCCCTACACACACACACTCACACACGAAAGCAGAAGCTAATATTTCCATTCATGTGATTTCTCCCAATGTTTGACCTCACCAATGCCAATAATACCATTTGGAAATCACTCCACTTGCCAATAACACCATTTGGAAATCACTCACTGAAGTTCATAATTATGAAAGAGTACACCAACCTTTCTTGAGCTTGAGTAAGCCAACAAACTCTACCAAACATTGGTAGACAATGGCTCCTCCAATCTAAGTTTTCATTTAGACAAAAATACTTGGTAGACAATGGCAGAAACAGTCCCAACCAACTATAATTTCAAAACCATCACATACTATTAAGATTTAACTAATTCAATGGTATGTTTGATACATGGAATACTATAACAAAATTTAGAGTTAATCTAAGAGGCGATGGGAGAAGAGGAGTCCAATCATAGAGAATCTTACCCTATGGATTTGTCCAGATCAACCCCCTCCCCATCTTACAAATTGACCCGAGGAAGAAGAAAATCCGTCATAAAACTTCCACCAATTTTTATTTTTATTTTTTCTGAAATTCTCCATTAGATTTGATTACTTTGAAGAGAAATCAAACATACACCTAAAGGAAAGTAAACAGCTTAAGAGACTTACCTCGAGAGAAGAAGCATCTTTGGTTTTTCTTCTGCTTGACAAAATTACGAATATCCTTGGTGATTGAATCCACTTCATCCGCAGAGTAAGCTAAGAATGCAAACAATGTGATAAGTCAAAAATAAAAAACAATGGAAGTTTGATAATTCAATAAATAAGAAGAAGAAGACAAATTTACGTGTTAGCGTTTAAGTAGCCATATTCTAAGATGACGAAAATCATATATTTTCGAAGACCTAATAGTGAATAACATATCGGCCCTCAGTGGAACAATTGACAAAAAGAACTTTAGACCAATAGCATTAGTAAACAACTGGCTGATTCCACTCCCAATGTAGCAGCCTTGTAAGATCATCTCAATCCGGGCAAGTGATGGTTCTGAAAAAGAATGTTCTGGTTCTCGTCCGGCTGTGGGCACTCCGCCGATGCGATATCAGCAGGTTCAATTCCGGACTTGGATGTGCTCACTCATCGTGCTACGATTCTTAAATCAGTGTAGATCTTTGTGCGTCTCACTTCTGAAAGATAGGTGGTGCAGCAAGGGGCAATCGATATGATATACCCACGTAAAATCGGTTAAAGGTGGTGAATGAAGAAAGAGATGGAGGTTCCATATCTATTGTAAAGTTATCTAATCCAGTTACTGAATCTTCTTCCATCAAGTAGTGAGACAGAAAAGGAAAGACTTTCTGCTCCTAGGACAATGCCAAATGAATAGACCCAAGAAGAGAAAGTTCACTCATTTGATCGGCGGTAATTGGTTCTGGCCCAGTCCCTCTTGCTTGGAGGTGTTTTCAACCAATCTACCCTTGTTTATTATATGATGTATTCGAACGAATCAGTGGAGGGGTCCCATCCGTTTTGTATGGAGAAGCAAGACTTCATTTAAGCAACGTCAATAAATGCTCCACGAAAGCTTTGTCAGATCTATCAAAGGGAGAAAAACCTCATCTGTGAACTCTTTTAAATCTTTTCTTCTGGCCAGATAATTCTCAAATCGTTAAAAATGTGAATATGGAATAATAATAATAATAATTTGCTAAATAATATGATTGAATTTGCAAACACACAAACACACAAAAGAACAATAAAAAAAAAACGGAATAAGATGATTAAGCAAGATGATTTCGAAGAGATATGGAGAAGGTACCTGGTTCGGTGCACGAAAATGAAGAGTTGAGAATTGAGAACACCCACGGATAAGAGGTGGACGAAGAGAGAACGAAGGAAAACCATAATGTTTTCGCTGTTTTGAAAAACCTTTGGGTTTTTTTTTCTTTTTTCTTAAGTGAGAACCAAGAGACGATGAGTTTTCACAATTAACCTCTCTAATTAATTCCTAATCCAACGCGGGCAACATGGCAACCCTTGATTTATACCCCTAAACTCAATCCCAGCCGAGTCGAAAACAACTTTGTTTTGTTAGGTTGATAATAATCTATGAAAATCAACCGCCTATATTTGGTACGTTCCAATGTGTTATAAATGATAAAATTATCTATGTTTTGTGTAGATATAATCTATTTTCATTGAATAAATTTAAAGCCTCTATATATCAGGGGACGAGGGATGTTGCTTAGGAGTTAGGAAATAGGTCCAAGACCTCAGAATGAATCACGTCGATATCTAAAGTTTTATGACCTCTACATCATACAAAAGAGACACCTACACGAAGACTTGTTTTCGCTTTGGACCGTCCACCTAAGTTGCCACGCGTTTTGTGTCCACCTGGCCCGAAATCCATCATTACCAAATTGTGAAGGTTAATCGTCCTAATCGAGCAAGGAGCAAGAAGTCAAGAACCCACCATAGAGAAATTTGACTGAAAAGCTATAGCCACCGTGGCCGAAGAATGTTTAAAATAATTGCACGAGTGCGCACAAAATGCAAACTCCATAGATATCGTTGAGTTTCAAACCCGCACTAGTGACCCACAAGCTCATGTGCAAGGTTGACATATTCAACTATCCATACAAATTCAATAATTTATTACACCTCAATTTATAAAAGAAACCTATCACTAGATGGTTCTCAATTTGTTGAGGCGCTCTGTCTCCAGGTTAAGCCTTTTTATTATATAACTTTCGTTTCTTAGGAGCAATGCAGGTGTAACGCCCGTATTTAAAATACGTATTTAGTTATTAATTTATTAATTTAATTATTATTTAAAATTAGTTGGATTGGACTCAGGACATGTGGGTCTGATTTCTGAGCCCGAGTCTGTGTTGGGCTTGGGTTTCAAACCCAAGTATATAATCACATTGTTCTAGAGAATAGGGTTTTTAGAGAATAAAAAAATAATAAAAATGGAGGTAGAGCTAGAAGCTTGTTTGCTCGAGCGTTGGAGCCGACGCCTCAGACCAGAGAAATTCGTCGAGTTGAGTTTTATTATAGGTGAGTAGCTATTTTTGCTATTTCACCGAAGTTATAGTTTTCGTGTATCGGTGTATAGGTTTCTGTTTTTATACTGCTCATTATCTGGTTTTATTCGGCGTCGTGTTCGTCGTGTTGTTAAAACTTTAGTGAAATATCGGAATTGTAATTGAACTGTCGAAGGAACTGGTTGGGCCCGTTAATGGCGGCTAAAGCCCCAAAGAAAAGAATCCTCCTCTGTATGCGTACTGTGATACTGTGGGGGCGTTATGATTTTATTTGAACTATTAGTTTGTGTTATCTTTGTTGATTTGAGTTTGGAATGAGGGCTGTCGATTTGGTGTTGGAGAGTTGGGTAGGCTGTTGAAGCTTGGAGAAAGCTTGAACAGTTGTTAATGGTGGCTTGCCCAAACACTGCAGTAATATAGTTTGAACTATTTTTGGTCGATTTTGGTGGTTGAACTCTTGTGCCATGACTTTGTATTTCTTGGTTTGATGTTGGATTGGGTGGGGGCTGTCGAGTGGAGCTTGAAGAACCATTAATGGTGGCCGAAATTTATGTCCAGATCTAGTTTTGGGGAAGTTTAGATTTAAGGAATTGAGGTTTATGCCTTAATTAAAGTTATAGGGTTTTTGTTTGTGAGTCAAACCGATGTGATGAAGTTGGAGGAGGAGGAGAGCTTGTGGTGGCCGAAATTTGGGCTGGTGGTGGAGGCTGTTGGAGAAGATGAACAGTAATTTTGGGTTGGGCTTGGGCCTTAGCAAGTTTAAATTGGTTGGGCCAAAACTTTATATTTATATTGGGCCGGTTCTATTTCTTGCTGGGCCGAAATCTAATTTAAGTGGTTGGGCCTTAGCTAGTTTAGAGTGTTTTGTTTGGGCCCTTTTCTATTTGTTTTGTTGGGTCAGTTTCATTTGTTTTGATTGGGCCGGTTTCAGTTCAAATTTTCGGGCCGAACTCAGTTGTGTTTTGGGCCAGTTCAGTCTAAAGTTTTTGGGCCAGTTTCTAATATTTCTTGGGGCCTGTCCATAGGACTTAAAATAGAACTATTTGGGTTTTTCAACATTTAGACTTTCGGGTTCTAAGGTTTGGGCTTGGCCAGTTGGGTCCGAACCATTACCTTAGTCATGAGCCAATGAGCCATGCACATTGACCTTAGCCATGAACCATGGCTATGACCCTGAACCTGTCGAACCTGGAAATGACAGTTTGACTTTGACAATGATGTGTTGACTTTGACCTTTGACCATTGACCGTTAACTTTGATCGTTGACCATTGACCTTTGACTTTGACTTTTTCTAGATTTTCACATATTTGATTATATGGACAAATATAGTAATAAAATATTGTCGAAAATTGTATAACCTGGTTTGTCATTATCTAATTAAGATTTGACGTGAGTAATACGTAAGGCATATAAATATTTGGCACGTAATTGGAGGGGAATTCTGATAATAAGAATTTGATATATATATTTTTATGAGCATTAAATTATATACGGACTTAGATTCATGGACTTTGATTATGGACTGTTGACTGTTTAATTGTGTTACGTTTTTATATATTAAATTGTATGGACAAATCAAATGCTAAAATACTGTGGAAGCTTGTATAAATTTGGTTGTCAGTATCTAGGAAAGATTTGACGTTGATGTTGGGTATTTTTGACACGTGACGATATTGAAATGTTATGAGACATTATATTCCTAAAACGCTATAATAAAAATATTATGCGATACGTTTGGAGCAATTGTGACATAGTATAATATGTTGGGATATATATATTAAATGCAATAGTTTTGGAGAAATAAATGTATAAACACTCCATCATTTTATCTGTGAAATGCTACTAGGAGGTAGTAGAATATTTGTGGATATTTTCCACGGGAGTGTGGCGAAGTGCAATAATATATTGGCACGTGAAAGAATGAAAGTGGTTATGAGATATAATTGAGATATTTCTAAATATTGTGGCTTAGTGCAATAAGGTAATTGACCTGCACGTGATATAGTGGAATGATTATGAGTCATAAATGTATGACACTTGAATAAACTACGAATCTTAAAAATCCTAGAACCTAGCTACCACAACTCATGTGATTTGCCCTGTGTGGGTGTGTGCAATTTGATTGGCCCTTCTGGCGTTTCAGTGAATCTGAATAGCCCTTCTAGCGTAAGTAATGTGATTGGCCCTTCTGGCGTTTCAGTAAAGCTGAATGGCCCTTCTGGCATAACCGAATGGTGGCTTGATTATTCCGTTCACAAAATAGAACGAGATCTTGGCGATATTTTATGCCGAATAGTGGGCGATTTTTACATATATGGCTTTCGTGTGAGGGTTACCTGGTGTGCGGCATCCCGCTCAGGGTAGTTACGCACGGAGTGGTTCATTATGTAAGGGGAGGCCTGTGGATGTACATGTTCGGCGTTGGGAAGCGATTATGGTAGCCAGGGAAACTAGGTAAGACATAGATACGACGTGATTTTAGAGACACGCAAAGAAAGCCTTAATTAATATAATTATGGTAATATGTTGGGTAATGATATATCTTTAGCTAGATGATTGTATTTGGTTTTGCAGAAGGGTGGGTCAAACTAATTACTTGGGCAGAGACGACCCACTCTGTAATTGAGCATGAAATGCGGTACGTATAATATGCTTGGTTGGTTATTTGTTTAGTTAGAACCTAAGGAGCCTCGATGGAGGAACTACATGTCTTATTTATTATGCGAATAGTTTGTTGTGTGGTTAGTGGAAAGTTAAGGTGCCTCAGTGGAGGAACTACTTGCCTTAATTATTGTACTTAAGGATGTTGTATTAGTCGTTGAAAGTTAAGGCGCCTCGGTGGAGGAACTAACTGCCTTATTTATTGTATAAATATATGTATAAGTATAATTTGTATTTTAGGGCTACTCACACCAGCATTGTTTATAATGCTGACCCGATTTGCATGTTTGCTTATCGGGTGTGTTCATTAAATGAACATAGTTGATAAGTCTTGACAGGTTTAGTATTGAAGAAGATTGGTTGCTGCTTGTGGTTTGCGTTAGCGTTGCATTTCAGGATATGTTTTGTTTTTCCTTGAGGTGATATAGATTTTCAATCTAGACAATGTTTTTGTATTTATTTTCATTTGTAAATTTAATTAAAGAGTTATTGAAAAGAGATTTGTAACCTAATCTTATTTGTGAATTTTTGTAATGAAGAGGACTTTTGTTTAAGTTAAAATTTTATTGGTTTTTAATTATCCGCATATTTAAATTGTTTATGGGTTTTTGGAAGTGGAGAGTGCGTCGCACCTCGGAGATTGAAGAGTTGGGAACAAATAATGTTTTTCTGAATTCTGTCAAAATTCGGGGTGTGACAGCAGGAAGGGGAGATTGTCATTAGTGTCAATTTTATAACACTTTTGAACTCGAAAGGAAGCACACAAAGGAATTTTGTCACTTTTGAGCTAGCAAGGAACAGAGCTATTACCAAACGAGCTCTCTTACTGCTTCAATCGTACGCAACCACCATTAGTGTCACTCTGAGTCTCTGAGTACAATTTTTCTTTTTACAAATTCTGGATAGGGCCTTCTTCTGATGGTTTTGTGGCATTCGAGGAAACAAATTCAATCTTCCATGTATACCTGAGTAAGTATGCAGTATTGCAATTGCCATCAACATCGTTTTTGAGCCTCTAATCAGCATCCACACATTTGTACACATTGTTTACTACTCCTATAAGTGCACTACTTTTCTTAAATGAAATGAACTTACGAAATACAGTTATACAGGTTGTAAAGGTTGTTTTTGGTAAACCTTACCAATATAGGCAGTTTGTGGATTAAATTGATTGAGTTCGTATGGATGAGCTGCCTACGTATCAAGCTCAGCTCTCTCTCAGGGGAACTTAAATGAGGTCAAACGTAGTTCCTGAAGGATGCGAATAAAGAAAACAATGAAGTGACAAGGACAGCAGTAACAGGGAACAACCAATCAAGGTGCGGATTAGGCTGTCCTTAAGGAAAGATTTCGCCCCTTCTAGTGGTGCAGAAAGGTAGCAGTGGCGTCTTCCTCACAGGATACAATAGTTTAGCAAACTGACTTGCACTCGAATAGGCTGCTCTCTAGAATGACAGTATAACTCTCTTTGACGGCTATAGTAAGAAGAGGAAGAGAAGAGGCTAAGTTTAGGCAATTGGTCAAGCCACTACCCACACACAATAAGCCCAAGCCCAAGCCCGACACGACGCGACTCGGGGCGGGCGGGCGCGTGCGTGTGTGGCTTTAGGTGAGTCCTCCCTCCTAACACAAAAACATTTGTACCCTAAGGGCACGCCCTTATGGCAGAGGAATTCCTCATATACTTCACTTGCTAGTGGTGGATAACCAATGTGGGACAATCTTCTATACACTAAAGTGGAGAGAACACTCTTTGTTCATCTCCTCCACTTTGCATACATACTCTTAGCCATTTGAAATACAAGAGATTCCAACAAACCCCCACTATTTCAAAATACTAATAGTCCCCCACTATTTTGGAATAGGATATTACAAAAGAAATAGGTTAACGAAATGCCAGAGAGAATCGAAAAAGTAATGCCTAAAATACTGGTGCTTTACGGGCTTGAACCAGTCATAGGGTAACATGTCTTATAATACGTGAAAGTGGTGGATTAAAAAATCTTTGAACCAACATTCCCTTATAGTAAAATAGATCACATGCACCCACACTACTCTTTCATTATATGTCAGTTCTGCGGTGTTGGGCTTTTTGGCCTTGCGCTACCTGTGTTTCATGAATGCTCTAGGATACAAGCCTAAATATTCATAAGAACCGACCTAGTTCTACATTCATATAGGTGGATATCCATCAAGTGTACATTGCAGTTAAAATACACTATCTCATTATAAAATGGACTATGGATACCAATAAGAGTAAAATAACTCATCCTTACTCATTGCAATTCAAGTTATACAACGTATACAAAAATACTATCTCGTCATAGGGTGGGACGTCTAAAAAAAGACGATAGTATACCAGAGCGACTAGGTGACTTGTTTTTCCTTTGAACCTACTTCATGGGATCTCCAATCACATAAGGTGGGGTTGCCGTCAGTGTCGCCCTCTATCTTAGGCAAAAGTCTCATCCCCCTTGATGTTTCAACCACTTGCCTCCTGCTAAGTGGTTTGGTCAGAGGATCAGCCAAATTTAACTCTAACCTCACATAATCTAGAGCCACAACTCCAAATTCTAGCAGCTGCTTTATAGACTGTAATCTTAGACGTATATGTCTGCTTATACAATTTGCTCTTTGCCTTTACTATTGCGGCCTGACAGTTACAATGCATAGGTACAGCTGGCGGCAGTTTTGTACCAATAGGAAGATTTGCCAAGAGGTTTCTAAGCCATTCAGCCTCAGCACTTGTTTTATCTAAAGCAATAAGCTCGGACTCCATGGTTAAACGAGCTATCAAGGTTTGCTTAGAAGATTTCCAAACGACTGCACCTCCACCCTTGAATATATAACCACTAGTGGACTTGATATCATGAGAATCAAATATCTAGTTTGCATCACAATAACCCTCTATCAAAGGTGGAGTTTGTCTAAAACGTATGTTATAATTCATTGTTCCTCTCAAGTACTTGGCTAGTCTATCTAACGCACTCTAATGTTCCTTGCTAGGACAATGAGTGCATCTATTTAACCTGCTAACTGCATAAGCAATGTCAGGTCTAGTGCAATTCATCAAGTAAATGAGACTACCAATAATTTGGGCATATTTAGACTGAAGGACACTATGCTGATTATTTTTCTTAAGTTCATTATTTGCCTCATAAGGTGTCGACACAGGCTTACTATCATCATAGTTAAACTTCTTCAAAAACTTCTCAACATAATGCTCTTGTGAAAGCGTATATCCATCACTGTTTATGATGATTTTGATTCCAAGAATCACATCAGCTTCTCCCAAATCCTTCATTTCAAATTGGGAGGATAAGAACATCTTGGTGTTTCTCACAATATCAATGCTAGGACTCATGATTAACATGTCATCTACATATAGACAGATAATCACATATGTATTCACTTCAAAAAATCTAAAGTAAATACAATTATCAGCATTATTTATTTGATATCCATTGGACATCATGACACTGTCAAACTTTGCATGCTATTGTTTTGGCGCTTGTTTCAACCCATATAAAGACTTAACTAATTTGCATACCTTTTGCTCATTCCCTGGTACTATAGTACCCTCAGGCTGCATCTATATTTCTTTATCAAGATCAACATTCAAAAATACAGTTTTTACATCCATTTGATGAATAAATAAATTATGAATAGCAGCTAGAGCCATTAGAACTCTTATAGAAGAAATCCTAGTTACAGGAGCATAAGTATCAAAATAGTCAATGCCTTTTTTCTGGGAGAATCCCTTGATTACTAGTCTAGCCTTGTATTTATCAATGGAACCATCTAGTTTCAGTTTCTTTTTGAAGATCCACTTGTAACATATAGGTTTCGTCCCAAGAGGTAGATCAACTATCTCCCATGTGTGATTAGATATAATCGAATATAGTTCTGAGTTTATAACATCTTTCCATAAAGGTGCATCTCTAGAACTGATTGCCTCATTATACGTCACAGGATCATCATCAACGAGAAACGTGTAAAAGTCATCACTAAAATTGGTGGATTTTCTCTCTTTTACTCTTCCGAATTTCTTGTTCAGAAATATCGGGATCTGTTGATTGTTGTTCACTAGGAGCAACCAACCTCTCAATGCCAATTTTCAAAGGAAACATATTCTCAAACAAATCAACATTTTTACTCTATATAATAATGTTAGCATCGATAAGGTTATTATCAGATTTTACTACTAAAAATCTATATGCAGCACTATTATGAGCATAACCAATGAACATACAATCAACAGTTCTAGGTCCCAATTTTTTCTTTTTAGGTTCGGTCACGAGAACCTTTGCAAGACACCCCCACATTTTGAAGTATTTCAGGTTAGGTACATGACCTTTCCATAATTCATATGGTGTCTTATTCCTTATTTTCTTATTGAGTATCCTATTTTGTATATGGCAAGCAGATAAGATTGCTTCCCCCTACAAGTTTAGGGAAACTCCAGAACTTACAAGCATAGCATTCATTATCTCTTTTAATGTTTTATTTTTCCGTTCTGCTATTTCATTAGACTCAGGAGAGTATGGTGGAGTAGTCTCATGAATAAAGTCATTATTGTCAAAAAAAAGTCCTGGAAGGGGTGGGGTTAGACTCATATTCCCCACTCCTATCAAACCGAAGTCTTTTAATCTTATAGTTAAGCTGGTTTTCAACTTCAGCTTTGTACTTGAGAAACATCTCACCTATCTCATGCTTGTTTCTAAGTAAATATACCATGGTGTACTTAGAGAAGTCATCTATGAATGTAATATAATAAAACTTCCCCTCTCTAGACATGGTATTTCTGAATTCACCAAAATCCGTATGAATACGGGTTAGTAATCCAATTTTATCTCTAGAAACAGTTCTGCAAGATTTCTTTGTGGCTTTAGTCTCAGCACATATCTCACATTTATCATTAGAAAAATTAGAAATATTCGACAATAAACCACATGCTTTCATCAGTTTCATATACTGAAAATTCACATGTCCTAGTCTACCGTGCCATATATTAAAAGAGTCAAGCAAGTAAGCAGAAGCAGATTCATTCTCATTAATAATAATGTTGTTAAGTACATTTAACATAAAAAGACCACTGTTATTACAATAACCTTTCCCAACAAAACTTTCATTCTTACTCAGAACGAACTTGTCACTTTCAAAAGTCACTTTGACGCCAGCTTTTCCTAGTAATGACACAGAAATCAGATTCTGACGAATCTCAGGAACATTACTAAGTGAAAGCGTTTTTCCTGAAGTTAACTTTAGAAGAATCTTGCATGTTCCCTCAACAGGAACAGACCTTGAGTCACCCATATAGACCTTTTCATCTTTCATTAGTATGTAGTCTGAGAAGGCTTCAAACATCACCACAGACGTGGCGGGTGGCACCAGAATCTAGTACCCAGTTCTTCTTCCCAGTGGCCATGAACACTTGTGACACTACAACAGCAATTATATCATCTCCCTCAACTAAATTAGCATTGGGATGATCATCAGTGTCCTTCTTGTGCCTGCACTAAAAAACCCTATGTCCCGGTTTACCACAAACATAACAATTACCATTGCCAGTACCACTCCTTTTAAAAGAAGTGCCTTTGACCTTGAAATTCTTATTTTTGTTGTATTTCTGTTTTTAGAGTGTTTGTTGGATTTGCTGGGATTACCTTCAATGATATTGGCTTTTGAATATAATTCCTTAGACAACACCTCATCTCGAGTCTTGTTCTTTCCCTATATGTGAATGTGAATGATCACATCCTCAAGAGTCATCTGTTTGCGTTTATGCTTCATACTATTCTTATAGTATTTCCAAGACTCGAGGAGTTTCTCAATCAAACATCTAGCAACAAAGGTCTCGGGTAAATCAATACCCTCAGTTTTCAAATCATTAACTAGCACATGAAAATCATGGATTTAAGACGTTACATCTCTATCCTCTCTCATCTGGAACTTTAGAAAAGTCCCCACAACATATTTTTGAGTACTAGCATCCTCTATTATGTATTTTTTGTTCAATCTTTAACACATTGGGTAAGTTGCAAGCATTCAGTACAACATCCCTCATATTCGAAGTAACCTCCATGACTCCTGAATTGGTTTCTTTGTTCGGCGTGTCTGTTGGTGTAGACATCTCGATTCTTTCCTTAAGATTGAAGTATGTGAATAAAGAAAACAATGAAGTGACAATGACAGCAGTCGGTTTCTTGCTGCTAAAGCAAAAACAAGTTTAGGAAATTGGTCAAGCCACTACCCACACACTGTAAGCCAGTCCCGAACCCGAGCCGGCTCGGAGCGGGCGGGTGTGGTTTTGGGTGAGTCCTCCCTCCTAACACAAAATCATTTGTACCCTAAGGGCACGCCCTTATGGTAGAGGAATTCCTCATATACTCCACTTGCTAGTGGTGGATAACCAATGTGGGACTATCTTCTATGCACTAAAGTGGAGAAAACACTCTTTGTTCATCTCCTCCATTTGCATAGTCATTCGAAATACAAAAGATTCCAACAGTTCCTCATCCTCTTTATATAGGCAAGATGCCCGCGCCTCCCGCTCTCCCGTGTAAGTATTGCCAAAGTATACATTCTGTTTCTCTTTTAGTAATGCACTTAATCAAATATATACTAATGAACTTCACCTAATTAAGAGCCTTGGTTGTTACAAGTATACCTTCTAAATTAAGCACACATATCTGGTTAATTAAGCACACATATCTCCATGAAACTATGAACTTCCTACAGTACAACAACTGATCGAGTGTCCAAACCTGGTCTTCCTTGTTGTCCAAACCTGAACTAGGAATTATGAATGACCTAACACTGGTCTCTAGTTTTTTTTTTGTGAGAGTAGACTCTAGTATTTAGCTTACAAAAAAATTTAATTTGTTTATAACCTTTTCCAAGTATGTGGAATGAAGGAACATATATGAAAGAAGTAATCTGAACAATCTTTCGTGAGAAGCATCTGTTTTGATTTTTTACAATGCTATTTTCTATTGTTGAGGAACCTTCTTCCTTAAGTTGTATGTCACATTGTTGTGTACTACTAAGTAGGGAAGGTGGCCAAGAAACTTCTCATTTTGTTATTTCGACTTCCGAGCGGGGCAGAGGCCTCAAATACGGGGCCACTCTCTAATGGCATATTGGTCATAAGCAAGGTTCAAAACCAATAATAACAAGTAGCATCTTGAGCTATCTAGACTCTAGACAAAGAATGAGGAAAATAATTTTATTTTCCCATTTATATAGCAAAAGAAATCCTCTTTTATTACTTACACATCGCTTTCAGTTGGGATGAGGCGATAATTAATATATCCAGTGCAGTGTTATACTACTATAACAACCTCTTTCAAGCCTTGGTCATGCCTAATATATATTCAACATCAATAATTGTCACCTATGCTGATTTCTTTTGCTCTAGACGTCTGCTTCCCCGCAAGATGATCTCCGACATTGCATTCCGTGATAGCTTAGATATTACGCTTTTTCGTGGTCCTTGGTTTTGTACTCATTGTTGCAAGGAGTTACAAACACATCTAGTTGAACGTTCCCATCGTGAATTGTGCGGTTTGCTTACCTTAGTATGTCCATTAATTCTTATCAGCTTCTTTACATATCTGACATGATACTTATGTTGTATGCAGATAAAAGAAAACAATAGAAGACAAGGACAGAATAACAGGTAATAACCAAGGCGCGGATTAGGCTGTCCTTAAGGAAAGATTTCGCCCCTTCCAATGGTGCAGAAAGGCAACAAGCATGCGTCTTCCTCACAGGATTCAATGGTTAACAGCAGTCTAACTTTGCACTAGAATAGACTACCCTCTAGAACAGCAATATAACTCTCTCTGGCGGCTGACAGGAAGAAGAGAAGAAGATTGAAGCAATAAAGACTTATCTGTTTCGTGTAGGTTAGAGAAGGGTGTAGCACGACTTCAACAACTTCTGTTTTGCTGGTTCTATAGTGGCAAAGATGCACGACTTCCCTCGGCTTGATATCGAGGCAAGAGCAAAGACACAAGTTCTATCTCTCTGCGTCCTCTCTCTCTCTCTGTAATTGATCCCCTCTATAGACACAGCAGTGTTTATATAGAGGTGATCCGGTTACCAGATGGGAGAAGGAAACCTCACAAAGTCGGTTTCACAAAACCAACTTGGAGTAGAACTCTAGCAAACCGAAACTTGCTGCAACACTAAAAAACCAGTTTAGGGAATAGGTAAACCACTACCCACTAGACAACCAGCCCAAGCCCAAGCCCACGTCACGACACGACTCGGCTCGGTTCGGTTGCGGGGCGGGCGGGCGCGCGCGTGTGTGGCTTTGGGTGAGTCCTCCCTCCTAACACAAAAGCATTTGTACCCTAAGGGCACGCCCTTATGCTAGAGGTTCACCTCAAATACCTCACTACCTAGTGGTGGTTCACCAATGTGGGACTAAACAACACACAAGTATTTGAAATACACATGAAGATTCCAACAACTTAGAGCTTGAAATTGGAAATAGATTGGTAGACTTCCATCTAATAAGGTTCCTAACACCCTCTGAGTCAATTGTTGGAATCACCACTAGGAAGTAACATTCCGAAGCAAAATGGGGAATCTAACCGAACCACCACTCACCCTTGGGCCGACCCTCCCCGGTGTAGATGTTTTTCCCCATAGGATATAACATAGATTCGATCAAAATAATAACTACATATGAAGTTATGTAGTTATGTGAATTTGCAACATCGAAAAAGTGGGTTGGTGCAAGGTCTTTAAAAGGGCATCCGTGAGCATAGTAAAAGACTGAAAGATAACTTGGTTTGGTAGTCCGTAGAGGTATGAATCACATTGAGAGAATGTACAGGTCGAAAAACATATGAATGTGATGAATCCCGAAGTTACTTGAGAGACTATGATGATGCAAAACAAAGTTGTTTAGGAACATGATGTGTGTTTCTAACTTTCTATAACACATTGCGGATGGTGTTCAAATCCTCGCTTTAGATTTACATTTATGTTTTACAGGTCCAATGAGGTTAATTCAGGCCGCCGTGCCTCACATGGCGACTAGGAGAAAGGGAAAGATAGTAAATATTGGAAGTGTTAGCTTTGGCTCCTGGACCACGGGCGGGTGCTTACTCTGCTTCCAAAGTCGCTCTTCATGCCTTAATCGACAAACTTAAGGTTTCAATGCTTTCTCCCTTGTTTATTCTTTACCTCAAAAGATTTTAAATATATCTCATGTGGTTGTATTTATTAACTTCTCTCAGCAGTATCTTCATACTTATTTTCCCTCAATTCATAACAGTCCTCTCATCCTCCTCGACTAATTGGTCCATGTAAGGTCCCACCAATTCTGTTTGCAGATATAGGATCTTATCTTTTGAGATGTTCTCAAGATTATGAACTTTGTCTAGTCTATAGTTTATCTTTGTAGTCCAAAAATCTTTTCTATTCTTGAATTTTTAGATCGATATAGGTTGCACAAACATATGTTTGCAGATTGAACCTTGAACTTTTGGAATCGATGTAATTAGTGTGGTTCTCGGGGCAGTAAAACAAATTTAGCTACTACTTCCGCGAGCTAGATACAAGCGGATGCCTGAGTGGAGGCTTTATAAACCATTTAATGATGTCATTCATTCAAGAGCCACCCTGTCACACAATAATGTGAATGCTACCACAATTGAAGAGTTCGCTAAAAGACAGTTGACGCTGCTCAAAAAAAATCCATCGGCATGGTTCACGATGGTCAAGATTCCACAGTTTCGCTATCCCCAGATCACCTGCCACTTTCTATAAGAGATTTTATCCTTAGCAAGGCTATGAAATGTTAAAGCCTCCCTCGGTTTGTCGCCTAAAGCGAAGGTTAAGCTTTATAGTTTCTAAATGGTCGTTTAATTACAAAATAAGTTCATGCGTTTTATTTAGTACTTGATTTTATTTCTTTTATGTATTAGAACATCCTAAGAAGTGTTATATACTTGTATCTATGGTTTTTGGGAAAGTGCAAGTAGTTAATTTCTTTGGTAGCATCTTGAAAGTTTACCAGTGGAAACTTGATTGGCTATCAGTGTGTAGTGCAATTTTAAATAGATTGTTTGGTATGCATATTTTGTACCTACCATAAAATGCAAAAGGAAGAAAATTGGTTCATAAATCACAATCAGATTATTGAATTAACATAAGCCGACAAGTTGAATTGTGTATTCATCTTATATGCATATTTTGAGTTATGAATGGATGATCACCGATTGTTCATTTGGATATCTGCATTGGATCTATCTTTCAACTTTCAACTTTCACTTTCGCATGGACAACCACACCGTCACACCCCAAATTTTTGTTTTGAAAAGATAACACACAGAACTTACTTTTTATGTTTTACAAAAATACTCAATCTCATTCTAAGTGAACGAAAACTAGGTTAGAACACACCGCATTTAAACTCATTTCTGACGACCTGCTTTCTGCCACCAAACTTCCGGGACGTCATAATTAATTCCACAGGCCTCGAATGCGATGAGGCTAATTGGAATAGAAAGAAGACTTCCAAATCTTACTCTTTTATGTTTTATAAAAAAATCTAACTCTCACCTTAACTATTTTAAAACTGGACTTGAACACAGTGCACAGAAACTGATTTCTGACGCACTGTTTTCTGTCAACCAAACTTCCAAACATTATATCTACCACCACAGACCTCGGAATGCGACAAGGCCAATTGGGTTGGAAAACAGACACATAAAACTTATTTTTTCATGTTTTGACGAGAGTTTGAATCTAACTCTAACTATGTGAAAACTCGATTCCAAACCAGACACAGACTGGATTTCTGCAATCAGAAAATTTTGACAGGCTAACTTACGAACACCGTAACCATATCCACAAACCTCGCAATGCAACGAGGTCAATTGGGTTGAAAAGCAGACTTTCAGACCTTACTTTTTCGTGTTTTCAAAAAAAAAACTAGTTCAAACTCTAACTAAACCAAAATTGAGCTCGAAATCATACCAGCGCTAACTTTTCTTAAAATTTCAGCAAATCTATTCTTACATTCAATAATGTTTTCACACCAGTTATAGCTATACCGAACTTTTACATACTCATAAGAATCAAAGATTTAAATATATATTAAGGGCTTCCAAATAATCAATGCCCTACAGACCACCAACGACAATACAAGCAAACCCATATATACCAGAGTGTAAAGAGAATCCATGTCAGACCAGAAGTAAAACTATACTCACATGTAATCCATTCCTTGGATCTATATGGACACACTTTTTCTTGGATTTTATAACTGTTTTGTACTTTTGTAGAATCTATATTATGACAGTCCATTTATGCTCACCTTTCATTATTTGAATAGTATGTTATTCCACCTGTAGCCATCAAGTAAATCAAACAGTACCAAGTATCTAATATCATCAGTCTCAGAAAAGTCTTGAAGCTACCAATATATCAAATATCATTAATGACCGAAAAATGCTTGAAGCTATTAAACCTTAAGCTTAAGGTTATAACTTCATTCTGAACATAAAAGCCCGCCCAAATTCTGACATATAAAGTCGAACCAAGTCAAACAAAAACCAACAGGTATCACTACACATGCCTAGCTATACAAACATACCTACACATAAAACAAAAAGCCTTGGTGCCAATATATATCACCTTCTTAACAATAATACCATCAAAATAGTAGTATGTAAGTTAAATTTCTAACCCATACAGTCTTTAATTTACTAACAGTCTTTACTAAAATCCAAAATCTAAGTATATAAGAAAGACTTCTAAATCCTTACGCATCAAAACTTCAAGTCTATGATGACTAACTGTTAACAACTAATATGTATTTTACCCAACAAATCAAATATATAAAAACAAAAATTTGGTGACAGAAGTTCATTAGTAACGCATGCTCTTTATGGCGATCCAGATAACTAACATTCTTGTTTCGTCAGATTTCCAGTAAAATCAAAGAACCAATTTGTTAATAAAAATATATTTTAATTAATATCAAGATAAAAATACTGTTTAGAGTTTAGGCTACTCACTTTGTTAATCCAAAAAGAAAATCGACCGTCGGCGCGTTAAGTGATCGAGCCATCTTCTCCCATTTTTTTCTTTTTCTTTTTCTTTTTCCTTTTTCTTTTCCTCCTCAACCCTCTCAAGCGTACGTCTCTCTTTTCTTCATTTCTTTTGTATATCCAAACCCCCAACAATAGGAAAAGGTTTTAACCGTACCCCCTCTCTTATTTCTAGCAACTACTTATCCTTCCAGCAACTACTCATCCCACTTTGTAGGTTTTTATGTTTCTATTTTTTTTTTAATTTTTTAATTTTATTATTATTATTATTATTATTATTATTATTATTATTTAATTTTATATATATTTAATTAAAGAAGAGAATAAAAATAGGAGTGTTATACACACATACTCCATAACCCGACGGTCAAAATCATGTCAGCGTGGCAAGACAACGATTGATGACTAACCAAACTCCAACGATAAATCACTTGTTTGCGTAGCTAGGCACGCCTTCTTCCTGCTCTTCTTTCTCTGTTTTCAAAAATTCCAGTGGCCCGATTTATATGAATTGGTTACAAATACACTGAACAAGATCATCATATCTTAGGTATGCAATGCATTTTCCTCCACGTACAATTGAAGTCATACGCTTTGCTCAAATCAAGTTACCTGCTATTCCATTTTTTGTTTTTTTTTGATGATACGAAGCTATATCAAATATCATTAATGACCGAAAAATGCTTGAAGCTATTAAACCTTAAGCTTAAGTTTATAACTTCATTCTGAACATAAAAGCCCGCCCAAATTCTGACATATAAAGTCAGACCAAGTCAAACAAAAACCAACAGGTATCACTACACATGCCTAGTTATACAAACATAGCTACACATAAAACAAAAAGCCTTGGTGCCAATATATATCACCTTCTAAACAATAATACCATCGAAATAGTAGTATGTAAGTTAAATTTCTAACCTATACATAGTCTTTAATTTACTAACAGTCTTTACTAAAATCCAAAAATCTAAGTATATAGGAAAGACTTCTAAATCCTTACGCATCAAAACTTAAGTCTATAATTGACTAACTTTTAACAACTAATATGTATTTTACCCAACAAATCAAATATATAAAAACAAAAACTTGGTGACAGAAGTGTTCATTAATTAGAAACTAAAACAAACCGTTGAAACTTTTAATTGGCCATGTAGACTATGGGGATAATTATGTGGATTTTGTTACCACTCCCTCAATACATATATGTTTATTGAATGCACAGTGTTAATTCAAACGTTGCACCTTAAGTAAGTTCTCTCTACTCTTTTCTTCACTTCTTCTTCACTTCATTTATTAATCTCTCTCTCTACTCCTTCAACACTCTTCTTCTTCACCATCACCACCAACAACAAAAAAGATCCAAACTTTGTTACACAACGTTCCACTCAATCTGCCGGCTTTCCATTTTACCACGGTAGCTGAAGCCGATATGGCTCTTAAATTTATTATATTTTTATTTTTGTTGTTCACCATTTCATTTAGTGGTTCAATTCTTGTGAAGGAGGGAGAATCAGACATTGGATGTCTCTTGGCATTTAAACGAGACATCCAAAACGCCCCTCAAGTATTTGATACTTGGGTTGGGAACTTCACTCGGTGTCCATACAGTTGGCACGGAATCGACTGTAACTATGGGAACTTCTCAGTAATTGGGGTCACATTGGAAGGTCTGGGTTTGGTGGGGGAGGTAAACTTGAGCGCACTTACTGGGTTGAGAATGCTTAGGAGTTTAAGCATGGCTAGGAACCAGCTGAGTGGACAGCCATTCCTTGGAGTAGGCGCACCCAGCTTTTGGAGTTTAGAGTCCTTGGACCTCAGTTCGAATAGGTTCTCAGGTAAATATTTATTTTGAATTTCATAAAATCTATAGCAACAAATAGGAAAGTACATATATTTATATGTTAGAGAAATTAAGCTCGGCACATACGTGTCCAGTCAGTACTCAGTAGTCACAACCCACTTGCTTAGAATTAACATAACATTTATGTTAGGATTATTAAGCATATGGTCCTACTTTTTACTATGAAATTAGCATTTGGTGTAGTGAATCGAAAACTAGAATTGGTTCCTATTTTTAATAGTTATCGACAGGATAGTGAACTAAATGTTTAATCTATAAAATGCCTTCCTTGCTATAATACATACCTAACATTAAGTAAACCCATTTCAAAGAACAAATGTCTACCAATTAGTGGTTGATATACCGTCTGAATAGTAACAATAAATTTGATGCTAACGCCGATCCACTCGCTAAGTTTTAAACTTTTTTTTATAGATTAAGTTTTAAACTAAATGGGCAATAAATCGAATAAGCAAGCTTTTGATTGTTAACATTGGTTTAACAAAATTGAATCTACGATCAGTGGTACCATCTCATGTCAACTTTCATAGTATCATTCACTGTACGACTTTTAGAAGGGTGATTTTGGACACACCTATAAAAACACTCCCATACCCCATAACTAACTTAAGTTTTTGTCGTACCTATAGTTTGGGATTTCAGAATTTTTGGAATCCCGAAAAATACAAATCTAAAAACCGAAATTCATCAAATTTCGACTCTATTATATTTGGAATTTCGATTGTTTTCGGAATCATCAATAATTCAATTCTATATTCTGAATTCCGGTTTTTAAAAAAACCGAAATATTGGGAGGAATTCGGACGTTTCATCACGAACACTGGTCATACCCCAATAACCACTACAATCCAATAATATCTCCCAAATTAATTTTGGGTATTTCTAATAAGGGCAAAATGATTAAACTAAAGAAAAAAATAACAATACGCTTTTTGGGTATTCGTTATTTTGATCGAAAGAAGAAATTAATAACACTTTTTTCTTTTGATTAACACAAAGAAGAAGAAGATGAACACGTCTTTTTCAATTACAAGTGAAGAACCTAGATTATCTAGGGTATAGTACGTATGGAGTCCCACGATGTATATTAAATAAATGGCTTGTTTTGTCTTTAGTACACCTAATAAAAAAAATAGTAATTTAGGAATCTAAATGTGTCTAAAATTATTTAATTTATTTATTTTAAAGTTGGGGTAAGGGAGTGTTTTTATCGGTGTGCCCAAGATCACCATTTTAGAATAATAACACATTTTTTTTTAAAAATATTTCGAGAGTTAAGACAAACTCACACCGGTTACATTGAAGGACCCTAGCCTAAAGGCTTATATTGCCCGAATGGCTCATCAACCCCGAAAGGAACCTAGCTCGAATGCTCTCGCCGATGTGCCACTTTGAGTAGACCCAACTGCCTCCACCTTGTCATGAAGACTTGTTTTCGCTCCTCGCCCACCTATCGTAGCAACACCATGTCTTTAGCCCGAATGCGCCACTTTGAGTAGACCCAACCGCCTTCACCTTGTCATGGCCTTCACCTTGTCATGAAGACTTATTTTCGCTCCTCGGCCCACCTATCGTAGCAACACCATGTCTTTAGCCCAGACGCTCACTTGGCCCAAAGACCCCCATCAAATAATTACACAAGAAAGAAATCCCAACCAATACTTGGTGGAATTCGAACTTGCAACATCTCCTATGATGAGAGGGGTACACAACCATTTGAGCTAGAAGTTCTTGTGTACGCCCCTTTGATTAAACTAGATTACGCATGCAAGAAACCACTTTTATTTTGCCTTGTCACTATATTTTGTCTCCGAAGCAAAATTTCATTATTACCATTTGCGTACTCTTACCAATTTATTTAATCTATATGAAGAAAGCCCTAACAAAACCTAATTCAACAAAATGAAATTAGAACTGCACTCAAAAGTCTTTACTTGTTTTAAGTAGCGGGATACTGAATGCTTTGAATTAATTCTTTGAAAGATCGTTCTATTTTATCTGCCATTCTGTGGATTTTTGTGGATTACTTTTTTTTTTTTTTTTGTGAATTAGTTTGTCAGTTGTACTTCATCTGCAAGACTGCAAGTGCTAGTTTTTTTACATGTGGAATTGACCAGCAACTGAGCAAGTATACCTAATTATTGCTCAACAAAGACGGGCATCAGTATGTTAAATGGGAGTCAGGAATTTTAGAGTACTACTACTAACTCGATATGTGGTACAGGCGTGTTTCCTGTTATTTGGATATCAGGCTTATCAGCGACATAAATAAGCTTGCTAATGTTTGTGTCCCTTTACAGGTGCTCTGCCATTCTTACTTCTCCGTGTGGTGGTCGAATTGGACTTGAGTAACAACCAGTTCACAGGAGCTATTCCACGAACGTTCACCATTTCCTTTTTCCTGCGAACGGTCAACCTTTCGCAGAACTATTTAACTGGGGAGTTACCTTCTCTTGGTGAATTGGTAGGTCCAGATCGATCTCTTCCGTTACAGATACTTGATGTTTCTTGTAACAACATTACGGGACCGCTAACCAAATCTATAGGTTACTACCAGTCCCTAAGGACACTGAACTTGGGAAATAATGGCTTATCAGGAAAGTTACCTAGTGAGCTTAACATGCTCACGCACTTGGAGACGCTTGATTTAACGAAAAATGAGTTCAGTGGAACAATACCGCACAGTTTAAAGAGATTTCACAGTTCTTTTCATCCAGGAAACGGTATGCTGAGGTTCCCAGATTCTTCAGCTCGTGATTCTCACGGTTCTTCAAGTCATTCCATTTCCACGGAAAGAAATAATCCCCACAGTCACAAGTCTTCTCGCAGAGTAATACTAACAGTGGTGCCTGTCGTATTGGGGTCTTTCATTATTATTGGTTTGGTCTCGCTTGCTTATTGGTATCGCTTTAAAAAATCTCAAGAAAACACTGAAGAATATCGGATACCAGGGACCGGACCGGATGGTTTGTATATCGTCACTCGTCAAACAGTGTTCCCACCAGAGTACGATCGGCCAGGGCGTCCTAGGTACCGTACCGAGTATTCCTGGGTTGATGGTCAGTTGCATGGGCGGGGTCCCTTTCGCACTACGAGTGATGATCCGTTGGGTTATTGAAGAACGGATTGTAATGTTATTTGCAACTTCAAAATGCAGAGCAAAAGTTGAAGAAATTTTAGCAGAGGTATCAATTAAGGCTTATCAAACAAATTCGAAAAAGCGGCTTGTCTGTCAAAATAATCTTCTATTTTTTTTGCTGGTAAGTTAAATTGTATTAAAAGAAAAGTAAAAGGTATTTAGAGATGCAACATCATTCTCTAATGATCACGCCAACTCAAGCAGTCGGATATTACCATTTATAAGAATAGTAATAGTTTACAGTCACTGAAATATATAGAAGGTCTAGTATGGACCTTCCCATTTGCATAGCCACCGGTTTTCCTTCACATACAACTCGTTCATTGTCACCAACAAAGCTCCAATCTTGGCTAACCTATTTGCAAGATAGTTAGCTTCTCTAAAGATGCTTTGGTGATCTTAATATCCGGACCGCATAATTGTTTCATCTTGTTTGCAATGTCCATGGTACATTTCCATTCCTAAAAGCTTGTACAATTTGTTTGAATTGGTTTTAGATCCATAGTGTCTTTTTTTTGGAAAAACAACGCATTTGTCATGTTTTTTTTCAACAGATATAGTGTAGTGTGTTAGAAAAATGATTTGCTCAAATCCATTTAAATATGAATGAGTAGTTTGTCTCCCAAGTTACCCCACTTGAGATGAAATGAGTTTTTTTTCTTGAAATAGTACGTAATGTGAGAAAAACCTTTTCAAAATAATGCACTTGTTCGAAACAGTGTATTATGCCGAAAAGGTGCGACCTTTCGAAATGTGCATTGGTTCAAAATTCATCATCATGCGAAAAGGTGTGACCTTTTCAAATAGGCACCGGTTCAAAACAATTGCTTTATGCCGAAATGGTGTGTCTTTTTCAAACATGTGACTTTTCAAAGAGTTGCTTACTTTTTTCCCAAGAGTCACTGTGTTGTTTCGAAGAGGCACCACTAACCTATAAATAGTGGATGAATTTGGAGAGAAAAAGACACCAGATCACACAGAGTTCTGATCTTTCTCTTCTCCTTCTATTCTTAGTCAAATACTATGTTGTGTTCGCTGATTCTATAGAATTGAAGTGCTAGCTTTCTATAGGAAATCCGTTCTATCTTGGGAGACAGCTTCCCATCAACCTTCAAGCACCGTGAGGAAAATCTGTCTTAAGGACATAGTGTATCTACACTAGGCTCGGATTTAATTAAGAAGTACAAGACATTTACAAGACAAAAGGTTTGTATAGTTTGATAATTGGTAAAGAGTAAGTACAATTAAGTTGTATATTCCTAACAACTTAAGACAGATTTCTTTTTCTTTTTCTTCTTTCTTGAAACGAATTTGTTTCTGTTTTTCTTTTTTTTTGGTTTAAAGGAATAACAAAGTGTAGTTGTATTTCGTAATATGGCAACACCACCGCCATCTCCCTCATCATCGTTCCCCATTCCGTTTCCTCATGGGAGAAGCCCGAAAAGTTCAATGGAACCGATTTCAAGCGCTGGCAACAAAAAATGCTCTTCTATCTGACCACCCTTAACTTGGCAAGGTTTCTATGGGATAAGGCTCCTGATGTAAGCCCTGATGAAACCGACAAGGAGAAGGTTTTGGCCAAGGATGCTTGGTTTCATGCTGATTTCTTGTGTAGAAATTACGTCCTTAGTGGGTTGGCTGAGTCATTATACAATGTGTATAGTGTGTTCAAGACTGCTAAGGAACTTTGGGATTCGTTGGACAAGAAATACAAGAGTGAAGATGCTGGCATGAAGAAATTCATAGTTGGCAGATTTCTTGATTTCAAAATGACGGATAGTAAGACCGTCATAAGCCAAGTCCAAGAACTTCAAGTAATCCTTCATGATGTCATTCTTTGAAGGAATGACCTAGGAGAATCTTTCCAAGTGGCTGCTATGATTGAGAAATTACCACCATCTTGGAAGGATTTTAAGAACTATCTTAAGCATAAACGCAAAGATATGAATCTTGAAGAACTGATTGTCCGTCTAAGGATAGAGGAAGATAACCGCCTATCTGAGAAGAAGGGCAAGGATCCCATGGTGGCAAAGGCCAATGTTGTGGAAGGATCAAGTGCTAAAGGAAAGAGAAAGCACCAAGACAAAGCTCAAGGTGAAGAGAGTAGTACGCCTACTAAGTTCAAGGGCAAGTGCTACAATTGTGGGAAGGCTGGACATAAGGCAAGTGAATGTCGCAAGCCAAAGAAGTATAAGAAGCAAAAGACTCAAGCCAATGTGACAATGGACACGCTTAACAATGTTAATGACATGAACCTATTTGCATGGTTTCAATGTCTCATTATTGGAAATGAAAGGGAATGGTGGGTGGATACTGGTGCTACTCGCCACATATGCTCCAACAAGTCGATGTTCACCACTTATCATGCTGTGGAAAAGGAAGAACAACTCTTTATGGGAAACTCTTCTACGTCCAAGGTTGAAGGCAAAGGAAAGGTGGTGATGAGGTTGACTTCTAGAAAGGAACTAACTCTGAATGAGGTGCTCTATGTGCCTGACATTCGCAAGAACTTGGTTTCTGGGTCGCTGCTGAGCAAGAATGGCTTTAAGTTAGTCTTTGTTTCTGATAAATTTGTACTAACTAAGAATGATGTATTCGTGGGAAAGGGCTATCTTCAGGATGGGCTCTTTAGGATATCTTGTTTTTACTATCATACCAAAAGAGCCAATAAAGTTGAATCTTTTGTTTACTTGATTGAGTCTTCACATGTATGGCATGGTAGATTAGGACATGTTAATTATGATACCTTTAGGTAGATTAATTCATTTGGACTATATACCAAAAATAAAAATAGACCCACACCATAAATGTGAAACTTGTGTAAAATCCAAGTTGACTGTGATCATCCTTTCATTCCATTGAAAGAAGTCTTGAACCTCTAGACTTAATACATACAGATATATGTGATCTTAAGCACGCATTAAAACTAGAGGTGGTAAAAGTATTTCATTACTTTTATTGACGATAGCACTAGATATAGTTATGTTTACTTGTTGAGAAGTAAAGATGAGGCAATTGAAGTGTTCAAGCATTATAAAAATGAAGTTGAAAATCAACTAAGCAAAAAGATTAAGGCTATAAGGAGTGATAGAGGAGGTGAATATGAATCACCTTTTGAAGGTTTCTGTTCTAAACATGGAATCATTCATCAAACTACACGGCCCTTATTCACCTCAATCAAACGGTATTGCAGCATAAAAACCGAACTTTAAAAGAGATGATGAACGCTATGTTGTTAAGTTCGGTTTGCCCCCTGAATTTGTGGGGAAGCTTTGCTTTCTCGCCAATTACATTCTCAACAAGATTCCTAACAAGAAGACGCTTTTAAAACACCATACCTAATTGTGGAAAGGTCATCGGACTTCCTACTTAATTCTTAAAAGTGTGGGGCTGTTGTCTTGCTAAAGTGGAAGTCCCTAAACCTAAGAAGGTGAAGATAGGACCCAAGACTATTGATTGTGTATTCATTGGATATGCAAACAATAGTAGTACATATCATTTTCTGGTTCATAAATCGAGATTCAAGATATACATGTTAATACAATTATAGAGTCAAGGAATGCTTCATTCTTTGAAAAGACGTTCCGTGATAACATGTGTATAGAGTCAAGTTCAACAAAGAGAACTTTAGATGCTACAACTAGTAACCATCCTACACAAAGCTTAAATTGAGGAGGAACCTAGACGTAGCAAAAGGTCAAGGACGCCAACGCCTTTTGGACCTGATTTTCTAACATACTTGTTGGAAAATAATCCTCAAACGCTCAAGGAGGCAATGTCATCTCCGTAAGCTACTTATTGGAAAGAAGCAATAAATAGCGAGATTGAATCCATAATGCAAAATCATACATGGGAATTGGTAGATTTACCACCAGGTTCCAAGACTTTGGGATATAAGTGGATATTCACAAAGAAATTTAAGACTGATGGATCAATCGACAAGTATAAAGCTAGACTTGTGGTCAAAGGCTTTAGACAAAAGGAAGGATTGGATTATTTTGACACTTACTCTCCAATTACAAGAATAACTTCCATAAGGATGCTAATAGCAATAGCATCAATACATGGATTTGAGATACATCAAATGGATGTAAAGACGGCATTCTTGAATGGTGAGTTAGATGAAGAAATATACATGGAACAACCCGAAGGATTTATTGCTCCTGGACAAGAAAGGAAAGTTTGCAAGCTTGTTAAATCTTTATATGGATTAAAGCAAGCACCTAAACAATGGCATGAGAAATTTGACAATGCAATGTTGTCAAACGGTTTCAAAATAAACGAGTATGACAAGTGTGTCTATGTCAAAAGCACTCAAAAGGGATGTGTCATTGTTTGTCTCTATGTAGACGATATGCTAATTTTGGGTAGTAATATGGATGTCATAAAATCTACCAAACAAATGTTGTCTAGTAAGTTTGACATGAAAGATTTAGGTGTCGCTGATGTTATCCTAGGAATTAAGATCTCTAGGATGGAGGATGGAGTTGTTCTATCACAATCTCATTACATTGAGGCGATTCTTGACAAGTTCAAGAAATATAACATCACACAAAAAAAGGTCACCGGTTGACGAAATCTTCATTTAGCCAAAAATACCGGAGATAGCATATCTCAACTAGAATACTCTCGATATACTTGGTAGTTTAATGTATGTCATGAACTGTAGACAAGGCCCCGACATAGCATACTCGTGAGCAAGCTAAGTCGATATACGAGTAATCCCGGCAGATCATTGGACCGCCATATTGAGAGTTTTGGGATATTTAAAGTATACTTTCGAATTTTGGTTTGCACTATACAAGATATCCAAATTGCGTTCGTAAGGGTATCTGCGATGCTAATTGGATATCCGACACTAAAGACTCAAAGTCCACAAGTGGATATGTCTTTACACTTGAGGTGCACCGTTTCTTGGAAATCCTCAAAACAAACGCATATAGCGAGGTCCACTATGGAATCAGAATTCATAACATTGGACAAGAGAAGAAGCAGAGTGGCTTCAAATTTCTTAGAGGATATTCCAAACTGGGCTAAACACGTACCCGGCCCGGTGTGTATACACCGTGACGGCCAATCTGCTATTGGTAGAGCCTGAGTAGCATGTATAACGGAAGTCTCGACACATCGTCGTGGACACATAACACCGCTAGACAATTGCTCTCAAATGGAGTTATCTCAATCGACTATGTAAGGTCAAAAGATAACATTGCGGATCCGCTTACAAAAGGTTTAACAAGAGAGCAAGTAGAAAGATTATCAAGGGGAATGGGCTTAAAGCCTTTGAGATAATCAACCAAGAGTCATCATAATGGAAAAACCAACCTAGTTGACTGGAGATCCCAAGATCTAGGTTCAATGGGCCAACTGAATTATGTTTGTGACTCAGTTAGCACTGGAGAGTAATATTATACTCTAACCCATTCCTATATAAGACAGTGCATATCTGCCGTGAGAACCAGGATAAGTCAAGCTTTTAATGATTTACTATATCTTGGAAAGTTATGTTATCCAAGTGGAGTATTGCAGGATACTCTTTATAGAAATCACCTATGTTAGTGCGAAGTGGGGCCGCTTCTATGAGAATTTTAAAGACAAATGTCTCAAAAGCACTATCTGAAACCAAGAAGTGTTCAAGGCCAAAATGAACACAAACGTGAGAACCAACAGTATTCAAGACGGTACTGCGTGAAGATGATTGTCTAGGTTTATACAAACGGCTGACAGTTCAAGGACATTAATTGAAGTCTACTGATCGTCCAATTAAATCCGATCGTCTTTCACTAAGGCAAGTTCAAGGCCTCCCATGCTACTTGACCTGATGCGGTATCTTTTCATTTGTAAAAGAACAGAAATCCGATGTTTATGATAGAAGAAACCAAATTTTCATTCATGTTTGTTAGGAATATACAACTTAATTGTACTTACTCTTTACCAATTACCAAACTATACAAACCTTTTGTCTTGTAAATGTCTTGTACTTCTTAATTAAATCCGAGCCTAGTGTAGATACACTATGTCCTTAAGACAGATTTTCCCCCTCACGGTGCTTGAAGGTTGATGGGAAACTGTCTCCCAAGATAGAACGGATTTCCTTCTATAGAAAGCTAGCACTTCAATTCTATAGAATCAGCGAACACAACATAGTATTTGACTAAGAATAGAAGGAGAAGAGAAAGATCAGAACTCTGTGTGATCTGGTGTCTTTTTCTCTCCAAATTCATCCACTATTTATAGGTGAGTGGTGCCTCTTCGAAACAACACAGTGACTCTTGGGAAAAAGTAAGCAACTCTTTGAAAAGTCACATGTTTCGAAAAGACACACCATTTCGGCATAAAGCACTGTTTCGAACCAGTGCCTATTTCGAAAGGTCACACCTTTTCGACATGATGCAATCGCTTTGAACCAAAGGCACATTTCAAAAGGTCGCACCTTTTCAGCATAATACACTGTTTCGAACAAGTGCATCATTTTGAAAAGGTTTTTCTCACATTACGTACTATTTCAAGAAAAAAAAACTCATTTCATCTCAAGTGGGGTAACTTGGGAGACAAACTACTCATTCATATTTAAATGGATTTGAGCAAATCATTTTTCTAACATAGTGCTTGTACCATCTCTTAGACATTGCAATCTCCACCCCCTCAAGAATGGCTATACACTCTGCCTAAAAATTGGTACCAACACCAATACTCTTCCACACCGTAAGCTTGAAGCCACCCATATTGTCCCTATACGAAATCCCAATACTAGCAGGTCCCAGGTTACCTAGAGAAGCCCCATCAATGTTCAACTTCAATATATTTGGAGCAGGTGGAATCTAAATACACTGCTTAACAGTTGGTGCATTCCTAATCTTCGATGCCACATCCCAGAATTTGATCACACCTGTTTCGAACTGTGATATGAAGTTGTGGTGTTTGGCCAAGTGTCCCGAGAGTTTCACCTAAGTTTGAATGTAATACTTACAGTCGCGATTGTTTCCTATTCTTCCTTCAAAATCTATCAAATTTCTCTGCCCTTCCATAATCTTCTATGTTTTACGGAAAAACTTGTTTGTTGAGTACTTGAGTTCTCTTGGTTGAAGAAAATGCAGTTTATTTATTTTCCAAATATTGCACCCTGGGGATAAAAGAGGGTATAGAAAGTGCTTTCAAAAGAGGTGAACCAAATTGACTTAAAGGGAGTTAAAGCAATTCTAAAGTATGTCACTAATCCGACCTGCACCCCTTTTAATTTGTAACGCCAAAGGTCTCGCCAACATGGGGCATAATGAGATTATTCCACAGCCTTTGTTTTTCGATAATTCAAGATTATTCCACAGCTATACCTTTGAGTCCAAATTTGTTCACCAACATATTTGTTGGTGATATTTACCAGCGCTAAAATGAGCCCATGTGTAGTGAAATCATTTAATAAAACTCTTCATTTAACTTTTTTTTAATTAACAAAAAATATTCCAAGAAATAAATATTTCGTCCAAGATTTTCTCCCCAAACCCTTTGTACTCTCTCTTCCACTTCTTTTTTTCCGCTCTTTCCTCTTTTTCTCCACTAGTTTTAATAATTTTCTTTCTCCCCAAACCCTCCATACTCTCTCTCCCACTTCTTCTCTCTCACTCGTTCCTCTTCTTCTCCACTAGTTTTAATAATTTTCAACAAAGGGGTAAAGCAAGAAGATAGGAAACTACTATGATTTTTCCTTTCAACCACAAACAAAATCTTGAGCCTTACACATGGATTTTTGTTTCTTGTGTTAATATTCTTTCAGTTACTATTTTTATCTCAACCGACTAGAACAAATTCTTTCTTGTATCCAAGTTACTATTCTTTTCAAGCATCTTGTTTTATCTCAACCTACTAGAACAAATTCTTTTTTTGTCTCCAAAGAAGCCAAGAAAAATGTCCCCATTTGGCCACTACAAGTTACATGCCTAATTTAGTACAGAGTACAAAAACAGAGGATAATTGTACTCTGTTTTCAGTAGGCATTATATTCCAGGATAAATCTCCGCCATTATAATTGTACTCAAGTTATTAGACATATTAGCTATTGAAATAAGATGAATTGATATCAATACTAGAACAAGAACAAATAACATTGCATAAATTATGAGCATGTTTAACACTGTTGAATGTCATTCCAAGTATTGGTTCCATCCTTACCCAAAAAAAAAATTATAGAAAAAAAAAAAGAGTGGAGAAAGAGTACTCGTAGAGAAGAGAGAGGGATGGAAGGAGAGAACGGAAGTTGATGGGAAGTGGGAGAGAGAGTGCTCCAAAATTTTGGAGAGAAAATTGTAGAGGAAATCGTTATTTCCTTTATTAGTTTTCATATCTATTTTTGTAGAGAAAAAAGGGTGTTTTTCTCTTTTTCACGTTCAGAAAGCGCACTGCTCGCCCGAGAGAGCGCCGACCTGCCTCATAGCTCGAGACATGAGCGCACCCACGCCGAGAGAGACCTGCGACCGCCCGAGAGAGTGCACCTGCGCCCAAGGTTGTTTTTTGTGGGCCTCGCTACAGTAACCGCGAAATTTGTTTTTTGGTATAAAAACAAAATCAGTTTTTTGGAAAACCTAACTTTTCCAAAAGAAAGAAAGAGAGAGATTGTAAGAGAGAAATTCTTAGTGAGTTGAGTGTTCATTCTTTGTGAGTGAATTGAGAGCTCTTGTAATCTGTTACTCTGGATTTCTAGTAAAGCTTGGATCTCGCCAGTGTGGACGTAGGAAAATTGCCGAACCACGATATATCCTTGTCTTGTGGTTGGTTCTCTTTTGCATTATTATATATTTACTTTATATGCTTGTTAAATTGTTAATGAGAAGCGTTGGGATATTACTTGGAGAGTGTTGAAGTCTTGTCTAGTGTGAAGGATCGATCTTTGTGTAGGATTGATCCGCTTTGTTTATGGTAACGCGTTGTTTCCGCAGCTAATTATTCTCAACAATTGGTATCAGAGCGAGATATACGACCTAGGATTTTGAGTTTTGGTAAAGAACCATAGTGCTCGAAATTTGTGTAGACAAGGTGTTCGATAAAATTCTTGAGTGAGATATTTTTTTAGGTTATTGTGTGTGACTTGAAAAAAAAAGGCTCCCAAGATGTCAAATGCTAGATTTAAAGTAGAGAAGTTTGATAAAGAAGCAAAAGAAAAGATGGCGAGGGTGATGTTGAATGAGATGACTTCCACAAGCAAGTAGAAGGGTAGTTCGAAGAAGCCTTTAAAACATGTACGGTGCTACAATTGCAAAGAAAAGGGGCATTATCTATGTGATTGCTCTAGCCCGAAAAAGAGTAACAAAATGAGTTATAAGTTTGAGAATGAGGATGTTAGTGAAACAAGTCTTGCTTCTGGCTTCGATGGGGATGATGTAAGTCTTTCTGGTGTCTACACAAGACGACCACACATGACCAATACGGATTCTTGATTCGGTGTTCCTACCACATGTGTCCAAATAGGAAGTGGTTTGCTACCTATGAGAACTTGAGTAGAGGTTCCGTTTTGATGGGCAATGACGTTGCTTGTAAGACGGTTGGGATTGGAACTATACGGGTCAAGATGCATGATGGTATAGTGAGGACTTTAACCAATGTGAGGCATGTTCCTGAGTTAAAGAAGAACCTTATTTCTCTTGGTACCTTAGATTCCAAAGGCCACAATTTTGTGGGAAATGGTGGAGTCCTAAAGATCCTTAGTAGCTCTTTAGTCATTATGAAGGGTCAAAGACATGGAAACTTGTATACTTTGTTGGGTAGTACGCTGATAGGTGATGTAGCAAATGGGTACATGTAGTGATGATTCTGAGTGCACAAAATTGTGGCATATGAGCCAAAAGGGATTGTCTGAGTTGTGCAAGAGAGAGCTATTGAAAGACTTGGAGAAACCAAGTATGGAATTCTGCGAGCATTGTGTCTATGGCAAGCAGTGCAGAGTCAAGTTCGGTACAAGCAAGCACAAGACGAGAGGCATCCTAGATTATGTGCATACGGATGTTTGGGGACCTTCTAGAGTGGCTTCTAAGGGAGGTAACCGGTATTATGTCTCTTTCATCGATGATTATACACGCTATGTGTGGGTATATATCTTGAAGTCCAAGGATGAAGTCTTCGAGACATTTAAGAAGTGGAAGGCAAGGGTTGAGAATCGCACAAATAGGAAGGTGAAGACTCTACGGTCTGACAATGGTACTGAGTATACCTATAGGCCTTTCCAAGAGTTTTGTGCTTGATAGGAATTGCCGCATTAATCGATGAGGGCACGCCACAACAGAATGGGTTAGCAGAGAGAATGAAACGCACGTTGCTTGAGAAAGCTAGGTGTTTGCTTTCCAATGCCAATCTTGGCAAAGAGTTCTGGGTAGATGCAGTGGCCATGGCGTGTTACTTGTATAATAGATCACCGGTTCCGGCGATAGACTGCAAAACACCTTATGAGGTGTGGACAGGGAAACCAACTGATTATGGTACTTTGCGAGTGTTTGGATCTAGTGCTTACTACCACATGAATGATAGTAAACTTGATTCTAAAGCTAAGAAAGCAATATTCTTGGGCTATGCAAAGGGAGGAAAGGGATACGGATTGTGGTGTCTAGAGAACCATAAGTTCCTGGTCAGCAGTGAGGTTACCTTTGATGAGACTTTGGTGCTACTTTTTAGCAGGCGGGAGAAAGCTGGAAACAGTGGTGATTCTATACAATCTCAAGTGATTGAGATAGAAGCGTCTGAGGATGCTAAAGAGAGTGAGGTTCTTAGTGAAAGAACTATTCAACAAGAAGTAGAGTTACAACAACCTGAGCAGCAAGTTTTGGCTAGATCAAAGCCAAAGAGAAGTGTGAAACAAGTTATGAAGTACGGGCATGATAAGCCAGTGAAGCATTATGGTCAACCGGACTCGGTTGCCTACACACTGAATATTGAAGATGATGAGCCAGATAGCTTCAAGGAAGCTGTTAGAGATGCTCATTACAGAGATTGGTCGGTGGATATGCAGAAAATGGTGGAGGCTCGTGACAAGTTTTGTACTTGGGATTTTGTTCCATTGCCTAAGGGCAAAAGGGTTTTGGGTTGTAGAAGGTTCTCTATGGAGTTGAGTTCTAACATTGGTTGGAGGTACTCCACAAATGGTGGAGGCTCATGCATTGTTGATTGATGCCTTTCGTAGGCATGGCCCTTTGTGGGTGTGATTGCTCTTTGTGAGCATGACTCTCTGTGAAGATAGCTCTTTGTGAGCAAGACACTCTTTGTGGGTGGCTCTTTGTGAGCATGACACTCTTTGTGGGTGGCTCTTTGTGAGCAAGACACTCGATCTTTGTGGGTGGCCCTTTGTGGGCATGACGTGCTCTTCATGGGCATGACTCTTTGTGGGTGGCTCTTTGTGAGCATGACACTCTTTCTGGGTGGCTCTTTATGAGCAAGACACTCTTTGTGGGTGGCCCTTTGTGGGCATGACGTGCTCTTCGTGGGCATGACTCTTTGTGGGTGGCTCTTTGTGAGCAAGACACTCTTTGTGGGTCGCCCTTTGTGGGCATGATGTGCTCTTCATGGGCATGACTCTTTGTGGGTGGCTCTTTGTGAGCAAGACACTCTTTGTGGGTGGCTCTTTGTGAGCATGACACTCTTTGTGGGTGGCTCTTTGCGAGCAAGACACTCTTTGTGAGTGGCCCTTTGTGGGCATGGCCCTTCGGGGCGGTTGACTGCAAGTTCTGGATGGATGTGTTCTTGCTGGATGTGTTCGGCTTGGTTTTATGTGTTAAAACCTCACTGAGGTGGAGAATGTAGAGAAAAAATGGTGTTTTTCTCTTTTTTTTCGCTCAGAGCGACTTCGGCCGAGAGAGCGCGACCTACACCTCATAGCCTGGAGACATGAGCGCACCTGCGCTCAGAGAGAGCGCGACCTGCACCTTATAGCCTGGAGCACGAGTGCGACCTGCGCTCAGAGAGAGCGCACCTGCTCAAGGCTGTTTTTCGTGGGCCTCGCTACAGTAACCGTGAAATTTGTTTTTTGGTATAAAAACAAAATCAAGGTTTTGGAAAACCTAACTTTTCCAAAAGAAAGAAAGAGAGAGATTGTAAGAGAGAAATTCTTAGTGAGTTGAGTGTTCATTCTTTGTGAGTGAATTGAGAGCTCTTGTAATATGTTACTCTGGATTTCTAGTAAAGCTTGGATCTCGCCAGTGTGGACGTAGGCAAATTGCCGAACCACGATATATCCTTGTCTTGTGGTTGGTTCTCTTTTGCATTATTATATATTTACTTTATATGCTTGTTAAATTGTTAATGAGAAGCGTTGGGATATTACTTGGAGGGTGTTGAAGTCTTGTCTAGTGTGAAGGATCGATCTTTGTGTAGGATTGATCCGTTTGTTGTGGTTAATGTTGTTTCCCTTGATTAATTATTCTCAACAATTTTTAATTAGTTTCTCTAAAAAAAAGTAAAAAATAAAAAAGAGTTTTAGTAATACACATGAACTTCTACTGGCGCTGGTGGATTTCACCAGCCAAATATGCTGGTGAACAAATTTGGACTCTATACCTTTACATATGCACAACTTATTCTTTTCCTAGTGAAAAGGTTGATTTGGCTTGAGAAGTCGCTTGGACGCTTGGTTGGAGTGTGCAACTCACGTGCAAACTTATGGACTGATGGCATGTCTTTAAATTTGCATAAATAGGTGTAGTGTAATACAACTAGAATTTAACCCGCATTAGCTCACTTTTCGAGTCATAATTAAATGAATACATGTAAATTTAACTTTTACAATAGAATTACCATTTTTTTTCTTTGACATTTAAATTGAACTTGTTAGTGTCATTATGATACCCTTAACTGAATATGTCTTAGAAAATCATCTTGGCCAAGTATATGTATTGAGAACAATTTGTTCATCTAGAAACTTCATCCAGAAGCGGAGTGTACTTGCATCGAAAAAAAGAAGAAGCGGAGTGTATGTAGACAACTTTCACTATTTATGCCTTGTGTAATCCATATTCAATTTATACACATTTCTCAAACGGTGAGCAGCATTCAAATTTTTGGATATTAAACCATTCTATGAATCATAATCATTGCCCAAATTAACCTAGCAAAAACGACTCAAGCTACAACAACATTTTAGTTAGATACTAAATCCTTGGTTATAATGAAAACTTATACAAATACATAATGCTATCTTATTGGAAATGATTGCAGACCTTAGCAAATAAGGTGAGTGACTATTCATGAGTTGATGATTCTTGCCTCTACAGTGACGATGTACACTTAAAATTGCTAGAAGATAATAACTGTACTGTATTGAATTAACAAAAGGAGAAGAGTTACATTACAAAGAATTGAGAAATGAGTGTAATAGTTGATTATGTAATAGCATACCAACTACAATACATTAAGAGGAGAATCAATGATAGGTCAATTATGGTTGTTCTATTGAAGTTAATAAGTATAGTATGCTATCCCACCACTTCCCAGTGCCATGAGGTAAGTGTTGCTCCTGCAGTTGCACATTTTTCAGTGCCAAAGTTGACTTCTTGTCCAAGCTAATGTGATAAAGAGCCAAAAGTTCTAATGCACTGATTGAGCAAAATGCTTCCACTATAGCTATTGATATGAGACAATCCATAACTTAATCCACCTGCTTGAATAGAGGTGCTACTCTTCAGTCTGTCTTGTGATCCCTGCTCCTAAGATGGAGTAACTAACGTGGTCGAAGGAGGAGCTATACACTATTATTTAACCATGTCCATTATATTTATACCATGTCAAATATCTCGTTTTCAAAATTTTGAAACTATTTTTTTCCATTTTTTTAACCTTAGCTTATAACTATTTTGGACTCCACCTGGAAAACCTGCTCTATGTGGCATTAGGTTCTCTTCTTGCCTTTGTTAGCTCTTAGTTTGCTTAAGTCTAGCTCGATCTGTCTAGAGGTTCTTAAGTCTAGCTCTGTCTAGAGGTGCTACTCTTTAGTCTATCTTGTGATCCCTACTCCTAAGATGGAGTAACTAACATGGTCGAAGGAGGAGCTATACACTATACTATTTAACCATGTCCATTATATATTTATACCATGTCAGATATCTCTTACTGTTTCTCTTGCTATTTTCAAAATTTTGAAACTATTTTTTTCTATTTTTTTTTTAACCTTAGCTTATAACTATTTTGGACTCCACCTCATAACTATTACCTGAAGAACGGAACATAGCAGATTGCAGCTAGCATAGCAAAACATTGGAGGCAACTTAGTGGCCAAGACCATTCTCACAAACCAACAACCTTCTGAAGTACAAAGTAACTAAATACTTGTATGCAACTGCATAGTAATTAAAAGTGTTTATTTAATCTCAATTTCAAAAGTTGAAAAGTTGACCCCATGTAATGTTATTTCATAAACAATAAAATAATTATATAATTTAATATGTGAAATAACTACACCAAGAAAGAGGCCGAGGCCGTGGAGAAGAAGCACCCTTGTTGAGTTTTTGGTTCTCTGAAGATTTTGCATGAAGAAAATGAGAATCCTTGTTGAGTTTCTGGTTCTATGAAGATTTTGCATGAAGAAAATGGGAATTTTTTTTGGCTTGAAGATTTTTGTGAAGTTTTTTTTGGGCGTGAAGAAAAGGGGTTTTGAAGGTTTAGTCGGGGTACGGTTTTGTCTATTTTAGAGTATTAGGTAAATAGGACTCTTAGAGTTTAGATAAATTTAGATAAGTTAGAATTTAAATAAGTTAGATAAGTTATTTATATAAGTTTCATAAATTCTAGATAAGTTAGTAGTAATTTCTTTGAGCACGTTTTCATAAAGATTGTTTCCTAATTGGAATCAACTTACTCTTTTTATCGTGTCGGTCTACCGTCGGATGTCTTGATTGTATTAACTATTAGCCATCCGATGTAGGCTTCACACAAAGCTTTTAAAACCAAGCTGGTTTATTACATAGATAGATCGAATGCATCACATGCTTAGGCAAAGATTTGTCTGCTTTCAAGAATTCCATTTATTAGCCAAAACATATTCAAGAGATTGTGGTCGACCTTTTTGAGGCAAGTAGGAAATGGTGTCTTGACAAATGGTTCTTAACCGGAAGTCCGCCTATAAATTCTTAATGGAAAAGAATTGGCTAGGACAACACTTCAGTTTTAACCAACAAACTATCAAATATTTGGAAATCTAAAATCTCTGCTACTACTCAACTTTTTCTTTGGAAAATTTGTAAAATGTATATGAATATTTTGCCTATGAGGGATATTCTGATCCGAGGGATAAGAAAATGGAAGGAGATTTCTCGTCCATTTTGCCATCGACCGCGGGAAACCACAATTCACTTGTTCTATAAATGTAGCTAGACCAGAACACTATCCTATTAGTCTTAGATTATTTCAGAACCAAAAATCATTTGTCAAAGAATGGCTAGATCGGATAAAATACTTGTGTGGTGACATACTTGTAAAGGTTTATTTTGTGCATAACCCTAGAATTATAGGCAAATAGAGGAAAATGGGGGGTTTAGTATGGATTTGACTGAGCTCGGGTCTGTGTGAGCTGCCTACGTATTAAGTTCTCAAGTGAAGTTGAATCAAATCTGTCGTAGTTCCTCTTTTGGATTGGTAGATTAAATGGGAGATGGCCGGAGATTGATCATGGAGAAGAAACTTAGTGTGGAGGAAGAGAATGGACTAGATCCGTAGAAATTCCTCCTCCCTCTTAGAGAGTGGAGAGGAAATATATAAAATTCCCTCAGCTCCTTCTTGTTTGTAACCGACCTGGTTCTTTTATAGCTCATGACATTTTGGTACGGTGCTCCATTGATAGCTATTATTGCACCATGCATGTATTAATGTTCACTTTATAACCATCTCGTAACTCATGACGCTTGAGATGAGCGGTTGTGATGATCCAAAAGGATGGTCCCAAGATAAATGATCAATGAGATGTACAGTGACAATGACACGGATGTGTCACAAATGTATTGGTGACAATATATGTCCCTCATGTACAATAGTAAAGAGAGTAACACAGCTCTAGCTTCTAGCAGACACTTATGTACACTTGTATTTTACTACAACAACTATTGGAAACAAGGAATGGAGTAAAATTTGACTATATGAAAGCTAACATGGAGAGGATCATCAGAGGCACTACTATAGAGACTGATAAATGCTTCACAACATTCAGAGAAGAATCTCTTAAACCTCTAATTGATATAACAAAGTAATATATTCTTGATTGTATTTTCCCTATCTTCCCTAATGAATGCATTCTTATAAGGTTTGATGTTTCTTACACAATCGGAAATGGATGGGTTGGTGCTAGAAGCATAACATATATATGGGACAATGAAGGGAAAGCAATAGGAGCAACTGTTAGGAGGTTTAGAGCTAGGAATGTAGAGGAAGCTGAAATGCACTCCCGTAGTGGGTGGCGAAAAAAGTAAAGTTAGCTAGCTGCAATGTTGGGAGGCATTGAATATGCTTTTGAAAGAGAGGTCATCAAAGCTTTGAATGCACCAAGATGTAATTGGGCATTGGAAACCCTTATAAACTATATTTTATCATTGTCTCCATGTTTTAGTTTCAGTAACTTTAGATGGGTAAGTAAAATTTGTAAAGGGGATGCTCACACTTTGGCTGGCTGGGTGAACCATCAGCTAGGGGGAGAAAATCTTCCAAAGTATATCTATATCTTAATATTAAAGCTCCCACAGAGGTAATTTTCAAACTTCCTTAAAATTCCACGTCAAGCGAAGCGAGAAAAAATTCGCTCCTAGGAGCGAAAAGTCTCCTATGCACATTTCCACAAGACATCCACTATCTCTTTTAACTAGTGATTAACTCTAGTTAATTAAAATCTAAACAAATATTTATTTTATTCCCTCTCCAAATCATAACAATCACAATTTACATAGGGAATACAAATTAGCGCCAATGTGTGGGATTAATATGGCCAGCTTTGAGGGAGAGTGTCGGGGTTCCATAATTTGTTGCAAAGTACGGAAAAACTAATTATGAGATATAAAATTCCTAAAATCTAGCTTCTAAACTCAAATTTTCTGTCTCTCTTGATAAATTCCAATTTAAGCTCCACCTAATTAGGAATTCATTTTTGTTTAGCCAATCAATGAGGGGTTGAGTGAAAATGTGGAGAAAAAAAATTCTCTCCTAGGTGCTTAGGAGCAAAAAGTCTAGCTCCTAATTAAGCATCCATCCACCACACATCTAACATTTTTTTTTAATTGTTGATTTAACTCCAGTTAATTAAAATCTAACCAAATATTTATTTTATTCCCTTTCCAAATCATTCTATTTTTTTCTCCACCATTTTTTTTTTCAATAAAAAAAAAGAAAAATAAATGATTAATTTCAATAAAAATTAGTGTTGCAGACTTTTCAAGGGGTTACATCGCGAATTCTCAATTTTATTTTGTATTGGCTATTAGCTTCAATATTTTCGATTGTAATAAAGTTGTAATTTGTAACTGCATTTACATGTTTTTTTTTAAGAATTATAATTAAATTTAAGAGTTTTTTAATCTATGTCTCAAATTGCAAATAAGTTTTTTAAATTTAAGAGTTGTAATGAAAAATTGCAAATAAGTTTTTAATTTTGTGTCTCAAATTATTAATTTTAATTGAAGTCAATAATTTAATTTTTTTGTGGGAAAAAAAAATGAAAGATTTGTGGAGAAAAAAAATGAATGATTTGGAGAGAGAATAAAATAAGTATTTGGTTAGATTTTAATTAATTAAAGTTAATCAATCGCCTAAAAAGATGTTGGATGTGTGGTGGATGGGTGCTTATGAGACTTTTCGCTCCTAAAAAGCCTAGGAGCAAATTTTGCTCTCACCAAGCTAAAACAGGTTTTACGAAACCAACTCAAAATGGGAATCTAACTCCTATTAAAATGGGAATTCCTTCTTTCTATTTGAAAGCTCATTCTTTATTTTTGAAAGGAAAATTCTAGAACTTCTAATTAAAACAATAATCATTCGATTCTCCTATTAAAACGAGAATCATGGGATCTCTCACTCAATTATAAACGGATTTTTTAAAGGCCAATTAAAACTATTTATTAGGAAATTCAACTAAGACATATAATTCTTTGAAATTCCATGCCATCAGCCTATTAAAATGGGAATTCCTTTCCCTATTGAAAAATGAAATTTTAGCAATTCTAAACTAAAAGGTAATCCTTCTCCTACTAAAATGAGAATCACAATTCTAAATTAGGTCAACTATTACAATGGGATCTCTCCCCAATTAAAAACGCGTGTTTTTAAAGGACAATTAAAATGATTTTGTTACTTAAATTTGTATATGTTCTTGAGCAAGTTTTATAAAAAATCGGTGTGTATGCACGGGCTTACAAACTAGTGCTTGAATAAACTTGTTGCCTGTATCAGTTTAATATATATAATATATATATGTTGTTTATTGGAAAAAAATAATAATAAAGTTGATTGCAGATAGATGACACAACATTTGCTACACCATGAATTTTGACATAATTGTCATTTTTTTTTCCGATAAACACTTAATTGTCTTTATTAATAACCATAATATTACTACGTACTTATTCACGTTCACATTTCCATGTTCCTTGTTAATTAGGAATTAGTCAACATCCTTCAGGGTAACACGCATATGTAGAAATTCCTCGACACTCAAATTTAAGTTTCTTTTTAAAAATTCTTGGCATAAACTAGTGCACTTCTCGTCAGTACAACCATCAATTGGTTCCTCATAAGGTATGCATCCTTTTGCTTCTCCAATCATATTACCTGTAAAAGGACAATTGTAAGTTTAATTTTCATTACTACCAAAGTTAATGTGTACCTCAATACCATGTACTAAAGAAAATAAAAAGGAAAAAGTAATTCCAAAAAGTAATTATCCAATAGCAGGGAAGGTAAGGTGTTTTTTGCAGTTTCATGGACTGTGATACTATGTGTTGGTTTATTCTAACACTGGATAGTAGTAAGTCGTCTTCATTCTTTGATAAATTTGTAAGACATTTGACCTCAATGCATTGTTAAACCTTTTGCAATACCAACTATTATATTGCTAAAATTTGAACTACAATACGTTGAAATTTAGAAATGATTGGAACGGGATAAGTTTAGCCATCCCCAAATTAGAGAAAAAGATCAAATGTAATTTACTATATAATATTTTAAAAAGAACAATAATTGGGGATGACATAAGTTATCTCGTTCCATTCATATAATGAGAACAAAAACGATAATTGCGTTGGTGCGTAACATATCAATTGTACTGTTTGGGGGACAAAAAAACTGATGTTTCAAAAAAAAAATTAGGCGATGTGTTGATGATACTCTTAGACGGAAAAATAATTCGGTATATTATATAGAGTTCTAATTTTAGAATGATATATAATTAACTGTTAGAGCAACCAAAACCCTAGAGTTTGAATTTGTTCACCATCGTGGACTGCTGTCTACTTGCACTAGGGGTGTAATACGGGGTGGGCTGGGTCAAATAGTGATGGGTCGGGTTGGGGTGGGTCTAGGGGATACAAATCCAATGGTCCTCGATGGGGCGGGGCGGGTTTAAGTGTCATATCTTAGTACCAATACCCGGCCTGTTGGGTCAGCTTACGGGGCGGGTTTTGGACGGGTCATTCGGGTCGGGTGGAAATTATCATTTTAACCCAATTTCACCCATCTTTTTTTTTTAAAAATTCTGCAAGTAATATATTTTCAATTCACAAGATAGAAAAAAAAATTGAATCAATATATCAATAAAAAATAAACAAAAAAATAAATAAAAATAAACTTGAACCCAAAACCATATCTGTAAATTTGAAACTTCTTTCTCGTGATTTACCATTTGTAAATTGATTATTTTCCATAGCATGATAAAATGAAAATGGGAGCGAGGATCTAAGGTACAAAATAATAAAATATAAACTAAAAGAATTCAAAATTAATACAAGGATGAATGATTCATCTTCTCTAAAATTCAAAAGTTGAATTTGAACTTTTGATATTTACCCAATTTTCAAACTTAAATATTTGAAATTGATGTTGAACTCATAATTAAGTTGTGTTCATATCTCCTAAATTCCTATAAAAGTTAAAAGAAAATATAAACAAAATACAAAAATATTAGAGTTAGAGTTTTGAAATTGTGTGGGTCAACAGGGTTGGGTCAATGGCTTTTGATACAGTGCGGGTCGGGCGGCTTGACGGGTCGGTTTTGAGCATAGAACCTACACCCATAGCCCGACCGCGTAAAAATGGTTGCGGGGCAGGACGGGTTTGTTTTCGGGTCGGTGCGGGTTTGGGTAGAGGGTGAAGACCGGATACCCTACCGGATGATGGGTCAACAGTTTTTTTTTATACTCCTAACTAGCACCATAATTGGTCCAACATGGCCAGTGCTAGCTGACTTTCATTTGCCAATAAAATTACATAGTATTTACGATAGATTAAAATAAAAAGAAAAAAAAAATGAAAGCAAAGATTTCTAGTTTAACAAGGAAAATCGGATCAATTTTCTCTTATCGAGAATTGAGCTATCCCGCCCCCCCCCAACCCAATCTTATATTATTCTCTAAGAATACAAATTTGAGATTTTTCCATTACCTTAATTTAGCTTCTAAAAGGAAAAATAATAGGTTTATTGTGATACTCCTAACATATACACACAATGTTTATTAAAAAAAAACATATACACACAGTGAAGTATGAACCTAAACCAGTACAAGCAATAAAGACTTGAAGTTTTATACGTTTTAATCAATGTAGCGGTTCTAAATTTCTAATGGAACAACTTAACCCTCTGTGATTATCAATTTTCTCTTATCGAGAATTGACCTATCTCCCACATCTTATATTATTCTCTAAGAATACAAATTTGAGATTTTTTCATTACCTTAATTTAGCTTCTAAAAGGAAAAATAATAGGTTTATTGTGATACTCCTAACATATACACACAGTGTTTATTAAAAAAAAAACATATACACACAGTGAAGTATGAACCTAAAACCAGTACAAGCAATAAAGACTTGAAGTTTTATACGTTTTAATCAATGTAGCGGTTCTAAATTTCTAATGGAACAACTTAACCCTCTGTGATTATGAAGCCAAGGTAAAAACATCAAAATGAGAGATTCAAAACTTAGTTTTTGCTATTGTAGTTGTACGTTTCTACTAGAATTCACATTTTCATCGATATCCTTGATTATTTTGTAATTTGTTTTTCCGATACAAAATTGTGTTTTAACTTTGTGTTGTTCAATATTCGATTTCTTAAGAGAAAATAATAAAATGTTTTAATGGAGAAGATGAGTAAAAGTGTAAATTTATGTTAGTTTCTCTGGAAGTTAGTTTTCTTTCCTTATTTATTTTAATTTATTAACATTTATGAGTTTTGTTAATACATACAGATAAATAAAAGTCAGTTAGCATTTGCCAAGTTGCCCAATAATCATTGTGCTGGTAGATTCTACTAGCGGCCACGCTGGTGAACAAATTCGGACTCAAAACTCTAACTAAACTGAAATTGTAAGAGTACAAAAATAAACACAATAATATAGTAATGAAAGAAAAAAAATAGTAAAGAAAAATATAACAGAGAAGCCTACATACCACGGGAGAAAAATAGTACGAGAAAGAGAATAGATAGAGTTGAAAGTAGTTTCATTTCTAAATTATGGCTCTATTTGCTAAAACTAAAACTTTGTATGTTTGTCTAGGAAGGAAGGAGTAGCTTGGTATTTATAAGGAAAAAAGAAAGAGTTCACTTTTAAAATGTCAATGTTTGACGGGTAAATGGGATTGCTAAAAGAATTTAAAGTGTTACTTTTTATTTCCAACATGAGTATCAATTGTGATTTAGTAATTATATAAAAGATTCACTAAGGTTTAAACAAGGATTTCCTTTCCAGAAATGGTAACAGAGTCAACTACCTACATACCCCAATAGGATCATTTATTTAATTAGAACATTCATAGCTTTTGAGTTTTTAGAAAATTCATAATTTTGTTTACAGCAATACCAATTATAAAGATAGACTGTCCTAGATTGCTCTATTGCAAAAAAAAAAAAAAAAAAAAATAGAGATGGAAAAGTTAATAGTAGTTAAATGGTGGACATGTGGGTTGCTAATTGCAACAATTATTCGGATTGCAATTAGGCTGGCAATGGGATGGGCCAGGTCCGAAACCGATTGAATCCCGAACCCATCAGTAGGAACTTAAAACGTACTTAAATATTGCGTGATAAGTCCATTGGCCAGTTCTGGACATACTCCTGTTAGGTTCGATAACAGCCCGGTCCGAAAACTAAAATAGTTTTGTTATTTTTTCAATTAAATACTAGTAAATATTTAATTGTTACTATTAGCTATGTTAATATTAAAAGTTGGAGGCTTGGTGGATTAGTGATATAGTGTCACACATAAGGCGTGGGTTTGAGTTGCTACACACTATTTCAAATTATTTTTAGAGAAATAACAAAAAGATAAACTATTTCTATGTAATCTTATTGGACCTAGGCTAGGCCCGAATCCAATCATGTCCAACGGGACCTAGGCTGGACTTGGGCCTTCTAAATGTAAATCCGATTTGGGCTGGACCTACACATAGGTAAGTCATGTTCAAGTCTGGCCCGTTGACAGCCTTAGATTGCAATCCCTTAGCCCGTTATTGCATAGTCGGACTCGACTGTCCTATTTTGTTGTAATTAATTATAACTACATAAGCGTGAGAAAATTCCATTTTGAAATAACAAATTTTGAAGTTATCAATTGTTAGAATTAAACCGATTTGGAGAAAATATCACACTGACTTAACACTAACTTAACATGTATTAAATCATTGAGAGAATATAATGGAGAGAATTCTTATTCATTGAGGTATGTCTACATAGGAGGAGGTTACCTTTATATACAACTAGGTAACCTCCTTTCCAAGATAAAAGATTATCAGGATAAATACCAGATAGAGGGTTATCAGGATAAACACAGATCAATGGTGGGCATCCCTATAAGCCCATGGATTTCATAACACTCCCCCTTGGATGTCCACCATTATTGTAGAAATTATGGTGGATGCATCTTTTTGTAGCATTCTTCTGGATGCTCTATAACTATGCAATGACAGTTGCCTCATTAAAACCTTGCTAAGGAAAACCCAGTGGGAAAAACCAAAGCAAAGGAAAAAAGAGTACAACATTACTCATAATCATTGTGACTTGTTTTATACTGCCTCATTAAAACCTTTACTAGGAAAACCCAGTGGGATAAAACTTAGATAAGGGAAAAGAGTACAGTGCATATATCCTGGGACACATTCTTCAAGATACTCCCCCTGTTCTATTACTCCCCCTGATAAAGACAAGTTTTTATATGGCTTGGTGCTGAACTCTGCGCATGCCGATCCCATATATAAGCTTTTGAAATGTATGCTTTGGTAGTGATTTAGTGAAGAGATCAGCAAGGTTGTCATTGGAACGAACTTGCTCGACCTTAATCTGCTTCTTCTTCTGAAGCTGATGAGTGTAAAAGAATTTTGGTGCAATGTGTTTTGTCCTGTCTCCTTTTATAAGTCCTTCTTGAATCTGAGCTATACAAGCTGCATTATCCTCATAAATAATGTTGGGAACACCTGTTATAGAAGGTAATTAACAAGAACTACGAATATGCCCAATTAATAACCTTAGCCATACACATTCACGACTAGCTTCATGAAGAGCTAAAATTTCAGAGTGGTCAGAGGAAGTTGCCACTAAAGTTTGTTTAGTGTAATGCCAACAAATGACAACATTACCACTAAGAAATACATACTTGTTTGGGAGTCACCCTTCTGAGGGTCAGATAGATAACCAAAGACTGCATAGCCAACTAGATCATAGTCATTAGTGGAACCATAAGAATAAAATAGTTTCATACAAGTTATTCTATAAAAATATCTCAATATGTGTTTGACATCATTCCAGTGTCTAAGTGTATGTGCACAATTATATCTTGATAAGAAACTAATAGAAAATGCAATGTATGATCTTGTGCACGTATTGTGCTAGATACATAAATGCACCAATTGCACTCAAGTATGGTACTTCAGGACCCAATACTTCTTCATTTTCTTCTTTGGGGCGATATGGGTCTTTCTCTGTATTCAGTGACCGGACGACCATTGGGGTACTTAATGGATGTGCCTTGTCCATATGAAAATGTTTCAAAACATTCTCGGTGTAATTAGTCTAGTGGACTAATACACCACTAGAACTTCTCTCGATCTGCAAGCCGAGACAAAGTCTTGTTTCCCCAGGGTCTTTCATCTCAAATTCCTTCTTTAGGTATTGAGCAATTATCTCGAGCTCTTCCGGAGTTCCAATCAAATTTATGTCATCCACATAAACAGCTAGTATTGCAAATCCATTTAAAGATTTCTTTATGAAGACACATGGGCAAATTTCATTGTTTGCATACCCTTCCTTAGACAAATATTCACTAAGACGATTGTACCACAATCTTCCGGATTGTTTCAAACCATACAATAAACATCTTAGTTTAATTGAGTACGTACTCCTTGATTTTGCATCAGGCAAACCAAATCCTTCATGGATTTTTATGTAAATATATTTGTCTATGTCCCCATACAAGTAGGCAGTTACTACATCCATGAGTCTCATATCTAAGCTTTCGAAAACTGCTAAACTTATTAGATATATGAAAGTTGTAGCGTCCATAACAGGAGAGTATGTTTCTTCATAATCAATCCCAGGTTTCTGCAGAAAACCTTGTGCCACAAGACGTGCCTTATATCGAAATTTCATTTTTCTCGTTTAGTTTCGAACAAACACCCATTTGTAACCTCTGGGGTTAACACCTTTTGGGTTTTGTACTATAGGTCCAAATACACCACGTTTATTGAAAGAGTTTAATTATGCTTGAATAACAAATTTCAGATTGGCTAATCTTTCCTTTGTCGACAAAACACGTGGTTCATTTATTTTTCATCATTGTCCTTTGATGTTCCAATAGCTATACCATAGCGAAATATGTCATCCATGACAAGTGCTTTTATATCCCACAATTCACCTGAATATGCATGGAATATTGAGATCGATCTCTTCATTTTCAGGTACCTGTGCCTCTCCATGGGCAACCATATATAGGCATTTCAGTGAATTTGGATATTTGCACATTTTCATTATTTGTTTATGGAGCTCCAGCCATTACCTGGCTATTATTTGGACAAGATGGTTCCTCAATTCTCCTCTCCTAGGAGCACTCTCTTTGGATCCTATAGGTCTACCACGCTTTTAGTGTATAGTAGATTCATTTGCCGCCATGTTTGGACCCCGTCCAAATGGAACATCAATTATGGCTGGCACATTCATGGTTACTTTTACCATATCATTAAATACTTAGGCATTTTCTCTACAACCGTTTGCAAGTGTATCATTCTCCTTATCTCATATAGTCATATTCATTGTTTGGATCCTTAATGAGACAGAGGACGTGATCTAAGTTGCTTCACATCGTTCCTTAGAGCAACCATTGCTGTTCTCCCCCTAACGACGGGAATACTGTCTTATTAAATTGACAATTATGTAATACACTATCTAAGTGAGCTTCTTGCTCCCAACGTTAGATATGATACACAATGTCTTTCTCATTTATGGGTATAGTTTACTGGATATATATCCATAATATTTTTCTCCATTTATATATCCATACATTTTAACATAAAGCAAAATAAATTTGTAAAGATTGATACTAACACAAGTATATTAAGAAAAATAAAACTTGAGATTCATAATAAGGAAATTCAAAATATTAATGACAATCAAGGCCTAGACACTCCATGAAGAGAACACAATATTAACTGTAAACGTTCCATGAACTGGTAATAAAAATATAATTAACTAAATAAATCATTCCAATTATGAAAGTTTGCTCATCAAACTTGCCCATTGCTATTTGGATTCTCATACTGAACTTCAAGTCCTTATTTATGTTAGAACTTCAAGTTCTTGAAAACAAAATAGCTATAAAAACGAATTGGGCCTACATAAATGACCACTGTAATGGGCCAAAACCGGACCAGTCCTTATGGGTTGGACCTGACCAAGTCGATATAGTCAACCAGACGATCTTGGAACGTCAGGTTCCTAAAAATAATAGATCTTAGAACTTCAAGTTCCTAAAAAAAATAGATTTTGGAACTTCGGGTTCCAAACAATTTAATTCTTGGAACTTCAGGTTCCTAAAAAAAAAAAGATTTTAGAACTTCGGGTTCCGAACAATTTAATTCTTGGAACTTCAGGTTCCTAAAAAAATAGATCTTTGAACTTCGGGTTCCAAATATATCGTAAAACTTTAGGGTCTGCATTATTGTTCAATAGTATACATAAAAAAAACAAAATGAAAAGAAAAGAAATTTCCTTAAATTAAAAACCCTAGCATGTAATTCTATGTTTTAATCCATCTCACAATATAAAACAAAGAATTGCATAGAGTTGGTAAGGAATACGATACCTATCCGATTGAAAAATTGGATTACCACGTTTTTCTATCCGGCGAGAAATTAGTTCATAAAGAACTGTAAAACTGAATTAGCTCAGGACGAATTAGGCTTCACACCACACACTGCTAGAAACATCTCTGAGTTAGCTTTCTAATGCAAAAACGGTTCGCAAATCCGGCTTTGAGCAGAAAATTATAACCGTTTTTCGTTGAGAGTGTCTCAACATTCCGAATTTCAAAATCATACGATTTTGTATGAATGAAATAAATAAAAAAAAAAAAAAAGATGCACAAGAGTAATCATTCTATAACCAAATAGACCATATATTACCCATGTGATTCTAAGCTAGTCGGACTCACAAATTCCTAGAACGTGAACCACAACTATCAACACGCTTAATGTCATGTAGTTGCGGCAACTCAATCGATACAAAAATAAACAAGTAAACATAACGTTTACACCCCTGACCTATACGTCAAGAAGGTCAACCAAAACGACTGTGTCAACTACTCCAATCCCTGTAGCTACACTTTCTTTTGCTTGAACAGTTCTCCACTTCTACTTCAATTATTGAGACTAGCAAGATGCACGTGCTATGCACGCGATGTTAAACAAAACTTGTCGAAAAGTGTAAACATAATTTGGGTGAGCACACTTACAATTGACATTACGTCTGAGCAGACACACTGGCAGCCGTTTAAATTTTGAATTGAATGAAACTTTATTCCTATTTGATTTCCAGGCATACCTAAGTAATAAAATTTTAAGTATAGCTCCAAATAACATATACTTTGAGCCTCTCATCGTAGCAAGTGCACATTGCAAACGACAAAGATAAAAGATTAGTGCATCAAAAGCATTTATGTAACGTTATTTACTGAAATCAGTATCCAACCCTTAGGTAAATTGGGCACGCTCAATGAGCCTAAACTGGAGAGGTAGTCTTGAGTAATTGCTTCTATTTAACCGAAGACATTGGCTTTGGTATTTCGCAATGTCGGTTGGCATGATGACATGTCCTGTAGAACGTAGACAACGAAAACTTAATTTAGTCATGAAACAAATTTACTTTTGGAACCCTCTAATTTATTCGTGGTGAGCTTAACCATATTGATTGGGTACTTGGGTTATGGGTATCTAACTTTGTGCTTCAAAGCGCTCAAGTGATAATAGTCCTTGGTCAATTTTATGTTTGCAAATTGGATTATCACGTAATCAAAATCTCACGCCAGCTCCTCACAAGGAAGAGATCAATATGAATGTAATGGCCTCATGGGACATAACCAAGATTAATTTACATTGGAATGAGTTTAACGATCCACATTTACGTAAACTAAAATTGGATAGATTACATTGCGTAAATCCCAGATTTAACTCCTATGAGGATCTTGCTAAGGCAATAAGGTTTAAGAGCTAGAGAAGTTAACATATCCTATTTCACCAATTTAAAATCGTTCCACGGGTATTTACCTAATGAACATCGTTCACAGGTATATGAAATGTACTATTTGAAAAGATAGGAAACTCTTGTGGCTTTCCTAGATTCGGCCCATGTGAACTGGAGGCAAGAAAAAAAGCACCACTCCCTTTCAAGACAATGAAAACCACTTCACAAGAATGTCTGTGAATGGGCGTTCGTGAACCCGGAGCAAATGTCTGAAGCCATACTTCCACCTGAAAATCAAAAGGAACAGATATAGTTGGGTAAGGGGAGCAAAAAGGATTCAATTATAGATGTCAGTTTTTAGAGATAAACTTTCAGTTGGCATACCTCAGTTTATAACTCATACTATACACAGAGCTTATATGCTTACTTTCAATATGTTTGTCAAAGGAGACCCAATCAGACAAAAACTTAACTCTACGAAGGATTAGCACAAACCTCTTTCATCCCATGTAGAATAGAACCTGCAACTGTCATGTGTGATAGTCGTTCGTTCCCATGGTCACTCTGTGGGAGCTCACTAATATTCCTTACTATCGATATCCCTACAACATACACAAAAAAGTCACTTCCCTCAACCACATTGAGTAAATTAATTATTTACTGCATAGTCTAGTAAAAACAATCTTAAAAATAGTACAGAAATACATAATTGGCTGGATCTTCAAGTCAGTTCTATTAATCATCTCCTATATTCTTTCAATTTGTAAGCAGAAGTACATGCACCCAACCTATCCTTCTAAGCACAATAAGAACATAGTAACAACTGAAAAAACTAAAGGACTGATTTGGTCATAGAATACACTGCAAGAAAGTCTTGTTGGCATGAGGAGGTGGATACGACTTAGTTACTTTACAGTCTAACCAAAGAGGAGAGATATGATTGATCTCGATACTTAGAAGAAATAATCAAAACATAAAGCAGAGTGATCACTACTCTTGAAACTTGTCGTGGCTCGTGATAGCCATTATAGCAATATACATGTATGAATAATTATTAGACACTAAAAAATGAAAGAGACCATTGTTCACACAAAGATCCTCCCCCAAGTAACATGCTAATGCACCTATTAGCTAGTGATTCTTTCCTTCTAAATTATAAAAACAATATTTGACAACCTAATAGCTTTCTCTGCAAGAGTCACCAACTGTCTGTTGGGAATCCTTTAATGATTACTTTTAAGAGTCCATGAGTCTTGGCCATACGTGCTAGGACAATTCTAGTGAATTGTACTTCTCCACCTTATACTTGACATGATACCAAAGTTGCAACTTCATTACAACAATCCTTTACCTTTTTGCATACAAACAATATAAGTAAATTCTGAACTGTAAAAGCGCATATAACAAATAGATACTTACCGTTCACGCCTTTGAAATTAATTGGAATGATAATACAATATGGTTCATTCTACCTTAGAAAGGATTCTCAATCCAAGACGCCTGGAAAAAAAAAAAAAAAGGTTTATCAAAGTATATATGTTACAAAAAACTTTGGATCCTAAACTGAAATAAGTATAGTAGCCTATGTTCAAATAAGCACCCCGCTGGTACATGAATCCATGTAAAATAATGTTGAAATGCAAACTAATCCCCTTGTTAAAAATAGAGAAATGCAAGCTAATCTTGAAATGCAAGCCAATTCACTCATACTAATTAACAACTCTTAGTATGACAGGACTGATCTTAGTATGACAGGACTGATTGACAACCCATTCCAATTGATTGACCAAAAAAACTCTTATTGTGTTAGTAGGTCACATGCATGTTAGTATCATGTGCAAAAAAAAATTCAACAACCGGTGTAAGGCGACACCATTTGGTTCTGCTAGTATGCATACCACAAGTTGTTCACTTGTCCATGATAAATCTCCTACTCATAAGACAATGAAAAAAATTAGTCAACGTATTGCATTTAAAATTTGGTATAGTATAATTCGTTTGACGATAGGGCACGCGCATAGCATTGATCTAATTGTATGCATGCTACCTGTGACCAAATGTAATGGCATTAGTAACAATAAATCACATTTTTTTAGCTTCTGTCTTAAATCCCACCATCAACACCCTTATCTTAAAAGGTATTATTAGTTAAACATAGCAGCCTAAATATGATATTATATGATGGCAATATTCACATATCAGAAAACCTTGAATACCTTGTATTCAAGTTCAGTTATCAAGTATTATTATTGGATTCAAATTCACATATTAGTTGGAACCCTTAGTTCAACCCATTAGGCGATTAATTGATAATAATCAGAGGTCCTAGTAAGGTTGGCATTTCACCTAGAGTCCGGGAGACATAACTGATATACAATTCACTACTGATTCAAGATAGAATGAGCAGAGAGCTCAAGAAACAGTTAAACAAATTGACCTATCAAAAGAAAGCTAGAGATCGAGGAAGAAGCTACTCAAACATTGTTTTATCGGAATATAGATATGTTACACCTGTAGTAATGCTTTCCACCACTTCATAAAATTCACTTTCTATAAAACCTTGAATAGGAAATCTAAAAGTGAGCTCAAAATAGACCCAGGCAAACACAAGCATTTGCAGCTATTATAGCCAGCCTTCGTAGCAGAGAACATAAATCTAAAAAATCAGATCTAGTAATCAAACGTAATTAAATTGTGAGTGACAGTGTGTTCCAATAAACTCATAAGTCATAACATCAATATGATTTGCTATAAATTTAATACACAGCCATTTCTTGGAGTAAGGTTTTAAATAATGCACCGAGGTTTATGCCTCAAGGCGTGCCTTAAGGCACTTGCCTCTTATAGGTTTAGCGCATTCATGATTAACTGCTTAAGCCTCACACATATTCTTATTACTTTTTTTCTTTCATTTTTTTAAAAATTTAACCCCTCATAACTTCTTTAAAGATTAAAAACTCACTATTAGATTATGTTTTGAGCATTAAAACATCTCATTCTATTAGAATCCCAAACTTCCACCATCAATGTCCATTTTCCATCCATTTTTTTTATTTTTAAATATTGAGGCTTAAGCTTCAAGCACCTCTGAGGCTTAGATGCACTTCTTTAAACACTGCCTAGGCGAACTTGTTAGCTTGTGATTTAGTGTTAGTGGTGTAGATAATCTGAACAAATTCGTGAGACATACCAAGCACCATTGGTAATGTATCTTTAAAGAAGTGCAATGAGTTGAAAGCCACAAGAATCAATATCTTTATCAAACACTAATGTGTAGAGTGTTCCAGGACAAAAGAACATCGTTGCAATATGCAAATTGAGCAAAAATCACACAAAACCAACAAAGCACTAAAGTAACGAAATTATGTGTGATAAGCACATCTGTTAACTATGAATTTTTTTTCTAAAGAATGCATCGAAACATTTTGGGTCCTTTAATATATTGTTCAAGTACAAAGGCATCCAATTTGACTTCAAGCACTTCAGTTGCAAGTTTACTATATAACAAAATTTATGGGATTTGTGCAAGTGATAAGCATATGAAAAATGTCATGAATTATATAGAAAGAGAAATGCAGCTTAGAAGTTCAGTTCTTTCAAATTTCTGGGTTCAAGTGAGAATGTATACAATTTAACTCTCAAGTTCTTGCGCAAAAAGTTTATTATATATGGAAGGTCAACCTCGAGCCATCGGAGATACAACAATAGGAGAAGACGTGGAAGAAATACCTGAAAGTTGGAAAGTAGTTCCTTGGTTAATTTGGTTGTATTGGTGGAAAGTAAAACAAATAAGCATTCAGTTCCTCGAAGCTTCGCACGAAGCCAGTGCCGATTTTTTCCCACATCAACCTCGAGAAGATGAATTGCTGGACAAATCCCATAATTCCAATCGTTCCTTCGTCATGCAATGTCACGCATTTGACGCCGACGCCAGTATAAGGTTATTTGCTTGCAAAGAGGCAAAGGTCAATTGTTAGAATAGTCCACCATAACCAAACAGAAAGAGATAAATAACATTCGAAACCAAGACAGAGATCATATACAAATAGGACAATGAACCCTTCACAAATTGGGAATGTCGTGACTTTCTATTATGGCAAAAGTTGGCACCCTTGAGGTTAGATTTGAAAATTAAGTCACTTATATCTCAAAGAGAAAACAAAACTAAAAAAAAAATTAAATGTATCAAGATGTGAATTTAATGAAAAGCAAGAAGGCAGACTGCACAAAACACACGACACACCAAATTTTCTTATATCTTACGAACTTAATGGAGGAGAGCATAGTTGTCAAACCGTATAATATATCGTTTTCCATTTTTTTGCATATCGTATCGTGTATCGTAAGATAGGGTATTTTTAAAATTAATTATAAATATATGTATATACGAGTTATTTTAATATATATATATTGTTTAGCATAGGTGCTCTATCAAAATTGCCACATCAACCAAGGACTACTGGACTGCACCATGGGTTCCTCTCATTTGTCCACAACCATTGTTGATCGCTCCATCCGGCAACCACCTTATAGACCATTAGCATCTTCTCGATATGGTGCGGTTCAAATTGTACCTACTCCAAAGACAACCAATTGATCTATTTAAAAGACTTCCGTTAGTTTCACAACCTCTAATGGCATTGGTGATCGCTTCATCAAATGCGTAGGAAATATATCCAGAGGACCTTCGGTAATATAGTGGGTCCCGCTAGCTTTCCTTCTCGAACTTCCACTGCCAACTACCAATACACCACCCGGTAATCATACCGCACAGGCCCAAAATTTTCTTTTGTAATACATCAAAGGTCTGCATCAACTCCTATAGCCAATGCACCAGTCGCCTCTATCCCAAAGATCTCGTACCTTCAAGTGTGCCTCCATCCACCTTAGGACCTTTACAAACACCTTTTTCGATGATGCCACCCTCGGCTATGAACCAGTCTTCTCCTTTGGCACCTACGCAAACAGTTGGGCCAATAGGGCCAACACCTTACCAATTAATAGTGGGGTCTACTCTAGTTCCTTCACAACAATCAGTAAACGTGAATTCCATCTCGAAGCCTACCTAGTTTCACATCCTTAAAGCCACCAATGAGTAGTCCCCAAAGTATTCCAGCTACAGCACCAAGACCCCAACGACCGAAGCTCGGTGATTTAACTTTTCAGCCTCTTGGAGTCGCAGTAGCAGTTTCTCGAGGCGATTCGAGTGAGTGATCAACTGTTAAAAGGTTCATCAATGCAACTAAATAGAATAGTGCTGCCCCTTTCGGCGCTTCAAACACCATCTTATCGACCAGCTCTGCAGAATTCAGAACAACAGCTTGTCATGCAAAGGTTTCCAGGTACTCGACCGAGGAATCAGGCACTTCAATCTCAATTTAAAGTTCCATCTCCCACACATCCACCAAGGTTTTTGAATCTCGTTTCACCAACAACTTTAGGCATGCATATGGGACCACAAAGCCTTACACAAACACCACAAAGACCTAATTTTCCTGCACCATTTCCTCCCAAAATGATGAATTCATTGCAATTGCAGCAGAATCAATCAAATTCTCAATAATACGATCAGGTAGTTTCTTGGTGCCAAACCAACATAACCTCACTTTCTCATCTGCTAAGCCAGCTCTGTCTCCTAGTGGAAACCAAGTATATGATCCATTCTCCCCCACTTCAGCATCTTCTGCTCCTCAACAGCCAGAAAACCATGTCAAAGTCGAGAAACAGGTCCATACTCTTCCGATCAAATGGACACAATTTGTAAGTTACTTTTAATATTTATTATGTAGCTGAGAATCAAAGTAATATAGTATGTATGTAGTATCAGTAAAGACTTACCATTTGCATAAGGAGCTTTCACAAAAATAAAGTTGAAGCGTTGTTCATACGATTAAGATATATGCTTTCAGTCCGCAAATTCAATCGTGAAAATGTTTTGCAGGTCATGCCTCTCCTTTTCCTTCAAATGTATGGAGTTGTACATTAGCAGCTTGAACAAATAAAATTAAATTCTACAGGTTAGCTAGATTATATATATGCTCATATGATGCTAATACTATACACAAAGTTTCCTTCTATTTTTTTCTTACATGGCCACTTTTCATTAACAATGCGAGAAATAACTTACATTTTATGGGCACAAAATCCATTCAACTGGAAGAACTTTCCACAACAGATAGTGAACTGGTTGAGATGGAATCTGCAAATCGACTAAAGTAAAGAAAAATATTAGCTTGAATCATTATGGTTCTCCAACTTCCAAATCTCAACAACCAACAAAAAAACCTTGACGAAAAACAAATCCAACAACTAAGCTAGGGATAGAGAGAAGAACAACATACCCGATTTCAAATTATGTAACTTGTAAAGCGAAACAGACATGATTTTCAAATTGTGTTCAATAAGCAATAACCATACTTTCTTTTCCACAACGTTTGTGTCTGTTATCTTGTTTTCTAAAGCCTCAATGCCTAATTTCTTATATTTCATTATACGATAGTGTAACTCGTCAAATCAATTTCTCATTAAGAACATTTGCATTCAATGGATTACTCTATAAACGTTTTTTAAAAGATACATACACTCTCATTGTGGGTGGGAAGTTAATAAAAATCGATGAGCAAAAGCATTCCAGCCATTAAGAAAAAAGGCATTTAATTGGAGTGGTAATGCATTACTTTAATTTGGTGATTGTGCTTAGTTGAATTTCATGGAAAAACATTACTGAAAGATTATGTACTAACCTCATGGGCACTGCTGGATGAATCGCGTCTAACGGGCCTTGCCTACTTTGCTTCCAAATCTTTGCACACAACTTGCTCTTAATATATCTTCTTCTCATATTTTCCAACCTTTCAATGCAAATTTATGCATCACAATGACAAGTCCGTGACCTACAAACTTGCACGAGGGAGCTTATGTCGCTTACGCCACCTAAATCCCAAAACTCTGAAGTTGGGCTAGATCGTCTCTCGTTAAGAGCCATTTCAAGATCGATCCAAAATGAGCAGAATTACTGGATCGAGCTCGGCTAAAAGAAAGTATGTCCGTCACCAGCTCTCCAAGGAAAAAAAGGTAAGCTAACCGCCACTTATTCTCTTATACCTAGCTCTGAAGTGGAAGCAAGCAAAGCAATGCCGGCCGCGATCAAAGAGGTGCTTTTTCTCTATCTTATCTCTTGTTTTTTCACTTAATCTTTCAAATTATGTAAAATAGAAACGCTGACTGAAATCGACAACTTAAAAATCTATCTCGATTGCGGAAGAAACCCAAAACCGGAGGAACAGAGTGTCAAGGGGTATCGGTTTGTGTTTGGAAACAAAAAGGCCTACCTCCGCCCATGAAGAAATGAGAGGAAGTTGGAAGAACTTCGGTATTAATGATAGTTAAGTGGGTATTAATGGTAATTGAAGCGGTATTAATGGTAGTTAAGTGGCAAAACCGCGTACATGTCAATATAGAGGCGTGGATTTGGTTTTGCCCTTAATTTACATAAAACTCCTTTGTCCTCGTATGTTGTAATTGAAGGGTATAAATGGAAATACAAAATTAAATGACCTAAATAGTCCTTTTTAAAGACATTGAATAATATTTTTTTGTATTAAATTAGGGGTATTAGGTGGTAGAAAAAAGGCTGGTCTAATTTAAAATGCCAGGTTAATTATGGTGTATTTTACTAATAGAGATAAAAACCAAGAGCTTATTAAACTCATGAATTGTCAAGCACAATATTTTAGCTCATGCCTTACGGCCTGGTGGCGGTCTATCTTCTAATCATATATTTAGTGAATTACAATAAACCTTTTTAAATCTCGAATAAAAACCGTATTAATCCAAAAAGTAAAGACAACTATTGTTTTTCACACCAATATATATGATTAGCAGAAGTTTAATTGAAGCTCAATTTATTGTCACCTTCGGCTCCACATACTAACTCTTAGTGTGTGTGCATTAGAGGCAATCTAGACAATAATATATTACAATGAAAGATAATGTAATAATGCACCTCTTATCATACCCAATAACCTATATAACAATAACCTATACAAGGAAAAGAGTGATTAATCATATCAATAATCGTAAGTAAAACACATACATTTAATCCAAAGCTAGAGACTATCGTACTGATAACGTGTTAGAATTAAACCGATTTGGAGAAAATATCACACTGATTTAACACTAACTTAACATGTATTGAATCATTGAGAGAATTCTTATTCATTGAGGTAAGTCTACATAGGAGAATGTTACCTTTATATACAACTAGGTAACCTCCTTTTCAAGATAAAGGATTATCAGGATAAATACTAGATAGAGGGTTATCAGGATAAACACCAGATAGAAGATTATCAAGATAAACACAGATCAATGGTGGGCATCCAAGCCCATAGATTTCATAACATCAATGACGTTTTTAACATTTTTTTCCATTAATTTAGGGTGATCTTGGACACACCCATAGAAACACTCCCGTACCCCATAACTATCTTAAAGTTTTGTCATACCCAATAACTAACTCAATCCAATAATGTACCCAAATTAATCGGGGTATTTCCAAATAAAGGCAAAAAGATTTAAAACAATAATAATAATAATAATAACACGTCTTTCGTTTTTTGGACCCGTTTTTTTTTTGTGAAAATTTCTTTTCGCCGTTCTTCTTTGTCTTCCCTGCTCTATCTTCTATCGAGATACAAAAAAAAAAAAAAAAAAAATAAATAAATAAATAAAAAAAAAATTAATAAATAAAAATTAAAAAAAAAAAATAAAAAATTAAAAAAAATCAAATCTTTCGAGCCTTGCAAACACAGATTTGGTGTGGTGAAGTTAATCTTATTTGCCACATCGCTTACCAATGTTACTGGCTTCAGTCTTCTTGTAAGCCCTTTTTTTTTTTGCAAGTTCATCCATATATTATCAGCTCTTTTGTATGTTACTAAAAATAACTATCTATGACTCATTCATGGGAACGATTTGAATTTGTTGATCATCATGTCACATCCCAAGATGACTGTCTAATGTCCTGGGAGACAAAAAAAAAAAATGTGTCCGAGGTGTTCATTCATTGAGTAGGGGTAACGTATTTTTTTGGTTTGTAGATATATTGTACCTTATTCTCTTTTGAGTTGTTCCAACCGCATATATTAGAGACAGTTTTGGAAAATTTATTCCTATAAGGATTTATTTTATTGAGAATTGAGATGATCTAGTGATTCAACGATTAATAAAAAGCGACAAAGAAATGGTTGCAACAACCTTATTATGTGAAATAAGGTGTTCAAGAAACCATTTCCCAAACTCACTTTCACGAAAGCTCCGACGGTCTAAGATCTTATCCTGACTTTCACTGTTGGAAGCGAGCAAGCGGGTAAACGAACTAGCTATTTGGTAACTAGGAGCACCTCTTCATAGCTCCAACCTAACAAATGGAGCACCGACGCCACTTACTAAGCGCTGGTTCTATCCCGGCCAAGCAACCAAAGCCGGGGACCTAGGTGGGAATAGAAGGGGAAGAAGCGGGGTAGAGGAATTGGTCGACTCATCAGGCTCATGACTTGAAAACTACAGGTTCGAATCCTGTCCCCGCCTAATCACTTGAGATGCTGGGGGAGCCTTAGAATTCTAAAACAGCGTGGCGCTTTTGATCAATAGGAAGAAGATCACTCTGCCATGGTGAACTCCACTCGTAGAAACAGATTCTTCAAGCCAAGGCTGCAAGCATACTTTCCATGTGCCTATTTTGCTTTATCTCTTTTGCATTCGGTTCCTTGTAGAAGCTACTGTTCCCACGCCTATTCGTTTATGGTAGTTTATGGCCTAGAACACGATTTTTTACCTTCAAGGTCCAATCTAAAGTGAGAGTCCTAAAATGAGATCAAAGTCTAGGGAGAAATGGGCTTATAGCTCGTTTCTTTCTAAATAACCACCTTTCATAGTCCTGTTGTCGGTCTCCAGCGTTGAGTCTATTTTTAGGACTACTTCCCCAATCTCTTAAAGCTTCACTAGCTAAAACTGTTTCATTTCTACGACCAACCGAGCTTGTGCTATCTTCTCTTGATACACCCCCATAAGGTCGCTAGAACTCTCTCTTCTTCTATCTCGTCTATCTGGGTACTGAACCTGAGCCTCATGAATCTCTCTTGGAAAGGCCCTTATGATTCTTCTAGGCATCTGGTTTGCAATCATAATGGTCAGTAAGTTCCTTTTTTTTAGTGAAAATCTTTCAGTATTTTGTATCCAATCTGCATTCCTGTCTATCCAAAGACCTTAAGTAAGGTGTTAGCATATCTTTCCAAACTTCATTTGCGGAGGTTAGGCCTTCTGTTGCAGGCATGTTAAGGATCAGATCAAACGTAGAACTAGAGCACTGCAATCTTGTAAGATGGTTTATGCTAAATACATTGAGAGATCAATAAGTAAGGAAATTGGTTGTGTGTGAAATAGTTCCAAAAGGAAAAAAAGTTTGTCCAAGAACTTCCGAGGAGAGACATGCTTATCATTTGTATTCATGTAATGTTGAATATACATACACTTATACAACACACTTAGAGACCCCAAATGTTGAATATGCATACACTTATAAAGCAACAGGAATAAACACATATAATCGCCGGTCAGCCAGATGAATATCTAGATGTGGTTTGAGTCAACAAATGTGAGTGGCAGATTGCCAACCCCTAAAATATATACTTGAAAACTGTGTTGATCTTATGTGATCCCGAAGAGAGCCAGTTACATGTAAATTGTTATTGGTTTTTGTTTGGGACCGATGACGATTTAATTTAGTTTCTCACTGGAAATTACTCGCTCTCTTTCAATGATGAAATCGGGACATTCACAAATCAGGATAACTTCATTCTCTGTTGAGTTTGGGTTCCTCTGTTTTGCTCTGCAGCCCCTATTCTCTTTAATTCTGCAACCTTACGTGATAGCTTCAAAACATCTCAAATCAGTTATAAATTTGAGATCAAGAGCTTATCCATTTAATGTCAAGGAAAAGTTAACAACTTCGCCAAAATAAGTATAGTGGGCATCGCGAGGGTCAAGTCTATAACATCATTGAGAGCCACAAATGACTTGGAAAGCAGAAAACCATGCTTACAATAAGAGAGAAGTAAATCTCTATTCAAGCTTTCAGTTGTTTGGTACTTTCAGTTGTATCTAAGTGATCATTGCCGTAATCATAATGTAAACTCCACTCCACAAACATTGAATAAATCTTCATAGTATCAACTATCAATAACCACTTATCCCAACCTTAGTTGTCCTGATCTTCTTTCCTACTCCCTCTCGGCCATGTATGTCAACCCTTTGCAAAGAAAACACTTTGTACCACTTAACTAAGTGTTGTTGACAAAAGACTATCATTTTTTTTTGTCAATGACAGTCTTTTGGTTGTTAATGAATTTGGTAGGTTTGTGCTAAAAAAAAGTATTGTTTTGGTCTTTTTGTCCTCTCTCTTATTAGTTATTATATCCTATCCATCCGTTCTTTACCTCTAGGCTCTTCCTTGTTAAGTATTACGTATGCGGTTTTGTGATTTACTTGCTATTTAATTATTTAAGTGCAGGTAAGAGAGAAAGACTTAATAACTGGCGTGATTAAAAGAATTTCGACTAATGCTAGTTTATTATGATTAAAAAGACTTGCCAATTAGGTTTATTGATGAGATAAAAGAATAAGAGGTTATTGGAGGGGAAAAAAAAACACGGTCTTTTTCTTCTGGATCATGTAGAGTAAATGACTTGTTTTAGTCAATAAATATCTTGAGTACGTCTAATAAAAAAGAATGGTAATTTAGGAAGCTAAATGTGTTTAAAATCATTTTTATTTATTTATTTTAAAGTTGGGGTACCAAAGAGTTTTGTTAGGTATGTCCAAGATCATCCTTAATTTATTTATTTATTATTATTATTATTATTATTATTTTTGAATCAAAACAATATTTTATTGGATATCCAGTTTAATCATACAAATGTTGTCGGAGAACAATTGTACCCAATAATTGAAGAGTTTGCACAATCGTTGTATGCGGCACTCGGAGAATTGAACAAAATACCCATTATCTTTTCTTTTTGAAATAGTTAGAGGGTTATAAGACACCCACACCAGTTATATTGAATAATGTCATCCGAATGTACTAATCAAGATTTTAACCCGCCCAAAAAATTGATATAATCTGTATGTGTACAAATTAATAACCGCACAATTCACATTTATTCACGTTCAGATTTCCATATTCTTATTAATAACAATTGTTCAACACCATTCTTGTAATGTACATGTTGATGAACCTTGGTACTCAAATATAAGTTTTTCCTTAAATGATTGGCGTTGGCGAGCAATTTTTCAGCTGTACATCCAGGGCGGAATGTCTCTACGGATGTGCATCCTTTTGCCTCTCAATTGACTTCAATTAAAGAAATTGCAAATTCCATATTATTGCCAAAGTTCATGTGTGTTTCAATACCATGTAGTCACGAAAACAATATATGAGATATTCTAAAATAATTAGTAAAGACCAAAGAACATGATAATGGTGTAAAACATTGTTTTTGCACATCAAATTAAAATTTATTATATGAGCACAATTGATAACTATTTTTTATTTTTTTTGGTAAACAATTGTTAACTAATTGAATGGTGCAAGATCTGCTGCGATGAAAAATAACGAAATGGTTCATATTTATTCGCCGTTCACATTTTCAATTCAATATTACCGGCATGCACCGAGACGGGATGAAACGCGTTCAACATTCCAATGTTTGGCACCTACAGACTATCTTCACCTCGCCGCAAGTCGCACCGGCTCAACAGCGATTGCCTACAAGATAACTTCGGCCGCAGTAATCAAAACACACTCCGGTTTTGCAATTTGGAATCTATATAAATGATGAATCGTGCATTCTTTTGCCTCTTGCATCATTTTACCTGTGACTAGCCAAAAATAGTGTATGTCACATTTCATACCATATAAAAGAAGATATTGGAAGTGGCGGATCATGGTACCACATCATATGATTATAAGCTCCTTTTATAAGATTTTTGTAAGATGAAAATAGATAAAAATCTACTAAGTATTAACCCTAATGCTTAACTTGAGATGTAAAATGTACTTTTAGTTCTTGCGAGTGACAACAGGGTGACCAGGTTTGGACACTTTCGACCAAGAGGTTGTACTAACGGAAGTTCATGGTTCTCGACTTCCGATGCAGATTTGTGTGCTTAATAGCCGACAGGATTTAAGATATATACAAGGATCAGGTCTTGGAGCCCAAAGTCCCAAACTATACCATCTGTTTTATATTGAGACGGTAAGAAGTTTAACAACCAACCAACCATCATAGCTAGGTGAAGTACATTAGTATAGGTTTGCTCGGAAACTTTACCAGAAATTAAGTGCATTATTCAAAAGAAAAACACAATGTAAACTTTGGCAATACTTACGTGAATCGAAGAAATCGATCTTCTTTCTCTCCGTGCTCAAGCAACCCAATCGTTAAACGATTGGGTTGACAATGTTGAGCAATGGAGAGAAAGAAGACTAAAGCCTAGAGAGCAGGAAGAAGGCGTGCCTAGCTACTTCATAAGCGACAAGTGATTTATAGGTGCATTTTATTGGAGTTTGGTTCGTCATCAATCGTTGTCTTGCCATGCCGACATGATTTTAACCGTCGAGGTTATGGAGTATCGAGTGAAAGTTGAAACTTGAAAGATAGATCCAATGTAGATATCCAAATGAACAATCGGTGATCATTCATTCATAACTTTCGAAATATGCATATAAGATGTATACGAAATACACAATTCAACTTGTTGTCTTATGTTAATTCAATAATCTGATTGTGATTTATGAACCAATTTTTTTCCCTTCGCATTTTATGGTAGGTACAAAATATGCGTACCAAACAATCTATTTAAAATTGCATTACGCGACTGACAGCCAATCAAGTTTCCACCGATAAACTTTCAAGATGGTACCAAAGAAATTAATTACTTGAACTTTCCCAAAAAATCATAGATACAAGTATACAACGCTTCTTTAGATGTTCTAATACATAAAAGAAATAAAATCAAGTACTAAATGAAACGCATGAACTTATTTTACAATTAAGCAAACTTTTAGAAACTATAAAGCTTCACTTTAGGCGGCAGTTGCAGGAGGCTTTAACATTTCATAGCCTTGCTAAGGATAAAATCTCTTATAGAAAGTGGCGGTGATACAGGGATAGCGAGACGTGGAATACTGACCATCGTGAACCACGCCGGTGGATTCTTTTTTGAACAATCAACTATCTTCTTAGCGAACTCTTCAGCTGTGGTAGCATTCACAGTGTGTGACAGGGTGGCTCTTGAACGAATGACATCATTAAATGGTTTGTAAAGCCTCCACTCAGGGCATCCGCCGTATCTAGCTGCGGAAGTAGTAGGTAAATTTGTTTTACTGCCCCGGAACCACACTAATTACATCGATTCCAAAAGTTTGCGGTTCCAATCTGCAAACACATGTTTGTGCAACCTATATCACGGTCTAAAAATTCAAGAATAGAAAAGATTTTTTGGACTACAAAGATAAGCTATAGACTAGACAAAGTTCATAATCTGCAGAACATCTCAAAAGATAAGATCCTATATCCGCAACGAGTTGGTGAGACCTTACACTTTGACCAATTAGTCCCGAGGATGAGAAGATTGTTATGAATTTTAATAAATACAACTGTTGGGGTTTATACCAATACCAATCGATTCCCCCACTACACAGATAACTTGTATGAACACACTTCAACTCCAGACAAATTCTAAATATCAACTACAGCCTATACTAACATGCCCAACTCGCTAAACAACTATCAACAACAAATAATAATGTAAAGCAGTAAAGGCAAACCACAAAACAAAGATTTACCGTGGTTCGGCCAATGATGCCTACTTCCACAAGAGCCAGTTCTTTATAAAGTGGGAAGGAAGATTACAATCTCTACTTTCAGTCTCTCACCTTACTAGATCACTCTTATCTCTTTACAGGGTTGTATCTCTGTAAAGGTTATCTCTCAATCTTGATAGCTTTCAAGATTGGTTTCTCTCTCTTTGTTTTTGTCTGGTTCTTAGTCTTAGGTTTTCCAAAACCTTGATTTTGTTTTTGTATCAAAAAACCAAATTTCATTCTTATAAAATGAGGCCCACGAAAATGCCTTGGTAGCGGGTGCCCTCGCCTCGGCGGTGCCCTCTGACATCTAGGCTCTTGGGCGCAGGTGCCCTTGTTCTGAGCGCAGGTGCCCTCTGACATCCCCACACAGAATCAGCTCCGTTTCTCTCCTCATGTGAGGGATAACTCCAACAATCTCCCCCTCCTGAACAGTGAGGGGGGATACCTCTATGCAATTTCCAAATCAACAGGAGGAGTCTGCTACCATTCCGGCGGTAGCACAACAAATATCAAACTTACCTTTCGGTAAAACTTTGGTCATCATATCCGACCCGTTCTTGTCGGTATGGATCTTCTCGATACACAAATGCTTGTCTTCGAGTACTTCTTTAATCCAATAATAACGCACGTGTATATGCTTGGATTTAGAATGAAAACTCGGATTCTTGCTCAAGTGGATGGCGCTCTGACTGTCACATAGAACTACAAACTGTTTCTGCTTTAGCCCTAGTTCGTCGAAGAACCTCTTCATCCATAGCATCTCTTTGCAACACTCAGTGGCTGCAATATACTCGGCTTCTGTAGTGGAGAGGGCAACACACTTTTGCAACTTAGATTGCCAAGAAGCTGCTCCCCCTGCAAAAGTAACCAGATAACCGGAGGTGGACTTCATCGAGTCAACATCACCTACCATGTCTGCATCAGTGTAGCCTTCAAGTAAGGGCTTACTTCCACCAAAGCACAAACACGATTTGGAAGTGCCCTTGAGATATCTCAATATCCACTTAACACCTTCCCAATGTTCTTTACCCGGATTTGACAGAAATTTGCTTACAACACCAACGGCGAAAGAAATATCCGATCTTGTACACACCATGGCATACATCAAACTGCCCACTGTGGATGCATAAGGAATCTTTTCCATCTGACTGTGCTCATGCTCACCCTTTGGACACATCTCTTTGGTCATGCAGAACTGGCCACCAAGCGGACAACTGACTGGCTTCGCTTGATCCATGTTGAATCTCTTCAACACCTTCTCAATGTAGCTTTCTTGAGAAAGCCACAACTTCCCACTCTTTCTGTCACGAGTGATCCGCATCCCAAGTATCTGCTTTGCTTGACCCAAATCCTTCATCTCAAAGGACTTACTCAAGTCTTTCTTTAGCTTGGATATCTTGTTGATGTTTGTGCCAACTATCAACATATCATCCACATACAGTAATAGCACTATGAAATCCCCATCTAGAAATCTCTGAACAAACGCATAATGATCGGAAGAAGACTTCTTGTATCCTTGCTTCGCCATAAAGGAGTCAAACTTTATGTACCACTGTCTCGGTGCTTGCTTCAACCCATACAAGCTCTTTATCAGCTTGCATACTAGGCGCTCCTTGCCTTTGACCTCAAACCCTTCTGGCTGGTCCATGTAGACATCTTCTTCAAGGTCTCCATGAAGAAAAGCTGTCTTAACATCTAGCTGCTCAACCTCTAGGTTCATACTTGCGGTCATACCCAATACCACCCGGATAGAAGTCATCTTCACTACAAAAGAGAAAATCTCATCAAAGTCAATCCTTTTCCTTTGACCGAATCCCTTCACAACAAGGTGAGCTTTGTGCCTTGGGTGAGGATTGTTCTCCTCATGCTTGACTTTGTATATCCACTTATTTTTGAGAATTTTTCGTCCCTGCGGTTTCTCAACTAACTCATAAGTGTGATTCTTATGCAAAGAATCCATCTCGTCATGCATGGCCTTCAACCACTTTTCTTTGTCTGTACCTTCAAGTGCCTCTTGATAGTACATAGGTTCTCCACCATCCGATAGTAGCACGTACGTATGTGGTGGATACCTGGTTGAAGCTAGTCTCCCTCTGTCAGACCTCCTTGCCCCATCTGCTGGTGCCTCAGGAGGATGCACTTCTGCTTGCTCTGGTGGTGGTTCATGCATCTCATATGCATCTTCTATACCAATAGGTTCTATCCCATCATGAGCAATAGGATTCTCATCATGAGCTTCAAACTCATGGTTCTCTGCATTCTCAATGCCTTCTGCACGTTCCACAGTAGGAACTTCTGGTTCTGAATCAACAAGATCATTGGTGAAAGCCTGTAGCTTCTCACCCTCCTCAAAGTCTGCTATGGTTTGGTCTTCTAAGAACACAACATCTCGACTTCGGATTACCTTCTTGTTAATCGGATCATAGAGTTTGTAACCAAACTTTTCATCTCCATAACCCAGAAAAATGCACTGCTTGGCTTTGTCATCAAGCTTGGATCTCTCATCCTTCGGAATATGCACAAATACCCTGCACCCAAATACCCTCAAGTATCCATAATCAACATCTCTGCCTGACCATACTCTCTCTGGATAATCACTATTCAGAGGCTTTGTCGGCGATAAGTTGATCACATGCACGGCTGTACGCATTGCTTCTACCCAGTAGCTTCTAGGTAGCTTAGAGTGAGATAGCATGCATCTCATCCTCTCTACAATGGTATGGTTCATTCTCTCTGCTATTCCATTCGTTGCGGTGTCTTGAGAACGGCCCCGCTCATGACCTAATCCCATGACTCGCAATACTCTTCAAATGGCCCAATGTACTCTCCCCCATTATCTGAGCGAATACACTTCAACAACTTCCCAGTCTCTCTTTCCACCATGCTGTGGAATTTCTCAAACACGCCAAGTACTTCATCCTTAGTCTTCAGACTATAGGCCCATATCTTTCTTGACGCATCATCAATGAATGTCAAGAAGTACGAAGCTCCCTGGTGGGACTTTACTCTCATAGGACCATTGGTAGGAGTCTATTGGGGTTTATACCAATACCAATCGATTCCCCCACTACACAGATAACTTGTTTGGACACACTTCAACTCCAGACAAATTTTAAATATCAACTACAGCCTATACTAACATGCCCAACTCGCTAAACAACTATCAACAACAAATAATAATGTAAAGCAGTAAAGGCAAACCACAAAACAAAGATTTACCGTGGTTCGGCCAATGATGTCTACTTCCACAAGAGCCAGTTCTTTATAAAGTGGGAAGGAAGATTACAATCTCTCCTTTCAGTCTCTCACCTTACTAGATCACTCTTATCTCTTTACAGGGTTGTATCTCTCAGAAAGGTTATCTCAATCTTGATAGCTTTCAAGATTGGTTTCTCTCTTTTGTTTTTGTCGGTTCTTAGTATTAGGTTTTCCAAAACCTTGATTTTGTTTTTGTATCAAAAAACCAAATTTCGCGGTTACTGTAGCGAGGCCCACGAAAATAGTCTTGAAAGCGAGTGCCCTCGCCTGAAAGCACAGTGCCCTCTGACATCCAGGCTCTTGGGTGTAGGTGCCCTCGTTCTGAGCGCAGGTGCCCTCTGACATCCCCACGCAGAATCAGCTCCGTTTCTCTCCTCATGTGAGGGATAACTCCAACAACAACCACATGAGATATATTTAAAATCTTTTGAGGTAAAGAATAAACAAGGGAAAAAGCATTGAAACCTTAAACTGTCAGTTAGGGCATGAAGAGCAGCTTTGAAGCGAGTAAAGCGCCCGCCCGGGTCCAGGAGCCAAAGCGCTAACACTTCCAATATTGACTATCTTTCCCTTTCTCCTAGTCGCCATGTGAGGCACAACGGCCTGAATTAACCTCATTGGACCTGTAAAACATAAATGTAAATCTAAATGAGGATTTGAACACCATCTGCAATGTGTTATAGAAAGTTAGAAACACACAATCATGTCCCTAAACAACTTTGTTTTGCATCATCATAGTTTCAGTAACTTCAGGATTCATCATATTCATATATTTTTTCGACTTGTACATTCTCTCAATGTGATTCATACCTCTACGGACTACCAAACCAAATTATCCTTTCAGTCTTTTACTATGCTCTGAATGCCCTTTTAAAGACCTTGCACCAACCCACTTTTTCAATGTTGCAAATTCACACAACAACATAACTTCATATGTAGTTATTATTTTGATCGAATCTATGTTATATCCTATGGGAAAAAACATCTACACTTCAAGACGGTCGGTCGGCCCAAGGGTAGTTGGTGGTTCGGTTAGATTCCCCATTTTGCTTCGGAATGTTACTTCCTAGTGGTGATTCCAACAATTGACTCAGAGGGTGTTAGGAACCTTATTAGATGGAAATCTAACAATCTATTTCCAATTTCAACCTCTAAGTATCATGTCAGATATGTAAAGAAGCTGATAATAATTAATGGACATACTAAGGTAAGCAAACCGCACAATTCACAATGAGGGAACGTTCACTAGATGGGTTTGTAACTCCTTGCAACAATGAGTACGAAACCAAGGACCACAGGAAAGAGCGTAATAACTAAGCTATCAAAGGAAAACAGTTGGGTTCTTCCTAATATAGCACACCAGCCATCATATCCTTAGATTCTCTAGATTTGTTTGTATTCCATTCCAAAATAACCTAGAGAATATCTTGTAAATATCCTAGAAGATATATTGTAATATCTTAGTAATATCTTGTAAATATCATTTGCTGATTGTATAAAAGGGACATAGGTATCTCAAGGAGAGTACCAATTCACAATATTCTTGAGTCTTTGACATTGTATCAGAGCCCTTGTCTAAAAACATTTTTTTTCTTGTTTTCGTTTTCTTGGGGCGTTGCGTGGTTTCGTTTTCTTGGCGTTATTGTATTTTCTCGATATGTCTTGTGAGAAAAGTGATTCTATTTGCATTCGGCTCACTGGGAAGAACTATTTTGCCTGGGCCTTTCAGTTTGTGTTATTTGTGAAGGGAAAGGAGCTTCTTGGCCATCTGGATGGCACTAATGGTGCCCCTGATGCTGGAAAAGAACTGGCCAAATTCCCTTCTTGGGATACCAAGGATGCCAAAATTATGTCTTGGATCCTTGGATCCGTGGAACCCCATATTCTCCTGAACCTGCGCCCCTACATGACAGCTCATGCAATGTGGACTTACTTGAAGACCATCTACCATCAGTCTAATACTGCCCGCCGGTTTCAGCTTGAATTTGAAATGGCTAACTACTCTCAAGGTGCGTTGTCCATTGAAGAATTTTATTTTGGTTTTTCCAATTTGTGGGAAGAATATTAAGATATTATTTATGCAACTCTTCCTGCTAATGGGTTGGATATTGTTCAACAAGTACATGAGGTTAGCAAAAGGGATCAGTTTCTTATGAAACTTAGGTCAGAATTTGAACCTGTGAGGTCTCAGTTAATGAACAAAGATCCCGTTCCTTCTTTGGCTGTGTGTTTGGGGGATTTATTTAAGTGAAGAACGAGAGACTACTCACTCGGGCCTCTATGGAACAGTAGGCTGCTGTCACTCCTCAAGTCGCATATATTGCTCAACATCGATCCAAGAGATGGGATCCAGCCACTACTCAATGCTTCAGCTATAAGGGTTTTGGCCACATAGCCAAAACTTGCACTAAGAAGGTTTGCAACTATTGTAAGGAGTCTGGTCACATCATCAGTGAGTGTTGGATCCGGCCACCAAGAAGGAAGGGTACTGCTTATTCTGCGATTGCTGATTCTGGTTCCCCTACTCCTATTGTTCATGCTCATGTTACCACATCCTCACCTCTCTTTCAGAATATGTTACACCAAATTGTTTCTGCACTCTCGGCTTTAGGCTTCTCAGGTAACAAAAAATCATCCTCTCAACCTTGGTATCTCGACTCGGGTGCTTCCAATCATATGACAAATAATTCAACTTCTCTTTAGAATCTCAAATCCTATGTTGGTCCTCTTAAAATTCACACGGCAAATGGTAGCTCTCTACCTAGTACTGCCATGGGTGACATTTCTCCTATTATAAAAAATGTCTTGGCTTCTCCCCAATTATCCACGAATCTGATTTCTGTTGGTCAGCTTGTTGATAATAATTGTAATGTGATTTTTTCTTCGTCTGGTTGTGTGGTGCAGGGTCAAATGTCACGGAAGACAATCGTGAAAGGTCCTAAGGAGGGGTGACTCTTTCTGTTGATCATGCATCCCCAATCTAGTTCTTTCATTTCTGCATGGTCTTCTTTTTGTACTAGTTCTAATTTGCGTCCTGAGGATTGGCATCGGTGCCTAGGCCATCCTAATCCTCAGGTACTTCATACATTGTTCCAGTCTGGTTTTCTATACAATAAAAACTCTGTTTTCCTTGATTCGTTGTCTTTTGATTGTTCTTCTTGTAAGCTAGCTAAGAGCAAAAGTCTACCTTTTCTCAATCGGGTTCCGCGGCTTCTCACCCTTTGATATTGTGCATAGTGATGTATGGGGAATTTCTCCTATCATCTCTTATGCCAATACAAATATTTTGTAACCTTCATTGATGATTATAGTAGGTTTACTTGGATTTATTTCTTAGTGCTAAAAGCGAGTTTTCTCAATCTTTAAAAATTATCTTGCACTCATTAACAATCAATTCAATTCCTCTATCAAGAGTCTTCGATCTGATTTAGGAGGCGAATATCTGTCAAATGAGTTTCAACAATTTCTTCAAGAACGAGGCATTCTTTCTCAACGATCTTGTCCAGCTACTCCATAACAAAATGGAGTGGCTGAACGTAAGAACATACATCTTCTTGACATGGTTCGGGTTTTACTTCTAGAATCCTCTGTTCTTCTTCGTTTTTGGTGTGAAACTTTATCTACTGTTGTTTATCTCATAAATAGATTGCCTACTCCTGTGCTTGATAATGTTTCTCCATATTTTCATTTATTTGGGAATCATCCTCGCTATTCTAATCCGCATACATTTGGTTGTATTTGTTTTGTTCATCTTCCCCCGCATGAAAGAACTAAGCTTTCTGCTCAATCTATGAAATGTGCATTTCTTGGTTATAGTTCTCATCAGAAAGGTTTCTTATATTATGATCCTGATGTTCATCGTCTACGCATTTCACGGCATGCTGTTTTCTTTGAAAATCAAAAGTTTTTTCTCTCTCATGCGGATCCTGTGTCTTCTATATATTCTATTCTTCCTGATTTTTCCACCCCTGATATTCCTACAAATCGATTTCAGCCAGGTCTAGTTTATACTAGATGCTCTCGTCCCTTGGTTACTCCTTTTCTGGATCCTCCTGATTCTCCTGTGAAGATTGATCCGACACCCTCTTTGGTAGTTGTTCCTAAGCAGTCTACCCGAGTTTCTCATCCTCCTGATTGGTATGGTTTTTCCTCACATATTTCCATGACTGCCACTCTCTCCTCTATTTCCATTCCTAACTCTTATAAACAGGCTGTGGCGCATGAATGTTGGCAACAGGCCATGCAGGCTGAACTCAATGCGCTTGAGCAAAATCAAACGTGGGATGTAGTACCTTGTCTTTCCTCGGTGAATCCTATTGGTAGTAAGTGGGTGTTCTCTGTTAAGCTTACGTTACAAAGCTCGATTAGTAGCCCTGGGCAACCGACAAGAGTATGGCATGGATTATGATGAGACATTTGCCCCTGTTGCCAAGATGACTACAGTTCGGCTTCTTCTTGCCCTGGCCGCCTCACAGTCTTGGCAGATACACCAAATGGATGTTAAGAATGCTTTCTTGCATGAGGATCTTCAGGAAGAGATTTACATGAAACTTCCCTCTGGTATGACACTTCTTTGTATGGTCTTAAGCAGGCTCCTAGGGCATGGTTTGAAAAGTTTCGCAGCACACTACTCGGGTTTTTATTTACCCAAAGTCAATATGATGCATCTTTATTTTTTCACAAGAGTAAAGATGGCATGGTCTTTCTATTGGTGTATGTGGATGATATTATCATCTTGAGTTCAGATGTGACACTTATTAAGAAGCTGCAACAACATTTACATACAGTATTTTAGATGAAAGATCTTGGGGCACTCACTTATTTTCTTGGTTTAGAGATTCGCTCTTAACCACACGGGTTTTTCTTAATCAACACAAGTATACACAAGATCTGGTCCACCTTGCACGGCTGGAAGACACCACTTCAGTTGATACTCTTCTTGAAGTGAATGTAAAATTAAAAAAGGATGAGGGTGACCTTCTTGATGATCCTACCTTATATCGACAATTAGTTGGGAGTCTGATTTATCTCACTATTACTAGACCTGCCATTTCTTATGCAGTTCATACAATCAGCAGGTTTATGGCTTCACCACGACATTTTCACATGGTAGCTGTTCGTCGGATTGTACAGTATCTTTTGGGGACTCCCCATCGGGGATTATTTTTTCCACATGGCAAAGCACTCAATCTAGTATCATACAGTGATGATGATTGGGCAGATGTCCGGGATTCTCGGCGATCTACAACCCGGATGGTGCATTTTTTTTGGTGATTCACTTATTTCATGGAAATGTAAGAAGCAAGATTGTGTGTCAAAATCATCTACTGAAGATTAATATCGGGTCATGTCAGTCCTCTGCTCAGAAGTGGTCTGGCTTCGTGGGATTCTCTTTGAGTTACCTCAAACCAACCCAACTCCCCTCCATGGCGATAATACTAGTGCTATACATATTGCTGCAAATCCAGTGTTTCATGAGAGAACAAAACATATAGAGGTTGATTGTCATTATATCCGGGATACCTATGAAGCAAAGGTTATTACTCTGCCTCACATTCCTACCGAACATCAGGTCGCTAATCTTTTTACTAAGGCAATGGCAAGACAATGACATCAGTTCCTTGTTAGCAAATTGATGCTTGTTGACTCACCAACATCAATTTGAGGGAGGGTATCAAAGAAAAACAGTTGGGTTCTTCCTAATATAGCACACCAGCCAGCATATCCTTAGATTCTCTAGATTTGTTTGTATTCCATTCCAAAATAACCTAGAGAATATCTTGTAAATATCCTAGAAGATATATTGTAATATCTTAGTAATATCTTGTAAATATCATTTGCTGATTCTATAAAAGGGACATAGGTATCTCAAGGAGAGTACCAATTCACAATATTCTTGAGTCTTTGACATAAGCTATCTGGAATGCAATGTCGAAGATCATTTTGCAAGAAGCAGACGTCTAGAGCAACATAAATCAGCATAGGTGACAATTATTGATCAGCTGAATATATATTAGGCATGACCAAGGCTTGAAAGAGGTTGTTATAGTAGTATAACACTTGCCTGGATATATTAATTATCGCCTCATCCCAACTGAAAGCGATGTGTAAGTAATAAAAGAGGATTTCTTTTGCTATATAAATGGGAAAATAAAATTATTTTCCTCATTCCTTGTCTAGAGTCTAGATAGCTCAATATGCTACTTGTTATTATTGGTTTTGAACCTTGCTTATGATCAATATGCCATTAGAGAGTGGCCCCGAGTGAGGCCTTCGCCCCACTCGGAAGTCGAAAATAACAAAATGAGAAGTTTCTTGGCCACCTTCCCTACTTAAGTAGTACACAACAATGTGACATACAACTTAAATAAGAAGCATAGTCGGTTCCTCAACAATAGAAAATAGCATTCTAAAAAATCAAAAACAGACTCCTCGAAAGATTGTTCGATTACTTCTTTCATATATGTTCCTTCATTCCACATACTTGGAAAAGGTTATAAACAAATTAAAAAAAATTGTAAGCTAAATATTGTTAGAAAAATGATTTGCTCAAATCCATTTAAATATGAATGAGTAGTTTGTCTCCCAAGTTACCCCACTTAAGATGAAATGGGTTTTTTCTTGAAACAAGATGCGTAATGTGAGAAAAACCTTTTCAAAATGATGCATTTGTTTGAAACAGTGCATTATGCCGAAAAGGTGCGACCTTTCGAAATGTGCACTGGTTTGAAACAGTGCATCATGCCGAAAAGGTGCAACCTTTCGAAATAGGCACTGGTTCAAAACAGTGCTATATGCCGAAATGGTGTGTCCTTTTGAAACATGTGACTTTTCAAAGAGTTGCTTACTTTTTCCCAAGAGTCACTGTGTTGTTTCGAAAAGGCACCACTCACCTATAAATAGTGGATGAATTTGGAGAGAAAAAGACACCAGATCACCAAGTTTCGATCTTTCTCTTCTCCCCTGTTCTTAGTCAAATACTATGTTGTGTTCGCTGAGTCTATAGAATTGAAGTGCTAGCTTTCTATAGAAGGAAATCCGTTCTATCTTGGGAGATAGTTTCCCATCAACCTTCAAGCACCGTGAGGGGGAAAATCTGTCTTAAGGACATAGTGAATCTTCACTAGGCTCGGATTTAATCATTGGTAAATTAAGTTCATTAGTTGAACTAAAAGGTTTGTTTGTTTGTTGAAATTAAAGGTTTGTTCATATCAATTTGATTTTCTTGTTTACTTAATAATAAGTATATTTTTGGAATAAGTTTTCTACAAACTTAAGACAGATCCTTATTGCCTTGTATTAATTTGGTTTAATTAATTTTGGCTATACTTATTGTTAATGAACTAACATTTTTAAAAGTGTTTTGTTCACGTTTCGTTGAGAAGCGGTGGTCAAAATATTGATATGTCATGAGACACATTTTTTTTAACTGGGGTATGTATTATTGTATTTCTAGTTAATTGCATGCCCTTTGTTCAAATATTAACGGAAAGGTATTGGTCATCGGTATGATTTTATTAAATTGGGACTTTGTTCAAATATTAATTTCTCCGGAATGATGATGTCATCATATCAAACGCGTTGTGAGTGCAAGATAAGTTGGTGTTTGACGCCACTTTTATCTGGACTTTGAACCGTAGAGGCAACAAATGAGATGGAAACACTATTCCATTCAATATTTGTGTTTTCTATTTAAAATATGGAAGAGAGCCACCTGTTTGTAAGGTCCGATTCAAGACTTTAAGTCTTTTTGACCGTGTCAAAAAAGAACCAATAACAAACAGTGAATTTAGTCACTGAAGTCGTATGGTTTCAAAAAGGAGGCATGTTCTAAAAGTAAAAGGATTAAGTTTGAATAGCCACAACTCTTGGAAGTGGTCCCACAGAAACGGTTTAAACTTTTACGGGGCAACTGTTGTGAATAAGACGATTCACAATACAAATTTGGAGAGTCTAATGTCCAAACCGCTAGACTTACTCAATGAATGACATGTGTCATAACTAAAAATCAGAAAGTACAAAGTGCATATGCTAAATTGAGGATTTCAAATACTAAAAGGTTTTGTACCTATTAGAGAATTGTTTTCTCCTGACTTTCAAACCAAATAGTTTCTAAAGGTACGAAAACAATATTCAAAGGGTTTGTCCTGTTCCTAGAAGTCTTATGTTTAGTAACTTTTTGCATATTGAGAACGGGAATTTGGTTTTGTCTCTTACGGAAAAGGTACTTTCGACACCAATTCTTTCTCAAACAAGAAGCAAGTTCACATATTATTTTGTGAGTAAATTTTTATTTCAGAATTTGTTTCTAAAAAGAATAACAAGGTGTGTTTCTATTTCAGAATAGAAATGACAACACCACCGTGTTCTCCTATTAATGCTATTCCTATTTCATTTCCTTTACCTACTAGTTAGTTGAATGGTATGAATATTTTGGTCCCCGATGATGACCTTATGTTAGTAGAAGTGGAACTCAACAACTTCGGGTGTCTACTAGCAATGGTGGATCTTGGTTCAACTCATACGTTAATCTCTCGAGTATGTATCCGAGGGCTATTGGATTGAAACTTCATGATGAATGTCTGAGGGCTATGAGGCTTGAACCAAGAAGCCTAACAGGTGAAAGGACTAAGCTTTGGAAGTTGACATTAAGATGCACAACTGGCGAGGAAAGGTGGACCTGATGGTAGCTCGCTTAGACCATTTTCAAGTCATTCTTGGAATGGACTTCTTGAAAGCAAACAAGGTGGTGGTAATGCCACACTTGGAGGGAATTATGATCCAAGATTCCAAGAATCCTTGCTTCATTCCAGATGTTAGGAATGGCTGGTGCTAAAAGGGTTCTAAAAATATTGTATTATTTGTAAGATATATGTGTTTTACTATTGCGCCAAAGAGTGTCAATAAAGAAGATTGATTAAGATATTGTTTTATAAGCATACTTGTAAGCAAAATTGAGGTCTTAGAAGTGTTTTCGACACTATATGAATGATATGTGACATTCTTTAAGAACAAGCCTCACTTAAAAAACATATATCTAAATGGTTTTCCAATTTATTGACTTTGTCATGAGAAATTGGAAAAATGTGGGGGATTATGTATCTTCTTGAATTAATCAATTCAAAATTGGAAATTTGTTGAAGCATTACTCAAAAGACATCAAATGTGGTGTTTTGCTCTAGGAGAGATGCATAAATTTCAAAGAAATCCTTATAGCAAACGTGCATAGCAAGGTCCACTATATATGGAATCAGAATTCATAGCGTTCGACGAGGCTGTAGACGAAGCTGAGTGACTTCGAAATTTCTTAGAGGATATTTCAAACTGAGCTAAACCTGTGCTAGCAGTGTGTATACATTGTGACAGCCAATCTGCTATTGGTGGAGCACAAAGTAGCATGTATAATAGGAAGTCTCGACACATACGTCGTAGACATAACACCGTTAGACAATTGCTCTCAAATGGAGTTATCTCAATCGACTATGTAAGGTCAAAAGATAACATTGCGGATCCGCTTACAAAAGGTTTAACAAGAGAGCAAGTTGAAATATTATCAAGGGTAATGGGCTTAAAGCCTTTGAGATAATCAACCAAGAGTCCTCATAATGGAAAAACCAACCTAGTTGACTGGAGATCCCAAGATCTAGGTTCAAAGGGCCAACTGAATTATGTCTGTGACTCAGTCAGCACTGGAGAGTAATAATATACTCTAACCCATTCCTATATAAGACAGTGCATATCTGCCGCGAGACCCAGGATAAGTCAAGCTTTTAATGATTTACTATATCTTGGAAAGTTATGTTATCCAAGTGGAGTATTGCAGGATACTCTTTATAGAAATCACCTATGTTAGTGCGAAATTGGGGCAAACGCTTCTATGAGAATTTTAAAGGCAAATGTCTCAAAAGCACTATCTGAAACCAAGAAGTGTTCAAGGCCAAAATGAACACAAACGTGAGAACCAACAGTATTCGAGACGGTACTGCGTGAAGATGATTGTCTAGGTTTATACAAACGGCTGACAGTTCAAGGACATTAATTGAAGTCTACTGATCGTCCAATTAAATCCGATCGTCTTTCACTAAGGCAAGTTCAAGGCCTCCCATGCTACTTGACTGATGGCGGTATCTTTTCATTTGTAAAAGAACAGAAATCCGATGTTTATGATAGAAGAAGCCAAATTTTCATTCATGTGGGGGATTGTTAGAAAAATGATTTGCTCAAATCCATTTAAATATGAATGAGTAGTTTGTCTCCCAAGTTACCCCACTTAAGATGAAATGGGTTTTTTCTTGAAACAGTACGTAATGTGAGAAAAACCTTTTCAAAATGATGCATTTGTTTGAAACAGTGCATTATGCCGAAAAGGTGCGACCTTTCGAATGTGCACTTTGGTTTGAAACAATGCATCATGCCGAAAAGGTGCAACCTTTCGAAATAGGCACTGGTTCGAAACAGTGCTATATGCCGAAATGGTGTGTCCTTTCGAAACATGTGACTTTTCAAAGAGTTGCTTACTTTTTTCCCAACAATCAATCGTTGTTTCGAAAAGGCACCACTCACCTATAAATAGTGGATGAATTTGGAGAGAAAAATACACCAGATCACACAGAGTTCTGATCTTTCTCTTCTCCCCCTGTTCTTAGTCAAATACTATGTTGTGTTCGCTGAGTCTATAGAATTGAAGTGCTAGCTTTCTATAGAAGGAAATCCGTTCTATCTTGGGAGATAGTTTCCCATCAACCTTCAAGCACCGTGAGGGGGAAAATCTGTCTTAAGGACATAGTGAATCTTCACTAGGCTCGGATTTAATCATTGGTAAATTAAGTTCATTAGTTGAACTAAAAGGTTTGTTTGTTTGTTGAAATTAAAGGTTTGTTCATATCAATTTGATTTTCTTGTTTACTTAACAATAAGTATATTTTTGGAATAAGTTTTCTACAAATATTAGAGTCTACTCTCACAAAAAAAAAAAACTAGAGACCAGTGTTAGGTCATTCATAATTCCTAGTTCAGGCTTGCTAATATTACAGCGGATAGATTGATAATATTTATAATAATAATAATAACAATAACAAAAATAATATATATATATATATATATATATAAACAGTATTTTCACAAATTTATCTCCAAGAAATCACTATGAAATATTCAAGAATAATGTTACCTATTAGTCAGTGTTCAGCGTGTTGCCAACCAAAAAAAAAAAGTGTTCAGCGTGTCAGATCAAATATCTACATTCACTATATTCACATTCCAAATTCACACATTGAACACCACCATAGTAAAATTCAGACAAATCAATTAATTCAAGAAAGTAAGCAAATATTGAATGATGATTTGAACAGATTACCATAGACATTGGTATTGAAAGTGTGCTCTAATGAAGAAAGAGGGATTTCAGCCAAAGGAGCAACGCAATGAACACCAGCATTATTGACGACGATATCGATACAACCAAACTTATCAAGCACACTAGTTAAAACATTTCTAACACTTTCATCGGTGAACATCCAGTTCATGAAGTGAAAATCTAGGATCACTTTCAAGGTCTTTCATTGAAGCCCGGAGATCTAGTTGTTGCTACAACTAAACATTTCTTTGAAGCAAAAGCTTGTGCTAGGGAGTGACCAATACCTCCTCCTGAACAACCGTTATCAAAACCACTGGTTCATCCGAAACATCCATTGCTCTGAACAATACCCAAGTTTCAAAATCTAATCTTTCTTTTGGTTTTAGAAATTTTTTGGGTTTTCCCCAAGATGGGTTCTGTTAAAAAAAAGTGGCAGAATATTCAAGACGTTTGATTTTAGGAATCTAAGTGACGTGAAAGCCCGGGATATATAGTTTTTACCAAAATGAGAATTTGGTGTTCACCCAGTTATGCAGTTGGGTACTAATAAAGATAGAATATACCATGTAGCATCAGTCCATTAAGATGTTTTAAATGCATTGAAGAATCATACAGTTACATAGTTACGTGTTTTTATGTTATTGTTTACAACGTTTGGAAAAATGATACTTACCATCCTTCATCCGCTATGCCACAATGGTGCTGGCATTTCGTCATTGTGTCTTAGTGGTGTGTGTAAATGTAGTGATTGTGTCATATGGTGCAAATGGATGGAGACGAAGGTGGTTGTGAAGTGGTTCAGATTTTTAAGAGGCTTCGATCTAAAAAAGTTGAGAGGTACGTGTGAAGCCTGATTGATAAGTCAATTAAAGCAACAACTCAATTCAAACTGAATGAGTGACCACAGGCAAATTAAGCTTGTCAACAAAGGAGACTCTTTGTAAATGTAAATCACAAAAAGCATAGAGACAATAAGCTTGTAGATTCAAAATAGTTTGTGTTGTGAATAACTAACTGCGGAAACAACGTTATCCACTACAAATAGATTAACCGTACACAAGGATTGATCCTTCTCTCTAGACAAGACTTCAACACTCTCCAAGTACTATCCCAACACTTCTCAATGTCAATTAAACAAGCATATAAAATAAAACAATTAATGTAAAAGAGAACACACCACAAGATAATGATATATCGTGGTTCGGCAATTTGCCTACGTCCACACTGCGAGTTACAAGCTTTACTAGATGTCCAGAGTAACATATTACAAGAGCTCTCAATTCACTCACAAAGAATGAACACACAACTCACTAAGAATTTCTCTCTTACAATCTCTCTCTTTCTTGGTTTTGGTTAGGTTAAGTTTTTACAGAAAAAAACTTATATTTATACTATTTCCAAAAAATGGGAAGTCATGCTTTGAAATACGGTTGATGGGGGTGCCTTTTGGCCAGTAAAAGTCGAAGCCAAGCGCCGCAACAACCTGTTCGCTAAGCCAAAGAGGGAGGCTGTAGCATACTTGTCCAGCATACCTAGCTGGTGGTCGCCTTTCGTGAGAGAAGAAAAAACTCCTTTTTTCTCTACATTCTCCATCTCGGTGAGGTTTTAACACATAAAACCGAGCCGAACACATCCAACAAGAAGTACTAGTCCCATAACTCACAGTCAACTGCCCCGAAGGGCCATGCCCACAAAGGGCTCTTTCAAACATGTAGGATTTGGAGCAAGTCCAAACAATGTTGGAACTTAACTCCGGTGACAACCTTTGTCAGCATATCAGCAGGATTGTCATGGGTGTCTACTTTCTCAAGTGCTACATCATCATCCTCAATGACATCCCGTCCAAAGTGATAACGGACATCAATATGTTTGGTCCGAGCATGATGAACCTGGTTTTTTGCCAAATGAATAGCACTCTGATTATCACAGTACAAAGTAACACTATTCTGCTCAATACCCATATCATCCAGAAGACCTCGAAGCCATAGTGCCTCTTTCACTGCCTCTGCCACTGCCATATACTCTGCCTCAGTAGTAGATAGAGCAACTGTAGCCTGTAGCATAGACCTCCAACTAACCGGTGCACTATGCATCATAAACACATAACCAGTAGTCGATCATCGTCTATCTAGATCACCTGCATAATCTGAATTCACATACCCACTGACATAACAAGTGCCTCCACCATAAACTAATCCCACATCCAAGGTAACTTTCAAGTACCTCAATACCCATTTCACTGCTTCCCAATGCTACTTCCCAGGATTTGCCATATACCTGCTTACAACACTAACTGCTTGTGAAATGTCTGGGCGTGTGCACACCATAACATACATCAAACTGCCCACTGCACTTGCATAAGGAACATGAGCCATATGCTTTTGTTCCCCCACCGAACTAGGAGAGAACTTAGCTGAAAGCCTAAAATGCCTAGCCAAAGGAGTAGAAACCGACTTTGCATTCTCCATACCAAAATGAGAAATTACTTTCTGAAGGTATTTCTTCTGAGATACAACTATCCGTCGCTTCTTCCTATCTCTGTCAATCTCCATGCCCAATATCTTCTTGACTCCACCTAAGTCTTTCATCTCCAATTCAGAGCTAAGTTGAGATTTCAATTTGTCTATCTCCACCATGCTTTTGGAACCAATAAGCATGTCATCCACATAAAGCAGGAGATAGATGAAGTCATTACCAATGAAGCATCACAAAGTAAACACAATGATCATACTTATTTCAGGTGTGTGTACTCATGTTGCATCATGAACGTGTCAAAGCGCTTGTACCATTGCCTTGGCGATTGCTTTAAACCATACAATGACCGATTCAACTTGCACACATGATCTTCTTTCTTAGCAACAACAAAACCCTCAGGTTGTCTCATATAGATCTCTTTCTCTAAGTCCCCATGCAAGAAAGCAGTTTTAACATCAAGTTGCTCTAACTCCAAGTCGAAGTGAGCAACTAAACTCAATAACACGTGAATGGAAGTATGTTTGACCACCTGGGAAAATACCTCATTGTAGTCGACTCCTTCCTTCTATGTTTGCTACCACTCTTATCTTGTACCCAGTACTGTCAGACTCAGGAAGGACCTCTTTCTTTCTGAACACCTATTTACTGTCGATAGTCTTTTTGCCCTTTGGCAATAAAATTAGGTCCCATGTGTGATTTTTATCAAGAGATTCCATCTCTTCTTGCATAATAACCAACCAATATCTGTAATGAGCATCTCTAACAGCTTCCTTGAAGCTATCTGGCTCATCATCTTCAATATTCAGTGCATATGCCACTAAATCTACCTGACCATAGTGTTTCACCGGCTTATCATGCCCATACTTGTGCACTTCTTTAACTTGTCTCTTTGGCCTAGGGTTAGCCATTACGAGTTGCGGATGCTCATGCTCTTTTTCATGTTGTTGCGTGGTTCCATGATTTGGTACCTCATCATGTACCAACCAGTCATCTGCTGCATCAGACAACTCAAGCTCAGTAGCTTGAACTTCTATAGACTCACCATTCTGCCCAGCTTTTTCCGGCTTACTTAAAGATAACACGGAAGTCTCACCAAAGATAACATCTCTGCTGACCAGGAACTTGTGGTCTTCTAGAGACCACAATCTGTATCCCTTTACCCCATTTGCGAAGCCTAAGAATATGGCCTTCTTAGCTCTGGGATCTAGCTTGTTTTCCCTCACATGGTAGTAAGCAGTCGATCCAAACACTTGCAAAATACTATAATCAGCTGGGTTACCTGACCACACCTCATAAGGCGTCTTGCAATCTATAGCTGGAATTGGTGACCTATTGTACAGGTAACGCGCCATGGACACTGCATCTACCCAATACTTTTTGCCTAGACTGGCATTAGACAACAAACATCTCGCTCTTTCAAGCAAGGTTCTATTCATCCGCTTTGTCATTCCATTCTGCTGAGGCTTGCCCCTGATTGTCTAGTGTCTGACAATTCCCTGTTGCGCACAAAACTCTTAGAAAGGCCCATAAGTATACTCAGTACCATTGTCAGACCGTAGAGTCTTCACTTTCCTATCTGTGCGATTCTCAACCCTTGCCTTCTACTTTTTAAATATCTCAAACATTTCATCTTTCATTTTCATCATATACACCCACACATAGCGAGTATGATCATCAATAAATGAGACATAATAACGGTTACCTTCTTTTGAAGCCACTCTGGAGGGTCCCCAAACATTCGTATGCACATAATCAAGGATGCATGTTGTCGTGTGCTTGCTTGAACTGAAATTGACTCTGCACTGCTTCCCATAGACGCAATGCTCACAGAACCCCATACTTGGCTTCTTCAAGTCCTTCAAGAACCCTCACTTGCACAACTCAGACAAACCCTTTTCACTCATATACCCTAGTCGCAAATGCCACATCTTAGTACACTCAGAATCATCACTACATGCAACCACTGCTACATCGCCTATCACCGTACTACCCATCAAAGTATACAAGGTTCTATGTCTTTGACCCTTCATAACAATTAAAGAGCCATTAACAATCTTTAGGACTCCACTTTCCCCCACAAACTTGTGGCTTTTGAAATCCAAGGTACCAAGAGAAATAAGGTTTTTCTTTAGCTCAGGAACATGCCTCACATCGGTTTAAGTCCTCACTACACCATCATGCATCTTGACCCGTATAGTTCCAATTCCTACCATCTTACAAGCAACATCATTACCCATCAAAATGGAGCCACCATCAATGCTCTCATAAGAAGTAAACCACTTTCTATTTGGGCGCACATATGGTAGGAACACCCAATTATCAAGAATCCACTTTTCGCCATATATAGTCTTATGTGGACACACGAGAGACTCACATCGTCCCTTTTAGGCGCCGGGGCGAACTTGCCTCAACTTTATCCTTACCTTTCTTCTTACCATCTTTATTGTTATCTTTATTGGTGAGGAACAATTACTTATGTAATGTCCATTTTATCGCAATTGTAGCACTTCACATGTTTTAACGACTTTTTGACTTGGACCTAGACCTCTCATTGCTTGTATAGGCCTTTTCATATGACCTTCCTCTTGCCACTAGCCCCTCGACCTGCATCAATGTTATTCTCAACTTGTGTCTTCTTCATCAACTCATAACAAAAATCACACTTTGAACATCGTCAAGATCAACATCTTCTCTATTCATAAAAGTAGTCATTAGATGCTTATAGCTCTCGGGCAAAGAGAATATTAAACATGCCGCTTGATCCTCATCCTCCATATGCATACCAACATTCAAATAATCCGCTAGGGCGTTGTTTAAACTCACAAACGCGTGCTCTTGCATTGTTGAACCATCCACTATCATGTACCGATAAAGACGATTCTTAAGGTACATTTTGTTCATCCTGCTCTTGGTCATATACATAGTTTCTAGCTTGAGCCAAATATCGGCAGCGGTATTTTCTCCCATCACACTATACATGGCCTCATTAGCAAGACACAACCGGATTGATGAACAAGCCTATAGATCGAACTCTTCCCAATCATCATCACTCATACTCGCCGCCTTTGCTTTAATCCCCTTTAAAGCCTTGTACAAACCTTGTTGGATGAGGATGTCCCTTACTTGGACTCTCCAAATCCCAAAGTTATTCTTCCCATTAAACTTCTCTACTTCAAATCCTGACATCTTAACCCCAAAGAATTTCAAGTCGAATTTTATCCCAAAACACCTTGTCTATACAAATTTGTCTATACACTATATGTTCTTTACCAAAACTTAAAATCCTAGGTTGTATACCTCGCTCTGATACCAATTGTTGTGAATAACTAACTGTGGAAACAACGTTATCCACTACAAATAGATTAACTGTACACAAGGATTGATCCTTCTCTCTAGACAAGACTTCAACACTCTCCAAGTACTATCCCAACACTTCTCAATGTCAATTAAACAAGCATATAAAGTAAAACAATTAATGTAAAAGAGAACACACTACAAGACAAAGATATATCGTGGTTCGGCAATTTGCCTACGTCCACACTGCGAGTTCCAAGCTTTACTAGATGTCTAGAGTAACATATTACAAGAGCTCTCAATTCACTCACAAAGAATGAACACACAACTCACTAAGAATTTCTCTCTTACAATCTCTCTCTTTCTTGGTTTTGGTTGGGTTAAGTTTTTACAGAAAAAACTTATACTTATATTGTTTCCGAAAATAGTCAAAGTCATGCTGAAATATGGTGGGGCGCGGGAGCGCCCTTGGCCAGGCAAAAGTCAAGCGCGCGCTTCGCCTAACAACCTGTTCGTTTGCCAAAGAGAGGAGCGCGGGGGCGCCTTTCGTGAGAGAAGAAAAAACTCCTTTTTTCTCTATAGTTTGCAACTATTGCAAAGGGGAATCAGAGGTCTATAAATGAGTGCTTTGATTCATTCTTTCATCACATAATTCAGAGAGAAAGAATCAGGAGTCTCGAAGTGATTTTGTGTTTTGGTTTCATTAAGGAAACCAAAACTTAGAAGAGTAAGAGATAGAGAGCTTTGTAAGGGTTTATCATCTTTAATAAGAGAAACAGGTGTGCTCTTGAGGGGCGTAGGGCAAATTGTACGAACCTCGTGAAATTTTTCTTGTTGTCATAATTTTGTCGCATTCATTTAAATTCTCTTGTAACGTTCTTGTTATATTGCTTCCAAGATCCTATTTATTTTTCGGGGTTGTTCCATTTACACCCTAACAAAAGTATACTTTGCTCGTATTTTTTCACTGTCGACATAATAACATGCAATGAAATGACAATCGTGACAATGTAACAATTCAATTCCATGTTCTTGTGAAATTATTTTGTAGGTAATTAATAAACAAATATTTAGAAACTTCAAAGCTTAGTTGGAACCAGACCCATGAGGCATTAACGTTTCATTGCCTTGTTAAGGATGAAACCCACAGACACCGACTCAGATCACTTCGACTAATGAACCAAGAATATAATACAGAGGTAAGGTTCATTTTCCAAAAGTTAGGATCCTCGCACATATATAAAATAGGTGGAAGTAGCGTGTCTTAACTCTTAAACAAAGAATTTGGGATTGAAAAGAGAAAAGGCGCAAGAAAGAGATTAATATGTACCAAGTACTTTTGAGCCAGAATACAGAGATAAAGGATTTGGAAAACTTAAAACTGTCAGTCATCAGAGTTGCTTTAAAAGCAGAGTACGCCAACGATCTGGGAGCCAAATCGCTACAAGTTCCAGTAGCAGCCATGTGAGGAACCACAGCCTAGATTAACGGACCTATAAACAAAATAACAAATAAAAGTATGATCGAGGAGCTTCACTCCATTAGCCACAGTTTATAAAACTATGATGACATCAGCGTTGATTAAGAGCTTTATATTGCATCACAGAGGATTGTTTTCAGAGACTTCAATATTCCCAACATATAAGCGGTTTGAATAGATGGCATAACTTGACTTAGGGGGTGTTTGTTTTTGGTTTTGTAAGTGCTTACTACTTAAGAAAATATGTATCAATGACCAATGCTTCATAGTTTAAACTTTGACAAGATTGAGGCACCTTCAAGTCTCCAATAGTCGACAAATTCGCATTGACATATATTTTCAGCCCTGCATCCAGCTCGAACATCAGCGCCCATATCTCGGCCACAAAAATCAAAACAGGCTCCATGTTGTCATGTTGACAATTTCGTATGTATAGCTGATGGATCGGGCAATCTTCTGGCTCTCCTTTGCACATGTAAAATGCCAAATGTAAATTTCATCTTACTGCCAAAATCAAAGTATGTCTCAGTTCATCATACCATGTAAAACATAATAATTGCCAAGTAAAGTTTTTATTAGGTGCGAAGTTCCAGATCATGGTACCACATCATGATCATAAGCTCCTTCTATAAGATTCTTGTAAGTTGAAAATGGAATACTATGTATACGGTATTCACCCTAACGCGAACTTGAGCTGTAATGTGTATATGACAACAAGGAAGACCAGGTTTGGACACTCGATCAGTTGTTGTATTGTAGGAAGTTCATAGTTTCATGGAGATTTGTGTGCTTAATTAACCAGACAGGATTTAGAAGGTATACTTTTAGCAACCAAGGCTCTTAACTAGGTGAAGTTCATTAGTATAGATTTGATTAAGTGCATTACTAAAGAGAAACAGAATGTAGACTTTGGCAATACTTATGTCATTCTGGATCCTTGAGCATCATTAAAGGAATTTGAAGACCACTTGATCTATTTTATTTCTCATTCCAAGTTTCTAAGCTTGAGTTGAAATTGTTTTTCACTAATCAACAATTTCAACTCAATGCTCAAAACATGGGATGATGAAATATTGTGAAAAATTAACTTTGAGTTGAAATATTGTGAAGAAAATAAGGAAATGGCGGTATGCATATTTTTTATTGAGGTGTTCATTGTGATGGAGAGTAGGTCAATTCCTTGAAAATGGAGAAGAACCGAGGGGCAAAACAGTGGCTTGGACATTTTGAGGAAATGAAGAGAAGAAGGCTATAGCAGGGAAGAAGGCGTGCCTAGCTACCAAAACAACAAATGAGATACAGGTGCATTTTATTGTAGTTTGTCTTGCCAAGATGACATGCTTTTAATCGTTAGATTTTGGAGTTGAGTATCGTTTTTTGTCCACGCAAGTGGAATTTGAAAAAAGATAGATTCAATGCAAATATCGAAGCGAGCAGTTAGGTGATCATCCATTTTTTTTTACTAAAATATACATATATAGCAACAATGAAATACACATAAAGGATTGTCGTCTTATGTTTATTCAAGAATCGACTGTGATTAGTGAACCAATTTTGATTCCCTTCTCTCTTCTATGATAAAATGATACAAGATATGTTGTGTGCGAATAAAGAAAACAATGAAAAGATAAGGACAACAATGAATAAAAACAACCAAGGCACGGGATTAGGCGTCGCCAAGGAAATATTTAAACTCCTTCCAATTGGTCTTTGAAAGACAAAGCGATGGCGGCTTCCTTACAGGATTCAATGGTTTAGAGCAGCCTGACTTTGCACTAGAACAAACTACTCTCTAGAACAGCATATAACTCTTTCTGGCGGTTAAAGGAAGAAGAGAAGGAGAATAGGCTTTGGGATGCGAGTTCTATTTCTCTGAAGGGTTTCACGAGTTCTGTAGAAGTGAATGATCTCTATGGACGCACAATCCTCTTTAAATAGAGACTAGGTCGGTCACAGATATGAGAAGGACTCATACTGTTACTCTAAGTCGGTTTCCAAAAAGAGATAAGGAAGAGAAACCAACTTGAAGTAGAACACCCACCGTTTAGGCAATTGGTCAAGCCACTACCCACTATACAGGAAGCCCAAGCCGAAGCCCGAACCCGACACAACTCGGCTTGGTTTGGGCGCGCGCGTGTGTGGCCTTGGGTGAGTTCTCCCTCCTAACACAAAAGCATTTGTACCCTAAGGGCACACCCTTATGGTAGAGGAATTCCTCATATACCTCACTTGCTAGTGGTGGATAACCAATGTAGGACTATCTTCTTTGCACTAAAGTGGAGAGAACACTCTTTGTTCATCTCCTCCACTTTGCACACACACACACACACTAGTATTTAGAAATATACAAGAGATTCCAGCAATCCCCCACTATTTCAAAATACTAATAGTCCCCCACTATTTTGGAATAGGATATTACAAAAGAAATGGGTTAACAAAAAGCTAGAGAGAATCGAAAAAACAATGCATAAGATACTGGTGCTTTACGGGCTTGAACCAGTCATAGGGTAACATGTCTTATAATACGTGAAAGTGGTGGATTATACGTGAAAGTGGTGGATTATAAGTGAAAGTCATAGGGTAACTAGTCATAGGGTAACATGCACCCACACTGTTTTTTCATTATATGTCGGGCTCTGCGGGTAAATTGCGCTTTGGCCCTCGCTGCGTTGCTGTGTTTCCTGAATGCTCTAGAGTACTTGCCCGAATACTCATAAGAACCGACCAGTTCTACATTCACGTAGGTGGATATCCATCAAGTGTACATTGCAGTTAAAATACACTATCTCATTATAAAATAGACTATGGATTCCAATAAGAGTAAAATAACTCATCCTAACTCATTGCAATTCAAGTCATACAAAGTATACAAAAAATGCTATCTCGTCATAGGGTGGGATGTCTAAAAAAAGAGACGATAGCATACCAGAGCGACTAGGTGACTTGTTTTTCCCTTTGAACCTACTTCATGGGATCTCCAATCACATAGGTGGGGTTGCCGTCAGTGTCGCCCTCTATCTTAGGCAAAAGTCTCATCCCCCTCGACGTTTCAACCACTTGCCTCCTGTTAAGCGGTTTGGTAAGAGGATCGGCCAAATTTAACTCTGACCTCACATAATCTAGAGCCATAACTCCATATTCCAAAGAAATGCTATAGACTTGTAGTCTCGGGCGAATATAATGCCTTTTCCCATTATACAATTTGCTCTTTGCCTTGGCTATCAAGTGCCCCGATCAGCAATACAATAAATAGGTACAGCTAGAGGCAGTTTTGTACCAATAGGAAGATTTGCCAAGAGGTTTCTAAGCCACTCAGCCTCTGCACTTGCTTTATCTAAAGCAATAAGCTCGGACTCCATGGTTGAATGAGCTATCAAGGTCTGCTTAAAAGATTTCCAAGTTTGCGACCTCTACATAGGGTAAAAATATAACCACTAGTGGACTTGATATCATGAGAATTAGATATCCAGTTTGCATCATAATAACCCTCTATCACCGTGGAGTTTGTTTAAAATGTATGCCGTAATTCATTATTCCTCTCAAGTACTTGGCTAGTCTCTCTAACACACTCCAATGTTCATCTTTAGGATGATGAGTGTATCTGCTTAACCTGCTAATTGCATAAGCAATGTCAGGTCTAGTGCAATTCATCAAGTACATGAGACTACCAATAATTTGGGCACATTTAGACTGAAGGACACTATGTTGATTATTTTTCTAAAGTTCACTAGTTGCCTCATAAGGTGTCGACACAGGCTTACTATCATAATAGTTAAACTTCTTCAAAAACTTCTCAACATAATTGTAAGGGGGATTTCCCATCACTGAATAGATGACACGTGTATGAGAAATAACATAAAACTATTGATGTCCAGAATGAGACAAGGACCACCGGATCAGTTCTATGAATAAATGAACTCGTGCTTCGCACGAGTGTTTAGTGGACATGTGCCAGGCACGTGACGGATCGCCATTGAGTACAGCAATTCTCCATCGTTAGGGCCCGACATAGACATGTTTCCCGAGCGAAGAAAACCGATGAGGCGATCTTTGATGATAAGGAAGGAATCCTAATGGCATATCTTGGAGAGTTACCTTTTAGATATAACTTTCCATAAACAATGAGACATTATGATCGCTAGGCGAAACTTACCTCTCACAAGATATGGTCTAGATTCAGACTTCCATATAGAGGGAATTCCTAATAGGAAGATGAGTCCAAAGATGGAAGGTAACTCACAAAGCGGTAGAGATAGCCCCTAAACCTAGGACTCTCAAAGCTCTCCCTATATAACCGGAGGGATTTTGCTCTTTAGGAACTACGCGAAAATTGGGTTTGATTCTCCATAATAAAGAAAGAAGATACATAAAATAGTCATCGACGATTCAACCCTCGAACTCACAATCATCTCATCCCTTCTCCATCTATCAAAATAGCTCAAAGATCACAAGGCACAAAGGAAGATCGTGGGATAACTTGAAAAATCTCCTACATCTAGTGGCACCGTTTGTGGGGATGAAAAGAGGTAAATATTCATTTCAAACGATTAATTTAGCCAAAAACTCTTTACCGCTTTGTGATGGCGGGGAGCAAGGAAAAAGAAAGGAGGTGTGCTACCACACGCAGTTCTGCAGGTGAGAGAAGAAGAGCACGAGACACGAAGAGGTTAACACCACTACCATGACGTGAATAACCCCTCCAGGCCAATGACCAAAGAGCGATTAACCCGGCTCCGGTGCGATCTCCAGAAATAATGCTCAAAAGAAGCGTCAAGATGGGCGAGAATGCTTGTCCTCACCCAACCCGAAGAAACTGTTCGGGCAAGCCACACCTTACATGCTCGGAACATCAAAGGAGTAATCTTGAATGAGAAGCAGAATCGCGAGGCATTTGTATCAATCTAACATGGGGAAGGAGCTCACTTATCCGATCGATGATGACATCTTCCGAAAAGGTGGTCGCATAAAAACCCAGTAGGGGTCGGGGTCCAGTCGACGCAAGACATCCGAGTTAGAATATATCAACTCAGATGAGGACTCGACACCACGACGCCGAACCGTGAGTCAATCGGGACAAGATCGTGGGTATCGACCTCTCGGCCACCGGGGAAAAAGCCCGCACCAAAAAAGCATTCTACCAAAGAAACTACATGGGAAATTGAGAAGAATGACCAGATCCGTCAGATGCATCGGATGACGGGCAAAGGGAGAAAAATGCAAGACTCCCTTATTCAATTCGCTATAAAGGGGCGGCGATCCCCCTCGCCTTCAAGGTGATGAGGAAATTTTATCCCCGCGGGTGCACAACCAAATTTAGTGTCTTTAGTGGCAAGTCAGATTTGGTAGATCACGATTCAGTATTGTGGCTACTAAGGGCAATATGAGATATATAACCAATGTAATGTGCCAGAGTTCAAAGCACTCGGTTGCGATCTACGCCTCAATGGTACCACAGATTACCCGAAGGCCGATCGTCCTCGAAGAAATGTCCGTGACCTTTATGAGCCGGTATCATAAACAAGCATCAACCTAAAATGATCGATGCATTGTTCAACATCAAGAAAAAGATGGAGAGGCATCGAGATCCAACATGCAGCCGCTCATGGAAATTTCAATCCGTATAGAGTCTTGTGATAAACAAACTGCTATAATAGCTTTCAAACAAGGGTTGATGAAAACAACGCCTTTATCCGGATTCTCCTAAAACCGACCCATGATTTAGAGGAACTCCTTGATAGGGTTGAATCTCATCTTGGCGGGAAGAAGATGTCCCGAACAGGCGTCCAAAGCGAAAATGACTAGTCGGATAGTTCCCGGAGTTCCTTTAAGAAGGGAATGGAAACTTTTCCCTCAAAAATTAAAGAGAGATCAGAATCGTGGTCGCCAAAAGGGCGAATCCCGTCAAAGGGATGAATGCCTGTAGGCAATACCAAAATATAGCCGAGTAGTATATGGAAACCACGTAATAGCCACGTGTGGAAGGAGCTAAAAGCTCTTCCTAATGGGATGGTAAACTTCGCCTTTGAACAAAATGCCGGATGAGGTTCCGACTCGAATAAAAAATTAGAGTTACCAAATGGCCGTACCGCAGCCCGGTTCCCGGCACCATAACCAAAGGACATACCGCAAGTTCCATAAAGTAAGGGTCACAAAGACCACATGGGACCTCAAACATGAACTTCGAGGATATGATTGAAAGAAGGTATTTAAAAGCGGTTTGTGGCAATATGAACAAGCAAATGCAAGATGATCGAGAGATCGCTGACGCCGCCTGTGATCCTCTAGGTAATCGACCTTCTAATGGCCGACTCCGTGATAAATATGATTCATAAAGCGAAAACGGCGGATGTGTCATCAAAAGGCCGCTACTGATATCAAAATGACGCCGCTGCATGATGATCATGAAATGAAATGATTGCAGAGTTCGAGTAACGCGGAGCCCCGTAAAGATCCCGTGTTAAGTGGTTTAGGTGCTTAATTAGTTGCCCTTACCGCTTGGACCAAAACATATAAGGATCGCATAGTCATTTCATACATATCTATCCGCGATAGATTCATAGAGAGGCAGTATCCCCGTGAGTATGAGGATTGACACCCTTTCATTTAGTGCTCGCCCGCAGACACTCTCGGGTTGATATACAGATTGAAAACAGGGATTTCAGACAAAAGATAAAAGACTCCCTTGAGAAGACCGATCTTCAAGCGAGAATCATAACTCTAGCCTCATTTCCCTTCGCCGATAAACCCTCGCTTTTATGGTAGAAAGATGCCCTCAGATCCAAATCTTCATCCAGAGCGTAATCAAATTAAACAAGAGACGATTGGCATCCAAAGAAGCAAGGGTGAGCTTAAAACCCTGATTCCATAATGGCATAAAAATCAGACTCTAAGGGCTTTCGGGCTTAGCATCCAACAAAGACACGCAATCTTCGTGATTCTTTCTGTTTCCGGTTAGTATTTTGTTTTTCGAATCGAGGAGCAAAAACCAAAGGGGCACCTATTTGCATATCATCGGGTCGAACCACCACGAGGGGTTTTACTACTCGACTAAAAAGGGAAGGATAGAAACGCCACTTGACCGGCGGGGACTACGGGAGCCGTGGTCGCTTAGCCTTAAAAAGAATGCGATAGGTTTCGCAGCTCAGAGATGCAATAGAGCGAGTTTCAGCAGTTGATCTAGTTTCATCACGAAGTTGAAGCATTCTCGCTGATGAAGCAAAGAACCAAAGCAAGGAAGGCAGTCCTTGGCTTACTTTAATGGCCCCATATCCCGGCTAGTCGCATCACGCTTTGGGTTATCTCTCAGATTCCGTGGTTTTCGCAGCCCAAACATGTGGATGGATTCTCTTATTTTGTACTTTTAGTTCTAGTTCTAACTTTATTTTCCAAAACTAATATTTTTTTTTTTTGCTTGATAATATGATAACTCCTCAACTAATCATTATCCGTTTCTAAAGGGATAGAGATCAAAAGACTTAAGCCGCTATATTCACTGCCTAGCACCTAGTTGGTCATGGCCCATAACATATCAAGGTGCAACAAACCAGCTTCGTTACAAGATAGACACAATAAACAAACCGTGTCTCCCCGAACATAACACACCCTCCATAACATATCAAGAACTAAGGTGATTTCCGAAGTGAAAACACATTGTATCCCTCGCCACTTCCTCTCAATGTATTTCTTCCTTCGGGGCTATGGAAGGTAATGCTTGCCCAAAGCTACCAAAGAAACCGAACCTTTTGAAAGAACATGGATTTCCAGCCAAGGTGCCAAAGACAAGAAGAGATTTTTTACTAGAACTAGCTGTGTCGCTAGCCTTAAAAAAGAATGCGATAGGTTTCAAGGGTTCGTAAGATGCAATAGAGCGAAGTTTCAGCAGCTTGATCTAGTTTCATCAACACGAAGTTGAAGCAGATTCTCGCTGATGAAGCGGCAACCAAAGCAAGGAAGGCAGTCCTCGGGTTATTTAATGGCCCCATATCCCGCTTAGTCGAGATATACACGCATCACACAAGATAGACACAGTTGCAACAAACTGTGTTCTGTCACAGTATAGACACAGTTGCAACAAACTGTGTCTCCTGAACATAACACACCCTCCACACAGTTGCAACAAACCATTTTCTTTTTTCATTATAGCAAAGAAACCTTCGCTTGTTTACTTTTAAGCGGGTTCTAATAAGAACTTCTACTACAATTGTGATTGACGCATGGACTCGCACAATTTACACCCAAAAGTATATCATCCATCTTTATCGTAGGGGATTGTTCATGCTGTCTAGAACCTAGGAGGTCATGGTTCAAGTCAGAGTCTTTATATGCTAGTGGTTGCTAGTTCCTATGGACTTACAAATTCTCATTAGGAGTTACAAACTTTTCAGGCACTTGTTAGAATGTGCAATCTATACTCTTCAGTCTTCAGATTATCCACTATCAAATACTCTTCACAATCAGTCTAAGGAATGGTACCAGAAGTATCACCAGATACTTCACAATCTAAGGAATCGCCCAATACTTCACAATCAGCCACTATCACTGCATAATACACCACCCCAAGTGAACACCGGGTACTGTAGTATAGACACAAACCGCATGGTTGTCATTTTTATATGAATCAACTAGTATCAATAATAGAAAATCCAATTTAAGATGCATACCAAGAAAATACTCATATCAGCTAAGGAAGGGCACCTCCGCCATTCTAAGAAAATACTCATAATCCAATTCAAGGCCAATAGCTGTAAGGCAAGTATGGCAATTCATATCAATAGTAGGGGAATGAGAGACAAAGACCAACACTAAAATCAGATATGCCCGTGAATGCTTAATCTTTTAAAAAGTACAAGGTATCAATGTTCTATACTATTCTAAAAGTTGGCTACTATTTAGGAAAACCTCCTTAACTAGCAAAGACTCGCTTTTAGAGAGGAAGTAGCAGCTGCTATCTAGCAAGCGCCTAGACTCGCGGAGACTTCACTCTGCAACTATGACTAAAGAGACTACTAAATTACTACCCACACCCACACCCAAGAGAAAATCCAAAGATAAAGTAATAGCACATGGGCTGAGATTTTAGGGATGATGAAGCGCAAGAGGAAGCATCGAAAGATAGAATGCTTGTTAACCGTAAATGAATACAATTATCCAAAACCAATCAAACTAAGAAAAATAAGTTATCCTAACCTGAAATTTTGGTGTCAGTCTTGACTTCACAAATCTTTCCCAATCTTCCTGTCTAATATTTTTCTCGTGTTTTTTAGGGCGGCTTCAAAAGCATTTCAGTTTGTCTTTGTAGGGAGTGATATAGTACCTAGTCAACCGACTCTTTGAATTCTTTCCATTTCTCACCAATATCTGAGATCGACACCCTTCTTTTCGCCTTCGAATTTTGGCCTATAAAATAAGAATAAGCTATAAAGTTACAATAAACTAAGACTAATTAGACAATTAGTATTACAACCGAGCTATTTACCTTTATACTATCCCATAACAAGTCTCTCACTTCATCTCCGGGACAAAGATGCCAATTTTCATAATCAACAATAGAGATTCGACTCCGCTAACAAACCCGAAAGTAGCTTGCCAAATCCTTTTCCCTTCCCCTATATCGCTGACCATCTTCATTGTATTGAACATTCAATAGTTCACCCTCTCTCATTTTGTTATCTTTTTTTGCATTGAACTCCTCTTCCTCGTCCTTTCTACACTTGAAGCTTGTGTATTGTTAACTTCCATTGGTGTATCTAAAGTCTCGCTAACTCCCATATCCTGAATCGAATCGAATTCTCCGATCCATGCCGATTTCCTATATACCAAGTATAGACATGAAGACTTGAACCAATAACAACATATGAAATAAGCTAGGTATCAATAACTTAGACAATATTAATTAAACAATAATAAGACAAATGATCATCCATAACATGAATTAAAGTATTAAGGCAAATATAAATATCAAAGTAGGTACGAATTCACATTTAATAACAATATTCAATAGTCAAATAATAAAGGAACAAACTTGTTCAAACATCTCCATAGAAAGGAAAAAATCATAACATGCTCTAACTTAATCGCTTTTGAGGTAGGGTCGACATAAGTCCCCTCACAATCTACACGCGCATAAGATGATACTGATGCACCTGAACTAAGGAAGTCGACATCCGAAAGACTTTACTACTTGTATGATCTAGCTCATCCTCATTCCCTTCCTCAAGGTAGTCTCTTTCGAGGGAGTCCTCAAAGCTATTGACCATTTTGGATCGAGTTGGTCGTACATAAAAGACTTGCTTGGCCCCGAGAGGCCATCACAAAAGGGTCTTCCTTATGTCCAATTCTACCAAGGTCAACAGAAGTGAAACCCAAATCGCCTACTTTGATGCCATTTCTGTTGTCAACCCACCACACTTAAATACCGACTTTGAGTACCGATAGTCGAAAGCAGCCATATCTCAGTTATAACACCGTAGTAACCCATTTCTAAAAACAACGGGTTCTTATCCTTGGCACTTGAAATTTGCAATCGTTGTCGCCATTAAACCCACACCACTATTTTGGTTTACTAGTGAAGCTTCATGATCCTTCAGATGAAAACGGTATCCACCAATAACATAGCCCTAACACTTTAGAACGCTCTCGACGAGGTCCTTGAGCTATAACTTTCGTGGTGTTTGAAAGTTTGTTACCGTAATCTGCTTTGCCTCCTCCTTAACCCCGATTATCCAAGTTATCCAAGAATCTTAGTCGAATTTAGCAAAGTTGTATTAGATGTAAAATAATTTCAGATAATCTTACCCTTTGATTTAATCCAATAAATGAATGTGCGAAAGGTGCTCATCTTGATACCATTTGGTCGACTTCACGAGGATAAGTAAGCTTTTAGGTGTTCCATATGCTTCCTATCAAGTTAAGAAAAAGCTTGGTCACCATTATCCGTCCTAGGTGAAATAAGGAAAAAAAAAAATCCTATACTAACGCATTTCGATATAAGGTTGAACGTCATTAGTGTTTGCCAAAACACATTGATGAGCTTGTTCCCAAGTCTTCTCCGACTTCAACAACATTCATACCACCAAGAGGCTTTCCCTTTAGAAATTGTATTTTCTTTTCTCCGTATCATTAGTATCCATGTTTCTAACTGATGGGACTCCCACAAAGATTCACTCCGGATAAGTACTCGCTAAGAAACTCAAATTTCTTCAAGGATATAATTTTCAAAATGCATCCTTCCTCGACGATTTCGATTCAAGACGAGCCCTTTAGTATTTTCATGAACCTAATATTCAAAAAAAGTAACAAAAAGAGAAAATACAAACAAACAAACAATCAAATTGATGAAGCTTTACTAAATTATTGAAAGTAGTTAATTCAATTTTCTCGTACTTGCCTCTCAAATGGATACATCCAACGAAAGAATACTTGGCCCACAAAGCTCAACCTCCCTTATAAGATGAACAGGATAGATGCACCATGACATCAAAGAACGATGGTGGAAAGTACATTTCCAAGAGACATAAAGTGAGGACCAAATTGTCTTGAATTTCCTTTAATTTTGACACATCCACTACTTTGGTGCAAAGAGAGTTGAAAAGAAACACAACCGAAAGTGATGGTATACCTCGCGTGCTTTGGCAACACCGATCGTATTGCCAATGGAAGAAGTTGCTTTGATCAATATGTGATAGTCATGAGACTTGAGACCATACACTTTTAGATCTTGCATTGACACGCCGTGTCTAAAATGTGAAGAATATCCATCCGCACTTTGAGTTCACGCAAAGTGTTGCAAACCAAGCATTTTCTCAGCTCTAGATAACGATGACATGCTTTGGTGGAAGATAAGTCCTATTTCCCTTTTCTCCGGTGCTAGTTCCTTCCTCATGTCCATTTCTAAGAGGTCTAGGCTTACTTTTGAGGTCATCTTTTGTCTTGTACTTAATGTTAAGTAGTGTGCGATGATGCTATCACAAATATTTTTCTCAATATGCATGACATCCAAGTTGTGTCGCATTAAGCAAGAATTCCCAATATTCAAGCTCAAAAAAATATGGATCTCTTCTTCCAATATTTACCACTTTCATTCTCATCGGAAGTGCTAGGTCTGCTTCTCTCGTGGTTTGTGACTCTTCATTGGATGCCTTTGACTTCTTTCTTGATGTTTTTGGCTTTGGAATCACCAGCTTTTGGTTTCCCATCTAACTTTCATCCCTTTGAGCTTCTCCGAAATCACCTCTCCAGCTTAACGGTCCGATGTGATCTTAACTCTTTGTCGACCATTAAATGCCTTCCTTTGCCTTCTCGATAATCCATGATTTTTGAAGGAACTTTCTATGGGACTGATATATGTTTTATTCGAAAGTGTTTCAATCTTGTAGAATCAGTTTTCTCACCACATATTGGACAAGCAAGATATCCCTTTGACACTACACCCAAACTAAATTTCCAAGAGCAGAAAATCATTGATCGTCCACGAGAGAACAGCCCTTAATGTAAAAGATTCTTGCTTGTAGGCATCATAAACCTCCACACCAGATTCCAAAGAGCCTCAGAATCTTCAATTAAAGGTCTAAGGTAAACATCAATATCATTACCAGGTTTGCCGGGACCTCGATATCAACATTGTCGAAGATCGAAATTTTCTCTTCATACATAACCATGGAGGAAGATTGTAAGTGATCAACATAACCGCCAGCAAACTATGCCTAGAGCTGAGATTACTATGTGGATTAATCCCATCCTGCCGAAAAGAGCAAGTCGCAGATTTCTTGGATCTTCAAATAACTCTCGCCACCTTTTATCAACCTCTTTCCATGCCGAGAATCTGCTGATGACGATTTGACCATCAACTTCTACTCTTCTATCTGCATGCCATACCAAATCCTTTGATGTCCGAGCGGATTGAAACATCTTTGCAAACCTTGGGAGAGGCGGAAAGTACCACAAAACTTTCGCAGCGCTTTTACCCTTCTTTTCCCCGATATCTCGATGTTCCACAAGTTGGACAACTAGTTAAATCCTTGTACTCATCTCCTCCTCAGAAAGTATGCAATCATTGGGACATGCATGTATTTTTTGAACTTCCATTCCAAACGTAGACAAAACATTTCTAGCTTTGGTCATGGATTGTGGCACTTCGTTATTATCCGCAACATTTTTCCCAACACCTTCAATAGCTTGGTAAAACTCGTGGTCCCACCACCCACTCATCGGCTTTCAAGTTGAACAATTCCACAAGGGATGATAACTTTGTATAGCTTTTGCAACCTTTTGTACAAAGGTTTCTCAAAGATCTTCAAGCAATTTACAAAGCTTTTCGTGATTCCCCGTGAAACTCTCATATGCATCATTAACCATTCTAACCGTGTCCCCAAAATCACATGGGGTTTCCATATCAAAGTCTTGACATGGAGGTTCATGCGGTTTCGACACTTCGACTTTCCACTGTGAGGCTTTTCCCCATGCCATATCCACGCTCGTAACTTTTTTTCAAAACCAACACGAAACAGATGATCCTTGATATCGCCCAAACTCGATGCAAGTGGTTCCCACAATTAAGGCATGGGCATCTTATGAAATTAAGATTGTTCGGGCTGCATGCTCTCCAAAGACATTCTATAAAATACTTGACCCCTTCCTCAGATTCATCGAAAAGTCTATCCATAGTCATCCAAGGCTTATCCATACTCAATGTCAAATTCAATACACAAGTACTACATACACATGAAAAAGGTGATTAAGCAAGATAAAATCATGCAAATCACGATCGACCAGCGCGTTCCTCAATAATATATCAATCAACAATAAGCAAACTTTGCAAACTAATAGTAAAACAACAGGCATAAGAGCTTCTAAAATCAGTTTATGTAATGATAATGTACTTCTATCTCTTACTCATTCAAATAAACACCTTAAGCCACTAACAAAACCGTAAACATGAACTCCCAAGCCACTATACAAGCAACTACATGCCATCACTAGGCCAATATATCAATTAACAATAAGCAAACTTGCAAACTAAAAATAAAAATAAAACAACAGCATAAGTTTCTAAAACCAGTTTTATGTACGAAAATAGTCTCCATATCTTATTCTTTTTAGTCAAACAACTTAAGCCACTAAGAAAAATTGTAACTCCAAAGCCACTATATAGGCAACTACATGCCATCACCAAAGCCATTACAAGTTTTACCAGGCTACTAAAAGGCAAGTATTTGGTGAGAGCTAAAACCTTGCTAAACCTTTCATTGGACCACATTTTGACGATCGAGACAAGCATCTGCTATGGGATTTCATATAATTTTGGGACCTCACATGGAATTCAATGAAAAATATCCCCAAGCAGCTTCAATGAATTATAATTTGAGGAATGCAAACACCTGATCAATGCACCTACTATATTGGGGAAGAAAGCACTAAACACACGGCAGGCAGTGTGATACAAAATCTATTCGAATGATTCGCTCAAATTTATGTAGTAGTGGAACCACAAATGTAACATACACTACACCATAACCTGATTTTTGTGACAGGTTTTTGAGGATTTGTGATGCCATATTGATAACTCATATTGATAACTTTCCCCTGAATCCTCGGCTCCACTCGGAATTAATGGGACAAGAGCGTGGTTGGCGAGTCCCTCAAAACATAGCCGAACCGTAGGTACCATTTATCCTTTTTAACCGCGATAGAACTATGCTAAGTTATTTTGCATTGAAAAATCCGAAAATGCTGGATTAAATATAATATCCATACTTCATCATTTTAGTTTGATTGGGATGACCTTCATGCATGCGCTTAGCTAGAAATTGTCCATCATCTTGAATTTTGCCTACGCTTATATATCACTCTCCCCAATCCCCATCTATACCTCGAGTTTGCTTTGGAACCAAAGCCGCTGAATGTACCGAGGTAATTGAACTTTTCAATTCAAAGCCACAAAGATCTCGCGTATGGTCTCAACTCTCCCATGTGATTCTCCCCATTTTTATCAACTACTTCGCTTCTAGTCTTAAATAATCAATCATGATCTTATAGATAGAATTGCAGACCATATATATCATTCATCAATAACATTCACATTAAATGACATACATTGTTTTCTTCAATAGACGGTTCTCTTAAATGTTAGTAATGCTAATTCTAAGAGCACAAAATCTTAAATTACAAATAAAAGGAAATAGGCAAAATGACAAAACAAGATCTTGCCAGAAAACATAAAAATTTCTTTCTAATCGCTATACATTTATCGTTGATCTCAAAATAACTAGCTAACGTGGTGCTAGTGTACTACACTGCTTGCTACATTTATTTATCATTCAACATATATTTTCCCTAAGCATAGAACAAAATGCAGTTTTCATTTTTATTGTTTTATGAGTTTATTTTGCCCAGAAATAAAATTTAATTTCAAAGAACCTCCAAAATCTCCTCGACCGAAAAATGACTTTTCGCAGTGATTTCCAAATATGTCGAAGTCTCAAAACTTAGCATAGTTCTATGTAGTGAATATATCTTTTCGTCTCCTATTCGCTCCTCCTTGAGTTCATTCACTCAAGAGGAGAGCAAATGCCCATCGGGATTTTATGGCCTCAACGCGTGAGATAATGATTTGATCGAACAAGTTCTCGTGTATCGATCTTGACACCTTTGAACGGACTTCCCTTTAGCTGCAGCTACAAACAACTCCTTACTTGCTACCAACTCCTTAATGCCCGACTCGCTCCTTCTGCCGACCCGTGAGTTCGCTTTTAGCCAGGCTACAAACTAGGGACTTGGAACTTGCTAGAGAAACTCGAATTGAAGCGCTTCACCGCAGATAACAAATGGGACTACTTGCCCTAGCCACTAGGTATTAGGATACCTTTTACGGACTCTTCTAAGAATGGACTTCCTTGGTTTACATTTGCGAATGACAATAATAAAGACATTCTTGTCGCTACAATGAGGAAAACTAATTCATCCGAGAAGTATGATCGCAGCTAGATATACACATTTTACTCCTTCCGCAAAGGTAAGAAAAAAAGTGGTGGTTGGATGAGCCATGGAAGTAAAGCTAAAAGTCTCGACTATGTTCCTAACATTGTCGGTCAAATGAAAGTGAATGGTTCTCAGTGCACCAAGTCCGCCAGATCTGATTCAGAAAATCAACTAATGGTGAGAGTTTGTTTTGTTCGAGGTTGAACCTAGAAAGGCAGATCAAGAAACATCAAGTTTCCTAACAAATGTGGAGCTTGCAGCCATTGTTATCAAGGTTCCGAAAGAGACGGAAGCAAGTCTAAACAGTGATAGACAGCAAATTGATAACCGTGAAGACTTCATCAAGCATGAGATCATGAGAGAAATCACTTGATAAGAAACTCTCTTCTATTGAATATGTAATGAATGGACCTTTTTTGGAAGTCAAAGCCTTTCTAGCATTCTAGTGTTGTACTTCCTAGTGGTGTTCATGGCTTGTCACCTACGGGGATTACCTTCACCTCGCCGACGGATGGAGATCGGGCGGATCATGTGGATGTGGAGGTTGGGATCTAGGCTGCCCAACTAAGAGTTCTTTCCAATCATGATCAACGTGCTAAAAATTAGATTCCACCACCTTGAGTTGCGCCAAGAAAAATTTGATATCTAGCCTCATCGAACAAATACGAGTTTCCTTTTACACTAAAATCCCCAAATTTTGCAAAGAAAAATTGCAATTTCTTATTTTTTTGTGAACTCTATCAACAACTACCAATGATATAAAGCAAAAACAATTACTTTACAGCCAAAATTGAATTTAAATAGAGCAAAAACAATACCGATGGCGTCAAATTTGGGAGAGTCAGATTCTCACCGCTTTATCGGGTGACGATATTCTCACGCTTTTATGGGTGACGATGAGAGACCGATAGAAGTTGAAGAATGGAGGATAGAAGTTGAAGAAAAAAAGAGAGACCGAGAGAAGGTTAGAGTCCGGTTAGAAGTTTAGAGAGTTTTGGAAGTTGAAAAGACCCACCTAAGTTTGAGCGAGGGAGACGGTTTTTGGCCCTACTTTCTAATATTAATTTTTCAAGGGGGTTTTGGTAGACTTTGTCCACGGTATGCTTAAGTTTTTTGCAGACATTAGCCACCTTTTTGTTCACATCGTAGGGTATATGAACATCAAAATACAAATTAGGCGATATTGGTTTGTTCCGTGGTATATGACATACTATATACCATCATTGTTATGAGACTAGTGGCTTTTGCTTTGTACCGAAATTAGAAAAGTTTTTCTTACCGTGGCATATGCCTATTAGCCACTGTTATTAGAGAAACAGTGGTATATGCACTTTGACCTACCGTGGCTAATGAGCATTTATGTAGTAGTGTTAATTACAAATTACAATTTCAACAGTAGACACTGTCTTCAAAAAAGCGCACACAAAGTAATGATTACTCTCCAGATACATTCTTTTTTGCTAGACATTTACTACCCACCCTCTTCCATGATTCCATCAGACTTGACGATATAAGTCAGGGGGATAATACAAATCTCTAAGTACACACAACCTTTTTTTTTTTTTTTTTTTTTCGACTCTTTCTATCCCTCTTCCATATGACTTGTTCCGTAGATCAATCATACCCAAAGAGTTTACACTAAGGAAACAGAATTTGATTTCACCTAACATAGAATTAAGTTGCTTTTATTCGTCAGGTAAATTCCTCTCGCTGTTCAAATGCTCACGGTCCCCCCCCCACACACACACACACAAATTCCTCTCGCTGTTCAAATGCTCACGGTCCCCCCCCCCCCACCCACACACACACACACACACTCAACCGAGCAGGAAGCTAATATTTCCATTCATGTGATTTCTCCCAATGTTTGACCTCACCAATGCCAATAATGCCATTTGGAAATCACTCCACTTGCCAATAACACCATTTGGAAATCACTCCGCTGAAGTTCATAATTATGAAAGAGTACACCAACCTTTCTTGAGCTTGAGTAAGCCAACAAACTCTACCAAACATTGGTAGACAATGGCTCCTCCAATCTAAGTTTTCATTTAGACAAAAATACTTGGTAGACAATGGCAGAAACAGTCCCAACCAACTATAATTTCAAAACCATCACATACTATTAAGATTTAACTAATTCAATGGTATGTTTGATACATGGAATACTATAACAAAATTTAGAGTTAATCTAAGAGGCGATGGGAGAAGAGGAGTCCAATCATAGAGAATCTTACCCTATGGATTTGTCCAGATCAACCCCCTCCCCATCTTACAAATTGACCCGAGGAAGAAGAAAATCCGTCATAAAACTTCCACCAATTTTTATTTTTATTTTTTATGAAATTCTCCATTAGATTTGATTACTTTGAAGAGAAATCAAACATACACCTAAAGGAAAGTAAACAGACTTAAAGAGACTTACCTCGAGAGAAGAAGCATCTTTGGTTTTTCTTACGCTTGACAAAATTACGAATATCCTTGGTGATTGAATCCACTTCATCCGCAGAGTAAGCTAAGAATGCAAACAATGTGATAAGTCAAAAATAAAAAACAATGGAAGTTTGATAATTCAATAAATAAGAAGAAGAAGACAAATTTACGTGTTAGCGTTTAAGTAGCCATATTCTAAGATGACGAAAATCATATATTTTCAAGACCTAATAGTGAATAACATATCGGCCCTCGGTGGAACAATTGACAAAAAGAACTTTAGACCAATAGCATTAGTAAACAACTCGGCTGATTCCACTCCCAATGTAGCAAACTTTGTAAGATCATCTCAATCCGGCAAGTGATGGTTCTGAAAAGAATGTTCTCGTTCTCGTCCGGTTTATGGGGCACTCCGCCGCTGCGATATCGGCCGTTGTTCAATTCGGACTTGATGTGCTCACTCATCGTATACGATTCTTAAATCAGTGTAGATCTTTGTGCGCCTCACTTCCGAAGATAGGTGGTGCAGGGGCAATCGATATGATATACCCAATGAAAATCGGTTAAAGGTGGTGAATGAAGAAAGAGATGGAGGTTCCATATCTATTGTAAAGTTATCTAATCCAGTTACTGAATCTTCTTCCATCAAGTAGTGAGACAGAAAAGGAAAGACTTTCTGCTCCTAGGACAATGCCAAATGAATAGACCCAAGAAGAGAAAGTTCACTCATTTGATCGGCGGTAATTGGTTCTGGCCCAGTCCCTCTTGCTTGGAGGTGTTTTCAACCAATCTACCCTTGTTTATTATATGATGTATTCGAACGAATCAGTGGATCCCATCCGTTTTGTATGGAGAAGCAAGACTTCATTTAAGCAACGTCAATAAATGCTCCACGAAAGCTTTGTCAGATCTATCAAAGGGAGAAAAACCTCATCTGTGAACTCTTTTAAATCTTTTCTTCTGGCCAGATAATTCTCAAATCGTTAAAAATGTGAATATGGAATAATAATAATAATAATTTGCTAAATAATATGATTGAATTTGCAAACACACAAACACACAAAAGAACAATAAAAAAAAAACGGAATAAGATGATTAAGCAAGATGATTTCGAAGAGATATGGAGAAGGTACCTGGTTTGGTGCACGAAAATGAAGAGTTGAGAATTGAGAACACCCACGGATAAGAGGTGGACGAAGAGAGAACGAAGGAAAACCATAATGTTTTCGCTGTTTTGAAAAACCTTTGGGTTTTTTTTTTCTTTTTTCTTAAGTGAGAACCAAGAGACGATGAGTTTTCACAATTAACCTCTCTAATTAATTCCTAATCCAACGTGGCAACATGGCAACCCTTGATTTATACCCCTGAAACTCAATCCCAGCCGCGAGTCAGGAAACAACTTTGTTTTGTTAGGTTGATAATAATCTATGAAAATCAACCGTCTATATTTGGTACGTTCCAATGTGTTATAAATGATAAAATTATCTATGTTTTGTGCAGATATAATCTATTTTCATTGAATAAATTTAAAGCCTCTATATATCAGGGACAGGGATGTTGCTTAGGAGTTAGGAAATAGGTCCAAGACCTCAGAATGAATCACGTCGATATCTAAAGTTTTATGACCTCTACATCATACAAAAGAGACACCTACACGAAGACTTGTTTTCGCTTTGGACCGTCCACCTAAGTTGCCACGTTTCTGTCCAGCTGGCCCGAAATCCATCATTACCAGCTGTGAAGGTTAATCGTCTAATCGAGCAAGGAGCAAGAAGTCAAGAACCCACCATAGAGAAATTTGGACTGAAAGCTATAGCCACCAGGCCAGAAGAATGTTTAAAATAATTGCACGAGTACGTACAAAATGCAAACTCCATAGATATCGTTGAGTTTCAAACCCGCACTAGTGACCCACAAGCTCATGTGCAAGGTTGACATATTCAACTATCCATACAAATTCAATAATTTATTACACCTCAATTTATAAAAGAAACCTATCACTAGATGGTTCTCAATTTGTTGAGGCGCTCTGTCTCCAGGTTAAGCCTTTTTATTATATAACTTTCGTTTCTTAGGAGCAATGCAGGTGTAACGCCCGTATTTAAAATACGTATTTAGTTATTAATTTATTAATTTAATTATTATTTAAAATTGGTTGGATTGACTCGTGACATGGGTCCGATTTCGGCCCGAGTCCTGTGTTGGGGCTTGTTTTGAACCCAAGATATAATCACATCGTTCTGAGAATAGGGTTTTAGAAATAAAAAAATAATAAAAATGGAGGTAGAGCTAGAAGCTTGTTTGCTCGGCGTTGAGCCCCGCTGCACTACGGTAGAAATTCGCCGAGTTGAGTTTTATTATAGGTGAGTAGCTATTTTTGCTATTTCAACCGGGTTATAGTTTTCGTGTATCGGGTGTATAGGTTTACGCTTTTATAATGCTCATTATCCGGTTTTATTCCGGCGTGTTCGGCCGTGTGTTGTTAAAACTTTAGTGAAATATCGAATTGTAATTGAACCGGCCGGGCGAACCGGTTGGGCTGATTAATGGCGCTAAAGCCCCAAAGAAAAGAATCCTCCTCTCAGATTTGATCGCGGATACCGTAGGGCGTTATGATTTTATTTGAACCGTTAGTTTGTGTTATCTTTGTTGATTTGAGTTTGGAATGAGGGTCGCCGATTTGGTGTTGGAGAGTTGGGTAGTCATTTGAAGCTTGAGAAAGCTTGAACAAATGTTAATGGGCTTGCCCAAACAAAACACCGAGAATATAGTTTGAACTATTTTTGTCGATTTTGGTGGTTGAACTCTTGTGCCATGACTTTGTATTTCTTGGTTTGATGTTGATTGGGTGGGGTCAGGCCGAGTGGAGCTTGAAGAACCATTAATGGTGGCAAATTTATGTCCAGATCTAGTTTTGGGGAAGTTTAGATTTAAGGAATTGAGGTTTATGCCTTAATTAAAGTTATAGGGTTTTTGTTTGTGAGTTAAACCGATGTGATGAAGTTGGAGGAGGAGGAGAGCTTGTGGTGGCCGAAATTTGGGCTGGTGGTGGAGGCTGTTGGAGAAGATGAATAGTAATTTCGGGTTGGGCTTGGGCCTTAGCAAGTTTAAATTGGTTGGGCCAAAACTTTATATTTATATTGGGCCGGTTCTATTTCTTCTTTGGGCGAAATCTAATTTAAGTGGTTGGGCCTTTAGCTAGTTTAGAGTGTTTTGTTTGGGCCCTTTTCTATTTTGTTTTGTTGGGTCGGTTTCATTTTTGTTTTGATTTGATTGGGTTCAAATTTCAGGGCAAACTTCGGTTGTTTTTTGGGCGGTTCGATTTAAAGTTTTTTGGCCGAGTTTAATATTTTCTTTTGGGCATCCATAGGACTTAAAATAGAACTATTTGGGTTTTTCAACATTTAGAGTTTCGGGTTCTAAGGTTTGGGCTTGGCTTTAGGTCCGAACCATTACCTTAGTCATGAGCCAATGAGCCATGCACATTGACCTTAGCCATGAACCATGGCTATGACCACAACCCGTCGAACACAGAAAATGATGTTTGACTTTGACAATGATGTGTTGACTTTGACCTTTGACCATTGACCGCTTAACTTTGATCGCTTGACCATTGACCTTTGACTTTGACTTTTCTAGATTTTCACATATTTGATTATATGGACAAATATAGTAATAAAATATTGTCGAAAATTATATAACCTGGTTTGTCATTATCTAATTAAGATTTGACGTGAGTAATACGTAAGGCATATAAATATTTGGCACGTAATTGGAGGGGAATTCTGATAATAAGAATTTGATATATATATTTTTATGAGCATTAAATTATATACGGACTTAGATTCATTGACTTTGATTATGGACTGTTGACTGTTTAATTGTGTTACGTTTTTATATATTAAATTGTATGGACAAATCAAATGCTAAAATGCTGTGGAAGCTTGTATAAATTTGGTTGTCAGTATCTAGGAAAGATTTGACGTTGATGTTGGGTATTTTTGACACGTGACGATATTGAAATGTTATGAGACATTATATTCCTAAAACGCTATAATAAAAATATTATGCGATACGTTTGGAGCAATTGTGACATAGTATAATATGTTGGGATATATATATTAAATGCAATAGTTTTGGAGAAATAAATGTATAAACACTCCATCATTTTATCTGTGAAATGCTACTAGGAGGTAGTAGAATATTTGTGGATATTTTCCACGGAGTGTGCGGCGCAAATATATATTGGCACGGAAAGAATGAAAGTGGTTATGAGATATAATTGAGATATTTCTAAATATTGTGGCTTAGTGCAATAAGGTAATTGACCTGCACGTGATATAGTGGAATGATTATGAGTCATAAATGTATGACACTTGAATAAACTACGTAACGAAAATCCTAGAACCTAGCTACCACAACTCATGTGATTTGCCCTGTGTGGGTGTGTGCAATTTGATTGGCCCTTCTGGCGTTTCAGTGAATCTGAATAGCCCTTCTAGCATAAGTAATGTGATTGGCCCTTCTGGCGTTTCAGTAAAGCTGAATGGCCCTTCTGGCGTAACCGAATGGTGGCTTGATTATTCCGTTCACAAAATAGAACGAGATGCGCGATATTTTATGCCGAATAGTGACAGTACTTACATATATGGCTTTCGTGTGAGGGTTACGGTGTCGTGCATCCCATCCCGGGGGTAGTTAAGCACGGAGTGGTTCATTATGTGGGGAGGCATGTGGATGTACATGTTCGGCGCTTGGGAGGCGCATTATGGTAGCCAGGAAACTAGGTAAGACATAGATACTGACGCGATTTTAGAGACACAGCAGAAAGCCTTAATTAATATAATTATGGTAATATGTTGGGTAATGATATATCTTTAGCTAGATGATTGTATTTGGTTTTGCAGAAGGGTGGGTCAAACTAATTACTTGGGCAGAGACGACCCACTCTGTAATTGAGCATGAAATGCGGTACGTATAATATGCTTGGTTGGTTATTTGTTTAGTTAGAACCTAAGGAGCCTCGATGGAGGAACTACATGCCTTATTTATTATGCGAATAGTTTGTTGTGTGGTTAGTGGAAAGTTAAGGCACCTCAGTGGAGGAACTACTTGCCTTAATTATTGTACTTAAGGATGTTGTATTAGTCGTTGAAAGTTAAGGCGCCTCGGTGGAGGAACTAACTGCCTTATTTATTGTGTAAATATATGTATAAGTATAATTTGTATTTTAGGGCTACTCACACCAAAGATTGTTTATAATGTCGGACCGATTTGCATGTTTGTTTATCGGGTGTGTTCATTAAATGAACATAGTTGATAAGTCTTGATGAGGTTTAGTATTGAAGAAGATTGGTTGTTGCTTGTGGTTTTATAAGTTAAGCGTTGCATCTCGTGATATGTTTTGTTTTTCCTTGAGGTGATATAGATTTTCAATCTAGACAATGTTTTGTATTTATTTTCATTTGTAAATTTAATTAAAGAGTTATTGAAAAAGAGATTTGTAACCTAATCTTTTTGTGAATTTTGTAATGAAGAGGACTTTTGTTTAAGTTAAAATTTTATTGGTTTTTAATTATCCGCATATTTAAATTGTTTATGGGTTTTTGGAAGTGGAGAATGCGTCGCACCTCGGAGATTGAAGAGTTGGGAACAAATAATGTTTTTCCGAATTCTGTCAAAATTCGGGGTGTGACAGCAGGAAGGGGAGATTGTCATTAGTGTCAATTTTATAACACTTTTGAACTCGAAAGGAAGCACACAAAGGAATTTTGTCACTTTTGAGCTAGCAAGGAACAGAGCTATTACCAAACGAGCTCTCTTACTGCTTCAATCGTACGCAACCACCATTAGTGTCACTCTGAGTCTCTGAGTACAATTTTTCTTTTTACAAATTCTGGATAGGGCCTTCTTCTGATGGTTTTGTGGCATTCGAGGAAACAAATTCAATCTTCCATGTATACCTGAGTAAGTATGCAGTATTGCAATTGCCATCAACATCGTTTTTGAGCCTCTAATCAGCATCCACACATTTGTACACATTGTTTACTACTCCTATAAGTGCACTACTTTTCTTAAATGAAATGAACTTACGAAATACAGTTATACAGGTTGTAAAGGTTGTTTTTGGTAAACCTTACCAATATAGGCAGTTTGTGGATTAAATTGATTGAGTTCGTATGGATGAACTGCCTACGTATCAAGCTCAGCTCTCTCTCAGGGGGGAACTTGAATGAGGTCAAACGTAGTTCCTGAAGGATGCGAATAAAGAAAACAATGAAGTGACAAGGACAGTAGTAACAGGGAACAACCAATCAAGGTGCGGATTAGGCTGTCCTTAAGGAAAGATTTCGCCCCTTCTAGTGGTGCAGAAAGGTAGCAGTGGCGTCTTCCTCACAGGATACAATAGTTTAGCAAACTGACTTGCACTCGAATAGGCTGCTCTCTAGAATGACAGTATAACTCTCTTTGACGGCTATAGTAAGAAGAGGAAGAGAAGAGGCTAAGTTTAGGCAATTGGTCAAGCCACTACCCACACACAATAAGCCCAAGCCCAAGCCCACGGCGACGCGACTGGGGCATGGCTAATGTGTAAAGGCTTTAGGTGAGTCCTCACTCCTAACACAAAAACATTTGTACCCTAAGGGCACGCCCTTATGGCAGAGGAATTCCTCATATACTTCACTTGCTAGTGGTGGATAACCAATGTGGGACAATCTTCTATACACTAAAGTGGAGAGAACACTCTTTGTTCATCCCCTCCACTTTGCATACATACTCTTAGCCATTTGAAATACAAGAGATTCCAACAAACCCCCACTATTTCAAAATACTAATAGTCCCCCACTATTTTGGAATAGGATATTACAAAAGAAATAGGTTAACGAAATGCCAGAGAGAATCGAAAAGTAATGCCTAAAATATCGGTGCTTTTACGGCTTGAACCGGTCATAGGGTAACATGTCTTATAATACGTGAAAGTGGTGGATTAAAAAATCTTTGAACCAACATTCCCTTATAGTAAAATAGATCACATGCACCCACACTACTCTTTCATTATATGTCAGTTCTGCGGTGTTGGGCTTTTTGGCCTTGCGCTACCTGTGTTTCATGAATGCTCTAGATACAAGCCTAAATATTCATAAGAACCGACCTAGTTCTACATTCATATAGGTGGATATCCATCAAGTGTACATTGCAGTTAAAATACACTATCTCATTATAAAATGGACTATGGATACCAATAAGAGTAAAATAACTCATCCTTACTCATTGCAATTCAAGTTATACAACGATACAAAAAATACTATCTCACATAGGGGGACGCCTAAAAAAAGACGATAGTATACCAGAGCGACTAGGTGACTTGTTTTTCCTTTGAACCTACTTCATGGGATCTCCAATCACATAAGGTGGGGTTGCCGTCAGTGTCGCCCTCTATCTTAGGCAAAAGTCTCATCCCCCTTGATGTTTCAACCACTTGCCTCCTGCTAAGTGGTTTGGTCAGAGGATCAGCCAAATTTAACTCTAACCTCACATAATCTAGAGCCACAACTCCAAATTCTAGCAGCTGCTTTATAGACTGTAATCTTAGACGTATATGTCTGCTTATACAATTTGCTCTTTGCCTTTACTATCAAGGCCCCGACAGCTATAATGCATAGGTATACCAAGGCGGCTTTTGTACCAATAGGAAGATTTGCCAAGAGGTTTCTAAGCCATTCAAATTTCAAGACTTGTTTTATCTAAAGCAATAAGCTCGGACTCCATGGTTAAACGAGCTATCAAGGTTTGCTTAGAAGATTTCCAAACGACTGCACCTCCACCCTTGAATATATAACCACTAGTAGACTTGATATCATGAGAATCAAATATCTAGTTTGCATCACAATAACCCTCTATCAAAGGTGGAGTTTGTCTAAAATGTATGTTATAATTCATTGTTCCTCTCAAGTACTTGGCTAGTCTATCTAACGCACTCTAATGTTCCTTGCTAGGACAATGAGTGCATCTATTTAACCTGCTAACTGCATAAGCAATGTCAGGTCTAGTGCAATTCATCAAGTAAATGAGACTACCAATAATTTGGGCATATTTAGACTGAAGGACACTATGTTGATTATTTTTCTTAAGTTCATTATTTGCCTCATAAGGTGTCGACACAGGCTTACTATCATCATAGTTAAACTTCTTCAAAAACTTCTCAACATAATGCTCTTGTGAAAGCGTATATCCATCATCATTTTTATGATGATTTTGATTCCAAGAATCACATCAGCTTCTCCCAAATCCTTCATTTCAAATTGGGAGGATAAGAACATCTTGGTGTTTCTCACAATATCAATGCTAGGACTCATGATTAACATGTCATCTACATATAGACAGATAATCACATATGTATTCACTTCAAAAAATCTAAAGTAAATACAATTATCAGCATTATTTATTTGATATCCATTGGACATCATGACACTGTCAAACTTTGCATGCTATTGTTTTGGCTCTTGTTTCAACCCATATAAAGACTTAACTAATTTGCATACCTTTTGCTCATTCCCCTGGTACTATAGTAGTACCCTCAGGCTGCATCTATATTTCTTTATCAAGATCAACATTCAAAAATACAGTTTTTACATCCATTTGATGAATAAATAAATTATGAATAGCAGCTAGAGCCATTAGAACTCTTATAGAAGAAATCCTAGTTACAGGAGCATAAGTATCAAAATAGTCAATGCCTTTTTCCTCGGGAGAATCCCTTGATTACTAGTCTAGCCTTGTATTTATCAATGGAACCATCTAGTTTCTTTTTGAAGATCCACTTGTAACATATAGGTTTTCATCCCAAGAGGTAGATCAACTATCTCCCATGTGTGATTAGATATAATCGAATATAGTTCTCGAAGTTTATAACATCTTTCCATAAAGGTGCATCTCTAGAACTGATTGCCTCATTATATCGTCCACAGGATCATCATCAACGGTAGAAACGGTAAAAGTCATCACTAAAATTGGTGGATTTTCTCTCTTTTACTCTTCCGATTTCTTGTTCGGAAATATCGGATCTCGCTGATTGTTGTTCACTAGAGCAACCAACCTCTCAATGCCAATTTTCAAAGGAAACATATTCTCAAAGAAATCAACATTTTTACTCTATATAATAATGTTAGCATCGATAAGGTTATTATCAGATTTTACTACTAAAAATCTATATGCAGCACTATTATGAGCATAACCAATGAACATACAATCAACAGTTCTAGGTCCCAATTTTTTCTTTTTAGGTTCGGTCACGAGAACCTTTGCAAGACACCCCCACATTTTGAAGTATTTCAGGTTAGGTACATGACCTTTCCATAATTCATATTGTCACACCCCGAATTTCGACAGAATTCGGAAAAACATTATTTGTCCCCGACTCTTCGATCTCCGAGGTGTGACGCACTCTCCACTTCCAAAAACCCATAAACAGTTTAAAATATGATAATTAAAACCAAGTAAAAATTTCAATTATACATAAGTCCTCTTCATTACAAAAATTCCCAATTAAGATTAGGTTACAAATCTCTTTTCAATAACTCTTTAATTAAAATATACAAATGAGAATACAAAAACATTGTCTAGACTGAAAAGCTATATCACCTCAAGGGAAAACAAAACGTATCCGAGATGTAACGCTTAATGCAAAACCACAAGCAAAGCAGCCAACCTTCTTCAACACTAAACTCCGCAAAACTTATCAACTATGTTCATTGAATGAACACACCCGATAAGCAAACATGAATCGGGTCAAAGATTATAAACAATGCTGGTGTGAGTAGCCCTAAAATACAAATATACTTATACATATATATACACAATCCACAAGGTAGTTAGTTCCTCCACGGAGGCCTTTAACTTTCAACGACTAATATAACATACTCAAGTACAATAATTTAAGGCAGTAGTTCCTCCAATCGAGGCTTTTAACTTCTCACTAACCACACAACAAACTATATACATCATAAATAAGGCATGTAGTTCCTCCATCGAGGCTTTAGGTTCTAACTAAACAAATAACCAACCAAACATATTACCATAATTAGATTATTTCAGGCTTTCTTTGTGTGTCCCTAAAATCACGCCGATATATGTCTTACCTAGTTTCCCGGCTACCACAATCGCAGAACCCAACGCCAACATGTACATCCACATGCCTCCTTTACATAATGAGCCACTCCGTATGTGAACCACCCCGAGCGGGATGCCGCGACACCGTAAATCCTCACACGGAAGCCAAATCTATGTAAGCACCGCCACTATTCTAAGATAAAATATTATGATCATCGTTCTATTTTGCTTAACGGAATAATCAAGCCACTATTCGCTACGCCAGAGGGCCATTTAGCTTTTAATCAAACGCCGGAGAAGGGTCGCCGCGCCATTCAGATTAACTCAAACGCCGGAAGGGGCAAATCACAATGAGTTGTGGTAGTCGTTTCTAGGATTTTCGTTATGTAATTTATTCAGGTGTCATACATTAATGACTCATAAACATTTCTACTATATCACGTGCAGGTCAATTACCTTATTGCACTAAGCCATAATATCTAGAAACATCTCAATTATATCTCATAGTCACTTTCGTTCTTTCACGTGCCAATATATTATTGCACTACCCCACACTCCCGTGGGCAAATATTCACCAATACTATGCTACCTCATAGTAGCATCTCACATATATAATAATGGAGTGTATATACATTTCTCCAAGATATTGCATTAATATAAATATCCCAGCATATTATCTCATGTCACAATGCTTCAACGTATCACATACATTTTTATTATAACGTATTAGGAATATAATATCTCATAATATCTAAATATCGTCACGTGTCAAAAATACACAACATCAAAGTCAAATCTTTCTTAGATAATGACCACCAAATTATACAAGCTTCCACAGCATTTTATTACTACATATGTCTATATAATATACAACATAAAACGTAGTACAATTAAACAGTCCACAGTCCACAATCAAAGCCCAATATGCTTTACACACTACTCACGTCAAATCTAAATTAGATAATTTACCAACCAAGTTATATAATATCCGACAGTATTTTATTACTATATATATCCATATAAACAAACATATGAAAAACTGGAAAAGTCAACATTCACAGTCAACGGTCAAAGTCAACTATCAACGGTCAAAGGTCAACACCTCATGGTCAAGGTCAAACTCAACATGTCATGGTCAAAGCCAAACTGTCATCGTCAAAGTCAAAGGTGAAAGTCAACCGTCCATGGTCAAAGGTCAAAGTCAACCATCAAAGTCAACGGTCGATGGTCAAAGTCAAACTGTCCTAGTCAAAGTCAAACTGTCGTTTTCGTGTTCGACAGGTTCATGGTCATAGCCATGGTTCATGGCTAAGGTCAATGTGTATGGCTCATGGGCTCATGACCAAGGTAATGGTTCGGACCCAACTGGCCAAGCCCAAACCTTAGAACCCGGTAGTCTGAACATCCACTTATTTATTTTACCTGACCCAATTGGATCTATTTTAAGTCCTATGGACTGGTCATGCAATATCAGAAACGGGCCCAAAAACTTTAGACGGAACTGGCCCAACCTAACTAATGTGGTCCGAAAATTTAACTGAAATTTCGGCCTAGCCACTAAAAGAAATGTGGCCCAAACCAAACCTTGAAATTTCGGCCCAACTAACAAAATAGACTAAAGCCCAAACAAAAATTAAAACATTTCGGCCCAAGGCCCAAACTGACATCTACTGTTCATCTTCCCCAATTCTCCTCCACCAGCAGCCACCCAAAAATCCGGCCACCACTATTCCAAACTTTACCAAATCGGTTTTACACTACATCCAAAACCAAACAACATTTGTTAACACATAAACCCCAAATCATACCATCCAAACCTCACCCAAAAACTAGATCTAAAAGATTTCGGCCACCATTAATAGTTCTTCCAACCTCAAATCGACAGCCCATCATCCCCTCAATCAATCCTCATAATCCCCACACCAACAACCCATTCAAATACGAAAATAAATACAAAAAACCCAAATCCTTCAGTAACACAGTAACGCCATTAACGGCGGTTCAAGCTTTCTCCCACTTCACAACACTCACCCCATCATTACAAACCATTCAATCCATACAACTCGACCGTAACCTTCGATTTCAAAACCCTAAGTAGTTTAACCACCGATCTCCCAACCCGACAAATCCACCAAAACAAAAAACAACCCACGACAACAAGAAAACAAGTTCAAAACGAAATTTAGTTTGGGAGTGGCGGCCTCCTTAATCTGAGCCCTTTGTCGCTTTCGACAGGTTTAACCAATTTTTTTCAAGATGAGCGGGGACGAATGCTAGTAGCGATATGAAGCGGGGACAAAATACGGATCTCAACAAGATGAACAATATGAGTTTCAAAACAGATCTAATGCTAATAACAAAATACTTAACCTAAAAATATGAGCGTAAACTTTTTAACAAGATAATACGGTGACACGGAAACTATAAATCCGGTGAAATAGCAAAATAGCTACTCACCTGTATGAACAACTCGACGAATCCTCCTAGCCCGATTCGTCGCGCTCCAACGCTCCAGAAATCCAGCTTTCATGCTCTGCCTCCATTTTCATTATTCTATTCTCTAGGAACCCTATTTTCTAGAAAAATGTGTTTATATACTTGGGTCCGAAACCCAAGCCCAACACCGACTCGGGCCCAAAACCAGGCCCACGTATCCCGAGTCCAATCCGACGAATTTTGAAAATAAATAATTTAATTAATTAATAAATATAAAAATACGTATTTAAAAATACGGGCGTTACACATATGGTGTCTTATTCCTTATTTTCTTATTGAGTATCCTATTTTGTATATGGCAAGCAGATAAGATTGCTTCCCCCTACAAGTTTAGGGAAACTCCAGAACTTACAAGCATAGCATTCATTATCTCTTTTAATGTTTTATTTTTCCGTTCTGCTATTTCATTAGACTTAGGAGAGTATGGTGGAGTAGTCTCATGAATAAAGTCATTATTGTCAAAAAAAGTCCTGGAAGGGGTGGGGTTAGACTCATATTCCCCACTCCTATCAAACCGAAGTCTTTTAATCTTATAGTTAAGCTGGTTTTCAACTTCAGCTTTGTAGTTGAGAAACATCTCACCTATCTCATGCTTGTTTCTAAGTAAATATACCATGGTGTACTTAGAGAAGTCATCTATGAATGTAATATAATAAAACTTCCCCTCTCTAGACATGGTATTTCTGAATTCACCAAAATCCGTATGAATACGGGTTAGTAATCCAATTTTATCTCTAGAAACAGTTCTGCAAGATTTCTTTGTGGCTTTAGTCTCAGCACATATGTCACATTTATCATTAGAAAAATTAGAAATATTCGACAATAAACCACATGCTTTCATCAGTTTCATATACTGAAAATTCACATGTCCTAGTCTACCATCCCATATATATTAAAAGAGTCAAGCAAGTAAGGTACAGATTCATTCTCATTAATAATAATGTTGTTAAGTACATTTAACATAAAAAGACCATCATTGTTATTACAATAACCTTTCCCAACAAAACTTTCATTCTTACTCGTAAATCTAACTTGTCACTTTCAAAAAGTCACTTTGACGCCAGCTTTTTCCTAGTAATGACATTGTAAATCGATTCTCGATTTAATCTCGTGAACATTACTAAGTGAAAGCGTTTTTCTGAAGTTAACTTTAGAAGAATCTTGCATGTTCCTCAACAGAAATGGACCTTGAGTCACCCATATAGACCTTTTCATCTTTCATTAGTATGTAGTCCGAGAAGGCTTCAAACATCACCACAGACGTGGCATGGTGGCACCGGAATCTAGTACCCAGTTTCTTCTTCCCAAAGCCATGAACACTTGTGACACTACAACAAAGCAATTATATCATCTCCCTCAACTAAATTAGCATTGGGATGATCATCAGTGTCCTTCTTGTGCCTGCACTAAAAAACCCTATGTCCCGGTTTACCACAAACATAACAATTACCATTGCTAGTACCACTCCTTTTAAAAGAAGTGCCTTTGACCTTGAAATTCTTATTTTTGTTGTATTTCTGTTTTTAGAGTGTTTGTTGGATTTGCTGGGATTACCTTCAATGATATTGGCTTTTGAATATAATTCCTTAGACAACACCTCATCTCGAGTCTTGTTCTTTCCCTATATGTGAATGTGAATGATCACATCCTCAAGAGTCATCTGTTTGCGTTTATGCTTCATACTATTCTTATAGTATTTCCAAGACTCGAGGAGTTTCTCAATCAAACATCTAGCAACAAAGGTCTCGGGTAAATCAATACCCTCGGCCAAATCATTAACTAGCACATGAAAATCATGGATTTAAGACGTTACATCTCTATCCTCTCTCATCCGGAACTTTAGAAAAGTCCCCACAACATATTTTTGAGTACCAGCATCCTCTATTATGTATTTTTTGTTCAATCTTTAACACATTGGGTAAGTTGCAAGCATTCAGTACAACATCCCTCATATTTGAAGTAACCTCCATGACTCCTGAATTGGTTTCTTTGTTCGGCGTGTCTGTTGGTGTAGACATCTCGATTCTTTCCTTAAGATTGAAGTATGTGAATAAAGAAAACAATGAAGTTACAATGACAGCAGTCGGTTTCTTGCTGCTAAAGCAAAAACAAGTTTAGGAAATTGGTCAAGCCACTACCCACACATTGTAAGCCAATCCCGAACCCGAGCGGGCGGGTGTGGTTTTGGGTGAGTCCTCCCTCCTAACACAAAATCATTTGTACCCTAAGGGCACGCCCTTATGGTAGAGGAATTCCTCATATACTCCACTTGCTAGTGGTGGATAACCAATGTGGGACTATCTTCTATGCACTAAAGTGGAGAAAACACTCTTTGTTCATCTCCTCCATTTGCATAGTCATTCGAAATACAAAAGATTCCAACAGTTCCTCATCCTCTTTATATAGGCAAGATGCCCGCGCCTCCCGCTCTCCCGTGTAAGTATTGCCAAAGTATACATTCTGTTTCTCTTTTAGTAATGCACTTAATCAAATCTATACTAATGAACTTCACCTAATTAAGAGCCTTGGTTGTTACAAGTATACCTTCTAAATTAAGCACACATATCTGGTTAATTAAGCACACATATCTCCATGAAACTATGAACTTCCTACAGTACAACAACTGATCGAGTGTCCAAACCTGGTCTTCCTTGTTGTCATATACACGTTACATCTCAAGTTCGCGTTAGGGTGAATACCTTATACATAGTATTCCATTTTCAACTTACAAGAATCTTATAGAAGGAGCTTATGATCATGAAGTGGTACCATGATCTGGAACTTCACACCTTATAAAAACTTTACTTGGCAATTATTATGTTTTACATGGTATGATGAACTGAGACATACTTTGATTTTGGCAGTAAGATGAAATTTACATTTGGCATTTTACATGTGCAAAGGAGAGCCAGAAGATTGCCCGATCCATCAGCTATATATGCCAAATTGTCAACATGGAGCCTGTTTTGATTTTTGTGGCCGAGATATGGGCGCTGATGTTTGAGCTGGATGCATGGTTGAAAATATATGTCAATGCCAATTTGTCGACTGTTGGAGACTTGAAGGTGTCTCAATCTTGTCAAAGTTTAAAATATGAAGCATTGGTCATTGTCATACATATTTTCTTAAGTATTCCTGGGCTTTCACTCAGATTCCTAAAATCAAACGTACTGAATATTCTGCCACTCTTTTTCACTCTTTTTTTAACAGCAACCCAAAAATTTCTAGAAAACAAAAGAAAGATTAGATTTTGAAACTTGGGTATTGTTCAGAGCAATGGATGTTTCAGATGAACCAGTGGTTTTGATTACTGGTTGTTCAGGAGGAGGTATTGGTCACTCCCTAGCACAAGCTTTTGCTTCAAAGAAATGTTTAGTTGTAGCAACAACTAGATCTCTGGCTTCAATGAAAGACCTTGAAAGTGATCCTAGATTTTCACTTCATGAACTGGATGTTCAGTCTGATGAAAGTGTTAGAAATGTTTTAACTAGTGTGCTTGATAAGTTTGGTCGTATCGATATCGTCGTCAATAATGCTGGTGTTCATTGCGTTGCTCCTTTGGCTGAAATCCCTCTTTCTTCATTAGAGCACACTTTCAATACCAATGTCTATGGTAATCTGTTCAACTCATCATTCAATATTTGCTTACTTTCTTGAATTAATTGATTTGTCTGAATTTTACTATGGTGGTGTTCAATGTGTGAATTTGGAATGTGAATATAGTGAATGTAGATATTGGATCTGACACGCTGAACACTTTTTTTTTTGGTTGGCAACACGCTGAACACTGACTAATAGGTAACATTATTCTTGAATATTTCATAGTGATTTCTTGGAGATAAATTTGTGAAAATACTGTTTTTTATATATATATATTATTTTTGTTATTATTATTATAAATATTATCAATCTATCCGCTGTAATATTAGCAAGCCTGAACTAGGAATTATGAATGACCTAACACTGGTCTCTAGTTTTTTTTTTTTTTGTGAGAGTAGACTCTAGTATTTAGCTTACAAAAAAATTTAATTTGTTTATAACCTTTTCCAAGTATGTGGAATGAAGGAACATATATGAAAGAAGTAATCTGAACAATCTTTCAGAGAAGCATCTGTTTTGATTTTTTTACAATGCTATTTTCTATTGTTGAGGAACCTTCTTCCTTAAGTTGTATGTCACATTGTTGTGTACTACGAAGTAGGGAAGGTGGCCAAGAAACTTCTCATTTTGTTATTTCTGACTTCTGAGTGGGGCAGAAGGCCTCAGCCCTCAGGGCCACTCTCTAATGGCATATTGGTCATAAGCAAGGTTCAAAAACCAATAATAACAGTAGCATCTTGAGCTATCTAAACTCTAGACAAAGAATGAGGAAATTAATTTTATTTTCCCATTTATATAGCAAAAGAAATCCTCTTTTATTACTTACACATCGCTTTCAGTTGGGATGAGGCGATAATTAATATATCCAGGCAGTGTTATACTACTATAACAACCTCTTTCAAGCCTTGGTCATGCCTAATATATATTCAGCTGATCAATAATTGTCACCTATGCTGATTTCTGTTGCTCTAGACGTCTGCTTCCTGCAAGATGATCTCCGACATTGCATTCCAGATAGCTTAGATATTACGCTCTTTTCTGTGGTCCTTGGTTTTGTACTCATTGTTGCAAGGAGTTACAAACACATCTAGTTGAACGTTCCCTCACTGTGAATTGTGCGGTTTGCTTACCTTAGTATGTCCATTAATTCTTATCAGCTTCTTTACATATCTGACATGATACTTAGAGCTTGAAATTGGAAATAGATTGGTAGACTTCCATCTAATAAGGTTCCTAACACCCTCTGAGTCAATTGTTGGAATCACCACTAGGAAGTAACATTCCGAAGCAAAATGGGGAATCTAACCGAACCACCACTCACCCTTGGGCCGACCCTCCTGAAGTGTAGATGTTTTTTCCCCATAGGATATAACATAGATTCGATCAAAATAATAACTACATATGAAGTTATGTAGTTATGTGAATTTGCAACATCGAAAAAGTGGGTTGGTGCAAGGTCTTTAAAAGGGCATCCAGAGCATAGTAAAAGACTGGAAGGATAACTTGGTTTGGTAGTCCGTAGAGGTATGAATCACATTGAGAGAATGTACAGGTCGAAAAAACATATGAATGTGATGAATCCTGAAGTTACTGAGACTATGATGATGCAAAACAAAGTTGTTTAGGAACATGATGTGTGTTTCTAACTTTCTATAACACATTGCAGATGGTGTTCAAATCCTCGTTTAGATTTACATTTATGTTTTACAGGTCCAATGAGGTTAATTCAGGCCGTCGTGCCTCACATGGCGACTAGGAGAAAGGGAAAGATAGTAAATATTGGAAGTGTTAGCGCTTTGGCTCCTGGACCCTGGGCGGGTGCTTACTCTGCTTCCAAAGCTGCTCTTCATGCCTTAACTGACAGCTTAAGGTTTCAATGCTTTCTCCCTTGTTTATTCTTTACCTCAAAAGATTTTAAATATATCTCATGTGGTTGTATTTATTAACTTCTCTCAGCAGTATCTTCATACTTATTTTCCCTCAATTCATAACAGTCCTCTCATCCTCTGGGACTAATTGGTCCAGTGTAAGGTCCCACCAATTCTGGTTGCAGATATAGGATCTTATCTTTTTGAGATGTTCTGCAGATTATGAACTTTGTCTAGTCTATAGTTTATCTTTGTAGTCCAAAAATCTTTTCTATTCTTGAATTTTTAGACTGTGATATAGGTTGCACAAACATATGTTTGCAGATTGGAACTGCGAACTTTTGGAATCGATGTAATTAGTGTGGTTCTGGGGGCAGTAAAAACAAATTTAGCTACTACTTCCGCAGCTAGATACAAGCGGATGCCTGAGTGGAGGCTTTATAAACCATTTAATGATGTCATTCATTCAAGAGCCACCCTGTCACACACTGTGAATGCTACCACAGTTGAAGAGTTCGCTAAAAAGACAGTTGACGCTGTTCTGAAAAAGAATCCATCAGCATGGTTCACGTATGGTCAGTATTCCACAGTTTCGGCTATCCTGTATCACCTGCCACTTTCTATAAGAGATTTTATCCTTAGCAAGGCTATGAAATGTTAAAGCCTCCTGCAGCTGTCGTCTAAAGCGAAGGTTCGCTTTATAGTTTCTAAATGGCTGCTTAATTACAAAATAAGTTCATGCGTTTCATTTAGTACTTGATTTTATTTCTTTTATGTATTAGAACATCTGAAGAAGTGTTGTATACTTGTATCTATGGTTTTTTGGGAAAGTGCAAGTAGTTAATTTCTTTGGTAGCATCTTGAAAGTTTACCAGGCTGGAAACTTGATTGGCTATCAGGTGCGTAGTGCAATTTTAAATAGATTGTTTGGTATGCATATTTTGTACCTACCATAAAATGCAGAAGGAAGAAAATTGGTTCATAAATCACAATCAGATTATTGAATTAACATAAGCCGACAAGTTGAATTGTGTATTCATCTTATATGCATATTTTGAGTTATGAATGGATGATCACCTGATTGTTCATTTGGATATCTGCATTGGATCTATCTTTCAACTTTCAACTTTCAACTTTCACTCGCATGGACAACCACACTGTCACACCCCAAATTTTTGTTTTGAAAAGATAACACACAGAACTTACTTTTTTATGTTTTACAAAAATACTCAATCTCATTCTAAGTGAACGAAAACTAGGTTAGAACGAGTGCACAGAAACTCATTTCTGACGCACTGTTTTCTGCCAGTCAAACTTCCAGACGTCATAATTAATTCCACAGGCCTCGGAATGCGATGAGGCTAATTGGAATAGAAAGAAGACTTCCAAATCTTACTCTTTTATGTTTTATAAAAAAATCTAACTCTCACCTCAACTATTTTAAAACTGGACTAGAACACAGTGCACAGAAACTGATTTCTGACGCACTGTTTTCTGTCAACCAAACTTCCAAACATTATATCTACCACCACAGACCTCGGAATGCGACAAGGCCAATTGGGTTGGAAAACAGACACATAAAACTTATTTTTTCATGTTTTGACGAGAGTTTGAATCTAACTCTAACTATGTGAAAACTCGATTCCAAACCAGACACAGACTGGATTTCTGCAATCAGAAAATTTTGACAGGCTAACTTACGAACACCGTAACCATATCCACAAACCTCGGAATGCAACGAGGTCAATTGGGTTGAAAAGCAGACTTTCAGACCTTACTTTTTTTTTCGTGTTTTCAAAAAAAAAAAAAAAAACTAGTTCAAACTCTAACTAAACCAAAATTGAGCTCGAAATCATACCAAATATAACTTTTCTTAAAATTTCAGCAAATCTATTCTTACATTCAATAATGTTTTCACACCAGTTATAGCTATACCGAACTTTTACATACTCATAAGAATCAAAGATTTAAATATATATTAAGGGCTTCCAAATAATCAATGCCCTACAGACCACCAACGACAATACAAGCAAACCCATATATACCAGAGTGTAAAGAGAATCCATGTCAGACCAGAAGTAAAACTATACTCACATGTAATCCATTCCTTGGATCTATATGGACACACTTTTTCTTGGATTTTATAACTGTTTTGTACTTTTGTAGAATCTATATTATGACAGTCCATTTATGCTCACCTTTCATTATTTGAATAGTATGTTATTCCACCTGTAGCCATCAAGTAAATCAAACAGTACCAAGTATCTAATATCATCAGTCTCAGAAAAGTCTTGAAGCTACCAATATATCAAATATCATTAATGACCGAAAAATGCTTGAAGCTATTAAACCTTAAGCTTAAGCTTATAACTTCATTCTGAACATAAAAACCCGCCCAAATTCTGACATATAAAGTCGAACCAAGTCAAACAAAAACCAACAGGTATCACTACACATGCCTAGCTATACAAACATACCTACACATAAAACAAAAAGCCTTGGTGCCAATATATATCACCTTCTTAACAATAATACCATCAAAATAGTAGTATGTAAGTTAAATTTCTAACCCATACAGTCTTTAATTTACTAACAGTCTTTACTAAAATCCAAAATCTAAGATATAAGAAAGACTTCTAAATCCTTACGCATCAAAACTTCAAGTCTATGATGACTAACTGTTAACAACTAATATGTATTTTACCCAACAAATCAAATATATAAAAACAAAAACTTGGTGACAGAAGTTCATTAGTAACGCATGCTCTTTATGGCGATCCAGATAACTAACATTCTTGTTTCGTCAGATTTCCAGTAAAATCAAAGAACCAATTTGTTAATAAAAATATATTTTAATTAATATCAAGATAAAAATACTGTTTAGAGTTTAGGCTACTCACTTTGTTAATCCAAAAGAAAATCGACCGTCCGGCTTAAAGTGATCGGTTTCATCTTCTCCCATTTTTTTTTTTTTTTTCTTTTTTCCTTTTCTTTTCCTCCTCAACCCTCTCAAGCCGCACGCCTCTTTTTCTTCATTTCTTTTGTATATCCAAACCCCCAACAATAGGAAAAGGTTTTAACCGTACCCCCTCTCTTATTTCTAGCAACTACTTATCTTTCCAGCAACTACTCATCCCACTTTGTAGGTTTTTATGTTTCTATTTTTATTTTTATTTTTTTTATTTTTATTATTATTATTATTTTTATTATTATTATTATTTAATTTTATATATATTTAATTAAAGAAGAGAATAAAAATAGGAGTGTTATACACACATACTCCATAACCCGACGGTCAAAATCATGTCAGCGTGGCAAGACAACGATTGATGACTAACCAAACTCCAACGATAAATCACTTGTTTGCGTAGCTAGGCACGCCTTCTTCCTGCTCTTCTTTCTCTGTTTTCAAAAATTCCAGTGGCCCGATTTATATGAATTGGTTACAAATACACTGAACAAGATCATCATATCTTAGGTATGCAATGCATTTTCCTCCACGTACAATTGAAGTCATACGCTTTGCTCAAATCAAGTTACCTGCTATTCCATTTTTTTTTTTTTGATGATAATGGGCTATATCAAATATCATTAATGACCTAAAAATGCTTGAAGCTATTAAACCTTAAGCTTAAGTTTATAACTTCATTCTGAACATAAAAGCCATCCAAATTCTGACATATAAAGTCAGACCAAGTCAAACAAAAACCAACAGGTATCACTACACATGCCTAGTTATACAAACATAGCTACACATAAAACAAAAAGCCTTGGTGCCAATATATATCACCTTCTTAACAATAATACCATCGAAATAGTAGTATGTAAGTTAAATTTCTAACCTATACATAGTCTTTAATTTACTAACAGTCTTTACTAAAATCCAAAAATCTAAGTATATAGGAAAGACTTCTAAATCCTTACGCATCAAAACTTAAGTCTATAATTGACTAACTTTTAACAACTAATATGTATTTTACCCAACAAATCAAATATATAAAAACAAAAACTTGGTGACAGAAGTGTTCATTAATTAGAAACTAAAACAAACCGTTGAAACTTTTAATTGGCCATGTAGACTATGGGGATAATTATGTGGATTTTGTTACCACTCCCTCAATACATATATGTTTATTGAATGCACAGTGTTAATTCAAACGTTGCACCTTAAGTAAGTTCTCTATTCTTTTCTTCACTTCTTCTTCACTTCATTTATTAATCTCTCTCTACTCCTTCAACACTCTTCTTCTTCACCATCACCACCAACAACAAAAAGATCCAAACTTTGTTACACAACGTTCCACTCAATCTGCCGGGCTTTCCATTTTACCACGGTAGCTGAAGCCGATATGGCTCTTAAATTTATTATATTTTTATTTTTGTTGTTCACCATTTCATTTAGTGGTTCAATTCTTGTGAAGGAGGGAGAATCAGACATTGGATGTCTCTTGGCATTTAAACGAGACATCCAAAACGCCCTCAAGTATTTGATACTTGGGTTGGGAACTTCACTCGGTGTCCATACAGTTTGGCACGGAATCGACTGTAACTATGGGAACTTCTCAAGAATTGGGGTCACATTGGAAGGTCTGGGTTTGGTGGGGGAGGTAAACTTGAGCGCACTTACTGGGTTGAGAATGCTTAGGAGTTTAAGCATGGCTAGGAACCAGCTGAGTGGACAGCCATTCCTTGGAGTAGCCGCACCCAGCTTTTGGAGTTTAGAGTCCTTGGACCTCAGTTCGAATAGGTTCTCAGGTAAATATTTATTTTGAATTTCATAAAATCTATAGCAACAAATAGGAAAGTACATATATTTAATTTAGGATAGAATCTTTTCTAAGATGACTTTGGGATAGCTCGGCTTAGGGCATCACCAATGCAGGCCTTTAAAACCCAGGACCACGTCAGCATTTTGGAGGGCCACGTCAGCGTTTTGGAGGTCAATAAGGAGGACCTAAAACTCTATATCATGGGTGTTCCAACGGAGAAGATGACTGTTCCTTTATAACATGTGAAAGAAGACTGAAAAATCAAAAAGTGAAGTCACGTGCTGACTTAAGTGAAGTCATGTGCAAAGTTTTGGGCTTCAGGTTCTTTATAAACATCTGTAGAAATGAAGACAAATATCCAGGATGGTTAAATTGGAGGTCCATTTAGGGGCTGCGTTGGAAACAGTTTTTTGCTAAAGTCCGTTAAATCTGGAGATAGAGGCCCGTATCCAGGCCCCATTGGTGATGCCTTTATATGTTAGAGAAATTAAGCTCGGCACATACGTGTCCAGTCAGTACTCAGTAGTCACAACCCACTTGCTTAGAATTAACATAACATTTATGTTAGGATTATTAAGCATATGGTCCTACTTTTTACTATGAAATTAGCATTTGGTGTAGTGAATCGAAAACTAGAATTGGTTCCTATTTTTAATAGTTATCGACAGGATAGTGAACTAAATGTTTAATCTATAAAATGCCTTCCTTGCTATAATACATACCTAACATTAAGTAAACCCATTTCAAAGAACAAATGTCTACCAATTAGTGGTTGATATACCGTCTGAATAGTAACAATAAATTTGATGCTAACGCCGATCCACTCGCTAAGTTTTAAACTTTTTTTTATAGATTAAGTTTTAAACTAAATGGGCAATAAATCGAATAAGCAAGCTTTTGATTGTTAACATTGGTTTAACAAAATTGAATCTACGATCAGTGGTACCATCTCATGTCAACTTTCATAGTATCATTCACTGTACGACTTTTAGAAGGGTGATTTTGGACACACCTATAAAAACACTCCCATACCCCATAACTAACTTAAGTTTTTGTCATACCTATAGTTTGGGATTTCAGAATTTTTGGAATCCCGAAAAATACAAATCTAAAAACTGAAATTCATCAAATTTCGACTCTATTATATTTGGAATTTCGATTGTTTTCGGAATCATCAATAATTCAATTCTATATTCTGAATTCCGGTTTTTAAAAAAACCGAAATATTGGGAGGAATTCGGACGTTTCATCACGAACACTGGTCATACCCCAATAACCACTACAATCCAATAATATCTCCCAAATTAATTTTGGGTATTTCTAATAAGGGCAAAATGATTAAACTAAAGAAAAATAACAATACGTTTTTTGGGTATTCGTTATTTTGATCGAAAGAAGAAATTAATAACACTTTTTTCTTTTGATTAACACAAAGAAGAAGAAGATGAACACGTCTTTTTCAATTACAAGTGAAGAACCTAGATTATCTAGGGTATAGTACGTATGGAGTCCCACGATGTATATTAAATAAATGGCTTGTTTTGTCTTTAGTACACCTAATAAAAAAAATAGTAATTTAGGAATCTAAATGTGTCTAAAATTATTTCATTTATTTATTTTAAAGTTGGGGTAAGGGAGTGTTTTTATCGGTGTGCCCAAGATCACCATTTTAGAATAATAACACATTTTTTTTTTAAAAATATTTCGAGAGTTAAGACAAACTCACACCGGTTACATTGAAGGACCCTAGCCTAAAGGCTTATATTGCCCGAATGGCTCATCAACCCCGAAAGGAACCTAGCTCGAATGCTCTCGCCGATGTGCCACTTTGAATAGACCCAACTGCCTCCACTTGTTTTCGCTCCTCGCCCACCTATCGTAGCAACACCATGTCTTTAGCCCGAATGCGCCACTTTGAGTAGACCCAACCGCCTTCACCTTGTCATGGCCTTCACCTTGTCATGAAGACTTATTTTCGCTCCTCGGCCCACCTATCGTAGCAACACCATGTCTTTAGCCCAGACGCTCACTTGGCCCAAAGACCCCCATCAAATAATTACACACCGCCTTCACCTTGTCATGGCCTTCACCTTGTCATGAAGACTTATTTTCGCTCCTCGGCCCACCTATCGTAGCAACACCATGTCTTTAGCCCAGACGCTCACTTGGCCCAAAGACCCCCATCAAATAATTACACAAGAAAGAAATCCCAACCAATACTTGGTGGAATTCGAACTTGCAACATCTCCTATGATGAGAGGGGTACACAACCATTTGAGCTAGAAGTTCTTGTGTACGCCACTTTGATTAAACTAGATTACGCATGCAAGAAACCACTTTTATTTTGCCTTGTCACTATATTTTGTCTCCGAAGCAAAATTTCATTATTACCATTTGCGTACTCTTACCAATTTATTTAATCTATATGAAGAAAGCCCTAACAAAACCTAATTCAACAAAATGAAATTAGAACTGCACTCAAAAGTCTTTACTTGTTTTAAGTAGCGGGATACTGAATGCTTTGAATTAATTCTTTGAAAGATCGTTCTATTTTATCTGCCATTCTGTGGATTTTTGTGGATTATTTTTTTTTTTTTTTTTTGTGAATTAGTTTGTCAGTTGTACTTCATCTGCAAGACTGCAAGTGCTAGTTTTTTTACATGTGGAATTGACCAGCAACTGAGCAAGTATACCTAATTATTGCTCAACAAAGACGGGCATCAGTATGTTAAATGGGAGTCAGGAATTTTAGAGTACTACTACTAACTCGATATGTGGTACAGGCGTGTTTCCTGTTATTTGGATATCAGGCTTATCAGCGACATAAATAAGCTTGCTAATGTTTGTGTCCCTTTACAGGTGCTCTGCCATTCTTACTTCTCCGTGTGGTGGTCGAATTGGACTTGAGTAACAACCAGTTCACAGGAGCTATTCCACGAACGTTCACCATTTCCTTTTTTCCTGCGAACGGTCAACCTTTCGCAGAACTATTTAACTGGGGAGTTACCTTCTCTTGGTGAATTGGTAGGTCCAGATCGATCTCTTCCGTTACAGATACTTGATGTTTCTTGTAACAACATTACGGGACCGCTAACCAAATCTATAGGTTACTACCAGTCCCTAAGGACACTGAACTTGGGAAATAATGGCTTATCAGGAAAGTTACCTAGTGAGCTTAACATGCTCACGCACTTGGAGACGCTTGATTTAACGAAAAATGAGTTCAGTGGAACAATACCGCACAGTTTAAAGAGATTTCACAGTTCTTTTCATCCAGGAAACGGTATGCTGAGGTTCCCAGATTCTTCAGCTCGTGATTCTCACGGTTCTTCAAGTCATTCCATTTCCACGGAAAGAAATAATCCCCCCCACAGTCACAAGTCTTCTCGCAGAGTAATACTAACAGTGGTGCCTGTCGTATTGGGGTCTTTCATTATTATTGGTTTGGTCTCGCTTGCTTATTGGTATCGCTTTAAAAAATCTCAAGAAAACACTGAAGAATATCGGATACCAGGGACCGGACCGGATGGTTTGTATATCGTCACTCGTCAAACAGTGTTCCCACCAGAGTACGATCGGCCAGGGCGTCCTAGGTACCGTACCGAGTATTCCTGGGTTGATGGTCAGTTGCATGGGCGGGGTCCCTTTCGCACTACGAGTGATGATCCGTTGGGTTATTGAAGAACGGATTGTAATGTTATTTGCAACTTCAAAATGCAGAGCAAAAGTTGAAGAAATTTTAGCAGAGGTATCAATTAAGGCTTATCAAACAAATTCGAAAAAGCGGCTTGTCTGTCAAAATAATCTTCTATTTTTTTTGCTGGTAAGTTAAATTGTATTAAAAGAAAAGTAAAAGGTATTTAGAGATGCAACATCATTCTCTAATGATCACGCCAACTCAAGCAGTCGGATATTACCATTTATAAGAATAGTAATAGTTTACAGTCACTGAAATATATAGAAGGTCTAGTATGGACCTTCCCATTTGCATAGCCAGTCTGGTTTTCCTTCACATACAACTCGTTCATTGTCAGCCAACAAAGCTCCAATCTTGGCTAACCTATTTGCAGTATAGTTAGCTTCTCTAAAGATGCTGGTGATCTTAATATCTGGACCGTACAATTGTTTCATCTTGTTTGCAATGTCCATGGTACATTTCCATTCCTAAAAGCTTGTACAGCTGTTTCGGAATTGGTTTCGATCCATAGTGTCTTTTTTTTGGAAAAACAACGCATTTGTCATGTCTTTTTTCAACAGATATAGTGTAGTGTGTTAGAAAAATGATTTGCTCAAATCCATTTAAATATGAATGAGTAGTTTGTCTCCCAAGTTACCCCACTTGAGATGAAATGAGTTTTTTTTCTTGAAATAGTACGTAATGTGAGAAAAACCTTTTCAAAATAATGCACTTGTTCGAAACAGTGTATTATGCCGAAAAGGTGCGACCTTTCGAAATGTGTACCGGTTGGTTGAAAACAAGCATCATGCCGAAAAGGTGTGACCTTTCGAAATAGGCACTGGTTCAAAATGTTGCTTTATGCCGAAATGGTGTGTCTTTTTCAAACATGTGACTTTTCAAAGAGTTGCTTACTTTTTCCCAAAGAGTCACCGTGTTGTTTTCAAGAGGCACCACTCACCTATAAAATAGTGGATGAATTTGGAGAGAAAAGACACCGCATCACACGAGTTCGATCTTTCTCTTCTCCTTCTATTCTTAGTCAAATACTATGTTGTGTTATTCACCGATTCTATAGAATTGAAGTGCTAGCTTTCTATGAAGGAAATCCGTTCTATCTTGGGAGACGGTTTCCCATCAACCTTCAAGCACCGTGAGGGGAAAATCTGTCTTAAGGACATAGTGTATCTACACTAGGCTCGGATTTAATTAAGAAGTACAAGACATTTACAAGACAAAAGGTTTGTATAGTTTGGTAATTGGTAAAGAGTAAGTACAATTAAGTTGTATATTCCTAACAAACATGAATGAAAATTTGGTTTCTTCTATCATAAACATCGGATTTCTGTTCTTTTACAAATGAAAAGATACCGCATCAGGTCAAGTAGCATGGGAGGCCTTGAACTTGCCTTAGTGAAAGACGATCGGATTTAATTGGACGATCGGTAGACTTCAATTAATGTCCTTGAACCTGTCGGCCGCTTGTATAAACCTAGACAATCATCTTCACGCCAGCATCGCCTCGAATCTTGTTGGTTCTCACGCTTGTGTTCATTTTGGCCTTGAACACTTCTTGGTTTCGGATAGTGCTTTTGAGACATTTGTCTTTAAAATTCTCATAAAGCGCCCCACTTCGCACTAACATAGGTGATTTCTATAAAGAGTATCCTGCAATACTCCACTTGGATAACATAACTTTCCAAGATATAGTAAATCATTAAAAGCTTGACTTATCCTGGTTCTCGCGGCAGATATGCACTGTCTTATATAGGAATGGGTTAGAGTATAATATTACTCTCTAGTACTAACTGAGTCACAAACATAATTCAGTTGGCCCATTGAACCTAGATCTTGGGATCTCCAGTCAACTAGGTTGGTTTTTCCATTATGATGACTCTTGGTTGATTATCTCAAAGGCTTTAAGCCCATTCCCCTTGATAATCTTTCTACTTGCTCTCTTGTTAAACCTTTTGTAAGCGGATCCGCAATGTTATCTTTTGACCTTACATAGTCGATTGAGATAACTCCATTTGAGAGCAATTGTCTAACGGTGTTATGTCTACGACGTATGTGTCGAGACTTCCCGTTATACATGCTACTGCGGCTCTACCAATAGCAGATTGGCCATCACAAGTATACACACCGGCCGCCGCAAGTTTTAGCCCAGTTTGGAATATCCTCTAAGAAATTTCAAGCCACTCGCTTTTCTTCTCGGCCTTGTCCAATGCTATGAATTCTGATTCCATAGTGGACCTCGCTATGCACGTTTGTTTTGAGGATTTTCAAGAAACAAATGCACTTCCAAGTGTAAAGACATATCCACTTGTGGACTTTGAGTCTTTAGTGTCGATATCCAATTAGCATCGCAGCATCTTTCCGAACGGCCGGATATCTTGTATAGTGCAAACCAAAATTCTCGAAAGTATACTTTAAATATCCCAAAACTCTCAATATGGCGCGAAAATTCAATGATCTCTCGCCAGATTACTCAGATATCGACTTAGCTTGCTCACGAGTATGCTATGTCGCCTTGTACAGTTCATGACATACATTAAACTACCAAGTATACGAGAGTATTCTAGTTGAGATATGCTATCTCCAAGATTTTTTGGCTAAATGAAGATTTACGTCAACCGGTGACCTTTTTGTGTGATGTTATATTTCTTGAACTTGTCAAGAATCGCCTCAATGTAATGAGATTGTGATAGAACAAGTCCATCCTCCATCCTAGAGATCTTAATTCCTAGGATAACATCAATGACACCTAAATCTTTCATGTCAAACTTACTAGACAACATTTGTTTGGTAGATTTTATGACATCCATATTACTACCCAAAATTAGCATATCGCCTACATAGAGACAAACAATGACACATCCCTTTTGAAAGTGCTTTTGACATAGACACACTTGTCACACTCGCTTATTTTGAAACCGTTTGACAACATTGCATTGTCAAATTTCTCATGCCATTGTTTAGGTGCTTGCTTTAATCCATATAAAGATTTAACAAGCTTGCAAACTTTCCTTTCTTGTCCAGAGCAACAAACCCTTTGGGTTGTTCCATGTATATTTCTTCATCTAACTCACCATTCAAGAATGCCGCCTTTACATCCATTTGATGTATCTCAAATCCATGTATTGATGCTATTGCTATTAGCATCCTTATGGAAGTTATTCTTGTAACCGGAGAGTAAGTGTCAAAATAATCCAATCCTTCCTTTTGTCTAAAAGCCTTTGACCACAAGTCTAGCTTTTTATACTTGTCGATTGATCCATCGGGCCTTAAATTTCTTTGTGAATATCCACTTATATCCCAAAGTCTTGGAACCCGGTGGTAAATCTACCAATTCCCATGTATGATTTTGCATTATGGATTCAATCTCGCTATTTATTGCTTCTTTCCAATAAGTAGCTTCGGAGATGACATTGCCTCCTTGAACGTTTGAGGATTATTTTCCAACAAGTATGTTAGAAAATCAGGTCCAAAAGACGTTGACGCCCTTGACCTTTTGCTACGCCTAGGTTCCTCCTCAATTTAAACTTTGTGTAGGATGGTTACTAGTTGTAGCATCTAAAAGTTCTCTTTGTTGAACTTGACTCTATACACATGTTATACGGAAACGTCTTTTCAAAGAATGAAGCATTCCTTGACTCTATAATTGTATTAACATGTATATCTTGAATCTCTGATTTATGAACCAGAAAATGATATGTACTACTATTGTTTGCATATCCAATGAATACACAATCAATAGTCTTGGGTCCTATCTTCACCTTCTTAGGTTTAGGGACTTCCACTTTAGCAAGACAGCCCCACACTTTTAAGAATTCGTAGGAAGTCTGATGACCTTTCCACAATTCGTATGGTGTTTTAAGCGTCTTCTTGCTAGGAATCTTGTTGAGAATGTAATTGGCAGAAAGCAAAGCTTCCCCCCACAAATTCTGGGGCAAACTAGAACTTAACAACATAGCGTTCATCATCTCTTTTAGAGTTCGGTTTTTGCGTTCTGCAATACCGTTTGATTGAGGTGAATAAGGAGCCGTAGTTTGATGAATGATTCCATGTTTAGAACAGAAACCTTCAAAAGGTGATTCATATTCACCTCCTCTATCACTCCTTATAGCCTTAATCTTTTTGCTTAGTTGATTTTCAACTTCATTTTTATAATGCTTGAACACTTCAATTGCCTCATCTTTACTTCTCAACAAGTAAACATAACTATATCTAGTGCTATCGTCAATAAAAGTAATGAAATACTTTTTACCACCTCTAGTTTGTACGTACTTAAGATCACATATATCTGTATGTATTAAGTCTAGAGGTTCAGTACTTCTTTCAATGGAATGAAAGGATGATCTGGTCAACTTGGATTTTACACAAGTTTCACATTTATGGTGTGGGTCTATTTTTATTTTTGGTATATAGTCCAAATGAATTAATCTACGCAAGGTATCATAATTAACATGTCCTAATCTACCATGCCATACATGTGAAGACTCAATCAAGTAAACAAAAGATTCAACTTTATTGGCGCTCTTTGGCGCAATAGTAAAACAAGATATCCTAAAGAGCCCATCCTGAAGATAGCCCTTTCCCCACCTAATACATCATTCTTAGTTAGTACAAATTTATCGAAAACAAAGACTAACTTAAAGCCATTCTTGCTCAAGAAATAATTCGAGAAACCAAGTTCTTGCGAATGTCGCACATAGAGCACCTCATTCAGAGTTAGTTCCTTTCCGTAAGTCAACCTCATCACCACCTTTCCTTTGCCTTCAACCTTGGGCGTAAAGAGTTTCCCATAAAGAGTTGTTCTTCCTTTTCCACAGCATGATAAGTGGTGAACATCGACTTGTTGGAGCATATGTGGCGAGTAGCACCAGTATCCACCCACCATTCCCTTTCATTTCCAATAATGAGACATTCAGAAACCACAGCAAATAGGTTCATGTCATTAACATTGTTAGAAAGCGTGTCCATTGTCACATTGGCTTCAGTCTTTTGCTTCTTATACTTCTTTGGCTTGCGACATTCACTTGCCTTATGTCCAGCCTTCCCACAATTGTAGCACTTGCCCTTGAACTTAGTAGGCGTACTACTCTCTTCACCTTGAGCTTTGTCTTGGTGCTTTCTCTTTCCTTTAGCACTTGATCCTTCCACAACATTGGCCTTTGCCACCATGGGATCCTTGCCCTTCTTCTCAGATAGGCGGTTATCTTCCTCTATCCTTAGACGGACAATCAGTTCTTCAAGATTCATATCTTTATGTTTATGCTTAAGATAGTTCTTAAAATCCTTCCAAGATGGTGGTAATTTCTCAATCATAGCAGCCACTTGGAAAGATTCTCCTAGGTCATTCCTTCCAAGAATGACATCATGAAGGATTACTTGAAGTTCTTGGACTTGGCTTATGACGGTCTTACTATCCGTCATTTTTGAAATCAAGAAATCTGCCAACTATGAATTTCTTCATGCCAAAGATCTTCACTCTTGTATTTCTTGTCCAATCCAATCCCAAAGTTCCTTAGCAGTCTTGAACACACTATACACATTGTATAATGACTCAGCCAACCCACTAAGGACATAATTTCTACACAAGAAATCAGCATGAAACCAAGCATCCTTGGCCAAAACCTTCTCCTTGTCGGTTTCATCAGGGCTTACATCAGGAGCCTTATCCCATAGAAACCTTGCCAAGTTAAGGGTGGTCAGATAGAAGAGCATTTTTTGTTGCCAGCGCTTGAAATCAGTTCCATTGAACTTTTTAGGCTTCTCCCCATGAGGAAATGTAATGGGGAACAAGAATGATAGGGAGTAACGGGTGGTGTTGCCATATTCAAAATACAACTACACTTTGTTATTCCTTTAAACCAAAAGAAAAGAAAACGAAAACAAATTACGTTCAAGAAAGAAGAAAAAAAAAAAAGAAATCTGTCTTAAGTTGTTAGGAATATACAACTTAATTGTACTTACTCTTTACCAATTACCAAACTATACAAACCTTTTGTCTTGTAAATGTCTTGTACTTCTTAATTAAATCCGAGCCTAGTGTAGATACACTATGTCCTTAAGACAGATTTTCCCCCTCACGGTGCTTGAAGGTTGATGGGAAACTATCTCCCAAGATAGAACGGATTTCCTTCTATAGAAAGCTAGCACTTCAATTCTATAGAATCAGCGAACACAACATAGTATTTGACTAAGAATAGAAGGAGAAGAGAAAGATCAGAACTCTGTGTGATCTGGTGTCTTTTTTCTCTCCAAATTCATCCACTATTTATAGGTGAGTGGTGCCTCTTCGAAACAACACAGTGACTCTTGGGAAAAAGTAAGCAACTCTTTGAAAAGTCACATGTTTTGAAAAGACACACCATTTCGGCATAAAGCACTATTTCGAACCAGTGCCTATTTCGAAAGGTCACACCTTTTCGGCATGATGCACTGTTTCGAACCAGTGCACATTTCAAAAGGTCGCACCTTTTCAGTATAATACACTGTTTCGAACAAGTGCATCATTTTGAAAAGGTTTTTCTCACATTACGTACTATTTCAAGAAAAAAAAACTCATTTCATCTCAAGTGGGTAACTTGGGAGACAAACTACTCATTCATATTTAAATGGATTTGAGCAAATCATTTTTCTAACATAGTGCTTGTACCATCTCTTAGACATTGCAATCTCCACCCCATCAAGAATGGCTATACACTCTGCCTAAAAATTGGTACCAACACCAATACTCTTCCACACCGTAAGCTTGAAGCCACCCATATTGTCCCTATACGAAATCCCAATACTAGCAGGTCCCAGGTTACCTAGAGAAGCCCCATCAATGTTCAACTTCAATATATTTGGAGCAGGTGGAATCTAAATACACTGCTTAACAGTTGGTGCATTCCTAATCTTCGATGCCACATCCCAGAATTTGATCACACCTGTTTCGAACTGTGATATGAAGTTGTGGTGTTTGGCCAAGTGTCTCGAGAGTTTCACCTAAGTTTGAATGTAATACTTACAGTCGCGATTGTTTCCTGTTCTTCCTTCAAAATCTATCAAATTTCTCTGCCCTTCCATAATATTCTATGTTTTACGGAAAAACTTGTTTGTTGAGTACTTGAGTTCTCTTGGTTGAAGAAAATGCAGTTTATTTATTTTCCAAATATTGCACCCTCGGGATAAAAGAGGGTATAGAAAGTGCTTTCAAAAGAGGTGAACCAAATTGACTTAAAGGGAGTTAAAGCAATTCTAAAGTATGTCACTAATCCGACCTGCACCCCTTTTAATTTGTAACGCCAAAGGTCTCGCCAACATGGGGCATAATGAGATTATTCCACAGCCTTTGTTTTTCGATAATTCAAGATTATTCCACAGCTATACCTTTGAGTCCAAATTTGTTCACCAACATATTTGTTGGTGATATTTACCAGCGCTAAAATGAGCCCATGTGTAGTGAAATCATTTAATAAAACTCTTAATTTAACTTTTTTTTAATTAACAAAAAATATTCCAAGAAATAAATATTTTGTCCAAGATTTTCTCCCCAAACCCTTTGTACTCTCTCTTCCACTTCTTTTTTTTTTTCGCTCTTTTTCTTTTTTCTCCACTAGTTTTAATAATTTTCTTTCTCCCCAAACCCTCCATACTCTCTCTCCCACTTCTTCTCTCTCACTCGTTCCTCTTCTTCTCCACTAGTTTTAATAATTTTCAACAAAGGGGTAAAGCAAGAAGATAGGAAACTACTATGATTTTTCCTTTCAACCACAAACAAAATCTTGAGCCTTACACATGGATTTTTGTTTCTTGTGTTAATATTCTTTCAGTTACTATTTTTATCTCAACCGACTAGAACAAATTCTTTCTTGTATCCAAGTTACTATTCTTTCAGTTACTGTTTTTATCTCAACCTACTAGAACAAATTCTTTTTTGTCTCCAAAGAAGCCAAGAAAAATGTCCCCATTTGGCCACTACAAGTTACATGCCTAATTTAGTACAGAGTACAAAAACAGAGGATAATTGTACTCTGTTTTCAGTAGGCATTATATTCCAGGATAAATCTCCGCCATTATAATTGTACTCAAGTTATTAGACATATTAGCTATTGAAATAAGATGAATTGATATCAATACTAGAACAAGACCAAATAACATTGCATAAATTATGAGCATGTTTAACACTGTTGAATGTCATTCCAAGTATTGGTTCCATCCTTACCCAAAAAAAAAATTATAGAAAAAAAAAAAAAAGAGTGGAGAAAGAGTACTGTCGTGAGAGAAGAGAGAGGGATGGAAGGAGAGAACGGAAGTTGATGGGAAGTGGGAGAGAGAGTGCTCCAAAATTTTGGAGAGAAAATTGTAGAGGAAATCGCTATTTCCTTTATTAGTTTTTGCATATCTATTTTGTAGAGAAAAAGGGTGTTTTTCTTTTTCACGCTCGAAAGCCTTTTCTTTCGAGAGAGCGACCTCCTGCGCCTCATAGCTCTGAGACATGAGCCATTCCACGCTCGCCAGAGAGCTGACCCCTGCCCAAGGTTGTTTTTGTGGGCCTCGCTTCAAGAATCGCCCCTTGAAATTTGTTTTTGGTATAAAACAAAATCAGTTTTTGAAAACCTAACTTTTCCAAAAGAAAGAAAGAGAGAGATTGTAAGAGAGAAATTCTTAGTGAGTTGAGTGTTCATTCTTTGTGAGTGAATTGAGAGCTCTTGTAATCTGTTACTCGATTTCTAGTAAAGCTTGGATCTCGCCAAAGTGGGCGAGGAAAATTGCCGAACCACGATATATCCTTGTCTTGTGGTTGGTTCTCTTTTGCATTATTATATATTTACTTTATATGCTTGTTAAATTGTTAATGAGAAGCGTTGGGATATTACTTGGAGAGTGTTGAAGTCTTGTCTAGTGTGAAGGATCGATCTTTGTGTAGGATTGATCCGTTTGTTGTGGGTAACGTTGTTTCCGCAGTTAATTATTCTCAACAATTGGTATTAGAGCGAGATATACGACCTAGGATTTTGAGTTTTGGTAAAGAACCATAGTGCTCGAAATTTGTGTAGACAAGGTGTTCGATAAAATTCCTGAGTGAGATATTTTTTTAGGTTATTGTGTGTGACTTGAAAAAAAAAGGCTCCCAAGATGTCAAATGCTAGATTTAAAGTAGAGAAGTTTGATAAAGAAGCAAAAGAAAAGATGGCGAGGGTGATGTTGAATGAGATGACTTCCACAAGCAAGTGGAAGGGTAGTTCGAAGAAGCCTTTAAAACATGTACGGTGCTACAATTGCAAAGAAAAGGGGCATTATCTATGTGATTGCTCTAGCCCGAAAAAGAGTAACAAAATGAGTTATAAGTTTGAGAATGAGGATGTTAGTGAAGCAAGTCTTGCTTCTGGCTTCGATGGGGATGATGTAAGTCTTTCGGTGTCTACACAAGACGACCACATGACCGATACGTGGATTCTTGATTCCGGGTGTTCCTACCACATGTGTCCAAATAGGAAGTGGTTTGCTACCTATGAGAACTTGAGTAGAGGTTCCGTTTTGATGGGCAATGACGTTGCTTGTAAGACGGTTGGGATTGGAACTATACGGGTCAAGATGCATGATGGTATAGTGAGGACTTTAACCAATGTGAGGCATGTTCCTGAGTTAAAGAAGAACCTTATTTCTCTTGGTACCTTAGATTCCAAAGGCCACAATTTTGTGGGAAATGGTGGAGTCCTAAAGATCCTTAGTAGCTCTTTAGTCATTATGAAGGGTCAAAGACATGGAAACTTGTATACTTTGTTGGGTAGTACAGTGATAGGTGATGTAGCAGTGGGTACATGTAGTGATGATTCTGAGTGCACAAAATTGTGGCATATGAGCCAAAAGGGATTGTCTGAGTTGTGCAAGCGAGAGCTATTGAAAGACTTGGAGAAACCAAGTATGGAATTCTGCGAGCATTGTGTCTATGGCAAGCAGTGCAGAGTCAAGTTCGGTACAAGCAAGCACAAGATGAGAGGCATCCTAGATTATGTGCATACGGATGTTTGGGGACCTTCTAGAGTGGCTTCTAAGGGAGGTAACCGGTATTATGTCTCTTTCATCGATGATTATACACGCTATGTGTGGGTATATATCTTGAAGTCCAAGGATGAAGTCTTCGAGACATTTAAGAAGTGGAAGGCAAGGGGTTGAGAATCGCATAAATAGGAAGGTGAAGACTCTACGGTCCCCGACAATGGTACCGAAAGTATACCTATAGGCCTTTCCAAGAGTTTTGTCTTGCGAATGAGGGAATTGCCGACCGGATGCTGAGGGGCACGCCACAACGAATGGGTTAGCGAGAGAATGAAAAACGACGCCGTTGCTTGAGAAAGCTAGGTGTTTGCTTTCCAATGCCAATCTTGGCAAAGAGTTCTGGGTAGATGCAGTGGCCATGGCGTGTTACTTGTATAATAGATCACCGGTTCCGGCGATAGACTGCAAAACACCTTATGAGGTGTGGACAGGGAAACCAACCGATTATGGTACTTTGAAGTGTTTGGATCTAGTGCTTACTACCACATGAATGATAGTAAACTTGATTCTAAAGCTAAGAAAGCAATATTCTTGGGCTATGCAAAGGGAGGAAAGGGATACGGATTGTGGTGTCTAGAGAACCATAAGTTCCCCGGTCGCACAGTGAGGTTACCTTTGATGAGACTTGGTGCTACTTTTAGGTAAAAGGAGAAAGCCGGAAACAAGATGGTGATTCTATACAATCTCAAGTGATTGAGATAGAAGTGTCCGAGGATGCTAAAGAGAGTGAGGTTCTTAGTGAAAGAACTATTCAACAAGAAGTAGAGTTACAACAACCTGAGCAGCAAGTTTTGGCTAGATCAAAGCCAAAGAGAAGTGTGAAACAAGTTATGAAGTACGGGCATGATAAGCCCGGTGAAGCATTATGGTCAACCGGACTCGGTTTATACTACACAATATTAAAGATGATGAGCGAGATAGCTTCAAGGAAGCTGTTAGAGATGCTCATTACAAAGATTGGTCGGTGGATATGCAGAAAATGGTGGAGGCTCGTGACAAGTTTTGTACTTGGGATTTTGTTCCATTGCCTAAGGGCAAAAGGGTTTTGGGTTGTAGAAGGTTCTCTATGGAGTTGAGTTCCAACATTGGTTGGAGGTACTCTACAAATGGTGGAGGCTCATGCATTGTTGATTGATGCCTTTCGTAGGCATGGCCCTTTGTGGGTGTGATTGCTCTTTGTGAGCATGACTCTGCGGAAGATAGCTCTTTGTGAGCAAGACACTCTTTTGTGGGTGGCTCTTTGTGAGCATGACACTCTTTGTGGGTGGCTCTTTGTGAGCAAGACACTTTCGATCTTTGTGGGTGGCCCTTTGTGGGCATGGCGTGTGCTCTTCATGGGCATGACTCTTTGTGGGTGGCCTTTGTGAGCATGACACTCTTTTCACGGGTGGCTCTTTATGAGCAAGACACTCTTTGTGGGTGGCCCTTTGTGGGCATGACGTGCTCTTCGTGGGCATGACTCTTTGTGGGTGGCTCTTTGTGAGCAAGACACTCTTTGTGGGTCGCCCTTTGTGGGCATGACGTGCTCTTCATGGGCATGACTCTTTGTGGGTGGCTCTTTGTGAGCAAGACACTCTTTGTGGGTGGCTTTTTGTGAGCATGACACTCTTTGTGGGTGGCTCTTTGCGAGCAAGACACTCTTTGTGAGTGGCCCTTTGTGGGCATGGCCCTTCGGGGCGGTTGACTGCAAGTTCTGGATGGATGTGTTCTTGCTGGATGTGTTCGGCTTGGTTTTATGTGTTAAAACCTCACCGAGGTGGAGAATGTAGAGAAAAAAGGGTGTTTTTCTCTTTTTCACGTTCAGAGCGCACCTGCGCTCAGAGAGAGCGCGACCTGCACCTTATAGCCTGGAGCACGAGAAGTCGACCTAGCGCTATAGAGAGAGAGCGACTGTTCCAAGGCTGTTTTTTTATGGGCCTTTCGCTTCAAGAATCCGTGAAATTTGTTTTTTGGTATAAAAACAAAATCAAGGTTTTGGAAAACCTAACTTTTCCAAAAGAAAGAAAGAGAGAGATTGTAAGAGAGAAATTCTTAGTGAGTTGAGTGTTCATTCTTTGTGAGTGAATTGAGAGCTCTTGTAATATGTTACTCTGGATTTCTAGTAAAGCTTGGATCTCGCCAGTGTGGACGTAGGCAAATTGCCGAACCACGATATATCCTTGTCTTGTGGTTGGTTCTCTTTTGCATTATTATATATTTACTTTATATGCTTGTTAAATTGTTAATGAGAAGCGTTGGGATATTACTTGGAGGGTGTTGAAGTCTTGTCTAGTGTGAAGGATCGATCTTTGTGTAGGATTGATCCGTTTGTTGTGGTTAATGTTGTTTCCGCAGTTAATTATTCTCAACAATTTTTAATTAGTTTCTCTAAAAAAAAGTAAAAAATAAAAAAGAGTTTTAGTAATACACATGAACTTCTACTGGCGCTGGTGGATTTCACCAGCCAAATATGCTGGTGAACAAATTTGGACTCTATACCTTTACATATGCACAACTTATTCTTTTCCTAGTGAAAAGGTTGATTTGGCTTGAGAAGTCGCTTGGACGCTTGGTTGGAGTGTGCAACTCACGTGCAAACTTATGGACTGATGGCATGTCTTTAAATTTGCATAAATAGGTGTAGTGTAATACAACTAGAATTTAACCCGTGGCTACGCCACTCGAGTCATAATTAAATGAATACATGTAAATTTAACTTTTACAATAGAATTACCATTTTTTTTCTTTGACATTTAAATTGAACTTGTTAGTGTCATTGTAATACCCTTAACTGAATATGTCTTAGAAAATCATCTTGGCCAAGTATATGTATTGAGAACAATTTGTTCATCTAGAAACTTCATCCAGAAGCGGAGTGTACTTGCATCGAAAAAAAGAAGAAGCGGAGTGTATGTAGACAACTTTCACTATTTATGCCTTGTGTAATCCATATTCAATTTATACACATTTCTCAAACGGTGAGCAGCATTCAAATTTTTGGATATTAAACCATTCTATGAATCATAATCATTGCCCAAATTAACCTAGCAAAAACGACTCAAGCTACAACAACATTTTAGTTAGATACTAAATCCTTGGTTATAATGAAAACTTATACAAATACATAATGCTATCTTATTGGAAATGATTGCAGACCTTAGCAAATAAGGTGAGTGACTATTCATGAGTTGATGATTCTTGCCTCTACAGTGACGATGTACACTTAAAATTGCTAGAAGATAATAACTGCATCAGTATTGAATTAACAAAAGGAGAAGAGTTACATTACAAAGAATTGAGAAATGAGTGTAATAGTTGATTATGTAATAGCATACCAACTACAATACATTAAGAGGAGAATCAATGATAGGTCAATTATGGTTGTTCTATTGAAGTTAATAAGTATAGTATGCTATCCCACCACTTCCCAGTGCCATGAGGTAAGTGTTGCTCCTGCAGTTGCACATTTTTCAGTGCCAAAGTTGACTTCTTGTCCAAGCTAATGTGATAAAGAGCCAAAAGTTCTAATGCACTGATTGAGCAAAATGCTTCTACTATAGCTATTGATATGAGACAATCCATAACTTAATCCACCTGCTTGAATAGAGGTGCTACTCTTCAGTCTGTCTTGTGATCCCTGCTCCTAAGATGGAGTAACTAACGTGGTCGAAGGAGGAGCTATACACTATTATTTAACCATGTCCATTATATTTATACCATGTCAAATATCTCGTTTTCAAAATTTTGAAACTATTTTTTTCCATTTTTTTAACCTTAGCTTATAACTATTTTGGACTCCACCTGGAAAACCTGCTCTATATGGCATTAGGTTCTCTTCTTGCCTTTGTTAGCTCTTAGTTTGCTTAAGTCTAGCTCGATCTGTCTAGAGGTTCTTAAGTCTAGCTCTGTCTAGAGGTGCTACTCTTTAGTCTATCTTGTGATCCCTACTCCTAAGATGGAGTAACTAACATGGTCGAAGGAGGAGCTATACACTATACTATTTAACCATGTCCATTATATATTTATACCATGTCAGATATCTCTTACTGTTTCTCTTGCTATTTTCAAAATTTTGAAACTATTTTTTTCTATTTTTTTTTTTAACCTTAGCTTATAACTATTTTGGACTCCACCTCATAACTATTACCTGAAGAACGGAACATAGCAGATTGCAGCTAGCATAGCAAAACATTGGAGGCAACTTAGTGGCCAAGACCATTCTCACAAACCAACAACCTTCTGAAGTACAAAGTAACTAAATACTTGTATGCAACTGCATAGTAATTAAAAGTGTTTATTTAATCTCAATTTCAAAAGTTGAAAAGTTGACCCCATGTAATGTTATTTCATAAACAATAAAATAATTATATAATTTAATATGTGAAATAACTACACCTGTTGAAGAGGCTGGGAGCGGTGGAGAAGAAGCACCCTTGTTGAGTTTTTGGTTCTCTGAAGATTTTGCATGAAGAAAATGAGAATCCTTGTTGAGTTTCTGGTTCTATGAAGATTTTGCATGAAGAAAATGGGAATTTTTTTTGGCTTGAAGATTTTCGTGAAGTTTTTTTTGGGCGTGAAGAAAAGGGGTTTTGAAGGTTTAGTCGGGGTACGGTTTTGTCTATTTTAGAGTATTAGGTAAATAGGACTCTTAGAGTTTAGATAAATTTAGATAAGTTAGAATTTAAATAAGTTAGATAAGTTATTTATATAAGTTTCATAAATTCTAGATAAGTTAGTAGTAATTTCTTTGAGTACGTTTTCATAAAGATTGTTTCCTAATTGGAATCAACTTACTCTTTATCGTGTCGGTCTACCGTCAGATGTACTGATTGTATTAACTATTAGCCATCCGATGTAGGCTTCACACAAAGCGCTTAAAAACCAAGCTGGTTTATTACATAGATAGATCGAATGCATCACATGCTTAGGCAAAGATTTGTCTGTTTCAAGAATTCCATTTATTAGCCAAAACATATTCAAGAGATTGTGGTCAGACCTTTTGAGGCAAGTAGGGAAATGGTGTGCTGACAGTCATGGTTCTTAACCGGGAAGTCTGCCTATAAATTCTTAATGGAAAAGAATTGGCTAGGACAACACTTCAGTTTTAACCAACAAACTATCAAATATTTGGAAATCTAAAATCTCTGCTACTACTCAACTTTTTCTTTGGAAAATTTGTAAAATGTATATGAATATTTTGCCTATGAGGGATATTCTGATCCGAGGGATAAGAAAATGGAAGGAGATTTCTCGTCCATTTTGCCATCTGACTGTGGAAACCACAATTCACTTGTTCTATAAATGTAGCTAGACCAGAACACTATCCTATTAGTCTTAGATTATTTCAGAACCAAAAATCATTTGTCAAAGAATGGCTAGATCGGATAAAATACTTGTGTGGTGACATACTTGTAAAGGTTTATTTTGTGCATAACCCTAGAATTATAGGCAAATAGAGGAAAATGGGGGGTTTAGTATGGATTTGACTGAGCTCGGGTCTGTGTGAGCTGCCTACGTATTAAGTTCTCAAGTGAAGTTGAATCAAATCTGTCGTAGTTCCTCTTTTGGATTGGTAGATTAAATGGGAGATGGCCGGAGATTGATCATGGAGAAGAAACTTAGTGTGGAGGAAGAGAATGGACTAGATCCGTAGAATTCTCCTCCCTCTTAGAGAGTGGAGAGGAAATATATAAAATTCCCTCAGCTCCTTCTTGTTTGTAACCGACCTGGTTCTTTTATAGCTCATGACATTTTGGTACGGTGCTCCATTGATAGCTATTATTGCACCATGCATGTATTAATGTTCACTTTATAACCATCTCGTAACTCATGACGCTTGAGATGAGCGGTTGTGATGATCCAAAAGGATGGTCCCAAGATAAATGATCAATGAGATGTACAGTGACAATGACACGGATGTGTCACAAATGTATTGGTGACAATATATGTCCCTCATGTACAATAGCAAAGAGAGTAACACAGCTCTAGCTTCTAGCGCATTAATTATGTACACTTGTATTTTACTACAACAACTATGGGAAACAAGGAATGGAGTAAAATTTGACTATATGAAAGCTAACATGGAGAGGATCATCAGAGGCACTACTATAGAGACTGATAAATGCTTCACAACATTCAGAGAAGAATCTCTTAAACCTCTAATTGATATAACAAAGTAATATATTCTTGATTGTATTTTCCCTATCTTCCCTAATGAATGCATTCTTATAAGGTTTGATGTTTCTTACACAATCGGAAATGGATGGGTTGGTGATAGAAGCATAACATATATATGGGACAATGAAGGGAAAGCAATAGGAGCAACTGTTAGGAGGTTTAGAGCTAGGAATGTAGAGGAAGCTGAAATGCAGACCGACAGAAGTGGTGGCAGTAAAGTAAAGTTAGCTAGCTGCAATGTTGGGAGGCATTGAATATGCTTTTGAAAGAGAGGTCATCAAAGCTTTGAATGCACCAAGATGTAATTGGGCATTGGAAACCCTTATAAACTATATTTTATCATTGTCTCCATGTTTTAGTTTCAGTAACTTTAGATGGGTAAGTAAAATTTGTAAAGGGGATGCTCACACTTTGGCTGGCTGGGTGAACCATCAGCTAGGGGGAGAAAATCTTCCAAAGTATATCTATATCTTAATATTAAAGCTCCCACAGAGGTAATTTTCAAACTTCCTTAAAATTCCACGTCAAGCGAAGCGAGAAAAAATTCGCTCCTAGGAGCGAAAAGTCTCCTATGCACATTTCCACCGCACATCCACTATCTCTTTTAACTAGTGATTAACTCTAGTTAATTAAAATCTAAACAAATATTTATTTTATTCCCTCTCCAAATCATAACAATCACAATTTACATAGGGAATACAAATTGCGCGTAATGTGTGGATTAATATGGGCAGCTTTGAGGAGAGTGTCAGGGGTTCCATAATTTGTTGCAAAGTACGGAAAAACTAATTATGAGATATAAAATTCCTAAAATCTAGCTTCTAAACTCAAAATTTCTGTCTCTCTTGATAAATTCCAATTTAAGCTCCACCTAATTAGGAATTCATTTTTGTTTAGCCAATCAATGAGGGGTTGAGTGAAAATGTGGAGAAAAAAAATTCTCTCCTAGGTGCTTAGGAGCAAAAAGTCTAGCTCCTAATTAAGCATCCATCCACCACACATCTAACATTTTTTTAATTGTTGATTTAACTCCAGTTAATTAAAATCTAACCAAATATTTATTTTATTCCCTTTCCAAATCATTCTATTTTTTTCTCCACCATTTTTTTTTCAATAAAAAAAAAGAAAAATAAATGATTAATTTCAATAAAAATTAGCGTTGCTTGAGACTTTTCAAGGGGTTACATCACTAATTCTCAATTTTATTTTGTATTGGCTATTAGCTTCAATATTTTCGATTGTAATAAAGTTGTAATTTGTAACTGCATTTACATGTTTTTTTTTTTTTAGAATTATAATTAAATTTAAGAGTTTTTAATCTATGTCTCAAATTGCAAATAAGTTTTTTAAATTTAAGAGTTGTAATGAAAAATTGCAAATAAGTTTTTAATTTTGTGTCTCAAATTATTAATTTTAATTGAAGTCAATAATTTAATTTTTTTGTGGGAAAAAAAAATGAAAGATTTGTGGAGAAAAAAAATGAATGATTTGGAGAGAGAATAAAATAAGTATTTGGTTAGATTTTAATTAATTAAAGTTAATCAATCGCCTAAAAAGATGTTGGATGTGTGGTGGATGGGTGCTTATGAGACTTTTCGCTCCTAAGCGTCTAGGAGCAAATTTTGCTCTCACCAAGCTAAAACAGGTTTTACGAAACCAACTCAAAATGGGAATCTAACTCCTATTAAAATGGGAATTCCTTCTTTCTATTTGAAAGCTCATTCTTTATTTTTGAAAGGAAAATTCTAGAACTTCTAATTAAAACAATAATCATTCGATTCTCCTATTAAAACGAGAATCATGGGATCTCTCACTCAATTATAAACGGATTTTTTAAAGGCCAATTAAAACTATTTATTAGGAAATTCAACTAAGACATATAATTCTTTGAAATTCCATGCCATCGCCCTATTAAAATGGGAATTCCTTTCCCTATTGAAAAAGGAAATTTTAGCAATTCTAAACTAAAAAGGTAATCCTTCTCCTACTAAAATGAGAATCACAATTCTAAATTAGGTCAACTATTACAATGGGATCTCTCCCCAATTAAAAACGTGTTTTTAAAGGACAATTAAAATGATTTTGTTACGAAATTTGTATATGTTCTTGAGCAAGTTTTATAAAAAATCGGTGTGTATGCACGGGCTTACAAACTAGTGCTTGAATAAACTTGTTGCCTGTATCAGTTTAATATATATAATATATATATGTTGTTTATTGGAAAAAAATAATAATAAAGTTGATTGCAGATAGATGACACAACATTTGCTACACCATGAATTTTGACATAATTGTCATTTTTTTTTCCGATAAACACTTAATTGTCTTTATTAATAACCATAATATTACTACGTACTTATTCACGTTCACATTTCCATGTTCCTTGTTAATTAGGAATTAGTCAACATCCTTCAGGGTAACACATACATGTAGAAATTCCTCGACACTCAAATTTAAGTTTCTTTTTAAAAAATTCTTGGCATAAACTAGTGCACTTCTCGTCAGTACAACCATCAATTGGTTCCTCATAAGGTATGCATCCTTTTGCTTCTCCAATCATATTACCTGTAAAAGGACAATTGTAAGTTTAATTTTCATTACTACCAAAGTTAATGTGTACCTCAATACCATGTACTAAAGAAAATAAAAAGGAAAAAGTAATTCCAAAAAGTAATTATCCAATAGCAGGGAAGGTAAGGTGTTTTTTGCAGTTTCATGGACTGTGATACTATGTGTTGGTTTATTCTAACACTGGATAGTAGTAAGTCGTCTTCATTCTTTGATAAATTTGTAAGACATTTGACCTCAATGCATTGTTAAACCTTTTGCAATACCAACTATTATATTGCTAAAATTTGAACTACAATACGTTGAAATTTAGAAATGATTGGAACGGGATAAAGTTTAGCCATCCCCAAATTAGAGAAAAAGATCAAATGTAATTTACTATATAATATTTTAAAAAGAACAATAATTGGGGATGACATAAGTTATCTCGTTCCATTCATATAATGAGAACAAAAACGATAATTGCGTTGGTGCGTAACATATCAATTGTACTGTTTGGGGGACAAAAAAACTGATGTTTCAAAAAAAAAATTAGGCGATGTGTTGATGATACTCTTAGACGGAAAAATAATTCGGTATATTATATAGAGTTCTAATTTTAGAATGATATATAATTAACTGTTAGAGCAACCAAAACCCTAGAGTTTGAATTTGTTCATCATCGTGGACTGCTGTCTACTTGCACTAGGGGTGTAATACGGGGTGGGCTGGGTCAAATAGTTATGGGTCGGGTTGGGGTGGGTCTAGGGGATACAAATCCAATGGTCCTCGATGGGCCGGGGCGGGTTTAAGTGTCATATCTTAGTACCAATACCCGGCCTGTTGGGTCACCTTACGGGCCGGGTTTTGGACGGTCATTCGGGTCGGGTGGAAATTATCATTTTAACCCAATTTCACCCATCTTTTTTTTTTTAAAAATTCTGCAAGTAATATATTTTCAATTCACAAGATAGAAAAAAAAAATTGAATCAATATATCAATAAAAAATAAACAAAAAAATAAATAAAAATAAACTTGAACCCAAAACCATATCTGTAAATTTGAAACTTCTTTCTCGTGATTTACCATTTGTAAATTGATTATTTTCCATAGCATGATAAAATGAAAATGGGAGCGAGGATCTAAGGTACAAAATAATAAAATATAAACTAAAAGAATTCAAAATTAATACAAGGATGAATGATTCATCTTCTCTAAAATTCAAAAGTTGAATTTGAACTTTTGATATTTACCCAATTTTCAAACTTAAATATTTGAAATTGATGTTGAACTCATAATTAAGTTGTGTTCATATCTCCTAAATTCCTACAAAAGTTAAAAGAAAATATAAACAAAATACAAAAATATTAGAGTTAGAGTTTTGAAATTGTGTGGGTCAACAGGGTTGGGTCAATGGCTTTTGATACAGTGCGGGTCGGGCGGCTTGACGGGTCGGTTTTGAGCATAGAACCTACACCCATAGCCCAACCGCGTAAAAATGGTTGCGGGGCAGGACGGGTTTGTTTTCGGGTCGGTGCGGGTTTGGGTAGAGGGTGAAGACCGGATACCCTACCGGATGATGGGTCAACAGTTTTTTTTTATACTCCTAACTAGCACCATAATTGGTCCAACATGGCCAGTGCTAGCTGACTTTCATTTGCCAATAAAATTACATAGTATTTACGATAGATTAAAATAAAAAAGAAAAAAAAAAAAAAAAGCAAAGATTTCTAGTTTAACAAGGAAAATCGGATCAATTTTCTCTTATCGAGAATTGAGCTATCCCATCCCCAACCCAATCTTATATTATTCTCTAAGAATACAAATTTGAGATTTTTCCATTACCTTAATTTAGCTTCTAAAAGGAAAAATAATAGGTTTATTGTGATACTCCTAACATATACACACAATGTTTATTAAAAAAAAACATATACACACAGTGAAGTATGAACCTAAACCAGTACAAGCAATAAAGACTTGAAGTTTTATACGTTTTAATCAATGTAGCGGTTCTAAATTTCTAATGGAACAACTTAACCCTCTGTGATTATCAATTTTCTCTTATCGAGAATTGAGCTATCTCCCCCCCCCCCCCCCCCACATCTTATATTATTCTCTAAGAATACAAATTTGAGATTTTTTCATTACCTTAATTTAGCTTCTAAAAGGAAAAATAATAGGTTTATTGTGATACTCCTAACATATACACACAGTGTTTATTAAAAAAAAACATATACACACAGTGAAGTATGAACCTAAAACCAGTACAAGCAATAAAGACTTGAAGTTTTATACGTTTTAATCAATGTAGCGGTTCTAAATTTCTAATGGAACAACTTAACCCTCTGTGATTATGAAGCCAAGGTAAAAACATCAAAATGAGAGATTCAAAACTTAGTTTTTGCTATTGTAGTTGTACGTTTCTACTAGAATTCACATTTTCATCGATATCCTTGATTATTTTGTAATTTGTTTTTCCGATACAAAATTGTGTTTTAACTTTGTGTTGTTCAATATTCGATTTCTTAAGAGAAAATAATAAAATGTTTTAATGGAGAAGATGAGTAAAAGTGTAAATTTATGTTAGTTTCTCTGGAAGTTAGTTTTCTTTCCTTATTTATTATATTTACTTATTTATTTTAATTTATTAACATTTATGAGTTTTTTTAATACACACAGATAAATAAAAGTCAGTTAGCATTTGCCAAGTTGCCCAATAATCATTGTGCTGGTAGATTCTACTAGCGGCCACGCTGGTGAACAAATTCGGACTCAAAACTCTAACTAAACTGAAATTGTAAGAGTACAAAAATAAACACAATAATATAGTAATGAAAGAAAAAAAATAGTAAAGAAAAATATAACAGAGAAGCCTACATACCACGGGAGAAAAATAGTACGAGAAAGAGAATAGATAGAGTTGAAAGTAGTTTCATTTCTAAATTATGGCTCTATTTGCTAAAACTAAAACTTTGTATGTTTGTCTAGGAAGGAAGGAGTAGCTTGGTATTTATAAGGAAAAAAGAAAGAGTTCACTTTTAAAATGTCAATGTTTGACGGGTAAATGGGATTGCTAAAAGAATTTAAAGTGTTACTTTTTATTTCCAACATGAGTATCAATTGTGATTTAGTAATTATATAAAAGATTCACTAAGGTTTAAACAAGGATTTCCTTTCCAGAAATGGTAACAGAGTCAACTACCTACATACCCCAATAGGATCATTTATTTAATTAGAACATTCATAGCTTTTGAGTTTTTAGAAAATTCATAATTTTGTTTACAGCAATACCAATTATAAAGATAGACTGTCCTAGATTGCTCTATTGCAAAAAAAAAAAAAAAAAAAAAAAATAGAGATGGAAAAGTTAATAGTAGTTAAATGGTGGACATGTGGGTTGCTAATTGCAACAATTATTCGGATTGCAATTAGGCTGGCAATGGATGGGCCAGGTCCGAAACCGATTGAATCCCGAACCCATCAGTAGGAACTTAAAACGTACTTAAATATTGCGTGATAAGTCCATTGGCCAGTTCTGGACATACTCCTGTTAGGTTCGATAACAGCCCGGTCCGAAAACTAAAATAGTTTTGTTATTTTTTTCAATTAAATACTAGTAAATATTTAATTGTTACTATTAGCTATGTTAATATTAAAAGTTGGAGGCTTGGTGGATTAGTGATATAGTGTCACACATAAGGCGTGGGTTTGAGTTGCTACACACTATTTCAAATTATTTTTAGAGAAATAACAAAAAGATAAACTATTTCTATGTAATCTTATTGGACCTAGGCTAGGCCCGAATCCAATCATGTCCAACGGGACTAGGCTGGACTTGGGCCTTCTAAATGTAAAATCGATTTGGGCTGGACCTACACATAGGTAAGTCATGTTCAAGTCCGCCCCGTTGACAAACCTTTAGATTGCAATCCCTTAGCCCGTTATTGCATAGTCGGACTCGACCGGTCCTATTTTGTTGTAATTAATTATAACTACATAAGCGTGAGAAAATTCCATTTTGAAATAACAAATTTTGAAGTTATCAATTGTTAGAATTAAACCCGATTTGGAGAAAATATCACACCGACTTAACACTAACTTAACATGTATTGAATCATTGAGAGAATATAATGGAGAGAATTCTTATTCATTGAGGTATGTGTCTATAGGAGGAGGTTACCTTTATATACAACTAGGTAACCTCCTTTCCAAGATAAAAGATTATCAGGATAAATACCAGATAGAGGGTTATCAGGATAAACACAGATCAATGGTGGGCATCCCTATAAGCCCATGGATTTCATAACACTCCCCCTTGGATGTCCACCATTATTGTAGAAATTATGGTGGATGCATCTTTTTGTAGCATTCTTCTGGATGCTCTATAACTATGCAATGACAGTTGCCTCATTAAAACCTTGCTAAGGAAAACCCAGTGGGAAAAACCAAAGCAAAGGAAAAAAGAGTACAACATTACTCATAATCATTGTGACTTGTTTTATACTGCCTCATTAAAACCTTTACTAGGAAAACCCAGTGGGATAAAACCTAGATAAGGGAAAAGAGTACAGTGCATATATCCTGGGACACATTCTTCAAGATACTCCCCCTGTTCTATTACTCCCCCTGATAAAGACAAGTTTTTATATGGCTTGGTGCTGAACTCTGCGCATGCCGATCCCATATATAAGCTTTTGAAATGTATGCTTTGGTAGTGATTTAGTGAAGAGATCAGCAAGGTTGTCATTGGAACGAACTTGCTCGACCTTAATCTGCTTCTTCTTCTGAAGCTGATGAGTGTAAAAGAATTTTGGTGCAATGTGTTTTGTCCTATCTCCTTTTATAAATCCTTCTTGAATCTGAGCTATACAAGCTGCATTATCCTCATAAATAATGTTGGGAACACCTGTTATAGAAGGTAATTAACAAGAACTACGAATATGCCCAATTAATAACCTTAGCCATACACATTCACGACTAGCTTCATGAAGAGCTAAAATTTCAAAGTGGTCAGAGGAAGTTGCCACTAAAGTTTGTTTAGTGTAATGCCAACAAATGACAACATTACCACTAAGAAATACATACTTGTTTGGGAGTCACCCTTCTGAGGGTCAGATAGATAACCAAAGACTGCATAGCCAACTAGATCATAGTCATTAGTGGAACCATAAGAATAAAATAGTTTCATACAAGTTATTCTATAAAAATATCTCAATATGTGTTTGACATCATTCCAGTGTCTAAGTGTATGTGCACAATTATATCTTGATAAGAAACTAATAGAAAATGCAATGTATGATCTTGTGCACGTATTGTGCTAGATACATAAATGCACCAATTGCACTCAAGTATGGTACTTCAGGACCCAATACTTCTTCATTTTCTTCTTTGGGGCGATATGGGTCTTTCTCTGTATTCAGTGACCGGACGACCATTGGGGTACTTAATGGATGTGCCTTGTCCATATGAAAATGTTTCAAAACATTCTCGGTGTAATTAGTCTAGTGGACTAATACAGCACTAGAACTTCTCTCGACCGCAAAGCCGAGACAAAGTCTTGTTTCCCGTGGTCTTTCATCTCAAATTCCTTCTTTTTAGGTATTGAGCAATTATCTCGAGCTCTTCCGAGTTCCAATCAAATTTATGTCATCCACATAAACGGCTAGTATTGCAAATCCATTTAAAGATTTCTTTATGAAGACACATGGGCAAATTTCATTGTTTGCATACCCTTCCTTAGACAAATATTCACTAAGACGATTGTACCACAATCTTCCTGGATTGTTTCAAACCATACAATAAACGCCTTAGTTTAATTGAGTACGTAATGCTCCTTGATTTTGCATCGAGCAAACCAAATCCTTCATGGATTTTTATGTAAATATATTTGTCTATGTCCCCATACAAGTAGGCAGTTACTACATCCATGAGTCTCATATCTAAGCTTTCGAAAACTGCTAAACTTATTAGATATATGAAAGTTGTAGCGTCCATAACAGGAGAGTATGTTTCTTCATAATCAATCCCAGGTTTCTGCAGAAAACCTTGTGCCATAAGACATGCCTTATATCGAGAAATTTCATTTTTCTCGTTTCGTTTTCGAACAAACACCCATTTGTAACCTACAGGGTTAACACCTTTTGGGTTTTGTACTATAGGTCCAAATACACCACGTTTATTGAAAGAGTTTAATTATGCTTGAATAACAAATTTCAGATTGGCTAATCTTTCCTTTGTCGACAAAACACGTGGTTCATTTATTTTTCATCATTGTCCTTTGATGTTCCAATAGCTATACCATAGCGAAATATGTCATCCATGACAAGTGCTTTTATATCCCACAATTCACTTGAATATGCATGGAATATTGAGATCGATCTCTTCATTTTCAGGTACCTGTGCCTCTCCATGGGCAACCATATATAGGCATTTCAGTGAATTTGGATATTTGCACATTTTCATTATTTGTTTATGGAGCTCCAGCCATTACCTGGCTATTATTTGGACAAGATGGTTCCTCAATTCTCCTCTCCTAGGAGCACTCTCTTTGGATCCTATAGGTCTACCACGCTTTTAGTGTATAGTAGATTCATTTGCCGCCATGTTTGGACCCCGTCCAAATGGAACATCAATTATGGCTGGCACATTCATGGTTACTTTTACCATATCATTAAATACTTAGGCATTTTCCCTACAACCGTTTGCAAGTGTATCATTCTCCTTATCTCATATAGTCATATTCATTGTTTGGATCCTTAATGAGACAGAGGACGTGATCCAAGTTGCTTCACATCGCTCCTTAGAGCAACCATTCTTTGTTCTCCCCTAACGACGGAATATCTTGTCTTATTAAATTGACAATTATGTAATACACTATCTAAGTGAGCTTCTTGCTCCCAACGTTAGATATGATACACAATGTCTTTCTCATTTATGGGTATAGTTTACTGGACATATATCCATAATATTTTTCTCCATTTATATATCCATACATTTTAACATAAAGCAAAATAAATTTGTAAAGATTGATACTAGCACAAGTATATTAAGAAAAATAAAACTTGAGATTCATAATAAGGAAATTCAAAATATTAATGACAATCAAGGCCTAGACACTCCATGAAGAGAACACAATATTAACTGTAAACGTTCCATGAACTGGTAATAAAAATATAATTAACTAAATAAATCATTCCAATTATGAAAGTTTGCTCATCAAACTTGCCCATTGCTATTTGGATTCTCATACTGAACTTCAAGTCCTTATTTATGTTAGAACTTCAAGTTCTTGAAAACAAAATAGCTATAAAAACGAATTGGGCCTACATAAATGACCATCAGAATGGGCCAAAACCGGACCAGTCCTTATGGGTTGGACCTGACCAAGTCGATATAGTCAACCAGACGATCTTGGAACGTCAGGGTCCTAAAAATAATAGATCTTAGAACTTCAAGTTCCTAAAAAAAATAGATTTTGGAACTTCGGGTTCCAAACAATTTAATTCTTGGAACTTCGTGTTCCTAAAAAAAAAAGATTTTAGAACTTCGGTTCGAACAATTTAATTCTTGGAACTTCGTGGTTCCTAAAAAAAATGGATCTTTGAACTTCGGGTTCCAAATATATCGTAAAACTTTAGGGTCTGCATTATTGTTCAATAGTATACATAAAAAAAACAAAATGAAAAGAAAAGAAATTTCCTTAAATTAAAAACCCTAGCATGTAATTCTATGTTTTAATCCATCTCACAATATAAAACAAAGAATTGCATAGAGTTGGTAAGGAATACGATACCTATCCGATTGAAAAATTGGATTACCACGTTTTTCTATCCGACGAGAAATTAGTTCATAAAGAACTGTAAAACTGAATTAGCTCAGGACGAATTAGGCTTCACACCACACAATGCTAGAAACATCTCTGAGTTAGCTTTCTAATGCAAAAAACGGTTCGCAAATCCGACGTTTGAGCAGAAAATTATAACCGTTTTCGTTGAGAGTGTCTCAATATTCCGAATTTCGAAATCATACGATTTTGTATGAATGAAATAAATAAAAAAAAAAAAGATGCACAAGAGTAATCATTCTATAACCAAATAGACCATATATTACCCATGTGATTCTAAGCTAGTCAGACTCACAGTCCCTAGAACGTGAACCACAACTATCAACACGCTTAATGTCATGTAGTTGCGGCAACTCAATCGATACAAAAATAAACAAGTAAACATAACGTTTACACCCCTGACCTATACGTCAAGAAGGTCAACCAAAACGACTGTGTCAACTACTCCAATCCCTGTAGCTACACTTTCTTTTGCTTGAACAGTTCTCCACTTCTACTTCAATTATTGAGATAAAAACCAAGAGCTTATTAAACTCATGAATTGTCAAGCACAATATTTTAGCTCATGCCTTACGGCCTGGTGGCGGTCTATCTTCTAATCATATATTTAGTGAATTACAATAAACCTTTTTAAATCTCGAATAAAAACCGTATTAATCCAAAAAGTAAAGACAACTATTGTTTTTCACACCAATATATATGATTAGCAGAAGTTTAATTGAAGCTCAATTTATTGTCACCTTCGGCTCCACATACTAACTCTTAGTGTGTGTGCATTAGAGGCAATCTAGACAATAATATATTACAGTAAAGATAATGTAATACGTACCTCTTATCATACCCAATAACCTATATAACAATAACCTATACAAGGAAAAGAGTGATTAATCATATCAATAATCGTAAGTAAAACACATACATTTAATCCAAAGCTAGAGACTATCGTGCTGATAACGTGTTAGAATTAAACCGATTTGGAGAAAATATCACACTGATTTAACACTAACTTAACATGTATTGAATCATTGAGAGAATTCTTATTCATTGAGGTAAGTCTACATATGAGAAGGTTACCTTTATATACAACTAGGTAACCTCCTTTTCAAGATAAAGGATTATCAGGATAAATACTAGATAGAAGATTATCAAGATAAACACAGATCAATGGTGGGCATCCAAGCCCATAGATTTCATAACATCAATGACGTTTTTAACATTTTTTTCCATTAATTTAGGGTGATCTTGGACACACCCATAGAAACACTCCCGTACCCCATAACTATCTTAAAGTTTTGTCATACCCAATAACTAACTCAATCCAATAATGTACCCAAATTAATCCGGGGTATTTCCAAATAAAGGCAAAAAGATTTAAAACAATAATAATAATAATAATAACACGTCTTTCGTTTTTTGGACCCGTTTTTTTTTTTGTGAAAATTTCTTTTCGCCGTTCTTCTTTGTCTTCCCTGCTCTATCTTCTATCGAGATACAAAAAAAAAAAAAAAAAAAAAAAAAAAAATCAAAATCAAAATCAAATCTTTCGAGCCTTGCAAACACAGATTTGGTGTGGTGAAGTTAATCTTATTTGCCACATCGCTACCAATGTTATCGGGCTTCATCTTCTTGTAAGCCCTTTTTTTTTTTGCAAGTTCATCCATATATTATCAGCTCTTTTGTATGTTACTAAAAATAACTATCTATGACTCATTCATGGGAACGATTTGAATTTGTTGATCATCATGTCACATCCCAAGATGACTGTCTAATGTCCTGGGAGACAAAAAAAAAATGTGTCCAGGGTGTTCATTCATTGAGTAGGGTAACGTATTTTTTTTGGTTTGTAGATATATTGTACCTTATTCTCTTTTGAGTTGTTCCAACTGCATATATTAGAGACAGTTTTGGAAAATTTATTCCTATAAGGATTTATTTTATTGAGAATTGAGATGATCTAGTGATTCAACAGTGTAAAAACGACAAAGAAATGGTTGCAACAACCTTATTATGTGAAATAAGGTGTTCAAGAAACCATTTCCCAAACTCACTTTCACGAAAGCTCCGACGGTCTAAGATCTTATCCTGACTTTCACTGTTGGAAGCGAGCAAGCGGGTAAACGAACTAGCTATTTGGTAACTAGGAGCACCTCTTCATAGCTCCAACCTAACAAATGGAGCGCCGACGCCACTTACTAAGCGCTGGTTCTATCCCGGCCAAGCAACCAAAGCCGGGGACCTAGGTGGGAATAGAAGGGGAAGAAGCGGGGTAGAGGAATTGGTCGACTCATCAGGCTCATGACTTGAAAACTGCAGGTTCGAATCCTGTCCCCGCCTAATCACTTGAGATGCTGGGGGAGCCTTAGAATTCTAAAACAGCGTGGCGCTTTTGATCAATAGGAAGAAGATCACTCTGCCATGGTGAACTCCACTCGTAGAAACAAATTCTTCAAGCCAAGGCTGCAAGCATACTTTCCATGTGCCTATTTTGCTTTATCTCTTTTGCATTCGGTTCCTTGTAGAAGCTACTGTTCCCACGCCTATTCGTTTATGGTAGTTTATGGCCTAGAACACGATTTTTTACCTTCAAGGTCCAATCTCAAGTGAGAGTCCTAAAATGAGATCAAAGTCTAGGGAGAAATGGGCTTATAGCTCGTTTCTTTCTAAATAACCACCTTTCATAGTCCCGTTGTCGGTCTCCGGTTGAGTCTATTTTTTAGGACTACTTGCCCAATCTCTTAAAGCTTCACTAGCTAAAACTGTTTCATTTCTCTGACCAACCGAAAGCTGTGCTATCTTCTCTTGATACACCCCATAAGGTCGCTAGAACTCTCTTCTTCTATCTCGCCTATCCGGGTAATCGAACCCGAGCCTCATGAATCTCTCTTGGAAAGGCCCTTATGATTCTTCTAGGCATCTGGTTTGCAATCATAATGGTCAATAAAGTTCCTTTTTTTTTAGTGAAAATCTTTCAGTATTTTGTATCCAATCTGCATTCCTGTCTATCCAAAGACCTTAAGTAAGGTGTTAGCATATCTTTGTTCCGCCTTACATTTGCGGAGGTTAGGCCTTCGCTGCGTGCATGTTAAGGATCGAGATCAAACGTAGAACTAGAGCACTGCAATCTTGTAAGATGGTTTATGCTAAATACATTGAGAGATCAATAAGTAAGGAAATTGGTTGTGTGTGAAATAGTTCCAAAAGGAAAAAAAGTTGGTCCAAGAACTTCCGAGGAGAGACATGCTTATCATTTGTATTCATGTAATGTTGAATATACATACACTTATACAACACACTTAGAGACCCCAAATGTTGAATATGCATACACTTATAAAACAGCACAGAATAAACACATATAATCGCCCGGTCGGCCCGGATGAATATCTAGATGTGGTTTGAGTCAACAAATGTGAGTGGCAGATTGCCAACCCCTAAAATATATACTTGAAAACTGTGTTGATCTTATGTGATCCCGAAGAGAGCCAGTTACATGTAAATTGTTATTGGTTTTTTTTTTGGGACCGATGACGATTTAATTTAGTTTCTCACTGGAAATTACTCGCTCTCTTTCAATGATGAAATCGGGACATTCACAAATCAGGATAACTTCATTCTCTGTTGAGTTTGGGTTCCTCTGTTTTGCTCTGCAGCCCCTATTCTCTTTAATTCTGCAACCTTACGTGATAGCTTCAAAACATCTCAAATCAGTTATAAATTTGAGATCAAGAGCTTATCCATTTAATGTCAAGGAAAAGTTAACAACTCGCCAAATAAGTATAGTGGGCATGCAGGGTCAAGTCTATAACATCATTGAGAGCCACAAATGACTTGGAAAGCAGAAAACCATGCTTACAATAAGAGAGAAGTAAATCTCTATTCAAGCTTTCAGTTGCTGGTACTCAGTTGTATCTAAGTGATCATTGCCGTAATCATAATGTAAACTCCAGCTCCACAAACATTGAATAAATCTTCATAGTATCAACTATCAATAACCACTTATCCCAACCTTAGTTGTCCTAATCTTCTTTCCTACTCCCTCTCGGCCATGTATGTCAACCCTTTGCAAAGAAAACACTTTGTACCACTTAACTAAGTGTTGTTGACAAAAGACTATCATTTTTTTTTGTCAATGACAGTCTTTTGGTTGTTAATGAATTTGGTAGGTTTGTGCTAAAAAAAAGTATTGTTTTGGTCTTTTTGTCCTCTCTCTTATTAGTTATTATATCCTATCCATCCGTTCTTTACCTCCAGGCTCTTCCTTGTTAAGTATTACGTATGCGGTTTTGTGATTTACTTGCTATTTAATTATTTAAGTGCGGTAAGAGAGAAAAGACTTAATAACCTGGCGTGATTAAAAAGAATTTAGACTAATGCTAGTTTATTATGATTAAAAAGACTTGCCAATTAGGTTTATTGATGAGATAAAAGAATAAGAGGTTATTGGAGGGGAAAAAAAAACACGGTCTTTTTCTTCTGGATCATGTAGAGTAAATGACTTGTTTTAGTCAATAAATATCTTGAGTACGTCTAATAAAAAAGAATGGTAATTTAGGAAGCTAAATGTGTTTAAAATCATTTTTATTTATTTATTTTAAAGTTGGGGTACCGAAGAGTTTTGTTAGGTATGTCCAAGATCATCCTTAATTTATTTATTTATTATTATTATTATTATTATTATTTTTGAATCAAAACAATATTTTATTGGATATCCAGATTTAATCATACAAATGTTGTCGGAGAACAATTGTACCCAATAATTGAAGAGTTTGCACACTGTTGGCTGGCACTCCAGAGAATTGAACAAAATACCCATTATCTTTTCTTTTTGAAATAGTTAGAGGGTTATAAGACACCCACACCAGTTATATTGAATAATGTCATCTGAATGTACTAATCAAGATTTTACGCCCAGAAAAAATTGATATACTGTATGTGTACAAATTAATAACCGTACAATTCACATTTATTCACGTTCAGATTTCCATATTCTTATTAATAACAATTGTTCAACACCCGCTACTGTAACAGGTACATGTTGATGAACCTTGGTACTCAAATATAAGTTTTTCCTTCGTAACTGATTGGCAGAAAGCAGAGCAATTTTCAGCTGTACATCCAGGGCGGAATGTCTCTACAGATGTGCATCCTTTTGCCTCTCCAATTGACTTCAAATAAAGAAATTGCAAATTCCATATTATTGCCAAAGTTCATGTGTGTTTCAATACCATGTAGTCACGAAAACAATATATGAGATATTCTAAAATAATTAGTAAAGACCAAAGAACATGATAATGGTGTAAAAACATTGTTTTTGCACATCAAATTAAAATTTATTATATGAGCACAATTGATAACTATTTTTTTATTTTTTTTGGTAAACAATTGTTAACTAATTGAATGGTGCAAGATCTGCTGCGATGAGAAAATAACGAAATGGTTCATATTTATTCGCCGTTCACATTTTCAATTCAATATTACCGGCATGCACTGAGACAGGATGAAACGCATTCAACATTCCAATGTTTGGCACCTACAGCTATCTTCAGCCTCGCACAGTCGCACCCAGCTCCAACAGCAGTGCCTACAGTAACTCGGCCGCAGTAATCAAAACACACTCCAGTTTTGCAATTTGGAATCTATATAAATGATGAATCGTGCATTCTTTTGCCTCTTGCATCATTTTACCTGTGACTAGCCAAAAATAGTGTATGTCACAGCTCATACCATATAAAAAGAAGATATTGGAAGTGGCGGATCATGGTACCACATCATATGATTATAAGCTCCTTTTATAAGATTTTTGTAAGATGAAAATAGATAAAAATCTACTAAGTATTAACCCTAATGCGAACTTGAGATGTAAAATGTACTTTTAGTTCTTGCGAGTGACAACAGGGTGACCAGGTTTGGACACTCGACCAGTAGTTGTACTAACGGAAGTTCATGGTTCTGACTTCTGATGCAGATTTGTGTGCTTAATAGCCAGACAGGATTTAAGATATATACAAGGATCAGGTCTTCGGGAGCCCAAAGTCCCAAACTATACCATCTGTTTTATATTCAGACAGTAAGAAGTTTAACAACCAGTCAACCATCATAGCTAGGTGAAGTACATTAGTATAGGTTTGCTCAGAAACTTTACCAGAAATTAAGTGCATTATTCAAAAGAAAAACACAATGTAAACTTTGGCAATACTTACGTGAATCAGGAAACTGATCAGTCTTCTTTCTCTCCATTGCTCAACTGTCCAACCCACTGTTAAACAGTGGGTTGACAGTTGAGCAATGGAGAGAAAGAAGACTAAAGCCTAGGAGCAGGAAGAAGGCGTGCCTAGCTACGCAAACGACAAGTGATTTATAGGTGCATTTTATTGGAGTTTGGTTCGTCATCAATCGTTGTCTTGCCATGCTGACATGATTTTAACCGTCAGGTAATGGAGTATCGAGTGAAAGTTGAAACTTGAAAGATAGATCCAATGTAGATATCGAAATGAACAATCAGGTGATCATTCATTCATAACTCGAAATATGCATATAAGATGTATACGGAAATACACAATTCAACTTGTCGTCTTATGTTAATTCAATAATCTGATTGTGATTTATGAACCAATTTTTTTCCCTTCTGCATTTTATGGTAGGTACAAAATATGCGTACCAAACAATCTATTTAAAATTGCATTACGCACCTGACAGCCAATCAAGTTTCCAGCCTGATAAACTTTCAAGATGGTACCAAAGAAATTAATTACTTGAACTTTCCCAAAAAATCATAGATACAAGTATACAACGCTTCTTTAGATGTTCTAATACATAAAAGAAATAAAATCAAGTACTAAATGAAACGCATGAACTTATTTTACAATTAAGCAAACTTTTAGAAACTATAAAGCTTCACTTTAGACGACAGTTGCAGGAGGCTTTAACATTTCATAGCCTTGCTAAGGATAAAATCTCTTATAGAAAGTGGCAGGTGATACAGGATAGCCGAGACTGTGGAATACTGACCATACGTGAACCACGCTGGTGGATTCTTTTTCAGAACAACGTCAACTGTCTTCTTAGCGAACTCTTCAGCTGTGGTAGCATTCACAGTGTGTGACAGGGTGGCTCTTGAACGAATGACATCATTAAATGGTTTGTAAAGCCTCCACTCAGGCATCCGCTCGTATCTAGCTGCGGAAGTAGTAGCTAAATTTGTTTTTACTGCCCCCGGAACCACACTAATTACATCGATTCCAAAAGTCTGCAGTTCCAATCTGCAAACACATGTTTGTGCAACCTATATCACAGTCTAAAAATTCAAGAATAGAAAAGATTTTTGGACTACAAAGATAAGCTATAGACTAGACAAAGTTCATAATCTGCAGAACATCTCAAAAAGATAAGATCCTATATCTGCAACCAGAGTTGGTGAGACCTTACACTGGACCAATTAGTCCCAGAGGATGAGAAGATTGTTATGAATTTTAATAAATACAACTGTTGGGGTTTATACCAATACCAATCGATTCCCCCACTACACAGATAACTTGTATGAACACACTTCAATTCCAGACAAATTCTAAATATCAACTACAGCCTATACTAACATGCCCAACTCGCTAAACAACTATCAACAACAAATAATAATGTAAAGCAGTAAAGGCAAACCACAAAACAAAGATTTACCGTGGTTCGGCCAATGATGCCTACTTCCACAAGAGCCAGTTCTTTATAAAGTGGGAAGGAAGATTACAATCTCTCCTTTCAGTCTCTCACCTTACTAGATCACTCTTATCTCTTTACAGGGTTGTATCTCTCAGAAAGGTTATCTCTCAATCTTGATAGCTTTCAAGATTGGTTTCTCTCTCTTTGTTTTTGTCTGGTTCTTAGTCTTAGGTTTTCCAAAACCTTGATTTTGTTTTTGTATCAAAAAACCAAATTTCGCGGTTACTGTAGCGAGGCCCACGAAAACTTGATCTTGAAGCGCGAGTGCCCTCGCCTCGAAGCCAGTGCCCTCGACATCTAGGCTCTTGGCGGGTGCCTCCTCGACATCCCCACACAGAATCAGCTCCGTTTCTCTCCTCATGTGAGGGATAACTCCAACAATCTCCCCCTCTTGAACAAATGTGAGGGGGGATACCTCTATGCAATTTCCAAATCAATCAGAGGAGTCTCATACCATTCCGGCGGTAGCACAACAAATATCAAACTTACCTTTCGGTAAAACTTTGGTCATCATATCCGACCCGTTCTTGTCGGTATGGATCTTCTCGATACACAAATGCTTGTCTTCGAGTACTTCTTTAATCCAATAATAACGCACGTGTATATGCTTGGATCTAGAATGAAAACTCGGATTCTTGCTCAAGTGGATGGCGCTCTGACTGTCACATAGAACTACAAACTGTTTCTGCTTTAGCCCTAGTTCGTCGAAGAACCTCTTCATCCATAGCATCTCTTTGCAACACTCGCTGGCTGCAATATACTTTCGGCTTCAGTAGTGGAGAGGGCAACACACTTTTGCAACTTAGATTGCCAAGAAGCCGCTCCCCGCAAAAGTAACCGGATAACCGAGGTAGACTTCATCGAAATCAACATCACCTACCATGTTCGCATCGATTGTAGCCTTCAAGTAAGGGCTTACTTCCACCAAAGCACAAACACGATTTGGAAGTGCCCTTGAGATATCTCAATATCCACTTAACACCTTCCCAATGTTCTTTACCCGGTTTGGATGTAAATTTGCTTACAACACCAACGGCGAAAAGAAATATCCGGTCTTGTACACACCATGGCATACATCAAACCGCCCACCGTGGATGCATAAGGAATCTTTTTCCATCCGACCGTGCTCATGCTCACCCTTTGGACACATCTCTTTGGTCATGCGAACCGCCACCAAGCGGGACAACCGACCGGCGATCCATGTTGAATCTCTTCAACACCTTCTCAATGTAGCTTTCTTGAAAGCCACAACTTCCCACTTTTTTCTCATCACGAGTGATCCGCGATCCCAAGTATCCGCTTTGCTTGACCCAAATCCTTCACCTCAAAGGACTTACTCAAGTCTTTCTTTAGCTTGGATATCTTGTTGATGTTTGGGCCAACTATCAACATATCATCCACATACAGTAATAGCACTATGAAATCCCCATCTAGAAATCTCTGAACAAACGCATAATGATCGGAAGCAGACTTTTTGTATTCTTGCTTCGCCATAAAGGAGTCAAACTTTATGTACCACTGTCTCGGTGCTTGCTTCAACCCATACAAGCTCTTTATCAGCTTGCATACTAGGCGCTCCTTGCCTTTGACCTCAAACCCTTCTGGCTGGTCCATGTAGACATCTTCTTCAAGGTCTCCATGAAGAAAAGCTGTCTTAACATCTAGCTGCTCAACCTCTAGGTTCATACTTGCGGTCATACCCAATACCACCCGGATAGAAGTCATCTTCACTACAAAAGAGAAAATCTCATCAAAGTCAATCCTTTTCCTTTGACCGAATCCCTTCACAACAAGGTGAGCTTTGTGCCTTGGGTGAGGATTGTTCTCCTCATGCTTGACTTTGTATATCCACTTATTTTTGAGAATTTTTCGTCCCTGCGGTTTCTCAACTAACTCATAAGTGTGATTCTTATGCAAAGAATCCATCTCGTCATGCATGGCCTTCAACCACTTTTCTTTGTCTGCGTCTTTTCAAGTGCCTCTTGATAGTACATAGGTTCTCCACCATCCGATAGTAAGCACGTATGTATGTGGTGGATACCGTTGAAGCTAGTCTCCCTCTGTCGGACCTCCTTGCCCCATCTGGCGATGCCTCGGGAGGATGCACTTCGCTTTATTCGGTGGTGGTTCATGCATCTCATATGCATCTTCTATACCAATAGGTTCTATCCCATCATGAGCAATAGGATTCTCATCATGAGCTTCAAACTCATGGTTCTCTGCATTCTCAATGCCTTACGCGCGTTCCACGGTAGGAACTTCGGTTCAATCAACAAGATCATTGGTGAAAGCCTCAGAAGCTTCTCACCCTCCTCAAAGTCTGCTATGGTTTGGTCTTCTAAGAACACAACATCTCGACTTCGGATTACCTTCTTGTTAATCGGATCATAGAGTTTGTAACCAAACTTTTCATCTCCATAACCCAAAAAATGCACCGCTTGGCTTTGTCATCAAGCTTGATCTCTCATCCTTCGAATATGCACAAATACCCCGCACCCAAATACCCTCAGTATCCATAATCAACATCTCTGCCCGACCATACTCTCTCGGATAATCACTATTCGAGGCTTTGTCGGCGATAAGTTGATCACATGTACGGTATGCAGACGATTGCTTCTACCCAAGAGCTTCTAGGTAGCTTAGAGTGAGATAGCATGCATCTCATCCTCTCTACAATGGTATGGTTCATTCTCTCTCGCTATTCCATTTCATTGCGGTGTCTTGGGAACGGTGCCGCTCATGACGAATCCCATGACTCGCAATACTCTTCAAATGGCCCAATGTACTCTCCCCATTATCCGGCGAATACACTTCAACAACTTCCCAGTCTCTTTTCCACCATGTTTGTGGAATTTCTCAAACACGCCAAGTACTTCATCCTTGGTCTTCGGACTATAGGCCCATATCTTTCTTGGACGATCATCAATGAATGTCAAGAAAGTCACGGCTCCCCGGTGGGACTTTACTCTCATAGGGACCATGTTTTCGACCCCCCACCTACGCGGCAAACGCCCATTGGTAGGAGTCTCCACTTTATTCGCTTAATCGACAAGGATAAAGCCCAATTAAGCAATATCATGGATCAAAGTATGGCCCGTTAACTCATGTGTCTAAAGGTGAACCTTAGCCACATGGCTTGCCACTAATGTACATTGATTTATGTCCAGATTCATTTCTTATCAAAGAGATAATTATCAGTTGAAAGTTATAGTCTATCACAATTGCTCAAGCTACAAGATTACTTGAGCTACAAGGACTCTCTACTCTACCTATATAAATACAAAACTATTTTTCATACAGAACTACGTTCTTGAGACTTGATCCCACTGATAATTTGGGTACGTAGGCAACCGCAAGGTACAATCTCATCATTCTCCCGATCACCATCATTTTTCTAATTACTTTTCTACGTTCTTCGTCTTTTTCATCAACATTTGGTGTTTTGATTATATTTGGTCGAAACAGACCACATAAGTCTGTGTGCACTAGTTCAAGGACAGTGTCCTTTCTGTGAGAAGGGAATCTTTGGAAAGACACCCTGTGTTGCTTTCCTACCAAACAGTGAGTACATGTATTTAAATGTGTACCTTTAATGTCTGGCATGGCCTTTTGCTTAGCAAGAACTTCCATCCCTTTTATGCCCATGTGACCGCGCCTCTTGTGCCACGCTTCGGATGAAGCTTTCTTTCGCGCATTCGCTTCGCTTTACACAAACTAGCCTCGTGTTTTGTAAAGAGAGCAAGTTTTCTTTCCTCTTCCGCTACAATGGAACCTCTGCTTCGGGTTCCATACCCCTGTTACCAAACGAAGTTTACAAAGCCATCGTCATCTAATTTCCCAACCGAAATTAGGCTTAACCGTATGTCGGGGGACATGTCTTACATCCTTGAGTGTCAAGGTGTAGCCGACATTGGTTTCTACATGAACATTTCCAATGCCTATAATCTTGAGACATGCTGTTACCCATCCTTACTTCACCATATTCACCACAAATAGGTAGTGAAGAATCCCCGTCGGCGTGACGTGATAGGATGCTCCCGTATCTATCACCCACTCAGATCCCCGACATGAGGTACTAAGACAGCACACACCACAATCTGACACAATTCCCATTAGGTCGTCGACTAGTGCGGTAGTATCTTTGCATGTGTTTCCATTCCTCTGCACCATGTCTTCATGTACGCAGTTATTCTTCTCATCCCTCTTCAGTGTTCTGCACTCATATCTGAAGTGGCCCTTGGTGGCACAATAGTAACATTGCCTCTCTGCCTTAGGAGTTCTAGTTTCACCCCTAGATTTACTTTCGTCATCACCTCTAGAACGAGATGGTTTTCGTTTCTACCTCTCCCCTTTCTCGTGAAAAGGATCTCTCGAGTGAGGAGCTGCTTCTTGTACTCCTTCTAGTCTCCTCATTCAACAAAGACGCGTGGTAGCCATCTCCATGGTAACAATTCTATCCTTGGTCGCCGTGTAGAAACCGCTAATGTCTCCCAACTTTTCGGGTAGAGCCTAATAGGAACAAAGCCTCAACTTTGTCTCCCAAATTGATCTTCATCAAATGCATCTGATTGATGATATTTTGTACTTCGTTAAGATGCTCAGACATTGAAGAACCTTCTTGGTACTTTGTGTCTGCAAACTTTTAACGACTAGCACTTTGTTTCCACCCGACTTCCTCTCATAAAGGTCTTCGAAGTTTCTTCCATAGGCCGAAGGTTGTAGTCTCTTAGGACACATGGTGAAAGACAATCCGCCAATCCATCATTTGTCGAATGTATCCAATTGCTTTTTGTCAAGCTTTTTCCACTTTCACCATCAGTCTTTTCTCGGTTTTACTCCCCATTCTCAATGGGAAGTGCGTGTCCTTTGCAATTATAGCAAGTCTTCTATCTTGGCTTTCCAGATGGTGTAGTTTTTCCTATTCAGACTCATCATGCGAGTGTTCACGGAATGGTCCATCTCTACAAGTTATTTAACCTCAAATCTTCTCTTAAGAATTTCGTTAAACACCTTCTGACCAAGATTCGGATAACACCCTAGGCTATTCTAACTTGGCTCTGATACCACATGTTGGGGTTTATACCAATACCAATCGATTCCCCCACTACACAGATAACTTGTTTGGACACACTTCAACTCCAGACAAATTCTAAATATCAACTACAGCCTATACTAACATGCCCAACTCGCTAAACAACTATCAACAACAAATAATAATGTAAAGCAGTAAAGGCAAACCACAAAACAAAGATTTACCGTGGTTCGGCCAATGATGCCTACTTCCACAAGAGCCAGTTCTTTATAAAGTGGGAAGGAAGATTACAATCTCTCCTTTCAGTCTCTCACCTTACTAGATCACTCTTATCTCTTTACAGGGTTGTATCTCTGTAAAGGTTATCTCTCAATCTTGATAGCTTTCAAGATTGGTTTCTTCTCTTTGTTTTTGTCTGGTTCTTAGTATTAGGTTTTCCAAAACCTTGATTTTGTTTTTGTATCAAAAAACCAAATTTCGCGGTTACTGTAGCGAGGCCCACGAAAATAGTCTTGGGCGCAGGTGCCCTCGCTCTGAGCACAGGTGCCCTCTGACATCCAGGCTCTTGGGTGTAGGTGCCCTCGTTCTGAGCGCAGGTGCCCTCTGACATCCCCACGCAGAATCAGCTCCGTTTCTCTCCTCATGTGAGGGATAACTCCAACAACAACCACATGAGATATATTTAAAATCTTTTGAGGTAAAGAATAAACAAGGGAAAAAGCATTGAAACCTTAAACCGCCGGGTTAGGGCATGAAGAGCGACTTTGGAAGCGAGTAAAGCCGAGGGGTCCAGGAGCCAAAGCGCTAACACTTCCAATATTGACTATCTTTCCCTTTCTCCTAGTCGCCATGTGAGGCACAACGGCCTGAATTAACCTCATTGGACCTGTAAAACATAAATGTAAATCTAAATGAGGATTTGAACACCATCTGCAATGTGTTATAAAAGTTAGAAACACACAATCATGTCCCTAAACAACTTTGTTTTGCATCATCATAGTTTCATGAACTTCGTGGATTCATCATATTCATATATTTTTTTCGACTTGTACATTCTCTCAATGTGATTCATACCTCTACGGACTACCAAACCAAATTATCCTTTCGGTCTTTTACTATGCTCAATGCCCTTTTAAAGACCTTGCACCAACCCACTTTTTCAATGTTGCAAATTCACACAACAACATAACTTCATATGTAGTTATTATTTTGATCGAATCTATGTTATATCCTATGGGAAAAACATCTACACTTCAAGACGGTCGGTCGGCCCAAGGGTAGTTGGTGGTTCGTTAGATTCCCCATTTTGCTTCTAATGTTACTTCCTAGTGGTGATTCCAACAATTGACTCGAGGGGGGTGTTAGGAACCTTATTAGATGGAAATCTAACAATCTATTTCCAATTTCAACCTCTAAGTATCATGTCAGATATGTAAAGAAGCTGATAATAATTAATGGACATACTAAGGTAAGCAAACCGCACAATTCACAATGAGGGAACGTTCACTAGATGGGTTTGTAACTCCTTGCAACAATGAGTACGAAAACCAAGGACTACAGAAAGAGCGTAATAACTAAGCTATCAAAGGAAAACAGTTGGGTTCTTCCTAATATAGCACACCAGCCATCATATCCTTAGATTCTCTAGATTTGTTTGTATTCCATTCCAAAATAACCTAGAGAATATCTTGTAAATATCCTAGAAGATATATTGTAATATCTTAGTAATATCTTGTAAATATCATTTCTTGATTGTATAAAAGGGACATAGGTATCTCAAGGAGAGTACCAATTCACAATATTCTTGAGTCTTTGACATTGTATCGAGCCCTTGTCTAAAAAACATTTTTTTTTCTTGTTTTCATTTTTCTTGGGGAAGGCCAATGGTTTCGTTTTCTTGGCGTTATTGTATTTTCTCGATATGTCTTGTGAGAAAAGTGATTCTATTTGCATTCACTCCTTTGGGAAGAACTATTTTGCCTCGGCCTTTCGGTTTGTGTTATTTGTGAAGGAAAGGAGCTTCTTGGCCATCTGGATGGCACTAATGGTGCCCCGATCTTTGGAAAAGAACCGGCCAAATTCCTTTTTGGGATACCAAGGATGCCAAAATTATGTCTTGGATCCTTGGATCCGTGGAACCCCATATTCTCCTGAACCTGCGCCCCTACATGACAGCTCATGCAATGTGGACTTACTTGAAGACCATCTACCATCGGGCCTAATACCGCCTCGGTTTTCGGCTTTTGAATTTGAAATGGCTAACTACTCTCAAGGTGCGTTGTCCATTGAAGAATTTTATTTTGGTTTTTCCAATTTGTGGGAAGAATATTAAGATATTATTTATGCAACTCTTCCTGCTAATGGGTTGGATATTGTTCAACAAGTACATGAGGTTAGCAAAAGGGATCAGTTTCTTATGAAACTTAGGTCAGAATTTGAACCTGTGAGGTCTCAGTTAATGAACAAAGATCCCGTTCCTTCTTTGGCTGTGTGTTTGGGGGATTTATTTCGTGAAGAACAGAGACTACTCACTCGGGCCTCTATGGAACAGTAGGCTGCTGTCACTCCTCAAGTCGCATATATTGCTCAACATCGATCCAAGAGATGGGATCCAGCCACTACTCAATGCTTCAGCTATAAGGGTTTTGGCCACATAGCCAAAACTTGCACTAAGAAGGTTTGCAACTATTGTAAGGAGTCTGGTCACATCATCAGTGAGTGTTGGATCCGGCCACCAAGAAGGAAGGGTACTGCTTATTCTGCGATTGCTGATTCTGGTTCCCCTACTCCTATTGTTCATGCTCATGTTACCACATCCTCACCTCTCTTTCGAATATGTTACACCAAATTGTTTCTCGCTCTCGGCTTTAGGCTTTAGGGTAACAAAAATCATCCTCTCAACCTTGGTATCTCGACTTCGGTGCTTCCAATCATATGACAAATAATTCAACTTCTCTTTAGAATCTCAAATCCTATGTTGGTCCTCTTAAAATTCACACACGGCAAATGGTAGCTCTCTACCTAGTAATCGCCCATGGGTGACATTTCTCCTATTATAAAAATGTCTTGGCTTCTCCCCAATTATCCACGAATCTGATTTCTGTTGGTCAGCTTTTGTTGATAATAATTGTAATGTGATTTTTCTTTCTCGGTTGTGTGGTGCGTGGTCAAATGTCACGGAAGACAATCGTGAAAGGTCCTAAGGAGGGGTGACTCTTTTCTCGTTGATCATGCATCCCCAATCTAGTTCTTTTCATTTCTGCATGGTCTTCTTTTTGTACTAGTTCTAATTTAAGGCCCCGAGGATTGGCATCGGTTGCCTAGGCCATCCTAATCCTCGTGTACTTCATACATTGTTCCAGTCTGGTTTTCTATACAATAAAAACTCTGTTTCCCTTGATTCGTTGTCTTTTGATTGTTCTTCTTGTAAGCTAGCTAAGAGCAAAAGTCTACCTTTTCTCAATCCGGGTTCACAGCTTCTCAGCCCTTTGATGTTGTGCATAGTGATGTATGGGGAATTTCTCCTATCATCTCTTATGCACAATACAAATATTTTGTAACCTTCATTGATGATTATAGTAGGTTTACTTGGATTTATTTCTTGCGTGCTAAAAGCGAGGTTTTCTCAATCTTTAAAAATTATCTTGCACTCATTAACAATCAATTCAATTCCTCTATCAAGAGTCTTCGATCTGATTTAGGAGGCGAATATCTGTCAAATGAGTTTCAACAATTTCTTCAAGAACGAGGCATTCTTTCTCAACGATCTTGTCCAGCTACTCCATAACAAAATGGAGTGGCTGAACGTAAGAACATACATCTTCTTGACATGGTTCGGGTTTTACTTCTAGAATCCTCTGTTCTTATTCGTTTTTGGTGTGAAACTTTATCTACTGTTGTTTATCTCATAAATAGATTGCCTACTCCTGTGCTTGATAATGTTTCTCCATATTTTCATTTATTTGGGAATCATCCTCGCTATTCTAATCCGCATACATTTGGTTGTATTTGTTTTGTTCATCTTCCCCCGCATGAAAGAACTAAGCTTTCTGCTTTCAATCTATGAAATGTGCATTTCTTGGTTATAGTTCTCATCAGAAAGGTTTCTTATATTATGATCCTGATGTTCATCGTCTAACGATTTCACGGCATCTTTGTTTTCTTTGAAAATCAAAAGTTTTTTCTCTCTCATGCGGATCCTGTGTCTTCTATATATTCTATTCTTCCTGATTTTTCCACCCCTGATATTCCTACAAATCGATTTCAGCCAGGTCTAGTTTATACTAGATGCTCTCGTCCCTTGGTTACTCCTTTTCTGGATCCTCCTGATTCTCCTGTGACGATTGATCCGACACCCTCTTTGGTAGTTGTTCCTAAGCAGTCTACCCGAGTTTCTCATCCTCCTGATTGGTATGGTTTTTCCTCACATATTTCCATGACTGCCACTCTCTCCTCTATTTCCATTCCTAACTCTTATAAACAGGCTGTGGCGCATGAATGTTGGCAACAGCCATGCAGTTTGAACTCAATCGCGCTTTGAGCAAAATCAAACGTGGGATGTAGTACCTTGTCTTTCCTCGGTGAATCCTATTGGTAGTAAGTGGGTGTTCTCTGTTAAACTTACGCTACAAAGCTCGATTAGTAGCCCGGGCAACCGACAAGAGTATGGCATGGATTATGATGAGACATTTGCCCCTCGCCAAGATGACTACAGCTCGGCTTCTTCTTGCCCCCGCCGCCTCAGATCTTGGCGGTTACACCAAAATGGATGTTAAGAATGCTTTCTTGCATGAGGATCTTCGTGGAAGAGATTTACATGAAACTTCCCTCTGGTATGACACTTCTTTGTATGGTCTTAAGCAGGCTCCTAGGGCATGGTTTGAAAAGTTTCGCAGCACACTACTCGGGTTTTTATTTACCCAAAGTCAATATGATGCATCTTTATTTTTTCACAAGAGTAAAGATGGCATGGTCTTTCTATTGGTGTATGTGGATGATATTATCATCTTGAGTTCAGATGTGACACTTATTAAGAAGCTGCAACAACATTTACATACAGTATTTTAGATGAAAGATCTTGGGGCACTCACTTATTTTCTTGGTTTAGAGATTCGCTCTTAACCACACGGGTTTTCTTAATCAACACAAGTATACACAAGATCCGGGTCCACCTTGCACGGGTGGAAGACACCACACTTCAGTTGATACTCTTCTTGAAGTGAATGTAAAATTAAAAAAGGATGAGGGTGACCTTCTTGATGATCCTACCTTATATCGACAATTAGTTGGGAGTCTGATTTATCTCACTATTACTAGACCTGCCATTTCTTATGCAGTTCATACAATCAGCAGGTTTATGGCTTCACCACGACATTTTCACATGGTAGCTGTTCGTCGGATTGTACAGTATCTTTTGGGGACTCCCCATCGGGGATTATTTTTTCCACATGGCAAAGCACTCAATCTAGTATCATACAGTGATGATGATTGGGCAGGATGTCCAGATTCTCGGCGATCTACAACTGGATGGTGCATTTTTTTTGGTGATTCACTTATTTCATGGAAATGTAAGAAGCAAGATTGTGTGTCAAAATCATCTACTGAAGATTAATATCGGGTCATGTCAGTCCTCTGCTCAGAAGTGGTCTGGCTTCGTGGGATTCTCTTTGAGTTACCTCAAACCAACCCAACTCCCCTCCATGGCGATAATACTAGTGCTATACATATTGCTGCAAATCCAGTGTTTCATGAGAGAACAAAACATATAGAGGTTGATTGTCATTATATCCGGGATGCCTATGAAGCAAAGGTTATTACTCTGCCTCACATTCCTACCGAACATCAGGTCGCTAATCTTTTTACTAAGGCAATGGCAAGACAATGACATCAGTTCCTTGTTAGCAAATTGATGCTTGTTGACTCACCAACATCAATTTGAGGGAGGGTATCAAAGAAAAAAAATGGGTTCTTCCTAATATAGCACACCAGCCAAAGATATCCTTAGATTCTCTAGATTTGTTTGTATTCCATTCCAAAATAACCTAGAGAATATCTTGTAAATATCCTAGAAGATATATTGTAATATCTTAGTAATATCTTGTAAATATCATTTGCTGATTCTATAAAAGGGACATAGGTATCTCAAGGAGAGTACCAATTCACAATATTCTTGAGTCTTTGACATAAGCTATCTGGAATGCAATGTCGAAGATCATTTTGCAAGAAGCAGACGTCTAGAGCAACATAAATCAGCATAGGTGACAATTATTGATCAGCTGAATATATATTAGGCATGACCAAGGCTTGAAAGAGGTTGTTATAGTGGTATAACACTGCCTGGATATATTAATTATCGCCTCATCCCAACTGAAAGCGATGTGTAAGTAATAAAAGAGGATTTCTTTTGCTATATAAATGGGAAAATAAAATTATTTTCCTCATTCCTTGTCTAGAGTCTAGATAGCTCAATATGCTACTGTTATTATTGGTTTTTGAACCTTGCTTATGATCAATATGCCATTAGAGAGTGGCCCTGAGGGCTGAGGCCTTCGCCCCTTCGAAGTCGAAATAACAAAATGAGAAGTTTCTTGGCCACCTTCCCTACTTCGTAGTACACAACAATGTGACATACAACTTAAAGAAGAAGCATAGTCGGTTCCTCAACAATAGAAAATAGCATTCTAAAAAAATCAAAACAGACTCTGAAAGATTGTTCAGATTACTTCTTTCATATATGTTCCTTCATTCCACATACTTGGAAAAGGTTATAAACAAATTAAAAAAAATTGTAAGCTAAATATTGTTAGAAAAATGATTTGCTCAAATCCATTTAAATATGAATGAGTAGTTTGTCTCCCAAGTTACCCCACTTAAGATGAAATGGGTTTTTTCTTGAAACAGTACGTAATGTGAGAAAAACCTTTTCAAAATGATGCATTTGTTTGAAACAATATTATGCGAAAAAGGTCGCGACCTTTTCAAATGTCCTTTGGTTTGAAAAATTGCATCATGCCGAAAAGGTGCAACCTTTTCGAAATAGGCACCGGTTCAAAACAAAGTGCTATATGCCGAATAGTGTGTCCTTTCAAACATGTGACTTTTCAAAGAGTTGCTTACTTTTTCCCAAGAGTCACCGCGTTGTTTTGAAAGGCACCACTCACCTATAAATAGTGGATGAATTTGGAGAGAAAAATACACCGATCACACAGAGTTCGATCTTTCTCTTCCCCCCGTTCTTAGTCAAATACTATGTTGTGTTCACGAAGCTATAGAATTGAAGTGCTAGCTTTCTATAGAAGGAAATCCGTTCTATCTTGGGAGATAGTTTCCCATCAACCTTCAAGCACCGTGAGGGGAAAATGCTTCTTAAGGACATAGTGAATCTTCACTAGGCCCGGATTTAATCATTGGTAAATTAAGTTCATTAGTTGAACTAAAAGGTTTGTTTGTTTGTTGAAATTAAAGGTTTGTTCATATCAATTTGATTTTCTTGTTTACTTAATAATAAGTATATTTTTGGAATAAGTTTTCTACAAACTTAAGACAGATCCTTATTGCCTTGTATTAATTTGGTTTAATTAATTTTGGCTATACTTATTGTCAATGAACTAACATTTTTAAAAGTGTTTTGTTCACGTTTCGTTGAGAAGCGGTGGTCAAAATATTGATATGTCGCAGACACGTTTTTTTTTTAACTGGGGCAGGTATGTATTATTGTATTTCTAGTTAATTGCATGCCCTTTGTTCAAATATTAACGGAAAGGTATTGGTCATCAGGTATGATTTTATTAAATTGGGACTTTGTTCAAATATTAATTTCTCTGGAATGATGATGTCATCATATCAAACGTTGTGAGTGCAAGATAAGTTGGTGTTTGACGCCACTTTTATCTGGACTTTGAACCAGAGAGGCAACAAATGAGATGGAAACACTATTCCATTCAATATTTGTGTTTTCTATTTAAAATATGGAAGAGAGCCACCTGTTAGTAAGGTCTGATTCAAGACTTTAAGTCTTTTTGACCGTGTCAAAAGAACCAATAACAAACAGTGAATTTAGTCACTGAAGTCGTATGGTTTCAAAAGGAGGCATGTTCTAAAAGTAAAAAGGATTAAGTTTGAATAGCCACAACTCTTGGAAGTGGTCCCACAGAAACGATTTAAACTTTTACGGGGCAACTGTCGTGAATAAGACGATTCACAATACAAATTTGGAGAGTCTAATGTCCAAACCGCTAGACTTACTCAATGAATGACATGTGTCATAACTAAAAATCAGAAAGTACAAAGTGCATATGCTAAATTGAGGATTTCAAATACTAAAAGGTTTTGTACCTATTAGAGAATTGTTTTCTCCTGACTTTCAAACCAAATAGTTTCTAAAGGTACGAAACAATATTCAAAGGGTTTGTCCTGTTCCTAGAAGTCTTATGTTTAGTAACTTTTGCATATTGAGAACGGGAATTTGGTTTTGTCTCTTACGGAAAAGGTACTTTCGACACCAATTCTTTCTCAAACAGTAGCAAGTTCACATATTATTTTGTGAGTAAATTTTTTATTTCAGAATTTGTTTCTGTTTTAAAGAATAACAAGGTGTGTTTCTATTTCAGAATAGAAATGACAACACCACCAGGTTCTCCTATTAATGCTATTCCTATTTCATTTCCTTTACCTACTAGTTCGTTGAATGGTATGAATATTTTGGTCCCCGATGATGACCTTATGTTCGTAGAAGTGGAACTCAACAACTACGGGTGTCTACTAGCAATGGTGGATACTGGTTCAACTCATACGTTAATCTCTGAGTATGTATCCGAGGCTATTGGATTGAAACTTCATGAGAATGTACTGAGCTCTATGAGAGGCTTGAACCAAAAGCTAAAACAGTGAAAGGACTTCGCTTTGGAAGTTGACATTAAGATGCACAACTGGCGAGGAAAGGTGGACCTGATGGTAGCTCGCTTAGACCATTTTCAAGTCATTCTTGGAATAGACTTCTTGAAAGCAAACAAGGTGGTGGTAATGCCACACTTGGAGGGAATTATGATCCAAGATTCCGAGAATCCTTGCTTCATTCCAGATGTTAGGAATGGCTGGTGCTAAAAGGGTTCTAAAAATATTGTATTATTTGTAAGATATATGTGTTTTACTATTGCGCCAAAGAGTGTCAATAAAGAAGATTGCTTAAGATATTGTTTTATAAGCATACTTGTAAAAGCAAATTGAGGTCTTAGAAGTGTTTTCGACACTATATGAATGATATGTGACATTCTTTAAGAAGAAGCCTCACTTGAAAAACATATATCTAAATGGTTTTCCAATTTATTGACTTTGTCATGAGAAATTGGAAAAATGTGGGGGATTATGTATCTTCTTGAATTAATCAATTCAAAATTGGAAATTTGTTGAAGCATTACTCAAAAAGACATCAAATGTGGTGTTTTGCTTTCTAGGAGAGATGCATAAATTTCAAAGAAATCCTTATAGCAAACGCAGATAGCAAGGTCCACTATATATGGAATCGACCATAGCGTTGACGAGGTCAGTAGACGAAGTGAAGTGATTTCGAAATTTCTTAGAGGATATTTCAAACCGAGCTAAACCCGCTAGCGGTGTGTATACATTGTGATGTACCAACTCGCTATTGGTGGAGCACAAAGTAGCATGTATAATAGGAAGTCTCGACACATACGTCGTGGAGACATAACACCGATTAGACAATTGCTCTCAAATGGAGTTATCTCAATCGACTATGTAAGGTCAAAAGATAACATTGCATGGATCCGCTTACAAAAGGTTTAACAAGAGAGCAAGTTGAAAGATTATCAAGGGTAATGGGCTTAAAGCCTTTGAGATAATCAACCAAGAGTCCTCATAATGGAAAAACCAACCTAGTTGGACCGGAGATCCCAAGATCTAGGTTCAAAGGGCCAATCAATTATGTCGTGACTCGGTCAAAGACCGAGAGTAATAATATACTCTAACCCATTCCTATATAAGGCAAAGGCATATCCGGCCATGAGACCCGTGATAAGTCAAGCTTTTAATGATTTACTATATCTTGGAAAGTTATGTTATCCAAGTGGAGTATTGGGGATACTCTTTATAGAAATCACCTATGTTAGTGCGAGAAGTGGGGCCGCTACATGAGAATTTTAAAGGCAAATGTCTCAAAAGCACTATCTCGAAACCCAAGTGTTCAAGGCCAAAATGAACACAAACGTGAGAACCAACAAGATTCGAGAAGGTACCGCGTGAAGATGATTGTCTAGGTTTATACAAACGGTGACAGGTTCAAGGACATTAATCAAGTCTACCGATCGTCCAATTAAATCCGATCGTCTTTCACTAAGGCAAGTTCAAGGCCTCCCATGCTACTTGACTCGATCGGTATCTTTTCATTTGTAAAAAGAACAAACCGATGTTTATGATAGAAGAAGCCAAATTTTCATTCATGTGGGGATTGTTAGAAAAATGATTTGCTCAAATCCATTTAAATATGAATGAGTAGTTTGTCTCCCAAGTTACCCCAATTTTAAGATGAAATGGGTTTTTTGAAAAAACAATGCGTAAATGTGAGAAAAACCTTTTCAAAATGATGCATTTGTTTGAAACAATTGCATTATGCCGAAAAGGTGCGACCTTCGAAATGTGCAATCGGTTTGAAAAAAGATTGCATCATGCCGAAAAGGTGCAACCTTTTCAAATAGGCACCGGTTCAAAACAATGCTATATGCCGAAATAGTGTGTCCTTTCAAACATGTGACTTTTCAAAGAGTTGCTTACTTTTTCCCAAGAGTCACCGTGTTGTTTGAAAAAGGCACCACTCACCTATAAATAGTGGATGAATTTGGAGAGAAAATACACCGCATCACACGAGTTCTCGATCTTTCTCTTCTCCCCTTCTTAGTCAAATACTATGTTGTGTTCACGAGTCTATAGAATTGAAGTGCTAGCTTTCTATGAAGGAAATCCGCTCTATCTTGGGAGATAGTTTCCCATCAACCTTCAAGCACCGTGAGGGGGGGAAAATCTGTCTTAAGGACATAGTGAATCTTCACTAGGCTCGGATTTAATCATTGGTAAATTAAGTTCATTAGTTGAACTAAAAGGTTTGTTTGTTTGTTGAAATTAAAGGTTTGTTCATATCAATTTGATTTTCTTGTTTACTTAATAATAAGTATATTTTTGGAATAAGTTTTCTACAAACTTAAGACAGATCCTTATTGCCTTGTATTAATTTGGTTTAATTAATTTTGGCTATACTTATTGTTAATGAACTAACATTTTTAAAAGTGTTTTGTTCACGTTTCGTTGAGAAGCGGTGGTCAAAATATTGATATGTCGCAGACACGTTTTTTTTTTAACTGGGGCAGGTATGTATTATTGTATTTCTAGTTAATTGCATGCCCTTTGTTCAAATATTAACGGAAAGGTATTGGTCATCAGGTATGATTTTATTAAATTGGGACTTTGTTCAAATATTAATTTCTCTGGAATGATGATGTCATCATATCAAACGTTGTGAGTGCAAGATAAGTTGGTGTTTGACGCCACTTTTATCTGGACTTTGAACCAGAGAGGCAACAAATGAGATGGAAACACTATTCCATTCAATATTTGTGTTTTCTATTTAAAATATGGAAGAGAGCCACCTGTTAGTAAGGTCCGATTCAAGACTTTAAGTCTTTTTGACCGTGTCAAAAGAACCAATAACAAACAGTGAATTTAGTCACTGAAGTCGTATGGTTTCAAAAGGAGGCATGTTCTAAAAGTAAAAAGGATTAAGTTTGAATAGCCACAACTCTTGGAAGTGGTCCCACAGAAACGATTTAAACTTTTACGGGGCAACTGTCGTGAATAAGACGATTCACAATACAAATTTGGAGAGTCTAATGTCCAAACCGCTAGACTTACTCAATGAATGACATGTGTCATAACTAAAAATCAGAAAGTACAAAGTGCATATGCTAAATTGAGGATTTCAAATACTAAAAGGTTTTGTACCTATTAGAGAATTGTTTTCTCCTGACTTTCAAACCAAATAGTTTCTAAAGGTACGAAACAATATTCAAAGGGTTTGTCCTGTTCCTAGAAGTCTTATGTTTAGTAACTTTTGCATATTGAGAACGGTAATTTGGTTTTGTCTCTTACGGAAAAGGTACTTTCGACACCAATTCTTTCTCAAACAGTAGCAAGTTCACATATTATTTTGTGAGTAAATTTTTTATTTCAGAATTTGTTTCTGTTTTAAAGAATAACAAGGTGTGTTTCTATTTCAGAATAGAAATGACAACACCACCAGGTTCTCCTATTAATGCTATTTCATTTCCTTTACCTACTAGTTAAGTTGAATGGTATGAATATTTTGGTCCCCGATGATGACCTTTATGTTAAGTAGAAGTGGAACTCAACAACTACGGTGTCTACTAGCAATGGTGGATACCTTGGTTCAACTCATAATGCGTTAATCTCCTCGAGTATGTATCCGAGGCTATTGGATTGAAACTTCGCAGAATGTCACAGCTCTATGAGAGGCTTGAACCAAGAAGCCAAACAGTGAAAGGACTTCGCTTTGGAAGTTGACATTAAGATGCACAACCGGGCGAGGAAAGGTGGACCTGATGGTAGCTCGCTTAGACCATTTTCAAGTCATTCTTGGAATAGACTTCTTGAAAGCAAACAAGGTGGTGGTAATGCCACACTTGGAGGGAATTATGATCCAAGATTCCGAGAATCCTTGCTTCATTCCAGATGTTAGGAATGGCTGGTGCTAAAAGGGTTCTAAAAATATTGTATTATTTGTAAGATATATGTGTTTTACTATTGTGCCAAAGAGTGTCAATAAAGAAGATTGCTTAAGATATTGTTTTATAAGCATACTTGTAAGCAAAATTGAGGTCTTAGAAGTGTTTTCGACACTATATGAATGATATGTGACATTCTTTAAGAAGAAGCCTCACTTGAAAAACATATATCTAAATGGTTTTCCAATTTATTGACTTTGTCATGAGAAATTGGAAAAATGTGGGGGATTATGTATCTTCTTGAATTAATCAATTCAAAATTGGAAATTTGTTGAAGCATTACTCAAAAGACATCAAATGTGGTGTTTTGCTCTAGGAGAGATGCATAAATTTCAAAGAAATCCTTATAGCAAACGCGTGCATAGCAAGGTCCACTATATATGGAATCGAGAATTCATAGCGTTGGGCGAGGTCGTAAGAGCGAAGAGAAAGTGACTTCAAATTTCTTAGAGGATATTTCAAACCGAAGCAACCTGTTGCTAGCAAAGGTGTGTATACATTGTGACCCAATCTGCTATTGGTGGAGCACAAAGTAGCATGTATAATAGGAAGTCTCGACCCACATACACGCCGTAGACATAACACCGATTAGACAATTGTTCTCAAATGGAGTTATCTCAATCGACTATGTAAGGTCAAAAGATAACATTGCGGATCCGCTTACAAAAGGTTTAACAAGAGAGCAAGTTGAAAGATTACCAAGGGTAATGGGCTTAAAGCCTTTGAGATAATCAACCAAGAGTCCTCATAATGGAAAACCAACCTAGTTACCGGAGATCCCAAGATCTAGGTTCAAAGGGCCAATCAATTATGTCTCGTGACTCGGTCAAAGACTTTGGAGAGTAATAATATACTCTAACCCATTCCTATATAAGACGGTGCATATCCGCCAGACCCGGGATAAGTCAAGCTTTTAATGATTTACTATATCTTGGAAAGTTATGTTATCCAAGTGGAGTATTGCGGGATACTCTTTATAGAAATCACCTATGTTAGTGCTTGCAGGGCATTTCTATGAGAATTTTAAAGGCAAATGTTTCAAAAGCACTATCTCGAAACCAAGAAGTGTTCAAGGCCAAAATGAACACAAACGTGAGAACCAACAAGATTCGAAGAAGGTACCGCGTGAAGATGATTGTCTAGGTTTATACAAACGGTGACAGTTCAAGGACATTAATTGAAGTCTACTGATCGCCTAATTAAAATCCGATCGCCTTTCACTAAGGCAAGTTCAAGGCCTCCCATGCTACTTGACTCGATGCGGTATCTTTTCATTTGTAAAAGAACGTAAATCCGATGTTTATGATAGAAGAAGCCAAATTTTCATTCATGTGGGGATTGTTAGAAAAATGATTTGCTCAAATCCATTTAAATATGAATGAGTAGTTTGTCTCCCCAAGTTACCCCAATTAAGATGAAATGGGTTTTTTTGAAACAAGACGCGTAATGTGAGAAAAACCTTTTCAAAATGATGCATTTGTTTGAAACAAATGCATTATGCCGAAAGGTGCGACCTTTTCGAAATGTGCACCGGTTTGAAACAAATAATCATGCCGAAAAGGTGCAACCTTTTCGAAATAGGCACCGGTTCAAACAAAGCTATATGTCGAAATGGTGTGTCCTTTTCTCAAACATGTGACTTTTCAAAGAGTTGCTTACTTTTTCCCAAGAGTCACCGTGTTGTTTTTTCACCACTCACCTATAAATAGTGGATGAATTTGGAGAGAAAAATACACTAGATCACACGAGTTCCGATCTTTCTCTTCTCCTCCTCGCTTCTTAGTCAAATACTATGTTGTGTTCACGAGTCTATAAATTGAAGTCTTGGCTTTCATGAAGGAAACTCCGTTCTATCTTGGGAGATAGTTTCCCATCAACCTTCAAGCACCGTGAGGGGGAAAATCTGTCTTAAGGACATAGTGAATCTTCACTAGGCTCGGATTTAATCATTGGTAAATTAAGTTCATTAGTTGAACTAAAAGGTTTGTTTGTTTGTTGAAATTAAATGTTTGTTCATATCAATTTGATTTTCTTGTTTACTTAACAATAAGTATATTTTTGGAATAAGTTTTCTACAAATATTAGAGTCTACTCTCACAAAAAAAAAAACTAGAGACCAGTGTTAGGTCATTCATAATTCCTAGTTCAGGCTTGCTAATATTACAGCGGATAGATTGATAATATTTATAATAATAATAATAACAATAACAAAATAATATATATATATATATATATATATATATATATATATATATATATATATATATATATATATATATATATATATATAAAAACAGTATTTTCACAAATTTATCTCTAAGAAATCACTATGAAATATTCAAGAATAATGTTACCTATTAGTCAGTGTTCAGCGTGTTGCCAACCAAAAAAAAAAAGTGTTCAGCGTGTCAGATCAAATATCTACATTCACTATATTCACATTCCAAATTCACACATTGAACACCACCATAGTAAAATTCAGACAAATCAATTAATTCAAGAAAGTAAGCAAATATTGAATGATGATTTGAACAGATTACCATAGACATTGGTATTGAAAGTGTGCTCTAATGAAGAAAGAGGGATTTCAGCCAAAGGAGCAACGCAATGAACACCAGCATTATTGACGACGATATCGATACAACCAAACTTATCAAGCACACTAGTTAAAACATTTCTAACACTTTCATCAGACTGAACATCCAGTTCATGAAGTGAAAATCTAGGATCACTTTCAAGGTCTTTCATTGAAGCCAGAGATCTAGTTGTTGCTACAACTAAACATTTCTTTGAAGCAAAAGCTTGTGCTAGGGAGTGACCAATACCTCCTCCTGAACAACCAGTTATCAAAACCACTGGTTCATCTGAAACATCCATTGCTCTGAACAATACCCAAGTTTCAAAATCTAATCTTTCTTTTGGTTTTTAGAAATTTTTGGGTTTTCCCCAAGATGGGTTGCTGTTAAAAAAAAGAGTGGCAGAATATTCAGTACGTTTGATTTTAGGAATCTAAGTGACGTGAAAGCCCAGGATATATAGTTTTTACCAAAAATGAGAATTTGGTGTTCACCCAGTTATGCAGTTGGGTACTAATAAAGATAGAATATACCATGTAGCATCAGTCCATTAAGATGTTTTAAATGCATTGAAGAATCATACAGTTACATAGTTACGTGTTTTTTTATGTTATTGTTTACAACGTTTGGAAAAATGATACTTACCATCCTTCATCCGCTATGCCACAATGGTACTGGCATTTCGTCATTGTGTCTTAGTGGTGTGTAAATGTAGTGATTGTGTCATATGGTGCAAATGGATGGAGACGAAGGTGGTTGTGAAGTGGTTCAGATTTTTAAGAGGCTTCGATCTAAAAAAGTTGAGAGGTACGTGTGAAGCCTGATTAATAAGTCAATTAAAGCAACAACTCAATTCAAACTGAATGAGTGACCACAGGCAAATTAAGCTTGTCAACAAAGGAGACTCTTTGTAAATGTAAATCACAAAAAGCATAGAGACAATAAGCTTGTAGATTCAAAATAGTTTGTGTTGTGAATAACTAAGTGCGGAAACAACGTTATCCACTACAAATAGATTAACCGTTACAAAGGATTGATCCTTCTCTGCACAAGACTTCAACACTCTCCAAGTACTATCCCAACACTTCTCAATGTCAATTAAACAAGCATATAAAATAAAACAATTAATGTAAAAGAGAACACACCACAAGACAATGATATATCGTGGTTCGGTAATTTGCCTACGTCCACACTGCGAGTTACAAGCTTTACTAGATGTCCAGAGTAACATATTACAAGAGCTCTCAATTCACTCACAAAGAATGAACACACAACTCACTAAGAATTTCTCTCTTACAATCTCTCTTTCTTGGTTTTGGTTAGGTTAAGTTTTTACAGAAAAAAACTTATATTTATACTATTTCCGAAAACAGTCGAAGTCATGCTGAAATACGGTGGGGCGCGGGGGTGCCCTTGGCCAGGCAAAGTCGAAGGCGCAAGCGCTAACAACCCGTTAAGTTAAGCCAAAGAGAGGAGGGCCTCTTTGTCCAGCATACCTAGAGCGCGGGTGCGCCTTTCGTGAGAGAAGAAAAAACTCCTTTTTTCTCTACATTCTCCATCTCGGTGAGGTTTTAACACATAAAACCGAGCCGAACACATCCAACAAGAAGTACTAGTCCCATAACTCATAAATCGGTCAGCGGGCATGCCCACAAAGGGCTCTTTCAAACATGTAGGATTTGGAGCAAGTCCAAACAATGTTGGAACTTAACTCCGGTGACAACCTTTGTCAGCATATCAGCAGGATTGTCATGGGTGTCTACTTTCTCAAGTGCTACATCATCATCCTCAATGACATCCCGTCCAAAGTGATAACGGACATCAATATGTTTGGTCCGAGCATGATGAACCTGGTTTTTCGCCAAATGAATAGCACTCTGATTATCACAGTACAAAGCAACACTATTTTGCTCAATACCCATATCATCCAGAAGACCTCGAAGCCATAGTGCCTCTTTTTCACATCGCCCATCGCCATATACTCTGCCTCGATTAGTAGATAGAGCAATCAGAAACGTAGCATAGACCTCCAACTAACCGGTGCACTATGCATCATAAACACATAACCGGTGAGTCGATCATCGCCTATCTAGATCACCGCATAATCTGAATTCACATACCCACGACATAACAAAGTGCCTCCACCATAAACTAATCCCACATCCAAGGTAACTTTCAAATTACCTCAATACCCATTTCACCGCTTCCCAATGCTACTTCCCGTGATTTGCCATATACACAAGCAACACTAACTACTTGTGAAATGTCCGGCGCAGTGCACACCATAACATACATCAAACTGCCCCACATTTGCGTGACTTGCATAAGGAACATGAGCCATATGCTTTTGTTCCCCAATCAAACTAGGAGAGAACTTAGGCGAAAGCCTAAAATGCCTAGCCAAAGGAGTAGAAACCGACTTTGCATTCTCCATACCAAAATGAGAAATTACTTTCTGAAGGTATTTCTTCTGAGATACAACTATCCGTCGCTTCTTCCTATCTCTGTCAATCTCCATGCCCAATATCTTCTTGGCTCCACCTAAGTCTTTCATCTCAAATTCAGAGCTAAGTTGAGATTTCAATTTGTCTATCTCCACCATGCTTTTGGAAGCAATAAGCATGTCATCCACATAAAGCAGGAGATAGATGAAGTCATTACCACGAAGCATACGAAAGTAAACACAACAGTCATACTTATTTCAGGTGTACTCATGTTGCATCATGAACGTGTCAAAGCGCTTGTACCATTGCCTTGGCGATTGCTTTAAACCATACAATGACCGATTCAACTTGCACACATGATCTTCTTTCTTAGCAACAACAAAACCCTCAGGTTGTCTCATATAGATCTCTTTCTCTAAGTCCCCATGCAAGAAAGCAGTTTTAACATCAAGTTGCTCTAACTCCAAGTCGAAGTGAGCAACTAAACTCAATAACACGTGAATGGAAGTATGTTTGACCACCTGGGAAAATACCTCATTGTAGTCGACTCCTTCCTTCTATGTTTGCTACCACTCTTATCTTGTACCCAGTACTGTCAGACTCAGGAAGGACCTCTTTCTTTCTGAACACCTATTTACTGTCGATAGTCTTTTTGCCCTTTGGCAATAAAATTAGGTCCCATGTGTGATTTTTATCAAGAGATTCCATCTCTTCTTACATAATAACCAACCAATATCTGTAATGAGCATCTCTAACAGCTTCCTTGAAGCTATCTGGCTCATCATCTTCAATATTCAGTGCATATGCCACTAAATCTACCTGACCATAATGTTTCACCGGCTTATCATGCCCATACTTGTGCACTTCTTTAACTTGTCTCTTTGGCCTAGGGTTAGCCATTACGAGTTGCGGATGCTCATGCTCTTCTTCATGTTGTTGCGTGGTTCCATGATTTGGTACCTCATCATGTACCAACCAGTCATCTGTTGCATCAGACAACTCAAGCTCAATAGCTTGAACTTCTATAGACTCACCATTCTGCCCAGCTTTTTCCGGCTTACTTAAAGATAACACGGAAGTCTCACCAAAGATAACATCTCTGCTGACCAGGAACTTGTGGTCTTCTAGAGACCACAATCGTATCTCTTTACCCCATTTATGGGCCTAAGAATATGGCCTTCTTAGCTCTGGGATCTAGCTTGTTTTCCCTCACATGGTAGTAAGCAGTCGATCCAAACACTTGCAAAATACTATAATCAGCTGGGTTACCTGACCACACCTCATAAGGCGTCTTGCAATCTATAGCTGGAATTGGTGACCTATTGTACAGGTAACGCCATGGACACTGCATCTACCCAATACTTTTTGCCTAGACTGGCATTAGACAACAAACATCTCGCTCTTTCAAGCAAGGTTCTATTCATCCGCTTTGTCATTCCATTCTACTGAGGCTTGCCCCTGATTGTCTAGTGTCTGACAATTCCCTGTTGCGCACAAAACTCTTAGAAAGGCCCATAAGTATACTCAGTACCATTGTCAGACCGTAGAGTCTTCACTTTCCTATCTGTGCGATTCTCAACCCTTGCCTTCTACTTTTTAAATATCTCAAACACTTCATCTTTCATTTTCATCATATACACCCACACATAGCGAGTATGATCATCAATAAATGAGACATAATAACGGTTACCTTCTTTTGAAGCCACTCTGGAGGGTCCCCAAACATTCGTATGCACATAATCAAGGATGCATGTTGTCGTGTGCTTGCTTGAACTGAAATTGACTCTGCACTGCTTCCCATAGACGCAATGCTCACAGAACCCCATACTTGGCTTCTTCAAGTCCTTCAAGAACCTTCACTTGCACAACTCAGACAAACCCTTTTCACTCATATACCCTAGTCGCAGATGCCACATCTTAGTACACTCAGAATCATCACTACATGCAACCATCGCTACATCGCCTATCACCGCATTACTACCCATCAAAGTATACAAGGTTCTATGTCTTTGACCCTTCATAACAATTAAAGAGCCATTAACAATCTTTAGGACTCCACTTTCCCCCACAAACTTGTGGCTTTTGAAATCCAAGGTACCAAGAGAAATAAGGTTTTTCTTTAGCTCAGGAACATGCCTCACATCGGTTTAAGTCCTCACTACACCATCATGCATCTTGACCCGTATAGTTCCAATTCCTACCATCTTACAAGCAACGTCATTACCCATCAAAATGGAGCCACCATCAATGCTCTCATAAGAAGTAAACCACTTTCTATTTGGGCACATATGGTAGGAACACCCAGTATCAAGAATCCACTTTTCGGCCATATAGTCTTATGTGGACACACAGAGACTCACATCGTCCCTTTTAGAGCCGGAAGCAGAACTTGCCTCAACTTTATCCTTACCTTTCTTCTTACCATCTTTATTGTTATCTTTATTCGGGTGAGGACAATTACTTATGTAATGTCCATTTTCATCGCAATTGTAGCACTTCACATGTTTTAACGACTTTTTTGACTTGGACCTAGACCTCTCATTGCTTGTATAGGCCTTTTCATACGACCTTCCTCTTGCCACTAGCCCCTGACCTGCATCAATGTTATTCTCAACTTGTGTCTTCTTCATCAACTCATAACAAAAAATCACACTTTGAACATCGTCAAGATCAACATCTTCTCTATTCATAAAAGTAGTCATTAGATGCTTATAGCTCTCGGGCAAAGAGAATATTAAACATGCCGCTTGATCCTCATCCTCCATATGCATACCAACATTCAAATAATCCGCTAGGCGTCGTGAAACTCACAAACGTGCTCTTGCATTGTTGAACCATCCACTATCATGTACCGATAAAGACGATTCTTAAGGTACATTTTGTTCATCGTGCTCTTGGTCATATATATAGTTTCTAGCTTGAGCCAAATATCGGCAGCGGTATTTTCTCCCATCACACTATACATGGCCTCATTAGCAAGACACAACCGGATTGATGAACAAGCCTATAGATCGAACTCTTCCCAATCATCATCACTCATACTCGCCGCCTTTGCTTTAATCCCCTTTAAAGCCTTGTACAAACCTTGTTGGATGAGGATGTCCCTTACTTGGACTCTCCAAATCCCAAAGTTATTCTTCCCATTAAACTTCTCTACTTCAAATCACACGTAATAACCCAAAAAAGAATTTCACTTCGGAATTTTATCGAACACCTTGTCTATACAAATTTCGAGCACTATGGTTCTTTACCAAAACTTAAAATCCTAGGTTGTATACCTCACTCTGATACCAATTGTTGTGAATAACTAAATGTGGAAACAACGTTATCCACTACAAATAGATTAACTGTACACAAGGATTGATCCTTCTCTCTAGACAAGACTTCAACACTCTCCAAGTACTATCCCAACACTTCTCAATGTCAATTAAACAAGCATATAAAGTAAAACAATTAATGTAAAAGAGAACACACTACAAGACAAGGATATATCGTGGTTCGACAATTTTTGCCTCGTCCCACACTCATGAGTTCCAAGCTTTACTAGATGTCTAGAGTAACATATTACAAGAGCTCTCAATTCACTCACAAAGAATGAACACACAACTCACTAAGAATTTCTCTCTTACAATCTCTCTCTTTCTTGGTTTTGGTTGGGTTAAGTTTTTACAGAAAAAACTTATACTTATATTGTTTCCGAAAATAGTCAAAGTCATGCTGAAATATGGTGGGGGAGCTTCTTGGCGAAGTAAAAGTCAAGCTTCGCCTAACAACCTTTGTTAGTTTGCCAAAGAGAGAGGAGCCTTTTCGTGAGAGAAGAAAAAACTCCTTTTTTCTCTATAGTTTGCAACTATTGCAAAGGGGAATCAGAGGTCTATAAATGAGTGCTTTGATTCATTCTTTCATACGCAATTCAGAGAGAAAGAATCAGTAGTCTCGAGTGATTTTGTGTTTTGGTTTCATTAAGGAAACCAAAACTTAGAGAGTAAGAGATAGAGAGCTTTGTAAGGGTTTATCATCTTTAATAAGAGAAACAGGTGTGCTCTTGAGGACGTAGGCAAATTGCCGAACCTCGTAAATTTTTCTTGTTGTCATAATTTTGTCGCATTCATTTAAATTCTCTTGTAACGTTCTTGTTATATTGCTTCCAAGATCCTATTTATTTTCGGGGTTGTTCCATTTACACCCTAACAAAAGTATACTTTGCTCGTATTTTCACTGTCGACATAATAACATGCAATGAAATGACAATCGTGACAATGTAACAATTCAATTCCATGTTCTTGTGAAATTATTTTGTAGGTAATTAATAAACAAATATTTAGAAACTTCAAAGCTTAGTTGGAACCAGACCCATGAGGCATTAACGTTTCATTGCCTTGTTAAGGATGAAACCTACAGACACGACTCAGATCACTTCGACTAATGAACCAAGAATATAATACAGAGGTAAGGTTCATTTTCCAAAAGTTAGGATCCTCGCACATATATAAAATAGGTGGAAGTAGCGTGTCTTAACTCTTAAACAAAGAATTTGGGATTGAAAGAGAAAAGGCGCAAGAAAGAGATTAATATGTACCAAGTACTTTTTGAGCCAGAATACAGAGATAAAGGATTTGGAAAACTTAAACTGTCAGTCATCAGAGTTGCTTTAAAAGCAGAGTACGCCAACGATCTGGGAGCCAAATCGCTACAAGTTCCAGTAGCCGCTATGTGAGGAACCACAGCCTAGATTAACGGACCTATAAACAAAATAACAAATAAAGTATGATCGAGGAGCTTCACTCCATTAGCCACAGTTTATAAAACTATGATGACATCGCGTTGATTAAGAGCTTTATATTGCATCACAGAGGATTGTTTCAGAGACTTCAATATTCCCAACATATAAGCGGTTTGAATAGATGGCATAACTTGACTTAGGGGTGTTTGTTTTTTGGTTTTTGTAAGTGCTTACTACTTAAGAAAATATGTATCAATGACCAATGCTTCATAGTTTAAACTTTGACAAGATTGAGCCACCTTCAAGTCTCCAATAGTCGACAAATTCGCATTGACATATATTTTCAGCCCTGCATCCAGCTCGAACATCAGCGCCCATATCTCGGCCACAAAAATCAAAACAGGCTCCATGTTGTCATGTTGACAATTTCGCATGTATAGCTGATGGATCGGGCAATCTTCTGGCTCTCCTTTGCACATGTAAAATGCCAAATGTAAATTTCATCTTACTGCCAAAATCAAAGTATGTCTCAGTTCATCATACCATGTAAAACATAATAATTGCCAAGTAAAGTTTTTATTAGGTGCGAAGTTCCAGATCATGGTACCACATCATGATCATAAGCTCCTTCTATAAGATTCTTGTAAGTTGAAAATGGAATACTATGTATAAGGTATTCACCCTAACGCGAACTTGAGCTGTAATGTGTATATGACAACAAGGAAGACCAGGTTTGGACACTCGATCAGTTGTTGTACTGTAGGAAGTTCATAGTTTCATGGAGATTTGTGTGCTTAATTAACCAGACAGGATTTAGAAGGTATACTTTTAGCAACCAAGGCTCTTAACTAGGTGAAGTTCATTAGTATAGATTTGATTAAGTGCATTACTAAAAGAGAAACAGAATGTAGACTTTGGCAATACTTATGTCATTCTGGATCCTTGAGCATCATTAAAGGAATTTGAAGACCACTTGATCTATTTTATTTCTCATTCCAAGTTTCTAAGCTTGAGTTGAAATTGTTTTTTCACTAATCAACAATTTCAACTCAATGCTCAGAAACATGGGATGATGAAATATTGTGAAGAAATTAACTTTGAGTTGAAATATTGTGAAGAAAATAAGGAAATGGCGGTATGCATATTTTTATTGAGGTGTTCATTGTGATGGAGAGTAGGTCAATTCCTTGAAAATGGAGAAGAACCGAGGGCAAAACAGTGGCTTGGACATTTTGAGGAAATGAAGAGAAGAAGGCTATAGCAGGAAGAAGGCGTGCCTAGCTACCAAAACAACAAATGAGATACAGGTGCATTTTATTGTAGTTTGTCTTGCCAAGATGACATGCTTTTAATCGTTAGATTTTGGAGTTGGAGTATCGTTTGTTTGTCCACGCAAGTGGAATTTGAAAGATAGATTCAATGCAAATATCGAAACGAACAGTTAGGTGATCATCCATTTTTTACTAAAAATATACATATATAGCAACAATGAAATACACATAAAGGATTGTCGTCTTATGTTTATTCAAGAATCAGACTGTGATTAGTGAACCAATTTTGATTCCCTTCTCTCTTCTATGATAAAATGATACAAGATATGTTGTGTGCGAATAAAGAAAACAATGAAAAGATAAGGACAACAGTAACAGGTAACAACCAAAGCACGGATTAGGCTGTCCTTAAGGAAATATTTCGCTCCTTCCAGTGGTGCTGAAAGACAGCAGTGGCGGCTTCCTTACAGGATTCAATGGTTTAGAGCAGCCTGACTTTGCACTAGAACAAACTACTCTCTAGAACAGCATATAACTCTTTCTGGCGGTTAAAGGAAGAAGAGAAGGAGAATAGGCTTTGGGATGCGAGTTCTATTTCTCTGAAGGGTTTCACGAGTTCTGTAGAAGTGAATGATCTCTATGGATGCACAATCCTCTTTAAATAGAGACTAGGTCGGTCACAGATATGAGAAGGACTCATACTGTTACTCTAAGTCGGTTTCCAAAAAGAGATAAGGAAGAGAAACCAACTTGAAGTAGAACACCCACCGTTTAGGCAATTGGTCAAACCACTACCCACTATACAGGAAGCCCAAGCCGAAGCCCGAACCCGACACAACTCGGCTTGGTTTGGGCGCGCGCGTGTGTGGCCTTGGGTGAAATCTCCCTCCTAACACAAAAGCATTTGTACCCTAAGGGCACACCCTTATGGTAGAGGAATTCCTCATATACCTCACTTGCTAGTGGTGGATAACCAATGTAGGACTATCTTCTTTGCACTAAAGTGGAGAGAACACTCTTTGTTCATCTCCTCCACTTTGCACACACACACACACTAGTATTTAGAAATATACAAGAGATTCCAGCAATCCCCCACTATTTCAAAATACTAATAGTCCCCCACTATTTTGGAATAGGATATTACAAAAGAAATGGGTTAACAAAAAGCTAGAGAGAATCGAAAAAACAATGCATAAGATACTGGTGCTTTACGGGCTTGAACCAGTCATAGGGTAACATGTCTTATAATACGTGAAAGTGGTGGATTATACGTGAAAGTGGTGGATTATAAGTGAAAGTCATAGGGTAACTAGTCATAGGGTAACATGCACCCACACTGTTTTTTCATTATATGTCAGTTCTGCGGTGTTGCACGTTTTGGCCCCTGCGTTGCCTGTGTTTCCTGAATGCTCTAGAGTACTTGCCCGAATACTCATAAGAACCGACCCAGTTCTACATTCACGTAGGTGGATATCCATCAAGTGTACATTGCAGTTAAAATACACTATCTCATTATAAAATAGACTATGGATTCCAATAAGAGTAAAATAACTCATCCTAACTCATTGCAATTCAAGTCATACAAAGTATACAAAAAATGCTATCTCGTCATAGGGTGGGATGTCTAAAAAAAGAGACGATAGCATACCAGAGCGACTAGGTGACTTGTTTTTCCCTTTGAACCTACTTCATGGGATCTCCAATCACATAGGTGGGGTTGCCGTCAGTGTCGCCCTCTATCTTAGGCAAAAGTCTCATCCCCCTCGACGTTTCAACCATTTGCCTCCTGTTAAGCGGTTTGGTAAGAGGATCGGCCAAATTTAACTCTGACCTCACATAATCTAGAGCCATAACTCCATATTCCAGCAGCTGCTTTATAGACTGTAGTCTCAGACGAATATGTCTGCTTTTCCCATTATACAATTTGCTCTTTGCCTTGGCTATTGCGGCCTGACAGTTACAATGCATAGGTACAGCTAGAGGCAGTTTTGTACCAATAGGAAGATTTGCCAAGAGGTTTCTAAGCCACTCAGCCTCTGCACTTGCTTTATCTAAAGCAATAAGCTCGGACTCCATGGTTGAATGAGCTATCAAGGTCTGCTTAAAAGATTTCCAAGTGACTGCACCTCTACATAGGGTAAAAATATAACCACTAGTGGACTTGATATCATGAGAATTAGATATCCAGTTTGCATCATAATAACCCTCTATCACAGGTGGAGTTTGTTTAAAATGTATGCCGTAATTCATTATTCCTCTCAAGTACTTGGCTAGTCTCTCTAACACACTCCAATGTTCTGTGCTAGGACAATGAGTGTATCTGCTTAACCTGCTAATTGCATAAGCAATGTCAGGTCTAGTGCAATTCATCAAGTACATGAGACTACCAATAATTTGGGCACATTTAGACTGAAGGACACTATGTTGATTATTTTTCTAAAGTTCACTAGTTACCTCATAAGGTGTCGACACAGGCTTACTATCATAATAGTTAAACTTCTTCAAAAACTTCTCAACATAATTGTAAGGGGGATTTCCCATCACTGAATAGATGACACGTGTATGAGAAATAACCTAAAACTATTGATGTCGAATGAGACAAGGACCACGGATCGGTTCTATGAATAAATGAACTTCGTGCTTCGCGAAAGTGTTTAATGGACATGTGCGAACGTGCGTGGACGGATCGCCATTAGAGTACGCAATTCTCCAGTCGTTAGGAACCCGACATAGACAGCGGTTCAACAGAGGGAAACCCGATGAGGGGCGATCTTTGATGATAAGGAAGGAATCACAATGGCATATCTTGGAGAGTTACCTTTTAGATATAACTTTCCCATAAACAATGAGACATTATGATCGCGTAAGGAAACTTACCTCTCACAAGATATGGTCTAGATTCAGACTTCCATATAGAGGGAATTCCTAATAGGAAGATGAGTCCAAAGATGGAAGGTAACTCACAAGCGGTAGAGATAGCCCTAAACCTAGGACTCTCAAAGCTCTCCCTATATAAATCAGAGGGATTTTGCTCTTAGGAACTACGCAAAATTGGGTTTGATTCTCCATAATAAAGAAGAAGATACATAGGCAGTCATCAGACGGTTCAACCCTGAACTCACAATCATCTCATCCCTTCTCCATCTATCAAAATAGCTCAAAGATCACAAGGCACAAAGGAAGATCAGGGATAACTTGAAAAATCTCCTACATCTAGTGGCACCGTTTGTGGGGATGAAAAGAGGTAAATATTCATTTCAAACGATTAATTTAGCCAAAAAACTCTTACTGTTGTGATGGCAGGAGCAAGGAAAACAAAAGGAGGTGTGCTACCACACGCAGTGTTGCAGTGAGAGAAGAAGAGCACGAGACACCTGAAGAGGGGGTTAACACCAGTCACCATGACGTGAATAACCCCCTCCAAAGGCCAATGACCAGCACTGATTAACCAGCGGCTCCGGTGCAGTCTCCAGAAATAATGCTCAAGAAGAGCGTCAAGATGGTGAGAATGCTGTCCTCACCAACCCAGAGTCTGTTCAGGCAAGCCAAGCACTACATGCTCTGGAACATCAAAGGAGTAATCTTGAATGAGAAGTACAGATGCTGAGGCATTTGTATCAATCTAACATAGGGAAGGAGCTCGTTATCGATCTCGATGATGACGACCTTCCAGAAGGTGGTCGTACAAAAAACCCAAGGCGTAGGGGTCCAGCTCGACGCAAGACATCTGAGTTAGAATATATCAACTCAGATGAGGACTCGGACACAGCATCCGAACCAGAGTCAACTGACCAAGATCGTGGCATCGACCCTCGACACAGGAAAAAAGCCCAGACCAAAAAGCATTCTACCAAAGAAACTACATGGGAAATTGAGAAGAATGACCAGATCCGTCAGATGCATCGGATGACGGGCAAAGGGAGAAAAATGCAAGACTCCCTTATTCAATTCGCTATAAAGGGGGCCGGCAGATCCCCTTTCGCTTCAAGGGTGATGAGGAAATTTTATCCCCGTGGCTACAGACAACCGAAATTTAGTGTCTTTAGTGGCAAGTCAGATTTGGTAGATCACGTATTCAGGTATTGTGCTACTATGGGGCAATATGAGAGATATAACCATGTAATGTGCCAGGAGTTCAAAGCCTCCCTGTCTGGATCTACGCTCCAATGGTACCACAGATTACCTGAGCGTCAGATCAGGTCCTCAGAAGAAATGTTCAGGACCTTTATAGACAGGTACTCATGCAACAAGCATCAACCTAAAATGATCGATGCATTGTTCAACATCAAGAAAAAAGATGGAGAGGCATTGAGATCCAACATGCAGCAGTTCATGGAAATTTCAATCCAGATAGAGTCTTGTGATAAACAAACTGCTATAATAGCTTTCAAACAAGGGTTGGATGAAAACAACGCCTTATTCGGATCTCTCTCCCGAAAACCACCCCATGATTTAGAGGAACTCCTTGATAGGGTTGAATCTCATGCGGGGTGGGAAGAAGATGTCCTGAACAGACGTCAAAAAGCGAAAATGACTAGTCGGATAGTTCCTGGAGTTCCTTAAGAAGGGAATGGAAACTCTTCCCCTAAAAAATTAAAGAGAGACTGTAATCGTGGTCGCCAAAGGGCCGAATCCCCATCAAAGGGATGAATGCCTAGAGGGCAATACCAAAATATAGCCAGTAGTATATATGGAAAACCATAGAAGAAGCCACGTGTGGAAGGAGCTAAAAAGCTCTTCCCCTAATGGACAGAAACTTCGCCCCTTTGAACAAAATGCCAGATGAGGTTCTGGACTCGATAAGAAATTAGAGTTACCTCAAATGGCCAGCCCCGCTGAAGCCAGGTTCCCTGGGCACCATAGACCAAAGGACATACTGCAAGTTCCATAAAAGTAAGGGTCACAGCACCAAAGCCTGTAGGACCCTGAAACATGAACTGCAGGATATGATTGAAAGAAGGTATTTAAAGCAGTTTGTGGCACATGAACAAGCAAATGCAGTACAGACTGAGGAGATCAGCACGTCAGTTCAGGATCCCCTAGGTACTGGACCGCTCAATGGCCGACTCCAGATAAATATGATTTCCGATAAAGCGAGTAAACGAAGTGGACAGGTCACTGAAAAGGCTGCGCGATATCAAATGCGCATCGCCAAGCAGATGAGGATCATGAACAGCGAGCTGATTGCAGGAGCTCAGAGTAACGTGGAGCCCCAGAAAGATCCACTCATTCTTTTTACTGAGGCTGACTGCCGTGGTATTCAAAGTCCACATGAGGATGCGCTAGTTCTCACACTCCCCTTTGGAGACTATGATTTGCATCGCATATTGGTGGATCCAGGCAGTTCAGCAGATGTGCTCTACTATGATGCATTCAAAAAGTTGCAGATCCCAGATGCTGAGATGGTCCCCACTAACTCTAACCTATATGGATTCAGTAGAGATAAAGCTCTCACAGTTGGGGAGATCCAGTTACATGTAGCCACTGGTCCGGTAACTCTTATCATAAATTTTGTTGTAGTAAAAGCTAACACACCATATCATATGATTTTAGGTAGGAACTGGTTGCACAGACTCCTAGCCATTCCCAGCATCTATCACTAATATCTGAAATTCCCACATCATGTGAAAATCGAGACAATCAGAGGAGATCAGGTGGCAGCCAAGACGTGTTATGCTTTGGCAACGAAGCAGTCCCCACTCCCTTTTGAACCCATGGAGGTGGGGTAGCCTGCCAAATAGCAATTACAGATGGATCCCCCTCTCCCAGACCTGGTCCCAAGGGAGAGGGAGGATCCCCCCTCACTGGAGCCATTGGAGGAAGTGGATATTGGGGGAAGCAGCTCTGATCCCCAAAAACCACTTTAATCGGTACCATGTTGAGTTCTGAAGAGCGTTTGGCTATGATATAGTTCCTCCGAGAGCACAAGGATGTGTTTGCTTGGTCGTTCAAAGAAATGCCAGGAATTGATCCCCATGTGGCATGCCACCGACTCAATGTCCATAGTGATGCAGTAGTAGTCAAGCAAAAACTGAGGAAAATAGGTGCTGATAGATCCAAGGCTATAAAGGTCAAAGTTGAAAAGCTGAAGACAGCTAAATTTGTTAGAGAAATCAATTTCCCCACCTGGATTTCTAATATTGTCCCAGTAAGAAAGAAGAATGGGTCATGAAGAATCTGTATCAACTTCATGGATCTAAACCGTTCATGTCCAAAGGACAGCTACTCTCTGCCACGAATTGACAAATTGGTAGATGTAACTGCTAGACATGAACTGTTGTCTTTCACAGACGGGTTGTTTGGTTACAATTTGATCCCATTGCATGAGGAAGACCACAAGCATGCCAGTTTCACAACCGAGGATGGCCTGTACTGCTATCAGGTCATGCCATTCGGACTGAAAAATACAGGGGATACATACCAGCGTTTGGTAAACAAGATGTTTCAAGGATTGATAGGTGCCATTGTAAAGGTATATGTAGAAGATCTTTTGATTAAAAGCCTAAGGTGAGGAGATCATCTAGCTTACCTGAAGCGGGCATTTGACATCCTCAGGGAATATCGCATGAAGCTTAACCCTGCAAAGTGTGCCTTCACTGTCTCATCAGGGAAGTTCTTGGGATATCTAGTAACCAAAAGAGGAATCGAGGCAAACCCAGATCAAATCCGGGCACTCCTAGATATGCCCTCACCTAAAAATATGAAAGAGGTTCAAAAAGTTACAGGCAGGTTAGCAGCTCTGAACAAGTTCATCTTCAAGAGCTCTGATAAGTGCAAACCTCTCTTTCAGTTACTATGAAAGAATACCTCATTTGCATGGACAGAAGAATGCCAGAAGGCGTTTGATCAACTCAAAACAAACCTGGGGGCACCACCAATCCTTTCCAAGCTAGTTGAGGGGGAAGTTTTGGGTCTTTATCTTTGTTCGTCTGACACTGGTATCAGTTCTGTACTAATACGCGTGGATGGAAAGAAGGTTGAAAAACCTATCTATTTCTTGAGCCGAACACTCCTTCCAGTAGAAACAAGGTACCCTAAACTCAAAAGAGTAGCTCTAGCCCTTGTTTTTGCAGTAGAGAAATTGTGACCATACTTCCAGTCCCACACTATCAGAGTATGATATTATCTATGTCCCCAGAATATCAGAGAAGGGTCAGGCACTAGCAGAATTCTAAAGAGATTTCCCAATGACCTATACGGGGTACGACTCAACCACCCCCAGTCCAGATGATCGCATCCTGCATGAATCTACAGAAGACTGGCTAGACCCCTGGGAGCCAAGCTCCGGGTGGCGGTTGTTTGTGGATGGATCTTCGAATGACAAAGGCGCAGGAATAGGAGCTGTGTTGGTTACTCCTGACAATATGCGATTGAAGAAATCCATCCGGTTAGGTTAGAATGCTTCCAACAATGAGGCAAAATATGAAGCCACTCTTGCTAGCCTCACAATGGTTCTGAACTTGGGCCTGACACACCTCACAGTTTTTAGTGACTCACAGCTAGTTGTGTTTAAAGTTGATGGTGGATACGAGGCCAGGGATGAACGAATGGTAAAATATCTGGAACTCGTAAGGAACCTTCAGAGCAAGTTTGAGAACATCCAGTTCTATCAGTTACCTCGGTCAGCCAATAGACACACAGATGCTTTGGCATATGTTGCCTCGATGTTGGGCAACACCGAGTCTTGTTCTATCCCTATCAAGTTCCAGGAAAAATCTAGCATTCAGGTCCCCATTACCACAGTTTGTGTTGTTTCACCCATTGCTCCGACTTGGATGGACCCATATAAGTCCTACCTCAAAGACGGAACACTCCCTGAGGATAGGAATATGGCAAGGCGTCTGCTTGCAAAGATACAAAGGTACACCCTCATTGGAGATGATCTATACAAGAAGTCTTTTCTGGGACCTCATCTTAGATGTCTCTCCCTAGATCTCGCTGAACAGGTTATACAAGAAGTTCATGAAGGAATCTGTGACAACCATACTGGGGGCAGAACTTTAGCTCTCAAGATCCTAAGGCAAGGATACTTTTGGCCCTACATGCAAAAAGATGCACAAATTTTTGCCCGCAAATGTGAAAAGTGTTAACGATTCGCTTCGCTTATCCATGCCCCAGCAATAGGACTGCACCCATTGGCCAGCCCATGGCCATTTGCACAGTGGGGAACTGATATTGTAGGACCTCTACCACCCACTCCTGGCAATGTCAGATTCTTGCTGGTCGCAACAGATTACTTCACTAAGTAAATAGAAGCAGTTCCTTTGGTTTTCATTCGAGAACATGATGTTAGAAAGTTCATTTGGAACAACATTATCTGTAGGTTTGGCATTCCCAAAGTTATCATTTCAGATAATGGGCAACAGTTTGCTGGAGGACTAATTGCTGAGCTATGTGAGGAGTTTCACATTACCCATCTGTTCTCAACTCCAAGGTATCCACAAGGTAACGGCCAGGCAGAAGCCTCTAACAGGGTCATCTTGGATAACTTAAAGCGTAAATTAGATGACACCAAAGGTTTATGGGTCAAAGAACTGCCTAAGGTCCTATGGGCATACCGAACTACACCCAAACGGTCAACTGGAGAGTCTCCATTTTCACTGACATATGGAACTGAAGCTGTCATACCTCCAAAACTGGTAGCTCCCACTCAGAAGTCCGATGTTGTACACACTCTGGACAACGAAGAGTTGTTGTGTAGAGAAATGGATCTCTTAGATGAAAAGCGAGAAGGTGCAGCACTTCACTTAGCTACTAACCAGTAGACTCTAAAGAGATCTTACGACAAGAGAGTCAGAGTTCGATCTTTCAAATCTGGCAATCTGGTTTTGTGAGAGATCCCAGAGCCCAACGGCAAACTTGGACCTAATTGGGAAGGACCATACATCATCGACAAGGTTAGTCGAACTGGTTTTTACTACATATGCACTGTTGAAGGTGACGTTCTGGTTAAACCATGGAATGCACAACACCTTCGCAAGTACTATCAATAAATTGTTATTTCATTCTTTGTTATGCATATTCTATCATCAATAAAGTTTTTCACCTTGCAATCGAATATATTCCTTGCACGTTCTTTATTATCCTCAATGGATTAAGCCTTTAGGGATTTATTTACTCACTATTTGTTCAAGAATATTATATGCCAATTTGCTTTGGAACTAGTGATACTGAGTATGAGGAAGTTGAACTGTCAGTTCCTTCCTCAGCCCCATGTAGCTGGAACTGTATGCCAGTTCTGTTAACCTCTAACCATCCTCGATGGGTTAAGCCTTTAGGGAATATGACCACACTAACTACTCAGTAAACTGTATGCCGGTTTGACTTGGAGCAAGAGATAGTGTTCTTGCGAGCATGAACTGTATGACAGTTCCGGGTGCTCTCAACACATCAAACGAAGGGGTTGCTAGGAAGATCTGGGTGGGATCCAGATCCTAGCACACCATCATTGGCCTGATACTTCAGCATGATGGTGTTGAGGAAGACTCCTCCACTGCTATTCTGGCGATACCCTTTTTATTCTAACAAAATAAAAAGGACCTATCATTATTAAACACAGTGTTGTGCTCAAGGCACCAAGTTATTTTCACTAAGGCATATGCCTCTTTGCGATCGAACTTTCAGTTACAGTTAACTTGAAATGACTCCCATGATATCCTTATCAGATTCTGGCTATGCCTCATCTTAATCTGTTTAGCCTGCTAGGGTCACCTAGTGTTGTTCCAAATAAACTTTGGGGGCAACAGAGGTAGAGCATGCACAGTAATATATGTAATAAAACATAAAATACTTTGAATGCCTACATAAAATAGAAGAGCTATAGAGCTCAGTAAATAGCATGCATAAAATAGAAGAGCTACAGAGCTCAATAAAGTAAATTGTATGTGAGCTATGACCCATAGAATAATTGTTTATGTGAATCATCAATTGAAAAGCTTATGAAGCAGGGTTAGAATCAAACTTTGGCTCACCATCAGTGCTTGCTACTGCACCATCAAGAATTCTTGTTTCACCATCAAGAACATACTGTGTGGTTGGATTAGCTGGAACGGTCGAAGGCTGAGCAGAACATTCACCTGAAGCTGGAACTGGCAAAAAGGAAGTTGAACTGGAGGCAGGTCATCATCGGTGTCCTCTTCAGAAGATGAGGAGGCATCATGCATAAGTTCAGCTTGAATAGCGGAGATGCTGGTGTCCAGATCAGGAAACAAGACAAAAGGGTTGGTTACCTGCCCTTGATCATCCAGCTAAGAAATATACCCAGTAGCCTCAATAGCCTCCTTGAACTTAATTTGTTTGGCCGCATCAAAAGACTCCTGAGAAATGTCCAGTACCCTCAAAGCAAAGCGAACGACATTTTCAGCTGATCTTTTCTTCACCTCCTGCACCACCTCGGAATAGAACTTGGAGGTCTCGACCATGAGGTCATCAACCTTCTTATCAGAACAAAGACGTTTCTCCTTCAGAGCTTTCTCATAGCCTGACATGATCTCATTTGCATGGGCAATAGCTTGACCAAGGGTCCTCATCTCATATTTCTACGGTGGAGTTCCCCTTGGACCTGATCATGTTTTGCTTGTAGGGTAGTGAAATGGGCACGTAGTTCCAAGAACTTCACTTTCCAAGTGGCAGCATTAGTAGCTCCTTTTTGGGCCTTCTCCAGAGAACTCTGAAGATTGGAGACAGTGTCTCTCATATGCTTGAAGCCAACATCAAATTTCTTCTCTTTTGCCAGAAGTTGGTCAACCTGGATTTGTAGCTTCGTAGCTCTCTTCTCAGCAGCCTCTTTTGCCCAGATCAGCTCACCGGTAGCCATGGCATCAAGGGATATATCGGAGGAAGCCGCAAAAATAGATTCTTTCATGGCCAAAAAGTTATTCACTAACTAGAGAAGAATGTAGGATGTGTAAGTAACACAATGAGAGAAACCAAACATTGAACAGAAAAGATAGTCATACCTTGGCAAGATGAACAACAGACCGGCAATAGGACAGGTCCAAGGTCCCAACTATGTCGGATTCAGCCTTGTCAATAGGAAGGCACGCAGCTTCCAAAACTCCAAGCGCAATGTCAACATCTTTAACAAAGTGTTTGTTGGTAACATGTTATTCATCAGTTCATCCCCAACGCCTCATCTCCACTATCATCTCCTTTTCAGGTGAATCTGGAGATCGAGGCGAGAAAGAGATGTCATCAATCTCCCTCCTCCTATCACCAAATCGAGGAGGAGGGAGGGCAATAGTCACAGCAGCTGTTTCAGCAATACCCTTTCCCTTGCGATTATCAGGAGCAGAAGGGTTAACAGTTATAGGGACATTATCACCAGTTTGACCAGAACCTGTAGGAGGATCTAGAACTGGAAGGGGTACAACTATATTCTCACAAGACTTAACAGGTGGGGGGATAGTAGCAGGAACCTTAAAAAGTGTTTCTTCATTCACAGAGAGAGGGCAAAATTTCATCTTCTTACCTGACAAAGCAACATCAGAAGTAGAAGTAGGAGCAGCTCTCTTCATTTTATGACGGTTAGACGCACGCACTTCCCTTTTAAAATTACTAGGAGCCAGTAGTTCATGAGGCAGTTCGGGGCCCTTCCCACCAGTGATCACACAATCATCACTGACAGCAGGCTCCTGAATTGGGACCAATGCTACAGTATCACCAGAGGCGGCCACAGGACTCTTCTCCTTGCGATTTCCTCCTCTTCTAGTATTTAAAGAGGACTCATCCTGAACTGGAGGAGGAAGAAGTCCATCATCCTGATCTACAGGAGGAGAAAGTATTATGCGCCCAGAATTCACAGTATTTACCCCAAAAGGGGAAAAGACAGGGGCAAGTTGTAGCAGTTCTTCAGCAGACATGTTGAGATATTCGAAAAGAAAGGTGGGATCAAGAACTATCACCCAAGGCATCCTCTGTTCCTTGGGGATTTTCTTGATGAAGTCCACCATAGTAGCATCAGTTGCAGTCAATTGATTCCAGGGGGAAGAGTCATCTAAGAAAAAGAAAATAACAAAGAAACTAAGTTGAAAGGCTTTCAGTGTGATTACAAAGTTCCTGAGTGAGTAGACTTACTGGTTGGAGCATGAGTATGTTTTCTGGGAATAGGAATTCCCCTTGGCTCACCATCAGCATCAGAAGGACGAATGTCCCATGCATCACCCAACACACGAAGGTGGTGATCAGCCCAGCCTTTGTCACTCTGCTTCCCTTAAAAAAACGATCGGAGAGTTCTTGTCTCTAGTCATGAGATAGTAGTAGGATTGGTCTCGAATACGCTGGACCTCATAAAAATAATCAAACACCCAACGATTCAGAGCGAATCTGTGTCTCTTGGCAAGAAGGGCAAAATACATGACAATTATGTAGAACAGAGGTGATGCCTGTCCAAGAGCAATATTGAAGTGGATCAGACACTCTCTCAACAATGGGTGGAGAGGAAGAGTGAGTCCTACCCTGAGTTGACCAATGGTGATGAGCGCCACCTCCTTGTAAGCCAACTCATCTGATAACCTCCCCATTCCAGTCTGATGTTGTCAGGGATGTGAAACTTCTCGCGGATCTGTTCCAGAGAGGAAAGATCTCTAAAGTTTACAAGGGACCAGTTGGGATTCATGATCGGAAAAGTGAAAAAGTTTCAAGTTTTGGTTAAACCCTAGCGAGAGATCAAAAGGTTTGGTAAGGCAAAAAAGTAGCAGAAGAGATAATGAGAATTCTCTCACTGGATCCTTTATATACGGCTAAGATGAACGGTTAGGATGCGCCCAAGTGGTGCGTCTTTTCTGGATGGAACTGCCATCATTACCTTTTTCGGAAAACGGCGTGTCTGTTCGAGCGAAATTCGAGCTGTCTTTTCAGAGCCTTAATTAGTTGATTACGTAAGCAGTTTCCGCAACTGTTTAAAGATTCTCACACCAAAAGCAGTATCGCTTCAAGCGCCAACGTGTTAGATGGTACGAGAGGGGGCATCTGTAAGGGGACTTGATATCATGAGAATTAGATATCCAGTTTACATCACAATAACACTCTATCACAGGTGGAGTTTGTTTAAAATGTATGTCGTAATTCATTGTTCCTCTCAAGTACTTGGCTGGTCTCTCTAACGCACTCCAATGTTCCGTGCTAGGACAATGAGTGTATCTGCTTAACCTGCTATCTGCATAAACAATGTCAGGTCTAGTAAAATTCATCAAGTACATGAGACTCCCAATAATTTGGGGATATTTAGACTGAAGGACACTATGTTGATTATTTTTCTGAAGTTCACTAGTTGCCTCATAAGGTGTCGACACAGGCTTACTATCATAATAGTTAAACTTCTTCAAAAACTTATCAACATAATTGTAAGGGGGATTTCCCATCACTGAACAGATGACACGTGTATGGGAAATAACCTAAGACTATTGATGTCCAAAATGAGACAAGGACCATCAGATCAGTTCTATGAATAAATGAACTCGTGCTTCGCACGAGTGTTTAGTGGACATGTGCCAGGCACGTGACGGATCGCCACTGAGTACAGCAGTTCTCTAAGTCGTTAGGAACTAACATAGACAGTTCCTGAACAGAGAGAAACTGATGAGGGCGATCTTTGATGATAAGGAAGGAATCACAATGGCATATCTTGGAGAGTTACCTTTTAGATATAACTTTCCCATAAACAATGGGACATTATGATCAGCAAGGAACACAAGTTATGGTCTAGATTCAGACTTCCATGTAGAGGGAATTCCTAATCGGAAGATAGAGTCTAAAGATGGAAGATAACTCACAAGCGATGGAGATAACCCTAAACCTAGGACTCTCAAAGCTCTTCCTATATAAGTCAGAGGGATTTCGCTCTTAGGAACTACGCAAAATAGGGTTTGATTCTCCATAATAAAGAAGGAGATACGTAGGCAGTTGTCAGACGGTTCAACCCTGAACACACAATCATCTCATCCCTTCTCCATCTATCCAAATAGCTCAAAGATCACAAGGCACAGAGGAAGATCAGGGATAACTCGAAAAATCCCCTACAATAATACTCTTGTGAAAGCGTATAGCCATCACTATTTCTGATGATTTTGATTCCAAAAATCACATCGGCTTCTCCCAAATCTTTCATTTCAAATTGGGAGGATAAGAACATCTTGGTGTTTCTCACAACATCAAAGCTAGGACTCATAATTAACATGTCATCCACATATAGACAGATAATCACATATGTATTCACATAAAAAGATTTAAAGCAAATACATTTATCAGCATCATTTATTTGATATCCATTAGACATCATGACACTGTCAAACTTTTCATGCTATTGTTTTGGCGCTTGTTTCAACCTATATAAAGACTTAACTAATTTGCATACATTTTATTCATTCCCTGGTACTATAGTACCCTTAGGATGCATCATATATATTTCTTCATCAAGATCACCATTCAAAAATGCAGTTTTGACATCCATTTAATGAATAAATAAATTATGAATAGCAGCTAGAGCCATTAGAACTCTTATAGAAGAAATCCTAGTTATTGGAGCATAGTATCAAAATAGTCAATGCCTTTTTTCTTGGAGAATCCCTTGACTACTAGTCTAACCTTTTATTTATCAATGGAACCATCTAGTTTCAGATTTCTTTTGAAGATCCACTTATAACGTATAGGTTTTGCCCCAGGAGGTAGATCAACTATCTCCCATGTGTGATTAGATATAATCGAATCTAGTTCTGAGTTAATAGCACCTTTCCAGAAAGGTGCATCTCTAGAGCTGATTGCCTCATTATACGTCACAAGATCATCATCAATAAGAAATATGTAAAAGTTATCTCCAAAATTGGTGGATTTTCTATCTCTTTTACTCTTCCAAATTTCTTGTTAAAAAATTTCAGGATCTGTTGATTGTTGCTCACTAGGAGCAACCAACCTCTCAATGCCAATTTTCAAAGGAAACATATTCTCAAAGAAATCAACATTTTTACTCTCTATAATAGTGTTAGCATCGATAAGGTTATTATCATATTTTACTACTAAAAATCTATATGCAACACTATTATGAGCATAACCAATGAACATACAATCAACAGTTCTAGGTCCCAATTTTCTCTTTTTAGGTTTGTTCACGAGAACCTTAGCAAGACACCCCCACATTTTGAAGTATTTTAGGTTAGGTACATGACCTTTCCATAATTTATATGGTGTCTTATTCACTATTTTCTTTTTGGGTATCCTATTCTGTATATGGTAAGCACATAGGATTGCTTCCCCCCACAAGTTTAGGGAAGCTCCAGAACTTACAAGCATAGCATTCATCATCTCTTTTCGTGTTCTATTTTTCCATTCTGCTACTCCATTAGACTCAGGAAAGTATGGTGGAGCAGTCTCATGAATAATGTCATTCTTGTCACAAAAGTCCTGGGAGGGGTTAGACTCATTTCTCCACTCCTGTCAGACCGAAGTCTTTTAATCTTACAGTTAAGCTAGTTTTCAACTTCAGCTTTGTACTTAAGAAACATCTCACCTGCCTCATGCTTGTTTCTAAGTAAATATACCATGGTGTACCTAGAGAAGTCATCTATGAATGTAATATAATAAAACTTTCCCCCTCTAGACATGGTACTTTTGAATTCACCCAAATTTGTATGAATAAGGGTTAGTAATCCAATTTTATCTCTAGAAACAATTATGTAAGGTTTCTTTGTGGCTTTAGTCACAGCATATATCTCACATTTATCATTAGAAATATAAGAAATATCAGACAATAAACAATATGTTTTCATCCTTTTCATATACTGAACATTCACATGTCCTAGTCTACCATGTCATATATTAAAATAGTCAAGCAAGTAAGCAGAAGCAAGTTTATTCTCATTAATAATAATGTTGTCAAGTACATTTAACATGAAAAGACCACTGTTATTACAATAACTTTTCCCAACAAAACTCTCATTCTTACTCAGAATAAATTTGTCGCTTTCAAAAGTCACCTTGACTCCAGCTTTTCCCAGTAATGACACAGAAATCAGATTTTGACGAATCTCAGAAACATGGAGAACATTACTAAGTGAAAGGGTTTTCCCTGAAGTTAACTTCAGAAGAATCTTGCCTGTTGTTCCCTCAACAGGAACATACCTTGAGTCACCCATATGTAGTCTGAGAAGGCTTCAACATCACCACAAACATGGCGGGTGGCACTAGAATCTAGTACCCAGTGGCCATGAACACTTATGACACTACAACAGTAATTATATCATCTCCCTCAACTAAATTAGCATTGGGAGGATCATCAATGTCCTTCTTGTGCCTGCACTGAAAAGCCCTATGTCCAGGTTTACCACAAACATAACAATTTCCATTGCCAGTACCACTCCTTTTAAAAGAAGTGCCTTTGACCTTGAAATTCTTATTTTTGTTGTACTTCTGCTTTTTAGAGTTTTTGTTGGATTTGCTGGGATTACCTTCAACAATATTGGCTTTGGAATGGAGTTCCTTAGACAACACCTCATCCCTAGTCTTGTTTTTTTTCCTTTATGTGAATGTCAAAGATCACATCCTCAAGAGTCATCTGCTTGCGTTTATGCTTCATACTATTCTTATAGTGTTTCCAAGACTCGGGGAGTTTCTCAATCAGACGTCCAGCAACAAAGGACTCGGGTAAATCAATACCCTCAGTTTTCAAATCATTAACAAGCGCATAAAAATCATGGATTTGAGACGTTACATCTCTATCCACTCTCATCTGGAACTTTAGAAAAGTCCCAACAGCATATGTTTTAGTACCAGCATCCTCTATTACGTATTTTTTGTTCAAACTCTCTCATATGTCATGTGCATTCTTATTTGAACAATAAATATAAAAAAATTCATTGGACAAGGTACTCAAAATAGCATGATGACATACCTTATTCCCATTGAGCCAAGCAGCGTGATTTCTTTCGAAATCATTAGAACCCTCCACGGGTGCTGTATCAGTAAGATACTTTGCATAGTTGAGTACATCTAGGGTTGAGAACACCCTTTCTCTCCATCGCTTGAAGTGTGAATCATTGAAGGATTCAATCTTTGACACATTGGGTAAGTTGTGAGCATTCAGTAGAGGTTCGCGCAGCATCTCTCATAGTTGAAGTAACATCCAGGACTCCTGAATTGGTTTCTTTGTTCGGCATGTCTGCTGGTGTAGACATCTCTTTCGTTAAGATTGTTGTATACAAATAAATAAAACAATGAAAAGACAAGGACATCAATAACAAGTAACAACCAAGGAGCGGATTAGGCTGTCCTTAAGGAAAGATTTCGCCCCTTCCAGTGGTGCAGAAAGGTAGTAGTGGCGTCTTCCTCACAGGATTCAATGGTTTATAGTAGTCTGACTTTGCACTAGAACAAACTACTCTCTAGAACGGCATATAACTCTTTCTGGCGGTTAAAGGAAGAAGAGAAGGAGAATAGGCTTTGGGATGCGAGTTTTGTTTCTCTGAATGGTTTCGCGAGTTTTGTAGAAGTGAATGATCTCTATAGACGTAAAGTCTTCTTTAAATAAAGACTAGGTCGGTCACAGATATGAGAAGGACTCATACTGTTACTCTAAGTCGGTTTCCAAAAAGAGAAAAGGAAGAGAAACCAACTTGAAGTAAAACACCCACTGAAACTTGATGTTAAAGCAAAAGCAAGTTTAGGCAATTGGTCAAGCCACTAACCAGCCCAAGCCCAAGCCCGAACCCGACCCGACGCGTGTGTGGCTTTGGGTGAGTCCTCCCTCCTAACACAAAAGCATTTGTACCCTAAGGACACACCCTTATGGTAGAGGAATTCTTCATATTCCTCACTTGCTAGTGGTGGATAACCAATGTGGGACTATCTTCTTTGCACTAAAGTGGAGAGAACACTCTTTCTTCATCTCCTCCACTTTGCACACACACTAGTATTTAGAAATACATGAGATTCCAATAAGATATCCATATCCACTTGCCAAACAATCTATCTGAAATTGCACACAAGGCGTCTGACAGCCAAGCAAGTTTCCAGCCGACCTGGTAAAACTTGTTAGAAAAATGAATTTGCACAAATCCATTAAAATATGAATGAGTAGTTTGTCTCCCAAGTTACCCCACTTGAGATGAAATGGGTTTTTCTTGAAACAGTATGTAAAGTGAGAAAAACCTTTTCAAAAGGATGCACTTGTTCAAAATAGTGCATTATGTCGAAAAAGTGCGACCTTTCGAAATGTACACTGGTCCGAAACAGTGCATCATGCCAAAAATGTGTGACCTTTCGAAATAGGCACTGGTTCGAAATAGTGCTTTATGTCAAAATGGTGTGTCTTTTCAAAACATGTGACTTTTCAAAGAGTTGCTTACTTTTTCCCAAGAGTTACTGTGTGATAAGTGCTTAAAAAGTGCTATTTAACCCTCGATTATGCCTCTTGTTTAGCTATCTTAGTAGACTAATAGTGTTTGTAAGTTATGTTTTAAGATTCTACAGGTGAAAAAGAGAGTTTTGTAGAATATTAGAGAAAATGGGGTAAAACGAAGCAATTCGGAGCATTAAGGATCACATGGGAGGTCCGTGGACAATCATGGAGAAGGCCAAGGAATTGGAGCTATTAAAGATGCGACTTGGACCTATTTTAAAGTCTATTTGGAAGCCCAAGGCCAAAGGATTCGTTGCTTGGACCAAAGCCCACAAAAGAGGATAGAAGGATAGAGCATAAGAGAGAAAATCGGCTTATGCGTCTGGGACGCATGGATCGAGTGTCCAAACATATTGACTGCATCTGGGACGCATAGATCGAGCGTCCAGACGCATTGATTAAGTCTGGGATGCATGAATAATGCGTCCAGACGCATGAATCGACACTGTAGCCAATTCCTTCTCAGTTTTGAAGACGAAGTCGAACTCTGGAAGAAGTCCATTTATATTAGGAAACAAATGACGGTTTGGAATGCTTCTAAAGCTCATTGTAACCCCTATAAATAGAGGACCTAAGTGCCTCATGTATTTTGCCAATTCACTTATATTCTTGTCTCCAGAACTTGAGGCAGAGAGAGATTAATAATAAAAGATCGGTTTTAACTAGCTGAGTCTTAATAAATTAGTCTTTCTAGTCTTATGTTCTTCGACTCTTCTTCTTCTCGTTCTTCGTGTTCTTCCTTCTATATGGAAGGCTAATCTTCTCCTTCAAGGGAGGAGATGAAGCCGGTGCTTAAGGTTTAATGATTCTTCTGGTTCATGGTGTTCTTCAATCAGGTTAGTTCTTTATATTTTTAGTTATTAGTTCCATTGCCCACACCAGGGGATGGAAGTACAGAATAGGGTTTATGTTTTGCAATATTAATATCATGCTAGTGTTCTTTACTTTTCTTCTAGTAGTGTAATTCTTTAGAGTTAGGGAAGTATTCTTTGTGTTGCCTTAGAAAGGGTAGCTCAGGGAGTGGCTGCCTAGGGGAAGTATTCTTTGTGTTTACCTTAAGTGGTGATTCATTGAATGGCCGCCCTATTAGGAAGTACTCCTTGATGTTGCTCTTGGTAATACATTGAATGGCTGCTCGAGCTTACATAAAAGGAAAGAAGATATTAATAGCATAAACATAGGAATAACCTTAAGTAGAGTTAATTATTAACGATGTTTCATCCAAGAGGGCATTGGCACTCGCTCGATTGCCTAATTGTAGTCTACTTATAAGAACAACCATGAAGCAGAAGGTCATAGATCAAAAATATTGGTGGATTCTAATCTCTTGAATTCCCTCTCTTATAAATTCTCAATAGTTTAGTTAATTTAGTTTAGTTTAGCATTAGAATCTACAATCTCTACAATATTAGTTTTTAATCCCTCAAACCCCCTTTCCAGTCCTGTCCTTCACATAACATACACTTAAAAGTGGAACGATACCCTACTCATCCTTTACTTATTGAGGGATAATTAGGTTTTGATACGCTTCTATTTGTTCAACGACCACATACATCTACATCATCTATCTACATCATTCATACATCATCTAAACACACAAAAGAAGCGAGTGTCAAATGGTGCCGCTGCCATTTTAAGTTGTTTATGTTTAACATTTTCTTTCAAGATTAGAAGTTTAGATCTTGAGGTAATTTTAGCCGCATCATCCATCCTTTTGAGAAAGAGAGAAGCTTGAAGGACATCTCGAAGACAAGATCTACCATCCAGGTTAGTCGAATCTTCATTTTTTTATTTCATTCTTATTATAGTTGCATCATAGTTTAGTTTTATTGCTTTCTAGTATAATTGCATTTAGGATCTTTTCAACAATTGAAGTTGTAAGCCAACATAGCGAAATATCAGACTCTAGTGTTTCTTGTCTGAATCTTGACAAACAGACTATCGTCTGTGGGCAGTGGTACTTAAGCAATCCAAGTGATTCACCATAACCCTAGAAGAGACAGCTTTAGACAACGGGCGAGATACTAGCTGCAAAGCCCAACCAAGTTGAAGAAAAGTAGTTTTGCATATATTAGTATAATTTAGAATAATTGCATATTATTTAAGCATAGTAGGATAGTTTTTTTCGTCATTTTCGCATAGCATTTTCTAGTGTATGCCCCGTCGTCCATATCATCGTCCGGTAAGAACACAACAGTGGACAAGGTTTAACAACCGACTCACAAGAATACTAGACGAGATTGGTACAATGGCCGCACCCAATGATGGAGGTGTTTTGGACACCAATAATCCTGAAGCTATCCTACCCATGCAAGCAACAACAGGGAAGAAGGCCGAAATTTTCTATTCGCCAATCATTGGAGACCACCCCAGTATTGTTTTTCCGAGACGAAGCTAACCAGGTTTGAACTTAGAGCATCAAGAATCTCTATGCTTCCAAAGTTCAATGGTTCGAATAATGTTCACCTTTATGTTCACATGAACAAATTTCTATCGATCCTCGAACTTTCAAAACCGAATATCAGGGATGAGAGTATCAAGTTAATTATTTTTCCACTCTCACTCAAAGGTAAAGCATCCAAATGGTTAACTGCACAGCCAATCAATTCAATCAACAACTGGGAGAAGTTGAGAACAAAGTTTATGAACAAATTCTACCCACCCTGAAGACGGATGCCATGCGAAAGCCATCGGCAATTTCAAAGGGAAGGTGGTGAAGAATATCATCAAAACCTGGGAGAAATTCAATAATCTGCTAGTCTCATGTCCACATCATGGTTATGATAAGAGCACACCGCTCATTTTTTTCTTTCGAGGACTTTCTACTATGAACAAGCAGATGATACAGTCAATGCATCAAGGTAAGTTTACATCATTGGATGGAGAGGAAGCCTACAACTTTCTCGAGAATTTAGCTGAAGAAACTCAACAATGGAGTACTAGCAACGAGGACGTAGCTAGAGTGGAGGGGGTGCCGAAGCAATTTGGCAACCAAATTCAAGAAGACCCAAATCATGCAATGCTATCAATTATGGCAAGCTTATCAACAGGGACTTGAAACTCTAAACAAGAAGTTTGATAAGTTCTCCATGAATCCTCCAAAAGTAAACAATTTCCAAGCTAAACCTCAGCCATCCAAGCCTTGTTATGCAATTTGTGAGCTATGTTCTGATGGAAGCCACACCACTGAAGAGTGTTCGTACTATCTGGATACTAATGCAGAGGCATGTAGTATCAACTCTTTAGGAAGAAATAACTAGTTCAATCAGGGACAGAATTATTGGAAGCCACAAAATACAAATCAGAGGAATTTTCCTCCGGATTCCGTGAATCGACCAAATCGCCTGTAATAACCCGATGATCGGTTCAAAACCGACAAAGAACCATACGTAAATCAACAGTCATACCATAACCAGCAATACCAAGCCAACACACACAGAGAGTTAGTACCAGATCTTATGAGTGGATATATTACCCCTATGCCTCAGTCGAGCAAAGCAGTTATCCCACATATGGAAGAAGCTATCACCACCATTGTCAATGAGCTGAAACAGACAAATCAAAGAACCTAGAAGTTGGAGAATAACTTTAGTGTCATTCAAGGCCAGATAGGGCAAATTGTTGCCGCCTTGACAGAGAGATCAAAAGGAGCATTACCAAGCCAGCTGGAGCCAAATCCGAAAGGAAGAGGTGTCCTGCAGGTGGATAACCTGGAGATTACTCAATCGAATGCCCAAGTTAATTCTGTCACCACTCTGAGGTCAGGCAAGATAGTTGATAACAAGATTGTCTATGAACCAAGAAAAGATTCTGCAGAGCCTAAGATAACTTATGTCCCCACCATCCCACCCAGTTCTAACATTCCAGATATATCTAGTGTTGTGCAACCTGCTGAAGAAACTGTTGCAAAAGAAGTTGAAGGAACTACTGTGGAAGTAAGTAAGAAGAAGCCATCACGAGTGACTCCACCTGTCACTCCATTATCTGTTACCAAGCCAACCGAAGCCGAACGAAGAGAACCGATATTGAAGAATCCGCTAGCACCGTTTCCTTTGAAACTAGTGAATACCAGAAAAGATGACCAATACAAGGAGATTTGCGATGTATTTCAGAATTTACAGATTAATATCCCATTTCTGACCGCCATCAAGCAAGTTCCCTCATATGCCAAGTTCCTGAAAGATCTAGTAAAGAAGAAGACCAACATTCCGAAAGAAGCTTTTATCGCTCAAAGATGTTCATCATACCTACATAATCTATCGGTTGTGAAACCGAAAGATCCCCGAAAGTCCAACTGTTACATGCGAATGGAGATTCTTTGGAGGAACAAGCTTTATTAGATTTGGGTGCCGGTGTGAATCTTCTACCATATTTCGCCTACAAAAGTTGGGCTTGAAGGATCTAAAACCGACCGATGTTACTTTTACAAATGGCGATAGATCGCTGAAGATACCTAGAGGAATAATTGAAGACGCGTCATAGTCAAGATCGAAGATTTCTATTATCCGGTTGATTTCATAGTACTTTCGACACATAACCTACATCGGTAGGCGATACCAATCATTCTAGGCGCACCATTCTTGGCCACTGCAAATGCACTCATCAACTGTCGAAACGGTAATATGACGTTATCCTTTGGTAATATGAGAGTCGAAACCAATATTTTCCATACGTTACAGCAACCACAGGAGGTGTGTGCTGTGAACGAGGTTTGTATGATTGAAGCGTTAGCACAGGATTATCTGACTCATTCATATCCCAACGACGAAGTTGTTAAAAGCTCGGCCGGACTTCGGTATGAGGAACTTAGTGTTAAGGCAATGCCTGATGTACCATATAAAGAGCTTAAGAAGGAGCCGCCTAAGCTAGAATTGAAGCCTTTGCCGTCTACACTCAAGTATGTTTTCTTGGGAGAATTGGGAACCTACCCAGTAGTCATTGCATCAGATTTGACTGAGGAGCAGGAATCCAGGTTAGTAGCACTTTTAAAGGAACACAAGTCAGCTATAGGTTGGACAATTGATGATATCAAGGGGATCAGCCCTATGATAGTTCAACATAGGATTCGTTTGGAAGAGGATTCCAATACTTCTAAGCAACCACAGAGGAGGCTTAATCTGAAGATGAAGGAAGTAGTTCGAGAAGAGGACGTCAAACTCCTTGATGCCAACATTATCTACCCTATTTCTGATAGTCAATGGGTTAGTCTAGTTCAAGTTGTGCCGAAGAAGTCCGGAACCACAGTAATCGAGAATGAGAACAATAAGTTGATTCCAACCAGGATTCAGACTGGATGGAGAGTTTGCATCGATTACAAGAAGTTGAATAGCGCATCGAGGAAAGATCATTTTCCATTGCCTTTTATTGATAAGATATTAGGAAGATTAGCTGGACAAGCTTACTACTACTTTCTTGATGGTTACTCAGGATACTTTCAGATCCATATTCACCCTGAGAACCAAGAGAAGACATTCACATGTCCTTTTGAGGATTGTCTGCATCATCTCTCCTTAGTCCTTAAACGTTGTTGCGATACCAACTTAGTTCTGAACTGGGAAAAGTGTCACTTCATGGTAAAGGAAGGGATACTGTTGGAAGGAATTCTAGTAGATCGAGCAAAAATGTCTACAGGAAGTAAGCATGTTGTCAAAAGATCAGTTTTGAGATGGAAACCTAAGTATTCCCCACCTGTTAGTTTATGGGATTTACTCCCTGTTGACCTTCAAAGGAAGATTATTTCTATGGCTCGTATAGGATTCGGTAAAAGTCCATTTGCACATAAGAGGAGAGTGCGTAAGCTAGGTTGCTTTGTAAGAATTACCATTCAAACTTGTCCCGGGTTCTGACCATTAAGAGAAAATTGTTGGTACAAGGTATACTTTTGTCAATCACATGCTGAGACAGACCAGAAGAATTCCTACAAAGTGGAACCGAGTGGGTGGGAGTACTAGTCTTGAGGATTTGACTATAAAGGACTCAAAAGTCTTGAGGATCTGACTTTAAAAGACTCACATTATGTCTTGAGGATCTGACTTTAAAAGACTCACATTACGTCTTGGGGATCTGACGTAAAAAGACCTAAAAATTTGTTTCTTGAAATAATTCTGATATTCGGCATCAATGGTAATATCCTACCTTTTTCTCATTCATTTCATTTACTTCTTTATACATTGAGGTCAATGCATGCATAAGTAGGGGGAGGGTGTACTTGAGAAATGAATTTCGAAAATTAGTTTTCAAAAACAAAAGTATTTTTGTTTCTATATCAGTAGCATTAGAAAAATGAATTTTAATGATGAGTCTGGGATATATATTCTATACTGCTTAGTGTTGAGTTTGATAGATAATTGATATTATTGATTTCATTACCGCTTAGACTATTTATTATGCTCGGACATAGTTCTTGTTGATAGAATTCTTTATCAAGGCACCACCATAATACTTGGTCAGTTTTGTGTACTTTTGCTAGAAGAGAGATTTAAACCCCTAGTAAACTGGAAGTAGAATTTTTAGACTTAGCCCGTGAGACTTGAGCTTTATATCCATTCTTTGGAGAGTTCTTATAAAAAATCCGAATCTTAGTGACTCATCATCTTTCAGTTCTTTATGTCGTTGTAATATAGTCTCATTATTCGTTGATTTGGTTAATCACAAAGTGACATCAACTGGGGAGATAGCCATTAGGTCTTGTAGTCTATTCAAAACAGAGTATCATACTGATAAGTCAAGTAGTAAACCCATTCAGCCTTTATCCCACCTAGTAGGACCATCATATTAAACCATTTTGAGCCTTACAATAAGCCATTTTCTTCCAAAACCCTTTATCCTTTACCCAACTCCAGACAAGGAGTATAGCCAAAATCTTTATCAGCCACACCCATATGTTTCTGAGAATACGAGGGGCACAAGGAAGAAAAAAGACCACAAAAGGAAGATTATAAGGAAATATCAGAGAGATACAATGAAGTCCATCATTCTGTTCAAAGTGAAAGAAGCTAGTGGAAAACAAGCATATCCAGTACTAATCAAGGATATACCACTTTTTTTTTTTTTTTTTTTTTTTTTTTTTTTTTTTTAAAAAAAAGTTGAACATAATGGATGGAAAAGCTAAGACAAAGGAAGAATTTTCTCTGCAATAGAGAATTTGAAGAAATCTTCCAAAGAAAGAAGCAAAACCCTTAGTGTTTTTCAGAAACAACCTTAGAATCCTTTTTACCTTTCCTTCATAAACCAATACCCAAGCCAAGTTACAACCCATGACTTATCACTACAGTATGGTACGAAGTCTAGAATAGGTGAGAGGATGCTAAAGTGAAGGACCCGACACTTCATATGTGATTGACATTCTTCCCATGAGACTACTTTCATTCAGAAGTCTGTTCTTCAAGGTAGTATGTGGGATGTTTGTATGCATTATTCTTTTCCTCACATACATGAGGTAAAATAGTAGACCATCTTCTGAGAGATTCTTTGTTGAGAGTATGACTAGTGAGGATTGAAAGTCGAGATTTATCTGTCTAAAGGTAAACTAGGGATTCCGTTTCTTGGATAGGAGAGTATAGAAAATTGACTAAGTACACACATAAGCCTTGACTAAGAATTTTTGTCAATTTTTACTATCTCCCATCATAATCTATGAGTCTTTGCAGCAATGTAGTTAGTAATGGAGACCGTCTGTTGGAGTAAGCACTAAGTGGGTAAGGAATTTCCCTCTCTTAAAAATATCATCATTCTTGAATATGCTATTGATTGATTTTGTGGGTATATCACCTGAAAACCCTCATGAGACTATAACTCGTCCTTTTTGGGGAACTTAAAGGTTTAAAGCCTTGTTGCATATAGTAAATGCAATCGCGATGCCTGCGAAAATGAGTTAGGATTTTATTTTTGTTATTAGGATGTGATTTTGATCACTTATCTATTTTTTTTATCTTATTTGCTAAGAGACTAGCAAAAGGCTAGTTGGGAGTTGTGATAAGTGCTCAAAAAGTGCTATTTAACCCTCGATTATGCCTTTTGTTTAGCCATCTTAGTAGACTAATAGTGTTTGTAAGTTATGTTTTAAGATTCTACAGGTGAAAAAGAGAGTTTTGTAGAATATTAGAGAAAATGGGGTAAAACGAAGCAATTCGGAGCATTAAGGATCACATGGGAGGTCCGTGGACAATCATGGAGAAGGCCAAGGAATTGGAGCTATTAAAGATGCGACTTGGACCTATTTTAAAGTCTATTTGGAAGCCCAAGGCTAAAAGATTCGTTGCTTGGACCAAAGCCCGCAAAAGAGGATAGAAGGATAGAGCAGAAGAGAGAAAATCAGCTTATGCGTGCCCGGACGATGGATCGAAAGGCCCAAACGTATTGACTACATCCGGGGCGATAGATCGAAAGGCCGAGACGCATTGATTAAGTCCGGGACGAATGAATAATGCGTCCGTGACGCATGAATCGACAATCGTGTAGTCAATTCCTTCTCGGTTTTGAAAGACAAGTCGGACTCGAAGAAGTCCATTTGTATTAGGAAACAAATGACGGTTTGGAATGCTTCTAGAGCTCATTGTAACCCCTATAAATAGAGGACCTAAGTGCCTCATGTATTTTGCCAATTTACTTATATTCTTGTCTCCAGAACTTGAGGCAGAGAGAGATTAATAATAAAAGATCGGTTTTAACTAGCTGAGTCTTAATAAATTAGTCTTTCTAGTCTTATGTTCTTCGACTCTTCTTCTTCTCGTTCTTCGTGTTCTTCCTTCTATATGGAAGGCTAATCTTCTCCTTCAAGGGAGGAGATGAAGCCGGTGCTTAAGGTTTAATGATTCTTTTGGTTCATGGTGTTCTTCAATCAGGTTAGTTCTTTATATTTTTAGTTATTAGTTCCATTGCCCACACCAGGGGATGGAAGTATAGAATAGGGTTTATGTTTTGCAATATTAACATCATGCTAGTGTTCTTTACTTTTCTTCTAGTAGTGTAATTCTTTAGAGTTAGGGAAGTATTCTTTGTGTTGCCTTAGAAAGGGTAGCTCAGGGAGTGGCTGCCTAGGGGAAGTATTCTTTGTGTTTGCCTTAAGTGGTGATTCATTGAATGGCCGCCCTATTAGGAAGTACTCCTTGATGTTGCTCTTGGTAATACATTGAATGGCTGCTCGAGCTTACATAAAAGGAAAGAAGATATTAATAGCATAAACATAGGAATAACCTTAAGTAGAGTTAATTGTTAACGATGTTTCATCCAAGAGGGCATCGACACTCGCTCGATTGCCTAATTGTAGTATACTTATAAGAACAACCATGAAGCAGAAGGTCATAGATCAAAAGTATTGGTGGATTCTAATCTCTTGAATTCCCTCTTTTATAAATTCTCAATAGTTTAGTTAATTTAGTTTAGTTTAGCATTAGAATCTACAATCTCTACAATATTAGTTTTTAATCCCTCAAACCCCTTTTCCAGTCTTGTCCTTCACATAACATACACTTAAAAGTGGAACGATACCCTACTCATCCTTTACTTATTGAGGGATAATTAGGTTTTGATACGCTTCTATTTGTTCAACGACCACATACATCTACATCATCTATCTACATCATTCATAAATCATCTAAACACACAAAAGGAGCGAGTGTCACTGTGTTGTTTCGAAGAGGCACCACTCACCTATAAATAGTGGATGAATTTGGAGAGAAAGACACCAGATCACACAGAGTTCTGATCTTTCTCTTCTCCCCTTGTTCTTAGTCAAATACTATGTTGTGTTCGCTGATTCTATAGAATTGAAGTGCTAGCTTTCTATAGAAGGAAATCTGTTCTATCTTAGGAGACAGTTTCTCATCAACCTTCAAGCACCGTGAGAGGTAAAATCTACCTTAAGGACATAGTGTATCTATACTAGGCTCGGATTTAACTAAGAAGTACAAGACACATACAAGACAAAAGGTTTGTATAGTTTGGTAATTGGTAAAGAGTAAGTACAATTAAATTGTATATTCCTAACAACTTAAGACAGATTTTCTTTTCTTCTTCTTCTTTACCGAACAGAATTTGTTTATGTTTTTTTTTCTTGGTTTAAGGGAATAACAAAGTGTAGTTGTATTTCAGAATATGGCATCCCCACCAGTTACTCCTGTTGTTACTGTTCCTACTGTTGTTTCCCATTCTGTTCCTTATAAGGAGAAGCCTGAAATGTTCAATGGAACTGATTTCAAGCGCTGGCAATAGAAGATGCTCTTTTATCTGACCACCTTTAACTTGGCAAGGTTTCTATGGGATAAGGCTCCTGATGTAAGCCCTGATGAAACCGACAAGGAGAAGGTTTTGGCCAAGGATGCTTGGTTTCATGCTGATTTCTTGTGTAGAAATTATGTCCTTAGTAGGTTGGCAGACTCATTATACAATGTGTATAATGTGTTCAAGACTGCTAAGAAACTTTGGGATTCGTTGGACAAGAAATACAAGAGTGAAGGAAATTCATAGTTGGCAGATTTCTTGATTTCAAAATGATGGATAGTAAGACCGTCATAAGCCAAGTCCAAGAACTTCAAGTAATCCTCCATGATGTCATTGCTGAAGGAATGGCCCTAGGAGAATCTTTCCAAGTGGCTGCTATAATTGAGAAATTACCACCATCTTGGAAGGATTTTAAGAACTATCTTAAGCATAAACACAAAGATATGAATCTTGAAGAACTGATTATCCGTCTAAGGATAGAGGTAGATAACCGCCTATCTGAGAAGAAGGGCAAGGATCCCATCGTGGCAAAAGCCAATGTTGTGGAAGGATCAAGTGCTAAGGGAAAGAGGAAGCGCCAAGACAAAGCTCAAGACAAATAGAGTAGTACGCCTACTAAGTTCAAGGGCAAGTGCTACAACTGTGGGAAGGCTGGACATAAGGCAAGTGAAAGTCGCAAGCCAAAGAAGTACAAGAAGCAAAAGACTGAAGCAAATGTGACAATGGACACGCTTTCTGATAATGTTAATAATATGAACCTATCTGTTGTGGTTTCTGAATGTCTCATGATTGGAAATGAAAGGGAATGGTTGGTGGATACTGGGGCTACTCGCCATTCATTTTTCTAACAAAACTTTCAATATTCAACCAAAAAAATTCATTACTCAGCTCACACTTTCTGATAACCATAGATAAAACACTTCTTCATATGTTCTAATACATAAAAAAATAAAAATAGAAAACTAGTAAACGAAATACATGAACTTATGTTGCAATTAAGCAAATTTTTTTAGAAGCAAAGCTTCGGCTTAAAGCCTTAGACCACAGATGCAGGAGGCTTAACCATTTCATTGACTTGCCAAAGATAAAATCTTTGATAGAAAGTGGTAGGTGATCAGAATAGCCGAAGCTGTGGAGTACGGACCATACGTGAACCACGCTGGTGGATTCTTTTTAAGAACATCGTCAATAGTTTTTTTTAGCGAACTCCTCAGGTGTGATAGGTTTCATGGTGTGTAACAGGGTGGTTCTTGAATGAATGACATCATTGAATGGTTTGTAAAGCTTCCACTCAGGCATCCGCTCATAGCTAGTTGTGGAAGTATTAGCTATATTTGTTCGTATTGCTCCAGGAACCACAGTAATTACATCGATTCCAAAAGTTCGCAGTTCACTTTCAGAAAGTCTAAGAATATAAATCATCTTTCGGCTAAATGACTGCAAAGATAAGCTATAGAATAGACAAATCAACACTTGACATAATGTCTGAAATAGATAAGATCCTAGTTTATGCAACCAGTTGACGAGACCTTAGAATAGACCTACTAATCCCAAAGGATTTACAAGTTGTATTAAAGCAGGATGAGATGCACAAGATACAATAGAGAGATGGTGATGTATATAAACAAAATAGATGTATTACAAATCTGTTGAGCTAAAGAAGAAACCAGGTGGTAAGCATTTAAAACCTCAAACTGTCAATCAGGGAGTGAAAAGCAACTTTGGAAGCAATGTAAGCACCCGCCCAGGGACCAGGTGCCAAAGCGCCAACACTTCCACTATTTACGATCTTTCCCTTTTTCCTAGTGACCATGTGAGGCACCACAACCTGAATTAACCTCATTGGACCTATAAAACAAAATGGGTAAATAAAAATGAAGGACTACACAACATCTGCAACAAGTTATACATTTAGTGACAGCTTTGTTTTGCATCATATAGTCTAAGCAACTTTGAGATTGACCACATATTTTCTCTTGATGTGATTTAATGGGAGAAGAAAGAGAAGAGCATGGGTCGCGCCTTGGGCAACAAGGCCAAGTCGAGCGTGGGTCATGCTAAAAGTTTTGGAGGCCAACCAAGGCAAGAGCGCGGGGTCGCGCCTTGGGCAAGGATAATTGGAGCGCGGGGCGCGCCCTAGTTGGTTTTGACAGAGATTTGCCAGATTCGTATGTTTTCTATAAAAGAAAGTCTCCAATCCTTTTGAAAACTATAGACACGAATATGCACTCATGTTGTGCTATATAAACATCTTTGTAACATAAAAACAAAAAACCAACCAAGCAATAATATCTCTTTCTTCTCCCATGGACGTAGGTTGCCGCATTGGCACCGAACCACTATAAATCATTGTGCTTTGTCTCTTTAATTAGGTGTTTAATTCTACATGGAATTAGAGCGGAGCGCTTAATCTCTCTCTAAATCAATCTTGATAAACACAATACACTATGTCAGATCCAAATCCAAACCCAAAGTCTGCTTTGTTACAATAGAGACTGATTCTAATCCTGGTTGGAAGCAGTCATCAGTTCTCTTGAATGGAATGAACTATATACCTTGGTCTAGGGCGGTTTCGCTATCGCTTAGTGGAAAAAGGAAATTATGGTTCATTAATGGTGCAAAGGTGTGTCCTGCCATTGATGATGCCGAATATGAGAATTGGGTTTCCAATGATCAGCTTGTTCGATCTTGGTTACTCACTTCTATAAAGTCTACTATTGCTAGGATTTTTACTTTCTCTGATTCTGTGAAAGAGATGTGGGATTCAATTGAAGATTTATACGAAAATCAGAATAATTCTGCCCGTGTGTTTGAACTTCAACTTGCAATCGGTGCTTTGCAACAAGGTGAGAAAACTTTTACAGAACACCTTGGGAATTTAAAGAAATTGTGGGATGAGTTAAACATATATCGTCCACACACCACTGATGCGAAGACTCTGTTGAAATGGGCTGAAGAGGATAAAATCTTCACAGTATTTCATAGTCTTAAACTAGAATATGAAAATCTGGAAAGCAACATTCTAATGGAAAACACTCTTCCATCACTTGCTGCTGTTTGTGCAACTATTCAGAGGGGGGAAACAAGGAAGAAAACCATGAACTCCGAGGTAAAGTCCTCAATCTCTGAATCTACTGTATTACTTGCAGAAAATGATTTTCGAAAGAAGTCACAGGGATTTGAAAAGGGTAAGGGAAAAAGGGAACCGTCTCACTGTGATCATTGTGGAAAGAACTGGCACACCAAGGATCGTTGTTGGGAATTATATCCACATCTTAAGAAGGAAAAGGAACTGTCCAAAAAGAGCATCTTTGTTGTTGCTTGCCGACATCAATGTCCAACTCAGATATTAGTCATCAGTTGAGTCAAATTCTCTAACAACTCACTAAGTCCATGTCTTCTAGCAAAGGTCAGTTTGCCTCAACTCATGTGTCAGGTAATTTACATGCCTATTTTACTATGCCAGAAAACAGTAACTCATGGATAATTGATTCAGGGGCTCTTGATCATATGGCTAATTGCCCCGCCTCTCGTCCATAATTTTGTGTCCAAAACTGAAAATCATAATATTTCCATAGCAAATGGTTCCACCGTTCCCATTCTAGGTAGTGGTCAAGTGAATTTTTTTGATAAAAAACTCAAGAGTGATGCTCTAGTTGTTCCTTCATTCCCTGTTCAACTTCTATCTGTTGGAAAACTTACCAATTCTTTAAATTGTGATGTCATTTTTTCTCCTAACTCTGTCGTCTTTCAGGATCGAAAGTCGAAGAGGACGATTGGTGAAGGAATTTATTCTAATGGACTCTATTTGTTGAAGTTGCATAAGAAGGAGTGTCAAGCTAGTAATTTACTTGAGAGTCGTATTTTGCATAAAAGACTTGGGCATCCATCTAGTCATGTCCTGTCAAATTTGTTTCCGCATGTTTCTTTAAACTCTGATGATGTTTGTGATGTTTGTCAATTTTCTAAACAAACTCGTTTATCATTTCCAAACTCGAATTCTGTGTCAAATAAGTTGTTTGAGTTAATTCATTCTGATTTATGGGTACCTGCTCCTGTTAATTCTTATGATGGCTATAAGTATTTTGTGTTGTTCATTGATGATAAATCTCGTGCTACATGGTTATATTTATTGAAATGAAAATCTGAGGTTGTGACTGTATTCAAGGATTTTCATACTATGATTACTAACTAGTTTGGTGCTAATGTCAAGACGTTTAGATTTGACAATGGCACTGAGTTTTGTAAATGTATGTTACCTGAGTATCTTTGTAGCCAGGGGATAATTTATCAAACTAGCTGTGTTGGCACACCTCAGCATAATGGTGTGGCTGAAAGAAAGAACAGACACCTTTTGGAGACCGCTCGTGCTCTTATGTTGGGCATGAATGTTCCTAAGAACTATTGGTCTCATGGCATCTTTAACTGCTGCCTATTTGATTAATCATTTTCCCAGTCGGGTTCTTGGTTTTAAATCCCCATTGGAGGTGCTCAAAGCTAGGCCACTAGATCTCTCTCATCTGCGAGTGTTTGGGTGTGTCTGTTATGCATCAGCAAGCTATTCATCGAGATAAATTTGATGCTCGGGCTACTCGATGTGTGTTTGTTGGTTATTCTACCACACATAAAGGCTACATATGTTACAATCATGCGACAAGGAAACAGGTTGTCTTTCGTGATGTAAGATTTGTGGAATCTGAAGCTTTCTTTCATGATTCAGTTATGCCTGGGAATCGGTCCCAGGGGGAGTGTTTGGCAGATTTGGCACCTCTCCCAGCTGTTATTACGACTGATTTGGCACCTTTCCCAGCTGTTATTACGGCTGATTTGGCTCCTCTCCTAGTAGTTGGCGAAGGCATTATTCCTGTCCCAATGGTTGGGCTCTACTGAAGCAAGGGCACGCTCAGAGACTGAGTATATTAAGGATGGGGCGCGCTCTGGTGCTTCTCTAGCTCCTCCAGTTTCTAGACAATCTGAAAGAGAGAGACGACCTCAAGTAACTCTCAAGGATTACTATAAATCTGATAGAGAACGGCATCCTCCAGTGACTCACAGGAATTTTTATTCTTTGCATAATGTTACATATCCTCTACAAGAGTATATAACGTATGCCAATATCACTTCATCTCATCATGCTTTCTTAAGTACAGTTGATGACGTGCAAGAACCCAAGAACTTTAGAGAAGCTAACTCTGGTCCAGTATGAAGAAAGGCGATGCAAGAAGAACTTCGTGCTCTAGACGAGAATAACACTTGGGATATTGTTATGCTACCGTATGGAAAGAAAACTCTTGATTGTCGGTGGGTGTTCAGAAACAAGTTCAACAATGATGGTTCCTTAGAGAGGTCTAAAGCTCGACTTGTTGCAAGGGCAATCACCCAAACTTACGGTCAGGACTACAAGGAGACTTTTGCACCAGTTGGAAAGATGAATATGTTTAGAGTTCTTTGTACCTCTAGCTGTGAATCAAGACTGGAAATTATTTCAGATGGATGTGACAAAGGCATTCTTACATAGAGATCTTAAAGAAGAAGTGTATATGAGCATTCCACCTGGACATCCAAAGGAGACTAAGGTCGGATTAGTATGCAAGTTAAAAAAGGCTATCTATGGACTTAAACAATCTCCACGAGCGTGGTATGCCAAGCTCAGTTATGTTCTAGCTATGACCGGCCTTAAGCGAAGTGATGCTGATCCTTCCTTATTTGTTAAATCTAGCAAGTCAGGCTTGGCTATTGTTCTTATTTATGTTGATGACATAGTTATCACAGGTGATAACCTTATCGAGATTTCTAAGCTCAATGAGTTACTGCACAAGAAGTTTGCCATCAAGGATTTGGGTATTATAAAGTACTTTCTTGGGATCGAAATTGCTTATTCAAAAAAGGGTATATTTCTAAATCAAAGAAAGTATGTGTTGGATATTTTGAGTGAAGCAGAAAAGCTGGGGGTAAAACCATCTGATTCTCCAACTGACAATGGAGCCAAGTTGGATAACATTGGTGCTCTTCTTACTGACATTGGTCAGTATTAGCGATTAGTTGGTAAACTAATATATTTAACTATTATCCGACCAGATATTTTTTATGCAGTGAGCTTGGTTAGTCGTTTTATGCATGCTCTAAGGACTCCACATATGAATGCAGTTTCTAGAATACTGCAGTATCTGAAAGGGTCACCAGGCAGAGGTATTTGGATGCGGAAAAATGGGCATACATCTATTTCTACTTACACAGATGCTGATTGGGCAGGATGTCCAGTTGATCGGAGGTCTACTTCCGGTAATTGTACCTTTGTGGGAGGTAATTTAGTCACTTGGAAGAGCAAGAAACAGAATGTAGTGGCTCGTTCTAGTGCAGAAGCTGAGTACAGGGCTATGGCTTCCACCACCAGTGAAATCATATGGCTTCGCGCTCTTCTAAAGGATTTGTGTTTTGGGTTGCATCTGCTAACTACACTTTACTGTGATAATCAAGCTGATATGCACATTGCTGCAAATCCGGTGTTTCATGAGAGAACTAAGCATATCGAAATTGACTGTCATTTTGTGCGTAAAAAAGTACAGGCTAACATTGTCACTACCTCCTTTGTTCGAAGTGACGAACAGCTTGCAGACATTTTTACCAAGGGACTTCCAGCTTCCAAGTTCCATGATATTCTCTCCAAGTTGGGTTCGCTGGATATCTTCGCACCAACTTGAGGGGGAGTATGGGAGAAGAAAGAGAAGAGCGCGGGTCGCGCCTTGGGCAAGGCCAAGTCGAGCGTGGGTCACGCTGAAAGTACTGGAGGCCGACCAAGGCAAGAGCATGGGTCGCGCCTTGAGCAAGGCTAATTGGAGCGCGGGGCGCGCCCTAGTCGGTTTTGATAGATATTTGCCAGATTCATATGTTTTCTATAAAGGAAAGTCTCCAATCCTTTTGGAAACTATAGACATGAATATACACTCATGTTGTGCTATATAAACATCTCTGTAACACAAAAACAAAAAACCAACCAAGCAATAATATCTCTTTCTTCTCCCATGGACGTAGGTCGCCGCATTGGCACCGAACCACTATAAATCATTGTGTTTTGTCTATTTAATTAGGTGTTTAATTCTACATATTCATATCTCTACCAACTACAAAATTCCATTTAATCTCTTAACATGCTCTGAATGCCCTTTTAGAAACCTCTTGCACCAACCCACTCCTTTTGATGTTGCAATTACACATTAGTTTACATGTTCATCTTGATCGAATCTGTTTGTAACCTACAGAGGTTCCTAGTTACTTAGGGAACATTAATTAAAAAAAGAAACCATTTACAATTCAAGAGGTTCAGCACAAGGGTAGAAGTGGCTTGGTCAGATTGCCCCTTTTGACATGGAATATCACTTCCTAGAGAATATTCCAAGTTTTTATTAGGTGCGAAGTTCCAGATCATGGGACCACATCATGATCATAAGCTCCTTCTCTAAGATTCTTGTAAGTTGAAAATGGAATAATATGTATAAGGTATTCACCCAAACGCGAACTTGAGATGTAATGTGTATATGACAATAGGGAAGGCCAGGTTTGGACACTCGATCAGTTGTTGTGTTGTAGGAAGTTCATAGTTTCATGGAGATTTGTGGAGAAAAAAATGAAAGATTTGTGGAGAAAAAAATTGAATGATTTGGAGAGGGAATAAAATAAATATTTTGTTAGATTTTAATTAATTAAAGTTAATCAATAGCCTCAAAAGATGTTGGATGTGTGGTGGATGGGTGCTTAGGAGACTTTTCGCTCCTAAGCGCCTAGGAGCAAATTTTTTCTCTCACCAAGCTAAAATAGGTTTTAAGCAACCAACTCAAAACGGGAATCTAACTCCTATTAAAATGGGAATTCCTTATTTCTATTTGAAAGCTCATTCTTTATTTTTGAAAGGAAAATTCTAGAACTTCTAATTAAAACGATAATCCTTCTCCTATTAAAACGGGAATCATGTGATCTCTCACCCAATTATAAACGGATTTTTTAAAAGACAATTAAAATGATTTGTTAGGAAATTCAACTAAGACATATAATTCTTTAAAATTTCATGTCATCGTCCTATTAAAACAGGAATTCCTTTCCCTATTGAAAAAGAAAATTCTAGCAATTATAAACTAAAAAGGTAATCATTCTCCTACTAAAATGAGAATCACAATTCTAAATTAAGTCAACTATTACAATGGGATCTCTCCCCAATTAAAAATGGGTTTTTAAAGGACAATTAAAATGATTTTGTTACGAAATTTGTATATGTTCTTGAGTAAGTTTTATAAAAAGTTAGTGCGTAAGCACGGGCCTACAAACTAGTGCTTGAATAAACTTATTACATCAGTTTAATCTCAATTAGTAGAGTACACCATAATTAACATGGACATTTAAATTGGACCAACCTTTTTTCTACTACTAAATACCCTTGATAAAATATTCAAACAAATTATTCAATGCTGTTAAGAAGGACTACTTTGGTCATTTCAAAATTTACTACCATTTATACCCTTAACATGATACAGTACTCTTAAGGATGTATAAATTCAAGTTGGAAATCAAGTACACGCCACTATTTAATTGTATGCGACTAATGCTTCACATTAATGCCCGAATTTATTACCATTTATACCGAATTTAAATGAGAGTAAACCAGACGTCTTCCTCTTCATCTTATTCTTATGCGCCCATTTCTCTCTCTCAAATCTCCCCTCTTAAAAGCTAAAACCCAAAAAAAAAAAATATATCCCAGACGTCTTTCTCTTTTATGAGTTTTATCTCTCAAATCTCCCTTCATTCAGTTGCCAAAAAAAAATCTCCCCTCATTCGCTCTCTCTTAAAAAAAAAAAAACAACAACAACAACAGAGATCCCCTCTCCACTGCCGATTATTATTAGAAGTCAAGAAAAAAAAAATCTGTTTCAAAATAGTCCCACTACTCAAAACCAGTTTCTTGGATGTGGTTGTTACCTGTCCCTCGAAAAGGTATGTATTTAGCCAAGTCTATGCTTTTTACGCAAATAATGTTTTCTTCTATGATCGATATAACTTATAAGTTCATCACATGATATATCGACGTGCCCATGAAATAACTGATGAAATGCCTACGACCATGATTCTGACAATTATGCCAATTTACACTATGTTTTGTCTGGCTATATATCAATGATATTAACGGCTATGCAAAATTCAGTTTTTGGGTTTATATCGAAAATAGTGTTGATATTTGGTGATATTATACACCAGTTTATAGAAAACCCACTGCATGAGAGAGTAGTGATTGGTTTTGTCATTTCGGGTGTAGCTACTTAGTAGTTAGTACCTCGTGGTTTTCCATATAGGTGGAGAGAAATATCACTAAGATTCTCAATATTTATAATGTGTTCTTGGAATTGCCAAACTCTGAAACACATTTTAGCAAGAGTTTGTCTAAGTTTTAAGGTCTACATGGGTTAAATTGTGATATAGGATGAATATTGGAGAGGACGATTTGCTTAAGAGGGTGTCCTAATGTTTAAATTCAAGTGGAAGAACTAATTGTGCTGCTACTTAGTAGGTTAACAATTGATGTATAAAAAACTAATTGTTCATGTAAAAGAAATGTAAAAGAAAAATATCAAATGGTCTGTTCATGTTGATAGTATATGTGTGTTAATTAGTCTCTGCCTTGTTCATCTTAATTTTCAGCGTCACGAGTTCCCACCATATCTTAAGAATCTTTGTACTTCTATATACCACTTTCTATAAACCGACTCCCAGCCTTCTGTTAGATAGTTGAGAAAACTGTAAGATTTGTAGTGTTGTTTATATTTACTAATTTTTATGATATATAGTTAGTTTGGCTATAATTTTAGTGGTGTTTGCATTTACTGATCAAGTTGTATGTGATCTTTTGACCACCGTATAATTTAGGTGCTTTCAAAATGGAGAACTCTGCCCAAGAGAGCTCATTATTATTACTTAATGACAATGCAATTCATGATCGTCGAGAGCGGCAACGACAGAGACAGAGAAACCAACGCGAAAACATGACTGAAGAACAATGTTGTTGTTATAAAGTAAGTTCATTTAGCTTACTGGAAACAGAGTGTTCCATCAAGGTGCATCCGTCTCCGCAAAAATTATTCTCTATGTCCTTGAATTTCTAGAAATAATATTATAAAGTAACTATGCACTATGAGCATATGCAGCTTATTTTACCACTATATAAGAAACCTGGATTCTTATAGGCGAGCTGATAACCAAAATACTTGGAAGTCCTTACTATATGGCTACACAGGTCCTAAAACAGAATTATATAGTCGGAAGTCCTTAATATATGGTTGTAGAAGTCTTGAAACAAAAATATGGGTCCTGAAGTTGATGTATGGATCGCTGAACTAATCCTGTGCATCCTACTTTCGGGGATTCCACTTTTCTTGACAGGTGAGTATTCTCTAGACTATACCTTTTCACATTCTATATGGTGTTTTTTGACTTGGGAAAGTACAGTTAGCCTCTATAGATCCAATAATATATGTTGAAAGGTCCCAATATGGTTATTTATTGAAAACCCCCAATATGTTCAATGCAGGTACTTGCTGTCTGATAAATCCTTCCAATTTAATAGACATTGTAAATAAGGATAGTGTGTATTAATCCGGGTAAAGGACTATGCAATGGTGCAAGATTGTTGTGTCGAGGTTTCTACTCAAACTTATATTGGTTGAAATCGTCAGTGGAAACTTTTCAGGTTCGACAACTTTCTTGCCTCGAACACCTCTAAAATCTTCCGAATATTCTCGAATTCCTTTTGTACTTACGAGAAAGCAATTTCCAGTACGTCTGAGTTTTGGTCTTACTATAAACAAATCCCAAGGTCAGACAATACCGCACATTATTGGAATTTACCTGCCTAATCACGTTTTCACTCATGGGCAACTTTATGTTGCTCTGATGAGAGCGGTGTCAAAGAGAAACACCAAGATATTGGTGAAAAATGAACATCTGAACGCCAGATGGTGCATTTACACACACAATGTTGTCTACATAGAAGTTCTGCGTAGGTGAATGTTTCGAAGCCATCTACATTTTCATGTGCTCCTGGCAATAACCATCATCTTTCCCATTCGATGATTAGTTGTTATATGTAAGTATGGTCATTATCTTTTCTACTTAATTATTCATGTTTTCTATATACACATTCACTTCATGAGATAACTTTAATTTGTTTTCTATTGTTGTATTTATATGCATAACTGCATAAGTGCTATTCTTGGAGAGCAAGGCCATGCTAGCTTACATAAGTTGTGTGAGAAACATTACAAGATAAGGCTTTTGAGTCTCAATAAATATTGAAGTACTAGGAAAATTCATCTTGCTGCTTATAGTGAATGCTTTGACTATGGAAATGCTCCTCTACTTATAGTGTTTAAAATGAGCTTGCAACTTATTTTTGCAAAAGTATCTCCTGCATTGCTGTCAGACCAACTTAAGGTTGGCAGGAAATTTCTCGTAGAAAGATTTTATAAATGGGACCTTTTATTTTTATTTTTTACTTTTTACTGCTATCACTTTGTTTGTACCTCAATATCATTTTGTTTTTGGATAATTGGAGTTATGCCCCGATATTATTCAATTTTTTTTTTACATGTTGTGCTCCTATGCTGTAAGTACCTCCAAGGCTCCAACACCTCTTCATAGAATGCAACTACTATATTATTTAAGATTTATTGTTGTCAGACCAACTTAAGGTTAGCAGGAAATTTGTCGTAGAAAGATTTAATAAATGGGACCTTTTTTTTTTTTTTTTTTTAAACTGCTATCAATCTATTTGTACTTCAAGATCATTTTGTTTTTAGAGAATTGGAGTTGTGCCTCGATATTATTCTTTCTTTCTTTTTCTTTTTTTTTGACATGTTGTGCTCCTATGTTGTAAGTACTTCCAAGGCTCCAACACCTCTTCACAGAATGCAAATACTATATTATTTTACATTTATATCTAAATTAGTAATACAACCTTTCATCTTCTTGCTCATACTTCTTTCTTGCTCATTTGTCAGATACGCGTCTGTTTCGCAACTCTGACTAATGCACTATTAAACAACCAATTCTTTCATTAATAACTATATATCTATCTCTTGGAATCACGATCCTTTTTTCTTTCTTTCTTTTTCTGTACAAAATTTTCATTTTTGTTAGATGGTTGAGTGTCTAAGTGCATAAATAGATTATAGCAGTCTACGTTCCTCTAATGCTTAATATACGTGAAATTTGGTCTAAATAGCTTTGATGTTATTTGAGAATGAAGCTAAGTCAGTTCTCATTTGATATCTCTTGCAGCATAAAAGGAGTTGGTGCAACAGTATTCCCTTTGGAAAGCCCAAGGAGCAACGAGGTCCCAAGGTACTGTACTATTTTGTTCTGCATATATAACATGGTAGTGTGGTACATATGACTCATTCTTATACACACCCTATATTGAAAATGTCTTGCAGGATAGTTTGCAATACAAAGAGTACAAAGTATACAATGTAGATCATATTCGAATGAGATATGTCATTCAAGTGAAATTCAATTTCAAGAGGTAATAGACAGCAAGTTCGGCCTACAACTTTGTGGCAACCACTTCTGATATGCGGTACAATCTTTGTATGTGAGGTGCGCTTCTATTGAGTTGTTGTCTCCTACCTCAGTAAATTTCTTGACTTTTCCCTCTTGCGTTTTTTAGAGTAAATAGTATTGAACAGTATTAGACATCTAATTTGAAATAGAACACAGCATTAACATGAACTCTGCATCATCGGAGAACACAGAGAATCCAGAGGTGCAAACTAGGCTATTTGATGAAACAGATATTTATAAGGATTTAGAGTTGTATATTTCCGGTACGGTGGTTGCAATCCCTCCTAAAAGTTGTTGGAATGGAATTCAAAATGAAGATTTTGAAGATCACATACATGCATCTCTCAGTTCTAATGAATGTGAAGTGCATGCAAGCAAAGAGATTTGGGAACTCAATTTCGAGTATTTCATACGGGTCAAGGATTCTATTGGGAACTATTACTGAACTACGAACCATCCAAGAAGAAGGGTCCTGCTTTGTCTATAATAACAGCGATGCAAAAACTTATGTGCTTATGAAGCATAGGGCCTTGCTGGTTTGTATATCTATGGCCCTTCAAAACATGCCTTCAATTCTTTTCTTGCATCCTTATTTGAAGCAAAAGGTTTACACAATTACATTCTGTTGAAATTTGTTTCAGGTGAAGCACATTCACTGGTATCGATTTGGAGACGAAGTTTCTATTTGTGAATGTAGGTGTACTAGAGCCCATTTACCGCCTAGAAAGTAAGCATACTTTTTGGCCCCTTATGTCCATGTACATAAATGAATTCTCATATTCTTAGCTCATCTAAATTAAAGGGTTTTAGAGGGAAAAGGGAAGAGTGCTGAAGATAAATAACCGAAGAAAACTTTCTACCGATACAATGGTTCACAGCCTGTTGAAAATCAGTTTTCTGTTACTTTTATGTAACATAAACTTCCATGCTTATCAACATTTCTTCTCTCCACTTAATAAGGTCTATCCATACTGCATATGTTGTTTTAGTTTTGAGATACTTTCCATTTAGTGTTGCAGCAAATATGTAAGGCCATATCTTCATCATGATTTGTCTAAAAATTATTCTGATGGTGTTTTTGATAGGAAAGCATGCAACGAAACAGCTACAACTATATTAAGCATTCTGATCCTGTAAATAGATCGAGAGTGAGAAGGTACTTTTGGAGCCAAGTGCGTAAGAGGCTATGAGTAGAGATTGTTGTAGTTCTTTTGGAAAGATGTAGTTATACAAGGTAATTGTCAGAGGGAGGGATGACAAATAGAACATCAGACAATCACTTCACAAATGTTAGGCATGTCTTGAAAGTTATGGATGACCAGTCACTAGGACCTTATATTGGAGTAACGAGGCAAACTTTAGAATCCAATTTGCCAAATGGCGAACCACAATAATGATATTTGTCATTTTGCTGAAGTTAAGAACCGTCCTGATCGATGATTTAGTCACAACATAGGTGTTTCATTGTTTGTCCCGTCATATGCTAAGCCATTTGTTTTCCCATGATACCTAAAGTTCTTGAATTTCTCACCAATGCGATAAGCCTATAATGTGCATCGCATGTGCATGATGCTAGCATATATAATATATATGTTGTTTATTGAAAAAAATAATAATAATAAAGTTGACCTAGATAGATGACACAACATTTGCTACACCATGAATTTTGACATAATTATCATTTTTTTTTCGATAAACACATAATTGTCTTTATTAATAACCATAATATTACTACTTATTCACGTTCACATTTCCATGTTCCTTGTTAATTAGGAATTAGTCAACATCCTTCATCGTAACAGATACACGTAGAAATTCCACGACACTCGAATTTAAGTTTCTTTTTAAAAAATTCTTGGCATAAACTAGTGCACTTCTCATTAGTACAACCATCAATTGGTTCCTCATAAGGTATGCATCCTTTTGCTTCTCCAATCATATTACCTGTAAAAGGACAATTGTAAGTTTAATATTCATTACTACCAAAGTTAATGTGTGACTCAATACCATGTACAAAAGAAAATAAAAAGGAAAAAGTAATTCCAAAAAGTAATGAGAGCGAATTTGTGGACAGACTTGTCCACAAACAGCAGCTTCTTATTGGTCCAACCACTTTGTGGGCCAGATAAATAGGTTTTTCGGGCAGGTAAATAGTTTTTTTAGGCAGCCTCTCCACCAATCAGAACATGCGGTCTTGTGGACAGCAAATAGTGGTATGTCCACAAACTTATTCTGAAAAGTAATTATCCAATAGCAGGGAAGGTAAGGTGTTTTTTGCAGTTTCATGGACTGTGACACTATGTGTTGGTTTATTCTAACACTGGATAGTAGTAAGTCGTCTTCATTCTTTGGTAAATTTGTAAGACATTTGACCTCAATGCATTGTTAAACCTTTTGCAATACCAGCCATTATATTGCCAAAATTTGAACTACAATACGTTGAAATTTAAAAATGATTGGAACGGAATAAGTTTAGCCATCCCCAAATTAGAGAAAAAGATCAAATGTAATTTACTATATAATATGTGAAAAATCAATATAAAAATTATTTTAAAAAGAACAATAATTGGGGATGACATAAGTTATCTCGTTCCATTCATATAATGAGAACAAAAACGATAATTGCGTTGGTGGGTAACATATCAATTGCACACTGTTGTGTGGCACTCCAGAGAATTGAACAAAATACCCATTATCTTTTCTTTTTGAAATAGTTAGAGGATTATAAGACACCCACACCAGTTATATTGAATAATGTCATCTGAATATACTGATCAAGATTTTACGCCCAGAAAAAATTGATATACTGTATGTGTATAAATTAATAACCATACAATTCACATTTATTCACGTTCAGATTTCCATATTCTTATTAATAACAATTGTTCAACACCGGCTACTGTAACAGGTACATGTAGATGAACCTTGGTACTCAGATATAAGTTTTTCCTTCGTAACTGATTGGCAGAAAGCAGAGCAATTTTCAGCTGTACATCCAGGGCGGAATGTCTCTACAGGTGTGCATCCTTTTGCCTCTCCAATTACATTGCCTGCAAATAAAGAAATTGCAAATTCCATATTATTGCCAAAGTTCATGTGTGTTTCAATACCATGTAGTCACGAAAACAATATATGAGATATTCTAAAATAATTAGTAAAGACCAAAGAACATGATAATGGTGTAAAAACATTGTTTTTGCACATCAAATTAAAATTTATTATATGAGCACAATTGATAACTTATTTTTTTATTTTTTTTGGTAAACAATTGTTAACTAATTGAATGGTGCAAGATCTGCTGCGATGAGAAAATAATGAAATGATTCATATTTATTCGCCGTTCACATCTACATATATATATATATATCTAAATCTATTATTGCACAGTGGGCGAAAATGCTCATCTGTGATTTCAGGAGGCCACGTCAGCAGTATTTTTAAGTGGGTACACAAAGTTAATTACAAAATAGGATAGTATTTTGATTTATTACAAATTGATCCTTGCCTTGAATTTTATTGGATGCAGGATGTTCTCGAGATTGTTTAGATATTCTCGAGATACATATGTTAAGAACAAACCAATTATACGCCAACTCTTTAAACCAATTTGCGATATAACCACAAATCATACAAACAGAAAGTTTGATTCTAAAAAAAACCCTGCAAACTCCAAACTACGAATCCTATAAAAACAAAAAACCACCCCAAGACTCTTAATTCACCAAAACTCTCTTTTCTCCAAAGCATCCTATCTTCCCTTGATCTACCCGAGGAGGTTGCATCTTCTAAGTTGGAGTTCCAAATCAGTTGGCTCGGGGAGTTGCTTTCTGTTGCTAAAGACACTATAGTCAAGTTGCAAGTTGAATTGATTAGTACCAAGGTTGTATCAGCTTCAATTGAATCTGCAACGGTTGAAGCTTTTGATGAGATAGACCACTTGAAAACATCTCTCTTGGCGCAGAGAAAGGAAAAAGATTCTCTACAAATGATGTTGGGGGACCTATCAAGTAAATTTGAGGCGAATGTTGAAATGGAGTTTAAGGCCAGACCTCACAATTTCATGCATGCCGACGATCAACTTATACTGGAAGACGAAAGTGGAAGAGTTAAACTTGGTGGGACTATGCTATTGAGTATATAATATTATCTGGTGCTGAAGTATGATTACTAGGTAATGGCATACAAAGAATAGAGATTTATCAAAACAAGCTATTTCAATTTGCTCCTTATCAATCCTCATGCATATATAACATTTATATGACTACATTAATTAATAGTTGTGTGTTCTGATGTGGCTACCTTTATATGACGCTTGCCTTTTGTTTTGCATGCCTATCAATTTGACTATCTAAAGATTAGTATGACTAATCTTAAGTGAACAATACTCATCTATGGTTTTAGGCTTTAGATAAGTGTCAACTTGGAGATGATGTTTAGGAAGAAGGAAAGGAAGCTGGATTCATTAGGTTAGTTGATTCCTTTTACTATTCATGTACCAGTATGTTGGAAAATTGTACCTTTATGCTTATATTTATATGTGCCTGGTCAGTTCATGGATTTCCTAATCCTGCTTATTATCGGTGATACCAATCAAGTTTTCATTTAGGTGTTGCAGTCACTCACTGAAAATGGAGAGAATTGGAGTATGGGTTAGAGGCAACTGGTATGCCTAGGCCGAGTACTACTTCAAAGGGCCAAAATTTTGGTGCTCGATGAATCGACATCTTCAGTCGATACTGCAACGGAAGTGGACCCTATATTGGAACAAAAATGGAAAACCCTCGAAGATGAGAGAGCGCGAGATGATGCAATCAGCACAATAAGATCATCAATGCCAGGAGCAATGGTCCTTAGAGATTACGTGATAGAAAGGAATCATCACTACTTCGATTCAGATGACGAAGAAGATGATGAGAGTTATGAAGATGGACAATGTTTGTCGTTCTACTTTTGGAAGCTTTTGGAGCAAGTAGGACCAGCCGCGCCAATCATCAGATGGTGAAGTGGTTCTCCGACGAATGTCTCTCAACACAGCTGGTTTTGAAGAAGGTGAGGATGAATCTTCTCTCAGTTGCTGCAGAGGGAAAGTAGTTGATTCTGGGCGGCAAGTGAGGAGGCATCAGCAGAGAATTCAGCAATTAATATCATTCCATTCTTTTGTTCTCCTATAAGTGTTGACTCATGGAAATTTTTTGTCGTGTTTAATATTTTTTGTTGTGTTTAATATTTTTAGGTCCCATTTCATGTTTGGCATTGTCAATTACAGCGTGTTAAAGTGTTGTTATTTCGTCATTGTTGTTGTCAAAAACTTTCTTGACGTACTGATTCCTATTATAGTTGGCCAGTTTTATACTTTTATTAGAATTTGATTCTTATTCAGTGATATAGTTAACATTTTTGAAGAATTCAGATCGTTGGTTTAGACTATAAAGTTGGAATTTACTTGCACTCTATTTCTCTTAATTTGCTTACGCATTTTGGTAGATTTGTACATTGTGTACTGATGCGCATTATATGCTTGCGGTGCATAGAGACGTACAAGGAGAACTAAAAATCGTGTGAATTATACTGAAGTTAGAAAATACAATATTGACCAAGAGTGTCATTGAGGTACAAGGGCCTGTTTTGAAATGCCCAATTGGTGTAATTAAAGCCAAAATGCCAGTTTTCAGCCCCTCCAACGACGATGGTATTTGCGTGACCAACTGCCAACATAGAGACAATTACTAGGGTGATTAGTCCTTGAGCATAACTCTCCCCACATTTAATATATCATGATGCACATTGAGAGGTTAAAGAATAAAACTAAACATTAGCAATAGAGACAACTTAGAGAATGAGTATCAACATACGCAATCAACGGAATGACGGACTCTAATATAATTCATTTAGCAAGCCCATCCTCTTGGATGAAACCATCCCGGCTATGGGCCGGGCGAAATGCTAGTATATATATAAAAGCTCGCACCTTACATCTCTCTTCATCACATGTCTTTGTTTTCTTAACCGGACATTCTCATTGACTCCTAAAAAAAAGGCAACTCTATAAATTAGTTAGACCTCCCTAGATTTGTTATTTTCTCCATCTTTTATTATTTATTTATTTGGGCCTCCTCAAATATCAAAACATACGTACAAACAAACTTCTTAAAAAAAACCCTTCTAGCCTTTCATGCCAATCCTAATAAAATAAAATTCCTAAAAACTACTAAACCAAATTCTTAAAATACGAGCATATTTTTTATGAAGCCTCAAATCACGAGGATGAATCGCTCTAGAGCATGAGCTAAATTCCGAAGTTGTTCTCCTTTGTGGCTATGAAGGTTGTGGAAAAATTTATAATGATCCTGTCACTTTAAGGAGACATTACCGAGTTGATGCAGAGCGAAGGTACGTTTGTCATTACGATGGATGTGGGAAGAAGTTTATGGACAGTACCAAGCTGAGGAGACACATATGCAGTCACACGGGAGAAAAGCCTTATGTTTGTCCTAATGAAGGCTGTGGAAAGGCTTTCGCTTTGGAGTTCAACTTGAAAATTCACTCGAGAACACATTTAAAAGAGAATTACTATTTTTGCCCAGAATGTGATAAGAGATATGCTTATGAGTATAAACTAAAATCACACATCTTAGCACGCCATGACAGATACGCAAAGAAGGGTCCTAAGATGAAGACAAAACCAGAAGCTTTTCCTTATCCTTGTCCTTATAAAGGATGTGATAAAGCTTATGTTTACGAGTATAAACTAACTCTTCACTTGCGAAGACATCATCCTCTTCACCTTACGAGACTTGATTCGGACATAGATAATGGTATAGATGAAGGCAGTGACGAAGTTGACGTCTACCGTAGAGTGCTCACGAAACAAAAAGTAATTAAACAAACTTAATACGAATAGGTACTTCTATTGCTAATGAGAAAAAGAATAGAACGTCTGTGAACACTACAAAGTCCAATGATAGCAAAAGGTTGGATGGAGAAGGGGTCTGGTCTGGTTTTACCTCTGTAAAGAGAAGTCTTATGGCTGAAGCCCCGGTTATGCCTTGGGGTGCAAAATGGGATGTCTTGGCTAATCAGAGAGGATTGGAACTAGAAGGCCATTGGGGTAGGGTAGACTATGATGCGGTTATTCCAGCAGAAAAGATTTCCGAGTTGAAATATCAGGCATCTCTATACAAGGAAGATCCCGTTGAAGTCCGCCCATGTCTTGCTCCATTGAAAGTAAGTGGACTTTGCCAGAGAAGAGACATGAGAGTTTGTCCGTTTCATGGCCCCATTATACCACGAGATTCAAAAGTAAATCTCATTGATCAACCCCAATTAACCAATACTAAAATTCTTGATCTGGAGAAAGTAGTTGAGAAATTAACAAAACAGGTTGTAAAGAATGTGCGGGAGAGAGACAGAGATGAAACAAAGAGGAAAAGTGATAAGAATACATCCAAACGTGCAAAGCTTGCAAAACTTCGCGAGCACAATGAATCAGTGCTGCGTGAAGCTGCTATAACATCAACCTCATATTCTAAAACATTGGGAGCAACAACTGAGAGTGCTTTATTTCTGAAAGAGAAGAAGCGTACTCTGGCTTCCATGTTGCGGAAGAAAGAAACACCAAAAGATAGAATAGTGAAGAGGGTTCTGAACAGGCATGCAAGCAATGCTGCACGACAGTGCCTGATGGGAGAGGACACAAAGTATAGAGAAGCTTATCCAAGTGAGTGGTAGACAACCACAAGGCCTTCCCTATGCCAATGATATCTTTCAAATTTAGTCGTGAGGATTCATTCTCCGGTAATGAAGTACATGATGCCAAACAGTTTGTATGATGCCGTGCCCAGTACTCTACCTTAGTTGCTGCCAATTCCATAGGGAATATTAAACTTTTGAAAATGGTTTGATTTGGTCTCTTCTGTACTACCACCTTACTTTCCCATTGAAATGCGCAAAATAGGCATGTCGTTGTATGGAAATAAACTCTGCAATTATTTGTTGGCAGTGAAGATGAGAGCAATGTGAACCATTGAACCGCCTTCAAGTGTCCCCATTTCTTTTAGTCTGAAATAGGCAAGGAGCATCCGCGCAGTACCTGATAGTTGATATCTGAATCCCCCCCATCTTCAATAAGAGTTTGACGAGTGAGTGCGGGCAATGAAGAAAGATGGAGTACGAATACCAAGTCGACAAGATGTAATGGAAAAGCAGGAGGCTATACAGAAGGCAATTAGTTATGTTTACTCATTGGAAACTGTGAAAATAATGTTGCAGGAGAAGAAATTCGCGTCGTCGAGGCCATTCACAGCTGATTACAAAGAGTTAGACCTAAGAATCAAGCAAAGGACCAAAGGCGACAACAGATATCTCAATGGAAAGACATTTGCATCAGCTTCCATCCTATACAAAGTCGTTAGAAAATCGTAGGTTTTATCACTTTGTATTGAGATCTTCATCGGTGCTATCATATCTTATCATAATCATCACATTGAGAGTTTGAGACTGTAGTAATATGATTACTCTGGTTTTCAATAGACTGGCTAAGAAGACTCAAGTCTACACAGAGGGAACAGCAAGGTTCATCTATGGCCATGGAGCAGTTCACAAATCGCATAATGCTTAGTGAGAAATGGAAAAGTGGGATTCCCTGTTGAACCCCAAAGAGTTGAGAAAGATGCAACATAATATTTTACTTCTCTTTTCTCTTTTCCCTTTTTTGCAATGCTATGAGGAATTGATATAAGTTTGTAACATGGTGCTTCCCTATATGATTATCCGTATCCATATGCCTTCAACAAAGTTTAAACGCATTGATATCATTGTACACCTTGGTTTTGGAGAATCCTATATATGATAATCAAATGTCTAATAATTATCAAACAGGCTATTTTAGTTTCACCATTAGAGTAGCATAAAACACATACATAAAAAAACTATTCGATCACTATACAATTTTTAAATTATTTACAGATTTTTATTTTGATTTTGATTTATATGTTGATTTATATACTTCAATTGTGCCTACATGAAGAAACACCGCCACCACCTCATCTTTTGTTTCTTCACTGAAATTTCTCCAACAAACTCCTTTAAGGCTTGGCCAGGTTTAAAGATATTCACTCACAACAGCATCTTCAAACTCTTTTCTCCAATGCTTTAAATCCATGCACCTCTTCTACTTCCATGATCAGTCAATTATCGAAGAATTTCAGTTTTTCAACTTAAAGCTATCACATTACTTCAAAGTAACAAAAATTAACAGAAACACGATTTCAACAAAAACAATTCAGATTCTGTGAAACGAATCATCTGAGGAAAAAAATAGCAACAATAACAACTACAATTCTTTTGCTTTGGAAAACCCTTACACCCCTATACATAGTACAAATCAAGTTCTTTCCACTCCAAAGTCCGAATTTCTTAGGCGACAACAGACATTTTTTTATTATAGTCTACTGTTGTAACAAAACAAACGCTGAAGTCATAACAACATTTGTTTGTGCTGCAGTAAGTGCCATTTGGTATGACAGAAATAACAGAAAATTTCAAGCTTCCCAGAAGTCAGCTCAACTCCTTATTCCAAGTTTCATTGCACACACAAAGTTCAACATCCAAGCAAATATAGAACATGATCCTGATACAGTGGACAACACGGTACTGCTGAACCAATTGGGTATTCATTCCAACTTCAGGGGCGTAACACCCATTCAGTGCATCTGGCTCAATGAAATGGAGGGTTAAACCGAACACAGATGGTTATGTTGGGCATGGTGAAGGTGGGATAGAAGGTATTGTCAGAGATAAGATGGGGAAACTTTGTGAGCTATGCATGCCCCTAAGAACGTGGATTCATGCAGGTATGCTCAGATGCTCGATTGGTTGGCAGACCACGTAATAAAGTAGCAAGGCATCCAGTGCCACCATTGAAAGAAAAATATATAGTCGTGCATGGTATACAGTCTGATTCCCAGGCCTACTTAGAATTGGTTTAGCCCAATAATAAAAACCCAAAATAATCTGACTTAATTGGATTCCCACCACCATAAGGACTTCTTCAACCCAAAGAATCCTATTAACGTAAACAAACCTATCTATATACAAAACTAATGATCTACCTAACAAAAAACAAAAACACTCATTATGGATATATACAAAATAAGAATGCTATTAATACTGAACTTCTAATGACATAAGAAAACCTAAACAAACCTATATATATACAAAACCAACGATCTGCCTAACGCAAAAATAAAAAAAATAGGTAAACTTTTAGTTTTTATTTTTATTTTCTAATTTACATGTTGAATTCAATACATTAGTTTTACATATCTAACTGAGTTCTTTTTCTTTTCTTTATTGCATACAATAGAATATATTCAATCAAGGCTTCAGAAAGAGTTAAAAAAATGGATAAGGTAAACTATTTTTTTCCCAATATCTTATTTAATAATTTTGTTGATTTCTCATGTTGTTATACATAAGCATCAAGTAGTATTTTGATTTATGTGTCTTTTTATTTTGAGCTTGTATGTTTTGTGCTTTAGATTAGACCACTTTCATTGTGAAAATTTGCTTTTACTGTTGCTGTTGAGTTTTGATATGGAGCAAACTTTCCTTCAATTTGTTCCCCAAAAATAAACGAAACCCCTACATTTGCCACATTTACTATCCATTAAGAAGAAAATATTCGGCCAACTAAATTAACAGAGCTAATCTATATTAGCTTCCCCCATCCAAAATCCGCTTCATAGAAATAGAACCCGCACAAACTTGAAATTGTATAAAGTTCCAGTTCACCTTTGATATATCGTTCGTTCAGATCCCTGACAGAATTCCATGACACCGAAAGTCCATCATCAACTTTAAGTTTTCTCACATAATCAACATCAACTTTCAATTTCGCTTCCACCAACTCGCCCACCAAACAGTGCAACTCTGGGGTGCTTTCTGTAGTTGATGATGATTTCATTGCAAGAGTCGTGACAGATGCTGAAAGTATTCATTGTACATTGCCATATGAGTGCAGAAACTGTATGATGTACTACAGAAAGGCTTTGAAGCTTCAAGCTTTCCTCGACATGGCTTTCGAAGAAGGTAAGACAAGAAAGCTAAATCTGTAACATATACTAAATTCGTTGGATTTATGTAGAACTTTCTAATGTATCTTATCATATGTGTCACTGAAATTCAGAAAGGCTACAAGGCAGTTATGGCTCTAACAGAGGAAGAGCGGAGAAGCCAGATATCTCTTTCTGATCAATTAGAGGCTCTAGCTGACATTAAATTCTCATATGTTGCTACCTGTCAAAACTATGGAAACCAGAAGCAATGTGGAGAGAAGGTGCGTCTCAACAAAAGGTGACATAGAAACTAATTCATTGACATTTTCTCTTATATAGTTAGATTTGGTTGGCTTTGTGTAATCACTATCGATATAGGAGTTTTGCAATGCTAGAACTTTAAGCTCCACGTCTTAGCGCCACACATGCTAGAAAATATACGCTTAGTAGCTTTCTTAGCTCCACACATCTTTAATCTATACTTTACCTCATCTATAATGCGGTTCGCTAAGTGTTTTGAAGGTGGCAACAATGATGTATCTATTTGTCTCTAGAGAGTTACCACTTGAAAAATTCCCAATGTTAGTCGCATTTGTGGCAACCAAACTAACTAAGCATGGAATCACAAGGTTCACAAAATCGAGGGTCACAATTCACAAAAGCTCATTAAGTTTTAATTATTGACTTACTGAATATTTATCAGATAATCATTGATTATTCATATGAAAATATTTGCAGTTCCTCACTGATATTTGCTTTTTGTTGTTTCCAGTGAATTAAGTTCAGAAGCACGTTACAGATCTTCCCCAAATTGTTTGCATCTCTTGAAGGAGAAGTTTATCTTCTTCCAGTTTGGAATTGTCGGTGAGTCGGCTTTGCTTATGCACTTGCTATTACCTGGATTGAATTTTATATTATACGGATGAATTTGGTCGATTAACATGACTCGAATATGATCTATTCAAATGAACTACAATTATTTATTTAATAGCATTGCCGTGCATCAATTTTTATTTTCAAAAAGTCAAGGTGGGGTTAACGAACACTTTCCAAGCTTTTACGTATTTTATTTAATTAATCATTAGTTAATTAGTTAAGCGTAAAGTTGGGGATTCAACCTACTTGGACCGGTTGGATGTGCGAGGTGAGTAGTGTTACCATATCATATATGTCTGGTATGGAAAGGTTTGTCTTAGTGTACATAATACTTGCTTTCTTCTTTCTATGCCAGTTGTTTTAAGAATAGCAACCAACGTCCTTGACTAAAGTCTAATATTTTGGAAATTTGACAGATGTAGTGTGATGTGATATAATTAGGTTGTAGGACATTACTTTTTTTTCCCTAAAATGTGCTACTTAAGTCTAGAAGACTAAAACTACTCATGCATGCCCAGCACAAAACATACTACGTTGGTGCTAGGATTAAATATTTCACCACATTGAGATGCACCAAGGGCTACGTGCTCTACTCAAAATTACATAACAATTTATTCATTATGCACTTATGCCAATCTGCTCATATTAAACATATCTTTATCAATATCATTGCATACAAGGATAAAGACATGAGGTTTGGAAAAATTACTATGTTATATACTTATATGTTATATGACTATCAGTATAAGATTTTATGAAACTACTACTACGCCCTCATGTACTCTCACCTCCCCTTTGATTGCATATCATGTGTTATTTTTTGGTAAGGGTCCACTTTGGGTTTTTCCTTGAATGGTAAGGAAGTATTAGTAAGTTTGCAGGTGTCGACTAGTAGAGTCGGTAAAACCTTTGGCTGATGATACCAGAGGTCTGGGGCTCGAACCCTGCCAGCATCAAAGAGTTACTGATCTCATTTAAAGCAGGCTTACCAATATATATATATATATATATTAGTAAGTTTGTTTTCTTATGTTCTTTTTGATACTCAGATTTCCCATTATGTTTAGCTAATAATTGCTCAAATGAATCATGGTTGAGAATACTAAATTTGGTAGTCGTGTAGGACTATCTTGAGAGCTCTACAAGAGTGTGAAATTTCAAACTGGCAGAACAGATTCTAGGGATGCAAAGATCGCAGTAGATCACATGGCTACATTCGAGGGGCATAACGGATTACAACTATTTATGGTCATACGAGTGCTAAACTATGAAGGATCAATACATAAAACAATTGTGTGATATACCATAGAGGATGATTATATTATGCAGATGGTGTTTAATATTTTTAAAAAAATGTACACTTGAATGAGTTTTTTTATCGGAGTGTGTTAGAGAGTTTACGACAACTGTTGAGATCATTTCTTAGTTATGTACATGTGTTGCTCTGTATGTGAAAGAGAAATATATATGTAGTTTAATATAAGGAATTTTGACATATTTTTGTGTTTCTGTTGATATGTTCAATGGCAGTTCATTTATCTATTTCTAATAATATGTTTAATGACAATTTTCCAAGGGAACCAATGTGTAAATCCAAAAGGTACAGTTTCAAGATTGTGAGGTAGTATTATAGTAGTCAGTCATGGTAGTATCCTTCGAACAAAGTGAGGGCAACTAAAGCAATGTAGCCCAGATAAGATGTTACAAAGCTCTCTTGACTACTAAAATTTTGAACCATTTCTATGAAATCACTCAATATGTTAGTAGTGGAAATAGTGCATTCAATAAAACCTTTGTCATATATCCAATGAAGGAAACTTTTCAATATCTCATGTGGTCTGTATTGTTTCATTCATGACTCAGTGCCATATCAGACCTTTTAACTTTGGCTCTTTAACTAAAGCATAGAATGGGCTACCCTTATTTACACATAACAAAACATCAATAATCTCTCCTCTCAACCCCTACATATATCTCTCATTGAACATTGATCATTTCAGCAAAATATTGATCATACAAAACATGGACTTAGCTTTCACTTGATTCAAAAGTTAATTGGTACTCTCTTATCTCCTTATACGTACAACCTTAAAATCCCTTAAACCATCAGAAAATATTAGCTTGACAAGTATAATTTCGTATTTAAAATGGTGTGTTATCATGCATCTTTTCAATATGATCTTCACTTTCCGTAAGTAATTAAAATTTATTTGATCGAATATCTCATAAACTATGCATAGTTATGAATATTTTTCATAACAATTTAATATAACGACACAAGTTTGTAGAGAGTTTATGTATGAGCTTAATATGTGGTTTGTAGAATAGATGCTTGAAATTTCTAAACTAAATTTGGTAATTCAAATCATTCGCTATCAATGACGGTTTCTTCTACGGCAGTTTTTAAATATTAAAACAAAAATGGTAAAATATGGGACACATTGAATATTTCAAAAAAAAAAATCGTTTTGATCAAAACTTGAATCATTCAATATTTTGGAGTTAAAATTTTTGACACATAATAATTCAAAAAAATAAATTAAAAAATATTAAAAATAATAATAATATGAAATCGGTCCCCATTAATATTGGACACATTGAATATTTCTATAAATTTGTGTTTTCATCAAAATTTGAATCATTACAATATTCTATAGTTAAATTTTTTTGGTACATAATAATTCAAAAATTAAATTTAAAAAATATTTAAAAAATCAAATCAATTATATGAAAACGGTCCCATTTGTTGAATGGGCTCAAAAACTAGTTTTCAATTCAATATTACCGGCATGCACTGAGACAGGATGAAACGCATTCAACACTCCAATGTTTGGCACCTGCAGCTATCTTCAGCCTCGCACAGTCGCACCCAGCTCCAACAGCAGTGCCTGCATTCAATAACTCGGCCAGCATACCATATAAAAGAAGTAATCAAAACCACATCAGATGATTATAAGCCAGTTTTGCAATTTGGAATATATAAATGATGAATCGTGCATTCTTTTTGCCTCTTGCATCATTTTACCTGTTTTTTTTTTAACTGGACAAAAACAAATATATTTGAACATGTATGTCAAAATGCTCATACCATATAAAAAAATAAGAAGATATTGGAAGTGGCGGATCATGGTACCACATCAGATGATTATAAGCTCCTTTTATAAGATTTTTGTAAGATGAAAATAGATAAAAAATCTACTAAGCATTAACCCTAATGCGAACTTGGGATGTAAAATGTTCCATTTTTAGTTCTTGCCAGTGACAACAGGCCAACAGGGTGACCAGGCTTGGACACTCGACCAGTAACATGTTTGTACTTTGGTTGAGCGGAAGTTCATGGTTCTGATTCCTGATGTAGATTTGTGTGCTTAAAATAAACCAGACATGATTTAAGATATATAAAAATCAAATAATATGGATCAGGTCTTAAATAATATAAGGAGCCCAAAGTCCCAAACTATACCATCTGTTTTATATTCAGACAGTAGGAAGTTTAACAACCAGTCAACCATCATAGCTAGGTGAAGTTTTTTGGCGTTAGTATAGATTTGCTCCCATTACCTTTTGTTTAAACTTTTTCTCGTCCAGAAATTAAGTGCATTATTCAAAAGAAAAACACAATGTAAAATTTGGCAATAACTTGACGTGAATTAGAAACTTATCAGTTCTTCTTTTTGTGTCTCCATTTTAAGCTCAACTGTCCAAAGTCCCAAACTATACCATCTGTTTTATATTCAGACAAACTGTCCAACCATCATAGCTAGGTGAAAATGCTGTAAATTTGCTGTAGGTTGGACAGTTGAGCAATGGAGAGAAAGAAGACTCAATTCCTCATTGATTGGCTAAACAAAAATGAATTCCTAATTAGGTGGAGCTTAAATAGGAATTTATCAAGAGAGAAAGAAATTTTGAGTTTAGAAGCTAGATTTTAGGAATTTTATATCTCATAATTAGTTTTTTCATACTTTGCGACAAATTATGGAACCCCTGGCACTCTCCTCAAAGCTGCCCATATTAATCCACACATTAGGTGCAATCTGTATTCTCTATGTAAACTGTGGTTGTTATGATTTGGAGAGGGAATAAAATAAATATTTGTTTAGATTTTAATTAACTAGAGTTATTCACTAGTTAAAAGAGATATTGGATGTGCGGTGGATAGGTGCTTAGGAGACTTTTCGCTCCTAAGCACCTAGGAGTGAATTTTTTCTCGCTTGGTGACGTAGAATTTTAAAGAAGTTTGAAAATTACCTCTGTGGGAGCTTTAATAATAAGATATAGATACACTTTGGAAGATTTTCTCCCCATAGCTGATGGTTCGCCCAGCCACCCAGAGTGTGAGCATCCCCTTTAAAAATTTTACTTACCCATCTAAAGTTACTGAAACTAAAACCTGGAGACAATGATAAAATAAAGTTTATAAGGGTTTCCAATGCCCAATTACATCCTGGTGCATTCAAAGCTTTGATGACCTCTCCTTCAAAAACATATTCAGTGCCTCCCAACATTGTAGCTAGCTAACTTTACTACCACTTCGCCCCGGCCGCATTTTAACTTCCTCTGCATTCTTAGCTCTAAACCTCCTAACAGTTGCTCCTATTGCTTTCCCTTCATTACCCCATATATGTTATGCTTCTAGCACCAGCCCATCCATTTCCGATTGTGTAAGAAACATCAAACCTTAAAAGAATGCATTCATTAGGGAAGATAGGGAAAATACAATCAAGAATATAATTACTCTGTTATATCAATTAGAGGTTTGAGAGATTCTTCTCTGAATGTTGTGAAGCATTTATCAGTCTCTATAGTAGTGCCTCTGATGATCCTCTCCATGTTAGCTTTCCTATAGTCAAATTTTACTCCATTCCTTGTTTCCCATAGTTGTTGTAGTAAAATACAAGTGTACATAAGTGTCTGCTAGAAGCTAGAGCTGTGTTACTCTCTTTGCTATTGTACATGAGGGACATATATTGTCACCAATACATTTGTGACACGTGTCATTGTCATTTTATGTCTCGTTGATCATTTATCTTGGCACCATCCTTTTGGATTATCACAACCGCTCATCTCAAGCGTCATGAGTTACGAGATTGTTATAAAGTGAACATTAATACATGCATGGTGCAATAATAGCTATCAATGGAGCACCGTACCAAAATGTCATGAGCTATAAAAGAACCAGGTCGGTTACAAACAAGAAGGAGGGAATTTTATATATTTCCGCTCCATTCTCTAAGAGGGAGGATAATGGAGGACAATTCTACGAATCTAGTCTATTCCCTTCCTCCACACTGAGTTTTTTTTCCATGATCAATCTCCGGCCATCTCCCATTCAATCTACCTGTAAGTGGGTTGGACCACTTAGGTCCGCCCACATGGATCAAGGATCCATCTCCTATTTAAGCTACTCCCTGGATCGTAGGATCGTAGTCCTACTGGATAGAATATACACTAGATAGAATATAATCTATCATGAATCTCTTGTTGCGCAAGAGTCGTGGGAGTTAGCTATATGCTTGGTTGGTTTTATATACCTTACGAAGGTATTAGAAAAACAACAAGCAGAAGGAAAAAGAAAATAATTCTCGACTTTCTTCTTTCTCCATTCACCAAAGGGGTGGGCTTAAGGTGTGGATACAAAGGGGATTGATTCTAGTAACAATCCTTCTCAAGAGACAAGGCTAGTAACAATTCACAAGGTTATCATTCTTTGACTTCGGGTTTCTTCCGCTGGACAAGAGGTATGTTCTATAACTCGAATAACATGTTAATGTAAAACTTACATTGGTATCAGAGCTATTTATGTTTGTTGATTCGCCATTGTAACATGCAATGATAAAAATCAAGTTTTGTTAGTTTTTCTCAAAAACCATTAATAAACAATCTGTTGATTTTCGATCTCTACATGTCATGAGTTTTTAAAAACTAATTAGTAGGGTTTGTTGCTCTTAGTGAGAGGAACGTTTTCCCAAAATTTCATGGAAAACCGTTGAGTAGAATGAGAGAAAACTCAAATCAAAGTTTTTGATAAAAACTGTTTTTGTGGTTTTTTCAGAACTTTGAACTGTTTTTTGATCGATTTACAGATCTTATTAATGCTTAATATTTGCATGTTAGTAATCTATGTTGTGAGATCTTTGTAACAGTATAAAGTATGTTTCGTTTGGATCTATAATGTGATAGATACACGTCTCTAAACATGCCTACCTTGCCATAATTTTCTGCGAGTTTACTGAAGAACATGACCGAGTTAGCTCATCAGTTGACTCGGTCAGAGCTGTTTCAAATCAGTGTAATAGGTTGAGTTGACTCAGTTCTCTGTTTTTTTCTGACTCGTTTTCTGCACCTGAACCAACCCGATTACTGAACCCGGTTCTATCCGGTTAAGTGTGAACCGGTTATAGTTTTTGGTCTGGTTCAGGCCTTTATTGAAGACTAATTAACCTGAAATTTCTTACCCAAGGGTTTTTGACTCTTCTGAATCTGTTGGAATCATCGGTTGATCGAAATTCTAGGTATAAGTTGCTGTGACAGTATATCTTAAATGAACCGGTATAATGTTTATGAGCCGGTTCAGGCTTTTGGAGACGGCCAAATGATCTGTTTTTTTGTATACATGGGTTTTTGACCCTTCTGAATCCATTGGGATAGATCCCAGGTCATGATTCCGAGCTTTACATATAGTTACAGTAGAATTGTATGATTCTTTATGCCATAAAATGATAGATATTATTCTTTGTTTATGTTTGGCATATTTTTTTTTAATCGTATTAAGTGGAATATGATTAGTAGAGGTTTTGTTCCTCCTAATATGGAATTTGTTCAAAAATCAATTGGAAGATATATTCTATATTTACATTGTTGGGAGATGATTATGAGCTTTGCAAGTTTTCGATCCCAATATGTGGAATAAGATAATATTTTCTTGGATTGGATTTTTTTGGAATAAATTTAAAAGAATGTGTATAGACTAATGTTATATCCACCATTGCATATATGTAGAAAATGGATACAGAAAACTTAGTTGCTGACATATGTCAATCCTTGCGAAATCTGAATGTAGTGATGGCCACCAAGACCGTAGTAGCAGACCTTAACCATGGAACTAAACTTGATGGGACAAACTATGATATATATATGGCATAGGAAAATTCAATACCTCTTGAATGAGCAAGAACTCCAAGAACACTTAACCATTTCGATGGCCCAACCTGAGATTGGGACTGGGACTACAGCCAAAAATCGTCGTGACCTTGAGACTTATCAAGCATGGACCAAGTCGGATCGTCGTGCGCGCTGCATTATGTTGAGCATCATGCATGATGATCTGATTGGAGAATATGAGACATTCTCCACAGCTAAGGACATGTGGGATCAACTGAAATTTGCTTTCGGTGGAACATCAACTACTAGACTTAGAAGTCTAGTTTTAAAGTTTGAGATGTTCAGGAAAGATCCTAAGGCAACCATGCCTGAACACCTAAGGGTGTTATCAAGCATGATTCGTGAGCTAAAGGCCGCAGGAAATGTCCTTACTGATGAGCAGCAAGTCCAAGCTGTGATAAGATCTCTCCCTGATTCTTGGATGCACATGAAGCAAATCATGACTCACAATGAGAGTATTAAGAATTTTTTTGATATTTCTCGACATTGTGAGCTTGAGGCGGAGCGCCAGGATGCAAACCGTAATGCTTCTGCCCTAATCGCATCTGGCGAGTGCAAGACAAATGGGTCTAAGCGCAAGGGTAATAACAAACCCAAGAAGCAAGGAGGGGCTAATAAGTTGGCTCCTAAGGCAAGCATAGCCAAGCGCCACAGAGGCAAGCGTGGTGGAAAGAAAGAAATTGATATGACCAAAGTGAAATGCTACAACTGTAAGCAGATGGGACACTTCGCTCGTGATTGCACTGAGCCGAAGCAGGTATCCATTTCCCCTAACTCTCATCACATAAGTGTATGTACACATGTTTTAGTTGCTCATTCTCTCCCTGAATGGATTGTAGATACAGGAGCAACCAGGCATGTAGCTCGAGAGCGAGTAGGGTTTGTAGATTATCGTCGAATTCCAGAAAACACCCAAAGGCTTTATATGGGAAATGGCACTAGTGAAGATGCATTAGGAATTGGTACATACCAACTCTCATTACGCTTGGGCCACTTTTCTTCTACATGATGTGCTTTATGTTCCCGAATTCAAATAATCTGCTTTTACGTTTTAGCACTTCTTTCTTTTGGATATTCTTTTGATTTTAAAAGTCGATAGGTTGGATATTAAGTTGGATGGTATTGTTTTTGGACATGGATTCCTTATGAATAATTTCTTTAAAGTTGAATTGAATGATTCTGTTTCTTCATTATCTTACATGGCTAGTGCAAGTAGAAATATTGATTCTGTTACTTGGCATGCTAGACTAGGTCATATAGGACAAGATAGGATGACCAGACTAGCTAGAGAAGGCCTATTGGGCCCACTTGCTAAGGTTGAACTACCTATATGCGAACCATGTTTAGCTGGTAAAGCATGTAGAAAGCCTTTTGGAAAGGCAGTAAGAGCTACTCAGCCACTTGAGCTAATCCACTCAGATATTTGTGGGCCTATGAATGTTAAGGCACGTCATGGCGCCTCTTATTTTCTCACTCTTATAGATGATTACTCACGATATGGTTATGTCTATCTGATAGCTCACCGCTATGAAGCTTTGAATTGTTTTAAACGCTTTATAGCGAGGGTTGAGACACGTAAAGAGAGGAGCTTAAAACTCTTCGAATCCGACCGAGGGCGTGAATACTTATCCGATCGGTTCAAGGAATTATGTGAGAAAAAGGGGATACGCAGACAATTAACTATTCCTTATACTCCGAAACAAAATGGTGTAGCGGAGAGAAAAAATAGAACTCTTTTAGATATGATTAGATCAATGATGGCACAAAGTAATCTCCCTATATCATTTTGGGGGATGCACTTTTGATCACGCTTTGCCTACATACTTAACCGAGTGCCTTCTCAGTCAGTTCCTTCAACACCTTATGAACTTTGGAGAGGCGAAAAACCCCATTTGGAGCATTTGCGCCCATGGGGTTCAGCAGGTTTTGTTCACAACATCTCCCATAAGTATGGGAAACTAGGCCCTAGAGTGAAAAAGTGTATCTTTGTAAGGTATTCTGATAGCTCAAAAGGTTATGTTATGTATGGTGAACATCCTGATGGAGGAATGACAGAAATAGAGTCTCGCAATATAGATTTCATTGAGAATGATTTTCCTAGCATAAGTAACGCAAAGAAAGATCTTGACCTCTATGAGATAGAGGAGTATGAAGACATCCTACCATCTTCAAGCGAGGGTGGGGAATTAATTTCTCATCCCGTGTCGCGCCGAAGATAGTAGGAGTGGTTTTTCAACCTAGTGGGAGTGTACCGCATGGGCGATTGGGAGTGTACCACTAGATTCTCCACAAGATCCTCAAGTCGCGTAGGGAGTAAATGTGGAAATATTCCCGTCATCATTTCGAGATTGAAGGGGATATTTTTATGTGTACTCCATTAGATGAGGAAGAACCTACTTCTTTCAAAGAAGCAATTTCTTCTCCTGCTAGAGACAAGTGGATGGCTGCTATGCAAGATGAGATGAGCTCAATGGGTAAAAACGAGGTCTGGGAGTTAGTTAATCTTCCGTCTGGGCGTAAAACCGTTGAAAATAAATGGATTTTTAAAGTTAAACGCAAGGCAGATGGTTCAATTGACAAGCATAAAGCACCTTTGTGGCGAAAGGTTATACCCAACAACGGGGTATAGACTATGAAGAGACATTCTCCCCTCGTGGTGAGATTCGCTTCAATTAAGCCTCATTCTAGCTATTGTTGCACAACAGGATTTAGAACTTTTTCAAATGGATGTTAAGACCGCATTTCTCAATGGAGAATTAAAGGAAGAGATCTATATGGCTCAACCGATTGGTTTCGAGGTCCAAGAACAAGAGCGCAAAGTTTGCCGCCTAAAACGTTCTATATATGGCCTTAAACAGTCGTCTAGGCAATGGTATCTCAGATTTCACAATTCAATTACCTCAATTGGTTTTGAGATGATTGAAGAAGATCACTGCGTGTACACTAAACGATCCGTAAAAGAGTTTTTCTTATCCTTTCGTTGTATGTTGATGACATTCTTTTAGCTGGGAATGATATGGATTCCATTGTTGCCACTAAGAAGTGGTTGTCCTCCAATTTTGAAATGAAGGATATGGGTGAAGAAGACTATGTGTTAGGAGTTAAGATCACGAGAGATCGCAAAAAGAAATTTCTTGGTTTGTCTCAGGAGACTTACATTAGAAAAATTCTTGAGCGTTTCCGTATGCAAAACTCCAAACCAATAGACACCCCATTGGAAAAAGGATGTGACTTAAACCTTGATCAGTGTCCCAAAACTAAAGAAGAAAAGAATCAAATGTCCAATGTGCCATATGCGGCTGCAATTGGTAGTCTGATCGATGTATGCCATGATGTGTACTTTCGACCGGATATCGGTTTTCTTTGTCGAAGTTAGTCGATCATTATCGAGTAATCCCGGTCCAAAATTTCATTGGAAAGCTGTGAAAAGGATACTCAGCTATCTACAAGGGACTGCTGATTTTGTCCTACGTTACCATGGTGGAGACTTGAAACTGAAAGGTTACACTGATGCAGACTGGGCTGGTGATAAAGATGAGTGCAAGTCCACTTTGGGTTATGCTTTTATGCTCGGAGGTGGAATTATTACTTGGTGTAGTCAGAAGCAAAAATGTGTTTCTTTGTCTACAATGGAGTCAGAGTATGTTGCTTGCTCAGCTGCAGTCCAAGAAGCTGTTTGGCTAAGGAAATTCTTGATACACTTAGATATCACAGCTCATGCAGAGGATGCAGTATTACTTTATAGTGATAGCACTGCAGCTCTGGCATTTGCAAAGGATCCTAAGTATCATGGGAAAGCCAAACACATAGAGACTCGTTTTCACTACATTCGAGATAAGGTTGCAACAGGAGAAGTGGTCTTGAAACATATCTCCACGCTTAACATGCTAGCTGATCCCGTGACTAAACCTATTGCACGAGATGCGTTTAAATCTCATGTTAGGAGCATGGGACTTCGTAGGATTTGATATGTTTGGACATCTTTTATGTAATTGACATTGTTTATGATATATTTCATTAATTCAGATTTTTTTTTGGAATATTCTTTTAATTACACTTTCTTGATTTGTTTTTGTCACCGGGCTTGAATCGACCTACTCACATGGGTGATTTACCTTGGCGCTTGGAGAGAGCGAACAAGATGAGACATCTATATTCTTGGCGCTAGATGAGCGAAAAGAATATTTTTTAAATTCTTGAATGTCACCTTAGTTAGAACTAAGATGAGACCTTATAAAATAAAGGTAGAACATAAAATTTATCCACAATTTTATGGAGCCTGTAGTTAAGCCGAATATGAGTGTTTTTCTTGACAGGCGCTAGCAAGTGACTGGGATAAAACTCAAGTTAGGCACTTGTTTAGCAACTAGACTAAGATTCGTATGGTGTTACAGTTTTGCAAGTGACATACCCATTTTAATGGGATAACACCATAGCATACATAACATATTGTATGTGCTTTGCCGACCAATAGTGAGAACAATGAATGAATCCCTTCTTCATTGTTATGTGAGCCACTAGGATAAATGAAACTTTTTCCCATCGTATGCCTTTCTTAACCTAAGGTTATGTCATGAAGAGAATATTTGGTGACACTACTTTAGTGTGCTTCCTAAGTACGACGAAATATTACCGTATTACGGGGCATTTCTAGGAAAGCGACTGAATATAATTGAAATGGCATGAATATTTAGGGAAGACTTTTTGATATTACATCTATTTTGTGACTCATAGCGGGCCCGCGACCATATTTTAATATGTCATGAGTACAAAACAAGGAGGGGATGTAGCACTGTTTTAAACGAGGGATTAAGAGTGCTGATTCCAGTGTAATCAACAATGTCTAAGGCATATACGAGATGCTTCTGGGTGATGCGTTTTTATTAGTTGGGTGAAAACTTAATAATATCGCTCCTGTTGCTCTTTGTTCTTCTCATGAGGTCGCACACCTTATTCCCTATATGCAAAGATGAGTAATAGAGATATTGAGATTTGCCCTATGTGGGCGAGTGGGAGATGTAAGTGGGTTGGACCACTTAGGTCCGCCCACATGGATCAAGGATCCATCTCCTATTTAAGCTACTCCCTGGATCGTAGGATCGTAGTCCTACTGGATAGAATATAATCTATCATGAATCTCTTGTTGTGTAAGAGTCGTGGGAGTTAGCTATATGCTTGGTTGGTTTTATATACCTTACGAAGGTATTAGAAAAACAACAAGCAGAAGGAAAAAGAAAACAATTCTCGACTCTCTTCTTTCTCCATTCACCAAAGGGGTGGGCTTAAGGTGTGGATACAAAGGGGATTGATTCTAGTAACAATCCTTCTCAAGAGACAAGGCTAGTAACAATTCACAAGGTTATCATTATTTGACTTCGGGTTTCTTCCGCTGGACAAGAGGTATGTTCTATAACTCGAATAACATGTTAATGTAAAACTTACACTACCAATTCAAAAGAGGAACTACGACAGATTTGATTCAACTTCACTTGAAAACTTGATACATAGGCAGCTCACACAGACCCGATCTCAGTCAAATCCATACTAAACCCCCATTTCCCCCTATTTTCCTAGAATTCTAGGGTTTTGCACAAAACAGAGCTTTACAAGTATGTCACCACACAAGTATTTTATTCGATCTAGCCATTCTTTGACAAATAATTCTTGGTTCTGAAATAATCTAAGACCAATAGGAGAGGTGTTCTGGTCTAGCTACATTCATAGAACAAGTGAATTGTGGTTTCCACAGTCATATGGCAAAATGGATGAGAAATCTCCTTCCATTTTCTTATCCCTCAGATCAGAATATCCCCCATAGTCAAAATATTCATATACATTTTATAAATTTTCCAAAGAAAAAGCTGAGTAGTAGCAGAGATTTTAGATTTCTAGATATTTGACAGTTTATTGGTTAAAACTGAAGTGTTGTCCTAGCCAATTCTTTTCCATTAAGAATTTATAGGCAGACTTCTCGGTTAAGAACCATGACTGTCAGCACACCATTTCCCTACTTGCCTCAAAAGGTCTGACCACAATCTCTTCAATCTGTTTTGGCTAATAAATGGAATTCTTGAAACAGACAAATCTTTGCCTAAGCATGTGATGCATTCGATCTATTGTATTACACTACAACTATTTATGCAAATTTAAAGGCATGCCATCAGTCCATAAGTTTGCACGTGAGTTGCACACTCCGACCAAGCGTCCAAGCGACTTTTCAAGCCAAATCTGCCTGTCCAAGAATAAGTTGTGGAATAATCTTGAATTATGGAAAAACAAAGGCTGTGGAATAGTCTGATTATGCATTTATGCCCCATGTTGGCGAGACCTTTGGGGTTACAAATTAAAAGGGGTGCAGGTCGGATTAGTGACGCACTTTAGAATTGCTTTAAGTCAATTCCGTTCACCTCTTTTGAAAAGGACTTTCTATACCCTCTTGTATCTCGAGGGTGCAATATTTGGAAAATAAATAAACTGCATTTTCTACAACCAAGAGAACTCAAGTACTCAACAAACAAGTTTTTCCGTAAAACATAGAAGATTATTTTGACAGACAAGCCTCTTTTACGAATTTGTTTGATAAGTCTTAATTGATACCTCTTGAAGCTAAAATTTCTTTAACTTTTGCTCTGCATTTTGCATTCAATTGAAGTTGCAAATAACATTACAATCCGTTCTTCAATAACCAAATAACATTACAATCCCTTCTTCAATACCCCAACGGATAATCACTCGGCCCTGGCCGGTCGTACTCTGGTGGAAACATTGTTTGATGAGTGAAGATATACAAACCGTCCGGTCCGGTCCCTGTTATCTGATATTCTTCAGTGTTTTCTTGAGATTTTTTAAAGCGATACCATTAGGGCTGGAAATGGAGCGGGTCGGATTTTCACTCAAAACTCTTTACTATATTTGGATATCCATATCTATTAAAAAACACTCAAAAATATATTATTTTAATAATTTTCATATATAAATGTAAGATATAAATTAGATTTTAAGCATCGAAATATAAATCTTATTAAAATAATTCGGATATTTGGGTTGGATTCTAGTCACAAACATAGAGACCATATCCGTTAAAATGGATTCGGATATGGTCGGATTCGAATCGCATCCCGTACCATTTTCAGCCCTAGATACCAATAAGCAAGTGAGAAAAAACCAATAATAATGAAAAACCCCAATACGACAGGCACCACTGTTAGTATTACTCTGCGAGAAGACTTGTGACTGTGGGGGGGATTATTTCTTTCCGTGGAGATGGAATGACTTGAAGAACCGTGAGAATCACGAGCTGAAGAATCTGGGAACCTCAGCATACCGTTTCCTGGATGAAAAGAACTGCGAAATCTCTTTAAACTGTGTGGTATTGTTCCACTGAAGTCATTTTTTGTTAAATCAAGTGTCTCCAAGTGCGTGAGCATGTTAAGCTCACTAGGTAACTTTCCCGATAAGCCATTATTTCCCAACTTCAGTGTCCTTAGGGACTGGTAGTAACCTATAGATTTGGTTAGCGGTCCCGTAATGTTGTTACAAGAAACATCAAGTATCTGTAACGGAAGAGATCGATCTGGACCTACGAATTCACCAAGAGAAGGTAACTCCCCAGTTAAATAGTTCTGCGAAAGGTTGACCGTTCGCAGGAAAAAGGAAATGGTGAACGTTCGTGGAATAGCTCCTGTGAACTGGTTGTTACTCAAGTCCAATTCGACCAGCACACGGAGAAATGAGAGTGGCAGAGCACCTGTAAAGGGACACAAACATTAGCAAGCCTATTTATGTCCGCTGATAAGCCTGATATCCAAATAACAGAAAACATGCCTGTACCACATATCGAATTAGTAGTAGTACTCTAAAATTCCTGATTCCCATTTAATATCCACTGATGCAGTGATGCCCGTCTTTGTTGAGCAATAATTAGGTATACTTGCTTAGTTGCTGGTCAATTCCACATGTAAAAAAACTAGCACTTGCAGTCTTGCAGATTAAGTACAATTGACAAAGTAACTCACGCAAAAAAAATAAATAAAAAATCCAGTAATCCACAAAAATCCACAGAATGGCAGATAAAATAGAACAATCATTCAAAGAATTAAATCAAAGCATTCAGTATCCCGCTACTTAAAACAAGTAAAGACTTTTGAGTGTAGTTCTAATTTCATTTTGTTGAATTGGGTTTTGGTAGGGCTTTCTTCATATAGATTAAATAAATTGGTAAGAGTACTCAATTGGTAATAATGAAATTTTGCTTCCGAGGCAAAATATAGTGGCAGGGCAAAATAAAAGTGGTTTCTTGCAGGCCTAATCTAGTTCAATCAAAGGGTAGTTCAATCAAAGGGGTGTACACAAGAGTTTTTAGCTCAATTGGTTATGTACCCCTCTTTTTCATAGGGGATGTTGCAAGTTCGAATTTCACCAAATATTGGTTGGGATTTCTTTCTTGTATAATTATGTGATGCGTTTTTGAGCCAGGTGAGCCTTCGGGCTAAAGACATGGTGTTGCTACGATAGGTAGGCGAGAGCCGAAAGCAAGTCTTTATGACAAGGTTGAAAAGTGGGGCATCGGCGAGAGCCTTCGAGCTAGGTTCTCTTCGGGATTGATGAACCCTTCGGGCAATGTAAGCTTTCGGGCTAGGGTCCTTCAATGTAACTGGTGTGCTTTGTCTTAACCCTCTAAATATTCAAAAATTCAAAAAAAAAAAAATGTTATTATTCTAAAAGCCCTATGAATACCATTTGGTGAAGTTGTAGGTTGACATGAGATGGTACCACTGATCGTAGATTCAATTTTGTTAAACCAATGTTAATAATCAAAAGCTTGCTTATTCGATTTATTGCCCATTTAGTTTAAAACTTAATCTATAAAAAAAAAAAAAAAAAGTTTAAAACTTTGCGAGTGGATCGGCGTTAGCATCAAATTTATTGTTACTATTCAGACGTTTGCTCTTTGAAATGGGTTTACTTAATGTTACGTATGTATTATAGCAAAGAAGGCATTTTATAGATTAAACATTTAGCTGACTATCCTGTCGATAACTATTAAAAATAGGAACAAATTCCAGTTTTCGATTCTCTAACCAAATGCTATTTTCATAGTAAAAACTAAAAAAGTAGGACCATATGCTTAATAATCCTTACATAAATGTTATGTTAATTCTAAGCAAGTGGGTTGGGACCAGTACTACTGAGTATATGCCGAGCTTAATTTCTCTAACATATAGGCCGACTGGCCGAGCTATCCCAAAGCCATCATAGAAAAGATTCTATCCTAAAATAAATATATGTACTTTCCTATTTTTGCTATAGATTTTATGAAATTCAAAATAAATATTTACCTGAGAACCTATTCGAACTGAGGTCCAAGGACTCTAAACTCCAAAAGCTGAATGCGCCTACCCCAAGGAATGGCTGTCCACTCAGCTGGTTCCTAGCAATGCTTAAACTCCTAAGCATTCTCAACCCAGTAAGTGCGCTCAAGTTTACCTCCCCCACCAAACCCAGACCTTCCAGTGTGACCCCAATTACTGAGTAGTTCCCATAGTTACAGTCGATTCCGTGCCAACTGTATGGACACCGAGTGAAGTTCCCAACCCAAGTATCAAATACTTGAGGGGCGTTTTGAATGTCTCGTTTAAATGCCAAGAGACATCCAATGTCTGATTCTCCCTCCTTCACAAGAATTGAACCACTAAATGAAAGGGTGAACAACAAAAATAAAAATACAATAAATTTAAGAGCCATATTGGCTTCAGCTACGTATTTGGCGTGTAATTGCCTCCAGCAATATGACTTCAGCTACGTATTGGGCGTGTAATTGCCTCCAGCAAGTTGGACAAGTCAAACCTGATCAAGATTAGAAACTGAATTTATGTTTTGAGGACAATTTTAAGAATCAACACTGTACATTCAATAAACACATTCAATAAACATATATGTATTGAGGGAGTGGTAATAAAATCCACATAATTATCCCCATAGTCTACATGGTCAATTAAAAGTTTCAACGGTTTGTTTTAGTTTCTAATGAATATATATACGAAACATAAAAAGATGCTGAAGGGCCAAATTGATCTGATTAAAAAAATGTAAATTTAAATGTATATTTGGCTAGCTCTCTTTTGCCCTTTAAAGACAGATGCAACAGTTTAATAATCAATATAGTACGATGATATTAAAGCAAGTAAATGAAGAAAGAAAGAAAGAAAGAAAAGTTACGGTGGTAAAATGGAAAGCCGGCAGATTGAGTGGAACGTTGTGTAACAAAGTTTGGATCTTTTTTGTTGTTGGTGGTGATGGTGAAGAAGAAGAGTGTTGAAGGAGTAGAGAGAGAGATTAATAAATGAAGTGAAGAAGAAGTGAAGAAAAGAGTAGAGAGAAATTGAGAGAAATTACTTAAGGTGCAACGTTTGAATTAACACTGCATTCAATAAACACATTCAATAAACATATATGTATTGAGGGAGTGGTAACAAAATCCACATAATTATCCCCATAGTCTACCTGGCCAATTAAAAGTTTCAACGGTTTGTTTTAGTTTCTAATTAATGAACACTTCTGTCACCAAGTTTTTGTTTTTATATATTTGATTTGTTGGGTAAAATACATATTAGTTGTTAAAAGTTAGTCAATTATAGACTTGAAGTTTTGATGCGTAAGGATTTAGAAATCTTTCCTATATACTTAGATTTTTGGATTTTAGTAAAGACTGTTAGTAAATTAAAGACTATGTATAGGTTAGAAATTTAACTTACATACTACTATTTCGATGGTATTAATTATTGTTAAGAAGGTGATATATATTGGCACCAAAGCTTTTTGTTTTATGTGTAGGTATGTTTGTATAACTAGGCATGTGTAGTAATACCTGTTGGTTTTTGTTTTACTTGGTCTGACTTTATATGTCAGAATTTGGGCGAGCTTTTATGTTCAGAATGAAATTATAAGCTTAAGCTTAAGGTTTAATAGCTTCAAGCATTTTTCAGTCATTAATGATTTGATATATAGCAAAAAAAAAAAAAAATGGAATAGCATTTTTTGAGCAAAGTCATTAATGATATTTGATATATTGGTAGCTTCAAGACTTTTCTGAGACTGATGATATTAGATACTTGGTACTGTTTGATTTACTTGATAGCTACAGGTGGAATAACATACTATTCAAATAATGAAAGGTGAGCATAAATAGACTGTCATAATATAGATTCTACAAAAGTACAAAACAGTTATAAAATCCAATAAAAAGTGTGTCTGTATAGATCCAAGGAATTGATTACATGTGAGTATAGTTTTATTTCTGGTCTGACATGGATTCTCTTTACACTCTGGTATATATGGGTTTGCTTGTATTGTCGTTGGTGGTCTGTAGGGCATTGATTATTTGGAAGCCCTTAATATATATTTGAATCTTTGATTCTTATGAGTATGTAAAAGTTCGGTATAGCTATAACTGATGTGAAAACATTATTGAAGGTAAGAATAGATTTGCTGAAATTTTAAGAAAGGTTAGCGCTGGTCTAATTTCGAGCTCAATTTTGGTTTAGTTAGAGTTTGAACTAGTTTTTTTTTAAAACACAAAAAAGTAAGGTCTGGAAGTCTGCTTTTCAACCCAATTGACCTCGTTACATTCCGAGGTTTGTGGATATGGTTACGGTGTTCGTAAGTTAGCCTGTCAAAATTTTCTGACCGCAGAAATCCGGTCTGTGTCTGGTTTGGAATTGAGTTTTCACATAGTTAGAGTCAGATTCAAACTCTCGTCAAAACATGAAAAAATAAGTTTTATGTGTCTGTTTTCCAACCCAATTGGCCTCGTCACATTCCGAGGTCTGTGGTGGTAGATATAATGTTTGGAAGTTTGGTTGACAGAAAACAGTGCGTCAGAAATCAGTTTCTATGCACTGTTCAAGCCCAGTTTTAAAATAGTTAGGGTGAGAGTTAGATTTTTTTATAAAACATAAAAGAGTAAGATTTGGAAGTCTTCTTTCTATTCCAATTGTCCTCATCGCATTTCGAGGCCTGTGGAATTAATTATGACGTCTAGAAGTTTGACTGGCAGAAAATAGTGCGTCAGAAATGAGTTTCTGTGCACTATGTTCTAACCTAGTTTTCATTCACTTAGAATGAGATTGAGTATTTTTGTAAAACATAAAAAAGTAAGTTCTGTGTGTTATCTTTTCAAAACAAAAATTTGGGTTGTGACAGTGTGGTTGTCCATGCGAGTGAAAGTTGAAAGTTGAAAGATAGATCTAATGCAGATATCCAAATGAACAATCAGGTGATCATCCATTCATAACTCAAAATATGCATATAAGATGAATACACAATTCAACTTGTCGGCTTATGTTAATTCAATAATCTGATTGTGATTTATGAACCAATTTTCTTCCTTTTGCATTTTATGGTAGGTACAAAATATGCATACCAAACAATCTATTTAAAATTGCACTACGCACCTGATAGCCAATCAAGTTTCTAGCCTGGTAAACTTTCAAGATGCTACCAAAGAAATTAACTACTTGCACTTTCCCAAAAACCATAGATACAAGTATACAACACTTCTTCTCGATGTTCTAATACATAAAAGAAATAAAATCAAGTACTAAATGAAACGCATGAACTTATTTTGTAATTAAGCGACCATTTAGAAACTATAAAGCGAACCTTCGCTTTAGGCGACAACTTCAGGAGGCTTTAACATTTCATAGCCTTGCTAAGGATAAAATCTCTTATAGAAAGTGGCAGGTGATACGGGATAGCGAAAACTGTGGAATACCGACCATCGTGAACCACGCCGATGGATTCTTTTTCGGCGTCAAACCGCCTTTTTAGCTTAACTCTTCAGCTGTGGTAGCATTCACAGTGTGTGACAGGGTGGCTCTTGAATGAATGACATCATTAAATGGTTTATAAAGCCTCCACTCAGGCATCCGCTTGTATCTAGCTGCGAAAGTAGTAGCTAAATTTGTTTTTACTGCCCCCGGAACCACACTAATTACATCGATTCCAAAAGTTCACAGTTCCAATCTGCAAACATATGTTTGTGCAACCTATATCACAGTCTAAAAATTCAAGAATAGAAAAGATTTTTGGACTACAAAGATAAACTATAGACTAGACAAAGTTCATAATCTGCAGAACATCTCAAAAAGATAAGATCCTATATCTGCAACCAGAGTTGGTGGGACCTTACACTGGACCAATTAGTCCCAGAGGATGAGAGGAATGTTATGAATTGAGGGAAAATAAGTATGAAGATACTGCTGAGAGAAGTTAATAAATACAACCACATGAGATATATATAAAATCTTTTGAGGTAAAGAATAAACAAGGGAGAAAGCATTGAAACCTTAAGCTATCGATTAAGGCATGAAGAGCGAGCTTTTTGAAGCAGAGTAAGCACCGCCGTGGTCCAGAGCCAAAGCGCTAACACTTCCAATATTTACTATATTTCCCTTTCTCCTAGTCGCCATGTGAGGCACAACGGCCTGAATTAACCTCATTGGACCTGTAAAACATAAGTGTAAATCTAAACGAGGATTTGAACACCATCTGCAATGTGTTATAGAAAGTTAGAAACACACATCATGTTCCTAAACAACTTTTTTTTGCATCATCATAGTCTCAGTAACTTCAGGATTCATCACATTCATATGTTTTTTCGACATGTACATTCTCTCAATGTGATTCATATGCTAGTGCTTTTAATCGTTAGATTTTGGAGTTGGAGTATCGTTTGTTTGTCCACGCAAGTGGAATTTGAAAGATAGATTCAGTGCAAATATCGAAACGAACGAACAGTCAGGTGATCATCCATTTTTTACTCAAAATATACATATATATCAACAATGAAATACACGTAAAGGATTGTCGTCTTATGTTTATTCAAGAATCAGACTGTGATTGGTGAACCAATTTGGATTCCCTTTTCTCTTCTATGATAAAATGATACAAGATATACGTATCCACTTGCCAAACAATCTATCTAAAATCGCACACAAGGCGTATGACAGCCAGGAAAGTTTCCAGCCTGGTAAAACTTCAAGATGCGACCAAAAAAACTCATTACTCACACTTTCTGACAACCATAGATAAAACACTTCTTCATATGTTCTAATACATAAAAAATAAAAATAAAAAGCTAGTAAACGAAATGCATGAACCTATGTTGCAATTAAGCAAATTTTTTAGAAGCAAGCTTCGGCTTAGAGCCTTAGAGCATATTTAGGAGTGATATCAACCTAGCACCAAACACCAAATTTCTAGCACCCTAACAATTTGGTGTTTTTTCAACTTCAGGAGAGCTACATGTTGATGAAAACACCAAAAAAACAGCAAATCAGCCAATATTTGGTTCCAGGTTTGATGCTGTATCAAATCACTCACGCGGTTTTCCCAACACCGCGTGGGCTTGGGCTGCTAAATGGACTTGTTTGGCGTGGTTTTGGCAAAACCGCATGGGCTTGGGCTTCTAAGGGTGCGGTTTTGGCAAAACCGCGTGCGTTTTTCCTGAAAATTAGAACTGTGGTGCATAGAAGTTGAAAAATTATGAGTTGTGCATAGAAGTTAAGAAATTAATAATTGTGCAATTGAAGAAATTAAGAAATGTGATTCAAAATCGAAAAAATTAATGAAATTAAAAACCTATGATTATGATTATGATTATGATTATGATTATGATTATGCAGTCCAAAATCTATGATTATGATATAATCATATAATATCCAAAATGATCCAAAACCTATCATATTACATCAAATTTATTTAGCTCTCTTCTTATGCCCCTTACCACTCGATCCCTCTCCTCTCTCTATTTGGATATTCCTAAGCTGCTCTTCTAAGTTCCTAACCTGATAATCAAGATCTTCTCTGTCTGCACGAAGGTTAACTACGTACCTCAACCTGAAGTTCCTCATATCCCTGATGTTGTTGCGTATACACCTGCTGAATATCCTCGTACGCTTTTCGAGTCTCGTCATATGCATGTTGGGATTGCTAATATGTCTGAGAATATGCCTCCTCCCTTTCTTGGCTATAATGATACACGGCAGTCCTCATCCCATCAAACATACAAATCTGGTTCTCATATCTTTCCCGAATCTCAGCCTGAAAATCCAAGAAAATACATTGTGAGTACATATTATATATATAATGAATAAGAAAAATAAAATAACTAAACTCACCATGGTATACTGATCAATTTGCGGCTCTAACTCATGGCAATGAGCACGAGGCACCTCAGGAATGGAAATGTAAGTAGCCTCCCCATCAGGTCCACACATGGCAAACATCTGAGTTCGGTTGCACTTGTGGCGATTGTGAATGGTCTTGCTTTTAGGGGTTTCTTGAAATGGCATTCCCAGTCACCCAAGTGCCCAGATATTGATACTTTGGCTCATTTGTGGGAGATTTTCATTGTAGCAGTGAACAAGCTATACAAGTTCAAGCTAGACACGAAGTCAGTTGTTAATAAAGACTTCTACAATCTGGTTGTGGAAATAGATTTGCTGAGGTCGTGGGGTTTTGATGTCAATTTCATGGCTAAATATCTTTGGGAAATGGTATGTGATTGTGAAGAAGTTTTGGGCATGTACACATATAGTATTGAAAAGAACATTAGGAGCCTAAATGTACTTTCTGTAAAGTTTTCAGTTGGATTTGTGAAGATAGAAAATAAGCACAAGTCTATGACAATACAAAAGCTGCGATGGTTACAAATTCTAACAGATGGTATGTTAGGTAAAAGTCATGTTGGTGGACTTGGAAAACAAACTGATCTTGTTAAAGTCGAGTTATTATATGTAGCCAGAAATATCAAAATGGCTATGACAGTGATGTTTCTTCGCTCTCCCACTTTCATTTCAGCATTTAGCTTTCTAAGGGGGTTCGATACTCCAAAAGAATTTGGTTTGTCTGCAGCCTTTCCAGAGGTTATACCCCAACCATATTCCCCACCACCTCGTGCTAGATTGATGGTAATTTCTATTTCGTTGTTACTTTATAGTATCAGAGAGGTTCTGTATAATGTCAGGTTGTAATTTTATTACTGTTGGTATATATTAATTAGCGTATTGTTTGTTGTTACTTGTTACAGTCGATGAAACGAAAACACTCTGACATGGATTCAGAGATGAACATTTCGGAGGAGATAGAATTTGATGCTTTTTTGCTTACAACAAGACGAAGACTAGAAATCGTCCAAGGCGTCTGGTATCCTCCAATGCCAAAGATGCGCTCCATAATTTATACGCTCCCCTTTCCTGTGAGAATTCTGATAGAAAAACACATTAGTAAAAGCTGAGATATAGTCCCAGTAATTATAAAGGAGATTTGTCGAACTCAATTTTCGACACTTGTTGGGATCCAAACCCCACTCATTGTAAGAGATAATTCTCTTGAAGATTGCTTTGCTGTAAGAGATCGGACTATATTCCGAATCAGGATGCTGTAATGTATGGTGAATATCCATACTAGAAGTAGCCGAAGCTAACATTTCTTCATAGATATATCTATGTTTGCCGTCAACAACAGGATACTGTTGTGTGTCAAAATATCTTCTTTGAATTTCCCAAGGATCAGGCATCCACTGCTCATCACCTAGTTGAAGATAAATGACTGTTTGATTTGCCCTTTTATTAGGAACATAAGGAGTCAGAGGAGTAAGAACTGCCTCTTTCATTGACTTTCCTTTTTGCTGTGATAATGGAGGAAATTGCTCCGTATTGTTAAGGAAATTATATTTTCCTTTGTTCTTTCCGCGGCCTCTTGTGGTATAACCACGACCTTTGCCTCTCTGAGAGGTGCTCATGATCCCTGCAAGAATTCCCTAGTTAGAAAATCTGGCAAAGAATTAAAATCACCCTTGATATATTTAATATCAAAATCAAAGGCAAAAAGATCCGCTTACCATCCTGCAAAAATCTGTGTAGAAGCAATATTCTTGATATCTTTATGTAATACCTGTTTAGCAGCACTACAATCAATTCGTACCAAGAACTTCTGATTTAATAAATCATCCTGGAATTTATGAATACATTTTACCAGTGAAAGAATTTCCTGTTTTATAGTGGAATAATTAATCTGTGCTTTCTTCCAAGTTCTAGAAGTAAAACGGATTAATTCTTCTTTACTTGAAATATGATTATTTTGTTTTAAGATACCACCATAACCAATGTTGGAAGCATCTGTTTCCACAATTTTCAACCAATCAAAATTAGGCAAAGATAAGCAAGGTAATTGTTTTGCTTTAAGCTTAATTTTTTGTACTGCAAGAGTATGAGCTGTACTCCAAGAGGTTGGAACCTTAGTTAATCTGGAGTATAGAATAGAGGTATCCTATGAAAGATTCTTATAATAGTCTGCCAAATAATTCAAACTACCAAGAAATCTTTGTAACTGAGTTTTGTCTAGAATTTCATCAGGAAATTTAGAAGCAAACTCAATACTTCTGTCTATAGGGATTATTTTCCCTTCAGTAATGTTATGACCAAGAAAACGAACAGTTGTTTGAAACAACTTCATTTTTGGTGCCGACACTACTAAACCATTTCGTTTAATAAGCTCTTTAAAAATCTTTAAATGCTTAATATGCTGTTCTAGGGATTTATAATAAATTAGAATATCATCAATATAGACAATGGCAAAATCCGAATAAGGATTGCAAATGTCATTCATAATATTCTGAAATTTCGAAGGAGCATTCTTCAAACCAAAGGGCATTACGGTCCATTCATAATGTCCAAAGGGTACTGTAAAAGCAGTCTTATACCTGTCTTCAGGGGCAATTTGGACTTGCCAATATCTTGACTTAAGGTCAGATTTTGAGAAGATGATCGCTGTAGATAAGCGATCTAATAAATCCTTTTTATTAGGAATTGGATATCTAATCCATTGTAAGGCATCATTAAGAGGTTTGAAATTAATAACCAGTCTGGGAACACCTCTTTCTTTCTCAGCTGCTTTATTGACATAAAAAGCTGTACAACTCCAAGGAGATTTACTTGGAGTAATCAACTTCTTATCCAGAAGACTCTGGATCTCTTTCTGGCATAAAGTCAAATAATCTGATTTCATTTGACTAGGTCTGGCTTTAGTGGGAATAAACTTTTCATTAAAGCTTGATTCATAGGGTAAAGAGACAATATGTTTCTTTCTTTCCCAAAAGGCATTGGGAATATCACTACAAACTTCAGAGATAAATTGGTTCTTAATTTTATTAATTATACTCTGAAATTCCTTACTGTTAAGTCTTTGCTGTAACTTTAAAGAAGTTATTTCTTCTTTGAGAAAGTTTAATTGACTTTCTTTAGCTACCAAATTAGTATTAATCATAGCAATCTGCTTTTGCACCGGAGGAGTTATAAACTCAAATATAACTCTATTTTTATTAATAGTTGCATGAATACCTATATTAGTAATACTAGTAATAGGCATGATAGAATTAAGGAAAGGATTCCCTAATATAGTATGCTGAGACATATCTTTTACCAAAATGAAAGTGGAAGATAAACAATGTCCTTCTTTTCAGATGAATACATCTGTTAATTTATATGCTACCTGCATAGGTGCACCACTAGCAGTAGAAAGGTTTTGAGTAGATTTCTCAAAGTATTTAGTAGGAACTAAACCCTCTTGAATACAATTCAGATCTGCTCCGCTATCAATAAGGGCAATATGATTAGTGAGAGTATACTCTCCTTTAATAACCAAAGTAACATAAACATTCCATCTCTGGAATATGATGTTGTCAGCCTTGCTATAGTTCTGAAGTACTGAACTGTCCAAAAGATTCTTATTAATCTTTAAGACTTTTATATTTTTTTTAAGGTTATTAACCTCATACTGTAAATCCTGAATATTAGTAATACGAGAATTACCTTTAACATATAGAGTATTAGGAAGTCTCATATTATTATAAGAACCAAGATTCTGTAAAGTCATGAAGTTTTGAAGATAATTAAGATTATAAATCTTTTCCTGTGGATTAATCTTAAATTTTCTTATCTTCAAAAGATTACTATAGTCTTGCGGTCTAGTAGAACACTGACTAGTCTTATGACCATAATGATCACATTTATTACATAAGCGAAGAGCTTTGGCTTTAGGCCTGAGTCTCTTCCAATGCTGTTTTTCTTTAAGACTTTTGGGTTTTTATAAGTCTTAGAATTATTATTGATTTTAGTAACTAATATGTTACTATCTTTCTCTTTTAAAGGTTTTATTGGAGGAGGAACAGACAAAATCTTCTTGTTCTTAGTAGAATGTTTTATCTCACATTCTAAAACTCCAATATAATTATCAACAGGTTTATGATTCTTTTTAACCTGAGTTTCTCTGTGGTATTAGGTAAATCTTGTTTTACCTTGGATTGAGGGGGTAAATAATTATTAACCTGGGAAGTAGGTTTTACCCTGTTATTGTCTACAGGAGTAAAGGTACATTTTTCAACAGTAATAGTCTGCTTTTCTGTAGAAATTACTGGTTGAGAAATAATCTTTCTCTGTAGCTGATTATGACTTACCTCTTTATTAGGTAAATTATTTTCCTTTTTAATTAAGGTATTTTCCTTAGGTAAATCTATTTTTACCTCGGCCATTAGCCTAGCCTCTTGTTTGGCTTTAAGATAGTCGCTAATATCTTTTCTCAGAGTTGCTCGCTCAACTCTGCCATTCAGAATTTTATGATTCTGATACTCTAGACAAAACCATTTTGCAAGAGTAGTACAATTCCTCTTATGATAATCATAATAATCATCATAAGGTCTAAGCATAGGCTTTAATTCTGTAGGAGTAAAATATTTACTCAGCTCTTCATATTTTAATTTATAAAATTGATTAGTTTCATAAGGTGTGTAATCCATTATAAAACAAAATCCATCTCTGACGCTGTGGGAGATTCCCTAGCTTGCTGTGTATAAATATCATGTGGTATTTGTTGATTAGAGATACGGATCTCTTCTACAGATTGATTATACTGTGATGTGGATTCAGCTTCTGAAACTGAATGCCTAGAAGATTGTGGTATGGAGATCTTATAAGATGATCTCGAAGACAAACTTCTACTAACAAAAGGTTTCTTAAAGTTCAATATAACTTCACCTTCTGTTGTTTGGACTATTTGGTCTAAATCATTATTAATGATTGGCTGTGGTTGAACAGCGTTTCTGCAAATCCATGAATCTGGAAATTGAATTTCACCCCAAGGAATCATCCTGGGTGTTGCTACACTGGAAGTTAAAAGATTTGTGTCTATTAACACAGTCTTACCTGGTGTAGTTTTATGCCGTACATTAGGTGTTAAAGTTTGTAACACCTTATAGTGAATTCTGTATGTAATTCCTATCACCTCAGATCTAGGTAAAAAGTTATAACCTTTAGCCTGAATTTGTAATGATAAAGAATCATAAAGATTTCTATCCGATAAAGCTAAACTTAAATTAGGATAGACATCAAAATAGACTGGTCCATGACAAAGACTAGTCTCTACTGCTCCCATAAGGGACGGTAAATAGTCGAGACATCTAGCATCTCTGAGTGTTGCTTGAATACAAGCATTCATACCCAAAAGGGTCAAAGGTCTAAAAGCAACCTGTATTAATCCTATGTGAATAAATTTATAATTTTTCACATGGTGATATAAATCACGAGGACTTAAAAGATTCAAATTATTACTCATGGAATTTAAACTAATAGTTTGTTCCATAGTTTTTACAGCAATTTTACTAGTCAATTTTTCAATCCAGTTACCATATCTGTATATGGTTTTGGGATCCATATTAGGAATCGTCCATTTATTCATTTTGTCCTGTGTGTCGAGATCATACTCGATTAATTCTGTGTTCTTAATTGAACTCAGATCATCATTATTTGATGACTGTGCCATGGGTGTTGAGGTGTTAGTGCAAAACAGGTAGAGTATAATGAATTATAACTATACCAAACATTATTAAAACTATTCTTGATGCAATCATTGACACATCGTCTTCTTCTCCAAATATTATAAACAGTACAATCAAAATTAAGTCTTCAGTGTTTATATTAAGTAAAACCACGTCTGTCAACGCTTCACAGGGAGCAAACGGCCTAAACGCATATCCTGCTAAACGACACTACATATACCCTACGCGACTTGGGTGACGTCCCAGAGTTACCAATATAAACGTAAAGAAACAATAATGACCTATTGCTTATGCAAATAGTCTTATATTAACAAGAATGAAATTAAGTAGTCCCAACTTCATCTCTAATAAGATACTATTCATAATACTGGAAAGGAAGAGTCAACAGTATTTTAGGATCCAGGCGGACATTCTTGTGGTCGGAAAACCGAACCTTTAGCAAGTAGTCCCAAAGAGTAACCTTCAAACCCTTTTCCTTAATCATACTTATATCTCTTACTTACATCTTTTCTCAGGAAATAAAATAATTAAATATAATTGTAAAACATTTCCTCACCGTTATGCACTAACCTCAAATTAAGCTGCCATGGCTCTGATACTAAACATAAAAAGATTACTATAGTCTAATTAAAAGGCAAATTAAAAGGTAACTAACCCGGGTTTTTTACTTGAACACTTTATTAATGATTAAACTGAATGGCAGTATATATTTAGTTTTTTAAATTGGATCAAATATTATGGGATGCAACTTACCAAGGCCCAAAATATCACTGAGATATCCGAGATATCGCTGATATATATCATTTTTTGGGTACACCGAGATGGAAATATTTGATATATCTCAACCGAATATTGAATATGTTTTTTTTCCGATATATTTCATAATTTCTGATATAACGATTAATATCGACCGATATATCCGATATAAATTGTTCACTTTGACCGATATATTGACAATATTCCTGATCCGATATATTGACATACAAAACAAAATTTTGACTGGTTAACAAAAAAAATGGATATCTCCGATATTTCCGTTATATCTGATATATCTCGGTTTATTAGTACATCGAGATATTCACCGAATTTGATATTTCGGCCCTTGATAATTTGGTCCTTGTTACTGCGCCATGATTTATTCGTATTTTTTGGGGGGAAAGTGTTTTTTGGAAATAAGTCATACGAAAAAGACCTAAGGATCCCTTAAATATAGCGCGAAGCCCAATACATTTGTTTGCATTATTTTATCCAACGTGTCTGAGTGTTTCTCATCTCTCTTCAACAGTCTCTTCAAAGCCAATATCAAAATCAAGAAAATCAAAACTCGAATTCGAAAGAACAACCGACATTTAAATGTATGTTTTTTCTGTTTTTTTTTATCTCTACTTGCATCCTACTCTTTATTTGTTCGACAGAGATGACCTAGTCTAAACCAGGTATTTTAACTCGAAGTGTTTGTTGAACACAAGTTTTTGTTGGCAGACAGAGATGACATAGTCTGAAAATTAAATTAAGTTTTGTTTTTTTTGCTAAGTGAGCTGAGAATTTGATTAAGTATAGGAAAAAGGGGAGGGAAATTACAAGAGGTGAAAGTATAAAAGAAAGAAAAAGAAAACCAGAATGACAGTGTGATACTGTCTTAGGTAATAGTATTTGAGGGAGTGAATTGCAACCCTACTAGGTAGGCCTCCAATAAAACACTTCTTCAAGCACCTCACCCATTCAGTCCAATCTAAATTTAGTACTTGTGCAAGCTTCCCATTTATATAACCATGGATGCTTTCCATGATATAGAAAACGTGACACAGACGACATAGTTGTTGCATTTTTAGCCGCTTGATCTGCCGAGAAGTTCGCTTCCCTCCAAGTTACGATTATTAAATTAAGTTATTTGTTGAACACAAGTGTTTGTTGGCACACTCTATATAAGCTATCCAAGACAATAAATAGCTTTACCAATAAACTATATTAGGTTCAGAAAACCTTGTAACTTGGGTGTTTTTGTTGTTTCTGATAAATTATCTAAGCAATCTTGTTTCGATATATTTAGGATGAAAAAGGGAGTAGAAGGGAAGGGGAAGCAGACTCTTATAGAGGAGGAAGATTCTGGATCAGAAGGTGGACCGGAGATTGACATCACGACGCGTTGTAGTCTGAAAAAGCTGCATGCACAGTTTTTTGAAACATTCGATGCAGATGAATTAAATGACTTCAAAACTTGTCCGTTTGGTTTCCTTCTTTGCACCACAGAGGAAAAAGATCCAGAAGATGACAAGGTGTACTCGTTAGTAACCCACAACAACTTAATTGTTGCGATTTTGAACCGGAGGGTTTGTAGGCTTACTTGCAGAATTAGAGATGTGCATTTTAATTTCAAGAAGTCCGATGTTGCGATACTGACTAGACTGTCCACCACAAAACCTCCCGATGAATACTGGAATATGGAGGATACAAAGCCCACACCTTTTAGGCTTAAATATTTTCTCCCGAATAAAAATGCCAAAAATAACAAGACGGTTAAAGGAGTGGTTCTTCTGGACCTGATATTGGAAGCCAGGGAGATGGCAAAGAAAAAAGCCAAGTCACATCCGAAAGCACTCTCGGATGTCTACCGACTGAACCGGTTGTATGTCCTTGGTGCCTTCTTGATTCCATCGGGGAGTAAGGGTGTTAATGTAAAACATATTGACCTTGCTGATAATCTTAATAGCTTTGATTCTTTCCCTTGGGGTTATCTTGTCTATGAAGGAATCAAGGATGGGGTAGAGACGCTCCATGGTTAACTTGTAAGTCACTTCAAAAATGCTCCTCAAGAAAAATTTACAGCCTACCTTCATGGTTGTGCAATCTTGTTCACTCTTTGGGTTTTCCTCCACGTTCCATCTTTGGGGCCTTGCCGACTAGATCATAACAGTTTCCCTTTGGTGCTTGGGTGGGTGAAAATTCCTGGGAAAAGCACCCGTGGAAGTACCTGGCATGGGAGGCTAGGTTGGCGAAGGCAAATTTCAGAGTGAAGAAACTAGTGGAACTTCCAAACTCGGTGAAATCTGAGGATGTCGTAAGGCTCGCGCTAAAGGTTTGTTTGTTTGTTTATTAGTCATTGCACAAGTTAGTGTACTTACCATGTCAATAGTTAACAATATAGTATTGTCAATTGCGCAGATTAAATGTTTTGAAAATTCTTATAAAGTGGCCTTCCCAGCCTATATAGAGTCCCCCGGTTGTATAAATGTTATGTACTCATACATAGTCCAGAGTTCTACAACATAATGAAATTGATCACATTACCCCCCTTATATTGTATTTCCTATGAGTAGTGTGTATAAAAAATTTCATATTTTTAATTTGTTGTTCTTCCACAGGAGGAAAAGAGCGATCGATTGTGGTTGTACGACGTCTTAGATGCGATTGTGGACAACTCCCCAAATTTTGTAAGTGGTTGTTGTAACTCATTGTGTTTAAATATTAGAAGCTCTTACTAAGCACATTGATAGCAATTTGACTATTTGGTTTTCAAATTCAGATAAAGAGATGAGAGACGAGGGAGTACGTAGAGAGTGAAGAAGAGGTGGAGTTGGAGGGAGTTAGGACACGGCAGAAAAAGGTGCCTCCAGTGGGGAAGAGTACAGTGGTGTTGGAGGGAGTTAGTACATGGCAGAAAAAGGTGCCAGTAGTGGGGAAGAATACTTCAAATAAAGGAGTCGGTGTTACCCAGACTTGTAAGAGGAGGGCAGCTAAGGAGGGCAGCAGTAAGAGTGTTAAATAGGGTAACCATATTGAAGCGCCTTTGAAGAAGAAAGCATGTCTTGTGACTGGCGGGAGAGAGGTCATAGAGGGTGACCAAGACCCTTTGAAGAAGAAACTTACATCTGGAAGGAAAAAGTTGCATGTTACCCGTGTTGGCACTCAGTTGAGGAGGAGCACTAGATTGATGGGTTTGGATGACGTTGTGCTTCTTCAACCAACTACTGATGAAGGTGTTGACATGTCTGTTGGTTAGAATGATGTTGGCCTTGTTAAACCCGGCACATCAAGTGATGAAGGAGATGACACGTCATTTTCTGAGGATAAGGTGGTGGGTTTTGAATCTGGCACAGCTACTGAACCAGAGTTGGGCGCCATGTCATATGCTAAGGATAATGCTGTGGAAGTTGAACCTGGCAAAGCTATAGATACTGATGAAGTTGATAGTGAAGTAAGTTATTGCATAATAGGAGACTGTATAGATGCTTTAGGTTATTATTTTGGTTTCAGGAAAGTGAGTCCGTCAGTGAAATTGAGTCTGACGTAGAAAAGAAGAAAGTTGCTCCGCAAGCTAGTGCTCAGATTGCCTCTGCCAAGAAAGCATGTCTTGCAACTGGTGGGAGAGAGGTCATAGCAACTAGCGGGAAAGAGGTCATAGAGGGTGACCAAGACCATTTGAAGAAGGAACCTATATCTAGAAGGAAAAAGTTGCAAGTTACCCGTGTTGGCACTCAGTTGAGGAGGAGCAGTAGATTGATGGGTTCGGATGATGCTATGCTTCTTCAACCAGTTACTGATGAGGATGTTGATATGTCTGTTGGTCAGAATGATGTTGGCCTTGTTCAAGATAATATGGTGGGTTTTGAACCTGGCATAGGTACTGAACCCTCATTGGCTGCCATGTCATATGCTGAGGATATTGCTGATGAAGTTGATAGTGAAGTAAGTTGTTGCCTATTAATTGTTAAATATTGTATTGTACTAATGTACTTGAGTTGCATAATAGGAGACTGTATAGATGCTTTAAGTTGTCATTTTGGTTTCAGGAAAGTGAGTCTGTCTATGAAATTGAGTCTGAAGTAGAAAAGAAGAAAGCTGCTCCGCAAGCTAGTGCTCAGACTGCCTCTGCCAAGAAAGCATGTCTTGCAACTGGCGGGAGAGAGGTCATAGCGACTAGCGAGGAAAGAGGTCATAGAGGGTGGCCAAGAACCTTTGAAGAAGGAACCTATATCTAGAAGGAAAAAGTTGCATGTTACCTGTGTTGGCACTCAGTTGAGGAGGAGTACTAGATTGATGGGTTCGGATGATGTTGTGCTTCTTCAACCTGTTACTGATGAGGATATTGATATGTTTGTTGGTCAGAATGATGTTGGCCTTGTTCAGGATAATATGGTGGGTTTTGAACCTGGCACAGGTACTGAACCCTCATTGCCTGCCATGTCATATGCTGAGGATATTGCTAATGAAGTTGATAGTGAAGTAAGTTGTTGCCTATTAATTGTTAAATATTGTATTGTACTAGTGTACTTGAGACGCTTTAAGTTATCATTTTGGTTTCAGGAAAGTGAGTCCGCCGCTGAAAGTGAGTCCGACGAGAAAGAAGAAAGTCGCCCGCAAGCTAGTGCTCAGACTGCCTCTGCCAAGGAAGCAAGTTATAAGGATGGTGATGAGGATAGTCCTATTGATTCTGAGGTAGAGAAGAAAACAGCTGGTAGTGAAGGTACTCCTGATACTTAACAAAAGAAGGCCGGTATTAGTCATGGTAGTGATCAGAATGACTCTGTCAGTGATATTGAGTCTGAGCCAGAAAAGAAGACGGCTGCAACTGAAGCTAGTGATGATGAGAGTGATGAAGATATTACGTATGATATTCCTCCTCCTAGGGTGAGTATCATAGGGGGGTGCACAAAAGAACAAGCTAGGTGGGTGCCGAAGGTGAAGGGTAGTGTTGAATCTGATAGTGAGGAAGATGAGGACAGTAATGAAGACTAAGATTAGGGTAAACAAGCAAGGGTAGTCACTCTGTCGTATTGGATTGTTCTTAACATTTATTTATTTATTTTCGCAACTACTAGACAAGTTTCCCTGTAATTTAAGATGGCTGTGTGAGACATCATAAAGGTTGAAGAAGACATTATACTGGACACTACAAGAGGAGTAGCCTGAAACTTTGGTGATAAAAAAGGTAGCCAAGGTATTTGTAAGTACCCTCCGTTCTACACTACAGAGCACGTGTCCGCAAGAGAGGACGTCTTACTTAAGCTCGTCCCACCACATCAGATCGTACCAACGACCTAGCACCCAGGTCGTCACCAGCAGCAGTTACAGCCATTCATGGAAAGATATCAACTAGCACAATCTTGGAGCTCAATCAATGCCATAATCAAGGAAACATTAATTTTGTAACAACACATTAATGGCGAATCATCAAGATAGCACACAAAGTGGATCTGCAATCCATAACGGTACAAGCACACATCTATAAATAGAGAGAGATGAACTACGTAAGGCTTGATTCATGTTTACCCCGAGAAACTTGATACGTAGGCAACTCTTATCCCAAGAAAAATGCAGCCATTCCCTATCGAACAAATCATCAAGTTGTAGTCCCAAAATAACCAACATCTACATTGGTGTCGTCTGCCGGTTCATTTCCTTAAGAAAAGAACAACTACTCTTTTCTCAAGCCCATGAAGCTGGTCAGAAAAACCACAATGGATCCCAACCTACAAGCGTTGGCAGACCAGATGAAGACACTCCAAGAAGCCTTCATCACTTTGCAACAAGAAAACCAGACAATGCGAGAGTAGGCCAACTTCAACGCCAATAATGGCACCACAGAAGTCGGGGAGCATAACACTGTTGCAGCCCTAACCAACACCACCAATCAGCGTTTAGAAAACTTTGCGCAAAAATTAGAGAAGTCAAACAAAAGAGCCAGCTCAATCTGATCGCTCAGAAGATGCTAGAAACGTACAAAGCATCACCATTCATCCAAGATATCAGAGACAAACAACCTCCTTCAGAGTTTATCCAACCAAAGTTCCCGCCAGACGACGGGTACTCTCCTCCCTAGGCGAAAGCATGTGCTCGCGCTTCAAATTAAATCCTAGCACTCTACAGCCATCCTGACTACGACTACCTGAAGTGTAAACTTTTTCCAGCCAGTTTAAAGGACGGAGCAATAGACTGGTTTTACACACTCCCTCCCGATTCGATCAACAACTTCAACAAAATTTTGCCGACGACGTTCAGAGCAGAATTCGGCCCACAACAAAAGAAGGGCGCCCGACTGACTCCTTTGTTCCAGCTCAAGCAATCTCATGGCGAAACGATCCGAGCCTTCCTAAGACGTTTTAAGAAGGACCTCCTCTCGCTGGAATCAGGACTCAGTGACGATTTCGCAATTTCTGCATTCACAAACGCCCTCTTGTACGACTCTGACCTAGCAGGGTCCCTCATGCGCCACAAGCCAGACACTTCAGCCGACCTGTATCACAGAGTCGACAAGTACATCAAGTACGAAGAGTGTATGGCCAAGCGCAAAGGCAAAGAGGTCCTCGCAGTTAGCAACAAGCCAGACCCCAAGGAAAGCAAGCAATGTTCAAACAACAACAACAACAAGAGATCCAACGCCAGCAAGCCCTCATACACAAAGAGGGAATTTTCTAACTTCTCCAGAACGCCGAGTCAGATCCTAAAGAAGATATATACAGCTCCATACTTTAAACCCAACATCAACAAGGTGATCGCCATACCAGAACGTCCATACTGCCATTTCCACAAACTCCACCACCACGACACCAATGATTGTTGGAGCCTCAAGCACTACCTCCAAGACCTAGTGGAGGAAGGCAAATTAAAAGAGTTCCTGCCAGAAAGAATGCCACAGAAGCAGGAGCCGCAGCAATGAACGACCTGCCAACAACAGAAACAAAAGCAGGAGCAGATCAACTCGACGATCTAAGTCTCCAGGTCGGTCAAGGCACAACAGGAGACAACACTCCTCCAACCACGATGAGGACAAAGTAATCAACATGATTACAGACACCTCAAACGATGAGACCTCAGGTCGGGAGAAGCGCAGAAGAGTAGGAGCAATCCAAGAAATCTACCACCTCTCACACAAAGCCGAGATGATCAACCCTACCGACCCTAAGACGACAACAACAATTTTATTCACAGAAAAGGATCTAGACAAGGTGTGCCTACCTCACAATGATGCCCTGGTAGTGCATGTCAAAATCAATGGTTGGACAGTCAAAAGAGTCCTCATTGATCCAAGGAGCTCATGCGACATACTTTTCTATCAAACATACAAGGACATGCACCTGCTAGACTCGGTGATGATAGAGTCCAATGCACCGCTCTATGGGTTCAACGGAGATCATACAGATGCCATCGGAGACGTAATCCTACCAATCTCCATTGGCGAAAAAGAGGACATGGTCAAAACTTCAATATGCTTCAGTGTGATCGATGTCAGGTCGTCCTACACTGCCATTCTAGGACGCCGTTGGATTCACAAAATCTAACCAATTCCATTAACCCTACACCAGGTCTTATGATTTCCCAGTCCCAGAGGCATCATGGAGCTCAGAAGCAACCAACTAGAAGCTCACCGATGTAATCAGGTTAGCACTACAACCTCACCCAAGCCTCAGGTCATCGAAGCCAAGGACGTCCCAAAAAGGCAGGATCTTTAAACATACAGCCCTATAGCAACGGCATCAAAAAAGCTCAAAGGAAAACAAGCTCAAATAGAACCAGGAGAAAAAGTCAATTTGGGCACAACTGATGACCCAAAATTTGTTTATGTAGGGGCTAACTTAGACCCCAAGCTCAAGGAGTAGCTTGTCAAATTTCTATCTCTCAATAAAGATATTTTTGCTTGGTCGTATATCGATATGCCAGGAATCGACCCTCAGGTCGCTTGCCACAAGTTAAATGTAGATCCAACCATCAAGCCTATCAAACAACGACCTAGGAAACTAGCACTCAAGTTCTAGAAAGCCATCAATGAAGAGATAGAAAAGCTCAAAAATGTTGGATTCATCAAAGAAGTTGAGTATCCGACTTGGCTTGCCAACATAGTCGCTGTTCCAAAGAAGAATGGTTAGGTACGACTCTGCATAGATTTCACCAACGTCAACAAGCACTGCCCAAAAGACAGCTTCCCCCTACCAAGAATCGACATACTGGTAGATCAAACTTGCGGCCATGAGCTCTTATCGTTTATGGATGCATACAGTGGATATAACCAAATACCACTTGCAGAAGAAGACCAGGAAAAAATGTCCTTCATAACTGAGCAAGGTACTTTCTGCTACAACGTCCTACCTTTCGGCTTGAAGAACACTAGAGCGACCTACCAAAGACTGGTCACCAAAATGTTCAAAGACTTGCTAGGAGACACTATGGAGGTCTACATAGACGACATGGTGGTCAAAAGCGAAAAGGCAGGTGACCACATCTCCCACATACAAGAAGCCTTTGAACGACTTAGCTAAAACAAGATGAAGCTCAACCCAGCCAAATGCGTATTTGGAGTAGCCTCAAGGAAATTCTTAGGTTACCTCGTCTCACAAAGACGCAATGAAGCAAACCCATAACAGATACGAGCTCTCCTTGAAATGCCAGAACCAACGACAAAGCAACAAATCCACAAGTTATCTGGCATTATTTCAGCCCTCAACAGGTTCATCTTAAGAGCATCTAACAAATGCAGACCATTCCTGCAAATACTTAAAAAGGGAGCAACATTCACTTGGACAGACGAGTGCCATAAAGCTTTCACCGACCTAAAAGCTTATTTATCAACTCCACCCGTCCTGTCCAAACCAGAAGAAAGAGAAACACTAGGTTTGTACCTTGCAACTACCGACTTCGCAATCAGCTCAGTTCTCTTTCGCGAGCATGATGGAGTCGAAAAGTCGGTCTACTTCACCAGCAAGATGTTGGCAGATGCAGAAAAGCACTACTATCCGATGGAGAAAACAATGTTTTTTACTCTACTCAGCTCGGAAGTTCCAACCTTACTTCCAATCTCACAGCATCAAGGTCATCATTGATGTACCCATCAAACAGGTATTGAGTTCCAACAACAAAACAGCCTACATGGCCAAATGGGTTGAAGAACTCGAAGAACATCACATCGAGTTCATTCCCAGAACGTCTCGCAAAGGCCAGGTCGTTGCTGATTTCTTGGCAGATTTCCTCGTCGAAGACATCAACTGGGAACCCAAGCCAATCACTTCACTCCATCAACAAGCCACCCCAGACATATGGCACCTCCACGTAGACGACGCATGCAATAACAGTGGTAGTAGACTGGGGCTATATTAACTTCACCAGAGGGAGCCCAACTACAGAAATCAATCAAAATTGATTTCACAACGTCCAACAACGAAGCAGAATACGAAGCATTGATCACAGGCCTCCGCGTTGCACAGCAACTACAAATCCCAAAGCTTAAAGCTTACAGCGACTCCCAGCTAATCGACAAGCAGATCACCAAAGAATATGTCACAAACGGAGCAAACTTGGCAAAGTATGCTCAAGTCGTCTATGACATAATCAGCTCATTCAAAACATTCTCCTTAGAACATATTCCTCGAGAGGACAACAGACATGCAGACAGCTTGGCTTTCCTAGCCTCCAAAACACAAGAGGCATGTCTGACCATAGTCTACATTGACATTCTGGAACGACCTGCTTACCAGAAAGAAAGTATCAACAGCCTCACAGATTTCCAGCCCTCATCCGAAGAAGAGATCAATCAATCTTGGATGGGCCCATTCCTCAAGTTCATCTTACATGGTGAGATCCCATCAGAAACAAGGAATGCTCGTGCAATATAATTTTGAGCCCCAAAATACACAGTGATCAACGGAAGACTGTTCCGCAAATCAGTAGGAGGACCCCTCCTAAGGTGCATAACTCCAAGGGAGGGATAACTCATTTTCGACGAAATCCACAAAGGTGAATGTGGCAACCACGCAGGAGCAAGATCACTAGCACACAAAGCAATAGCCCAAGGGTATTATTGGCCAGGCATACATATCGAGGCAAAAAGGTACGTTCTTAAATGCCTCCAATGTCAAACTTTTGGCCACAATCACCTAAGTTCGGCAAGGGAATTGATCAACATAGCCAGCCCATGGCCATTCCACATGTGGGGGCTAGACATCATGGGACCGTTCATCCCACAAAAGAAATCAGGGATTAAATATGTCCTAGCAGCCACAGATTACTTCACCAAGTGGGTTGAAGCAATCCCACTAGTCCAAGTCAAAGAAGTCAACGTAATCAACTTCATCTGGACCAATATCATCACTAGATTTGGTCTACCCCACACCCTAGTCATGGACAACATAACCCAATTTGCTGGCACACAAGTCAAGGATTTTCTACAAAAATGGCACATCACTCAAACATTTTCTACACCTAGATATGCACAAAAAAAAAATGGCCAAGCAGAGGCCACCAATAAGGCCATCAAAGAAAACCTCCAAAAGAAGCTGGAGAGCAAGAAAAACCAATGGCCAGAGCAACTCGAAAATATTCTATGAGCATACAGAACAATAGCTAGATCCAGTACAAATGAGTCTCCTTTCACACTTTGCTTCAGAACAGAAGTAGTGATACCATCAGAGCTCACAATCACAACTACACGTTCTTACATTATTGAATCAGGAGTTAATGACAACATCTTGGCAAAAAAAGTTGATCTCCTTGAAGAACGTAGAGAAACTGTCGCAATATCCCTAGCTCGGTACCACCAAATAATCCAACGTTCTTACAACAAGAAGGTCATCCCAAGATCTCTCCAAGCTGGTGGCCTAGTCCTCAAAAAGACAGTAGCACCAGCCAAGCTCGACCCAACATGGGAAGGCCCCTACATTGTTGACAAAGTCATTGGAAATTGTGCATACTAGATCAAAACCCTGCTCGATGATAGGCTTCCCCGACCTTGGAATACAGCTCTCCTCAAGTGCTTTTATCAATAAGTTTTTCTCCAAGTACATAAGTCAATATGAATGAAATTTCATCAACACTTTGAGTGCAGCTATCATTTTTGTAGTACATGAGCACCTTGCATTTCACACTACGCAGCCCGACCTAAGACATCACAATGTAGCGGTTAATTTTAAATCAATTCAAACCAAGGTCCCCCAAAAAGACCCTAAACCAACTTAACACCAATGCTAGGGTTAAGTATGGTTCAACTGTAATTGCCACTCAAAGGCCAATTATCAGACAAAATTCAATCTAGGGGACCCCCAAAAGGAACCCAAGTCAACTTACGACCTCACAAATGGTTTAAGACAGACTCAAATATAATGGCCACTTAAAGGCTAATTATATCAATCAGAAGTTCCCCCAAAAGGAACAAATCAGGGCATACACCTGGGGACAAGACGAAGCCTAGGTGCCAACTACGCAAATACATCAGGTCGTACTCAAACGCTTTACGACCTGTTACAAAAGACGACCTAGCAAAGTCAAGCAGTTCATCAGGACTAGTACTATGCAGCACAGGTCGTCAAACAACAAATCAGTAGCAACAAAAGCAATCACATGCATACTTTAAGCCAACTTCAACAAGTAAGTAATTTAAATATTTCTACTTCAATACAAAATCGGTTAGATACTAAGGCCCCCAGGTTATCCTGGGAAAACAACCTCAGTATCCCCATAAAAAAAATATTGTATTAGTATCAAGAACAAAGAACTGTTTAAATATTATTCAACGACCTCCCAACCCAAGAGCAAACACAAGACGTTCAGAGTCAATTCACACAAGGAAGATTCTCCACAGTTAAAGGGTCCAGATCACCACCCTCTACAAAACCAGAACTGGTAGCCCGATCAACAACAACTTCAGAAACATCCTAACCAGAAACAACAGGAGGAACAGAAAGAACAGCTGGAACAACCGGTGGCACAATGACTTGGTCAGATGGCAGATCAGATGGTCTACTAGCATCTACACCAGCATCTGCAGTAGATACTATTGCAGCCCCACTTTCAACAGACATCTTAAGGCGATCATACTTATCCAATACCTCAATATAATCATCTATCAGCACGTAAGCATCGCCACTCTCCACCAAGTCCACCAAGCTGTTATATGCAGTCTCAGCTCGTTCAGCAACGAACATAGCCTCTTGCACTCAGTGACCCATTGCTGAACCTCCAGCTTTGCAAAGTCCAGAGCGGGTTACAACAGAGCCACTTTACCACCCAACTGTTGCACTTGATCCCTCAGCCCTGCAACCTCAGTTCTCTCCACTTGTTATTCAGCCACCAGCCTGCTATAAGTTTGCTTCCTGACATCCAGCTCCTTTTTGTAATGATCGGAGATAGACGCCATCTCTTTCAGCTTCCTATATATTGCCAGAACCTAACAAACAAGATAACAAATACAGATATTATAGTGGATTCAAAACCAACAAGGCCCAAAAGGAGAAAACTTAAAATGGAAGAATACTCACATAACACAATGACTGTTCCATCTCCACCAAATTTACTTCCAGACCCTTATTATCCAGCTTGGACTTGAAGCTACAATCACCATTCTCAACAAACTTCTTTAGCCCACTATAGGGGTCCTCATACATAACCATCCTATCAAGGACAACACTGTCACTCTTTTTACTTGGGTCTGGACTTCCTGACCCTTTCCCCTGCTCAGCAACAGGCTTAGCCTCACCAACTTTCTTCTTTCCACGGGCCTCAGGCCCTCAGCTACCCCAGCATTAGCAGCCAAATTAATCAGGTTCATCTTTTTCAGATGAACCCGACCTAAAGATGAATGACCTTCAACAGTTCTAGGTCGGTCTTCAGACTCAGTTCGGGCCCTCTTAGCCCCCTCCAACTCAACCACTTCGGAACGCCTCTTCATATTAGGCTTCCGGAACGAAGTGGGAGCATTACCCTTCCCACCAGCACTTCCAACACCCGCATCTCCAGAAGAGAAGCAAGTGGACGCAGAGCGATCTGCATCACCAGAAGAGAAGCGGTTGGACGCAGAACGGGCCACATCTCCCAGCTCATAATGTTGGAACGACAAACGATTTGCGTCACCTAACTCAGAGCGTCTGGATTGCGTCACTCCTCCAGCCATCCTCACCGCCTCAGAACGGTGTTCAGTAGATCCTCTAGCCATCCTAGCCGTCCCAGAACGACTATCACCAGCACCTCCAGCCCTTCTTTTCCCTCTAGAAATAGGTGCTTTCTTTTGGCTCTCCCTCTCCATGGAAGATTCCGAGCTAAAATTAGAGATAACAACCGCAGATTTGTGAGCCCTTGCCTCTTGCTCCAGCCTCTTACGGTTGATCTTCTCTCCTCCGCGCCTCTTAAAATAATGTGTAACCTCCCCCAACAATGCCTGTTTCTCCTCCAAGCTCAAACAAGCGAACCTTTCAATAACACCGGCCTTAGTACAAAAACGAATATTGATCTCTGCAAAAACAAACAAAATAAATCAGAATGTCCAAATTATGATATACCATACACACATTACGACCTAAAACCAACGACCTACTAGGCAGCTTTATAGCCCGATTTTCAATCTCCAAACCAGGAGGACAATAGCTACCCGCAGTCAACAATTACCTACGACTCCAGTCCTCCTTACTCACCCCCACGATAACAGGAGACTTCCCCTTATAGACATGAAAACCAAAATTCATAGCACCCGACCTCCTCACAGCAAAGTGCTCCATCACATCCGATAAACAGATGTTATAGCCCCTAACATTCAACAAGTCCAACACATAGAGAATCCTCCAGCTGTTCCCCATGAACTGACAAGGGGCTTCCCTAAAAAGTTTAACACCTCCATAGTAAGACGGGAAAAAGGTAACCTCATCCCAGCCTTCAACTGTCCATAGCAAACAACTACTCCTCCACCCCAAGGAATGTAGTCACTATGAAAGAAATTCCTCTCTCCCCTCAGGTCGTACATGACCAGATCGGATTCCACCCAACCAAACTCCTCCCTCAAAGCGGTATAACAATCCACCGACTTAGGCTTCCTCTCATCCACTGTCTCCAACGAGGAAGACGACGAAGCCTCATCACCACTACGAACCCTCTCCTTAACTTCTTCATCACTTACCGTTCTCTCTCTCCATTTACCAACTTCAACCTCACCACTCAAACTATCACTAGTCATAGACATTGCACAATGAAAGAAAGAAGGAAAGCTTAAATTTTTAAGTTGAAACACGAACCTGATTCAAGAAGGATGAGAAGTTTTTCTTTTCTTTCTTTCTTCTCTTTCTTTTCTTTCACTTTGGATTTTTTCCTTTTTTTCCTTTGGTTGAAAAGTGAACAAACAAAACGCTTTTACAAGTTGAAAACCCCTCAACAGCCCAAACACCTCGAGATAATCAAAACGTTACGTGTTCCCAAAACCTAAATCATTACACGCCCACAAATTGCCGTAACTTTGGGCCCACAAATCCAGCCCAAACAGTTCTCGCACATTCCCCAAAACCTTATTTCAAAACAAAACAGCTGTCAGACACGTGCTTTCAAAACTTTACTTTTTTAAACCATTTTTTTTTCCAAGTAACAGCTGTCTAAAGAACGAATAAAAAATAAAGGGGGTTGTGTAAGTATCCTCCATTCTACACTACAGAGCACGGTCCAAAAGATAGGACGCCTTTACTCACTCGCCCCACCACATCGATCGCACTAATGACCCCAAAGACCCGTGTCATCACCAAGAGCTTTCTGACCCATTCATAGAAAAATATCAACTAGCACAATCTTAGAGCTCAATAAACGCCACAATCAAGGAAACATTAACTTTGTAACAGCATATTAATGGCGAATCATCAAGATAGCACACAAGGTGGATCTGCAATCCATAATGGTACAAGCACACATCTATAAATAGAGAGAGATGAACTATGTAAGGCTTGATTCAAGTTTACCCCAAAAAACTTGATACCTAGGCAACTCTTATCCCAAGAAGAGTGTAGTTATTCCCTATCGAACAAATTATCAGGTCGTAGTCCCAAAATAACCAACATCTACAGTATTCTTCAGGTAGCCAGTTACAGGTATTTGTGGTAAAGGATATTTTGTCAGGATGGCTAACAGGGTATATAGCCATCCTGGGTGAAATATGCTTTAACAGAAGTACCTGTACGTGACAAGTACTCTTCAGAAGTTACTAGTAAAAGTATTATTCAGAAGTTACCTGTAACAAGTATTCTTCAGAAGTTACCAATAACAGGTATTTGTGGGAGAGGATATTTCCTCAGGATGGTTAACAGGGTATATAGTCATCCTAAGTGAAGTATCCTTTCCAGAAATACCTGTGATAGGTACTCTTTAGAAGTTACTAGTAAAATGTACTCTTCAGAAGTTACCAGTAACAGGTATTTGTGGGAGAGGATATTTCCTCAGGATGGTTAACAGGGTAATATAGTCATCCTGAGTGAAATATCCTTTTCCAGAAATACCTGGGACAGGTACTCTTCAGAAGTTACTAGTAAAAGGTACTCTTCAAAAGTTACCAGTAACAGGTATTTGTGGGAGAGGTTATTTCCTCAGGATGGTTAACAGGGTATATAGTCATCTTGAGTGAAGTATCCTTTCCGAGAAATACCGTGACAGGTACTCTTCAGAAGTATCCTTTCCCGGTTACTAGTAAAAGGTACTCTTTAGAATTTACCAGTAACAAGTATTTATGGGAGAGGATATTTCTTCAGGTTGGTTAACAGGGTATATAGTCATCCTTATTAAAGTATCCTTTCCCGTAAATGCCCGCGGATAGGTACTTTCCCATGGTTACCAAGAACATGTATTCTTCCGGTTACCAAGAATGTGTATTTGTGGGAGAGGATATTTCTTTAGGATGGTTAACAGGGTATATAGTCATCCTGATTGAAGTATCCTTTCCCGGTAAATACCTCATAATTTATACTTGAAGACTTTTCGGTTACCAATAACATGTATTCTTGGCTCCAGTTACCAAGAATGTGCATTTATGGAAAGGATATTTCTTCGATGGTTAAAAGTGGTATATAGTCATCCTGATTGAAGTATCCTTTCCCATAAATATTCTTATATGTTGGGTCATTCAAAACTTGTATCGGTTTTTCATATTTATTCTATGAAAATACTCTTCGGTTACCAAGAACATGTATTCTTCATAAGTTACTAGTAATTTTAGTTAGTTGTGGTAAAGGATATTTTCTCAGAGCTAGTCTCATTTGGTAATGGAGAGTCCTTTCCTATGATCATTATTTTCAGATTCTTATATAGTGTCATTCAAAACTTGTATCGGAATTGGATGTGTTTTAAAATATTGTATCGTTTCATTTATCCGAACAACTTTGTGGTAAAGGAGTTTTCATAATTTATTCTTGAAGACCCAATTTTCTCAGGAATGGATCACAATTATGAATAATTTATTTAGAATTAGGCTCCAAACTACACACAAATTTGTTATTTCCAAATCTAGATTTGCCACAAACTATTTGCAATTGCAATTTGATTACCATGATAAATTTTCCATTGGCAAATGGTGAAAAATTTGTCCTTGGTTAATCAAACGGAGATAAAATTTTGCCGATTTGAATCTGAATTGAAAAATTTATCCCCGATCCAAATCCGACGGATGACAAGGATATTTGTGTTTTGATTATCAAAAAGTTTATATCCATTTATTATTATTATTTTGTTATTATAGTTTTATTTTCCCAAAAATAATGGGTGGCTATCACTCTATCATACCTATCCCATCTGATTCATCTCCATTCAAAGCTATTAAATAAAACTTGAATTCTAGCAAATACTTTCCATTCTATTTAAAGAGGAGGGGTTTTATGATGATATAGGTCATTTATTTGTTCGACAGAGATAAGTCTAAACCATGTATTTTAACTCAAGATATAATAAATAAACTGCATCAAGACACTATATAACATCCATAAAATAGGACTAGCACCCCTTTTTGATGTTATATAGTGTCTTGATGCATTTTAGTTAGTATCTAGAACAGCCAATTTGGTGACCTATATCATTCAAAGGGCTAGTCTCATTTGGGTGTCAATACCGCCCCCCAAAATAGTTGGATGGGAATTGGATGTGTTTTCAAAATATGATCTGATTATTTTCAGAATTTTGAACATATATTACATGCCAATTTCATTTATAGTCCCTAAATCATGGGGGGGGGGGGGGGGGGGAGGGGCTAGTCTCATTTTATGGGTGTCAATACCGCCCCCCAAAATAATTGGATGGGAATTGGATGTGTTTTCAAAATATGATATGATTATTTTCAAAATTTTGAACATATATTACATGCCAATTTCATTTATAGTCCCTAAATCATAGACACAATAGACCTAACCACAAATTATATCCGAATATTTATGATTTTTGCTGATTTTCCAAAATTTTCTAATTCGGAACAAAAATTGTTCCATAAAAAAAAAAAAAAAAAAAAAGGGATCAGAATCGGATATTGCGATCTGAAATAAATTTGATATTTTTCCAAAAGCCCTTCTTTCAAGTTTCCCTAGGCGAGACACATAGAAACAGCATAGAAAAATGTAGATCACGCTAAATTCAAACTATAAAAATGTTATTCAATTAGTACTATAAAAAAGGTTATTCAAGTAAGATCAGTCCTATAAAATTGTTTCGAAACATGTCCATTTGTAATGTTTGATAGGAGCTGTGGCCAATGCAAACTACACACAAATTTGTTATCATGTAATCAAACAACAACAAATCTAGATTTGCCACAAACTATTTGCAATTGCAACTTTGATTACCATGATAAATTTTCCATTGGCAAATGGTGACAAAATTTGTCTTTGCCATAGCTCCTATCAAACACAGTAAATTCAGTATAGTGGTGGTAGATTGTCTTGGTTAGGGGTGCAAACGGAGAGGTACTGGAATTCGGATATGCCTGTATTTGAATCTGAATTCGAAAATTTATCCCGATATCCAAATCCGACGGATGCGATTATAAATCCTATTTGAATCGGATATCGAATAAATATACGATCGGAAAATGAATATTAATTAAAATTTTATTTGCTTTGAATAATTCATTTTACCACTATAAAAACTAGTATAAATATATATTTTTGTCATTTATTATTATTATTTTGTTATTATAGTTTTATATTATTAATTTATGATTTTATATAATATGTTATACAATAATAAATTAATAAATTAATAACTATTAGTTTTTTAAATCGGATGGAATATTATGGGATGCAACTTACCACGTGACGAATGTTTTTTGGGGGAAAATAAACCGAACGAAATATCTAAACCACTTTTATATTTGAATATTTAAGCCGATATTTAAATTATATTTTGATCGGTCTATCACTCTATCATACCTATCATATCTCATCTGATTCATCTCCGTTCAAAGCTAATCTCAACCCAATCTCAAAACCAAAACTTGAATTCAAAATAACGACCGACCATTCTCAAATACTTTCCATTCTATTTAAAGAGGAGGGGTACTATTTATCAAAAAGATATGTTTTTTATCTGGCCGTTTTTATCTCTACTTGCATAGTCTACTTGGATACTCTTTATTTATTTGTTCGACAGAGATGATATAGTCTAAACCATGTATTTTAACTCAAAATATTATATATATATATATATATATTATTTGCTCTATATTGTTTGTCCTCAAAATGGTTTAAAGCTTTAGAATTTAAATTGATTTTTTCCTTGAGCAGACATTATAGTCAACACATATCCGTATTGTTTCCTTGAACAGACAGTAAAGCCTGAAAATTAAACTATATTAGAGTTATTTGTTGAGTTATTTGAGTTATTTGTTGTTTGTTGAGTTATTTGTTGAACACAACTGTTTGCTAGCAGACTCTATATAAGCTATCCAGGACACTAATTTGCTTTTCCAATAAAGTATATTAGGGTCAGAAAACATTTTAAGTTGGGCTTTTTGCTGTTTCTGATAAATAATCTAACCAATCTTGTTTCAATATTTTTTGGATGAAGAAGAAGATTATAGAGAGGAAGGGGATTACAGAGAAGAAGGTCAAAGCGGTGGCAACAATTGGGAAGGCGATGGGGGGGCCAGAACAGTGACACTGTGAAACGTAAAAGAAATGCGAAGCCGAAGATCAATGTAAAGATAACAACATGCAGTTGTACAAAAAGTCTGCAGTCATTGTTCTTAGATTTCAATCAAGTGGAGGTCAAAGATTTTAGGTAGTCACCATTTGGTTTTCTGCTAGATATAGAAAAAGATATGGTTATGCAAGACAATCTCATTGTGTCTGTTTTTTCAAGGAGGGTCGTACATGTTAAAAGGAGAATATTTGACATTTTAAAAAATAGATTTCACCCTACTTACGGGTAGGGCTGGAAATGGTATGGGATTCAACCCGAATCCGACCATATCCAAATCTATTTTAATGGATATGGTTTCTATGTTTGTGACTAGAATCCGACCCGAATCCGAACCATTTTAACAAGATTTATAATTTGATGCCTAAAAATTAATTTATATCGTACATTTATATATGAAAATCATTAAAATAGTGTATTTTTTATTTTTGTTTTTTAATGGATATGGAGACCCGAAACCCGATGGATCCTAATATGGTAAAAAGGTTTGACCCGAAACCCAACCCGAACCCACTCCATTTCCAGCCCTACTTATAGGCATCTCTACAGATTATCCTCCCGAAGAATATTATGAAATGGATGAGTTGGATCCATCCGAATTCTGCCAAAAGTATTTTCCCTGCTTGGAGAAAATGCAGAAGAAGTTCAAAGGTGCGGTTAAATTGCAGGAGATTTTGTGTAACGCCCGTATCTGTAATTTGTATTTATTTTTATTTTATTTATTTTTATTTTATTTTAAAATATGTTGGATTGGATTTGGGATAGGTGGGCCTAATTTTTGGGCCTGAGTCTGTGTTGGGCTTAGGTTTCAAACCCAGGTATATATTCATATTTTTCTAGAGAATAGGGTTTTTGGATAAAAAAAATAAAATAAAATGGAGGCGGCTCGCTTGCTAGAGAGTTGGAGCGCAACGATTCGGACTATGAGGGATTCGTGGAGCTTTTAATTAATGTGAGCAGATTAGTTTTTCTATTTCACGTCTAACATTACTGTTCAAGGTTTCTGCTCATGTTTTCTGCTCATTCTTCTGTCATTATTATTCGTCCTATCGTTGTTAAAACTTGTTGAACTATCGTTGTTAAAACTTGTTAACTCTGTTGAAACTTGAAAATCAACATTATTGAACTGTCGAAGCTTGATTTGGGCCCGTTAATGGCGGTGCGAGCCCAAACAAACATTTGTCATGTATATGATTTGGAACCGTTTGTATATTATTTGAAACGGTTATACTCTTGTTGTGTTGATTAAATTACTGATTGATGGTAGTGGGGGATGTCGGGTTGAGAATCGGTTGTTGGGTGCTGTCGGGATTGAAATTGGGTGGGCTGTTGAAGCTTGGAAAAAGCTTGAATAGGTGTTAATGGCGGCTCGCCCAAACATCATCCTGTAAAATATTTTGAACTATTATTCTGTTGATTGTGTTGGTTAATTGATGATTGGTTGTAGTGGGGTGGTGTAGTAGGTATGAGGGCTGTCAAATGGGGGCTGCTGAAGCTTGGAAGAAAGCTTGAAGACGCATTAATGGCTTCGAGATCCAGATCTAGTTGTGGGATGAAGAATTTTGATTTCAGGAATTGAGGTTTTTTGTTTTTGTTAAAGTTATAGGGGTTTTCATGGGGAGTATTTTCGGTTAGGTTTGGAGGATGATGGTGGCTGATCCAGTGGTGGCTGGTGGTGGAGGAAGCAGCTAAGGGAGACGACCTGTTGATGTGGTTGGGCCTTGGGCCAAAACCTATTAGTGGGGCTTGGGCCTTAGTTGGTTTTCTTTGGGCCCGATTTTAGTTTGTTTAGTTGGGCTAGTTCTATTTTGTTTGGTTGGGCCGAAATAAGTTAGTTGTTTGGGCCTCTTTCAGTTTAGCCTTTGGGGCAGATTTCAATTATTCTTTGGGCCGAACCTGTGTGTACCCTACGTCATAATTTCCGGTCCAAAGTATTCTCGGATTATGAACCGGGTGTAAGACCAGCGGCGGACTAGTTTGGGGGCAAACACTTTGGATAGTCCGGTCCTCTAATCCGTTAGAATTCACAACAGGTTTAGAGCCCATCCGGGTGACCCAAGTTCGTGGACCCAATCCGTCCGGATCATTCTGATCTAGTCACCCAATAAGATCCTAATGCAATCCGATAAGATCCTAATGCAATCCGATCGATAAGATCTTGCACAAGGATAGAATGGAATCCTAGGGAATGATCCTATTTTAGATAGAGTCATGATAGGATTCGTGAAAGAATGCAATCTCCTCGGAAATCCTTTCTTGGCAGCCAAGGCAGGGATTGTTATATATACGGAGGCTTCGCATCCTCCGAACTACGTTTTAAGAGACTTGATCCCGGATTCTTCACTGGCACGAGGGGCAACCGAACGTTGGTACGCCTCACTTTCCTCAAAAATCCCAATCCCCCATATCTTTCGAGCCTTCGGAAGCACCATCACATCAGGAGTGTCGGGTTAACGTTTTGCCCCGACATTCTTTGGCGCCGTCTGTGGGGACCGAACCCACGACCACGTGGTATTCCGTTGGAGCTTGATATCATCGGCCGTATTTTTCATACGTCCTTGTTACTATACCATGGCTGAACAAATTGCGATGAGTAATACAGAAGCCGCCAGTCGGCATGTAGCACCTCTGCAAAACATGGAGACTATTCTAGGCACCACTACGGAGGTGGGGCAGTCGAGCCGTCATAGATCTTTCTCTCAGAACGGAGGAAACAAACTGTCTGAAGTAGTTCCACACACTCTGGAGCCATTAGGGACTCGGGAATCTAATCCCCGTGTCCCTCTCCGCAATGTTGTGCGGATCGGGAGCACGAGAGCTGCCAGAATCCACGCCGTGGATGGTCCCGCTGAACCCACCCGCGATGCTACCGCGGCGACGCCCAATAAGGGGCCGGGGAGGCCGACATGCTAACCCACGCGCCTCCATCCGGAACTTGCAATACCAATCGGATCCAGCTTTAATCTCTCTTTTGACAAGAGTAGTTGCGAAAAACGAAAATTTGAGAAATCAACTAGGCAAATGGCCTAGAGACCCTGCAGAGCACCAATCGGTCGAGTCCCCGTCGCACCGCGTAGGCAAAGGCAACGGGCCGAACCGGGACAGCGCGAAGATCCTAATAATGGCCAAAACCTTATTCACAATAATGGTCAAGCTAGAGATCCAAGCCAAAGCCGGACTATCCACCCTATCGTGTTTGTCCCCACTCATTCAAAGTCAAACAATGTCTGGGATCGTTTGGGCAAGAATCCTCAGATACACCGATCCACAACAATAACTGAACGCCAAAGAAATGCATTGAGTTCCAGTTTGGAAACGCCAGCATCCGTGGATGTGTCCGGATTAAGATATGAATCCCAACACACAAATCGGAATGAGAGTCCGCCGCTACACCGCTAACAAGTGGCGGCGGGGTAGAATCGGGTAGAATCGAACGTCGGCAACGACCGAATCCCCATCGAATCTTAGCCCACGATGAACGGATCTGGAGAGAAGAAAATCAAGATGAGGACAGCTGTGAGAATATGAATGAACAAAGGGTTAAGGAATTGATTAACCAAGCCGCGACCGTGCAAAACCATCCGAGACGATCCACTCTTGGAAAGGGCTGTGCGAGGTCCGAAATTTTCACCCTTTGTAAATGACATTCGAGACTGTGTTCATCCTGAGGCATTCAAACAGCCCCTCTTCCGACTTACGATGACGTGGATGGTCATCCGAACGAAAGCACGCCATGAGCTACCAAGCCGCTATGACCTTATGGGAATTTCATGAGTCGTTGATGTGTCGTATTTTTCCAGCGACGTTGAAAGGATACGCACTATCCTGGTTCAACAAGTTGCCTCTGCATTCAATTGATTCATTCACCAAGCTTAGCGATATGTTCGTTGAACGTTTTCAGTACAATATGAAGACGAAGAAGAGTCCGAGCACACTGTTCAATCTCGCTATGGAGAAAGGTGAAACAATTAAGAGTTTGGTACGACGGTTCAGGAAGCTTCACGCCGAAGTTCAAGATGTGAGTGATGCTTTCGCTATACAGGCATTCCATCAAGCGTTGCATTTTGACAGAGATGGACTTTACAACTCTCTTACTCGAAAGTCGCCTACCACCCTCTCTGATTTATTCACCCGAGTGGAAGGGTACGTTCGAGTGGAGGATGATCACAAGTCTCGGCAGAGAAAGGATGGTGCAGATCCCGCTTCCAAGGATTCCACTAAGGATAAGCTTACCAATCAAGGTAGCAAGAGGAGTACTCAGAATAATACAAAGGCCCCAAATCTAGATGAAAAGGTATTCACCCCTTTGACTCTTGGCCTTGCAGACCTGTACAAGAAAATCAGAACTAAGAAAATGTTACTGCCAGCTCGGCCGCTACCAGAAGATCCTACAGGTAGGCGGGATAAAAATCGAAAATGCAGATATCACAATGATATTGGGCATGAAACAGATCACTGCAGAGCTTTAAAGAAAGAAGTTCAACGCCTTGTTGACGATGGACAGCTTACTGAGTTTGTTCAAAACAAACCTCGGTCGGCCCATATCAATTTGGCTGAACACAACGTTATTGATGTATGCCACGCACGTGTCGATAGCGTCTCCCACCGTCAGCGCAAGATCGAAACATGCTTGAAACTTCATCATATACAAGATCATTACCAGGTCAACAGTTTCAATTTTGACCAAGGTATCAATACGGAGACCTATGAAGGCAACGAGTTGAAGTTCACTGAGAATCCATTTAAAAGGGGTTTATTACCCCCACAATGATGCTGTTGTCATTACTGCATGGATAGGAATCTTTAGGGTGCAGAAGGTTCTTATCGACACAGGAAGCTCAGCTAGCGTGTTATTCACCAGGGCTTACTCCAGGATGAAATTGTCAGAGGACCTGATCATAGAAGACCGTAATCCAATCATTGGGTTCAACGGAGAACCAGCCCATGCTATTGGAAAGGTTCATCTCCCTGTCACAGTAGGGCATCAATCTATCGGGATAAATTTTCTTCTGGTGGATTGTGGTTCTTGTTATAATGCAATTTTTGGTAGGGATTGGATCCATGCCAATCAGGCTATTGTATCTACTTTCCACCAGGCATTGAAATTCCCGACGCCAAAGGGAGTCTGTAAGGTCCGCAGTGACAAGATGATGTCGCATCAGTGTCACGATTTGGCACTGGAAGATACCAGAAAATCCGAAGTCCGGGGCAACACGATCCTCCAGGGGGATCATGCCAAATAGCAATTACAAAAATGTTGGGCTTATCAGGTACGAGAAGCCCGACGCTCTGTAGAAGGTCCCTCGATCGATCAATTGGAAGAAGTTTAGATAGGGGGCGAGAGCCACGAAACTACTTTCATCGCTGCCGGTTTACCCCCAGCCGAAAAAAGAGCTCTAATTCACCTGTTGTGGGATTATCAAGTAATATTTGCCTGGAATATCGACCAAATGCCCGGAATCGACATGGAGGTTGCTTGCCACAGACTCGATATTGACCCGAGATTCAAACCAGTTCGACAAAGGCCAAGGAGGATGGCTCCAGAACGAAAACTGAAGGTCAATGACGAAATTGGTAAACTGATTGGAGCAGGGTTCATTAAGCCCATCGAATACCCTACATGGGTATCCAATATCGTCGCGGTTCCAAAGAAAAATGGGAAGCTTAGGGTTTGCATTGATTTTACCAACCTAAACAAGGCTTGCCCCGTGCATCCATACCCATTACCTCGCATCTCAGATCTAGTCGATGCAACCTCAGGATTCGAAATGTCATCGTTCATGGACGCCGATGCAGTTATAACCAGATACCTCTGCTTGAGACAGATCAGGAGCACACGGCATTCATCACGGACCAAGGCTTGTATTGTTTTACAGTCATGCCATTTGGTTTGAAAAATGCAGGCGCCACCTATCAGAGGATGATGAATACAATGTTTGCCGACATGATTGGGCGTATCATGGAAGTTTACATAGATGACATGGTAGTCAAATCCAAAGAAGCACCCGACCACCTTCAGCATTTACAAGCGGTTTTCGATAGGCTAGTAAGATACAAACTGAAGTTGAACCCTGTGAAATGTTCCTTTGGGTTAGCGTCTGGAAAGTTTTTAGGATTTCTGATGACTCGACGGGGTATTGAGGCAAACCCTGAACAGATTCGGGCCATTCTTGAAATGCCCCCACTATCGAATAAAAAGGAAATTCAGCGGCTCGCTGGTCGTTTGGCAGCCCTGAATAGGTTCATATCAAAGTATTCGGATCGATGCAAGCCATTCTTTCAAACGTTGAAAGGTACCTCCGTTTGGAACGAGGACTGTGATAGGGCTTTTAAAGAAATTAAAGCTTACTTGGTATCACCCCCCATCCTGGTTAGTCCACAAACTGGCCAAGACATTGGAGTTTATTTGGCGACCGAGATCGCAGTTAAGTAGAAGATTGTTCGTGGAAAACCCAGAGGAGCGCCCAATATATTTCATTAGCAAAATGTTAACCGGCCCAGAGAGCAGATATTCTAAAATTGAGAAAATTGCGCTCGCCTTGGTGCATGCCGCACGCAGGCTTAAGCCATATTTTTAGGGACGTGTTGTTAAAGTATATACGAGAATATCCCTTCGCAAGGCACTCGGACGCTACCGAAGAGTCCGCCTCCGATTGGTCTAGCTATCTAAGTGCTTACCACATCTTATATGAGCCTCGCGACCGCAGAAAAGGTCATGCATTAGCTTCTCTGATGGCGGATTTCCCAGTAGAAGATATCATGGTCTCACCCGAGTTATTCGAGGAAGAACAACTGCCAGATTTTCCCAACCACCAACCTGACTCCGTTAAAGAGAATTTCATCGGAGGGCGTGGCGTGGGTTGTGTATACAGATGGTTCAAGTAATAGGAAGGGGTCCGGGATCGGTTGTGTGATAGTCGACCCAAACGGTAACCGGATCGAGAGGTCCGTCCGACTTTGCTTTCCTGCTTCCAACAATGAAGCCGAATATGAGGCGGCAATAATTTTGGAATGAGAGCGGCTTCGAAATGGGGCAAAGGAAATCAATATGGTAACGGACTCTAAGCTAGTTGCTTGTCGGTTTGGAGGGTCATATCAAGCACGAGATGAGCTTAATGGTGGCTTATTTAGATGTGACACGATCTTCTTGCCGCAAAATTTGAGCGATCTCAATTTCGCAGAAAGACCAAGGAATGATGTTCGACACGCCGATGCATTGGCCTACCTTTCAGCAGCAGCTGATTCAATTGAACCTCGCAATATCGGGTAGAGGTCCGCCATCGCCTAGCATTGACCTCCCATTGCCCGATATGGTCGATCATCTATGCTTGAATCGCGCGCATTCACGCAGATTTTATCACGATCCTACGCCAAAGAAAGCGGACAAGCACCAAGAGCATCCCATTCAGGATTCTCCTCGCGGCCATGAGGAGGATGCTGACATCTCCCCCACGGTGGATATTGACTCTGCAGTGGCGGAAAATGAGGTTGTACAGGAGGAAGACTCTCGCGAACCGATTCGGCGGATCTTGCCGACAATGCTCCTGAAATACCAGATGATCAGTTTTCCGACATTGAGTCAATGGAACTTCTACTTCCCGATTGGCGTCAGAATATGGTTGAATTCTTACGAACTGGAGAACTCCCCTTATACAAGGCTTTATCTGACAAAGTCAAACGGGATGCATGGCAGTTTGTGTTGTTACCTACCTCGGAGGGGGGGTCCTGCCTTTACAAAAACCCATGGGTTCGGGCCCACTCCTCCTGCCTTACTCCTCAACAGGGGACAACAGATTTTAAAAGAAATTCATGAAGGCATTTGTGGTAATCATTCTGGTGGTCGGAGCCTCGCTCACAAAGCTCTCACCCAAGGATATTGGTGGCCATATATGCAAAAAGATGCCAAACGGTTTGTCCAGATATGTGTACCATGCCAGAAACATGCTCGGATCATTAAGCTTCCTGCGAATGAGCTTCATCCCATACTTAGCCCTTGGCCATTTGCTAAGTGGGGACTCGACATTGTGGGTCCTTTACCTAAGGCCCCAGGTAATGTGAGGTTTCTCTTGGTTGCGAATCGATTACTTCCACGGCTGGGTTGAAGCTGTATCCTTGAGTCAGATTCAGTCTTCAGACGTCAAACGGTTCATCTGGCGCGATATTGTGTGCCGATTCGGTGTCCCAGCTGAAATGGTATCGGACAACGGCCGCCAGTTTGATTCTGCTGAGATCCACATCTTCTGCAAATCCCTGAAGATACGGCATAACTTCTCCGCACCCTACTATCCCCAGGGAAATGGACAGGCGGAAGCAACAAATCGGGTTATTCTGGACACGTTAAAGAAAAGGCTTGAATCAGCTAAAGGAAATCAATAAACAGCTACTGGGGTGCTTTGGGCTTATAGGACAACCCCCCATCGTTCCACAGGAATGTCACCCTTTTCATTGGCATATGGAATGGAAGCAGTACTCCCAACTGAAATAATCGCCCCAACAGTGCGTTCACAAGCCATCTCCACAGAGGTCAATGCTGACATCTTGGCTCGCGACAGAGCCATGGTGGAGGACCTTAGAGATGAAGCCTTGCAGAATCTCATGACTTACCAGGATTCTATGAAGCGCAGCTATGACAAGAAGTTACGCGCACGAGCATTCAAACCAGGCGATTGGGTTTTACGTACAAGGCAAAGGAGTAACGAAGAACCCAACAGCGGGAAACTCGGTGAGAACTGGGAGGGGCCTTTTATCATTGAAAGGCTCGCATCCAAAGGTTCTTATTTTCTCAAGAACTTGGCTGGCGATGTCCTAACCAAACCATGGAACGCATACCATTTGTGTTTATTTCACAAGTAATTTACTTATCATTAGTTCCACCAATAAATTTCACATACATTGTACTTTCCTTCCATTTTTCATCAATAAAATTCTTTTCCATTTATGTTTTAATTTCAAATGGGTCATTTAGTTTGAAATTTATTAAACCCTGGTGGCGAAGGCAATCCTACACTTCAGTGTCGGCTTGCGTGGTGTAGTGTGCCTACGCCTGGCATCATGGTTCGACAATGAAAATCCAAGAACGATAATGTATCGCTTTTGGTCTGGGTGCGATTGTTTAGAGTACATCAAGCGTATACCCTTGGTGGCGGAGTCTAAGCTACACTCTGATTTAAACCCAACTACTGAGGCACTTCTGGGTTGTCTGTTGGTCTCCTCAAGGATCGTCTATGGGAGAATCTTTGCAGTGTAACTACGCTTGTTCGTCAAGTGACTTAGTTGCATTGTTATCGTGGCGGCAACGGTAGACCACCGTATAATATTTTATAAAGATGGTTATATATTACACATATTCTATCCATGTTACGTTCACTTTCGCAGGTTCTATGAAAAGAATCTTACGGATTAGTGTAGATTCGGTTGGAGATGTTGTCCCAATTCCAAAGATTCAAATTCTATTTCTCCGGATTTGGCTTCCATATTTCTATACCGGGCCGTGTAACACAAGCGGGGGCATCTTAGTTTATGCATTTATGAAGTCAGCCATGTCGGCTAGATTTGCTGCATAGAGCATATATAGTTTAAGGCTTGATTATCAAATAATATATCAGCCACAAGCCCAGTCGTTCAAGACATCCAAAATTCATTTTTCGAATAGCCTCCCGTGTATTCAACAAAGGCCCATTCCAAAAAAAAAAACCCTAAACCCTAAACCCTAAACTCTTGAACCGGTTCAGTACACTTCAAACTCTTGACCCTCTACCACCGGCACCGGCGGCCGGCCGGTTCAGGCACTTTTTCAACCGGTTCAGGTGGTTTACGTCCGGTTTTGACATTTTCCCAGCCGGTTCAGGTGGTTTACATCCGGTTTTGACATTTTCCCAGCCGGTTCAGGCATTTTCCAACCGGTTCAGGTGGTTTCCATCCGGTTTTGACATTTTTTCAGCCGGTTTAGGCATTTTTCTAACCGGTTCAGATGGTTTCCATCTGGTTTTGACATTTTCCCAGCTAGTTCAGGCGTTTTCAAGCTTGTCCAGGCGGTTTTCCTCCTAGATCCAGCACTTCCCAGCCGATTCAGTCGGTATACAGGCCGATTCCAACAGTTGTCAGGCCTACTTAAATCTGGGTCTGCTGAATTTCCTACATTTTCAGGCCGGGTCATCATTTTTTCTTCCTGGTTCATCAGTGTGCTTGCTGGATCAACCGGTTTTCTAGCCAATTTTCGTCTTTTTTTTACCAGGTTAGCCTCTTCCATGGTCATATCATTTAATTGGCCACTCTTTTACCCACTCAAGTGTTTAAGCTTTTCAAACTTTCTGGCCTATCTCCATTACACGTTCCTTTTTACTTCATTTTTGTTTTTTCGGTACTTTAATTATTCAACACATCATCTTCATCTTCGTTTTGATCATTTGTTGAAGAGGGGGCAATGTGTGTACCCTACGTCATATTTCCGGTCCAAAGTATACTTGGATTATGAACCGGGTGTAAGACCAGCGGCGGACTAGTTTGGGGGCAAACACTTTGGATAGTCCGGTCCTCTAATCCGTTAGAATTCACAACGGGTTTAGAGCCCATCCGGGTGACCTGAGTTCATGGACCCAATCCGTCCGGATAATTCTGATCCAGTCACTCGATAAGATCCTAATGCAATCCGATAAGATCCTAATGTAATCCGATAAGATCTTGCACAAGGATAGAATGGAATCCTAGGGAATGATCCTATTTTAGATAGAGTCATGATAGGATTCGTGAAAGAATGCAATCTCCGAGAATCCCTTTCTTGGCCGCCAAGGCAAGGGATTGTTATATATACGGAGGCTTCTACATCCTCCAGAAATACGTTTTAAGAGACTTGATCCCGGATTCTTCACTGGGTACGTAGGCAACCAGAACGTTGGTATAGTCTCACTTCCTCAAAAATCCCAATCCCCCATATCTTTCGAGCCTTCGGAAGCACCATCACATCGGGAGTGTCGGGTTAACGTTTTGCCCCGACAGAACCCATTTGTGTTTTAGGCAAATTTCAGTTTTATTTTTAGTTGGCTTGGGCCAAAATCCATTAGCTTTCTTTGGGTCAGTTTCTAATATTCTTAGGCCGGTCCATATAACTTAATATAGATCCAAATGGGGTCTTTAAATATTTAGACTTTTGGGTTTTGGTTTTGGGCTTTGATTGTGGACTTTTGACTGTTGAATTATGCTATGTTTTATATTGTAAATTGTATGGACAAGTCCAAAGATAGAATATTGCAAAAGCCTGTATAAATTGGTTTGTCATTACCTAAGAAAGATTTGACGTTGATGTTGTGTATTACGGACACGTGACGAAAGTGAAATTTAAGAGACATGATATTCATAAAACGTTATAAAACATGTTATGCGGTACGTTTGGAGATATTTGTGACATTATGTGGAATGTTGAAATTTATTGTTCTGTTAAATGAGATGATATGGTAGGATATCTATTAAATGCAATATCCTTGAGAAATGTATATAAACGCTCCATTATTATATATGTGAGATGCTACTATGAGGTAGTATAGTATTTGTGGATATTTCCCACGGGATTGTAGCTTAGTGCAATAATATATTTGCACGTGAAATAATGAAAATTGTTATGAGATGTATTGAGACATTTCTAAATATTGTGGCTTAGTGCAATAATGTATTTGGCATGCACGTGATAAAGTGAAATGGTTATGAGACACAAATGTATGACACTTGAATAAATTACGTAATGAAAATCCTAGAACCTAGCTACCACAACTCATGTGATTTGACCCTTGTGATGGTCGTATGTGATATGATTGGCCCCTGTATAGGGTGCATATATGAGATGTGGATTGACCCTTTTGTTGTAGGGCAGTCGTAGCCGAATAGTGGCTTGATTATTCCGTTCGCAAAAATTAGAACGAGACGCCCAATATTTTATGTCGAATAGTGGGAGTACTCACATAATGGCTTTCGTGTGACGGTTACCTGTTATGCGATATCCCGCTTAGGGTAACTACGCACGGAGTGGTTCATTATGTGAGGGGAGGCATGTGGATGTACATGTTTGGCGTTGGATATCAATTATGGTAGCCAGGGAAACTAGGTAAGACATAGAGATGACGCGATTCTAGAGACACTTGAAGAAACTCTAAACAATAATTGTGATGATATATCAAAGTGTACGTTAGATCTATAATAAATCTTTGATGGTGGTTGTGAAATTGGTTCAATGAGATGATTGGAATTAGGTATATTATATGTTTGTTTTATTGTAATTTATGTTGCATTCACAATGGTTCTGCAGAAGGGTGGGTTGAATTGATTATTTATGTAGGTGTGACCCACTCTGTGATTATGCATACGCCAGTGTAAGTATAAAGTAAGTTTTAGTTTTGTTCTATTATTATTAGATGTAGTTGATCTAGTACGGTTTGAAGTTAAGGTGCCTTAGTGGAGGAACTAAATGCATTATTATTATTGTATTGGAAGCTAAGGCACCTCAGTGGAGGAACTATCTGCCTTAATTATTGTGATTAAGAATGTTATATTAGTCGTTTGAAGTTAAGGCGCCTCGGTGGAGGAACTAACTGCCTTATGGATTGTGTATATATATCTATAAGTATATTTCGTATTTTAGGGCTACTCATACCAGCATTGTTTATAATGCTGACCCGATTTGCATGTTTGGTTATCGGGCGTGTTCATTAAATGAACATAGTTGATAAGTCTTGATAGGTTTAGTGTTGAAGAAGGTTGGTTGCTGCTTGTGGTTTGCATTAGCGTCGCATTTCAGGATATATTTTGTTTTCCCTTGAGGTGCAATAGATTTTCAGTTGAGACAATGTTTTTGTATTTTCATTTGTAATTATAATTAAAGAGTTGTTGAAAGAATATTTGTAACTTAATCCTATTTGGGAATTTTTGTAATGAATAGGACTTTTGTTTATTTAAAAATTTTTATTGGTTTCAAATTATGAGAATAATTAAATAGATGATGGGTTTTTTGGAAGTGGAGAGTGCATCACACCTCGAAAATCGAAGAGTCGGGAACAAATATTGTTTTTCCGATTCTGTCGAAAATCGAGGTGTGACAGTTTGGTATTAGAGCATTTGGTTAGCTTAGACTTAGGTGAGTTTAATTGATTCTCGGATCGTGGTTTATGGATAGTGGTTAAGAAGTATTATTTTCAAAACTATTTTCGTTAGTCGTTTTATTTTTTACAAAGAAAAAAAAAGAAAAAGAAAGATACATAAATAAAGCAAGTCAATATTTTTCTTGATTTGTTTGTATGTGTAATGTGTATATTTATATTAGTTACTCCTGTGGAGTGCATATGAAGTGTTTTTATTTTTTATTATCGTATGAGGAGTAGTTACATTTATTATATGTTAATTATTAACGGATTTGTTTAAAATGATGTGTGCTGCTATAATGTTGTTTTATTGTTGGTGTTCATTTTCACTTGGATTATGGATTAAGTGCGATAACATGTCTGTGAACGTTGTATTAGAGTGTTAGGTTATTATTCAAGAAACAAGAGATATTTTATTCTATATTGAATGAGCTGTATTAACTGATAACTTTGTGACGTACTAAGTGAGGAACTAATTGCCTCTATGTTGGAGGAACTATCTCGCCTCACTCGTACATTTTAATTGATGAATATTATTATAAAATATAAGAGATTAATTTGTTAGATGTGATTAGTTAGAAATAGAAAGAAAAATAAAATAAAATATATGTGTATTTCTTTTGAGATGTGTATACTTGCGTATACACGCTTTCTTATATTATTGTATATAGATAAACTATTACCATGTGTATATGATGATAATATTGTTCCACCAACATGACATGTGTAAAATTGTTTTCCTCATGTCACGTTATTCATGATTAATTAAAATAATTGTGATAATTCTTATTCTTAAACTATATTGGAATTTATGTAGAGGATGTCTTAATATAATGATGATCTTATTTCAACAACAAACAAATGTTTATTTAGTGTGTTTCGTGCTTATAAATTATGACATGATTGTTTAATATTGTTAAATTAGTTTCACATTGATTTTTGCATATTCGAGTATTCTTAAACATATACTTTGATTTATTATTCATAAATATTATACTGAGAATATAACATGTTATGGGTGATATATTAGAAGTGGGTTTATATTATCCCAAATTTTTTAAAATTCGTGTTATACGGTAGCAAGTCTTATTTTAATTGTCACTAGATATGGATATTTTTTTTTTTGAACCTTTTCACTGTTTAAAATAATTAGTAATAATAATAACAATGAACGTCGAGTATTTATTCTTAATTGTTTTGTTTCAGTCTATATAATTTTGATGGAAAAAAAAATTATACATGTTACATTTGATCTAGTTGCATTCCTGAATTAGGATTCGATAGTCGTTCTAAATTTAATATTTCTGATTTTTATAGCTTTAAATGATTCATTTTTTGCTTGCTTAAATGAAAGTATTATAGGTTTTATTGTTTAAGGTTGTTACTATCATGTGACATTTCAATAAATTTCACATGCATAATAATTAGTGTAATTCATCCGTTCTCTATAACTTTTGCCGATTATTAATTTTATTCTTGTGTGACTAAAATGTGTTAGTGTGTCGAATTTTTTTTATACTTTTAGATCCATGGTTTATCATAGTGAGTAGTCATGAAACAAACTACAAATTATATGCATTTTCTTGTTTCAAATTTTTCTTATGAAATACGTAGTATGTCTGTTGCTTAGATTGTTATCCATGATAATAGGAGAAACTTGATTTGTTTGTTTAGTAAGAAAAAAAAATAGTTTACTAGTAAAAGAAAATAAATTTTGATATATGCATGAGAAGAAATTGAGGTAAAATTGGATAAGAGTGTTTTAATGCGTTATTGATGACGATACATTGGTGTTTAGAGTAGTGAACGTTATTGATTCATATTATTATTTGTATTTTTAATTAGATGTTTCCCTTTCGATTTGACTCATATGATACTGGAGTACGTTTAATTAAAATGTTTGAGATTTTTTTTTTTATTGTAGTTTCAATGACATGAGTGATTTTTGTTTTAAGTGTATTAGGACACTAATTTTCTTCTGTGCATGATAATGAAAGACTCACTAATGTTTTATGCAGGGATGAACTTACCCCATATTATTGAATAGTTTAAGTAGAATATTATTTTTCGTAGAGGTTGCTACGTGTCAAAAAACTGCATGCTAATGAGAAACGATATATTTGTCTTATGTTTAAGTGAAAGTAGTAATAATTTATTTTAATATAGACAGTTAAACTATAATAGATTTTTTAGTGGCATGGGGACATATATTCTGAAATTATTTAAAAATAATTAATATCAATGTTATTTTGCTTAAGTTTAAACTTGGTACATTCTTGTGTAGGTTCAAAGTTAATAACCCACATTATTTGTTCGTATAGATTACTTTGCTTCCGAATCTCGGGACGAGATTCTTTTGAGATGTGTATAACTGTAACGCCTGTATTTGTAATCTGTATTTATTTATTAATTAATTAATTTTTATTTTATTTTAAATTTGTTGGATTGGATTTGTTATATGTGGGCCTGATTTCTGGGCCCGAGTCTGTGTTGGGCTTAGGTTTCAAACCCAGGTATATATTCATATCTTTCTAGAGAATAGGGTTTTTGGATAAAAAATAAAATAAAATGGAGGCGGCTCGCTTGCTAGAGAGTTGGAGCACAACGATTCGGACTATGAGGGATTCGTGGAGCTTTTAATTAATGTGAGTAGATTAGTTTTTCTATTTCACATCTAACTTTACTGTTCAAGGTTTTCGCTCATGTTTTCTGCTCATTCTTCTATCATTATTATTCGTCCTGTCGCTGTTAAAACTTGTTGAACTGTCGTTGTTAAAAATTGTTAACTCTGTTGAAACTCGGAAATCAACATTGAACTGTCGAAGCTTGATTTGGGCCCGTTAATGGCGGTGCGAGCCCAAACAAACATTTGTCATGTATATGATTTGGAACTGTTTGTATATTATTTGAAATGGTTATACTCTTGTTGTGTTGATTGAATTACTGATTGGTGGTAGTGGGGGATGTCGGGTTGAGAATCGGTTGTTGGGTACTGTCGGGATTGAAATTGGGTGGGTTGTTGAAGCTTGGAAAAAGCTTGAATAGGTGTTAATGGTGGCTCACCCAAACATCATCCTGTAAAATATTTTGAACTATTATTCTGTTGATTGTGTTGGTTGATTGATGATTGGTGGTAGTGGGGTAGTGTAGTGGGTGTGAGGGCTGTCAAATGGGGGCTGCTGAAGCTTGGAAGAAAGCTTGAAGACGCATTAATGGCGTCGAGATCCAGATCTAGTTGTGGGATGAAGAATTTTGATTTCAGGAATTGGGGTTTTTTGTTTTTGTTAAAGTTATAGGGGTTTTGATGGGGAGTATTTTCGGTTAGGTTTGGGGGAGGATGGTGGCTGATCCGGTGGTGGCTGGTGGTGGAGGAAGCAGCTGAGGGAGATGACCTGTTGATGTGGTTGGGCCTTGGGCCGAAACCTATTAGTGGGGCTTGGGCCTTAGTTGGTTTTCTTTGGGCCCGATTTAGTTTGTTTGGTTGGGCCAGTTCTATTTTGTTTGGTTGGGCCGAAATAAGTTAGTTGTTTGGGCCTCTTTTAGTTTAGCCTTTGGGGCAGATTTCAATTATTCTTTGGGCCGAACCCATTTGTGTTTTGGGCAAATTTCAGTTTTATTTTTAGTTGGCTTGGGACGAAATCCATTAGCTTTCTTTGGGTCAGTTTCTAATATTCTTAGGCCGGTCCATATAACTTAATATAGATCCAAATTGGGTCTTTAAATATTTATAATTTAGACTTTTGGGTTTTGGTTTTGGGCTTTGATTGTGGACTTTTAACTGTTGAATTGTGCTATGTTTTATGTTGTAAATTTTATGGACAAGTCCAATGATAGAATATTGCAAAAGCCTGTATAAATTGGTTTGTCATTACTGGGCGTATGTGATATGATTGGCCCCTGTATAGGGTGTATATATGAGATGTGGATTGACCCTTTTGTTGTAGGGCAGTCGTAGCCGAATAGTGGCTTGATTATTCCGTTCGCAAAAATTAGAACGAGACACGCGATATTTTATGCCGAATAGTGGGAGTACTCACATAATGGCTTTCTTGTGAGGGTTACATAGTATGCGATATCCCGCTTAGGGTAACCACGCACGGAGTTGTTCATTATGTGAGGGGAGGCATGTGGATGTACATGTTTGGCGTTGGGTATCGATTGTGGTAGCTAGGGAAACTAGGTAAGACATAGAAACGACGCGATTCTAGAGACACTTGAAGAAACTCTAAACAATAATTGTGATGATATATCAAAGTGTACGTTAGATCTATAATAAATGATTGATGGTGGTTGTGAAATTGGTTCAATGAGATGATTGGAATTATGTATATGATATGTTTGTTTTATTGTAATTTATGTTGCATTCACAATGGTTCTGCAAAAGGGTGGGTTGAATTGATTATTTATGTTGGTGTAACCCACTCTGTGATTATGCATACGCCAATGTAAGTATAGAGTAAGTTTTAGTTTTGTTCTATTATTATTAGATGTAGTTGATCTAGTACGGTTTGAAGTTAAGGTGCATCAGTGGAGGAACTAAATGCCTTATTATTATTGTATTGGAAGCTAAGGCGCCTCAGTGGAGGAACTACCTGCCTTAATTATTGTGATTAAGAATGTTGTATTAGTCGTTGGAAGTTAAGGCGCCTCAGTGGAGGAACTAACTGCCTTATGGATTGTATATATATATGTATAAGTATATTTCGTATTTTAGGGCTACTCATACCAACATTGTTTATAATGCTGACCCGATTTGCATGTTTGGTTATCGGGCGTGTTCATTAAATGAACATAGTTGATAAGTCTTGACAGGTTTAGTGTTGAAGAAGGTTGGTTGTTGCTTGTGGTTTGCGTTAGCGTCGCATTTCAGGATATATTTTGTTTTCCCTTGAGGTGCAATAGATTTTCAGTTGAGACAATGTTTTTGTATTTTCATTTGTAATTATAATTAAAGAGTTGTTGAAATGATATTTGTAACTTAATCCTATTTGGGAATTTTTGTAATGAAAAGGACTTTTGTTTATTTAAAAAAAATTATTGGTTTCAAATTATTAGAATAATTAAATAGATGATGGGTTTTTTGGAAGTGGAGAGTGCATCACACCTCGAAAATCGAAGAGTCGGGAACAAATATTGTTTTTCCAATTCTGTCGAAAGTCAGGGTGTGACATTTTGGCTGCAAGGAAGGAAGCGAAGGCAGACCCTAGCTTACTAGAGGATGTTTATCGGCTGGACCGGTTGTATGTGCTTGGAGCGTTTCTGATCCCAGTTGGACACAAAGGAGTGAGTGTCATACACATTGATCTTGCAAGCAATATGGAACAGTTTGATCAGTTCCCTTGGGGATGGGTTGCTTTCGGTACCTTCAAGCAAAGCGCCAACGAATTGTGTGATAAAATGGAGGACCACTTTAGGGAAAAACTGATTGAACTCTTCACGGCGTGTCTACATGGTTGTGTTATGGCTTTTACACTTTGGATTTACCCACACTTGCCCAAGTTGGGCCCGCAAAGGGCGGATGATAAGAACTTCCCATGGTTTCTTGGGTGGTCAGAATTCCCTGGGAAAAGCACGAGGGGTAATACATGGGAGTCGAAGTTGGTCAACAAGAAACTGTTTCTCAGGAATGTGGTTAAGGTACCAGAAGAAGTGAAAGCTCGTCCCGCCATTAGAGCTGCATTGGAGGTCAGTTTTAAAGTGTTCTCAGTAGTACATGATGTCTTGTCACTCTTATATTATGACGCCTGCCTCTGATTGTATGTCTAACTCTTCTTTGATGGTTTGTAACTCCTATTTGATGTAGTCTCCCTCCGCCTATTTGTTGTCTTCTCACTCCTATTGAATGTCTCCTCACTCTTATTTGATCATATGTAACTGTATTGCTCTTTTACAGGAAGAAAAGGGAGAAATAGAGCAGAACCTTAACTCTAAAATCATGGATGTCCTCTTTGAAAGCCGCCAAAAGCTCCGGTTCGACCAGATTATGGCGGAGCCTTCTATGAAAAGAAAATGTTCCATTGGAACAGGGGACACTGGGCAGAATAGTGGTGAGGAAGACTTTGAAACAGGGGATAGTGGTGAGGATAACTTTGAAAAACAGCCAGCTTCTAAGAAAGCTAAAGATGTTCTTAAGCAAGACAAAAAACCAACTATTGCTTAGGCGCCCTTGAAGAAGAACGCAGAAGCAGTGAAAGTAGTACCCCCCCCCCCCCTCCAAGAAGAAGCAGAAGCTATAAAGGTTGTGCCCCCTTCAAAGAAGTCGCCCTCGAAGGAGTAAAACACCCCCCCCCCCTCTGAGAAGAAAGCAGAAGCTGTAAAAGTCGTGGGCAAGCGACATGTAACTTTTGAGGAAAGTCTTCCCGATGACAACCCCATTGCTAATGTCACTGAAGAAGAGTCTCTATTGAATCCTTTACGTCGTTTGCGTGACTTGCCCGAAGATGAAGCTGATATTAGTTGGGGCCAGACACAGATGTTACATGTTGTTCTAGATAACACCATTCTTTCTTCGAACCAAGCTGGTGTTGTTGGAGGGACCATCAATGGGCGGGTATGATTTTCGTTGTTTCATTTACAGGCTTAATTTGATATATAAGCGGTGATACTGTACGTAATAAATGTCACTAAAAAATTGTTTATTTTCAGACCCTGGACGAAAATGATGTTGAGGCCCAGAAAAGTGTTATGGACACTTTGGAAGACATTAACACTACCATAGTGGAGAAGCTGAGATCTCCATGCAAAGTAGCTGATCTCCAGTCAATGTCCTCATCATATGGCAACAGTGACATACTGAATGGTAGCCAACCCAACCCCAAAGAAGGTGTTGGACTGCAGTTGTCCGATTCTGAACACCTAGATTGCTTTTTGAATCTAAGTTAGCCTGAACTGGAGAGAAGAGCAGGGGATCACTTAACAAAAGGCATATCTAATGCTGACATCCGCAATGATTTTTTGCAAAAAAATTAGTCTGAGCAAGGGAGAGTGGAAATAGGTGAAGGTGTTAAGGACATAAACATTAGTGATCACAATGCTCTGAACACTCTAAACGATGGTGATGCGGACATTGCTGTTGGAGATGGTGCGAACATTGAGAAATTTGTTCCTGCGGACATTGAGGTATCTGTTCCTGCTGTTGAAGTGGTTAATGCGGCAAAGACAGATGATGGGAATGTAAAAGAAACTTCTGCTGAATCAAAGGTTAAAATTTAAATAGCATTTCCTTGTGCTATTAAATCGGCTCCTGTTAAATAGCATTTTTTATATTTTATTTGCAATTTGGATGAGTTCTATGACTGAACATTTTTACATTGGTATTGGTAAGTGGTGAACACAACAAGAATGTGGATGATGGTGAGCAGTCCAGTAACGATGAGGATGACGGACGAAACTCTGTGTCTCCTTCTATAGCGCAGGCCGACATGGTGAGAAGGCGACCGCGCAAATTTGACACAGTAAACTATCCAGAACTTGAAAATGAAGTTGCCCATTTCTGCCAACCCTTGATTCGGAGCGTTTTCAACAAAGGCCCATTATTGGATAGGCCACCGGGGATTGCATTACGGAGAAGGCTCCCCAATGACTATTCGAAGTTGACTACTACTACTCAACGGGTAACGTATTACTTGAAACTGCACGATCTTCTTGGTACAAACCCAACACAGGTTGTTAGATAGTACGGCTACCGAGATGAGATAGATTTGTCTGTCTTCTACACCTTGTATAAGAATGGTTGGCTCAATGATATCGTATGTCTCTCTCACTGATCTTCTACTTATGCGGTTGTTTGGAAATATATTGCCTAAATATTTGTACTAATTCTGTGTAGGCTATCGATATGTACATGGAATTGTTGCGGCGTTGGTACATGGACATAGTACATGAACAAAAGTACCACATTATATCTGCGTCATTCTTTTTAGTAATCTTCTCAACTTATAGTATTGTGTTTACGGAAATGTTATATAGGGTCTTCAGAATCTTATCTACTGTCTTCCACTAGGTATATGGTGTCATATAAAAGATTTCCCAAGCAAGTTAACAAGTTAAAATTGTTAAGGACATATAAAAGCTGACCCACCATGAAGTCCGTCTATAAGAAAGCATGCATGACGCCCTTAACTAATAAATTTTCCTTTCCATGACTACATTGTTGTATGTACTTTTCCCACAATAGTTTGGCAGTGACCCTTGATGATGACAAAATTGATTTGGAAACCAAGATCGAAGAAGTCAAAAATTCTGTATTGGGAGGCTCTTTACACACAGGCAGCATGACAAGGTTTTCCTTTCATTTGTTAACGACATAGCGAACAAGCCGTGTTTGATGATGATGGTTAATATTGGCAACATCCATTGGATTCTCGTTGTAGTGAACTTTAGAGACTGGTCTGTTCAGATCTTTGTTTCTTTGGAAACAGGGGATAGTGGTGAGGAGTGGGAGCTTGACCCCAGGCCAACTTTGGAGAAAGTACTCTCCGTATTGCCTTACGGGATGTTGGCTTTCAAGAACGACTCTATCGATCACTCCAAATTGGGTACCAAGTGGAAGTTTGTGTTCACTGATTGCTGCAAACAAAATGATGATAACAGTTATGGGGCCTATGCATTGACCTTTGCGGACTGTCTTCTCAGGAATAGGTCACCAGATTTTGACCCTAAGCGCAAAGTATACATCAGACAGAGAATTGTAAAGGATTTATTGGAGTGTGGAATTACTGCTGCAGAGTATGTTAAGATGGCTGCTGGTTGTCGTCAAATGGACTTCAATGACGAAGGAGAGGGTAGTGTAAAGGATGGTGGTGACGGTACCGAAAAGGAAGTGGATGAAACCCAGACTAATGATAAGGTGTAAACCAAGAGTATGACACATATTCAAAAGGGCATGTCAAAGATAATTTTATTTGCTTTTTCACTTAAACACTTAGCTTAAACATGATCATGGGAGCTGCTTATATAATCTCTTCCAACACCTTATCTAGTTTCATTAACAACTTTTTAATGTACAGTTACTAACGTTTTAATTTAGGCTTATATATAACACTATATATGTTGTACAAGACCCTATATAATGTCGTACGTACACAGACGTCTGATCTTGTGTCATATATAAGCCTCCCTCGAACAAGTTCTTAAGAGAAAATTTAAAAGTTATTGAAGACTCGATATAATCTATTCAAAGAGACGATATAACCTAGTACACTCACCCACGATTGATAGTGTCTTGATCAGCTTATATAGTGTCTAGTCACAGCTAATTTAGTGTCATATGTAAGCTAACAAGGAACAAGTTGATAAGTAGAATTCAAAGTTATGGAAGCCACTATATAAGTTATTGAAGACACTATATAAGCTGTTCAAGATTCAATATATGTTCCCTTGTGAACTTGTCTCTTCACGGAAATGTCCGTTAAAGAGAAAGCCTTAAGTTGTGAATAATCTTCAGTATGTATACTGCTTTATTGTGAAGTCCATTGCACTGTACTAACGGCCTATGCCACTAATCTGGATTTGTCAGAATGTATTTGAAGGTACTGTCCTCAAACAATATTGTTGACGACCAGTTCACAAAAGGAATGCACAGAAAGAGTCCCAGTGGAACAAAGTTAGTGTACTAGAAGAAGAAGTGGCAAAACTATGCCAAAAAAAGATTCAGCATACTTTTCAAAGAATGTGTTAATTGTCAGAAACTCTACTGTATGCACTCGATGTGAACTTACGGATGATCCAGTGAAAAGGACCACTATCGCCTATGTCACAGCACAGTATTGGTGGCAGCATGATCAACAAAACATGGAAGTTGTTGCACCAATTATTAAAGTCAGATGTTTTGGCTGAGGCTTACACATTAATTTAAGGAGCTTCTACTTGCTTTATGACAAACAATGGCTGAATGATGAGGTTTGAAAACAAATTATTACCTTATAGTAATCCGTCAACGCCTGTACGTACACACAATGGCAAACTTCTTTTGCTTTATTTATTTATTATTGTTATATTTTTTTTCCCACAGGTTCTTTCTGTTTACATGGAACTTTTGAATAGGTGGAATAATGAAACGGTGGATCCAGATTTCCAGACACATTATGCCAGATACACTATCATCCCTGACACGTTTGTCCCAGTAATTTATTAGACATTCCCATCCATCGTCCTTCTTCATTTTTTCTGATACAGTGACGACACAAATTACTTCTGTGTCTATTAACTTAGGTTTCGATGGAGACGTTATATGGAACCCTGCAAGGCACCCTCAGTGATGGGAGTCTAACCACAACAGAAAAGCTTACAAAAACTGGTTCGGTAATATCGTGGATCCTAAGCATGACCTTCAAAGAATTGGTTCAAGAAAACAGTCACATCCCTCATGCGGCAAAATCGAAGGGATTGATGATGGCTTTGAACGTGGGAAACAACCAGCACTGGATCCTTGTTGTCTTCAACTTTCAAAATTGGACGTGTTTTTTGTACAATTCATTGGTTTCCAATGTGATCGACCCTTCCCCAACTATAGATAAGCTGTGTACTTTGCTCCCGTATGAACTCCTATTACACGACCCAAATTGTATACACCCTACGTTCTTGCAGCGGAAATGGCATATAGAACATGTTGATTGTATAAAACAAACTGATGGGTGGAATTGCGGAGTGTTTGTACTTGCATATGCAGACCAATTAATCAGAGGTGATCACCTCCAATTCGAAAGACCAGCAGATTGCATCCGCAATACTGTGGCAAAGGACCTAGTTGATTGTGGTATTAACTGAACATGAGTTCCTCGACATCGACAAAAATATGAAATACTCTGTATAGCTTTTATTCGTGGGGACTTCCGTCTTTTTTGTAGACTTGTTTGTTATAATATAATTTTGGTCAATTGTCTACTAATCAGGGTCCTGTTATGTGCCCTATAATGTTAATCTTAATATTTGTTAGTGATAAAATATAAAAACATTGTATGATATAAATATATCATCGTCTTAATATTTACCTGAATCATTATACCTACCTACCAACATAATCTCAAATATCTCAAAAATGTCAGATGTAATAATATTCGAAGCATTACAAATATATAAAAACATATTTCCTCGAGTACGTATATACTGTCGTTGAAAGCTTATATAGTGTCCTATCTGAACAAGTTAATAAACTATATAAAAGTTGTTAAGGACACTATATAAGCTGTCCGTGACACGGTATACGATTTACACGAACATGCTTTACAGACATGCCTTATCTTAGGAAGCTTATCAGGAACTTGTCCAGCAACTAACTATAAGAATGCAGATTTGATACTGGGAGAGAACGATCTCTTACTGCATCTTCAAAATGGCTTCAAAAGTTCTTGTCTAGACTTGACATACTCCCCAACTCGACTCGACTCCTAACCACACCTTGACATACTCATAAGGTGTTCATTTGGCACAAAATCTGACATTAGTTTATGAACGTGGTTCCAGCCAACCTTTGGGATTTCTTTGATTATCAAATCCTTGGTTTTTGTTAAATTATACCACACCATTTGCCTTCCACAGTTAAAAACTGCAACACCATTATCTACTAGGTCCACAAAATGGGGTCGACAGATGCCTTCAGCATACAAATTGTCCAATTTAAACCTCCGACCTTCATCCCAACAGTTGTCAATTACAAGTCGAAGCTCTAATTCATGTGTACGATACCCAACCCACATAAAGGAGAACATAACTGCAACTGTTCCCTGAAATTGGAAAAGCTTGAAACTCTTTCAACGACAGCCTGTCAACGGTAGTGCAATCTTACTCCATCTCTCGGTGACAATATTGAATCGCAAAATCCCCCCCTCACGAATAGGCCAATGAAAACATCCTTTCGCCATAATACCCGGATTCATTTCAATGTGCTCACTATTGAAGGACAACTTCAAATCTTTCAGCCTTCTCCATTTGCGTATGCGAGAGTCAAACTTTTCAACCACATGGCAAACGACTACCCTGCGGTTGTTGACTTCGGACTGTCTTATAGTGTTTCTGCAGTCTTCTGACAAATACAATATCATAAACTCTAACGATTCCACAAAACTCACATACAAACCCATACACTGTGTCCGAAATCTAGTTTTAGGACTGGGCAATATAAGCATTTGCTGCATCGTGGGTTTGCAAAGGTAGTACACGTCCTTCATTTCAACTTCCTTGTGACCTAAAAGGATACCTTGCATTGAAGACGCCAAGATTTTGAAACCGTATCCACAGAAGTCCAGAGTAGGAGTAGGAAGTGGTGGAATGTGATCACCGTTCAAAGTGAAGGATGTATACATTTCCCAACCGTGTGCAGTCTGAATTATGTAACCTAGAAGAGTTCTCATCTTCAAAACATAATCGTTAAGGAATGAGGGGTCAAACCTACTCTTTTCCCACTCACGACAAACAAGCTTTGATTTGTCGAACAATGGGAATGGAGCACAGAGAAGAATCTGTCGGCACATTTCCTGAGGAAGAACGCAACCCTCATCTTTCCCCTTTCGTTTAGAAGATTGGGCCATCGTTATGAAAAGTCACCAATAGTTCATGCACCAACACCCATGCTTATATAGCGCATGTTTACTATTTACTGGAAGGTGGAAAGTCACCAACAACCTAAGGACATTTCACTTCCAAAGGACACTTTCTTTGGACACATCACTTCCAAAGGACACATCACTTCCAAAGGACACTTCCAAAGGACGCATTACTTCAGGGAATCTACTTATTTTGTGAAAGGTTATTATTTTTGTATGCATCACTTCAAACAATTCAGTTATTTTGCAAATGGGATAAAGAAGTAGAAAGAACAAACTAGAAGAAGTTAGAGAAAAGTAAGAGTCATTTCGTCAAACACATATAATTCATACATAAAGGGATAAAATGGGATAAAAACATAACAACATAATACAAGCCATGAGTATGAATATTAAACAGATGAACAGTCTCCCTCATGAATCAAATCGGACTCCCTCCAGAACTGTTCTCTAAATCTAACCAAACAGATTGGATGACTTCCATCTTACACTCACATCTTTTCACTTTCTTCCGCAACGACACAATTTTCTTCTTCAATTTTCTTTCCCTCATTTTCATCAGAATATCACTATCAATAATAAAATTATCCATCTTCCCAAAGAGAATATCAACCTCCTTCATTGCTAACGGATTCACTTGCTTCTTTATCCTATTGATCGTAGTTAGTATGGCTTCGAGTAAATTCACCAACCCAATTGGGGAACGAGACGACACTGACGAAGTTGACATCGAGAAAGAGAATAATTATTATCGGGCTGATTATTATAGTTAAGAATATCGGTATTGGGGAAGTAGGGCACAAACCATATCTAATAAGAAAGCTATTTCACAAGGCTGTCTTAGGCCGTTCAACCTCAGGATCTTAATCTCAACCATTGATCAAGTAATAGAGAATAGCCATTAAAACCTTCCTTGGACAACAGTCAATTAATAGACACTCTCTAGGAAGGTTCTAAATGATGGTAATCCCATACCCAACTGAACCCAACAATTATGTATGGGATTATTGCCTTATTTATGGTCAGCTTATTTAGAATGCACAAGCTAGATTCTAGAAAATAGCAATAGTACTATCTAAATGGTTCATCAACACTATATAAGCGTTCAAGGCACATTATCAGGTACTCAAGGCACTATATATGTAGGAATTCCCACGACCATGTTATATAGTGCATGTCCACAGCGTATGCAGTGTCCTGAATAACCTAATTAGTGTCATTAATACGAACATATTAATAAGCATATATGAACGTGCTTCACGGCACTATATACGTTGTTCAAGCCACTCAATAAGCTGTTAAAGACTCCCTGTCCATTCACGGATAATCCGTTTAAGAGAAGGCATGATATATATGATGTCCATTTGAATTATAAGCTACGCAAACATGTCCGTTTAATACATACATCAGTTCTACCAAGGACAAGTCAGTATAACCATTTACGGCCCCGAACCATTTACAAGTACCAAAATCCAATCCAACTCTTGCAACTACCAAAATAAATACTCAGCCTATAAATACTGGCCCAAATAAATAAGAGGTAAAAAGGGGGCACCCGTTATTCCCACAAATTCCATCTATTACTTGCGTGAAATTCACATAAGAAATTGCGATAAATGATAAATTCACGATCATCATTTACAGTAAGAGGACGATAATTTCACCATTTTTGTCACCTCATTTACAACCTCAATAAGAAATGTCTCAACAATACTAACCACACAGCAATTGAGCAACTGCACAAGTTAGAATCACTAAAATTGCAATAGTATCTCCCAAATCGTTTGCCCAGATACCTTTTGCATGGACCTAATATAGGATACTCTGAAGACTATTTAATATTGTCAATTGCTTATATCGTGTTATATATGCTTATATAGTAGTATCTTCAAGAGACACTATAAACAATTGAAGCCACATCAAATAATTGCAAAATTAAAGATAAAGCAGTTGAAGCCATAACCAATTACAAGTTCAAAAGTACCCACAAAATCCCATTCTTGCAACAACCAAAATATCAATAACAAACAGTTGCTGTTCCTAAAGGGAAGAAGGGCAAAAAATGTTAACTGCTTTATCTTGTGTCCTAAATGGCGACAAAGTCAGAATTGTTACTATCATAGCATATGATTGCTCAGCCCCTTGTCATCGGCGAAGTTTTTTGCATGTTGTTGTGCCCTTCCATGTTGCAAAAAGTGCAACATCTTTTACACTTTGGACCATTATGCTCTGCTCTTATCTTTACTCTCTTCATAGAAATCCGACCAGCTTTACGCTTCAAGGGAGGGGGCAGGACGCGCTCTTCCTCCTCATCAATGTCCCACTGCTCCTTACTCGGAATGCCAACCCACACCTCACTATAACACCATTGCCAGTTTGCAGTACTGTAGTACGAATTGACATATGTCATATGACAAGCTTGGCGGCTCACACTTATGGCTTTGCATGCATGCGCACACGGGATTCCCATATATTGGAAATACCCACACGAGCAGACCCTATTTTTAAGACTGACACGAAATATTCGACAACGGTCGGTCTTTATTAGATACTCCCCAGTCCCAGCTCTTGAGTGTGTGAATTCCAATGCCTTGGTGATGTTGGCTCGCACCAAACTAGTAGCCCTGGGTGTGAACCTCTCACCGCGAGCAGCCCAGTCATCCGCCATTTTTCTGTACTTGCAGTAGTGCGCACTGAGATTCTCCCTAATTGCTTCCACTAAACAAACAACTGGAAGGGCTCTGTCATCCTTAATCATGTTGTTCCAAGACTCAACATGGTTAGTGTAGGCAATGCCATATCTCTTTACCATAGAGGCGTGACATGCCCACTTATCTAGCGGAATCTCCATAAGCTTATCGTACACATGTGAGTTCATTTTCTTTATATCTCTCATCACAGCACGGAAAAACCACTCTTGAGTTGTCTTAGCTGCTGTCTTAATCTTCCTCATAAGCGAAAGTGACGGAATCAAACCCGACATGTTCTTACAAATGTGGTTCATGCAAAAGACATGTTTCGCCCGAGGAAACACCTCAGGGACTTTGACTACCAGACTGGGATGCCGGTCAGATATGATAACTAACGGAGTCTCATACCCAATCACTTAGTCTCCTAGGCAATGCAAAAACCAATTGTAGTTCTCGTTGTCTTCACCGCTAACTAGACCAAAAGCAACAGGGAAAACATGATTATCACCGTCAACAGCAATGGCTGAAATCAGACATCCTCTTGATCTCCCCCTCAAATGTGTGCCGTCTATTTCTATGTGTGGCCTACATGTGTGACGGAAGCTCCTCACAGTAATCCCATATCTCCAGAAGTAACACTTGAAGCGATCTATGTTTCCCACTCTTTGCAGCTCTGTAAAGCTGAAGCGATCAACCTTCCTCAATTCTTTACTGGGTGTTGAGTAGTTGATAGGACTGGCCGAAACTACCTTGAATCTGTAGACATTACAATTATAGTTAATACAACTTATTCCTATGGGAATACAATAACATATCTGAATACAGTGCTGAACTGAATCACAGTCTATTAGGTCTTAAAGGTGTATAGCGTATATCATGGAATATGGAGCGTACATAGTGTCTTTCCCAACCTATATAGTGTCATGAACAACTTCATAAGTTTAATTTCTAAGCTCTCTTTCACATTGAATATAGTGTCTGTCACAGCTTATATAGCCTTGCGAAGAACTTGTATTATGTCTGGTATAACTTTATAAGTTACATATCAAAGCTGTATTTCAATCCGCAATTTTTATATAATGAAAGCCTCAGCTTATATAGGGTCATGCAGTTCTTACAACAAATTCCTATGAAAATACAATAACATATCTTAATACAGTGTTCAACCAAATTAGTCTATTAGGTCTATTAGGTCTATTAGGTCTACAACGTATATAGTGTTGTTCACAGCGTATACAGTGTCTTGAATAACTTGATCAGTTACATATCTAAGCTGCCTATATGACAGGCATTTCAAATAGGAACATAAGCTGACCGTCTTGCAACACACGCACCTCTTCGAGAGCCTTTTCCCTTCCCCACCACGCAATTCTGTAACTGATATCTACTAAAGTCCACTTTTTAACCATTGCTCTCATGTGCATTGCCTTATATGTTTTGTCATTCTGCAAAAGGTATTTACATGACATGGCGACATAACTGCTTGACACCTCACGGTTAAACTCATCAGCCTTTTGGCAACCACATGTGTGAAATTTATATACGGTTCTCACACCTCATATATATGAACCTTTCGTGTTGCAGTACACGTGAAATGGGCATGTGGAACTCAAACTATTCATCTCAGCCCCCTTACATCCAAACTGCACCCTTCCCCAGTCAGTTTTCAATCTTAATAGTTCAAAGTTATGTTTAATTGCAAAAGTCTTCATGTGAAATATAAACAAACTCCTTTCAGGGAACTCCATACCCACAGTCAGTAAATTTGGATTTGGAGCTACCCACTCAGTTGGAGGTGCATCTTCTATGTGACCTTCGTCAACCACAACCTCCTTGTAGTGTTGGGATTTCTCTCTTCTTTCCTTCAAGCAGTCAACTCGTTCACTACTACACCGATTCTCTTCTGTCAACTGCTCTCTTTCTCCATCACCCATACCCTTTCCAAATGTTGGTAAAACGACTGGTGGTTTGCCAAATATGTCATTATTAGTACCACCACTGATATTTGGATTGTCACCGCCACCATTGTCCTGCGTACACACACCGTTATCCATTACTTACGGGCGGATATACTCAAAAGGAAGCATTATTGGACCAAATGGGCACACTCCAGGAGCGGTGTGCGGAGTTCCGAGGACGTGCTGGTATAATACTCTACCGTAACGTCCTGCACATATCGCCTGACCACCACTGCTTTCTTCCCCCGGCGCAACACCACTAACCTTTTCTGCATGACCACCACTCTTTTCTACCCCTGCCGCAGACACACCATCAACTCCATTAACTTTTTCATCATGACAGCCACTTTCCATACTAGATACGACTCCAGCCATTCCGAAGCATGCAGTAACACAACCTGGGCTATCACTACCACTAAATTCTCCATAAACTAGACCATCATCTTCAAACATACAATCATTGTCCATAACATCATCCCTATCTATATCCTTCACATTCTTAGAGTCCATACCTATAAAACCCAATGGGTTCATATATCTATCTATCCTGGATGTACCTGCCACATCCATAGACACATGACCTTCCCCTTCTGAGTCACTGTGCAATTCGAGCGGAGCCCGTTTGCTATCCAACCTAGTTATAATAACTCTGTCTGTTGGTATGTCCGGAAATAATAAACCTCAAAGTGCTTGGAAGTTGCTCAACATTGAATGTGGTTGCTTTCCCATTGAGTAGTTTAGATTCGTCGGTTCCAAAACAACTACTTTGGACAAGAACCGTTAACCGTTTCTGCCACTCTCGAAATATCCAGACTACCTGCGAACATGACAATCGACTAGTTAATGCACAACAATTTACTCATTGGTATATTGCATCTCTTGAGGGACATGTCATATAGTATCTTGAGCAGCTTATATACTAGGGCAACTTCCTAAACATACTGTCCTTCACAGCTTATATAGTCTCGGCCTTTCAACTATTTAATCAGTGTAGCTTAATTAGTAAGCTATGAACGGCACTGTATAAGCCAGGAAAGACACTATATAAGCTTCCCAAAAACATATCAGGTTCTCTCTTAAGCTTGAGGGACGTGCCATATAGTACCTGACTCATCAATAGGCTTATCACTATCACTTAATTCATCATCACTTAGGTCATCACTATCACTAGATTCATAATCACTTGGACCATTGATAAGAGCCCAAAACTGTAGTTTTAACCCCTTAACAATATTGCTGTTAGACCAATTATGTGATTAATAATATAGGTTTATCACTAATTACGTGTTTTTGAGTATTTCAGGCTTTGGAGTTGAATAAATGTAAATTCGTTACTAATTAGGTGCTAAAAGAAGCTAAATGGATTGCTATGAAAGTTTTATGAAGAAAGCCCAAGTTTCATGGAGAAAAAGCCCTTAAAAAGCCCAAGTCAAAGCTGTTAAGTGAAAGTCAAACCGGATTAGAAAGCTAAAGAAAAGTCAACAGAACTTCAAAAGGCCATATCTTTAGACTTAGACCTCGGATTTTGGCCCATTTTATATCAAAATGACCGGCTCAGAAAGATCTTTCCAATCACTACACCAGAACGGTTGAAAAAAGACATTAAAGAGCCGTCATTTTTTCAAAAAAAAAGACACTTTAAAATGTCGGTTGGTGACCCATTTTTTTAGCAGCCGTTTTTTTTTATTTCACACTAAAAGTGCGTCGTTTATCAAATTTTCATTTTTTTAAAAGCGTTGAATGAGCTCAAAGAAACCCAGTCTACCAAAGAAGCCCAGTCTACCGAGAGGAAACCAAACAAAATGGACATTTCTTCTTATACAGACCCATCTTCATACAACAATAACAATAGAAGCCAAATATAAGCTAAGTAAATTCAAATTCTTTTCCATTTCCACACCTACTAAATAATACAGTCATACCACTCAACAAAATTCTAAACTTAAAATTTCAATTCATACACTATTACAATGATCTAAATTGTACAAAAATCTAAATACTCCAAAAATCTTATGCAGAGAATTTTCAATTTAACTTCTGATGAGTAAATATTCGAAAAGAAAAGTATGTAGTACCAAAGCCACCATGGCACCATCTCAAGCTCCAGAGGGATGCGGTCCTGATCCTGATGGTATAGCTTAGTAAAGTAGAACAGAAAAAAGAATTAATTCATTTTTGGAAGGCAATCAAGAGACAAACTTCTAGGATATTGCATAAGAGTCATATACAGATGCAGTGGATTCATGATAGATGCATAGGAGTCTCACTTTCCATACCATAATGTGGTGTCTCACTGTTGAAATGGAAAAGGTCAGGAAGCTCAACAAATAGACCAGCTTTTAAGAAACAGAAAGCTAACAACCAATTACATATTATTACCGATATGGAGTTGAAACAACAATATTATCCCTAATATTTTTGAAAATGTTGCCACGTGAAACTTTGTAGAGGTTTTCAAGGAAAAGGGGGACTAAGCAGCTCAAAAAATTGAAAGCAACAAATTACTGTGGAATTCTAAATGAAAAAAAGAAGAATGAACAATAGCAAATGGCCCTATAATCTCAACAGTGATAAAATATAACTATACAATAGCCACAAATTATCAAAGTTCGATGGTATAGAATTGTTCAAGTGCCACAGTGACTACAGAACTACTGATACGCTTTGGGGATGACACATGTTGCAGCTAAAGTATGAAATCAAGTTAGAGAAGCATCACATAAAATGTAACTTAAAATGAATAGATAGTGAAACCTTTATACAATGCACTTGAAAGCATATATATAACAGAGTTTCAAAGGAAAGTAAGAGCGTTATGATTATCTAAATAGGTTATCCGAATTGTGTCTGTATTATTGTCTTTATGTGTGTAATATGCAGGAAATGCATGACAAACACATTAACAAAGACATATCAGATTTGTCATTTTTAACATATCAAAATGAGGTGGCAATCCTGGAGGGTTCACATGTTTGGTTATGTGAAACACACAAAGCAAAAACTATCAACTTCTTAAATATAACTATGAAGAGATCACCACGTTTGGAAATGCCTGAGAAAATTGGAACATTTTCTCGGGGATACCTTTGTTGTATCCACAAAGTACTTTCACAAAGAAAATTTGGCTAATAAACGATGTTTACATGGTTTCCAACGTCCTCTCAAGGATATGGTTGAAGTAATATGGAGGATAATAAATCATATGTTTTCTAAATACAAGAGACTAGTAAGAAAATTTCAGGATTGGACAGATACATATTTTATAGAACAATGGCCTAGTATGTTGATAAGCATGTGAAATTTTAAAGTTCATGGAATCATAGCTCTATTAAGTATTCCAGTTAAGGAGATGCAACTTACAATAGTAAATTGTGCACCAACAAATGAGCAGCTCCATATACTTCAATCAATCATTCACCCTTACTATGTAAACCTACAATGGAAAGAGAAAAATCAAGTTAGAACACCTACACTATACTAGAGTTCTAGGAATGAATGAACATTATGGTCCTTGGGTTGTGGTGATGTCAGATCGATCTCTCAAAAAGGTAAACAATAACAACTCATAAGAGTATAGTGAGAAGGGTTATACCTTGTAGCTACAGTAGAGAACACTTTCACAGATTTGAAGGAATTTTTTTGAAATATACACAACAGAGTAGCAGAGCATTGCCCTCAGAGCATTCCCAATTCAAGGTGGGTTTACAATGAACATGCCACATTGGCAACCCCCAACCCGCCTTCTCTCCAAAATTGATTAGCCCGCTAAAACTATTTTGATGTAGTGACAGGTGGGCTGCTTCTGGTTGGCATCTTAGATGTCAGCTCACTCAAAAATCTCCCAAGTTTTCAAACCAAAGATAACCTACAAATTTTCTAGCCGAAGGGCTGTAAAAAGAATGTTGGATGAATAGATTATAAACACAATGCCAACTGCAAGGTAGCTCCAACTACCACCAAACTCATCTTTTACGAAGCCACACGGTACCTTGCTTCGGTATGGTTTGTTTGGAATGCAGGTGGATATATCTTTTTAGGTTCTATATAATCTTCCTAAAGAACTAATAATTTTAGGACAGTTTGACAACATAGCAATGCATCTATCTATTGTGAAAGTTAATAGCATCTATCCACTTCTGAAGAGAACATAGCTCAGTCTGATGACATCATGTTGTGGTACGCTTTTTCTATATATATCTTTTAATTGTGACAAATGCATTCACCAAAGAGCCTCAAACCAAAATCTCAAATTGAGAACTAAAATAGCATACTCTATTTAGTGGCAATCAAAACTACAATCCCCAACTCAAAATGTTCGATGGTGCTTTTTTAGTCCTTTGTGCCTAGGGTGGATCCAATGTTATACTAGGACTTGGGGTAATAGGCTACTTGTGTGGCACATGTAGGGCTGTTTTGTGCATTTTCGTGTTCCTGTGCTCATAGGCTTTCTCAACCTACTTTGCTTCATTTATTAATGAAATTCTATTTTACCAGGAAAAATTTATAATAATATATACTATAGGATAACTTATCATCGGCAAGATCATCCACACTTCCCTAGTTTTATAGGTTTATAAAGATAAAATGATAACAAGAATGGAAGCATCAAGTTAGTAAGCTAAACATGCGCAGGTTAATCAAATGAGAGCTGAAGTGCTAATTGCTAAACCATATCATCATTTCACTAAAACTAAAAAATAAATAAAATTAAATATCATCATTTCACTTACAACTGTACTGTTATGCAACTTCAGAAATTAGACAAGAAACTGTGCTTACTAGCCAGGTTCCGCCTTTCAAGTATGACTGGGTCATTGGTTTAACGAAACTAGGAAAACCATTTTCAAGTTTCGACTTCAAGTCCTCAGCTCTTTCCATCATAGGGTTGACCCTAGAATCCTCAGCTGTTTCTATCACATGGTTGACCCTAGATTCCTCTGAATACTCTCTGTTGACAATCCGATTTGATAAATTAAGTACATTACACATTATATCCCATCAGACAATCTTCTAAATATATATACGTAACCACAAACCTCATAGGACTTTCTTCGATAACATTGGGATCCTGAAAAATGAACATTTGGGGGTAAGTGAACTTCAAAATGCAATGTGGATATAAAGGGAGTAACTTGGGTCAAGAGAAAATGACTCACTTCTTTGTATATTGGAGTTGGCAATTTAGAAATACGGGATGATCTTCTTTCTCGATAATTGCTCTTTGGGTGGCTTTTCTTTGTATACACCAGTTGGTAATTTAGCCCTAGTCTTTCCTTATTATCTTTCGGAGTTGGCAATTCAGCAATATGAGATGATCTTCTTGGTTCAAGAATGATCATTTCTTTGTGAGAAGGTCGAGGTCTCACCTGCTTCCTCTGTTATCCAATTAGAAGATTGAAAAACAAAATAACAGGTAATGGAGCAAAGTGTGAAAAGGAAGAATTACCGGCTTTTTTAGGCGTGCAAACATCTTGAGCAAGTTTAACAAGGTTGATTTCCTGCATTCTTTTCTTGTTTTCCTCTATTCTTTGCTTACGATATATCTTCATATGATGTTTTCTTAGCTTTCTCCATTTTCTTCACTTAACTTTAAAACCTTGTCAGAAAACCAATAACTCAAAATTTCAAATCAAAGCCTAAAAACCCATATGAAGTACAAATCGACAAAGAAAGATTGAAGTTTTAAACAACAAAACAACAATGAAAACGTACCCTTTGCATAAATAGCTCTCTCTAAGAATGGAGTGTTGCTGCTGGAGTTAGTCACTTGGTTGTTGAAGAGAGTTACAGAGTGAGAGTGAGAGAATTATTTGGTGAGTGGGTTAAGTGCCAAATTTAGAAAAGAATTTGAATTTGAATTTAGCAGACATAACAATTTTGGTAAATGTGAGTTCCAAACTAGTTACAATTCTCTCAGAGCAAGCAATAAGATATAAAATCAAAATAAACTATAACTTCTATAACTTCTATGTTTCATAAAAGAATGAGGGTGAAAGTAAACCATAACTTCTATGTTTCATAAAGAATCAAAATTATCATGTGAATCAGGTCAAGCAAATTTGGCCAGGCCAGGTGAGCCTACTTCGTCGAGTAGTGTCAGATCAAAGCCCAAATAGCAACAAGTTACTACATAGTTACATAATAAATAAAACAGAAGTAAAGCATCAACAACCAAATAACTCAAATCAAAATCAATAATCTAGGGTTTTTAATTCGATTTAACAACCGCAACAATCATAAACAATGAGTAAACTAGATTTTGGGAAGAAAAATTACCTTTCTTCTCCATTGTCGATTCACTGTTGAATAATCACGCTTTGCAAAAGGATTAGTAAATCTCCATTGTCGAATTTGAGGATCATCAAATCTCCATTATCAATTTGAGTGGAATCGCCAAAGAGAAAGAGAGTGGAGGCCTATTTTTGTGAGCAAGGGTTTTTTCTTATTTTTGTGAGAGAGAATGAAAGAGTGAAGAAACGGTTATTTTTTTGGGACTTTTTTTTTTATGGGTTGTGATAATGTGATCCGACGCTTATGGGGGAGTTCAACGACGCGTGGTGGGCGTGCTCACAAAAAGACAAAACAAGAGTGTTGGTGGTCTTGTCTTTTCTTTTTAAATCTGGTGTAGTGAATGGTTCAGACCTTGACCCGATCAGAGCATTATAAGTTGGTAAAAACTCCCGCTACAGTAACACGGCCAGAATGAAAAGTCTTGGATTCAACAAATTGGGTTTTGGGCTCGATTTTTCGGCCCAAAACATGGCTCCTCAGCCTATGCATGAATTTGGGGATCTAACTCTTCTATATCAATAGACAAAAGCTTAACTCTTAAGTTATCTAGATCTAAATCTAGTTTTAGTTCATAAAATTTTAGTTTTGTAATATAGGATTAGTTTTAATTGATTAAATTAGTTTATATAGATTAATCTAGTTAGTTGTCAATTTTATTAGTTGTTAGAACAAGTTTGAATTTTAGAATAAAATACTTAGTTATATTTCAATATTTAATTTCGAATTCAATCTTGCATTCATGGATTTAGTTGTTTTAAATTGATAATTAGTATTCATAATCTTAATTCTAAATTAGTTTAAATTTCAATTGTAATCCATGTTTGAATCTTAGACAATTGTTAATTTAGATTAAAAAAGTTTAATTAGTTATGCAATAATGACTTGTTTTTACTGTTCTTAGGTTAGAAATGATAGTATAATGAATTCTAGCTAAACCTCTATTAGAGGGGTTTGATGAAGCTTGCATAAAGACTTGATGTATTAGTTAGAATTATTGTATTTAAGAGTTCACTCTAGTAGGTTAGTTGATTTGCCATGAGAATGGGTTGAACTTCTTCACATGCTAATTATTAGTTGGCAGAGATTGCCATGAATAATTAGGGATCACAATTAATCTTAATTGGTTATGATTTCAATAATCTACACTAGCATATTAGGAATTTATTTAAGTAAAATCAAATCCCCATAATTTCCTCCCCATATTTTATCCAAGTCATATTCAATTGTTTAGTTAAATTAGTATAAGTTAAATTTATATATTTAGTTTCATAGTATAAATTCCCTTTATAAATATTACTCTCACCATTATTTCCTTGTGTTTGATTAATTGGATTCTATTATGTCTTGGTAGTTTAGGAGTGGAGCGATTCCGTACTCTATATATTGCATGAATATACATGTGAGAGTAGAAAATAAATAATTGATACCGTAAGAATAAGGTTAGAGTAATCTAGTTGAGTTTTTACGGGTTACCAAATGGGGTTGCTGCCATCTTAAACTCATTCAGGACAAGAATTCAATTGGTTGAATCTAAAGGTCAATCCCTCATTCTCTACCCACCCACCCTTTTAATATTTCTTTCTTGTTTCTCATATTTTTGTTACTGTTCATGCTTGGAATTCACTGTTTTAATCCGCCCTCCCTTTTGCCTTGCACAAAGCTCGCCTGCGCTCCCTTAAGATTGTGGGACATAGTGACGAATACTGCAGTAAAGGTATTTCTAAATTTTCGAAAATTCTGAAAATTTTTAGACATAATATTTAATGTGTTGTTGATTTACTGGAATAATTTCAGAATTTGCCTAGTTGGTTTACCTAGTGAACTATTACCATCTTTACACTGCTGTAATTCAGTTTTCACACCGTAAGTGTCGGGAAAAACTATCGAGTAAGGTTACTTAGGCAGTTTTAAAAATTCTAAATTTTTTACAAGAGTATCTATCCTAAGTCAGAAGTTTATAGTAAAAATTTGACGAGTTTATGATTTTATTTGACCTCCTAACTAGTGGACTGTTTCCAGTGTATTCTGCAGTTTTGCAAACACTTAATTTCTGGAACAACAGCCGATAAGGAGAGTTTGTAGAACTCCAATTGCTCTAAAAGTTTTACAGGAATACCCATGATCTGTCAGGAGTCTCCAGTAAAATGTTGGCGATTTTTGTCTCTAGTTTGATTGGTTAACCATTCAGTTGTTTGTATTGTGTTCGAAAACTATTTCACAAACTTTGAAGGGTAGTAGAAGGACTTTCATAGCTCCGATTGATCTGAAATTTTACAGGCTACTTGATAGACGTCTTAGCAATCTACTGTAAAAATTTCAAATTTTTTGGAGAGTGTGACCTATGCCCATACAAGGCCAAACCTGAGCGCGACCCGCGCCCAAAACACTGGAATTCCAAATTCCACATGAGCGCGACCCGCGCCCTTCACAGGCAAATTCTGAGCACCCCCCATGCTCAACTCACTGAAAATTGCCTCAGGCATGAGCGTGACCTGTGCCCTTCACAGGCAAATTCTGAGCGCACCTCACGCCCTCTTCTGGAGCAGCCCGAGTTTCACAAGTCAGTCCAAACTTTCATTTCTTCAAGTTATTCGTGTTTCTAACTTCTTCAATATACTTAGATTGCGTATACAAGACGTTATTCATAAGCGTAGCAAGGAGGCATTCAGGTACTCCTCCTTCCACTCCTCGCCTCTTCTGTCAGAGGAGTTTTAATTCTAGTATAATCAGGCTTGTTTATCATAAACGTCAACGTACATGCCTATCTAGAAATTTATAGTTAGAGTTTTGTTTGCATATTAATTGTCCTATATTATATTTGTAAAACCAATATGGCATATCAATATGTAGACTAACAATCATATGATTATTATGCAAACCCTTCACCATGTTCAAGCTGTGGTAGTCCTTGCCATTGGGCTTCTCATTGCCCATCATATCAAGAGCAATCATGTAATTATTATGAAAACCCTTCACCATGTTCATGTTGTGGTAGTCCTGACCATTGGGCTTCTTATTGCCCATCATATCAAGAGTTTGAGCTTACTATAGGATATAATAATAATTATGAACCTCAATTTTCAAATTTTTATAGTGACCCATACAATCAGGAGTTTTCTAGTCATCGAAACCATGCAGGGAGTCAACCAGTGTCGTCTAATTCTAGTTCTATGATGAGTGTGTACAACGAACCAAACAATTTTCCGTGCACAATTTGTTCAGATCCAAACCACATCGCCCATTCATATCCTATATTTATTCAGCCTCAACCTAACCCATCACAGTACGAGATCAACCAGAGTAACTCCAACACTAATAACTATGACTATCACATACCATACCAGCCAAACCCTTCCACCATGCCAGAAATCACCCACCCATCTAGTTCACCACCCTTCCCAGACCAAATTTCTCAAACTATGCTTCAAAACCTAACTATGCTTCAGAACATAGCCCAGATGATTTTCATGATCTCCTCACCTAACAAAGAACTTTCAACCTTGCCAGAGATCGACACAAAACTAGAACAACCCATTCCCATAACCACACCATTCGACCTAGTTAAGACCTACCCTAAATTTCATGAACCATTACCTACCCATAACCCTCCCATTAACCATTATGTTGACTCCACACCCCACTTGGATGAGGAAATTCTTGCAGACGACTCTTTAGGACTAGTTTTGGATGACCACTCAAATTTGAGTGATGCCTCTGAGGAACCTCCCACTGATCGATCTGATAATGAATATAAGGATGACACTTTAGAAGATATTTATAAAGGTGTGACGAAGGAAGAATTTGATAACTATTGGCATTCTCTTAATATGGACCCTCCTGTTGAGCATGTCCAGGCCTTTGTGTTTGCTAACCACACTCGGCTGGATGATTCCTCGACACATTCGAATGATGCCATTGAGGATACTTATAGTATTTTAGAGGAAGAGGGTGAGGATATAGAGATTAACAATTCTAATCTAAGGCATGAACAAGTTAATGTGCAAGAAAAAGAGGAAGTAACTTCTTTAGCGCAATGTGAATCAAAATTTAGTTTGGCAGCTGAGGAAATAACAATAGAAGAAATATATTACATTCTTAAAGATAAAGCCACGAACCACAACTTTATGGATTCACCTAAGCTAAATGAAGATTTCTATGATTTCTTAAGAGCGTGTGAGGATCCACCAACTGATGAACCACCAACCAACAACCATCCACCTGAGTTACCACCTCCTATAATCCAACCATCTACCACAACTAAGCCATCCATTCACCCACCATTTCAAAGGAACCTCGATTTTGCCCTTGAGCCAATTGCCTCAAAGACCCTCTATAAGTTTTTCAACCCTCATAATGAAGAGTGTTTGCCTAGCACACAATCCTATGAGTACACCATTCCTGTAGTTGAGAGTCAAGCTTTGACCGAGTGTAGTGAGAAACCTAGTTTGTCTTATTTTTCCGCATCTGAGCCTCATGAAAGACAACAGGATCCATACTTCATTCCTTTCTCACCTAAAGTATTGTTGATTCATCTTTTGGGTCATTCTAACGCCTTAACACAGCTACAACATGATGGTTTGCATATGTTCTTTGATGGGTTGCATAAGTTTTCTTTCATTCTTCTACATGATTACTTCCAATTATACAACTTCATTCTGTTTGGAGGTGTAGTTAGTATCATATTTTTATGGCTAGACCCTCAACTCTTTCAACTATTAGTTTATAGTTGACCACATATCATCTATTTTGTGCCACCCCAGTTCTTTAGGGGTGTGCACAGTCTAGGAGAATCTGACTTAAAACGACCCCACATTAAGTCTAGGGGAATCTGACTTTAAAAGACCCACATTTAAAACAAATTTTCTAAACTCTATTCTGTAAAATTTGTTTGGGGGTGGGGTGTTTGGCTTTTCCATTCTTGATCAATCAACTTCCTATTCTTATCCCTTCCTCATCTCGTAGCTAGATTCTTGTTGTTTGTTGTTTTGATGTTGTTTTTATTGTTTTTAGTAGATTGGATGTTAAGTTGTTAAATTCAGTAGTTAAATTTGAATTCGGTAGTTAATTGTATTTGAATTTGAATTTTAATATAATGTGGTTCTTTTCAAATTGTGCATTGTTTTTATTATTAATCCCACCTTCCCAAATTGTTTGGGGGTGGTATTATTTACTCTAGCATGATTTGTTATATTATCCTCCATTTTATAAGTCTTTTGGAGTGATGGTTGAGAATATTGCCGATATTGGCATGACTAGGATTAGATGTGGTGGTAGGATGAAGTCCATAAGAGTTAGAAGTTACTATTCTAGATTCAGTCTAAGAGATATTAGGTTTGTAATAGAATCAAGAATATGGGTTGTTCCATTTTCGGTTTTGGAAATTTTTGTTTCCGGCAATTACCTTAAAACCTTTTGGAAACTTCCCGATTCATTTTGGAAACTCAAACCTATATAAACTTCATTCATTCTCCACACAAAACTCACATCTCTCACCTTTCACTCCCACGTTTTCCTTCTCACTTCCGCATTTCAGCACCTCGGAGCGCACCTGCGCCTCAATGGAGCGCCACCTGCGCCCATAACACTGTAAGTTCAGTTTACCCTGAGCTCAACCCACGCCCTACCAAGGCATAGGTTGAGTGCGACCCGCACCCAAAACACTGTAAGTTCAAATTCTCTGGAGTGTGACCCGTGCCCTGTCAAGGTATAGATTGAGCGCACCCCGCGCCCTGACATCCGTAGGCACGAAAAATTCCGATTTTTTGTGGGTTGTTCCATGATCATTTGCAGCTGTTCTAGAGAGTAGTTTTATGATGACATCTCCTCAAATCATACCGGAACAGTCTTTTGAATATTTGTTCAATTCCGAAGCGACACCTATGGTGCGTGGTTTCGCGAGGTGATCATACAAGCAGGCTGGGAACCGTTAATGGGAAGTCCTTATGAACTTTATTCTCTTACACTTACATCTTATTTTTATTATACTTGTAAGTTCTTTAATAGACCGGATGGAGAACAAGTGTTCTCCATCACCATTGAGGATGAACCGATGGAAATTACCAGGTTCTTGTTAGCCTTTGCTCTCGGACTTACTATGCCCACTGAAATACAAGGCTCATGGGCCTATTTGATAGAGGACCAAGGGGAATATAACGTCACCCTTGGTAGCATGTCCATGAACGTGGGCACTGTTATGTTTTGGATCATGCTAAACATTATAAGGGAATGGCGTTATTCTTCTGCGAATGATGAAACGTGTGATATGTTCCTTGCTTTAGCTAGGGGACGTATTCTCTATGATATTCCCCAGACCTTAATGTCTAGTTTAGCATGAGCCCATAGCATGAGGCATAAGTACCTTCTTATGCCTTTTTTAGTTTGTCGTATTATGCTATGTTTCTTCCCTATTTTTTGTGCCTGTTTCACAGATTGGGTTGAGGTCGACATTGTGAGACCCACCAATTGTATTATTCGATCTTTCCGTGTTATGACTTGGCCTGGATGGCAGGTGTAACCTCATTTGGTTGCTCCTTACACCCCATCCGACCAAGTGGCGCTTAACAGGTTAGTGATCATAGATGATAAATGGCGTGGAGCCTAGCAAATCATCATGGCATGGCAGGTCGCGAAGGAAACTCATTTCTTTATAGAAGAGGTTGACAATGATTAAACGCGGGAGAGGAGGTAAGTTTTAGTTTCAGTTAGTGTCTGCTTATGTCCCAAGCAATTTAATTCTTGTTAACCCCATAACGGGTGGAACTCCTATAGAGTTGCGTTAGTTTTTATTTTTTATATTAGTATGTTATAACCTTGTTTTGCAGATGTTCCAGAATTTTACGAGTTTCCATGGTATTTTTCTACCTTTTTTATTTAAATAGTTTGAGGACAAAGTATGCTTCTTGTTTGGGGGTGGCATAGAAACATGTGTAATTAAGGCATCTGTTAGGATATAGATATGTATAATATGCACTTGTTTTCTAGTAAAATTTCAAAAATATAAATAAAAAATTATGATATACACTTAGGAATATTGGTATTGTTTTCTTTCTCTATGCTCTTAATAATCTAGAAGTCTCACGTAGCTTTTGCATTAGAATAGTTTTTAGAAACTTAGGTTAATATATAGGTAATAATCTTTGCACCTATCTATAAATATATTACATGAGTATCTATGATTGTTAGCAATAAGTTTCTGAAATCTAGGCTAGAGTACTTATTCTACAAATCCTGTGAGAATATAGCCTAAAGCCGTATATTAGTGAAACATTTGAGAAATGACACAAGGGAGAAGTAAAATCCAGATAGAGAAATCACACGTCCACTTGCTTAATCACTATACCATATCCTAAGCGAGAATTTAGGCCCTCTTTGGATCGATATAGCCAGAAATTCAACCCTTATGAAATTATTTTCCGCTAGTCGCCCCTCTGAGCCTTTCTTTAGCCTTTCATAACCGCAAATCCTTTAACCTTTTACAAAACAAAATAAAAATAAAAATCAGTTTGCCCATTCTTTGAATGAGTCTGAGAATAGAGATGAAGAACATGAAAGAGAAAGACCTTTGAAATCAAGAAATTGTTAGTCGCTTCAAATAAGAAAAGAAAGTTCCATCCAAATAAATATTAAAAAAAAAAAAAAAAAAAAATAAATAGTTAGAACTCCAAAAATAGAATCAAGAGAGTCAAAAGCCAAAGAAAAAGAAAAATATGGCTAAGGATGGAAACAAAGTGTAGAAGCAAAAGTAAATAACAAGGTTTTCTCTAGTTACGTAATATAAAGACTCTATTATCTCAGACTTGTCCTTGTTGAATATCCATTTTCTTCCTTCTTAAACCATCTCCTAATCCCCGCAACACCTAATAAAGACCTCTAGCTTAATTAGGAATAGGTTAGTGTGATAGTAAGTGGCAGATGTGTTTGATCGAATCCGGCTTCCTTGTGTGACATTGAGATTGTAAGGTAAAGTATGCCCACTACACACTGGAGTAGCGAAACTTGAGCAGAAAAATCAAAGTATTTTTGTCTTGACTTTTATGTGATGACCTACTTAAGGACGTTATTCCAAAGTTTCAGAAACGGACTTGTTAGTGCATTTCATAGTATTACTCATTGTATATATGTTTATTCGTAGATGATCGATTATTATGCATATATTAGCTTAGGTTTCGACTTAATTATTCTGTATTCATTGTTAGTGAGATGTATAAATAATTGAGACATAAATAAGAAAATAATAGTTTTATTTCTTAGTCGTTGTAGTATAGATGAAGTTTGTGAGTACCTTCACTGGCAAACTCTCATGAGGCTATAACTCGTCCACTAGGGAATTCCTAGCGGTTTAAGGCCTTGTTGCATATGGTCAATACAATCGCACTCGGCGAAACGAGACTAGTTAGAACTCCATTTTTGGTCACTTATTCTAATTTCTCATATTTGCTTGAGGACAAGCAAAATGCTATTTGGGGCTGGTTTGATAAGAGCCCATAACTATAGTTTTAACCCCTTAACAATATTGTTGTTAGACCAATTATGTGATTAATAATATAGGTTTATCACTAATTACGTGCTTTTGAGTATTTCAGGCTTTAGAGTTGAATAAATATAAATTCGTTACTAATTAGGCGCTAAAAGGAGCTAAAAGGATTGCTATGAAAGTTTTATGAAGAAAGCCCAAGTTTCATGGAGAAAAAGCCCAAGTCAAAGCTGTTAAGTGAAAGTCAAACCGGATTAGAAAGCTGAAGAAAAGTCAACAAAACTTCAAAAGGCCATATCTTTGGACTCAGACATCGGATTTGGGCCCATTTATATCAAAATGACCGGCTCAGAAAGCTCTTTCCAAAGGTCCTAACTTTGACTCGATCAGAGTATCATAAGTCGGTAAAAACTCTCGCTACAGTAACATGGCCAGAATGAAAAGTCTTGGATTCAACAAATTGGGTTTTGGGCTCGATTTTTCGACCCAAAACATGGCTCCTCAGCCTATGCACGAATTTGGGGATCTAACTCTTCTATATCAAGAGACAAAAGCTTAGCTCTTAAGTTATCTAAATCTAAACCTAGTTCTAGTTCATAAAATTTTAGTTTTGTAATATAGGATTAGTTTTAATTGATTAAATTAGTTTATATAGATTAATCTAGTTAGTTGTCAATTTTATTAGTTGTTAGAACAAGTTTGAATTTTAGAATAAAATACTTAGTTATATTTCAATATTTAATTTTGAATTCAATCTTGCATTCATGGATTTAGTTGTTTTAAATTGATAATTAGTATTCATAATCTTAGTTCTAAATTAGTTTAAATTTCAATTGTAATCCATGTTTGAATCTTAGACTATTGTTAATTTAGATTAAAAAAGTTTAATTAGTTATTCAATAATGACTTGTTTTTACTATTCTTGGGTTAGAAATGATAGTATAATGAATTCTAACTAAACCTCCATTATAGGGGTTTAATGAAGCTTGCATAAAGACTTGATGTGTTAGTTAGAATTATTGTATTTAAGAGTTCACTCTAGTAGGTTAGTTGATTCGCCATGAGAATAGGTTGAACTTCCTCACATGCTAATTATTAGTTGGCAGAGATTGCCATGAATAATTAGGGATCACAATTAATCTTAATTGGTTATGATTGCAATAATCTACACTAGCATATTAGGAATTTATTTAAGTAAAATCAAATCTCCCTAATTTCTTCCCCATATTTTATCCAAGTCATATTCAATTGTTTAGTTAAATTATTATAAGTTAAATTTATATATTTAGTTTCATAGTATAAATTCCCTTTATAAATATTACTCTCACTATTGTTTCCTTGTGTTTGATTAATTGGATTCTATTATGTCTTGGTAGTTTAGGAGTGGAACGATTTCGTACTCTATATATTGCATGAAAATACATGTGAGAGTAGGAAATAAATAATTGATACCGTAAGAATAAGGTTAGAGTAATCTAGTTGAATTTTTACGGGTTATCAACCATCATCCCCAGCCAAAAGACCAATGTCTTCGCGCCAACTAGAATTGTCCATAAGTTTATCCCAATTTGTCCCTTCCTAATTCTATCTACTTCGACCCACATCAGTATTCCTCCAACTCATCACTTTCTGAATAAGGGAAGTAAAGCCCCCTGGTGTGAGGCTACTTTCTCCTAGGCCTACCGACTCATAACCTTTCCCTTCAGACTCACTCGGCTCTTTTCCAGGAGCACATTCGCTACCCAAACCATTTACAACAACTCTATCAGTTTGTATATCAAGAATAATAAGCGTAGAAGCGCTTCGAACTTGATCGGGTCTGGGCGGAAGACAAGTTTTCTGGCGTTCCCACACGTGCTGAGAAGACAAAACATCTACTCCGGCTGCAAACAACAAAGTGCTCTACTTTAGTACCATTTTAGTCACCTTTTTTAACGCAAAACAATGTAGGAGTCTAAAATAACACACTTACCGCCACAAGTGCCATGTACTAGGGATGCTTCAACAAACTGATTTTGAAGCGTCTCGCCTACAACAATGCTAACTGTAGAAGAATTTAGTCAATTGCACAAGTCAATTTGATATACATGTAAATATTATACAATATCACATCCTCCAAGTGATTTCATAAATCCAATACACGGTAAGCGACACCTTAGAAAGTGTCCTCTTATTTACCTCTCATTCAGTCACAATAATTTAGAACACCATAATAACACACTTACCACCATAAGTGTCAGGTACACGGGATGCTTCGAAAAATTGAGTTTCAAGTGTCTCGCCTCTAACAATGCTAGCTGCACAAGAATTTAGTCAATTGCACAAGTCAATTTGATATACATGTAAATATTATACAATATCACATCCTCCAAGTGATTTCATAAATCTAATACACAGTAAGCAACACCTTAGAAAGTGTCCTCTTATTTACCTCTCATTCAGTCACAATAATTTAGAACACCATAATAACACACTTACCACCATAAGTGTCAGGTACACGGGATGCTTCGACAAATTGAGTTTCGAGTGTCTCACCTCCAACAATGCTAGCTGCACAAGAATTTAGTCAATTGTACAGGTCCGTTTACTAAACATGTCAGTATTTTACCATCGCAACCGACAAACCACAGACACTATTTTTGAAAGACCATATATAACAATTCCGTAAATCAAATATACTGTCTTAGATAGTTTCCTCGATCTTCTTTACCCGTCCTATAGTTACGATAATTTAGAAAACCACAATAACACTTACCTCCATAAGTGTCAGGTACACAGGATGCTTCCAAAAATTGAGTTTCCAGCGTCTCACCCCCAACAATGCTAACTGCACAAGAATTTAGGCAATTGCACAGGTCCATTTACTAAACATATCATTATTTTACCATCGCAACTAACAAACCACAGAAACATTGTTTTTGAAAGACCTTATATAGTGATTCCTTCAATCAAATATACTGTCTGCGAGTCCCTATATAATGTCCTCGATCTTTTTTAACCATCCTACAGTTATGATAACTTAGAAAACCGCAATAACACACTTACCACCATAAGTGTCAGGTACACGGGATGCTTCGCCTATCTGAGTTCGAGATGAATCACTTCCAATAATACTAACTGCAAAACAATTTAGTTATTCCAAGGAAAAAATTTAGTTCGAGGTCTTCTTGTGCTTACCTATTTCACAGTTTTGTAAAACACTTACCACTAACTTCTCCAAATTTTGTTTTAGGCAAAAATGATGCTTCAACAACGACCGTTTCAGTGACATGGTACCCAGTATCAGGCACAACGGATGGTTCGCCCAATTTAGTTTCATGCAATTGAGATGGTTCATAAATATCTACCAAATGATTTCGTCAATCGGAATATTAGTTTCGAGTGAATCCATTAAATAAAGAACAATGAGGATCACAAACATACCTTCTCTTATCCTATTCTCATAAACAGGTGATGAGCATGATTGTGGGACATCCTCCTCCATCATATCTTTGTTCTCTTGTCTGAATATCAACAAACTACCTTCTCCAACGCTTTTCTTCCTGTGCACGCCCATCATCTCGATGAAATTGTTCTCATCTTCAATTGTGCAAACGTGTCTGGATACTAGGCAACTAAATCGAAGAGGTTTGATCTTCGTTACTTGTTCAAAATAAACTTCGAAGTCACCAAAACATATGTTTATACTGCAAGACCTAAGCTTGGTTGATCCACCTACATATGTCACAACTCCACTACCAAGAGTTCTAACATTACCCCCCCCCCCTACTTACAAATAAAATGTCCCTTCTGGTATGCTATTGTACTGTCGTTTGCACCCACTTTACTGCCGTCGGAGCCCATTGTAGTGCCTGTTATTGCCAATTAGTATGGTTGTCTTATTTTCTACTTCCATTCATCAAATACTAAAACTTCCATTTAGAAATCTCTCTAACTTCAAAAAATGACAACGAAAGACAAAAAGATGAACCAATTACTTTCCGTTCAAAAGAAAGCCTTAAGTTGTGAATAGTCTCGAATATGTATACAACTTTTGCGTGAAGTCGATGGCACTGTACTAACGTTCCAGGCTACTAAACTGGATTTTTCAGAATGTATTCGATGGTACTCTACTCTAATTATTTTTTCAGCGATTAAAAGATAAACCAATTACTTTACAAGTTTTCTATTTTACAAGTTAAAACAGTCAAAAATCAAAATACTCTACTGTGGAAACTTTAGTTAAAGTTTCAAACTTTACTCCAAAAACTAACTTTTAACTTGGGATATTAATGTTGCACATAAATGAAACGGCCCTAAATGAAACACATTTATGACCAAATACATCATTAATGACCCTATTTATCACAAACATTAAAGAAGAATTGGGAGCCATAAACTAAAGAATTTAAAGCAGACATTATTAATGCTAGAATTTAAAAGCGTGCCGAGGCTTCAAAAACACACCATTTGGACCTTCTAAGAACCTGTTGGTGAAAAAAGGTTGTGCACTTGGGATGCGTGCAATCAATTTCGAAATAAATGATGAAGAAGAACAACAAAGGCAACCAGTGTTCAATCCGAACAAGACATTCCCGCGAGATATTTTTTCTCTCCCATGCATTTAATGCATGCAATGAGGTGTTATTTAGGAGGGGTATAATTGGAATTTCAATTCTTAGCTATAAGGGCAAATATGACAATTTGCATGGCCCCAAAAGTGGGTTCCACGTCCTATTTTGGAATGCATTAGTGGGGGTCCGATTCTGGTATGAAACCTGACTCAGGGTCCGATTTGGTAAGTTGCCCATCATTGAATGGTTTGTAAAGCTTCCACTCAGGCATCCGCTCGTAGCTAGCTATGGAAGTATTAGCTATATTTGTTCGTATTGCTCCAGGAACCACAGTAATTACATCGATTCCAAAAGTTTGCAGTTCTAATCTGCAAAGAGATTTTGTGTAAGAAAGTTCACTTTTAGAAAGTCTAAGAATATAATCATCTTTCGACTAAATGACTGCAAAGATAAGCTATAGAATAGACAAAGTCAAAACTTGGCATAATGTCTTAAATAGATAATGTAGTAGCCATATGCCTATATTCATAGATGCACCATAGTGTGTATTGGGCCCAGAAAATAGGCCCAAGACCATACTGTGTCCCATACTCCCATGAAGTAAACCTAAAGGGGATAAAAGGAGAGGGGATATAAAAGGGAAGAGAGGAGAATAGAAAGAAGGGGGCTCATAAGAGAGGCAGAGATGAGGGAACAGGAGTGAACTACGGCGGCTTGATCCCAGAATGGGTATGTAGGCAACCTAATTGGTGCAGCCGATAAAAAATAGAGCTTTAATACTAGTAAAGTTAAAGTTTGCAGTAATTGGGTGCAACAAATAAGATCCTACTTTATGCAACCAGTTGGCGAGACCTTAGACCAGACCTACTAATCCCAGAGGATTTACAAGTTGTATTAAAGCAGGATGAGATGCACAAGATACAGCAGAGAGATGGTGATGTATACAAACAAAAGAGATGTATTACAAATATGTTGAGCTAAAGAAGAAACCAGGTGGTAAGCATTTGAAACCTCAAACTGTCAATCAAGGCGTGAAGAGCATCTTTGGAAGTAGTGTAAGCACCCGCCCAAGGACCAGGTGCCAAAGCGCCAACACTTCCAATATTTACGATCTTTCCCTTTTTCCTAGTGGCCATGTGAGGCACCGCAGCCTGAATTAACCTCATTGGACCTATAAAACAAAATGGGTAAATAAAAATGAAGGACTGCACAACATCTGCAACAAGTTATAAATTTAGTGACAGCTTTGTTTTGCATCATACAGTCTAAGCAACTTCGAGATTGACCACATCCATATGGTTTCTCGAACTATATCTTCTCTTGATGTGATTCATATCTCTACCAACTATAAAATTCCATTTAATCTCTTAACATGCACTAAATGCCCTTTTAGAAACCTCTTCCACCATCCTACTCCTTTTGATGTTGCAATTACACACTAGTTTACATGTGTCTATCATCTTGATTGAATCTGTTTGTAACCTACAAAGGTTCCTAGTTACTCAGGGAACATTAATTAAAAAAAGAAACCATTTACAATTCAAGAGGGTCAGCACAAGGGTAGAAGTGGCTTGGTCAGATTTTATTGCCCCTTTTGACATGGAATATCACTTCATAGAGAAGATTCCAAGTTTTTATTAGGTGCAAAGTTCCAGATCATGGTACCACATCATGATCATAAGCTCCTTCTCTAAGATTCTTGTAAGTTGAAAATAGAATACTATGTATAAGGTATTCACCCTAACACGAACTTGAGATGTAATGTGTATATGACAATAGAGAAGACTAGGTTTGGACACTCGATAAGTTGTTGTGCATTAGGAAATTCATAGTTTCATGGAGATTTGTGGAGAAAAAAAATGAAAGATTTGTGGAGAAAAATATTGAATGATTTGGAGAGAGAATAAAATAAATATTTGGTTAGATTTTAATTAATTAATGTTTAATCAATAGCCTAAAAAGATGTTGGATGGGTGGTGGATGGGTGCTTAGGAGAATTTTCGCTCCTAAGTGCCTAGGAGCAAAAAAATTCTCTCACCAAGCTAAAATAGGTTTTAAGAAACCAACTCAAAACGGGAATCTAACTCCTATTAAAATGGGAATTCCTTATTTCTATTTGAAAGCTCATTCTTTATTTTTGAAAGGAAAATTCTATAACTTCTAATTAAAACGATAATTCTTCTCCTATTAAAACGGGAATCATGTGATCTCTCACCCAATTATAAACGGATTTTTTAAAGGACAATTAAAACGATTTGTTAGGAAATTCAACTAAGACATATAATTCTTTAAAATTTCATATCATCACCCTATTAAAACGGGAATTCCTTTTCCTATTGAAAAAGAAAATTCTAGCAATTCTAAACTAAAAAAGTAATAATTCTCCTACTAAAATGAGAATCACAATTCTAAATTAAGTCAACTATTACAACGGGATCTCTCCCCAATTAAAAACGGGGTTTTAAAGGACAATTAAAATGATTTTGTTACGAAATTTGTATATGTTCTTGAGCAAGTTTTATAAAAAGTCGGTGCGTATGCACGGGCCTACAAACTAGTATTTGAATAAACTTGTTGCATGTATCAGTTTAATATATATATATATATATATATATATATATATATATATATATATGTTGTTTATTGGAAAAAATAATAATAAAGTTGACTATAGATAGATGACACAACATTTGCTACACCATGAATTTTGACATAATTGTCATTTTTTTCCGATAAATACATAATTGCCTTTATTAATAACCATAATATTACAACTTATTCACGTTCACATTTCCATGTTCCGGGTAACAGATACGATACTGCGAGTGCACAACTTGAAACTCAATCCAAAGAAATGCACCTTCGGAGTCACCACGGGGAAATTCCTGGGGTACATTGTGACGCAGCGGGGGATAGAGGCTAATCCCAAACAGATAAGGTCATTGGTGGACATGCCATCTCCTCAGACAGTGAAAGAAGTGCAGTGATTGGTAGGTAGGGTCACTGCCCTAAACAGGTTCATTTCAAAATCATCCGATAAATGTAGGCCGTTGTATAGGTTGCTGAGAAACACCACAGATTTTGCATGGACAACGGAGTGCGAGAAGGCATTTCAGGAGTTAAAAAGATATCTTGGGGAGGCACCTCTGTTGTCGCGGCCCCAGATAGGAGAGAAGTTGTTCTTGTATCTAGGGGTCACGGAATATGCGATCAGCTCGGTCCTCGTTCGTGTTGTGGATAGATTGGAAAGGCTGGTGAATTTCCAGAGTAAAACGTTATTAGATGCGGAGACTAGATATAGTCGAGTGGAGAAGTATGCTTTGGCCCTAATGTTCTCAGCCTTGAAGTTGAAACTATATTTCGAAGCTCATGCAGTGATCGTGGTCACAAATTTGCCCCTCAAACAAGCTTTGAAAGCTGAAAAATCTAGAAGAATGCTAAAATGGGACGTGATGCTGAGCTCATATGAGATCCAATATCGATCAGAACAGTGGAGAAAGCTCAGGCAGTGGCAGAGTTTCTGCGGAAGATCCCACTTGGGGGGAAGAGATGATCCTGGAGCCCGAACGAGAAGAAGAACAGGATCACTTAAACCCGTGAGATAAGAGGAATGGTTGGAGGGTGTTCGCGGATGGGTCTGCAACAGATGCAGGCAGCGGAATAGGGGTGGTGCTAGTTACACCAGAAAATAATAGGCTGGAACAGACAATGAAGTTGGGGTTCGCGGCTTTAAATGATGAGGCAAAATACGAGGCGGTGATCGCAGGCTTGAGAATGGCTGAGGATTTGGGCATAAAGGAACTCACCGTTTACTCCGACTCAAATCTGGTGGTATGTCAAGCAAACGGTGGATTTTTAGCGAGGTGCCCTCGAATGGCGAAGTATTTGGAAGTCTTACATAGGTGGGCGGCGAAGTTCACACGAATCCGATTTGTACACCTAAACCGCGGGGAGAACCGCCATGCAGATGCTCTGGCTTATGTGGCCGCGACCATGCTAGGATCGAAGGAGAGGATCATCCAAGTAAGAAAGTTAGACAGACCAAGTACCGAGGAGCATCCGGAGATACTGAGTGTCACGGAAGAGAATGAAGGATGGATGGAGCCTATCAAGTAATTCTTGTCTAGACACGAGGTGACGGATAAGAAAGAAAAGAGAAGACTGGAACAGTCGTCGCAAAGGTATACCCTGATGGAAGGGGAATTGTACAGGAAGAATTTCAACGGACCTTTACTGAAATGTTTGGGGCCTAGGCTGGGGCAAGAGGTGTTAGCGGAGCTACACGGGGGAGATTGTGGGAGCCATTCAGCAGGTCGGACCACAGCTTATCGACTGTTAACACAAGGTTACTTTTGGCCTCACATGAAGAGAGATGTGTAGAGTTTGCCAAAAAATGTGAGAAATGTCAGAGGTTTTCTCAATTGATATTTGCCCCGGCTAAGCCGCTGCACAATGTGTCTAGCCCCTGGCCGTTCGCGATGTGGGCCCTTGATATAGTAGGACCGCTACCCATGGCCAGTGGCAAAAGGAGATTCATGTTGGCTGCCACCGACTATTTTACAAAGTGGATTGAGGCCGTGCTGCTATAGCAAGTAAAGGAGGTGCAGGTGGTCAAGTTCTTATGGGAGAACATAATATGCCATTTTGGGCTGCCCTACGCTATAATCGCGAACAACGGATCTCAGTTCACAGGGTCTAAGGTGAAGGAATTTTTACAAGCCAATCATGTAAAGCAAGGATTCTCGGCCCCCTACAACCCCAAAGGCAATGGACAGGCTGAATCCTCCAACAAAACCATACTTAACAATCTCAAAAAGAAGTTGGAGGATAAGAAGGGGGCGTGGGCCGACGAGTTGAACCATATGTTGTGGGCTTACCGAACTACACCACGGACCACTACCAGGGAGACTCCATTCTCATTAGCATATGGCATAGAGGCGGTGATACCATCAGAAATGGTGGCGGCGACCACCCGAATGAGAGCTGTCGAAGATGGGTCAAACTGGGGCATTCTGTCTAGGGACACGAATTTGGCCGAGGAAAGAAGGAACGTCACGCGCATAAGGCTGGAAGAGTATCACCACCGCCTCCAAAGGCAATACAACAAGAGGGTAAAGCTGCGGAGATTTAAAGTGGGAGACCTGGTGCTTCGCAGAGTCACTCAAAGCACTAAGAAGGCGAGCGAGGGGAAACTGGGTCCAAATTGGGAGGGACCCTATGCCGTGGTAGACGTTGGAGGAATAGGCACATACAAGTTACAAACCATATAGGGAAAATTGGTAGAGAGACCATGGAATGTGAGGTTGTTAAAAAAGTTTCACCAGTGAATGTAATATGAAGCTATCCTCAGCTATATGGGCTATTTGTAAATATATAAAACCATGGCACTTTTGAGTAGATGGCGTTGCTTTGCATTTTGATTTGGCATCAGAGTGGAGGTAGCGAGGGGGGTGAGCCCTTCGCGGACGTGTGGTCCACCGCGAAATAAGGGCAGGTTGAGCTGCCTTTTCACGAAAAAGAGTTCTAATTCTCCATTAAAGGCAAGACGAGTTTCCCCTCCTCTGACATGAGGTCTACAGCGAACTAGGGGCAAGGTGGGTTGCCCTTTTCGCAGACATGAGGTCCGAGTCGAGCATATATAGGGGGCGGGGGCGGGGGCAAGAGGGGTTGCTCCCCCTAGCAAAAGAAAACAATCCTATGGCCTAGACGAGAAAGGGTGTGGGAGCCCACAAAACATATCTAGGAGAGAGTCATGAGAAGGCGGTATAAAAGAGTTGGTCAAGGAAGAAAGACGAATCATTAATTGAAAGTAAAAGAAATAGGACACCCCTTGAAAGTAGCAAAACACACCATTGTTAATAGTAGCAAAACAAAGCAAAATTATAGGAGTCACAAAAGTTAAACATCTTCGGCAATTACGGTGTCCGTGGCGTCATTAATAGCCGCATCCGCAGCTGCATTGATAACCTCAGCCACAATGACAGGAATAATGCCAGACTCCAAAGTGTCGGTAGGGAGGTCGGGGATCAAAGCTACTGCAAACTCCTTCTCGGGGGCAGGTTGTTCAAGAAGAAGTCTGCCCTCTTTGATAAGGCGGTTGTGCTCCTCCTTGATCTTTTTGGCCACTCGTTTGTCTGCCAGAGATTTGAAGGTTATCCATATCCAGCTCGTGTTGTGCTTGGAGAGCGGCGGTGGCATCTTTGTGCTGCTGAGAGAGGGTGGGCAAGGCTTCGGAGTGTTGCTGAAGGAGGGTCTCTCGCTGGTTACTTAAGCGATCATTGACCGAGTCCATGTAGGCCTGATGAGAACCCTGAGCTCGTCCTAAGCCTTGACCTTATCCAGGGCCGCAGCCTCCAGGTCTTGCTTGAGTTTATGGATGTCAGCCTCTAGTGATTCCACCTTGGATCTGGAACCGAACAGTCCGCGGATCATGTAGGAGATATCCAGGCTCATCTGAGAAAAAGAGAGGGATTAGCGCACCCTGGATGGATGGTAAAAACAGAGAGAAAGATGGAAACGAAATGCACCTTCTCCCAGCCAGTGTAGAAAGAGGTTCGGTGCCGGTCAAATGAGCCCTCTTCCACATACGCCAGGTCTTTGGGAGGTGGGACCCATAGAACAAGGAGGAGGTGACTACCGGATTCTCTAAGGCCGAGTCATTGATGTTGACGGTGCGGCTGCGGACTTTGAAGATGGGGCAAAACGCAGTTGAGAGATCAGCGGCCTCCTTACCCGGCCGCTGTGTATGGCGAGCGGGAGCAGCGTGAGGGGGAGCATTGACAGTAGAGATATGTTCATCAGTATCTGAGGTCCGCGGACGCTTGAGAAGCGATCCGAGAGGGGGAGCAGTGGGGGCAGTAGGAGCGACTTCTGTCACTGCGTCATCGGGAGTCGCTGTCAAACAGCTTTCTCTTGGAGACATTCATATTGGAGCAAGGAGAGGCAGTATTGGGGGAGTGAGGGGAGTGGTATTGATCCTCCCAAGTAACCAGAGACTGGTAGGATTTGGAGTGAGCTGCGAGATGCGTAGGGCGGCGAGTGGGAGCAGGGAGGGGGGAGGCTTTCTGGTGGGGGGCCTCAGGGCTGGAGGAGAAGCTCGGGGTTTGCATTCCTTCGGAGGAGGGGGACGATAAAAGGGGGCGCTATAGGCACCAATGGTTTGCACTTTGGAGTCAGACAGCAGAGGGGTGCAAGTGTGGGGGTCAACACCAAGGACCACGGCTTGAGAAGGGCCTAGGTCGCGAAGCTTCTGAAATATGGTGGAATTCACGCCTTCATAGATGCTAGACTTTGAGTCCGGTCTCCAACCTGCACAGAGAAAGGAGATCATAGCATTAGGGTTTATACAGCGGACTACACATGCAAAGGGAAAGGGGGCTAGGGGAACTCACCACTGGGCAGAAAAGCGAGATAAGTGAGAGTCAAGGCAGGGGTAGATCCGCGGATAGAAAATTTCTGGAGATATACAGCGGATAGTGGTGCCACAGCTTGTCCGAGGAAGTGAGGTGTAGGACAAATGACCGTTTCTTAGGACGGACACAAAAGGAATGGTAACCGACACTAACGTACTTGGTGCTTCTTTTTATGTAATAATGAGCGGCCATGTCGCGGAGTGTTATTTTGGGCACACCAGATTGATTATAATGGTTCGCGGCATACATGATGCGCCAAAAATTACCGATACCTTGGCAGGGAGGGATGTTAAAATGGTTACATACTGCGACGTCCAAAAGGGTTAGGTGAAAGCGGAGTCCTGCGACGATCTGCCCAACCGTGGCTACCAGACACCCCGGCCTATATGGGACTAAGTGTGGAAAATGGGTGAGGTCAGGCACGTGCTCCAGAATGACATCAGCAAGAATGTCGTAAGCTGCCCTGACCGCCTCTAAATTAGGTCTACGACTACGAGGCGGCGGTGGGGGAAGGGCAAAGTGTTGCCCGGAGGTGGAAGGGGCCTCGGAGGGGGCGAGCCCACCGTGTTGGAGGTGGAGGGGGGAGAATTATCAGAATCGGCGTCCGACATGGGAAAAAGAGGCCAAAGTGAAGAAGAAGATGAACAGTTTTCGAAAGGGGGAGGGAATTAGCGACAACTCTATGAAAGAAAATAGTGTAAAAGAGTGAGTGTGGGTGATAGAAACAAACCTGAAGATGCCGAAAAGAGTAGTCCGATGTTGGGAGGCAAGCGGTGGAGCAAGCACTCGGAGCACAACCAGTGAGACAAAAGCAGGACGAGGCGTAAAGGAAGAGAAAAATGCGAGAGAAAGAGACTGAATGAGAGAAAGAGAAGTTTGAGCTGGCTTTATTAGAGGAGGGGTAAATCTGTCATTCGGGGGTGCTGAAATCGAGGAGATAACTCCAAGGACCATCCAAAAAATGACACGTGGGACACGAAACTCGAAGAGACACTGACTCATCGTGCGTGTTGAACACGCAAGGCCCAGGGGCATAGGGGATGGGATAGATCGCGGCGGTTGAAGAAAGGGAGTGCAAGGACTCTCGACCCCCCGACCTTTGTAAGATCGCAGCCTCGAGAGGGGGCATCTGTAGTGGTAGGATTTGGGATGGGACAGATCAACGATGAAGGGAACCGAGGGTAACATATACCGCGACGGGGAGGTGCACAGGATCGGTCCGCAAACTCTAAGTTACTGTACGGAAACCCTACACGTGGGAGACAAGGGGCCGCGAGATGGGGAGACAGATGGACGCGGCTTGGATGAACAGGACAATAGTATAAAGAGAAAGAAGAGGATAGAGAGAGGAGGCTTTTTTCATTATTAGCGAGGGGCGTAGAGTTGGAGGAGAGTGTGAGAGAGGGGGGGGAGACCTATTAACAAGTTGTAAGAGAGTGAGTGTAATAGTGATCAAGGTATAACATATTGGATATCCAGATTTAATCATACAAATGTTGTCGGAGAACAATTGTACCCAATAATTAAAGAGTTTGCACACTGTTGTTTGACACTCCAGAGAATTGAACAAAATACCCATTATCTTTTCTTTTTGAAATAGTTAGAGGGTTATAAGACACCCACACCAGTTATATTGAATAATGTCATCTGAATATACTAATCAAGATTTTACGCCCAGAAAAAATTGATATACTGTATGTGTACAAATTAATAACCATACAATTCACATTTATTCACGCTCAGATTTCCATATTCTTATTAATAACAATTGTTCAACACCCGCTATGTAACAGGTACATGTAGATGAACCTTGGTACTCAAATATAAGTTTTTCCTTCGTAACTGATTGGCAGAAAGCAGAGCAATTTTCAGCTGTACATCCAGGGCGGAATGTCTCTACAGATGTGCATCCTTTTGCCTCTTCAATTACATTGCCTTCAAATAAAGAAACTGCAAATTCCATATTATTGCCAAAGTTCATGTGTGTTTCAATACCATGTAGTCACGAAAACAATATATGAGATATTCTAAAATAATTAGTAAAGATCAAAGAACATGATAATGGTGTAAAAACATTGTTTTTGCACATCAAATTAAAATTTATTATATGAGCACAATCGATAACTTTTTTTTTTTTTTTTTTTGCTAAACAATTGTTAACTAATGGAATGGTGCAAGATCTGCTGCGATGAGAAAATAACGAAATGGTTCATATTTATTCGCCGTTCACATTTTCAATTCAATATTACCGGCATGCACTGAGACAGGATGAAACGCATTCAACATTCCAATGTTTGGCACCTACAGCTATCTTCAGCCTCGCACAGTCACACCCAGCTCCAACAGCAGTGCCTACAGTAACTCGGCCGCAGTAATCAGAACACACTCCAGTTTTGCAATTTGGAATATATAAATGATGAATCGTGCATTCTTTTGCCTCTTGCATCATTTTACCTATGACTAGCCAAAAATAGTGTATGTCTCAGCTCATACCATATAAAAAGAAGATATTGGAAGTGGCGGATCATGGTACCACATCATATGATTATAAGCTCCTTTTATAAGATTTTTGTAAGATGAAAATAGATAAAAATCTACTAAGTATTAACCCTAATGCGAACTTGAGATGTAAAATGTACTTTTAGTTCTTGCGAGTGACAACAGGGTGACCAGGTTTGGACACTCGACCAGTAGTTGTACTTACGGAAGTTCATGGTTCTGACTTCTGATGCAGATTTGTGTGCTTAATAGCCAGACAGGATTTAAGATATATACAAGGATCAGGTCTTTGGGAGCCCAAAGTCCCAAACTGTACCATCTGTTTTATATTCAGACAGTAGGAAGTTTAACAACCAGTCAACCATCATAGCTAGGTGAAGTACATTAGTATAGATTTGCTCAGAAACTTTACCAGAAATTAAGTGCATTATTCAAAAGAAAAACACAATGTAAACTTTGGCAATACTTACGTGAATCAGGAAACTGACCCTTAAGGGTCATTGACGAAGAGTGCAGACCACCTAATCTATTTTCTTTATCATCAGAGGACAAAACAGTGGGTTGGACAGTTGAGCAATGGAGAGAAAGAAGACTAGAGCCTAGGAGCAGGAAGAAGGCGTACCTAGCTACGCAAACAACAAGTGATTTATAGCTGCATTTTATTGGAGTTTGGTTCGTCATCAATCGTTGTCTTGCCACGCTGACATGATTTTGCCACGCTGACATGATTTTAACCGTCAAGTTATGGAGTATCGCTAGTGAAAGTTGAAACTTGAAAAATAGATCCAATGCAGATAATCAGGTGATCATCTATCTAATAAAACACAATGGTGTGGGGCCCGCAGGGCCTCCATCCAATGGTTACCATTGTCTTTTCTAAGTTGTGACATGGCAAAATAAGCCAATCCCAAAAAGTATGCTCCCTTATGCCCTAACACTGGGATCTATTGGATCTTATTCTTCAAACAAACTATGTATGCCCTATCCTAGCATTCATTCTTCCTGCCGCCGTCACTCTAGAGTTCATTCTTCAAACAACACAGGTAATGAAGTCTGACTTGTTTCATTTCCACAACCAACACAGGTAAATGATAAATGACGAAGCTTGAAGCACAGGTAAATGAGGTCTGACTTCAGTTTTCATTTTTTTAATTTATTAATCAATCTTTTGTTTTATTAATCAATCTCAAAATCTCTATCAATTGATTGGTGTTAAAATATAAACTGGAATAACCAAAGAATGCTTTAAACATTGTGTACAAAGGAATTGCAGAGTCTTACAATGAATTGAAACTCACAAATATTGGAATAACCAAAAATGAACGAGAACTATTTAAAATTCAGAAAGGAGAACAAGCCCTGCACTAGCCAACTTCATTTATGTCGTTTACTAACATGAAGCACCATCTTTTGAAGAAGAAGCTTCCTCAATGTTCGGGGTGGAAGGATTAGAAAGATCTTGTTTTTAACCGACCCATTTCATGAGCTACATCAAGCATGCTTGGTCTCATCATAAGTAGAGATCGATGTGTGCACATTAGACCAAGCTCAATCATCTCAAAGATAACATCTTGCAAAGTCTTGGCAGAGTACAATCGGGGTTACGGTGGTGAAAACCTTAGCAAAGTTTGTTTAACTAGGGGCTCAAGATTGTATGGATAGAGACTCTTCACCCATTCTCCCAAACTCAAACCTTGATCAAACGAATGTGTCAAGAGGGCCGTTTTCCTATTATCAACTCTAAGAGTAGAACCCGTAACTAAATACATCTCCTTGCGGCGCGTGTCTTCCCAAGCCATATTCTGTAATCAACAATAATCAATAGATAATGAGTCAGTTTTTACGTTGTGGCGAGTGCTAAACATCAAAACATGTACCATTTAAACAAAGAGCTTTTTGACATAGAAGTCGTTTTAGCATTTGGAATGTATGCTTGGTAATCATATTTTCTCATTAACTTTGAACTATTTGCCCTCGGATTGGTAATAATCGATTCGATGGAATGGGAGACTAATGGTTCGAGACCAATTTGTTTGTGATTTGTTACATGAATGATGCTTACTCTGTTGGATGATTTATGATTGGATAGGATTAATGATCCACAAGTAGTCCACTGTAGAGCAAAATGAAATCCAAACATCCTCTGCCAATAGTCTGAAGTCCATATCATATGGGTCGCATGTATAGTTAGTCAATAATTTGGTTCGTCCTCTCCTCTCTCTCACCCAGATCCAAACAAAGCGGTATTGTTTAACCATTTAATTTTTTTTCTAAGAACCAGTCTTGATTAATTTAGTGTCTAGGAAAAGGGAAATGATGTATTAGGTTATTATTTTCATGAAGATGGTGGTTGCGCACCTGCACTGCTACGCCATATCTAAGTATTCCAATATCAAAATTTATTACAGAAGTTGGAAAAAAAAAAGAATGTACTAAAGTTAGTTAATTGGTTATTTTGCAGAATAAGATATTGTGAATTGAAAGAACTCATCAGCATTCTGCAGACAACACATGCATGGCTATTTTTGGGCCGTGCATCTTTAATTCCATTTAACAAAAGATTGATTGCCTGTATTATGACGAAGCTGAAGCACAGGTAAATGAAGTCTGACTTCAGTTTTCATTCTTTTAATTTATTAATCAATCTTTTGTTATTTATGTACAATGCTTTTGTTCATTCATTCTGACTTCAGTTTTCATTCATTCTGACTTCAGTTTTCATTTGATTCATTCTTTATGTACAATGCTTTATGTACACTAATAAAGCAAATATTATATGTACGCCTCTTTATGTACACTAATAAAATGAGGTCTGGCTATTGTTTGTTCTTTGAAGGAGCGGTTCAGTTCATGTGTTAATAATACCGTAAATATAACCTGTAAGTTCCCTCTTTATGTACGCCTCTTGCAGAAGACTGAATGTATAATTGTTCCCCTATTATTCAGCAAATATTATAAATGTAGATGACCGGAGCTTTGTGAACTCTACAAAGCTACAGGATCTCGAAATACCGTTTCTACCTGATTGCGCCACTCTTTTTTTTTTTTTTTTTCTTTCAGAGCTCACTCTCAATGGCTAAAGCAAAGAATACCTTCCAGACTTTATCGAAGTCAATGTCTACCAAATGTTTTTGGATACATCTGCTCTTATTTTGCTATTCAGGCTAAAGCAAATGTTTTTTTCCTTTCTTTTACTTTTATATACATGTGTCATGATCAAGAACATACCCAACAAATTCACGTATGAGTTTACTCAATTTGTCTGTTTTTCTTGTTTAATCTGGGAGAGATTGGTTAGTGTTTTATGGTTAGTGTTGATGTGTTTATATACACTTTTACTTTTATATACAATTTTATATACATGGGAGAGATTGTCGTAGGGTTTTATGGTTAGTGTTGATGTGGTTAAAAAGGGCTACTGACTTTTTCCTTCAAATGGATCGGATGGGTCTCTTTCTTTTTTTTTTTTTTTTTCAATCTCCCTTTTGAAAAGGTTTCGCCAGCTTTCAATCTGAGATCTCTTGGTTCCATTTTCCCTTGAAGGTTAATATTTTTTGGTGTCATTTTTCTTTTGCTCAAATTCAAAACACTTATGTTTTTTCATTTTTTGTTTTGGTGTAAAGTTGGGGTTGGGGCGGGGAATGGGGAAGACGACCTCCACTACCCTACTACTTTTATATATGTGGCATGGACCAAAATATCGCCGATATATATCGGTATTTTGGTACACCGATATCGATATTTCCAATATATATCTACCAAATATAGAACTTTTTTTTCGATATATATCAGAATTTCCGATATAAAACTTTATATTGCCGAGATAATTGATATATCCGATATTTACGATATATATCGTTTGACTTTTTGACCATTTTTTAATATAAATCCGATATTTCCAATATATTTCTGATATTTCCGATATTATATTTCCGATATATCCGACATTTTAAATAGTTTTGGACCAAGGACCAAAATATTGCCGATATATATATCGGTATTTTGGTACACCGATATCGATATTTCCGACATATATCCACGAATATAGAACCCTTTTTTCCCCGATATATATCGAATTTCCGATATAAAACTTTATATCGCCCGATATAATCGATATGTCCGATATTTATGATATATATCGGTTGACTTTTTGACCAATTTTAATATAAATCCAATATTTCCAATATATTTCGATATATTTCGATATTTTTTGATATTATATTTCGATATTTTAAATAGTTTGGGCTGGTCACCAAAAAAATGGATATATCCGATATATATCGGTTTTTGGGTACACCGATATATTTATCGATATCGATATTTTGGGCTTTGGTTTGGACTGGTCACAAAAAAAATAGATATATCCGATATATCCGATATATATCGGTTTTTGGGTACACCGATATATTAACCGATATCGATATTTTGGTCCTTGATATGTGGTCCTTTCGGCTTTTAGGCTCTTCCCACTTACAATGTTGACTTGTACAAGATTCAAAAATCACCAAGATTTTTAGAGAAACTTCTGTCTTTCAAAAATGCATGAGGATATTGGATTGTCTTCCACATGCTCTTCTTTGGGGTCCACCTTCTTTTACACTCGAACAAATGGCAATGATTTTTTGTCTAGCTTGAAGATTGGATTGACTTTTGAGTATAGTAATCAAAGTTCTACTATGTGTATGCTGAAATGTTAAAGGCAATGTTAAATATGTATGTATCCCTTATAGAGTGGACTTCCAACTAATAATTATTCAAAAAATATTCTTTAACGTAATGTGTGATTATTTTGTTTTCCTAATTTATTTTGTTTTATCAAACCTGTTCAACCCTTTGTAGTTTGGGACTTCAGCTCATTATACTCACCGGTTCTCCAAAAAGTCTCATGGGCGATAGAGCTAGAGTTGGAAGGTAAGCAAGGAAACCTTTTAGAACCTTTAAACGGTCAACATTTATGTTAGTTCTCCTAAAGTTTGAAATGTATTTTTTTTGTCTTTGGTTAAAAAAAATGAAACTTTGAGTTGGAGAAAAGCAAAATAAGAGCAGATGACACCACGAATAGTGTCCGTGTGTAGTTATATGTTTTAGTACTCAATTTAGTATTATTTTAAATGTGTTAATTCTATTGTTTTAAAATATAGGGGTTAGATGTCACTCAATTAATCTAAGTAAAACTCTTTCTTTCTTATGGAGGGAAAATTTTCCACCGAAGCGATGTGATGATTGAAATTTAAAAGCGGAGAGAAACAACATAATTCCTAATGGGTCGGGTTATGATGAAGCAAGTAACTTACATGGGATGTTGATGGACTTTTTCCTGAAAAATTTGCCTAGGCTTAAGCCCAAGTGTCAACTAGCCTACATTAATTGAGCTTACAACCGGTGGAGTCCAGTGCTTTGTTCTATATAAGTTAAGAAGCTTACCCTATGGAGGAATGTGACCGTGGGTTTGGATAGGGGCCCAGATAATTCCACTCTACTCCTTGGGGGTGTCTCATGGTGGAGACATAGGTGTTAACACTATTCGATTGCAATATAAGAGATGATGGTTATGAACAAGAAAATTCTTTTCGTTTATCTATGATTGTTCGGATAGAACATGTACTAATCAATTTACTGATTTAGTGTGTTTTAAGTTGCCTTTAGGTTTTGATTAAAGGCGATCAAGTACATAATCACTTTTGCTTTTCTTTTTTGTAGGCACCATTTTTTGTTGCAGATTTTCCTCTCAATGGTATGTTATCCCTACCCATCCTTTTTATGTTTGTTTCTACAGATTTTATTGAGTATCTAGCTATTTTTATTTGTTTCTCTGAGGATCCCATAGATAAGGGTAAACGTCCAATGGACCCTTATAAGGACCTTTGCAAGAAAAACAATAATTATGTTCCATTCAAGATGGACTCTACCTTGACCACCTACTCCTCAACGACACCTTTCGCTCCCGGTATTACAATCAACAATATCGTTATTGATAACTTCTATTAACATACTTTGAGTTACCCAAATTATATTAACACTCTTATTGATTTCACATCATGTTTTTGAACTCTCTTTCAAATATTTATAGCTTCCTCAACCAATTCTTGACAAAGGAAAACGCCCTATGGACTCCTTTAAGGAACCTTCAAACCAAAACAAACATGTCTTTGTTGCCCCCAAGATAGGCTCAATCTTCAACCGCTCTTGGCTTCCGGTATTTCTTGCTTGCATTGTCTTATGCTAAGTTGCATTTCCTTATTTATTTTTCTACTTTATTTGCTTATGTATATTGCATTGTCTTATTTCTTCTTTTGCTTTATAAATGTGCGGTATCATCGATAGTGTTTCTCTATCTCATCTCCGCCATCCGGTTCTCATGTAAGATGAGCTTTAATTAAAATGTAATGCTATAATTGCTCATGCATTGTCAAAAAGGTGTTTTTTGTACACTATAATTGTAGTAAATTCACTTCAATTTAATGCACCTTATATGTATACTATTTACCCACTAACCGTGTTGCATGTGGTTATCCATCTATTCATTTATAATTTGTTTTGTTTTTGGGTCTTCGATCACTTATTATCCTTGACTACTTTATTCATTTATTTACATTCCACTAATACTAACTGCCATATTTGCTATTCGGGTTGATTATACTTATAATTAGGTGCAGATAACAAATAGAATGCTAGGACAACGTGCTTTCGAAGGGAAAGAAAAGGAGCACTAAACTAATTGGCAACTCAAACTTCACCATCCAAGGTGCACAAGTAGTCACACGTCATGTCATTGACCACCAACTAATGGGTTCAACATTGAATGGCTCTCCTTCACTTCCACAGACTCCACTTCAAACACTTCTCCCGCCATCCGGTTCTCATGTAAGATGAGCTTTAATTAAAATAATACTATGATTGCTCATGCATTGTCCAAAAGGTGTTTTTGTACACTATAATTGTAGTAAATTCACTACTATTTAATAACTTCCATTTAATGCCTGCTTATATGTATAATATTTACCCACCAACTGTGTTGCATGTGGTCATCCATCTATTCATTTATAATTTGCCTTTGAGTCTTCGATCACTTATTACCTTTCACTACTTTCTTCATATCTTTACATTTCGTGTTTTCTAATTTTAATACTAATTGCCATCTTTGCTATTATCCATGCATTCCTCTTTCTCCCACTCTATTCGGTTGATTATACTTATAATTAGGTGCGGATAACAAATAGAATACTAGGACAAGACGTGCTTTCGAAGGAAAGAGAAAGGAGCACTAAACTAATTGGCAGCACAAACTTCACCATCCAAGGTGCACAAGGTTCAACATTGAATGGTTCTCATTCACTTCCACAAACTCCACTTCAAGCTGACAAGCATCAAACACATAATAGTCCAGTTACACCTCATGCAACACCATACCGACGTCTTTCTTCTTCAGAGTCTCTTCGGAAATCTTTATCATTCCTTAATCCCGTAAGGCTATTTACGCTCCCCGAAGAACGTGTCACATCAAGTACCCATGCTGATTCATCGGATCAAAACAACACGTGAGTACTTCACTTAGTAGTTTTTCTTAATCAAAATCTATATATAACTCACCTGTGCAAGTTTCATTGCAGTACATGTATCTCTTCTGCTTCCTCATCCTTACCTCATGCAATTCCACATTCAACCAATGAGAACTTTGTACCAACACCGTCTCACCAAAATGCAAGGTTAGTACGTGGTTTATTACATCTTTCTCTTAGTTCTTTGTGGTTTGGTTACCATAAGATCCTATCTAACATCACAAGTTTCTTCGCAGTACGCGTAACTGCAGGTCTTCTACCTCATCTTTTGTCCATCCAATATCACATTCGACAAATGCAGCTTCTGCATCATCATCAACTAACCGAAATTTGCGGTATACTTCTTCACACTTATTGAAATTGGAATACCAAAAAAATGGCACCTTTGTCTAAATATATACAATTATTTCTCTTGTAGACAACAACCATTTGGGGATCCTGCACAATATTGTGAGGAGGTTCACAATAATGGTTTTGACCGTCCAATTTCTGCTAATAATGCTGACATAAGTGATGATGAAGACGAAGTTGACAATATTGTTTCTAACCATCTGATTGAACAAGGAAGACACTCCTTGGGGAGAATGGATGTTCAATTAATCCATTTTGTAGTGCACTCCATTGGATGGATGAACGACTAAAAGATTCATCATTATCACGTCCTCGATTCGGGACTTGTTGTTTGCAAGGGAAAGTCAAATTGCCTCCACTACGGCCATTACCTCCAGCCCTTAAAGCTTTATATGATGGAAATGATCGCAAGTCAAAGTCATTTCGGAAGTACATGAGACAATACAACCAAGCTTTCGCATTTACGAGCCTTGGAGGAAATGATGTGTCTTTCTTGGGCGAGGTCCAAGGCCTTTTACTATACATGGTCGGTTCGTCATAGAACTGGATCTCTAATTCGACGACCTTTGAGGCAGCCAACTTACTCAACTTTACATATATGATCCCAAAGGCTGCATTGATATATCGTCAACCGTAATCCCCATTTGAACCACGATGTTACAAGATAATTCATGCAACTATGCTCCAAAGATAATTGTTTCTCTGCTACTTTTAAGCCATGCATACGATGTTCTTAGATCTGCCTCTCTTCAACATGGTGAGAACTTCAATGTACCTGCTTATTTGCATTCAAAGTGTGCTACTAGAGATGACGTTACACAACTTGCCAACCGCAGATGAGATTCTTTGTCATTTTACAGGGATGGCGGTGAATAATAATATGAGGGATATTGTGATATATCTTAAAGGAGGGCAAGAATTCATGCGGATCGATGAATGTCATCCAAATTACTTGCCTTTGCATTATGTGCTAATGTTTCCTTACGGAGAGCTTGGGTGGTCATCGATATGAGGCGTTCAAATACTAATGACCGATTGACCACGGATAGATTTCTACTCTTATCGGATATTTGAACGCATACGGAGAATATTCTGCAATCTTACGCTGGGGCACAAAGCTGTTTCAAGAGTTTTTGGTGGATGGATGGGCGTGGTAAGCGAAACGAAACAAAATGAGATATTATAGGTTCTGACAAGACAAGCTTCGGGCTGAACTTTATCAAGGTATCACTGATGTTGCAGCTGAAGCTTTCGACCCAAACCAGATTGGAAGACGAGTGGTCTTACCAGCATCTTGTGTCGGCAGCCCTAGGCACATGTTCGAAATTTTTCAGAATTCAATGGCCATCACACGTTACAATAAGCATCCTAATATATTTCTCACAATGACTGCAAATCCGCACTGGGACGAAGTTGTTGAGGCATTGTCTGAGCACCAAACTGCAACTCATCGACCAGAGGTCGTGGCCCGTGTCTTTGAACTAAAGCGAATGGCCTTGATGAAGGAAATTAAAAAGAAAGGTGTGCTTTGTACTGCCGTTACACATGTCTACACCATTGAGTTCCAGAAATGCGGGTTGCCCCATATGCATGCACTTATATATCTTCGACATTCTGACAAGATCCGTATACCTGCTAAAGTTGATCGCATTGTATGTGCAGAGTTTCCTGATCCAGAAACCGAACCTGAGTTATTTCAGACCGTCCTCACATGTATGGTTCATGGTCCATGTGGACTAAATAATCCTAACTCTCCGTGCATGGTAAATGGTAGATGCAAGCATCACTATCCCCGGACTTTTGCAGATGCTACCACCATGGATAAAGATGGATATCCTATCTACCGTCGTCGTGACAACGGTAGATCATATATTGTGAGGGGGCATACAGTTGATAACAGGGATGTTGTTCCTTATAATCCTTATCTTTCTAAGATGTTCAACCGCCATATTAATGTCGAAGTTTGTCTTTGGGATCCGTTGTGTTAAATACATTCACAAGTATATATTTAAAAGGGGCATGACATGACAACAATAGTGTTGAATGAGTTGGATGAGATCCAACAATATTTGGATCACGAGATACATTGGCCCACCGAAAAGAAGCGGTTTGGAGATTATTAAGTTTCCATCTACATGAGGAGATTCCCATAGTTATTAAACTTGGCACTTCATCTCCACTGGAATGCACCGCGTAGTTTATAAAGGCGATGAACCAATACATGATATACTATCAAGGGTGGAGCACCAAAAGTCAACTTTGATTTCTTTCTTTGATTGTTGTGCATCGATTTAAGAGCAAGAAGCCTCACTTATCAAGAGTTGCCCAATACTATGTGCGGAACAAACAATCTCGGACTTGGACAAGAAGGATCTGAGAGGAAAATTTGCTATTGGTAGAATGTATTTATTCCAGTCCTAATTTTCGTGAAGCGATTTTACCTACGCTTACTTCTAACCGTTGTAAAAGGACCTCAATCATTTGATGATCTGAAAAGGATTGGTAATGGTCCTCCCCTTCCAACTTTTAAAGATGCATGTGTTGCCGCGTGGACTTCTAGAAGATGACAAATGGGGGTGCAATGTCTACAGAAGCTTTGGCCCACGCCATGTAGACCGGATATCATCTTCGCCGACTATTTTGTGTTATTCTCGCAGAGTGCAATCCTTTGCAACCCCAAACATTGTGGAATGATTTTTGGGAAAATATATGTGATGACCTTCCACATAAGCTTCGCACAATGTTCAACATTCCAGAACCTACCCCTGATAAAGTGCAAGATTATGGTTTATTTCTCTTAAATGAGATTTTGATAGAGTCATGTAAATCACTGGCTAATTTCCTTCTAATGCCGCTGCCTCTGTTAACTACAAGATGGAACTTAGTTGTTGCAAACCGACTCATATGGGACCAGCGACAATTTCAGTTTGATCCTCAAAATGCAAAAGCACATGGCAACAGGGTTCTCCTAAATGCAGAGCAACGCTTTTCATATCAAACAGTGATAGATTCCGTTTCCCAAAATCTAGGGAAACTCTTCTTTTTGAATGGAGCGGCGAGAACAGAACCAAAACTTTTGTTTACAACACAATGATGCTTACGCGGTCGTCGGGTCGAGGGGCATATTGTTATTATGGTCGCTTCATCTGGAATAGCTTCATTACTATTGGTTGGCGGTCGTACTGCTCACTCGACCTTTCGCATCCCACTAGATATTCTTGATACCTCTGTTTGTGGGTTTAGTAAGAATTCAATGCATGCCGAATTATTCAGGGAAGCTAAACTTATTATTTGGGATGAAGTCCCAATGCAAAATAAGTTTTGTGTGGAGGCAGTGATCGCACTTCGGGATACTTGCAACAATAATAAACCTTTTGGTGGATTAACAGTTGTACTTGGTGGTGACTTCCGTCAATGCCTTCCAGTTATATCGAAAGGGGTTCGAGAACAGATTGTGCGTGCTTCCTTGCGGTCTTCCTTCCTCTGGAGTCACATTCATGTTCTAACTCTTGCCCAAAACATGCGATTGGAAAATGGAAACTCTGCAAATATTAAGTTATAAAATTTCTTAATGGAGGTACCAAACGTGTATTTTTCTTTGTACTATTTTGCTTAATATTGATATTCATTTACATCATTCTTTGTACTATTTTTATTAAGTACTAATATTCATTACTATTTTATGGTTAATTAGATAGGAAGTGACCTGCGAGACAGTTGAACTACCATCAACAATTCATCGATGTGCAAATCTTCGTGATCTCATTTCTACTACATATCCTCGGCTAAAATCAACCTACCACAGTTACACGAATATTTAAACGAAAGACAATTCTATCTGCGACGCAATGATGATGTCAATGATATTAATGCAGCAGCTTTAAATATGTTCCCGTGGGAAAGTACTCTCTTTCTAAAATGCGCACAAGCCGCGACGAGGATGCAATGAATCCAGCCAATATTAATCAATACCCAAATGAGTACCTAAACTCACTTGATCCAGCTGGTCTACCACCATTTCGTCTCAACCTAAAAGTTGGTTGTCCTATAATGTTGTTGCGAAATATTGCTCCCAAAGATGGATTATGCAATGGAACCCGATTGATGGTGGTCCACTGTCGACCTCACGTTCTTTTCGCAAGAATTTTGACTGGTGAAAAAGCGGGCAATCATGCATTTATTCCAAGAATATCTTTGTCACCGTCGTCTTCTGATTTTCCTTTTCATATGACAAGAAGACAGTTTCCTGTGCGTGTTGCTTATGCAATGACTATAAATAAGTCACAAGGACAATCGGTGAAGTATGTGGGGATTGACCTTCATGACTTGAACTTTTCAGCCACGGTCAATTATATGTCACACTATCAAGGTGCACTTCTTCGAGATTTAAATCGGTATTCTCCTCCCTCCAAATTCGGAAAGTCACACCCCAAACTTTGTTTACCCAGAAGTCTTACTATAATCCGTAAGTTCTTTTCATTTATAGTCACGTGTTGAGTAGTTACTCATTGAATTTATAGTCATCAAATTGATACATTTGTATTTGCACTTACTTGGTTAATTTGCTTCGCTCAAATTATGTAGGTTTTGCTGAATTGGTGTGTAATTACATTTTGTCGAAGATTAGTTGAAGAACTTTTTGCGAACCTTGGTTAGTTTTTTTCCCCTAATTTCTTCTTTTTTGATCTTACAACACCTGAATATATAGGTCTATACAAATCTATTTCAATTCCTACTAAATGGTGACGTCTGTTTATATGGTATTTAGCTGAACGAGGAAATTTCAATTCTCATATCTTCAAACTTAGTGATCTCTGCTGATTCTCAGGTATGTTCCTTTTCATTTTTTCATTTTTCCTTCCCTGGTCTTTCTCTACTTATTATGTTGTTTAATTTTTTCATCCGTGAACGTGGTGATGGGACCTTGGCCAATCACTATAACTTAGTGATCTCTGCTGATTCTCAAGTCAAGTGAAACAGGTAACATCTCTTCTCTTATAACTCAATCTCTTTGATTTTCCATGTAAAGATTCAGTTCGTTTTAAAATCGTTTAGCCAGAGATGAATTATTTGTTTTCTTCTATGTAAAGGTTTAGTCTGAGCTTCTTCTGGTGTTGTTACAGGTATTTATTTGCTTATTTATTAAGGGTTCTATTTTTTGGTTTTGGGTTTGTCGAAAAGTATTAGTTTTGATTGATTTGAGCTTTGATTTGGTTCTGCTGCTTTTATAGGTATTTTAGTGCAGGTAGCATTTCGGTGGCTATTGTTTGTTCTTTGATTTATTAGTGTTGTTACATAAAGTCGCGTTTATGGAACTACCCCAATGGAAACTTTAGGAAATATGGTATATGTATACATTGTAAATATCATTTGTTAAGGGTGTGTAGACCTTTTGATAGTTATGGGACTCGAATGTATGTATTTTACTTGTGTTTTCGGTAATGACTTTGTACGAGGTGCTTTGATGATCTGGCATTAGTCGGGACATTCAAATACTTTGGCGTACTAAGTCATAATGTTGAAGTGTTCTCATTTTTGTAAGCCAATTATTTGATCTCATCATCCGTCGAGACGGTTAAGTAACTGGATTAACCAATGAGAAATATATGATTGTGATTTTCAGGTTATGATAGGTTTATATTTATGAAATGTCAAAAATACAGAGGAGATGCTGCCAAAATTTTACTATAAAAACCACGTGTCATAGGTTTGTAATTGTTTGAGTTTTTTTGGGTGTTGTTACATATTTGCTTGTTCCAAAACTTAAAAAGAGTCTAGAGGTGAATACAATCGTTCATTGTTTCACTTCTAAATTGTCAATTTCTTCTTCCCTTCATTATATATAGTATTTCCTACTCACTCTATTTAACGAATTTAAAACAGATAATTACATACTTTTTCGATGAAGTTTCCTTAAGGCTTGGGATTTATGATAATGACCTTGACATTGGCGAATGAGGATGGGGTTTCTAGAAGAGTTATGATTGTCAACAATGTTATCTGTACTTTCGCTACTTTTTTTTGTACTTGGCGTACTTTTGTGGGTGCTCTTTTTGGTACTGTTTTGATGTCCTCATTCAAACCACTTGTGGGAGTCTGATTATTTATATGTTTCTCATATTGTTCTTATTTCATTTGGTTTAATTGGTGTTCTTCCATGTTTAAGTCCATTTAGATGAATGAGTCTAGAACATCTGTGCAAATCACTACCGGATTTATTGAATGAGAATTGTCTTTGCAGCCTTTTAACATGATCCAAAACATTGGAAAGTCATAAAATAATGGGGAGGTTTTATCCAAATTACCCCTTAGGTGGTTCAAGTTAGTGTGATGTCGAGTTTCTCAACCTAATAATCATTCTTGACCATAAATGGAACAATATCCAGTATAATAGAATCAAAACGGGGAGGGGGGGTGTGTTCAAGTTTAGGCTGCTTCTACAAAGTTAGCGTCGCAGGCGACTCTATCAGTGCCGTACGGCACGGGCATACCCTAGTTCATTCATAACTCGAAATATGCATATAAGATGTATAAGGAAATACACAATTCAACTTGTCGTCGATCTTATGTTAATTCAATAATCTGATTGTGATTTATGAACCAATTTTTTTTTCCCTTCTGCATTTTATGGTAGGTACAAAATATGCGTACCAAACAGTCTATTTAAAATTGCATTACGCACCTGACAGCCAATCAACGTTTGGAAAAATGCCACAATGGAATGGTACTGGGACATCTTCATTGAATGGTTTCATCATTGTCCCTTTGTGGTGTGTAAAGGTAGTGATTGTGTCATATGGTACAAATGGATGGAGACAAAGGTGGTTGTGAAGTCCGGAAGTGGTTCAGATTTTTAAGAGGCATGGGTCACGGATGCGGCTAAAATTGCATCGGTCCACCTTAATTTGATATATGTTGTTTATTTCGATCCAAAAAAGTATACTTTGCTTGTATTTTCACTGTTGACATAATAACATACAATGAAATGAGTGATTTTTGGCTCCCAACGTTTGTTTTTCGAGAAATATCCTAAACAAAGCAAGAAAAGTGTTATTTTTTCTCAATCTAGGCAAAACACTCAATTTTGACCCATTCAAAGAAAATTTGACATTTTTGCCCTTGTCCATGTCCAGACAAACAATTCTCTCTCCAATCTCCAACAGAAAAAAAATATTTCTCTCTCCTTTCTCCTTGTCTTCTTTGATGTGACCTCGTCTCTTGCTCATCACCACACGATTTTGTTGAGATATGTGTAGGCGTTTGGAACCGTTGGATCTCAACAAATTCAAAATAAAACCACACCTCTCTCTTCTCCAACACTCTTTATTCTCCTTCTCTAATACTCTTTACGCACAGTCCATTAAGTAGCAATACATTAAAACACCGTCAGTAAGCTTTGAATAAATTTTGATGTAAATTGTTTTTATGAAAAATCACAATAATTTCTGAAAAACAACTAAATTAAGGACTTTTCTGAACACTGATTTATATAATATCTTTTTTTTTTTTTTTTTTTTGGTAAGCCTGTTTTAAATGAGATCAGTAACTCTTTGATGCTAGCGGGATTCGAGCCCCAGACCTCTAGTATCATCACCCAAAGGTTTTATCGACTTTGCTAGTCGGCACCTGCGATTTATATAATATCAAACTCTAAATACACTGAAATCCAATTGAAAACAAAATAAAACATGGAAAATTTAAGGGAACCAGGATTTAAACTCTTAATAAACTAAACCAGGATCTAAGAATGTATTGAAACTAAGTACAAAATGTATTGAAAAATTTCATCTTACAAAGATTTAAAGTAAAAAACTACCACCACCAGATTAGTCCCAAAAACCATAAAAGTAGCTGACTTATGGTTTCAAAGTAACTACCGTATTAACACGTATGTTACATACAAGAGAAATTTAGCCCAAAATTAACTGAAAAAACACAAGCTAATTGCTTAACAAATATCATCTTTAAGTGAGAAACAAATTCTTCAGTGTGTAACTCACACACACACACACACACACACACACACACACACACACATATATATATATATATATATATATATATATATATATATATATATATATATATATATATATATATATATATATATATATATTATATTTCAGTAAAATTGAACAAAATAAATAGAAAACAATGAAATAAGATAAAACAATGAAATTAAAATTAATAAAATCACCATCAATTCAATACCATATTAACACATTTCTTCTAAGAGAAACTCAGTTCAACATATACTGAAAAATCATACATTTAGTCAACAAAAATCCTATGTAAGTGACAAACAGTTTCTCATTATATGACTCACAGATTAAAAAATCACCAACAGTTGGATTACAAAAACTACTCAAGTAGCTGACATAAAGTTTAAAGTAACTACCACTTTAAACATTACATCCAATCGAAATTTACACCAAAATATATTTAAAAAATACAAGTTTATTTTTCACTATATATCATATAAAAGTGACAGAGATATTCTTCAATCTGCAACTCACAGTTTAAAATTTTACATTTCAGTTAAACTTAATAAATTTTTAAAAACAAATAAAAAAATTTTGAAAAAAAAATAATATCACCAACGATTGAGTACCAAAAGCTATTTAAGTAGTAGACAAATGGTTTGAAAGAAACTACCATATCAATAAATTGTATCCGAGAGAAACTTAGCCCCAAATGTACTGAAAAAGAACAAGTTCATCATTTAACCAATATCATATATAAATGACAAACAAGTTCCGTAGTATGTAACTCACAAATCAACAAAGTATATTTTAGATAAACTTAATTTAAAATTAAAATAAGAAAAGACACACACAAGTTCACTAAGTACTAAATATACAATTAAAGTAGCAAACATGTGGTTTGGAAGTCACTACCATATTAATATATTACATCCAAAAGAAATTTAGCCCAAAATATCTTTAAAAAGTATAAGTTTATTTTTATATATATCATATATCAAATGGAAGTGACAAACATATTCTTCAATTCGTAACTCACAGTTAAAAAAATTACATTTCAATTAAACTTAGTAATTTTTTTTTAAAAAAAAATAGTAACATAAAAAATAATAATATCACCAATGATTGAGTACCAAAAACTACTAAAGTAGCTGACTTATAGTTGGAAAAAAAAACTACTATATCAATACATTATTGTATCCAAGAGAAACTTAGCCTCATATGTACTGAAAAAAGAACAAGTGCACCATTTTACCCATATCATATATGAATGACAAACAAATTCTGCGGTATAGAACTTACTAATCAACAAGGAAAACATATCTCAAAATATATTTGGTAAAAAAAAAAATGTTCAACAAATATTTTAAAAATACCCAAAAAAATATACTTTATGTATTTGTATAACAAGACAAAAATTTAACGAAGCAAGTAAAAGTTGCAGATAGAATGCATTGGAATACCTTTTTCCTTTTGATATAATCTTTTAGCTGATATCATAAGGAAATACACAATTCAACTTGTCGGCTTATGTTAATTCAATAATCTGATTGTGATTTATGAACTACTTTTCTTCCCTTCTGCATTTTATGGTAGGTACAAAATATGCGTACCAAACAATCTATTTAAAATTGCACTACGCACCTGATAGCCAATCAAGTTTCCAGCCTGGTAAACTTTCAAGATGCTACCAAAGAAATTAACTACTTGCACTTTCCCAAAAAACCATAGATACAAGTATACAACACTTCTTCAGATGTTCTAATACATAAAAGAAATAAAATCAAGTACTAAATGAAATGCATGAACTTATTTTGTAATTAAGCAAACATTTAGAAACTATAAAGCGAACCTTCGCTTTAAACAACAGCTGCAGGAGGCTTTAAAATTTCATAGCCTTACTAAGGATAAAATCTCTTATAGAAAGTGGCAGGTGATACAGGATAGCCGAAACTATTAAATACTGACCATACGTGAACCACTTATTTGGTGGATTCCTTTTCGAGCAGCGTCAACCTGTCTTTTTTTAGCGAACTCTTCACCATGTAGTAGCATTCACGAGTGTGACAGGGGTGGCTCTTGAACGAATGACATCATTAAATGGTTTGTAAAGCCTCCACTCAGGCATCCGCCAGATCTAGCTCTTGGAAGTAGTAGCTAAATTTGTTTTACTACCCCCGAACCACACTAATTACATCGATTCCAAAAGTTCGCAGTTCAATCTGCAAACATATGTTTGTGCAACCTATATCACGATCTAAAAATTCAAGAATAGAAAAGATTTTTGTACTACAAAGATAAGCTATAGACTAGACAAAGTTCATAATCTGCAGAACATCTCAAAAAGATAAGATCCTATATCTGCAAACCGAGAGTTGGTGAGACCTTACCGGACCAATTAGTCCCGAGGAGGATGAGAGGATTGTTATGAATTGAGGGAAAATAAGTATGAAGATACTGCTGAGAGAAGTTAATAAATACAACCACATGAGATATATTTAAAATCTTTTGAGGTAAAGAATAAACAAGGGAGAAAGCATTGAAACCTTAATTAGCTGTCAGTTAAGGCATGAAGAGCAGCTTTGGAAGCAGAGTAAGCACCCGCCCAGGGTCCAGGAGCCAAAGCGCTAACACTTCCAATATTTACTATATATCTTATTTCATTGTCACTTATATATATATATATATATATATATATATTACATTTCAGTAAAATTTATTAACAAAATAAATAGAAAACAATGAAATAAGATAAAACAATGAAATTAAAATTAATAAAATCACCATCAATTCAGTACCATATTAACACATTTCTTCTAAGAGCAACTCAGTTCAACATATAGTAAAAAAATCACACCTTTGGTCAACAAAAATCATATGTAAGTGACAAACAGTTTCTCATTATATAACTCACAGATTTAAAAATCACCAACAATTTGGATTACAAAAACTACTCAAGTAGCTGACATAAAGTTTAAAAGTAACTACCACTTTAAACATTACATCCAATCGAAATTTACACCAAAATATATTTAAAAAATACAAGTTTATTTTTCACTATATATCTTATAAAAGTGACAGATATATTCTTCAATCTGCAACTCACAGTTTAAAATTTTACATTTCAGTTAAACTTAATAAATTTTTAAAAACAAGCAAAAAAATTTAAAAAAAAAATAAATATCACCAACGATTGAGTACCAAAAGCTATTAAAGTAGCAGACAAATGGTTTGATAGAAACTACCATATCAATAAATTGTATCCGAGAGAAACTTAGCCACAAATGTACTGAAAAAGAACAAGTTCATCATTTAACCAATATCATATATAAATGACAAACAAGTTCCGTAGTATGTAACTCACAAATCAACAAATTATATTTTAGATAAGCTTAATATAAAATTAAAATAATAAAAGACACACAAGTTCACTAAGTACTAAATATACAATTAAAGTAGCAAGCATGTGCTTTGAATGTCACTACCATATTAATACATTACATCCAAAAGAAATTTAGCCAAAAATATCTTTAAAAAGTATAAGTTTATTTTTATATATATCATATATTAAATGGAAGTGACAAACATATTCTTCAATTCGTAACTCACAGTTGTTGGTTCGGTACTTTAGCTAGGGGTGAGGGTGATATTATTCATATTGGTCTTAGCATGAAGAGAATTGGATTCTGAAAGGTGGGATATGAATGGGCATCCTAAAGCAGGCAATGTTTAGAAGGAAAGCAAGTAGCTGCTCATGATTATGACAAAAACAGTTGGCCACTGTTATTTTTATGTCCTTATTTAGTACAGTTCATAAAGTTTCTCTTCTTTAAGTGATTGTTGATCCTTATATAATTTTTCCGCACTTTGATATTCAGTAGAATTTATAGTAGAATTTATATATAGTTTCTTATCATTGTTACTATTGTTACCGATAATGCTTTTAATCCTGTTATATGTTGCTTTTTCTAGAATAAAAATTAGATGAATGGGTGCATAACACCGTTAGCAAATTTTTAATTTGAGAATGTAGGTTGTCAAGAATAGATGGGAAGGAGAAACTATTTCTACAAAAGATTTCTTTGAAATTCAATTCTACTGATCCATGGGGTGCAATGGCAAATAAAGGAAGATTATGAAGTGTCGTTCTCATTTAATGCAAATGAATCAGGTCAACTTTTTGAACCTATGAGTCTATGATAGACATTCAGCCCAGGAGCTAAAGTTTTGGGTAGGTTTGGAGTGTTGAGTCAATTGTTTTAGGATGTTGCCAAAATTAATAAACCTAAGTCATCTTTTATAGTTACTCCGGCTAAAAATTGAAAAGTTTGAATATGAGTATGACTCCCCTACTCTTGATGCGCACCCTTATTGAAACATACACTCGCCAATGGAGAAAATTTACTTTGATAATGAAACAATCGGAGCCAGTTACTTACCAACCTCAGGTTCATTTGGAAATAGGTGAGGATGTTAAGGATTGTTATTTAGGACAATAATAACCCAAAAATAAAAATAGCCCTTCAAAAAAAATTAGAAAAATATAAACACTTCAAACAAAACAAAGTATACATATATTATAAGCAATGAATCATTAGATATCAATATGCATATATTATTTATTCAAGTGGACTTTAGGCTTTTGAGTCATTAGCTATCTATGTAGCAAGTCCGACCATGGGCCGGGCCAAATGGCTAGTGCTTTTAATCATTAGATTTTGGAGTTGGAGTATTGTTTTGTTTGTCCACGCAAGTGGAATCTGAAAGATAGATTCAGTGCAAATATCGAAACAAACGAACAGTCAGGTGATCATCCATTTTTTACTCAAAATATACATATATATATATCAACAATGAAATACACGTAAAGGATTGTCGTCTTATGTTTATTCAAGAATCAGAATGTGATTGGTGAACCAATTTTGATTCCCTTCTCTCTTCTATGATAAAATGATACAAGATATGCGTATCCACTTGCCAAACAATCTATCTAAAATCGCACACAAAGTGTCGGACAACCCGCAAGTTTCCACCGGTAAAACTTTCAAGATACAACCAAAAAAACTCATTACTCACACTTTCTGACAACCATAGATAAAACACTTCTTCAGATGTTCTAATACATAAAAAATAAAAATTAAAACCTAGTAAACGAAATGCATGAACCTATGTTGCAATTAAGCAAAAAAAATTGAAGCAAAGCTTTGGCTTAGAGCCTTAGACCACAGCTGCAGGAGGCTTCAACATTTCATTGACTTGCTAAGGATAAAACTTTAGATAGAAAGTGGCGGTGTCTGAGAATAGCGAGAAGGCGTGAGATCGGACCATACGTGAACCACGCTGGTGGATTCTTTTTAAGAACAATGTCGACAGTCTTTTTAGCGAACTCCTTGTAAGAAACAAGAAGAGAAAGATAAAACAAATAAAGCTCTTTCTTATTCATTAATTAATGGGGTTTACAACTCTTCACTCTCTCTCTCTCTTTACATGTGAGAAAATAGAAAATGAAAGTAAAAGTTGGAAAATGAATCTGGTCCTTCTCTATTTTGTCTTCACTTCTTTTATAGTTGCTCTACATATACTCCATCTAATAGTTTGGTGACATGTGTCTTTTCTTTCCTCCTTTTGTACCTGCCATAGTCATTGAAATAAAGACAAATATCGTAAGTATACGATATTTGGCCACAACATCGCCCCCTTAAATTTCATAAGCGAAAATTTGAAAATTTCGAGAATAAATTATAAAATAAGTTTTATTATTATTATTGTTATTATTATTATTTATTTATTTATTTATTTATTTTATTTATTTACTATTTTTTTTTATTGAACATTGAGTTTAGACATAGAAGTCGAGTGTGAAATTTTTTGACATCGAGTATAGACATTAGACGTCATGAACGATAAAATTTTGACATTGAGTATAGACATAGACGTCATGAACAAAAAAAAATTGACCCGAACTCGTATTTCTACCAAGAACTAGATTTTTTGACATTGAGTTTAGACATAGACGTCATGAATAAAAAAAAATTGACCTCGAATTTTGACCCGAACTCGCATTTCTGCCAAGAACTGGATTTTTTTACATTGAGTTTAGACATAGACGTCTTGAATAAAAACAATTTGACCTCGAATTTTGACCCGAACTTGACATTTCTACCAAGAACTGGATTTTATTGACCTGAATTCGCATTTCTGCCAAGAACAAGATTTTATTGACCTGGTATCGAGATGAGGATCTACAGTTCAGTGTATTTGTAACCAATTCATGTAAATCAGGCCACTGGAATTTTTGAAAACAGAGAAAGAAGAGCAGGAAGAAGGCGTGATTTATGGGTGCATTTTATTGGAGTTTGGTTCGTCATCAATCGTTGTCTTGTCACGCTGATATGACTTTAACCGTCAGGTTATGGAGTATCGTGTGGTTGTCCATGCGAGTGAAAGTTGAAACTTGAAAGATAGATCCAATGCAGATATCCAAATGAACAGTCAGGTGATCATCCATTCATAACTCAAAATATGCATATAAGATCTAAGCAGTTAAAATCGATTTTCAAAACTAATCGGTCGAAGAACGATATGCGATTAATTGGTTAATCGGTGATTTAATCGGTTATATCGGATGTATATATTTGACGTTTTCAAAATATATAATAGTATAATCATACCAAATATTTCTAAACAGTGATCCGAGATACAACAAAAAATATCAAATTCTCATAATCACATCTAACTAGCTCAATTTTGGAGTACTACAGATATGTCACATACAAGAGAAACTTAACCCAAAATTAACTAAAAAACCACAAGCTAATTGCTTAATAAATATCATCTGTAAGTGAGAAACAAATTCTTCAGTGTATAACTCACATATCAAAAAATTACAATTTGGTAAAAATATATATATCATCCATATGTGAGAAACAGATTCCTCAATATATATATATATATTACATTTCAGTAAAATTTAACAAAATAAATAGAAAATAATGAAATAAGATAAAACAATGAAATTAAAATTAATAAAATCACCATCAATTCAGTACCATATTAACACATTTCTTCTAAGAGAAACTCAGTTCAACATATACTGAAAAATCATACCTTTGGTCAACAAAAATCATATGTAAGTGACAAACAGTTTCTCATTATATAACTCATAGATTAAAAATCACCAATAGTTGGATTACAAAAACTACTCAAGTAGCTGACATAAAGTTTAAAAATAACTACCACTTTAAACATTACATCCAATCGAAATTTATTCCAAAATATATTTAAAAAATACAAGTTTTTTTTTCACTATATATCATATAAAAGTGACAGATATATTCTTCAATCTGCAACTCACAATTTAAAATTTTACATTTCAGTTAAACTTCATAAATTTTTAAAAACAAACAAAACAATTTAAATAAATAATAATATCACCAACGATTGAGCACCAAAAGCTATTAAAGTAGCAGACAAATGGTTTGAAAGAAACTACCATATCAATAAATTGTATCTGAGAGAAACTTAGCCCCAAATGTACTGAAAAATAACAAGTTCATCATTTAACCAATATCATATATAAATGACAAACAAGTTCCGTAGTATGTAATTCACAAATCAACAAATTATATTTTAGATAAACTTAATATAAAATTAAAATAACAAAAGACACACAAGTTCACTAAATATACAATTAAAGTAGCAAACATGTGGTTTGAAAGTCACTACCATATTAATACATTACATCCAAAAGAAATTTAGCCCAAAATATCTTTAAAAAGTATAAGCTTATTTTATATATATCATATATCAAATGGAAGTGACAAACATATTCTTCAATTCGTAACTCACAGTTAAAAAAATTACATTTCAGTGAAACTTAGTAATTTTTTTTATAAAAAAAAAATAGTAACATAAAAAATAATAATATCACCAATGATTGAGTACCAAAAACTACTAAAGTAGTTGACATATGGTTTGAAAAAAACTACCATATCAGTACATTATTGTATCCAAGAGAAACTTAGCCTCATATGTACTGAAAAAGAACAAGTGCACCATTTTACCCATATCATATATGAATGACAAACAAATTTCGCGGTATAGAACTTACTAATCAAGAAGGAAAACATATCTCAAAATATATTTGGTAAAAAAAAACGTTCAACAAATATTTTAAAAATACCCAAAAAAATATACTTTATGTATTTGTATAACAAGACAAAAATTTAACGAAACAAATAAAAGTTGCAGATAGAATGCATTGGAATACCTTTTTCCTTTTGATATAATCTTTTAGCTGATATCATAAGGAAATATACAATTCAACTTGTCGGCTTATGTTAATTCAATAATCTGATTGTGATTTATGAACCAATTTTCTTCCCTTCTGCATTTTATGGTAGGTACAAAATATGTGTACCAAACAATCTATTTAAAATTGCACTACGCACATGATAGCCAATCAAGTTTCCAGCATGGTAAACTTTCAAGATGCTCCCAATCTTGAAAAATATATTAGTTTATATATGTCAGCTACTTTAGTAGTTTTTGGTACTCAATCATTGGTGATATTATTAATTTTTATGTTACTATTTTTTTTTATAAAAAAAATTACTAAGTTTCACTTAATTGTAATTTTTTGAACTATGAGTTACGAATTGAAGAATATGTTTGTCACTTCCATTTGATATATGATATCTAAAAAATTAAATTTATACTTTTTAAAGATATTTTAGGCTAAATTTCATTTGGATGTAATCTATTATAATAAAACAAAATGGATAGACAAAGGGTGGTCAAGATTACGTAGGGATCTGCGTTTGATGGGGCATAGGTATACGCTCCATATCGTTTCGAAACACCTCTGAGTAGTTTTTAATGTGTCATTTAATTAAGGTTGTAATAAAGTGTAGAAACTATGCCTCTTGGACATAAATAACCCCAAATATTAAGATTAAGTGTCATTTAATTAAGGTTGTAATAAACTGTAGAAACTATGACTCTTGGGCATAAATAACTCCAAATATTCAAATTAAGTGCCAGTAAAAACAGGCGTAAGGAAATGAAAACAACTTTGAAACGTAAAACGCCCAAGATTCACGCCTGCTTTAACATCTATACCTCGGATCAATTTTATCTTCATTAGCATAGGATTCTTCAGATTAATTACTCCATCATTTAATTTCTTACATTCAACTCTTTCTTTGATAAAGTCTCATTCTCTCCATCCCTTTTTCACCTTCTAAAACCCGCTATCCCTCTCTACAGTAGTTTGATTATCTTCTCAGGTACTCCGTACGGCCGTACACATTTTATTTTGATAATTTCTTATTTTATTTTTTTGCTGATGTGAGTGTGATTCTTTGTTTTTTCATGGTTCTATGTCATCAGAAATGGTAGCATTTTTCGCACATTCCTAATCAGTTTTAACCAGTCCTGGTAAGATTCACTTGTGATCACAATGTTTTGATCGAGTGCACAGTTGAGTTAAAACTTTTTGCTTACTATTGTTTAACTTTTTGCTTATCTTTCCTTAGTTGCGGAATTTAAGGAAACATTTTGTACTGTTCGTATTGTAGCTTCTATGCAATTTAGTGCGCTTTAAATTTCTAATTTGATTTATGGACGCACTTAATTTCTAATCCATGGATATTTGGATTGGTGAGAAAGAATCGCCATTAAAAAGCACTGGATTGATTTGTAGTTTAGTTGGGCTATTTGAATTGAAATCAATACACACTTTGATTGGAAAGGCTAAGTGGTCTTTGACGCTGAATATGTACAGGCCCACACAAAATTATTTATGGTTCTTTAAGTAATATGGTATACACTGAGTGAGTTGTACGTTGTATGTATGTGAATAGTTTCTTATAATGGCACTTTAGATTGTTACGTTGGATCTACTTAGGGAATTCAATCAAAAGTTTGATGCCACAATACCATTCCCAGACAATTTTTCTTATGTTGTTTAACATGGGATATTCCAATAAGTAATCTCTTTTATTGAACTACACATTTGAAGCTTCGAAGTTCATCATTGTATACTTACTAACATAAGTTAATATCATTACATATATAGGCCTTCTTTGCTTTATAACACAATGTCCAGAAAGATCTAATATCAGAAAAGGTTGAAAAACCTTCTTGGTTGCTTAACCTTAAGGGCATTGCAGGTAGTGGGTTGCTATTCTTAGGAACACTTCCACCCTTAACTTATTCATCGTAAGCATCTCTTTAATTGCGACTATACTTAGGCATTCTACCCATTTGTCACGTTCCTAATTATTTGTGATCAAAAGTTATTCAAGCTGCAAATCGGAGATATTTGTGTGCATGATCTCAACTTCAATTTATTTGTGATTATATATTTGGAGATAGTATTTATTAGTGGATACAACTCTTTGCATTGTTGTGGATTACTTAGACCTTCAAACACCATGGGCAATAGCTCCTTTTATCTTAATTCTCGCATGATCAAACTTGAGCAGTTGCAGTCCAGATAGAATGGGCATTGGTATTAGCATTTGTAGACGTGTTTTGGATTACTCGAGTATGTGGTGCGATTTTTTTTAACCTGCTTTTCTAAAATTTGATGATATGTTTGGTACACTTGATATGATTTATTAGTTGTTATGTTTTCTAAGTCGTTGTTTGTCTTAGAATAATTAAAGTCATAAATATATTACGGTTAAGGCATTTTAGCGGTCAGATACTCTACTGTTAGGATTGCACTAGAGTGAGGACAAGACAAACAAAATCAGTGGTTGAGATAGAGTCTTCACACATTTATTTGGGGCCAAGAAGTTGGCCGATGACAATGTGTATGCTACATTTGAGGTTAGTATTAGACTATATTAGTGAGAGAGAACGGGTAGGTTTTCATAATGATTGAGAATTGAAACCATGTATTCTTCCCAAAACACTTCATATTCTTAATTTGCTTAATGAAACCCACGACCCTATGCAATCCCCACTCTCCTCTCTCTTCTCCAAACCCCCCTCACTTTCGGTTTGAGTGTCGTCAATATCACCATGAAAAAAGGGGAATCAAGGGAGTAGTTCACTTCCATTTCCATAAAAACAGGTGAGTTGTTTCTTCTTTTTCTTTAATGCAAAAGCCTTACTAATCGCTGAATATAGTTTTACGCCAAGTGGTACTCTTGATTTAGTATATCGTTTTCCTATCTCTAATGCAAAAAGAATTTATCTATTCATCTGCTCATGGTAGCAATTCTCCTTGTAAGTCACCTTACATCTCATCTTTTGCCTTTTCAGGTCTTGGTTCATAGAGAGGTGTTTCGACCCCCACCTACGTGGCAAACGTCCATTGGTAGGAGTCTCCACTTTATTCGTTTAATCGACAAGGCTAAAGCCCAATTCGCAATATCATAGATCAATGTACATGCCCATTAACTCATGTGGCTAAGGCTGAACCTTAGCCACATGGCTTGCCACTAATGTACGTTGATTTATGTCCAGATTCATTTCTTATCAAAAGAGATAATTATCAGTTAAGATTTATATTCTATCACAATTACTCAAGCTACAAGAATACTTGAGCTACAAGGATTCTCTACTTTACCTATATAAATACCAAACTATTTTTTATAAAGAACTACGTTCTTGAGACTTGATCCCACTGATAATTTGGGTACGTAGGCAACCGCAAGGTACAGTCTCATCATTCCCCCGATCACCATCATTTTTCTAATTACTTTTCTACGTTCTTCGTCTTTTTCATCCACACTTGGTGTTTTGATCATATTTGGTCGAAACATAATTGGCGCCGTCTGCGGTTCTTATACTACACCCTCGAGCACGTTCTGTGAAAGTTATGACGCATACTCGAAGAGCTCAAGGTCCCAATGTGATTACTGACGATCATCACGAACATGATGATCAAGGACAACTTGGCGCCGACAGCATAATACCTTCTAATACTGTCATTCCACCAATGCGCCAAATTATTCAGCATGAGGTTATTGCCTCTGACGATTCTCCAGTATCTGATGCGGATAATATAAGTCATATGTCTCGAGAAGCACTTCTTCAAAAGTTAAAGATCGTCCGCGAAACGAATAATTACTACAGCGCCATCTTAACCGACGCTCTCCACTCGCGAGATGATGTTGTATCGTCACACCACAACGTCACACACGCCCAACGACATAATAGTGTGTGGGATCGTTTAAGTGGTGAGGATGAGATTCGCGATATTCGCAACAGCCATCAACGAGTTAAGAGTAATGGGCGATGAATTCCCCGACCTCCGCCGAGAAATCTCCACCCACTTGGTCACGCGTTCTCGGTAGGCAAGGTATGCTTGCTAATAATCGTCCGGACTGCACTTACGATCCTACAAATTATAGGCAAGTCCCGAGGAATTCGAGTGGTGAACAGAATAATGATCGCACTCATGATCGGAACCATCAGTATGGTGAAACACTTCAGCAACGCGGTTCTTATCATTCCGAACATTATCGTACTGAAAGCCCAACGTACCATCCACAATCATCTTGACACGGAAACGATGAATCTTCGTCATTTTCTTCTCGTTCTGTTCGCTCCCATAGGCGTCATCGTGACTATGATCACGATCCAACAGATACGGATTTGATGACTCCTCAACGTGTTAGAGAAATGATTAAAAAAGCTCTTCTGGACAGCGATCCTTTTGAATCGACACTAGAAAATCTGGCAGTTGAAGATGGTATTTTGGACAAATTTTCTCTAGCCGTCCAAAGGGCTACTCATAACAAAGATTTTAAACAACCAGAGTTCGATCAATATGATGATGTCGAGGGTTGCCCTATGCTTCATGTGATTAATTTCACAAACAAACTGGTTTTATCGGGAGGTGATGATGTTTTAAAATGCAAACTTTTCCTTCTACATTAAAGGGGAAGCGTTGGTATGGTTTAGCGAATTACCTCCAGCTTCTATCGTCGGTTCAAGGACTTAACCGAAAAGTTTTCAAGACATTTTCATCATAATCTCAAACGTCCAAATGGAGTCCGAGTTCTTTTCAACATCAAGCAACAATGTGAGGAAACTCTCCGTAGTTTTATCGCTTCGTTTCGCCTTAAGCTGCGGTGAGATTTCGAAAGCAATCGATCTAATGGTGGTTTACACTTTTAAAGAAGCTATCTTGTTTGATAAAGATGGGTTATACAACTCTCTTGTTCGGGATATTCCATCTTCCCGACGTGCGTTATACCAGCGAGTTCAACAATTTATCAATGTTGAAGACGACACGGTGCTCGAACTTCTCGCGTGACAAAGATAATAAAGGAAAGGATTTCAATGATCAGCGAAATAAAAAAGAATCCGACTTTTGATCAACAACAACCCGGTCATAAGCCTCCGTGTATAAAGAAAGAAGACTCCACGGCGGGACCGAAAAGCCTTTTACTGATTTTGAATTAACTCCGCTTAATACCAAATATCGCGGTAGTTTACTGACAAAATCAAGGATAAGAGTCTTCTCACTCCACCGTTTCCTTGCTAGCGGCGACACTAAAACAACTTCGCGATAAATCGTTATGGTGCAAATTTCATAATGATTATGGTCATGAGAGACGGAGAATTGTCGGTCTTTGCGGGGAAGAATTGAAAAGCTTGTGCAAGAATGGGAAACTTGATCAATATGTGCGGAAAAAGTAACAACTCAAGCTTTAACTATCACTGATCACAATGTCATTAAGGTTGGACATGCCATCATTGATTCATTGTCCAATACTCGAAAAAAACTACTCGTCGTTCTAAAGTCAAATATCTGTCTAATTTGTACGAAGTTAACGGGATCAATTTCGTGAAAGGTTTTCGCACGGAGACTATTGAAGATGAACCATTATGTTTCACTGACCAAGATCTAATGGGCGTGCATGTTCCTCATTATGATGCTGTCATGATAACTGCGTATATCAGTTGTATGCGTGTACAACGTATAATGATCGACACTGGTAGTTCAGCTAGCGTCATGTTTTCTGGGTGTTATCGCAGTATTCCTTTTATTGATAACTTGGTCACCCCGAAAATCGCCTATCGTTGGTTTTGATGGTACCGCTACTCATTTCGTTGGAAAGGTGTCTCTCCTACCACTCTTATGCGAGAAGGAAGTCAATATTGATTTCTTATTGATGGATTGTAAATCCCCTTACAATGTTATCCTTGGTCGAGATTGGATTCATTATATGGAAGCTGTCGTCTCAACATATCATCAAGCCATCAAGTTCCCATTCAATAAAAAGTATGTAAGGTCTTGTGGCGATCAACTGGCATCTCTAATTTGCCACGATAATGTTCTCGAGGATTATAAGAAGTCTGAAGTTGTTGGACGAACTATTCTGAGTTCCAATGCCGTCAAATAGCAATTACAGCATCCGGGACCTTCAGTTTACTCTGCCAATAGAAATGTTGAAGGACCCCGACGATCGATCCACTTTTAGAAGTTCAAATTGGCCAACTCCACGGAAGAAACTACTTTTATTTCAAAGAACTTCCAAAAAGAGGAGAGACAAGAGCTTATTTTGTTATTGCGGAAGAATAATCATGTGTTTGCTTGGCGAATAGAGCAAATGCCTGGTATAGATCCTTCGGTGGCTTGTCATAAACTCGACATTGATCCTAATGCAAAACCAGTTCGACAAAAGCCCCGAAGGATGGCCCCCGATAGAAAGATGAAAGTGAAAGACGAAATCGACCGTCTCTTGTCTGTTAACTTTATAAGGCCTGTGACTTATCCAACATGGATGTCAAATGTTGTCGCAGTGCCTAAAAAGAACGACAAATTACGTGTTTGTATCGATTTCACAAATCTCAATAAGGCTTGTCCGGTTCATCCATATCCATTGCCTCGTATATCTGAAATGGTCGATGCAACATCTGGTTTTCAGCGTTTGTCTTTTTTGGATGCTTATTCTGGTTATCATCAGATTCCGTTATTCATTGAGGACCAAGAGTTCACTGCATTCATTACAGACCAAGGCATTTACTGTTACCAGGTAATGCCTTTCGGTCTGAAAAACGTTGGAGCCACATATCAAAAGCTAGTCAACACTATTTTTTCTGACATACTTGGAAAGACAGTCGAAGCATACATCGACGACATGGTTGTCAAATCTACAGAAGCACCTGATCATCTTACTGATTTGCAAGCTGTTTTCGACAGACTCTCCAATTTCAACATGCGTTTGAATCCGGCTAAGTGTTCTTTCGGTTTATCATCTGGTAAATTCTTAGGATACATGATGACTAGACGCGGAATTGAAGCAAATCCGGATCAAATTTGAGCTATCCTTGAAATGCCTTCTCTGACGTCAAAGAAAGAAATTCAACGACTTACGGGCGGCTTGCAGCTGCCCTAAATCGCTTTATCTCTCCGGTATTACGATCGATGCCGTCCTTTTTCCAAACATTGAAAGACGCGGCAATTTGGATGAGGAGGATTGTGAACTTGCATTTAGTCATTTGAAAGCATACTTAGTCCAACCTCCAGTTCTTGCCCGGTCCGGCCGAACGGGCAGCCTATAGGTTACGTATTTAGCCGCCATGATCATCGCGTAAGTGCCGTCTTATTTGTCAACGGTGGCGATGGTCGCCCTATATTCTTTGTTAACAAGACTCTTACAACCTGGCTGAAACAAGATATTCTCGAGTAGAAAAATTGCATTAGCCTTGGTTCATCTTTGCCCGGCGCCTTAAGCCTTATTTCGAGGGGCGAGTCGTCAAAGTTTATACCGAATATCCATTCGCGAAAGCTTTTTCGCAATGCTCGAGAATCAAGTCGCCTCATGAGAATGGGAAAGTTACCTTAAGCTTATAGCATTGTGTTTGAAACTTCGCACGGTGAGAAAGGACAAGCTTTGGCTTCGCTAATGGCTGATTTTCCAATTGAGGATATTCTTATGTCCGAACGACATTACTAGGCGAAGAGAATGTCGTCAACAACACACGCCATTACCTCTCGGGGATGATGATTTGCCAAACTTATCGGATGTATCTCGATTGTTGGATTGTTTACACCGATGGTTAAGCATAATAAGTATGGCTCGATATTGGGTGTGTAATCTTGCAACGAATGGAGAAAAATTGAGAAGTCAGTGCGTTTGGGTTTTGACGCTTCAAATAATGAGGCCGAGTACGAAGCTGTCATTTGCGGCTTGCGTACTGCTCTTCACTTGGGGGCGACTAAACTACAATTATTCACAGATTCTAAGTTAGTCGCTAGCCAGTTTGGTGGATCGTATGCAGCTCGTGACGATAGAATGGCAGCTTATGTGGACTTAATTCATCGGATTGCTCGAAATTTTGATTCTATCGATTGATGCGGCGTCCAGCGTCATGACGTGCGACATGCGGATTCTCTCGCTTATTTATCCGCGGCAGTTAAGTCAGATAAGCCTCGCCAGATTACCATTGAATTTCAAAAGGAACCGAGTATCGATCTGTCCATCGAGGATGTGCGCGATATGTACATCACTCAGAGTTGTTTTTTCATCAAGACATTTTCTGAGGAATCACGTTATGCCAATTTGATATCTCCCCGTCTTTAACTTCGGAAGCGCAAGCGTGATCTTGATAATCAAGCTATCATTGCGAGAAAACGATCCATTGACTTATGCTATCAGATGACCACAATGATCCTGTCAATGATATTGTCTCGGTCCATACCGACGACGATCATGAAGCTGACAATGCTCCAGAGGTTCCTGATATAGAGCTAAGTTTTCCACTTACACCTTGTGATGAAGATGATTGGCGTCTTCCTTATATCACATATTTACATGATCACATCTTGCCTCCCGATCATAAAGTGGGTGATCGTGTCAAACGCGATGCTTGGAAATATTGTCTCATATCGACTTCAAACGGTCTGTTGCAACTTTATCGCAAAGGCACAAGTCTTAACCCTATGCTTTGGTGTCTCAGCAGAGCTGAAGGTTTGCTTGTCCTGGCGGAAATTCATTCAGGCCTATGTGGGAACCACTCCCGGGGGCGAAGTCTCGCTCATAGAGTAATGACACAAGGATATTGGTGGCCGTACATGCAAAAGGATGCTAAGCGTTTGTCTGAGAAGTGTGTTCCTTGTCAGAAATATGCTAACATGGGAAATCTTCCAGCAACGGAACTTCATCCAATCTTGAGCCCTTGGCCATTTGCAAAGTGGGGTCTTGACATCGTCGGTCCTCTTCCGAAAGCTCCTGGCAGTGTTCGTTTCTTACTTGTCGTAACTGATTATTTTACCAAGTGGGCTGAAGCTATGCCCTTAGCCCAAATCCATGCTTCAGATGTTAAAAAATTCTTATGGCGAGACATTGTTTGTCGTTTCGGTATTCCAACATCATTGACTTCCGACAATGGCAAACAATTTGATGCTGAAGAAATTCGACAATTTTGTTCTGACTTGAAGATTAATCACAATTTCTTGGCACCATACCATCCTCAAGCTAATGGACAAGCTGAAGCTACTAACAAATCCATTCTTGCAATGCTCAAGCGACGACTTCAACAGGCCAAAGGAAATTGGGTTAAGGAACTTCCTGCGGTTATGTGGGCTTATCGAACCACACCTAAGCATTCAACTGGATTTTCTCCGTTTAATCTTGCTTACGGTACGGAAGCGGTCTTGCCCACAGAGTTGATGACACCAACCACACGAACTTCTAACGTGGAATTGGAGTCGAATGATCAAGCACTTGCTCAAGCCAAAGCCTTGATAGATAAGACAAGAGATGTTGGTCTTCAACGATTAATTAGTTATCAAAGCTGATATGAAACGAAAATATGACAAGAAAGTTCGACTTAAAGTGTTTGAGAAAGATGACTGGGTACTCTGTCGAAAGACGAGGTTGATAGATTCCGATAAATTTGGAGAAAATTGGACAGGTCCATACATCATAGATCGCCACCACCAAAGGATCTTATTTTCTCCGAGATTTAGATGAGAATGTTCTCGATAAGCCATGGAATGCGTTTCATCTGTGCAAGTTCTATAAGTAGATTTTAGTTGTGTTTTTCCGTTATCCTGGAGAAATAAAATAATACAATATTTAGTTTGTTTCCAGTTCAGGCATGTATTTTCCGTTATTATCTTTGCATTTTTCAAGACTCGGTAATCAATAAAGAAGCAGTTTTTTCACTTTAGTTCCAATGGTATGATTTTGGTTCTAGCGAACCTTATAATCGCTCCGACAAAATCTGGCTAAATTACCACGTTTAATTTCGTCAGTCTAAGTTGAACGCTTTTACGCTCGCTTAGTCGTTACTATCGCTACAACAAAATCTGGCGAAATTACCACGTTTAATTTCATCAGTCTAAGTTGAACGCTTTTACGCTCGCTTAGTCGTTACTATCGCTACAACAAAATCTGGCGAAATTACCACGTTTAATTTCGTCAGTCTAAGTTGAACGCTTTTACACTCGCTTAGTCGTTACTATCGCTACAACAAAATTTGGCGAAATTACCACGTTTAATTTCGTCAGTCTAAGTTGAACGCTGTTACGCTCTCTTAGTCGTATTATCTCTACGACAAAATCTGATGAACTTACCACATTTAATTTTGTCAGTCTAAGTTTGAACGCTTTTACGCTCGCTTAGTCGTTACTATCGCTACGATAAAATCTGACGAAATTACCATGTTTAATTTCGTCAGTCTAAGTTGAACGCTTTTTTTAAAAGCGAGTAGTTACTATTGTTACGACAAAATCGGCCGAAATTACCACGTTTAATTTCATCGGTCTAAGTTGAACTTTTACTTTTTCGGCTTAGTCGTTACTATCGCTACAACAAAATCCGCGAAATTACCACGTTTAATTTAATTGGGTCTAAAGTTGAACTTTATTTCGCTTCGCTTAGTCATATTATCTCTACGACAAAATCGATGAACTTACCACATTTAATTTTGTCGGTCTAAGTTTGAACGGCTTTTTTTCGCTTAGTCGTTACTATCGCTACGGTAAAATCGTGAAATTACCATGTTTAATTTAGTCGGTCTAAGTTGAACGCTTTTACGCCGGCTTAGTCGTTACTATCGCTACGATAAAATCGGCGAAATTACCATGTTTAATTTAGATGGGTCCTAAGTTGAACGCTTTTCGGCTTCGCTTAGTCGTTACTATCGCTATTTACAAAATCGTGAAAAATTACCACGTTTAATTTTAGTCGATCTAAGATGAACGCTTTTCGCGCTTAGTCGTTATTATCGCTCTACGACAAAATCGGCGAAATTACCACATTAATTTAGATGGGTTTAAGTTGAACGCTTTTTACCGCCGCTTAGTCGTTATTATCGCTACGACAAAATCTGGCGAAATTACCACGTTAATTTAAATGGAGTCTAAGTGAACGCTTTTACGCTCTCTTAGTCGTTACTATCGCTACAACAAAATCTGGCGAAATTACCACGTTTAATTTCGTCAGTCTAAGTTGAACGTTTTTTACGCTCAGCGCAGTATTACTATCATTCACGATAAAATCGGCGAAAATTACCACGCGTTAATTTTAGATGGGTCTAAAGATGAACGCTTTTACGCTCGCTTAATCGTTACTATCACTACAACAAAATTTGGCGAAATTACCACGTTTAATTTCGTCAGTCTAAATTGAACGATTTTACGCTCGCTTAGTTGGTTAATCGCGCTATGTCAACATCTAATGAAGTGCCCTGTTTCGTTTCGTCAATCTGCATCGGAGCATTTTTTCGCTCAATCTAATTTTGCAAGCTTAAAGTTAGCATTGGGGGCGTTTTATTCTATTTCGTGTCATCTATATAATTCAACAACATTGTCAGTTTTCCACAGGTATGTTATCTAACATCACAATGATATTCAATAGCCAATACATACTTTATTAAAAAAGAATTTTTAGCTCTATGGTATTACATTCACGCAATCCGCGTAATCATTGGGTTGGGAAAAGCCCAATGGTTCCTTATCGATTTTGTTTATACAACTCGTACAACTCTTTCCGTTTCAAGCGAAACTATATGACAGCTTTATTATTTTTTCTAAGGCATTGTGCCGAACTTTCTACGAAAAATTTTCCGAGCGAAAATTTTCGTCAGCTTCATTATTTTTTCTCTAAGGCATTGAGCCGATCTTTCTCAACGAAACTTTTGTAAGCTTCTTTAATTCTTCTACGGCATTAATTGACACCTTTTTGTGCGAAACTTTTATCCGTCAACTCTTTGAATATATTTTGCTCGTAGTACCGCCGTTTCTCCGAGCGGTAAAAATTCGCATTACGTCAAATTTCTAAGCGAAAATTTTCTCCGCTCGACACTTTTCTTTGTAGAATTTTCGTCGATATCTTTTGCCCGTGTAATAGAGTCGTTTCTACCTGCAAAAAAAACAACAAAACCCGGGTCAGATAGCTCAAAAACCGGATGCAATAGCTCCACAAGGGTGAACCGAGTCAGATCAAGGCAACACAGGTACGGTGCCCCTCCTTGGCTGGCACGACACCTTATCATGGTTTGTATTTCAGTTCCGGATGCACCTGCCCATATTAATAAAGAGCAGGTACGGTGCCCTTTATTAACTAGCGCTGCACCGTATCATATTGGTTAATATGAGTTTGAATGTGAGCGCCATCTTCAGTGCCAAAACAAATCAGTATGGCCACCTCACCATCTTCTCCAGCCGTCAGAGGGTTTACAAACCAAACCAAATCTATTTTTATCCCAAGGTTAATGGCGTGAGATAGTCCTGCTTGTTAACAAGTGGACTAAAAACAGGTATGTGTTTTCATGCATGGCGTTCGAAATATAGCGATAGTTGGTCGTTTTCATGTGCTGCCGGTTCCCTTACGGAACCTGTGTATACATGCACGGTATGTATATATAGCAGTTCTCCAATCTTGTTGTGTCAGACACGATGCAAAACATTATTTTCAAGACGACCAAGTAACAGAGCAAGCTTTTTGAAGAAGCAGTTTATTTTCGTGATTTTGAAGCAGTTTAATACAAAATATCCACAGATGCTAGACCAAAGATTCAACTTTTGCGGTATTCGCGAGAGAAAAATTGATGCGGAAGAGCTGATGGTAAGAGAACATACCTGGCTAGTCAAAGCGACGACCGAACAAGCTTCAAAGCTTCTCTTGCCTACGTCTGTTCTGTGGGATGAGCATAAAGTGTTTTTTTTATGGATTGGGATATGCGGCCCCAGCACTTATATAGGATTACGAGCGGGTTTTCCAGTGCTGGTGGGATTCTTCTCCGACTCCAACTTCATCTCTACTCTCAATTCTTATCTCATCCGAACACGTTGAGTCCAATTCGTATTTAACTTCCTTTTATTACTATTATTACTAAACTGCCCCTACGTTTAATTTTCAACGGTATAATCCAAGTATCGCTATTCCGTTGGCACGCGTCGTCGAATTCAAATTTCGTATTTTTTACGTGATGCGTTCGGTACAGTTTTCGGCAATCAATTTCTTTTGCAATTTTATTTCTGTGCATATTTTATTTTTTTCTATGCATTTTCGACCATCTTTTATTTAATTACATTGCGTTTCGTATTCGTTAGTTTGACATTTTTTCGTTCCCGATAATTCCACGATTTTTTTTTTTCGACCGGTTAATTTTCCTATCATTTCCTTTTCGCCGACACACTTCATTATACATTCCGTTCATTTTTCTTTCTTCTTTGCCATATGAACTTTGTTCGCATGCCAAAGAGGGGGCGGTGTTTCGACCCCCACCTACGTGGCAAACGTCCATTGGTAGGAGTCTCCACTTTATTCGTTTAATCGACAAGGCTAAAGCCCAATTCGCAATATCATAGATCAATGTACAGGCCCATTAACTCATGAACCTTAGCCACATGGCTTGCCACTAATGTACGTTGATTTATGTCCAGATTCATTTCTTATCAAAAGAGATAATTATCAGTTGAGATTTATATTCTATCACAATTACTCAAGCTACAAGAATACTTGAGCTACAAGGATTCTCTACTCTACCTATATAAATACCAAACTATTTTTTATAAAGAACTACGTTCTTGAGACTTGATCCCACTGATAATTTGGGTACGTAGGCAACCGCAAGGTACAGTCTCATCATTCCCCCGATCACCATCATTTTTCTAATTACTTTTCTACGTTCTTCGTCTTTTTCATCCACACTTGGTGTTTTGATCATATTTGGTCGAAACAAGAGGTCTAATTCAGAGAAACAATTACACATTCATTTTTGTCATAAGCACAAGTACATACACCATAAAGTTGAACTCTATCTTGAAAAATATATTCCCCGTGCTATTATTAGAGTAGTTGTTTATTTCAAAAACATTTTGTATGGTATTAGTCTCTACATCAAGTGGCTTAGATAGCCAAATAACAAAATCGATAGTGTTTTGGAGGCTTAGATTGATGAAAGCAAGTTAATTTGACTAAGACAATCATGGAAGGTCAGTTATTCATAACTTATTTATTTTTAAGCGCAATTATACACTTTATTCTTTTCTTCATTCCAAGCTCTCTTTGAGGAAGTTTCTTATCCAACTCTGCCTCCCAATCTTTATTGATCTAAAGCTTGCAACAATAGAACTTTCTTTACTTTATTCTCTATTTGATTTCATTTGATCACCTTTTCAGTATGCTTATAGAGGTCGCCTATCTTTTTTAAAATGATTTGTTAGGTTTTAGGTTTCTTTAAATGTGATTGGCATTGTAAAAGAATGATTCTACAAAAGAATGATGTCTTTAATAATCACCCCCAACAACAATATATTAGTTAAACCTTACCAAAAGAATCATGTTTATGACCATTGTAGTTCTTATACCATAGGATACTATGTGAAGTCTTCACTAGATTGTGCAATGTATGTCTCATCTGCCTGAGTAGGTTGAACATAGCATTACTATGTATTTAGAATTGAAAAATGCAACTTATAGTGTCGTTGGGAAAGTGCCTAAGATACTGCTTGATGGCGTTATTTCATTACAAATCATGATTCTCTTTTCCCATTTCCTTATTTGTTATACTTCTTTATTATTTGCCAAATTTTATCATGTGAAGTGTTTCATAGTTTGCTTTGCCTCTATTTATATTTTTGAACTATGCAGTTGAAGTTGAACGTTGAGCATAGTCTAAATTATGCCAAATCAAAGCTTCAAATGATGTAGCAATTCCTTGGGAATGGGTTGTCACCGAAATTGGTAACTTTCATACTTGAACTATTTCTTTTATTCACTTTATCGATTGTGCTTCTTTGCAGTACTCTCCTTCATTATTTGCCCATTTTTATTTTGTGGAGTTTTGATGATCAGTCATTGATTATTTGCTTATTTTTTGTTGAGCCATGCTTATGGGAGACTTATGATCGGTTCGGAATAATGCTTAGCGCATAGTGAAATATATGAAAATGTAAGGTCAGTCAATCCAACCAGCACTGGGACATTTTAGTCCACCATCGATAAATGTAAATTTGGTCAAGGTGTTATACAACCTTAAGCCTAGAATGGGGTGCTTACTAAGTTGTTCAATGAGGAGTTGGGTTTCATAAAAGCGTGTAGGGATTTTGAAAAGATCTTCCTGGATGCATGAGTACGTGTTCTTAAACTTATACACTATCCATCTTGATATTCTCCATTCAGTGGCCAAATCGACCCAACGTAAATGTTGCTTATACAATTTTTTTTATTTGTTTTAGTGCCATATGTATCATAATTCGTTTTCTTCCACGTCATGAAAATTTTCAAATAATAAGCTGATGGTTTGTTTTGGATCCATGTATTATATTGATTTGTATTTAGCATATCCCGACATAAAAAATTAGTCACCCATACTTCTTTTCGTTGGGGGTTATCCTAATTTGCTTTGTAGTTAGATTTTGTTGTTACATTATCAGTATTTTTTTTTTTTTTGAATGGTGAGCATTGCAGGAGGCATAGGTTGGACTACAGTGGAATTTAACTGATCTAGCTTGGAGTTTTTATTAAGCATAGGCTGCAATGCTGCATTAGACATGTTTGGATGAAAGTTGTATGGGGCAAAAGCGAGCAGACACATTCCTTCTAAAATATTTGAACTTTAGTGTTTTGATCACTTGGCACACCTGCATACCCAATTTTGGTCTTCTACGGACTTTATCCTCATTATGGGTTTGTCTAAAATTGCTTGCTAGATCGTGTTGTAACCAAATTTTAACTTTTTTTTTTCTTCTTTTTTGGTAAATGTTGAGGATTGCAGGCTGTTAAAAGTGGAATAAGAAATTCAGGGAGGTACTTGATTCAATTGACGTGACGATTTTGCACTTACAATGAAAGCCGGTGATTCAAGTTCAAATACAGCGCTAAGGAACATTTATTCATAGTAAACACCTTTATTCACCTGGCACACCACACACTGCAAGAGACCTTTCCAGTACAAGCTGATCTGGCTTGGTGAAAGTGGCACAGGCCGGTCAAAAGCTTAGGCATCACATTCCCTCTTGAGTGTGTTATCAATATCCAAGTTGCTGTTAGAAAATGGACGCAATATGAAGTTGTTGTTAGAAAATGGTACTTCATGGGTGTGCTGGCGGGAATTAAACTTATAATAATATGGAAACATCGATTTTTAGCTAGTCTTCGCATGTTGTATGCAAAACAAGATATGTAAGCGTCAATGGTCAATCTTTTCAATCTATATTTCTTGGCTTTTCTTGGTAATAACAGGATTTTAAAGAGTTCTCATCAATTTATATTCTTTGGATTTTCTTTTGGTAACAAGATTTTAGAGTCATGTATGCATGTGCAATACTTGAGTCAACTATCTCATATGGAAGCGCAAAATACAAGTTGCTGGCTGTTAAGTTATTTTCTGGTAACACCAGTACCTTTTCTTTTGCATTAGGTGTTCAATTAAAAGTTGAATTGCAGGTTAATAGAGACATAGCAGAAATAAAAACATTAGTAGTGAACAAGAAAAAAAGAGACATAGCATAAAGAATAAGATAGTGTAGTAATATTTATCTCCACCATTTTATTCTAATTAATTCTACATAATATTAATCAAGAAAGCATTAAAACAATCTGTGCCAAAAGGCACGGGTAATACCTAGTGTATTAATATGGTAGTGACTTTCAAACCACATGTTTGCTATTTTAATTGTATATTTGGTACTTAGTGAACTTGTGTGTCTTTTGTTCTTTTAATTTTATATTAAGTTTATCTAAAATATAGTTTGTTGATTTGTGAGTTACATACTACGGAACTTGTTTGTCATTCATATATGATATTGGTTAAATGATGAACTTGTTCTTTTTCAGTAAATTTGGGGCTAAGTTTCTCTCGGATACAATTTATTGATATGGTAGTTTCTTTCAAACCATTTGTCAGCTACTTTAATAGCTTTTGGTACTCAACCATTGGTGATATATATATTTTTTAAATTTTTATTTTACTGTTTGTTTTTAAAAATTTATTAAGTTTAACTTAAATGTAAAATTTTAAACTGTGAGTTACAGATTGAAGAATATATCTGTCACTTTTATATGATATATAGTGCAAAATAATCTTGTATTTTTTAAATATATTTTGGAGTAAATTTCGATTGGATGTAATGTTTAAAGTGGTAGTTACTTTTAAACTTTATGTCAGCTACTTGAGTAGTTTTTGTAATCCAAACTGTTGGTGATTTTTAAATCTGTGAGTTATATAATGAGAAACTGTTTGTCACTTACATATGATTTTTGTTGACCAAAGGTGTGATTTTTTTACTATATGTTGAACTGAGTTGCTCTTAGAAGAAATGTGTTAATATGGTACTGAATTGATGGTGATTTTATTAATTTTAATTTCATTGTTTTATCTTATTTCATTGTTTTCTATTTATTTTGTTAAATTTTATTGAAATGTAATTTATATATATATATATATATATATATATATATATATATATATATATATATATATTGAGGAATCTGTTTCTCACATATGGATGATATATATATTTTTACCAAATTGTAATTTTTTGATATGTGAGTTACACACTGAAGAATTTGTTTCTCACTTACAGATGATATTTGTTAAGCAATTAGCTTATGTTTTTTTAGTTAATTTTGGGCTAAGTTTCTCTTGTATGTAACATACGTGTTAATACGGTAGTTACTTTGAAACCATAAGTCAGCTACTTTTATGGTTTTTGGTACTGATCCGATGGTGGTAGTTTTTTATTTTAAATCTTTGTAAGATGGAATTTTTCAATACATTTTGTACTTAGTTTCAATACATTCTTAGATCCTGGTTTAGTTTATTAAGACTTTAAATCCTGGTTCCCCTAAATATTTTATGTTTTATTTTGTTTTCAATTGGATTTCAGTGTATTTAGAGTTTGATATTATATAAATGATTGTAATTAAGTTTGATATTATATAAATCAGTGTTCAGAAAAGTCCTTAATTTAGTTGCTTTTAAGAAATTCTTGTGATTTTTCATAAAAGCAATTCACATCAAAATTTGTTCAAAGTCACTGACGTTGTTTTAATGTATTGCCACTTAATGGACTGTTCGTGAAGAGTGTTAGAGAAGGAGAAGAAAGAGTGTTGGAGAAGAGATAGTTGTGGTTTTATTTTGAATTTGTTGAGATCCAATGGTTCCAAACGACCACACATATCTCAACAAAATCGTGTGGTGATGAGCAAGAGACAAGGTCGCATCAAAGGAGACAAGGAGAGAGGAGAGAGAAATGTTTTTTTTCTGTTGGAGAGAGAATTGTTTGTCTGGACATGGGCAAGGGCAAAAATGTCAAATTTCTGTTGAATTGGTCAAAATTGAGTGTTTTGCCTGGATTGAGAAGAAAGGGCACTTTTCTTGCCTTGTTTAGGATATTTCCCATCCCTTGTTCCTCTAAGGGCTCCAAGGGAATTATCAGCCACACGTCTCATTTTTTCCACAAAAAAAGGATAGTTACACTTCGCTACAAAATCCTCAAAATTCTAGATGTTGCTAGTTTGTCCCTCATAAAAGAAATAAAAATAAAAAATAAAAAATGTAAAGTGGAATAAACCAACAAACGTGTGTATTTCTTCTTCATTTTCTTCCCACAAAAACTTGTTAATAACAATAATATCATCTTCTTGTTAGTTTGTTCTTAATGCATCCATCGTGTTTTTTATATTTTGATTCCAATTTTTTGTTTTGTTTCTGTTTCCTTTTTATTTCCTTTCTAGTTATGACTTAGGGACAAACTAGTAAAATTTGGAATTTTGAGGATTTTGTACGAAGTGTAACTATCCTTTTTTTGTGGAAAAAATGAGACGAGCGTGAGTGGCTGATAATTCCCTTGCAGCGCTTGGAGGAACCAACTCTAGGAGCAAAAAATCACTCCAATAAAATGGCAATGGTGACAATGTAACAATTCAATTCCATGTTCCTGTGAAATTATTTTGCAGGTAATAAACAAATATTTAGAAACTACAAAGCTTAAGCAGAAGAAGAAGGTTAGTTTGAACTTTCATAAATCGTAATGAGTTTGTGTATAATTTTGATTATTCTATGTTGAAAGTCCCTCAATTTATTTATAAGGATGCATTGGGAGGACATTGTTTAGCCAGTGTAATAAAAATTATCAAATTTTGTAAAGATAAAACACTTTAGACTTTAATTAATACTCAACATACTATAGAATACAATTTTACCTTTATTTGAACGCAAGTTGTGTTCCTCGGATGCCTATATTATTGTGGGGTACTCCATTAATTATATGTGTTTTATTTTATTCATTGCAATATAATAATTCTGCTTTTATTTTATTCATTTTATATGTGTATTATCACTTATTATCACGATTCTGGGCTAGATGATCAAGTATCACAAGAGCCTAATATCCATGTCGATATACACACTTACTTATAAGGAGGTATATATGCTTGATACCTCCAGCATCAGAAGCATATTTCCCACAAAGACATTAAACATATGCATGTTGTAGTTTAGTTCAAGCATTGGAATCTGATCGAGTTTGTTTTGGAATTTGCTTGAATAGGTACTCTTTGTCATTGAGCACTGAAATAGCTGTATTGAGAACTGGGATGATGAGTTGTAAAATGTAATTCTTAGTGTATACTGAATTTTGAAAGCTACGGTAGAAAATCGGAAACCCAACTACAAGGTGTTTTGGGGCCTAATATATGTTTTGGATCTTCATTGCATATTATGTTCTCTTGCTTTGCTGAAGTAAAAGATCATCCTTGGCCCATTGACTGATTTAAAGAAACTAACTAACAAATGTATTATGGGAAATAGGAAGGTGTATCATGGGGACTTTGAAGGAGATCAGTTGCAGGCATCAATGGGTAATCGCAGATGATGCAAATCAAAATTGAGTCGGATTATAGTTAGTGGAGAGTGGATCGTTCCTAAAGAAATTCTTTTTTTACTGCAAGGTGCTGGCATAGACATCAACAACCTACGTAAATGCAGTGAAGATGTAAAAGACTACAGAGTTTGCATTGCAGATACGAATGGACAATTTACAATGAATTCTAAGGTCTGCTGCAGCAAGCTTTTATGGATTTCCCATTTGGACCCTAAAAGAGCCACGACCTGCTTGGAGACTATATTGTAGTTGTGCTACCACTGAAAAAGAAGAATGCTCTGATATTTGGGATGGCAGAAATAAGAATCTATTGATTCTTATGGGAGTGGGACACTGCAGGAACTATTGGCATGGATTTTTCAGAAAATTTAAGGTCAACTCCATTTTTAACAATAAAAAATGTGATAAATATGTGTAAAGGACATATTGCAGTGATTAACACCTATGGAACACTACGATGGTGTCTGGTATGGTAGCTATATGGCAAACTGGGGCATGAAGACGAGAGTATTAACTTGGACAGCTGCAAGAGAAGTGATCAGAGGAGAATTCAGAACACACTGGCTCTCTGAAGTAACTATGTGCAACACAGCCACTGACCTAGAAATAATGCAGTGGAGACCATAAAGGCTTCGAAGGTCAGCAATAGTGAATGACTGCAAATGAGAACTTCCTTATCAAGATATTATTAAAATCAATGTTGATGGAGCTTCACTTTGCAACCCTGGTGAAGTTGGGCTTGGTGCCATATATTGGGATTCAAGATGCGAAATCATATATATAAGTTATATGCAGTAGTATATTGGAGTTGGTATGAACTATCTTGCAAAAATTTTAGCAATCCTACAAAGTGTAAATGAAGCTTTTTGCAAAGCTTACCACAGGAACCAAGTTCTCTGGTGGGGATTCCAAGTGTACCTTACTCAACCCAGCACCTGCAACAAGCTTATATGAACAGTCTCAGACATGTATCAACCAATCCTTCCATGGTTTCTCCGCTCAATGGTACTGCTGTGAGAACCTTTGGGCAAGATCAATCAGGTATATAGAAAATGCGTTAGCCTATTCTTTTTTCTTTTGTTATTGCTTGGTGCACTAATAAGCAGATCGCTTGGTTTGCTTGGTTCAACCTTTCCCCTCCCTACCATCCTTTTTGTCCTTCTTTTAGTTGAGTAAAATCCAAGTTTTAAAAATTAAAGATGCGTTAAACATATAGGTCACAGTTGTGGATACTTGGACATGTGCCTCTAGATGTTCTCATTCATTTTCCCTACATTTTGTATCACTAGGGTAATTTTGGGTTCGTTTTTAATTGTTCTCTTCACGTTCAAAAAAAAAAACTTTGAGTTCGGAAACAAAAAGGTTGATTTTATTCTTCTCACTATTATGGAAAAAGATGCATGAATTTGAAATAAATATTCAAAGATAATTGTATATGTATTTACTTATCAAAGAATTTTTATATGAGTTTCTCTACTAATTACCTTTTATTAACTCATGATCATACAATTTTATTTGTAGAAAATAATGGTTCGAGTCGACGTAACTCCTTTCGTAATCGCTGGATCGAGATGGTACGGTGCTGCTATGTTAATGTACATAATATTTTGAGAAAGCCAGAGGACGATAATATGCTACTTAAGGTATGGAGTGGAGAGTTGTTTAAGTGTCTTTTAGCTATTAGCATGTTGAATGGTATTGAGCAAGCACCATAATACTGCTTCAACATATATCCATGGCAGTATGGTTAATCTATATTACATATTGAAATTTGAATGGGTTGTCATAATACGTATTTGTCTAATCTCATATATATTGATGTGATAATGTATTTTAAGTTTGATTTTAAGCAAAAAGTCCAAACCATAGCACAGTAGATGTATTGCAAGAAAAACAAACACACACACACACACACACACACACACACACACACACACGGAGAAAAAAAGGGAAGAGAATCACTTGAATAGTTGGGTGTTGTGGTTGACTCTTGCTTTTTCTTGCAGCTCAAACTCGACCCACTTATCCGGATTTAGAGTTGAAACGAAAATTAAATTGAATTATAATTTTATCATGTGTTATTAGTTTCGAACATAGAGGTTGATAGGAGTTTCAACTTCATGCAGTGTTGTAACTCTGTAGGTTTTCCTGCATTATTTCTCAAAACGACTTCAATTTCCAATGCCAAAAAAAAAAAAAAAAAACAAACAAACAAACAAACAAAAACAAAACCTACTAAAAACAATCCCAATTTAGCAACAAACAAAAAAAGATCAAATTTTCATCACATCCAACAACAACATTAAGTTTAGTTCTAATGGGGACCTCAACTTGGCGATCGGTTGTTACTTAATATATTCTAATCCCCGATCTGGTGTACCAATTATTTCCTTTTTGGAGTTAAAAAATTGTTGGTAGGCAAATCTTATCCTCTCTTTCCCTCCAAACCTTCTTTATCGAGTAAGTTCAAAAACCAATCAAGGAAGAAGAAGACAGATCTGCCAAATTCTTTAGATTCTTGGCTTCTTGCTCTTATCCTCATGGCTAGTGATCAGACAAGTAGTATTAACACTACAACGCAACATCGTGGAGCTCTCTTTTCAGTGGTGCGGGTACGAATTGAACAACAACTGCATTAAAGAGTTTTTCTCCATTACTACAAGATGGAGTGGCTGAAGTTCCTAGCAATATTGTGGAACAAGGTAAGCAACAATGGGATGGGTACTTGGTTGGGTATTTTCTAGATAAAAGACTCTCCTTTCCCTTTGTAAAGGAGTACCTAACCAAAACGTGGAAGCTAAAAGCTGGATTTGAGATTATGACAGATAAGGAGCTGTTCTACATCAGCTTCACTAACAATGAGGACAGAAAAATGGTGCTTGATGAAGGTCCTGTCTTCATTGCAGGTAGAGTTTTTATTCTTAAACCTTGGTCAATTGAAGTTGAGTTACAAAGAAACAAGGAATCTACTGTTCCTATATGGGTAAAATTAAGTGATGTTCCTAAAGTTTTATGGACCTTAGATGGCCTTTCTTATGTGGCTAGCCTGGTAGGGGATCCATTGTTTATGGACGATGCTACCGCGCAAAGGAAAAGACTCTCTTTTGCTCGTGCGTGAGTTGTGATCACTGTTAACCACAAATTCCAAAGTACTGTTAATCTTAAGGTTGAGGGAAGAGAGGTTACAATTAGGGTGGAGTACTCATGGAAACCTACTTTCTTGTGTAAAATGCAATAAATTTGGGCATGCTACAACAAAGTGTACATATAGAACAAACCCAAATACAATAAACCCATCTTGGGCTCGAAGGGCAGAGAGAGGGGAAGCAAGTGGCACACCCAATGGACTCCCAATGGATGTTCAAGGACAGGTTGTTTCTCTTGCGGCTGTGGCGACGGAGATAAATTTAAGCCCAGTGGGGGTTCATAGACAAGAAAGAAACTTCGATGAAGGTACTCCTGGTGGTGTGGATACAGAGACAAATCGTGTGAGTGAGGAAGAAGCAGTTTCAACTGCTATGGTGATTCACAGTAGTCATGTTCAAACCCCAATCTCTCAGGATTTGTTTAGAGTGAGTTTAGGGTCGGCTCCTCAGTCTCAAACTCCAAAGGACAATGAACAAATTAGATTGAGTGGAGCACAATCTAACATAAGGGTGAACTCTGCTCCCCAGTTGCAGAGCGCAATTATGAGTAACTTTCATTTGATTTCACAAGGTGTAGTGGTATGTACACATAAAGAGATCTTGAGGAGAGCATTATGGTTACACCTATCCAGAGTCACCAAGATAGGATTACTCCTCTTCCCCAACTACCCAATAGCCAGAAAGAAATATGTATGAAGGGTTAATTGCTGAAAATGAGGAGGTAGATAATATGGATGACCTATCGGATTATGAGGAAGATATATTTAATGACCACTTGCCTAAAAGCAGGTCGAGGCATGAAACGTCTTCAGAGGATTGGTCCACTGTAAAGCCAAAAAGAAGCAAAAGAATCTAAGAGCATTCTTCTAGAGAAATTGAGCCTACTCTCGCAATGATGAAGAAGGTAAAGTCACTAACCAAAACAAAAAGAGGTATCTTGAGGATTATATTAAAGAGTTTTGGGATGATACTTTGGGGCTTACATACATGTGTTGTGCTTGCAGGTGTTTTTTCTGTGACTATGAGAAGGTCAACTTCATCTTAGGAAAGATCATCCTAAGATAGTAAAGCAATTGAAGGCTAGAAAGTAGGAGATCAAATGAGACGATTCCTATGAATGCTTGCTTGTGGTATGTTGTTTCGACCCCCACCTACGTGGCAAACGTCCATTAGTAGGGGTCTCCATTTTATTCATTTAATCGACAGGGCTAAAGCCCAATTTACAATACCATAGATCAATATACAGGCCCATTAACTCATGTGTCTAAGGTTGAACCTTAGCCACATGGATTGCCACTAACGTACATTAATTTATGTCCATATTCATTTCTTATCAAAGAGATAATTATAAATTGAGAGTTATATTCAATTATAATTACTTACGCTACAAGAATACTTGAGCTACAAGGAGTCTCTATTATACATATATAAATATCAAACTATTTTTCATACAGAACTTCGTTCTTGAGACTTGATCCCATCGATAATTTGGGTACGTAGGCAACCGAAAGGTACAGTCTCATCATTCACTCGATCACCATCACTTTTCTCACTACTTTTCTACGTTATTCATATATTTCATCACCGCTTAGTGTTTTGATCATATTTAGTCGAAACATAATTGGCGCCGTCTGCGGTTCTTATTTAACACCCTCGATCACGTTTTGCGAAAGTTATGACGCATACTCGAAGAGCTCAAAGTCCCGATGCCTGTTGTAGTCTTTGTATGCTCCCTTTAATGATGGGGTTGTTGATTGTGGTTTTCTTGTCAGTGTTTGTTCCTTCGGGAATGTACGTGTAGGGAGAAATCCCAAGTGTTTTAGGCTTGATGTCTTATGTTATGTGTACCTCCCTCTAATGATCATACTCTTAGGGAGGGTATGTAATGTTTCTCTATGTGCAATAAACAGGTGGGGGTTCCTAGCAAATTTTTCAAACAAAAAACAACAACAACAATAAACTCAAATTAAGTAACAAATTCAACAAACAGTAAGAAATAAAGAAAATGGTATTGATAAATTTATACATACACAACAACATGATCGGGATTGAAAGTGCCAGTAATAGAGTTATACTCAAATCGGGAAGTTCTTTGTATTAGAAAAAGGGTTTGGGTATCTTACTGTTTGGGTATTTTAGATTCATTTCGAGGAATTTATTGTTTGTGAAATCCATTTAGATAACTATTTCACTTTATGTACTTCAACTTTCTAATCCAATTTTATGACAACAAAATTTGAGTCGTCTGTAAGTGATTGGTAAACAGGTGATCACTTAAACAGGATCACGACACAATACAAAGAAAATCTTAAGAATTGAGTTTCATATTTCAAATTAAAGTATGTTGGTGAGTATACATGCTGAAGAATGTTTGGGATGCATGACGTATTTTGAATTTTCCTTTTGAGCTTATTTCCTTACTAGGTGTGTTGCATAACTTGCATATGGTTGTAATGTAGAGGATGCAACAACAACCAAAGGGGCTCCTACTTTAGCTAGGGGTGAAGGTGATATTATTCCTATTGGTCTTAGCATGAAGAGAATTGGATTTTGAAATGTGGGATATGAATGGACATCCTAGAGCAGGCAGTGTTTAGAAGGAAAGCAAGTAGCTGCTCATGATTCTGACAGAAACAGTTGGCCACTGTTATTTTTATGTCTTTATTTAGTACAGTTCATAAAGTTTCTCTTCTTTAAGTGATTGTTGATCCTTATATAATTTTTCCGCACTTTGATATTCAGTAGAATTTATAGTTTCTTATCATTGTTACTATTGTTATCGATAATGCTTTTAATCCTGTTACATGTTGCTTTTTCCAGAATAAAAATTAGAGGAATGGGTGCATAACACCGTTAGCAAATTTTTAATTTGAGAATGTAGGTTGTCAAGAATAGATAGGAAGGAGAAACTATTACTACAAAAGAATTCTTTGAAATTCAATTCTACTGATCCATGGGGTGCAATGGCAAATAAAAGAAGATTATGAAGTGTCGTTCTCATTCAATGCAAATGAATCAGGTCAACTTTTTGAACCTATGAGTCTATGATAGACATTCGGCCCAGGAGCTAAAGTTTTGGGTAGGTTTGGAGTGTTGAGTCAATTGTTTTAGGATGCTGCCAAAATTACTAAACCTAAGTCATCTTTTATAGTTACTACAGCTAAAAATTGAAAAGTTCGAATATGAGTATGACTCCCCTACTCTTGATGTGCACTCTTATTGAAACATACACTTGTCAATGGAGAAAATTCAGGAAATTCACTTTGATAATGAAACAATCGAAGCCAGTTACTCACCAACCTCAGGTTCATTTGGAAATAGGTGAGGATGTTAAGGATTGTTAATTAGGACAATAATAACCCAAAAATAGAAATAACCCTTCAAAAAAAAATTAGAAAAATATAAACCCTTCAAACAAAACAAAGTATACATATATTATAAGCAATGAATCATTAGATATCAATATGCATATATTATTTATTCAAGTGGACTTTAGGCTTTTGAGTCATTAGCTATCTATATAACAAGTCCGGCCATGGGCCGGGCCAAATGGCTAGTGCTTTTAATCGTTAGATTTTGGAGTTGGAGCATCGTTTGTTTGTCCACGCAAGTGGAATTTGAAAGATAGATTCAGTGCAAATATCGAAACAAACGAACAGTCAGGTGATCATCCATTTTTTACTCAAAATATACATATATATCAACAATGAAATACAGGTAAAGGATTGTCATGACCCTCTCAGAACAAACAAGAATGAAATTTCCGGGCCACCTTCCCTACATCGTTGTACATGACATACAGCTTCAAAACGAAGCTTAGTCGGAATTCCTCAATGGATATAAATAGCATTCTAAGACACTCGAAACATATTATTTTCTGAAACATTGCTTGTATTCCAGTTTTCATATATGTTCAATCATTCCACATACTCCTCAGAGATTTTAAACCAGTTGCAATGTTCGTAAGCTAATTTTGTAAGATAAATAATTAAGATAATCAGATGAACATATTGTGAGTTCATTCATAATTCATAGTTCCTACTTATAAGTTACAACTGTTACAACACAAAAATAGATTAAGATACACTTATCTTTTGACATATTTACGACCAATAGATCACTATTAAGTATTCAAGGTTTCTTTCGGAGCAAAGTGCTTAACTGTGTAAGTTGGGAAAAAAAAACAATTTATATACAGCATCAATTCACATAATCAGCACCACAAGAAAGTAAGCAAATATTGAATGATGAGTTGAACAGATTACCATAGACATTGGTATTGAAAGTGTGCTCTAATGAAGAAAGAGGGATTTCAGCCAAAGGACCAACGCAAGGAACACCAGCATTATTGACTACGATATCAATACGACCAAACTTATCAAGCACACTAGTTAAAACATTTCTAACACTTTCATCAGACTGAACATCCAACTCATGAAGTGAAAATCTAGGATCATTTTCAAGGGATTTCATTGAAGCCAGAGATCTAGTTGTTGCTACAACTAAACATTTCTTTGAAGCAAAAGCTTGTGCTAGGGAGTGACCAATACCTCCTCCTGAACAACCAGTTATCAAAACCACTGGTTCATCTGAAACATCCATTGCTTTGATATATGGTTAAGAAGTAAGATTTTGAGCTTGGGTATTGGGCTTTGAATGATTCTGAACGGTACTCAAGTTTCAAAATCTAATCTTTCTTTTGGTTCAAGGGTAAAAGTTACAGAAAATGAGAATTGGTGTTCACTCAATGCATCGAAGAATCAGACAGTTACGTTTGTTTTATATTTTTTTTTTATGTTATTGTTTACAGCGTCTGGAAAATGGGCCTTGTTAGTGTGTGACTTGGGTTTCATACATAAGAACTGTCATTGCAAATATCCTGTGTTATTTGGAACCACATATATACCATTACCACAATACCACCTGATTATCTATGTGTATTTTTACTGGGAACACGATAAATTTTATGAAATGTTACCTGGGTCCGAATTTGCGAGAACCTATCTTAAATATGAGTTCCAGAAAAAGGAAAATCACTCGTTATTAATCACTAATGCAGTATGATCATCTCAAGACCGAAGAATAGTGAAGAAAAGGTTTTTGCGACATGTTCAGTGCTTGCAAAAAAGGATTTAGTTATCGACCCATTTAAAATCTTTGAAAGAAACCCAATTTCTAAAAAATGATTAACTTATTATTGTAAACCTGAAAATTGACTAGTGAAATGAAAGATTTAAAAGAGATGAATCAAATATTAGCTGATAATAGTATATGACCACCGTACCTATGGTTTGTGCATTGAACATCAAACAACATATTACATACATATACTCAACTAATCATTCCTTCAAAAAATCCATGAAGCTGCGTCAACTGAATATAGGCCTAATAGTTGGTGTTCCCATTCTCAGGAAATCATTTCTGGTATCTTTTGGAAGACAACCTATTCTTCCTTCTGGCATTGAAGAAGACAATATCCTTGATTCACTCACTACCCTCCTTATATCCTGACGTCGTTGCTGCTGCGCAACTATTGAGGCAACATTCATCTCTTCCTCCAGCAGCATCGCGGCCAAGTTCAAGGTATTCTCTTCATGACATGTACTCTTCTCATTATCATCATCATCATCATCAACAACAACATCATCGGCTTCATCAGACTTGACATTCTTTTCTGGAGCTTCTCCATCACTCAGTGTCGATATGGATGATGATAGTATATTGATATCTTTATCGTCATTATCACAATCATTGGCAAGAACTTGGTCAATGTCGTTCTTCTTGGGGGCTAATTGATCATCAGCCATGTACATCATCCTTAGAACAAGACGACCATTGGATCTATGAACCTTAAAGAACTCGTGATGTTTTACTGGTACCTCATGCATAACAAGCCTACCATCTTTGTAGCTTCTCTTTAGAACCCATGGCATGTGACAGAGCAAATTTTCTGTTCTAGCCAAAAGAGGTATAGGTGGAGGAAACTCTCTCTTCATCTTTTTCTTTTCATTTGAAGTATCCATGACAGAAAATGAAGGTTCTGATGATGAATGAGACGAGCATAATAGATTTGTACGACTAATGCATGAACGATTGCGATGAGGTGAGGCTGCTAATGACTTGAGACCTGGCTCATTTTCTGTCTTTTGAGTTGTATCATTTGTTGATGAAGAGAAAGAAGAGGAGGTAGAAGAGGACTTGTTGCCAAATAAAGTTGTTGCAATGCTAAGGATATCCATGCTGCAAACAAGGAGCTCAAATTTAGATTTTGAGTCAAAAGAATTGCACACATTTGAAGGAAAGATGCGCACATACATGTGGTGCGATAATGCCAGCTATTAGACTACATCAGTTAGGAAGGAATTTTCAGTTACCAAAAAAAAAGTTAGGAAGGAGTTTTTTCTCATAGTAAGACCAACTAATTCGTTTCTATATATTCATCCCCCATAAAAATGACAAGTGGTACTTTCTTAACCAACAAACAAAACCAGAAGTTTGGCAAATTGGATACAATCTCAATAATAAATTATGAATCAGGAACAACTAAATTTGGAAAGAAGATTGGACTACAATCCATGGATGTAAATTCCTTAAAAAGAAGGCCAAGTGGATTTTACTCGATTTTATTTTGTGGTACCTTTGATTTTGATCCAATTTTGGGTGGTCAAATAACTTCCTTAAGATATTACTCAACCCAATCCAATCCAAATGGTACTTGGTCTCATACATGCAGAATGGGTAAAAAAAACCGTCAATATATTGATCCGATTTTAATAAACAGCCCTTAAAAATTAGATTATGTTCTCTTTATTAAAAAAAAAATAAAAAACCACAAATATGATGCGACGCTGGGGTGTGCATAAAACCGGCTGAACCAACAAAACCAACCAAACCGAACCGGTCGGTTTCAAGTTGGCTATGTTTATGAACATGTCGGGTTCGGTTTTTCCTTTTTACCCTTTCATTTGTAAGCTGTCAATTTCTTCCACAAATATTTGAAAACCAATAGAGTCGGTTCGGTCATTGGTTTAGTCCCAAACCCAACCCGAACCATGATATTCAAAATTATATATATAAATTGTTAAAAGGCAGATATATCATACAATATATATATATATTTAATTGATTTTTAATTTTGAAAAATATGTAAAAATTTTTTTTTTTTTTTAGTTGGCCGGTTGGGACTAATAAAAGAGGTCAAAATTGTAAAAAGTCGGTTTTAACATCGATTAAACTGTAACCCAATCGGTTTAGTTTGGGTATCGGTTTGACTGGAAATTAGTTCGGTTCAATTAGTATAATACAGCCTGTTCGGTTCGGTTTTAAAAAAATATAAACCAATAGGGTCGGTTCTGTTGTCAATTTAGACCCAAACTGACCCGTGCACACCCCTATGCGATGCCTCTTGTTAGTAAATTTGCAAATAATTCACGTTTTAAACTCGAATTTTTGAAGTATAAATGAAATCGAATAAAAACATTCTAAACCGTTAAAGTTCGGATTCAAGAATAATTCAACCAAAAATTTAGATTTTTTCAAATAAATAAATAATTTAATAAAATTTCTTATTTGTGGTGAAGAGATGTGTGGTTCAAAAGAAATTTTGACTTTTTTCATTGTTAAGATGTTTTATTTTAGGGAAAACACTTAATATAAGTAATTTTATATTGTTTTGACTGATATTTTGTGAGATAGAAGTGGTTTATAACTTTATATAAACGGATCTTTTATTGAATTTTTATCAGAGAATATCGAATTATTCACGAACTACCGTATAGACGAATCTTTCTTGTACTGCGAATGTTTGACCGAATTTTTTTCCGATTTTTTAAAAATTGAAACCGAATTATATACCTGATTGATTCTCGTCTCCGAATAAATTTCCTTCCCGAACTTACTAACTAGGGCGACACCCTCTAAAGTCTAAACTCTAAACCCTGCCTGCCCTTTTCAATAAAGAATGTTTATTATTAGCATAATGATCTCTACCTGTTTACCCAAGTCCAGTCGAACTATGGGTAATACCCAACTCGTTCTAATTTTGCATTGCTTAGAGGCAAGGATGTTGAAGATTCTATCTCTATATTAATGCAGGGCAGGATTGTAAGTAAAGAAGAAGATGAAGGAAAAATGATGATGAGATGTGCTTACCCGTCACCGATACACTTCATCATTCATCAAAGCTTGTTCTTGTTGTAATCCTAATCGTTGTTAGATGAAGTATTATTAGGCTAAAAAAGTGAACTTATAAAAATCGAATATGCAAAAAAAGCGAGTCAAAGATTGCATGCAATATATAACTCGAGATTTTTTTCACAAAATTTATATTTTTACCTTCATTAATAAAAATCTAAAATCTCTAGAGTCTCAAATGTGATCTTTAGCTAATTGGATCATCGTATGGAATATTCTAAAATTACTTTTTTTTTCCCTGAAAAGAAGAATTTGGAAGATCTTAGAATATTATTTGACTCCAAATTAAAATAGGACAAAATCGGATGTTTAAAGTTGGGGTGTTTGGATCCTATTTATTTATTGCTAAAAAGTGTTTATTAGTGAAAAAAATATTTTTTGAAAAAATAAATGCCTTTGGTCTCTATTTAAAAAAAAAAATAGTTTTTCATCCAAAAAATATTTTTTGGTATCAAAAACTAGTTTTATGATAATTAGGTAAAACTTGTTTTTCAAGTTAAAAAACTATTTTTTTATGAGGGAAACACTTTGGGCGCTCAAGGCAAATGAATATGAATTGTCTAGATGTTTTAGACTTTGGTACTTTATGCGGCGATATGCCAAAATGTATCAAGTGCAAAATCTGATTTGATAAAATAGTTTTTAAGAAAAATCACAATCAAACATGTTTATTCAAAAACTGTTTTTAGAATAAATATTTTTTCATAAAAATGCTTTTTAAGAAAATATGAGACCCAAACACCCATTTAAACTATATTAAAACGCTGAAGGAATCTTTGTTTGCGGTTTTGCATGACAGATTGCAACCAAAAAGTCAGAAACCATGAAAGTTGTTCGCAACTCAAAAATTGATACAATTGAGAACTTATTACAATCTCAACTTGCTCGCTTCAAAGATTTCCTATTTGATTTAAAGTAAAACAAATGCAAGTAAAATGAATCTGAAAACAAAGAAACTTATAGATCGAGTAATGTATTAAGGTATAACAATGTTATCCTCCGTTACGTTGAAATAGATTTATATAACACTATAACAGCAATGCATGTGAATATGAAGAAAAAAAATCATCAAAACAAAGGGATGATAAGCAAGTAGAATAAGCTATTTGAAGAAGAATAGAAGGTTGAAAAACTTACCTTAAGCACGAGATGAAACGTCAATGTCTTCAACTATCCGAACTAGATAGCTAAATAGATATGAGAACGTACGTGAAAAAGAAGAATAATTTGAAAGAGCAAGAAATTGATCCCAAGGCCCATTTTCGAGTGAAAATAACTCTCACAATTAGTGTTTCTTTTAATCACTCTGAATAGAAAGGGGTGAAAATAACCCTGAAAACCAATTTTCGAGATAACCCATAAGGACAAATGCACTGATTTGAAATAAATATTTTTCGATTTTACCCTTTCTGTCGTTTTGCTATGAACAATGAGTATTCATACCTTATGTTGATATATAAACAATGATTGTTCATACCCAAATAGGTGAACGTATCTCATACAATCTATTAATGTATGAACAATGATTGTTCATACTCCAATAGGTGTTCTTACTGATCATACATTATGTTGAGCTATGAAATAACAGTGATTGTTCATATGAAATAACAATACTTTAATATAGGTGTTCTTGCTGATCATACATTATGTTGAGATATAAAAGTGATTGTTCATATTAGCAATTGAAAGTACCCTCCGTTCTACACAACAGAACACGTGTCCACACAATAGGACGTTCTACTTCAACTCATCCCACAACATCAGATCATACTAACGACCCAACACCTAGGTTGTCGTCAGCATCATCAGTTACAGCCATTTAAAGAAGGATATCAACTAGCGTGATCTTGGAGCCCAATCAAGGCCACAATGAAGAAGACATTAACTTTGTAACAGCAGAGTAATGACGAATCATCAAGATAGCACACAAGGTGGATCTACAACTCATAACGGTCCAAGGACACATCTATAAATAGAGAGAGATGAACTACGTAAGGCTTGATTCAAATTTAGCCCGAGAAACTTGATATGTAGGCAACTCTTATCCCAAGAAGAGTGCAGCCATTTCCAATTCTCCAGATCATCAGGTCGTTGTCCAGTAAACACAACATCTACATTGGCATCGTCTACCGGTTTGTTTCCTTAAGAAAAGAACAACCACTCTTTTCTCAAGCCCACGATGCTGGTCAGAGAAACCACAATGGATCCCAACCTACAAGCATTGGCAGACCAAATGAAGACACTCCAAGAAGCATTCATCACTTTGCAACAAGAAAACCAGACAATGCGAGAGCAGGCCAACTCCAACGCCAACAATGGCACCACAGAAGTCGGGGAGCACAACACTGTTGCAGCCCTAACCAACACCACCACTCAGCGTTTAGAAGACTTCGCGCAAAAATTAGAGGAGTCAAAGGAAAGAGCCAGCGTGATCCAAATCGCTCAGAAGATGTTAGAAACGTACAAAGCATCACCATTCATCCAAGATATCATAGACAAACAGCCTCCTTCAGAGTTCATCCAACCAAAGTTCCCCACCAGATGCGATGGTACCTCTCCTCGCCAGCGCCGCAGCACGCATCTCGCCAAGAAAATCCTTGGACTCTACAGCCATCCTGACTACGACTACCTGAAGTGCAAACTTTTTTCAGCCAGTTTAAAAGACGGAGCTATAGACTTGTTTTACACACTCCCTCCTGATTTGATCAACAACTTCGACAGCCTTGCTGAGACGTTCGTGGCAAAGTTCGTCCATAACAGAAAGAATCATGCCAACCTGGACTCCTTGTTTCAGCTCAAGCAAGCTTATGGCGAAATAATCCGAGCCTTCCTAGGACGTTTTAAGAAGGACCTCCTCTCGCTAGAATCAGGACTCAGTGACGGTTTTGCAATTTCTGCGTTCATAAACGCCCTCTTGGACGACTCCGACCTAGCAGGGTCCCTCATGCGCAAGAAGCCAGACACCTCAGCCGACCTGTATCACAGAGTCGACAAGTACATCAAGTACGAAGAGTGGATGGCCAAGCGCAAAGGCAAATAGGTCCTCGCAGTTAGCAATGAGCCAAACCCCAAGGAAAGCAAGCAATATTTAGCCAACAACAACAGCAAAAGATTTAGCTCCAGCAAACCCTTATACACGAAGAGAGAATTCTCTAACTTTTCCAGGATGCTAAGTCAAATCCTGAATAAAATATATACAACACCATACTTCAAACAAAACATCAACAAAGTGATAGCCATACCAGAACGTCCATACTGCCATTTCCACAAACTCCACCACCACGACACCAATGATTGCTAGAGCCTCAAGCACTACCTCTAAGACCTAGTGGAGGAAGGCAAATTAAAAGAGTTCTTGCCAGAAAGCGAGCTGAGGCACAAGCTGGATGCCAAATGTCACAGAAGCAGGAGCCGCAGCAATGAATGACCTACGAACAACAGGAACAGAAGCAGGAGCAAATCAACCCGATGATCTAAATCTCCAGGTCGGTCAAGGCACAACAGGAGACATCACTCCTCCGACCAAGAAGAGGACAAAGTAATCAACATGATTACAGACACCTCAAACGACGAAACCTCAGGTCGGGAGAAGCGCAGAAGAGTGGGAGCAATCCAAAAATCTACCACCTCTCACACAAAGCCGAGATGATCAACCCCACCGACCCTAAGAAGACAACATCAATTTCATTCACAGAAGAGGATCTAGACAAGGTGTGCCTATCTCACAATGATGCCCTGGTAGTGCATGTTAAAATCAATGGTTGGACAGTCAAAAGAGTCCTCATCGATCCAGGGAGCTCATTGTTTCGGCAGTAAACTGCTTCAACACAACGAGAGCAATGGTAAAGAATGCACTAAGAAACAGAGAAATTTGATGTTGGGGGAGATGAAACTGAACCAAGATAATGGCTGCCTACGTACCCAAGATCTACTCTCTAGGGATCAAGTTTCAACGTAGTTCCTTATGAAAAATAGTTTGGTATTTATAGAGGTAGAGTAGAGAGTCCTTGTAGCTTAAGTAATCTTGTAGCTTGAGTAATTGTGATAGAATATAACTCTCAACTGATAATTATCTCTTTGATAAGAAATAAATCTGGACATAAATCAATGTACATTAGTGGCAAGCCATGTGGCTAAGGTTCAGCCTTAGACACATGAGTTAACGGGCCTGTACATTGATCCATAGTACTGCAAAATTGGGCTTTAGCCCTGTCGATTAAATAAATAAAATAGAGACCTCTACTAATGGACGTTTGCCACGTAGGTGGGGGTCGAAACACCGCCCCCTCTTTGGTATGCGAACAAAGTTCACATGGCAAAGAAGAGAAGAAAAATCAAGGAAAACTTGGAATAAGAAAAGAGTAAGCGGAATGTATAACAAAGTGTCGTATGAACGTAAACGATAGGAAAATAGACAATCGAAAAAATTCGTGAATTATCGAAACGAAATAATGTCAAACTAACGTATATGGGACGCAATGTAGTTAAAAAATGGCGGAAAAATGCATAGAAAAAATAAAATATGGACAGAAAAAATTTCAAAAGAAATTGAGTGCCGAACAATGTACCGAACGCATTACGTAACAATGCGAAAGTGGATGTCGACGACGCGTGCCAGCGGAATAGCGATACGAGGATTAGACCGTTGAAATTAAACGTAGGGGCAGTTTCGTAAGAATATGAAGAAAAAGAAGTAAAAATACGAGTTGGAGTCGAAAGTGAAGACTTGCGCGACTAAAACTGTATTTCACCCTGAATTAGATAAGAATCCAGGTTAGATAAGAATCCACCCCGTAAAACTTATCTACGAAATATTATAAAAGCGTATTCGTAGAACAAAATAGATCTAAGTATATAACAATACTAGCAGACGAGACAAAGTTTGTTGTTTTGCATAGCAGCAACCCAGTAGAGAAACAAGGTTTGGGTAACGAAGTTTTGAGAGGCTTCAAGGTCGCAGCAGCGGCGAAAAGAAGAATTAACAGCGATCGATCTTTCACAGTAGCCTTTCGTCTCATGCCTCACACAATTATTTTGTTAGAGTAAGTGCCTCTACGTATGCTGCTTTTGCCAGCCGAAATTCTCAATAGTAAGAAATAAATGTGTTTATTCTTCTCAACAGTAACCCTTATAGAAATATAAATAACGTGCTCAAGAAACTCCTTTGTTATCTTCTTTCGAATTTGATTGCAGCTACAAACATGCTTGAATATCATACATCATATATGAGATGTTAGATCTACATCCTGATCTTTCAAACAAATAAAGGGGTTTGATCGAAAAGTGTACTACATGCTCTTTGTGGAGGAAATGGTGGCCTGTTGCCCAAAAAGCTATGATTCCTCTGTGCAGCGAGTGAAGACCATGAACCCCTCGTTGTAGATCCTCTTGTATGTCTCGCATTCCTAGCAAAAAAACTAGGAAGGGCTGGATAGGAAGTGAGAAGCTGGTACCACCAACCCACAAGAGAAGTCGACTTCGTGGTGTTTAGGTGCTGTAGTGCGGTCGCATGAAGCTATGTTCATTAAACCTTGTGTGTATGAAGCACGTGATACGGAGTTCTGCGTTGTGCACGATCAAATAACGCATGTCGTTGCGTAAGATCTTGTTACTGAGTTCGTGTTTGTTCTGTGAAGGAGATATCAACGATGGCGCCCATATTCAAAACGGATTGTAACAAACAGGATAAGGTGTAACGCCTGTAAAGGAAGGGCACTGTACCTGTGTTGTACCGATTTGGCCCAGTGAACCCAGTTTTTTTAGCTTTCTGACCCGATTTTTTTTGTTTTTTTTGCAAGTAAAAACGACCATATTACAAGGATGAAAGATAATCGAGAAGAAAAAAACTCGATGACGATCGTAGACTTCATGAGGTGGAAAGAAGGTGCCAGATATAACGAACACACGACGCTGCGGCGATGGTCACTGAAAGAACTACGGAAAATATTAGCACTCGAGAGATTTGAGATGGACGAAGTGTATGAATTTGAAACGAAAGTCGAAGAAGACGAAGTAGTAATGGCGTACTCACAATTAAGTTGCAGGAGTGCAATTCCGTTGAGCAAAGAAATTGCGCAATTATTGGAGTGGTGGCAAATTGCACCGGGACAACTGCCAATATCGTTTTGGTTAATCTTTACGAGAGCGCACCATTTACAAAATGAATTTAACAGAAGGTTCGGGGCTCAAGAAATCTTCGCGTTGATACGACCGAAAGCCATACTGACGAAAGGGTACATAAAATTTGAAGTTGAATTCAAGAATTCAAACAGAAGTTTTAAAGGGTTCCCAAAAGTATATACCGAATGGGATAGATATCTGTACCGCTTGCGAGGGAAGTGGAATCCGACAGAGTTTAAAGTGCTGAACAAATTTTGAGGTAAGCCAAAACATAAGTATTGAAAACTGTACTATAGTAAACTGTTGACTAACATGAGTTATTTTGTGTCTAACAGAAAACACGAGTATACTGCCAGACATTGAATTGGACAAGGAAGTGGAGAACAACCTTCGTTTCTTCTTTCATGAATGTGCTGACGAAAGATTGGTAGATCTGAGCTACTTTGATGATATTGTTGATTTTCGACACTATGAGGGTATCGAACGACGGCCCGATTGGTCCAGGGAGACACATAGTGAAATGGCGAAGAAGAGTAAGAGTATCAGAAATGCAATATTTGGCAGCGATAGCGATAGTGAAAAAGAAGATGGAACGGAATTAACAAAGCAAGAATTAGTGCTGAGCTTGCCAAACACAAATAGCGAATTGTACAAAAGAAGATGTTCTACAAGAAAACAGGCGAACGGAGACCAAGAGAGACAACCAACGTTACAATGTATGATGCCTCGAGGGACGAGACTACAATGCACAAAACAGCCCAGACAAAAAATAGTACATTCTCAACACAAAGAGGAAAAGGTATGTACCGTATAAAACATAGATATGTAAAAGTGTGGGGAGATGTAATATCTCGCTCTGGTTTGGTATATACAGGAAAAGAATGGCTGGGAAAAGAACGAAACAGTGATACTTGCAAAAGATAGTGCAACGAAGAACACAAAGTCGGTGAGAGAAAACAAACGGCAAAGCAAAATGCAAGAGCAAAGAATCCAACGACCACTGGCAAGTACTGTCAGGGGTAATACTACGCACGGAGGAAAACCACAGAATCTGTTAACAGTAAGTTGACCGTTGAATTTTACTATTGCGTTAGGACGGTAAAGAAATTTGTGTCCAACACTAATCTGATGAAATTGGTAGATGAAGCAGAGATTGTCAAGTCTGGAAGACGAAGCGAAAGTATCGCCAGGGACCACGCCAATGGAGGGGCTTGAAAAATATCGGAAATGTGATCAGAATACGGAGAACATCGGAGAATATGACAGAGCAGTGTCAATGATTTTCAATAGTATGAATCAGGTATGATAGTATTTTTTATCAGTTATTGCAAACTTGTGATTAAGTCTGAAAGATTGATGAAATCAGATATTTTTCGCCGTAGGTTAAAACGGCGGTAGTACGGGCGAAAGAAATTCACGAAAAAGTCACGAAGAAAAGTATCGTTCTGAATGAAGTCAATGTCGTAGAAGAAATAAAGAAAGTGAAGATACTCAACCGAAAATTGGAAGAAGCAAACAAAACGTTAAGCGAAACCAACAGAGAGTTAGAAGACGAAAATAAAGACTTAACCGAGCGGACGGAAGAAGCAGAGCAGAGATCGTACGAAGAATTTGGGAAAGCCTATGAGATAATGGAAGAACACAAACACTTAAAAGCAGATGTGATATAATTGAAGTCACTCGTGGCGACCAAAGATCAGGAACTTAAATGTGCGCAAAAAGAGGTAGAGAAAAATAACAAGCCAATGACAAATTTAAACGAGCGGCTCGGCCAAGATCACGTGCAAATGGCACATTGTGAATCGTCCGTAAGACAATTGACAAAGACTTTAACAGAAACGGGAGATGAACTAGAACGTGAGAAGATGAATTACAAAGACTTGTACGAGTTGTATATGCGAAAAGTTGGTAAGGAACCATTGGATTTTCCCAAACCTATGATCATGTGATTGTGAGTATGTAATACCATAGAGCTAAAAATTCTTTTTATGAAAATAAAAATAAAGTATGTGTTGGCTATTGAATATCATTGTGATGTCAGATAACATACCTACATAAAACTTAGTGTTGTTGATTTATGAATGTAAAAGAATGAGACGCCCCCATGTAGAGAGAAAAAACCTCCCAATATAAAACCACTGTTTAAAGTTATTGAAAGGCAAAGGGGACATGATCATCCTCAATGAACGTAGCTATTTAGGTGTCAAAATAGTTGTACCGAACGTGAGGCAAGGCCCGACAATTGTTGGAGTTGTCATAGGTGCAAGGGTGTCACCCTTGTACTGGGACCAAAACAACGTCATTGCCTTAGTAGTGGAATTTGCACGGATATTGTAATTTGGGAGTATTGCAATAATTGTTCCAAGCAAAAATAACCATCTTATTGACTCGGATTTCCTTCAAGTAGGCATGAATGCGACTTACTTGGACCGAAAAAGTCATAATATGGATGACCTCTCTAGAATTAACGTTAATGAATGACATTGTTGAAAGGAAGAGTACAGAAGAATAGAGTAATGTAAAATGACAACCAAACATATGAGAATGGAATTTGAATGCCTTTATTGATGGAAAAAATAGAACGAACTACATAGATGGATAGATTTGTTATTGATGGAGTAATGAAAAAATGCAAACAATTTCCTAACGGTAAAACTTGTGAAGGTGGTAAGCATTCCATGGCTTCTCTATCATTCTTCCAGAAATAGTACGGAGGAAATATGACCCCTTAGATGCTGGACGATCTATGATGTAGGGTCCTTGCCAATTTTCTCCAAACTTTCCTGATTCTATTAGCTTTGGGTTTCTACAGAGAACCCAGTCCTCAGGAGCAAAAGACTTAGGACGGATCTTCTTGTCATAATTCCGTTTCATGTCAGCTTGATACTTAATAAGCTATTGTAGTCCCTCAGAGCGAACCTCATCAGTAAGAGCTTTTGACTGAGCCAAAGTAGTGTCATTGGAACCTGTTTCGACAAAGAATCGATCGATGTGTACCGAAATCAGTTACGTAGGTAAGACTGCTTCAGCACCATATGCAAGGTTAAAAGGTGATAATGTAGTTGAATATTTTGGCGTTGTCCTATAAGCCCACAAGATAGCTGGTAACTCCTTGACCCAATTTTCTTTAGCGCCAGTCACACGCCTCTTTAGGTTGGCCAAAATCACCTTATTGGTGGCTTCGGCCTGCCCATTGGCTTCTGCGGATGATAAGGTCGCGGAGAAGAAGTTATGCCGTATCTTCAAATTAGCAATGTAATTGGCGAATTTCTTTAGCATCAAATTGTTTACCATTATCCGATACAAGTGCATGAGGATGCCAAAACGACAAACAATTTTTCTCCATAAAACATTTTGACGTTGGAAGCATGGATTTGGACCAAAGGCTTTGCTTCTACCCATTTGGTAAAAATGTCGGTTGCCACAAGAAGGAATCGTTATACTCCCTGGAGCTTTAGGTAAAGGGCCAATAATGTCTAAGCCCCATTTGGCAAATGGCCATGGGCTAAGCATGGGATGCAACTCAGTAACAGGGAGTTTACTCATATTGTCGTGCTTTTGGCATGGCTCACACCTCTCAGATAAGTGTTTTGCATCATTTTGCATCTCTGGCCACCAATAGCCCTGTGTCATAGCCTTATGAGCTAAACTTTGTCCCTTGGAGTGGCTTCCGCATAAGCCAGAGTGAATCACTTCCAAAACTTGAACTCCTTCCTGTTTTGAGAGGCATCGCAACATAGGGTTTAAGTCTGAGCCTTTGCGATATAATTGCAAACTTCCGTCAGTAGCAGATATCACCAAAAACTTCCATGCATCGCGCATGATTCTTTCAGCGAGTTTTGGTTCTGGCGGAAGTGAAGAAACTTGCAAGTAGTGAATATAAGGAAGACGCCAATCTTGCTCATCGGAGATCATTACTGGCTCTGATAGTATCATATCGGGAACTTCAGGACTATCATCTGCTTCATGTACCAACTCACTATCTGTTTCGGGAGCGAATTCAGGAGGAACAAATGGATCTATAGATTCTAATGGAAGATCCAAAGTATGGTCATGTTGTGAATTTTCCATCTCCCTTTTCCGCTTCCGAGTCATGATTGGTGCGATTATACGTGGGTTATATTTCGCTGTTGCGTACAAGCAAAACAAGTAATTGCTTTCATGTACATACAAGTCATGCAATTCTTTTTCGGTAAAGTCAATGCTTGGCTCTTTCTGGAACTCCACAGTGATGTGTCTTGACTCTTCGCTTCTAACGGCGGCGGAGAGATAAGCCAATGAATCAGCATGACGTATGTCATTTTGGGGTCTTTGAGTAATAGAGATGCTATCAAATTGTCGAGCAAGGCTATGTATCAAACCAAGATAAGCCGCCATATGGTCATCTCTTGCTTCAAAAGACCCGCCAAACTGATTGGCCACAAGGCGAGAATCCGTGTATAACTGGAGCTTTCGCGCCCCCAGTTTCAAAGCTGTTCTCAAGGCACAAACGGTAGCCTCATATTCAGCTTCGTTATTTGAAGTGGCGAAGCCAAGTCGCACAGATTTCTCAATCTTCTCTCCACTGGGTTTAACAAAAACGCATCCAATTCCAGACCTAGATTTATTATGGGAGCCATCTGAGTAAACAATCCATAGGTCAATGGGATTAGGAATTGCGTTTGCAAGTTGGTCTTCGTCGCCCGCAGTTATTGGTGGCAGAATGTCTTCCATAGATTCTTCCTGGCACAAGAAATCGTCAATAGGAGAATCATCAATCGAAAAATCAGCTATCAAAGAAGTTAGAGCATGTCCTTTTTCAGCAGTACGACTTTCAAAGACAATGCTATATGCACTAAGATAACTTTCCCATTCGGCTAATCTGCTTAATTCCTGTGCATTACAAAAGGTCTTGCGTAAGGGATACTCAGTATAAACTCTGACCAACCTCCCCTGGAAGTATGGTTTTAACCGACGAGCGGCATGAACCAATGCAAGTGCAATTTTTTCCATCTTTCAATAACGAGACTTAGCTCCGGTTAACGTCTTACTGATAAAAAAAGACGGGTCTACCATCATCGACGAAAAGAACAGCACTAACAGCTTGAGTTGTAGCTGCTAGGTATATGCCAATAGGTTGACCCGTCGAAGGACTTGTCAATATAGGAGGACTGACCAAGTATTTCTTCAGTTGTTGCAATGCCATCTCACAATCAACGTTCCAAGTTGCCACCCCCTTTAAAGTCTGGAAGAAGGGATGACAACGATCGGAATATTTAGAAATAAATCTATAAAGAGCGGCAAGCCCGACCCAGAAGCCGTTGAATTTCCTTCTTATTTTTTGGTGATGGCATATCAATAACGGCACGTATCTGATCAGGATTAGCCTCAATACCTCTACGAGTCATGAGGTATCCTAGAAATTTTCCAGAAGAGAGGCCAAAAGAACATTTGGCGGGATTGAGTATCATGTTATACTTGTTAAGCCTATCAAAAACAAGTTAAAGATCGGAAAGATGATCACCAGTAAGCTTCGATTTAACGACTATATCATCGATATAAGCTTCCATTATTACCCCCATCAGATCGGAAAAAATTGTATTGACAAGCTTTTAGTAGGTTGCACCGGCATTTTTCAGACCAAAAGGCATAACAAATTAGCAGCGTAAAAATGCCTTGGTCGGTAATGAAGGCGGTGAACTCTTGGTCATCCACATTCAAAGAGATCCGGTAGTACCCCAAGAAGCATCCATGAAAGATAGGCGTTGGAAGCCCGAAGTGGCATCCACTAGTTCGGAAATTCATGGCAATGGATACGGATGAATCGGACAAGCTTCGTTAAGGTTTGTAAAGTCAATACAAATTCTTATTTGTCCATTCTTTTTTGGCACTGCGACGACATTAACAAGCCATTTTGGGTAAGTAACTCGTCAGATAAAGTTAACCGCAAGTAGCTTATCAATCTCCTCTTTAACTTTGAGCTTCCGATCAGGTGCCATTCTTCTTGGTTTTTGGCGAATTGGCCTGAAACTTAGATCAATGTCAAGTTTATGACAGGCAACAGAAGGGTCTATTCCCGACATTTCCTCAATTTTCCAAGCGAAGATACGCTTATTTCGCTGTAAAAGGGAAACAAACTCTTTTTGTTCTGCTCGAAAGTTTAGCGGAAATAAAAGTGGTTTCTTCTGCTGAATCTCCTACTTGCACTTCCAAAAGTCGATCCACTGTAGGCGGCCCTTGCACATGAGCCTCAATATTATAGATGGAGGGCACGCTTAGCAACTAACTTAATCAAGGGGCACTTGCAAGGATTGTATTACCACGAACTTCATATTTTTTATAGTCATCCATTGCTTTGTCATGACAGGCATGGGCAGATACCTGGTCACTACGAACCTTGCAAATATGCCCAGAGAATGGGAACTTGACACACTAATGAAATGTGGAGACTACAGCCCCCATGGAATGTATCCAATCTCTGCCCAAAATTGCGTTATAGTGGGAGCGACAGTCCATCAATAAGAAATCGAGCTCAACTTCTTTGTTCATTAATTTGATTGGTAAGGTAATTCTTCCAACCACTGAAGATGTTGTCCCGTCAAAATCGACGATAGGATTGTCTTCGGCGATGATCATACCCTCGCGAAGTTGCATTTGAGAATAACATCCACTGAAAATGACGTTGGAAGTGGCCCCTGTGTCGATCATTACCCGTTGAACACGAGAAACACCTATAGACACAGAAATTATGACTGCGTCATAATGAGGGTGATATACACCAAGGAGATCATCATTAGTGAATTGGAGGGGCTCTTCTTCAGAAGTTTCGGTCTAGATTCCTTTGACAAAATCGACTTTGTTGATATAGTTAAACTCACCAACATAACTAAATTTCAAACGCTTTTGATTCTTACTCTGACTTTTGGAAAGAGACTCAACATGAGAATGGGAAACATTAATGACATGCTCATAAGTTGCAGCAACTGCCTGTTGAGAGTTTTTAGTAAGATATTCGTTTAAAAGTCCTTTCTCCACTAATTTCTGAATCCGACCCCGGAGAGAGCGACAAAGTTCTGTGTCATGGCCATAGTCATTATGGAATTTACACCGTAAGGCTTTGTCCCTTGTACCTTTGGTATCTTCCGAAGTGGATAAAGGCGGGAAAGAAGATTCCCACTTTTCAACTTCTCATATATAATGTAGTACTTGGCATTGGCCGGGTCGGTTTTAGCTCGTAGTAGAGTCTTTCCATCACAATTGAAATTGACTTGCTTCTGATTGTCATTCTTTCCATCGTTATGTTGTTGATCTGACTGTCCTTGCTTTGGCTTAGAATTCTTGCTGTTAGAAAAATCTTTACTCCGAATATCTTTGTCTCTTGCTGCTTTTGCCGATAGGTTCTCCTCGATACGGATGTGTTGTTCAACCCTAACATACAGATCGTACCGAGTTTTAGGGACATCTTTAATTAGAGAGTGGTAAAGATCCCTTACAATGAAATTTGAACTTCTGTCTCTTTCATAATATAATGCTTCTTTAAAGGCGAAAAGAAACATCCCATCAGAAACTTCTGGAACATCTGCTGCTGCCTTTCGGAACCTAGTAACAAAAGTACATAACTTTTCGTCACGCTGTTGTTTTGATGTTCGGCGAGTCGACATCCTTTGGCGCCTTGCAATTGTGGCGGAAACGATTAACAAACTGATTTTCTAGTTCATTGAATTGGTGAATTGATCTTGAAGGCAACTCACTAAACCAGCGTAATGCTTCTCCCTTTAGAGTTGATGGAAAGAGCTTACACATGAGCGGATCATCTCCACCCCATAACACCAAATTATTTTTGAACGATAGAACATGCAAGCCAGGATCGCCTTCCGACTCATCATAAAGTTCAAAATCGGGTTGTTTGAAGTCAGGATGGTGATAAGCTTCTTGAATGTCGAGCGAAAACTTATCAAGTACGCCATCATTGACTGTCAAGTTTTTCATTCTTACATCCCTTGACTCTCTATCTTTAAGTTCTTTTGCAATCAACTCTTTCAATTGTTGTTCTGTTAGAGTTAAAGTATTGGCTCGAACAACTGGACGCTCCCAGTCGTTCCCATGTAGAGAAGGATACCTTCCATTATCTCTTATTGGAGTTAGAGATCTTTGGCGGTACGCACGATCAGCTCCGACCGGTGATTATCTTTGTCTATCCCTGTAACCAGCCTGTCTAGGCCGGTAGTCACCCTTGGTCGGGTGGTCGGTATAACTATACCGCTTCTCCATGTTTTGTTGCTCTTGTCTGGGATGCCCACCTTCCCAGTCATGTCGGACATATCTCGGATGGCGGTCTTCCCTGAAATTGCTTCTCAGAGGTAAATCTTCCCTTTGAGATCGGACATGTCTAGGGTAGTAGTTATCCCTGCCAATCCGATTCTCCCCATAAGTACGGGTAATAGGGTCATTACTCTTAGAGCGTATACTAGTTGATTGTGCTTGAGAAACAGTACGTTGCTGAGGACTATGAAGTGGATCGTCAAGACGGTCCCATACACTAGAATGGCCTGCGTCCCTTCGTGGTCGCCTCGATGTTGTTGAATTTGCAACATCGTCCACCGGCCTTTGCCTCTTTGCCAGCTTCCTTCTCAAGTTCCTATTTAAATTTTTGACTTGTCGTAACTCACGCTCAACCGTATTAGGGGTGAATTGGCTGTTACTATCACCTTTTTCGTTAGTTGGTGTGAGAGTAATGTCCACGTCTATATCCATGTCAACTGAAGGATCGACATGGACAGACGGCGGACTGCATGGAGGATTACTGACTTGTCGGTTTTCTTGTTGCAAGACTGTTAGGGGTGGTGGCGGCACTTGTACTGCCAACGGTGGCGGTGGCGGAGGCGGTGGTGCTGCTACAGTTGGATGTTAAGAATTGATCCTACTACTAGGAGCAACTTGATTGTTCAACGGTTCTTGCATTGGCCGATTTGAATTTCGAGGGTTGCGATTCCTGTTAGCAGGGGGAATATGTTGACTATTGGTCTGCTTCTTATGCTTACCATCTTGATTGTTTCACGTGATAATGAATTTTAAAATCTCCACAGACGGCGCCATTTATGTTTCGGCAGTAAACTGCTTCAACACAACGAGAGCAATGGTAAATAACGCACTAAGAAACAAAGGAATTTGATGTTGGGGGAGATGAAACTGAACCAAGATAATGGCTGCCTACGTACCCAAGATCTACTCTCTAGGGATCAAGTTTCAACGTAGTTCCCTATGAAAAATAGTTTGGTATTTATAGAGAAAGAGTAGATAGTCCTTGTAGCTTAAGTAATCTTGTAACTTGAGTAATTGTGATAGAATATAACTCTCAACTGATAATTATCTCTTTGATAAGAAATGAATCTGGACATAAATCAATGTACATTAGTGGCAAACCATGTGGCTAAGGTTCAGCCTTAGACACATGAGTTAACGGGCCTATACATTGATCCATGGTATTGCAAATTGGGCTTTAGCCTTGTCGATTAAATGAATAAAATAGAGACCCCTACTAATGGACGTTTGCCACGTAGGTGGGGGTTGAAACACTCATGCGACATACTTTTCTATCAAACTTACAAGGACATGCATCTACCAAACTCGGTGATGATAGAGTCCAATGCACCGCTCTATGGGTTCAATGGAGATCGTACAGATGCCATTGGAGACGTGATACTACCAGTCTCCATTGGCAAAAGGAGGACATGGTCAAAACTTCAACACGCTTCAGTGTAATCGATGTCAAGTCGTCCTACACTGCCATCCTAGGATGTAGATGGATCCACAAGATTCAAGCAATTCCATCAACCCTACACCAAGTCCTGCGATTTCCCAGACCACGAGGCATCATGGAACTCAGAAGCAACCAACTCGAAGCTCACAGATGCATTCAGGTCAGCACAACAACCTCAAGCAAGCCGCAGGTCATCGAGGACAAAAACATCCCAAAGAAACAAGATCCTCAAACGTCCAGCCCTCCAACACCTGCAACAGACAAGCTCAAAGGGAAGCAAGCTCAAATTGAACCAGGAGAGAAAGTCAATTTGGGCACAACTGATGACCCAAAATTTGTCTATGTAGGGGCTGATTTAGACCCCAAGCTCAAAGAGCAACTTATCAAATTTCTCTCTCTCTCTCTCAAAAGATGTTTTTGCTTGGTCGTATATCGATATGCCAGGAATCGACCCGCAAGTCGCTTGCCACAAGTTAAATGTTGATCCAACTGTCAAGCCTATCAAACAACGACTTAGGAAACTAGCACTCAAGTTTCAAAAAGCCATCAACGAAGAGATAGAAAAGCTCAAAAATGTTGGATTCATCAAAGAAGTCGAGTACCCGACCTAGCTAGCCAACATTGTAGCTGTTCCAAAGAAGAATGGTCAGGTACGACTCTGCATAGACTTCACCAATGTCAACAAGCACTGCCCAAAAGACAGCTTCTCCCTACCAAGGATCGACATACTGGTAGATCAAACTTGCAGCCATGAGCTTTTGCCATTCATGGACGCATACAGTGGGTACAACCAAATACCACTTGCAGAAGAAGATCGGGAAAAGATGTCCTTCATAACCGAGCAAGGTACGTTCTGCTACAATGTCCTACCATTCGGCTTGAAAAACGCAAGAGCGACCTACCAAAGACTGGTCACCAAAATGTTCAAAGACTTGCTAGGAGACACTATGGAGGTCTACATAGACGACATGGTGGTCAAAAGCGAAAAGGCAGGCGATCACATCTCCCACCTACAAGAAGCCTTTGAACGACTTCGACAAAACAAGATGAAGCTCAACCCAGCCAAATGCGTATTTGGAGTAGCCTCAGGGAAATTTTTAGGTTACCTCGTTTCACAAAGACGCATTGAAGCAAACCCAGAACAGATACGAGCTCTCCTTGAAATGCCAGAACCAACGACAAAGCAACAAATCCACAAGTTATCTGGCATGGTTTTAGCCCTCAACAGATTCATCTCAAGAGCATTTGACAAATGCAGACCATTCCTGCAAATACTCAAAAAGGGAGCAACATTCACTTGGACAGACGAGTGCCACAAAGCCTTCACCGACCTGAAAGCTTATTTATCAACTCCATCCGTCCTGTCCAAACCAGAAGAAGGAGAAACACTAGGGTTGTACCTTGCAACTATCGACTTCGCAATCAGCTCAGTTCTTTTTCGCGAGCATGATGGAGTCGAAAAGCCGGTCTACTTCACCAGCAAGACGTTGGCAGATGCATAAAAGCACTACTCTCTGTTGGAGAAAACAATGCTTTCTTTACTCTACTCAGCTCGGAAGTTCCGACCTTACTTCCAATCTCACATCAGCAAGGTCATCACTGATGTACCCATCAAACAGATATTGAGGTCTAACAACAAAACAGCCCGCATGGCCAAATGGGCTGAAGAACTCGGAGAACATCACATCAAGTTCATTCCCAGAACGTCTTGCAAAGTCCAGGTCGTGGCTGATTTCTTGGCAGATTTCCCCGTCGAAGACATCAACTGGGAACCTGAGCCCATCACTTCACTCCATCAACCAGCCACCCCAGACACATGGCACTTCCACGTAGATGGCGCATGTAATAACAGTGGTAGTGGACTGGGGGCTGTGTTAACGTCACCAGAAGGAGCTTAACTACAAAAATCAATCAAAATTGATTTCGCAACGTCCCATAACGAAGCGGAATACGAAGCATTAATCACAGGCCTCCGCATGGCACATCAACTACAAGTCCCAAAGCTTAAAGCTTACAGCGACTCCCAGCTAATCATCAAGCAGATCACCAAAGAATATGTCACGAATGGAGCAAACCTGGCAAAGTATGCTCAAGTCGTCTATGACATCATCAGCTAGTTCAAAGCATTCTCCTTAGAACATATTCCTCGAGAGGACAACAAACATGCAAATAGCTTGGCTTTCCTAGCATCTAAAACACTAGAGGCATGTCCGACCACAGTCTACATTGACATTCTGGAACGACCTGCTTACCAGAAATAGAGTATTAACAACCTCATAGATTTCCAGCCCTCATCCGAGAAAGAGATCAGTCAATCATGGATGGGCCCATTCCTCAAGTTCATCTTACATAGGGAGATCCCATCAGAACCCAAGAATGCTCGAGCAATAAAATTTCGAGCCCCAAGATACACAGTGATCAACGAGAGACTGTTCCGCAAATCAGCAGAAGGACCCCTCCTAAGGTGCATAACTCTAAGGGAGGGACAACTCATTTTCGATGAAATCTACAAAGGTGAATGCGGTAACCACGCAGGAGCAAGATCCCTGGCACATAAAGCAATAGCCCAGGGGTATTATTGGCCAGGCATGCATATTGAGGCAAAAAGGTACGTTCTTAAATGCCTCCAATGTCAAACTTTTGTCTACAATCATCTAAGTCCAGCAAAGGAATTGATCAACATAGCCAGCCCATGGCCTTTCCACATGTGGAGGCTAGACATCATGGGACCATTCATCCCACAAAAGAATCAGGACTCAGATACGTCCTAGCAGCCACAAATTACTTCACCAAGTGGGTTGAAGCAATCTCACTAGTCCAAGTCAAGGAAGTCAACGTAATAAACTTCATCTGGACCAATATCATCACTAGATTTGGTCTACCAAGCACCCTTGTCATGGACAACGGAACCCAATTTGCTGGCACACAAGTCAAGGCTTTTCTACAAAAATGGTGCATCACTCAAGCATTTTCTACACCTAGATACGCACAAAGCAATAGACAAGCGGAGGCCACCAACAAGGAAATCAAAGAAAACCTCCAAAAGAAGTTGGAAAGCAAGAAAAGCCAATGGCCAGAGCAGCTCGAGAACATTCTATGTGCATACAAAACAACACCCGGAGCCAGTACAAATGAGTCTCCTTTCGCACTTTGCTTCTGAATGGAAGTGGTGATACCATCAGAACTCACACTCACAACCACACGTTCTGACATAGTCGAGTCAGGAGACAATGACAGCATTTTGGCAAAAGAAGTTGATCTCCTAGAGGAAAGAAGATAAATAGCTACAACATCCCTAGCTCGGTACCACCAAACAATCCAACGATCTTACAACAAGAAGGTCATCCCAAGATCTTTTCAAGCTGGAGACCTAGTCCTCAAAAAGACACTAGCTCCAGCCAAACTCAACCTAACATAGGAAGGCCCCTACATTGTTGACAAAGTTATTGGGAATGGCGCATACTGGATCAAAACTCAGCTCGGTGATAGGCTTCCCCGACCTTGGAATACAGCTCTCCTAAAGTGATTTTATCAATAAGTTTTTCTTTTCCTCTTTCCAAAATACATAAGTCGATATGAACAAATTTTCAACAATAGTTCAAGTACTTATGTTATTTTTGCATTACTCAAGTACAATGCATCTCGTACTATGCAGCCCGACCTAAGACATCATAATGTCAGGTCGTACACCAAAGGCGGAATCCAGAAAGACTCAACAATAACAACAGCCACGCAGTGGTTAATTTTCAATCAATTCAAACCAAGGTCCCCCAAAAGGACCCTAAACCAACTTAACACCAACGCCAGGGTTAAGTATGGTTCAACTGTAGTTGCCAATCAAAGGCCAATTATTAGCCAAATTCAATCAAAGGGACCCCCAAAAGGACCCCAAGTCAACTTACGACCTCACAAAAGGTTTAAGATAGACTAAAATATAATGGCCACTCAAAGGCTAATTATATCAATCAGAAGTTCTCCCAAAAGGAACGAATCAGGGCGTACACCTGGGGACAAGACGAAGCCTAGGTGCCAACTACGCAAATACATTAGGTCGTACTCAAACGCTCTACGACCTGTTACAAAAAAAAGACGACACTATACCATAATAGGCTATTACTAACAGGCAAAAACCGTTACAAAAAATATTTGTAACGCTTTTTATCCGTAACAGTTTGGGCGTGGGTAATCTGTTACAAATATTTGTAACGATTTAAAAGTGTTATGAAGCATTATTTTTGCTAATAGTTTTTTCCGTAATTGAAAATATTTGCTAACAGTTTTCTTTGCTCAATTGTATTACTATTTAGTAACGGTTTTATAACGTTAGTAACGCTTTTTTTGTGTTACTCTTTTCTAACATGAGTAACGGTTTTATAAAAGTAGTAACGCTTTTTTATGTTACACTTTTCTAACGTCAGTAACGGTTTTATAAAGTTAGTAACGCTTTTTTGTGTTACTGATTTATAAAATTTGTAACGGTTAATTTTCTTTTGGTAACGGTTTTGCTGCTTCGTAAGTATTACTCATTGCAAAGCTTAGTTACAGTTTTCCACCGTTACAAAACTATTTAATATGTAAAAAAAATAATTTCTCCCAAAACCACCCTTTTTGGGAGACTATGAACCTGCATAAAGATGCCCCCACTTATTGGGTATTCTACAATCGTCCATAACATAAACAAGAAATTAACCTCACAAGTACATCCAATCACATAATCTTTTATTAAAATAACATCACCAAAACATCTTTCATAAATAGGACTTGCCACGAATGAAATACACACTATTTTCCAAATCAATGGGACTTGTCCTTAAACTCAAACTCTCACGTCATTTGTATAGAACTAGCACATTCAGTAGTTGCAAGCATCAGGGGATGATTTTGGGATGGTATCATCAGAAAAGTCCCTTTCATCCTATACACCAATAGAAATATATAAAAAGGAGTCAGGCAGTAGAAATCAAATATGTATAGATATATACTTATATCCTATTCTTAAGTAGTAGCTCCTTATACTCAAACTACAGCATTCTAAAAAGAGAATATGGTAGCATACTAGTAGCAATAGAAGCATAGTATAGACACGAAAGTTTATGTAACGCCCCAAAACCCTATAACCTTGTCAGACACCTTGACGAAAGACATAAAAATTTCGGCAGTCTCCTCTGTATTTTCAACATTTCATATACATAAATCTTGTCATAACCTGAAAATCAAATAATATATTGATTCGTAGAACTAGCTACTTAACCATCTCGACCAATGCCAATTAAGTCAAATAACCAATCCTCGAATCAAAAGGACACTATAAATTATATACCAAAATTAAAATGAAGACAACATATACATCACTTCCACTTATATCAGTGTTATACACCTCTATTAGTTCCAACCCGAGATACTACACTTCGAATATATATACACCATACATTCACACTACTTATATGTAATAACCCATCTTCCAAAACAAAACTCATGAATAGGCTGCATTAAGGAATTTAGACAACTTTTAGAACAAAATAGACTACAAATTGAGGGTTTACCGTATTAAAACACCCACACAAAAAAATGAAAAAGTTTTGTTAATTAAGTTAGAATGTACCTGGAGATCCTCAACACTTCCAGCATGCCTAACAAAAGGAGTAGATTCTACTTTCCATGTTCCACTAGACAATGGCTCCCACAAATGAATAGCCTTTTTGCAATCCCCTTAAGACATGAAAAAATAAGAAAGAAAATAGTAGCAGTGTTAGTTTTGAGTAGATTGTTTTGCGGCATCGTAATTCAAATACATTAGTATACTACATTGCAATGGGAGCATAAGCGGAGTGGGAAAGATTTTTTTTTCTTTTTGTGTGTGTGTGTTGGGTCAAGAATATGAAATGTGCATCTTACTTAGGTTTCAACGATTTTTATGCTTTTATACATAGCTTGACTGGATGGCCATTCCTTTCCCAACCTTTTTTTCATTCATTTGCCTTGGCATCTCCTAGCTCAGTTAAAGTAACATATTCATACCTAACGATTTTCCACATGCCACCAGTTTCATTGTCACGGTACATTTGTGGAGAATTTAAAAGAAAAAACCTATCTTAATAATGCCCAACAAACCATATTAAGTCAATGGAACACTTAGCATTTTGAAAGAAAAATGATACTGTGACAACATGGACAGGGACAAGGAGAAAAAGAATAAAAAATGAAAGGATTGTATTTTTGCAATTAAAGATGAATGTAATTGAGTTGATGACGAATTGGAAGAGAAGTAGGCTATAATAAATGTAGGGTAAGGTGAACACCACTATCTGATGAAGTTGGAGTACCTCAGATAAATGAAGATATGCATCCATACTAAGTGTTAGATCAAGGAGCAAAAGATATCTATAGTTTCTGAGATCATTAAAGTTTATATGTGAAATTGTTCTATACATTGGGCTGGAAAGGAATAGGGCACTTTAAGAACACCTCTCAAAGATTGGAAATTGACAAATGGTTAAGGATAGACTCCTTAATGATATGAAACACTAACTGCACAGTCAAATCAAAGAGACACAAGACTTAGTGGAAGCTAGAAGGATCAATAACAGACTAAGCCTTCTTAATTACTAGTTTAGTACTTACAAAAATAATGCAATCCAATGCAAATGGGCCAAACCTCCAAACTGCACAATACCTTTAACTGAAATGGGGCATTGTCTGACACAAGGCGTAACATAGGTGGACTGGTAAGGATATCATAGGGTAATGCAATCTTTGCGTTTACTAGTGCAAGAATTTAGATCTTTATTTGTGCAAGATAATAAAACTTAAACTCACACTTTCATAAAGTTATGGATATTTAGTAATATACACTTTCATAAAGTCATGGTATCTTCCTTCTTCACTGCCTGAAAAACAACAATCACTCCATATTACACCAAAGAAAAGAATTACACTTTTAATAGAAACTTCATTGATGCTTTATCAAAATAGAACTAAAGTTGGATTGACATATAAACTTGTAGTGCAATATAGAGTTAAGTTCTAATCAATTCTATAAAAAAAATGGTGATAGCTACTCAACTGTCATTGTCGATCGAAAGAAAGGCTTTCATATATAAAACACTTTGTAAGTGCAACATCTGACTTATCTACCTAACCTATCCTTAGTGCTTAAAAACCTTATGTTCCAACGAGTATCATAATAGCCAATGAGAATTAACTACTCACCTTCACCAGTCCATCAAAGTTAATAGGAAGCAACTCTGACATAGACTTCTAGTCTCAATTTGGAGTTAGAACAACAAGACCATCAGTGACAAGCGATATAGCATCCTCAGTGACATTCACAACTTGCAATTCAGGTCCCACTGTATCCAACATGACCTGATAGCAAAACGAAAATCAGTATCTCACTCCCCTAATCATACATAAACTATAGTTTCACAAGGGTTTACCGGGCAGAGCTTCTTAATACTCTTAATTAACAGCTAGCTTCAAATTTGCCAAAGTCTGTTGATGATACTCAGGGTCTCCAAGAGAAATCAAAACGTGCAACTACAACAATATGAAATAAATAAACCAGTCAAGTTCCAATCTTTAATACATCAAACCAACAACATTCCTATTAATAATATAATCATACTAGACATCCCAGCTTTAAGACAACCAGAAATCACTTCCACATATCTCGATTTTGGTCCAAGTGTCCAAACAATTTTTGTAATTGCAGGGAAAAAATTCTGCACAACCAATATTTTGTATACAAACATGAATCAATAAACAATATAAGCACTTTAAAAAAAGATGATATTTATTTTACGGGTTTAGAAGATTCGAGAAGATGCATCTTTCAAAGCTTTGATCAAACAGACAAAAAAGGGTTTAGTTGGTTTTATGAGAGAGAGAGACTGAAAGGGAAATTTTGATAATGAGAAAAGTTCCACACACCGTCCTCATAATACAACCATCACCTTCACTATCACTATCTTAATAACATCTCTACCGCATGCTCTAGAAATTAACCCCTCCTTTTCAAAAGTATTGAGGTACTAAATGAATTTAAAGTGCAAACCCAATTGATAGACTCCCACATACCAGTTTAAATTCTATACCACAAAGACCTAACTAAAAAATTAAAATTGGAAAATCGAAAATTTTGATTGTAAACACTAATTCACTCTCTGGCGCATCCTCTCAAACCCTAAGTATGAAAAAAGGAGAGCATTTAAATAAAAGGAAGAGGATAAGATCATACCTAGAACCCGCGATTTCTCCATCCCATAACCAAATGAAGAAGAAAAGAGAGAAGGCCAAAAATGAGAAAGAACCTTCTATCAAAGATGAAGAGATGATGGTTTGCGCTCCCTTCTTCACCCAAGCTCTCCCTTGCATAGATGCTGCTACCCTCTCTGAAACTGACGAGAGTTCGAGATCGATGAATTTATTGGATCTATGTTGTTTCCTTTCTATTTTTATTTTTGTTTTAATTGTTTCTAACAAAATGTGTGTTATTATACCATGACCAAATAAACAAACAATAATTTTATATATTTAGAAACAGAAAAGGATGATTCCTTACGCTTATCTACCATTAGCAAGCAACTAACGATTATAAAAACATTAGCAAGCGGAAATTGTGTGCGTTAGTAAATCACCCAAATGGTGTAGTGTATGAATCTTAAAAATTATACCTTCTAGCAAGAAACAAAGCCCTCGAGGCCTTGAAGCTGTTAGTTACTGGAATAGGATAGGAGTGGAAGAGAGATGAATGATAATAAATAGAACAAAACAAGATCAGTAAAAAAAAACCAAAAAATTGAAACAACTAGAAATGAAATAATACCCAAGTCTCATAACTAAGATCGAAATCAATTCCTTCAAAACAGTAAATCAAGAAAGAGATAGACTAATGGCCTGGAACCTAGATTCGTTCGCAAATTTTTTGTGGAAAACCCACGCCTTTTTTAATTTGTGCTCGAAATTTGAAGTGAAAAAATTGATTATCCAGTAACCCCACCTAAATTCATTATAACTTTTTCTAAAACAATGAAACCCCCTCAAGAAATTTTTCAGACAAGTTTTGTTCTTTTCGACCTAGAAAATGAAGTGAGAATAGTTACCTAGCGGCGGTGGCGGCTGCGGCTAATGCTACTTTGGACAAACAATCAGGGGAAGATAGAGAGAAGAAGAAATTGATCGAGACACACACCTGATTTGCAATTCTAAAACCCTCTTGGGAGGAGATGAGAAACGATAGAGAGGGTTTGTTTATGTTGTTTTCTTTCTTTTTTTTATTAAGTTTTTTATGTTTGGAGAGAGAGTGATATGTTTTCGTTTCCCTCTTTCCCAAAATTTCGTATTACCAACGGTTTCTAATTATAACTTACGGTTTAAAAAGCGTCATAAATTATTTCATAGTATTCTTGGAATTAACGTAACACTTAATCAAGTACTTAACGCCACAAAAACGTTACTAACCCTGCAACGCTACAAAAGCGTTACTAACTGAATTTTTTGTGTGTTACAAATTTCCTGTTTTGGTGTAGTGCGACCTAGCAAAGTCAAGCATTTCATCAAGACTAGTACTATGCAGCACAGGTCGTCAAACAACAAATCAGTAGCAACAAAAGCAATCACATGCATACTTCAAGCCAACTTCAACAAGTAAGTAATTTAAATATTTATACTTTAATACAAAATCGGTTAGATACCCCCCAGGTTATCCTGGGAAAACGACCTCAGTATCTCCATCAAAAATAATATTGTATCAGTATCAAGAACAAAGAACTGTTTAAATATTGTTCAACAACCTCCCAACCTAAGAGCAAACACAAGACATTCAAAGTCAATTCACGCAAGGAGTATTCTCCACATTCGAAGGGTCTAGATCACCACCCTCTACAGCACCAGAACCAGTAGCCTGATTAACAACAACTTTAGAAACAACAAGAGGAACAGAAGGAACAGCTGGAGCAACCAGTGGCACATTGACTTGGTCAGATGGCAGATCAGATGGGCTACTAGCATCTACACCAGCATCTGCAGCAGACACTATTGCAGCCCCACTTTCCATAGACATCTTAAGGCGATCATACTTATCCAATACCTCAATATAATCATCCATCAGCACGTAAACGTCGCCACTCTCCACCAAGTCCACCAAGCCGTTATATGTAGTCTCAGCTCGTTCAGCAACGAAATGCAACCTCTTGCACTCAGCGACCTATTGTCGAACCTCCAGCTTTGCAGAGTCTAGAGCGGGTTGCAATAGAGCCACTTTACCACCCAACTGTTGCACTTGATCCCTCATCCCTGCAACCTCAGTTCTCTCCACTTGCTATTCAGCCACTAGCCTGCTATAAGTTTGCTTGCTGACATCCAGCTCCTTTTTGTAATGATCGGAGATAGACGCCATATCCTTCAGCTTCCTATACATTGCCAGAATCTAACAAACAAGATAACAAATATAGATATTAGAGTGGATCAAAATCAACAAGGCCCAAAAGAAGCAAGCTCAAAATGGAAGAATACTCACATAGCACAACAATCGTTCCATCTCCACCAAATTCACTTCCAGACCCTTATTATCCAGCTTGCGCCTATCCCCGTCAAGCACAATACTCTCCAACAATGCCCCACCAACCAACTTGGACTTGAAGCTACAATCACCATTCTCAACAAACTTCTTCAGCCCACTATAGGGGTCCTCATACATAACCATCCTATCAAGGACAGCACTGTCACTCTTTTTACTTGGGTCCGTACTTCCTGCCCCATTGCCCTGCTCAGCAATAGGCTCAGCCTCATCAACTTTCTTCTTTCCACGGGCCTCAGCCACCCCATCATCAGCAGCCAAATCAATCAGGTTCATCTTCTTCAGATGAACCCGACCTGAAGGTGTATGACCCTCACCAGTACTAGGTCGTTCCTCAGACTCAATTTGGGCCCTCTTAGCCCCCTCCGACTCAACCACTTTGGAACGCCTCTTCATATTAGGCTTCCGGAATGAAGTGGGAGCATCACCCTCCCCACTAGCACTTCCAGTACTTGCATCTCCAGAAGAGAAGCAAGTGGACACAGAACGATTTGCATCACCAGAAGAGAAGCGGTTGGACGTAGAATGTACCACATCCCCCAGCTCAGAACGTTAGGACGCCGAGTGATTTGCAACACCCAACTCGAACGTTGTAACGACAAGCGATTTGTGTCACCCAACTCAGAGCGTCTGGATTGCATCACTCTTCTAGCCATCCTCACTGCCCCAGAACGGTGTTCAGCAGATCCTCCAGCCGACCTAGCGGCCCCAGAATGGCTATCACCAGCACCTCTAGCCCTTTTCCCTCCAGAAACAGGTGCTTTCTTTTGGCTCTCCCTCTCCATGGTAGATTCCGAGCTAGAATCAGAGATAACAACCGCAGATTTTCGAGCCCTCGCCTTTTGCTCAAGCCTCTTACGGTTGATCTTCTCTCTTCCGCGTCTCTTAAAATAATGCGCAACCTCCCCCAACAATGCCTGTTTCTCCTCCAAACTCAAACAAGCGAACCTTTCAATAACATCGGCCTTAGTACGAAAACGAATAATGATCTCTGCAAAAACAAACGAAATAAATTAGAATGTCCAAATTATGATATACCATACACACATTACGACCTAAAACCAACGACCTACCAGGCAACTTTATAGCCCAATTTTCAATCTTCAAACCAGGAGGACAATATCTACCCGTAGCTAACAACGGCCTACGACTCCAGTCCTCCTTACCCACCCCCATGATAATAGGAGACTTCCCCTTATAGACATGAAAATTAAAATTCATAACACCCGACCTCCTCACAACAAAGTGCTCCATCACATCTGATAAACAGATGTTATAGCCCCTGTCATTCAACAAGTCCAACACATGGAGAATCCTCCAGCTGTTCCCCACGAACTGACAAGGGGCTTTCCCCAAAAAGTTCAACACCTCCATAGTAAGACGGGAAAAAGGCAACCTCATCCTAGCCTTCAACTGTCCATAGCAAACAACTACTCCTCCACCCCAAGGAACGTAGTCACTATGAAACAAATTCCTCTCTCCCCTCAGGTCAAACTCCACCCAGCCAAACTCCTCCCTCAAAGCTGCATAGCAATCCTCCGACTTAGGCTTCCTCACATCCACCGCCTCCAACGATGAAGACGATGAAGCCTCATCACCACTACGAACCCTCTTCTCAACTTCTTCATCACTTACCGTTCTCTCTCTCTATTTACCAACTTCAACCTCACCACTCAAACTATCACTAGTCATAGACATTGCACAATCAAAGAAAGAAGGAAAGCTCAAATTTTTAAGTTGAAAACACGAACCTAATGGTAAGGGATGAGAAGTTTTTCTTTGTTTTCTTTCCTTTTCTTTCGCTCTGGATTTTTCCTTTTTTCTCCCTTTAGTTGAAAAGTGAACAAACAAAAAGCTTTTACAAGTCAAAAACCTCTCAACTGCCCAAACACCTCAAGACAATCAAAACGTTTCGTGTTCCCAAAACCTAAATCATTACTCGCCCACAAATCGATGTAACTCCGGGCCCACGAATCCAGCTTAACAACAATTCCCGCACATTCCCCGAAACATAAATTCAAAACAAAATAGCTGTCAGACACGTGTTTTCAAACTTTACTTTTTAACCGTTCTTCTTCCACGCAACAGCTGTCCAATGAATGAATAAAAAATAAAGGGGGCTGTGTAAGTACCCTCCGTTCTACACAACAAAACACGTGTCCACACAACAGGACATTCTACTTCAACTCATCCCACAACATCATATCGTACTAACGACCCAACACCTAGGTCGTCGTCAGCATCAGTTACAGCCATTTAGGGAAGGATATCAACTAGCGTGATCTTGGAGCCCAATCAACGCCACAATCAAGAAGACGTTAACTTTGTAACAACAGAGTAATGGCGAATCATCAAGGTAGCACACAAGGTGGATCTACAACTCATAACGGTCCAAGGACACATCTATAAATAGAGAGAGATGAACTACGTAAGGCTTGATTCAAGTTTAGCCCGAGAAACTTGATACGTAGGCAACTCTTATCCCAAGAAGAGTGCAGCCATTTCCAACTCTCCAGATCATCAGGTCGTTGTCCAGTAAACACAACATCTACAACAATCACTGTTCATACTATATATATATATATCCCACAGGTCGTTTCGGTTGGGCCGAGCCATTTATTATTTCACGCTAGGGGGTATACTTAACTTTTCATCTACCCAAGCCATTTTTAATTTCGCGTCAAGAGTATACTTGACCTTTCATCTACCTGGTCCTTGTGAGTGATTTAAAAAAATAATGGTTCTGAAAGTTACTTTTTCCCTCGATCTGTCTTGGAGAGTCACTCCCTGTTGAAAGAGAGCAGCAGCCGAAGCTTTAAATATTAAATATTTTTTTTCCATTTTTAGATTATTTTGTTTCCTCAAAATAGGTTCTTTTTCATAAGTGAATCAATAAAGCCCAATAAGGTCCAAGGGCATAATGACTCCAAAGTCCAAACTAAAGAGTTGCACAAAGAGTTAAAGACGAGCCCGAATTTGTTCACCAACACTTTTGCTGGTAGAATCTACCAACGCTCCTAGTGCACCACGTGTAAGAGAAACAACTGTTAATTAAACTCTCATTTTTATTTTTATTTTTAGAGAAATTAGTGAAAAAGATATATACCAATATATGGAAATAACTAAATTCCGAGAATAACAATTTTGAAGAAATTTTCTTAATCTTTTTGTTTTTTTTTTTTTTTTTTTTTTTTTTTGCAAATATATATTTATTGATATGAAAAATAAATCAAACAAACAAATTAGAGGTCAAGCGCACTATAAATTGTGCCGCTATCCCCTTCTGAATGGCAAAACCAATCCTCCTAAACATATATTCGTGAGAACCAGCTGTCATCACATTGTTGTTTAACACTTTCTGCATCCTCCTAAGCAACTCAACCGCATCTGGAGCTAAAAAACCAAATATATCAAATGCAAATGAGACGAAGCAGTGTTGGTTAGCCATGCATGCTCTTTCATGTTTCTCCACTTTCGTTGCAGCTGCACTACTAGCTGCTTGCCCTACTCCAAAAACTTTATTACCAAAACCAACAAAAGGGAATGCCCCTGTGACATCCACACATACATGCTTTCCATCAGACCAGCTATATATCAAGATATCTGCAGGGCGAAGCATCGATCTACCTTCTCTAGGATCAGTGAGAAAATTGACAGGAGCCTCTTTCTTCACTTGTATACCAGCACGTCAGACCGCATCATACAAAATATCACATACATGGTCATGTCTGTATTTAAACCCTGGAAAGTGTTTTCATTGTGCAGCATGTTTGTTTTTTTTTCGGTAAGAAGTTTTCTCAATCTAAATGCAAAATGAATGTGATTCTATTAAGGTTAAAAAACATATGAGCCACCAAAAGGTGTACAAGGGACGCCTGAATATGGCTTGAACTTAGAATTTCAACAAGTACGTTCTACTTCTTAAGATTCAAGAACTAAGGGGTATTTGGTAGAATTGGTGCTTAGAGCCTCAGAGGATATAATATATATATGTAGTGACTTGTGGTCAGGATTTGGTTGGAGAACTATTGAGTACTTTCTTTAGATTTAGACTTGCTTACTTGCTTTAGCAAACTAAAGTTGTATTATATATATATATATATATATATATATATATATATATATATATATATATATATATATATATATATATATATGTAATCAATTTGTTCGTCATATACCAATTATATATTACTAGCAAGATGCATGTGCTATGCACGTGGTTGACAAACACATTTAGTACGGAATATATATATAGGCCTTCTCTTAGACGGATTATCCGTTAGCGGACATTTTGAAAGTCAAAGCTCCTCACGTGTTTTCTCTCTCATCCCCCTTTGCTCTCTAATATTAAATAAATATTAATACAGAACTTAATAACTCCCCTCATGTATTTTTTTTTCTCTCTCTTCTCTCTCTCTCCTCACACTTTCATCTTATGAGTTCCTCAAATTCTTCTCTTGCCTCTTAAATTAGCTGAACAACAACACCTGAACGAAATTTCTTTAAGAAGAATTGAAACAGGAGGAGGGTAATAATGTTCAACTTCATTTTAGCTAGTTACTAATTTTCTTTTCTAATGGTGTACGTATCTTTGTTTGAATTATGCTATATTTTTGCAGTAATTTGGTATGGGTTTTGCTTCATTTTAATTTGTTTTCTCATATTTTTTGACTGTTTGAGTCAAGAATTGTTTCATGTTGGTAAAGTATATATATGTTTTTGTTGTTACCCAATCTCCCTTATATTGCTTAGAAAATCATTAAATTCTATCGTTGGTTTTTTTTTTAATATTGTATTTATACTGCTTATTTGATATATAATACATTTCAGGTTATTTTCAAATGGAAGACGAGAAATTAGAAGTAGAGAGTGGGATTGAAAGAGAAGAGCATACTGAGCTTAACAATCTTCAATTATCAAGCAACACCAAGCCTAAAAAGGGTCAAGAATTTGAGTCACTACATGATGTCAGAAACTTTTATAATGCATATGTGAAACAAACTATGTTTTGCATCCGCAGTTGGTCCAACAACACTGTACGACACTATAGAAGTTCAATACAACACTATAACTCTATAGTATAATCCAAAATTATACTACCAAGATTATACTATGATTTTCTAATACGACATTATATAACACTATTACAACATTTTAGTGGTGCTTTTGTATTAGTATTTTAAAATTTTAAGGTACTGTGTAGTGTGTAGTATATATCGCTAGCCTCGATTGAAGTCCATACTCGCCAATATTTTTTTGTACAGATCCATCCGTCTCATATGAAAAATCATTAAAGACAAACAAGTCCATTTCCAAGCATCAACTTAGATTTGAGACCCCTTAATCAAATAGGGTGAATAACAATCGGTACACCATAAGTTAGCTCAAACTAGTACTCTTGTACACCTCACTCGATGATTCTTGAATAAATACTTATTAATGGTTTGTATATCGTCTATAAAATGTCATATTCTAGGTTTTGGATGTGTATGAGAATGTTGCATCTACAAGCAAGACACTATAGAAGTTCAATACAACACTATAACTCTATAAGGGTATTCCAATAACACGTACTATACGACACTATAGAAGTTCAATATGACACTATAACTCTATAAGGGTATTCCACCAACACTGTACGACACTATAGAAGTTCAATACGACACTATAACTCTATAAGGGTATTCCAACAACACTGTACGACATTATATAAGTTCAATACGACACTATATCTCTATAGTATAATCCAAGATTATACTACTAAGATTATACTGTGATTTTCTAATACGACATTATATAACATTATTACGACATTTTAGTGGTGCTTTTGTATTACTATTTTAAACCTTTAAGGTACTGTGTAGTGTGTATATATAGCTAGTCTCGATTAAAGTCCATACTCGCCAATATGTTTTTGTACATACCTATCCGTCTCATATGAAAAATCATGAAAGACAAACAAGTCCATTTCCAAGCATCAACTTAGATTTGAGACCCCTTAATCAAATAGGGTGCATAACAATCGGTACACCATAAGTTAGCTCAAACTAGTCCTCTTGAAACTAAATTAATATAGGCATTAAGAATGTCTGCAAAATCTACGAAATGAAAACATATATGTTCATCATATGCTCGACTTTAGTTGCTAAAGGGGATTTTATTATATAGTAAATAACCAAATAAATATCCGAACCGCTGCCCTTGCACACTTAATTCAATTTAAACGTAATTATTCATATATCCAAGATTATAATATGAGTTTTTAATACGACATTATACAACACTATTACGACATTTTACATGCATGGTGTTCTTGTATTGCTCTTTTTAAAGCTTCAAGGCACTACATGTGAAAAATCGAGAAAGACAATCAAATCCACTTCCAAGCATCAACGTGACTTAGAACCCCTTAATCAAATAGGGCACAAAACAACCGGTACACCATAGGTTGGCCCAAACCAGTCTTCTCATATGCCTCCCCCCTTGAAACTAAATCATTATAAGCATTAAGAATGTTTACAAAACCTACAAAATGACGGGCAGAATCGTTGTATGCTCGATTTTAATTGCTAAAGGGAATTTTATTAGTAAATAACCATACAAAAATAAGACCCGCTTAATTCAATTTAAACGTAATTATTTATCTGGTTAAGATTATATTAGAATTTTCTAATACGACATTATATAACACTATTACGACAATTTACTGGTGTTGTTGTATTGATATTTTTAAAGCTTCAAAGCCCTGCGTAGTGTGTGTTAGAAATGTCTTAACAACTAAAAGCAATGAAGACCAATGTAAAATCACTATGCTCTTCATTAGAATTTGAAACCTTTAATACATTCTATAATCAATCTTCATTAACGTTGGAGGAATTGTTTTCTTACAAATATGAGGACAGAGAAAATAAAAATATAGTTAAGTAATTGATATGTTGGTGGGCCCAAGTTTTTTTTATACTTAGTAACAAAAAGATAATAAATGTGAGGAGAGAGAGAGAGAAACACGTGAGAGGGATTTATTAAACTTTTAGAAATCTTATTTTGTGGGACCCAACATATATTAATTTTATATTATAGATAATTGATTATGTGAGAGAGAAACACGCGCGTGAGGAACTTTGACTTTCAACATGTCCACTAACGGATTGTCCGTTTAAGAGAATTCATGTATATATATATATATATGGTTAGTAAAGTATGTGAATTTGGGTGATGTAAGTATTGGTTACTGTAACATGCATGCATAGGTACTTCTTTAAAGTTTGTTTGACGAACATTACATATATAACACATTCAAAAGCATAGTGCATCATGGAATTGATGGGGGGGTTGAAGAAAATGATTGGTATCATAAACTTTGACAAGCCTTTTGATATTGATAGGTGAGTTTCTGATGCCTTATAAGGAATTGAAAAAGCAGAGGGAGACTAAACTTATTGGTTTGAAGCGTAGAGTGACAAAAAGAGCCCAATGCTTCAATTGTTAATGTAGCAGGAATCCTTATTTGTTGCTTCCATCACCACACTTTTAGGGGGCCAGGTGAGGGCAATACAATGAAGCACTACTATAATGTATAAACCAGGAAGAACCTCCAGTTATGAGTACTACACTCAGCATCAAAAGTTTTAAAAAAAAATGAATTTTATACTAACATATTTGAGTCTGGAAATGGGTCCCTTCTCCATAATTCTATACTAACATGCTTCTAAGCTAGACTGTTTAGTTTGCATCCTCTAAGATGACGATGTGCAATCTAACACTGGACAATCTATATACAAACTAATTGGTGATTGAAATCAGAAACTAAACACAATCAAACACAATTTGAAAAGGATTGAAAAATGGTGAATGAATATAATAGGTTGTTCGTAACAGTCAATTCAAGACAATTAGAAAACAATAAGAAGAAGAGGCAATACCTGCCAGCGCGGTCATCACATGAATTAAGATGATAAATTGCCTATAGAGTAGATAGATAATATAACACCCCGTTAATTTTCTTTATTTTTCCTTATTATTAGGATTTAAAAAGTAATAATAATATTAAAAAGAAAAGAAAATGATAAAGATAAAATAAGATAAGATAAAAAGGTGGGAGAGTTAGAAAGGTTTGGTTATAACCGAACTCTCCATCTTTGTTAGTTTTTTTGGGGTTTTTGAAATAGAAGAGAAAAACAGATAGACGGGCTCTGAGAGAGAGAGAGAGAGAGAGAGAGAGAGAGAGAGAGAGAGAGAGAGAGAGAGAGAGAGAGAGAGAGAGAGAGAGAGAGAGAGAGAGAGAGAGAGAGAGAGAGAGAGAGAGAGAGAGAGAGAGAGAGAGAGAGAGAGAGAGAGAAGAGAACCTTCATATAATGACTTTCGGTTTTCGGTTTGGTTTTTCGCCCGATAAATTCGCAAGTGAGTAGTCTAAATTTTAATTTGTTCTAAATCAATTTTAATGGATTGTTAACTGATTTCTACTAATTAAGCCATTGAATTGTTTTACTTTAAATTATGGGATTTAAATCTATTAAAGTGCTCAAAGACTTAAATCGCATATCGACACATACGCGTTCTTTTGGTTATCTATGTATTGATTGGTAATTGTATATGGAATTCATTAAATTGTTGGTCAACTGTTTGAAGTGAGCAATTGTTATATGTTAAAGATTGGTTTCTCATAAAAAGGAGGTCGGTTATATCCATTGATGATTGCCATACCTTGTTTGTTTTTAGTGGCGCAGATATATTGCCATGAGTAGTTGGAGGGCATAACAAGTAATTATTTGATTCTAATGTGACTTTTAGATATGAGAAGGTATAATGGTATTCTCGGCATGTCTTTGTCGGCTTCTGACTTTTTGTGATATGTGAGCTATTCCTGGCTTTATATGGCGGTAGTTTCTTTGCATGACTTTATTGCATTTAAATGTCTTATACATAATAAGAAAAGGTTGGATTTTGATAATGAATAAATGAGTTTAGCTACTGGCGCAAGTTATCTTGTTGATATATATATGTGGATGGGTCGATCTACATGGTACAGTCGGTATTAAACCCTTATTATACCAATTGACTTGCAGTACTTTAGATATTCTCTTTTTGATGTCAGAAAGTATAAGCTTAGCTCTGGTCTGATTTCTAGCTCAATTTTAGTTTAGTTAGAGTTGGAAATAGTTTTATTTTAAAACACGAAAAAGTAAGGTCTGGAAGTCTTCTTTTCAACCCAATCGACCTCGATGCATTCCGAGGTTTGTGGATATAGTTACGGCGTTCGGAAGTTAGCACGTCAGAATTTTCTGACTGCAGAAATCCGGATCTGTGCCTGTTTTCGAACCACGTTTTCATATAGTTAGGTTCGGATTCAAAACCTCGCCAAAACATGAAAGAGTGAGTTTTCTGAGTCTTCTTTCCAACCCAATTGGCCTCGACGCATTCCGAGGTTTGTGGAGATAGATATAAGGTATGAAAGTTTGGTTGACAGAAAATAGTGCGTCAGAAATCAGTTTCTACGCACTGTGTTCAAGTACAGTTTTAAAATAGTTAGGGAGAGTTAGAATTTTTATAAAACATAAAAGAATAAGATTTGGAAGTCTTATTTCTATTCCAATTGGCCTCATCGCATTCGAAGGCCTGTGGAATTAATTATGGCGTTTGAAAGTTTGACTGACAAAAAACAGTGCGTCAGAAATCAGTTTCTTTGCACTGTGTTCAAGCCTAGTTTTGGCACATTTAGAATGAAATTGGGTATTTTTGTAAAACATGAGAAAGTAAGTTCTGTGTGTCAGCTTTACAACACAAAAAGCCTCGATGCGTTTGGATACAGGTGGAAAACGTTGTGTCATTCGGAAGATAGTCCGTCAGAATTCTAGTTTGCTGAAAAATTAGGATTTTTACCGTTTTCAACTTAAGTTTTCTTCTAGATAGGCTGAGGTTGGGACTTCGAGTTCTACATGAAAAAGTATGTATATATACCTTAGTTTCTAAATAATTAAATTACATGTCATTTGAATGAAGGTAGGAAAAACTATAGCATTGACTATGTGGCTGTTAAGAACTACGAAGGCTTGATTCCAATCCTGAAAGATTTGGATACGTAGGCAGCTTTGAACAAAAGTGCAGCCACTATATCTATAATATATATATATTTTTTGTATGATAACTATGTAATTGTGTTAGAAATTACTATTGTTTTGAGACTACATAAATATATATGTGTGAGATAGAAGTTGTATATGAATATAGACTTTAGTATATGTGGATCTGTTTTGGACATTAGTGTGTGTGGACTTAAATTTGGGCTAATGAACTATTTGTTTACGATATTATGTATATGAGTATGGTTATGTAAATTGTATTTGTTTGATTATAAGTCTGTTTATATTCAATGATATTTAAGTGCCTGATTTGCCTTGACGCACGAAAATGACTATCTGCATGTGTGGTCTGTTTTGACATGAGTAAGGCTAGTATAATTATAAGTGATAATAATGTTTTAATGTGTCGCCCACATCTTTAGAACTCTCCATGCCTCAGGATTTGGTAATGAGATATTATGACTTGTGATGTCATGTGATAGATGGGTATTCATTGAATGTGCCATGAATGACTCGGGTATTCATTGAATATGCCATGAATGACCCAATAGTTTGGACTGCCCTAGAGAGGAACTAAGGTATTAAGCCTTGGGGTTGGTCGTATTCCTTGAATGTGCGGGAATGTAGGTTTGGGTATTTCTTGAATGTGGCGGGAATGACTCAGGGCATTTATTGAATGTGCCATGAATGGCCCGTTAGTGTTATGATGGGTATTCCTTGAATGTGGCAGGAATGACTCAAGGTATTCATTGAATGTGCCATGAATGACCTGATATTTTGTTATGCCCAAAAGAGGCTTTGTGATTATATGTATGGAAAGCCCAGAGATGGCTGTGACTCATAAGTTACGAGTTTACAAGATGAAAGTATGTTTCTTGGAAGCGATATCCCGCTTGGGACATATGTCTTGTAGTGGTACTCGGTGTGAGTGAGGCACACGGATATGTGTGATTTGGCAAATGTGTGTAGTGCAAATCGTGGAGTAGGAACGAAAGGTTGGGCTGTGTCTTTGAATAAATGAGTTAACAAGATAATTAATAAACAAAGTAAAAATATTAATTTTACGTGTGATGGAGTTATTGCATATGATGTATATGATTTCTTATGAGAAATGTTTATGTGGTTTGAATGAGTTGATACTCACAATGGATGAATGTACTCTTTGGTTGTGATATTTCCCCGTTCTCATAAGTAGACGAGTGGTTTTTAAGTAAAAGTATATGAATTGTGTGATGTTATGGATGTGAAGTGTGACTGTGAATAATATTAGTAAATGATTGTGATTTCTATGTGACTGCGAAATTACTATAACTTGATATGTTATTACGAAAATATTAATGACTTGTAATAGTCTGGGATCTATGGTTATGCACAAAGAAACTTTATGACGTAATGATGTCATATGAATGACCACCCTTGATATAAGTATTATGATAAGTGGTATTCCCCGAATATGCGGGACGAACCAAGTTATATCAATTAGACTTAAATGTCTTGAATGAGGTTTGGTTATGAATGGAAATTTGACTGGCTGAGATAAATCATTTTATTGTGATGTCTAACTCTGTTTTGCAGGAGGGTAGGATCTATTAATCTTTTCTGCAGGGACGTAAATATCCTACCCTAAGACGATGTGTTGGCTTAAAGGTAAGGTATACCAAACTCATATCTAATTAGGTTATCATATGTGCATTTAATAAATGGAATGTAAGTGGTATTTATGTTGTGAGTTATTTTGAAAAGTGGGAATGACGAGTACTGTTATATTAGATTCATGGAATTTGTATAGTGGGGATGAAATCTTACTTGGGAAGAAACTAAACGCCGTTTTGGAAAACGGAACTATATTGTCTTCCAAGTTGAAATGGTTGGTAATGTTATATTTATTAATTTGAAAGATTGTGATATATATTTTGTTGTTAGTCTACTTATACCAGCAAATTCAATTTGCTGACCCATGTTTGCTTTGTTTTGCAACGTGGGTATGTTCTTGGGAACATAAATGGTGGAGTGCAGTGGATAAGGACACGTGATTTGGAGTTGCTCTTGGAGTCTTCGGTTTAAGATTTTCTGAAGAGTTAGTTAGTTTCTTTATAGTTTAATAATGTGATTTAAGGATTTTTCTTTTCTTTTCTTTTGATTTCAGTTTTTGTATATATCGTGTTTGATAACAGGGTTTTGGGGTTTTGTTTCACCCCGGGTTTTCAGATAATTAATATAATTGTTTTAAATATTGTCTGTGGAAATTTGGGGTGTGACAGATAACAGGACGAATAGGGAAAAAATATTAAACATAACACGTATAATGGCCTGAATTTATAGCCAACTCTCATCACCATGAACATAGAAAAAGGGTGAATATATGTAAACTATTGTTATCAGTTGCAACGCTAAAGGAAATATCATAGCAAACAGGAAATTTAAGATAAAGTATGTGCTCAATTATTTTTTACAAACGCATGCATAAACTTGATAGGCGTTAGAGGACCGAAACACTTCTTTACATTGATGAACAACTCAATTGAATACTAAGCATATCCATAAATTATTTTGATACAAAGCAAGATGTAGAGAAAGTAATTAATTGATGTTTTAGGGAAACTTTAAAAAAAAAAAAAAAAAAAAAAAAAAAAAAAAAAAAAAAAAAAAAAAAAAACGTAAAACAAAAAACAGTTAAACACAGTAAAAAGCTTCATGCTTCGGTCCCCGTCTCGATGTCCATGGAAGGTTCATAATCCGAGTCAACATTATCGTGGTCCATATCATCGCTAATAACTATAACCCCGGGATTGGCAAGTGGGTGCTGCAAATTTTGAACTTGATGTTGTAGTATTAGATTCCAATTGCGAACTTGGACTATTTCGTTCCGAAGTTGAGTTAATTGGTTTCGAAGAGTTTGGGCTTGCATACGTGTTTCAGGAAGTTCACGAAAGTTGAAATCAATTATTTCAACTTTGAACATGTGTTTAAAGTAGTTAACGGCCGCCACTTGTTCTAAATCATCCCTGTATAGTGTGGGCAATCCTAAAAATCTCATTTTTGTAGGTTGCAGTTCAACCCACGCCAACGAAATTTGATCCATACGATGGTAATTGCATTCCTAGGATCCGGGACGCCTCATCAAGTAAGTTCTTGAATGAAATAGGAATGTTATTGTATTCCATAGCCTGTAATGGAATCTCCAAAAAAGGCAAAAGAATTAGTTAGAAGAAGTTTACTAATTACGAAGTGATTAAAAAAACTCAAATATGACAGTGCAAAGCACAATAAAAAAGTATAACATACCTAGCTTGTTTGTCTACTTGGAGATTTAGAGGATGAAGAAGCAAGGAGACTAATTGTTGAGGAAATGTAATAAAATCGATGAGATTTGTAGAAGTGAAACCAACCCAAGATAGAAATAAGCTGAAGAGCCTTATACATTTTTCTGCTATTAATGTTGTTTGGAGAGTTATGATGGGTGAGGAGTTATGGAGAGGGAGTAATCACCTTTACTTCGAAGGCCGGGTTTCCATTTTTAAATTTTTTTGCCCTTTGCATGAATTTAAGTAAAGAGTGTGGGAGACGATCGAAGCATTTGAAAGGTTGGCGTTAGGATACCTTGGGCGCTAATGTTAAGGGATTATTAAAGGCCCAAAATTGGAACCCACGTTTTCAGGAGTAGGAATTTAATAACATTTGCTTTCAAGAAGTAAGGCCAAACTGATAATTTAGACACATATGTTTTCGACCTCTCTTTGGTGATTTGTAATCCGTTTATTTTAAGTCTTGGTCCATACTTCGTACAATTATCTTATGATGGATATGATGCCAATATGAATATATAAAATCAATCGTCTAATATATATATATATATATATATATATATATATATATATATATATAAAAACGGATTACAAATCACCAAAGAGAGGCGACGTACGCCATGCAAATTTTGGTACATAATATTCTCTTTGATGGTGCTTTTATGATCTCGGTTGATTTTTTATTCGTCAATATGAAACACTATGAACAATGTTCATTGGATAGTCATTAACCAAGAGTGAACACCCGACCCATAAGAATATCCAACACCGCACACTTAAAAATTACAAAAAAGAATTATGCAACGAATGTGATAGTTAATTTTGCTAGTTTTAATTGAAATTGTATCTCATTTCAGATCAAAATGTAATGAATGTCAATTGTTTGTAATTTACCATGTAATAGTGATCTATTTAAATAAGAGTACAAAGTAATTGGCATTGTTTGCATAGAGATAAAGAGCAGATGGAGTTAATGGAGTACAAATCTAGAATTAATTTAGTTAAAATGGTTAATTCAATCAACTTTTAATTTGTTGAAGGCGTTACAGGTATGATAAAGAAGAGTGTTGATTAGACCATAGAAATAGTCATATGATTTAATTGCATTACAATCATTCGAAGTCAATATGCTAAATTTCAATATATTCTATGTGCAGTGTTAGTTGTTGCATTTTAGAACTGACCTTTAGTAATGTATCAACTAATATTGCGTATCCACATGAAAGAATCTCCAAGTAACACACTCCAAAAATAAGATATGCTTCGTGCAGTACTATACTGACATATCTTAGAACCTATGCTAAGACTACCCCGATCTCGCTTCCACCTGGATTGCTAGCTCCATCCACGAAGAGTGACTAGACTGAGTTGTCTAGTGGCTTAGTGGACGTGTTGTCCTCCTACGGTTCCCAGTTTAGGTCGTTAACTGGGAAGTCGGTAAAAAAATATCAAATAAGCAACGACCTGTCCTTTTTGAGAAGTTCTCGGTGTGAATTCAATGTGATGTTCACCAAGTTCTTTTGCCCATATGGTTATGTGAGTAGTCTTGCTGGTTTTGAGGAGAAGCTTTTTCAATGGGAGTTCAGTGAGCACTTTTATTGGGTGTGCCTGGAAGTACGGTCTGAATTTTCGTGCTGAGTATAGCAATGCCAGAATGGCTTTTTCGAGGTGGGAGTAGTTTTTCTCAGCTAACAACAGGGTTTTGCTTGTGAAGTAGATCAGCTTCTCTGTGCCTTTTTCTTCTTTGAAGAGAATTGAACTGATAGTGAAGTTAGATACGACTAGGTATAGCCTTAGTGTTTCACCATCTGTTAGTTTTGTTAGGACAGGTGGAGTTGACAGGTAGTCCTTTAGAGTGGAGAATGCTTGGTGGCATTGTTCGCTCCATGAGAATTGTTCACCCTTCTTGAGAATTTGGAGGAAAGGACGATATTTGTATGATGCTCTCGATATGAATTGGTTTAGAGCTACCACCATTCCTGATAGCTTTTGTATTTGTTTCTTTGTTTTAGGGTCGGGCATGTGCAAGAACGCTCAAATTTGATCGGGGTTGGCTTCGATCCCTCGTTGGGAGACCTGATACCCCAAGAACTTCCCAGATGATGCTGCAAAAAGACATTTATCAGGGTTCAACCTCATCTGAGTTCGGCGTAGTCGAGAGAACGCCTGATCGAGGTGAGCTAGATGATCTTCTGCTTTCTTACTTTTGATGACTATGTCATCTATGTATACTTCCATGGTGTCTCCTAACATGTCTTGGAACATATCTGTGACTAACCGTTGGTAGATCACTCCAGCGTTCTTTAGACCAAATAGGAGGACGTTATAACAGTAAATGCCTTGTTCTGTTACGAATAAGGTTTTTTCTTGGTCTTCTTTGGTCAATGGGATTTGGTTGTAGCCACTGATGTAGGCATCCATGAATGACAGGAGTTCGTGGCCGCAGGTTTGGTCGACAAGTCGGTCAATTCTTGGCAATGGGAAACTATCTTTGGGAGTTTCTTGGTTTAAGTTTGTAAAGTCAATGTAGAGGCGAACTGTGCCGTTCTTTTTTGGGACTGCTACAATGTTAGCAATCTAGTTGGAGTATTCCACCTTCCTAATAAAGCCAACTTTTTTTAAATTCTCGATCTCATGAATTAACTGCTTTTTGGAATCTAAGAGATAGTTTTCTAGGTCACTGGTGAACTGGCTTAGCTTTTGGGTTGACATTTAATTTGTGACATGCAATATTAGGATCGATTCCAGGGACATCGATGTACGACCAAGCAAAAATATCTTTATTCAGAGATAAAAAAGCTTACAATTATGCCTTGAGAGTAGGATCAAGGTTAGCTCCTACATAAACAAACATAGGGTTGTCTTCAGTTCCTAGGTTGACTTTCTCCTTGAGTTCGGGCTGAGTAGCTGATCAGCTCTCAAATGTGCATTTTATTACTTGTATAGCATTACAGTCCCTCTTACGCTTAACGAAAAGACAACTCATAGCTTTTACTGCCTTTTTCAGGTTAATTAAGGAGTATTTCAGACCACTTATCATAAAAACTGCATTTTAGCACCAAAAGGAGCATTAACCACGCTTATTATGAAGACCAGTAGCTGCTATGGAAAAATGCTAAAAAAGTCAAAGTCCTCAAATCAAAAGACCAAAGATGGAAGCCCTTATTTCAAATTATGAAGACTTCTCCCTAAACCTACCTTGGTCAAGAAGGCACCAAAAAGCAAAAGCAAAAGTAAAAGCAAAAGTGAAAGGGGTGAGGTGTGAGGTGTGAGGTGTCTAGTTTGTAATGGAGAATGACAAATCTGTAAATGGCAAAAGTAGGGGTATATAAACAAAAAGCAAGGGAGAGAGAACTCATCCATTGTCTTAGGATTCAAACCCTTTGGTTTGTTTATTTTTCTTGTCTTGTTTTTTAATTCATGTTTTTTAATTTTCTTGTTGTTTTATTTTATTTCAATCAACTTGTTATTTCATTTCTTTATTTCAATCAAACTTGTTACTTGTTCTTTGTTTTAATCTTCAATCTTGTTTGTTGCTTTCATTTCAATATTTTAATCAATCTTCCTTTCATGTTTTCAAGTCATTTTAATCAAACAATCAAAGCTTTCAAGTTCATTAGCTTAGAACCATTCTAACCTACAAGAGTCTACATTTCTTCTTTATATCTCCCTCACTCAAACTCTAAACAATTTAGGATGAACCTCAACTCTTAATCTAAGTCTGTTGAAGTATACTCACTACAATATTAAAGCTTCAGTAGCCGTACTAGTGGGCAGAGCGACCTCGGGGGTCTTGGTCTCTTGTGATGCCTCCTTGTCCTGAATGTGTTGGGCGACCTCTAGTATCTTGGCGGAGCCCCCAGCGTTCTCCTTCACCAGTTCGGCAGGTGGGTCCTTGGTAAGGGTTTTGACTTCAGGAATGAAGCCTTCTGCCAACTTAGTTTTCGCCATATCTCCCTTGTTTTTTAGTGAAGCCCCAGTGGGCTTGTCGACTGAGATGATCTGATAACAATTGTGAGCATCGAGCTGGTTGCTTTGAAGCTCCATCATGCCTCTGGGGCCAGGAAAATGTAGTACTTGATGGAGCATCGATGGCACTGCTTGCATCTTATGGATCCAACGGCGTCCTAAGATGGCAGTGTAAGACGAGTTGACATCCAGGAAGGTGAAACGCATGTTGATGCTAACTTTGTCTTCCCATGACCCAACTGAGATAGGTAGAATGATGTCGCCGATCGGGTCAACTCGAGATCCGTTGAAGCCATACAGGGGGGGCTATTGGATCTATCAAAACCGACTTGGGTAGGTTCATCTCCCTAAGGGTTTGGTAGAACAAGATGTTACACGAGCTGCCTGGGTCTATCAGGACGCGTTTGATTATCCAATCTCTAATTTTGACGTGGATAACTAAGCATCATTGTGTGGGAGGCATACCTTATTGAGGTCGGCCTCAACGAAGGTTATGTCTCCAGAGTTGCGGCTGCTTATACGTGGGATGGGGGCTGCTTGGGAAGACAACTGGTAAACCTCTTGGAGAGCGCCCACTCGTCTCCTTTTCTCCTTGGAGGACGTGACAGAGTCGTCTTGGAAGGTGATCATGTTGATGGTTCGATTATTGTCTCTGTCAGAAGAGTGCTGGCGGTGTTCATGTCAAGATCGCTCCATAAAGCGGCCGCGAACTTGAGAGCGGCCTCGACAATTGTCGATACGAGCTGGACTTCAACTTCTTTCTTTGTGAACCATCAACTTGTGGTGTAGGTCACTATCTGCAATATCAGTGTAATGCTTGGTATGCCATTATGCCCTGCTTCGACAGGTCCTGGAGGTAATGCTTCAGCCACACCAGCACTCGTTGGTCTCATGACACTTTGCTTTATAAAAAGCGCACTATGGTTTGCCTGGAGTGTCATTTGGTCGATTCACCTCTGGTTTGAAATAGGACGCTTTTTTATCTTTTCTAGTATGTAACTAGGAGATCGGGTGAGAATAATGAACTCGCGCTTGGTGTGCGTCTTGGTGCCAGACTTCTGTCCTTGTGGTCTAGGTCGCTTATTGGAGGATGGGGCAGCATCTGTGATTGCCGCGACCTCTTCTTTTTCGCCTTCATGTTCCAGCCCCTCCTGGAGCGTGATGTACTTGTCCACGTGAGTGTACAAGTCTTCCAGTTTTTCATGACGCTCTTTCATTAGCGACCTGGATAGCCAGGTGTGTTTTTGGATATGATAGTGTTGGCGAAGGCCAAAGTGGTGAATGACTCCTTGAGGCCGCTCTCCATGGACAGCAACTTTGTCTTGAATCGTCCTAAGAAGGAGCGGATTGCTTCATCACTCTTATGAGACTGTTGGAAGAGTGAATCGAGATTGGCTTTTTTGCGCCGGTTGTGAACGTACTGGTCGGTGAGCTTTTCGAAACTGTCGATCGAGTTTGGTTCTAACGTATAAAACCAATCCAGAGCGCCATCTTTGAGACTGGCAAGGAACAAGCGACATTGCAGATGGTCCCACTCCTTAGCACTATAAAGTGCAAGACTTTGGATATAGCAAGCTACGTGCTGACCAGGATACGTGCTGCCGCCATACATCGCGAACCTTGGTTGGATGAAGTCTTGAGGGGAGGGTTTACTGAGTACGTATGTCAGACGTGAACGGGGAGGCCCGATATGTTTTCAACATCTTCTGGACAATCTGTGTGGCATCGTGCTTAACAGTGCTTTGATCAATTCACTGGGATAGCTCGTTGATCTGCTGGTTAACTTCGAGAATGTCCTCAGTGGTGTTGTTGTTTGGTGTCTGGGTTGTGACCTGAGTTTTGAGCGCAGCGTTTTCTTGGCAAAGTAGGGTGATGCTGTCGTTCATCGTTCCCATCTGGCTGACTAGAGTTTTCACGTGCTCCTGTAGGCTTTCTCATGGCCTTGAGGTGTTTTATATTTGTAGATTGGTTGTTTTCTCAAGAAATAGAGCCACAGACGTCGCCAATGTAAAGGCTCGAATTGGTGTAAGATTTACGGGTCTGGAATTGGAAGGAGATTGGGGGATTGATATGAGTTGACTAAGTTTGCAGTAGATGCGAGCTGCCTACATATCAAGTTCTTTAGCCAAACTTAAATCAAGTTAGACGTAGTTCCTTTTCTCTTTATATAGGCAAAATGCCCGCGCTTTCTCCTCTCCCGTGTCAGGTCAAGTTCAGGACTTGAGGTCATTTAATGAGCCATGATGGCGAGTTGTGGTGGAGTAATGGAGTGCACATCTGGAGTTCCAGTCTTGATGGTGACAGCTGGGGCATACGTTACTATCCGTTATTGCATGAGCAGGTCTAGGCGTCTAGACCTTCTGGAGGTCACTGTATTAGGCGAACTGGTAGGACGATCGCTCTAAAGAGATTGTGCTCTTGGTTCAAGTTGTTACAAAGCGATCGGGTTGCGCGAGGTGCAATGAAGTGACCTGAAGGAGTACTTGGTGGAGATTGGTTGGTGGCTTCGTTTGTGCTGGACACGTATATAATATCCATAGGATGTGGGTATTAGTTATTTAGTCCCTCACAGTATTGTTACTAGTATTTTTTTTTTTTTGGGGCAAAATAAAATGCTATTGAAAAACTATGAGGCACTTAAAGCAAGTCCAATGGAGAGCTGCTAAAAGTGCCACATAACTGCCGCATAGGCCTTTTAGCTTGCCCAGCCAAATTTGGCTCCCCAAAATAAAAAAATCAATCCAATTGCGTGTTCTGTTTTGAAGTGCTAAATGATACGGACGGCATAGTTTCTGCTGTCGTCCGTCAATTATTTTTTGAAATTTTTTTGGATGGACGGCACAGTTTTTGTCGTCCGTCGAAATTTAACACACGGACGGCAGAAACTATACCGTCCGTCTCTCGAATTTACTATAACAGCTGCTAGCGAAGGTCTTAACTTTGGCTGAGTTTTTGACTCCTTCCAAATTTAAAACCCTTTTAGCAGCCCCATTAGAATAACATTTTTGTAGTTGGGATGCTATATTTGTCTTTAACAGCCCGTATAGCCCCATTGGACTTGCTCTTAGCAAGGCAAGCTACCGTTGTTACTTGTTACAATAAGAAGTTTTGAAACAGTCTCGTATAGTCGTATTACTCGTATCTCGTATGCCTACCAGCTACTAGCTGGTAGGGCCTTATTTAACGAAAAAAAAATAGTTGGGCCCGTAAGCCCACTATCACTGACTGGGGTCCTTCTGCCTCCTGAGTACAGACTACAGACTCCAGTTCGGCAGTTCCCAAACTATGCTGCCTCCGTTTTCTGTCACTCCTCTTTAATTCTACACTTAACACACTTCATTTAGCCCTCTTTCTCTCACTCTCTCACAGGTAATCTTCTTTATCACTCTTTTTTCCATAATGCTCTCTCTTCAATGTTTAACAAAGTCTCCTTTTTTAATAACATTGCACGACAAACTTTTGAACATTGAATTGCTTTTCCCTTTAAATGGCCTAAAGTTGACAATAATTTTCTCATGCAGGACAATTTGGCATAAAATTTGAACTATAACAACAAATAAAGAAAGTAGGATAAAATTGTGGGTTTGAGTTGTGTTTTAGTATGTTCAGTAATGAACAAAACCCTACTACGTAAAGGTGTTCTGCCAACTGTCAGGCATTATTCAAGAATTCGTCCGCCCCCACCTGCTCATGCTGCTCCGATCATCCGAGTTTCGAATAATATAGCCCAACTGGGCAGCCCGAAAAAGGAGATAAAGCCCCGACAACTCCTTTCTTTGCCCGCTTTTCCTGCTAAACTGCAGCATCCGTTGCCCGGCAGGAACTTGGGTGGCCACTATGGGCAGCCTTCCCATGTCACTGCTGTAACCTGGCTCAAGTACTACTTTGATGAAATTTGTGGATCGGTCATTCAGTCACATTTCAACAAGGGCCTGGTGAGTACAGGTTATGCACAAATTTGCATTTATCAAGATAGATAACGCTTCGATGTGGCCTTCAGTTGCTTTTCTTTGTTTTGTATCAGACTGTTCTTGTGCGTGTATTTTGTTTTTGGTTTACAGTGGAACTTGGTACTTACTGGTTGAACTAGAAAACTGATGCAAATACATAGTGCTGCTCAGAGTAGGAAAAAGTTTTGTGGTGCTGTATTTTTCCTCAAGAAATGTAAATTGTAGAAATTATTTTGAAGAAGAAATATAAGATATGTTCTTATGGAAGTAGGTTGAATGCTCTGCATTCTGCTATTTGAGGGGTAAAGGTGGATTGGGGTATGCAATTTATGTCTTGCACATAGAAATCATGCTTCATTTTAAAAATTGCTTTATCTTATGATTTGTATAATTGAAGCCATTTTATTCTTTTGGGCAATATGAGGTGCCAACAGGAATGATATACATATCGTCATATTGATCCATGCTGTAGATTAATACGTTTTCGGGTAGGGATGATTAATAATTCTATTGGTCGACTTTCGAGTCTATATGTCAACCAATCTGAATTGAAACCTTAGTCAACATAGCTGAATTGAGTTCATTCTAGTAATGCGGTGGGATCTCATTAGTGTGGCTGTAGTTCATATCTGATTTTTAAGTCGGTATAGTGTGATTGACGCCCACTTATAATAAAATTTCATCTCCTACTTGTATATTGTCATGTGTGTCATTCAGGTTCAGATGGAATGTTCAGATCGTATTGATACGTCAAAGGGAGAACAGGACCTACAACAGTCCTTGAGAAAGGTATGAATTAGTTATTCATATGGTATTTCTCAATTTAAATGGACCAAAATTTGTGCTGGATCCTGTATTTTTTTCCTTTTTTTGAAGTGAAAAAATTGGGCTGATGTTGATTAACATTTATATGTAGATCAATCCTAATGAGATCATGGAGGTTGGTGCTAAGATATATGTACCTGTCTCAGTTGCTGAGACTAAGATTTCCAAGAGATTTAATGTGATTCCTAGTGGAACGCTTTATCCAAATGCTGATGAGATAGAGTATCTGCAAAGGCTTGTAATGTACAAGGTATGTATTATTACTTGTTTCCAATTTGGGTTTTTCAGAAACGGTTGGCTGCCGTAGTAGGTGGCTTTTGTCTATATTAAAAAGAAAAGGCTTACCTCTTTTCTCAAGCTTGACATGGTGATATGAGAAATATGGTTAGACGGTATGTATAGCGTGTCTTTTTTTCCAAGCTGATTCTGTCCTAAAAAAGGCTTCAGTACTATATTGGGTGCATGGTCAATGGTGGTGAAACATGTAAATTTGGGGATGAATCTTTTCAAACTTTCTATTCTTTGCATTTGCATTAGAATACCAACTAGAGCAAATTATAATACTCTATTGCATGCATTCAACAATTCTTTTGACTACTTCTGAATCCAAGCTATTAATATTGGCATCCCTCCTGTGAATGTGTTCAGTACTGTAATTTCCCAAGTATTCCTCCTCTAGTCCTCTCATTGAGTATGAATACTGTGCATTCCCATGTATGTATGTTATGTTTTGTATTATGGTTCTAGCATTCTATAAATCTAGTGTGTATCACAAGACATGTTGGTATTTCTTACTATAGTGTGGGTATTGGAAATGATTATACCACCTGATCTCCCCAGTCTTGTGGCGTGTGCTGCGAGGTATTGTAGCTAGGTGTATTGTGTAACAAACTGACAACTACCATGATCTTTACAAACTGAACCACTTGGCACCTGTCCAACTGACCCAATTCCAATTTTCCTGTTGGTATGTATTTAGTATGATCTGACTGCATCCAAATGAATGCGTTTCTCATGGCTCTTTCTAGTGCATTAATATGGTAATTTGCTAGAGCCGAGTCATATCATTTCAGTGTTGCATATACTCATGGCTCGTCGAGTAGAGGAATATGAAGGACTCATTCCTTGTACTCTTGTTTTTGCTCAATTGAAGTACGGAGAATCTTAGTTAAGAGTGTATCTGATAGAACTTTTTTTATGAGATGCCAGAAAATTTTCTAGTAGTTAATCTAGTGCTCAATATGTCCATTCTAACGATATTTTGTTTTCCCCTTTTTCCACCAGTAAATGTCAGTTACTACGATGATCTTAGTTAGTGTGGAAACTCACTCGTAGGCTTCTCATTAATGTGTTTCAGGATTCCGCCATAATGATTCTAAATAAACCTCCTAAGTTGCCGGTCAAGGTTAGGTTTTTTGTTTGCTTATTCTTCACGGTGTATGGGAAATCATACTGCTTGTGCTTAGTGTATTTACTCATGTGCGTTCATGTTGTCCAGGGAAACTTGCCAGTACATAACAGTATGGATGCTTTGGCCGCTGGTGCACTATCTTATGGCTTTGAAGAGGGTCCAAAATTGGTAAGTTTCAAGTGATATGATTAGCTGGTCCTGGGAGAATTTTACTTGTATATGGACATATGGTTATGGTTTTTAATGAAACCACATAAGCATGGTGTGTAATAAAATCAAGACTGAGGTAAATTTATGAAGTCCTGAACCATCTAAAGTTCTAAACCCGTCTTACCCTCCCTCTCTCAAGTAAGCTGAGTTTTGCTGGGACAACCACTTTGAGCGATCCCTTTGATTTCTCAATTGGATAATTTTTTTTTTCCTGAATTTAATTTTAGTGTTTTCTATTAAGGCCGTCTTGTCTTGTTTTCCATCTATATTCAGGTACATCGGCTTGATAGGGAGAGCAGTGGTCTCCTCTTAATGGGGAGAAGTAAGGAAAGCCTTACTCGACTTCAATGGTTGTTTAGTGACACAATTAAAGCAAAATCTCCTTATAAGGTACCTATTCTTTGAGCCTATCAGTGTCGAATTTGATAAACACAAGACTAAGTGTTTGGTTAATTTTGAAAATATTTGCTAATCAGTCGTTTAGTCTTGGAACGATGCTTGTGAAGCAACAATGCAGAGATATTGGGCACTGGTAATTGGTTCTCCCAAAGAAAAACAAGGTGTCATACATGCGCCTCTTTCAAAGGTACACTACCATGCTTATACTAGTTATGGAGTTAAACTAGTAACCTAATCCTTTTTACAAGGAGTTTCACGTTGGGTCATAATGGTTTTATAGTATATACTTTCATAAACAGAAAGAACGTTATATCAATTTTTTTGCCAGTTGGTATGTTAAATCATTGAGTGAATTTAGTAATTTCCATTGATTGAAGGTACTTCTTAATGATGGAAAGATAGAAAGAGTCATCATAGCACATCCATCTGGCATTGAAGCGTCTCAAGAGGCTATAACTGAATACAGGGTGCTGGGTCCTACAATCAATGGATGCTCATGGGTTGAGCTACTTCCACATACTGGCAGGAAGCATCAGGTATTTACTTAACAAGAGTCTATCAACTTTAAGTTGTTAGTGCATATGCTACATTTCCAAATGAATTGTTGTTACATAGGGCGTATTTGATTTGTAGAAACTGAACTTTGTAGATCTTTGGTTCAATACTGAGAAGTGAGAACTGCTAAGTTACATTGACATGGATACGCGCGTCCATATCTGACACGGATACGAAGTGCCTGACATGGTGAAATATTAGAAGCCAAGGTATATCACATACAATATGTGTCCAAGTTGTGTCCAACACAGACAGGTGGATACATATCCAACATTTATTTTTAAAAAAATATGGTGTTTCCATGTAACATAGGAGAGCAGATAAAGAAGTTTCTGTAGAATTTCAGTAAAACCATCGGCCCATTAAATAGGTTATCATAGCGGTTGGTGTATATGTTGGAGAAGTCATTGGATCAAACAAAGTATCCTAATCTCAACCAAATGAAGAGAGGGTAGATATGAAGGAATGAAGGATACGTAAAGAATATTTAAGATAAGATGTCGGTTGAGGAGATGAGTTTCGACCAGATGAAGACCAAGTTTAATGGCTAAAAGTTTGCTTGAAACCAGTTTGTATGCATGATAATGTTACAAATAATTACTTCAGTTTTCATTTGACATCCTTAGCTATTAGGTGGTTTAGTTCCACAGTGGTTCTAGTGGAAGGTGGTGACCGGGGAAATCCAGGTTTTGTTTTGCTTAATTTTACACAATCTTCTCTCTTACTGCCAATAAAAAGCTAGACTTCAAAATATTTGTTTTATCACGTGGCGATGACCAGATCTGAAGCTCATAAGTTTTGGGTTTCAGCTTGTTTATCCCAGTTGGCTCAAAGTCTTTATGGATGTCAGTATGTATCGATGTATAACAGTAAATTTGTGTGTCTGTGAGCTGTAGTTGTTAATGAATTATATAAAGATCAATACACCTTGACGGCACAGTATTAATTGTAACAATAAGAAGGCAAGGAATATATTGTTTTGTGGTCATTCTTATTCAATGCCTAATTCAAGCTATTTACTCCGTGTTTTAGCTCCGAGTCCACTGTGCTGAAGCTTTGGGTACACCTATTGTTGGTGACTACAAATACGGTTGGTATGTGCATTCAAAATGGAAGCAAATGCCTCGAGTTGATTTTGAGCAAACAACAGGGAAGCCATATAAAATGCGCAGGCCAGAAGGCCTGGATGTTCAGAAAGGGAGTGTGTTATCCAAGGTTCCTTTGTTACATCTACACTGTAGAGAACTTGTACTTCCCAACATTGCGAAGTTCCAAGAAGTTTTAGATGGAAAGCGACAACTTGACAAACAATCTGATCTCAGTTCCAAGCCTGATTTGCTTAGATTTGTAGCACCAATGCCTTCACATATGAAGATCAGTTGGAATCTCATGTCCTCTTACTTGGTGTAATATTACTGTCTGGTCTTTTGTTAAGTTCAGTTAATTAAAGTCAAAATGAGTTATACCGCTTGCCAACCGAATGAATCCTCAGTGTCTACGTGGAAACATCTGGTCTGGTTGATTTAGTTTTGTGCAATTCATCTCATAAGATGTGTACTTTTTTGTTTTTAAGTGAGAGAAGTTCTTGGGTCAGATCTTGCTGGTGTTATCTCATGTGGCTCGGATGGTTGAACCTATACTTTACACTAAACACTGTAGTAGATCCTATTTCAGCCTCTCAAAAGTCAAAACTATGATAAAAGCGTTGTGATTGTGACCTGTGATTTGTGAGCATAGTAAAGTACTAAAGACTAAAGTGTCGTCGTCGGTTCAGTTATTCTATTTTAAAATCAAAACACGTATTATGGATTTTCAAGATGTACTAATATTCCAAGTTCCAACCCATTGCAAAACTTCAATGTTGCAATCAAATATGACGATACTTATCTGGCATTTGTACTATGCTTATCATAAGGAATTAGACAAAACTGATTTCTTGTAAGAATCAATCCATCTATTAATAATTTCACATCGTTTGGTCGAAGACTCTTTTAAGCATGATCCTTTGCGAGTAAAATTTCATAGAAAACGGCATTTTGCAACAAAAATCACGGGACGACCAGGTGTGCAGTGTAAGCAACAGTTATTATTATAGAGCCGACAACAATACTCTGTGTGGAATGCTGAGTTCCATAAGTAACCACGTGGCTGCATGGCGTATGATAGCGTAGATTCTTTGGATATATTTTCCTTTCCATGAGAAAAATAATAACACACGAGACAAGATTAAATCAAAATCCCAAAATTAATCACAGATCTCCTAAAAGGTACTTCCTTTCCTTCAATTCTGTTTGTCTATGTCTAATCTTATGCTTTTCAATCTTAATCAGAATTTGTCATCTGCCTGAGTCTATTGTTGTTGATGATAGTTATAGAGACGTATTAATTTGGTTTTTTTTTTTTTTTTTTTTTTTTTTTTTTTATGTGTGGATCTCAGCATTTGTATTGATAAGTTGGAATACATTGGGCATGGTGTTTGTGAGGAAGTATATTTAAGGAGTTAGCTAGCATAGAGTTTGGGTGGTTCTGATGGGGGGAATTTTGAGCAAAAGTGGGACAGGGGAGTATAACGAGATTCTACAAAGTGCTTCCTGTAAGAGGCAGAGGATGTCGTGCATCCCTGACGAGGATAACCCGAGACTGATTCCCAATCTCCCTGATGAGATTTCAATTCAGATTCTTGCTAGGTTACCTAGGATTTACTATTTGAATGTGAAGCTGGTGTCGAGGAGTTGGAAAAATGCTGTTACAGGTACTGAGCTCTTTGATTTGAGAAAAGAGCTTGGGATTACGGAAGAATGGCTTTATATACTGACTAAAGTTGAAGAGGATAAACTTCTATGGCATGCTTTTGATCCTTTGTCCAAAAAGTGGCAACGGTTGCCACCAATGCCCCCTGTAGCTAAGGGAGAGGAGCCTAGGAAGGTATTAGCTGGGCTTGCAGATGTTATAAGGAACTGGCTTGGACGGAGAGATCCTTTGGATCGGTTACCATATTGTGGTTGTGCCATAGGTGCTGTTGATGGCTGCCTTTATGTGTTGGGAGGCTTCTCCAGAGCTTCAGCTGTGAAATGTGTTTGGTGTTTCAATCCAATTCTAAACATGTGGAGTGAGGTTGAATCCATGTCTATAGGTAGGGCCTACTGTAAAACTGGTGTATTAAAAAATAAGTTGTATGTTGTTGGAGGGGTTAGTAGGGGCGAGGTGGATTGACTCCTCTCCAGTCGGCTGAAGTGTATGATCCTTGTACAGGGTTATGGTCCGAAGTACCTAGCATGCCATTCTCTAAAGCTCAACTGTTACCAACTGCCTTCTTAGCTGACATGTTGAAGCCTATAGCCACTGGAATGACTACGTACCGTGGAAGGTTGTGTGTGCCGCAGAGCCTATACTCCTGGCCCTTTTTTGTTGATGTTGGAGGTGAGGTTTACGATCCCGAATCTAATACATGGTTAGAGATGCCAAGTGGCATGGGAGATGGTTGGCCTGCAAGGCAGGCAGGCACTAAATTGAGTGTTGTAGTAGAGGAGGAACTATATGCATTGGATCCCTCTAGTTCTTTGGATAGTGGTAAGATAAAGATTTACAGTCACGAAGACGATGCTTGGAAAGTTGTTGTGGGGAAGGTTCCTATCAATGACTTCACTGATTCAGAGTCTCCATATTTACTTGCTGGTTTTCTTGGGCGGCTTCATGTCATTACAAAAGATGTTAATCACGATGTTGTAGTCTTACAGGCTGATCCTCATAACCGTTCTTCATCAGCTCCAGCGCCTCTGATTGACTCCTTGGGAGAGCAGTCTGACTCTTTGGTTGAATCTGAAACAGATATTTGGAAGGTTATTGCTACTATGAATTTTGGATCTGCTGAACTGGTCAGCTGTCAGGTTCTTGACATTTAATTCGATGCCTGTTTAGACAACTGTGCTTATTTAATAATGTTAATTTACTCAGACCCCAATTTTAATTTGAAATAATAAAAGATTGTGCAGTATTACTCTTCCAATATGTATAATAATTTTGTTGATTGCAACATAGTGATTCTACTAGCACCTTTGTTCACTAAGTTCCTGTGTGGAAATTATGCTCTCTTTCACTAGCAAGTTTTTCAACCCTCACTTTCTAATGTTACAATGTTCATTTCTAGATGAAAGTTGTTTCGTGTTAGGTCAGCAGTTATGCTTTTAGTGATAACGGTGTTTCAAGTAGAATATTATTACTGTGTCATATGATTTGACCAACTTGATCTCTGGAGGCTGGGCGGTGAGTATGAGAATTGAAATGTGGTGAGGGGTTTAAGTGCATGAAGAATGTTTCTTTGTTGTTTTGTTGAAATTTTTTGCAAGTTGTATGTTTCGATTGTTTTATTGCAAGTCTATATAACCCATAATCCTGGACCAGTCTTATATGATCCTTTGGTTTGCATTTATCTCGTCAACTAGGTTTTTGTGGTGCATTCCAAGTGAAACTAAGTGATGCATTCTAGACTTAATCATCCCCAAATTAGTTACTATTATTATAAGTATTTTTACGGATTTTTAGGAATCGAGTCTACTTAGTGTTTTAGGCTATTTCTATTTTTGAGGTTATTTTAAATACGAATTTAATGTTGCTATTTTGATTGGAACTGGTTTTAGATTAGGTTTCTAATTTAGAAGTTGTAGACAATTATAAATTGAGTTGTAGGCCTTTGGCAAAAGTGGAAGTTTAAGATTAATAAAGTTTTACGAATTTAAAGAAAGGTTTTCTCTGTGTGAATTCTTGTGTGAGAGTTCGTAATCTTCGCAAGGAACAGGGTTGTCGAACCCTAAAATCGACATAGGCTTTGGAATTAGGTGTTAAAGTCATATCTTGGTCATAAACCATCACTTAGTCCTATTGTGATTGCCATGGGGATTACATTGATATGTTAGGAGAGGAAATGCCATATACTAGTGTATATCATCATCAGATTAAAAAGAGTCAGATGTATACTTTTCTCCAACCAAAAGTACTGCCAAATATTTTGTCCACTTTCATAAAAAATAAACTGATCTAAATTTGACAACAAAATTTGAAATCCCAAACGCAAACTTCATGAAATTGACAAGTAGGACTAATAAGTACGGAATCAATGGGTAGTTCTTGAAAGTGCATGTTAGGGTTTCAGTGGGTTTGCCCAGGTTCGGTGGAAGTGTCACTTGCCTCATGGGATTTGAGAGTTCACACAGTAAAGGGAAGACATATTTGGAGCATGATTCCTTTTGCCGTTTTTAGGGGAATTTGTTGGAAAGGAATTGCAGGCATTTCGAAAGAAAGGTGAAGACTATGGAGGAGGTCATCGTGTATATCAAAGGCTTTTTATTCTTTTGGTCCAAGACTGTAAGGTGCATAACAAGATGAGGGATATGCCTTTCAGCCAATTTATGTTTAGATGGGATTCCTTGATTTGTTGATCAGGGACCTTTGCCTAGTAATTTCCTGTTCTTATCTTTCTTTCTTTTTGTCTTTTTCGTTGTACTAGTAGGACACCTCATCCTACTTTCTTTTGATTGGTTTCATATTATTAGATAAATTACATTTATAGATCAAAAGAAAAATGTGTAGTTCTTGAAATGCAAGGTGGAAGTTGGTAACTTTTTTCTAAAGAATGGTATGCTGTGTCCTTGGGACCAAACATTGTCAAGGATAATACGCTTGGCATATTGAAGGAATCCATATTCACCCCTACTAAATCCTCCAACAAGAGGGTTCTTTCAAAAATGCCTTTCTTAAAGAGCTACACCAAGCCCTGTGTATAGATGAATTCGGTACAGCTCCACACGTTTAGAAGTGAGGTGTATTTTTAAAGGCATTTCATAGCTGAAGCTAGAGAAGCCTCTTATTAGGCTTACAGAATGTGATCTTCATTTGGCCTGAAGCTCTTTGTTCATTGCTAAGCAGCTCTTGTTTGGTCTGTTATTTGTTCTTTGGATGCTTTTTTTTTTTTTTTGTTCCTGATGTACTTCAAAGTCACAGTTTGGTCTGTTCTGCTTATTAAGATATGAGTTTTCAACTGCATGTAAACATGCATTAACTGCAATTTTCACTTATTGATAAAAAAACACGGCAATTTTCACTTCTCCTAGTATGCTCTCTCTTCAAAGGTGATATACTGATATATATCACTGTCAAGTCTTTTGTCTAGTTGAGCTCATTCCATTCAAAGGTGAAACTTTATTCAATCTCGAGAAAACTATACAGAGAGGTGAGAGGTCTTCGTCAGCTTCACTACGTTGCTGCATTATTTATTCTGCCATCAAGTGGTGTTCGCTTTTGATGCACGAAACTCTGTGTATGTTTACACATTCTGTTCGATTATTTAGTATGTATAAAATCCTCCCCTTTCTGCGCATGGTTGTTGTCTTTCCTCCTTTATGTGAGTCAACAGCTAGTCCTGATGAGTATGCAAAGCCCGTAGTCTTCATTGGTTACCGCATGAAAGTCATTGCTCAAAGCTACTGATAGAGGATGCCCTCTTTTGGGATTTAATCTCTTCACTGATGTAGTCTTCTTCTTCTTCTTAGTAGTCCCATATACAATAATCTGAAAAATCTAATCCTTTTCTGTTCCACTTAATCTGCAGATATGCTATTAGTAGCTAATAATGTCAGATTGGTCTGTCTGTCTGATGTAGTGTTAAGTGTAAACTTGGTTTTCAAAAGCTTTGCTTTTAACTGGTTGCGATTACTCATTTGTGGTACCCCGGGTAACAGCTCCACCAACTTTGGAAAAGGACGTGTGCAAGTATGTAATATGCATTTAAAACAGAAAGGAAGTTACAAATGATTGAAATAACTGGACACTTGATTTCTTGTGTTTTATGCATATATTTTTTTTTTGAAGTTGGTTGCAAGTGGTTGGGTTATAGAGTGGAAAGGTGTCTGGCTGGAAATAGATTCCTCACCCAGGTTCAACTGTCAAATCTTGAAGAGAATCTTGGACTATGACATTGGTGTAATACTGAAAGGGTGTTGGAGAGGTACTGAATTCCCAATGTAGAATGTCAAAGTTATGTGTATGCTTTATCCAGCGTAAGGAGAATTTCAATTTGCTACATGCTTAGAGCGTGTAGGAGCATGCTACTCGAAGCCAAGGAGCAACGCTCATACAAAAGGTTCATACGTGAAGTGAAATGAAAGTTTCATTCATGAAGACAAGGTGTATGATGCACAGGAAAACCAATGACAAGTGACTTGTCATATGGTGGTTAAAGTGACTGAAACTATGCTTGTTTTATCGATCATGTGCACTGCCCAAATTGGCATCTACATGCATTTTGAGGATTTGTATTGCAGAACAAAAGTTTTCAAGTTTTATAAGAGGTTTTCTGTAAGTTTACTTTATTCTCTTGGACTTTGATTCAAGTTCTATTCATTTGTTTTTGGGTTTCCATATTCTATATGATTGCTATTGTAATGGTGGGGTAATCAAACTACGATTCATATAGTGATGTAGGGTTCCACAAACGAAGTTGAAATGTAGCATTATCTAAATAAATAAGATTATGTTAATTGTCACTATATGCTGGTTTGATAATGAAGTTCTACCACAATCCAGATTTTAGTGTTCTTTATTGTTTCTTTATCAGCCACATTCTAATTTATCTGAGCTGATGGTTTTAAATAGAATTAGAGAGAACTAATGAAGGAGGATATGACTCCTCTTTTGGAGCCATGGCATCTTGTTCCCAATAACAGGAGAAGAATATGTTCTCATTTTGCTTTTGTTCATCGCGAACCTGGACATGGACATAGAACCCAACATTCGACCTCAATTTGGTTTGGATTTCTAGGTAAGAAAGTATACATTTCTCACTTTTGCAAGCTATTTTTTTTAGGTGTTCCATGGGGGTTGTGACTTGAACGTTTATGGAGGATGGAACAAGCTAGCGTTACAAGAAAGTATATGAATAGATCGTGGAGCAACTTATATAGTGTCTTGAACAATTTTTTAATTTATGTTTATAAACTTGTTTGTGGGCAGTTTATATATGACACTATATAAGTTGTACAAGACACTATATAAGTTACTCAAGACACTATATAACATATCCATTAACGGACAATCCGTTTAAGAGAAAACCGGTATGAATACCTTGCCAACATTTGTTGTTTTGTAACTGGTTTGTTGAACCATTTTCTAGCGAAAAGATTATTATTATGTGATTTTGAGATAATGTGTTCCTCATTATGTTCTCCCTTTAAAAAAAAAAAAAAGAGGACCAATTTTGGGTTAAAATACTCTCTAGGACAACTCCTTTTCAAAATCACCCACAAAGACAAATTGAAATAATCTGGAAAACCAATTTTCGAGTGAAAATAAACCCCGTAAAACAATTGTCTGGATTTGAAATAAATATTTTTCGGTTTTACTCTTTCTATCGTTTTAGTATTTTAATATGTACAATCATTGTTCATACCTTATGTTGATGCATGAACAATGATTGTTCATATCTAAATAGGTAAACATACCTCATACACTATGTTGATATATGAGCAATAATTGTTCATAGCTCATGTTGAGGTATATCTCAAATATATATGAACAATGATTGTTCATATTCCAATATATGTTCTTACTAATCATACATTATGTTGAGGTACGAACAATGATTGTTTATTGAGCTATGAACAATATTGATGTATGAACAATGATTGTTCATATTCCAAATAGGTGATTGTTCGTACTCCAATAGGTGTTCTTACTGATTATACATTATTATTCATATTCCAAATAGATATGAACAATCATTGTTTATACTATATACACCGAGTCGTTTCGGTTGGGCCGAGCTATTTATTATTTCGCATAATGGTTATTTTTGAACCTTCATCTACCCGAGACTTTTTTTATTTTGTGTCAAGAGTATACTTAACTTTTCATCTACCTGGTCTTGTGAGTGATTAAAAAAAAATATGGTTTTGAGAGTAATTTTTTCGTCGGTTTTGTCCCGAAGATACTCTCCGTTAAAAAAAAAAAAAACACCTAAATGGGAGAGAGCTTTAAAGGACTGATTCCAATCTATTTAAAGAACAAGAAACTGAATCGATACTACCTGTTTTTGGTTGTTTTATGTTCCTTTCATAATTCATATAGTGCTTTACTTGTTAGGCAGGACAAACAATTTACTAAATGCAAGCTTTCTTTCTTGGCAATCAGAGCCAATAACATAAGTGGTGGGTTTAAGACTTTAAGTCTATAATCACAACTGGCCTTTATAAAATTGAAAGTACTAGCTAGTTTCCATGGATGAGTTGCAACTTGTCTATATGATGAACGCTACTCAAACCTACTTTGTTGAGGCAATGTCATCATAACAGGAGTGTGGCGCCCCGACATGTAAACTATGTCGGCAAAACTTAGTGCCTCAAATGCTCTCAGATTAAACAAAGAATCAACCCACATTTCCTATCTACAATTGCCGTTGCGAAAACCTATTGCTATCTCGACCCCGATTAGCTTTTACATGAACCGGGGTTTAACCCCATTCCAATCATTAGTGGGAAAAGTCAGAGGGGTATATAAGTAAATAACGAAACGTCATTTTCACCTCTGTAGATTTTCTGTTCAGATATAATTTGATAGATTCAGTAAAAAATCTGACTCGGAACTTGGGAAAAAACACATAACAATAACAATAAAAAGAGAGGTTGTCTCTTCTTACTCTCTAGGCACGTCAAACAAACTCAAAAACAAGACAAGGCCTCCGTTTCTTACCTTCTCTCCATTATTGTCTTCAAAATTATTTTCTATAATGCCTTTTCCATATTACCATGTCTCTTGACTCAAGATCTCTCTTTAGTTTTACCACTTTTGTTTCTTTTTTGGACTGGATATCAAAAAATTTGATTGCGATCTTGTTTGGTAGCTAAAAAGATTGTGGAAGGGACACTCTTAGGATTTAGGACTGTATTGTTTTTTTTTTTTTTTTTTTTTTTTGGTGAGATTATGCAAGATTGAAGTGAGGTATCTTGAATATATATATATATATATATATATATATTATATAATGGCTGGAGAAGATTTGGTTGAACTGAAATTTAGACTTTTTGATGGAACTGATATTGGTCCAAACAAGTATAATCCTACTACTACTACTATTGGAGCTTTGAAAGACGTCATACTTTCTCAATGGCCCCAAGGTTAGTCATCAATCTTTCTTCTATTTTAATCCTGTTTTGATTTCTTGCATCATTGATCTTTATGTATGAATGCATGAATTCTTTTAAATAGTATGTTATATGTTGTATAAGAGTGTTAGATTGCAGTTAATCATAGGTGGGTATATAGAGAAGCTCCTCTGTGTTACTTATTGCAGGTCATGGAGTCTTTCCTATTTCTGTGTGTGTGTGTGTTTTGGGGGGGGGAGACCATAATATTATATTGGCGTCCCTAGTTTTTTTTTTATCAAAAGCTAATAAAGTTGAGGTGTATTGCTAGATGATACTTTAGAGTTTAGTCTTGGAATTTGATTTATATCTGTAGGCTGTTGAAAGTTGAGGCCAGATATAAACTGAATTACTTATTTATTTTTATTTTTTAATTGGTAAGCCTGTTTTAAATGAGATCAGTAACTCTTTGATGCTGGCGGGGTTCGAGCCCCAAACCTCAGGTATCATCACCCAAAGGTTTTACCAACTTTGCTAGTCGGCACCTGCAAATTACTCATGTTCAATCCTTGTTATGTTTAAGATATATTTAGAGTCTCCTGAATTTTACTGTATTAGTTAATGATTTTCTGGTTATTGTTATTTATGGTTACAGTTTTTTTTTGAAACTTTTCTTTAATAGACAAAGAAAATGGCCCAAAGACGATTAATGATGTGAAGCTTATCAATGCGGGAAAAATACTGGAGAATCACAGGAACCTTGCTGAATCTAGAGTACCAGTTGCTGAGCTTCCTGGCGGAGTCATCACTATGCATGTTGTTGTACAGCCTCCTATGTTCGACAAGAATAACGGTACTTAATAACTGGTTAAATATCTAGTATTACTGTCGTAGTTATACATATATGTCTGTGAACATGCACTCATGGATGTATGTATAGGCACCAAGATGAGGAGAATGACTCGCAACATTAAGATTTGAGGAACATGAGTTGCATGATACCATAAACCACTGACATTTTGGCTGTTGCACATTAAACATGACTATCATGATCAGTATATATAAACTAGTTTCTTTTTTGCTGTAGTACTTTTTGTTTGTAGGATATAAAACTAAAAACTGTTGATTGTTGTTCTGTTGAGGAACACACTCGTGGTTTTAACGATTTAGGTCTTGTGATGCACCCTGTTTTTGACACTATGATATGAGGAACCAGCTATCAGCTTCTTACATAAAAATAATTATGTGGACTGTGGAGTACATGATACATGCATTTCAAAAGAGAGTAGGATTTCCTTGACCCTGATTGATTACCTTGTCTAAATAGCACATGGTAATTGGTATGATTTCTGATGAACGTACTATCCTCATTGAATGGGGCAGGTTTTAGCAAACATGAAAAATAGGGGTAAAATTTTCACTAGAAATACGAGGTTAGCATTCTAGCGGGAGCAAGCCCTCATCTGAGAACCTCCTTTCACGCACAAAACAAAGAGAACCTATACAAAAATGCAGAAGCTGGTGTACCCGAAGGCTTTCTGATCCTCTCCTTTCCCCCACTTCCTATTGAGGTCTCATGCTGGGGATTCTTGAGATATATATATATCAAAATATGATCTCCTCAAGTTCCTCAAACCTCTAGTCAAACTCAATCAAATCTCCATTCGTCCTTCAAGTTAGATCTTCATCCATTGTGGTATAAACTGCTTCACCTACAAAGTGTTTTCATCCGTCTTATGTCGATTCTTAAGAACTGTGTCCAAATATATATATACCACAAGCATGCCTTGAGTGGAGGAGCGTGTTTCCCAGATGCATTAGCAGGACAGTTTATTTTGCCAACCCTGATAGTTAAATAATTGTGGGAAAAAATAATTATGTATGTGCACATGCATTCAGATGCACAGACAATCAGACATGAACAGGAACAGAGAAGCGCGATGCAGGTCCAGACACAAATTGATTTTCTGATTCTTTTACATGTTTGTGACAGAGAAATTGCTGGCTAATTCCCCAAAAAACAGATGCAGCTGCTCAATCCTGTGAGTTCACATACCATGACCAGGGAAGCATTTTCAGTTGTTTCTTCAGATGAGTACATGTGTTTGGACTATATACCTTACGTGATACGCTCAGAGCCAGCAGTATTTGCATCAAACTGGAAGCAGTTGCAGTAGAAGCTTGAGTGGTCCTTCTCGTTTCAACTATATTCTTTGTGAACTTTGTGGGTATCTTGTTTTAGTTTTCTTTTTCTTCGTCTTTTTGAAAGAAAATGAGTTGGGTCTGTAAAATTCGAATTTGAATCAGTTTAGAGAGCTTTCTCAGGTGTTCCTTCAGTGTATGTACAAAAAAAGAGAAACTCGAGTTGGGAATGAAGAGCTTGAGTTTGGACCAATGTGCAAGGCCTCTCACCTGGCATAGTCAAAAAAATGTTTTTGAAAAGAAAATCACACTACTGATCTGGTTTGCTTGGGAGTTGATATTCGATTAGAATTTTGCTAGTTTACTTCAAGTCTACAATAAATGATTTCTTTCATGACTTTTTGAGCATTTTATTTTATTCAAACTATAGTTGCTGGTGGCGGGGGTATTTACCAATTTCTTTCAGTCAATTTCACGTGTAATTCGTGCCTGTGAACAGTCCACCAATTAGAAACTTCTGGGGAAAACATGGTTAAAAAGACTGATTATTAATGAAATTCGTGAATTGTTTATGCCACTTTCTTTGTAGTAGCACTTTCTTTGTAGTAGCGTAGAGAGATTATATAGGTATTGGGCTAAGAGATAGGCCCAAAACCATATTATAGTCCATGGGATAAACCTAAAGAAAAGAGAGGAAAAAAGGGTGAAGAGAACTATGGTGCGGCTTCCTCGAAAAATACCTGTAAGATTCGGAGGTAGAGAAAAGAGATATAACAAATGGCGCCGTCTGTGGGGAAGAAAATAGAGAATAAAACAAATAAGTTGGTGGTCAAGAAAAGAGAAGATAATAGTGGCTGAGATGTGTTGCCAATGAGAAAGCCACTACTTATTAACAGCTAAGTTCATGTTAATCTTAAATTCCGATAGTGTCCAATTTGTTTCAGTAGATCTTCTCGGTTCTCGGTTATTTGCCTCGGTTATTTGCTTGAGAGAGGCTTATGTGATGCGAGCTTTTGGATTAGAGTTCTTATAACAAATGATTTGAGTACTTCATTAAACTTGATCGATGGCATTACATCTCAACCTTCAAATCATATTTATAAGAATTAATTCCAGCAAACTGAATCTAGAAAACACTTTAATAGTTTGACAAACTGACAATATTATCCAATTAAAAGGTAAAAAAGAAAACTGAAAATCTCCATCGACAAAGGCAAGGTGTACTCAAGGTAGGATGCTTATGTAATGGGATAATCTCGTGGAGAAAGCCACGTATATGGATGATAAGTGAAAGACTTGGATTCTCTTTGGATCAGATATTTTAAGATGCAAATACTATGGCTAAATTTTGGATCATTCCAAAGTTTGGAATGAGATGCTTAAAAATGCTATGAAGTAAGAAAAAACAAACCCATGGTATGAACATGTACTACAAGAATCCTATTACTACCGTATGATCTTGCAATTGACAACGATAATGGGAGCTTGACATTTATTATTTACAACAAATCAAGACTACCTCTGCCCCTGCTTGGACATCCAAGCTTTATGATCCTCGTATTTACAAGAGCTCACAAGGCACCACTTTCCTAAACAAGGATATAAAGAATATAAATATCTAACCCGCCGGATCTTTTTGGTTATTGGAATAGTGTATCATCTAGAACTTCATATACAGGATGCACATAGATACTGATATGATGCTAGGGATGGTCCTCTAAACTAGCTGATGTTGAGCGATACGGGTGTGAGGCCTTCTTGGGAGATCTAGCGTTCTTGAGTGTCATCACAAGCTTTTGTCTCTCCCCTTCCACCTCGGCAAACTGGAGACTCAGTTCGGAGTAACGATCATGCATCTCCTTCAGCTCAGTCTCCACTGCCACATACCTTCCCTTCAATTCCAGCATGTCTTTGATCAATTCGTTAATGTCTCTGAAGCTTTGAAACACGGCTTCTTCATCAGTGTGTTGTTTCAGAAATGAACTGGACAAGAAATATGTAACATGGCGCATTAATACTATATTTGTACAGCATTTTGCACTATAAGAAATAGCAAAAGAAAGAAAGTTGTTGCTTCAAGCTTGCAATTCATATCCGCTTATGTTTCCAAACCCAAGAGAAAATGCAACTAGGACTTCTTGTCCTTCGGAAAGAGGATTGTAATAACTATTAACATGGGAACACAAGAACTATAGCAACGCTGAACATGCATGGAAGGCACACTGATTGAACATTCTTAGGTATGCCTTCCTCAAGGATGAAGAGGAAACATCAAAATCCTGGTGTCTTAGTGTCTATAGTATCAATCAGTATTCAGGTAGTATGGCAAAGTGAAAAAAATTGAAATTACAAAGTTCAACAAAGCTACTATTAATTAAGAAATGGTCTACCTCTGGAAATGGATCTTTGATTTTTTCTTGGCCTGTAGAGCTTCTGCAAGCTCAATTTCTAAAGCAAGTACCCTTTCAAACGCATTCCCACTTCCTGGAAACTCATTGAATAAAGGAAATATGTTCCCCAGCTGTTCATTTGCCTGACAAAAAGCACAAGGGAATTACAAGCTTGGCTGAACAGACAACAGTGCTTTAGATGTTCTTACATATAAAATGCATATATATTTTGTCATCATTTTTTACCCTTAAGGCCTTAATCCATATACTATGGTCATTATAGATGTAATAAAATAGCCTTATCCCAATGTCTGGGACAGGTTTTACGACTTCTGTTCTACATAGAGATGCATATACATACATATTCATACCTTGTGCAATTGCAGTAACTGTCTTTGCAAACCATGAAAAACCGGCTCAAATTGATGCACATCTAGTGGAAGAGAAACCAAGTTCTCACTTTTCATCCTTTCCAACTGTAAGTACAAATACATATTAATCAATTGAACTGCGGAGGTTAAACAAGATATACTGTCTTTAATCCTGAAAAACTAACATATGGAAACTAAGAAATCTGAAGGAAACATAACCACTTCTCTGTTTCAATAGATACCTCTTCATGCAAGTGCTCCATGCTAGACTTCAAGCTTTGAGATTTAAAATGTTCATTGATAAGAGCTAACTGCCTCAGGTCTTCTTGGTTTATGATAACCTGTCTTGAAATTCCATTCTCACTTTTAAATGTGGGACCATCCTGTTGAATATTCATACATATAGATTAGTTTGATTGCCGCCGGACAGCTGGAGCACTATATGATAAGAAAGATTGAATAGAATTACAAAAGGGCTATAAAAGAACCATCATACAAGAAATGTAATGAACCATCAATTTCGAGGCTTTTTGTAGTGCTAACATTTACAACAACAATGTCCATACACATCCTGAAACTTCAGTAACATCTCCCTTTTTGGTTATCTCATACGAATAAGATTGCTGTAACTGGGACGGTTTTGTTCTGTTTCGTATTTTTATTATTCATACACATAACTAGGGCTTTGGCTTAAAAAGAACAATTAGCAAAATAAGCTAGCTATGGCTTGAAGGTTACTAGGCTTCCAGCTGTGGGTGCAGAAAATTCTTCAAGAGAATGTTCCAAAACTAACATCTGGGTAATGTGAATGAAGAGACATAGTTGAAACTATCTAATGGAATCCTAGCAATCAGAGTTGTGAGAGTTTTTCTTGTTAGTCAAACACATCTATGGAGTCCTGATGTCTAACACTTAAACACCTGACTGAGCACGTTGTATTAGTGACCATGAAAAGAACTGTCTGTTACGCTGAGACTTTTATGTGCTTTTAGAATTCGTGTTTATCTGAGCCTTCTGAGGTTATCTCTGAAGTGTTACAGTAAAATGAGACCCCAACTAATTTTTAAAACTCCTATCAGGTCCAAAATCTTTTTGGCCTGTATGACCTCTGCTTGTGCACATAAGCTTAGGTCTTAATAGAGAAAAGTAGAAAACTGAAGTTGAAGTATGACTAATAACAAAAATAATAAAAAGTTACCTGCCCAGGTACTTGGAAATCATCTCCTCCACATACGGCATCTCCGTTAACTGGACCAGTGGACAAGGACTGTACAACACATGCTTTACAGTATTCTCCCTTACGGGTATCAGATGAAGATGCCAAAATTTTCAACCTGTCCATCATTGAGGTAAGATCAACGGCATTTTTAGTCCTTTCATCATTGCAATCTTGCAAAGAAGATTGCAGCTTCTGTTTCTCTTCCCTGCAACAGTCAAGGCTTATCAATGAACATTCTAGTTCAGCTTTCAATTTGTCAAAATACTTGGCCTTTTCCCGCTTGTCACCAAGTATCAATTGTAGTTCAGTTTCCAATTCCAAGATCTTCAGCAGCAGCTCTTCATTTCTCTTTACGTGAGAAGCCTCGCCTTTTCTTCGGTTCTCAACCTCATTAAGGACATCGTTCAATTTCAGTAACATTTCCTCCCCATGCTTCTTGGAAACATAAAGCTGGTTTCTCAATTCTTGCACCTTGGTTTCACACTGCTCTCTAATAAAAGCAATTTTCAAAGAGTCCTGCATAGAAACTGATGGAACATCAATTTCTCTTTTATCACGAACTTCGAGACACTCAGCCTCAGCCTTGTCTTTAAGTTCTTTTAGATGGAGAGAGAGGTTTTTGAACTCTTCTGTTTTCAGAATTTGTTCAGAGAGCCTCTGACTGAGCTCGCATTTCTGATTCCGCAGGATCATCACCCCATTTTCACATTCTTCTAGAGACAGAATCCGAACACGTTGTTCTTCCAACTTGGATCTGAGTACTGTAACTGTGATTTCCCTTTCATCTCTTGATGACCTTAAATTATCAATCAGTTCTTCAGACCTGAACAGCAGGTGCTTCAATTGTTCGATCTCACACTCATGCTGATGGTATTTCTGAATACCATTTCTTTCTGCTGTAAATTCCTTAATCTTGTACTCCTCAAGTTCAGCACAGATAACATTGTTTTGATTCACCAGAGCATTTTTCTCATTGCCACTCTTTTCTAGCTCAGACCTAAGAGAGTCCAGAACCCTCAGCAGCTTAGCATTTTCTTCAACAAACTGTGCTTCACTAGAAATACGGCCATTCAATGTGGTTAGCACATCAAGATGCTTTAAATGAAGCTCCCTGTAGCAACCATCTATAGATTCCAGTTGCTGAACAAGTTCCTGCATCCTGGTATGAAGTTGATGTCTTGTGCAAATGAGTTCAACATCCGCAGCTATGAAATATTCGTGTGAGGCAGTTAACTGAGTTTCCAGATCAGTAACTTGGAGGAGAAAGAACGAAGCATTCTCATCAGCGCTTCTTATGCATACTTCATTTTGTAGTAAAAGATGGCACACTCTTGATTTCTCTAATTCTAGATCTGACACCAGCTGCTTAAGATGGACCACTTCAGCTTTCTCCTTCTCAAAAGAGATCAGCTGATCATTTCTTATTTTCAGTTCATAGGTAACATCTGCAATGGCACCCGCTAGTTCAACTCTCAAGCTTCTTTCGGAATTCAATTCATCATTCACACACCTTAATTGTTCCTTTAAAATGCTAAATTCATTTGATAGATGAGCAGATTGCTCATTACAAGACCGTAATGACAGCACCAATGCTTGGTTCTCCCGTGCAGAATTAATGACAGTCAACTTAGTCCTTTCAAGCTCTTCATTGAGACACTCAAAAGCCAGAATCTTTTGAGCAAGATCTCTGTTCTCCTTGGTAACGTTTTGCAGCTCAGCTTCCAAACCTGCAGCTCCTGTGGATAACTCTTCAACCTGTTCTGCATATCTTACTTCAGTCTCTATTCCAGCCTCAAGTTTATTGCTGACATTTTCAAGCTCTAACTGAAGCTTATCGACTAGGGCATTGGACACATCTAACTTGTTCACAATTTCTTTTACATCTATTTCATACTTGTTCCTCAATAACGACAGTTCTGATTCAGAGCTAATTACCAATACTTCTGCAGTATCTCTTTGTTTCTCCAACTCCGACTTCTCTCGGGTAAGTTGAAGTATCTTTTCATATGTTTTCCCCTGCAGCTCATCCAAATGCGAGATGACATTGATTAAGTCATTGCTATCTACTTCATGAAGAACACAACTACTAAGAAGGGATTGGTCATTTATTTGGTTGCAATAAGATATCATGGTTGATCTCAGATCCCCCAACTTATCTCCCAGGTAAGAGCGAGTTTCTTCCAGATTGCCGTTGACTGCGGACTGCTCATTCACAACTGCTTTCAAGGTTTTCAACTCATCGCCCATACAGCTAACTTCATCCTGAAGCCTACGTTTTATAGCAGTTTCCTTCTTTAATAAATTAACCAATTCTGTGTTTTCTGCAATGCTAACCTCATATTTGCTTTCATAGGTTCTCTGTTCCGTGATCATCCTCTGAAACTCGGTAATCCTTTCAGTAAGAACACCATTCTCATTGGAAATGTCTTGAACTTTGTCTTCCAAAATTTGATTCTGCAAAGTGAGCTCATCACATTTGGTGCTCCAGGTTTCATTAAATGCCCTCTGTGTGTTGATATCATCCTGTGCAGTTTGCAATCTAAGCATCAGCAACTCCTCAGATTCAGTTGATTGTGCTAGATTCCGGGTAAGTTCGTTCATCTTTTCCTTCATGAGCTTGATTTCATTGCTTGCTTCACCAAAAGCTTCTTCCAGAACCTTTGAGAACACAATCAAATTTATGTTTATTAAATACATTTCAACAAGTTCAGCTTCTGCCTTCTGATAGAGATCTTCCTGCAAGTATAGAGATTTTTTGCAATTCTCTAAAAGGATCTTTCCACTTAAGAGTTGTCTCTCCATCTTTGTGTTTTGGTTCTGGCACTGCAGGAGTTCGAAACGATCAGAGTCCAGAATCTCAAGGTTTGATTCAAAATTTGAGTCAGTCTTTGGAGGTGAAGAGTCCGGATCTTCGGAATCCCGTTGGACAACCTCTACATTTTCACGTACTTCAACATTCTTCATTTCCTCAATAACCTTTGCCACATCTGAGTCTCGCCCAAGCTCATTTTGAAGAGATACACTAGTAACAACTGACCGACTTCCTTGCAACCTTGTATTGTACTGGTTTTGAAGGAATGGTGCAGAATTCTTGTGCAAGCATGAGTCAACAGCTTCTAAACTCTCTTCTGGGTACTCCTGAAAACAAGATTGGGACGCGTCCGCAAAAGCTTCCTTAATGAGGTTCTCGTTTGTCTTGAACATTGACAAAACCTGGAAAGAAAGTAATTCAAGATCCTTTTGCAACTGATCCACTGCAATGGAGGAATTCCACCGAGCCCTTTCAAGTGCAGTTTCTGAGCTGATAGCCCTTTTCTCCAGTTCATTGTTAACAGACTCTAGTTCACGCCTTTCCTCAGAAAGCCTGAATAACTGCTCATTCATATCTTCATGCATCTTTTCCATCTGAGTGTTACAAGAGGCAATTGTGAACAAGCAAGAGGAGTGCTCATTTCTGAGGTTCTGCAACTCCTCAAGCATTTGCTTTTGATTTTCCTCTAGTTCATGAATAAAAGCTTCATAGTAGCATTCCATCTGGTCCAGTTTTCTTGCAAGGTTGACCTGTTCAGCTTTGGACTCTTCCAGCTCTCTTTGAAGTTCAGTAATTTTTTCTCTCAATGCAATCATAGCATCAAGAGGGTAAGGTTCCTGGGACACTTGTTCGACACCTTCTAAGGGTTTCTGATCTTTATCCATGGATTCCAGCTTATCTCCTGAGACAAACTGTACAGGTTCTTGTACAGAAACTGCTCCAATCTCTTCAGCATTCGCTTGTTCAGTCGGTTTTGCATTTAGCATAAAAGTTACATTTATTGTGTCTTGTCTAAGATCCTGCATAATGTGTTGGAAAGCCTTCAAGTCATTGTTTAGGAAAGAAAAGTCCCTCTCATCTTCACCAAGGGATGCCTTGTTATGAAGCTCACTTACTTTATCCTCCATAGTCAGAAGGCCTTGTAGCCATCTCATCTGTAGATCCTGAAACAAGTAAACCCAATCTTTCTGAATAATCTCCCTACCAGTTAACTGAGGATTTGATTTAGAGTGCTTAAACTGCTCAAAATCATCTTTGAACTTCGAACACTCTGATTTAAGTACAAAAATTTCTTTGGCAAGCTCTTCTCCAGAAGCAATCTCTTTAGCTAGTATCTGGCTACACTTCTGTGTTTCAACCCCTAACTCGTCTGCATGGCTTTGCAAAGAGCTAATTTCCAGCTTAAGCTCTAAGATAGAGGACTCGGCCATCTCCAAGCTTCCTCTAAGCCTACTGTTCTCTTCGTAAGCAGTCACCAAGTCATTATCGACAGAATAGTCTGAACTCCATCCATGAACCCAATCATTGGCACCCTGTGCCAAGAGTCGATGATCAGAAGGGTCCCCTTTCTCAAGACGGGGACTCTGACTGAAGGGGATTCCACTTAAATCACCAGAGATTGTGCTCTTAAGACTTTCATTTTCGTGTGTACTGGAACCATGCTTTTCGGCACACAGGCTTTCTGAGGTATTTGATATATCATCAATTCCAACACCCGAATCCGCATAATCTTCAGTCATCTCCACCTCTCCAAGCGAAGGGGGCTCACTAGATTCAGAGTGGAATCTAACTTTTGAATTGACCTGTTTACAGAAAGAAAATTAAGAAAATGTCATCTTGACTACCATTCGAGATAAAGAAAATGATATCTTGGTAATCCGGAGTAAGGCAATGCTTTGAGACAACCTCACTTAAACAATCAATGACCGAACCTAACCAGAATAAAAGATTCATACTGCCCAACCGATTCAAACCATATATCTATATGACTACATGATCATTTATTTTTTAATCTCTGTGGAAGCTGATAAGTGATACCTTTTCAGATGGCCCATCACGAGCATTGTGATGAGTGGACGTCTGCAACCCCCTCTCTCGTAGCTCAGTCTGCTGCTCAAATTCTCTGAAGAAGAACATAACAAAAGGCTTGTTGGTGGAAACAATCAATGCATTTTAATTTATAGATGGCTTCTGGAGCTGTACCTGAACCCAGTTTTAGATGTGAGCAGCTGAACTGTGACCTGCCAATTAAATGATTTAAACATCAGTCAGATGATGTCATGGCTAGAAGAAACCACTGGAGGAAAGTACATGGCCCAAATACGGTCCAACGAATGGGGCTAAAAGAAGGAAACCTCATTCCTTTAAGCCTTATGTCAGAACGAATTCACGTATTTTGGTGCTTGACTCAAGTACCAAGTATCTTAGATAAGGTGAAACTGACATGTCTTTGCTGAGTATCAGTATATAATGTACTGTCCATAGCGACTCAACAGATTGTTTCTAAAAATTAAAGTAATGATAGTTATAAATGTAAGTTAGAAGACTGTATTGCTGCAGTATTGTTTTTAAAAAGTCCGTCCCTAAATATAAACAATTGGTTGCGTTTGATCACCCAACTATCAAACAAATGGCTGTATAAGGATGAACAACAAATCCTCTTAAAGAAATAAAATTTATAAATAAGAAAATAAAAACAATACAAGGTGACACCAACTAATGTCATATATCTTCAGGCCTGTGGTTGTGCATCTCTCTGTCTGGCTCAGCTAAAACACTTGACGTTTCTAATTTCTATAATTAAAGTCCATCTCCTTTTTATGGCTCAACCCCACAAAGAAGCAAGATAAAGGTGTTTTTAAAGGTTTTCATCTTTATTGATCCCAATGTAAGATAACACTTTGGATTGCAGTGAGTAAATAAGATATCCTTACATGTAAAACACTTTCATAACTGCATCCACAAAGAGGCAGCGAAACAGCAGAAGGTTTTGATGCATCTGCAAAATCAGCAAGGTTGATATTAGCCTCACCAAGGAGGCTAGATCGAGAAGAGCCCTGATGTCAATGAGATTAGGTCAGAACGCAAGTTAGTCCCAGATCAGATGACAAATTACAGGAACAATTACTTTTTTGGGGACCATCAAGATAACTAAAAGGAAAATATACTTGTCTAACAAGCACTTAAAACTTTCCAAATCATGACAGAGAATTACGAAAGGAAACAGAGTTTAGGGAGATGAATACCATGGCCACAACAAGCTTATAAAGCTTTTCATCATATTGTTTGGTTTTGGTATCTTGAAGAAGCCTTGTTGTCTCATAAATAGGATCTCCCCATTTGCAAGTCCCATTTCGAACATGTGATTTGCTTGTCTTAGCTGTTACCTTTCCCAAATCAACAGGAATGAAAGAAACAGACAACTTATCCCACCCAGTTTGTGGAATCTGATACAAACACAAAGATTATATTATTGGACCCAGAAATACAAATAAACACAGACTCTGAGACACAAATACGTACAAGACTCTAACGAGGGACAACCAAAGCATTAATCCCCTAAACTGGAGAGTATCAGGTCTTAGCTCGGTCAATCTCAAAACTTAGAAAATATCAATATACAAAATCCTGCAAACATGGTATCAAATGTATTAAACTGACCACCACCAAAAACCCACTGATCTCAAACTTATCGATCCTGAACCATTTTCACTCCTTAATACTCGTCCTTACGAATTTGTGCTAGTGAAGCGCACAGACATAAAAAACAGATATATTTGCACCATTCCAATATTTCTTTGACATGGATTAGACTATATCGAAGATTGCCCACATACCAATAAGGAACTCATAAGATAACACATACTTTCACGGTAAACCAGGCTTCTACACATAAATCTAAAACTGGAGACAAGATGGAAACTGAAACCTACAATCACATGCAACATTTGAAAATCAAAGCTTACATGTGTAGCATGGAATTGCAACCGGAAAACCACTTTCACTTTCATCTTCTCAAGCTTCCATTTAGTGGTCCTTGACATTGTGATCAATCAATCACTCACCAGCAGCAGCAAATCATCAAACCAAAGCTGGACCAGCAAAACATCAAAGAAATCAACTAAAAACTTCACTTCACTCACTAACTATTCTACCACAACTCACTCATTTCACCAATCACAAAATCTCAGCTCATTTCAAACCCCTAGATTCAAACAAAAAAATAATAATAAATTATTAAAACTTCTAACTCACTATTAACTTGAAATCTCTTGACAAAACTCCAAATGCAGAAACATTAGACTAAATTTCAGTAAAATATATATATAAAGGCAAAAAAAGATGACAATGTTACATCAGATGACTCTTACCTAATCCCGGATCTGAAGGGTACTTAAAATGTAAGATAAATAATGTCTAGGAATCTTTTCACAGAAGCTTCCAGAAACATGAAAAAAATAGAAAGTGTGTGTCTGTTTGGATCTTGGTCTGTTTTTCTTTCTTGTAGAAATAAAATAAGAAATGAGGATTTATTATTATTATTATTATTATGTTGTGTTTCGAAAGTGGATTAGGAAAAGTGACATCCCGCCAAAGCTTGTAATTTGTCATTAATTAAACTAGGAGAGAGAATGTGATTAACTCTTTGCAATAATATTTGTGAAGCGGAAATAACTCTTAGTGTTTTGTGACGTAATCAGTTTGTGACTGTCTGATTACCTACGAAAATCAAGCTTTTGGGATTTCTATACTTTTTCTTAGTGGGGTCTTGTTTTGTTTTGACTAATAAAGGTTAGAATCAAAATGATTTCTTCGATTATGCTTATTGAATCTCTAGTGGGTGAGGGGAGATAAATTGCTCTTCACTCCAAAGAAAAATGATCCTACTTGTACATATATGACATAACCTCAGATTGGAAGTTATACCTCAGTAATCACTTTCATTTGAGGAAGTATTTGACGTATGGTTAAGGCACAAGTAAAGAGCATTGCCCCATTAAATTATGGTCACTAACTTATAATAATTTATTGTTTCATTACTAGCCTAGGAATTGCGCATTGGATACTCAGACATGCCATGTCCCCTCGGAATAAAGCATACTCCATTATTATTAGACCTCTTTCTCGGAATTTCTTGTTGACGTGATAATGCCCTTCTCATATATTCTTATGCATCTCAATATACATCGGGAAAATCACAAGTATCAGAGAACCCGTGAACGACGTAAGTAGTGATTGGATTTGGATTGTGGACGCGAACTGGGGACTCGTATTTTCTGCTCTAGAAACGTTGAAACATCCCACCATGGCATTAGGACAAAAATAAACAAACGTGACGAGCAGCAAAACCAAATAGAAACGACAACACATGGGACATATGTACGTGGTGTTTTGAAATGACACAATAATTCTTGTGATGAAAATGAAACAGAATTATAATGGTTGTCATTTGTCAAGGTGTTAGAATTGTATCTTAGTTACATTAATTAATTAAACATTGGGATCCCTTTAAAGATTACTAAATGTCTCCTTTGAAATAACAGCATGTCAGCATGTGCGTTGGGACCATCCCAATTCGCCATACTTGTACTCTTGTGGATCTATAACTTCATAGCGATCACAGAAGTAGTTCTCCACTTCTCCACCACTAAATGAAATAATTCCCCCCAATTTTTTCAATTTTACGAATCACTGGTTGTAATGTTGTATAATTATGTACTAATCTCGGCCAGGGAACAAGGATTATGTCTAAGCTTTTTTCCGTGTGATTGACATCCATTTTAGCACATGGTGGCAGTACTTTTGTGTTTTTTGAGTATCATTATAGTCAAGCTTTTATCAGGACGCACATTCTGTTCATGCTGGTGTGATTCCAGCTAAACATTTCTCCAAATCACGTGATACTTTTTCGTGATAACGTGATTCATATACTTTTTTCCAGTATCACGACTTTCGCAAGGCAGTGCCACTTGTACATTTGGGGTGTGATCAGTGTCTACTTAGAAATGTTTATTCTTCGGCCCACACGCAAAAATGCAAAATATGTTCGTTCTCTGAAAGCTTAACCCCAGGTGAATTGTCTCATTGGGTGGACGATTGTATTGTACGTATGAACATAAAACAATTCTAGAAGCATTTCAGATTGTAAGATTTGTTTGGAGCAAAAAGTTTGATTTGGTATAAGCTATAACGTTTGTCATATTCTTCTTTGGACTCTCCATGGACACTCTTTCCCTCCTTTGTCTGAGCATAACGTAGCTAATAACGCAGCTTTAATTTGGCACTTCTAGTCCTGTGTCATCAAACTTGATCGAAGTAACCTAATGGATACAATTCTCTCACATGGCTTGTTCCTTGGTTAATTTCCTGAATTCCTGGAATTTCAGCAGTCTATGGTCATTAGGTCATATACTCGATCATGTCTTTGTATTTGGAGTTTTGGACTTCTAAATTTGTTTGGTCTAGCCCATGAGGACTATTTATTACTTAAATTTGATCCATTATTTGATCTCTTCGTGTGGTTCTTACATCTTACGATGTTGGGCCTCCATTTAGCGTTTCCACATTTGCACCATGCCAACATGTTAGATGGATAAAGCAAACTGGCTCGGCCCATTTAATCTGGGGTGGACTATGGAACTAACCTTAAAGTCAGCGATAACCCAAGTGAACAACGCATGATAAGATTGTCCCATTCAACTATTCAACGACCTATGCAGATTAGCCAGCATACAGATTTTCCAAAGAGTCCTGATGAGGAGAGATCTCTCCTCCAAATAGAGCGCATTTCAGTTATAACCGTCCAAAGAAAGATTGTTCTTATCTCGACCTTCTAACCTTCTAACGTGGCTTTTACAATTAAAAGAGTCTGATGAGGCACACAAAATCCAAAAAAACACAGAGGTGTTTGTTTTTCCTATTTATAAGTGCTAGACTACTTATAAGCACTTGTAAGTGGTGGACCACTTGTTTTTACCCATTTATTTTTTCCCACTTATAAGTAGCCAATGGTAAAAAAACTTATAAGTAGGGCTGAAAGTTGTAAGCGACAAAATCCTACTTACACCAACTTATAAGTTGGGATTAGACATAAAATTACATAACTACCCATAAACACATATAAAAACCATATATTCCTTGAAGTTGAATAGTTTAGGTTTCTTGCTAGAGAGTGGATACGGCTAATAAGAAGGTAATGGTTTCTTCTAGTTATCTTTTTATTTGTTTTGCTTAATTCTTCTCATTTTATATGATTTCATTTATTATGTGATATATAGTAGTGATTTTTTTAGATCAGTTGTTGTACTTTTAAAACCTTGGGTGTTGTAAACTGGAAGATAATCAAACACAAAATAATGTCAAGCTTTAGAGGTGTTATGCGTTAGTTATAGTGGACTATGCTTGTACATAACCAAATATAACCTTTTTCTTGCTATGCTCTTTGTGATACTGTTTTAATACATAGTAGTCTATTGTGTATATCAAGCTAGGTGCATGCATTTTTTTATTTTATTTTTATTTTTATTTTATCGAGCACTTTTTATTGTCATAGTACTATATGATGCTTGTTTATGTTTCCTACAACAAAAGTTCAACTAGTTAATCGCCGACCGTTCACGTATATTTTCGATTTTATTTTTATTTATGTTTTTTATAGATCATGTCATCTCAAAAAACCAATGGGAAGAAATCTCTGGGCTCAATGCCGATTTCATTAGAATTTGTTTGGAGGAGGCAGCACGAGTGGGATATAAAGGAACGTCCCTTAAGGATGTTTCGTGGAACCGTTTAAAGGAAGAACTCACTACGAAGTATTCGACTCATGAAATTGAATTTGATCAAAAGTTTCTTAAAAATCATTGGAACCACTTGAAGAAAAAGTATAATGCTTGGATTGCTTGCATTGGAAGGAGTGGGCATGGTTTCAATGCGGTAACTGGAGAATTGGATTGGCCACAAGAAAAGTGGGATGAAGTCATCAAGGCAAGCACTTATTTTTGGCTTTGAACTTTCAAATGTAATTTAATTATTGATGTTTAACATTGATCTTTTTGACTACCAGAGGTATCCCGAGGCCGAAAAATATAGGAAAAACCCACTGCCTCACGCACAAGAGTTGTATAACTTGTTTGAATCTACTTTGTCAAATGGTGAGAGTAAACTAACTCCTGCTGCGGATGGCATGCCCACTGATAGTGATGCTACAAGTCAAACTATCAACATAGGTGAATCAAAAGATCGTCCCACTGATGAAGATGATTCCTATTGGAATGAAATAAAATTTAGCAATAACACTCCCATTGGAGAACAAGTGGACAAGCTAATTGCAAAAAGTAAGGAGAAGAAGCGTAAAATAATTTCATCTACATTTGATCCAGATGTAAAAGAAATTGTTGAGCTTATCAAAGGCCAATTTAAAAGTACTAATGCTCAGAGGGAGGCTTTACTAGCTGAAAAGGTGGATGAAAAGGCCGAGATGGATAATTATTCGACACTACGATGTTTAGAGACTCTTGATCTTTTGAAGGAATTTGAGGACTTGCCCGCAGATGTTCACCAGAAATGTTTGTTGAAGTTTTGTAACAATGCGGAATATCGAAAGGTTTTTGTGCAATTAAAGGAAGTGGAAGAGAAGATGACTTTCGCTTACTCAATAGCCAACTTTTGATGTTTGTCCTTCATTTTCTTTTGTTGGTTTTAATAATTAGAATTTAGAACTCCATTGTCAAATGAGTAGTTAGTTTTATTTGTGATGAACACATAGAATTGAATTTTGATTGTAGTCAATAATTGAATAATTAAATGGATGCTATTTTATAAGCTTGGTGCATGGTCAATTTTTGTTAATTTTATAAGCTATCTTGACTGTCTGCCACCATTAGTCCATGATCACTGATGCATGGATCCATGTGCTTGTCGAACAAAATGTTCGAGGATTTTAAGTTACCTAGTTCTAAACCCCATTAGTCCTTCTCTTTCTTTTCCATAAGGATGCTGAAAAATGAAGTTGTTCCATTCACAGATCCATAATTATGTAGAAGTTTAATAAGCTGCAATTTGTTTGATTGAATAAAATATCCGGTAAGATTGTTATGAATTTTTTTGAACCTTGATTCGTTCGGTATCTATTTTCCCCTTGTCTATTGAGAAAAGTCATTCTCCTTTTACTCGCTTTTATTAATGAACAAAGCCAGCTTTAAAAACATGGTTGGCGATACACTCTAAACGCTTAGTTTAGTAATTACCGCCAAAAGTGGGGGTGCAGCTCTAATAGTCCAAGGAATGTGCTATGATAGATCTAGCACAACTAGTCAACCAGGTGGTTTGAGTATCTATTGTAGTTCATTCTTTTTTTGCTTGTCGAGTCTTGCTGGGATCAATAAAATCAGTTTGGCTGACGAAGTGGGTGGGACCAAAGCTATCTAGGAACTGATGGTGTGAATGGAGTTGGGCGTTCTCGTGTTGCACCAATGGTTGTCGCGGCGCATACCCAGCCGATATCTAACCAAGGAATCACATGTAGGCTTCCCAATCCGCCTTTTCCGACAAATGAGAGAACTAATACTTGCATAGCAGGGGACAAGAAGATCCAATGCAATTGATTGATAGAAGTGGACGATCGTAGTCTCTTCCCCGTTATTTAAAATGGTAGCGAATAAGGTCCATGGGAGAGAAGGTTAGCTCTACCCTGCCCAGTTAATGGTGATGTATTGAATTTAGATTTTGCTTTTGCTTTGCGCTTTCCTTCAAAGAGAACCTTCAAAGATTTGCTTCCCATTAGGGCGTGACGAGATGGATGCTAAACCTAAGCATCAAAGAACACTAGCAAATGATATTTAGCCCTTTGCTACCACATCAAACGTTGTCATGTTGTCAAATGAGTAGTTAGTTTGATTCACGCTGTCGTACGATACTTATGTAGCATGGGGATGTTGTCATGTTGCCAATAAAATACAAAAGTAGAATATCTATCGAGGTAAATGCAGGGAAATACTATAAATTAGTTAAATGATGTGACAATAATTTTACCATGGAGAAGTCTCAAGAGACTTCCATTCTCACGGGTATTCATAGACTAGGAGCTTCTCTTCCTTAGAACAATAAAAGCAACAAAGCAAGTGAAACATTTGGATGCTTCACTTTGTCCACCTTTTCCATTCTCTCGCTTAAAGTCATCACCGGAAATGTTCCAATCTTTTAACCTTTTTACAACAAGAGTTGTTCCATCTTCCATTGTAACCTTAATTGTAACTTTAATTAAGGCCAAACCAATAACTGTTACTGAATTGGCCTATGCAGGTCCCGAACCTATTTGGTTGTTGGATAATCTATATGAACTCAATTCTTTTTGGTTATCTATGAGAACTTATTTGTTTTGCTTAATGAAATAACAATGTGATGTGGCAAGGATCATGGACAATTGTGAGGATTTTTTGCTGTTAATTATGTTACTACTAGTATTAGTCCTTAAGCTAAAAGTTCCTCGACAACGCAGACTTCGACAAAAATTGTGTATCTCCACAATAAATGGTAAAGCTTTAATGCAACAACTCTTGGATGGCCCTTCAACACAACTTTTCCAATCTTTTAAGATGGAGAACCAACCTTTCGTACAACTATGCGATCATTTTCGTCAGAGAGGATACTTAACTAATAGTAAGCACCTCGACGTGGAAGAGAAGATGATGATTTTTCTTTTAACTATTAGTCATAATTTCTCGAACCAACATTTGAAGTGGATTTTTCAGCATTCAGGGCATACTATTAGTAAGTATTTTCATGAAGTTTTATGGGCAATGCTAAAATTTTCAAAAGAAATGATAGTGCCACCTTCGTGGACCGAGCCAGTGGGTGAAATAAGAAATCACCATCGTCTTAGAGAAGGGCCATTCAAGGGTGCAGTCGGAGCATTGGATGGCACGCTCATTCCAGCAGTGGTTCCACCTGAGAAGGAAATTGTATTTCGTGGAAGAGGTGGTAAAGAATGTTGGCAAAATGTATTTGCAGTATGTGACTTCGACATGAAGTTCATCTATGTTGTTGCTAGATGGGAAGGAGTGGCCCATAACTCAAGGGTTTTGAGTGAGGCTATGCGCGATCCAAATATGAAGTTTCCAATTCCTCCATCAGGTATTAATTCTTTTTTCTTTAATTTAGTTGTATTATTTGTGTGTATATTGGAAACTACTAATATAACTTTTTCTTTTCTTTTGAAACTGTTATAGATATGTATTATTTGTGTGATGCAGCCTACACACACACTCGGTATTTCATGACTCCATTTCGTAACACTCGATATTGGTTAGTTGATTTTTCACGTGGAGGTCGCACTAGGACAAAGGAGGAAAGGTACAATTTTTGTCATGCAAAGTTACGAAATGTAATTGAAAGGGCATTTGGTGTTTTAAAGGCTCGCTTTCCAATATTGAAAAATATGCCTCCTTATAGCTTTCCAACTCAAAGGAATATTGTGATAGCATGTATGGCTTTACACAATTTCCTCCGTCGAGTTGCACTAAACGATGAGTTGTTCAAGAAATATGAGAATAAAAGGGTAAGCGTCAACAATGATGTAGTAATGCAGCAAGGAGAAGAAATGGCCCCTCCAGGAGAAGCAATTGGAGAAGCTGGCGAATTTGGTGAACCTGGTGATGCACAAGCCGCTCCAACTTTATTTACGCAAGCAGACAAAGTTTACATGGTCAATTTTCGTAACCAAATAGCAAATGAGTTGATCCAAATGAGAAGAAGTTAATGTCTTTCCAATAACACTTCATGATTATCATAATAAACGGTATGTCTATTGTAGATTGTTTAATGCATGGTCTATATGAATTTATTTCTACTTCCATTAAATTGATTTCTTATATGATCGTCATTAACTTCGACAAGAGAGTACATGTGTTATTAAAATATGGATAAAATTGTAATGTCGCCACTTATAAGTGCTTGAAAAAACAAATACCCCTACCACTTATAAGTACTTATAAGTAGCAAAAAACAAACAGGTTTTAGGACCTACTTATAAGTAGCACTTATAAGTGTTTTGACACTTATAAGTAGCAAACACTTATAAGTAGAAAAAACAAACACCCCCTAAGATTCTCCCTCTCTTCTCCGAAATTCCTGTCTTTTTTTTTGTAACACTTCTATCTCTTCCTATTCTGTAACTCCTTTCTCTATTTCCTCTTCTACGCTTTTGCGATTTTACCATGGCCAATTGTAAGTCGCTATCGTCGGATGGACAAATCTCAGTTTCTTATCATGACAAAGTTCTTATGGACAAATCCCAGTTTCGTATCATGACAAAGTTCTTATGAAAATGTTTAATCTTGTCATCGATTTAGCGTTCAAACTAATATTGCATCAATCTAATCACAATCTAATCACTGCAATCTTTCGTAAGAACAAAAGAATGTTGATTCAAATTTGTGGGTATTTGTAAGAAGAGGATTTTGAATTGATAGTTGCTTACCAAAAGATGTCCTTGAACTAAAAGAGGTGCACTCGTTTGTTATTTTAGTTGGATCATAAAAAGTTTTTTCCCTCTCGTTTATGGGTTTGCCTACTCTATTTTGTATTTTTGTTAGGTTGGCCACGGTTAGATTTGCCTTTTCTTTGAGCTGAGTTGTCTATTTGGATGGTTATAATCAAATGCGCTCTAAATCAGGAGAGAACAATCTCTCCTTATCATTTGCCTTTTCCAAATTGAAGTCCTTAAACAACTCAAAAGGTTAGGATCTAAGTACCAGACACCAAGATCCAATTTATATTATGAGTTATGACTAGCATGCAGCAACCTTAGAATTGAAAAGACATTATTTTACTTCGATTCATGTGTTTCATACGTTCATCTACTTCATGCATGCTAGCTCCAAACTAGCACAAGTTATTATGAAATCTAGCTTATTCTAGAATTTTTTGGTTGTTGGTGATTTTTCAAAATTATTTTTACTTTAATTGTTTGTTAAAACTTGTGTGGGTATTTTAGAATCATTTTTGGGCTTGAAAACATTGTTAAAATGTACCCATTCATATATGTATGGACCTTGAGTGTTTTTAGACCCATTTGAGGCACATAGGTTAACTTAAACAGACTTAAATCATTGAATAAACAATACCTGCGAATTTCCTCTGTAAAAATATTATTATTCAAAAACAAAACCCTAACCTCCATTAAAAAGAATATTTTTTATTAAAAGAAATAAAAATAAGGGGAAGAAGAAGAAAAGGGATTAGAGAAAAGGAAGCATGAGTATTATATTCTTTTGCAAATTCAATTTCATGTGAGTAGACATATTTTTATCAAAAAAAATATATAAATCATTTTTCTGTGATTTTTATCTTGTTTGCTTCATAATTGTTTCATCATCATTTTATAAAAGTTTCATCTTTAATTGTGAACGTTTGATATTTGTTTTGTAATTTTAATTGTCATTTAGAACGGTGATATGTTTGCAGAATTACTGACTTGTGACTTGAATTCGACTAATTAGATGATGTAACTAGTTTTTTGACAGAACTAAACAATTTTAGTTCTCTGAATCGTCTTGCATTTCCAATTGGCCTTGACTGATTCCAGTTTATATTCTATTTGATATGAATTTTACAAGAAAGTGCGTCAGAAAATTTAATAGCAGAATTTAAGTTGTTGGGTCTGTTCTATCACATAAATTAGGGTACATACTAAATAAATTACTATTTAGGAATTTTTGTATTGAAATGAATTTTCTGTCTAATTTTCATAATGGTATAATTGATTCAAAACTTTGATTATATGAATTCTCTAGAATTTTTAGAATGGACAAAGGTCAAACTGTCCTAACCAATTTCTCATTTATAGAACAATATATGCAACTTATTAGTGTAGGTTTTAGTTGTACAAGAAAAAAATATAATGATCATGCAATTTGTATCGTATTAATATTTCAAATAAATGTGTATTGATTAGAGGAGTAATTATTTTATTTGCCTAAAGAGTTCTATTACATGTATTGGAATAAGAGTTACATGCATAATTGTTTGATAAATATTGTATGTATAGAGCGTATATTGGTAGCTAAAGATTTAGCGTGGTATTTTGCAATAATATATATTAGCACTGATGGACTTTGACTTTGAATATGTGGCTGATAAGAACTACGAAGGCTTGATTCCAATCTTGAAAGATTTGGATACGTAGGCAGCTTTGAGCAAAAGTGCAGCCACTACACTATACTATATTATATATTATAAATTAGTTATTGTGATAACTATATGTGAACAATGTTATTACTTAATTGTGTACGTGATTGTTGTTGTTTAAATTATATTCATGAGACATTTAACTAATGCGTTATTTCTAATTGAACCTTTTAATATCTATGATTTATATAATTGATAATAAGGTGAGTTGATTAGTTATTGTGTTTGGAATCTTTAGTAATGAATTATTGTTTGAGACGATGTTTGTTTTGTAATAAAAATATTATAATAAATGAGATCTCTTGAGCGTTAAAATCCGGTGTAAAAGTGTTCGGTAAAAATTTAATGTGTTGCCCACATCTTTAGATCTCTCCACGCCTCTTTGATGAAAAGAAATATTTATGACTAATGATGTCATGTGAAAAGCCGCCTTAGAGAGGAACTAAGGCATTCGCCTTGCGGGTGGGCTGTATTCCTTAAATGTATGGGAATGTAGGTCTGGATTCCTTAAATGTGGCGAAAATGACCTAAGGTATTTATTGAATGTGCCATGAATGACCTGTTAGTGTTATGATGGGTATTCCTTGAATGTGGCGGGAATGACCCAAAGTATTCATTGAATGTGTCATGGGGACCTGATATTTTGTTATGCCCAAAAGAGGCTTTGTGTATGCATATGGAAAGCCCAGAGATGGCTGTGACTCATAAGTTACGAGTTTACAAGATGAAAATATGTTTTCTGGAGGCGATATCCCCGCTTGGGATACATGTCTTGTAGTGGTACTCGATGTGAGTGAGGCACACGAATATGTGTGATTTGGCAAATGTGTAAAGTACAAATTGTGGAATAGAAACTAAAGGTTGGGCTATGTCTTTTAATAAATAAGTCAACGAGATAATTAATAAGCAAAGTAAAATATTGATTTTACGTGTGATGGAGTTATTGCATATGAATATTTATATATTATGATGTATATGATTTTTTATGAGAAATTTAATGTTTATGTGGTTTGTATGAGTTGATACTCACGAGGGATGAATGTACTCCGTGGTTGTGACTTTTTCATCGTTCTCATAAATAGACGAGTGATATTAAAGTAAAATATTGATTTTACGTGTGACTAAGTTATTGCATATGAATATTTATGTATTATGATGTACATGATTTCTTATGAGAAATATATACGTGGTTTGTGTGAGTTGATACTCACGAGGAATGAATGTACTCTCTGGTTGTGATTTTCTCGTTCTCATAAGGAGACGAGTGGATGCATATAATTTCTTATGAAGGAATGTATGTGAATGTGGTTAGCGTGATATGATGGATAAGGTGGTGTGACATGAATGTTAATATTGGCGATATATTATGTCATATTATGTATACCCATGATGGTTGCAGTAAAAGTGAAATAAATGTAGATTTTTAAGGATTACGTTTGGGAAATCTAATTTTGTTTTAGATGCGGATAGGACTTATTAACTTTTTATGTAGAGACATTGTCCTACCCTAACATGTAAGCGGTTATAGGTAAGATTTTAATTAAATTAATTTACGAGTTAATGGGATTGAAATCTTACTTGGGAAGAAACTACATGCCGTTTTGGAAAACGGAACTATCTTGTCTTCCAAGTTGAAATGGTTGGTAATGTTATATTTATTTATTTAAAAGATGGAATGTAGTAGTGTATATTTTATTTTAGTCTTACTCATACCAGCAAATTCAATTTGCTGACCTATGTTTGTTTTGTTTTGCAACGTGGGTATGTTCTTGGAAACATAGATGGTAGAATGCAGTGGATGACAACGTTTGATTTGGATTCGCTTTTGAAGCCTTACTGGTTTAAGTTTTCTAAAGTGGAAAATTTTGATTTGAAACAGATGTAATAGAATTGATTAATTTTTTTTATTTGTGAATTAAGAGTTATTCTTTTGGTTTTAATTTGATCTCATTTTTTCTATATCGTGTTTAGTAATGGGTTATTAGGGTTTCGTTTAATCCTAAGTTTTCAGAAAATAGAATAGGGTGTGGATAATTCCCTATAAATAATTTTCTGGAAATTTGAGGTGTGACAGAGTTGCTCAACCACATTCTTTTCTTGGTTAGGAGAATTTCCAGCCACATCCATTATCGGAAATATGATCTCACGTCGCATTACCATGCTTTCTTCCATTGGCCCAAAGAATTTGTCATAAGCACATCCAAGAATCGTGTCCAACGTCATTTCAAAATTAATTTTTACAGCAATTGTAACGCCTGTATTTAAAATACGTATTTATCTATTTATTTATTTATTTATTTTAAAATTTGATTGGATTGGATTTGGGATATGTGGGCCTGGTTTCTGGGCCCGAGTCTGTGTTGGGTTTGGGTTCCAAACCCAAGTATATATTCGTATTGTTCTGGAGAATAGGGTTCTTAGATAATAAAATAATAAAAATAGAGGCGGCTTGTTTGCTCGAGCGTTGGAGCGCGACGACTCGGACTAGGAGGAATTTGTCGAGCTGTTAATTAAGGTGAGTAGTTTAGCTTTTCTATTATTTTACGTCTATATAGAGATAAATGTATTGTCTAAGATTTCCGCTCTTGTTTCGTTCTCATTCCCGGTTGTTATTCTGCGTATTGTCTTAGGGTTAAAACTTAGAGTATTGTTAAAACCTATTATATATTGGTTGTTGTTCTTAATTACCAAGGTTTATTGAACTGTTGGAACTGAGGTCGTTAATGGCGTGCGAGCCCTCGCGCCCAAACAAAACAGTGGTCCTCTATATGATTTGGAATTGTTTGTACTTTATTTTTCGGTTATACTCTTGTTGTATTGATTGTATTACTGATTGGAGGTAGTGGGGGATGTCGGGATTGAAATTGGGTGTGGCTGTGAAGCTTGAAATGTTCATTAATGGCGGCACTAAGAAAATCGCCAGTAAAAGTTATGGGAACAGTTATTGTTGTTTTTGTGTTGATTGAAGATAGGTGGTAGTAAGGGGTTGATGTTTGGTTATTGAGGTTTGAATGGGTGTTGTTAATGCTTGGAGTCCGGCGTTAATGGCGGCGAAAATCATATCTAGATTTGATGAAGGGGGATCGAGGTAATGCATCGAGTTTTTGTGTGTATTAATGTTGTTTGGTTTTTGACGAGGAGGGAAACCGCTGGGTTGAAATGGGCGGAGGAGTGGAAGTTATGGTGGCCGATTTTGGTAGCTGGTGGTGGCTGATGGGGGAAGACAACATGTTCCCTCTGTTGGGCCTTGGGCCAAAATGTTTAAGTTTTGTTTGGGCCAAAAATCTAATTTTAGTGGTTGGGCCAGATTCATTTCTTTTAATTTTGTTTGGGCCTTCTCTAATTAGTTGTTTTGGGGCCGAAACTTAGTTTGTGTTTTTATGGGGCCAGTTCTAATTTTTTGTATACATGGGCCGGTTTTCTTTTATTTTGTGGGCTGGGTCATTTTGGTTTTAAGTGGATCTGTTCCGTTTAGATATTTCTAGTTGGGCTAAATCTATTGTTGGGCCGGTTTCTGGTTTGGCTTTTATGTTGGATCCGGCTAACATTATTTGAATCTTTGGTTGAGTCATAGGCTTAGCTAGTTGGGTCCGAACCATTACCTTAGTCATGAGCCCATGAGCCATGCACCTTTGCCCTTAGCCATGAACCATGGCTATGACCCTGAACCTGTTGAACATGGAAATGACAGTTTGACTTTGACAATGATGTGTTGACTTTGACAATGACGTGTTGACTTTGACTTTGACCATTGACCGTTGACTATGGAATGTTGATTTTTTCCAGTTTTTCCCATATTTAAGAATATGGACAAAGGTAGTAATAAAATATTGTCAAAAATTGTATAACTTTGTTTGTCATTATCTAATTAAGATTTGACGTGAGTAGTGTGTAAATAATATAATATTGGCACGTAACAAGAAGAGAATTCTTATAAGACTTAGATTCATGGACTTTAGTATTGGGCTTTGATGGTGAATTGAGTTCATATAAATATATTGAATGAATACATTACATGATTGATTACTATTATGAGTTGCTACTTAAATGAATTGTAGTATGTATGAACTATGAAGGCTGGAGATATTCCATATGGTGTAGTGCAATATATGATTGGCACGTGAAATAATAAGTTTCGAGATTTGATATAGAGATATTTGGATATCGTGCAATGAATAGTATTGGCACGTGATAATGTGGATTGTATTATAACGAGAAACATTGAGCTTCAGTACAATTAAGTATACTGGCATGGGATAGAATAAGAATTATTATGAGATATATATGTCTGACACTTGAATAAATTACGTAACGAAAATCCTAGAACCTAGCTACCACAACTCATGGGATTTGCCTTGGTGATGGGCGTATGTGATGTGATTTGCCTTTCTGGCGTTTCAGTGAATCTGAATGGCCCTTCTGGCGTAAGTAATTTGATTGGCCCTTCTGGCGTTTCAGTGAATCTGAATGGCCCTTCGGGTGTAGCCGAATAGTGGCTTGATTATTCCGTTCGCAAAATTAGAATGAGATGCGCGATATTTTATGACTAATAATGGCAGTACTCACATAATGGCTTTCGTGTGAGGGTTACCTGGTGTGCGGCATCCCGCTCAGGGTAGTTACGCACGGAGTGGTTCATTATGTAAGGGGAGGCATGTGGATGTACATGTTCGGCGTTAGGAAGCGATTGTGGTAGCCAGGGAAACTAGGTAAGACATAGATACGACGTGATTTTAGGGACACGCAAAGAAAGCCTTAATTAATATAATTATGGTAATATGTTGTTTAATGATATATCTTTAGATAGATGATCTTATATGGTTTTGCAGAAGGGTGGGTCAAACTAATTACTTGTGGCAGAGACGACGACCAATCGCGGTAATTGAGCATGAAATGCGTAAGTATAGAATATCTTTGGGCTGGTTATTAGTTTAGTTAGAACCTAAGGGTGCCTCGTGGAGGAACTAAATGCCTTTTTATTATGTGTATGGTTTGTTGTGTGGTTAGTGGGAAGTTAAGGCGCCTCAGTGGAGGAACTACCTGCCTTACTTATTGTAGTTAAGAATGTTGTATTAGTTGTTGGAAGTTAAGGCGCCTCGGTGGAGGAACTAGCTGTCTTATGGATTATGCATGTATATGTATAAATATATGTTGTATTTTAGAGCTTCTCACACTAGCATTTTTATAATGCTGACCCGATTTGCATGTTTGCTTATCGGGTGTGTTCATTAAATGAACATAGTTGATAAGTCTTGACAGGTTTAGTGTTGAAGAAGGTTGGTTGCTGCTTATGGTTTGCGTTAGCATTGCATTTCAGGATATGTTTTGTTTTCCCTTGAGGTGATATAGATTTTCAATTGAGACAAGGTTATTTGTATTTTCTTTTGTAAATTTAAATAAAGAGTTATTGAAAAGAGATTTGTAACCTAATCTTATTTGTAAATTTAAATAAAGAGTAATGAAGAGGACTTTTGTTTAAGTTAAAATTTTTATTGGTTTTTAATTATCCGCATATTTAAACTGTTTATGGGTTTTTGGGAATTGAGAGTGCATCACACCTCAAAGATCGAAAAGTCGGGAACAAATATTGTTTTTCCAAATTCTGTCGAAATTCGGGGTGTGACAGCAATCTTGATTACTGTGACGATCAAAAGTAATCCATTTTTGTTAATGTTCCAAAATGTCGCATTTGGAATAGGTGACCAATGTGGTTCATAAGGGGCGACTAAATGGTATTGGAGATTTATGAGCACTTTTGATTCCTCTAATGTTTCGACAAGATCAGAAAATATGAAGATAATTGGGGATGCTTTTGAATCAATCTCATCATCATCTTCATCGTCATCTGAAAGTAAAGTTTTGCCAATAACTTCAACATGTTCTGTAGGGTTAATTTTGCCAATAAGAAAGCCTTTGGTGATCAACTTAACCACAAAGGACATGTGCTGAACTCTAAAGGGTTACCCCCCCCCCCCAGTAGATGAGCCAATTAGGATTTTCCCCCACTAGATGGGAAATTAGGGTCTCCCCCCCAAACACACGGTCAACTTGGTTTGACTGTTAACTTTAAGTCAAATGGTTGAAAATAACACAATTGCCCTCACATAATTAAAATTGAACATTTGTTTTTTTAAAATAATGAGGGCATTTGTGTAATTTTCAGTTACTTGACTTTAAATTTAATAGTCAATCCAAGTTGACCGTGTGTTTAGGGGAGACCCTAATTGGCCATCTAGTTTGGGACTTTAATACCCTTTTCGGCCCACGGGTTCATGTGAATTTCATCTCTTTTTCTAGTGAGAAATGGTTCCGTTATGTAATTGGATCATCTTCTGATAATGGCGATTATGGATCGCCTTCCAGCCAAAGATCCTATGTCCCGCCATATATTAAGACGGACTTGCAAAATTTCATTGACATATATTTAACTTCACAAAAAAAACATATAGCAGCAAACCTTCAAAATCAAGGCCTAAAATTTCGAATTCCGGCAATATATTGTATACTTCAAAAACCGATTTATATTGGAAATATTGGAGATATATATATTTTTGTTGACTGGTCAGAAGCATTTTTTGTATATCGATATATCGGAAAATATTACTGATATATATTGAAAATATTGGAAATATTAATAAAAAATTAATAATTCTACACTGACACGTGGTTCATGTGAATTTCATCTCTTTTCTAGTACATGCCCAGTTCTTTGAGAAATGGTTCCGTTATGTACTGGATCATCCTCTGCGATAATGGCCAGAAATATGGATCGTCTTCCAGCCCAAAGATCCTATGTCCTGCTCCATATATTAAGACGGACTTGCAAAATTTCATTGACATATTTAACTTCACAAAAAAAACATATAGCAGCAAACCTTCAAAATCAAGGCCTAAAATTTCGAATTCCGGCAATATATTGTATACTTCAAAAACCGATTTATATTGGAAATATTGGAGATATATATATTTTTGTTGACTGGTCAGAAGTATTTTTTGTATATCGATATATCGGAAAATATTACTGATATATATTGAAAATATTGGAAATATTAATAAAAATTTAATAATTCTACACTGACACAGTTGACCGACACAATGACGTGGCACTGCAACATCAATATTGCACAATGAAAAATTACCACTACAACATCAATATTGCACAAAGAAATAACACTGCAACATCGATGTTACACTATGAAAACAACTACAACATCAATGTTGCCTCAAGAAATACCATTGCAACATCAATGTGGCACCATGAAAACCACTGCAACATTAATGTTGCATCACGAAAACCACTGCAACAACATCAATGTTGCACCATGAAAAATCACTAGAATGAATGGTTTGTTATGAAGAAAAGATGAGAATGGAAAGATGATACTGGAAATATAATAAGTGTTTTGAGAGAGAAAAAAAAGATTTTTGACTCATATTTTCACCACTGCAACATCGATGTTGGAACATGTCACGTCATTGTATATTAATTGTCATTTTTTCTGTGTCACTGTATATTGACTCATAAAAAATGAGTCAAAGTCAACAAAGTAATGATATATATATATATATATATATCGGATATATCAAAAAATCTGAAATATATTAGTTTGAAATTATTTCAATATATCCACCCTATATATCATAATATTTTCATATAATGTACCCAAATTCCGATATATATCATTGATATTTCTGATATTTTTTCAGCCATACAATGGATCATAGTCACAAATTCGGAATTCGACAAGGATGAGATCGTTAATTCGTACAAATTCGTTAAATTTTTTGAAAAATTCCATAAATAATTAAAACATAAAATAATATGCAGTGTGTGATTGTACATCATGTACGTCAGGATTATTTCGAGCATATATCAAATTCAAAATTTGCAAATATATATGTAAAGCTTTGTTATATCTTACGATATCCTATGAATAATTGCAATTTAGAAAACAAAATATTAAAATAAAATAATAGAAAGTTGTCCATCATAAAAAAAAAATTAGAAAAAATTGCTAAAAATCGATAAATATCAAGAATTATGAGATTTTTACCATTTTTATTGTTTATTCATTTTGAATTTCGATAACCTGTCAATTCGGAGTCTTTTTATGTTTTATTGAAAAAATCGGAGATTTTTGTGACTATGCAATAGATGCTTAAAAAGTGTAACTTTAAGTACCCTCCGTTCCACACTACAGTACACGTGTCCACATAACAGGTCGTCCTCCTTCAGGTTGTCCAAACACCCATCGACCGTATCTAAATCCACCCGGCCCGGATCGTCCAAAGCATCGATTCTGACCATTTATGGAAAGATACCAACAAGTGCAATCTCGGAGCTCAATCAACACCACAATCAATGAAGCATTAACTTTGTAACAACACATTAATGGAGAATCATCAAGATAGCACACAAGGTGGATCTACACTTCATAATGGTCCAAAGCAAATATGGAAAGGCAACTCACACATCTATAAATAGAGAGAGATGAACTACGTAAGGCTTGATTCAAGTTTACCCCAAGAAACTTGATACGTAGGCAACTCTTATCCCAAGAAGAGTGCAGCCATACCCAATTCTCCAGATCATCAGGTCGTTGTCCATCAAACACTACATCTACATTGGCGATCTGCTAGTTCGTTTCCTTAAGAAAAGCACCCTTACTCTTTTCTCAAGCCCACGAAGCTGGTAAAAAACCACCATGGATACCTCTATTTAAATGTTGGCAGAACAAATGAAGACGCTTTCGTCATCAAGGGCTACAAGACGCTTTCGTAACTTTACAACAAGAGAATCAGACGATGTGCGACCAGGCCACCTCTAACACCAACAACGGCACCACAAAAGCAGTGGAGCACAACGCTGTTGCAGCCCTCACCAACACCACCAATCAACGCTTAGAAGACTTCGCCCAAAAATTAGAGAAGTCAAACGAACGAGCCAGCGCGATCCAGATCGCTCAGAAGATGCTAGAAACGTACAAGGCATCACCATTCACCACAGAAATCAAAGACAAGTAGCCTCCTTCAGAGTTCATCCAGCCAAAGTTCCCGTTGTACGACGGTACCTCCTGCCCAGGCGAGCACATAGCTCGTTTCAGTCAAATACTTGCACTCTACAGCCATCCAGACTACGATTACCTAAAGTGCAAACTTTTTCCAGCCAGTTTGAAGGACGGAGCAATAGACTGGTTTTACACACTCCCTCCTGATTCAATCAGCAACTTCGACAAACTAGCTGAGACGTTCGCAGCAAAGTTCATCCACAACAGAAAGAAGAGAGCCGACCTAGACACCTTGTTTCAGCTCAAGCAAGCTCATGGCGAAACGATCCAAATCTTCCTATGACGTTTTAAGAAGGACCTCCTCTCGCTGGAATCAGGACTCATTGAAGGCTTTGCAATTTCTGCGTTCTCAAACGCCCTATTAGACGACTCCGACCTAGCAGGGTCCCTCATGTGCAACAAGCCAGAAACCTCAGCCGACCTGTATCACAGAGTCGACAAGTACATTAAGTACGAAGAATGGCTGGCCCAGCGCAAAGGCAAAGAAGTCATCGCAGTAAGCAACGAGCGAGGATCCAAAGAAAGCAATCAGTACTCAGGCAACAACAACAACAACAACAACAACAACAAGAGAGCCAGCTCCACCAAGCCTTCATACACAAAGAAGGAATTCTCCAGCTTCTCCAGGACACCATCCCAAATCGTGAAGAAGATATATACAACACCATTTTTCAAGCCCAACATCAACAAGGTGATCGCAATCCCAGAACGTCCATACTGCCATTTTCACAAGCTCCACCACCATGACACCAATGAATGTTGGAGCCTCAAGCACTACCTCCAAGACTTAGTAGAGGAGGGCAAATTGAAAGAGTTCCTGCCACAGAGCAACCTGAGGCACAAGCTGGATGTCAAGCGCTACAGAAGTAGAAGCCGCAACAACGAATGACCTGCAAATAACAAAAACAAAAGCAGGAGCAGAGCACCACGACGATCTACTTCTCCAGGTCGGTCGAGGCACAACAGGAGGCAACACTACTCCGATAATGATGAGGAGAAAATAATCAACATGATTACAGACACATCAAATGACGAAACCTCATGTCGGGAGAAGCACAGAAGAGTAGGAGCACTTCAAGAGATCTACCACCTCTCACACAAAGCTGAGATGATCAACCCCACCAATCCTCAAAAAACAATAGCAATTTCATTCACTGAAGAGGACCTAGACAAGGTGTGCCTACCCCACAATGATGCCTTGGTAGTGCACATAAAAATCAATTGGTGGACAGTCAAAAGAGTCCTCATCGACCCAGGCAGCTCATGCGACATACTTTTCTATCAAACTTACAAGGACATGCACCTGTCAGACTCGGTGATGATAAGAATCAAATGCACCGCTCTACAGGTTCAACAGAGATCGCACAGATGCCATTGGAGATGTCATCCTGCCAGTCTCTATTGGAGAGAAGGAAGACATGGTCAAAACTTTATCACGCTTCAGTGTGATTGATGTTAGGTCGTCCTACACCGCTATTCTAGGACACCGTTAGATTCACAAGATCCAAGCAATTCCATCAACCCTACACAAGGTCCTGCGATTTCCCGGTCCCAGAGGCATTATGGAGCTCAGAAGCAACCAACTGGAAGCTCACCGATGCAATCAGTCGACCTGACCTGACCTCACCCAAGCCTCCGAAGTCGTTGAAGCCAAAGATGTCCCAAAGAGGCAAGATCCTCAAACATCCAAAATTCTCCAAAGAATCGCATCGAAAAGCTCAAAGGAAAACAAGCTCAAATAGAACCAGGAGATAAAGTTAATTTGGGCACAACTGATGACCCAAAATTTGTCTATGTAGGGGTTGATTTAGACCCCAAGCTCAAGGTGCAACTTGTCAAATTTCTATTTCTCAATTAATAAAGATGTTTTTGCTTGGTCGTATATCGATATGCCAGGAATCGACCCTCAGCTCGCTTGCCACAAGTTAAATGTAGATCCAACTGTCAAGCCTATCAAACAATCAACGAAGAGATAGAAAAGCTCAAAAATGTTGGATTCATCAAAGAAGTCGAGTACCCGACCTGGCTAGCCAACATTATAGTAGTTCCAAAAAATAATGGTCATGTATGACTTTGCATAGACTTCACCAACGTCAACAAGCACTGCCCAAAGGACAACTTCCCCCTACCAAGGATCGACATACTGGTAGATCAAACTTGCATTCATGAGCTTTTGCCATTTATGGACGCATATAGTGGGTACAACCAAATACCGCTTGCAGAAGAAGATCAGGAAAAGACGTCCTTCATAACCGAGCAAGGTACGTTCTGCTACAACATCCTACCATTCGGCTTGAAGAACGCATGTGTGACCTACCAAAGACTGGTCACCAAAATGTTCAAAAACTTGCTAGGAGACACTATGGAAGTCTACATAGATGACATGGTGGTCAAAAGCGAAAAGGCGGGAGATCACATCTCCCACTTGCAAGAAGCCTTTGAACGACTTAGCCAAAATAAGATGAAGCTCAACCTAGCCAAATGCGTATTCGGAGTAGCCTCAGGGAAATTCTTAGGTTACCTCGTTTCACAAAGACGCATTGAAGAAAATTCAGAACAGATACGAGCTATCCTTGAAATGCCAGAACCAACTACAAAGCAACAAATTCACAAGTTATCTGGCATGGTTTCAACCCTCAACAGGTTCATCTCAAGAGCATCTGACAAGTGCAGACCATTCTTGCAAATACTCAAAAAGGGAGCAACTTTCACTTGGACAGACGAGTGCCATAAAGCTTCAATGACCTGAAAGCTTATTTATCAACTCCACCTGTCATATCCAAGCCAGAAGAAGAAGAAACACTGGGGTTGTACCTTACAACTACCGACTTCGCAATCAGCTCAGCTCTCTTTCACAAATATGATGGAGTCGAAAAGCCGGTCTACTTCACCAGCAAGACGTTGGCAGATTCAAAAAAGCACTACTCTCCGATGGAGAAAACAATGCTTTTTTACTCTACTCAGTTCGGAAGTTTCGACCTTACTTCCAATCTCATAGCATCTAGGTCATCACAGATATACCTATCAAACAGGTATTGAGTTCCAACAATAAAACTGCCCGCATGACCAAATGGGCTGAAGAACTCAGAGAACATCATATCGAGTTTGTTCCCATAACGTCTCGAAAAGGTCAGGTCATTGCTAATTTCTAGGCAGATTTCCCCGTCGAAGATATCAACTGGAACCCGAGCCAATCACTTCACTTTATCAACAAGCCACCCCAGACACATGGCACCTCTACGTAGATGGAGCGTGCAACAACAACAATGGCGATGATCGGGGCCGTGGTTAACTTCACCGAAGAAGGAAGCCTACAAAAAATTAATCAAGATCAATTTCGCAACGTCCAACAACGAAGCGGAATACGAAGCATTGATCACAGGACTCCGCATGGCACAACAGCTACAAGTCCCAAAGCTTAAGGCTTACAGCGACTCGCAGCTAATCATCAAGCAGATCACCAAAGAATATGTCACAAATGGAGCAAACCTAGCAAAGTACGCTCAGGTCGTGAATAACCTCAACATATCGTACAAAACATTCTCATTGGAGCACATTCCCAGGGAAGATAACAGACATGCAAACAATCTAGCTTTCTTAGCTTCAAAGACACAAGAGGTCTGCCCCACCACAGTCTACATTGATATCCTGGAAAGACCCGCTTACCAGAAAGAAAGTGTCAATAGCCTCACTGATTTCTAACCCTCATCCGTAAAAGAAATCAGTCAATCTTGGATAGGCCCATTTCTTAAGTTCATCTTACATGGCGAACTCCCATCAGAAACAAAGAATGCTCGTGCAATACAATTTCGAGCCCCAAGATACACAATAATCAACAGACTATTATTCCGTAAATCCTCAAGAGGGCCCCACCTAAGGTTCATAACTCCACGCAAAGGCCAGCTCATTTTCGACGAAATCCACAAAGGTGAATGCGGCAACCATGTAGGAGCACGATCTCTGGCACATAAAGCCATAGCCCAAGGGTACTATTGGCCAGGCATGCATATAAAAGCAAAAAGGTACATTTTTAAGCCTCCAATGTCAAACATTGGATCACAACCACCTAAGTCCAGCTAGGGAATTTATCAACATAGCCAGCCCATGGCCTTTCCACATGTGGGGGATAGACATCATGGGACCGTTCATCTTACCAAAAAAACAAGTCTCAAATATGTCCTAGCAGCCACAGATTACTTCACCAAATGGGTTGAGGCAATTCCACTAGTCCAAGTCAAGGAAGTCAACGTCATTAACTTCATATGGACCAATATCATCATAAGATTTGGTCTACCCCACACCCTTGTCATGGACAATGGAACCCATTTTGCGGGCACACAAGTCAAGGCTTTTCTACAAAAATGGCGCATCACTCAAGCATTTTCTACACCCAGATATGCATAAAGCAATGGCCAAGCAGAGGCCACAAACAAGGCAATCAAAGAAAACCTCTAAAAAAAGTTGGAGAACAAGAAAAGCCAATGACCAGAGCAGCTCGAGAATAATCTATGGACATACAAAACAACAGCCAGAGCCAGCACCAACGAGTATCCATTCACACTTTGCTTCGGAACAGAAGCAGTAATACCATCATAACTCACACTCACAACCACAAGTTCTGACATAGTCGAGTCAGGAGACAATGATAGCATCTTGGCAAAAGAAGTTGATCTCCTAGAGGAACGAAGAGAAACAGCCGCAATATCCCTAGGTTGGTACCACCAAACAATCCAACGATCTTACAACAAGAAGGTTGTCCCATGATCTTTTCAAGCTGCGGACCTAGTCCTAATAATGACACTAACTCCAGCCAAACTCGACCCAACATGGGAAGGCCCCTACATTGTTGACAAAGTCATTGGAAATGGCGCATACTAGATCAAAACTCAGCTCGGTGATATGCTTCCCCGACCTTGGAATACAACTCTCCTAAAACGATTTTATCAATAAGTTTTTCTTTTTCTCTCTCCAAATACATTAGTCGATATATATAAAGTTTCGTCAACATTTCAAGTATTAATGTCATTTTTGCATTACATAAGTACAATGCATCTCACACTGCGCAACCCGACCTACGTCATCACAATGTAAGGTCGTACATCAAAGGCGGAGTCTACAACGACTCAACTACAACCACGCAGTGGTTAAATTTGAATCAATTCAAACAAGGTCTCCCAAAAGGACCCTAAATCAACTTAATACCAACACCAGGGTTAAGTATGATTCAACTGTAATTGCCACTCAAATGCCAATTATCAGACAAATACAATCTAGGGGACCCCCAAAAGGACCCCAAGTCAACTTACGACCTCACAAAGAGTTTTAAGTTCGACTCAAATATAATGGCTATTCAAAGGCTAATTATATCAATCAGAAGTTCCCCCAAAAGGAACGAATCAAGGCGTACACCCAGGGACAAGGCAAAGCTTAGGGGCCAACTACGCAAATATACCAGGTCGTACACAAACACTTTACGACCTGTAACAATCAGACGACCTAGCAAAGTCAAGCAGTTCATCAGTACGACTATTATGCAACACAAGTCGTCAAACAACATATCAAAAACAACAGAAGCAACAAATGCCTGTTCCAAACCAATTTTAACAAGTAAGTAATTTAAATATTTCTACTTAAGTACAAATTCGGTTAGATATTGAGGCCCCCAGTTATCCAAGGAAAATGACCTCAACATCCCCATCATCAAAGAAAAATATATTGTTTGTCGATAGCAAGAACAAAAATATTAGGATGTTGTTCAAAGAAACAACCAACCACAAATTCAAACCAGAAGAAGCTCAAACAACACAAGATACTTGATCAACGTTCAAAGGATCCAGCTCACAGCCCTCTTCACCTACCGGGCCACTAGCTGGATCATCAACAACTTCAGGAACATTAGAGACAATAACAACAGGAGGCACAACTAGAAGAACCGCTGGAGTAGAACCTAGGTCGGTTGGCAAGTCAAATCGTCTACTTGCATCTACACCAGTATCATCAACAGACACTATTGCAGCCCCACTTTCAACTGCCATCTCCAGGAGCTCATACTTACGATCTAGATCCAGATAATCATCTACTAGAACGTAAGTATCACCACTCTCCACCAAATCAACCAGGTTGTTATATTCTGTCACGCCCCGAGACCCAACACACATCCCGAGGACGATGAGTGAATCTCGAGGCGGTCGCTATCACAATTCTATCGAAATTTCGGCAGAGTTTCCTTTGTTTAATCGACATTCGTAAACCCTAAAACCTGTCATAACCACTGAACATCTCATAATTCATTCTTCCAACCATATATATATCTAACAACCATATATACTACTCTTAACTTTAAATACTACAAGGATATGACAATATCTACAAAACAAGGGAGAACTGTTGCCAAATACGATTATTACATCAAAATGACCTAGCTTTCTATATATACAACAAAAGAAACTAGTCTCTCTATACAACCAAAAGTATGAACTTGACTCTGTCCTCGTCAAGCATAAGGAAATCCTCCCAAATCACCATAACCGCCATCACTAGGGTTAGGAAAAACCTCCTCCGCGAATCCGCTCAAATCGAAATGTTAAGTAGGATGAGCAAACAACTATGCCCAAGAGAAACGACATAGACAATATATAGTTACTTATAAAAACATTTAAAACATGCGGGGTTTTCATAAAAGTATTCAAATATCGTGACTATATATATACATCACTAACTAGCGTAAATCATCTCGACATGCTTCATGGATATACAAAATATAGTTTTTCATAATCATCATACAACTATTGTGTGTCACGATCCTATTAGAATGGTGAGGGCACGACCGGGTACTCACGGCCCCGTCGCGAGGCAAATCTCGTTTTAGTAGATTTTCCAAAGTGTGAACCATGCACCGTTTTTTTTCGATGATTTTACCGCGGAGGAGAAATGCCGTTGTTGTGTTCATTACACACAAAATCCCCAAAGCTTTTAGGGCTCAAGTGGGCCCCCGACCACGAATCCCATACGATGGTCACCACCTAACTTACGGTGGTCAACCGTTCAATGACTGCAGACCGCCAGATCCCGACACCATCCAGTGGACTAAACTCTCACTCCTCGCCTAAACCTCATCGAGGTAACATGTAACCCCACACAAGCTAATCACCATACAATATGGACACGCATAAGCATGGTTATCTAGAAAGTAGAAAAGGAATTCCCGGACTACATCCAAATGATGCATCCCTTTAAAGGTGGCCCACCACCTCGAAAGGTGTACACCACGCTTGAATCCTAGAGCTTAACCGCCGCCTCCTTTAATAATGACAATAGTTCCTTTTTTATAGAATTCACAATTCCTTTCTAAATCCCTCGATAATAAGCATAGTATTATATATATACTGTGATATTACGGTTATTTCCAAATACTATAGATACATATTTAGTTTTTCTTTAAAACTGTTGTTCAGATGTGTGAGTTCCCTGATTCCCCCATCGATCACATACAACCTATGACTCCTAAACGGATCAGTCATAGTAAATGACAACCGATGATTCCCAAACGGCGAATCATCGTAAATAACAACGAATCTCTATCCCGGGGACAATCCAGAACCTCACACATATTTACAAACAACCGGGTAATCTTTACCAAGACAAATAAAATCACTCTCTCTGTCTCATTACAGAGACAAGAGACGAGAACCCTTCCCAAAACCAGTTTTTCTCTTTAACAAAGAAAACAAATCTCTGCTACCCCGATTTTTCCAAAAAAAACCATTTCACATGAAAGCTATCTATATATATAGTTTATAGCGAGGAAATACAGTGCAAAACATGAATATCATATATACATGCATGGTTGATACGCAACTATCTATTTCCTATTTAAACAATTCAAATCATGCATGAAAATAAGCATACCATATATTGGTATGTAGGTTCCTACCTTAGCAAGCTCCTTCTCCTCAAGCCCACTTAACCAAATCGAGCCCGCTTAACCGAATCAACTCGAATTCACTCCTATAACAAAGATATACATATACGTCGGTTGTTAGAATTGATCGAACAACGAGGAATTCTTAACTAGTCTAAGCCGAGAAGAAATCTCGACGTTAAGAATTGGGTTTCGGATAAATTTTCATCTAACTACCGTTAACATAGCTACAGGCCATTTCTGGCACTATTACTCTGACGGTCTCTACGGCTATTTCGGGCCATGGCAGGCCCTTATATCGACGCCAATCCTATCACATCCCAATTCCAAGTCCAAATTTCAACTACAACCAATCCCACGCCCTTCGATTCATATTAAATCTCTAGAAATTCACATTAACAGTTATAAATCGACATGAATCTCTCGAAATTCACATTAACAGTTATAAATCGACATGAATCTCTCAAACTTCACATTAACAGTTATAAATCGACATGAATCTCTCGAAATTCACATTAACAGTTATAAATCGACATGAATTGCTCGAAATTCACATTAACAGTTATGAATCGACATGAATTGCTCGAAATTGGAGTGAATAACCAAAATTCTTACCAAGTCAGCAAGATCCCTCCTTAGTTTTCGACTCCACCACTATTTCACTCCACTCCAGCTCTTCCAACTGCTACTGCCGACCTTCAACACCCCCAATACAATCAGTTACAATCGATATATCCAATTCCATCGAAATTTAAAACTAATTATCTAATAGAGACGGAATTGCACTCACCTTTCTCTGCGATCCGACGAAATTCCATGAGTTTTTGCATCTCCACACTCGAATTCACAGTTTCTAAGGTTTGGGTGTTTAAATTTTTGGTTTGAATCGATTGGATTTGGGCGATTTGGGGTTTCTCTCTCCTAGGGTTTAGGAGGTGCGAAATTGGGGAAGAAGAAGAAGTTGGGTGCGATTTTGGTTTGGGCCCTAATTTTGGTTTTTCCTTTGTTTCATTTTCGCTCTTCTATTTGGGCGATATATTTAGGCCCAAGCCCAATATATTCCAATTAAGCTTAAGGTCCTAATACTCCTAACCACTAACTCATTTGACGTCCGGCCGCGGCGTAATTATTTTTCCACCCATCCCGCTAAATTTAATCTTCTATATTCTATCTCACCCCGACCTCTATAACAATAACCCACTCATGCGTGTAAGTTCCAAAATATTACACTCATGCCCAACATAAACAAACGCAGAAAACCGCTTTTAACATTTTTGGTCCAATTTTCATAAGATTTGCTTATCTAACGAGGCTTAGAGTCGGAGTTAAGTTTCCTTAAGTTACGCATTTTCCCAAATATAAACCCGACGACCAATTTACATAAACGACCCTAGATTTAATATGAAATTTACAAAAATACCCTTAATAATAATTCAGGACTTTACATATTCAGTCTTAGCTCATTCAGCAACAACCTGCTGCTTCTTGCACTCGGCAACCCATTTTGAAAATTTGAACCTCCAAATTTTTTTAAAATCAGAGTCAAGAGAGGGTTGCAACAGAGCCACTTTCCCAAACTTAATAACTTTTTGCAAAAACCCGCCCGAGCCCCAAAATTTCAAATCTCAAAATTTCTCCACTTGTCGCTTTTCGGCACCAAATTTCTATAAGCTTGCTTTTCATCATCCAAACATCCACCGCTTCTTGTCAAAAGATCGAAGAAAGAAATTTCATCTCCCTCAACTACCTGTACATGGACAAAACCTAACAAAAAAAAGATATATATAGAGATGAGATGGGATCAAAATTGACAAAACCCAAAAGAAGCAAGCTCAGAACGGAAGAACACTCACATAACACAATGACCGATCCATCTCTTGCAAGCTTGCATCCAGATCCTTACCATCCAACTTGCGCCTATCCCTATCAAGCACAATACTCTCCAGCAACCCCCCAACAATCAACTTGGACTTGAAGCTACATTCTCCATTCTCCACAAACTTCCTCAGCCCACTAATAGGGTCGTCATACATAACCAGCTTATCCAGAACGTCACTTGCACTCTTCTTACTTGGATCCGCACTTCCTGACCCCTTGCACTGTTTAGAAGCAGGCTCAACATCATCAACCTTCTTCTTTCCACGGGCTTCAGCTACCCCAGTATCAGCAACCAAATCAATCAAGTTCATTTTCTTCAGATGTACCCGACCTGAAGAAGTACGACCCTCAACAGTACTAGGTCATTCTTCAGACTTAGTTCGGGCCCTCTTAGCCCCCTCCGACTCAACCACTTCGGAGCGCCTCTTCAGAACGGGCCTCCGGAACGAAGTGGAAGCATCACCCTCTCCACCAAAGATTCCCACCAGCCAAGAATACCACACCACCAGCGGTTCCAAAGACCTCATCTCCGAGAGGAGGAAGCGGTTGGATCAGAGCGCGTCTGCATCACCAGAGGAGAAGCGGTTGGATGCAGAGCGTCCTCCATCCCCCAGCTAAGAGTGTTAGGATGACAAACGATTTGTGTCACCCAACTCAGAGCGTTTGCATTATGTCACCCCTCTAGCCGTCCTCACCGCCCCAGAATGGCTTTCAGCAACTTCGCCAGCCATCGTAGCTTCACCAGAACGGCTGTCCACCAACACCTCCAGCCATCTTCCCTCCAAAAACAAGTGCTTTCTTTTGGCTCTCCCTCTCCATGGCAGATTCCGAGCTAGAATCAGAGATAACAACCGCAGGTTTGCGAGCCCTCGATTTTTGCTCCAGCTTCTTACGGTTGATCTTCTCTCCTCCACGCCTCTTAAAATTATGCGCAACCTCCCCCAACAACGCTTGTTTCTCCTCCAAGCTCAAACAAACAAACCTTTCAATTACGACCTACAACCAACGACCTACCCGACAATTGTACAACACAGTTTTCAATCTCCAAACCAGGAAGACAATATCTATCCACCGCTAACAACGGCCTATGCCCCCATTCCTCCTTACTCACCCCCATGATAATAGGAGACTTCCCCTTAAAGACATGAAAACTGAAATTCAAAGCACCCGACCTCCTCATAACAAAGTGCTCAAGCACATCCGATAAACAGATGTTATAGCCCCTGTCATTCAACAAGTCCAACACATTGAGAATCCTCCAGCTGTTCCCTACGAACTGACAAGGGGCTTTCCCCAAAAAGTTCAACACCTCCACAGTAAAACGTGAAAAAGGCAACCTCATCCCAGCCTTCAACTAGCCATAACAAACAACTACTCCTCCACCCCAAGGAACGTAGTCATTTTCATACAAATTCCTCTCCTCACTCAGGTCGTACATGGCCAAATCGGACTCCACCTAACCAAACTCTTCCCTCAAAACGACATAGCAATCCTCCAACTTAGGCTTCCTCACATCTATCGTCTCCAACGATGAAAATGATGAAGCCTCTGCACCACTACTAACCCTATCAACAACCTCTTCATCACTTACTATTTTCTCTCTCCATTCATCAACTTCAACCTCACCACTCAAGTTATCATTGGTAGCAGACATTACGTGACCTAAAATTAACAAAAGGGAAATATTTGCAAGATCAAAAGACGCACCTGATACCGAAGATGAAAAAAAGGTTTTTTTCTCTCTTTTCTTTTTCTTTTGCTCTGGGTTTTTTCTCTTTGTCTAGAATGAGAACTGAGCAAGCGAAATCCCAAAGTCAAAAGCCCATCAACTGCCCCAAACCTCGAGAACACAAAAACATTTTGTGTTCCCAAAACCTAAATCATTACTCGCCCACAAATCGCCGTAATTTTGGTCCCACGAATCTAGCCCAAACAGTTCCTGCACATTCTCCAAAACCTAAATTCAAAACAAAACAGCTGTCAGACACGTGCTTTCAAAACTTTACTTTTTAACCGTTCTTTCTCTATGTAATAGCTATCCAAAAACAAATAAAAAATAAAGGGGGCTGTGTAAGTACCCTCTGTTCCACACTACAATACACATGTCCATATAACAGGTCATCCTCCTTCAGGTCGTCCAAACACCCATCAGACCGTACCCAACTACCAAGCTCCCAGATCGTCCAAAGCATCAGTTACAACCATTTATGGAAAGATATCAACTAGCGCAATCTCGAAGCTCAATCAATGCCACAATCAAGGAAGCATTAACTTTGTAACAGCACATTAATAGTGAATCATCAAGATAGCACACAAGGTGGATCTACACTTCATAACGGTCCAAAGCAAATATGAAAAGTCAACTCACACATCTATAAATAGAGAGAGATGAACTACTTAAAGCTTGATTCAAGTTTATCCCAAGAAACTTGATACGTAGGCAACTCTTATCCTAAGAAGAGTGTAGCCATACCCAATTCTCCAGATCATCAGGTCATTGTCCATCGAACACTACATCTACAGTAACGATAGCCGATAGCGCAGAACTATCAAATTAAGGACTTGATTTTGTGCCAAAAAGGAGTGAGCCTTAATATGTATGGTTAGCCTTGGTTCGTTTCTCCTTTTTTTCTAAAGGAGTTTTGAAACATGAGCCATAGGAACAAGTCAAGCCCTCAATTTGTTCCTTCTATCATTGCAGTTTCAGTATGTTCTAGCTTTTGTTAGTCTTAAATTATGTTTGGCCTTCGGTGACACTACATGCATCGAGTACTACCAAAGCTCCCTACATCACAACTCACAAGTTCAGAACTATGACTGTTTTGTCTAGCCGTTCCCATGGACATACTATGATTAGGTTTAATTTATTGCAACTCCTTTGGTTTTTTTCAGTGAAATTGTAACTCCTTTGTTGTATCTAACATTCTGACATGTTATTTCTTTCTCTGTTGTGACATTTTTTTAGTTTTGTATGAATAAAATACCCTACTTGTGTTAGTTGTGTCACTCGTGTGAAAAAAAAACTTTTATGGGAGAAAAAAGTTAACACGTAAATGCATTTTGTTGAGACTTTAGAATATGTACCAAAAATCTCATATGGGTTAATAAACTGTGATCCATGGTCAAGTTGTGGTTTTTCAGATAAAATCCAACACCTATATATAGGTTATAACCAAATTGTGGCCAAACATGCAGTACGTGGTTTTATTTAGACTTTCTTTCAAGTGAGCCTCATAAATCTTGTGAACCAACTCAGCTCTTTTACACATTTTTTTACTTGTAGCTGCCCTAAATGTTCATGGTATATTTAGAAGAGAAGAGAATTGCTAGCGTCCTGCCCATTTAAAGGGGTAGGACCATCCTGACCCAATATTTTTTTTTGCTACGGAAGCGAAGAAACATATTATAAGATGAAGGTGAACAAAATTGGGGAATGGGTTGTGACAGATCCATACCTCACTCAAGTTACACTTAGCTTGTCAACTGACAAACTACCATTAGTGGTAAATGAAAGTATCATTAGCTAAATCGATAATAGTGCAAGTCTGGATGTTCCCACCTTGTGAGCTAATTGGGTTTTCCATCTTCCACTCTTCTTAATTTGTGGGTAGTCTGCATCCTTGGTTTGCAGCTTGGTCCGCCAAAAAGTTCGCTTCCCTCCAAGTTGAAGTGATGAATTTTTTTTGAAGTGGTGACCCAATAAAAGACAAGAAATGGTGACAAGCTACTTGTAAAAGTTTATAAAGTTTTAAAACTAATTCAACTCATTAATTGATTGAATACATTTATAAGTGAGCTTGCATTAGAATGAATGCAAAATACTTGATTGATTGAATGATTGACTCTTGAGTCTTTACTCCCAACTTCCCTCAAGCACCACCACCACTGTCTAACACCGCCACCAACTATCACCGCCCACTACCACCTGCAACCGCCCCCTACCACTCTCTCCTCTTTGTTGATATTTCTTGTCTTTACATTTTCTTTTGTTGTTTCTTCTCTCTCTCTCAACCCTTCTTCTCTCTCTACACACCACCACCGGCCACCACCAGTCCACCACGTACTTTGATTCTGAAATTGAAAGAAAGTGATGTCTCTTAGAAGTTTGATTGCTTGATCTAAACTTGATGAAGATGTTTTTCTTATTTGTGCTCTTAATATGTTTTTGGGATTAAAAACTCACTTAAATTTTTTCAAAAAGTAGAGTTTTTACTTATTGTTTTGGATCAAATATATTGTTTTGGATCAAATATATTGACTCTTTATTGATTTACATCTCAAATTGGTATGCATTTTTGTTTGATGATATATGCTTTTATTTTTATGTTCTCTCTAATTTCACATAAAAAATGTTGTATGGGGATTATTCTTTTTTTTTAATTGGTAACATAAATAAAGAAATAAATTGGCTTGATCGGAATCTGGCGATCAGAACTGGATAGCAGTGTTGGGGGGCGGGTTAGGACTTCGGTTTGGTTGTTGTTTGAAAGATGAGAGAACTGAGTCAACTCAAATTTAATTTTACTCTTTAGAACCTTTAGACTAGGTAAACAAGTAACAATTTATTGTCTATATAGGGTTAGAATGGTCCTACGCCTTTAAAGGGACAAGACGCTAGCAATTCTCATCTATATTTAGAATGACTAAATACCCTCGACTAAGTTAGAATTGTTTTACCATTACCTCTTGCTGAATGATCTTGATAGCAACCAAACCTCATGAAGATCCTTTCAAGTGTCTCAACATTTTCTTCATAATGATTGGGTGATAGCTGAAGACCATAAGGAAGACCTGGCATTGCGAAAGCAAAGCTCCTTATTCCAACTCGCAGCACTGGAGAATCCTTTGTCAATGGCCATTCAATGTCATCAATAATGCATTTTGTTATCAAAGCAGGGCTTAAAGATTGTATAAACAACTGTACAGAAAATTCTCCTTCTTTAACAACACCAACGATTTTATTACTATCACGACCACCCATGAACCAAAGCGTAGCATGTTGAACCTTGATCATCTCATTGTCACTACCTCGATGAAATTGACTCTGCTTATTTGTTTGATTTGCTTGTGACACTTTCGTCAATGATGATTATAGATGTAGTGTTTGATAGACAACGACCTGATGATCTAGAGAATTGGGTATGGCTGCACTCTTCTTGGGATAAGAGTTGCCTGCGTATCAAGTTTCTTGGGGTAAATTGGAATCAAGTCTTACGTAGTTCATCTCTCTCTATTTATAGATGTGTGAGTTGACTTTCCATATTTGTTTTGAACCGTTATGAAATGTAGATTCACCTTGTGTGCTATCTTGATGATTCGCCATTAATGTGTTGTTACAAAGTTAATGCTTCCTTGATTGTGGCATTGATTGAGCTCCGAGATTGTGCTAGTTGATATCTTTCCATAAATGGCTGTAACTGATGCTTTGGACGATCTGGGAGTTGGGTTGTTGGGTACGGTCTGATGGGTGTTTGGACGACTTGTTATGTGGACACGTGTAATGTAGTGTGGAACGGAGGATACTTACACAACTCTCTTTATATTTTATTCGTTCTTTGGACAACTGTTACATGGAGAAAGAACGATCTGTCCAAAGAACGGTTAAAAAGTAAAGTTTTGAAAGCACGTGTCTAACAGCTGTTTTGTTTTGAATTTAGGTTTTGGAGAATGTGCGGGAACTATTTGGGTTCGATTCGTGGGCCCGAAATTACGACAATTTGTGGGCGAGTAATGATTTAGGTTTTGGGAACATGAAACATTTTTGTGTTCTCAAGGTTTGGGGCAGTTGATGGGTTTTTAACTTTGGGATTTCGCTTGCTCAATTCTCATTCTAGACAAAGAGAAAAAACCCAGAGCGAAAGAAAAAGAAAAGAGAGAAAAAAACCTTTTTTTTCTTCTTTGGTATCAGGTGTGTCTTTTGATTTTGCAAATCTTTCTCTTTTGTTAATTTTAGGTCACGTAATGTCTGCTACCAGTGATAGCTTGAGTGGTGAGATTGAAGTTGATGAATGGAGAGAGAGAACGGTAAGTGATGAAGAGGTTGTTGATAGGGTTAGTAGTGGTGCAGAGGCTTCATCATCTTCATTGTTGGAGATGATAGATGTGAGGAAGCCTAAGTTAGAGGATTGCTATGCCACTTTGAGGGAGGAGTTTGGTTGGGTGGAGTCCAATTTGTCCATGTACGACCTGAGTGAGGAGAGGAATTTGTATGGAAATGACTACGTTCCTTGGGGTGGAGTAATTGTTTGTTATAGCCAGTTGAAGGCTGGGATGAGGTTGCCTTTTTCCCGTCTTACTGTGGAGGTGTTGAACTTTTTGAGGAAAGCCCCTTGTCAGTTCGTAGGGAACAGTTAGAGCATGTGTTGGACTTGTTGAATGATAGGGGCTATAACATCTGTTTATCGGATGTGCTGGAGCACTTTGTTGTGAGGAGGTCGAGTGCTTTGAATTTCAGTTTTCATGTCTTTAAGGGGAAGTCTCCTGTTATCATTGGGGTGAGTAAGGAGGAATGGGGGCGTAGGCCATTGTTGGCGGTGGGTAGATATTGTCCTCCTAGTTTGGAGATTGAAAACTGTGTTGTACAGTTGCCGGGTAAGTCGTTGGTTGTAGGTCGTAATGTGTGTATGGTATAATATAATTTGGACGCGTTTTGATTTATTTGGTTTGTTTTTGTAGAGATCTCAATTCCTTTTCGTACAAAAGCCGGTGTAATTGAAAGGTTTGATTGTTTGTGCTTGGAGGAGAAACAAGCATTGTTGGGGGAGGTTGCACATTATTTTAAGAGGCGTGGAAAGAGAAGATCAACCGTAAAAAGCTGGAGCAAAAAGCGAGGGCTCGCAAACCTGCTGTTGTTATCTTTGATTCTAGCTCGGAATCTACCATAGAGAGAGAGAGCCAAAAGAAAGCACATGTTTACGGAGGAAGAGGGCTGAGAGGTCTTTGGTGACAACCCATTCAGTGGAGCTAGGGCGGGGCGGTGAGTCGCTAAAAGTCATTCTGGGGCGGTAAGGATGGCTGGATGGGTGACACAATGCAGACGCTCTGAGTTGGGTGACGCAAATTGTTTGTCATCCCAACATTCTGAGTTGGGTGACGCAAATCGTTCGTCATCCCAACGTTCTGAGTTGGGTAATGCAAATCGTTTAGCACCCCAACGCTCTGAGCTGGGGGATGGAGGACGCTTTGTATCCAACCGCTTCTCCTCTGATGATGCAGATCGCTCTGCATCCAACTGCTTCTCCTCTGGAGATGCGGGTGCTGGAACTGCTGGTGGTGTTGCCACTGGTGGAGAGGGTGATGCTCCCACTTCGTTCCGGAGGCTCGTTCTGAAGAGGCGCTCCGAAGTGGTTGAGTCGGAGGGGGCTAAGAGGGCCCGAACTGAGTCTGAAGAATGACCTAGTACTGTTGAGGGTCGTACTTCTTCAGGTCGGGTACGTCTGAAGAAGATGAACCTGATTGATTTGGCTGCTGATGCTGGGGTGGATGAGGCCCATGGAAAGAAAAAGGTTGATGATGTTGAGCCTACTTCTAAACAGTGCAAGGGGTCAGGAAGTGCGGACCCAAGTAAGAAGAGTGCAAGTGATGTTCTGGATAGGCTGGTTATGTATGACAACCCTGTTAGTGGGCTGAGGAAGTTTGTGGAGAATGGAGAATGTAGCTTCAAGTCCAAGTTGATTGATGGGGGGTTGCTGGAGAGTATTGTGCTTGATGGGGATAGGCGCAAGTTGGATGGTAAGGATCTGGATACGAACTTGCAGGAGATGGATCGGTCGCTGTGCTATGTGAGTGTTCTTCCGTTCTAAGCTTTCTTCTTTTGGGTTTTGTCAATTTTGATCCCATCTCATCTCTATATATGTCTTTTTTTATGTTAGGTTTTGGCCATGTACAGGAAGTTGAGGGAGATGGCGTCTTTCTCCGATCTATACAAGAAGGAGCTGGATGCCAGCAAGCAAGCTTATAGAAAGCTGGTGGCCAAGCAGGAAGTGGAGAGGGCTGAGGGTTCAGGTGTAAGAGTTGGGTAAAAGTGGCTCTGTTGCAACCCTCTCTTGACTCTGCAAAGCTGGAGGTTCAGCAATGGGTCGCCGAGTGCAAGAAGCTGCGGGCCGTTACTGAACGAGCTGAGACTGAATATAACAACTTGGTTAATTTGGTGGAGGGTGGTGATACTTACGATCTAGTAGATGATTATCTGGATCTAGATCGTAGGTATGAGCTCCTGAAGATGGCAGTTGAAAGTGGGGTTGCAACAGTGTCTGTTGATGATACTGGTGTAGATGCAAGTAGACGATCTGACATGCCAACCGACCTAGGTTCTACTCCAACGGTTCTTCCAGTTGTGCCTCCTATTGTTGTTGTCTCCGATGTTCCTGCAGTTGTTGCTGATCCAGTTAGTGGCCCGGTAAGTGAAGAGGGTTGTGAGCTGGATCCTTTGAACGTTGATCAAGTATCTCGTGTTGTTTGAGCTTCTTCTGGTTTGAATTTGTGGTTGGTTGTTTCTTTGAACAACGTCCTAATGTTTTTGTTCTTGCTATCGATAAACAATATATTTTTCTTTGATGTTGGGGTGTTGAGGTCATTTTCCTTGGATAACCGGGGGGGCCTCAATATCTAACCAAATTTGTACTTAAGTTGAAATATTTAAATTACTTACTTGTTAAAATTGGTTTGAAATAGGCATTTGTTGCTTCTGTTGTTCTTGATATGTTGTTTGACAACCTGTGTTGCATAGTAGTCATACTGATGGACTACTTGACTTTGCTAGGTCGTCTGATTGTTATAGGTCGTAAAGTGTTTGTGTACGACCTGGTATATTTGCGTAGTTGGCCCCTAGGCTTTGCCTTGTCCCTGGGTGTACGCCCTGATTTGTTCCTTTTAGGGGAACTTCTTATTGATATTATTAGCTTTTGAGTAGCCATTTTATTTGAGTCTAACTTAAAACCCTTTGTGAGGTCGTAAGTTGACTTGGGGTCCCTTTGAGGGTCCCCTAGATAATTGGCCTTTGAGTGGCAATTACAATTGAATCATACTTAACCCTGGTGTTGGTGTTAAGTTGATTTAGGGTCCTTTTGGGGGACCTTGTTTGAATTAATTCAAATTTAACCACTGCATGGTTGTAGTTGAGTCATTGTAGACTCCGCCTTTGATGTACGACCTGACATTGTGATGACGTAGGTCGGGTTGCGTAGTGTGAGATGCATTGTACTTATGTAATGCAAAAATGACATCAGTACTTGAAATGTTGACGAAACTTTATTCATATCGACTAATGTATTTGGAGAGATAAAAAGAAAAACTTATTGATAAAATCACTTTAGGATAGCTGTATTCCATGGTTGGGGAAGCATATCATCGAGCTGAGTTTTGATCCAGTATGCGCCATTTCTAACGACTTTGTCAACAATGTAGAAGCCTTCCCATGTTGGGTCGATTTTGGCTGGAGTTAGTGTCTTTTTGAGGACCAGGTCCCCAGCTTGAAAAGATCTTGGGACGACCTTCTTGTTGTAAGATCGTTGGATTATTTGGTGGTACCGAGCTAAGGATATTGCGGCTATTTCTCTTCGTTCCTCTAGGAGATCAACTTCTTTTGCCAAGATGCTATCATTGTCTCCTGACTCGACTGTGTCAAAATGTGTGGTTGTGAGTGTGAGTTCTGATGGTATTACTACTTCTGTTCCGAAGCAAAGTGTGAATGGAGACTCATTGGTGTTGCCTCTGGCTGTTGTTCTGTATGCCCATAGATTATTCTCGAGCTTCTCTGGCCATTGGCTTTTCTTGCTCTCCAACTTCTTTTGGAGGTTTTCTTTGATTGCCATGTTTGTGGCCTCTACTTGGCCATTGCTTTGTGCATATTTAGGTGTAGAAAATGCTTTAGTGATGTGCTATTTTTGTAGAAATGCCTTGACTTATGTGCTCGCAAATTAGGTTTCGTTGTCCATGACAAGGGTGTGGGCTAAACAAAATCTTGTGATGATATTGGTCCATATAAAGTTGATGACGTTGACTTCCTTAACTTGGACTAGTGGAATTGCCTCAACCCATTTGGTGAAGTAATCTGTGGCTGCTAGGACATATTTGAGACCTATTTTCTTTTGTGGGATGAACGGTCCCATGATGTCTATCCCCCACATGTGGAAAGGCCATAGGCTGGATATGTTGATCAATTCTCTAGCTGGACTTAGGTGGTTGTGACCAAATGTTTGACATTAGAGGCATTTAAGAACGTACCTTTTTGCCTCTCTATGCATGCCTGGCCAATAGTACCCTTGGGCTTTGGCTTTATGTGCCAGAGATCGTGCTCTTACATGGTTGCCGCATTCACCTTTGTGGGTTTTGTCGAAAATGAGTTGGCCTTCGCGTGGAGTTATGCACCTTAGGTGGGGCCCTCCTGAGGATTTGCGGAATAATCGTCTGTTGATTACTGTGTATCTTAGGACTCGGAATTGTATTGCACGAGCATTCTTTGTTTCTGATAGGAGTTCGCTATGTAAGATGAACTTGAGAAATGGGCCTATCCAAGATTGACTGATCTCTTCTGCAGATGAGGGTTGGAAATCAGTGAGGTTGTTGACACTTTCTTTCTGGTAAGCAGGTCTTTCCAGGATGTCAATGTAAACTGTGGTGGGGCGGACCACTTATGTCTTTGAAGCTAAGAAAGCTAGATTGTCTGCATGTCTGTTATCTTCCCTGAGAATGTTCTTCAATGAGAACGTTTTGAACGATCTAATGGGGTTATTCACGACCTAAGTGTACTTTGCCAGGTTTGCTCCATTTGTGACATATTCTTTGGTGATCTGCTTGACGATTAGCTGGGAGTCGTTGTAGGCCTTAAGCTTTGGGACTTGTAGCTGTTGTGCCATGCGGAGTCCTGTGATCAATGCTTCGTATTCCGCTTCATTGTTGGACGTCTTTTCCTGATCTTCTTCTGCAAGCAGTATTTGGTTGTACCCACTATATGCGTCCATAAATGACAAAAGCTCATGACCGCAAGTTTGATCTACCAGTATGTCGATCCTTGGTAGGGGGAAGCTGTCCTTTGGGCAGTGCTTGTTGACGTTGGTGAAGTCTATGAAAAGTCGTACCTAACCATTCTTCTTTGGAATGGCTACAATGTTGGCTAGCCTGGTCGGATACTCGACTTCTCTGATGAATCCAACATTTTTGAGCTTTTCTATCTCTTTGTTGATGGCCTTTTGAAACTTGAGTGCTAATTTCCTGGGTCGTTGTTTGATAGGCTTGACAGTTGGATCTACATTTAACTTGTCGAAAGCGAGCTGAGGGTCGATTCCTGGCATATCGATATACGACCAAGCAAAAACATCTTAATTTATTAATTGAGAGATAGAAATTTGACAAGTTGCTCCTTGAGCTTGGGGTCTAAATCAGCCCCTACATAGACAAATTTTGCGTCATCAGTTGTGCGCAAACTGACTTTCTCTCCTAGTTCTATTTGAGCTTGTTTTCCTTTGGGCTTTTCTGATGCAGTTGCTGGAGGGCTGGATGTTTGAGGATCTTGCCTCTTTGGGACATCTTTGGCTTCAACGACTTGAGGCTTAGGAGAGGTTGTTGTGCTGACCTAATTGCATCGGTGAGCTTCCAGTTGGTTGCTTCTGAGCTCCATGATGCCTCTGGGACCGGGAAATCGCAGGACCTGGTGTAGGGTTGATGAAATTGCTTGGATCTTGTGAATCCAACGGCGTCCTAGAATGGCGGTGTAGGACGACCTGACATCGATCACACTGAAGCTCCTAAAGACAATTATCTGGATCTAGATCATAGGTATGAGCTTCTGAAGATGGCAGTTGAAAGTGGGGCTGCAACAGTGTCTGTTGATGATACTGGTGTAGATACAAGTAGACGATCTAACCTGCCAACCGACCTAGGTTCTACTCCAGTGGTTCTTCTAGTTGTGCCTCATGTTGTTAGCGTCTCTGATTATCCTGAAGTTGTTGCTGATCCAGCTAGTGGCCCGGTAAGTGAAGAGGGCTGTGAGTTGGATCCTTTGAACGTTGACCAAGTATCTCGTGTTGTTTGAGCTTCTTCTGGTTTGAATTTGTGGTTGGTTATTTCTTTGAATAACGTCCTAATGTTTTTGTTTTTGCTATTGACAAACAATATATTTTTCTTTGATGATGGGGGTGTTGAGGTCATTTTCCTTGGATAACCGGGGGACCTCAATATCTAACCGAATTTGTACTTAAGTAGAAATATTTAAATTACTTACTTGTTAAAATTGGTTTAAAACAGACATTTGTTGCTTCTGTTGTTTTTGATATGTTGTTTGATGACCTGTGTTGCATAGTAGTCGTACAAATGAACTGCTTGACTTTGCTAGGTCGTCTGATTGTTACAGGTTGTAAAGTGTTTGTGTACGACCTGGTATATTTGCGTAGTTGTCCCCTAGGCTTTGCCTTGTCCCTGGGTGTACGCCCTGATTCGTTCCTTTTTAGGGAACTTCTGATTTATATAATTAGCCTTTGAGTAGCCATTATATTTGAGTCTAACTTAAAACCCTTTATGAGGTCGTAAGTTGAGTTGGGGTCCCTTTGAGGGTCCCCTAGATTGTATTTGTCTGATAATTAGCCTTTGAGTGGTAATTACAGTTGAATCATACTTAACCCTGGTGTTGGTGTTAAGTTGATTTAGGGTCCTTTTGGGGGACCTTGTTTGAATTGATTCAAATTTAACCACTGCGTGGTTGTAGTTGAGTCGTTGTAGACTCCGCCTTTGATGTACAACCTGACATTGTGATAACGTAGGTCAGGTTGCGCAGTGTGAGATGCATTGTACTTATGTAATGCAAAAATGACATCAGTACTTGAAATGTTGACGAAACTTTATTCATATCGACTAATGTATTTGGAGAGATAAAAAGAAAAACTTATTGATAAAATCACTTTAGGAGAGCTGTATTCCAAGGTCGGGAAAGCATATCACCGAGCTGAGTTTTGATCTAGTATGCGCCATTTCCAACGACTTTGTCAACAATGTAGGGGCCTTCCCATGTTAGGTCGAGTTTGGCTGTAGTTAGTGTCTTTTTGAGGACTAGGTCCCCAGCTTGAAAAGATCTTGGGATGACCTTCTTATTGTAAGATCGTTGGATTGTTTGGTGGTACCGAGCTAGGGATATTGCGGCTGTTTCTGTTCATTCCTCTAGGAGATCAACTTCTTTTACCAAGATGCTGTCATTGTCTCCTGACTCGACTATGTCATAACGTGTGGTTGTGAGTGTGAGTTCTGATGGTATAACTGCTTCTGTTTCGAAGCAAAGTGTGAATGGAGACTCATTGGTGCTAGCTCTGGCTGTTGTTCTGTATACCCATAGATTATTCTCGAGCTGCTCTGGCCATTGGCTTTTCTTGCTCTCCAACTTTTTTTGGAGGTTTTCTTTGATTGCATTGTTTGTGGCCTCTGCTTGGCCATTGTTTTATGCATATCTAGGTGTAGAAAATGCTTGAGTGATGTGCCATTTTTATAGAAAAGCCTTGACTTGTGTGCCCGCGAAATGGGTTTTGTTGTCCATGACAAGGGTGTGGGGTAAGACCAAATCTTGTGATGATATTGGTCCATATGAAGTTGATGATGTTGACTTCCTTGACTTGGACTAGTAGGATTGCTTCAACCCATTTGGTGAAGTAATCTGTGGCTGCTAGGACATATTTGAGATATGTTTTCTTTTGTGGGATGAACGGTCCCATGATGTCTATCCCCCACATGTGGAAAGGCCATGGGCTGGCTATGTTGATCAATTCCCTAGCTGGACTTTGGTGGTTGTGACCAAATGTTTAACATTGGAGGCATTTAAGAACGTACCTTTTTGCCTCTATATGCATGCCTAGCCAATAGTACCCTTGGGCTATGGCTTTATGTGCCAGAGATTGTGCTCTTGCATGGTTGCCGCATTCACCTTTGTGGGTTTTGTCGAAAATGAGCTGGCCTTCGCGTGGAGTTATGCACCTTAGGTGGGGCCCTCCTAAGGATTTGTGGAATAACCGTCCGTTGATTACTATGTATCTTGGGACTTGAAATTATATTGCATGAGAATTCTTTGTTTCTGATGGGAGTTCGCCATGTAAGATGAACTTAAGAAATGGGCTTATCCAAGATTGATTGATCTCTTATGCGGATGAAGGTTGAAAATCGGTGAAGCTGTTGACACTTTCTTTCTGGTAAGCGGGTCTTTCTAGGATGTCAATGTAGATTGTGGTGGGGCAGACCACTTGTGTCTTTGAAGCTAAGAAAGCTAGACTGTCTGTATGTCTGTTATCTTCCCTGGGAATGTGCTCCAATGAGAACATTTTGAACGATCTGATGAGGTTATTCACGACCTGAGCGTACTTTGCCAGGTTTGCTTCATTTGTGGCATATTCTTTGGTGATCTGCTTGACGATTAGCTGGGAGTCACTGTAAGCCTTAAGCTTTTGGACTTGTAGTTGTTGTGCCATGCGGAGTCCTGTGATCAATGCTTCGTATTCCGCTTCATTGTTGGACGTTGAGAAATCGATCTTGATTGACTTTTGTAGCTGGCTTCCTTCTGGTGAAGTTAAACAGGCCCTAGTCCACTGCCATTGTTGTTGCACGCTCCATCTACATAGAGGTGCCATGTGTCTAGGGTGGCTTGTTGATAAAGTGAAGTGATTGGCTCGGGTTCCCAGTTGATATCTTCGACGGGGAAATCTTCCAAGAATTCAGCAACGACCTGACCTTTTCGAAACGTTCTGGGAATGAACTCGATATGATGTTCTCCGAGTTTTTCAGCCCATTTGGCCATGCGGGCTGTTTTATTGTTGGAACTCAATACCTGTTTGATGGGTATATCTGTGATGACCTTGATGCTATGACATTGGAAGTAAGGTCGAAACTTCCGCTGAGTAGAGTAAAGAAAGCATTGTTTTCTCCATCGGAGAGTAGTGCTTTTCTGAATCTGCCAACGTCTTGCTGGTGAAGTAGACCGGCTTTTCGACTCCATCATGTTCGCGAAAGAGAACTGAGCTGTTTGCAAAGTCGGTAGTTACAAGGTACAGCCCCAGTGTTTCTCCTTCTTCTAGCTTAGACAGGACGGGAGGAGTTGATAAATAAGCTTTCAGGTCGTTGAAAGCTTTATGGCACTCGTCTGTCCAAGTGAAAGTTGCTCCCTTTTTTAGTATTTGCAGGAATGGTCTGCACTTGTCAGAAGCTCTTGAGATGAACCTGTTGAAGGCTGAAACCATGCCAGATAAATTGTGAATTTGTTGCTTCGTAGTTAGTTCTGGCATTTCAAGGAGAGCTCGTATCTGTTCTGGGTTTGCTTCAATGCGAATTTGTGAAACGAGATAATCTAAGAATTTCCTTGAGGCTACTCCGAATACGCATTTGGCTGGGTTGAGCTTCATCTTCTTTTGGCGAAGTCGTTCAAAGGCTTCTTGCTGGTGGGAGATGTGATCTCCCGCCTTTTCGCTTTTGACCACCATGTCATCTATGTAGACTTTCATAGTGTCTCCTATCAAGTCTTTGAATATTTTGGTGACCAGTCTTTGGTAGGTCGCACCTGCGTTCTTCAAGCCGAATGGTAGGACGTTATAGCAGAACGTACCTTGCTCGGTTATGAAGGACGTCTTTTCCTGATCTTCTTCTGCAAGCGGTATTTGGTTGTACCTACTGTATGCGTCCATAAATGATAAAAGCTCATGACCGCAAGTTTGATCTACCAGTATGTCGATCCTTGGTAGGGGGAAGCTGTCTTTTGGGCAGTGCTTGTTGACGTTGGTGAAGTCTATGCAAAGTCGTACCTGACCATTCTTCTTTGGAACAGCTACAATGTTGGCTAGCCAGGTCGGGTACTCGACTTCTTTGATGAATCCAACATTTTTGAGCTTTTCTATCTCTTCGTTGATGGCCTTTTGAAACTTGAGTGCTAATTTCCTGGGTCGTTGTTTGATAGGCTTGACAGTTGGATCTACATTTAACTTGTGGCAAGCGACCTGAGGGTCGATTCCTGGCATATCGATATACGACCAAGCAAAAACATCTTTATTAATTGAGAGATAGAAATTTGACAAGTTGCTCCTTGAGCTTGGGGTCTAAATCAGCCCCTACATAGACAAATTTTGGGTCATCAGTTGTGCCCAAATTAACTTTCTCTCCTGGTTCTATTTGAACTTGTTTTGTTTTGAGCTTTTCTGATGTAGTTGCTGGAGGGCTGGATGTTTGAGGATCTTGCCTCTTTGGGACATCTTTGGCTTCAACGACTTGAGGCTTGGGTAAGGTCGTTGTGTTGACCTGATTGCATCGGTGAGCTTCCAGTTGGTTGCTTCTGTGCTCCATGATGCCTCTGGGATCGGGAAATCGCAGGACCTGGTATAGGGTTGATGGAATTGCTAGGATCTTGTGAATCCAACGGCGTCCTAGAATGGCGGTGTAGGATGACCTGACATCGATCACACTGAAGCGTGTTGAAGTTTTGACCATGTCTTCCTTCACTCCAATGGAGACTGGCAGGATGACATCTCCAATGACATCTGTGCGATCTCCGTTGAACCCATAGAGCGGTGCGTTTGATTCTTATCATCACCGAGTCTGGCAGGTGCATGTCCTTGTAAGTTTGATAGTAAAGTATGTCGCACGAGCTGTCTGGGTCGATGAGGACTCTTTTGACTGTCTACCCATTGATTTTTACGTGCACTACCAAGGCATCATTGTGGGGTAGGCACACCTTGTCTAGGTCCTCTTCAGTGAATGAAATTGCTATTGTTGTTTGAGGATTGGTGGGGTTGATCATCTCAGGTTTGTGTGAGAGGTGGTAGATCTCTTGAAGCGCTCCTACTCTTCTGCGCTTCTCCCGACCTAAGGTTTCGTCATTTGATGTGTCTGTAATCATGTTGATTACTTTCTCCTCATCATTGTTGGAGGAGTGTTACCTCCTGTTGTGCTTCGACCGACCTGGAGAAGTAAATCGTTGTGGTGCTCTGCTCCTGCTTCTGTTTTTGTTGTTTGCAAGTCGTTCGTTCTTTGCTATACGCTTCTATAGCTTTGGCATCCGGCTTTTGTGCCTCAAGTAAATGCGTGGCAGGAACTCTTTCAATTTGCCCTCCTCTACCAAGTCTTGGAGGTAATGCTTGAGACTCCAACATTCATTGGTGTCATGGTGGTGGAGCTTGTGAAAATGGCAGTATGGAAGTTCTGGGATTGCGATCACCTTATTGATGTTGGGCTTGAAAAATGGTGTTGTATATATCTTCTTCAGGATTTGGGATGGCGTCCTGGAGAAGCTGGAGAATTCCCTCTTTGTGTATGAAGGCTTGGTGGACCTGGCTCTCTTGTTGTTGTTGTTGTTGTTGTTGCCTGAATACTGATTGCTTTCTTTGGATTCTCGCTCGTTGCTTACTGCGAGGACTTCTTTGCCTTTGCGTTGGGCCAGCCATTCTTCGTACTTAATGTACTTGTCGACTCTGTGATACAGGTCGGTTGAGGTTTCTGGCTTCATGCGCATGAGAGACCCTGTTAGGTTGGAGTCGTCTAATAGGGCGTTTGTGAATGCAGAAATTGCAAAGCCATCATTGAGTCCTGATTCCAGCGAGAGGATGTCCTTCTTAAAATGTCTTAGGAAGACTCGAATCGTTTCGCCATGAGCTTACTTGAGCTAAAACAAGGAGTACAGGTCGGCTAAAACATTGAGCTAATAATTTTATTGCATTAGAACGATAGTTTCATGTTGTTCCAGAGGAATCGTAGCATGCTGCTGTTTTGTATTTGATGTTGTTCCACATATAATTATTGCATTAGAACTTGAGCTTCATGTTGTTTCATATACAATCATGAATACCTGATGAATAAATTAACTGATGATCAGATTTTCGCAAAGATGGAGAATTGACATATGCGATTTTGTTCTTGATGATTCTAATGTATCTGATTTATCTCTGATATTCCTCGGCCCTCGCTCAGAAACTACACATACATGATACATAGCCCGTAAATCTCCCGTAAGTTATAATCAATTTACAATACTTTCCATTACATTTCGAATCTCATATTACAAAAAAAGAATAGTACATACATAGTAAGAACAAGTAAGACTTTTGCAAGTCGTAACCACCCATAGGGGCGAGCTCTACTAATTAGTTCGATCTTTTTCCCGAGTTACAAAACTACACATATATCCAAGCTTTTCTGCCTATCATCTCTTATTCGGGTATTGAGTGGCTTTCGAAGACAAGGTACTACCACTAGGATGGATTTTTTTAATCCTACTGAAGAAGCTTGAACTTGTTTTTTTCTCTTTGAGAACTTTCTCACCCTCTTTTGCTCTTTCTCCTTCCTTCCTCGTCATCTTCTCTTTAAATTGCTTTCTCATCACATAGGCTTCACATAAATCATATCCAACTGAAGACATAATTCTTAATAGAATCTGAAAAAACAGACTGTGGATCAGAAATTTGATGCTTGGCTTTGATTATTTTAAAGAGCTGAGGTTGAATTTATATGGAATTTGCCGTGGGTAGCAAGATTATAATTAGCTAAACCCTTGGAGAGCAAGTCACGACTTTGTTGAGGAATTTCAACGGTCATGAGTGACGTACTGACGGTTCTTTTGTTGAGATCATGAGATGTAACAACTGCACCACACCCGAACTAGATCCCAACTGCTGGCCCACTTTCCATTTTGTATCATTTCAGACATTGGCATATTGTGAGTTCGGATCCAAACTTTACCAAAACAGAAGTTCCAACTTTTTGACTCAATTTAATTCGGAGTAAAAACATTCACCTAGATGGGTGATTGATCAAATTGGGATTTCTAGGAATTTTTCTTGATGTGGACAGACGAAATTACCTATCCCAAAGTAACCAGAATTATATATTCATAAACGACGGCGTTAAGGACATATGAGACTTGCTACCCCTTGTACTAGCCAGGACAGGATCTGCGTGTCGTGGTGGAAAAATATGAGTACGTAACTACGTATGATTCCAGATACGCCTGTTATATAGCATGACCTGCAGTATTGAAACATTGGATTTGGTTCGTTAATTGTATTTATGAAGAACTTGTGCGTTCAAATATTGTGTACGTTTCGTACTTCAATCCAACACAAACAATGTATGACAAAAAATCGTCCGACATTTTTCTTTCTTTCATTTTTTTTGTGTTTACGGGTGCAATTTTTATTTATTTCTAATTCTTTGTGTGTTCAAATTCCAACTCTCGGTCTCTCCCAATCCAATCATGCTCAGTTTGTTATTATACTTAAAGTATTAACTTTATTTTAATTTGTTGTCCTTCTGAATCGCCCAACCAATCCCATACTTCAATTGAGGCCATAGGCTGGTAATTATTGTTAAAGAACTGCCATAATTTGTATGTTCATCTAATCATCTGTGGTATTTGGATTTGTTTTATTAATTAATAGTACCTAACGAATAGTTGAGTCAGCCAAGTTTGGGTCCATTATAGTCAGCGAGTGCAATAAGCTACTAGCCGCAAACATATTAAAGTGTTGATCATGTGGCCAGCATCAAGCGAGGTCAGAGCACTACAGTACTACACATCCCTAATAAATGTCGTACGTCACTCTACCTAAAGCATGGATTAGTTAATAACCTAAGACCTAATTAACCATCATCAAGCACCCTATAGAATATATATGAAAATTTGAACACATCAAGGGCCTCTTTCTAGTAGTCTAGTGGAACGCAACAAGCACTACTGAGTTTGTCCGCTCAGTTTGTTTCAATGTCAGACATGCGGATCCACATGCATTCCAACATATATTTACGCAGATTCATTTTTCCAGCCAGTTATATATATATACACACACGACGAATTCATCAATAGAAAATATGTTTTGCAGTTTGGTATATATATATGAAAAACACGAGTCCAATGGGATTGTTAGTCACTTATTCCTGAAACTAACCATATATACCGTAACCCTAAGGGGACGTTTGTTTTCAGTCCTTAAATACATTTGGAGTACCGTACCCCATTCAGCACATAGTTGATGAACAAAAATCCTTGCAAAAATGTTACAAAATATAGTCAACATAATTATAATACTTACAAAAATCTTCATACTAATAAGTGATAACACATATAGTCTAGTATAGGGGACGGCGTCCGGATTCTTCAATAGATCTATTCAAATTAAATGATTTACTGTTGTTTCTTTCATTGTCAAGGCATTGTGTTGCATGCCGGCCGACACCCTATTCCCTAATAACTGTCACCTTTGCAATATGGAATCAATAGATGTGGCTCTCGGCCGGTCGTCAAATCGAAGTTCAAATGCTCTATATATTAGCTTTTTCTTGGCCCCTTCATGGTGGATTGTGTTGTTAATTAATTAATTACTTGGGTGATATTGGGTGTGACTTGTCATTTTTCTAATCAATATACATAGGCCATCGATCTTAAGACTTAATTCATGCTTTGGTAGTGCTCTATGTATCTAGTATCCTTTAATTAAGAAAAGGATGCCAAAAGAATAAAGAATGCCGACTGAAAGGGATAGCAAAGAGGCTTAGACATATACCACTTATGCCTAGTTCTTCTTTCTTTGGCTCCCACTTCTATCTTATCAACTATTAACAAAAAGAATCCGACTAGGTATCACATTTGTACTTATCAAGAAGTTATCAACTACTGAAGGTATACGAGAATACATACTTTGAAGCAGCCTAATTAACCACATCCTGATCTAGGCCAGGCCCTCTGCGACCTTGATAAACCCTCAACCCCCTAACACACGGTTTTTCCTGCCCCTTATTTAAGGTACATGGTAATGTTAGATAACCATTTGTTTCTCTCGCCTTCTCCGACGCCTTATTCCTCGCTAACCCTCCCTTGATTGACCATCCACGGTAGGTACATGACATAGAACGCCTTATCTACCCTCCATGACCATCCCACATTGACACAATGTCATTTCCTAAAATTTCCCAGACCTCGCGTGCAAAACTTACTTAGTTCAACTGAATTAACTTAGCTTCGTCATGTTGGGCTAGGTTTGAATTGCGCGCTAAGATAAACAACTTTTAATGGTTCTTGTTGGAATATACGGACCACCATGGAGTGTTTAAAGCGAATTCCTTTTGAGTTGAATGGTCTAAACTCTAAAATGGCAATGTGGCACCTAGCCACCATTTTCGATCTCTGCTGTTAGCCTGTTTTTAAAGAGATCTTACCAACTAAACTAGAAGTCACTTACCGAATGTGTGGGCAAGCCTGTTTTTAAAGAGATCTTACCAACTAAACTAGAAGGCACGGAGTTCGAACCCCATACCTCTAGTATCATCACCCAAAGGTTTTACCAACTAAGCTAGAAGACACTTACTGCTGTCCACACTTAATTGGACTTACCTTAATTACCACGTCAATGCAACCATTTGAGGCATTTTTTTTAGCACGGAGATCAAATTTATGGTGGGATTCTTTTTGTTTCTTTTTTCTACATGCATCACATTCGAATTAAGAGTGTAGGTACATTAGGCAATTAGGGCGCTACTATTTTTGTTTTTTGATTGGTAAGTCTGTTTTTAAATGAAATCAGTATCTCATTGGTGCGGCGGGGATCGAACTTCAAACCTCTAGTATCTTCATCCAGAGGGTTTTACCAATTTTGCTAGTTGGCACCTGACTGGGTGCTACTGTTTTAACCGTTCATTTGCTTTGTCGAGCAGTTTTTCTACTATTTTTATCGTGATCTATCTTGATACTTATAGACTAAGGCCTGGTGAACTAAAAGACCCCTTAACAACCTCGCTTGCCACCAAAAAAAAACCCCAAAAAAAAAAAAGGAGTTCCCGATCGAGACATTGGGAGCAACCAAGGCACCAAGCAAGGGTTTTATTTATTTCACATAAAACTCGAATTTACATGGAGAAAAGTAAAATAGTGTGCGAAAACACTAGCAGAATACAGCACAGTTATTTCATTTTTCTTTTTCTTTTTCTTTTTTTTGCAGGAGGTACACTACGTAACAAAGCTAGTACTATCACAATTTAAATATAAACAACCAGTCAACCATGCATGCATTGCTATATAACATTTTTCCTTAAATCACTTGAGATGGACATCTTCATCTTATTCAGTGCTGGACTTCGATGCAGAAGTACCATTAGGATGGATCTTTGCAACTTTGCTGAATAAACAAGAACCTGCTGCAGGTTCCTGTTTATCTTCACAACCATTGTCAACTTCCTTTTTTCCTTCCTCCATTCTTCTCATCCTCTCTTTTTGTTGTTTTCTCTTCAAATCAACTTGAGCAAAACTAAATCCCACTGAAGACATAGCTGGAAACTAAACAAAAACTATTATCAGCGCGCTAAGATTATAATCGATATACAAAACAATTGTGTCCCAAAGAGCAGGAGGGGGGAATTTATAGGAATGGTATTGCCTTGTTGAGCAAGTTGACACAAGTGTGCGGGTGTCTTAACTCTTATAAGTGAATTGTTTAACTTTAAATTTTATTGATTGCGATTGAGATTAGAGCATCTGGTCCTGAACTACAATTAGGTATACTGGATCCATGCACTAATCTTTTGACTCTTTTTTAATTATCTTTTTTTCCTTTTACGGGGAACTGGAAAATAAATCAAGGGAAATGGAGCCATTCAATGCCGCTAAATTTTAGATTCATTGCGTGATTAATCTGAGTTGTACTAATTTTCACAAGTCGCTTTAGTAGAATTTATCTCTCTAAAATTTTCAAATTCTTCGCAGACTATTGACACCCCCCATCCCCAGGCCCCCAACACACACAGTCACGCTCGTACACAACCTTTTTTTCTTCACATACATTTGTGAACCTCTCAGAAATGAAACTTTTCAGTAAAAACTATCCGAATATTAAATATAAACATAATTCCTAATAATGTTCTACATTAACATCAACGGATTTCAAACTCTATTACATAAAAAGTAGCCAATTCCATCTAATATTGAAACCCACAACTTTATTGGCGGCTTAGGATCTGTTTAAATATAATGTGACGCCACTTTCACAAGTGGTTCTCTTGTTGTCTACCATTGGGTGATAGGACCACAATACTGCCACGTGAGATTCTGGATAAGACGTAGTGTAGTGGGGTGACATGTCGCCTTGTTATTGTGCCAATTCAGGTGTGTTACACTTGCGTAATAAATTATTAAATTGGTTGCGTACTTGTCTCATGTGACCAACAGAGCAAGTGAGCAACTAAAGTTATTTGAATCCTGTCTGAGAGTAGCTAATTTGGTAAGCTTGTCTACTCTGTTTAAATGCAGAAATGGCACCAAACGTCCAAACCCACCAATCTCCAGTGAACAATTTTCAAGGAATGTCCAATTTATATATTTGAAACAATTCCCATTAACAATTAGTTTAAAAAGTGCAGTTATTTCAGCTATAAAGTTGAGTGGTTAAAAATTGCAAATATGTAAATCAAGCATAAACACACCGAATAGAAACTCAGGTACCTGCTGGTAAAAGTATACAAACATGTGGGTATGGAACGAAGATGAAAAGGACATGTATGTCAAAAAAAATTAGATACGAGTATACTACATATCTGTGGAAAAGTACATGCGCATTTGTAAAGGAACTTTCACATGTTAGATTGGCGAAATCAGTTTGGAATATCGTTATATTGTCTGTAATTTAGACTTAATGCCTTTGTTCTTCAGCAGCAAGGATCTCACTCACTTCTTCAGCAGCAATAACGTCGAAGCGGTCCAAATAGCTTTAACTTACAACAATTATTATTATTATTTTTGGATAAAGTACAACATTTTTTTTTTTTATTGACAAGGAATGAGGAGTTTCTGAATTGAAATAAATAAAAAGTTTAAACTTGGTGCATTGTGAAGCCTCCGGCGTCCTTAATCCTTCGCTTGCACCTACTTAATAACAACTAAAAACAATACTGCTAGTACAGTATAACTATTAATTTTTTCTAGCACCTGTATCACCGGCTTCATCATGGACTGATTCATTTTTTAAGGTAGTCGCTATGGGCACCTCCATTTTGTGTTGGGAGGACCCCAAAAAAAATTATTACAAATTTGTCATTGACCTAAAAATCATAATTTGTGTTGGGTACTAAATAAAGTTAACCTGTTGCCAACCTTTTATAGCCTTTCTCTTCTCTTAATAAAAACTTTTTTGGAGAATTGGTTATTTCTCATGTTATCTCCCCATTTTTGGTATATTTGGGTGAAATCAATAAGAATTGGAGGCCTTTCGAATTTCAAGTAAACGTCGCGTGAAATGCAATTGGTTCAAATGAAATTGGTTCAAATGAATTTGATTGAGTTGTGCGCAATGTACATTGTTGGCACATTCCGCTGGTTCATCATTTGAAAGCAATATCACTTTCCATTACACCTGAACTTTAAGTTTCGAAGGAGTTGTGAAGCAAGTAAATTGATTTGAAAATGACTATGAGCTGTTATTAACTCCGTGTGCGATCTTGAACAATTACATGACTGCCTATCAAGAGCAGTTCTCAATGCACCCAAGAACCCAAGCTTCTCTATGTTTATCGAAGAAAAAAAAAAAGCTTCTCTATTTTTCTCACCCACACTGGAAAAAGACTTAGCATTTAATAAGGTCACTTCCATGAGACTGTACCGTATCTGGTGATGATCCTTGCCCTAGTAGTGCCCAGCCATTCTTGTTGTCATCACAACTCGTCAATGATACCACAAAAAGCTACAGAATTATCTGTCGACTTTCCTAGTTGGAGTTTTGATCTTTGGATACTCTCCAACCGAAGCCAAAAGAAATATATATCTTGTAAAGAGAGGTATCCACTTAATTTTTCTCGAGCTATTGGCTGCTATTATGTTACTGACAATTGCACCAGGTTTCCTCTTACCAACTTAAACTCCAATTTGCATCTTGCCAGAGCTGTTCTTCCCTCCAAGTCGCAAAGGGATAAGCCACACTACCCCAGATAAAAACCATACTAATTGCATCTGTGGAGGAAACTATCCCACGAGGATCCAAAACAACCATCAATGGCTCGTCTACAAAGTTCCAAACCTGCTTAACGTACTTCACCACCACCGAACTAACTAACCATGGGTGGCGTGTATTGAATAACACGGTAAAGTGTTTGATAATAGATTAAAAACTTCTACTTCAGTGTTGCTCCACGTATTAGAAGATGAAATCGGGAGTAGTATGGGAGTACAGTAATATAAAGCGAGCGGCATCACCAAGTCGTCTGGGAGTAGTATAAAGCGACATCACCAAGTCCTTTGGGAGTACAGTAGTATAAAGCGAGCGGCATCACCAAGTCGTCGAGGAGTAGTATAAAGCGACATCACGAAGTCATTCAAATACTTATGGAAATTTGGCATTGGGGTGGCACTGACGGGTCGTCTGGAAATACAGAATACGACTTCACTGAGTCACTCAAAATAATTGAATGCTTCCCCATACAGTCGTTTTTGTGATTTGAAGAATTGATCTAGCTGGGCCGTTTGGACTAAGTAATAGTATACGCACCAACAACACTTCCGCCAATAATCAATACTCTTGATTGGTTTCAATTCTTCCATGGAGATAACACTTAGAAGCTAAAACTAGTTCTTAGATACACTAAATTGTAGCATCAATCTTTTTTCGAGAGGGAGAACACAAGACGGTATTGGGAGCCAATTCAAATGTCAACAGATATCGAGAGGGCGAAGAAATTCACACAATTTGGTTGGGATGAAGGTTGGTTGTAATGGAGATGAAGGTTGGGACGAAGGCTGGAATGAAGACTGGTTACGAATGAAGTTGTAACTGATTATGTCCAGTTTTTTTTGTTCGGCCTTTGGTGATGGTCTGCCCAACACTCTAGGTTGCGCCCAACACAATTACAGACCCCAAATTGGGCCGGGTCTGCCCAACACAAAATGGAGTCCGTCAATAACAGGACTCTTTTTTATGGACACCATAAAAGTCTACAAAAAGTCTAAATTCCAAAAGGTCACTGTTCCTTTTCCAGGTGCTAGAAAACTTGATAATCTGCAAATCTCACTTATTCGACAGCGTTGTGCTGTTATGCATCTGTGGGTCATACAATAACAACTAAAGCACTCTTCACATATCTCGGATGGCCAAAGGTCAGATGTGATGATCACCATTATATAACTATTACATGCCTGTTCTGTAACTATTTAAAGTGCCAAAATTGAAGGGAAGAACAAACAAACATTCAAAATCCATGAATAATATTGTAGCCTACATAGATATTTTAGAGTTCACTACGTATGTGTTATAGTAACTATACAATCTATATGAGTTTTTCAATTGAAAATGGAGAAAGGGGTGAAGTTTCAATAACATACCTGTTCTAGTAAAGCGTGAAGTGTCTCAACCTCCTTGAAGCTTCCAGTATGCGATCTCTATGTCCAAATGAGCTAACTCTGATAAATTCATCACCACCAGGACCAAAACCCGTACCAGGAATTGTAAGGATATCTTTTCTCTCAAGAATCTGAGTGAATACCTCCCAAGAATTTGAACCTGGAAAATGTACCCAAATATAAGGTGCATTCTTGCCACCATATACTTTCAGACCAAGCGACTCAAACGCCTTCTTTAAAATTTTCGAGTTTTCTTTATAGAAGTTAATAACACCTTGTATGGCCTGAAATGAAAATACCGACATTGATCAATCAAAAGGAGTTACATCTACATAGTTTACCAATCATGAAAAAAGTATAATGAGATCTGAACTAACCATAGAACCTTCCGTGGAAAGGCAAGCCAGGCCACCAGCCTGAGCAATATTGGACGCACCATTAAAGCAGGTGCAGATAATGCGGTTGAAGTCCTTGATGACAGGATATCCATTTGCGAACACTAGCTCTTCAGGGACCACAGTCCAACCAAGGCGGACACCAGTGAAACCAGCAAATTTGGAGAAGGATGAGATCTCTATGGCCACCTATCACAGATAAAGGACATCAAAATACAAAACAGAGGCAAAATCTCTTGGTAACAAAAGCAGGTGGAGTCCTTGAGCATCAAACATGATGACATAACTTGTATATGTTCATTTTTCACTTTTCCCACTAGGCAAACAGGAATCGTTTAATCAATTGAACAATACTAATATCGGCTGCGAACCTAGATTAACAGCCGGTCAGAAATGCCGAAGGTAGCATATAAGCTATATGCATGGTTACTACCAATATTACCGATTGATGATCTACCTCACCTAGAGCAAATCAAATCTAGTAGTATCAAATTTACAATTACCAGGGGTCTTAGGAATACCTAATGAATATATCAAGTCCTATAGCATCTGTGAAACACACACATTGACCTGACTTCTGCAACCATCAAAACTAAATCTAGATATTTTCAACTTGAATCATTGCTTGGGAATTCCATTATGTTCAAATGATTTCAGATTGCAAAATAATTCCATAAACAGTTTTTTATGGATGCACCCCAAAAATGAACTCATGTAACTTAAAAGGATTAACAGCAACAAGGTAAAACTTTTATTTTAGGTATTTATGCTACATGCCAGTTTAGATAAGTGGAGAGTTTCTTGACTGTTGTTTAAAGTGTAAATACTGAGTAAGGTTTGTCTCTCCTGTAACACTGATGGAAAAAGGCCACACCACAGAGGATAGAGATCACTTCTTCCTAACTGTGGATTTAGCTTTTCCGTGATACATTATGCAAAGCAAAATCTCATTTAAAACTCCTGAACATGTCTATAGTTGAGTAGCTAGTAATCTTACCTGTAATATACATCAACAAACTAAGCTTGCTAGGACATTTCTTGAGGAGTACATGGAATAAAATAAAATCTCGAGCAGCTTGGATCAATATCACAAGTTAGCATAGAGAAGTCAACTATAGAGCAGATGCATGAGCTAAGGAAGGTTGCTCTATGCCAATTGGAACTACGAGATTGTGGACAGGCAGGCCTCCCTTCTTGCAAAAGCTTGAAGACCCTAATGTAACCTACTAGAGGTTCACTTAGTAGTCTAGATATGATGTTATTGTCATGGACACGCAGTCCATAGACCAGCTTGTAAAATACTATTTTTTGTAACCTTTATTTTCATCATCTATAAATCACCCTTTTAGCAAAAAAATAAAAAAACAGGACAGTTCTTGAGGTGGTAATTTGTTAAGATTAATTTTGTTGTGAGGGCTAACGGAAATGGGGATCATAACAGTTTCATTTCTAAAACTAAGTCCTTTCAAGTTGCTATCACGGCTTATTACTCAGATAAGTCAAGATTTGTTCATTTCAGTAACAAGTTATCCTTTCGTTTCTTAAATATATTGATGAACTGATCGATGTTGTTTCACTACAAACAAACTGATTGACTGTGCACCATGTTCTACAATATACACTAACTTTTCTGACATGATATAATGCTTTTAAGCCCCAACTACGCCAATTAAATTGAATATACATACGAAATTCCTCTGACTGTACCTTGATGTGATGTTAATTTCAGCTGACAAGGAAGATTCCAATACAGCCAAAAGGAGGCATGCAGAAGAGTCATCAATTCTGGAGCCTGAGCTTACTAGTCTTCTAATATCAATATGTTCTCACAATTGGGAAGCATTTGGTGAGATGTTTAATATCGTCTACATGGGATGTGTAAGGCCTTAAAGTATAGTATAAAAGTTTTTAGTTGAATGCTCTTAACTTTTAAGATGGTATCAGAACAGCTTATTGTATTTGGCCCAAAAGGCCAGTTTATTTCACGTCAACCAAGTATGTTGAACATGTGTTAGACTTAATGCCACACGTGAGGTGGCGTGCTGAGATGGTTAGTATAGTCCCACATGCAAGTTTAAGTCCTTGCAATATAGTAGAAAAGTTCATGAGCCTCTCCACTCATCACAAATGTTTAGGAGCAATGAATTAGGAATTTTAAAAGGAAACAAGTTTTAACAAGGTTGAAGGTATTAATCTCGAGTAATATCAATGTGTGTGTGAAAAAACCAAGTCGGTGTCAAAACGTTCTCATGAAAATTTTCTTGGAAAAGATTAAAAAAGAAAAGAAAAATATATAAAAAATAAGGTCAGAAAATCAGAATGGGGGATCAGAATCCGCCACATGAATTTTTCCAGTCCTATCTATTGTATGTCATCTACTCATCTCACCTACTAGGTTATTATGTTTTAACATCTAAATCTTTATTTTTAATAAAATTCTTCACACGTTTCCATTGCCCTCCTTTGTTCTCAAAAACTAACCCCCCTCTTCCAATAGGTGCATCATTAGTAATAAGTGCAAGTCCTAATTTTTTTCTCTCGCACTAATTCTTCACTAATACAAAAGGTGTTCTTTTAGACATGAAAAAAAATAGATATATCATACCAAAATATACGCATTGAAAACCTCGACTTGATTGATTGCAAGACAAAACCTTTTAAGTACGTAAATAATCAAACTAGGAGTCTCCATGGAACTACATTCAAGAAAGTGACAATGGTTTCCCTAAAACAAATAACAAAACAAAATATTCAAGATCAACAATAGAAAGAGGATAGTGGTTAATGTCAAATTGTCAAATTCTTCATAAGCTCAAACTTATGTATGTAGAGGGGAAAATTCAATGTATATGAGAGAATATGAAAAGAGATTCAAGGTGAGAACATAGGCTGGACACACTAGCAATTAGGGTGAAATAATCTCAACAGTTACCTTCTATAAAAGAAGTTAGCATACATGTAATAGGTGATATTTCTATGTTTAATATGCATAAAATATTCCCGACACCCCCAATTTGGTTGCTTGAAACGCTTTTCAAGAAATTTTACCAACTATTCTCACTAAAGTTCTATAAGAAAATGCATTTTGCACATGAGAAAATCTAGTTTTATACAATAAGTTTCCCGAGTGAAAGCGTTGTTACTTGAAGAGTGTTAGGCCAATTGGTACATATGGTAAATCAATGTGGATAATCCCATAAATAAATGATTTTTTCGTATGATGGTAATGATTATCAAAAGCTTTTATTTTTCTTTTCAGGCAAGCCAAATTCTAATAATCCATTAACTTTGTAGTTTTATTACATGGAAGTGAAAAATATGAAGTCACATTGTTTGGTTTGGTTTAAGGGATGATAGATACAGTACAAACATCAAATCCCCCCCATGAGAGCCAAAACCGCAAAAGTTGAGTATTTTTATAGTTTCTTCATAAACCATGCCTAAACATACCTAATGCGAAAAATTTAGTATGTGAGTCTTTTTGTATGTGAGCATGTGGGTCAAATAGTATGTTGCCATGTGTCCACACAAATTAACTATAGTTAGTGAGAGTTTTAGCTTTAATAGGAACGTAAAATATTGAGAAAAAAATAAGAAAAAATTGTGACATTTATCTAGTTTGTTTAGAAAATGCATGATTTTGATCAAAGTGAAAAGAATTGCCTCCCACGATTTTGGACATGATAGTTATCATCGATAATAGAATATTTATCTAATTTTTTTGTCATTGCATTTTTTTCTCGTTCTTTTTCTTTAGTTTGGGTATTGAAGTTTTATTTTTCTTATTTTAGACAATATATAAACATTTTAATGGAAGTTCTTTTTCGATTTTTTTTCCTCTTCAATATATACTATATTTTTTGTTAAGACAAAGAATAAAAGGATGGAAAATTAGTCAGGAAGAGGGAAAATAAGGAAGAGGGGAAAAATCTCACGAACTATTTTTTTCCCCAATATTTTAGTTTAATTTTTCTTTTCCATTTCCTTAAAATCTAGCAATGAAACTCTACCTTATTTACTTTCCTATTAAAACTAAAACTCTCAAACTAATTATGATTAATTTGTGTGGACACTTTATCAAAAAAAAAAAAAATTGTGTGGACACATGCCCACATATAAAAAGACCCACATACTAAATTTTTCAATACCTAATGAGTAGTTTAGAAACGTGCATATTTGTGGGTTTTGGAAAACTTTTTGACAAATAATAGCTACAAAATTAATCTAGACCAATAACTCATGTAGAATATCAATCACAAAATTCTTTCATTTCATTGCATATCAAATATTGTTGAAGAAACAAATTATAACTATATGAAACGCTAACCTGAATCAAACGCATTTTCCATTCTCCAAAAAAAAATACATAAAAGATAATCAAATGCGATCATCATATTAACCACTAGATAATTCTTCAATCCACGCTTATCTTTATATCTTTCAAACCCATCGTCAATAAGGTCTTCCATGGCGCCCCTCCATATCTTAACAAACATTTCAATATTCCTTAGTTATCCCAAAGTTGAAGATCACAATTGGAACATATCACTCCCTCTTGTGGAGAGGAAGACAATAAAACACCTTAACAATTTTTTCATCCTAAGACGTAGGTCCCAACCTTTCGTACAAGAATTTTGTAGGTTAATGTTACTTATTTATTACGCAATTTTAGTTATTATAAAAACAAAAATGAACATTCATTAATGTAACAATATTTCATTGTGACTAAGAGATGTTTTCGACCAAAATCTACTCTTATCCAGCTTCATGTCATAATGAACATTCATTATAACATTAACAATCTGAAGAAAAAATACTTTACTCAATTGAGCAAAATACATATTTGTATTCCAACCAAGAAAAAGAAAACATATTCCTATGACGACGACGATGACGATGACGATGACGATGACGATGACGATGACGATGACAACAACGCAATATATAGCAAATAAATTAAAATGTATGCATAAACATGCTAATCATAGGTCCTACTTAACTTTAAGTGAAATTCTTTCCAGATGACGACTAAAGTATATGAGAGAACATTAAACACAATAATAAAGTTCGAGCTTCTAGGGGCTCTTCATAGAAAGATAAAACGGTAGATCACTTCTTACTGGGTTTAATGTAGGTATTACCTAGGTAGAACAAATACTAAACAATCTCAAATATATCCAGCAAACAGTTTAAATATGCATGCATACATTGATCGTAGAATGAAAGAATTTTTATCTTATAGCAGATGATTTATGATACATGACAAATATCAATGATCAAGTGTCTAATAGCAGGTAATATTGTAAATATCAATGATTTCTAGAAAGAGAAGTCATTTTCTAGTTTTCTAGAAACTATCAATGATCAAAGTGTCTAGAAAATGATTTCTAAAGGCTAATAGCAGGTAATATTGTAAATATCAATGATCAAAGTGTCTCAACAGAATCATAGTGGGGAAAAATATTATTTTCAAGTGTTTAGTGTCAGAGAATTTGTGTAAAGATTTCCAGAAGACAGCAAGCTGATTCATGCTGAAACATACCTCTCTGGCACCTGCAATTTCAAAGATTGATTTTGGGCAGTCATCTGATATGAAAGCAGCATATGCAGAGTCATAAATAATAATTGAACCATTTTTCCTTGCGAACTCCACCAATTCCTTCAACTGATTCTTTGTTGCAGCATAACCAGTTGGGTTGTTTGGAGAGCAGAAGAAAATTACATCCGTTCGTGAAGTAGTTGATAAGTCGGGAAAGAATCCATTCTCAGGTCCACATTTCATATACTCTATGTTCTCATACTTCCTAGTTTTCTCTTTAAATTCACCAGTCTGACCCATTATAACACTTGAATCTACATATACCTGCTTTACCAGAAACCATATTACATATATCAGACGACCCAGCTTACAGGAAAACAGAAAAAAAGAGGGGAAACAAATCCTTCACATGCAAGTTCGCTGTCGGTAATTGAAATACTGTTGCTATTATTAGATAAACATCCCCAAAAAAGGGCCAAAGGATCTATACTATCAAATAGTTTCCATGCCCGGTGCACAAGTTTTGCGCATTTGAGGGAGGATTCATGTACTAAACTTTCTTCAAAATCACTCAAGTAGGGAATTGTTATGCACCATTAGATGCTAAATACACCATGAAACTTCTGTAAGATTAATATACAATAAACTATAGAACCAAATTTTAAAAAATAGATAAATAAATAAGTAAAGATAAAGAAAAGGTAAAACTCAACCCTAACAGCCTAAACCCCTAGAGTATGTGGCACAGACGAGAATGGGACAGCCTTCCCAATTCTTAAAACTAGCCAAAATTTTGACCCACCAAATTGATCTAGTGAATTGTTATACCTGTTGGAAGGGAATAGTTAAAGCTACTAGGGAATTAGACTAAACCCCCCATTTTATATACATGTTTAGACTAAACCCCCCATTTTATGATTCCTTAGACATAAACCCCCATTCTGTTTTCTCCCCATCACACAACGTCAATATTTTACTTAATACCCTAACTGCCCTTGTTTTGTTTAGTGCACAAACTCATGTAAATTTGCTACCTCCGACAATTCCATCCACTACACTAAATCCCAGGGAACAAACAACAATCATTCACAAACATGAACATTTAACAAAAAAATAATGATTGCATACACTGCATAAAATAGAGAACGCAACAGAATTGTCGGCCAATTCACCACTTCTAATATGATCATGCTATAGATAAGTTCCGCCAACCAACTATGAACATTAGAATACTACCAAAGTTATCACCCCCTTTCTGATGTAACCTCACAGAAAGTCACATATACTACAAAGCAAACAATCAACCACTGGTTGTATTTCCTCCAATTATAGACCAAACCTATTTATCTACTGTTGAGTACTGTACACTAACTCTACAAATGTGTTGACATCTACACTGTAACAGACAAATCACAGGCGAGAACTTGGAGTAACCTAGCTACAGAAATGAAAATTCCAACTATGCTAAAAGTCTCATCTGAGGGAACTCCAGAGCAGTAACTCACCAGGTTACTATGAACTTGTGTTTAATAATGACTTTGATTATACAAAAAATAACTTACTTAAATCAAATTTGAAGTTTGTTAGAGGCTTTTGTTGACATTACTACCTAATACTGGATTGACACATGTAACTGATTCAACAAATGACAAGTTTAGTGTCTTAGATAGACTGGGTGTGGCAATTCTATACCCAAATAACGCTTAAAGATTACTAATGAATTATGAAAGAAAGCCTTCGATGTATCATTTGTAGAATTCTCACATATAACAGGCCAGACGGGTCAAATGATGACCAGTGATATAATATATTCATGACAGCAAACACAAATCACATACTCAAACTCTCCTTCCAATTGAAGCTTATAGATTATTTATATTCAAATATGGAATACACAGAATCTATATACTCCAACTTAATTAAGAGTGTTATATTGATGTCACGTATGATGTCATACATAAAATTGAATGTACTCTAAGAAGCCATCAAATACTTTCTTGAGCCCATTAATCATGATAATGTGAGAGTTCCAAATGCAAAAATGGAGACATCTTACATGAACCACTAAGTAAACCACTAAGTAAGCCATAAAAAATGATTGCTGTTTTGTGTTTCAAAGGAGCAAATGGCAAGATGATGCGATGGAGAGGAAGAACGATGGGAACTCAGAGCTTGTGCAATTAGAGTTTTTTTTTTTCTTTTGGCGAATTTTGACTTAACCCCCCAGAGTTTGGTAGCGTTTTGACTAAACCCCCCATTTTAAAAATCATTTGAGTTTGCCCCCCACTCCGTCAATTTTGTGCAAACGTTTGTACTTTACATATTGACCATTTTGCCCTTTCTGAAAAAAGAACAACACTTTTTTTTTTTTTTTTTTTAAAACAAATCAAGTTTGAGGTTTACTATTAGTTAGTGTAAACCCCCCCAAACGTCAATATGCTATTTGCATAAACCACCCAATTTTCAGGTTTACGATTTCTAATAGGTGAAAATAACTACTGCATGAAAAGTAGATTCAGAGGGATCACCAGTTCCCCACATCTAGGGAAAGTATTATCATCATTATACTTCCAGAAGTTAAAAATTGTTTCACGGAAATGAAGCCACTAGTTAATTTCCAAATAAACAATTCAACTCAACTAAGTCAGTGAATATTCCAAATTGAGTGTTAGCGAATCCTGTGTTGGTAGTACTCGAGGTGAGTCTGACTTTCTTCCTTTACTGAACTTTACTTTCTACTATTTCTCGCCTGAAAGTGCAGGAAGACGATTGCGAGGTTGACGTCGGACACCCCACAAATAGATTGAATCTTGATGAGTCGAAATTGCATTTTTTGGCCAGGTCGAGACAACTTTCCCGGGACTGCCAGTGAAAGACTTAGTTTTGATGCTTTAAAGAAAGCCTCTGGAAACAGCCCATATAGTTTACCTGCTCGCCTACTACAGTTAAGAGAAATGTTTCTGTTGAAAGGCAGACAATGTGTGGAATCGGTGAACTACACTTGCTTCTGGATAGATGTGTGGGACAGAGGGCTCGTGGTACCTTATGCCTACCCTTCCTCATCCGCTTTGATAACCGTGTGAATGGAGAGTGGCCAGAAGGGAAGGAGGTCCTCATACGGAGTTGCACACTTACTTGAGTAGTGCAGGAGACTGGGGAATGGGTCGAGTAAACTCCCCTGGGGCCGGAAAAATCACAGACAAAGTGAGTGTGATTTGGGATAATCTGTTGGTGAAATAAAAGGTGTAATCATTGAAACATAATGGGTTTTTGAGTAAGCCTGAACGGATGCCATATAAATTCTATCAATGTGACTTCAATCTATGAAGATTGAGTAAGTCTGAACGGATCCCAAGTAAGCTTGTGCATGCTTGACTGTCTTGTGATCCCAATTAGTACAGTTATCTATAAGATCAGAAACTACTTCAACATTATTAAGTGGGTGCTACAAGAGGGAGGGATAGGAAGCAGACTACGATACTCACCTGTCAAGATTTAGGAGAACTCAATTACTGCATTAGGAGAACCCTTGGCGAATTTCAACAATGACTCAGCAATCAGCATCCGAAAGTTGACATCCTCTTTAACGCTAAGGTGGTATGCAATTTTCATTTTCTTCAAGGAAATGGCGTTCTCAAGTAAATATCTCACAGTGTGTAATTCATCCTCATCTGCAACTCGACGGGAATCTACGATTTCAATTGCTTTAAGGTGCTTCAACAAGTGTCCAGTAAGGTCCTTCAAGAAATACGCATTGAACAACACTTTAGACTGCTAAGAGCTGACGAGGATGCTTTTCGAATCCAATTCCCCTATTTTTTGGGGGGTTTATGCAAATAGCATATTGATGTTTGGGGGTTTTACACTAACTAATAGTAAACCTCAAATTTGATTTGTTTTAAAAAAAAAAAAAAAAAAAAAAAAAAAATTGTTGTTCTTTTTTCAAAAAGGGCAAAATGGTCAATATGTAAAGTACGAACGTCTATTACACACAAAATTGACGGAGTGGGGGGCAAACTCAAATGATTTTTAAAATTGGGGGTTTAGTCAAAACGCTACCAAACTCTGGGGGTTAAGTCAAAATTCCCCTTTTCTTTTTGTTTTTTTTTTTTTTTTTTTGTTTTCTAAAAACAACTTTTGTGTCATAGCTTACACTAAACACAACAAGGGTAGTTAGGATATTAAGTAAAATATTGGCGTTGGTGTGATGGAGAGAAAACAGAATGGGGGTTTATGTCTAAGGAATCATAAAATGGGGGGTTTAGTCTAAACATGTATATAAAATGGGGGGGAATTAACCCAAGCTACTATAACCAGAGTCAAATTACTTAAGCCCGAGTATATAATTTAAAAAATTCACTACATTATTTGATTTTTTCCATCTACAACAAAGTTATCGGTTATTACACTTTGTACTTTCCAAATTTCCTTTTTAAACCCTAATTTCATAAACCAAGCATGGCATCATTTTGCATCATGCGTCAACCCAGTTGATTCAAGTTTGTTAAAAAAAATTACCAATTTCCAGTCTAATTCAAACTTGACCAATCAAAGAAAAAAAAAAAAAAAAACAACAACAACAACAACAACAATAACACCAACACCACCACCACCACCACACCAACACCAACAACACCAACAAACAACACCAACAACCACCAACACCAACACCAACACCAATACCACCACCACCACCACCACCACCACCAACACCAACACCACCACCACACAACACCAACAACAACAACTTTATTCAAGTTCCCTGTCTTATTCCATTAACAAATTTCTTTCCCATATCTTGAATGAGTTCAATTTAGATCATTACTGGTTAAGCGTGCACCGAAAATTTACTAATTATCCCGACCTTTCAACTTCTCTAAAGCACATGCAAAGCACTGATACTGTTCTGGATTCCTAATCAACAATAGTAAATAAGCCAAACAAGGAAAGCTCATCTATCAATGGGTCCCACAACCAGCGAATTAAAACTTACTAATACAAAATACTTGACTAAATGGTCAACTGCATGATGACTCATGAGTAGGAATGGGCAAACTTACAAAGGAAAACTGAAAACACAAGGGACGGTGCAGGTGGTCTAGTATAAATTTGTTCAATGTGATAATTGTTTAAAACAAATGACATTGCAGAAACTGTTATCAAGTCCATCTCGCGGAGCAAAGGAAAGAGAGAAAAGTCCTCACGACATTACCGGAAAGGATGGGTCCTGCACAGCTGTCGTGACATTGGATCCCAGAAGCAGCTGGTGGGGAAAAAGAAAGTTTAATTAATGGCTTAACATTCGTCTTTCATGCATGTTAATATAGACAACAGCGTTAGCCAGCATTTAAGTGAAATCATATTTCACTTATATGCAAACAAACTTTGAGATCGTGAGAAGTTGCTAAAACTAGGCCAAGTCTTAAATCCGTCAACTACTAATGAAAACTGATGTCATAGCCAGGCTATTAGTTCCCCTCCCAAACCAGTGTGTAGCACTAGGTATAGTAAAAAAGGATATCATACAGTTCAAATTCAAGATCATTACTACCTGGCCCAATAGCTTGGATTGAGATAGCATCACATACTACTAAGAACTCAAGACTGTAATAAGCCTTTGCAAAAAAATTAACTGCGACTGTTAAATACCTGGATGCGTGAAATGTCACCCTGAGCACCATCTGAAACAAAAACTTCGTTATCTTTTATCCCAAGAGTCCTATATATTGATTCAACAATCATCTTCCTTAATGCCTGATATGTAAAAATAGAAGTCAGACATCCTTCCACAACATTTAAGAAGTGAATCCACAGAGACCAGAAATACATAAAATATATTTATGAAAAATGCACAAAATGGATGAGAAAAGAATCAAAAAATGGGAAAACAATGAATTCAAATAACAGGTTCACACAAGATTCTACTGGAATTCCACTAAAGATTTTATAGTCATTTTTCATTCTGCATATCAAGTTCACACAGTAAGAACCAATTCTGAATATAGTCATTTTTCTCCTCATCTTTAGAGACAGTAATCTTCTGATTAATCTCTAGGAATCTTCAACTATTGAAAAGTAAAAAAAAATTGCTTGGCTAAAAACCAGTATTATCAGACGTTTCTCATCTCACATTCTGTCACAACAGCTCAAAGATGAAAACAATGAGAATTCCAACACAGTTCTCAGGAATACCTGTTTCTTATGTTTGTGTCAGAATCTCATTCCCCAGAGCATGGAGCGGGAGTGTGACAGCGCCTTACATAATTATTGATTGAAGGCAAATGAGCGCTCGAACGGCCGTGCCGATGACCACTATAGGCATACATATATTTACATATACCTAATCCAGTGTTAATCCACATTAAATGCTCTCTTTAACATTGCGAGTATTCTTTGGATTTGGAGGGCGTGAAGAATATCTGTCCCTTTCTTGTCCAACTGTCTGTCTTCAGAGGGGCTTCTTTGTCTTCCTCTCCAACCCCCACTCCTGCAACCTCTCTCTCCCCTCTCATTCTTCTCTTGCTTAGCATCTTCCTTTGTAAAATCCGGTAAGGGTTCGCGAGCGAGTTCCATCACTGTATCACAGTATACTAGTATACATACAGATCAAAATAAGGGTCCAAGTTACATCTCAATTTTAACCCCAATCTCTAAGAAAGTAAAACTATTTAAATGGTCAGATATCGTCCTAACCCATGTGGGGGCCAGTTGTGTTTTCACTTTGACAATTTCTCAGTGGCGATGATTATAAAATAACCAAACCTCAAGAATGTTGCAAAAAAGGGGATCCACTAAAAAACTTCCAAATAGTTGAACATCGCTTGTTTGATGGTAAGAGCACACAAGGCTGATACATTCCTCTCTCTTCCATCAGATAGGAATTCTTTAATACTAAAATTTGTATCAAAGCATTGAATAGCTTACTCAAACTTTGTTCGAGAATTTGAAAGACTACGGTTTCCCATATGACAAAGTGCAGAGCCGCAGATTACCAACGGATTCACTGAGTAAATCGTGATTTCAGAGCTGGAGCTATGGTTCCTACTGTTTGGGTGAATGAGAATTTCACAGCTCCTTATTTATTTAACTACAAATAAGTACATACGACTCTCCTGAATTTGCAAATGCTGGGTGCAATAAACATGCTCTCCTAGAATTTCTCCAATAAATTACACAATTTCAGTTCTAGCATGTAAGAGAACGATGAATGATGCACTGGTATGAGTTACAAGATGAGTAGGCTTACTGCACAGCAGTGGTTATCTTGTCGCGTAACCTATGGCACAAAGAACAATCATTTGCCAGTCTTCACCAATGAGTTCCGTAGATATGGAGACCCCTAACAACAAAGTCTGGCTAAACTATCACTATAAATGTCCACCTACAGATCCACAACGTGAGTGAGCACGAGTGGGATCAAGCGAGGTCCTGGGTTTTTAAATCTATTTTAAAATTCAAGCATCCTCTATTTTAAAATTCATAGGTTTCCTATGAGCTACATTCTTGTAAGTACTTTATCTAAGTCAAATTTGACGTTGATTATGGCGAACTTTCTCTTTGATCTATTTGTTCATTACCATTCCTTGAGAAGAACTAAACAAAATATCATAGATCTAAACTACCTTTCTCAATCACAGATTGATACATGTAAATTTAAAAATAAATAAATAAATATATAAAAATAAAAGTATTTAATAAAAGGGCAGGATATTTATTAGTTGGTCATTTATTTCAAAGAAATAATACAGGAAAATATGAAGGTGCATGCGCAAATCAGTAGTACATGCATATGTTCTGTGCCATTTTCTTCTGAATTACGACACCAAATATTCTCATATGAATCTGCCAACTAATATATCATCTCTTTTTATTTTATTTTTTCCTAACGTGGACTCAAATGTCATTACGTACTAACCACCAAAAAATGAATTAGAAACAGGAAACCAAATTTTGGGAGCTGAGACTTGAGAAGGATCAGCTCCTGAACCCAGCGGATTGAGATTTTACTTTTAAAGCACAAGTTGCACACATTTTAGGAGGTTATGGCTAGCTTGGCCAATAACAGTCCACCAACTGTGTTGAGCCAATTAATATCTATTGTATCCAATGACTGAAACAAGACACTGAACAAGAGCAGACGCAAACATTGGGGCTATACCAAAACCATGGAAACTGTACGAACAGGAAAAGAAGGAAATTACGCGTCATTAAGAAAGAAACCTGTCCAGGAAACGGATAAGAGTATTGAACCCCCTAAGAAAGGAAAAAAGAAGGACACAACCTAGAAGCACTACAATACCTTGTTGCCTTGCTCCGTGCCATATCCTTTATAACCTTTAGCAGTTGACAAAGAACGTGAATGCTGCAAAAACAGAGAATGCTTTCCTGAATCAAAACTAATAGACTAAAGCAAATTGCAAAGTGGAATGACATTATTTTTGAGTGCCATGTAGTTGTGCGTCAATGCACACGTTTAGATTTCAGAGCCACTGACCTCAGCCATAGCCAATGTTATGATGTCTGGTATAGGTTCTGTTGTATCACCAACCCCAAGGCTGATCAACTTTGCATCTGGGTGCTTTTGTATATGTTCAAACTCTAGCTCACAGATCTGGCTTATAGTCAATATGAATAAGAAAATAAAAAATGATTAAAGAACATATAATTTATACACATACACATACACAAAAACATAATAACTCAAACATACTGAGTGCGTGCATTAGTGGATATGTGCCTGTAACAGTGGGACTCCCTTTCTTTGAAACCACATTAGATATCTGAGCTTAGTAAATCTGACACTTCAAGCGCATGCATATGCGTACACACGGCAGGTGCATGACCTTACACTCTTACATTGTATGTGTGTGCATATGCGCACACGTGAGGGTCATACACGAGCCACAGATTGATATGAATTATACTTTTATTCCAAGACGCACTTGAGTCATTTTATGTAGTTCATATCTTACTTCGATATACAACCGAACCCCGTTATCATATGTACAACAGCCCCACGCCCTCACCTACCATGTCAATTGTCAAGTACATCCTACATAACAATAATATTGTGATTTAACATTGACACCCTTCAGACAGAAAAATCAATTTGCACACCGTATCACAAATACCTCTCTCCTGACTAAAGCGGTTACTTCTCAATTCCTAAATTCAATTTTTAAAACAGATGTTATGAAAGACATGGATGCTCAAGTACTTAACCAAGATTCTTAATTTCTAATAGCAACAATTTTTTTTCATATACAAACTTCCCATAACAGCTTCAAATATTTAATTTCTATGAAATGCCTCGACACACACACACATTATTGAGCTTCAAATCGTTGTCTATATATCACTAAACAAATCCGAAACATTAACTTTCAGGCATTGGGATTGTAGACAAATGGAGGAAGCATGTGCAACCACACCTCTACTGTACTACATATAGATTAAGCGTCGAATCTCTGAGAACAGTAGGGATAGGTCGCACTTAAAACACACCACACGCACTTAACATACACACACCACCAACAACAATAAAGCATTAATCCCGAACAGATGGGCACCTTGAATGGAGATAGAAGCACCGACCTTCGCAAACAAATACTCATTTCGAAGTCTCTCCATATTCATATTACGGGGAACTTTTGATCGGCAAACTGTAAGGAAATTAAATGGAAATGATATCAGACACAGACTCATTTAGTTGACAGCATAACAAGGGCTGAAACTTTAGCTTCAAATTACTCTCATGTTATATGAAACTCAAGAGAAATCACTCAAAGGGAACAAAAAAAAACAACAACAACAAAAACAAAAAACAACTAGAAGAAAAAAAAGAACTGAATACCAAAGCATATTACCAGTTCTAATGGAACGCTTTCCAGTGGGAGAAGCAACCAGTCTCTCCTCCAGGAAGAACAAACTACAATCATTCAACAGTGGGTGATCGTCGTTAATACATTGAAAGCTATCTTCAAAGATTCTCAGAGTTCTAGAAAAGTTCTAGGAGTACCTTGTTTGCATTGAACCCGGCAATAACAAAGCAGGACCCATGCAGAAGGATGAAGCTAGTTGAATGTGATGCATTGTTTCCAAATTCTAGCCCCCAAATTTTCTCAGTGCAAAAAAATGTCGAGCAGTTTAAGGTAAGACGGGTTTCCATGTCAATGCTGTATATAAAATGTCATCAATTCTATGTTTCATTCAAAAAAAAATTGTCCTCTTCAGCATAGATACATTTCAATGGCCAGGCACGTGGGCCAGAACAAAACTTTCTGCAATACTTGGCTCCAAAAAGATCCAAAAGAAGATATTCTCGTCAGGGCATCCATCGGATGGGACAGTTAGGCAACGTAGCTGCTAATAACAGAGAATATTATATATTTTTCGACATATCATACTTAATTTTTTCATTTTATCTGCATGTTTTTGCAGCGATATTGAGCACAGTCTATTGACAATCAGTTGGGTGTTCCTCTACATCTTAATTTCTCCTATCTAACCAGTCTTGCATTCAGAAGCATGTACAACGAGGAGCAGTTAGTTTCATTTTCCTAGTGTGACTCTTGTAGGACACTTTCCCTCAATGGTTTCTCGTATATCTTCCAATAATAGAATACCGCTTTACAGGACCTCGTTAAAACCGAATGTTTTTCCATGGATAGAAAGTGAGTGATAACTACATGAAGGCACCACACCAATAGCTTTTAAGTCAACAGAAATACCTCATTGTACCTTAAAGGGTATCTAAACACAGTGCAACCGCAACCAACAACATCACATGGGCAAGTGCTGATAGGAACTAAAGTCACGACCCTTTTGAGCGATCACATTCCACTTACGCATAAAAGTGGCAGTGGCATATCCACAACTCGTACTTTTCATTAACCACATTTCTTAGATTCTTTTGTCTATAACTTTCTGCCACAGATTCAAGATTACAAATAAGCCAAATCCACACGGCCCCCACCTCCGTCACTCTGTTGAAGAGAAAATAGGATTTGATCTGCAAACAAATAATGCCATCCCCATCAAAAAGTGCTGTCAGACTGTCAGTAACCAAAATAATAACATAACCTATGCAACATAATATCTTTTTTCCAAATCTATAATAATACCCATAACATCAAGTAATAATCATCCTTCCATGAACTCAAAAATTTCAAAAACCCAATTGAAACTATTATTATTATAATAATAAATAGACGAAACAGCGTGGACCATGCAAAATTTTACACTCAAAAACAAAAAACAAAATATCCTAGATATTTTATTCAAGTTTCCAAACACTAGCCGTTAAACATCAATCAACACGGACGTACAAGTAGAACCACTCCCCTGTATGTATAAATATATTTTGTAAAAACAACAATAAGACAACTGAAACGTGGTCAAATTTGCAATATTCAAGACTAGAATTATTAACAGGCTTTTTGCTCATCAAGGCCCAATTAATGTCAGACCCGGCCCACGGTTCTCCCTCTCTTGCCGCGTAGCACGGAATTTCAACTTGTCGGAATTCCAAAGTTCCGGGTCGAATGGACCGAGCCAAGCGAAAATAGCCGCCAGCTCCCCAACTTAATAATCAATCACTCTCTCTCCCATAAATCTACATTCTCTCTCTCTCTCCACTTCAGACTCGTAAGTTTCTCTCTCACACACTTAAATAAATATACTTATAGATTCTGATTGTTTGATGAAATATCTTAGAGAAAAAAAATATATCCATCAAGGCAATGAAACAGTAGATTTCGATGGGAGATTTTCTTCAATACTTAAAAATGATATGTTGAAACTTTTTGTAAATGTTTCTTTTTGTTATGCAGGTTATGGTGAATAGTATTTATTTAAGTTTCGTTTCCAGCCTTTAATGGTTGTTTCTGTCACAAGAAGAACACATTTCGTTTTTAATAGTGTTCATCTACAGAAGAAAGGCTGTATTACAATGGCAGAAGCTGCTTCTATCTTGCCTCCATGTGTATCAGAGGCTCTCTCGTTATCAATGAAAGTGACGACAGACCAAAAGTGCTACTCAAGTGTTCAGTCCACACCTGAGATAGAAAAGAAGTATGTTCATCATGTTTATGATGCCATTGCTCCCCATTTCAGCTCCACTCGATTTGCCAAGTGGCCAAAAGTTTCTACATTTTTGAATTCCCTACCAGAGGGATCTCTCGTCTTGGATGCAGGATGTGGAAATGGGAAGTACCTAGGACTAAATCCTGATTGCTTTTACGTCGGTTGTGACATAAGCCCTTCTTTGATAAATATATGTGCTGGAAGAGGGCATGAAGTTTTGGTCGCGGATGCTGTTATTCTTCCTTACAGAACTGCCTTTGGTGATGCCGCAATCTCTATAGCTGTATTGCATCATCTAAGCACAGAAAGTAGGAGAAGAAAAGCTATACAAGAGTTGATTCGAGTCGTGCGGAAGGGTGGCCTGGTTCTGATTACAGTTTGGGCTGTCGAGCAGGAGGACAGCGCTTTAGTTACCAAGTGGACTCCTCTTACTCACAAATTGGAGGAATGGGTCGGACCAGGCAGCCCCCGAGTACGTAGTCCTTCGACCCTGACGCTACAAAGCATCCCAGAAACGGAGGATAATTGTTCTGGAAACAGATTAAAAGTTATTGCAGAGCAGTCTGAGGATAAATTGGAAATGGATGCTCATGCGACTTCTGAAATGGGAAGTACTTCAGAGGGTTGGGGAACTAGAAGCATTAAAGGAAACCAACAGGAATATTTTGTGCCATGGCACTTACCTTATCACCGTGCTGAAATCACTGGCCACTCTGCTTGTGCTCTTGCAAATGGGCTGGCAAAAAAAGATGAGAAAAAGGGTGCTGTTGTTTATAACCGTTATTACCATGTCTTCATGGAGGGAGAGCTTGAAAGGTAAATAACTAAATACATGTTGGGTGATACATCATTTTCTCTATGGATTATAATTAGAATAAGAAGAAATGAAGGTACCTAGATATATTAACTACTTACACGGTCTTCTGGGCATGTTCGACATAGTATAGTTTTGTCCGGTGAAGAGAAATCCATTATCCATGGCTTTGTTTGACATTTCTTCAGTGAGTAACAAATAAAAGTTTAGCAGCCAGATAGTCGAAAAACTCATTTGGTCTTTTTTTCAGCTTACCCCACCTTTGTATAGTCTTAGTCCCTGGAGTGCCTTCTGTCCCTTTCATATGAGAAGTCTGAGGATTCCACAATGTCTATCGTGAGAAGAATGTCAGGACACTGCTTAGAGTTGGTTGAATTTGTTGAGCTACTCACACTTATCCAATGTGTCCAGAAAATACCTACGTCCATATTGCACAAATTAGTGCAACTGGGAGTTTCTCGTTTAAGCCTAGCTTATCAAACAAAAGTGAGATAGAGTAAAATCCCCACAGACTTTTTTCTGTGATTCACCGATTTATACTTTATACCCCTCTCCATTCTTTTCTTGTCTAGCAATCATACTCATTCTCTGATTTCTACCTGGAAAAAAAGATAAAATAAAAAAATCATACACTGAGCTCTAACATGGGTGTTCTGTCCATCCTGTCTTTTGCAGGTTAGTTTCCGGCATAGAAAATGCAGTCATACTTGATAAGTTTTATGACAAATCAAATTGGTGTATCATTCTCAAAAAATTGTGATCTCATCAGTTTGCTCTGACTTGCATAATCAGTTCTCTGTGTTGTGATTTGGTGATGTATTGCACCACAAAATTGGGGAAAATGCAGCATTGTTGACAATTTCCAACGGACATCCCCTAAAGGTGTTGTTTGTCTTGTTTAATCAGTGACACTGTGATCGTGATATTTTCTAAATCGTAAGGTTTCTGTTGTCTCTCTCAGCTAATAATTATTCTTTGTGTTAGTTAGTTAGCTTTCGACACTGTAGACCTCGACACTGAGGATGTTCTACTTGGAAAGAGGAAAACCTATTTCGATAGATAAATTATTAAGTTAGTATCCTTTGTAATCATTCCCTGGTATTCTGGTATTCTTGCTATAGTAAGTGAGTCAAACTTGAAGGAAATGGTCATAGATTTTGATAGTCTCAAACGATGCAAGTTAATGGATATTCCTCTGAACAGGGGTTTATTTCGTTAACCTACTCCAATTAACATGATGATGATGTCTTCTCTAGATTGGATATTGCAAATTGCCTTTCACAGATTATTCTCTAGATTGGATATTGCAAATTGCCTATCACAGATTACGGGGTGTGATTCCACACTCGCCAATCTTGGTGTGCATATTTTAGAATCAGCTATGTAACAAACTTTAGTTGCTTCCTTTATTTATAGTTCATAGATAATTATGGTTCCAAGGGAGATTACTAAATCATGAATGGTATACTATTATGCTCTTGTGCCTTAGGCCAATTAGCATTTAGCAGTTCATGCTTCTTGATCCTGACCACTTTGTATCAGTTGTTTAAGCATAATAGAGCATCCAATTTTATTAATAACACTGATAGACATTATTCATTTTCAGTCTTCCTGTTCATATGTTTGGTCTCTTGTATGCTGATTTTGACGATGTCCATTGCACTCATTTGCTTTTTGAATGTCAGCCTTTGCCAGGTCTAGAAGCCTTTTCTGTAAGAAGAACAATGAGTCACTCATAGCAAAGTCTAATCACTACAAAATGCGCTGTTTTTGCATTTTACTTGGTACTGGTTTCCATTTCTTGGTAACTGAAGTGTTTTTTTCTACACCTTGATGTCAAGTCTTTTAGAGTCCACTTGATTACACATTTCTTCCATAACGTGCTTGCTGTGCATCACAAATTTCTTGATGACTTACATATGAGAACTGAGCTGTAGCCCTAATAGTTGGCCTTCTTTCTTTGACTTTGATTCCCTATAAATTTATCAACTTTCTAGCGTTTGGAGAGATTTTAAGGACCGTATAACTCTGGTTGAATACCATGTATATGTAATCCTTAGTTGAATTGAATCCCATCTTGTAATCCTGACCATATCAGATTAAGTTTTTCAAAGAGATATGCTCTATTGTTGTGTTGCAGATGCCTCATTTCAAGTAAAAAAAGTGGATCTAATTCTTTGCTAATGGTGCTGTTGGTTACCTCCACGTGGTTCTTGGTTTAACTTCAGTTCACTTATTTAAATGCCAATTAGTCCAGCCACTTCCCTATGATATTATAATTATGTGTTAGTGTCCTCAATATTTTGGTGTTTTTGTTTTGTTGTTGGAACTTCTCTGTTTTGATGGACCACGTAGTGTAGTTTATATACATGTATTATATGGTGATTTTTTTTTGTTGATATTATAGTATGGAGAAAACAAATAATTTACTTAATTTGTGGCAACTATTAATGGAAACATTTACTTGTGTAGATGAGGGGAACCCTAGCTCTCGTAATGAGTGATTAGAGTCCCTAAAACAAGAGCTTCTAGCTCAATTGATTGTGTACCCCTCTCCTCATGGGAGAGGTTGCAAGCTCGAATCTCACCAAGTGTTGGTTGGGATTTATTTCTTGTGTAATTATGTGATGGGCCTTTGGGCCAAGCGAGCCTTCGGGCTAGAGACAAAGGTGCTGCTATGATGGGTGGACCGAAGAGCAAAAGCAAGTCTTCATGGACAAGGTGGAGGCGGTTGGGTCTACTCAAAATGGCGCATCGGCGAGACCTTTCGGGGTTGATGAGCCTTCGGGCAATGTAAGCCTTCGGGCTAGGGTCCTTCAATGTAACCGGTGTGGGTCTGCCTTAACCCTCTAAAAGAGTTACTGATCTCATTTAAAACAGGCTTGCCAATAAAAAAAATAATAATAATAAATAAATAAATGGAGTCCCTAAAGGGGGATGATTTTGAGGTCGATATTTGGAGAATTCCTAATGTTGATTGAGAGTTTCAGGATCCATAGGAGCACCTTCTTCAGTGGGTTAAGTATAATTTTCAGGTGTTTTCAGAGATTGGTTCTTTCTTTGTATCTATTCGGTGTTGGATTAGGGTTGACCCTCGTAATGCATCACCAGTGTCTATGGCCTTTCCAATAGTTAAAACCCTTGAAATTTTTTTGGTTGAATTAAATAATGCTTGCGCTCTCAATAGTGAGATGCTATGGTGCTTGCGGGTAGATTATGTTTTTTTAAGATTTCCGGATGAGAGCAAATGAGGGTATGGTGTATTGTTAATCAGATATGAGAAACTTTGATGATCTTGTCCCTCAATGTGAGTTTATGGAATTTCTTCTAAACAGGGGCTGGCCGTTTTGTTTTTTACACTTCAATGGGTTCAATCAACAGGATGAATTAAAACCCCTAGTTCTCATAATGAGTGATTAAAACACAAGGGAGATGCTTTTGAGGTCAACGACATTTGAAGTTTTTTTTTTTTTTTTCAATAATGTTGATTGTGAGTTTTTCTATTCATAGGAGCACCTTGGTTGAATGTGATATTGTCATTAAATGCCATTGAGCATCTAAGTTATGTTGCAGATATCTCATTTTATCCAACTTGCTTTCTTCTTTGCGGTATCGTTGGTCACCACTACTTCTTAGTTTGACTTAGGTGCATTGTAATTCAGCCGCTCACCTATGACGAATATTAACATTGCCTCTCTCACAGTCTCACATGAACTTGTCATAGCAATGTGTGGTGGAGGCAAACTTTGTTCCAATATGGTTGTGATTTTTAATATATGGTGTGCAAGTTTATCAAAAAAAAAAATAACTTGTCATGGAAAAAGAAACCAAAGATAAGTAGGAAAAGAGAAGCACAATTAAAAATTGGATCACCACTGTGTTGGTTAAGTTACTGTGTCCTTGCCAAAAGCAGGAAATATCAAAAATTCAAAATGGGTTATACGAATTCTCATAAGATAACATTGCGTCCCGTGTGCCAACCTCTAAAACACATATATCATATCCATCAAAGTTAATTGGCCTGCCATTGAAATTGGAAAAATCGATTGAGTTTTTATTTTTCGCAAGAAACATGTATATATATATATATATACATGGTTTATACTATAGCCCACAACTTCACCCACAAGATGAACTAGAACCTAATTTTTTATAGATATGTCTAACAAACTATGAAAATCACCTCCACAAAATTTCAGCTCATTTGATAATGTTTAGCAATGTCAAAAGATAATTGCAAAATCAAAAAATCTGGACGGAGTCAGGATTCTAAACCAGGGGGTGCGAGATTATTTGCACCCACCCAAAAAAATAAAGTATGTAATTTTTTTTAATTTTTTTTGTAGGAAGGTCTAAACAATAAAAATCAACAAAATTAAATTTTTATTTCAATTCACAAAACTATAGTGCGGTTGACTACTAAAAATTTAATATGGACTAATAAATTGAAATTAACTACTTAAGCACTTAAGCCATTAATTAATACTACTATGTCTATATATATTTACATAATATAGTAAACAAGTCTACAACAATTTAACAAATTGTTAATTTTCTATAATGTTATAAGTATATATAACCCTACTATATATCATGTGGATAAAACTATAAAATATTAACATTGAAAGTAAAAAAGTACCTTGTTTTGTTTTTTTTTTTTTATAAGTGGAAATTTTATTGTTAATGATAACGAGTCTTACCAATAATTAGGACAAGTGTGCAACAAGCTGCGTCGTAAGTCATTTCTAAATTTGTTTTTTGTTTTTTGTGTTTTAATTTTTTTTTTTTGGGTTGAGGTTGACGCTTGTTTAAGAATTAAGAGTGAAAGAAATGAGCGAGAGCCCACAGGTTTGTTATGAGTGATTAGAATTATACAAACTAACCGGTTTGGCTTTGGGCCTTTGGCTATTTGTTTTAGTCTTATTAACTCATCAAACATTCAAAGACATATTTGTCATTCTTTAATGGTTTTGGACTTCAAATAAATGATAAATGATAATTTTGTAAGGGTAAAAAGAGAAGTAAAAAAATATGTTGGATTATTGGAATGTTTTTTGTTAGTTTTTTTTTCATACTATTTTTTTTGTTTTTTTTTGTTGATTATATTCTCAATATAGTTGTTGTCAAAAAAATTCGGGTTTAGAAGTTTGCTAAAATAATTGGGGGTGCGAGTCGTTATAGTTGAAAATTTTTGTAAGCAATTAGTTATGTGGTAGTGAAGCTTTTCTAATCTTAGGAGGTGTGACCGCCCCCACACGCACCCCCTCTATCTATCTATGCTCAAGACAATCGACCAGTATAAAAAGCAACATTTTTTTATAGATGTGCACAATATCATCGAGAAGAATATGTTGATGAGTGCGGATCCTATGTCCAATACTTAAGACATAGGACCACTTGCGCTGAAGTAATGTCGCTGTGTAACTAACAATGATGCCAACAAAACATTTGGTATTAGATTTCATACACCATTGTAAGTTGTTATTGTTGTTGTCGTCGTTGTCGTTGTTTTTTTATGAACTCTGTTTTTGTAATGTTATCTTTAACCTAGTTATAAAAATATTTATGATGGCAGGGACACCTCAAATGGAGTGGCGCAACACAACATATTTCATTGTTCCAGGAAATATGCAGTTAAGGATTTACTTAAAGAGGCATCCACCGGTTGTCTTCATACATATTTGAACGCATTTACGTCGTCAAACCATACAATGTATGTTACCGCATCCACGTGTATGAAGGTATGTTCCCTTTTTTTCTTTTTCTTTTTTGAATGGCAAGTAGGGTTTTTGAGAGGTCCTTTACCCCTATTTTATTAGAAATAAATATGAATATTGGTTACATTCTTGCATACTATTTGCCCGTGGCATCTTCATAAATAATTTTTTTTACATTCTCAGAAAAAGAGCTAAGCGTGATCTATAAACAACTAACTGTTGGAATAGTATATGCTAGTGCATCAGTTAGTCTATTTGACTCTCTATAAACATGGCTGATTGAAAACCCATCTAATTGCCCTATCAATCGTTGTATTTCGTCCATTAGATATGCCCTCTATGGTTGTTCTCTTCTCTCTAGGTACGTGACCACAGTAGTCAAATATGTTTGTGCATTGATTCTTCTAATTCATTTCCGCACTGCTAACCTTAGTCCTTGTTATAGTCTGTGGCATTTGGAGTGTTTTTTGTTTTTTGTTTTTTGTTTTTTGTTTTTTGTTTTTTGTTTTTTTGATAATCAACATTTGGAGTATTGTAATGTTGATTGTGAGTTTTTCTATTCATAGAAGCACCTTGGTAACTATGATATTGTCATTAAATGCCATTGAGCATCTAAGTTTTGTTGCAGATATCTCATTTTATCCAACTTCCTTTCTGTCTCTTTGTGGTATCGTTGGTTACCACTACTTCTTACTTCTTAGTTTGACTTAGGTGCACTTGCAGTCCAGCCGCTCACCTATGACGAATATTAACATTGTCTCTCTCGAGCATATCGCATGAAGTAGTCATAGAAAAAGAAACCGAAGATAAGTAGGAAAAGAGAACCTCAATTAAAAAATGGTGTACTATCACTACTGTGTTGGTTACTATGTCGTTGCCAAAAGCAAGGAATATCGAAACTCAAAAGGGGTTATACGGATTCTCAGAAGATAACAATTTGTGTCCCATGTACCAACCTTTAAAATACATATATCATATCCATCAAAGTTAATTGGCTTGCCATTGAAATAGGAAAAATCGATTGAGTTTTTATTTTCAGCAAGAAACAAAAATATTAATATATATATATATATATATATATATATATATATATATATATATATATATATATATAAAGAGACCTTAACAATCAAAGTAAGAATGCAGAAAAGAGTACCCGACCCATAGATAATTCTAGTCTCTTTAGATTTCCTATTTTAATGGGGTGAATATATGAGAAGTGGTTTTAATATATAGAAAAAAAAATAAAAAGAAGAGGGTTCCTAATTAGAAGTGATACTAGATTTTGGACCCGGGCATACGCCCGGGATCTATTAAATATTTTGTGTGCTGAAAAGGTTTTACAAAATGTCTCACACAAATTTTCGAATCATATCAGAATATATTTTTATTGAAAATCAACCGAAATACGTTAATGAGCAGCGATTATGGTGCATAAGTACTTGGGAACTAAGAGATCAAATTGAGATAGTCTCTTCAATTTACGGTTTAGGATATTAATTCATAATTTTCAAATAGAATTATCTTAAACTCGATCTAATTTGTATAATAGTTTTCTTAGATTTATGGTGATTTAGCGGCAAATTTTCGAATTGGAATATATTTTTATTGAAAATAAACCGAAATACGTTAATGAGCAGCGATTATGGTGCATAAGTACTTGGAAACTAAGGGATCAAATTGAGATAGTCTCTTCACTTTGTGGTTTAGGATATTAATCCGTAATTTTCAAATATAATTATTTTAAACTCAATCTAGCTTGTATAATAGTTTTCTTAGATTTATGGTGATTTAGCGGCAAATTTTCAAATCAGAATATATTTTTATTGAAAATAAACCGAAATACGTTAATGAGCAGCGATTATGGTGCATAAGTACTTGGAAACTAAAAGATCAAATTGAGATAGCCTCTTCACTTTGTAGTTTAGGATATTAATCCATAATTTTCAAATGGAATTATCTTAAACTTGATCTAGCATGTATAATAGTTTTCTTAGATTTATGGTGATTTAGTGGCAAATTTTCGAATCATAATATATTTTTATTGAAAATAAACCGAAATACGTTAATGAGCAGCTATTATGGTGCTTAAGTACTTGGAAACTAAGGGATCAAATTAAGATAACCTCTTTACTTTGTGGTTTAGGATACTAATCCGTAATTTTCAAATGGAATTGTCTTAAATTTGATCTAGCTTGTATAATAGTTTTATTAGATTTATGGTGATTTAGCAGTAAATCATCGCTGCTCGGCTTACGTACTAATGTGTACAAATCACTAAAACAGATTGATTATTTCCATATCCTCAAAAAATACACTACTCCCACTTGAAAAGATTTATCACATGAACGTGTCCTACGAACGCTATCGTTATATTAAATTATTCTAAAAAATATTAGCAACTATGCATAGCTATGAGATATGAAAAATTATATTAATTACTCATTTAAATTTCTTGCACCACTCTCTATAAAAAGAAAGCATCAAACATTGATAAAACTCATCGACTTCTTTTTATTGTTAGGTTTAACAATAGAAATTTGATTGAAGTTTTGTAAGAATGTCCAATGTGGCGAAGATATATAATATTGAAGCTACTTGAATAGCAAGGCATTCTTAATCACAATAAAAGAATTATGATAAACACTACTTAAAATATAAAACTATATTTGTCGAGACATTTATTCCCCCTACATATAATACAAATATGTTTTAGGGTTATTAGTTCAATGCATTTGCATCAAGTTTCTGATTTTCCATTAATTATTCTTTGAGGTTAGTTTAATGTAGTACGTTGCATCCAGTTTCCAATTTCTCATTAATTATTTGTCACAGCCCGATTTTCTAAACAATTAAAAAAATATGAATATTTGAAATATAAATATCTCAAACATCACTTGGTTCAATTGTCTAGAAACCCAGGCTATGACGGGGTGGATACAACACCTGTCAAAATCTAAAACCCACATCATAAAGAATCTTAACAACAAAAATCTCCAAATTCCTCAACTATCACTTTATTAAAAACTTTCTTCCATCCCAATACAAACATAAACAAACTTTAAATAAAAACAATTTCAACATCGTACTCTCATGTCATATAAATATGTCAACTCACGTTATTACATCCTTCCAAAAAGATCGGACCTAATAAACTAAACTCCCCGTGATCGCTGAGAATCCCAAATCACACGCCATGGTTCCACTTTGCCTTCCACCTATCTTCCCAAGAACACACCCACGTTGCCAAAACAAAGCAAACATGGGTCAGCAAAATGGAATTTGCTGGTATGAGTAGACTAACCACATATAACCATTATCATACTTTAATTATTCAAACAATCACTTTATTTTATCCCATAACTCAATCATTCACAGCTTGGAAGATAGGTAGCTAGTTCCGTCATTTTAACCGGCATAATTTCTTCCCAAGCAAGACTTCCATTATATAACTCATTATAATACCTCATTTTAATATCTAAACAATTGAATTAAAACTTACCGATATCCACTGCTGTATAAGGGTAGGACCGCGTCCCTGCACAAAATGTTATTAAGTCCTACCCTCCTGCAAAAGAAAGTTAGAACTTCTATATATCATATGTAGATATTTTATTAGGTATTCAAAAGAAAACCCAAACACTCACATAATCAAATTTATACCACTAACCCGCAAGGCGAATACCTTAGTTCCTCTCTAGGGCAGTCCAAACGATCTGGTCATTCATGGCACATTCAATGAATACCCAGGTCATTCATGGCACATTCCATGAATACCCCTATATAACGCTAACGGGCCATTTATGACACATTCAATAAATGCCCACCTAACATATGACATCAACAGTCATAAAACTCAATCCCAAAACTTGAGTCGTGGAGTTCTAAAAGAGTGCGGTAAATTTATTTACGCATTATTGCACTTTATTTTATATATCATTTCAGAGAACGAATGAGTATCTTGATTCCTGTATTTTTTTTATTTACGCGTTATTAATTTCAGGGATGTCTTACTGTCATAACGTTGCATATCACAAAATACTACAAAATCACATAGTAGTTAATACACATACACACACATATATAGAAGTCTTAGCCTAAAGTCAAGTATGCTAATAGCCCTAGACCTATCTTAATAACCCAAATCATAATCCGAGTTAAAAGGTCAAATTGGGTCAACTTGTCAAAGTCAACTCTAGTTAAAGTCAACCCTATTCAAAGTCAAAGTCAACCATCATGGTCGAAGTCAAACTGTCGTTTCCATGTTCAACAGGTTCGAGGTCATAGCCATGGTTCATGGCTAAGGTCAAAATGCATGGCTCATGGGCTCGTGACTAAAGTCATGGTTCGGACCCAACTGGCCAAGCCCAAACCTTAAAACCCGAAAGTCTAAAACCAACTTATTTATTCTACCTGACCCAATTGGATCTATTTTAAGTCCTATGGACTGGCCCATGCAATATTAGAAACTGGCCCAAAACTTTAGACTGAACTGGCCCAAGAAAACAAATGAAACGGGCCCAAACTAAACACAATCCGGGCCCAACCAAACATTGAAATTTCGGCCCAGCCACTAAAAATTAGAACTGCCCCATCTAAAAATAGAACCGGCCCAACTTAAAAGATTTGGATCGGCCCAATCTCACCTAAGGCCCAAGCATTCTAAGTTAGAAACTAAAAAAAAGAATTGGGTGCACTGGATCGTGACCTCGGTCACCTTCTCCACCAGCGCACCACCAAGTTCCAGCCACCACCATCTCTGACCGTCCGCCCATTTTAAGCCAGCGGTTTTCATCCTCATGAAAACCCTTTAAACTTTAACAAAAGCCAAAAACCAAAAAAATCATACAATCAAAACTTTTCCTAAATCTAGATCTGAAAATCGCGACCGCCATTAATGGCTTCTCTAAGCTCTCCATCAACACTCAAGCCTCCACACTACCCCCATCCATCAATCAACCAACCCACAATACCAAACAACAGTTCAAACTACGAAAATAACTACAAATATCTACTCCCTCAGTATCGCAGTAACGCCATTAACGACGGTTCAAGCTTTCTCCAAGCTTCTATCAGCCCAGTAAACCAACAGCCCAAATCGATATCCCAACCTCAATCAAACAACAATAATACAACATCAAAATCAAACTAATACAAATTCCAAAAAACGTAGACTGGCGATTTTATTTGGGTCGCCATTAACAGTTCAAAAAGTAGTACTGTCGATATCTCGGTCGAGCTCGACGCTTGGGCGCCATTGGCTCTGTCGTCGAGCTATCCACACCCCCCGACATCACCCACTACCTCTAATCGGTTATACAATCCACACAACAAAGAGTATAACAAAAAACAGAAAATACAAACACTTCCAAAACATATCTGCGACCAGCTGTTTGTTTGGTTTTTTTTAGGCTCATAGCGCCATTAACGACCTCGGTCCAAACCGGTTCAATCTCAATTTTTCGGAGTTTTCAAATGATTTTAATCGGTTTTAATAACGGCAGTTTTACCAATGACGGGATGAATATTAATACCAGAATAATTAACATATTTCGTGAAATAGAAAACTATCTACTCACCTTAACTAATGTACTCGACGAATTTTCCTAGCCCGAATATCGTCGTGGTTCCACCTCTCAAAAAAAACCGGCTTCTTTCTCTGCCTCCATTTTTTTATATTTTATTATCTTCCAAACCCTATTCTCTAGAACAATGTGTTTATATACTTGGGTCCTAAACCCAAGCCTAACACCCGACTTCGGCCCAAAAACCAAGCCCACGTATCCCAAGTCCAATCAACTGAATTTTTAAAATAAATAATTAAATTAATTAATTAAATAGAAAAAATACGTATAAAAAAACACGGGGTGTTATATTATTCTTTGAGGTTAGTTCAATGCAGTTACATCAAGTTTTCGATTTCCCATTAATTATTATTTGAGGTTAGTTCAATGCAATTGCATTCATTTTATGATTTCCTATTACTTATTCATTAAGCTTAATTCAGTATAGTTACATCCAATTTTCGATGTTTTGTTAATTAGTATTTGAGATTAGTGCATTGCATTTGCATCCATGTTCCAATCTCTCGTTAATTACTCTTTGAGGTTAGTTCAATACATCTGCATCCAGTTTCTGATTTCCCATTAATTGTTTTTCTAGGTTAGTTCAATAGTTTACAATTTCTATACAGTTTGCAAAGATGTAAGAGTCTATTTTTATAAACTCACTTTCGTTTTGGGTTCCTAATTACTCGTAATTACTCATGTGAGAAGGCTAAAAAAGCGGACATTTATGCTTTGAGGTAAATGCGATGCAGTTACATCCGACTTCTGATCTCCAATTAACTATTTTTTGAGGTTATTTCAATGCATTTGCATCCAAATTCTGATTTCCTGTTAGTTAATCTCTGATTTTAGTTTAATGCAGTTGCATTCAGTTTTTGGTTTTCTGTTAATTATTATTTGAGGTTAGTTCAATGCAGTTGTATCTAATTTCCGATTTTATGTTAATTGTTCTTTGAGGTTAGTTAAATGCATTTGCATCAAGTTTTTGATTTCCCGTTAATTAATTTGTGAGGTTAGTTCAATGCAGTTACATCAAATTTATAATTTTCTATTAATTATTCATTTAGGTTAGTTTAGTGCAGTTTCATATATTTTTCAATATTTCGTTAATTAGTCTTTGAGATTAGTTCATTGCATTTGGATCCAGTTTCCGATTTCCCGTTAATAACTCTTTAAGGTTAGTTCAATACATCTGCATCTAGTTTATGATTATTTATGCTTTGAGGTTAGTTCGATACAATTATATCCGGTTTCTAATTTTCCGTTAATTATTCTTTGAGATTATTTCAATGCATTTGTATTTAGTTTCCAATTTCCCGTTAATAACTCTTTAAGGTTAGTTCAATACATCTGCATCTAGTTTCTGATTATTTATGCTTTGAGGTTAGTTCAATGCAATTATATCCGATTTCTGATTTCCCGTTAATTATTCTTTTAGATTATTTCAATGCATTTCCATTTAGTTTCCGATTTCCCACCAATTATTCTATGAGGTTAGTTCAATGCAGTTGCATTCGGTTTTCGATTGTCTGTTAATTATTTTTTGAGTTTAGTTTAATGTATTTGCATCCAGTTTCCGGTTTCCCATTAATTATTATCTGAGGTTTGTTTGATGTATTTGCATACCGTTTCTGATTTTCCGTTAAATATTTTTCAAGGATTTGCATCCAATTTCTAATTTTTCGTTAATTATTATCTGACATTAGTTTAATGCAATTTCTAGTTAATTACTTTTTGCATAAAGTTTCTGATTTTCCGTTAATTACATACTCTTAACTTTGAGCTCAGTTATGTATTTGAATCCAGTCTCCGATTTTCTTTTAATTATCCAATGTGATGTGTAATACCAACTTCTACTGATCCATCTGTAGTGTCCTTGCAAACATGACATAAAATGTAAATTATGCTTGATTTACTATGTGGGATCATCGAAGATTATTCAGTTCCCGATTTCCCATTAATTATTCTTTAAATTATGCATGACTTACTATGTGGAATCTTTAAAGATTATCTATGAACGGGTGTTGTTATATTAATTATTCTGAAAAATATTTGCAAATATGTAGAACTATTATATATTAATATTATATTTATCACTCAACCAAATTTCTTATAACGTGAAAACTTCACTCTCCATTAAAAAAAAATAACTCACCTTTGATAAAACCCTTCAACTTCATTTTGTTGTTTAATAAAATAAGTTTGTTAAAGTTTTGTGAGATTGCCTAATAAGGTGAAGTTCATATATATTGAAACTACTTGAATAGCAAGGAGTTCCCAATTATACGGAAAGAAATAATATAAACATCATTTTAAATGTAAAACTATACTTATCGAGACATTCCCATAACATATAACCCAACTATGTTTTGAGGTTAGTTCAATGCATTTGCATCCAGTTTCTGATTTTCCGTTACTTATAATTTGAGGTTAGTTCAATGCAGTTGCATCCAATTTTCAATTCCCGTAATTTAGTTTTTGATATCAGTTCAATGCAGTTGCATGCATCCAGTTTATGATTTCTCATTAATTATTTTTTTCGGTTAGTTCAATACATTTGCATCCAATTTCCAATTTCATGTTAATTGTTCTTTGAGGTAAGTTCAATGCATTTGCATCCAATTTCTGATTTTCCGTTAATTATTCTGTGAGATTAGTTTAATACATTTGCATCTAGTTTCCGATTTCTCATTTATTATTTGATAAAGTTGCATTTGCATCTAGTTTCCGATTTCCGTTAATTATTGTTTGAGGTTAGTTCAATGAATTTGCATCCCAAGCTCCGATTTTTCAGTTAATTATTTCTTGAGGTTAGTTCAATGCATTTGCATCCAGGTTTATTTTTGAGATTAGTTAGGTCGCGATGGCATCCGGTTTCGATTTTCCGTTAATTATTTTTTTAAGATTAGTTCTACCCATTTGCATCATGTTTCCAATTTATAATTAATTTTTCTTTGAGGTTAGTTCAATGCAGTTTCATCCAGTTTCTAATTTCCCGTTAATTTAATCTTTGAGGGTTAGCTCAATGCATTTGCATCCAATTTCTAATTTTCCGACAATTATTTTTTTATGTTAGTTTGATGTATTTGCATCCAAGTTTTGATTTTCTGTTAATTATTCTTTGAGGTTAGTTTAATGCAATTGTACGTATCCATATTCCAATTTTCTATTAATTACTTTTTAAGATTAGTTTAATGTTTGCATTTGTATCCAGTTTCTGATTTTCCATTAAATATTATTTGAGGTTAGTCCAATGCATTTGCATCCGATTTTCGGTTCCCCATTAATCGTTTTCTGACGTTAATTTCATTCAGTATTATATATTTTTTTAAACATTTCTCATTATTGCTTTGCAGTTTTTTTTTTTTTTTTTTTTTTCATTTTCTATTATATATTTTGTAATGTTATTTTTTGTATAATTGTTTTTAACTATGTTTTGAAGTCGTGTTAAGGATATATTCAAAATAAGTCAGTGCTTTATCATAGACACTAAAATTGTATGATTTGTAATAGGGAATTAGTTTCTACAAATTACCTATTTTTTAGCAATTTTTTTTATTTGATCAAATATATAAGAATTGAAACTAACACTAAAAGTGTTTGATTCGTAATAGGAAATTACCTTTTACAAAACACCTATTTTTTAGCAATTTTTTTTATTTGATCAAATATATAAGAATTGAAAATACACTCAAACTCTCTAAATATAAGAATTAGAAATACACTCAGACTCTCCAAAGAGATTCCATGTACGTGGGATTGTAGGCTATTAGAAAATACTATCTTTCATATTATAGTGCCACATAGGAGAGAGAAAAAGTTAACTGTCATATTAGAGAGCCACATAAGAGAGAGAAAATCCTCCATTGGAGGTCTCTGCTTTAGTATATAGATAAGGTTTTAGACCCTGGCCATATGGTCGGGCTCTTGTAGAGAGTTTTCCTTAAGTGTTGCATCTCCTAGTGTTCGTCTAGGCAGTCTCGAACTCTTGTAATTGTTCAAGCTCGATCTTTGAGGCCAATGTCAATATTTGTATTTTTTTTTAATTTATTTATTTAATTTCATAACAATCAAATTTCATACAATATCACAAACTTGCAAATACAGTATTGAAGGAAAATGCAATTCGAGTTCGTACTTGACAAAGTATTGTGTAAAACGTTGTAAGCTCCAATAGAGTTCACATATTTAAATAAGATAGAAATGAAAATTTGAAGGCATCGCCATGGCTTCAAGTATTCTTCAACCTCTTGGCCCGAAGAATAATATGGTTCCATCCTTCACGATGCCATCAAAGTTTCATGGTGGACATTTAGACATAGGAAGTAAAACCATTGTGCATCAATAATATGCTCGAGGGAATGGGTTCCCTTTCGCCATCTCGTGACCATAATTCCTCCATTGACATCCATCAAAAACCGGAAAATACATTGGTGTTTCGCACATGCTCTAATGGAGACTTGGAACCTTCCTAATAGTGGCTTGATTGACCCTCTCTGCACCACTCACTTTAAGAAGTGCATTCAGAAGCCAGCCTTGTGTGATCCATGATAGTAAGCACACATGCCGATAAGTGGACATTAGTAATTAACCCAGAGCTTCATTTCCTCTTGAAATAATAAAGCTTTTCAAAATTGTATGTTCTAATAACACACGCTCTGGCCACTTTTTTTTAACACATTAGGAATTATGAAGAGATTAGGAAACTACTCCTTCATCATGTTCAGTCTTAATTCAACTTGGCCAAAATCGTGACCTTTAATAGGTACGATACAATAAGTTGTTGCATAGATCCTTCATACATAGCTTTTTGCACATCATCTAAGCCTTAGCTTTACTGAAGAGTAAAAAAGTAAGATGTAGGTTGTAGAATAGTATTTAGGATCTGCTTCAATCAGTGTGCTCCAACAATGCATTGCCCCTAAACTAATCGATCTAACAACCCATTAAGAGATCAGGTTCAAGGTTTGACCTTCCATCCCCAAAGAAACAATTAAACTATACTAAAATTTATTCCTTGTAAAGCTTTTCCAAGTTTATTATATCAAAATTTCACGTGTCAAAAGAGTGCGAGAGACATTCAAAATCGACCATCATCAAATAAGGTCCCATATTCTAGTAAAATCAATACATCCACGTTGAAAATTTGAACAACCCTAATCAATAGTAGTTTCAATTTAGAAAGTTGATAGTAACAGTTCATAATCGATCTGCCAATGCTGCCTATATATAGAAGAATGCTGACATTCTTTTGATTTCAATATTATTTCTTGGTTATATGTAAGGGGAAATTCAGTTCATTGGCAGGGGCAGATCAACTAACAAATAAAGATGAAGAGATTTTTGCACCTGACAAACTTTTTCTCCTATAATAACAATTACAATAATAACAATTACAAAATAATGCACATTGACAAAATGTTTACAAAGAGGCTTAGAAAGTGCACTTTGACAAAATGTTTATTATTGTAGTTAATAATTCTCTTGTCTTCCTAAAGGGGTCTTGCATACACAATGATAATAATGTCGTTGATCCTTAGGAATCATCATGCTGCAAGTCCTTTCAAAATCATTGGCCAAAATTGAAGAATTTAAGCAAATTATCATTATTAATACAACAATGGAAATAATAACAGATCAAAAGTAATCTAAAAGTTATATGATTGTGGGTGAGCTCTCCTTGCTTGAACTTAAGGTTTATGGATTCTACATAATAGAGGTTCCATTCAACTTACACTATTAACTTAAAAGTCATTTAAAACCGCTTGGGTTACGAACGTACTAGCTACTTATAATAAGATATTTAATTTTAACTTGTTTAATTTGCTTCCTTGTTGTCTTTAAGTGTATCTTGAAACCTGTCATTGATAAGCAATAGCCTTAAGCTCTGTACGTCATTTTGACGATTTATATAGCTTTATAGCTACTGAATATGCTACGTACTACTTTGTCAATATCATTATGAACAGATGTTCATTTATTTGTTCAATATATATAGGTACACTTTCCTGTGGTTCTTAAACAAAATAATCAGTCTCGAAGTTCCTTGTCGTCATCTCACACCTGATGCATTTGTTTTTGGGGAGAAGCAATTTTACTGACTGTTTGTAAAGGAGTACAATACAAAATTAAGGGTTATATCTTTCGGATTTAGCTGCATCAATAAGCCATTATGATGAGGATGGGATCTTTAGGTGTATCAAATTTATTATTTGGTATTTGATAATCAAATGAATATTTCATACAGATAGTCAGATTTACCAGACTTTGTCTTGATGATTAATTCCAACGGTTCAGTTAAGTGTGTAAACTTCCCACTTCAACCAAGCTGGTTATAAATGAAAATAGCTTCACTAAGCCTTATGTATCCTAATAACAGGTTCAAGGATGTACTTGTGTACGTGTCATGTACAAAATACTTGGCGGAAAAAAAAAAGTGTGATGTACAAAACGCCGACCATGACAATTACAAGGAAAAAAAAAAAAATAATAATGGTATTGTAACATGAACTACTATATAAAAATTTCTCAATTGGAGATGGTTATATTGGATTTTCTTGTGATGTAGAATTAAGCCGTAGATATTTGTAGAGATTATTTCTTGTAATTAATTGTTATTAAGAGAAATTGAGTTTATAGGAAACACTTTTCCTATTGTAGATCTTCGTAGAGATTATTTATTGTTATTAAGAGAAACAAAATTTATAGAAAACACTCTCCCTGATTATAGGAAACTTTTTAATTTCTAACTTGAGTTAGAAATCTTTGATTCTCTATGAGTGTTCTAATTGAATTAGGAAAGTGGGAGAAATCTCTATTTATTTTTAAGTGTCCACGTGGCAGAACTCTCTTTCAAGAATGCACCACCTAGGAAAAAGACTGTCCACCTCAATTGTACTCTACTTTATTATAGAGAGAGGTGATAGTAGATAAGTGTCTTTTACAATTGCTGTGGCGCCATATTTTTGTTAGCAGAGCCCCACATACTAAAATTTTCAACCCATAGCTAAAAGAATAGTGAAGCTGCCATTTTATTAGTTGTAACTATTTTTATTTCTTAGAAGAGAATAGAAGTAGTTACAAATATACCCCCGTCTTTAAAGATTATTTATGGAATAAATCAGTTTTTGTGAGGGTTAACTTGGAAGTTAAAAAGCAGTTACCAAAATAAGACTGCTCGTTATTTAAACTTTAAACCGTAGACCCGTAGTAGAGATTTCTCTCAAGGTTGACCTAATTTTACAAAGCCACTTATTTAAACTGTTTTCCAGCCCAATAAACTTTTTTCAAATTACAAATCAATTTTGTTGGGTGCCCAGGAAAGTGGGCGTAAATAACACAGTCTAGGGTTTATAAAGTTTGCCCTAATTTACAAAGCCACTTATTCGGTCGACTCCTTTCGATGATGATGATCCAATCTCTTCGAACAGCAACAGCCATGTTTGGTAGAAAATCTTCAGCAGCAGTAGCTCAGGCTTTTGGTACACGAACTCATTGTTCGCTTCCCGCAATTCCTCTTCCAAAGAAATTGCCGAAACCAGAATGGAAACGTCGCATTGACCAGAAGAGGGCTGAAGATAGTCATAAGGCGATGGTGGAAAAGATTGCGAAGTTTGAAGCTAGTCGTAAGGCGATGAAGGAAAAGGTTGCGGAGGAAAAGAAGGTTGATGCCGCCACCTGATCGTCATCTTCGATCTACATGTTAGCAGCTTATAAATAATAATTATGTTGTGTCCGTGTCGACGATCTCCTTTGGGATTTCGCTTAATTACTACTTTATATTTCAGTGTGCCGGGTTTGTCTTTTTGGAATTTTTATGGATTGTGTGTGGATGGATGATATCACTTTCAGTGTCTGGATTGTTTTGGTAAAATTCTCTTATTAATGTATATATGTATGTTTGTATTGTGTACTACTGATTTGCAATGGTTTAATCACTATAAAAATTCTATCTTTGAACCTATGATAGAAATACTGTGGTTGCAGTTTCAGCTCAGACTGGCATTCTCAATACTTCCGGCGCCTTTACAATTTTCACATTTTTAAGGTGCGAATTTTCTTTCTCGATGTTAATGATTTTCTTATTACATGGGTGTCCTGATATTCTGATTGAAATTGCAATATGAAAATAGATATTTCTTGCTCAAACTGTTCCACCACCATTTACTACCGAGATGAGGTGATTCATATATAGCTTTCATAATTAGTAATTAATGGTGGGTTTGGATCACTGTGCTGAAATCACTGGCCACTATTCTTGTTCTCTTGCAAATGGGCTGGCAAAAAAAGATGAGAAAAAGGGTTCTGTTGTTTGTAATCGTTATTACCATGTCTTCATGGAGGGTGAGCTTGTGTAAATAACTAAATACATCTTAGGTGATGCATCCTTTTCTCTATGGATTATAATTAGAATAAGAAGAAATGAAGGTACCTAGATATATTAACTACTTACACAGTCTTGTGGGCGTGTTCAACATAGTATAGTTTTGTCCGGTGAAGAGAAATCCATTATCCATGGCTTTGTTTGACATTTCTTCAGTGAGTAACAAATAAAAGTTTAAAAGCCAGATAGTCGAAAACTCATTTGGTCTTTTTTTAAGCTTACCCCACCTTTGTATAGTCTTGGTCCCTGGAGTGCCTTCTGTCCCTTTCATATGAGAAGTCTAAGGATTCCACAATGTCTATCGTGAGAAGAATGTCAGGACACTGCTTAGAGTTGGTTGAATTTGTTGAGCTACTCACACTTATCCAATGTGTCCAGAAAATACCTACGTCCATATTGCACAAATTAGTGCAACTGGGAGTTTCTCGTTTAAGCCTAGCTTATCAAACAAAAGTGGGATAGAGTAAAATCCCCGAAGACTTTATACTTTATACCTCTCTCCGTTCTTTTCTTGTCTAGCAATCATACTCATTCTCTGATTTCTACCTGGAAAAAAAGATAAAATAAAAAAATCATACACTGAGCTCTAACATGGGTGTTCTGTCCATCCAGTCTTTTGCAGGTTAGTTTTCGGCATAGAAAATGCAGTCATACTTGATAAGTTTTATGACAAATCAAATTGGTGTATCATTCTCGAAAAGTTGTGATCTCATCAGTTTGCTCTGACTTGCATAATCAGTTGTCTGTGTTGTGATTTGGTGATGTATTGCACCACAAAATTGGGGAAAATGCAGCATCGTTGACAATTTCCAGCAGACATCCCCTAAAGGTGTTGTTTGTCTTGTTTAATCAGTGACACTGAGATCGTGAGAGGTTTCTGTTGTCTCTCTCAGCTAATAATTATTCTGTGTTAGTAAGCTTTCGACACTGACGATGTTCTACTTGGAAAGAGGAAAACCTATTTCGATAAATAAATTATTAAGTTAGTATCCTTTGTAATCATTCCTTGGTATTCTGGTATTCTTGCTATAGTAAGTGAGTCAAACTTGAAGGAAATGGTCATAGACTTAGATAGTCTCAAACGATGCAAGTTAATGGACATTCCTCTGAACAGGGGTTTATTTCGTTAACCTACTCTAATTAACATGATGATGCTGTCTTCTCTAGATTGGATATTGCAAATTGCCTATCACTACGGGGTGTGATTCCACACTTGCCAATCTTGGTGTGCATATTTTTTTATTTTAGAATCAGCTATGTAACAAACTTTAGTTGCTTCCTTTATTTATAGTTCATACATAATTATGGTTCCAAGGGAGATTACTAAATCATGAATGGTATACTATTGTGCTCTTGTGCTTCAGGCCAATTAGTATTTAGCAGTTCATGCTTCTTGATCCTGACCACTTTGTATCAGTTGTTTTAAGCATAATAGAGCATCCAATTTTATTAATAACACTGATAGACATTATTCATTTTCAGTCTTCCTGTTCATATGTTTGGTCTCTTGTATGCTGATTTTGACGATGTCCATTGCACTCATTTGCTTTTTGAATGTCAGCCTTTGCCAGGTCTAGAAGCCTTTTCTGTAAGAAGAACAATGAGTCACTCATAGCAAGGTCTAATCACTACAAGATACACCTATAAAAACACTCCCTACTCTAATTTTAAAATAAATAAATAAAATTGTTAAGATACATTTAGATTCCTATATTACCCTTTGATTTAGTTAGTATTCATATTTTGTCATTTTGTTTATCTTTCTAGCCAACACAAACCCTTCATTTTTTTGTCATTTTTTTTCGCCCGGCCCTCACGGAATTATAAAGGGTAAAATTGTAGAATTTGGGGAAAAAAAAAGCCTTTCTCCTCCTCGCACTCATCAACCATTAATGCCTTTTTTTTCCTCCTTGCAGCTCCTTGTTGTCTTTCTCATTTTTCACTTAAGAAATTTCCAATTGGATATATTTCTACTATACTCCTTTAACCCTTCTAGTGAGTTCTATTACTTTTAATTGACATTAAATTTTTCAATAGTGGGTTGGTGATTTGATAAATGGTGTTTGAGTTTTATTCTAATGTTCTGATCAATTTCTCTTTGGTTCTTAATAAATGTATGGGGGTTTCTTTTTTTTCCGTTGAAATTGGGTTTGAATGTCTCAAATCTGATGGTGTTTTTATGAACCTTTAATGGAAAATTTTGCAAATTGCCTGAAGTACTAATAATTGTTTTCCCGTTGAACTTGAATCTGAATTATTAAAATTGCTACAATGATGAAGGAAAAATAACTGAAATAAGAAAAAGAGAATCAAATTTGAAGTAACTTCTAGAAGAGGAAAAAGACAATTTGTTCTTTGAGCATTCTTTTACCTTTATTAGAAGTTTTCTTATAGTGCAGTGTATTACAACACAAAGATTCTTCAAGGTCGCTTCCAGAGTATTACTTTCAATTTTTTTTATTTGTTGTTTCCTTTTGGGTTGGGTCTCTTGTTTATTTATTTTTTATCTTTTTTTGTCCCTAATGGAAATATCTCAAATTAATTTGGGAGATATTATTGGATTAAGGGAGTGTTTTTATGGGTGTGTTCAAGATCACCAAAAAGGAATAAAATTGAATTATGGCTTGGAAAATTGGACTAAGTCTACAACAATTTAACAAATTGTTAATTTTCTATAATGTTATAAGTCTATATAACCCTACTATATATTATGTGGAGAAAACTATAAAAGATAAACATTGAAAGTAAAAAAAATTACCTTGTTTTTTTTTTTTATTTAAGTAAAAATTTTATTGATAATAATAACGAGTTTTACTAATAATTAGAACAAGCGTACAATAAGCTGCGTCGCAAGTCCTTTATAATTTTTTTTTTTTATTTATTTATTTTTTGGGTTGAGCTCTGACGCTTGCTTGTTTAAGAATTGAGAGTGAAAAAAATGAGCGAGAGCTCACGGGTCTGTTATAGGTGATTATAATTATACAAACTAACCGGTTTGGCTTTGGGCCTTTGGCTATTTGTTTTAGTCTCATTAACCTATTAAACATTCAAATACATATTTGTCCTTCTTTAATGGTTTTAGACTCAAAATAAATGATAAATAATAATTTTGTAAGGGCAAAAAGAGAAGTAAAAAAATATGTTGGATTATTGGAATGTTTTTTATTAGTTTTTTTTTCATACTTTTTTTTATTATTATTATATTCTCACAATAGTTGTTGTCAAAAAATTTGGGGTTTGAAAATTTGCTAAAATAATTGGGGGGTGCGAGTCCTTTATAGTTGAAGATTTTTGTGAGTAATTAGTTATATAGTAGTAAAGCTTTTCTAATCTCAGGAAGTGCGACCGCCCCCACACGCACCCCCCTATATCCATCTATGCTCAAGACAATCAACCAGTATAAAAAACAACTTTTTTTTATAGATGTACACAATATCATTGTATCGATAATAGTGTTATAGAAAAATTAGGTTGGGAGGTACATGAAGAAGAATATGTTGATGAGTGCGGGTCCTATGTCCAATACTTAAGACATAGGACCACTTGCACTGAAGTAATGTTATTGTGTAACAATGATGGCAACAAAACATTTGGTATTGGATTTCATACACCATTGTAAGTTGTTGTTGTTGTTGTTGTTGTTGTTGTTGTTGTTGTCGTCGTTGTCGTTGTTTTTTTTTTATGAACTTTGCTTTTGTAATGTTATCTTTAACCTAGTTATAAAAATATTTATGATCGCAGGGACACCTCAAATGGAGTGGCGCATATACTAGAACACAACATATTTCACGGTTCCAGGAAATATGCAGTTAAGGATTTACTTAAAGAGACATCCACCGGTTGTCTTCATACATTTTTGAATGCATTTACGCCATCAAACCATACAATGTATGTTACCGCATCCATGTGCATGAAGGTATGTTCCATTTTTTTTCTTTTTCTTTTTTTTTTTTTTTGAATGGCAAGTAGGGTTTTAATTTTGAGAGGTCCCTTACCCCTATTTTATTAGAAATAAATATGAGTCTTGGTTACATTCTTACATATTGTTTGCCCATGGTATCTTCATAAATAATATTTTTTACATCCTCAAAAAAAGAGCTAGGCATGATCTATAAACAAATTGTTGGAATAGTAGATATGCTAGTGCATCAACTAGTCTATTTGACTCTCTATAAACATGATTGAAAACCCATCTAATTGCCCTATTAGTCGTTGTATTTCGTCCATTAGATATGCCCTCCATGGTTGTTGTTCTCTTCTCTCTAGGTACGTGACCACAGTAGTCGAATATGTTTGTGCATTGATTCTTCTTATTCATTTCCGGACTGCTAACCTTAGTCCCTGTTCTAGTCCTTGTAATCCATATATCGGAAATCAAGTACCCGATATGGATATTTTTGATATTTTTGACCATTTGACTGATATTTTATATATATATTGTTATATATCAACGATATTTTCAACATTTACCGATATAATTTGATATTTTGATTGATTTACCATAAAGAGAAATATCTCCGATATATCGATGTGTATCGATATATATCAATTTTTGGGAGTCCGATATTTCACCAAACATGGAAATATTGGACCTTGCTTTGAAGTGTGCCGTTCTTGCATTTTACATAGCAATGATTTCCTTTTTCTTAGTAACTGTAGTGACTTTCTTGCCAACATTGATGTCAAGCCTAGAGGTCGTACTTGATTACATGATACTTCTGTAACATGATTTTATTAACCAACTTTCTAGCATATGTAGGAATTTAAGGACCTTACTATTGAAGATGGACATCCAACTTAAAACCAATTGGTAATAAGTGGAGCAGTCCAGAATTCATATATTGATTGGCTAGGCTTTAGACACCCGATGTGAGATTATAATTTCAACACACCCCCTTACGTGTGGTGTAATCTTGAGCCTAACATATAGACAATTTTTTAAACCGGTGACGCAGAGTAACAAGAGAAATAGCTCTAAAAATGTCGGAATATATCGATAGATTCTGTTGGCATATTACAATATCGACAACATTATCATGCCATATACCACGATATTTCACATTATCTCGCTACATATGGACTCTGAGTCATCATTTACTTCCCGCCAAATGAGAGCAAACCTATAAACATGTCTCCACACTCTCCATCAGATTTGTTCTATGCATCACTCCTTCAAACAAGTCTCAAATCCAAAGACTCAATTACTGGCAAATCGATACACGCAAATATTATCAAAACTGGGCTTCACCTAAGCGTATTCCTAATGAACAATCTCATCAACTTTTATTCAAAAAATGGACTTATTTCTGATGCCTGCAAAGTCTTTGATGAGATGCCAATTAAAAATACGTTTACTTGGAATACCATTCTTTCTACGTATGCAAAGAATGGAAAGGTTGAGATAGCTAGGCAATTTTTTGAAGAAATGCCAGAGAGAGATTCGGTTTCCTGGACTGCCATGATTGTGGGGTATAATCAGATGGCCCGGTTTAGAAATGCAGTCTCCATGTTTTTGGAGATGATTAAGTTTGGTGTTTCGCCAACCCAGTTTACGATTACTAATATTCTTTCATCTTGTGCTGCTATGGAAGCTTTGGATATAGGGAAGAAAGTACATTCTTTTGTTGTTAAACTTGGTTTGAGTGGCTACATTCCGGTTGCGAATTCAGTACTTAACATGTATGGAAAGTCTGGGGATGCTGAGACGGCCAAGGTTGTTTTTGGTACGATGAAATTGAAGAGCATTTCGAGTTGGAATGCAATGATTTCATTGTATACACAATCTGGAAGGTTGGATCTAGCTTTGGCACAATTTGAGCAGATGGAGGAGCGAGATGCCATTTCTTGGAATTCAATGATTGCGGGGTATAATCAGAATGGGTCTGATTTTGAGGCGTTGCTGTTTTTCTTGAAGATGCTTGCAGAATCATCTGTAAAACCTGATCGTTTTACATTTACTAGTGTTCTTTCAGCTTGTGCCAATCTTGAGATGTTGAAGCCTGGGATGCAATTACATGCTGAAACTATTAAAATTGGACTCGATTCTGATGGACCAGTTGGGAATGCTTTGATCTTAATGTACTCAAAGTCGGGAGGGTTAGACATTGCTCAGAAGATTGTAGAGAGAAGCCTGACTACCAATCTCAATGTGGTATCATTTACATGTCTACTTGATGGCTATGTCAAGCTTGGGGACATTAACCCTGCTAGAAAGATATTTGATTCGCTGAAAGATCGGGATGTAGTGGCATGGACTGCCATGATTGTAGGCTACTTTCAAAATGGCCTTAATAATGACGCAATCGAACTCTTCCGATCAATGCTGACTGTAGGTCCCAAGCCAAACAACTACACCTTAGCAGCCATGCTGAGTGTTTCTTCAAGCTTGGCTTCAATAGATCACGGAAAGCAGATTCATGGTGTTGCTATAAGATCAGGAGAAGAATCATCAGTTTCTGTAGGCAATTCCCTAGTTACCATGTATGCTAAAGGTGGAAGTATTCAAAACTCGAGGCGTGTGTTCGACCACGTATCTTGGAACAAAGATACCGTCTCATGGACCTCAATGATCATATCTTTAGCTCAGCATGGTCTTGGAGAAGAAGCTATTGAACTGTTTGAAAAAATGCTTTCCATTGGAATCAAACCTGATCATATCACTTATGTTGGTGTGATTTCTGCATGTACTCATGCAGGATTTGTAGAACAAGGTCAGAATTATTTTTCTCTAATGCAAAATGTACATAAAATTAAACCTACACATAGCCATTACTCCTGCATGATTGATCTTTTTGGGCGTGCTGGATTGCTCCAACAAGCACACAATTTCATAGAAAAGATGCCAGTTGAGCCAGATGTTATAGCTTGGGGTTCACTTCTATCTTCTTGTAAGGTTCATAAAAACGTGGAGTTGGCAAAGATAGCTGCAGAAAGGTTGCTTCTTATCGACCCGGAAAATAGTGGAGCCTACTCAGCACTTGCTAATGCATACTCTGCATGTGGAAAATGGGACGATGCTGCAAGAATAAGGAGATTGATGAAGGATAGAGGAGTCAAGAAAGACCAAGGATCTAGTTGGATTCAAATCAAGAACAAGGTTCATGTTTTCAGTGCTGAAGATGGTTCCCATCCACAAAAGGATGTGATTTACATCACTATGGCAAAGCTCTGGAAGGAGATCAAGAAAAGGGGTTTTGTTCCAGACACGGATGCAGTATTGCACGATCTTGACGAGGAGGTAAAGGATCAGATATTAAGTCGTCACAGTGAGAAGCTTGCAATTGCTTTTGGTTTGATCAGTACTCCTGAAAATACGACGTTAAGGATCATGAAGAATCTGAGAGTCTGCAATGACTGCCACTCCGCTATCAAGTTCATCTCCAAGGTTGTCGGAAGAGAAATTGTGGTGAGAGATACCACCCGTTTCCACCATTTCAAGGACGGGTCATGTTCTTGTGGGGATTATTGGTAGGAACAAAGCAGATTTTATCCGTGATATACAGAATCAGATTGTAACAGATCACAGAAGACAATACAGTTTGATTGCATTGCATCATCTATGGTGTGGTAAGGTGCCTCTCAATTCCCAACTATATCCTTTGATTCTTTTTCAATACTTTGGCTTCAGAGGAACATGCATCAGTTGATGATCCTGTTTTTTTAGCTAGGTCGATGATCACACGGTGCTAGCTGAAAGCTTTTGATCCTGGACACCTGACCTGAGGCGTCACACCAGTAATTGGAAGACTAGTGCATTAGCTTCTCCAAAGAAAGTGATTTGTAAAATTTTGGGTATGGCTTTGAAGGAGCTTCAAATGTTTTTAGTATTCAAAAAGGGGAATGATTATATGAACTCCCACCACCAAAAGTGAACTTACAAGATGAATTGAGGGCTGATTTGTTGTGAAGATAGTCATAGTCTTCCCATAATGAAGAACCTCCCCACAAAAAGTCAGCTCAATTGATTATGTTCAAGTGGTTTAACCTTATCAAAAGGTATTTCTAATAGTCGAGATGAGATGTACTAATAAATGTACGCCTATTCAAATAGTTGTTGGCATGGCGACCCGCTGATAATTTAGCAACTAAGTTTTCCTTTCGCTCTTAATTGTAATTATGCAGCCTCATTCATTTGTTTTAGTGACTTTTTGTTTCCACAAATATTTGTAAACTGTAATGCTACCAGAAAACTCCAAACTTATTGTTTTTATTAGAAGACTATTTGATATGGCCAGTTAGTCTCTGTAACAGTTTTTTATAGTTCTGGCCTTTTGTCTCTTAATAAACTTGTTCTCAAGAGATAATTTTCAATTTAATCATACAAGAGATGCTCATTTAATCTACTTAGAGTTGCACACTTGCACCTACTTTAGTTGGAAAACGATGAATTCTATTGCAATAAACCATATGCTTTCCGTACATTTATGGCTAGGATTTCTGATTTAAGATGATGGTGGGATCTGGTAACAACTCTCAATAACTTTACCAAGCCAGAATATAAACTTTACCTGTAGTAGTAAAAGTTTCCATATTATATCAATTATGTAGTATAGTATTCAATTAGGTATGAATGTCTCCTTCACCAGGAAAAGAAAAAGGGAAAGGAATTTACCAAGGTACAATATAAAGTTTACAGTAGTAACTAAAAAGTCATTGTATGAACATTTTCTGTGGTATAGTATTCAACTAGGCTGAATGTTTCATCCTTCACCAGAAAAAGAAAAAGGAAAAATATAAGAACTTCACATGGGTGTTATACCACCTTCAGCAGCTAACAGTTCACCCCCCAGTCATATGGCTGATACACCACCTTCAACTGAGTATTTGCAAGCAACTCCAGTAATTCCTCTGACATGGCAGGCTCCAGGTAGTTTGCCGCATGCTTCAGTACCTCTACTTCATTCTTTCCAAAATCTGCACTATACCTATAATAAAAGACAGGAGGAGCATGTCAGATATAACACTTGATCAAACAAACCTATATGTAAATGTAAGAAAGAAATTAAACCCTACTAGATGCAATGTATCTTCAATTTTTCATGTGTTCATAACAGTGAAAGAAATACAATAAAAATTATTACCTTACTGCATTTTGAATTCATCACCGAGATCATATAAGCATATGTAATTTTGATTGTCATATATGAATATTACAGAAAACAGTAATGAGAGTAATCTACTAAAAGGGATCTCCGTCCCATATGTAATTTTGATTATCACATATGAATATTACAGAAAACAGTAATGAGAGTAATCTACTGAAAGGGATCTCCATCCCCTTTTTTCCGAAACATAATTTCAAATGTAAAAAGATTTTTGCCCCTGTTCCACAACTTACCATCTAAGGATTTTACTGACTGATGCCACCTTGGCCTCAGGATCAACAGTAACCCCTCCGTTCCTCAGAAAATTGCGAGCTGCTTCCATAAGCTCTTTATCAATGTTACTAGGTGAGAAGCAGCGTAGTGCAGGTCCAGATCTGTTACCGCTAACCAGAGCGAAGTGAATTAATGGCTCCAGATATGGAAGAGCTATCTGGACAACAAAATAAGAAAGTGATAAGTATTAAGGGCCAATAAAAATACAATATATATATATATATATATATATATATATATATATATAGAGAGAGAGAGAGAGAGAGAGAGAGAGAGAGATCCCAAACCAGCACGCCTTTTCCTAGTTTTAGTATAAATTCTGCCCAATTAATCTGATTAAATATTCTTTGGCATTGGCAAACAGCAGGCAATTCAACAAAGATTAAAAAAATAATAATAATAAATTAAATTAATAAATATGTATTACACAAAAATAAATAAATGTTTGTAATCAAAAGTTACCAAAAAAAAAAAAAATTCACAAGTTAGATCTTGCATTACAGCTCTGAGTTGCATCTGTACTACAGGATGTTCTGGATAAGTGTGTGGTGTCTTAATCATTTCAAAGCTCACTAATCTCCGTCATGTTCTTTAGGGTCACACGAGCTCACAATATTATCATGAGACCTACCTTGATAATGCAACTTTATATAATGACATAACTACATAAATTCCTTTAGAAATATCCCAAGCTCATGCATGACATTGAATATAAGTTATGCATCTTATATCAATGTGCCTACAGCCCTACATCTACAAAGAAGCACTGCGTCTGTTGCGAGTAACCATGTGAATCCAGTGTAAATTTAAATTTCAGATGACAAGATATACCTACCAATCATTCGTATAGATTACAAAAACAAATAGCCCTTACACCAAACACACATGCCAATTATCACGTACAAGGCTACAATACGGATTGGAATTGAGACTATTTACGATGTCGGACAGATGGCTTATTTAGATGTGCTTACTATACTTATTTCTCACGACAACCATTGCTTACTTCAAAATTTTGTGCCCAGATGGCACATCCCCTATTTACTTAATTAAGTTGGTTTGCTCTTTGTAGATCTTTAAGCTGAAAAAACGCCCAAACCTACAAGAGTGGAATGTGCACACCAGGAAGGTTTGGAACCTCTTTAGTGAAATAGATACCACTGGGACCAGTTCACATAAGCTCTCGGATTACACAAAGTTGAGTTCCAAACCCATCTACCCATAGCAAATAAGTAAGTAACTACTTCATCAAAAGAAACATACAAATGTACTGCATACACACATTCACCTTCTTAACTGATGCAGATATTATTTGACAATTCATCAAATAAAATAAGTGGGCACTTTGAGCTAATTATATGCATGCCATGCAACATTAATCACCAGAAATAATTGACAGATACTTCATCCAATATATCACTAACTCAACTTGTAACCTTTAATGTACAAAATAGGTGTGTAAAGCTCACCTTGGTGCGCTGATCTTTAACACCGAAAGGCTTTACAAGATTATAAGGGGGTCTTTGATTACATCGTAGAATGCCATTCTGAATAGCTGAAAGAGAGTAGGTATAGCCTCCAATGACATATTTGAAGTCACCAAGCATCTTTCTCCGCTCCAAGGGTCCAACAGGATAACCCCACATCAATATTGCATGAATAGCCATCATATTATATAGATTTATGAAGAAAGCGAGTTTCTCCTCTCTTGACATCTCCAGCATCTCAGCCCTCTGAAGCTCCTCAACAACCCTCAAGTACCTGAAACATAGCAATAGTCAACCACACATATGAGAAAACAACACAAAATACTAATAATAAAGATACACCTGTTACTAGATGAACAATGCTCAATGTAACCAACCTTGCAAATTCCTCACTTCCATGAATACTTCTGTAATCAACATGTCTTCCGTCCTCAGACGCGTAAGCTTCAAATATTGCCAATGACAAAAATCTCAACCGTGATGCGATATCTATAATGGGCTTGGGTTTTACATCAAGTATGCCCCTCGGGATATTGTAGCATTGAGATGACACAACAGGGTCATGATCCAAGAACCGATAGAAATGGTTACCGTCTTCAAAAACATTCTCTCTGACAGCAACAGGTATCATATAGAAGAAACAAACAAAGATTTCTTCATAATAATCAAGGAAATTGAAATGAGCTGATAAAAAGTTTTAAGAAAGAAAAAGTTACACATACTGAGAACATATTGTATTCGAGTAACTTACTCAAGAACGTGTCCAAAAAATTGTTTACTTGCAAGTTTTCTTCCAAATTCAATAGCCTGCATCAAGCCAAGAAGGGGAGAAAAGGAATAGTGATTAATATAAGCATATAAATATATTATTGCAAACTACTTGGAACTTTCTGCATCAATCGGCTAACAGATGACGCGTGAAGTACCCACAATCAGAACAATGGGTATATTCTGACTTATGGATGTAGAGACTCTTAGCACATGAGCCAACAGTAATTTAAAAGCTATGTCACGTATGAGGCAGGTATACAACTATTATTTCATTGTGAAAAAGCCATAGATGAAAATTAGTGCTACATCAGTGCTGTGTAATTTAGCATGTCATTCTCTTCCCGTAGAAAGTATACCCTTGATGAGGACATTGAGTGTGTCACGCAAATTATACTCTAAGAGGGCTTCTCTAAACCTTCACATGGGTCAATTTGTTCATAGTTTCCTCAGATTTTTCTATTTCTCCCAAACTTCTCAATTTTTTCAATTAAAGCACCCTCATTAATTTATTGCCAGATCCTAAATTGGTTATAAACTTTAAGTCATTTTAGCATTGATTCTAAAAAGTTATTTCAACTAACTCGCCATAATTGCTTCCAACTTTCAGCAGTCCACAAAATGTGATCTTGGGAATCATCTGACAAAATCTACGCTAAATCTACATGTAAATGCAATGAAGTGGTGTGTATCTTCTTGAATAGGTATGTGTATGCCACTAATTGAAAAATGTCATGTGTGGCTGTAGACTATACCAGAAAATAAGAAGAATATCATATGAAACCAACCTCTTTTCTTTCCAAGTACTGGTCCTCCGCCAGGAAATCCACAGCTTCTGAACCTACAAAACAGTAGCTGAATCTGCGCATCCTATAGAACCTGTCTTTGACTGTAATAGATTCTCTCATTTTCTTGACAATGGAAGCCAATTCATCAATCACCCCGCTGCAGGACTCATCATCTTCACCTGACAGTGGTGGAACAGGAGCTTCACTGGATGGTTCTTCATCGATTAGGTCATTAATCTTCTCCTTGAGTTTTCCAGACTCGTCCAACTCCTTGAGATCCCTCAATCCACCGACAGGGTGTTCATTAAAAAACACATAGGGTACAGCTGATGATCTAGTGAATTTCTCTAGTTCCAACTTTCTGATGGGATAAACATCAATGTTAATTTCGACATATTTTAGCTGCCTCTGGTGCAGAAATAACCTGGCCTCTCTACTTTCCTGGCATCCAAGCCTTGTGTATAGCAAAATTCTTCCTTTAAAGGCTGGAGTTTGAAAAGAATCCTCTGTGCGGGCAGTCTCACCTAGCTCAACTCTATTATCTGTATCGAAATCCCGTCCAATCTTAATAAAGCTTAATGGATTCCATGTGGACCTTTCCGCAGACTTCTGAGATACTTCTTTTGGTTGGATATCTGGGTCCACATCCTGTTCATCCTTTAAACTGCTAGTGGAGTTGTCATTCTTCTCTTCAGATTCAGGATAGTTCTGCTCATCTTCATCTTTTTTTCCAGAAAGGCGGCGAATAACAGTGGAGACAGCAACTACACTCTTCTCTCTAACAAAATTTTTAAGTGCAACGGCTTTGTCAGGCCAAGCATACCCTTGTGCCTCAGGTTCAAGATCGGAAGAACGGGTAGATGAAACTCCAGTAGCTTCCGGCTCAGGAACTTCAGTTCCATCAAATATTGGCTCCACCGCTTTCTCTTCACTAATAATTTCTTCCAAGCTTCAAATTTTCCTTCTGGACTTTCAGCTTTTCGCTTCTGTGATCTCGGTAGTCTGATCATCCCCGCATTGTTCTCCTAATCCATTATGGTGTTGGTTCTGGTTTTCCTCACTATTGTTCAAAGATGGCATTTCACTCTGCAGTTCTCCTTTATCTTCTTGTTGAAAATCACTGTTGTCTAAAGATTCTATTGCACTAGACACCTTTCCTTCTGAATGAAGATCATTTTTGTTCAAAGATTGTATTGCACTAGGAACTTGTCCTTGATCTTCCCTTTCGTGATCATTGCTGGTTGAGGATTGAACTGCACTAGGCACCTTTCCTTCTGAATGAAGATCGTTTTCGTTTAACAACTCTACTTGTTGAAGCACCTCTCCTTCTATCTGAAGATCGTCATTGTCTGAAGATTGGACTTCATAAAACACTTCTACTTGATCTTCTTTTTGAAGGTCATCCATTTCACTGGACACTTTTTTATCTTCGCTTTGAAGATGAGTCGTATTATCCATTATCTGTTCAGGTGGAAAAAATAAAAAAATAAAAAAAACATTCATAAGTGAAACAACAAAAACAAAAAGAGATCTTCTGATACAAGAAACAATAATCAAACTAATATTCCTATTTCATATCATTTATTAGTAATAATATTCGTTGACCAAACATCATTTTCTAATTAATTAGATCCAGAAAATAAACAGTCATATTTACATTACAAATGAATCATAAAAAACACCTAACCGTTACAGTTGACGAGCAAAGTATCTGAATCATCAGAACATACCTATATAACGATTGTGAAAAAATAAATGTGATGATGGAGATCTGAATAAGGAAATTTTGAAACCGTCAAGAGAGAAAAAAAGAGTTTTTTTTTATTTTAGAAGAAGAAGAAAGAGAAGAAAGCGGGAAATCTATGGGCGGAAATTTGCATGTACCAAATTTTTACTCCCTTTTGAAATCTCTATTTTTGGGATCAAATTATCACCCTTGTTACTGTGTTAAATTGCAAGATAGCCATTTGACAAACAAGGGAATGGGCCCATTTCAGTGGGCCAAACTTCCACGACAAGATACAAACATCACCTTTTTGACTAATAATAATAAATTAATAATACGATGTGGCCATTAAAAACCATTGACAAATTCTTGTGCCGTCCATTTTCTTGGTTGTTTGTTTTTACGTCACCACGACTTTATCCCCATGACCAACCTGTTGACCAAAGGATCAATAGGGTCAGTGGTATGTTAAAGAATTACCAAAATGTCCTATACATTGTAGTCTACTCTTGCGATGTACAGTAATATACTAGTGTCTAGTGGCATAGAGGAATTCCAGATACATTGTAGAAAAGATTAAACCATAACCATACCATGAATTGTGAAGTCCAAAAACAAGTTTGGGAAAATCATATATTTCTGTATAATCAGTAAGAGTATTGGGCCTTACAACAATAGAAAGCACCAGATAGTGACAAAACCGGCCCAACCTTTGAAGGAACTTCTTGTGCCTTCATAGAGGGATGCTATCTAGCACCAGTAGCTAGCCAAAAAACATTTCTATTTTCCTTTGTTTTTTATAATGAAATAACATTTCCATAGAAGTACACATATATAGCTAGGTCAGTAGTTTCTACAAGATTTTGGGCTTCATCTGCTCAGGTGTGGGATGATCATATGTAGCTCAAACCGTAATGCTTTTTGCTTGCAAATGCATGAATGAGTCTAAACCAGCTGACAGCAGTAGAAGCACTGTACTCTTGGACAAACTTTCACCAAGGATCGATTGTGGCGAAAGTATGTTTCTTCTACATCCACTTCCAACCAAGCAACTTACTTGGAATGTGTTTCATCACTGTTACTGAGGTCTTAGGGTTCGTTATAGATTCACCCCTCTCAATAGTCACGACCCAACTCAAATGAATATTGAGTATGACTCAGTAAAAGCTGACCTTCGTTGCAAGCCAAGAAATCCAATTGATTTTGGAAGCTCCAATCAGGTAAAATATCAACTCGATTGCAAGGACTGTTTGGATAGGGACTCCAACTCCCACTCAACATCTCCACATGCACTTAAAACTGTAGTTTGAGTGTAGTCATCCACCTTAATACCTTCTGCTTGCATACGGTACATAAGCTGTAGTGCCTCTCTGCAAAATCCATTCCTGGCATACCCTAAGATCATTGCCTTCCATGAAACTTCGTTTCGCTCTGGCATGCTATCAAAAACACGAAAGGCATCAGAAACAAATCCACACTTTGCATACATATCAATGAGCGCGCTTCCGACAAACACATTAGACAAAAACGGGGTTTTCTTTACAGTGGAGTGAATTCCTTTTCCATGTAAAACAGCCTCCAGCTGTGCACACGCTTTCAGAGCTGATGAATAAGTAAAAGGGTTTGGCTCCACACCATCCCATAACATCTTGTTCAGAAATTCTAAAGCCTCTGAGCCATGGCCAATATGGGCATAGCCTGAGATTATCGCAGTCCATGAGACAACATCTCTGTTAGGCATCGATTGGAGAACTTTAGAAGCGTAAACATATTCACCACATCTACAATAGAACCATACAAGGGAACTCCCTACGTAGATATTGCTATGGACAGAATTCTTCAGTATCTGTCCATGAATTTCTTTTCCTAAGGGTGAAGCTCTAAGTGAACCACAAGCCCCAAGAATGCTGAGAATAGTTAAGTTATTAACATATATATGTCGTCTTTTCATTACTCGAAACAGCCTTATGGCCTCCTCACCGAGACCATTTTGCACATACCCAGCAATCATGGAGGTCCATGTAACCGTATTCCTTTTCTTCATGCCATCAAACACTCTCCTAGCATCACTGGTTTCACTACACTTAACATACATACTTACAAGAGAAGTTCCGACAAAAACATCATTATTAAACATTTTTTTCACTATCGCGCAATGTAACTGTCTCCCAAACTTTATATTTCTCTCCACCCTGCAAGCCTTCAGAACACTACAAACTGTAAACTCATTCGGGAGAAAGCCCTCGGACTGCATTTCTGAGAACAACGAAAAAGCCTCCTCCCCATATCCATGTTGTGCACAAGCTGTGATCATCGACGTCCAAGACACAACATCCCTCTCTCCCATCGTATTAAATGCTCGAAAAGAACTAGACAGATCACCACATTGTGCATAAAAGAAAACAATAGCACTATCTAGAATCAAATTACTCCAATTTCCTTTAACAACACAAGCATGAATTTGCTTCCCAAACTCAATATCCAATCTCCTAGTACACAAATTCAACACACAAACAAAAGTCTTACTATTCGACTCGACACCATTTTCCACCAACTGAATAAACAATTCCAAAACTTCATCATCAAACCCATTTTTCAAATACCCATTTAATATAGCAGTCCAAGAAACAACATCCCTTTCAGACATTTGATCAAACACTTTCCTCGCTTCGATTAATTTACCGAATCGTACATACACACTTATCAAATTATTATTTGCAAACAATACATTGCAGCCAAAACACTTTACAACAAGTGAATGTATACTTTTAGCTTCTTTCACATTACAACAAGCTCGTAGCCAAGAAGCAATCACCTCGGGGTCCATTATTTCATCATTTGAAAGAAAATCTGAGAGATTAAAAGTTGGGTTTTGAGTATAAGTATGAGAAATGAGTGAATTAATTGGTGGGTTTGTTTTGAAGAAAAGAAATGAGGATTTAGAAAATTTAATCAAGTTGTGTTTCATTGGTCTTGGTTTTTCTTTCTGTGTTAGTGATTTAGATGGTTTGGGAAGTAATAAAAGAGGTAAATGAGGTTGAGATGAGAGTGAAGATAGCATTGCCGTGATATGCGGAAAATTTCCGCGGGAACTTTTTTTTAGTTTAAATTTCTCGTTGCAAGTTATAGTAGTAACCTTAAATGGTTTGGGAAATTCGGGTCAAGCGGATAAGGGTGCGAACCTTAGTGGGCTGTGTGGGCTTCACCAGAATTGACTTGTTCCCTTGACCACTTTATTTTCCAACGCCTTTATCACTTTATGCCCACTCTACTTCTATGAGTTCTATCTATGAGTTCTATTACTAGATAACTGCAAGCAGGGGGCGGAGGTGGAGAAGAGAGAGAGAGAGAGATAGGTTTGTAGTGGGGAGAGATAGAGTTGGGTTTGGTTGAGAAGGAAGGAGGGGAGAGGGAGAAATTGCTCGAGAATGAGGACAGACAGAAGAAACCAACCAAAATACTTTTTGGGCACATCTTTCCGTCCGTTAATGGAAGAAACGCCCGCTCACTTGATTATCTGGAAAAAAAAAATAATAATAATAATAAATTTCTATTAATTTGAGTTTTATCTATGGTTTGTTAAAGCAAAAACTCAATTAGACTAGTATACTGCATTGAAGTGGGGGCCACGCATATGCTATGGTTATTCGACAAATTCACTCACCCAGTTCCAAATTTCGGGAGTAAACAAGCACAGCCTTCGAGGTGAATTTTTAACTTGAATTGTTTTCTGAATGTCCAGAAAAATATATTTGGGTTGAGAAGAACCAATAGAAATTGGAGCTATAATAAAAATAGTAAGAAATATGTGATCGAAAAAACAAAATCAAATTTACCTGAAGTTTCGGGCTCTCTTTAAAGTCAATTATTCATTATAATCTAACCCTAACCCTATTGATTGAAAAAAGTAAAACACGATTGATTAACATATTGACACGTGATGATGAAACTTGAAAGAAATGAAGTAATGTTGGGACCTACTATCTAGGCGTGAGTGAGAAAAACAATAAAGATATTGAGGAGTTGAAACTTGAGAAAGGAGAGTTTTGGGGCGGACAAACAGAAACCAACCAAACGACATTTTGGGCCGTTGGCTCACTTGACTATTAGCCCAAGCCAAAGCTGAAGGCTTGAGTCTCTAACAAAGCTTTCTGCTTCCCCAGTATCAAACACGTAGATGATGTCTTCCACGTCCCTCCATTCATCGCTTTCTCTCTCAAACAGCTTTTCCTCAACTCCACTGTCTCGTAGCTCTCTATGTTATCCTTTCATCTTTCCATTCATTACAAACTCTTCTCATATTTCTCCTTTATCCTGTAAATTCAAAGCCTTATTATCCACCGCGCCAGTTGTTGGTGGTAAAACTGCTGTACCAAATGATAGTGAGACCCAAGATCATGATGTCTTATATGACGATAAGATGATTCGAGTATGTGACAAGTTAATTGGGGTTTTCATGGTTGATAAACCCACGCCCACAGACTGGAGAAGATTATTGGCTTTCAGCAGGAATGGCCCAATCTCAGACCTCATTTTTCAGACGATGTCAAGAACGTGCTGATGCTGAGGATAATCCCGAGATGAAGCACAACCTATTTCGGCTTGCAAGGAAGCTAAAGGAGGTACCTTTTTATCCATTTTTTGTACATCTTTACTTAATTTAAGCTTGTATGGTTACTGTTTCTAGATTGATGAGGATGTGGAGAGACATAATGAGCTTCTTGGAGTGATTAAGGAATCGGCATCTGATATTAGTGGCCTTGTAGCAAGGCGGCGTAAAGATTTTACAAAGGAGTTCTTCGTACATCTTCATACTGTAGCAGAATCCTATTATGACAATCCATCAGAACAAAATGGTGAGAATTAATATTTAATGTCTTTTTGTTAGTGCTTGTTTTCTGGTACTTATTTTGTGACCATGCAAATTTGATAGTACAATGACCTTGTTCAAGTATATAACTATGATCTATTGGTTTATATGCGAATAATACACAATTAGTACAGCATCTTGGTAATGTGTGGGAAATCAAGCAACCATTCTATAACTGTGCTCATTTTTGTATTCCCAATTTTGCAGTAGATAATCTTCTGCTTGTGCAGATCTTAACATGATAGTCGTTTAGTGTGATCAAGACCACTCTAGCCCATCGATTATGGGCAGGCAAATGATATTCCTACCTCAAAAGCACCCTGGTGTACATCCTTGTATCTTAAAAAAACATGCTTTTCTTTTTTCTTTTTGGTCCGAACCATTAAATGATCGATTTTTTTAATGACTCGATGAGGAAAGAATCTAAAAGAACCTGATCGAATGTATTTTCACTATTTTGCAATACCCTTTTTAGATCTCATCCCTATAGCTCTCTGTATGAAACATTCTTTGTTCATGCAACATACATATTCTTTATAGTTTTGCAAATAAACATCTCGTGTTTTTTCACATGCTCAAAATATTTGGTTTATGATTTTGTTAATTGTTGACCTGGGTGTATGTGTAATGCAACAAAGTATAAACTTATCAATAGAGAGTCGATTCCCATAAAATATCAAAATAGAATATTGTGAACATGGAATGATCTCCGCCTTCCTAATTCAATCTGTTAGCTGTAAACTCTAAAATTGAGCAAAAAAAAATTGTTCCTTCAAACAAGGTACCGAGCAAAAAAAAAAAAAAACTTTAAAATTGAGTACAACATTTTCTAATCCTTCTTGACTTTCTCAGCTTCTGGAACTAGGTTGAAAAAAATGCTCCTGATCTGTTGTGCTAGGTAATTATGAAATAATATTAACGAAATGAAGATATAATTCAAAGATTGGAGTTTCATAAAACCCATTAGCTAGAAGTTGCAACCACGCTCACTCAACTCTGCAGTAACAAAACATCATGAACTTAGCTATAAAAGGGGGTCCTTCGCTCACAAGCTTGGTACCGTCACCTGATTTGGATCCCTTCTTGGCTGCTTAATCAGCTGAGAAGTTGTGTCCCTCCATATCGAAAGTATAAGCTACCACCAGCTCTTCTGTCTGCATTTTCTCCATGTATTGACTATTGTGCATAACTGAAAGAAAACTACTATTGCCAAAATCCATCACAGCTTTTCCTGAATTTGTTTAATCCATATATCTAGCATTCTCTTCTGTATTTGCACATCAATGCGGACCAAGATAGCTGAAGATTCAGTTATATATTTAGTGGAACACTCTAGTCCCAGACTGATTACAGTATGGGATTCACCTTAATACCTTCTCATTACCTTACCCAGTCCTGCAGATCAATGGCTATTTATTCAGAACTGTATCTAGCTAAGATTCTGATTGTATGTAACTATTTGAGGATCATGCACCGATGAATCAAGTTAGGGTACTGGGTCTTGGTCCCACTAGTAATTTTGGTGGCCATAATATATTTCATGTTGCAAATTGCACTGAAAATGTCTCTTTGTATTTGTTTGACTAGATTTGGCAAAACTCGAATACTTGTGTGGCCGCAGTACAAGCCTATGATACTGCGCCTGAAAGTATTGAAGCACTAAATGCCAGAGTTAAAGTTCCAGGAAATCATAAACTCTCCCAGTATAGATGCTGCTTGTAAGAAAATAGACAATTTGGCTGAGAAAAACCAGCTTGATTCTGCATTGGTGCTGATGATTACCAAAGCGTGGTCAGCTGCCAAGGATTCAAACATGGTGAAAGACGAGGCAAGTAATAGTTAATCTGGACAAAGCTGACTTCATTATTCTATAATGATGCAACTCGGCCTATTGGCTTTTTACTAAATAAATTTATATTCTTATTTATTTAAAATCTTTATGAATTTATATATGGCAGGCAAAGGACATATTGTATCATTTATACAAGAGTGCAAAAGGTAACCTTCAGAGGCTCATGCCAAAAGAAATCAGGATACTGAAGTATCTTCTCACTATTGAGGACCCTGAGCAGCGGTTATGTTCTCTAAAAGACGCATTTACCCCTGGAGATGAACTAGAAGGAAAAGACACTGACTGTTTATACACGTAAGTTGTCATTACACCTCGATTTAGTAGTTTAGTGTTACGAATTGGTACCCAGTCACTTTGCGTTTCCATGTCATGTAAAGTCTGCATTTGCTGTACTTTGGGTAATAAAACTCAAAATAGAGCTCTTTCTGTTTAGATATCCGCTGCTGAATTGGTAAGACCCAAAACTTGATCATGATACCAGTTGCTCATCAATTAGGTGTTAGCCTTAATATACTTTACAGGACTTGAACGACTTTACCCTTGTTGGTTTTTTAAAGTGGATAAGGGGTCTACTCGAGTGGTGTATCGTGTGACATAACAACAAACAGGTGGAAGGCATCTTTTTAGATTGTCTTAATCCACAGCACAATCGAACAGAGATTTATTTTGATCAACCATCTGTAAATAGAATATCTGTGTCCTAGAACCAAAAGATTTTAACACTAGTAGCATCTGCAAAGTGTTGGATCAACACAGGTGAGCAGAGGGACCCACCAAACAGGTTACTTAGATTGTATGGATTGCCTTGTATGTTATACGTAGCAACAATTGTTGTGACGGTAGATGGCAGGGTCATATGTAGTACTTGGAACTGATGAACAGTGGGACCCAACTTCTAACCGTGCTTCATGTGTTCTACAAAGCTGTGGCTAGATGACAATCCATAGAATCTAATATCATAGTTGGGGACTTGGGGTTCTCTCTTTTTTCTTTGACAATCCATAGAATCTAATTTCCTAGATGATGTTCTCATTCTTTTGTCTTTCATCTCTATTGTGTGATTATATGTTTTAGTAATTGAATTGTGCATTCTCTACTTACAGAACGCCAGAGAAGCTACATACTTGGATCAAAACGGTGGTGGAAGCGTACAATTTTAGTAGGGAGGGTACTCTTATAAAGGAAGCTAGAGATTTGATGAGCCCAAAAGTCATCCAGAGACTGGAGGAGATGAAGAAAGTACTTGAGAACAACTTCATGTAAAATTGTAATACTTCAGGAGCCAAATCCTTTAACCTTCAAAGTGCAATACGCTTGAATACCACATTAACGAGATGTATTTTAAGTTGCTATAATCTGCAGGATTCTTATTTTTTATGTATTTATAAGGTTTTGTGTTCTACAATAAAGCAGGATGTTGATGTAAATCATTCCATTGTCAGTCTCATTTTCTTTCCACTTTGCCAGTCGGCCACAATTTCAAACCATATTTGTTAAGTTACGTTATTTGACCCGGAAATCTTGAACCCAAAATATCGATGGTCCTGTAACTGCGTAACTAATCTGATACGTATGTTTGCTCTGTGGGGAATGAATGTTCGTGGTCCTTCAGATAAGTCAACTAACTCGCCAAATGACAGTTAAAACTTGAAAGAATCTGATAGAATAGCCGTTAAGAAGGGTAAAGTAATCCAGTTCAGTTATAAGTAAGCCATTTTTTACGCTGTTACAATTCCAAGATACATCAATTTCACCTGAGATGGAACATTTTTCTAAAATAAAGGTAGATGCGAACTTGCAAATAGAAAGAACTTTCCAAACCACTGAAACGAGCCAATCCTATCATCTTGGTTCTAGATACATTTAGGGGACGTTCAAGAGAAAAACAGAATCAAAAGCTTGGATTCTCCACTCACGCAAATCCACGGCATAAGTTTGCTGTCAGAATATAAGGGTCATGTACAGAGGTCTCTCCCTTTAGCAAAAGAATTAATTCACAAACATACTATTCCCCAATCAAGTGACTAAAGGGGGTGAAGTGCTATCAAGTGTAGACAGATCATGAGTTGTCAGAATCAGAGATAGTAGTGTCTATAGCAGTATATTCAAATCTTTACACTAATCCGGAAACAGTAAACAACTGTAACTTTGAAAAGTTATTTACCATATGAGATCATTGATATGTTGATAAATGGACAATGAACAAGAGAAATTACATATCTGTTTTCGATAAACCCTAAATTATATCTCAAATCTCCAAGATGCACCAACTATAAGCATTGGTATCTCTGAATATGGAGAATAAACAAGGGCCCAACCTGTAGACAGACTTACCATAAAAAAACAGCAAGTCCGTCTACACTCTACACTGTATTCCACTATGTATGGATGACAAACGGTTGCTTGAAGCTTATAGAAGACCGAGTGTCTTCAACTGCTGAACATGCTCAGGTGGGAGAGGCGGTGGGGACCAACTGGAGTCTGTCATCTCACCATCAACATCTTCCACAACGTACTCCTATTCAAAAGGTTACAATGTTATCTCAAGAAAGGTTATGGATAAAACATTCTGCAAAAGAAAACAAAATAACATACTAAATTAAAGGGTCGCAATTTTAACACCCTGTCATTCAGATAATGAAAGCAACCCGTATAGCCAACCGCAGAATAACGTGCATCTTGTCCACCAACACCAAATTACTGAAAAAGATGTTCTACACAGATTATGGAGTAATGCCAGTCTGATTGGTCACATTCCAAATTTATATACCAAATCAACAAATCCTAATTGCCAAATATTTTCGCCGTCATTTCTACAGTCTTTGAAGACAAATAATTGGAACAGTCAAAATGATTGGGTTTTTGGACTAGCCATTGTAGATGTCCTTCAGTTGAATGACTTGATGAGATGCTTACAAATATGAACAAGGCTTGTAGCACCTAATACAAATTAAACTAATAGAAAATTCCCTTACTTTGGTTAACATCCTTTTGGCAAGTATGTGGTAATGCCGCTGCCAAATGCGTTGCCCAACCATTGTAGCTACAAGTACGCTGTAGAATATGCCGATCACAGTAAACAGTCCTAACACTACTAGACCCATGATTAATAATAACGGCAACCCAGCTTCGCCAGCACCTCCTAAGCAACCACATTCACCTGCACTACTTGCACAGCCTTCGAAGCAGGTTGTACAATCAGTCCACATGCAAAGCGTGCCAGGTAAATGGCAATCTGCACACATTCTGCAAGAGGTGGAAATAAAAAGAACATAAAGCCGATTGGCAGATCGGATGAACTAACTGTTTATTGTAGATCTAGATAAATGGAGGAGATCACAAGTGGAGCAACAAGCATAACGTGAGAATAAAAAACAATCCATCTTAAGAGAAAATTCATGTTTTCCATCAATACCTACTAATATATAGACATTACCGTAAGTAGTTTATGTTTTCCAAAACTCATGAATCATGATGAAATAAGAGTATTTAACCTTCTGAAACATCTTACATGGAATAGAATGTGTAACATACTACTCCGATTTTTTTTTTTCTGCCCAAACATATTGTAGAAGGTAATAACAGGATCCTAGTAGGGGAGGGAGAAAGAGGTCCCACTATCTTTTAATTGCTGTTAATTACAGCAAAAATTTCTTACCCTGTGTCTTTCACGATCCAGGATAACTGTGAATGTACAAATTAATACTAAAATGCATCCAATATAAATACAGGAAAGAAAATAGGAAGCTTGCAAACCAGACCTCTTAAACCAGATGATGGATGAATCAACAGTATGATAAACAATAATACAACGGATGGATCTTGCAAACTTATGCAAATAGCTTAGGGAACCAGGATGACTGTGGATGTAGTTGTACAAGTTAATATTAAAACATACTGACAGTAAGAGATGATAAAGTACATCCAGGATTCCAAAAACTCGAAAAGATTTACCCAGGCTGGCAGCAACAAAGACACAGTTCTCGACATGGCTGGGCTAAATCATTGCGCACTCTTCGATCGTAACAAGTAATGAAGCATCCAGATAATCCTAGAAAAGCAAAAAACAGTAGTGCTCCTGCAATTGTCAGCAAATAGAAAAAGTGCATTAACATCACAGCACCCTCTCTTTCGTTGTTAGATTGTACAAATAATATCTATACTTTTGAGGATCAGGAAAAAATGATCACCTCACACCAGAAATATGACATTGAGAATTATATTATTTGTTAAGGATAGGATCCATATCCTAGTGAAAGGATAGAGCCACATTGTGTACTTACAAAACGAATTAAGTACTGAAATTTCACAGATAAGATATGGTCACCATGGAGATCATCCTCACAAAAAATCGTCTTACTTGTGTATGTCTATGGTTGCAAAAACTTGAGTTCAATTTTAAATTTTTATCTAACGGTCCACAATGTTTGATTTTGTAACACCTTTTATAAGGTTTGACTTCTTCGAAAGAGCTGATTCTTTGGTGAACATGTTCCCCGCAGCAGGGAAATTACATCCACAAAAACTTAGCCCTTAATTCAGTTTTTCTTAAATGTGTATACAATGTGGGCATAAAAAAAGTGGCTCTATCCCTCCCCATTAATATGGACATAAAAAAAACAAGTCAGTAAATTGGTGTATATAAGCCTAAGGAACATTACAAGACATTAATACTAAGAGGCATTTATCCAGTTGCACGAATGACCAAGAGTAAATGCTCTGTAATGATGCATGAATCTTTCCAATTCTAATAAAAAGTTTAATCTTTGGTATGAATAAACTACAGACATCAGATACAAAATGTCTTCCAGACAAGTTTATCACAAAGCCAGCATTTCTATAAATGAAAACTATGTCACGAGAAACAAACAATAGTAGAAACGAAATCCTTGCCTACTGGCAGAGAAACAGATACCAGCCCCAATCACAGAGTGATGGTCTAGTACAATGTTTTCCAATACTTTTTCTTTCTTTGTTCCATTTTGTTTTTCTTCCTTCCTTTTTCCTTTTTTTTTTTGGTCATGAAATCTGAGAAACAAGTACATTGTATTACTAGAGGCTTAAGTTATATGGCTATGACCATTAATATAGTGACTGAGAAATGCCTGACACAGTTGAGAAATGAGGGACTGAGTTTTAAAACTCAGATTCTAGGGGACAACAATAACAAAGCACAGTTAAACCTTTAAAAGCATACCACCCATCAGAATGAGTTGTATGGTAGTAGACAGAAATGGGCTGGTTAAGAGTAACAGTCTATCCATACACAAACATTCAAATAGATGATCTTATCCTGAGAGTTACCACAAATGTAGTAGAAACTAAGTCCACCAGTAAAACCCCATGATGAATGAAGCCAGAATTGCTCATAACTATCAGTAAAGTCGCCAAATATGCCAATGGCGCAATTACCTACAAAACCCATAAATAAATCAGACCAAACACAGATCCCCTCAACAGTGTATCATAAAACAAGTAAAGCGAAAGTCTTACGTACAAGTTGAACAGCGGCGAAAGTAAATACGATATCTCTAGTAACAAAAAAGTGAAACTTCAAAGTTCGCCATTTCCTATCAGCAGCACCATACACTCTCAAATGATATGGAGCCTTACACGTAGTACAATGAGCAAATGCAAAACCCTCCTGCATATAAACATATTCACATTCAAAACAATGCCCACACGATACAATTAATTAACAAATTGTGTGACTTACCCGTATTGCCCTCCAATGATCTAAACATTCCCTGTGAACATATTTTCCTGTTCCTTTGCATTTACATGGCACAATAAAATCCCTCCCTAAATTTTCATTAAATCAGTAAAACCCTAAATAAATTGACTAGAATAAAAAGAGAGAATAAAAAAAAAGTGTTACCATCAGAGTTAAACAGATTCTGCATTGAATTTGTTCACCAGCGTGATAATGATCAGAAAATGGAAACATACGTGATAATGATACATTAAAGAGCAAGTTATTTTTATATCCAAAAAAAAAAGTACATTAAAGAGCTAAGTGTTCCTTCAAATATTAAATTAAAGCATAAAAAAAATTGGGCTATTCAAGACCCTTTTCAAACCAATGGCGAGTCCTGCCAGATCCTCCATCAATACCATCTTGCTTTAAAGACCCAGCACTTGCTTTCATGGTCCCTCCACTCCCAACCTCGTCTGTTGCTTACTCGCCTTTAATCACCTTTGTCCAAAAGTGATCCAAATCAAATGGATCAGGTTCTTTCTCAAACTCAATCGGGTTTTCTCTTGGACCTGCCGTCTCATTAGCACCAGCAAATCCCTTGTCAGGCCTAAACCTGTCTGTCTTCAGAACCCTGTCCAGCTGCTCATCTTCACCTCCATACATATTAGTGTCAGTGTCTTTCTTTGGCTTGTAAATGCTATCGAAAAGTAGATTTTGCAGTACATAGCTTTTTACCATAGACATTGTACTGATCATCAGCGGCAAATCCAGAGTCCATTCCTTTCTCTTGGTTAAATAGCCTCTGGTCGTACATTACCTCTCCCCCACACCCTGCTCCAGTATTAGCCATCCGTAGCGCAACCTTCTCACTGATATCTCTATCCCTATCCCTTGTAATCTTGCTCTTCTTCCCCATTGCCACATCCTTGGCCTCCAACCTTCTCTCCCTTTTCCTCTCAGTTCGTCTCTCTCCACGAACCTTTTCACGCACTAAACGTTCTTCCCTTGTCTCGTTCTCCCTCTTACTTTCTATCATCGTTTGATTGTCTGGTGCACGTCCACTACCTTCAGACCGAGCTTTCTGTGCCAGTGCTCGCAATTCCTGTTCCCTCCTATCCTTCTCCTTCATCAATATTTCTTTTTGAAGTTTTGACCTCATTGCAACAGCTTCTCTTGCCTTTCGTTCTGCTACATTCAATGCTTGCAAAATTATCATTAATCTGAACTTCTTGCAAACCCCCAGACGCTTCTCCAAAGGGATATTATAACCTTTAGGATTCTTCCAATTCGATATACAAGGTGGGACTTTCCAACCCTGCTGATCTTTCACCGCCACAGGACGAGAAGGAGAGTGCATGACCGGAACTTGGATCCACAGGCATCTCTGTCATCCTAATTATACGCAGAATTATGATGTGATGGAGTATATTTAATATACGAGGAATTACATGACCGTGAAGGTACATTCAGCCGACTAACAAGAATTTTCTGCTCGTCATAAAACCGGCATGTTGGAGATAAGGTAAAACTGTTTTAAACACAATTACAGAAGCAGAAGGATCATATTTAGATGCATCATTAGTGTGGTCATCATTATTAGGTATTTCTGTTGATTTATTAAAAGTTTGGAAAATAAAGTGGAAAAAACGAGGCTGTGAGGGTTTAGCGAGACTTAAGGGCTTCTATTTCGACTTAAATTGAGGATGGAAGTGTTTAGGTTTGTTACCGCAGATCCTATTAGCCACTCTCAAGTCTCAACAACGTATGGATACAATTTTAGTGGGGTGGGTTGCAAATTTTAGTGGGGTGGGTTGCAAATGTATGTTTGATAAGAGGTGTGGCAAATGCAAATTTTGTCACCATTTGTCACTATCAAATTTGCTATGTGACAATTATGTGAAATAACTTGTTAGCAAATTTAATTTGTCACTATTTTGATGATATTGTGGTAAATATTATTTGCCCTGATTTGCAACCATTTGCTGCTGTTTGATTGTCCAAATTTGTTGTGGCAAATATTTCATTTTTTTCATTTTTTGTGCTTTTAAAATATTTAAGATTTAAAAAGTATAGCTACTCTTATTTGTAAATTTATTTTATTTATATATGGTTCTATTGAAAGACCACGATGTTAATTTCTTAGCTACTACCAATGGTATGCAAGACACAAGTTCTTGTGTAGATGGATTTGATAAAACGTTTAAAGTCAAAGTCCCAGGTGAATCTCCTTTTGAAGCTTCCAAATCCAAAGTGATAGGTTCATGTAATGGATAGTTTCAACACTTTAAATCAAAGGTATATTTAAGATTCACTGCTTGTCTCCAACATTACAAAATTAATCGTCCCTAATTTCTAGTATTTTTCTAAACCGTAATTGAAAAGTTTCCAACATTCATGTACTCAGTAGTGAAAGATCTAAAAATCGGCCTTTGCTCTCGAGTGTGCAGTTTGTTTAAATGAATTCGAAGATGATGAAACGCTTAGATTGTTACCGAAATGTGATCATGTCTTTCATCCAAAATGTATTGATGCTTGGTTAGGTTCACATACTACTTGTCCAGTTTGTCGTTACTGAATTTCAAACGCATTTCGGCAAGGTGGAATAGGTTTGATAAAAGTGAAATTCCCAGTTTCGATTTCACAGAGTGATCTCGATGAATAATATGTTATCAATATGCATCACAACAAATTATCAAACAGATGTTCAATATACAACTGAGAGAGTAGACAACAAACTTGTATTATTGTATTGACCGTGTACATTTCCAAAGAAGTTGATTAAAGAAAAGAGCTTACGGCTTTGCCATTGACACTATCCCCGCAAAAGCCAACAGAACCACCTAAAACTCGGAGCATGGCAAAGAGTACACCAACAGCACAGTCCTGAGACACCATAGAGGAATAAGAAATATAAACACGCATAGTATGTTCTGCTGGCTTTATCCCTCACATGAGGAGGAAATGAATTCACTCTGCGTTGAGATGATGTCGAGCTGACCAGCTATCATATTAACTTTGACCAAAGTACGACCGCGCCCATGCCGAAAGACCTCGAGGCCTTTCAAAGACGACCAGCTCAGTTGGTCTTGACCCGAAATTCCGTGCCCAAGTCTATTTTCGTGGGCTTTACTACAGTAACCGCGAAATTTGTTTTTTCCTATAAAAACAAAATCAAGGTTTTGAAAAACCAGGACTAATGCAAGCAAGCAACCAGAGAGAGAAAACCCAATCTTGAAAGCAATCAAGATTGAGAGATAACCTTTACAGAGAGATAACCATGTAAAGAGATAAGAGTGATCTAGTAAGGTGAGAGACTGAAAGGAGAGATTGTAATCTTCCTTCCCACTTTATAAAGAACTAGCTTTTGTGGAAGTAGGCACCATTGGCCGAACCACGGTATATCTTTGTGTTGTGGTATGAGTTTAATTACGCTTTACATTATTATCCTCACAATAGTTGTTTTAGTTGGGCATGTTAAGTATAAGTTGTAGTTGATATTTAGAATTTGTGCGGAATCGAATTGTGTTCATACAAGTTATCTATGTAGTGGGGAATCGATTGGTATTGGTATAAACCCCAAAAGTGGTATCGGGGAATTGGTTAGATTAAATTTAGGGTGTTATCCAAATCTTGGTTGGAAGGTATTTGATAAAACTCCCGGAGAGAAGATTTGAGCTTAAATAACTTGTAGAGATGGACAAGTCGGAAAACTTCGCATGACGAGTTTGAATAAGAAGAACTACACCATCCGGAAAGCGAGATGGAAGACTTTGCTATATTCGCAAGGACTTGGCACTTCCCATTGAGAATAAGGGAATAAAACCGTAGAAAAAGACTAATGAGGTCGAAGAAAAAAAGCTTGACAAAAGCGATTGGATACATTCAACATGGATTGACGACGAAGCCTTTCACCATATGTCCCAAGAGACTACAACCTTCCGGCTTTATGGAAGAAACTTCGAAGACCTTTATGAGAGGAAGTCGGTGAAAACAAAGTGTTGGTCGTTAAGAAGTTTGCCGACACGAAGTACCAAGAAGGTTCTTCAATGTCTAAGCATCTTAACGAATTACAGAATACCATCAATCAGATGCATTTGAAGAAGATCAATTTGGGAGACGAAGTTGAGGCTTTGTTTCTATTAGGCTCTCTACCCTCGAAAGTTGGGGAGACATTAGCGCCTCTACACGGAGCAGCCAAGGATGGAATTGTTACCATAGAGATGGCTACCACGTCTTTCTTGAATGAGGAGACTAGAAGGAGTTCAAAAGGAAGCTCCTCACACTCAGAGATCCTTGTCACAGAGAAACGGGGGAGAGATAGATACAGAAAACCATCTCGTTCTAGAGGTGGTGACAGAACTAAATCTAGGGGTAAAGCTAGAACTCCTAAGGCAGAGAGGCAATGTTACTATTGTGCCACCAAGGGCCACTTCATATATGAGTGCAGAACACTGAAGAGGGATGATAAGAATAACTGTGTACATGAAGACATGGTGCAGAGGAACGGAAACACAGGCAGAGATACTACTGCACTAGTCGATGATCTAATGGGAATTGTATCAGATTGTGGTGTGTGCTGTCTTAGTACCTCATGTCAGGATACAGAGTGGGTGATAGATACAGGAGCATCCTATCACGTCACACCGCATAGGGGATTCTTCACTACCTACAACTGTGGTGAATATGGTGAAGTGAGGATGGGTAACGATGTAAATCTCAAAGATTATAGGCATTGGAGATGTTCATGTAGAAACCCGATGTAGGCTACACCTTGACACTCAAGGATGTAAGACATGTCCCCGACATACTGTTAAGCCTAATTTCAATTTGGGAAATTAGATGGCGATGGCTTTGTAAACTCGTTTGGTAGCGGGGGTATGAAAACTAAGCAGAGGTTCCATTGAAGCAGCTAGAGGAAAGAAAACTTGCTCTCTTTACAAAACCAAAGGTTAGTTTGTGTAAAGCGAAATGAATCTGTGAAAGAAAGAAACTTCCTCCGAATCCACGGCACAAGAGATGTCATATGGGCATAAAAGGGATGGAAGTTCTTGCTAAGCAAAAGGTCGTGCCGGATATTAAAGGTACACATTTAAATACATGTACTCATTTGTTTGGTAGGAAGCAACACACGGGTGTCTTTCCAAAGATTCCCTCTCCACACGAAAAAGGATAATCCTTGAACTAGTGCACAATCGATTTATGTGGTCCTATGAGAGTAAAGTCCCACCAGGGAGCTTTGTACTTCTTGACATTCATTGATGATACGTCAAGAAAGATATGGGCTTATAGTCACGAAGACCCGAGGATGAAGTACTTGGCGTGTTTGAGAAATTCCACAAAGATGGTGGAAAGAGAGATTGGGAAGTTGTTGAAGTGTATTCCCTTAGATAATAGGGGTGAGTACATTGGGCCATTTGAAGAGTATTGCCGTGAGTCATGGGGATTAAATCGTGAAGCGGGCCGTTCCCAAGATACCGCAAATGAGAATGGAATAGTAGAGAGAATGAACCGTACCATTGTAGAGAGGATAAGATGCATGATATCTCACTCTAAGCTACCTAGGACCTCTTGGATAGATAAAGCAATGCATTACATTAGACGCATGTGATCAACCTATCGCCATCAAAGCCTCTAAATAATGATTATCCGGAGAGTATGGTCAGCAGAGATGTTGATTATAGATACTTGAGGGTATTTGGGTCGCGGGGCATTTGTGCATATTTCGGCGATGAGAGATCCAAGTTTGATGACAAAGCCAAAGCATGCATTTTTCGGGTTATGGAGATGAAAAGTTTGGTTATAAACTCTATGATCCGATTAACAAGAAGGTAATCCGAAGTCGAGATGTTGTGTTCTTGGAAGACCAAACCATAGCAGACTTTGAGGAGGGTGAGAAGCTACAGGCTTTCACCAATGATCTTGTTGATTCAGAACCAGAAGTTCCTACTATAGAACGTATAGAAGGCATTGAGAATGCAGAGAACCATGAGTTTGAAACTCATGATGAGAATCCTATTGCTCATGATGGGATAGAACCTATTGGTATAGAAGATCTGCGATGAGATGCATGAACCACCACCGAGCAAGCAAAAGTGCATCCTCCTAAGGCACCGTGCCATGGGGCAAGGAGGAGGTCGATTGAAGAGACTAGCTTCACCTGTATCCACCACATCGTCGTTTTACTATCAGATGGTGGAGAACCTATGTACTATCAAGAGGCACTTGAAGGTACAGACAAAGAAAAGTGGTTGAAGGCCATGAATGACAAGATGGATTCTTTGCATAAGAATCACACTTATGAGTTAGTTGAGAAACCGCAAGGACGAAAAAATTTCAAGAATAAGTGGATATACAAAGTCAAGCATGAGGAGAACAATCCTCACCCAAGGCACAAAGCTCACCTTGTTGTGAAGGGATTTGGTAAAAGGAAAGGGATTGACTTTAATGAGATTTTCTCTCCTGTTGTGAAGATGACTTCTATCCGGGTGGTATTGGGTATGACCGTAAGTATGAACCTAGAGGTTGAAAGCGACTAGATGTTAAAGGCAGGTTTTTTCTTCATGGAGACCTTGAAGAAGATATCTACATGGACCAGCTAGAGGGGTTTGAGGTCAAAGGCAAGGAGCACTTAGTATGCAAGCTGATAAAGAGCTTGTATGGGTTGAAGCAAGCACCGAGACAGTGGTACATAAAGTTTGATTCCTTTATAGCGAAGCAAGGATACAAGAAGTCTGCTACCGATCATTGTGTGTTTGTTCAGAGATTTCTAGATGGGGATTTCATAGTGTTATTGCTGTATGTGGATGATATGTTGATAGTTGGCCCAAACATCAACAAGATATCCAAGCTGAAGAAAAACTTGAGTAAGTCCTTTGAGATGAAGGATTTGTGTAACACCCGTATTTTTAAATACGTATTTTTCTATTTATTTATTAATTAATTTAATTATTTATTTTCAAAATTCGTCGGATTGGACTCGGGATACGTGGGCCCGGTTTTGGGCCCGAATGGTGTTAGGCTTGGGTTTAGGACCCAATATATAAACATTTTTTCTAGAAAATAGGGTTGAGAGAATAATAGAATAATGAAAATGGAGGCGCAGATGAAAATTTGGATTTACGGAGGGTGGAGCCGACGGCTCGGACTTCGGAGAAATTAAGTAGGAGCTGTTCCTTCAATTGAAAGTAGAACTTATCTCTCACCAATCGCTAAAATTATGATTTTTTGTCGGTTTAGTATTTACTTAATTCTTGTCGAGTGTTTCCGACCCAGTTTTATAATTTATTTTGGTTAAATTGTTATAATCTTGTGATCTTGTTGAGGCGATTTATCTTTGTCAATGGCCCTTGAAAGCCCTCTCCATGAAAACAAAAACAAATGGTCCCGTGATATGTGTTGGAAGTGTTGGTATCTCATTCTTTTTCCGGTTATACTCTTTTGTTGTTGTGTGGATAGCTTTGAGCAGCGTCCATGGAGGTCGAGTTGGTTCTTTTCGGTGGTGGTGGTGATGTGGAATCGAGATGGGTAGTATAGTATAGTGTGGGTTTTGGTTAGGGATCAAAACCAACCGCTTTGAAAAGGGTGCTAATGGTGCGGTCGAAGCTCCGAATAAAGCGTTAATGGTTTTGAAAATCGCCAGCTTTATATTAAAATTGATTGTTTGGGTTTTGGTTGGGTGTTTGGATGATGGGTTGTTGGTAATGGGGTTAGGAGGTTTGATTGAGGTTGGAAGGAGGCGTTAATGGCGTGTTCAACCGGTTGAGCTGTGGAGGAAGAATTCGATCCAATTTATGGGATAGTTGTTTTGGTTATATGGAAATTGATTATTGAATGTTGGAATTTGGGATGGAGTCTTTGCTAATAGGTGCTATTAAAGCTTAGGAAAGCTTGGAGAGGCCATTAATGGCGGGAAAAATTGTAGATCTAGTTTGGGGGAAAGATTGGATTTAAGAGTTGGGATTTTTGGCTTTGTTAATGTTGTGGGGTTTTTCCACAGCATTTTCGCATGTATGTTGGAGGGTGGCGATTAAATTAGTGGAATTGTGGCAGTTGATTCGGGGTCTTTGTGGTGGAGGGATGATGAGCAGTGGATTTCGATTTGGGCTTGGGCCCAGGTTGGTTTATTTGGGCCCGGGGTTATGTTTTTGTTGGGCGAAACCAAGTTAAGTTATTTGGGCCAAAACCCGGTTTGTTTGTTTGGGCGAAAATTTGATGGTAGTTGGGCGAAATTTGGTTTAATTTTCGGACCACATCGGTTTTGTGTTGGACCAATTCTTTTTAGCCTTTTGTTTTGTGGACCGGTTTATATTAACGTTTTTGGGCGAATCCACTTAACCGCTTTGGGCGATTCGGATAAGTTTTGGGCCCGTTCTAATATTGTCGAGGCCACCCATGGGACTTAAAATAGATCAATTAGGGTCGTAGAATAAATAAGTGGACTTTTAGACTTTCGGATTCTAAGGTTTGGGCTTAGCCGGGTTAGGTCCGAACCATGACCTTGGTCCGCGAGCCCATGAAGCCATGCACTTTGCCTTTAGCCATGAACCATGGCTATGACCGAACATCGAGAACGGAAGCAGCGGTTTGACTTTGACGATAATGATTTGATTTTGACCCGGGACATGTTGACTTTGACCAGGACAGTTTGACTTTGACCAAGACATGTTGACTTTGACTTTGACCATGACATGTTGAGTTTGACCTTGACCATGATGTGTTGAGTTTGACCTTGACCAGGATGTGTTGACCTTTGACCGTTGACCGTTGACTTTGACTGGGAATGTTGACTTTTCCAGTTTTTCACATATTTGATTATATGGATAAATATAGTAATAAAATATTGTTGAGATTGTATAACTTGGTTTGTCATTATCTAAGAAAGATTTGACATTGATGTTGTGTATTTTGACACGTGACGATATTGAGATGTTATGAGACATTATATTCCTAATACGTTATAATAAAGATGTATGTGATACGTGGAAGCATTGTGACATGAGATAATATGCTGGGATATTTATATTAATGCAATATCTTGGAGAAATGTATATACACTCCATTAATTTATATATGAGATGCTAATATAGTATTGGTGAATATTTGCCGGGGAGTGTGGCGTTGTCTGATAATATATATTGTACGTGAAAGAATGAAAGTGACTATGAGATATAATTGAGATATTTCTAGATATTATGGCTTAGTGCAATAAGGTAATTGACACCCACGTGATATAGTAGAAATGTTTATGAGTCATTAATGTATGACACCTGAATAAATTACATAACGAAAATCCTAGAACGACTACCCACAACTCATGTGATTGGCCCTTACGGCGTTTCAGTTAATCCGAATGGCCTTCGGGCGGCCTTCCCGGCGTTTGATTAAAATTTGAATGGCGCCCTCGGGCGAGCCGAATAATTAACTTGATTATTCCGTTCGCAAAAATAGAGCGATGATCGCAATATTTTATGCCGAATAGTGGCGATTTACATAGATTTGGCTTCCGTGTGAGGATTTACGGTGTCGCGGCATCCCGCCAGGTGGTTCACGCCGCGAGTGGCTCATTATGTGTAAAGGAGGCATGTGGATGTACATGTTAAGTTGGGTTCGCGATTGTGGTAGCCCGGAAACTAGGTAAGACATAGATACTGACGTGATTTTAGGGACACACAAAAAAAGCCCGAAATAATCTAATTATGGTAATATGTTAGTTAATGATGTATCTTTAGATAGATGATTGTATATGCTTGGCTGGTTATAGTTTAGTTAGAACCTAAGGCGCCTCGATGGAGGAACTACATGCCTTATTTATTATGTGTATAGTTTGTTGTGTGGTTAGTGGGAAGTTAAGGCGCCTCAGTGGAGGAACTACCTGCCTTAAACTATTATTCTTAAGGATGTTGTTTTAGTCGTTGAAAGTTAAGGCGCCTCGGTGGAGGAACTAACTGCCTTAGGGATTGGGTATATATATGTATAAGTATATGATGTATTTTTAGAGCTACTCACACCAGCATTTTATAATGCTGACCCGATTTGCATGTTTGCTTATCGGGTGTGTTCATTAAATGAACATAGTTGATAAGTCTTGACAGGTTTAGTGATGAAGAAGATTGGTTGCTGCTTGTGGTTTGCGTTAGCATTGCATCTCAGGTTGTGTTTTGTTTTCCCTTGAGGTGATATAGATTTTCAGTTGAGATAATATTATTTGCATTTTCATTTGTAAATTGTTTTATAATGAAGAGGACTTTGTTTAAGTTAAAATTTTTATTGGTTTTAATTATCAGCATATTTTAAACTGTTTATGGGCTTTTGGAAGTGGAAGTCGTCACACCCTCGGAGATCGAAGAGTCGGGGAACAAATAATGTTTTTTCGAATTACTGTCCGAAATTAGGGGTGTGACAATTTAAGGTCAAAACAAAGCGGATACTTGGGATCACGGATCACTTGTGAAAAAGAGTGGGAAGTTGTGGCTTTCTCAGAAAGCTACATTGAGAACGTGTTGAAGAGATTCAGTTGTCCGCTTGGTGGCGAGTTTCGCATGACCAAAGAGATGTGTCCAAAGGGTGAGCATGAGCAAAGTTAGATGGAAAAGATTCCTTATGCATCCATAGTGGAAACGATGCCTTGATAGGTGTGTACAAGGCTTGGATATTGCTTTTGCCATGGGCATTGTAAGCCGCTTTTTGTCAAATCCGGGGAAAGAGCATTGGGAAGGTGTTAAGTGGATATTCAGATATCTCAAGGGCACTTCTAAATCATGTTTGTGCTTTGGTGGAAGTAAGCCCTTACTTGAAGGCTAAATGCAAACATGGCGGTGATGTTGACTCGATAAAGTCCACCTCGGTTATCCGTTTACTTTTAGGGGGAGCGGTTTCTTGGCAATCAAAGTTGCAAAAGTGTGTTGCCCTCTCCACTGCCAGAAGCCGAGTATATTGCGACCAGAATGTTGCAAAGAGTTGCTATGGATGAAGAGGTTTAACTTAACTAGGGCTAAAAGCGAGAAGCGGTTTGTAGTTACATGTGATGATCGAGGCGCCATCCATTTGAGCAAGAATCCGAGTTTCCATTCTAGATCCAAGCACATTACACGTGTGTTATCATTGGATTAGAGAAGTACTTTCGAAACAATCATTTGTGTATCGAGAAGATCCATACCGACAAGAAACGGGTCGGATATGATGACCAAAGTCTTACCGAAAGGTAAGTTTGATATTGTTGTGATATTGCGGGGCAACACACTCCTCCTCCCGCTGATTTGGAAATTGCATAGAATTATCCCCCTCACCGCTCGTTCAGGGGAGATTGTAACTTTATCACTCACATGAAAAGGAAAGGAATTCACTCTGCGTTGAGATGTCAAAGCGACCAGCGGATTCATTAACTGACCAAGATCGCGACCAGCGCGCCGCCGTAGAAGACCTCCAGGCCTTTTAGCGACCTGCGCTTCAGATTAGTCTTGATCCGAGTGCGACCGCAAAGTCTATTTTCGTGGGCTTTTCTTCAAGATAACGCAAAAATTTGTTTTTTCTATAAAACAAAACCAAGGTTTTGAAAAACGGGACTAATGCAAGCAAACAACCAGAAAGAGAAAACCCAATCTTGAAAGCAATCAAGATTGAGATATAACATTTACAGAGAGACAACCCTGTAAAGAGATAAGAGTGATCTAGTAAGGTGAGAGACTGAAAAGGAGAGATTGTAATCTTCCTTCCCACTTTATGAAGAACTAGTTCTTGTGGAAGTAGGCACCATTGGCTGAACCACGGTATATCTTTGTGTTGTGGTATTCGTTTAATTCTGCTTTACATTATTATCTATTATTAATAGTTGTTTAGCGAGTTGGGCATGTTAGTATAGGTTGTAATTGATATTTAGAATTTGTCTGGAGTTGAATTGTGTTCATACAAATTATCTCTGTAGTGGGGGAATCGATTGGTATTGGTATAAACCCCAACATGTTCTGCTGATATCAACACGCATAGTATCCATGACGACATACTACTGAGCAACTAGTAAAATCAGTTTCTGAAACCAAAATGCAAATAATACCTAAAAGGAACGTCTTCATTAACCACAAAAGTTCATACTAAAAGAAATGATTCAAAGAGAGAGTTGACCGGCGGGGCTACAAGTCTTAACTCAAAATGGTGATATGCGGCATGGTGGGTAATGTAGGTTTTAGGGAGTTTATAAATGTCTATGTAGCAAGTTTTAACGGTTTAAGGGACAAAAATAAAAGGCGTGGTTCCCCTGCCGAGGAAGTCCTCGCCTCAAAGAAAAGTTTCAACACTTTCGGCCAATGACTTTGTTTAAAGCTCTCTCACAAGTCATTCTAACAAGAAGTGTTTGACATTGTTCGGAATTGCATTAGAATCGCTTCACTCTACATATTCTACATTTCGAATAAATTTGATCATACAAATATTGGAGTAAGACCTACACCGAAACCAAAAATAAATAAAAAGAACACAACGTCGAATAGTTCTTTTGAAATTTCTCTGAACAAACAAACTCACCGAAATTTATCGTAAGAAAATAATCAATGATGGCCTTGAAGTTGCTTATTGAAAATACTTTTCACTGTAAGGATCATTTAATTCTAAGGTAATAGTCCACCAAGTAGTAGATACATATGTACTCATCTTCCACCCGCACAACTTCCAATTGCATTTTGGTCATGAAGGCGAGATCTTCTCCCCAGTCAAATCTCATCTGCAATCTCTTGTACTCCCTGTCTCCGATTAATCTCAACCTGCTGCCACTCTTCCCACCTCTCCCGAGAGTCCCTCTCCTTCCGAAGATCTGTACCACATCCGACATTGTTGGGCCCGGTCTTGGTGACGGTTGGGTACAAAGTAGAACAACTTTGAATCATCATCTCCACCTCTTGGCTGTTGTAATTCCTAGTTAGGTTGCGGTCAACAATGGCCCCTAGTCTTTTCTCCCTTTCCAGCTTCTTCACCTATAAGGACAAAAGAAAGCAAAAGGAGAAGAAATACACATTAACAAGTTGAAATAAGAGAACACCTACTTAAAAGACCAGTAATAGGAATTTCATGTACATCAATAAAGGAACTATACATCAACAGTGCATCCACAAAACTTGAATCAAATCCTAATCCCAAAGAAACAGGAGCTCTCCTGTGGTATACCTTCTAGGGGTGGGAATTTGGCCCTAACGACCCTAACCCGGCCCTGACCGACCCGACCCTAAGCCCTATAAAGCCCTTATAACTAAAGCCCTCACAGAGTTTAGGGCAGGGCCGGCCCAGCCCTAATGCCTTCTAGGGCAGGTCTAGGGCTAAAGTTCTAAAACATAGGCCCGACCCTAATTCAGCCCTCATTAGCCCGGCCCTAACCAAGCCCTAACCGGCCCTGTTTCACACTTTCACTATAAATACACATACCATAATTGTCCTACTATTTGTTAAATATTGTCAATTAAAATAACATTATCCTTTGTAATTTATCACTTACACCCAAGGGTACTTCCAATAACTTGTCTTATATAACAAAAACTTGTCAACTTAGCAACCATGAAGAACAATGAGCACTAGCCTAATAAAAAATAAGACTTTATTCCTTTGATCATCAAGTCAAAGTTCATAACTTATTATTCTCAATTTCTTTTCCCACTTACTTCTTAGAAATTATATTTTTATTCACATCCAAGCCAAGTCTAGAACTAAAGGTTTCCTTCCACACCATTAAAGCGAAATACAGAGCAGACATTTGTAACATAAAAACCAAAAAACAACCTTTGTCAGAAAAATGACATTTGTAATCTCAAACCTTTCTCCATCACTTGTTCAAAAGCCAATATTTTCATTTCCACATACAAAGCTTGAATCACTTTTAAATTAGAAGAAAGGTAATATTATATTTGTTTGAATCTATTATGGAAACAATTTATGATATTGAAAACAGTTTAACAACTTCCCTAGCCCTTAACCAAAGCTATTCTGTTTCTTCTTTATATCTATTACTTCTTCATTTAAAATGATAATATAATTATTTGTCAATGTATTTTAATGTTAAATGTAATTTTAGTGAGGTTTGAGTACAAGGATGAACAAATTCCGAACTCTGGATGTACTTCAGTTCATTAGATTGTGGATGTGCATTTTAAATTGTTGGACTTATCCAGGATTATTACTAGATTGGTGGGACTTTGAGTTTGTAGATCATTGTACATTTTTGTAATATAAATGAGTTTTAAAACTGATGTAGTAAAAAGAAAAATATATATAGGCCCGGCCCTAAATCCCTGCCCTAAAGCCTTTAAAGAGGGCTTAGGGTAGGGTCGAGAGAACTGAGATTTAGATTTGTGACCCGGCCGGCCGACCAATTATCTTGACTTTAGGGTTCGGGCCGATGACAACAATATTTAAAGGGCTTTAAATATTTAGGGCCAGGCTAGCCCGACCCGGCCCATTGCCCACCCCTAATACCTTCACATTTTAGACATTCTCTCTCTATTGGAATCCATTTACGTATTTTCTTTTACTATTTTCTAATTTTACCATCTTAGTGCATATATATTTGCAAGTAAAAAAAATAACTCATTGACACGAGAACCGTGTTGATACAATTCATGGTGGCATTTATATCCTATGGTTTAGAACAGTAACAATTTCCTTTTGGGTGTGTTTGGCAACTAGGATTTTAGGGTGGAATTCATAATATATTTCTGAAAATTAAGAGTCAACCTGTTTGGCAACTTTTTATGCACTGGAATAGAAATCTCAAATCCCCAAAATCAAGAAATTGTAAGTTTCTATATAGAGACTCTTGAGATTTCCATATATTCAGAATTTTAACTACTTGAAATTGTAAGTTTTGGAATTATATTTTCAATTCCAATTCCAAAGGAAAACTTCCAAACACACCCTTCGAGTAATCTGCAAGATTATATTCAGTAACTCCAAGCTAACAACTATAAGTAAGGTACCAAGACCAAAAGGCAAATATCTGTGGCTCACGTATAAAAATTCTAGCCATTCATAGTATTTAACTTCGGAATTTAAATGGTCTTACATGATCAAGCAATAACACATCATCTTCCTCTCTCCAACCGAGAAAGTCTATAGCGTTGTCGGTTACAATTTCCAAAAGCATTACACCATAACCAAAAACATCACGTCTCTCGGATGACTTTCGATGAAACCAGATACTCAGGGGTCTTGATATGGCCCATAGTTCCACGAACTTTGAGTTGTCACATTAGTTCTTCTAACATCCACTAATTTTTGCCAAGCCAAAGTCCCCAAGAACTGGTTCAAAATCTTCATCTAGCGAGAACATTAGCAGCCTTAACATCACATTAGGACTTTCATAATCGGTCGATCGTTTTTACTGACAATTTTATATTATCTGCAAGCACTCCTTTATATACCTCCACGGCCAAGAACATTTTTTGTCGCTGAAGCTATCGGTAGCCAGGTTGTAATTCTCTCCATGCAAATCTTTTTAGTTGGCCAAATGCTATTCTTGATTCGGCGTCACGAGAAAACCCATAAGTAAATTAACTTTTGGGAAATCTTGCCATTATTAGTATGTTTTCGATCTTTTTAAGAACTTTACGGTACATGCAAGTAAAAACTTCCTAGACAATCCAAGTCCATGAAAATGAAGTGTTACACATCAAATAATGAATACATTCTTTGCTTGATCTCCGCGAAGTGGACTCGAAAAAGGAATCCATATAACTTGCTTGAACTATCACATTTTCAAAAAGTCCTACTCCTTTATTAATGATCATTGCTATTAAGTAATAACAATAATAATGTTGATTGTTATTATTACATAAGATTAATCTTGTTACTGTTCTTATTATTATTATTATGCAATCCATAACAACACCAGTTGCCAAAATATCATTGTAGGGGGCGATATCTTATCATACACTTACAGCGTGCAGCGTAAAGCGAACTTCGAACATCGACCCTCAGGACCGAACTGTGGCGACTCCTCAAGAACACCCGGTACAGCGAACTTCGGTGGCGCGACCTCCAAGAGCGACCTACGAGAAAGGAGGACAAATTAAGATATTTGGTCACGAGCACATGGCGAGCATACCGGTAATGATCACCATCGGGGTAATCATTACCCGTCCACAGGAAATAGGGGTAACCTTGCCAACACCGGAAAAATTTTGGAAATTTGTTTGAAAGCGGGATGTTTGCTCCATTTCTTTGATCCACTGAAATTCACTCTAGATGATGGGAGAGTTTGTTATATACCCGATGGAGGGCTTTATTCCAAATTTGGTGATGAAATTCTCGACAATGGAAGCTTTAATGGCGACCATTTTGGGGTCACCATCGGGGGTGTATGCGAAGTCTGCGGTGTTGCTCTCGGGATCCACGGGCATTCCAGCTGGTGCGACCCGCGTCTTGACTTCGGCGGCCGGTCCGTGTACCACGGACTTCACGACCTAATGCCGACCGACATTGTCGAGGGAGAGTACAACATCGGCGGGAAATCGCGGCGTATCGGTATTTCGTGCGGCGGAACCGACTGCCTTGATGACTCAATGGCTGGGATTTGGGCGTCATTGGCACCTCGAAGCCTTCGGACACCAACAAGACCTTCCTCCACCTTCTCACCGGATCCTCGGGGAAAGAGGTAGGGTAACCATCGTTACCTTTCTTTTTGATATTATCACACATGCCACTCTTGGGTTGGCCCCACTTGCGGATTCTAATAGCTTATAAGTCATGATTAATCACGGGTTTTAAATGCCCGGCTACTCCTATAACCTACAATATGAGAATATGCTTGTCTTCAAGAAATGCATCTGGGACCATTGGGAACCCACGGCACCTAGGGCTGCCAAGCCGCTTAGCGTAGGATCCTCTCACCCGCCCCATACTTTGATGGGGGCGCCATAAGTAAGATCACCCAACCCATAGAGGCCATATGTGCTGTCAGCGGTGGTGCGAGAGACATGTACACTTTCGCCGGGAATTATCGATGAGACATACCTTGGGCGAGTTAAGGACAGATATGACCACTTTCGCCCGCGAGTCGATGCCGCATGACGGCATGGGCTTAATTCCAGCAGAAAATGAGAGCACTCCATGGTGCATTTCGGGACAATATGCTTTTCGCCGAACCCGGTTAGTTGAATGTTCATGGCGAGCCGGCATCGATTTCAAGCTCGGTGATGGACACTCTTGGTGATATCGGGGCAGTTAGCCTCCACGGGGGTCTTTGCGTCGCGGCGTCAGCGGGACTCTGGTTCTTCCGCACCCCCAGGATTACGCTATATAGCACGAGGAGGATCATCGGTAGCTAGATTTATTTTTTTCGGTCTTGTATAATATTTATATCAGGATATTTTATTTCGTGTTTGCATTTTTTCTAGCTTAATTGTAGATGGTTCCTAAATATGTTTATCTTGATATATTAGCTATATTATAGTAGGAACATATATTGGTAATAATAAATTATATACATATATATAAATATATTTCACATGTCATACTTAAACAACAAATTTTAACGTAACTAACACGTTTAGAAACCGATAATGAAAGCGAATCAAAAAGCGGTGGAAAAGCGGTCATGAACCACATCTAAAAAGCGGTCAATAACCACATCTAAATACGGTCGAGAAAAGCGGTCATGACCACATCTAAGAAAACGGAGAAAGCGGAAACGGCAATTTTCTTTCTATAAATAAATTCAACTCTTCCTCCATATTCACTCATTTCATATTCTTCCCTCTACACTTCTTATTATAAAAACCGTTTTGGATCCTCCAAGCTCAAGATTCATGGATGCACTAGAAAAGTTTGAGCGGCGGCCGGATTGAATATGCTACTCAAGTTTTTTCATGCTTTCGGTTGTTTTATTATAGTCATGTTGTTCATATGGCATATAGTTCTATCTAACATTTAGGTTTGTATTTAAGTCATCATTATCATTATGTTGTGTTTCCATACCATTTATGCGTTCTTACATCTTTTGTAATCGTATATCTACAGTTTCCTTGTCCTTCTACTTTTTTTTTCTAGTCAAAAAGGGGCACTCCTTGTCACATGCCCCATTCTTCTCATCCACACTACATCCACTTACAAGATATCTTAGAAGATACCGTGGTCTAACTACCTGTGACACCTCGAAAGCGTATCTTTTACATTTTCGGATGGGTGCCTATTTATACCAAGGATAGACACCTCAAAATTTAACTTTCCTTTTTCCAAAATAATTGTTCACCCTCCATCTTTTTAATGGCCCTCACTCGAAGTTTAGTGCACGAGCAAAATTTTATGGAAAATTTCCAAAATGGTCTTTTTCATCCTTTTTTTTGACCTTTGAAATATTACGTCGAGGATGGTACCCTCTTTTACACCATAAGCAAACATTTTATTCGAGAATTGGTCTTGTTATTTTATAAAGCGGTTATTTCCAAAATGGACAATTCTTTGTCCGTGCTAACGGATCGCGAGCATGAATTGACTATGGAAATCATCTCCGAGGTACTTCAAATTCCTATTACAAACCAAGGAATTACACCTTTGAGATTCACCTTTTGATAATATCCGGCATCGATGTTTGCAACTATCCTTCCGCGGCCCGAATACAACCGGAAAAACCGTATTGTTTATCGGCCCGATCTTTGCAAAGAACCAATTATCGTGATCAATGGGTAGCTCATAATGTCATCGACGCGTCCAAGACTTCGAAATAACCAAACCACTCCTCCATTTACTCTGCGGGTGTTGCGGACTAACTGCAATGATTTTTGCATTATTAAATTTCTGCGGAATGCGATCGCGCGTGCGAGGAAAAAGTCGGCTCCTTTACCAACCATTGTGACACTTATCATGATACATTGGGGTTTTCTAGTACTTCTCCTCATACACCTCTTGAGCGGCTAACATTCTTACCATTCACTTTCGGTATGTAGGAGCGGATTACGGAACCCGGCGTTGCAAAGAACCATGTCGATGCGGGGGATAAGCGAAGATTGTTCTACCGACAACATCTTTCTTGAAAATGCATTATGCAGCGTATTTAATCCAATGGAAGGGAAGGGCCCGGCAATTCAACAAGGATGATGACATTATTCAAGCGTCAAAACATGATTATCACAAGCCTTCTTGAATTTGGGACTGCGGACAATAAGCGAAGAGGAACAAGCACAATTCTTGCCCTGACCCCAACCGGTTCTTGGCAAATCACACTCTTATAATGGAGAACCACGCCAAGATTTACGGACGGAAAACAAAATGTTGCCTTGAGTACATTTGCCGGATTGACAAACATAGAAATCTTATAAGCGGATCCCTCCCACAAAAGATCCTCGCCCGTTACTTGGGCCAATGAATCCATTTAAATTCTGCAATTTTATATTATTTATCATTTTCTTTTTAGTTTTTAATTTTCGAATGGTAATTTGTTTTTACTTAATTATTCTCATCATACTCTAATATTTGTTTATCCTTGTCTAAACAGTCACAATTTTTTTTCATACAATGGAAGCTCAAAGATGATTCGAGAACAATCTTTCCATTCATTCTTTGAATTCTCGGCATATGGACATCTTTCAGAGAGACTACATAACTTCAAGTTGATTGGAACTCGCTCATTCTACACCGAGGCGGACATACTTCCTAGGTTTGGCAACTTATTTTTATGATAACATGGAAGATCTACCGGTATCCGGGGTTTCCCTTTGAATGGTTTTACACTCACGTATTGGTAACACGACCGCGCTTTTATGAGCCAACGGTGGATATGGCTCTAGACCTTCCTCCTCTTGACCCGGATCTCCCCATTCAATACATGATAGAGAATAACCTTAATGACTATTCTAGGGAAGATTTTTCTTTGCCGGTATGGCGATGGCCTTGCCCGTCAAAGAAACGTCTTCGAAGGCGGGCCGATGGTGAATTCACTATTCCACTAGCGATTATGACCATGAATGTTGGAGCTGCCATGTTATTTATTCTTCTGAACATCATAGGGGATTGGCATTTTTCCACTGCATCAAAGTCAACATGTAAGACATTCCATGCATTGGCCCAGCAACATACCACCTTCAACATTACAGAACTAGTAATTGAGAACCTTAAGAAGGCTCGGTCTTTTCGGCAACACTATATCACCTTGCCGATTCTCTGACGGGATAGTGAGGGCGTACTTCCACTGAAGTTTGCAGCCACCTTCGGAATTTGGGTAAAGGTCGACTCTATGTGTCCAACAAACAAAATAATTCGTTCTTTGCGATTCCGGACATGGACCATACGCAAGGTATCTTAAGAAGGTTCGTTCTTTCCCCGATGATGATAAAATGATAGCTCATCTAGACAATGCAAAGAAGAGGAAGTGGAGTGAAGTCTGGAAAGCTATGATAGATTGGCGGGATGTGAAGGAATGGCATTTTCTGAGGGGCGAGGCAAGGAGAGACTATCCCCAGTTCAAGGATGGGGCAATGTGAGTTGATGCATGTACATATTTGTTTTATGTTTTGATGTGAAATAAATAAATAACCTAACGATGTGCTTCTACTTTTATGATGTATAATATATAGTGTGTTACAATAAATTTACGTGGAAGATGTCGACTTTATTTTTGCTCAAAGCCTCTAAGGTATACTCTTTCTTCCTCTTAACACTTTGAGGACCACGGTGTCCATTTGTTTGGGGGTGGTGAGAACCTTTTGCAAAAATTAGGCATGCATAGTTGTATATAGTTTATTTAATGTCTAAATAAGCGTATTTAGTGACAAATTCGTTTCTCTTTTTATGATGAAAATATTTAGAAATCTCACCCTAGCATCGAATTAGGACTTGTTCTTAGAAACTTAATTTAATCATTATGCAATAGTTTTAACATCTTTTCATGAGCATTTATGCGACTATCATTAAATGTACCGCAGTGATAAGTTTCGGGACCTACGGTTAGACAACTTAGTTTCCATATCTGTAAGAATCTAACCAAAAGCCCAAAATGTGTGATATATGAGTAATGACACGGAGGAGTAGTTCTTCCGAATAGAAGTTCACACGTCTACTTACTTGATCACTACCAAATCCTAGGCGAGAATTTAGGCCTAACTTTGGATCGATATAGCCAAAAATTAGCACTGTAAAAAAAATTTTACCGCTAGTTAAATTTGAACCTTTCATTAATCCTTTCTACTTCAAAAAAAAAAATCACTACCCATCTAGTAACCACAAATAAATAAGGCTACCTAGATGATGAGTATGAGAAATAGGATGAAGTCTGCGAGAAAAATGAAGAAAAACCTTGTCACAAATCAAAATCGGTTACTGTTTTGGAAGAAAAGAAAAAGGAAATAGAAATTTGTTTCCAAAAATCAAAAGAAATATCAAGGTTAGAATTCCCCCAAAGATCAAAATAAAAAGGAATACAAAATCCAAGTATGGAAACCATGTTAGAAGGCGAGGGGAAAGAAAAAGGATTTCTCTAGTGTAAATATCGAAGACCTTATTCTCTCATACTTATCATTTTTTGAACTTTCCATTCCATTTTTTCTTCTACACTACCACCTAAGCCCCATAACACTTAATAAAGACCTCTAGCTCAATTAGGAATAGGATAGTGTGATAATAAGTAGTAGTTCGCGACTTCTCGACCTCGGCTCCTCATTTGTCATTGAGTATGTGAGGAAGCGTGTGCCCATTTGCACCTTTGGAGATAGCAAAGCTTGAGTGGAAAAATAAAGAGAAATTGTGTTTAGACACATACACCAATGAGAACCTACTTAAGGGGCTATCCAAAGGATCGAAGCGGCCACCTTTCGTACATTTCATTATTAGATCATTTGCATGCATGCTCATACGTAGATGTTTTCGATTATTGTATGTATATTAACTTGAATTTGAAAGAATAAAATCCTTGTTTCCCTTACTAGTGAGATGTCTAGATACGAGATTAATTAAAGAAACAAGCCTTTGTTCTTGAGTCGTTGTAGTATAAATGAAGTTTGTGAGTATCTTCTGCGGAAAACTCTCCGAGGCTATAACTTCGTCCACTAGGGAATTCCTAGTGGTTCAAGATATGCTGTTGCATCTGGTCGATCAATGCAACGCAACTCTGCGAAATGAGATTTAGCTTAGGACAACACATTTTTTATCACTTATCGTTTTAATGTCTCTTCTTTGCTTGAGGACAAGCAAAGTCTTTGTTTGGGGGTGGTGTGATAAACCCCAAAACTGTAATATTAAACCCGAGAGACATAGCATTTTGGTCGATTATGTGTTTAATAATCATGTAATAATTATATTTTCGTGCTACTTTTGCGGGTTTCATGAATTAAAATGAATATAGTGATAAAACATGCATCAAAGTACAGGAATACGGGGAATATTTGGGTTTCCACTTTCGACCCGTGAAGCCGAAGTTTCCAAAAAGAACATAACCAGTGCGGAACGGACCCACATATGAAGAAGCAGGAAACTTCCAAAGCTCAAATCGGATAAATCTAGGTGCCGGCGTTGGCTAGTGAAGCTGCCAAGTACAAGAATCTGGGAATAATTGGAATTCCCGCTCAATCCCCGTAAAAGCCCAACAAAGCTGACTAGAGCGAAGTTTCCAAAAGAAACGAGAACCCGGTCTGGGGCGGGCCCACATATAAAGAGGCGAGGGAAACTTCCTAAGCTCAAATCGGATAAATCTAGTGCCGGCGTTGGCTAGTGAAGTACTGCCATAGCGACGAGGCGACGAACTCTGCATAAGGATAAAAAGAATTAAAAAGCGCGCCAAAATGGTATACATTTGGACACACTAAGTGGACACACTCTCTGGCCCGGAAGGCATGATGAGTCAAGATAGGGCGGTGGCAAATGATGGTTTCAAATTGATACCACCTGGCAAGAGAGAGACTGCGTATCAATTCAAACCAGGTGGTTTGAATTGAAATGAGCCAACAAACAAAACATAAAATCAGCAAAAGACAAAAAAGTTAAGACGGTTAAAACAAAACTTTGATTCTCAAAGTTTTGAACTTTTCAATTAGCTAAAAACAAAACCTGATTCGATATTAAGATTTCACGTGAAGGGTCCCCAGCCTATATATATGTGAGGGGGGTCTTCATATATCCTCCTTCAGCATATTAATGATTTAGCTACGTTTAGTTTTCTTTCTTCAGTACTTACCTTCCGCCATTTTTATTTCAGCAGCTTAATACAGTAAGTTATTTTACCGTTAATAATGATTCATTTCTTTTCTTGTTTAATTTCTGTCACGCATTTATTTACTTAATGTATACAAGCAAGTTTTATTATTCCTTCTATGACGATGAGCTAATCCCCTCGGGGGGGGGGTTATCTTTCTTCGTGTAAAAATCCGGATTGACTCGTTAATATTCTAGAATCACTACTTAGGAATTAGGCATAGAATTAACATCCGGTCCCAAAATGACTGAGACTGTACAAAGTTGAATTTCGCCGATGCTCAGAGCGGTCTTCGCGCGACGACAAAAAATCGTAGCGACTCTCTAGTGTCGATGACTCTCCAATTCGTCCAGCTGATGTGAACTTGTGCCAGGAGATGAAATAATATACCAGAGATGAGGTATTATCGAAACTCCTTATGCTAGTGAAATGCGACCTAGAGATGTGGGCATGCACTAGGGATCAATACTCGGCGTCGTCCTAAAGCGAGGCAATTAGAGATGTAGTGATTTAGTAATAAAACTGTTGAAAAATGATTCTTGCATGAGCATGATTAACTCTCTCCCTGTTTCTCTACTTTTATTTACCTACATATAATAATAAGTAGTAATTTATATTATTTGCATTACCGTTACTTTAATTAAAAACCAACTAAAAAGAAACCTAAAAATCCTACTCACTTAAAGTTGTAACTCCAGTTGTGAACCTATCCGAGCCCTAAGGTTTGGACGATTCCTTACTCGACCTATCCTACCAATCCCACGTGAGTAAGGTAACTTGACTAAAACGTACGACTATACGGACGTTGGACTTCGGACTTCGGACTTGGACTGTGGACCTCAGACTTTGGACTGTGGACCGTGGACTTAAGAAAATAAGTAACTGAAAGCCAATAAAACGTGTGTAAAACGCGTTTTATCAGTTTGTTTGATGCATTTTTGCATACCGTTTCCGATTTACTGTTAAATATTTTTCAAGTATTTGCATCCAATTTATAATTTCCCATTAGTTATTCTCTGACGTTAGTTTAATACAGTTGCATCCAGTTTCCGATTTCTAATTAATTACTTTTTGAGTTTAGTTTATTGCATTTGCATAAAGTTTTTAATTTCCCATTAATTACTCTTTGAGCTCATTTCAATGTATTTGAATCCAGTTTTCGATTTCCTTTTAATTATCCAATGTGGTGTGTAATACCAACTTTCTACTTATCCATATGTAGCGTCCTTGCAAACATGACATAAAAATAAATTATGCTTGATTTACTATATTGGATCATCAAACATTATCCAGTTTCCGATTTTCCGTTAATTATTCTTTAAATTATATATTTGACTCACTATGTGGGATCTTCAAAGATTATCTACTTAGCGGGTCTGTCATATTAATTATTCTGAAAAAATATATTCAACTATATATGCATAACTATTATATACAGATATTATATTGCTCACTCATCCAAATTTCTTATAATATGAAAACCTCATTACTCTCTATTAAAAAAAATAACTTCGCCATTGATAAAACCCTTCAACTTCATTTGTTGTTTAATAATAGAAGTTTGATTGAAGTTTTATGAAATTGTCTAATAAGATAAAGTTCATATTGAAGCTACTTGAATAGCAAGGTGTTCCCAATTATACGAAAAAAGATTAGATAAACACCGTTTTAAATGCAAAACTATACTTATCGAGACATTCCCACAACATATAACACAACTATATTTTGAGGTTAGTTCAATGCATTTGCATCCAATTTCTGATTTTCTATTATTTATTTTTTGAGGTTAGTTCAATGCAGTTGCATCTAGTTTTCGATTTCTTGTTAATTATTATTTGCTGTAATTTAATGCATTTGCATCCAATTTCCAATTTACTGCTAATTATTTTTCGAGCTCAATTAAATGCATTTGCATCTAGTTTCCGATTTTCCGTTAATCATTTTTTTAGATTAGTTTAATACATTTGCATCCGGCCAGTTTCCGATTTCTCGTTTATTATTCAATGAGGTTGTATTTGCATCTAGTTTTTGATTTTCCGTTAATTATTGTTTGAGGTTAGTTCAATGAATTTGCATCCAATTTCTGATTTTTCGTTAATTATTTCTTGAGGTTAGTTCAATGCATTTGCATCAAATTTATTTTTTGAAATTAGTTTAGTGTAGTTGCATCCAGTTTTTCCGTTAATTATTTGTAAAGATTAGTTTCACGCATTTGCATCCTGTTTCCAATTTATAGTTATTTTTTTTTAGGTTAGTTCAATGCAGTTGCATCCAGTTTCCGATTTCCCGATAATTTAATCTCTGAGGGTTAGTTCAATGCATTTGCATCCAGTTTCCGATTTCCAGATAATTATTTGTTGGTGTTAGTTTGATGTATGTGCATTCAAGTTTTGATTTCTCGATATTTATTCTTTGAGGTTAGTTTAATGCAGTTGTATCAATATTCTAATTCTGACCCTGCCTTAGAAGGCATTAGGGCCGGGTCGGCCCTGCCCTAAACTCTGTGAAGGCTTTAGTTGTAAGGGTTTTATAGGGCTTAGGGTCGGGTCGGTCAGGGCCGGGTTAGGGTCGTTAGGGCCAAATTCCCACCCCTAGTTCGATGTATTTGCATCTAGTTTTCTGTTTCTCATTAATTGTTCTTTGACGTTAGTTTCATGCAGTATTATATATATTTGAAAATATTTGTTATTATTGTGGGTTTTTTTTTTCCAGTTGCTATTATATATTTTGTGATGTTATTTTTTGTATAATTTAATTTTCCATATGTAATTTGTTTTGGTTTGGTTTGGTATATAATTTATTTAAGCCCAACGTCTACTTTAACTAAATCAATAGTTATATAAATTATTTAAGTCAACGTCCGTTTTAACTGAATCTCGTTATTCGGCTAAAATTGGAAATTATAAAATTCATAAATTTAATTAGAATATGTCGTAATTATTGTGGCCTGTGGTTTCTGAAATCCTTAACTATGACTAAATTTTACACCTCAAATTGATTCAACTTTATTTGTTAAACCCATATATATAGTGCATACAATACAATTTTATTTGTTTTTGGTGTACACTATTACTTATTTTATAATTAGTTTATTTTTTTTGTCTTTTTTCCCAGTCACATGTGTGGTTAACAAATGCATAAAGTAAATGTTCAAGCAACTCAATTCATTTTTTTCATTTGTTATTTCGTAGTTTCATTATCATTTTCTAGAAAGAAACTTTGTTATGTTAAACTTCACCTGAGATTAGTGTGGAAACTATTCTTTGTGGCGTAAGAGTTTTAGGAAAATCGTTTTTGGTTGAAAATATTATTTTTTTACAATTTAGTTATTTTTTTTTAGGTTAGTTCAATACAGTTGCATCCAATTTCCGATTTCCCGGTAATTTAATCTCTGAGGGTTAGTTCAATGCATTTGCATCCAGTTTCCGATTTCCTGACAATTATTTGTTGGTGTTAGTTTGATGTATTTGCATCCAAGTTTTGATTTTCCGTTAATTATTTTTTGAGATTAGTTTAATGCAGTTGTATCAATATTCTGATTGTCCATTAATTAATTTTTAAGATTATTTTATTAGTTTAATGTTTGCATGTGCATCCAATTTCCGATTTCCTATTAAATATTATTTGAGGTTAGTTCAATGCATTTGCATCTAGTTTTCTGTTTCTCGGTAATTGTTCTTTGACGTTAGTTTCATGCAGTATTATATATATTTGAAAATATTTGTTATTATTGGGGGGTTTTTTTTTTCCAATTGCTATTATATATTTTGTGATGTTATTTTTTATATAAATTAATTTTCCACATGTAATTTGTTTTGGTTTGGTTTGGTTTGGTATATAATTTATTTAAGCCCAACGTCTATTTTAACTAAATCAATAGTTATATAATTTATTTAAGCCAACGTCCGTTTTAATTGAATCTTGTTATTCTGCTAAAATTGGAAATTATAAAATTCATAAATTTAATTAAAATATATCGTAATTATTGTGGCATGTGGTTTTTGAAATCCTTAACTATGACTAAATTTTACACCTTAAATTGATTCAACTTTATTTGTTATGCCCATATATATATATATATATATATACTATTACTTTATTTGTTTTTGGTGTACACTATTACTTATTTTATGATTAGTTTTTTTTTCCCCTTTTTTCCAGTTACATGTGTGGTTAACAAATGCATAAAGTAAATATTCAAGCAACTCAATTCATTTTTTCCTTTGTTCTTTCATTGTTTCATTATCATTTTCTAGAAAGAAACTTTGTTATGTTAAACTTCGTCTGAGATTAGTGTGGAAACTATTCTTTGTAGTGTAAGAATTTTAAGAAAATCGTTTTTGGTTGAAAATATTATTTTTTGCAATTTAGTTTTTTTTCCGTAATTAGCTATATGTTTTAGAAAAAGTTGGACATTCTGTGATTATTTATATCATACTTTTTTTTTTATATATAATTAGTAATAGAGTTTAGAAAAAATTAGAGTCTCTAGAGTGCTCCAAAAAATAGATTGGTGAGGGTATAACTATAATATATATCTAAAGATTTGGATTTTTTTTTTCCGTAATTAGTATTAGATTTTAGAAAAAGTTGGAGACTCTGTAAAGCCTTGAAAAATAGAGCCAAGAGGGTATAACTATAATATATATCTAAGGATTATAAAATTCATAAATTTAATTAGAATATATCGTAATTATTGTGACATGTGGTTTTTGAAATCCTTAACTATGACTAAATTTTACACCTCAAATTAATTCAACTTTATTTGTTATGCCCATATATATATTGCATACAATACAATTTTATTTGTTTTTGGTGTACACTATTACTTATTTTATTATTAGTTTTTTTTTCCCCCTTTTTTCCAGTTACATGTGTGGTTAACAAATGCATAAAGTAAATGTTCAAGCAACTCAATTCATTTTTTCCTTTGTTCTTTCATTGTTTCATTATCATTTTATAGAAAGAAACTTTGTTATGTTAAACTTCGTATGAGATTAGTGTGGAAACTATTCTTTGTAGTGTAAGAATTTTAGGAAAATCGTTTTTGGTTGAAAATATTATTTTTTGCAATTTAGTTTTTTTTTTTCCGTAATTAGCTATATGTTTTAGAAAAAGTTGGACATTCTGTGATTATTTATATCATACTTTTTTTTTTAAAATTAGTAATAGAGTTTAGAAAAAATTGGAGTCTCTAGAGTGCTCCAAAAAATAGATTGGTGAGGGTATAACTATAATATATATCTAAAGATTTGGATTTTTTTTTTCGGTAATTAGTATTAGAGTTTAGAAAAAATTGGAGACTATGTAAAGCCTTGAAAAATAGAGCCAAGAAGGTATAGCTATAATATATATCTAAGGACATATTTAATTGATTTAATTTAAAAATATGTGAGGGTTAAATTGGAAATTAAAAATCAGTTATCAAAATAAGACTGCTCGTTGTTTAAACTTTAAACTTTACACAGTAGTAGAGATTTCTCTCAAGGTTGCCATAGTTTACAAACCAGTTATTCGATCGACTCAACTCAACTCAACTCAACTCAACTCAACTCCACTCCTTCCGATGATGATGATGATGATGATGATCCAATCTCTTCGAACAATAACATCCATGTTTGATAGAAAATCTTCAGCAGCAGTAGCTTAGGCTTTTGGTACACGAACTCTTTGTTACTTTTCTTCTTCGTTTCCCGCAGAAACAGCAACGACAACGGCAACAGATGTAGGATAAGGAGACTCAATAATAAGAAGTTACGTTATGAATAATAAGGCAGAATCCGCCCGGCACAAGACTGGCGGCATAATTCGTCCTCGGAAGAAATGGAATGTTGGAACCTGATACAACCAAAATGGGGACGTCACATTAAGCGGGAGGAGTTTGAAGCTATGCATAAGGCGATGAAGGAAAGGATTGCGGAGGAAAAGAAGGTTGATGCCACCACCGGATCGTCATCTTCGATCTACATGTTAGCAGCTTATAATAATAATAATAATTAGGGTCCTAATAATTATTATTATGTTGTGTCCGTGTTGACGATCTCCTTTGGGATTTCGCTTAATTACTACTTTATATTTATCTGTCTTATGTTTCAGTGTGCCCAATGTTTAGGGTTTGTCTTTTTGGAGTTTCTATGGATTGTGTGGATAGATGATATCACTTTCAGTGTCTGGATTATTTTGGTAAAATTCTCTTACTAATATATATGTATGTTTGTATTGTGTATTACTGATTTGCAATGGTTTAATCACTATAAAAATTCTATATTTGAAACTATGATAGAAACACTGTGGTTGCTGTCTCAGCTCAGACTGGCATCCTCAATACTTCCTGCGGCTTTACAACTTTCACATTTTTAAGGTGCGCATTTTCTTTCTTGATGTTAATGAGTCCTGGTATTGTTTTCTTATTACATGGGTGTCCTGATATTCTGATTGAAATTGCAATATGAAAATAGATATTTCTTGCTCAAACTGTTCATCCATTTACTACCGAGATGAGGTGATTCATAGCTTTCATAATGAGTAATTAATGCCCCTTATCGGGGCTTGGGTTTGGATCTCCAAAAATGGAGGAGATCAACTTGGAGTCTATATGTCTTGATCTGGTCAACAACATTTGGAGTGCTCCAAGTGTTTGTTAATCGAGAGTTTCAATTCTATATCAATAGAGGGTTTGTCTTTAGTGAATCAGGGAGATGGGGAATTTTTTTGATGATTCCGGGTTGATTTAGATAATGTTTTTCCTCTCTGGAGAGATTTGCTTTAGTGATTGATGGCCGGTACATTTTTTTTCTTAAGATTTTTGGATGAAAAGGAAAGGAGGGTCTAGACTGTAGAGTTTATTCAGATACGTTCTTTTCCGCCAATGTCACCTGGTCCAATCAACATGATAGCCCTGTCTTATCTAGATTGGATATGCAATCGCTTGTCACAGATCGATTATGTGGGGACGCCACACCTGCCAAACTTGGCGTAACATTGTTCAGCATCGTCCTTGGGAAAACGAATTGAACAAGAAGATGCTAAAGGTTCTTTAGTTACAGCGAGTAGTAGTTGCTTCCGTATTTTCTAGTCCAGAAGTATTCACTGTTTTTGAGGAAAATCACTTAATCATGGATGATATGCCTCTGTGCATTAGGATTAGGTCATTCAAGCTTTTCGATCCTGATCATTTTATGTCAGTTTTTTTAACCATAATAGACAATATAATCCTAGTTTATTGACAACAATAATAAACTCTTCATGTTCACATTCAAACTCTTCTTGGTCGTTTGAGTGGTGATGTTGATGGTGTCCATTACACATATTTGCTTTTCTTTGAATATCGGCATTGGCGGTCATTAGAAGCTTTTTTCTATATGAAGAACATTCAGTCACTCATAGTGTGTGAGGCCTAATCATCATAATTTAAACTTTGAAGTGCGCCGTTCTTGCATTTTACATAGCACTGATTTCCTTTTTCATGCATGGTAACTGTAGTGACTTTCTTGCCAACATTGATGTCAAGCCTTATAGAGGTCGTACTTGATTACATGATACTTCCGGAACATGATTTCATTAACCAACTTTCTAGCATATGTAGGATTTTTAACCGGTCGGTTTTGGGTCGGTTATGTTTAGTAGCTAGTTCAGTTCGGTTAAGTATATATGAAAACCGATAGAGTCGGTTCAGTCGTCGATTTAGTCCCAATCCCAACCTAAACCGATATTAGGGTCAGTTAGACTTAACCCCATTGCAAGATCCAACGGGGCTAGCTACGAGATGATTTTTTTTTCGGATGAAGAAATCAACCGTTGGATCTTACAAAGGGGGGGGTATCACTAATTGCAACTAGTAATGGGGTAAGTCTAACTAACTCTATATATTAGAATATACATATTTAATTGATTTAATTTAAAAATATGTGAGGGTTAAATTGGAAATTAAAAAGCAGTTACCAAAATAAGACTGCTCGTTGTTTAAACTTTAAACTTTACACAGCAGTGGAGATTTCTCTCGAGGTTGCCCTACTTTACAAACCACTTATTCGATCGACTCAACTCAACTCAACTCAACTCCTTCCGAAGATGATGATGATGACGATGATGATTATGATCCAATCTCTTCGAACAGCAACAACCATGTTTGGTAGAAAATCTTCAGCAGCAGTAGCCTAGGCTTTTGGTACACTGATAACCGTAAAAACTCAATTAGATTTCTCTAACCTTATTCTTACGGTATCAATTATTTATTTGTTACGTTCACATGTATATTCATGCAATATATAGAGTACGGAATCGTTCCACTCCTAAACTACCAAGACATAATAGAATCCAATTAATCAAATACAAGGAAACAATTGTGAGAGCAATATTTATAGAGGTGAATTTATACTATGAAACTAAATATATAAATTTAACTTATACTAATTTAACTAAGCAATTGAATATGACTTGAATAAAATATGGAGAAGAATATTATGGGGATTTGATTCCACTTGATTTATTTCTAATATGCTAGTGTAGATTATTGCAATCCTAACCAATTAAGATTAAGTATTTTATCCCTAATTATTCATGGCAATCTCTGCTAACTAATAATTAGCATGTGAGGAAGTTCAACTCATTCTCATGGCGAATCAACTAACCTACTAGAGTGAAACTCTTAATAAGCAATAATTCTAACTAACATATTAAGTCTTCATCAAGCTTTATCAAACCCCTCTAATGGAGGTTTAGCTAGAAGTCATTAAACTGTCATAAACATAATAATAAATAGAAGACATAATGAAGAACAATAACTTGACTTTTATTAATCTAATGGAGGCTACAAACTAAACTAATTAACTAAAACTAAACTAAACTAAAAAGGGAGAGAGAGAGAAAACCCTAAACTATATTAAACTAAAGTGGGAGTAGCCAAGTTTTGTTTAGCCTTCAACCCTCTTTATATAGGAGAGGGTTAGGTTACAATTTCGTGCATTGGCTTTGGAGCCATGTTTTGGGCCATGAAATCAAGCCCAAAATCTAATTACATATGTGTCCAAAAAGGGTTTCTATGTGCAAATGTATTTCAACACTATTTTCGTCCATTTTTACTACTTTAATTGGATCAACGCTTATACCATTAGAAAGATCTTTCCGAGCCGGTCGTTTTGACATATAATAGGCCCAATTCCGAGGTCTGAGTCCAAAGAAACGGCCTGCGGAAGTTCTATTGACTTTTCTACTCTATTTCTGCCCGCGTTGACTTCGACTTTTCAGCTTTAACCGGGCTTTAAAAAGGTTTTTTCTCCTTGAATCTTGGCTTTTAATCATAGAATTTCTTAGCAACCAACATTTGCTCCTTTATCTCGCAAAAGTGACATGTTTCTTCACATATTCGACTCCAATGCCTGAAATACATAAGCGCACGTAAACAGTACTAACTCATATTTATTATACACATAATTAGTCTAAATATAATGATATTAAAGGGTTAAAACTACAATTTTGGGCTTTTATCAAACCATCTCAAACAACATTTTGTTTGTCCTCAAGCAAATATGAGAAATTAATATAAGTGACTAAAAATGGAGTTCTAACTAATCTCTTTTCCCCGAGTGCGATTGCATTGACTGTATGCAACAAGGCCTTAAACAACTAGGAATTTCCTAGTGGACGAGTTATAACCTCGTGAGAGTTTTCCAGAGAAGATACTCACAAACTTCATCTATACTACAACGATTAAGAAATAAAATTATTGTTTCCTACTTTATTCTCAGATATCTATACATCTCACTAGCAATGAATACAAAATAATCAAGTCAAAATCTAAGCTAATACGTGCATAATAATCAATTATCTATGAATAAACATATATATAATTAACTATGCTATGAAATACAATAACAGGTTCGTTTCTGAAACTTTGGAATAGCATCCTTAAGTAGATCATCACATATATGTCAAGACAAAAACCACTCTGATTTTTTTTTCTTAAGAAATTCACTCTGACATGAATGTAAAACTAAATAACTTGTTTAATAAAAAAAGATGAAAATTTCATACAAAAATTGCCTTATAAGAAATCCTCAGCAGAGAATCACCACATTCTCCTGACATAGCACCAGCTGGAAGTTCCTACATCTGTTAAATTAACCTTAGTGTTTTGAGTAGATTCTTTAATTAAATGTTTCAAGTGTTTAATCTGATTGAATTGTGGATTTTAATGTTTGATGTCAATGTTTAATAATAATAATAATAATAATGCTAAGGATAAGGATAAGAGTTCAAACTCATTCCAGCAAAAAAAAAGAGTTCAGACTCTAAGGAGCTTGATGTAGGTACGGAGAATTTTAGTCTGGACAAAATATTGGATCAGAATAGTAGTAAAGTTGTCAAGCCTTAACAGAGCTCGGATACTATATAGACTGACTCTGAAGGTCCCGATGAACCACTAGAAGAGTAGTGATTCGTTCTGTAACTCGAAAGAAAGGCTCGACTGCAACAAATCCAAGGTTAAAGCAAGGGAGTGTTGGAGTTATCCCTCACATGAGGAGAAAAGGAGTTCAGCCTTCATGGAAAAGCTTGAGCACGCCACGCGCTTGACTTGGCCTTGCCCAAGGCATGCCCCGCGCTCATGCCTATTTTCGGCAGGATTATATTTTTTGTGAACTGCGAGTTTGCAATAAAGAGAGAGGAAAATACCTAACACATGCCTAACACATGCTGAGACACGAAAATACACAGCACACAGAGAGGAAACCCAATCTTGAAAGCAATCAAGATTGAGAGATAACCTTTACATAGATACAAGCCTGTAAAGATAGAGGAGTGATCTAGTAAGGTGAGAGACTAAAAGGAGAGATTGTAATCTTCCTTACCACTTTATAAAAAGGATTAGCTCTTATGGAAGTAGGCACCATTGGCCGAACCACGGTATATCTTTGTGTTGTGGTTTGCTTTTACTGCTTTACATTATTATCTGTTGTTAATATTTGTTTAGCGAGTTGGGCATGTTAGTTTGGTTGTAGGGAACATATTTAGAATTTGTCTGGAGTTGAATTGAGTTCAAATACGAGTTATCTGTACTGTAATGGGGAATCGATTGGTATTGGTATAAACCCCAACAGGGAGCAGTAAAGGAGCAATTTTCCATACTGCCTTGAGCTATAGAAAGAGACCGCAAGAGAAGAATGCATTCACCTTCAATGAAGCAGAAGAGGAGTCAGGAACTTGCATGGTATATTAGTGGGCCTGACCTCTCAAAGTCTATAAGCAAGAAAAATGGGAAAAAATATTACATTATTAGATCCTGTCTCTTTCTCTCCATCTATCAACCTTTTCTGCCATTTCTCAAACTCTTTTTTCGCTTCTTTCTCATCTAAAATACTGAAACATAACCTGATTCAAGTATTGCCACACTTCAAATAGTTCACACTAATTCTCCATTTAAGCAACAGCTCATTTACACGTCAAAGCAATAACAAGTCATCTGGAAATTACTTCATGTCAAATCTTTGTTGGGGTTCATTTCAAACCAAAAAAAATACTGATAGCAATTCAAGATAGTAGTCTCCTTAAAATGTTGCACATCAAACTGATAGCACTAATAAGAAACCTTACATAAAAGCTGTAGACAGAGGACACTTCGGCCACGGCCCGAATAACTACGATGCTAGCTAGCTAACAACAAGACCAAAATAACTACGAGTTAACAGTGCAACATTCATGTTGCATTAAGGTTTCGGCACCCAACAATATGGTTTGTCAGACAAAATTTTGTATGCCTTAGACGCCCGGTTGCGATGCATAGCTTCCTTTTCTACTGCATGTGGCATTTGTTCATTGGCTACCAAAGTTTCCATGAAGAGACACACGTAGAGTCACGCGATCGACCCGCCACATAAAAATTAAGAACGATTAGTGCAACATTCATACTACTCCAGGGCACAAGTAGCCTTTCTCTTACGATTCTACATCAAAATTTAACAACAAAAGTAAGCCGAGAAGATTATAACAATAAATTCTAGCAAGCATCAACCACCCCACACATTTTCATAGAAACCATTGAAGGATGCGCAAAGAAAATCACATTTTAATATGCAGATTCCATGCCACCAAACTAAGCTTTGGTATACCGTATACAAAGGGTCGGCCATTAAGAAACACACATGAAGACACAGTAGAAAACATAAATCCACCCATGAACACATCCACAACTAATATAAGCAAATAAACACCACGACACGCTCTCAATTTACAAATTAACAATTACATTGAACACAACATTAGAAATAAATATAGTATATTAGGACTTTAGGATCAAAGATCCAATAACTTAAGTAATAAGTTTGACCATCATAACAAAACAAGAGATACCAAGAACAAGCTGCTCACACTCAGAAGTTACATTTCACTCAGAAGGAGATGGAAATCCTTGGGAATGCTCTAATAACACAAAAAAACCCAAGAACAATCTCCAGTCCACCAACTCAGATCTAGATCTCTCTGTATGCAAAACCAAAAAACTAACAGATAAAACTCACACTACTCCAAGGCACAAGTAGCCTTTCTCTTACGACTCTACATCAAAATTTAACAACAAAAGTAACCCGAGTAATTCATAAGTCACTTACGACTCTAGATCTTGTTGTGTGCAAACTGCTGACTTTATCGTTGCTTTGGGGTTTTTAATTTTATGCCTTCCATACTCCTTTTGTCATTGATCGCTTGCGTCACACGGATTTGCAATCATTTAGATACTAGATAACATAATTCAACTTTTAATTTCAAAATTTAAGGTCAACTCACCAATTGTTCCGCTTCTTGGAAGCAAATGCCTCCTTTGCTGTTTCTTGGAACCATTGAATTGTAGTGAGTCCATTTGTCTGAGATTGTGTTATAAACGAGTAGAGTCCAATGATTTCCCACTTTGTCATTCTTGTACTTTCCATGAATCATGGGGGAAAAGTATAAGGTGACGTCGTCGCCCAAAGATTCTATCTCGGAAGTCAAGTGTGTTTCCACGCTTGCAGTGAGATTGTCCCTTACATAGGTCTTGAATACAAATGAAAGTATAAAGTTAGACGTATTCCTTGTAAAATAATATTTGCGGAGAATAAAGGACGGTACAAGTTCAAACTTTACCCAAATACAAGAATCGAAGAAAAATGTCTCTTTTTTCAGCTCCCTTGACATTTCTTTGCAAATATCGATCATACCAATTAATGATCTGCAGAGAAAAACTAAGAATTATTAACATCTAATTATCATATTAATCTCATTTATTTGATGTCATTATAACAATACAACATCCATGTTGCCATGCGAGGTAACAGAGCAACATTCATGTTACATTATTGGGATATCCAGTGCAAAACAAAACTCATCTATATGTTTGCTACTGAGCTTAATCAAATTCAAGCTATAATTGTTATCATTACCTGACTATCTATGAATCTCCCCAACATGAGGTCCATAACCATCGATGCACTGAGTGTTAACTCTTTCCACTCATCTTCCCACGCTATAGTACTGCAAAATAAACAAAAAGGAAAGAAAAATAGTTTATTAAGTGTCGCACGCACTAGGATAACACATCAACAAAAGCAGTAATTTTTAAGCTTTGTTACTTACTCTGGTTTTGCATTCTTGAAAAATTGCTCAACTATCTTTTTCTCATTTTTCTCCAAATAAGGCCATGCCATGCTTGTAGTGACACCAGGCATTTTTAATGACATTGGGTCCACTATTGGAGTAGGCCACTCATCCACAGTTATAGGTATGGCATATACTTCTTTCTTCTCGGCCTTTCTCCTCTTTTTGGGGCTCTTGTTATCACCGTCCTTAAGTTTTTTCTTCTTTCTTGTTTCCAATATTGTTCTCTTCTTTAGCCTTTTGACCAATTAACCTATTTCTTCATTCTTTTTTGTTTCCAGCCCTCTCTTGCCAATCTGATTTTCCTCTTCAGTTTGCACAGCACTATCATCGTGCCGCACAATCTCTAATTGCTTCTCCTCCTTCATTCTCTTATTCTCCTCATCCAAAATTTTGACCTCCTTCTTGATATTTTCGATCTCTTCCTTGTCCTTCTTCTGATTATCTCTCAATTCATCAATTAGCCTTTTCAGATTTTCATTTTCAATTCGCATGGCTTCTTCATTTGAAATAACTTCTCTCTCAACTTTGAAGTTTAGATCTAACAATTTTTCGTCCTTGCTTGATTTAGTGCCCAATTTGACTAATACCTGAAAATGATGCACAAAAAACACAATTAAGATTCAAAACTAACATGCAATCTCATTTATTTGATGTCAATGTAATACTACAACATGGATGTTGCAGTGTGAGTTTACAGTGCAACATCCATGTTGCAGTGGCATTTTACACTGCAACATCTATGTTGTTGTATGAGTTTATAGTGCAACATCCATGTTGCAGTATGAGTTTACAGTGCAGCATCCATGTTGCAGTGGTATTTGACCATATTGCAGTGTTGCAGTGGATAACCTTGACACTTACATTTTCTGGATCCATCTCTTTTAGAGGAGGACACTTCTCCATGGCTTCTCTGAGTTCGTCCAAGCTCCACCTACAAACTCTAGGCTCAGCATATTCAAATCCATTTATTGGTGTGATTATCTTTGTATGCTCACACAACCAATACTGCAATTTGAAACAAAAGTATTAGCAATAGGGATTGTATTAGAAACAAAATTCATTTGCAAAATAAAATGAAACCTACCAAAAGTGCAACAACACAACCAGAAACCGTCGAGAGCTTGTCGCTTTTACGTCTTATCTGGTCCATCAACTCCGCATGGATTACTTTTGGCCACGAGATTCTTCTCATCCCATTCAAATCTTCAATATGAGGAACAAAAGACCAATTGATTCTTGTTGGGTTCGGAAAGAAGATTTTCGTAGTCAAGTATAGGGACATCAACCTCACAAAATCATCTTCCATCCCAATCTTCTTCACAACACTTGTAATCTCACTCTTTACTCCTAACAATTTGATTTCGTCCTCTCCTCCAAAGTAGGTCTTCATAAACTCCGACAAGTTACTCTTTCCTATATTTTTTGGATACAACACCACAGTTTCCCCTACCAAAGGTAACCCAAAAATCAATGCAACATCTTCCGAGGTAAATCTAACAATCTTACCCCAACACTAAACCCATCATCTACTCCCGAGTATGTCTTCAAAACTGACCAAACATCAATATTTGCTTTTATTGTGGTTTTAACATTCACCCTATTTTCAATAAACACACTAAAAAGATTTGCAAAAGGTGTATCCATCATTTTTTCCTTATGCACTTTCGTTATATCGGCTCTAATCAAATCCATAATCTCAATCATTGACTTTAAACTGGACCTATAATTCAACAACTTGCTTTTCACCAAATTTTCTTTACCTTTCACCTCTATCTTTTCTTTGCCTTTCATTTTTGGGTTTTCGCTCGTTGAGGTAGTTGCATCTTTAGTTTGTTTCGGAAGGCTCAGTTTAGATTTAGCGGCATTCCCTTGCTGCGTAACCTGAAAGAAAACTAATGAATTAGTAGCTTGTTTCAACCAATTACGACTACGACTGCAACATTCGACTGAATATTGCAACATGAATGTTGCAGTGTGCTTTTTTTACTGCAACATGGATGTTTTAGTGGAAAACATGCCTCAAAACTCAAACAAACATCACCAATTTAAACCTCAAACAACACTCATGTTGCATTCGACCCAAAATACTCATGTTAAAGTGGGATTTGACACTGCAACATCCATGTTGCATTGAGATTTGACAGTGCAACATCCATATTGCAGTGGTAAGTGACAGTGTAAATGAAAATTCAAGTATATTCGATGCAACACTCATGCATGTTGCAGTGAATACATTCAACACACTTTAACCAATTTTTCATAAAAGGAAAATCCTAATATATCAAAATTGTGAAACTATCAATGAAATTTGGTATCTAACCTTTTTGCCCTCTTGTTCTCCTTTTTTTGTAGTAGATCTTGTGTTTGCTTGCACATTATCGTTTTAATCTTTTCTTTTTTCTTCATTAGGGTTCTTCATTTCGAAATTTGGGTTTAATTTGGGGAACTAGGGTTACGGTTTTGAAATTTGCATATGTTGTTGACTGCAACATGAATGTTGCATATTTGTCTAGTTTTGATTTCTGCTTAAGGGACAATTGTGTAATATTGCCAACAAATGGACCGGATAGGCTTTTGATATAATTATAAAAAGTTGTGTCTTTTTTTCGTAATTAAATTGGAACATTGGGCTTCAAGCCTATTCTCTGTAATTAAAATGGGAGTTATTCTCCTATTAAAACATGACCTCTCTCCCAATTGAAAAAATGAGTTTTTAAAACTTAATTAAAATTTCATTTAAAATAATTTGTTAGAAAATTAAAACGGGTTAGCGACTAAAACGGTAGTCCTAATTTTCTAAAAAAAATCTAAATATTTTCAAAAGAGCCGGTGCGTATGCACGGGTCTACAAGCTAGTATATACATATGTTACTAGTCCCATGGTAATTAAAAAACATACAGAGTCACGTGCGCAAATACTAGTATATATTTAGTTATTAACTCATAGCATTAGGGTGTTCATGGGTCGGTTTCGGTTCGGTTCTTACTGGTTTCGGTTTCATAATCGATTTTGGTTCCTTCTCGGATTATACATTATTATTGATTTTTATTACGTAATCAATATAAAAGTTGGTTTTAGTGTGACAATAACACTTGCCACGTACCGATATTTTTATCCTCTCCTAAGAAGTAATGGTCCTAAATTTAATAGTATTTGAAAGTTATCTACAAACTTTAAATAGATTTCATAAATTGCGCACGAGTGTATTTTAAATCGAACATGTGTACATTATACTATATATATTATACGTATTCATTATCATATCCTATATATACACGTGTAATATATCAAACACGTACACATTTATTAGTTAATTTATACATTGTATTAGTTAAGTTATAGTATACACGTGGACGTTAACATTATTATTAACATTTATAATAATATACATGTTTAATGTAACATTGTAAAACATGCATTTAATAACACACATTCACTATTATACTATATATATTTAGTAAACTATTATACCTAACAAACAAAAACTATATATTATAATGTTTGGGTTTGTTTTTATTTAGTGTAATATAATATTAAAGTTTATATAACAAAATTATAATAATCAGTTCCGGTTTCAGTTTAGATACCCATCGGTTTTTTGTTGTTCAGATCTAATGATTTTGGTTAGTTATCGATTCTATTCTTGAATACCCACTTTTAACTGGTCTAACATTTTAGAACCCAGACTAAAACCGCTATAAATTGTTTTGATTTCGGGTACCATGCACACCCCTATACATAGCATCTTTATCGTCACATGCCGGTTTAATTGACTTCTTGAACGGGGGAAAACCAATATCACAATTTACTTTGGAACCAAATGGATTTCACAAGATCTTCTTGAGTGAAATTGTAAGTCCCTGGATCCCCTCCGCTGAGTGTGTATATGATATTAGCGGTAAAATAAGGCAAGAACGGTTCCGCATTATTGCATTTTTCTTAGAGAAACAAAAAGCAATTGACGGAACTTAGAGACAATCCAAGGATTCCAAGCACGTTTTTTTGGGTTCAACCAATGGGCCTTTTATTTAAACTGTTTTCCAGCCCAATAAACTTTTTTCAAATTACAAATCAATTTTGTTGGGTGCCCAGGAAAGTGGGCGTAAATAACACAGTCTAGGGTTTATAAAGTTTGCCCTAATTTACAAAGCCACTTATTCGGTCGACTCCTTTCGATGATGATGATCCAATCTCTTCGAACAGCAACAGCCATGTTTGGTAGAAAATCTTCAGCAGCAGTAGCTCAGGCTTTTGGTACACGAACTCATTGTTCATCTTATTCTTCGCTTCCCGCAATTCGTCTTCCAAAGAAATTGCCGAAACCAGAATGGAAACGTCGCATTGACCAGAAGAGGGCTGAAGATAGTCATAAGGCGATGGTGGAAAAGATTGCGAAGTTTGAAGCTAGTCGTAAGGCGATGAAGGAAAAGGTTGCGGAGGAAAAGAAGGTTGATGCCGCCACCTGATCGTCATCTTCGATCTACATGTTAGCAGCTTATAAATAATAATTATGTTGTGTCCGTGTCGACGATCTCCTTTGGGATTTCGCTTAATTACTACTTTATATTTCAGTGTGCCGGGTTTGTCTTTTTGGAATTTTTATGGATTGTGTGTGGATGGATGATATCACTTTAACTTTAATTACTACTCCAATTAACATGATGATGCTGTCTTCTCTAGATTGGATATTGCAAATTGCCTATCACAGATTACAGGGTCGCCAATCTTGGTGTGCATATTTTAGAATCAGCTATGTAACAAACTTTAGTTACTTCCTTTATTTATAGTTCATAGATAATTATGGTTCCAAGGGAGATTACTATATTATGAATGGTATACTATTATGCTCTTGTGCCTTAGGCCAATTAGCATTTAGCAGTTCATGCTTCTTGATCCTGACCACTTTGTATCAGTTGTTTTAAGCATAATAGAGCAGCCAGGTCTAGAAGCCTTTTCTGTAAGAAGAACAATGAGTCACTCATAGCAAGGTCTAATCACTACAAAATTTTACTTGGTACTGGTTTCCATTTCTTGGTAACTAAAGTGTTTTTTTCTACACCTTGATGTTAAGTCTTTGAGAGTCCATTTAATTACACATTTCTTCCATAATGCGCTTGCTGTGCATTACTAATTTCTTGATGACTTACATATGAGAACTGAGCTGTAGCCCTAATAGCTGGTCTTCTTTCTTTGACTTTGATTGCCTATCAATTTATCAACTTTCTAGCGTTTGGAGAGATTGTAAGGACCATATAGCTCTGGTTGAATACCATGTATATGTAATCCTTAGTCGAATTGAATCCCATCTTGTAATCCTGACCATATTGGATTAAGTTTTTCAAAGAGATATGCTCTGTTGTTGTGTTGCAGATGTCTCATTTCAAGTAAAAAAAGTTTATCTAATTCTTTGCTAGTGGTGCTGTTGGTTACCTCCACGCGGTTCTTGGTTTAACTTCAGTTCACTTATTTAAATGCCAATTAGTCCAGCCACTTCCCTATGATATTATAATGATATGTGTTAGTGCCCTCAATATTTTGGTGTTTTTGTTTTGCTGTTGGAACTTCTCTGTTTTGATGGACCACTTAGTGTAGTTTATATACAAGTATTATATAGTGATTTTTTTTCGTTGATATTACATTATTACAGTATGGAGAAAACAAATAATTTGCTTAATTTGTGGCAACTATTAATGGAGACATTTACTTGTGTAGATGAGGGGATCCGTAGCTCTCATAATGAGTGATTAAAGTCCCTAAAGGGGGATGCTTTTGAGGTTAACGATATTTGGAGAATTCCTAAATTTGATTGAGAGTTTCGGGATCCATAGGAGCACCAAGAGGTTCGTTGTTCAGTGGGTTAAGTATAATTTTCAGGTGTTTTCAGAGATTGGTTCTTTCTTTGTATCTATTCGGAGTTGGATTAGGGTTGACCCTCGTAAGGCATTCACCAGTGTCTATGGCCTTTCCATTGGTTAAAACCCTTGAAATTTTCTTTGTTGAATTAAATACTGCTTGCGCTCTCTGTAGTGAGATGCCTTGGTGCTTGCGGGTAGATTATGTTTTTTTAAGATTTCCAGATGAGAGCAAATGAGGGTATGGTGTATAGTTAATCAGATATAAGAAACTTTAATGATCTTGCCCCTCAAAGTGAGTTGATGGAATTTCTTCTGACCAGGGGTGGCTGTTTTTTTACACTTAGCCCAATCAACATGATGAATTAAAATCCCTAGTTCTCATAATGAGTGATTAAAAAATTAAAACACAAGGGATATGCTTTTGAGGTCAACGACATTTGGAGTGTTTTTCTATTCGTAGGAGCACCTTGGTTGACTGTGATATTGTCATTAAATGCCATTGAGCATCTAAGTTATGTTGCAGATATCTCATTTTATCCAACTTGCTTTCTCTTGGCGATATCGTTGGTTACCACTACTTCTTACTTCTTAGTTTGATTTGGGTGCACTTGTAGTCCACCCGCTCACCTATGACGAATATTAACATTGTCTCTCTCGAGCATATCACATGAACCTGTCATAGAAAAAGAAACCGAAGATAAGTAGCAAAAGAGAACCACAATTAAAAATTGGTGTACTATCACTACTGTGTTGGTTACTGTGTCGTTACCAAAAGCAAGGAATATCGAAAATTCAAAAGGGGTTATACGGATTCTCAGAAGATAACAATTTGCGTCCCGTGTGCCAACCTCTAAAACACATATATCATATCCATCAAAATTATTTTCTGCATGAGGGAATATATATATATATATATATATATATATATATATATATATATATATATATATATATATATATATATATATATAATAAAACAACTTGGTCTTTAAGCTCTTTTGTGAAGCCTACATCGGACTGACTAACAGTTAATCTGATCGAAGACATCCGACGGCTCATAGATAGTTAATATATATATTAAATTATATCTCATATCTTCATTCGATATATATCCACAGGATTATATCTCATATATATCCACGGGTATATATCCATCGGGAAGGCTATATAAATCTATCCGACGTAAAATCTAGCACAAGCCCGATACTTGAGATAGAGAGTCGGGAAGAGTCCTAGGATAATAGAGAGTCCAGGATCTTTGTGTGAAGCCTACATCGGTTGACGGCTAACAGCTTAATCTGATCAATTACATCGGCGGCTCATAGATAGTTAATATATATATTAAATTATATCTCATATCTTCATTCCGATATATATCCACAGGATTATATCTCATATATATCCACGGGAAGGCTATATAAATCTATCCAAACTGACATAAAATCTATCCAATTACCACAAAGCACAAGCCGATACTTGAAATACCAGGATATAGAGAGTCCCGCACTCATCTTCTATATAGACCTGCGCCTGCCCCATCGAAATATCCACGTAATAAGTTGATTCCAATTAGGAAACTACTCAAAGATACTGATTCATACCAATTAGGAAAGTACTTAAAGATACTGATTGATATTAATCTATATCTTCATTCGGATATATATCCACAGGATCCAAGGCTATATAAATCTAATCTAAGTTCATTCCAATTAGTATATACAAAGCTCAAAGTTTAGCTCCGGTAGTAAGTGAATCTCACGCTTTAGAAGCATTAAGCCTGACTCAAACAAGAAATTGAAGTAGTGGAATCACTATCCAATTACCACAAAGCACAAGTCCTGGGTAAGTAAAATCATATAGAAGTGTCAATCATCACTCACACCAATCAATGAAGTATAGATTATAGCTAGAGGCATTAATATAATTAATAAGGGAATTAGAAAAGAAGTCTGCACGCAGCTTTCTCCAAGGGTTTTAACGAAGCTCAAGTTATCCATCTCTGCCGTATTGCCGAAATCATCTATGCAACGGGTACACAAAACGTTAATAGAACTTTATATCAAGTTACTCCAAAGTTCACATCAAGTTACTCCAAAGTTCATCTATTAGGGAAAAAACATGTGCACAATTGACACTTCGCAGTTCACACCTTTGAATCGGATTCAAGACTTAATTGGTCGATCGAAGTTCTTTCTATTTACACGTTTTCTTGAGGTGCATAAGTTTCCCATGAGTGCATGATTTGCAACAATTGGAAAACTTGGGTAAACCGAGCCTTAACGGATTTTCGTTTTTCACTACAAGCCAATAAACCAACATGCAAATTAACATATATCAAACCACTAGCACAAATTCAATAAAGTCTGTTTTTGTACCATGGGTAGACCTCATTCCCTTTATTATCAAAAAATAATAGTAATAAAACCTCATTCCCTTTTAAACCAACTACCAAATCCGGTTACTTTCGGTGGCATGTAATGTAAAAATCAAGCGGATATATAACAGATTAACAGAGGCAACTCTTTTAGAGTTAACTGCTATGTGCATCACATCTTAAATCCTAAATCTACCAGATATACATGATATATCTCAGGATAATTCCAAACACACACCAAGTCTAACGGCATAATAATAATAGTAAGATTCCATTGTAGTATCTGGAGTGGAATAACCAAGTCCAAGGATGATATATCAATCCGACTCACGGGGGTAATGTGGTGGAGGTCCCCGAGAACATGTGTCATTTACGGTATGGAGCCTTGCCAATCGGGGGATCCCTGTGAAGAAGGGGTTCAGAGTCCCAATTTAAGTAGGTAATTGCCAATCTTCTTTCTCTGTAGGTTCCCAAGCTAAGTGACCATATAAAGACCAACAATTATTAGAACTCCTCCTATAATGTTGTGCAAGTATGAAAAATACATAAAGTTAGCACAACGATGACTGTGTGTCAGTCATTTAATTAAGATATGATGCTTAGTTTTTCAATAACTTGCAAAGCCAACAGCTACGTAAGATACGTTCTGACATATCCATTTTCGGCTTCAGAAGGGTACCAAGTCCAACTACTCCTGTTTGTGGGATATAGCAGTGTCTCTTCGGTTTGATAAATGACATGCAGTCAAACGGCTAAATGCATATCAATAGAAGAACCAAGGCCGATTGTCTAACTAAAAAAACGGTTTGATAATGCTCCTTAGGAATGATCTTTTGTCATATGGTGAAGACGAATCGAGAAGGTTTATCAAAGTAGTCATGTTTTTGTTTTATCAATATCGGTGCTGAGGATTATATGTGCAGATATATATATATATATATATATATATATATATATATATATATATATATATATATATATATATATATATATATATATATATATTTTTTTTTTTTTTTTTGAGATACTTAAAATAGTTGTTTAACATGAAATTGAATATTGTAAAAATAATATTTAATGCACTTTTGTAAAAGCAAAAAGCATGAGCTATAAAAGTTAAATTCTAGTATATATAATAAAACAACTTGGTCTTTAAGCTCTTTGTGTGAAGCCTACATCGGACTGACTAACAGTTAATCTGATCGGTACATCGACGGCTAACAAGATATATTAATCCTCATAGATATATATATTAATCGGATTAGATTAATACAAGATAAAGATATTAATCCTCATAGATATATATATTAAATTATATCTCATATCTTCATTCGGATATATATCCACAGGATTATATCTCATATGATATATATCCGAAGAAGATTTTACCTTATTATATCTCATATGATATATATCATGATTATATCTCATATGATTTATATCCGAAGAAGCTTTTACCTGGGCCATATGATATATCTCATATGATATATATCCAAGGCTATATAAAGCTCTCACGCTTTAGAAGAAAACAGCTTGGTCTTTAAGCTCTTTGTGTGAAGCCTACATCGGACTGACTATGATTAATACTGATCCAATATATCGACGGCTAATGATATATTAATCCTCATGGATATATATATTAATCGACGGCTAACAATTAATAGTTGAAGACAGTATATTAGCTTGGTCTTTAAGCTCTTTGTGTGAAGCCTACATCGGACTGACTAGCTAATATCTGATCATCCATCGGCTAACTAAGATATTAATCCTCATAGATATATATATTAATCGGACGGCTAACAGTTAATACAGTACAGTATATTAATCCTCATAGATATATATATTAAATTATATCTCAAATTATATCTCATATCTTCATTCGGATATATATCCACAGGATTATATCTCATATGATATATATCCGAAGAAGCTTTTACCTGGGCCATATGATATATCTCATATGATATATATCATGATTATATCTCATATGATTTATATCCGAAGAAGCTTTTACCTGGGCCATATGATATATCTCATATGATATATATCTCATATGATTTATATCCAAGGCTATATAAAGCTCTCACGCTTTAGAAGAAAACAGCTTGGTCTTTAAGCTCTTTGTGTGAAGCCTACATCGGACTGACTAACAGTTATCTGATCGATATATCGGACTAACAGTATATTAATCCTCATAGATATATATATTAAATTATATCTCAAATTATATCTCATACCTTCATTCGGATATATATCCACAGGATTATATCTCATATGATATATATCCGAAGAAGCTTTTACGGGCCATATGATATATCTCATATGATATATATCATGATTATATCTCATATGATTTATATCCAAAGAAGCTTTTACCTGGGCCATATGATATATCTCATATGATATATATCCAAGGCTATATAAAGCTCTCACGCTTTAGAAGAAAACAGCTTGGTCTTTAAGCTCTTTTTGTGTGAAGCCTACATCGGACTGACTAGCGATTATCTACAACAAGATATATCGACGGCTATGATATATTAATCCTCATAGATATATATATTAATCGGACGGCTAACAGTTAATACAGTACAGTATATTAATCCTCATAGATATATATATATTAAATTATATCTCATATCTTCATTCGGATATATATCCACAGGATTATATCTCATATGATATATATCCGAAGAAGCTTTTACCTGATTATATCTGATATGATATATATCCGAAGAAGCTTTTACCTGGGCCATATGATATATCTCATATGATATATATCCAAGGCTATAGAAAGCTCTCACGCTTTAGAAGCATTGAAGCAAGCATTGAACAGCTTGGTCTTTAAGCTCTTTGTGTGAAGCCTACATCGGACGGCTAACAGTTAATACCGGCTAACAGTTAATACAGTACAGTATATTAATCCTCATATATATATATATATATATATATATATATATATATATATATATATATATATATATATATATATATATATATATATATATATATTAAATTATATCTCAAATTATATCTCATATCTTCATTGGGATATATATCCACGGGATATATATCATATGAGATATAATCGGATATATATCCACAGGATTATATCTCCTATGATATATATCGAAGAAGCTTTTACCTGATTATATCTCATATGATATATATCCGAAGAAGTTTTTACCTGGGCCATATGATATATATCCAAGGCTATATGAAGCTCTCACGCTTTAGAAGCATTGAAGCCTGACTCTCAACATCTATTTTTTTTAGCACAGTATTTCCTTTTTTTTTTTTCGAGGGGAAAAAACAACAACAAAACAAAACGAAACATTAAAAACATAGGTCTCAAAAAAAACCAAGCAAATGGAGGATGCATCAATTAACAAAGCATTCCCTCGTCCTCAAAGCCTCAAAGGCCAGGTGCATTTACGAGTTTCAAGTGTTTTGCCCAAAGTTCCACACACGTAAGAAGTAGATAGATTAGTGCCAACGTTGGCGCCCAAGCAAGGGTTTTAGGGACATGGAAGTGATTGGCATAGTTGGAAGTTATAGACTTATAGGCTTTATTGGCTAGGTTTCTATCTGGGACCAGGGCTGAAAGTAAGTCCTAATTCCTAACCTCTGGCTTGGGATCTAAGAACAAGTAACTGTGTTGGCCCAGGTGCACGAAACTTTGATGAACTCAAGATCACAGACACATAACCTTCGATAGTTCCTAAGCGAGAGCTGTTGGTCAGGTCCATTTTTTATACACGAGAATCATCGCCACTATTGACTATCCTGTCCCACGTCACATGCCCAGAGCCCCAGATACCTCATATAGAGGTGTCAATCATCACTCACACCAATCAATGAATATATTTGTAGTGAGAATCATGTCCTGTTACATAACGAATAAGCCATGAATAAACTTAATCATGGACACTTCACATTGAAAGGTTCCTTTTGGTTCATACTATATTTTTTATAAGATGTTGTTAGTTTTATCATTTTTCAACTGCAGGTTGGTTCAGTACATCGACTCTTATTATCCACCACTAAAAGGATTGCAGGAGGACCTTAATTTTGTCAGCCCACGTCTTGGAGACCGAGCTTTGTCATCTTTGCAGCCATTAATGTATGTATTCTATGTTAATGACTAAGTTACACATAACTTTGAAACAGATAGAGTTGCCTCCAAGTAAAGGTGAAGATTTGCAGATGAAGTGCTTGCTTGAGCTTTATGGACTTAAGGTAAGTTTTATGGCCTATAATAAAGATAATAACATTAATAAGCCATTTTATTCCCATATATGATATAGTTTTACTCATGAGATAAATGGAAGTTTGTGAGTAAGGTAGGGCTGATTATATCACTTTTTTATCGTTAACTCTTAGTCTATATATGGAGAAAACTGCAGACAAGTGGGGGAAGCATAGAATGGGTGATGAGTGGCATGAGAAGTGGTGGGAACATTACAATGCCTCTGGCCAAGCTGAGAACATTACTATACATTCGTATTGTAAAAATGTCATTCAAGTTAGATCAATTCTGTACGATTATTTGGAAACATATGCAATTTTTTATCGCCTCCACGAAGACTAGATGTAATTTTTACATCCATAATGACTTGAGTGGCATAGCCACGGGTTAAATTCTAGTATATATATATAATTCTCTAAAAAGTAGCTACTTAAGTTAACTTAAAATAAGTACATACGTAAAACATCACCTACAAAATGAATTCAAACTTAATTTTTTGTGGTTATGAAGCACTCACCATAATGATTATCTTACCAAAATTTTAGTTCATTTGGAAACCTCTAACATAGATAAAAATTGTTGTCATCTTTAAAAAGAAATCTAACGGTCTAGAAATGTTGAATTTTTGTAATTGTTTTTGGCCAATGTTAGAGGTTTCCAAATGAGCTGAAATTTTGTAGAGATGATCTTAATATTTAGTATATCATATCCACAAAAAAATAGGTTTAAATTCATTTTGTAGGTGAAATTTTACTTACGTACTTATTTTAAAGTTAACTTAAGTAGCTACTTTTAAGATAATGACTATATATATATATATATATATATACCATGGTTTTCATACCATGGTTTATACCATTGCCCACAACTTCACCTACAAGACGAATTATAACCTAATTTTTTGTGGATATGTCCAACAAACCATGAAAATCACCTCCACAAAATTTCAGCTCATTTGATGATGTTTAACAATATCAAAAGATAATTGCAAAATCAAAAAATCTGGGCCGTTAAAAAAAAATTAAAGTTGTGAACAATTTTTAAATAGGTTAGAGATTTCCAAATGAGCCAAATTTTTGTGGAAAATCTATCTATAGTTAGGAGATCATATCCACAAAGTATTAGTTTTTAACTCATCTTGTAAAGGGGCGTGGTATAAACCAAAAAATCATGGTAAACAGATCCCTCCGGATAAATAAAGAGACCTTAACAATCAAAGTAATAATGCAAAAAAGAGTACCCGGTCATAGATAATTCTAGTCTCTTCGGATAGCATCTTTTAGTGTGATACCAAAACATTATTTTAATGGATGGCAATTGATCTCGGGAAGTTTGCCTACACGAGATAGGTTTATGTACAAAAAAAGGTTCTGACCCCTTCTCAATGTTGTTTTTGTAATGGAGAAAGAGAAAATTCAAAGCATTTATTCTTTGACTGTGATTACTCTAAAAGAGTATGGTTAAAAGTGAAGTTGGCACTGGGTCTGGCGAGAGCAGTGAAGAACTCAAACTCAGAATGGTGTTTTGTCATCAACATATGCAGGAAGAAGACTCCAAAAGCTGAAGTGATAAAAAGCATATGTCTGTGCCACCATAGGTCATATATGGTCAGAGAGGAATGCAAGGAGATTTCAGCACCACTCCGTCACATGGCAATGCCTTGCCAAAACCATCCTTAGATAAATGAAAGTATATCTTAGCATCAAGATAGACAATGTGATTGACACGCCAGAAATCAGGAGCTTACTGACAAGACTTGACATTCAAGTAAAGTACATGATCAAGGTTCCAACAATCTGTAAGTGGAAGCTTCCACCCCTCGAGTTACATAAAGCTTAACACTGACGGTTATGTGACCAAGCAAAGAGTCGGGTATGGTGGCTTAGCAGTGGATGAAAATGGTCAAGTCCTTTTCACTTTCACAGGGGGAGGGAATAGAACATCAGTTTTATACCAAGAACTGAAGACAATAGGAGTCGGCCTCTCGATATGCCTGCAGAATCAACTAAGCAAGATACAAGTTTGTTCTAACTCAAAAAGAGCAACACAAAATGGATAGACTCCTGTAACTTAACCATGCCATATATATTTACGTTTACTTGAACATAATTTTTTTTTTCTAAAATAAACGGAATGAATGGTTAATTCCACGGAAGTCTTTTTAACGAGGTACAGCTAGCAATTCCTATTTATCTGTTACGGAATCCACCATAGATCAATTACCCTTATATTTGGAGTATTGAATACACCCATAATTCTGAGCTTCATGTTACTCCTACAAATTCTAACAGGGAAAGAGGGAGCACCTTGGTACTATATGAATACAGTTGGGGCAATAGGAGAATTAGTTACTCTTTTGTTAGATGTAAAATTCAGCCATGTCTACACAGAGGTGAATAGAAGCGCTGACTATCTAGCCAACTTAACTTCTTCCCTCGATGAACAATTTACATGTAATATCCCTCCTCTTGATCTCATCTTAACAGATATCAAGAGGAGATCAAGGGGAGATGAGATCAAGATGAGGGATATTACATGTAAGTGGAAACATGTAATATCAAGAGGAGGGATATTACACGTAAAATGCTCAAGAGGAGGGATACTTGAGATCAAGATGAGATCAAGAGGAGGGATATTAGATGTAAGTGGAAACATAACCAACCCTATTAACTGTTTCAAAAAAAAAGATATGAAGTGGTTTTAATATATCGAATTTTTTTTAAAAAGAATGGGTTCCTTAGAAGTGGTAAGTGACTTTTACAATTGCTATGATGCCAATTTTTGTTAGGCAGAGCTAGGAGTGTGCCTAAAACCACCGAACCGATAAAACTAACCGAACTGAATTGAACTAGTCGGTTTTGGGTCTGTTATATTTAGTAGCTGGTTCGGTTTGGTTAATTATATGTGAAAAGTGATAGAGTCGGTTCAGTCGTCAATTTAGTCCCAAACCCAATCTGAACCGACCCATCATGTAAAATACATATTATAATATACTAGCTTTCGAACCCGTCCTACGAACGGGTGTCGTTATATTAAATTATTCTAAAAAATATTAGCAACTATTCATAGCTATGAGATATGAAAATTATATTAATCAATTGTTTAAATTTTTTGCACCACTCTCTATCAAACGAAAGCACCAAATCTTGGTAAAACCTATCGATTTATTTTGGTTGTTATGTTTAATAATAGAAGTTTGATTGAAATTTTGTGAGAATGCTCAATGTATAAGATGATGATATTGAAGCTACTTAAATAGCAAGACATTCTCAATCATAATAAAATAATTATAATAAGTACTACTTAAAATGCAAAACTATACTTGTCGAGATATTATATTCTCCCTATATATAATACAACTATGTTTCGAGGTTAGTTCAATGCATTTGCATCAAGTTTCTAATTTTACGTTAATTATTCTTTGAGGCTAGTTCAATGTATGTAGTTGGATCTAGTTTTCGATTTTTCATTAATTATTCTTTGAGGTTAATTCAATGTAGTTGTATCAAGTTTTTGATTTCCCGTTAACTATTATTTGAGGTTAGTTTAGTGCAGTTGCACCAAGTTTACGATTTTCCGTTAGTTATTCATTAAAATTAATTCAGTGCAGTTCCATCTAGTTTTCAATGTTTCGTTAATGACTCTTTGAGATTAGTTAATTGCATTTGCATTAAGGTTCTAATTTTCCGTTAATTACTCTTTGAAGTTAGTTTAATACATCTGCATCCAGTTTCTGATTTCCCGTTAATTACTTTTCGAAGTTAGTTCACATCTAGTTTCCAATCAATTTCCAGTTATTTATGCTTTGAGGGTAGTTCGATGTAGTTACATCCGGTTTTCGATTTCTAGTTAAATATTCTTTAAGGTTATTTTAATGCATTTGCATTCAGTTTCTGATTTTCCGTTAAATATTCATCAAGGATATTGCATCCAATTTCTGATTTCCCGGCCTGTTAGTTAATATATGATTTTAGTTTAATGCAGTTACATCTAGTTTTCTATTTTCCGTTAATTATTCTTTGAGGTTAGTTCAATGCAGTTGCATCCAATTTCTGATTTTCCATTAATTATTTTTCGAGGTTAGTTTAATGCATTTGCAGGAAGTTTTCGATTTCCGTTAATTATTTTTTGAGGTTTGTTCAATGCAGTTGCATCAAATTTATGATTTCCGTTAATTATTCATTGAGGTTAGTTCAATTGCATTTGCATCCATTTTTTTATGTTTCTATATTCGTTAATTAGTCTTTAGATTAGTTCATTATATTTGCATACAACTTTCGATCTTTCATTTATAACTCTTTAAGGTTCATTCAATACATCTGCATCTAGTTTATGATTTATGATTATTTATGTTTTGAGATTTTAATTAGTTCGATGCAATTTCATCCAATTTCTGATTTCCCGTTAACTATTCTTTGAGGTTATTTTAATGTATTTGCATGTAGTTTCTGATTTCCCGTCAATTATTCTATGAGGTTAGTTCAATGCAGTTGCATTTGGTTTTTGATTTCCTGTTAATTATATTTTGAGGTTAGTTCAATGTATTTACATCCAGTTTATGGTTCATCGTTAATTATTATTTGAGGTTTGTTTGATGCATTTTTGCATACCGTTTCCGATTTACTGTTAAATATTTTTCAAGTATTTGCATCCAATTTCTAATTTTCCATTAGTTATTCTCTGACATTAGTTTAATACAGTTGCATCCAGTTTCCGATTTCTAATTAATTACTTTTTGAGTTTAGTTTATTGCATTTGCATAAAGTTTTTAATTTCCCATTAATTACTCTTTGAGCTCAGTTCAATGTATTTGAATCCAGTTTTCGATTTCCTTTTAATTATCCAATGTGGTGTATAATACCAACTTTCTACTTATCCATATGTAGCGTCCTTGCAAACATAACATAAAAATAAATTATGCTTGATTTACTATATTGGATCATCAAACATTATCCAGTTTCCGATTTTCCGTTAATTATTCTTTAAATTATATACTTGACTCACTATGTGGGATCTTGATTATCTACGAACGGGTCCTGTCATATTAATTATTCTGAAAAATATATTCAACTATATATGCATAACTATTATATACAGATATTATATTGCTCACTCATCCAAATTTCTTATAATATGAAAACCTCAAGTACTCTCTATTAAAAAAAAATAACTCGCCATTGATAAAACCCTTCAACTTCATTTGTTGTTTAATAATAGAAGTTTGATTGAAGTTTTATGAAATTGTCTAATAAGATAAAGTTCATATTGAAGCTACTTGAATAGCAAGGTGTTTCCAATTATACGAAAAAAGATTAGATAAACACCGTTTTAAATGCAAAACTATACTTATCGAGACATTCCCACAACATATAACACAACTATATTTTGAGGTTAGTTCAATGCATTTGCATCCAATTTCTGATTTTCTATTATTTATTTTTTGAGGTTAGTTCAATGCAGTTGCATCTAGTTTTCGATTTCTTTGTTAATTATTCTTTCTTTGTAATTTAATGCATTTGCATCCAATTTCCAATTTATCGCTAATTATTTTTTCGAGCTCAATTAAATGCATTTGCATCTAGTTTCCGATTTTTCGTTAATCATTTTTTTAGATTAGTTTAATACATTTGCATCCGGCCAGTTTCCGATTTCTCGTTTATTATTCAATGAGGTTGTATTTGCATCTAGTTTCTGATTTTTCGTTAATTATTGTTTGAGGTTAGTTCAATGAATTTGCATCCAATTTCTGATTTTCCATTAATTATTTCTTGAGGTTAGTTCAATGCATTTGCATCAAATTTATTTTTTGAAATTAGTTTAGTGTAGTTGCATCCAGTTTCCGATTTTCTGTTAATTATTTGTAAAGATTAGTTTCACGCATTTGCATCATGTTTCCAATTTATAGCTATTTTTTTTAGGTTAGTTCAATACAGTTGCATCCAGTTTCCGATTTCCCGGTAATTTAATCTCTGAAGGTTAGTTCAATGTATTTGCATCCAGTTTCCGATTTCCCGATAATTATTTGTTGGTGTTAGTTTGATGTATGTGCATTCGAGTTTTGATTTCCCAATATTTATTCTTTGAGGTTAGTTTAATGCAGTTGTATCAATATTCTAATTGTTCATTAATTAATTTTTAAGATTAGTTTAATATTTGCATGTGCATCCAATTTTCGATTTCCCGTTAAATATTATTTGAGGTTAGTTCGATGTATTTGCATCTAGTTTTCTGTTTCTCATTAATTGTTCTTTGACGTTAGTTTCATGCAGTATTATATATATTTGAAAATATTTGTTATTATTGTGGGTTTTTTTTTCCAGTTGCTATTATATATTTTGTGATGTTATTTTTTGTATAATTTAATTTTCCATATGTAATTTGTTTTGGTTTGGTTTGGTATATAATTTATTTAAGCCCAACGTCTACTTAAACTAAATCAATAGTTATATAAATTATTTAAGTTAACGTCCGTTTTAACTGAATCTCGTTATTCGGCTAAAATTGGAAATTATAAAATTTATAAATTTAATTAGAATATGTCGTAATTATTGTGGCCTGTGGTTTCTGAAATCCTTAACTATGACTAAATTTTACACCTCAAATTGATTCAACTTTATTTGTTAAACCCATATATATAGTGCATACAATACAATTTTATTTGTTTTTGGTGTACACTATTACTTATTTTATGATTAGTTTTTTTTTTTTCTTTTTTCTCAGTCACATGTGTGGTTAACAAATGCATAAAGTAAATGTTCAAGCAACTCAATTCATTTTTTTCATTTGTTATTTCGTAGTTTCATTATCATTTTCTAGAAAGAAAGTTTGTTATGTTAAACTTCACCTGAGATTAGTGTGGAAACTATTCTTTGTGGCGTAAGAGTTTTAGGAAAATCGTTTTTGGTTGAAAATATTATTTTTTGCAATTTAGTTATTTTTTTTAGGTTAGTTCAATACAGTTGCATCCAATTTCCGATTCCCGGTAATTTAATCTCTGAGGGTTAGTTCAATGCATTTGCATCCAGTTTCCGATTTCCTAACAATTATTTGTTGGTGTTAGTTTGATGTATTTGCATCCAAGTTTTGATTTTCCGTTAATTATTTTTTGAGGTTAGTTTAATGCAGTTGTATCAATATTCTGATTGTCCATTAATTAATTTTTAAGATTAGTTTATTAGTTTAATGTTTACATGTGCATCCAATTTCCGATTTCCTGTTAAATATTATTTGAGGTTAGTTCAATGCATTTGCATCTAGTTTTCTGTTTCTCGGTAATTGTTTCTTTGACATTAGTTTCATGCAGTATTATATATATTTGAAAATATTTGTTATTATTGGAGGGTTTTTTTTTTCCAATTGCTATTATATATTTTGTGATGTTATTTTTTATATAATTTAATTTTCCACATGTAATTTGTTTTGGTTTGGTTTGGTTTGGTATATAATTTATTTAAACCCAACGTCTATTTTAACTAAATCAATAGTTATATAATTTATTTAAGCCAACGTCCGTTTTAACTGAATCTTGTTATTCTGCTAAAATTGGAAATTATAAAATTCATAAATTTAATTAGAATATATCGTAATTATTGTGGCATGTGGTTTTTGAAATCCTTAACTATGACTAAATTTTACACCTTAAATTGATTCAACTTTATTTGTTATGCCCATATATATATATATATATATATATATATATATATATATATATATATATATATATATATATATATTGCATACAATACAATTTTATTTGTTTTTGGTGTACACTATTACTTATTTTATGATTAGTTTTTTTTCCCCCTTTTTTCCAGTTACATGTGTGGTTAACAAATGCATAAAGTAAATATTCAAGCAACTCAATTCATTTTTTCCTTTGTTCTTTCATTGTTTCATTATCATTTTCTAGAAAGAAACTTTGTTATGTTAAACTTCGTCTGAGATTAGTGTGGAAACTATTCTTTGTAGTGTAAGAATTTTAGGAAAATCGTTTTTGGTTGAAAATATTATTTTTTGCAATTTAGTTTTTTTTTTCCGTAATTAGCTATATGTTTTAGAAAAAGTTGGACATTCTGTGATTATTTATATCATACTTTTTTTTTATAATTAGTAATAGAGTTTAGAAAAAATTAGAGTCTCTAGAGTGCCCCAAAAAATAGATTAGTGAGGGTATAACTATAATATATATCTAAAGATTTGGATTTTTTTTTTCGTAATTAGTATTAGATTTTAGAAAAAGTTGGAGACTCTGTAAAGCCTTGAAAAATAGAGCTAAGAGGGTATAACTATAATATATATCTAAGGATTATAAAATTCATAAATTTAATTAGAATATATCGTAATTATTGTGGCATATGGTTTTTGAAATCCTTAACTATGACTAAATTTTACACCTCAAATTGATTCAACTTTATTTGTTATGCCTATATATATATTGCATACAATACAATTTTATTTGTTTTTGGTGTACACTATTACTTATTTTATGATTAGTTTTTTTTTCCCCTTTTTTCCAGTTACATGTGTGGTTAACAAATGCATAAAGTAAATGTTCAAGCAACTCAATTCATTTTTAGCTTTGTTCTTTCATTGTTTCATTATCATTTTCTAGAAAGAAACTTTGCTATGTTAAACTTCGTATGAGATTAGTGTGGAAACTATTCTTTGTAGTGTAAGAATTTTAGGAAAATCGTTTTTGGTTGAAAATATTATTTTTTGCAATTTAGTTTTTTTTTCCCGTAATTAGCTATATGTTTTAGAAAAAGTTGGACATTCTGTGATTATTTATATCATACTTTTTTTTTTATAATTAGTAATAGAGTTTAGAAAAAATTGGAGTCTCTAGAGTGCTCCAAAAAATAGATTGGTGAGGGTATAACTATAATATATATCTAAAGATTTGGATTTTTTTTTTTCGGTAATTACTATTAGAGTTTAGAAAAAATTGGAGACTCTGTAAAGCCTTGAAAAATAGAGCCAAGAGGGTATAGCTATAATATATATCTAAGGACATATTTAATTGATTTAATTTAAAAATATGTGAGGGTTAAATTGGAAATTAAAAAGCAGTTATCAAAATAAGACTGCTCGTTGTTTAAACTTTAAACTTTACACAGTAGTAGAGATTTCTCTCAAGGTTGCCCTAGTTTACAAACCACTTATTCGATCGACTCAACTCAACTCAACTCAACTCCACTCCTTCCGATGATGATGATGATGATGATGATCCAATCTTTTCGAACAATAACATCCATGTTTGATAGAAAATCTTCAGCAGCAGTAGCTTAGGCTTTTGGTACACGAACTCTTTGTTACTTTTCTTCTTCGTTTCCCACAGAAATAGCAACGACAACGGCAACAGATGTAGGACAAGGAGACTCAATAATAAGAAGTTACGTTATGAATAATAAGGCAGAATCCGCCCGGCAAAAGACTGGCGGCATAATTCGTCCTCGGAAGAAATGGAATGTTGGGAACCTGATACAACCAGAATGGTGACGTCGCATTAAGCGGGCGGAGTTTGAAGCTATGCATAAGGCGATGAAGGAAAGGATTGCGGAGGAAAAGAAGGTTGATGCCACCACCGGATCGTCATCTTCGATCTACATTTTAGCAGCTTATAATAATAATAATAATTAGGGTCCTAATAATAATTATTATGTTGTGTCCGTGTTGACGATCTCCTTTGGGATTTCGCTTAATTACTACTTTATATTTATCTGTCTTATGTTTCAATGTGCCCAATGTTTAGGGTTTGTCTTTTTGGAATTTCTGTGGATTGTGTGGATAGATGATATCACTTTCAGTGTATGGATTGTTTTGGTAAAATTCTCTTACTAATATATATGTATGTTTGTATTGTGTATTACTGATTTGCAATGGTTTAATCACTATAAAAATTCTATATTTGAAACTGTTACAACCCTTTTTCTACTACACGAACTAACATCTAGTTCTCAGACACTTGTTACAGTTCCAATCTCTTTCCTCTCCCTATGTTCTCTCTTCAGACACTATTCTCTCTCCTTTTCTGCTGGCCCCCCTTTTCTTCTCTTCACTTTCTCTTTATATCCTTTCCTTTCTTCATCCGGGCCCTCCACCTGTCCCTCCATCTCGCGGTCTCCTTCTCTACACGTGTAGGGTTTCCGTACTGCGACCACGTGACTTAGCCTCGATCCAGTACGTCGCGGCATGCTATCTTTCGTTAACTCGGGCGCATCCTTTCTTTGATACTTTGGGCCCCCAATACTACCACTACAGATGCCCCCTCTCGAGTCCGCGACCATTTGGTGATCGAGGAGTCGAGAGTCCCTGATGTCACGTTTCCCTCCGCGGTTCCCAAAGATTCTTTTTCCTCATTTGGACTCCACGAGTCCCATCGCAATTATAACTCGCGTCCCTCGTTTCTTAGCGCATCCACGCGTCAATCCCTGACTGATCCCTTTTAGTGTCGCCTCGATTTCAGCCCCTTCCAATTACTCTTTTGCCCCTTCCTCTTATAAAAAGCCCGCTCGATTCTTTCCTTCTTCCATTCAGTCTTTCATTTTCCTCTTAACTGCTCTCCCCTTTCTCTACTCTTCCCCTTGGTTAACTGCTCCGGTCACGCGCGCGGCTGTTCTTCCTGTTTTCTTTTGTGGAGGGTTTTGTTCCTGCTGCTCCTCCCTTTCCTCAGGTTGGTCCCCTTTCCTCCTTAATCCATTATTTCCTATATTGTGTGTTTCTCTCTTGAATTTGAGACTATTCAGCTTCTTCTCTCTCCAACTGGTCTTGTCTGTTTAACTTTTTCCCTGACCTCAATGTCGGCTTCCAGATCCGACACCTCATCCTCCTCCCCGTCCCGTGGTGTCGCCTCCCCCCCCCCCTGGGCGCCCCTTTGCCCTTCCTCAGTCCCCACCCCGCAGCCGCCGACCTAATCTCGAAGCCCGCGGCGAGATACCATACCACGGCGTCATATTAGAGCATGTCCCTTCCCTAACCTACTACCCTCATCTGGTTCCCTATAAGCCGGGCTGTCTAGTTGCCACGGTGGGGCAGATTGTAGCCGGCCTCCGTTTGCCCCTCACCCGTCTTGACGTCGAAGTATGCAATCACTTCAACATCCCTCCTTGCCAAGGCATCGGCAATTTCTGGAGGGTTATGTATGCTGCGAACCACTACAACCGGTCAGAAGTCCCCAAAATAACGATCCAGCGACATGATCGCTCATTTTACATAAAAAAGAGCACCAAGGATGTCGCGTGGGATACCATTCTTTTCGTGTTCGACCTAGGAAGCAACATTTTATACCGTGTCACCTCCCGGACAAGTTGTGGCACCATTACCCCTTTACATCTCTCGGGAACTTCCTCTCCAGCGGATCTTCCTCCCGACTTGAGCCTTAATCATCGGCCTTTCTCCCCGGTGCGAGTCTGCCTCTCTACTAATCCCTTGGTGTAGGTCTTCTTTGCTCCCCCTTCTAACTTGACCGCTTTCTTTTTTAGGTTGGCGTCCAGACTCGAAGTCGCAGCCCTATGATAATTTCTTCTCCACCACCTTCAGGAAGATTCGCGACCTGGGACAGGCCCAGTCTGCGGTACTAGGAATTGATCCCGTCACTGCCACTCCCCTCCTCTCCGATCCCCAACTGAAGTTTATTGGAAAATATTGTTCCCCTTTTTACCGCCCTCCACCGCCCAAAGAGAGAAAGCCTCGGGATTCACCCCCTCCCAAGAAGAAGAGCCACACCAAAAAAGCTTCCCCCCGCCACCGACCAAATCACCGTCCCCCTCATTCATCCTCCGCTTCCCCACCTCATTCCGCTGACCCACACCCTTACCGGTCCCTAACCACTTGGGAAGACCAATACTCTTCCCCTCATTCGCTCTCCACTTCTTCTCCTCAACCCGACATGGGCGCCGACAAAAAGCTTTTTCGACAAAGAACTTCGGATGACGCGAGGATGTCTCCGTTGTCGTCCCTACAGCTGCCGCTCCATCCTCCCCTCCTCCGGCTTCCAAGCGTTCGCGGACTTCTACATCTGAAGAGGACCCCGCCCATCGGTCCGTGGACCAACCTGCTGCTCCCCCGCCGAAAGCAGCCGCACGGGCGAAGTGGCCCCGGCCTACGAAAGAGGGCACTGAGCCCATTCCTACTTTCTGCCCCACCTACAAGGTTCGGAACCGCACTCTCAACATTCGCGATTCGGCCTTGGACAACGCCACCGTGGCCTCCTCTCTGTTCTATGGGTCTCATCTCCCCAGGGACATGGCCTATGCTGATAGGGGAACGTTCGACTCTCAGCGGACCTCCTTTTACACTGGCTGGGAGAAGGTACTCTCTCTCTTGTGTGCCTTTCCCTTCCCCCTTTGAATGCTCTAACCTCTGTTATTTCTTTTCAGATGAGCTTGGACATCTCTTACATGATCCGAGGCCTTTTTGGTGCAAGGGCCCGGATCGACCAGTTGGACGGCGACGTTGCCCGCCTGGAGCAAAAGAATGAGGCTGCGGACATGGGCTTCAGGGGCCGGGACGAGTGAAGATCGCGAGGCCCACCACCTCGCCTATATATGGATAAGGTTAATGACCGCTGAGTAATCAGCGGAAACCCCTTCTGGCTCGATAAGATACCGCCGCCGCCTCCCGGTAGAAGCACCAGGCTGAAATGGCGGCGCTCCGTAAGCAGCACGACACCGACATGGATGAGCTCCAGGATCACTTCCGTGCCCAGGCCGACAAGAGAGTGGCCAAAAAGATTAAGGAGGAGCATGAGCGGCTTATCAAAGAAGGTCGACTTCTCCCTGAAGCCCCGACCGCGGTCCCCCCTTTAGAGGTGGCGGCGCCACTTCCGGAACCTGTTTCAGCGGTCGATGATGTCGCTGTCATAGTGGCTGGGGTGATAGACGCTGCTGCGGAGGCCGCCCTCGAGGAAGCCGCCGAGTCAGTGATCCACGAAAATGTTTAAGTGTGTTCTGCTTGAAATGGCCTATTTTGTGCCCTGGCCCGGCTTCTTTGTTACTATTTGTAGTATTTCTGATACCTTTCGTTTTATTTTTACTCTCTCCGGTTGAGGATAACTGATTATGGATATACCAAATATTTTGTCTTTGTAAATCCCAAGTGTCCTTGTCGGTATCCGATATTTGTATGACTTTAGTGGTAATGATCCTCTATCATCGTCTTCACCCGTTTGGTCGGGAGCCTCGCTCCCTTTGCCCCCTGTTCAGGTCGGGACCACGCCCTTGACCTATACTCATGTCGGACCCCTTGTCCGCGGACAGAGGAAGCCTCTTCGCTTCCCCTTGCCGGCATCTCATATCGTGTCCGGGGCGACTCCTCTCGCCCCGGCTCGCCTGAGATCTCGCACCCGTCGTGGACACTCTTTTTGCCCCCGGAGTTTTAGACTTCGTCCTCGGAAGGCTCTCCCCTTCCGTTCCCTACTCTTGAAGGCAGTAAAAAAAAATTCACGCGACATTAACCATCTCAAAAGTGCTAAAGTTTTATATATGTACAACTAGCTCATGTGGTTTCTGACCACTCCCCATTACATTTACTCATGAAATTTTTTAGCAACCTTACATTCCACGGTTTTCAACGGCTCTCCCTTCCAAGGTTCGAACCACAGTAGGCCCGACCCTCCCACCTCAATCACCACATAAGGCCCCTCCCATGTTGGACCCGGCCTTTCCCTCGCCACCTTCTTGGTGTTGGGGTTACCCGCCAGCAGATGACCAGGTCTCCCACCTTAAAGCTCCTAGGCTTCACCCTCTTGTTATCTTTGCCGTTGGAAGGCGATGATGGTACTCTTTCTAGTCGGATGCGGTGTCTCTTCTTTCTTGACTAGATTCATATCTCGGCTAGGATGCCCGGTTTGATCCATCCTCGATGGCTGAGGTTCTAGTAGTAGCTGCCACCGGGCCTGTTGGTATCACGGCCTCAACACCATACGCTAAAGAAAAAGGGGTCTCCTTTGTAGTGGTCCTGGGCGTTGTTCGATATGCCCATAGTACATGGTTGAGCTCGTTGGCCTGGGACCCTTTCTTCCTTTCCAACTTTCTCTTGAGATTGTTTTTAGTATGGTCTTGTTGGAGGACTCCGCTGCCCATTGCCCTCGGGTTGTTAACGGGGCCGAACCCCGCTTCACATGATAGGCCCGCATAAAGCTCTTAACTCGATCCCGTGAACTGCGGCTCCATTATCCGCAACGATAGCATACGGCAACCCGAAACGGCAAATGATATTCTCCCACAAGAACTTAATTACTTGGGCTTCCTTTACCACTTGCAGGGGCACGGCTTCAATCCACTATGTAAAGTAGTCTGTCGCGACCAACAGGAACCTCCTCTTGACTCGGGCCATTGGCAGCGGCCCCACGATGTCGAGGGCCCACATTGCAAATGGCCATGGACTCGATACAGTCAGCGGCTCGGCGGCCGGGGCCCATATCAGTTGAGAGAACCTTTGACATTTCTCACACTTCCTGGAGAACTCTACAGCGTCTCTTTTCATGTGCGGCCAAAAGTAACCTTGTGTTAACAACCGGTGTACCGTTGTCCGGCCCGCTAAATGACTCCCCGCGATCTCTTCGTGAAGCTCTCATCGAGCACCTCTTGAAATTTCTTCGCCCCAAACATTTTCAACAGAGCCCGTTGAAGTTCCTTCTATATAATTCTCCTCGAATCGATTATTGTACCTCAGGGCGCTGTTCCAATCTCCGCCTTTCTTTAGGGTCTTTCACCTCGACCCCCTCCAAGAACTGTTTGAACGGACCCATCCATCCATCATCACCCTCCGTCTTGATCATTACCTCTAACCTTTCCTCGGTACTCGGCCTGCTCAATTTCCTTATCTCGATTGTCCTTTCCTCAGATCCTGGAATGGCGGCGGCCACGTAAGCTAGAGCATCGGCGTGGCGGTTCTCCCCACGGTTCAGATGGATGAATCGGATTTGGTTGAACTTCGAGGCCCAAGCCCGCAGGACCCCCAAATACCTTGCCATTCTAGGACACCGAGCCGCGAATCCTCCATTCGCCTGGCATACCACCAAATTGGAGTTGGAGTATATGGTGAGTTCTCTCACGCCCAATTCTACCGCCATTCTCATTCCCGCGATCACAGCTTCATACTCCGCCTCGTTATTTGATGCTGCAAAGCCCAATTTCATCGTCTGCTCTAACCTATTGTTCTCCGGAGTGACCAGTACCACGCCTATTCCGCTGCCAGCATCTGTTGCTGATCCATCAGCAAACACCCTCCAACCATTCCTTGCATCCCAGGGGTTCAGACAATCCAGTTCCTCCTCTCCCTCAGGCTCCAAAACCATCTCCTCCCCCCATGTAGGATCCTCTGCAGGGAACTCCGCCAAGAATTCCGCCACTGCCTGAGCCTTCTCCACTGTCCTGACTTGATACTTAATCTCATATGAACTAAGCATCACGGCCCATTTCAGCATCCTCCCTGATTTTTCAGCCCTCAAAGCCTGCTTGAGGGGCAGGTTAGTCACCACGATTCGCATGGGCCGAAATGGGGGCTTCGCCGTGGCCGAGAACACCAAGGCTGTATGCATTTCTACTCGGACGTACCTAGTCGTGCATCTAATAAGGTTTTGCTCTGGAAGTACACCTGGTCTTTCTATTTTATCTACTACCCGAGCGAGGATCGAGTGAAGCAGCAACCGTGGACCCCAAGTACAAAAATAGTTTTTTCTCCCACTTTGGGCGCGGCAAAGAAATTGTCTCCTCTAAATAACTCTTAATCCCCCGGAATGCCTCTTCACACTCCGTTGTCCATTTGAAATCTGTGGTGTTCCTCAATAGTCGATACAGTGGCCTACATTTGTCGGATGACTTTGAGATAAACCTGTTGAGAGCCGCGACTCTACCTGCCAACCGCTGCACCTCATTCACTGTCTGCGGCGACGGCATCTCTACCAGCGATCTTATCTATTCGGGGTTTGCCTCTATTCCCCGCTGCGTCATGATGTACCCCAGAAATTTCCCTGTGGTGACTCCAAATGTGCATTTCTCTGGGTTAAGTTTCAGGTTGTGGACCCGCAGTATCTGGAACGTCTCCCTCAACCCCTCCAGGTGCTCTAATTCTGACATGCTTTTCTCCACCATATCATCGATGTATATCTCAATGCCCCGCCGGATCTTGCCCTCAAACATTTTTCTCCCAACACGGAACGTAGCTCCCCCGCATTTTTCAACCCGAATGGCATCCTCATTATAGCAAGATGTGCCTCCTTCCACCACGAATGATGTCTTTTCCCGATCGGACCATACATCGCGACTGGTTGTACCCATGGACGCATCCATAAATGAGAATATATCAAGCCCGGCCGCCCCGTCTACCAATTCGTCCAATTCAGCGGCATAGGATAACTATCCCGGACACTCGAGGTTTACGCCCGTGAAGTCGACACACATTCGCGACCTTCCCATTTTTCTTTGGGACCGCGAACTATATTGGACAGACCACCCGTGAACTCCACCTCTCTTATGATCCCGGCATTCTTTAGTCTGGCAACCTCTTCCCGGATTCCTTCCGCGTATTTAGCCCTCATTCCCCTCATCTTCTGTCTCACAGGCTTCGCGTCCTCCCTCATATGTAGGCGATGACATGCTAATCCCGGATCCAAGCCCGTAACATCCTCTATTCCCCATGCGAACACGTCCTTGTTCTCCACCAAACATTGCACCAACTTAGCCTTCCATTCGCTCGTCAGCCTCGATCCAATCGACGTCAACCTCCCCTCTCCGCCCTCTCCCAGATCCACTACTTCTGTTTCATCTATAGTCTTTGGAACCATCGCGGCCTCTTCCGCCCCCTCCACGGCCCCAAGATCAGAATTGCTATGCCGACCCTCTTCCTCGGGTTCGCCGATCCACACCCGCCTCCGGGACATCCTCTTAATTGTGTTCTCGGTGGTCGTTCTTGGAGGCCACTTGATCTCCCGGACCTCGTGATGTTCCCGTAGGTAAGGAAGCGTATGACCGATAATAAGTCGAGGGCACCGCCTCATCTCATGTATCCATCTCCTCCCTAGGATCGCGTTATACTGGGATTGGGAGTCCACCACCATAAATCTCGAGAACACCGTCACCGGACCCATTGTCACTGGCAGCAAAAGTTCACCCATAGGCTCCGTGACGCTCCCATTGAACCCATACAAACTAGTCCGCGGGGGCCTTAGTTGCCCCGGGTCCATCCCCATCTCCTCAAGAGCTCCCTTAAACAACAAATCCATGGCGCTGCCACAGTCAATCAGGACTCTTTTGACCACATAATTACCCATTGCTACCGTGATGACTAGCGCATCTTCATGCGGAGTATCCACGGTTCGGAGATCTGCATTGGAGAAGGTTATCCTCTCTTCCCCTTTCCTTAGCTCCGTGCTGTAACTCTGCCCTCGGTGGGACTCATTAACTTGTTGAATGCTCGCTGTCCTCCTGACCTTATCCCGGTGGTCATTGTGACTCAGTGCTTCCCCACTGAAGATAACGTTTATGGTTCCCAATATTCTTCCAGCATTGGGCACCGACTCCCTATTCTGTGGCTCCGCTACGAACTCCCTCATCACTCCCTTCTAAACTAATCTCTGAACCAATCATTTTAAAGCATAGCAGTCGTTTGTTCCATGATTGTGCACCTGGTGATATTCGCAGTAGGGCTTATTAGGCATTTCGGCAGGAAACGTTCGCGGACCTTCATATCCCGGCACATTCTTTATCAACGGCAGTATCTCACTCAACGGTCTCGCCAGGGGCACTTGTTCTACCTCGCGGTATGGCTTTCTCTCCCTCTGCTCCCTGCGTGCCATTTCTCTCCCCCTCTCCAACCGCGGTGTCTTACCGCGATACCTTTCCCCACCTCTCGTCTTCTCCCCTCGTCTTCCTGCGCCCCCTTCTTTTTTCTACCAGAATCGCCTTTTAGCTCCCTCTTTGAGTCTTTCTGCATATAGTGTCCTCATATCGATATACTTCTCTACACGGATGATAGAGCTCGTGCAATGTCGCAATCTCATTCTTTTGCCCGGACCGATGTAATGCCGCACTGGTCGCAGCCTCGAACGCTTATTACCGCCGATCCTCTCATCCAGATTTTCCACTTTAAGTGTTTCCGAAGAAGGCGACATCGTACTCCCTGACTGATTCGGCGGACCTTTGTCTGACATTAAATAAGGTCACGATGTCTACCACCCTCCGCTTCTGATGTATAAAGTGATCAACAAAGGCTTGCTCCAACTCTTGGAAATTGGTTATGCTCCTTGACGGCAACCGATAGTACCAGTCGGAAGCCCCTCCTTTAAGACTGGCCGGGAACATCATACATCGCAGACCATCGTACTTCGCCTCTTGCCAGAGAGGCATCTGTTGCCGAAAGTGATGGATGTGATCTGCCGGGTCTCCCATTCCGTCATATCTCTCAAACCTTGGCTGATTGAAACGTTTTTTGGCACCTCAGAAGTCCATATCGATCGCCGGCGGGTTGCGGTTCGATCCCCCGCCACCACTTGATCGGGCCGCCACCGCCTGAACTTTCGTTTGTAGCAGATTCGCCTCCCGGTCGTTGTTAATCATTTGTTGGACTTGCTCCATCGTTAATCCCGTAACTGGGTTGTCAACCAGAGTCGGCCCCTGTTCCTCCTCCTCTTCCACCCTTTCGTTCTCCGATTCCTCCCTTGTCTCTTCCCCGGACTCCTCCTCACTCCTTTCTCTTTCTCTCCTCAGCCCCTCATTTTCTTCCCTTAGCCTTTCAATCTCCTCCCCCATAAGTCGAACTTCTTCTTCTCCCCTTCCTTCCCCTCGCTCTTCCCCTTCCTCCACCGCCGCTTTTGGCATTTGTTCTAGGACTCTTACCTTCCGAGGTCTACCCACCGCCTTCTTTGGTGCCATTTCTTCTTCATCCGGGCCCTCCACCTGTCCCTCCATCTCGCGGTCTCCTTCTCTACACATGTAGGGTTTCCGTACTGCGACCACGTGACTTAGCCTCGATCCAGTACGTCGCAGCATGCTATCTTTCGTTAACTCGGGCGCATCCTTTCTTTGATACTTTGGGCCCCCATTACTACCACTACAGAAACTATGATAGAAACACTGTGGTTGCTGTCTCAGCTCAGACTGGCATCCTCAATACTTCCTGCGGCTTTACAACTTTCACATTTTTAAGGTGCGCATTTTCTTTCTTTATGTTAATGAGTCCTGGTATTGTTTTCTTATTACATGGGTGTCCTGATTGAAATTGCAATATGAAAATAGATATTTCTTGCTCAAACTGCTCATCCATTTACTACCGAGATGAGGTGATTCATAGCTTTCATAATGAGTAATTAATGCCCCTTATCGGGGCTTGGGTTTGGATCTCCAAAAATAGAGGAGATCAACTTGGAGTCTATATGTCTTGGTCTGGTCAACAACATTTGGAGTGCTCCAAGTGTTTGTTAATCGAGAGTTTCAATTCTATATCAATAGAGGGTTTGTCTTTAGTGAATCAGGGAGATGGGGAAATTTTTTGATGATTCCGAGTCGATTTAGATAATGTTTTTCCTCTCTGGAGAGATTTGCTTTAGTGATTGATGGCCGGTACATTTTTTTTCTTAAGATTTTTGGATGAAGAGGAAAGGAGGGTCTAGACTGTAGAGTTTATTCAGATACGTTCTTTTCCGCCAATGTCACCTGGTCCAATCAACATGATAGCCTTGTCTTATCTAGATTGGATATGCAATCGCTTGTCACAGATCGATTCTGTGGGGACGCCACACCTGCCAAACTTAGCGTAACATTTTTCAGCATCGTCCTTGGGAAAACGAATTGAACAAGAAGATGCTAAAGGTTCTTTAGTTACAGCGAGTAGTAGTTGCTTCCGTATTTTCTAGTCCAGAAGTATTCACTGTTTTCGAGGAAAATCACTTAATCAAGGATGATATGCCTCTGTGCATTAGGATTAGGTCATTCAAGCTTTTCGATCCTGATCATTTTATGTCAGTTTTTTTAACCATAATAGACAATATAATCCTAGTTTATTGACAACAATAATAAACTCTTCATGTTCACATTCCAAACTCTTCTTGGTCGTTTGAGTGGTGATGTTGACGGTGTCCATTACACATATTTGCTTTTGCTGAATATCAGCATTGGCCAGGTCATTAGAAGCTTTTTCTATATGAAGAACATTCAGTCACTCATAGTGTGTGAGGCCTAATCATCATAATTTAAACTTTGAAGTGCGCCGTTCTTGCATTTTACATAGCACTGATTTCCTTTTTCATGCATGATAACTGTAGTGACTTTCTTGCCAACATTGATGTCAAGCCTTATAGAGGTCGTACTTGATTACATGATACTTCCGGAACATGATTTCATTAACCAAATTTCTAGCATATGTAGGATTTTTAACCGGTCGGTTTTGGGTCGGTTATGTTTAGTAGCTAGTTCGGTTCGGTTAAGTATATATGAAAACCGATAGAGTCGGTTCAATCGTCGATTTAGTCCCAATCCCAACCTAAACCGACCAATCATGTATAATATATATTAGGGTTAGTTAGACTTACCCCCCCCCCCCCTTGCAAGATCCAACGGGGCTAGCTACGAGATGATTTTTTTTTCAGATGAAGAAATCTGACCGTTGGATCTTACAAATAGAGGGGGTATCACTAATTGCAACTAGTAATGGGGGGGTAAGTCTAACTAACTCTATATATTAGAATATACATATTTAATTGATTTAATTTAAAAAGATGTGAGGGTTAAATTGGAAATTAAAAAGCAGTTACCAAAATAAGACTGCTCGTTGTTTAAACTTTAAACTTTACATAGCAGTGGAGATTTCTCTCGAGGTTGCCCTACTTTACAAACCACTTATTCGATCGACTCAACTCAACTCAACTCAACTCCTTCCGAAGATGATGATGATGACGACGATGATGATTATGATCCAATCTCTTCGAACAGCAACAACCATGTTTGGTAGAAAATCTTCAGCAGCAGTAGCCTAGGCTTTTGGTACACTGATAACCGTAAAAACTCAATTAGATTTCTCTAACCTTATTCTTACGGTATCAATTATTTATTTCTTACGTTCACATGTATATTCATGCAATATATAGAGTACGGAATCGTTCCACTCCTAAACTACCAAGACATAATATAATCCAATTAATCAAATACAAGGAAACAATGGTGAGAGCAATATTTATAGAGGTGAATTTATACTATGAAACTAAATATATAAATTTAACTTATACTAATTTAACTAAGCAATTGAATATGACTTGAATAAAATATGGAGAAGAATATTATGGGGATTTGATTCCACTTGATTTATTTCTAATATGCTAGTGTAGATTATTGTAATCCTAACCAATTAAGATTAAGTATTTTATCCCTAATTATTCATGGCAATCTCTGCCAACTAATAATTAGCACGTGAGGAAATTCAACACATTCTCATGGCGAATCAACTAACCTACTAGAGTGAAACTCTTAACAAGCAATAATTCTAACTAACATATCAAGTCTTCATCAAGCTTTATCAAACCCCTCTAATGGAGGTTTAGCTAGAAGTCATTAAACTGTCATAAACATAATAATAAATAGAAGACATAATGAAGAACAATAACTTGACTTTTATTAATCTAATGGAGGCTACAAACTAAACTAATTAACTAAAACTAAACTAAACTAAAAAGGGAGAGAGAGAGAGAAAACCCTAAACTATATTAAACTAAAGTGGGAGTAGCCAAGTTTTGTTTAGCCTTCAACCCTCTTTATATAGGAGAGGGTTAGGTTACAATTTCGTGCATTGGCTTTGGAGCCATGTTTTGGGCCATGAAATCAAGCCCAAAACCTAATTACATATGTGTCCAAAAAGGGTTTCTATGCGCAAATGTATTTCAACACTATTTTCGTCCATTTTTACTACTTTGATTGGATGAACGCTTATACCATTAGAAAGATCTTTCCGAGACGGTCGTTTTGACATATAATAGGCCCAATTCCGAGGTCTGAGTCCAAAGAAACGGCCTGCGGAAGTTCTATTGACTTTTCTGCTCTATTTCTGCCCGCGTTGACTTTGACTTTTCAGCTTTAACCGGGCTTTAAAAAGGTTTTTTCTCCTTGAATCTTGACTTTTAATCATAGAATTTCTTAGCAACCAACATTTGCTCCTTTATCTCGCAAAAGTGACATGTTTCTTTACATATTCGACTCCAATGCCTGAAATACATAAGCGCACGTAAACAGTACTAACTCATATTTATTATACACATAATTGGTCTAAATATAATGATATTAAAGGGTTAAAACTACAGTTTTGGGCTCTTATCAAACCATCTCAAACAACATTTTGTTTGTCCTCAAGCAAATATGAGAAATTAATATAAGTGACTAAAAATGGAGTTCTAACTAATCTCTTTTCGCCGAAAGACAGACGATCGATGTGATGCAACAAGGCCTTAAACAACTAGGAATTTCCTAGTGGACGAGTTATAACCTCGTGAGAGTTTTCCAGAGAAGGTACTCACAAACTTCATCTATACTACAACGACTAAGAAATAAAATTACTGTTTCCTACTTTATTCTCAGATATCTATACATCTCACTAGCAATGAATACAAAATAATCAAGTCGAAATCTAAGCTAATACGTGCATAATAATCAATCATCTATGAATAAACATATATATAATTAACTATGCTATGAAATATAATAACAGGTTCGTTTCTGAAACTTTGGAATAGCGTCCTTAAGTAGATCATCACATATATGTCAAGACAAAAACCACTCTGATTTTTCCACTCAAGTTTCGTTCACTCCAGTGCGTAGTGGGCACACTTTACCTTACAATCTCAATGACACACAAGGAAGTCGAAGTCGATCAAACACATCTGCCACTTACTATCACACTGCACTAACTTATTCCTAATTGAGCTAGAGGTCTTTATTAGGTGTTGCGGAAATTAGGTGATGGTTTAATAATGAAGTAAATGGATATTCAAAAAGAACCAGTCTGAGATAATAGAGTCTTCATATTATGTAACTAGAGAAAACTTTGTTCTTTACTTTGCTTCTACACTTTGTTTCCATCCTTAGCCCTTTTTTTTTTCTTTTTCTTTTGGCTTTTTACTCCTTTGATTCTGTTTTTGGAGTTCTAACTTTTTATTTTATTATTTTTTTTCTTTTCTTTGGATGGAAACTTTGTTTTCTTATTTGAAGCAACTAACAAATTCTTGGTTTCACAGGTCTTTCTCTTTCCTATTCTTCATTTCATCTCTATTCTCAGACTCATTCAAATATGGGTAGGCTGATTTTTATTTTTATTTTGTTTTGTAAAAGGGTAAAGGATTTGCGGTTTATGAAAGGCTAAAGACAGGCTCAGAGGGGCGACTAGCGGAAAATAATTTCATAAGGTTTGAATTTATGGCTATATCGATCCAAAGAGGGCATAAATTCTCGCTTAGGATATGGTATAGTGATCAAGCAAGTGGACGTGTGATTTCTCTATTCGGAATTTACTTCTCCCTTGTGTTATTTCTCAAATATTTCACTCATATAAGGCTTTAGGCTATATTCTCACAGGATTTGTAGAATAAGTACTCTAGCCTAGATTTCAGAAACTTGCTGCCAAACAATCATAGATACTCATGCAATATATTTATAGAAAGATGCAATGATTATTACCTACATATTAAACTAAATTTCTAAAAACTATTCTAATATAAGAGCTAATGTGAAATATCTAAACTAATATCATCATGGAGAATGAAACAATACCAATATTTCTAAGTGTATAGCATAAACTTTTTATTTATATTTATGATTTTTTTTTAATTTTTTACTATAAAACAAGTGCATATTATACATGTATTATCCTAATATGTGCCTTAATTTACGTGTGTTTCTGTGCCACCCCCAAATAAAAACATGTTTTGTCCTCAAAGTAATAAAATAAGAAGGGTAGGAAATACCATGGAAATGCGTGAAAATTGAAGAACACCTGCAAAACAAATTTAAAACATACTAATATAGGTAAAGAAAAACAGACGCAACTCTATATGAGTTACACCCGTTATGGGGATAACAAGAAGTAAATTGCTTGGGACATAAGTAGACACTAACAAAAATAAAAACTTACCTCATATCCCACATTTACACGTTGTCCTACTCCTCAATAAATAATTGAGGTTCCTTGGCATCCTACCACGCCATGATAATTTGTCAGGCCTCACGCCATTTATCATCTACAATCTCTAACCGGTTAAGCGCCACTTAGTCGGATGGGGTGTAAGGGGCAACCCAATTAGGTTGTAGCTTCCACCCCTGCCATGTCATTGCACGGAATGAGTGTATAATGCAGTTGGTGGGTCTCACAATGTCAACCCCAACCCAATCCGTGATACGAGCACAAAAATCCAGAAAGAAACATAGCAATATTCGACAAACTAAGTGAATGCGGAGGTGAAGGGTGCAGGCGCGCTCTTGACTTGCTCGAAGTCTAGTGATTTGAGGGCCCGCGCGCTCTGAGTATAGGCAAAACAAAGGGAGTGCGCACTCCGTGTATGATGAGTGCTATGAAGTGAAAATAAAAGGTAAAGTGAGAGATGCAAAGTGAGAGGTGTGATGTGAAGTTGAGTAGTTATAGAGGACTAGTTTCTAAGTTCCACAAGTTTCCCAACTAGTTAAGGCAACATGATGGAAAAAGACATTTTTTAAATCCAAAATAGAACTAGACAAGAGGCATGCTCCAAAACCAAACCAATAGCTCTTTGGCTGGAATTAAAATAGCAATTATCTAATTATGACTCCTTGAAGTTGCACCAAACAACACTTGCTAATTCTAGCGACACCAATTTAGCAATATTCTCACATAAATCAATCATTATCAAGCAGGTAATAATATTTCGACAAAAATACGTGGATATGACTAGGGTATTTCTAAATAAATAATTCCACCCACAAACAAGTTGGAAGGGTGGGATTCACGATACAAAACATAGCATATGACGAAAACTAAAACAACTTCAAATTAAATTAAAAAAAAAAAAAAAAAAAAAAAAAAAACAAAAATACAGAATCCAAATATTAACTACTTAACTAACAATTCAGAAACAAAATCTATGAAAAACAAGAAAACAAGTCTTAACACAATAATAATACAAAATAAACTAGCCATGCGACGATGATGGGATAAGAATAGGAAGTTGAGTGATCAAGAATGGAAAGACCAAACACCTCACCCCCAAACAAATTTTTGAAAACATGGTTAGAAAATTTGTTTAAACACATGGGTCTTTTAAAGTCAGATTCCCCTAGACTTAATGTGGTCGTTTTAAGTCAAATTCCCCTAGACTGTGCACACCCCCAAACAAGCAAGAAACTGGGGTGGCACAAAATGGATTATGCGTGGTCAACTATAAACTAATAGTCGAAAGAGTTGGGGGTCTAGCCATAAAAACATGATACTAAATGCACCCCTCAAATAGAATGAAGTTGTATAATTGGAAGCAATCATGTAGAAGAATGAAAGAAAACTTATGCAACCCATCAAAGAACATATGCAAACCATCTGTTGTAGCTGTTTTAAAGAGTTAGAATGACCCAAAAGATGAATTAGTGATATTTTAGGTGAGAAAGGAGTGAAGTATGGATCCTGATATCTTTTATGAGGCTCAGATGAGGAAAAATAAGACAAACTAGGTTTCTCACTACACTCGGTCAAAGCTTGGCTCTCAACTACAGGAATGGTGTACTCATGGGATTGTGTGCTAGGCAAACACTCTTCACCGTAAGGGTTGAAAAAATTATAGAGGGTCTATGAGGCAATTGGCTCAAGTGAAAATTTGAGGTTTCTCTGAAATAGTGGGTGAATGGATGGCTTAGTTATGGTAGATGGTTAGATTTTAGGAGGTTGTAACTCAGGTAGATGGTGGCTGGTTGGTGGTTCATCAGTTGGTGGATCCTCACACGCACTTAAGAACTCTACATTTGGCTTGGCTGAATCCACAATGTTGTGGTTCGTGGATTTATCTTTAAGAAATTCATCTATTTCTTCCATTTTTATTTCCTCAGCTGCCAAACTAAATTGAGATTCACATTGCTCTAAACATGTAACTTCCTCTTTTTCTTGCACATTAACTTGTTCATGCCTTAGATTAGAATTGTTAATCTCTATTTTTTCACCCTCTTCCTCTAAAACACTATAAGTATCCTCAATGGTATTATTCGAATGTGTCGTAGAATCATCCAGCCGAGTGCGGTTATCAAACACAAAGGCCTGGACATGCTCAACAGGAGGGTCCATATTAAGAGAATGTCAATAGTTATCAAATTCTTCCTCCGTCACATCTTTATAAATATCTTCTAATATGTTATCATTATATTCATCTTCAGATGGATCAGTGGGAGGTTCCTCAGAGGCATCTCTCAAATTTGAGTGGTCATCCAAAACAAGTCCTAAAGAGTCGTCTTCAAGAATTTCCTCATCCAGGTGGGGTGTGGAGTCAACATAATGGTTAATGGGAAGGTCATGGGAATGCAATGATTCAGGAAATTCAGGGTAGGTATTAACTAGGTCGAATGGTGTGGTTATGGGAATAGGTTGTTCAACTTGTGTGTCGATCTCTGGCAAGGTTGAAAGTTCTATGTTAGGTGAAGGGATCATGGAAATTATTTGGGCTAGATTCTAAAGAAACTTTTTTTTATGGTTGGATATTTGGTCCATAAATGTTTGTTTTGCGTTAGTCATTTGTTGGGAAATTTGGTCTGAGAAGGGTGGCGAACTAGATGGGTGGGTGATTTCTGGCATGGTGGAAGGGTCTGGCTGGTATAGTGTTTGATAGTCATAGTTATTGGCGTTTGAGTGACTCTGGTTGATATCGTACTGCGATGGATTAGGTTGAGGCTGAATAAATATGGGACATGAATGGGCGGTGTGGTCTGGATCTGAACAAATTATGCACGGAAAAGTGTTTGGTTCGTTGTACACACTCATCACGAAACTAGAAGTAAACGACACTGGTTGACTCCCTGTGTTGTTTGGATGACTAGAAAACTCTTGATTGTATGGGTCACTATAAAAATTTGAAAATTGAGGCTCATAATTATTATTATATCCTATAATAGGCTCAAACTCTTGATATGATGGGGCAATGAAAAGCCCAATGGTAAGGACTACCACAACATGAACATGGAGAAGGGTTTTCATAATAATCACATGATTTCTCTTGATATGATGGGCAATGAGAATCCCAATGGTAAGGACTACCACAGCATGAACATGGTGAAGGGTGTGCATAAGAATCACATGATTGTTCGTCTACATTTGGATATGCCATAATGGTTTTAAAAATATATATATTCTAGAACAATTAATATGTATACAAAACTTTAACTATAAATTTCTAGATAGGCTTGTGCGTTGACGTTTACGATATATAACGCTAGATGGTTTATTTCTTACCAGACCTTAATCTCATGCAAGGCTAAGTCCAATATGAAAGAAATATGAACAACAGTCAAACAAAAACCTGATATACTAGAATTAAAACTCATCTAACAGAAGAGACGAGGAGTGAAAGAAAGAGTACCTGAATGCCTCCTTGCTACGCGTATGAATAACGTCTTGTATACGCAATCCCACTGTATTTAAGAAGATGGAAACACTGAATATATATATATAAATATGAACCAAACAAGAGCCAGTGACTCACCTAGGAAAATTGGGCTTCGGCGCGCTTGGAAACAGGCTTATAAAGGCGCGAGCGCGCTCTTGCTTGACACGATGTCCAGTACTTTGAGGGCGAGCGCGCTCAAATGATAGGGTTAATAGGGCATAGGCGCACGCTCCAAAAAATTTAAAATTTTTACAATAGTTTGATAAGACGTCTAATAAGTTGCCTGTAAAATTTCAGATCAATCGGAGTTATGAAAGTCTTTCTACTGCCCTGCAAAGTTTGTGAAACAGTTTTCGGACACAACACAAACAACTGAATGGTTAACCAATCAAAACAAAGCCAAAAATTTCCAAAATTTTACTGGAGACTTCCGAAATATCATGCAGATTCTTGTAAAACATTTAGAGTAATTGGAGTTCTACAAACCCTCCTTATTGGTTGTTGTTCCATAAATTAAGTGTTGCAAAACTGCAGAAACACACTGGAAACAATCCACTAGTTAGGTGGTCAAAACAAATCAAAAATACTTCAAATTTTTACTGTAAACTTCGGACTTCTGATAGATACTCCTGTAAAAATCTTAGAATTTTTTGAACTGCCTACATAACCTTACTTGTCAGTTTTTTCCGAAACTTACGGTTTGAAAGCTGAAATGTAGCACTGTAAAGATGGTATTAGTTCGCTAGGTAAACTAACTTGGAAAAATCTTAAAATATTTCAGTAAATCAACAACACCTTATGTATTATGCCTGTAAATTTTCAGAATTTTTCGAAATTTACAAATACATTTGCTGCAGTGTTCTTCACTGTGAATACGTAGACACAAGGGAGGGTGGGTGCGCTCTGAACAAGGCAAAATGGAGGGCGGGCGCCCCTGTGTCTAAAACAGTGAACAGTACCAAAAATACAAGAAAGAAGAAAGAAAAATTAAAATGGTGGGTGGGTTGAGAATGGGGAATTGCCCCTTGGATTCAACCAATTGAATTCTTGTCCTGAATGAGTTTAAGATGGCAGCGGCGCCATTTGATAACCGTAAAAACTCAATTATATTTCTCTAACCTTATTCTTACGGTATCAATTATTTATTTTCTACTCTCACATGTATATTCATATAATATATAGAGTACGGAATCGTTCCACTTCTAAACTACCAAGACATAATAGAATCCAATTAATCAAACACAAGAAAACAATGATGAGAGCAATATTTATAGAGGTGAATTTATACTATGAAACTAAATATATAAATTCAACCTATACTAATTTAACTAAGTAATTGAATATGACTTGAATAAAATATGGAGAAGAATATTAGGGGGGTTTGATTACAGTTAATTTATTCATAATATGCTAGTGTAGATTATTGCAATCCTAACCAATTAAGATTAAGTATTTTATCCCTAATTATTCATGGCAATCTCTGCCAACTAATAATTAGCATGTGAGGAAGTTCAACCCATTCTCATGGCGAATCAACTAACCTACTAGAGTGAAACTCTTAACAAACAATAATTCTAACTAACATATCAAGTCTTCATCAAGCTTTATCAAACCCCTCTAATGAAGATTTAGCTAGAAGTCATTAGACTATTATAAACATAATAATAAATAGAAGACATAATGATGAACAATAATTTGACTTACATTAATCTAATGGAGGCTACAAACTAAACTAATTAACTAAAACTAAACTAAACTAAAAAGGGAGAGAGAGAGAGAGAGAGAGAGAGAGAGAGAGAAAAACTATATTAAACTAAAGTGGGAGTAGCCAAGTTTTGTTTAGCCTTCAACCATCTTTATATAGGAGAGGGTTAGGTTACAATTTCGTGCATGGGCTTTGGAGCCATGTTTTGGGCCATGAAATCAAGCCCAAAACCTAATTACATATGTCCAAAAAGGGTTTCTCTGTGCAAAAATTAGTTCAACGCCCTTTTTGTCTACTTTTACTACTCTGATTGGGTTAAGTCTTTGACCATTAGAAAGCTCTTTTCGAGCCTGTCGTTTTGACATATAATAGGCCCAATTCCGAGGTTTTAGTTCAAAGATACGGTCTACGGAAGTTATGTTAACTTTTCTGCTCTATTTCTGCCCGTGTTGACTTTGACTTTTTAGCTTTAACTGAGCTTTAAAAAGGTTTTTTCTCCTTGAATCTTGGCCTTTAATCATAGAACTTCTTAGCAACCAACCTTTGCTCCTTTATCTCGCAAAAGTGACATGTTTCTTCACATATTCGACTCTAATGCCTGAAATACATAAACGCACGTAAACAGTACTAACTCATATTTATTATACACATAATTAGTCTAAATGTAATGATATTAAGGGTTTAAAACTACAATTTTGAGCTCTTATCATACACGAACTCTTTGTTCCTCTTCTTCTTCGTTTCCCGTAGAAACAGAAACAGCAATGGCCACGGCAACGATAACGATAACGGCGACAAATGTAGGACAAGGAGACTCAATAATAAAAAGTTAAGTTATGAAAAATAAGGCAGAATCCTCCCGGCACAAGATTGGCGGCGAAATTCATCCTTGAAAGAAATGGAATGTTGGGAACCTGATGCAACTAGAATAGGGACGTCGCATTAAACGGGCGGAGTTTGAAGTTATGCGTAAGGCGATGAAGGAAAGGATTGTGGAGGAAAAGAAGGTTGAATCCGCCACCGGATCGTCATCTTCGATCTACATGTTAGCATCTTATAATAATAATTGTTATTATTATGTTGTCCGTGTCGACGATATCCTTTGGGATTTAGCTTAATTACTACTTTATATTTATATGTCTTATGTTTCAGTGTGCCCAATGTTTAGGGTTTGTCTTTTTTGAATTTCTGTGGATTGTGTATGGATGGATATTGTATATATGACTACATTCTTACCCCTACAAACGGTCATCATTGGGTACCAAAGGTTGCACACTAGCACTGCCTACAAATGCGACCGACTCGCATTGCCCACTAAGTAGGCCTATTTTTATTGTCAACCGAGCTGGCCAACTAAATTGGCCTACTTTTATTGCCAACCAAGCTGGCCAACTAAACTGGCCTATTGTTATGGCCAACTAAGTTGGCCGACTTTTTACTGCCCTCTTGTATGGCTAGCATAATCGGCCCATTCATTCTGATATGGCAGATCGATTTTGGTATATATACAAACAAGGCAAGATATCTTTCTATAAAAAGATCTGAATAAGATTTTAATGAGATAAGCCCACCTATAAATATCTCATTTTCATTCCCAAAAGAACTACGCACATGAAGACTTGATTCCAGAAAATACTCTGGATACGTAGGCAGCCATCGACATGGTTCAGTTTCTCCTCCACCACAATCAACACCCCTTACGACTTCATTAGTGTGTTTAGGTGAATCATTGCCCAAACATAATTGGCGCCGCCTGTGGGGATTACCAACGGACCTTCTTCCACGTTACTTCTTCCAAGCACCATTAATGGCAAAAACTACAAGATCCCAGGTGAACAAGAATGCAAGAACACAACAACAACAACAACAACAACAACAAAATCTAGAAGTTCTAATCAATCAGGAAGTGATAGATCAACCCGCTGCAACAGATCTGCAAGATCAGCCTTCACAGCTCCAAGTGCCACGACAACCCAGATCTAGACGTCCACCACCTCAGGCTCCAATAACTCACCTTCAAGATCTAGATGCTACAAATGCAAACGAAGTAGATCCAGATCTCAAAATACCATCAACACTAGGTGTAGCAGTGGTCATAACACAAGGCACGAAGAACAACAATACACATTATTAGGTAATCATCATACCTCCCCTAACAGGCCAAAGTCATTGAACGTTGATCGTAGCTCGTCAGAAAGGTAGACAACAGCCACCATAAGAGGCAATGCTGGATGCCAAGATCATGACCTCAGAGCCGAATTGCATCACGACCTTAGACATGGTTTGAATGTGGCAAACCGGTACAGAAGATTTAATGCAGGTCAGCTTAGAATGCAACCACACCAAAGGAACTACTCCCCAGTATGGCAACCTAGCTTGTCTTACCGACACAGATCCTGTAGTCCAAGACACCAACAAAATCTAGAAGTAAGCAACAACTGGGGGCGACCACACTGTGAGATGCAACATAGTGAAGTCACTCCTCAAGTCGAAAGTCAAGAGGCCGTAAGAGTAGCATTTACGGAATAACAAATCAAAGACATCATAAAGAAAACAATGAGCAATGTGGGTGTGGCTGAAACTCGATGGAAAGACCTTGTAGTGAACGAAGTTGTCTTTGGGCGATTTTCTCTGATCATACAAAATGCAAAACATCAAGACGGCTTCAAACAACCAGATCTTCCTAAGTTTGATGAAGTAAGAGGTGACCCGAATGATCATGTCATGGAATTTAAAAGTAGACTAATTCTCTGGCGTGGAGATGACCCCCTCTTATACAAACTTTTTCCGTCGACATTAAAAGGAGAAGCTCTCCATTGGCTCTCCGGCCTGCCAGCTTGTTCTATCACATAATTCCAAGAATTAGCAAGTCAGTTCACAGACCGGTTCAAGCATAATTGGACACGTCCTAAGGATGTCAACATCTTGCTAAATACCAAGCAGCAAAATGACGAAACTCTGGCAAAGTTTGTAATTCATTTCCGCCAAGTGCAAGCAAAGGTTACTGATGTCCCTGACATAATGATCGTTCATGCATTCAAGGAAGGAGTCCATTTCAATAAAAATGGAATTTACAATTCCCTTGTACGGGAACCCCCGCAATCCAAGTCTGATTTGTTTACACGAGCACAACAGTTCATTAACGTCGAAGAAGATGTTAGAGCAAAAGCCTCAAGAGACAAAGATTATTTTCGAAGTAAAGATTCAAGCGATGGTAAAACCAAACAGAAGCAAAACACTGCGGAGGGACAACAACAAAAATCAGACTACAAAAAGCAGAACACGATTCGCGAAGAAATGAAGCTCACTCCATTAAATGCCAAATATGCAGCGATATATGAGAAGATTAAAGGACGTAACTTATTTTTTCCTCCAATGCCCTTACCTGAAAACACAAAGGCTAGAAGTGACAAAAATCTTTGGTGTCACTTTCATAATGATTTCGGTCATGAAACTAAAGATTGCAGATCCTTTAGGGGAAAGATACATAAGTTAGTTGAAAAAGGACAGTTAGACGAGTTTTTACTTCCAAAGACTGTGAAGCAAAATTTAACAATGACGGGCTACAATGTCATACTAGCTGGTCAAGCCAAAATCAATGACATTTCATGAACAAGGCAGAAGTATGAGCAACGAGCCAAGTTTGGTTTCTTGCGTGAATTTTATCATGTAAATAACATTGATTTTGTAGAAGGAATTCGTTCAGAAACTACCGAACTCGATCCCTTATGTTTTAGTGATTAAGACCTAATTGGCGTCCATCATCCTCATTATGATGCGGTCGTCATCTCTGCTTTCATTAGATTATGGCGAATTCAGCGCATAATGATAGACACTGGGAGTTCTGTCAGCGTCATTTTTGCAGGTTGGTACAAGAACATGCAACTTTCAGAGAATTTGGTAGTTGCAGAAAATAATCCAATAGTCGGTTTTGATGGAACATCAACAACCCCAGTGGGAAGAGTTTCTCTACTAGTCACACTCATGGACAAGATAGCAGATATTGAATTCCTTCTGATGAATTGCAAATCCCCTTACAATACAATCTTAGGAAGGGATTGGCTCTACAGTATGGGGGCAGTAGTATCTACTTTTCATCTGGCAGTCAAGTTGCCATCCCTCAGCAAAATTTGTAAGATACGGGGCGACCATATAGCTTCCCACAGCTGCCACGAAAAAGTCTTGGAGAAGTATCGTCAGTCCGATATGCGAGGAAATATAGTTCTCAGCAATTCGCAGGAGGTGTCTAAGTCAGAATCAGTACCACACAATATTTGTACTGCTAGTTCACGAAATGAAGGGTCATCGACTATAGACCGCCTCTTAGAAGTGCAAATTGGGAACTCAAGCGGCGAAACAACTTTCATATCAGCAGAACTGTCAGAAAACGAACAAGCGGAGATGATTTCACTCTTCAGAAAAAACAAGACGATATTTGCTTGGTCAGTGGGACAAATGCCTAGAATTAGCCCAGATATTGCATGCCACACGCTTGTCATTGATCCTACAATCAAGCCAGTGCGGCAGAAACCTAGGCGTATGGCACCAAATAGAAAACTCAAGGTTAAAGAAGAGATCGATCGTCTACTCTCAGTCAAGTTTATTCGGCCAGCTTCATATCTTAAACGGTTGTCTAACGTAGTGGCAGTACCTAAGAAAGATGGTAAAAAGAGAGTGTGTATCGATTTCACGAACCTTAACAAAGCTTGCCCAATTCATCCCTACCCTCTTCCGCGGATATCAAAATTGGTAGATGCCACATCTGGCTACCCGCGATTATCATTTATGGATGCTTCTTTAGGATACCACCAGATTCCACTATCTCTTAAAGACTAAGAAGCAACTGCATTCATAACTGATCAGGGAATTTTCTGTTACCAAGTCATGCCTTTTTGTTTTAAAAAACGTGAGTGCCACTTATCAGAGGATGATCAACACCATATTTGGAGATATGTTAGGCAAGATAATGGAGGCGTACATTGACGACATGGTTGTAAAATCCAAGCATAAGGGAGATTACATCTCTGACTTACAATCAGTTTTTTATAGAATTGAAGAATTCAACATGTGGCTCAATCCTTCTAAATGCGCTTTCGGGCTAATCTCTGGAAAATTTCTAGGGTATTTGATGACTCATCGAGGCATTGAAGCTAACCCAAAGCAGATCTGATCCATTCAAGCCATGTCAGCTCCAAAAACAAAAAAGGAGATTCAACAGCTCACAGGACGCTTAGTAGCTCTCAACCATTTCATCTCTAAATACTTAGACAGATGTCGTCCTTTCTTTCAGACTTTAAAGGATTTAGCGGTGTGGAATGAGAACTGTGAAAATGCCTTCCAATCCATCAAGAAATACTTAATCTCGCCACCAATTTTGGTCAGCCTAGCTACAGTGCAACCTATCAGAGTTTACTTGGCTGCTGCAGGCACTGCAGCCAGTGCATTACTATTCATCGATGGAGAAAATGGTCGTCCAATCTTATTCATTAGTAAAACCCTAACGGGGGCGGAAACTAGATATGTGAGAGTTGAAAAAATCGCTCTAGCATTGGTTCATGCTGCTAGACGCCTCAAACCATACTTCCAAGGAAGATTGGTCAAGGTATACACTGAATACCCACTTCGTTTTTTGCAATGCTCAAGAGTTAAGCAGGCTGACTGAATAGGACATCTATTTAAGCGCTTACAACATTGTCTTTGAACCTCGCATTTCAAAAAAGGGTCACACCCTTTGCCTCCCTAATGACAGATTTTCCAATTAACGATTTTGTCCCTGAAATCAACCAAGACGAAAGCATCTCTAGTGAAGCGCCAGCAGTTGGGGGCGAAGAAGCCCCAACAAATCTTACAGCCCCATCACCCGATTCATGGATTGTGTACACTGACTGCTCATATAACAAAGTTGGTTCTGGATTAGGATGTGTTTTTATCCAACCAAACAAATCAGCCATCCAGTGCTCAAAAAAGTCATGGAGTTTGCGTTTTCAACACATCTCTCCATGCACCAAAAAGTCATGGAGTTTGCGTTTTCAACACCTCTCTCTATGCACCAAAAAGTCGTAGAGTTTGCGTTTTCAACATCTCTCTCCATGCACCAAAAAGTCATGGAGTTTGCATTTTCAACACCTCTCCATGCACCAAAAAGTCATGGAGTTTGCATTTTCAATACCTCTCTCCATACACCAAAAAGTCATGGAGTTTGCATTTTCAACACCTCTCTCCACGCATCAAAAATCCATGGGGTTTATATTTTCAACACCTCTCTCCACACACAAAAAAGTCATGGAGTTTGCATTTTCAACACCTCTCTCTATGCACCAAAAAGTCGTGGAGTTTGCATTTTCAACACCTCTCTCCATACACCAAAAAGTTGTGGAGTTTGCATTTTCAACACCTTTCTCCACGCACCAAAAAGTCATGGAGTTTCTGTTTTCAACACCTCTGTTCATGCACCAAAAAAAAACGTAAAGTTTGCATTTTCAACACCTCTCTCTATGCACCAAAAAGTCACGGAGTTTGCGTTCACCATACCTTACTCCGTGCATCACCAAGTAATGGAGTTCGTGTTTGCAACACCTCTCTCTGAGCACCCAAAAAGTCGTGTAGTTTGCGTTTGCAAACACCTCACTCCACGCAAAAAAAAAATCGTCAAGTAAGCAGTGGCAACACCAATAAACACTATACTAAAGCACAAATATTATTCATGCAAGAAACACATGAACCAGCATACCCCAAGTTGCAAAGGCAAAAATGTCTTACGGTTCACTAAGCTTGAATCGAGCCATAGCCTCAACCCCCAATCAAATAACATGCTTTGAATCATGTTTACTATTCTTTGCCGCAAGAAATCAATTTCATCCAGCAAAGAGAAGGCGGTGTATGTACGACTACATTCTTACCCCTACAAACGATCATCGTTGGGTACCAAAGGTTGCACACTGGCATTGCCTACAAATGTGACCGACTCGCATTGCCCACTAAGCAGTCCTATTTTTATTGCCAACCAAGCTGGCCTACTTTTATTGCCAATCAAGTTGGCCAACTAAACTGGCCTATTGTTATGGCCAACTAAGTTGGCCAACTTTTTACTGCCCTCTTGTATGGCTATCATAATCGGCCCACTCATTCTGATATGGCAAATTTTGGTATATATACAAACAAGGAAAAATATCATTCAATAAAAATATCTGAATAAGATTTTAAGGAGATAAGCCCACCTATAAATATCTCATTTTTATTGCCAAAAGAACTACGCACATGAAGACTTGATTCCAGAAAATACTCTGGATACGTAGGCAACCATCGACATGGTTCAGTCTCTCTTCCACCACAATCAACACCCCTTACGACTTCATTAGTGTGTTTAGGTGAATCATTGCCCAAACATATATTATCACTTTCAGTATCTGGATTGTTTTGGTAAATTTCTCTTACTAATATATATGTATGTTTGTATTGTGTATTACTGATTTGCAATGGTTTAATCACTATAAAAATTCTATCTTTGAAACTATGATAGAAACACTGTGGTTGCAGTCTCAGCTCAGACTGCATCCTTCACATTTTTAACGTGCTCATTTTCTTTCTTGATGTTAATGAGTCCTGGTATTGTTTTCTTATTACATGGGTGTCCTGATATTTTGATTGAAATCGCAATATGAAAATAGATATTTCTTGTCAAACTGTTCATCCATTTACTACCAAGATGAGGTGATTCATAGCTTTCATAATGAATAATTAATGCCCCTTATCAGGGCTTGGGTTTGGATCTCCAAAAAGATGGAGGAGATCAACTTGGAGTCTATATGTCTTGGTCTGGTCAACAACATTTGGAGTGCTCCAAGCATTTTTTAATCGAGAGTTTCAATTCTATATCAATAGAGGGTTTGTCTTCAGTGAATTAGGGAGATTGGGAAACTTTTTGATAGTTCATGTACCTACAGATTCTGGGTTGATTTAGATAGTGTTTTTCCTCTCTGGAGAGATTTGCTTTAGTGATTGCTGGCCAGTACATTATTTTCCTTAAGATTTTTGGATGAAGAGGAAAGGAGGGTCTAGACTGTAGAGTTTATTCATATACGTTCTAGTCCGTCAATGTCACCTAGTCCAATCAACATGATAACCTTATCTTGTCTAGGTTGGATATGCAATCGCTTGTCACAGATCGATTCTGTGGGGACGCCACACCTGCCAAACTTGGCGTAACATTGTTTAGCATTAGCCTTGGGAAAACGAATTGAACAAGAAGAAGCTAAAGCTTCTTTAGTTGTAGTGAGTAGTAGTTGCTTCTGTATTTTCTAGTCCAAAAGTATTTGCTGTTTTCGAGAAAGATCACTTAATCATGGATGATATGCCTGTGTGCATTAGGATTAGGCCATTTAAGTTTTTTTATCCTGATCATTTTATGTCAATTGTTTTAACCATAATAGACAATATATATAATCCTAGTTTACTGACAACAATAAACTCTTCTTGTTCACATTTTAAACTCTTCTTGGTCGTTTGAGTGCTAATGTTGACGGCGCGATGTCCATTACACATATTTGCTTTTGCCAAGTATCAGCATTGGCAAGGTCATTAGAAGTTTTTTCTATATGAAAAACATTCAGTCACTCATAGTGCGTGAGGTCTAATCATCATAATTTGAACTTTCAAGCAGGGCCGAAAATATCAGCCGATATATCGATATATCTCGAAAATCAGGGTACCTGATATGGATATTTTCGATATTTCAGTTCCGAATCTTAAACAGTATTTAAACCGATATATATCACAATTTCCAATATATATCTTAATATTGATGATATTTTTCTATATATTTGACATATCCGAGATAAATCTTTTGACTATTTGACCGTTTGACCGATATTTTTGATATATATCGGCAATATTTCTGACATTTACCGATATAAACTGATATTTTGACTAATTTACTGATGAGATAGATAAGAAAAATAAATTAGATGTGAAAACAGGTTGTTTAACATGCTAAAATCATCTCAATCAATCATAATAATACTCTCTAAAATAGTTGTGATATAAAGGAGTAATCGTGTTCTCCACTCTTGCTTGTACGTACTTGTAACGAATCTAGACTAATCAAACTATTAACTAATGAGAGAGTAATAATGATATGAATAAAATAGTAAATATAAGATTGAAAAACAGTAGATTTAAAGGTGATAAAGATAATTAGAGAAGACTTAATTCACTATGCAATTCGATTGATTATTAGTTAGTTATCGAATTGCCTTTCTTGATCCCTAGCAAATAACCTATATCTCTATAGTCATTGCTTGACTAGCAAGAGAGACTAGCACCCCCATAAATCTCTTTGATTGGGTTTCTAATCTCTAGCCCCTTGTTATGAGTTCTATCTCTAGAAACTCACAATAAAAGACTTGAAATTCTAATGCGAAAACAAAAACAACTAATAACTAATCATCCTCACATGACTTCCTAAACCTCCTCTAATGGAGGTTTAGTCTTGTTTCATTGGATGTTCTAAACTAAAACAATAAGATAAAGACATTAAAATAAAGAGACAAGAATTGAATTAAATAAGCTTTTATTGGAGGGTTTCTATGGAGGCTACAATACTAAACTAATTAACTAACCCTAAACTAAACTACAACTACACTAAACCAATTAGAGACTAAGGGGAGGAAGCAATAATAAGTTTTGCCTTAACCCTCTTTATATAGGAGAGGGTTAGGGTTACATTTTCGTGCATGGGCCTGGAGGCTAGACTTTGGGCCTCTAATGTGAGCCCAAAGTCCATTAGGTTAAGTTTAAAGGGGCCAATTCCGCTAGAAATTACTTCAGTACCCTTTTGGTCCACTTTTACAGCTCTAATTGGGGCAAGTCTGGGTCCATTGGAAATCTTATTCCGAGCTGGTCGTTTTGATATAAAGTAGGCCCAATTCCGAGGCCCGAATCCAAAGATACGCCCTTTTGAAGTTCTGATGACTTTTTGTCTTTTTTCTACCCGAATTGACTTTGACTTCCCGACTTTAACTGGGCTTAAAAAAGTTTTTTCTTCTTGATTCTTGGGCTTTAAACATAGAACTCTTCTAGCAATCATCTTGACTCGTTTTCCACGCAAAATGACATCTTTAAGCACATAAACAGCTTCAAGACCTGAAATTAGGGGTGGCAATGGGTCGTGTTCGTGCCGTGTCATACTCGGGTCATGTGTTGGGAGAGCAAACCCAAACCCGACCCAATTACTAATTGTGTCAAGTTTGTCAAACCCAAACCCAACCCGTATATGTAACAGGTTACCCAACGGGTGACCCGCTAAGCTAACGGGTCAATTTCGGATCGGGTTAACAGATAACCCGTAAGTTATGTTTTTTTTTTTGGATAAAGAATATTTATTAATCTAAATAATAAAAGAACTTGCAAAAGTGCGCAGAATTGTTGAAGCACATCTGCTGAACGCCTAAACCAAACAAGTGAAACAACCTGTTAGCCAAACAAAAAACATAACCAAACTAGAAACAACAACTATGTCCAGTTTGTCCACTTTGCAATCTCGTGGGCAAACTTATTATTAAATAAATGCAAATATTATTGTGACTTTGACGGCTTCATTGTTCTCTTTATATAATTGAGACTAGGGTAAAAGTTCAATGTTAATGTACGTTATCATATATTTTATTGAATAAATCTATAATATTCTATATGCTGGATTGCTGGCTGATCCTTCTAAATCCAGTTGATCCTTTTCTATTTAGTATTTTCTTTTAGGTAATTGGGATTATGAGATTTAATAAAATTCGAAAACATATATGTTTAAGGACTTAAAACAGGGCATACAGGTCACAGGTTGATGACCCGACCCATTGGACCCGGGAACTAATCGGGTATACTAACGGGTTACCCGAGTTAACATGTGTGACCCTAACCCAACCCATTTATTTGATGGGTTTGGTGGGTCGACCCTTAAATGACCCAAAAACCTTTTTTCCCAACCCAAACCCGCTAATTTCGTGTCAGATTCGTGTCAGGTTAGCGTGTCGTGTACAAAACTGCCACCCCTACCTGAAATACACAAAAACACGTAAATATTACTAACTCTTATTATTACAAACATAATTGGACTAAATATAATTCTATTAAGGGGTTGAAACTACACTTTTGGGTGCTTATCATTTACCAAAAAGAGAAATATCTCCGATATATCAATGTGTACCGATATATATTGATTTTTTGGGGTCCGATATTGCTCCCGACATGGAAATATTTGACCTTGCTTTGAAGTGTGCCGTTCTTGCATTTTACATAGCACTGATTTCCTTTTTCTTGGTAACTGTAGTGACTTTCTTGCCAACATTGATGTCAAGTCTTATAGAGGTCGTACTTGATTACATGATACTTCCGTAACACGATTTTATTAACCAACTTTCTGGCATATGTAGGAATTTAAGGACCTTACTATTGAATATGGACATCCAACTTAAAACCAATTGGTAATAAGTGGAGCGGCCCAGGATTCATATATTGATTGGCTAGGTTTTAGACACCCGATATGAGATTATAATCTCAACACACCCCCTTACGTGTGGCGTAATCTTGAACCTAACATATAGACAATTTTTTAAACCGGTGACACGGAGTAACAAGAGAAATAGCTCTAAAAATGTCGGAATATATCGATAGATTCTGTTGGCATATTACAATATCGACAACATTATCATGCCATATACCACGATATTTCACATTATCTCGCTACATATGGACTCTGAGTCATCATTTACTTCCCGCCAAATGAGAGCAAACCTATAAACATGTCTCCACACTCTCCATCAGATTTGTTCTATGCATCACTCCTTCAAACAAGTCTCAAATCCAAAGACTCAATTACTGGCAAATCGATACACGCAAATATTATCAAAACTGGGCTTCACCTAAGCGTATTCCTAATGAACAATCTCATCAACTTTTATTCAAAAAATGGACTTATTTCTGATGCCCGCAAAGTCTTTGATGAGATGCCAATTAAAAATACGTTTACTTGGAATACCATTCTTTCTACGTATGCAAAGAATGGAAAGGTTGAGATAGCTAGGCAATTTTTTGAAGAAATGCCAGAGAGAGATTCGGTTTCTTGGACTGCCATGATTGTGGGGTATAATCAGATGGCCCGGTTTAGAAATGCGGTTTCCATGTTTTTGGAGATGATTAAGTTTGGTGTTTCGCCAACCCAGTTTACGATTACTAATATTCTTTCATCTTGTGCTGCTATGGAAGCTTTGGATATAGGGAAGAAAGTACATTCTTTTGTTGTTAAACTTGGTTTGAGTGGCTACATTCCGGTTGCGAATTCAGTACTTAACATGTATGGAAAGTCCGGGGATGCTGAGACGGCCAAGGTTGTTTTTGGTACGATGAAATTGAAGAGCATTTCGAGTTGGAATGCAATGATTTCATTGTATACACAATCTGGAAGGTTGGATCTAGCTTTGGCACAATTTGAGCAGATGGAGGAGCGAGATGCCATTTCTTGGAATTCAATGATTGCGGGGTATAATCAGAATGGGTCTGATTTTGAGGCGTTGCTGTTTTTCTTGAAGATGCTTGCAGAATCATCTGTAAAACCTGATTGTTTTACATTTACTAGTGTTCTTTCAGCTTGTGCCAATCTTGAGATGTTGAAGCCTGGGATGCAATTACATGCTGAAACTATTAAAATTGGACTTCGATTCTGATGGACCAGTTGGGAATGCTTTGATCTTAATGTACTCAAAGTCGGGAGGGTTAGACATTGCTCAGAAGATTGTAGAGAGAAGCCTGACTACCAATCTCAATGTGGTATCATTTACATGTCTACTTGATGGCTATGTCAAGCTTGGGGACATTAACCCTGCTAGAAAGATATTTGATTCGCTGAAAGATCGGGATGTAGTGGCATGGACTGCCATGATTGTAGGCTACTTTCAAAATGGCCTCAATAATGACGCAATCGAACTCTTCCAATCAATGCTGACTGTAGGTCCCAAGCCAAACAACTACACCTTAGCAGCCATGCTGAGTGTTTCTTCAAGCTTGGCTTCAATAGATCACGGAAAGCAGATTCATGGTGTTGCTATAAGATCAGGAGAAGAATCATCAGTTTCTGTAGGCAATGCCCTAGTTACCATGTATGCTAAAGGTGGAAGTATTCAAAACTCGAGGCGTGTGTTCGACCACGTATCTTGGAACAAAGATACCGTCTCATGGACCTCAATGATCATATCTTTAGCTCAGCATGGTCTTGGAGAAGAAGCTATTGAACTGTTTGAAAAAATGCTGGCCATTGGAATCAAACCTGATCATATCACTTATGTTGGTGTGATTTCTGCATGTACTCATGCAGGATTTGTAGAACAAGGTCAGAATTATTTTTCTCTAATGCAAAATGTACATAAAATTAAACCTACACATAGCCATTACTCCTGCATGATTGATCTTTTTGGGCGTGCTGGATTGCTCCAACAAGCACACAATTTCATAGAAAAGATGCCAGTTGAGCCAGATGTTATAGCTTGGGGTTCACTTCTATCTTCTTGTAAGGTTCATAAAAACGTGGAGTTGGCAAAGATAGCTGCAGAAAGGTTGCTTCTTATCGACCCGGAAAATAGTGGAGCCTACTCAGCACTTGCTAATGCATACTCTGCATGTGGAAAATGGGACGATGCTGCAAGAATAAGGAGATTGATGAAGGATAGAGGAGTCAAGAAAGACCAAGGATCTAGTTGGATTCAAATCAAGAACAAGGTTCATGTTTTCGGTGCTGAAGATGGTTCCCATCCACAAAAGGATGTGATTTACATCACTATGGCAAAGCTCTGGAAGGAGATCAAGAAAAGGGGTTTTGTTCCAGACACAGATGCAGTATTGCACGATCTTGATGAGGAGGTAAAGGATCAGATATTAAGTCGTCACAGTGAGAAGCTTGCAATTGCTTTTGGTTTGATCAGTACTCCTGAGAATACGACGTTAAGGATCATGAAGAATCTGAGAGTCTGCAATGACTGCCACTCCGCTATCAAGTTCATCTCCAAGGTTGTCGGAAGAGAAATTGTGGTGAGAGATACCACCCGTTTCCACCATTTCAAGGACGGGTCATGTTCTTGTGGGGATTATTGGTAGGAACAAAGCAGATTTTATCCGTGATATACAGAATCAGATTGTAACAGATCGCAGAAGACAATACAGTTCGATTACATTGCATCATCTATGGTGTGGTAAGGTGCCTCTCAATTCCCAACTATATCCTTTGATTCTTTTTCAATACTTTGGCTTCAGAGGAACATGCATCAGTTGATGATCCTGTTTTTTTAGCTAGGTCGATGATCACACGGTGCTAGCTGAAAGCTTTTGATCCTGGACACCTGACCTGAGGCGTCACACCAGTAATTGGAAGACTAGTGCATTAGCTTCTCCGAAGAAAGTGATTTGTAAAATTTTGGGTATGGCTTTGAGGGAGCTTCAAATGTTTTTAGTATTCAAAAAGGGGAATGATTATATGAACTCCCACCACCAAAAGTGGACTTACAAGATGAATTGAGGGCTGATTTGTTGTGAAGATAGTCATAGTCTTCCCATAATGAAGAACCTCCCCACAAAAAGTCAGCTCAATTGATTATGTTCAAGTGGTTTAACCTTATCAAAAGTTATTTCTAATAGTCGAGATGAGATGTACTAATAAATGTACGCCTATTCAGATAGTTGTTGGCATGGCGACCCGCTGATAATTTAGCAACTAAGTTTTCCTTTCGCTCTTAATTGTAATTATGTAGCCTCATTCATTTGTTTTAGTGACTTTTTGTTTCCACAAATATTTGTAGACTGTAATGCTACCAGAAAACTCCAAACTTATTGTTTTTATTAGAAGACTATTTGATATGGCCTGTTAGTCTCTGTAACAGCTTTTTATAGTTCTGGCCTTTTGTCTCTTAATAAACTTGTTCTCAAGAGATAATTTTCAATTTAATCATACAAGAGATGCTCATTTAATCTACTTAGAGTTGCACACTTGCACCTACTTTAGTTGGAAAACGATGAATTCTATTGCAATAAACCATATGCTTTCCGTACATTTATGGCTAGGATTTCTGATTTAAGATGGTGGTGGGATCTGGTAACAACTCTCAATAACTTTACCAAGCCAGAATATAAACTTTACCTGTAGTAGTAAAAGTTTCCATATTATATCAATTCTGTAGTATAGTATTCAATTAGGTATGAATGACTCTCCTTCACCAGGAAAAGAAAAAGGGAAAGGAATTTACCAAGGTACAATATAAAGTTTACAGTAGTAACTAAAAAGTCATTGTATGAACATTTTCTGTGGTATAGTATTCAACTAGGTTGAATGTTTCATCCTTCACCAGAAAAAGAAAAAGGAAAAATATAAGAACTTCACATGGGTGTTATACCACCTTCAGCAGCTAACAGTTCACCCCCCAGTCATATGGCTGATACACCACCTTCAACTGAGTATTTGCAAGCAACTCCAGTAATTCCTCTGACATGGCAGGCTCCAGGTAGTTTGCCGCATGCTTCAGTACCTCTACTTCATTCTTTCCAAAATCTGCACTATACCTATAATAAAAGACAGGAGGAGCATGTCAGATATAACACTTGATCAAACAAACCTATATGTAAATGTAAGAAAGAAATTAAACCCTACTAGATGCAATGTATCTTCAATTTTTCATGTGTTCATAACAGTCAAAGAAATACAATAAAAATTATTACCTTACTGCATTTTGAATTCATCACCGAGATCATATAAGCATATGTAATTTTGATTGTCATATATGAATATTACAGAAAACAGTAATGAGAGTAATCTACTAAAAGGGATCTCCGTCCCATATGTAATTTTGATTATCACATATGAATATTACAGAAAACAGTAATGAGAGTAATCTACTAAAAGGGATCTCCATCCCCTTTTTTCCGAAACATAATTTCAAATGTAAAAAGATTTTTGCCCCTGTACCACAACTTACCATCTAAGGATTTTACTGACTGATGCCACCTTGGCCTCAGGATCAACACTAACCCCTCCGTTCCTCAGAAAATTGCGAGCTGCTTCCATAAGCTCTTTATCAATGTTACTAGGTGAGAAGCAGCATAGTGCAGGTCCAGATCTGTTACCGCTAACCAGAGCGAAGTGAATTAATGGCTCCAGATATGGAAGAGCTATCTGGACAACAAAATAAGAAAGTGATAAGTATTAAGGGCCAATAAAAATACAATATATATATATATATATATATATATATATATATAGAGAGAGAGAGAGAGAGAGAGAGAGAGAGAGAGAGAGATCCCAAACCAACCAGCCTTTTCCTAGTTTTAGTATAAATTCTGCCCAATTAATCTGATTAAATATTCTTTGGCATTGGCAAACAGCAGCCAATTCAACAAAGATTAAAAAAATAATAATAATAAATTAAATTAATAAATATGTATTACACAAAAATAAATAAATGTTTGTAATCAAAAGTTACCAAAAAAAAATTCACAAGTTAGATCTTGCATTACAGCTCTGAGTTGCATCTGTACTACAGGATGTTCTGGATAAGTGTGTGGTGTCTTAATCATTTCAAAGCTCACTAATCTCCGTCATGTTCTTTAGGGTCACACGAGCTCACAATATTATCATGAGACCTACCTTGATAATGCAACTTTATATAATGACATAACTACATAAATTCCTTTAGAAATATCCCAAGCTCATGCATGACATTGAATATAAGTTATGCATCTTATATCAATGTGCCTACAGCCCTACATCTACAAAGAAGCACTGTGTCTGTTGCGAGTAACCATGTGAATCCAGTGTAAATTTAAATTTCAGATGGCAAGATATACCTACCAATCATTCGTATAGATTACAAAAACAAATAGCCCTTACACCAAACACACATGCCAATTATCACGTACAAGGCTACAATCCGGATTGGAATTGAGACTATTTACGATGTCGGACAGATGGCTTATCTAGATGTGCTTACTATACTTATTTCTCACGACAACCATTGCTTACTTCAAAATTTTGTGCCCAGATGGCACATCCCCTATTTACTTAATTAAGTTGGTTTGCTCTTTGTAGATCTTTAAGCTGAAAAAACGCCCAAACCTACAAGAGTGGAATGTGCACACCAGTAAGGTTTGGAACCTCTTTAGTGAAATAGATACCACTGGGACCAGTTCACATAAGCTCTCGGATTACACAAAGTTGAGTTCCAAACCTATCTACCCGTAGCAAATAAGTAAGTAACTACTTCATCAAAAGAAACATACAAATGTACTGCATACACACATTCACCTTCTTAACTGATGCAGATATTATTTGACAATTCATCAAATAAAATAAGTGGGCACTTTGAGCTAATTATATGCATGCCATGCAACATTAATCACCAGAAATAATTGACAGATACTTCATCCAATATATCACTAACTCAACTTGTAACCTTTAATGTACAAAATAGGTGTGTAACGCTCACCTTGGTGCGCTGATCTTTAACACCGAAAGGCTTTACAAGATTATAAGGGGGTCTTTGATTACATCGTAGAATGCCATTCTGAATAGCTGAAAGAGAGTAGGTATAGCCTCCAATGACATATTTGAAGTCACCAAGCATCTTTCTCCGCTCCAAGGGTCCAACAGGATAACCCCACATCAATATTGCATGAATAGCCATCATATTATATAGATTTATGAAGAAAGCGAGTTTCTCCTCTCTTGACATCTCCAGCATCTCAGCCCTCTGAAGCTCCTCAACAACCCTCAAGTACCTGAAAAATAGCAATAGTCAATCACACGTATGAGAAAACAACACAAAATACTAAAAATAAAGATACACCTGTTACTAGATGAACAATGCTCAATGTAACCAACCTTGCAAATTCCTCACTTCCATGAATACTTCTGTAATCAACATGTCTTCCGTCCTCAGACGCGTAAGCTTCAAATATTGCCAATGACAAAAATCTCAACCGTGATGCGATATCTATAATGGGCTTGGGTTTTACATCAAGTATGCCCCTCGGGATATTGTAGCATTGAGATGACACAACAGGGTCATGATCCAAGAACCGATAGAAATGGTTACCGTCTTCAAAAACATTCTCTCTGACAGCAACAGGTATCATATAGAAGAAACAAACAAAGATTTCTTCATAATAATCAAGGAAATTGAAATGAGCTGATAAAAAGTTTTAAGAAAGAAAAAGTTACACATACTGAGAACATATTGTATTCGAGTAACTTACTCAAGAACGTGTCCAAAAAATTGTTTACTTGCAAGTTTTCTTCCAAATTCAATAGCCTGTATCAAGCCAAGAAGGGAAGAAAAGGAATAGTGATTAATATAAGCATATAAATATATTATTGCACACTACTTGGAACTTTCTGCATCAATAGGCTAACAGATGACGTGTGAAGTACCCACAATCAGAACAATGGGTATATTCTGACTTATGGATGTAGAGACTCTTAGCACATGAGCCAACAGTAATTTAAAAGCTATGTCACGTATGAGGCAGGTATACAACTATTATTTCATTGTGAAAAAGCCATAGATGAAAATTAGTGCTACATCAGTGCTGTGTAATTTAGCGTGTCATTCTCTTCCCGTAGAAAGTATACCCTTGATGAGGACATTGAGTGTGTCACGCAAATTATACTCTAAGAGGGCTTCTCTAAACCTTCACATGGGTCAATTTGTTCATAGTTTCCTCAGATTTTTCTATTTCTCCCAAACTTCTCAATTTTTTCAATTAAAGCACCCTCATTAATTTATTGCCAGATCCTAAATTGGTTATAAACTTTAAGTCATTTTAGCATTGATTCTAAAAAGTTATTTCAACTAACTCGCCATAATTGCTTCCAACTTTCAGCAGTGCACAAAATGTGATCTTGGGAATCATCTGTCAAAATCTACGCTAAATCTACATGTAAATGCAATGAAGTGGTGTGTATCTTCTTGAATAGGTATGTGTATGCCACTATTTGAAAAATGTCATGTGTGGGGCTGTAGACTATACCAGAAAATAAGAAGAATATCATATGAAACCAACCTCTTTTCTTTCCAAGTACTGATCCTCCGCCAGGAAATCCACAGCTTCTGAACCTACAAAACAGTAGCTGAATCTGCGCATCCTATAGAACCTGTCTTTGACTGTAATAGATTCTCTCATTTTCTTGACAATGGAAGCCAATTCATCAATCACCCCGCTGCAGGACTCATCATCTTCACCTGACAGTGGTGGAACAGGAGCTTCACTGGATGGTTCTTCATCGATTAGGTCATTAATCTTCTCCTTGAGTTTTCCAGACTCGTCCAACTCCTTGAGATCCCTCAATCCACCGACAGGGTGTTCATTAAAAAACACATAGGGTACAGCTGATGATCTAGTGAATTTCTCTAGTTCCAACTTTCTGATGGGATAAACATCAATGTTAATTTCGACATATTTTAGCTGCCTCTGGTGCAGAAATAACCTGGCCTCTCTACTTTCCTGGCATCCAAGCCTTGTGTATAGCAAAATTCTTCCTTTGAAGGCTGGAGTTTGAAAAGAATCCTCTGTGCGGGCAGTCTCACCTAGCTCAACTCTATTATCTGTATCGAAATCCCGTCCAATCTTAATAAAGCTTAATGGATTCCATGTGGACCTGTCCGCAGACTTCTGAGATACTTCTTTTGGTTGGATATCTGGGTCCACATCCTGTTCATCCTTTAAACTGCTAGTGGAGTTGTCATTCTTCTCTTCAGATTCAGGATAGTTCTGCTCATCTTCATCTTTTTTTCCAGAAAGGCGGCGAATAACAGTGGAGACAGCAACTACACTCTTCTCTCTAACAAAATTTTTAAGTGCAACGGCTTTGTCAGGCCAAGCATACCCTTGTGCCTCAGGTTCAAGATCGGAAGAACGGGTAGATGAAACTCCAGTAGCTTCCGGCTCAGGAACTTCAGTTCCATCAAATATTGGCTCCACCGCTTTCTCTTCACTAATAATTTCTTCCAAGCTTCGAAATTTTCCTTCTGGACTTTCAGCTTTCGCTTCTGTGATCTCGGTAGTCTGATCATCCCCGCATTGTTCTCCTAATCCATTATGGTGTTGGTTCTGGTTTTCCTCACTATTGTTCAAAGATGGCATTTCACTCTGCAGTTCTCCTTTATCTTCTTGTTGAAAATCACTGTTGTCTAAAGATTCTATTGCACTAGACACCTTTCCTTCTGAATGAAGATCATTTTTGTTCAAAGATTGTATTGCACTAGGTACTTGTCCTTGATCTTCCCTTTCGTGATCATTGCTGGTTGAGGATTGAACTGCACTAGGCACCTTTCCTTCTGAATGAAGATCGTTTTCGTTTAACAACTCTACTTGTTGAAGCACCTCTCCTTCTATCTGAAGATCGTCATTGTCTGAAGATTGGACTTCATAAAACACTTCTACTTGATCTTCTTTTTGAAGGTCATCCATTTCACTAGACACTTTTTGATCTTCGCTTTGAAGATGAGTCGTATTATCCATTATCTGTTCAGGTGGAAAAAACATTCATAAGTGAAACAACAAAAACAAAAAAAAAGTTATAGATCACACCATACTAACTAATCTTGAGAGAGATCTCCTGATACAAGAAACAATAATCAAACTAATATTCCTATTTCATATCAGTTATTAGTAATAATATTCGTTGACCAAACATCATTTTCTAATTGAAAAGCGGCTAATTAATTAGATCCAGAAAATAAACAATCATATTTACATACAAATGAATCATAAAAAACACCGAACCGTTACAGTTGACGAGCAAAGTATCTGAATCGTCAGAACATACCTATATAACGATTGTGAAAAAATAAATGTGAATAAGGAAATTTTGAAACCGTCAAGAGAGAAAAAAAGAGTTTTTTTTTATTTTAGAAGAAGAAGAAAGAGAAGAAAGCGGGAAATCTATGGGCGGAAATTTGCATGTACCAAATTTTTACTCCCTTTTGAAATCTCTATTTTTGGGATCAAATTATCACCCTTGTTACTGTGTTAAATTGCAAAATAGCCATTTGACAAACAAGGGAATGGGCCCATTTCAGTGGGCCAAACTTCCACGACAAGATACAAACATCACCTTTTTGACTAATAATAATAAATTAATAATACGATGGCCATTAAAAACCATTGACAAATTCTTGTGCCGTCCATTTTCTTGGTTGTTTGTTTTTACGTCACCACGACTTTATCCCCATGACCAACCTGTTGACCAAAGGATCAATAGGGTCAGTGGTATGTTAAAGAATTACCAAAATGTCCTATACATTGTAGTCTACTCTTGCGATGTACAGTAATATACTAGTGTCTAGTGGCATAGAGGAATTCCAGATACATTGTAGAAAAGGTTAAACCATAACCATACCATGAATTGTGAAGTCGAAAAACAAGTTTGGGAAAATCATATATTTCTGTATAATCAGTAAGAGTATTGGGCCTTACAACAATAGAAAGCACCAGATAGTGGCAAAACCGGCCCAACCTTTGAAGGAACTTCTTGTGCCTTCATAGAGGGATGCTATCTAGCACCAGTAGGCAGTAGCTAGCCAAAGAACATTTCTATTTTCCTTTGTTTTTTATAATGAAATAACATTTCCATAGAAGTACACATATATAGCTAGGTCAGTAGTTTCTACAAGATTTTGGGCTTCATCTGCTCAGGTGTGGGATGATCATATGTAGCTCAAACCGTAATGCTTTTTGCTTGCAAATGCATGAATGAGTCTAAACCAGCTGACAGCAGTAAAAGCACTGTACTCTTGGACAAACTTTCACCAAGGATCGATTGTGGCGAAAGTATGTTTCTTCTACATCCACTTCCAACCAAGCAACTTACTTGGAATGTGTTTCATCACTGTTACTGAGGTCTTAGGGTTCGTTATAGATTCACCCCTCTCAATAGTCACGACCCGACTCAAATGAATATTGAGTATGACTCAGTAAAAGCTGACCTTCATTGCAAGCCAAGAAATCCAATTGATTTTGGAAGCTCCAATCAGGTAAAATATCAACTCGATTGCAAGGACTGTTTGGATAGGGACTCCAACTCCCACTCAACATCTCCACATGCACTTAAAACTGTAGTTTGAGTGTAGTCGTCCACCTTAATACCTTCTGCTTGCATTCGGTACATAAGCTGTAGTGCCTCTCTGCAAAATCCATTCCTGGCATACCCTAAGATCATTGCCTTCCAAGAAACTTCATTTCGCTCTGGCATGCTATCAAAAACACGAAAGGCATCAGAAACAAATCCACACTTTGCATACATATCAATGAGCGCGCTTCCGACAAACACATTAGACAAAAACGAGGTTTTCTTTACAGTGGAGTGAATTCCTTTTCCATGTAAAACAGCCTCCAGCTGTGCACACGCTTTCAGAGCTGATGAATAAGTAAAAGGGTTTGGCTCCACACCATCCCATAACATCTTGTTCAGAAATTCTAAAGCCTCTGAGCCATGGCCAATATGGGCATAGCCTGAGATTATCATGATCCATGAGACAACATCTCTGTTAGGCATCGATTGGAGAACTTTAGAAGCGTAAACATATTCACCACATCTACAATAGAACCACACAAGGGAACTCCCTACGTAGATATTGCTATGGACAGAATTCTTCAGTATCTGTCCATGAATTTCTTTTCCTAAGGGTGAAGCTCTAAGTGAACCACAAGCCCCAAGAATGCTGAGAATAGTTAAGTTATTAACATATATATGTCGTCTTTTCATTACTCGAAACAACCTTATGGCCTCCTCACCGAGACCATTTTGCACATACCCAGCAATCATGGAGGTCCATGTAACCGTATTCCTTTTCTTCATGCCATCAAACACTCTCCTAGCATCACTGGTTTCACTACACTTAACATACATACTTACAAGAGAAGTTCCGACAAAAACATCATTATTAAACATTTTTTTCACTATTGCGCAATGTAACTGTCTCCCAAACTTTATATTTCTCTCCACCCTGCAAGCCTTCAGAACACTACAAACTGTAAACTCATTCGGGAGAAATCCCTCGGACTGCATTTCTGAGAACAACGAAAAAGCCTCCTCCCCATATCCATGTTGTGCACAAGCTGTGATCATCGATGTCCAAGACACAACATCCCTCTCTCCCATTGTATTAAATGCTCGAAAAGAACTAGACAGATCACCACATTGTGCATAAAAGAAAACAATAGCACTATCTAGAATCAAATTACTCCAATTTCCTTTAACAACACAGGCATGAATTTGCTTCCCAAACTCAATATCCAATCTCCTAGTACACAAATTCAACACACAAACAAAAGTCTTACTATTCGACTCGACACCATTTTCCACCAACTCAATAAACAATTCCAAAACTTCATCATCAGACCCATTTTTCAAATACCCATTTAATATAGCAGTCCAAGAAACAACATCCCTTTCAGACATTTGATCAAACACTTTCCTCGCTTCGATTAATTTACCGAATCGTACATACACACTTATCAAATTATTATTAGCAAACAATACATTGCAGCCAAAACACTTTACAACAAGTGAATGTATACTTTTAGCTTCTTTCACATTACAACAAGCTCGTAGCCAAGAAGCAATCACCTCGGGGTCCATTATTTCATCATTTGAAAGAAAATCTGAGAGATTAAAAGTTGGGTTTTGAGTATAAGTATGAGAAATGAGTGAATTAATTGGTGGGTTTGTTTTGAAGAAAAGAAATGAGGATTTAGAAAATTTAATCAAGTTGTGTTTCATTGGTCTTGGTTTTTCCTTCTGTGTTAGTGATTTAGATGGTTTGGGAAGTAATAAAAGAGGTAAATGAGGTTGAGATGAGAGTGAAGATAGCATTGCCGTGATATGCGGAAAATTTCCGCGGGAACTTTTTTTTAGTTTAAATTTCTCGTTGCAAGTAGTTATAGTAGTAACCTTAAATGGTTTGGGAAATTCGGGTCAAGCGGATAAGGGTGCGAACCTTAGTGGGCTGTGTGGGCTTCACCAGAATTGACTTGTTCCCTTGACCACTTTATTTGCCAACGCCTTTATCACTTTATGCCCACTCTACTTCTATGAGTTCTATCTATGAGTTCTATTACTAGATAACTGAAAGCAGGGCGGAGGTGGAGAAGAGAGAGAGAGAGATAGGTTTGTAGTGGGGAGAGATAGAGTTGAGTTTGGTTGAGAAGGAAGGAGGGGAGAGAGAGAAATTGCTCGAGAATGAGGACAGACAGAAGAAACCAACCAAAATATTTTTTGGGCACATACTCCGTCCGGTGTCAGCCCAGAACGTCCGCTCCGCTCTCTTGATTATCCGGAAAAAAATAATAATAATAATAATAAATTTCTATGAATTTGAGTTTTATCTATGATTTGTTAAAGCAAAAACTCAATTAGACTAGTATACTGCATTGAAGTGGGGGCCACGCGTATACTATGGTTATTTGACAAATTCACTCACCCAGTTCCAAATTTTGGGAGTAAATAAGCAGAGCCTTCAAGGTGAATTTTTAACTTGAATTGTTTTCTGAATGTCCAGAAAAATATATTTGGGTTGAGAAGAACCAATAGAGATTGGAGCTATAATAAAAATAGTAAGAAACATGTGATCGAAAAAACAAAATCAAATTTACTTGAAGTTTCGAGCTCTATTCAAAGTCAATTGTTCATTATAATTCAACCCTGACCCTATTGATTGAAAAAAGTAAAACACGATTGATTAACAAATTGACACGTACCTGATGATAAAACTTGAAAGAAAGGAAGTAATGTTGGGACCTACTATCGAGGCGAGAGTGAGGAGAACAATAAATATATTGAGGAGTTGAGACTTGAGAGAGAAGAGTTTTGGGGTGGACAAACAGAAACCAGCCAAACGACATTTTGGGCCGTTGGCTCACTTGACTATTAGGCCAAGCCAAAGCTGAAGGCTTGAGTCTCTAACAAAGCTTTCTGCTTCCCCAGTATCAAGCACGTAGATGATGTCTTCCACGTCCCTCCATTCATCGCTTTCTCTCTCAAACAGCTTTTCCTCAACTCCACTGTCTCGTAGCTCTCTATGTTATCCTTTCATCTTTCCATTCATTACAAACTCTTCTCATATTTCTCCTTTATCCTGTAAATTCAAAGCCTTATTATCCAGCGCGCCAGTTGTTGGTGGTAAAACTGCTGTACCAAATGATAGTGAGACCCAAGATCATGATGTCTTATATGACGATAAGATGATTCGAGTATGTGACAAGTTAATTGGGGTTTTCATGGTTGATAAACCCACGCCCACAGACTGGAGAAGATTATTGGCTTTCAGCAGGGAATGGCCCAATCTCAGACCTCATTTTTTCAGACGATGTCAAGAACGTGCTGATGCTGAGGATAATCCCGAGATGAAGCACAACCTATTTCGGCTTGCAAGGAAGCTAAAGGAGGTACCTTTTTATCCATTTTTTGTACATCTTTACTTAATTTAAGCTTGTATGGTTACTGTTTCTAGATTGATGAGGATGTGGAGAGACATAATGAGCTTCTTGGAGTGATTAAGGAATCGGCATCTGATATTAGTGGCCTTGTAGCAAGGCGGCGTAAAGATTTTACAAAGGAGTTCTTCGTACATCTTCATACTGTAGCAGAATCCTATTATGACAATCCATCAGAACAAAATGGTGAGACTTAATATTTAATGTCTTTTTGTTAGTGCTTATTTTGTGACCATGCAAATTCGATAGTACAATGACCTTGTACAAGTATATAACTATGATCTATTGGTTTATATGGGAATAATACACAATTAGTACAGCATCTTGGTAATGTGTGGGAAATCAAGCAACCATTCTATAACTGTGCTCATTTTTGTATTCCCAATTTTGCAGTAGATAATCTTCTGCTTGTGCAGATCTTAACATGATAGTCGTTTAGTGTGATCATCACAGCTTTTCCTGAATTTGTTTAATCCATATATCTAGCATTCTCTTCTGTATTTGCACATCAATGCGGACCAAGATATCTGAAGATTCAGCTATATATTTAGTGGAACACTCTAGTCCCAGACTGATTACAGTATGGGATTCACCTTAATACCTTCTCATTACCTTACCCAGTCCTGCAGATCAATGGCTATTTATTCAGAACTGTATCTAGCTAAGATTCTGATTGTATGTAACTATTTGAGGATCATGCACCGATGAATCAAGTTAGGGTACTGGGTCTTGGTCCCACTAGTAATTTTGGTGGCCATAATATATTTCATGTTGCAAATTGCACTGAAAATGTCTCTTTGTATTTGTTTGACTAGATTTGGCAAAACTCGGGAATACTTGTGTGGCCGCAGTACAAGCCTATGATACTGCGTCTGAAAGTATTGAAGCACTAAATGCCGCAGAGTTGAAGTTCCAGGAAATCATAAACTCTCCCAGTATAGATGCTGCTTGTAAGAAAATAGACAATTTGGCTGAGAAAAACCAGCTTGATTCTGCATTGGTGCTGATGATTACCAAAGCGTGGTCAGCTGCCAAGGATTCAAACATGGTGAAAGACGAGGCAAGTAATAGTTAATCTGGACAAAGCTGACTTCATTATTCTATAATGATGCAACTCGGCCTATTGGCTTTTTACTAAATAAATTTATATTCTTATTTATTTAAAATCTTTATGAATTTATATATGGCAGGCAAAGGACATATTGTATCATTTATACAAGAGTGCAAAAGGTAACCTTCAGAGGCTCATGCCAAAAGAAATAAGGATACTGAAGTATCTTCTCACTATTGAGGACCCTGAGCAGCGGTTATGTTCTTTAAAAGACGCATTTACCCCTGGAGATGAACTAGAAGGAAAAGACATTGACTGTTTATACACGTAAGTTGTCATTACACCTCGATTTAGCAGTTGAGTGTTACGAATTGGTACCCAGTCACTTTGCGTTTCCATGTCATGTAAAGTCTGCATTTGCTGTACTTTGGGTAATAAAACTCAAAATAGAGCTCTTTCTGTTTAGATATCCGCTGCTGAATTGGTAAGACCCAAAACTTGATCATGATACCAGTTGCTCATCAATTAGGTGTTAGCCTTAATATACTTTACAGGACTTGAACGACTTTCCCCTTGTTGGTTTTTTAAAGTGGATAAGGGGTCTACTCGAGTGGTGTATCGTGTGACATAACAACAAACAGGTGGAAGGCATCTTTTTAGATTGTCTTAATCCACAGCACAATCGAACAGAGATTTATTTTGATCAACCATCTGTAAATAGAATATCTGTGTCCTAGAACCAAAAGATTTTAACACTAGTAGCATCTGCAAAGTGTTGGATCAACACAGGTGAGCAGAGAGACCCACCAAACAGGTTACTTAGATTGTATGGATTGCCTTGTATGTTATACGTAGCAACAATTGTTGTGACGGTAGATTGAACAAGCTGGTCTGGCAGGGTCATATGTAGTACTTGGAACTGATGAACAGTGGGACCCAACTTCTAACCGTGCTTCATGTGTTCTACAAAGCTGTGGCTAGATGACAATCCATAGAATCTAATATCATAGTTGGGGACTTGGGGTTCTCTCTTTTTTCTCTGACAATCCATAGAATCTAATTTCCTAGATGATGTTCTCATCCTTTTGTCTTTCATCTCTATTGTGTGATTATATGTTTTAGTAATTGAATTGTGCGTTCTCTACTTACAGAACGCCAGAGAAGCTACATACTTGGATCAAAACGGTGGTGGAAGCGTACAATTTTAGTAGGGAGGGTACTCTTATAAAGGAAGCTAGAGATTTGATGAGCCCAAAAGTCATCCAGAGACTGGAGGAGATGAAGAAAGTACTTGAGAACAACTTCATGTAAAATTGTAATACTTCAGGAGCCAAATCCTTTAACCGTCAAAGTGCAATACGCTTGAATACCACATTAACAAGATGTATTTTAAGTTACTATAATCTGCAGGATTCTTATTTTTTATGTATTTATAAGGTTTTGTGTTCTACAATAAAGCAGGATGTTGATGTAAATCAATCCATTGTCAGTCTCATTTTCTTTCCACTTTGCCAGTCGGCCACAATTTTATTTGACCCGGAAATCTTGAACCCAAAATGTCGATGGTCCTGTAACTGCGTAACTAATCTGATACGTATGTTTGCTCTGTGGGGAATGAATGTTCGTGGTCCTTCAGATAAGTCAACTAACTCGCCAAATGACAGTTAAAACTTGAAAGAATCTGATAGAATAGCCGTTAAGAAGGGTAAAGTAATCCAGTTCAGTTATAAGTAAGCCATTTTTTACGCTGTTACAATTCCAAGATACATCAATTTCACCTGAGATGGAACATTTTTCTAAAATAAAGGTAGATGCGAACTTGCAAATAGAAAGAACTTTCCAAACCACTGAAACGAGCCAATCCTATCATCTTGGTTCTAGATACATTTAGGGGACGTTCAAGAGAAAAACAGAATCAAAAGCTTGGATTCTCCACTCACGCAAATCCACGGCATAAGTTTGCTGTCAGAATATAAGGGTCATGTACAGAGGTCTCTCCCTTTAGCAAAAGAATTAATTCACAAACATACTATTCCCCAATCAAGTGACTAAAGGGGGTGAAGTGCTATCAAGTGTAGACAGATCATGAGTTGTCAGAATCAGAGATATTAGTGTCTATAGCAGTATATTCAAATCTTTACACTAATCCGGAAACAGTAAACAACTGTAACTTTGAAAAGTTATTTACCATATGAGATCATTGATATGTTGATAAATGGACAATGAACAAGAGAAATTACATATCTGTTTTCGATAAACCCTAAATTATATCTCAAATCTCCAAGATGCACCAACTATAAGCATTGGTATCTCTGAACATGGAGAATAAACAAGGGCCCAACCTGTAGACAGACTTACCATAAAAACAGCAAGTCCGTCTACACTCTACACTGTATTCCACTATGTATGGATGACAAACGGTTGCTTGAAGCTTATAGAAGACCGAGTGTCTTCAACTGCTGAACATGCTCAGGTGGGAGAGGCGGTGGGGACCAACTGGAGTCTGTCATCTCACCATCAACATCTTCCACAACGTACTCCTATTCAAAAGGTTACAATGTTATCTCAAGAAAGGTTATGGATAAAACATTCTGCAAAAGAAAACAAAATAACATACTAAATTAAAGGGTCGCAATTTTAACACCCTGTCATTCAGATAATGAAAGCAACCCGTATAGCCAACAAGCAGAATAACGTGCATCTTGTCCACCAACACCAAATTACTGAAAAAGATGTTCTACACACAGATTATGGAGTAATGCCAGTCTGATTGGTCACATTCCAAATTTATATACCAAATCAACAAATCCTAATTGCCAAATATTTTCGCCGTCATTTCTACAGTCTTTGAAGACAAATAATTGGAACAGTCAAAATGATTGGGTTTTTGGACTAGCCATTGTAGATGTCCTTCAGTTGAATGACTTGATGAGATGCTTACAAATATGAACAAGGCTTGTAGCACCTAATACAAATTAAACTAATAGAAAATTCCCTTACTTTGGTTAACATCCTTTTGGCAAGTATGTGGTAATGCCGCTGCCAAATGCGTTGCCCAACCATTGTAGCTACAAGTACGCTGTAGAATATGCCGATCACAGTAAACAGTCCTAACACTACTAGACCCATGATTAATAATAACGGCAACCCAGCTTCGCCAGCACCTCCTAAGCAACCACATTCACCTGCACTACTTGCACAGCCTTCGAAGCAGGTTGTACAATCAGTCCACATGCAAAGCGTGCCAGGTAAATGGCAATCTGCACACATTCTGCAAGAGGTGGAAATAAAAAGAACATAAAGCTGATTGGCAGATCGGATGAACTAACTGTTTATTGTAGATCTAGATAAATGGAGGAGATCACAAGTGGAGCAACAAGCATAACGTGAGAATAAAAAACAATCCATCTTAAGAGAAAATTCATGTTTTCCATCAATACCTACTAATATATAGACATTACCGTAAGTAGTTTATGTTTTCCAAAACTCATGAATCATGATGAAATAAGAGTATTTAACCTTCTGAAACATCTTACATGGAATAGAATGTGTAACATACTACTCCAATTTTTATTTTTTTTCTGCCCAAACATATTGTAGAAGGTAATAACAGGATCCTAGTAGGGGAGGGAGAAAGAGGTCCCACTATCTTTTAATTGCTGTTAATTACAGCAAAAATTTCTTACCCTGTGTCTTTCACGATCCAGGATAACTGTGAATGTACAAATTAATACTAAAATGCATCCAATATAAATACAGGAAAGAAAATAGGAAGCTTGCAAACCAGACCTCTTAAACCAGATGATGGATGAATCAACAGTATGATAAACAATAATACAACGGATGGATCTTGCAAACTTATGCAAATAGCTTAGGGAACCAGGATGACTGTGGATGTAGTTGTACAAGTTAATATTAAAACATACTGACAGTAAGAGATGATAAAGTACATCCAGGATTCCAAAAACTTCGAAAAAGATTTACCCAGGCTGGCAGCAACAAAGACACAGTTCTCGACATGGCTGGGCTAAATCATTAGCGACTCTTCGATCGTAACAAGTAATGAAGCATCCAGATAATCCTAGAAAAGCAAAAAACAGTAGTGCTCCTGCAATTGTCAGCAAATAGAAAAAGTGCATTAACATCACAGCACCCTCTCTTTCGTTGTTAGATTGTACAAATAATATCTATACTTTTGAGGATCAGGAAAAAATGATCACCTCACACCAGAAATATGACATTGAGAATTATATTATTTGTTAAGGATAGGATCCATATCCTAGTGAAAGGATAGAGCCACATTGTGTACTTACAAAACGAATTAAGTACTGAAATTTCACAGATAAGATATGGTCACCATGGAGATCATCCTCACAAAAAATCGTCTTATTTGTGTGTGTCTATGGTTGCAAAAACTTGAGTTCAATTTTAAATTTTTATCTAACGGTCCACAATGTTTGATTTTGTAACACCTTTTATAAGGTTTGACTTCTTCGAAAGAGCTGATTCTTTGGTGAACATGTTCCCCGCAGCAGGGAAATTACATCCACAAAAACTTAGCCCTTAATTCAGTTTTTCTTAAATGTGTATACAATGTGGGCATAAAAAAAGTGGCTCTATCCCTCCCCATTAATATGGACATAAAAAAAACAAGTCAGTAAATTGGTGTATATAAGCCTAAGGAGCATTACAAGACAAATACTAAGAGGCATTTATCCAGTTGCACGAATGACCAAGAGTAAATGCTCTGTAATGATGCATGAATCTTTCCAATTCTAATAAAAAGTTTAATCTTTGGTATGAATAAACTACAGACATCAGATACAAAATGTCTTCCAGACAAGTTTATCACAAAGCCAGCATTTCTATAAATGAAAACTATGTCACGAGAAACAAACAATAGTAGAACGAAATCCTTGCCTTCTGGCAGAGAAACAGATACCAGCCCCAATCACAGAGTGATGGTCTAGTACAATGTTTTCCAATACTTTTTCTTTCTTTGTTCCATTTTGTTTTTCTTCCTTCCTTTTTCCTTTTTCTTTTTTGGTCATGAAATACGAGAAACAAGTACATTGTATTACTAGAGGCTTCGTTATATGGCTATGACCATTAATATAGTGACTGAGAAATGCCTAACACAGTTGAGAAATGAGGGACCGAGTTTTTAAAACTCAGATTCTAGGGGACAACAATAACAAAGCACAGTTAAACCTTTAAAGCATACCACCCATCAGAATGAGTTGTATGGTAGTAGACAGAAATGGGCTGGTTAAGAGTAACAGTCTATCCATACACAAACATTCAAATAGATGATCTTATCCTGAGAGTTACCACAGATGTAGTAGAAACTAAGTCCACCAGTAAAACCCCATGATGAACGAAGCCAGAATTGCTCATAACTATCAGTAAAGTACGCCAAATATGCCAATGACGCAATTACCTACAAAAACACATAAACAAATCAGACCAAACACTCCCCTCAACAGAGTATCATAAAAACAAACGAGTCTTACGTACAAGTTGAACAGCTGCGAAAATAAATATGATATCTCTTGTAACAAAAAAACGAAACTTCAAAGTTCGCCATTTCCTATCAGCAGCACCATGCACTCTCAAATGATATGGAGCCTTACATGTAGTACAATGAGCAAATGCAAAACCCTCCTGCATATAAACATATTCACATTCAAAACAATGCCCACACGATACAATTAACTAACAAATTGTGTGACTTACCCGTATTGCCCTCCAATGATCTAAACATTCCCTGTGAACATATTTTCCTGTTCCTTTGCATTTACATGGTGCAATAAAATCCCTCCCTAAATTTTCATTAAATCAGTAAAACCCTAAATAAATTGACCCTATAATAAAAATATAAAAAAAAAAAAAAAGTGTTACCATCAGAGTCGAGACAGATTCTGCATTGAATTTGTTCACCAGCGGGTCCAGCTTCAAGGTCGATTTCAATTGGGTCAGTGGCCGGTGCTATTAGTGGTGATGAACTTGCATGATCACCCATTCTATTTCACACGCAACAAAATTTTAAAAAAAAAAATAAATAAAAAAAAATATATATATGACCAGATTTTTTTTTTTTTTGTGAATTTGATGGTCATCGTGTTACACCCCAGAAATAAAAACATAATAAAATATATCCCTCCTGTTTATTTGTATTTTGTTTTTTCTTCTTCTTTAGGAGAGGAGGAGAAGAAGAAGAAACAAAAAAGTTTGTGAAGAAAAGTCACGAGTGGTAAGTGGAAATATTACGGATTAGATTAATATATGAAATGACTGGATTAGCCTTTGCTTTTATGTAATGGCCCTTGAAGGGTGAAAACGGGTATGGGACGAGCGTCATGAGTCAGGAGTCATGACCAACTATAAGAAATCATGTGTTTTAGCTATAAGAAAACTATCCTAGATTCCTAGATGAGGTAAAAATAAAGTTTGATAAAAAGTGGTTAGGACAAAGATCCAATTTAATAAGCCATAAAACGAATCAGTTTCAATATTATTAAAGAGGACAAAGCCGACAAAAAATCAACAACACCCCTTCAAAGTCCAAAGGTTATGTAAACATTTCAAATTTTCAATGGCCACTTGGTAGAGTTGAAACATATGCGGATTCATCAGCACTACTATGAATCTATGATGTTAATGTATTTATTTCGATTTATATCGTGCTTGAAAAATATTTATTTGTAAATAAATAATTTATAATATTTATTTATGAGCATGTCTTCAGTGCGCATGATGTATGGGTACGCAGAAATAAGAGCTTTTGGATCAATACTTCTTTGTTGAAATACACTCTCACCTCTGTGTGTGAGTGGCCCAGATTCATCTTCACTTTCTCTCTTCTGCCCACCCTAGATTTACTATTTATTTATTTGTAAATATTTATTTATTTTTTTATTGTTAATAAATAATTTTGTTAAATTAAATTTTATTTCTGTTTGTAGAGTACTTTTGAACATAGATTTTGTTATGCTTGAGGTTATACGGTCTTATTAGAATTGAATTCGAAAAGGTTAAGTTGAAAATTGTAGTCAGTTATCACTATCAATTGCCATTGGATCAATGCGTGATTGAGAATTATAAAAATGCGATAGTTGATTTATTATATCTCAATGGTCGATGTCAGTCCTAGCCCAATATTTAAGGAGCTTATTCATATTCACATGAAGTCAATATTCGATTCCGATGTTGTTTGTCCAAACACATGCATATATTTTTATTTGTGTGTGCAAAGAATCTCACCGTAAAGTAAAACGCAATTAAGCAAAAAATCACAAAGAAACATAAACTGGTAGTACTTGGAGATCAATGTATTCCTCGTTAAGTAGCATCGCAATTGTGACTTAGACGTGACTATAACCTATAAAAAAAAAAAATTGTGTTCTAGAATAATGGAATTACGAATAAATTGAAATTGAAATTTGATTTTGTTTTACAAGATATAAAGATTTAGTTTAACAAATTTTGTTTTCATTTTATGATTGTTGGAAAACGGCTTAAATATAACAAAAAACAACTAGTTGTGACCAAATTGCTTCAACTATATTGGCATCAGTTTGATTTTAGATTTGTGATATGGAGGTGTTGGGAATATAGATTTATCTATTGCTGCAATATATATATCGGTCGAGTTTTTGTAGCTTGTATAGTCTTATTCACAATAGAAGTTTGATTTGGTATGAATAATAGATAATTAATGTATAAAATAATGTGTTTGTCTTTCCAAACCACCTGATTTTGATATTGTTGAAATCGATCATACTCATCGTTATATTTGTTATAAAGATGTTATCGGAAAGCGTTTACAAGATAGTGTATGATTGTTTTGCTCAATAACCTTTTTGTTTGGTTATTTATAATTATTATTTATGTACGAGGAAAAAAAAAAAACCTACAATACACGTGAGACAAAGTTTATAATTATTAAAAATAACAAATGATATATAAAATGGGACAAAAATAAATGAGGAAATAGGATAAAGAAGAAAATAAATTTTGTACTCAACAAATTTTTAAACATTCTCAAACTTTTCAATTAATCAAAGATCAATAATTCTATTAGTTGTGATTGAGATTTGAGTAAGGATAATTACCTTTGATTTTGATTGTTGAATTTAATTCTATGCTTGAATGTGATAAATCATTTTTTTTTTGTCAAAAAACAAAAAAAACAAACTCTTCCATCTAAAAATGTCATTAAAAAAGAATGAAAACACTAGCAAAGTCATAAACTTAGCGTAACAATTTTACAAACATTTGTCTCACAATCGAAACAATTGTGAGAATGAGTTTGTATAATAGGAAAACAACATGTTAATCTTGCACATTAACAATTAACAATTGATTAAGCAAAATACAAGTAAGTAATAACGTTAAAAAAAAACAAAATAACACAACTTACATGACAATTAATTATATTTGCACCCATTTCCCACTAACTAGGGCAGGGTTCGAGTCGGATATGGCTATATCCGAATCCGAACCCGAACGAACTGATTATATCCGACTAACCCGATCGGATAACACTAAAAATAAAATAAAAACTTAAAAATATATGAACCCAAACCCCCGAACCCAAACTATTCGGATTCGGGTCAAACCCGACCCGATTATCTACCCTACCACTAACTACTCATTTACTGGTCTTTGGCCACTAATGCAAAGTGGCAGTTATAGCTTAAGTTGCACTCATGTGTACCATATAAATAGGTGAGGAGTCATCTTGTCGCACCAAAAAAAGTAGTGCAACTATTTGCAAGTTCTCCACTTATTCTCTTTCACAACTCCATCAATGTAAAAAAAAACTCCATCAATGTCATCTCAAACCAACAATGAAAATAAAAGTTTAGACACATCTAAATTAATCTCCCTCTATAAAGATCAAACTAACTCAAATCAATTAATTTTTTTGTATCTCCGACGAAATTAAACAAAAAATTGAAGTAAAACTAGATTATTGAGATAGTTTTTTGGGATTTTGGGTTTTTTTTTTCAATCATTCTTGAGTTAGACAGGATCTGAAAATGAATTGCTTTACATTTACATGGAACTGTTAGAATTACATGCTAATTCTAAAATGGGTATTTGGAACTAATAAGATAATGTGAAAATCATATGGTTATTTAGTTATGTACACTATTTGTGAAGATGACATAAGGTGTTTTGCACTACTCTCCTGTTTGCTATTTGCACTCGTTTGTATCGAACCCAAAGAAAAAACCAAATATAAAAATCCAGCTAAGTACTAAAAATCCAAATTACCAACCCTAACCCTATCTTCATCCATCCATGGCGAACAAGAAGCTAAAAGAGAAGAAAGAAATCAGAAACAACAAAAGACGTAAACTCGAAAAAAAAATAAAAAATAAAACCAAAATAACAACAGATTCCGACACAAAACCAGAAATATCAAAATCCTCAAAACTCCAGAAGCTTCTAGAACCATACACAAAAGACCAACTAATAGAATTCTTATCCGAATTTGCCTCAACAAATTCCTCACTCTTAAAACAAATCCGTACATTAGCAGACCAAGATGAGTCTCACCGTAAAATATTTGTACACGGACTAGGTTGGGACACGACTATAGAGACATTACAATCCGCTTTTAATTCATTTGGGGAGATTGAGGACTGTAAATTAGTTGTTGATAGAGTTACTGGTAAAGCTAAAGGGTATGGCTTTGTTTTATTTAAGAGTAGAGCTTCTGCGGCGAAGGCGTTGAAAGTGCCGCAGATTAGGATTAATAATAGGTTGGCGTCGTGTCAGTTAGCGTCGATGGGGCCCGTTGTTGGTAGTGGTAGTGGTAATAGTAATAGTAATGGTAATGGTAATAGTAATAGTAATAGTAATAGTAATAGTAATAGTCAGGTGCATCAGGACCCGACGGGGAGGAAGATTTATGTGAGTAATGTAAACGTGGATGTTGACGCGGAGAAGTTGAGATTGTTTTTTGGGAAGTATGGGGAAATTGAGAATGGGCCTATGGGGTTTGATATGGTGACGGGGAAGTCTAGAGGGTTTGCTTTGTTTTTGTATAAGACTGTAGAGGGTGCTAGGAAGGTGTTGGAGGAGCCGCATAAGATGTTTGAGGGGAGTCAGTTGCATTGCCAGATGGCGAATAAGCCAGCTGTTCAGCAACAGCAACAGAATCAGAATCAGCAACAACAGGCTTTGCAGCCTACTATGTTGGCTGCTGCTGCGGCTGCGCAGAATTTAGCGATGTTTAGTCAGCATCCTAGTTTGAATCCTGCTTATAATGGGTTGTTTACGAATCCTGTGTTTTTGGCGGGTGCTTTGAATCCTTTGTTTCAGGGTGGGTTTAACCCAGGTGTGGTTCAATCAGCTCAAATGGGTGGAAGTTCTATGGGATTAGGAGGATATGATGGTATGGGTTTTTTTGGTGGTAATCCTTCGGTTGTCGGGATGCAAGGTTCTATAATACCATCTATGCAAGGGTTGCAAGCGTATCAGAATGCAGAAAACTACCTTGGCCAGTCATCTTCTTTGAGGACAAACACACTGGGTGGTCCTTTGTCGGGTTATCCTTCCTATATGTGGTAAATTTCATCTCTATATAATTCTCATGTTTTTGTCATGTTTTTAGTTTTTATTTTTATCAGTTTTCTATGCATATCTATGATGGCCTGATGGTAGGTTTGTGTAAATTGGCTTCAATTATTTTTCAAAATTTGTAATGTTATATTTTTTTATGTTTTTCTTTTTATATATACATTTTTTTACTACTAATTATACGAACTTAAAATAGTTGGTTATTTTGTAGGTTCATTGTTATTGCCTATTGCCTATCGCTATGTTATGTTTTTTTTTTGTATCGATAGATATTTATTTAAAAGTAGTTTACTTAAATGTTAAATAAGTAGTAAACTTTGTTTTCTAGTTCAAATATTGAGCATCGAGTCTTGGGTAACCATTATACTTTGGAGGCTTGAGTTTGATCCACAATTACCTTTTAAAATGGAAGTTTTTTATGGGCATTATTCCCATGAATCAAATACACTATACGCCTTACATTTATCTTTCTTTTGAAGTCGAATTTTGAAAACTTTAATTACTCCACATTTTGTTTCTGGAAACGAGGTACATTTAGTATTTTCACTAAAATAACAAGGAATGATGTGAGGGAAGAGGAAGGTTGTGAGGAAAGAAAAGAGAAATGGCTGAGATACTTCCAATGATTATGAATTGGCCCAAAAGGAGTATGAGGCAGCTGTGAGAATAAGCTACTTGAGGCTGAAGTGTTTCTTGTCAATAGTGAGAGTTGCAAATGACACCTAAAGAATGCCGTGAAACAAAGAGCACCAAACACTTTTAATTTACATTTGACAAAATTAATTGAGAAGAAAAACCTTTTTCCTCCAATAGAGTGTACACATTCATGCTTCTGTGGTCACTCAAAGTTCTAGGCAAGTATTGTTGTTTTCTGTTCCATCCCCTTGTCCCATCTTCTGCAAAGCAAAACATTTCAGGAGAAGTGTTTTTTAATGTGGGTAAGCTTTTTCAGTCTCTTACATAGTTCCTTTCCAGTTACTTCCCACATACTTTTACTTGGTTTCCTGTAGGCCTAGAATGTTGCTTTTCCTTTTAGCTGTGTTTGATTTAAGGATTGAAGATACATATCTGGGATATGAGAAATGCAAGGAGAGAAGAAGGGAAAGAAGACAGAGGAAATTACCCCACTTCCTTAGTCGTTTAAGGGAAGTGGTTATCCTTTATGCATAGAGGATGTTACTTCCTTTGAGTGTCATGCCATTGAAAGAATGTGTTAATAAGTTGGCAGTCTATGTTTTAACAATTTACCCATATACGTTGTTGCAGTCTATTAATTAATTTCACTTATGTTTTCTGTATTTTCAAAATTATCCTTGCTTTTTCCAAGAATCTTTTTTTCTGCAATCAAACTATTAAAGACAGCAGTTGTTTGCTACTATACTGTCTCAGTTTTCAACCTTGCAAAGAACCATTCAAAGGGTAATATCATATCAGTATATTCTTTGGTTTTTTGTCTTGTAGGCCTGTTATAAATCCTTTCAGCAAGATTTTAGTGATTTTTGGAGTCTAGATTAAGATCATGAAGTAGTTATTTTCTTGCATCTGCTGCAACCAGAGCTTGTATTTTGGTCTTCTTGTGTCTTATTGCATTTCATATTTTTTAACGAAATTTCATTACCAATTCAAGAGCTCAAGAACAGCTTATTGTTTGGTGTTTTTGGTCCATCATTTTTTTGACCTTCTTATTTTCAGATATTATTTGCAGATACTGGCAGGGGCAAATAGTGGTGGTGTTATTGCTAGCTGATGTTTACTTCTTGGAAGGCATATTCCAGTTCAATTGCTTGATCCTAAAGGCTCAATTCGTTGAGGCATTGAACTTCGGTTATATATCATCGAAGTATGTGGATTGTACTCCTCTCTTCTTTTTCTTTTCTTCTTCTTCTTCTTCTTCTTCTTCTTCTTTTTCTTTGGTTATTTTCATCTGTCATAATTTCTCAGACACGAGGATCATCTTTGGTTAAGTTTTTGAATAATTTTCAATTTTTTTTTTTTTATAATTTTGTGATATTTGCACTTGACTGTTATGTTTTGTTTGTGTCTTAATAATAGTACATTCCCAAACCTTCTGTTTTTTTCCTTGATATTTTGGTGACTCAATTTTCCCGTCATTAGTTTACGTATTCTTTATTAGAAAGTAGGCTCGTGCATACGCACCGGCTCTTTTGAAAACTTGTTGAATAATCATTACTATACATATAGAAATTTCCTAGAAAACTGTTTTAATCGGGGAAAGACATTCTAGTTTAAGTTGCTATCCCATTTTAATTTCCCAACAAATCGTATTAATTGTGCTTTAAAAACCCATTTTTAGTTGGGGGAGGGATCCCGTTATAAAAGTTGACTTAATTTAGAAGTGTGATTATTGTTTTAATAGGAGAAAGATTCCCGTTTTAATTAGAAGTGCTAGAATTTCCCTTTTCAATAGAAGAGAGGAATTCCTATTTTAATAAGAGTTTTGAAAGGAAAAAGAGATTCCTGTTTTAAGTTGGTTTTTTAAGTCGGTGACGTGGAATTTTAAGGAAGCTCGGAAAATACCTTTGGTGCGAGCTTTAATATTAAGAATATAGATGTCACTTTTGCTCTTTGTTTGTGTCTTCTGATCATTGCTTCAGTTAAATGTAGTTGCTGTAATTTCACTTTTTTGCTCTTGCAATTTTGGCTTACTTTGACGTTGCTTTAAAATTTTCTTTGGCCAATTAACTTTTGTCATACCTTTGACAGATTTTTTGGGTAATTTTTCCTTGATCAACTGAGATATGGTTTTGCTTTAGTCTTGACATTTTCGTTTTAATTTGTACCCATTCTTCTGCTCTTTAGTGGGTTTGATAGATTTTGAAATGTATCTATATACTTGTGGGTACACACTATGTATATACCTGTGGGTACATATGAAATTTCAATCTACCGATGTACTTGTGGCTTACTTTGACTGTGCTTTAAAATTTTAGCCAATTAACTTTTGTCATACCTTTGACAGATTTTCTGGATCATCTGAGACATGATTTTCTGGATACAATAGATTCTGAAATCTTTCTATATAGCTGTGGGTACTCACAAAATTTGAATCTTTAAAGCTTTCTTATGATCAAATGATCAATAAAAAGGTTTACCTGTAAGGAGTTTCATAATGTATTTATCACGTTTATGTGCTATACTCTAGCCTCCTTTTTCCTCATCTTGACAGTTGAATGACTTCTCTTTAATCTTCATTTCTTCTAAATTTTTCAATAAAGTTTTTAGTTTTTCTTTTTAAGTTTTTGTTCAGATATGCCCTTCTGCAATTATCGTCCACATTCAGATAAATTTTTTTATATACTTTATTTTATAGTATACTTGTAATGCCAGATTATTGCCAAGAGTTTTTACAGACACAAGGAAGATGTTTTGTTGTTAAATAAACCTGTCTGTTACTTTGGGTAAAAGGGACAGAGCTCTAGAAGTCGTAGAAACGCAAAACCCATTAGGCCTGACGTCCAGGACATGGGTGCTGTAATGCGTGTAAGAGAAGAAAAAACTCTGAATGTGCTTCGACTCTCTTTTAGTTTGTTCTAATTGTTCTAGGGCGTTTGATTGCGCAAGTAGTTTTTCAAGACATGGAAACATACAAGGGAGTTTTTCACCACTTGAGTATTTCCCATGCCTGTTTTCTGCAATTCTTTCTCCCCATCAAACCTGTTCTTGACAGTAGGTGGAAAATTTCACTGTTAGGCCCTTATCTCATAAAGTTTCTTTTAGAAAGTGAATGTCCAGGAAAAAGTTCTGTGGTTGGCTTAGTTCTGTCAATAATAAGCAATTGAAGTTCATATATATATATATAGAATTTAGCTGTATGCAACATTGCAACTGAGCGACTATATTGCAAAGGGTGTGTGGATGTGATCAGGAAGAAGAGAACTGGACAAAAAAGAAAAAAATAATTGGTAGCTGAATTTTCACAGCATTTCGATGCCGAGAAAAAGAATGGTACATTTAAGGGTCTTTTGTTCTTGTCACGGGACTGACCGACCACCCTCTCTAATTTGTTAACCCGCTAGAAAGCCTCTCCAATTTGTATACCGGCCACATGTATGAGCTTACTTTGTTTCAGCCATGTCATGTCAGCCCTAGACTAATAATTTGTGTATCTTAAATCTTAAATCTTAATAGAGGAGTTTGCAAGCCATGCTTCAGCATCAGTTGTACTGTGGGGAATACGAGACTTTGTTCCTATTGGTGTGGGAAGGAAGTAAGCGCTAAGTTGATGTTCAGACGCTTGGTATTTATAGTTTACGTCTGATGTACAATATTTTTACTATAACGAAATCTGATGTCCAATATTATTGAAAGGCATTGGATCTTATAGTTGCACTGATGATAAAGTTACTTTTATTAAAATGTATCGCCAGATACAAAAAGTGGTCACTGCCAACTTCGACTAGTTACCAGTGGGTCTTAGCCCCCCTTAAATCTGGTAAGCCTTGGGCCTTTGGCCCAATTAAACAGAAACGAAAATAATAGATAACAACTTATTAAAAAAAAACCCTAACACAGTCTCATCTTGAAAATTAACATGGCAAAGAAACGAAAAGCGAGTGAAGAAGAGTTATCATCAAACTCGTTCGAACCAGAACAAGAACAAGAACAAGAACAGAACGATTCCAACGTAGACATATCAAAGATTCTAGAAGCATTTACAAAAGAGCAACTAATCGAATTACTTAAAACAGCCGTAACAACAAATCCAAAACTGATTGACCAAATTAACCTTATAGCTGATTCCGATCCGACTCAACGCAAACTATTCATACACGGACTCGGTTGGGAAACAAGTTCTGAAAAACTAGGTGAGTATTTTTCACAATATGGTGAAATTGAAGATTGTAATGTTGTTACTGATAAAATAACTGGGAAATCAAAAGGGTATGGTTTTATATGTTTTAAAACTAGAAAAGATGCTGAGAAAGCATTGAAGGAGCCACAGAAGAAGATTGAAAGTAGAATGACTGCTTGTCAACTTGCTTCTGCTGGTCCTGTTATCACTAATTTACAACAACCGCTACAGAATAATGCGTTGAATAATGAGGCCATGTGTAGGAAGATTTATGTAGGGAATGTTCATTCGGATATTTCGTCTGAGAAGTTGCTTGCATTTTTTACAAAGTATGGGGAAATTGAAGAGGGGCCTTTGGGGGTTGATAAAATGACTGGGAAGTTTAAAGGGTTTGCTCTTTTCATATATAAGACTGTTGAAGGAGCTAAAAAGGCGTTAGAGGAACAGACTAAGAATTTCGAGGGACATCAGTTGGTTTGCCAGAGGGCTACTGATAATCATAAACAGAAGGGAGCCGCGGCGAATGTTAGTTTGAAGACACCCAGCATTGCTCCAGGTGGTGGGTATAATGTGCCAGGTGTTGTTGGGTATACTGCACCGAATGCAGTTATGGCCTCTCAGGGTTTGGCTGTTAATCCTGCCGCGTTCTATGGCCAAGGGTTGATTGGTGGGCCTCAGCAGTTTGGTCAGGGTGTTGTGCCAATACAGGCGGCGCTTGCTGTACTTGCTGCTGCTGGGCAAAATCCAGCTGCCTTTGGAGTCCCACAGGTTATGCCAGGTTATGGAATGGTGAATTCTGGCTATCAGAATCCACAAGCTCATCAAGCTAATCCGTATCAAAGTGGGCCGGTTGGTCAAGGTTCTGCACCCAGGCCAAATTCTGCAATGGGTCCTAAGGGAGGAGGATACAGGGGACGATAGGTACAATCTTGTAATCTTGTGTGTTCGTGGGATCTTAGATTTGGTATGATTTTTGGTTTTCCTTCGCTGTAATTTTTTCTGATTTCCTCTAATCACTGTTTTCCTCTATCTTTAGTTTCATAATTCAGAACGGCGGTTATTCGTGTTGCTTTAAAGAAGGGTAGATTTTGAGCAATGAGCGATTTGGATGAAGTTTCAGATGCATTATTCGTTCGAAAAGGGAACCCCTTGTTTTCGTGTTCTCCTTTTATATGGATGTATTTGTTTTGGACATCCTTAGTAATGTGTTTCTTTATTAGTTTTTCAGGTTTTCGTGTAAGAAACAATGATCTTGGACTATGTTTTTGAAGGATGTCATGAATTTTCAACAACGCTTTCCGTGTGCTATTGTGATATGTTTACTATTTTCATGATGTTTAAGCACTTATCAGTGATAAGGATGTCATCCGTTCCAAAACCACTTCAAAAAATGATTGTTAATATGTCAAATTTGTTATTGTGATGAGTACTAATTTCTGCAAAGGTGTGTTTCTTGGTTTTCCGAATACTCGTTTTGGATTCTTCGAATGTTGATTCCCATGGTACATTTCATTTCATTCATTGGTTCTTCTCATAATCTCATCTGTACATTCAATGCCTGGTTTATCAACATGGCCTCCGTGCCTCATGCTATTGTCTTCTAGACAGGCCAAAAGGATGGATATTGTCATCATGAATACAAGCAACAGTAAGATTGTAGATTCTGGCGAAATTGTTCACATGTGTTCTGGTTCATTAATCAGAAGTCGACTCTATTGTCCCTTGGCACGGTAAGTTGTGGTGATCTACTTCCTTATTTTTTGTCTTTCTGCAATGCCTTTTGCATGTATGTAAACTATACTCACTTGTCTTTTTAGGAGTAACTTGTTTTGCGTTCCATATGTTTATACGCCTTTATTAGTAATGTGATTCAGTTGTTGATTAGCTTCTCTTAGTTATTAGTTAGCATCCTGATCATGTATTATGAGGATATAGTCTCAAATATACAAGTATGCTTTTACTACTTCATTAAAAATAGTGCATCTTTGTTGATATGTCAAAAAGGATTATTATCTTATAGGTTCTCTTATCTTCTCACACGAAACATATATCTTAGCAATTGAGATGCTCTTACGTTAAAAGGACAGGAAAAAACCGAAAGGAGGGGGATGTGAAAGAAAGTTGTTCTTTTTTAACTGGAGTCATTTATGGCCCAGGGGTTGGAGATATCGAGCCATTGGCCTACTGTAAGTGGTCAGTGATATTTACTGAAGAGGGATAAGTACCCTCTGGCCTGGGCAGTCAGTATTCGCTAGTCCCTCGAGATTGGAGTTGATTGTCTAACAAATCGGTAAACAGAGACGCAGACTAAACCACAGATTAATTAGCCGAGTCAATTGCTTCGAGGTTTCAAGTCAAACCCGACTTGCTGATAAACTCATTTTTCAAGGGTTTTTTTTTTTTTTTCTTTTAGTTCGATGGTACCAATTTCTGCGACTACGGGGATAGACTGCAAAGCTCTTCCTCTCTGTACTGCAGATTTCGCCTATAAATTGTCATTGATATAATCATAGAGATAAGATAATTTAGTGTTGCATATTGCTGTGGCAAAATTATATATCTGTATGCATGTTTGAATGTAATGGATTAGGCTAGATAGCATCTGGGATCTCTCTTGTGAACGGAGAACTTAATTTGTTGGGTAATCTTTTTCATGAATACTGTTTAGGATTCCATGAAATGTGCTGAATGGTTCTTTTTCTTAGTTATTGGACTCGCGTGTTTTATCATTTCCTGATATCTGCTTATTTCCTTCATGCTTATCATAATGATATGTATCTTCTTACTCAGGGTGCGTTGTGGATTTCAGAACCATTATGCTGCTATCAATATTTTGGGTTTTCTCAAGCATCTCTATTGGCTTAGCAGGGGCACCGATGTTGCATTAGTTGGCATTTTGAAGGTGAAGTTCTCAACCTCCAAGACTCCCAGGGAACTTCTTTCATGAAACCTCCCTCATTCTAACCTGTTCCCCCCACACACACACACACACACACACACACACACACACACACACACACACACACACACACACACACAAACAACTTCACAAGTTAATGCTACACTTAAGCTGATGTTAGAAGCCATTCATTTTGACAGACTCCATCAGAAATTATCTTCTTCCTTGATTGGCTTCTGAAATCTGCTTAAGGAGGACGAATCCATCAGGTATGATTCCCAAGTCTATTAACACCACATGCATATGTTATAGTGTTAGGGCATCTCCAATGGAGGGTGTAAAGCGTATAATGTGTGAAATTTACACCCCCAATTTCAAAAACACCCTTCCAGTGGAGGGTGTAAACCATATACAATAGTTATTAGTTGGTATGGTTTGGTGGAAATTTCCCTCTCGTCTTATTAATTATTAAGAAACCCGGATGTGGCTTGTAAAGTCGTTTAAGGGTTTAAGAAGTATGGACGTCACTTCAACTTTGGAGTTGTGATTTTCCATTTACGACGGCCCTTGCCCGCCGTTATTGCATTTTCCAAAATATTTAAAACATGGACCTGTGTTTAAGTGATGTGCTTTCTTTGGCAAATTTCAATTTTAAAAAACTTGCGACAGTTAAGGTTTTGTTTCCACACCACCATTGGAAGAGCCATGGGGTGTGTCTTTATGGACTTTAGAAATGAGTGTAAAATCCTAGTGGCACCTATGTGGAGGTGTAGATTTACACACCCCATTGGAGAGGCCCTTTGAACTTGTGGTGGAACCGTGGAAGAAGCTATGTGTGGCATGCCTGTACCCGGCTTCAGGTTTTTGTGCACGATCTCCACAAACTTAAGTATTCTTATGATATAAAATGAAGCAGTCTCATGGATTACTTGATTTACTTCCTGTTATGATATTATCTTCTAGGTTTTTAAAGTTGCATTTATTTATTTGCTTACATTTATTGTGATTTCATGGCATTGTACTCACTATCACATTGTACTCATTAATGATCTTCCTTGATGTAACTTGTTAAATATTTTTACAGTAAACTCAAACACTACAATCAAGTGGTTTTTTTATCCTTCTATTTTGGTCAATAAAGGGGGGGGGGGGGTTCCATTCGTGGGACAATTGCATATCTTTCTCGTTTTTGTTACCATCCGGCGACCACACATAACACTTTTTCTGGACATTCCATGTCCCATATAACTTTCCTTGATTGAGGAATTTCTGTGCCTGGAAAAAGCCATTAGGCATTGGTACCTGCACAAGGAAACTTGTGTGGGCGCACCCAATCTCGTTAGATTTCATTGGGATTGTGATGTGTTAACGTGAGGATTAACACCGTCATATTTCAGTGTTACCCAAAACAGTCTGTCACCCTCTTTTATTTTGGTAACTAAATCTCAGCCACTCCTTCCTCCTGTACTGTACTGCTACTAACATTTCTAATGAACAATCTAATTATACATGGTCGTCTTCTTCTATCACTTATCGTCTTCCGTTCGGTGATGCCGAGCAATCATTTTCTTCTATGACTTCTTGTGTTAAACTGTACACATGGTTGTACCTTTTATTTACTGAAATTCTACAGTCATGAAGATATGTAATGATCAGATTGAATCCTTTACTCATCAGAACTAGGACAACTACTATCAGGTGACGATAGTTCTGTCAAAAAAAAAAAAAAATTGACTATAAAAATAAAAGACTTCCTAAGCATGGGTTTATGACTGGTGGACATCAGTTGTACTTAGCTTGATAACATAGCAATGGAATATTAAGTGCCGGATATCAGTTGTACGTACTAGGAAGGCCTTGTGTAATACTAAGAAGATGAGGTAGTGCTACTTGTAGCTTACTAACCCGAACACGTATTCACTTAAATTATGATTTGCTATGTTGTCAAGCTTATTAGAAGATTATGAGGTACTTGCACTTGTAGATTTTCCACTCCACTTGCAGTTATAATTGTTAGGGGCAGAATTATATCTTCTTTTTATTTTTTTCTTAAGGAAGAAGATAAATAGTTCCAGGTAGAATTTTATCTTTGAGATTTAGTTACCAAAATAAAAGAGGGTGACAGGCTGTTTCTAGTAACACTGAAATATGACGGTGTTAATCCTCACGTTAACACATCACAATCCCAATGATATATGTTCGCTTAACACATCACGTTAACACAATCCTCACGGGTTTGGGTGTGCCCACACAAGTTTCCTTGTGTCTGTAACAACTTTTGGTATGTTCGCTTTTGATATAGCAATGTCAATGGGCCGAGCTGAGCACTGGATACGCGGACCTACTTTTTGATTAATAGGGCAGTGTATAATTACTGCCGAGCGTATCATTGAAAGTTTCAACAAAAAAACAAAATTCCGGTCCTGATGGCTAACATGAGAGACGTGTAAATAAAAGTAGTACTTGTTAGAACTGATGGACAGCTCCATTGGCTCACTCACCCATGCCGTTTATAAGTAGTAGAGATGATGGTGGACCAACTTATGGGCTTGATCGTGGTGACACTAGTGTGAAGGTAAATAGTTGTGAGGTGTGGTGCATTGAGAAAATTGTAACTAATAGCGTAAAAGAAAAGTGATGATATTTGGTGTGATATCTAAATAGCGTTACAGTTCGGTTATGTCGGTTCTTAATCCTAACACCCCGGCCATACCATGGAAAAGCATGGTTCACTAACTCACTCTCCATAGAACATCCTCTATTGGGCCTGTTTGGCAGTACGAATGGGCCAACCTGTAGATGGGTTATGGTACACTGTTCTGATTTTTCTGTTTGGTTTTTCTATATTGGATCTTATATTGTGGACTTTATGTTACTAATTGGTTGGTCCAACCCCAAAAGTGGGCATCCGAGTGATTAGCTACGATTCACTAACGTGTATAGTGGGAATGAGAAAAGAGAAAAACAAAACCATAAATTGTTCGTCTTCTTCACTCGTTCCTGGTCTCTCATTCGATCTTCACTCAGCCCATATAGTCTCCACTTTCAACTCCCAAATAATCTTCCATTTCCCCCTCTCTCCTTCTTCCCTTCTCTCCCTCCCAAGCAAACATCTCCTCTTTTCTCAAGTTTTCATGCTCTTCCCTTTGATATGGTTTTTATCATCAACTCTATAATACCAAGAGACCTTTCAAACATTGTCTTCTAGTAATGGCTAAAACCATTTTCGCTCAAGGACATTTAGAAACCCCATGATTTAGATAATCAAAGAAAAGAGGATATATGTCAATAATCAAAGAAAAAAAGAGGATTTTTTTTTTTTTTTGAGAATTCATTTTGAATTGACAATTTCCTGCGAAGTTATAGTTGGTTATAATATAATCAAGAACTTCCCCTTGCCAAAGTCCACAAACAATATGGATGTTGTTTGTGGATTTTGAATTTTGTTGCTGTCAGTTTTTTTCATTATCAGTAAATGTTATAAGTTCCAACCAAACATTCATGCAAGCTACTTGTATGACAGCACAACTGTGCAAATGACAACCAAACACTTGTTGGACTAATTGTTATAGGGTGCCATTCAGTAGACTTTGGTGACCTAAACACGTTGAACTACTACCGAAAGTTTTGGTGCCAAAAATAAGAACCACCCAAAGGCTTGAACCTTGTTTTTTTTGGATAAGAAAAGGCTATAAGTCTATAACACGAATGTTTCTTCTGGGTCTAAAATCTGGGCTTGGGCCTTTTCAAGTAAAGGAGGAAGAGGTGTTGTAAGTAAGCAGTTCCTGTTTACTATTACAGCTGTTCGGGTGCAGCCTTTGAGTTTGTTGGACAAAAGGCCCACTGCACCCTTAAGAAGATAACAGCATGTGAGCTTTTCTGTGCAACCTCCAAGCATCTCACATCACTATCAAAGTGTTAAAACTAGGGCACACGTGTAGGAACATTAGGGTTTTGAATTTGATCCAAAACTCAAGTATTATTACTGTAGTAGCGTAGTATTCAGTCGCTCTCTAATCTCTATGAAGTGATCTAGTAAGCGATAAATTGGGGGAATAGGGATAAGTATCGGCATCTATAGTCTTAATTCCTCTTTCCAGAAGATTTAACCTAATCACCAAGTTGAATACTTAAATTGTCTTATTCCTAGTTAGTAGACCCCGTTCAACTAAACATGTTTTATGGTTATGGTTCATCGTAAAATTAAAATCAATCCAATAATGCCTAATAAATGTGCTGCACATGCAATAAATTTGACAAATATGTTTAGAGATATATATTACTTATTACGACTATGAAGGTAAATAATAAATATATTTTTGAGACTACTTAAGGTTAGAAAGCTCCCGGTCCCTGGACCCGCAGATACCTTCTCCTTTGGATTTTGGAAGTTGGTAATCATTAGCAAATCTAGGCCGTATACTTTGATGATGGGATTAGTTTACCTGAGCTTAATTAACCCCCACTTGCTAAAAAAATCTCTAATTTTATACGGGCAGCTAACGCAAGGAACCAAACGCCTGCCCAAGAGTTCTCGTAAAGGTTAGTGAATAATCACGGGCAGCTTCTCAGTAAAGCTCGCACTACACTGACCACTCTCTCTCTCTCTCTCTACTCTCGCAAAAATAAATTGTTCTGTCTCAACGAATCTATATCTACTATCGAGATCCAACGGTCTAAAATGAAAGGGGCTTTTGATGCTTGTTTCTTCATGTTTTAGTCCTCAATTTCTTTAGATCTACTCTCTTTATCTCCCAGATCTTCAGCTCAGGTACACTTTTCTTCTCCATAACTCACAATTGTACTAGAATTCTACTTTTTCATAGAGACACTTCACTTTTCTCTCAATTCCGTTTCTTTTCTTACATTTCTTCTTTTTCTTTGTTTCCGGGGAGGCTACTTGTGTTTTCCGTCATAAAGTTTCAATATTTTGCACTAAAACAATAGATTTCGGCAAGATTCTTTATAAATCGGTCGTTTGTTTGTCTTCTTGCGTTAAAAATATACTTTTTTATTTCTCTTTCCATGTTCAGCTTTTTTCCACAAACAGGAATGAAAACTTTTTATTAATTTCCGCGTTTGAGATCTAACGGGGAAAATATCTAACGGTTGTTTGTTTTACTTAGGTTGTTTTCAGGCGAAGAAGAGATTTCAACCTTACAAATGGAAACTAAAGAAGCTTCGATGTTGCTGGTCAACTATGGTACTACACTAAAGTGCGCCGCTGATATTCTAGCTAGTTTGCTAACTTCAACTATGGTCAATTCTCAACTTTCAGCTCAAGTGAGTTTTTCTTTATTAAACATTTAAACGTGATTATATTCAAGATGGCATGTAGTTCTTAACTGGTTATTCTTCAGTTTTAATTTACTCCGAAAACAAACACTGGTTTTAGGGTGCTAGCTAACTTGCACCGATTTAGTTGGCTTGACGTAACGAATAGTGGAACTCAAAATGAAATATAAAATGCGATTTTGGGCAACTCTCAAGTCCTGGTAGTTGATTGTGGGACCCAAATTTTGGAATACTGATCTTATTTTATGCGGTCAATGGTTTGGTGGTTTAAAGGCAAAGTCAAGGGAGCATAATAGAATAGAATAGAAGTGAGATATTCGAATATTCGCCTTTGGGGTGTAATAATTGGGCCTTGTAGTTGGCCCATTGGATTTATTCGTGTGTTTTGGGCCGGACCTGGAGTCTGAGCCCAGGTGAGTCCATTGGGCCCTTAGTTTATGGGCTTTGTAAGGTCCATGATTTGCTTTTGGGCTGTTAATGGGCCTGATTATGTAGGATAGGACAAGTGCAGTTCAATGCTTTGAGGTGTAGGCAAAGGCTGGCAAACTTAACGTCCTAATATTCGAATAGGAATTGTTCTAAATTATCTTCTCTTGTCAGCAAATGGTAGTGCGGTGGCGGTATAGGATATGATAGTATGACACTAAACATTTGTCGTCCTTTGATCATTTAGATGTTATACACACAAAAGACTAGAATGGTAATGTCCTTTAATCATTGATTTGACTCATTATAAGTGCTGATCACATGTAATATTTTTGTGCTTAGAAGGCAAAGAGAGATATCCCAAATCAAGGAATACTGCAGTTCATAAAGAGGTTAACAAATTTGAATGTTCGGGCAACAACACAACATGTCCTCCTAGTACCCTTTTGTACCCAGTGTCGAACTACTTAAACAAGGTTTCCTGTTTTCTTCCTTCCTTTAGAGCCCCATTGAAAATACTGATGTGTATATTAGACTATTAGTTAGAATCATTTTGTATTCACCATAAAAAAAAAAGAATCATTTTGTATGTTAGTCAGACTTGTGTGATGTTTCAGGTAGCGTTCTAGCATTGCTGCAACAGTTTTACATATCTACTGATTATTCTGCACGTTCTTTCACTGTACACTGATAGCATATTCTTTGTTGATTGGTTTCTTTTTCCTGATCGGTATTAACTTTTTCTGTTGAATAGTTTCAGAATCCTTTTGGATTGTTGGTAGCAACCAAATCTGGAAGCCAAGGTGGCTGTCAGAACCGAAGTAATCCCAAGCCTGTTGATGCGGACGAGGAGGACGGAGATGATGATGACGATGAAGATGGTGAAGGTGGTTTTGGAGAAGGCGAAGAGGAACTGTCGTCAGAAGATGGGGGCTATGGCAGCAAACCCAACAGTAACAACAATAATTCTAAGAAAGAACCTGAAGGTGGAGCTGATGCTGGTGCTGGTGCTGGTGCGGGAGGGGAAGAAAATGGTGAGGAAGAAGAGGAAGATGATGATGCTGAGGACCAGGATGACGATGATGACGACGACGACGATGATGACGATGATGGCGGGGACGAGGAAGAAGATGAAGAAGGCGTAGAGGAAGATGACGAGCCCGATAACGAAGATGAAGAGGAGGACGAGGAAGAAGAGGCTCTCCAGCCACCTAAGAAGAGAAAGAAGTGAATGGAAGATCAGGGAATCAAATGAAGGGACCCTAACTTTTACGTGATTAGAGCTTTAATGAGGGATCTGTGTAAGACAATTTCATATTAGGTCATTATTGTCTTTTCTTTTAACATGTACTAGAGAAATCTAAACTTTTTAAACAATGCTGAGCAAATGTGGTTTTGATAATCAATGTGTTTCTAGGAATTTTAGACAACTTTTGTCTAAGAATGCTATGCAAGTATTTGTATTGTTTAATTTCGTCTGGTTATTTGATGTGCCAAGTGCCAACAGTCTCTTCTTTTCCAAGAGAAGTCCCAGTCCGTACATGACCCAACTACTTTACGGGTAACTGCGATAAAACCTGATTGTCAGTTAATATATAATTTCCTTGCTACGTTTCATCATATATAAGGATGATCCTAACAATTTGCAATTTTTGTTACAAAGTAGTTGACGATAATAAGAGTCTGCGTGTACGCCATTACCATTGTCTGTGTTCTGTTGCTCTTAACTGCTCTAAAAGTTTTGAAGTAGAAATAAGCTCGCACTGGATCCAGGTTCAAACAGCGGCGTCCATATATTGCAACTTCTCAGTTACAATCCTACCTCGCTCCAAATCTGTAGTGTGGAAAAATAAACGATATGCTACTAGAATGCCGTTAAGGAATAAAAAAATGCTTAGGATATTTAACAATGCGCAAATTCAATGCCTAACGCAACCATTAATTATCACTGGACATCACACTTGAACTGCAGCAACTAGAAAACGGAAGGGTGTGATCAGAAAATGGAAACATACGTGATAATGATACGAGATTAATTCTGCCCTACACAACCACAATAATCCGAGTGGAAATTAAGGGGGAGTACATTAAAGAGCTAAGTGTTCCTTCAAATATTAAAGCATAAAAAATTTGGATCCTCCATCACCCAGCACTTGCTTTAAAGACCCAACCTCGTCTGTTGCTTACTTGCCTTTCATCACCTTTGTCCACAAGTGATCCAATTCAAATGGATCAGGTTCTATCTCAAACTCAATCGGTTTTTCTCTTGGACCTGCCGTCTCATTAGCACCAGCAAATCCCTTGTCAGGCTTAAACCTGTCTGTCTTAAGAACCCTGTTCAGCTGCTCATCTTCACCTCCATACATATCAGTGTCAGTGTCTTTCTTTGGCTTGTAAATGCTATCCAAAGTAGATTTTGCAGTACATAGCTTTTTACCATAGACATTATACTGATCATCAGCGGCAAATCCAGAGTCCATTCCTTTCTCTTGGTTAAATAGCCTTTGGTCATACATTACCTCTCCCCCACGTCCTGCTCCAGTATTAGCCATCCCTAGCGCAACCTTCTCACTAATATCTCTATCCCTATCCCTTGTAATCTTGCTCTTCTTCCCCATTGCCACATCCTTGGCCTCCAACCTTCTCTCCCTTTTCCTCTCAGTTCGTCTCTCTCCACGAACCTTTTCACGCACTAAACGTTCTTCCCTTGTCTCGTTCTCCCTCTTACTTCCTATCATTGTTTGATCGTCTAGCTTCATCATCATGTTGCTCTCAGCTGTAATGATAAAAGAGGGAGGGGGTGCCCGTCCACTCCCTTCAGACCGAGCTTTCTGTGCCAGTGCTTGCAATTCCTGTTCCCTCCTATCCTTCTCCTTCATCAATATTTCTTTTTGAAGTTTTGACCTCATTGCAACAGCTTCTCTTGACTTTCGTTCCGCTACATACAATGCTTCCTGCACCTTTGCAAAATTATCATTAATCTGAACTTCTTGCAAACCCCTTCCATCTGCAACCAGACGATTCTCCAAAAGGATAGTATAACCTTTAGGATTCTTCCAATTCGATATACAAGGTGTGATTTTCCAACCCTGCTTATCTTTCACTGCCACAGGACGAGGAGGAGAGTGCATGACCGGAACAGGTGGCGAACCAGATGGCTTTGGTACTTTCTTATGCTTGAACTTTGCTGGCTCAAGCGGATCCACAAGCATCTCTGTCATCCTAATTATACGCTCCTTTGCACCAGAATTATGATCAGCTGACCGCTGTGATGGAGTATATTTAATATACGAGGAATTACATGACCGTGAAGGTACATTAAGCCGACTAACAAGAATTTTCTCAATAGCAGCTTTTGTCTTCTGCGTGGTGTCTGCTATTTCCTCCTCCTGCTCGTCATAGCCATCCTCAAACAAAATCTTAGGGACAAGATCTCTATACTGAGAGTAAACAATCTTGGAAGCATTTTCACCTTGCTTAACAATGGAATCATACACAATATTTCCCTCCGAATCATATGCCAAGGCTAAAATATTCACTCCCAATTTGGTCTTATCGCCTTTGCGACCAAAACCCAAACCCAAAGGGTATTGGACAACATGAATCTCAGGAAAGGCACCTCCATCCCCGAAATCTTTGGGCTTTCGAGGAATAAAACCGGCACGTTGGAGATAAGGTAAAACTGATTTAAACACAATTACAGAAGCAGAACGATCAGATTTAGATACAGGAAAACGTTGTTTCAACCATGCATCATCATTAGTGTGGTCATGATTATTTGTTGTTTCTGTTGATTTAACTGGTGGAGTATTCAGATTAACCATGATTTAACTGGTGCAAAAGTTTGAACCGAAGAAAAAACAAGACCAGTACAACTTACTTAAACCCGCAATTGAGGTTTCGCCGCTCTGGATGGCAGTGTTTAGGAAACTGGAGCGAAACTAAACTTTGATTTCGACTTATATAGAGTTCAACAACCGACTCAAGGGCCGGTGTTCTAGTCGAATTCCTAAACGGGCCGAGTCCAAGTTATAGTCCAAGTCCAAGTCCAGATCCTATTAGCCACTCTCACAGTCTCATTCATCAACAACGTGTGGATACAATTGCAAAGTAGCATGCATGTACGACTTATTAGTTCTGACTTTACAGACAATAAATGCTCTTGATTGTTGAAAGTACCACTGTACAGAATCCCCAATCATTAAGACATATATCACAATCATGGTCTCAATATTGATGAAGAAGATAATAAAAGCACTGATAATGCTTCTGATTGTTGTACTTTTTCTTGGGACTATGATGTTATGGGTCGTAATGCCAACCAAAACTAACTGGGATATATGGTCGCCTAGAATACGGGCTAAGACTATGTCTACATTCTTCGGAATACAAGGTTTGCTTTTATTCACTTCTTAGTTAAGTCTTAAACAATCAAATTAGAGTGTTAGACTGACTGACACAATTGCGATAATTTTGTTGTGTTCATGGGAAAAGACGGACAGAATTTGCAAACTTTACATAGTTCAGTGGCTGTCCATTAGTACTCTAATTGATAGTTGATGTTTATGTTTATGTAATTGTTAAATATTATGTATGTAGGGGCAACACTTTTGGTGTATACGTCTCCTATGCTCTTCATAGCGGTTCTAGGTTGTGTGTATCTTCATTTGGAAAAGAAATGTGAAGATAATCATTCTAAAAGGTACGTCATGTTCTTGGGATCTCAACAGTGAAATTAAGTTGATTAACTAGCTTTACCAAAAAGAAGAAAAATAGTATTAAGGTTGTTAGTTATTAATTCTGATGTTCTGTACTTCTGTGTGCATAATTATCCGTAAGGATGGATATCAAGAAATCCATCTCAAATCGAGTAATCGCACATAGATTTTCAATATGTTATTTAGCCTCAGGATTTTGGGACTTGGGAGCATCATATATGATCCCTGGTAAATGGGACCTAGTGAGTAATGACTAACTAATGTTATTTGTTAGTTTTTCTCTGTTTTGTAACTCCAAATGGACTGATTCCTGTGCGGTATTCTCTTGTTAGCATCCGAGGTGGAAAAAATGGTTTACTTTCATGGAAGCGCCCAATCCTTGTGAATAATCCACTGGGGATAATTTCTTGGACAGAACTGGTCCTCATCACGATGTTCATTGCGCTCTTGGTATGGTTTTTTGTTAGTTACTTACAGATAGGATTCTCACGGATCGCGCACCGCAATTGGCTGCTGAAAAGTCCGGGGAAAAAGTGTAAGAAGATGGTCCATTCCACTGATTCCAGTAACAACCCTCAGTGTGCTTGAATGATATACCACAGGAATAAATATCATTGATCTGTATGACTTTGCTGCATATATTTTTGCAGGTGGGAAGCTAAGTTAGGCACTGCAGCTCTAATGCTAGGCCTTGTTGGCAACATATGTCTGGCCTTTCTCTTCTTCCCTGTAACACGAGGATCGTCCATGTTACCGCTTGTGGGACTTACTTCTGAAGCCAGCATCAAGTACCATATCTGGCTCGGGCACATAGCAATGACATTATTCTCGGCACATGGTCTATGTTACATCATATACTGGATAGTAACTGGTCAAACTTCAGAGGTAAATCAAGGAAAAAGAAATGGAAACATAGTTACTTATATTTGAGCTAATTTGAGTCATGACAGTTATATTGATTATGGACCGACTTCTTCTACCCAAAACAAGTATCATTAGTCTTCGGGAACACCTTTTATGTGTGTGTTCCTCATTAGAACTCTGACAATGTTTCATCTTTGGATCCTCCGGCTAGAACTTAACAGCAGTTTCCCTGTTGTTAAAAATGATTCAAGCTGATAGAATATAATGTACCGCATTTCAAACTCGATTGGACGTACTCTGACTACCACAATCCTGCAAACCCAGTTTCTGAGGTTTTAGAACACCACATACAGCTCCTGAATTAGTGGTATCTATTGTATTTCAGATGCTTAAATGGGATAAAGTTTCAATATCAAATGTAGCAGGAGAGCTGTCATTGTTCTTTGGACTAGCCATGTGGGCAACAAGCTTCCCTCTCATAAGACGAAAGATGTTTGAGATCTTCTTCTACACTCATAACTTATACTCCCTCTTCCTCATTTTCTTTATCTTACATGTTGGGATCTCGTACTCTTGCATTATGCTTCCGGGCCTGTATCTCTTCTTAATTGATCGGTATCTGCGATTCTTACAATCACGACAAAATGTTCGACTGCTTTCTTCCCGTGTTTTACCTTGTGAAACTATTGAGCTGAATTTCTCTAAGAGCACAGGTAATTCTGCAACTACAGAATAGGCAGCATCGGCAGTGAAATTTGAACTGTTCTCCATATAATAAACAGTCTCTAACACTAAGCTGTCCCAAAATTGCCTATCATGTTTCAGGTCTGGAATATAGTCCCACCAGCATCATGTTCATTAATGTGCCTAGCATCTCTAAGCTGCAATGGCACCCTTTTACTATAACCTCCAACAGTAATTTGGAGCCAGATAAGCTAAGTGTTGTCATCAAAAGGGAAGGAACTTGGTCCCAAAAGCTTTACCAGATGCTGTCATCTCCCTCATCAATCGAGCAACTTAATGTAGCAGTTGAAGGACCTTATGGACCTGCTTCGACTCATTTTCTAAGGTTTGCATACTAACTAAAAGTAGTACACATGCTTGGTTTTCTGTGAGTAACTAACGCAAATGTATAATCATAAGGATTAACCCTAGTTATAACATCGGCCCAGGCACGATACTCTTGTGATGATGAGTGGCGGCAGTGGCATCACTCCTTTCATCTCGATAATTCGTGAGCTGATCTTCACGAGCACCAGAATGAATGGGAAAACGCCGAGAATCCTGTTAGTATGTGCCTTCAAGACGTCTGCATATCTGACCATGTTAGACCTCCTCCTCCCTGTATCTGGAAACCCTTTGGACATGTCTCATGTACAATTACAAATTGAAGCTTATGTTACTAGAGAGAAACAACAAAATATCTCCATCGACAAAATGAATCTCCTTAGCACTATATGGTTCAAGCCCAATGCATCAGACAGTCCCATTTATGCGATACTTGGACACAGTAACTGGCTCTGCCTTGGCGCTATAATCACTTCTTCGTTTGTTATTTTCCTTATTATATTGGGCATTCTCACTCGTTTTTACATATATCCTATCGACCATAACACCTACGAGATCTACCCCTACTCCTCGAGGAATGTTCTCAACATGTTATTTCTATGTGTATGCATAGCCATCACAGCTAGTGCGGTAGTTTTTATGAACAAACAAAATGCCATAGAAGCTGCCAAGCAGATCCAGAACACAGATGTACCATCACAAGGGTCATGGTTCCACAATGCCGACGGAGAGTTGGAAAGCCTCCCCAAGCAATCCCTTCTGCAGGCAACCAGTGTGCACTATGGCTCAAGACCTGATCTAAAAAGTACTAGTCCATCCATCTTTTCTCTGCTCCTTTTACAGCTAAAATGAAACTCTTTGTGCTTACACTTAATTCTTTTTTCCCTTGCAGATGTTCTACTTAATTGTGAAGGAACAAATATTGGTGTTATGGTGTGTGGGCCGAGGAAGATGAGACATGAAGTTGCAACCATTTGCTCATCTGGTTTGGCTGATAACCTTCACTTTGAATCAATCAGCTTTAACTGGTGATGTTGTACGTATAGATGGAAGGCTGTCATGCCCTCCAATGTTTGTTCAATGCAATATCTTGACTGCAGTATTTCTATTTGCAGCATACATCAAGACTTGTAAATATATATGAAAAAATACAGATTATGTTGTTTTTATTATATTTATATTTATATAATATGATAACTAAGATAGTTTTTCCTTTTCATGCCCACCTCCAGACTTATTGAATGTTATCTTATTAAAAATGATACGAAGATCATATAGGAGAAGGTTCCTCTTCAGAATATGATTAGTAATTCTAGATACAGTTCTTGGTGTGTTTTGCGCATGTCAGCAAGTGCGCTAAATGGGGTATGCGTATGCACGATACCTGCACCCAAGACAGAACGTGTTGCTACTTGCTAAAACTTGGACTTTGTTGCCTGATTCACTAATAAGTAATTCATCTCCAAACGGAGAATCGTGCCCAATTACATCTCTCAATCTAACTAGCATACTCTCGATTTCTTGTTTCAATGCCGAACTTATTGTAGCATCCAAATAAGGTGCATCCATACAACTCACCCCGAATAATCGGCGATTAAATAGGTTATATCAGATGTGCTAGAAAATTTGTTTCACTAAATATATTTTCAAAATCTTTAGTTTTGGTGAATTATCTTTGTATTCCTATTATTTTGTATTTGTACATTAGAAAAAATTATTTTCCATTTTGTTTTTTTTTTTTTTTTGGTCAAAAGCAACTAGGGAGTAGTGGTTGTGGTTTATTTTCTACGGCATTGGAGAAAACCATTCAAAGGCGGCTAGAAAGTTGTGATTGTGGATATTTTTTGCAGTGACTGTCACATACGGGTGTGTGACTTAGTCTTATACTCTTATGGGCGTGTGGCTGTCACATATGTTCATTAAAATTGCATGAGTGTCAACAGATTAGTTACGTAATCAAATCAATCAAATATGATTCTAAAAATAGATAAACTTACAATCCAAAATCCAGATAACCCTAAATATCGAATTAGGTGGAGAAAAATCCGATTTTGTAAGAGTCCATGGTATTGGTAACTGTTATTCAACGTGTGTTAGCAAAAGTAAACACATGGGTCCCACTTTCCATTGCTGAGATGGCACATACAGACACACGCTTTGCATTTTCCAGGTTTGAGTAGCATAAGAATGGCGTGTGAACTGAGCTATATATATAACATTCTTGTGAAAACAGAATCTCACATATTTGGGGAAGAAAGTTAAAAAAAAAGTGAGTGTGAAAATGGAAAGTGAAAATACCCAAAAGGTTTGTACGTGTGATTTTTTGTTTTGGTTCTGAGTTCTGACATTAGAAAAGTGCTATGTACTGATGTTGTTTCTTTTTTTGGTTGAATGATTAGAAATCTGCATGCAGAAATTTCTTGTCGTTTGTGGGGCCTGGTTTTTTAGTATCACTGGCTTATTTGGATCCTGGAAATTGTAAGTTTTCCATATCCTTTATTTTGCAATGTTAAAGTTTAAATTTAAAAATTTCAGCTCTTCTTGGTACTGGGTAAATTATTATGATGTGGGTAAGTTTTGTTATGAGCTCGCTAGATAGTCTTATTAGGATTGTTCTATTTTTTAGGGGGTTAGAATTGGAAGCTGATTGTAATTCTAGAAGCAATGTAAGGCTTGAACTGGGATTGAGATCGCATGTTAGTTAGTACTTAGTAGGGTATTAAAGTTGAATCTTTATTGTTATTGTTGCAATAATGGACAGTCTTCGTTTTTCGATATTGTTATTGTTGCCTCTCTTAATTCTCTGCCTTCAAATCAAGGCTAATGAAGAAGAGAGCAATGGGTCGATTTTGTTTATAGATGGACCTGACAATCACTTTCTTCGTACTCATTCATCACATGCTCTTCCAAAGACTAGCTCGATGTCGCTGTCTGATGTTGGTGCTGCAATATCAGTCTTGCTTGGTTTTAATCCTCCTGCATCTCTTTCAGCAGATAGTTCCTCTAAGTTAAATGAAGTTCTTTCGCCCAATCCATTCAATAGGCCTCGTGCTGTTCTCATGCTTGAAGTTGGAGGAACTCAAGATCAACAGCTAGTGATGGACCACCTGAGTAATGCTCAAGTTGGTAGTGCCATTAGGAGCAAGGTTCTGTTTGAGTCAACAAAAGCTGAAATTCACCTTCCGGGCAAAGATGAAGTTTCTGTGATATCCTTGGATGAATACTTGGGTTTGGAATGTGATGCAGTTTGCATTGATAAAGAACTCCAGAATCTTGCATCCTGGTTTGGTGGTTCATATGTTAGTGATGCTCAGGATCCATTGAATGGAGAATTGACTGTCACTTTGGCCAGTGGCACGTCTTTGAACCTGCATATGTCAAAGGAAACAGACAGGGAGTTTATAGTAACTGTTGTTTCATTGATTCGCAATATCAGAAGAGCAACGGAGATGCATGTAGATTCTTCCCGTAGCATACACAGTCCGGCAGAATTAATGATAGGCTCTTTCTCTGGCCTTAAGGCTTTGCGGGAGAAACATGGCCTGGATGGTTTTTCAGAACAAAAGATGGAGTTGTTCGTGACTACACTAACAAAACTATTCCATTCTTTACAGGAGGCATACAAAGGTCAAATTGTTGGAGTCCTGTTGTTTAATGAGAAACCTGACGTGGAACTTGGATCAAAGTTGAATGTGAAAATTACATCTCAACCCTCTATAAGGTTGTTGGGGGAGGTAAATAACTCAACGGATATAACAAAGATTGCAGAGGTTCTGCTAGTTAGGCGAACTCTTGCTTGGATTACAGGAATCATTCTTCTACTGTCGACTTTGATGGGGATATACTTCCTACTAAACATGCCACTTACAAGGGATACTCTTCTGTACTCTAATGTCAAGCTCGACTGAGTCAAAAGAGGAAAATGTCTCCCCATGCAACGATGACCGCGAGCATTGCTTTTAAACATTGGGTTTAGAGGGATCGATTTTTACATGCTGTATTACTTTCTGTTGACTTTGATCGATGCTTTTGTGCCAATGTTATTACTTGTAAACAACATTTCTTGATCCATCCATGCCTATGAGTGCTGCGTTGGATGGCTTATCAGTTTTCAATATTGTTGTAGCAGTTCGTAGCTGAACTGAGGAAGAATGAGTATATGTGAATCATTTAGAGATAGTTTATATGTGAATCATTTAGAGGTAGGTTTTAAGGGTATTGTATTCATTTGATGATAATGGTTCTTAAAAGAGCTGTAAACTGGCACTGATGTTTATTGTAATAAGAGTTATAGTGGCTAGTTTGTTTCTCATGGTTAAAAAAAAAAAAAAAAAAGTTGAATCTTTATTATAATATTGATGATTATTAGTTTCTGAGCTCACTTCCATGATCCATCTGACACAAAACAGAAATGATTGAATTTCGATGTCATTTTCTGTTCAATCTTCTTAAGAGAGATAAATAAATATTAGGTGTATGCGTACCTGCAAGAACTTGATTTGTTTTGGGACTATCTGCTTAAGGAATTTGATGTGTTTGTGGTGCAGTGGAAACTGATTTACAAGCTGGAGCTAAACACAGATATGAGGTAATATACTATAAGATTAAACAAAGTTTTGCTTTTAATTGTTGAAATATTATTTAAGTTACGATAACATTATATTTTGCTCCATTGCGCCAGCTTTTATGGGTAATTCTCATTGGATTGATCTTTGCGCTTATAATCCAGTCTTTAGCTGCTAATCTTGGCGTATCCACTGGTAAGAAGCAAAATATTGTTTTAATAGTTTGCAGTGCTTGTGTGTATCTGTGTATATGCCGATCCTGTTGTTAATCTGTTGTTATTGGTGCTGTTTTATATGTGCCCAGGGAGACACCTATCGGAGTTGTGCAAAGAAGAGTACCCGAAGTATGTCAATTATTGCCTATGGTTACTCGCAGAGGTTGCTGTTATTGCGGCTGATATCCCAGAAGGTATAACTTCCATGTTTCATCTGACTTTCAGTTTTTTCCCTTCTTGTGAACATGTCAGCACTGGAACTCAATGCAATTTGTTCTACTTTGACTTTTGCTGTTTTCCACAGTAATTGGAACAGCCTTTGCACTAAATATATTATTTGGCATTCAAGTATGGGTTGGAGTTTTACTCACTGGTCTGAGTACTCTGCTTCTCCTTGGCGTACAACGATATGGAGTAAGTTTAAATTGTCAGATATTTCTCTGAAATTTTGATTTGAACTTTAATGTTGAGTGCTGTTCGGGTATCTTTCTAAGTTTGCATTAGGATAACTAACAGTTGCAAAAATTGTTGTATACTAGTAGAACATTATATATAGTTCATTTCTTTGACTGTAACCTATTTTCATTGTTTACCATTCAATAATTTGTGCATATGGTCGGAACAAAGAACTTTATTTGATAGTTTATTCTGTTGAATGGAATAAGTGATCATCAAGAAGATGATACGTCAAATTAAGTAAAGCACAGTTGTAGCTGGTTGTTACTTTGTTAACATCAGATTTACAACTACAATTTATTTATAGAAGCGGGTTTCCATAGTAGTGTTATCTGATTTTCAAAATTTGATTCTTTCTCCCTTTTGTGTTTCATTATTTTGCCAGATCCGGAAGCTTGAAATATTGATAGCACTTTTTGTGTTCGTGATGGCGGGGTGTTTCTTTGCAGAGCTGAGTTATGTGAAACCTCCAGTTACTGGTGTGCTTCAGGGAATGTTCATCCCCAAACTAAATGGAGATGGAGCTACCGGCGATGCAATTGCACTATTTGGCGCCCTTATCATGCCGTATGATTCTATTTATATTTTATCCTTTAAAGACTTATTAAGATGTAAACAAATTAGCAGGTGGTTAACAGTACCTCCACTCTTTTTGGTCTTACAAACACACTGACACTTATGTTTCTTCAACAGACATAACCTATTTCTCCATTCCGCACTGGTTCTCTCAAGGAAGATACCTAAATCAGTCAATGGAATCAATGTGAGCAAATACTGAAATTAGGATCAAAAGTGTTCTCAAATTTGTGTTTACTAAGTTTTGTTTATGTTGTTAAGAGTGCATGCAGGTATTTCCTGATAGAGAGTGGATTCGCATTGGTAATAGCCTTCTTTATCAATGTTGCTGTCATCTCTGTCTCTGGCACTGTCTGTTCAGAGAAAAACCTGTCCCATGATGATAAGGATCGCTGCAAAGATATCACTCTAAACTCGGCCTCTTTCCTTCTACAGGTCTGAAATTGCTATTAAGTTGAAATGTCAAATTCATGACCTAGAATTTTGTGTTATTTTATTTTTCTTTTCTAACTGCTTTATTTACGGGATAAAAACCTAAGTTTCAATTAATTCAATGCAGAATGTGTTGAAAAAATCGAGTGCAAATATATATGCAATTGCGTTATTAGCTTCAGGGCAAAGCTCTGCAATAACTGGCACTTATGCAGGACAGTACATCATGCAGGTTAATGGGATAAATAGTTTGTTTGTTCTGATTGGCCGGTTTTTGTTTGTTTCTTCTGATTGGTTATCGTGTCCACATATTCTTTACTCTTTTCCGTCTAAAATGATTCCAGGGATTCTTAAACCTTAAAATGAAGATGTGGATAAGGAATTTGATGACACGGTGTATTGCTATTGCCCCAAGTCTGATCGTCTCTATTATCGGGGGATCTTCAGGAGCCGGCCAACTGATCATCATTGCTTCGGTTCGTATTTCCATTTCAGTCCTATTGAACAAAGCTAACTGTTTGTTCTTACCCTTCTTCTAAACTTTGCACAGATGATACTATCTTTTGAACTTCCATTTGCACTCATACCACTCCTCAAGTTCAGCAGTAGCAAGCATAAAATGGGACCTCACAAAAACTCTAAATATGTAAGATATTCAACATTATTGATCATTGCAAACATTGTTTCAATTATATTGCTTTTTTTGTAGGTGCCGACTAGCAAAGAGTTACTGATCTCATTTAAAACAGGCTTACCAATCAAAAATAAAATAAAAATTATATTGCTTTTTCTGATGATGTGGCGATAAAAGCAGTTGTAGAATTGTTGAATAATTCAGAAGTGAGCCTTCTTATATTAGTCAGTATCTCATACTTGTACTATTTCTGAGTGCAGATCATTGCTTTCTCATGGATACTTGGCCTTTGCCTGATTGCGACCAATATATACTTCTTGGCCAGTGCTTTCATTGACTGGTTGATCCACAACAAGCTTCCAAAAGTGGCCAACGTTTTCATTGGGATAATTGTGTTTCCCATGATGGCCATTTATGTCATTTCTGTCATCTACTTAGCCGTACGCAAAGACAAAGTGGTGACGTTTATAGACGCAACCAAGCCCGACCATTTTGCCCAAATCCAAATTGAGAAAGGAATTAATCCAGCAGATGATACACATATATCTGATGATCTTCCTTACAGAGAAGACCTTGCCGAAATGACACATCAGAATAAATAGGACGTGGCTCTTTTGCACTAGCCGATTCAAAGAAACTGGGATGGTACTGGGTCTCATCAAGTCTCGAAGTACCTGGACACTGTTGACCTCAATGATATCGGCCCCTACAAGTGTAATGCACATCAGAGAAGGGTAGGGCAGTTTCCATTGATGAAACAAAAAATTTGTAGGTTCATTTCCTTGTTAGGAATAAGTTTATCTTGCCAGGTTTTGTTAATGACATGGTCCTAAGGGTTCTTGTTTTATTTCGAAGTAAGCAATGAGTTTGTGAATTTAAAAAAAATTGAGAAAGATTGTACTCGATGCAATGTGTACCCTGAAATAGACCACTATCGTTCCTCTGACATATAACACAGAAAGATCAGAAGCCTAAGTACGACTAAGCTATGGTACTACTAAACTACAGATGAGTCACAGGCTCACAGCTGAAGCGATATACATTTCACATGAGAGAACTTGCACATCTTCCATATTCTCCACATAGCAGAACATTGTCATTTCTCATTACCAATACACGGTTTGGTCTGTCATTCTGTTTCTCTCCACTTTCATGTACACCAGCCACCAGTCCACCACTATATGCAAAGGAAGACACCAGTCTACTACATAGTTAATAGTTATACTGTAACAGTAGTACATACCCAGACACCCAGTAAAAAGGCATGTCAATATTAGACACTATTCCCAACAGAAGTTAGGAACTTAGAAGAGATACATATAATTGCTATTTTCCAAATGAAACAACGTGATTCCACACTTCAATAAAGTTTTCTCGTGCCCTCTCTATGTATGTGATCAAAACTGAAAACTCCGTATGTGAATAGTACCTCACTACCTTGAAGGTGAAGCTTTTCTTAATGAAAACTTACCACAGTTACAAGGAAAAGGTATTCCTTGGGCAACTTGCCAGTTGCAATGCCAATGAGCAACTATATCCTCGGCCCAATTAAGGACTATACATCATTTGGATCATTTGGGTCAGCAACTCAGCATACGCCCACGACAGAAGGAACAACGAATGAGGGACTGACGGAGAACTGAAGTAGGAGTAGTGAGACCCTCACTCAATACTGAATAGATTACAAACTTAAAATACAATATTGACAGAGAAGTGCTGAGTAAGTTCAATCAAACATGCAAGACGAATCTGCAGTTAGTTTGTTCTTCATTCTCTGCTCTCAATTACTGGAAACAATTAGGAGGAATTGAGAGCTTGAGAGACAGTTCAAATCCCAAGTGCGGCTAATGTTTGAAAGGCCAACTCCTAAAGATTTCGGCACTTACCAGCCGAGACTCGAGGTATATCTATTACGTCTATAACGTATTGATATAATATTTAAAAAATTCAAAAATATAATTAAAATTTTCTAGAGAATCAAATTGCATGGATTTTGATTGAATCCTCACGTATCACTAAATTATTATGTGGTTTTTAGGTTTTGCTCCTAATTATTTAGGCATATTTAGGTTTTGGTCTCATCTTTTTTATTTATTAGGGTTTGGCCCTTCTGGTTCAAAAGAAACCAAGAACCGAACTGGGTTGAGTTTAAATTTTATTTAATGACAAAATTGCCTTTAAACTCATTAATTAGTTTTTAGGTTTTGCCCCTACTATTTTGCCCTAATTAGGTTTTCATAACCTCTTTGGAAATTTCAAACTAACATATTAACAAATCAACATTTTTCCAATCATCATACTAACAAATAAACATTTTTCAAGACATAAAAATTACAAATGGTTGAATTTAATTGAAAAATGTGTCAAACTCATACATAGGCTCAAAGAAAGTTCAAATTCATTAATAGTTCAAATTCATTAATAGGGTGATAATTTGTAACTATATGAGAAAGAAAGACATGCCATGGGTTCTTTTATTTTCTTGAAGTATTTATCTTTTTTATTATCTTCTACTATATTGTTATCAATTTAGCAATATTAACTAATTCAAAATATATTAAAATTTGAAGAGAGTTTGAAGAAGTTTGAATAACCCATTTGAGAAAATATGGTGTTTTGGAGTTTTTGCAAATAAACATTAAGAAATTAAAGTGATTTGCAAAAAAAGTAAAACACCCAATTATATAGTGACATTATAAATATTGAGTTTGTTATATTAGTTAGAGCTTATCATTAATTTGTTTCAAAAGTAGTGAGTTGGGATAAAATTGGGGAAGAAAAACATATAATTTACCTTCTTACCCCCAACACTAAAGGCAATTTTGTCATTAAATAATTTCAAGACAATCTCGGTTCGATTCTAGTTCATTTTTAGACTAAAAAGGCCAAATCTAATAAAAAAAAAAAAAAAGGGGCCAAAATATAAATATACTTACCTAATCGGGGGCAAAACCTAAAAACCCCGATTATTATTCATGCCTGTGTACACCTTTCTTTGTGACGCCAACACCAAAACCATTGAAAAGACCTTGGCACTACATAAAATCTAGACGACAACAACATAAAGAAAACTGCAAATTACATGTCCATTAGCACATAAGCACCACTCTTGGGGGATGGGGCCTACATTTTGGATGATTCTATTTAGCAATCTTCTCTAAATATCTTGAAACTGGAAGGGGAGAAAAATACTTCAAATACACCGTTACACTAATTTCCCTGTTGATTAGACCAAAAAAAAAAAAACTCCCCATTGACCACAAAGTTTCTAGCACTTCTATCAATGGTCCATGCCCCCTTCTTGTTTTTGAACTCTTTCTTTTCTTCACAAATGCCACAAAGTTTAGATTATCGTTGTGAAAGTTCCATTAATATGGATTGTGAGGGATAAATGATAAAACAATAGCACCAATTCACCATTCACCATTCACCATTCACCAGCCTCTTACTAAGGCCATATGACATCATTATCCATATCGTACACGAACACGGTCCCCACACAATACTAAAAAATAAGCAATTATAATTCAGTAAACAAATCAAAAACTATATCATTGGGAGCTTTCCAGATCTAAGCACCACATCAATGGTAACCTGACCTTAAAAGATATACAAATTTCATGGATCCCTTAAACCCACTTGTTATTATTATATTCGATGATTGTGGTCGTCATCTTTTACAACAGTATTTTTCACTATAAAACTTCACTTTATATGAAGTGAGTGGTGAGATTTACAAAAGGTGATGCCATTAATTCTCCCAAGACACAAAAGGAAGAAAGAATCCAAAACCTCCAACAAAAGAAAAAGTTGATTCTTGTGTGGTTATTCTTGGAAGTGTGGTGGGGGTATCTTTACTCATGTATGCAAGATTGATAGATTCTTGAATCAAATGTTCTACACTTCTACCTCGTTGGACCCCGAAAATACACCAAACTTTATTAGATTAGTTGTGCTAAAATATTGTTTATTTGTCCTAATCTTATTTATTAAAGTTATCATGATATAGTTAACTAGTAGATAAACTATATCAAAGTGGATTGGCCATTTGGCTACACTTATCCGATATACCGGCCACGTAAAGGGAGTATGTTATTTCGTGTGATATTTAACTACTAGGGATACGAAGAACTTGGAAATAAATTATTTGTTTTATTCTTTTTTTCTCTTTTTACTTTGATTTTTGCTTTCAATATTTTTGTCATTTAGCAATTGTTTCACACTTTCACATCTGTTAAAGCATCCATCCAGAAGACCAAAACTCGAAGACACGTAACATAAAGCAGCAGCAAGTAGTTCTGCATTTGCGTTTCTGCTGTGTAAATTGTATTCAATTTTTGTAAAGATAATTGGACATACCTTATTGAAAATTTAGAGAGAATGATGTTGTGAGTGAGTTCGAATGATCGAATTGATCTATATATGTACTCATGTTTATTTTGTAACAATTTGGTAACTCTATAGTGCTATTGAGTTATCTTTTCTTATTATCCAATTATATTAATTAAGCAATAACTAATTTGGCAGAGTTGTCAGCGGACCGGACTTGATCGGATTCAAGTCTGGCTTAGGTCTAATAAGATTACATGGAAATAATGTTTTTTTTTTTTATCATTTATCTAAAAAAAACTGAAATAGAGTGCAGTAAGACTCAAACCCAAACTTTATATGTGGCACTACAACCTAATCCATCAAGCCTTTTAGCATTTTATGTATATAGTAGTTACAAATTTAATAGTACTTATTTGAAAAACTAAAAAAATAATCTTAGTTTTCGGACCAAGATGTTATCAGGTCGGATGGGGGTATGCCCATAACTGGCCCAATAGTTTTATCGGATAACACAAATTTAATAGTACTTATTTGAAAAACTAAAAAAATAATCTTAGTTTTCGGACCAAAATGTTATCAGGTCGGATGGGGGTATGCCCATAACTAGCCCAATAGTTTTATCGGACAACATTTAAGTTATAAGTCCCTATCTTATCGGTTCGGATTCAATTAGACTTCGACTCTGGCCCGACCCATTGATATCCCTACTTGGCAGCTAGCTTAGTAGTCAGCAAAATGTTGATGACAATTCCATCTCTATCATGTTGTAACAAGATTACTTAAATCCTGCTATGACTCTAACATACCCAAAATAGACTTGTAACTTATTTTGTTTTTTTATTAGCAAACTTGTTTTGAATGAGATCAGTAACTCTTTAATATTAGCAGGGTTTGAGCCCCAGACCTCTTGTTATCATCACTCTAAAGTTATACTTGTTGGAGTTATCCCTCACATGAGGAGAGAAAAAGAAATTCAGTTTGCGTGAAGAAGAAGGCCGAAAGCGGCGCTTTATTTGGCGTCTTTGTGAACACTTACAATACTTGCGTCTTCGACATCGACATTTGCCAGGCGCCCATGTCTATTTTCGTAGTTTCTGGTTGTTACAGTAATCACGAGATTGCGGGTTACTATATAAATAGAAACAAGGTTTTGGAAAACCTAAGCAACATGAACCAAGACAACACAAAAGAGAGAAAACCTAATCTTGAAAGCAATCAAGATTGAGAGATAACCTTTATAGAGAGACAAGCCTGTAAAGAGAGAGGAGTGATCTAGTAAGGTGAGAGACTGAAAGGAGAGATTGTAATATTTCTTCCCACTTTATAAAAGGATTAGCTTTTGTGGAAGTAGGCATCATTGGCCGAACCACGGTATGTCTTTGTGTTGTGGTATGTTTGTTCTTCTTATTACATTATTATCTACTGTTAATAGTTATTTAGAGAGTTTGACATGCTAGCTAGGTTGTAGTTGATTTTTAGATTGTTGTCTGGTGATTGTTGTTGGTCCTAGTACAAGTTATATGTGTAGTGAGGATCGTTGGGTATTAGTATTAACCCCAACAAGTGGTATCATAGCCTTGGTTAGATTAACCTAGAGTGTTATCCAAACCTAGCCCAGAAGGTGTTTGGACAAATTCCTGATAGGAGGTTTGAGTTGAAAATAACTTGTAGAGTTGGACCATTCTGTGAACATTCACATGACTAGTATGAATAGAAAGAACTACACCATTTGGAAAGCCAAGATAGAAGACTTGATCTATTGCAAGGACTTGGCACAACCTATTGAGAATAGAGGAGAAAAACCGAAATCGGTTGCTGCGGCTGAGTGGAGCAAGCTTGACAGAAAAACAATTGGGTACATTCGACAGTGGATTGACGATAGTGTCTTTCACCATGTATCCTAAGAGACTACAACTTTTGGCTTGTGGAAGAAACTCGAAAACCTCTATGAGAGAAAGTCGGGCGGAAACAAAGTGCTACTCGTTAAGAAGTTTGCCAACATGAAGTACCAAGAAGGTTCTTCAATGTCTGAGCATTTTAATGAACTACAGAATACCATCAATCAGTTGCATTTGATGAAGATTAATATGGGAGATGAAGTTGAGGCCTTGTTTCTATTAAACTCTTTACCTGAAAGTTGGGAGACGTTAGCAGTTTCTCTACACATATCAGCTAAGGATGGAATCATTTCCATGGAGATGGCTACCGCGTCTTTGTTGAATGAGGAGACTAGAAGGAGTTCAAGAAGCTCCTCTCAATAAGAGATTCTTGTCACAGAGAAACAGGGGAGAGGAACGGAGCAGAAAACCATCTCATTCTAGAGGTGATGACAGAAGCAAATCTAGGAGTGAAACTAGAACTCCTAAGGCAGAGAGACAATGTTATTACTGTGCCACCAAGGATCACTTTAGGTATGAGTGCAGAACACTGAAGAGGGATGAGAAGAATAACTGTGTACATGAAGACATGGTAAAGAGGAACGGAAACTCAGGCAGAGATACTACTGCACTAGTCGATGATGGTCTAGTGGAAATTGTGTCAGATTGTGGTGAGTCTTTGTCTTTAGTACCTCATGTGCGGGATCTGAGTGGGTGATAGATACAGGAGCATCCTATCACATCACACCGCACAAGGGATTCTTCACTACCTACAGCTGTGGTGAATATGGTGAAGTGAAGATAGGCAACAGTGGAGTCTCAAAGATTGCAGGCATTGAGGATATTCATATAGAAACCAATGTCGGATACACCTTGATATTCAAGGATGTAAAATATGTCCTTGACATTCGACAAAGCTTAATTTCCGCGAGGAAGTTAGATGATGATGGCTTTTTAAACTCGTTTGGCAACGGGGTATGGAAACTGAGCAGAGGTTCCATTGTAGCAGTCAAACAAAAAAAACTTGCTCTCTTTACAAAACATAGGCTAGTTTGTGTAAAGCAGAAGTAAATGCGGCAGAAGAAGAAACTACCTCCGAACTGTGACACAAGAGATTGTATTATATGGGCGAAAAAGGAATGGAAATTCTTACCAAGCAAAAAGCCTTGCCAGACATCAAAGGTACACATTTAAATAGATGTGCTCATTGTTTGGTAGGAAAGCAACACAGGGTGTCTTTCCAAAGATTCCCGTCTCACAGAAAGGGCATCGTCCTTGAACTAGTGCACACATATTTATGTGGTCCTATAAAAGTAAAGTCCCACGGAGGAGCTTTATACTTCGTGACCTTCATTGATGATGCGTCGAGAAAGGTATGAGCATATAGTCTAAAGACTAAGGATAAAGTACTTGGCGTGTCTGAGAAATTCCCTAGCATGGTAGAAAGAGAGACAGGGAAGCTTTTGAAGTGTATTCGCTCAGATAATGGGGGTGAGTACATTAGGCCGTTTGAAGAGTATTGCCAGAGTCATGAGATTCGTCATGAGCAGACCGTTCCTAAAACTTTACAACAAAATGGTATAGCCGAGAGGATGAATCGTACCATTGTAGAGAGAATGAGATGTATGATGTCTCACTCTAAGTTACCTAAAAGCTACTGGGTAGAAGCAATGTGCATATCCATACATGTGATCAACCTATCACCGTCGAAGCCTCTGAACAGTGATTATCTAGAGAAAGTATGGTCCGACAGAAATGTTGATTATGGATACTTTAGGGTATTTGAGTGCAGGGCATTTGTGCATATTTCGAAGGATGAGAGATCCAAGCTTGATGACAAATCCAAACAGTGCATTTTTCTGGATTATGAGGATGAGAAGTTTTGCTACAAACTCTATGATCCGATTAACAAGAAGGTAATCCGAAGTCGAGATGTTGTGTTCTTGGAAACCAAACCATAGTAGATTTCGAGGAGGGTGAGAATCTACAAGCTTTCACTAATGATCTTGTTGATTTAGAACTAGAAGTTCCTACTGTGGAACGTGCATAAGCCATTGAGAATACAGAGAACCATGGGCTTAAAGCTCATGATGAGAATCCTATTGCTCATGATGGGATAGAACCTATTGATATAGAAGATGCAGATGAAGGGCATGAACCACCACCAGAGCAAGTAGAAGTGCATCCTCCTGAGGCACCAGCAGATGGGGCAAGGAGGTTAGACAGATAGAGACAAACTTCAACCAAGTATCCACCTCATATGTATGTTTTACTATCTGATGGTAGAGAACCTATGTACTATCAAGAGGTTTTTGAAGGTATAGACAAAGAGAAGTGGTTGAAGTTCATGCATGATGAGATGAATTCTTTGCATAAGAATCACACTTATGAGTTAGTTGAGAAACCGGAAGAAAGAAAAATTCTCAAGAATAAGTTGATCTACAAAGTCAAGCATGAGGAGAATAATCCACACCCAAGGCACAATGCTCGCCTTGTTGTGAAGGCATTTGATCAAAGAAAATGTATTAACTTTGATGAGATTTTCTCTCCTATAGTGAAGATGACTTCTATCCAAATGGTATTGGTATGACTGCAAGTATAAGTCTGGAGGTTGAGCAGCTAGATGTTAAGACAATTTTTCTTCATGGAGACCTTGAAAAAGATGTCTACATGGACCAGCCAGAGGTTTGAGGTCAAAGGCAAGGAGCACCTAGTATACAAGCTGATAAAGAGCTTGTACGGGTTGAAGCAGGTACCGAGATAGTAGTACATAAAGTTTGATTCATTTATGACGAAGTAAGGATACAAGAAGTCTGCTTCCAATCATTGTGTGTTTGTTCAGAAATTTCCAGACAGAGATTTCATAGTGCTCTTGTTGTATGTGGATGATATGTTGATAGTTGGCCCAAACATCAACAAGATATCCAAGCTAAAGAAAGACTTGAGTAAATCCTTTGAGATGAAGGATTTGGGTCAAGCAAAACAGATACTTGGGATGCGGATCACTCGTGATAAAAAGAGTGGGAAGTTGTAGTTTTCTCAAGAAAGTTATATTGAGAAGGTGTTGAAGAGATTCAACATGGATCAAGCGAAGCCAGTCAGTTGTCCGCTTGGTAGCCAGTTCTGTATGACCAAAGAGATGTGTCCAAAGGGTGAGCATGAGCAAAGTAAGATAGAAAAGTTTCCTTATGCATCCGCAGTGGGCAGCTTGATGTATGCAATGGAGTGTACAAGATCGGATATTGCTTTCGTCGTTGGTGTTGTAAGCCGATTATTATCAAATCTGGATAAGAAACATTGGGAAGGTGTTTAGTGGATATTGAGATATCTCAATGGCACTTCCAAATCGTGTTTGTGTTTTGGTTGAAGTAAGCCCTTACTTCAAGACTACACTGATGCAGACATGGCAGGTGATGTTGACTCGATGAATTCCACCTCCGGTTATCTGGTTACTTTTGTAGGGGGAGCAGTTTCTTGGCAATCTAAGTTGCAAAAGTATGTTGCCCTATCCACTACAGAAGCCGAGTATATTGCAGTTACTGGGTGTTGCAAAGAGATGCTATGGATGAAAAGGTTTTTCGATAAACTAGGGCTAAAGCAGAAACAGTTTGTAGTTCTATGTGACAGTCAGAGCGCCATCCATTTGAGCAAGAATCTGAGTTTTCATTCTAGATCTAAGCACATACATGTGTGTTATCATTGGATTAGAGAAGTACTCGAAGACAAACATTTGTGTATCGAGAAGATCCATATCGACAAGAATGGGTCGGATATGATGACCAAAGTTTTACCGAAAGGTAAGTTTGATGTTTGTTGTGCTACCGCCGGAATGGTAGCAGACTCCTCTTGTTGATTTGGAAATATCATTGAGGTATCCCTCTCACTGTTCGGGAGGGGGAGATTGTTAGAGTCATCCCTCACATGAGGAGAGAAAAAGAAGTTCAATTTGCGTGAAGAAGGTTGAGCGCGCGCGCTCAATTTGGTCTTGCCCAAGGCGCACCCGCGCCCATGCCGTGAACAACTTACAATACATTGAGGGGGCACACGCCAAGGCGCTTCCGCGCCCATGTCTATTTTAGTAGTTTCTGGTTGCTACAGCAACCGCGAGATTGCGGGTTACTATATAAACAGAAACAAGGTTTTGGAAAACCTAAGTAACACGAACCAAGGCAACACAAGAGAGAGAAAACCCAATCTTGAAAACAATCAAGATTGAGAGATAACCTTTATAGAGAGACAAGCCTGTAAAGAGAGAGGAGTGATCTAGTAAGGTGAGAGACTGAAATGAGTGATTGTAATCTTCCTTCCCACTTTATAAAAGGATTAACTCTTGTAGAAATAGGCACCATTGGCCGAACTACGGTATATCTTTGTGTTGTGGTATGCTTGTTCTTCTCCTTACATTATTATCTGTTGTTAATAGTTGTTTAAAGAGTTGGGCATGTTAACTAGGTTGTAGTTGCTTTTTAGATTGTTGTATGGTGATTGTTGTTGGTCCTAGTACAAGTTATCTGTGTAGTGGGGATTGATTGATATTGGTATTAACCCCAACAACACTAATTTTGATAGTTGGCACCTACTAAAATCTTTTATATCCTACTAAATTGTCCTAAGAAAAAAGATAAAAAACTGTTCTTAATATGATATAAATTGTAGGTAGTTATCATCTAATTAACAAGATATGTGGAAGAATTTTTGAATTTGATTCTAATGAAGAAGTGAGTTTTCGTCTGTTATTATTTTTCTTTTAAAAATGGAAACTAAAAAAAGCCAAAATAGGACTCAAGAACGGTGACATAGCATTAATGGTAATAGTACTGGGTACAATGCCTGTGATTAGAGCTTCTTGAAATCTTGAATCATGATTAATTATTGTCCATTAACCTTTTCTGCTAGCGGGATTAGTGATCTGTAGTTGTGTACTCTACTAGTCCACTACAACGGTTGTCCAAAACGATAGGAATCTATCAAATGTCAACAAATGCAGATGAATATAGTAAGTAACATGAAAAGCTATAGAATATATGGCAACATTGTTCCCAAAATTAAGAACCAAAGAGAATATGTAATATTTAAAACCATTGATATGATGTGCAAGTTCCTAACAAATCTAAGAACAAGTGGTTTCTCCGAAAAAAAACACACTAGCATCTAGAATTCTATATTGACAAAGGCCCCTAACGAAAAAGCTTCAAAGAACAAAATGTGATTATTACAGTAAGAGATTTACCGTGATTAAAATGCCCCAGAGTTAAAAAGTATAATCAGAAGCTATTAACAAAGTCCGAAATCTCCTACGAATGCATAGCCATGTCAGCACTGTCCTATTCTGTACCCTCGTATATCCCCTCTGTCCGCGACACAAAGGAAGTAGTATAACTTCTGAGTTTCTCCCCCCTCACTTCACGTGTGTGCGCACACCAAGTGAAGACAGTTAACACGCAAGTACCACTTTTATTAACCAGAATCTGACACACAAGCTGACGTACGGTTGTACCACACAGACACCATTACCACTTGGTAAATTCATATTTTAATACTAAATCAGTAACAACGCCGGAATCAGGTGTAGGGGAATTATGACCTGGTACGCATTTTCAAAGTGGAAATATGATAGGACATACATATTTTTTAGTTAACAATAAAAACCGTTGACTGTTGCTCTGCATTAGTTTAAAAACTGTAAAAAGCATAACTATCAAACTGGTTTTCTATTATTTTCTTGTCCTTCTTCAAAACCTCTCTCTCTTTTCTTCTTCTTGTTGTTCTGGTCCATTAAGCTTGACGAAGAACAAAGAAGAATGGATGTGAGGGTCGTGAGAAAACTTGAGTTTCGAAACGAGACAAGTGCTGAACAAGTAGAGTTTCGAGGAAGTCTTTGCAGAGTTAGGATGACCATGAGGATTTGAGTTTTTTTGAATTGTTTTGAGAGCGGGAGTTTTTCTTATTTTGGTATTTTAAGGTTTGATTTCTTCTTCTTTTAGGACTTTTGGAAGTTTTGTTTCTGATTTATTGCACTTTTGGTTTAGTGTTTTGCTTGTTATTACTGTTTCTCAACTTCTGTTTGTTATGAAATTGAAGAGTTTGATATATAGTTTTTGATTGAGAAGTTTTGAATCATGGATATAGTAGTTTGAAAATATTAAACTTATATGCATCTGTATTACAATTTCTCTAGGGGAGTAAACTTGGATTTGAAGGGTTATACTTTGAATTGTGTTACCTGGACAAAGTTCGATACCATCACCAATCTTGCTGATCTTTAAAACTCAAATTTTGAGTTTATACTGACACTTATTCATCAACAAATTCTTTCTCATCAGCTGAAAGTCAGAAGTTAACACTGTGATTCTGGAATTTGGTCCTGAAATTTACTCTGTTTTGAGTGTTAAGCTTGTTTGGTATCACCACGTCGTATCTAGCTCTTCGGCCCCCTTCTTAATTTACTGCGGCTTTTCATGGCTGTTGTAGTTGCGCATGATTTGAAAACTGTGCTGATTTTACAGTTATAGCGTTGCACTTTCAGTCTTTCACCACTATGATTAATTAGTATGAGTACAAGACTTGGATATTTCTCTGGACAGAGGGTATAATTTTCCAATTTTAAAGATGTTTATATTCTGATTAGTAAGTCGCTATTGGTAATATAACGAACTATATTTTCAAGTACTTTTTTAAACCTTCTCAATTTTTTTTTAATTTAAGAAGCGCATAGACTACAATTGATTTTCTTAGTGTGCTAATTGGTGGTGTTGCATGCTTGTTGGAAAATAAGCAGATTTTGGCTGTGCTGTGATGTTGTTGGTGATAGTGTGATACTAAAAGGATTTGCTGGAATACTGGTTTTCATCTACATGTGGCCAAACCGTTGAAGTTCCTTTCAAATGAGGTTTGTTAATAAAACTATAATTTCTCTGATTAATTGTTACTAGTAATAGCTGTAAACTGCCATCTCTAAGTTTTAAATCCATGTTCAGCCATGCTGCAGGTAAATAGTCAACTTGACATTCTTTTACCAGTCTTTAGAGTATGACCTCTCCATCAACTCAGTTTGCAACCTCAAGGAGGATGGGCATATATGAACCAGTTCATCAGGTTAGCATGTGGGATGAGTCCTTCAAAGCTGATACAAGCCCAACTACAGGTGTGTCCTCGATTGTGGAGATGGACGCAAAGTACGACAAGGTAAAAAGTCTTTAACTTGATTGAATCAGTTTTGGCTGTTGTAAGTTTTGGATATATTCTTGGGATTGCTATACATATCTCCAGTAAAAACTGATAATACAAAATATTAATTGCCGATTAACTTCTATATTATTATTCTCATGTTTCAAATATACTTGTGTAGTCCGAAGAGACTTCTCATGGAAGCCTAGGACATTCAAGAAAGTATGACCAGGAAGCAAATAAGCCTGTTGAGAAGGTAAATGGTGGCTTGCATTATTAATTACATATGATCTAGCTATCTTTCATTTTGTTTTGGTTTGCTAAGTGAGCTGAATTGTACGTAGCTAGAAAGGTGTACAGGGAGTGTGAAAGAGAAACTGAAAACACAAGAATATAAAAAAAAAAAAAAAAAAAAAACTAACTAGATCTATATAGGGGTGTGCATCATCATGGGTAAAATGGCCTCCCTACTATAGGTAGACAGACCATATACTCAACAATCACTTGCACAACCTATAGTTCTCAAAACGAAAGTAAGCTAAATTAGGGGCCTCCCTTCATACAAAAAAACCTGATTCGAGCTCATTGTGGTGGCCTTGTTTGCAGCAAGGTCTGCTGTGAAATTTGCTTCACGCAATGTGCTACATCTTTCATTTTGTTTCCTATACCACCAAGGTACATGTTACTACAGAGATGAGATGGTCTTTGCTTACTTAGTGTCATCTTAGAGAATGCATCCTATGTGCACCTACCAATGACATTTAAATAATTTTGTGAGATTAATCCTTTGATTCAAACTCTGAACCAAAATTTTCATTATGAAAACTTGTACAGGTAATAAGACGTCTTGCTCAAAACCGCGAGGCAGCCCGCAAAAGTCGTTTGAGGAAAAAGGTAAGAAAATATCTTCTTGCAAATTCATGTCTATATAGGGTACACCCTTTATTTCAGATAAAAAGGATTGACCTTTTGTAAATTTTGTTCAACAGGCCTATGTTCAACAATTGGAGACAAGTCGTTTGAAACTGACACAAATAGAGCAGGAGCTGGAGCGAGCCAGACAGCAGGTGGTCGATGGTTTTTGTTATTCTATTTATTCTCTCTCTCTCTCTCTCACACACACACACACACACACACACATTTTAGGATCATGTAAGTAACAAACTTAGCCTAATCTGATAGTACTGTGACTTTTGCAATTGCAGGGTATGTACATAGGTGGCACATTGGATACTGGTCATCTAGGGTTGTCTGGTACTGGTAACTCAGGTTTGTCATTTAATATTCTCAGACATATATACTCTCCAACATCTTTCCATTTTATATGTCAAACTGTGTTAGGTTGGTAGTGATATTTTGGAAAGGTTATGTAAGTGAAGAGGCTATGGACGTTTTCTTCAGTTCTTGGTTGTTTTATCCATCTTTTCGAAATTATTCCTAAGAATTTCAATCGCTGAGTTAATGACTTAGTGGGGGAGAGTGGTCATCGCAATATTGAAGGCTGCCCACCCTAAACCCTAACCCCCCCCCCCAAATAAAAAATAATAACAATAAAAACAAAATAAATAAATAAATAAATAAATCAAATAAAACGTTATTCTTGTGCTGATCCAGTACAGGATTAGCTCCTTCCTGAAAAAGATGGTTTTTCTTATTTGAAGAATTGTCATTTGATTGAGTCCCTTTATTTGTTGTGAACTCCTTTATGTCTCCATCGTCTCATTTTATGTTGTTTATTTATTGCTTATGGCCATTTATTAGGGGTTACTACATTTGAGATGGAATATGGACATTGGGTTGAAGAACAAAACAGACAGATTCATGAGCTGAGAATTGCTTTACAATCGCATATAGCTGATTTAGAGCTGCGGATACTTGTCGACAGTGGCATGAACCACTATAATGACCTTTTTCGAATGAAAGCTACCTGTGCTAAGGCTGATGTATTTTATCTGATGTCTGGCATGTGGAGAACGTCAACTGAACGGTTTTTTCTTTGGCTTGGAGGATTTCGTCCATCAGAGCTTTTAAAGGTGATATAGTTTAAATCTACTCTCTCTCTCTCTCTCAAGATTACTCTTGATCTTCTAGCATTTAAAATTGGACAAATATGTGCCTTTGTTCCCATATAAATATTGCGGTGGTTATCATTTTCGTTTGAATTTAGCTCATGCATGCGTAGATGAACATCATGGGGAGAGATGAAATTCGAATCATGTGAAATTTAGCTCGTGTGATGAAGTGTATTTGCTTATTTAAACTACTCCATTCTGATAACAGGTTCTCACGCCACAACTTGACCCATTGACAGAGCAACAAATGGTAGCTGTATGTAACCTACAACATTCGTCTCAGCAAGCTGAAGACGCTCTTTCTCAAGGCATGGATAAACTTCAGCAAATTCTTGCTGAGACCCTAGTTTCCGATCCATCTGGAGGTTACATGTCGCACATGGCTACTGCAATGGGGAAGTTGGAAGCTCTTGTGAGTTTTGTGAACCAGGTAGTATTTCATTCCAAGTAATTCGTCGTAATTGTTATTATTGTATTATTATTATTATTATTATGGAATGGGAAAAGTCGAGACCTTACCCCCTTAAAGAGGATGCACTACTTTGATGAAACCTAAAAGGAATAATGAAGATTGTGCTCTCGATCCCATGTCATACTTATTGGGATGCTTACCGAACTGGCACAATGTAACTTCATCAATAAATACTCACCCCACCCTGGTAATCCTGAATTCCATTTTTGTACCCAAACAAAACAAGGATACATCAAGGTCCTCGTATTGTCTTACTGACATACACAGTCAACAGTAAAGTGGTTCCAACATAGGAAAAACCAACTTAACCACAGCTCAAGCTTGGCAATTTGACTCGAGCCAATAAATGAGTTACTATATCTTGGGTAAAGTAGATACTGGTTAAGTTTGAGAATGAAGTAAGAAGTAATGTAATATTGAATTGCAATGGGACATATATTGTAGACAATTTTCCCTACAAATAGTATGGATATGTCCTCACTCTAGCTGTGCCAAAAATCAACTTTGTTTTGTTGAAAACCTCTCTTGCTAGTGGCGTTGGGTAACAATTAGATGTTTGAACAGGCAGACCACCTTCGCCAACAGACCCTGCAGCAGATGTCTCGCATCCTCACAACCCGTCAAGCAGCTCGAGGCTTGCTTGCATTAGGGGACTACTTCCAACGTCTCCGAGCCCTAAGTTCACTCTGGGCTGCTCGTCCTCGTGAACCGGCCTGATCTAAAATCGTGGAACTCAGTCTCCTAGAGATTATGCTATCTGCAACAGCAAGGGAAGTGTTCTCAGCTCTATAGAAACCCCTACTCTGCTGCACATGCTATGCTGCTAAGAAGTCTGAAGCATTCCCCAAGGATTGAAACAAAGTTGTATATGTGATTACCATAATCCTTGTACGAAGAGAGTTCTATTTATTGTCGTGAATGCGCATTGTACATTATATTGTTGCAAAGTAAGGCTATTGAATTCTGAAGTGTAGTTCAACTAACTGTTACATTAGATGGGTGTAAATTACCTCTCTGTTATATGCTTTTGTTTATAATTGTATAGATTGAGGCCTGTTTGAAAAAACATCATGCTTGTGTTGGGAGATTTCACTAGAAAGTCACACCTCAATCTAGCTACTTTCTATCTTAAATTATTTCAACTTGGAGATCACACCAAGGAAATCACTCACCCAAAACTTTGGTAGTTATCACAACAAATTCAAACAAGTAAAGCCACTAATTTATCATCACCCATAACAAGCAAACAATAAATAAAGAAGTAAATAATGCAAAGAGACACAAAGATTTAGGTGGTTCGGTAAATGTTACCTACATCTACATAAGAGCCGAGTTTCCTTTATAGTAAAGATTGGAGAGTTTACAAGAGGTAACAGGAATCAAGAACAAGAGGCCTCATTCAGACCCTAGCTCAATGGAGCTCTCACAATACTCAAGAAATGAATCTTTCAAAAGTTGTCTCAAAACCTTATTCTATTTCCTTTATATAGGTACACATAGAAAAATGTGAGAAAATAGGCTTTGGGCTGAAATTTCAAAAATCAGTGAAAATTTCGGAAGGCATGAGCGCGGGTCGCGCCTTGACCAAGGTTAATCTGAGCGCAGGTCGCGCCTCCTCCAAAGCCAACCAGGGCGCGGGTCGCGCTCTCCTCTCCAAGCAGAAAAATCGTGAACGCGACATACGGACACCGGAGCAAATCTCGATAGTTCCACAACCCAACAGCTTGTACCAGGTTATCTACCAAAACCTGAAAAGTCCGGGTGTTTGATAGCAAATAATCCTTTTCTTGGGTGATGCTTGGCATGTCAAGGAAGAGGAAAGGCCATCTCATGCCCATTGCCCAGTATAGTAACAAATCGACCAAATAATCACCTTATGAAATATAGAGACACATTGATAACTTATTTGTAACCATCCATCCATATCTCTCTCCTTTAAAGAACGCGCCCCTATCTACAGGTTTTTTTTCATACGTCGTTTTTTCATTTTTCTAATTTTGCCCTCGCCAAACACTATTATTACAATCTATGCCACAGCCCATGCCATCTGAAATTTCGACAATTTTATCAGAAACTCCGGACAAATTTTCACACTATTATTACAACCCATGCCACATCCTATGCCATCCAAAATTTCATCAATTCCATCTGAAAGTTCGACAATTTCATCATAAATTCCGGACAAATTTTCAAAAATTACTTTTTTTTTCCCCGACAAATTTAACATATTTAGTCTAAATTAGTGGGTTAGTGACATAGTTAGCAATTCGTAATACGGCAAAAATTTGATATGGAAAATATTCGAATAAAATTCGAGCTTGATAAGAATTCGTTTTTTCAATTCGGATTAAAAAAAATGGAAACGGCAAAAGTTCGAATTCGTAAGTAATTCAAGTATAATACGAAGCTAAAAATAAAAAAAATACGAATTTGTTATGAAATCCGTGGGCTTATATGGATGCTCACCATTGATCTGTGTTTATCCTGATAGTCCTTTATCTTGTGTTTATCCTGATAATCCATAAAGGTAACCTCCTCCTATTTAAACTTACCTTAATAAATAAGAATTCTCTCTGTCTCATTCTCTCAATGATTTAATACATGTTAAGTTAGTGTGGTGTTCTCTCCAAATCAATTTAATTCTAACACGTTATCAGCACGATAGTCTCTAGCTTGGATTAAAAGGTTTCTTCCAGTGCTATGAGGTAACCATTTCAGTGCTTTAGATGCTTAAAAGGCAACCAAACTGAAGGGGGTGAATGGTTGGAGTTATTGTACTCGAAGTTATAAGCCGGTTATTTCCTCGTGTCCGCAACTCTGTAAGTGCTATTTATTTTTTCTTATCAGTGATCCACTTTTGCCCATTGTGCTCTGGTCCACTAATTACTTGGTACTTTCTACATAGATGTAAGGGTAATTTCCCAATTAGTAACCCATAATGTCAATCTGTTCCCAAGTAGTAACCACTCTCCAATTTTGACTTTTCAACCTCACTTTTGACACTTTTGCCCTTCTCCTTATTTTCAAACAATGCCCACGTGGACCTGCAACACTCTCTCTCTACTGCAACACTCTCTCTCCTTATTTGAAGTGATTTGATGGGTGTGTGGATAGATACCACAGATTATCTTAGAGATGAAGAGATGCAAATGAACGGTCACGAACGCATCTGTGGTTTAAAAGCCTCGAGATTCGTAAACATTAAGATGGGACGGTTATTTACATTAACATTTGTTCATATACTATTTTTATTATAAAAAAATTATTTTTAATAAGAAAAATGTAGAGATATTACAAGAACCAACAAAAACATGAATAATGGTAAAAAATAATAAGATTCTTGTAAAAATAACAAGATAAAAATCATGAATTAAACCAACCCATGTATTAAACCCTTAATATTAAACCCTTAAAACTAAGCAAAATCTACACAACATTCACAGGACATGTTTTGGTTCTACAAATATCATCAACAAAAATTGCAAAAGCACCAGAAACTAAGACAAAACATAAACCCCAACATAAAAACAGAACATAACAACCCTTAATCTTCATCGTCTTCATCTTCCTCCTCGTCTTCATCTTCCTCGTCTTCATCATCGCCATCATGTTGGTCTTCCCACATGTAATCAGTAGGGTCTTCAACAAAATAAGGATCATACATCTCTTCTTCTTCATCGTCTTCTTCTTCATCAGTGTAGTCATCAGTAGAATAACTATCCCACATTTTCTCGTACTCGTCACTTGAGTAATCAGTGGTTTCACCGCTTGAACATCCAGGAAGAGGCATGTTGATAAAAAACGATGGAGAGAAAAGTTTTAACTTTGGTAGATTGTTGCTAACAGAAAGAATATTAGAATGTGAGAGAGATCAAATTTTAGATGACTATTTCCATTGTTATTTTGAAGTGATTTCAAAGATAAATGTTTGCGGGAAACGAGGCGTTGTAATTATGTGGGGTGGTTAGTTTTCTTTTCACCTTTCTTAATGTACCGTAAATGGTCATCATGACACACAAACAATGAAGGGACAGGCAAGACCAAATTAATTTAGAAAATGAAGTGAATTTTGACCCTTTGTCAAACCCAATGTAATTCGTTTGTTGCCATATTAGAGGACATGCAAGTATGCAACTCGACTAAATTACCCCGAAATTAACCCATAAATGGACCCTAAATGGATTGAATGAATAATTTGGGTACCCATAAATAATTATCAATGTACAAGAAAGTTACTGATAGTCTTAAGGCCACAATATAGTTATTAATTGGACAGACGAATATGAATATCATTATTTTGGCGGGAAATTTGAGGATTGACATGTGTCCCCAATTTGTAGAAGACCTTTTATTTATTTAAAGGCAATCAAACCCTTTTTTTTTTCTTTTTTCAAATACCCATGTCTATTTCATGATATCTAGTGGCAAGCATGCTCCGGTATGTTAAAAAGCTTCATGTAGAATGTTAATCTTTATACTGAATTTACTGAATTTTTTTTAACCTTATTACAATTAGTTATTTAGACAATGTATAGTAAAGTTGCTGATAGTTCTAGGGTAGGAATATGTTTATTCATTTGATAGAGGAATCAACATGGACATTAGTATTTTGGCGGGAAATGAAGTTGGGTACCCAATGAAGTCTGACACGTGGAGGGAAATGACCTTGGAACGTACGTGTCACATTAACCGAAACTTAAAGAAATCAATTGGGAATTAGGGGGAAAAACTGTCCTAGTGAACCTCAATTAAATTTGGAAACCCTAATTTTTAGTTTCACTTCAATCTCCATATTATAACCCTCATTTTATCTTTACGGTTCGAATTATTGGTGGAGAAATGAGGAAGCTTAACCTGACATGTAGAATGTCATTAGATAAAATGCAGAAATTATTTGGTGGATTTAGTAAGGAAGAAATGGAGGATTTTGAGAATTCCTGTTTTTTGAAGCTTTTGCAAATCCAAAAAATATGCACCTTAACAACTACACTAGTTTGTGCCATAGTTAGCCATAAAGTTGGTAGACTTTGCTATCGGATTGGTAACAAAGATTTGGTATTCAAGAAGAGTGATGTTGCATTGATTATGGGTCTTAGTGTAAACTCTGTTGCTAACTCATTCTACACCACCGGCGTGAAGAACAACACATAATTTCGTGCTAGGTTTTTTTAAAGGAAGCTTTGTTAGTGAGACGAAATATTAGATGCTTTAGTGGTGGCAAAATCCCGGTGGTAGTGAAGATAAAAGTGATATATTTAGGCTCAATAGGTTGTATGTCTTTGCTCCAAGTTGTGCTTCTGGATCTTCTAGGATTTGTAGATGGAAGGTATGTTGATCTTGCAGAGGACCTAGCTGCTTTTGATCAGTTTCCATGGGGCACACCTTGCTTTGAGATGTTGGAATACTGTTTGGATGATATTTACAAAAATGTGTTAGCTGAGAAGGACTCCTTTGCAGTTTATGGTTGTGTTATTTGTTTTGATATTTGGGCATACCTTCACATCCCCTCTCTTGGGGCTCGTAGGGCATTGAATGGTAAATTCCCAAGAATACTAGATTGGGTTCAGTTGCCTCCCAAGAACTTACATCTCCAAACCTGGAAGAAGAAGCTCGAGCCTCTTAAGGGTAAGGTTGTTGCCTTTGACACTTTGGATATTGAAGAATAAGAAATGAATGAAGATGTAATGAAGGTGGCTTTCAACCAACATGCCACACAAAGCGCTACTTCGGTTTCAGAGGAGATGCTTCAGAGACAGGCACACCTACTGAAAGGCCTTGTAAGCATATAATTGAAACTCTGCATTGTTGATTATAAACTCTACATTGTTGATTATAAACTCTGCATTGCATTGTTGATTATAAACTCTGCATTGTTAATTATATTCTGCAACTGGATACATCAGCATTGCATTTTTAATTATTTGACATCTGTTGCATTTATAAGAAAGGTTCTTAAACTGAAAATATCAGGAAGTATATATTACATTTGTGTTGACTCACAGGATAGGTTCTTAAACTTGATATATCGAAACTCTATGGTAGTTTTATGTTAGTTTTATGATAAGATAGGTTAAGTAAACTGGATATATCGGGAACTTTATGTTAGTGCTCATAAGGTAGATAGGACTCATAAGATAGGACTCTATGATACACGGCAATGCTTACTTCAACTAACTTTTGAATCTGAGGTTAGGGTGGCTCGGAATGACATCAAGTCTGAAATTAGGACAGGTATGGAGACAATCTTGCAAGGGGTTTTACATGGTGGGAAGAAAAGTGGATTGGGTGAACCATCATCATCCGGGGGTTGTGAAGGGACCAAGAACAAAGAAAACAAGGGGAAGAAGTCGTGTTCACACACCAATCTTTGATCTTTGTTGTCAAAAACCTACTACACGGTTTGTTAAGAATAAGGTTAAAAGGCTGTTGTGGAAGAAGGTCTACCCTACCTTCTAAGAGGAAGTCATCATCCCCACCTCCTAAGAGGAAGTCGTCATCCCCACCTTCTAAGAGGAAGTCATCATCCCCACCTTCTAAGAGAGGAAGTCATCATCCTCTAAGAAAGTTACATTTGATCTTTCACATGAGGTTGAAGAAAATAGAAAAAAAAAGAGTGAATCACGGGGTTTAAAATGGTAAGGAGGAGGGGGTGAAGAGAAACATAGTATGCAGACAAGTGAGAGTCCAACCACCAAGGTTAAGTAAAGTAGAGGCTGTAAAAAAAGGTTAGCAAAAGGCAAACAATTTTGAAAAGAAGTCAAGTCAGTGAGAAAAGAAAAGACATGGAGGCTAAGAGCAAGGAAGCTAACAAACCAAAAAGAAGAAGAAATTTGATTGGTTTAGGTGAGGAAGAAGAAGATGGAGAGGGAGAGGGTAGTGAACCTGATCTTGTTGCAAAGCGGTGATGTTTTGAGAGATATTAGTGAAGAGTTACCCAAGACTCCTCATGATGACCCGGTGATGGGGAAGACCATGTACATGGTTTTCAAGAACACGAACATGAACATGAAGGCCCTTATGATAATGATGAGGGTGCTCGAGTTTTTGTTGAGGAGGTTGAAGAGAGGGTTGTAAATACCTACAAATGTCAAGAGAATGTGGTTCGGGGAGTCTTTGAGCAATGAAGTGCGGGGAAGAGGGTGTGAAAGAGCCTGTTGATGAGAATGTGGTTGGCCAAAGTCCCCTAGTGGAAGTCTATAATATGGATGTTGTTGAGCATGTGCCATTTATTAGTCCCTTGGACATTGCTCCTGGTGATGGTCCCTTGCCTACACCTAATGTTGATGTTCCCTCCAATGATGATGTTGATATTGATGGGGAAGAAGTCCTGAACTCAGAAATGGAGAAGGTCACATTTTCTGCTTTACTTTCTTGCAGTACTGACATAACTGACTTGCCTGTATTGTCACCCACAACCGCTCAAACCTTTGAGGTAGATAGTCAGCTCAAATCTATTGTTGTTATGAAATCTAAAAATGATAATGTGATGTTGGGAGAACATGATAATGATGTAGATGATGATGATGCTGTGGAGGGGGAAATGGTGGTCCTTGATGTGAAGTGCGCATCTGAGTCAAATGGCAAGTGAAATGGAAAAGAAAACTGAAGAAACACACCAAAGAAGAAAGAAGAGAAGGGAAGGGATGCAAGGTCAGTCATGGGAAGAAAACATTGGACAGGAATGTGATGAGCTGATCAAGTCTGCTCTGGCCAAAACATTTATCAAGAAAACCACCACCAAAGGTGACCTCCTCGTACTACAGTACTATTGGAAGATGTTCACAAGGTTGTACAGTCCACAAAACTGTTTAGATGCTAGAGTGTTTGGATACAACCAGTCTATTTCGATTCAAAGTTTCCATTCATTGCATGGAAGAGAGTGGGTAGATGGGGAGGTCAGTACACAACTAACATATTATCTTACATATTAACCAGCAGCAACTAACATATTAACCATCAGCAACTAACATATTAACCATAAGCAACTTCTGCATAATAATGTTTAAAATTCTATGACTTAGGTGATCACCATATATGTGAAGCTGTTGATCAGGTGGTACATCCAACATTGTAAGGAAAATGACATTCCAGAAGAAGAAACATATACTATCATTGAGGATGTATACTTTTCTGTAAGTTGTATCTCATTGGTTGATGGAATTTGTTTTGTATAGTTCACCTTACTGATGAAGTACTTTATGATTTTGTTGATGTAGAAATTCATGAACAGAGAGTATACAAACTTTAAGAAGAAGATGGAAGACCAAACCTTGATTGGTGCAACTCGATGGCAGAGTAGATAGTGGTGCGTATCATCCACATGAAGTTGTTAAAGAGTACTTAGACCCTTATGAAGGAAGAATTAGAGATCAAGCACACCCATCCAGGGCAATGGGTCTTATCATTCCTCTTCAAGTTGAAGGTAGCCATTTGGGTTCTTGAAGTCTACAATTTTGGAAAGAAAAATCTACAACTATGATTCTCTTGGTCGAAGAAAGTTTTCGATGAGCAACTTGCTATAGAGACTTGTCTTACTTATGTCATGAGGTGTCTTTGATCCATCGTCACCTCATGATTTGGGAGCCCCTTGGGCTCGTGAGTTTAATGCTTGTTATTCAACAACCCGGATACAAATAATTGTGGCCTATTTTGCCTAGCCTATCTAGACTGCCTTCGAGGGGTGTGTACACGAGGAAGTAAACAAAATAGATATGCAACCACATCGAATGAGGAAGAGGATTGGAATGGATATAATTAATTGTGGGTTGAATCCAGATACTATTTCAAAAAGCGGAGACAAGAGCAATTGGAGAAGAGTTTGGAGGATGCTAAAGAAAGTGATGCGCGTGGAGTAGGGAATCACTATGAAACAACTTGGTGGATGCTACTTCTTCTATTTTGTGTTTAGTGAAACAAATAACTTCTTCTATTTTGTGTTTAGTTGTCTAATTTTAGTATGGTAATATCATTTTGTGGTGCCGTTAATATCATCAGCTATGAATTTGTGATGATGGAATTTGTCATTCATTGCTTCATGCTTTCATGGAGTGATGAGTTAAGTTTTTAGTGAAGCATTTTTTATGGAATTAGTTGCTGATAGGTCCTGCAATGCAATATGGTTATTGGAATATTTTGTTTCATCAAACATTTGTGTATAGTTTAGGCGGGAAATGTTTTGGGCGGGAATAGTTTGGCGCCAACACCACTTGGGCGGGAAAATAGTGTGTTTCCTTTATAAGTACAAAACTGGGTTGCCTTTCTTGGTCCATCCCATTTCTCTTTCTATTTTTTTTCTCGTTCAAAATGGGTGGGGGTGAGGATTCTACCAAGAATAATACAAATGTTGGTTCATCATCAACCAACTATAGCAAATGTTTTGAGTGTGGGGAAACTGGGCACTGGAAGATCAACTGTCCATGGGCAACTACGCATTGTCCGCTATGCTCAAGTACGAATATGAGGTATGGTGTAAGTACAAAGCCACATAGTGGGGAAGAAGGTTTTCTCTCATGCAGGGCTGATCCATGCAAGGGTTTTAAATGGATAGATCTAGAAGATGAAGGGACACATAAGGCTAAAGCACCTGCTAGTGAAGCAAATGTGACAAAGGAAAATCAGTTGCAAATCACCATTGATGGTCCTATTAAAATGAAAATAGAGGGCAGTGTTGATGATGTTAGCCTACTTGTAAAGAAACTATCCATTAGAGACTGACCATGTCATTGTTATAGTTACTGATATTAATAGTACAAGAAGATGTCCGTTCAAACCAAATTAATTATGAAACCAAAATTGCCAACCAAAACTATCCAAAATATCAACCCCGAAGTAAAGCCCGGGGTAACAATTTACCACTAACATATATGCAACTGCAAGTGCCAATTTCAAACAAACAAACCAAAGCTACCACTATTGGTGATTGGTTAAAAGAAAGATCATATGTACTCTTCATATGCAAATTCTGGTGGAATCCCAGCTGAAAAATCAATCCACTCAGCATCATCACTGGCAACCGTGCAAGTTGCCTTATTGTGTCCAAGACCACCACAACGCGTACACCTTCTTCTTTGCACTGGGACTCCCTCTCCTTTAGAGCGCTTTCTCTTTTTCTGTGGTCTTCCGGGCATCACCTCATCAACGGGTGGACGGACGATGATGCCATCATAAACCCAAACCCACTGTTCTTTTCCTCTTAATGGTGTCCAGTTCTCTCTATATGTATCCATCATCGTTTCTTTTGTGTACCAATGCAAGCAAAAGTCATATGCACATAGCTTACGATTGATCGATTGCCTTCATAGCATGGCTACAAGGAAGACCAACCTGTTGAAAGAAAACCGCATGTGCAAGTCCTCTCCAAAAGGTCACGGTGTCGATGCGGTCTAGTGATTGCCGCGAGTAAAGCGTGCTCACTTGCCTTTGTTGCTGTGAAGCGTCTACTCGAATATCTCGACGAGATGAGCACTTCCTCGGCTGATTTGGTGGGGTTTGTCTTGACTTTTTGACATCATCACCCGGTAGTCATAAAATGTTTCATTATGTTCAACCTGATACCATTGACAAGAGATGTCACGGCATAGCTCTCTGGAAGTATCATCTTGTTCCAGCTCTCTATGTGATTTGTGTAGCAAATGCCATACCTTCTCATTGGAGCAAAAGCACAACAACACCGCGACTCTTCGAATCTTTACAATCTTTGCATAACCTTTTTTGTCGGCACAATAAATTTGGCTCATAAGTCTTACAAATTCTGCTGTTCATAAGTTTTTGACTCTCTTCACCTTCCCTTTTGTCTCTTGCTTAGTCATACAATTTGAAATGTGTTGTGCACAAAAGCAATGGACCGCATTAGGAAGTATTTTAGGCGTGGCTTGAAGAATGTTTACATGCCTATCAGAGAGAAGAACAAAGTTTTGCTCCGTCCCAACAACAAGGTCTCTTAACTTTTCCAGAAACCAATCCTAGTGGTCATTATTTTCCTTTGGGACTATGGCAAATGCAATTGGAAACACGTGGCTATCGCCATCAGCCGCGATAGCAGTTAGTATGATTGACTTGTACCTACCTGTCATGAAAGTGCCATCAATCATAATCAATGGACGAAAACATCTTTTGTAAGCTTTCGGGACGGTGGCCGTAGCTCACAAACAAAGCGTTCAAACTTGTGCTTTCGGGGCCGATGACATTTGCAGCTCGGTGAAACAATCTGAATCCACTCTTTTAAGTTCTTTACAATAATTTGGCAACATTTGGTACGGTGACTAAAGCTTCCCCTTATCTGCGCAAGCAAAAAGCCAAACAAACATAAGTTAGTTAATGCTACTATTGCGTTCATTAGTTCTTTGATATAACCAAGGCGTTACCTTTTGCATTGCAATTTCTTTTGCTTTCAAGCAACTTTATCACGACACATTTATGCGGTGTCGCCCTTAACCTCCAACTGCAATTGTTTTGAGCCATATCAATATTGTCCCTAAGTTTCGATTTCACAACTTCAAAACCCATTTTGCATCGGCTTGTTTATTAGTTGCAATTGCTTTATCTTGTGAACATGTATGTGCTTCTCGAAGGTTATAATAACCCATATATCAGAACCCGATGGTCACTTTTGCAAACAAATGAAATGTGCAAACTGGGAGACTTACACTTCATATAAATCCTCTCGGGAGAAGTGCTGCGCGACGCATAAATCAAACATGTTTGCTATTGCGTATGACTTCATGTCTTTTATAAGATCATCCCGAGTAGGATAGTGTTGTCCTACTTTAGGAGGAACAAACTTCATGTTCACATGAGGAGGAGTTACATCCACTTTAGCTGGTGTTTACGGACTATGGGAGAGGCGAAGAGGATCATATCCTTGATGTAAGTCTTCGAATTGAGATCTTACGACCGAATAGCGTAGCATCAACCATTCCATTTGTTTCAATATCAGGTTCACTTTGGCCTTCCTCATCATTAACAGTCATATCAGGTTCACTTTGGCCTTCCTCATCATTAACAGTCATAGGCGTGCCTCCCCAAAAAAACTCTTGACTACGGTTAGGAGTAGACCATACATCACAATCATCATCCAATAATTGAACTTCATCATCATCATCTTGATTACCACCATTTACTACTCTAACTTCATCATCATCAGCTCCATCCTTTACTTGTACTACTTCTTCTTCTTCAAAATTAACTTCATGTAGTATTTCAACTTCATCATCATCACCCTCATTATTGTCAATATTTTGATTCATGGAAATTTTATATTCCTCAGGGACGTCCTCTGTATCACCATATGGATTTTGGGAATCAAAGTCATCATAATCAGGTTGATCAAGATCTGGTACACCATCTTGCTCATCACCATCATTGACCGTCCCTGTATTATATCAGTAATTAGCTCCCCACTATCAACAACTGGAACTATATGTTACCTTACAAGGCTATAGTGTGTACCTTCCACAAATAGAGAAGGCAGTGTGACCATTTCTCTTTTCTGTACTGAAGGTTCAGGTGTAACTTCAGAGGAAACACCCTCTGGCCAAATATCTATATTTAAATGAACACTCAGTAAGTTCCACACCACTATCAACGACAGGTAAGCTATCATCTATCAACATATCCCATTGATATCGAAGACTTACCTGCCATCACCTTTTCGAACGTTGACAAGCTGTGAGGTTGAATGTGTTCTTTGACGTCGTGAATCTCCACATCTTCCCATTGATGAGTCCCCACTCTCCCACTCCAGGGTTGGTCAAGGGGACTTTCTGGAAAACCAAAGATTCATAACTATCAGGAAATAAAACATGTACCCACCCTCACTAATAATGACCAAACCAAATGGAACTGTATTACTTACCAATTGCTTCATAGACAAGTTTAAATTGGTTAATAGGGGCTTCGACGAGCTAGCTCATACGTTTTGAGAAAAGAGTGTTTCACAGGGAGAAACAATGCTTGGAGTCGCGTCTTTCTTAAACAACTTCGAAGCAACTTCTTTCTTCTTAACATTAGGTTGTCCATTGCTTACCACTTCTACTTCGTTGATAACCCAAACCATCATTGTTTTTCTTGGAGACTTTCTTTGTTTCATAATCATGTTCAAATAATCTGTTTCTTCATCAATTCGACACGGGGACTTCTTCGTCAAGTATCTTATAGAAAAAGTAGATCTCTTTCTTGACAACACACCTTCCACGGTACTCATGAATCCTTCAAATGAAATACCCCCATCACAAACTCTCAATTTCACCTCGCCACCAACATACTTCATCCGGCCATACTTGTCCGCTTTCATCTCCCCATTGTAGTGAATAAGAACATCCAAAGAAGTACCTAACCAGTAAGTATAAAAAAAACAACCAAAAAGTGATGGTTACAAAGAAGTACCTAACCATAAACCATAAAAACTCAAAAGTAAATTCAAACATTTAAGCACAAACTAGTTAAACTAGTTAAACTAACACTTTTAGGACATTTATGACATAATCTATCTTAAATGCCTTAATATTAAACCCAACATTAAATATAGAATCAACATGGAAACCACCAACATTCTACCACAACTATATAATCAACATGCATTTATGCATGGAGGCGTCATAATTTGTCTTCAAAACCCTCTTCCTTGAAAGATGAAACATCAAACAAACAAAACACTAAACTACGTGGAACAAAACCGTAGACCCAAGGCCCTAGATAGCTTAAAAAACAACAAACTATACCTTTATCATGTGAATGTGTCATGTTTTCCATGTCAAACCTTAAAAAATACAAAAAGCAGAGGGACAATGACGAGGAAGAAAAAGAAACAATCAAGAAAAAAACAGAAACTTTGAACTTTTGTCCTTATTTTTTAGGTTGGCTCAAAATACGAGGTAAAAGTTGTAAAAGTACTGACAACCAAAATCACTGAGAGTTGCTGATAGTTTATTAGTCAGTTGCTTCTTCATTATAGTAACCACATATACTACAACATGTTTTGATTAACGTGTTTTCTTGATCAAGATCCAACGGTTGTCCATCACTGCAAAGTCAAACTCATCAGGTACAATATGACATAGTTATGCGCAGTAGGTAAAGAGGGGAGAGAGAGTGTTGCAGGTCCACGTGGGCATTGTTTGAAAATAAGGAGAAGGGCAAAAGTGTCAAAAGTGAGGTTGAAAAGTCAAAATTGAAGAGTGGTTACTACTTGGGAACAGATTGACATTATGGGTTATTAATTGGGAAATTACCCTAGATGTAAAACATGCCAATTTTGTTTTTTGGTTGTGATTTGTTATATGATATTTATCTGTATTATAAAATTTTGTTTTTGCTTGTATTATTCTGGGTTACCCATCATTAGGTGACTTGAGTAATCATTGTCTGGTATAAACGTTGTCAATTGATGCCACTAGCGGCTTAGTGGGTTTACCTAGGTACTGGAGGTTGACTGTTTGGTGTGCTTGTTAAATCTGCAACTTCGTAAACTTTTGTCACTCATAATTTGTACTAGAACAGGGGTGGGGTTGAATGAGGGAGTTGGTAGGTGCTTCCGCCACCCAAATTCAAGAGAAAAAAATGCATATAGTGGCAAAAGTTTGGCAGTTCTAAAATGGACAGGGTAAACAAGCACATCCCCACTCATTACTTTTGGCCTTTGAGGGTACTGTATATATTAACGAGGCAGATCTCCTCCCACACTTTTTTTTTTTTGTGTGTATTTTTCGTAGTTTGGTGAGACTCCTTTTGCATTATGCGTCTGTTGAAAAGATAGAATAGGTGTGAATTTATTTGACACGTTATCCCGGCTCAACACAAAATGCGTAGATCTTGTTGAATGTAACATCTAATAATAAGGCTTAAAGAAAATGATTAATGTACAATTGTATGAAAGAATATAAGAGTAAATAGATACAATTGTACGAGTATTTTTTTTTTGGGATAAATCAGCATCTTATCCTTATTCATGTATTTTTAAAATTTTGTGTATCATCATGTATTGTCAGTATGTTGATAGATACAATTTGAATTTTCTTTTATTTTCATTTTGTTTTTTTGATGTATACTATTGAACAATGATGTAGACCCTAAAGTTTTACGATATATTTGGAACCCGAAATTCCAAGATCTATTTTTTTTAGGAACCTGAACTTCCAAGAATTAAATTGTTAGGAACCCGAAGTTCCAAAATCTATTTTTTTTAGGAACTTGAAGTTCTAAGATCTATTATTTTTAGGAAACCTGACGTTCAAAGATCTAATTTTTAGGAATCGGAAGTTCTAAGGTCGAATTTTTAGGAACATGAAGTTTCAAGATCTATTTTTTTTAAGAACATGAAGTTTTAAAGATTCAATTTTTAGGAACCTGAAGTTCCAAGATCATCTGGTTGATGATATCGACTTGGTCAGGTCCAACCCATAAGGACTGGTCTGGTTTTGGCCCATTACAGTGGTCATTTATGTAGGCCTAATTTGTTTTTATAGCTATTTCGTTTTCAAGAACTTGAAGTTCTAACATAAATAAGGACTTGAAGTTCTAAAATCATGTATGTTAAAGGCCACAACTCTCATATTCCTACGTCATCATATTCATGACGACTTAAAGAATGAGTACCTAATAGAGGAAGACCCAACAGGTTTTTGGAAATCCCTAAAGGATATGTATGATCACCAAAAGATGGTCATACTACCAAATGCAATGGGAAAGTTTGATGAGCAAACTTTCATCCTTGGAATGATTTATTTAGTTAATTATATTTTTATTACCAATTCATGGAACGTTTATCGTTAATATTGTGTTTTCTTCATGGAAAGTCTAAATATTTTGAATTTCCTTATTATGAATCTCAAGTTTTATTTTTCTTAATATATTTGTGCTAGTATAAATCTTTACAAATTTATTTTGCTTTATGTTAAAAATGTGTGGATATATAAATGGAGAAAAATATTATATATAGATATATGTCGGTAGACTATATCCATAAATGAGGAAGACATTGTATATCATATCTAACGTTGGGAGCAAAAAGCTCACTTAGACAGTCTGTATTACATAATTGTCAATTTACTGAGACAATATTCCCGTTGTTAGGGGGAGAAGAGCAATGGTTGCTCTAATGAACGACGTGAAGCAACTTGGATCACGTCCTCTGTCTCATTAAGGATCCAAACAATGAATATGACTATATGAGATAAGGAGAATGATACACTTGCAAGTGGTTGAAGAGAAAATGCCTAAGCATTTAATGATATGGTAAAAGTCACCATGAATGTGCCAGCCAGAATTGATGTTCCATTTGGACGGGGTCCAAACATGGCGGCAAATGAATCTACTATACGCTAAAAGCGTGGTAGACCTATAGGATCCAAAGAGAGTGCTCCTAGGAGAGGAGAACTGAGGAACCATCTTGTCCAAATAATAGCCAGGTAATGGCTGGAGCTCCATAAACAAATAATGAAAATGTGCAAATATCCAAAATTCACTGAAATGCATATGGTGCCCCATGGAGAGGCACAAGTACCTGAAAATGAAGAGATCGATCTCAATATTCCATACATGTTCAGGTGAATTGTGGGATAGAAAAGCACTTGTCATGGATGACATATTTAGCTATGGTATAGTTATTGGAATATCAAAGGACAATGATGAAAAATAAATGAACCACGTGTTTTGTCAACAAAAGAAAGATTGGCCAATATGAAATTTGCTATTCAAGCATAATTAAACTCTTTCAATAAACGTGGTGTATTTAGACCTATAGTACAAACCCCAGAAGGTGTTAACCCTGTAGGTTACAAATGGGTGTTTGTTCGAAAACGAAATGAGAAAAATGAAATTTCTCGATATAAGGCACGTCTTGTGGCATAAGGTTTTCTGCAGAAACCTGGATTGATTATAAAGAAACATACTCTCCTGTTATGGACGCTACAACTTTCAGATATCTAATAAGTTTAGCAGTTTCCAAAAGCTTAGATATGAGACTCATGGATGTAGTGACTGCCTACTTGTATGGGGACATATACAAAGATATTTACATGAAAATCCCTGAAAGATTTGGTTTGCCTGAAGCAAAATCAAGAAGTACGTACTCAATTAAACTAAGACGTTCATTGTATGGTTTGAAACAATCCGAAAGATTGTGGTACAATCGTCTTAGTGAATATTTGTCTAAGGAAGGGTATGCAAACAATGAAATTTGTCCATGTGTTTTCATAAAGAAATCCTTAAATGGATTTGTCTCGGCTTGCAGATCGAGAGAAGTTCTAGTGGTGTATTAGTCCACCAGACTAATTACACCGAGAATGTTTTGAACATTTTCATATAGACAAGGCACATCCATTAAGTACCCCAATGGTCGTCCGGTCACTAAATACAGAGAAAGACCTATATCGCCCCAAAGAAGAAAATGAAGAAGTATTGGGTCCTGAAGTACCATACTTGAGTGCAATTGGTGCATTAATGTATCTAGCACAATGCACTGGACCAGACATTTCTTTTTCTGTAAATTTGTTAGCCAGGTACAACTCAGCGCCTACTAAAAGACACTGGAATGATGTTAAACACATATTGAGATATTTTTTGGAATAACTGGTATGAAACTATTTTATTCTTATGGTTCCACTAATGACTTTGATCTAGTTGGCTATGTAGTCTTTGGTTATCTATCTGACCCTCAGAAGGTCACTGATAAGACGATAAAATTGAATAATTTTACTAATGAATAAAGCGATGAAACTCTAAACGAAAGTAAAACTAAAAACTGAACTTATACTAGACTTATCAAAGATTTCCACTCTCGATACTATTGAAGTAGAGTTGGAATAGAAGATTCGTTCCACTCCTAGTTCTTTAGCACTCAAGTTTCCTACGACTATCAATCCTACCAAAGTCAATGAGAGAATTACGAATTATACTACGAAATGCTACGGAATACTAAGGTTTGAATCTAGAATAAGAATTAGGGGGGAATTGAATCCACCTTGAATCCAACTTAAGAACTAACATAGATTGTTGTAATCCAATTCTTACGTTCTTACGGTAAGAATTGGTCGTTCTAATCCTTAATTATACATGGCATCTCTACCAATTCATAACTAGCATGTGAGGAAGTCCACCCATTCTCATGGCGAATCAACTCCCTTCTAGAGTGGAATAGACTCTTACAACGATTCTACACTACACAATCAAGTTTTCATCAAAGCTTCATCAAACCCCTCTAATGGAGGTTTAGCCTTGATTCATCAAACTATCATTTCCAATTGAATTAAAACTAGACGTCATATAAAGATTCTAACTTTACTAAATTCAACTAAACAATAATTGAAATCTAAATTAACAACTAAGAATTCATTGAATAACAAGAATTGAAATTAGATCTAAACAATTTTAAATAACAAAATCGAATTTAACAAGAACTACCATTTTATTTATCTAATCAATGATAAACAATGATTCAAATACTTAATCTAAAACAAGGAATGAAACTAATTAATGGAATGGAAACTAATTAATTAACTAATTCAAAACTCAAAAACTAGATCTAGAAGCTATTCTTTAATAGCTACCCTAATGGCTACCTTCTAACCTAAGCTAATTGATCTTAAGAGCTAAGTTTTGTGTGTGGAAATGGAGGAGACCAGATCCACATTTTCGTGCATGGGCTGAGGGTCCATGTTTTGGGTCGGAAAATCGAGCCCAAAGCCCAATTTCTTCAGTCCACATGCCCTTTTTCAGCTGGCTTTGACTTCAACAGGCTTTTCGTCCACTTTTGTCCCTCTGATTGGGTCAAGGTTTGGACCATTGGAAAGCTTTTTCCGAGCCGGTCGTTTTGACATAAGGTACGCCCAATTTTGAAGCCTGAGTCCAAATATACGATTTTCGAAAGTTCTGCTGACTTTTGTGTGGTGTTTCTACCGTCTTGGCCTTTAATCCTAGAACTTCTGAGCAACCAACCCTTTGCTCATTTAAATCGCCAAAGTGGCACATTTCTGCACATAATTGACTTCAATGCCTGAAATAAATAAAAGTACGTAATTAGCATTAACTCTTATTTATTACTCGTATAATTGGTCTAAAAGTATTATTGTTAAAGGGTTAAAACTACAGTTTTGAGCTCTTATCAAACCACTCCCAAACAGCATTTTGCTTGTCCTCAAGCAAATATGAGAAATTAGCATAAGCGACAAAAAATGGAGTTCTAACTAATCTCGTTTCGCCGAGTGCGATTGCATTGACCATATGCAACAAGGCCTTAAACCACTAGGAATTCCCTAGTGGACGAGTTATAGCCTCATGAGAGTTTTCCAGTGAAGTTACTCACAAACTTCATCTATACTACAACGACTCAGAAATAAAACTATTGTTTCCTTATCTATGTCTCAATTATCTATACATCTCACTAGCAATGAATACAGAATAATCAAGTCGAAACCTAAGCTAATATATGCATAATAATCAATCATCTACGAATAAACATATATACAATGAGATGAACTAGCAGGTCCGTTTCTAAAAACTCGGAATAGCGTCCTTAAGTAGGTCCTCACATAAATGTCAAGACAAAAACCACTCTAATTTTTCCACTTAAGTTTCGCTACTCCAGTATGCAGTGGGCACACTTTACCTTACAATCTCAATGACACACAAGGAAGCCAGAGTCGATCAAACACATCTACCACTTACTATCATACTAACCTATTTCTAATTGAGCTAGAGGTCTTTATTAGGTGTTGCGGGGATTAGGAGATGGTTTAAGAAAGAAAAAAATGGATATTAAAAAAAAAACAAGTTTGAGATAATAGAGTTTTTATATTATGTAACTAGAGAAAACCTTATTATTTACTTTTGCTTCTACACTTTGTTTCCATCCTTAGCCATATATATATATATATATATATATATATATATATATATATATATATATATATATATATATATATATATTTTCCCTTTTCTTTGGCTTTTGACTCATTGATTCTATTTTTGGAGTTCTAACTCTTTATTTTCTTTTATTTATTTATTTATTTGGATGGAAACTTACTTTTCTCATCTGAAGCGACTAACGAATTCTTGATTTCAAAGGTTCTTCTATTCTCTATTCTTTATCTCTATTCTCGGACTTATTCAAAGAATTGGGTAGGTTGATTTTTTATTTTGTTTTGTTTTGTAACAGGGTAAAGGATTTGTGGTTTGTGAAAGGCTCAGAGGGGCGACTAGGGGAAAATAATTCATAGGTTTGAATTTCTGGCTATATCGATCCAAAGAGGGCCTAAATTCTCGCTTAGGATATGATATAGTAATCAAGCAAGTGGACGTGTGATTTCTCTATCCAGATTTTACTTCTTCCTTGTGTCATTTCTCAAATGTTCACTCATATAAGGCTTTAGGCTATATTCTCACAGGATTTGTAGAATAAGTACTCTAACCTAGATTTCAGAAACTTACTGCCAACAATCATAGATACTCATGTAACATATTTATAGATAGATGCAAGGATTATTACCTACAAATTAGCCTAATTTTCTAAAAACTATTCTAATGCAAAAGCTACGTGAGACTTTTAGATTATTGAGAGCATAGAGAAAGAAAACAATACCAATATTCCTAAGTGTATAACATACTTTTTATTTATATTTTTAAAATTTTTGATTTTTTTTACTAGAAAACAAATGTATATTATACATATCTATATCCTAACAGATGCCTTAATTACACGTGTTTCTATGCCCCCAAACAAGAAACATGCTTTGTCCTCAAAGTATTTAAATAAATAGGTTAGAGGAATACCATTGAAACACGTGAAATTCTGAAACATCTGCAAAATAAGGTTAAATATACTAATATAGAAAAGAAAAACTGACACAACTCTATAAGAGTTCCACCCGTTATGGGGTTAATGAGAAATAAATTGCTTGGGACATAAGCAGACACTAACTGAAATAAAAACTAACTTTAACTTCCGTTTAAACATTTTCCTCCTCATCCTTAATGAAGAAATGAGGTTCCTCCGCATCCTGCCACGCCATGGTAATTTGTCAGGCTTCACCCACTTATCGTCTACTATAGCTAACCTGTCAAGCGCCACTTGGTCGAATGGGGTGTAAAATAACGATGAGGTTGTATCCTCCACCCTTGCCAAGTCATTGCACGGAACGATCGAATAATACAATTGGTGGGTCTCACAATGTCGACCCCAACCCAATCTGTGAAACGGGCACAAAAAATAGAGAAGAAATATAACATTATATGGCAAATTAAAATAGGCATAAGAAGGTACTCATGCCTCATGCTATGGGCTCGGGCAAAACTAGACATTAGGGTCTGGGGAATATCATAGAGTGTACGTCCCCCAGCTAAAGCAAGAAAAATATCACAAGTTTCATCATTCACAGAAGAATAACGTCATTCCCCTCTAATGTTTAGCATGATCCAAAACATAACAGTGCCCACGTTCATAGACAGGCTACCAAGGGTGACGTTATAATCCCCTTGGTCCTCTATCCTAAAGATTCCCGCCCCGTAATGCTCATGGAAATCATCATAGTTATACATATACATATTATCTACCAAATAGGCCTATGAGTCTTGTATTTTGGCCGGCATACCAAGTCCAAGCACAAAGGCTATCAAGAACCTGGAAATTTCCATTGGTTCATCCCCGATGGTGATGGAGAACACTTGTTCTCCATCTGGTCTATCAAAGAACTTACAATTATCATAAAAATAAGATGTAAGTGTGGAAGAATAAAGTTCATAATGACTTACCAATAGTGGCTCCCATCCTGCTAGAATAATCACTTTCGCGAAACCACGCACCATAGGTGTCACTTTGGAACAAGTCTTCAAAAGACTGTTCCGGTATGATACGAGGGAATGTCATCCCAATAAACTCGCTGGCATAGCTGCAGAGGATCCTGGAACAACCCACAAAAAATTGGATTTTTAAATTGCTACCGGGTGCCTTCAACCTATGCCAGGATGGGCGATGCGCTCTGGTGAATTTCGAGTTCCAGGCACTTGGACGTAGGGAGCACTCACTTTTTGTCTGGGATGGGCGCGGGTCGCGCTCAAGATGAAAACTGGAATTCCAGTGTTTTGGGCGCAGGTTGCGCTTAACTCTGGGCTTGGTAGGGCGGTGGCGCTCCACTAGGGCGCAGGCGCGCTCCGAGCTGTTGAAATGCAAAAAATGGAGAAGAAAAATGAGAAACGTGTGAGTGAAAGGTGAGAGATGAATGTGAGAGATGTGAGTTTTGTGTGGAGAATGAATGAAGTTTATATAGGTTTGAGTTTCCAAAATGAATCGGGAAGTTTCCAAAAAGTTTTAAGGCAATTGCCAAAAACAAAAATTTCTAAAATCGGATACGGAAACAACCCATATTCTTGATTCTAATACAAACATAATATCTTTTAGACTGAATTTAGAATAGTAACTTCTAACTCTTATAGATTTCATCCTACCACCACATCTAATCATAGGCATGCCAATATCGGCAATATTCTCAACAATCACTCCAAAACAACTTTGAAAAATAAAGATCATATAAAAATCATGTTGGAATAAATAATACCACCCTCAAATAATTCGGGAAGGTAGGATTAACAATAAAACAACGCACAATTTGAAAAGAACCATATTATATTAAAATTGAAATTCAAACAACATTTAACTACCAAATTCAAATTTAACTACTGAATTTAACAACTTAACATCCAATCTATTAAAAAAAATAAAAACAACATCAAAACAACAAACAACAAGAAATCTAGCTACGAGATGAGGAAGGAATAAGAATAGGAAGTTGAGTGATCAAGAATGGAAAAACCAAACACCCCACCCCCAAACAAATTTTATAGAACAGAGTTTAGAAAATTTGTTTTAAACGTGGGTCTTTTAAAGTTAGATTCTCCTAGACTTAATATGGGGTCGTTTTAAGTCAGATTCCCCTAGACTGTGCACACCCCTAAACAAGCAAGAAACTGGGGTGGCACAAAATAGATGATGCATGGTCAACTATAAACTAATAGTTGAAAAAATTGGGGGTCTAGCCATAAAAACATGATACTAAATACACCTCCAAACAGAATGAAGTTGTATAATTGGAAGCAATCATGTAGAAGAATGAAAGAAAATTTATGCAACCCATCAAAAAACATATGCAAACCATCATGTTGTTGCTGTTTTAAAGAGTTAGAATGACCCAAAAGATGAATTAGTGATATTTTAGGTGAGAAAGGAATGAAGTATGAATTTTGATATCTTTCATGAGGCTTAGATGAGGAAAGACAAACTAGGTTTCTCACTATACTCGGTCAAAGCTTGGCTCTCAACTACAGGAATGGTGTACTCATGGGATTGTGTACTAGGCAAACACTCTTCATCATGAGGGTTGAAAAAATTATAGAGGGTCTCTGAGGCAATAGGCTCAAGTGCAAATTCGAGGTTCTTCTGAAATGGTGGGTGAATGGATGTCTTAGTTGTGGTAGATGGTTGGATTGTAGGAGGTGGTAACTCAGGTGGATGGTGGTCAGTTGATGGTTTATCAGTTAGTGGATCCTCACATGTTCTTAAGAAATCATAGAATTCTTCATCTAGCTTAGCTGAACCTATAAAGTTGTGGTTCGTGGCTTTATCTATAAGAATTTCATCTATATTTTCCATTGTTATTTCCTTAGCTGCCAAACTAAATTTAGATTCATATTGCTCTAAAGATGTTATTTCCTTTAATTCCTACACATTACCTTGTTCATGCCTTCGATTATAATTGTTGATTTCTATTTCCTCACTTTCGTCCTCTAAAACAATATAAGTTTCTCCAATGACATCATGGTCATCCGAAACAAGTCCTACAGAGTCGTCTTCAAGAATTTCCTCATCTAGATTGTGTGTGGAGTTAATATAATGGTTAATGGGAGGGTCATGGGAAGGTAATGGTTCATCTTGTGTGTCGATCTCTGGCAAGGTTGAAAGTTCTATGTTAGGTGAGGGGATCATGGAAATCATTTTGGCTAGATTAAAGAAGCATAGTTTGGGTTTCTGCATTTTGTTCCCTAAACGTTTTTCCATTGTTGGCTATTTGTTGGGAAATTTGGTCTGGGAAGGGTGGCGAGCTAAATGGGTGGGTGATTTTTGGCATGGTGGAAAGGTCTGGCGTAGGTGAGGTTAGCATCAATCTTGTCCGTTCTAGGTTCTGATGTATTATTTTGTTTTGGGCCATAATTTTATTAAATGTTGTTAGCGGAGGGGAAGCTTGGTGGTGTGGTTCTAGTTGGTACGGTGTTTGATAGTCATAGTTATTGGTGTTTGAGTAACTCTGGTTGATTTCGTACTATGCTAGGTTAGGTTGACTCCATGTATAGTTTGGATAACTAGAAAACTCTTGATTGTATGGATTACTATGAATGTTTGAAAATTTCGGTTCATAATTATTATTATATATTATAGTAGGTCCAAACTCTTGGTATGATGTGCAATGAGAAACCCAATGGTAAGGACTACCGCAGCATGAATATGGTGAAGGGTTTACATAATAATCACATGATTGTTCGTATACATATTGATATGCCATATTGGTTTTAAAAATATATTCTAAGACAATTAATATGCAAACGAAACTCTAACTATAAATTTCTAGATAGATAGGCATGTGCGTTGACATTTACGAAAAAGAAGCCTGATTATACTAGAATTAAACTCCTCTGACAGAAGAGGCGAGGAGTGGAAAAAGGAGTACCTAAATGCCTCCTTGCTTCACTTATGAATAGCGTCTTGTTTACGTGTGCTCAGTGTGTATAACAAGTTAGAACACTGAAAACTATAAAGAAATAGAGATTTGAAACAAACTTGTGGAAATTGGGCTGTTTCAGCAGAGGGAGCAGGTAGCGTTCAGAATAGGCCTAAGTAGGGCGCAGGTAGCGCTCAGGTTCGAGTTGGAGTTCCAGGCTCTTGGGGTTGCTACTATGGGTGGTCCAACTTAGCCTTGGTAGGGCGCAGAAGGCTTTCGGGGAAAACCTCGAGGTCCAGCGCCGTCATAGGGTTGCTTTTTTCCACATGATCATGGGGCGCCAGATGTTTGTTTTATGTTTTTGGCAGCGTCGTCGGCTTGTTTTTTCCAAAAAGTGGAGTTCAGTGCTTGAAGCGGGTCGGCGAAAGCCAATTTAACCTACCTGTACCTGTGAAGAAAAGTCAGTCGCTCGTGTAATTTTTCGAGGAAAATTTTCAGTGCTGAAACGGACAACCACAGTGAGAATCAAACAAAGGTGGGTGGGTTATGGGACTTTGGAAAACCAACAATTCTAAAGAAAACAATGCTAAAGGCAACTAAGATAGTAGCGATGCCATTTGATAATAGAAAAATGAATAGTTTTACTAAGGCTTAAATACAGAAATATGCAACGTACTGAAGTCCTATTAACACTTGTATCAACATAGAATTTTTTTTCACAAACGTATCAATGTACTATGCCCGATTTAATAAAAATAGCAATCCGTTAAGTTCCGTCAGTTAAGTGATGATGTGTCATTATTTTTTCAATTTCGTTTTATTTGTATTTTCCACTTGGCATGCCACATCAGCATTTTTTACCAACTCAGCATTTCCACCTCAGCATTGGCAACTCAGCACTGCCAACTCAACATTTTCGTTTTTTTAAGTGATTGAAAAATAAATTAATTTTTTTTTTGAATTAATGAATATATATAAAAAAATAAATTAATAATTATATAATAATAATAAAATAATTATATAAAAAATAAAGAAATATATAAATAATATATTATTTTATTTATTATATATATTTGAAAATTATAAAAAAACTATAAATAATAAAAAAAAATATTATAATATAAAATATATATTATTTTATATATTATTTTATATATTATATATATTTGAAAATTACAAAAAAACAATAAATTATAAAAAATATTATAATATAAAAAAAAAAAAAAATATATAAATAATATTTATTATTATATATATATATATATATATATATATATATATATATATATATTAATCTTTTTTTTATTTATAGTTTTTCTTATAAATTTCAAATATATATAATAAATAAAATAATATATTATTTATATATTTCTTTACTTATATATATATTTTATTTTTTATTTTTAATATTATAATCTTTTTTTATAATTTATAGTTTTTTTTATAATTTTCAAATATATATAATAAATAAAATAATATATTTTTTTATATATTTTTTTTATTATAAAATAATATATATTTTATATTATAATATATTTGTTTATTATTTATAGTATTTTTAATAATTTTCAAATATATATAATAAATAAAATAAAATATTATTTATATATTTCTTTATTTTTATATAATTATTATTTTATTCTTTTTTATATATTTATTAATTCAAACAAAATTTATTAATTTATTTTTCAGTCACTAAAAAAAAACGAAAATGTTGAGTTGGCAGTGCTGAGGGAAATGATGAGTTGGTAAAAAATGCTGAGGTGGCATGTCAAGTGGAAAATACAAATAAAACGAAATTGAAAAAATAATGACATATCATCACTTAACTGACGGAACCTAACGGATTGCTATTTTTGTTAAATCGTGCATAGTACATTGATACGTTTGTGAAAAAAAATTCTATATTGATACAAATGTTAATAGGACCTAAGTACGTTGCATATTTATGTATTTAAGCCTTTTACTAATGAATAAAGCGATGAAACTCTAAACGAAAGTAAAACTAAAAACTGAACTTATACTAGACTTATCAAAGATTTCCACTCTCGATACTATTGAAGTAGAGTTGGAATAGAAGATTCGTTCCACTCCTAGTTCTTTAACACTCAAGTTTCTTACGACTATCAATCCTACCAAAGTCAATGAGAGAATTACGAATTATACTACGAAATGCTACGGAATACTAAGGTTTGAATCTAGAATAAGAATTAGGGGGGAATTGAATCCACCTTGAATCCAACTTAAGAACTAGCATAAATTGTTGTAATCTAATTCTTACGTTCTTACGGTAAGAATTGGTCGTTCTAATCCCTAATTATACATGACATCTCTACCAATTCATAACTAGCATGTGAGGAAGTCCACCCATTCTCATGGCGAATCAACTCCCTTCTAGAGTGGAATAGACTCTTACAACGATTCTACACTACATAATCAAGTTTTCATCAAGGCTTCATCAAACCCCTCTAATGGAGGTTTAGCCTTGATTCATTAAACTATTATTTCCAATTGAATTAAATCTAGACATCATATAAAGATTCTAACTTTACTAAATTCAACTAAACAATAATTGAAATCTAAATTAACAACTAAGAATTCATTGAATAACAAGAATTGAAATTAGATCTAAACAATTTTAAATAACAAAATCGAATTTAACAGGAACTACTATTTTATTTATCTAATCAATAATAAACAATAATTCAAATACTTAATCTAAAACAAGGAATGAAACTAATTAATGGAATGGAAACTAATTAAGTAACTAATTCAAAACTCAAAAACTAGATCTAGAAGCTATTCTTTAATGGCTACCCTAATGGCTACCTTCTAACCTAAGCTAATTGATCTTAAGAGCTAAGTCTTGTGTGTGGAAATGGAGGAGACCAGATCCACATTTTCGTGCATGGGCTGAGGGTCCATGTTTTGGGCCGAAAAATCGAGCCCAAAGCCCAATTTCTTCAGTCCACAGGCCCCTTTTCAGCTGACTTTGACTTTAATAGGCTTTTCATCCACTTTTGCTCCTCTGATTGGGTCAAGGTTTGGACCATTGGAAAGCTTTTTCCGAGCCGGTTGTTTTCACATAAGGTACGCCCAATTCCGAGGCCTGAGTCCAAAGATACGATCTTCGGAAGTTCTGCTGACTTCTGTGTGCTGTTTCTGCCCGTCTTGGCCTTTAATCCCAAAACTTCTTAGCAACCAACCATTTTCTCCTTTATATCGCCAAAGTGGCACATTTCTGTACATAATTGACTTCAATGCCTGAAATACATAAAAACACGTAATTAGCATTAACTCTTATTTATTACTCGCATAATTGGTCTAAAAGTATTATTGTTAAGGGGTTAAAACTACAATTTTGGGCTCTTATCAGTCACTCCCAAACAGGTATGTATTTTTTAGTGGTAATGCTGCCATTTGTTGGCATTGCACTAAACAAACTTTAGTGACAACTTTCTCTAACCACTCTGAAATTTTAGCTCTTCATGGAGCTAGTCGTGAATGTGTATGGCTAAGGTTATTAATTGGGCATATTCGTAGTTCTTGTCAATTACCTTCTGATAACTATAAAATGAATAGTTTACCTACGAAATGAACTACGAATCCAAAACGTAAGTAAACTAAACTTGGTACTTTTACGTGGTTGATTATCAAAGCTTCTACTCTCAATGCGAATTGCACTAAATGGAGTACGAAGTTCGTTCCACTCCTAGTTCCCTAGCATGGATTGTTTTCTTAGTCTAACTAGTAAGCTCTTAAGTCAATGAGAGCTTTACGAAGGGTGTTATCCTACGATGAAACTAAAATGAGTCTACGTTGAATTTAACTACGAATACTATGGAAATACTATTGTTGACTCTAGATAAAGAGATTAGAGGGGAATTGAATCCACCTCGAATCCAACTTAACAACCTAGCGTAGAATGTTGTATCTCAATTCTCACGTTCTTACGGCGAGAATTTGGAGTTCTAATCCCTAGTGTTCATGGCATTACTCAGGATACTAACTAGCATGTGAGGTCGTCCATCCATTCTCATGGCTAAACCGCGACCTTCTAGAGTGGAATAGATGCTACAACGTTTCTATACTAAACAACTAAGTTTTCATCAAGGCTTCATCACCCCCTCTAATGGAGGTTTAGCCTTGAATCATCAATCTAACATTTTCCATTGAATCTAAACTAAACATAATGTAAAATTTTAGATTTACTTAATTTGAACAATAATGAATCTAACTTAATGACTGGAATGAAATAAGAACAAGAATCTAAATTAGATCTAGAATGGAAATGACAAAACCGAAATTGAATAATAACTATTTTTATTTATCTAATCAATCAAGAACAATGATTCAAGAATTTAATCTAAAACAAGAATTTAAATGGAACTAAAACTTAATTTAATTAATAAAACTAGATCTATAATTCTATATCTTAATTTAGGTCTAACTAGCTACCATTAACAATGAACTAAGCTTTTGTTCTTATACATTCAGATCCAAAAATCGTGCATGGGCTTGGAGCCATGTTTTGGGCCAGAGAATCAGGCCCAAAACCCAATTCTTTCAGTCCAAAAAGGCCTCTTCAGCTGCAGTTGACTTCCACAGACTTTTCGTCCACTTCTGCTCCTCTGATTGGGTCAAGGCTTGGACCATTGCAAAGCTCTTTCCGAGCCGGTCGTTTTGACATAAGGTAGGCCCAATTCGAGGTCTGAGTCCAAAGATATGGCATTCGGAAGTTCTGGCTTTTGACTTTTGCTCCTTTATCTCGCTAAAGTGGCACATTTTACGCATAATGGACTTTGAAGCACGAAATGGATAAAACACGCATGTCGGTATTAACTCTTACTTATTATTCACATAATTGGTCTAACAAAGTATGATTATTAAGGGGTTAAAACTACAGTTTTGGGCTCTTATCAAACCACCCCAAACAAACATTTTGCTTGTCCTCGAGCAAAGATGAGAAATTAGAATAAGTGACCAAAAATGGAGTTCTAACTACTCTCGTTTTATTTGAGTGCGATTGCATTGACCATATGCAACAAGGCCTTAAACCACTAGGAATTCCTAGTGGACGAGTTATAGCCTCGTGAGAGTTTTCCGATGAAGGTACTCACAAACTTCATCTATATCTTCTGGCGACTAAGAAATAAAACTATTGTTTCCTCATTCATGCTCCAAATTTATCTATCGCGTCTCACTAGCTATGAACAAGAATAACCAAGTCAAAAACCTAAACTAATATATGCATAATAGTCAATCATCTATAATAAACATATATATAATGAGTAGTACTATCAAATGTTTAGCGAGGTTTGTTTTCGAACTTCGGAATAAGCGTCCTTAAGTAGGTTCTCACAATAATAGTCAAGAAACAACACTCGATTTTTCCACTCAAGTTTAAGCTACTCCGATTAACAAGTGGGCACACTTTACCTTACAATCTCAATGACAACAAAGGAAGCGGGGTCGATCAAACACATCGCCACTTACTATCACACTAACTTTATTCCTAATTGGGCTAGAGGTCTTTATTAGGTGTTCTTGGGATTAGGAGATGGTTTAAGAAGGAAGGAAATGGATATTCAAAAAGGACAAGTCCGAGATAATAGAGTCTTCATATTATGTAACTTAGAGAAAACCTTGTTATTTTCTTTTGCTTCTATACTTTGTTTCCATCCTTAGCCATATTTTTTTTTTTTTTCTTTTCTTTGGCTTTTGACTCCCTTTTTTATTCTATTTTTGGGTTTTTTTTATTTATTTATTTTTTTTTTTTTTTTTTTTTTTTTTTTTTTCTTTGGATGGAAACTTCTTTTTTTTTAAAGAAGCAACTACTAATCTTTGTTTACCACGAGGTTTTTCTCTTTTTCTTTCTTCACTCATTCTATTCTCGGACTTATTCTAAATTGGGTAGGTTGATTTATTTCTTTTTTTTTTTTTTTTGTTTTGTACGGGGTAAAGGAATTGTGGTGTATGGAAGGCTAAAAAAGAAAAGGCTCAGAGTGGCGACTAGCGGAAAATAATTCATAGGTTTGAATTTTTGGCTATATCGATCCAAAGAAATGGCCTAAATTCTCACTTAGGATATGGTTTAGTGATCAAGCAAGTGGGCGTGTGATTTCTCTATCCGGTTTTACTTCTCCCTTGTGTCATTTCTCAAAAGTTTGGCTCATATAAGGCTTTAGGCTATATTCTCACGAGGATTGTAGAATAAGTACTCTAGCCTAGATTTGAAACTTACTGCTAACAATCATAGATACTCATGTAATATATTTATAGATAGATGCAAAGATTATTACCTCACATTATTAACCTAAGTTTCTAACAATTATTACGATGCAAATTGACTATGTGAGACTTCTAGATTGTTAAAAGCATGGAGAAAGAACAATACCAATATTCCTAAGTGTATAGCATAACTTATTTATTTATATTTTTTTAATTTTATGAAATTTTTAACTAGAAAACAAATGCATATTATACATATCTATATCCTAACAGATGTCTTAATTACACGTGTTTCTATGCCCCCCCCAAACAAAAAGCATGCTTTGTCCTCAAAGCATTTAAATAAAGAGGGTAGGAAAATACCATGGAAACGCGCGAAATTGTGGAACATCTGCAAAAGAAGGTTAGAACATACTAATATAGAAAATACAAAAACTGACGCAACTCTATAAGAGTTCCACCCATTATGGGGTTAATGAGAATGAAATTGCTTGGGACATAGCGGACACTAACAGAAACTAAAACTTACCTCCACTCCCGGACATGCATATTATCTACCCAATAGCATCATGGGTCTTGTATTTCAGCGGGCATGGCAAGTCCAAGAACAATTGCTAGCAAGACCCATAAGCGGTTCTAGCCTACGTGTGTGATCACCTCGCTGAAACCAAGCACCATAAGTAGTGCTTTGGAACAAATCTTTGAAAGACTGTTACGGTATTATTATAGGAGATGTCATCTCAAAATTACGCTCTGGAATAGCTATGAATGATCACGGAAACTACCCGTAGAAAACTGGAATTTTTCGTCCACGGAAGTCGAGGTGGCGCTTCATTATAGTGGCGCGAGCTCGGCTGAAATTTTAAATTCCAGTGTTTTAGCTGGTCAGCTTCAACTTTGTGGCGCTCTGGAATCCGATAGATGAGATATGGTGGCGCTTCGGCTTGAAGCATGGCCTTCGAGCAAAATTCAGAACAAAAAATATCTGAGGCCTTGAGTGCGCTCTGTAGAAGCATGAGAAGTGCTTCGGAGTTCTTGAAAATTGAAAAATGAGGCGAAGCGTGGGAGTGAAAGGTGAGTGATGGAAGTTAGGTGTAGTGTGGGTTGTGAGTGTAGAATGAATGAAGTTTATATAAAATCATCTTTGGAATAGATAACACCACCCCCAAACAGTTTGGGAAGGTGGGATCAACATTAACTAATCGCGACAATGAAAATAACGACATTATATTCATATTGTCATTCAAACAACATTTCACTACAAAAGTCAAAATTAACTACGGAATTTAACAGCGTAACATCCTATCTATTAAAAATAATAAAAGACAACATCAAAACAACAAACAAGTAGAAATCTAGCTACTCTTCAAGGGGGCGAGGTGGGGGTAAGAATAGGAATTTGATTGATCAAGAATGGAAAAACCAAACACCCCCCCCAAACAAATTTTTGAAAACAGGTTTGTAAAATTTGTTTTAAAACGTCGGGTCTTTTAAAGTCGATTCGAGGCGTGCTAGATTACTATTTTTATATATCTTTAAACTTTTTACTTTTTATGAATTAGGTTTAATATAAAAGGAAAACAATAAGCGAAAGACATAATTCACACCATAGAGAAACATGACTCAAAAACCGAGAAAACATGCAAGAGTGGAAAAGCGTGAATTATGTGAAGCGTGGACTTAGGATCCGGTACTTACACCACACACTCCATAGGGAGGGCCGGTTACTGAATGGTGCACTCACCAATATATGGAAATGAAAGGAAATGCACCAAACACAAAAATTGAGTCGTTTATAGTCGGATACTTTCGAGACTTTATCTAAATATATGTATGAATATGCAGTTTATCATATATCAACAACCCGAAATAGTTGTGGATCGTTCCATAAATAAATATCACGAGAAAACATATCCAAACACAATCAAGCACCAAGATTTCCCTACGACTTGACCCTAGTGGAATGAAAGCGAAGTCGAATAGACCTATAACATAACCGAGCATGCACCTTATGTTTCATCTTTGAGCGAGAGGGTGTCCTAGTGAATAAGTGTGGAAAAGTGAATGGTTGTGGAAGATATGGTGGATTGGGATAAGTTTTAGAGGGAGAGCATGGAAAAAATGAGGATGTGGGTTTAGCACAAAACTCATTCATGGTGTAGTTAGGGAATGTCTCAAGTCGAAAATGAAGGTGTCAAGTGGTTTATCCTTGGGAAGTATTTGTTTACTAGGTGGATTTAAAAATCATGAAGCTACTGGGAGAAACTAAAAGGATCGAGTGCAAACTTCGAGGTTCCTTTGAAAAGGTGGAGGTGGGGAATATTGGTGAGGAAGGTGAATGATTCTCAGCTAGAGCTCTCAAGTCCATATCATCGAAATCTTGATATGTGCAAGACATTCCTCAATAGTTGGGTCAAAAGGATCCTTTGGGATAGAGATGGAAAAATTCATCTTCCGTCATAGTATCAAAGGATGTATGGTTGTTGGCAAGGGGGACTCGCGAAGTGGTAAAAAGCGGTGCAAAAGAGTTGCAGAGGAATTCTTCTTCTATTTCGCCTACTACCGAGGAGTCATTGTTAAAGTCGAATTTCGAAGGAAAGGAATTTGTTAATCTGTTTCTCACGGAAACATGTTTTGAAGTAATCTTGAGCTAAGCTCTCGATCATGCTAACCTCTCCATTTGTAGATGAATCGGGATCTTGTGTCCTAGTTTTGAAAACATTTACCTCAACGAAAAGATAGCCAAAGGACAAGGACATCGAACCATCGCGGCGGTTTATAAGCGTTGGCAGTAGCCAAGAAGGGGCGCCCTAAAATGATAGGTACAGAAGTCGTTAGTGACTTACGTGTCTAGGACAACGAAGTCGGTGGGTAGTAAAATTTTGGACTTTAACTATGCGTTTTCAACCACACCCCTTAGGATACTTAATAGACCGTCGACTAATTGCAATGTCATTTTAGTAGGTTGCATCTCCTCTAGACCTATTTGTTTATACAAATAAAGCGGGGAGTAAGTTAACACTAGCCCAGTCTAATAAGCTTTGATCGTCGTGTGAGAATCTCTAAGGTGCATTTATCTGATAGGGCGACGGGGGTCCTTGTACTTAACAATTCCATTATTTTAGGATAAGCGTTGGGAATTGTTACGTTAAAAAGCGTCTTTTGGTATATTGGTCTTCGCCTAGTAGTACACAACTCCTTAAGAAACTTAGCATGGTGTGGTAGCTTTTTAATAGCCGAGAAAGGGAAGGTTTATAGTTAGATTTTTGAAAGCGTTCCTAATCTCCTCATAATTTGTATCCCTAGTTAACATGGCTATTTTTTGGGGAAAGCGGTGTTTTCTCTCTATAATTAGCATATGGATCAACAGGATGTTTAACCTTGGCTTTTGTTTCTTAGGTTGTGGTTTAAGCTGGTACCTCTACGGTGGTAGGCTCTTGGTTTCTATTTGGGTATCTAGTTCGATATCCGTTGTAGGGAATCTTGGTGGGGTAACTATAGGCATAGTTACTTTGTTATCAACGACTCTTCGGAGCGGAGAGTGGTGATGGCATTTAGCTCACCTACGTTTGTAGTTTCATTACTAGTATTACCGTTTACCCAAAAAATTTGTGTTTCTTTGTTCTAGGGTTGGGTATCGGCTTGGCACGGAAACCGCCTTTTGGTTGGGCTTTCTCTTGGGCTAACTGTTGGTTTAAATTATTAACAGATTGTAGAATGTGTTGGTTAGATTGAGCCATGGTTTGGAAAAGTTGTTGGCTCACTTGTATGAAGGTGTCAAGGCGATCCGGTTGTGTGGGTGTAATAGTCACGGGTGGTGTATTTGGAACTATGTCGCGTTGATTATTTATAGGCGGATTGTGATAGTTATTATTTCAGGAGCGATACCTCTATTAGCATTATAATTATTATAATTATATTGACCTTGTGCTTGACCTTGTCGAGGTTGTGCTTGGTTGTTATAATTATTATAATTACCGACCCAATCCTTATCTGGTGTAGCTTGGTTTATAGCGTGTGTGGTGGCCTAACATATTGATTATTGTACCCGGAGGTGTGACTTGTTGGTTATTTCTCCAACCGAAGTTGGGATTTTGTCTCAAAGGCGTTAGGTTCACTATTAATTGAACAAGAATGTTCATAGGCTATAGAGACGATTAAGTCGGGATGCTTTCGGGACTCAAAGAAACTACATGGATTTGAATTTACATTCATGGCGGGGATAGGCTTTTGTTGTACCGAAATGGCCTCAACCTTTTTAGTTAGAGATTCGATTAAATTTTTAAGTTCTAGATCGGGTTTTATCTCAAACATACCGCGGCCTTAAGCTGTTGAAGAAGAACTAACGTGAGCGGGGATATCATGACTACCCCAATTGTTATTACGTTTAGTTTGATCTTCTAAAATTTGTAAGCCCTCCGAGGCTCCTTTACTTAGGAAACTACCCCATTCATTATGTCAAGGACTTCTTTATGGTGATGTTGAAGTCCTTTGAAAAAGGCACGAACTAAGCGTGTCTTTTGATAGGTGATGGTGTGTGGACATTCTATAAGGAGATCGGTGAAGCGATTCCAAGCCTCACGAAAATGATTCATGAGGATTTTGCCGAAAAAAGTGAATCTTGGAAAGCATTTCATCCGTCTTTAGGGGTGGGTAAAAATGTTCCATAAACAATTTGAACAAGTTTGGCCCGAGAGTCCATTGAAATTAGCGCTTTAGGGAGTTAACCAAGATGACGCCTTATCGGCTAAGGTGAAGGGAAATACCCTTAGTTTAATCTTTCCGTACCAGCGGTAGGATGATGGAATGTTGTAAGGACTTGTTCAATCCCACGCATGTGTTGGTAAAAGTTTTTCATGGTCTAGACCATGGAAAAGCGAATAACAATTAAATATGTTTGGGGAATTAAAAAATCCCGTTAGATTACCGCTAGAGCGATGCAAGATTTAGGGCTATCGCTCAAAGCTTTATAAAAGTCGAGGAGAGGAGTCTCTCTTGCTTCAGCCATAATATCAGGTGTAGTGTGTGAAATTCTAGATAGGCGTGTTGTATTTATTTCTACGAAAAACAAGCCTGATTATACTAGAATTAAAACTCCTCTGACAGAAGATGCGAGGAGTGGAAGAAAGGAATACCGATAGCGTCTTTTTGCTTCGCTTTATGAATAGCGTCTTGTTTACGCGTGTTCAGTGTAAATAAGAGATTAGAACACTGAAAAACTTGACAACTCGAAGTTCGAATCAAACACGGGGAAATCCGAAATTTCAGCTAAGCGCTGGCGCTATCTTATCTTGTGCTGGGCTTCGATTAAATTCGAGTTCGATAACTTAGCGGTGGTCGCTCTCGCTTGGTGCTCTGTAGTAGAAGAAATTACAGTAACTTAGCTGGTCGCTCTCTTTGAAGCTGGGCCTTCGGTGTATTGATGAAATTCCGATTAACATAGCGAATTGGCGCTCTCCTAAGCGCTGGCTCAGGTGTATTTTTTCCGAATTTTTCGGCTGAAGCGAATAACCACGGTATGAATCAAACAAGGGTGGGTGGGTTTAATGGGACGTAAAAATGACTACTTCTACAAAGAAAACAATGCTAAAGTGCAACTAAGATGGCAGCGGCGCCATTTGATAACTATAAAATGAATAGCTTACCTACGAAATGAACTATGAATCCAAACGTAAGTAAACTAAACTTATTCTTTTACGTTGTTGATTATCAAAGCTTCTACTCTCAATGCGAATTGCACTAAATGGAGTACGAAGTTCGTTCCACTCCTAGTTCCCTAGCATGGATTGTTTTCTTAGTCTAACTAGTCGCTCTTAAGTCAATGAGAGCTTTACGAAGGGTGTTATCCTACGATGAAACTAAAATGAGTCTACGTTGAATTTAACTACGAATACTATGGAAATACTATTGTTGACTCTAGATAAAGAGATTAGAGGGGAATTGAATCCACCTCGAATCCAACTTAACAACCTAGCGTAGAATGTTGTATCTCAATTCTCACGTTCTTACGGCGAGAATTTGGAGTTCTAATCCCTAGTGTTCATGGCATTACTACCGGATACTAACTAGCATGTGAGGTCGTCCACCCATTCTCATGGCGAAACACGACCTTCTAGAGTGGAATAGATGCTACAACGTTTCTATACTAAACAACTAAGTTTTCATCAAGGCTTCATCACCCCCTCTAATGGAGGTTTAGCCTTGAATCATCAATCTAACATTTTCCATTGAATCTAAACTAAACATAATGTAAGAATTTTAGATTTACTTAATTTGAACAATAATGAATCTAACTTAATGACTGGAATGAAATAAGAACAAGAATCTAAATTAGATCTAGAATGGAAATGACAAAACCGAAATTGAATAATAACTATTTTTATTTATCTAATCAATTAAGAACAATGATTCAAGAATTTAATCTAAAACAAGAATTTAAATGGAACTAAAACTTAATTTAATTAATAAAACTAGATCTATAATTCTATATCTTAATTTAGGTCTAACTAGCTACCATTAACAATGAACTAAGCTTTTGTTCTTATACATTCAGATCCAAAAATCGTGCATGGGCTTGGAGCCATGTTTTGGGCCAGAGAATCAGGCCCAAAACCCAATTCTTTTCAAATTCAAAAAGGCCTCTTCAGCTGCAGTTGACTTCCACAGACTTTTCGTCCACTTCTGCTCCTCTGATTGGGTCAAGGCTTGGACCATTGCAAAGCTCTTTCCGAGCCGGTCGTTTTGACATAAGGTAGGCCCAATTCCGAGGTCTGAGTCCAAAGATATGGCATTCGGAAGTTCTCACGACTTTTGCTCCTTTATCTCGCTAAAGTGGCACATTTCGCACATAATGGACTTTGAAGCCCTGAAATGCATAAAAACACGTAATCAGTATTAACTCTTACTTATTATTCACATAATTGGTCTAACAGTATGATTATTAAGGGGTTAAAACTACAGTTTTGGGCTCTTATCACCTTCTATAACAGGTGTTCCCAGTATTATTTATGAGGATAATGCAGCTTGTATAGCCCAGATTCAATAAGGATTTATAAAAGGAGACAGGACAAAAGACATTGCGCCAACATTCTTTTACATTCATCAACTTCAGAAGAAGAAGCAGATTAAGGTCAAGCAAGTTCGTTCCAGTGACAATCTTGCTGATCTCTTCACTAAATCACTACCGAAGCATACATTTCAAAAGCTTGTATATGGGATCGGCATGCGCAGAGTTCACCACCAAGCCATATAAAAACTTGTCTTTATCAGGGGGAGTAATAAAACAGGGGGAGCATCCTGAAGAATGTGTCACAGGACATATGCAATGTACTATTTTCCCTTATCTAGGTTTTATCCCACTGGGTTTTCCTAGTTAAGGTTTTAATGAGGCAGTATTAAGCAAGTCACAATGATTCTGAGTAATGTTGTACTCTTTTTCCTTCACTTTGGTTTTTTCCCACTGAATTTTTCTTAGCAAGGCTTTAATGATGCAACTGTCATGGGATAGTTAAAGAGCATCCAGAATAATGCTACAAAAAGATGCATCCACCATAATTTCCACAAGAATGGTGGACATCCAAGGGGGAGTGTTATGAAATCCGTGGGATTATATGGATGCCCACCATTGATCTGTGTTTATCCTGATAGTCCTCTATCTTGTGTTTATCCTGATAACCCTCTATCTAGTATTTATCCTGATAATCCTTTATCTTGGAAAGGAGGTTACCTAGTTGTATATAAAGGTAATCTCCTCCTATTTAGACTTACCTTAATGAATAAGAATTATCTCTATTTCATTCTCTCAATGATTCAATACATGTTAAGTTAGTGTGGTGTTCTCTCCAAATCAATTTATATCTAACAGAATTAATGATTTCTTGCCGAATTAACGGACTATTCTGTATCATTGATAAATACGACATTTTTAAATGTTTTCCAAATTAAACGAATAATTCACCGAATTGCTAACTATGCTTACTGGGACCTCCTTACATCTAGAGCAACAAATCGGGTCAGAGCCGGGATTCAAATTTGAATTTTGGAATCGGGGTTTTTTATTAACCCGATTGATTTCGGTTTTGGGATAAGTAGCATAAAATAAGTGATTGTTTCCCTGTTTTATGGGTTATGTAATTTAGGATGTTTCATGGTTATTTATTTTGGAATTTGAATTGAACTCTTTTTTTGCTTTGTTCATTGTATAGTCAAATTGAATTTGAGTACTATTCTTATTGTAGTATTTCTTTTTTGGCTCTTGTAATTTTGTTAAAGCTTTCATATAACCATCTTAGAATGAATGGTGCAAACAATGCAAATTAGCCCTTGAAGCCACTATAAGAAATGCTAAAATCTAACTCCACTGGAGCACGCTTTGATCAATGGTAAGTCATTGACATATTATTTTCATTTGACAATGTTTGGTTTATCTATGTATAGTAATTTTGATTTATTGGTATAACTAATTAGTTTTAGATTAGTGACGGATTTCAATGGAGAAAGTATAGCGAAAAAAATCCATGCATCGAGCTAATTATCCAAGTACCATGACGACTCACCAACAACATTAGCTTCCTTATATATAAATTCTGAAAGTGGACTGAATGAGTTGAAGAAAATCTTGAACACATCAATCTAAAGTTTCTTCTGCTCATAGATTCACCTGTGTTTTGATAAATAACCTATGAAAACAATTACAATGATCCAACTCACTTCGTCTACCAGACATGGCAGTGACTTCAATATTTATTTTTTTTATTCTTTTTTAATTTAATTTAATTTAATTATTTTTTTTTTTCCAGATATATACAACTTCAATTGAAATTTTAAAGCTTAATTTTCTTGATCCTTTGTTGCGAATTTGAATTAGATATTATTTTATAATATTGTGTGTTGCAAGTTTTTGTATGGATCAAAATTCTTACAATGTTAGAAAACAATTGAAACTTTGTCAAGTATTTATTGCTCATTTCTTTAGAAAATTTCAGCTTTAGGATTGTTTATAGAATATTCATGGGTATGTAAGTATATAGAGGTAGTAGGTAGCACGCGCCCAAGAGGCGTGGCGAGTTTGTTTAGTGCGGACGGCATGGCAAATCCTAGTATACTAATAAAAAGTAAAAGATATCTCAGGTGGGAAAATCTCTAGGCCTCTACAGCAATTTCTGTACGTCACCATGCATATGGCGGCTATGAGCAGTTGAATGCAATTACACCCTCGATCCCTCACCGCACAACTATCAGATATATTTGGCTTTTGTTGGCAAAAGTTGTAGGTCATAGTCTGTTAGAGAAAGACACAGGTCTGCCCAAAGTCCCTGTTCAAACTCGATTTTTTCAGAAATATTTTCTAAAGGAAGATAGAAAAAAGCCCGGCCCAACTTAACCGACCCAATAATACTAATTAATAGAAAAAAAAGCCCGGCCCAAAGACACTGCGTAAAACTTCAGCACAGCTTAAAAAGTAAGCAAAGATGGAACCGCCTATAAATACCCCCTCACTCTCTCTCTTCACATTTTAGTTGAGCGCCAAAAAAAAAAAAAAAAAACTTCTCCTCTCTTCCATATTATCAATCTCGTATCCAAAGGTATAATTCCATATTTCTCTCTCTCCATTATTTATAGGGGTTTAGTATCATTTTTTATTCGTTTGTTATGTTTTATTTCAACTTTTTTTTTTTACTGCTGTAATCTATTCTTTATTAGAGAAGTAATTAGTTTATGTCTCATATTTATCATTCTTTTAGTAATTGTGTTTTTTTTTTTTTTTTTTTCTTACTTGTCTGTTTTTTCATATTTTGTTTTTATAGTTGAAAGTTTTGAAACCCTAGATTAGGGCTATTTAATTTTATGGTTTAAATAATGAGATTTGAATGTTTTCAGGTTTTGATAGAAAACATTTGGAATGGCAAATCCGAATAAGTCCTTTGAGGTATTATTGGAATTTTTGTTTTCTTTATATTAAGATTTAAGAGATAGTTGAATGAGAAATTAAGGGATGTTTTTTTTTTGCAGGTGGTTTCACCTCCCACTGATTCTGTTTCTAGCCTTAGTTTCAGTCCCACGGGGAACTTCCTTGTCGCCACTTCATGGGATAATCAGGTTTGTTAAATTTTACCTTTGTTTTGAGCTGTCAAACTCATTTATAGTTTTGTTAACTTAAGTTTTGTTGGTCAAATTTGATAGGTGAGATGTTGGGAGGTTCAAAAGACAAGTACCGAGGCAAAAACTGCAGCAAAGGCAGCAATATCACATGACCAACCGGTAAGTATGGAATAAGTTTTAGGAATTTAGGTTTGTGCTTATTGTGACATTGTAGGAGTGATACTGATGTATATTTTTTTTGTAGGTATTGTGCTCCGCATGGAAGGATGATGGAATGACTGTGTTTTCTGGAGGGTGTGATAAACAGGTCAAGATGTGGCCATTGATGTCAGGCGGCCAACCTGTGACGGTGGCAGTTCACGATGCTCCGATCAAAGAAGTTGCGTGGATATCACAAATGAACCTTTTAGTGACAGGAAGCTGGGATAAGACTCTGAAGTATGTACTAAAATTTGCTTCTTTCCTTTCTTTTTGGTTATATGTAGACTGCTGCTTATGTGATTTGTAGATAATAGTGTCCTTATTGTCGCATGCGTGATTGTTGTGCCTATTTTAAGACTTTTTCGAATATGAGCAATAGTTTGTAATTTTGAAGACACACATAAAAGTGTCTCTCTTTACGTCATTCTTTTGGTGAGCCATTAACTCAGTTTTGTCACTTGGGGAAGGTTGAGCTTGTCTATACCCATGTCACTGCATAGGCTACGTGCTCTCCTCTTGTCTGGACTTCCTTGGATAGTCTATCATGAGACGGTGAGGAAACATATTACATTTTGGGCCATGGTTGTCTTAATTTAAAACACAAGGCAAGGGGCACTGAGTCAAACTGGTGAAGTTGCTTGTGTTAAACTATTATTGTGATATAAAAAAGAGTAGGAATAATTAGTTGAACATTGTTGTAGACATTAGGCGGCATTAGTAATGCAGCCTATCTTACATTTTACATTTTACATTCTACTATGTACTTCTTGTTGAAAGCTGGAGTTCTTTAACATCCTTTGTTAATATTTTACATTAGAATGATTGATTTTTAGTTTGAATAACCTCTTTCTGCTGTAATTGTCTTGTATCATCATCTCCTTCTAGCTTATCACTTCTCGTCTTGATTTTCATTTGGTGGGAGCTATAGTCATATTTTGCAGTGATTCATTAGAATTTATTATAGTGGATGATTTCACTTAATTATTTTGCTAATCGTTCCAGGTACTGGGACACCAGACAGCAGCCTCCTGTGCATACCCAGCAACTCCCCGAGCGTTGTTATTCTCTATCTGTTCGTCATCCTCTAATGGTTGTTGGAACTGCAGATCGGAATTTGATCATTTTCAATTTGCAAAACCCTCAGGTAATTGTTATTTTAAAGACATTTTTTACTTTTTTGGCATTAATAGCCACGAAAGGAAAAAAAATGATTTATTTTGTGTCTATTTGGTAAATCGTAAACCTTGTAATTGAGAGAGGACAAGGGGAAAATCCTCAAGGATTGAGAAAATGCATATGGTCATGTTCCCAAATTTGTAAGATGTTTATCAACATCAGAAAACTTAACTTTTTATCTACAATTTTCTTTTCACTAATAATCCAGACATAGTTTTTATATGCTTAAACCTCGGTCTCTTCTGTAAAATGTGAACAAAACCTTATTGTATCTATTTTCTTACGTATTATTTTTATGTGTCTTAAAAAGAAGGGGTGGGCGGTTTATTTTGGACTTAAGGTACCTAAGTTCGAAAGAATAAACTTTAGATCTCTTTCTGAAGGAGTAGTGTCTTATTTGCAGTGTTTTCAATTATGTGGTTCTCACTCACTGTCTAGGTTGGATTGGGCAGGTCATTTTTTATTCACAATAATCTTTTTTGGCACATTGGATTTGATATCAGCATATAATGTTTAGGTTACAATTTTTCTTTGGGTTTGAGGATGTTGATTTTAGGAGCACTTGAGTCGGGATAAAATATTACTGGTGTTGTTGTCTGAGTTTTCTTCCCATGAAATATTCACGTTTTTGCTGTTTATACTTCCGTTGCATAGATTTGGAAAATGACGATGTGTGAGTAGATTACAAGCTATATCTTTTTTTCATTTTCTTGTCTCATTGTTTAAGTATACAAACAGGCTGAGTTCAAAAGAATCATTTCTCCCCTGAAGTATCAAACAAGATGTGTTGCTGCATTTCCGGATCAGCAAGGCTTTCTGGTAATGATTTCTTATATTATTTATTGCTGTAATTCTTTTGGACTTTCTTTGCTTTGGTACTAATTTCCAAGTGATACACCCTAGCACACTATTTTGTACGAACTGATAAAATGCTCCGTGGTCCACTTCGTGTGATTGATGTTGATGCTTCACTTTTTTTTTTTTTTTCTAAGTTAGCAAAATTGTATTAGAATGGGAAAAAGGGGTATAAGTTACATTGTAGTAGATGGTTTGGGTTTGTACAGTCCCTAACCACCTTTAAACAAACCTATAGTAGGTCGCCGAGGGAGATTCCCATCTAGAAAGATGATGCTTCACTTATGATCTTTTTTATTAGTTGAAATTTCCTCATAAAGACGTAAACCAACAGGAAGCGAAATTTTAGGAGTCACTATTACAAATTACATCACTATAACTATCTGAAACTAAAAATTTCGAACAAGATTTGAATCTGATTTTGTGGGTACGAAGACACTGATTTTGTTTCATGACACAACAAAAATCTTGAGAGCACCGTTAAGTGTCCTGTGTAAAATGCATGATTGTGTGGATCATAACTTATGCTCTGTTGCTCACTAACGGCATTCTATCAGGCTTAGTGTAACTAATTTTTTGGGGTAAAATTGGATGATTGTTTAGTGTAATAGGAGAACACACTAATGACTTCTCTGGTTAAAATAATAATGACACCTTAACGATGGTTTTCCTTTTTAAGGATTAGTATTACCAAGCAACTTTCAGCTACCGAGATTCGTCAACATTTTTCTTTTCTTTCCAGTAGCATAGAGAGAGAGAGTTTGTGTGTGTGTGGGGGGGTGGACTGGTGTTGGTGTAACTGTTTAAGACCCAGGTTACATAGGCCATGAAGAAGAGTGCCTAGAGCAGTTAGATGCCCTACCTGGCTACCTACACAAATAAGATGCTTTGCTAGTACTAGGCAAAATGATTGGGTAATCATGAAGAATTTTTTATGCTTGTTTGCATGGATGTCCTAGGCTCCTAGCTGTAATCTTTAGTAATTAAATCGATTCCCGATCTACATTAATTATTATTTTTTCTTATTTGTTTTCCAGTTCTTTTCCAGAGTGGTTCTTTGTTGCTATTACTGTCCTCATACGTTTTGAGGCACTTCAAGTTTATGGATATGTCAGTTTGAAAATATCTAAAGTGATCTTGCCTTTTTGCTTGTTAATGTGACACATTTTTGAAGTCTTTCTATTTTGTGATGAAATGTTTTGGTTCTTCACGTTTCCTCCTTTTCATCTCTATTGTGATATGATTAATATATTTATGTAGATTGCTGATTTTGTCATCCTTTTAATGATGTAGGTGGGCTCTATAGAGGGCAGGGTTGGTGTGCATCATTTGGATGATGCTCAACAGAACAAGAATTTCACGTTTAAATGCCACAGGGAGGGCAATGAGATTTATTCTGTCAACTCGTTAAACTTTCATCCTGTAAGATCCAAGATTTCATTTTGCACACATACATACGTATATGTTTTTCTTAATCATTTATTTATCTAAATCCTAGACATTAATGTGCATAAGACCATTGATACAACAACAATACTGTTTCTGAGAGTTTCTTCCGGTAGTCTCAGTGATTAAGAGGTAATTCTATGCAGGCTGGTACAACCTGCTGTTGTCTCCATTCTAGTAAATATTAGATTAGCTTAGTAAAGAGATGACCTTCTCTTGCAAAAGCACAATGACGGTAAAAAAAATGTTCCGTTTTCATTATGGTTATTGTTGGAGAACATATCTCTGTTTGACTTGTAAACGTCAGATTGCCTGGAGTTTTGGGTATTCTTTCATTGCTGTCTATAGAACATAGTGATAATATTTGTATACCAAAGTTCAGATACCAGTCATGTTTACCTAATTAAAAAGCACCTTATATCAAATCTTTGAGCAGCATGACTTGTCTCATTGCTGTGAATATTTGTTAGATGCCCAGTGTTGATTATAATTCAGGTGTTTGCTTTACTTCTTGAGCGTTGCTTTGTAATCTAACACATTGTGGATGCCACTAGATTCCAGACCACCACACTGTTAGAGGAAAGACTTGTCACCTCGCCCTGTCAGACCACCTTATATTGCAGACCCATTGACACACACTTTTTTTATTTTTTTGATTCGCAAGCCTGTTTTAAATGAGATCAGTACCTCTTTGATGCTGGTGGGATTCGAGCCCCAGACATCTAGTATCATCACCCAAAGGTTTTACCGACTTTGCTAGTCGGCACCTGCATTGACACACTTGAAAGCTGTTAATTTGGACTTGCTTCTTAAACACCTTACAATAGTTGTTGTTAATCCTCTATGCAGCTAAATGAGTAATCTATGTTTCACGTTCCAGCCAAGGAAATTACCCTTGAGATCAATAGTATTGCGTCAAGACGCTCAAGGTGGAAAAATTTGATCCTCTTAAGCATGACTTCTTTGTCTTTCTGTTAGGGTTGATATTCCGTCACTTAGTTATTTTCTGTTTTCTATTTGTTTTTTCTTCGTCTCATTGACTTTTAACAATACTTATTTTGGTTATAGACTCTGGAGCAGGCTGAAGTTCTGAAGTGATATGATCGAATTTTTTTTGACATCTATCCCTTGTTTCAGGTACACCATACCTTTGCAACGTCTGGATCTGATGGTGCTTTCAATTTTTGGGATAAGGATAGTAAGCAAAGACTTAAGGTCTGCTGTCTTTCTTTTTCGCTTGCTTGATTGTTTGTTTGTTTGTGTATGTTTTACTGGACACTTATTTTTGTTTTCTAATCTTAAGAAAAGTATAAAGCAAATCTCTACTTTGAAGTGAATTTGTAAATTAGAAGATTCTGGTAATACTTAAATTGATGGAAGATATTTGTTTAAAATGATTCTGTTCTGGATTTGGATTAACAAAAGATGGAGACGTTGGCTCATGCATTTTGATACCTAGAAAGTGTCAGGTGTCTATCCTGCAGGACTGTAATACTTAATTTTGTCTAATTTACAGGCATGGTCTCGGTGCAGCCAACCCATAACTTGCAGCGCATTCAATAACGACGGTTCAATATTTGCGTACGCGGTATGTCTACCTTTAAGTATAATAACTTTTGTGAATTTGCAGGCCATTCTTTCGTTAAATTTGAATGGAGAGCTAGAATTTGCTAACATATTTAACAAGGGAGTATATTAGTCTTGTTCTTGTGGCATGTTTACTGTTGTCTAGTGATATCAAGATAATTGTTTTAGCTCTTACACTAACTCCAGTGGATCTTTGTTGTGATGGCACAGGTTGGTTATGACTGGAGCAAAGGTGCAGAAAACCATAATCCATCAGCAGCAAAGAATTATATTTACCTCCACTTACCACAGGTAACAACTCTTGAGTTGTTAACTTGGATATAATCGAACTGAAGTTGCACTTCTCAGAATGAATAGATAGCTTCTACTTGATGGCTCAGATCTGGATCCATTACTGTACCATATTGTTTTTGTGCCCAACGTTCTTATTTTCTGGTTAGACTAGAAAACTTCATTAGATCTGGTTATGAGCTAAAAATAAGAATTGGCATGTTCATGCCAGAGTACCTGGAATCTTCTTGGGACTAAGATTACAGAAGTCTGGGAAAAATGTTTGAGCTACCAATGTCTATGATTCATAAAATATGTACCAGAAATCATCAGTGGCAGGCTACGCCCTTTTCCTTGATGTTCTTTTATTATGTGGGGTTCCAGTAATTGAATGTAGTTTTAACCTGAGTAAAGAATTTCTCTGTCTCTGACATTTTTTCTTCTGGTTGGCAGGAAAGTGAAGTCAAAGGGAAACCGCGTCTTGGAAACAGTAGTAGAAAGTGAAAATCTGCTTGGTTATTGTCAGGGTTTGGCCTGGGAAGTTAAAAACTGTTAGAAGACTCTGTTTTGTTTTCTGTAAAGAGCTTGACATCCTTGTAGTGTTCTCTAGTCTGACAGCATCTTCTGGTTAAGTCTAAGGTTTTCCTTAGCTAGAAATTGAGAATGTTGGTTCTTACAAGTAGGCTTTATTTTACTGAATGCTGCTATATCTGCAATTCTGCTGTTGCAGTTAAGTATCTGCTGGTTTTTGTACACGGGGATGTTGGTCTTTACTCGACATTTTGTTACACAAGTTCAAATTAATTCATCTGTAGTTCACACTCACTGGTGTTTTGTGGAGCGTAAAGTACATTTTCTCAATGGCTTTTCTGGAACCTATCAATGGTCCTCTACATTTCGACCTCCCAGTTAATCAGAAGTATGTCCAGGAATCACAACCAACAAGTTTGAGCATATTATGCAGGCAACTGAAATGGGTTTCTTGTCTTTATGCAAGTCTGTATATATAGGCTATTCTTAAATACACTCTCCATTTCTAAGAGGGCACTCTCCAACCCGGAATTTGTTATTACATTTGTGTCCCAACTTAAAACCCATGTTTTTTAAGAGGGCACTTTCTATAAAAAATAGTGGTAATCTCCTATTGCCCTTAACTAACTAATTTGCACTATGCAACTCTATACACTATCAAAATACACTCTCTTTCTCCAATTATCTACATCCAATTCAATTTTCCTTGACTCAACTCAACTCAATTTTTCTTGACTCAACTCAACTAAATTTCTCTCTACTTCTCAACTCTCAATACCTCTATATTTTAACTCTAAAATGAAGTATGTATCATTATCCAACTCTCAAATGAACGATTTATCGCACTACAAATACCCACATCTCAATGTCGAATAAATTGAAGATCATATGATGTTAGAAGAATCAATTAAACATGAAAAATAAATAAATTGGAGATTAATGTAATTGAAATTGCCTAATGGAATTGAAACTAAATGAATTTTGATAGTTTGAATCTTAGATTTCAAAATAAATTTTGTGTAATCTTGATGTATGTGCTATTTTGATGAACGGTAACACATTGTCGTAAAATATTATAAACCACGTAACGGGTTGTCAAACATAACCATAAATTCTGATGTTGTCGGGTTACCATTTACAAGTAAAGATACAACAAATAGACACCGAAAATTCTTAAACCATTCGGTATCTTGTTGTTGTGTTGTCAAATTCTAATATTTAAATATTTCATCATCTATTTGATAATAATTTGATTAATAATTAGCATATTTTAACTTATTTGTAGTTGTTTTAGGTGATAACTTAGTAGAAAACATTTAGGTTATAATTTTTTTATTTTTCAATTGGTAGCAATTGTACATGTCTCTAGGGTTTGAATAAATATAGTTCTAACTAGACTTTGAATCTAACATCTAAATTTTTATCAACAAATTAAAATTGAATTATATAATATAATTTAAACCCATTCTCCAATCTATAATAAAACGTTTAGATTATAATTTTTTATTTTGGAAAAGGTTTGAATTAGTACAGTTCTAACTACACTTTAAAACTTTACCTACATATTAAAATTGGATTAGACGATATAATTATTTAAATTAACCCGTTATCCAATCTCTAATAAAACGTTTGAGTTGTAATTTTTTATTTCAGAATTAGTAGCAACTTTACTTATGTTTAGGATTTAAGGTTTGAAACAGTACAGTTTTAACTAGGGGTGACAATTGGTCGTACGTGTTGGGTCGGATTCGTGTTGTGTCATATATGGGTCACGTGTTAGGAGAGCAAACCCAAATCACCCAATTATTAATCGTGTCGAGTTTGTTAATCCAAAACCCAACCCGCCTATATAATGGGTTACCCAACAGGTGACCCGCTAAGCCAACGGGTCAATTTCAAATCATTTTTGGATCGGATTCACAGACAATCTATATGCAAAATATTTAGTATTTCACGATTTTATTTATCAAAAAAATATATAAAAAAAAATATATTAATTCTCAAGAATCATTCATAATTCAATTATATATCAATGAAAATTGAATAACGAAACATGTATTTATCGAATGAATCAATATGACAGCTAATCCTTCTCATTTTAGTCGTTTATTTTAAGTTGTTGGGATAGTGAGATTTTAAAAAATAATTCACTTGTCTTAAAACAGGTTATACATATCACGGGTTGATGACCCGACCCATTAGACCCGAGAACTAATCGGGTTTACTAACGGGTAACTTGGGTTAACATATGTGACCCCCCAACCCATTTATTTGACGGGTTATGCGGGTCAACCCTTAAATGACCCAAAAACCTTTTTTCCTAATCCAAACCCGCTAATTTCGTGTCGGGTTAGCAGGTCGTGTACAAAACTGTCACCCCTAGTTCTAACTAGATTTTATTTGAATCGATTTAACATCTAAATTTTTACCAACAAATTAAAGTTTGATTAAATAATATAATTTAAACCTATTTTCCATTCCATAATAAAAACATTTTTGTTATTATTTATGATTTCTGAATTGATATGTAGCAACTGTACATATGTTTGTGGTTTAGCCAATACAGTTCTAACAATAATAGAACTATATTTCGAAAAAAAAAATCAATACAGTTCTAACTATATTTTGAATCTAGTATCTAACATCTAATACATTTGGAAGTTAATATTCATTATCTAATATTCTAATCTAACACCTATTTTATTATTATTTTTTCAATTTGTAATAGTATCAAAATTTGAGATTCCTCGATATTCCCAATTTAGAGTTTAGGGTTTAGGGTTTAAGGTTAGACATCTCGATATTTTAATATTTCAATTATTTCGATATCTCAACATCTGAAATTGAGTTTTCATTTCGACCAATTATTTCAATATTTCAAAACAATTTTGATATTTCGACCAATTATTCAATAATTCAATACTATTTCAATATTTTGCCCAATTGTTTTTATGAAATTTCGAAATCAATTTATTCTCTTTTTAGGTTGATTTGAATTTCTCTCTCAAAATCAAACTCAAAACTCATTTTCAAATTTTTTGCTTCCCCCTCAAATTCAAACCCAAAATTTAGCCTTTTTTCTACTCTCTTTCTTTCCCCACCCTCAAATCTACTTCTCTTTAAACACTTCTTCTCCATTCCTAATATAGAAACTTACAAAAATTCAAAACTATAGGAGAAAACTCACCCAATCCACACACTTACAAGGACTTCTCTTCTCCACTTCAATTATTTTATTTAAGTTGGGTATATGTCTAACTATTTCCTTTTTGTTGAATTTAAGTCTAATTTAAGCACATTGAAAGCTTACATTGGAATTGGAAGTGGAAGTGGAAGTTGACAACATATGTCATGGGTTTGGGACAAAAGTTATTGTTAAAGGGAAGGGAAAAAAAGAGGAATTGTAGAATGTAGAATGTTGTAATCTTTCCAATCTTATGTTAATTTCGGTAACTGATTACTACTTTATAAATACAATTTTCAGCAACTGAACACCAAAAGTTTGAATAATTTTAAGCAACTAGATACCATTTATCAAATTAGCAACTCGATACTGAAATTGAGTTTTAATTTCGGTAACTGGTTACCACTTCACTATTATAAGTTTAAGCAATTGAACACCAAAATTTTGAGCAATTTTTTCAAATTAGGGATACCGAAATTGAGTTTTAGTTGGTTACCGTTTTACAAATACAATTTTCAGCAACTGAACACCAAAATTTTGAGCAATTTTCAGCAACTAGATACCACTTGTCAAATTAGCAACTGGATACCGAAATTGAGTTTTAATTTTGGTAACTAGTTACCATTTTACTATTACAATTTTCAGCAATTGAACACCAAACTTTTGAGCAATTTTCAGCAACTAGATACCATTTGTCAAATTTAATTTGGATCTTCAAATTGAGTTTTAATTTCAGTAACTGGTTACCATTTTACTATTACAATTTTCAGCAATTGAACACCAAACTTTTGAGTAATTTTCTCAAATTAGGAAGACCGAAATTGAGTTTTAGTAACTGGTTACCGTTTTACAAATACAATTTTCAGCAACTGAACACCAAAAGTTTGAGAAATTTTTAGCAACTAGATACCATTTATCAAATTAGCTTATTTGGGTAAATTGAGTTTTAATTTGGTAACTAGTTACCATTTTTTTTACAAGTTTCAAAGAACTAGATACCAACATTTTCAAAGAACTAAATACCAACATTTTGAGTAATTGTCAGCAACTAAATACCACTTTACTAAGCTTTGAACAATAAATACAATGTCTTCAATTTAGAATCCCATATGGTGCGGTGGTGCCTTTGCAAGTCATAATTGCAATCTTACGGATAGTGCAAAACTTCAGTAGCATTTTGGCATAAATAAACAGAGTTATATACATAGATCTCAAGCTTAAAACCTCCAAACACAACAATATAAAATTAAACAACTGAAACCCTAAATTCCAAACCATTAATCAAGTTAATTAATTGGTTTTTTTTTATATCAAGTTCGAAATTTTAATGGGAATGAAGTTCGAACCATTAGCAAACAAATTACTTGAGAAGACGGGTTTGGTGATTGGTGATGTGAAAGAGAAGAAAGTAGCGCCTTTTTTTGAGAGAGAGAGGTTACCTGTTTGCGAGTTTGTTTGCGAGTTACAACTGTTTTTTTTTTTCTTCGCGTTGCTCTAGATGAGTTAGAATTGTTGGTAACCGAGGAAAGAAGTCGCCCAGTTACAAGGAGCGTGCCCCTCTAATTTTTTAGTGAACCGGATATATTTTCTGGTAACAGGAACCGGTTCCGGGTTGGAGAGTGCCCTCTTAGGAACCGGGGCGTGTATTTAACAGGACCCAATATCTACTATCTATATACTAAAGCAGAGACCTCTCATGGAGGATTTTCTCTCTCCTATGTGGCACTCTAATATGAGAGTTAGTTTTTTCTCTCACCTATGTGGTACTATAATATAAAAGATAGTCTTTTCTAATAGCTTACAATCCCATGTACATGGAACCTCTTTGAAGAGTTTGAGTGTATTTCCAATTCTTATATATTTGATCAAATAAAAAAAATTGCTAAAAAATACGTGATTTGTAAAAGGTAATTTCCTATTACGAATCAAACACTTTTAGTGTTTCAATTCTTATATATTTGATTAAATAAAAAAAATTGCTAAAAAATAGGTGATTTGTATAAACTAATTCCCTATTACAAATCATACAATTTCAGTATCTATGATAAAGCACCGACTTATTTCGAATATATCCTTAACACGGCCTCAAAACATAGTTAAAAACAATTATACAAAAACTAACATCACAAAATATATAATATAAAATGAAAAAAAAAAATAACGGCAAAACAACAATGACAAATATTTTAAAAAATATAAAATACTGAATGAAACTAACGTAAAAAAACAATTAATGGGGAATCGAAAACTGGATGGAAATGCATCGAACTAACTTCAAATAATATTTAATGGAAAATCGAAAATTGAATGCAAATGCAAGCATTAAATTAATCTTAAAAAGTAATTAATAGAAAATTGGAATATAGATACAACTGCATTAAACTAACCTCAAAGAATAATTAACGGAAAATCAAAACTTGGATGCAAATACATCAAACTAACATAAAAAAAAAAAAATTGTCGGAAAATCAGAAACTGGATGCAAATACATTGAACTAACCCTCAAAGATTAAATTAACGGAAAATCGGAAACTGGATGCAACTGCATTGAACTAACCTCAAATAAAAATTAATTATAAATTGGAAATATGATGCAAATGCGTGGAACTAATCTTAAAAAATAATTAATGGGAAATCGGAAACCGGATGCAACTGCACTGAACTAATTTCAAAAAATAAACTAGATGTAAATGTATTGGACTAACCTCAAGAAATAATTAACGGAAATCGCCTTGGATGCAAATTCATTGAACTAGCCTCAAACAATAATTAACGGGAAATCCGAAACTAGATGAAAATACAACTTTATCAAATAATAAACGAGAAATCAAAAACTGGATGCAAATGTATTAAACTAATCTCACATAATAATTAACGGAAAATCAGAAACTGGATGCAAATGCATTGAATTGACCTCAAAGAACAATTAACAGAAAATTGGAAATTGGATGCAAATGTATTGAACTAACCGAAAAGAATAATTAACGAGAAATTAGAAATTGAATGCAACTGCATTGAATTGATCTCAAAAAATAAATAACGGGAATTGGAAATCTGATGCAACTGTATTGAACTAACCTCAAAATATAACGGAAAATCATAAACTGGATGCAAATGCATTGAACTAATCTCAAAATATAGTTGGGTTATATGTTATGGGAATGCCTCGATAAGTATAGTTTTGCATTTAAAATGGTGTTTATCTTATCTCTTTCCGTGTAATTGGGAACTCCTTGCTATTCAAGTAGCTTCAATATATATGAACTTCACCTTATTAGGCAATCTCACAAAACTTCAATCAAACTTCTTTTATTAAATAACAAAATGAAATTGAAGGGTTTTATCAAAGGTGAGTTCTTTTTTTTTAATAGAAAGTGAGGTTTTCACGTTATAAGAAATTTGGTTGAGTGATCAATATAATATTAGTATATAATAGTTCTGCATATTTGCAAATATTTTTAAGAATAATTAATATAACATCACCCGTTTGTAGATAAGCTTTGAAGATTTCACATAGTGAGTCATGCATAATTTAAAGAATAATTAATGGGAAATCGGGAACTGAATAATCTTCGATGATCCCACATAGTAAATCAAGCATAATTTACCTTTTATGTCATATTTGCAAAGGACACTGAGATGGATCATTAGAAGTTAGTATTACACACCACATTGGATAATTAAAAGAAAATCGGAAACTGGATTCAAATACATAACTGAGCTCAAAGAGTAATTAACGAGAAATCGGAAACTTTATGCAAATGCAATAAACTAAACACAAAAAGTAATTAACTAAAAATTGGAAACTGGATGTGATTGCATTAAACTAACGCCAGATAATAACTAACGGGAAATTAGAAATTGGATGCAAATCTTTGAAAAATATCTAACGGGAAATCAGAAACGGTATGCAAATACATCAAACTAACCTCAGATAATAATTAATGAGAAACCGAAAACTGGATGCAAATGCATTGAACTAAACTCAAAAAATAATTAAAAGAAATAAAAAACCGAATACGCATTAAACTAACCTTATAGAATAATTGGTGAGAAATCGGAAACTAAATGCAAATGCATTGAAATAATCTCAAAGAATAATTAATGGAAAATCAGAAACCGGATATAATTGCATCGAACTAACCTCAAAGCATAAATAATAAAAAACTAGATACATATGTATTGAACTAACCTTAAAGAGTTATTCACTTAAAAATCGAAACTGGATCCAAATGCAATGAACTAATCTCAAAGATTAATTAACAAAAACATTAAAAAAAATAGATGAAACTGCATTGAACTAACCTAAATGAATAATTAACGGGAAATTATAAATTTGATGTAACTGTATTGAACTAACCTAAAAAAATAATTAATGGGAAATCGAAAACTTGATGCAAATGTATTGAACTAACCTCAAAGAACAATTAACATAAAATCAGAAATTAGATGCAACTACATTGAACTAACCTCAAAGAATAATTAACGAAAAACAAAAAACGGGATGCAACTGCATTAAACTAAAATCAGAGATTAACTAACGGGAAATCATAAATTAACTAACGGGAAATCATAAATTGGATGCAAATGTATTGAAATAACCTCAAAAAATAGTTAACTGGAAATTGGAAGTCGGATATAACTGCATCGCACTGATCTCAAAGCATAAATGTCCGCTTTTTTAGCCTTCTTCGATGAGTATTTACGAAAGTAATTAGGAACCTAAAACGAAAATGAGTTTATAAAAACAGACTCTTACATGTATGCAAACCGTATAGAAATTGTAAACTATCGAACTAACCTAGAAAAAACAATTAACGGGAAATTAGAAATTGGATGCAGATGTATTGAACTAACCTCAAAGAGTAATTAACGGGAGATTGGAACACGGATATAAATACAATGAACTAATCTCAAATACTAATTAACTAAACATTGAAAATTGGTCGGATGCAACAGATAATTAACCTTAATGAATAACTAACGGAAATCATAAAGTAGATGCAATTGACTTGAACTAACCTCAAATAATAATTAATAGAAAATCGAAACTTGATGAACCGCATTGAATTAACCTCAAAGAATAATTAATGAGAAATTGGAAACCTGGATGTAACATACTACATTAAACTAACCTCAAAAAATAATTAAGGAAAATCGAAACTTGATGTAAATGCATTGAACTAATAACCCTAAAATATATTTGTATTATATGTAGAGGGAATAAATGTCTCGACAAATATAGTTTTGTATTTTAAGTAGTGTTAGTCATAATTCATTTATTGTGATTGGGAATGTCTTGCTATTCAAGTAGCTTTTAATATTATCTTCGCCACATTGGGCATTCTCATAAAACTTCAATCAAACTTTTATTGTTAAGCCTAACAATAAAAAGAAATCGATGAGTTTTATCAAGGTTTGATGCTTCCTTTTTATAGAGAGTGGTGCAAGAAATTTAAATTAGTAATTAATATAATTTTCATATCTCATAGCTATGCATAGTGACACCCGCTCATAAGGACACGTTCATGTGATAAATATTTTCAAGTGGGAGTAGTGTATTCTTTGAGGATATGGAAACAATCAATCTATTTTAGTGATTTGTACAAATTAGTACGTAGTTTTAACGGTGATGATTTTGCTAAATTACCATAAATCTAATAAAACTATTAAACAAACTAGATCGAGTTTAAGATAATTCCATTTGAAAATTACGGATTAATATCCTAAACCACAAAGTGAAGAAGCTATATCTCAATTTGACCCCTTAGTTTTCAAGTACTTATACACCATAATAACGCTTCATTAACGTATTTTGGTTTATTTTCAATAAAAATATATTCGATTCAAAAATTTGCCAAGAAATCACCATAAATATAAGAAAACTATTATATAAGCTAGATCGAGTTTAAGATAATTCTATTTGAAAATTACAGATTAATATCCTAAACCACAAAGTGAATAGACTATCTCAATTTGATTCCTTAGTTTCCAAGTACTTATGCACCGTAATTGCTACTCATTAACGATTTCGGTTTATTTTCAATAAAAATATATTCGATTGAAAATTTGCAAAGCTAAATCACTATAAATCTAAGAAAACTATTATACAAGCTAGATCGAGTTTAAGATAATTCTATTTGAAAATTATAGATTAATATCCTAAACTACAAAGTGAAGAAGAGGCTATATAAAGTTGATCCCTTAGTTTCCAAAACTTTTGCACCATAATCACGCTTCATTAACGATATTTCGGTTTATTTTCAATAAAAATATATTCGATTTGGAAAATTTGTGTGAGACATTTTGTAAAGCCCTTTCAGCACACAAAATATTTAATAGATCCCGGGCGTATGACCGGGTTCAAAATCTAGTATATTCTACTTGTGAATACACGGAACTCCCAACAATATGAAGCAGCAGTGGCAGCAGTTCCATAGTAACCCATGCATTTATGCAACTTAGGCATTTTCTCGACTGTGAGACTCTTTGACGCTTTTAAAGAGTTGTACTGGTGCAACCTTTTACTATGAACATTATTAGATTCCGACAAAGAAGAAGAAGAAAGCAATTTGGATGCGTAAATAAAACTACATGTAATAAACGAGAAACTCTCAAAATTGGAGAATTATGAGCAATAATCTGAGATCGATTTGTCGTCCGCACACAATAATCTTGTCTTCATTCTTGTGTTGCACCAGAAATCGATTAGGCTTTTCATTTCACCATTCATATCCCGCCTCCTCGTCTCGGTTTCTGTGCTCATCCCCTTTTTTATTCCATCGCCCACATTTCTTAAGAATTGACCCTTTGTATCGCGTCGATTCCAGAAGAACCCTCGTTCGAGCCGCTCAATGGACTGACGAAAAATCTCCTTACGAAACCTTAGGTATAATATAATATTTTTATTATTAATATTATTATATTGCAAAAATTTTATTTATTTATTGTGGACAGAGTTGGAAAGGGAAGCTGATGAAGATAAAATAAAGTTTGCGTATCGAAGTCTTGCCAAATTTTATCACCCTGATGGTAACTTTTGTTTCTTCGTCCTCGTTTAAGCTTGTTATAAGATTTGTTTATAAAATTTGGACTTTAAAACTGATTAGATTTGTTTTCTTGTTCAAGTGTATAATGGAAAAGGGAGTCTTGAGGAAGGCGAGACAGCCGAAGCTCGATTTATTAAAATTCAAGCTGCTTATGAGTTACTTATAGATGGGGAGAAACGAAGGCAATACGATAGTGAGCACCGTGTCAACCCAATGAAGGTAAATGTTGTGTATAGTTACTGTCATATATTGTTAAATTTTTTGTAAGTACTGTTAGTTTCTAGTGTTGGACCTTTGTTTCCTGATTGATATATATTACATGGATCGATTATTTACTTAGCTAGTGAATTTTAATAGTTACATGGATATATTAGTTACATGGATGGATCAGACTTTTAATAAATTATGAATACAAAACTTGTTGCCTTGTTGGGCAGCATATTCAGGGAAAAAAGGTGAAGGGTTATGGGTTGTATGTTAGGGTGAGTTCTAGGTGGAGTGAATTTTTAAGTATACCATCCATATAGGTGTGTAGCACCACCAGCATATTTGGCTGAAGGTTTTACAGATTAACGAGTAAAGGTTCTTCCTGGTTGATCTTCTGTCGATGGGCTAGATTTGGGATTATTTCTGGAGACTAGAGGAGCTATAGTATCAGACGTTGAACAGTTTAAGGTAATGAAACAGAGGTGCCTTTGGGAGCATATTGAATCACTCAACATAATTGGGTACTAGTGAATGTGAACAGGCAGTAGGGCAAAAATTGAGTATATATCTCTTCTTATGTTCGATTGAGTATACCCGTTTAAAAAATAATAATAAAATGAGTTGCATAATTCGTGGTTGCTGGAGAATATTTGGAGTCAGTGCAGTCCTCTGGATGTCTTTCTGGTGGGTTCTATTCTATTTTTCAATGTTCTGGTCACTTAAAATGTTAAATGTCTTTTCCGATATATCTTTTCTGTCAGGCTTCACAAGCATGGAGGGAGTGGCTCATGAAAAAGCGCAAGGCTTTTGATCAGCGAGGTGATATGGCTATCGCAGCATGGGCTGAACAGCAGCAGCGTGAGATGAATATTCGTGTGCGGCGTCTCTCCCGTTCAAAGGTGATAACATTGTTCTTGAACAATTCTATACTCGTTCTTCTGATTAAAGAAGTTATTGTGTTACAATGGAGAGATGCTTAGTGCAATTCTTTCTACTTTTGTTAATGTAGTCATTTAATACAGGGATTTTCTTAAGCTCAGTAGGTTCTCTGACCAATTGACCATTGGAATTGGTGTCCTTTGTGTATTCCCTTCTGTTTCTTTAGGCCATGAAGATTCGAAAAACCATGACATTGTTAGTGTTGAACAAGGATATCCAATTGTATCCTTGAGTAGTACATCTATGTGTCCAAGTGCAGCAATGTTGTTCAACTGCAGGTTAAATTGTTTGGATCCACAAATATTGTTCCGCGGCAGCACTTGGGCTTATGTCTTTATTAATTCACCACCAACTTACAATTTTTGTGAGGCCAATCAAATACTTTATGTGACCAGATCTGTGTTGGCAGAATGTAAATAGAACAAGAAACACCCTTAATACTAGATGCCTAGAAGCCTTGGATCCTACAGTTATAAGTATCTTCTCAGCATGCTACCCCTTCTTGTACAACGCTTTTGTTATATATGTTTTTATTTACCAGTAAAAGTCTTAAAAGTTTTCAGAATTTCTCTCAGCTATAGCTTCATTGAAATATCTGAGAGTATCTATATTGGACGGGGTTTCAGGTAGACCCCGAGGAGGAGAAGAGAATCCTGGCTAAAGAGAAGAAGGCATCAATGGAGTATTTTAACAGTACCCTCAAAAGGCATACACTTGTCTTGAAGAAAAGGGACTTGATGCGGAGAAAAGCAGAGGAAGAAAAGAAAAAGGTCATTATCAATCAGCTTTTAGCTGCAGAAGGCCTTGAACTCGACACAGATCATGAAGAATCATCGTAAAGTATGTCTCCCACTCATTTGTTACCATTGTACACAAGTGCGATTCGGCTCTCAGTGGGCCAATTCATACTTTTTTCCAAACAAATTGTAAAAAAAGAAAAGAAAAATGTTGTAATCAATGTTGTATATACATATATAATTGGTTCTGCACAGAATAAGCATTTGGCACCTTAATGATAACATTCTTGTGGGATGCTAATTCAGTAATTCCCAAAAAAAATATACTCCTCAATTTGACGGCAAATATGAGGAAACTTGAGATAATAAAACGATTGTGTTGAATAAAATTGATTAGGAAGAGTTTCTCATCATCATCCGATCCTAAACATTTTAATGATTTTTCTTATTATTTTGTTACCCTCAAATGTGCTTTTACGATCTTCAGGAATTCAATGGACAATTTAGAGATTTCTAGCATTAACTACAAATCTGTAAATGGAAGTCTTTGAATTTGAATTCATGCAATGTTTCTCGTATTATGTAGCTTGCTTGATAAAAAGTAAACAGTGCATGTTCATCCAAAGATTTATAATGTCGAAGAAAATGTAGATCATTATATTCCAATACATAAAATGATTAGAACGGGAGACTGTATTGCTTGTCCTGTCGAATCAATAAAAAAAGTAAAAGAAAAAGTAAAAAAAAAAGAAAAAGAAAAAAACAGTCTTTAAATTTCGTCGAATAGAAGAAATACATAGTTTAGGTTGGTGCATGCACAAAGAAAGGATTCCTACCACCCCAGGAGCTGTTACCAATATAAGGGTGTGCACAGGTGTCATGCACTCATGCCTGCAAGCACCATTAAGTGCAACACAGATCTACTTTTTAGACCACTATTGCGACTCACTATTTGGATAGGGATGGTTTGTATTGAAATACACACGAACGCGTAATCTCAATGTAAATCAATGGTTACCATTAGTAGGTCGGTTAAGTAGGTAAAATTAGTAGGTCTGTGTATCATTACTGCAAAACCCGCTCGACTTTTAAGTTTTAAGAGAACTTAGAGTAGCGTGTGGGGAAACATTAATGCAAAACTCAAGAAGCTGAATGGAATTGTGGAGCATGCATTGCTGTCCAGTGGACTGAGATAGGAAGGTAATTAACCTTGGAGTCAGCAAAGTACTCCTTCGATGACCATGAATAAGAGAGAACACTTTTTGAAGAATCCATATTTTGAATAACGCAATCTCGCAGCTCAATAACCTGATGGAAAACCACCTTTTCTTGGGTCACTTACAGCTGTGAGTTTGCCCAAGATAGTACCTTGAGCCCCTTGTGGGCTCTCAAGTGTGTGAACTACTAGCTGAGAAATAGCCCCACCAGCAAGGCTTTGTAGGATATGGCCCTTTTGCTGTAGGCTCGTCCTTGTCGCTGGAGGAACTTCAAAATGGTCTCCGATAACTGTTGTCCAGTTCTCATAATGAACAACGTTAGGGATAAGCTGCACAAGAATTGTTTGTGTTAGTATTTGTGTTTAACACTATTACATTTGATCGAACAAACCAATGTAACCATGACAGAAAACATGGCTATGATGGAACTTATGTGCAGGCATCCAAGTTCCAACATGGAGCCAAAGCCAAGGCTGAGTAAGTCGCACAACTTTGATTAGTCTGTGTCTCTGACATAGAATATACGATAATGTGTTCTGATTTATACATGATTTGGTATTTTGGTGTTCATACATCTTATGATAAGGGATGAAACAGGGTATTGGGAATGTTTGCTATAGTTCTCTTGTTTGCATCAGAATATATGATCCATCATACCTCAACATGTGGTGAGGAGTGCTCTCTTTGGATTTAGAATGCTAGGGAAGTGACTGGATGCTTTCTTTATTAGTCGGAAGAATAATTAATTGGATTCTCATCATTCCTCCTTTGATAGTCGATAGTCAGTTGTCATTGCTCAAGGTCTCTAGTCTTTTTTCATCTTACCACATATACGTTGTATTGTTGTCATGCTTCTTCTTATCTGTTTCCTCTGTTGATGAATGTGCTTTTGCCAGTGATTTTTAGATACCTTTGTCCAAGTTTCTCCAAATAAAGGAATACATATCAAAGAAGATATAGTTAGCAATAGGGTTTTGAACGGACCTGATGATAAGACCTCGGAGCCATAATGGATGAGAATGGATCCATCTCCCTGGCAAAATGATTTAAGAACACCTGTGTTGTTGCTCCAATGATCGTGGATCCCCCACTAGCACCTAATACTGCTTTCAACTGCCCATCCTGTAGAACCATATACAAAATGGTAACTTGCAAAATGAGATAGAAGGAGTAGCAAAACTAGCAGATGTATATCAATTGCACCAATCCTTCTTCTGGATGAGCATAATTGCGTGACAGTTGAATGTGCTTGTAAACCAGTGCATTATGTCATGGGATGTATTCTAAACATTTGCAGAAGTATTGTAAATAATACCTTGACAACAATGGTTGGTGTCATTGAAGATAATGGCCTTTTCCCTGGTCTGATAAAGTTGGCTGGAGCTGGTGGTGGAAGATCAGCAGAGCGATTTCCAGGGATAGAGAAATCATCCATTTCATTGTTAAGAACTATCCCTGTATTTGGAGATAAAAATTGTGCTCCAAAGTAGGAATTTACAGTACAAGTCAACGATACAGCATTTCGTTTTCCATCTACGATGGACAGGTGACTGGTACCATGGTCATTAATCTGATTCCATCTGAAAAGGTTATTAAATCACCACATCTTTTAGTAGAGTCCAAAATGTTTCGATTACAGAATAACTAACCATCTGCAAGCATAATTGTTAGCATGACACACACTGGTTGTTCTTAGAAGCGATACTTTTGAAATTCCTAGCAGGACTTTACAACATTTAGAAGTGTTCAGACATCCAACCAGCAAATCCACTTAATATATAGCGGTTACAGTCTATATGACAAGTTACCCAAGAGAATATGTGGGAGTTTATAGGTTTGATTTAATTCTTGTACATACGTTGACATGAGACGATGAGAGTATTAGCTGGCTGTTACCAAGTGTTGAGTGTGATCAGTTCATTAACAAGTAACAAGCAAGTATTTCCTAACCTTCCACCATAATGGTCTGGGCTGAAAGTCGCATTATCGAGTATAGTCTTCTTCAACGATTTTGCAAATCTGATAGACTGCATATCAGCAACAACTTTAGAAACGTCAACAAAATCAGGATCACCAAGATTCATCCTCACGGCAAATAGGTGTTTTAGTGCCTCGATGAAACGATGAAGACCAAGTGTGCCAGAAACACCTTTAGGAATTCCATAATCAGAAAGAATGTTTAAAATCTGTGGCCGAAATATTGAAAAAACGTAAGAACTACATTGCGCTCAATTTGTTTTGCAAATGAAAATAGATGAGTAGTGGAAAAATACACTTACAAGTATCATTCCAGCTCCCCCTGATGAAGGCGGTGGCATGCCTAAGATTTGATGTCCCAAAACCTCTGCAGAAATTGGTTTCATCACTTTAATTCGATATCTTTCCAAATCTCTCATTGTCAGTATTCCTCTAGCCTTTTTAACATCTTTAACTAGATTGCTGGCTATGGAGCCATTATAGAATGCTTCTGGTCCATGCCTTCCAATTATTTGAAGTGTTTGTGCTAGTTTCTTGTTCCGGCACATACTGCCTTGTTGCAAGAGGGTTCCATTTGATGTGAATATATCATGAAGTCCCTTGTCGGCCATGATCCCCAATCTTGTTCTATCCATTTGCATGTAGAGATAAGGAGAGATTTTGAATCCCTTTCGAAGCAAGACGCTCTGCTGGTCTCACCAGCCTTTCCCAGGGTAGCTTTCCATGTTGTTTCCAAGCTTCATAAAGCCCTGCAAGTTCCCCAAGAACTGCAATAGAAAGTGCACCAGCAGCTTTTGAGGCAGCATTTCCAGCATACATGTTCTGAAATGAAACGAGAGAATTGGATGGAGAAGTAAGAAGTTAAGATATTTGCAAACCACAAGTTTCTGAGTTTGACATCAAGAACAAGCACCAGTTAGGCTGTGGTCAGCGTCGTCACTGATAAAAATGTACGAAGAAGTAGTATTTCTCTTTAAGATATTCATACCAGGCCATCCCCAAAAAAGATTAGTTTGTTGATGGTATAACCATCGAAGGAAGTGAGAGATCTGGTTTAAAAGGGAAGTTGACACCTAAAATATATACGTCGGACTTTTTGAATTTCTGGATAAAGTTCGCAAAATGGCATATTAATTGTCTTGAACAACCAGTAAAAAACTAGCAGGATGCATAGTGTTTTCCACATGCCCATGCTTAGGTACGTACCTTCTACAATCTACCCACAAATTACAAGGTTTATATGAGGTAATCTCTGTTTCAAAAATTTGCATTTAATTTTTCCTAACACAAGAAAAGGGACTATGAATTCCAATGACTACAAGCATACCTTCTAAGAATGGTTGCTCTAGCTGCTCTATCCTACAATTCAAATGGATAAGTGGCCAATATAAAATGGGAATTGTTTGTCCTTAAAAATCTCCTATGCCCACTCATTTACCTCGGAAGCTAGCAATGGTGCCGTTTCTCTCATATCAAAGGCTTGTGCCTTCCCATTAGCCAATCTAATGACCATAAAAGCACCTCCTCCAATTCCACTTGATGCTGGGCTCACAACACCCAAGCACAGAGCTGCTGCAACTGATGCATCAACAGCATGACCTCCTTCCCGAAGAACCTTGCTCCCAATCAGAGAACACCGTCCGTCATCAGTGGCAACAGCACCATGCTCCGTTGCAATCACTTCACGCCTATTTTTTGTTGTGCCACTCAAGCTTGAAAGACTGGAACCAGGAGAAAACAACGAGAATAGTAGAATAGTGGCGATTGGACACCACAGCAAGAAAGCTGCAAGTAAGTCAACGATTTGATGTTAGTATAAATGTTTTTAATGCTTCTATACTATAAATAAGAGTCATTCTAAAAACCTTTAACCTTGTGAACAACGATGCATCATTGACCAGTCGTTTAACTAACAGAAGAGTTGCACTCCCATCAATGAATCCATAACTATATACAAAGATGTTTTTCAGGGAGAGCTTTGTGCAGTGGTTTCCAAGTTTTAAGAAAACATTCTTTGCAAGTTTGTTTTTGCACGAATTTGATGTAACAACTAACAAGTATCATTTAAATCAGTCAGTGGTTTATAGGGTATACATTTAGAAGTTCTAATAAGCTACGCATTTTAGAGTTAGAATGCATCACTTTGTCCTTTTCTGAGAGTACTCTCACGCAAACCTGATTTTCTTCTAATGTGAAGTTAAATAAAGTAATAAACCAGTATTTGAACATTAACTTAGCTAGGTTCCATTTTTTTTTCCCACTTGTACACTAAAGTTAGCAATGTGTTTCAGCATACAAGTTTCCACAATATAATAAAAAAGTGCAGCAAAATCAAACTAGCTAGATGAATTCATATAGATGGAAAACTAGAAGCTGGTAACAAAGAACAACTCACGTGTCATCTCTTCTTCTTGTAGTGGAAGGTAGAGTGGCGTTGCAACTCCAATATGAGCAAAAGAAACGCAGCAGCTTCGGTTTTGTAAAAAAAGATAACGATGCTAGAATCCTTGAGAGAAGAATCACTGAAGTTGAATCTAGGAGAAAATATAGGGAAAAAGAAGGATATTATTCATATGTTTGTGGCCCAAGGCCAGCGGTTGTTGTTACTTGTAACCTTTGCATCAATGTTTGTCTTTATTCTTGCTAACAGCCGGCGACAAGCAACACACATAAAACAAATGAGTTTGATCAATGGTCCTTGCTCAGTACCATATTTTTTTTTGTTAATCATTCTTATTTATTTATGTTAACCAATAATTACATTGTCCTGCTCCAGGTTATGTTTCAACCATATTGGAGCTATACTAAACCATACATTAGCTTCAACCATATTGGAGCTATACTAAACCATACATTAGGTACTAAAGTTAAAGCAAAAGTTGCCATACTCTGTACAATATACAACAATAAATAATTAGTTGGATCATAAATTCATAGCTGTGGATTCTTCTCTACAATAATTGGTCTATGCCAATCACCAGATGTTTAGCAAAACAGAAGTTAATTCTGAGCACAGACTGTATATATATACAGCAATCCCCCACACGTCCTGAAACAACAATGCAAGCAAATAACGCAAGAGATTACGTGGTTGGAGTTGGCCTAATAATCCACAGGCGGAACAACCTACCATAAGAGTTTATTAATGGGTAAGAATACAAGTTAAGGTGTCGGGGAAGAACGAAGTCAATGAGAACAAGAACCGCCGGTTTCTCTCTAGCTATTCTCACTTTCTCTCTCTGTTGGACTACAGATTACTCACTGTTGCCTTTTCTCAGAAGCACACACTGACTTAAGAACTAAATATACGTAGACAAACACCCCCACATTGTTTTGATTGTCAAAACTATTTTTGGTTTCTAAAGCCTATCGATCTTGGTTTCCCAATCCCAACTTAGATACCAAGCAGTTCGCGTATGAATGAGAACCAACTAATCGACCTACCTATAATAACACCAACCGTATAAGTCCAATAAAAGGAACTTTTCGTCCAACTATAGGTCCCTCGCCGCATGGGAAAGATAAGATAATGAACGCGACTACTACAGAATCTGACAGCACTCAAAACTCACAAGTCAAACTTATGCATGTTGCAAATTGCGTGGTGAGCACGCTTTCATTATCATCCAGTCTGGAGACTTGTGAGCACGGTTTTATGTTCCATCCGCGTATACCTTCTGTTTTGGCAAATACAGTAGAGAAAACTTTTTGTCGTTGCATTTCAGGAGTGATTTTTTGCTCCCAGCGGAATTTGCTCCAAGAGCTCCAAGGGAAACAGAAACCAACCAAGTGTCCATTCAAAAGGGATCAACAGTTATCAAATATTCACTTTAATATATGCTTCCTGATTTATCCCCAATCTTAAAAAAAAATAAAAGAAAAAAACTTAAACAGTTACAAAATCTAGTTTTTGGTCTTAATTGTTGGAAAAAAAAGAATAAAAAACTTGAAGTGCTGAACTAGTGACACTTCTTTCAAACTAAAAAAGATAAAAAAAAAAATCTTTAGCTAAAGATAGAAAGAACTCCTATATATTTTACAATGACATTTTTTTAATTTTTTTTCTTTTTATTTATTTTTATTTTTAGTGGGGGCAAATAAGAAAGTTTGTTCTAAGGAATTTGATAAGTGTCAATCTCTTTTTAGTAGACACGTGGTTGATTCCTGATTCGCTTGGAGCAAATCCCGCTAGGAGCAAAAAATCACTCATTTCAGGGAGTTAAAAATGGTATATAGAATATCATACACTATCGTGCCCATTAACTGTAGCCAAGTTTGGCTGTTTAGGCCGCAGCTTTTGCATATGCCAATTGCTGAAGTTTCAAACAACCTAGTTTGCCAGTGAACATTTAACTAACAAAGTGCAAAACTACATATGTCCTGCATCACGAGAGCCGCATATGGTAACTTGCAAACCATCATCAGGAAGATGTGTTCACGAGAAAAAAGCTATCCTGAACTTGTGGCCTCCTGTGTAAAAACAAACGCAGAGCTCTTATTACATTAAAGTTGACGATCCAATCCCCCTCCCCCCACAGACTCCACCAACCAAAATAACAATCTGCAGTTTATGAGCTTACCATAATGTAATTGAACCTTCTTCAAGAGTACAGGTCATCATTACGAGCAAGCTTCTGGAATAATACCTGAATACAAGGTTGTCACTTGTCAGATGAGAGTCTGCTTTACTTTGCGAACTCAGAAATATCTAGATGATAAGATATGAAGTAGCACAAAGCTCCATTGTGATGTATCGTAGCAAAGATAGGTAACAAGTAAATACTAAATACAAAACTACAAATCCAAGAAAGAAAAAACTTGGCAAGTGATATAAGAGCTTTTACACCCCCCCTCCTGCGCAGAACGAAAATTAAGATGTAAGGAGCTTGATCCTATTTCAACGAACTATGTATGCTTTGTCCATCAGCCCATGCAGACAAACAATAACAGCATATACAAACTTCTCACATATATAATGTAACAATCGCCTCAAAAAGTTAAAGTTATTGAAATAGTATTCAGTTATTCACAATGAGCTAACTAATCATTTATTCATCGGGTCTGTAACCATGTAAAAGGTGTGGTTCTGAAGTCATTCTAAAGTCATTCAAGGCTTCAAGGTTAATGGATAAATATCCTGAAAGCACCAAATTTTACCTCATAAAATTTGATTAATCCCGGAATCAATGAACTCAGAAATCTCATGATGGTGGCCCAAACACCATCCTGTTTGTACTACAGGTTTAGATGTATGTAAACCTTCAACTTGACTACAAGATTGAAAATGCAAATCAAGAGATGATTCAGGTTGCCTTTGCACTGTGCTTCTGTTTATCGATTAGTTGAGTAGTTGCGCCAGTTGCACCACGACTAGGTTCTGATCCTGCCCGTGAAGATCCAAAGGCTCCTAAAGCCTCCAGGAAGAACTTCTTGTTTGGAACTATACCACTGTTGTCCATGTATTTTAGCAATTTCTGTACAAGCTCCTTCATATTAGCTTTAGTATAGGCCTTGTACAGAAGTTTATAAGTTGAGGCATCTGGAAGCAACCCATTCTTATGAGCATATTCAAAAAGCTGATCTGCTTCAGCGGGCAATCCATTCATACAGTAAGCATCAAGCATAGCATTTAGAGTCGAAACATGCATTTCTTTTTTTGAATCCATCATCTCATCAAATATTTCTCTGGCCTTTGAAACACAATCACATAAAGCATAAGTTGTGATTAGACTCTCATAAGTAACATAGCTTGGTTTGTAACCCATTTCATATATCTTTTTAAAAACAGCCTCAGCCTTATCTTTAAGTCTAGCCTTCCCATAATTTGTGATCATGGAATTGAATGTGGGCAAAGTTGGCTTTTCCCTGGAGTGCAATAAACTCTTGTATACTTGTTCCATCTTCTCAAAAGCTTGTCGCCTCCCATATGAATCAATCAGCAGGTTGAAGGTGATGGCATCTGGCTTGATTTGATTACTCTTCATTTGCGAAAGTACAGATTCCATTTCTCTAATCATCCCATTTTTTCCATATGCATCCATCACTCCATTATAAGTATAGATATCAGAGGAAACGATGCTCTCCTCAAGATCTTTGAACAATGCATTGACTTGATCCACCTTGCGTGTCTGCGCAAAAGCTCTCAAGAGAATATTGTACGTGACAATGCTGGGTTTGCACTGTTCTATGCCTTTCATCTTCTCAAAGTATCCAAGGGCTTTTGCTAAAGCCTTGGATTTATCTCTGGAATGCAGGTGAGCGGAAATGAGTGAATTGTAGACAGATGTATCTGGCCGGCAACCGCTGTTACGCATCTCTGAGAAGAGCCACATGGCCATCCGTATTTGGCCTTTCTTTCCCATCACCGATATCAACTTAGAATAAACACCATTATCCGCAACATACCAACGCTGTTTCTGCATCCACCTGAATACCTGATTCAACATTTAAAGAATCTTAACGATACGCATCATCTAGGTCAGTTGTCATTCCAAACACCTATATTTATAAATGAATGTCTTTGCTCTGAACCGTGCTGAGTGGCTTTTAAGGGCAATGATTAGGGATCATCTTCACCAAAATCAGCCTGAGTGGTCTATGACTTTGGTGAATTTCATGTCCAGCAGCTTCCTTTGCATGTGACATTGGAGTTGTATCATATGGCATTAAATAGATGGACATTAGGCCTATGATGACACTTCCAACTACTAAGCCTCCATAGAGGGGAGGCAGCTAAATGTTCAAAGCTACTATTGATTTTGATGATTAGACCAAAAATGGTAGTTACACAAGTTCAATCAAAATGTCAAATCTAGTATAGACTAATAAACAAACCACATCAATCAAAATGTGAAAAAAGAAGAAAAACAAACCTCGAGGCATTGAAGCCACTTATCTCTCTTCCCAAGTTCTTCAAACAAATGAAAACAATGTTCGGTTCTAATCAATTTAACATACTTATCCAATACATTAACCAAAGGTTTCTTATCATTAAAATTCCTTAAAAGAGTCTTAACCAACTCTTCAGTTTCTGACTTGTCGATTTTCACACCTGCTTTCCTCTTTGGCCTAGTTGAAATGCAACTGATTCTAGTAAAGGGGCTGTTTTGAAGATGGAACTGAGTTGGTTTGAAGTTAGAAATGGTGGGGTCTTTGAAGTTGATAGAAAATGGTGTCACAGTGTTGAGTTGAAGCATTTTTTGTTGGGTGTGTTGAAATTGGTGAAATGGGTCATGGAATTTGAAGTAGAGAATGTAGTATTGAAGTAAACAATGAGGTTGAAAACTCGGAGATTAATAGAAGAAGAAGATTTTTCCAGATAAGTTTTTCAGCAAAATTGAAATTTGTGAACCCGACGTGAATCGAACACGCAACCTTCTGATCTGGAGTCAGACGCGCTACCATTGCGCCACGGATCCTCTTAGTGTCCTGTTTGATGTTTTAATTTACTTGTTCCGTTTACTGTTGATGATTGTCGTTAATAAATTGTCTTTGCACTGAATATGCGTAAGTATATCATCACATATTCCTAAATCATTTTGGAATAAAGTTGGAGAGAGAAAAAAAAAGACGGCTTATTTGAGTTTCAGTCTCTCTTCACACTTTATTATATAGAAAAATAGTCAGTTTACAATATAGAAAACCTAAAAACAATCTGGTTCGTGGAGAGTCCTTAATCCCCATGAACCGTCAGCCAGCTTTCACTGGCTCCATGTCTCTTTTGTCACGGCTTATAAGAACTCTAACATATGATATATATGTTATATTAAGTTTATACCTATTTCAAGAATCTAATGTGTCATAGCTGTGATGTCTAAGAACAACTTTACTTGATTGTTTAAGATCATTAAGATTAAGTAATAGTTTGAATGAATGAATGAAATGAACTGAAGTGAAATGAAACTTTTTATTTATCAATGACGAAAGTTTTACAATTGCTCTGTTTTTCTTTCTTGTTTTCTAATAATTTTTGTGGAAATGATCTAATGAATATTTTTTCTACTCCTTCAGTCTTTATATAGTCTCTTCAATTAGTTTTAACCCAATCAACTTATGACATGACATGTATCCATTGTCTTCTTCCTTCCTTCATGCTCAATACCTGCAAATGTTTGAAATAATCCCCAAACTTACTGATATATTGATCCTTATGTCAATATATTGAGTCTTGAAATATCAGATAAAATATCTAAAAGTACGATATTTCCCCACTCCATTGGAATAGTGTTGATCATTTTAAGGTTTTCAGCCAACAAGTCTTGTTACTCTATTAGTATTCACTTTGTTTACTAGCCACTTGTACGTGGCAGATGAGTACCGTGTTATTTTTTGGATGCAAATTAGTATGTTGGTCCAAATGAAGAAGTTGGCCAAATGTTTAGTTTTGTTGGATGGAGCAAAATTATTTTGAATTACGATACTAAATGATGCACACGATGGACCGACCAACGTACAAAATGATATAAGAACTGAAAGAATCACTCCCACCTTCAGAAGACATGAGAGAACAAATAATACAACACTACATTGATACACAAATAACAAACTAGCCATCAACCTTAACTCCTCCAAACAAAACTCTCATCAGATCTCCAAAATAATTCTTTTTTTGCATGAACAAACGAAAAATACATCAATTTGAAGGTACTTGATAATATTTTCCTTTACACATGCACCTGTAAACAACAGGGCAAGACTCTGCCATTAGGCACTGAAAGCCCACCATTACTCTTTTGCATGGAGTACAAGGCCCACAAGCATGTGTACAATCTGGCAAGCCTGAACCAGATGGATACAATTCCGTTCCAAGTTCTTTGCTCACGTTTGCCTGCTCAAATGGTGAATACATTGAACTGTTAATGAGCAAATGAGCAATTGACGACTAAATACATCTTTCTTCAACTGAGTAGCTAAGGTCTAGATTTCGGAGGAATTTTAACTTCGGTACTAAACTGATGAACAAAGTATTGCGCCGAAAACAAACCTTGGAGTTCGTATTACTCTGCTCTCCTCTATAACTACCTTCATTCCTCAAGCTGACTTGAATCTCTAGTCCAGTTTAGAAAGAAAGAATGGCATATTAGTTTTATCAGGAAAGTTTAAAAAAAAATTACATATAGAACAAAAGCCTTGAGCGCATGAGTACTACTATGCAAGTCAAATTATTGTAACACTCCTGCTAAAATATGGGCATGATCGAGTTTATGTTATGTAAGCAGACGCGCAACTTGGAATCAAGTGAAAAGGAAAAAATAGAAAGTAATAACTTACGAGTTGCACTGGGTCTAATTCTGATGCTATCGACAATCAGAGGAACTGAAAGGAAAACTACAACTAGTAGAGTGATTTGAGCTAGGAAGTAGATCGTGAAGCTCCTCATTATTTTCTACTTGTACAAAGTGCAATTCGGAAAAATTCTTAGGAAACTGACTTACAAATAAAAGCCTGATGAATTCAGATGGGGACTAAGGAATATATTTAAAAGGCTTGATTTAAATGAAGTATAAGGAAAATCTGATACCCTTCACATGATACATGACTACCTTTTGAATAGTTTCACATGTTTTGTTAAGTCACCAAAAACAATCTGAAGATAAATTTTTATCATCATATTTTGTCCTTTCACATATGACATTTAAATTCGATCTCCTTTTAGGCGAATTGACCAATTAAATGTGCGTTTCATTGATAACTTCTCACACCATTGATCAATTAGCAGATGATTTAGTCGGATCTTTGAAGTTTCTAGTATGATTGGTGATACGCATGAGAGGATTCACGTGGATGAACATTTAAACTTTGATTGGTAAGGGATAAGGTGAGACAATGAAATAAAAGACCTGCTATAAGCGTGACAGAAAGCTTTGGCCATAAATGAAAATTTTAAAGCCTTTACTGAATGCTTTAATATTAAGTAGTAAACTACATATTGTTCCATCCATCCATAATTCCATATATACTATGCTTCTTCTGCTCGTGCTACCTTGAAAACGATAGGTGATACGCAATTATGCACGCTCTCTGTGAATTCTAGTTTACATGTTCGCAAATCGCAATTGACTGCCTCAGAATGTATGGATACATCTTTGGGTGGGCCGAGGATCATACTCTTTGAGTCTTTGTTCACCAACCCGCGATCCAATCCAAACCCGCCGAGTCCAGTCACTACGAACACATGCAACCACAACTCCGCCTGGGCCCAGTACAGTAGTACGTAACTACGTACTCGATATCCTGTTGGATAGTACCCAGCTTTGTTTGCCTATTAGTGTACTCAACTATATGGGCTGAAAGATGCAACATCTTGTATAATCGTGTACAACCTTCTACTGTCAGAGTCTTAAAATTGTTGAGTGCCTTTCATTTTTTTCAAAACCGCACACTAGCACCTCCACCTTTGCACAATTTGTATACACAACTCACTACTTGGTCACAGCCACCTCCTGATTATATAAAGTTGAACATAGATGCTGGCTTTATTCCACACACAAAAGCTGCAGGATATGGATACATACTGAGAGATCATACTGGTAATTTTATTGCAGCAGGGTATGAAAATGGATGGGACGCAGATGCAGAGGCTAATGTAGAGGGTTACTTCGAGCCATTTGCTGGTTCAAGAAACTCAAACTCCCTACCAACTTATTAGTAGAAATGGATGAAAAGGCTATTGTAAGGGAGTGATATCTGTTGGAATTTCTTGTGTATTTCTAAATACTAGTGTGTGTGTGCAAAGTGGAGGAGATGAACAAATAGTGTTCTCTCCACTTTAGTGATAGTCCCACATTGGTTATCCACCACATCGGATCGGGTTTAGACTTGGGCTTGGGCTTACTGTTGTGGGTAGTAGTTTGATCAATTGCCTAAACTTGTTTTGCTTTTTTTCTTGAGCAGCAAGTTTTGGTGTTCTATTAGGAGTTGGTCTCTCTTCCTTATCTGTTTAGGAGACCGACCTAACCTCTATAAATAGGACTGTGAGTCCATAGAGGGTATAGACTTTAACAGATCAGAAACCCATCTCAGAGAAACAGAAACTATAACCTATCACATTCTTCTTTTTCTTTTTCTCGTAGAAATGCAGAGAGAGTTATATTGCTGTTCTAGAGGGTAGTCTGTTCTAGTGCAAAGTTAGACTGCTGTTAACCATTGAATCCTATGAGGAAGACGCCACTGCTGCCTTTCTGCACCTTTGGAAGGGGCGAAATCTTTTCTTAAGGATAGCCTAATCCGGGCCTTGGTTATTACCTGTTAATTCTGTCCTTGTCTACTGTTCATTCTGTTCTACTTTAGTTGCTGTGTTGATACAACTATTTTAACAATCTTAAGATTTTTTTTTTCGTAGTAGAACAAAGGAGAGTGCTTTAATACGGCAATCAAAAGATAAGTCTTTTACTTTGAGTTATTGTTTGTATTATTGGGTTATGACTTTACAAATTTTCTAATAATTTCGTTTTTGTTAGGGAAACCAATTAAAGATTGAATATTTATTGATCTTTTGTGGTTTATCAAACCCTATATGGTTGTAGACCTTTCTCCTATGTTTGTGGAAGTCAAATATGAGATTTATATCAAGAAAAACGTCAAAGTTCGTCTTTTTGACAGCTGCGTCACTCGTTACGGAAACTGCTGTAACTTTCAGCTCAGAGCTCGGTTTTGCAATCCGTTTCTTGTGTTGGATAGATGATTCAAAGAGCTTTCCAGTGGTATAAGGCTTGATACCCAATTCGTCCTAAGCTGGTCCAGAATTACAGTTCTTTTGAACTGTTTTTCTAGGAGGAAAATATGATAATCCGGTTTTTCAATCGGTTAAGTATCGTATTCTTTCACTCTTTGCAATTCCTTTGGTTTGATTATATGGTGATATTCTTGCCTTGAGTTTCATGCTAGTTTTTCTTAGGAGGGAAATCCCTAAGCTTAAACTTCTTTAATAACCTAGTCAACATATTATATGTGTTTATCACTAAGATATTAATTGGTTTGACTAGAAGTAGTTTGATATTAATCTTCTTTGTACATATGTAGATGTATGTAGATGGTCTAAGAGAGACCTTAAGATAGTTAATATCAACCACACTCAAATCTTGGATAGTAATTATAATGTATTCAATGTATAATTGCTTACCTCTATTGAGTGTACGTGTTGTTAGACGATGGTTATAATTGTACTATTGTAAAAACACATGTTAGATGAAGTAACTTATAGCTTATATCCAATATAGCATATGTTAAAATTGTATAGCGTGTTAGTTTTGGATATTAATCATCGTGGATTTACTTTGAACTTGATGATAGTTTATTGGTAAATTTTTCTAGTTGAAGACATTAATGGGTTGAGCCATTAGATGTTGTGGTAGTACTTGAGGTCTTGTTGATAGGGTATCCTATTTTGCTTGAGCTTATGTAAAAAGAAGAGGTGAAGTCCTCGGTTGTTTTGCATATTCAGTGGCTAGATTTGTATAATATTGTATACTTTTTGTTGTGAGGGGTACAATTAAAGTTTACTTTTCTTGAACCTATGATATGATATTAACCATGTTTGGCATGAATGCATTATTTAACATAGGCATGAAGTTTAACCATGTCATATATTATTAAATAATGAGCATCGTTGTCTACGAGAGGAAACAATATGGGAAACAATCAATATCCTCCTAAACCTAATTTAGTTAAGGAGATGTAAGGTTATGGATTGTCTTCTTAGACAATATCCTCCAGTGACTATTTTAGACAAGGAGATGTAATGCTTATGGATTATCTTATTAGGCATTATCCTCCTATGATTATGAATAAATAGCCAAGGTGATGTACAAGTGCATGGATTGTCTCTCTATGTAAGTTGGAATGTTGAATGATGAAAAGAAGAATGATAATAATATTATCTTGGGTAAAACCTTTTTCATATAATTCTTCTATTATTTAAAATTTATTTGAATCACTTGTGGATTTCCTTTCATATAGATAGCATGAACATAATATGACTATGTTTAATATGATCCATAATCATAAATTTGAGTAAAGTATATTCTTGTCATAAGATTGTATATTATTATTGTTGTTTCTTTTAGTGTTTGTAGTGGTATAATATCTTTTGCATGTAAGTTTGATTAGGTTGAGTAACCATTGAACTGTGGGGTGGTGACCCATATGCATGACATTGTTTTACCATAATTCATCTCACAAGATAATTGGAAAGACACTAAACTACAAAGTATGGAAAGGTCTTGGGTCTATCCAAAAATGTTTCAAAATGTGGGGGGTGTCTTGCCAAGGCTATTGTGAAGGAATCTAAAAGAAATATTTTTTGAGACCTAGAACTATCTAGTAGATGTTCATTGGTGAAACTCATAATAGTGATGTTTGTTTTAGTTGTCATACGTGATAACAATCTTGTAGATACCACACTATTATTGAATGTCTTATATGCTAATTTTATTTGAGGATGTGCTTTCTGTGAAATTGGCATAGAGTGGTTGGATGTTCATAATGAACTACATAAGAGGATCCCATAATTTCTGAATAAAAAATTTGGAAGACTATCAGTGAGTATATCCACCATTCACGGTGATGATGTTTATATGTTTCTTGAGGAAAATTCATTAACCTATAAGGAAATTGCCTGTTTATGAGAAGTGTCTTTTTTGAAGGATACAACTCCTATAAATTGGACTCTTGATTTATTGGGGGATCTATAGGTTGAATTGGATCTTCAAGAGAAAACTAAAACGTGATAGTTGTATTGCAAAATACAAGGCTAATAATAATAGCCAAGGGGTTTCATTCAGAGACAATATTTATACTACTTTGGAACCTTGCTCATGTAACTAGAATTTCTTCTTTAGAATTCTAAAGACTCTAGTTGAATAGTTATGTGGAACTACAATACCAAATAGTACTAGGTGATGAGCTTAAGGTATACAATTTAGTTAAATCTTTGTATAAAATTGATTCAAACGCCTATAAATGGCATGAGCAATTCAACAACATATTGGTGTCGTATGGATGTCAAAGTATCGTTGTTGATAAAGATGTGTCCTTTCTTTAGAGTAAAGCAAGACATAAGTGTTAATCTCTCTTTGTTTAGATGATTTCATATCATGAGTGCTAGCATTGAGAATGTGTATGAGACAAATAAATTTCTATTTGAAACACATAATAGACCGTCATTGGAGATGATAGTTCATTATGTTGTTAAACTCATTTCTATAACTGCTATATTCAGTTGTCAAGATGTTGACGTTTGAATATGGTTGAATGCCCACAACGTAGCTTAAACCAGACCGGCCGGATGGTCTAGGAGAATTTCGGGCACTACAGAATTGAATGACTGGAGAATATAGGAATTATAACTCATATTGGTCTTATTATATTGTTTTAGCACGTAGTAGAAATATTTTTCATTGAAAAGTATGGGTATTCTGATAGTAAGCATGCGTTAACACCTTTTGTGGCAAATATCCATCTTATGAAAAATAATCTACTTGTGCTTTCTCATACTAAATATGTCAATATCATTGGTAGCCTATTGTACTTGATGAATTATATATGTGAGACATGACATTGCATACATTAATGACATACTGAGTTGATAACCCATTGTTCTTATAAGAAACATTGGATGTATATTGTCAGTTTATCCAAGTACTATAGCGGAGCCATTGATTATGGACTTATATTTAGTAGATTTCCATCATTGTTGGAAGGGTAATGTGTTATAAACTGGATCCAGTAATGTTTATGTGTTTACCCTTGGTGGAAATTAAGTGTCTTGGATATTATCCAAGCTAATCGCCTTATAAAAGGAATGTGATGATGTTGAGTGGGTTAGCAACCTCTTGGCAAATCTTTCCATTGGCTCTAAAAAGCCTCCTGATGTGTCTATGCTTTGCAACTGTCTCATTGCAATAGCTAAGACATAAAGAAATATGTGCAATGGGAAATGTATATACATAAGTTTGAGATATAACTTAATCAAGCAGCTGCTAGAGATTATGTTAGGTCGGACTTAGTTTGGCCACATGTCTAACTGTACCACTTATTTGGAGGCAAGTGGTTATACGTCGAGGGGGATGGGACTTATGCCCATATAGGGCTTACAATAACGGCAACAACCTACCTATGTGATTGGAGATCCCATGAAGTAGGTTCAAAGGGAAAAACAAGTCACTTCATCGTCTTGCAGTACTATCGTCTTATTTATTTACAAGACGTCCCACCCTATGGCGAGATGGTACTATAATATACTTTGTATAACTAGAATTGCAATGAGTAAGGATGAGTTATTTTACTCTTATTGGAATCCATAGTCCATTTTATAATGAGATAGTGTATTTTAACTGCAATGTACACTTAATGGATACCTACGTGAATGTAGAACTGGGTCGGTTCTTATGAGTATATGGGCAAGTACTCTAGAGCATTCATGGAACACAGGCAGTGCAAGGGCCAAAAAGCGCAACACCGCAGAATAGGCATATAATGAAAGAACAATGTGGGTGCATGTGATCTATTTTACTACAAGGGAATGTTGGTTCAAAGATTTTTCAATCCACCACTTTCATGTATTATAAGACATGTTACCCTATGACTGGTTCAAGCCCGTAAAACACCAGTATCTTATGCATTGTTTTTTTGATTCTCTCTGGCATTTAGTTAACCCATTTCTTTTGTAATATCCTATTCCAAAATAGTGGGGGACTATTAGTATTTTGAAATAGTGGGGGATTGTTGGAATCTCTTGTGTATTTCTAAATACTAGTGTGTGTGTGCAAAGTGGAGGAGATGAACAAATAATGTTCTCTCCACTTTAGTGCATAATAGATAGTCCCACATTGGTTATCCACCACATTGGGTCGGGTTCAGGCTTGGGCTTGGGCTTACTGTTGTGGGTAGTGGTTTGACCAATTGCCTAAACTTGTTTTGTTTTTTTTTTGAGCAGCAAGTTTTGGTGTTCTATTAGGAGTTGGTCTCTCTTCCTTATTTGTTTAGGAGACCGACCTAACCTCTATAAATAGGACTGTGAGTCCATAGAGGGTATAGACTTTAACAGATCAGAAACCCATCTCAGAGAAATAGAAACTATAACCTATCCTATTCTTCTTCTCTTCTTCTTCCAGCCTTGAGAGAGAGAGTTATATTGATGTTTCTAGAGGGTAGTCCGTTTCTAGTGCAAAGTTAGATCTATTGTTAACCATTGAATCTCGTGAGGAAGACGCCTCTCTTGCCTTTTCGCACCATTGGAAGGGGCGAAATCTTTTCCTTAGGACGACTAATCCAGCGCCTTGGTTATTACGTTAATTTCGTCCTTTCTCATCGTTCCTACGTTCTACTCTACTTGCTGTGTTGATACAACTATTCTAACAATATCCTCCTTCAAGGATATCAAGCGCGTACTCAGCTTGATGGAAATACCACACCGACCTGTGGAACCAGATCGTACTTACAAGCTAAGAGAACGCTCCAAAGACGGTTCGGCGCCCGAAAGACGAACCGGCTATAGCATTATTTCGGCTTACCTTCTAGAAGCAATCATGAACAGAGATGTACATGCACAAATCACCGCCACCAGCTACTGACCACTACCGCAAGCTACTTGCCCAGACTACTAATCCCCATCATCACAGCAGACCTATAAAGACAGTTCTCGCACGCCTCCTTAATTTGTGGTACACTTTACACGTGGTGGGCGAGGATTCACTCTCAACATCTATAAATACCCCTCCTATGAACTACGCCAGACCTGATTCTTCTCTCCCCTCAGAATCGAGAGCAAGATACGTAGGCAGTTCGCTCCTAAGCCGAACTCGGTCCTCATAATAATCCATTCCAGTTCCCATTCACTAGTGTATGTAAAGGAAAGCTGAATCACGCCTTTACATTGGCGCCGTCTGTGGTCTCGATTACTTGAGACACCATTTTCACACAACCCAAAAACCAAAAACCAAATATCTCAAGCCCACGAAGCATGGCAAGCCTCGAAGCTCAAGTTCAAGGCCTCGCAAACTAGCTAAGCTTAACCAATGAGAGCATTTCCTTGCTCAGGCAAGAGAATGTTGCTCTTCGTGCACAAGTTGACGCTCAACAACAGCTAGCTGGTAACATCGCTGAGAACAGCATCAACGAAGTTAATCAATAGATTAACGAGCTGTCGCAACGGATTGACTAGAGCGCAGTACGCAAAGACGCAAGCCAGATTGTTCAGAAAATGCTCAAGACATACTGCGCTTCCCCGTTCACCACAGAGGTACTCAGTAAACCCTCTCCTCAAGATTTTGTTTAGCCACGTTTCCCAATGTATGATAGCAGCACATGCCCCGGCCAACATGTAGCCCGCTACATTCAAAGCCTGGCCCTTTACAGCTCCCCGGAGTTTGACCATCTTCACTGTCGTCTCTTTCCCGCCAGTCTCAAAGATGGCCCACTCGATTGGTTCTTTTCACTCGAGTCAGACTCGATCAAGACCTTCGAGCAGCTCACTGATCTGTTTGCCAGTCAGTACATGCACAACAGACATAAAAAAGCAGATCTGGATTCACCTTCCAGTTATCATTTGGAGAGGATGAGACCATCTGCCAGTTCCTAGGTCGGTTCAAAGCCGAACTGTTATGCATGGAGAGTGGCCTCAAAGAGTCTTTTGCCACACTGGCATTCTCCAACGCCTGTCGGGTGCATAACACAGACCTCTCCAGGTCGCTGATGAGGTCACGTCCAGAAACCATGTCAGAGCTGTACGCGGGCGACAAATATATTAAGCAGCAAGAAGGTTTGCGACACCACGGTCTACCAGACGACCAAGAAGTCGCGGCGATCTCTGACGACACTCCACCTGCCAAAAAGCAGTCCAGGTCGCAAGCACCCAAATTAGGCAACCGCGTGGATAACAATAGAGAGTTCGTTGTCTTGACACGCTCTCCCAGTTACATACTGGAAAAGATCAAGCGAGCTTCATATTTCCAACCTGACGTACGACAACCAGCAGATCGACCTGACAAGCACTACTGCGCATTCCACAAAGCAAAATGTCACGAGACCGATGCTTGCTGGGGGCTCAAGCATTATCTCCAGGATCTCATTGAAGCCGGACAGATCAAATAGTACACCAACATTGCCGACGGCGACTTGTGCCATAAGCTTATGGCCCGCCGAGTGCGTAGCAGATCTCCACCCCACCAGGAGCGCCAAAGCAACCAAGCTGGCTCCCGCAGCAGAGGATGCCCCATAGACCGTTCTCGTCATGATCGACGCCCACACTCGTCAGATCGCAACAATGGCAGAACCATCCATATGATCACTTTCCCAGATGATTATGTTACTTCTTCCAGAGAGAAACGAAGGCGTGTAGGTGCTCTTCAAGAAGTTTATCATTTTTCTTCACAAGCAGCACATGCCCCGCGACATTCGGGTTGCCATTCAGGGGGTATCACCTTCACAGAGGCTGACTTCAACAAGGTTTGCCTCCCTCACAACGACGCGCTTGTCGTCCATGTCAAGATCAGCGACTGGACAGTTAAGCACGTCCTGATAGACCCTGGGAGTTCGTGCGACATTTTGTTTTACCACACAATTCAGGAGATGAACCTACCAAAGTCGGTCTTCATCGATCCGATTGCCCCTTTGTACGGTTTCAACGGCTCCAGGGCCGACCCAATAGGCGATATCATACTTCCAGTTTCGGTAGGATCCCGAGAGGATAAAGTCAATTTCAATACTCGTTTCAGCGTCTTGGATATCAAGTCGTCCTATAACGCCATCCTAGGACGACGGTGAATTAATCAGATGCAGGCTATACCGTCTACTTTACATCAAGTTATCCGTTTTCTAGGCCCCAGGGGCATGATGGAGCTTCGAAGCAACCAGCTCGAAGCCTATCATTGTAATCAAATCCTCTCAACGAACAAGACCACTGAGGCTCCTATCAGCATAAAAAACGAGCCCACCAGCTACACCATGGCCAAAGACTTAGTCATTTGAAGTCGAGGCGAGGCAACGCCTAACTTCGAGGCGGGGGGGCCAACAAGAAGGTCTATCCATCCGCATTGCACGGACCCATAAAAGTCGCCAAGGCAGTCACTGATTCACTTGTCAGGACCCCAGAGGTCGCTCCCGCAATCAGTGCTCCACCTGTTCAGACCCCAGAGGTCGTCCCACCAGATCCCATACAACCAAAACATCTTCTGCAACGTAATCCAGCCTTTATTGTTATGACCACAGAAGTCATCCCAGACCCTATGGCCGTAACCACAGAAGACGCTCCTGTTCCTGCAGCAACTCCCATCACTCATCAGACTAACACAAGCTATATCACCAACTGAAGAGAGGCAGCGAGTGAATCTAGGAACGGAAGATGACCCCAAGTTCGTCTATGTAGGGGATAACCTCGACCCCACACTCAAAGCCCAGCTTGTAAACTTTTTATCCATGAATAAAGATGTTTTCGCTTGGTCATATATTGATGTGCCAAGTATAGATCCTAGCGTTGCATGCCATAAGTTGAATGCCATAAGTTGAATGGATCAAATTCCCTAAGCTTGGGCAGCAGTACTGGGATTACAAGATACTTATGTCAACGGGGAAAACTGTTGGCTACCCAATAGGAGTTGACAAGCACACCCTTGAAAGAGACTTCGGCAACTATGCGAGTGTGCTCGTGGACGTGGATTTGTCCAAGCCAATCCCAAATCAGATATGGGTGGAGGAAGAAGAGGGCATATCTTTTATGCAAGATATCGAGGTGGTGAAGATGCCAAAGTTTTGTAGCCACTGTAAGACGGTGGGACACTTGGTAGCAGAGTGTAAGATGGTACGCAAGAACATCAGAATAGAAGAAGCAGCAAAGGAAGTGGCCCAGCCTGAGACATACCAGGCAGTATCCAGAGGGCATAAGAGGAGAAATCGGCCACATAAAAAGAACAAGAAAGATGAGGGTACGAGCGGTACCAAGGACTCAAATGGAGAGTTCATCCCGACACAGGAACTAAGAGAGCGAACCTCAAATCCAACTATTCTGGAAGTTGTTGATTTGGCGACATCCAGAGGCGAATTAACTGGAATGGCCAATGTGCCTCTTCAAGGTCCCTGTTGTTCGGTAGAGAGGATATTGAAGTGGCCCCAAGCCGGAAATCTAAGGAGTTGAGTCAGGATCCAGAAATGAATCAATTTCCAAACAGAGAGGAGGGCACCTTGCAAGGGGAGTTCTTTGATGCACAGGAAGCTATCGAGTCAACTTTGGCCTTGGCTGTCAGAAACTTGGACGAAGGCATTATAGAAGGGTGTGAGCCCACAAGTAGACGAGATGAAGCGTAAAACAATGTAAGCTGGTTCGAGTATCACTCCCTCCTCGAACCACTATCGGGCCCAGGATGAAGCTGATAAGCTACTGAATGGGAGCTGGGCTGACCAAGGGGAAGAGGAAGAGTGGCAAGTTAAAACTAAGAAAGGCTATAAGCCTCTGTGGCAGGTTCAGGCATTGCCTACACCTAATACAAGGGCTAAGGCAAACTCTTCTCATCCATAAATGAATACTCTATTTTGGAACGTGAGGGGAATGAAGAGACAGGGACCTTGGCACTTTATTGAGGAACTGGTCTTAGAACATAATCCTTGTTTCCTATGTATTGCTGAACCGCTTATTAAACCACCAACTGTTCTACCGCCATTGTTCAGTAGGCTTGGTTTCAGTGCTAGATTCCTACATAACGACACCCCTCCGAGAGTAGGAAACTTATGGCTTTTCTGGAAAGATGAATTAACAGTTGATCTTGTTGATGTATCTCACCAGCAGATTACAGTAAGGGTAGGGAATTTTCTGCTCTCTTTTGTTCATGCAAGTAGCTCATACGGCACCCGAAGAGGGCTTTGGCAAGAGCTCGGGAGTTTGGGAAATACAATGGATGCTTCAATGTGGTAGGAGACTTCAACATAGTAAGATGCATGAATGAACGAAGAGGTGGTCGATCCCCATGTATCAACGCCATGAATGAATTTAACAGCTTTATCCACTCGAATGCTCTGATTGACTCTACTACTTGCGGATTCAATTACTTGTGGTGCAACAAGAGGTGGGGGAATAAAAGAATGCTACAGAAGATAGATAGAATGCTCATAAATCAGAAATGGATTGAAGTAAGCATTGGATGGAGAAGTAAGATCCTTAAGCGCAAGTTGTCAGACCACAGTCCGATAGTGGGCTGGAACTCGTGCATCCCCAAGCCGAAAAATATCCCTTTTCGGTTTCGGAAAGCTTGGATACTACATGAGAACCTCAAAGCAGTAGTTGAAGCAAGCTGGAATGAGCCACTCTATAATGTTCCGATCAGGAAAGTAGTGAAGAAATTAAAAAGATTAAAACTAAAACTGAAGCAATGGAGCTTTGAGGTTTTTGGAAGTCACAAGCAGCACATGAAGCAGCTAGAAGAGGATATGGAGCAGATCCTTAAGGATCAAGAAACAAATCCTCTTGAGACTAACTTGCATCAAAGGGAAATTGACAAAGCTGCTGAGTTGGAGGAAGCTGAACGAATCAGATTTACTATGGTCAAAGAAAAGTCAAGAACCTCAGAAGCCTTGAATGGCGAGAGAAACTCGGCCTATTTCCATGCCACCATCAAAATGAGACTCGCAAAAGCACAGATAACTGAGATTAAGAACGAAGAAGGAGTCATGATCAAGCAACAAGAGAAAATAAAAGAATATATAGTCTCTGCCTACCAAGAGAAATACAAGTTTCAGAGTGTCACAATGGACTCGGCTCTTCTGGATTTGATTCCTAAGTTGATTACTGATGAAGAGAATGATTCCATAACAGCCACTCCAACAAGGGAAGAAATCAAGGAAGTTGTTTTCTCCATGGATGCCAACAGTTCCCCTGGCCCTGACGGTTTTCAAGGTATATTTTACCATACCTTCTGGAGCACCATTGGCTGGGATGTAAGTAATGCAATTATTTCTTTCTTTAGAGATAATGTTCTCCCGAAAGGCATGAATTCCAGTTTTCTTGTCCTAGTACCTAAAATTGTAAATGCTATCGAGGTGAACCAGTTTAGGCCTATTTGTTAAAGTAATTTTTTGTTCAAAATAATTACTAAGCTTCTATCATTGAGAATTAAGCAGATTGTCAGCAAAATCATTAGCGGAGAGCAGTTGGCTTTTATCCAAGGCAGAACAGGTACTGTGGGGATTGCTTTGGCTTCTGAAATGATCAATGAATTGGACAAGAAAACTCGAGGTGGGAATGTTGGCATCAAGTTGGATATTACCCAAGCTTTTGATACTCTAAGTTGGGAGTTTTTGATTGAGGTGCTTAGTAGGTTTGGATTCAGCAAGACCTTGTGTTCGTGGCTGACTACCATCTTGCAGAGTGCAAATATCTCTATCATGATTAATGGAGGGCCTTGTGGCTTCTTTGAAGCAAGAAGGGGGCTCAGGCAAGGAGACCCCCTTTCTCCCATCCTTTTTGACATCGCTGAAGGTGTTATCAGCAGGGGAATAAACGGGTTATTCCTCCAAGGCAAGGTCAAACACATGACGGCAGCAGGAAAATGTCCTAGCCCCACCCACATCTTATTTGCTGATGATGTCTTTGTTTTTGCAAATGGAGAAATCCGAGGTCTCAAGATGCTCAAGAAAGTTTTCAACTCCTATGAAAAATCAGCAGGCCAGTATTTCAACCCTGCTAAGAGTAAACTGTTTCTAGGGGCTATGAATGATGCAAAGAAAGAAAGAGTCTCCAATCTCTTTGAGTTTAGAGAAGGCAGCCTTCCAGAAAAATACCTGGGTGCTCCCATATTCCAAGGCAGAGTCACAAGGGAAATAATTCAGAGCATGGTCGACAAAGTGAGGAAAAGGGCTAGTGGATGGGCTGGTCGAATGTTATCTTTCCAAGGTCGGGTAGTCATTGCTCAATCTATTCTTAACAGCCTTCCGGTGTATAACATGTCAGTGTACAGGTGGCCATCTAAATGTATCAAAGACTGTGAGGCAGCTATCAGAAACTTTATTTGGTCAGGGGATCCTACAGTAAGGAAAGGCATCACGCTTAAATGGGAGAAGGTCTGTAAGCCATATGAGGAAGGAGGCCTCGGGCTTCGAAAGTTCAGAGAGCTTAATCTAGCCCTCCTCATGAAGCTCACTTGGAGCTTTCTCACTGGAAATTCTGAATGGAGTAACTTTATGAAGGCAAAATTCTCTATGTTATCAGGTCAATGGCTTACATACTTTAAAAAGTCATCAGTATGGCCAGGCATTCAATGGGCTCTAAAAGAGATGTCGCCTCACATGGGTTGGGAGGTGGGTCAAGGTAAGGACATCAGACTTTGGCAGGATAATTGGGCAGGAGTTGCAATAGCAGACAGAGTACAAGGCGTCAACTGGAGAAACTTCAAGGCCACTGTTGCTGACATCATAACTGAAACTGATTGGAACATTCCAGATCGAGTGCTCCAAGTTTTTGGAAAAGTGGGAATAGATCTAAATACAATCCAACTCCAGTGGCGAAGCAAACCGATATCGGATTTGGAAACCCAAAGAAAGGATGGGAAGTTCTCGAGAAAGGAGGCTTTTGATGCTATTAGAAAAAAGAACAAAAGGTACATTGGAACAAATGGGTCTGGAACAAGACTCTTCACCTGAGAACAGCAGGGATTGTATGGAAACTCCTACAAAAGGCAGTGCCCACTGATGACAAGGTCAAGAAGAAGGGAATTCCCATGGCTTCTCGATGTCGGCTTTGTCAAAAAGAGGAAGAATGTGTTAACCACTCACTCTGGGAATGTGAGGCAGTGAAGGAATTATGGGGCTGGCTCGCGGATGTCTTCAAGGTAAGGATTTCGTTGAACTTGCAGGAAGTGATATCGGCCACAAAGCTTCTTAGTCCAATCAGAAAAGATCTATGGAATGTAGGAGCTGCGCACCTAATGGCACAGATTTGGAAAACTAGGAATCGCATCCTATTTGATGAGAAGAAGATAAACATTATTCTCATCAAGTATGAAGTGACCAAAGGAATTCAAGCTGCAGGGTTGGTTGCTATTGGGCACATGCGTAATTCAGCGGAAGAGCTGGAAGTTCTTCACTCTCTTCATATCAGAGGCATCTCTAAGCCACCACGCTGCCCAAAAGAAGTTTCTTTGGAAGCTCCCCAACCGAACGCAATCCAAAGCCAATACTGATGGCTCATCCAGGGGAAACCCAGGAAATGGGGGGGTGGGGATTATATTTCGCGATCACCATGGTCAAGTTCTGGGGGTCATGGTTGCTAGGCTAGGAGTTACCACCAGTTTCGATGCTGAATGTGAAGCTATTGTTATGGCGGTGGAGTCAGCAGTAGCAAAAGGTTGGAGAAGTCTATGGATTGAAGCTGATTCACAACCTGCCATCATAGCATTTAGCAAGGGGAACATTCCGTGGGTTGTTAAGGCAAGATGGCTACGAGCAACTCAGAAGATGGATTCTTGGAAACTCTCTCATATTTATCGTGAAGCTAACTTTGGAGCTGACGCGGCATCAAAGAAGGGCTCATCAATGCAAAGAGGCACATACTGTTGGAGCTGCACCAAGCCAGACTACATCAGATGCTTAGAAGATCCTCATAGAACCTACTACCGGTTTTAATTAGCTATGATCATGTAGCACCCTAAGTTTTAAGACCTTTATCTCCTGTAACTATATTATTATATCAATAAAATATCCTTACTTGTGTGCAAAAAAAAATGAATGTCAACCCCAGTGCCAGACCAGTTCGACAGCGACCTAGGAGACTATCACTACGTTTTCAAAAAGTAATCAATGATGAGGTCGATAAACTCAAGCAAGTCGGTTTCATTCGAAAGGTCGACTACCCAGATTGGATTGCTAACATAGTGGCAGTTCCAAAAAAAAATGGCACGGTCCGCCTTTGCGTTGACTTCACCAATGTCAACCAAGAAACACCCAAAGATAGCTTCCTATTACCAAGGATCGACCGACTGGTGGACCAGACCTGTGGCCACGAGCTCCTCTCCTTCATGGATGCCTATATTGGGTACAACCAAATACCACTTGCTGAGGAAGATCAAGAGAAGACATCCTTCATTACAGAACATGGAATTTATTGCTACAATGTCCTCTCGTTTGGCCTCAAGAACGCTGGAGCGACATATCAACAACTGGTAACTGACATGTTCCAGGACATGTTAGGCGATACCATGGAATTCTATATTGATGACATGGTCGTCAAGAGCAAAAATGCAGGTGACCACCTCACTCACCTTGAGCAAGCGTTCTCTAGGTTACGCCGAACTCGCATGAAGCTGAACCCAGAAAAATGCCTTTTCGGAGCGTCTTCCGACAAATTTCTAGGCTATCAGGTCTCACAACGCAGGATCGAAGCTAACCCAGATCAAATCCGAGCGTTCTTGGATATGCCCAACCCGGAGAATAAAGAAACAAATCTGAAGTCATCGGGCATGGTCATCGCGACTCAACCGATTCATATCCAGGACATCAGACAAGTGCCGACTGTTCCTACAACTCCTTAAAAAAGGCGAGCAGTTCTCATGGAACGACCAATGTCACCAGGCCTTCTCCACGCTCAAAGAGTATCTCACAACACCTCCTGTCCTAGCCAAACCAACGGACGGCAAAATGCTGGGGCTTTATCTAGCAATATCAGACTTTGCTATTAGTTCGATTCTCTTCAAGGAGGACAACAACTCAGAGAAGCCAATCTACTTTACAAGTAAAACACTAACTCTAGCCGAAAAGAACTACTCTTACATCGAAAGAGTAGTATTAACACTGTTATATTCTGCAAGGCAGTTTAGGCCGTATTTTCAAGCGCACCCAATCAAAGTGCTCACTGACCTCCGGTTGAAAAAAATCCTTCATAAGGAAAACAAGACAACTCGCATGGCGGTTTGGACCGAAGAGCTCGGGGAACACCACATCGAGTTCATCCCACGCACCTCGCAGAAAGGACAGGTTGTCGCTAATTTCCTCGTCGACTTCCCTGTGGACGATCTACATTGGGAAACAGAGACAGATGTCCTACCCCCTAAGAGCGACAGGACAGTTTGGTCTCTCTTCGTAGACGGCTCCAGCAATCCCGGCGGAAGTGGAGTTGGCGTTGTGTTAGTGTCCCCCGCCAGAGCAATGATGGAGAAATCAGTTCGCATCGACTTCGCGACCTCCAACCACTACACCATAACAGGCCATTTGCAACGGCAAAAAACCGTTGCGAATAATTTTCGCAACGCTTTTTAAGCGTTGCAAATAGGGCGTCGGTAAAGTGTTGGAAATATTTGCAACGGTTTTTTTGTTGAAACAAAATTTTCCAACGGTTATTAACCGTTGCAAAGTGACAATTACTAACGGTTAAAAAGCGTTGCAAAGCAAGCGTTGCAAACCAAATTTTCCAACGGTTAATAACCGTTGCAGAGTGACAATTAGTAACGGTCAAAAAGCGTTGCGTAGTTTGATTTGTAACGATTATTGATGATGCTTTAATTTTTTTTTTGCTTTGCAACGGTTTAAAACCGTTACTAATGTGTTGATATTGTAAAAAAAAATTTTTTTATTTTTTTTACATGATAAAGTCCCCATTGTCTTTTCATACCATTTGACAAATAAATAATAGCAAACACAAGCAAAAGACTAAAAAAAATAGAATATTCGTTAAACCATGTATGTAATATAACTTCAAAATATTTTCTAAGAATTACAAATTCATATTTACAAATAAGGGTAACATATTCAATATGATTTTCCAAGCAATCTCGAATCATTGCAAATTTGCAATACCAAGTATTGGTGATGGCTTCACTCATAATAAATCCTAGTGCGGCTCCATAAAATCCATTTAATTCCTAAAAATTCACAAAACAAATAATGAACTTAGAAATACAATAATACTAATTAAACTCATGCAATTAATTAAATATTTAAAAATCCACCTAAAGGAAGTAAGAAGTTGAACAAATGAGAAAATTAAAGGTGGAATTTTAAGCTTTTACCTTGACGAAGAGCTTGAGGTGAGCATAATCATTTGATTGGGGAGCAATTATTTTGGTATACTTCTTGCTTTTCCCTCCATCAAATTGATACTCTACACAACACACTGAACAACATATTGAATGACAACAAAATGATCTATCTAGCTATTCTAAAAAGCAATCCTTGTATTGAATTCAAATCAATCCTTCACAATTTCCTACAAACCAAAAGAGGATATAAAAAAATGAATGGCCTAACTTAGAAAAATAAATTTAGAAATCACTAGTGTGTTCAAGAACCAAAACTAGTGTATGTGGACAACTAGATGAAGCCCAATATTTGAAACTAACTTTCACCTATCAAACAAATAATATATTGAAGCTATCGAAAAAAGGGTCTTATTAAGCTACAAGGTCTTTGAAAACGGGATGGTCAATTGATATATGTACTAAACTATAGAATTTAGAATTATTAACACTGAATTGATATATGTCTCCCACAAGTTACTTCACAATCTATTGATTGTTTCATTTAATCCACAAGTTACTTCAAATCTATTGACTATTCATTTAATCCAAAGCACCTAATACACACAGGAAGAAGCACAAAACAAAACTCCAAAACTGATAACATTCAAGCAAATTATAGCGTACTAAATTTTTAAGTACAAAGTATAAACCAACAAAAGCTTATATTATTACGACACCACCCTTATTGTGACCGGGCTTGTTAGTATTACGGATATTGCATTTCAATCGCTTTTGCCGGTTTATGTTGCCACACCTGAAACAGGTTTAGAGTTATTAGTACAAGATGAAGCCATCTTGATTACAGAAAAAGATTGTACAAGTTTTTAAACCCAAGAAAGTAATCATACATTGGACAAGGCCAATCATTTGGGCCAAACAGACCGGTTATAGCACCGGTTGGGTGGCCACGACCCCAGAATCATCATCATCAGCAGCAGCAGCAGCAAAGACCACCACCACCGACCTCTTCCTCGACCCAGCCAGGCCACCAAAAGCGCCGGTGGGACGGGCACTTCCACAACGGTTACACACACCATTTTAAAAGCAAAGTTTACATTGGAGCAACTGCTACAAAACAAAACAGCGCACAAGGAGCTAAAAGGTATATTTCATATAAATTTAGATAATTGGGAAAAGCTTAAAGTGCAAGAATGAGCTGCTCACCAATGTCACATCACAGACCTTGTATTTGGACACATCCAGTCTCCATTTTGTTGCCATGCTTTCCCTGGCACATCGCCGCGGCCTCTTCCTTTTCCTCCACCTTCATTCATATCAATATCATATCAATAATCAGCTACCTTATTATTTGCTTTGTTGCCAAGACCAAATTTATTGACGGGCTTTCCATCCGGGATCTTGTAGTCTCTAAACCAAATCCCTAATGCGGTGAAAGTGCCTCGAAGGATGACAAAGTAAAACCAAATTATAGTTATACCGTTATGTTCTAGTATACTTACAACATACTTGATAAATTAAGGCAACAGATCCATTTTTATGAGAATGAAGTCAACTTTCTAGTTAGGTACTACTTTAGAACCGTGAATTCCATTGCCCTTTCATTAACTTTGCAAGGACCTTTTCCGATAACAATTGGTAAAAGCTGATTTCTAAAATGCAAGTAGCTATGATAGATCCCATTTTTAGCTATTGGAAGCAACATGCACGCAAGTACCTAAAAATTCAGTATGTGATGTGACTTTAGTGAGAATAATGCATGTGAGTACCCAAATCATATATTAAAAGCAAATGGGAAAAACCCGGGAATCTAAGCTAGAAATCATTTACCAAAACTGAAGCTACCAAACTTTTAAACTGTCTACTCCCTACTTACGCAATTGGTGTGGGATGACATGAATTCGACGGCGATTAGATGGCGAGCATTGCAGGTGATTCACCAACTCCAAGAAATGAGTTCAACCAAATTCTATATCCATATTTTGGTGACTATGTTGTTAGTGAAATGTGATTGACTTATGTACTAATTACGTTAGTAAGCAATTTGGACAAAATTTAAATGACAGCGAAAATAGCAATGTAATCAATAGGATTAAGAACTTACCCACTATTAAAGTAGCCTCTTTTCTTGTCAGAAACAAACTTGGGTCGTCTGAAACTTGACTCTCTAGTATAGTAAAAGATTATCCACTTCCCCTGCCACATTATTTCAAAAAAAAAAAAAAAAAAAAGATAAACAAATAGTAATCATCAATACTGACCCTAATAATGCCAAACAACATAATACATTTACAATCAAACTTAGGGTTTATCACACATACACCACTGCCAAAGACACACTCACACCACCGCACAAGGAGAAGAGATTCGTGAAGTTAGAGAGCAAAAACGCTTTTGGCATCTTGGGGATATACTAAAATAAGCAACTCATATACCATGACAACTTACTTGAAACGCGGGCAACCATGGCATACTCTTTTTCAGTAGTGGCAGGGATGGAGCTTCGAGAATCTGCAAATTTGAAAGGGTAAGTATGTCTAGCAAATGCAAAACGACAACCATGGCCGACTTAAAGTTAAAATCAAACTGCATTTCTATTCAAAGGACATGCTCTAAACACGATGCGTCGTTTTCACTTGTTCCACTCGCTCTGTACCATTCTTGGGCCTGAAAATTTTAGAACATTGAATGCTATCAGGCCCTAAACAAAGTTATGCTTTCCACATCCCAAGACATCAAAGGAAGATCGTTATCGATCTAATAAGTGGGTAAGAATACCTCATTCTTTGTGTCCGTGTGCTATTTCAGTAGTGCGGTTGTCTTGGAATAGTAATTTTTAACTTAACATCGCGTTGAGTTTCCATCCACAGTGCACCACGAAAGACCATCACAAGATAGTTAAAAAACATAAGAAGAGGCGATAAGATTGACTCCATATCAGAGAGAAGAGACAAAAAAATTAAGGCGAGACCGCGAGAGAATACTAGCCAAGATATGCATCTTACCTTTTTGGACTGCTTGTGTATGTAACTAGTCTGTTGCTTTGTATCAATGACCTGTTTTGCAAAGATAAGTTCATTTTTCAGATAGAGCTTCCTAAAACCAACAATTTAATCGAGTTCATTAAGCGGTCTCTGCATGCAACTGCTCATCTTGAAAACATGCCAAATACCAAATTAAAGTAGAAGTATATGAGGCAATCCATAGAATCCATAAAAGACTGAAACATTTACAACATTTTCCAAACGCAATGAGATGATAAAATTATAGAACCAGAGAGAAAAGATAATCACTTTTAGTTAATGCGGGCGTCCTTTTTCAGCGAAATAGCAAAGACAAGTTTCATTGCTACAGATTATTTTGGCTTCTTTAGAACATCTAACTATTTAAGATAGTTCAGAATATTTTCTTGCGTGTATAAATGCACATCACTTAAATGAGTACTTGCAAACAAGTTTAATGGCATTGCCCAAGGGAGAATTTATCTACTCATTTAGAGGCTTAATCCCGGATTCCCGGCACACTTCTTAGACAAAAGACATACAAAAACAAAATGTTTTAAATTTTTAATAGGTTTAACCGTTTAAAATCAATATTGAGAATGGCAAAGTGTCTCTTCTAGTCCCATCTTCTAACAAACCTCTGATCTGTCATTGTATAATGACCCAAATGCTTCAGAATTGGACTTAAAAATAAAGCATCAAGCAAATATCCTACAAAAGTTTACATCATATCTACTTTAAAATCACACACTACCACCTGCACACACTCACACATACACTACACTAACACCACCGCCAAAGACACTCACAAAATTTTCCAAGCGGTTTATCGTAAATCGTCGACTAAGTGGAACAAATCGGCTGATTTTTCAATCTCGCTCGGACCTCTAACTTTTACCACATTGGATCGGTGTAATAACTTATAGCGCTTTTATCGCCCCATTAAGCGGGCGCTTAAACTGCATAGGCTCACACACATACACAATATGGTGTATCACACTCTAACAAATAGAAAGTCATATACATCAAGGAGGGAGGTCCGAGTTCTTCAAACTTGGCCCTAGTAAGGGTGGTCTCAATGTGTTTAGGTCCATCGGCAGTTGCCGTGATGAAAGGTAAACTAGCAAAGATCACCACAAGAAAAGGAAAATAAATAGCAAATTAGACGGATGCAATAACGAACAAGAAACACACAGAAACAACATAAAACAAAAGGACAATAAACAAACCCGATATTAGCTTGCGTCAAAGATGACAACTCCATCTTGGCTTTCTCGGTTGTCTCGATGAGGCGTTGAAGAGTTTGCTTGTCCTTCAAAAGATCAATACCTTCATCCCTTTTGAAGATCAAAGCAAGCCAATCAACAACTCTCTATTCATATTAAAGACATAGATATTAGTTCTTGGAGGATCACAAGTTACATTATTAAAATTAAGATCCGAAAGAGTAAACAGATCTTTGAACAAACCTTGTCAAAGTCATCTCCACCAAGATGTGTATCTCCAAATGTAGATAACACCTCAAATACTCCATAACCAACCTCAAGGACTGCAATAAAAGCAGGCAAGTATTTAAGTAAGAATTTCAAAATGGAAACCCAACAATCATGCCATCACCGGTGACCTTTACACCGATTTTTTCAGGCCCACTTTAATTGGGCGCGTCAACTAAACCAAAATGCTTAGTTTTAACAACTTGTTGAGAGAGATTCTTTCTCTATGTACAACACTAAGTCCAAAATTACTCGGGCCCAATCGGGGAAGAAGCTTATTGGTTGAAATCCATAATATGATAAGTTAACTTTTCTAGAAATCGGTAGACAACTTTACTATCTATTTTTTGCCTTCAGGATTTGCATTTCACAGTTATTCCCAATATATGCTAATGGACTTCACAAGGAACAATCACAAGGATCAGTTTTCAAGAGACATTATGGAACATAAAATAAGTTTTCAGTTAACACTTGACAATACACGAAACATCAAAGGTACCACCTCAAGGTTGAATACAAGAATGGTTTCATTGTTTTTTCTTCTCAAAGCCATAAGCCAAAGAAGTAGCGATGAGGCTCATTGATAATAATGAGAACTTCAAGCCCACGCAATCGACCTCCTTGGGAATCTTTGTTAATCTCCTGCTGTTGTGGGTTTTAAAGTCTCTTAACTTCTTTGAGGAGCTCCTTTGCTGCCAAGTACCGCTTTCGAAATTAATAATGAAAGGCGGCAGATTTTATTTAGATGCAAAGCTGATCCAATGCCCACCACATGTTCAAAGATTTACCATCTACCTCCAATTGCGATACAGTTTATGAGAATTAGAGGAACGTAAAAGGAACCGACCGAACAAGTTTACTTTTTGAACTTAGAACTAGCGATTCTTTTGGCTATCCACAAAACTTATCGTTGATAAGTACATAAAATTACTCCGAGCTAAGAGGAATACTAAACCGACAAATAGGCTTGATAAAACCACATATTACAAAAGCAGAAAAAGAAAAACAAAATAGAAGCTAAGTTTCCCGGTTCACAAGTATAACCCATCTAAGTACAAATCTTGAAAGAAGTGTGTTAAGTGTCTAAGTTCCACAACTACTTATTAGACATTCATCATTTTGTGAAGGAAATCACATGGTCACGTGAGTGTCTCAAGGTGAGATATTAAAAAAGAAGAAAACTCTTCAATTTTCATGTTTGCCACAAGTCATTTCCCTTTACACTATCTCTAGACTTGTACTTATCATATAGATCTTGTGCAAACCCTAGTAGCTTAATTTAAGAAAAAACAAACGTCCTAGTTAGAAATTAAAGCCGCATTGAGATTATGAAATGAAGTATTTAGTGACAAAACTAGTACATGAATGACAAAATTAGAAATCGAAAGCAATGCTTTATGGCCCCAAGACTTGATTCAAAAACTTAACTTCAGATTTTTGCAACAAATTCTCTCCATCTCTCTCTTTTGGAAGTCTTGACCATGGCGGTAAATCGACTTTATAAGCTTCAAAATCAGGATATTTAGAAACTAAACTGTGCTTCAATGGATGGGTTGCGATTACAAAGCCTATAATTATAGAGTAAATCGTGCAACTTTATAGAGTAAATAAAGTGAGATCCAATCAAATAAGCAAATAATTATAGAGTAAAGGGGTGTAAGCAAAACAATACAAGGGACCGGTAGCCATCAACTAGTAAAGGAAAGATATGACACTGAACTGCTCTAAGGAAATCTCAAGTGGTTCATGATCAATATGTAGATAGAGTATACAATGGAATCTAAGAGCCGCGAATTTCAACATTTTAGCTATGCCCGTCAAATGACCTCTAGATTGAAATAAGCTCTGAGAGACTAATACCTTGATTGGTGTTCATGTTAGTACTTCGAGTAGCACGGGATAAAGAGCCCCTAGATAGATATGCAGCCATCTCCTCCTTTGTTCTAACTTCGTTTCTCTTATTTGTATTTCATTTTCGACAGTGCATTTTGCCTTGTTTGCAGAGACTTCAAGCAAATCGAATACTTCTTTAAAAATATTTAGCACAACACAGTCTCTACATTCCAACATTTAAATATAAATAGAGCATTTCCCAGCAAATATTATGACCCTTTCAATGCTAATATTTATTAATACTTCAAACCACTAATCAAATAAACCATGCCTAATGTCAAAAACTACTTCATTTTCACCAACACATTCACCATTTCCAACATTTAATCCTTTTATATGACTTATTTCAAATTATATACTTAAACCATTTCAATTCTCATACTATTGAGCCTTCACACCAATAATCAAATAAACCATAACTAAATCCACAATTGAAAAATGCCATCAAATATAACAAAATACTCATTTTTCCACCAACTTGGACCAACACATTCACTATTTCCAACATTCCCAAATCAGATATTTACACCCTTCTAATTCTACACACAAATAATGAACTAAAACTGCCGTCAAACATCATAACCTTCATTGTTCATACTTTTCCCCAATTTCCAAAGATATATCAATGTCAATTTATATTTCATCATACAATTTTTAACTCTTACATTATAAAACAATACCAAAACCCTAACTACAACATATCATAAACATACCACAAATTACACCAACCCATTCACTATTCCATAAAATCCAACAAATATCAATACAAAAATCATAAAAAAATCAAACGTTATACCTTCGAACAACAGTAGCAAGTGTTTTGATATAACCATCAATAATATCATTCAATCCAGCTACTCTTCGTTCTATTAAAAAAATTGATTATTAAAATCGATTGAACAAGAAGAAGAAGAAGAAGAAGAAGAAGAAGAAAGAGATGAAGCTACGATTTAAATTACCTCATTGAGATTTCTCAGTAGCGAAATCACGAATTAGGGTACCAATCTTATAATACTTCTTTAAAATCAAAATCCCAAACCGAACCTAAAACCGAAATCAAAGCTTTGAACTTTATTTGGTTTTTTCTGTAATGGGGGGATTGAGAGAAGAGAAGGGAGTGGAAGACAGTGGGTAGCGGCAGTGAGAGGTAGAGGAGAGAGAGGTTATGTTTTATGTTTTTATGTTTCGATTTAAATAACTAAGCGATTTTATTTCGGTTTCTGTTTTAGCCAAAATTTCAAGTTTCTAACACTTAACCAACGGTTTGCTATAATTTGAAAGCGTTAGAAATTAATTCTTGAAATTCCTCCGAATTAAACCAACACTTATCAACATTCGCAACGCTTATATAGTGTAGGCAACTTACCAACGGTAAAAAAGTGTTGCAAAACAAAAAAGGTGCGTGTTGCAAATAGCGTGTTATGGTGTAGTGAACAACGAGGCGGAGTACGAGGCATTAATTATGGGACTCATAATGGCACTATAACTCGGTGTACAGGAACTTCAGGTCTTTAGTGACTCGCAACTGGTTGTTTGCCAGATTGCTAAAGAGTACACTACCCACGAAGGTAACCTTTCTAAATACCTTAAAGTTGTTAATCAGTTACTTCCGTCTTTCAAGAAGGCCCCCATACATCACTTTTTGCGTGACGAGAACCGTCACGCAGACAGTTTAGTTTACTTGGCCACACAAACACTGAGCTACACTCTGAGACAACTACTCATCGAAGTAGTTGACCGACCTGCCTACCAAGTAGAGCACGTCTTAGAAGTCAGCGACCTATGTCCACTTTCTGAGGATCAGATGAGTCAGACATGGATGCAGCCCATAATAGAGTACATTCAGAATGGCACACTCCCAACAGAACAGAGCAAAGCCAGGCCGATACCATATCAAGCACGTCGCTATTGTGTTATGAATAACAAGTTGTTTCGAAAATCTGCTGGAGGACCTCACTTGAGGTGCATAAGTCCAACTCAAGGTCAATTAATTTTTGCTGAGATTCATGAAGGAGAATGCGGCAATCATGCTGGAGGTCGTTCTTTGGCCCACAAAGCGATCTCTTAAGGATACTTTTGGCCTCGCATGCAGATAGATGCCAAAACATATGTTCTAAAATGCATCAAATGCCAAACCTTTGGCCACAACATCATCCAACCGGCTCGCGAGTTGATCAGCATTGCAAGTCCCTGGCCATTCCACATGTGGGGCATGGACATCATAGGACCATTCATCCCACGGAAAAACACCGGGTTCCGCTTCATTTTAGCTGCAACCGATTACTTCACTAAGTGGATCGAAGCAGTTCCTTTGACACATATCAAGGAGTCACATGTTAGGAACTTCATTTGAACTCACATTATCACCAGATTTGGTCTGCCACACACCCTGGTGATGGACAATGGTTCCCAGTTCAAAGGCAAAACGGTCAAAGATTTTTTGGCCAAGTGGAAAGCGGTTTATGCATTCTCCACTCCCGCGATGCGCTCAAAGCAATGGTCAAGCGAGAGAGGCCGGCAATAAGGCCATATTAGAAAACTTAAAGAAAAGATTGAAAAGAACAAGAGCCAATGGCCAAAACCAGCTAGAGAACATACGTGGGCTCATCGTGATCCAACTGGCTTCGCTCGGCATAGGCGAATCACCATTCTCCTTATGTTATGGCACAGAAGCTGTTATTCCCACCGAACTGACAATCAAAACTACTAGATCCGAGCTTGTCGAGTCAGGACACAATGACTCAGTCCTAGCCCGAAAGGTCGATTTGCTGGAAGAACGCCGCAACCTGGCAGCTATCAGAGTGGCATCGTATCAACAGATTCTAAAGAGGTCCTACAACAAACGAGTACACCCTAGATCCTTTCAACCTAGTGATCTAGTTCTGAAAAAGACACAGGATGACTCCAAACTAGCAGCAACATGGGAAGGACCATACATAGTGGACCGATTTGTTGGCAATGGGGCTTACTGGATCAAGACGCAAGAAGGGAAACCACTACCACGACCCTGGAACACTTACTTGTTAAAGAGATTTTATCAATAAAGATTCAGTCTTGTACACAGTCATGTTTTTTCTTTGTCAATTATATTTGTATTATTAACCACTCTATTCAAATACTTCTACGATCAACACCGTGAGAACGCTTTTCGGTGAAGCGATGCATACCGGGCTACAAACGCTCTCGGCCGAAAGCAACACGCGAGAGGCTAAAATATGCTCTATGCGGCGAGCGGCCTCGGGGAGCTTACGGGCTCATAGCCTCTCCAAATCTACAAACGCTCTCGGAAAATAATACGCCGGAGGCTAAATCGCTCTTCATGAAAGCGAGAATGCTCTCGGGGAGCTTCTGTGCTCATAGCCTCTCCAACGCTAAGTTAAGGACCTATACTTTTAGGATCAACTCCGTGAGAATGTTCTCAATGAGTAGTACGCCCTCAGGGGCTACAAACGCTCTCAGCGAACAACATGCTTTCAGCGGCTAAATACTCTCTTCGCGAGCAGAACGCTCTCAGGAACTTACAAGCTCATAGCCTCTCTAAATCTCGCTAAGTTGACGACCTATACTTCTAGGATCAACTCCATGAGAATGCTCTCAGTGAGCAGTATGCCCTCAGGGGCTATATGCACTCTCAATAAGCAACACGCCTTCAGAGGCTAAATACGCTCTTCGCGAGTAGAACGTTCTAGGAGCTTACAGGCTCATAGCCTCTCCAAACCTCGCCAACTTGAGCACCTATACTTCTAGGGTCAACTCCGTGAGAACGCTCTTAGGAGCTTACAGGCTCATGACCTCCCTAATTCTCGCTAGTCGGGGACCAATGTCTCTAAGATCAGCTTAGAGAGATCGCTTTCTTAAGCAATACTTCACAAGCATAATGCTTTCTTAAACTAAATTTCAGATTCCATAGCCACTATATACCACAAGCGTCATAAACAGAACAATAACTACAAGCAGTCAAGCAAAAGATGGCATTACATATACATTCACCAATCGAACTGCCCGGCCAATGCCAGGAAGCCAGTTCCAATCCACCGATGTGCTGGGTCTACCCAGAAAATCCAGATCGGTTCTTTGAACAATGGGAGCAAAATTAACGAACTGCCACTTTCGTGGAAACCAGTTCTCGGTATCAACTAAGGCGAACTGCTCAAGTAAGCCTGAAAACATAGCTCTATTGTTTAACTCTCATAGAGAGGAGAACAGACAAAGCAATCATCCAACTTAAACACTTTTCAAAAACAAGACGAGAAATCACCATCAAGGAGCAGCCACAACATGTTTATCCTTTGGGGCAGCACTGGTCGACGGAGTGTACCTTGCAGATCTCAGCACAACGCACATACCCGTACCCTGGTCCCTATGTGCTTTCTTCAACTAGAAGTATTTCTCATCCAATTCGGCATATTGGATACAGGCCGTGGTATACGCATCTTGCGCTTTGCGTGCGACCCCCTGACATTGCTTGACATACTCGGTGACTTTCGCTAACTTCCCTTGCAGATCAGTCATCGCTGCAACAAGCTTAGCGTTCTCATCAGCAGCCACAAGGTACTTATTTGTCATCACGTCCAGCTTCGTCTTGTCAACTCCCCACGCGGCTTCGCGGACATCCATTTCGACTTCGGGGAGTTGACATCGATATCGGCGTCTTGCCCCGGCGTTCTTCAACTTATGCGTACCCGTCGAAACTACAAGTACAAAATCAAGGTCACGATCCCTTACGAAACAGAGCGACAAGCCTAACAAATAAACACTGACCAAACAAGTAGCCATGTCCATGGTTCCCAACATCGTGTCCATATCTTCATCATCAACCTCAGCTTTGTGGCCGTCTAACATGATACCCTTCAGAAGACTGGTCGCTATGGGCGCCGAGTGGAAGCTGCAGTCAGAGCGTTTCACAACACGCTTCTTCCCCGTCCTCCCCATATAGTAGAATTCGCTCCCCACATCCCCGATACAAGGAGGCGAACTCTCACCAGCGACGTGGCGACCTTGCCCCTGGTCGCTAGCTCCCTCAGCAGTCTGATTGGTGTCATCAACTTGCCAAGGCGACCTGAAGACAATGCCACCCGTCGAGAGACCTAAACTCCTGGGTCGCTTGTTACTCTTGACCCCTGGAGCTATAACCTTTCTTTTGCCACGATCTCCATGCACATGCGGGTGGAACTCCATTTCCTCCATTATCAGAGGGGAGGTCTCTCTCAAACACCCCTCCCCCCTAACATATTTGCAACACCTGGCCATAAGGAAACCTACGCAGAACGCAGGTTAAACAAACAAGCCACATGTTTCTTTTCAAAAAGAGAGAGAGACAGCCAAATAGAGAAGCCAAACGTACATGAGTAAACTGACAAAGCAAACGACGCACCACAGTTGCGAGAAAAGAAGTTGCAGCACGAAGAAGAGCAAAGGAAGAGCAAATGCCTTTGCTCTTCCAAGAACACTCCTACTTATGGTGAAGTAATGTATCTTCCCAAGACAGGTCATGATGGCATCGAGACGCCAAAACGGCAGGCCACCTGGCAGCCATCATTTCATGTCTCCCAACCGCCCATATTCCTACACGTGCCACGCACGTACTGTAGCTCAAGCAGTTCCAGGGTATAGAACGCCCCTTGCATCCTCAAGATATGTGCGACCTACAACGTTTAAATCAGATAACAAGCACGACGGATCAGCAAAGTCACAGGTCGTCGAGACCATACCCTCAGTACGACAAGTCGCAGCAGCATACACACGCTTACAGAATGCAAACACACATATCATACACAATCCTACTTGAATAAAGCAAAGCAACATATTTCCCATTCACGAAAAGGAACGAACTGACGACCTCAGTGAAGCCTCAGTTCACAGACTAACCGAGCCGCTGAGGATACTCAGGAAATCCAGCTCAGTTAGCCACTATTCATTGTTATCACAAACATAAAGAACGTCGAACTGCCCAGGTTACCCCAGGAAACCAGCTCTATTGTTTCAGGCCTAAGGCCGCATACAAACACATTTTTTTACGACCACTTTTAAACAAAATGGTCAAAACTTTCACTAACAAGAACATCCAAAACTTGCGATGAGCCCGAGTCACCAGAGGTCATTCCAGCTGCATTAATCACGGTCGTATCCAGTTCGTGTAATACTGGAGGCTGTTCAATCACCACATCAGTAGACGAAGGAGGCACAACTGCAGGAACAGTACTCGCATCTCCGAGTGGCTCACCCCCATGACCGACCAGGTCTTGCGTTCTTGCTCCTCTTGAAGATCAAAATATTTCTTCTCCAGCTCCTCTATCTCAGCACGGATGGCAAGGTAAGCGTCCTTCGCCTGCAGAGGGGTAGTTTTACACTTTTCAGCAGAAGCATTTGCGGTCGCTACCTTCTTCTTCAGGTCGCCCACCTCATGCCTCAACCCGACCGCCTCATTGACAGCTGACGTCTTCTCCAATGACGGCGTTACCAGTTCCGTCTTCAAAGAATCCAGTTCTTTCTTCTCAGACTGCTGCACATCTCGAAGAGTCGAGAGCTCGTCCCTCAGCGACTCGACCTCCATATTCTCTCATTTCTGAAGCGGCCGTCTTCAACCGGTACCAAAGAATCGGTTGCAACAACTTCGCCGCGGTATATCATGTTAACATCAAACAACAACATATAACATAATAAAGAAAACAAGTAATAACACAAAAGTTACTCACCAGGCACATCGCCTTATCCATCCCCCTCAGATTCGACTCCAGCTCCATCGCATCCAGGTCTTTCCTATCACCGTCTCAGCGTCATCCCCTCCAGCAAACAAGCAGCTATCGGTGCGGACTTGTAGCTACAATCCGACCTCCTCACATAGCATTTCTTACCAGTCACTTCATCTACATACATCAGGTTGCACTCCAGCTCATCTTTCCCAACACTGGAATGCCCCTTACCAGTCTTTTTCATACCAACCTTCCCCTTCATCTTGCCGGAAGTATCTCTAACAACCCTGGTCGGAGCGACCTCCGGGGCATCCTCCCCCAGAACGCTGAAGTCGGGCATCGGCCTCGCTCTCGAACTACGAGCCGCCCTTCCCCAAGTTCGCCCTTCACCACCCCCCAGTGCGGTCTCAGCTACCCTCGCAACCTTGGAAGGTCGAGACTCTGGGTCGTTACCCTTCCTCGTTGACAAGCGAGGTTTAGGGATTTCAAAGAGAGAGTCCTCCAAATCGAACGAAGCGTCCTCTTGACCCTTCCCAACTCCAGACCCAGACACACCAGCACCTCCAGCGGGTCGCTTCACCCCAGTACGACCTTGGTTATTATCTTCCCTAGTCACCAGATCACTCCTACGCTTTTCCATCACAGGCTTCCTCGACGTTCTCCCGATCACCTTACCCCGTGCCCTACTCTTTTGCACCTCCCTCTTCTCCCTAATCGCAGGTCCTCCCTGTTCTTTAAAGAAATGCGCGACTTCCGGAAGCTTTGCTTGTTTCTTAGCTCGAGTCAACCTAGCGAACTTCTCAATCACCTTTCGGCTCGTCTCTTTTTCTAGGGGGATATCTGCACAGACAACAAAACAGTAATATCAGTACAAGCTCAACTAACGCAAGATCAATATTCTCAGAGAGCGTATTGGTACCCACCAGTAAAGTCAGATATTTTATTTTCCATTGAACCGCTCAGAATAATAGTTTCCAACAAAGCGAAACGGTCTTTTATCCCAAGACTCGTTACTCACACCATCCGAGCATTTCGGCGGACTTAGCTCGGGTTTGCAAGCTAAAGTTAAGCGACCGAGATCGCTTTAATGAGTAATGCTCAATAATATCAGTGACCTCTATCCGGTATTCACCGCTGGCGTTCAGCAGGTCAAACACCTTGAACAACCGCCACGTGTTACCCACAAAATGAATAGGCGCTTTGTCACAGCGGTTCAAGAACTCACAAACCAGCTTCGAGAATGGTATCGTCATATGCGCCCTCAGCTACCCCTCACAGATGATAACCCCATAGTTCGGTGGGGTATACCTATTGCTATAGACCAGAGCATTCTGATCGGGCTCATGGATCTCCAGACTGCTTACGGTTATCCCATATTTTTTCTTTAAATAGGGGAACACCCTCAAAGCGTGTCTGTCCACGATACAGGCGGCAACCAGCTAGGACGGCGACCTCTCCGCGGTGACTGAAGTGCTTTCGCCCAAGACCCTGATGACGCAGATCGAGCCTAATCTTCCCCACTTCCAGCCTCCTCAACTGCTTCATCTTCATCACCACCCTCACTCACCCCACACACCGACTCATCTTTCTCTTCCTCCTCATCATCCCAACCAAGAGAAACTTCACGAACCTCATGAGATCGCGTATCATCTGAGTCAGACATCTCTCCTTTCGCCCTAACAGTTCTAGCCGCTAGTAACTAATCGAACGTCCTAACAACTCTAGAACAAAGACTAAGCACGAAGCAAGAAGCAGGAGTTCAACAATGGCAGAAAACTAACCTGAAGGTTGTTGCTGTAGTGAAGTGTTTTCTACAAGGCGAAGCAGCAAAGTGATGTTTCAAAAAAACGAAAGTGTAATCTTTGAACAACCGCCCCTCCAGTTTCCAAGACATCATGATTACACCCTAGCCCTAGCCGCACACGACTTCCAACAAACTGTCCTGTCTTTTCAAATCCCAAAAAAATGGGGCGGCACGTTTTCTCTGCAACTGCTCAGATCCTCTCACATGCCGAACACGTGTCAAACATCTACGCCCACCAGCTCACAAGATAATACAGATCGCTCTCTTCAACTTGTTGGATATTTCCACATCTAACACGCTCCACACGTTCTAATGTTTTCTCTCAGCAAGTCGCTTCCATGACCAGCACGCCCTACTGAGAGGGGGCTGTGTAAGGGAGTGATATCCTCCTTCAAGGATATCAGGCGCGTACTCAGCATGATGGAAATACCACACCGACCTGTGGAACCAGATCGTACTTACAAGCTAAGAGAATGCTCCAGCACAGTTCGCGCCAGCACGCGAACCAGGCTATAATGTGACTTAGCTTACCTTCTAGAAGTAATCATGAACAGAGATGCACATGCACAAATCACCGCCACCAGCTACTGACCACTGTCGCAAGCTACTTGCCCAGACTACTAATCCCCATCATCACAACATACCTATAAAGACAGTTCTCGCACGCCTCCTTAATCTAGACCCCACGTTTGTGTTCCACTTTACACGTGGTGGGCGAGGATTCACTCTCAACATCTATAAATACCCCTCCTATGAACTACGGCAGACCTGATTCTTCTCTCCCCTCAGAATCGAGAGCAAGATACGTAGGCAGTTCGCTCCTAAGCCAAACTCGGTCCTCATAATAATCCATTCCAGTTCCCATTCACTGTGTATGTGAAGGAAAACTGAATCATGCCTTTACAACTATCATCAAATTTTTGGAGGGAAAGAATGAAAGCTTATCTTGGAAATCAGAAAACATCCTCAACGATGTAGCCTTTATTATATCATCTATAAAGTCTGTAAAATTACTTTTTGTATTAAGAAGTGCTAATACCATAGCACATAGGTTGGCCTCTAATGGTCTGAGCTCCTGCTACACAGATTGGTTATCCATTCCTCCACCATAGCTTGCTAAAATAGTGGAAAAAGACAATCATTTGTAACCACCTCTGTTATATTAATATATTATATTGATTACCAAAAAAATTAATACAAAACTGAGTACAATACTACAATAGAACCCAAGCTCGTTATTAAGCAAGTTAGGGATGCCTTTTGAGTAGTGAGAAAGTTTCAAGTGTTGTTCTATTAAATTATTGAACCAAAGTCATCGAGTGCGCAGTTGCGGACTCTTCTCATCAGTTGGTTATAAAACCTACCTCTTCCTTTCTGGCCATGAATATAAGTAATGCCGTAAAACTTGTCTCCATAGTTGTTTTGTTTATTTTCTGGCAGAACGGTGGATAAAGTTGGTGGATTCATTTTTTTCTTGTTTTGTCTACACTTTGACGTTTGTACAAGTGCCGCTATGAGAAAGTGTAGCCCACACATGCTTAACTTGGCTAGCCACCTGGGTCAGCCTAAAGTTTTTATGGTCTGAGCTAGCCGAAAGTCTCTCCACCATATATGTTGGCATTATGTTTCAACTTTTTTCCACGAATTTGGAGAGAAAATTAAATCTCACTTGCAAAGCATATCGATGCTATTAGATGGTAATTGTTTTTGGGGTTTTTTAGGATTTGATCTTATTATTAATTGGTTTATTAGGCTTTGGTCTAGAAAAAACTTAAATAGTAGTCTTTAGTCCTATTTCCGTACTAGTAGGACTAAATAAGACTAATATTTAAGTTTTTCTAAACCAAAGTCTAATTACCAACTAATAGTATGACCAAATTAAATCCTAAAATCCTCTTGTTTCCAAGGACAATTGTACTGCCATAATAAGGATATAACAATCAAAGATCTCTATTAATTGATATAACTACGGAATAAGCTATAGTGAACAATGATTTGGTGATTTACACATGCTGAGCTTTGAGATCGAGACAGACTTGCTAACTAGCTCATTGATCGGCCATCGTATTAACATTTATTTTGTGCATTCGACAGTACAATAACACCAGTTCGGGGGATCACCTACACATTGGGCAGGGTCAACCCAATCATACTTGGCATAACATCCTTCGACGCATTTCTTAGGAGTGCATCTTTCTTTAAGATCTATGGTATCTATGCACAAATCTCCTTCCACACCTGCCAAATCAACACCATAGTATTTAGTATCACCTTGGAGAGTTGGGGAATGGGGATGCTCTTGTTGATTAACACAAGATGATAAGCAAGTGTACTGTTGGATGCTTATCTTTCATATAGCTTTCCAATAACAATTGAATTTTATGGATTAAAAGGTGTCAGATCCCTGCTTTTATTGAATTAGCTTAGAACAAAGTATTTAGAGTATTTTTTCAAAAAATTAAGCCATATCAACGTATATCGGAACTTCTATAAAGATTACTGTTCGACACAATAACCTATAGAAAGTCGCGCTTGAGAGTTGAGAGTTGAGAGTTCCACTTTTAGTAACTTAGGTAGTATATAACATAGTACAAAATATCACAATATATCGTGATATTTATCGATATATATCAAGATTTTAGATAAAGATATATAAATATCATGATATGTTTAGAGATATATACGACTGCAAATATCGATAATATTTGTGATATTTAGGGATGTTTTGCGATATTTGGAGATATTTGGCGATATTTGATATATGTAACAATTTTATTTAATATTTACCATTATATTTCAAATAAATATAAATAATGTATCATTATATATCAAGAAATATTTACAATATCCACGATATTTGTTGATAATTTGGATATATCCACGATATTTGCATGTGAAACAATGTCAAATATCCCAAAAGATGGAGATATATCCACGATACATATCGAAAAAGTGAGTATCGATAAATACTCATATCCTGATATTTTGTACTATGGCATATAGTGCTATATAGCCTGTAGGGGCTACTTTTAATTAGGAAACAACGAACCTATATAAATATTGGAATAAGAAGTATAAATATGAACCTGTGAAGATGATTAGGGAAGAAACCAAAAAGAGAATGAAGGCAAAGGACTTCATGTCTAACTTCACTCCAATTATCCAATCTTGCGAGATTAAGATATTGTATGGCATTACATATGATGCATATTTATAATACAGTGACTGTACATAAGGGTATAACTATGAGAATATTTTGTTCCTTCTTATGGAAAAGATAATCTTTTCAAAAAAATTGACATCTCATCCGGAACCAAGTCACACACCCCCACATTTTGAGAAAAGAATTTCTTAGGTTGACATCCACCTTCAATTATTGGAATAAGAATTTGCTAATCAAGAAGATGGACTAATAAGATCTCAAACTTTAAGGTTTCTGAATGTTGTGCATTCTCTCATTTATATATCCAATCAATCCAAATATTCTGATATTTTATGGAAATGTTTTATATAATACGTTAGGAAATCACATATACAAAAAAGATATATATAGTACGTGATCGATATAAGTATATATATATATATATATATATATATATATATATATATATATATATATATATATATATATATATATATATATATATATATATATATATATATATATATATATATATAGCCCAGCTCCTAAAAAGATATTAAATAAGTACCAAGTCTAAAACACCCACAACTTCATTTACAAAATGATTTAAAACATAATTTTTTGTGCATATGATCTACTAACCATAAAGAACATCTCTACAAAAATTCAACTCGTTTGACAATTTTTAACAGTGAAAAAAGATGATTGCAAAAACTAGACATTTCTAGACCTTTATATATATTTTCAAAAGTGGAAAACAATTTTATCTAAGTTAGAGGATATCAAACGAGTTGAATTTTTGTAGAGATATTCTTTATGGTTAGTAGATCATATGCACAAAAGATTAGGATTTAAATCATTTGGTAGGTGAAGTTGTGGGTGTTTTAGATTTGGTACTTATTTAAGGTCTTTTTAGGAACCTATATATATATATACAACTGGCTCCTAAAAGGACCTTAATTAAATAAGAACTTTAAATAATGACCAAATCTAAAACAACCACAAGTTCACCTACAAAATGATTTAAAACCTAATCTTTTGTACATATGATCTACTAACCATAAAGAACATCTCTACAAAAATTCAACTCGTTTGACAATTTTTAACATTGGCAAAAGATGATTGCAAAAGCTAGACATTTCTGGACTGTTAGATATTTTTAAAAAATGGACAACAATTTTTATCTAAGTTAGAGGATATCAAACGAGTTGAGTTTTTGTAGAGATGTTTTTTATGGTTAATAGATCATATCCACAAAAGATTAGGTTTTAAATTATTTTGTAGGTGAAGTTGTGGTTGTTTTAGATTTGGTCCTTATTTAAGGTCCTTTTAGGAGCTGGGCAATATATATATAGGGCCGACTACCTCGACATCTACTATCTATATACTAAAACAGAGACCTCTAAGAGAGATTTTTCTCTCTCCTAAGTGGTACTCTAATATGAGAGATAGTCTTTTCTCTCTCATACGTGGCTTTCTACCATGCCACGTGATTCTTTAGAGAGTTTGATTTAATTTCCATTTTTTAAAAGAGTGCTTGCACATGGATCTACTTACGATTAATATAAGTATACCACATGGTTTTCTATTTTAGTACAACTCTCCCAACTTAAATACAATTCAAATTAGTATGTACAATTATTTCCTAAAACATAACTATTTTTAACTAGCTATTAGTTCCTCAAAAATAGGAAAGAAATTACCCCACAAATTACGTGGTATAAAAAATATATCAATTATTTCCTAAAAAATGGGAAACATGGTCTTATTACCCCCACAAATTATGTATTTTTCTTCGATGTTGGAATTAAAGATCAACATAAGTCATTTAACAAGACGTAAATATGAAGCTCTCTCCTAAAAATCTTAAAATTAATTGGAAATTTCGGAGCAACAAAATAATCCAGGGATTACACCCAAGCACAAAGCCCAATAATAGTTTCGTCCCAAGTCCATCCTAAATTTTAATTACGGATTTAAGGAAAACAGGCAACAATCTTCATTAATAATTTTGATTTTAGGACAAATCTTCATTAATCATTTCGACTCAAGGGCAAACCGGATTTACTTATGACAATATAAAATTACAAGAAATTGGTCCCAAGACCCATTTTCGGGTGAAAATCACTCTCAAAGCCAGTGTTGAAAATACAAATTGACCGGAAACTAGCAGATCGAACACGGTGATCATGAAAAAGAACAATGTTAAATATGCCTTGATTTCCATTCTCAACAATATAAATGGACTTCATATTATTATTCTAAAACTATCTATTTGCAGCATAAACCGCCCGTATACAGACATGTCACATACGCATTATCTTACCCCCAATGGTATTAGCAATTTAGCTATAGGTAAAACCACAAAATTTGAGTAAGAGGATGTCATCATAAAATTGTAGGCATTGACACCACCAAAATAATTGTGCATAATAGGGCTGGAAATGAAACACACTCATTAAATTCAAAGTTGTAAAAGAATGACCATTGCATTGAGTTAAGCAAGACTTGGCACCAAGACATCTCCGCCCCTGTGAATAGATTTTGATATTTCATGTTGGAATTAAAGAAAAGAATATCATTATTGTTGTGGCCAAGTAATCTCATTGCCAGTTAAGTAATCTTTTGATCGGAACCAAAAATTAAGCAAATGAAGTTGCGCGTGCTGCCTAAGCGTATGAGTGGAAAACACAAAACGGGACTCAATTAGAGAAATTGTGTGTTTGTCAAAAAATCATGAAAAAAGTCTAGAAACTATGTTCTGTACGTGTCTAGGTTTCATCTTAACATAAAATCCATTTGACATAACATCACAAAAACCTTGATTGGAAATGGGGCTTTTAATTTGCTTGGGTTTGGGGAATGGGACATATGGGATAGACTGATGATAGGCGTATTGGAGCATAAACCACACTTGGTCCAAATAAATACCTATTTTGAAGTATTGACAGGTGGCCAGAATACCGCTAGGGATGAGATCGACCAACTGTACTGTAACTTGGAAAAATACCATAATTTATTCAAGATCTATAAGAAGGAAATAAAGAAGAAGATAAATTGAGTAGAGAAAATACACAAGGAGACTCTTAATTGTTGAGATGGCCAAAAGTTTTCAAATTAAGCTATCAAGTTTAATATTAAGGGGACTAGGGGAGATAAAAAAAAACTTGAATATTTTGTACTTATAACTTATAACTTATAAGTTCTTACTACTATAAGTGTTTGCTACAGTTTGTACCTACATAGATTAATTGTGATGTATTAGTTGGGGTGTTCATGTGTGGTACATGTCAGGAGTTACTACCAAATGCGTAGTTAAATCCTTTAATTTGTATATTGGAGGGTTTAACTAAAGCATCACATTTCGTGCTTGAATTAGACCGTAAAATTTTTAAATGTAAAATCTATCAAAATGAAGCATTTCATGTTAGGAAACTCTCGATCTATAGGGGAAGTTTAAATCTTATTAACCTTAGAATATCTAAAAGATCCCAAGTGTATGCCCAGATCCAAAACAAGTTTTTAAGTCAATAATGTTCTGATCAGTATATTTTCAAATGTTATCATCTTTTCAATTTGCATTATTCCCTGACCATCTTGAGCGCAAGTTAATAAAGCTAGGTGTTAGAAATTTCAGATACAAATAACATCAAATAAGGATTTTTTAATTTTTTTCATCTCCTAGATCAGGTAGGTGCTAAGTGCACATACACTTATGTTGGTCATGTAGTTACACCTATAACATGATCGAATTGTAGGGAATTACTGAGAAAGCAACCCTTAGAATGTGCAGAAACATTGGCAGTGTATGCGATTTGGATCAGACATAATAATTTGAAACAAGGTTGTAGTGGAGAATACATAAACGACTATTGAAGAATTATAACACATGGAGAACGGCAATTAGCAATATTAGGAAACACTCGGGACTCGGCAACAGAAACCAAGCCAAAATTCTTCTTTTTGGATGAAGCATTTGGCCATAATATGCTATTGACTAAATTTTTACTATATTATGAAGAACCTGAGTCACACCAATTAAAGAAGCACAACGACAAGATTTGTCTATCCTAGAATATGTGTGTGTGATCTAAACTAAGGTACACTAAACATTTTTGTACTATATACTTTTGTTTTTTTTCAGATTAATTTGCTAACTAATAGTAGATTTGTTGAATTGAAAGATCATCATTTAGGTTGATTGTAAGTCATTGGTCTTGAACGAGTTGATAAAGCTAGGTGTTAGAACTTCCAGATACAAATAGCATCAAATAAGGATTTTTAATTTTTTTCCTCCTTGATCAAGTAGGTGCTAAGTGTTTACAAAAAAAAAAGGTATGTGCCAAGTGCACAAAGCCACACACACTTATGTTAATTTGAGTCCAGTTGTAAAGCACACTTATGTTGGTCATGTGTAGTTGCACCTATTACATGATCGAGCAGAAGGAAATCCTTAACAAGTGCAGAGAATGTTGGCAGTGTATGTTGATAAGCACCCAAAAGTGTAATATGAAACCATATTGAGACATATAAATTTGGTTAATTATGTGTTTAATAATCATGAAATGAGTATATTTTCGTACTTTTGCAGGTATTCACAGTAAACATGAAAATATTGGTTAAACCTGCGTTGAAGCATGGGGAACGATGTATATATGAATTCTTCCAAATCAGCCATGTGAAGCCCAACAAATCCGCACAGAAGCATCAAACTTCCGAAGCTCCTACCTCTTGAACCAGGACTCCGAATGCGACAAGTGAGCTTCTTAGACAATCAGGGCGATGAACTCTACGCATAGGCGGGAAGTTGTAAAATTGCCAAAAGACCGGACCGCCACTGGACTGCACGTGGACCCACTATGCAGGCCCGCAAGATTTGATGAGTCATCATACAAGTCAAGACAAAAGTGCAAATAATTGGTGCAAAAGTGACACCTTGCATGTAGTTAATAAAGTTAGATGAGATTAGGTGTTAATAGTGAAAAAAGATAGGTGTCACTTTGTTGTGGATTGTGTGGTTAAGAAGGAAGTAAATGTGGTTTGGTGTTTCACGTGGGAGGAAATGAGATTTCTTTCAAATGGAGAAGAAAACAAAACAAGAGGGGAGACACTCCATTTACTCCCTTGACTTCTTTTCCTTTACCATGCATTATTTTAGTTCCTTAGTCTTAGTTTTTATTTAGTTTTTGGTTTTTTAGAGAAAGCTTTTAATAGTTTTAATGGAAGAAACTTTGTGTTCTTCTAGTTAAAAATAAATCTAAATGCAAGTGAGTTCATAAATATAGTTTCTTCTTATTTTTGTTCTCTCTCTCTCATTTGATATTTATATTATGCACTTTTCTTCTTTTATCCCAAAGATCATGAGCTAAACCTTCCCTTTGTGGGGGGTTAATGATGCTCATGTGAGGGATAACCTTTGTTATTTGATTTTAGTAAGTTTGTTTAGGAAGAACAACTAGATCTATATCCTATCCCAAAATGGTAGTTGGTGTAGAGTTTAGTTAGGAATCAAAGTGATGAGCTTAGAGATAAGTTATTGCTTTGGTTCTACATGCTAGCATGTATGATCTTAGAGATAAGTCATATTGTTAGGGATCAAGTTAATCTTTATTAGGACTTGTCTATGAGTTCTAGGAAGATTAAGATGCAAGAACTTAAAATCACACAATAGAGGTTATCTTCACATGAGGAAAATTAACTCTCCACTTTTGTCTTAGTCAATTTTTATTTTGTCTTAGTTGCATGTTTACGTGACTTAAGGTTTTCATTTTTTGTGCATTAAAAAAAACCAAGTAGTAGTATTAATACAATCATAGCTAAACTTACTCACTAGTTTCCTATAAGAGTAAAACTAAGTTGTAAGTGGTCATAGAATTTAGGTTGGTTCGAATCCCTACTCAAAAACTATACGCACACGAAGATCATGAGTAAGGACTTATCTTTGAATTCGTACTTTGTCCAATAAGAGATTCAAATCTCTAAGATATGCAAAAGGTGAACATCAAAATGGCATCGCTGCCATTCTAAAGACCAAGGACTTGTGCTACAAAATGGAAATTGCTCCAAGGGGAACTCCCCACTATCATAATTCCTTCATTTTTCTGTTTTCCATGTTTTTTTTGTTTTGTTTGAAAAAAATTTGCCTCGCAAAAGACCTGACCACTATCGGATTTTTTGTTGTACTTCCAGGAACAAAAAGTTAGGACCGAGAAAGTAAACTACACCATAATATAAGGTTGCTGTGCAAATTTGAGCTCTCTGTGGAAGAATCTGGCGTCTTGCTGATATCTTTGGACTTCAGCGTCATTTGGTGGAGCTTCAGCGTCCATTTGGTGGAACTCGCGTCCGCGGGTGTCTATTCTCTGTTGGTGCTCTTGTTCCATCTCCAGCATCCACTGATAAATCTTGTTCGATTTCTAGGCCTAACTTTCTGGACCTGTAACAGATACTTCAAATATCTTCTGGGATTAACGATGTCGATGGGTTGAAACGTCTGTTTCAATTTTTTGGCGGACTTGTGGGAAGCTACGTGTTCCAAATTTTATACTGTTTTGGTATGAATACCATGTATGTAGTTATTATGTACTAGTTTATGGATTATTATTTACGTATTAAGCTAGAAATATGCATGAATCATGTTAATACGCCAGTAAATATATATATGCGATTAAGTAGGTATGAATTGCATATTAATGTATATATACATACAAATGGTACTGTTTTGCATGGTTATCTCTATCTATACGTATAAGTGTCTATATTTGCATGTTTAGTATTTCTCACATTATAATTACACGGTCTTGTTTAATAAGTCGATTTTGTCAAGAAAGAGGAGAACATTCCAACGAGAGTTAAAATCTGAGTTGGGTAAGTTGTTTCTAAACCTACGGGTGAAGTTGCTCTCTATATGATACTTTCGCAATCTCAATGAGTATTATTGAAATCGAATTATTATTATGCAATACAAGAGTCGTATTTTAGTTTAGGTATAATACGTTGTATGTTTAGTAAACATTTTTGCATTGTCGTATCTATCCACGTACGTATAATATCTTCGCATGCTAATGTATCTAGATACGTATGAGTGATTCAAATGTGCTAGTAGCTATAGATATCCGTCTACGTAATATATATTTACAAATTAGCGTACATATACGTATTACTGATGTATATTTGCCTGTACGTATCGAAGTATTTATCGAAGATACATCCTTGCCTATTCGTATTGTTATACGTATGAGTAGAGTATCTTCAAATGCTACTGCATCTAGTATTATATGAGTAGGTCGTATTTGCATGCTTGTACTTTCACCCTTGCATAAATCTTAAAAAAAAAAAAAAACCTTGCATAAATTTTAATTCCATAAATCTTAATCATATTCCAATGGTGTCTAGGAAACTTGAAAGATTGAGGTTACTTAATTAGAACCGTGGTTGCACGGAAAGCCTCCCTCATATCTCTCTTGTCATCTGGTCGTTGGTTTATGCATGATAAGAGCCTAAAACTGTAGTTTTAATCCTGTAACAGTCATACTTTTAGACCAATTATGTGAGTAATAATTAAGAGTTAACACCGACACGTGTTTTATGCATTTTCGGGCTTCAAAGTCCATTATGTGCAGAAATGTGCCACTTTAGCGAGATAAAGGAGCAAAGGTCGGTTACTAAGGAGTTCCGTGATTAAAGGCCAAGATTCAAGAAGACAAAGCCTTTCTAAAGCCCGGTCAAAAGCTGAAAAGTCGACACGGGCAGAAACAGCACACTAAGTCAGCAGAACTTTCGAAGACCATATCTTTAGACTCAAACCTCGGAATGGGGCCTACCTTATGTCAAAACGACCGGCTCGGAAAGAGCTTTCCAATGGTATAAGCCTTAATCCAATCAGAGGAGCAGAAGTGGACGAAAAGTCTATTGAAGCCAACTGCAGCTGAAGAGGCCTTTTTGGACTGGAAGAATTGGGTTTTGGGCCTGATTCTCTGGCCCAAAACATGGCTCCAAGCCCATGCACGATTTTTGGATCTGGAAGTATAAAAACCAAAGCTTAACTCTTTGTTAATGGGAGATAGGGTAGATAGGGTAGATAGCTAGTTAGACCTAAAACTATAGATAATTATAAATCTAGTTTTCATGTAATAAAATTAAGTTTAGTTTTAAATTCAATTCTTGTTTTAGATTAAACTCTAGAATCATTATTCTTAATTAGTTTGATTAATAAAATAGCTAGTTTGTTAATTTCGATTCTTGTCATTTACATTTGTGTTAGATCTTATTTCATTTATTATTTGTTATTCAATTCTTAGTTATTAATTAGATTTTAATTATTGTTTAATTTAGATTAGTAAATTTCAATTCTTTATATTATGTTTAGTTTTAATTTAATCGGAAATGATTGCGTAATGATTCTCGGCTAAACCTCCATTAGAGGGGGTTGAGAAGCCTTGATGAAAGCTTGATTCCGATTATCGTAGAGTCGTCGTAATTTCCTTTCCACTCTAGAAGCGATTAGTTCACCATGAGAATGGGTTTAATCGTTCACATGCTAGTTATGAATTGGTAGGAATGCCATGTGTAATTAGGGATTAGGAGTAACCATATTGTTCTGTGAAGCAGTTCAATTCGGATTACGACGATTCCTCGTTAGTAGGATTAAGTCGAGTTAAGGTGGAATCAATCCCCCTCTAACTCCTTATCATAGAATCAACGTAGCATTCCCATAGTTGTTCTAATAGTCGACTAGTTGCATCTTGTGGGTAGTTGCATCGTAGTCTAGTTGCCACTTCGTAAATCTCTCATTAGACTTTAGAGTTAAGAATACTTATACGTAGAGAACACAGCATGCGGAAGGACTAGAAGTGGAACGAATCACTCTACTCCACTATATCTCATAGGATTGAGAGTAGAAATCTTTGATAAATATAGGCACGTAAGATAGTTTTAGTTTACTTACGTATTGAGCTCATCGTTCATTTCGTAGGTAAACTATTATTTTATGTTTATCAATGCACACGTATTCCTCGCTTCACTGCTACATTAGCAGCAGCTTAGGCCTACGTTGTTCAACTCTAATACTTCAAGAGAATCATAAGATTCAAGTAATAATAAGTTACTTCTGTCAATTAGATCTAATTTTATGCTTGCGTGAGATTAAAGTCTGGTTCCACTAAAGAATTTGAGCATACCTATCGTCGTAAAAAATACGATAAGCAATTGCGTAAGTTCTCACCTAAAAATTGTTCTTCTTCTGTTAATTACCTTCATCAAGATCCTTAGTCGCCATTAATTTTTGTCGTTATGGCCAACGATCCTCCACCAGCTGAGAAACCCTTGTCGGACTTCTATACTGCATTACAGGAAGGACATTCTTCCTGCATCAAACTTGAGGACATTGTCGGTGATTTTCGAATTCCGCCAAATATTTTTAGTTTGTTACCTATGTATCATGGTTTTGATCATGAAAAACCGTAAAATCATCTTCGTAGGCTTCAACAAGTGGCCACAACATTTCACCATTCAGCTGTCTCTAAAGAACAACTCTTGTTGAGGCTGTTTCCATTCACTTTAGCGGAAAAAGCGTCAATTTGGCTAGCAGGACAACAACCACAATCCATAGATACATGGAATAAACTTGTTCAAGCTTTCATGCTTCAATTTTACACTCAGAAGAAAACTACTAAAATGCTTAAGAAAATTCAATTCTTTCGTCAAAATCCTTATGAATCCTTTACGGAAGCATGGAGTCGCTTTACTGATCTTCTTTTAGAATGTCCTCATCACCAACTAGACAAAGTTGTCCTTGTTTGTTCATTCTTTAATGGACTTTCTGATCATCAAAAAGAAACTCTTGATATAATGAACGGCGGTTGCTTCATGGACATAGGAGCTACTGAAGCATATACTTTTCTTGAAAAACAAGCGAAAAAAGGTACACACTGGAGTAACATTGAGTCGTCTAGGTCATCAAAGGATATTGTTACAAAAGCTACATCTATTTTTTAGGTAAAACCCAATCCCGAATTAAATTTTTTGATAGAATCCATAACTAAAAAAGTAGATGCCCTTGTAGTTCAAGTAAACAATCAACTACTAAAACAGGTCATGAACGTTGACACCTCCCCATGTGTTCTTTGTCTTAGTCCTGACCGGATGCGTATTGTCCCTTGTTATATGCTTCTCCTACTCAACCATCGGAGGAGGGATGTGCATTCAACATTCTTAATGCACCTTGGCGACAGCATCCGAATTTCGCTTGGCGCCAAAATAACCAACAGATGGGGTTCCTCCAGATTTCGCAAATCCACCTGTTCGACCACCCAACAACTTTATTCTATACTGCCAAGGAAATAATCAACAATACCAACAAAGTCAAAATCAATTTCAAAATAATTCCGATGCTAACTATCAAACCAACCGCAGCCTTATTCCAGCCAATCCAAATACCAACTATAATCAACAACTTCTCAGCAATAATCATGAACTAGTACATGTTGCACAACCTGCCCCACTCATACGGATAGGACAAGCGAGACTTTCTTAGCTTACATGAACCAACAGTCTCAAATTTTAACGTCTATCCAACAATTACTTCAACAATTGGCGCAAGAAAAGAGTCAAAAAGGCGTGTTTCCTAGACAAGCAGTTCCAAACCCTAAGCTAGCAAACACTGCCTTTGAACTCACCAATGCACCTGGTACAAGTACTCCCAACCAAGGTGAGGTGCACGCAATCACTACTCTTCGATCTGGAAAATTGTGACAATCAACACATTATGCGGATGATCAACCAAAGGAATCCGACGGTTCCAATGAATCTATTTCCAATAATGAACTTACAGAGGATTCACCAAATCCAACAAAGTCAACATCTCAGAATTTAGGAAACAAGTCAGTGGACCCCTTTGCCAAATTCTGCCCTAAGGCACTGTTTCCTGCACGCTTGGCAAAGAGTAAACCTGATGAGAATTTTGATGAAATTCGAGAAACTTTTCAAAATTTGACAATCAACTTACCTTTTCTCGATGCCTTAAAGCTATTGCCAAAACATGCAAAATTTCTGAAAGATATGTGCACCACAAAAAGGAGAACTAATGTTCCTCAACAAGCATTCCTCACCGAACAGTTTCCATCCATCACCGAACACAATGATATAGTAAAATACAAGAACCCTGGTAGACCAACAGTTTCATGCACCTTAGGTGACAAATATACGGCTACTGCACTACTAGACCTAGGAGCTAGTGTGAACTTACTTCTATATTACTTATTTAAACAACTAGGTCTTCATGAGCTAAAACCTACCACCATGACTCTACAGTTAGCCGATCGTTCTATTAAGTATCCAAAAGAAATTGTGGAAAACGTCCTTGTAAAAGTCCAAGACTTTTTCTATCCTGTAGACTTTGTAATTTTGGATACAGAAGTTGCATGTGATTCCATTCCTATCATCTTAGGACGTCTGTTCCTAGCAACTGCTAATGCTCTTATTAACTGTAGGGATGGTTCCATGACCATGTCCTTCGGAAATCTTTCGGTCGAGGTAAATGTGTTCAAGTTGATGAAACAAATTCCAGAGTCTGACATTGAGGGTGAGGTGAACAAGGTTGACAACATTGTGCAAGAGTATTTAACAAACTCTTTTCCTGAAGATGAATAATACCAATTTCTTTCCTTTAGCGATTCTAAATTTGAGGACGATGATTATACACAAGAAGTAAATGAGTTATTAGAGTCAATACCATTATTTGACCCTACGAACCGTGATGTCAGTGACTTGGATGAACATCAATCTGTTTACTCCATGGAAGACGACTTTCCTCAAGAATCTTTAATACCCACTCCACCCGCCCCTGACTTAAAACCTCTTCCTTCATAATTAAAATACATACATCTTGATCAAGATAGTAGTCATCTAATTATTATATCATCTCAATTGACTGACGATCAAGAATCCCATTTAATAGATGTCATTCAACAATACCGTTCTGCTATTGGATGGTCCCTCAATGACATTAAGGGCATTGACCCTAGTGTATGCACCCATCGCATACATCTTGAAGAAAATGCTAAGACGTCGCGTGAACCGTAGCGTTGTCTAAACCCAACCATGAAAGATGTGGTACGGGAGGAAGTTTTAAGATTACTTGATGCGGGTATTATTTACCCTATCTCTGATAGTGTTTGGGTGAGTCCAGTACACGTTGTTCCAAAGAAATCTAGCATTATAGTTGTGCGCAATGATAAAGATGAATGCATCTCCGCTCGTATTCTAGTGAAATGGCGAATATGCCTTGACTATCGCAAACTTAATGTCGTCACTCGTAAGGATCACTTTCCACTGCCCTTCATCGATTAGATGCTTGAACGGTTAGCCGGTCATGCATATTACTGTTTTCTTGATGGTTATTCAGGATATTTTCAAGTAGTCATAGATCCTGCTGATAAAAAAAAGACTACGTTCACTTGTCCTTTTGGTACATTTGCATATAAATGAATGTCTTCCGGCCTTTGCAATGCACCTGGTACTTTCCAACGTTGCATGCTTCACATTTTCAGTGATATGGTTGAACCTTTTATAGAAGTATTCATGGACGACTTCTCAATATATGGAGATTCTTTCGATAGCTGTCTATCAAATCTTGAAAAGGTCTTTACACGTTGTGAAGAGAAAAACCTTATTCTTAATTGGGAAAAATGTCATTTCATGGTTACAAAAGGAATAGTTTTAGGACATATCGTTTTAAAAGGCGGAATTGAAGTCGACAAAGCTAAGATAGAAAAAATTGCTTCACTTCCTATACCAAAAACAGTTCGCGACATTTGCACATTTTTAGGACACGCATGTTTCTATAGGAGATTTATTCAAGATTTCTCAAAGGTTGCTCGACCTTTAACCAATCTCTTGCTTAAAGATGCCGCTTTTGACTTCAGTTTCAATTGCAAACAAGCTTTTGAGACTTTAAAATCCGCCTTAACTACTGCTCCCATAATTTAACCACCTGATTGGTCTTAACCTTTTGAATTAATGTGTGACGCGAGCGACTATGCTATTGGAGCTATACTAGGGCAACGCCTAGAAGATAAGCCAATTCTCATTTACTACGCGAGTAAAATCCTTAATGAAGCTCAACGTAACTATACCACCACTGAGAAAGAGTTTCTCGCCATTGTATATGCCTTGGATAAATTTCGTCCTTACCTGGTGGGTTCTTCTACAATTGTCTACACTGACCATGCAGCGCTTCGTTACCTATTAGCGAAAAAAAATGCAAAACAGAGGTTAATCCGATAGATTCTCCTTCTGCAAGAATTTACTCTAGAAATTAGAGATAAAAAAGGTTGTGAAAATGTGGTTGCAGACCATTTATCAAGACTTGTTAGTGATGTTGATACTGATAGCGAACCTATCTGTGATTCCTTTCTGGATGAACACTTATATTCCGTTTTTTCATCCCCTTGGTATGCTGACATAGTGAATTACTTAGTTACCAAGGAAGTCCCTTCATCTTGGTCTCGTAATGACCGAAAAAAGTTCTTATCCACTGTGAAATTTTATTTCTGGGACGATCCCTACCTCTTCAAGTATTGTTTCGACCAACTAATCCGTCGTTGTATTCCCGACTGGGAACACAATGATGTGTTATCCTTCTGCCATGAACAATCTTGTGGTGGTCATTTTAGTGGTAAGAAAACAGCGGCCAAGGTTCTACAATGTGGATTTTATTGGCCAATATTGTTTAGAGATGCACATGAGCATTGCAAAGAATGCAACCGATGCCAGTAGCTAGGACACATTACTCAACGCAATATGATGCCCTTAAATCCCATTTTAATTGTGGAAATCTTTGATGTATGGGGCATCGACTTCATGGGTCCCTTTTCAAATTCTCATGGTTTCCTATACATACTGGTAGCAGTTGATTACGTGTCAAAATGGATTGAGGCATTGGCATGTCATGCTAATGATCACAAAACGGTCGTTTTGTTCGTAAAGGAAAATATTTTCTCTCGATTTGACATTCCAAAAGCTATAATTAGTGATGGGGGAAAACATTTCTGTAATAAAAATTTTGAATCATTAGTAAAGAAATATGGAGTCACGCACAAAGTGACAACTCCGTATCATCCTCAAACCAGTGGCCAAGTAGAAGTCTCTAATATAGAGATCAAATCCATTTTGGAAAAAACTGTTAATCCATCTAGAAAAGACTGGTCTCTACGATTATCTGATGCCTTGTGGGCATACAGAATAGCTTTTAAGACACCTATAGGGATGTCTCCTTATCGCCTCATTTTTGTAAAATCTTGTCATCTACCGGTTAAACTTGAGCATCGTGCTCTATGGGCCATCAAAACTCTCAATTATAATACTAATGCGGCAGGCGCAAAGAGAAAATTGCAGTTAAATGAGCTTGAGGAAATTCGGAGTGATGCCTATGATCTCTCGAAATCCTATAAAGCCAACATGAAAAGAGTGATGACAAGCACATATTGAGAAAATATTTCAAAGTTGGTCAAAAAGTTTTGTTGTACAACTCAAGATTACATATTTTTCCAGGAAAATTAAAAACTCGATGGTCTGGTCCTTTCACTGTCTCCCCTTATGGAAAAACTTAAATGATGACAGCGAATTTCAAGTAAATGGCCAACGCGTTAAACATTATCATGAGTTGCGCTCTCCAGATGTCGAAGAGACTCTTCTCAAAGATCCAGTCTACATAGACTAATAGATTTACTGGTGTACTTCTTTCCATGTGATATAAACAGGGAAAGTACACCATTAGGGTAGCCGGGCCCTCTTCTATTTTCTTTTCTAAGAATTCCTAGAGTGTGTGGTTGCAAGCGCCGGAACCTTAGTCCACAAAAACTCTACTTCATAACTGAGTATAAATGTTTTCTATTAATCGAGCAAACGTGCCTTCTGGTAAACAATGGGTACCAAAAATTTCAACTCCTTCCTTCTCTTCCTTTTTCTATTCTCTTCCTCACAATCTTCAGCTCATCATTTGGTATAAATCTCACCCATCTCGAATAGGTAATGGTCGTAGTACTTTTGCTCGAAAGCGACGTGCGAAAAGGATGGGGTGGTGTATGAATTGTCAAACACCTTTCTGTCCGTCAGTCTTGATCTACTATCCGATATGAGCGGTATAAGGTATATTATTGTCCGACACCAAGATAAAGTTAAATCATCGTCCGTTGCTCCCACAGGTTGGGATTTGTCTTGATGATCTGACGTTAAAAGACTCACATTCGTCTTGAGGATCTGACGTTAAAAGACTCAACTTGTTTATACTCTTGTCTTTTATTTTCACCTTTGCACTAAGTGTTGTGCACAAAGAGAGTCGTGATATGCAACATCGGATGGTCCCTCATTCGCACGGGCAATGGATTTCACCAGGCCAACCCCAAATAGTTTTCTATTTGATGACAGTTCGGGGCGGTTTGAGGCTATACCATATGTACTAAGGGTAATATTATTATTAGACCATTGCACACTAGTCAGGGATGGTACCGTCCTGAACCCTAGGCCCCCAAAACATAAAGGTTAAGTCACAGTCTGGCTGGATTGGGTTCGCCCCAGAGCCGACATGATAGTTGCCTGATTTTACAGTAATGATTTTCTTCTTGAAGTCCGATGTTGTTGACACGTTCATCTCCCCTTGTACATTTGTATATAAAATTTGTAAATAAACAAAAACTTCTTCAAAAATAATAATAATAATAATAATAATAAAAATGGGGGTTGCATTCTGTTTTTACAAGATTCAAACCCCAAATAAAAATAAAACGGTTTGAATGTGATTTTGTCATATTCCAGTGGATGACATTTTTAATGTCGATCGTTTTGATACCTCATTCGTTCAATTTGGAGTTAAAACAAGTCGAAATTCTACGTTTGAAATTTCAGGACATTTCGGGACATAATGGGAATTTCTAGAAATCATTTGGGCTTGGGCCAAAAATTAGAACCCGACCCAATTCACGAGTCCGGTCACAAAACCCAACCCAGGCAACCCACGTTAGCCTCTCCCATTTCTTCCCCCCGAAATTCGGATCTTGCTTCCCCTCAAACTCCCTCGCGCACGCGGCATCCCAGGTCTAAAATTGACCAGCGCACGGGGCAATACACCACCGATTCGTCCAATTTTTTTACACCACCATCCCCTCACTCCGCGCAACCAATATATACCCTCAGAAACTCATCTCAATAACTCTATGGCTGGAAATCGGAGAATCACAGTTGAGAGAAATTTTACAAATCCCTATAATTCCGGCATGTTTCATCCTTTTTTTTATGAGGAAATTGCTAGTAGGGAGTGGGAATACCTTTTGCATCGAATTCCAGCTCATTACTCCGAAGATTTAGTGTTGAAGTTCTATAACAATGGAGGTTTTCGGGGGAATGAGTTTTGGATAACAGCGGATGGGTTGGAACGTGAACTCACGTTGGAGTTGATATCGACTACGGCGAATATTCCAATCAACTCCGATAGTCCGACACTGCTGATATCGGAGTATCCGAATACAATGGAGTTGATGTTTAACACGCTTCTTGGGGAATACAATGATGCCTCGAGATGCGTGTGCCAACATTCCCTCTGACGAAACCAACTGGTAGTCACGCAATGGCTGGCCTACAATGTCATTGGTACATCGAAGACGTCTGACATCAACAAGACGTTCTTGCATCTGCTCTGGATACTTCAGGAGAAGAAGGAAACTTTCTGCATGGTCCATTTCCTTGGCCATGTCCTCACGACGATCGGCGGTGTAAGTTCCTCTTCTTTGTACTTGTTACACAGATTATGCTTAATTTAGGCTTCCAGTCCACTAGTCTTTTAATTCAAACAAGGTCTTTCAAAAAATTTGCAATTTTCGAGATTTGTGTCATGGATCACTGGGACCTTATAGCGAGAAATGATATTGAGCGTGATAGCATTACCTCCCCTCCTCCTTCACCACCCATTTGTTTTAATGAGGATACCATGCGAATCGGCACTCCCATGGAAGCTTTGAGACACATGAACACTAGCATCGTAGGATGTTTCTTCGTCGAGGAAGAGATGTTTACTTCCCAAAATGACTTCCAAAGAAGAAATGCGTCGCCAAGACCGTTTCAGAGAAAGAATGATGATGGCAATTCAAGATCAACTGCTGAGATCTTTAGGCCACATTCGGACTAGTCACTCAACCGGGGAGTTCGTGCGGGGCGAAGAAGTAGAAACCTTGGTTCATCTTACGCTAACCGGGAGGATTCGGTAGTTGTTTATTTCCCTTGGTTTAGAAATGACTATGTCATTTATTTCCCTTATGAACTGCATTTTTATTTTTCTAGTGATGAAAAATTATATATCGTTTGATTTCTCATAATTTTGTATCTCCATACGGTTTGAATGAGAAATTATTTATGTTATACAATTATTGTAATTCCTAATATATTAGTTTGTTCCTTGATGCACTGGATATACTCTTTAAGCCCAACGGTCAAAACCCAACAGACTGATCCAAACGGTCAGATACCCAATGGTCAGATTTTCCATTATAAAATCCAACTCTCCTCATCCACTTTCACTCATCCCATTCTCTCACTCTCCACAGCTTTATCTTCACATATTATATTTTCATTCAAAACAATGAATCCGATCAAGCGATTGGAACATGAGCAACGCAAATGGGCTGTCACAGTATTCGTGATAACCATGTTTATCATTGTTCTACTGTCGCTCATGCATAACATGCTCCAGAATATCTAGATCTATGTAACCGACATCTTTCTTTCCCTTTGTCGCTTTGTATATTACTATAGTGTGTTAAATAATTCTCCACCATTTTATGCAGTTCATTATTAAATGGAGAAGTACCATATTTAATAATTGTGTATATTAGTTGTATTTTTATCTTATCATAAACATAAAATATTTATCAAAACAATAACAAATAAGCAAAATCAATAACGCACCAAAATAAATCAATCTCAACTTATTGTTTTTGAATAGATTGTGCACTTTGCTCGCACGATCGCCTAACACTTGTCATACACGCAGCATTTCGATTATTCTATCCATCTTCTATTATTGAGGTATGATCATCAATTCTGAAATTACGTGTAGGTCTAACTGCCCTGTGAAACTTTCCTCCATATTTTCTAACATTGAAACATCTCATTAATTGTTTTTGGGATTCTGATATGAAAAGACTTACTATGGATACCCATTGTTGTTGTTCCTAAAGGTAGGTGTCACAACAACACATGAGTCACTTGTGTTTTCATATATTAATTCTGGATTTAACTACACTTGCAATCCTGATTGGTACAGACTCATGGATTGGCTATAAATCTCTTCTTTTCAGCCATTCTCAAGCATTCTTCACTATCCTTCCCTCCGTAATACTTCCAAATGGATCAACCAAGAAAAATAATGCCTGAGAAAGACTACCTGAATTTTTTTGAAGATGGCCAGTTTTCTCCTTATTTTGACACCAAAATTGTACGTCGAGGATAGACGCCTCTTCTATATCATTCAGCTGCTGGTTATTCCCGAGAATTGGTTTTGATGTTCTACCAATTTAGCGGACCTAAAAATAGAAAATTCTACTTCAATGCCTATGGACGACGATTTGAATTGATTAGGGAAATTATCTCCGACATACTTCAAATCCCAATAAATACCGAGGAGTTCCTTTTTCCAGAGTCATCATTTGATGTCGTCAAAACTTTACTACAAGCTACCGTATCTCATGGCGAAGTTGGCAATAGACATCACGTTGTTCTTCAACGTTCTTTGAAACAGAATCAATGAGTTGTGCTCCACTGGTTGGGACACAATGTGGTAGGTACATCACACCAATCAGAAGTCACAAAGCCTCAACTTCACCTACTTTGGGTTTTGCAGACTCAAAGGGATGATTTTTGTCTAATCCAACACCTCTGAAACGCGATCACCAGGAAAACAAGAAGGTTGGCACCTCTACCTACTTTAGTCACGCAAATTATGATGCATTAGGGTTAAGTTATCCAGTAATTTCTCCAGAGATACCCCTTCAAAGAGCAAATATTATTGTACTCTACACAGACTACTCCATTGGTTTTTGGACTCCTGATACTCTGACAGATGAACATAACGACCCAAGCTCAAACTCTAAACATTTCTTTGATGAAAATGTCATGCTAAACATTTATAATCCAATGGAAGGCATATAATTTATTCATCAAGGCATGCGGGAACTACACGCTCATCAGGAAATCATCATTAAAACTCTTAAAGATGTCCAAGAACGTCAACAAATGCATGAAGTTGAACGGGAGGAAATCTTGGAAAATCATTCTCAGTCCTTGCAAAATCTTGCTCTCCTAATGGAGAATCAAACTACACTCTTTGCCAGCCAAGGGGACATTCAGATGCAGCTCCGCCAACAAATTGAAGAACTAAACAGTGTGGTGCACGATTTATGTCTCTAGAATCATCATAATAATCCATGATTTTCTTATTTAATAAAAATATAATAATAATACTAATTTAATAAATAAATAATCGTATATATTATTACGTTTTTTGTCGTATTATGAATTTTGTTGCTATCTTTGTGTCTTCTTTTGTAATAAATGCCTACTAGAATTGTCATATTTCACATTGTGACAAGAACAATTTTAATATGTAATTTTCAATGTCATTACAGGAGGGTCTATTTTCTTTCATACTCATTTATCCATCCAGTTTGTCTTTATCCTTATCCATTTATTTACTTCATCCACCATGGCATCTTCATCAAACATTGCATCTTCATCAAACATGACACCTCCAAAACTCATTCCTAAGCAATCCTTTCAGTCTATGATGAATTCCAATACTTATGACCATCTCTTCCGTGACTACATCACTAATATTGGGTGGTTTTCCCTAGTTCTTCAACCTGACCAAACTTATTCTCCGAGTTTGGCTGCATACTTTTATGCTAATATGGAGGACACACCAGCATTCAACCATGCGCATGGCTTCTACTTAGACGGTTTCACAATCCTAGTTGGTGACACACATCATATTTTTTCTGAACAACAGCTTGCCCTAACTTTGGATCTTCCATATCACGAGCTGGACGCATCATGGCATTACATCTATCACAATTCTTACCGTTCCTTTCATTGACATGTTTTTCACGAAACTTACAGTGATGGCCTTGGGATTGCATGAGAAGGAGATGGCCATGTGGCATGGCGTGATATCACCATTCCCTTAGCAAGCATGACCATGAACATGGGGACTGCGATGTTGTTTATACTCCTAAACATCATGGGAGATTGGCACTTTTCCATTACCAATGAGGCTGCCTGCGTAGTATTCAATGCACTGGCTCAAGGTCATACATTATTTAATATCTTAGGTTGTGTTATCTCCAATCTGAAATGAGCTCGCACTTTTCAGGATCAGTATATACTTTTAACTGTAACCGCTTGCCGAATCATGAAGACACATTTCCCACAGTTTTTAGCTACTTTTCATGACTGGGTCAAGGTAGATTCTATGTGCCCAGCAAACAAAATCATTCGTTCATTAAGGTTTAGGCAATGGAAACGTCCCGCTCGGTACCTGAGGCATGTTTGTTGTTACCCGAAGGATGAAAAAATGAGGACACATTTGAACAAATCCGGAGACAAAGAATGGGTAGAAATTTGGCAAACTATAATCTTTTGGCATGATGCTAAGTAAATGCATTTCATTCTTGAGGACGCCAGACCAACACATCCTGCTGGATGGTAAATTTGAGCATGCCATTGTACATATATCTAGCTAAATAGTTATGTTTCGTGTGCTATTGTTTTTCATTATTTATTTCTATATAATATATTATATTCTCCAACCTTTCTGTTCCAACAATCTAACCCTAATTTTGCTCACGATTCCTAGGTAATTTCTTTTTTATCTATTGATACTTTGAGGACTAAGCATCATTCTGTTTGGGGGTGCTTTAAACCTGTAGCAAAAATTAGGCAAATTGTAGGCTGTATATAGTTTTTATTAATAATTGTACTTAATGACAAAGTCTTGTTTCCTTGTCAATGATGAAAATTGTCTAGAAATCTCACATTAGTATCCGAATTAGGATTTGTTTTTAAAAAATTTAAGATAATATGTATGCAATAGTTTATACATCTTTTCATGAACATTCATGGCACTGGTATCATCATCGCGGTAAATTGTACACCAAGCGATAGTTATTTAAGCGAACCAACGGTTAGAATTAACAAAAAGCCTCGATATGTGTGATATGTGAGTAAAGACATAGAGGAGTAGTTTTTCTGAATAGAGAAAATCATGCGTCTACTTACTTGATCACCACCCGAATCCTAGGCGAGAATTTAGGCCTTCTTTGGATCGACATAGCTAAAAATTCTTACCTGTTACAAATTTTACCACTAGTCACTCCACTAAACCTTTTATTAAACCTTTCACTTTCACCAAAAATTCCTTACCCATCTATTAACCCTAAATAGAAGAACCTACCTAAGTGATGAGTATGAGAAATAGGATGAAATATGGAAAGGTAAAGAGAAAGACTTGACCTAAATAAAAGTTACTTACTTACTTCAGCCAAGGAAAATAGAATTATGTTTCTTAAGATTCTTGTTTCAAAAAAAAAAAAAAAAAAAAAAATAGAGTGTGAAATAAGTACAAGGCTTAAGAGCAAAGTAGGAAAACTTCGGTAGAAGCGAGGGGAAAAGAAAACAAGGATTTCTCGAGTGTAAATATGTTAATATCTTCAACTTATCATTTTTATTATCCATTTTTTTCTTCTACACTACCACCTAATCCCCATAATACCCGACCTCTAGCTCAATTAGGAGTAGGATGGTGTGATATAAGTAGTAGATGTGATTGATCGACTTGGCTCCTCAAAGGCCGTCATTGAGTATGTGAGAAAATGTGTGCCCATTTGTACACTTGGAGTTAGCAAAACCTAAGTGAAAAAAAATTATGAGCTTAATTTGTGTTTCGACACATACACAGTGAGAACCTATTTAAGTACGTTCTCCAAAGGATCCAGAAACGACCCTGCTAGTACATTTCGATGAAAAGTTTACTGCATGCATAATCATATGTAGATGTTTTAATTATTGAATGCTTATTAACTTGAGATTCAAAGAAATCAATCCTCGTTCCCTGCTAAGGAGATGTATGGATATCTGAGATTAATTTAGTAAACGAGTTTTTGTCACTGAGTCGTTGTAGTATAAATGAAGTTTGTGAGTATCTTCTCTGGAAAACACTCACGAGGCTATAACTCGTCCACTAGGGAATTCCTAATGGTTTAAAGCCTTATTGCATATGGTCAATGCAACCGCACTCTGCGAAATGAGAATTAGTTAGGACTACACATTCTTAGACACTTATCTGTTTTAATGTCTCTTCTTTGTTTGAGGACAAGCAAAGTGCTGTTTGAGGGTAGTGTGATAAGCACACAAAACTGTAATATGAAACCCCATTGAGACATATAAATTTGGTTAATTATGTGTTTAATAATCATGAAATAAGTATATTTTCGTACTTTTGCAGGTATTCGTAGTAAACATGAAAATATTGGTTAAACTGCATTAAAGCACGGGAGCGATGTATATATGAATTCTTCCAAATCAACCATGTGAAGCCCAACAAATCCTGCTGAAGCATCAAACTTCGAAGCTCCTACCTCTTGAACCGGGGACTCGAATCGACAAATTAGCTGCTCAGACAATTAGGCGATGAACTCTACGCATAGGCGGGAAGTTGTAAAATTGCCAAAAGACCGGACCGCTACTAGACTGCACATGGACCCACTATGCATGCCCATAAGATTTGATGAGTCATCATACAAGTCAAGACAAAGGTGCAAATAATTGGTGCAAAAGTGACACCTTGCATGTAGTTAATAAAGTTAAATGAGATTAGGTGTTAATAGTGGAAAAAGATAGGTGTCACTTTGTTGTGGATTATGTGGTTAAGAAGGAAGTAAATGTGGTTTGGTGTTTCACGTGGGAGAAAATGATATTTCTCTCAAATGGAGAAGAAAACAAAACAAGGGGGGAGACACTCCATTTACTCCCTTGACTTCTTTTCCTTTACCATGCATTATTTTAGTTCCTTAGTCTTAGTTTTTATTTTTTTGGTTTTTTAGAGAAAGCTTGTAATAGTTTTAATGGAAGAAACTTTGTGTTCTTCTAGTTAAAAATAAATCTAAATGTAAGTGAGTTCATAAATATAGTTTCTTCTTCTTTTTGTTCTCTCTCTCTCATTTGATATTTATATTATGCACTTTTCTTCTTTTATCCCAAGGATCATGAGCTAAACCTTCCCTTTGTGGGGGGTTAATGATGCTCATGTGAGGGATAACCTTTGTTATTTGATTTTAGTAAGTTTGTTTAGGAAGAACAACTAGACCTACATCCTATCCCAAAATGGTAGTTGGTGTTGAGTTTAGTTAGGAATCAAAGTGATGAGCTTAGAGATAAGTCATTGTTTTAAGTCATGTATGATCTTAGAGATAAGTCATAGTGTTTGTTAATCTTTATTAGGACATATGAGTTCTAGGAAGATTAAGTGCAAGAATTTAGGTTATCTTCACATGAAGAAAATTCCCACTTTTGTCTTAGTCAAACCTTGTCTTATGCATGTTTACGTAACTTAAGGTTTTCATTTGTTGTGCATTAAAAGAAACCAAGTAGTAGTATTAATACAACTTATCTAGTTTTGAGTAAAACCAAGTTGTAAGTGGTCCTAGAATTTAGGTTGGCTCGAATCCCTACTCAAAAACTATACGCACATGAAGATCGTGAGTAAGGACTTATCTTTGAATTCACACTTTGTCTAATAAGAGATTCAAATCTCTAAGATATGCAAAAGGTGAATATGTGATTTGGACATGACATACTAAGTCAAAACAAATTTGTAGTGGAAAATACATAACCAAGTTTGGAGCACATGGAGAACGGTAGCTAGCAATATTAGGAAACACTCAAGACTTGGTAATGGATATGTTATAATAGAAAAATGTGTTAAATTAGCGAGAAATATGAGTGTGAGTATATGGCCGGAGGAATTAATTACTACTTACTATGGAATTCAATGAGTAATAATATGCGTAGGGGATGAGTTTGGTTTAAGGACAACGACTGGGCTGGAAAAAACTTAACATGGACTTAATCTGAAGGTGTTGTACATCCAAGCTCAATGCCTAAAGTAGAGCTCAAGGCTTTCAATGTCATGTTTGAAATTCAGAAATAAAAGATATGCACTAAAAACCCTATGCACAAGTTTGAAATAGAAGACTACTTATGGTGTGTTGATATCTAAGGAATATTTAGTGTGACATAAAGAAATAAAAATTGAAAAAAATTTGGTGGATTGGCACAATGTAGGTTATGGGTTATGAGGGACTTTGAGCAACAAATAAGTAAGGTCATATATCTATCTCTTAATAAGAATTGAATTAGCAACTTAGTTCTAAAAATGATTTCGATCTGTCAATGTAATATAATATACATAATGGTGTGGCAACATATGCAAGGGAGTCACTTAGATCAAATGCAGGTGAAGATATTGTATATGACACTTTCAAAACTAAGACCACTGATGCTATTTTAAAGCTGCAAAGTTGTTAGCTTAATTACTCACAAGGGCAGCTCGAGACAATTGGGGACCCTAAGCAAAGTTTGAATAGGAGGCTCTCTACTATTAATACTAAAGTTCGAAATATCAAATTATAAGATAACAATTAGAGTAAAAAATTGATCACAACCTTTTCATTTTTCTTGCTTGAATAGTATTCTTAATCTAACAATTAGAGTAAAAAATTGATCACAACCTTTTCCTTTTCCTTGCTTGAATAGTATTCTTAAACTAACCAAATATTTAACAAATAATAGAATTAAATAAAGAAAAGAAAATTTCTACACCACAAAAGTAGAAAGAATAATGAAAGATTATAGAGAAAAACTATAGAAGGCAAGGAGAGATGATGGAGTTAAGATTGTATTGTAGTTTTTAATCTTTTATATTTATTAATAGAGGATTAGGTTAACAACTTTTATTAGTTATGGATAGGGGATGAGTTTTTTGTTAGAGAAGGATGAGGGAAATGTGGAGAAGATGAGGGAGTATTATTGTTAGCTAACGGTTAAAAAAAGAGAGGAAAAGTTAGGGCAATAGTGGGCTGAAATATATTGGGTGCCCCTTGGGATGTAGGGCCCTAAGCAACCGCATATTTCGCTATATGGTTAAGCCGGCCCGGGTTACTCAATAGTAAGCTCATTATCATGCATTATTTCTTCTGAATATTCCCTATTCCTTTTTTTTTTTTTTTTTTATTTTGTAGGCATCAACGTTAAATTTTCTTATCACTATAGTCCATGATAAGAAAGTTTTTCACATTGTAGGGCTTTGGTAATTTAGCTATCAGGGTGTGTAAAAGGTTTTTTTAAGGCAATTATGAGGGGCAGTGTACTAATGTTAACTGTTTTATAATGAGTTTTTATGAAGCAGTTTAAAAATTGTCATTGTTAAAGGTGTTCTATGGACGTGTATATGTTTGACTTGATGATAGCTTCATCTTTTTCTTTGATGGGGAAATGATTCAATTTTTTTGATATCTAAAATAGTAGTCTGGCCATGTAGGACTTCTTTAACATCCGTAATATATAATGTATACAATAATAAATTGCTTAGAGACTACAAAGTCCAAAAATTTGAAATGAAATTAGATTTAAAAAAAAATCATCCTATCATGCAAAATAACTAAAAGAGGTCGGGCAGTGCCCGGGTCCAAAATCTAGTACTATATTAACATACTATCTTGACATACCCAGCCAACCGTCATATCAAACAAAATCTAATGTCCGGATGTGCTTCTAATAACCAAACAAATAATTAAAAAAAAAAATGACAATTTCTTTTCCCAAATGAAAAACCTTTTCTTCTTCTTCATTCATGTAGCTTCTTCTTACTTTTTCTGTTTTTTCTCCGCCAAATAAAATACACCAAAGAGAAACACGAGTCGCATCGTTCTCCCTCACTCACCTTCTCTCTCTCTCAAATTTTTGTTCAGTTGAGATAACATTAGTTCTCTCTCACTCGAAGCTTGAACCGGCACGCAAAAGAACAAAAATTTAGGTACAGTTTAGTGTTTTGTATCTTGAGTTTATCTTTATTAAACATTTGGTATCAATTTTTAGTGATTATAAACACTTGAAATCAATGTTTAATCCCATATATGTTCAACGATCACATAACTATTATTAACTAGTTAATGAACGTGTTTGGTAACCTAAGTATGTATTTGATAATTCTTTTATGTATGCATGTCTAAGAGTGACAAGCTGGGTTAACCTCCTGGTTGGGCATGTCGAATACAGGAGGGTCATGTAAAACTATTAGTCTAAAAAATAAGGTGAGTTCCATTTCCAATAGGATTGTACGTACATGTAGTAATGAAAAAAAAGGTCTTCAACAAGGCTCTATGAGGTCCTAATTACCATCATTTATATCAATTGCCTCCATTAATTAATCTGAAATATTTTATGCTAGCTATTCAATACTGCCAGAATTTTGGTGGAAGATAAGGATGCATGCAGTAGCAAAAATAACTCCAGCTGATATCGTTCTCCATTATTGCACATGTATATGTGCTTTTGCATTTGCTAAAAATTCATTAAATATTGTACTCTATAAATTGCTTGTATTTTACATTTCCCTAGTTAATTAATAGTTTGTTTTTTCATACCAGAAATGACTTTGAATGGAACCTCCAGTGTTCCCGACTCAATATAAGTGGATTCTTCTCCAATTGAAGCCACAAACGATGACATACAATTGTTAGAAGCGCCGTATGTAGGGATGTCATTTAATAGTTTTAAGGAAGCAAATAATTACTACATAGAGTACGGCCGACAATAGGGATTTGAGACACGTGTTAGGAGTGCTGATAAAAGACAATCACATGTGGACATACCTTCTAGTTGTCTCTTGGTTTGTTCACGTGAGGGGATCCATAACAAGAAAGAAGATGTGTTTAGTGGAGTGTCAAGAACATCAAGAAACACTTCGACTATTAGGTGTGACTATAAAGCAAAAATGAGATTGGGAAAGAAAAAACTAGAGAATATATACAGAGTAACATTGGTTGAAAACAGCCATAGCCATGGCTTGGTTTCTCCTTACAAGAGGTTTTCAATGAGAGCGAATAAATTTATGCCAGAAGCACCAAAAAATCTGACAGAGATTTTTGATAATGAGGGTTTACCAGTGGGAATAGTTGCATTAGTTTTCTTTGGGGATGCAATTGGGCTTACTTCAAAGATGTGTCAAAACTATTCTGCCACAAGAAAGAAACCAAAAGAAAATGATGTGATAGATGTACTTGATTACTTTAACCAAAAGAGCACATAAAATCCTCAATTCACTACGATGTTCAACTGGATCCTAATGGCACCGCAGTTAAATTTTTTGGATAGAAGGATGGTCTCGGGTGCAGTACGAGTACTTTGGAGATGTTGTATCTTTCGATACAACTTACCGAACTAATATTTATAAAATGCCTTTTGCCCCTTTTACTGGTGTCAACCACCATTTGCAGTCCATTCAATTTGATTGTGCGTTATTGCTTGATGAGACTGAGGAAGCATTTGTGTGGTTATTTCAGACATGGCTTGCAGCTATGGGTGGTCAACCTCCAACTTTGATTCTCACTGATCAAGACAGAGCGATGACTACAGCGATTGCTAAGGTATTCCCTTCTGTACGACATCATCATTGTTTTTGGCATGTTTCTAATAAATTTTAGAGAAGTTGGGACATGTATACCATAAAAACAACACCTTTGCTACAGAGTTAAGCTACATTCTTAAATCCTATAGGATAGATGATTTTGAAAGAAAGTGGCATGTACTGATGTTAAAGTACGATTTGGTGGAGCATAGTTAGTTGAAGGAAATGAATGAGTTAAGAAGAAATTGGGTTCGGGTTTATCACTTAGACACCTTCTTTGCTGGAATGAACACAACTGGACGGAGTGAATCAATGAACTCTTATTATGATAACTTTGTTAGTTCGACAACTACTCTCATACAGTTTGTCAAGGGTAACGAAAGAAGCTAGTTTGGAACTAATTGCCAAACATGAAAGAGACTTTGATTACAACACTGAACATAAATGTCGTAATGTGGGTAGAAATGAATTCCTTTTGAAGCATGCTGGCAAAGTGTACACAATAAATGTTTTTAATAAATTTAAGTCTTAGATGGAAAAGGCAAGAAACTACTACAAAATTGTTGAAGAGGAGGTTGATAGACACGGAACTAGAACTTATTTCTTGAAATCAAGAAAACCTCAGAATACCAATATATGTTTGGAAAGTAAGTTTTGATAGAACAACCCTGGAGGCTGAATGTGAATGTAAGTATTTCAAGTTTATGGGTATACCTTGCGCTCATCTTCTAAAGATTTTTCTACGGTATGACGTTGAAGAGATTCTAGCTCACTTTATTTTAAAGAGATGGACGCAAAAGGCAAACACTTATAGAGTTGTGTTTGATGGTGGATTAGTGAACGGTCATGGAAACCAGGAGGTTTTAAGAGTTTCCCATTGCATTAAGGTTGCTACTAAATTGGCATATGATGCAGCAACTAATATATGTTGAGAGTTACGCATTTTTTTCATAGAAAATGAGTGAATTGTCAATCGGAGTTGCCAAGTGCAAGAAAACTCTCACTAAAGGAGCTACTAAAGAGGTGGCATCAACTAATGAGAAGCGCAAAGTTGATGTAACGGAGGTAGTTTCTTATCATTTGCTTTTATTGCGATTAAATTTATTTTTAAGTTTAATTAACCCCTTAACCTTTGATTCACAAGTTTTAATTTTGACCCCTAATATTTCTCAAACAAAAGGGAGAAATAAGATAATAAAGTCTAGCAGGGTGATAGCCCAAGAAGAAAATAATGGAAGGTTTTGTAAATCATGCCAAAAGATTGCAAAACATGACTCAAGAAATTGTCAAAGAAGATTAAAAATGTAAGAACGTGTATTATAGTAAATATAATTTTGCATACTTATTATTATTATTATTTCCAATTTTAACATGTCTTTTACTTGCAAGCTACTTCTAGCGAGCAACGCGATTAATTAGGAGTGTGATGAGATGCTGAAATTTGATAGTGGGTGTGCTAAAATTTGATAAAAGTGTGTTGAATGTTTTTGCATGGAGGAGATGTCGTTGAGCAATAAGAAACGACTTACGCCTTCAAAGAAGTGTTGTTATTGATTTGTTTTGTTTGCTTGTTTTTTTTCTATTCTTTTAGGTGCTGAATCATTCAATTAGGAAACAAAAATGTGTTCAGACAAAAATGTGTTCAGAGTTCAGATTGTGACTTTGTTTTTGCATTGCATTATACAACAACTAAATAATACATTGATGGTTCTCATCTCAGTTGGTTGGTCTCACATGAAACCCTACCTTAAGATATGGGATGTCTTTCTGCTAATGTTAGTCCTAGTTTACCAAATTCAGACGATTTACATTGATTTGCTTATGGACGATGTTATCAAATTTGTCCCCTATTACAGATGCTTAAACAATTACTTTACTCTACTTTCGCTCTTTTGTTTTTGTGCTATGCTGCTATTTCTGTAGTTCAGTTTCTAAAACAGGCCCGGCGTGCTCACGACAAGGCTGCAGTTACTAGGGGATATAAGAACCAAGTTTACCATTTCCATATAATCTTCTAAAAGAGACTTCCAAATCATGATAGAGATTGGACAAGAGAAGAAAAGATGGGGAAGATATTCATCCATAGCATTACATAAAGCACAAAAACTATTGGGAGGATCTGTACTTTAGATTTTGAGTGTCACACCTCTTTCAATGAGTTTGTCCTTTGTGAGTATATATTCTATCCCAAATGAAGCTCCATATAAAAAACTTTATGTCCATGGGAACGTCAACTTCCCACACTATCTTGTAAGGAAACGTACGTCATATTGCTCACATCATTTCTTGTGTCTTGTAGTAATGAGTAGAAAGACGACTTGACCGAAAAATGTTTGTTTGCTGTAGCAATCAATTCCCAACTATCATCACAATAATCTTCAAGCGCCATATTATAAAGTAAATGGTTAAAGCAGTTCAACTCTTGAGTTTTACTCTCTCTAAAATTCATTCACGCTCAAGCTACAAGATTACTTGAAAGCTACAAGGACTCTCTACTCTACCTATATAAATACCACATTATTTTTTTCATAAGGAACTACGTTGAAACTTGATCCCTAGAGAATATATCTTAGGTACGTAGGTAGCCATTATTTGGTTCAATTTCATCTCCCCTAACATCAAATTCCTCTGTTTCTTAGTGCGTTCTTTACCATTGCTCTCGTTGTGTTGAAGCAGTTTACTGCCGAGAAACATAATTGGCCGTCTGTGGGGACTTTAGAATTCATTATCATTGAAACAATCAAGATGGTAAGCACAAGAAGCATACCAAATAGTCAACATATTCCTCCTGCTAATAGGAATTGCAACCCCGAAATTCAAATCGCCAATGCAAGAACCGTTGAACAATCAAGTTGCTCCTAGTGGTAAGATCAATTCTCAACATCCAACCGTAGCGGTAGCCACCACCGCCTCCGCTACCGCCACTCCTAATAACGATTGGCGTGAGTTACGGCGAGTCAAAAATTTTGAAATGTTAGGAACTTGGAAGGAATCGGCAAAGGCAAAGGCGATTGGACGCGAGTACAAAATTCAACAACATCGGTGACCCACGAAGGGGCCGCGGGCCATTCCGGTGTATGGGACCGTCTTGAAGATCCACTTCATCGTCCTCAACAGCGTGTTATTTTTCAAACACAATCAACCAGTCCATACTCTAAGAGTAATGACCTATTACCGTACTTATGGGGAGAATCGGATTGGCGGGGATAACTACTACCCTAAACATGTCCGATCTCAAATGGAAGATTTACCCTCGAGAAGCAATTTCGAGGGAAGACCGCCATCGAGATATATCGACATGATTGGGAAGGCGGGCATCGGACAAAGAGCAACAAAACATGGAGAAGTGGTATAATTATACCGACCACCCGACCAAGGGTGACTACCGCCCCTAAACCCGGTTACGGTGGATAGACAAAGACAATCACCGGTCGGAATGATAAAATGCGTCGCCAAAGATCTCTAACTCTAATAAGAGATAATGGAAGGTATCCTTCCCATACATACGGCCACGGGGAAATCCGGTTATTCGAGCCAATACTTTAACTCTAATGAGAACAACGGTTGAAAGAGTTGATTGCAAAATAACTTAACGATAGAGAGTCAAAGGGATGTAAGAATGAAAAACTTGGATCCAATGATGATAAGTACTTGATAAGTTTTAAGCTCGACATTCAGGAAACTTACCACCATCCGATTTCAAAAACCGATTTTGAACTTTATAATGAGTGGGAAGGAGATCCCGGCTTGCATGTTCTATCGTTCAAAAATAAGTTGGTGTTATGAGCTGGAGATGATCCGCTCATGTGTAAGCTCTTTCCATCAACTCTAAAGGGAGAAGCATTACGCTTGTTTAGTAAGTTGCCTTCAAGATCAATTCACCAATACAATGAACTAGAAAATCGGTTTGTTAATCGTTTCCGCCACAATTGCAAGGCGCCAAAGGATGTCGACTCACTTTGAACATCAAGCAACAACGTGACGAAAAGTTACGTACTTTTTGTTACTAGGTGTCGGAAGCAAACAACACCTGCCGCCGCCGCTAACATAAGCGGTACAAACGCCTCAAAGAGTCGCCGCGGAAGAAAGTATAAGGAAAAACTTCATCCCAAATTGGACCGACGGCGGGGAAGGCCGACCTCGCAGATTTGCAAAAGTCGCCATCCTAGGCAGGTCCGTCTAGACGGGAAAAAGGCGTCACAAAAAAGTATAAAGGAAAACCTTCATCCTAGACTGGACCGACGGCCGGGGAAGGCCGACCTCATGATTTGAAAAGCGCCATCCCGCATTAGTCCGAGGCGGTGAGGGGATGGAAGGTGTCCTGAAGCAACTAGAGGAAAACCACAATCCCGACAAACTACCGACCTAGATAGGTTGGTTACACACAAAGAAAATACAATCTCGATTCGGACCGAGAAAGTGTGTACCGCCTAAAATCTCCAACTCTTGTAAGAGGTAATGGCGGTGTCATTTTCCGCATAGCTCGGACGGGGGTGTCTATCTGTTTAAATCTTACGGGTGAAATGGATTTCACTCTTCAATACAATTTTTTCGATCTGCTTTGGAAAAATAATGGAGGCTTATATCGATGATATAGTCGTTAAATCGAATCGCTTAGTTCATTATTCTCATTCAAAAAATCCGACGGTTACCACATTTACGCCTTCGTTTACCTAAGTTTGAACATTTGAACGCTTTTCATTATTCTCATACGCAAAAAAAGCGTTAAGTTACCACATTTATTCACGAAAAAGTTTGAAACGCTTTTACCCTCGCTTAGTTCATTTTCTCATTACGAAAAAATCCGTTTGAACATTTTTTACTTTAAGTTTGAACATTTTACGCCAGCTTAGTTCATTATTCTCATTACTTAAAAAAATCGTGACGGTTAGCACATTTAGCTTCGGCGCCTAAGTTTGAACGCTTTTACTTCGGTTAGTTCATTACTATCATTACTAAAAATCCGGACGGTTACCACATTTAGCTTCGCTTTTAAGTTTGAACGCTTTTACGCTTTTAATTCATTACTATCATTACGGAAAAAAAATCTGACGGTTACCACATTTAGCTTTGTCAGTCTAAGTTTGAACGTTTTTTACACTCGCTTAGTCATTACTATCGCTACGACAAAATCTGACAAAGTTACTACTTTTAACTTCGCCACAATCTAAGTTTGAACGCTTTTACGCTAGTAGTTCGTTACTATTGACAAAACAAAATCCGCCGAGGTTACCACGCTTAGCTTCACAAATTTAAGTTTGAACGTTTTTATGCTCGCTTTAGCCTAATTTTACAAAGTTAAGTAACGACGGGGCGTTTTTTTCACCGGGGTGTCTCTGCTCTATTTCATTCCAACTGCATAAATCTACAACATTGTCAATTTTCCGCAGGTATGTTATCTGATACAACAACAATATTCAATAGCAAACCTATACTTTATTTTTATTTTTCATCAAAAGAAATTTTCGCTGTATGGTATTACATTCATACATTTACCTAATTAATTGTTTACGCTTAATTGTCTTATGGTCATTTCGATTAAATCTTCGTTTTCTTATTCGGAATCTACATTCGCTTCGCTTTCGCTTTCGGGTTAAATATTTTCCGCCAACTTCATTATTTTTCTAAGGCAACGAGGCGAATTTTCCGAAATTGAATCATTCCGACAGCCTTTATTGAGCCAATCTTCCGTTTAAAATTTTCTCCGACTTCTTTATTTCTTCTACGGCATTTGCTGTGATCACCCCGAAAGCAAAACCTTTCTTCAACTTCTTTATTTTTCAAAGCCATTGAGATTTTTTACGCTTTCGAAACTTTTCATCAATATCTTTTGCTCGTTAATTCACCAAGTTTTTCAACCTACGACAAAAAATATAAATATTTTTCGTCAATCTTTCCGACTTAATCAAAATTTTACGATAATTGATAAAAAAAATACTAACATATCTGTTTCGGCCACCGCTTTTGTCATATTCTCCACACTTTTCTCCGCTTTTCCGACAGCCAAATTTAAGTTTTATCGAAACTCAATAATTTAAGCTTAATATCCTAGCCGATCCATTTGAAATTCGCTTCGATCCTAAGCTAGATTATGTCGGGCCCGTGTAGTCGTTATATCCGTCACCTTCTTTCCACCTCACCAAGTCTGCGATCGTCTATTGAGTTTTTCTCGAAAGTATTTTTCGGCGGTGATAGTGCGGTAGTTCCGCGACAAAAAAGAAAAGCAAAATCGGGTCAAATTGCTCGAAAACCGGGTTCACTGTGTCAAGGACGAACCAGGCCAACTCAATGGGACACAGGTACGATGCCTTTCCTTAGAGGGCGTTTCACCATATCTTGTTTATTACTAAGTCTTCCGAATGCACCGGGCCAGTTTATATAAGAGCGGTTACGATGCCCTTCCTTAGAAGGCGTTGCACCATATTATGTTTGATTGATATTGGTCTGGATACAGCGCCATCATTGTCTTCACTCTTCTTGAAATTTCATGCGTAAGTCGCGCACAACACCAAAACGTCTTCCTTTTTGTGTCGCCACCACATGTTCCATACAGAAGACATCCTAAGGACAGAGTTCCAACGTTCAAAGGCAGTACAGCAGGACGAAGCAAAAAAAAATGCAACAAGGCTTATAACGAGGAAGGTAGAAACGTACCGTAAACATCAATATCCAAGATGGGTTGAACAATGCATGTTTGATGGACGCGGAACACAGTTGAGAAGAAAGAGTTTGGGTATTCCCCTGCTAGCCCGACCACTTCACAAGTAGGCAGGGAAGTCACCTTCTTATCATTCGGCCTCTCCTCCGAGTTATCCTTATTTCTTACCATCCGGTTTCTCCGAGTCAGCAAGATAAATCTAGCTCATACCACCCGCGCTCCCCACCTAGACATGTTGAATCTTCAGGGGCCAAGGGGTGTTTGGTGATATCTCCTACTCCCGTAGGCTTGATGAGTGAGATGTCAAAACGAGATATATGAGAAGAGCTGATGGTGAGAGAACGTACCTGATTGAGACGGAACACAGCATTCTAGAGCGGCAATAGTACGGAAGAGGACGAGTTTTCTGCGACTTCAAAACTTTTCTTAACCACGACTATTTTGATATGCGCTCGCACTTATATAGGGTCGAGCTGTTTTTCAATTATGATGGGATTATTTTCTAAATCCAACTTCATCTCTAATCTCAATTCTTATCTCCTCCACATTCTTATCTCATCCTAACACTTTGAGTCCAATTAGTATTTAACTTCCTTTTATTACTATTATTACTAAACTGCCCCTACGTTTAATTTTCAACGGTATAATCCAAGTATCGCTCTTCCGCATAGGCGCGATCGTCGAATTCAAATTTCAGATATTACTTGACGTTGATGCGTTTTAATAATCGAATTTGTTTTGCAATTTTAATTACGTGCATATTTTATTTTTTTTCGCGGCATTTTCGGCCATCTTTTATTTAACTACATAAGCGCCCCAGATATCGTTAGTTTGACATTATTTCGTTCCCGCTTAATTCACGATTTTTTTCGACAAATAATTTTCCAATTATTTCTTTTTCGCAAGACACTTCGTTATACATTCCGGCTCATTTTTTTTCTTCTTTTGCCATATGACCTTTGTTCGCGATGCCAAAAGAGGGCGGTGTTTCGACCCACCACGCGGGCAAACGCCCATTAGTAGGGGTCTCCACTTTATTCATTTAATCTCGGCGGGGCTAAAGCCCAATTCGCGTATACCATGAATCGCATGTATGTGGGCCCATTAACTCATGTGTCTAAAGGTGAACCTTAGCCACATGGCTTGCCACTAATGTACATTAATTTATGTCCGGATTCATTTATTATCAAAGAGATAATTATCGGTTGACAGTTATATTCTATCACAATTACTCAAGCTACAAGATTACTTGAGCTACAAGGACTCTCTACTCTACCTATATAAATACCACATTATTTTTCATAAAGAACTACGTTGAAACTTGATCCCTAGATAATAGATCTTGGGGCGTGAGGGCTGTGCATTATTTGGTTCAGTTTCATCTCCCCTAACATCAAATTCCTCTGTTTCTTAGTGCGTTCTTTACCATTGCTCTCGTTGTGTTGAAGCAGTTTACTGCCGAAACATCATCCATGTCTAGATGATCTTTTATTGTTCTTCCTTTCAAAGAAGCATACTTGAAGAGTCTTTGAAATCTTCTAAGAAATGGTACGTCACCACACCAAACATCATGCCAAAAGCAGTCTTTGTTCCTTTTCCAGCCTCGTGTACTATGTTTTCAAATAACTTGTCTTAAGAAGTTAGAATGCCTCTCCAAAGACTACACCTATAAGGTTGATTAACTTTCTTTGGCTTTCCGCTATCATATCAACCTCCATACTTGGCATCCACTACTTTTCTCCACAAAGCGTCTTGCTCGGCTCCATATCTCCGGCGAATACCCAATCCCCCTTGGTCGTGTGGAACACCTTGTTCCACGCAATGAGGTGCATCTTTTTCTTACCTTCTTGAGGGCCCCAAAGGAAGTTGCAAGTCACTTTCTCAATTTTTTTAGCTACACTTGCCGGAACGGTGAGAAAAGAGAGGTAGTACACGGGTAGGCTTGCAAGAGTACTCTTGATAAGAACGAGCCTACCTCCCTTTAGAGAGCATATTTATTTTCCACCCACTTAGCTTTAAGTGGAAAGCTTCAATAACTTTATCCCAAACTTAGACATTCTTGTAACTAGCATCGAGGGGGAGCCCAAGATATTTGAAAGGTAGTGTGCCAATATTGCACCCCATGAAATCCGCTAAGCTCTCCAAGTTGTCCACCGTACCAATTCCATACAAATAAGATTTGAAAGGATTCATACTAAGCCCATACACCATATCAAAAATAAAGAGAATAGTCTTTATGGTGGAAACTGATTTCGTGTTAGCCTGGGTTATGAAGAGGGTGTCATCCACAAATTGAAGTATTCCCACATCTACCAATACGAAACCATCTAACAGTTTGAAGCCTATGACTTTTTTCGTTAGACGAGAGAGAGGGTTTCCATGATAAGAATGAATAAAAATATAGATAGTGGGTCTCTTTGTCTTATACCCCTATGCGATTTGAAATTACCCTAGGATGCCCCATTCACCTAATAGAAAACCTCGCTGTAGAAATGCAAGTCGAGATCCATTTCCTCTATTTTGACAATAAATGTCTAAATACGAAATTAAAAAAAATAGATAACATGTTTCAAAGCATTTTTTATGACGTTTCCTTTAACTCTGAAATAGGGGTGTGCATGGGTACCCAATTACCCGAACCGGAACCGGAACCCAAACCATTTATAGCGGGTCTGGGTCTTAAAATGTTAGACCCATTTAAAGTGGGTCTTCAAGAACCGACCCGATAAAGAACCAAACCCGTTAGAACCGAATAGTAAAAAACCGATGGGTAATAGTAAAAAACCGATGGGTACCCAAACCGAAACCGGAACCGATTAGTTTGATTTTGATATATAGAAGTTAGTATTATATTACACTAAATAAAAACAAACCCAAACATTATTATTATATATAATATTATATATAGTCTATATTTGTTAGGTGTAAAATTATATTAAATATATATAACATTTAGCATAATAGTGAATGTGTGTTATTAAATGCATCTTTTATAATATTACATTAAATATGTGTATTATAAATATTAATAATAATATTTACGTGTCTACATCTATACGTATAGTGGTATAATATGAATTAACTTATGCACTGTCTATATTAACTAATACATGAACGTGTACGTGCTTGATCTATTACATGTATATATATTAAATAACGAATACGTGCAATGCTAACTAACAATTGTGGTACATATGGTATTTATTCTATATATAACGCATTACGTATAGTATAATATACATATGTTCGATTTAAAATATACACATACATATAATGTATGAGAATGTATTTAAAATTTTTAGATAACTTTCAAATATTATTATTGAATTTAAGACTATTACTTTTTATGAGAGGACAAAAATATCGATGACAAGTGTTATAGTCCCCGTAAACCAACTTTTATATCGGTTATATAACTAAAAATAATAATTTTAGCAATAAAAATGTATAACCCGATAAAGAACCGAAACCAGAATCGGAACCGATTTAATTAATGGGTATGGGTCCGGGTTTTCAAAATATAAAAAAAAACCCGAAAGAACCGAATCCGATAGGAACCGCTAAAAATAGACCCAGAACCAAAACCGGTAAGAACCGACCCAGAACCGACCCATGAACACCCCTACTCTGAAACCCTTTCAATTAAGCAAGTTAGTCTAGTTAAAATGCATGTCCAGTCTTAGGTGGCAATTGTGGAGCTCATTACTGAGTCGTCAATCCTCATAGTTAACATAGCTTCCAGTCAAAGTATACCTTACGGTCATAACTTGACAAACTTGGAAATTGATGTATACGACGTGGTGTCGGAGTTGATTGTAATCATCTAAACACATTAGCAATATGAACTCGATCTATGAATCATGGCATGTCTTCTATTTTAATGAATCAGATCTCTAACAATGATTATCACAAATAATAATAACAAAAAAAACATGCTAAAAAAACGTACAAACTACCTTAGCTAGGAGTCTAGTACTAGAACATATTATTACTTCAAACATTTTGTAGGAGAAGATAGATTTAACACAGGTCTTTAGATTTGATTGTGGGAACAACTATCTTGTTAATTAATTGATCAAATATACAGGTGATCACAAGTCAAGTACATTCCCCTATCCTAATCACTATAATTTCGACACCGTCCAGCAGCAATACCCCGGTCCGCTTCATCTACATACGGTTTCACTGTGCACAAAAACAATTAAATTAAATACAAATTAATTACAGTGCCAGAGATCGAAGAACTTGTAGCATTAAAATAGAAATACTAACATAAGGATTTGTGCCCAAAACCGTGAAAGGACTCAAACTTTTACGAACTTATTTATATACAAGTTCATTAAACACAATTTTATAAAATAAAAAGTTGATTACGGAGTTTAACTATTCGAAGGTATTAATACTATTATAGAATTCAGTTATATCCAATTTCCTGAAATTCAAGAAAGCACAATAGTTATATACATTCATGAGAAAGTAGATAGAGATTAAAAAAAAACAGATTCATGTTACCTGTAAAGCCTAAATAAATGACCAGAAGCATCACAATCAGGAATACATATCCATGCAGATATGTTTGAACATGACTTTCCTCAGCCGGCTCAGGATTTTGTTTCTTACGACCTTCTGTCAATCACATTGGTAGGGCTAGACAGTTAGATGACTTACTATCATATAATAAATCGGCAATATATTACAATATTCAAGAGATTTTGGGCCTCCTCCTATGTGATTAATTTCTGTTGCCATTTTTCTGTACCCTAATCAGTCATCTCAATTAATTTAACTTTTTTCCAAAAAAAAAAAATTAAGCGTTTTTTTTAATATATACACAGTAAAACCTAAAACTAACATATCTAACGTTACTAAGTGTGCACACAAATACTATTAGGGACCCATACTTTTATTAACATATTTTACGATTCTTATCCAAGTTCAAGATAGACAGAGTAATAAATCAACCTGCTGCAAACACCACTAGAGAAAGCATCACCACCAGTAGAAGATAACCTAATAACTTCATCTTTAATCCTTAGATCTTGTTAAATTTTCCAACGTGAATTCTGTGTTCCTTACTTATAATCGAATCGGCATTTCATACAAATAGAAAGTTACCTAATTGGTTTAAAAGATATGATCCTTGGTTCTGTTGATAGGGGATTCTGGGCACGAATTTGATATATGTCCAAAAATAACAAAATCTAAATAAGAGACGGTCGATATATTTTTTGGTAACTGATAGGAAAATTCGATCGGCAATGAATTGAATATGTTAAGAAGATGGGCTTTAGGCCTTGAGCCCAATTTCAAACTCACCTAATCGACATAGGTTTTAAGCCTTTCACTTTGATAGTCACCAACTCACCATACGGAGGAATTGATGATCTGAAGGTCTCAAAGTCCATCCCAGTAGTATAAAACTATAAATCTTAACTATGAATCTTACATAGATCAGATCCGGAAAATTTAGAATGATTTTATTTTTGGTGACTACGGTAAAGACGGCTTTTTAGTTTTCTCTTGGAGCATTCACAATGCAAATCACTGAGGGGAATTAGGGGACTTGTGACTGTGATAGAGGTAAAAATCTTGGGCAAGGATGACAAAGCCGGTAGCGTGTAATTCAATTACAGTGAGCTAGTAACTCAATTACACTGAGAGTAGCATTTGCTATGGAGATAGCTGCTGAATTATGAACTTTTTTTTCCAGACAGACGGTCCAACGTTTTAAAATCACTCTACATTGGACAATCCCTCCTCGTTTTTCACCACAAAAGTAATAAAGAGAGGAAATTGTCGTAAATGAAGATGAAAACTTCTGCTTGTTGCATTGCATTGGGAATGCACTTAACAAAAGTTCAGAACTTCTAATTCGACCTGATATCATTGAAATACACACAAGCTATTTCGTCTATATCCGAATTGAAAAATAAAAATAGAACAGCACTATGATTAAATATATTTACCAATATACCCTTGATTCAGTAAATTTTTCTCTACAACACAATAGCAAAAGATCCCAAGAAATTAAAATTTCAGAAATGAGCTGATCCCTCCCACATCACACACACACACACATACTCAGAAACTGAAAAAAATCAAACAGCAAGTGAAATATCAGGAAACTCAAGCTGACTGGCAAGTTCTTCAAGTTGTTTCTTCACACTCATATCAATCAACTTGGACCCAGAACTACCATACCTAATAGTAAACCCAGCAACAAGTGACGGATCAATCACAGTCTTAATCCTCACATTTTGCGCCCCCGTCAATCTCTGCACCCCTTTCGCAATCTGTGCCAAATGTTGTGACTCCAACTTCACAACTGAAGTCACTATAGCTAGTTCAGTGTCAGTCATTTTATTATAAAACACTTCAAATTCCTTAACAATCTCTTTAATCAATTCAATCCGCTTCGAGTCGACTAACAGCTTCAAGAAATTTGACATGTGTGGTTGCATATTCAACGATGTAACTATCTCGTCAATGAACTCACGTTTCTTCTCTAGAGAAATCGTTGGGTTTGTGAAGAAATTGTACACTTCTTTGTCCCCGAAGAATTTTTCCATCTTTTCGATATCGGCATTGGTGGCTTCTAACGTCCCGTTAGAATTCGCTATATCTGCCACTGCACTCGCGTAACTTCCAGCTGCTGTCGCGACCATTGTTCCAGCCTAATGCGCCACCTCCGCGTCCGCGGGTTTTGACATTGAGTTTGAGGGATGGGATAGAGGAAGAGAATGATAAACGGATGGGTTTGGAGATTAGGACTTTGGATGGTGGTGATTTGGCTTGGAATGCAATTGGTGATTGTTGTAGTGCTGCTGCTGCCATTTTTTTTTTGATTGGAAGTGCGAAGAGAAAATATTTTTGATTGGTGGTGGTTGTATTTGATAGTAATGGACGGTTGAGATTTTGATGGATATAAGGATCAAAGGTTGTGATGAATTGGATTATCTTGTATTCAGAGAAGAGTAGCCTCTAGTTTGGAAGGAACAATAACATGAGGTGGAGAGAGTTTGGGCTATCTGATCTGACCTGAGATGTGATTTCTTAAAATTTCGACATATTCGCAAAGTTCAAGAGAAATATAATTTTATGCCGATATCTGAAATATTCATGCCACTTTTTTTACCATACAGGCATACAGCATCAATGTATTATGCAGGAAAAAATTATCCAAAAAGTATTATGCCAGGAAATTTTTGAATGTACGACTCGTGAGATTTCTGATGGTCCTTAGAGCATTTTTAAGAGTGATATCAACCTAGTATCAAACACCAAATTTTCAACAATTTTGTATTTTTTCAATTTCAGGAGAGTCACATGTTGATGAAAACACCAAACCAAACACTAAATCGGCCAATATTTGGTTCCAAGTTTGGTGTTGTATCAAATCACTCACGCGGTTTTGCCAACACCGCGTGGGCTTGGGCTTCTAATTGGGCTTATATGCAAAACCGCGCCAGAGATTGGAAAAGAAATATATATATATATATATATATATATATATATATATATATGTGTGTGTGTGTGTGTGTGTGCAATACATGGCGCGATTTTCTCAAAACCGCGTAGGCTTGGACATGTCAGTTGGGCTTTAGTGGCGTGGTTTTAGAAAAACCGCATGGGCTATATGGCGCGGTTTATCCAAAACCGTGTAGTTTGATGTCGAAAATTTGATATTGCTCCTAAAATTGTTTGGTGTTTTTTTTGTAGCTCTCCTAAAGATGCTCTTAAGACCTTAAGTAGTGCTGGTTATCGAGTCAAGTTGTTCGTGAGTAACTCGAGTTTGGCTCGACACAAACTCATTCACACACAAGTATGAATCGAGTTTGAGCTTAATTTAAAGCTCATTCTAGATAGCTAGTAATTCGAGTTCGAGTAGCTCTTAAACTACAACTCATACGTAGTATATATAATTTATACGTCATTTTATATTTTATACCCAACTATAATTTACAATTTATACTAGTTTTAATGCTTTTTATATATATTTTTTCCGAGTTTGAGCTCGAGTTCGAGTTCAAACGAGCATAACTGAACTCAAGCTCGAAGTGTAAAACTAGTCGAGCTCGAGCTATTAGTAGAACTAGACGAGTCGAGCTTAAACTTCAATATTAAGTTCGAAGGCGAGTTCGAGTCGAGCTTCTGCATGTGCGAATCGAGTTTGAATATAGCAAAACTCAACTCGGATAGCTTCATAACCCGCCCTATCCTTAAGTTTCTCGTTTATAACCAAAAATATAGTGCAAAGAAATCTTAATGATACGAAGACGAAATATTTATACAATGAATGAAAGAATACGGACTTTTCTAATAGAAAATGATCTTTTTTTTTTTTTTTTTTTTTTTTTTTGATAAAAACTTCATAGATATATTTATATTAAAACCCTGCATAATAGCATCCGGAGAATACATATAAAAGTCCGTTGGTCCATATGATCTAGCCCGGTCACCAAACTCATTGACCAAGAATTACCGATTCCATGAAGTGGTTCTAAAACAAAAACGAAAAAAAGAACTTAAAGAGGCATGAATGCTTTCTATCATAGCATTCGTGTCCAATTTGAATTTTTTTCGGGCTCCATGAGAATCCTAGTAACTTCTTTCTTGGTGCCTTCAAAAGTATCGCCAAGTTCATCGCAAACTCACCGCTAACAAATGTGCTTTCAGTTTTTTGATAAAGCTCTACGATCGCGTAGGCTGCAAAGAATACACCCTCCATTCGGTCTCTAATAATCACACAGCAGACACACTTGTTTTCTTAGCACACATAAACAAACCCGGTGTAGTTTACTTTAACCTTACCGAAAAGGAGGAGCAACCAATTCTCCTCTATGCAAGGTAAACCAACCTCAAGAGATATATCGAAACGTCACTCTCTCCAAATCGTCCACTCTTGCCAAGCATAGAAAGCTTTTCTAAAGACAGAGATAAAGTTAGGTTTCATAAAGCTAAACCTACACTCATTTCGATGCCACCATATGTTGTACATAGAGAGAAAGCATATAGAGATAAATTTTCATAGCTCACGTCTCTCTACTCGAAAGTAATTAAACCAATTTTGTGTTTCAAAAGCATCACAATCCACCCTTAAACCCAAGCCAAGAGGAGAACCCGAGAGCACGGAAGTCCAAGGACAAGTAAAGAAGAGATGTTGGAAGTCCTCGACATGATTATTGCGAAAAAACACGCCAGTTATCCACGGGGAACATGATGTTGCTCAAGAGTAGCCCGGTAGATAATAGATTATTTGCAATTTTCCATAGAAAAAGTTTCACTCTTGCAGGAATTTTCAGCTTCCAAATAATCATAAAATCATGTGATTGTTGAGCAGAAGAACACTGGCCAATATTACTTTCCAGCGCTTTAATAAAATTGAAAGCAGATTTCACAGAAAATCTCCCATTAACTGCAGGGTTCCACATCAACTTATCTGAAGAAGATGGCTAGCACCGATACTCACAATAGAGTTTAGAACTAGACTAGGAACCAAAGCACGAGTCCCACACAATCCCAAGAACCATCGGGATTAATGAACTCATTAACAAGAAGATTAAGATCCACCAAAGGTGGCGGAGGCACCACCATGTCAATCGAGAGAGAGCATGGTTTATCCATTACCTTAATCCATTGATCAGTCTGAATTTCACGGAAGCACCATCCCCAATACTCGGATAGCCCCCAACTCTACAAATCGTTTAAACTTTTTGTAAACCTCTGCATAGAGATAGGAGACACCGGAGAGGAGGAGGGTTAGCATGATTATGAAGAGTCGATCTTTCTCATACTTGGCAAGCATAAGATCACTCCATAAAGATTTCTCAGAGACAGCCTTCCACAATAGTTTACATAGCAGAGCTAGATTAAAGAGATGAGAATCTCTAAACCCTAACCCCCCCCCCCCTCAGCTTTAGGCATACATAACTTATCCCATGTGCATAAATGAATAGCATTACTATCAGCATTATTCCACCAGAAATTACGACAAGCTCTATCCATTTTAGAGGTGATATCAAGAGGTAGATAAAAGGCGAGACATAGAGTAAATAGGTTTTTTATGACTGAACTAGGATAGTCTTACTGCGGAAAGCAGGTTTTTCCTTGCCAATTTGAGACGACCCCTCGTACCTTATCCAAAAGAAAACTGAAGTCTTGGATTTTTGATGTCGAGAAAATAATGGGAGAACCCAAGTATTTATCTCACGGACATAGGTCTCTCACCGAAGGGTATGCATAATAGCTTCTTGGGTGTCTCGAGAAGTACCTCCACTAAAAAGAATAGCGGACTTATCCAAGTTCACCATCCGATTGCCATTACAATAAAGGTCCATAATCTTCTTGATTTTGTGAACTTCAAAAGGGAAGTTTTTCCAAAACAATTAGATCGTCAAGATAAAGCATATGTGAAACACTAGGTGCCCTCCTCGAGATCTTAATGCCGAGATATCTTGTGCAACTTGGGCTGAAGAAGAAGTCTTGACAAGGCCTCGGTGAGAATGATGAAGAGATAGGGGGACAAGGGATCCCCTTGTCTAAGTCCCCCAAAGGTGTGATAGTCCCAAGGGGAGACCCATTCAATAAGACATTATACTTCCTTTGTAGATATGCAGAATTCCACTAGAGTTATCCACTTGCTCGAGAAACCCGGTTTAACCATGATAGCAAGAAGAGCTCCCCAATCAACTCGATCATAAGCTTTCGACATATCAACTTTTAAGAGCAAACAAACCCAAATTTTATTCTTCTTAGCCCTTTTTATCTTATGCACAATCTCATGAACCACTCCTATATTATCCCTTAATAGATCTTTTTGGGGAGCAAAGGCCCCTTGATTAGGTGAGATAAACTTAGGTGAGAACTTCCGACCTATTTGCAAGGATCTTAGAAATAACCTTGTAAGAGACATTACAAAGGCTAATAGGTCTCAGAATGAGAAGTATGTGAGGGCAATCAATCTTAGGAATCAAAGAAATGTAAGTTTGATTGAGGTATATTCCAAACCTGCCAGTATTGAAAAAACATTGTACCATCCTAACTAGATCCTCCCCAACCAGACGCCAATACTTCTGATAGAACATTGCAGGAAAGCCATCAGGCCCCGGAGCTTTCAAACCACCCATACTCTTCAACACCTTTCTAATCTCAGTTCTAGATGGACATCTAGTTAGAGAATCATTCTCAGAGATAGAGATACAAGGGTCAAACAAATCTAGGATGATATCAAGGGAAGGGAGAAGAGCTGAATTTGGTGAAGGTCTGAAAGTATCCTCAAAAGATGAAATGAACTCTTGTGCCACTTCCGATCTAGAAGTAACCCAAAGACCGGCTTCAGTCTGAATTTTGTCAATACTATTCCTTCGCCTTCTGAAACTAGCATTAGAATGGAAAAATTTAGTATTGTTATCAGCCTCCAAAACCATAGAAGTATTTGAGTGCTGCTTCCAATATGATTCCTCCTTTTTGTACAACTCCAAGATATGTTCCTTTATATTTTTAATCTCCACCAAAGACGAGATCGAAACGGGGCCAAAAAAAAGAAGAGAGAGCAGATTCACCTCTTTAATTTGAGAAAAGATATTCCCAAAAAATAAGTTTTGTTCCAAACCCTCAAAGAGGATTGCAGCTCAACAAATTTAGAGTTAGGAATGAATGAAGGAGACCCATGAACATGAGTCCGCCAACAATGCTTAATCACCTCCATACAAGAGGGGTCTTTAGTCCACATCTCATGAAACCTAAAGGGTTTAGGGCCACTATCCACCTTCCCGTAAACATAAAGCTAAGGCAACATGATCGAGGAAGAAGGAGTAGTGACATGATCCACCGAAAACCGGAGGAAAGAGATTTAACCACTCAACATTAGCAACAACACGATCAATCCTCTCCCCTTATATTAGCAGCCCCTAATCTATTATTAGACCAAGTAAAAGCGGGACCATGATAGCCAAGATCAGCCATCTCAAGATCCTCCATCGGGAAACAAATTCATCAATATACCTAGAGGGTGTGGGATTCCCACCCTCTTTTTCGGACAAACTAGAAATGGCATTAAAGTCACCTTAATCAACCAAGGCCCGGAAAGAACATTTCTCAAATCTCTCAAATAGTTCCAAACAACAATACGTTTATAAGCAATGCGGGATCTCCATATATAAAAGATACATGCCATGAAACATTCGAGAGATAATTTAAAACGCGTGCCGAGATAGCATTTTTATTCCCATCCACCACCGAGAAAGAAATGTTATCCTTATAGAGAATGTGACAAGGCCCCCACTTCTTCCAACGGGATCAACTGCAAACACTTGAGGATACTCCTTTTTATTCGTACATGCTTCAACTTCTTATATAATAATTTAGTCTCGACTAAAAATAAAACATCGAGGATCAAACTTCTTAACTAAAGCTAACACACTTAATGGCCTCAAAAAAGAGCCCATTCCCCGGCAGTTGAGGATATAATCATGTCTGCTTCAAGTAAACTTCCAAAGCCCAACAAACTCACAATTATACAACTACAAAGAAACGGTTACTCAGGTACAGTCTTAGTAGCATAGGCAATTATTGAGCAACCGAAATCTTCTCTGTGCCAACACAGTACACCCCTACTAACCCACTCGTCTTATATCAAGAAAAACCACCAAGACAAACTAAAATCAGCACCCATACAACTCAAAGCCTTGAACAAGAAACCACAAAACCTAAACGATGTAAACTCGGAAAAGAATCACAACATAGGTCACACCCGACTTCTCGAAACTCAGTAGGAATAAAACTTCAATCACTTTCTTACCACCATCCAGAAAGTTATTCTCAAATTGATTGCAACGGAAATATCAAAGATCGTCTCTATCTACGATTAATCTTTCGCAAGCAACATCATCCAAAATTGGTGTTTCATGAACTCGGACAAAAAACCCCGAAAGAACTAACTTCGCATGACCAGAAAAATCTCTGCTATCAATGGAAATCCCCTCACTTCATCGATTCATCCCCCCCAAACAAGCAGGAAATCGATTAATTAAGGCCTCAATTCCTCTCTGCAAAGCAATTTGTATCTCGTCAGAACCCGATGTTTTTCTCCCCAAAATGCCGCTGATGCCATCACACGCAAACAAAAGATACATCTCCACTGCAAACATATTCAGAAATGAGGAGAAGCTGGAAAATCAATAGCAATAGACAAATCAGGAGACCCTCGCGATGGTGAAAGAAAGTGATTGAGTGAACTAGCTGATCGGAGCAGAAAGCATCTTCTTCTTATATAGACTAATCCGGAGTTGGCCTGAAAATGATCAGAGTTGGCCTGGATATAGAAAATGATCTACCAACAAATAAAAAAGACGTCCAGCGGTCCAGTACGTGTTTGTACTTTGTTGATTACCACCCTGCATTTCACGTCGGTAGTGTGTAATAGAATTTCTAATCTTTCCGAGGTTGAAACCTGTTTTTAATTTTGGAATCATCAGAATTAATTCACAAATCTTTGTAGAATTTTCATCATCACAATGTGCTATCTTGGTAAATCTTACTTATTGTGAGATACTTAAAGTAATAACATTAAAATTGCAACCTGCCACTAGTGATTTCCAATAATGACCTTTTTTTCTAAAGTTTCCACTTATTATGACTTTATATGGATAAATTTTAAAAATGGACATTTCTCAATTCTCCATATATATATATGGAGGTATACTCTTTGCTTCTACCACAATCTAATTGTTTTCTTGTACATTGTGAGCACGAGGGCTAACACAAACTTAGACATGAAGCTCTCAACAACTCTCTCAGTTCTTTTTCTTTTCTCGCTCCTAATCTCCCATGGTAACATATCTGTACCAATTATTGTCCTGCTTCCATTTCATTTTAATTTCTAGCCAGCTATATTCATAACTAAGAAATTTTTAATTTCATTTTTGCGAGTATTTTGTTTTTTCAGTTTATCAAAAAATAAAAAGAAGTTTTCCTAAATATTTGGTATGCTATAAGTTCCTCTAGGGCTCAAAATCTTGTTACGCACCTAATATTGGGACGTATTTGGTGTAGGTAACATAATCTGTGACGCTGAAGATGCTCCAAGATGCACAAAGTACCTCGACCGCTTACCAGGAAACAAAGACTGCAGTGACAGCACTTTGCCGGAGTGTGTCAAACACTGTGATCAATATTTCCATCCATCTGAAGCCTCTTGTTATACTAACTTATGTGCATGTTATCATTGTGCTTAAGTGATTTTTCTGTATCTGTCGTTGAAGAAGAGATCGAAAGGGGTGTTTTTGCTACAGATAAAAACAAAATAAATGGAAAATTTCTTTTCAATTAAATGATTTTTTTTTTTTAAATTACATTTGCATTTGATTTTTTTTACTTTTACTACAGATAGAAAAACTGGATTTAAATTGGGCACCTAAAGAATTCGAAAATGTCAGCCTAAAGAAATGTGTATTGGGCACCTGTACGTTTGGATTATCAAAACTCTAAAGGATGGTATATTAGTGTGGGCAATTAAATAGTGTATATTCTGATATCCATCGCTTGAAATGCTAAGGGCATCTCCAATGGGAGTGTAAAATTACACCTCCATATAGGCTCTACCTAGATGCCATTGGGATTTTACAATTCCAATTGCAAATTATTGTATAATCCATAAATATCTACTATTTATTTTTTCCAATAGAGAAGTGTAAAAAAGTTCAATTTTAAACTCGGATGACACTTGAAGTGACGTCCCTCTTTTCTTTAAATTAAAGTGGGACGTCACTTCAAGTGTCGTCCGAGTATAAAATTTTCAAATTGTAACTTTAGAAATAAATAGGGAAGACACTCCAAATGACGTCCGAATGATTTTTTGTTCAGACGCGTGTTCAAGTGTCGCCCGGACTATTTATCAACTAATAGCGAGATGAAGAATTCACTTACCCCTTCTATCAACTAATAGCCTATTATCTATAGTTTAGCACTCCCATTGGATAGAGTTTTTTTGACACTTGAGGTGTAAACTTTCCACTCTATACGGTTTACACCCCCTAGAAATGCTCTAAAGAAGGGAATAAAATAATCTCTTTAATCTGAACATCTTTTGTATACATCCATCTTGTACGAATATGACATACTTATACACGGAATATAGGTCCTAGTTAATAGAAAAAACGTCAACTACAATTTTGTAGATTAGCTTAGGCCCAATATTGCATGTGGGTATGACCGCTGATGCAACTTTGTAATGCTCTAGGCACTACAGTAAAGTTTAAACCGCTGCTCCATATCTTCAGTCCTTTCCTCCGATCTTACGAGAATGGAAACGGTAGAATTCGGCTCAAGGTCTTGCTCAGTGTTCACTCAAGTTTCATTCAATTTTTCGTCCCTTATATCAGTTCCATCCAAGGGTCTAATATTTTTTTTTTCGATAACTGCCTAACTGTATTCATAAGGATAAAAACATGAGGCGGATTTTCTCCGCCAGGGTGTAAAAAGTTATATTGACACATGCCCACTCATTTAACCCTAAAAGTTTATGCAACTAACATTGTTAGATAAAATCTAAAAAAAAAATGCTACAAATTAGGAAGATTTTGTGCGTGGTTTATCTCCATATTCTCTCTCTCTCTCCCCTTAGAAGGAAAGGTTCCGTGTGTGAGAAAAGATTGGGTGCGTGGAAAATGGGGAGGAAAATATCCACAATCTTACCCTCTTCTTTAACTAACAATGGAAAATTTGTTATGTGAGGGATTGGTTTTTCAATATGAAGAAGAGGCATATGCAAGTTATAATTCCTACGCTTGTAAAATGGGTTTTAGTATTAGGAAGGACAAAATATATTATAGAGCAGATAGAACTGTGAGGAGGCGGTTCTTTGTATGTTTCAAGGAAAGTGTGCGTAAAAAAGATAAGCGGAATGGAAATGTGAAAAATAATCGTAACGAAACAAGAATTGGTTGCAAAGCTCGCATGGCTGTTTCGAATGTGAAAAACGAATAGGTACTACTGAGGTGGTACATTAACATAACCATGAGACGTATCTGTTGAGGTCTCAAAGGCGTGTTAAAGAGCCACAATTAGCGGAAATTAGTAGTTTAGATGTTGTAGGAATTGCGCCTGTTGATGATTATAAATATATGACGCATCAAGTTGGAGGACTAGAAAATGTTGGTTTTATATACATCGATTATAAAAATTATCTCCGTAAGAAGCGTGAGCAAGAACTTGGCAAGCACGGAAATGGGAATGCAATTATAGAATATTTTAAAAGGAAGAAAGTCGAGAATCCATCTTTCTTTTACAATGAGTTGCGTGACGATGAAAATCAACTATCAAATATGTTCTAGGAAGATGCAACGTCAGTGATGGATTATAATTACTTTGGAGATGTTGTTGTTTTTTATACAACTTACAAAACAAACAAATATGGACGACCGTTTGCGCCATTTGTTAGTGTCAATCATCATATGCAGTTTATTATATTTGGGGGTGCACTTTTGATAGATGAAAGTGTCGAGTCTTTTAAATGGTTGTTTGAAACCTTTTTAAAAGCAATGTCAGGAAAACCACCAAAGACTATTCTTACCGACCAATGTCCAGCAATGGCGAAGGCTATCCCAATTGTTTTTCCCGAAACACAACATCGTCTTTGTTTGTGGCATATATATCTAAATGCCGGAAAGCACCTCCACTATGTATACAGAGTTCCTGGGTTTCTAAATGACTTCAATAAGTGTGTATACAATTGTGAGACAGAGGATATTTTTTATCAAGATGGGACAAGATGTTGCGTGATTATGATCTTTTGGAAAATAAGTGGTTGGTTGAATTGATCAAAATAAAGAAAAATGGGCATTAGTGTATGGGCGAGACATTTTTTTGTGCAGACATGACCACTACTCATCGTGGAGAAAGTGCCAATAGTCTCTTGAAAAATTATGTGAAGAGAAAGTATAGTTTGACTAAGTTTATTCATCATTTTGAGTGTCTACTTCAGTCTCGACGATAGGCAGAAATTGAAGCTGATTTCAATTCATCTCAGATGTCCCAAAAGTTATTTGTCTCTACACCCATGCTAAAGCAAGCGTCTAATATGCACACGCATGCTGTTTTTGAAATATTTGAAGTTGAGTATAAGGAACATTTTATGTATAACACCAAGGAATGCAGTGTTGATGGTACAACATACACATATGAAGTTACTAGAGAAGGGTCTGTAAGAAAGGTCGCAATTGACATGTCTAACTTTCAGACTGAGTGTAGCTACAAAAAGTTTGAGTCCCTTAGCCTTATTTGTCGTCACATATTAAAGGTATTTTATCATAATAATATATATACGATTCCTAATCAATATATACTACATAGGTGGACTAAAACAGTGAAAGTCAGAGTTGTAAGAGACAGTGGTAGCAAACCAAATTTATCAAATTGCAATGCAGTTCAATCTTTGCGGTACAATGAGTTATGTCATTTGGCAATGAAGCTTGTGACTAAGGGCGTAGTCAATGAAAATGGATATCTAAAAACTAAAGATGCACTCCAAAAGGGGTTGGAAGAAGTTGAGCAGGTTGTACCAACGAAAGAAATATATCCAAGACAATGTTTGAAGTCCAAAAGATCTGGTGTTGCCACAAATGTTGAAGAAAATGATGACGAAGTATTGGTTGTTGCATTCGGATCTGAAAAAGGGAGACCAACGAACGGGATCCGACCGAAAGGCATACTGGAACTTAAAAAGAAAAAGAAGCAAACGAGCACAACACAAGTGCCTTCAAAAAAGATAAAGAGAAACAAGAAAGGTTTGTCATAATTCACGTACATTTTTATTTTGCCCATGTGATCGCATATATTGTCTCATTTATTTCTCATCTAACATTTGCCTAACATTTTAACGTGTCTCATCTTATTTTTTTTTTAAGAACAAGGTGATATAAATATTACTCAAGGACTACCTGATTTAAATGAAAGTGTTCATCCTAAAGAGAATACTATTGGAACTCAATACAGTCAAGTAGGTTTATCTTTATATCATTTTATTTATTGTTGCTGAAATGTTTTACATGCCAATACTTATATTTTGGTTTTGTAACAATGTAGTTTATACCAAATTGGAGGGCAATCACAATCGACTAACATGTGGGGACTACCTAATTTAAATGAATGTGTTCATCCTGAAGATAATACTATTGGAACTCAATTCAGTCAGGTATGTTTATCACGATATCATTTTATTTGTTGTTGGGATACCTCTTTTACGTGCCAATATTTAGATTTTCATTTTGTAGCAATGTAGCTTATATCAATCTCTTTACTAATATAGGCTTTCAAATTTGAAGAATATCAATTACCGCCACATAGAAAGTTGGACTTCAGCAATAATGAATCTGTATTACTGGGGTTGAGTGGATCGCCTGATGACCTTGACTCATTTAGCTTTCAAGAACTCCTTGACGGAAAATTTGATTTGGAAGACTCTCAAATTGTCTGCAATAATAACGACAAGAAAAGAAAAGAGGCCAAAAGAAAATTGAAGAGAAACGAAAAAAAAAAAAAAATTGAATTAGGAGATAATTCTAAAAATGAAGACCTATATATATATGGGAAAATATTTTTATATTTAATCCTTTGATATGGGATATGATTAAAGATTTGGATAAGGTAACCCCGGATGGGAATTGTGGTTATAGATCCATAGATGATTGTTAGGATACTGAGATGATTTAGCAAGCATAAGGGTCTTATCTTTGGAAGAGTTGATATGCAGATTACTATCTGAGAGTTGTATGGTAAACCGGGTTTGAAAACCACAAAAGAAACTTAGAGTGTACCAAGTCTTCTACAATGAATGAGAAAGAATGGCTTGATCTCCCGAACATGGGTTCCTTAGTTGCAAGTGCTTTTAATGTTGTTTTTGCCACCAAAATTATGTGTTACGTACTTCCCATTGAGGACAAGTCCAGAAGAAATGTTCCGCATAATCGTTGTTTGCCACATAAATGAAGGAACGAACACATTTTGTGCCAATTGTGCTAAAGGATAATGCTCCTCACTACTACAGAATGACACTTATACCACTGTTTTTAAGTGTGGTATAAATATATTTACCACTGTTATACAACCGTGACAATAGGTGGTGTGGTATATAATAATAGCAAAACTGTGGTATATATGTTTAACGGATACCACGGTTTTTCAAAGAACCGTGGTTTGTGTACTACCATGGTTGTTCTACAATGACAATAAGCTATTGAAACCGTGGTTTATATTAGTGTATGTGTTATAATACCGTGGTATATAGTTATACTAAACACTACGGTTTATGCCAAACTGTGGTGTATATATATATATAATGCTCACTAGTCTTCCACTTAAAACCAAACCTGCATAACAAAAAATTTACAGCCTGCCTACATACAACATTTCCATCTTCCCAACAAATTCCAAAATGTACAATAAACTATCAAACATTGCAAAAAAAGATAATAATAATAAAAAAAACTTCCATTAATTTTTTGAGTGCACTAAGAAAACAAACTTCGAATTCCTTTTCATAAATTAAAAAGGTAAGACTCGGCCTCTACCTCCGGTTTGCCTAGGTTGGCAGTCTGTTAGATGGCCAAAAGCAACAATGTGGGAAACTGTTCTAAAAGGAAAGTTGGACAAGTGGGCTGGATCAGTTCCGACCAATATGCAGAAGCTACAATATGTTTATCTAGATTAGTTTTAGTTGTTGGAAAGAAAAAATAAAAATAAAAATAGCGCTTGTTTTATATTTCATTTATGTAGGAAGTCTTGATTTGTAGTTAAATGAGAAAACTTGCGTACTTGCATTTTGTTTTTATTTGTTGTTTGTTTAAAATTCAGTGAACTTGTAAACTAAGTGTTTTCACTCTAACTCTTGTGTTCTTGAATTATAACGATGGTATTTTGGACAAATATGACTTGCCGATGACGTTATTATACTGCCTTGGGATACTACTAGCTAATTAGTGTTTTTTAGCACTTAAGCTGTTACACAACATTGTCTGGGAGGAATGAAATAGAAAAATGAAACACGGCCGGTGTTGGTTATGTATGTGTGGCTCAGCATCCCTCAGAACGCCTGATATCGACCTCGCATGAAACCACGGTACCTCAACCTCCACAATCAGATTGCAGAAGGAGCACCGTTTTTCTATAATAGCAAGTTCAGATTACTAAATACTTCATCATTGGGATATGTGGAAATAAAGAAATTCATCAAAATGAGTTTAAAATAAACCAAATGCCTTTGATTATAAAGAACACAAAACGAGATGTCTTTTGTAATAGTTAACAAGTACTTTCTAGTTTCATCGTTTCACGTACAACTACATCTAATTAAATGAGCTCCCAGAAGCTCAGAGCAATCGACAATGAATGAACATCTTATCAATAACCACTCCCACCTGCATCCATGATGAAGCATAACAACTGATATTAGCTAATAGTGTATCAAACCTTGGTTCTCATTCTTTTTTTGGTGCTCATTCAATATATACGTACACACCATGATTTTCATAATACTGATAAAACTGAAATTTGGAAGGAGAAGTGTTTCTATCAAAGTTCACATGTACGATCAATAATAATATGTACATCACATTGTAACATTGCTTAATATTTCAGGAAATGGCTCCTAATTCCTAAACCCCTCATATAATCACTAAAAAAGACTAGCTACTTAGAAAGTTCAAATCTGTGATCACAGTCCATGAGACACTAAGTCTGCTTAATTGGTAAGTTATTAGCACTGTTTCATAACCCTTAAAAAAATCCCAACATAGCAAAGCTAAATAGAACCTTAATAGTCACTAAAGTCTGTAAACTGTCATGGGTACACTTCAAAATGCAAACTTGAACACCCCAAACAAAATGTTAGCACAAGAAAGAAACTTTACTTCAAAAACCATAAATTGGAGTTGAGAAGTAAACAGAAAGTAGAAGAAGAATGTTACCAGTACTGAAACAAGAAAGAAGAATAAGCAGAGAAATAACTGTCCCTAGCTCCACGCCTTGGCTAGTTAGACAATCTTTCTACAAAACATTGAAGGATCTTGGTGGACTTGAACCACCATCTCTTGAGATACAATGGAGACATGGTTCAATTCTCAAGCATTTTTTCCATTTAAGCTAAAGATCCATTACACATAGTTGTTAAGTACATAAGTGAAACGCTACTGCGGCATTTACTATATTCAAATTCAACTTACCAATTGTTAAGTACATAATTGCACTAAACAGAAATACAATTACCAATTCAAATTAATCCAATAATGAAACAAATAAAAATAAGAAGGGGCCTAATAACCTACCAATGAGATCTGCTAGATGCATCGTTGACATTTGTCCATGATGTAGATCGGGCCCTTCTCCCCTTCGTGTACCACTGACTTGCTTGTGTCAAATCAGATACACTCACATCAGTGAGTCCCTCAACTTTGATGAATCCATTTGGATCACTTTGTATGTTGAGATTGTCGAAGCGAAGAACTTTATGAAATCAAGCTAAACCTAATTCCTAAAGGACCATACATCACAAGCTTCCTTGTATTCTTGTAAGTTGTTCTTGGGGGGCGAGTCGCAGAGACTTTTCTACTAACCATTTAGAGGAGGTCTTGTGTTCTTTTGAGGCAGTTTTGGTGCCCGACAAATTAATCCCCTGAGACTACCCATGTAAACTTCAAGCATACTCATTAAGAAAGAATATAAAATTGAATTATCACAAGCAGCTAAACTCAAGAGTTTTTCAAGAGCTTGAGGAACAATCCCTGGTTGTTTATTGGTTCCCTCCTTAAGAATTTAACCAAAAACAATTAACCACAGTTGAGGAGGAGAAACTCACCAATCAAGAATTGAAGAAACACATTTTGCATTTCGATTCTTTGGACCATAGTAAATGTCTTCCCAGTTCCAGTTTGACCATATGCTAAGATACATACATTATTCCCGTCTAGTGCAGATCTAATAATCGGCTCGACCTCCATAAAAACATCCTCTAAAGAATTACAAACAACACATAGTCCCTCAAACCAAATAAAACAAATGAACAATGAAATTCGAGAAAGTGATTGTAATCATGCACTATCTCTGTATACAATAAATCTAAGTCAAGAAAATTTTCCTTGAACAATTAAATTTTCCTTAATCTGTTAAAAAAAAGTGAGAATAACATACCAGTAGAGATGATTCTTCGTTTTTTTGGAGAAAAAAGTGAAGAACGGAAAGAATATTGTCTTTATATATATATATATATTATAGCTCTACCCTCTTCAATTGAGGAAGTGTTTATAGGGTGTCCACGTGTCATGACTAATTAAGAAAAAGTAGAAGATAAAATAGGAAACAAATATTTATCTTTATCCTTAGATATACATTATAGTTATATCTTCACCGATCTATTTTTTGGAGCACTCGCCAAAGACTCTAGTTTTTTCTAAACTCTATTATTAATTATAAAAAAAAAGTATAATATAAATAAGGAAGCAATCCTTTCCTAAACACTATAGCTAATTACAAAAAAAACAACCCCATCTAGAGTTTCACAGAGTCTCCAACTTTTCCTAAACAATATAGCTAATTAAGGAAAAAAAAATGAGACAAAAAACTAAATTGCTAAAAACAATAATTTCCACCGAATACGATTTTCCTAAAACCCTTTCGATTTGATGCGCCATCCACTGTGGGATTTAGACATTTATTCATAGTTAAGAATTCCAAAAATCACAATTCTGACCACAATAATTACGACATATTCCAATTCCTTATATATATATTATAGCTATACCCTCACCAATCTATTTTTTGGAGCACTCAGAGAGATTCTAATTTTTTCTTAACTCTATTACTAATTATAAAAAAAAATATGATATAAATAAGAAAACAATCCCATTTAGAGTTTCATAGAGTCTCTAACTTTTTCTAAATATTATAGCTAAATACGAAAAAAAAAATCTCATCTAGAGTTTCACAGAGTCTCCAATTTTTCATAAACAATATAGCTAATTACGAAAAAAAATATGAGACAAACAACTAAATTGCTAAAAACAATAGTTTCTACTGAAAACGATTTTCCTAAAAGTCTTTTGATTTGATGCGCCATCCATTGTGGGAATTAGACATTTATTCATAGTTAAGGATTCCAAAAATCACAATTCTGACCACAATAATTATGACATATTCCAATTAAATTTATGAATTTATAATTTTTTAGCACTATAATATAATTTTTCAACTCTATAATGTTATATATTCGGCGGAATAACGAGATTAAGTTAAAGTGGACATTGGATTTAAATAAATTATATACCAAATCAAAACAAATTACATGTGGAAAATTAAATTATACAAAAAATAACATCACAAAATATATAATAGAAAATGAAAAAAAATAACGTCAAAACAATAATGACAAATATTTTAAAATATATATAATATTGAATGAAAATAACGTCAAAAAACAATTAATGTGGGGAACCGAAAACTGGATACAAATGCAACGAACTAAACCTCAAATAATATTTAACATGAAATCGGAAACTGGATGTAAATACAAACATTAAACTAATCTTAAAAAGTAATTAATAGAAAATTGGAATATGGATACAACTGCATTAAACTAACCTCAAAGAATAATTATCGGAAAATCAAAACTTAGATGCAAATACATCAAACTAACATAAAAAAATAATTGTCGGAAAATCGAAAATTAGATGCAAATACATTGAATTAACCCTCAAAGATTTAATTAATGGGAAATCGGAAATTAGATGCAACTCTATTGAACTAACCTCAAAGAAAAATTAATTGTAGAGAAACATGATGCAAATGCGTAGAACTAATCTTAAAGAATAATTAACGGAAAATCGAAAACCGGATGCAACTGCACTGCACTAATCTCAAAAAATAAATTGGATGCAAATACATTGAACTAATCTCAATAATAATTAACGGAAAATCGGAAATTTGATGCAAATTCATTGAACTAACCTCAAACAATAGTTAACAGAAAATCGGAAACTAGATGTAAATACAACCTTATCAAATAATAAACGAGAAATCAGAAACTGGATGCAAATGCATTAAACTAATCTCACATAATAATTAACGGGAAACTAGAAACTGGATGCAAATGCATTGAACTGACTTCAAAGAAATAATTAACAGGAAATTGAAAACTTGATGCAGCTGTATTGAACTAACCTCAAAAACTAAATAACGAGAATCGGAAATCGGATGCAATTGCATTGAACTAGCCTCAAAATATAAATAACGAAAAATCAGAAACTAAATGCAAATACATTGAACTAACCTCAAAACATAGTTGGGTTATATGTTGTGGGAATATCTCGATAAGTACAGTTTTGCATTTAAAATAGTGTTTATCTTATCTCTTTCCATATGATTAAGAACTCCTTGCTATTCAAGTAGCTTCAATATATATGAACTTTGCCTTATTAGACAATCTCACAAAACTTCAATCAAACTTCTATTATTAAACAACAAAATGAAGTTGAATTGAAGGGTTTTATCAAAGGTGAGTTTTTTTTTATTAGAGAGTGAGGTTTTCACATTATAAGAAATTTGGATGAGTGATCAATATAATATTAATATATAATAGTTCCGTATATTTGCAAATATTTTTCAGAATAATTAATATAACAACACCCATTCGTAGATAATCTTTGAAGATTCCACATAGTGAGTCATGCATATAATTTAAAGAATAATTGATGGGAAATCGGGAACTGGATAATCTTCGATAATCCCACATAGTAAATCAAGCATAATTTAATTTTTATATCATGTTTGCAATGACACTACAGATGGATCATTAGAAGTTGGTATTACACACTACATTGGATAATTAAAAGAAAATCGGAAACTGGATTCAAATACATAACTGAGCTCAAAGAGTAATTAACGGGAAATTGGAAACTTTATGCAAATGCAATAAACTAAACTCAAAAAGTAATTAACTAAAAATCGGAAACTGGATGCAATTGCATTAAACCAACGTCAGATAATAACTAACGGAAAATTAGAAATTGGATGCAAATCCTTGAAAAATATTTAACGGGAAATTGGAAATAGTATGCAAATACATCAAACAAACCTCAAATAATAGCTAATGGGAAACTGGATGCAAATGCATTAAATTAAACTCAAAAAATAATTAACAAAAAATCAAAAACCGAATGCAACTGCATTGAACTAACCCCATAGAATAATTGGTGGGAAATCAGAAACTAAATACAAATGTATTGAAATAACCTCAAAGAATAGTTAACAGGAAATCAGAAATCGGATGTAATTGCAGCGAACTAACCTCAAAACATAAATAATCATAAACTAGATGCAGATGTATTGAACTAACCTTAAAGAGTTATTAACGGGAAATAAAAAACTGGATGCAAATGCAATGAACTAATCTCAAAGACTAAGTAACGAAACATTGAAAAATGGATGAAACTGCACTAAACTAACCTAAATGAATAATTAACAGGAAATTATAAATTTGATGTAACTGCATTGAACTAACCTCAAAAAATAAACTAACCTCAAAAAATAATTAACAGAAAATCGAAAACTTAATGCAAAAACATTGAACTAACCTCAAATAACAATTAACATAAAAACAGAAATTGGATGCAACTGTATTAAACTAACCTCAAAGAATAATTAACTCAAAAATCGAAACCTGGATTGTATTAAACTAAAATCGAGATTAACTAACAGAAATCGAAATGGATGCAAATGCATTAAAATAACCTTAAAGAATAATTAAGTGGAAATCGGAAGCCGGATATAACTGTATCACATTGACCTCAAAGTATAAATAACTAGAAATTGTAAACTATCGAACTAACCTAGAAAAAATAATTAACGGAAATCGTAAAATGAATTGAACTAACCTCAAAGAGTAATTAATAGGATATTAGAACCTGGATGCAAATGCAATGAACTAATCTAAAAGACTAATTAACAAAACATCGAAAATTGGATGCAACTGTATTGAATTAACCTTAATGAATAACAAATGGGAAATCATAAAGTGGATGCAATTGCATTGAACTAACCTCAAATAATAATTAACGGAAAATCGAAAACTTGATGCAATTATTGCATTGAACTAACCTCAAAGAATAATTAATGAGAAATTGGAAACTGGATGGAATGTACTACATTGAACTAACCGTAAATAATAATTAATGGAAAATCAGAAACTTGATGCATATGCATTGAACTAATAACCCTAAAACATGTTTGTATTACATATAGGAGGAATGTCTCGACAAATATAGTTTTGTATTATAAGTAGTGTTTATCATAATTATTTTATTATGATTGAGAATGTCTTGCTCTTCAAGTAGCTTCAATATTATTTTCGCCACATTTGACATTCTCACAAAACTTCAATGAAACTTCTATTATTAAACCTAACAACAAAAAGAAGTCGATAGGTTTTATCAAGGTATGGTGCTTCCTTTTTATAGAGAGTGGTGCAAGAAATTTGAATGAGTGATTAATATAATTTTCATATCACATAGCTATGCATAGCTAATTAACTATGCATATATGCATAGTTGCTAATATTTTTTTAGAATAATTTAATATAAGGGCACCCGTTCGTAGGACGGGTTTGAAAGCTAGTTCTTTGCTTGAGATTATTTTCTTACTTCAAGATCACTTTCCTTCCAAGGAGAGAAAGAGAGTGTGGAGATAAACCACGCACGGAATCTTCCTAATTTGTAGCCGATTTTTTATTTTTTTTTCCTAACACTTAACACTGTTAGTTGCGTAAACTTTTGGGGTTAAAAATGGACAGGTGTCAATAATTCTTTGTAAGGTGTAAAATGTTATCTTTTCCACCCGGGCGGAGAAGATCTGCCCTCTAAAAACATTATCTTCATAACAGCAAGCTTAAAGCAAAAAAACACAATGATATAATCAGTTGCACTAAAATCTTTTGTACTTTTAGTGCTTTTGTTTGTTCTAAGAGTCTAAGTAGGTAAGGTTCCGATCACAATAACCATGAATAGATGCGTCGATATTTTCTAAATCTTTTGTCTAATTAAAAATTGGCGGTTGTGACTTACTACTTATAGAATTACCAAAATAGCAAGAAGATCTTCTTTTAGTTCCATGTAAGGGTCTCAGTATTTTCTAGATTTCCGATCACGATATCTATGAACGGAAATGTCAATATTTCGAGATCTTTTATGTCTAATTGAATATTGTCGGTTGTGATTTACTACTAACAGAATTAGCAAGAAAATCTTCTCAGTTCTCCATAAATACCAAGGCACTCTTTGCCCTCAATCAATACTCTAATTGTTATTTTTGTGAGCACAACGACTGATCAACCCGCTCAATTTAGACATGAAGCTCTCAACAACTCTTCCAGTACTCTTTCTTCTCTCGCTCCTATTCTCCCATGGTAATGTTTCTGCACTTATTTTTATTTTGCTTCTATTTCATTTTAATTTCTAACCAGCCAGTCGTGATTTCGTGAACTAAGAAGTTTTTCTAAAAGCTTGATCTAAATGCTACAAGTTCCTATAGATCATGTTACATTAATTTCTTGCACATCTAATATGAGAATGTATTTGGTCATCTGGTGTAGGTAACATAATCTGTGACGCTGAGAATGGCCCAAATTGCGTGCGGTACACCTACCCCTTAACAAACGACAAAGACTGCACTTTGCCGGAGTGTGTCAAATTCTGTGACCAATTTTTCCAGAAGCCACACGAACCATCTTGCTATAATAATCTTTGTGCATGCAACGTCTGCACTTGAGTACGTGGTTCTATTATAGGGCAGAACCGCAGAAGGGTTGTTTTTATATGGAGAAATTTGTTCAACAAGGCATTTTTTTTTATATTCCTTCTGAAATATATAGGAAAGTTACAAATTCCAAAAGTTCAATCTTTTGAACCTGTATAAATTCTATTCTACTCTTGATTAACACAAGGAGAACTTGGTAGAAATTTCATAAGTTGAATCTATGAACTGTTATTATTAGCAATATCATACGAGAAATCGACAGTGGCGTTATAAAGAATGAGTGCCGCAGTTTTCAAAATTTAAGGGGCGTTTGGCACCCATTATAAGTGGACCCAACTAAGTAAGTGTTTTAAAAACCAAAAAGAATTACAACGTGGCAAGGTCATTTTAAGAGGAAATTCTGTAATTTTGTTTATGTTTTAATGAATTATTTCGTTTTGATTTTTGAGAATGAGATATTGGTTTTTTAAAATATATTAAGGGCCGTTTCGTAACTATTATGATAATCCATTTTATGACATATAATCAATTATGAGTCTCATAATCGATTTGTATATGAAAAAAATTGTTTGGTAATTTTAAAAAAAACCACCATCTCATTCCCAAAATGAGACAATCCACTTAAAGAATGAGAAATAAAAATTATGGAGTTTTCTTCTTAAAATGACTTATCATATTTTAATTTTTTTGGTTTTTGTTAATTTTTCTTTCCATTTTGACTTGGTCAGTAAATCCAAAATTGATTTGTATTTGGTTGTTTGGTATCGATATCATTTCTGCCATAAAGGTTTATCTCAAAACTATTTATGTTAAAATTGATTTTAAAAACATAAATATTTCTATATAATGGTTTCCAAACGCTCCTAAACAATATTTTTTATATCCAAAATCAATCGAGACTCATAAATTCATAATATAAAATGGATTATCATAATAGTTGTCAAACGGCGCCTAATTGATAACTGACTTGTAGCTCCGTCATTATCCTTTTGGTCCATTTAAACTGATCCAAGCCCAATTACTTCGTAATAGGCCAGGAGTTCAGGACAAATATAAGGACTATCAATGGGCCGGATTTGAGCTGCACATACAACGGTCCAAGTCTCCATAACAAACAAACAACAAATTTTGCAAAATTGCAAGTCAGCTAAGCTAGCTCTGTCATTTTGGTTGTGGTATGGGGTTCGGGATAATCGTTATGGTGTTGGAAGGAAATTTATGGAATGAGCTCAATATGTGCATTTGTACATAATATTTTGCGTATTATATGTTCTGTGGAGCATTCTTGGCTGAGTCCATCACAAATGTCTTACTTTGCATAAATGTCCAGAGGGTATCGTACTTTAAGTTCTTCCCATTGCCGTGCATAACAAACGACTTCATAGTATTTTTATAACTTGTATGTTTGCATCAATATTATTGGCAAAGTAATTGTCACAAGAAAATATGAGAAATAAATCAACAAGCATATAGACAGAACAAAAGTCTACAAGAAAGACCAGTGCACAACTTGGTAAGATTCAAACCCAATCTCAAATAATCTTAATCAATCAATGGATCAATCATCCCTTTACAACAACAAAAGAAAATGTTGAGTAACCCAGATCAGTGGTCGTGAAACCCCACCTTAAAAAATAGAGGGAAAACAACAGAAGAAGAAAGCTAAAGTCAGAAAAACCCTAATTCCAACACATGTACAAAATTTTCAAAGAGATATAGAGCATAGATCCTCAAAAACGGTTCTGATGCTAGGCCTTTCATTTACAGGAAGAATACATTTAAGCGATGTAGCAAGCAATTCATCCATCGCTTTTGAAGGCTCCTCCCCATTTGCAATATCTCTGTCAAAGCAATCCATTCCACGTCCTTCGTTAGCACATAGCCGAACCCAATCTGTGAGATCAACAGCGCCTGACTGGCCAGATATTATATCACCAGCACTTCTTCTGGTTAAGAGTTCCATCAGTATGACTCCCAGTGCATACACGTCTGCTTTATATGATGGTATAGGTTTGGGTGCAGTAGTAAGCTCTGGGGCTCCATACCCCAGTGCTCCCAAGTTCAATAGCTGCTCTGCAGTGCCAGCAGGTGTCATGAGACGGTGGAGACCATAGTCTGTGAGACGGGCAGTGAGATCAGGGACCGTCAAGAGTACATTTGTTGGTTTTAAGTTACCATGAGGCAGGCCCCTATCATGGAGGTAACATAAACAGCGAGCAACATCCACTGCAATTTTAAGTCTTTGGCTGAATGACAAACGGGAGTATCTTCTTGGTGTAGTCTCTGGAGAAGGTAAAATAGAATCAACAATACCGAACTGAGTAACTGACATTAATGTATGCTGTTAAAATATATAACTAGAAATAAAAATAATAAACTGAACGTTTTTAACTAAAAAATGGTAGGAGAAGATTAGAACAACCACACAAACAGCTAAAGAAGACATGTAGGGGTTCCAAACTTTCAATTTTCTCGATCACAAAACGTTGGTTATTGATGGAGGGTTGAGAGATAAAGGAAAGCTTCCTTTTGTTTTTGCATGTTTCCAGCATACTGTAACAGTGTACGAAATTGTGTGTATGTTGATCTTACACAACATGTAAGGTTTATTTAGTTCGATCAGAAAGGCAACTCAACTTGAGGTTTTAATTTTCTTTCCCCTATTCACTCCACAATAAAGCTTACTCCTGAAATCACCCCCGGGCACCAAAGAAAACTCAGCTCAAGTACGACAATTACTTGGATGACCCCGAACAAATCATTTACATATTTCTATCTGCAAACTTATAGAAAACCAATAACTATGCCCTTGAACACCTAGCAAAAAAACCACTATTCGGAATTCCAAACAGAACTTTGGACTTTATGGTCTAATCCAAGTTATATCACAACTCTATACTTGACTAGGAACATCATAGAAACTAGCTCCCTTATTCAGAACCAAGCAATACATGGTGATATATTTACAAAAACATAATTTTTCTTTTCCCTTTTAAGCAATTCAAAATTTAAACAACAAATGATTTACTAGTTTCTAAAATATGGATGGAATCAACTAAGATACTACAAACCAAGGCCAAAAATATCGATATATCGCCAATATATATACGTTTTTGAGGTACTTGATATGGATATATTACTATATATCGGATGGATATATTGACATAATTTCAAACTAATATATATCGTATTTTCCGATATATCAATATATATTGTTGACTTTGACCGACTTTTGACCAATTTTTTATTAATATATCTAATATTTCCTATATATATTGACAATATTTCTGATATATTCTGATATATCGACAAACAAAAAAAATTGACCAGTCAACAAAAAGATATATATCAATCGATATATCGATATATCCAATATATATCGGTTTTTGAGGGATCCCGATATAGAAATATTGGGCCCTGCTACAAACTTTCCATTCAACACTGGTATATAACCTAGATTAGTAACGCAGTCCTGTTGCAGGTTAATTGTGATAAGGATAACACTTAAGCAAAGAATGAAACTCAATAACCATATAACTCAATTATCGCTACAGAGTAAAACTTGTTACTTGTAATGGACAGTAACACCAATATTCCCAAATCCAATCAACGACCTTTAATATTAGATAATTTAACGATAAGAATCAATATGATTTTAAACTCTTACCATAAAGGTGTAGGCTCAAGCTATCTCCATGAACATAGTCTGCTAGAATCAGCCTTTCTTGTTCCCTCGGACCCCAATAGTAAGCCCTTAGTGAGACAACATTTGGATGTCTAATAGCTCCAATTTTTTTAGCTTCCCTGGCAAATTCTTTTTTATGCTTAACAAGACCTATACGCAGCCACTTAACTGTCAACATATGACCACTATCCAGAGTAGCCTTGTACAACGTCCCATGGCTGCCTCTGCCAAGAACTTCTGCTGGAGCACGTGACAGTTCCTCAGCTGTAAAGACAATTGAGCTGTCCAAGAAAAAGAGCTCTCCAGCCAATCGATCTGGGGAGTTCACGACGGGCTGTTCACCTACTTCAATTAAATTGGGCGAGGAAGATGACCCTGGAGATGATCTCCATCCAGAGGTCGGATCATTCTCCTGTAAAACAGGCTTACTAGATTCTGCACCCCCAATTATTTTCTCTGGTAGGCCACGCTCCACAGTTTCATTTACAAAATCTTTTCTCCCAGAAATAGATCGTGCATTTGCAGTTAGTAAGTGATCATTAGAAAAACTTAACGAAGTTGCAGGTGGATCAGTGTTTCTTTGGAACGTAAAAGGTGAACGGCGAGCTAACAATCCATTAACATCTCTGCTTATATTTTGACTGCCAAATCCAGAGCTTCCTTGATGAAAGTGTGCACGATAATACGCCAATAAAACAAATGCAATCATTAAAGTAGCGCCAACAGAGGCAATAATAATTGCCACTCTAACAGCAGATTTGGAGTTATGATGTTTTCCGGTTCCGATAGGAACCCCAGAACCATGGTCATGAGGAGGTATGTCACCTGGTAAGATAAGTGAAGGATTTCCAGGACGAAAAGAGGAGACAGGAAAGTTCCTTAAGTTATGAGGAACATAACCTATTAAATCATTATTCGACACATTGAGAACCTTTAGATTTGATGTCAACCTCTCAGGGATCTTACCGTTGAATTTGTTGTTGGACAAGTTCAGATACTCCAAGAAACTAAGATTGCTCAATTCATCTGGTATCTTTCCTGATAAACCATTCTTTCCCAGATCTAATAGTTTGAGCCTCCCCATATTACCAATATCCGAAGGCAAAGAACCTGTTAAAGAGTTACTCGAGAGATCAAGTGATTCTATCTGGGGAGATGAAGGCAAAACTAATAATTCAGTTGTGTGTGACCCTGGAAAAGGTATTGGTCCACTAAATTGATTTCCTGACAAATTCAGGTTTGTCAAGGTCTGTATTGTGAGGAATCTACTTGGAATAAACCCTGACAATTGATTTGAGCTGAGATCAACTTCAGAAAGCCTTGAAGAAATTCCTAATGCAACAGGCAGATCACCCACTAAAGAATTATTACTAATCTTAATAGATATTAGTTTCTCAAATTGGGTAGTCAACATTGGAAAGCTTCCTGACAAAACATTTGAACTCAGATCAATAACTTCCAGTGATTTTCCCCAATTTTGAATAACAGATATGTCTCCAGAAATCAGATTCCTGCTCATATCAATAACCGCACACACTCCCAAAGTAGATGGCAGACTCCCTGATAACACATTCGATGAAAGATTCAAAACCTTAAGAGATGTGGAGTTGATATCGTAAATTAAACCTGTGTGCATAAAAGAAGTATATCAGAATCATTGGATAGACTTACCATGCTACCAACAACACTCCTTTTCCAAGGTCAAAAGTAAATGTGCATATCAGAACAATCATAGCAGACAAAAGGAAACACACACACACACTAACACTAGGGGCAGCGCACATTATACAGTTGGCTCATTGTTTGCAGTTTCAAGATCCATAGTTTCTCACAATCAGGTCTTAGCAAATATTACAAACAGAACATAGCATGACAAATGAAAGCATGAGCATTTGGAATAACATCTAAGCAAGAAACAAGGAAAAAAACAATTTAAAGGCATGCCTAATGTTCAAGCGATAATAAGGAGGATGCAAAAACACCTCTTACCTGAAAATCCATTGTGACTGAGATCCACTTCTTCCACCGGAATGGAACCAGCAAAAAACTCTTCAGGCATAGCACCATACAGCTGATTACTTCCAACCCTTAAAACTCTAAACACCGACAATGAACCAAATGAAGGTAGCTGTCCTCTAATCCCATTATTCCCCAAGTCTAAGACCTCCAAGTTCCCAAACAACTTGATCAAATCTTCAGAAAAGAAATCCCCATCGATTTTGTTATGACTCAAATTCAGATACCGAACCGTATTCGCCAATCCCAAGATCTTCTCCGAATCAATCGAAAGCTCACCATAAAACCCATTATAGCTCAAGTCGACCTGTTCCACATTCCTCATCTGAGAAAACAAATCGCCAACATTCCCCCAGAGCTCATTCGAATGCAAATCCAACACCTTCATCTGATTCAAATTACTTAAACTAGGAAACCCACCATCAAACTTATTCGATGAAAGATTCAAATAATGTAGATTCCACAAATCATTAATCCTAGCTGGAACTGGCCCGTAGAAAAAATTCCTGGACAGATCCAAACGTTCTAAACTAGTCATCGAACCCAATGCCGGAACCAATCTACCACTCAAAGTATTCCCAGAAAGACTCAAAATTTTCAACATTTTCAATCCAGTCAATGTTGAAAACTTCAACTCCCCAATTAACCCCAAATCATCTAACATAACACCAATGACATTCCCATCTACTTGATCACAAGTAACACCAAACCAGTTAACAGGACACCCATTTGAATTAACATCATTAGAAGTTAAATTCCAAGTAGTGAAAACATTCCCTAATGGATCTTCTCTAATCCCTTTCTTAAATTCAAATAAAGATCTAACTTCAGCTTCACTTGTACTACTACACTGTACTGTTACTACTACTCCTACTACATTGAATAAAAACAAGTAGAGTGAAATGGCGTACCTGAAATTGAGATGTGCACTCATTTTTCTTGTGTTTAGAATGAAACCCTAATCATGAAGAGAGAGAAAGTTTTTGAAAGTTAGGGTTTTTATTTATATTTTTTTAATTTTTTTTTGGTGGGTGTCAATAAAATTGTGTTGGTTTGGTAGTGACTACTGAGTGAATATAATAACTACAGTCTGTAAAGAAGAGTTTGTTTATTTGTCTTGTCACTGTCTCTTCCAACATGGTGCAATATGCCATGAAATCTCGGAGATTTTATGGTGGGTCAACTATAATATGTTAATTAGTAAAAGTCAAGTTTTTTGTTTTTTGTTTTTTTTTTAGGGAATCAAATTGGTTGGCAATGGAGCATTTTCATATATATTTTTTATATTGGTTCAAGTGTTTGGCAAGCTGGCTTGGTGAATCAAATCTTGAAATACTATACTATATTAGAATAAAATCACCTCTGTACAGTGGAAATTTAGAATGAACAAAACTAAAAAAAAAAAAATCTCGAATACCACGTTGGATGCTAGAAGCACTTAAATAAAACTGGAACATTGATCACAAACTCCATTGAGTGCCAATTCTTGTGTTACTGCGGCAGTTTTTTTGTGTTTACGACACTAAGGTGCTGAAAATGAAAGGGAGTTAGAGCATTTGCAATGCAGGTGATAGTTTTCCCCCCCTCTATCACCGCCACCTCATCACTTTTCACCCCCCCTTTTCACCAACCCGGTGAAAAACAAGGTGAAGTTGTGCAATGCAGAGGTGATAAAAAATATTTCGGACGGGATGTTGGATTCCGTCTGGAGGTTTTTGATACGGAGACGGAATGTAACATCCCGTCGATATTTTATAACGAGGCGGGATGTAACATCCCGCCCGATGGCTCAATATCAACAGTATTTAACAGGCTCCATTTTCACTTCATTTCCGCCTAAAATTCGATTTTGTAGCCTCCATTAACAACCTTTTAACACAAATTTCCATTCATAATGACTTCTCCACCCCCAACCCATCCCCACCAACCTCACCACATGAAGAGCATTCCTCGATGGTTTGGAAATGTTAAAATTTCCAAAAAAATGGGCAAAAGGATCGCCGCCGAGAACGCGTAATGTGAGGAGGACTAAATTGAACTTGGGTTTAATTTTCCACCGCTTTGTGAAATCGAGGAACACCCACCATTAGCGTCAACATCGGTCCGACACGTAGCAAATCGAGTGGCGGAATCTCAAGTAAGTTTTTGATTTTTTTTTTATGTTAATTATTATTATTTATGTTAGTTTATATTAAGTTTGTTGTTGTGTAATTAGTTTGAATTTGTCGTATTATTTTTAAAAAAAAATAGTTGTAATTATATCGTATTGCGTGTTTGTTGAATGTAGGAAGTACACTTATGGAAAGTGCGTTGTGCACTTTCAAATGTTGTGTCGTGGTGGCGTTGTATGAAATAAAAAACGGATCCTAATTTTGTCACGGTTACCGATATTATATCCGCCACACCATTTGGGAGTTTTTTTAATTCTAATTTGGGACAAAATGATCAGGCGTTGTTGTTTGGGATAGTTGAGCGGTGGTGGCAAACTACCCACACATTCCATTTCCCATGGGGTGAGCTTGGGATTACCCCTCTTGATTTCACAATGCTCACGGGTATCCCAATTGGTTATGGAGATGCCGTTCCTTTTGATGAAACTTTAGAGGTTTTTACTACGGCGATGAGTTTCTTTGAAGGTTTTGATTTGGTTGAAGATGATGAGCAAGACGAGTTTTTGAGATTATCTACCGAAAGCAGTTTAAGGGATGAGCTATAAATATGAGTTGGTTTACTTGAGATATTTGAATAGACTCAAGGAGAAGCCGAAAAGACTATCATATTGGTGAGGAGTCGATCCATGAGTATGTATCGTGCCTTCCTCTTCTACTTTGTTGGTGCGGTATTATTTGGATATGCCGATAGTTATTTACGATCGGGTGGATGGTATTTGTCTCGGGCGTAGAGAGGATGTGGGATTATATTTGGGGTCAATCCATCTTGGCATACCTTTACCGGGCTAGACCTCATGATTGAGACGAAAAGTCGCTAAAGGCAATTTCCAGCGGCTTTGTTTGGATTATACCGTAAGTCTTATTTATTAAGTTATTGTTTCATTTCATTTATTTATCTAATTATTAATGTTGACATGTTTATATATATATTGATATTGTATTTTATCTATTGATGCCGATTGGTGGTAATGAAAGCATTTTAATTGTGATGCATCCCTGTGTTGAAGAGGTTGGAAGAGGATGAGACTCATGGCCTGATTCCACGTATTCAAGCATGGGGGTTTCATCGTGGCAGAGGGGTATGGGGACCTATCGCGATAATATTCATAACACTTCGTCGCCAGATTGAGCTTTTAGGAGCTAGTCGAATTGAGTGGCAACCCCGGGCCGAAGTCCTTCATCTTTCGGACCCCTTTATGCGGATATTCCGGATGTTCCAGAGAACACCGAAAACGTAGACTATCATCATATATGTGTCATAGAGCAAGGTTTCTTTCTCACCGCTTAATGATACTTATAGGGTCGATCATTTGCGATGGTACCTTGGGGACGGATGTTGGCGGCAAGTATCCGGAGAGATTGTTATACCTTACCCACCACCTATAGATATGATGCCCTCGATATTCTTCCCCGCCGTTCTTTCACACTATAGAGCAAACCCAAATGAGTGGCCGACGCGATCGCTTTTCAGTTTTATTTACTATGACTTATATTGGAAGAGGGTTGGTCGAGGTCTCTTGCTAGGTGCGTTATACCGGGCACCAATTTTGAAGCGGGTTACTTCGGAGCATTGAGAGGCCGACATTCATTTCCCGAGGAGGAGTGGAGTTGCCACCATCCGACCGTGGTGTTTCATGATATTCGGATGCCGCAAAGAACTCCACGATATTTGATGATGATGACCTTTGGCATTGGAGCATGATTACTTCTCGGGGGCAAGATATGAGAATACCTATTCCACCGTAGATGCCTTGATGGTAGCAGATTTTGTCTGATTCCGAAATTAGCCGAGGTTAGTATGATTTGAATTTATTTATGATTTGTTATTATTAGTATTCACTATAACCCCTAACTTTCATTTGTTTTGTTAGCGGGATGAAGTAAGGTCGAGCTCCTTAACTACTCTCTCGGTTATGCCATGCGTGAGTCCTTCATGGAGTCCTCTCCGCAGATTTTGAGTACTTACAAGAAGAACGTGAATCGAACTTTGCGGCTTGAGAGACGTGTGCAAGAGTTGGAGAATCTTTGGAAGTGGAGTACCTCAAGCTCAAGCTCAACCGAGAGGCGACAACGACGTAGGGGAGAGCTCTTCAACCCAGCCTTCGTAGGGGGGGAGGAGGTCTGGAGATATTTTTGTAGTTTGTAATAACCGGCGTGCCATTACTTGTCTTATGGCGTTTGGGATTGTTGTTTGTAATGAATTTTTGATTAGCGTGTTTTTCTTTGATGAGTTTTGGATATGAATATGTCATTAAACAAAGGAGGTTATGTCCAATTTTTTTTAGAAATTATAAGTTAGTTTTTTTACCGAGTTTCTGTGTTAGACTTGGGTGTTGTTCATGATTGTTGTTTGTCTTATTTATTATTTTCAAAGTATATTAGCAGGTTTTTTATATGAATATGTCAATAAAACAAATGAGGTTATGGCCAAAAAAAAATTAAAAATTTATAAGTTCGTATGTTTCCAAAAATGGAACATTCGTTTCGCTCGTTTCACATTCGTTTCACTCGTTTCACATTTGTTTCACTCATTTCCTGTCTTTGTTGAAACAGAAAATTTTTAGTTTGGAATATCACTCATTTTTGCAGGTGGTTTGGTTCCGACGAGTTAAAGGACAGAATAGTGTATGGGGATACCGAGACGGAATGTAACATCCCGTGTCTGGTTTTATAGACCGAGACGGAATGTAACATCCCGTCTGGTTTTTAAGCCCTCCTCCCTGCACATTTTACTATTCCAAACAATGCAATTATGGATGGGGATGGTGGCCCATTTGGAATTATTGAGGGTACATTTGGATAGACATTTGGATACAATGTGTTGTCACTTGGAGAGTGAACAAAAATCTAATAAAATGTGTTGTCAATTGGTAAGTGGAGCAAAATCGAAGTATCACATGTGACCTTATCATATGTGACCTTACCTTTCATATTTCGTTTTACTCTTCTTTCTTTTAGATCAAACAAACAACACGACCATCTTCTTCCCCACAACCAAGCTAAAAATAGGAAAAATGTCTAGAGAAGAAAGAATTGCATATAACCAAAGGTTATGGGGAGGATCTAGTAGTAATAGTTAGATCTTACGGTTTCACCGGTCGCCTTTCGGTACTTCTGAAGATGACTACATGGAAAGAGTAAGAGATGAGCATAATGATATGATGAGGCGAAAGAGGAGGAGGAGGTTGCAGTTATTATCCTTCTTTGGGGGCATTAATGACTCAAGCGACCATTGAAATTGAAGATGTGGATACGCATAAACGCGGTGGATCTGTGGAAAGCAGAAAGTACACGTTTAGAGATGGTGGTGATTTCAAGAAACAAAAGATAATAAGGGATTACTTCACAACACCTTGTAGGTGGCCTCCTCATAAGTTTAGGCGAAGGTACGGGATGACAAGAGAGCTTTTATGTATATGTTGCATCTTCGTTGCATCATTCGACGATTACTTTAAAGACAAGGTGGATGGATTAGGGTCGCAAGCAATTTCCGGGTTACAAAAGGGACTAGCCGCTGCGGTTGCACAATTAGCAACCGGGTTGTTCTTCCGATTCAACGGATGAGTATTTACAAATTGGAGATTCCACAGCAAATGTATCTATGAAGCGTTGGTGCAAGGCAATTATCACGGGCGTTTGAGGAAGAGTACTTGAGACGACCAAGTGAGGCGACATTAATCGCTAGGATATTAGCTGAAAATGCGGCAAGGGTTTTCCAGAATGCTTGGATCAATCGATCGTATGCCTTTGGGTGTGGAAGAATTGCCCAAGTGGATGGGCTGGAACACATGTAGGGTACAAGAAGGAACCAACTTTGATACTTGAAGCCGCTGGAGACAAACATTATTGGATCTGGCATTGCTTCTTCGCCTACCAGTTAGAGATAATGACATGCGTGCTTCATCGTTCTCATGTTTTGAATCATTAGAGCAAGGTGAGGCTCCCTGCTGTTGCATTTAATGTGAATGGTAATGACTATGATATGGGATATTATCTTGTCGATGGTATTTACCCAAAATAGGGCACATTTGTTCAAGCCATTCGTTATCCAAGAAATAAGCATGAAAAGATCTTTACTCAACGCCAAGAAGCCGCAAGAAAGGATGTTGAAAGGACGCGTTTGAGTTTTGCGCACGATGGCATATTGTTAAGGCTTCGCGCGCGTTGTCATAGTGTTGTTGTTCTTGGAGATATAATGAAGGCATGCATTATAATGCATAATATGATTGTTGAGAATGAACGTGAAAGTGGAGTTTGGAATTGGAAAGGTCGAGGAAAGAAACAATACCGCGCGCTCTTCGGGAAGATGATGGTTTTCATTTTGTCTATCAGATGATTGAAGCAAGAAATAAGATCAGAAATGAAGTTACACATACTAATCTTCAAAAGGAGTTAGTTGAACATATTTTTAATTGGACTGGCATTGAAGAAACAGCAGATCCGGTACCAATTTATGATCCAAATTGGTCGGATCCAGATGAGGGAGAAGGAGGCGAAAATTAAAATGAAAATGAAAATGTATTTCCTATGTATTTCCTAACGTGAACTATTAAGTTCCAACGTATTTCCTATGTATTTCCTAATGTATTTCCTATGTAGTTCCAACGTATTTAATCAGTTGTATTTTAATAAACTATATTACAATGTATTTTAATTTTATTGGTAATTGTATTTCTATGAAAATAATTATATTGGACGTAACATACATAGTGCATTAATTAAAAAACACAGTTAGATAAAAATACATAGTTCATTAATTAAAAATACAATGAAATTAAAATACATAGTGCATTAATTAAAAAGAGAAAGTGAAATTAAAATACATAGTGCATTAATTAAAATACATAGTGCTTTAATTAAAATAAAATACTAGATAATTAAAATACATAAGCTTAGTTAGAGCTAGAACCACCTCTAGCCCTTCCCCATTCAAAGACGTATTTCAGCTTGTTGTTGCTCGATTATAAAAGCGGTATCGGGATGGAGGACACTTGTATCGGTCGCTAAAATCTTAGCTTCATATTGCATCTTTTGAAGCCGATTTTTTTCCAATTGAACCTGATTTTTTTCTGCTTGAATCCGATTTTTTTCTTCTCTTGCCATCACAGTTCTTTGACCATATGCAAGTTCCCTTTCCCTAAGTTCTAAGCATTTTTGTGTTTCATTTGCATCCTGTGAAAATGTATCCTCTAAACGTGTAAAGTAACCCTCCAACATACCAAATGATTTTTCTTAGTTCCTTTTTTCTTCGATCCAAGAGGACGCTCCATTTCTTTTGGACGCTCTATTTCTTGAGAACCCTCCAATTCAACTCCACCAACACTTGGTGAATTAGAAGTTGAATCTTCACCATCATTTTTGCGACCTTTTCCCTTTGTGGGGCGGCTTGACCTTGCCTCAAAAACGTTACTCCACTTTGGATTATCCTTGAGTATAACGTAACAATGATCAAGTGAAAAAGCCGATTTTTCTTGTAGTTGGTACGTCATCCTTGCCTCGGACAACTAAAAAAAAAAAAAATGGTGGTAATTAGACTAAAATAATCATTAGGACTAAGATAATTAAACTGCAATAATAATAATAAGATAATACTAGACTAAGACTAAAATGGAAATAATAAATACACTAAAATAATTAGACGAAGACGGAAATAATTAGACTAAGACTAAGATAATCAATAAATTCCAAATTGACAACGTTGTAATTACCCGGCTTTGTATTGTTGTACCACTTGCATGTCGAGCCTCCACCGCATTCACAATTGCAACAAATTTGTTCATCATTTTTGAAATATATTTCCACCTTCCGCTAATTGAATCGGGAGACCTATCCGACCCACGTGCTTGATTGAACTCGTTTGTTACACGATTCCAAAATCCTTTTGCATTTTGGAAAGCACCAACAATAGAGTATTCACTAATTTTTATCCAAGCAAGACATAGAGCTTGATCATCGGACATGCTAAAGTGAGCTCTCGCTTTTGCTTGAGTGCTACCACTTGCTTGAGATGCTTGAGTTGATGCCATTTGATATTTGGTTTTTTTAAGAACTGATTTTAAAGAAGAAGAAATATGATATATGATTGTTGGAAGTGTGAGTTGAAATGAAACAAATGTTGTATATATACCAAAGTTTTTTATTTTGACCGTTTTTTTGACCGTTATGACTTTTTGACCGTTGGTACACTAGCCGTTAGGACTCCGGACGGGATGTTGGATTCCGTCTGGTGAGTTTTGTAATCCAGACGGAATCCAACATCCCGTCCGAAGTTAACAAGTCAGTGATAAACTCGGTGGTTGGTTTCACCTTGTTTTGAACTCGGGAAAACTATCACCGAGTTTATCACCCAGCATTGCACAGCCCTTTTGGAGGAAAGTAGGTGATAGTTATCACTTCCCCCCCTCTATCACCTGCATTGCAAATGCTCTTATGAGTCTAAATTTGTTCACCAGCAATTAGTCCATATGTTAACACAACAGTTGGTTTTTAAAACATTTTAACTATTTTCTTATTAAAATATTTTTATAATAAAATTTTACCAAAAATGAATTATCAAATTTTTTTCCTTTATGAGCAACCTGCCTCCGTGTTTTTATTTCTACCAAAACATCGAAATCAAAAAGAGAAAAAAGAACTCACATCTAAACTTGTAATTGTTTCTTTGGACCACCATATATATCTCTTTAACATATTATTTCTTGGTTACCATCCTTAATTCTAGTGCGTGCATCAATACCATTAGAAATTTGACTATAAACAGCACATTGATGAGATTCAATCGTTCAACATACTTTATAGAGTCCAGACTTACGTTCAAGATCAAAAACAATTAGAAGTACTAATCAACTTTAACCAACAGTGGAAATAGCTATAAGGTACAATCAAACATTCTAGAATTGAAGGTTATATTACATGGACAATTGGGTTTCATAATCTAATTTCTTTACATAAACAAACTTTTTTTTTCTGTGCATAAGTTCCATTAGATAGGCTTGCAATCTGGTTTGGTGGAGAAGAGATAGCGCAAATGCAAATGATATTGTTGGATTTACCAGTACACATTTCCTTTTGGGTAGATTACTCTAAATTTTATTGATTATATAAGTTTAATTAGAAAATAATTTAAGTGCATAATATTAATAACCAGCTGCCGACTTACATGTGGACCCGTGAGAGTGCTGGTAGGGGTTGCTGGTGAACAAATTGGGACTCCTAATACTGTACAACATAAGTAGTACAAGTGTACAACAACAAAAAGTTGTTCAAAAAATGAGGAAAAGAACAACAGCGTGTTAAAAAGGCTGATCTGCAACAGAAAGCACTACCACAGTTCCAGTTTGAAAGAAAAAGAGCGAATAAAACAGATTGATTTTATGGAATTATTACGAATACTCTTGCTTTGTGCTGCTATGTGCAGTTTGGTCAATTTTGCACACATTATTCCAGTCCAGGAACCTACATTGGCATCACGTGGTTTGATACTTTATATGATATATACTTGGATTACTTGCAATTTAAAAATTGGCTAGAAAGAATTTGAGAATTTGATTCCAGTTATATGTAGCTCCACAGCCTCCACTTGAGATCTGAATATCTGATAGAACTGGAAAAGAATAATGTATACAAAATCCACCCATGTCTTTGTCCATGACCATGCGCAAATGTGTTACATTCCTAGTCCATCTCTTCAGCCTTGTGAACTGCAAAGTTAGCCACGGCATCTGCAGCATAGTTTGCTTCCCTATAATTCCATCGCATGATAAAATTCCCCTCATTCGTCATATCACGAATTTCCATAATTATGTCATGAATTAGAGCTGGAGCTTGAGATTCCTTGTTAGTTACGATTCGATGTAGTAGGCTACAATCCATTTCCACGACCACATTATCAAGGTTTAATTCTCTGACAGCTTTGATTCCTATCCTCAGAGCCAAAGTCTCCGCCATCAAAGCTGATTCATATGCAATTGGAACTGCCATAGCCAATATAAATTTCCCGCTATCATCTCTTAATACAACACTAGCCCCAGCAGCTCTAGGATTCCCATGCGATGATCCATCAGTGTTTAGTTTATACCACCCCCTTGGGGGGCAGTCCCATTTGACACCAATCTCCATCATCTTATGCTCATTAGAGTTGTTTCCACCATCAATTTGCTCCATTGTTGCTGCCATCTTTTTGGATTTTATCACACATCCCAGTGGAAATTGCTTTTTATCGGTGAACTTTTTTTCATTTCTTGGGAGCCAGATATACCAAAGACTAGGGGTGGCAATGGGTCGTGTTGGGTCGGGTTCGTGTCGTGTCGTGTCATATTCGGGTCACGTGTTAAGAGAGCAAACCCAAACCCGACCCAATTACTAATCGTGTCGAGTTTATCAAACCCAAACCCAACCTGCATGTATAACGGGTTACCCAACGGGTGACCCGCTAAGATAGTGGGTCAATTTTGGATCAGTTTCGGATTGGGTTCACAGATAACCTGTATACAAAATATTTAGTATTTCACAATTTTATTTACCAAAAATATATATCTAAAAAAAAATGTATTAATTATAAAAAGCATATCCGTAATTCAATTACATATCTATGAAAATAAAATAATGAAACATATCTTTATCAAATGAATCAATATGACGGCTGATCATTTTCCTTTTAGTCGTTTATTTTAGGTTGTTGGGATTATGAGATCTAAAAAAAAAAAAAAAACATATCTTAAAACAGGTCATACAGGTCACGGGTTGATTATCCGACCTATTAGACCCGAAAACTAATCGGGTCTACTAATGGATTACCCGAGTTAACATATGTGACCATAACCCAACCCATTTATTTGACGGGTTCGGCGGGTCAACCCTTAAATGACCAAAAAAAAAAAAATTCAATCCAAACCCGCTAATTTCGTGTCGGGTTAGTGGGTCGTGTACAAAACTGCCACCCCTACCAGAGACCAGCACCCAATATTGTAATCCATGTTCTTGAATCATCAGCACTTCCAAGGCATTTCATCATATGGTTTAACCATTCACTCATCTGGGTGATGTCGAAGTGTGCAATGGATACTGACAGTCCTAATCCCAGCCATACAGCCCTCGCAAAAGGACATTGGATGAAAAGATGCTTTAGTGATTCTTCCTCTTCCAAACACAGTGAACATCGAGCCTCAACATGGAAACCCCGATGACGTAGCAAGCCAGCAGTCGGAAGCAATTGATGTGTAAACTGCCACAAGAAAAATCTCACCTTTTGCGGAAGGTTGAGTTTCCATATTTTGGAGAAGATAGGAACTTTCTCTTTGTTTGGTTCACAGTAATCTTGCATCATGGTATAGGTGCTTTTGACATCATATCTCCCATATTTATTAGACCACCAGAAGGTAGAGTCCTCTTTTGCTATGATTGTAAGAGGGATAGAGATGATCCTTTTCGCATACTCATGTAGCTAGAACTCCCTGATAAGTCTCATATTCCATTGTCTATGGACTGGATCAATGAAGTCGCACACACGGTCCATCAGGCAACCAGTCGGTTTTTCAATCAAGGGGATTTTAATAAGAGTCCCCGGAATCCAGCTATCCCTCCACGCTCGTATTGAGATGCCATCCCCAACCTTCCATCTCCTTCCTATAACCAACATATTCCTGAGATAATGCATAGATCTCCAAGTTCTTGATGCACCTGTGGTAAGATGGGCATGTATAAATTGTTGGTTCTTGAAGTACTTATCTTTCATTTGTGTTGCCCATAATGATCTATGATTGCATAATTCCCATGCCTTCTTCCCCAATAACGCCAAATTTTGCATCTGAAGGTCCTTGATTCCCAAACCTCCGAACTAGAGTGGTGTACACGCTAAGTCCCATCCAAAGTAATGCATTTTCCTTTCCCCCGGTTCTTGCGCCCATAGGAAATTCCTTCTAATTTTATCCATTTCCTCAATAATGTTCATCGGTAATTGGATACATGTCATGATATGTGTAGGTAATGCCGACAAGACAAAGTTGATTAAAGTCAGTCGCCCCCCTTTGGATAGTAAGGAAGCCTTCCACGATGCTAATCTTTTGCTAAACTTTTCCAGCAGCGGCAAGAAGTGACTCTGTTTATTCTTTCCACTAAACACCAGTGGGATACCCAAATAAGTAGGGAACTTATGGGTACATGGCATGCAAAAAATCCAATGAAAAATCCTTATTTCACTCTCTGGTAACCTTTTGTGGTGAAGAAATTGTGACTTTGTTTTATTTATACTCTGACCTGAGGCCTCACAATATTTGTCTAAGCATCTATTAACTTCTTCTGCTTCTTCCACTGTTCCTTTTCCAAAAATAATGGTATCGTCAGCATACATGAGATGAGTGATCGGTGAATTATTTCTGGAGAGTTTGATGCCATGAATCAGCCCTTGCCCTTGAAGTCTATTGATATTCAGAAAGAGAACCTCAACACATAAAACAAACAGGAAAGGTGGCATAGGATCGCCTTGACGAAGTCCACGTGTTGGGGAGAAGAAACCATACATAGATCCATTGAGTAGAATAGAAAACGTTGGGCTTTTTACACAGAACATCACCTACCTGATCCAACTTTCCTCAAAGCCAAATCTAGTTAGAACCTCCTCAAGAAAAGGCCACTCAATTTTTTCATAGGCTTTGTGCATATCCAGCTTCAGACCAAAGAGTTTGGCATTCACATTTGCTCTGTTCTTGATAACATGAAAGGCCTCATGAGCTAGAAGGGCATTATCATGTATCGACCTTCCCTGTAGAAAAGCACTCTGTTGGGGACCTATAATTCGTTGGAGAATCGGTCTCATTCTTGTGACAATTATCTTTGCTATGATCTTGCAACTCACATTTGTTAGACTAATCGGCCTGAAATGCTCAGCTGTAGATGGATGTTGTACTTTGGGGATAAGCACTATATTGGTATGGTTGAGCTCTTTACTGAAGGTACTTGAGATAAAGAAGTGTTGAACAAGGGTATTTATTTTTTCGTGAATCTCCTCCCAATATGTTTTATAGAACACTGCTTGAAATCCATCAGACCCGAGCCTTGAATGATCCAATATTCTTAACCGCCTGCCAAATCTCATCATGCGAGATTGCTCTACTCAAAGAAGCATTATCCTCCTGAGTGACCAGAAGTGGGATCACATCCATTAGCATTTCATCAGTGTCAGGATTCGATGTGGTCAGTAAAGAGAAGTAATAATCTATCAAATGATTCCCAATCTCCTACCGCTGTGTCAACACCTCACCATTTAAATTCACCAACCTATTAATGTCATTTCTTCTCCTTCTATGAATCACCACAGAGTGGAAGTATTTCGTATTCAACTCACCCATTCCGTACCAGTCATGTCTAACCTTTTGTCCCTAATGTATGTCCTTCAATTCTAGAACCTCTTCATACTCCATGAGTAATTCTTGTTCTTGCTGCAGTTGTAGCTCAGTTGGACTCCCACTTCAATGTTGTTGCTGTTGCTGTTGGCATTGTTTTATTTTCAAGTCAAGCCAATTCAATTTATAGTTCAAGTTGCCAAAACTATTATGATTCCACTCAATAAGGTCGGTCCTGCATGCCGCCAATCTTTTACAGAATGTATATGAAGGAGATCCACAGAACTCTTGAGCCATAATATTTTGAATTACTCGTCGGCAACCATCGTCCTTGGTCCACATGGCCTCGAACCTGAAAGGCCTCTTAAGTTTCGATTTTGAAGGGTCAAAGATCAAATGGAGCATCTTGTGGTCTGAAGCCAATGTGGCTTTATGATATATCATAGCATTTAGGAACATTCCTCTCCAGTTGCTTGAACACAAAGCATGGTCTAGCCTTTTAGAAACTCTGTTAAGAAAACTCTGTCTGTTATTCCATGTGAAGATTGGTCCAACAAAGCCCAAATCCATGAAAACGCAATTCTGAATCATATCTGCAAAAGGTTGACATTGCCATTGGTACACAGGTCTGCCCCCTCTTTTCTCCCCTCTATACAAAATGTCATTAAAATCGCCAGCACATAACCAAGCTTGGTTATTTCCCGGGTTCAACCTTTATAACAATTGCCACTGCTCTTTCCTTACAGAGAAATCATTACTGCCATAAATTCCAGAGAAATACCAACAACAAGTACTATTTTCATTAATCTTTGCATGAATGATCTAAGAATCCACATAGTCTATCTGAAGGTCTACATCACCATCCCACAATAACCATAAACCACCAGAAAGACCTCTTGCTGGAACTACAAAAGACTGATAACCACTCCTAATATTCCTTATAATACTATTAGATTTTAATAAGCTAGCCTTAGTTTCACACAAAAAGATAATTTTTGGTCTCAACTTCTTGATAACATCTTTCAGCTCTCTTACTGTCGAGGGGAGACCCATACCTCGACAGTTCCAAATTAGACAACTCATGGCGCCTTGTGGAGCTGTTTTCGGGCAGCTACCTTCACCGTCTAAACTTTATGTCGCCTTCCAGAGAGGCCAATTGTGTTTCCATTTGAGGAAATAGAATTCTCATCACCACCTGTGTTCAAAGCTGATTTGCGCCTGTGCTCACGGTCTTGGAACATACTCCCCTCAAACTCTGTCTGACGCTGTGCATTCCTCAAATCACTATTCTCTCGATGTGCCGTTCCATGTTCAATTTCCTGTCTTTTATATTGCAAAGAGTTTTTGTCACACCCCGAATTTCGACAGAATTCGGAAAAACATTATTTGTCCCCGACTCTTCGATCTCCGAGGTGTGACGCACTCTCCACTTCCAAAAAACCCATAAACAGTTTAAATAATGCGGATAATTAAAAACCAGTAAAAATTTCAATTAAACAAATGTCCTCTTCATTACAAAAATTTACAACTAAGATTAGGTTACAAATCTCTTTTCAATAACTCCTTATTTAAAATTACAAATGAAAGTACAATTACATTGTCTAGACTGAAAATCTATATCACCTTAAGGAAAAACAAAACTTATCCTGAGATGCAATGCTAACGCAAACCACAAGCAGCAACCAATCTTCTTCATCACTAAACCTGTCAAAACTTATCAACTATGTTCATTGAATGAACACACCCGATAAGCAAACATGCAAATCGGGTCAGCATTATAAAAATGCTGGTGTGAGTAGCCCTAAAATACAACATATAATTATACATATACATACACAATCCATACGGCAGTTAGTTCCTCCATCGAGGCGCCTTAACTTTCAACGACTAATACAACATCCTTAAGTTCAATAACTAAAGGCGGTAGTTCCTCCAATCGAGGCCTTTAACTTCCCACTAACCACACAACAACCTATACTCATAATAAATAAGGCATGTAGTTCCTCCATCGAGGCGCCTTAGGTTCTAACTAGACTATAACCAGCCAAGCATATACAATCATCTATCTAAAGATACATCATTAACTAACATATTACCATAATTAGATTATTTCGGGCTTTCTTTGTGTGTCCCTAAAATCCGCGTCGTATCTATGTCTTACCTAGTTTCCCCGGCTACCACAATCGCAACCCGCCGAACATGTACATCCACATGCCTCCCTTACATAATGAGCCACTCCGTGCGTAACCACCCGGCGGGATGCCGCACACCGTAAATCCTCACACGGAAGCCAAATCTATGTAAGCACCGCCACTATTCTAAGCATAAAATATTGCATCATCGTTCTATTTTGCGAACGGAATAATCAAGCCACTATTCGCTAACGATTGCCCAACACATGGGTCAATCAACATCTTATATATACACCCAACACATGGGTCAATCATATCACATAAGCCCACACAAGGCAAATCTCATGAGTTGTGGTAGTCAGGTTCTAGGATTTTCGTTACGTAATTTATTCAGGTGTCATACGTTTATGACTCATAAGCATTTCTATTATACCACGTGCAGGTCAATTACCTTATTGCACTAAGCCACAATACATAGAAATATCTCAGTTACCTCATAACCATTTTCATTCTTTCACGTGCCAATATATTATTGCACTACACCACACTCCCGTGGGCAAATATTCACCAATACTATATTAGCATCTCACATATAAAATGATGGAGTGTATATACATTTCTCCAAGATAGTGCATTAATATAACTATCTCAACATATTATATTATGTCACAATGCTTCAACGTATCGCATACATTTTTATTATAACGTATTAGGAATATAATATCTCCTAACATCTCAATATCGTCACGTGTCAAAAATACACAACATCAAGGTCAAATCTTTCTTAGATAATGACCACCAAATTATACCAGCTTCCACAACATTTTATTACTATATGTGTCCATATAATATACACATAAAACGTAGCACAAATAAACAGTCCACAGTCCACAATCAAAGCCCAATATATATATGCTTTACCCCTACTCACGTCAAATCTAAATTAGATAATGACAAACCCAAATTATATAATATTCGACAACGTTTTATTATTACATTTATCCATATAGTCAAATATGTGAAAAACTGGAAAAGTCAACGGTCAAAGTCAACGGTCGACGGTCAAAGCCAAAGTCAACACATCATGGTCAAAGTCAAAGTCAACACATCATGGTCAAAGTCAACACATCATGGTCAAAATCAAAGTCAACCCATCATGGTCAAAGTCAACACATCATGGTCAAAGCCAAAGTCAACACATCATGGTCAAAGCCAAAGTCAACCCATCATGGTCAAAGTTAAAGTCCAATGTCAACGGTCAAAGTCAACCAATCATGCTCAAAATCAAAGTCAACCCATCATGGTCAAAGTCAACACATCATGGTCAAAATCAAAGTCAACCCATCATGGTCAAAGTCAACACATCATGGTCAACGTCAAACTCAACACGTCATGGTCGAAGTCAAACTGTCATTGTCAAAGTCCAACCGTCGTTTCCGTGTTCGACAGGTCCAGGGTCATAGCCATGGTTCATGGCTAAAGGCAAAGGTGCATGGCTCATGGGCTCATGACCACGGTCCTGGTTCGGACCCAACTGGCCAAGCCCAACCTTAGAACCCAGAAGTCTACACGTTTAAAAACCCAAGTAGATCTATTTTAAGTCCTATGGACTGGTCCCAAGCTATATTAGAAACTGACCCAAAAACGTTAAGTTAAACTGGTCCACAAATACAAATGAAACGGACCCATAGGCTAATATTAGAACTGGTCCCAAACTTAATAAAAATCGGGCCCAAACAAAACCACCAAAATCGGGCCCAACCAAAAACATAACCTCAGGCCCAAATAAACCAACCCAGGCCCAAGCCCAAATCGGCTTGGTACTGTTCATCATCTCTTCCCCCAACAGCAGCCCAAATCCGGCCACCACCACCTCCACACAACCACCAATTTTGACTAGGCGGTTTTAATCCCTGCAGGAAACCCAACAACATTAACAAAGCCAAAAATCCCAACCCTTAACTCCACCATCTCCTCCAGATCTAGATCTAAAATCGCGACCTCCATTAACGCACCTCCGGAGCTTCAGTAGCACCATAAACAGCCCATACACACGCTCTAACCTACCCCATCACCAACCATCAATTTAAATACACAACCAAACCCAACAACAAAGTTTGGATGTAAGTGGACGATTTACTGTAGACGCCATTAACGTCTCCACAAAGCTCCAACAGTCGACGCCATTAAACCTCCTAACCCCATTACCAACAACCCATACCGAAAACAGCTCAAACCCGCACAAATAAATTCACAACCAACAATTTCACCTCAAGAACGATAATGGGCGTGGACGCCATTGACGCCTGTTCAAGGCTCCCAACAAATTCAAAAACGCATAAACAGCATCACAGTATTACAAGGGAGAAGGTTCGCGTCTCCATTAACGCTCTGTCGAGCTTTCGACAGTTTAAGTTCAGAGTTGAACAGAGAAACAGAGAAGCAAACAAAAAAACGATCTAAAGCTTAGGCTTTAACTGCCGGCCATAAAGCTTGGACAGTTCAAATAAGATTTCTCGAGTTTCAAGAAAAACAGATTAACCAATGTATAAAAACAGAAACCTATACACCGATATACGAAAATTATAACTTTCGGTGAGATAGCAAAATAGCTACTCACCTGTATGAACAGCTCCTACGAATTTCTCCGAGTCCGAGCCGTCGCGCTCCACCTCTCCAGAAATCCAGCTTTCATCTCTGCCCTCATTTTTAATATTTTTATTCTCCAGGAACCCTATTTTCTAGAAAAATGTGTTTATATACTTGGGTCCGAAACCCAAGCCCAACATAGACTCGGGCCCAAAAACCAGGCCCACATATCCCGAGTCCGGTCCGACGAATTTTGAAAATAAATAATTTAATTAATTAATTAAAATAGAAAAATACGTATTTAAAAATACGGGCGTTACAGTTTTCACCAATGAGGTCTGATTCGGAATACCCAGAGAGGTCCGCAAAGGGGATATTGGTTGGATCATTCATCATGGCTTGAGAAGTCAATACATAGGATGTATTTGGTAGCCCATTCATCTCCTGGCCTGGCATTTGGGAACTGAAAACCAAAGAATTCGGAAACTGAGTGTCATAGTTAACCGGATTGTTGTTGATAGTCCATTCATTGTTCAACTGGGTAGAAGGTCCCAAGTTAGTAGTATGTACAACATATGGCTCAGGAGAATTGATTTCCATGATCAAAGGACCTTTAACCTTGCCCTGCATACGGCGGTAGGGTTGTTCACGCAAATCATCTCGGATTGGTGAAGGCCTGTTGCTGTGGTCTTGCATATAATCTTCCCGAAGCCGTAGCGGTTGATACACTCTTGGAACATCAAACTGATTTAGAAGAGATACTGCAATAACAGGTCGGTCTAGCATTGGTTTAGGGAAGATTCTTGTTTTCGGATTATACATCTCAAAGCGTTGTCCATTTGATGTGAACTAGGGTTCCACACTTAAATCCGCATCTGCTATATTGCATGAAGTTTGATGATGGCCAATGAAACCACATTTGAAGCAGCAGACTGGTAGATTTTCATAAGAGAACTGAACCCATTCAACTCCATTGACAGCTTCCGGCAATTTAAATCCAGGCGGTATTGGGTCGGAAATGTCCATTAAAACTTTTACTCGAGTCAGCTGCACAAATTCATTGTATTTGGGGTATAACTCCAGATGAAACAGTTGATTTGGGGAAAAACAGCCTGAGTCTATCAAATTATCCTCCACAATTTCCCTATCCTGAAAAATTTCTGGGAAGTTTATAAGTTGCATCCACACAAAAAACTTATGGAAGTCTGGTTCTCTATTCTCTTTCATTTCCATCCATGGCACAATTTGCAAAATGTGTTGAGATACAACCCAAGGTTGAGCTTGTAAAATCATTTCAATCTGGTGTTGGTTTTCCATCCACACTTGATGAATATCACCTTTATACAGATGCATTTCAGTGATCCGAAAAGGAGCCCATGTTTTTTCAAGGTTCAGTTTGAAAGTTCCAGCCAAAAGTTTTCCATCTAGAATTTTTACAAAGCGACTAAGTTTATTACGCTCCAGGAGTTTTGCTTTCATCTGGTCTGAGTAATTGATTGATGGAGACGATCTGTAAGGCATCTTGATTTTTGTGGCGAAGTCAGACGAAAGGTTTTCAATTGGATTAGGATTGTTGAGGTTGATCATTCCAAAATTCCATTTATCAATTAAAGCTGAGAAGTGCAAGTTGTGGATTAGGGAGTCTAAACGGATCCCTCCCCATATATTTCTAAAGTGCTTCAGTCACCTAAATATTACATGTCATTTGGTCCTCCTGCAATTGTCCTAGTTACCAAAAAAGTGCTTCCATCTCTTAGAAACATTCTATGAGATGATGAGTCCTAGTCGCTAACATATGTGTGAACTTATTACAGCCATAACTAACATTTAACTTTGTACAAAAGCACCACATAAATAAAACACAATCCTCCAAATGAAAATTCTCTAAAAAAAATTCCCCAAATGATAACATATACTAATGACAACAATCCCGTACATTTGTATGTAAACAATCCACCCTTTAGGATATGATACCTAAGACCAGCTGTTGAAAGACATCTTAAACCAACCATCGGGGATATCTAAGACCAGTATATGAACGACCGAAATGAGGAACATGTAGAAAGTTGTATATTGTTTTTTTATGTATAGAGCGCAAGCCGCGCTCAAATATTAGCATGATGGAGCGTACCCCACGCCTCAAGCATGACCGAAGTCCAGTAGCTTGGGCGCACCTTGCGCCCTTCTCCAGTACAAACAGGGCGCACCATGCGCCCCGTGTTTCTCAAGCCACCGACTGTTTTGTTTCTATTTGTAGCAACCTCTACATAAACAATTGTAACCTTTTTATAATACAATCAAGTAAATATACACTGAATTAATTTGAATCCTCTGATTCTATATGGTATCGGAGCCAGGTTATTGAAATCCGCTGCGTATTACAACCATTAATCAAACCATCTTTAAATCTTTGAATCTCAAACCCAAAAACCTAAACCTAAAACCCAAATTTTTCGTTTTTTTTTTTTTCTGCAATGGCTGGATCTGACAACAATTCTTCCAACGTCATTCATCATCACTACACCCCACAAGACAACTCCGCGTTCCTAAAATCTATTTCATTAAATAAGTCCAACTATACCATATGGGCTCTTCTCATGCGAATGCGTATTGGAGCAAGGGGGAAAATTGGTTTTTTGACTGGCGCAAAGGTTGAACCGGATATGAATTCGACCGAATATGAAGGTTGGGCAACAGATAATGAAAAGGTGAAAAGTTGGCTTATTGATTTTATGGAGATTTCTCTTATGAATCGATATATTCGTCTTCCTACTGCAAAAGACATTTGGGAGGCTGTGGAGAAGACCTTCTATGATGACTCTGATGAAACTCGAATTTTAGAATTGAATACAAAGTGCTTTGAAGCGAAGCAGAATGGGAGACATATTTCTTCCTATTACAACGAATTAATGGCCATGTTCTAGGAGATTGATCAAAGGGTGACCTCCCAGAATAACAATATTGCAGCTGTAGTTCAGGACACATCAACAATGTCCAGATTGCGGGTTCATATGTTTTTGCGTGGACTCGATTCGAAGTATGATCAGGTGTGTGGAGAGATTCTTCGCAAGGACCCTAAATTTTCCATGGAGCAAAGCTATGCTTACATTCGCAAGGTGTAATCGGAGAAACAGGCTATGGGGCGCTCTGTATCAACTGAATCATCTGTCTTGGCTGTTTATAGCAAGACAATTACTCCACCCGGTTTCTCTGGGTCTTCACGCAACCTTAAAGGTAATCCAATCCTTATGCAGATAAAAAGTGCAGTGTTTGCGGAGAATTGGGTCATAGCATGAAGAGATGTTATGAAGTGATTGGCTATCCTGATTTGTGGGACTTCGCAAAGAGGCTACGAAAGAATATAAGCAAGGCTGCTATTGCTAATGCTGTGCATGGACATCCAGACTATGCTTCGGCTAATGTAACTCAATCAGGGTATGAATGGTAAGGTTATTTCGAATAATACATGGATAATTGATTCGGGTGCATCTGACCATATGACAAATGACCCTAGCCTTGTGGAAAGTCTTAGAGCTTCATCTCAAACCGTTGTTTCTACTGCAGATGGCACTCCAACTCCAGTTAGCGGATAAGGTTCTATTGTGTTATCTAAAACCCTCACTCTTGAATCTATCTTAGTTGTTCCATCCCTTGCTTATAACCTATTGTCTGTTTGTCAAATCATTCTAGCACTTACATGTACTCTGACGTTCTATCCATCCTTCTGTGTTTTTCAGGACATTCTGACTCGACAAGTCCTTGGTTATGGTGTTAGAAGGGGGAAACTGTACTATCTGGATTTGACAGAAACTGGAGAGAAATAAAAGAAATCTCTGGGGCAAACTAATCAGGTCAATAGGGTTAAGAATGCAAAAGAAGTTGTGTGGTTATGGCATCATAGGTTAGGTCATCTTTCGTTTAGTTATCTTAAGAGGTTGCAACCTCAGTTATTTTCAGTTGTTAGTGATTCTGAGTTTCATTGTGACATTTGTGAACTACCCAAGAGCCACCGTATTTCATATTCATCAAGTTTTAATAGATGTCCTGTTCCTTTTATGAAAATTCATTCTGATGTTTGGGGTCCTGCCAAAGTTTCTTCTTTTTCTGGAGTTCGCTATTATGTGACTTTTATTGATGATTGCACTCGCATGACTTGGGTGTCATTACTGAAAAACAAAAGTGATGTATATGAGATGTTTACTGGTTTTTACAAAATGGTGGTGACACAATATCAACAATCTATTAGGGTTTTTCAGTCTGATAATGGTGGCGAATTTGTGAATGGCCTCATGTCTAAATTTTGTCGGTCAATTGGAATTCATCATCAAACCTCCAATTCTGGTACCCCCAACAAAATGGTTTAGCATAACGAAAGAACAGGCAGTTGTTGGAAGTTGTTTGTGCTTCCTTGTTTGGCATGAATGTACCTCGATCCTATTGGGGTGAAGCAGTAAAATCAACAGCCTATGTTATAAACTGTACTCCCTCACGGGTAATTGAGTTCCAGAATCCTTATCAGAAACTCCATACACTTTTGTCCATCCCATCCATGCCTAATTTGGAGCCTCGGGTGTTTGGATGTACAGCTTATGTCCATATCCCACAACCAGAATGAAGTAAACTTGATCCTCATGTGAAGAAGTGTATTTTTGTGGGGTATGTCGAGTTTCAGAAAGGGTGTAGGTATTATGATCCAATTACTGACAAGATGCATATATCTCTTGATGTCACATTCCATGAATCCGACCCGTATTACTCAGGGGGAGTTTCCCAGTCTTCCCTTCAGGGGGAGAGTGCCGGTGAAAGGAATCCTGATGTCTTTGGGGAATTGGAACACTTGGAGGAACGATTTGAAGTTCCTGAAGCAAAAATTGATCATGTAGTAGTAGAGACAGAAGCACATGATCTGAATGTATCTGAAACTGTAGTACAAGACATTTCCCCTTCTACATCAATAACTGAAGATCTCGATCAGAATGATCTGCCTCAGGTACCTCCTATAACCGTTAATGAATCTGTTGGGTTAGAAAGTCTTGAACCTAGACAATCACAAAGAACTAGTAAAGGAGTTCCTAAGAAACAATATGAACCAGACATCAAAGCCACTGCCAAATACCCTATAGCTAACTCTATGTCTAATCATAGCCTTTTTGAGTCACATGTACTTGTCATAAATCAATTATCTACTGTATCTATTCCTAGTAATGTGCAGGATGCTTTGAAAGATCCAAAATGGAAGAAAGCAATGAATGAAAAATTGGAAGCCTTTCAAAAGAATGTAACATGGGAGATAGTTGATATGCCTGTTGGAATGAAGACTGTTGGATGTCGTTGGGTGTTTAATGTGAAGCTTAATGTAGATGGAACTATTAATAGATATAAGGCAAGATTGGTTGTCAAGGGATACACACAGCGTTATAGAATTGATTATGAGAAGACTTTTGCACCTGTGGCGAAAATCAATACGGTCCGAATTTTAATTTCACTTGCAGCAAATAAAGATTGGCCCTTGCACCAGCTTGATGTGAAGAATGCATTCCTAAATGGGAATTTGGAGGAAGAAGTATACATGGATATGCCTCCAGGTGTGAAGAACCATCCCAAAGATGTTGGGAAGGTGTGTAAACTGAAAAAGGCTTTGTATGGCCTGAAACAGTCTCCAAGAGCTTGGTTTGGATGACTTACACAGTCAATGAGAGTTTTTTGGTACAAACAGAGCAATTCTGACCATACCTTGTTTATCAAACACAAGGATGGTAAGATTACAGCTCTAAGGGTGTGTTTGTTAAATTTTAACTCATGGAAAGGAAAGGAAATAAAATGGGTGGTCCACTATGGAATGGAATGGAAAGGAAATAATTTTAAATGGTATGTGTTTGGTAAACTGGGGAAAGGAAAGTAAAAACTGGATAAATGAATAATCATGTTTGTTTGCAAAAGCTATGGAAAGGAATAATTGTATTGTTGGGTCATGGGTTTATTAGTAGTAAGTCCCGATCTATCTATTTCCTTTCCTTTCCTTTCCACAAAATTTTCAGGGGTTAGCTAAGGACACAAAACCTTTTCCATTTGTTTCCATATGGAAAAGCTCATTTCCTTTCCATGGATAAACAAACGCCTTAAAAACTATAGAAAAGGTGGACCACTCTTATTTTCATTTCTTTTCCTTTCCTTTCCATAGTGTTTCCATCATAACAAACACACCCTAATTGTGTATGTTAATGACATGATCGTTACAGGAGATGATCCGAAGGAAATAAATGAATTGCAGAAGTATTTGTCGAAATAATTTGAAATGAAGGATCTAGGACAACTGAAGTATTTTCTGGGTATTGAAGTTGCAAGGTCTAAAAAGGGGATTTCACTCTCACAGAGGAAGTATGTCCTAGATTTGCTTGCTGAAATAGGAATGTTGGATTGCAAACCAATGGAGACACCCATTGAGATGAATCATGGACTCGCCATTCATCCTGATCAAGTTCCAACTGATAAAAGAAGGTATCAACGTCTTGTAGGAAGGTTAATTTATCTCTCTCATACTAGACCTGATATTGCTTATGCTGTGAATGTGGTTAGTCAATTTATGCATTGTCCTAGTGAAGAACATATGGATGCAGTCTCTCGTATCTTGAAGTATTTGAAGAAGGTACCTGGCAGAGATTTATTGTTTGGAAAGTCTGATGTATTGGAAATTGTCGGATACACAAATGCAGATTAGGCTGGTGATAAAACTGATAGACGCTCTACATCAGGATATTTCACTTTTGTCGGTGGAAATCTTGTAGCTTGGTGTAGTAAGAAGTAGAAAGTTGTTGCCAGATCGAGTGCAGAAGCTGAATTTTGAGGTTTGGCACAGGGAGTATGTGAATTGTTGTGGATCCGTACTGTCTTGATGGAATTGGGATTCAAGCTTCAAAAGCCTATGGATTTACATTGTGATAATCAAGCCGCCATTCAAATTGCACATAACCCAGTTCAGCATGATCGAACGAAGCATGTGGAGGTTGATCATCATTTTATTAAAGAAAATCTTGACAGGAAGGTTATTCGTTTTCCGTTCGTAACCTCAAAAGAGCAATTAGCTGATGTTCTTACTAAAAGTGTATCTCACAAGGTGTTTGACAGCTCAATTGACAAGTTGGGCATGATTGACATTTATGCACCAACTTGAGGGGGAGTGTAGAAAGCTGTATATTGCTTTTTATGTATAAAGTGCAGGCCGTGCTCAGATATTAGTATGATGGAGCGCACCTCGCGTCTCAGGCATGACCGAAGTCCAGTAGCTTGGGCGCACTCTGCGCCCTTCTCCTATACAAACAAGACGCACCCTGCGCCCTGTGTTTCTCAAGCCACTGACTGTGTTGTTTCTATTTGTAGCAACCTCTATATAAACAATTGTAATCTCTTTAAAATACAATCAAATAAATATACACTGAATTGAATTGAATCATCTGATTCTACAGAACAGTCTGAGATATAGACATGATTGACCGACAGATGACTGCACCAAGGATGTTATTAGGGTGGGTTCATTTTGTTGATTATGGCAAGAGATGCTGATGTCGCCATGTATATATAACCCAGCCAAGTTTTCGAACCGAGAAGCTATAGTCCAGCACTCCAGCGTGTCAATGTCGAATCTCAACAGGGGCGTGGACTTGGATTACCAAAGTTAAAGCCTATTGGGTTTTTATGGAAATGCTAGTCTGGTATAACTCACAATGACCGTTTGGGCCTTAGAAGTGAATAAGGAAATTTCAGCCTATTGGACTTTTGTTCGCACTCTTTTCTAGGAGCCTTGGTGAACGACTAAGAATTGTTGCATTTTTCAGACAGAAGGAATGAAGTATTTTTCAGACAGTTGTTTTGCTGATGATCAACGAACATATGTGCATCAGTGCATGGAACAGAGTGCGAGTGCTTTTGTATTTTAAGCCAACCCATGTTCTTGAACAAAGGGCTTGTTGTAGTAGAATCAGGAAACAGGTCAACAGAAGGCTAAGTTGTTAATAGGAATATAGGATGAGACAAAGACCAACCATAATGAGTTAGAGACATATGTTATAGTTTAGTGATCGATGATAAGGCTCATGTTACATGTAGCCATGTAGGTGCTATCATTCTTCGATGTTCTCTTTGTGATATATTTCACTCATTGCTACAGCTTTCACTGATGAGTATGCACTGCAAAGGAGGAAATATGAGGTTTACAAGTCTCGCAGTCTATATGATTGTATTGCTCTTCTCATTGTTATATGTTCTTCAAGGAAAACCTGACACAAAGGAATTGCAAGTGACTGCAGGAAACTCAGTAAATATGGTGAGTTGGTATTTGTTCGATTAATAAATATACCTAAACTTCTAATCTTCCTTTAGTTTATTTTGTTGACGATTTGAAGATTGATTTGATGCAGGGAAGGGCCAAGTGTGTGAAGAAAATGGGAGTTGAGTGCACAAATAACAGGCCAGAGCACAATCTTTATGAGCATGAAGATTACATATACACCAACTCGATCCCTTGAATGAGAAGTCTTTCACACATCTCTGTGCGTGGTAGTCTGTAATGTCTTATTGTAATTTTGTCTGAGTGGAGATCCTTATTGTTGATATGGCACTCATGTATATACTACTTGTTTTCTGGAATCTCTTCATTTAGTTTCAAGTTTTGACAGAAGGTGAGAGAGTAGTACGAAACAATATATCATGCTTGTGGTTCACTAGTCTTGCTCATTTGTACTGTACTTAAAGAGTTAAGAGAGATTAGCACTCTAGCTCTATGATCTAACACGCAGCACTTTGGTTGATTGTTCTCTTGCTATGTCTTTTGTTACAGACTTACAGTTGATGTTTCGACATCTCGTTGGTGTATCTTTTATTTTGCACCACACAGGCTCAGTTGTAGCTTACAAAAACAGAGATAGAAGTTCTAAGCTCGTGATAAAGTAACTTAGACAGACTGAGTTTCGTCCAGGTAAACCTAGCTCAAGCACTAGCATGGCCTGAAGGAACTAAACGTACCGCCTTTGGCAGTTGCTGGTCGACCACTTGAACCATCGTGGTATGAACGAGAGTGTTTAACGCTCAAATAAACCAGAACCACTACATTGGTGACTTCGATGCCTTAAACTTGGATTCCGGACTGTACCTAAACAAACAAATAAGATGTATTGCCCCCAAAACCAGGTTTCAGAACCCACCTCCTTCGGCTATGTCAACACTATTATATTTTGAGTGCGATCTTCACTGTACATATTCTGAATCAAGAATAGAAGCAATGCATCAAAAACCGTTGTTTAACGCAAACTAATTGTGCTTTGTGCTTTGTGCTTTGTAATTTGAATTTACGTAAGGAGGTTACTTTCAGCGTCCAGGAGCAAACTACCATTGATTTGCACACATTCTTGTACCTAAAACCAATAACCTCAAGCGCAAAATGTTGGCACCATGGGAGCATTGGTCTCACTGACATGATAATGGCTGAAACATAACTTTGATTTCGCGGATGATAACTAAAATTATGCAACAAAGTTACAGTATTTACAAGAATTCACCTCACTCGACTTAAATAGAAGTTTCACATTGTTTATCTATCACAACAAAAAGTTATTAAGCAACCCATTTCTGGACTCAAAACTGTCAAGTAGTCATCAGTGGCCACCATAAATTACAAATCTAGAAGAATCACAAAGGCCCCTTTCCCACAAAAGAATGTCAGAGTCCTGTAAAATCGTCAAGAAATCTGTGGGGTAGAACTAAGAACTGGAATTTGAATCCAAAAATTCTGACTATACAGTAAATCCATTGCCGAAGTTGACAACCCTAATCAAATCTTCCTCACGTAGCCTGGCTGCTGGACAACTCATTTCCATGTATGTTGACTCTGAAATGTGAATCTCACAAATTCATTGGTTTTAAAGGACAAATTATTGCAGTCCAATGTTTCACTACAAGGCTGACACTCCACTCTAATACATTCAAGCACCTAATAAGGAAATTGACAAAGGAGTAAACATTAATGCACATCATATCTGAAGTTCCAGTTCTACATTTATATATCCAAACGTTGCATTTTTAGGAACGGTACACTTAATGCATCAAAGTTCATGTGGAACAGAGTTAAGAGTCTCCTTAAGGGCATATTTGGTTGATGAGCAAATACTCTATAAATATAGGTCTAACACAAGGTTATGCTGTTTTCACAATTTATATTTCAGGATAAAGTACTAGCCTGGAGCATTTTTACATTCATCTAAAGCATCCTAATGCTAAAAATGACTTCCGTTCTCCATTGGTTTAATGGATGGAATGCAGATGTCCCAATGGATGAAATGTAGATGTCCCCAATGTTTCGTAAATAGATAAACAAGTACAAAACAAAACACCTGAAAAGAAGTGAGCAGCTTGACAAAGTGAATTAACAATAGATTTAAGCAAGAACGCTATACAATTGTTGGTTTGGATTGAAGAACACAAACACTATGGCAAAATAGTGAAATCAAGATCTAAGCTGTACAAAGGCATCTGATAAGAAAATTTTAAAAAATAGGATATTGTGTATGACTAGAAATTAGGTGTGTTATCATGAGTCAAATATATTTTGGGTATTGGAAGATAAAGATGATAATAGTCTTCCCATATAAACAAAAGTGTGAAAAAAGAATATCAGGTGTATACAGTAGAAAAAAGAAAAACGGATACTGCAATAGTTAAGCTAGCGGTACTCACACACCTACAGTTCAAGCAATGCCCATTATCAGCTTCTCTTGTTGATCTAACTTTTTGACCTTGAGAATGCCAAACAGAATTTGAATGCTAAAAAAAGCAGAGAGTACATAAGCCGCTACAGCAGGCACCTAAAAGAAAATTTCTATCAGAATAAGCAAACAACACAGAAATTAGACACCACAACAAATTACAGAAGTAAGAAATCAAAATCATCAACTAACCCGAATGGAATTGGTATATAAAATTGTGGCAAGATTTACAAGACTTCCAGCAGCTACAACCTGCAAATTAGTCAAAGAGTTAGATCAAATCAAAATCTAACTGCATAATTAATTGAAAACTCCACCTTTAGTTCATGAAACATATAAGAAAGAAAATAAAGTCAAAGAAAAAGAAAAAGAAAATTAAACAATGAGGTTGGTACTCCTAAGATTACTTATACAAATGCATCAAGCTTCGAGAACCAGTACATGTCAAAACTAACCAAGTACCTGGATAAATGGATTGCAATCCCAGGAAAAGAGTGGAGCAGAAGAACGCTCACTATAGGAATCAGTCTTAAATGGCAAATCAATACATCTACTCTACGTTCAGATATATCAATATTTTTGTGCTTCCTTCAACACATTCCAATGATTTCATGATATTCGATAAGCTATCAAATTTCATAAATTTCTTTTTTTTTCCCCATTTTCTCTCTTTATCTTTACATGTGTTTCCAAATAACTGTCACTAACAAAAAACAGAAAAACCTCCTAATAATCACATCATGCAACAGACCAGCAGTACTCACACTGCCCACTGTCTTTTGAACTGCTGCAACGCGTTGGAAAGCCCGTTCAGACTCCAAAGTTCGAACTCGAAGCTTCAGGTCACCTTGCTCCTGTGAATTAGAAAAAGAAAGCAGTTGATTAAGCTCAATTTTGCGGTATCCTATTGTTCGCAATCAATTAAATAATAGTAAATATATTCTAGAAGGATGTCCAAGTACTACCACCAATTAACTAATACTAAAACATATTCTAGAAGGATGCCCAAGTATTACCAAGCGTTCAATGATATCAGCAAGCTTTTCAACTCTGTCGGCCTGTCTGAATAAATTGTAGAATGCACGAGACTGACGATCCCACCTCTTTCTAAAGTCCTGAATCATTTACATTGTTGACAAGAAAAGTAAGAAATATAGATCATATTTTATGGCATTAATGTGTGAATAAAGGGAACCAGAATCTTGCCTTAATTACCACCTCAACTCCAGCTTCCCTAAATTTAAGTAACTCTAGTGCATAGCTGTTACATCAGGCAAAACATGTAAGACCATCAAAAAAGAAAATGCCAGGCTGAGACCAATCTAAGATAACTTAAAACCACTAAAATAAAAGTTTGAGACAGTTGAACAGAAACTAACGGTTTGGCTATTTCTGTAATGTCAAATCGTGGATCAAGGCCCTTTCCGATGCCATCTAGGACTGCATAAATTGCAAAAATATATATACTGAGAATAAACCTCTGCACTTTGTCAAAAACAGTATACAATAGGTTATCAGGTTAGCGGGTTGCTTAAGCACTATACCAGAAAATGCTCGAACAACAAAAGTGAAAGTAGCAGGAAAACGGAACGGTTGATTAGCAGCGATTGACAAGAGATCCTCTCCTATAAACACATTGCAGCATGATTAAGTAACAACGAAAAAGTATCCCATGCCCAACAGTCTACATGAAAACAATCGAGACTCAGAATATGCACGATTAAAAGCCGGTACAATATAGTCAGATTCATCAAAAACAGTACAAACCATAAGCAAATATATTTTCAAACATATGAAAGCCTACTTGATGCAATTCATGCATCAGTTTAAGATGATAAAAAATAAAGTATGAAGCAAGACGATCCAATCATCCAATCATCCAATCAATAGACAAAAGTATATAAAGAAAGAAGAGGCGAGGATGGATGGCTAATTCATATGAAAGAAAAGTCTATGCCCAACCACCTCTGTATTTATGGGATTTTCTAGTCTTGAAATTAGCAAGCAACAGAACCAGATGACTAACTGAGCAAACTGACACCAACAAATCTGATTTAGTGACAGGCAAATTCTTTGTGAAACTGACTTCTTCCTTGGTACATACGGTCCCAGAACACTAATATAACACTGATTACATAAATCTACTCTAGACTTGGTTTTTACCAATTGCTGCTAACCGTTGCTTCTTCTTTTCCATCCTTTCCTCCTTGCTTAATGGTCTTTTAAATCCAAGATCTGCTTTGGCCATCTCCCTCTCTTTTCTTTGCGCTTGAAGGCGCTCTTCAAAGCTGTAAGAGATTTAGTTCATTAGTAAGCAAAAACGGAAGAATAGAAAAGTAAAAAGAAATAGAGGGATTCAAGAAGATCAAAGTAGCATCAGACTCGGCAAGAGCTATTCATATACTAAACAGGAAAGAGGGAGTTCCATGGTCAGTTGAGAATGAGGTACAAGAAGTATGGGAGCTTGTACGAGAGTTTCAAGAGCTGAAAATGGTGCAGGTATACAGAGAATTAAACAGACCGAGCGACCACTTAGCCAACTTAAAGAGTCCACATGGTTCTATGGTTCATTAATCCAATGGAAACAAAGTTGGGCAAAGATTATTTCTGAAGACCTCAATGGTACTATTTATGTCAGAAGCATATAAATGTCCTGAAAGCAGGTAGGCCCTGCTGGGGGAGGAATCTCAGAGGGGGCATAATGCCATGAGTGAACTGTAATTCATTTTTATTATTTAATTATAAAATAAAAATCGCTTGCATTTTTGCAAAGAAAAAAAAAATGATTTTGTTGTTCCTGTTGTTGTGGTTTTCCAAATCAAAAATGTTTTTCCTTTTAATGCTATGCACCTGTTGAGAAAGAACTGTGCTGTCCTTCTGACAGCTGTCATATCCCCAGTAGGCACAAGAACACCCATTTGAATCATAGCCTGAAGCACCTGGACGACAAAACAACATTTGACATATAGTTACATCTTCTAAATGGACAAATCATCTCTCAAAATATAACGTATCAGTTTGGCAAACCATGGTGTTAACAACACTTGAACCCTCTCCAACTAGACTTTATGCCTTCCTCAATACTGGACAAGAGGGGGTGGAGGGGAGAATACCTTATCTGGATCCTTCTCGTAAACTCCGTAGAATGTTTCTAGTAAGCCTTCTCTGATGTTTGGACTGATACTGCAGGGGGTTCCAGAATGTAGATAATTTAAGTGTGAAAACTGAGCTGAATAGAACTACATAAGGGGATTAATCTGGCCAAACAACTAGCACAAAATAGTATGAATGAAATCTAAAAGTATTATAATACCTTCCCATCATTCCGAAATCATAAAAGATTAGCCGTCCCCCATTTGCATCATCAACAGCAATGTTTCCAGGATGCTGTAAATAAGAATACCATTAAAACGACCTGAAAGGTTTAACACGTTATTGTGTACACATCAATCTTTCCATACTAAAATTGTAACCCAAGTGTTCCTCACTCCCATAACCTAGAGAATAGATTTTTACTAAAACTGAATATTATACAGGTTAAAGCTATGTCCATCCATGGGTTCTGACCAGATAAATAGCTGTTACAATCAGAATATCAGATTGAGGGTGTCTTGAACTTGTAGAGTTGTAAAGTTATCAAGGCGATTTTTCAGTGTTTCAGTATTCCAAAACTGATAAATATTTCCCTTCAAACCTTGCAAATGCATATCCTTAGGCAGATGTGTGAATTTGATGTCAGGATAGATGGACAATCCTAGATGGATCCTAAGGAGACACATGTTCACCTAATATCAGAACCTTTGTGTATGCTAATTTAGGCGGCCCACATTCATATTGCTTAGGACCTTACAGTGGGTCTCATGTTCCTAATTAGTAAATATCCATGCGGTTGTACTTTTTTTTTTATTATTATTTTTTTTTTTTATTTGCAAGCCTGTTTTAAATGAGATCAGTAACTCTTTGATGTTGGCGGGGTTCGAGCCCCAGACCTCTAGTATCATCACCCAAAGATTTTACCGACTTTGCTAGTCGGCACCTGCGTACTTTTTATTCTTGGTAAAAGAAGAGGTTGAAAAAGAAAGAGTAAGGATCTTTAGAAGCAAATTGCACTCGAACAGTACAAGCATCTGATTAAACTGACACTTCATGCTGATTTATCCTAATTGGAAACTTTGTTGAATTCTTCAGCACTAAAAGGAATGGTTTGGAACTCACAGGATCAGCATGGAAAAATCCATGAGACAGGATCTGCTCCAAGTAAGACTCAACAGCATATCTTGCCAACCTACAAAGGATGCAAATACAAGACTAAGTGATTTTTGCAAAGATTAAACGATTATATTCCTCTCAAATTGTATTGTATGATCTCTACTTTGAACTCTATACATGACACTTGCGAAGAAGATGATCCGTACCTCTGGCGATCAACACCAAGCTGATCTAAAGCTTTTATCCTATTTATCTTTATCCCGGGAACATACTCCATTGTCAGTACCTATAACCATAGCATAGCTCTTAGGAGAAGAACCAAAATTGTTGTACAAAGTTAAACCATGAGTTATAGGTGCTGACCTGAGGTGTAGTATACTCCCACAATATTGTTGGGACCTTCACGTAATCCATGTCTTTGAAATTGGTTGCAAACTTCTCTGAATTAGCAGCTTCTTGGGTGTAATCAATCTCCTGTAATTAAATGATTTAAACATGAGAATAACATGAGTAGGTATCCTTTCAAAATTTAAGGGATCCTAGAGTCCTAGACTGAAGTGCTAACATGAGGATAACATCAAAATAAAAGTGGCATCAAGTAAAAGAATACGATAAAGATAAATATACAAACCTGATATAAGACGCTTGCACACTCGTCATAGATAGCAACCCAATCCCGTTTTGCACCATCTGACTTTGGATCAATCTTTTGAAGATATTCGGCTATTACCTGTACACAAAAAACATGCAAGTCCAAAGACATAATGATCAAATTTGCTACAAAGATGTAATCAACTTAAAAATCGTGTATTTTTATTCATTACTTATCAATCACACTTCACATATTGAAATCAGTTTAAATGGATCATACTGATATGAATACAAATGAAGTAATGCATGGTAATTGATGTAGAACATTAGTTGTTGTTGTCAGTGTCATGTGCATGCGCCCTTAGTTAAGTCCAAGCCCATGGTTTGAGTCCATTAGTTAGTTGTGACACATGTCGTGTTCCTATTAGTTTAAGCTTTCTAGGCTTAGTATAAATAAAGGCTTATAGTTAGGGTTTCAGGGAGTTGTTTTAGTTGTGTTTATGTGTGTTTTGAATTATTGAGTGATTATCAATAAAAGTGAGACTTTTAGGGTTTTACAAAATGTAGATTTTGATTAAGTGTTGCTTCCGCCACTACAATCCACATTATTTGGTATCAGGGCGTGTTGATTTTTTTGGAGATTGGTGCAAAAACACTGTTCACGGTACTATTCACTGAAACACTCTTCATGGTGTTGTTCACCAAGTTACTGTTCACCGCGAATCCAATTTTATTCTTGTAAATCAAGATATGTCTACAACGTCAGAGACGAAGAATTCATGGAGAACTCATGGATTCATATTAACCCCTAGAGTACGGATTGCTCGATTAGAAGAGTGGAGAGAAGCCTTGATACAAAATAGGTTTGATCGATTAGAAGAAGCGACTAGTCGATTTAAGGAGGCTATGGTGGAGGTATGGTGGAGCTTTTGCAGCCCAAACCCCCCATTGTTGGTGGAGTTTCTATAGCCCAACGTAAAACACCGGCTGTTGTTGATGACAACAAAGAAAAAGAAGGAATTTATGAAGTCGTAATGTCATGTCTTGAGCGTGATAACAAACAAAATCAGCAGGTTCATCACCTTCCTTTGCAACAAAGACGTCCTGCTGACTAGATCTATGAAGGTCTTGTTCATCCAATTCAGCAAGCATAAAGTGGTGGTTATATTGATCATTTTCTAACCAATTTTGATAAGGTTTTTGCTCGCAGCCACAAAACACTTCAATGCATACTTCATGACTTCCAGTAGTATCCGTTGTGTTTCAAGAAAGGAGTACTAGCAGCATTGTGGTGTCATGTTATTCGTTTGAGCCGATATTTGGGCAAGATTCGATGTCGAATTCCTCAGAACCTCAGGAGGATGACGTATACAAGTTTGAAGTTTGAAGTTTGAAAAGCTTTTACATATTGGTGGGTTTTCATGTCAACAAGCTTGTGGATAAGCTTCTTCAACATGGGGAGAGTGATGTAGAACATTAGTTGTTGTTGTCAGTGTCATGTCCATGCGCCTTTAGTTGAGTCCAAACCCATCGTTTGAGTCCATTAGTTAGTTGTGACACATGTCGTGTTCCTATTGGTTTATGCTTTCTAGGCTTAGTATAAATAAGGGCTTATAGTTAGGGTTTCAGGGAGTTGTTTTAGTTGTGTTTATGTGTGTTTTGAATTATTGAGTGATTATCAATAAAAGTGAGGCTTTTATGGTTTTACAAAGTGTAGATTTTGATTAAGTGTTACTTCCGCCACTACAATCTATATTATTTGGTATCAGGGCGTGTTGATTTTTTTGGAGATTGGTGCAAAAACACTGTTCACGGTACTGTTCACCGAAACACTCTTCATGGTGTTGTTCACCAGGTTACTGTTCACCACGAATCCAATTTTATTCTTGTAGATCAAAATATGTCTACAACGTCAGAGACGAAGAATTCATAGAGAACTCATGGATTCATATTAACCCCTAGAGTACGGATTGCTCAATTAGAATAGTGGAGAGAAGCCTTGATACAAAATAGGTTTGATCGATTAGAAGAAGCGACTAGTCGATTTAGGGAGGCTATGGTGGAGGTATGGTGGAGCTTTTGCAGCTCAAACCCCCCATTGTTGGTGGAGTTTCTATAGCCCAACGTAAAACACCAGCTGTTGTTGATGACAACAAAGAAAAAGAAGGAATTTATGAAGTCGTAATGTCATGTCTTGAGCGTGATAACAAACGAAATCAGCAGGTTCATCACCTTTCTTTGCAACAAAGATGTCCTGCTAACCAGATCTATGAAGGTCTTGTTCATCCAATTCAGCAAGCATAAAGTGGTGGTTATATTGATCCTTTTCTAACCAATTTTGAGAAGGTTTTTGCTCGCAGCCACAAAACACTTCAATGCATACTTCGTGACTTCCAGTAGTATCCGTTGTGTTTCAAGAAAGGAGTACTAGCAGCATTGTGGTGTCATGTTATTCGTTTGAGCCAATATTTGGGTAAGATTCGATGTCGAATTCCTCAGAACCTCAAGAAGATGACGTATACAAGTTTGAAGTTTGAAGTTTGAAAAGCTTTTACATATTGGTGGGTTTTCATGTCAACAAGCTTGTGGATAAGCTTCTTCAACATGGGGAGAGTGATGTAGAACATTAGTTGTTGTTGTCAGTGTCATGTCCATGCGCCCTTAGTTGAGTCCAAACCCATGGTTTGAGTCCATTAGTTAGTTGTGACACATGTCGTGTTCCTATTGGTTTATGCTTTCTAGGCTTAGTATAAATAAGGGCTTATAGTTAGGGTTTCAGGGAGTTGTTTTAGTTGTGTTTATATGTGTTTTGAATTATTGAGTGATTATCAATAAAAGTGAGGCTTTTATGGTTTTACAAAGTGTAGATTTTGATTAAGTGTTGCTTCCGCCACTACATTCTACATTAGTAATACTCATTCCTAAAGATCCAGCTTCAATCTTTTTTCTACCATTCGCTATTCAAGTTGATATACTCTCATATGATAGGAATTCCATACACATCTTGGTCAGGACCTTACATTCTCATCCTTGCTACACTAATGTTAACTTGCCAATTACTTCAAAAGTTCGAACTTGTAGAGAACGCAGATTTTAATGTATGTCAAGAGGATAACATAGATGGGAGCAAGTGCCGACTGCTGACTAGTAAAGTCGGTAAAACCTTTGGATGATGATACCAGAGGTTTGGGGCTCGAACCCCGCCAGCATCAAAGAGTTACTAATCTCATTTAAAACAGGTTTGCCAATGAATATATACATAGCCCGACTCCTAAAAAGACCTTAAATAAAGACCAAATCTAAAAAAACTCACAACTTTACCTACAAAATAATTTATAACCTAATCTTTTGTGCATATGATCTACAAACCATAAAGAACGTCTCTACAAAAATTCAACTCGTTTGATATTCTCTAACTGAGATAAAAATTGTTGTCCACTTTTGAAAAAATATCTAACAGTCCAGAAATGTCTAGTTTTTGCAATCATCTTTTGCCAATATTAAAAATTGTCAAACGAGTTAAATTTGTGTAGAGATGTTCTTTATGGTTAGTATATCATATGCACAAAATATTAGGTTTTAAATCATTTTGTAGGTTAAGTTGTGGTTGTTTTAGATTTGGTCCTTATTTAAGGTCCTTTTAAGAGTCAGGTTGTATATATATATATATATATGGGGAGGGATCGAGGCACATTCATTATGCGCACATTATAGCCACATTTTCGACATACAAATGAATTAGGGCCTAGTTTTTTGTGGAGATGATCTCCCCACCATGAAGATCACTCTCACAAAAAATCATAATATTTGGATATGTCTAACCATGTAAAAATTATTGTTCATTTGTGTTTATTTTTGAACTTTTCATCTAACGGTCTAAAAGTTTTGTAAGCATGTTCTAACGTTAGATTTCTTTGAATGAGCTAAATTTTTGTGAGCATGTTCGCCATGGTGGGGAGATGATATCTACAAAAAATCAGCCCTTAATTCAACTTTTAAGTCCATGATTTTGCTTGAATTAATTTACAATGTGGGTATAATGTGCGCATAAGAATGTGCCTCTATCCCTCCCCTATATATATGGGGAGGGATATCCTTCTCTACAAAATAACTATTTAAGTTAACTTAAAATAAGTAGTAAGTAAAACTTCACCTAGAAAATGAATTCAAACCTAATATTTTGTGGATATGATATACTCAACATTAAGATCATCTCCACAAAATTTCAACTCATTTGGAAACCTCTAAACCTAATAGTTTTGCTCTAGTCAAGACTTCCCGGATAAAAAAACTTCCAAACCTAAACAAATTCAAGTGACTTTTTTTCTCTCCTTTCTCTCCACTTTTTTCTCCGACCCCACCCTTTCTCTCTCTTTATTTGACCTTAAACAATTACTGACGCTCTCTCTCCTCTCTCTCCATTCTGACCCCACGCACTCTCTCTACTCTCTTTCTCCATTTCTCTTTCAATCTTAGCAACCCACTCTCTCTCCACTTTATTTCACGTGTCCTCAAACCATTCTTTATTCTCTCTCCTCTCTCTCCACTTTATTGATTTTGTTTGACCCCACACTCTTTCTCACTCTCCAGTTTTGTTTCTCACGCCCCTCTCATCTCTCTCTTTTAATTATTTTCTCCACACTTCCCAACTTCCGACCCCACCCGAACACTCTCACCTCAATATCACCACCACACCTTTTTTCATTTTTTAAGAGTGTTCCAACGTGGAACAAAATAGTCAACGCTATACTACACTTGCTTTTCAGCATCTGGTACGCTCAATTTTTTCCCTGTTTTTTTTTCTCAAATTTTTATTATTAAATGCTAATTAATTATATTCCGTTTTCAACATATTGGAATGGTATGTTCAATTTATATACATTTAATTTCTCAAGAATTATTATTAAATGCCAATTAATTATAATTTTGCTCATATTTTGAAATTGTTATGTGTAGCATCTATTGAATGGATATGGAGTTTGAACATTTGGACTCAGATGAAGAAGAACAGTCTAATATGGTTTATATGCCTGAAGTAAAAGAAGATTACAAACCGAAAATAGGACAAGAATTTCAGTCTTTGGATGAAACTTATAAATTTTACAACAATTATGCAAAAGTGGCTGGGTTTAGTATACAAAGTAATTCCACTAAAAATGATAAAGAAGGTAATGAAATAACTAGGAAGGAGTACTGTTGTTTCAAAAGGGGGAAACCTAAATAGAAAAATAAGAGAGAATAAAAAGCGTCGGGGGATTGTTTGTGAGGGTTGCAAGGCAAAATTGTCAGTTTTGAAGAATAAATTGAAGTCGGGTTACAACGTCAGCCAATTTATCGATGTCCACAACCATTCACTTTCGACCCCTCATAAAGTACACCTGTTAAGATCCCACCGTGGTGTATCTGATACAAAAAATCATTGTCTCAACTTTTATCATCTGCTATAAACCAGCAAATTAATATTCTTTCAATGGAAGCGGGTGGAATAGAAAATATTGGTTGTACAGAAAAAGACCTTAGAAATTTTGTTAGAGATTCAAAGAGCTTGGTAGATGAGCATGATGCAGAGATATTGATGGAATACTTTTTGTTAGAGAGCAAGAAAAAAATTCTTCATTTTATTTTAGAACTAAAACAGACAACGAAAACAGGTTGACTCATTGTTTCTGGGCTGATGCAAAGGCAATAAGGGCGTACAAGCATTATGGTGATGTGGTAGTGTTTGACACAGCCTACAATACCAATAAATATGGTATGATACACCATTTGCAGGGGTAAATAAACATCGTCATACTGTAATATTTGGTTGTGCATTCTCTCGGTGATGAGGGGCGATACGATTCATTAAATGCGGATATTGAAAAATGGATAGAAGTAATGCCAATTGGCCCTCCCAAAATGATTATCACTGATCAAGACCCGACTATGTCAAAAGCAATTGCTCAAGCTCTTCCAAAAACATTTCATAGATACTGCATTTGGCATATTCTGAATAAGTTTTCTGAAAAATTAGATGCAATTGCTTATAGAGATCACTATACTGTGTTTCAAAAATGCATTTGGAATACAGAGTCTAAAGAAGAGTTTGAGGCAGTATGGGAAGATACAATAGGGAAAAGCGTACTAAACGATAACATGTGGTTAGCTGCAATGTATAGTACGCGTTATAAATGGGTTCCATCATTTGTGAAACACATTTTCTCTACTGGCATGTCAAGTAGTCAAAGGGCGGAAAGTGCACACGCATTTTTCAAGAGGTATGTCTCTAGAGAAAATTCTTTAAATGAATTTGTTACGCGATTTAAAAAGGCACTCGAATACCAACGTCATAAAGAATTGCAAGCTGATCATGTTGATAGTAATGAATGTCTCGTGATGAAAACCCCAATTTCTATGGAGAAGCAGATGGCAAATATTTATACATTGTCTATTTTTCATAGATTTCATAACAAGTTGTGGGAGAGTTTGGAGTACTTGATTGAAAGTTCAATAGATAATGAAAAACAGGTTGTCTACATGGTGAAAAAGCCAAGTGCAAGAGATTCTAGACTGCGGAAAGTTGTGTATGATATGACTCTAAATTTTGCTATCTATAGATAGCTGCAAGAAATTTGAATTTGAAGGAATTCCTTGTAGACACATTTTGGCTTTACTTGAAAGTTGGTCAAATTGTTTACTTGCCAGATGCTTATATACTGAGTAGATGGAGAAAAGACACAAGATTGGAAGAAATAATAACAGATGGTGGGAAAGAGGTGAAAGAAAGTAGTAACAACTTTATGTTGTTGAGGCACACAAAATTATCTCATCTTACTTCAAGGGTACTTGATGATGTTGTAGCTTGTGAAGAGGCAAGTGAAGTATATAAACAACATTTCAATGAAAAGATTAAGGAAGTGCTGGCTAGTAAAAGAGTTGGAATTTCTCCAACAGAAAAAACGCCTTGACATATGACTTTGAATGAGCCTAATCATGTTAGAGCAAAGGGAAGTGGAAAACATAGATTGCAAAGGGAAAAAGAGAAAGGACAGGCTCAAGCAAGTCAAGCAAGGCGTTGTAATAGATGTGGACTTACTGGGCAATCACATGACAAACGAAACTGTCCGAAGTTGATTGATAATAATCGATTTATTACTATGTTTATTTAATACGTACTCTTTTATTTTTATTCATACTGAGCTTAATGTTTGATGTTATAGGTTCAACTAGCACCCAAAGTCCAACAGATGGCGGTTGTACGTCGTCAGTCTCTACACAAGTTGAATGATTATCTTGAATGGACCATGATTGTGAGCGAAGCATCAAGTGTGAAAACAGTGAACCGGCGGAGAGTTAATGATGTCCATTGGTGGAGTTAGTAGCTTTTTTTCCTTTCCGGTTATTAAACGAAGTTTGTAGCTAGAACTAGTATTACTTTTGGTATATGAATTGAGGAGCAACTTTACTATTTTTTTTAATTTGATGAATTTTTTAAACTTCTAGTTTTAGTGAGCTTCAGCTAGTTCTCGGTACACTTGCTAAGGCTATCTAAAGAATTGATTCCAATCAATTGGAATAATGACAAATAGTGATGCATGAGCATGAAATAAATAATTAATTAGTAGTTTATATTTTATTTGGTTTCCTAATTGAATTAGGAATAGGAATTAGATGGTTTCCTATTTGGTTTCCAATTAGATTTAGTAGTTGTTTTCATATATAAAGCCATCTAGGCCTTCATTGTTAAGGGGGTTGTTTATACATATTATTTCTTTCTTCATATTTGAAGGTTTAAACTCTAGATTTAGGTGTTTTGTCCATTAATCATAATTGATGTTCATCCATTGTTGAAGTTTCCGCCAACAAGATACATCAAATTGGTATCAAGAGCCAATCGATTTTTGAGAATTTTTTTTTCAAGAAACACTGTTCATAATTACTATTCACCAGAGCACTGTTCACCGCGGGTTACTGTGTCACCAAACACTAACTGCGAAAACAAAAAAAAAAAAATCTTCAATTTTCTTAGTTAATTGTCATGGAGTATAGTAGAAGAGAGTCACCGCCGCCGCCCGATCATCGAAGTTTCCATGGGTCGAAGTACCATGTCGATCACAATTATGAGAGAACTTACGATATAGATTGCAGCCGCCGCGAGAGTTTTACTCCTTCAAGAAGGTATGAACCTCCTTCCCCTCCTCCATCACTAGTTGTTAGTTTGAGGCAAAAATTCAAGTCAGAGAAGAGATGCAAATTTTCCTCCCACGAATCGATGTATGATTCCGATTCCGACCATGCAAAGAAGGATGGTGTTTCCCCTCTTAAAAATTGTCACTACCACCACAAAAAAAATTAACCTTTGTTGGTTAGGCAAGCTCCCCAACCTTCTCCTCCTTATCAACTCGGTAAATCATCTAAAGAAAGAAAAAATAGTCGTTCTGATCCTGCTTGGGAAGTTTCTCTACCACATGACTATGAAAGACTGCGACAACGTCAACATCTTTTGTTCCGAAAAACCTCTCGCACAACCTGCCCACTGCCTCTTTTTCAAAATCTATGGGACCAACACACCACACCAGATGAATTTGACGAGTGTCACCACCACCAAGAAAACAAAAGGTTCTTCACTCTGTTAGACCACTTGTACAAAGTTTCAAGTGTGATTGTCATCAGCAAGTTCGTGCTGCCACTGATCAACAAGTTCGTACTGCTCACAGCAATGTTGTAACTCAGCACCCACCACCATCTGCTCCATTTTGTGAGAAACAAGATTTTGAGAATAAAGAGAAAACCAAGCATCAAAACTATCAGCCATCGGTGCGGCACTTCAATTCGAATGATCTATGTGCGTTCATCCACTTCGTCCCACTCTACCCACTTCTTCTTTCTCAATTCCAGTTGATATCTATAAATCTATTGACAAACAAAAAGAAAGTGGATATAAAGACTATAAATCTATTGAGTGTGAATCGGAAAAGTAAAGTGGTAATCGTTAAATTGGAATTTCTCCGACATAGACTTACAAGGTAGGAGTCTATTAATATATTAGAGGCTCATATATGTCAACCTATCTATCTTGAGAGTGTGAAATCGGATGTAAAGTGGACATCTTCAATGTGTAGGAGTTGAACGAGACCAAACCATGCTTTGCCAATTTCTTAGAAAAGATCATATATGTCAACATGTACCAAAGGCTTTGGTTAGAAAAGATGAACGTCTGATGAAAATTGGGGTTGTAGATGATGAATTTGTTAAGACTTAAGACTTATACTGTAAAGAAAGTTCAAACTGATGCTTTGGTAGCTCCTCATCATCTAGTGCCAAGGATACAGTCTAGATTCTCTACAAGTAATGATGTTGAATTTATTTTTCCATTGGACTGGATGATACAAAATAAGCAGATTGGAGTAGCCAAACCAATAGAATTGAAGCAGGTTGTTTGGAACAGTATGAGATGTCAAAACTTTCGTTCTTTGGGAACTTGTCTGCCTGAAAGTCACAGCCCAGTGTTTTCGATAGATGCTTTATTTCCGTATATCAAAAGCCTGTTTTGCAATGAGTTTATAATGAAATCTCCACTAAAAGCTTTTAGTTTCATGGTTTGGGACACAGGGGGAGTTCTTATCAGTGTTGAATATATCCAAATTGCTAACGTATGTCATCCTATGTTGACCCCCGAACAATGTAAAAATGTATTGATTCCTTGTGATCTTGTTTTTGGTGATATGAAGTTATTCCAAGATTCTTACATGGACCCATTCCTTTCTAATCTAGTGGTGCCTTCTTCTCTATGGAAGTATAAAGGAAATCAGTGCATATTTCACGGATGGCAGTCTCAATTTTCTTTCCAATGGAATATTTTGGATGACATGAATGTGAAATCGTAGTGTATGATTACTTTTGTAAGTTGATACAAAGCCAAAATTCGAGGCCGAATTTTCTACAACCCGGGGAGGGTGCCGTATTCGATTATGAAGAACTTTTGCGGGTTTGAAGATTTTCAAAACAACAAACTCGAGGACGAGTTTCTTTCAAGCGGGGGAGTATGATGCATGAGCATGGAATAAATAATTAATTAGTAGTTTATATTTTATTTGGTTTCCTAATTGAATTAGGAATAGGAATTAGATGGTTTCCTATTTGGTTTCCAATTAGATTTAGTAGTTGTTTTCTTATATAAAGCCATCTAGGCCTTCATTGTTAGGAGGGTTGTTTATAAATATTATTTATTTCTTCATATTTAAAGGTTTAAACCCTAGATTTAGGTGTTTTATCCATTAATCATAATTGATGTTCATCCATTATTGAAGCTTCTGCCAACAAGATACATCAAATAGGCTATTTTATTTTTCAAAAATAGTATTGTAGTTCACTAGTTCTTGTGTCCACTAACGTACTGATGTGGGCATGTGGATGTGGTAGTGGTGGACCACGGTTTAGCTATATAAAATAAGCTATATATAGTGCTTTCTCACCTAAGCTAAGCTAGGGGAGGTGCTGCTCTGACTTCTTTGTCATTCTGTCATAAATCACAATAATATATGCACTCCATGATTTTTCTTTTGGATTCTCTAGCTCAGCCTTGGAAATCAAGTGCGTTAGTAACTCGGTGTTACTTTGCAACTAAAACTCTTTACTGTCAAAATATGATCATTTGGCAAAAAACAACTAAACTTTTTTAGACAACACTATCAACTCTTGGCATTATCAATCCGGGTCTCTTCTTTAAATGATTAAATCCACTCCCACTTTTCTTCTCTTATCTGCTTCAAATAATTCCTAAACAACTCTGCTTCTTCCTGCGACTATGGAATAGCAAAAAGGCTAGCAAAAGGAAATCTTGCCTCCCCAGGGACAAGCACATTCTCAAGGCCCAAATTAATAATAGCCTTGGTCACTCCAGCTAACGTTTTGCAACCTTCAAGTCTCTTCAAAGCCACATTGATGCATGTAAAACGTCAAATAAATGAGGAGCTTGTAGGCAAAGCTCTTGACATCAAAATTTCTAAAGAATGCATTGGCTCGGAAGAATGTAATGGATTCATCCACAATATCCGTGTTATCTTGATCAATGAGGGGAACAAGACCTTTAATATGAGTTCTCAAGGGAAACAAAGGGCACCCGCAAGCTTTAGTGTAGTCATCCTCATTAGTGAAACTTGAATGATACACTATAAAGAATTGAATCGAATCTGCCCTGGTGTTGTATTCAGTAGTCGTCACGATCGACAAGGTCCAGATTCAAGGATGGGGCAAAAGAGCGCTTTCCATCAAAGTTTTATGTATCTCAACATTGTCTGCAACAGCTAGCAACAATTACTAACTTTCTACTAACTAAACTTCAAAAACAATTAGATTCCCACCCAAGAATCACACCACCACTCGTACTTATAAAGTTATAAAACAACTTCTTCCATTCTTTCTATGATCTGTGTTTTCTCTATACCCAATCCAACATCCTTAGATCAACTTTGAAATATGTTGACTAAATGACAAGAAGAAGAAACGGTGAATGGCAGACGAGAAAGAGCAAGACGTAATGGTGATAGATGACGATGACGATGAAGAAGACGAGAAGTGGCCTGGTTTAAGTACTACTCTTTTGTACACCAAATATTTCTAGTTGGAGATAGGGACTTCTCATTTTCTCTAAGTTTAGGTAATTGCTTTGGTTCTGCTCCCAACATTGCCTTTCATTGTATAATCCATAGTTTCGTTGCATCTTATTACAATACTGAACTTCCCAACCAGATACTGTATAAAAAAATATAGTAATGGAAAATCCAATTTGGAAAGTCTAAAGAACCTCGGAGCGACAATTATACATGGGGTTGATGCAACCAAAATGAAACTTCATACTGATTTGGGGATGCGCCAATTTGATCGTATCATCTTCAACTTTCCTCATGCCGGTTTCCATGGAAAGGAAGATCGTGGACCTCTGATTTTGTAAGTATTCACTTATAGGCTCTCTACTTCTATCTCCATGTAGTCACCGTCTTTGTATGTTTTGCATTTTCCTGGTCTCTGTTTGATACAGCGCAGAAGAATAATAAAGTTGTGCATAATCGATGTTGCATAAAAAACCACATAGTCTCTATTACTCTGATTGAAAAAGCTTGATAGGATTTCAAAAATAAAATCCAGGGGAATTGAGAGAGAGTGGTTGCTAAGATTGAAAGAGAAATAGAGAAAGAGTGATTCTAGAGAGAAGAAAGGTGAGAGAGGAGAGAGAGTGCGTGGGGTCAGAACGGAGAGAGAGAGGAGAGAGAGTGCGTGGGGTCAGAACGGAGAGAGAGAAAAGGTGGGGTGGGAGAACAAAGTGGAGAGAAAGGAGAGAAAAAAAAGTCGCGTGAATTTGTTTGGGTACTGAAGTTTTTTTATCCGGGAAGTCTTTACTAGAGCAAAACTATATAGAATACTCTCGACACTCCCCTCCAGAGGAAACACATTTGAATCAGCACAGGTGACTTCTTTATATGTTTGCAATTGAACCTGGAATATTCGAACCCCTGACCTCTTATAACCAAAGCTCTAATACCTTATAAAATTGCAAACCCTCTAAAAACTTAAGCTTTGAAGAGATACAATTTTTTACATATATCAAGAGGAGATATCAAGTGACAACAAAGTTCTCTCACTATGTCAATCCAGCTCTAGGTGCTAAGTATGCAAAAAAACAAGAAACTTATTCAAGATAAAGGTACATGTGACTATGTCAGAGAGTCTCAACATGCAGAGCACCAAAAAAGCTGACATATCTTACATTGGTAGCTATCCCTCATATGCGAGATTGGTTACTACCCAATGTTGAGAAGTGACAAGGTATACTTTGTTGGGGTATGTCAGTTTAGTCCTACATCCGATAGGAAGTTTTCTTTGTAATTATCCACCCCATTAAACGTGACCAACTTGTCACCACTTAGCAACCCAAGGTTCAAAGCCCATCACAGGTGTACAAAATGATACGAGAGCCATGGGAGACTCGTTTATTAGCCTAAATCCTGGATATAAAAGTGATCTATGACATACCAAGGCCAAGGCACAAGCATAATGGGCTTTAGGTGGGACATATTAATGTGTAATATGAAATGGGTCGTCACACCAACGCAGTAATAACACTCGTTTAATTGCCAGCAATCAGTAAAATAATCATGAAAACATATTTATAATTTATTAGATCAATATCTAACTATTTAAATGTCAGTAATAAGTACAATAATCATGATAACATGTTTATAATAAAGATAATCACTATACAGCTCATATAAGCCAAAAAAAAAACAGAAAAGGAATGTCTCGAATAGTTTCAAGTACTTACCCTGAGATTTTTTAGATCTATATCAAACAAATCCTTGAGGCCAGGTCTCTGTACTTTTATCACAACTTCCTGGCCCTTCAACCTTGCACGGTGCACCTGGCCTGTCCAGAAAAACTAAATGTTTAGAGTTTGCAATCAGTTTTCCAGAAGCAGCAAAAATCATCAGTGGTCAGTAGGAACTAGGAACTAAGGACAAAGCATCTCCACAAGCTTAGTATGATGACTCTAGATGGAGATTGAGGCACTGTTATTACCTGGGCTATTACTTGGGTTAGGAACCGACTAAAGTCCATGGAAACTTTAAAACGTAATCAACGTAAGATGCAAATGAGAGACTGGACAAACTATATTCTTCTCAATTTATACCTAGAGAACCTTATGTTAAAACTATTGTTTTACTTTCTGAATATTACCAAGACTTGCAGCAGCTATAGGCTCATAGTCAAACCGCTCAAAGATATCACTTAAGGGGGCTCCAAGCTCTTCTTCAACTATAGACACAGCAGTTTCTGATGGAAATGGAGGAACTTGGTCCTGCAAGTAAAGTGGTTAGATTATTATGTCACATAATGAGTATTATTAAATAAAATGATTTGTAATATTAATCAATAAGGTACAAAGTGTATGTGAACATGCACAAAGAAAACCATAATTTCTTCAGAGACAAAATTACAAGACAAATGTACATATATGAAACCATGTGTGTCTTGAGAGTCCCACACATGCCTTTACGCAACAAGAGCCCACTGAAAACGTAAATGGTGTATTCCACAAAAAGTTTCAGTCTCACTTGCAACACTTCCAATCCAATCCTATACCGCCCTACACTATGCTCAATGTGTATAATATTTTCAGGAGGATGTGTCAATCATGTGGAAAATTAGAATTCAATTTTTCAATAAAAAAATTTCTTCTTCTTGGGACTCATTCGTTGCCTTGATGATGCCCTCCAAGAGAATATCATGTTATCTGTTAAGAAACGGATACGAAAGCCCTCGGGATCTAGACTCAAACTCAATACAAGTACCATATTCCATGTATCTCTTCCAACCATGTCAAACTCCTTATTCTATCAGAAGGACAAGGACTAGAACTGGGTGAATCTCTCAATTAAAACCAATCCTGAACAACTCAAGTTTGAGCAGCTTAAATGGTTATTGAATCAATTGATAAATTTCAGATTAGTGGTGTTCCTAAACCATAAGCCAAATGTTATTTCACCATCTAATATGCATATCAAATGATGTGGTACCAAAGTATATTAACTTGTAATATCTATACAATCAGCTACAAACAAGTAGCAACAAATCCTGCATTATAAAAATTCATGCAAGAAAATAGCAGCTACAAGTTGTAAGTTGTACCAATTTTGTTTTGGTAGAAGAAAGAGAATATAGAAGATGTGAAGCACTGTGCCATCGTATGATAAAAGCAATATAGAACGAGTCTTTTAGCAAAACATTTACCTGTAGCTCAGACAACTGATCAACGTATTCTTGTGCAAGGATGTCCACCCTTGTTGAAAATTGCTGACCAATTTTGATGAATGTAGGCCCTAACCTCAATATACTTTCCTTTAACCACTTTGCTAGTTCTTTGCGTTTGAGTATCTTTTTTTCTTCAGTCATTCCTCCTGCATAACACGGCCCATTAACCACAACATATATAAGAAAATATCTAGAGCCTAGTTGTAAGTTTACGGCGTGCATCCACTATAAATAAAACCATCTCAGTCATCAAGTCTCAACTATAAACCAAGCATTCCCTTTATTTGATGTCTCATAATGTTTAGAAGAAATACAACTTGCCTCGATAAGCGAACTTCTGGTTGTTATACCAAACTCTAAAGAGAAAGGTGAAAACAGAACCCCAAATTTCCAAAGTCCTTTGTATAGTTGAATAGGTTTTGAATCTGTTCCAACGCCCACCTGGTACAACAGAGACCTGTGAAATGCCATACATATGGTTATCCAACCCCAGTATGTGTTATAAACTTATCGAGTTTCTAAAGAAAGAAATCATAAATCATGAAATTATTGTAGTCATGCTATTGGTTCAATCAATCAGCCTATCTTTCAACGTTTTAACAACATCAACTACAAGCAACCAATTATGTTCTATTGAGTTAAAGCCTAGTTTTACAAACTAATTATAGGCAACCAACCAATACAACAGTATAAAATAATGTCAATGTAATATGAAATTGGCTTTGCCTCAAATTAGTTACTGTATCTATATTCAAGTGACAAAAAGTAAATAGTAAAATATGAAACTATATATGAATGAACTAGTACCTCAACTTTGCCTTTCTCATTGCGCTTAAACCAAGCATCTTCTTGCCCAATCTCTTCAACCGTCTTATTCTTCTTCTTCCTCTGCCCATCATCTGAATTCAACTCCACATCCACCACGGCAGAACCATTAACATACTTAACTAAACTTCCATTACTACTAACTCCATTATTCCCATTACTTAAAACTGAACCATTATAACTATATCCGTTATTACTTTCAAATTTCAACTCTCCTTCCTCTTCTTTCACTTGTACTGCTTTCACTCTAAGCCGACTTCTCGGATACCGAAAACTTTGACACAAGGAAATTTTAATCTTATTATTATTATTATTATTACGATCAAGTTTTGAATGAAATTCTTGTAATGAAGATATTGAAGTTGATAAACAAGTTGCCATTTAATAAGTAAAGCCTATTTTGGTAAATTTGTTTCAAATAGAGAAAGGAGTGAAGAGAAGGAATGAGGAAGAAGAAAGAAACAAGAAAAGGGAGGGAATGGTGTGCTGTGCTGTGGTTAACATGTGTACACGTGGCTGGTTATAACTGGTGCGTTTTAGATTTTGAGCATCTTTATATATTTGGAAAGAACATTATGGCCTTTCGTTTGGACTTTCGACTTTCGACTTTTGGCTTCACTCCATTTTTTTTTTTTGTCTTTTTTTGTTACACGTGGAAAAGTGCATGTGTACACGGATTAAACATTTGAATTGCATTTATTGGCCAAGCCGAGGGCTGCGGGTTTTGACCCGATCCAAACTATTTTAACGGATTTAGACCTTAAGAATGAGTCAGAATAAGAGAATTGTTGGATATGGATTATCTATTTTTAATTCGGGTTCAAATGTGGTTCTATTTTAAACAGTTCGGATCCTCTTAGATCCGAATTCAAAATGTAAAGTTTTGTTTTATATATCCTACCTACATTAATATCCATTCTCCCAAGATATTCATAGTGAGCCACGTCAGTAAAGTTTTTAAAATAGTCCCCACTTAAAAAATAATTACTATGTTGATTACCAAGCTAGCCTTATTATTGGTGTGTTTAGCAAATTATAAAAAAACGTTTTGGTCTTTTTTCATGTGTAGGAAAACAAAAACCAAATACACTCATATTTGAGTTATACGACGGGTAATTGAGTAATTAACCACCGAAAACATAAACAAAACCTCATCCTACTCCAAACTCTCTCAAAAAATCAACATATCTCTAATCTCTCTCTCTATACAATCTCTCTAAAAAAGAAGATCTGAAAAATGGCTTTGAACATCAGACTGTCAGGGGGCAAAGGCGTTGGTGCTATTACATTCGACCCATTAGACATGACCAGACAAATATTACCCACACCATATATGAATACACTGATCCCCAACAGGAGTTTGGCACATGGTACATGTATGAACTGTCAGAGGATGTTATGGTAAGATGTGATTTAAGTCTTTTAGCTTCTAGCTATATAATTCCTTATTCGATACTTAGGTGTTTTCTTTTATGCAAGGCTCTTACTTACTTTGTCGCCTATTTCAAAACAAAAGTCGTCAGCCATCTCATATCGATCCCAGCAATCTTCGTTTTCTTGACAAAATGAGTGTAGAAAGGTAAGTCTATAGTAAAGATTACGATGTTGTGTAGTTTTTAGAAATTACGATGTTGTGTAGTTTTTAGAATTTTTTCATTTGTAGCTATAGAAGTCGTCTCACTTAGAAACATCTGTTAGCTGGTTCCACTCCGTTGATGTTTGTTTTTATAGCATCTATATCAAATGTAATTGCATATTTCTTGGATGTTCTATCTGAATTATTACATATGTGGACTCTTATGGATAATATTTGTGGACATGAAGGGTGGGAAGTGATGAAAGGTGGAAAAGCCACACAAGAAATATCTTGGGCGTTTTTCATGGTGTATAGAGACTTAGCTAGAGACTATTAGGTGACAAACAATTGAAGCTCAAAATGTCATAAACCAATAAGAAAAAGATATAGATCTCAAGAGATAAGGACCCCACCCTCACGGCCTCACTACTTCTATTAATCCAAATGTACCAACAAGTTTTTGTTTAGGTCTACAACTTTGTAAATTCATTTGATTGTTTGAAGAGGTGTTTGTCTGCTTTAAAATAGTTTTTAAAGCGCATAAAATTGGATTGATATGAATTGCATTAGTCGATCTATATTCCTTAGAATATTGAAATTCTGGACCATTAGACTATTTGTGTTTCTAGCAAAGAAATTGTATCTTCGGGGGTTGGGTTTATTTTCGAGGGTTTTAGCAGAATGTGGTATATGTCTTAAGTCTTAACAATGCTACTTTTGCTACTGTTCTTATGGTGTATAGTGGTGAGAATTTGAGTTTTCAATATGTTAATCAAATTCACGCTAAGATAATGCATTATGGTTTTGAAATTGATCCAATAGTATGTAACCCTTTGATTGATTTGTATTCAAATAGTGGAGGCATAAGTTTTCACGTTAGGGGTACTCTTTATTTTTGAGATTTATGGTCTTGATTTTGTTGGTTTCTAAGCTTCAATGAAGTTTAGATACTGTTTCAGTGTTGGGTATGTTTCAATGCTTTCTGTTTCAGTGAAGTTTAGATACTTTACTTTAGTTGTTTAGACTTTTTTCCTTTGGGGTCTAAAAAGTTGTATTTTGGTTCAAGTATGGATGGTTTTGGGGTAAATTTGAAGCAAAGCTAAAAAAAAATAAAAATGAATGATTAGGAGATAGCCCTTTTGTTGAAAAGTGGAAGAAAATAATAAAACTAGTTTGTGTCATGCACTGAGAATTTTGTGTTATGTTGGTGCTAATGTGCATATAAAACATCTTTGAGGATTGAGAACGTTTTCGATTGTTGGATTTTGGGATGGATCGAAAGAGTTGGCTGTGGAAGAAATCATCGGAGAAAAGTCCTGGTGGAACTGAAAGTTCTGGATCAATGTTGTCTCATCCCGAACGCTACTCTGATGATCAGGTAGGTGATCTCTTTCTATTGAACTCATCCTTTGTTTTTTCCATTAGCATTTAGTAATCAAATTTTAAAAAGTTCCCTTCTCATCTTGATTCAAAATGTTGTTGTATAACACTTGAATAATTGAGTCATCCATATTTAGGCTATAGTCCATTGTTTGATTAAATTATGGGAGTTCTCTCTCAAAGTTGTTGTCATGCAACACCATTTCTTGGGTAGTTGTGATCTATGGTTTGTCTCAAAACGGACATGAAAAAGAAGCTTTTAATCTCTTTTTTATTAAATGCAAAATCAGGTACTATCCCTACCCCTTATGTCTTTTCCAGTGCACTGAGTGCTTCTACAAAAATTGGAATGCACAAGCATGGGGAGCAGCTGCATGGACAAATCTTGAAGTGGGTGTTAGGCCTTTTCGCAATTGGAGAGCTTATTTTAGTGAAATGATGATGATTCCGATTATCCAGTGGATTCTACTGATGCTAGGTTTGTTGTTATGGGGATTATTAACTTCATCCCCTATTTTAACTGGTTGGTAATATTATTATGCAGTCTATTTTTGTTTTTAATGAATTTTAATTTTATTTGTGCTTAATTATATACTTATTTAGATTATAGAGTTGGATACTTGCTTGGTTGCATACTGGTAGCAAGCGTTATGTTGTGTATTCTATTGTTTATTTGACTCCTTACCTAAGGTTAGTTATTTTGTCATTTATCAATGTATGGTTATTAAGTTTGTTTGTTATTATGTCCCTGTGCACGTTAAGTGATGGTTAGGTGTTTTAAAGCCCTACAATTTGAAGTGTTGCGCCTATGTGTGCGAATTAGTGTCTTCAAGTATCGGTGAAATAGTTTGTGGCATTATTTAGAGTGTGTCACTTGGATCAGTAGTTTGCTTAAAAGAATTAGTTGGTCTAAAGGCTATGAACCTGATAATGGGGTTTTGTTTATGGGCCTGATTCCTTGGATAGTAGTAAGGATTAAAAGGATTAAGGCTTAAACATGTACGTATGTAGCTTAATAATAGGTATGGAGGATAACATTTTCATAGGAGAGTATATACATATGTAGAGTATGCATGTATACAATTTAAGTATGCAGTTGTTGCAATCGTTCATGTCTTTGATGAGATGCTATAAATCATCTCCTCATGGGTAGTAGCATCACTTAATGTTTACGTAGCACTGTATTTGATGTAAATCATAACACTTAGTTGTTCTTTTTGAATAAGAGCAATGATTAATATATTTGCTTTCTAGCATAGCCTTTAACATAAATCTAATATGTAGCCGATGTTAGTTGGTATTGTTTGTTGCGACTCCCTTCTTACAATTTAATTTGAAATATATTGTTCACATATTTATAATAGGTGAATGTGTTACATATTCTTTTATATGGTCCAAGATTTGTAATATACATCCATGATTCCTGTTCTTTGTGTACATGTAGATCACATTTTGTTTTGTTTTCCCCTCTTTTTGTGTGTTATACTAAATTGTAGTGATTTATGTAACATGTTTTGCTTTTGCAAATGCTACACTTGGTCTTGGAAGATATCCATCTTTTAAAATAGAGGTAATGATGCCTTGACTTGGCGGGGTTTTTTATCATTTATATTTTTTCATTTGTAGGAATTTTGCAAAGCTTTTTTTTTGACACAATTACATCTTTAGTCTTACTGTTGCAACTTTTCTATGAAACAGGTTGTGACAATTACAAGTGTTGCATTAGATAAATTTAAGAATGATGCTAAGAAGATGATTGTTGCACTGGTAGAAGTCCATGAAAAGTGTATTGATCGCTCAATTGTGCTTATCTTGAATGTTGAAAGGCGAAGTGTTGGTTTTAAGGAATTAAATGTTGAGATGATAAAGTCAAGTAGACGTCCATGAAAATTGTATTGATCGCTCAGGTGTGCCTATATTATATCTTGAACGTTGAAAGGTTAAGTGTTAAGGAGTTAAATGTTGATATGTCATAGTATAAATTACACACCAAAGTCATAAACAAATGTCAAAATTTATCAAAACTTTGTAATGTTATGGGAGCAAGCATATTTTGATTGGATATTGCTTCATCTAAAATTCCGTCGGCTCTATAATAAGTCAAAAATCTCTTAAAAAAATCTCTTAAAACTAATTTAGAAATTTGTTACTTTCATTTTTTCCCCCTTCTAGCAATTGCTTACCCAATTTAGAATGTTATGTTATGTCCCCTAAATTTAGTGCTACCCACTTTGATTTTTTTTTTTTAGTGTGGCACAATACATGCATGGTGCCTACCATAAGGTATAACATGCATGGATTATTTCCCCATGAGCCAACAATGATTTTCCCATGAGCCAACATGAGGTTTAGGGTTTTTTAACAACCGAAAGGAAAACTGACCTAACCAAGGATGTACCGATCATGACAACTCCAAAGAATCTGAAGGCAAGCAATGAAGCAATATCAATATACCATGTCCAAGAACCAATACCATGTAGTCATGTACTAGGAATGAAGAAGACTAGGTGCACTTATCGTTAATGATGGTGTGTTACTATTTATTACCAACAATTACTAATTTAACAAGAAATGGGTAGCAAGCCCAGCTAACGGCAGGCTGATTTGCTAGTGTTCCAAATAAATATATTATGTAGTCTCTACACAGGCCGGCCTTAGGCCTATGTTGTCTAAGGCTTTGCATAGGCCCCAATATAAACAAAATAAAAAGGCCCCTGTCTCTACGGTATAAACCCTGGATAGTATTGAATCCACACATTGATTTTTTCAGATCCGATTATACCGTTTAAAGAAATGGTTCAAATATGGTATAACATTTTGGATCCATTCGGGTCATGGATTCGGAGCTGGTTTTGTGTTGAAAAAATAGATCTGGGCATGGATCCGACCGACCGACCCGAACCCACTCCATTTCCCAATCTACCGACATTCCATGCAAAGAAAGAAGAAATGCGGAAGGTCCAATTAATTTGAGTGAGTAAAGTTTTGGGGCACTGATGTTCTTCTCCAATCAAATTTGCCGCCATAAAAAAACCCTCTCATCACTAGCTAGACTATTTTCTTCATCCTCAAGTTACCCACCTTCTTCAAGACTCAAAAATGACTACAATTTCAAACCACCTCATTCCCTCTCCCCACAAAGCCCTAACCCTAATAACAACAAACTCAACTTCATAAAAGACCAAAACAACCCTACTCCTTCACTTAACAAGAAAAAAAGAACAAAGCCATTATACAAACCACCATCGTCACTTGACCGAAGTGGACTAAAACCAATACATTCTGACTTACCCTTTGATTTCCAGTACAGTTATACTGAAACTAGTACTAAAGTTAGACCTATTGGTTTACGTGAGCCCAAGTACTCGCCATTTGGGCCCAATAGAGTTGATAGAGTATGGACTGGTGTTTGTGCACCGGTTATTGATCCGAAAGTGAAGTCCGTGGAGGGGAATGTAGAGGAGGAGGAGACAAGGAAGTGGAGAGAGAGTGTGTTGGGTGAACCGCTTACGAATGCAGAGAGGAAGGCTTTGGTTGATAAGTGTCAGAGGAATAGGACTAAACGTCAAGTCAATTTGGGTACTGCTTATTTTTATTTATTTTTCGCAGTTTTTTTTTAAGTAATGAATCTTATAGTTATAGGTTTATGGTATATTTTTAAAGTTTGAGTGTTTGTGCATATTTAAATATTAAAATAAGGTGTAAAATGACAATTTTGAGGTTGGGAATTTTTATAATATTTTTTATGTGAAGGTGAGGAGAGGAGAGGAACATGGAAGCTTAATGGTTATGATGTAGCATGATAAATTATGAGTAGTGTAAATGGAGAGATATTGTATTATGTTCCCGAAGTAATCAGGTTGATACTGCAAGCTTAAAAAATAAAATGTAAGAAAGTTGAAACTGCAAATCTATCATTAGGTTAGATTTTAGAGTGGAATGACATTGTGTCAGATCACTAAATGAAGAAAATTGGGAGGGTCTGTGGCTTTGTGTGTGGGGGATGAGATTGGATGACTCTTCCCAACACATCCATAATTTAAATAATCATCTTGAAGCATTATATTACACTCTACAAGGCTATTGTTAAGTTATATTCTTTTACTAGATAGATTTTGGCATCTTGTTATATGGAACTTAAATTCTATTTGTTATTGACTTATTGTTGATGAATGTTTTCATAGGGAGAGATGGTCTCACACACAACATGCTGAATGATATTCATAATAACTGGAAGCACGCTGAGGCTGTCAGGATAAAGTGTTTAGGTGTTCCAACAGTCAACATGAAAAATATATGCACCCAGCTTGAGGTATTGTACACGTAAGATATTTTACTTAGTTGATATGCTGTGGGTGGGGGGGATGTTGTTTTCCCCCTTTCCTGTCATGAGTGTATTTTATAGTTTACCTTACGTAGAATACTGACAAGCCATGTCTTCATTACTATGACTTTTGCTCTCATAAATTTATGTTAAGTCTGTAAATTACATCACTGTACATGTATATTCCAGGACAAAACTGGTGGTAAGATCATCCATAGACAGGGTGGTTTGCTTATGTTGTACAGAGGTAGGCACTATAATCCCAGGAAAAGGCCTGTGATCCCACTAATGCTGTGGAGACCCCATGAGCCTATTTATCCAAGGTTGATCAAGACTACCATTGATGGTCTCACCATCGAGGAAACAAAGGAAATGAGGAAACGAGGGTTAGCAGTTCCTGTTTTAACAAAACTTGGTAATGTTTTTAACCAAGCAGTTTTTCTTTTTGCAACCATGTACCGATTTACTTGTTTTCTGACTGAATGATTGCTGGTTGCAGCAAAGAATGGTTATTATGGTAGTCTGGTACCCATGGTTCGAGATGCCTTTCTTTTTGAAGAGCTTGTTCGTATTGACTGTCAAGGTCTTGAGAGGAGTGACTACAAGAAAATTGGCTGCAAACTAAGAGTAAGAATTGTTTTTGGAAATATTAAGTCTCATTTGGTATATCAACTTTAGCATTTTATGTTACATGTTCACTTACCGTGCACCAATAAATAAAAATTAATTGATAGTTAATGACTTCCCGTACTTGGTGTGTTTGTGTGTAAACTCTTTTTCAGATTTCTTCTTTCGCTTGGCTGGTAACGATTTTCAACCTCCCCCTCCCGAAAAAGGCTTGTTGTTTTTCCAAATTTATTTGCCAAACATATTAAAAGAGTTGCAAGACAACTGAGAAGAGTGGAAGCACCTTAGAAGTATAAAGGATTGAAAATGATGGAATGTATTAGCTCCTATTTACTTAAACTTTTACTTACTGAACAACCATGTCAAACTGAAAGCTGAATAGGTATACAGTGCTCCATGTAAAGATTGTATAGGATAGATACCAAGAGACCTCAATTATTGGGAAAGCTATACCTTCTTAATTTCGTTCAGTGAGATTCCTAAGTAGAAGCAACAGAACAGAAATTCAATTTAAAAGAGATGGGTTGCTTCAGTTGAGAAACTATGGTTCAAAAACAAAATTGGAGTTCTCAAGCAGCCTAAAAGGTTTTAAGAAGCAAAATTAGAGTCTTTTGTTTTAATTTGGGTTTAGAACAAACCCGGGGTTAAAGGAGAGAATTCTGCTGTCTCTCTTGGCAGGTGTAGTGTTTCTTTGTGCATCAGTCTAGGGTTGTCTGGGTTCCCTGATCAGTGAAGAATTTATTAGCATCTTGGGTCATAGGAGTTCATGAACATTCTACCATTTACAATCATGTGAGACCTTTGGTAAGAGAGAGATAAGAGACACTTCCAGGGCAGAGCGCTCTCTTTGGAGGAGGTTATCATTGTGATTTGTGACAAAGATTTAGTTTGCCTTAGGTTGAATATTTGAGAAGAAAGGGGGCAATACACCCTTTGTGACCTTTATGTCTTAGATAAAACTCTTTGATGTCAAAGTGTGTCCAGTTTAACTTTAGTTTTGTCATTAGTGTCTTTTTTTGTAATTATTTTCTACACCTAGTGGATATGTCGTCCTAAAGTTTTTTTGGATTAATATAACATATTTCTACTTTGCCGATCAGAAAAAAAAAAAGGTTGAAGTTCTTAGCATTCCCAGCTTGGCCAATTAACATTTAGACGGTGAGGTGTCACATAACCTTGTGGTGTAAGCAGTCAGACATATACATCAGATTTTTGAGGCATAGGCTTGAGTGTTCAAACATTGTGTTCAATGTTCAAAAAGTGGAACCTTAGTAGATAAGAAGGTTTCAGTGAGGTGTCACATCCCAATGCCTTCATTTTGCCTTTTCAAACATTGTGTTCAATGTTCCATCTTATTTACTATTATGACATTGACCTGATCTGCTCTTTGTACTGCATCAATTTCTTACCTCCTGAAACGTTTCTATATACTATGTTCCACTTTTTAAACATTTGAGCATGTTAAAGATTATTTACTTCTCTGTCGATGTTCAAGATTATTTCCATCAATTTCTTTTAACTTCTTAAACATTTTATGTAGAATGTATTGATAGAAGTCTTTGATTGATGCAGGACCTGGTTCCTTGTGTCCTTGTGACATTTGATAAGGAGCAGATTGTTGTGTGGAGAGGAAAAAATTACGTCCCTCCAGAACCTGAACAATTGCATAATGATGATGGATCAGTTAACTTTTCCACTAATAGATCATTCTCTGGCGATGAAGCCGAGGAGAGCTCTAGTAATGGCATGGGCCAGTATATCTCCAGCTCTGATGATGAGATGCTTCCCCGGATAGCAAAGTTCTAGCACCCACTTGATAAGGAAAACCTTGGTCTGATGTTCATTGTCCATTTGCTGGGTGCTACAAATGGAAAGAAAAGCAATTCTTATGGAGGATTGGCCCCATACTGCAGATCATTTTTGACGAACATTGTGACCATGAATTGATTTCATCAGGATCAGTTAGATCTCCAGCTCTTCAGAAAACATAAGTAGAATTATGGGTCTGTCGGAAAGAAACGAGTCCAGGCATACATATCCATAGGGTAATATTATGATTTTTGAACAATGATGTACATATATCTTTTTTACCCTATATAATCTATTGCTGAGCTCGACTTTGTTTCAGAATGAGACTCATAGACTTATATTCCTATTTATAAAAACTAGCATGTGTCCTGTGCTACGCATCAGTTCGCCAAGTTGTAAATAACTAAAATGAAAATTGTTAAAAAAACTAAAGAGAAACAATTTTTTGTGAATATTTCACTAAGAAAAGAGAAACAATTTTCTTAAAATGGGGAAGATATACAATTTTTATACATAAATTTTAGCTTTTAAATTAAGAAGACTATCCTAAAATTATTGAAGGAGGTGGTTCAATTTTAATAGAGATCAGAGAGCCAATTATAATTAATAAATAGGAGAGATATAATTTAAATAAACGTAGGGAGGTGGTTCTAAAATCTTAAAATTGAGATATTAGAAATACACTGTTCGGTTGAGAAGTGTGGCTCCTACAAACCCGGCTATTGTAGAGATGGTCCAAAAATCACTAGAAAGTCAACAAGAGTTGTTGGGCTTATAAATATTGGGTTAGCCCACAAACGATTGGGCTTATAAACACTGTTGGTCCTCCAAATTTAGTCTGGTATTGTTTTTTTTGCATATAGAGCTGGCCCAATTAATATTATTGAGCTTATGGATAACTAGTGAATGCTCGTGCCAGTCGGCACTCTAGACACATTGCTTTTGAACAACACCCCAAGAGAGACCATCTCTATGGCAGCATTGGATCGATGATATAACCATTTCCAACAGTTTTATACATCATAACCATTTCATACGCATACTCAAGTGAGTTTAATTATTGCAATTCTATGCATTTCATTTCTCACAAACCAACTCATTACACATACCCTTATACATTCATTAATCCAGTACATATCAGAATGAGAATGATGAAAATAAAGAGAGAGAGTCTTCAATTAAGAGCATCATCATTTAAAAAAAAAATAATAAAAAAAAAATAAAAAAATAAAAATCAGCAGAGTCTCCTTTGTATTTTCAACATTTCAAAAATTCCGAAAATCAAACAATACAATTCTCATAGATCAACCATACCAAAATATATAACTTCATATTTATACATAACACAAATTACTTCTAAAACTAAAAGACAACTCATTAAATATTAAAGAAGACTTTTGCATAATTTTTCACCTGGGGCTAATTCTAGTAATGAAATAGAAAAATAAGTAGTAAACGCCCACTTATCGAAGTTCCTCATTTCTCTCATTCTCCCTCTATGCATACTTTTCACACCATTCGCTACCATATGGATAAATCCCATGGAGCAAAGACTACAATCATGTTCTTTGAAAAATTATGGCAATTTAACTTGGTACCTGCAAACAAACCACATACACATGATTTTTTTAGACTTGATACATTTAGCATATTGTTTACAAAAGAGATGGTTCTCAAAATAAAATAATCTCTATTCTTATTTTTAAGTATCCACGCTATCATCAACAAAAAAAAAAAAACTATCATAAAAACTTACATAACATATATATGGATACAATATATTCTTTATTTTCTAAACCAATAAAAGTAACATTTTTTAATTTCTCACTTGCCTTTTCTCATTGGTATCGATGTCCTTAGAGAAGAACTTATGGGTATACGACATTTGTAGTGCAATTTCTTACATTAGGTGGAAGAAAAACAGATATTCTTTTTGAAGAAGTACATCTGGACATGACCACATAGAGTTGCCCATGACTGAAAACCAGTGTCCCTCAAATCAATGCCAACATATTTATTTGAACTTATTAATTGTCATGGCATAAGCTGGCAGGGGAATTGTCGTCTTGATATTCATTTGAGGGAGGGATATTCTTGGGATGATTGCTTTCCAGCTTTCTCTCAGTCAAAATTTTGGCTTGATTTCAGACATTGAAGCACCATAAAATTGGTGTCATATTGCAAAGGCCATCTTTAGGTGCTATGTTCACGAGCAACATTATAGGGCATCCAGGTTTTAACTTGAGATTGAAAGGTGGTAAGTTAGAAGGGTCGAGGGAGTTCAGAAACTCGGTGGGATAGTGAGCCCCACTTGAATTATCAATATCATCTTCGATAATTTTATCTGCAGCCAAATACTCAAGCGCTTCACCAGGAAACAAATTCAGTGCAACCTCATTAATTGCACTCACATCATCATCATTCAAGAATTTTCGGTTAAGAAATTTGGAGACGGTGTGTCCATAACATCCAATTGGGGATAGACAGAGAAGATGAGTTATTGGATATTGGTACACTTGCGTATTCCATTCGGCAATTGTACTCTCTGATGTTGGCGTATTATTACCTAAAAATTTTACTGACTTTGCTAATCGGCACATGTTACTTATTACTTATGCATTTCATTTCATTTAAGCCAATATCAAGCATGACTCCGAGTGGTCCAATCAGGCATATTTTCGACCAAAATTCCACTCGGATTTCTTTAAGCGACTCCGCTGGACTTACAAATCCATAGTCATCAGTGATCAATTAGGGACCTATCCATGGAAGAGTGAATTTCTTGTTTTAGACAAAGGCTGCAGGTATGGGATCAATAGTTCAATACTTGTATATATTTAGGCCGTTCCATTTAAAGACAAATTCTCATCTTCTCATGTGAAGCCATTAACTCGTGAAAAATCACTCAACAACCAACATAATTATCAGATCACTACTTTTACACTGCCACCCCCACTGCGATCCTTCATTAAATATAGTATTATAGTGAAAATTAAGGATAAAAGGAAACTAACATCTCTGCATTCTGTAGTCTGTACTCTCTTTTTTCTCAATTCTTGTCCAAAATAAGAACATATTTCCGCTTCTGCTTCTTGTTTCTCTGTCTTTGCTGTACCAGTGTCTTCCGGGGTCATGGGATCACCTTATAATATGACTTCATGGATTATAATGTTTATGATGTTTGGCTTTGTAACTTCAGATGACTTGAGTAAGGACAGAGATGAATAATTGGTTAGTGTATCAGTAATGACTTGAGTAACTTCAGATGACTTCAGATGTCTTTGCTGTATCAGTAATGCAGAGGAGAAGCAGCTGACGGAAAAGGCGATCAATAATTGGTTAGTGTAGCTACCGTTACTTCTTCAATGGCTACTCAATCAAGAAGACATGATGATTCACTTTTTGGGATTTGGGGATTTTGGAATAAGGGGAGTTCGAGTGCGAGAAATGGTGTAAAACCCCAGCGAGAGAAATGGTGAGAAGATTTGTTTTGGTAAAAAAAACCGAAACTAATGTTTTTTTGGGCTCGAATCCACGCCGTGGGATTTTGCTAGAAATGATCCTGACCGTTCTTTGTTATAGTTTTGTCTTTTAGTGCAGAAAAAAATCCCTATCTTATTAGATAGATGGACTGGTCATGATTTGGTTTTCTGGCGAATAAAGTTGTTCAGTGTTGAACGGCACGTGCAAACCCCAGTTGTTTATAAATTAGCAACATATCCGTGTATTTACTTCAATCAATTTTTCAATCTTCCGTATCACATATGAAGTTCAAATATTTTTTGTCACTTACATTTGTAGTTTTGGAAAGAAATTTTGCTTCCAAAGGATATTTTCTCCAAAGGAGCCCAATCAAGAAGCAACACATGTCTATAAACTATTAATAATAACCACCATTTTTTAGACTTACCAATTTGCCCTCATCAAAATTGAAAGAGAAAATTTAAAATATTTGTTGAGAAAAATAGGAAATTATCTTTCAAATCTCTTTTATGTCCACTCATAAATAGAGTGATTCCCCATAAATCTCTTTTTTATTGAAGATCAAATGATAGTTATTGAATTTTTTGATTAAATAAAAAAAATAAAGTAAGAATTGTTGACCAATATTCTAAGTGTAAAATCAAAAGTGCAAATCTAAGGAAATATGTTGCTAGCTTGGATCTCCCATTTAATTCACTGTTGTTGCTTCTTGATTGGGCTGGGAGCAAAAAATTGCTCAATATATACTACAATAATGTGCATTAAATTAGTTTCCTCCTCTTTCTGTATAAATGGCTATGATCGTGTTAACCAAATGCCAGTAGCATAAACAATAGTTAAGCAATAATGTTGCACAAACTGCTTACGATATTCCTCGTTGTGGTCTTTGTTACTTCAGTTAATTCTCTTGAGCCTGCTGCTGATGCATCTCTTCCCCAAATCCACTTTGCTTTAAGTATTGTAACGACAATGAATATTGCACTATAAAGTGCAAAGCTAACAAGTTAACAGGGGGCAAGTGTGAAGATAGACGCGAAGGCCCGGCCCGCTGTTGCTGTTCACCATGAAATATGATGACATGCAGCAACTTGTCGTCTTGTCCTATGTGTTAGTGTGGAACTCAATTTACATGCATATGCGACCTCCCTAACTAGGAATTAGAATTCCCGATTAGCAGAAAAATAAGTGTAATATGTTCCATTAATGATTTTGATTGTAGAAAGTGATGTGTTGATTATGCATTCGACAAGGTGATAGTGGATCTAGGCAGTGCAATTGCTAGTGCGCAGTTGGTTGTACCTTTCAAGTCGCATTGGCTTTTGCAAAGTATGTCAAACTGACGAATTTTATTTCATTTGGAAATCAACGTCTCTCATTGATTACCCCCTAACTAAATTAGGTAAAGGAAGGCAAATGCTGAGTGTTAAACAAATTCTCATCATGGGGTGTAGGCCGTGTAGCTTGGTCTTTGGAAGAGCCTCTAGTGTGAAATATATCTTGTCTTTTTTTTTGACAAGTAAATTTTACTAATGTAGGACAAGACGAGAAAGGCCACTACAAATGGAGTATAGTGAGGGAGATCCTCAACTATATCAAAAACAAAATTACAAGGCCTGACAAACATACAACCTAGAAAATTTGAGAGAAGTGAGAATTATTTAGAATCCAGAAATGATAGTGTCGAAGGACCAAATCCTGGAAGTGCAGTGTTTTCTTGTTCGTGAAGTGCATAACCAGTACCAAACAAAAGCTTTGGCTCCTATGCAGGCACGCGTTAGAGGGATGATTTTCTCGTGAAAAACTCTATCGTTCCCAGTTTTCCACAACACCCACAAAACTGTGCACATAAACAATTAGCTTCCACAATTTAGCTATGAAACCATTTCCCCTCATTTTCGGCCAACACCTAAGCCAATCTTCTAATGAATCAGCTCTTGCAAGCCTTGGAAAAGACAACACAAAAGGTTGCATCATAATGGACTCATATAGAGCATAAGAGCAGTGTAAGATATAGACTCATCCACCATACCACACATAGTGCAAACTGACGAAACAACTGGACCCATATGTATGAGAGCATCTGCTGTAAGGGTACGTCCTCCAAGCAATGCCGACCAAAGGAAGAACTTTACTTTGAGTGGAATTGCCACTTTCCAAACCAACTGCATTGGGGAGTTATGCACCCTGTAGTCTAGTCGACATCTCTACTACGCTCTACCAATTATATCTTGTCTAATGCATGTTTCAAACTTTATATTACAGTATAGATAGATATTAGGAGGAACGATCCCTTCAGAGTTGAGATTGTTTTAAATAAACATACAAGCCAAATGAGTAAGTAAGTTTAATGAAATGGTTTCATCATCTCATAGACTGCTAATCAACCATGGAATCCACTCACTAACAGAAGAAATTGCAGGTGGCAGTCCTGATAAGAAGTTGCTCAACTGCACACGTCCCATCATTCTATTTTCACTCCAGGCTTACTGAAATAGCACAATAAGGGGAAATTTTCTATGATGTTCCCGAGTTACTTGTTTGAAGTCTTTTTCGTTCATCATAATGCACAACAATTGACCTAAGAGCTGAGGTTCACAACAAAAGCTAAACAATAACTGAATCGACCACATTCCCTACAACACAGACGCAGGTCGGCGAAGCAAAATTTTAGTCTTATGATCTCCTGGACAAGATGGGGAAGGTTTTATCAAATTGATCAGTTTAGCTTAACCATGTTGAATGACTTGAATCACCTTTTTTTTTTTTTTTTCCGGTTTGAATTTTTCATTCTTCTAACAATCTAAACTGTCAAGCTATCTATACAGAAAACATTTGAAAGGGCAAGAGATAAAAACGGAGAACAGAACATTAAAAAGAGAAAAATGATAGTGCTATGCTAAGACAGCAAGGTATTATTGGTCACATTACAAAACCCTACTATTGTCAGGCAGCTCTGTTAATAATAACTCTTCTGGCCAATAAACATACCATATTGTGTTTTGTCCTCCAAATGGTTTAACAGCCCCACTCGCATGTTGCAGACATAAGTACATAAGACCATTGCTAACAAAATGGCCGAAGCAGATTGATACAAATGGGGCAATAAGATTTATATGCACATCGATTGAATTCACTTTTGATACAGGATGGACGTAACACATACAGAACGCTAATATAGAAAAAATAATAGAAGAACAAAAAAGAGAAAGGGAAAAGAGTGTAAATAATTTCCTTCTTTACTTTAATTGTATCAATGTTATCTCGGTCCAGATAATTCAACTGCATGGAGGTTGTCAGTGGAGTCAACAATCCATTCTGAATTCCGGTGAGGTGCAAGATCAACCTCCTGACGAATCACCTCCACTTTTTGCCACTCTTCCCATCTCTCTGCTAACCCGTCACCTTCAAGCATTCTTACCACTTCTGACATCTTGGGCCGTTCCATTGGTGAGCTCTGGGTGCAAAGCAGTGCAACCTGGATTAGTTGCTCCACCTCGGCATCAACATAGTTGCTTTGAAGATCTGGATCAACCAGCATGTCCAACTTCTTCTCTTTTAACAGTCCTTTAACCTGAGGAATAGAATGATGTGTCAGATAATCATAACATAAACCTGAGGTTCTTTCCTTTTCTTACTATATTGATGGGTTAGGCCAGAGATCCCATGGGAACGGCATTTGCACATGAAGTGCACACACAGGTAGACCATCTATATTCAAGTTTCCGTCCAATACAGGTTGGAGCACCGCTCAACTGGCGTAATCCGAAACTTAACATTACTGGGATTAGCTTCAGAAATTTTTAGCAGTCCCCCAAAAGATTAAGCAGTAAAGTTCAAACACCAAGTCGCTTTATAACTTAGGTAGTGAGCTTTCTTAACAGAATACCTCATTTTCAGAATGTCACCAATATCATGAAATGAAGCATAATTTTTCAGTTTGAGTTTAAGTCGCACTCCACGTGGCATAACTACAGAATACCGATTTCAAGAATAATGTAAGCACGATGACTCTAAGAAGGAAAGGGACAGCACATTATAGATTCAGAATATATCACGAAATAATGCATGTTTCCACAGTTTGAACTAAAGTCACTACTACGGAATCTCTATTGTATTAAAGCAAGATAACACTAAGATTGGGCCAGTGTATTATAGCTTATACAAGAACTAATTACGTAAAGTCATATATTTGCCAAAAATAACATGCATACCCAGTCAAGTAGCATAACATCATCGTCATTAGCAAGCCTGGCAAGATCAAATGCTCTCTGTCCAGTTATAAGCTCTAGAAGCATGATTCCATACCCAAACACATCAGTCTTTTCTGAAGACTTCCCTGTGGAAAGGTACTCTGGTGCTATATGCCCAATCGTGCCTCGCACTGCAGTCGTGACATGGGTATCCTTGTAGTCCATAAGCTTGGCCAACCCAAAATCCCCAACAACAGCCTCAAATTCCTCATCCAGCAAAATGTTTGCAGCTTTCACATCACGATGTATAATCTTTGGATCACAATGATCATGCAAATAAGAAAGTCCTCTAGCAGACCCCAATGCGATACGCTTGCGGGTTGGCCAATCAAGCGGTGGTTCATTTGGTTGACGTTCTAGAATAATCAATAATGAACAGATGTAATAGAAGTAAAACGATTGTAACTAAAATTAAATGAAGCAGCCAGTGCGCAATTAACATGGCACTGTGAAATAAAAAATAATACCTCTTAAACATGATGCCACACTTCCATTGGCCATGTATGGATAAACAAGCAATCGTTCAGTGGGGGTCATGCAAAAACCACGTAAACGAAGGAGATTACGATGCACAGCCATGCTAATCATTTCTACTTCTGTCTGAAACTGCAGCTCCCCACCTGGTGTACGCTCTTCTTTTAGCCTTTTAACCGCCACTAGTGTACCATCAGCAAGACGTCCCTTGTACACCTTGCCAAAACCACCTCTTCCCAAAATGTTCTTGTTGCTAAAAGTATCAGTTGCAACTTGTAATTCTCGAAGAGAAAATCTTTTAAGTTGGCCAAGGTGAACTTCAGGATCCTCTTCAGCTGCAAAGAGACAAACAGATTTTAATGCATATATACAGTAATGCAGTATCCACTCTATAGTTGGTTTTTTCGGTAAACCACTAACCTGGTACATCAAAGAAATGTTCTTGTGGTTTCCTTCTGCGCCACCAAGCAAAACCAATTGCAGGAGCAGCAAAAAGTAAAGCAGCACCAGCAGCCACTCCTCCAGCAATTGCTCCCGTGCTAGAAGCACTATTCCCTAATATTAAGCAGATGACACATAATCGTTTAATCCCAATTTGATCAAAAGCAAGACAGCATCAAACTTTTATTATCGAATTAAGTAAATGAGAGTATAGAATTTGGCTTCCATTTCAAACCCAGGAACCATTGGATTCTATATCGACCCTTGTCTATATGTATTGATTCATTTGATTGAAAGAACAAAATTGGGGTACATAGATTTCTAGTAGGCAGAGGAAAATTCCCAATTCAGTAGGTGCAAGGAACTAAACACAGTAGCTTCCAAGTCTCCAGCCACCCATGGCTGGCTGGGTGCATACTCAAGTACAGCTAAAAGTTAGTTTTTTTACAAATATTTGCTTGATGATTCCCTCCTGAATGAGACTTTGCTGATTTTCCAGCATATCTCAAAGTCTCGACCGAATCAATTCAATCTCTCAGCATGTTCCATTTCGCAAAGAAAACTTGAAAACAAGACTCTATATGCCTGTACCCATCTTTCTTAATTTCGAAATCACTCTGATCTTAATTATAGAGGTTCATCATTTAAGTAGACAGATCATTTCAATAAAACATAGAGATAGTGAGTACGGAGTACGGACAGTGAATCTGATACGGATCAGACAAAGCACAATACCACCAAACGAACTTCAAATAAGATAGTTACTAAAAACAAAAAGGAAGAAAAAAAAATCACCTGGCGATGAGGCTGGTGGCGGTGGAACGAATGGAGGTGGTGGTGAAAAAGGAGGAGATCCTGGGCAAGGTCGACCAGTAACGGACCGCAGAGATTCAAGTTATTGGCAAAACTACGAAATGACAATTAGCAGTCAGTATAACACTTTAATCAGCTTGAGACAAGTGAATTACTACTATTTGATAAACCTATTGCAACAAACCTGATGGGAGTAAATAGAGAAAAAGAGCCATTGTCTGGAACAGCTCCTGACAATCTGTTGTTGGATAAATCCCTTCACAGAAGAAAATATGACACCAAATCAGTAGTATAAACAAAACCGATCAAGATTTTTTTTTTACTAAGACAGAAAATTAGGTCAACTCATACTTACAAGACTTGAAGTGCAGTGACATTAGTTAAGGGCATTGGAATTTGACCAGTCAGGCTGTTGTTATTGAGCCGGCTATCCTTCCACAGAAAACCCAACAGAATCCACATGTCACGTCCAAATTGTCAAGAAATTTCATACCCAATTCAAATTAAATACAAAATTAGATATATCTCATAGCATACCTCTTCTGAAATACATATTACAAGTAGTAGCTTCACATCATACAAAAGGGAACATAATTCTAGGTTGACCAAAATACTAGCTATGAGGCAAATATGGTTGTGGTGATAATTAAGTAATTAACAAGTTTAATTCTTAAACCCAACATCGTTATCTGATCTTTGTAGGCTCGTAGACATAGTGGATCTAGGCAAGATGATCTGTTCTTGAAGAGAATATGTGCACTTTATTGCCTAGTTACTCAGTCATTTGGTCTTTTCAGTCATGAAAACTAATCGAGATAAAGAGTATGTGCACTTTATTGCCTATTTACTCAGTCATTTGGTCTTTTCAGTCATGAAAACTAATCGAGATAAGAGTTCGTACTGGACTTGGACAAACGAGCTTAGAAATACTCGGTTTTATTTAGTTTGCATGGCTTCATCCATGTCTCTCTCTTAAGGATTCTGGTTCTAGAACATATCTTGGTTACAAGCACAACTCTTTAAGAAAAATTCTATGTGTGTTGGTTGGCAACTAAGCTATGTTAAATGAGGGGAGATGAGATGTGTGTCCTGTGAGGGGACCATGGGGAACAATACTTTTACGGACGGTTCTGGCTTTGGACCAAAACAACAATCTTAATTACATCACTCAGCTAGGAACAACATGTAAATCATAATACTGTCTGCGTTCAAGGTATATTTGTTGTTTAATTATAAAGGCTCCTAAATAAACAATAAATATCAGTACAGTTCCTTTTTTTAAACTAAACATGCATATAAATTCAAATTAGTAGATGAATACTGAAGATACTCTGGTAAATGTTTAGCTTTCATACAGGAAACGCAGCTTTGACAGGTTCCCCAGAGTTCCTGGAATGGAGCCGGAGAAATTGTTCAAGTACAGATCCAAGCTGACCAAGCTTGTCAGGTTCCCAAGTTCAGGAGGAATTATTCCACTAATGTTATTACTGTAGAGCTCCCTGCAAACATAAAACACAATAAAAGGACGAAACGATTCAGCGTACAATTCTGACCAATATAATAAACATCTTGAAATTAGCCATAACAAAGGCCTTGGTGCCAAAAAGTCAATGAAAAAATTAAAAGGTTGAGAAAGTAGCTCATACTAGTCCATGCACACCTTAACCCTTCGATAAATACAGTCATGAAATAACAAATGCTTGATGGTTATTAGGTGTAGAATTACACCATCAAACTATGCATGTATACATATATTTATAATGAGTCAAGTTGGCAGCAATAAGAATCTGAAGCACGGTTGATGTTCAGGATCCAACCAAAAAGTTGGAGTTGAAAAAAAGAAGGGAGGTATGGGAAATTTTGTGAAGAAAAGACTGACTATTATGAGTGTATGGCTCCTTAATAATATTCTTCCTTTTAGATTTTTGAATTTTTCAAAGTTCTTAATGACAAATGCAGCAAAAGGAGCAATACATATAGAAGATTTCAAAGTTGAATTAACTTCAATGATGGACCCAGATATGGAAACTGACTTTGATTGGGTCTCATATCTCAACTCAGCGTGGACAAAGGACTGCCATACAAGTGGTTATCCACTTCTTTTCTAATCGGTTGCTTGGTACTGCTGCGAATTTACACGACCAATACTCAGTGGCGTACTTGTAATTATTGTTTGCTGCAGACAATAAATTTAACTACAAAATCCCCATTTCCAACCAAGAACGAGCCCTAGCTACTTCAGCATAGGAATTTCTTCGCCTTGGAATCATAAGAGGAGCCATACAAACACATTACAAGGGGAGAATGGCATTTTCATGTTCATTGGTGTTTCCATCCTTCTAGAGTGCACAAATGAATTCAATGCATGATACAAAATAACCTGAAGTCTAGGTGATTCAAATAACTCTTAAAACAGATCAACTGAAATGACATATTGAATTTCTCTGAAAATAGTACTCGAAACATATTTACAAAGACATACAGTAGATGAATCAACTAACACTTACAAGTACTGCAAATTCTTCAGCTGACCAAGTTGTGGAACCAATTGACCAGATAGCGCAGCATTTCCAAGATCACTAAAAGAAACAAATTACATCATACGCAAGTGATTTGAATAGTAAAAAAAACAGCATCCACCAGGTTGTAATGCTGAAGTTGCATAACATGAAAAATTCCAAAAGTAACAATAACAGAATATACTTACACTCTTATAACACTATTATCATTGTTGCACGTAACATGAAACCATGTGCATGGGTTAACAAGGGTAGGATCCCAACTCTGGAGAACATTATTAGGATCGTCCAAATTGGTCCGTAAGTTATGCAACGCGTCACCTGTTAAGAGGCATAAGGGGGAAAATATCAAAAGTTGGTTGTACATAACATCAGCTTTTGAGTTTACAAGGTTAAGGCGAATATTTCATAGCAAGCTAACTAGTATCAAAAGTAGAAGGATTGAAGCATTCGTCTGATAGCTAAATTTGAGAGCATGACGATCACAGAAATCCTATGGAACTAGAACACTGCTTTAATCTCTAACATGTATGGTATAAATCCTCTAAATAGATAAAACCCCACTATATAACCTGTCATGTCACTCTGACTAAATATTGAGTAGGTGATCAAGGAGATGTCAGTTTTCTGGTCTAAACAGCATAAGAAGCTTCTTTTTGGCATTTATGTACCACTGGACTACCGTTACTCAGAAATGTCTTTGTTCTAGCTCAATCTCCAGGAGCCCCTCAAATGCGGTCTGGTAGGTGCACTTAGAATTATCATTTTACTCCTGCTCTAATATTAGCTTTTTTTCTCTTCTATCCTTTCCAACTGGCTAAAAAATTGCAGAGTTACGAGAAGGGGAGTGTGTAGGTGTGTGAGTAGGTGTGAGGAGGGAAACTTTGTGATCATAAATGTGCCCTCATGATCGAAAAAAGAAAAGCACACCATTCTAACCAAGTATGCCACAAATTAGCATCAATAGACTGAGATGGCTGCACCGTTAAAAATAAAATGCCCCACATTTGAAAAAAACTAAACTGCTTGACAGTGTAATTGTTGACAACAATATGCATATATACGAAAATATTGGACTGTTGGAGTAAGCGTTTTGAAGAACTACCCTCAAACTAATGATACTCCCAACTATTACATATTTTCCTAAGCCCTAATAACAACATTCCTTAATATTGTAAAACGTATAGGAGCCTCCCTCAACTGTTGGAGATGTCAGGAAATAGTCCCAACCCTACAGTTTGCCTGCAACTAAGCTTCAAAACAAACAAATATCAAATCCTTAAAGGTCACAATAGCTTCAATCCACCCAACAAAGCATCCTCAATCTATGCAGTACTTAAAATTCCCCAATTGCCAACAAAAACAAGTTCAACCCAACAGATCAGTACCAAACACACCCTCTAACAATATTACTACTCAAACTAGTCATTACTATCTTATCAATAACAACATTCAAAGTTCCAAATACTTGGCATTTCCTCAATTAATCAACTCATATTAATCAAAATGCCACAAAGTCTTAACAAAACAAACGCAATACAAAGATTACCTTCAGTATTAGCATAGATCGTAGTCAATGGATGAAAAAACAGAACCAACCAAAGCAACACATAAGTCAAAATCTGTCTCTCCATGCCTCAAAATCCCTCCTTTTACAATCCCCACTTCATAAACCAACCTTTTAACCACACCAACTTCTTTAAATCACCTCATTTGTTAAAAACCATGTAAAAATCACTTAAATCTCCACCATTTTTGGTGAAAACAAGGTCAGTAGAATCAGTACTCAAAGCTAATCAATATCCAAAGTTTAAATTTTGCAGAAGAAGAAGTTTTCCATCTCTCCTATCTTCTTTATTTTCTTCTTCTTCTCCACTGTTTTTTTTTTTTTTTTTTTTTTTTCTCTCTCCTGTTTTTGTTTTGTGTTTATGAGAAATGGGTTTTTTGATTAACTTTGTAATCAAGTATTAAGAGAGAGAGGAAACAAAGCGTGCTTAGTTTTCAACTTTGTAAGTCAAAGTTGTTAACACCTCGTTCGTGTGGAAAGGAACCTAACACAAATGGGACCACGAAAGGGGTTTAGTCAAAATCTCACTAAGTGGGTCCACATTAAAAATACTGGTCAAACTTGGTAATAATATTGTTTTATTATTATTACGAGGAGATGAACTGCTCCCGGGTGTACTAGTTTTGTTATTGGACTTTAGGGAGGATGTTAGCTGTCAATGGCTCAGTGGTCGAGAGAACCAAAATAAGGATTGTCTATTTTTTTTTATGTCTGTCTATTTCGTTGGATTTATTATGGTCTCTGCACTTCACTACTGCTCTGCAAGTGTGCATGTGTTTTTCCAGGCTTCCATGGCCCATGTTTTTACTAATAATTTCACCATAGTAGGATAGTAGTAAAATTTCGACACCAAATGTTTGGAATCATTTGTGCATTGAAATTTTCACCTTCCATGCCTGTACTCTTGTAGAGAGATAGGAGAAAGTATTTTGATTTTTATCAAGTATTGGAACTTTTGAGAATTTACCTTTCTCTTTAGAGTTTTTTTTTTTTTTCGATAAACATTTCTTACTAACAAAATACTCTTTCTTTTAGAGCTTAGAATATTTCTTCAGTAAGTTTCAGATACTTGATAGATAGTATTAGTGTCGGGCTCAACCCTTAAGCCATCTTATTTGTTTATTATTACCTAATTTTATAAATATCTTCAATTTGTTTACAAATGGGTTTTCTGTCACGCACTGAATTTCTTAGTGAATTAATTTGGAGTGTATACAATCCATTAGTCCACTTCATAAGTATTAATATGAATCCAATAACTAAAAGCGCGTAGTAATTTAAGTTTTTGTAGGAGTCTCATTATTTAATAAAAAAATTAATTGGAATAATAAAAACAACTGAGGAAATCTCACATTTAGTGATAGAATCTTCACGTTATGTCTTTTATTATTCTCTCTTAATTAAACTCTGTTAATTAAAAAAATTGTTATTGCACTATTCTCATTAATTTTGTCTCTCTCACTTATTTTATTTCACTAATTTCAAGTTTAACCATTTGTCTATTTTTCTTTTTGAGTTATAAACAATTAATCATTATATGAAACTCACAGTTCTTGTGAAACTCCATTTTTATTTTTTTTTATTTTTTATTTCAATATGAATATATTATTTTATTTATTTATTGATATTCATTAGGTTACGCTCCCGTCATTTTCGTTTGATCTACGTTTTTATATTATATTTTGGCTCTTAATTTATAATAAATTTGTATTTTTTTGTAATATATAGTGAATTTTTTTGGTGATTATAGAAAACCTATAAAATAAAGGCCTCACATTCTCACATTAACGTTTCGCCTAAGGCCCACATCTTGGCTTGCCCTGGATGGTATCATTCTCAAATCTCACTGCAGCCTTGTGTTAGGATAGGATTTCAATTATGTTAACTAATCCATGATTGTCGAAATAAAATGGATAGTTTCGGTTTTCATATAGGTTTTCCCATAACGCAGACAATAAAAACAAATGCAACTTGCCAGATGTGGTAAACGTATTGTATTAGCAAATGAACATTAGAATATTCAAGGTTGTCGGGCTCTAAGCCGCTAATTGAACTTTTAATAATCAACAATTAGAAACAAAGTCCCTTAACATCGTGTATTTAATGTGGTTAACAAATTCGCAACTATGAGGTGACAGACACAAAATTCTCTTATAAAGTCAACAAAATACAACCAATTGTGGTTAAAAGAAGATTTCAGAGGAATTCAAAAAAGCAATTTTTTTTTTTTTGTTTGGGGGACACTATAGTTTCAAATTATGTTTTCACGTGCACAGATGATGTAAGTCAGGAGACGAACAGCTTTCAAAGTTTCCTGTATAATATACTAGTTTTTAGATATATATTATAGTTGTACCTTCTTGGCTCTATTTTTTGAGCATTGACAGAGTCTCCAATATTTATAAAACTCTTTGACTAATTACTAAAAAGTAAGAGACTAATATGAAACAATTTTTTTCTAAACTCTATTACTAATTAGTAAAAAAATATGATATAAATAAGTAAACAATCCTATCTAAATTTTCATAGATTCTCAAACTTTTCCTAAACACTATAGCTAATTATGAAAAAATATGAGACAAAAAACTAAATTGCTAAAAACAATAATTTCCATTGAAAACGATTTTTCTAAAACCCTTACGCTACAAAGAATAGTTTCCACACTAATCTTAGGTGAAGTTTAATATAACAAAGTTTTTTTTTTAGAAAAAAATAATGAAATAACGAAGGAAAAAATAAATTGAGTTGCCTGAACATTTAGTTTCTACATTTGTTAACCACAATTTGGGACAAAAAAAAAAAAATAAAAAGTCAACTAATCATAAAAAACAAAATATACACTCAAAAAAAAGCGGACAACAAATAAAATTGTATTGTTTGCAACTATATGTCTATATGGGCCTAAACAAATAAAGTTGGATAGATTTAATACATCATCCACTTTGGGATTTAGACATTTAGTCATCATTAAGGATTTCAAAAGCCATAGTAATTACGACAGATTTATAAATTTATAAAAAAAAAATCAACATTATAATGTAATTTCTAATTTTATAATATATATATATATATACCGAACCAAAACAAATTACAGTGGAAAATTAAATTATATAAAAAATAACATCACAAAACATATAATAGAAAATTTTGCATTCATTTTAATGCAAACAACATGTATAAAAATAAAAAATAACGGCAAAACCAATAATGACAAATATTTTAAAATATATATAATACTACATGAAACTAAGCTCAAAGAACAATTAATGGAAAACAGAAAACTGGATGCAAATGCATCAAACTAACCTCAAATAATATTTAACGAAAAATCGAAAACTTGATGCAAATGCAAACATTAAACTAATCTTAAAAAGTAATTAATGGGAAATCGGACTATGGATACAACTGCATTAAACTAACCTCAAAGAATAATTAACGGGAAATCAAAATTTTGATGCAAATATATCGAATTAACATAAAAAAAATAATTGTCGAAAAATCGAAAACTGGTTGGAAATGCATTGAACTAACCTTCAATGATTAAATTAATGGGAAATCAGAAACTTGATGCAACTGCATTGAATTAACATCAAAGAAAAATTAACTATAAATTGGGAACAAGATGCAAATGCGTTGAACTAATTTTAAATAATAATTAATGGGAAATCGGAAACCGGATGCAACTGCATTGAACTAATCTCAAAAAATAAACTGGATGCAAATGCATTGAACTAACCTCAAGAAATTATTAACGAAAAATCGAAAAATGGATGCAAATTCATTGAACTAACCTCAAACAATAATTAATGGAAAATCAAAAACTAAATGCAAATGCAACATTATCGAATAATAAACAAGAAATCAAAAATTGGATGCAAATGCATTAAAATAATCTCAAAGAATAATTAACAGAAAATCGGAAATTGGATGCAAATGCATTGAACTTACCTCAAAGAACAACTAATAGGAAATTTGATGCAAATGCATTAAACTAACCTCAAAAAATAAATAACGGGAAATCGAAAACTAAATGCAACTGCATTGAACTATCATAAAAAAATAAATAATGGAATTGAAAATCAGAAACTGGATGCAAATGCATTAAACTAACATTTTTTTTTCTCGGTAAGTGTAAATTGAATTAAGGAAAGAAACAAAATAAAAGAATTGTACATGAGTAGTAGAACCTACATGCTATATGATGTAGGTTCAAGATATTCTAAAATAGCAACCATATGGAACCTCCCATTCATATAACCATGGGGGTCTGCCATTTGATACAAAAGCCTCATTCTCAGCTAAGAAAGATCCAAATTTTGCCGCCTGGTCTGCAACTAGGTTAGCATCTCTCCAGTTGTGCTACACTTTCAAGCTTTGCACCTTCGTAGTGCAAATTTTCCATCTACATAGGAGTTGCCAAGGGATGCCCCATGAGTTAAAAAGCTGTGACAGCTGCTGCCAAATATGATTCCACCCAGAGATTGCTTCATCCTTTTGAAAGGGCAAGCTCCACACTCTCCAATATAACCATGCATTCGGCTGTATAGTTGTCTGCAATTCCGATACCCTTACTCAAGAGTAAGACAAAATTATCATAAACATTTCTAAAGGATCCACCCAACCTAGCTAGACCTGGGTTCCCTCTAGAAACCTCATCTATGTTGACTTTAATTTGATCACCAATTGGAGGAAGCATTAAACTAACATCAAAACATAGTTGTGTTATATGTTTTGCATTTAAAATAGTGTTTATCTTATCTCTTTTCGTATGATTGGGAACGCCTTGCTATTCAAATAGTTTCAATATGAACTTTGCCTTATTAGGCAATCTCACAAAACTTTAATCAAACTTCTATTATTAAACAACAAAATGAAGTTGAAGGGTTATATCAAGGGTGAGTTTTTTTTTTAATGGATAGTGGGGTTTTCACGTTATAAGAAATTTGGATGAGTGATCAATATAATATTCATATATAATAGTTCTTCATATATAGTTGCAAATATTTTTCAGAATAATTAATATAACATCACACGTTCGTAGATAATATTTGAAGATCCCACATAGTGAGTCATATATAATTTAAAGAATAATTAACTGAAAATCGGGAACTAGATAATTTTTGTTGATCCCATATAGTAAATCAAACATAATTTATTTTTATGTCATGTTTGAAGTTGATATTACACACTACATTGGATAATTAAAAGAAAATCATAAACTAGATTCAAATACATACATTGAACTGAGCTCAAAGAGTAATTAAAAGAAAATTGGAAACTTTATGTAAATACAATAAACCATACTCAAAAAGTAATTAACTAAAAATCATAAATTGGATATAACTGCATTAAACTAACGTCAGAAAATAACTAATGAAAAATTAGAAATTGGATGCAAATCATTGAAAAATATTTAATCGGAAATTGGAAACAGTATGCAAATATATCAAACAAACTTCAAATAATAATTAATGGGAAATAAAAAACTGGATGCAAATGCATTGAACTAATCTAAAAAAATAATTAATAGAAAATAAAAAACCGAATGCAACTGCGTTGAACTAACCTCATAGAATAATTGGCAGAAAATCAGAAACTAGATACAAATGCATTGAAATAACCTCAAAGAATAGTTAACAAAAAATCAGAAATCGGATGTAATTGCATCGAACTAACCTCAAAGCATAAATAATAAAAAACTAGTAGCCAATGGATAATATCTCAATTATATCTCATAACCACTTTCATTCTTTCACGTGCCAATATATTATTGCACTACGCCACACTCCCGTGGGAAATATCCACAAATACTCCACTACCTCCTAGTAGCATCTCACAGATAAAATAATGGAGTGTTTATACATTTATTTTAATATATATATATATATATATATTGAACTAACCTCAAAGAGCTATTAACGGGAAGTCAGAAACTATATGCAAATGCAATGAACTAATCTCAAAGACTAATTAACGAAACATCGAAAAATATATGCAACTGCATTGAACTAATCTCAATGGATAATTAAAAAGAAAGCATAAATTTGATGCAACTACATTGAACTAACCTCAAAAAATAATTAACGGGAAATCAAAAACTTGATATTGAACTAACCTCAAAGAACAATTAACTAGAAATCGAAAATTGGATGCAACTACATTGAGTTAACCTCAAAGAATAATTAACAGAAAATCAGAAACTGGATGCAATTGCATAAAACTAAAATCAAATATTAACTAATGGTAAATCAGAAATTGGATGCAATATCTTGAGGAATATTTAACGGGAAATTAGAAACTTGATACAAATGCGTTGAAATAATCTTAAATAATAGTTAACCAGAAATCAGAAATCGGATGTAACTGGTCGAACTAACTTCAAAACATAAATAACCAAAAATTTGAAACTAGATGCAAATGCATTGAACATTTAACTAACCTCTAAAAATAATTAACTAGAAATCAGAAACTGGATGCAGATGTATTGAACTAATCTGAAAGAGTAATTAATGAGAAATTGGAACCTGGATGGAAATGCAATGAAGTAATATAAAAACTAATTAAAGAAACATCGAAAACTTGATGCAACTGCACTAAATTAACCTTAATGAATAACTAACGAGAAATCATAAACTTAGTGCAACTGCACTGAATTAACCTCAAAGAATAATTAACGGAAAATCGAAAACTTGATGCAACTGCATTGAACTAACCTCAAAGAATAATTTATGGGAAATCATAAACTAGATGCAATAACTACATTGAACTAACCTCAATGAATAATTAACAGAAAATCGAAAACTTGATGCAAATGCATTGAACTAACCTCGAAACATAATTGTATTATTTGTAGGGGGAATATAATGCCTCAACGAGTATAATTTTGCATTTTAAATAATGTTTATCATAATTTTTTATTATGATTGAGAGTGTCTTACTATTCAAGTAGTTTCAATATCATCTTCGCCACATTGAGCATTCTCATAAAACTTCAATCAAACTTCAATTGTTAAACCTAACAGCTAAAAGAAGTCAATAGGTTTTATCAAGGTTTGGCGTTTTCTTTTTTATTGAGAGTCGTGCAAGAAATTTGAATTAGTGATTAATATAATTATTATATATATCTCATATCTATGTATAATTGTTAATATTTTTTAGAATAATTTAATATAACGACACCCGTTTGTAGGACGGGTTCGAAAACTAGTAGTATTTAAAGGTGTCGATGGGTACCGTTTAATCGGAACGTAGAAAAAATTATGGTTTCGGTTTCTATTTTTAGGAACCGTTTAAAAATGGATACTAAAAAAATCGGACCATATAGAACTGGAACCGAATGGTTTTCTAAACAAAAAAATTAGACTAAAACTGAAACTGGACTGGAATCGAACGTTATCATATTTTTAACATAAAAAATATTGAAAAAAAAAATATAAAAACTCAAAACGTTTATTTATATATCACTAATTTTTGTATTAGTATAACATGTAGTTTTTATAGTATTTAATTTAATATTATAAATAATATAAAAACATAATTTACAACCTGAAATATATGGTTTTATTTAACTTATTATTGAATGACATCATTACTTATATTAATATTTAAAAAACAGCTCATTCGTGCAGTATTTTTATTTTTATTTTTAGTACATTTTTGTTTAATAAGGGCAATAAAAATGTGTGTAGATAATGAATCTCTTAAGAACCGAAATAAAGAATTGGATATGGAAATACCCGCTAGGAATCGATGGTTATGGGTATGGTTCAATAATTTTAAGAACCATGAAAAACCGAAACCAAAATTGAAACTGTAAAATTAAATGGTTCTTGGTTCTTACAACACTAAGAACCAGACCAAAACTGGACCATTGACACCCTAGTATTCAAATTCCAACAGTGCAATTGTGTTTAGAATTCTACCAGTCCACAGTCAACATTTTAGTTGATAATTTCATTCATTGTTCATGCAAAGCTCAGTCAAATATATAGGAAACGAAATAACACAATTAGACAAATTATCTTGTACCCATGATTCTTAGGTACATGGACACTCAATTTAACTGTTTAACGGCCATAGGGGCGGCCCTGGCACAGGCGAGATAGGCTGCTGGCTGGACCCCTAAGATTAGACCCAAAATGAGGGTCCCATCCTTCAGAAAATTAATATGCTATTAGTATGCTCATTCTACTCCTCTAAACCACATTCCCCTCAAATATATTTAGCAAAATCAATTAATTTTTTGTTATCCTATATGGTAATATGAGAGCCGCTCCAATAAGGGGTTGTTGCTACATGTGTTTGAAACTAATTATCGATATTGGAAACAGTACGTAGATGCAGCATATAGATTTTAGAAGAAAGGATTTGTACATCCTTGGTAGGAAAACAACACTAAACAAAGGAGTTTTTTATACTTTGAAATTTTAGAGTATTAGGTTCACGTAGCACTCCATTAACCACATAAACGGCATTTCTGCACATAATAAATTTGCTGCAAATAAATTGATAATATATCATATAAAATTATAAAGTACAATTTTTTTGCCCAAGTGGTAAGGACATTTTCATATTTATCTCGCCAATGTTTTGGGGAGTGTGGAGACCTTTTGCTTAAAGCCTTAAAGAGTGGTTTGAAGTTTGAACAATTCAATCAGAGAAATGATCACTATATGAAATTTCAAGATTTTTAAAAATTACGAAAGAGCTTGATGGGTTTTGCTTACTTACCTATAAATTGGGCCACTATTTGACCATGTTCTGGATTTCTGCTTAAATCAACCCACCACGTTTGAGACTTTGACAAGGGAGTGAAGGGACTATCAGTTTAAGACTTTGAGTAGTCAGGGGAGTGAAGGGACTAATAATAGTTTTAAGACTTTGAGTAGTCTATCGAAGACTTAGATATAAATTGCAATGCAAGAACTTGTTTTTTGTTTTTAATCGGAAGTTAAGCAGAATAAGTTTGTGGACATACTACTATTTGTTGTCTACAAGAGTACAAAACCTCATGTATTTATTGGTGGAGAGATTGTCCAGGAAAACTGTTTATCTGCTTAAAAAAATTGTTTATCTGGCCCACAAAGTGTTTGGACCAATGAGAAACTGCTGTTTGTGGACGGTCTATCCACAAATTCGCTCTCGAAGTTGAGACCATCGGAATATTTTTCAGTGGTATGAGTTTATCATTGCTTTGACAAACTTTGTTGCACAATTTATTATGGACTTTTACAATTGTGGTGGCCGGTGTGACTGGTGACACACAAATAACTAGCAATTTCATATTTTTACCTTTTCACCATATAGCCAAAGTGTTTTTTTTTGGGGGCAACTAACGATATATTATGTAGTAGAAGTGGTTCCTGTACATGTGGGGGTGGAACATATGTCTATACCTATAGCATCCACTAGCCACAGAGGAAGATCTCCTTCCCATTGATAGGAGTCCTTTAGCAGTAGTGTTTTATGCGATAAAATGTCAGCAGCTCCGTTTAGCAAACGGTTACAAAAAGATATATTAAAATGTACAAAATATGAGCTCAACGATCTGATGTCCTGGAGAATGAGCTCGGATTGCCACATAAGATTAGAGTGCAGATTCTTCTAATATGTAGCTATAGCCTGGGCGTCTGTGCCTATCTCTAGATGTGAGATCTATTTGACTAAGGCCCATTGTGTGGCCATGAGGATACCTCTGCATTTTGCGCCCTCCGTTGAAGTGGCATAGCATGTCCTGGTTCCTGTTGCTAAGAAGGAACCGTGTGAGTCCCGTAGGATAAAACCAATACCAAAACACTGTGTCACAAAGGTATGCTGCATCCACATTTAACTTTTAGGATGGGTGAGTTGGTGATTGCCATTTTGGTGGTTGGTTTGTGGGTGGGATGGTTTGTAGTTGAAGCAAGGAGTTAGTTGTGGGATTGTTCATCTTGCATTTTTCTTTATCTATTTTATGGGCTAACTGAGTTATCATGTAAGCTTGGAATTTGTTTGGTACGGTATTAATTTTTTAAACACGGCATTGCAATGAACTTTTCCATATAGCCCATGTAAGATTGATACAGAAGGAGCTCCATTTATCATTATTGAATTTCCACAGTTTTGGTGGGGATAGCCATATATCAATCCAATGGCGCGTTGAGAGATGTGTGAGAGAATGGAGAGTGATAGCCCATTCGGAAGTGAACCAACATGCCCTAGTGAAAGGTCATGTGAGGAGCATATGGTGTAGTGTTTCATTTGGATGGTCGCAGAGAGGGCATTGATGTGTGGGGATGGGAACATGAGTCCCTATTTTTTCGCGTGTTGGAGTGAAGTCATGATAGCATTTCCAAGCGAAGTTAATCGCTCTTAGGGAGGCATTGACATGCCAGATCTTGAGGAAACTCTTGTTTATATGGTTTGGGTCATTAGCACTGGGAGTGAGATTTTTATACAAGGATTGAGTCGTGAAAATGCCTTTTTTTGTGAGGGTCCACTTTAGATGGTCCTGTGAAGGTTGGTTGCGGTTTAGATGGATAGTGCGGATTTGTACGATCATTGCCGCAAAGTGCCAAATCACGGATAATATTGTCATTGCGCATGAGATCATCCACACAATGAAAAAAAAGAAGGGTAAAACCGGACTCATGGCCATTAAACTTGAGATGTCAAAAGCTTTTGACCGCATCGAATGGGAACCCCTTATTAACATCCTCCGAACTCTTGGCTTCGATCCAAAATGGATTTCATACATATCTCAATGCATCTTGACTGTTAACTACTCCATCCTCAATGGCTCACCCCATGGTTATTTCGAAGGTACTCGGGGTTTGCGCCAAGGCGATCCGATGTCTCCACTCCTCTTCATTATCTGGATGGAAGTTCTTACGTGACTCTTAAACCTTAAGAGGGAACAAGGGCAGCTTCATGGTATTCACGTATCAAGAAATAGCCCAAAAATCTCACATCCCCTTTTTGCTGATGATAGTTTCCTTTTCTATCGAGCAAACACGGAGGAGGCTATAGCGCTAATGGACACACTCAGCCAGTTTTCTGCTATCACGGGGGAAACTATTAATTTTGACAAATCAGGTGTCCATTTTAATGCTAATATGAGTCATTATGAGAAACAATCCGTACATTGCCTCATGGGCATGACCATCGTTTCTTCTTCCGACAAATACCTAGGGTGCCCTCTCTTTATGGGGAAAACAAAAATGCATATGTTTGATTCGCTTATAACTAAGGTGGAACAACGCATAACAGGTTGGAAAAGTAAACTTCTTTCCCAAGCCGGCCGAACTGTGATCATTAAATCTGTCACCACAGCTATCCCTACCTACCAAATGGCTTGTTTCAGTATCCCAAATAAAATCTTGCAAGAAATGGACTTGCTTCAACGCGACTTTTGGTGGGGCAAACATAATAAAACTGACTAAGCTAATCACTCGCATGTGCTATACTTAAAAAATTGAAAATTCATTTGCAAACCCAAATGCCAGGGCGGGTTTGGTATCCATGACTTAGAAAACTCAAATATTACCATGCTTTCAAAGTTGGCTTGGCGATTAATCACTGAACCTTCCTCCCTTTGGGCCACTATCCTCAAAGCTAAATATTATCTACATAGTAATGTCATAAATTCCACCCCTAAGCAAAGTTCATCTTGGATTTGACACAATACTTGCAAAAAGATGGAGCACATCAAATCAAATTCCATTTGGCATATTGGTGACGGATCTGCTGTTTCCATTTGGAACGACCATTGGTACTAAACACTCCTCATCACTTCGTACCCCTTCTGACACATGTTATAGAGCCAAAGTTTTGTTCATTAAAAATAACGGTGATCGAACAAAATATACAATTTGTAAGTGTGGGATGTTGATTCGTAATTGGTACAATAAAAAATGTCTCGCTTCATAATTCAACATATACATGGGCTACGCTATTCTTGCCATGATTCCATTTAATGAGAACCTCGATCTCGTATTATCTTTTGTGTTTTTCTTTTTTATTAAAGAGTCATAACAAAAACTCTTGTACACCTATCTAACTGCTAACTCCATACCTCGTTTTATCTCAATCCAACATATCCAACATATACAGACATCTTTAGGCACTTCGCAACAAATGCAATGAAAGTCACAAACTCACAATGGTTGTAACGGTACCATTGCTATAAAGTCGAGGGTGGGTGTACACGACAATTAGAAACTTGGACCTTTCTCAACTTAAGCTAACGCCAACTCTTTTCCAAATTTACATTTCTAGAGACAATTCATTATCAAATTTACAGACCGTTTACTAAATGTGGAGGAAAAATGGTTATAACAGAGGTTGCCAACATGTTAACTTGATGTATTTAGGAAGTGCTCAACACAAAATATGTTTTTAGGTCAACGACAATCTTGTATATATTATATTATATTATTTTATTTTTTATTTATTTGGGTCTATCCAACATGAAATGGAAGCGAAACCTTATTTAATTTGGAATAAAAATATAAAGTAAAATTTTTAAAGTCTAAAGGTGAAACTGCCATTTGTTTCCAAGTTATGCAGGCCACTACACCGAGTCACTCTAATTTACACCCAACTCATGAATAACAAGTACCATTTGAGGCGAAACATGGGCTGCTGCTGGTTTAACTGTTGTACAAGGCCACACGCTAGAGCACAAGTGGGGCGAAGGCCCAAACTCAGCCCATTATGTTAGTAATTCACTAATTCTCGACATTTTCAAGGGCCAAAAAGCCCAAAACTCAACGGAATACTTCCAAATCTCCGAAAAAGAAAAAATGAACCCGACGTGAATCGAACACGCAACCTTCTGATCTGGAGTCAGACGCGCTACCATTGCGCCACGGATCCTTCTTGTTCTTTCTTTCTAATTCGAAACTATATATAGTAATATTGAGACCATTAAACATGTTTACTTCAACGTGGTCTACCACTACTCACCAGGATTAAGACAATTCCACTCGCTGAGACAGCCTGAGAGTATATGCTAATGTTGGTGATTGGGTAGTCTTAAACTCTTAATATCTTCTGGAAGGACGAATCTGATCCTAATTATAGGCATTACGATAGAGACTCTCTTATAGTCATGAACACATATGAAACCACCTTGTGCTAAAAATGGAGGGAAGGAGAGATGGTGTTCATCAACTTTATCCCATAGAGATTTAAGTCCATTTACATTGTCTTAAAAAAGATTGATAGAGGTTTCCTATACCTTTCATGGTTGGTGCTTTTAGTTCATGAACTCTATTGTTGGCCTCTAATAAATTTTCTTGTCCCTAACCCAATTTTCTTTCACATTTTAATTTTCCTTTATTTTGTCATGAGAAATCAGGAATGCAATCAATTAAAAGACTATGCACATTGAAACTCAAATTTTCTTATGCTGATGTATAGGGTTTGGTGAAATGTGGTGATCTAATATTATTGATATTCAAATAGACGAATCACATGGATCATTTCTAATTGTCTATTTAATCTCTTACTAATAATGTTTCCATTATTTTCATGACAAATAAAAAAGATATTGGATGTCACACCGAAGAGTCTTGGTTTATGAAGGTATATGAGAAAATGATAGACAAAACAAAACGTATGCCTATCTACAAATAGGAGAAAGCAGACTCGGCTAAAAGAGCTCAATTCAATTTGGTATAAACATTGATTTTTAAAACAATCGCGTACATTGTAGGCCCTTGGGCAGTTGAGAGAGTCAGAGAGGACTATATAAGACTGAAGTTTAAGGATGCTAAATCACATACTCTTCCAAGCAGTTCTTTCTCTAACTCTAAGCTTAATCCAGAATGGCTTCTTGTGGTCTCCTGCGACATGCAATCGTTATGTCTTACCTTGCATTGTTCATATTACTCAATGTTTCAGCTGCTCCTAAAAAAGTTAAGGTTGCACTGTATTACGAAACGCTGTGTCCTGCCTGTAGTAACTTCATGGTGAATAACTTGTCTGAGATTTTCAGAAATGAACTCATCAACATCATCGATCTCAACCTTGTTCCTTATGGCAATGCCAAACTCCATAATACCACCATCACTTGCCAGGTCTTCCTATCTCTCTTTTACGCTCCCTTCTAAATTTCTAAGTTTCCTCTGCCTTTTTTAGGAATACTTATTTGCTGAGTTAGTAAGCATATGACTTTTTGTTTTAAAGTGTTATGTATATAGTCCTTTTTATTAAACGTCATGTTTCTAACTATAATGTGGTCATTTTTAGCTTCAATAATCTGGTAAATCATTCATGATTCATGTGTGGCAGCAAAGCTATAATGACCTAAGCTGATTTACTGATACTTATATTTTCATGCCCCCCATCCACATGATCCACAAAGATGAGCATCATATATATGAATTGTCATCTCAATATTATTCTTTACTATAACCTGATTGTAAGTTTGTTCCTCTTGTTTATTACTGCAGCACGGCCCAGATGAGTGCTTCCTGAACACAGTGGAAGCTTGCGCAATTCATGCCTGGCCCGACCTGGTAAACCTCCTTTACTTGTATTCAATAAAGAGAACTAACAATAGATTCGTTGGTGTTGAATTGTAGAAAAAAGAAGAAGAAAGAACTAATTATTTGCTAACTTTTAATGCAGAATGAACATTACCGGTTCATCTATTGCATTGAGAGCTTAGTGATTGCGGAACAGGACTATTCGTGGGATTCGTGCTTTGAGAAAACAGGGTTACCCCGGAAACCTGTTGATGATTGCTATTACGGCAAAACAGGACAACAGGTTTGCTATACGCCTATACATTTATATCAGCTTCTCCTAGTTTTAAAGTCGAACACAAGTTTTGGGTTGCAACTTACCATTAGCTGCATTTTCACGGATTTGTTAGCACTGGGAATCAGTGGAATCATTTTTTCCCTAGTATTACCATCTTGGTTTGACATGATTTCGAACACTTTGTGTAGCTTGAAGTACAATATGCAAAAGAAACCGATAGTCTTAAGCCTCCTCATGAGTATGTACCTTGGGTTACCGTCAATGATCGACCACTGAAAGAGGTCTGTTCGCCTCTTCGCTCTATATATTAATATATACTATATTGAAATATTTATTATTCTCTATGCTGAAGGCAACAAATTCAGACCAGTTCCTGTGTTCATTAAAATGGACTGCTTTTCTTTGTTGTAGAATTATACGGACTTCATGAGCTACGTATGCAATGCTTACGAACAGATAGGTGATCATACGCCTAGAGGTTGCAGACATCTACCTCATCAGGTGATCTCAAAAGCCAAAGAAAACGAAATGAAACTTGCGTGTTATGCAGAGGAGAAGGCAACTTAGAGTCTCCAGTAGCTTCCTGAAGTATGACAAAAATTTGAAATCTCATACTTCTAATCTACTGTGATAACCACTGGTGTGAATGTGTGATGCTTTAGTTGGAATGAAAGCCTGTACAGTAGCATTTCCTACTGAACTAGGATTAATAAAGTGTTGATCTTGGCTTGAATTGTGCGTAGATTAATCACTAAAATCGTTTTTATATATTTATGAAACTGCGTGTCTCAACGTGCAGTGTATTATGTTGGTGAGAAATAGATAAAACAGTTTGATCACTCCGTGTGACAAAGACTTGGCAGAAAATTAATGTCTGACTAGCAGAATCATAGGCGTCCAATACCATCATCCATAATAATGATCATTTCTCATATTTTTTATCAACTTGCATATTACTTCAAGTTGTGATTATTCACAAGGAAATATATAGAAACATTTTTTTTTATACATATATACATACATATTTAAAGGAAATGAAAACAATTGATTAGCATTCATCCCTCCACAAACACTATATGAGTGGCGCTTAGATAATCCACAGACAGCCAAAGACACAGGAAACAGTTTGTTTCCCAATTCCAAATGTAATAACAACTACAAATTTGTCAGGGGTTATACTATGATTAACAATGAGGGCCATCAGATGTTTGCTTGTTGGGAATACAAAGGTGTTGGAAAGGCACAGCTTCGGGCTCTAACTCAGAGTGGTTACAGACACCGTGCATAGAAGCAAACTCATCATATGAACCGAAACAAAATTCCTCTGAATTCTTACATTTTACAAATTTACAGGAAGACTGACAAGTAGCTCAACTGAAACATCAAGGGACATCTGCTAGATCCAGATCTTGCTCTTTGTAGGGAGTCCACATCAGTTTGCTAGCATCAATTTTTGGAACTCCAGGACCAGCAGCTTTAAGATGGGAATCGAGAATATTGTGGTCTGTACAAACGTATTGCATCCCTTCAGGAGTATACTGGATGAGGTTCAAGTCCTTTAAAGTGCAAAAGACATCATCTGGCCGTATGGCAGTCGTTTGACTAAGCTCCTGCCAAAAGAAAGTCGAAATAAAAAGCATAGCTCAGAGAAATAGAATACGACAACCATTCAATTTCAGTTGTAAATGACACTATACCGAACATTCTTGGAACACTTATCGTAGGAAACCTTATCTGACTATGCATCTTTTTTTTCCCTATATATGAAATTAAAAAATATAAAGGTTCACAATCCATATATATATGACTACGCATCCTTGCTGCTTATAAAAATGCTAAGCTAATGAGTGCATGTATCAGCGTTTGCTTATAGAAAAGTTCCAGCTAGAAAGTAACAACAAAATTAAAAGGTAAAGAGGGTTCTAACAGAAAACACCACGAGGAAACATTACAGCCTAAACACCAATAAACTTGAAACCAATTTTGCTGAAAATCCTAAGAGTAAAAACCTACAGGGAAGGGGGGTATAACTTCATTGCGATAAAAATAATAAAAGAACAATACAAGATATAAATAAAAAATAAAAATCCTCTCCTCTGTACACCAACTGTGTAGAGTCTGGGAGGCTTTACAGGACGGTTTGTATAGTCAATAGGGTGGAGGCAGAACATGTTCTGTAGTGTAGCTCTAGATTTAATGAACGAGCTACCTGCTTGCCTTGCTTGGCATACAGTGATACACTTGACACATCATATTGCTTGATATTCAAGCGCTTATCCTAGTTGAATCGCTTCTATTGTAAACTGCTACATCTTTCTTACCAATTTACCGTCTATTAAGAAAATCGTTTCTTTTTTTCTTTTTTCTTTTTTGGGTTTTTGTTTTTGTTTTGCGAAATTTTAATTTAATAGAAAAAGTTGCAGATTCCACACCCAACACTCAACGTAGAAAAAAAAGAAAAAGAAAAAGTGACACTCAAGCAAATCTATGCTCTAAAGGTGCACACAGATTGAAACAAAAAAAAATGAGGCGGTGAGGAAAAAAATAACAATAGTAAATATGTGAATGGGTGCTAGGAAGGTTTAAATCATGCATACCCTAACAGAGATCATGCAGTCCTTCTTTTTCAGAATTTCTAGAAGAACCCTGGTCCAGTACCCTTTGTAGCTTACTTTTCCAAGGTCAGATAGCGGCTTCTCAGGTGTCCCTGCTATGCCTTCCTTCTTAGAAAGCTCATAAGCTGTTGTCCACAACAGATTATCAACAGTTCAGACAACTATGTAGCAGATAAGGACCACGAGAAAAGGGCTAAAAGAGAGATGCCAAAAAAGAGCAAAAAGAAAATATGTACTTATAATATATCAGAATAGCATAACAATAACTAGTCTGGATTCTCGAACATAGTACCAGAAAACTCACAAGTTAATTTAAGATTTATGCTATGCCTCAGAATTGTGGAAAAAAAAAATGCCTCATAGATAAATAAAAAAAATTAAAAAGTCCAGGCAAGAAACAGTGATTCCAGAAGTTGACAGAGCTACCAATTTTTTCAAATGAAATTGACAGTTGTGCATATGTGGAGAGAGATAAAACCATCTGTTACCAGGTACCAAATTTAAAGTAGATATATGTTTCATTTATGCCACTTCGTACTTGGTAAAATGGTAAGGCATGCAGCCAGAAACATATAAGACTCACAAACCCCGCCTGTGCCCCATATAAATGATGAAAAGCTACCCTCGTTAATGGGTCGCTTCTTCCTTTTTCAGCTGAAGCCAAAGTTACTCTTCCCTTTCCTTTTATCTTGGAAATATGGAAGCGACTTAGATTTTCATCAAATGTAGCTATAAAAGTGATGGATAAGGCATACAAAAATTCTTATTGAACCAGAAGAAGCCCATGCCTACGGTGATTTTTACACCTTCTAACGAAGTTAGGAGAAATCTTTCCATATCATTAACCAATTGAACAACACTGGCTTATGGTTTTTTTTTTTATAACTGATAGGTCTCATTTAAAAGATAAGGCAAGTGCATCTGAAACAATACTGGCTTGTGGAGCAAAGGTTTGGTACTATGAAGTTTAATAAGCTATATTGACTATCAAATGGATTCATTTAATAGTCAAATCTCTCTCCCTACTGCGAGTACTCAAATCTCTGCCAATATTCTAACATTCTAAGATGTCATTTGAGCAGAAAATACTGTTAGCCATATTTAGAATGTATTTTTCTTTTTTCATAAAAATTCAATAATGTATTGCTTATCCATTCAGGTATTGTAAGTTCCTATTCCTCATGTAGTACCAAAATAACAAAAACATGGACAAACATCAGAAGTTGCTCATTGAAACAACCGATAAACAGCTGAAAATGATCAATACTATATCCACATAGAAAACCAACCCGATTATGATTTACAACTTGATCATTTGATATGTACGTCTTGTAGTTGATAAATGAATAGAGAAGTAGAAAAAGTTTCTTAGATAGAAAACTTACAGAATGCAATTAGGAATTTCCCATAGCCCTTTCTTTGATAGGGAGGAAGAGTCAAAATGCAGGCCAGATTGTAGTATTGCTCTGACTGCTTTTCCTGCTTCAAAGAGAATGGGTTGGGTAATTATTTGTACCATTTCAAACTGAGCCTATAACGTACAGCACAATATAAGAAAACTGGACATAAACTACCTTTGAGAAATAGGCAACCATGTGGCATCCACGATCATCACACTCACATAGAATGTAAAACAGAAAATAATCAACATCATCAAGCAGAGTCTTGTGGTCAAGAAACAATTTAGCCATATAGCAAAGGTTCTGACAGTAGACTCTGTTGTCATTGCCATCAACCTGTACCAATACAACAGAGCTTAGGAGCCACTATCAAATTTGTTTTAATGGGAATAAGATAAGACCCATGAATAAGGACCCAAAGGCGAAAGAAGAATACAGGACAGAAGAAGAATTACTTTAAGAAAAACTATCTATTATAGCTAAACAAACATGTTTGTGTAAATTACAAAATAAATGACGTAAAATAGTTCACTGACATTAGTTTTTAACAGGAAAGGAGAAAATGGAACTGTTTGGAGTGGTTCCCTGGTTCCTTTTTCAGTTTTAAGTTTTTAACTGTAAGAAGACGAATGTGTTAGTGTTGCATCCCAAGATTCTCTTTAAGCCATTATATTTAAAGGTCCCTTAATATTCAAATGAATTTGTGTTGACAACTATTTGTTTCCTAGTTTTCATAAAACATGTAAACTATAGAATAGAAGTTTTCTATCAAACAATTGTAAATTATGTATTAATGAGACAAAAGAACTAACATATGCAGGCCCTTGCAAAGATGGCAGTATGTCAGTTCATTCAATGTCAAGAGCAAATGGGTTCCCTTGAGAAGTCCAAATTTATTTCAATCTCATATTTAAAATTTTTGTTCTCCGAATTTAGTTTGACTTCAAGCATTCTGAAGAGTACAAGAAGAGCATGAAAAATTCTCAGGGGAATTATGAAGATCAACAACCTCATTGTATTATATTGTAAACTTACCTCAAACATAGAAAGTGTTCCACTTCGGTAGATCTCATTTCCTGGGGGATGCCTGAGATCACACTTCCGCTGTATAGAAAGCATAGCAGGCATTCATTAGTGAGAACGACACACGGAAAACAGATAAGAAGGTTAAGTGGAGCAGGCTCCAATTTTGTGCTGGAGCAGACTCCAATTCTATCATAATCATTTAACCACTGGGTTTCTTAAGGAGGTTAAAATCTGCAGCAAGGTTGCATATTCATAGTGCAATCAGACTAAACAGAACATAAAGATCGTAATAGGGTTATATCAACAACATGGAGAACCAAATGCATTGTGACAGAGATCAAAGATAAGTGCAACAATTTCATGATCAGTTTCAACCACATGTACAGTGAACATGGTTGCAAATTTCTTTGCAAAGCAATGTTCTGATGGAGAACAAATCTTATGATATGTATTTGTAAGAAAAGGGAGATGTTCGGCCACTTGGGTAGTGATGCAACAGTACAACATAGTTTAGAGGATACATTCAACCGCATGTTCTCAGTTTGCACTTTGCTAAAAAGTAAAATATCAAAACTCAAAAGAACAAATCAGATGTAATGACACGATCCACAACTGAAGATGAAACGAGAGAAGTTTCTAGATTTTGTGTCAACCACTTCCTTTCTAAACGAACACAATGAAAAATAACAGATGAAGCTCTTGGTCTCTCAAAGGATGAGATTTAAACCAGCATAAGAATCTACAATCCTGTTATTATCTGGCAAGTCATCTGCTAAATGTAATTACAAAGGTAATCTAAACAGTTATTAATGGATCTAAACAAATATCCACGAGATTTGCCCTACATTTGAAATTTTAACTGGAGTGTTCCCATAGTAGATAGAAATCTGCCTTTCTGACACCTAACATGACAAACCATTTTAACTAAACAAAAGAATCTTCCTATAAAATGAGAGCAAGAAATGACACTACTACAGTCTTCATTTCCGGGCGAGACTAAAACACACACAATCATCCACAATTATTATATTGCTTTTATGTTCAAAATCAAGAGAAAAATGGAAATAAAAAACAAAGCAACAGCTCACCATATGCCTCTGTAGTTGCTCTTTGTGTTGCACATAATTGAGGCAAAACTCACAAAAGTACAGCTTGGGAGAGTTGTCAAATTCTTCAGGAAAAGGGGAGAAATACCATGTCTCAATCTCATATCTTCCAAGTTCTATGAATTCAATATTTTTTACTTTTGTAAGTTTTTCATGTTCGCGCAAAGTGGCAGGATCAAGCCCCTCATGTTCCTGAAGATAAAGAAATTCATTACTTCATACTTTTTCCTAAAGGACTAGGATGACCACCCATGCAATAAGTAGAAAATAACAAGATATCACAAAAAACATTCTGATCGCCATGACATACTCATGATCTACTGCCATGTAAAAATATCCCGAAAAGAAATAGTGCATGTTAAATCTTCAGTAACTAAATGAACAAAGACTAAAAATAAGAGGAAGAGAGAGGGGTGTTATCATGCTAATGTAGTTCGGAAACACCAGTGAGAAATAATGTGAAACATGAGATTGAGTAAGACAGTTAAGCAGATATTTTCGTACCATACTACACATACATCAAGAGCATGAAGAAGTGTTGGAAGTCTCAATGTAGCGAGTAAATCTTTAAAATCGACCCTTACCTGCGAAACAATTGACACAGACGCACATTTGTATGTCGAACACAGGTACAAGATGTTACAGAGATAAACACGGACAATCTAATACACAAATCCTATTTATATGTATTATCATGTTTCCAACACGATGTAACAAAAGGAATGAAGTAGCTGGCAATAACTCAAATGAACGCAGGACATAAATGAAGAAAATACACACAAGAATCAAACAACAGGATAGACCATTATACCTCTGGTTCTGGTTCTGATTCCTCAATCTTGCGCTTACGACCACGTCTTATTGCCTATAAAGATGATAAAAAAATTTCCTTCAAATCTGTACAAAACAAAAATAATGTCAAACTAATTTAAATTACCTGTCCTTTCACCTCTTGATCAACACCAATATCAATTCGTTCAACCTTAACCCACTCATCAAGCCTCCTATTATCTAAATAAAAAAATGCCCCAAAACATAAAGAAACAAGAAACTCGAAAACCCTAAGAATATAAAATCAAGAATGAAGAAAGACTCACATTCTGTATAATGAACATAGTACTCATAACAATGGGGCCCACCGTCTTTAAGTTTACGGCGCTCGATGATTTCAGCTGGGTGGTACTTTTCATCTCTCCACTGACACATAATTCGTGCCCCTACTTGTATAGGTTTCATAGCATGGCGATTACTTCTCTTTCTTGTTGGATCATTTTCTGTTGTGTATATCGAGGACGTTTTAGATGAGTTGGGGGTATTTTTAGAACCCAATGGACGGCCACGATTTCGTTTTGGAGGAGTTTGGGGTGGTGTTTCAGGTGAAGCCATTTTGTTTTTTGAAGAAGAAGATAGAAAGGGAGGGAGATGAACAAGCGAAGTTTGAATACGAGAGAAATGTCTTAAAGGACCCTTTTTATCTCTTTAGTTCACCGACTTAAGTCTGCGTTCATGGGCTTATGGCCCGAGGCTCTTGGGCTTTCTTTATTATCGAGCATGGCCTGACATCACTATGTAAATTTATATTTTTTAAATTTGCATTTATATTATTATATATGTAAAAACTAGTATACTGCGTGGCAGTGGGGAGTGAGCGGAGTTGTGGGGAGAGAGAGAGAATTGGGTGATGCAGGGGAGAGGGAGAGATGGGTGAAGGAGAAAGAGAAAAAATAAGAGAGAAGTGAGGATAGACAGACAGAAACCAACCAAGTTGGTTTTTGTCCGCATAGCCTCCCCTTCTGCCAAAATCGTTCACTCCTCTCACTCGATTACATATGTAGATTTAAATTTACATAGATAAAGAAAACTATATAAATTTAAATTTTCATATGATGACATCAGCTTGGGTTTGGACTTATGGCGAAATTATTATTGGGCTTTGCTCTTGGGCCATAATCTCTTAACTGTAAAATAGAATGTTGTTCTCTAGCCGGAATATATGGACTTCTGGAGCAAAGTTTGGATAAACCAACCTGCATATAGTTGTACAAGATTTCAATCATATGAAAATTCAATAGGGAAGTTGGGAGTTGAGGAATAGATGAATTGTTGTTGTTTCTAATTTGCACATCAGTGAGTAACTCTCAAAGACAAAACAGACGAAAAACCCACTCTCAACACCACCTTTTTTTTAATCACTCATAAAGAAAGACTAGGTAGATGAAAGATCAAGTATTACTCCTGGAAATAAATGTGAATTTCCAAAAAAGAAAAACATGAATGCTATTATATGCTAATAAATAAGTAGGGATGGATAGACATAAAATAATCAGTTTTCATTGAATGAATCAGCAAACCGCACATTCAGTAATACAAATAGTTCAAGTGAATAAATATGCAGAAAGTGTAGACCAACATTACAGCAACAAGAAAGAAGACAACTCGCACTAGATTAGGGGGAAAAAAATGACAAACCAATAAATATAAGATATTACACAGGGAAACAAGCAGACCAGGCAGGTGCCGACTACCAAAGTCTGATCTCATTTAAAACAGGCTTGCAAAAAAAAAAAAAAGCAGTCCAGCAGAGAAAGAGCAAAAAGTTGAACTCCAGAAGACTGCTACAGGGCTGGCTCAATCCAAATAGGAGGAGGAAGGATCATATCCGACTCCACTGGGTGAAACGGTTCGATGCTCCCATCGTTTATGTTAAAGACTCCCATCTCATGTGGCCAAAATCCATCCGATTCTTTCAAATACACTCTCTCGAAATAACCTTCATGGTAATCATCAGTGAAGTAGATACAATCCGGCTTGCACCCGGGAAAATCTGAAGCCAAGAGAGACATGGATGTATTATCACCAAGAAACAGAACACGTCCGTCTAGGCTCTTGACCTCAACCCATTCATCCCGAGTTGAATCCAGTAGCTTAAAAACTTGGAATCCACGGGTGAAATAGGCTAGATCATCCTCAGTCACATGCACATCCCTTAAAACTTGCAGCAAATCTCCAGACGATTCAACAATGTACCTGGACTCTTCAACAAGAGCACCTGGGGAAACTACTGACAGTTTGGGGTGGGGATGATTCGCGTCAAAAGCAAAAATAACACCAACATTATCAACAACATAGAATTGATCTCTATAGTATACAAGATCCCTGAAAGCTTCGTATTTGATATCCAAGGAAGTCCATGCGGTGTCACCGGGCCTCCAGAAAGCCAATACCTTGCGGTCGCCATGGATAGCAGCGACTACATAGTTGGGATTCAGTGACGGATTAGCAGACAAGACTGCCTTGATCATGTAGTGATTATGTAGTGGATCGTTTCCAGTGCGTTGAAAAGTGGACAAAGGGGGGAGATGGATCTCATTATTAACTGACAGGAAGGGATTCAATAGAGAAACATCAAGATTGTCGTGTACTGTTACCAGCCAGCCGTAACTGGAACCATGGCATATCCTGTCCTGGGGAACACGTAAGTGGAAACCGCAAAGCTTATTCGAAGAGATACTGTAGCAACTTCGTGTCTGATCATCACGGTCAAATTCCGTGGGGAGCATGACATAAGGAAGCTGACGGGGTAGACGGTCCCTAAACTTGAGATTTTGGATATAAACGGAATGCCAGGATGTACAGACGGCACTAAAGACAATAAGGTCCCTAACATTGCCAACCAACTTCTCGGCAACTAGAGATGTAAGGTGGTCAGGAAGGTCCAGCCAGTTCACATTTATATCCTTTGGATGAACGAGGAAGACGGGATTATTAATTGAATCACCTCCAACACGAGGTAATTTGACATGGTCAGGAACTGGGAGACCTGTCAAGTTATCATTATGATCAACTAGATGTTGGGCTGTTATACTTATATGGTGTTTATCCTTCTGATAAGTTTGTTGAAACTCGTACAGAGCTAAAGTAATCGAAACTATTAGACACGCACATTTTTTGTCCTCAGAAAACCTAAGGGCTGAACCACTACAGAGGCAGGGTTTTGAAACTGAAAATTCTATAAAGGAATTGCCTTTATCTCCTTGATCTGAATTACAGGCCATTATAATTCTAAGAAAAAACTCGGAAATTCAGTAAAAGGACTGGAAGGAAAATGGTCACAATAAATAATAAATTAAGGAAGAATAGAACAGGGCTTTACTAGTACCTCAAACAATTGGGAAGATCAAACTCAAACCAAATAACACGACTTGCCTCCCAATTTTCCCTTGGAATAGTCTTTCTCCTTCTGTAATTCTCTTCAACACTTAAATATATACAGATCAAAAATAAAAAATAGGCATTTCGTTTTCTACTCTGAATGCAATCCTATGACACGGTTTCTTCTAATTAAAGTTTCGGATTCGGAAACCGACATGGAAACACAAATAAATGAAATGGGCTGGGCTGGGCTTTACCTTGTTTGGTTTCACTCGGGTTACACTTTAACCCGTGAGGGGTGATAATTTGGCCCTCAGGCCCTCAACTGGCCGAAAAATGCGGCGTCAAAACCCTCAAAAGTTGGCAAGACTAATGATTAGCAATCTTATCACATTTGACAGCCCGATTAAACAGTCCATACATAGTCTAAAGTGCCCCTTGTAGGAGTTTACGCCAAATATATAAGCGCATAGTACAAAGGTGTGTAAAGCTCATGAAATAAAATTAAATCTTTACGATAATCTTAATTAACATGATCTAAAATACCTTTGTAATCAATACTTCCGATCCATAAGTGCATACCGACACTTTCGTGATTAGCGTGAACAATTCTGAGGCGATTCAAAGACTATTCCCAAATTTTAATTGAAAAAAAAAAATCCATGATAACATACTAATCAATAAACAAAATAGATAACCCAAACCGATATTTGCGGTTTCTTCCGGCTTCATTTCTAATTGCATGTCATGTGGCTTTGACACCTGAATTCATTTACACCAGATTATATGCCTTTCACTTACCTACATTGTCGTACCTTTGGTAGTCTAGCAAAAAAATAACACCATCAAAACCCTTGATCCCTATTTACAGAGTAATATTTACTTTGGAAAACTCATATGCCGTTGAGGAGCTACTGACCTGTAAACAGAAGATATTGAGTTGCAAATGCAATCGGTGAAACACTTTTATAAAAATGCTCATAGTATTGAGAACAAAACAAATATATAAATAACGATTAACAAATATATGAATAATCAAAGCTAAAAACTAACCTGCCGACATTGAAACCCAACGAATGTAGAGCTCAAGATATAAAAGAAAATGACATACAATGAATGGTTCCCACAATCACTTTGGTCAACTAATAAAGATAACAAACAACAAAAGTCTTCATCGATTACTTGAGCTTTGGAATCAAGGCAATAGTTTAAACAAATTCAGTGCTTCTAAACCCATGAGTATAATATTTTTAAAATGACTTTACATAAACAGCTGCACCAGTTGCATGGGGACCTGCCATAGATGTCCCAGAGAGCATATTACCTATTATCTCCAAAGATACCTGTAGCTGAAAGTGTTTGTGGTCATACTGAAATAAGGGTATGCAAATACCAGGATGCCGAACCAAATAAGTCTGTCATCGATCTAGTTCAATTCGTTGTGCTAAATATCCGAAACAATATATACCATTTGAAACTGTGTTGAACAAAATGTCATAGTCCACCTAGGTAGTCATAACTCCATTAGTGTTGCAAGCACGAAAACAAAAATAGTAAATGGGCACATGCGTTGCACGTGCTAGACAAAATCTCTGCAAACAACTTCGTCCGAAGTACTTGGACTTTTCATCACAAATTATTGAAAAATACTAAAATCGGGGAGGAAGATTGCTAGTAATTCTATGGTTTTGGTTGAAATTTATTTATTTATTTTCCTTTAAATTGTACAATCATAACAAACAAATTCAGATAAATGTGGTCAGAGTTTGTGATGTAATGACAATTTATAATTAAACTTGGAAGGAATTTCAAAGAAAACAGAAATAATGAAATTAAGAAATTTGACTTCGAAAGGTAACATAATATTTTTGAACCAAATCAAAACTTGTTACAAAGTGGAATTTATAGGCTGAAGAATATAAAAATGTTATTAAATATCAACTTAGTAGGAAAACAGATAGACATTAATGAGTGTTTATGCCGCATCGAAAGATAGAGCTTTACCGACAGCAACCTCTTCACCAACAAATACATCCTCAAATTGCATTTGTGACTTAGTTTCTGTCATAGATATGTTTTATATCCTTGGGCGTTAAAGCATCACATCATCCTAGTGTTCCCTAAAAAAAAAAAAAAAAAAAAAAAAAAAAAAAAAAAATAAATCAACCCCAACATTAGCGTGATGTTTACAATTAGATGACACGTGAGTAGAGGCCGAATTTCTGATGCAATGACTTAAATTGAAAAAAAAAAAAATTACATGTTCTCCCAAATGATGGATATAAACCTCCACACTATGATGTGGCTCACCCAACAATTTGGGATGCTTCTAAGCAATATCCTCCCACTTTCGAAGATGTCAAAGCGGGCAATGTAAGAAGTAGCAAGTGTATTGTGCTTCAATTCAAATGCAACACCTTCCACCAAACATTTTTGGTGTGTTCACAAAAAGAGAAAATGTGAATAAGGTCATCTTGTAAAACAAGAAAATCTCATACCGCTCTTAGTATGATTTTTTTAAGCCACATTTCTAATCTTCATGTTAGTATGCACATCCGGGTTTAAATTGTATCTTTATCACCTTTTTAACGGGAAAAACAACTTCGATCACTTGTTTCCATCTTAAATTTAAACCTGAAAATGCATAGCTATTTCGACAATCATATCCTATGAACTTATTTACTCTACAACACTTTTTGTATAGTTTAACTACTTAATTTAATTAATCCTTACATCGGAACTTGAATATATGTCCAACTGTTGAATTCCGAGACAACAACAACAATGGTTCGACCAACTTTTCGCCGTGACCTGTGCTTCAAAAAAAAAAAAAAAAACAGTTAGAACTGAACTTGTTAAAGAGACGAAAATTATTATACTAAGTTACTAACAATCACACCACCTCTAAGAAAATTGATACTTAACATGGTAAATTTCTTTCAATCTTTCATCACTACAAACAAATGTCAAGTGGCACGACCTGCACATAGATAGGACTAAAAAACATTAAAAATTCTCAATAGACAGATAGGAAATATAATATTGTGCCCAACCTCATCTTGTTCATAAGTGAAAGTAACAGGCTGTCCAAAGTATCTTTGTCACACTTTCAATTCAAGAATTATCGAAAAATACTAAAAAAATCGGGGAGGAAAATTGCTAGTATTTCTATGATTTTGGCTGAAATTAACACAGCTAAAATTGTGTACACCACATCATATCAATTTGTGATGTGTAGACCACCACTCGTTCCAATTGATTGGCATACAAACGCTATCATTGGATTTATAGATAAAATCAAATAAAATAATCGATAAACAATTAAAATCAATATCAACATATTAAAATTTTGAAAGTCCTGTTCAATTCAAGTCTTCTTGTGCAATTTACTTCTTTAACTTTTTTCTAAGTATGGGGGTACAAATATGGAACTCCTTACCATCACCATTTTTGATAAGTTGACACCTTATTCATGTTGTTGCCCTTGGCTTTCCCAAGTAATCAAACTCAACATATGATAGTAGTTGAGTGGGCCTAAGTGCATAGAATGCCAAGTACACTATTTGAGTTAAGTTCATAGACTTCACAAAAATGGAGAAGACTGGTTTTCTACCAACATCATCCACCTACTCATGTCTTTTAGAAATGCATGCTTCTTCCAAAGAATGTTGGTTCGCGCTATGAACCTATGAAGTCAGATATAATTTGAAGGCAAATGCAGGATTATGACCAAGTCTAAACACATATACTTCCCTCTTACAGATCTTAGCTAATAAGAAATTTGTTGATGCTGGTGACTATAATGCAAATCCAGTTAAATGAGTGTTGAAAATATGTACCTAGCTATTTAGGCTCTTAGAAGTTCCACACTACTTGAACTATACATACCATTCTTTTGAAGCCACCATACATTTAATTTCTACACATACCATTCTTTTGAAGCCACTATCTGCATGATTTTTATTCTAAAGTAGTATTTCTAAGCGATAGTAGTAGTAAAGAGGTAATTCTCATTTTCCTACTTTCTCTATAGATCCATCTTGGACATATATAGTATAGGTCTTTTACTAAAAGTGGCATGATAGCGATGCATAAAATGTTTCAAGAGTGCCTTGGCTCAAAATAAAAAGAGATCTATTAACATTTCAAGGTTTATGCGGATAGAGTTTTTGTTTTGCTAAACGATAATTATTGATATAGCAAAATAGTAAGTGTTGCAATGAGTGGGACATGGAAAATGCTCAAGGAAGCGGGGGATGCATTATATCGTCATTCATTCCGTTGCATTCTAAAGAAATAAAGTCCGACACATTCAACTCAATATGAAAGAGTACTATGCTAGTTCGGGAGAACCTATAGAATGTGCAAGACGTCTTGGTTTTCGAAGTCTTGTTAGGAATGTAGGCTGCTTTGCTCCACCTTTGTCTTTCTCTGTTGTTCAACATCGCACCCTTCCTATGGATATAGAGGCCTGAGAGCAGGCATACTCCTCACCTGCAAAGGTAAATGCAAATCAAGAAAGATAACGAAATCTAAGTGGGTAAAGCAAGCGAGAGACTCAATCTGAGATGGAACATTATCGGGAATAACCGGTGCGGTTATGGTCATATGGAGGAGCTGTTAGAAACTCGAAGGTGAATCTTGTAAGCCTACCACGGGTTAAAAGGGTATAAAGTCCGTGTTGTACCGGGGAGATTCAAGCTATACTTCAAGTTCTTAAAGGGGTATTATCGTAAAGAAAAGAAATTAAAGTGATTGTGGCCACTTTTTAAGAGGGTATAAAGTCCGTGTTGTACCCGGAGATTGAAGCTACACTTCAAGTTTTTAAAGGGGTATTATGCAGACAAAAGAAATTAAAGTGATTGTGGCGACTCACTTATTGGTACTCAAATTCTAACAGAACTGCAAAACCACCTTGGTGCTTTGCTTGAATCTCACCAAAGGCAGTGTAAGTTCCATTCCTGTTCTTGTTCTAGAGCTGAAAACATCTGAAATGATTTGGAATCGCAATCCAAATCGTAGCAATCACCCCATTGTTCCTGAAAAGAGATGTCCCTATGCCTATATATGTGGCAAATATTTAGTTCCAAAGACGTAAATTTTTCGTCCAGTAACTATAACATAAGGCCAAGCTATGGCTTAACTTATATATTCTTTTATTTAAAGAAAGACCATCAACCCTTTTTTGATAAGTTGACACCTTATTCATGTTGTTGCCTTGGCTTTCCCAAGTAATCAAACTCAACATATGATAGTAGTTGAGTGGGCCTAAGTGCACAGAATGCCAAGTACACTATTTGAGTTAAGTTCATAGACTTCACAAAAATGGAGAAGATTGGCTTTCTACCAACATCATCCACCTAGTCATGTCTTTTAGAAATGCATGCTTCTTTCGGCAATGTTGGTTATGCTATGAACCTATGAAGCTGTATATAATTCGAAGGCAAATTCAGGTTTATGACCAAGTCTAAACACACATACTTCCCTCTTAACAGGTTTAAGAGGGAACTCTTAATAAGAAATTTGTTGATGCAGCTGCCAAATTTGTACTTGAGATGAAGTCTAGAGGTTATCTTTGTGATGTCAGTGCCAGCGATGTCGTAATGATCAATAATACCAGGTTTAATTTAACATGTTCATCAAACCATTGTTGACACCCTATGAAAACGAAAACTTGAAGCCGCAGAAAGGCAAAAAAGAAAGTAAAAAATAAAATCTCTCGATGAATTTGTTGCTAAAAACTAAACAATATGTAGTGAAGGCTATCAAACTGGGATGCTTATCGATGCAACTGGAAAAAACAACTCACACTCATAATTGCACATGCATTGAGAGATGAGTTATTCTTTACCAAAAACTCAAAAATACGTGAAACCAGGGCTCTCCTTATGTCACTCATTATGACACTCAATCAAATAATGAGCGACACTTCTTCACAAAGAAAAAATTTCCAACCTATAAATAGAAAACTGACAAAATCTATTAATACATAACAACGTAGAGTATAACACGATGAAAATGATCACGCGTGTTACATGTTTGCACTACCACTCAATTCGAAAGTAGGAACAACCAACCATAAATATGAAACTGGAAGGAATTATTAGGAGAAGAGATCGGAGACAGATTGGTAATAGCAAATAACAAATAACAATACTTGAGGAAGATCAAACTTAAATTTTGAAGGTGATTAAATGAAAGGATTGGTAATAGAAACACGCATACCTATGATTGTTGTTCTCATTTTCACCGTTGGCTCCAAAATCTTGGCCCCTGTTTTTCTACATAACACGCCCACAAATCTTGGGAGGAAAATCAGTTTTAAAAGAAATAAGAGTAACCGTGTGCTAGTAAACAAAATGAAAGTGTGATAGTAGTATATAATGATTTCTTGCACCATAGTGCTATACTCCATTGTTCTTCACCACGTTTTGCTGCGCACGCTTTAGGAGAAAAGTTGCATCCAATGATAGATAATGGAAAACCCAAAAAGAGATTAATGGCGAAAGTTCAGAGTGTTTTTGTATAACTTTTTTTTTAAGAAGAAAAGAAACGGGTTTTAATTGGGAATATCGGCCAAACAGTGCGACTGTTCCGAGAAGTTCATTTTTTTAAGTCTATCCAAAATTTAGGAACAGTCAGAACAAAAATTCTAGAAGCATATCCAAAATTTGTAGAATAAGCATAAATAAAAATTCGTTGAACTAACCTCTTCCATTGAAGTTGCACAATAGTGATTCCGTTGAACATAATAATAAAGGTAGATTAAATGAACCAACATAAATAATTGGAGCCTTGATTAAAGCAAAGAATAAAATAGAAAGAAAGGGAAGTTCGATTATGATAAGTGATTAAGGGCATTAAAAAATAAAATGAAAATAAAATCCGACCGAATTTGAAACAAAAAGTACCTTAAACCAATTTCACATGTTATCATCAGCGGTGGAGATTCATTATTTTGGTACCGAAGAAGATGAACAATTAGAAGAATAAGACGAACAAATTTGGTTAACCATTTGTTTTTTTTTATTTTTGGTAAAAGCGCTGAAGCGGTGTCATTTCGGGTTATTATTCGGAAACGGTGTCTCGTTAAGCTAAAAATGTCAAAGACGTTGAGTTTTATGGTCCTGGGAATGTTTTAAATTACCGATTTACCCTTCGAATGCAAAGTGTAGAAAATTTCGTGGGTGAAATTTTTGGGCACCCCTCTCGACCAAAAGATTGGATTAAAACAAAAAATACGGGAATTAATAAACGGCGGCAAGTTTTCCCATTATATATAAGATAAACAGTCAAGGGGTCTGAACTCTTTTTGCAAAGTTAACTGCAAGGCAATTTTTTGACAGAAGAACACCTGTTGATCACAATGGGTAAAACTAAACATTCTAGCAATTAGATTGCATTGGCAAAGTGTAATTAGATTTAACAATGAGGGAACACCCCAAATCAGAAACTGGCTTGGATATGAATACATCAATATAAAAAAACCTAATAGTTTTTAACAATGATGGAATGCCCCAAATCAGAAAGTCGACTTGGCTATGAGTACATCAATGAAAAGAAAAAACAACTGGGAAACAAATTGGTAAGGAAAAGAACTCTAAGAGAAGTGTCAAGACTAACCTGTATCCCATGAGAACCTGACAACTTTTTGTCGAGTTTCTTTAAGTAGATAACGCATGGCAGGAGCTTCCATCAAGTTGCTTGCAAAATTGTGATATTTGAAGGCAAAACCTATACGTTAATGGAAAAAAATCAAGTTCACATTGAAGATGAAAATATCCCAAAATTACGAATCAACCCAAGTCATAGAGATCAGGGCTTAAAACTGGAATTATATATAGATTTATTTTTGAACAAGAAATATATTTCAACAGTGAACATCATATATGCACCTAAAAGAAAATATTGAATAAAGATACAGGCTCCACTATGCACTACACCACCACAACACATTCTGAAAGGACAAAAACATGTACAATCTCTATTCACATATTTGGTATTTCGATACAAATGAACTATTAGTGGAGATAGCTTTGACATTCTACCAGACTTTAACATAGTATAACTTGGCATAACAGAAATAAACTAATAATTCTGCAGGCTTTTCTACAACATTTCAGGCATTTCATTTCAACAAATTAGAAAGAATAAATTGACCCAAAATCATAAGCAAATTTGCTTAACCTGTAAAATAATAAACTACACTACAACACAAATAGCTTCCTTGGAGTTAACTAACTTTCCTATAATTATCTAGAACAATAGAAATCGCACATGGCCTCATAGACATGGATGGTTAAAAGGTGCAATAGAATGAGGAAAGGAGAAATAGAAGAATGTATAAATCAAATAAAAATTAATCGATAAAAATTGAAACACTAATTGTTGCTTCCTTCCCAAGTCCTAACACAAACTATTTTTAACAATTTGTATTGTGAAGTCGAATAAGGAAGATGTACACAATAAGGAGAGAATGAATGGAAAGTACCTAAGTGAGAGGAAACAGAGTAGTCACCTCTTGCCAACGGAGGAAGATAGAGAAAACAATGGATTAAATCATTCAATTAACTTGATAAAGCTTAAATTTCTCAGATTTCTTCTTGGTTACCCATTATCACATACATTAAACCACCTAGATTGAAGGTGCTATGTTCAACTAAATTTGCCATGTCCATTTTTAGTATGATAAGCTAAATAAAAAGTTATCTAATATGGACTATTTTAAGTGCAATGTCTTCTTAAAAGGTTTATCATATTATATCCAACTAAAGTGCAATGTCGTTCTCTTAATCACATAGCACAGCTTCATTCCAGGATTGTCAAGTTATAATACACAGATGTATGAGTATGTAGAATCTTACACATATGCTCATTGACACATAAGGAAAATGTGTCCATCCTCATCCCGCACAATAATGATAGCTGCGTTCGTTTGTTACTCAACCCCATGGCTCCATTTCAGTCGTTAAGGCACTGGGAAACCACCAATAAAAATGAGCATTGCACCCAAATGCAACCCCAAATGAAGACTTAGTAAGTCACCACTATTACCAAAGCAGTCAAAAAATATTCAACATTCCGAAGTATGAGTTAATGAAAAGGAAATTAAAAAAAAAATACGCAATTCAAAACCATCAAATAAAAAAGATTATGAAAGCAAATCATCAAATTTAGTAAGCGGGAGAGAGGGTTGGAAAGTTTTGAAAAGAAGACATCTCCTAAGGGGCAGGATGGTTTGAATAGTATCAAGTTTTAAGAAGGGAAATATAATGATAGCAGGCAATCGTAGCAAGGTCTAACAACCAGGAGCAACACATATTAGAATTCAAAGCGAACTCGGTTGCTACAGGTGAAATTAGCCCCTTTCATGGTGCAATCATGGCACGTAAATCGTTAGAATGAAAAGTTATAAAATCTAACCTACAAAAGATCGATCAAAAGAATAACAATAATGACCAATGACCACAGCAAGGCCTATATTCAATTCTGGCTACTCCGAACCTTATGAGTAAATACCCATCAATGTATGAACAACAACATAGAAAAATTAAAAACAATCAAGTCTCGTGTCACAATATATTAAAATCAAGGCATAAATTGTAACATTCAGCTATCTTTATCAAGCATTGCTTCCTTTATACTAATAACCTGATAGCAAGAAAGGATTAACTGTGTAAATATGTTTCCAAATAGAACAATAATCCAATCAACAGAAAATAAAATAGGAGATAGCTTGCCAGGGCACCTCTGCAAGTGTTAGTGATATTCAAACACCCACATTGCTATCCTAAGTGCACGTAGAAATAGAAACCAGCATCTCTTACCTAGGTGAGGATGGGCAAATGTAAGTCCTAATTTGTTTATGCCTCGTTAAGAGCTTTAACTTCCTTGTCAATCCTGGGTTTTGAATCCTACGACTCTTGTTTAAATTAACCTAATAAAGCATTCATGTTTTGCGCTGACGCACTCCTGCACTCCTCTCTCCTATTTAGCAAGGCATGAAAGTCAAACAGTTTTTCTTGTTCTAGTTGGGAATTTTTTAATCATTCAAGTAAAGGCACCCTTTCATGAATGAGGAAAAAAGTTATCTTAAATATGCCAATTTACATTTATAAAGAATAGAAAAAGCTAGGATTCATGGGTGTGCACGTGTGCAACTAAGAAGGCAGACCCATAGATTTTATAACTTTTAAAATTTAGTTTGAGCAACTGCACACTCTTACGCCCCTTCACTATGGCCTTGTTGATGATAAAATTCTTGATGACGACACCCCCCCGGTTGTTGACATGGGAAACCGCACTATTAGGCATCAAAAGGTAAGGCCTAACTAAGGACGTAAAATGCAGTCCCGTAGCGGTTAGGGAAGGTAACCCCTTATGTAGCAACCCAATTTGTAGATGGTTGGTTGAATGAAAGCCTCTAAGACCTGTGTTTTGGAAGGATGCTCCATAGGGAACATCATGACCAAACTCAAAGAAAGGTGAAGTTTGTATCCTCTAGGAGTAGGGCGTAGGGGATTGTTAGTGATGCTCACATAACACAATACAAAATGTTCCGTTTAGCAAAGCCTCTAAGACATGTGTTTAGGAAGGATATTCCATAGGGAACATCATGACCAAATTCAAAGAAAGGTGAAGTTTGTATCTGTAGGAGTAGGGCCTTAGGGGAATGCTAGTGACACTCGGCACACACACACACACACCAACTCAATTTTCCCTAAAACACCTTTTAGACACGTAAAACAATTTGTATAATTGACACATAACTGGAGCATCCCACAAATACTAAGTTATTCATAAAACACCCAACCCAGGTAGAAGGACAAAAATGGAGCATCCCACATAACAATCATGCACATAAATCTTAACTCTCACATTAAAGCTAACGTTTTAAAAAAATGGCGGAGAAACAATGGTTACCTTAAGATTCGGTAGCAAGAGCACTAACAACACCCCTATGAGGCTCAGTAAGCAACCCAGGCAGTAAGATAGGCATAGATGCTTATTTGCTCCATCTCCCATAGAAGCCAGCACGGTTTTTTTTGTTTCAATCCATTCTATTAACTTGTTCAACTCTTGAACCTTCAATTTGTGTTATTTAAACAACAAACTCAGCCTTACTTGAGGAATGTATACATATATAAGGAACCGAAAATTAGAATCAGATCCAACCTTAAGAACATCCCCTTCTTCACTATCTTGATTGGTAATATCTTGCCATTCACTAAGCAGCGTACTTTGCTCTAAAACTGCTTTGACCACTGCACAAAAAACGATTATTATATTAGCACAAAGGCTAATTAAAAAAAATCAGTAACGTTGCTCTCATACTTTCTTATGTCAGTATAAGTATTTTCTGCCTTTTTGGGCCTTAAAAGACCAACTTGCATTATCACGTATAACCCAACCACCCATACTAAGGTTCTACACTCTTAGTGACTCCAATCAACGACAAATTGAAACGAAATATTGAGAACCCCAACATTCCATGTCTCAAAATGTGGACCACTATTCTATTTAAAAAAAAAAACAACGACAACGACAACAACAACAACAACAACAACAACAATGATAATATTCCCTACAACAAATGCGCTTCACAATTGAGTAACTTTGCTTCTCTAGTTTGAGCATGAGCATGAGCATGGAATATCTCTATTATAAGTCCTACCCGGTCTAAAATAGGTTTCCCCCTCTCATGCTGCAATTACAATTCTGAAAGTATCAATACCATAGCATCTATATAGGCAGAATTTTACTATAAACTAAAGAGAACTTGCCTCTAGATTACGTTGCTGGACCCCTGAAAGAATGGCGTTTACAAAGACAGCATCAAACTCATCCTGCTAAAACTAAATGGTCCTTGTTAAACTCACCCAAGTCGTGAACTAAAGATGAATCAAAATGAATCCGGTGTTACCTTTGTCTCCTCAGCATCTATATGACATTTAATTGTTTTCACAGTCCCACTTCCAAAGTATGTGCCTAGAACAAACATTAAATAGACATTATATATATTAAAAAAATAAAATTTATTTACTTTTAAAGTAAATATGAGAAGAACCTGAATTAATTGATCTAGCAATTGGATTTTGAACAACGACATGAGCCGGCCTTTCCTTTTCACTAATATCTCCAACAAAGAATCCATCTCGCTGCTCTTCGAGAGAGTTGGCGAGGTTTAAAGCTTCAGAAAGCTTAGCCTTTAAAGCGACATCTGAACGAAGGTGAGGTTGAACTACAAATAGTTTTTTCTGGGTCTTTGTTGTAGATAAAATTTGGGTTGGATATTTCATCTGTTTTCTGTTTCAATGAGTGAGATGAAAAAGAGTGGGTTCAAAGTAATCAAATAGAGGACAAATATATTACCTTTTGAAACCAATATTTTTTTTGTTCGCGTGACTTCTTATAATAATCGGCAGTAGAGAGACAATCAGGTATGTTTTTGTTTTTTGTTGTGGCTTTCAGTTCAAGCAAATTATGGAGATTTGGGAGAGAGAAGAAGAAGAGAAGAAGAAAAGAGAGGGTTGGTTTGCTTGAATTTAATTTTGGAATAAAAGGTATTTATTTGGCAATTACTGAAGGGTAAGCCGCGAACAATTGAATAAGGGCATATAGTTGATTTCTTACCTGAATTTACACATACGTCCTTACGTGACTATGTAATATTAAGGGTATAGATGGTATTAAATTTTGAAATGACAAAGTAGTCTTTCTTAAAGGTATTGAATAATTGATTTTAATATTTTATCAAGGGTATTTGATGGTAGAAAAAAGGTTGGTTCAATTTAAATGTCCATGTTAATTATAGTATACTCTACGAAATAAAAGGTATTTATTTGGCAATTACTGAAGGGTAAGCCGCGAACAATTGAATAAGGGTGTATAGTTGATTTTCGACTTGAATTTACACATACGTCCTTAAGTGACTATGTAATCTTAAGGGTATAGATGGTATTAAATTTTGAAATGACAAAGTAGCACTACAAGAAAAAGGGGCTTTAGCCACGGATGACCCGGAGCATTAGCCACGGACCAAAGATGTAGAATTATTAGCCACGGTCACCAGCTGTTGACATAGTTATAGTTGTCGTAGCAAGGCGTGACACTATTTTGCAACCTTTCGCGGACGGTAATAAGCGTGGGGTGTCCCTAACGACCGACCGTTGGATCAGATCTTGGCACAGTATGTTTTCACCCACGGTTTTCTTTCCTCGGTATAGATCCGACATTGCTCCAAAGTTTTGGGCGCGGAGCACCAAAATTTCTCTCCCACAAAAATTCGATACCCACAGAGAAGTTGGAACTAATCTCACCACCTCTAGCTTCCACCGCCTTTGTAGCAAAAAAAAAAACAAAACTTCCACGGCCTCTCTCACCATCTCTCTCATCTTCTTCCCTTACAGTTCGACACTATTATCGGTTCTCTCACCATCTCTCTTATCAAACACCAAAGTAAAGCTTAAAGGTATCTTTTTTAAGTTTTTAGTTTATTAAAATTTGCGTTTTTTTTTTATTTTTTATTTTGGATGGAAATTGAGTAAAATCAAACTCTTGGGCTGGTGATATTGTAGGTAGATGGTACATGTTACTATTATCCTTCTAACTAGTGGGTAGCAGTATGGCATGTATTTTTCTGTTGGATTTTATTAACTGAACTTTGTTAGTCATTTCTACAGTTCAAGAAAATTAACTAGTGAATTTCAGAATCGCATTTTTGTTCCCGAATTGATTTAGATGGGAGCTTCATTCCTCTTTACATAATCGTGGTCAACAAACATAATTTTCTTTTCAAATAACATATAATGAAAACTTTTTAGATTAAAAAAGGGGATAAAGATAAAGAAAAGGAGAATGTGGACGTGAGTTTTAGCCATTTTGTTAAGTTGTATATCTAAGAAAACTTATATGACTCTGTGACTTCCTTTTTGAAGCTATCCACCAAATCCCCAAGTATATATAGAGACGACTATGAGGGTGGGTGTTCTTCATTTCGACCACTTGTGCGGTAGGGGCTAATGGTTTGCCCGAGACTTCTATAAGTTTATAAAGTGGGTTGGCTTACTGCAAAGACAAATAAAATTGTTGTCCAATCTATTATGTAGGATGGAAAACATTAACCGATGGCAGCAGAGGTCGGTATAATATTACAGGAAAACAAGAGCAAAGAAGAGCTCTTATATGCTAATAACTCTAAGTCTGTAGATCTCATAATAATGTTGGGGAAAAGCGACTTATTATTATAGATTCTATATGTCAAATGTAATTGTGGAAATAGTAGAACGTAATACTTCCAACAACAGTCACAAAATATATTCTTAAGTCTTTGCTGATTTATTACTTCATCTATAATAGCCATGCTAAACTTATTATGCCCTTTAAATTGAAATCCGTAAACGCAAATAAAGGCTGTCTAGATTTATAATGAGAGGTTTAATTTAACAAATAAACAAATATTTTCATCTGAATTTCATTTTTGTTACAAAGTTGTTGAACTTTTGAAATGCTTTATTCTGTATGGGTTAAGCTTCACCTCTATATTCTTCTCACAGACGCACATTACACTTTCGGGTATACAATTTAGATTGTGATAAAGAAATGTACCTTCTCGATCTACATATGCATTCTTGACAGTTGATATGAGAAATTGATTTGCTCAAATGCCTTTGTTCCTCGTATAACTTTTGTCCGGCTCGTGCTCACATGGTGCGAGCAACTGGCTTCAACTTGGTACCAGTGCGTACTTCTTAACAGGTCACAGTTTGAGTCTCCAAGTCCACCACTAACACTGGGGGTGCGTTTTAATGAATGTTTTCTCTTAAAAGTGTTGTGGTGTTTGTTGACCTCTTAAGTCTTGGTCCCTTTGATATACATTTCTGTGCCCTTCTCCATAATCTCAGTTTTTTGGGGAAGCATGGTATGAGTATGGCTTGTTCCTAGGACGTAGCTGGGTTTGAGTTTGCTCAGCATGAGAGCAATAATGCGGGTGTGGGGTGTGGGGGGTGTGTGTGTGTGTGTGGGGGGGTGTTGTATGAGTATGGCTTGTATATAGTTTGAGCATATTGCACACATTTATTTATTTCAAAAATGGATTTACATTGATATTTGTTTGGTTATTGTCTCTTTTGCTTTATCTGTTACAATTTTTTTTTTCATTACGAATTGCTTAGGTTTTAAATACATATTTATGTGATTTTTGCTAGTTCGGTAAAAATAATTCATTTTTAGAGATTTTGTTAATTTGGTTAGACACTTTTTGCTTGAGATGAGGGTTTGGGATAGGTGTATTCATGAATGGATCACGCTATTTATCTTGTATATAGTTTGAAGTTTTGAACTTGTGTGATTCTTGTTTATTTGTAGATACGTCATGGAGGGTTTTTCTCCAACTGATAGAAGTAGTTGGGTCAATTTAGACTGCCATGACACCCGCTTTATAAATGGGGTAAACTATTTTATGGACTTTGTGGTAAAAAACTACCGTAACAAGCTCTTAATGCCGTGTCCTTGTCGTGTGTGTAAAAATGGAGGGAAAGCAAAAACCTACGAACTCGTGAGGTATCACATCTATAAAAACCGATTCGACCCAACATATTTACACTGGATATTTCATGGTGAAGAAAGACATGATCCGAATGTGGAGTCCCATGGGAACTCTAATCTGCATGAGATGAATATAAATGATGCATTTGCTACCGTTATTGAAGAATTTGGTGGTGAAGAGTTAGATTCATTTCTTGGAGGTCTCGGAGTTGATAATGGAGAGGCACCGGGCATTGATGATGCTGAATCAATATTGTCAGATAAGAACTTTGAAGAGGCCATGAGTGCTTTGTATCCCGGGTTGCAAGAATTTCAACTGTCTTAAGGTTTGTCATAAAGCTGTTTAGAATCAAAGTTACGTGGGTGGTCCGACATAAGTTTTACCGAAGTTGCTTGAGTTATTTAAGGCAGCGTTGCGGCGTGGATAATAAAGTTCGAAAAGACACGTGATCGATCTGAAAAATTAGTTAAGGAGAGTTGGGGCTAACTTATGAGAAGATCGATGCATGCCCAAATGATTGTATTTTATATTGGGGGAAGAAAAATGAATTGTTGCAAGAATGTCCTACTTGTAAGGTGTCGAGATATAAAATTGCAACAATTGAGGAGAGAAAAAATTGTGTAAGACTACCTGCGAAGCAGTTGCGGTACTTTCCAATTGGGGATAGGTTGAAGAGAATGTACGGTGTCGGTTGGGTAGCCAAAGCTATGTGTTGGCACTCCACAAATAGATTGGGGGATGGTGAGTTGGGTCACCCAGTTGACTCATCATCTTGGAAACACATTGATAGGACATTCCCAAGCTTTTCTTCCGAGCCACGTAATGTTCGATTGGGCCTTGCCACTGATGGGTTCAACCCCTTTGGAATGCAAAGCACATCGTATAGTTCTTGGCCAGTGATGTGTGTCACATATAACCTCCCTCCTTGGCTATGTATGAAACCGCAATTCACTATGCTAGCACTGCTCATTGAGGGACGACGACAACCTGGTAATGATATAGATATTTATTTACAGCCGTTGGTCCATGAATTGCAATCCTTGTGGGATAAAGGAGTGCTAGTCAAAGATGCTAATAGGGGTGATGTCTTCAATATGTGTGCAGTTCTCTTATGGACAATTCACGACTTCCCAGCTTTTGGGAACATCTCTGGATGTAGGACTAAGGGGAGATATGCTTGTCCCTCTTGTGGTCTAAATACATCTACTGTGAGACTTGTTCATGGGAGAAAAAATGTTTACCTTGGTCATAGACGATTTTTGCCGCAATTAGATCCAAATAGACTTGATGTGAGAGAATCTACTTTCAACAAGGAAGAAGAGCTCAGGTCACAACCCCTGCGTCTGTCTGGGGAGAAGGTTAAAGAGTTAACTCATAATCTCAAAGTGAAATGGGGAAAGTTAAAGAAAAGGAAACGGGGAGGTGGTGACTCTGAGGATGAGGAAGATGTGGACAGTGATTCTAGTTTTTTGAAGCAGTCAATATTTTCTAAACTTCTTCCATATTAGGAAGAACTCCCCGTTCCTCATAACATTGATGTGATGCACACTGAGAAGAACGTATGTGAAATTATTATTGCTTTGATGTTGGACACGAAAAAAACCAAAGATGATCTCAATGCACGCAAAGACTTGAAACTTTTGGGGATAAAGAAGAAGTATTGGGTGACACACAATAATCGTAAAAAAAGCGTGGAGTGTTCGTCTTACACTGCCGAGAAATCTTTGTTTTTACCACCTTAAGAAAAACATGCTGCATTACCTGTTGGTTTTAGTAGCAATTGGAGGATTATTGTCAAGGAGGGGTCCATGGAACTCAAAGGGATGAAGTCTCATGACTATCACATTCTAATGCAACATCCGCTTCTGTATTGATCCAACACGCATATAAAGATCGGAAGGAGGCCGGGCCGTTATATTGAGTTTTTGTACTTTTTCCGTGCTTTATGCTCGAGGAGAATTGATGTTGATTCTTTGGTTATACTTGAGATGGGTATGGCGAGAACCTTATGTGAGCTTGAGAAGATGTGTCCTCCGCCGCTTTTTGTCATAATGATGCATCTTCCCATTCATTTAGCCTATGAGGCCAGCGTGTTAGGACCAGTGTTCTATCGATGGATGTATGTCTTTGAAAGGTATACTTAGATAAAAACTTTTTCACATGATTATTTGGTTTTATTTTTCGTACTTTCTATTTAAGTTTTGTTATTTAAAGGTTAATGAAGCAATTACAAGGATTATGTTACGAATAAAGCACTTTGCAGAAGGTTGCATTGCTTGGGCGATACTTGAAGGAGGAGACAATGATATATCGTGGAGGATGAAGGAGGGGTGGCCTCCTTCAAAAGCTAGAAAGAAGAGTGCACCGAGGGTTTTGAGGTAACAATGCCTCTGGTTTGCTTTTCGATGAAGTTGATGAAGTAGGTCCTCTTGGTCCAAGTAAACGTTACCTTTTAGAGGGTGTTGAGTGGGAGCAAGCACGTAAGTGGATATTGAAAAGTCATCCAAAGTATGAAATGTGGGAGAAGTAAGTCTATTGTAGTTTACGTGTATGTATTTTTCAATTACCAAATAGACATTTTTATATTATTTATTGTGCTTTTATTAATGATATTGAACGAGAGTACAATAACTTCCTCGAGGTCCGCAAGAGAAACACAGAAGAAAGTCCGCCGGTTTAAAGTACCCGAAAAAGACGAAGTTCATGCCATGGTTAAGGAGACAACTTGATGTTCAAAACCGAAAGATGACGAGCTTATAGAAATAGCAAGGGGACCAAAGACGTTTTGCTATAACATATGAGAAGTATGCAATCAATGGTTTTTTTTCTCACCAAAGATTATGAGTTGACTAGAAGAAACCAAAACGATGGAGTTTGTACCAAGTGCCCAACTACTTTTCGCCGAAAGTGCTAAGGATAAAAATCCTATAGAAGCATCTGCTGAATACTATGGTGTTCTTAGGAAAATTGTTCAATTGAGTACCCAAATACCGATTACAAACCGGTGTTATTCAAGTCGCGATTGGGTTAAGCTCCCAAAGCGGTGTAAAGGTGGATAACGAGTCAAAACTTCTTTGTTGGTCAATCTATCCAATATGCTTGGTTCATCTCAAATGAATGACGAGCCATTCATTCTATCGAGCATGTATCCCGTGTCTTTTTACTCTAAAGACCCCAACCAATCTTGATTGGCATGTGGTTATTGAGGTTCCAAGAAAGGTTTACTCGATATGGACTCAACAAGAGTAGTGTCGAAAATATAGTTGTGGATGAATCGATTCATGAGGCCTATCATTCGAAGCATTATGGAGGATGAGTTGATCTTTAATGAAGAGAATATGGTTCTTCTTTGTTGAGGTTATCAACCGAAGAAAAAGACCTAGAAAGAAATGAGATGTTATTTTATTATATGAAGTCTTTTGTTCCAAGAATTACATATTTAAACCTGTTTTGCTGTTTTTTTCTGAATTCATATTTAAATTAGTGGTTCACATTTTTAAATTAGTGTTTCACATTTTGACTAATTTCTGAATTCATTTTTTGTTATTTGTACATTGATCCTTATTGTATTGATTATTAACTTAACTGTATATGCAAGTGCTTGTTTAATTTGCAGAGTTTAGTTATCGCTTTGTACTATGGCTAGTAGCACATCCCCAGATTCAGCTCACCCACTAGAGGACTCCCCCAACACTAACACTGGTAATTAGTTAATAATTCATGATTATCTGATTTAGTTAATTATTTCCATTTCATCCTTGTATAACACCATCAGTTTTTACATTATCAGGTGGGTCTGCTACTTTCGACCAAGCTTCGAGATAACACTAGAGGACCTACTCTACCTATATCCGATCATTTGGAAGAGGGGCAAAGAATTGAACTTTGGCTTAATATCTATAACGACTGATTTTCACGAAGAAGGTGTCGTGAGGCTATCTAGTGAAGCTGCTCGCCTTGCGGACCGTGAGATCCCATGCTTCTATAAGGATTGGCCAACTATGATGAAACTTAGTAAAGGAACTCACTATAATAGAATCATTAAAAGCTTGAATGACACTTTTGTATTTGTTAATGGTGACGAAGACAAGGGGGTAGACTGTAAGTATGTTCGGGATAAAGTCATGGCCGCATGGAGGAGCCACAAGGGTGAACTGAAAAAGAAATATGTTTCTTTGGTAAGGATCAGAAATTGTGAAAATGAAGGCACCGCACGGAATCCCTTTGGAGGATTGGAAAGCTTTTGTGAATCATTGTCATTCAGATGAGTTTAAGGTACTGTCTTAGACATTCTAACGATATACTATATGATATGCACTGTCCTTACTAGCTTATAAGATACAAAGCAAACAGTAACTTAATTTGTGTATGTTATGTTGGCATTAAGTCGCGAGAAATATTCAAAACCGTGCAATGCAAATTGAACCAAAACTGTGGGGGAGGACACCAAAGACAAGTTTATCGCCATAAAATTGCAAAGGAACAAGGTGTGTCGGTGGAAGAAGTTGATCGGGTGATATGTGCGTGAAATGCACACACTTAAAAACTGGTACACCCCAACCACGAGTTTGGCAGTAAGTCTTTATTTTATATGTTTTTTTTTTTTTCTTTGGATGCTTTTTATATATATATATATATATATATATATATATTTATATATATATATATATATATACTATATATAAAAGTGTAAAATGCTTAGTCGATGATACATCCGTGTTATCTATATGATTTTAGATTTTTTTTTTTTATGTTTTCCATTGAATAGGATAAGATTTCTCAACGTTCCCCTTTGAACTCTAACACGACCTCCAACTCCGACTTTGAAGCATGCTACAATGATGTTGTGACAGAGGTATGAATTTATACTTTGCTCAATTTTATTTTTATTCCTCAAATTAAAATCTCCAAGTACACAGGTTGTTGGTAAAGACTCAAGAGGGCGCATCGCGGTCAGTCATGGGTTCCGTGTCTCTAAGTCTTCATTTAAGCATTCGCTCCTTATAGGAAGAGATATCGAGAAACAGATTAAGGTCACCGAGGAGTTAAAAAATCAGTTTGAAAAGAAAATTGAATGAAATTTGAAGGACTCATTTGATGGAAAAGTAAATCAGATTAATGAAAGCGGTGCGAGAATCTTGTCCCGGATGCCACCCACATGTAATTCCCTGTTGGACCCCTTCTTCTTCGGATCACATGATATATTCTCTCAGTGCAGAATAACATTATGACTTAATTTTATTCTCATAGTAATAGTAAAATTTAATGGTTTGTGTATTTGAAATTTTAACTAATGTTATTTTATTTTATTTTTTATCTATTTTTGAAGGGACGATTACATGAATCTTTGAAGTCAATGTGAGAGCCTTTTGGCCCTTGAGAAAGGTTGCATCCGGGAGGGTGAAAAAAAGTTGATCCAACATTTAAGATTGGAAATAGAACTTTGGGGGATGGAAAATTATTGGTTTACATTGAGGCGACATTCTTGTAGGTTCTTGCGAATTGCACGAGCCCTATAATCACTTTTCGTACCCTTGGTCAAGTTGGGCAGGGACATGTTATTTGGCCTAAGGAATTTCTGCAGTTTCTCCCCCCCTCGTTGTTAAAGGCCATTTCCCCTTTTTTAGTAGACACATAGTGTCATTTTCATCTTGGACTTGGAAGTATTTTATTTTGTATTAGTCAAGTCGGGGATTTTGGACATGTTACTTTGCTTTCTGGATACGTTGTTTTGTTATGGATACTTCCGATGTATTATTTTGTTTTATGGATATTTTGGTTGTGTTATATGTTGAATGAGCTTGTTTTATAGATATTTTGGTTGTGCTATATGTGGTACTTGCAATTGTGTGGTTGTTTGTTTACTTTTTCAGGTGGGGGATTCTTTGTACTAATCTAACCCCTTTTAGCTCGCCAATGCAAACTAGATATTTGTGTTCTGGTCCCAAGCCCGGATAAAGGAGGAGGGGAAAAGGTGGAACTGATTGGTTTTTGCAGGTTATGAAGTGAAAGCAACCTCACTTGTCCCTTGAAGCATAAGAATATGCAGATTTAGTTTCCCGAGTTGAATAAGATAGTGTCTACAATTCAAGTGTTTGGTAAGTATTAGCATTATAGCCTTGTTACTTTGATAATTATCCATTTTTTTTTCTTCCAACGAACATTGAATCTCTTGATAGTTTCTTGAAGGTGAGAATTTTTTAAGTAGCACGAGAGGTTTGAGTTTTCGGAGGTTCTTCTTGGAATCTAGAAAATTCCAACTAGTCCGTGATGTGGAGATGGGAATTTTCTGCGAGGCCATCCATTGTAAGTACATCTACATTGATAGTGCATTAGTGCCCCGCTTAAGTATATAAATTATAAAGGAAGAAGGTGGTTGTTTACTTATGTAGTGGTTGTATGTGCCTATTGAGATGCCCAATCGGTGTTCAGGTGTTTTCATCAATTGAAATACTCGCTTGTTTAATTTTTATTTGCTATCTAATGTTGACCTCTTACGTAGGACCCTTCAAGAAGAGAAGAAATCAATTAGTAAAATTAAACGCATTGGTCAAATAGCTACTGATGTATTTAAAACGAGGCAAAATCACTCAAACCTCGAGAAAGATCTTCTTCAAATACTAATTCACTCGGACTAGGAACTAGTTCACCAGTATCAAATGTACAAGTTTCCAAACAAGAAACCAAGTTAGTCTCCCAACCGGACTTCGGGAGTAGGCGTAAGAAAGCATTGATGCGGTTTGAATTGAAATCTCCGAGAATATTGGAAATGAGCTTCAAAGCCGGGTGTCCGCTTCGTAATTTTAGGAAGCATTGGTTTTGGAATTGAGACATATGAATGATGAAGTCCTCAGAGTAGTTAAAAACGGACAAAGAAAGAAAGACAAAGGGACACTAGTATTGGAAGATGACACTTACATTACAGGTTGTCTAATTTAAACGTGTGGTTGAAATTCTTGAAACCTCAAGACTAAAAGCCCGGACCATGGTCGATGACTCTGCAGTAATTGAAATCTGGATCACCTTTTTTTTTAAAAAAAAAAATCTTTGGTTTTATTGATTCTTCATTGTAGCTCTTATTAGGCCCTATGTGCTTATCTTTCTTTTTAATATAACCAGGATTTTAGTTAAATAGATCTTTGCATGATCACTCTTTTTATTTCCTTGCAATGCGAGTAATTATCTTTGCTTTGATGGAAATTATAGGTGGTGTCCTCTTTGAAAGTTAGGAAGATCGTTTACAAGAGTGGGAGAGGCTTTAGATTCCGCAGATAATCGGCATTTTGGAACCGATTCTCGCATATCTGGCTGGGTGATCTTTTACCTCTTCCGATCCAGGTCTTGGCAATTTGTCTAATCATGAATCCACAAATTCCCCGCACATTGGAGTCGTGATGCCAACTCCTCCAAATCCAACAAATACTTCGAAAGCAGAGTGTTGCGGTGCAAATCCCTCGAGAACTTATCTCTTCTTGTGTTGCTACGTTGCTTTCGTGATTCAGTAATGTCGACACCGCCACTTATACGGACTCGTGATTTGCTTATGATGTGATTTGTGATTTATGTTATTGCTCTTGTCATAGAATATATATTGAAAGTTAATTGAATTTACGTCAAGTGAACCGATGAGTAGGTTTTGTTTGAAGCTGAAGTGGTTGGCAGAACCTACTTGTTATGCTATTTCCTTGCTTCTTAGTACTCATTTGCAGTATGACGAGGATAATCTCAGAAGTGTTCCCTTTGATCTTTATCAGAGATGTGCTAAGACAACCTTGTCTAAATGGAAAGTCCTATAAGAAAGCTGACTTTTAGCCACAGACCAAAACTGTGGGTAAAGGGCTTTAGCCACACTAGCTCTATCGTCTTGCTTGCCTTTGCATCTTCTATACATATTACCTGGAAACAATGGGAAAAATACTTCTGCTGATGTAATATAAGATATATTCAATATATTGTAAGCAATAAATCAAGAGCTTGCCCTTTGTGCATTTGCAGGTTTAGAGATTATTTTTGTTGGTTTGAAGTTTAACCATTTAATCAATAATCAGTAATCACTCAAGCCTCTAATACATGAAAATTGGTGCCGATTGTTGAAATTAACCCGTTTTTCTTCGTGTTTTTTATGTTTTGAGCTGTGGGCAGTGCACACCTTGCAAAGAAGAGAGGGATAGGATGGCTACAGATAATCATTGAAAGATTGAAGATCGAGAATGCAAACTGGAAGAGATTGACATGCTTCAAGAAGTTACTAAGCAAATTGAGGGCACACCATGTGTGCATTAGGCGATGTTCTTTGCTTGGTTGATGTAGTGTCTTATTAGACATTTTAGACCTGAGCCTGAGAGGAGGATCAAGGAGCATGCAAATAGAGAATTATTAAATGAGTTGCTGCTGCTTGAGTCTTGCACCAAGGGATATACCTATCTGGTGGCTACTGTGGAATAAAGTTTTTGAGCAGCTCCACGTTCGGGGAAATAGTTGTTTTCATGTTGCCCTTCCATGTACTGAATATTTTTTTTAGAACTTGAATGATAGATAAAACCAGTGTTATTAAGTACTAACTGAATCGTGCATAAAACCGGAAATTTCGACATTCGATTATTGTTGTTTTTAGACCATTTATGTTCCAATTGCATACGCATTTGACAATTATAACTTCATGATTTCACGTCTATTTGTTTTTAGATGTCGTAGCACATGCATAATGCTAGTTTAGTTAAAATTTAATTTGTAAGATAATAAAATTCAAAAATTTCGTTCTTAGGTTTAGGTTTGATGTCTTTGATGTATTACATGAATCAATAAGAAATGTATATGAGACCAAAAATATGATGTGGTTATGGGGGACATATATTGTCATCAATATATTCGCGACATGTGTCATTGCCATTGATAATATCTTGAGACTAACTTATTGGATCATTACAATTGGTCATCTCAAGAGTCATGAGTTACCAAATGATTACAAAATGAATATGAATACATGCATAGAGCAATAATAGCTATCAAAACAATATTAAATATCATCAATGAATAGAGCACCAAAAGTTGATCTCATTCAATTCATGGAGCACCAAAGGGGAGAGGGAATTCTATATATTTCCTCTCCACTCTCTAAACAGGGAGGAGAATCCGATGCTTCTTCTCCACTCTCCATCTTCTCCGTTCACCTTCGATCATTCGATCATAGAATCTAAACAATGAACTACGTTCGACTTGATTCCAGGTCGTCAGCGAATTGGATACGTAGGCAGTTCGATCCTTCAAACTCAGTCGCAACATCATTCTCCCCAAAATTCCTACACACGTAAGGTTCGACCAAAAAGAACATTTACATGAAGGCCCTGTGGGGACAATTTCTTGGAAATTCAACTACTAAAATTTTTGTTTCTTCAACTTACATTTCTATACGTTCTATTTCTAAGCCCATGAAGCGTGGTGATAGTCGCTCTGAAGAAATCAATGAGGATCAATCATCAAACAAAAGCTCGCTCGCTCGCTCATGGAGTTAGTCAGCTACTACATGAAAGATAAGTTTTCCATTATCTAAGATATATGGTATACTATGCATTTTCTTAACTAGCCCATCCAAATGGTCACATGGGTTATCTCTGCTAAAAAATCACTACTATGGTCACTGCGTGATTAACAAATAAGTCCACAAAGGCAAAGCGACCTACCTAGACTCTATGCTCAAATAATGATTGTGCGGCATTGTCAGACTTTGAATCACAAAAATTTTGAAACTACTTACTCCCTTCTCTTAATGCCTCAGTTTTAGTTATGACTTATATCAGTACATAACAATCTAGAAGAGCCAATATCATATATTCATTTATTTGCATCTTCAGTAATTACATATTTGCATCTAGTACCATTTGGCATTTGATATAAACAGTTGAAGATGTCATGTTAGAGATGACCATACCTTTAACCGTGAGCTTGATTAGCATGTCGACCTCATAAACAATATGCCTAGACTTGTAATGAACACCTCAACATAGTTAAGGTCCTAGTTATGTTTAAGGATCGATCTATCGACTTAATCAGGCTCAATCTATCAGATCTCGAGTTGTTGTGTTTGGACTCGACAAGAAATTGCAGAAAAGTCAATCAAGGCGTCCTCTAGCAATCAAGAAAGGAATTAAACAATTTGGCTCATTCTTACATGATGCGACCTCACAAAATTGAGACTCATCACGCTTTTTTCTGGTAGAGCTAAGTTGTTACGGGGAGATACAAATTCGATCTTCGCGACTTTACAACCTCATTAACCCATAGCGTTGGTGTTTTCCACTTTTCATGGTGGAATACAAGCGAGTGGATTGCTTCAGCGTTGAGCCCTCGGCATTGACTTGCACATCGGGTGGGCTTTTCTATATCGTCAATGGGGCCGGGCTCTCCTATGGATCCTCATGGTGCAAATCAACGCGTTCGATATGAAAGTGGAGTGAAAGTCGGGCACGATTAAAGTGAAAGTTCTCCTCCCCTGACCTGCAACACTTCTTCTTCCAGCGCTCACGTTACATTTAACGAAAAACCGCTGCTCGATGAATTTTCTATTATAGTTGGATCATTTGCAGGTCGGCTATACTTTGAACATACATGGGGCTGCATTAGTTGTACTTGTCTTTTACGCTAGGAATTGCAAGCAATCTAAATCCATGGATGGTCAATTCAAATCCGTTTTGATTTGAGATCAAACTCCAAACCAGGGGTCGTTTGTACTTCGAACTTGTAACGCTCGTATTTAAAAATACGTATTTATTTATTTATTAATTAATTAATTTATTTAAAATCTATTGGATTGGATTTGGGATATGTGGGCCTGGTTTCTGGGCCCAAGTCTGTATTGGGCTTAGGTTTCAAACCCAAGTATATATTCATATTTTTTCTAGAGAATAGGGTTCAGAGATAAAAAATTAATAAAAATGGAGGCGGAGATAGAAACTCGATTGCTAGAGGGTTGGAGCACGACGATTCGGACTAGGAGAGGTTCATGGAGTTTTTAATACAGGTGAGTAGTTAGTTTTTCTACTTCACTGGTATACAGAAACAATTTTACTGTCCAATGTTTTCACTCAATTTTACTGTTCATTATTCGGCGTCCTGTCTGTCGTGTTGTTAAAACTTTGTTGAAATCTGTTGTTTTGTTAAAACTCGAAACTCTGAAATTTGAGATTGGAACTGTCGAACCTTGTTTGGGCCCGTTAATGGTGTCCCTAGCCCAAGATAAAGAAAACAACCTGCCATTTGGTTTGACCTCATCTTTTGTTGTGGTTTTTGAATGGGTTGTTTGATGTCGGGGGTTATATGTTTGATGTTGGTTATTGATGCTTGGGTCGGTGCTGTTGCAGGTGGAAGAAGGCGTTAATGGCGCCGATGGAGAGTTTTGGGAAAAGTTGGTTGGGCTGTTTTTGGTTTAATTTGAGTTGTGGGGCTTGCATCTAGACTAAAATCAATGGGTTTATAGTTGATTGTAGTGTGTGGGTGAGTACTGATGTATGGGGATGTGGAAGTTTGGAGGAGGCGTGATCCAGTTTGAAGGAGGCGCGATCCAGTTTGGAGGAGGGGATGTGAGGTGAGGAATCGAGTTGGAGCTTTCATTAAAGCTATAGGGTTTTTGATTTGGAGCAAAACCGCTGGAAGGAGGAGATGAGGTGGTGGTGGCGAAGTGCGGTGGGGAAGAAGCCCCGATGGAGAAGAAGATGTTGGTCGGTTGGGCTTGGGCTTTGGGCTTTAGGCCGAAGCCTTTAGATTTTAGTTGTTGGGCCAGTTCTATTTGTTTTGTTTGGGCCAGTTTAGTTTAAAGTTTTTGGGCCGGTTTCAGTTCAATTTTTGGGCCGAACCCATTTGTGTTTTGGGCCAATTCAGTTTAAGTTTTTGGGACAGTTTCATATCTTTTGTTTGGGCCAGTTCTATCTTTGTTTGGACCGGTCCATATAAATTAAAATAGATTCAACAGGGTCTTTAAATATGTAGACTTTTGGGTTTTGGTTTTGGGCTTTGATTGTGGACTTTGATTTGTTTAATTATGCTACGTTTTTATGTTGTAAATTGTATGAACAAATCAAATGCTAAAAAATGCTATGGAAGCTTGTATAAATTTGTTAGTCATTATCTAATTAAGATTTGGCGTGAGTAGTGTGTAAAGCATATAAATATTGGCACGAATCAGAGAGAGGAAATTCTTATAAGACTTAGATATATACGTTTTATGATAATTAAATTATATACGGACTTAAATTCATGGACTTTAGTATTGGGCTTTGATGGTGATATTCATTCCACATAAATATATGGAATGTATACGTTACATGATTGATTGCTCGTATGAGCTGCTACTGAAATGAATTGTAGTATTTATGAAGGCTTGAGATATTCCATATGGTGTAGTGCAATATATGATTTGGCACGTGAAATAATAAGTTTCGAGATTTGATATAGAGATACTTGGATATCGTGCAATGAATAGTATTGACACGTGATAATGTGGATTGTATGATAACAAGAAACGTTGAGTTTCAGTACAATTAAGTATACTGGCATGAGATAGAATAAGAATTATTATGAGACATGAATGTATGACACTTGAATAAATTACGTAACGAAAATCCTAGAACCTAGCTACCACAACTCATGTGATTTGGCCCTAGTGATGGGCGTATGTGATATGATTGGCCCTTCGGGCGTTTCAGTGAATCTGAATGGCCCTTTTGGCATAAGTAATGTGATTGGCCCTTCTGGCGTTTCAATGAATTTGAATGGCCCTTCTGGCGTAGCCGAATAGTGGCTTGATTATTCCGTTCGCAAAATTTGAACGAGACGCACGATATTTTATGCAAAATAGTGGCAGTACTTACATAATAGCTTTTGTGTGAGGGTTACCTGGTGTGGGGCATCCCGCTCAGGGTAGCTACGCACGGAGTGGTTCATTATGTAAGGGGAGGCATGTGGATGTACATGTTCGGCGTTGGGTAGTGATTATGGTAGCCAGGGAAACTAGGTAAGACATAGATACAACGTGATTTTAGGGACACGCAAAGAAAGCCTTAATTAATATAATTATGGTAATATGTTGGTTAATGATATATCTTTAGATAGATGATTGTATATGGTTTTGCAGAAGGGTGGGTCAAACTAACTACTTGTGCAGAGACGACCCACTCTGTAATTGAGCATGAAATGAGGTAAGTATAGAATATGCTTGGCTGGTTATTAGTTTAGTTAGAACCTAAGGCGCCTCGTGGAGTAACTAAATGCCTTTTTATTATGCATATGGTTTGTTGTGTGGTTAGTGGGAAGCTAAGGCACCTCGTGGAGGAACTACCTGCCTTACTTATTGTACTTAAAGATGTCGTATTAGTTGTTGGAAGTTAAGGCGCCTCGGTAGAGGAACTAACTGCCTTATGGATTGTGTAAATATATGTATAGGTATATGTTGTATTTTAGGGCTACTCACACCAGCATTGTTTATAATGCTGACCCGATTTGCATATTTGCTTATCGGGTGTGTTCATTAAATGAACATAGTTGATAAGTCTTGACAGGTTTAGTGTTGAAGAAGGTTGGTTGTTGCTTGTGGTTTGCTTTAGCGTCGCTTTTCAAGATAGGTTTTGTTTTCTCTTGAGGTGATATAGATTTTCAGTTGAGACAATGTTATTTGTATTTTTATTTGTAATTTTAAATAAAGAGTTATTGAAAAGAGATTTGTAACCTAATCTTATTTGTGAGTTTTTGTAATGAAGGGGACTTTTGTTTAAGTTAAAAATTTTATTGGTTTTTAATTATCCGCATATTTAAATTGTTTATGGGTTTTTGGAAGTGGAGAGTGCATCACACCTCGAAAATCGAAGAGTCGGGAACAAATATAATTTTTCCGAATTCTGTCGAAATTCGGGATGTGACAGAACTGGTGCATCAGATATATTCCCCTTAGTCCTCTATCCTAAAGATTCTTGCCCCATAATGCTCATGCAAATCCTCATAGTTATAGAGGTACATATTATCTACCAAATAGGCCCGTGAGTCTTGTATTTCAGCGGGCATAGCAAGTCCGAGAGCAGAGGCTAACAAGAACCTGGTGATTTCCATCGTTTCATCCTCACTGGTGATGGAGAACACTTGTTCTCCATCCGGTCTATCAAAGAACTTACAATTATCATAAAAATAAGATGTAAGTGCAAGAGAATAAAGTTCATCAGGTCTTACCATTTGCGGTTCCCAGCATGCTTGTATGATCACCTCGTGAAACCACGCACCATAGGTGTCACTTTGGAACAAGTCTTCAAAAGACTTCTCCAGTATGATACGTGGGGATGTCATCACAATAGATACTCTCTAGAAAAGCTGCAAACAACCCTGGAAAACCTCACAAAAAATCAGAAAATCGGGCTGTGAAGGTCAGGGCGCGGGGTGCGCTCCGGAATGGCCTAGGTAAGGCGCGGGTCGCGCTCTGGTCTTGCTCGAGTTACAATGTTTTGCGCTAAAAGCAGCAAAGTAACCTATATATAGGCGGGGAGCTCTCCGTGTATGAAGAGCAGGGTGTAGTGAAAAACAAAAGGAAAAATTGGAGGTTTAAGGTGAGAGATGAAAGTGAGATGTGTGGGTTTTGAGTGTAGAATGAAGGAAGTGTATATAGGGTTTTAGTTTCTAAAACGAAATAACAAGTTGCCAAAAAAATTTAAGGCAATTGCCGGAAACAAAATATTTCCAAAACCTAAAACGGAAACAACCCATATTCATTATTCTAAAACAAACCTAATATCTTTTAGATTGAATTTAGAATTGCAACTTCCTAACTCATTGAAATTTCATCATACCATAATATCTGAACTTAGCCATGCCAATATCGACAACATTCCCACAACTCATCGCAAAATACTTCTAAAATGGTGGATCATATAAAAGCAATGCTAAAAAAAAAATACCACCCCCAAATAATTCGGGAAGGTGGGATTAACGCAAAAATCATCGCATGGTTAGAAAAGAACCAAATTAAATTAAAATCAAAATTCAAATAACAATTAACTACCGAATTCAAATTTAACTACTTAACATCCAAACTAATAAAAACAATAAAAACATCAAAACAACAAATGCTCCTAAACCACTAGCCACAATATGAAGATGGGCCACGAATAGGAAGTTGATTGATCAAAAATGGAAAGACCAAATGCCCCACCCCCAAACAAATTTTTGACAACATAGTTTAAAAAATTTGTTTTAAAACGTGGGTCGTTTAAAGTTAGATTCCCGAGACTTGCTAGATTACTATTTTTATGGTTTTATTTAGTTTTTACTTTTTATAAATACGGATTAATATAAGAGAAAACAATAAAGCAATAAAGACATAATCCACACCATAGAGAAACATGACTCAAAAATCGAGAAAACATACAAGAGTGCAAAACGTGAATTATATTAACCGTGGATTTAGGATCCGGTACTTACAGCCACACACTCCATAGGGAGGGCCCGATTACCTTAATGGTGTACTTACCAATATATGGAAGATTGGAAAGGAGTACACCGAAGAATAAAATGAGTCTTTTATAGTCAGATACTCGAGACTTTATCTAATAAATATATATATAAATAACCTGCATTTTACCATATATCAACAACCTAAAGAGCTGTGGGTCTTTCCATAAATAAATAACATGGAATGCACCCCCAAACAGAATCAAGCACTAAGATTTTCTACGACGCAACTTAGTGAAATGAAAGCGAAGTCTGATAGACCTAGAACGTAACTAAGCATGCACCTTCTTCTTCATCTTTGAACGAGACGGTGTCCAAGTAAATGATCGTGAGAAAATGGATGTTTGTGGAAGATATGTTGGATATGGATAAGTTTTAGAAGGAAAGAATGGAAAAAATGAGAATGTGGGTTTAGCATAAAACTCATTCATGGTGTAGGTAGGAACTGTCTTTATTATGAAAATGAAGGTGTCAAGTGCCTTTCCTTTGAGAATTATTTCCGTATTAGGAGGATTTAGAAAATCATTAAGCATAGAAGAAGCAAGAGGGTCAAGTGCAAACTCAAGGTTCCTTTGAAAAGGTGGAAAGTGGGGAATATTGGTGATGGAAGATGAATGAGTGACAGGATGATGTGAGGTGGATGAATGGGGCTCAGCTAGAGCTCTCAGGTATAGATCATCAGAAGCCTTGAGATATGCAAGACATTCCTCAATAGGTGGGTCAAAAGAATCACTGGGATAGAGGGTGAAAAATTCATCTTCCGTCATAGCGTCAAGGGATGAATGGATGTTGACAGGGGTGAACTCGCGAGGTGGCAAGGAAGAGTTGCAAAATATTCGAAGGAAATATTCCTCGACTTTCAGGGAGTTCTCGTCGAAGTTGGAACTTCCAAAGGATAGGAATTTGTGCATCTGATTATCAGGAAACGTGGTTTTGAAATAATCTTGAGCTAAGCTCTTGATCATGCTAACTTCTCCATCGATAGTCGTATCTGGGAACTGTTTTGTCGTTTTAAAAACATTTACTTCAACAAAAAGATGGCCAAAAGACATGGACATCGAACCATCGTGGCAGTTTATGAGTGTGTTCGCAGTAACCAAGAAATGACGCCCTAAAATGATCGAAACAGAGTCGTTAACGACTTCTGTATCGAGGATAACAAAATCAGCAGGATAGTAGAAATCCTGAACCTTAACAAGCACGTTTTCAACCACACCCTTAGGATACTTAATAGACCGATCCGCTAACTGCAACGTCATTTTAGTAGGTTGCATATCTTGTAGACCTATTTGTTTGTATAGATAATATGGGAGTAAGTTAACACTCGTCCCCAAGTCTAATAAAGCGGTCGTCGTGTGGGAATCTCCCTAAGGTGCATTATGCTGATGGGGACGACCAGGGTCCTTGTACTTAACGATTCCATTATGTTCGGTTAAAGTTGGAAACTGTTCTGTTAAAAAGGCGTCTTTAGGAATTGATAAGAGCCTAAAACTGTAGTTTTAACCCTTAAACAATATTGTTGCTAGACCAATTATGTGATTAATAATATAGGTTTATCACTAATTACGTGCTTTTAAGTATTTCAGGCTTCGAAGTTGAATAAATATAAATTCGTTACTAATTAGGCACTAAAAGGAGCTAAAGTGATTGCTATGAAAGTTCTATGAAAAAAGCCCAAGTTTCATGGAGAAAAAAAGCCCTTAAAAAACTCAAGTCAAAGCTGTTAAGTGAAAGTCAAACCAGATTAAAAAGCTAAAGAAAAGTCAACAGAACTTCAAAAGGCCATATCTTTGGGTTCAGACCTCAGATTTGGGCCTAGTTTATATCAAAATGACCGGCTCAAAAAGCTCTTTCTAATGGTCCAGACCTTGACTCGATCAGAATAGTATAAGTTGGTGAAAACTCATGCTATAGTAACATGAACAGAATGAAAAGTCTTGGACTCAACAAATTAGGTTTTGGGCTCAATTTTTCGGCCCAAAATATAGCTCTAGGCCCATGCACGAAATTGGGGATCTCTTTCTCTTATTGAAAAGAAGAAAAGAGGCGAATTGAAAAGCTAGACCTAGATTCGAAAATAAATTAGCTTAGACTCCATTAATTAGTTTTATTACCTTGTTTTTAATTTAGTTATTGAATCATTGATAATTCTTCATTAGATTAATAAAAATAGTTAGTTATTCATAAATTTAGTTTTGGTTTATTAATTACTTAGATCTAAATTTAGTCATTAGTTGTAATCATTTCTTAATTGTTAATTCAGTTGTGAATCCTTGATTAGATCAAATTAGTAAATTTATAATCTTTATATCATGTCTTGCTTAAATTCATATAGAAATGATAGTTTAATGATTTAAGGCTAAAATCTCCATTAAAGGGATTTGAGGAAGCCTTGATGAAAACTTGATTGTGTTAGCTTAGAAATCGTTGTGATAATCTATTCAATTCTAGAAAGTAATTATTTCACCATGAGAATGGGTTTGCTTGCTTCACATGCTAGTTATTATTTTGTAGAGATTGCCATGAATAATTTGAGATTAGAAATACCAATTCGTTATGCAAAAGCATTGCAATTGGGATTACGACGAATCTTCGCTAGTTAATTAAGTCGAGTTAAGGTGGAATCAAATCCCCCTAATTCCTCCTCATATAGTCAAATTAACAATTCTGTAGTTTAAATTATCGTATCTTGTTAGTATAATTTCCATTGTTACTCTCATTGACTTTGAGAGACTGATAATCTTAGTTAACGTCAATTCTAAAGAATTAGGAATGGAACGAACTCTCTACCCCACTATATTGCAATAGCATTGAGAGTAGAGAAAACTTTGATAATATAGGCACCAAAAGAGCTTTAGTTTTACTTACGTTGAATTTTGTCACTTATGCATGGGTAAAACTATCATTTTACCCTATATCATTTGATATAAGGTAAAATGATAGTTTTACCTTATATCAAGAATATTTGTCTTACGCCTAGTAGTGCACAACTCTTTAAGAAACTTAGCATGGTGATGTAACTTTTTAATCGCTTAAAGAAAGGGTAGGTTTATCGTTAGATTTTTGAAAACTTCCCTAATCTTGTCAAAGTTTGTATCCTTGTTTAACATTGCTAATCTCTAGGAAAACAGTGGTTTCTCTCTATATTTAGCGTATGGATCAACAAGATGTCTAACCTTGGCTTTCTGTTTCTTAGGTTGTGGTTTAACTGTTACCTCTACAGGGGTAGGATATTCAGTTTCTATTTCAGTATCTAGTTCAATATCTGGTGTAGGGACTACTGGTGGGATAACTACAGGCATAGTTACGGTGTTATCAACCACTTTGCCAGAACGGAGAGTGATGATGACATTTAGCTCACCTACGTTTGCATTTTCCTTACTAGTATTACCGTTTACCTCAAAAGCTGTGTTTGTTGTTTTAGGATTAGGTATCGCTTGACCTGGAAACACACCTTTTGGTTGTACTTTCTCTTGTGCTAACTGCTGTAAGGAAAGTTGGATGCTTTGTAAAATCTGTTGTTGGGTTTGCATAAAGGTGTCGAAACGATCCGGTTGTGGAGGAGTGTTTGTTATAGGTTTTGTGACAGGAACTACGTCACGTTGATTATTAACAGGTGGGTTGTGATAGTTATGATTAACCAGAATGATACCTCTATTATCATTATAATTATTATTGTTATAATTATTATAATTCCTTTGTCCTTGTCCTTGTCTCGGTGGGGCTTGATTGTAATTGTTTGCTTGCCTAACATTTTGATTATTATACACTGGAGGTGTAACTTGTTGATTATTTCGCCAACCGTAGTTGGGATTTTGTCTCCAAGGTGCGTTAGGTTCGCTATTAATGGAACAAACATTGTCCGGTTGTGTAGATGGTTGTTCGTAGACTAGAGGACAATAGGAGTCGGGATGCGCAAGACTCAAACAGAAATTACATGGAATAGAGTTAATATTCATGACAGGGGTAGGTTTTTGTTGAGCGTAAATAGCTTCTACCTTTTTAGTGAGGGATTCAATTAGAGTTTTAAGCTCGGGATCTGATTTAACCTCAAACATATCGTGACCTTAATTGTTGAAGAAGAACTAAGGGGCCGGAGATATATCGTCATTACCCCCCCTTTCACTTCTAAAAAATTTATAAGCCTTTGAGGCTCCTTTACTGAGGAAACTACTCGCATTCATTATATCAAGGACCTCTTTATGGTGGTGTAACAATCCCTTAAAAAAGGCACGAACTAACGTGTCTTTTGCAAGGTTATGATGTGGACACTCTATAAGAAGGTCAGTGAAACGATTCTAAGCCTCTGAAAAGGATTCATGAGGATTCTGTCGAAAAAAATGAATCTTAGAAAGCATTTCATCTGTCTTCAGTGGGGGGTTAAAATGTTCCATAAGTAGTTTAACAAGTTTGGCCCATGAGTCCACAGAATTAGGCGCTTGGGCAGTTAACCAAGACACCGCCTTGTCGGCTAGGGTGAAAGGAAACACCCTCAGTTTAATTTGTTCTGCACCAACCGTAAGATGATGGAATGTGGTAAGGACTTGTTCAATCCTCTAGCGATATCTTTGATAAGGTTTTTCATGGTCTAACCCATGAAAAAATGGGTAACAAATTAAATATATTTGGGGGGATTCGGAAATCCCCCACTGGGTCTGCAAGAACGATGTAAGATTTTGGGCTATCGTTCAAGGCTTTGTAAAAGTCAGAAAGAGGAGACTCTCTTTTTTCAGCCATTATATCAGGTGTAGTGTGTGGTATATTAGCTAGAGGTGTAGTGAGTGGTATAATAGAAAGGCGTGTTTGTTGACGTTGACGTTTGATTACGTTAGGCGTTTTTCTTCTACCTAACCTTAATCTCATGCAAGGCTAAGACCAATCTTAACTAAATACGATAATTGATAAGTGCCTAAAATTGTATATTTTATATATAGTTTTATAGGCACTTTATAATATCATTTATGCTTAATTTCGTATTTTTAATGTAAAACCATACATTTGTTTTATTCCATGGCATTATGCACATTTTTTGGTCATAAAGGTTTATTTGCATATATGTGCATGTCTTTGGAAAAGTCCAATGCAAAATATGTTTTATTAATTTGGTTTAATATTTTTTTGTAGGAAATAAAGATGTTGGTCAAAGCCTGAGCCCATAAGCCAAAGATGATCATTTAGATAATCAATAAGTGAGATCTCATGGAGTAAATTGTGCTATCAAGAATGGAAGGAAATATTAGAGAATTGATAATTATGGAAGGAAATCAAGAAAGGATAATTGCAACTACTACCATATATTCTTACCATTTTCACCACATTAAAATTTTCATTAATTACTTATTCCCTAGATTTCATTATATCAAATCATTCCATAATACCTTATATCCTAGCCACCATATATTCTCCCATATCCTCACCATATTCTTGCCAATCACTCCATTCCTAATTCAAAACCATATCATTCCATTTTATTCTTTATTTGATTTCCAATTTATATTTCTTTCCTTCCTCATGCCTTGATAATATCTCTTCCGTATTCTATTCCCTAAATTCTTTTATCTTATATTTTCTTCCTATATCCCAAAGATTATTTCTATTTTGTGTAAAGATATTATATGCACAAAGATCTTGTTGGTGGAAGCTATAAATAGAGAAGAGAATTGGCATTGAGAAGAGGCATTCTACACCATTCTACAAGCAGTCTACACTCATGCTACACTCATTCTATCTCCATTCTAGTAGAAATTTTGCTTTGTAGTTTTAGTTCATTTAATTAGTGAGGAAGAGTGCTCTTGAGTGTGTAATTTTCCGAATATCAACATCAAAGCAATAAAGGCGGTTTCAATGTTCACTCTATCCTTTGTCTTTAATTATTCTTTCATGTTAATTAATAGCATGGAGGGCTAAGCTTCCACCCCATGGTGGAAAGTGAAAGCTCTCCATGAAATTCTTGTTATTTTGTTTTTGTCCTTTTTGTTAGAATCTCCACTATATGTGTTTTGATGAAAATCAATGATATCTCTTTTTAATTGATTTTTGCACTAAGGTTAAATGTGCATGGTTTCTATCACCGTGAAAAAAGGCGGGTATTTTCCATTGTTAGTTTATTCTTTTTGTTAAAAATCTTTTAGACTCAACTTTATTAGTCATTAAGGGATTTTTGGGATTTTTTGTACTTCTTATTGTGGACATTGAATGCCTAAAAATTCCTCATTTGGAGTCAAAGAGAATAGAGGATTGAATTTAATATTGGGATATTTTATTATGTTCTTCAAGTTATATCTTCCACTAATTCTAGAACTAGCGTTTAAGATTTAGTAAAGTTTTAGAGAAATTTAACAAGAGGTATAAAACTGAAATACAAGAATTGTTGGTGAGTTAGTAACTTTCTATCAAGGGTTTTGATAAATTGATCTTTGAAAATTAATTGCTTTTGTTAGTCATTATTTCCTTACAAGTTACTTTTATTTTTAGTTTAGATAAGAAATTAGAAATCCTCAACAATTGTTTTAATATTAATCACCAAGTTAGCTATTGGTTTATGAAATCTTTTCTCCCCCATTTATTCACTTCAAGATGTGGATTGATACCTCACTTACTGCTATTCTAATCAGATTTTATTGATTATTTTGCAGTTTTTTGAGATTTTTGTTGATTGACAAGTTTTAGACGACAGAATTAAATATTCGACAATCGTCAAAACAATCCTGATATGCTAGTATAAACCTCTAACAGGAGATGCGAGGAGTGGAAGAAAGAAGTACCTGAATGCCTCCTTGCTTCGCTTATGAATAATGTCTTATATACGCGAGCTTAGTGTATTTAACAAGTTAGAAACACTGAATAACTTGAAGAAATGGAAATTTGTACTAACCGGTGAAAATCGAGTTTTTCATAAGAAGGCGCAGGTTGCGCTCAGAAATAGCCTTGGTAGGGCGCGGGTCGCGCTTAGGTCCAACTCGAGCTCCAGGCGTTTCAGCGCTAGGCGCGCTCAGAAATAGCCTTGGTAGGCCGTGGGTCACTCTCAAGTCCAACTCGAGCTCCATGTGTTTCAGCGCTAGGCGTGCTCCGAAATAGCCTTGGTAGGGCGCGGGTCGCACTCAGGCTTTTTCTAGGAATTTTTTTTAATTTCTGAACCAGACAATCACTGCTAGTTGATAAGAGCCCAAAACTGTAGTTTTAACCCCTTAACAATCGTACTTTTAGACCAATTATGTGAATAATAAGTAAGAGTTAATACTGATTACGTGTTTTTATGTATTTCAGGCTTTAAAGTCCATTATGTGCAGAAATGTGCCACTTTAGCGAGATAAAGGAGCAAAGGTCGGTTGCTAAGGAGTTCTGTGAATAAAGGCCAAGATTCAAGGAGACAAAGCCTTTGTAAAACCCGGTCAAAAGCTGAAAAGTCAACACGGGCAGAAACAGCACACAAAGTCAGCAGAACTTTCGAAGGCCGTATCTTTGGACTCAGACCTCAGAAGTGGGCCTACCTTATGTCAAAATGACCGGCTCGGAAAGAGCTTTCCAATTGTTTAAGCCTTTACCCAATCAGAGGAGCAGAAGTGGACGAAAAGTCTATTGAAGTCAACTGCAGTTGAAGAGGCCTTTTTGGACCGAAAGAATTGGGTTTTGGGCCTGATTCTCTGGCCCAAAACATGGCTCCAAGCCCATGCACGATTTTTGGATCTGAAAGTATAAAAACAAAAGCTTGACTCTTTGTTAATGGCAGTTAGGTTAGGAAGCTAATGTTAATGGAGTTTAGGGTTAGAAAAAGATAGATCTAGATTAGTTTTTAGATCTAGATCTAGTTTTTTTACATTCATTCAATTAGTAGTTTAGAATCATATTTAGTTTTTAGAATAAAGTATTAGTTCTTCATTTCAATTTAGATTTTTACTTAAATTCTTATTTAGATTTAGTTGTCTTAAATTCATAATTAGTTATTCACAATCTTAGTTCTAAATTAGTTTTAATTTCAGTTTAATTTAATTATGTCTTATTGTTATTATTGTTCTTGTGTTGGGAATGGTAGTATATAAATTTCACATTAAATCATTACTCTCACCATTGTTCCTTTTGGGTTTGATTAGTTGAATTTGTTTAAGTCTTGAGGTTTAAGAGTGGAACGAATCCTGACTCTCTTATATTACTTCATTATTGAGAGTAGGAATATTGATATAAACACGTATTTACGTAAATTGATTATTTGTGTTTTACGCATAGATAGTTAGAATCGTAAAATCACTTTTTATCAAATGCGCTGCCATCTTAATCTCGTTCAAGACAAGAATTCAATTGCTTGAATCAAGGGCAATCCCCATTCTCTACCCACCCACCCTTTTAATTTTTTTTCATTCTTATTTCTTGAATTTTCGGGCTGTTTCTTTGTTGTTTAGGCATAGGGGCTGCGGATTCACAGAGAAAAACACTACGGTGAAGGTATTTCTAAATTTTTGAAAATTCTGAAAATTTTCAGACAAAATATTTAATGTGTTGTTGATTTACTGGAATATTTTCAGATTTTTAAAAGTTGGTTTACCTTGTGAACAAATACGATCCTTACAATGCTGCATTTCAGTTTTCACACCGTATGTTCTTGAAAAACATACGAGTAAGGTTACTTAGGGAGTTCTAAAAATTCTATAATTTTTACAGGAGTATCTATCCTAAGTCAGGAGTTTGTAGTTAAAATTTGACGAGTTTTTGATTTGTTTTGACCTCCTAAATAGTAGAGTGTTTCCAGTGTGTTTCTGCAGTGTTGCAAACACTTAATATCTGGAACACCAGCCGATAAGGAAAGGTTGTAGAACTCAAATTGCTCTAAAAGTTTTACAGGAACAAGTAGGATCTGTTAAGAGTCTCCAGTAAAAATTTAGCAATTTTTGGCTTTGTTTTGATGGGTTAACCATTCGGTTGTTTGTATTGTGTTCCGAAAACTGTTTTGTAAACTTTGCAGGGCAGTAGAGGGACTTTCATAGCTCCGATTGATCTGAAATTTTACAGGCTACTTGATAGACGTCTTAGAAAATTACTGTAAAAATTTCAAATTTTTTAGAGTACGATAAAAGGCCTAAAACTCGAAAACCCTGAAGCGCGACCCGCGCCCAAACCGAGCGCGACCGCGCCCAAAACACTGGACATTCGAAAACCTTGAGCGCACCCGCGCCCAAACAGAGGGCACCCGCGCCCTCGAAGGAAAATTGAGCGTGAACAACCCAATTTTCACAGGTTAGTTCAAATTTCTATTTCTTCAAGTTATTCAGTGTTTCTAACTTGTTAAATACACTGAGATCGCGTATACAAGATGCTATTCAAACGCGTAGCAAGGAGGCATTCAGGTACTCCTTCTTCCACTCCTCGCCTCTTATGTCGAGGAGGAGTTTTAATTCTAGTATAATTAGGCTTGTTTTTAAGTAGAAATAAATACAACACGCCTATCTAGAATTTCACACACTACACTTGCATCAATGGCTAAAGAACAAGAGACTCCTCTCTCTGATTTTTATAAAGCCCTAAGCGATGGCCCTAAGTGGTGCATCGTTCTTTGCAGACCTAGTGGGGATTTTGAATCCCCTAATATATTTAACTTGTTACCGGTTTTCATGGTTTAGACCCGAGAAGCCTTACAAAGCATCGTGGGATAGACCAAGTTCTCACTCACTACATTCCATCATCCTAAAGCGTAAGTCGGATCAAGTTAAACTTAGGGTGTTGCCTTTCACCCTAGCCGACAAGGCGGCGTCTTGGTTAATTGCCCAAATGCCAAACTCTGTGGACTCATGGGCTCAACTTGTTCAATTGTTTATGGAACAATTTTACCCACCACTAAAGACAGATGAAATGCTTCACAAGATTCATTTCTTCCACTATAATCCTCATGAATCCTTTTCAGAGGCCTGAAATCGTTTCACTGATCTTCTCATTAAATGCCCGCATCATAATCTTGCAAAAGACACGCTTGTTCGTGCTTTCTTCAAGGGGCTTTCACATTATCATAAGGAGGTTCTAGATATCATGACTGAGGGTAGTTTTCTTAGTAAAGGAGCCTTGGAGGCTTATAAATTCTTAGAAGATCAATCTAAGAAGAACAACAATTGGGGAGGAAATGATTCCTCCCGCTCCTCTCCTTCTTCTCTTGAGGTTAAACATGATCCAGAGCTTAAAACTCTTATCGATGCCCTCACTAAAAGGTAGATGCCATCTCGTTCAACAACAACCCACTCCGGTCATGAACATTAACTTTACTTTCGTTGTAATGTCATTTGTAGTCTTGAGCATTCCGACTTCTATTGTCCTCTTGTCTATTCACAAACACCACCACAACCATCACACTTCAACCAGTTAACTTCGACATCAAGGACAAAGGGAACTTAGGTGACGAAATAGAGGTTTAGTACCCGGAACCCGAACTATCAACATCAATACATGAGCGCTCAACAAGCTTTAATTTCAATACAACCATCTACGGACAAAGTAGTAGTGACCTTGTTGGAGAAACAAAATCAAATTATGCAACAAAACTCCAACTTGATGAAAGATCGGCATGATCAAAACTCTAATATGATGAAACAAAGCGATGCAAATGATGCGGTCTTTGTGCCAAAAGGTTATTGACATGTCTTCTAACCAAAATAATAACCAAACCGGGCGTGTTTCCAAGTCAAGCGATTGCCTAATCCTAAGTTAACAAACACGCGCCGAAATAAAAAGTATTGATTGTAATGGTAATATAAACCAAGGGGACCCTCTGGTGATCACTACCCTTCGTTCAGGGAGAGTAGTTGATAACCAAGTGACTATGCCTAAAGATCACCCATGAAACTAAAAATGATACCATACCAAATACTATAATAGAAGCTGAAGACCCTGGTTGTAGAAGTACCGGTTAAACCACAACCAAAAGGGAAAATATTACAAGACCCAATAATAGAAAGTGAAGACCCTACACCTGTAGAGGTTCCAATATGGACACCTAGATGGAAAGCGGATAGAGATAAAGCAAAGACTAATAATACTTTTATCCCTTCGCTAAAAATAGCGATAAAACACCATATCCCCAAAGACTAGTTGTGTTTAAAAAGGCCGAGAATTTTGATGAGATTAGGGAAGTGTTTAAAAATTTGACTATAAACCTACCTTTTCTAGAAGCTATAAAAAGTCTACTGGACACGCTAAGTTTCTAAAAAGAGTTGTGCACCAAGAAGAGGAAAACCAACATACCCCACGAAACATTCTTGGCGAACAATATCCCTCTTTATCGAACATAGCGGAATTGTTAAGTACAAGGACCCGGTTAGATCTCTTGTACAATGCACCTTAGGTGATACCTTCATAACAACTGCTTTATTAGACCTGGGGGCGAGTGTTAACTTACTCCCTTTTTATTTATATAAACAACTAGGTCTAACAAAACTCCAACCAACCAAAATGACTTTGTAGTTAGCCGATCGTTCTATTAAGTATCCCAAGGGTGTAGTTGAAAATATTCTCGTTAAAGTTAAGGACTTTTACTATCCAGCCGACTTTGTTATTCTTGACACAGAAGTTGCTCATGATTTCATTCCCATCATCTTAGGGCGTCCTTTCTTGGCAACCGCCAATGCCCAAATCAATTGTTGGGATGGCTCAATGACTCTTTCTTTTGGAAATCTTTACGTAGAAGTTAACATGTTTAGACAAAAGCGAGGGACAACTAGGTTTGCTGTAGAAGAGGAAGTGAAGTCCATTGAGAGTTTTGAACACTTTAGTCCCCACACTAGTAGATACCCCTCTTATGGAAGAAGACAAGGATCACAATTTCTACTCCCTAGGCGTAGATAACATCAAGGAGGATTTCCTTCGACTCTTTTGCAACCCCTTCTTTGTCGCCTCATGAGTTCTCTCCTATTGACATCCATTCATCTCTTGGACGCCATGACGGAAGAAGAATTTTTAAGCCCTCTATCCCGGTGATTCTTCTTACCCACCTATTGAGGAATGTCTTGCATATCTCAAGGCCTTTGATGATATAGAACTAAGAACACTAGTTGAACACCATTCACCCACCTCACATCCTCATGTCACTCATTCACCTTCCATCACGAATGTTCCTCGCCCTCTACCTTTTCAAAGAACCATTGAGTTTGTACTTGACCTTGGTGTTTCTCCTATGCTTCATAACTATCTAAAACCAACTGGTGAAGAAGTAACACCCGAGGACAAGCCACGACACTTTTTCATTTTTCCATTTTTCCTTCTAAAAATTATCCACATCCCACGTATCTTCCACAACCATCAATTTTCTCACGTTCATTTACTTGGCATCCCCTTCGTAGGAGGACAAAGAAGAAACTATATGCTCGATTAGGTTTTAGATCTGTAAGGCTTTGCTCTCATTCCATTAAGCTACGTCATAGGAAATCTTGGTGCTTAATTCTGTTTGATGGTGCATTCCATGTTAACTATTTATGGAAAGATCCACAATTGTTTAGATTATTGATATATGGGAAACTACATGTAAATACATATATATCACTTTAAGTCTAGGGAATCTGACTTTAAAAGACCCACGTTTTAAAACAAATTTTTACAAACCTGTTTTCAAAAATTTGTTTGGGGAGGGAAGTGTTTGGTTTTTCCATGCTTGATCACTAAACTTCCTATTCTTATCCCCACCTCGCTCCCTTTAAGAGTAGCTAGATTTCTCCTTGTTTGTTGTTTTGATGTTTTTTTTTATTATTTTTAGTAGATAGGATGTTACGTTGTTAAATTCCGTAGTTAACTTTGAATTTGGTAGTTAAATGTTGTTTGAATTTCAATTTTAATATAATGTTGTTCTTTTCAAATTGTGCATGGATTTTATTGTTAATCCCACCTTCCTGAATTGTTTGGGGGTGGTATTATTTATTCTATCATGAATTGTAGAAGATCCTCCATTTTAGAGTTTGTTTTGGAGTGAAGGTTGAGAATATTGTCGTAATTGGTATACCTATGATTAGATGTGGTGGTAGGATGAAATCTAAGAGAGTTTAGAAGTTACTAGTCTAAATCTAGTATAAAAGATATTAGGGTTGTTATAGAATCAAGAATATGAGTTGTTTCCGTTTTCGGGTTCGGAAATTTTATTGTTTCCGGATATTGCCTTAAAGCTTTTTGGCAACCTACCGATTCGTTTTAACAATTCAAAACCTATAAAACTTCATTCATTCTACATTCACAACCCACACTACACCTAACTTCCATCTCTCACCTTTCACTCCCACGTTTCCCGTTGTTCTTCACCATTTTCACAAATCAGCACCTCGGGCCACTGCCCTAGTGGAAGCGCTTTTGCCGCTAGCCATTTTCTGAAATTTTACACCGGCACCTGCCCCCAACTTGAAGCGACTTCGCAAACAAACACTGTAACTCTAAAACCTCAGGTGAGCGACCTGCCCCCAACTTGTAGCGACTCGCCAAACATTGTAACTACAAAAAGCGTCGGGCGGCGACCAGCTTTGCCTTCCGCATGTGAACGCGGAAAATTCGTTTTCTGCGGGTTGTTCCCTGGTGATTTGCAGCTGTTCCAGAGCGTAGTTTTGAGATGACATCTCCTACAATAATACCGGAACAGTCTTTCGAAGATTGTTTCAAAGCACTACTTATGGTGCTTGGTTTCGCGACGTGATCACACACGTAGGCTGGGAACCGCTTATGGTTCTTGCAAGCATTTGTTCTTGGACTTGCCATGCCCGCTGAAATACAAGACCCATGATGCTATTGGGTAGATAATATGCATGTCTACACTTATGGCGTTTTGCATGAGGCTTATGGGGGGGCATTTTCGTATCGAGGACCAAGGGAATATAACGCGTCACCCTTGGTAGCCTGTCCATGAGCATAGGAACTGTTATGTTTTGGATCATGCTAAACATTTTAGGGGAATGACGTTTTTTCTTCTATGAATGATGCCACTTGCAGCGTCTTTCTTGCTTTAACCACGGGACGTATGTGCCATGACCTTCCCAGAACCTTGATGTCTAGTTTAGCACGAGCCTATAGCATGAGGCATAAGTATCTTCTTATGCCTGTTTTAGTTTGCCGTATTATGCTATGTTTCTTCCCTATTTTTTGTGCCCGTTTCACGGATTGGGTTGGGGTCGAAATGGTGAGACCCACCAATTGTATTATCCGATCTTTCCGTGCAATGACTTGGCAAGGGTGGAGGATACAACCTCATCAGGCTGCACCTTACACCCCATCCGACCAAGTGACACTTAACAGGTTAGCATCCGTAGATGATAAATGGCGGCAAGCTTGGAAAATTATAATGGCATGGCAGGATGCGAAGGAACCTCACTTCTTTATATAAGAGGAGGATGACAAATAAATTTGGAGTGGAGGTAAGTTTTTAGTTTGGTTAGTGTGCGCTTATGTCCAAAGCAATTTAATTACATTAACCCCATAATGGGTGGAACTCTTATAGAGTTGTGTCAGTTTTTTTTATTTCCTATATTAGTATGTTCTAACCTTGTTTTGCAGATGTTCCAGAATTTCACGCATTTCTATGGTATTTTTCTACCCTATTTATTTAAATGCTTTGAGGACAAAGTATGCTTCTTGTTTGGGGGGGGGGGCATAGAAACACGTGTAATTAAGGCATCTGTTAGGATATAGATATGTATAATATGCATTTGTTTTCAAGTTAAAAATTTCAAAAATATAAATAAATAAGTTTATGCTATACACTTAGGAATATTGGTATTGTTTTCTTTCTCTATGCTCTTAACAATCTAGAAGTCTCACGTAGCTTTTGCATCAGAATAATTGTTAGAAACTTAGGTTAATATGTAGGTAATAATCTTTGCATCTATCTATAAATATATTACATGAGTATCTATGATTGTTAGCGATAAGTTTATGAAATCTAGGCTAGAGTACTTATTCTACAAATCTGTGAGAATATAGCCTAAAGCCTTATATGAAGCGAAACATTTGAGAAATGACACAAGGGAGAAGTAAAATCCGGATAGAAATCACACGTCCACTTGCTTGATCACTATGCCATATCCTAAGCGAGAATTTAGGCCCTCTTTGGATCGATATAGCCAGAAATTCAAACCTATGAATTATTTTTCGCTAATTAAGCCTCTCGAGCCTTTCTTTTCGATTGTGGTTTTTTGTCTTGACATTTATGTGAGGACCTACTTAAGGACGCTATTATTCGAGTTTTCAGAAAGCGAACCTGCTAGGCATTTCATAGTATTACTCATAGTATATATATTTGTATCATAGATGATTGATTATTATCATATATATTAGTTTAGGTTTTGACTTGGTTATTCTTATTCAATTGCTAGTGAGATGTATAGATAGTTGAGACATGAATGAGGAAACAATAGTTTTATTTCTTAGTCGTTGTAGTATAGATGAAGTTTGTGAGTACCTTCCTTTGGAAAACTCTCCGAGGCTATAACTCGTCCACTAGGGATATTCCTAGTGGTTTAAGGCCTTATTGCATATGGTAAATGTAATCGCACTCAGCGAAACGAGAGTAGTTATAACTCCATTTTTGGTCACTTATTCTAATTTCTCATATTTGCTTGAGGACAAGCAAAATGCTGTTTGGGGGGTGGTTTGATAAGAGCCCAAAATTGTAGTTTTAACCCCTTAACAATCGTACTTTTAGACCAATTATGTGAATAATAAGTAAGAGTTAATACTGATTACGTGTTTTTATGCATTTCAGGCTTCAAAGTCCATTATGTGCAGAAATGTGCCACTTTAGCGAGATAAAGGAGCAAAGGTTAGTTGCTAAGGAGTTCTGTGAATAAAGGCCAAGATTCAAGGAGACAAAGCCTTTGTAAAGCCCGGTCAAAAGCTGAAAAGTCAACACGGGCAGAAACAGCACACAAAGTCAGCAGAACTTCCGAAGGCCGTATCTTTGGACTCAGACCTCGGAATTGGGCCTACCTTATGTCAAAATGACCGTCTCGGAAAGAGATTTTCAATGGTCTAAGCCTTGACCCAATCAGAGGAGCAGAAGTGGACGAAAAGTCTGTTGAAGTCAACTGCAGCTGAAGAGGCCTTTTTGGACCGAAAGAATTGGGTTTTGGGCCTGATTCTCTGGCCCAAAACATGGCTCCAAGCCCATGCACGATTTTTGGATCTGAAAGTATAAAAACAAAAGCTTGACTCTTTGTTAATGGCAGTTAGGTTAGGAAGCTAATGTTAATGAAGTTTAGGGTTAGAAAAAGATAGATCTAGATTAGTTTTTAGATCTAGATCTAGTTTTTTTTACATTCATTCAATTAGTAGTTTAGAATCATATTTAGTTTTTAGAATAAAGTATTAGTTCTTCATTTCAATTTAGATTTTTGCTTAAATTCTTATTTAGATTTAGTTGTCTTAAATTCATAATTAGTTATTCACAATCTTAGTTCTAAATTAGTTTTAATTTCAGTTTAATTTAATTATGTCTTATTGTTATTATTGTTCTTGTGTTGGGAATGGTAGTATAGAAATTTCACATCAAATCATTACTCTCACCATTGTTCTTTTTGGGTTTGATTAGTTGAATTTGTTTAAGTCTTGAGGTTTAAGAGTGGAACGAATCCTGACTCTCTTATATTACTTCATTATTGAGAGTAGGAATATTGATATAAACACGTATTTACGTAAATTGATTATTTGTGTTTACGCATAGATAATTAGAATACGTAAAATCACTTTTATCACTAGTCACAAACAAGGGTGGGTGGGTTTAATGGGACTTTGAGAAGACTAACAATACTAATGAAAAAAATTATAAACGAAACTAAGATGGCAGCGGCGCCATTTGATAAAAGGTAAAAACGATAGTTTTACCTACACATAAGCTACGAAACTGAAACGTAAGTAAAACTAAAGCTATTTTCACGCTTAAGTTATCAAAGTTTTCTACACTCTCGATGCTATTGCAATGAGTGGAGTAGATAATTCGTTCCACTCCTAGTTCTTTAGAACTCACGTTAACTGAGATTATCAGTTCTATCAAAGTCAATGAGAGTAATGATATAAATTATACTACGATGGTAATTCAACTAATCAAGATACGATAATTCAACTACGGAAATACTAATTTGACAATATGATAATGAATTAGGGGAATTTGATTCCACCTTGATTCGACTTAATAAAGTAACGAAGAAATGTCGTAATCCGAATTGAAATGCTTTCGCATAACAATTGGGTGTTCTAATCCCTAATTGTTCATAGTAATCTCTACCAACTAACAACTAGCATATGAAATAATCAAACTCATTCTCATGGTGAACTAATTACTTTCTAGAATAGAATAGAGTATTACAAACAATTCTATGCTAACAACAATCAAGTTTCATTAAGGCTTCCTTAAACCCCTCTAATGGAGGTTTTAGCCTTGAATCATTATACTATCATTTCTATATAAATAATAACAAAACATGATAAAAAGATTATAAATTTAATATATTGATCTAATCAAGGATTCAAAACTGAATTCAAAACTAAGTAATGATTAATAACTAAATAATTGAATTAAGATCTAAGTGATTTAATGAACTAAAACTAGATTTATGAATAACTAACTAACTTTATTGATCTAATGAATAATAATCTAATGATTCAAAAAACTGAATTAAGAACAAGTAATCACTAATTAAAATGAAGTCTAAACTAAAATTATCCCAATCTCTAAGTAAAAATTCACTATGAAAACTATTTCTAAACTAGATCTACCATTGCTTAAGAGCTAAGCTTCTTTGTCTCCTCATATGGAGGAGACAAGATCCAAAAATAGTGCATGGGCTGAGGAGCCTGTTTTGGGCCGAAACAAATCGAGCCCAAAACCCAATATGTTGAATCCAATACTTTCCATTCTAGTCCTGTTACTGTAACATGAGTTTTCATTAACTTATGCTACTCTGATCGAGTAAAGGTCTAGACCATTGGAAAGAACTTTCTGAGCTGGTCATTTGATATACAATGGGCCCAAATCCGAGGTCTGAGCCTGAAGATATGGCCTTTTGAAGTTCTGTTAACTTTTCTTCAGCTTTCTAATCCGGTTTGACTTTCACTTAACGACTTTGACTTGGGGCTTTTTAAGGGATTTTTCTCCATGAAACTTAGCTTTCTTCATAGAACTTTCATAGCAATTACTTTAGCTCCTTTTAGCGCCTAATTAGTAACGAATTTACATTTATTAAACTCCGAAGCCTGAAATACTCAAAAGCACGTAATTAGTGATAAACCTATATTATTAATCGCATAATTGGTCTAACAACAATATTGTTAATGGATTAAAACTACAGTTTTGGACTCTTATCATATCATGCAGTTTTAAAAACTTTCATAAAACTAATATGATTAGAATTTAGCATAAAATAAATCAATTTTTATGCTCTGTTGCCTCTATGTTGACATTGGAAAAGTTCATGCATGCCAGGAGATTGATGTTTTAAATGGAATAGCATAGGACAGTGAGAAGAACTACCTTTTTTTTGCTTGTCAGTCGTGTCAGTCTACTGGAAACCATATTTGAAAAAAATCCAGCCACCCTACTTGGCTTTTTGGCTTACCTAGGGTTCTTTGCATTCTTTTTACTTTTGGTGTTGCTAATTGCCAATGGTGTTGTTGATGGTGGTGTCATTTCTTACTTCTACACTCAGTAAGAAAACTCTCTCTTCACATTTGTTTTGATAAAATGCATGTTAATTGGAGAGCAACAGACCTTTTCAGTTCCAATTATATAATCTCTTTTGAACATCACATGTAGTTTTATTATTATGTGAAGTGTAGCAAATATGTTCTATATAGTACATAGTATGGAGCTTTGTACACTGTCATCTTTCAGGATAATTATAAACAAACTTTCTAAGTGTTTTGTAATTTTCGGTTCAATCTTGACATACACACACATATAGTAATTTCCGGTTATAAACACGCACACATACAGTAAATGTTTAGAATGTAATTGTTTATCTGTGCTCATAGTATTTTCTTGGAATATATTGTCTTCAATTACTTCATGCGGTTTAATTTTAATGTTGTTTATGTATCTCATGTATATTATTTATATCATTTTATCATCCTAACTAGCTCCTAGCTTGGGTCTTTGCTCTTTGTGTATGGATGCTACAAATATCGCAATAAAGTTAGTGGTGCCTGAATGGGTTCAGATGCAGAGCAAGGCATGTTGCATGTATGGTTCTCTAACACATGACGAAAATACAAATGCATGTAACTCATAAAAGACCATGTTCGTCAAACAACTGGTACTTAATTGGGGTTACATTATCTTCAAAGTTATTTTCTAGGTAAGTTCTTGAACATCGGGATTGAGAGTTGTTTTCAAATAACAATTCCATAAGTAGAAAACCCAAATGAATTGCTTTGTACTATGAATTTTTGATCTCTTGCCACACTAGCTCTATCGTCTTGCTTGCCTTTGCATCTTCTATATATATTACCAGGAAACAATGGGAAAAATACTTCTGCTGATGTAATATAAGATATATTCAATATATTGTAAGCAATAAATCAAGAGCTTGCACTTTGTGCATTTGCAGGTTTAGAGATTATTTTTGTTGGTTTGAAGTTTAACCATTTAATCATTAATCAGTAATCACTTAAACCTCTGATACATGAAAATTGGTGCCGATTGTTTAAATTAACCCGTCTTTCTTCGTGTTTTTTGTGTTTTGAGTTGTGGGCAGTGCACACCTTGCAAAGAAAAGAGGGGATAGGATGGCTATAGATAATCATTGAAATATTGAAGATCAAGAATGCAAAATTGGAAGAGATTGACATGCTTCAAGAAGTTACTAAGCAAATTGAGGGGCACACCATGTGTGCATTAGGCGATGTTGCTGCTTGGTTGATGTAGTGTCTTATTAGCCATTTTAGACCTGAGCTTGAGAGGAGGATCAAGGAGCATGCAAATAGAGAATTATTAGATGCTACTGCTGCTTGAGTCTTGCACCAAGGGATATACCTATCTGGTGGCTATTGTGGAATAAAGTTTTTGAGTAGCTCCACGTTCGGGGAAATAGTTGTTTTCATGTTGCCCTTCCATGTACTGAATATTTTTTTTAGAACTTGAACGATAAAAAAAAAAAAACCCAGTGTTATTAAGTACTAACTGAACTGTGCATGAACTGGGTGGCTCGGCGTTCGATTATTGTCGTTTTTTTAGACCGTTTATGTTCCAATTGCATACGTTACTTGACAATTATAACTTCATGATTTCACGTCTATTTTGTTTAGATGTGCGTAGCACGTGCATGATGCTAGTTTAGTTAAAATTTGTAAGATAATAAAATTCAAAAATTTCGTTCTTAGGTTTAGGTTTGATGTGCCGATGTATTACATGAATCAATAAGAAATGTATATGAGACCCAAAATATGATGTGGTTATGGGGGACATATTGTCATCAATATATTCGCGACACGTGTCATTGCCATTGATAATATCTTGAGACTAACTTATTGGATCATTACAATTGGTCATCTCAAGAGTCATGAGTTACCAAATGATTACAAAATGAACATGAATACATGCATAGAGCAATAATAGCAATCAAAGCAATATTAAATATCATCAATGAATAGAGCACCAAAAGTTGATCTCATTCAATTCATGGAGCACCAAAGGGGGGAGGGAATTCTATATATTTCCTCTCCACTCTCTAAACAGGGAGGAGAATCCGATGCTTCTTCTCCACTCTCCATTTTCTCCGTTCACCATTGATCATTCGATCATAGAATCCAAACAATGAACTACGTTCAACTTGATCCCAGGTCGTCAGCAAACTGGATACGTAGGCAGTTTGATCCTTCAAACTCAGTCGCAGCATCATTCTCCCCAAAATTCCTACACACATAAGGTTTGTCCAAAAAGAACATTTATATTGGCGCTGTCTGTGGGGACAATTTCTTGGAAATTCAACTACTAAATTTTTTGTTTCTTCAACTTACATTTTGTATACGTTCTATTTCTAAGCCCATGAAGCGTGGTGATAGTCGCTCTGAAGAAATCAATGAGGATCAGTCATCAAACAAAAGCTCGCTCGCTCGCTCATGGAGTTAGTCAACTACTACATGAAAGATAAGTTTTCCATTATCTAAGATATATGGTATACTATGTATTTTCTTAACTAGCCCATCCAAATGGTCACATGGGTTATCTCTGCTAAAAAATCACTACTATGGTCACTGCGTGTTTAACAAATAAGTCCATAGTGCAAGCGACCTACCTAGACTCTATGCTCAAATAATGATTGTGCGGCATTGTCAGACTTTGAATCATGAAAATTTTGAAACTACTTACTCCCTTCTCTTAATGCCTCAGTTTTAGTTATGACTTATATCAGTACATAACAATCTAGAAAAGCCAATATCATATATTCATTTATTTGCATCTTCAGTAATTACATACTTGCATCCAGTACCATTTGACATTTGATATAGACAGTTGAAGATGTCATGTTAGAGATGACCATACCTTTAACCGTGAGCTTGATTAGCATGTCGACCTCATAAACAATATGCCTGGACTTGTAATGAACACCTCAGCATAGTTAAGGTCCTAGTTATGTTGAAGGATCAATCTATCGACTTAATCAGGCTCAATCTATCAAATCTTGAGTTGTTGTGGCTGGACCTGACAAGAAATTGCAGGAAGTCGATCAAGACGTCCTCTAGCAATCAAGAAAGGAATTAAACAATTTGGCTCATTCTTACATGATGCGACCTCACAAAATTCGAGACTACTACTTTGCTTTTTTTTCCCTGGTAGAGCTAAGTTGTTGGGGAGATACAAATTCGATCTTCGCACTTTACAACCTCATCAACCCGTAGCGTTGGTGTTTTCCGCTTTTTTATGGTGGAATACAAACGAGCGGATTGCTTCCTCGTTGAGCCCTTGGCACTGACTTGCACATCGGGTGGGCTTTCTCTATCTGTCAATGGCCCTGGGCTCTCCTCTGGATCCTCATGGTGCAAATCAACGTTCCTGATATGAAAGTGGAGTGAAAGTCGGGCACGTATTAAAGTGAAGTGCTCCTCCCCTAACCTGCAACACTTATTCTTCCAGCGCTCACGTTACATATCGTTGAAAACTGCTACTAATGAATTTTCTATTATAGTTGGATCTTCTGCAGGTCGGCTATACTTTGAACATACATGGGGCTGCATTAGTTGTACATGTTTTTTATGCTAGGAATTGCAGGCGATGTAAATCCATGGATGCTTAATTCAAATCTGTTTTGATTTGAGATCAAACTCCAAGAACTGGTGCAACAGATATACATAACAACTCAAGCTTTCAGTCGACTTAATTAACACCGTACTCAAATAAGTAATTGCATACTTGCATCTAGTACCATTTGGCATTTGATATAGACAATTGAAGATGTCATGTTAGAGATGACCATACCTTTAACCGTGAGCTGGATTAGCATGTCGACCTCATAAACAATATGTCCGGACTGGTAATGAACACCTCAGCATAGTTAAGGTCCTAGTTATGTTTAAGGATCGATCTATCGACTTAATCAGGCTCGATCTATCAGATCTCGAGTTGTTGTGGCTCGACCTGACAAGAAATTGCAGGAAGTCGATCAAGACGTCCTCTAGCAATCAAGAAAGGAATTAAACAATTTGGCTCATTCTTACATGATGCGACCTCGTAAAATTCGAGACTACTACTGCTTTTTTCTTGATAGAGCTAAGTTGTTACAGGAGATACAAATTTGATCTTCGCACTTTACAACCTCATCAACCTGTAGCGTTGGTGTTTTCCGCCTTTTCACGGTGGAATACAAATGAGCAGATTGCTTCCGCGTTGATCCCTTGGCACTGACTTGCACATCGGGTGGGCTTTATCTATTTGTCAATAGGCATGGGCTCTCCTATGGATCCTCACTTAAGACCAATTATATATTTCAAATGCAAATCAACATTCCTGATATGAAAGTGGAGTGAAAGTCGGGCACGTATTAAAGTGAAAGTGCTCCTCCCCTGGCCTGCAACACTTCTTCTTCCAGTGCTCATGTTACATTTTGTCGAAAACTGCTACTGATGAATTTTCTATTATAGTTGGATCCTTTGCAGGTCGGCTATACTTTGAACATACATGGGGCTGCACTAGTTGTACAAGTCTTCTACACTAGGAACTGCAGGCGATCTAAATCCATGGATGCTCAATTCAACTCCATTTTGATTTGAGATCAAACTCCAAACTAGGGGTCACTTGTACTTCGAACTGGTGCAACAGATATACATAACAGCTCAAGCTTTCAGTCTACTTAATTAACACCTTACTCAGATATTGAGAACCGGTGAATTAATGAGGTTACATAGACTCTATACAAATGACTATCACAAAATGCAGGAGTTGTTTTAGAGCAAGCTTTGGCGGCATATTTAGTTCATTGATTCCACTCCAAATTTGGCATTTGGCATTTTGAGTTCCACCTTGCAGGACATCCTCGCCCAATATGCAAGGGTTCGACTAAACTATCAACCTTGCATTATACTACTAATTTCTATATCTACAACTCGATCTTCCGCAGGTCGATTACACGTACTCCGAGCTGGGGCTAGCATCAACGATCAGCGCAAATCTAGTGCAGGTCAATCAATCTCCAAACTGGGGGCTAGTGATAAGAGCCCAAAACTGTAGTTTTAACCCCTTAACCATCATACTTTTAGACCAATGATGTGAGTAATAATTAAGAGTTAGTACTGATTACGTGTTTTTATGCATTTCAGGCTTCAAAGTCCATTATGTGCAGAAATGTGCCACTTTAGCGAGATAAAGGAGCAAAGGTTGGTTGCTAAGGAGTTATGTGATTAAAGGCTAAGATTCAAGAAGACAAAGCCTTTCTAAAGCCTGGTCAAAAAAAAAAGTCGTCGGCGAAAAAAAATAGCACACAAAGTCAGCAGAATTTCCAAAGGCCGTATCTTTGGACTCAGACTTTGGAATTGGGCTTACCTTATGTCAAAACGACCGGCTCGGAAAGAGCTTTCCAATGGTCTAAGCCTTGACCCAATCAGAGGAGCAGAAGTGGACGAAAAGTCTATTAAATACAACTACAACTGAAGAGGCCTTTTTGGACTGAAAGAATTGGGTTTTGGGCCTGATTCTCTGGCCCGAAACATGACTCCAAGCCCATGCACGATTTTTGGATCTGAAAGTATAAAAACCAAAGCTTCACTCTTTGTTAATGGTAGATAGTTAGAGGTAGCTAGTTAGACCTAAAACTATAGATAATTATAGATCTAGTTTTCATGTAATAAAATTAAGTTTAGTTTAAATTCAATTCTTGTTTTAGATTAAACTCTTAGAATCATTATTCTTAATTAGTTTGATTAATAAAATAGCTAGTTTGTCAATTTCGATTCTTGTCATTTACAATTGTTTAGATCTAATTTCCTTTATTCATTAGATAGCTAGACTTAGATTAGTTAGATTATTAATTTAGTATTTGAATCATTGTTTTATTATTCATTAGATTAATAAAATAGTGTTCTTGGTAATCTAGTTCATTTTCCATTTACTTATTTAGTTCAATTCTTAGATTCAATTACTTGTCATTATTAGTTTAATTAAATTATTGCATTAGTAGTTTTGAATTGGGTTTAAACAAGCAAAGTTTCAATCTTTATATCATGTCTTGTTTGAATTCCATTGGGAATGATAGCGTGATGATTCTCGGCTAAACCTCCATTGAAGGGGTTAAGAAGCCTTGATGAAAGCTTGATTCCGATTATCGTAGAGTCGTCGTAATTTCCTTTCCACTCTAGAAACGATTAGTTCACCATGAGAATGAGTTTAATCGTTCACATACTAGTACGTTATGAATTGGTAGAAATGTCATGTGTAATTAGGAATTAGGAGTAACCATATTGTTCTGCAAAGCAGTTCAATTCGGATTACGACGATTTGTCGTTAGTAGGATTAAGTCGAGTTAAGGTGGAATCAATCCCCCTCTAACTCCTTATCATAGAATCAATGTAGCATTCCCATAGTTGTTCTAATAGTCGACTAGTTGCATCTTGTGGGTAGTTGCATCGTAGTTAGTTGCCTTTTCATAAATCTCTCATTAGACTTTAGAGTTAAGAGTACTTATACGTAGAAAACACAGCATGCGGAAGGACTAGGAGTGGAACGAATCATCTACTCCACTATATCTTATAGGATTGAGAGTATAAACTTTGATAAAATATAGGAACTTAAAATAGTTTAGTTTACTTACGTTTTGAGTTTCATCGTTCATTTCGTAGGTAAACTATCTTTTTATGTTTACTTATCGCGTCTTGTTAGTATAAATTGAATCCGTAGTATAATCGTAGAATAGAAATTTCACATAACACATTACTCTCACCATTGTTCTTTGTGTTTGTTCAATTGAATTTGTTTAAGTCTTGAGAGTTAAGAGTGGAACGAATCCTTACTCATTATATTGCATGATTATGTTTTGAGAGTAAGAAGAATTGATTTAAACGTAAGAACGGTAGGATTACGTATTAGTGTTGTTAACATTAATATTTGGGATTCTATTATTTTTACGGTTATCAGCTAGCCACAACCATCTCCGAATTGGGGCTATCTATCGCCATCTGCGCAGATAGAACCCAGACTTTGGAGCTTAACTCTCAATTTATTGAGGAAATTACCATTTAATTTGTTCTAATTCCTTTTTTGGTATTAGTCCGATCTAGTGCAGGTCAATTAAGCTCCAAACTGGAGGCTAGCCACAACTATCTCCGAACTAAGGTTAGCTATAGTCACGCCAATTCAAGGCTAGCTATATATCAACTAGGATCTCCAAATCAGGACGCTAACTAGAGCCACCAGTTGACTAGTGCTGGTAGACTCACTTGGGTCCTGATGCCCACCAGAGTATAATGCTCACTCGAGCTCAAACGCTACATAGCGTCTCCACTTCTCACTAGTTGAAACCTACAACTTCTAGGATCAACTCAGTGCAGAACGCTTCCATAAATGCTAAAAGGTCCATTGACCTACGCTCACTCAAGCAGAACGCTTCTATAGGCGCTAAAAGGTCCCTTGACCTACACTCACTCGAGCAGAACGCTTCCATAAGCGCTAAAAGGTCCCTTGACCTACTGAAGCAGAACACTTACATAAGCGATAAAAGGTCCCTTCACCTACGTTCACTCGAGCAAAACGCTTCCATAAACGCTAAAAGGTCCCTTGACCTATTGGAGCAGAACGCTTACATAAGAGCCTAAAGGTCCCTTGACCTACGCTCACTCGAGCAGAACGCTTCCATAAATGCTAAAAGGTCCCTTGACCTACGCTCACTCAAGCAGAACGCTTCCATAAGCGCTAAAAGGTCCCTTGACCTACTGGAGTAGAACACTTACATAAACGCTAAAAGGTCCTTTAACTTACTCGAGTAGAATGCTTCCATAAGCGCTAAAAGGTCCCTTGACCTACTGGAGCAGAACGCTTACATAAGTGCTAAAAGGTCCTTTAACTTACTCGAGTAGAATGCTTCCATAAGCGCTAAAAGGTCCCTTGACCTATGCTCACTGGAGCAGAACGCTTACATAAGCACTAAAGGGTCCTAGACCTACGCTCACACGAGCTCCAACATGCTCACTGTTCCATTTGGACACGTGTTAAATTATTTCTCTCGACAGATCGTTCTTAAGAAAGCACAACCTAACGAGAGGGGGCTGTGTGGGGGACATATATTGTCATCAATATATTCACGACACGTGTCATTGCCATTGATCATATCTTGAGACTAACTTATTGGATCATTACAATTGGTCATCTCAAGTCATGAGTTACAAAATGGTTACAAAATGAACATGAATACATGCATAGAGCAATAATAGCTATCAAAGCAATATTAAATATCATCAATGAATAGAGCACCAAAAGTGGATCATTCGATCATAGAATCCAAACAATGAACTACGTTCGACTTGATTTTAGGTCGTCAGCGAACTGGATATGTAGGTAGTTCGAATCCTTACTCATTATATTGCATGATTATGTTTTGAGAGTAAGAAGAATTGATTTAAACGTAAGAACGGTAGGATTACGTATTAGTGTTGTTAACATTAATATTTGGGATTCTATTATTTTTACGGTTATCAAATGGCGCCGCTGCCATCTTAGTTTCACTTTCGCATTGTTTTCGTAGTATAAGTACTTTTCTTAAAGTCCCATTAAACCCACCCACCCTTGTTTGATTCATACTGTGGTTGTCCGTTTCAGCATTGAAAAGTTCCGCGAAAAAATACACGGAGCGCGACCGCGCCCTAAGCGAGCGCACCTGCGCCCATAAGCCTGGAACCTTGAGCGCGACCCGCCCCCATCTCGAGCGCGACCCGCCCTAAAACACTGTAACTTGGAGTTACACGGAGCGCGACCGCGCCCTAAGCGAGCGCACCCGCGCCCTGAGCTGACTTTTGCCGGATTTCCACAGGTTTGATTCGAACTTTGATTTTTCAAGTTTTTCAGTGTTCTAACTAGTTATATACACTGAACACGCGTAAACAAGACGCTATTCATAAGCGAAGCAAGGACGCAATCGGTATTCCTTTCTTCCGCACCTCGCATCTCCTGTTAGAGGTTTATACTAGTATATCAGAATTGTTTGGAGTGTTGATGTGTTTAGCTAAATTTGGTCTTAGCCTTGTATGAGATTAAGGTCTGGTCGAACAAAAACACAACAACGTCAACAAACGATTCTATCTAGTATACCATCTACTACACCTCTAGGTACTATTTCACACACACCACCTGACACAATGCCCGACGAAGGAGAGACTCCTCTCTCGGACATTTATAAAGCCTCGAGTGATAGCCCCAAATCTTGCATCGTTCTAGCAGACCCAGTGGGGGATTTCCGAATCCCCCCAAATATTTTTAATTTGTTACCCGTTTTTCACGGTTTAGACCATGAAAACCTTATCAGCACATGCGTAGGATTGAACAAGTCCTAACAACATTCCACCATCCTACGGTTGGTGTGGAACAAATTAAACTCAGGGTATTCCCTTTTACCTTAGCCGATAAGGCAGCGTCTTGGTTAACTGCCCAAGCGCCTAACTCTGTGGACTCGTGGGCTAAACTTGTTCAGCTGTTTATGGAACATTTTTACCCACCCCTAAAGATGGATAAGATGCTTTCCAAGATTCATTTTTTCCGACAAAAAATCCTCATGAATCATTTTCTGAGGCTTGGAATCGTTTCACCGATCTGCTTATAGAGTGTCCACACCATAACCTAGCAAAAGACACGTTAGTTCGTGCCTTTTTCAAAGGATTTCAACATCACCATAAAGAAGTCCTTGACATAATGAATGGGGGTAGTTTCCTCAGTAAAGGAGCCTCGGAGGCTTATAAATTTTTAGAGGATCAAACTAAGCGAAATAACAACTGGAGGGGTAATGATGATATCCACCGCTCTGCTAGTTCATCAAATACAGTTAAGGCCGCCGGTATGTTTGAAATTAAACACGATCCCGAGCTTAAAACTCTAATAAAATCACTCACTAAAAAGGTAGAGGCAATTTCTGTTCAACAAAAGCCTATCCCCGTCATGAACGTAAATTCAAATCCATGTAGTTTCTGTTGGAGCCCTGAGCATCCCGATTTCCACTGTCCTATAGCCTATGAACAGGCTTATTCCATTAATAATGAACCTAATGCCCCTTAGAGACAAAATTCCAACTTCGGTTGGAGAAATAACCAACACGTCACACCTCCGGGGTACAATAATCAATATGTTAGGCCAACACACAGTTTTAACCAAGCTCCACCACGACAAGGACAGGGTCAGGGTAATTTTAATAATTATAACAACCAAGTGCAACCTCGACAAGGTCAAGCACAAGGTCAAGGTAGTTATAATAATTATAATACTATTAGAGGTATCGTTCTGGTAAATAATAATTATCAAAATCTACCCATAAATAATTCACGTGAAATAGTTCCAGTCACACCACCCGTGACTACTACACCCACACAACCGGATCGTCTTGACACCTTCATACAAGTGAGCCAAAAACTTTTCCAAACCATGGCTCAATCTCACCAATAGCTTCTACAATCCGTTAATAATTTAACCCAACAGTTGGCTCAAGATAAAGCCCAACCCAAAGGTGTGTTTCCAGGTCACGCAATACCTAATCCTAAAACAACAAACACAACCTTTGAGGTAACCGATAATACTAGTAATGAATATGAAAATGTAGGTGAGCTAAATGCCATCACCACTCTCCGTTCTGGCAGAATGGTTGATAACAAAGTAACTATGCCTATAGTTACCCCACCAGTAGCCCCTACACCTGCTATTTTACTATATACCGAAATAGAAATTGAAGAGCCTACCACTGTAGAGGTACCAGTTACAACACAACCTAAGAAACAGAAAGCCACGGTTAAACATCCAGGTGATACCATTGCTAAATATAGACAGAAACCACCGTTTCCACAAAATTAGCCATGTTAACTAGGGATACAAATTATGAGGAGATTAGGGACGTTTTCAAGAATCTAACTATAAACCTTCCCTTCCTCGAAGCTATTAAAAAGCTACCACACCATGCTAAGTTTCTTAAGGAGTTGTGTACTACAAGGCGTAAGACCAATATACCAAAAGACGCCTTTTTAACAGAACAATTCCCAACTTTATCTGAACATAATGGAATTGTTAAGTACAAGGACCACGGTCGTTTCTCTGCATCGCATAATGCACATTAGGAGATTCCTATCGACGACAGCGTTATTAGACACGGGGGCTAGTGTTAACTTACTCCCGCTTTTATTTGTATAAACAAATAGGTCTAGACGAGATGCAACCCACTAAAATGACGCGTTGCAATTAGCTGATCGGGTCTATTAAGTATCCTAAGGGTGTGGTCGAAAAAATGTCTTTGGTAAAAGTTCAGGATTTCTACTATCCGGCTGATTTTGTAATCCTCGATACAGAAGTCGCTAACGACTCTGTCCCGATCATCTTAGGGCGTCCTTTCCTGGCAACTGCCAATGCGCTCATTAATTGCCGTGATGGTTCAATGTCCATGTCTTTTGGTCATCTTGCTGTTGAAGTAAATGTTTTTAAAACAAAGACACATTTACCCGATTCGTCTATGGATGGAGAGGTTAGCATGATCGAGAGCTTTGCTCGAGATTATTTCAACAACACGTTCCCTGATAATCATATGCCCAAATTTCTTTCCTTTGGAAGTTCAGACTCCAACATTTTTATCCCTACACTAGTCGATACACATATTACGGATGAGGATGACATAGATGACTTTCTCAAAGATATAGAGGACTATGATAGTAACTTGGATATGACCAATCTAGATGAGAAATTCGATGAGTTTCTTAGAGCAGGTGATGATTCACCCTATCAAGAACTACTTTGCACAACATCCACCTCGACTCCCCTCCTTCCACCCTTTCAAAGGAATCTCGAGTTTGCACTCGATCCTTTTGTTTCTCCCTGTGCTTCATAATTTTTAAATCCACCCAAGTAAACAAATACTTGAGAAGGACAAACCATTTGACACCTTCATTTTCAGACTTGAGACAGTCCCTACCTACACTATGAATGAGTTTTGTGCTAAACCCACATCCTCATTGTTTACATGCTTTCCTTCTACAACTTATCCATATCCACCATATTCTCCACAACCATTCACTTTTCCACACTTATTCACTAGAACACCCTCTCGTTCAAAAATGAAAAAGAAGGTGCATGCTAGGTTACGTTATAGGTTTATCCGACTTCGCTGTCAGTTCACTAGGTTGCGTCATAGGAAATCTTGGTGCTTGATTGTGCTTGGATATGTTTTCTATGATATTTATTTATGGAATGATCCACAACTATTTCGGTTGTTGATATATGATAAACTGCATGTTTAGACATATGTTTAGATAAAGTCTCAAGTATCTGACTATAAACGACTCAACTTTCGTGTTTGGTGTATTTCTTTTCATTTCCATATATTGGTGAGTGCACCATTAAGGTAACCGGGCCCTCCCTATGGAGTGTGTGGCTGTAAGTACCGGATCCTAAGTCCACGTTTAACATAATTCACATTTTCCACTCTTGCATGTTTTCTCGGATTTTTGAGTCATGTCTCTCTATGAGGTGAATTATGTCTTTCTTGTTTATTGTTTTTCATTATAAAAGTAAATATATATATATATATTAAAGAATAAACATAGTAATCTAGGAAGTCTCGGGAATTTGACTTTAAAAGACCCACTGCTAAAAAAAAAAAAAACAAATTTTCTAAACTTTGTTGTAAAAAATTTGTTTGGGGGTGGGGTGTTCGTGTTTCCGTCCTAGAATGTTTTATGTCCCATTAGAGTTGCTTAGGCCGTTTAATTGTATTTCGATTCGGGTTGACATAATCTATGAATTTAGAGTTCATTCGTTCGCATAACTTACGTCATGCACACACTTCGAGGCATTTTCCACTATCTTATATGTCATCCATGGTCGGAATAGAGTGTTTTATAGATCATTGGATTGGAAATTCTCTCCTGATCATTTCCATATCTCATTCACAAAAATCAGACCGGTAACGAAGCGACAATTTTAGTTTGAAGTTTAGCGAAAAATCGAAAAATTCAAAAATTTCGAATTGGGCTTGGGCCCAACCCGCGCGCACCGGCAGCACACCCGCGCCCTTACCTTTGCCCCAACAGTCGCGTTCATCCTTCCAAATCGCCATTAAAGACCACCAAAGGTCCAAACCTAAAAAAAAAAAATAAAAATAAAAAGAAACCTAATTAAACCCACGCCCACATTCTATTCAACTTCAAATCTTCTATAACTCCTTCCACCACCACCTCCACCAAGTAGAAAAAGCCAAAAACCACCGAAAATTTAAAAAAATTGTGAACTGTCGCGCCACCACCACTGTTTGTTTCAGTCGGTCGATTCAAATTCCAACACCACATCCCATTTAAACCCCCACTACATTCCAAACACTTAAATGGCTCAACAACGTCGAATTTTGCCGGAGCAAGCTTTTACTGGCAACCACTTCGCGCCGTTTTATGGTGACGAAATGATCAATAGAGACTGGAATAGCTTGTGGTACTCGACCGAAGCCTTTTACCACGAAGACTTAGTCCGATGGTTTTACAACACGAAGGAGGTGGAGGGGACTAGAATTTTTGTTATGGTGGCGTAAGAGGAGGAAGGAAGTAACTCATCGGTTGTTGGTGAGATTCTAGGCATTCCGCCTAGAATCCATCCGATGTCACGTTGCAGGAGTCCCAATATAATGGGGTAGAGCCGTTGATGCACGCGGATAGATATCGAAGGAACTACAATGCGAGATCGCGATTGTGTTCGCCAGCATCCTCGAACCAACCCACCGGCCGCAATTTCGATTGGATTGGTCGAACGCCCCGGGAAAGAGAAGGTCAGCGACATTAGTCTGAACTGCCTCCACATTTTATGGATACTCCAGGAGCAGAAGTATGAGTTCTGCGTCTTGGAGTTTTTGCTTAGCATGACTAGGGGAGTAGGGAAGTCTGTTGCACCTCTCCCTGTGTTGATAACCAAGATCATGCTGAAGTTGAGAGCAACTCCGGCGTCTGATAGGTCTTACATAACCCTATACCGAAATCCTCGCATCTATAAGGAGTGTGTCCGACGAGTTTGGAGGTTGCCTGAGGATAGGGTAGAGGACGAGGAGGATGGGGGAAATGAGAATGCCTCGGAGGATGAGGAGGACTTGACTTGTTTTGATGCGGATGCTTTGGAGAGGTGTTGGTCAGATGTAGAATGCATGGCCGTAATTCATCGTGGCATGCGTTCACTCAACACTATCTGCGAAGACCTCCGGACTCGACAGGCAGCTATCCACCATAATTTTGAGATCCGCACCGGAGGGAGGACGGCGGTGGGTGGAGATGAGACCGAGCTAGAAGCTCGCCGATTCGGGCCGACATGCTTGCACGATTCCCACCTCACGGGGATTCTGTTTTCGAGGACACACCATCGAGGGCACGCGTCGTCGCCCGAAGATTTAATGGTGCTGGCCCATCGGGAGCTCAGGAGCCATCTCCTGAGCGTGTGCCCTCCGCTACCAGCACTGAAGTGGTTAGGAATAGTATCGTTTGATGTTTTTATTTATTTTGTAGTTTCATTATTGTTATTTATTTTAATGTAAGTTTAATTCCGTAATTTGAATTTTGTAGTGAAATGTACTTCAAATGAAAATTTTAATATAATGCGGTTATTTTCATTGTGCGTGGTTGTTTAATATTGATCCCACCTTCCCAAATTGTTTGGGGGTGGTGTTATCTATTCCAGCATAATTTTTATATGACCCTCGATTAAATATGGCCGTTTAGGCATATCTATGAATAAGTATCATGGTAGGATGAAATCTCGATTAAATAGATAGATTCTATCATAAATTCAACCTAAAAGATACTAGGTTTGTTTTAGAATCAAGAAAATGAGTTGTTTCCGTTTTCGGGTTTGGAAATTTTGGTATTTCCGGAAACTGCCGTAAAAAACTTTTGGCAACTTCCTGATCCGTTTTAGCAACTTAAAACCTATATAAACTTCATACATTCTACACTCACAACTCACACTACACCTAACCTCCATCACTCACCTTTCACTCCCATGATTCCCACGTTTTGTCTCATTTTTCGATTTTCAGCACCTCGAGGCAGCGTACTGTGAGGGAGGGAGCTTTTCACTCCCTAATTTTTTTTTTTTAGAATATTTGTCGAGCGACTTTTCTTCAAGGTGAGCGACCCACGCTCAAACACTGGAATTCCAAAATCTTCAGAGCCTTTTCGGCTTTTAAGAGAGCGACTCTCGCATACGATTTCCGTGGACAGAAAAATTCCAGTTTGTCTGCGGGTTGTTCCCGGATCAGTCGCAGCTATTTCAGAGCATAATTTTGAGATGAAATCTCCTACATTGATACCGGAACAGTCTTTCGAAGATTTGTTCCAAAGCACTACTTATGGTGCTTGGTTTCGCGAAGCGATCACATACGTAGGCTGGGAACCGGTTATGGTAAGACCCGATGCACTTTATTCTCCAACACTAGCATCTTATTTTTACGAAAACTGCATTTTCTTTGAAAGACTAGATGGAGAACAAGTGTTCTCCATCAACATTGATAATGAACCAATGGAAATTACCAGGTTCTTGCTAGCATTTGTTCTTGGACTTGCTATGCCCACTGAAATACAAGACCCATGGTGTTATTGGGTAGATAATATGTATGTCTACACTTATGAGTTTTTGCATGAGTCGTATATGGCAGGGCATTTTTCGTATCGAGGACCAAGGGGAATATAACGTCGCCTTTGGTAGCCTGTCCATGAACATAGGAACTGTTATGTTTTGGATCATGCTAAATATTTTAGGGGAATGACGTTTTTCTTCTGTGAATGATGCCACTTGCAGCGTCTTCCTTGCTTTAGCCACGGGACGTATGTATCATGACCTTCCCCGAACCTTAATGTCTAGTTTAGCTCGATCCCATAGCATGAGGCATAAGTACCTTCTTATGCTTGTTCTAATTTCACGTATTATGCTATATTTCTTTCCTGTTTTTTGTACACGTTTCACGGATTGGATTACGGTCGACATCGCATGCGACCACCAATAGTATTATTTGATCTTTCCGTAATGACTTGGCAAAGGGTGGAGGATACAACCTCATCAGGTTGCACCTACACCCCGTCGGATAAGTGGCTCTTAATAGGTTAGCAATAATAGATGATAAATGGCGAGAAGCCCGGCAAATTATCATGGCATGGCAGGACGCGAAGGAACCTCACTTCTTTATAGAAGAAGAGGATGAGGAAGATGATGAGTAATGCGAGAGATAATGTAAGTTTTCATTCTAGTTAGTGTCTGCTTATGTCCCAAGCAATTTCATTCTTGTTAACCCCATAATGGGTAGAACTCGTATAGAGTTGCGTCAGTTTTTTTTTTATTTCCTATATTAGTATGTTCTAACCTTGTTTTGCAGATGTTCCTGAATTTCACGCGTTTCAATGGTATTTTTCCTACCCTCTTTATTTAAAATACTTTGAGGACAAAGCATGCTTCTTGTTTGGGGGGGCACGAAACACGTGTAATTAAGGCATCTGTTAGGATATAGATATGTATAATATGCATTTGTTTTCTAGTCAAAATTTCAAAAATTCAAAAATATAAATAAATAAGTTCATGCTATACACTTAGAAATATTGGTATTGTTTTCCTTCTTTATGCTCTTAATAATCTAGAAGTCTCACGTAGATTTTGCATTAGAATAATTTTTAGAAACTTAGGTTAATATATAGGTAATAATCTTTGCATCTATCTATAAAAATATTACATGAGTATCGATGATTGTTAGCAAATAAGTTTCTGAAATCTAGGCTAGAGTACTTATTCTACAAATCCTGTGAGAATATAGCCTAAAGCCTTATATGAGCGAAACATTTGAGAAACGACACAAGGGAGAAGTAAAATCCGAATAGAGAAATCACACGTCCACTTGCTTGATCACTATGCCATATCCTAAGCGAGAATTTAGGCCCTCTTTGGATCGATATAGCCAAAAATTCAAACCTATGAATTATTTTCCGCTAGTCGCCCCTCTGAACCTTTCTTTAGCCTTTCATAAACCACAAATCCTTTACCCTGTTACCAAACAAAACAAAATAAAAAAAATTCAACCTACCCAATTTAGATAAGTCTGAGAATAGAATGAGGAAGAAAGAAGAAGAGAAAAACCTGTGTATACAAAGTTAGTTAATTGCTTCAGAAAATAAAGGAAAGAAGTTTCCATCCAAAGAAAAGAAAAATAAAAATAGAAATAAAATAAAAACTCCAAAAATAGAATAAAAGGGAGTCAAAAGCCAAAGAAAAGAAAAAGAAAAAGAAAATATGGCTAAGGATGGAAACAAAGTATAGAAGCAAAAGAAAATAACAAGGTTTTCTCTAAGTTACATAATATGAAGACTCTATTATCTCAGACTTGTCCTTTTTGAATATTCATTTCTTTCCTTCTTAAACCATCTCCTAATCCCCGCAACACCTAATAAAGACCTCTAGCTCAATTAGGAATAGGTTAGTGTGATAGTAAGTGGCAGATGTGTTTGATCGACTCCGGCTTCCTTATTGTCATTGAGATTGTAAGGTAAAGTGTGCCCACTGCACACTAGAGTAGCGAAACTTGAGTGGAAAAATCAGAGTGTTGTATCTTGACTATTATTGTGAGAACCTACTTAAGGACGCTATTCCGACTTTCAGAAATGAACTTGCTAGACATTTCATAGTATTACTCATTGTATATATGTTTATTGTAGATGATTGATTATTATGCATATATTAGCTTAGGGTTCGACTTGATTACTCTATATGCATTGCTAGTGAGAGGTATAGTTAATTTAGAGCATGAATAAGGAAACAATAGTTTTATTTCTTAGTCGTTGTAGTATAGATGAAGTTTGTGAGTACCTTCACTGGAAAACTCTCACGAGGCTATAACTCGTCCACTAGGGAATTCCTAATGGTTTAAGGCCTTGTTGCATATGGTCAATGCAATCGCACTCAAGTAAACGCAGAGTAGATAGAACTCCATTTTTGGTCACTTATTCTAATTTCTCATCTTTGCTTGAGGACAAGCAAAATGCTGTTTGGGGGTGGTTTGATAAGAGCCCAAAACTGTAGTTTTAACCCCTTAACCATCATACTTTTAGACCAATGATGTGAGTAATAATTAAGAGTTAGTACTGATTACGTGTTTTTATGCATTTCAGGCTTCAAAGTCCATTATGTGCAGAAATGTGCCACTTTAGCGAGATAAAGGAGCAAAGGTCGGTTGCTAAGGAGTTCTGTGATTAAAGGCTAAGATTCAAGAAGACAAAGCCTTTCTAAAGCCTGGTCAAAAGCTGAAAAGTCGACGCGGGCAGAAATAGCACACAAAGTCAGCATAATTTCCAAAGGCCGTATCTTTGGACTCAGACCTCGAAATTGGGCCTACTTTATGTCAAAACGACCGGCTCGGAAAGAGCTTTCCAATGGTCTAAGCCTTGACCCAATTAGAGGAGCAAAAGTGGACGAAAAGTCTATTGAAGCCAACTGCAGCTGAAGAGGCCTTTTTGGACTGAAAGAATTGGGTTTTGGGCTTGATTCTCTGGCCCGAAACATGGCTCCAAGCCCATGCATGATTTTTGGATCTGAAAGTATAAAAACCAAAGCTTCACTCTTTGTTAATGGTAGATAGTTAGAGGTAGCTAGTTAGACCTAAAACTATAGATAATTATAGATCTAGTTTTCATGTAATAAAATTAAGTTTAGTTTAAATTCAATTCTTGTTTTAGATTAAACTCTTAGAATCATTATTCTTAATTAGTTTGATTAATAAAATAGCTAGTTTGTCAATTTCGATTCTTGTCATTTACAATTGTTTAGATCTAATTTCCTTTATTACGTAGATAGCTAGACTTAGATTAGTTAGATTATTAATTTAGTATTTGAATCATTGTTTTATTATTCATTAGATTAATAAAATAGTGTTCTTGGTAATCTAGTTCATTTTCCATTTACTTATTTAGTTCAATTCTTAGATTCAATTACTTGTCATTATTAGTTTAATTAAATTATTGCATTAGTAGTTTTGAATTGGGTTTAAACAAGCAAAGTTTCAATCTTTATATCATGTCTTGTTTGAATTCCATTTGGAATGATAGCGTGATGATTCTCGGCTAAACCTCCATTGAAGGGGTTAAGAAGCCTTGATGAAAGCTTGATTCCGATTATCGTAGAGTCGTCGTAATTTCCTTTCCACTCTAGAAACGATTAGTTCACCATGAGAATGGGTTTAATCGTTCACATACTAGTTATGAATTGGTAGAAATGTCATGTGTAATTAGGGATTAGGAGTAACCATATTGTTCTGCGAAGCAGTTCAATTCGGATTACGACGATTCGTCGTTAGTAGGATTAAGTCGAGTTAAGGTGGAATCAATCCCCCTCTAACTCCTTATCATAGAATCAACGTAGCATTCCCATAGTTGTTCTAATAGTCGACTAGTTGCATCTTGTGGGTAGTTGCATCGTAGTTAGTTGCCTTTTCGTAAATCTCTCATTAGACTTTAGAGTTAAGAGTACTTATACGTAGAAAACACATCATGCGGAAGGACTAGGGGTGGAATGAATCATCTACTCCACTATATCTCATAGGATTGAGAGTAGAAGCTTTGATAAAATATAGGAACTTAAAATAGTTTAGTTTACTTACATTTTAAGTTTCATCGTTCATTTCGTAGGTAAACTATCTTTTTATGTTTACTTATCGCGTCTTGTTAGTATAAATTGAATCCGTAGTATAATCGTAGAATAGAAATTTCACATAACACATTACTCTCACCATTGTTCTTTGTGTTTGTTCAATTGAATTTGTTTAAGTCTTGAGAGTTAAGAGTGGAACGAATCCTTACTCATTATATTGCATGATTATGTTTTGAGAGTAAGAAGAATTGATTTAAACGTAAGAACGGTAGGATTACGTATTAGTGTTGTTAACATTAATATTTGGGATTCTATTATTTTTACGGTTATCAGCTAGCCACAACCATCTCCGAATTGGGGCTATCGATCGTCATCTGCGCAGATACAACCCAGACTTTGGAGCTCAACTCTCAATTTATTGAGGAAATTACCATTTAATTTGTTCTAATTCCTTTTTTGGTATTAGTCCGATCTAGTGCAGGTCAATTAAGCTCCAAACTGGAGGCTAGCCACAACTATCTCCGAACTAAGGTTAGCTATAGTCACGCCAATTCAAGGCTAGCTATATATCAGCTAGGATCTCCAAATCAGGACGCTAACTAGAGCCACCAGCTCACTAGCGCTGGTAGACTCACTTGGGTCCTGATGCCCACCAGAGTATAATGCTCACTCGAGCTCAAACGCTACATAGCGTCTCCACTTCTCACTAATTGAAACCTACAACTTCTAGGATCAACTAAGTGCAGAACGCTTCCATAAATGCTAAAAGGTCCATTGACCTACGCACACTCAAGCAGAACGCTTCTATAGGCGCTAAAAGGTCCCTTGACCTACACTCACTCGAGCAGAACGCTTCCATAAGCGCTAAAAGGTCCCTTGACCTACTGAAGCAGAACACTTACATAAGCGATAAAAGGTCCCTTCACCTACGTTCACTCGAGCAGAACGCTTCCATAAACGCTAAAAGGTCCCTTGACCTATTGGAGCAGAACGCTTACATAAGAGCCTAAAGGTCCCTTGACCTACGCTCACTCGAGCAGAACGCTTCCATAAATGCTAAAAGGTCCCTTGACCTACGCTCACTCAAGCAGAACGCTTCCATAAGCGCTAAAAGGTCCCTTGACCTACTGGAACAGAACATTTACATAAACACTAAAAGGTCCTTTAACTTACTCGAGTAGAATGCTTCCATAAGCGCTAAAAGGTCCCTTGACCTACTGGAGCAGAACGCTTACATAAGCGCTAAAAGGTCCTTTAAATTACTCGAGTAGAACGCTTCCATAAGCGCTAAAAGGTCCCTTGACCTACGCTCACTGGAGCAGAACGCTTACATAAGCGCTAAAGGGTCCTAGACCTACGCTCACACGAGCTCCAACATGCTCACTGTTCCATTTGGACACGTGTTAAATTATTTCTCTCGACAGATCGTTCTTAAGAAAGCACAACCTAACGAGAGGGGGCTGTGTGGGGGACATATATTGTCATCAATATATTCACGACACGTGTCATTGCCATTGATCATATCTTGAGACTAACTTATTGGATCATTACAATTGGTCATCTCAAGTCATGAGTTACAAAATGGTTACAAAATGAACATGAATACATGCATAGAGCAATAATAGCTATCAAAGCAATATTAAATATCATCAATGAATAGAGCACCAAAAGTGGATCATTCGATCATAGAATCCAAACAATGAACTACGTTCGACTTGATTTTAGGTCGTCAGCGAACTGGATATGTAGGTAGTTCGATCCTTCGAACTTAGTCGCAACAGCATTCTCCCCAAAATTCCTACACACATAAAGTTCGTCCAAAAAGAACATTTACAGTGGTGTTGTAGGTTGTAGAATAACTTGTGTTTGGTTAGTTGAAGTTGATTAAAAACTTCATTACCATATACCAATGATCATATCACATCACTCTGATTTATATTTTATTCTTGTTTATATATGGTGAATTGGTGAAATGACCCGGGTTTATATCCCGACAAGAGAACAATTTGTTATTTTAAACTAGTTTTTCATGTAACGTTGGAGAAGCCTACACAAAACACTGATTTATGTAAAACATATTTTTCATTTTGCTATTTAATTTATATAATTATGTATTTTTAACAAATATAAATAAAATTACATATAAAAGTTGTGAGGGCCTTAATGCGGACCTTTGAGGGCTTTCACATCTAGGCCCTTATCTTCCCCTCAAAACGTGAGGGCCGGGTCAGGCATGAGGGCTTAAATGAAGGTTTTTTTGGCCTTTGTGCCGGGCTGAGGGCTTGAGGCCTTTTTTACACCCACTTACCCATCACTAGGGATGTCCAAATGGGTACTCGACCCGGCCCAAACCCGATTTTTTGGGTTTTGAACAGGTATCGGGTTACTCAAACCCGGACCGGTTTTCAATTGGTCGGGTTCAGAGTTGGATATTTTGTTGATAAGTGTGACCAAACCCTATCCTAACCCTATATTTTGGGTACCCATCGGGCTCGGGTTCGGGTAGGATAAAGCCCGATATAAATGAAGAAAAAAGACAATAAGAAACTTTATTTGAAATATATATCTACATTTTATTCTTTCTTCGGCTATCCACCAATCCTTCAAACAAAATAAAATTTCTAATGAACTTGGAAGTAATTATCACATATACTCAAACATAATTATTTGATATGGTTTAAAAATAGATGAACTAATGAACTATAGACACATGATCACGTGCAATTACTGAAAAAATTGAAAATCCCGACATAAATTTTTTCATAATCCAATATATTAAATAACTCATCATTGTAAACATGAATGATATCATAATCCAAATATTTATCTAACTTATTCTTTTATATGAGATTAGTAGTATACAATTGAAACCGAATTTGGGATCCGATTTTGGTTTGGGTTCGGTTTTGGGTTTTATAGTCCTTTTAATGGGTTTAGGGCTAAATTATCGGGTCAGACTCGGGTCGGTCCGGATTTAGAGAGTGTGACCAAACTCTACCCTATGTATTTCGGTTTGGGTTTGGGTTTTGTTGGGTTCGGACAGGGTTCGGTGCGGGTATTTTGTTCGGGTTTTGGGCGGGTTTAGGGCAAGATGGACAATCCCACCCATCACAACATGAAAAAACACATGACCGGTTAGTTTGTTTTAGTTAGTTAGTTGGAGAAGGGGCTGAGTTCTATATAAAACCGAAAAGCGGAAATTCTTGGAATAGTAGAATCGAAAAAAGAAGAATCGACTCAGAGAGTGAAAGAGAGTGAAAGAAAGAAATAGTTGAGAAGAAAAAGAAAGAAAGAAAAGAGAGAGAGAGAGAAACAGTTGAGAAGAAAAAGAAAGAAAGAAGCAGTTGAGAAGAAGATGACGAAGACTAAAAGAAAGCTTGATTTATCCAAAGTAGCTGAAGAAGATGAAGAAGGGAAACCAGAGGAGGCGGATGAGACAGAAGTGAATAAGAATGATCAAGAAGAGAATGGGGTCACGGCAGTGATTGGGGATGATGGTGAGCTCGACCCGGTGACGTCAAACAACCGACACCGCTGCAACCAATGTGATGCAACTTTTCCTACACCCAAGAAGATTCAAAAACATGTGCGATGCCATCGAGGATTTGATGTTATTTGCAACTTCATTAGATGTTTCTATCTCTTTAAAGAGGAAAGCGAGAGAAAAAGGCATTATCGACGGTGGCATATCAAGCCGGCGGTCGCATCATCCTCTTCCAAATATTGAAAAGTGAGTTTTCCAATTTTCTTTAATTTCAAGAATTAATAAAATATAGAATTTATTGCGATGATGATAGTTTCATATATTGACGAGAGCATTTTACTTAATGGGAACTCGACATGGTGGAGGAGATCATATTCGATCTGAGCGTTTACCTTAGCAACAATATTTTTATAGATAAGTTTCGATCATGCATCCACATAAGTGTTTCTTTAGTTGATTTGTTCTTAAGTGAGTGTTGCTAATCCAAACCGCTCATTTGAGTTTGTTCAAAATTGATTCATGAGATTCTTATTTGCGTGCGGTTGTATTGACTTCTCCCTGGTCAAGCTGATTGATTTAATGATTTTATAGAAAATTTTTGTAGACAGCATTTTTAATTGTTTTTTGTTCTCTGTTTTGGGAAATTTGGCAATTATAAGTCCGGCCCAACCAATTCGCGAATTAAACTGCATCATTCAAAAATTCGCCGACTTATTCGTTTTATTCGCCAAACCTTATAATTCGCGAATAATTCGGTGAATTACTAGCTATGGTTGAAGGCCATTCATGATGAGATGAATTCTTTACATAAGAATCACACTTATGAGTTAGTTGAGAAACCGGAAGGAAGAAAAATTCTCAAGAATAAGTGGATCTACAAAGTTAAGCATGAGGAGAATAATCCACACCCAAGGCACAAAGCTCGCCTTGTTGTGAAGGGATTTGGTAAGAGAAAAGGTATTGACTTTGATGAGATTTTCTCTCCTGTAGTGAAGATGACTTATATCCGGGTGGTATTGGGTGACCGCAAGTATGAACCTAGAGGTTGAGCAGCTAGATGTTAAGACAACTTTATTTCTTCATGGAGACCTCGAAGAAGATGTCTACATGGACCAGCCAGAGGGGTTTGAGGTCAAAGGCAAGGAGCACCTAGTATGCAAGTTGATAAAGAGCTTATATGGGTTGAAGCAAGCACCGAGACAGTGGTACATAAAGTTTGATTCATTTATGGCGAAGTAAGGATATAAGAAATCTGCTTCCGATCATTGTGCGTTTGTTCAAAAATTTCCAGACCGGGATTTCATAGTGCTCTTGTTGTATGTAGATGATATGCTGATAGTTGACCCGAACATCAACAAGATATCCAAGTTGAAGAAAGACTTGAGTAAGTCCTTTGAGATGAAGAATTTGGGTCAAGCAAACACTACAATAGACAAACTCATTTGCAGCGCTATATACCGTCACTAAAAGTCCTCAAAAGCATTGCAACACCAAACTAGGCGTTGCAAAGGCACTGCAAAAAAGTGGGTCACAAAAACTAACTTGCGACACAATATATGGCGTTGCAAAAGGTTCTAGCCTTTTGCGACACCATGGATCGTTGCTAATACTTTTTCTTCATCCCTATTTCTATTTTTGAAACTAAAATAATTTTGAAAATATTTTGAACTATTTTCCACCCATGGTGTTGTAAAAAACTCCTTGTAGCCACACTTGATGGCGTTGCGAAAGGGTCACCTGTAGCTACATTTTGTAGTGTTACAAAAACCAAAGCCTTTAGCAACAATATAGTTCGTCACAAAAGGCTTAAGCAATTACCAACACCCAAAACGTGGCGAATAAGTTGTTTTTATTGTACCTCAAATGCTCTGCTCCTACATTTATATTATATAATAACGTATTATATTATATATATTTTGAATCCTTTCAATTTATAGTCCTGCCCAATGCAATTTATGAAGATAATAATAACAACCTCATATCAATTGACAAATCATAACAAAATATATTTCATTAACTAACATCAATCATTACAAAAGTATTTGAATCATCCAACCATTAGTGTTTGCCAAAACATTGAATCAAACAATTTTGAAAACCATAAACTAATCAATTAAACAAGTTTGATCTTCAAAACTAGATTTTAGTGAAATTCCCAAATGTCGCATTCTGCCTATTGCTGATTTAAACAACATCCACCTAAGTTTTCTTTAATAACCTACCGACAACCGATGCCAATCTGGTACAACAACAAATTAAGAAAAAGATACATAAGTACACTTGTCTGATACATTACTAAAGCTAAAATGAATTGATGTAAGTAATGCACGGTAACATTGTTGCATCTAATAAAAAAAATGTGTGAACATTAGCATTACAATTCAAATTATTTTCCACAACAAATGTTTCACATCAAACTCTACTCTCTACTGATCCCAGGAGTAGTAATCAACTAATCATACCATGATTCACTTGCTAAAAACTGCTAGAGTGCTTGAAAAATGACATAGTTAAAGACCTAAACCAAAGAATTTATAAATAAATCAAGGTCAAAGTAGAAAAAACATAATCCTTAGCTTACCAACAAACTCTATTGTGAAATGCACAAGTCTTTCTCTTAACATTTGCTCGAGTTGTTCTTGTTGGTCTTTGTGCACATGAATGTCATGAGAATCCTCATCTCATTCAAGTTGACCAAGGGACTGAAAAGGATGAACTCATCATTTAGTTCATCTTATAGATTAACTAACTGCAAATAGTTATCTAATATCTAGCTAACATCTACTACAAACAAAGCTATATGCCAAATGACTATTAAGACTTTAAAAATATTAAGGCAACTACAAAAAGATTGGTTCACATAATCACATATATCATGTTTAATTTTGATAGAAGAATCTAAAATTTATTGAGAAATTTATGACAAATCATTATAGTGTGATGATACCTATGTAGTAAAGCATTATGTGTACCTCACCAATGTTAGTGACTGTTTTGCAGTCGATCATTAGAATTCACAATAAGAACTGATTTCAACACTTAATGGTGTAATTCATCCCTGGTAGAATATCAAAACCAAAAACATAAACCAAATCACGAAACTTGAATTAATTCTTTTAATTGACAAATTTATAATAAACTACAGAATATATATATATAATAAATAAACTAACACCATATAAGAATATAAGACTTACTGTAATACATGTGAGGACATTAGTAACTCAGGTTCTGCTCTCCAAATATGAGCTTGTCTCACCTGCATAACATACACCATCAAAATCACCTTCAAGAAACCTGCAAATAGATTATCTCTAACCGTTTCATTTTATACATTGCCCTTGGGCACCCAGCCTCAATAATACAACCTCGGATCAAAGGACTCAAGGAAACTTGACTTGTAGAAGCACAAATTTATCTCTGGACCATGTGGACACTATAATTTTTTATTGGTCGAAAATGAAATATCCAACATAGACATCCTCATAAATTTATCTTATAGGCCATATCTAAATTCTAATATGACTAAACCCTCACCGTTTACTTGAATATGGAACTTACTAAGAGCTTAAAATTTAGAATGGACTAACTTTTTGGGACAACAAACTCAAATATAGTTACTACAACTGTAAGCACACACACACACACATAATTGGGATCAAATATATATCTCTGCAGATAGTGTAAAGATCTTGTTCATAACTGTTTGAACTTGCAGTAAATACATATCTCTGCAGAGTTTAATTTTGTGATGCAACACACAGCGTAGCAGCCATAGGTACTCAAAAAAATCATTTAATTTGATATTACAAAAACACACACACACACACACAACAACTCATACAACAATCAACTAATCAAAAGGCTAATATTCTTGACCAGGCCTATTAGTGAATATCAAACTACTACGACACAGACACGGAGAGCTCAAAACATAATAAAAAAAAAATCAAGTTCATATGCATACGATAAATTGCTTAGCATAAAAATGTAAATCAAAGTGCCCAAACATTGGGAACTTTTTTTAGTTCTAAACGCTTCCACTACGTAGGGGCTGACACACTTGGTTTGCAAAGCCGCACCGTTAGCTACAAACCAAGCTAGTGAATTCTAGTCCTAACCCAACCCAAGTCGCTTCAGGGTGTCTAATCAACCAAGAACTGTGAAAAACTTCCATCAATAGAACGACAAATCAATTCAACGCAGAAAACTAGGCCCATCATTGCAGAAAAGAGTCCCTATGCAGCTCCTCATACGATATCCACTTCCAAAATAATGGGTGTCAATAGACCATATCATTTCAAAATTCATCAGTCTCATGAGCTTTACTTTTCAAATTTAGTGTTTGACAATAATACCCACAATTTGTCTACTGTACTGGCGATTTGTAGCCATTACCACAAACACCATTTCCACCTAGTAGATAGTGCGAATATTAATTCCAGGGCCTTGGATACAGTTCCCCACTGCCAGCCAATATACCCACCCTGGACGTAAAGTAAAAATAAGCTTTGAGTGACGTGTAAAAGCTTCACCTTCTCTAACTCACACCTCAACACTGTACTAGCATAACCTTTTTTTACAGTGAAATAAAATCGAGTAAATCTTGCATCACCTGGAAGTTGGAAGAAATGAAAAACACTAGTATCCTTTCAAGGCTAGTCTTACTAATTGTCTTTCATTTCAACAATAGTCTTGATGCGTCAGTGGTTTCAACAAGAAGCTAAAAGTAACTCCTACATATGATGAAATAAAAATACATATGACGTAAACCAAAAAGAAAAACATACTGAATCAAAGAATACCCAACCTGAAAAATTGAAGATTCAAACTTTTTTCCCTAGTTGCAATTTCATCTTCTAATCAACCTGTAGAATTAATTAAGTAAGTCAACCTGAAACAATTCAAAGAGAGTCAAAATAAATTAAGCCAAGTAAAGAGAACCAGCTTGAAAAATCAAAGCTTGGCCGGCTGTGTAGGACGGTAGGAGAAACCCAAAATCAAAATAAGAAATGGAGTTATCGAGAGAGAGAGTGTTAGCTGCCAATGAACATGAGGAGGGTTTAGACTCGTTGCGCTGCAGGTGGGTATGGGAGCGGCGGTTGAAAAAAGAAAAAAGAAAGTTTGTTTTTTTTTTTTTGGTAAAAAAGAGTTTGTTTTTGGGTATTTCAATTTTTCAAGTTTTTGGGTTCAGCGCCAACAATTAAAAAAGCCCGCCCACAAAAACTCATTAGCAACACCACCATGGTCGCAAGAAAACTATACCAAGCAGAAAATTTGCATTCGTAAAAACTTGTTATAACGAACGCAGTGTGGCAAATAATAAATTTTACTTTAGTCGTGACAACAACGTTGTAAATGATAAATCCCCTATAAAATAAATGCATTTTTTGCTCTCAAAATTATAATTACAACTATTTGCCAGGCAAGAGGGCGTCGCAACAAATAAATCCATGTACTCCAAACCTGATAGCACCACAAACTTTTAGCACTCCCAAAAGGCGTCGCAATAAGTGACCTGTAGCAACAATTTTCTGGCGTTGCAAAAGTGTGCGATGCAAAAAACCCCTTCTGTTGTAGTGAAAGCAGATATTTGGGATGCGGATCACTCGTGACAGAAAGAGTGGGAAGTTGTGACTTTCTCAAGAAAGCTACATTGAGAAGGTGTTGGAGAGATTCAACATGGATCAAGCGAAGCCAGTCAGTTGTCCGCTTGGTGGTTAGTTCCGCATGACCAAAGAGATGTGTCTAAAGGGTAAGCATGAGCAAAGTCAGATGGAAAAGATTCCTTATGCATCTGCAGTGGGCAACTTGATATATGCAATGGTGTGTACAAGACCGGATATTACTTTCGCCATTGGTGTTGTAAGCCGATTTCTGTCAAATCCGGATAAGGAGCATTAGGAAGGTGTTAAGTGGATATTGAGATATCTCAAGGGCACTTCCAAATCGTGTTTGTATTTTGGTGGAAGTAAGCCCTTACTTGAAGGCTACACTGATGCAGACATGGCAGGTGATGTTGACTCGATGAAGTCCACCTCCGGTTATCTTGTTACTTTTGCAGGGGGAGCAGTTTCTCGGCAATCTAAGTTGCAAAAGTGTGTTACCCTCTCCACTACAGAAGCCGAGTATATTGCAACCACTGGGTGTTGCAAAGAGATGCTATGGATGAAGAGGTTCTTCGATGAACTAGGGCTAAAGCAGAAACAGTTTGTAGTTCTATGTGCCGGAGTTAGGCCATCCATTTGAGCAAGAACCGAAGTTTCCATTCTAGATCCAAGCACATACATGTAATGCGTTATCATTGGATTAGAGAAGTATTCGAAGACAAGCATTTGTGTATTGAGAAGATCCATACCGACAAGAACGGGTCGGATATGATGACCAAAGTCATACCGAAAGGTAAGTTTGATTTTTGTTGTGCTACCGCTGGAATGGTAGCAGACTCCTCCTGTTGATTTGGAAATTGCATAGAAGTATCCCCCCTCACTGTTCGAGAGGGGGAGATTGTTGGAGTTATCCTTCACATGAGGAGAAAAAAAGAGTTTAGTTTGCTTGAAGAAGCTTGAGCGTGCACGTGCTCAGATTAGTTTTGCTCAAGGCGCGCCCGCGCCCATGCCGTGGACAACTTCTAGTACTTTAAGGGCGCGCACGCTCGAAATTGGCCTTGCCGAGAGCGCGCCCGCACCCATGCCTATTTTCATCAGAATTTCTATTTTTGCGAAACCGCGAGTTTGCAATATAAGGTTTGGGTTTTTGGCAAAACCTAACACACAAGCAACACGAACCAAGGCAACACAAGAGAGAGAAAACCCAATCTTGAAAGCAATCAAGATTGAGAGATAACATTTACAGAGAAACAAGTTTGTAAAGATAGAGGAGTGATCTAGTAAGGTGAGGGACTGAAAGAAGTGATTGTAATCTTCCTTCCCATTTTATAAAAGGATTAGCTCTTGTAGAAGTATGCACCATTGGCCGAACCACGGTATATCTTTGTGTTGTTATAACACCCCGTATTTTTATTCTTTTATTTTCCTAATAAAGATAATAATAATAAAGATAATAATAATGAAATAGATAAAACAGATATAGGATATCCAGCAGTTACGGATAAAAACCCGTAGGTAAATAGATAAGTGTTGTCCTTGTTTTCGGGAGTTTTCTCACGAGAGTTTTCGGGGGAAAAACATAGCGAGAGTTTTAGAAAAAAAAATGAGTTACTGAAAGAAGAAAATGTTTTGAACGGGAAAGATCTTTTGAACGGGAAAGATCGTCGTTTCGCGCAATAGTCGACTTCGGTCTTTCGGGTTTTCTCGTTGTTCGGTTTAGAAAAGGTGAGTAGTCTAATTTTTATTTGTTTTAAATTTCAATCGATTACCAACTAATTTTATTAATTTGTTAATAGTTTAAGTTAGTTTTTCCAAGAGATGAAAATCTACTCAGTCATGGATGATATATTGTCGTTTTTATCTTTTTGTTTCATTGGAATGGTTAGATATTCCCTACAGTAGTACTGTAGTAGTATGAAATTTATTTATTTAATTGTGTGAATTGGTTATATTCCTAACTTCCTTTGTCTTGAAGTATCTCGTACCTGTACATGTGAGAGAAATGTGGAGTTGTGATAATGATTAAGGTTAAGACCTTTTGATAATATATTTGCTCTTTAGTAAACCGTTGGGTAGTGGCTGACTTGGAAGTGCATTACGTATAACATGATTCATATCTAACTTAGAACTGTTGGAATTTAGTAAAGGTTATGGATCACCAATTTTCAAACTATTATTTCGATGGTTGATTGTTAAGAATGGAATACGGTGGGTTAATGGTTTGGATGCTACTGAAACTTGAATGGCTTGAATAGGTTGTTAATGGCTGATTGATTTAGATTTAGTTTTGATGAAGGATTATCGATTAAATGAATTGAGATTTTGCTTTTATTAATGTTATAGGGTTTTTAGCAAGGGTTAGAACCGCTGGGATGAGGGTGGAAGAAGATCGGAATTGGTGGCGAGCTGGTGGTGGTGGTAACTGGTGGAGAAGATGAACAGTGAATTTCGGTTGGGCCTTGGGCCGAAATCTGTTTGGTTTGGGCCGGTTTCAGTTTTGGGCTTTAGGCCAAGTTTTAGTTTTGAATTGGGCCGGTTTTAAGTTATGAGAAAATATAAAGTGATTGGTTGTATAATTAAAGTATGATAATGTTTATATGTGGTTAGTCTACTCATACCACCAAATTTCATTTTACTGACCCATATTTGCTTTGTTTTGGCAACGTGGGTGTGTTCTTGGGAACATAGGTGGAAGGCAGTGGAACCGCAGCGTGTGATTTGGATTCTTGCCTGGAGCAGTCCGGAAAATTATTTTTATTAGGTCTGATCTTTTGGAAGTATGTAATAACGTAGTTTTCTTTTCATATGACATGAAAATACGATATTGAATACCTATTATTCTTAGAGTGGTTTGATGTTTTATTGGGACGGAAGATAGATTTTTTTATAAAGTAATAAAGAGAATTTTGGAGATTTTTTTTGTTGTTAAGATTCTTTATGATGTGGGTTTTAGGTTTTGACATGTGTTGTATCCACCCCGTCATAGCCTCGGTTTTTAGACAATTGAACCGAGTGATGTTTGAGATGTTTATATCTCAAATATTCATTTTTTTTAATTGTTTAGAAATTTGGGTTGTGACAGTTGTGGTATGCATTTTACTTCTTTACATTATTATCTGTTGTTAATAGTTGTTTAGAGAGTTCGACATGTTAGCTAGGTTGTAGTTGATATTTAGAATTTGTCTGGAGTTGAAGTGAGTTCAAATACAAATTATCTGTATAGTGGGGATCAATTGATATCGGTTTTAAACCCCAACAAGTTTATGCATCAGCCAGAACTTTTCATCTTGCTGCAGTTAAGAGAATACTCAGGTATCTTAAAGGTACAATCACTCATGGGATTCATTTACAAAAAGGTTCACAAACAATTACAGCATATTCAGATGCTGACTGGGCTGGTTGTCCATTTAGCAGAAGATCAACAAGTGGATTTTGTCTGTTTTTCGGTTCTAGTCATATTGCTTGGAGTTCAACGAAACAAAATACAGTTTCAAGAAGTTCTACTGAAGCAGAATATAGATCCTTAGCATCTACAGCTGCTGAAATTGCCTGGCTATGTATTCTTCTCAAAGATCTACAAATTTTCCTACATCAGCCACCAATACTTTGGTGTGATAACTTAAGTGCCATTGCACTTTCAATGAATCCAGTGTTTCATGGAAGATCAAAGCACAGAGAAGTAGATTTTCCTTTTATCAGATATCAAGTCACAAACAAAGTACTAAAACTTCAGTATATCTGTACTCAGGATCAAATTGCTGACGTATTTACTATAGGATTGAGTTCTTCCAGATTTGAACTGCTTCAGAAACAGCTTTCAGTTAAGAAATCTTCAGATTCAGGAGGTGTCTCCTAAACAAGCTCATTGTTACATCACAATGGCTTGAGGGGGTGTATTAGAGTAATAGACTGTATTGAGGAAAGCTTGGAGAGCAAGGAACCAGAATCACTTCAGTCAATGTCAGCTCGATCAGCAAGGAAGTATAAAAACAGATGTGTAATGAATAGGTGTAATGATCAGTCCTTTATAACAAACTTGTAACTAACTGATTAGGTGTGTAATGATGAGTATAAAAACAGATGATTGTAATGATATCATTAAGTCATTATAATAAGGTTTTATTTCTTTTATCACCAACATGTATAACAAGTTACAAAAGGCGATAAGCAGCCTGTCAGAGAAAGAGCAACTCTTATTGAGCGACAAGTTGATTAGTTGAATTCCAAGAAGGCCATACGACAAGTCCGGCATCCCCTACTTTTGTTTCAATGGACTTTTTGTGTGTCCCATAGAGGGAGGCCTCTTCTTTGGGGTGGTTCGTTGTTTATACACTTCGCAGGAAGAAGAGAAAAAGTACGAACAACACACCACTAATAAATTCTCTGCTAAACCCCCAAACCATCATCAAATAGGTTTCTCATAGTCCAAAATAGGAAGTTTTTTTTCTGCTAGACCAGAGACAACGGAGGAGATGATTCCAGAGAGTCCAGTCCAACACCCAATTACTGTCTGCGAAAAACTACTGACTACCACATTCTGGAATATCCATCACCAGAACTTAATGCATTCCTGCGCTGCATGGTTCTTAAACCAGTGCTACAAGCAAAAGCCACCTTAAGATTGTCATTGATGATTTCTAAATACTGCTCCGGTTCCTAAAAGTTGTTAGAATAGAGCCACCATAGTTGACTTGCAGGACGGCCAGGTTACTGATGCTTCAACATTCATTTTACAATTTAGGTTTGACATTTTCTGTTCTTACAACTTTATTCCTTAACCCGGTTTCAAAAATGTGGTGGATCAGTAATAAAAGTTTCCTTAAATAGAAGAAATGTTCAAGCAAATTTGAGAATACAATGCCTGAGAGAATGGAAAATGAAGAGAAGACAAAAATTTCACATCTCCTGGTGTTTATTCACTGTATATCTTTCATTCTCTTGGATTTGCTATACTTCATTTCGTAAACGTAGGTATTTCAACGGCTTAAACCTGAATTTCGCACAACCAACCAAACATGTAATGGGTTCTGTATACGCCAACCATACATAAAATAAAAAGTTGATTCAAAAGTTAACAATGTCAATCAATGAATGTAACTAGACAGGATACTTTCCTACTTCCCAAGCGAACGCAAACACTATCTACTCTGATCATCTGTCGACTGTCCAGATAAATGTGAATTTCCAAAAAAGAAAAACATGAATACTATTATATGCTAATAAATAAGTAGAGATGGATAGACATAAAATAATCAGTTTTCCATTGAATGAATCAGCAAACCGCACATCCAGTAATACAAATAGTTCAAGTGAATAAATATGCAGAAAGTGTAGACCAACATTACAGCAACAATAAAGAAGACAATTCGCACTAGATTAGGGGGAAAAAAATAACAAACCAATAAATATAAGATATTACACAGGGAAACAAGCAGTCCAGCAGAGAAGGAGCAAAAAGTTGAACTCCAGAAGACTGTGCTACAGGGCCGGCTCAATCCAAATAGGAGGGGGAAGGATCATATCCGACTCCACTGGGTGAAACGGTTCGATGCTCCCATCGTTTATGTTAAAGACTCCCATCTCATGTGGCCAACATCCATCCGATTCTTTCAAATACACTCTCTCGAAATAACCTTCATGGTAATCATCAGTGAAGTAGATACAATCCGGCTTGCACCCGGGAAAATCTGAAGCCAAGAGAGACATGGATGTATTATCACCAAGAAACAGAACACGTCCGTCTAGGCTCTTGACCTCAACCCATTCATCCCGAGTTGAATCCAGTAGCTTAAAAACTTGGAATCCACGGGTGAAATAGGCTAGATCATCCTCAGTCACCTGCACATCCCTTAAAACTTGCAGCAAATCTCCAGACGATTCAACAATGTACCTGGACTCTTCAACAAGAGCACTTGGGGAAACTACTGACAGTCTGGGGTGGGGATGATTCGCGTCAAAAGCAAAAATAACACCAACATTATCAACAACATAGAATTGATCTCTATAGTATACAAGATCCCTGAAAGCTCTGTATTTGATATCCAAGGAAGTCCATGCGGTGTCACCGGGCCTCCAGAAAGCCAATACCTTGCGGTCGCCATGGATAGCAGCGACTACATAGTTGGGATTCAGTGACGGATTAGCAGACAAGACTGCCTTGATCATGTAGTGATTATGTAGTGGATCGTTTCCAGTGCGTTGAAAAGTGGACAAAGGGGGGAGATGGATCTCATTATTAACTGACAGGAAGGGATTCAATAGAGAAACATCAAGATTGTCGTGTACTGTTACCAGCCAGCCGTAACTGGAACCATGGCATATCCTGTCCTGGGGAACACGTAAGTGGAAACCGCAAAGCTTATTCGAAGAGATACTGTAGCAACCGGTGTCTGATCATCACGGTCAAATTCCGTGGGGAGCATGACATAAGGAAGCTGACGGGTAGACGGTCCCTAAACTTGAGATTTTGGATATAAACGGAATGCCAGGATGTACAGACGGCACTAAAGACAATAAGGTCCCTAACATTGCCAACCAACTTCTCGGCAACTAGAGATGTAAGGTGGTCAGGAAGGTCCAGCCAGTTCACATTTATATCCTTTGGATGAACGAGGAAGACGGGATTATTAATTGAATCACCTCCAACACGAGGTAATTTGACATGGTCAGGAACTGGGAGACCTGTCAAGTTATCATTATGATCAACTAGATGTTGGGCTGTTATACTTATATGGTGTTTATCCTTCTGATAAGTTTGTTGAAACTCGTACAGAGCTAAAGTAATCGAAACTATTAGACACGCACATTTTTGTCCTCAGAAAACCTAAGGGCTGAACCACTACAGAGGCAGGGTTTTGAAACTGAAAATTCTATAAAGGAATTGCCTTTATCTCCTTGATCTGAATTACAGGCCATTATAATTCTAAGAAAAACTCGGAAATTCAGTAAAAGGACTGGAAGGAAAATGGTCACAATAAATAATAAATTAAGGAAGAATAGAACAGGGCTTTACTAGTACCTCAAACAATTGGGAAGATCAAACTCAAACCAAATAACACGACTTGCCTCCCAATTTTCCCTTGGAATAGTCTTTCTCCTTCTGTAATTCTCTTCAACACTTAAATATATACAGATCAAAAATAAAAAATAGGCATTTCGTTTTCTACTCTGAATGCAATCCTATGACACGGTTTCTTCTAATTAAAGTTTCGGATTCGGAAACCGACATGGAAACACAAATAAATGAAATGGGCTGGGCTGGGCTTTACCTTGTTTGGTTTCACTCGGGTTACACTTTAACCCGTGAGGGGTGATAATTTGGCCCTCAGGCCCTCAACCTGGCCCGAAAAAATGCGCGTCAAAACCCTCAAAAGTTGGCCCGCTCACTAATGATTAGCAATCTTATCACATTTGACAGCCCGATTAAACAGTCCATACATAGTCTAAAGTGCCCCTTGTAGGAGTTTCTGCCAAATATATAACTGCATAGTACAAAGGTGTGTAAAGCTCATGAAATAAAATTAAATCTTTACGATAATCTTAATTAACATGATCTAAAATACCTTTGTAATCAATACTTCCGATCCATAAGTGCATACCGACACTCGTGATTAACGTGAACAATTACAGGGCAGATTCAGCACTATTCCCAAATTTTAATTGAAAAAAAATCCATGATAACATACTAATCAATAAACAAAAATAGATAACCCAAACCGATATTTGCCGGTTTCTTCCGGCTTCATTTCTAATTGCATGTCATGTGGCTTTGACACTGAATTCATTTACACCAGATTATATGCCTTTCACTTACCTACATTGTCGTACCTTTGGTAGTCTAGCAAAAAATAACACCATCAAAACCCTTGATCCCTATTTACTGAGTAATATTTACTTTGGAAAACTCATATGCCGTTGAGGAGCTCCGACTGTAAACGAAGATATTGAGTTGCAAATGCAATCGGGTGAAACACTTTTATAAAATGCTCATAGTATTGAGAACAAAACAAATATATAAATAACGATTAACAAATATATGAATAATCAAAGCTAAAAACTAACCTGCCGACATTGAAACCCAACGAATGTAGAGCTCAAGATATAAAAGAAAATGACATACAATGAATGGTTCCCACAATCACTTTGGTCAACTAATAAAGATAACAAACAACAAAAGTCTTCATCGATTACTTGAGCTTTGGAATCAAGGCAATAGTTTAAACAAATTCAGTGCTTCTAAACCCATGAGTATAATATTTTTAAAATGACTTTACATAAACAGCTGCACCAGTTGCATGGGGACCTGCCATAGATGTCCCAGAGAGCATATTACCTATTATCTCCAAAGATACCTGTAGCTGAAAGTGTTTGTGGTCATACTGAAATAAGGGTATGCAAATACCAGGATGCCGAACCAAATAAGTCTGTCATCGATCTAGTTCAATTCGTTTGTGCTAAATATCCGAAACAATATATACCATTTGAAAGCTGTGTTGAACAAAATGTCATAGTCCACCTAGGTAGTCATAACTCCATTAGTGTTGCAAAACACGAAAACAAAAATAGTAAATGGGCACATGCGTTGCACGTGCTAGACAAAATCTCTGCAAACAATACTGTCCGAAGTACTTCAGACTTTCAGTCACAAATTATTGAAAAATACTAAAATCGGGGAGGAAGATTGCTAGTAATTCTATGGTTTTGGTTGAAATTTATTTATTTATTTTCCTTTAAATTGTACAATCATAACAAACAAATTCAGATAAATGTGGTCAGAGTTTGTGATGTAATGACAATTTATAATTAAACTTGGAAGGAATTTCAAAGAAAACAGAAATAATGAAATTAAGAAATTTGACTTCGAAAGGTAACATAATATTTTTGAACCAAATCAAAACTTGTTACAAAGTGGAATTTATAGGCTGAAGAATATAAAAATGTTATTAAATATCAACTTAGTAGGAAAACAGATAGACATTAATGAGTGTTTATGCCGCATCGAAAGATAGAGCTTTACCGACAGCAACCTCTTCACCAACAAATACATCCTCAAATTGCATTTGTGACTTAGTTTCTGTCATAGATATGTTTTATATCCTTGGGCGTTAAAGCATCACATCAGTCTAGTGTTCCCTACAAAAAAAAATAAAAAAAAATAAAAAATAAAAAAAAAAAATAAATCAACCCCAACATTAACGTGATGTTTACAATTAGATGACCTGTGAGTAGAGGCCGAATTTCTGATGCAATGACTTAAATTGAAAAAAAAAAAATTACATGTTCTCCCAAATGATGGATATAAACCTCCACACTATGATGTGGCTCACCCAACAATTTGGGATGCTTCTAAGCAATATCCTCCCACTCGAAGATGTCAAACGGGCAATGTAAGAAGTAGCAAGTGTATTGTGCTTCAATTCAAATGCAACACCTTCCACCAAACATTTTTGGTGTGTTCACTGCAAAGAGAAAATGTGAATAAGGTCATACTGTAAAACAAGAAAATCTCATACCGCTCTTAGTATGATTTTTTTAAGCCACATTTCTAATCTTCATGTTGCGTATGCACATCTGGTTTAAATTGTATCTTTATCACCTTTTTAACGGGGAAAAACAACTCAGTCACTTGTTTCCATCTTAAATTTAAACCTGAAAATGCATAGCTATTTCGACAATCATATCCTATGAACTTATTTACTCTACAACACTTTTTGTATAGTTTAACTACTTAATTTAATAAATCCTTACATCGGAACTTGAATATATGTCCAACTGTTGAATTCCGAGACAACAACAACAATGGTTCGACCAACTTTTCGCCGTGACCTGTGCTTCGTTAAAAAAAAAAAAAAAAACAGTTAGAACTGAACTTGTTAAAGAGACGAAAATTATTATACTAAGTTACTAACAATCACACCACCTCTAAGAAAATTGATACTTAACATGGTAAATTTCTTTCAATCTTTCATCACTACAAACAAATGTCAAGTGGCACGACCTGCACATAGATAGGACTAAAAAACATTAAAAATTCTCAATAGACAGATAGGAAATATAATATTGTGCCCAACCTCATCTTGTTCATAAGTGAAAGTAACAGGCTGTCCAAAGTATACTGTCACACTTTCAATTCAAGAATTATCGAAAAATACTAAAAATCAGGGGAGGAAAATTGCTAGTATTTCTATGATTTTGGCTGAAATTAACACAGCTAAAATTGTGTACACCACATCATATCAATTTGTGATGTGTAGACCACCACTCGTTCCAATTGATTGGCATACAAACGCTATCATTGGATTTATAGATAAAATCAAATAAAATAATCGATAAACAATTAAAATCAATATCAACATATTAAAATTTTGAAAGTCCTGTTCAATTCAAGTCTTCTTGTGCAATTTACTTGCGCAACTTTTTCTAAGTATGGGGGTACAAATATGGAACTCCTTACCATCACCATTTTTGATAAGTTGACACCTTATTCATGTTGTTGCCCTTGGCTTTCCCAAGTAATCAAACTCAACATATGATAGTAGTTGAGTGGGCCTAAGTGCATAGAATGCCAAGTACACTATTTGAGTTAAGTTCATAGACTTCACAAAAATGGAGAAGACTGGTTTTCTACCAACATCATCCACCTACTCATGTCTTTTAGAAATGCATGCTTCTTCCAGCAATGTTGGTTCTGCTATGAACCTATGAAGCTGTATATAATTTGAAGGCAAATGCAGGATTATGACCAAGTCTAAACACATATACTTCCCTCTTAACAGTCTTAGCTAATAAGAAATTTGTTGATGCAGCTGACTATAATGCAAATCCAGTTAAATGAGTGTTGAAAATATGTACCTAGCTATTTAGGCTCTTAGAAGTTCCACACTACTTGAACTATACATACCATTCTTTTGAAGCCACCATACATTTAATTTCTACACATACCATTCTTTTGAAGCCACTATCTGCATCTGTTTTATTCTAAAGTAGTATTTCTAACTGATAGTAGTAACAGTAGGTAATTCTCATTTTCCTACTTTCTCTATAGATCCATACTGGACATATATAGTATAGGTCTTTTACTAAAGTGGCATGATAGCAGTCGCAAATGTTTCAAGAGTGCCTTGGCTCAAAATAAAAAGAGATCTATTAACATTTCAAGGTTTGTACAGATAGAGTTTTTGTTTTGCTAAACAGTAATTATTGATATAGCAAAATAGTAAGTGTTGCAATGAGTGGGACATGGAAAATGCTCAAGGAAGCAGGGGATGCATTATATCAGGTCATTCCCTGTTGCATTCTAAAGAAATAAAGTCTGACACATTCAACTCAATATGAAAGAGTACTATGCTAGTTCAGGAGAACCTATAGAATGTGCAGTACGTCTTGGTTTTCGAGTCTTGTTAGGAATGTAGGCCTGCTGCTCCACCTTTGTCTTTCTCTGTTGTTCAACATCGCACCCTTCCTATGGATATAGAGGCACAGAGCAGGCATACTCCTCACCTGCAAAGGTAAATGCAAATCAAGAAAGATACGGAATCTAAGCGGGTAAAGCAAGCGAGAGACTCAATAGATGGAACATTATCGGGAATAACCGGTCGCGGTTATGGTCATATGGAGGAGCTGTTAGAAACTCGAAGGTGAATTACTCGTAAGCCTACGGGTTAAAAGGGTATAAAGTCCGTGTTGTACCAGGGAGATTCAAGCTATACTTCAAGTTCTTAAAGGGGTATTATCAGCAAAGACAAAAGAAATTAAAGTGATTGTGGCCCACCGTTAAGAGGGTATAAAGTCCGGTGTTGTACCGGAGATTGAAGCTACACTTCAAGTTTTTAAAGGGGTATTATGCAGCAGCAAAGAAATTAAAGTGATTGTGGCCATCGACTCACTTATTGGTATTGGTACTCAAATTCTAACAGGAACTGCAAAACCACCTTGGTACTGCTTGAATCTCACCAAGGCAGTGTAAGTTCCATTCCTGTTCTTGTTCTAGAGCTGAAAACATCTGAAATGATTTGGAATCGCAATCCAAATTGTAGCAATCACCCCATTGTTCCTGAAAAGAGATGTCCCTATGCCTATATATGTGGCAAATATTCAGTTCCAAAGACGTAAATTTTTCGTCCAGTAACTATAACATAAGGCCAAGCTATGACTTAACTTATATATTCTTTTATTTAAAGAAAGACCATCAACCCTTTTTTGATAAGTTGACACCTTATTCATGTTGTTGCCTTGGCTTTCCCAAGTAATCAAACTCAACATATGATAGTAGTTGAGTGGGCCTACGTGCACAGAATGCCAAGTACACTATTTGAGTTATTTCATAGACTTCACAAAAATGGAGAAGATTGGCTTTCTACCAACATCATCCACCTAGTCATGTCTTTTAGAAATGCATGCTTCTTTCGGCAATGTTGGTTCTGCTATGAACCTATGAAGCTGTATATAATTCGAAGGCAAATTCAGGTTTATGACCAAGTCTAAACACACATACTTCCCTCTTAACAGGTTTAAGAGGGAACTCTTAATAAGAAATTTGTTGATGCAGCTGCCAAATTTGTACTTGAGATGAAGTCTAGAGGTTATCTTTGTGATGTCAGTGCCAGCGATGTCGTAATGATCAATAATACCAGGTTTAATTTAACATGTTCATCAAACTATTGTTGACACCCTATGAAAACGAAAACTTTAAGCCGCAGAAAGGCAAAAAAGAAAGTAAAAAATCAAATCTCTCGATGAATTTGTTGCTAAAAACTAAACAATATGTAGTGAAGGCTATCAAACTGGGATGCTTATCGATGCAACTGGAAAAAACAACTCACACTCATAATTGCACATGCATTGAGAGATGAGTTATTCTTTACCAAAAACTCAAAAATACGTGAAACCAGGGCTCTCCTTATGTCACTCATTATGACACTCAATCAAATAATGAGCGACACTTCTTCACAAAGAAAAAATTTCCAACCTATAAATAGAAAACTGACAAAATCTATTAATACATAACAATGTAGAGTATAACACGATGAAAATGATCACGCGTGTTACATGTTTGCACTACCACTCAATTCGAAAGTAGGAACAACCAACCATAAATATGAAACTGGAAGGAATTATTCCGGGAGAAGAGATTGGAGACAGATTGGTAATAGCAAATAACAAATAACAATACTTCAGAAGATCAAACTTAAATTTTGAAGGTGATTAAATGAAAGGATTGGTAATAGAAACACGTACCTATGATTGTTGTTCTCATTTTCACCGTTGGCTCCAAAATCTTGGCCCTGTTTTCCACATAACACGCCCACAAATCTTGGGAGGAAAATCAGTTTAAAAGAAATAAGAGTAACTTCGTGTGCTAGTAAACAAAATGAAAGTGTGATAGTAGTATATAATGATTTCTTGCACCATAGTGCTATACTCCATTGTTCTTCACCACGTTTTGCTGCGCACGCTTTAGGAGAAAAGTTGCATCCAATGATAGATAATGGAAAACCCAAAAAGAGATTAATGGCGAAAGTTCAGAGTGTTGTTGTATAACTTTTTTTTTAAGAAGAAAAGGAACGGGTTTTAATTGGGAATATCGGCCAAACAGTGCGACTGTTCCGAGAAGTTCATTTTTTTAAGTCTATCCAAAATTTAGGAACAGTCAGAACAAAAATTCTGGAAGCATATCCAAAATTTGTAGCATAAGCATAAATAAAAATTCGTTGAACTAACCTCTTCCATTGAAGTTGCACAATAGTGATTCCGTTGAACATAATAATAAAGGTAGATTAAATGAACCAACATAAATAATTGGAGCCTTGATTAAAGCAAAGAATAAAATAGAAAGAAAGGGAAGTTCGATTATGATAAGTGATTAAGGGCATTAAAAAATAAAACGAAAATAAAATCCGACCGAATTTGAAACAAAAAGTACCTTAAACCAATTTCACATGTTATCATCAGCGGTGGAGATTCATTATTTTGGTACCAAAGAAGATGAACAATTAGAAGAATAAGACGAACAAATTTGGTTAAGCATTTGTTTTTTTATTTGCGGGTAAAGCGCCTGAAGCGGTGTGTCTGTTTCGGGTTATTATTCGGAAACGGTGTCTCTGTTCGCTAAAAATGTCAAGACGTTGAGTTTTATAGTCCTGGGAATGTTTTAAATTACCGATTTACCCTTCGAATGCAAAGTGTAGAAAATTTCGTGGGTGAAATTTTTGGGCACCCCTCTCGACCAAAATATTGGATTAAAACAAAAAATACGGGAATTAATAAACGGCGGCAAGTTTTCCCATTATATATAAGATAAACAGTCAAGGGGTCTGAACTCTTTTTGCAAAGTTGACTGCAAGACAATTTTTTGACAGAAGAACACCTGTTGATCACAATGGGTAAAACTAAACATTCTAGCGATTAGATTGCATTGGCAAAGTGTAATTAGATTTAACAATGAGGGAACACCCCAAATCAGAAACTGGCTTGGATATGAATACATCAATATAAAAAAACCTAATAGTTTTTAACAATGATGGAATGCCCCAAATTAGAAAGTCGACTTGGACATGAGTACATCAATGAAAAGAAAAAACAACTGGGAAACAAATTGGTAAGGAAAAGAACTCTAAGAGAAGTGTCAAGACTAACCTGTATCCCATGAGAACCTGACAACTTTTTGTCGAGTTTCTTTAAGTAGATAACGCATGGCAGGAGCTTCCATCAAGTTGCTTGCAAAATTGTGATATTTGAAGGCAAAACCTATACGTTAATGGAAAAAAATGAAGTTCACATTGAAGATGAAAATATCCCAAAATTACGAATCAACCCAAGTCATAGAGATCAGGGCTTAAAACTGGAATTATATATAGATTTATTTTTGAACAAGAAATATATTTCAACAGTGAACATCATATATGCACCTAAAAGAAAATATTGAATAAAGATACAGGCTCCACTATGCACTACACCACCACAACACATTCTGAAAGGACAAAAACATGTACAATCTCTATTCACATATTTGGTATTTCGATACAAATGAACTAACAGTGGAGATAGCTTTGACATTCTACCAGACTTTAACATAGTATAACTTGGCATAACAGAAATAAACTAATAATTCTGCAGGCTTTTCTACAACATTTCAGGCATTTCATTTCAACAAATTAGAAAGAATAAATTGACCCAAAATCATAAGCAATTTGCTTAACCTGTAAAATAATAAACTACACTACAACACAAATAGCTTCCTTGGAGTTAACTAACTTTCCTATAATTATCTAGAACAATAGAAATCGCACATGGCCTCATAGACATGGATGGTTAAAAGGTGTAATAGAATGAGGAAAGGAGAAATAGAAGAATGTATAAATTCCAGTAAAATTAATCGATAAAAATTGAAACACTAATTGTTGCTTCCTTCCCAAGTCCTAACACAAACTATTTTTAACAATTTGTATTGTGAAGTCGAATAAGGAAGATGTACACAATAAGGAGAGAATGAATGGAAAGTACCTAAGTGAGAGGAAACAGAGTAGTCACCTCTTGCCAACGGAGGAAGATAGAGAAAACAATGGATTAAATCATTCAATTAACTTGATAAAGCTTAAATTTCTCAGATTTCTTCTTGGTTACCCATTATCACATACATTAAACCACCTAGATTGAAGGTGCTATGTTCAACTAAATTTGCCATGTTCATTTTTAGTATGATAAGCTAAATAAAAAGTTATCTAATATGGACTATTTTAAGTGCAATGTCTTCTTAAAAGGTTTATCATATTATATCCAACTAAAGTGCAATGTCGTTCTCTTAATCACATAGCATAGCTTCATTCCAGGATTGTCAAGTTATAATACACAGATGTATGAGTATTTAGAATCTTACACATATGCTCGTTGACACATAAGGAAAATGTGTCCATCCTCATCCCGCACAATAATGATAGCTGCGTTCGTTTGTTACTCAACCCCATGGCTCCATTTCAGTCGTTAAGGCACTGGGAAACCACCAATAAAAATGAGCATTGCACCCAAATGCAACCCCAAATGAAGACTTAGTAAGTCACCACTATTGCCAGAGCAGTCAAAAAATATTCAACATTCCGAAGTATGAGTTAATGAAAAGGAAATTAAAAAAAAAATACGCAATTCAAAACCATCAAATAAAAAAGAATATGAAAGCAAATCATCAAATTTAGTAAGCGGGAGAGAGGGTTGGAAAGTTTTGAAAAGAAGACATCTCCTAAGGGGCAGGATGGTTTGAATAGTATCAAGTTTTAAGAAGGGAAATATAATGATAGCAGGCAATCGTAGCAAGGTCTAACAACCAGGAGCAACACATATTAGAATTCAAAGCGAACTCGGCTGCTACAGGTGAAATTAGCCCCTTTCATGGTGCAATCATGGCACGTAAATCGTTAGAATGAAAAGTTATAAAATCTAACCTACAAAAGATCGATCAAAAGAATAACAATAATGACCAATGACCACAGCAAGGCCTATATTCAATTCTGGCTACTCCGAACCTTATGAGTAAATACCCATCAATGTATGAACAACAACATAGAAAAATTAAAAACAATCAAGTCTCGTGTCACAATATATTAAAATCAAGGCATAAATTGTAACATTCAGCTATCTTTATCAAGCATTGCTTCCTTTATACTAATAACCTGATAGCAAGTAAGGATTAACTGTGTAAATATGTTTCCAAATAGAACAATAATCCAATCAACAGAAAATAAAATAGGAGATAGCTTGCCAGGGCACCTCAGCAAGTGTTAGTGATATTCAAACACCCACATTGCTATCCTAAGTGCACGTAGAAATAGAAACCATCATCTCTTACCTAGGTGAGGATGGGCAAAAGTAAGTCCTAATTTGTTTATGCCTCGTTAAGAGCTTTAACTTCCTTGTCAATCCTGGGTTTTGAATCCTACGACTCTTGTTTAAATTAACCTAATAAAGCATTCATGTTTTGCGCTGACGCACTCCTGCACTCCTCTCTCCTATTTAGCAAGGCATGAAAGTCAAACAGTTTTTCTTGTTCTAGTTGGGAATTTTTTAATCATTCAAGTAAAGGCACCCTTTCATGAATGAGGAAAAAAGTTATCTTAAATATGCCAATTTACATTTATAAAGAATAGAAAAAGCTAGGATTCATGGGTGTGCACGTGTGCAACTAAGAAGGCAGACCCATAGATTTTATAACTTTTAAAATTTAGTTTGAGCAACTGCACACTCTTACGCCCCTTCACTATGGCCTTGTTGATGATAAAATTCTTGATGACGACACCCCTGGTTGTTGACATGGGAAACCGCACTATTAGGCATCAAAAGGTAAGACGAACTAAGGACGTAAAATGCCAGTCCGTAACGGTTAGGGAAGGTAACCCCTTATGTAGCAACCCAACTGTAGATGGTTGGTTGAGCGAAGCCTCTAAGACCTGTGTTTTCGGAAGGATGCTCCATAGGGAACATCATGACCAAACTCAAAGAAAGGTGAAGTTTGTATCCTCTAGGAGTAGGGGCGTAGGGGATTGTTAGTGATGCTCACATAACACAATACAAAATGTTCCGTTTAGCAAAGCCTCTAAGACATGTGTTTCCGGAAGGATATTCCATAGGGAACATCATGACCAAATTCAAAGAAAGGTGAAGTTTGTATCCTGTAGGAGTAGGGCCTTAGGGGAATGCTAGTGACACTTCAGACACACACACCAACTCAATTTTCCCTAAAACACCTTTAGACACGTAAAACAATTTGTATAATTCAGACACATAACTGGAGCATCCCACAAATACTAAGTTATTCATAAAACACCCAACCGACAGGTAGAAGGACAAAAAATGGAGCATCCCACATAACAATCACGCACATAAATCTTAACTCTCACATTAAAGCTAACGTTTTAAAAAAATGGCGGAGAAACAATGGTTACCTTAAGATTCGGTAGCAAGAGCACTAACAACACCCCTATGAGGCTCAGTAAGCAACCCAGGCAGTAAGATAGGCATAGATGCTTATTTGCTCCATCTCCCATAGAAGCCAGCACGGTTTTTTTTGTTTCAATCCATTCTATGAACTTGTTCAACTCTTGAACCTTCAATTTGTGTTATTTAAACAACAAACTCAGCCTTACTTGAGGAATGTATACATATATAAGGAACCAAAAATTAGAATCAAATCCAACCTTAAGAACATCCCCTTCTTCACTATCTTGATTGGTAATATCTTGCCATTCACTAAGCAACGTACTTTGCTCTAAAACTGCTTTGACCACTGCACAAAAAACGATTATTATATTAGCACAAAGGCTAATTAAAAAAAATCAGTAACGTTGCTCTCATACTTTCTTATGTCAGTATAAGTATTTTCTGCCTTTTTGGGCCTTAAAAGACCAACTTGCATTATCACGTATAACCCAACCACCCATACTAAGGTTCTACACTCTTAGTGACTCCAATCAACGACAAATTGAAACGAAATATTGAGAACCCCAACATTCCATGTCTCAAAATGTGGACCACTATTCTATTTTAAAAAAAAAAACAACGACAACGACAACAACAAACAACAACAACAACAACAACAACAACAATGATAATATTCCCTACAACAAATGCACTTCACAATTGAGTAACTTTGCTTCTCTAGTTTGAGCATGAGCATGAGCATGGAATATCTCTATTATAAGCCCTACCCGGTCTAAAATAGGTTTCCCCCTCTCACGCTGCAATTACAATTCTAAAAGTATCAATACCATAGCATCTATATAGGCAGAATTTTACTATAAACAAAAGAGAACTTGCCTCTAGATTACGTTGCTGGACCCCTGAAAGAATGGCGTTTACAAAGACAGCATCAAACTCATCCTGCTAAAACTAAATGGTCCTTGTTAAACTCACCCAAGTCGTGAACTAAAGATGAATCAAAATGAATCCGGTGTTACCTTTGTCTCCTCAGCATCTATATGACATTTAATTGTTTTCATAGTCCCACTTCCAAAGTATGTGCCTAGAACAAACATTAAACATACATTATATATATTAAAAAAATAAAATTTATTTACTTTTAAAGTAAATATGAGAAGAACCTGAATTAATTGATCTAGCAATTGGATTTTGAACAACGACATGAGCCGGCCTTTCCTTTTCACTAATATCTCCAACAAAGAATCCATCTCGCTGCTCTTCGAGAGAGTTGGCGAGGTTTAAAGCTTCAGAAAGCTTAGCCTTTAAAGCGACATCTGAACGAAGGTGAGGTTGAACTACAAATAGTTTTTTCTGGGTCTTTGTTGTAGATAAAATTTGGGTTGGATATTTCATCTGTTTTCTGTTTCAATGAGTGAGATGAAAAAGAGTGGGTTCAAAGTAATCAAATAGAGGACAAATATATTACCTTTTGAAACCAAATTTTTTTTTGTTCGCGTGACTTCTAATAATAATCGGCAGTAGAGAGACAATCAGGTATGTTTTTTTTTGTTGTGGCTTTCAGTTCAAGGGAGAGCAAATTATGGAGATTTGGGAGAGAGAAGAAGAAGAGAAGAAGAAAAGAGAGGGTTGGTTTGCTTGAATTTAATTTTGGAATAAAAGGTATTTATTTGGCAATTACTGAAGGGTAAGCCGCGAACAATTGAATAAGGGCATATAGTTGATTTCTTACCTGAATTTACACATACGTCCTTAAGTGACTATGTAATATTAAGGGTATAGATGGTATTAAATTTTGAAATGACAAAGTAGTCTTTTTTAAAGGCATTGAATAATTGATTTTAATATTTTATCAAGGGTATTTGATGGTAGAAAAAAGGTTGGTTCAATTTAAATGTCCAAGTTAATTATAGTATACTCTACGAAATAAAAGGTATTTATTTGGCAATTACTGAAGGGTAAGCCGCGAACAATTGAATAAGGGCGTATAGCTGATTTCCGACTTGAATTTACACATACGTCCTTAAGTGACTATGTAATCTTAAGGGTATAGATGGTATTAAATTTTGAAATGACAAAGTAGCACTACAAGAAAAAGGGGCTTTAGCCACGGATGACCCGGAGCATTAGCCAAGGACCAAAGCTGTAGAATTATTAGCCACGGTCACCAGCTGTTGACATAGTTATAGTTGTCTACGTAGCAAGGCATGACACTATTTTGCAACCTTTTGCGACGGTAACAGCGCGTGGGTGTTCCCACGGCTTCGACCGTTGGATCAGATCTTGGCACAGTATGTTTTCACCCACGGTTTTCTTTCCTCGGTATAGATCCGACATTGCTCCAAAGTTTTGGGCGCGGAGCACCAAAATTTCTCTCCCACAAAAATTCGATACCCACAGAGAAGTTGGAACTAATCTCACCACCTCTAGCTTCCACCGCCTTTGTAGCAAAAAAAAAACAAAACTTCCACGGCCTCTCTCACCATCTCTCTCATCTTCTTCCCTTACAGTTCGACACTATTATCGGTTCTCTCGCCATCTCTCTCATCAAACACCAAAGTAAAGCTTAAAGGTATCTTTTTTAAGTTTTTAGTTTATTAAAAGTTGCGTTTTTTTTTTTTTTTTTTTTTTAATTTTGGATGGAAATTGAGTAAAATCAAACTCTTGGGCTGGTGATATTGTAGGTCGATGGTACATGTTACTATTATCCTTCTAACTAGTGGGTAGCAGTATGGCATGTATTTTTCTGTTGGATTTTATTAACTGAACTTTGTTAGTCATTTCTACAGTTCAAGAAAATTAACTAGTGAATTCGTAAAGCGCATTTTTGTTCCCGAATTGATTTAGATGGGAGCTTCATTCCTCTTACACACTGTGTCAACAAACATAATTTTCTTTTCAAATAACATATAATGAAAACTTTTTTAGATTAAGAAAAGGGGGATAAAGATAAAGAAAGGGAGAATGTGGACGTGAGTTTCGCCATTTTGTTAAGTTGTATACCTAAGAAAAACTTATATGACTCTGTGACTTCCTTTTTGAAGCTATCCACCAGTCCCAGTATATATAGAGACAGCTATGAGGGTGGGTGTTCTTCAGCTCGGCCACTTGTCTGGTAGGGCTAATGGTTTGCCTGAGACTTCTATAAGCGATAAAGTGGGTTGGCTTACTGCAAAGACAAATAAAATTGTTGTCCAATCTATTATGTAGGATGGAAAACATTAACCCGATGGCAGCAGAGTGCGGTATAATATTACAGAAAACAAGAGCAGCAAGAGCTCTTATATGCTAATAACTCTAAGTCAGATCTCATAATAATGTTGGGGAAAAGCGACTTATTATTATAGATTCTATATGTCAAATGTAATTGTGGAAATAGTAGAACAGAATACTCCAACAACAAATCACAAAATATATTCTTAAGTCTTTCTTTGATTTATTACTTCATCTATAATAGCCATGCTAAACTTATTATGCCCTTTAAATTGAAATCCAAAAAAACGCAAATAAAGGTTGTCTAGATTTATAACTGAGGTTTAATTTAACAAATAAACAAATATTTTCATCTGAATTTCATTTTTTGTTACAAAGTTGTTGAACTTTTGAAATGCTTTATTCCTGTATGGGTTAAGCTTCACCTCTATATTCTTCTGTTGTACGCACATTACACTTTCGGGTATACAATTTAGACTGTGATAAAGAAATGTACCTTCTCGATCTACATATGCATTCTTGACAGTTGATATGAGAAATTGATTTGCTCAAATGCCTTTGTTCCTCGTATAACTTTTGTCCGGCTCGTGCTCACATGGTGCGAGCAACTGGCTTCAACTTGGTACCAGTGCGTACTTCCTAACAGGTCACAGTTTGAGTCTCCAAGTCCACCACTAACACTGGGGGTGCGTTTTAATGAATGTTTTCTCTTAAAAGTGTTGTGGTGCTTGTTGACCTCTTAAGTCTTGGTCCCTTTGATATACATTTCTGTGCACTTCTCCATAATCTCAGTTTTTTGGGGAAACATGGTATGAGTATGGCTTGTTCCTAGGACGTAGCTGGGTTTGAGTTTGCTCAGCATGAGAGCAATAATGCGGGTGTGGGGTGTGTGTGTGTGTGGGGGTGTGGTATGAGTATGGCTTGTATATAGTTTGAGCATATTGAACACATTTATTTATTTCAAAAATGGATTTACATTGATATTTGTTTGGTTATTGTCTCTTTTGCTTTATCTGTTACAATTTTTTTTTCATTACGAATTGCTTAGGTTTTAAATACATATTTATGTGATTTTTGCTAGTCCGGTAAAAATAATTCATTTTTAGAGATTTTGTTAATTTGGTTAGACATTTTTTGCTTGAGATGAGGGTTTGGGATAGGTGTATTCATGAATGGATCACGCTATTTATCTTGTATATAGTTTAAAGTTTTGAACTTGTGTGATTCTTGTTTATTTGTAGATCGTCATGGAGGGTTTTTCTCCAACCGATAGAAGTAGTTGGGTCAATTTAGACCGCCATGACACCGCTTTATAAATAGGGTAAACTATTTTATGGACTTTGTGGTAAAAACTACCGTAACAAGCTCTTAATGCCGTGTCCTTTGTCGTGTGTGTAAAAAATGGAGGAAAGCAAAACCCTCTGAACTTCGTGAGGTATCACATCTATAAAACCGATTCGACCCAACATATTTACAATTGGATATTTCATGGTGAAGAAAGACATGATCGAATGTGGAGTCCCATGGGAACTCTAATTTGCATGAGATGAATATAAATGATGCATTTGCTACCGTTATTGAAGAATTTGGTGGTGAAGAGTTAGATTCATTTCTTGGAGGTCTCGGAGTTGATAATGGAGAGGCACCGGGCATTGATGATGCTGAATCAATATTGTCAGATAAGAACTTTGAAGAGGCCATGAGTGCTTTGTATCCTGGTTGCAAGAATTTCAGTGTCTTAAGGTTTGTCATAAAAGTCATTTTAGAATCAAAGTTACACGTGGGTGGTCTGACATAAGTTTTACCGAGTTGCTTCAGTTACTTAAGGCAGCGTTGCCGGCGGATAATAAAGTTCCGAAAGACACGTATCGATCTGAAAAATTAGTTAAGGAGTTGGGGCTAACTTATGAGAAAATCGATGCATGCCCAAATGATTGTATTTGATATTGGGGGAAGAAAAATGAATTGTTGCAAGAATGTCCTACTTGTAAGGTGTCGAGATATAAAATTGCAACAATTGAGGAGAGAAAAAATTGTGTAAGACTACCTGCGAAGCAGTTGCGGTACTTTCCAATTGGGGATAGGTTGAAGAGAATGTACGGTGTCGGTTGGGTAGCCAAAGCTATGTGTTGGCACTCCACAAATAGATTGGGGGATGGTGATTTGGGTCACCCAGTTGACTCATCATCTTGGAAACACATTGATAGGACATTCCCAAGCTTTTCTTTCGAGCCACGTAATGTTCGATTGGGCCTTGCCACTGATGGGTTCAACCCCTTTGGAATGCAAAGCACATCCTATAGTTCTTGGCCAGTGATGTGTGTCACATATAACCTCCCTCCTTGGCTATGTATGAAACCGCAATTCACTATGCTAGCTTTGCTCATTGAGGGACGGCGACAACCACGGTAATGATATAGATATTTATTTACAGCCGTTGGTCCATGAATTGCAAATCCTTGTGGGATAAAGGAGTGCTAGTCAAAGATGCTAATAGGGGTGATGTCTTCAATATGTGCAGTTCTCTTATGGACAATTCACGACTTCCCAGCTTTTGGGAACATCTGCGGATGTAGGACTAAGGGGAGATATGCTTGTCCCTCTTGTGGTCTAAATACATCTACTGTGAGACTTGTTCACGGGAGAAAAAAATGTTTACCTTGGTCATAGACGATTTTTGCCGCAATTAGATCCAAATAGACTTGATGTGAGAGAATCTACTTTCAACAAGGAAGAAGAGCTCAGTCACAACCCTAGCGTGCAATGCGGGGAGAAGGTTAAAGAGTTAACTCATAATCTCAAAGTGAAATGGGGAAAGTTAAAGAAAAGGAAACGGGGAGGTGGTGACTCTGAGGATGAGGAAGATGTGGTTGGGGAAGATGTGGACAGTGATTCTAGTTTTTTGAAGCAGTCAATATTTTCTAAACTTCTTCCATATTGGGAAGAACTCCCCGTTCCTCATAACATTGATGTGATGCACACTGAGAAGAACGTATGTGAAATTCTTATTGCTTTGATGTTGGACACGAAAAAAACCAAAGATGATCTCAATGCACGCAAAGACTTGAAACTTTTGGGGATAAAGAAGAAGTATTGGGTGACAGACAATAATCGTAAAAAGCGTGGAGTGTTCTGTCTTGAAGGATTATGTTACAAATAAAGCACGCCCAGAAGGTTGCATTGCTGAGCGATACTTGAAGGAGGAGACAATGATATACTGTGGAGGATACGAAGGAGGGGTGGCCTCCTTCAAAAGCTAGAAGAGTGCACCGAGGGTTTTGAGGTAACAATGCCTCCTGGTTTGTCTGTCACCCAATACTTCTTCTTTATCCCCAAAAGTTTCAAGTCTTTGTGTGCATTGAGATCATCTTTGGTTTTTTTCGTGTCCAACATCAAAGCAATAAGAATTTCACATACGTTCTTCTCAGTGTGCATCACATCAATGTTATGAGGAACGGGGAGTTCTTCCCAATATGGAAGAAGTTTAGAAAATATTGACTGCTTCAAAAACTAGAATCACGGCCCACATCTTCCCCAACCACATCTTCCTCATCCCTAAAGAGTCACCACCTCCCCGTTTCCTTTTCTTTAACTTTCCCCATTTCACTTTGAGATTATGAGTTAACTCTTAAACTTTTCCCCATGCATTGACGGGGGTTGTGACTGAGCTCTTCTTCCTTGTTGAAAGTAGATTCTCTCACATCAAGTCTATTTGGATCTAATTGCGGCAAAAATCGTCTATGACCAAGGTAAACATTTTTTTCTCCCATGAACAAGTCTCACAGTAGATGTATTTAGACCACAAGAGGGACAAGCATATCTCCCCTTAGTCTTACATCCAGAGATGTTCCCAAAAGCTGGGAAGTCGTGAATTGTCCATAAGAGAACTGCACGCATATTGAAGACATCACCCCTATTAGCATCTTTGACTAGCACTCCTTTATCCCACAAGGATTGCAATTCATGGACCAACGGCTGTAAATAAATATCTATATCATTACCAGGTTGTCGTCGTCCCTCAATGAGCAGTGCTAGCATAGTGAATTGCGGTTTCATACATAGCCAAGGAGGGAGGTTATATGTGACACACATCACTGGCCAAGAACTATAGGATGTGCTTTGCATTCCAAAGGGGTTGAACCCATCAGTGGCAAGGCCCAATCGAACATTACGGGCTCGGAAGAAAAGCTTGGGAATGTCCTATCAATGTGTTTCCAAGATGATGAGTCAACTGGGTGACCCAACTCACCATCCCCCAATCTATTTGTGGAGTGCCAACACATAGCTTTGGCTACCCAACCGATATCGTACATTCTCTTCAACCTATCCCCAATTGGAAAGTACCGCAACTGCTTCGCAGGTAGTCTTACACAATTTTTTCTCTCCTCAATTGTTGCAATTTTATATCTCGACACCTTACAAGTAGGACATTTTTGCAACAATTCATTTTTCTTCCCCCAATATCAAATACAATCATTTGGGCATGCATCGATCTTCTCATAAGTTAGCCCCAACTCCTTAACTAATTTTTCAAATCGATACGTGTCTTTCGGAACTTTATTATCCGCAACACTGCCTTAAGTAACTGAAGCAACTCGGTAAAACTTATGTCAGACCACCCACGTGTAACTTTGATTCTAAACAACTTTATGACAAACCTTAAGACAGTGAAATTCTTGCAACCAGGATACAAAGCACTCATGGCCTCTTCAAAGTTCTTATCTGATAATATTGATTCAGCATCATTAATGCCCGGTGCCTCTCCATTATCAACTCCGAGACCTCCAAGAAATGAATCTAACTCTTCACCACCAAATTCTTCAATAACGGTAGCAAATGCATCATTTATATTCATCTCATGCAAATTAGAGTTCCCATGGGACTCCACATTTGGATCATGTCTTTCTTCACCATGAAATATCCAGTGTAAATATGTTGGGTCGAATCGGTTTTTATAGATGTGATACCTCACGAGTTCGTAGGTTTTTGCTTTCCCTCCATTTTTACACACACGACAAGGACACGACATTAAGAGCTTGTTACGCTAGTTTTTTACCACAAAGTCCATAAAATAGTTTACCCCATTTATAAAGCGGGTGTCATGGCAGTCTAAATTGACCCAACTACTTCTATCAGTTGGAGAAAAACCCTCCATGACGTATCTACAAATAAACAAGAATCACACAAGTTCAAAACTTCAAACTATATACAAGATAAATAGCGTGATCCATTCATGAATACACCTATCCCAAACCCTCATCTCAAGCAAAAAATGTCTAACCAAATTAACAAAATCTCTAAAAATGAATTATTTTTACCGGACTAGCAAAAATCACATAAATATGTATTTAAAACCTAAGCAATTCGTAATGAAAAAAAAATTGTAACAGATAAAGCAAAAGAGACAATAACCAAACAAATATCAATGTAAATCCATTTTTGAAATAAATAAATGTGTGCAATATGCTCAAACTATATACAAGCCATACTCATACCACCACACACACACACACACACACACACACACACACCACACCCAAGATTATTGCTCTCATCTTTGAAGCAAACTCAAACCCAAATTTCGCCCTAGGAACAAGCCATACCATGTTTCCCCAAAAACCGAGATTATAGAGAAGGGCACGCGAAATGTATATCAAAGGGACCAAGACTTAAGAGGTCAACAAACACCACAACACTTTTAAGAGAAAACATTCATTAAAACTTTTTTGGTGTTAGTGGTGGACTTGGAGACTCAAACTGTGACTGTTAGGAAGTACGCACTAGTACCAAGTTGAAGCGGTTGCTTTCGCACCATGTGAGCACGAGCGGACAAAAGTTATAATGAGGAACAAAGGCATTTGAGCAAATCAATTTCTCATATCAACTGTCAAGAATGCATATGTAGATCGAGAAGGTACATTTCTTTATCACATCCTAAATTGTATACCGAAAAGTGTAATGTGCGATGCAATGAGAAGAATATAGAGGTGAAGCTTAACCCATACAGAATAAAGCATTTCAAAAGTTCAACAACTTTGTAACAAAAATGAAATTCAGATGAAAATATTTGTTTATTTGTTAAATTAAACCTCTGTTATAAATCTAGACAACCTTTATTTTGCGTTCTTTGGATTTCAATTTAAAGGGCATAATAAGTTTAGCATGGCTATTATAGATGAAGTAATAAATCAGCAAAAAGACTTAAGAATATATTTTGTGATGTTGTTGGAAGTATTACGTTCTACTATTTCCACAATTACATTTGACATATAGAATCTATAATAATAAGTCGCTTTTCCCCAACATTATTATGAGATCTACGACTTAGAGTTATTAGCATATAAGAACTCTTGCATGCTCTTGTTTTCTGTAATATTATACCGGATCATCTGCTGCCGGTTAATGTTTTCCATCCTACATAATAGATTGGACAGCAATTTTATTTGTCTTTGCAGTAAGCCAACCCACTTTATCGCTTATAGAAGTCTCAGGCAAACCATTAGCCCTACCAGACAAGTGGCCGAGCTGAAGAACACCCACCCTCAGAGCTGTCTCTATATATCTTTGGGGTGGTGGATAGCTTCAAAAGGAATTCACAGAGTCATATAAGTTTTTCTTAGGTATACAACTTAACAAAATGGCAAAACTCACGTCCACATTCTCCCTTTCTTTATCTTTATCCCCCTTTTCTTAATCTAAAAAAGTTTTCATTATATGTTATTTGAAAAGAAAATTATGTTTGTTGACACGACGGTGTGTAAGAGGAATGAAGCTCCCATCTAAATCAATTAGGGACAAAATGTGCTTTACGAATTCACTAGTTAATTTTCTTGAACTGTAGAAATGACTAACAAAGTTCAGTTAATAAAATCCAACAGAAAAATACATGCCATACTGCTACCCACTAGTTAGAAGGATAATAGTAACATGTACCATCGACCTACAATATCACCAGCCCAAGAGTTTGATTTTACTCAATTTCCATCCAAAATAAAAAAAAAAAAACGCAACTTTTAATAAACTAAAAACTTAAAAAAGATACCTTTAAGCTTTACTTTGGTGTTTGATGAGAGAGATGGCGAGAGAACCGATAATAGTGTCGAACTGTAAGGGAAGAAGATGAGAGAGATGGTGAGAGAGGCCGTGGAAGTTTTGTTATTTTTTTGCTACAAAGGCGGTGGAAGCTAGAGGTGGTGAGATTAGTTCCAACTTCTCTGTGGGTATCAAATTTTTGTGGGAGAGAAATTTTGGTGCTCCGCGCCCAAAACTTTGGAGCAATGTCAGATCTATACCGAGGAAAGAAAACCGTGGGTGAAAACATACTGTGCCAAGATCTGATCCAACGGTCGAAGCCGTGGGAACACCCACGCGCTGTTACCGTCGTGAAAGGTTGCAAAATAGTGTCACGCCTTGCTACGACAACTATAACTATGTCAACAGCTGGTGACCGTGGCTAATAATTCTACAGCTTTGGTCCATGGCTAATGCTCCGGGTCATCCGTGGCTAAAGCCCCTTTTTCTTGTAGTGAATTGATATGCAATAAATTAATTATCATGTTTAATAATAGGTTTTCTCAATCTTGAATTTGGTTAATGTACTTAATTAATAATCTTTAGTATATAGAAAAATGTGGGGGTCAAGGAACAATGATTTTGGTGTACGTCCCAAGGGCATTTTGGTAATTTCTCAGTTTACCACAATGGCAGAATCATCATTTCACTCCTAATAGAGAATTCTCTATGCTTCTCGATTTTTCTTCTCTCTCCATTCAGTCTCTCTTCGTCTCCCCTCTTTCTCTCTTGTCCTACTGAAGCTTCGAACTCTCCTCGTCATCACTATCAATCTGTTCTAATAGCCAATATTTAATTGTGGAAACTGGGTGAATTTGATTGCGGTAAGAGACTCTCCAACTCAGAATTATTAATATTTGACATTTTCCTTCGTGTTTTATTGTAATTAGGCAATTTTATTTTCTTCATGCGTTATTGTAATGTAAATCGAAAATGTAAAACCATCTCAATCAACAATAGTCGTGAGTTGTCAACTTTCATATCAAATATCCCCAACACTAGAAGTGCAATTCAATTTGGACCAAAGTTGTTCAAGAATTGCTACCAAGTGGTACAGTGTCGAAATCACACAAATAAAAAATTTATGAGAGAATAAAAAAAATTTGCTTGATGTAGCCATGCAGGGCATCCTACTCTTTGGATTGGTCTGTTTTTTCATAGTACTTCTTACTAAAGCAATAAATATCTACAATATTGTGACAAAGTTATGCAGTATTAACTGTTGCTACACTTACATTGATGAATTTTGTTCAATATGTCCAGTTTTAAAATTTGTTTGTGCGTTCTTTTCGGTGAAAAGACGAAACAAAGAGATGACATATAAATAAATTTTTTGAAAATTGGATTATTGACCATTGGCATTAGCAACAAGTACACCATTCAACTCTATTGTTTTACTTATTTTTTTGATAATTTGTTTGACTATAATTTTAGCGTTGCTTATATTTGTTGTTCTGGGCTGGACTCATTATTTTTAAAGTTTATTTATGCATTTTTATGTGTATGATTCTTGCACCTGTAATTGGCATGAGTAGCAAGAACACCATTTAAACTTCATTATTTTATTTATTTATTTCTTTGATGATTTGTGTAATTATAATTTTTTACTTACCTGAACATGTTTTCATTCATAGCCAACTCTACGTGGCCCTCTCAAGAGGCGTATCAAGACACACTACCAAGGTGTTAGTTAAAAAAGGATATCAACAAGGTCACACAGGTACTTTCACTAGAAATGTGGTTTACACTGATGTGTTCAGTTCAATTAACTCCCAATCGCAATAATGCTTCTCGGGAATCGTCATCTTTTATGCTGTAAGTAAATCCAATTCCTCTTTAATTCTATCTTTCTTGCTCATTGTTTGTCGGTTAAATGTCCCTTTCCATGTGTGACTGTTGGACGTAAACTACCATTTCTCTTATTAATAATTGTCTACCTTTTTTATTGCCAATTTTATTATCTCATTGAGTTTAACACCTACGTACTGGATCATATGTGCAGCTAGGTGCTATTCATATAGCAATACTTTTAGCGTGGTATTCATTTGAAATCACAACTTCGTGCCAAGCACTTATGATAAGCAGTGCATTCTATGATCGAACCTTTGTCCGTGAGGTATGCATATTTTAATTTATTGCCCCCTACCTCAGTGAATACAATAAGTCCTACTAGCTAAATTGTGCAGGAACTATTTTTCTTCCCCTTCTTTTTCTTATTAATTATCTACTATTAGTGCTCCATTCACTAACGATTAGTGTTACTAATTACTGAACTCTACAGGAAATGGGTAACTCACACTCCATTGTTATCTATTCGATCTTTAACTGTTCTCAGGATTCCACTTCTATACAACGGCGAGATTTCATTTTATTTTTAATTGTTCTTATTTTCATTCTTTTTATTCATTCATTTGTTTAAGTGTATAATTGATTGCTTAATCATTTAATTGTTCAATTGCTTTAGTATTTTTTATAATTGTTCTAATTGGATGCATTCACATGCAGACCATTTATTTCAAGACGTTCATTTTTATGTGCCATTGTTAATCTCTACATAGGTTTGAAAGTTAAGGACATTTTGGAATTTTGAAAACGAACAAGAAAAAACATTATAGGCAATAACAATTTTCATATTCAACCCCACACTTTCCCCACCTTATCCTGCCACAACTGCATTTGTTGGCTCTCTTTTAAATGTACCTTAAAGAGCTTTACATCTACAATTTTACATACAAAGTCATTGTCACTACAATAAAAGTATACTAATTGAGTCGATTACAGCTTCAGTTTTCTGCATAACTACCTTTTAGTCTTTATGCTCCCATTGCTCCAAATTCAGAACTTGCACCATTGATTTGCCTTTGAGTTATATTATATGGGCGATTTAAATATTTTTTATTCCTATATGATTATTAGTCCTTAAGGACACCTTTCTGTTATATGGTGCCGAGTGACTGCATTGCTAGAATTTCACCTAAAGATGGGACTGTACTTGGATGGATTCTCCTACCCAGTCTAAGGTTTGTTATGATTGGTTTTCTCTTCAAAGTCTATTATTCTTTGAGTTTTATAGTATAGGGTCTTTTATTTTTGAGAAACTTTCTCCATATACTTTATAGAAGTTTACCGACCTGTTTGTTTGTTTTATGGTTTTAAAACCAAATAAGTATCATGCAGTTTTAAAAACTTTCATAAAACTAAAATGATTAGAATTTAGCATAAAATAAATCAATTTTTATGCTCTGTTGCCTCTATGTTGACATTGGAAAAGTTCATGCATGCCAGGAGATTGATGTTTTAAATGGAATAGCATAAGACAGTGAGAAGAACCGCCTTTTTTTGTTTGTCAGGTGCGTGTCAGGTGCGCCTGGAAACTATGTTTGAAAAAAATCCGGCCACCCTACTTGGCTTTTGGCTTACCGGGTTGCTGCATTCTTTTTACTTTTGGTGTTGCTAATTGCCAATGTTGTTGTTGATGGTGGTGTCATTTCTTACTTCTACACTCAGTAATAAAACTTTCTCTTCACATTTGTTTTGATAAAATGCATGTTAATTGGAGAGCAACAGACCCTTTTCAGTTCCAATTCTATAATCTCTTTTGAACATCACATGCAGTTTTATTATTATGTGAAGTGTAGCAAATATGTTATATATAGTATATAGTATGGAGCTTTGTACACTATCATCTTTCAGGATAATTATAAACAAACTTTCTAATTGTTTTGTAATTTCCGGTTCAATCTTGACATACACACACATATAGTAATTTCCGGTTATAAACACACACACATACAGCAAATGTTTAGAATGTAATTGTCTATCTATGCTCATAGTATTATTTTCTTGGAATATACTATCTTCAATTACTTCATGCGGTTTAATTTTAATGTCGTGTTATGTATCTCATGTATATTGTTTATATCATTTTATCACCCTAGCTAGCTCCTAGCTTGGGTCTTTGCTCTTTGTGTATGGATGCTACAAATATCGCAATAAAGTTAGTGGTGCCCGAATGGGTTCAGATGCAGAGCAAGGCATGTCCACATGTATGGTTCTCTAACACACGACGAAAATACAAATGCATGTAACTCATAAAAGACCTTGTTCGTCAAACAGCTAATACTTAATTGGGGTTACATTATCTTCAAAGTTATTTTCCAGGTAAGTGCTTGAACATCGGGATTGAGAGTTGTTTTCAAATAACAATTCCATAAGTAGAAAACCCAAATGAATTGCTTTGTAATATGAATTTTCGAACTCTTGCCACACTAGCTCTATCGTCTTGCTTGCCTTTGCATCTTCTATACATATTACCTGGAAACAATGGGAAAAATACTTTTGCTGATGTAATATAAGATATATTCAATATACTGTAAGCAATAAATCAAGAGCTTGCCCTTTGTGCATTTGCAGGTTTAGAGATTATTTTTGTTGGTTTGAAGTTTAACCATTTAATTAATAATCAGTAATCACTCAAGCCTCTAATACATGAAAATTGGTGCCGATTGTTGAAATTAACCCGTTTTTCTTCGTGTTTTTTATGTTTTGAGCTGTGGGCAGTGCACACCTTGCAAAGAAGAGAGGGGATAGGATGGCTACAGATAATCATTGAAAGATTGAAGATCGAGAATGCAAAACTGGAAGAGATTGACATGCTTCAAGAAGTTACTAAGCAAATTGATGGGCACACCATCTGTGCATTAGGCGATGTTGCTGCTTGGTTGATGTAGTGTCTTATTAGACATTTTAGACCTGAGCTTGAGAGGAGGATCAAGGAGCATGCAAATAGAGAATTATTAAATGAGTTGCTGCTGCTTGAGTCTTGCACCAAGGGATATACCTATCTGGTGGCTACTGTGGAATAAAGTTTTTGAGCAACTCCATGTTCGGGGAAATAGTTGTTTTCATGTTGCCCTTCCATGTACTGAATATTTTTTTTTTTAGAACTTGAATGATAGATAAAACCAGTGTTATTAAGTACTAACTGAACTGTGCATAAACTGGGCGGCTCGACATTCGATTATTGTTGTTTTTTAGACCATTTATGTTCCAATTGCATACGTTACTTGACAATTATAACTTCATGATTTCACGTCTATTTTGTTTAGATGTGCGTAGCACGTGCATAATGCTAGTTTAGTTAAAATTTAATTTGTAAGATAATAAAATTCAAAAATTTCGTTCTTAGGTTTAGGTTTGATGTGCTGATGTATTACATGAATCAATAAGAAATGTATATGAGACCAAAAATATGATGTGGTTATGGGGGACATATATTGTCATCAATATATTCGCGACATGTGTCATTGCCATTGATAATATCTTGAGACTAACTTATTGGATCATTACAATTGGTCATCTCAAGAGTCATGAGTTACCAAATGATTACAAAATGAATATGAATACATGCATAGAGCAATAATAGCTATCAAAACAATATTAAATATCATCAATGAATAGAGCACCAAAAGTTGATCTCATTCAATTCATGGAGCACCAAAGGGGAGAGGGAATTCTATATATTTCCTCTCCACTCTCTAAACAGGGAGGAGAATCCGGTGCTTCTTCTCCACTCTCCATCTTCTCCGTTCACCATCGATCATTCGATCATAGAATCCAAACAATGAACTACGTTCAACTTGATTCCAGGTCGTCAGCGAATTGGATACGTAGGCAGTTCGATCCTTCAAACTCAGTCGCAACATCATTCTCCCCAAAATTCCTACACACGTAAGGTTCGACCAAAAAGAACATTTACATTGGCGCCGTCTGTAGGGACAATTTCTTGGAAATTCAACTACTAAATTTTTTGTTTCTTCAACTTACATTTCTATACGTTCTATTTCTAAGCCCATGAAGCGTGGTGATAGTCGCTCTGAAGAAATCAATGAGGATCAATCATCAAACAAAAAAGCTCATTTCGCTCATCATGGAGTTAGTCGGCTACTACATGAAAGATAAGTTTTCCATTATCTAAGATATATGGTATACTATGTATTTTCTTAACTAGCCCATCCAAATGGTCACATGGGTTATCTCTGCTAAAAAATCACTACTATGGTCACTGCGTGATTAACAAATAAGTCCACAGTGCAAGCGACCTACCTAGACTCTATGCTCAAATAATGATTGTGCGGCATTGTCAGACTTTGAATCACGAAAATTTTGAAACTACTTACTCCCTTCTCTTAATGCCTCAGTTTTAGTTATGACTTATATCAGTACATAACAATCTAGAGGAGCCAATATCATATATTCATTTATTTGCATCTTCAGTAATTACATACTTGCATCTAGTACCATTTGGCATTTGATATAGACAGTTGAAGATGTCATGTTAGAGATGACCATACCTTTAATCGTGAGCTTGATTAGCATGTCGACCTCATAAACAATATGCCTAGACTTGTAATGAACACCTCAACATAGTTAAGGTCCTAGTTATGTTTAAGGATCGATCTATCGACTTAATCAGGCTCAATCTATCAGATCTCGAGTTGTTGTGGCTGGACCTGACAAGAAATTGCAGAAAGTCAATCAAGACGTCCTCTAGCAATCAAGAAAGGAATTAAACAATTTGGCTCATTCTTACATGATGCGACCTCACAAAATTCGAGACTACTACTGCTTTTTTCCTGGTAGAGCTAAGTTGTTACAGGAGATACAAATTCGATCTTCGCACTTTACAACCTCATTAACCCATAGCGTTGGTGTTTTCCACTTTTTCATGGTGGAATACAAACGAGTGGATTGCTTCCGCGTTGAGCCCTCGGCATTGACTTGCACATCGGGTGAACTTTCTCTATCTGTCAATGGGCCGGGCTCTCCTATGGATCCTCATGGTGCAAATCAACGTTCCTGATATGAAAGTGGAGTGAAAGTCGGGCACGTATTAAAGTGAAAGTTCTCCTCCCCTGACCTGCAACACTTCTTCTTCCAGCGCTCACTTTACATTTCGTCGAAAACTGCTACTAATGAATTTTCTATTATAGTTGGATCATTTGCAGGTCGGCTATACTTTGAACATACATGGGGCTGCATTAGTTGTACTTGTCTTTTACGCTAGGAATTGCAGGCAATCTAAATCCATGGATGCTCAATTCAAATCCGTTTTGATTTGAGATCAAACTCCAAACCAGGGGTCGTTTGTACTTCGAACTTGTAACGCTCGTATTTAAAAATACGTATTTATTTATTTATTAATTAATTTATTTATTTAAAATCTATTGGATTGGATTTGGGATATGTGGGCCTGGTTTCTGGGCCCAAGTCTGTATTGGGCTTAGGTTTCAAACCCAAGTATATATTCATATTTTTTCTAGAGAATAGGGTTCGGAGATAAAAAATTAATAAAAATGGAGGCGGAGATAGAAACTCGATTGCTAGAGGGTTGGAGCGCGACGATTCGAACTAGGAGATGTTCGTGGAGCTTTTAATACAGGTGAGTAGTTAGTTTTTCTACTTCACTGGTATACAGAAACAATTTTACTGTCCAATGTTTTCACTCAATTTTATTGTTCATTATTCGGCGTCCTGTCTGTCGTGTTGTTAAAACTTTGTTGAAATCTGTTGTTTTGTTAAAACTCGAAACTCTGAAATTTGAGATTGGAACTGTCGAACCTTGTTTGGGCCCGTTAATGGTGTCCCTAGCCCAAGATAAAGAAAACAACCTGCCGTTTGGTTTGACCTCATCTTTTGTTGTGGTTTTGAATGGGTTGTTTGATGTCGGGGGTTATATATTTGATGTTGGTTATTGATGTTTAGGTCGGTGCTATTGCAGGTGGAAGAAGGCGTTAATGGCGCCGATGGAGAGTTTTGGGAAAACTTTGTTGGGCTATTTTTGGTTTAATTTGAGTTGTGGGGCTTGCATCTAGACTAAAATCAATGGGTTTATAGTTGATTGTAGTGTGTGGGTGAGTACTGATGTATGGGGATGTGGAAGTTTGGAGGAGGCGCGATCCAGTTTGGAGGAGGGGATGTGAGGTGAGGAATCGAGTTGGAGCTTTCATTAAAGCTATAGGGTTTTTGATTTGGAGCAAAACCGCTGGAAGGAGGAGATGAGGAGTGGTGGCCGGCGCGAGCTGGTGCGGTGGGGGAAGAAGCCTGATGGAGAAGATGACCTGTTGGTCGGTTGGGCTTGGGCTTTGGGCTTTAGGCCGAAGCCTTTAGATTTTAGTTGTTGGGCCAGTTTAGTTTAAAGTTTTTGGGCCGGTTTCAGTTCAATTTTTGGGCCGAACCCATTTGTGTTTTGGGCCAATTCAGTTTAAGTTTTTGGGACAGTTTCATATCTTTTGTTTGGGCCAGTTCTATCTTTGTTTGGACCGGTCCATATAAATTAAAATAGATTCAACAGGGTCTTTAAATATGTAGACTTTTGGGTTTTGGTTTTGGGCTTTGATTGTGGACTTTTGACTGTTTAATTATGCTACGTTTTATGTTGTAAATTGTATGAACAAATCAAATGCTAAAATGCTATGGAAGCTTGTATAAATTTGTTAGTCATTATCTAATTAAGATTTGACGTGAGTAGTGTGTAAAGCATATAAATATTGGCACGTAATCAGAGAGGAAATTCTTATAAGACTTAGATATATACGTTTTTATGATAATTAAATTATATACGGACTTAAATTCATGGACTTTAGTATTGGGCTTTGATGGTGATATTCATTCCACATAAATATATGGAATGTATACGTTACATGATTGATTGCTAGTATGAGTTGCTACTGAAATGAATTGTAGTATTTATGAAGGCTTGAGATATTCCATATGGTGTAGTGCAATATATGATTTGGCACGTGAAATAATAAGTTTCGAGATTTGATATAGAGATACTTGGATATCGTGCAATGATAACGAGAAACGTTGAGTTTCAGTACAATTAAGTATACTGGCATGAGATAGAATAAGAATTATTATGAGACATGAATGTATGACACTTGAATAAATTACGTAACGAAAATCCTAGAACCTAGCTACCACAACTCATGTGATTTGGCCCTAGTGATGGGCGTATGTGATATGATTGGCCCTTCGGGCATTTCAGTGAATCTGAATGGCCCTTTTGGCATAAGTAATGTGATTGGCCCTTCTGGCGTTTCAGTGAATCTGAATGGCCCTTCTGGCGTAGCCGAATAGTGACTTGATTATTCCGTTCGCAAAATTTGAACGAGACGCACGATATTTTATGCAAAATAGTGGCAGTACTTACATAATAGCTTTCGTGTGAGGGTTACCTGGTGTGGGGCATCCCGCTCAGGGTAGCTATGCACGGAGTGGTTCATTATGTAAGGGGAGGCATGTGGATGTACATGTTCGGCGTTGGGTAGCGATTATGGTAGCCAGGGAAACTAGGTAAGACATAGATACGATGTGATTTTAGGGACACGCAAAGAAAGCCTTTATTAATATAATTATGGTAATATGTTGGTTAATGATATATCTTTAGATAGATGATTGTATATGGTTTTGTAGAAGGGTGGGTCAAACTAACTACTTGTGCAGAGACGACCCACTCTGTAATTGAGCATGAAATGAGGTAAGTATAGAATATGCTTGGCTGGTTATTAGTTTAGTTAGAACCTAAGGCGCCTCGTGGAGTAACTAAATGCCTTTTATTATGCATATGGTTTGTTGTGTGGTTAGTGGGAAGCTAAGGCACCTCGTGGAGGAACTACCTGCCTTACTTATTGTACTTAAAGATGTCGTATTAGTTGTTGGAAGTTAAGGCGCCTCGATAGAGGAACTAACTGCCTTATGGATTGTGTAAATATATGTATAGGTATATGTTGTATTTTAGGGCTACTCACACCAGCATTGTTTATAATGCTGACCCGATTTGCATGTTTGCTTATCGGGTGTGTTCATTAAATGAACATAGTTGATAAGTCTTGACATGTTTAGTGTTGAAGAAGGTTGGTTGCTGCTTGTGGTTTGCGTTAGCGTCGCTTTTCAAGATAGGTTTTGTTTTCTCTTGAGGTGATATAGATTTTCAGTTGAGACAATGTTATTTGTATTTTCATTTGTAATTTTAAATAAAGAGTTATTGAAAAGAGATTTGTAGCCTAATCTTATTTGTGAGTTTTTGTAATGAAGGGGACTTTTGTTTAAGTTAAAAATTTTATTGGTTTTTAATTATCCGCATATTTAAATGTTTTATGGGTTTTTGGAAGTGGAGAGTGCATCACACCTCGAAAATCGAAGAGTCGAGAACAAATATAATTTTTTCGAATTCTGTCGAAATTCGGGATGTGACAGAACTGGTGCATCAGATATATTCCCCTTAGTCCTCTATCCTAAAGATTCCTGCCCCATAATGCTCATGCAAATCCTCATAGTTATAGAGGTACATATTATCTACCAAATAGGCCCGTGAGTCTGGTATTTCAGCGGGCATAGCAAGTCCGATAGCAAAGGCTAACAAGAACCTGGTGATTTCCATCGTTTCATCCTCACTGGTGATGGAGAACACTTGTTCTCCATCCGGTCTATCAAAGAACTTACAATTATCATAAAAATAAGATGTAAGTGCAAGAGAATAAAGTTCATCAGGTCTTACCATTTGCGGTTCCCAGCCTGCTTGTATGATCACCTCGTGAAACCACGCACCATAGGTGTCACTTTGGAACAAGTCTTCAAAAGACTTCTCCAGTATGATACGAGGGGATGTCATCACAATAGATACTCTCTAGAAAAGCTGCAAACAACCCTGGAAAACCTCACAAAAATCAGAAAATCGGGTTTGTGGAAGGTCGTATGAGAAGGTGCTTCTGGAATGGCCTAGGTAAAAAGCTGGTCGCGCTCTGGTCTTGCTTTCGAAGTTACAGTGTTTTTGGGCTAAAGCTTTTAGAAGTAACTATATATAGTGGGGAGCTCTCCGTGTATGAAGAGCAGGGTGTAGTGAAAAACAAAAGGAAAAATTGGAGGTTTAAGGTGAGAGATGAAAGTGAGATGTGTGGGTTTTGAGTGTAGAATGAAGGAAGTGTATATAGGGTTTTAGTTTCTAAAATGAATTAACAAGTTGCCAAAAAAATTTAAGGCAATTGCCGGAAACAAAATATTTCCGAAACCTAAATGGAAACAACCCATATTCATTATTCTAAAACAAACCTAATATCTTTTAGATTGAATTTAGAATTGCAACTTCCTAACTCATTGTAATTTCATCATACCATAATATCTGAACTTAGCCATGCCAATATCGACAACATTCCCACAACTCATCGCAAAATACTTCTAAAATGGTGGATCATATAAAAGCAATGCTAAAAAAAAAAAAATACCACCCCCAAATAATTCGGGAAGGTGGGATTAACGCAAAAATCATCGCATGGTTAGAAAAGAACCAAATTAAATTAAAATCAAAATTCAAATAACAATTAACTACCGAATTCAAATTTAACTACTTATATTCCAAACTAATAAAAACAATAAAAACATCAAAACAACAAATGCTCCTAAACCACTAGCCACAATATGAAGATGGGCCATGAATAGGAAGTTGATTGATAAAAAATGGAAAGACCAAATGCCCCACCCCCAAACAAATTTTTGACAACATAGTTTAAAAAATTTGTTTTAAAACGTGGGTCGTTTAAAGTTAAATTCCCGAGACTTGCTAGATTACTATTTTTATGGTTTTATTTAGTTTTTACTTTTTATAAATACGGATTAATATAAGAGAAAACAATAAAGCAATAAAGACATAATCCACACCATAGAGAAACATGACTCAAAAATCGAGAAAACATGCAAGAGTGCAAAACGTGAATTATATTAACCGTGGATTTAGGATCCGGTACTTACAACCACACACTCCATAGGTAGGGCCCGATTACCTTAATGGTGTACTTACCAATATATGGAAGATTGGAAAGGAGTACACCGAAGAATAAAATGAGTCTTTTATAGTCAGATACTCGAGACTTAATCTAATAAATATATATATATATATATATAAATAAATAAATAACCTGCATTTTACCATATATCAACAACCTAAAGAGCTGTGGGTCTTTCCATAAATAAATAACATGGAATGCACCCCCAAACATAATCAAGCACTAAGATTTTCTACGACGCAACATAGTGAAATGAAAGCGAAGTCTGATAGACCTAGAACGTAACTAAGCATGCACCTTCTTCTTCATCTTTGAACGAGACGGTGTCCAAGTAAATGATCGTGAGAAAATGGATGTTTGTGGAAGATATGTTGGATATGGATAAGTTTTAGAAGGAAAGAATGGAAAAAATGAGAATGTGGGTTTAGCATAAAACTCATTCATGGTGTAGGTAGGAACTGTCTCTATTATGAAAATGAAGGTGTCAAGTGCCTTTCCTTTGAGAATTATTTCCGTATTAGGAGGATTTAGAAAATCATTAAGCACAGAAGAAGCAAGAGGGTCAAGTGCAAACTCAAGGTTCCTTTGAAAAGGTGGAAAGTGGGGAATATTGGTGATGGAAGATGAATGAGTGATAGGATGATGTGAGGTGGATAAATGGGGCTCAGCTAGAGCTCTCAGGTATAGATCATCAGAAGCCTTGAGATATGCAAGACATTCCTCAATAGGTGGGTCAAAAGAATCACTGGGATAGAGGGTGAAAAATTCATCTTCCGTCATAGCGTCAAGGGATGAATGGATGTTGACAGGGGTGAACTCGCGAGGTGGTAAGGAAGAGTTGCAAAATATTCGAAGGAAATATTCCTCGAATTCCAGGGAGTTCTCGTCGAAGTTGGAACTTCCAAAGTATAGGAATTTGTGCATCTGATTATCAGGAAACGTGGTTTTGAAATAATCTTGAGCTAAGCTCTTGATCATGCTAACTTCTCCATCGATAGTCGTATCTGGGAACTATTTCGTCGTTTTAAAAACATTTACTTCAACAGAAAGATGGCCAAAAGACATGGACATCGAACCATCGTGGCAGTTTATGAGCGTGTTCGCAGTAACCAAGAAATGACGCCCTAAAATGATCGAAACAGAGTCGTTAACGACTTCTGTATCGAGGATAACAAAATCAGCAGGATAGTAGAAATCCTGAACCTTAACAAGCACGTTTTCAACCACACCCTTAGGATACTTAATAGATCGATCTGCTAACTGCAACGTCATTTTAGTAGGTTGCATCTCTTGTAGACCTATTTGTTTGTATAGATAATATGGGAGTAAGTTAACACTCGTCCCCAAGTCTAATAAAGCGGTCGTCGTGTGGGAATCTCCTAAGGTGCATTGTACAGTAGGACAACCAGGGTCCTTGTACTTAACGATTCCATTATGTTCGGTTAAAGTTGGAAACTGTTCTGTTAAAAAGGCGTCTTTAGGAATTGATAAGAGCCTAAAACTGTAGTTTTAACCCTTAAACAATATTGTTGCTAGACCAATTATGTGATTAATAATATAGGTTTATCACTAATTACGTGCTTTTGAGTATTTCAGGCTTCGAAGTTGAATAAATATAAATTCATTACTAATTAGGCACTAAAAGGAGCTAAAGTGATTACTATGAAAGTTCTATGAAGAAAGCCCAAGTTTCATGGAGAAAAAAAGCCCTTAAAAAACTCAAGTCAAAGCTGTTAAGTGAAAGTCAAACCAGATTAAAAAGCTAAAGAAAAGTCAACAGAACTTCAAAAGGCCATATCTTTGGGTTCAGACCTCAGATTTGGACTCAGATTTGGTGAAAACTCGTGCTACAGTAACATGACCAGAATGAAAAGTCTTGGACTCAACAAATTAGGTTTTGGGCTCAATTTTTCGGCCCAAAATATAGCTCTAGGCCCATGCACGAAATTGGGGATCTCTTTCTCTTATTGAAAAGAAGAAAAGAGGCGGATTGAAAAGCTAGACCTAGATTAGAAAATAAATTAGCTTAGACTCCATTAATTAGTTTTATTACCTTGTTTTTAATTTAGTTATTGAATCATTGATAATTCTTCATTAGATTAATAAAAATAGTTAGTTATTCATAAATTTAGTTTTGGTTTATTAAATTACTTAGATCTAAATTCAGTCATTAGTTGTAATCATTTCTTAATTGTTAATTCAGTTGTAAATCCTTGATTAGATCAAATTAGTAAATTTATAATCTTTATATCATGTCTTGCTTAAATTCATATAGAAATGATAGTTTAATGATTTAAGGCTAAAATCTCCATTAAAGGGATTTGAGGAAGCCTTGATGAAAACTTGATTGTGTTAGCTTAGAAATCATTGTGATAATCTATTCAATTCTAGAAAGTAATTATTTCACCATGAGAATGGGTTTGCTTGCTTCACATGCTAGTTATTATTTTGTAGAGATTGCCATGAATAATTTGGGATTAGAAATACCAATTCGTTATGCAAAAGCATTGCAATTGGGATTACTTAATTGAATCTTCGCTAGTTAATTAAGTCGAGTTAAGGTGGAATCAAATCCCCCTAATTCCTCCTCATATAGTCAAATTAGCAATTCTGTAGTTTAAATTATCGTATCTTGTTAGTATAATTTCCATTGTTACTCTCATTGACTTTGAGAGACTGATAATCTTAGTTAACGTCAATTCTAAAGAATTAGGAATGGAACGAACTCTCTACCCCACTATATTGCAATAGCATTGAGAGTAGAGAAAACTTTGATAATATAGGCACCAAAAGAGCTTTAGTTTTACTTACGTTGAATTTTGTCACTTATGCATGGGTAAAACTATCATTTTACCCTATATCATTTGATATAAGGTAAAATGATAGTTTTACCTTATATCAAGAATATTTGTCTTACGCCTAGTAGTGCACAACTCTTTAAAAAACTTAGCATGGTGAGGTAACTTTTTAATCGCTTAAAGAAAGGGTAGGTTTATCGTTAGATTTTTGAAAACTTCCCTAATCTTGTCAAAGTTTGTATCCTTGTTTAACATTGCTAATCTCTAGGAAAACAGTGGTTTCTCTCTATATTTAGCGTATGGATCAACAAGATGTCTAACCTTGGCTTTCTGTTTCTTAGGTTGTGGTTTAACTGTTACCTTTACAGGGGTAGGATATTCAGTTTCTATTTCGGTATCTAGTTCAATATCTGGTGTAGGGACTACTGGTGGGGTAACTACAGGCATAGTTACGGTGTTATCAACCACTTTGCCAGAACGGAGAGTGGTGATGGCATTTAGCTCACCTACGTTTGCATTTTCCTTACTAGTATTACCGTTTACCTCAAAAGCTGTGTTTGTTGTTTTAGGATTAGGTATCGCTTGACCTGGAAACACACCTTTTGGTTGTACTTTCTCTTGTGCTAACTGCTGTAAGGAAAGTTGGATGCCTTGTAAAATCTGTTGTTGGGTTTGCATAAAGGTGTCGAAACGATCCGGTTGTGGAGGAGTGTTTGTTATAGGTTTTGTGACAGGAACTACGTCACGTTGATTATTAACAGGCGGGTTGTGATAGTTATGATTAACCAGAACGATACCTCTATTATCATTATAATTATTATTGTTATAATTATTATAATTCCTTTGTCCTTGTCCTTGTCTCGGTGGGGCTTGATTGTAATTGTTTGCTTGCCTAACATTTTGATTATTATACACTGGAGGTGTAACTTGTTGATTATTTCGCCAACCGTAGTTGGGATTTTGTCTCCAAGGTGCGTTAGGTTCGCTATTAATGGAACAAACATTGTCCGGTTGTGTAGATGGTTGTTCGTAGACTAGAGGACAATAGGAGTCGGGATGCGCAAGACTCAAACAGAAATTACATGGAATAGAGTTAATATTCATGACAGGGGTAGGTTTTTGTTGAACAGAAATAGCTTCTACCTTTTTAGTGAGGGATTCAATTAGAGTTTTAAGCTCAGGATCTGATTTAACCTCAAACATATCGGCGACCTTAATTGTTGAAGAAGAACTAGCGGAGCGGGAGATATCGTCACTACCCCCCCCCCACCCCAAGTTATTATTACGCTTTGTTTGATCCTCTAAAAATTTATAAGCCTCTGAGGCTCCTTTACTGAGGAAACTACTCCCATTCATTATATCAAGGACCTCTTTATGGTGGTGTAACAATCCCTTAAAAAAGGCACGAACTAACGTGTCTTTTGCAAGGTTATGATGTGGACACTCTATAAGAAGGTCAGTGAAACGATTTCAAGCCTTTGAAAAGGATTCATGAGGATTCTGTCGAAAAAAATGAATCTTAGAAAGCATTTCATCTGTCTTCAGTGGGGGGTAAAAATGTTCCATAAGTAGTTTAACAAGTTTGGCCCATGAGTCCACAGAATTAGGCGCTTGGGCAGTTAACCAAGACGCCGCCTTGTCGGCTAGGGTGAAAGGAAACACCCTCAGTTTAATTTGTTCTGCACCAACCGTAAGATGATGGAATGTGGTAAGGACTTGTTCAATCCTACGCATATGCTGATAAGGTTTTTCATGGTCTAACCCATGAAAAATGGGTAACAAATTAAATATATTTGGGGGGATTCGGAAATCCCCCACTGGGTCTGCAAGAACGATGCAAGATTTTGGGCTATCGTTCAAGGCTTTGTAAAAGTCAGAAAGAGGAGACTCTCTTTTTTCAGCCATTATATCAGGTGTAGTGTGTGGTATATTAGCTAGAGGTGTAGTGAGTGGTATATTAGAAAGGCGTGTTTGTTGACGTTGACGTTTGATTACGTTAGGCGTTTTTCTTCTACCTAACCTTAATCTCATGCAAGGCTAAGATCAATCTTAACTAAATACGATAATTGATAAGTGCCTAAAATTGTATATTTTATATATAGTTTTATAGGCACTTTATAATATCATTTATGCTTAATTTCGTATTTTTAACTTAAAACCATACATTTGTTTTATTCCATGGCATTATGCACATTTTTTGGTCATAAAGGTTTATTTGCATATATGTGCATGTCTTTGGAAAAGTCCAATGCAAAATATGTTTTATTAATTTGGTTTAATATTTTTTGTAGGAAATAAAGATGTTGGTCAAAGCCCAATCAAAGCCTGAGCCCATAAGCCAAAGATGATCATTTAGATAATCAATAAGTGAGATCTCATGGAGTAAATTGTGCTATCAAGAATGGAAGGAAATATTAGAGAATTGATAATTATGGAAGGAAATCAAGAAAGGATAATTGCAACTACTACCATATATTCTTACCATTTTCACCACATTAAAATTTTCATTAATTACTTATTCCCTAGATTTCATTATATCAAATCATTCCATAATACCTTATATCCTAGCCACCATATATTCTCCCATATCCTCACCATATTCTTGCCAATCACTCCATTCCTAATTCAAAACCATATCATTCCATTTTATTCTTTATTTGATTTCCAATTTATATTTCTTTCCTTCCTCATGCCTTGATAATATCTCTTCCGTATTCTATTCCCTAAATTCTTTTATCTTATATTTTCTTCCTATATCCCAAAGATTATTTCTATTTTGTGTGAAGATATTATATGCACAAAGATCTTGTTGGTGGAAGCTATAAATAGAGAAGAGAATTGGCATTGAGAAGAGGCATTCTACACCATTCTACAAGCAGTCTACACTCATGCTACACTCATTCTATCTCCATTCTAGTAGAAATTTTGCTTTGTAGTTTTAGTTCATTTAATTAGTGAGGAAGAGTGCTCTTGAGTGTGTAATTTTCCGAAGATCAACATCAAAGCAATAAAGGCGGTTTCAATGTTCACTCTATCCCTTGTCTTTAATTATTCTTTCATGTTAATTAATAGCATGGAGGGCTAAGCTTCCACCCCATGGTGGAAAGTGAAAGCTCTCCATGAAATTCTTTTTATTTTGTTTTGTCCATTTTTGTTAGAATCTCCACTATATGTGTTTTTGATGAAATCCAATGATATCTCTTTTTAATTGATTTTTGCACTAAGGTTAAATGTGCATGGTTTCTATCACCGTGAAAAAGACGGGGTATTTTCCATTGTTAGTTTATTCTTTTTGTTAAAAATCTTTTAGACTCAACTTTATTAGTCATTAAGGGATTTTTGGGATTTTTTGTACTTCTTATTGTGGACATTGAATGCCTAAAAATTCCTCATTTGGAGTCAGAGAATAGAGGATTGAATTTAATATTGGGATGTTTTATTATGTTCTTCAAGTTATATTTTCCACTAATTCTAGAACTAGCGTTTAAGATTTAGTAAAGTTTTAGAGAAATTTAACAAGAGGTATAAAACTGAAATACAAGAATTGTTGGTGAGTTAGTAACTTTGTATCAAGGGTTTTGATAAATTGATCTTTGAAAATTAATTGCTTTAGTTAGTCATTATTTCCTTACAAGTTACTTTTATTTTTAGTTTAGATAAGAAATTAGAAATCCTCAACAATTGTTTTAATATTAATCACCAAGTTAGCTATTGGTTTATGAAATCTTTTCTCCCCCATTTATTCACTTCAAAATGTGGATTGATACCTCACTTACTGCTATTCTAATAAGATTTTATTGATTATTTTGCAGTTTTTTGAGATTTTTGTTGATTGACAAGTTTTAGAAGACGGAATTAAATATTCGACAATCGTCAAAACAATCCTGATATGCTAGTATAAACCTCTAACAGGAGATGCGAGGAGTGGAAGAAAGAAGTACCTGAATGCCTCCTTGCTTCGCTTATGAATAATGTCTTCTATACGCGAGCTCAGTGTATTTAACAAGTTAGAAACACTGAATAACTTGAAGAAAAGGAAATTTGTACTAACCGGTGAAAATCGAGTTTTTCATAAGAAGGCTGGTTCGCCGAAATAGCCTTGGTAGTAGGTGGGTCGCCAGGTCCAACTCGAGCTCTAGGCATTTCAGCGCTAGGCGCGCTCAGAAACAGCCTTGGTAGGCCGTGGGTCGCTCTCAAGTCCAACTCGAGCTCCATGTGTTTCAGCGCTAGGCGTGCTCCGAAATAGCCTTGGTAGGGCGCGGGTCGCACTCAGGCTTTTTCTAGGAAATTTTTTTAGTTTCTGAACTAGACAATCACTGCTAGTTGATAAGAGCCCAAAACTGTAGTTTTAACCCCTTAACAATCGTACTTTTAGACCAATTATGTGAATAATAAGTAAGAGTTAATACTGATTACGTGTTTTTATGCATTTCAGGCTTCAAAGTCCATTATGTGCAGAAATGTGCCACTTTAGCGAGATAAAGGAGCAAAGGTCGGTTGTTAAGGATTTCTGTGAATAAAGGCCAAGATTCAAGGAGACAAAGCCTTTGTAAAGCCCGGTCAAAAGCTGAAAAGTCAACACGGGCAGAAACAGCACACAAAGTCAGCAGAACTTCCGAAAGCCGTATCTTTGTACTCAGACCTCGGAATTGGGCCTACCTTATGTCAAAACGACCGGCTCGGAAAGAGCTTTCCAATGGTTTAAGATTTGACCCAATCAGAGGAGCAGAAGTGGATGAAAACTCTGTTGAAGTCAACTGCAGCTGAAGAGGTTTTTTTGGAATGAAAGAATTGGGTTTTGAATCAGGCCCAAAACATGGCTCCAAGCCCATGCACGATTTTTGGATCTGAAAGTATAAAAACAAAAGCTTGACTCTTTATTAATGGCAGTTAGGTTAGGAAGCTAATATTAATGGAGTTTAGGGTTAGAAAAAGATAGATCTAGATTAGTTTTTAGATCTAGATCTAGTTTTTTTACATTCATTCAATTAGTAGTTTAGAATCATATTTAGTTTTTAGAATAAAGTATTAGTTCTTTATTTCAATTTAGATTTTTGCTTAAATTCTTATTTAGATTTAGTTGTCTTAAATTCATAATTAGTTATTCACAATCTTAGTTCTAAATTAGTTTTAATTTCAGTTTAATTTAATTATGTCTTATTGTTATTATTGTTCTTGTGTTGGGAATGGTCATTAAATTTCACATCAAATCATTACTCTCACCATTGTTCCTTTTGGGTTTGATTAGTTGAATTTGTTTAAATCTTGAGGTTTAAGAGTGGAACGAATCCTGACTCTCTTATATTACTTCATTATTGAGAGTAGGAATATTGATATAAACACATATTTACGTAAATTGATTATTTGTGTTTACGCATAGATAGTTAGAATACGTAAAATCACTTTTATCAAATGGCGCCGCTGCCATCTTAATCTCATTCAAGACAAGAATTCAATTGCTTGAATCCAAGGGGCAATCCCCATTCTCTACCCACCCACCCTTTTAATTTTTCATTCTTATTTCTTGAATTTTCGAACTGGTTCACTGTTTTAGGCATAGGGGCTGCGGATTCACAGAGAAAAACACTGCGGTGAAGGTATTTCTAAATTTTCGAAAATTCTGAAAATTTTCAGACATAATATTTAATGTGTTGTTGATTTACTGGAATATTTTCAGATTTTTCAAAGTTGGTTTACCTTGTGAAAAAATACGATCCTTACAGTGCTGCATTTCAGTTTTCACACCGTATGTTCTTGAAAAACAGACGAGTAAGGTTACTTAGGGAGTTCTAAAAATTCTATAATTTTTACAGAAGTATCTATCCTAAGTCAGGAGTTTGTAGAATTTGACGAGTTTTTGATTTGTTTTGACCTCCTAAATAGTAGAGTGTTTCCAGTGTGTTCCTGCAGTGTTGCAAACACTTAATATCTGGAACACCAGCCGATAAGGAGAGGTTGTAAAACTCCAATTGCTCTAAAATTTTTACAGGAACAAGTAGGATCTGTTAGGAGTCTCCAGTAAAAATTTGGCAACTTTTAGCTTTGTTTTGATGGGTTAACCGTTCAGTTGTTTGTATTGTGTCCGAAAACTGTTTTGGAAACTTTGCAGGGCAGTAGAGGGACTTTCATAGTTCCGATTGATCTGAAATTTTACAGGCTACTTGATAGATGTCTTAGCAAAGTACTGTAAAAATTTCAAATTTTTTGGAGTACGATAAAAGGCCTAAAACTCGAAAACCCTGAAGCGCGACCCGCGCCCAAAACATTGGACATTCGAAAACCTTGAGCACACCCGCGCCCTCGAAGGAAAATTCAGCGTGAACAGCCCAATTTTCACAGGTTAGTTCAAATTTCTATTTCTTCAAGTTATTCAGTGTTTTTAACTTGTTAAATACACTGAGATCCCGTATACAAGACGCTATTCCAACGCGTAGCAAGGAGGCATTCAGGTACTCTTTCTTCCACTCCTCGCCTCTTATGTCAGAGGAGTTTTAATTCTAGTATAATCAGGCTTGTTTTTCGTAGAAATAAATACAACACGCCTATCTAGAATTTCACACACTACACTTGCATCAATGGCTAAAGAACAAGAGACTCCTCTCTTTGATTTTTATAAAGCCCTAAACGATGGCCCTAAGTCGTGCATCGTTCTTGCAGACCTAGTGGGGGATTTTCGAATCCCCCCTAATATATTTAACTTGTTACCGGTTTTTCATGGTTTAGACCACGAGAAGCCTTACCAGCACATGCGTAGGATAGACCAAGTTCTCACTACATTCCATCATCCTAGCGTAAGTCCAGATCAAGTTAAACTTAGGGTGTTTCTTTTCACCCAAAGCCGACAAAGGGCGGCTTGGTTGGTTGCCCAAATGCCAAACTCGTGGACTCATGGGCTCAACTTGTTTAATTGTTCATGGAACAATTTTACCCACCACTAAAGACAGATGAAATGCTTCACAAGATTCATTTCTTCCACTATAATCCTCATGAATCCTTTTCAGAGGCCTGGAATCGTTTCACTGATCTTCTCATTGAATGCCCAAGATCATAATCTTACGAAAAGACACGCTTTTGTTCGTGGCTTTCTTCAAGGGGCTTTCACATTATCATAAGGAGGTTCTAGATATCATGACTGGGGGTAGTTTTCTTAGTAAAGGAGCCTTGGAGGCTTATAAATTCTTAGAAGATCAATCTAAGAAGAACAACAATTGGGGAGGAAATGATTCCTCCCGCTCCTCTCCTTCTTCTCTTGAGGTTAAACATGATCCCGAGCTTAAAAATTCTTATCGATGCCCTTACTAAAAGGTAGATGCCATCTCTGTTCAACAACAACCCACTCTAGTCATGAACATTAACTCTACTCGTTGTAATGTCTGTTGTAGTCTTGAGCATTCCGACTTCTATTGTCCTCTTGTCTATTCACAAACACCACCACAACCATCACACTTCAACCAGTTAACTCGACATCAAGGACAAGGGAACTTAGGTGACCGAAATAGAGGTTTAGTACCCAGAACCCAGAACTATCAACATCAAGACATGAACGCTCAACAAGCTTTAATTCCAATACAACCATCTACAGACAAAGTAGTAGTGACCTTGTTGGAGAAACAAAATCAAATTATGCAACAAAACTCCAACTTGATGAAAGATCAGCATGATCAAAACTCTAATATGATGAAACAAACGATGCAAATGATGCAGTCTTTGTGCCAAAAGGTTATTGACATGTCTTCTAACCAAAATAATAACCAAACCGGCGTGTTTCAAAGTCAAGCAGTGCCTAATCCTAAGTTAACAAACACCGCATTCGAAATAAAAAGTATTCAGTGTAATGGTAATATAAACCAAGGGGACCTACAGGCAGTCACTACCCTTCATTCAGGGAGAGTAGTTGATAACCAAGTGACTATGCCTAAAGATCACCCGCAAACTAAAAATGATACCATACCAAATACTATAATAGAAACTGAAGACCCTACAATTGTAGAAGTACCAGTTAAACCACAACTAAAAGGGAAAACATTACAAGACCCAATAATAGAAAGTGAAGACCCTACACCTGTAGAGGTTCCAATATGGACACCTAGATGGAAAACGGATAGAGATAAATCAAAGACTAATAATACTTTTATCCCTTCTACTAAAAATAGGGATAAAACACCATATCCCCAAAGACTAGTTGTGTTTAAAAAGGACGAGAATTTTGATGAGATTAGGGAAGTGTTTAAAAATTTGACTATAAACCTACCTTTTCTAGAAGCTATAAAAAGTCTACTGGACACGCTTAAGTTTCTAAAAGAGTTGTGCACCAAGAAGAGGAAAGCCAACATACCCCACCTAAACATTCTTAATCCAACAATATCCTCTTTATCCGAACATAACGGAATTGTTAAGTACAAGGACCCCGGGTCGCCCTATCAGACAATGCACCTTAGGGTGATACCTTCATAACAACTGCTTTATTAGACTGGGGCAGTGTTAACTTACTCCCTTTTTATTTATATAAACAACTAGGTCTAACAAAACTCCAACCAACCAAAATGACTTTGTAGTTAGCCGATCGTTCTATTAAGTATCCCAAGGGTGTAGTTGAAAATATTCTCGTTAAAGTTAAGGACTTTTACTATCCAGCCGACTTTGTTATTCTTGACACAGAAGTTGCTCATGATTCCATTCCCATCATCTTAGGGCGTCCTTTCTTGGCAACCGCCAATGCCCAAATCAATTGTTGGGATGGCTCAATGACTCTTTCTTTTGGAAATCTTTCTGTAGAAGTTAACATGTTTAGACAAAAACAGGGACAACTAGGTTTGCCTGTAGAAGAGGAAGTGAAGTCCATTGACACTTTAGTCCCCACACTAGTAGATACCCCTCTTATGGAAGAAGACAAGGATCACAATTTCTACTCCCTAGACGTAGATAACATCAAGGAGGATTTCCTTCGACTCTTTTGCAACCCTTCTTTGTCGCCTCGCGAGTTCTCTCCTATTGACATCCATTCATCTCTTGACGCCATGACGGAAGAAGAATTTTTCGCCCTCTATCCCAGTGATTCTTCTTACCCACCTATTGAGGAATGTCTTGCATATCTCAAGGCCTTTGATGATATAGAACTAAGAACACTAGTTGAACACCATTCACCCACCTCACATCCTCATGTCACTCACCTTCCATCACGAATGTTCCTCGCCCTTTACCTTTTCAAAGAACCATTGAGTTTGTACTTGACCTTGGTGTTTCTCCTATGTTTCATAACTATCTAAAACCAACTGGTGAAGAAGTAACACCCAAGGACAAGCCACCTGACACTTTTTCATTTTTTCCATTTTTTTCCTTCTAAAAATTATCCACATCCCACGATCTTCCACAACCATCAATTTTCTCACGTTCATTTACTTGGCATCCCCTTCGTAGGAGGACAAAGAAGAAACTGTATGCTCGATTAGGTTTTAGATCTATAAGGCTTTTCTCTCATTCCATTAAGCTACGCCATAGGAAATCTTGGTGCTTAATTTCGTTTTGATGGTGCATTCCATGTTAACTATTTATGGAAAGATCCACAATTGTTTAGATTATTGATATATGGGAAACTACATGTAAATACATATATATCACTTTAATTCTAGGGAATCTGACTTTAAAAGACCCATGTTTTAAAACAAATTTTTACAAACCTGTTTTCAAAAATTTGTTTGGGGGTGGGGTGTTTGGTTTTTCCATGCTTGATCACTAAACTTCCTATTCTTATCCCCACCTCGCTCCCTTTAAGAGTAGCTAGATTTCTCCTTGTTTGTTGTTTTGATGTTGTTTTTTTTTATTATTATTATTTTTAGTAGATAGGATGTTACGTTGTTAAATTCCGTAGTTAACTTTGAATTTGGTAGTTAAATATTGTTTGAATTTCAATTTTAATATAATGTTGTTCTTTTCAAATTGTGCATGGATTTTATTGTTAATCCCACCTTCCCGAATTGTTTGGGGGTGATATTATTTATTCTATCATGAATTGTAGAAGATCCTCCATTTTAGAGTTTGTTTTGGAGTGAAGGTTGAGAATATTGTCGTAATTGGTATACCTATGATTAGATGTGGTGGTAGGATGAAATTTAAGAGAGTTTAGAAGTTACTAGTCTAAATCCAGTATAAAAGATATTAGGGTTGTTATAGAATCAAGAATATGAGTTGTTTCCGTTTTGGTTCGAAATTTTATTGTTTCCGAAATTGCCTTTAAAGCTTTTTGGCAACCTACCGATTCGTTTTAACAATTCAAAACCTATAAAAACTTCATTCATTCTACATTCACAACCCACACTACACCTAACTTACATCTCTCACCTTTCACTCCCACGTTTCCCATTGTTCTTCACCATTTTCACAAATCAGCACCTCGAGCGACTCAAGCGCTGATGGAAGCGCACACTCGCTCTAGCCATTTTTCTGAAATTTTACACCGAAGCACCCGCCCTCAACTTGAGCGACTTTGCCAAACACTGTAACTCTAAAACCTCGAGTCGCGACCCCAACTTGAGCGACTTCGCTTCCAAACATTGTAACTCCAAAACCTCGAGCGCCACTTTGCCTTTTGCCTTCGTGAACACGGAAAATTCCAGTTTTCTGCGGGTTGTTCCCGGGTGATTTGCAGCTGTTCCAGAGCATAGTTTTGAGATGACATCTCCTACAATAATACCATAACAGTCTTTCAAAGATTGTTTCAAAGCACTACTTATGGTGCTTGGTTTCGCGACGTGATCACACACGTAGGCTGGGAACCGCTTATGGTTCTTGCTAGCATTTGTTCTTAGACTTGCCATGCCCGCTGAAATACAAGACCCATGATGCTATTGGGTAGATAATATGCATGTCTACACTTATGACTTTTTGCATGAGGTTTATGGGGCAGGCATTTTCCGTATCGAGGACCAAGGGGAATATAACGTCACCCTTGGTAGCCTGTCCATGAACATAGGAACTGTTATGTTTTAGATCATGCTAAACATTTTAGGGGAATGACGTTTTTCTTCTGTGAATGATGCCACTTGCAGCGTCTTTCTTGCTTTAACCACGGGACGTATGTGCCATGACCTTCCCAGAACCTTGATGTCTACTTTAGCACGAGCCTATAGCATGAAGCATAAGTATCTTCTTATGCCTGTTTTAGTTTGCCGTATTATATTATGTTTCTTCCCTATTTTTTGTGCCCGTTTCACGGATTGGGTTGGGGTCGAAATGGTGAGACCCACCAATTGTATTATCCGATCTTTTAGTGCAATGACTTGGCAAGGGTGGAGGATACAACCTCATCAGGTTGCACCTTACACCCCATCCGACCAAGTGGCGCTTAACAAAGTTAGCATCCGTAGATGATAAATGGCGGCAAGCTTGGCAAATTATAATGGCATGGCGGGGATGCGAAGGAACCTCACTTCTTTATATAAGAGGAGGATGACAAGTAAATGCTTTGGAGTGGAGGTAAGTTTTAGTTTCAGGTTAGTGTCCGCTTATGTCCAAAGCAATTTAATTTCGTTAACCCCATAATGGGTGGAACTCTTATAGAGTTGCGTCAGTTTTTTTTATTTCCTATATTAGTATGTTCTAACCTTGTTTTGCAGATGTTCCAAAATTTCACGCATTTCCATGGTATTTTTCTACCCTATTTATTTAAATGCTTTGAGGACAAAGCATGCTTCTTGTTTGGGGGCATAGAAACACGTGTAATTAAGGCATCTGTTAGGATATAGATATGTATAATATGCATTTGTTTTCAAGTTAAAAATTTCAAAAATATAAATAAATAAGTTTATGCTATACACTTAGGAATATTGGTATTGTTTTCTTTCTCTATGCTCTTAACAATCTAGAAGTTTCAATGTAGCTTTTGCATCGTAATAATTGTTAGAAACTTAGGTTAATATGTAGGTAATAATCTTTGCATCTATCTATAAATATATTACATGAGTATCTATGATTGTTAGCGATAAGTTTTATGAAATCTAGGCTAGAGTACTTATTCTACAAATCCTGTGAGAATATAGCCTAAAACCTTATATGAGCGAAACATTTGAGAAATGACACAAGGGAGAAGTAAAATCCGGATAGAGAAATCACACGTCCACTTTGCTTGATCACTATGCCATATCTTAAGCGAGAATTTAGGCCCTCTTTGGATCGATATAGCCGAAATTCAAACCTATGAATTATTTTCCTCTAGTAAGCCCTCTAAGCCTTTCTTTAGCCTTCCATAAACCACAATTCCTTTACCCCTGTTACAAAACAAAACAAAATAAAAAATTCAACTTACCCAATCTAGAATAAGTCCGAGAATAGAATGAATGAAGAAAGAAGAAGAGAAAACCCGTGTAAAACAAAAATTAGTTAGTTTCTTGAGAAAAATAAAAGAAGTTTCCATCCAAGGAAAAGAAAAAAAAAATATATAGAAATAAATAAAAACTCCAAAAATAGAATAAAAGGGAGTCAAAAGCCAAAGAAAATAAAAAGAAAAATATGGCTAAGGATGGAAACAAAGTATAGAAAAAAAGAAAATAACAAGGTTTTCTCTAAGTTACATAATATGAAGACTCTATTATCTCGGACTTGTCCTTTTGAATATCCATTTCCTTTCTTCTTAAACCATCTCATAATCCCCAACACACCTAATAAAGACCTCTCTAGCTCAATTAGGAATAGGTTAATGTGATAGTAAGTGGCGGATGTGTTTGATTGACTCCGGCTTCCTTGTTTGTCATTGAGATTGTAAGGTAAAGTGTGCCCACTTGCATTACTTTGGAGTAGCTAAAACTCGAGCGGAAAAATCGAGTGGTTTTGTCTTGACATTTATGTGAGGATTTACTTAAGGGCTTATTCGAAGTTTTCAGAAACGAACCGCTAGGCATTTCATAGTATTACTCATAGTATATATATTTGTATCATAGATGATTGATTATTATGCATATATTAGTTTAGGTTTTGACTTGGTTATTCTTATTCAATTGCTAGTGAGATGTATAGATAGTTGAGACATGAATGAGGAAACAATAGTTTTATTTCTTAGTCGTTGTAGTATAGATGAAGTTTGTGAGTACCTTCATGGAAAACTCTCACGAGGGTTATAACTCGCCCACTAGGGAATTCCTAGTGGTTTAAAGGCCTTATCAGATATGGTAAATGTAATCGCACTCAGCGAAACGAGAGTAGTTATAACTCCATTTTTGGTCACTTATTTTAATTTCTCATATTTGCTTGAGGACAAGCAAAATGCTGTTTGGGGGTGGTTTGATAAGAGCCCAAAACTGTAGTTTTAACCCCTTAACAATCGTACTTTTAGACCAATTATGTGAATAATAAGTAAGAGTTAATACTGATTACGTGTTTTTATGCATTTCAGGCTTCAAAGTCCATTATGTGCAGAAATGTGCCATTTTAGCGAGATAAAGGAGCAAAGGTTGGTTGCTAAGGAGTTCTGTGAATAAAGGCCAAGATTCAAGGAGACAAAGCCTTTGTAAAGCCCGGTCAAAAGCTGAAAAGTCAACACGGGCAGAAACAATACACAAAGTCAGCAGAACTTCCGAAGGCCGTATCTTTGGACTCAGACCTCGGAATTGGGCCTACCTTATGTCAAAACGACCGGCTCGGAAAGAGCTTTCCAATGGTCTAAGCCTTGACCCAATCAGAGGAGCAGAAGTGGACAAAAAGTCTGTTGAAGTCAACTGTAGCTGAAGAGGCCTTTTTGGACCGAAAGAATTGGGTTTTGGGCCTAATTCTCTGGCCCAAAACATGGCTCCAAGCCCATGCACGATTTTTGGATCTGAAAGTATAAAAACAAAAGCTTGACTCTTTGTTAATAGCAGTTAGGTTAGGAAGCTAATGTTAATGGAGTTTAGGGTTAGAAAAAGATAGATTTAGATTAGTTTTTAGATCTAGATCTAGTTTTTTTTACATTCATTCAATTAGTAGTTTAGAATCATATTTAGTTTTTAGAATAAAGTATTAGTTCTTCATTTCAATTTAGATTTTTGCTTAAATTCTTATTTAGATTTAGTTGTCTTAAATTCATAATTAGTTATTCACAATCTTAGTTCTAAATTAGTTTTAATTTCAGTTTAATTTAATTATGTCTTATTGTTATTATTGTTCTTGTGTTGGGAATGGTAGTATAGAAATTTCACATCAAATCATTACTCTCACCATTGTTCTTTTTGGGTTTGATTAGTTGAATTTGTTTAAGTCTTGAGGTTTAAGAGTGGAACGAATCCTGACTCTCTTATATTACTTCATTATTGAGAGTAAGAATATTGATATAAACACGTATTTACGTAAATTGATTATTTGTGTTTACACATAGATAGTTAGAATACGTAAAATCACTTTTATCACTAGTCACAAACAAGGGTGGGTGGGTTTAATGGGACTTTGAGAAGACTAACAATACTAATGAAAAAAATTATAAACGGAACTAAGATGGCAGCGGCGCCATTTGATAAAAGGTAAAAACGATAGTTTTACCTACGCATAAGCTACGAAACTCAAACGCAAGTAAAACTAAAGCTATTTTCACGCTTAAGTTATCAAAGTTTTCTACACTCTCGATGCTATTGCAATGAGTGGAGTAGATAATTCGTTCCACTCCTAGTTCTTCAGAACTCACGTTAACTGAGATTATCAGTTCTATCAAAGTCAATGAGAGTAATAATATAAATTATACTACGATGGTAATTCAACTAATCAAGATACGATAATTCAACTACGGAAATACTAATTTGACAATATGATAATGAATTAGGGGAATTTGATTCCACCTTGATTCGACTTAATAAACTAACGAAGAAATATCGTAATCCGAATTGAAATGCTTTCGTATAACAATTGGGTGTTCTAATCCCTAATTGTTCATAGTAATCTCTACCAACTAACAACTAGCATATGAAATAATCAAACTCATTCTCATGGTGAACTAATTACTTTCTAGAATAGAATAGAGTATTACAAACAATTCTATGCTAACAACAATCAAGTTTCATTAAGGCTTCCTTAAACCCCTCTAATGGAGATTTTAGCCTTGAATCATTATACTATCATTTCTATATAAATAATAACAAGACATGATAAAAAGATTATAAATTTAATATATTGATCTAATCAAGGATTCAAAACTGAATTCAAAACTAAGTAATGATTAATAACTAAATAATTGAATTAAGATCTAAGTGATTTAATGAACTAAAACTAGATTTATGAATAACTAAGTAACTTTATTGATCTAATGAATAATAATCTAATGATTCAAAAAACTGAATTAGGAACAAGTAATCACTAATTAAAATGAAGTCTAAACTAAAATTATCCCAATCTCTAAGTAAAAATTCACTATGAAAACTATTTCTAAACTAGATCTACCATTGCTTAAGAGCTAAGCTTCTTTGTCTCCTCATATGGAGGAGACAAGATCCAAAAATAGTGCATGGGCTGAGGAGCCTGTTTTGGGCCGAAAAAAATCGAGCTCAAAACCCAATTTGTTGAATCCAATACTTTCCATTCTAGTCGTGTTACTGTAACATGATTTTTCACTAACGTATACTACTCTGATCGAGTAAAGGTCTAGACCATTGGAAAGAACTTTCTGAGCTGGTCATTTTGATATACAATGGGCCCAAATCCGAGGTCTGAGCCTAAAGATATGGCCTTTTGAAGTTCTGTTAACTTTTCTTCAGCTTTCTAATCCGGTTTGACTTTCACTTAACGGCTTTGACTTGGGGCTTTTTAAGGGATTTTTCTCCATGAAACTTAGCTTTCTTCATAGAACTTTCATAGCAATCACTTTAGCTCCTTTTAGCGCCTAATTAGTAACAAATTTACATTTATTCAACTCCGAAGCCTGAAATACTCAAAAGCACGTAATTAGTGATAAACCTATATTATTAATCGCATAATTGGTCTAACAACAATATTGTTAATGGATTAAAACTACAGTTTTGGACTCTTATCATATCATGTAGTTTTAAAAACTTTCATAAAACTAATATGATTAGAATTTAGCATAAAATAAATCAATTTTTATGCTTTGTTGCCTCTATGTTGACATTGGAAAAGTTCATGCATGCCAGGAGATTGATGTTTTAAATGGAATAGCATAGGACAGTGAGAAGAACTGCCTTTGTTTTGCTTGTCAGGTGCGTGTCAGGTGCGCCTGGAAACCATATTTGAAAAAAATCCAGCCACCCTACTTGGCTTTTGGCTTACCGGGTTGCTGCATTCTTGTTACTTTTGGTGTTGCTAATTGCTAATGTTGTTGTTGATGGTGGTGTCATTTCTTACTTCTACACTCAGTAAGAAAACTCTCTCTTCACATTTGTTTTGATAAAATTCATGTTAATTGGAGAGCAACAGACCTTTTCAGTTCCAATTATATAATCTTTTTTGAACATCACATGTAGTTTTATTATTATGTGAAGTGTAGCAAATATGTTCTATATAGTATATAGTATGGAGCTTTGTACATTGTCATCTTTCAGGATAATTATAAACAAACTTTCTAAGTGTTTTGTAATTTTCGGTTCAATCTTGACATACACACACATATAGTAATTTCCGGTTATAAACACGCACACATACAGTAAATGTTTAGAATGTAATTGTTTATCTGTGCTCATAGTATTTTCTTGGAATATATTGTCTTCAATTACTTCATGCGGTTTAATTTTAATGTTGTTTATGTATCTCATGTATATTATTTATATCATTTTATCATCCTAGCTAGCTCCTAGCTTGGGTCTTTGCTCTTTGTGTATGGATGCTACAAATATTGCAATAAAGTTAGTGGTGCCTGAATGGGTTCAGATGCAGAGCAAGGCATGTTGCATGTATGGTTCTCTAACACATGACGAAAATACAAATGCATGTAACTCATAAAAGACCATGTTCGTCAAACAGCTGGTACTTAATTGGGGTTACATTATCTTCAAAGTTATTTTCTAGGTAAGTTCTTGAACATCGGGATTGAGAGTTGTTTTCAAATAACAATTCCATAAGTAGAAAACCCAAATGAATTGCTTTGTACTATGAATTTTTGATCTCTTGCCACACTAGCTCTATCGTCTTGCTTGCCTTTGCATCTTCTATATATATTACCAGGAAACAATGGGAAAAATACTTCTGCTGATGTAATATAAGATATATTCAATATATTGTAAGCAATAAATCAAGAGCTTGCACTTTGTGCATTTGCAGGTTTAGAGATTATTTTTGTTGGTTTGAAGTTTAACCATTTAATCATTAATCAAGAATCACTTAAACCCTCGATACATGAAAATTGGTGCCGATTGTTTAAATTAACCCGTCTTTCTTCGTGTTTTTTGTGTTTTGAGTTGTGGGCAGGGCACACCTTGCAAAGAAGAGAGGGGATAGGATGGCTATAGATAATCATTGAAAGATTGAAGATCGAGAATGCAAAATTGGAAGAGATTGACATGCTTCAAGAAGTTACTAAGCAAATTGAGGGGCACACCATGTGTGCATTAGGCGATGTTGCTGCTTGGTTGATGTAGTGTCTTATTAGACATTTTAGACCTGAGCTTGAGAGGAGGATCAAGGAACATGCAAATAGAGAATTATTAGATGCTACTGCTGCTTGAGTCTTGCACCAAGGGATATACCTATCTGGTGGCTATTGTGGAATAAAGTTTTTGAGTAGCTCCATGTTCGGGGAAATAGTTGTTTTCATGTTGCCCTTCCGTGTACTGAATATTTTTTTTAGAACTTGAACGATAGAAAAAAAAAAAACCATTGTTATTAAGTACTAACTGAACTGTGCATGAACTGGGTGGCTCGGCGTTCGATTATTGTCGTTTTTTTAGACCGTTTATGTTCCAATTGCATACGTTACTTGACAATTATAACTTCATGATTTCACATCTATTTTGTTTAGATGTGCGTAACACGTGCATGATGCTAGTTTAGTTAAAATTTGTAAGATAATAAAATTCAAAAATTTCGTTATTAGGTTTAGGTTTGATGTGCCGATGTATTACATGAATCAATAAGAAATGTATATGAGACCCAAAATATGATGTGGTTATGGGGGACATATTGTCATCAATATATTCGCGACACGTGTCATTGCCATTGATAATATCTTGAGACTAACTTATTGGATCATTACAATTGGTCATCTCAAGAGTCATGAGTTACCAAATGATTACAAAATGAACATGAATACATGCATAGAGCAATAATAGCAATCAAAGCAATATTAAATATCATCAATGAATAGAGCACCAAAAGTTGATCTCATTCAATTCATGGAGCACCAAAGGGGGGAGGGAATTCTATATATTTCCTCTCCACTCTCTAAACAGGGAGGAGAATCCGATGCTTCTTCTCCACTCTCCATTTTCTCCGTTCACCATCGATCATTCAATCATAGAATCCAAACAATGAACTACGTTCGACTTGATCCCGTGTCATCGAAGAAACCGATAACGTAGGCAGTTTGATCCTTCAAACTTCGGTCCGCAAAGATCATTCTCCCCAAAATTCCTACACACGTAAGGTTTGTCCAAAAAGAACATTTATATTGGCGCCGTCTGTGGGGACAATTTCTTTGAAATTCAACTACTAAATTTTTTGTTTCTTCAACTTACATTTTGTATACGTTCTATTTCTAAGCCCATGAAGCGTGGTGATAGTCGCTCTAAAGAAATCAATGAGGATCAGTCATCAAACAAAAGCTCGCTCGCTCGCTCATGGAGTTAGTCAACTACTACATGGAAGATAAGTTTTCCATTATCTAAGATATATGGTATACTATGTATTTTCTTAACTAGCCCATCCAAATGGTCACATGGGTTATCTCTGCTAAAAAATCACTACTATGGTCACCGTGTGTTTAACAAATAAGTCCATAGTGCAAGCGACCTACCTAGACTCTATGCTCAAATAATGATTTAAGCGGCATTGTCGGACTTTGAATCAAGAAAATTTTGAAACTACTTACTCCCTTCTCTTAATGCCTCAGTTTTAGTTATGACTTATATCAGTACATAACAATCTAGAAAAGCCAATATCATATATTCATTTATTTGCATCTTCAGTAATTACATACTTGCATCCAGTACCATTTGGCATTTGATATAGACAGTTGAAGATGTCATGTTAGAGATGACCATACCTTTAACCGTGAGCTTGATTAGCATGTCGACCTCATAAACAATATGCCTGGACTTGTAATGAACACCTCAGCATAGTTAAGGTCCTAGTTATGTTTAAGGATCAATCTATCGACTTAATCAGGCTCAATCTATCAAATCTTGAGTTGTTGTGGCTGGACCTAACAAGAAATTGCAGGAAGTCGATCAAGACGTCCTCTAGCAATCAAGAAAGGAATTAAACAATTTGGCTCATTCTTACATGATGCGACCTCACAAAATTCGAGACTACTACTGCTTTTTTCCTGGTAGAGCTAAGTTGTTACAGGAGATACAAATTCGATCTTCGCACTTTACAACCTCATCAACCCGTAGGGTTGGTGTTTTCCGCTTTTTCATGGTGGAATACAAACGAGCGGATTGCTTCCTCGTTGAGCCCTTGGCACTGACTTGCACATCGGGTGGGCTTTCTCTATCTGTCAATGGCCCTTGGCTCTCCTCTGGATCCTCATGGTGCAAATCAACGTTCCTGATATGAAAGTGGAGTGAAAGTCGGGCACGTATTAAAGTGAAGTGCTCCTCCCCTAACCTGCAACACTTATTCTTCTAGCGCTCACGATACATATCGTTGAAAACTGCTACTAATGAATTTTCTATTATAGTTGGATCTTCTGCAGGTCGGCTATACTTTGAACATACATGGGGCTGCATTAGTTGTACATGTCTTTTACGCTAGGAATTGCAGGCGATGTAAATCCATGGATGCTTAATTCAAATCCGTTTTGATTTGAGATCAAACTCCAAGAACTGGTGCAACATATATACATAACAACTCAAGCTTTCAGTTGACTTAATTAACACCATACTCAAATAAGTAATTGCATACTTGCATCTAGTACCATTTGGCATTTGATATAGACAATTGAAGATGTCATGTTAGAGATGACCATACCTTTAACCGTGAGCTGGATTAGCATGTCGACCTCATAAACAATATGTCCAGAGTGGTAATGAACACCTCAGCATAGTTAAGGTCCTAGTTATGTTTAAGGATCGATCTATCGACTTAATCAGGCTCGATCTATCAGATCTCGAGTTGTTGTGGCTCGACCTGACAAGAAATTGCAGGAAGTCGATCAAGATGTCCTCTAGCAATCATGAAAGGAATTAAACAATTTGGCTCATTCTTACATGATGCGACCTCGTAAAATTCGAGACTACTACTGCTTTTTTCTTGATAGAGCTAAGTTGTTACAGGAGATACAAATTTGATCTTCGCACTTTACAACCTCATCAACCTGTAGCGTTGGTGTTTTCCGCCTTTTCACGGTGGAATACAAATGAGCGGATTGCTTCCGCGTTGATCCCTTGGCACTGACTTGCACATCGGGTGGGCTTTATCTATTTGTCAATGGGCCTGGGCTCTCCTATGGATCCTCACTTAAGACCAATTATATATTTCAAATGCAAATCAACATTCCTGATATGAAAGTGGAGTGAAAGCCGGGCACGTATTAAAGTGAAAGTGCTCCTCCCCTGGCCTGCAACACTTCTTCTTCCAGTGCTAATGTTACATTTTGTCGAAAACTGCTACTAATGAATTTTCTATTATAGTTGGATCCTTTGCAGGTCGGCTATACTTTGAACATACATGGGGCTGCATTAGTTGTACAAGTCTTCTACACTAGGAACTGCAGGCGATCTAAATCCATGGATGCTCAATTCAACTCCGTTTTGATTTGAGATCAAACTCTAAACTAGGGGTCACTTGTACTTCGAACTGGTGCAACAGATATACATAACAGCTCAAGCTTTCAGTCGACTTAATTAACACCTTACTCAGATATTGAGAACCGGTGAATTAATGAGGTTACATAGACTCTATACAGATGACTATCACAAAATGCAGGAGTTGTTTTGGAGCAAGCTTTGGCGGCATATTCAGTTCATTGATTCCACTCCAAATTTGGCATTTGGCATTTTGAGTTCCACCTTGCAGGACATCCTCGCCCAATATGCAAGGGTTCGACTAAACTATCAACCTTGCATTATACTACTAATTTCAATATCTACAACTCGATCTTCCTCAGGTCGATTACACGTACTCCGAGCTGGGGCTAGCATCAACGATCAGCGCAAATCTAGTGCAGGTCAATCAATCTCCAAACTGGGGGCTAGTGATAAGAGCCCAAAACTGTAGTTTTAACCCCTTAACCATCATACTTTTAGACCAATGATGTGAGTAATAATTAAGAGTTAGTAATCGACACGTGTTTTATGCATTTCGGGCTTCAAAGTCCATTATGTGCAAATGTGCCACTTTTAGCGAGATAAAGGAGCAAAGGTCGGTTGCTAAGGAGTTCTGTGATTAAAGGCTAAGATTCAAGAAGACAAAGCCTTTCTGAAGCCTGGTCAAAAGCTGAAAAGTCGACGCGGGCAGAAATAGCACACAAAGTCAGCAGAATTTCCAAAGGCCGTATCTTTGGACTCAGACCTCAGAATTGGGCCTACCTTATGTCAAAACGACCGGCTCAGAAAGAGATTTCTAATGGTCTAAGCCTTGACCCAATCAGAGGAGCAGAAGTGGACGAAAAGTCTATTGAAGCCAACTGCAGCTGAAGAGGCCTTTTTGGACTGAAAGAATTGGGTTTTGGGCCTGATTCTCTGGCCCGAAACATGGCTCCAAGCCCATGCACGATTTTTGGATCTGAAAGTATAAAAACCAAAGCTTCACTCTTTGTTAATGGTAGATAGTTAGAGGTAGCTAGTTAGACCTAAAACTATAGATAATTATAGATCTAGTTTTCATGTAATAAAATTAAGTTTAGTTTAAATTCAATTCTTGTTTTAGATTAAACTCTTAGAATCATTATTCTTAATTAGTTTGATTAATAAAATAGCTAGTTTGTCAATTTCGATTCTTGTCATTTACAATTGTTTAGATCTAATTTCCTTTATTACGTTGATAGCTAGACTTAGATTAGTTAGATTATTAATTTAGTATTTGAATCATTGTTTTATTATTCATTAGATTAATAAAATAGTGTTCTTGGTAATCTAGTTCATTTTCCATTTACTTATTTAGTTCAATTCTTAGATTCAATTACTTGTCATTATTAGTTTAAAAATTATTGCATTAGTAGTTTTGAATTGGGTTTGAACAAGCAAAGTTTCAATCTTTATATCATGTCTTGTTTGAATTCCATTGGGAATGATAGCGTGATGATTCTCGGCTAAACCTCTATTGAGGGGGTTGAGAAGCCTTGATGAAAGCTTGATTCCGATTATCGTAGAGTCGTCGTAATTTCCTTTCCACTCTAGAAACGATTAGTTCACCATGAGAATGGGTTTAATCGTTCACATACTAGTTATGAATTGGTAGAAATGCCATGTGTAATTAGGGATTAGGAGTAACCATATTGTTCTGCGAAGTAGTTCAATCGAGGATTACTGACGATTCGTCGTTAGTAGGATTAAGTCGAGTTAAGGTGGAATCAATCCCCCTCTAACTCCTTATCATAGAATCAACGTAGCATTCCCATAGTTGTTCTAATAGTCGACTGGTTGCATCTTGTGGGTAGTTGCATCGTAGTTAGTTGCCTTTTCGTAAATCTCTCATTAGACTTTAGAGTTAAGAGTACTTATACGTAGAAAACACAGCATGCGGAAGGACTAGGAGTGGAACGAATCATCTACTCCACTATATCTCATAGGATTGAGAGTAGAAACTTTGATAAAATATAGGAACTTAAAATAGTTTAGTTTACTTATGTTTTGAGTTTCATCGTTCATTTCGTAGGTAAACTATCTTTTTATGTTTACTTATCGCGTCTTGTTAGTATAAATTGAATCCGTAGTATAATCGTAGAATAGAAATTTCACATAACACATTACTCTCACCATTGTTCTTTGTGTTTGTTCAATTGAATTTGTTTAAGTCTTGAGAGTTAAGAGTGGAACGAATCCTTACTCATTATATTGCATGATTATGTTTTGAGAGTAAGAAGAATTGATTTAAACGTAAGAATGGTAGGATTACGTATTAGTGTTGTTAACTTTAATATTTGGGATTCTATTATTTTTACGGTTATCAGCTAGCCACAACCATCTCCGAATTGGGGCTATCTATCGCCATCTGCGCAGATACAACCCAGACTTTGGAGCTCAACTCTCAATTTATTGAGGAAATTACCATTTAATTTGTTCTAATTCCTTTTTTGGTATTAGTCCGATCTAGTGCAGGTCAATTAAGCTCCAAACTGGAGGCTAGCCACAACTATCTCCGAACTAAGGTTAGCTATAGTCACGCCAATTCAAGGCTAGCTATATATCAACTAGGATCTCCAAATCAGGACGCTAACTATAGCCACCAGCTCACTAGCGCTGGTAGACTCACTTGGGTCCTGATGCCCACCAGAGTATAATGCTCACTCGAGCTCAAACGCTACATAGCGTCTCCACTTCTCACTAGTTGAAACCTACAACTTCTAGGATCAACTCGGTGCGAGCGCTTCCATAAATAAAAGGTCCATTGACCTACGCTCACTCAAGCAGAACGCTTCTATAGGCGCTAAAAGGTCCCTTGACCTACACTCACTCGAGCAGAACGCTTCCATAAGCGCTAAAAGGTCCCTTGACCCATCGGGCGTAACACTTACATAAGCGATAAAAGGTCCTTCACCTACGCTCACTCGAAAGCGTAACGCTTCCATAAACGCTAAAAGGTCCCTTGACCTATTGGAGCGCGAACGCTTTTACATAAGAGCCTAAAGGTCCTTGACCTACGCCACTCGAAAGCGTAACGCTTCCATAAATGCTAAAAGGTCCCTTGACCTCACTCGCTCAAGCGTAACGCTTCCATAAAGCTAAAAGGTCCCTTGACCTACTGGAGCAGAACACTTACATAAACGCTAAAAGGTCCTTTAACTTACTCGAGTAGAATGCTTCCATAAGCGCTAAAAGGTCCCTTGACCTACTGGAGCAGAACGCTTACATAAGCGCTAAAAGGTCCTTTAACTTACTCGAGTAGAACGCTTCCATATGCGCTAAAAGGTCCCTTGACCTACGCTCACTGGAGCAGAACGCTTACATAAGCGCTAAAGGGTCCTAGACCTACGCTCACACGAGCTCCAACATGCTCACTGTTCCATTTGGACACGTGTTAAATTATTTCTCTCGAAAGATCGTTCTTAAGAAAGCACAACCTAACGAGAGGGGGCTGTGTGGGGGACATATATTGTCATCAATATATTCACGACACGTGTCATTGCCATTGATCATATCTTGAGACTAACTTATTGGATCATTACAATTGGTCATCTCAAGTCATGAGTTACAAAATGGTTACAAAATGAACATGAATACATGCATAGAGCAATAATAGCTATCAAAGCAATATTAAATATCATCAATGAATAGAGCACCAAAAGTGGATCATTCGATCATAGAATCCAAACAATGAACTACGTTCGACTTGATTTTTTAGGTCGTCAATGAACGGATATGTAGGTAGTTCGAATCCTTACTCATTATATTGCATGATTATGTTTTGAGAGTAAGAAGAATTGATTTAAACGTAAGAATGGTAGGATACGTATTATTAGTGTTGTTAACATTAATATTTGGGATTCTATTATTTTTACGGTTATCAAAAGCGGCGCTGCCATCTTAGTTTCACTTTTCGCGATTGTTTTTGTAATATAAGTACTTTTCTTAAAGTCCCATTAAACCCACCCACCCTTGTTTGATTCATATTTGTGGTTGTCCGTTTCAGCATTGAAAAGTTCGAGAAAAATACACCGAATGACCCGCCCCTAAAGCGAAGCACTAAGCCCATAAGCTCGAACCTTGAGCGACCGCCCCATCTCGAAGCGACCAGCCTAAAAAACACTGTAACTTTGAGTTACACGCGAATTGCGACAGCGCCACCGAAATGACTTTGCGGATTTCCACAGATTTGATTCGAACTTTGATTTTTCAAGTTTTTCGTTGTTCTAACTAGTTATATACACCGAACACGCGTAAACAAGGCGCTTATTCATAAGCGGAAGCAAAGGACGAATCAGGTATTCATTTCTTCCGCGACCTCGCGATCTCCTGTTAGAGGTTTATACTAGTATATCAGAATTGTTTGGAGTGTTGATGTGTTTAGCTAAATTTGGTCTTAGCCTTGTATGAGATTAAGGTCTGGTCGAACAAAAACACAACAACGTCAAGAAACGATTCTATCTAGTATACCATCTACTACACCTCTAGCTACTATTTCACACACACCACCTGACACAATGCCCGACGAAGGAGAGACTCCTCTCTCGGACTTTTATAAAGCCTCGAGCGATAGCCCCAAATCTTGCATCGTTCTAGCAGGGGGGGGATTTCCGAATCCCCCCAAATATTTTTAATTTGTTACCCGTTTTTCACGGTTTAGACCATGAAAAACGTTATCAGCACATGCGTAGGATTGAACAAGTCCTATCAACATTCCACCATCCTACGGTTGGTGCGGAACAAATTAAACTCAGGGTATTCCCTTTTACCTTAGCCGATAAGGTGGCGTCTTGGTTAACTGCCCAAGCGCCTAACTCTGTGGACTCGTGGGCTAAACTTGTTCAGCTGTTTATGGAACATTTTTACCCACCCCTAAAGATGGATGAGATGCTTTCCAAGATTCATTTTTTCCGACAAAATCCTCATGAATCATTTTCTGAGGCTTGGAATCGTTTCACCGATCTGCTTATAGAGTGTCCACACCATAACCTAGCAAAAGACACGTTAGTTCGTGCCTTTTTCAAAGGACTTCAACATCACCATAAAGAGGTCCTTGACATAATGAATGGGGGTAGTTTCCTAAGTAAAGGAGCCTTGGAGGCTTATAAATTTTTAGAGGATCAAACTAAGCAAAATAACAACTGGGGGGGTAGTGATGATATCCATCTCCTCTTAGTTAGTTCATCAAATACAGATTAAAGGCCGCCGGTATGTTTGAAATTAAACACGATCCCGAAGCTTAAAACTCTAATTGAATCACTCACTAAAAAGGTAGAGGCCATTTTCGTTCAACAAAAGCCTATCCCCATCATGAATGTAAATTCAAATCCATGTAGTTTTCATTTGGAGCCTTCGAGCATCCCGACTTCCATCTCCCCTATAGCCTATGAACGGGCTTGTTCCATTAATAGTGAACCTAACGCCCTTGGAGACAAAATCCCAACTTCGGTTGGAGAAATAACCAACACGCCGGACCTCCGTGGTACAATAATCAATATGTTAGGCCAACGCACAGTTTTAACCAAGCTCCACCACGACAAGGACAGGGTCAGGATAATTTTAATAATTATAACAATCAAGTGCAACCTCGACAAGGTCAAGCACAAGGTCAAGGTAGTTATAATAATTATAATACTAATAGAGGTATCGTTCAAGTAAATAATAATTATCAAAATCCACCCATAAATAATTCACGTGAAATAGTTCTAGTCACACCACCCGTGACTACTACACCCACATAACCGGATCGTCTTGACACCTTCATACAAGTGAGCCAAAAACTTTTCCAAACCATGGCTCAATCTAACCAACAGCTTCTACAATCCGTTAATAATTTAACCCAATAGTTGGCTCAAGATAAAGCCCAACCCAAAGGTGTGTTTCCAGGTCACGCAATACCTAATCCTAAAACAACAAACACAGCCTTTGAGGTAACCGATAATACTAGTAATGAATATGAAAATATAGGTGAGCTAAATGCCATCACCACTCTCCGTTCTGGCAGAATGGTTGATAACAAAATAACTATGCCTATAGTTACCCCACCAGTAGCCCCTACACCTGCTATTTTACTAGATACGAAATAGAACTGAAGAGCCTACCCGTAGAGGTACCGGTTACAACACAACCTAAGAAACAGAAAAGCCACGGTTAAACATCCGGTGATACCATTGCTAAATATAGACGAAACCACCGTTTCCACAAAAAATTAGCCATGTTAACTAGGGATACAAATTATGAGGAGATTAGGACGTTTTCAAGAATCTAACTATAAACCTTCCCTTCCTCGAAGCTATTAAAAGCTACCACACCATGCTAAGTTTCTTAAGGAGTTGTGTACTACTAGCGTAAGACCAATATACCAAAAGGCGCCTTTTTAACGTAACAATTCCCAACTTTATTTGAACATAATGGAATTGTTAAGTACAAGGACCCGGGTCGCCCTACTATACAATGCACATTAGGAGATTCCTATCTGACGACGCGTTATTATTACACGGGGGCTAGTGTTAACTTATTCCCGTTTTATTTGTATAAACAAATAGGTCTAGACGAGATGCAACCCACTAAAATGACGTTGCAATTAGCTGATCGGTCTATTAAGTATCATAAGGGTGTGGTCGAAAATGTGCTGGTAAAAGTTCAGGATTTCTACTATCCGGCTGATTTTGTAATCCTCGATACAGAAGTCGCTAACGGCTCTGTCTCGATCATCTTAGGGCGTCCTTTCCTAGCAACTGCCAATGCGCTCATTAATTGCCGTGATGGTTCAATGTCCATGTTTTTTGGCCATCTTGCTGTTGAAGTAAATGTTTTTAAAACAAAGACACATTTACCCGATTCGTCTATGGATGGAGAGGTTAGCATGATCGAGAGCTTTGCTCGAGATTATTTCAACAACACGTTCCCTGATAATCATATGCCCAAATTTCTTTCCTTTGGAAGTTCAGACTCCAACATTTTTATCCCTACACTAGTCGATACACATATTACGGATGAGGATGACATAGATGACTTTCTCAAAGATATAGAGGACTATGATAGTAACGTGGATATGACCAATCTAGATGAGGAATTCGATGAGTTTCTTAGAGCGGTGATGATTCACCCTATCAAGAACTACTTTGCACAACATCCACCTCGACTCCCCTCCTTCCCCCTTTCAAAGGAATCTTGAGTTTGCACTTTCGATCCTTTTGTTTCTCCCTGTGCTTCATAATTTTTAAATCCACCTAGTAAACAAATACTTCGTAAGGACAAACCATTTGACACCTTCATTTTCAGACTTGAGACAGTCCCTACCTACACCATGAATGAGTTTTGTGCTAAACCCACATCCTCATTGTTTACATGCTTTCCTTCTACAACTTATCCATATCCACCATATTCTCCACAACCATTCACTTTTCCACACTTATTCACTAGAACACCCTCTCGTTCAAAAATGAAAAGGAAGGTGCATGCTAGGTTACGTTATATGTTTATCTGACTTCGCTGTCAGTTCACTAGGTTGCGTCATAGGAAATCTTGGTGCTTGATTGTGCTTGGATATGTTTTCTGTGATATTTATTTATGGAATGATCCACAACTATTTCGGTTGTTGATATATGATAAACTGCATGTTTAGACATATGTTTAGATAAAGTCTCGAGTATCTGACTATAAACGACTCAACTTTCGTATTTGGTGCATTTTCTTTCATTTCCATATATTGGTGAGTGCACCATTAAGGTAACCGGGCCCTCCCTATGGAGTGTGTGGCTGTAAGTACCGGATCCTAAGTCCACGTTTAACATAATTCACGTTTTCCACTCTTGCATGTTTTCTCGGATTTTTGAGTCATGTTTCTTTATGGGGTGAATTATGTCTTTCTTGTTTATTGTTTTTCATTATAAAAGTAAAAATATATATATTAAAGAATAAACATAGTAATCTAGGAAGTCTCGGGAATCTGACTTTAAAAGACCCACTGCTAAAAAAAAAAAAAAAAACAAATTTTTTAAACTTTGTTGTAAAAAATTTGTTTGGGGGTGGGGTGTTCGTGTTTCCGTCCTAGAATGTTTTATATCCCATTAGAGTTGCTTAGGCCGTTTAATTGTATTTCGATTCGGGTTGACATAATCTATGAATTTAGAGTTCATTCGTTCGCATAACTTACATCATGCACGCACTTCGAGGCATTTTCCACTATCTTATATGTCATCCATGGTTGGAATAGAGTGTTTTATGGATCATTGGATTGGAAATTCTCTCATGATCATTTCCATATCTCATTCGCAAAAATCGGACTGGTAACGAAGCGGCAATTTTAGTTTGAAGTTTCGCGAAAAATCGAAAAATTCAAAAATTTCGAATTGGGCTTGGGCCCAACCCGCGCGCACCGGCAGCGCACCCGCGCCCTTACCTTTGCCCCAACAGTTGCGTTCATCCTTCCAAATCGCCATTAACGACCACCAAAGCTCCAAACCTAAAAAAAAAAAAAAAAAAAAAAATAAAAAGAAACCTAATTAAACCCACGCCCACATTCTATTCAACTTCAAATCTTCTATAACTCCTTCCACCACCACCTCCACCAAGTAGAAAAAGCCAAAAACCACCGAAAATTTAAAAAAATTGTGAACTGTCGCGCCACCACCACTGTTTGTTTCAGTTGGTCAATTCAAATTCCAACACCACATTCCATTTAAACCCCCACTATATTCCAAACACTTAAATGGCTCAACAACGTCGAATTTTGCCGGAGCAAGCTTTTACTGGCGACCACTTCGTGCCATTTTACGGTGACGAAATGATCAGTAGAGACTGGAATAGCTTGTGGTACTTGACCGAAGCCTTTTACCACGAAGACTTAGTCCGATGGTTTTACAACATGAAGGAGGTGGAGGGGACTAGAATTTTTGTTATGGTGCGAAGAGGAGGAAGTAACTACTGGGTTGTTGGCTGAGATTCTAGGCATTCCGCCTAGAATCCATCTCGATGTCACGTTGCAGGAGTCCCAATATAATGGGGTAGAGCCGTTGATGCACGTGGCCGATTATCGAAGGAACTACAATGCGAGATCGCGATTGTGTTCGCTGCATCCTCGAACCAACCACCGGGCCGCAGCTCGATGGATTGGTCGGGCGAACGCCCCGGGAAAGAGAAGGTCACCGACATCGGTCCGAACTGCCTCCACATTTTATGGATACTCCGGGAGCGAGAAGTATGAGTTCGTATCTTGGAGTTTTGCTTAGCATGATTAGGGGAGTAGGGAAGTCCGTTGCACCTCTCCCGTGTGTTGATAACCAAGATCATCTTTGAAGTTGAGAGCAGCTCCGGCGCCTGATAGGTCTTACATAACCCTACACCGAAATCCTCGCATCTATAAGGAGTGTGTCCAACGAGTTTGGAGGTTGCCTGAGGATAGGGTAGAGGACGAGGATGGGGGAAATGAGAATGCCGAGGAGGATGGGGGAAATGAGAATGCCGAGGAGGATGAGGAGGACTTGACTTGTTTTGATGCGGATGCCTTGGAGAGGTGTTGGTCAGATGCAGAAAGCATGGCCGTAATTCATCGTGGCATGCGTTCACTCAACACTATCTGCGAAGACCTCCGGACTCGACAGGCAGCTATCCACCATAATTTTGAGATCCGTACCCAGAGGGAGGACGAGCGGTGGGAACAGATGAGGACTGAGCTAGAAGCTCAGCGCTAGTTCCGGGCCGACATGCTTGCACGATTCCCACCTCACGGGGATTCTGTTTCTGAGGACACACCATCGAGGCACGGCGCCGTCGCCGAAAGGCGAGAAATGGTGGCCGCCCATCGGGAGCTCAGGAGCCATCTCCTGAGCGTGTGCCCTCCGCTACCAGCACTGAAGTGGTTAGGAATAGTATCGTTTGATGTTTTTATTTATTTTGTAGTTTCATTATTGTTATTTATTTTAATGTAAGTTTAATTCCGTAATTTGAATTTTGTAGTGAAATGTACTTCGAATGAAAATTTTAATATAATGCGGTTATTTTCATTGTGCGTAGTTATTTAATATTGATCCCACCTTCCCAAATTGTTTGGGGGTGGTGTTATCTATTCCAGCATGATTTTTATATGACCCTCGTCTTAGAATTTATTGCGGAGTCAAGGTGAAAATATGGCCGTTTAGGCATATCTATGAATAAGTATCACGGTAGGATGAAATCTCGATTAAATAGGTAGATTCTATCATAAATTCAACCTAAAAGATACTAGGTTTGTTTTAGAATCAAGAAAATGAGTTGTTTCCGTTTTCGGGTTTGGAAATTTTGCTATTTTCAGAAACTGCCGTAAAAACCTTTTGGCAACTTCCCGATCCGTTTTAGCAAGTTAAAACCTATATAAACTTCATACATTCTACACTCACAACTCACACTACACCTAACCTCCATCACTCACCTTTCACTCCCATGATTCCCACGTTTCGTCTCATTTTTCGATTTTTTCAAGACCTCGGAGGCTTCGTGAGAGGCGCTTTTCAGCGCTCGCTTTTTTTTTTTTCAGAATTTTTGTCGAGGCGACTTTTCACTCGCAAAGGTGCGAGCGACCAGCATCAAACACTTGGAATTCCAAAATCTTCAGAGCGCCTTTCAGCGCCTCTAAGAGAGCGCGACTCGCACCCTAACTTCCGTGGACAGAAAAATTCCGGTTTTGTGCGGGTTGTTCCGGATCGATCGCAGCTATTTGAGCATAATTTTGAGATGACATCTCCTACATTGATACCGAACAGTCTTTTGAAGATTTGTTCCAAAGCACTACTTATGGTGCTTGGTTTTGTGAAGCGATCACATACGTGAAGTTTGGGAACCGCTTTTATGGTAAGACTCGATGCACTTTATTCTCTAACACTAGCATCTTATTTTTTTTACGAAAACTGCATTTTCTTTGAAAGACCAGATGGAGAACAAGTGTTCTCCATCAACATTGATAATGAACCAATGGAAATTACCAGGTTCTTGCTAGCATTTGTTCTTGGACTTGCTATGCCCGCTAAAATACAAGACCCATGGTGTTATTGGGTAGATAATATGTATGTCTACACTTATGAGTTTTTGCATGAGTCGTATGGCGTAGGCATTTTCCGTATCGAGGACCAAGGGGAATATAACATCGCCTTTGGTAGCCTGTCCATAAACATAGGAACTGTTATGTTTTGGATCATGCTAAACATTTTAGGGGAATGACGTTTTTCTTCTGTGAATGATGCCACTTGCAGCGTCTTCCTTGCTTTAGCCACGGGACGTATGTGTCATGACCTTCCCCGAACCTTAATGTCTAGTTTAGCTCGATCCCATAGCATGAGGCATAAGTACCTTCTTATGCCTGTTCTAATTCCGTATTATGCTATGTTTCTTTCCTTTTTTTGTACACGTTTTCACGGATTGGATTACGGCCCATTAATCGCATCACGACCCACCAATAGTATTATTCGATCTTTCCGCGTAATGACTTGGCAAGGGTGGAGGATACAACCTCATCAGGTTGCACCCTACACCCGTCGGATAAAAGTGACTCTTAATAGGTTAGCAATAATAGATGATAAATGGCGAGAAGCCGGCAAATTATCATGGCATGGCAGCCGAAGGAACCTCACTTCTTTATAGAAGAAGAGGATGAGGAAGATGATGAGTAATGCGGGAGATAAGGTAAGTTTTCATTCTAGATTTAGTGTCTGCTTATGTCCCAAGCAATTTCATTCTTGTTAACCCCATAATGGGTAGAACTCGTATAGAGTTGCGTCAGTTTTTTTTTATTTCCTATATTAGTATGTTCTAATCTTGTTTTGGAGATGTTCCTGAATTTCACGCGTTTCAATGGTATTTTTCCTACCCTCTTTATTTAAAATACTTTGAGGACAAAGCATGTTTCTTGTTTGGGGGGGGCACAGAAACACGTGTAATTAAGACATCTGTTAGGATATAGATATGTATAATATGCATTTGTTTTCTAGTCAAAATTTCAAAAATTCAAAAATATAAATAAATAAGTTCATGCTATACACTTAGGAATATTGGTATTGTTTTTCTTCTCTATGCTCTTAATAATCTAGAAGTCTCGCGTAGATTTTGCATTAGAATAATTTTTAGAAACTTAAGTTAATATATAGGTAATAATCTTTGCATCTATCTATAAAAATATTACATGAGTATCAATGATTGTTAGCAGTAAGTTTCTGAAATCTAGGCTAGAGTACTTATTCTACAAATCTTGTGAGAATATAGCCTAAAGCCTTATATGAGCGAAACATTTGAGAAACGACACAAGGGAGAAGTAAAATCCGGATAGAGAAATCACACGTCCACTTGCTTGATCACTATGCCATATCCTAAGCGAGAATTTAGGCCATCTTTGGATCGATATAGCCAAAAATTCAAACCTGTGAATTATTTTCCGCTAGTTAAGCCCTCTGAACCTTTCTTTAGCCTTTCATAAACCACAAATCCTTTTTACCCATTGTTACCAAACAAAACAAAAAAAAAAAAATTCAACCTACCCAATTTAGATAAGTCTGAGAATAGAATGAGGAAGAAAGAAAAAGAGAAAAACCTGTGTATACAAAGTTAGTTAATTGCTTCAGAAAATAAAGGAAAGAAGTTTCCATCCAAAGAAAAGAAAAATAAAAATAGAAATAAAATAAAAACTCCAAAAATAGAATAAAATGGAGTCAAAAGCCAAAGAAAAGAAAAAGAAAAAGAAAAATATGGCTAATGATGGAAACAAAGTATAGAAGCAAAAGAAAATAACAAGGTTTTATCTAAGTTACATAATATGAAGACTCTATTATCTCTATTATCAAGATTGAGAGATAACATTTACAGAGAAACAAGCCTGTAAAGATAGAGGAGTGATCTAGTAAGGTGAGGGACTGAAAGAAGTGATTGTAATCTTCCTTCCCATTTTATAAAAGGATTAGCTCTTGTAGAAGTATGCGCCATTGGCCGAACCACGGTATATCTTTGTGTTGTTATAACACCCCGTATTTTTATTCTTTTATTTTCCTAAGAATAATAATAATAATAAAGATAATAATAATGAAATAGATAAAACAGATATAGGATATCCCTTTGATTCTACCGGATAAAAGCCCGTTGTGAGGTAAATAGATACCTTTTGTGTTGTCCTTGTTTTGACTTGGAGCATTTTTCTCACGAGAGTTTTTGTAAAGGGGAAAAAAAACTATTATTTCGATGGTTGATTGAGAGTTTTTAGAAAAAAAAAAATGAGTTCTGATTGATTCAGATTTAGTTTTTGAAAGAAGAAAATGCTTTTTTTGAACGAGGAAGATCGTTGTTGGTGGAGAAGCTGGTGGTGGTGGTAACTGGTGGAGAAATGAACAGTGAATTTTGGGTGAAATCTATTTTTTGGGTTTTCTCGTTGTTCGGTTTAGAAAAGGTGAGTAGTCTAATTTTTATTTGTTTTAAATTTTAATCGATTACCAACTAATTTTATTAATTTGTTAATAGTTTAAGTTAGTTTTTCCAAGAGATGAAAATCTACTCAGTCATGGATGATATACTGTCGTTTTATCTTTTTGTTTCATTGGAATGGTTAGATATTCCCCACAGTAGTACTGTAGTAGTATGAAATTTATTTATTTAATTGTGTGAATTGGTTATATTCCTAACTTCCTTTGTCTTGAAGTATCTCGTACCTGTACATGTGAGAGAAATGTGGAGTTGTGATAATGATTAAGGTTAAGACCTTTTGATAATATATTTGGTCTTTAGTAAACCGTTGGGTAGTGGCTGACTTGGAAGTGCATTACGTATAACATGATTCATATCTAACTTAGAACTGTTGGAATTTAGTAAAGGTTATGGATCACCAATTTTCAAACTATTATTTCGATGGTTGATTGTTAAGAATGGAAGAGACAACGGAGGAGATGATTCCAGAGAGTCCAGTCCAACACCCAATTACTGTCTGCGAAAAACTACTGACTACCACATTCTGGAATATCCATCACCAGAACTTAATGCATTCCTGCGCTGCATGGTTCTTAAACCAGTGCTACAAGCAAAAGCCACCTTAAGATTGTCATTGATGATTTCTAAATACTGCTCCGGTTCCTAAAAGTTGTTAGAATAGAGCCACCATAGTTGACTTGCAGGACGGCCAGTTTACTGATGCTTCAACATTCATTTTACAATTTAGGCTTGACATTTTCTGTTCTTACAACTTTATTCCTTAACCCGGTTTCAAAAATGTGGTGGATCAGTAATAAAAGTTTCCTTAAATAGAAGAAATGTTCAAGCAAATTTGAGAATACAATGCCTGAGAGAATGGAAAATGAAGAGAAGACAAAAATTTCACATCTCCTGGTGTTTATTCACTGTATATCTTTCATTCTCTTGGATTTGCTATACTTCATTTCGTAAACGTAGGTATTTCAACGGCTAAACCTGAATTTCGCACAACCAACCAAACATGTAATGGGTATTCACTCTGACAGACTTTTGAGAGGGAGGTATTTGCAGTTCTGTATATGCCAACCATACATAAAATAAAAAGTTGATTCAAAAGTTAACAATGTCAATCAATGAATGTAACTAGACAGGATACTTTCCTACTTAACATAATTCCCAAGCGAACGCAAACACTATCTACTCTGATCATCTGTCTACTGTCCAGATAAATGTGAATTTCCAAAAAAGAAAAACATGAATACTATTATATGCTAATAAATAAGTAGAGATGGATAGACATAAAATAATCAGTTTTCCATTGAATGAATCAGCAAACCGCACATCCAGTAATACAAATAGTTCAAGTGAATAAATATGCAGAAAGTGTAGACCAACATTACAGCAACAATAAAGAAGACAACTCGCACTAGATTAGGGGGAAAAAAATAACAAACCAATAAATATAAGATATTACACAGGGAAACAAGCAGTCCAGCAGAGAAGGAGCAAAAAGTTGAACTCCAGAAGACTGTGCTACAGGGCCGGTTCAATCCAAATAGGAGGAGGAAGGATCATATCCGACTCCACTGGGTAAAACGGTTCAATGCTCCCATCGTTTATGTTAAAGACTCCCATCTCATGTGGCCAACATCCATCCGATTCTTTCAAATACACTCTCTCGAAATAACCTTCATGGTAATCATCAGTGAAGTAGATACAATCCGGCTTGCACCCGGGAAAATCTGAAGCCAAAAGAGACATGGATGTATTATCACCAAGAAACAGAACACGTCCGTCTAGGCTCTTGACCTCAACCCATTCATCCCGAGTTGAATCCAGTAGCTTAAAAACTTGGAATCCACGGGTGAAATAGGCTAGATCATCCTCAGTCACATGCACATCCCTTAAAACTTGCAGCAAATCTCCAGACGATTCAACAATGTACCTGGACTCTTCAACAAGAGCACTTGGGGAAACTACTGACAGTTTGGGGTGGGGATGATTCGCGTCAAAAGCAAAAATAACACCAACATTATCAACAACATAGAATTGATCTCTATAGTATACAAGATCCCTGAAAGCTCTGTATTTGATATCCAAGGAAGTCCATGCGGTGTCACCGGGCCTCCAGAAAGCCAATACCTTGCGGTCGCCATGGATAGCAGCGACTACATAGTTGGGATTCAGTGACGGATTAGCAGACAAGACTGCCTTGATCATGTAGTGATTATGTAGTGGATCGTTTCCAGTGCGTTGAAAAGTGGACAAAGGGGGGAGATGGATCTCATTATTAACTGACAGGAAGGGATTCAATAGAGAAACATCAAGATTGTCGTGTACTGTTACCAGCCAGCCGTAACTGGAACCATGGCATATCCTGTCCTGGGGAACACGTAAGTGGAAACCGCAAAGCTTATTCGAAGAGATACTGTAGCAACTTCGTGTCTGATCATCACGGTCAAATTCCGTGGGGAGCATGACATAAGGAAGCTGACGGGGTAGACGGTCCCTAAACTTGAGATTTTGGATATAAACGGAATGCCAGGATGTACAGACGGCACTAAAGACAATAAGGTCCCTAACATTGCCAACCAACTTCTCGGCAACTAGAGATGTAAGGTGGTCAGGAAGGTCCAGCCAGTTCACATTTATATCCTTTGGATGAACGAGGAAGACGGGATTATTAATTGAATCACCTCCAACACGAGGTAATTTGACATGGTCAGGAACTGGGAGACCTGTCAAGTTATCATTATGATCAACTAGATGTTGGGCTGTTATACTTATATGGTGTTTATCCTTCTGATAAGTTTGTTGAAACTCGTACAGAGCTAAAGTAATCGAAACTATTAGACACGCACATTTTTTGTCCTCAGAAAACCTAAGGGCTGAACCACTACAGAGGCAGGGTTTTGAAACTGAAAATTCTATAAAGGAATTGCCTTTATCTCCTTGATCTGAATTACAGGCCATTATAATTCTAAGAAAAACTCGGAAATTCAGTAAAAGGACTGGAAGGAAAATGGTCACAATAAATAATAAATTAAGGAAGAATAGAACAGGGCTTTACTAGTACCTCAAACAATTGGGAAGATCAAACTCAAACCAAATAACACGACTTGCCTCCCAATTTTCCCTTGGAATAGTCTTTCTCCTTCTGTAATTCTCTTCAACACTTAAATATATACAGATAAAAAATAAAAAATAGGCATTTCGTTTTCTACTCTGAATGCAATCCTATGACACGGTTTCTTCTAATTAAAGTTTCGGATTCGGAAACCGACATGGAAACACAAATAAATGAAATGGGCTGGGCTGGGCTTTACCTTGTTTGGTTTCACTCGGGTTACACTTTAACCCGTGAGGGGTGATAATTTGGCCCTCAGGCCCTCAACCTGGCCCGAAAAAATGCGCGCACTAATGATTAGCAATCTTATCACATTTGACAGCCCGATTAAACAGTCCATACATAGTCTAAAGTGCCCCTTGTAGGAGTTTCTGCCAAATATATAACTGCATAGTACAAAGGTGTGTAAAGCTCATGAAATAAAATTAAATCTTTACGATAATCTTAATTAACATGATCTAAAATACCTTTGTAATCAATACTTCCGATCCATAAGTGCATACCGACACTCGTGATTAACGTGAACAATTACAGGGCAGATTCAGCACTATTCCCAAATTTTAATTGAAAAAAAATCCATGATAACATACTAATCAATAAACAAAAATAGATAACCCAAACTGATATTTGCCAGTTTCTTCCAGCTTCATTTCTAATTGCATGTCATGTGGCTTTGACACCTGAATTCATTTACACCAGATTATATGCCTTTCACTTACCTACATTGTCGTACCTTTGGTAGTCTAGCAAAAAAATAACACCATCAAAACCCTTGATCCCTATTTACAGAGTAATATTTACTTTGGAAAACTCATATGCCGTTGAGGAGCTACTGACCTGTAAACAGAAGATATTGAGTTGCAAATGCAATCGGTGAAACACTTTTATAAAAATGCTCATAGTATTGAGAACAAAACAAATATATAAATAACGATTAACAAATATATGAATAATCAAAGCTAAAAACTAACCTGCCGACATTGAAACCCAACGAATGTAGAGCTCAAGATATAAAAGAAAATGACATACAATGAATGGTTCCCACAATCACTTTGGTCAACTAATAAAGATAACAAACAACAAAAGTCTTCATCGATTACTTGAGCTTTGGAATCAAAGCAATAGTTTAAACAGATTCAGTGCTTCTAAACCCATGAGTATAATATTTTTAAAATGACTTTACATAAACAGCTGCACCAGTTGCATGGGGACTTGCCATAGATGTCCCAGAGAGCATATTACCTATTATCTCCAAAGATACCTGTAGCTGAAAGTGTTTGTGGTCATACTGAAATAAGGGTATGCAAATACCAGGATGCCGAACCAAATAAGTCTGTCATCGATCTAGTTCAATTCGTTGTGCTAAATATCCGAAACAATATATACCATTTGAAACTGTGTTGAACAAAATGTCATAGTCCACCTAGGTAGTCATAACTCCATTAGTGTTGCAAGCACGAAAACAAAAATAGTAAATGGGCACATGCGTTGCACGTGCTAGACAAAATCTCTGCAAACAATACTGTCCGAAGTACTTCAGACTTTCAGTCACAAATTATTGAAAAATACTAAAATCGGGGAGGAAGATTGCTAGTAATTCTATGGTTTTGGTTGAAATTTATTTATTTATTTTCCTTTAAATTGTACAATCATAACAAACAAATTCAGATAAATGTGGTCAGAGTTTGTGATGTAATGACAATTTATAATTAAACTTGGAAGGAATTTCAAAGAAAACAGAAATAATGAAATTAAGAAATTTGACTTCGAAAGGTAACATAATATTTTTGAACCAAATCAAAACTTGTTACAAAGTGGAATTTATAGGCTGAAGAATATAAAAATGTTATTAAATATCAACTTAGTAGGAAAACAGATAGACATTAATGAGTGTTTATGCCGCATCGAAAGATAGAGCTTTACCGACAGCAACCTCTTCACCAACAAATACATCCTCAAATTGCATTTGTGACTTAGATTCTGTCATAGATATGTTTTATATCCTTGGGCGTTAAAGCATCACATCAGTCTAGTGTTCCCTACAAAAAAAAAAAAAAAAAAAAAAAAAAAAAAAAAAAAAAAAAAAAAAAAAAAAAAAAAATCAACCCCAACATTAACGTGATGTTTACAATTTGATGACCTGTGAGTAGAGGCCGAATTTCTGATGCAATGACTTAAATTGAAAAAAAAAAATTACATGTTCTCCCAAATGATGGATATAAACCTCCACACTATGATGTGGCTCACCCAACAATTTGGGATGCTTCTAAGCAATATCCTTCCACTCGAAGATGTCAAACGGGCAATGTAAGAAGTAGCAAGTGTCTTGTGCTTCAATTCAAATGCAACACCTTCCACCAAACATTTTTGGTGTGTTCACTGAAAAGAGAAAATGTGAATAAGGTCATACTGTAAAACAGGAAAATCTCATACCGCTCTTAGTATGATTTTTTTAAGCCACATTTCTGATCTTCATGTTGCGCATGCACATCTGGTTTAAGTTGTATCTTAATTTATCACCTTTTTAACGAGGAAAAACAACTCAATCACTCGTTTCCATCTTAAATTTAAACCTGAAAATGCATAGCTATTTCGACAATCATATCCTATGAACTTATTTACTCTACAACACTTTTTGTATAGTTTAACTACTTAATTTAATAAATCCTTACATCGGAACTTGAATATATGTCCAACTGTTGAATTCTGAGACAACAACAACAATGGTTCGACCAACTTTTCGCCGTGACCTGTGCTTAAAAAAAAAACAATTAGAACTAAACTTGTTAAAGAGATGAAAATTATTATACTAAGTTACTAACAATCACACCACCTCTAAGAAAATTGATACTTAACATGGTAGATTTCTTTCAATCTTTCATCACTACAAACAAATGTCAAGTGGCACGACCTGCACATAGATAGGACTAAAAAACATTAAAAATTCTCAATAGACAGATAGGAAATATAATATTGTGCCCAACCTCATCTTGTTCATAAGTGAAAGTAACAGGCTGTCCAAAGTATACTGTCACACTTTCAATTCAAGAATTATCGAAAAATACTAAAAATTAGGGGAGGAAAATTGCTAGTATTTCTATGATTTTGGCTGAAATTAACACAGCTAAAATTGTGTACACCACATCATATCAATTTGTGATGTGTAGACCACCACTCGTTCCAATTGATTGGCATACAAACGCTATCATTGGATTTATAGATAAAATCAAATAAAATAATCGATAAACAATTAAAATCAATATCAACATATTAAAATTTTGAAAGTCCTGTTCAATTCAAGTCTTCTTGTGCAATTTACTTGCGCAACTTTTTCTAAGTATGGGGGTACAAATATGGAACTCCTTACCATCACCATTTTTGATAAGTTGACACCTTATTCATGTTGTTGCCCTTGGCTTTCCCAAGTAACCAAACTCAACATATGATAGTAGTTGAGTGGGCCTAAGTGCACAGAATGCCAAGTACACTATTTGAGTTAAGTTCATAGACTTCACAAAAATGGAGAAGACTGGTTTTCTACCAACATCATCCACCTACTCATGTCTTTTAGAAATGCATGCTTCTTCCAGCAATGTTGGTTCTGCTATGAACCTATGAAGCTGTATATAATTTGAAGGCAAATGCAGGATTATGACCAAGTCTAAACACATATACTTCCCTCTTAACAGTCTTAGCTAATAAGAAATTTGTTGATGCAGCTGACTATAATGCAAATCCAGTTAAATGAGTGTTGAAAATATGTACCTAGCTATTTAGGCTCTTAGAAGTTCCACACTACGTACTTGAACTATACATACCATTCTTTTGAAGCCACCATACATTTAATTTCTATACATACCATTCTTTTGAAGCCACTATCTGCATCCGTTTTATTCTAAAGTAGTACTTCTAACTGATAGTAGCAACAGTAGGTAATTCTCATTTTCCTACTTTCTCTATAAATCCATACTGGACATATATAGTATAGGTCTTTTACTAAAGTGGCATGATAGCAGTCGCAAATGTTTCAAGAGTGCCTTGGCTCAAAATAAAAAGAGATCTATTAACATTTCAATGTTTGTACTGATAGAGTTTTTGTTTTGCTAAACAGTAATTATTGATATAGCAAAAGAATAAGTGTTGCAATGAGTGGGACATGGAAAATGCTCAAGGAAGCAGGGGATGCATTATATCAGGTCATTCCCTGTTGCATTCTAAAGAAATAAAGTCTGACACATTCAACTCAATATGAAAGAGTACTATGCTAGTTCAGAGAGAACCTATATAATAATGCGATGACGTCTTGGTTTTCGAAGTCTTGTTAGGAATGTAGCCCGCTTTGCTCCACCTTTGTCTTTCTCTCGTTGTTCAACATCGCACCCTTCCTATGGATATAGAGGCACAGAGCAGGCATACTCCTCACCTGCAAAGGTAAATGCAAATCAAGAAAGATCTGAGAATCTAAGCGGGTAAAAAGCAAGCAGAGACTCAATACTGAGATGGAACATTATCGGGAATAACCGGTGCGGTTATGGTCATATGGAGGAGTGTTAGAAACTCTCGAAGGTGAAATTACTGTAAGCCTACAGGGTTAAGAGGGTATAAAGTCGTGTTGTACCAGGAGATTCAAGCTATACTTCAAGTTCTTAAAGGGGTATTATGTAGCAAAGAAAAGAAATTAAAGCGATTGTGGCCACTGTTAAGAGGGTATAAAGTCTGTGTTGTACCAGGAGATTGAAGTTACACTTCAAGTTTTTAAAGGGGTATTATGCAGCAGCAAAAGAAATTAAAGTGATTGTGGCCACTGACTCACTTATTGGTACTCAAATTCTAACAGGAATTACAAAACCACCTTGGTACTACTTGAATCTCACCAAGGCTGTGTAAGTTCCATTCCTGTTCTTGTTCTAGAGCTGAAAACATCTGAAATGATTTGGAATCGCAATCCAAATCGTAGCAATCACCCCATTGTTCCTGAAAAGAGATGTCCCTATGCCTATATATGTGGCAAATATTCAGTTCCAAAGACGTAAATTTTTCGTCCAATAACTATAACATAAGGCCAAGCTATGGCTTAACTTATATATTCTTTTATTTAAAGAAAGACCATCAGCCCTTTTTTGATAAGTTGACACCTTATTCATGTTGTTGCCTTGGCTTTCCCAAGTAATCAAACTCAACATATGATAGTAGTTGAGTGGGCCTAAGTGCACAGAATGCCAAGTACACTATTTGAGTTAAGTTCATAGACTTCACAAAAATGGAGAAGACTGGCTTTCTACCAACATCATCCACCTAGTCATGTCTTTTAGAAATGCATGCTTCTTTCGGCAATGTTGGTTCTGCTATGAACCTATGAAGCTGTATATAATTCGAAGGCAAATTCAGGTTTATGACCAAGTCTAAACACACATACTTCCCTCTTAACAGGTTTAAGAGGGAACTCTTAATAAGAAATTTGTTGATGCAGCTGCCAAATTTGTACTTGAGATGAAGTCTAGAGGTTATCTTTGTGATGTCAGTGCCAGCGATGTCGTAATGATCAATAATACCAGGTTTAATTTAACATGTTCATCAAACCATTGTTGACACCCTATGAAAACAAAAGCTTGAAGCCGCAGAAAGGCAAAAAAGAAAGTAAAAAATCAAATCTCTCGATGAATTTGTTGCTAAAAACTAAACAATATGTAGTGAAGGCTATCAAACTGGGATGCTTATCGATGCAACTGGAAAAAACAACTCACACTCATAATTGCACATGCATTGAGAGATGAGTTATTCTTTACCAAAAACTCAAAAATACGTGAAACCAGGGCTCTCCTTATGTCACTCATTATGACACTCAATCAAATAATGAGCGACACTTCTTCACAAAGAAAAAATTTCCAACCTATAAATAGAAAACTGACAAAATCTATTAATACATAACAACGTAGAGTATAACACGATGAAAATGATCACGCGTGTTACATGTTTGCACTACCACTCAATTCGAAAGTAGGAACAACCAACCATAAATATGAAACTGGAAGGAATTATTCCGGGAGAAGAGATCGGAGACAGATTGGTAATAGCAAATAACAAATAACAATACTTCAGAAGATCAAACTTAAATTTTGAAGGTGATTAAATGAAAGGATTGGTAATAGAAACACGTACCTATGATTGTTGTTCTCATTTTCACCGTTGGCTCCAAAATCTTGGCCCTGTTTTCCACATAACACGCCCACAAATCTTGGGAGGAAAATCAGTTTAAAAGAAATAAGAGTAACTTTGTGTGCTAGTAAACAAAATGAAAGTGTGATAGTAGTATATAATGATTTCTTGCACCATAGTGCTATACTCCATTGTTCTTCACCACGTTTTGCTGCGCACGCTTTAGGAGAAAAGTTGCATCCAATGATAGATAATGGAAAACCCAAAAAGAGATTAATGGCGAAAGTTCAAAGTGTTGTTGTATAATTTTTTTTTTTTTTGAGAAGAAGAGGAACAGGTTTTAATTGGGAATATCGGCCAAACAGTGCGACTGTTCCGAGAAGTTCATTTTTTTAAGTCTATCCAAAATTTAGGAACAGTCAGAACAAAAATTCTGGAAGCATATCCAAAATTTGTAGCATAAGCATAAATAAAAATTCGTTGAACTAACCTCTTCCATTGAAGTTGCACAATAGTGATTCCGTTGAACATAATAATAAAGGTAGATTAAATGAACCAACATAAATAATTGGAGCCTTGATTAAAGCAAAGAATAAAATAGAAAGAAAGGGAAGTTCGATTATGATAAGTGATTAAGGGCATTAAAAAATAATATGAAAATAAAATCCGGCCGAATTTGAAACAAAAAGTACCTTAAACCAATTTCACATGTTATCATCAGTGGTGGAGATTCATTATTTTGGTACCGAAGAAGATGAACAATTAGAAGAATAAGACGAACAAATTTGGTTAAGCATTTGTTTTTTTATTTGCGGGTAAAGCGCCTGAAGCGGTGTGTTTGTTTCGGGTTATTATTCCGAAACGGTGTCTCTGTTCGCTAAAAATGTCAAGACGTTGAGTTTTATAGTCCTGAGAATGTTTTAAATTACCGATTTACCCTTCGAATGCAAAGTGTAGAAAATTTTGTGGGTGAAATTTTTGGGCACCCCTCTCGACCAAAAGATTGGATTAAAACAAAAAATATGGGAATTAATAAACGGCGGCAAGTTTTCCCATTATATATAAGATAAACAGTCAAGGGGTCTGAACTCTTTTTGCAAAGTTGACTGCAAGGCAATTTTTTGACAGAAGAACACCTGTTGATCACAATGGGTAAAACTAAACATTCTAGCAATTAGATTGCATTGGCAAAGTGTAATTAGATTTAACAATGAGGGAACACCCCAAATCAGAAACTGGCTTGGATATGAATACATCAATATAAAAAAACCTAATAGTTTTTAACAATGATGGAATGCCCCAAATCAGAAAGTCGACTTGGATATAAGTACATCAATGAAAAGAAAAAACAACTGGGAAACAAATTGGTAAGGAAAAGAACTCTAAGAGAAGTGTCAAGACTAACCTGTATCCCATGAGAACCTGACAACTCTTTGTCGAGTTTCTTTAAGTAGATAACGCATGGCAGGAGCTTCCATCAAGTTGCTTGCAAAATTGTGATATTTGAAGGCAAAACCTATACGTTAATGGAAAAAAATCAAGTTCACATTGAAGATGAAAATATCCCAAAATTACGAATCAACCCAAGTCATAGAGATCAGGGCTTAAAACTGGAATTATATATAGATTTATTTTTGAACAAGAAATATATTTCAACAGTGAACATCATATATGCACCCAAAAGAAAATATTGAATAAAGATACAGGCTCCACTATGCACTACACCACCACAACACATTCTGAAAGGACAAAAACATGTACAATCTCTATTCACATATTTGGTATTTCGATACAAATGAACTAACAATGGAGATAGCTTTGACATTCTACCAGACTTTAACATAGTATAACTTGGCATAACAGAAATAAACTAATAATTCTGCAGGCTTTTCTACAACATTTCAGGCATTTCATTTCAACAAATTAGAAAGAATAAATTGACCCAAAATCATAAGCAAATTTGCTTAACCTGTAAAATAATAAACTACACTACAACACAAATAGCTTCCTTGGAGTTAACTAACTTTCCTATAATTATCTAGAACAATAGAAATCGCACATGGCCTCATAGACATGGATGGTTAAAAGGTGCAATAGAATGAGGAAAGGAGAAATAGAAGAATGTATAAATTCCAGTAAAATTAATCGATAAAAATTGAAACACTAATTGTTGCTTCCTTCCCAAGTCCTAACACAAACTATTTTTAACAATTTGTATTGTGAAGTTGAATAAGGAAGATGTACACAATAAGGAGAGAATGAATGGAAAGTACCTAAGTGAGAGGAAACAGAGTAGTCACCTCTTGCCAACGGAGGAAGATAGAGAAAACAATGGATTAAATCATTCAATTAACTTGATAAAGCTTAAATTTCTCAGATTTCTTCTTGGTTACCCATTATCACATACATTAAACCACCTAGATTGAAGGTGCTATGTTCAACTAAATTTGCCATGTCCATTTTTAGTATGATAAGCTAAATAAAAAGTTATCTAATATGGACTATTTTAAGTGCAATGTCTTCTTAAAAGGTTTATCATATTATATCCAACTAAAGTGCAATGTCGTTCTCTTAATCACATAGCATAGCTTCATTCCAGGATTGTCAAGTTATAATACACAGATGTATGAGTATTTAGAATCTTACACATATGCTCGTTGACACATAAGGAAAATGTGTCCATCCTCATCCCGCACAATAATGATAGCTGCGTTCGTTTGTTACTCAACCCCATGGCTCCATTTCAGTCGTTAAGGCACTGGGAAACCACCAATAAAAATGAGCATTGCACCCAAATGCAACCCCAAATGAAGACTTAGTAAGTCACCACTATTGCGAAGCGGTCAAAAAATATTCAACATTCAAGTATGAGTTAATGAAAAGGAAATAAAAAAAAATACTTTAATTCAAAACCATCAAATAAAAAAGATTATGAAAGCAAATCATCAAATTTAGTAAGCGGGAGAGAGGGTTGGAAAGTTTTGAAAAGAAGACATCTCCTAAGGGGCAGGATGGTTTGAATAGTATCAAGTTTTAAGAAGGGAAATATAATGATAGCAGGCAATCGTAGCAAGGTCTAACAACCAGGAGCAACACATATTAGAATTCAAAGCGAACTCGGCTGCTACAGGTGAAATTAGCCCCTTTCATGGTGCAATCATGGCACGTAAATCGTTAGAATGAAAAGTTATAAAATCTAACCTACAAAAGATCGATCAAAAGAATAACAATAATGACCAATGACCACAGCAAGGCCTATATTCAATTTTGGCTACTCCGAACCTTATGAGTAAATACCCATCAATGTATGAACAACAACATATAAAAATTAAAAACAATCAAGTCTCGTGTCACAATATATTAAAATCAAGGCATAAATTGTAACATTCAGCTATCTTTATCAAGCATTGCTTCCTTTATACTAATAACCTGATAGCAAGAAAGGATTAACTGTGTAAATATGCTTCAACAATAATCCAATCAACAGAAAATAAAATAGGAGATAGCTTGCCAGGGCACCTCTGCAAGTGTTAGTGATATTCAAACACCCACATTGCTATCCTAAGTGCACGTAGAAATAGAAACCAACATCTCTTACCTAGGTGAGGATGGGCAAATGTAAGTCCTAATTTGTTTATGCCTCGTTAAGAGCTTTAACTTCCTTGTCAATCCTTGGTTTTGAATCCTACAACTCTTGTTTAAATTAACCTAATAAAGCATTCATGTTTTGCGATGACGCACTCCTGCACTCCTCTCTCCTATTTAGCAAGGCATGAAAGTCAAACAATTTTTCTTGTTCTAGTTGGGAATTTTTTAATCATTCAAGTAAAGGCACCTTTTCATGAATGAGGAAAAAAGTTATCTTAAATATGCCAATTTACATTTATAAATAATAGAAAAAGCTAGGATTCATGGGTGTGCACGTGTGCAACTAAGAAGGCAGACCCATAGATTTTATAACTTTTAAAATTTAGTTTGAGCAATTGCACACTCTTACGCCCCTTCACTATGGCCTTGTTGATGATAAAATTCTTGATGACGACACCCCTAGTTGTTGACATGGGAAACCACACTATTAGGCATCAAAAGGTAAGACGAACTAAGGACGTAAAATGCCAGTCCGTAACGGTTAGGGAAGGTAACCCCTTATGTAGCAACCCAACTGTAGATGGTTGGTTGAGCGAAGCCTCTAAGACCTGTGTTTTCAGAAGGATGCTCCATAGGGAACATCATGACCAAACTCAAAGAAAGGTGAAGTTTGTATCCTCTAGGAGTAGGGGCGTAGGGGATTGTTAGTGATGCTCACATAACGCAATACAAAATGTTCCGTTTAGCAAAGCCTCTAAGACATGTGTTTCCGGAAGGATATTCCATAGGGAACATCATGACCAAATTCAAAGAAAGGTGAAGTTTGTATCCTATAGGAGTAGGGCCATAGGGGAATGCTAGTGACACTTCAGACACACACACCAAGTCAATTTTCCCTAAAACACCTTTAGACACGTAAAACAATTTGTATAATTCAGACACATAACTGGAGCATCCCACAAATACTAAGTTATTCATAAAACACCCAACCGACAGGTAGAAGGACAAAAAATGGAGCATCCCACATAACAATCACGCACATAAATCTTAACTCTCACATTAAAGCTAACATTTTAAAAAAATGGCAGAGAAACAATGGTTACCTTAAGATTCGGTAGCAAGAGCACTAACAACACCCCTATGAGGCTCAGTAGGCAACCCAGGCAGTAAGATAGGCATAGATGCTTATTTGCTCCATCTCCCATAGAAGCCAGCACAGTTTTTTTTGTTTCAATCCATTCTATTAACTTGTTCAACTCTTGAACCTTCAATTTGTGTTATTTAAACAACAAACTCAGCCTTACTTGAGGAATGTATACATATATAAGGAATCGAAAATTAGAATCAGATCCAACCTTAAGAACATCCCCTTCTTCACTATCTTGATTGGTAATATCTTGCCATTCACTAAGCAGCGTACTTTGCTCTAAAACTGCTTTGACCCTTTGCACAAAAAGCGATTATTATATTAGCACAAAGGCTAATTAAAAAAAATCGAACGCGTTGCTCTCATACTTTCTTATGTCAAGATAAGTATTTTTCTGCCTTTTGGGCCTTAAAAGACCAACTTGCGTTATCACGTATAACCCAACCACCCATACTAAGGTTCTACACTCTTAGTGACTCCAATCAACGACAAATTGAAACGAAATATTGAGAACCCCAACATTCCATGTCTCAAAATGTGGACCACTATTCTATTTTTAAAAAAAAACAACGACAACAACAACAACAACAACAACAACAATGATAATATTCCCTACAACAAATGCGCTTCACAATTGAGTAACTTTGCTTCTCTAGTTTGAGCATGAGCATGGAATATCTCTATTATAAGTCCTACCCGGTCTAAAATAGGTTTCCCCCTCTCTGCAATTGCAATTACAATTCTGAAAGTATCAATACCATAGCATCTATATAGGCAGAATTTTACTATAAACAAAAGAGAACTTGCCTCTAGATTACGTTGCCGGACCCCTGAAAGAATGGCGTTTACAAAGACAGCATCAAACTCATCCTGCTAAAACTAAATGGTCCTTGTTTAACTCACCCAAGTCGTGAACTAAAGATGAATCAAAATGAATCCGGTGTTACCTTTGTCTCCTCAGCATCTATATGACATTTAATTGTTTTCACAGTCCCACTTCCAAAGTATGTGCCTAGAACAAACATTAAACAGACATTATATATATTAAAAAAATAAAATTTATTTATTTTTAAAGTAAATATGAGAAGAACCTGAATTAATTGATCTAGCAATTGGATTTTGAACAACGACATGAGCCGGCCTTTCCTTTTCACTAATATCTCCAACAAAGAATCCATCTCGCTGCTCTTCGAGAGAGTTGGCGAGGTTTAAAGCTTCAGAAAGCTTAGCCTTTAAAGCGACATCCGAACGGCGAAGGAGGTTGAACTACAAATAGTTTTTCGGGTCTTTGTTGTAGATAAAATTTGGGTTGGATATTTCATCTGTTTTCTGTTTCAATGAGTGAGATGAAAAAGAGTGGGTTCAAAGTAATCAAATAGAGGACAAATATATTACCTTTTGAAACCGATTTTTTTTTGTTCGCGTGACTTCTAATAATAATCGGCAGTAGAGAGACAATCAGGTATGTTTTTTTTTTTTTTTGTTGTGGCTTTTCAGTTCAAGGAGAGCAAATTATTTGGGATTTGGGAGAAGAAGAAGAGAAAAAGAAAAGAGAGGGTTGGTTTGCTTGAATTTAATTTTGGAATAAAAGGTATTTATTTGGCAATTACTGAAGGGTAAGCCGCGAACAATTGAATAAGGGCATATAGTTGATTTTTGACCTGAATTTACACATACGTCCTTAAGTGACTATGTAATATTAAGGGTATAGATGGTATTAAATTTTGAAATGACAAAGTAGTCTTTCTTAAAGGCATTGAATAATTGATTTTAATATTTTATCAAGGGTATTTGATAGTAGAAAAAAGGTTGGTTCAATTTAAATGTCCATGTTAATTATAGTATACTCTACGAAATAAAAGGTATTTATTTGGCAATTACTGAAGGGTAAGCTGCGAACAATTGAATAAGGGCGTATAGTTGATTTCCGACCTGAATTTACACATACGTCCTTAAGTGACTATGTAATCTTAAGGGTATAGATGGTATTAAATTTTGAAATGACAAAGTAGCCTTTCTTAAAGACATTGAATAATTGATTTTAATATTTTATCAAGGGTATTTGATGGTAGAAAAAATGTTGGTTCAATTTAAATGTCCATGTTAATTATAGTATACTCTACTAATTGAGATTTGAACTAAATATTTTCACTACAAATGATGTTTAATAATAGTAGTTTACTACATATCATATGGGGTATTTTGTAATTTGAGTAAAAGAGGTCAAATATAAAAAGAAAAGTGAACTATGATTATTTTGTGTAAACCCAAAATAGGGGTGATAATTTATGTATTATAATATATATTTATGTATTATACTATAATTATCTAAATTATATAAAAAAATCATTAAATTAGTTTTCAATAGGAAATAAATTATAGCATAATATAATATATGCACTTTTGTAATTGATTTAATGATATGTATATAAGTCATACATAAAACAAATCCAACCTAACAACATAGTTAAGTATGAAAAATATAGATGTTTTAAGAATATCATCTCTTCCACCATCTCTATCTATTTTTTTCTAAAGATATAAGAATTAGTTTTGTATACTTATATACATATCATTAAATCAATTAAAAAAAAATCACAAAAAAAATAGTAAACTAGTGAAGTATAATTAGACCGGGCCCGACCCGGCCCTCATTTGGCCCTAAAAAATGAGGGTCGAGGGGCGGATTAAGGGCTTGAGTTTTCATGCTTGACCCTACTCGACCCGGCCCTCAATATCAAATAGTAGCGGGCTGACCCGGCCCTCAATCATGAGGGCTTTTATGGTTTGAGGGGCGGGCTAGCCCGGCCCGGCCCTTTTATCACCCTTAAACCCGTCTACATGGAATGGGTTCTAGGCCCCACCCATAACTAGGGGTGTAAACGGACCAGCCCGGCCCTCAAACCATGAAGCCCGTATGACTTGAGGGCCGGCCCGACCCATCTCATGTAGCCAGGGGCGGGCTTATGAGGGCCAATGCTAAAATTGTGAAGCCTTAACCCTCACCTCAACTCTCTTTTTAGAGAATTGAGGGCCGGATTTGATTGCTCTCTTAAACTCTTTATTTACACTATAATCTTACTAAATTGATACGCAATAAATTAATTATCATATTTAAATAATAGGTTTTCTCAATCTTGAATTTGGTTAATGTACTTAATTAATAATCTTTAGTATATAGAAAAATGTGGGGGTCGAGGAACAATGATTTTGGTGTACGTCCCAAGGGCATTTTGGTAATTTCTCAGTTTACCACAAAGGCAGAATCATCATTTCACTCCTAATAGAGAATTCTCTATGCTTCTCGATTTTTCTTCTCTCTCCATTCAGTCTCTCTTCGTCTCCCCTCTTTCTCTCCTGTTCTACTGAAGCTTCGAACTCTCCTCGCCATCACTATCAATCTGTTCTAATAGCCAATATTTAATTGTGGAAACTGGGTGAATTTGATTGCGGTAAGAAACTCTCCAACTCAGAATTATTAATTTTTTGACATTTTCCTTCGTGTTTTATTGTAATTAGACAATTTTATTTTCTTCATGCGTTATTGTAATGTAAATCGAAAATGTAAAACCATCTCAATCAACAATAGTCGTGAGTTGTCAACTTTCATATCAAATATCCCCAACACTAGAAGTGCAATTCAATTTGGACCAAAGTTGTTCGAGAATTGCTACCAAGTGGTACGGTGTCGAAATCACACAAATAAAAAATTTATGAGAGAATAAAAAAAATTTGCTTGATGCAGCCATGCAGGGCGTCCTACTCTTTGGATTGGTCTGTTTTTTCATAGTACTTCTTACTAAAGCAATAAATATCTACAATATTGTGACAAAGTTATGCAGTATTAACTGTTGCTACACTTACATTGATGAATTTTGTTCAATATGTCCAGTTTTAAAATTTGTTTGTGCGTTCTTTTCGGTGAAAAGACGAAACAAAGAGATGGCATATAAATAAAACTTTTTGAAAATTGGATTATTAACCATTGGCATTAGCAACAAGTACACCATTCAACTCTATTGTTTTACTTATTTTTTTGATAATTTGTTTGACTATAATTTTAGCGTTGCTTATATTTGTTGTTCTGGGCTGGACTCATTATTTTAAAAGTTTATTTATGCATTTTTATGTGTATGCTTCTTGCACCCGTAATTTGCATGAGTAGCAAGAACACCATTTAAACTTCATTATTTTATTTATTTATTTCTTTGATGATTTGTGTAATTATAATTTTTTACTTACCCGAACATGTTTTCATTCATAGCCAACTCTACGTGGTCCTCTCAAGAGGCGTATCAAGACACACTACCAAGGTTTTAGTTAAAAAAAGATATCAACAAGGTCACTGATAAAACATAAAATTGATAAAGTTTACCTACGAAATGAACGATAAAACTCAAAACGTAAGTAAACTAAAACTTAATACGTGTCTATATTTTATCAAGGATTCTACTCTCAATCCTATGAGATATAGTGGAGTAGATGATTCGTTCCACTCCTTGTCCTTCCGCATGCTGTGTTTTCTACGTATAAGTACTCTTAACTCTAAAGTCTAATGAGAGATTTACGAAGTGGCAACTAGACTACGATGCAACTACCCACAAGATGCAACTAGTCGATTATTAAAACAACTATGGGAATGCTACGTTGATTCTATGATAAGGAGTTAGAGGGGGATTGATTCCACCTTAACTTCGACTTAATCCCTACTATCCATTTAAATTAAGTAATCGAATGAACTGGCTTCGTGAGAACAATATGGCTACTCCTAATCCCTAATTACACATGGCATTTCTATCAATTCATAACTAGTATGTGAAAAATTAAACCCATTCTCATGGTGAACTAATCGTTTCTAGAGTGGAAAGGAAATTACAACGACTCTACAATAATCGGAATCAAGCTTTCATCAAGGCTTCTCAACCCCCTCAAATGGAGGTTTAGCCGAGAATCATCACGCTATCATTCCCAATGGAATTCAAACAAGACATGATATAAAGATTGAAACTTGCTTGTTTAAACTCAATTCAAAACTACTAATGCAATAATTGAATTAAACTAATAATGACAATTACTTGAATCTACGAATTGAAACTAAACAATTAATGGAAATGAAACTAACTTATGGAGAACACTATTTTATTAATCTAATGAATAATAAAACAATGATTCAAATACTAAATTAATAATCTAACTAATCTAAGTCTAGCTATCTACGTAATAAGGGAAATTAGATCTACACAATTGTGAATGACAAGAATCGAAATTGATAAAATAGCTATTTTATTTATCAAACTAATGAAGAATAATGATTCTAAGAGTTTAATCTAAAACAATAATTGAAATTAAACTAAACTTAATTTTTATTACATGAAAACTAGATCTATAATTATCTATAGTTTTAGGTCTAACTAGCTACCATTAACAAAGAGTCAAGCTCTTGTTTTTATACTTTCAGATCCAAAAATCGTGCATGGGCTTGGAGCCATGTTTTGGGCCAGAGAATCAGGCCCAAAACCCAATTCTTTCAGTCCAAAAAGGCCTCTTCAGCTGCAGTTGACTTCAACAGACTTTTCGTCCACTTTTGCTCCTCTGATTGGGTAAAGTCTTAGACCATTGGAAAGCTCTTTCCGAGCCGGTCGTTTTTACATAAGGTAGGCCCAATTCCGAGGTCTGAGTCCAAAGATACGGCCTTTGGAAATTCTGCTGACTTTGTGTGCTATTTCTGCCCGCGTCGACTTTTCAGCTTTTGACCAGGCTTTAGAAAGGCTTTGTCTTCTTGAATCTTAGCCTTTAATCACATAACTCCTTAGCAACCGACCTTTACTCCTTTATCTTGCTAAAGTGGCACATTTCTGCACATAATGGACTTTGAAGCCTGAAATGCATAAAAACACGTAATCAGTACTAACTCTTAATTATTACTCACATCATTGGTCTAAAAGTATGATGGTTAAGGGGTTAAAACTACAGTTTTGGGCTCTTATCAAACCACCCCCAAGCAGCATTTTTCTTGTCCTCAAGCAAAGATGAGAAATTAGAATAAGTGACCAAAAATGGAGTTCTATCTACTCTCGTTTCGCTGAGTGCGATTGCATTGACCATATACAACAAGGCCTTAAACCACTAGGAATTCCCTAGTGGACGAGTTATAGCCTCGTGAGAGTTTTCCAGTGAAGGTACTCACAAACTTCATCTATACTACAACGACTAAGAAATAAAACTATTGTTTCCTTATTCATGCTCTAAATTAACTATACCTCTCACTAGCAATGCATATAGAGTAATCAAGTCGAACCCTAAGCTAATATATGCATAAAAATCAATCATCTATAATAAACATATATACAATGAGTAATACTATGAAATGTCTAGCAGGTTCGTTTCTGAAACTCGGAATAACGTCCTTAAGTAGGTTCTCACAATAATAGTCAAGATACAACACTCTGATTTTTCCACTCAAGTTTCGCTACTCTAGTGTGTAGTGGGCACACTTTACCTTACAATCTTAATGACAACAAGGAAGCCGGAGTCGATCAAACACATCTGCCACTTACTATCACACTAACATATTCCTAATTGAGCTAGAGGTCTTTATTAGGTGTTGCGTGGATTAGGAGATGGTTTAAGAAGGAAAGAAATGGATATTTAAAAAGGACAAGTCTGAGATAATAGAGTCTTCATATTATGTAACTTAGAGAAAACCTTGTTATTTTCTTTTGCTTCTATACTTTGTTTCCATCCTTAGCCATATTTTTTTTCTTTTCCTTTTCTTTGGCTTTTGACTCTCTTTTATTCTATTTTTGGAGTTTTTATTTTATTTCTATTTTTATTTTTCTTTTCTTTGGATGGAAACTTCTTTTCTTTAATTTCTGAAGCAATTAACTAACTTTTGTATACACAGGTTTTTCTCTTCTTCTTTCTTCCTCATTCTATTCTCAGACTTATCTAAATTGGGTAGGTTGAATTTTTTATTTTGTTTTGTTTGGTAACAGGGTAAAAGATTTGTGGTTTATGAAAGGCTAAAGAAAGGTTCAGAGGGGCGACTAGCGGAAAATAATTCATAGGTTTGAATTTTTGGCTATATCGATCCAAAGAGGGCCTAAATTCTCGCTTAGGATATGGCATAGTGATCAAGCAAGTGGACGTGTGATTTCTCTATCCGGATTTTACTTCTCCCTTGTGTCATTTCTCAAATGTTTCGCTCATATAAGGCTTTAGGCTATATTCTCACAGGATTTGTAGAATAAGTACTCTAGCATAGATTTCAGAAACTTACTGCTAACAATCATCGATACTCATGTAATATATTTATAGATAGATGCAAAGATTATTACCTATATATTAACCTAAGTTTCTAAAAATTATTCTAATGCAAAATCTACTTGAGACTTCTAGATTATTAAGAGCATAAAGAAGGAAAACAATACCAATATTCCTAAGTGTATAGCATGAACTTATTTATTTATATTTTTGAATTTTTGAAATTTTGACTAGAAAACAAATGCATATTATACATATCTATATCCTAATAGATGCCTTAATTACACGTGTTTCTATGCCCCCCCCCCCCCCCAAACAAGAAGCATGCTTTGTCCTCAAAGTATTTTAAATAAAGAGGGTAGGAAAAATACCATTGAAACTGGCGTGAAATTCGGGGAACATCGCAAAACAAAGTTAGAGAGCATACTAATATAGGAAATGAAAAACTGACGAACTCTATCTGAGTTCTACCCATTATGGGGTTAACAAGAATGAAATTGCTTGGGACATAAGCAGACACTAACTAGAATGAAAACTTACCTTATCTCCCGCATTACTTATCATCTTCCTCATCCTCTTCTTCTATAAAGAAGTGAGGTTCCTTCGCGTCCTGCCATGCCATGATAATTTGCCAGGCTTCTCATAATTTATCATCTATTATTGCTAACCTATTAAGAGCCACTTGGTCTGACGGGGTGTGGGGTGCAACCTGATGAGGTTGTATCCTCCACCCTTGCCAAGTCATTACACGGAAAGATCGAATAATACTATTGGTGGGTCATACACGATTGTCGAGCCGTAATCCAATCCGTGAAGCGTGTACAAAAAGCAGGAAAGAAACATAGCATAATACGGGAAATTAGAATAGGCATAAGAAGGTACTTATGCCTCATGCTATGGGATCGAGCTAAACTAGACATCAAGGTTCGGGGAAGGTCATGACACATACGTCCCGTGGCTAAAGCAAGGGAAAGCGCCAGAACGGCATCATTCACGTAAGAAAACGTCATTCCCCTAAAATGTTTAGCATGATCCAAAACATAACAGTTCCTATGTTCATGGACAGGCTACTAAAGGCGACGTTATATTCCCCTTGGTCCTCGATACGGAAAATGCCTGCGCCATACGACTCATGTAAAAACTCATAAGTGTAGACATACATATTATCTACCTAATAACACCATGGGTCTTGTATTTCAGCGGGCATAGCAAGTCCAAGAACAAATGCTAGCAAGAACCTGGTAATTTCCATTGGTTCATCATCAATGTTGATGGAGAACACTTGTTCTCCATCTGGTCTTTCAAAGAAAATGCAGTTTTCGTAAAAATAAGATGCTAGTGTTGGAGAATAAAGTGATCCAGTCTTACCATAAGCGGTTCCCAAAATTTACGTATGATGATCGCCAGCAAAACCAAGCACCATATGTAGTGCTTTGGAACAAATCTTGAAAAGACTATTCTGGTATCAATGTAGGAGATGTCATCTCAAAATTATGCTCGAAATAGGCGTGAATGATCGGGAACAACCCATGAGACAAATTGGAATTTTTCGGTCCATGGAAGTCGGGCCGAAGCGCTCTCTTAGGGCGCCTCGAAGATTTTGGAATTCCAGTGTTTTGGCTGGTCGCTCACCTTGGGCGAAAGTGCACTCTAAAAAATTCTGAAAAAAATTGCGGTAGCTGAAAAGCTCCTGCGCAGCCTTGCAGCCCGAGGTCTTGAAAATCGGAAAATGAGACGAAACGTGGGAATCGTGGGAGTGAAAGGTGAGTGATGGAGATTAGGTGTAGTGTGAGTTGTGAGTGTAGAATGTATGAAGTTTATATAGGTTTTAAGTTGCTAAAACGGATCGGGAAGTTGCCAAAAGGTTTTTACGGCAGTTTCCGAAAATTCCAAAATTTCCAAACCCGAAAACGGAAACAACTCATTTTCTTGATTCTAAAACAAACCTAGTATTTTTTAGGTTGAATTTATGATAGAATCTAGCTACCTATTTAATCGAGATTTCATCCTACCATGATACTTATTCATAGATATGCCTAAACGGCCATATTTTCACCTTGACTCCGCAATAAATTCTAAGACGAGGGTCATATAAAATCATGGTGGAATAGATAACACCACCCCCAAACAATTTGGGAAGGTGGGATCAATATTAAACAACCATGCACAATGAAAATAACCGCATTATATTAAAATTTTCATTCGATGTACATTTCACTACAAAATTCAAATTATGGAATTAAACTTACATTAAAATAAATAACAATAATGAAACTACAAAATAAATAAAAAACATCAAACGATACTATTCCTAACCACTTCAGTGCTGGTAGCGGAGGGCACACGCTCAGGAGATGGCTCCGAGCTCGATGGGCGGCATCATTAAATTCGCCTTTCGGCGACGGCGCTTCGTGCCTCAATGGTGTGTCCTCGAAACAGAATCCCCGTGAGGTGGGATTCGTACAAGCATGTCAGCCCAGAACTGGCGCTGAGCTTCTAGCTCAGTCCTTATCTGTTCCCACCGCTCGTCCTCCCTCTGGGTACGGATCTCGAAATTATGGTGGATAGCTGCCTGGCGAGTCCGGAGGTCTTCGCAGATAGTGTTGAGTGAACGCATGCCACGATAAATCACAGCCATGCGTTCTGCATCTGACCAGCACCTCTCCAAGGCATCCGCATCAAAACAAGTCAAGTCCTCCTCATCCTCCTCAGCATTCTCATTTCCCCCATCCTCCTCGGCATTCTCATTTCCACCATCCTCCTCTTCCTCTACCCTATCATCAGGCAACCTCCAAACTCGTTGGACACAATCCTTATAGATGCGAGGATTTCGGTGTAGGGTGATGTAAATCCTATCAGACGCCTGAGCTGCTCTCAACTTCAGCATGATCTTGGTTATCAACACAGGGAGAGGTGCAATAGACTTCCCTACTCCCCTAATCATGCTAAGCAAAAACTCCAAGATATAGAACTCGTACTTCTGCTCCTGGAGTATCCATAAAATGTGGAGGCAGTTCAGACCGATGTCGCCGACCTTCTCCTTCCCGGGGATCGCCCAATTCAATCCAATCCACTGCGCCCGACTGGTTGGTTCGAGGGATGCTGGCGAACACAATGCGATCTCGCATTGTAGTTCCCTTCGAATCGCCACGTTCATCAATGGCTCTACCCCATTATATTGGGACTCCTGCAACGTGACATCCAGATGGATTCTAGGCGGAATGCCTAGAATCTCAGCCAACAACCCTGTAGTTACTTCCTTCCTCCTCTTCGCCACCATAACAAAAATTCTAGTCCCCTCCAACTCCCTCGTGTTGTAGAACCGTCGGACTAAGTCTTCATGGTAAAAGGCTTCTGTTGAGTACCACAAGCTATTCTAGTCTCTACTGATCATTTCGTCACCGTAAAACAACGCGAAGTGGTCGCCAGTAAAAGCTTGCTCCGGCAAAATTCGACGTTGTTGAGCCATTTTAGTGTTTGGAATGTAGTGGGGGTTTAAATGGGATGTGGTATTGGAATTGGAATCGACCAACTAAAACAAACAGTGGTGGTGGCGCGGTGGTGGCGTGACAGCTTAAATTTTTTTAATTTTCGTGGGTTTTTGGTGATGTAAGTTGGTGGATTTGGTGGTGGTTTGGTTTTAGAGAAGATTTGAAGTGGATTTTTGATGGTTGGCGTGGGTTTAATTAGGTTTGTTGTTTAATTTTTGGATTTAGGTTTTTAAGTTTTGGTTTTGTTTGATAATGGCGGTTTGAGAAGATGAAGGACTGTTGGGGCAAAGGTAAGGGCGCGGGTGTGTTGCCGATGCGCGCGGGTTGGGCCCAAGCCCAATTCGCAATTTTTGAATTTTCCGATTTTTCGCGAAACTTCAAACTAAAATTGTCGTTTCGTTACCGGTCTGATTTCTGCGAATGAGATATGGAAATGATCAGGAGAGAATTTTCAATCCAATGATCCATAAAAGACTCTATTCCGACCGTGGATGACATATAAGATAGTGGAAAACACCTCGAAGTGCGTGCATAACGTACGTTATGCGAACGATTGAACTCTAAATTCATAGATTATGTCAACCTGAATCGGAATACAATTAAACGGCCTAAGCAACTCTAATGGGACATAAAACATTCTAGGACGGAAACACGAACACCCCACCCCCAAACAAATTTTTTACAACAAAGTTTAGAAAATTTGTTTTTTAGCAGTGGGTCTTTTAAAGTCAGATTCCCGAGACTTCCTAGATTACTATGTTTATTCTTTAATATATATATTTTTACTTTTATAATGAAAAACAATAAACAAGAAAGACATAATTCACCCCATAGAGAAACATGACTCAAAAATCCGAGAAAACATGCAAGAGTGGAAAACGTGAATTATGTTAAACGTGGACTTAGGATCCGGTACTTACAGCCACACACTCCATAGGGAGGGCCCGGTTACCTTAATGGTGCACTCACCAATATATGGAAATGAAAGAAAATGCACCAAATACGAAAGTTGAGTCGTTTATAGTCAGATACTCGAGACTTTATCTAAACATATGTCTAAACATGCAGTTTATCATATATCAACAACCGAAATAGTTGTGGATCATTCCATAAATAAATATCACAGAAAACATATCCAAGCACAATCAAGCACCAAGATTTCCTATGACGCAACCTAGTGAACTGACAGCGAAGTCAGATAAACATATAACGTAACCTAGCATGCACCTTCCTTTTCATTTTTGAACGAGAGGGTGTTCTAGTGAATAAGTGTGGAAAAGTGAATGGTTGTGGAGAATATGGTGGATATGGATAAGTTGTAGAAGGAAAGCATGTAAACAATGAGGATGTGGGTTTAGCACAAAACTCATTCATGGTGTAGGTAGGGAATCTCAAGTCTGAAAATGAAGGTGTCAAATGGTTTGTCCTTACAAGTATTTGTTTACTAGGTGGATTTAAAAAATTATGAAGCACAGGAGAAACAAAAGGATCGAGTGCAAACTCAAGATTCCTTTGAAAGGGTGGAAGGAGGGGAGTCGAGGTGGATGTTGTGCAAAGTAGTTCTTGATAGGGTGAATCATCACCTGCTCTAAGAAACTCATCGAATTCCTCATCTAGATTGGTCATATCCACGTTACTATCATAGTCCTCTATATCTTTGAGAAAGTCATCTATGTCATCCTCATCCGTAATATGTGTATCGACTAGTGTAGGGATAAAAATGTTGGAGTCTGAACTTCCAAAGGAAAGAAATTTGGGCATATGATTATCAGGGAACGTGTTGTTGAAATAATCTCGAGCAAAGCTCTCGATCATGCTAACCTCTCCATCCATAGACGAATCGGGTAAATGTGTCTTTGTTTTAAAAACATTTACTTCAACAGCAAGATGGCCAAAAAACATGGACATTGAACCATCACGGCAATTAATGAGCACATTGGCAGTTGCTAGGAAAGGACGCCCTAAGATGATCGAGACAGAGCCGTTAGCGACTTCTGTATCGAGGATTACAAAATCAGCCGGATAGTAGAAATCCTGAACTTTTACCAGCACATTTTCGACCACACCCTTATGATACTTAATAGACCGATCAGCTAATTGCAACGTCATTTTAGTGGGTTGCATCTCGTCTAGACCTATTTGTTTATACAAATAAAACGGGAATAAGTTAACACTAGCCCCCAGGTCTAATAACGCGGTCGTCGTATAGGAATCTCCTAATGTGCATTGTATAGTAGGACGACCAGGGTCCTTGTACTTAACAATTCCATTATGTTCAAATAAAGTTGGGAATTGTTCTGTTAAAAAGGCGTCTTTTGGTATATTGGTCTTACGCCTAGTAGTACACAACTCCTTAAGAAACTTAGCATGGTGTGGTAGCTTTTTAATAGCTTCGAGGAAGGGAAGGTTTATAGTTAGATTCTTGAAAACGTCCCTAATCTCCTCATAATTTGTATCCCTAGTTAACATGGCTAATTTTTGTGGAAACGGTGGTTTCTGTCTATATTTAGCAATGGTATCACCTGGATGTTTAACCGTGGCTTTCTGTTTCTTAGGTTGTGTTGTAACCGGGTACCTCTACGATTGGTAGGCTCTTAGGTTTCTATTTGGTATCTAGTAAAATAGCGAGGTGTAGGGGACTCTTGGTGGGGTAACTATAGGCATAGTTACTTTGTTATCAACCATTACGCGAGCGGAGAGTGGTGATGACATTTAGCTCACCTACATTTTCATATTCATTACTAGTATTATCGGTTACCTCAAAGGCTGTGTTTGTTGTTTTAGGATTAGGTATTGCGTGACCTGGAAACACACCTTTGGGTTGGGCTTTATCTTGAGTCAACTGTTGGGTTAAATTATTAACGGATTGTAGAATTTGGTTGGTTAGATTGAGCCATGGTTTGGAAAAGTTTTGGCTCACTTGTATGAAGGTGTCAAGACGATCCGGTTGTGTGGGTGTAGTAGTCACGGGTGGTGTGACTGGAACTATTTCACGTGAATTATTTATGGGTGGATTTTGATAATTATTATTTACCGGAACGATACCTCTATTAGCATTATAATTATTATAACTACCTTGACCTTGTGCTTGACCTTGTCGAGGTTGCACTTGGTTGTTATAATTATTAAAATTACCCTAACCCTGTCCTTGTCGTGGTGGAGCTTGGTTAAAACTGTGCGTTGGCCTAACATATTGATTATTGTACCACGGAGGTGTGGCGTGTTGGTTATTTCTCCAACCGAAGTTGGGATTTTGTCTCCAAGGGGCGTTAGGTTCACTATTAATGGAACAAGCCTGTTCATAGGCTATAGGACAGTGGAAATCGGGATGCTCAGGGCTCCAACAGAAACTACATGGATTTGAATTTACGTTCATGACGGGGATTGGCTTTTGTTGAACAGAAATGACCTCTACCTTTTTAGTGAGTGATTCGATTAGAGTTTTAAGCTCGGGATCGTGTTTAATTTCAAACATACCGGCGGCCTTAACTGTATTTGATGAACTAGCGGGCGGTGGATATCATCACTACCCCCCCCAGTTGTTATTTCGCTTAGTTTGATCCTCTAAAAATTTATAAGCCTCCGAGGCTCCTTTACTGAGGAAACTACCCCCATTCATTATGTCAAGGACTTCTTTATGGTGATGTTGAAGTCCTTTGAAAAAGGCACGAACTAACGTGTTTTTTGCTAGGTTATGGTGTGGACACTCTATAAGCAGATCGGTGAAACGATTCCAAGCCTCAGAAAATGATTTATGAGGATTTTGTCGGAAAAAATGAATCTTGGAAAGCATCTTATCCGTCTTTAGGGGTGGGTAAAAATGTTCCATAAACATTTGAACAAGTTTAGCCCACGAGTCCTGAGAGTTAAGCTTGGGAAGTTAACCAAAGGCGCCGCCTTATCGGCTAAGGTAAAAGGGAATACCCTGAGTTTAATTTGTTCCGCACCAACCGTAGGATGGTGGAATGTTGTTAGGACTTGTTCAATCCTACGCATGTGCTGATAAGGTTTTTCATGGTCTAAACCGTGAAAAACGGGTAACAAATTAAAAATATTTGGGGGGATTCGGAAATCCCCCACTGGGTCTGCTAGAACGATGCAAGATTTGGGGCTATCGCTCGAGGCTTTATAAAAGTCCGAGAGAGGAGTCTCTCCTTCATCGGGCATTATCTTAGGTGGTGTGTGTGAAATAGTAGCTAGAGGTGTAGTAGATGGTATACTAGATATAATCGTTTGTTGACGTTGTTGTGTTTTTGTTCGACCAGACCTTAATCTCATACAAGGCTAAGACCAAATTTAGCTAAACACATCAACACTCCAAACAATTCTGATATATTAGTATAAACCTCTAACAGGAGATGCGAGGTGCGGAAGAAAGGAATACCTGATTGCGTCCTTGCTTCGCTTATGAATAGCGTCTTGTTTACGCGTGTTCAGTGTATATAACTAGTTAGAACACGAAAAACTTGAAAAATCAAAGTTGAATCAAACTGTGGAAATCCGGCAAAAAAGCCATTTCGGTAGCAAGTGCTTCGCTTAGAAGCGATTTTGCTCCGTGTAACTCCAACTTACAGTGTTTAGTATGGTCGCTCAAGGTTCAGGCTTATAGGAGGTGCTTCGCTTAGGGTGGGTCGCACTCCGTGTATTTTTCGCGGAACTTTTCAATCTTTGAAGCGGACAACCACGGTATGAATCAAACAAGGGTGGGTGGGTTTAATGGGACTTTAAGAAAAGTACTTATACTACAAAAACAATGCGAAAGTGAAACTAAGATGGCAGCGGCGCCATTTGATAAACTATAAAAAGATAAAGTTTACCTACGAAATGAACGATAAAACTCAAAACGTAAGTAAACTAAAACTTAATACGTGTCTATATTTTATCAAGGATTCTACTCTCAATCCTATGAGATATAGTGGAGTAGATGATTCGTTCCACTCCTAGTCCTTCCGCATGCTGTGTTTTCTACGTAGAAGTACTCTTAACTCTAAAGTCTAATGAGAGATTTACGAAGTGGCAACTAGACTACGATGCAACTACCCACAAGATGCAACTAGTCGATTATTAAAACAACTATGGGAATGCTACGTTGATTCTATGATAAGGAGTTAGAGGGGGCTTGATTCCACCTTAACTCGACTTAATCCTACTAACCATTTTAATCGTAAGTAATCGAATTGAAGCGCTTCCAGAACAATATGGTTACTCCTAATCCCTAATTACACATGACATTTCTACCAATTCATAACTAGTATGTGAACGATTAAACCCATTCTCATGGTGAACTAATCATTTCTAGAGTGGAAAGGAAATTACGACGACTCTACAATAATCGGAATCAAGCTTTCATCAAGGTTTCTCAACCCCCTCAAATGGAGGTTTAGCCGAGAATCATCACGCTATCATTCCCAATGGAATTCAAACAAGACATGATATAAAGATTGAAACTTGCTTGTTTAAACTCAATTCAAAACTACTAATGCAATAATTGAATTAAACTAATAATGACAATTACTTGAATCTACTAATTGAAACTAAACAATTAATGGAAATGAAACTAACTTATGGAGAACACTATTTTATTAATCTAATGAATAATAAAACAATGATTCAAATACTAAATTAATAATCTAACTAATCTAAGTCTAGCTATCTACGTAATAAGGGAAATTAGATCTACACAATTGTGAATGACAAGAATCGAAATTGATAAACTAGCTATTTTATTTATCAAACTAATGAAGAATAATGATTCTAAGAGTTTAATCTAAAACAATAATTGAAATTAAACTAAACTTAATTTTTATTACATGAAAACTAGATCTATAATTATCTATAGTTTTAGGTCTAACTAGCTACCATTAACAAAGAGTCAAGCTCTTGTTTTTATATTTTCAGATCCAAAAATTGTGCATGGGCTTGGAGCCATGTTTTGGGCCAGAGAATCAGGCCCAAAACCCAATTCTTTCAGTCCAAAAAGGCCTCTTCAGCTGCAGTTGATTTCAACAGACTTTTTGTCCACTTCTGCTCCTCTGATTGGGTCAAGACTTAGACCATTGGAAAGCTCTTTCCGAGCCGGTCGTTTTTACATAAGGTAGGCCCAATTCCGAGGTATGAGTCCAAAGATACGGCCTTTGGAAATTCTGCTGACTTTGTGTGCTATTTCTGCCCGCGTCGACTTTTCAGCTTTTGACCAGGCTTTAGAAAGGTTTTGTCTTCTTGAATCTTAGCCTTTAATCACATAACTCCTTAGCAACCGACCTTTGCTCTTTTATCTCGCTAAAGTGGTACATTTCTGCACATAATGGACTTTGAAGCCTGAAATGCATAAAAACACGTAATCAGTACTAACTCTTAATTATTACTCACATCATTGGTCTAAAAGTATGATGGTTAAGGGGTTAAAACTACAGTTTTGGGCTCTTATCAGTCACACAGGTACTTTCACTAGAAATGTGGTTTACACTGATGTGTTCAGTTCAATTAACTCCCAATCGCAATAATGCTTCTCGGGAATCATCATCTTTTATGCTGTAAGTAAATCCAATTCCTCTTTAGTTCTATCTTTCTTGCTCATTGTTTGTCAGTTAAATGTCCCTTTCCATGTGTGACTGTTAGACGTAAACTACCATTTCTCTTATTAATAATTGTCTACCTTTTTTATTGCCAATTTTATTATCTCATTGAGTTTAACACCTACGTACTGGATCATATGTGCAGCTAGGTGCTATTCATATAGCAATACTTTTAGCGTGGTATTCATTTGAAATTACAACTTTGCGCCAAGCACTTATGATATGCAGTGCATTCTATGACCGAACCTTTGTCCGTGAGGTATGCATATTTTAATTTATTGCCCCCTACCTCAGTGAATACAATAAGTCCTACTAGCTAAATTGTGCAGGAACTATTTTTCTTCCCCTTCTTTTTCTTATTAATTATCTACTATTAGTGCTCCATTCACTAACGATTAGTGTTACTAATTACTGAACTCTACAGGAAATGGGTAACTCACACTCCATTGTTATCTATTCGATCTTTAACTGTTCTCAGGATTCCACTTCTATACAACGGTGAGATTTCATTTTATTTTTAATTGTTCTTATTTTCATTCTTTTTATTCATTCATTTGTTTAAGTGTATAATTGATTGCTTAATCATTTAATTGTTCAATTGCTTTAGTATTTTTTATAATTGTTCTAATTGGATGCATTCACATGCAGACCATTTATTTCAAGACGTTCATTTTTATGTTCCATTGTTAATCTCTACATAGGTTTGAAAGTTAAGGACATTTTGGAATTTTGAAAACGAACAAGAAAAAACATTATGGGCAATAACAATTTTCATATTCAACCCCACACTTTCCCCACCTTATCCTGCCACAACTGCATTTGTTGGCTCTCTTTTAAATGTACCTTAAAGAGCTTTATATCTACAATTTTACAAAGTCATTGTCACTACAATAAAATTATACTAATTGAGTCGATTATAGCTTCAGTTTTCTGCATAACTACCTTTTTGTCTTTATGCTCCCATTGCTCCAAATTCAGAACTTGCACCATTGATTTGCCTTAACTTTGAGTTATATTATATGGGCGATTTAAATATTTTTTATTCCTATATGATTATTAGTCCTTAAGGACACCTTTCTGTTATATGGTGCCGAGTGACTACATTGCTAGAATTTCACCTAAAGATGGGACTGTACTTGGATGGATTCTCTTACCCAGTCTAAGGTTTGTTATGATTGGTTTTCTCTTCAAAGTCTATTATTCTTTGAGTTTTATAGTATAGGGTCTTTTTTATTTTTGAGAAACTTTCTCCATATACTTTATAGAAGTTTACCGACCTGTTTGTTTGTTTTATGGTTTTAAAACCAAATAAGTATCATGCAGTTTTAAAAACTTTCATAAAACTAAAATGATTAGAATTTAGCATAAAATAAATCAATTTTTATGCTCTGTTGCCTCTATGTTGACATTGGAAAAGTTCATGCATGATAGGAGATTGATGTTTTAAATGGAATAGCATAGGACAGTGAGAAGAACCGCCTTTTTTTGTTTGTCAGGTGCGTGTCAGGTGCGCCTGGAAACTATGTTTGAAAAAAATCTGGCCACCCTACTTGGCTTTTGGCTTACCAGGTTGCTGCATTCTTTTTACTTTTGGTGTTGCTAATTGCCAATGTTGTTGTTGATGGTGGTGTCATTTCTTACTTCTACACTCAGTAATAAAACTTCCTCTTCACATTTGTTTTGATAAAATGCATGTTAATTGGAGAGCAACAGACCCTTTTCAATTTCAATTCTATATTCTCTTTTGAACATCACATGCAGTTTTATTATTATGTGAAGTGTAGCAAATATGTTATATATAGTATATAGTATGGAGCTTTGTACTCTATCATCTTTCAGGATAATTATAAACAAACTTTCTAATTGTTTTGTAATTTCCAGTTCAATCTTGACATACACACACATATAGTAATTTCCGGTTATAAACACACACACATACAGTAAATGTTTAGAATGTAATTGTCTATCTGTGCTCATAGTATTATTTTCTTGGAATATACTGTCTTCAATTACTTCATGCGGTTTAATTTTAATGTCGTGTTATGTATCTCATGTATATTGTTTATATCATTTTATCACCCTAGCTAGCTCCTAGCTTGGGTCTTTGCTCTCTGTGTATGGATGCTACAAATATCGCAATAAAGTTAGTGGTGCCCAAATGGGTTCAGATGCAGAGCAAGGCATGTCCGCATGTATGGTTCTCTAACACATGACGAAAATACAAATGCATGTAACTCATAAAAGACCTTGTTCGTCAAACAGCTAATACTTAATTGGGGTTACATTATCTTCAAAGTTATTTTCCAGGTAAGTGCTTGAACATCGGGATTGAGAGTTCTTTTCAAATAACAATTCCATAAGTAGAAAACCCAAATGAATTGCTTTGTAATATGAATTTTCGAACTCTTGCCACACTAGCTCTATCGTCTTGCTTGCCTTTGCATCTTCTATACATATTACCTGGAAACAATGGGAAAAATACTTCTGCTGATGTAATATAAGATATATTCAATATATTGTAAGCAATAAATCAAGAGCTTGCCCTTTGTGCATTTGCAGGTTTAGAGATTATTTTTGTTGGTTTGAAGTTTAACCATTTAATCAATAATCAGTAATCACTCAAGCCTCTAATACATGAAAATTGGTGCCGATTGTTGAAATTAACCCGTTTTTCTTCGTGTTTTTTATGTTTTGAGCTGTGGGCAGTGCACACCTTGCAAAGAAGAGAGGGGATAGGATGGCTACAGATAATCATTGAAAGATTGAAGATCGAGAATGCAAAACTGGAAGAGATTGACATGCTTCAAGAAGTTACTAAGCAAATTGAGGGGCACACCATCTGTGCATTAGGCGATGTTGCTGCTTGGTTGATGTAGTGTCTTATTAGACATTTTAGACCTGAGCTTGAGAGGAGGATCAAGGAGCATGCAAATAGAGAATCATTAAATGAGCTGCTGCTGCTTGAGTCTTGCACCAAGGGATATACCTATCTGGTGGCTACTGTGGAATAAAGTTATTGAGCAGCTCCATGTTCGGGGAAATAGTTGTTTTCATGTTGCCCTTCCATGTACTGAATATTTTTTTTTAGAACTTGAATGATAGATAAAACCAGTGTTATTAAGTACTAACTGAACTGTGCATAAACTGGGGGCTCGACATTCGATTATTGTTGTTTTTTTAGACCATTTATGTTCCAATTGCATACGTTACTTGACAATTATAACTTCATGATTTCACGTCTATTTTGTTTAGATGTGCGTAGCACGTGCATAATGCTAGTTTAGTTAAAATTTAATTTGTAAGATAATAAAATTCAAAAATTTCGTTCTTAGGTTTAGGTTTGATGTGCTGATGTATTACATGAATCAATAAGAAATGTATATGAGGCCAAAAATATGATGTGGTTATGGGGGACATATATTGTCATCAATATATTCGCGACACGTGTCATTGCCATTGATAATATCTTGAGACTAACTTATTGGATCATTACAATTGGTCATCTCAAGAGTCATGAGTTACCAAATGATTACAAAATGAATATGAATACATGCATAGAGCAATAATAGCTATCAAAACAATATTAAATATCATCAATGAATAGAGCACCAAAAGTTGATCTCATTCAATTCATGGAGCACCAAAGGGGAGAGGGAATTCTATATATTTCCTCTCCACTCTCTAAACAGGGAGGAGAATCCGATGCTTCTTCTCCACTCTCCATCTTCTCCGTTCACCATCGATCATTCGATCATAGAATCCAAACAATGAACTACGTTCGACTTGATTCAGTCGTCGACAAGAATGGATATCGATCGTGGGGCAGTTTGATCCTTCAAACTCAGTCGCAACATCATTCTCCCCAAAATTCCTACACACGTAAGGTTCGACCAAAAAGAGCATTTACATTGGCGCCGTCTGTGGGGACAATTTCTTGGAAATTCAACTACTAAAATTTTTGTTTCTTCAACTTACATTTCTATACGTTCTATTTCTAAGCCCATGAAGTGTGGTGATAGTCGCTCTGAAGAAATGAATGAGGATCAATCATCAAACAAAAGCTCGCTCGCTCGCTCATGGAGTTAGTCAGCTACTACATGAAAGATAAGTTTTCCATTATCTAAGATATATGGTATACTATGTATTTTCTTAACTAGCCCATCCAAATGGTCACATGGGTTATCTCTGCTAAAAAATCACTACTATGGTCACTGCGTGATTAACAAATAAGTCCATAGTGCAAGCGACCTACCTAGACTCTATGCTCAAATAATGATTGTGCGGCATTGTCAGACTTTGAATCACAAAAATTTTGAAACTACTTACTCCCTTCTCTTAATGCCTCAGTTTTAGTTATGACTTATATCAGTACATAACAATCTAGAGGAGCCAATATCATATATTCATTTATTTGCATCTTCAGTAATTACATACTTGCATCCAGTACCATTTGGCATTTGATATAGACAGTTGAAGATGTCATGTTAGAGATGACCATACCTTTAACCGTGAGCTTGATTAGCATGTCGACCTCATAAACAATATGCCTAGACTTGTAATGAACACCTCAGCATAGTTAAGGTCCTAGTTATGTTTAAGGATCGATCTATCGACTTAATCAGGCTCAATCTATCAGATCTCGAGTTGTTGTGGCTGGACCTGACAAGAAATTGCAGAAAGTCGATCAAGTCGTCCTCTAGCAATCAAGAAAGGAATTAAACAATTTGGCTCATTCTTACATGATGCGACCTCACAAAATTCGAGACTACTACTGCTTTTTTCCTGGTAGAGCTAAGTTGTTACAGGAGATACAAATTCGATCTTCGCACTTTACAACCTCATTAACCCATAGCGTTGTTACAGGAGATACAAACGAGTGGATTGCTTCCGCGTTGAGCCCTTGGCACTGACTTGCACATCGGGTGGGCTTTCTCTATCTGTCAATGGGCCTGGGCTCTCCTATGGATCCTCATGGTGCAAATCAACGTTCCTGATATGAAAGTGGAGTGAAAGTCGGGCACGTATTAAAGTGAAAGTTCTCCTCCCCTGACCTGCAACACTTCTTCTTCCAGCGCTCACGTTACATTTCGTCGAAAACTGCTACTAATGAATTTTCTATTATAGTTGGATCATTTGCAGGTCGGCTATACTTTGAACATACATGGGGCTGCATTAGTTGTACTTGTCTTTTACGCTAGGAATTGCAGGCAATCTAAATCCATGGATGCTCAATTCAAATCCGTTTTGATTTGAGATCAAACTCCAAACCAGGGGTCGCTTGTACTTCGAACTTGTAACGCTCGTATTTAAAAATACGTATTTATTTATTTATTAATTAATTAATTTATTTAAAATCTATTGGATTGGATTTGGGATATGTGGGCCTGGTTTCTGGGCCCAAGTCTGTATTGGGCTTAGGTTTTAAACCTAAGTATATATTCATATTTTTTCTAGAGAATAGGGTTCGGAGATAAAAAAATAATAAAAATGGAGGCGGAGATAGAAACTCGATTGCTAGAGGGTTGGAGCGCGACGATTCAGACTAGGAGAGGTTCGTGGAGCTTTTAATACAGGTGAGTAGTTAGTTTTTCTACTTCACTGGTATACAGAAACAGTTTTACTGTCCAATGTTTTCACTCAATTTTACTGTTCATTATTCGGCGTCCTGTCTGTCGTGTTGTTAAAACTTTGTTGAAATCTGTTGTTTTGTTAAAACTCGAAACTCTGAAATTTGAGATTGGAACTGTCGAACCTTGTTTGGGCCCGTTAATGGTGTCCCTAGCCCAAGATAAAGAAAACAACCTGCCATTTGGTTTGACCTCATCTTTTGTTGTGGTTTTGAATGGGTTGTTTGATGTTGGGGGTTATATGTTTGATGTTGGTTATTGATGTTTGGGTCGGTGCTGTTGCAGGTGGAAGAAGGCGTTAATGGCGCCGATGGAGAGTTTTGGGAAAACTTGGTTGGGCTGTTTTTGGTTTAATTTGAGTTGTGGGGCTTGCATCTAGACTAAAATCAATGGGTTTATAGTTGATTGTAGTGTGTGGGTGAGTACTGATGTATGGGGATGTGGAAGTTTGGAGGAGGCGCGATCTAGTTTGGAGGAGGGGATGTGAGGTGAGGAATCGAGTTGGAGCTTTCATTAAAGCTATAGGGTTTTTGATTTGGAGCAAAACCGCTGGAAGGAGGAGATGAGGAGTGGTGGCCGGCGCGAGCTGGTGCGGTGGGGGAAGAAGCCTGATGGAGAAGATGACATGTTGGTCGGTTGGGCTTGGGCTTTGGGCTTTAGGCCGAAGCCTTTAGATTTTAGTTGTTGGGCCAGTTCTATTTGTTTTGTTTGGGCCAGTTTAGTTTAAAGTTTTTGGGCCGGTTTCAGTTCAATTTTTGGGCCGAACCCATTTGTGTTTTGGGCCAATTCAGTTTAAGTTTTTGGGACAGTTTCATATCTTTTGTTTGGGCCAGTTCTATCTTTGTTTGGACCGGTCCATATAAATTAAAATAGATTCAACAGGGTCTTTAAATATGTAGACTTTTGGGTTTTGGTTTTGGGCTTTGATTGTGGACTTTTGACTGTTTAATTATGCTACGTTTTATGTTGTAAATTGTATGAACAAATCAAATGCTAAAATGCTATGGAAGCTTGTATAAATTTGTTAGTCATTATCTAATTAAGATTTGACGTGAGTAGTGTGTAAAACATATAAATATTGGCACGTAATCAGAGAGGAAATTCTTATAAGACTTAGATATATACGTTTTTATGATAATTAAATTATATACGGACTTAGATTCATGGGCTTTAGTATTGGGCTTTGATGGTGATATTCATTCCACATAAATATATGGAATGTATACGTTACATGATTGATTGCTAGTATGAGTTGCTACTGAAATGAATTGTAGTATTTATGAAGGCTTGAGATATTCCATATGGTGTAGTGCAATATATGATTTGGCACGTGAAATAATAAGTTTCGAGATTTGATATAGAGATACTTGGATATCGTGCAATGAATAGTATTGGCACGTGATAATGTGGATTGCATTATAACGAGAAACGTTGAGTTTCAGTACAATTAAGTATACTGGCATGAGATAGAATAAGAATTATTATGAGTCATGAATGTATGACACTTGAATAAATTACGTAACGAAAATCCTAGAACCTAGCTACCACAACTCATGTGATTTGGCCCTAGTGATGGGTGTATGTGATATGATTGGCCCTTCGGGCGTTTCAGTGAATCTGAATGGCCCTTTTGGCGTAAGTAATGTGAATGGCCCTTCTGGCGTAGCCGAATAGTGAATTGATTATTCTGTTCGCAAAATTTGAACGAGACGCGCGATATTTTATGCAAAATAGTGGCAGTACTTACATAATAGCTTTCGTGTGAGGGTTACCTGGTGTGCGGCATCCCGCTCAGGGTAGCTACGCACGGAGTGGTTCATTATGTAAGGGGAGGCATGTGGATGTACATGTTCGGCGTTGGATAGCGATTATGGTATCCAGGGAAACTAGGTAAGACATAGATACGACGTGATTTTAGGGACACGCAAAGAAAGCCTTAATTAATATAATTATGGTAATATGTTGGTTAATGATATATCTTTAGATAGATGATTGTATATGGTTTTGCAGAAGGGTGGGTCAAACTAACTACTTGTGCAGAGACGACCCACTCTGTAATTGAGCATGAAATGAGGTAAGTATAGAATATGCTTGGCTGGTTATTAGTTTAGTTAGAACCTAAGGCGCCTCGTGGAGTAACTAAATGCCTTTTTATTATGCGTATGGTTTGTTGTGTGGTTAGTGGGAAGCTAAGGCACCTCGTGGAGGAACTACCTGCCTTACCTATTGTACTTAAAGATGTCGTATTAGTTGTTGGAAGTTAAGGCGCCTCGGTAGAGGAACTAACTGCCTTATGGATTGTGTAAATATATGTATAAGTATATGTTGTATTTTAGGGCTACTCACACCAGCATTGTTTATAATGCTGACCCGATTTGCATGTTTGCTTATCGGGTGTGTTCATTAAATGAACATAGTTGATAAGTCTTGACAGGTTAGTGTTGAAGAAGGTTGGTTGCTGCTTGTGGTTTGCGTTAGCGTCGCTTTTCAAGATAGGTTTTGTTTTCTCTTGAGGTGATATAGATTTTCATTTGAGACAATGTTATTTGTATTTTCATTTGTAATTTTAAATAAAGAGTTATTGAAAAGAGATTTGTAACCTAATCTTATTTGTAAGTTTTTGTAATGAAGGGGACTTTTGTTTAAGTTAAAAATTTTATTGGTTTTTAATTATCCGCATATTTAAATTGTTTATGGGTTTTTGGAAGTGGAGAGTGCATCACACCTCGAAAATCGAAGAGTCGGGAACAAATATAATTTTTCCGAATTCTGTCGAAATTCGGGATGTGACAGAACTGGTACAGCAGATATATTCCCCTTAGTCCTCTATCCTAAAGATTCCTGCCCCATAATGCTCATGCAAATCCTCATAGTTATAGAGGTACATATTATCTACCAAATAGGCCCGTGAGTCTTGTATTTCAGCGGGCATAGCAAGTCCGAGAGCAAAGGCTAACAAGAACCTGGTGATTTCCATCGTTTCATCCTCACTGGTGATGGAGAACACTTCTCCATCCGGTCTATCAAAGAACTTACAATTATCATAAAAATAAGATGTAAGTGCAGGAGAATAAAGTTCATCAGGTCTTACCATTTGTGGTTCCCAGCCTGCTTGTATGATCACCTCGTGAAACCACGCACCATAGGTGTCACTTTGGAACAAGTCTTCAAAAGACTTCTCCAGTATGATACGAGGGGATGTCATCACAATAGATACTCTCTAGAAAAGCTGCAAACAACCCTGGAAAACCTCACAAAAAATCAGAAAATCGGGCTGTGAAGGTCAGGGCGTGGGGTGCGCTCCGGAATGGCCTAGGTAAGGCGCGGGTCGCGCTCTGGTCTTGCTCGAGTTACAGTGTTTTCGGCGCTAGGCGCGCTTAGAAGTAACCTATATAGGGCGCGGGGAGCTCTCCGTGTATGAAGGGCAGGGTGTAGTGAAAAACAAAAGGAAAAATTGGAGGTTTAAGGTGAGAGATGAAAGTGAGATGTGTGGGTTTTGAGTGTAGAATGAAGGAAGTGTATATAGGGTTTTAGTTTCTAAAACGAATTAACAAGTTGCCAAAAAAATTTAAGGCAATTGCCGGAAACAAAATATTTCCAAAACCTAAAACGGAAACAACCCATATTTATTATTCTAAAACAAACCTAATATCTTTTAGATTGAATTTAGAATTGCAACTTCCTAACTCATTGAAATTTCATCATACCATAATATCTGAACTTAGCCATGCCAATATCGACAACATTCCCACAACTCATCGCAAAATACTTCTAAAATGGTGGATCATATAAAAGCAATTCTAAAAAAAAAAATACCACCCCCAAACAATTCGGGAAGATGGGATTAACGCAAAAATCATCGCATGGTTAGAAAAGAACCAAATTAAATTAAAATCAAAATTCAAATAACAATTAACTACCGAATTCAAATTTAACTACTTAACATCCAAACTAATAAAAACAATAAAAACATCAAAACAACAAATGCTCCTAAACCACTAGCCACAATATGAAGATGGGCCACTTAATAGGAAGTTGATTGATCAAAATGGAAAGACCAAATGCCCCACCCCCAAACAAATTTTTGACAACATAGTTTAAAAAATTTGTTTTAAAACGTGGGTCGTTTAAAGTTAGATTCCCGAGACTTGCTAGATTACTATTTTTATGGTTTTATTTAGTTTTTACTTTTTATAAATACGGATTAATATAAGAGAAAACAATAAAGCAATAAAGACATAATCCACACCATAGAGAAACATGACTCAAAAATCGAGAAAACATGCAAGAGTGGAAAACGTGAATTATATTAACCGTGGATTTAGGATCCGGTACTTACAGCCACACACTCCATAGGGAGGGCCCGGTTACCTTAATGGTGTACTTACCAATATATGGAAGATTGGAATGGAGTACACTGAAGAATAAAATGAGTCCTTTATAGTTAGATACTCGAGACTTTATCTAATAAATATATATATAAATAACCTGTATTTTACCATATATCAACAACCTAAAGAGCTGTGGGTCTTTCCATAAATAAATAACATGGAATGCACTCCCAAACAGAATCAAGCACTAAGATTTTCTACGACGCAACTTAGTGAAATGAAAGCGAAGTCTGATAGACCTAAAACGTAACCAAGCATGCACCTTCTTCTTCATCTTTGAACGAGACGGTGTCCAAGTAAATGATCGTGAGAAAATGGATGTTTGTGGAAGATATGTTGGATATGGATAAGTTTTAGAAGGAAAGAATGGAAAAAATGAGAATGTGGGTTTAGCATAAAACTCATTCATGGTATAGGTAGGAACTGTCTCTATTATGAAAATGAAGGTGTCAAGTGCCTTTCCCTTGAGAATTATTTCTGTATTAGGAGGATTTAGAAAATCATTAAGCACAAAAGAAGCAAGAGGGTCAAGTGCAAACTCAAGGTTCCTTTGAAAAGGTGGAAAGTGGGGAATATTGGTGATAGAAGATGAATGAGTGACAGGATGATATGAGGTGGATGAATGGGGATCAGCTAGAGCTCTCAGGTATAGATCATCAGAAGCCTTGAGATATGCAAGACATTCCTCAATAGGTGGGTCAAAAGAATCACTGGGATAGAGGGTGAAAAATTCATCTTCCGTCATAGCGTCAAGGGATGAATGGATGTTGACAGGGGTGAACTCGCGAGGTGGCAAGGAAGAGTTGCAAAAGATTTGAAGGAAATATTCCTCGACTTCCAGGGAGTTCTCGTCGAAGTTGGAACTTCCAAAGGATAGGAATTTGTGCATTTGATTATCAGGAAACGTGGTTTTGAAATAATCTTGAGCTAAGCTCTTGATCATGCTAACTTCTCCATCGATAGTCGTATCTGGGAACTGTTTCGTCGTTTTAAAAACATTTACTTCAACAGAAAGATGGCCAAAAGACATGGACATCGAACCATCGCGGTAGTTTATGAGCGTGTTCACAGTAACCAAGAAATGACGCCCTAAAATGATCAAAACAGAGTCGTTAACGACTTCTGTATCGAGGATAACAAAATCAGCAGGATAGTAGAAATCCTGAATCTTAACAAGCACGTTTTCAACCACACCCTTAGGATACTTAATAGACCGATCCGCTAACTGCAACGTCATTTTAGTAGGTTGCATCTCTTGTAGACCTATTTGTTTGTATTGATAATATGGGAGTAAGTTAACACTCGTCCCCAAGTCTAATAAAGCGGTCGTCGTGTGGGAATTTCCTAAGGTGCATTGTACAGTAGGACGACCAGGGTCCTTGTACTTAACGATTCCATTATGTTCGGTTAAAGTTGGAAACTATTCTGTTTAAAAGGCGTCTTTAAGAATTGATAAGAGCCTAAAACTGTAGTTTTAACCCCTAAACAATATTGTTGCTAGACCAATTATGTGATTAATAATATAGGTTTATCACTAATTACGTGCTTTTGAGTATTTCAGGCTTCGAAGTTGAATAAATATAAATTCGTTACTAATTAGGCACTAAAAGGAGCTAAAGTGATTGCTATGAAAGTTCTATGAAGAAAGCCCAAGTTTCATGGAGAAAAAAAGCCCTTAAAAAACTCAAGTCAAAGCTGTTAAGTGAAAGTCAAACCAGATTAAAAAGCTAAAGAAAAGTCAACAGAACTTCAAAAGGCCATATCTTTGGGTTCAGACCTCAGATTTGGGCCCAGTTTATATCAAAATTACCGTCTCAGAAAGCTCTTTCTAATGGTCCAAACCTTGACTCGATCAGAATAGTATAAGTTGGTGAAAACTCGTGCTACAGTAACACGACCAGAATGAAAAGTCTTGGACTCAACAAATTAGGTTTTGGGCTCAATTTTTCGGCCCAAAATATAGCTCTAGGCCCATGCATGAAATTGGGGATCTCTTTCTCTTATTGAAAAGAAGAAAAGAGGCGGATTGAAAAGCTAGACATAGATTAGAAAATAAATTAGCTTAGACTCCATTAATTAGTTTTATTACCTTGTTTTTAATTTAGTTATTGAATCATTGATAATTCTTCATTAGATTAATAAAAATAGTTAGTTATTCATAAATTTAGTTTTGGTTTATTAAATTACTTAGATCTAAATTCAGTCATTAGTTGTTAATCATTTCTTAATTGTTAATTCAGTTGTGAATCCTTGATTAGATCAAATTAGTAAATTTATAATCTTTATATCATGTCTTGCTTAAATTCATATAGAAATGATAGTTTAATGATTTAAGGCTAAAATCTCCATTAAAGGGATTTGAGGAAGCCTTGATGAAAACTTGATTGTTTTAGCTTAAAAATCATTGTGATAATCTATTCAATTCTAGAAAGTAATTATTTCACCATGAGAATGAGTTTGCTTGCTTCACATGCTAGTTATTATTTTGTAGAGATTGCCATGAATAATTTGGGATTAGAAATACCAATTCGTTATGCAAAAGCATTGCAATTGGGATTACGACGAATCTTCACTAGTTAATTAAGTCGAGTTAAGGTGGAATCAAATCCCCCTAATTCCTCCTCATATAGTCAAATTAGCAATTCTGTAGTTTAAATTATCGTATCTTGTTAGTATAATTTACATTGTTACTCTCATTGACTTTGAGAGACTGATAATCTTAGTTAACATTAATTCTAAAGAATTAGGAGTGGAACGAACTCTCTACCCCACTATATTGCAATAGCATTGAGAGTAGAGAAAACTTTGATAATATAGGCACCAAAAGAGCTTTAGTTTTACTTACGTTGAATTTTGTCATTTTATCGTGGGTAAAACTATCATTTTACCCTATATCATTTGATATAAGGTAAAATGATAGTTTTACCTTATATCAGGAATATTTGTCTTACGCCTAGTAGTGCACAACTCTTTAAGAAACTTAGCATAGTGAGGTAATTTTTTAATCGCTTAAAGAAAGGGTAGGTTTATCGTTAGATTTTTGAAAACTTCTCTAATCTTGTCAAAGTTTGTATCCTTGTTTAACATTGCTAATCTCTAGGAAAACAGTGGTTTCTCTCTATATTTAGCGTATGGATCAACAGGATGTCTAACCTTGACTTTCTGTTTCTTAGGTTGTGGTTTAACTGTTACCTCTACAGGGGTAGGATATTCAGTTTCTATTTCGGTATCTAGTTCAATATCTGGTGTAGGGACTACTGGTGGGGTAACTACAGGCATAATTACGGTGTTATTAACCACTTTGCCAGAACGTAGAGTGGTGATGACATTTAGCTCACGTACGTTTGCATTTTCCTTACTAGTATTACCGTTTACCTCAAAAGCTGTGTTTGTTGTTTTAGGATTAGGTATCGCTTGACCTGGAAACACACCTTTTGGTTGTACTTTCTCTTGTGCTAACTGCTGTAAGGAAAGTTGGATGCCTTGTAAAATCTGTTGTTGGGTGTTTCGATCAAATATGATCAAAACACTAAGTGTTGATGAAAGAGACGAAGAACGTAGAAAAATAATTAGAAAAATGATGGTGATCGGGAGAATAATGAGACTGTACCTTGCGGTTGCCTACGTACCCAAATTATCAATGGGATCAAGTCTCAAGAACGTAGTTCTGAATGAAAAGTAGTTTGGTATTTATATAGGTAGAGTAGAGAATCCTTGTAGCTCAAGTATTCTTGTAGCTTGAGTCATTATGATAGAATATATATAACTCTCAACTAATAATTATCTCTTTTGATAAGAAACGAATCTGGACATAAATTAACGTACATTAGTGGCAAGCCATGTGGCTAAGGTTCAGCCTTAGACACATGAGTTAATGGGCCTGTACATCGATTCATGGTATTGCGAATTGGGCTTTAGCCCTGTCGATTAAACGAATAAAATGGAGATTCCTACCAATGGACGTTCGCCACGTAGGTGGGGGTCGAAACACCGCCCCCTCTTTGGCATGCGAACAAAGTTCATATGGCAAAGAAGAAAGAAAAATGAGCGGAATGTATAACGAAGTGTCGTGTGAAAAGAAATAATTGAAAAATTGACTGTCGAAAAAAAATTCGTGAATTATCGGGAACGAAATAATGTCAAACTAACGTATACGGGACGCAATGTAGTTAAATAAAATATGGCCGAAAATGCACAGAAAAAAATAAAATATGCACAGAAATAAAATTGCAAAAAAAAAAATCGATTGTAAAAACTGTATCAACGCCACATAATAAATACTTAAATTTGAATTCGACACGCGTACAACGGAATATCGATACTTGGATTATACCGTTGAAAATTAAACATAGGGGCAGTTTAGTAATAATAGTAATCAAAGGAAGTTAAATACTAACTAGACTCAAAGTGTTTGGATGAGATAAGAATATGGAGTAGATAAGAATTGAGATGACGGATGAAGTTTGGAACAGAAAAGAATCCCACCGATACTGAAAAACAGCTCGAACCTTATATAAGTGTTGTGCCGCATATTCCAATCTATGAAAAAACCATGGACGCTCATCAACCAGTACTGGATCAAGGCTCCCAATAGTCAAGTACGCGAAAACACACAGCTGCACTTTGTGCGCGAAACAACAGCCTAACAACCTGACAAGAGTTACAGCTGCACTTCTTCGCGTTGCCTTACAGGTATGTTTCCTCGACATCAATCTTGGTTTAGATATAGATTTACTTAGGTTTGTTTAGAACGTTGCATGTGGAGGAAACGCTGGACACGCAAAAATACGAAGGCTGAGGAAGAAACGCTGTGAAGGCGATACTAACGATGACGCCGATTAAGCTTTGGGTGCGTTATGAACGGTGGTATCGTGTTTTTCCTATCCCTTAACCAGGTTTAATGCACTAAAGGAACTGTCTGCTGCGTTGCCAAGGACGGTGCCCTATAGGGATAATCAATCTTTTTTAGCAGGTGTTTCTTCTTCCTTAGCCGAAGGGAAGCACTAAGACAGAGTCTGCAGCTGGTAGAGGAGAACGGCGCCCTAGCGAAAGTAGAATTATCTTATTGGTAGTACGCGTTAGCTCTCTTGTTCTTAGACCGGAGGAGGAGGTAAGACAGGGGCAGTAGTAGTACGCGTGCGAGTAATAGTGGGTTTTCTAGTTTCGGGATCATGATCTTTTATTAGCTTAGACAGCCTATCTATGGTTTTCTCATTTGAAATACCTCTAAGATTCCAATAAAAGCACCTCCACTTGCATCTAATCGGAACAGAAAGAATCATGAAGAGGAAACTCGTCATATGCAAAAACACAACTCTGTTGTCATGAAAGAAGAAGGCGCCAGTTTTCAAACCCAATGTTTAACAAACATGATACGGTGTAGCGCCAGCAAAGGAGGGGGACCGTACCTGTACTGCATTGATTTGGCCTGGTGGACTCGATTTTTGAGCTATCTGACCCGTTGTTTTTTTTTTTTTTTTTTGCCATAGGTAGAAACGACCGTATTATTCGGGCGAAACATAATCGAGAAGAAGAAAACTTGATGATGATCATAGATTTGGTGAGGTGGAAAGAAGGTGACAAATACAATGAACACACGACGCCACGACGATGGTCACTTAAAGAACTACAGAAAATATTAGCACTCGAGAGATTTGAGATGGACGAAGTCTATGCATTTGAAACGAAAGTCGAAGAAGATGAAGTAGTAACGGCTTACTCACAATTAAGTTACGGGAGTGCAATTCCGTTAAACAAAGAAATTACGCAATTATTGAGTTATTTTGGGCTGCCGAAGAAGACGGAGAAAAGTTCGGAGAATATGACAAAGCGTTGGCAAAAAAATTCGACAATATGAAACAGGTATGTCAGTATTTTTTTTCCATTTAGCTTCAAATTTTGGTTAAGTCTGAAAGACTAACGAAAAGATTTGTATTTTCTTCGCAGGTTGAAACGGCGGAATTACGAGCAAAAAATATTGACGAAAAATTTCAAACGGAAAGATCACAATGTCGTAGAGAAAAAATAATAATAAATAAGCTGAATAAAGTGTTCGCTTAGAAAGTTAACGTAATGCGAATTTTTGCCGCACAGAAAAACGACGGTTGTACCAGCCTCGGAAAGTTTCACTCAGAAAGTTCGGCTTAATGTCATAGAAAAAATAATGAAGCTGACGGAAAGATTAACTCGGGAAAAATTTCGGAGAAAGATCGGCACAATGCCTTAGAAAAAATAACAAAGCTGACTAAAATTATCGCTAGGAAAATTTATCGTAGAAAGATTGGCACAATGCCTTAGAAAAAATAATGAAGCGGACGGAAAGATTAACTCGGAAAGTTACGCTCAGAAAGTTCGACTTAATGCTTTAGAAAAAATAATGAAGCTGGATAAAGTTTTCGCGAAGACAGTTGACGTAATGTGAATTCTCGCCGCACAGAAAAACGGCAGAAGCTGGATAAAGTTTTCGCGAAGACAGTTGACGTAATATGAATTCTCGCCACACGGAGAAACGGCAGTATTACGAGCAAATTATATTCATAAAGAGTCGAAGGAGAAAAGTTTAGTACAGAAAAATGTCAATAAATGTCGTAGAAGAATTAAAGAAGCTGACAGAAGTTTCGTTGAGAAAGAGTGACACAATGCCTTAGAAAAAATAATAACTGCGGAAAATAGTTAACCGAAAGCGCTAAGCGAAGCGAATGCAGATTTCGAAGAAGAAAATGAAGATTTAATCGAACAACCGTAAGACAATTGACATAGACAATTGATTACGTAATTGTGTGAATGTAATATCATAGAGCTAAAACTTCTTTTGATGAAAAATAAAAATAAAAATGGGTTTGCTATTGAATATTGTTGTTGTGTCAGATAACATACCTGCGGAAAACTGACAATGTTGTAGATTTATGTAGTTGAAATGAAATAGAATGAGACGCCCCCAATGCTAACTTTAAGCGTGCAAAATTAGATTGAGCGAAAAAATGCTCCGTCGCAGAACCGATTTTAAACGAAACGGGTAACTTCATCGATGTTGACATAGCGAAAGTAACCGACTAAGCCGGCGTAAAATCGTTCAATTTAGACCGACGAAATTAAATGTGGTAAGTTCGCCGATTTTGTAAATGAGCGATAATAATGACTAAGCCGAAGCGTAACGTTGTTCAACTTAGACTGTCGAAATTAAACGTGGTAATTTCGTCGGATTTTATCGGAGCGATAGTACGACTAAGCGAGCGTAACAGCGTTCAACTTAGACTGCCGAAATTAAACGTGGTAATTTTGTCGGATTTTGTAGGAGCGATAGTAACGACTAAGCGAGCGTAAAAGGGTTCAACTTAGATTGACGAAATTAAACGTGGTAATTTCACCAGATTTTGTTGTAGTGATAGTAACGACTAAGCGAGCGTAAAAGCGTTCAACTTAGATTAACGAAATTAAACGTGGTAATTTCGTCAGATTTTGTCGGAGCGATAGTAACGACTAAGCGAGCGTAAAAGTGTTCATCTTTAGACCGATCTAAATTAAGTAAGTAATTTCACGATTTTGTCTGAGCAATAGTAACGACTAGCGCGTAAAAAGCGTTCATCTTAGACCGATCTAAATTAAACGTGGTAATTTCGGCCGATTTTGTCGAGCGATAGTAACGACTAATTGCCGAGCTTAAAAGCATTCATCTTAGACCCATCTAAATTAAACGTGGTAATTTCGGCCGATTTTGTCGGAGCGATAGTAACGACTAAGCCGGCGTAAAAGCCGTTCATCTTAGACTCCATTTAAATTAAACGCGGTAATTTTTCCGAGATTTTTGTCGGAGCGATAGTAACGACTAAGCGGCCGAAAAGCGTTCATCTTAGGTCCATTTAAAATTAAACGTGGTAATTTCGGCCGATTTTGTCGTAGGGATAATAACTAAAAAGCCGTAATAAAAGTTCATCTTAGACTGCCAAATTAAACGTGATAATTTCGCCGGATTTTTGTAGTAGCGATAGTAACGACTGCCGGAAAGTTTAAAAGCCGTTCAATCTTAGATTGACGAAATTAAACGTGGTAATTTTTCACGATTTTGTTGTAGCGATAGTAAACGACTTAAGCGGCGAAAAGCCGTTCATCTTAGATTGACGAAATTAAACGTGGTAATTTCGCCGATTTTTGTCGGAGCGATAGTAACGACTGCCGAAGCGTGAAAAAGCCGTTCATCTTAGACCGACAAAATTAAACGTGGTAATTTCGCCGATTTTGTCTGAGCGATAGTAACGACTAACTGCCGAAAGCGTAAAAGCGTTCAACTTAGACTGACAAAATTAAACGTGGTAATTTCGTCAAATTTTGTCGGAGCGATAGTAACGACTAAGCGAGCGTAAAAGCGTTCAACTTAGACTGACGAAATTAAACGTGGTAATTTCATCAGATTTTATCGGAACGATAGTAACGTTGTGATGGAAACAAAATTATAACATTAGAACTCAGGTTTTTCGTTCAACTTGTTAATTTTGTCCGCTCATTTAGTAAAATAATTTGTTGCGACGAGCCAGAAACGAACACTGTCAGGGGCTGTCAGAAATAAACTAACAATGTCAAGGCCCCCTTCCGCAAATGACCAAGGTTTATGGATTGGATGACGCTTCGTCGCGAGAAGTTAACCCATATCATATATCATGTGTTTGACAAGGCACATACTTCTCGGACAAACGCTTAACATCCTTTGGCATGTATGGCCACCAATACCATTGGGTCATTGCTATGTGAGCGAGACTTCGCCCCCGGGAGTGGTGTTCACATAGTCCTGAATGAATTCCTTCGAGGCCTAGTAAATTGTTCGTTCTGCCCAAACAATGAAGGATAGGATTGAGACTTGTCTTTGCCGTGATAGAGTTTTTAGTCATCGGGAATTCGAAAGCATCGCCACCGTGATGATCGTCGTCGGTAGATACCGAGACATTATCAGTGCCAAGCTCGTTGGAATCATCTTACAACATAAGTGGTTAATCCAGTGTTGTCATAACAGTGACGACTTGATTTTCCACGGATAAGTATGCGATAAAATCAGGATGCCTTACATCATAACGCGGATATCGCATGAAGAATGATAGATGTAAAATTTCATGCAATTCGTTGAACGAAGTCTAAATAAACGTTCATTCTATCATTGCGAGCCGCATATTATCATTCAAATTGGCTAACGATTAGCTTAGAATAATTAATCGTAACTTAGTCGCCCCCAGCTGAAGAGTTGTGCGTATACCACAAATGACAGTTTCGGACTCGGCCATATTATTGGACGCGTCAAATCCCCAATGTAGAGACCTCTTAATTATGTCTTCATTCAGCTTCAAGATGAGACAAACAAGACCGGAGGCAGACTTATTATGCGAACTATTGGTGTAAATCTAGCAAGTAGCTGATATATCCGATAAATATTTCAAGTCATCACCCCCGGGAGGTAATGACAATTAGAGATCGACGTTTTCCTCATCGAGTAATGCTTTCGACATAGGAATATCATCAATAAGAAAATTAGTCATTAGCGAAACCAAAGTTTGTCTCTATTTAATTGTATGAGTGTCAGAGACAATGTTGTAAACGCTAAGGTAACTTTTCCATTCTGCGACTCGATCCGTAGACGTTGCGAAAAAACTTGCGCAGCGGATATTCGACAAGTATAAACTTCGACTACTCCTTCTTTGAAATAAGCTTAAGACGTCTGACAGCATAAAACAAGGCCAGTGTAATATTTTCAATACAAGAATGCCTCGAGACATATGACGGACATTATATCATAATGTGATGACGAAGAATCGTCAGAGGCAATAACTTCGTGTTGAATAATTTGGCGCATCGGTGGAACGGTAGCCGGGTCGTATGCAATCGGATGTTGAAAAGGAATATGAGGGAGTAGTTCGATACCGCCAGGTTGACCTGGAACCGAACATTAGTGATGATCGTCAATAAGTGGATCGAGAACTTAGGCTCGTCGAGTATTCGTCATAACTTTTGTAGAACGTGATCGTCAGTTTTGCATAGGAACCGCAGACGGCGCCAATTATGTTTCAACCAAATATGATCAAAACACTAAGTGTTGATGAAAGAGACGAAGAACGTAGAAAAGTAATTAGAAAAATGATGGTGATCGGGAGAATGATGAGACTGTACCTTGCGGTTGCCTACGTACCCAAATTATCAATGGGATCAAGTCTCAAGAACGTAGTTCTGAATGAAAAGTAGTTTGGTATTTATATAGGTAGCGTAGAGAATCCTTGTAGCTCAAGTATTCTTGTAGCTTGAGTCATTGTGATAGAATATAACTCTCAACTGATAATTATCTCTTTTGATAAGAAACGAATCTGGACATAAATTAACGTACATTAGTGGCAAGCCATGTGGCTAAGGTTTAGCCTTAGACACATGAGTTAATGGGCTTGTACATCGATTCATGGTATTGCGAATTGGGCTTTAGCCCTGTCGATTAAACGAATAAAGTGGAGATTCCTACCAATGGACGTTCGCCATGTAGGTAGGGGTAGAAACATTGGGTTTGCATAAAGGTGTCGAAACGATCCGGTTGTGGAGGAGTGTTTGTTACAGGTTTTATGACAGGAACTACGTCACGTTGATTATTAACAGGTGGGTTGTGATAGTTATGATTAACCAGAACGATACCTCTATTATCATTATAATTATTATTGTTATAATTATTATAATTCCCTTGTCCTTGTCCTTGTCCTTGTCTCGGTGGGGCTTGATTGTAATTGTTTGCTTGCCTAACATTTTGATTATTATACACTGGAGGTGTAACTTGTTGATTATTTCGCCAACCGTAGTTGGGATTTTGTCTCCAAGGTGCGTTAGGTTCGCTATTAATGGAACAAACATTGTCCGGTTGTGTGGATGGTTGTTCATAGACTAGAGGACAATAGGAGTCGGGATGCGCAAGACTCAAACAGAAATTACATGGAATAGAGTTAATATTCATAACAGGGGTAGGTTTTTGTTGAACAGAAATAGCTTCTACCTTTTTAGTGAGGGATTCAAATAGAGTTTTAAGCTCAATCAAGTCAAAGGTGTTAAGTGAAAGTCAAACCAGATTAAAAAGCTAAAGAAAAGTCAACAGAACTTTAAAAGGCCATATCTTTGGGTTCAGACCTCAGATTTGGGCCCAGTTTATATCAAAATGACCGGCTCAGAAAGCTCTTTCTAATGGTCCAAACCTTGACTCAATCAGAATAGTATAAGTTGGTGAAAACTCGTGCTACAGTAACACGACCAGAATGAAAAGTCTTGGACTCAACAAATTAGGTTTTGGGCTCAATTTTTCGGCCCAAAATATAGCTCTAGGCCCATGCATGAAATTGGGGATCTCTTTCTCTTATTGAAAAGAAGAAAAGAGGCGGATTGAAAAGCTAGACCTAGATTAGAAAATAAATTAGCTTAGACTCCATTAATTAGTTTTATTACCTTGTTTTTAATTTAGTTATTGAATCATTGATAATTCTTCATTAGATTAATAAAAATAGTTAGTTATTCATAAATTTAGTTTTGGTTTATTAAATTACTTAGATCTAAATTCAGTCATTAGTTGTTAATCATTTCTTAATTGTTAATTCAGATGTGAATCCTTGATTAGATCAAATTAGTAAATTTATAATCTTTATATCATGTCTTGCTTAAATTCATATAGAAATGATAGTTTAATGATTTAAGGCTAAAATCTCCATTAAAGGGATTTGAGAAAGCCTTGATGAAAACTTGATTGTGTTAGCTTAAAAATCGTTGTGATAATCTATTCAATTCTAGAAAGTAATTATTTCACCATGAGAATGAGTTTGCTTGCTTCACATGCTAGTTATTATTTTGTAGAGATTGCCATGAATAATTTGGGATTAGAAATATCAATTCGTTATGCAAAAGCATTGCAATTGGGATTACTTAATTTAATCTTAAGCTAGTTAATTAAAGGAGTTAAGGTGGAATCAAATCCCCCTAATTCCTCCTCATATAGTCAAATTAGCAATTCTGTAGTTTAAATTATCGTATCTTGTTAGTATAATTTCCATTGTTACTCTCATTGACTTTGAGAGAGTGATAATCTTAGTTAACGTCAATTCTAAAGAATTAGGAGTGGAACGAACTCTCTACCCCACTATATTGCAATAGCATTGAGAGTAGAGAAAACTTTGATAATATAGGCACCAAAAGAGCTTTAGTTTTACTTACGTTGAATTTTGTCACTTATGCGTGGGTAAAACTATCATTTTACCCTATATCATTTGATATAAGGTAAAATGATAGTTTTACCTTATATCAGGAATATTTGTCTTACGCCTAGTAGTGCACAACTCTTTAAGAAACTTAGCATAGTGAGGTAACTTTTTAATCGCTTAAAGAAAGGGTAGGTTTATCATTAGATTTTTGAAAACTTCTCTAATCTCGTCAAAGTTTGTATCCTTGTTTAACATTGCTAATCTCTAGGAAAACAATGGTTTCTCTCTATATTTAGCGTATGGATCAACAGGATGTCTAACCTTGGCTTTCTGTTTCTTAGGTTGTGGTTTAACTGTTACCTCTACAGGGGTAGGATATTCAGTTTCTATTTCGGTATATAGTTCAATATCTGGTGTAGGGACTACTGGTGGGGTAACTACAGGCATAGTTACGGTATTATCAACCACTTTGCCAGAACGGAGAGTGGTGATGGCATTTAGCTCACCTACGTTTGCATTTTCCTTACTAGTATTACCGTTTACCTCAAAAGCTGTGTTTGTTGTTTTAGGATTAGGTATCGCTTGACCTGGAAACACACCTTTTGGTTGTACTTTCTCTTGTGCTAACTGCTGTAAGGAAAGTTGGATGCCTTGTAAAATCTGTTGTTGGGTTTGCATAAAGGTGTCAAAACGATCCGGTTGTGGAGGAGTGTTTGCTACAGGTTTTGTGACAGGAACTACGTCACGTTGATTATTAATAGGTGGGTTGTGATAGTTATGATTAACCAGAACGATACCTCTATTATCATTATAATTATTATTGTTATAATTATTATAATTCCCTTGTCCTTGTCCTTGTCTCGGTGGGGCTTGATTGGAATTGTTTGCTTGCCTAACATTTTGATTATTATACACTGGAGGTGTAACTTGTTGATTATTTCGCCAACCGTAGTTGGGATTTTGTCTCCAAGGTGCGTTAGGTTCGCTATTAATGGAACAAACATTGTCCGGTTGTGTGGATGGTTGTTCGTACACTAGAGGACAATAGGAGTCGGGATGCGCAAGACTCAAACATAAATTACATGGAATAGAGTTAATATTCATGACAGGGGTAGGTTTTTGTTGAACAGAAATAGCTTCTACCTTTTTAGTGAGGGATTCAATTAGAGTTTTAAGCTCAGGATCTGATTTAACCTCAAACATACCGGCGGCCTTAATTGGTGAAGAAGAACTAGCGGAGCGGGAGATATCGTCACTACCCCCACACCCCAAGTTATTATTACGCTTTGTTTGATCTTCTAAAAATTTATAAGCCTCTGAGGCTCCTTTACTGAGGAAACTACTCCCATTCATTATATCAAGGACCTCTTTATGGTGGTGTAACAGTCCCTTAAAAAAGGCACGAACTAACGTGTCTTTTGCAAGGTTATGATGTGGACACTCTATAAAAAGGTCAGTGAAACGATTCCAAGCCTCTAAAAAGGATTCATGAGGATTCTATCGAAAAAAAATGAATCTTGGAAAGCATTTCATTTGTCTTCAGTGGGGGGTAAAAATGTTCCATAAGTAGTTTAACAAGTTTGGCCCATGAGTCCACAGAATTAGGCGCTTGGGCAGTTAACCAAGACGCCGCCTTGTCGGCTAGGGTGAAAGGAAACACCCTCAGTTTAATTTGTTCTGCACCAACCGTAAGATGATGGAATGTGGTAAGGACTTGTTCAATCCTACGCATATGCTGATAAGGTTTTTCATGGTCTAATGATAAGAGCCCAAAACTGTAGTTTTAACCCCTTAACAATCGTACTTTTAGACCAATTATGTGAATAATAAGTAAAAGTTAATAATCGACACGTGTTTTATGCATTTTTAGGGCTTCAAAGTCCATTATGTGTAGAAATGTGCCACTTTAGCGAGATAAAGGAAAAAAGGTCGGTTGCTAAGGAGTTCTGTGATTAAAGGCCAATTTTCAAGAAGACAATGCCTCTATAAAGCCCGGTCAAAAGATGAAAAGTCAAAGTCCACGCGGCGTAAAAAAGGCACAAAGCCAATGAGAACTTCCGAAGACCATATCTTTGGACTCAGACCTCGGAATTGGGCCTACCTTACGTCAAAACGACCGGCTCGGAAAGAGATTTCCAATGGTCCAAGCCTTGGCCCAATCAGAGGCGCAAAAGTGGATGAAAAGTCTGTCAAAGTAAACTGCAGCTGAAGAGGCCTTTTTGGACTGAAAGTATTGGGTTTTGGGCCTGATTCTCTGGCCCGAAACATGGATCCAAGCCCATACACGATTTTTGGATCTGAACATATAAAAACCAAAGCTTAGCTCTTTGTTAATGGTAAATAGTTAGGTTAGAAAATAAATTAGGTTAGGAAGCTAATGTTAATGGAGTTTAGGGTTAGAAAAAGATAGATCTAGATCTAGTTTTGAGTTTTATCCCATTAATTAATTAGTTTTCATACCTTGTTTTAATATAGATTATTGAATCATTGTTACTTTTCATTAGATTAAATAAGTTAGTTGTTTTTTATAATCTAGCTTCATTTTCCATTAAACATCTATTGCAATTCATTGATTTAGTATTTGTCACTATTAGTTTAAATCAATTCTTACATGAGTAGTTTCCTTTTAAATTCGAACAAGCAAAGTTCAACCCTTTATACCATGTCTTGTTTGATTTGCTTGGGAAATGATAGTATAATGATATTAGAAATTTCACATCACACATTACTCTCACATTGTTCTTTGTGTCGAGTAGTTGAATTCTAATTAAGTCTTGAGGGTTTAAGAGTAGAAGCGAATCGACTCTCTTATATTGCCGTTATTGAGAGTAGGAATATTGATATAAACACGTATTTACGTAAATTGATTATTTGTGTTTACGATAGATAGTTAGAATAATAAAATTACTTTTTATCAAAATGCCGCTGCCATCTTAATCTCGTTCAAGACAAGAATTCAATTGCTTGAATCCAAGGGCAATCCCCATTCTCTACCCACCCACCCTTTTAATTTTTCATTCTTATTTTTGAATTTTGAAACTGTTCACTGTTTTAGGCATAGGGGCTGCAGATTCACAGAGAAAAACACTGCGGTGAAGGTATTTCTAAATTTTTTGAAAATTCTGAAAATTTTCAGACATAATATTTAATGTGTTGTTGATTTACTGGAATATTTTCAGATTTTTCAAAGTTGGTTTACCTTGTGAAAAAATACGATCCTTACAGTGCTGCATTTCAGTTTTCACACCGTATGTTCTTGAAAAACAGACGAGTAAGGTTACTTAGGGAGTTCTAAAAATTCTATAATTTTTACAGGAGTATCTATCCTAAGTCAGGAGTTTGTATTTAAAATTTGACGAGTTTTTGATTTATTTTGACCTCCTAAATAGTAGAGTGTTTCCAGTGTGTTTCTGCAGTGTTGCAAACACTTAATATCTGGAACACCAGCCAATAAGGAGAGGTTGTAGAACTCCAATTGCTCTAAATTTTTTACAGGAACAAGTAGGATCTGTCAAGAGTCTCCAGTAAAACTTTGGAAATTTTTGGCTTTGTTTTGATGGGTTAACCATTCGGTTGTTTGTATTGTGTCCGAAAACTATTTCGCAAACATTGCAGGGCAGTAGAGGGACTTTCATAGCTCCGATTGATCTGAAATTTTGCAGGCTACTTGATAGAGGTCTTAGAAAATTACTGTAAAAATTTCATATTTTTTGAAGTACGATAAAAGGCCTAAAATTTGAAAACCCTGAGGCGCGACCCCGTAAAAGGAGCACACACAGCGCCCAAAAAACGGGCGCGTTCGAAAACCCGAGCACTGGCGCTTAAAAACAAAAGAGGGCACCCGTGCCCTCGAAGGAAAATTCAGCGTGAACAACCCAATTTTCACAGGTTAGTTCAAATTTCTATTTCTTCAAGTTACTCAGTGTTTCTAACTTGTTAAATACACTGAGATCGCGTATACAAGACGCTATTCAAATGCGTAGCAAGGAGGCATTCAGGTACTCCTTCTTCCACTCCTCGCCTCTTCTGTCAGAGAGTTTTAATTTTAGTATAATCAGGCTTGTTTTTCGTAAAAATAAATACAACACGCCTATCTAGAATTTCACACACTACACTTGCATCAATGGCTAAAGAACAAGAGACTCATCTCTCTGATTTTTATAAAGCCCTAAACGATGGCCCTAAGTCGTGCATCGTTCTTGCAGACCTAGTGGGGGATTTTCGAATCCCCCCTAATATTTTTAATTTGTTACCCGTTTTTCATGGTTTAGACCATGAAAAACCTTATCAGCACATGCGTAGGATTGAACAAGTCCTAACAACATTCCACCATCCCACGGTTGGTGCGGAACAAATTAAACTGAGGGTATTCGCTTTCACCTTAGCCGATAAGGCGGCGTCTTGGTTAACTACCTAAACGCCAAGCTTTGTGGACTCATGGGCTCAACTTGTTCAATTGTTCATGGAACAGTTTTACCCACCACTGAAGACAGATGAAATGTTTCACAAGATTCATTTCTTCGGCCTTAATCCTCATGAATCCTTTTCAGAGGCACGGAATCGTTTCATCGATCTTCTCATTGAATGCCCGCGATCATAATCTTGCGAAAGACACGCTTTGTTCGTGCATTTTTCAAGGGCTTTCACATTATCATAAGGAGATTCTAGATATCATGGTAGGGGGTAGTTTTCTTAGTAAAGGAGCCTTGGAGGCTTATAAATTCTTAGAAGATCAATCCAAGAAGAACAACAATTGGGGAGGAACGATTCCTCCCGGCTCCTCTCCTTCTTCTCTTGAGGTTAAACATGGTCCCGAAGCTTAAAACTCTTATCGATGCCCTCACTAAAAGGTAGATGCCATCTACGTTCAACAACAACCCACTCCACCATGAACATTAACTCTACTTCGTTGTAATAATATCATTTGTAGTCTTGAGCATTCCGACTTCTATTGTCCTCTTTCCTATGCACAAACACCACCACAACCATCACACTTCAACCGGTTAACTCAACATCAAGGACAAGGGAACTTAGGTGACAGAATAGAGGTTTAGTACCCATAACCCGAACTATCAACATCAAGACATGAACGCCAACAAGCTTTAAATTCAATACAACCATCTACGACAAAGTAGTAGTGACCTTGTTGGAGAAACAAAATCAAATTATGCAACAAAACTCCAACTTGATGAAAGATCGGCATGATCAAAACTCTAATATGATGAAACAAACGATGCAAATGATGCAGTCTTTGTGCCAAAAGGTTATTGACATGTCTTCTAACCAAAATAATAACCAAACCGGCGTGTTTCCAAGTCAAGCAAATTGCCTAATCCTAAGTTAACAAACACCTAGCCAAATAAAAAGTATTCAATGTAATGTAATATAAACCAAGGGGACCTACTGGTGAGTCACTACCCTTCGTTCGGGGGAGAGTAGTTGATAACCAAGTGACTATGCCTAAAGATCACCCATGAAACTATAAATGATACCATACCAAATCTTTGTCATAGAAATTGAAGACCTACACACTGTAGAGGTTCCAATATGGAAACCTAGTTGGAAAGTGATAAAAGATAAAAGCAACGGTTAACAAATATGTTCCCCTCATATTAGGTATAGGGATAAAACACCGCATGAACAACTAGATTTTCTGTAGAAGGTGAAGTTAAGTCTATTGAGAGTTTTGTATATCACATTAGTGCTTAGGACGATGTCGTCCCCTACACTAGTACATATCCTCTTATGGAAGAAGACAAAGATCACAATTTTGACTTTTTGAACATAACCGAACTAGAGAAAGAATTTTCAACCCCTTCCCGACCATAGAAGAGATAGACTAAACCTCACAATAGACGAGATAGATGAATTCCTCAAAGATGGAGATGAATACCATAATTATATGGATGCGAACAACCTAGATAAGGAATTCGACGAGTTTCTAAGAGCCTGTGATGATCCACCTTCTCAAGCACTACCTAGAGCACCACCCTATCACCATCCACCTGAGTTACCACCTCCTATAATCCAACCATCTACCACAACTAAGCCATCCATTCACCCACCATTTAAAAGGAACCTCGATTTTGCCCTTGAGCCAATTGCCTCAGAGACCATCTATAATTTTTTCAACCCTCACAGTGAAGAGTGTTTGCCTAGCACACAATCCCATGAGTACACCATTCCGGTAATTAAGAGACAAGCTCTGACCGAGTGTAGTGAGAAACCTAGTTTGTCTTATTTTTTCCTTATCGAGCTTCATGAAAGACATCGGGATCCACATTTCATTCCCTTCTCACCTAAAGTATCGCTAATTCATCTTTTTGGTCATTCTAACTATTTAAAACAATTACAACATGATGGTTTGCATATGTTCTTTGATAGGATGCATAAGTTTTCATTCCTTCGCTTACATGTTTGCTCCCAATTATACAACATTATTCTGTTTGGGGGTGCATTTAGTATCATGTTTTTAAGGCTAGACCCCCAACTCTTCCGACTATTTGTTTATAGTTGACCACGTATCATCCACTTTGTGCCACCCCAGTTTCATGCTTGTTTGGGGTGTGTACGCGATCTAGGAATCTGACGTAAAATGACCCTACATTAAGTCTCGGGAATCTGACTTTAAAAGACCCACGTTTTAAATCAAATTTTTACAAACCTGTTTTCAAAAATTTGTTTGGGGGTGGGGTGTTTGGTTTTTCCATGCTTGATCACTAAACTTCCTATTCTTATCCCCACCTCGCTCCTTTTAAGAGTAGCTAGATTTCTCCTTGTTTGTTGTTTCGATGTTGTTTTTTATTATTTTTAGTAGATAGGATGTTACGTTGTTAAATTCCGTAGTTAACTTTGAATTTGGTAGTTAAATGTTGTTTGAATTTCAATTTTAATATAATGTTGTTCTTTTCAAATTGTGCATGGATTTTATTGTTAATCCCACCTTTCCGAATTGTTTGGGGGTGGTATTATTTATTCTATCATGATTTGTAGAAGATCCTCCATTTTAGAGTTTGTTTTGGAGTGAAGGTTGAGAATATTGTCGTAATTGGCATACCTATGATTAGATGTGGTGGTAGGATGAAATCTAAGAGAGTTTAGAAGTTACTAGTCTAAATCCAGTATAAAATATATTAGGGTTGTTATGGAATCAAGAATATGAGTTGTTTCCGTTTTCGGGTTTGGAAATTTTATCGTTTCCGGAAATTGCCTTAAAGCTTTTTGGCAACCTACCGATTCATTTTAACAATTCAAAACCTATAAAAACTTCATTCATTCTACACTCACAACCCACACTACACCTAACTTCCATCTCTCACCTTTCACTCCCACATTTCCCGTTGTTCTTCACCATTTTCACAAATCAGCACCTCGGAGCGCACCTGCGCCCTAGCCATTTTCTGAAATTTTACACTGAGCGCACTGCGCTGAGTTAAGTTGAGCGACTCGCCAAAACACTATAAGTTAAAACACCTGAGGCGACTTCAAGTGGAAGCGCTCGGCATACGACTTTAATGGACCAGAAAAATTCCAGTTTTCTGCGGGTTGTTCCCGGGTCATTCGCAGCTATTCCATAGCGTAATTTTGAGATGACATCTCCTACATTGATACCGGAACAGTCTTTCGAAGATTTGTTCCAAAGCACTACTTATGGTGCTTGGTTTCGCGAGGCGATCACATACGTAGGCTGGGAACCGCTTATGGTAAGACCTGATGCACTTTATTCTCCAACACTAGCATCTTATTTTTACGATAACTGCATTTTCTTTGAGAGACCAGATGGAGAACAAGTGTTCTCCATCAACATTGATGATGAACCAATGGAAATTACCATGTTCTTGCTAGCATTTGTTCTTGGACTTGTCATGCCCGCTGAAATACAAGATCCATGATGCTATTGGGTAGATAATATGCATGTCTACACTTATGACTTTTTGCATGAGGCTTATGGGGCAGGCATTTTCCGTATCGAGGACCAAGGGGAATATAACGTCGCCCTTGGTAGCCTGTCCATGAACATAGGAACTGTTATGTTTTGGATCATGCTAAACATTTTAGGGGAATGACGTTTTTTTTTCTTCTGTGAATGATGCCACTTGCACCGTCTTCCTTGCTTTAGCCATGGGATGTATGTGCCATGACCTTCCCAGAACCTTGATGTCTAGTTTAGCATGAGCCCATAGCATGAGGCATAAGTATCTTCTTATGCCTGTTTTAGTTTGTCGTATTATGGTATGTTTCTTCCCTATTTTTTGTGCCCGTTTCACGGATTGGGTTGGGGTCGAAATTGTGAGACCCACCAATTGTATTATCCGATCTTTCCGTGCAATGACTTGGCAAGGGTGGAAGATACAATCTCATTAGGTTGCACCTTACACCCCATCCGACCAAGTGGCGCTTAATAGGTTAGCAATCATAGATGATAAATGGCGTGAAGCATGGCAAATTATCATGGCATGGCAGGACGCGAAGGAACCTCACTTCTTTATAGAAGAGGAGGATGACGAGTGCTTATTTGGAGTGGAGGTAAGTTTTTAGTTTCAGTTAGTGTCTGCTTATGTCCCAAGCAATTTATTTCTTGTTAACCCCATAATGGATGGAACTCTTATAGAGTTGCGTCAGTTTTTTTTTATTTCCTATATTAGTATGTTCTAACCTTGTTTTGCAGATGTTCCAGACTTTCACGCATTTCCATGGTATTTTTCTACCCTCTTTATTTAAATGCTTTGAGGACAAAGCATGCTTCTTGTTTGGGGGGGGGCATAGAAACACGTGTAATTAATGCATCTGTTAAGATATAGATATGTATAATATGCATTTGTTTTCAAGTTAAAAATTTCAAAAATATAAATAAATAAGTTTATGCTATACACTTAGGAATATTTGTATTGTTTTTTTCTCTATGCTCTTAACAATCTAGAAGTCTCAATGTAGCTTTTTGCATCGAATAATTGTTAGAAACTTAGGTTAATATGCAGGTAATAATCTTTGCATCTATCTATAAATATATTACATGAGTATCTATGATTGTTAGCAATAAGTTTCTGAAATCTAGGCTAGAGTACTTATTCTACAAATCCTGTGAGAATATAGCCTAAAGCCTTATATGAGCGAAACATTTGAGAAATGACACAAGGGAGAAGTAAAATCCGGATAGAGAAATCACACGTCCACTTGCTTGATCACTATGCCATATCCTAAGCGAGAATTTAGGCCCTCTTTGGATCAATATAGCCAGAAATTCAAACCTATGAATTATTTTCCGCTAGTTAAGCCCCTCGAGCCTTTCTTTAGCCTTCCATAAACCACAATTCCTTTTACCACATTTACAAAAACAAAACAAAATAAAAAATTCAACTTACCCAATCTAGAATAAGTCCGAGAATAGAATGAGTGAAGAAAGAAGAAGAAAAACCCGCGGTAAACAAAAATTAGTTAGTTGCTTGAGGAAAAGAAAAGAAGTTTCCATCCAAGGAAAAGAAAAAAAAAATAGAAATAAATAAAAACTCCAAAAATAGAATAAAAGGGAGTCAAAAGCCAAAGAAAAGAAAAGAAAAAATATGGCTAAGGATGGAAACAAAGTATAGAAGCAAAAGAAAATAACAAGGTTTTCTAAGTTACATAATATGAAGACTTTATTATCTCAGACTTGTCCTTTTGAATATCCATTTCCTTCCTTCTTAAACCATCTCCTAATCCCCGCAACACCCAATAAAGACCTCTAGCTCAATTAGGAATAGGCTAGTGTGATAGTAAGTGGCAGATGTGTTTGATCGACTCCGGCTTCCTTGTTTGTCATTGAGATTGTAAGGTAAAGTGTGCCCACTGCACACTGGAGTAGCGAAACTTGAGCGGAAAAATCAGAGTGGTTTTTGTCTTGACATTTATGTGAGGACCTACTTAAAGACGCTATTCCGAGTTTTCATAAACGAACCTGCTAGGCATTTCATAGTATTACTCATAGTATATATATTTGTATCATAGATGATTGATTATTATGCATATATTAGTTTAGGTTTTTGACTTGGTTATTCTTATTCAATTGCTAGTGAGATGTATAGATAGTTGAGATATGAATGAGGAAACAATAGTTTTATTTCTTAGTCGTTGTAGTATTGATGAAGTTTGTGAGTACCTTCACTGGAAAACTCTCACGAGGCTATAACTCGTCCACTAGGGAATTCCTAGTGGTTTAAGGCCTTGTTGCATATGGTCAATGCATCGCGACTCAGTAAACGGAGAGTAGTTAGAACTCCATTTTTGGTCACTTATTCTAATTTCTCATATTTGCTTGAGGACAAGCAAAATGCTATTTGGGGGTGGTTTGATAAGAGCCCAAAACTGTAGTTTTAACCCCTTAACAATCGTACTTTTAGACCAATTATGTGAATAATAAGTAAGAGTTAATACTGATTACGTGTTTTTATGCATTTCAGGCTTCAAAGTCCATTATGTGCAGAAATGTGCCACTTTAGCAAGATTAAGGAGCAAAGGTCGGTTGCTAAGGACTTCTGTGATTAAAGGCCAATTTTCAAGAAGACAATGCCTCTGTAAAGCCCGGTCAAAAGATGAAAAGTCAAAGTCCACGCGGGCGTAAAGCACAAAGCCATGAGAACTTAGAAGACCATATCTTTGGACTCAGACCTCGGAATTGGGCCTACCTTACGTCAAAACGACCGGCTCGGAAAGAGATTTCCAATGGTCCAAGCCTTGGCCCAATCAGAGGCGCAAAAGTGGACGAAAAGTCTGTCGAAGTCAACTGTAGCTGAAGAGGCCTTTTTGGACTGAAAGTATTGGGTTTTGGGCCTGATTCTCTGGCCTGAAACATGGATCCAAGCCCATGCACGATTTTTGGATCTGAACATATAAAAACCAAAGCTTAGCCCTTTGTTAATGGTAGATAGTTAGGTTAGAAAATAAATTAGGTTAGGAAGCTAATGTTAATGGAGTTTAGGGTTAGAAAAAGATAGATCTAGATCTAGTTTTGAGTTTTGAGTTTTATCCCATTAATTAATTAGTTTTCATACCTTGTTTTAATATAGATTATTGAATCATTGTTACTTTTCATTAGATTAAATAAGTTAGTTGTTTTTGATAATCTAGCTTCATTTTCCATTAAACATCTATTGCAATTCATTGATTTAGTATTTGTCACTATTAGTTTAAATCAATACTTACATGAGTAGTTTCCTTTTAAATTCAAACAAGCAAAGTTCAACCCTTTATACCATGTCTTGTTTGATTTGCTTGGGAAATGATAGTATAATGATATTAGAAATTTCACATCACACATTACTCTCACATTGTTCTTTCAGGTCGAAGTAGTTGAATTCTAATTAAGTCTTGAGGGTTTAAGAGTGGAAGCGAATCGACTCTCTTATATTACTTCGTTATTGAGAGTAGGAATATTGATATAAACACGTATTTACGTAAATTGATTATTTGTGTTTACGCATAGATAGTTAGAATACGTAAAATCACTTTTATCATCTAACCCATGAAAAATGGGTAACAAATTAAATATATTTGGGGGGATTCGGAAATCCTCCACTGGGTCTGCAAGAACGATGCAAGATTTTGGGCTATCGTTCAAGGCTTTGTAAAAGTCAGAAAGAGGAGACTCTCTTTTTTCAGCAATTATATCAGGTGTAGTGTGTGGTATATTAGCTAGAGGTGTAGTGAGTGGTATATTAGAAAGACGTGTTTGTTGACGTCGACGTTTGATTACGTTAGGCGTTTTTCTTCTACCTAACCTTAATCTCATACAAGGCTAAGACCAATCTTAACTAAATACGACAATTGATAAGTGCCTAAAATTGTATATTTTATATATAGTTTTATAGGCACTTTATAATATCATTTATGCTTAATTTCGTATTTTTAACGTAAAATCATACATTTGTTTTATTCCATGGCATTATGCACATTTTTTGGTCATAAAGGTTTATTTGCATATATGTGCATGTCTTTGGAAAAGTCCAATGCAAAATATGTTTTATTAATTTGGTTTAATATTTTTTGTAGGAAATAAAGATGTTGGTCAAAGCCCAATCAAAGCCTGAGCCCATAAGCCATAGATGATCATTTAGATAATCAATAAGTGAGATCTCATGGAGTAAATTGTGTTATCAAGAATGGAAGGAAATATTAGAGAATTGATAATTATGGAAGGAAATCAAGAAAGAATAATTGCAACTACTACCATATATTCTTACCATTTTCACCACATTAAAATTTTCATTAATTACTTATTCCCTAGATTTCATTATATCAAATCATTCCATAATACCTTATATCCTAGCCACCATATATTCTCCCATATCCTCACCATATTCTTGCCAATCACTCCATTCCTAATTCAAAACCACATCATTCCATTTTATTCTTTATTTGATTTCCAATTTATATTTCTTTCCTTCCTCATGCCTTGATAATATATATTCCATATTCTCTTTCCTAAATTCTTTTATCTTATATTTTCTTCCTATATCCCAAAGATTATTTCTATTTTGTGTGAAGATATTATATGCACAAAGATCTTGTTGGTGGAAGCTATAAATAGAGAAGAGAGTTGGCATTGAGAAGAGGCATTCTACACCATTCTACAAGCAGTCTACACTCATGCTACACTCATTCTATCTCCATTCTAGTAGAAATTTTGCTTTGTAGTTTTAGTTCATTTAATTAGTGAGGAAGAGTGCTCTTGAGTGTGTAATTTTCCGAAGATCAACATCAAAGCAATAAAGGCGGTTTCAATGTTCACTCTATCCCTTGTCTTTAATTATTCTTTCATGTTAATTAATAGCATGGAGGGCTAAGCTTCCACCCCATGGTGGAAAGTGAAAGCTCTCCATGAAATTCTTGTTATTTTGTTTTTGTCCTTTTTGTTAGAATCTCCACTATATGTGTTTTTGATGAAATCCAATGATATCTCTTTTTAATTGATTTTTGCACTAAGGTTAAATGTGCACAATTTCTATCACCGTGAAAAAGACGGGGTATTTTCCATTGTTAGTTTATTCTTTTTGTTAAAAATCCTTTAGACTCAACTTTATTAGTCATTAAGGGATTTTTGGGATTTTTGTACTTCTTATTGTGGACATTGAATGCCTAAAAATTCCTCATTTGGAGGCAAAGAGAATAGAGGATTGAATTTAATATTGAGATGTTTTATTATGTTCTTCAAGTTATATTTTCCACTAATTCTAGAACTAGCGTTTAAGATTTAGTAAGAAATTTAACAAGAGGTATAAAACTGAAATACAAGAATTGTTGGTGAGTTAGTAACTTTCTATCAAGGGTTTTGATAAATTGATCTTTGAAAATTAATTGCTTTAGTTAGTCATTATTTCCTTACAAGTTACTTTTATTTTTAGTTTAGATAAGAAATTAGAAATCCTCAACAATTGTTTTAATATTAATCACCAAGTTAGCTATTGGTTTATGAAATCTTTTCTCCCCTATTTATTCACTTCAAGATGTGGATTGATACCTCACTTACCGCTATTCTAATCAAATTTTATTGATTATTTTGCAGTTTTTTGAGATTTTTGTTGATTGACAAGTTTTAGACGACGGAATTAAATATTCGACAATCGTCAAAATAATCCTGATATGCTAGTATAAACCTCTAACAGGAGATGCGAGGAGTGGAAGAAAGAAGTACCTGAATGCCTCCTTGCTTCGCTTATGAATAACGTCTTCTATACGCGAGCTCGGTGTATTTAACAAGTTAAAACATTGAATAACTTGAAGAAATGGAAATTTGTACTAACCGGTGAAAATCGAGTTTTCATATAAGAGCGCAGTTGCGCTCGAAATAACCTTGGTAGAGGGCTGGTCGCTTCGTGTCCAACTCGAGCTCGGCGTTTCAGCTAGGGCTTCGAGAAATAGCCTTGGTAGGGCGTGGGTCGCTCTCAAGTCCAACTCGAGCTCCATGTGTTTCAGCGCTAGGCGTGCTCCGAAATAGCCTTGGTAGGGCGCGGGTCGCACTCAGGCTTTTTCTAGGAAATTTTTTTAGTTTCTGAACCAGACAATCACTGCTAGTCACAAACAAGGGTGGGTGGGTTTAATGGGACTTTGAGAAGACTAACAATACTAATGAAAAAAATTATAAATGGAACTAAGATGGCAGCGGCGCCATTTGATAAAAGGTAAAAACGATAGTTTTACCTACGCAGAAGCTACGAAACTCAAACGCAAGTAAAACTAAAGCTATTTTCACGCTTAAGTTATCAAAGTTTTCTACACTCTCGATGCTATTGCAATGAGTGGAGTAGATAATTCGTTCCACTCCTAGTTCTTTAGAACTCACGTTAATTGAGATTATCAGTTCTATCAAAGTCAATGAGAGTAATGATATAAATTATACTACGATGGTAATTCAACTAATCAAGATACGATAATTCAACTACGGAAATACTAATTTGACAATATGATAATGAATTAGGAGAATTTGATTCCACCTTGATTTGACTTAATAAACTAACGAAGAAATGTCGTAATCCGAATTGAAATGCTTTCGCATAACAATTGGGTGTTCTAATCCCTAATTGTTCATAGTAATCTCTACCAACTAACAACTAGCATATGAAAATAATCAAACTCATTATCTTGGTGAACTAATTACTTTCTAGAATAGAATAGAGTATTACAAACAATTCTATGCTAACAACAATCAAGTTTCATTAAGGCTTCCTTAAACCCCTCTAATGGAGGTTTTAGCCTTGAATCATTATACTATCATTTCTATATAAATAATAACAAGACATGATAAAAAGATTATAAATTTAATATATTGATCTAATCAAGGATTCAAAACTGAATTCAAAACTAAGTAATGATTAATAACTAAATAATTGAATTAAGATCTAAGTGATTTAATGAACTAAAACTAGATTTATGAATAACTAACTAACTTTATTGATCTAATGATTCGAAAAACTGAATTAAGAACAAGTAATCACTAATTAAAATGAAGTCTAAACTAAAATTATCCCAATCTCTAAGTAAAAATTCACTATGAAAACTATTTCTAAACTAGATCTACCATTGCTTAAGAGCTAAGCTTCTTTGTCTCCTCATATGGAGGAGACAAGATCCAAAAATAGTGCATGGGCTGAGGAGCCTGTTTTGGGCGAAAAAATCGAGCCCAAAACCTAATTTGTTGAATCCAATAATTTCCATTCTAGTCGTGTTACTGTAACATGAGTTTTCACCAACTTATACTACTCTGATCGAGTAAAGGTCTAGACCATTGGAAAGAACTTTCTGAGCCGGTCATTTTGATATACAATGGGCCCAAATCCGAGATCTGAGCCTAAAGATATGGCCTTTTGAAGTTCTGTTAACTTTTCTTCAGCTTTTAATCCAGTTTAACTTTCACTTAACGGCTTTGACTTGGGGTTTTTTAAGGGCTTTTTCTCCATGAAACTTAGCTTTCTTCATAGAACTTTCATAGCAATCACTTTAGCTCCTTTTAACACCTAATTAGTAACGAATTTATATTTATTCAACTCCGAAGCCTGAAATACTCAAAAGCACGTAATTAGTGATAAACCTATATTATTAATCGCATAATTGGTCTAACAGCAATATTGTTAATGGATTAAAACTACAGTTTTGGACTCTTATCATATCATGCAATTTTAAAAACTTTCATAAAACTAATATGATTAGAATTTAGCATAAAATAAATCAATTTTTATGCTCTGTTGCCTCTATGTTGACATTGGAAAAGTTCATGCATGCCAGGAGATTGATGTTTTAAATGGAATAGCATAGGACAGTGAGAAGAACTGCCTTTTTTTTGCTTGCAGGTGAGTGTCAGGTGCGCCTGGAAACCATATTTGAAAAAAATCCAGCCACCCTACTTGGCTTTTGGCTTACCGGGTTGCTGCATTCTTTTTACTTTTGGTGTTGCTAATTGCCAATGTTGTTGTTGATGGTGGTGTCATTTCTTACTTCTACACTCAGTAAGAAAACTCTCTCTTCACATTTGTTTTGATAAAATGCATGTTAATTGGAGAGCAACAGACCTTTTCAGTTCCAATTATATAATCTCTTTTGAACATCACATGTAGTTTTATTATTATGTGAAGTGTAGCAAATATGTTCTATATAGTATATAGTATGGAGCTTTGTATTAATTGTCATCTTCGGGATAATTATAAACAAACTTTCTAAGTGTTTTGTAATTTTCGGTTCAATCTTGACATACACACACATATAGTAATTTCCGGTTATAAACACGCACACATACAGTAAATGTTTAGAATGTAATTGTTTATCTGTGCTCATAGTATTTTCTTGGAATATATTGTCTTCAATTACTTCATGCGGTTTAATTTTAATGTTGTTTATGTATCTCATGTATATTATTTATATCATTTTATCATCCTAGCTAGCTCCTAGCTTGGATCTTTGCTCTTTGTGTATGGATGCTACAAATATCGCAATAAAGTTAGTGGTGCCTGAATGGGTTCAGATGCAGAGCAAGGCATGTTGCATGTATGGTTCTCTAACACATGACGAAAATACAAATGCATGTAACTCATAAAAGACCATGTTCGTCAAACAGCTGGTACTTAATTGGGGTTACATTATCTTCAAAGTTATTTTCTAGGTAAGTTCTTGAACATCGGGATTGAGAGTTGTTTTCAAATAACAATTCCATAAGTAGAAAACCCAAATGAATTGCTTTGTACTATGAATTTTTGATCTCTTGCCACACTAGCTCTATCGTCTTGCTTGCCTTTGCATCTTCTATACATATTACCAGGAAACAATGGGAAAAATACTTCTGTTGATGTAATATAAGATATATTCAATATATTGTAAGCAATAAATCAAGAGCTTGCACTTTGTGCATTTGCAGGTTTAGAGATTATTTTTGTTGGTTTGAAGTTTAACCATTTAATCATTAATCAGTAATCACTTAAACCTCTGATACATGAAAATTGGTGCCGATTGTTTAAATTAACCCGTCTTTCTTCGTGTTTTTTGTGTTTTGAGTTGTGGGCAATGCACACCTTGCAAAGAAGAGAGGGGATAGGATGGCTATAGATAATCATTGAAAGATTGAAGATCGAGAATGCAAAATTGGAAGAGATTGACATGCTTCAAGAAGTTACTAAGCAAATTGAGGGGCACACCATGTGTGCATTAGGCGATGTTGCTGCTTGGTTGATGTAGTGTCTTATTAGACATTTTAGACCTGAGCTTGAGAGGAGGATCAAGGAGCATGCAAATAGAGAATTATTAGATGCTGCTGCTGCTTGAGTCTTGCACCAAGGGATATACCTATCTGGTGGCTATTATGGAATAAAGTTTTTGAGTAGCTCCATGTTCGGGGAAATAGTTGTTTTCATGTTGCCCTTCCATGTACTGAATATTTTTTTTAGAACTTGAACGATAGAAAAAAAAAAAAACAGTGTTATTAAGTACTAACTGAACTGTGCATGAACTGGGTGGCTCGGCGTTCGATTATTGTCATTTTTTTAGACCGTTTATGTTCCAATTGCATACGTTACTTGACAATTATAACTTCATGATTTCACGTCTATTTTGTTTAGATGTGCGTAGCACGTGCATGATGCTAGTTTAGTTAAAATTTGTAAGATAATAAAATTCAAAAATTTCATTCTTAGGTTTAGGTTTGATGTGCCGATGTATTACATGAATCAATAAGAAATGTATGAAACCCAAAATATGATGTGGTTATGGGGGACATATTGTCATCAATATATTCGCGACACGTGTCATTGCCATTGATAATATCTTGAGACTAACTTATTGGATCATTACAATTGGTCATCTCAAGAGTCATGAGTTACCAAATGATTACAAAATGAACATGAATACATGCATAGAGCAATAATAGCAATCAAAGCAATATTAAATATCATCAATGAATAGAGCACCAAAAGTTGATCTCATTCAATTCATGGAGCACCAAAGGGGGGAGGGAATTCTATATATTTCCTCTCCACTCTCTAAACAGGGAGGAGAATCCGATGCTTCTTCTCCACTCTCCATTTTCTCCGTTCACCATCGATCATTCGATCATAGAATCCAAACAATGAACTACGTTCGACTTGATCCCAGGTCGTCAACAAATTGGATACGTAGGAAGTTTGATCCTTCAAACTCAGTCGTAACATCATTCTCCTCAAAATTCCTACACACGTAAGGTTTGTCCAAAAAGAACATTTATATTGGCGCCGTCTGTGGGGACAATTTCTTGGAAATTCAACTACTAAATTTTTTGTTTCTTCAACTTACATTTTGTATACGTTCTATTTCTAAGCCCATGAAGCGTGGTGATAGTCGCTCTGAAGAAATCAATGAGGATCAGTCATCAAACAAAAGCTCGCTCGCTCGCTCATGGAGTTAGTCAACTACTACATGAAAGATAAGTTTTCCATTATCTAAGATATATGGTATACTGTGTATTTTCTTAACTAGCCCATCCAAATGGTCACATGGGTTATCTCTGCTAAAAAATCACTACTATGGTCACTGCGTGTTTAACAAATAAGTCCACAGTGCAAGCGACCTACCTAGACTCTATGCTCAAATAATGATTGTGCGGCATTGTCAAACTTTGAATCACGAAAATTTTGAAACTACTTACTCCCTTCTCTTAATGCCTCAGTTTTAGTTATGACTTATATCAGTACATAACAATCTAGAAAAGCCAATATCATATATTCATTTATTTGCATCTTCAGTAATTACATACTTGCATCCAGTCCATTTGGCATTTGATATAGACAGTTGAAGATGTCATGTTAGAGATGACCATACCTTTAACCGTGAGCTTGATTAGCATGTCGACCTCATAAACAATATGCTTGGACTTGTAATGAACACCTCAGCATAGTTAAGGTCCTAGTTATGTTTAAGGATCGATCTATCGACTTAATCAGGCTCAATCTATCAGATCTCGAGTTGTTGTGGCTGGACCTGACAAGAAATTGCAGGAAGTCGATCAAGACGTCCTCTAGCAATCAAGAAAGGAATTAAACAATTTGGCTCATTCTTACATGATGCGACCTCACAAAATTCGAGACTACTACTGCTTTTTTCCTGGTAGAGCTAAGTTGTTACAGGAGATACAAATTCGATCTTCACATTTTACAACCTCATCAACCCGTAGCGTTGGTGTTTTCCTCTTTTTCATGGTGGAATACAAACGAGCGGATTGCTTCCTCGTTGAGCCCTTGGCACTGACTTGCACATCGGGTAGGCTTTCTCTATCTGTCAATGGCCCTGGGCTCTCCTCTGGATCCTCATGGTGCAAATCAACGTTCCTGATATGAAAGTGGAGTGAAAGTCGGGCACGTATTAAAGTGAAGTGTTCCTCCCCTGACCTGCAACACTTATTCTTCCAGCGCTCACGTTACATATCGTTGAAAACTGCTACTAATGAATTTTCTATTATAGTTGGATCTTTTGCAGGTCGGCTATACTTTGAACATACATGGGGCTGCATTAGTTGTACATGTCTTTTACGCTAGGAATTGCAGGTGATGTAAATCCATGGATGCTTAATTCAAATCTGTTTTGATTTGAGATCAAACTCCAAGAACTGGTGCAACAGATATACATAACAACTCAAGCTTTCAGTCGACTTAATTAACACCGTACTCAAATAAGTAATTGCATACTTGCATCTAGTACCATTTGGCATTTGATATAGACAATTGAAGATGTCATGTTAGAGATGACCATACCTTTAACCGTGAGCTGGATTAGCATGTCGACCTCATAAACAATATGTCCGGACTGGTAATGAACACCTCAGCATAGTTAAGGTCCTAGTTATGTTTAAGGATCGATCTATCAGATCTCGAGTTGTTGTGGCTCAACCTGACAAGAAATTGCAGGAAGTTGATCAAGACGTCCTCTAGCAATCAAGAAAGGAATTAAACAATTTGGCTCATTCTTACATGATGCGACCTCGTAAAATTCGAGACTACTACTGCTTTTTTCTTGATAGAGCTAAGTTGTTACAGGAGATACAAATTTGATCTTCGCACTTTACAATCTCATCAACCTGTAGCGTTGGTGTTTTCTGCCTTTTCACGGTGGAATACAAACGAGCGGATTGCTTCCGCATTGAGCCCTTGGCACTGACTTGCACATCGGGTGGGCTTTATCTATTTGTCTATGGGCCTGGGCTCTCCTATGGATCCTCACTTAAGACCAATTATATATTTCAAATGCAAATCAACATCCCTGATATGAAAGTGGAGTGAAAGCCGGGCACGTATTAAAGTGAAAGTGCTCCTCCCCTGGCCTGCAACACTTCTTCTTCCAGTGCTCATGTTACATTTTGTCGAAAACTGCTGTGTGTACCCTACGTTATATTTTTGGTCCAAAGTATACTCGGACTATGAACCGGGTGTAAGACCAGCGGCGGACCAGTTTGGGGGCAAACACTTTGGATAATCTGGTCCTCTAATCCGTTAGAGTTCACAACGGGTTTAGGGCCCATCCGGGCGGCCCAAGTTCGTGGACCCAATCCGTCCGGATCATTCTGATCCAGTCACCCGATAAGATCCTAATGCAATCCGATAAGATCTTGCACAAGGATAGAATGAAATCTTAGAGAATGATCCTATTTTAGATAGAGTCATTATAGGATTCATGAAAGAATGCAATCTTCGAGAATCACTTTCTTGGCCGCCAAGGCAGGAGATTGCTATATATACGGAGGCTTCTGCATCCTCCAGAACTACGTTTTTAAGAGACTTGATCCCGGATTCCTCACTGGGTACGTAGGCAACCGAGCGTTAGTGCGATCCTCTTCCTCAAAAATCCCAATCCCCATCTCTTTCGAGCCTTCTGGGCACCATCCATCATCGAGTGTCGGGTTAACGTTTTGCCCGACATTCTTTGGCGCCCGTCTGTGGGGACCGAACCCGACCGTGGAATTCCGTTGGAGTTTGATATCATCGGCCTTATTTTTCATACGCCCTTGTTACCATGGTGAACAAATTGCGATGAGTAATCTACGTACCCGGTCGGCATGTAGCAACTCTACAAAACATGGAGACTATTCCGGGCACCACTACGGAGGTGGGGCGGTCGAGCCGTCGTAGATCTTTCTCGAGCGAAGGAAATAGATCATGCGAAGTAGTTCCACACACTCTGGAGCCATTAGGGACTCGGGAATCTAATCCCGTGTCCCTCGCCCTTAACGCTGCGGCGGAGCACGAGCTAATCGAGAATCCACGTCGGGGATGATCCTGTTGAACCCACCCGTGATGCTCTTTAGCGACGTCCAATAAAGGGGCGGAGGCCGACGCGGCTAACCCACGCCTCCATCCGGAACTTGCAATACCAATCGGATCCAGCTCTAATCTCTCTTTTGACAAAGAGTAGTTGCGGAAAACGAAAATTTGAGAAATCAACTAGGCAAACGGCCTAGAGACCTGCTGAGCACCAATCGGTCGAGTCCCCTTTGTGCCGCATCGTAGGCAAAGGCAAACGAAACGGGAACAAGAAAGATCCTAATAATGGCCAAAACCTTATTCACAATAATGGTCAAGCTAGAGATCCAAGCCAAAGCTGGGATCATCCACCCTATTATTAATCCGGCCCACACTCATTCATTGTCAAACAATGTGCGGGATCGTTTAGGCACAAATCCTCGGACACACCGATCCACAAATAACTGAACGCCAAAGAAATGCATTGAGTTCGGTTGAAACACCAAACATCCGTGGATGTGTCCGGATCAAGATATGAATCCCAACACACAAATCGGAATGAGAGTCCGCTACCGCTAACAGAGTGGTGCGTATAGGGTAGAATCGAACATCGGCAACTAACCGAATCCCCGAATCTTAGCCCGCGATGAACGGATCTGGAGAGAAGAGAATCAAGATGAGGATATTTGTGAGAATATGAATGAACAAAGGGTTAAGGAATTGATTAACCAAGCCGCGTGACCGGGCAAACCATCGAGACGATCCACTCTTGGAAAGGGTCGCGGCGAGGTCCAAAATTTTCACCCTTTGTAAATGACATTCGGATCGTGGTTTCATCCTGAGGCATTCAAACAGCCCCTCTTCCGACTTACGATGGCGTGGATGGTTGTTCGAACGAAAGCACGCCATGAGCTACCGCGGCTATGACCTTATGGGAATTTCATGAGTCGTTAATGTGTTGTATTTTTCTAGCGACGTTGAAAGGATACGCACTATCCTGGTTCAACAAGTTGCCTCCGCGTTCAATTGATTCATTTACCAAGCTCAGCGATATGTTCGTTGAACGTTTTTAGTACAACATGAAGACGAAGAAGAGTCCGAGCACACTGTTCAATCTCGCTATGGAGAAAGGCGAAACAATTAAGAGTTTGGTACGACGGTTCAGGAAGCTTCACGCCGAAGTTCAGGATGTGAGTGATGCTTTCGCGATACAAGCCTTCCATCAAGCGTTGCATTTCGACAGAGATGGACTTTACAACTCTCTCACTCGAAGCCGCCTACCACCCCTTTCGATTTATTCGCCCGAAAGTGGAAGGGTACGTCGAGTGGAAGATGATCAAAAGTCTCGACAGAGAAAGGATGGCGAGATCCAGCTTCCAAGGACTCCACAAAGGATAAGATTGCCAGTCAAGGTAACAAGAGGAGTACTCAGAATAATACAAAGGCCCCAAATATAGAGGAAAAGGTATTCACCCCTTTAACTCTTAGCCTTGCAGACCTGTACGAAAAAATCAGAACTAAAAAATGTTATCGCCCATTTCGGCGCTACGTAAGATCCTACGTAGGCGGGATAACAATCGAAAATGCAAATATCGCGATGATATTGGGCATGAAACGATCACCGCAGAGCTTTGAAGAAAGAAGTTCAACGCCTCGTTGACGAGGGACGATTTTATCGAGTTTGTTCAAAACAAACCTCGGTCAGCCCATCTTAAGTTAATTTGAACACAACGTTATCGATGTATGCCACGCGTGTCGATAGCGTCTCACGTCGTCGGTATGAAGATAGAAACACGCTTTGAAACCGTCATATACAAGATCATTACCAGTCAGCGGTTTCAATTTTGACCAAGGTATCAATCACGAAACCTATGAAGGTCACGAGTTGAAGTTCACCGAGAATGACGAAAAAGGGTGTATTACCCTCACAATGACGCTATTTGTCATTATTCGCATGGATAGGAATCTTTAGGGTGCAGAAGATTCTTATCGACACGAGAAGCTTCGGCTAAGCGTGTTATTCACCAGGGCTTACTCCAGAATGAAACTATCAGAGGACCTGATCATAGAAGACCGTAACCCAATCATTGGATTCAACGGCAAACCAGCCCATGCCATTGGAAAGGTTCATCTCCCTGTCACGGTTGGGCATCAATCTGTCGGGATAAATTTCTTTCTGATAGATTGTGGTTCTTGTTACAATGCAATTTTCGGTAGGGATTGGATCCATGCAAATCAAGCTGTTGTATCCACCTTCCACAAGGCGTTGAAATTCCCCACGCCAACAGGAGTATGTAAGATCCGCAGTGACCAGATGATGTCACATCAGTGTCATGATTTGGCACTAGAAGATACGAGGAAATCCGAAGTTCGGGGCAACACGATTCTCCAGGTTGATCATGCCAAATAGCAATTACTAAACGCCATTTATCAGCACGAAGCCCGATGTCTCAAAAAGGGTCCCTCGATCGATCGGTTGGAGGAAGTTTAGATAAGGGCGCAGAGAGCCACGAAACTACTTTCATCGCTGCGGCTTACCCCCAACCGAAAAAGGGCTCTAATTCATTGTTATGGGATTATCAAGAAATATTTGCCCGGGATATCAACCAAATGCCCGAGTCGACACGGATGTAAACGCCCGAGCTTGATATTGACACGAGATTCAAACCGGTTCGACAAAGACCAAAGGCGGATGGCTCCCCCGTTTAAAACTAAAGGTCAATGATGAAATTGGTAAACCGCTTGGAGGCGGGGTTCATTAAGCCCGTCGAATACCCGACTTGGGTATCCAATATCGTCCGCGGTTCCAAAGAAAAAATGGGAAGCTCGGGGTTTGCATTGACTTCACCAACCTAAACAAAGCTTGCCGGTGCATCCATACCCATTACCTCGCGATCTCAGATCTAGTCGATCGCGACCTCGGTTTTGAGCGTCTGTCGTTCATGGACGCTTCCTCTGGTTATAACCAGATACCTCTGCTTGAGGAGGATCGAGAGCACGGCGTTAAGAGCGGACCATGGCCTGTATTGCTTTAGAGTCATGCCATTTGGTCTGAAAAAAATGCGCCACCCATCCTAGGAGGAGGGATGAATACAATGTTTGCCGATCTGATTGGGCGTATCATGGAAGTTTACATCGATGACATGGTGGTCAAATTCAAAGAAACACCCGACCACCTTCAGCATTTACAAGAGGTATTCGATAGGCTCGTAAGATATAAATTGAAGTCCAACCCTTCGAAGTGTTCTTTTGGGTTAGCATCTGGAAAGTTCTTAGGATTTCTGATGACTCGACGGGGTATCGAGGCAAACCTTGAACAGATTCGGGCCATTCTCGAAATGCCCCCACCCTCGAATAAAAAAGAAATTCAGCGGCTCGTCGGTCACTTGGCACCCCTGAATAGATTTATATCAAAGTATTCAGATCGATGCAGGCCATTTTTTCAAACATTGAAAGGTGCCTCCGTTTGGAACAAGGACTGTGATAGGGCTTTTAAAGAAATTAAAGCATACTTGGTATCACCCCCCGTCCTGGTTAGTCCGCAAACTGGCCAAGACATTGGAATTTATTTGGCAACTTCTGAGATCGCAGTAAGCGCAGTATTGTTTGTGGAAAACCCGGAGGAGCGCCCAATCTACTTCATTAGAAAAATGTTGACTGGATCAGAGAGTAGGTATTCTAAAATTGAGAAAACCGCGCTTGCCCTTGTGCATGCAGCACGCAGACTTAAGCCTTATTTTCAGGGACGTGTGGTGAAAGTGTATACAGAATATCCCCTTCGCAAGGCACTCGGACGAGCCGAAGAGTCTGGCCGCCTTGCTGATTGGTCTAGCTACCTAAGTGCTTACCACATCTTATATGAGCCTCGCACTGCAGAAAAAGGTCATGCATTAGCTTCTTTGATGGCAGATTTCCCGGTAGAAGATATCATGGTTTCACTCGAGTTATTCGAGGAGGAACAACTGCCAGATTTTCCCAACCACCAACCTGACTCCGTTGAAGAGAATTTCACCGGAGGCAAGGCGTGGGTTGTGTATACAGATGATTCAAGTAATAGGAAGGGGTCAGGGATCGGTTGTGTGATAGTCGACCCAAATGGTTGCCGAATCGAGAGGTCCGTCCGACTTTGCTTTCCTGCTTCCAACAATGAAGCCGAATATGAAGCAGCAATATTTGGAATGAGAGCGGCACTCGAAATGGGGGCAAAGGAAATCAATATGGTAACGGATTCTAAGCTAGTTGCTTGTCAGTTTGGAGGGTCATATCAAGCTCGAGATGAGCGAATGGCAGCTTATTTAGATGTGATACGCGATCTCGCTGCAAAATTTGAGCGCATCTCAATTTTGCAAAGACCAAGGAATGATGTTCGCGACGCCGATGCATTGGCCTACCTTTTCAAAGAAAGTTGATTGATTCCATTGAACCTCGCAATATCAGGGTAGAGGTCCAGTTACTGCCTAGCATTGACCTCCCATTGCCCGATATGGCTGACGTCTACGCTGCCGAATGCACGGCATTCACGCAGATTTATGCAATCACTACACGCAGCAAAGCGCGGGACAAGCACCAAGAGCATCCCACTCAGGATTCTCCTCACAGCCATGAGGAGGATGCTGACATCTCCCCCACGGTGGATACTAACTCTGCAGTGGCGGAAAACGAGGTTGTACAAAAGGAAGACTCTGCAACTGATTCCGAAACGGATCTTGCTAACAATGCTCCCGGAATACCAGATGATCAGTTTTCCAACATTGAGTTAATGGAACTTCTTGAATTCTTACGAACTGGAGAACTCCCCTTAGACAGGGCTTTATCTGACAAAGTCAAACGGGATGCATGGCAGTTTGTGTTGTTACCTACCTCGGAGGGGGGGTCCTGCCTTTACAGAAAACCCATGGGTTCAGTCCCACTCCTCCGGTGCCTTACTCCTGAACAGGGACAACAGATTTTAAAAGAAATTCATGAAGGCATTTGTGGTAATCATTCTGGTGGTCGGAGCCTCGCTCACAAAGCTCTCACCCAAGGATATTGGTTACCATATATGCAAAAAGATGCCAAAAGGTTTGTCCAAATATGTGTACCATGCCAGAAACATGCTCGGATCATTAAGCTTCCTGCGAATGAGCTTCATCCATACTTAGCCCTTGGCCATTTGCTAAGTGGGGACTCGACATTGTGGGTTCTTTACCTACGGCCCGTGTAATGTGAGGTTTCTCTTGGTCGCGAACCGATTACTTTCACTAAGTGGGTTGAAGCCGCCTCCTTGTCTCCGATTCGATTCTTCTTGACGATCAAACGGTTCATCCGGGGCGATATTGTGTGCCGATTCGGTGTCCCAAAATTTGAAATGGTATCGCATAACGATCGGCGGTTTGATTCTCTTTGAGATCCACATCTTCCTCGCAAATCCTCGAAGATACGGCATAACTTCTCCAAGACCCTATTATCCCTGTGGAAATGGATGGGCGGAAGCAACGAACCGGGTTATTCTCGACACGCGTTGAAGAAAAGGCTTGAATCGACTAAAGGAAACCGGGTTAAACAGTTACGGGGGTGCTTTGGGCTTATAGGACAACCCCGCCATTCAACAGAATGTCACCCTTTTCATTGGCATATGGAATGGAAGCAAGATACTCCCAATGAAATAATCGCCTAACAAGGCGCTCACAAGCCATCTCCACGAGAGGTCAATGTCGACATCTTGGCTCGCGACAGAGCCATGGTGGAGGACCTTAGAGATGAAGCCCGCAGAATCTCATGACTTACAGGATTCTATGAAGCGCAGTTATGACAAGAAGTTACGCGCAAGACGAGCATTCAAACCAGGCGATTGGGTCTTACGTACAAGGCAAAGGAGCAACGAAGAACCCAACAGCGGGAAACTCGGTGAGAACTGGGAGGGGCCTTTTATCATTGAAAGGCTCGCGATCCAAAGGTTCTTATTTTCTCAAGAACTCACCGGGCGATGTCCTAACCAAACCATGGAACGCGTACCATTTGCGCTTATTTCACAAGTAATTTACTTATCATTAGTTCCACCAATAAATTTCACATACATTGTACTTTCCTTCCATTTTTCATCAATAAAATTCTTTTCCATTTATGTTGTGTTTTAATTTCAAATTGGTCATTTAGTTTTAAATTTACCCGGGTGGCGAAGGCAATCCTGCACTTCAATTTCGGCTTGCGTGGTGCAGTGTGCCTACGCCTGGCATCATGGTTCGACAATAAAAATCCAAGAACGATAATGTCTCGCTTTTGGTCTGGGTGCGATTGTTTATAGTACATCAAGAGTATACCCTTGGTGGCGGAGTCTAAGCTACACTCTGATTTAAACCTAACTACTGAGGCACTTCTGGGTTGCCTGTTGGTCTCCTCAAGGATCGTCTATGGGAGAATCTTTGCAGTGTAACTACACTTGTTCGTCAAGTGACTTAGTGGCATTGTTATCGTCGCGGCAACGGTAGACCACCGTATAATATTTTATAAAGATATTACACATATTCTTTCCGTGTTACGTCCACTTTCGTAGGTTCTATGAAGAGAATCTTACGGATTAGTGTCGAATCGGTTGGAGATGTTGTCCCAATTCCAAAGATTCCACTTCTATTTCTCCTGATTTGGCTTCCATACTTTCATCTGCTACTGACTTTGTTCTTCACACGACACGGATGCAGCGTGCGGTTCATTAGTTACTATGTTATTTTGGTGTTATTCCGCGTCACAAACCCCATGTTATTTCTAATGATGAGCTATATACCGGGCCGTGTCACAAAAAAAAAAAATGTACTGTTCACAGTACTTGCATAGTGCACTTCAACTCTTGACCCTCTCCCACCGGCGACCGGCAACCGGCCGATTCATGCGTTTCACCACCGGTTCAGCAGTTTCCCATCCGGTTTGGGCATATTACAGCCGGTTCAGGCGTTATTTCTACCGGTTCTACAATTTTTCAACCGGTTCCAGCATTTTTACCACAGGTTCCTGTATATTTCAGCCGGTTTCAGCTGGTTTGGGAGTTTTTACAGCCGGGTCACATATTTTTCAGCTTGTCCAGGCGTTTTCCTTGCTGATTTTGGCTTTTCCCTACCGGGTCAGTGGTCTACAAGCTGGTTCCGGCGGTATTCAGGCCGATTCAGGCCTACTTATATATAGATCTGGTAATTTTTATCTATTTTCGCACCGGGTCAAACTGTTTCCTTGCCGGGTCACTAGTTTTCAGGTCGGTTCAATATATTTTCTTGTCGGGTCAGTAGTTTGCTAGCCGGGTTAGTTCTATTTCTTGAACAGTGCACTTCAACTCTTGACCCTCTACCACCGGCACCGGCAACCGGCGATCGGCGACCGGCACCGGCTGGTTCAAGCATTTTTCCAACCGGTTCAGGTGGTTTCCATCCGGTTTCGACATTTTTTCGGCCGGTTCACTCTTTTTCCAGCCGGTTCAGCGTTTTCCAAATTTTGTCCAGCAGTTTTCTCATTGGGTCCAAAGACTTCCCAGCCGATTCAGTCGGTATACATGTCGGTTCCAACAGTTGCCAGGCCGGTTCAGGCCTACTTAGATCTGGGTCTGATGAATTTCCTACATTTTCAAGCCGGGTCATCATTTTTTCTTCCTGGGTCAGCAGTGTGCTTGCCGGATCAACCAGTTTTCTAGCCAATTTTAGTCTTTTTTCGACCAGGTTAGCCTCTTCCATGGTCATATCATTTAATTGGCCACTCGTTTTACCCACTCAAGTGTTTAAGCTTTTCAAACTTTCTGGCCTATCTCCATTACACGTTCCTTCTTACTTCATTTTGGTTTTTTCGGTACTTTAATTATTTAACACATCATCTTCATCTTCGTTTTGATCATTTGTTGAAGAGGGGGCAATGTGTGTACCCTACGTCATATTTCCGGTCCAAAGTATACTCGGACTATGAACCGGGTGTAAGACCAGTGGCGGACCAGTTTGGGGGCAAACACTTTGGATAATCTGGTCCTCTAATCCGTTAGAGTTCACAACGGGTTTAGGGCCCATCCGGTGGCCCAAGTTCGTGGACCCCATCCGTCCGGATCATTACGATCCATCACTCGATAAGATCCTAATGCAATCCGATAAGATCTTGCACAAGGATAGAATGGAATCTTAGAGAATGATCCTATTTTAGATAGAGTCATGATAGGATTCATGAAAGAATGCAATCTTCGAGAATCACTTTCTTGGCCGCCAAGGCAGGAGATTGCTATATATACGAAGGCTTCTGCATCCTCCAGAACTACGTTTTTAAGAGACTTGATCCCGGATTCCTCACTGGGTACGCAGGCAACCAGAACGTTGGTGCAGTCTCTCTTCCTCAAATATCCCAATCCCCCATCTCTTTCGAGCCTTCAGAAGCACCATCACATCGGGAGTGTCGGGTTAACGTTTTGCCCCGACAACTGCTACTAATGAATTTTCTATTATAGTTGGATCCTTTGCAGGTCGGCTATACTTTGAACATACATGGGGCTGCATTAGTTGTACAAGTCTTCTACACTAGGAACTGCAGGCGATCTAAATCCATGGATGCATGCTCAATTCAACTCCGTTTTGATTTGAGATCAAACTCCAAACTAGGGGTCACTTGTACTTCGAACTGGTGCAACAGATATACATAATAACAGCTCAAGCTTTCAGTCGACTTAATTAACACCTTACTCAGATATTGAGAACTGGTGAATTAATGAGGTTACATAGACTCTATACAGATGACTATAACAAAATGCAGGAGTTGTTTTGGAGCAAGCTTTGGCGGCATATTCAGTTCATTGATTCCACTCCAAATTTGGCATTTGGCATTTTGAGTTCCACCTTGCAGGACATCCTCGCCCAATATGCAAGGGTTCGACTAAACTATCATCCTTCCCCAATATGCAGGTCGATTACACGTACTCTCGAGCTAGGGCTAGCATCAACGATCAGCGCAAATCTAGTGTAGGTCAATCAATCTCCAAACTGGGGGATAGCCACAACCATCTCCGAATTGGGGCTATCTATCGCCATCTGCGCAGATACAACCCAGACTTTGAAGCTCAACTCTCTCAATTTATTGAGGAAATTACCATTTAATTTGTTCTAATTCCTTTTTTGGTATTAGTCCGATCTAGTGCAGGTCAATTAAGCTCCAAACTGGAGGCTAGCCACAACTATCTCCGAACTAAGGTTAGCTATAGTCACACCAATTCAAGGCTAGCTATATATCAACTAGGATCTCCAAATCAAGACACTAACTAGAGCCACCAGCTCACTAGCGCTGGTAGACTCACTTGGGTCCTGACGCCCACCAGAGTATAATGCTCACTTGAGCTCAAACGCTACATAGCGTCACCACTTCTCACTAGTTGAAACCTACAACTTCTAGGATCAACTCAGTGCAGAACGCTTCCATAAATGCTAAAAGGTCCATTGACCTACGCTCACTCCAGCAGAACGCTTCTATAGGCGCTAAAAGGTCCCTTGACCTACACTCACTCGAGCAGAACGCTTCCATAAGCGCTAAAAGGTCTCTTGACTTACTAAAGCAGAACACTTACATAAGCGATAAAAGGTCCCTTCACCTACGTTCACTCGAGCAGAACGCTTCCATAAAAGCTAAAAGGTCCCTTGACCTATTAGAGCAGAATGCTTACATAAGAGCCTAAAGGTCCCTTGACCTATGCTCACTCGAGCAGAACGCTTCCATAAATGCTAAAAGGTCCTTTGACCTAAGCTCACTCAAGCAGAACGCTTCCATAAGCGCTAAAAGGTCCCTTGACCTACTGGAGCAGAACACTTACATAAACGTTAAAAGGTCCTTTAACTTACTCGAGTAGAACGCTTCCATAAGCGCTAAAAGGTCCCTTGACCTACTGGAGCAGAACGGTTACATAAGCGCTAAAAGGTCCTTTAACTTACTCGAGTAGAACGCTTCCATAAGCGCTAAAAGGTCCCATAACCTACGCTCACTGGAGCAAAACGCTTACATAAGCGCTAAAGGGTCCTAGACCTACGCTCACACGAGCTCCAACATGCTCACTGTTCCATTTGGACACGTGTTAAATTATTTCTCTCGACAGGTCATTCTTAAGAAAGCACAACCTAACGAGAGGGGGCTGTGTGGGTGATATATATTGTCATCAATATATTCACGACATGTGTCATTGCCATTGATCATATCTTGAGACTAACTTATTGGATCATTACAATTGGTCATCTCAAGTCATGAGTTACAAAATGGTTACAAAATGAACATGAATATATGCATAGAGCAATAATAGCTATCAAAACAATATTAAATATCATCAATGAATAGAGCACCAAAAGTGGATCATTCGATCATAGAATCCAAACAATGAACTACGTTCGACTTGATTTTAGGTCGTCAGCGAACTGGATATGTAGGAAGTTCGATCCTTCGAACTTAGTCGCAAAAACATTCTCCTTAAAAATTCCTACACACATAAAGTTCGTCCAAAAAGAACCTTTACAGTGGTGTTGTAGGTTGTAGAATAACTTGTGTTTGGTTAGTTGAAGTTGATTAAAAACTTCATTACCATATACCAATGATCATATCACATCACTCTGATTTATATTTTATTCTTGTTTATATATGGTGAATTGGTGAAATGACCCGGGTTTATATCCCGACAAGAGAACAATTTGTTATTTTAAACTAGTTTTTCATGTAACGTTGGAGAAGCCTACACAAAACACTAATTTATGTAAAACATATTTTTCATTTTGCTATTTAATTTATATAATTATGTATTTTTAACAAATATAAATAAAATTACATATAAAAGTTGTGAGGGCCTTAATGCGGGCCTTTGAGGGCTTTCACATCTAGGCCCTTATCTTCCCCTCAAAACGTGAGGGTCGGGTCGGGCATGAGGGTTTAAATGAATGTTTTTTTGGCCCTTATGCCGGGCTGAGGGCTTGAGGCCTTTTTTACACCCACTTACCCATCACTAGGGATGTCCAAACGGGTACCCGACCCGGCTTGAACCCAATTTTTTGGGTTTTGAACAGGTATCGGGTTACTCAAACCCAGACCGGTTTTCAACGGGTCGGGTTCATAGTCGGATATTTTGTTGATAAGTGTGACCAAACCCTATCCTAACCCTATATTTTGGGTACCCATCGGGCTCGGGCTCGGGTTCGGGTAGGATAAAGCCTGGTATAAATGAAGAAAAAAGACAATAAGAAACTTTATTTGAAATATATATCTACATTTTATTTTTTCTTCGGCTATCCACCAATCCTTCAAACAAAATAAAATTTCTAATGAACTTGGAAGTAATTATCACCTATACTCGAACATAATTATTTGATATGGTTTAAAAATATATGAACTAATGAACTATAGACACATGATCACGTGCAATTACTGAAAAAATTGGAAATCCCGACATAAATTTTTTTATAATCCAATATATTAAATAACTCATCATTGTAAACATGAATGATATCATAATCCAAATATTTATCTAACTCATTCTTTTATATGAGATTAGTAGTATACAATTGAAACCGAATTTGGGATCTGATTTTGGTTTGGGTTCGGTTTTGGGTTTTATAGTCCTTTTAATGGGTTTAGGACTAAATTATCGGGTCGGACTCGGGTCGGTCCGGATTTAGAGAGTGTGACCAAACTCTACCCTATGTATTTCGGTTTGGGTTTGGGTTGGGTTTTGTCGGGTTCGGACAGGGTTCGGTGCGGGTATTTTGTTCGGGTTTTTGGCGGGTTTAGGGCAAGATGGACAATCCCACCCATCACAACATGAAAAAACACCTGACCGCTTAGTTTGTATTAGTTAGTTAGTTGGAGAAGGGGTTGAGTTCTATATAAAACCGAAAAGCGGAAATTCTTGGAATAGTAGAATCGAAAAAAGAAGAATCGACTCAGAGTGAAAGAGAGTGAAAGAAAGAAAGAAAGAAAGAAAGAAATAGTTGAGAAGAAAAAGAAAGAAAGAAAGAGAGAGAGAAACAGTTGAGAAGAAAAAGAAAGAAAGAAGCAATTGAGAAGAAGATGACGAAGACTAAAAGAAAGCTTGATTTATCCAAAGTAGCTGAAGAAGATGAAGAAGGGAAACCAGAGGAGGCAGAGGAGACAGAAGTGAATAAGAAGGATCAAGAAGAGAATGGGGTCATGGCGGTGATTGGGGATGATGGTGAGCTCGATCCGGTGACGTCAAACAACCGACACCGCTGCAACCAATGTGATGCAACTTTTCCTACACCCAAGAAGATTCAAAAACATGTGCGATGCCATCGAGGATTTGATGTTATTTGCAACTTCATTAGCTGTTTCTATCTCTTTAAAGAGGAAAGCGAGAGAAAGAGGCATTATCGACGGTGGCATATTAAGCTGAAGGTCGCATCATCCTCTTCCAAATATTGAAAAGTGAGTTTTCCAATTTTCTTTAATTTCAAGAATTAATAAAATATAGAATTTATTGCGATGATGATAGTTTCATATATTGACGAGAGCATTTTACTTAATGGGAACTCGACATGGTGGAGGAGATCATATTCGATCTGAGCGTTTACCTTAGCAACAATATTTTTATAGATAAGTTTCGATCATGCATCCACATAAGTGTTTCTTTAGTTGATTTGTTCTTAAGTGAGTGTTGCTAATCCAAACTGCTCTGTTGAGTTTGTTCAAAATTGATTCATGAGATTCTTATTTGCGTGCGGTTGTATTGACTTCTCCCTGGTCAAGCTGATTGATTTAATGATTTTATAGAAAATTTTTGTAGACAGCATTTTTAATTGTTTTTTGTTCTCTGTTTTGGGAAATTTGGCAATTATAAATCCGGTCCAACCAATTCGCGAATTAAACTGCATCATTCAAAAATTCGCCGACTTATTCGTTTTATTCGCCAAACCTTATAATTCGCGAATAATTCGGTGAATTACTAGCTATGGTTGAAGGCCATTCATGATGAGATGAATTATTTACATAAGAATCACACTTATGAGTTAGTTGAGAAACCGGAAGGAAGAAAAATTCTCAAGAATAAGAGGATCTACAAAGTTAAGCATGAGGAGAATAATCTACACCCAAGGCACAACGCTCGCCTTGTTGTGAAGGGATTTGGTAAGAGAAAAGGTATTGACTTTGATGAGATTTTCTCTCCTGTAGTGAAGATGACTTCTATCCGGGTGGTATTGGGTGACCGCAAGTATGAACCTAGAGGTTGAGCAGCTAGATGTTAAGACAGCTTTATTTCTTCATGGAGACCTCGAAGAAGATGTCTACATGGACCAGTCAGAGGGGTTTGAGGTCAAAGGCAAGGAGCACCTAGTATGCAAGTTGATAAAGAGCTTATATGGGTTGAAGCAAGCACCGAGACAGTGGTACATAAAGTTTGATTCATTTATGGCGAAGCAAGGATACAAGAAATCTACTTCCGATCATTGTGTGTTTGTTCAGAAATTTCCAGACGGGGATTTCATAGTGCTCTTGTTGTATGTGGATGATATGCTGATAGTTGACCCGAACATCAAAAAGATATCCAAGTTGAAGAAAGACTTGAGTAAGTCCTTTGAGATGAAGAATTTGGGTCAAGCAAAGCAGATATTTGGGATGCGGATCACTCGTGACAGAAAGAGTGGGAAGTTATGGCTTTCTCAAGAAAGCTACATTGAGAAGTTGTTGGAGAGATTCAACATGGATCAAGCGAAGCCAGTCAGTTGTCCGCTTGGTGGTTAGTTCCGCATGACCAAAGAGATGTGTCTAAAGGGTAAGCATGAGCAAAGTCAGATGGAAAAGATTTCTTATGCATCCGCAGTGGGCAGCTTGATATATGCAATGGTGTGTACAAGACCGGATATTACTTTCGTCGTTGGTGTTGTAAGCCGATTTCTATTAAATCCGGATAAGGAGCATTGGGAAGGTGTTAAGTGGATATTGAGATATCTCAAGGGCACTTCCAAATCGTGTTTGTGCTTTGGTGGAAGTAAGCCCTTACTTGAAGGCTACACTGATGCAGACATGGCAGGTGATGTTGACTCGATGAAGTCCACCTCCGGTTATCTTGTTACTTTTGCAGGGGGAGCAGTTTCTCGGCAATCTAAGTTGCAAAAGTGTGTTATCCTCTCCACTACAGAAGCCGAGTATATTGCAGCCACTGGGTATTGCAAAGAGATGCTATGGATGAAGAGGTTCTTCGATGAACTAGGGCTAAAGCAGAAACAGTTTGTAGTTCTATGTGACAGTTAGAGCGTCATCCATTTGAGGAAGAATCCGAGTTTCCATTCTAGATCCAAGCACATACATGTGCGTTATCATTGGATTAGAGAAGTACTCGAAGACAAGCATTTGTGTATTGAGAAGATCCATACCGACAATAACGGGTTGGATATGATGACCAAAGTCATACCGAAAGGTAAGTTTGATTTTTGTTGTGCTACCGCCGGAATGGTAGCAGACTCCTCCTGTTGATTTGGAAATTGCATAGAAGTATCCCCCCTCACTGTTCGGGAAGGGGAGATTGTTGGAGTTATCCTTCACATGAGGAGAAAAAAGAGTTTAGTTTGCTTGAAGAAGCCTGAGCGTGCACGCGCTCAGATTAGTTTTGTTCAAGGCGCGCCCGCGCCCATGCTGTGGACAACTTCTAGAACTTTGAGGGCGCGCTCAAAATTGGCCTTGCCGAGAGCGCGCCCGCGCCCATGCCTATTTTCATCAGAATTTCTGTTTTTGCGAAACCGCGAGTTTGCAATATAAGGTTTGGGTTTTTGGCAAAACCTAACACACAAGCAACATGAACCAAGGCAACACAAGAGAGAGAAAACTCAATCTTGAAAGCAATCAAGATTGAGAGATAACATTTACAGATAAACAAGCCTGTAAAGATAGAGGAGTGATCTAGTAAGGTGAGGGACTGAAAGAAGTGATTGTAATCTTCCTTCCCATTTTATAAAAGGATTAGCTCTTGTAGAAGTATGCACCATTGGCCGAACCACGGTATATCTTTGTGTTGTTATAACACCCCGTGTTTTTATTCTTTTATTTCCCTAAGAATAATAATAATAATAAAGATAATAATAATAAAGATAATAATAATGAAATAGATAAAACAGATATAGGATATCTAGCAGTTACGGATAAAAGCCCGTATGTAAATAGATAAGTGTTGTCCTTGTTTTTCGGGAGTTTTCTCATGAGAGTTTTTGGGGGAAAAACACAGCGAGAGTTTTAGAAAAAAAAAAAGGAGTTACTGAAAGAAGAAAATGTTTTGAACGAGGAAGATCGCCGATTTACAAGAAAATGATCGACTCGGGGTCTTTCGGGTTTTCTCGCTGTTCGGTTTAGAAAAGGTGAGTAGTCTAATTTTTATTTGTTTTAAATTTTAATCGATTACCAACTAATTTTATTAATTTGTTAATAGTTTAAGTTAGGGTGTGTTTGTTAAATTTTAACTCATGGAAAGGAAAGGAAATAAATTGGGTGGTCCACTATGGAATGGAATGGAAAGGAAATAATTTTAAATGGTATGTGTTTGGTAAACTGGGGAAAGGAAAGTAAAAACTAGGGAAAGGAATAATCATGTTTGTTTGCAAAAGCTATGGAAAGGAATAATTGTATTGTTGAGTGGAGTGTATTAGTAGTAAGTCCCTATCTATCTATTTCCTTTCCTTTCCTTTCCACAAAATTTTCAGGGGTTAGCTAAAGACACAAAACCTTTTCCATTTGTTTCCATATGGAAAAGCCCATTTCCTTTCCATGGGTAAACAAATGCCTTAAAAACTATGGAAAAGGTGGACCACTCTTATTTTCCTTTCCTTTCCATAGTGTTTCTATCATAACAAACACACCCTTAGTTTTTCCAAGAGATGAAAATCTACTCAGTCATGGATGATATACTGTCGTTTTTATCTTTTTGTTTCATTGGAATGGTTAGATATTCCCCACAGTAGTACTGTAGTAGTATGAAATTTATTTATTTAATTGTGTGAATTGGTTATATTCCTAACTTCCTTTGTCTTGAAGTATATCGTACCTGTACATGTGAGAGAAATGTGGAGTTGTGATAATGATTAAGGTTAAGACCTTTTGATAATATATTTGGTCTTTAGTAAACCGTTGGGTAGTGGCTAACTTGGAAGTGCATTACGTATAACATGATTCATATCTAACTTAGAACTGTTGGAATTTAGTAAAGGTTATGGATCACCAATTTTCAAACTATTATTTCGATGGTTGATTGTTAAGAATGGAATACGGTAGGTTAATGGTTTGGGTGCTACTGAAACTTGAATGGCTTGAATGGGTTGTTAATGGCTGATTGATTCAGATTTAGTTTTGATGAAGGATTATCGATTAAATGAATTAAGCTTTTGCTTTTATTAATGTTATAGGGTTTTTAACAAGGGTTAAAACTGCTGGGATGAGGGTGGAAGAAGATCGGAATTGGTGGCGAGTGGTAACTGGTGGAGAAGATGAACAGTGAATTTCGGTTGGGCCTTGGGCCGAAATCTGTTTGGTTTGGGCCGGTTTCAGTTTTGGGCTTTAGGCCAAGTTTTAGTTTTGAGTTGGGCCGGTTTTAAGTTATTTTGTGGGTTGGTTTTATAAATCCAAATGGGTAAGGTTATAATTTATGAACAGTAAGTTTAGATTGGGCTTGGGCCGAATTAGGCAAGTGGGCTTGAGTGTTTTTTTGGATATTTTCATTTTGGCCTTAAGTTTAAACTTTGGGCCTTAGGCTTTGGGCTTTTGGGTTAGAGGAGTTTAGGTCTGGTTGTCTGCTGTTGACCTGGCTAGTTGACTGATGTTGACTTTGTCCAGAGTTTACTTTTGACAAGGGTTGACTTTGACCAGTTGACCCAATTTGACCTTTTAACTCGGATTATGATTTGGGCTATTAGGATAGGTCTAGGGCTATTAGCATGCTTGGCTTTAGGCTAAGACCTTTATATATACGTGTGTATGTGTATTAACTACTATGTGATATTTCAGTTTTATACACAACGCTATGACACTTAGACATCAATCTAATTAATAACGCGTAAACCAAAAATACATGAATCAAGATACTCATTCGTTCTCTAGAAGAATATATATAATAAAGTTCAATAATGCGTAAACAAATTTACCGTACTCTTTTAGAACTCTCCACGCCTCAAGTTTTGGAATTAAGTTTTATGAATGTTGGTGTCATATGTTAGGTGGACATTTATTGAATGTGCCATAAATGGCCCGTTAGCGTTATATATGGGTATTCATTGAATGTGCCATGAATGACCAGATTCTTTGGACTGCCCTAGAGAGGAACTAAGGTATTCGCCTTGCGGGTTAGTTGTATTCTTTGATTATGCGAGTGTTTGGGTTACTTTTGAATACCTAATATAATATCTACATATGTTATATAGAAGTTCTAACTTTCTTTTGTAGGAGGGTAGGACTTAATAACATTTTGTGCAGAGACGCGGTCCTACCCTTATACAGCAGTGGATGTCGGTAAGTTTTAATTCAATGACTTAGTTATTAAAACAAGTTATTATAATGAGTTAATAAAATAGAAGTCTTGCTTGGGAAGAAACTATGCCGGTTGAAATGACGGAACTACCTATCTTCCAAGCTGAGAATGATTAAGTTATGGGAAAATATAAAGTGATTGGTTGGATAATTAAAGTATGATAATGTTTATATGTGGTTAGTCTACTCATACCAGCAAATTCCATTTTGCTGACCCATGTTTGCTTTGTTTTGCCAACGTGGGTGTGTTCTTGGGAACATAGGTGGAAGGCAGTGGAACCGCGGCGTGTGATTTGGATTCTTGCCTGGAGCAGTCCGGGAAATTATTTTTATTAGGTCTGATCTTTTGGAAGTACATAATAACGTAGTTTTCTTTTCATATGACATGAAAATACGATGTTGAAGACCTGTTATTCTTAGAGTGGTTTGATGTTTTATTGGGACGGAAGATAGACTTTTTTATAAAGTAATAAAGAGAATTTTGGAGATTTTTGTTGTTGTTAAGATTCTTTATGATGTGGGTTTTAGGTTTTGACATGTTTTGATATCCCGGCCATAGCCCGGGTTTTTAGACAATTGAACCGAGTGATGTTTGAGATGTTTATATCTCAAATATTCATTTTTTTTTAATTGTTTAGAAATACGGGCTGTGACAGTTGGGTATGCATTTTACTTCTTTACATTATTATCTGTTGTTAATAGTTGTTTAGAGAGTTTGACATGTTAGCTAGGTTGTAGTTGATATTTAGAATTTGTCTGGAGTTGAAGTGAGTTCAAATACAAGTTATCTGTGTAGTGGGGATCAATTGATATCGGTTTTAAACCCCAACAAGTTTATGCATCAGCCAGAACTTCTCATCTTGCTGCAGTTAAGAGAATACTCAGGTATCTTAAAGGTACAATCACTCATGGGATTCATTTACAAAAAGGTTCACAAACAATTACAAAGATATTCAGATGCCGACCGGGTGGTTGTCCATTTAGCGTAAGATCAACAAGTGGATTTTGTCTATTTTTCGGTTCTAGTCATATTGCTTGGAGTTCAACGAAACAAAATACAGTTTCAAGAAGTTTCCATCAAGCAGAATATAGATCCTTAGCATCTACAATTTTGCTGAAATTGCCCGGCTATGTATTCTTCTCAAAGATCTACAAATTTTCCTACATGACCACCAATACTTTGGTGTGATAACTTAAGTACCATTGCACTTTCAATGAATCCAGTGTTTCATGGAAGATCAAAGCACAGAGAAGTAGATTTTCCTTTTATCAGATATCAAGTCACAAACAAAGTACTAAAACTTCAAGATATCCGTATTTTCGGGATCAAATTGCCGACGATTTACTATAGGATTGAGTTCTTCCAGATTTGAACTGCTTTAAAACGACTTCAGTTAAGAAATCTTTGATTCGGAGGTGTCTCCTAAACAAGCTCATTGTTACATCACAATGGCTTGGGGGGGGTGTATTAGAGTAATAGATCAGTATTGAGGAAAGCTTGAAGAGCAAGGAACCGAGAATCTTGACCAATGTCATTTCGATCGCAAGGAAGTATAAAACAGATGTGTAATGAATAGGTGTAATGATCAGTCCTTTATAACAAACTTGTAACTAACTAATTAGGTGTGTAATGATGAGTATAAAAACAGATGATTGTAATGAGATCATTAAGTCATTATAATAAGGTTTTATTTCTTTTATCACCAACATGTATAACAAGTTACAAAAGGCAATAAGCGAAACTGTCGGAGAAAGAGCAACTCTTATTGAGCGACAAGTTGATTAGTTGAATTCCAAGAAGGTCAGACGACAAGTCCAAGCATCCCCTACTTTTGTTTCAATGGACTTTTGTATGTCCCATAGAGGGGAGGCCTCTTCTTTGGGGTGGTTCCTTGTTTATGCACTTCAGCGGGAAGAAGAGAAAAAGTACGAACAACACACCATTAATAAATTCTCGCTAAACCCCCAAACCATCATCAAATAGGTTTCTCATAGTCCAAAATAGGAAGTTTTTTTCTCGCTAGACCAAAGACAACGGAGGAGATGATTCCAGAGAGTCCAAATCCAACACCCACCATGCCGTGAAAAACTATCGACTACCACATTCGAATATCCATCACCATAACTTAATGCATTCCTCAAGGCTACATGGTTCTTAAACCATGCTACAAGCAAAAGCCACCTTAAGATTGTCATTGATGATTTCAAAATACTGCTCCGGTTCCTAAAAGTTGTTAGAATAGAGCCACCATAGTTGACTTGCGGATCGGCCGGCCATCGATGCTTCAACATTCATTTTACAATTTAGGCTTGACATTTTCTGTTCTTACAACTTCATTCCTTAACCAGGTTTCAAAAATGTGGTGGATCAGTAATAAAAGTTTCCTTAAATAGAAGAAATGTTCAAGCAAATTTGAGAATACAATGCCTGAGAGAATGGAAAATGAAGATCAAAAATAAAAAATAGGCATTTCGTTTTCTACTCTGAATGCAATCCTATGACACGGTTTCTTCTAATTAAAGTTTCGGATTCGGAAACCGACATGGAAACACAAATAAATGAAATGGGCTGGGCTGGGCTGGGCTTTACCTTGTTTGGTTTCACTCGGGTTACACTTTAACCCGTCTAGGGGTGATAATTTGGCCCTCAGGCCCTCAACCTGGCCCGAAAAAATGCGCGTCAAAACCCTCAAAAGTTGGCCCTCACAGATTTGAGGGGCAGGCTGGCCCAGCCCTCATGCTTGTTAGGGGCGGGCTAGGGTCTAGGTTCTGGAGCATAAGCCCGGCTCGCATTTGGCCCTTCCAAACCCTCACTTGGCCCTCAGTATTTTTTTTTCCGATAAGATATATATATTTTTTTTACATTATATATGTAGGGTACCACAATTATCCCTATTTGAACTAAATATTTTCACTACAAATGATGTTTAATAATAGTAGTTTACCACATCATATTTGGTATTTTGTAATTTGAGTAAAAGAGGTCAAATATGAAAAGAAAAGTGAACTATGATTATTTTGTGTAAACCCAAAATAGGGGTGATAATTTATGTATTATAATATATATTTATGTATTATACTATAATTATCTAAATTGTATAAAAAAATCATTAAATTAGTTTTCAATAGGAAATAAATTATAGCATAATATAATATATGCACTTTTGTAATTGATTTAATGATATGTATATAAGTCATACATAAAGCAAATCCAACCTAACAACATAGTTAAGTATGAAAAATGTAGATGTTTTAATAATATCATCTCTTCCACCATCTCTATCTATTTTTTTCTAAAGATATAAGAATTAGTTTTGTATACTTATATACATATCATTAAATCAATTAAAAAAAAATCACAAAAAAAATAGTAAACTAGTGAAGTATAATTAGACCGAGCCCGACCCGGCCCTCATTTAGCCCTCAAAAATGAGGGTCGAGGGGCGGGTTAAGGGCTTGAGTTTTCATGCTTGACCTTACTCGACCCGGCCCTCAATATCAAATAGGGGCGGGCTGACCCGGCCCTCAATCATGAGGACTTTTATGGTTTGAGGGGCGGGCTAGCCCGACTCGGCCCTTTTATCACCCATAAACCCGTCTACATGGAATGGGTTCTAGGCCCCACCCATAACTAGGGGTGTAAAACGGACTAGCCCAGCCCTCAAACCATGAAGCCCGTATGGCTTGAGGGCCGACCCGACCCATCTCATGTAGCCAGGGGCGGACTTATGAGGGCCAATGCTAAAATTGTGAAGACCTAACCCTCACCTCAGCCCTCTTTTTAGAGAATTGAGGGTCGGATTTGATTGCTCTCTTAAATTCTTTATTTACACTATAATCTTGCTAAATTGATACGCAATAAATTAATTATCATGTTTAAATAATAGGTTTTCTCAATCTTGAATTTGGTTAATGTACTTAATTAATAATCTTTAGTATATAGAAAAATGTGGGGGTCGAGGAACAATGATTTTGGTGTACGTCCCAGGGGCATTTTGGTAATTTCTCAGTTTACCACAAAGGCAGAAACATCATTTCGCTCCTAATAGAGAATTCTCTATGCTTCTCGATTTTTCTTCTCTCTCCATTCAGTCTCTCTTCGTCTCCCCTCTTTCTCTCCTGTCCTGCTGAAGCTTCGAACTCTCCTCGCCATCACTATCAATTTGTTCTAATAGCCAATATTTAATTGTGGAAACTGGGTGAATTTGATTGCGGTAAGAAACTCTCCAACTCAAAATTATTAATTTTTTGACATTTTCCTTCGTGTTTTATTGTAATTAGACAATTTTATTTTCTTATGCATTATTGCAATGTAAATCGAAAATGTAAAACCATCTCAATCAACAATAGTCGCGAGTTGTCAACTTTCACATCAAATATCCCCAACACTAGAAGTGCAATTCAATTTGGACCAAAGTCATTCAAGAATTACTACTAAGTGGTACGGTGTCGAAATCACACAAATAAAAAATTTATGAGAGAATAAAAAAAAATTGCTTGATGCAGCCATGCAGGGCGTCATACTTTTTGGATTGGTCTGTTTTTTCATAGTACTTCTTACTAAAGCAATAAATATCTACAATATTGTGACAAAGTTCTGCATTATTAACTGTTGCTACACTTACATTGATGAATTTTGTTCAATATGTCCAGTTTTAAAATTTATTTGTGCGTTCTTTTCGGTGAAAAGGCGAAACAAAGAGATGGCATATAAATAAAACTTTTTGAAAATTGGATTATTGACCATTGGCATTAGCAACAAGTACACCATTCAACTCCATTGTTTTACTTATTTTTTTGATAATTTGTTTGACTATAATTTCAGCGTTGCTTATATTTGTTGTTATGGGCTGGACTCATTATTTTTAAAGTTTATTTATGCATTTTTATGTGTATGATTCTTGCACCCGTAATTGGCATGAGCAGCAAGAACACCATTCAAACTTCGTTATTTTATTTATTTATTTCTTTGATGATTTGTGTAATTATAATTTTTTACTTACCCGAACATGTTTTCATTTGTGGCCAACTCTACGTGGCCCTCTCAAGAGGTGTATCAAGACACACTACCAAAGTGTTAGTTAAAAAAGGATATCAACAAGGTCACACGGGTACTTTCACTAGAAATGTGGTTTACACTGATGTGTTCAGTTCAATTAACTCCCAATCGCAATAATGCTTCTCGGGAATCGTCATCTTTTATGTTGTAAGTAAATTCAATTCCTCTTTAATTCTATCTTTCTTGCTCATTGTTTGTCGGTTAAATGTCCCTTCCCAAGTGTGACTGTTGGACGTAAACTACCATTTCTCTTATTAATAATTGTCTACCTTTTTTAATGCCAATTTTATTATCTCATTGAGTTTAACACCTATGTATTGGATCTTATGTGCAGCTAGGTGCTATTCATAGAGCAATACTTTTAGTGTGGTATTCATTTGAAATCACAACTTCGTGCCAAACACTTATGATATGCAGTGCATTCTATGATCGAACCTTTGTTCGTGAGGTATGCATATTTTAATTTATTGCCCCCTACCCCAGTGAATACAATAAATCCTACTAGCTAAACTGTGCAAGAACTATTTTTCTTCCCCTTCTTTTTCTTATTAATTATCTACTATTAGTGCTCCATTCACTAACGATTAGTGTTACTAATTACTGAACTCTACAGGAAATGGGTAACTCGCACTCCATTGTTATTTATTCGATCTTTAACTGTTCTCAGGATTGCACTTCTATACAACGGTGAGATTTCATTTTATTTTTAATCATTAATTGATTTGATTGTTCATTGTTTTGGTGTTATTTAAATAACTGTTATTATTTTCATTATTTTTATTCATTCATTTGTTTAAGTGTATAATTGATTGCTTAATCATTTAACTGTTCAATTGCTTTGGTATTTTTTATAATTGTTCTAATTGGATGAATTCACATGCAGACCATTTATTTCAAGATGTCCATTTTTACGTGCCATTGTTAATCTCTACATAGGTTTGAAAGTTAAGGATGTTTTGGAATTTTGAAAACGAACAAGAAAAAACATTATAGGCAATAACAATTTTCATATTCAACCCCACACTTTTCCCACCTTATCCTGCCACAACTGCATTTGTTGGCTCTCTTTTAAATTTACCGTAAAGAGCTTTACATCTACAATTTTACATACAAAGTCATTGTCACTGCAATAAAAGTATACTAATTGAGCCGATTACAGCTTCAGTTTTCTGCATAACTACCTTTTTGTCTTTATGCTCCCATTGCTTCAAATTCAGAACTTGCACTATTGATTTGCCTTTGAGTTATATTATATGGGAAATTTAAATATTTTTTTATTCCTATATGATTATTAGTCCTTAAGGACACCTTTCTGTTATATGGTGCCGAGTGACTGCATTGCTAGAATTTCACCTAAAGATGGGACTGTACTTGGATGGATTCTCCTACCCAGTCTAAGGTTTGTTATGATTGGTTTTCTCTTCAAAGTCTATTATTCTTTGAGTTTTATAGTATGGGGTCTTTTTTATTTGTGAGAAACTTTCTCCATATACTTTATAGAAATTTACCGACTTGTTTGTTTGTTCTGTGGTTTTAAAACTGAATAAGTATCATGATAAAGGTAAAAATGCTAGTTTTACCTACGCATAAGCGATGAAACTCCAACGCAAGTAAAACTAGAACTATTTTCACGCTTAAGTTATCAAAGCTTTCTACACTCTCGATGCTATTGCAATGAGTGGAGTAGAGAATTTGTTCCACTCCTAGTTCTTTAGAATTCACGTTAACTAAGATTATCAGTTCTATCAAAGTCAATGAGAGTAACGATAGAAATTATACTACGATGATAATTCAACTAATCAAGATATGATAATTTAACTACGGAAATACTAATTTGACAATATGATAATAAATTAGGGGAATTTGATTCCACCTTGATTCGACTTAATAAACTAACAAAAAAATGTCGTAATCCGAATTGAAATGCTTTCGCATAACAATTGGGTGTTCTAATCCCTAATTGTTCATGGTAATCTCTACCAACTAACAACTAGCATATATAGCAATCAAACCCATTCTCATGGTGAACTAATTACTTTCTAGAATAGAATAGAGTATTACAAACAATTCTACGCTCAAACCCCTCTAATGGAGGTTTTAGCCTTGAATCATTATACTGTCATTTCTATATAAATAATAACAAGACATGATAAAAAAAGATTATAAATTTAATATATTGATCTAATCAAGGATTCAAAACTGAATTCAAAACTAAGTAATAATTAATAACTAAATAACTAAATTGAGATCTAAGTGATTTAATGAACTAAAACTAGATTTATGAATAACTAACTAACTTTATTGATCTAATGAATAATAATCTAATGATTCGAAAAACTGAATTAAAAAATAGTAATCACTAATTAAAATGAAGTCTAAACTAAAATTATCCCAATCTCTAAATAAAAATTCACTATGAAAACTATTTTTGAACTAGATATACCATTGCTTAAGAGTTAAGCTTCTTTGTCTCCTCATATGGAGGAGACAAAATCCAAAAATCGTGCATGGGCCGAGGAGCCTGTTTTGGGCCGAAAAAAATCGAGCCCAAAACCCAATTTGTTGAATCCAATACTTTTCATTTTGGTCGTGTTACTACAGCATGAGTTTTAACCAACTTATACTACTCTGATCGAGTAAAGGTCTAGACCATTGGAAAGAGCTTTCTGAGCCAGTCATTTTGATATAAAATGGACCCAAATCCGAGGTCCGAGCCCAAAGATATGGCCTTTTGAAGTTCTGTTAACTTTTCTTCAGCTTTCTAATCCGGTTTGACTTTCACTTAACAACTTTGACTTGGGCTTTTTGAGGGCTTTTTCTCCATGAAACTTGGCTTTCTTCATAGAACTTTCATAGCAATCACTTTAGCTCCTTTTAGCGCCTAATTAGTAACGAATTTATATTTATTCAACTCCGAAGCCTGAAATGCTGAAAAGCACGTAATCAGTACTAACTCTTAATTATTACTCACATCATTGGTCTAAAAGTATGATGGTTAAGGGGTTAAAACTACAGTTTTGGGCTCTTATCAAACCACCCTCAAAAAGCATTTTGCTTGTCCTCAAGCAAATATGAGAAATTAGAATAAGTGACCAAAAATGGAGTTCTAACTAGTCTTGTTTTGCCGAGTGCGATTGCATTGACCATATGCAACATGGCCTTAAACCACTAGGAATTCCCTAGTGGACAAGTTATAGCCTCGTGAGAGTTTTCCAGTGAAGGTACTCACAAACTTCATCTATACTACAACGACTAAGAAATACAACTATTGTTCCTTATTTATTCTCAAATATCTATACATCTCACTAGCAATGAACACAGAATAGTTAAGTCGAAACCTAAGCTCATATATGCATAATAATCAATCATCTATGAATAAACATATATATAATGAGTAATACTATGAAATGCACTAACATGTCCGTTTTTGAAACTTTGGAATAGCATCTTTAAGTAGGTCCTCACATAAATGTCAAGACAAAAACACTCTGATTTTTCCGCTGAAGTTTCAATACTCCAGTGTGCAATGGGCACACTTTATTTTACAATCTCAATGACACACAAGGAAGCCGAAGTCGATCAAACACATCTGCCACTTACTTTCACATTAACCTATTCCTAATTGAGCTAGAGGTCTTTATTAGGTGTTGCGAGGATTAGGAAATGGTTTAAGAAGGAAGAAAATGGATATTCAAAAAGGACAAGTCTGAGATAATAGGTTCTTCATATTACGTAACTAGATAAACCCTTGTTCTTTTGCTTCTACACTTTGTTTCCATCCTTAGCCTTTTTATTTTGGATTTTTGACTCCTTTTATTTTATTTTTGGAGTTTTTATTTTGTTTCTATTTTTATTTTTCTTTTCTTTAGATGAAAACTTCTTTTCTTTTTCTTTTCTGAAGCAACTAACTAATTTTTTTTACACAGGTTTTTCTCTTCTCTTTTCTTCACTCATCCTATTCTCAGACTCATTCTAAAATGGGTAGGTTGATTTTTTTTATTTTGTTTTGTTTTTGTAAAAGGGTAAAGGAATTGTGGTTTATGAAAGGCTAAAGAAAGGCTCAGAGGGGCGACTAGCAGAAAATAATTTCATAAGGTTTGAATTTCTGGCTATATCGATTCAAAGAGGGCCTAAATTCTCGCTTAGGATATGGTATAGTGATCAAGCAAGTGGACGTGTGATTTCTCTATCCGGAATTTACTTCTCCCTTGTGTCATTTCTCAAATGTTTCACTCATATAAGGCTTTAGGCTATATTCTCACAGGACTTGTAGAATAAATACTCTAGCCTAGATTTCAGAAACTTACTATCAATACAAACGTAGATACTCATGCAATATATTTATAGAAAGATGCAAAAATTATTACCTACATATTAGCCTGAGTTTCTAAAAACTATTCTAATTCAAAAGCTAATGTGAAACTTCTAGATTATTAAGAGCATATAGAGAAACAATATCAATATTCCTAAGTGTATAGCATAAACTTTTTATTTATATTTTTGAAATTTTGAAATATTTACTAGAAAACAAGTGCATATTGTACATATCTATATCCTAACAGATGCCTTAATTACACGTGTTTATATGCAACCCCCAAACAAGAAGCATGCTTTGTCCTCAAAGTATTGAAATAAAAAGGGTAGGAAAATATCATGGAAACGCGTGAAATTTTAGAACATCTGCAAAACAAAGTTAAAACATACTAATATAGATAAATAAAAAAAACAGAAGCAACTCTATATGAGTTCCACCCGTTATGGAGTTACAAGAATTAAATTGCTTGGGGCATAAGCAGACATGAACAAAAATAAAAACTTACCTTATCTCCAGCATTTAAGCGTTGTCAACCTATTCTATAAAGAAATGAGGTTCCTTCGCATCCTGCCATGCCATGATGATTTGCTAGGCTTCACGCCATTTATCTATGATCGCTAATGTAACGCCCGTATTTAAAATACGTATTTTTCAATTTATTAATTAATTAAATTATTTATTTAAAAATCGACTGGATTGGATTTGGGATAGGTGGGCCTGGTTTCTGGGCCCGAGTCTGTGTTAGGCTTGGGTTTCAAACCCGAGTATATATTTGTATTGTTCTGGAGAATAGGGTTCTTAGATAAATAATATAATAAAAATGGAGGCAGATATAGAAACGTGTTTGCTCGAGCGTTGGAGCGCGACGATTCAGACGATGAGGGTTTCGTCGAGTTGAGTTTTATTATAGGTGAGTAGTTTACGCGTTGTATGTTTTGTTGTATGTTTTTCAGTTTATCATGCTGTAGTAATTCTATAATAATTTGTGGTCTCGCCAATTTGTAAAAACGGTTCACTGTTATTATATTGTTGTTGGTATATTGTTTTGCTGTAAAACTGCGGAAAACTCTGTTTTGGGCATTAATGGCTGCGTGAACCAAAGCCAAAGAATAGTTAGGACTGTTAAATTTCTATTGTAGGTGGTCTTAATATAGATTGGTGGGATGGGAAGATTTTGAGTTTGATGTTTGGGTGCTATCAAAGTTTGAAGAAATCGTCAATGGAGATCGAGTTGTTTCTATAAGTGGTGAATGATGTTGGAATCGAGTTGGTTAGTGGTGTTTTCGATGGGTGGTAAGGTGCTGCCCAAGCTTGGAGGCGTTAATGGCGCCGGTGGTTGGGCTGTTTTTGGGTTTAATTGGAGTGTGAGGCTTTTACCTAGACTAGTGTATAGTTGATTGTAGTGAGGGTGTGTGAGGGCTGTCGAGTGGAGCTTGTAGAAGCCATTAATGGTGGCCAGAAGTTTACAGATCTAGTTTTAGTGAAGTTTGTGAATTCCAGAAATTGAGGATTTCGTGTTTGTTAAAGTGGTGGGGGTTTGCACCCTCTTCATTTTCGGTTGGTTTGTTTGGGGTGGTGTGTGAAGGTTTTGTGGTGGCCGGTTTTGGTGGCTGGAGGAAAAGAAGCCTAGAGAAGATGAACAGTAGCCGATTTGGGCTTTGGGCCTTGGGCCAAAGCCTTTAGGTTTGTTAGTTGGGTTGGGCCAAAGTTCTATTATTTGGTCTTGGGCCTTAGTTGGTTTTGGGCTCGATTTTAGTTTGTTTTGTTTGGGCCTTTTCCAATTAGTTTTTGGGCCAGTTTATACTATTGTTCGGGGCCAGTCCATAGGACTTAATAGAGATCCAAATGGGTCTTTCAACATTTAGACTTTTGGGTTCTAAGGTTTGGGTTTGGCCAGTTGGGTCCGAACCATTACCTTAGTCATGAGCCCATGAGCCATGTACATTGACCTTAGCCATGAACCATGGCTATGACCCTGAACCTGTTGAACATGTAAACGACAGTTTTGACTTTGATTGTTGACCGTTGACTGTTGACGGTTGACCGTTGACTGTGGAATGTTGACTTTTTCCAATTTTTTTCATATTAAAGAATAGGGACAAATATAGTAATAAAATATTGTCGAAAATTGTATAACTTGGTTGGTCATTATCTAATTAAGATTTGACGTAAGTAGTGTGTAAAACATATAAATATTGGCACGTAACTAGAGGGGAATTCTGATAATAAGAATTTGATATATATGTTTTTATGAGTATTAAATTATATACGGACTTAGATTCATGGACTTTAGATTTTTGGGATTTGATTGTGGACTGTGGATTGTTTAATTGTGCTACACTTTATGTTGTAAATTGTATGGACAAATCAAATGCTAAAATGCTGTGGAAGCTTGTATAAATTTGGTTGTCATTATCTAATTAAGATTTGACGTTGACATTGTGACATTATAATATCTTGGGATATATATATATATATATAATGCAATAGTTTTGGAGAAATAAATGTGTAAACGCTCCATTATTTTATCTGTGAGATGCTACTAGGAGGTAGTAGAGTATTTGTGGATATTTCCCACGGGAGTGTGGCGTAATGCAATAATATATTGGCACGTGAAAGAATGAAAGTGGTTATGAGATATAATTGAGATATTTCTAAATATTGTGGCTTAGTGCAATAAGGTATTTGACCTGCACGTGATATAGTGGAATGATTATGAGTCATAAATGTATGACACTGAATAAGTGCGAACGAAAATCCTAGAACCTGACTACCACAACTCATGTGATTTGCCCTGTGTGGGCGTATGTGATATGATTGGCCCTTGTGTAGGGTATATATATAAGATGTTGATTGACCCATGTGTTGGGCAATCGTAGCCGAATGGTGGCTTGATTATTCCGTTCGCAAAATTAGAAAGAGATGCGCGATATTTTATGCCAAATAGTGGCAGTACTTACATAATGGCTTCCGTGTGAGGGTTACCTGGTGTGCAGCATCCCGCTCAGGGTAGTTACGCACGGAGTGGTTCATTATGTAAGGGGAGGCATGTGGATGTACATGTTCGGCATTGGGAAGCGATTGTGGTAGCCAGGGAAACTAGGTAAGACATAGATACGACGTGATTTTAGGGACACGCAAAGAAAGCCTTAAATAATCTAATTATGGTAATATGTTGATTAATGATGTATCTTTAGATAGATGATTGTATATGGCTTTGCAGAAGGGTGGGTCAAACTAATTACTTGGGCAGAGACGACCCCCTCTGTAATTAAGCATGAAATGCGGTACGTATATAATACGTTTGGTTGGTTATTTGTTTAGTTGAACCTAAGGCGCCTCGATGGAGGAACTACCTGCCTTATTTATTATGTGTATAGTTTGTTGTGTGATTAGTGGGAAGTTAAGGCGCCTCAGTGGAGGAACTACCTGCCTTAATTATTGTACTTAAGGATGTTATATTAGTCGTTGAAAGTTAAGGCGCCTCGGTGGAGGAACTAACTGCCGTATGGTTTGTGTATATATATTTTTTTTTCCGAGAATAAACTAGGGTTAGGCAGACCCTCACCTGTATTAAAAACCTTATACTCTGTTGTACAATTTTCCAGCAGCATCTTCCTCCACTATAATACTCAAATGAGAATCTAGTGGAGGACTTAAAAAAATACAAAAGTTACAATTCTTTTGATATAAACCCGCAAGATAATCCGCTGCCCTATTACACTCCCTAAAAATATGATGAAAAGCCACATCTTCAAAAGCAGACATATGTTTCTGTATAGCTTTGACAACATCTTCACAATACCAGGGTGGCTTCTCCAGCTTGTTGATAATTTGTATTGCTCTCTTGGAATCAGATTCAACTTGGACTTGTTTGAGCTGCAATCTAGCGCATTGAGCCAGCCCCACTTCAATTGCCTTGATCTCCTGATGTATTACTGATTCTGGTCCACCGCTCCCAATATAGGCAGAAACCATATTACCATACGCATCTCGAATGATGCCTCCATGTCCACACCCTTTTGCAGCCACTGATCCATCCGCATTTAGTTTAAACTTTCCTTCTTCTGGACACTTCCATGAATAAGATTTTTGGACTGGCTCTGTAATTTGTACCTGTATGCCAATACTTGCGATAATCCTCCTTAAGTCAGGAGAACCAATCAGCTCTCGAAGGGTGACTTGCAAATAGCTTTTCAAATCTCTGCATAGCTTTCCGAAAACCACTGTCACTGATCTTTTAGAGTTTTGAAAGCGTCTCGCATTCCTCTCCTTCCAAATCGCATCAACCCCAGCACAGATGTATACCTTGTATACTTCAGCCACAGGTCCCGATCTTTGACATATTCTGATAATCGATGACCATTCACGATTTGAATTCCTATCATCAGTTGTGACACCGATCAGCCTTTTGATTCTGCGGAACAGTTCCTTGGAATACTCACATTCAAAAAAGAGGTGCTTCGAGAATTCCCCTCGCGATTCAGATAAGCAAAGATGATGATTGGGTGAGGATTTTCTTTTGTATCAGCCGATCTTGTGTGGACAAGCTATTCGAAAGGAGTTTCCAGCAAGTGAATGAGTGCTTGGGAATCACCCATTTTCCCCAAACGACTTTGCTCCATTTCACCTTAGGAGAAACTGATCTTAGGGCCATGTACGCGCTATTAGAAGTAAACCGACCTGACTGGTGTGGCGTCCAAATGACCCTATCTTGATCAAGATTCCTGTTTATGCAGACCCCAAGGATTAGTTCTTTCAGTTGTCTGTTCTGAATGTTGTGCACCGCATCCGCCCAACCTCCATTCTCAATGATATGGCTGACTTTGGTATCAAGTGGAAACCGCCATTCAGCCTACTAAGGGATTTTCTAGCAGAGGAGAGTTCCCACACCATAAGTCGTGCCACAACAATGTATTCTCACCATTTGCGATCATCAGTATGTGATCGGTTTTCGGCATCGGTCCTCGGCTTGAAGCACATGTCGCCATGTCGGGAGCGATCTTTTGGAACTTTCATAGTCCAAAAGTAATTGTCCTTGATGTGTTGTTGCCAAGTCCATGAACCCACACACTATTATCCCTCGAAGCTATCTTATGTACCAGCCCACAATAAGCTCTCCTCGATTCCAACATTGTAGGTTCATAATACCTAGTCCTCCTTCATCCTTGAGTTTATTGATTGTCTTGAAGCTAGCTTGATGAACAGTCCTTTTCATAGCCGCACCCTCCAAAAGAGCGAGAGCACAAATTCTTTCAACACTCTCTAAACATGTTTTGGGGAGTATGAAAGTTCTTGACCAGTATGTGTGAAAGGCCATCAGCACCGAGTGAATAAGTTGAAGTCTCCCGGCATGTGACAGAAATCTTGACTTCCAATTAGTGATTCTGGCTGTGACCTTTTCTATGAGCGGTTGGCATTCTCTAATACCCAGTCTTGCCGAAATGAGAGGTAACCCCAAGTACCTCACTGGGGGTTTGATTAGCTGTACCCCCAGAATTTGAGCTAAAGCTATTCCATCTTGTTGAGTCACTGCTCCGGTTAACAACGAGGTTTTATTCGAGTTGATCTGTAAACCAGTGGCCATACCAAACTCATTCAATCCATCTCTTAAAGCTGCGATGGAATCCATGTCACCCCTGCAGAAAATCAATACATCATCGGCAAATGCAAGATGTGACAATTGGCTTTTTCGGCATCTGGGATGATATTTGATCATCTTTGACTCCAATCTCTCCTTCAGAATGCATGTCAGGATTTCCATCACCATAACAAAGATGTACGGAGATAGAGGATCTCCTTGTCTCGGACCTCGTTGCTTTGAAAAAAACCTTCTGGAGCACCATTAATTAACACAGAGAAAGTTGGAGTAGAAATGCACATCTCTATCCATTTCTGCATAGAAGCTGGAATGTGGAATGTGTTATATTGGTATAAGTATATGTTGTATTTTAGGGCTACTCACACCAGCATTTTTATAATGCTGACCCGATTTGCATGTTTGCTTATCGGGTGTGTTCATTAAATGAACATAGTTGATAAGTCTTGACAGGTTTAGTGTTGAAGAAGATTGGTTGCTGCTTGTGGTTTGCGTTAGCGTCGCATTTCAAGATAGGCTTTGTTTTCCTTTGAGGTGATATAGATTTTCAGTTGAGATAAGGTTATTTGCATTTTCATTTGTTAATTTTTGTAATGAAGAGGACTTTTGTTAATTTGAAATTTTTATTGGTTTTTAAATTATCCGCATATTTAAACTGTTTATGGGTTTTTTTGGGAGTTGTGAGTGCGTCACACCTCGAAGATCGAAGAGTCGGGAACAAATATTGTTTTTTCCGAATTCTGACGAAATTCGAGGTGTGACAGCTAACCTGTTAAGCGCCACTTGGTCGGATGGGGTGTAGGGGGCAACCAAATGAGGTTGTAGCCTCCATCCCGGCCAAGTTATTGCACGGAAAGAGCGAATAATGCAATTGGTGGGTCGCACAATGTCAACCCCAACCCAATCCGTGAAACGGGCACAAAAAATAGGGAAGAAACATAGCATAATGCGGCATACTAAAACAGGCATAAGAAGGTACTTATGCCTCATGCTATGGGCTCGTGCTAAACTAGACATTAAGGTCTGGGGAATATCATAGAGAATACGTCCCCCAGCTAAAGCAAGGAAAATATCACAAGTTTTGTCATTCACAGAAGAATAACGCCATTCCCCTCTAATGTTTAGCATGATCCAAAACATAACAGTGCCCACGTTCATGGACAGGCTACCAAGGGCGACGTTATATTCCCCTTAGTCCTCTATCCTAAAGATTCCTTCTCCATAATGCTCATGCAAATCCTCATAGTTATAGTGGTACATATTATCTACCAAATAGGCCCGTGAGTCTTGTATTTCAGCGGGCATAGCAAATTCGAGAGCAAAGGCTAACAAGAACCTAGTGATTTCCATCGTTTCATCCTCACTGGTGATGGAGAACACTTTGTTCTCCATCCGGTCTATCAAAGAACTTACAATTATCATAAAAATAAGATATAAGTACAGGAGAATAAAGTTCATCAGGTCTTACCATTTGCGGTTCCCAGCCTGCTTGTATGATCACCTCGTGAAACCACGCACCATAGGTGTCACTTTAGAACAAGTCTTCAAAAGACTGCTCCGGTATGATACGAGGGGATGTCATCACAATAGATACTCTCGAGAAGAGCTGCAAACAACCTTGGAAAACCTCACAAAAAATCATAAAATCGGGCTATGAAGGTCAGGGCGTGGGGTGCGCTCCGGAATGGCCTAGGTAGGGCACGGGTTGCGCTCTGTTCTTGCTCGAGTTACAGTGTTTTCAGCGCTAGGCGCGCTCAGAAGTAACCTATATAGGGCGCGGGGCACTCTCCGTGTATGAAGAGCACGGTGTAGTGAAAAACAAAAGGAAAAATTGGAGGTTTAAGGTGAGAGATGAAAGTGAGATGTATGGGTTTTGAGTGTAGAATGAAGGAAGTGTATATAGGGTTTTAGTTTCTAAAACAAATTAACAAGTTGCCAAAAAAATTTAAGGCAATTGCCGAAAACAAAATATTTCCAAAACCTAAAACGGAAACAACCCATATTCATTATTCTAAAACAAACCTAATATCTTTTAGATTGAATTTAGAATCGCAACTTCCTAACTTATTGAAATTTCATATTGCCATAATATCTTAACTTAGCCATGCCAATAGTTCTAAAATGGTGGATCATATAAAAGTAATGTTAAAAAAAGAAAAATACCACCCCCAAACAATTCGGGAAGGTGGGATTAACGCAAAAATCATCGCATGCGTAGAAAAGAACCAAATTAAATTCAAATCGAAATTCAAATAACAATTAACTACTAAATTCAAATTTAACTACTGAATTTAACAACTTAACATCCAAACTAATAAAAACAATAAAAACATTGTCACACCCCGAATTTTGATAGAATTCGGAAAAACAATATTTGTTCCCGAATCTTCGATCTCTGAGGTGTGGTGTGACGCACTCTCAACTCCCAAAAACCCATAAACAGTTTAAATATACGGATAATTAAAAACCAATAAAAAAATTTAACCTAAACAAAAGTCCTATTCATTTCAAAAATTCACAAATAAGATTAGGTTACAAATCTCTTTTTAATAACTCTTTATTTAACATTACAAATGAAAATACAAATAACATTGTCTAGACTTAAAATCTATATCACCTCCAGGGAAAACAAAACATATCCTGAGATGCAACGCTAACGCAAACCACAAGCAACAACCAACCTTCTTCAACACTAAACCTATCAAGACTTATCAACTATGTTCATTTAATGAACACACCCGATAAGCAAACATGCAAATCTGGTCAGCATTATAAAAATGCTGGTGTGAGTAGCTATAACATACAACATATACTTATACAAATATATACACAATCCCTAAGGCAGTTAGTTCCTCCACCGAGGCGCCTTAACTTTCAACGACTAATACAATATCCTTAAGTACAATAATTAAGGCAGGTAGTTCCTCCACTGAGGCGCCTTAACTTCCCACTAACCACACAACAAACTATATGCATAATAAATAAGGCATGTAGTTCCTCCATCGAAGCGCCTTAGCTTCTCAACCATAATACAAAGGCATTTAGTTCCTCCACCGAGGCGCCTTAGGTTCTAACTAAACTAATAACCAGCCAAGTATATTCTATACTTACCGCATTTCATGCTCAATTACAAAGTGGGTCGTCTCTGCACAAGTAAGTAGTTTGACCCACCCTTCTGCAAAACCATAAATAATCATCCATCTAAAGATATATCATTAACCAACATATTACCATAATTATATTAATTAAGGATTTCTTTGCGTGTCCCTAAAATCACGTCGTATCTATGTCTTACCTAGTTTCCCTGGCTACCACAATCGCTTCCCAACGCCGAACATGTACATCCACATGCCTCCCCTTACATAATGAACCACTCCGTGCGTAACTACCCTGAGCGGGATGCCGCACACCAGGTAACCCTCACACGAAAGCCATTATGTAAGTACTGCCATTATTTGGCATAAAATATCGCGCGTCTCGTTCTAATTTTGCGAACGGAATAATCAAGCCACTATTCGGCTACGCCAGAAGGGTCATTCAGATTTACTAAAACGCCAGAAGGGCCAATCAAATTACTTACGCCCGAAGGGCCATTTAGATTCACTGAAACGCCAGAAGGGCCAATCATATCACATGAGTTATGGTAGCTAGGTTCTAGGATTTTCGTTACGTAATTTATTCAAGTGTCATACATTTATGTCTCATAAAATTCCATTATATCACGTGCAGGTCAAATACCTTATTGCACTAAGCCACAATATTTAGAAATATCTCAATTATATCTCATAACCACTTTCATTCTTTCACGTGCCAATATATTATTGCACTACGCCACACTCCCGTGGGAAATATCCACAAATACTCTACTACCTCCTAGTAGCATCTCACAGATAAAATAATGGAGTGTTTATACATTTATTTCTCCAAAATTATTGCATTTAATATATATATATATATATCCCTACATATTATATAATGTCACAATTGCTTTAAACGTATCGCCCAACATGTTTATAGCGTTTTAGGAATTATTATATCTCCTAAAGTTTCTATCTCCTCATGTGTCAAAATATACACAATATCAACGTTAAATCTTTCTTAGATAATGACAACCAAATTTATACAAGCTTCCACAGCATTTTAGCATTTGATTTGTCCATACAATTTACAACATCAAATGTAACACAATTAAACAGTCCACAGTCCACAGTCCACAGTCCACAGTCCACAATCAAATCCCAAAAATGTAAAGTCCATGAATCTAAGACCGTATGTAGTTTAATACTCATAAAAACATATATATCTAATTCTTATTATCAGAATTCCCCTCTTGTTACGTGCCAATATTTATATCCTTCACACACTACTTACGTCAAATCTTAAATAGATAATGACAAACAATGTTATACAATGTTCGACAATATTTATTACTACATTTGTCCATATTCTTAAATATGTGAAAATCTAGAAAAAGTCAACATTCCACAGTCAACAGTCAATGGTCAACGGTCAAAGTCAAAGTCAACACATCATTGTCAAAGTCAACACATCATTGTCAAAGTCAAAGTGTCGTTTCCATGTTCAACAGGTTCAGGGTCGTAGCCATGGTTCATGGCTAAGGTCAATATGCATGGCTCATGGGCTCATGACTAAGGTAATGGTTCGGACCCAACTAGCCAAGCCCAAACCTTTGAACCCAAAAGTTTATATGTTGAAAGACCCATTTGGATCTCTATTTTAAGTCCTATGGACTGGCCCCAAACAATCAAGCTAAACTGGCCCAACAACTTAAAACAAAACCGGGATCAAACAAAATAAATGAAACTGGCCCATAGAACTAAAACTAAAACTGGTCCAAAACTTAATTAAACTGGTCCGGCCCAACAACTAATATCAAAACCGGCCCAAAACTAAAATAGATTATTGGGCCCCAAACAAAACCAAATAAACCGGCCCATCTAATAAAACTAAAGGCTTTGGCCCAAAGCCCAAGCCCAGCCGGTCATCTCCCTCAGCTGCTCCAGCACCAGCAGCCTCCACCACCGGGTTCTCCTCCTCCTCCACTCATTCCCCATCGATTTTTATCCTTGGAAAAACCCCCACGACTTTAACTCCTACCAACACCGATTTTGGCAATGGTCGAGATCACTCTCCAACAGATCTCGACCGCCATTGCCGGCTGTTCGAGCTCCCCATAGCCCTCATCCGACAGCCCTCATCCCCTCAATCAATCCTCATAATCCAACTAGAACAATAGCCGCATAACCCACCAAACAAACAACAAAAAGGTAAGCAGCACAAATTCGAGCTCGCGCCTGTTCAAAGCTTGAACAGAGCTTCAACAGCCCCACCCAAATCCGGCATTCAAACCTCCCAATACAACCAATCCAACCACATATTTACTGTTAACAAATCTAATCCCAACCTAAAATAGTACAACAGTTTCAACGATATCCATTACAAATGATAGTTCGGGGCTCGTGCCGCCATTGACACTCTTTCGAGCTTCAACAGCCCAATAAGCCGCAACAGTTCAATAATTAAGCAAAATGATATACTAACCTTACCTAGTTTAACAGTTCAACAGGACGCCAAGGATAATGAGTAGTAACAAAAGGCAGAAACCTTAGACAGTATACACCGATACCGGTGAAATAGCAAAAATAGCTACTCACCTTAATAAAAATCTCCATCAATCCTTATCGTCTGATTCGTTGCGCTTCCACGCTCGAGCAAACAAGCCGCCTCCATTTTTATTATATTTTATTCTCTAAAAACCCTATTCTCTAGAACAATGTGATTATATACTTGGGTTTGAAACCCAATCCCAATACAGACTCGGGCCCAGAAACCAGGCCCACATATCCCAAATCCAATCCAACCAATATTAAATAAATAATTAAATTAATTAATTAATTAATAAATATGTATTTTAAATACGGGCGTTACAAATATCAAAACAACAAATGCTCCTAAACCACTAGCAACGAGATGAAGATGGGCCACGAATAGGAAGTTGATTAATCAAAAATGGAAAGACCAAACGCCCCACCCCCAAACAAATTTTTGACAACATAGTTTAAAAAATTTGTTTTAAAACGTGGGTCGTTTAAAGTCAGATTTTCGAGACTTGCTAGATTACTATTTTTATGGTTTTATTTAGTTTTAACTTTTTATAAATACGGATTAATATAAGAGAAAACAATAAAGCAATAAAGACATAATCCACACCATAGAGAAACATGACTCAAAAATCGAGAAAATATACAAGAGTGGAAAACGTGAATTATGTTAACTGTGGATTTAGGATCCGGTACTTACAGCTACACACTTCATAGAGAGGGCCCGGTTACCTTAATGGTGCACTTACCAATATATTGAAGATTGAAATGGAGTACACTGAAGAATAAAATGAGTATTTTATAGTCAGATACTCGAGACTTTATCTAATAAATAAATAAATATATATATATCAGTTTACCATATATCAACAACCTAAAGCGCTGTGGGTCTTTCCATAAATAAATAACATGGAATGCACCCCCAAACAGAATCAAACACTAAGATTTTCTACGACGCAACTTAGTGAAATGAAAGCGAAGTCTGATAGACCTAGAACGTAACCGAGCATGCACCTTCTTCTTCATCTTTGAACGAGAGGGTGTCCAAGTGAATGATCGTGAGAAAATGGATGTTTGTGGAAGATATGTTGGATATGGATAAGTTTTAGAAGGAAAGAATGGAAAAAATGAGAATGTGGGTTTAGCACAAAACTCATTCATAGTGTAGGTAGGAACTGTCTCTATTCTAAAAATGAAGATGTCAAGTGCCTTTCCCTTGAGAATTATTTCCGTATTAGGAGGATTTAGAAAATCATTAAGCACAGAAGAAGCAAGAGGGTCAAGTGCAAACTCAAGGTTCCTTTGAAAAGGTGGAAAGTGGGGAATATTGGTGTTGGAAGATCAATGAGTGACAGGATGATGTGAGGTGGATGAATGGGGCTCAGCTAGAGCTCTCAGGTCTAGATCATCAGAAGCTTTGAGATATGCAAGACATTCCTCAATAGGTGGGTTAAAAGAATCACTGAGATAGAGGGTGAAAAATTCATCTTCCGTCATAGCGTCAAGGGATGAATGGATGTTGACAGGGGGGAACTTGCGAGGTGGCAAGGAAGAGTTGCAAAAGAGTCGAAGGAAATCTTCCTCGACTTTCAGGGAGTTCTCGTCAAAGTTGGAACTTCCAAAGGATAGGAATTTGTGCATCTGATTATTAGGAAACGTGGTTTTGAAATAATCTTGAGCTAAGCTCTCGATTACGCTAACTTCTCCATCGATAGTTGTATCTGGGAACTGTTTCGTCATTTTAAAAATATTTACTTCAACAAAAAGATGGCCAAAAGACATGGACATCGAACCATCACGGCAGTTTATGAGCGTGTTCGCAGTAGCCAAGAAATGACGCCCTAAAATGATCGAAACAGAGTCGTTAACGACTTCTGTATCGAGGATAACAAAATCAACAGGATAGTAGAAATCTTGAACCTTAACAAGTACGTTTTCAACCACACCATTAGGATACTTAATAGACCGATCCGCTAACTACAACGTCATTTTAGTAGGCTGCATCTCTTGTAGACCTATTTGTTTGTATAGATAATACGTCAGTAAGTTAACACTCGTCCCCAGGTCTAATAAAGCAGTCGTCGTGTGGGAGTCTCCTAAGGTGCATTGTACAGTAGGACGACCAAGGTCCTTGTACTTAACGATTCCATTATGTTCGGTTAAAGTTGGAAATTGTTCTGTTAAAAAGGCGTATTTAGGAATTGATAAGAGCCTAAAACTGTAGTTTTAACCCCTTAACAATATTGTTGTTAGACCAATTATGTGATTAATAATATAGGTTTATCACTAATTACGTGTTTTTGAGTATTTCAGGCTTTGAAGTTGAATAAATATAAATTCGTTACTAATTGGGCACTAAAAGGAGCTAAAATGATTGCTATGAAAGTTCTATGAAGAAATCCCAAGTTTCATGGAGAAAAAAAGCCCTTAAAAAACCCAAGTCAAAGCTGTTAAGTGAAAGTCAAACCAGATTAGAAAGCTGAAGAAAAGTCAACAAAACTTCAAAAGGTCATATCTTTGGGTTCAGACCTCAGATTTGGGCCCATTTTATATCAAAATGACCGACTCAGAAAGCTCTTTCTAATGGTCCAGACGACCTTGACTCGATCAGAGCAGTATAAGTTGGTGAAAACTCGTGCTACAGTAACACGACTAGAATGAAAAGTCTTGGATTCAACACATTGGGTTTTGGGCTCAATTTTTCGGCCCAAAACATAGCTCTAGGCCCATGCACGAAATTGGGGATCTCTTTCTCTTATTGAAAAGAAGAAAAGAGGCAGATTGAAAAGCTAGACCTAGATTAGAAAATAAATTAGCTTAGACTCCATTAATTAGTTTTATTACCTTGTTTTTAATTTAGTTATTGAATCATTGATAATTCTTCATTAGATTAATAAAAATAGTTAGTTATTCATAAATTTAGTTTTGATTTATTAAATTACTTAGATCTTATAAATTCAGTAATTAGTTGTTAATCATTTCTTAATTGTTAATTCAGTTGTGAATCCTTGATTAGATCAAATTAGTAAATTTATAATCTTTATATCATGTCTTGCTTAAATTCATATAGAAATGATAGTTTAATGATTCAAGGCTAAAACCTCCATTAAAGGGATTTGAGGAAGCCTTGATGAAAACTTGATTGTGTTAGCTTAGAAATCGTTGTGATAATCTATTCAATTCTAGAAAGTAATTATTTCACCATGAGAATGGGTTTTATTGCTTCACATGCTAGTTATTATTTTGTAGAGATTGCCATGAATAATTAGGGATTAGAAATACCAATTCGTTATGCAAAAGCATTGCAATTGGGATTACGACGAATCTTTGCTAGTTAATTAAGTCGAGTTAAGGTGGAATCAAATCCCTCTAATTCCTCCTCATATAGTCAAATTAGCAATTCCGTAGTTTAAATTATAGTATCTTGTTAGTATAATTTCCATTGTTACTCTCATTGACTTTGAGAGAGTGATAATCTTAGTTAACGTCAATTCTAAAGAACTAGGAGTGGAACGAACTCTCTACTCCACTATATTGCAATAACATTGAGAGTAGAGAAAACTTTGATAATATAGCCACCAAAAGAGCTTTAGTTTTACTTGCGTTGAATTTTGTCACTTATGCGTGGGTAAAACTATCATTTTACCTTATATCAAAGTAAAATGATAGTTTTACCTTATATCAGGAATATTTGTCTTATGCCTAGTAGTGCACAACTCTTTAAGAAACTTAGCATGGTGAGATAACTTTTTAATCGCTTCAAGAAAGGGTAGGTTTATCGTTAGATTTTTGAAAACTTCTCTAATCTCGTCAAAGTTTGTATCCTTGTTTAGCATTACTAATCTCTGGGGAAACAGTGGTTTCTCTCTATATTTAGCGTATGGATCAACAGGATGTCTAACCTTGGCTTTCTGTTTCTTAGGTTGTGGTTTAACTATTACCTCTACAGGGGTAGGATATTCAGTTTCTATTTCGGTATCTAATTCAATATCCGGTGTAGGGACTACTGGTGGGGTAACTACAGGCATAGTTACGACGTTATCAACCACTTTGCTAGAACAGAGAGTGGTGATGGGATTTAGCTCACCTACGTTTGCATTTTCCTTACTAGTATTACCGTTTACCTCAAAAGCTGTGTTTGTTGTTTTAGGATTAAGTATCGCTTCCATAAGCTCTTGACCTACACGCTCACTCGAGTAGAACACTTCCATAAGTGCTAAAAGGTCCCTTGACCTACGCTCACTGGAGTAGAACGCTTACATAAGCGCTAAAGGGTCCTAAACCTACGCTCACACGAGCTCCAACATGCTCACTGTTCCACTTGGACGCGTGTTAAATTATTTCTCTCGAGAGATCGTTCTTAAGAAAGCACAACCTAACGAGATGGGACTGTGTGGGGGACATATATTGTCATCAATATATTCACGACACTTGTCAATGTCATTGATCATATCTTGAGACTAACTTATTAGATCCTTACAATTGGTCATCTCAAGAGTCATGAGTTACCAAATGGTTACAAAATGAACATGAATACATGCATAGAGCAATAATAGCTATCAAAGCAATATTAAATATCATCAATGAATAGAGCACCAAAAGTGGATCATTCGATCATAGAATCCAAACAATGAACTACGTTCGACTTGATTTTAGGTCATCAGCGAACTGGATATGTAGGTAGTTCGATCCTTCGAACTTAGTCGCAACATCATTCTCCCCAAAATTCCTACACACATAAAGTTCGTCCAAAAAGAACCTTTACAGTGGTGTTGTAGGTTGTAGAATAACTTGTGTTTGGTTAGTTGAAGTTGATTAAAAACTTCATTACCATATACCAATGATCATATCACATCACTCTGATTTATATTTTATTCTTGTATATATATGGTGAATTGGTGAAATGACCCGGGTTTATATCCCGACAAGAGAACAATTTGTTATTTTAAACTAGTTTTTCATGTAACGTTGGAGAAGCCTACACAAAACACTAATTTATGTAAAACATATTTTTCATTTTGCTATTTAATTTATATAATTATGTATTTTTAACAAATATAAATAAAATTACATATAAAAGTTGTGAGGGCCTTAATGCGGGCCTTTGAGGGCTTTCACATCTAGGCCCTTATCTTCCCCTCAAAACGTGAGGGCCGGGTTGGGCATGAGGGCTTAAATTAAGGTTTTTTTGGCCCTTATGCCGGACTGAGGGCTTGAGGCCTTTTTTACACCCACTTACCCATCACTAGGTATGTCCAAACGGGTACCCGACCCGGCCCGAATTCGATTTTTCGGGTTTTGAACAGGTATCGGGTTACTCAAACCCGGACCGGTTTTCAACGGGTCGGGTTCAGAGTCGGATATTTTGTTGATAAGTGTGACCAAACCCTATCCTGACCCTATATTTTGGGTACCCATCGGGCTCGGATTCGGGTAGGATAAAGCCCGGTATAAATAAAGAAAAAAGACAATAAGAAACTTTATTTGAAATATATATCTACATTTTATTCTTTCATCGGCTATCCACCAATCCTTCAAACAAAATAAAATTTCTAATGAACTTGGAAGTAATTATCACCTATACTCGAACATAATTATTTGATATGGTTTAAAAATAGATGGACTAATGAACTATAGACACATGATCACGTGCAATTACTGAAAAAATTGGAAATCCCAACATAAATTTTTTCATAATCCAATATATTAAATAACTCATCATTGTAAACATGAATGATATCATAATCCAAATATTTATCTAACTCATTCTTTTATATGAGATTAGTAGTATACAATTGAAACCGAATTTGGGGTCCGATTTTGGTTTGGGTTCGATTTTGGGTTTTATAGTCCTTTTAACGGGTTTAGGGCTAAATTATCGGGCCAGACTCAGGTCGGTCTGGATTTAGAGAGTGTGACCAAACTCTACCCTATGTATTTCGGTTTGGGTTTGGGTTTTGTCGGATTTGGACAGGGTTCGGTGTGGGTATTTTGTTCGGGTTTAGGGCGGGTTTAGGGCAAGATGGACAATCCCACCCATCACAACATGAAAAAACACCTGACCGGTTAGTTTGTATTAGTTAGTTAGTTGGAGAAGGGGTTGAGTTCTATATAAAACCGAAAAGCGGGAATTCTTGGAATAGTAGAATCGAAAAAAGAAGAATCGACTCAGAGAGTGAAAGAGAGTGAAAGAAAGAAAGAAAGAAAGAAAGAGAGAGAGAAACAGTTGAGAAGTAAAAGAAAGAAAGAAGCAGTTGAGAAGAAGATGACGAAGACTAAAAGAAAGCTTGATTTATCCAAAGTAGCTGAAGAAGATGAAGAAGGGAAACCAGAGGAGGCGGAGGAGACAGAAGTGAATAAGAAGGATCAAGAAGAGAATGGGGTCACGGCGGTGATTGGGGACGATGGTGAGCTCGACCCGGTGACGTCAAACAACCGACACCGCTGCAACCAATGTGATGCAACTTTTCCTACACCCAAGATGATTAAAAAACATGTGCGATGTCATCGAGGATTTGATGTTATTTGCAACTTCATTAGCTGTTTCTATATCTTTAAAGAGGAAAGCGAGAGAAAAAGGCATTATCGACGGTGGCATATCAAGCCGGAGGTCGCATCATCCTCTTCCAAATATTGAAAAGTGAGTTTTCCCATTTTCTTTAATTTCAAGAATTAATAAAATATAGAATTTATTGCGATGATGATAGTTTCATATATTGACGAGAGCATTTTTCGACATGGTGGAGTAGATCATATTCGATCTGAGCGTTTACCTTAGCAACAATATTTTTATAGATAAGTTTCGATCATGCATCCACATAAGTGTTTCTTTAGTTGATTTGTTCTTAAGTGGGTGTTGCTAATCCAAACTGCTCTGTTGAGTTTGTTCAAAATTGATTCATGAGATTCTTATTTGCATGCGGTTGTATTGACTTCTCCCTGGTCAAGCTGATTGATTTAATGATTTTATAGAAATTTTTTGTAGCCAGCATTTTTAATTGTTTTTTGTTCTTCGTTTTGGGAAATTCAGTTTGGAGGACACTGGGAATTGGTAAATTGTTTTGTGGAAGGTGCTGCCAACCCGACTCAGCGCTAAGATGTCAATTTTTAAAAGAAACTGTTGTAGGCTTTTATTTAGTATGGACACTATACATAAGGGATGGCCGGATGGGGGTGTTAATAGCATGTCACTGAAAATTGTTGTTCAAGTTGATTGGTCTAGACACGGATTCAACCAAGATTTGCAATTAAACACTTATATATGAGTATCAGATTCTCTGTCTATTTAGTGGTTTAATCTATGGGATCATTCCTGATCTCTGTTAAATGGTATCTTTTGTTCCCAAGTTGATATGCTTTTTGAGGTCTGTGTCAGAATTTGTAGTTTGCTCTTCAGTTTTGTTTCCAGACTTTTTGATGTTTTGTCTTTGAACTCTGCTATATTTTCTTTTTCGTAGAAACCAGGAACGTATGTTGTCAATTGTATTAGGTTTACAAGTTGAAAGTGTGGCGGGGGTCATTATGTTTCAGTATACACTATCAGTGGCTCCTGTCTCGCGATAAACTCTCATTGTCCATATCCGGGAAGGACTAACCGTTTTCTGAAATTCTTTCCCATCCCAAATTTTCTGAACCTCCAGCCATCAACAGAGAAGGCATATAAACTGGCAAAGTCTGCCGCTGTCTTCTACTTGACTCCCCAAAGTCCCAACTTCAACTAGTATTTGCACATTTCGCTCTTCCTCTTCCCCATTTGACCCAAAAGATTCTACCCAGTTGTTCAAGAGATGTGGTTGCAGTGATGCTGAAATTAATAAGATCTTCTTCCACCAACCTTTGCTGCTCAAAACCAATGTCACCATTCTTAGTTCCAAGCTCAACATATACTCCTTGGCACGGGCCTCACTTGGTCTGACCTCGTTAAGATTGTCAATTGCAGTCTCCGTTTTCTTCGTTCCAAGATCTGTTGTGACCTTGACAAATCCGTGATTTCCATCAGTCCCTTTTTGGATCCAATGAGATGCTTCTCAAAGCTATTGTTCGAAATCTGTTGTGCCTAAGTTACAACTTAAACAGCGGTATTAAACGACGTATCTCCTCCTATGAAGGAATGGGAATTAGCGAAGGAAGTTTGGTCCCTTTGCTCATTTCTTCCCCCACGTTGATTTCCCAGACCTCGCTCATTAATGAGAGAACACATACTTAGACTACTACCTACTCAATGTGGGACTTGTCTTAAAGTCCATCAGCTTGTTCTTAAAGTACTTGTCAAGAGATACGCCACTGAGCTTCACGCTATTCCAGCATCAGACCTAACATGCATGCTTTATTATCTGCAAATGTCCTACAGGTGTTGGGATTTGGTTTGAATGTTTTCTTTTTCTTAGGGTATGAATGGTTTGCCTTCATAAATTTTATCTGTAGTGTTTCCAATGGTTCTTTTGGATACTGATTGTCTATTTTTACTCAAATTGCAGGCATGGAGTGCTGCTGTTAGTGTTTTTGGGGATGTTGATAAGAGACAGTACTAACTTTGGGGATGTTGATAGGAGAGTATTATCTGGACTGTTATTGATCATTTTCTTTTCTTTGATACTAGTAGAGCCGTAGAGGTTGAATTTCAGTATGGCTGTACATTTATGAAACCGTACATCAAACATGTATTACATGGTAAACTTTAACACTAGATATTTTATATGTTTTTTTAATGAGTTACCCATTTTATTTTCTTGGGTCTGGTCCTTAAGATGCAGGATGCAACAAAGTGAACAAACAACAGTTTTGTGCTGTTACGGCTTACCAGGAGTCCTTAAGATGCAGGATAAGTCATACTGTGTTGGTACTTGGTACGCACTTGGTAGTTACTAGTGGGTGCTTGGGCTGGAGTCCCAAATGATGTAAGCCCGTAGACAATTGAAGTATGCCCAAGCACCAAGTAACTTGGTACGGCACTTGGTAGTTAGTAGTTACTACTTGGTTAACAATAGCATCTTAGCATGCAGTGGCTTTTCGAATCACATAATAGTAAAAGTACACGGCTCGGCAGCTTGCAGCCTGGCGCATTGTTCTTAGATCTTTTTTTTCGGGTTAAGCACCTGTTTTTATGAATTTTTCGCTTGGTAGAAAAAGCTTTTAAGTATTTTTAGTGGTAAAGAACTATTAACTATATATAAGGAATTGTTTTAAATATAGAAAATTTTGCACATTCATCTTGCCTGACGATTAACTCAGAAGTCGGAACACTAATGGTTTCCTTGCTCTGCAGACCTGCGGGGTCCTTTCCAAAGGACATGATACTATGAAGCTATAATACTTTGTGTCTGTGTGAATGGATTTTCTTAAGAGTTTATACGCTAAAAAGCAATATTTGCTAGGGAAAAGCTCAATGTAAAACCTTTTAGTTAAAAGTATCCCGATGCAAAATATCCTTTGTAAACAAAAACTGAAAGCATGCAACTAATATTGACATTTTATGTGTCAAATACACCAACCTATTACTCCGCGTGTTTTCTCAATGTTAAGACCCTCAGATTCTTTTCCGATATCCGTAACAATGAAACATACCTTCCTTACCTTTCCCTCGGGAAGAAATCTTCCACAATCATGTCCACTTAGAAGAGCTTCTGCCGCTTGAAATAGGTAGCAAGAGCCCAGCTCAACGCAGTTTAACAGTCACAAGAGCACTTTTAAATCATAGCGAGGCCAAGGCTCTTTCCTTGAGCAAAGCCTCAGCTGCTATCCTTCCCGAAACCAAAGCCCCATCAAATGTAGCTGAATTCCAATGATCACCACACATATAAACACCCGACCCAATCTTTGAATCCTTCATCAAATCCGTAGGCGGACATTGGTCAGGTTGGGCAAACTCAATCCGATACGTCCTCAAATGCTTCCATGACTCTACAATCGAATCTCCAAACCAGCCAGAAAGCTCCCGAACCACCTTAGCAGTTAGATCATCATCCGATACACCCTCACATGTCCCTATAACCGATACCGAAACTAATGTCTTCCCTGGTGGACCATATGATGGTGCCACATTAGTAGCAAAGAACATATTATTCACAATCCCCTTACCCGACCCATTTAGTAACAAAACCGGTTCAGAAATAGGAGCCCGATCCGCTGAGAAATACAAACATGCTGTACTTCTAGCGGGTCTTTTTTTACCCGGTTTAGTAACTAACTTTCCCGCTAAAAGCTTTTCTACTTCTGGTTCTTCAACTGCTATAATCACTCCCAGTTCACTTTTCAAGATATCTCCATTTTCCAATTTTACGCTTGTTTTCGTCCGGAGTTCTTCGAAATCTATCGAAACGACCTTGGAATTTAATAGAATCGAAGAGGGTGGAAGTTTTCTTGCTAGTTGTTCTGGAATAGCAGAGATTCCTATAGCGGGTAATGTATTATCACCTAACGCGAGACATTTGAAGATAAAATCGAACAGTCTTGAAGTTGTTTGAAGCTCAGAATCAAAAAATATTCCACCAAAAAACGGACGAAAGAATCTATCAATAATGGACTCAGAGAAACCTGTTTTTCCAAGGAGATCAATGATTGGTACCTCATTTGCAGACAATATCTCATTATCTGGTCTACTTAAAACCCGAATTCTTGTTAATCCGATTAGTAGTTTATCGAAAACGGATCCGATAGGATTAGTTAAGCTAATTATCGCATCAGAGAAATGTCGTAAAGGATCAGCGACAGTATGGAATCCGCCATTGAAGTAAACGAAAGCGCCTGAGTAAAATTTCTGAAGATTTAAGGCTTCATAATCTAGAAGCTTCTTTGCTTCTGGGTAACCAGTAATGAATATTTGAAATCCACGATCGAGAGTAAACCCGTCCACTACGTCTGTTCTAACACGGCCACCAGCGGCGTCTGAAGCTTCTACGAGAAGGAATGGGATGTTTTCTGAGTGAAGGTGAGTTGCGGCTGCTAATCCGGCTAGTCCAGCTCCGATGATGATGACTCCAGTTTTGGTTTTAGGTTGCGCATCAGTTAAAGGTGAGGAGATGGTGGTTTGTAGGCAATGGGGTTTGAATTTGAAGTAGTGATGATTGTAGTTGTTTAGTTTATGGGAAGGGTAGAGAAGTGAGGGTTTGGTAACAGGGGAGAATATAAGATTCATGGAGAATTGAGTTAGTTGTATTGTGGAGAACAGAGGAAAATAAGCATTCAAAAGAGAGGGAGCAAATGAACCATTGAAGTTTATACCTTATCTACTTATCCATTTCCTGTGATTTATGTTCTAACTTCAAAATTGTAAAAGAGTTCCATCAACATCAGAACACAAGTATAAACCATGTAGGCCCAAATGTAACCCACTAAGTTGAAGGCAAAACTGTAGTTTTAGGTAGGATAGCTAGATACTGGGGGTGGTACACTCATGCAACTCTTTGTAGCATTGTCATTGGCCTCTACAAGAAATGCAAGTATGGAACTATGCACTAATGCACAGTGGGACAAACATAATCTGAGAAATGTGGCAGAGGCCAGAGAGAGTTCACAGCACTTCACACATATTGCAATAGATCCAAATGACTTGAAGTCCCAGAGTCCAACCCCTAAAAGCAAAAACAAGGGCATTGGTGCGTTGCAAACCGCTCTGTAAAAAAATGACATATACTTTGCAGACCGCACTGTATATGTCATCTCGAGATACTACAATGTGTATTTTGTGTCATATCTCACAAGACAACATGAAATATAAATGACTGAATATTTCACCTGTTTTCCAGGGTGATCTGCTTGAAAATACTGCTCATGAAGTACAGCAAATATCCATTAGGGAAAAAGCTACGAACATTCACGCTAATTGCTATTTTATAAAATTACAGACTTAAGTTATATGATTATTTTGAAGAGTAAAAATAATACAAGAGAGAGGAACAACATGATCATCTACGGCTGGGAGCAAGACCAAACCTCCCCTCCCTCTTCGGACACTTACCACATAACGAAGTTGGCAATATACCCTGGTGACAGTCAAATGACAACATAATATATGTGTTCTTGTAGACTTGTAGTGAAACATAAGATGTGCTCGCTGCTCGCTCCTTGGACACTGACCAATGCGTTCTTTGACTTCTCTCTATTCGGTTAACTGTGATAGATCAAGTTTTACAATCTATTTACATATTATCGAGAAACAAGGAGGAAAACTTCGTCATCTGCGAAGGAGACAGAGAAATAGAAACCTGACGAGCTCCGCTTTCTCTTGCGTCGGATAATATGACCACACCTTCTCGGCTCATGGAAGCAGGCTCCACTCTACTAGGCCTTCCCCACCCAAAATCAGCTTCATAAATCTTAAACCTTGGTGACCCTCCCACACATAACAATTCTGATGGAAGTGTCATATACAAATCAGCCCAATCTATACATTCCTTCAAAGGCTCGTTAGAAAACACACTGATGGCATTCTTTATTGTTGTGACTGCAAAAATGAATCCATCTTCACCCATTAATTCAACTGCCTTGGCTTTTACTATACAAGGTCTTATGCAATTTCCAAAATAGCCTTCTACCATTGGTGGGTCAAGTCGTGATCTGACATCCATTGCGAAAAGTAGGCTTGTGTCACTGTTCAGATTGACATCCCTTGCTGTTGTAGTGCATATCCACAAATGAGCACACAAGAGCACGAACTTTGATACAGGGGCCGGACCATGGCTGGTATTAGAAGTTGACCGTTCTTTCAACTTATCCATGTTGATTGAATTTACAATGAAAGTTCTTCTAGTTACTTGGTTTGGGACTTTATTTTTTTGTGTGCCTGCATTCCTCAACTACAGTGAAATGAAATCAGAATTGATCTTTTTGTCATACAAACTAGAACTTTTGTCATATAAGCTAGAGTATGTAATAAGTAAATCTTAGAGCTGCGAGAGACATAATTCCCCCAACACACACTGCAATTTCATCTAAGAGTTGTGCATTGCAACTATCAGCTGTATAAAAGCATAGATGATTACCAAAAAATAGTCATAGATCAAATTTTGTATAAATAGTTTTCAATTTTCAAAATTTCACAAGTGAATTATTTCTATACTATTGACCAATTTTAACACTGTTACTTTGCTCGCAAGTAACAACTAAAATATGGCTGGGCAAATTTAAAAAAAATGGAAGCTAAAAGTTATGCATCGTTCAGGGAAAAAGATCATAGTATCATACCTCAGGCAGTGAAGGAGCCAATCTGTTGAGAAAATGCTTAGAAAGCCCTTGATGATCGAGACCGTAAAACGTTGATCGATCATGTGATGGAATCGGGCCCACTAACTCCTCTCCAGTCCTACACATCTCGGCCCATGACTTCAAAAACTGACAAAACGACGTCCCATCAACTGCCACGTGGTGTGTGGATACCCCAACCACGATACCACCGCCATCAAACTTGGTAACCTGTACAGACAACAAAGGTGCTGGCAATTCGCTTATATCAAGTTCAGGAAGCAAGCCTGCCATGTCATGCATATCATTTCTAGTCAACTCAAAGAAATCATAATCTGATTCAGCCTCGAGATACTTAACCCCTGTGACATCTTTTAGATTGATTTCTAACTCACTTGAAATTTGTGAGAAAACGAGTTTACCCGTCAGAGGGTAGAAGTGGTTGAGTGCATTAGAGAGGGAGTTTTTGAGAGTGTGTGAAATGGTATGGAAAGGTGTGTTTGTAGTAGTGTAAAAAAGAAGTCTTTGAATTGGTGAAACGAAAATCCATAACGTGTCGAAGAAAGAGAGTTTTACGTGATTTGGAATCACATAGTTTGATGGAGAAGGTGAGATTTCGGAAATGTTTGTGACTCGTACTCGGTCGGAGGTGAGCATCTTCTCAGGTTGTAGGGGGGCTTCACACGTTTAAGTCTTCACAACCAACCCAATCAACACAATTTAATATGTATCGGTTTTACTATTGACTACCCAATCAATACTAATCAATATCCCAATTTGATATTGATATTATTAACCTTGATTAAATATATAACCCAAATTGGCCGTATATAAGTATTGAAGAGTTTAGCAGCCAAACGATTAATATCTTAGTTTAAATACCGCCCAAAATAACTATATACTATCTACTATCTATATGGAGATTCAGAGAGTGAGAGAGACAAAAAGAGAAAAACTGAAGGAAGAGATGAGGGGGTAAACCAGCAGTCGAGTTGGGAGAGGAAGATGGAGGAGTGGAGATGGAGAAGAGAGGGAAGGAAAGGAAAAAAGGAGAGGAAAATGAGAGAGACAAAAGAAAAAAACAGAAGGAAGAGATGAGGACAGGGAAATGGAAAAGACATAAACCAAAATGGAAAATTGGTTTTGTTTTTTTCAACAACCCCCAATTAAAATAAAATAGGAACTTACCTTACACTCGGACTAACAAAACAATTATTTCTACTATCTATATACTTTAAAATAGATTTAAAAGTTTAGGTAGGGTCCATTCCAATGAGTTTCGATATTTCCTTTTTTTTTCCATTAGAAAATTTAACAAACTAAATGTGTTTTTAAAAAACGGTTTGGATTTTGATAATTTAGTTTGTCAATGAGTCTACCAACCCGATCCGAACTAAACCGATAAAAAACGGTTTGGATTTTGATAATTTAGTTTGCCCTCTACCAACCCTCTACCGAACCGATATGAACCCGAACCGATAAAATAGTATTTTAGTAATATTTATGATTAATTTTGTATATGTTTATCAATTGTGTGGTTAAAATTAATTAATTTAATTTAAAATTTAATTGATTTTATAGTTTTCGGTTCGGATTCGGTTTGCAATATATTTTATCAGTTCGATTCGGTTTCGGATTAAACGTAATATTATCGGTTCGGTTCGGTTTTGGGTTCCCAATTTTCTTATCGATTCGGGTTCGGATTTTCCAAAACCCGATCCAAACCGATCCATTGACATCCCTAATTCTAGGTGAGATTTCTCTCTCTCCTAGGTGGCACTCTATTACGAGAGAGATAGCCCTTTCTCTCTCTTAGGTGGCTTTCTATAGATTCTCTTTAAATAGACAATTATTCCCTAAAAAATAGGAAATATAGATCTTATACTTACACCACAAATTACGTAATATAAGGAATCCTCACTTTTGTTCTAAACTGATGCTCATGCCATTAAAGGAAGGTTACCCCGAACTCCGCGATGCCTAGGCTTAATCAAGATCTAAACGGTTAATCTACGTTGGGTGCACCAAAAGAGTTATCGTCATCATCTTTACTAACTAATTTTACATCATCACAATACCTAGGAGAAGGACCATGAGGAATGGGGTCGGTGCACAAAGGCACCTTCACACTACTATCAGTGTTAGTTTAGTTTTTTTTTTTGGTAAAGTTTATCACAGTTTTTTTTTTTTTTGGTAAAGTCTATCACGGTTGGCTTGCAAGTCCATCCAGGGGGTTTATATCCAAATCCATTGGATACTCATAACTGCATGTGGTCAGGCACATTACCATTTGGCATGTACTAATCTTTTGCTCCTCGGATCTGACTTCCAATTTCTTATATCCCCATCCGCCATTTTTATTGCTAACTTGCAAGCCAAATAATTCATCATAGCTCCCTTGATCACAAGGTTCTAGCTATGTAATTGCTCTTTGTACTTCGACTAGAGCGCATAAGGCCAATTAATCAAGGTTAATGGACCCTATAGTATAGCTACTATGTTAAGTGCGGGTTGTGCGGCACGCCGACACAAAGTTTTCTCTGCAAGAATGAAAAGGTCGACAGATTCAAGCTTTGAGTATGGATACACATATGGCTAAGTCGGCTAACTACCAGGAATGAAGACCTTCAATTAATGTCTTGCTTAGTTTAACCTCATCACTGAGGTCGCATAATTGTATAACAACTCACGAGTGTAACACTATCACAAGCAGTAATAGGGAATTAGAGAAACAATTAAAAAATTGTCTATACCTACACTACCACGAGCAATATGTAATAGGGAGTCCATTAGTGAAAAAATTTACTGTGTTCTCTGTCCAGGTTCCGCCTCTAGCTACATACATTACATTCCGAAATTAAAGATGAGAAGGAAGCAGGTAAGATGAGAAGGCATATATGGATTGTTAGCAGTGCCGGCTCAACCCTTAGGCGAGTTAGGCGGCCGCCTAAGGCCTCCCGGAAGGCCTCATATTTTCTAATTTATCAACATATTTGTTTATTATTACCTAATTTTATAAAGAAAAAAACACAAAAAATGGATATGATAGTCAATTTGTTTACAAATGAGTTTTCTATCCACGCACTAAATTCCGGAGTGAATTAATTTGGAGTGTATACAATCCAATAGTCCATTGCACAAATGCAATCCAATAGTCCACTGCACAAATGACATCTCGAAGTATTAATATGAATCCAATGGCTACAAGTGCATAGAAATTTCAATTTTTGTAGGAGTGTGCTCATTTAATCAAATTGATTCATTGTAAGAATAAAAACAAATGGGTGAAATCCCACATTTAGTAAAAGAATCTCTACATTCTATGCCTTTTCAATTCTTCTTCTCTCTTAATTAAACTGTCTTAATTAAAGAAATTCTCATTACTAGATTTTTCATTGGTACTAGATTTTGACTCTTAATTTATAATAAAATTGTGAATATATAGTGAATTTTTTTGGTGATTATAGATGCCCTAGGAAATAAAGGCCTCGCAAATAATGGCCTTGCCTAAGGCCACATCTTGGCTTGAGCCGACCCTGATCGTTAGATCAAGTACTACTTGCACTAATTTTGGTTTAACATGTTATTATTCCACTTAGGCTAACATATATGAATCATCGATCACATTATCAAAATGATATTTGAGGGTATAAAACCCAAGCAAGGATGGAGCAAAGGATTCTTGATATACCAACAATTAGATGAACAAAAAGAGGTTATGTACAGCTGAGGTGGACAATCAATCCTAGGTGGCAATTTCTTATAACAGAGCTCTCCCACGTGGATCAATTAAAATTGTCACGTAGACTTATCTCTCCACTAAAAAATTTCACGAGACAATAGCAAACCCAATTCATTGCCACTTCTAAACTCACTTGGTTTCTGCCGTTATAGCTAAAGCTTTACCTAGACACGAGAAGAGAAAAAGAAACCTTTCAGTCGATCAAGTTTCGAGCCCGATTTGTATGCCTTAAAAGGTACAACAACCCAAGCATCATATCATATGGCAAAACCCAATTCACGGATGAAAGTTTTGCTAGATAACTGGTGGTTAATGCGTCACTGTGGAGTTTAACTACCAGCAATACATGTATGTCACCAAGATGCGAGTCAGAAACATCTTTGGGAAGATTAGAAGATTTCCCGTACCCCTTTTAATTATACAGAAAACATTCCTCAACAGGATATGATGTTCATCAAACTTCAGTGAGCAAGTGTTTTCAAAATTGAGCTTTCCCTCGGGAAATATTATATTATACTACACAATTGTCGACTACAAGTTTGGCCAGAGTCTGGACAAGTATTACATTTCAACATCACATAGTTAACTTATTAGAGCAAATTTTATTAGCAATCGAATTGTGCTGCTCATCTTCTATATATTAACAATAACTTTTCCTACTCATCGTCCTGCTCATCTTCTGATTACTATCTTTTTTTTTCATTACCATTGTAAAGGTTATGTTTTGTTGACCTTACAAATGTAGGCAGTTAGGGGGAAGATGGTGTTTGTGATTGGGTTTGACCGAGTTCATATGGAAGAACTGCCTATGTATCAAGTTCTCTCTCTGGGGGGAAACTTGAATCAGGTCAAACGTAGTTTCTCATCCTCTTTACATAGGCAAGGTGCCCGTGCCTCTTGCATTCCCACGTCAGATCAAATCTAGGTCTTCAGGTCATTCGCCAGCCTTGATGGCGAGTTATGGACATTTATCATGAAGCGTGCCCGAAGCTCCGATCTTGATGGCGATAATAAAGACATACGTTACAAGCCATTGCAGAACGAGAGGAGTGAGCACTATGTAGGTCGCTTCTGGATGAGATCACCCACTTAACTCGAGTCCCTTTGAAGCGAGCTCACTAGACGAATGTGTGAGATCGGTTGGTGGTGAGGTCGCTCTGAGCGCGAGTTGAGTATGTTGCTTGCCTGATTCGAGTCACTATAAAGCAAGCTCTAAGGACAAAGATACTAGGTCGGTTGGTGGTTCTGTATGTGGTAGACATGTGTCTGGTATTAGGGGTGGGCAATGGGCCGGGTCGGGCTAGCCCGGCCCTAAACATTTAAAGCCCTTCAAATATTAGGGCCGGGTCAGCCCGGCCCTAAAGTCAGCATAGGGTCAGGTCGGGCCGGGTCACAAGTCTAAACCTCAAGCCCTTACCCTACCCTAAGCCCTCTTTAAAGGCTTTAGGGCCGGGCCTATATATTTTCTTTTTTTTTACTACATCAGTTTTAAAACTCATTTATATTACAAAAATGTACAATAATCTACAAACTCAAAGTCCAACCAATCTAGTAATAATCCTGTATAAGTCCAAAAATTTAAAATGCACATCCACAATCTAATGAACTGAAGTACATCGAGAGTTCGGAATTTGTTCTTCCTTGTACTCAAACCTCACTAAAATTACATTTTAAATTGAAATACATAGACAAATAATTATATTATCATTTTAAAGGAAGAAGTAATAGATATAAAGAAGAAACATAATAGTTTTGGTTAAGGGTCATGGAAGTTGTTAAACTATTTGTAATATCATAAATTATTTCTATAATAGATTCAAACAAATATAATATTACCTTTCTTCTAATTTAAAAGTGATTCAAGCTTTGTATATGGAAATGAAAATATTGGCTTTTGAACAAGTGATGGAGAAAGGTTTGAGATTACAAATGTCATTTTTTTGACAAATGTTGTTTTTTGGTTTCTATGTTACAAATGTCTGCTCTGTATTTTGCTTTAATGGTGTGGAAGGAAATCTTTAGTTTTAGACTTGGCTTGGATGTGAATAAAAATATAATTTATAAGAAATAAGTGAGAAAAGAAATTGAGAATAATAAGTTATGGACTTTGACTTGATGATCAAAGGAATAAAGTCTTATTTTTTATTAGGCTAGTGCTCATTGTTCTTCATGGTACATTAAGTTGACAAGTTTTTGTTATATAAGACAAGTTATTGGAAGTACCCTTGGGTGTAAGTGATAAATTACAAAGGACAATGTTATTTTAATTGAAAATATTTAACAAAGAGTTGGACAATTATGATATGTGTATTTATAGTGAAAGTGTGAAACAGGGCCGGTTAGGGCTTGGTTAGGGTCGGGCTAATGAGGGCTGAATTAGGGTCGGGCCTATGTTTTAGAATCTTAGCCCTAGCCCTGCCCTAGAAGGCATTAGGGTCGGGCCGGGCCGGCCCTAAACTCTGTGAGGGCTTTAGTTGTGAGGGCTTTATAGGGCTTAGGGTCGGGTCGGTCAGGGCCGGGTTAGGGTCGTTAGGGCCAAATTCCCACCCCTATCTGGTATCCATTGGTTGTGGCTATTACTCCCTCACACAGCCACATCTCAGTAGGTCGCTATATCCAAAATAACGATCTGCTGAGAGAGAACGGTGGCATGTGTATGGCACATGCGAGGGTGTGGGCATTTTTTTAAACTGGATAGGAACCGCTTCATTTTAGGGTAGGTGAAAATATCACGTACTTGAAAAGACCACGCATAAGAAGACGTGTCAGTCTAGGTCTAGGTGTAATAATGATTTGCATTGGAAACTGAGACCTCTAAGGGAGGATTTTCTCTCTCCTAGGTGGCACTCTAATATGAGAGATAGTATTTTTCTAATAGCCTACAATACCACGTGGAACCTATTTAGAGAGTTTGAGTGTATTTCTACTTCTTATATATTTTACCAAAGAAAAAAAACTTGCTAAAAAATAGTTTTCTCTCTCCTAGATGGCTTTCTATCATGCTCTCTACCATGCCACGTGGAACCTCCTTAGAGAGTTTGATTGTATTTCTACTTTCCATGTTTGGGCAAGAGAGTTCTAATTGGCAACCATATAGAAAACGTTGCTAAAAAATAGGTAATTCTAAGTCCAATTTGGAAACTACCAAGTATGGTCGCAAACCAATCCTATTCGCCATGAATTGATAAGAAAAGACCTACTAAAAAGGTCTAATTTGATAGAAAACATTGGTATGATCTGCACAAGAAGTTCAGATTTAAAAATGCATTGCATTATTAAATTTATTAAGTGTTTTAACTAATTAAGGAAAGGATTTAAGGAAACAAAGGATTTTTTCCCCAAATAGCGTACAACTTACTAATGACCCTAGCGTTCCTTATATTTGTGGGAAACTGATGAGGATACAGTTGGGTACCAAGTTAAGTCCATACCAATTCCTGCCTAATTGTTTTATTTTTATTTTTTATGCAGATACTTATTGAGTACATAAGCGTGAAATAGATTTTAGCTTTTGAAATGTGCAAGATTAAAAATGGTGAAATATCAACGAAGCATTTTTGTATTGTTTGGAAATCAATGTCTAACCCATATTTATATATTTTTTCAATAATCAATGTCTATTGTATGACAATTGTGTTAGGTTGCTTATGATTAAATAACTGAAAAGTGCTTCCTTCAGACTTCAGATGCTCATGGCTGTAAGGATGTTATCCGTCATTACATCAGATCACATTAATTGGGTCTTAGGGACATTATAGACCATGCATCTTGCCTAGACTCCCAGAGGCACAGATATTTTACGGTCATGTGAGTGGGGAGGTTTACACTTTACACACAAAAGGGTGGTTTCTTTGGGAATTCAACATACACACTCCAAGCTGTGTGCAACAATTCTAGAGAGGACATGTTATTTATAGAACAATCCTTAAATAGACGACCTTTGAGAGTTAAGGATACAAGTTTTGGAGTAGACATCTTGATCTTCCAAGACTTCCTGTTGTACTCATTTACTACTACCAAGTTCTGAAGTTGAGGAGCACAGATGATAAGACTATTGATAGGGCCAATATACAGTATTTTAAGCTCAAATTTTCCAAAATAGGATAATTCAATACTACTTCACCGGAGGAAATAAAGTATGACTTAATCTCAAAGTTTTAAGTTGCATTGAACTGGGAAGTCAAGAAACTAGAGAACTTGATACTGAGATTGTTGATGTATATATGTCGTTGAACTGCAACTATAATCCAGTTAATGATTGCTCCACATCACAGTGTCGATCACAAGATAATTGGAAGTTTTGTATATCAGAATCATCATGGAGTAACAAAACTTGGTCCACGAATTCTAAAGTTTGTAAGGTTGACATGTAGTACTTAACACAGCCAAATTGAAACTAATTTAGTGATGATCGAGTTAGGGAGTGATTCATTTATTGTATGGTTCTCCAAAATGCTAATGAAGGAAAGGAGAACAATAATGATGACATGGTTAAGATGTTGTTTGATTAGCTGCTGAAAAAACACATCCTTTAAAGGAAGAAACCAAATTAAAGGAGAATCTCAGGAGCGATTGTGTATCTGGGGACTTTTCCACAAAATGCATGAACTGGATATAAAACATAATGTTGTCACCTTCTCATCTATTTTGAATGCTTGCAAGTAAACTATACTCTATAATCCTGTTATGTCATGATATGCTTCTCTCTTTTTTTCTCAAGAGAGTTTGATGTGAGTGTAGCAGGGCCATTGAGTTTGATAGTACAAATAGTCTAGACAATATGCGTTCAATTTGTGTTCAATTCCTATATGTAATGCATATATGCAATATAATTATGTTGGTCATGCTGTTGCACGTATTACATGATTGAGCGGTAGAGAATTATTGAAGAAGCTAGAAAATCCTTAACAAGTGCAGAAACGTTGGCAATGTATGTGATTTGGACAAGACACAGTAAGTCGAAACAAGTTTGCAGTGAAGAATATATAACCAAGTATGGAACACATGGAGAATGGTAGCTAGCAATATTAGGAAGCACTCAAGACTCGGTAACAAATATGTTAGAATAGAAGAATGTGTATTAGCGAGAAATATGATTGTGAGTGTATGGCCCAATGAATTAATTACTACTCACTCTGAAATTCAGTGTGATATGGGTATGGGATGAGTTTAGTTTGAGGATGACGACTGGGCAAGAAAAAGCTTAACTCAACATTGTCTTAATCTGAAGGTGTTGTACATCCAAACTCGATCAATGCCTAAAGTAGAGCTCAAGGCTTTCAATGTCCTATTCAATTCATAAACAGAATATATCCACTAAAAACCTTATGCATAATAGTGTGGCAGCATATGCAGGGGAGTCACTCAAATGTAGGTGAAGATATTGGCCTGGACAAAGATAATGCTTCTAAAATTACTAACACTTTGAAAACTAAGACCACTAATGCTATTTTAAAGTTGCAAAGCTGTTAAAACTTAGATACTCAATAATTAGCTCATTATCTTGCATTAATTCTTCTAAATATTATCTATTCCTTTTTCTAATTTTACGGACATCTAAGTGTTAAATTTTATAGGTTAAATTATGGATTTTTTTTTTTGCTATAGTCCATGGTACTAAGGTTTTTCACATTATAGAGTGTTGGTACTTTAACTATGAGGGCATGTAAAAGTTTTTTTTAAAGCAATTATGTAAGGGATTGTACCTTTGTTGATTGTTTCACTATGATGAGTTTTTACGAAGCAGTTTAAAAATTGTCATTACTAAAGGTGAACGTGTATATGCTTGACTTATAGCTTCACCTTTTTTTTATGGGAAAGAATTCAATTTTTGTGATACCTAAAAGAGTCCGACTATACGGAACTTCTTAAATACTACAATGTATATATATAAATAATAGATTACTTAGAGACTACAAAGTGGAAAATTTTGAAATGAAATTGGATTAAAAAAATTCATCCTATATATTATGCAAAATAACTAAAAGAGATCGGGCGTATGCCCGGGTCCAAAATCTAGTCTATATACTAAAGGCAGAGACCTCTGAAAGAGATTTTTTTCTTTCCTACGTGGCACTCTAATATGAGAGATAATATTTTCTTTCTCCTATATGACACTCTAATATGAAAGATAGTCTTTTAGCCTACAATCCCACATATATGGAATATCTTAGGAGAGTTTGAGTGTATTTATAATTTTTATATTTTGAGAGTTTCCAATTCTTATATATTTGATCAAATAAAAAAAATTGCTAAGAAATAGGTGATTTGTAGAAGGTAATTTCCTATTACGAATCAAACATCACTTTTAGTGTTCCAATTCTTATATATTTAATCAAATAAAAAAAATTGCTAAAAAATAGGTGATTTGTATAAGCTAATTCCCTATTACAAATCATATTTTCAAGTGGGAGTAGTGTATTCTTTGAGGATATGAAAACAATCAATCTGTTTTAGTGATTTGATAGATATTTTAGTGATTTGTACACATTAGTATGTAAGCTGAGCGGTGATGATTTACCGCTAAATCACCATAAATATAAGAAAACTATTATACAAGCTAGATCGAATTTAAGATAATTCCATTTGAAAATTTCAGATTAATATCCTAAACTACAAAGTGAAGAGGCTATCTGAATTTGATCCCTTAGTTTCCAAGTACTTATACACCATAATCGCTACTTATTAACGTATTTCAGTTTATTTTCAATAAAAATATATTTTGATTCGAAAATTTGCTACTAAATCACCATAAATATAAGAAAACTATTATACAAGCTAGATCGAGTTTAAGATAATTCCATTTGAAAATTTCGGATTAATATTCTAAACCACAAAGTGAAAAGGCTATCTCAATTTGATCCCTTATTTTCCAAGTACTTATGCACCATAATCGTTATTCATTAATATTTCGGTTTATTTTCAATAAAAATATATTCTAATTCAAAAATTTGTGTGGGACATTTTGTAAAGCCTTTTCAACACACAAAATATTTAATAGATCCCGGGCGTATGCCCAGTCCAAAATCTAGTTGAAGTACTAATTTAAGAGTCTAATTGATAGGAATCAAAATCCAAATTTAATAACACGTGTATAGTATAGATGGAGTTGAAAGTTGAACACTTTGAAGGGTCTTCTCAATAACAACTAAATTATTGACATCACAAATTAAAGACTATTAAATATAGGTTAATAAATTTTAAACTTAACATCATCAATTTATTTCAACCTAATAAATTTCTTAGGCATCAACAACGATTGATAATTCCATTTGAAAATTTCGGATTAATATCCTAAACCACAAAATGAAAAGGCTATCTCAATTTGATCCCTTATTTTCCAAGTACTTATGCACCATAATCGTTATTCATTAATATTTCGGTTTATTTTCAATAAAAATATATTCTAATTCAAAAATTTGTGTGGGACATTTTGTAAAGCCTTTTCAACACACAAAATATTTAATAGATCCCGGGCGTATGCCCAGTCCAAAATCTAGTTGAAGTACTAATTTAAGAGTCTAATTGATAGGAATCAAAATCCCAATTTAATAACACGTGTATAGTATAGATGGAGTTGAAAGTTGAACACTTTGAAGGGTCTTCTCAATAACAACTAAATTATTGACATCACAAATTAAAGACTATTAAATATAGGTTAATAAATTTTAAACTTAACATCATCAATTTATTTCAACCTAATAAATTTCTTAGGCATCAACAACGATTGATAATTCCATTTGAAAATTTCGGATTAATATCCTAAACCACAAAGTGAAAATGCTATCTCAATTTGATCCCTTATTTTCCAAGTACTTATGCACCATAATCGTTATTCATTAATATTTCGGTTTATTTTCAATAAAAATATATTCTAATTCAAAAATTTGTGTGGGACATTTTGTAAAGCCTTTTCAACACACAAAATATTTAATAGATCCCGGGCATATGCCCAGTCCAAAATCTAGTTGAAGTACTAATTTAAGAGTCTAATTGATAGGAATCAAAATCCCAATTTAATAACACGTGTATAGTATAGATGGAGTTGAAAGTTGAACACTTTGAAGGGTCTTCTCAATAACAACTAAATTATTGACATCACAAATTAAAGACTATTAAATATAGGTTAATAAATTTTAAACTTAACATCATCAATTTATTTCAACCTAATAAATTTCTTAGGCATCAACAACGATTGATTTGTCCATATTATGACAATTTAAAGCCACTCCCATATTATGACCAAATGGACATCAAAGGTTAAACGTACACCTAAAGATAAAATAAAAGATGAAATACCCAACCTATTTTAGCCCAAAACAAAAAAGGGAACACACAATTAAGGGGTACCTAACAACCCCACCCCCACACACACACACACACACACACACACACACACACACACTAGATGGAGAAAATAGGGTCCCCCTAAATACAAAAAAAAAAAATCAATCAAATTGGGTGTTTGTTTTGTGTGTATTGGGGGGACCCTAATTTCCTATCTAGGGGTGGGTGGGTGGGTTGCACAATTAATGACTTCTGCTCCTGTTTATTTGCAGTCGTTGCGAAAATGTATGAAGTGTGGGTTCTACTCAGTTAGTTAGGTTATAAACTCTCTGTTCCACTCCTTTTTTATATGATTTTAATTTTCTTGACAGTGTGAATTTGTTTAGCTTTATGTGACTTGATTCTTCTCTTTTCATAATCACTCAATTTTAGAATTGTTCGCTTCTTAGTAATCAAATTAACTCATCCAATGATTATTTTCTTTTTCCTTTTCATAAAATTTGTTTTTGAGTCAGAATATATCTAAAGCTTCATGGGAGCTAGGTATCTTTCTTTTAATGGCGAGTCATCAATCCACACTCCTAACTCAAAGTGAGGATTGATGATTACATGTACTGAAAGTGCGAAACTTTTTTGTTTATTTGGTAAGATTATGATCTACGATTATTGTTACGCCGCATGACTTTTGATTGAAACATCTGACTACTTTCTGATTTTCATAATTTTTTTGGTTAATGTTTTCTCACTCTTCCATTAAAGTTTTGAGCAAGGTCTAATGTGTGCATTGGTAATATTTAGGGGTTTTAAGTTTTGGTTCTTATCAATTTTCTCTCTTTTTTTTATATTTTGTATCTTTTTTACATTACCTTGAGTATAGCAATTTGTTTATGAATGCGAATAGTAATGCTTAATTTCATTAGGAATATTGTTTCGTTGTACAAAATAATTTGATTGCAAAAGTTTAATTTACTGTTAACAAAAATGCAACTAACATTTAAAGTTTTGTTTTAGCATTTTCCCTACTATTTATAGTTTTATACAGTTCTTTTTTTATTTTTATTATTTTTTTCTTTTCTCTTTACATGGGTTTCAGTATTTATTTCTTTGTAAAATTGAAAAACCAAAAACAATGATTGTGAGATTGAACATAACTTTCAAGTGAAGGAATTTTGAAGTCTAATAGACATCATTCCTGACGTTTTACCAGCTGTAGTAACTTGGTTCATAACTGATCTAGTATTCATTCTCATTCCAACTAAACTGAAGAAAAATAGCATAAAACTAAAGCGACTAGGATGATCTGCTTCAAAATACTTTTCAAAACACATTACATTATGAAAACCAGACCAGTCTTTGTTAAACTCGACGAAAGTAGTTCTAGAATGACCCCGGCCTGTAGCAAAATTATATCAACAACACTTCACAAAGTATCCAATTAAATTACTATCAACAACAAACTTACTCCTACATTTTCAGCACAACACCCTTCCCCAAAGACATGCAAATACACAATCCAAAGTATACTCTCGGGCATGCAGTCTAATCCATACTATATATATTGACATCATCACACTTATATGCAACTCAAGAACAAAAAGTTTATGATTCAGGTGCATTTCATGCAACACTCTCAAAAGAGACTTGAATATGAGAACTATATATTGGTTTCTGACAGGAAGCAGATGCAAGTCCTTAAAGCATACTCACAACTTCAGTGGTATCATTCAAATTTCAAAACTATCGAAACATGCACTTCTTTATAGTAAACACTGTTACAAAACATTCAGCATTCGCTCTTCCAATCATTTCTTTCCAACTGGCTCCAAAAGTCATGTTATGAAGATTTAAGAGCAAGTCATTCGAGTCAAGTACACACAGTTGGCAGAATTTGCTATTATGTAGGCTATTTCCCTGGCAGCTTCAATCTTCCTTAGAGTAATAAATGCTTTATATGAGCTGAACATTATTGGCCTTACCTTGGATGTATAAAAAACAAATAACAAGCAATTTCTTAAGAAAGTTCCCCCACATGAATGAAACTATACAGAAACAAAAGAAAAAAAAAACAAGAATGTCTGGAGTATGAAGAAGTTATGAATGGGCTGAAGGTGTCATTTGACTTGAACCTTCGCTTGGTGTTTGTCTGTCGGGATTACTAGTTGACCAGTGACCTTAGTCTTGAACTGTTCAACATTTATGTAAGCCAAGTCAACAGGTAACACACATAACTTCAAAAATCATCATAGAGTTCCCTCAGTTGTGCTCGTATAGTCATGAGCTTTCTAGGTTTCATGAGTGCTCTAGAGAACAAGCCTATAAGTTCTCATAGGAAGCGGCTTTACTTCCTCACTCATATAGGTGCCTCTATCAGGAGTGTACTGTATCATTACACCCCACTGGAAAAACCAGCTATAGAAAGCATTAAAAGTATTCACTCATCCTTTAAAAGATACAGAAGGTACTACTACATCATAGGGATGAGTATAGAGTTTTCACTCTAGGTGTAGTACCCCCACAAATCACGCAGATAACTTGTTTCCCCATTGAACCTTGATCCTGGGATCTCCATTCATAAAAGTTGGGTGTTAGTTATCGGTGATTTAAATAAATAGGCTTAATCTTTAATAGACTTTAGCCCCATCCCCCTCGATGTACTAAAAACCAGCTCTCTAGCCAGGCCTTTAGTTAAATGATCAGCTATATTTTCTTTTTACCTCACAAAGTCAATAGTTATGATCCCATCTCTTAACAACTGTCGCACAATGTTATGTCTTCGACGACTATGTCGAAATTTCCCATTATATAAAGTATTTTTGGTCCTCAAGATAGCAGCTTGACTATCACAGTGAATAGAGACAGGTGGAATAGGTTTAGGCCAAAGTGGGATATCCATTAAAAAATTTCTGATCCACTCTGCTTCCTCACTAGCTTTATCTAAAGCTATAAACTTAGATTCCATAGTGGAATGGGCAATGCAAGTTTGCTTAGAAGATTTCCAAGACACTACACCCCCAGCCATAATGAACACATAGCCACTAGTGGATTTAGATTCCTGAGAATCAGCAATCCAATTGGCATCACTGTACCCCCCAAACACAGTTGGATATCTTCCATAATGAACACCATAATTTGATGTATATTTCAAATATCTCAATACTCTGATAAGAGCATCCCAATACTCATTGCTAGGATTAATGGTGTATCTACTTAGTTTGCTTACGACGTAAACAATGTCTGGTCTAGTACAGTTCATAAGATACATGAGATTGCCTATAACCTTAGAAAACTCTAAAGGAGATACACCTGATCCAATATTTTTTGTCAAATGTATACTAGGATCATATGGTGTTCTGGCAAGTACACAGTCAAATTGATTAAATCTTTTAAGCATTTTCTCCACATAATGAGATTGAGTCAAAGTAATTCCATCAGAATTATACACAATCTTAATGCCAAGAATGACATCAGCAATACCCAAATCTTTCATGTCAAAATGCTTACTCAAAAAAGATTTAGTCTTATTGACGGTGGTCTCTAAGCTGGTTCCGATTATCAACATGTCATCCACATATAAACAGATAATTACACCAGATTGTTTTTCAAATTTACAATAAATGCATTTATCTACCTCATTAATACTAAAACCGTTAGAGACTAGCACACTGTCAAATTTTTCATGCCACTGTTTCGGAGCTTGTTTGAGACCATAAAGAGATTTCTTTAGTCTACAAACTTTTCTTTCAAGACCTTCTAATACAAAACCTTCTGGCTGATCCATATATATCTCCTATTGTAATTCACCATTTAGAAATGACGTATTAACATTCATTTGGTGAATTACGAGATTATGAGTATAAGCAAAAGTTATTAACATTCTAATAGATGTAATCCTTGTCACAGGAGAGTAAGTGTTAAAGAAATCAAACCCTTCTCTCTGTTTATAGCCTTTTGTTACTAATCTCGCTTTATATTTATCAATGGATCCATCTGCCTTAAGTTTCTTTCTAAATAACCATATATTTCCAATAGTTTTACAACCAGGGAGGAACTCAACCAGCTCCCAAGTGTTATTGGTTATAATGGACTCATATTCACTTAGAATGGCCTCTTTCCAAAATCAGCATCAAAAGATGGCATAGCCTCTGAATAGGTTTGAGGATCATCCTCTACTAAGAAAGTAAGAAAATCAGGTCCAAATGAGGTGTTAGTCCCAGGTCTCTTGCTCCTCTTGAGTTCAATTCATCTTCAATAGAAGAATCTTCTCGAACTCTAGGAGCATGTCTTGAAGAACTTGGAGTCCCTCCAGACTTCTCAATAAATGGGAATTTATCCTCAAAAAAGATAGCATCCCTAGACTCAATAATGGTATTATCATCAATAAATTGATTTTTAGATTTGAAAACTAAAAACTTGTAGGCGATGCTATTCTATGCATACCCAATAAAGACACAATCTACAGTTTTAGGGCCAAGTTTAGTCCTCTTGGGTGTTGGAATAAACACCTTAGCCAAACACCCCCACACTTTAAAATATTTATAAGACGGTGTCCTATTTTTCCACATCTCATATGGAGTTTTATCTGTGTCTTTAAAAGGTATCTTATTCAGAATATAACAAGTTGTTAGCAAAGCCTCCCCCCATAGGTCCATAGAAGCCCCAGAGCAACTGATCATGGAATTGACCATATCTTTGAGAGTTCTATTTTTCTTCTCTACTATCCCATTGGATTGGGGAGCATAAGGGGCAGTGGTCTCATATGTATTATACCATTATCTTCATAAAATTTATTAAAATGGCCAAAATATTCACCTCCCCTATCAGGCCTAACTATTTTCATTTTTTTGTCTAACTGGTTCTCAACTTTAGTTTTAAAGGAAATAAATCTAGCTAAGCTATCATCCTTACTCTTAAAAAGATAAACATGGCAGAAACGTGAAGCATCATCAATAAATGTAACAAAATATTTATTAACTCCTTTAGTCATGTAACCTTTAAGATCACATAAGTCAGTGTGAATCAATGCCAACAAATCAGTGTTTCTTTCTACCTTTTTGAAAAGTTTACTAGCATATTTAGATTATACACATACTTCACATCTCTTGTTTTCATAAATAGTAGTATTAGATATGTTACCTAGATGCATCAGTTTTTTAATCGAAACATTATTAACATGTCCAAGTGTACTATGCCACAGATGAAAGGGCTCAACCATATAAGAATAAGAAGATGTTTTATTAAATTCAAAATCAGTTACATTGAGCCTTCATCTAAATAACCTTTACCCACAAAGGTTCCCCCTCCCCAGTCAAAACAAATTTGTCTGACTCAAAGACAAGTTTGAAACCCTTCTTACTTAAAAGGGAACCAGAAACCAGATTTTTCCTAATATCAGGAACATAAAGAACATCCTTCAAATTAAGAACATTTCCATAAGTGAACTTCAAATTAACAGTCAATTTTCCTTCAACTCTAGAAGCAGATGAGTTACCCATGAACAGACTTATTCCTTCTCCCAGAGGAGTGAAGGACGCAAATGCACTTTTAGTGCCACAGATGTGTTTGGTAGCCCTAGTGTCTACCTACCAATCAGTCATGTTACTCACCAAGTTAACCTCAGTAACCGCAGCAGAAAAGTTACCATCCTGAACTACATTTGCTTGTGCCTTATCTTTCTTTCCATCATTTGGACCTTTTTTGAATTTACAATCCGGGGCTATATAACCTTATGATCCGCACACATAGCAATGAACTTCAAGATAGTAAGGTTTCTTTTTAAAGTGAGGTTGGGACTGTTTATTTTTATTCACATATGGTTTCTTTTTGGCTTGGTTTTTAGATGATTTAGACTTAGAAGAACTAGCAGCGTTACCTTCAACCAGGTTAGCCTTAGCCTTCATTTATGAAGTCTCCACATTGATTAAGTCTTCCTGTTATCCTCCTCGATCTGAAGGCTGATGATCAGATCTTCTAAGGCCATCTCTTTCTTCTTATGTTTAAGACTGTTTTTGTACTCCTTCCACAAAGAATGGAGTTTCTCAATGATGGAAGCAACCTGAAAATCTTTACATATTTTATAGCCTTCCTGCAAAATCTCATGAATAATGATTTACAGCTCCTCCACTTAAGAAACAACAGATTTCCCATCTTCCATCTTGAATTCCATAAACTTTCCTACAATAAACTTTTTCGAACCTGCATCTTCAGTAGCATACTTTTTATCAAGTAAATTCCACAACTCTGTAGCAGTCGTACACACAACATAAACATCATATAATTCAAGAGAAAGACAGTCAAGTATGTAATTTCTACATAAATAATCCTTATTTTCCCATCTTTCCACAGCACCAAAACGATCATGTTCTTCTTCATTTTTATTTGAAATGGGTTTCTCAGTCGAAATCCATTCAACCAGTTTCATAGTAGTAAGATAAAATCGCATTTTCATCTTCCATCGCTTGAAATTTCTGCCATAAAAAATCTCAGGTTTGACAGATGACTTACCATTGGGTTTCTCCATTTTCAGCAGTATAAACAATAAAAGAGCACAAATGCAATACTAGTTAAAACTTTTTCGTCTTAAGATGGAGTATATCAAGTAAAATAGCTTTACACAGTACTAAACTTAAGAATCAACACCTCAATTTGGAAGCCATACACCCCATTTACTGTGTCCACGTTGTATATGCACATAATTGTTTGCACCATGTAGCTTGAGCGGCGAGTTTAGAAGCTGATCTTTGGAGTGTCCTTTCTATTCGCAGGATGATACTGTGCATACTTGGTCTACATCATCACTTAGAATGATAATCACGTAAGGGTACCCATTACATAACACCACATTGCTACCATAATAAATATATTATATAGCATGGATTTAGTAGACACGGATTGAGATTGACTCCTGATCATGAACCTTGTGGACTTCGGACTTCCTGACCTGACACTCATATATACATATCCAGTGTGCTTTTAGAAGAAATTGGTCAAGTATTATTTCAGGACCTACATTAGATCTTATCAGATCAATGTTAGCCTAAACTCTGCCTTAGCCCTTAGTTTACCATAACCATTTCAGTTCATCCCTGTATCAATTTTTTATTTATATCTTAATGAATTATTAAAGTTCAGGATTCGTGGTATACGTAGAATACTTTACTTATGTATATGGATAATGTGTACATTGCCTTTGACAAAAAAACTGAAGCAAAGTCCAAACAAATTGGCAGCCGCAATTTGACAGGAGGAAAGTATGATCTTCATAGTAGATAGCAATAGAAATAGATAGTACAACACAAAGAAGTAAAAAAGGACGCAACAAAAGAACGTGTGCTACATGGGTACCTGCAAAAGAACTAAATGTAATCAGATAATGTCTGAGTTGTGTAACAATTGAAATTGAGACATACTGAATGTGTCTTATTATGGAGTATTTGCATTTTTTTGGAACCGCTAGAAGTGATGGATTAAAAGCTGCACTTGATATAGCTCTAAACATGTCCTCGTCTCTATGTCTCTATTGCTGAATTGCATTGTCAATTAAGTACTAATGAGTTTTGTTGGGCAGAGGTCTCCATTTCGAGTGCAACTGAATTATATGGAGGCCAAAAGAACACACACAACTTGATCATTAAATACAAACGCCACTAAAATTATAATCAAACTAACTATAAAGAAAATAAGTAAATATAAACAAATCTAAAATCATAAATGATTTTGCCATAGAATCTCCCCCTTTCCAGGTGTACATAGACAACACAACGAAATCTGACAAATTCCCCGGATATTGTTGATATAAATGATAATGAAGGAGTAAACCAAAAAATAAACATGCCTTCATCCATCGTTATAACAGAACCAAGTTTAACAGCTATCATCTAAGAAGTATCGTTAAACCTCTCTCACCTAGTTTGATCAATGATACGTGGCGATTGATTCAACTCTTTGAAAACATTTTTTGCCAGGCCCTCTTACAGTACCAGCAGAGTAACAAAGATAGACAATGAATATATAATTATGAGTATTCATTTGTGTGAACAGTAGTGGTCGAAGATTGAAGATAAAGAGTGAAAACGAGAGATGAAAGACAACTTGCACACACACATGGAGAGAAGAATATTCGTGAACTGTATAGATATATAATATCAATCAAAAGACTAAAAAAAACACAAAAGTGTTCGTCCTTGATATGAACATGTTAACTAACAATATCACCTCACATATTCACGTTGAATTCCATAATATGTTGAATCTGTAATGAGTGAGGTTGCCCATTGCTTGGGCAAATGGATTTTAGATCATGGATTTTAGAATCTCTAAAAGTAATAGCTATTGGAGTATTAAGCTGCTACTAAAGAAGGTGGATGTCCTCAAGGGACTAATTCTACCACTCTCATAAAGGAGGCCACATGTTATCAGGTGTGGCTATGAAGAGAAAACTGAATGGGGGCAAATAGGTGATTTAATACTCAAACTTCTTATAGTTTATTTGTGCATGACATTAATACTTTAGTTGCAAGAACAATGAACTTCTTAAAGTAATTCATCCAACGTATGTCGGAGTTGCCGAGCTGAGTTGGGGCATGTCGGAGTTGCCGAGTTTTCTATTCATGTTGTATGTTTCTTATGAGTAATCTACGCCAGTGTTTAGAAAACCGGACCGGACCGGTGGTTGAACCGGGGTCCGACCGGAACCGGTAAATTTTCAGTTCGGTTCAGTTAAAATTTGAGTTTATGGTTGGACCCTCGGTCTAAGCTTAAACCGTGGTTGAATCGGCGAACCGGTTCAGTTCTAAACCGGATCATCCTTATATAATTTTTTTTTTTTTTTTTTGAAAAATTGATAATGTGGGGAGTTGAACCTAACACCTAAACAAGATAATCCAAACTCCAAACCAACATACTACTATGTATTTCTTGTATAAGAAATTTATTTTGATATATAATACCAATTAATATTGAATTAAAACATGTATTTATTCATTTTATTATTGTAATTATTAAAAAATTTGCTAAATAAACATAAATCGGTCCGACCGAGTCGAACCATAGTTGAACCTAGTTGAACCATTTTAACGAAAAATCGGTTCGATTACCGGTTCGGTTTTCAAAACATTGAAATACGTCCAACCAAAGCTAATACCACTGGTAGTATGTTTGGCATTGATTTTTGCTCAAATAATAATAAAAAAACACTTCACATAAAAGTACTTTAAGGTAGATTGTCTAAGTACTAAGCAATTTACATAATAATAATGATGAGTGTGGAGATGGTTTTTCCCGAATTTTACATTATTTAAGATATACTTCGTTTGGACACTCTTACTGATTTTGCAACCTAATTTGTGTGTTTTTTATGATAGCGGTAGTAAATTTTTTTTTCATGTAATCCTCTTCACATGAATTCCTTGTGTAATTTACTTCTTAATACTTCGGATGTCCATTCCTCTCGCACCATGAACAACACCTAGTTAACCTAAGTAAACTCATTAGGTGGCATTCCCATGTCAATATCATATACGAATTGGAAAAAAGATCTTGAAGTAATATGTAGCAAATATATTAATTATTTAAACTGAAATCTACTATAGTCCATTGACTCGAATTCCTGTAAAATGGGAGCCAAGGACTTGCACGAAAATCACCATTCTTGCAAATGCTTGGGCAAGCATATCAAAGACTGATACCAATCAAAATATTATACATACAACACATATAACTTGCACATAAGTCTAACAATCATGCTATCAAACATATTGAGTAGCAGAAGCCGCAATATAATTCGAACTTTTTAAAAATATGAGTGATAATATATTTATGATAGGGCTCGTTGTACCAACCCTTTTAGGAGCATTGTCAGAGTGCTCTAACCAAAGTTATTGCTTCCATGCTCCATAGACACGTCTTTTTTATGGGAAAAATGATAGAAAATAAAACAATCATCGCCTAAAAACAAAACTACCAATACAAACCAATAAATAAAGTTGAGTAAAAAAACACAAGACAAACTTGAAAGCGACTAAATACGATATTGTTGTACTGGATGCACTTAAAAAAATGCGAGAAAATTCCACACGTTCGGATTCAGGTTCCTCTAACAAAAGAAGGCCTAATGATGTACCACACTGTTTTGTAGATGAAGACATCTTTGATTATTTGAATGCTAGTTTACACTATCCCAGATTAAGCTATATCTAACTTTCACTGAACACAACTTTCATCCTTTGGTGAGTTAATCCCGTGACAAAGCAATAAAATAGAACACATGAATTGGTAGTACCCAACAACTTGATTTCTTTCTTTCTTTATTTTTTTGATAAGTACATCTCCAATAGAGTAATTATGTATACGAAGAGTGTTACAAATTAGTGCATACTATTGTTGTGTCATCTGAAGTTGAATAAGTCTTTTAGTTGTTTAGGTCTAGAGTTATTTTCGAAGTCTGACTCGGTCTGAGTTTTAGTAGTTGAGTATCAGGAGTCTTAGTAGTTGAGTATCTTTAGGAGAAAGTCCTGCTAGTAGTGGAGAGTCTACAGATATAAATAAAGACTATGTAACTTAGTCATTTATCACTTGAACATCATATTTTATTTTTAGTTTCATTAAGTAATAAACCATTGGTGTTTTTCATTGTTGCTTTACCATCTTCTTCATTTAAGTACATGATTTGTGACATGGTATCGGAGCCAAGTTGCTAAGCTGTTTGTTCTTGTTACTAAGTGAAGCTTTGCATGTCTAGGAAGTTTTTTTTTTTTTCTCTTTGTTTTTGTTGTTGTTTGAAGTGGTCATAACTCATAACATTTCCAAGATGAATGTTGGCAACGGTGCTTCTCATGCTGTTGTGGACAAGCTGGTTTGTATGGAAGCTTATTTACAAGGGCAAGATTTGTGGGAGCTTATAGCTGGTGCTGAAATGGTAATTCCAAAGGACACTCCGCAAAATGTTGATTCAAGGCGAAAGTGGAAGATCAAGTGTGGCAAAGCTTTATTTGCTTTGCGAACATCGATTAGCAAGGATTATATTGAGCATGTTCATGATGTGACATCACCAAAGCAAGTGTGGGAGACACTTGAAAGGCTGTTCAGTCAAAAGAATACAATGCGGCTGCAATTTTTAGAGAACGAACTTGCTGGGACGATGCAAAATAATCTTTCAATTCCAGAATATTTTTTGAAAGTTAAGAACTCGTGCTATGAAGTTTCAGAGCTGGATACAGAGGAGCCTATTAGTGATGCACGTTTACGTCGTTATCTTATTCGTGGCTTGCGACAAGAATTTATGCCTTTTATTTCTTCGGTGCAAGGATGGGCAAAGGTGTTTGACAAGGTGTCGTCATATTATATTGCTAAGCATGTAAGGAGTAATATTACTGCTCTTAAGCCATTATTTAGCGATATTGCTAATGGAGAAAGGGGGAGCACCAATTCCTTAATTGGAGGAATTGTCTCACAAGATGCAACTGATATTCGAAGGTCAATAAGGGCAAGAAGGCAGCCTGATAAACTCAATGATTATGTGGTTCAAATTAACTATTCTAGTGTGATCTCTTGTTTTCTCATGGGGTTGACATGTGATGATGAACCTAAGTGCTATAGAGAAGCTCAAGGAGAAACTAAATGGGAAGCTACTATAACTGAAGAAATTGAGGTTTTGCATAAAAATGATACATGGGAATTAGTACCAAAGCCAAAGGACGCTGAGATAGTAACTTGTAAATGGCTCTACAAGTTAAAGAAGCAAGTCGATGGGATAGTTGACAGGTATAAAGCTCGCTTGGTTGCACGCGCAGATTTTCTCAACAATACGGACTGGATTATGAGGAAACATTCAGTCCAGTTGCTAAGATAGTGACGGTTCAAACTATTTTTTCATTAGCTACATGCCATGGATGGAACATATGACAGCTTGACATGAAGAACGCCTTCCTTTATGGTGATTTGGACCGTGAAATTTTTATGGAGTATCCCCAGGGATTTGTTTCACATGAGTTCCCTAATCATGTATGTCGAATCAAAAAGGCATTGTACGGCCTCAAGCAAGCTCCACGCGCCTGGTATGGAAAAATTGCACAATACCTTTCTTTTTGTGGCTTCACTTCTTCAAGCTCATATCCTAGTTTTTTGTCAAGTTTACTTCGTCCATGTACACTATACTTCTTCTTTATGTGGACGATATGATTATCACCGGCGACAACAATGCTGAATTTTCTCATCTTAAGGATGAGTTGTCTATAAGGTTTGAAATGAAGAATTTGGGAGAGGCTCACTCTTTCCTTGGATTATAAATTGTCAAAACAGATAGGTACTTTGTCCTTCAAGAGTCTTATGCTACAAGTCTGTTGAATCGTTTTGGCATGGGAGATTCGACATTAATAGCCACTCCCATGGAACCACAGCTCAGGTTATAGAAAATTGAAGGTGAGCCATTGAATGATGCCACCAAGTATCGTCAGCTTGTGGGTAGTCTATTTTACCTAACTATCACAAGACCTGACCTAGCACACTCTGTAGGAGTTGTGTCTCAATTTATGGATATCCCATGTGTTGGTCATTTGGTTGCAGCAAAGCGAATCCTTCGTTATGTGAAAGGCACATTGCAGTTTGGCCTTCTCTATAAACCGAATATACCATTTTCATTACATGGCTTGACAGATGCTGATTGGGTTGGAGATGTCATAGATCGACGCTCAACAACTGGTTATTGCTTCAGTACCAATTCTGCTGCAGTCTCTTGGTGTAGTAAGAAGCAACAAACTGTAGCTCTTTCAAGCACAGAAGCTGAATATGTGGCATCAACTATGGCTACTTAGGAATGCATATGGCTTAAGCCACTACTTCAAGATATTGGAGTCATTTTGGATTCTCCAATACCTCTCAGTTGTGACAATGAAAGCACGATCAAGTTAGCTGGCAATCCGGTGTTTCATGCTCGTACAAAACACATCAAGATTCATCATCATTTTGTTAGGGAAAAAGTGTCAAATCAAGAGATTGTTTTGCATAACATAGGGACAAATGATCAAGTTGCTGATGTGTTCACCAAAGCGCTTTCGCGAGCTAAGTTTGATAAGTTTCGTAGTGCTCTTGGTATTGTTGACCGTACGTCTGCTCTAAGGGGGAGTGTTACAAATTAGTGCAGACTATTGTCGTGTCCTCTGAAGTTGAATAAGTCTTTTAGTTGTTTAGGTCTAGAGTTATTTTCAGAGTTTGACTTGGTCCGAGTTTTAGTAGTTGAGTATCAGGAGTCTTAGTAGTTGAGTATCTTTAGGAGAAAGTCCTGCTAGTAGTGGAGAGTCTGCACAAAGTCTGCAGATATAAATAAAGACTATGTAACTTAGTCATTTATCGATCACTTGAACATCATATTTTATCTTTGGTTTCATTAAGTAATAAACCATTGGTGTTTTTCATTGTTGCTTTATCATCTTCTTCATTTAAGTACGTGATTTGTGACAAAGAGGACATTATAAATACATAATTTCAATAAGAAGACATAATGACAAAAACTTCACTCTACATTACTACCATTCATTATGAGATGCAATTTTCTTCATTGTGCTTCTTCCGATCCACTCCTCGACTCCAATGAGATTTTCTATTTCAAAAATAACGCTACCTCCAGTGATAGTCCCTGCGCTAGTGTTCTTTTTCTATCTTCTAAAAACATAATGTATGTCAACTGAACCAGCCTCGCAACATGAGTCATTGTATGACATATTGCATCCCAAGATCGATGAGGGGCAATGAACTTTTGCAACAACTTTTTTTCTTTTGGGTCATATATAATTAATTTCCTAGCTTTATTCTAACAAAAACTATCATTATCACCTTCCTACAACAACAATTTACCATTCTCCAAAACACAATGTCATCAATGGCCCACAAAATGAAGAAAGAACAATTATCTCCACAGAAAAGAGTTTAGACCATGAGGCACAAACACAATAACTTTTAACACCCATATTTCAATATCACTAACACAAAGCGGTCCTCCCAACACTTCCAAAGTAATATAACTACATTGTTTAATAGTAACAGGAGGTGCCACCTCTCCAAACACTTCCTTGCTAATACTGAAAGAGATAGTTCTTACAAATAATTTTTTTTTTTGGTAAATGCTACTAGTGCAGACCACTACCTTCAAATGACAAAGCAATGACAACTTCCAAAAATTTGAGGGGAGATGAGGGTTCATGTTCATTCTAAATGAACATTTTCACAACATACTACCCCATTTAAAGTAACAATATATAACCCTATTAAAATCAGGAAATTAGACCAAGCACTCCAAAATTTTAATTTGGGTTTTTTAAACCCCCCCCCCCCCCCCACTAACTCGCCATCTCAATCAATGCATATTGATAGTTATTTCCTGGTGAAATGTCCAATATACCATTGTCGTTGTAAACTACCTAAATTACTCTCGACTTCTCAATTCAATACCCATTTTCTTGTTTGAGAGAAAAATAGGACACATGTCAACATCTCATCCAATCTAATCTAAAGGTCACAATTCAAACACATCATACATTGGACACATGTTGACAAGAGAGGTATTGGTAGCAAAAATAAACAATTAGAAAATAACTATCAAGTTAGAAATTGACACATAGACACCACATTGTTATATCTGTTGTTAGACATCCCCTCCCAAATCGCCATTACAAATGAACAATCTCCATTAATGTCTTCCAAGCTTAAGAAACACTAATACATGTTGTTATTAACCATTATGCATGTTTATTGTTTGGAATCTTTTAAATTCTTAAACACCTACTATCATTTTACCCATATTGAAATGTTACTTTTGATGATTTCAAACAAAATTTGTGCATAATTAGTTGGGAAAGATGAACTCAAGGTAATTATTTCAAGAAACAAGGGTAGTTTGGTTAAAATTTAGAGTATATGTTAAATTGTTTTGGGGCGATGCAATCATAACTGTTGATTAGAATCAACAAGATATTAACATGTGTTATGTACTTCATAAACATGAAACTAGGTCCTGCAAAGTCAAGGGGCCATTTAGGTAATTTGACACTCGAAATGGTAGTTGGGACATTTCACCACGAGATAATGGGGTGGGGGGCAAGTCTAAAAAACCCTTAATTTTTATTGCAAAATGAAAACACTTACCATTCTGACCAATACCCTTGATGATGCACGTGATATTAGAACACCACGATATCGTTGTTCGTACTCTCACTGCTTTCACTTCTTTCCCTACTTTCAATTCTCTTCCCACCATTCTTAAAGTTGGTATTCTTCCACTTGTTTTGCTTTCTTCAAAACTGGAAGAAATCAAGAAAAAAGAAAGGCAACAGAGAGCTCATATTCTTTTATTTCAATAGAGGACGAAGAGGGAGAAGAGAAGCTAGAACCGTGTAAGTCAATAAAGTTGGTATTAATTAATGTAATAAACCTTGTATTAATGATAAGCCGTATCTCCCAAACAATTGAAATGGTGTGTGTATTTGATTGTTGACTTTAAATAACACAAAAGTCCTCAAGGGTATTCATTCAACTTAAGGGTATAAACGGAAGTAAAAATTAAAATGACGAATTAGTCCATTTTAAAAGGCAGTGAACAATTATTTTTAATATTTCATCGGGGTATTTAGTGGTAGAAAAAAAAGCTGATCTAATTTAAGTGACCATGTTAATTATGGTGTACTTTAGTATGATGATAGATACTTGCCATATGCGTATAAGACTATAAGTGTATTCCAATGCGAATTCGGCACAAATAGGAGGAAGATAAGATAAATAGGACAGTAGATGTAATCTGTGCCGACTATGAGTTTCAAACAATCAAAAGGCATGTGCAACAAGCCAACTATGCAAGCTCCTCAAAATCAGTTTTTTTTTTTTTTTGTTCTTTTATGTTTTTGAAAAGAGCTTTTTACTTAGATTTGAGTATCTGACTATCTGGTAAGGCCAGTGGGTTCAGAATGAGGCCCTTGATTTTGGTTTTTTCTTTTAGAGATAATATCTTTGGGTATGCACCGACTTTGCCTATCCACTTAGGCTGTGTTTGTTTTAAGGGTGATAATTTGGCCCTCATGGCCCTCAACCTGCCCCGACCTTGCCATCAAAATTACACGTTCAAGTCCTCAAAAGTTGGCCCTCACAGATTTGAGGGGCGGGCCGGCCCGGCCCTCATGCCTATAAGGCTAGGGGCGGGATAGGGTCTAGGTTCTAAAGCATAAACCTGGCCCTCATTAAGCCCTCACCAGCCCTCATTTGGCCCTCATACGTTTTCTTGTTATTTTACATTATATTTATGTATTTATCTAAATTGTATAAAAAAAAATCACTGAATTAGTTTTCAATAGGAGATAGATTATAACATAACATATGCGTTTTTTGTAATTGATTGAAGAATAGATATATAAGTCATACATAAAAGCAAATTCAAATTCAACATAACAACATCTTTAAAGTATGAAAAATCTTGATGGTTGGGTCCAAAAATATTTTGGGGAATGTAGAGTACCAGGAATCTCATTCAAGCATGGGATTAGTTAAAACTGGAAGTTTTGTGGGAGCCATAAACATTTTGAAAGGGGAGTGAACGCAGCCCATGGTATTGTCGGTAGTTAGAAGTATTACTTGCTCCTTTGTTAAAATACCTTTCGAGAAGGAATGATAAATTGTATCAAAATATAGATGAAAAAAATAAATAAAAATAGAAAAACTTTGTATCCCGTTTTTTTAAGTAAACTCTAGATTATTAAAAAAAAAAAAAGTATGAAAAATGTAGATATTTTGAGAGTACCATATCTTTCAACATATGTAGTTAAAATTAGTTTTGTATACGTAGTTAAAATTGATATACATAATCAAAATATGATAAAAATAAATAAAAAAACACAAAACATTTAAGTAAAGTAAAGTATAACCGGTCCTCATTTGGCCCTAAAAAATGAGGGTCGAGGGGAGGGTTAAGGGCTCGAGTTTTCATGCATGACCCTACTTGACCCGACCCTTAGTACAAAATAGCCTGCCCCTCAATTATGAGGGCTTTTATGGTTTGATCGGCCGGGCTAGCTCGGCCTGGCCCTTTTATCACCCCTAGTTTGTTTAGTGGCAAATGGGGGTGACGAATTTTATTTTCCCACTAGATGCACCATTAGCCAGTGTTTGGCTGCATTTAAGAGTAGTGGCAAACACTATTTACATTTTGGCGACAAATGAAATTTTCCCACTAGAAATGGGAAAATATAATCCACCTCCCCCCCCCCCCCCCCAAAATCACCCAAATTTTCCCACTAGGGCAAACATATTTGCCACTATCTATCGCACTCATCTCCCTCTCTCTCTCGCATCTCTCACTTCGCTCGATTTCTCATTCAAATAACTCAAATAGCCAAGTGAGATTTCCTTAACAATCTCTTTAATCAATTCAATAAGTTTCAAATCAACCAGTAATTTCAAGAAATTTGACATGTTTGGTTGTAAATTTAACAATCTCACATCTCTCTCTCTCTCATTTTCTCTATGTTTTTTTTCCTCTTTCTTAGATTTGGATTTGGGGTTCTCACTGTAATCTCTCTCTAGCTCACCGCCATCAGGTATGATTTTTTTGGTTTTGATTTTTTTTTTAGGGGGCTAGGGTTGGATTTGATTTCGTTTTTATATATATATATTTCATTCCCACTGTAATTAGTATTATTTGGTTTCATTTTGGTTTTGATTTTACTGAAAATAGTGTCTGTTAAATAAGGCTCGTGGATTTTGTTGAACTACTTTGTTGATGGATATGGTAATATGCTTGACTGTTGTTTGATTGGACATGGTTTGATATGATATGAACTATTTCGTTGATGGACAAATGGATATGAGACTATTTCATTGACATTGATATTGAAGAGTATTGATACCTTGTTTGAAGACTATTGAATATGAAACTATTTAGCATTTCGATCTTAAAAGTATTGATAATGTTGTTTGAAGTAACAAACAGTTTAATAGTGTTTAATTCTTGGAAGTAATGATTATTAGGTGTGTATCTGTGTGGTGGTAGGTGGTATTGTGTGTGTGGTGGAGGTGGTAGTGTGTGTATGGTGTGGTGTGGTGGAGGTGGTAGTGTGCGTGTGTGGTGTACGTGGTGTGGTGGAGGTGGTAGTGTGTGTGTGTGTGTTGGCAGGTCATGTGGTAGAGTGGAGTGTGGTGCTGTGTTGTGTGTGGTGATGCACTATTGCTGCTATGTGTTGGGTGTTGTTGCTGTTGTGTGCTAGGTGCTGCTTTATGCATGCTGCTGCTGTATGTTGGGTGTTGCTACTGTGTGCTGGTGCTATTTTCTGCCTGCTACTATTGTTGTTGCTGCTGCTTCCATGTGCTGCTTGCTGCTTGGTGCCTCGTGGTGGGAGTGTGGTGAGTGTGCTGGTTGGTGTGTGTGTGTGGACTGGTGTGGTGCGTGATGGTGTAGGTGGTAGGTGGTTTAGTAGTGTAGTGGATTGGTGCTGCTGCTGCTGCGGTTGCTACGACTTTTCCATATTTCTTACAAGTTACAAGTACACGAGAGGGGTATAAGAAGCATCAATTTCTTCCTCTGGCTCCAGCATGAAGTGAGTGCAAGAGAGCTGCCTTTAGTTTCCATTTGTAATTCATTTCTATTGCAACATCCCGAGCTTTTGCAAATATCTATTGACTCGAAGAATATATGCCAGTTTTCTTTTGATATTTCACTTCTTAAAGGTGTGTTATCCCCCCTTAATAGTATATGATACTCTCCTTCATATCCAAGGCGTGACCTACTTCACAACACTTCATTACAAGGTGTTGGGCTTGCATACAAAAGACTGGTGCATAGGGTCTTCTGGGTCTAGGCCAGCATTCCATACTCGATCCCATATTCCCATGTCCCAACACTTGACTATCATGCGACAACATTCATAACACTTCTGAGATTGGTTTGTAATGAATTTGTATTTGCAAACTAGTCTTTGAATATCATCACAACATGAAATTTGTCTAATAGGTTTTTAACCTAATATCAATACAACTGCATTATTCAATGATTGTGCATCCTTAATTTGAAGTGTTTGATTGTGTATTGTCTTTAATTTTCTTAATTTTTTAGACTTCATTGAGTTTAAACAAAAAAAATATTATTTGTTATGGAAAAAAAAACCATCTAAACAAACACTGACAAATTCTATATTTTTTCACTATAAATTTTTGCAAACAAACACTGACAAACTGATATTTTTCCACTAAAAATTAGCCTGACAAAACTCTAGTGAGAAAATACTGGCAATAACCCAATGACAAAAAAATTATAAAGAAGAAAACAAAAAAGCACCACATATAACTATTCACTCATGTACCGGGGCAGTACAACCCCCATTTAAAACTTTTAAAATTTGGTGGTTTTTTGCTTTTGCTCCATGTTCTAAAAGTTTTTCCTATTCTTCCTCCTCTGGGTAATATACTAATATTCCCATTCATTGGCAGAGTAATGAAACACATCACCAATTTTGCAGTGGGGCAACAAAAGTCCCAAAGGATAGGATACGCAGTGCATCATAATGCCTTCTCCACAGTAACCCATTTCCATTACTTTTGTACGATATATCACCAAAATAGTAATTCATCTCGCGAAACGTTGACTGACCACGAGAAATAGGGCCGGCTCACTAGTCTCCAGAACAAAGAAGAAGTATACTTCTAAAAAGAGTTACTTCTAAAAAGAGTCATTATCACGTGAGACAAGTGAATTAAACTCACTTTCCAAAAACACAATGACACGTGTCGATCAAGTCAGCTGGTTTGGTCGTGTGGTTCGTTGAATTCCTGGATTTTTGCAAAAAAAATAAATATATATATATGAGGAAAGACATTTTCTCTGTAACTTTCTCTCTCTAAAAAAAAACAACAACTTTCTCTCTCTTATTATTCTTCATTAATGAACTCCAAAATACCCTAAGTTGCTCCCGCCGCCACTTTGTTCGGGAGATTGCACTGCATAAAGATGGTATCTTTTTGTCTCGGTGGATTTCTAGAGCTTCGAAACATGTAAGTTTGTTCTAGTTTCCCGAATTGAGTTTCATTTAGAGTATTTATTTGTTGTTAATTCATGGCAAAAGATTATAACTTTTTCGAAATTGTTTGATTCATTTTATACTGTTTTGTTGTTTTTAGTGTCTGTTTGGCTAAATTGGGATTTGTGAATGAGTATTTGTCTGTTATTATGATTTTGCAGATGTGGGTTTTCTGTAGTTTGAGGGGTTAGAGTTTATTTGTGCTGGAATTGGTATTTGAGTTTTGTGGAGTGTGAATTTGATGGGAATGTTAAGTTGATTAAGTAGTTGGGAGTTGGAATTTGAGTTTGTTTAGAAGTGTTTGATAATTGGGGGAGGCAACCCCATCCTCCCCAATTTATGGCTGAAGAGGGTCAAAGGATTGGTGGGTTTTCGCCGCGTATTGGTGGGATGTCGTCGGGTTTGGCTGTGATTTTAGCTGGGGAAGATCGAAGAGCCAAGACTCAGAAAGCCCATCTTGTTTCTAACTGTGACGAAATTGGACAGCAGCCTGTTGAGAGAACTCTTGAGCACATATTTGATCTCCCTTACAAAACAATTGATCCATCAACTTGTCGAATTGACGATGATTTTGCTCGGTCTATTGTGAAGAATGAGGTTTTGAAATTCCAGGATTTGAATTGCGTGTATAGCAATAGAGATGGAATATGCATTCTTAATAATGGATTTGGACCCCACACTGTTGCGATTGACGAAGCCAGTATATGTGGAGATATTCGGATTTTGAAGCAACCTCTGCTTGTCGAGAGCCTTGCCATGTTTAGTAGCGCCAGAGCGAATAGTTGTGTTTGGAAAGGAAAATGGATGTATGAAGTGATTTTAGAAACTTCTGGAGTACAGCAGCTTGGGTGGGCCACCTTTTCTTGCCCCTTCACTAATCACAAGGGTGTAGGAGATGCTGAAGATTCATATGCGTTTGATGGGAGAAGGGTCACCAAATGGAACAAAGATGCGGAGACATATGGTCAGTCCTGGGTTATTGGTGATGTGATAGGGTGCTGTATCGATTTGGACCATGATGAGATCTCCTTCTACAGAAATGGTGTCTCTCTTGGGGTGGCATTTGATACGGTTCGTAAGATGGAGCCTGGACTTGGGTATTATCCAGCAGTTTCTCTTTCTCAAGGCGAGCGTTGCGATTTGAACTTTGGCTCTCGTCCCTTTAAGTATCCTATTGGAGGGTTTCTTCCTCTTCAAGCTCCTCCGGCGTCCAATTCCCTTGCCACTTACTTGTTGCAATGTTTATCACGGCTGTTGGAGCTTCAATTTGTCGAGAAAGCTGCTTCAACTTCTGTTGAGAAATTGAGAAGATTAAAAAGATTTTCGCCACTTGAAGATCTTTTTCATCCAATCTCACATGTGATCTGTGAGGAACTTTTCTCTGCTATTGATATGGAAGCTGGACACAGTGAATATATTGGGTGGGGGCCATTTGTATCGTTCTTAATGGAAATTTTTGGAAAGCGGGCACCACATGACTATGAGAGGTTAGACAGAGTCCTTAGCCTTTTTCTAGAGTATAGGGGTTCTCATGGGGTATTCCAGCATGCAATCAATGCTCTTTCCTGCAGCTGCAAAACATCCTCGCTGGTTCTGATGGACTGTCCATTTTCCGGATCTTATTCTTACCTTGCGTTGACATGCCACATTCTGAGGCAAGAGGAACTGATGGTGCTTTGTTGGAATTCATCAGATTTTGAGTTCTTATTGGAAGGGTTTCTCTCAAGAAAAGGCCCAAACAAGCAGGATTTGCAGTACTTGATGCCATCCGTTTGGTGGCCTGGTTCTTGTGAGGATGTGTCACATGAAGGTAGCATGATGATGACAACTACAGCTTTATCGGAGGCTGTCACTAAGGTATCTTCGTGCTTGTTCCTTTTTGTAAATCCAGGATTTGGTTTCTTGCAATATTAGTAAAGCAGTATTTTGTGCATTAGTTGTATGATTGTATTATCAGTAACAAACGAGATTAAAGTTTTTAGATGATAAACCTTACATTGATGACAAGGAATTGAAGAAGTGGGTTTGGATGAAGTTAACAGTATAATGGCGGGGTTCATATTGAATATGATACTTTATTTTATTCTATTTAATTTTGTTCTAATTTGTTAGGCTGAGTCCAATGGCTCTCTATCCCTTTAAAAGTAGTGTTAAAGTCAATAAAGTAGAGCTAAAGTCAATAAAGTAGAGCTAAAATAGAGCTAAAATAGAGCTAAAGTCAATAAAGTAGAGCTAAAGTCAACATATTTTACTCTCTATCTCTATTTTACTCTCTATATATAGAGAGTAAAATAGAGATAGAGAGTAAAATATGTTGACTTTAGCTCTACTTTATTGACTTTAGCTCTATTTTAGCTCAACTTTATTGACTTTAGCTCTACTTTATTGACTTTAACACTACTTTTAAAGGGATAGAGAGCCATTGGACTCAGCCTAGGGTATCATATATTCATGTATCCAACTGTGGTATATTACTGTTTCATGCACGTAAAGTGAAATTTTTGAATTAGGCTTTTACATAAGAAGAAACCTTACTTTTATCCATTTCTAGGCAACATGGAAATAGTTGCTTCTTATATTTTCCAAAAACGTGCAGAAAAAGATGGCACCAGTCACCTAGGTATCTCTTGCGTTATGTATTTCCACGTTGCAAGAGATTGAAGAAGAAAGATTTCCGACATATTTTTTATCTACTTTTCTCTCGAAGAAAATGGAGTTATGTTAGAAAAATCATCTGCATTTATTGATTTGTGGGAACTGTCTTTGGATGAGCATATTCTTTCTTGTTTTCTGGTTAATTAGTTTTTTATTTTAACTGAAAACACTAAAATGAAAAATGAGGATGGTTCGAATCTCGAACTAAAAGATATTAGTATTTCACTGATTAGTTGGCCGTTTCTGTGCAGATTGAAGAGATGCACAGGGAACTCTGTCGCTTGGTCATACAGTTCATACCTCCCATAGCACCTCCTCAGTTACCAGGTTCAGTATTTAGGACTTTTTTACAGAACTTCTTACTAAAGAACAGAGGTGCAGACCACAATCTGGCTCATTCAGGAATTTCAAGCAACTCAGTTATTGTGTCTTTGTACACGGTTATCCTTCATTTCCTATCTGAAGGATTCGGTAGGAGTGACATATGTGGATGGATGAAAGACTCTTGCAAAAGAGCTAGAGTTGATGTAGGTTTTCTTCATAAGGGTGGAGAGCAGAGCTTCCCTTTAAGCTTGTTTGTTAAAAATGATCCTCATAGGTCTGACATTGCTAGACTGGGAGGATCGTTTACACATCTATTGAAAGCTCACCCTCTGGATGATGAGGAAAGAGAAGTGATTCAGTGGGAGGAAGGCTGTGTGGATAATGAAGAAGCACATGTAACCCACTCTTCACGGGAGAAGCCATGTTGTTGTTCAAGCTCTGATGTTGATTTTCTAAGCATCTCAAGCGATCAGATTAGATACAGTGCCAAAGGATCAAGAGTCCATGGAAACTCTATTCCAGAAAGATCTGCTCATGTTTCCACTGATTGCAGTAACGGAAGCTTGAATGATGAAATAGTTGATAAACCCAGTTCTAGTGACCGAGCAGATTCTGAATTTAATTATCGACTGGTGCAGCACCTGAGGAGTGTTCCAAGGGCAAGCCACTTAACTTCAGAAACACTTGTAGAGGAGGAACTTTTGGATGCTATGCTCTTATTGTATCATTTAGGTCTTGCTCCAAACTTTAAGCAGGTGAGGAGATCAAACTATCTCTATTTCAAACCATTTAGCAGTAACATATTGTATCATCTCTTGTGTTGGCCCCCTTGTAGAACATCGATGCATATTATCTATCTATAGGTGCTCCGCTAATCTGGGGTTGATAGTGTATTTTTACTTTTTATATTAAAGGGGTATGTTTTTGGTCACCAATATTTGTGTTGAAGGCTAGTGGAACACTTGTTCTGATGTAGGATTTGTTTCGCATCATGTTCACAATAAACCTGTGTTGTTTAATGCCTAGTTGTGGAGTAATTTAGTTAACAGGATTTAGGCAATCCCCCTTCCTGCTTGATTTGAGCACATAATACAGTGGTACTTATTTTATGAAGTTGGGGTCAAGCAGAAGCATGCCATGCGTCCACAATTTTTGTTCCAGCCGGATCCAGATCTTGAATGCAACATGAATCACTGTACTGAAAGTCCAATGCAACATTAATATTGCATCGAGAAAGTTCTCAGAAGTCATCCATGTAGTTATGTATCTACCAACTCCCATACTATTGTACCTGCACGTTGAACTCATTGGGGTCCACGTTTACTGTTATACACATGTACATGAAATTTAGTCACTTCTTGGTGGAGTACAATATAGAAATTCAGCACTATTGGTATCTTCTGTCCAGCAAAAATACTTTTCCCTTGGGACAAGTTAAGTGATTTGTGCTGCCTGAGATGAGTAAAGTCTAATTAATCAGTTCTAATGGCCATAGATATGTTATTGCCCTCATGGTTGTACATTCTAGTTTCTACACGAATTGTTTTTCTATAGTCTTCATTTTTTTTTATTGTTATTCCTTAACCATTTATTATATCTCTTAATCAAGAAATTTTGTTCTGACATATCTAGTATACAAAAGTTTTATGCACCAAAAAACATACATAGAATTAGTTCTATATCAGTTTCAGTGGTTTTTAGTTTTCCGTAAATACGGAACTTATTGGAATGTATCCTAAGATGTTTTAGCAAAAAAATGTCCATAACACTGATACTTGATCCAGAATCATCTTGTATTCTTACGAAACTAATTTGAATGTGCCCTACTAGCCTTAAAAGCTACTAAAATGTTTTGGCCAAAAATGTCGATACTAAAGATACTTTTCCGTTGTCATTTTGTATTGTCTCCTAGTGAAAGAAAAAAAGAATGACTTGAATATTTTTTGAATGCAGGCGTCATATTATGTCTCTCATCAGTCTCAGTCAATATCTTTGTTGGAGGAAACCGATAAACAAATAAAGGATAAATCTAGCAGTGAGCAGGTTAAGCGATTGAAAGAAGCTAGAAATGTGTACCGAGAAGAATTGGTTGACTGCGTGAGACAGTGTGCATGGTGAGGCGATTAGACAAGTGTTTTTATTTTGTGCTCTTTAGTAATTTCATTCTTTATTGTTCCATCCTAATTTTTTTTGCATGTTTGGTAACTGATATTTGAATGTTTTCATTGTTTTGCTATCTTTCAAGGAAGTACTCTGCTTCCCTTTCTTTATATATATATGAATAGTTTTCTAATGCGATGCTCATTCATATTAGTTTTGTTAGAACTTGCAACCTCTGCATACTATCTACCGTTGACACTCCCCTCATATTCATTCCCAGAGCAGATTTCTACATTTATTCGCATGCTTCGTACATGTCTAACACTCTAGGTGCCTCCACCACATTTTGGTATTTGGAAGACATGTAATAGTGTCTTTTAAGTATACCAATATTCTCAGAAACAAACTTGTGGATAACTTTGGTAATCTAAACTTACCGAGAAAGAAAATAGCAACAATTTATCTTTCTTTTTTGCAATTGGAACCATGTGCACATGACGTTTGTTTTACTTCATTTTACTTTTCGCTTTATGTGGTTTGGAGTGACATACTTACTTCCAATGCCATTATGTTTAATGTGAGTCAGAGTTCATAAGTTTACTCCTTAATCGGTAGCTATTATTTTGAAGTCTGAAGTATCTAAACACCCATAAATGTTTTGGTTATCTGTGATATATGTATAGCAGTATAGCCATATCCAAGGAGGTCATAGAAATTCTTGTTTTACTTGTTATGAAAATAATGACTTATGGTGGAATTATGACTTAAAAACTCTGAAAAGAACTGGCTCTTAGGGGGGAACATTGGAATTCCTACAAGGATAGAACTGCTTGAGAAGCCATAACTATTAATTTTATTGAGCAGATGAACACATGTCTTGCAAATACTGGGCCTATATGGTATTGCACTAGACTTGTAAAAATGCATGATCTAATTGTTATTTTAAAGTGGAGTGCATGGTAAGTATTTGGTTACCCTAGCTAGCTCAATATATTAGTAAGATCCAGAGGACTAAGGAGTTGGTAGTTGAATGGAGAGGAATGCCTCCAATTATGTAGGATCTTGAGGTCACAGACCACTGGCACCACCTATCCAGTCACCAGCTGATAAATCCATCAAATGTTTTTTTTCCCTTTTTTTTTTCTTAGATCTGTTCACCCATTAGCTAGTACAGTTGTTATTTTCATGTCTGTGATGTTTTGTCTAATTCTGGACTATAGGTATCGTGTTTCGCTTTTTGCTCGATGGAAGCAACGAGGAATGTATGCAACATGCATGTGGATTGCTCAATTACTTGTGGTCCTGAGCAAAGAGGATCCATTGTTCTTTTATATCCCTGAATTTTATCTAGAAACGCTGGTAGACTCTCTCTCTCTCTCTCCCTCTGATTGGGTTGATGACTAATGCTTCTTTTATAGAATTTGAATGCCACTTCTGAGTTCTAATTCATTGCAAAGCTATCATCTGCTCGACTGCTCATAATAATGTGTCAGTGAAACTGACAATTGATCACGTGCAATATCTCTAGCTTTGATTACCTAATATAAGGGAAAGGATTTTTGTTGTGATTCAAATTAAGTCATCCATTGACCATCTCTCCCAGACACTCTTTTTAGCTGTCTGCTAGGAGTCTAGGACTGTAATTTTATATTTTCTGTTGTTTACTTATTTGATCTAGATAAATATCTTCTAATTATTTGTATCCAATTTCAGGTCGATTGTTTTCATGCGTTGCGCAGGAGTGATCCGCCATTTGTTCCTTCAACCATTTTTATCAAGCAAGGACTTGCTTCATTTGTATGTGTTTCCATTTTCCGTGTTTTAAATTTTATTTTAAAAAAAATCATTTTATAATTGCTATCCTATTTATGGTTTACCAGGATTTCTAACTAGTTAATAATGCGAAATGCTAGTATACCATGTTGAGAAAAGGGATGGTAATGGAGTGTCTCATTGTGCTATTTTCTTTGTGATCAGCTTCAGTAAGATATGCATGGTATTGAACCCCATAGTCATCAGTCAAACTAAGTCATGATGATGATGATGAGTTTCTAGTTGGTTTCATTTTAAAGATGTAGACGTATGACGAAATTGGCACTTTATCCCTCACAAATTTTGTGAATATAACACCGTCTTCATTTACTATCAAGACACTAGTAAGAAACAGAATAAAGAATATAGCAAGAGCATTGAGAGGCACGGAAAATCACTGCGTTGAAGTGAAGTTTCATGGACAATCCATAATATCCTGGAGGCACCCCAACTTGTTTCGAAGCTTGTTTTCAGTGAATCTGTTGCATGAGTCGTGTTATAGACTTGTAAAAAAGCGAAATAGCAAAAGTTGTTTCGATTATGTTTAACTGTACCTATCTGGCTATCTATATAGGTTTGAACTTTGTAGAAGTATAGGTATTTTGCTAAGTTACATTGACACGGACAGGTGTGCCCGTATTAGACACGGATGCGAAGTGTCTGACACAGCGAAATATAAAAAACTGAGGTAAATCACATGCAATGTGTCCGACACGGACACGTGGATACGTATCCGACACGGATTTTTTTTCAAAATATGGCATGTCCATGTAGCATAGGTATTTTGAATGAAAAAAAATTCCACCTGATACGAGCTCTGAAAGGCGGAAATTCTTATTGGCTTTCATACTTATTTTGTATAGTACATATCTGTGTTTTTTTTTTATTAGTGGGGTATTTGGCGGTCGTAGAACATATAGCGATTCATGTTTTATGGTTTTCCCTCATAAGAACACAAGGTAATGTGTGTTTTGTGGGTTATACTTGTTGTATACTAAGGCTTCACAGTTGGATGACATCTTGACACTAAGATGTTAAGTTCAGTATATCTGCTTTTGCTCGTCTACATAGTCCATAAACACACAGCTGTACTTAAGCAGGTCTCCTGGCTTATTTTGTCTTTCAGGTTACTTTTGTTGTTACCCATTTTAATGACCCGAGGATATCCAGTGCAGACCTGAGGGATCTTCTTCTGCAATCTATGTCAGTCTTAGTGCAATACAAAGATTATTTGGCTGCTTTTGAAAACAATGAAGCAGCAATCCGTTGTATGCCAAGAGCATTACTTTCGGCATTCGACAATAGGTCATGGATTCCAGTAACAAACATACTTCTGCGCCTGTGCAAAGGGTCAGGATTTGGTTTATCAAAGCATGGGGAGTCATCATCATCAGATCTTTTTCAGGTCTATAGTCACGGTGATTAATATGGTGTCTGCTGTCACAAAATACATAATCAGAGCTCTTACTATGTTTTTTCTCTTTATGCTTACAGGGTTTACTGCGAGAGGCTTGTCTCCATGATAAAGCATTATTATCAGCTTTTCTCAATCGGCTGTTCAACACTCTTAGCTGGACGATGACTGAGTTCTCAGTTTCTGTTCGAGAGATGCAAGAAAAATACCAGGTCCTTTGGTTTCTTATTTTCTATTTGCCTTGAAATGCTTGCTGATGCTCTATGTTGTATTCAAATTATCTTTTTGACATGGTCTATAATTACTTTAGGGATGCCTGAGATGTACTGCATTGAAGGGTGACAGAAACAATTACCTTAAAGAAATTTTCACTTGTTAAAATGTCATCCTACTAAAGAGAAAAAGGGGAAAAAATCATCTTAGAATTCGGAAACACGATGTTTTAACACTTGAATTGATGGTCTAAACCAGAGTGCTCTCCAAGATCCAAAATCGTCCTATTGGGACAACAGTGGACATCCAATATGCCATCACTTTTCTTCTTGACCTGCTGTTTTTTTAGGACATCCAAAAGAATATCTCATATTGGATGGTTTATGTCATTTTTGTCGATCTGAACTTTTCGCCGTTTAATCTGATGAGTTGTGGTGAGTCTACACCTTTGAGGTGCGCTTTCTGTACTTGAGGCACTAGAAATCCCCAGGATTATATTTTTTTGAGGCCACTCAGCGTGCATATGAGTAAAATGAAGGACAGTGTATGCATACAATTATCTAATTCATTTCCGATAGAACGAGTATTCAACATTTGGTTAGTAGAAAGTAGTCAACAAGTCATACATGTGAATTATGCTTCGAGTAGTTATTGTTGCCGTAGTTAGCAGATGATCTGATTGCTCTTAATTAACCCCCAAGATCCTCCATCTTCATCAGATGACTTTAGGCGTGTAGCTTTGTTACTTCTGGTATATTAACTTGATGATAAGACATAGACGCAATATGGTGACACATATGAGACAATGACACTGGTGAGTGGTCAAAACCCAAAAGTAAATTTCATTTATCAAAGATTTCTCAGGTCTGCTCAGTTCCGACTATTCAGACCTATGAATATTGTGGAAAAGCTTTTTGGACTTATTACTTTGTTTATTAATTCTGACTTTGTTTCGTCTTTTGTTATGGTGTTGCAGGGCTTGGAGTTGCAGCAGAGAAAATGTAGTGTTGTTTTTGATCTCTTATGCAATCTTGCTAGAGTACTAGAATTCTGTACAAGGGAGATCCCTCAAGCTTTCCTATCAGGATCTGATACAAACCTTCGTAGACTCACTGAGTTGATTGTCTTTATTCTAAACCACATCACTTCAGCTGCAGACACTGAGTTTTTCGACATGTAAGTTTCTTGTCGCATGTCAATCTTTGAGCAGGCAAATGCCCTTATTAATGTGTAGATCCACATAATATATTATGGAGTATGATGTTTGATAGAGATATCATCATCTCCAAAAATTACCGTTTAAGTTCATTTTGGGCACGAGAGGATGGGATGTGTGAGCTTGTGTCTCTGTAATGTGGCTAGCCGTTGTCCCACACCAGCGGAGATTATACAAACTGACTTGCATACACAGATACATATGCCTACACACAATTCTTGCTTTTTGATTGTGTTACTATTATTTCCTGTAGTTCTACTTTCATTGTTTCTATGTAAGATGACATGTCACCATTTCTTTGAATTGCTATCAGTAATCCTGTTTGAGCAGTGAGGGCAGTCACTTTCTTATTTTTTATATCTGTTTTCAGATTTTGTTATGAGATATGAGCTGTTTTTTCTGTCACTTGATCACTTTCTAACAAGTTACTTAGTTGGATATGTAATGTGACTGTATACCAGTAATCTTGCAAGTGTCCTAGTTATTTAGAGCTATAGACTCGTGTAAGAAGTGTTACAACTTCTCTCATCAGTTGTCACAACTCCATACCTCTGTTACATTTTCAATTTTCTAAAAGGACGAAATTGATTTCAAAATTTTACACCCATTCAGATTATACATGCTTTGTGTGTTAGTAAATCATTCAAATATTACTGGAGGCATTTTGGTGTTTTAGACTAGGCTTCCCTTCCAAAATGACTTTTGGCCCTCATGATAGGGCTCCTTTCATTACATCATCTCCTTTTAATGAGCAACACCGTGGGAATGATGCTTATGCATAATTTGTTCATATTACATCCTCATAGACGAGGCTCCAACAGCTGTGCTGAAGCTCATACATGACATGGGAGCTGATGCTTATTCATTGTTATCAACAAGTTACACACTTAAAGGATGAAAATTTAACTGTTTTTTAGGCATGTAGCCAACTACAATTTTCACATTTTTTTTACTAAAAAAGCTAGGGTTAGGCAGACCTTTTTTGGTTTATAGATATGAATTAATGTCTTACATAGATTCTTCAGAAGCATCCTCTTCCACCATTACATGCAAGTTATGGTCAAGAGGTGGAAGACTAGAAACTAAGAAATTACAATTCCTAAGGCATAGGCCTGCAAGATAATCTGCAACTCTATTACATAATCTTGGACAGCCTTGCACGACACTCGTTTCCTAGTTTCCTTTTGTTTATTGTACTTAATCTCGTTTTAATTTATGTTTGACTTCCTTCCTGCAGGCCAATTAGAAGACAGGGTCAATCTCTAGATAAAATTAACCGAGCAATGATCTTATCCCCCCTTGTTGGAATCATCTTGAATTTGATAGATACTAGTATCGATCTGGAGTATGGGGAGCAAAATGATGTTGTGGGGGTTTTTGCCAGCATGGAATGCGCTGTTACTGTTCATTGTGGGATCCAGTACCTGTTGGAGTACAATTGGGTTAGTTCACATACTTTAAACCTCACTCTCACTTTTGTATGTGTTTGGTCCTCAAAGCATGTTGGACAGCCTTCGATAATTCATTTATGTCAGCTGTCTACATCTGTTTGGTTTTAATATTTCGTTGGAAGTTGATTTTAGCATTGGTAGAAATTGATTGTTTATTGGTACACTTATGTGCATAGACTTTGAAAATACTTAATTAATACACTAGTTGACAGAACATTTTATATTGGGAATAAAACTTCTTGTTTTTTTATTTATTTTGAAGTTGCAGGAAAATTTAGCAAGAACATAAATTTTTCCTGCCAAGAGAAATAGATTTTTCTCTTTCATGTCCCTAAATGTTTTTTCTCGAATTTCTGATAAATAGTTGTACACTTAGACCTGTAAGAATCCTCTGGACTCATCCATTATTTGTAGAGAATATTACTTGTGGATACAAGAGTGTAGTATATATCAGCTTTTTGTAGATATCTGCTCTCCCCAGTTGTCTATGTTTGCAGTGACCTATTATATTGGCACCCGTTTATGTACAGCACAGTACAAGCGCCTCACGCTCACACATTTGCATGACCATCTTTTAGGAACTAACGAGCCATTGTTCATTGATTTGCAGGGTGGGTTCTTAAAACCTGGGGATGCTTCTTTTGAAAGAGTCGGGCAGCTTGAGCAATTCTTGAGCCTCCTTAAGAGCAGTACAGATTCAAGGGAATCAGTTACTATGGGATTTACTGTTGAGAGTGAGGAGGATAACCAATGCTGCATCTGTTATGCCTGTGAGGCCGATGCACAGTTTGAGCCTTGTTCCCATAGATCATGCTTTGGCTGCATAAGCAGGCACCTTCTGAATTGCCAGAGGTGTTTTTTTTGCAATGCAACAGTCATGGGGGTGCTGAGGATTGGCTGGAAGACAGCTTAGAGGTGTCAATTTGCCACCTTTTTTTTGTTCCTGTTGTGAAGTCGCAGCTAATTATTTATTACAGGATGAGGCTTTGGTCTGGGCAAAGATTGTCTCAGATGTAGCTAGTAATATACGGGTGGTCGATTCTAGTTGATAGCAGTAGTTTGAGTATATACGTGTACGCCTTTGTAAGTTTATAAGTCATGGGGCAGGGGAGGATATACTTTGTATTGGCGTTAAAAGAATTTTGTAGAGAGAATGAGGGCATTATTCTGTAAATATGAGGTGTAAATGGAAGGAATTTTTTTTTGTTCAATCTGAGCTCATTGCAATTGTCATTTTTTGTTTTCTTGATTGATTCACAAGATACTAGAGGACTAGAGATTGATCTGTAAAAAATTGGGCAAATATTTGGAAATTTAAGGACATTTATAATTTAGTAACAGCAGCAACAACAACAACACGGAGTGAGGTTTGGAAGTCGCAATTTCCCATACTTAGCAACTTAGCCAATGACGCGGCGGTACATGTGATTATGTGAATCTGTAATTATAATTCGATATACGTAATTACGTACCAATAATTCTCATTGTAAATATTTAAGAAAGAAGTTAAACATTCTGAAACAAACCCTGATCACTTAATTAGTATATTTTTATGGAAAGTTCTTAATTAATGTTTTTTTTTTCTCTTAAATAAATGTTCTTAATCAACTTTAAAAGTAATCAACTTTATTAAAAGTAAATCATAAGAAATACTGAAGGAACAATAGCTTTGGATGCATCACGACACATTATTACATCACAAGTAAGTGTTTTTAATCAGTATTAAAAACGAATCAGATCATGCCCATGCCAGTTCGTAATCTTCGTATATTCCTCCTCCTCCCATTCCTGGAAAGTCTCAGTTTGTTATTCCTTTGAATTAGGGGGTCTCTTTTTGTCGAATTTTTTATTTTTCCGAAATTCGACCCGAAATTGGTCTGGCTCTGGGTGTAGTTTTCATGGGCCGATTTTCCGATTTCCGAAAATTCCGAAAAAAATTGGATCGGATTCAGATATAACTCTAAAAACCAATCCAATTCGAAAGTTCCGATATATAGCCGATCCGAAATTTCCGATATTATTGCTAATTTATTCCGAAAATATGTACTTCTCTCACTATCCACTTGATTAGATCTCGACCATTCATCCATTTTCTAGTTTTTTACTTCCAAAAACAAAACAAAAACATAACTTAAATTCGCTACTTTCCCACTTGGAATTGGACCACCTAATTGTCATTACACCGTCTGCCATAACAACAATGATATGAAAAAAATGTCATTGAGTCATACAATGACTTCGACCAAAAAAAAAAAGCCAAATTCAATAGATTAAATGTTATTTAAAGCTACTTAGAGTCCAAGACCAGGAATCCATTATTCATGCGAGACACTTCACGCTTCAATTTCACACACGAAAAAAAAAGATTGAAACATTACAAATACCAGGCTCCTCAAATGAATACAATGCTTTGGCGTTGGTGGTCGCGGGAGTTCTTTTTCTCATTTTTTCTTGGATCACTTGTTTGAATGAAAATGGATTTTTTCAGTAAACAAGTGCGTATTGCTGTTGGTACATTGGTATTGTGGACATGATTTTCTCTCCCTACAATGAACATTGACGTATGATATTCCAAAAATAATTGAAACTAAAGAGATTTTTGAAAATTTACCAAGTATTCCGAAATTTCTGAGTTATTCTGAAATTTCCGAAAGTTCCGAAATTGGAAATATATTTTGAATCCGAAAAAAATTTGGATCGGATTTGGCTAGCATATTAGGTTCCGAAAAAAATTCGAAAAAATTCCGAAAGAAGTTAATCCGATCCGATCCGAAGTCACCCCTTCTTTGAATGCATAAACTATTGTATGATGGCAGTTCTAACAAATCATTATTATTTTTTTTATTTTATTTTTAATAAAAATTGTGCACTCCATTTGGTATTTTGGTTACCCAATGCAAACCTTACGTGAATTAACTTGAAATATGCCTAATGTTACATATATGTTATGCACCACAAGTGTTTGATCGAATATAGTTCCTACAATTTGCCGGTTTAAGTAGATCTGTAGGTATAATCGCATAACTAATGCCGAAAAAAAATAAAAATAAAAAATAAACTTCTTAGAGGAAAGACTGAAACACAAATCACATACATGAACAAGATTGTACGAGTGTTTGAATAGGTCTCGTCGATCCCAACAAGAGTAGACTACGGTAATATCAAAGAAACGAGAGTTAAAATTTCAAGTTCCGCAAATTGAATTGATATTGGTGGATTAGAGAAAATATTACATCCAATACCATACCCCCCCCCCTCTCCCCAAATGATGTTACTATTCATCCAACCCTTATTAATTCAACCTTTGTAATTAGTAATGTCGATTACTGAATACTGATATAATTTATTTGTAACACTCCTGTCACTTCGACTTTGTTCTTATAAGTACCGATCTTTATGTTCCTAAATGTTTGTTCCAAATCCAAACACACACACAAAGTCAAATGCCCTCATAATGCCTCGACCATGTTCTACATTCAAGTTGGAAGACGTAGGGAACAATATAACTCAATTCCAATCCTACAGACGGGGTGGGCAATGGGCCGGGTCGGGCTAGCCCGGCCCTAAACATTTAAAACCCTTCATATATTAAGGCCGGGTCGGTTTGGCCCTAAAGTCAGTATAGAGTCGGATCGGGCCGGGTCACAAGTCTAAATCTCAAGCCCTGATCCTATCCTAAGCCCTCTTTAAAGGTTTTAGGGCCGGGCCTATATATTTTCTTCTTTTTACAAATGTCATTTTTCTGACAAAAGTTGTTTTGGTTTTATAAAATTATTTTAAAGTATAAATTTAGCAAAATTTTATGTATTTTTAAACTTTTAATGGTGTGGAAGGAAACCTTTAGTTTAGACTTGGTTTTGGATGTGAATAAAACTATAATTTATAAAAGTAAGTGGGAAAAGAAATTGAGAATAATAAGTTCTAGACTTTGATTTTATGATCAACGGGTGTGTGTTATAAAAGAATAAAGTCTTATTTTTATTAGGTTAGTGCTCATTGTTTTGAAATAGTCGCAATTTTAGGTTGACAAATTTTTGTTATATAAGACAAATTATTGGAAGTACCTTTAGGTGTAAGTGATAAATTTGAAAGACGATGATATTATTTTAATTGAAAATATTTAAAAAGAGTTGGATAATTATGGATGTATATTTATCTTGAAAGTGTGAAACTATAACTAGGACTTGGTTAGGGCCGAAATAATGTTTTATCCTATGTTTGTTTATACAAATCTTATAATTTTTTATTTGATCAAATATATAGAATTGGAACACTAAAAGTGTTTGATTAAGTATAGAAAATTAGAAGGCATTAGGGCCGGCCTATTATATATTTTGTGCTTTAGTTTGTGACTTGTGAGGGCTTTATAGGGCTTAAGGTCGGATTATTTTTTATTTGATCAAATATATAGGGCCAAATTCATAATAAGAAACCCTACAAAGTCTATTTTTAGTATTTTTTTACCTCATACAAACATGCCCCTTTTCTTTATAGTTTATATATAGGTCATGTTTGTTTGGGGCTGTAGGATTATAATTGCGGTTGAGGTTGACTTTTGCCAAACTTGGTCAGCACGTGTCAACCGTAGTCAATATAGTCAAAGTCTACTGACTAGTAGGTTTGGTCTGGAATTGGTCAACAGCCTGGGACTTGGAACCATGCTAATTGTACCATGTACCCTAGTGCTGCCAAGTTTGCGTGAAGTTCAAGGTACTCACAACTCACAAGTCACAACCACCACCACGAACCCCAATCCTCATATCAGCAGTTCAGCACCAGCAAATTGGTGACGATTGAGAAGTATGTATGTTTTGCAACAGATGATTTCGGGTTCAATGAATTGCATGCGTTTGAAAGAGTTGATCCTAGTAGCACGTTTTCGAGGTAACTCCCCTTGAGGCAAACATACAAAACATTACTCCAGACCCAGAAACTTTCCACGGTTCCCCCGGAGGCAGTATCTATTCTTAAAGCAAATTGATACTTAAAAAGTTAAAAGAGTAAACAACTCAAAATTTGCATTAAAGTAGAAATTAAGCGATGTGTTTGTTCAAATCTTACATACAATCTTGAATGCTGGAATAAACATGCTTTAAAAACTACAGTAAGTGTTATTAAGTCTTCTGCAAATAACATCATTCAAACATGAAACTGTTACAGACAAAAAACTTTCACCCGACCAAGCAAATTTTGATACAAAGCTTATCGCAAACACAAGTACCGGACAAGCCAAAACATTTTGTTCGACCAATTATGAATTGGTCCAACTGAGAACAACCCCAAGAAAAGAAACTTTACAGATAAACTTGTTCCTGCTAACCACGATGGGTTTGAGAAATTTGTATGCCCATCAAATCAAAGCTTTTGTTTCCGAGCAGCAAGATAATTTATAGCCAATCTTGAAAACCTTGTAATACTGAAAAACATTTGTAAGAACGCACGTCCCTTCACAATCCCCTCTCGTACGCCTCTCGCAGTCTTAGCTAACACTGGTTCGATTGCCTCGGTCTTCAGATTGACTTGCTCCTGCACCAATGCTAATCAAGTAAAGATTGGAGTAAAACCAACCACTCAATTCAGACCAGCATCTCATAACAACAAAAGAGAACGGATTAAAAAGAGTATAGAAGCTAACCATTTGGAACCATGGTAGTCAACCGACGCAATCTGTCCTCCGCTACACGCACAGCTTGAGTTGAGTTTCTAACACCCTTTGTTATCTCCTGTCTGAACAAAACAAATAGGCTCATCAGATATAGTTTAAAAAAGATTTCAACTATTGACTCCTGAACTAACCCCAGATCACTAAGCTCCATTGTTAGGTCACTGATTTCCATTCCAGATAACCGAACTGCAGCCATTGTGTCGGGAAGTTCTTCTCTCATAACATCCATTAGTTTTTCTAGTGAAAGGGCTGCTTTTCTAAAAGCCTACATATGAACAAACGAAGATGCACATAATGAGTAGAAGTAAACAACATATAAGGTGGTACCATAAACAGGTTTTCAAAACACTGCAGAAAACGTCATCCAAGATTACTAACCAGAAGAGCTGGAATAGCCGAGAAAAATAACCACGAAGTTGAAATCGCTGCCTATACACAAATAACAATCATAAACTGTAAATTGTCATTAGGAAATCAGTTCTCTTCAATTACATACGGCATAGCTTTATTCTCAAGTACTTTGCATTATACGTTATTAGCATTAGCAATAATATACAATCTCCATATACGTTATTAGCGTTAGCAATAATACACAATCTCCATTTGTTTGGCAGCAACAGCAACAACAACAACAACTGCTACTGCTACTGCTACTACTACTACTAGAAGCACCTATATAACAAGGTGATCCCATCTCTCTGCTACACTTTGCTCTTGCAGAAGAAGTCCTTAGTAGAGGTATCAGTCACTTGCAATCAGAAACCTTATAAAGCCTATGCTGATCACTAAAGGTATTACTAGTCCCTCTTGTTATTTTCTGAGTTCTGATGATATCCTTATCTTCACAAATGGCCACATAAGAGAACTGAAACAGTTAACCAAACTCTTGCAAAACTATCAAGAAGGTGCTGGTCAACTCATAAACAAAAGGCAAGCTACTTATGGGCGGCATAACTACGGGCTGAAGAAGAGCAATATCACTTGAGTTGGGTGTTAAAAGAGGGTACCTCTCTCTAAAGTACCTAGGTGTACTTCTCTTTGAAGGCAAGGTTACCAGGGCTGGTGTTGGCGTGGTCTTCTTGACAATATTAGATAGAATATGTCATCTTGGAAGGGTATGTAGCCTGCTCTCCTTTCGTGGAGAAATATACTAAACAAAGTTGTCTTAGTTAGTATACCTGTTCACAATCTTGCTGATTACAAATGGCCACAAAGTCTAATTGAAGAAGCAAAAGGATCCATAAGAAATTTTCTCTGGTCTGGCAATAATGAAGAAATGAAGAGAACAATAGTGAGCTGTTATGAAGTCTGCATACCTATGGAGGAAGGAGATCGTTAACTTTATGCTAGTTATAGGCAAAAGTTTAGGAATTGCTACAAACTCTTGGACCGAATGTGTAGCTGTTTTGGAAAGTGCTGAAACTGCTATAAATAGTGGATGCACTATATCGGGATTGAATCGGATGCTACTGCTGTTGTGACAGCATTCAGATAAAATGCCACGACTTTGTAACTGAAAACCCGATGGACTGAATGATTTAACAAAGCTCAATGCATCCATATCTCTCACATTCGGAGGGAAGAGAACCGGGTGGCTGGCAATGACTCGTGGATTAATAAATGGTAGGAGCCTCACCAAACGTACACTAGAGTTTCCTAGGCTTTTGTGATGCTAATACTTAGGCTAAAGCGTCACCTCGTTGTACAATTACTTTTGTTTTACATTTTCAACTTATTCAGACAAAAAAACACAAGCACATATATCTAGTGTATACCCTGAAGTACCAATTGTGATCAATTGTTATGTCATTTGTTACATTACACATATTAAAAAAAAAACGTTTATGGAACAAAATATCTTCAACCAATGAAATAAAAAGAAGAAGAGACTCAAGAGAGAGAGTTACCACGCAAGCAACGGCATTCAACAGTGTAATATGACGGTTAGTGAGGTTCCATTGAGAGAGAGAAGGCGGTGGAGATCCAACGGACGTGGTGAGAAGAGGAGCGTCGGATTGAATTGAAAGAGAAGAGAAATGAAGGTGTTTAGGAAAGCGGAGATTGGACGGTCGTTGTTGAGAGTGGAGATTTTGTAGTTTGAATTTGAAGTTGGTGATATTGGTATTGGTTTGAAGTGAAGATTTTGAAGCTGGGTTTGAAAGCTGCATATTGATTGCAGGTGACATTTCCGTAGTACTCAAATTTTGACGAGAGAGCTCACTCTCTTTGTAGTGTCCGCTTCTTTTGGTAAGTGACTCCCAGCACTTGCTTATGGCTATTTAGGCTGCGTTCCAAATAATTTATGTTAATAAAGATTTGGGGCTTTTACTCTATTTTACAAGAAAATTAGCGAAAGCAAATAAAATACAACATTTTCTATAAAAGGCCCATTTTGTTTATTTAGTAATTTTGGTAAGTTGAAGTGGTAACGAATTGAATGCTAAACTACAAGGACTATTCCAGTGTTACTGAAGTCTTCAACTTATGCATCCTCTTGAGACGATATCAATTCTCAACTAGTCTCTTCAAATTTTATTTTATTTTATTTATTTATTATTATTTTTTTTTATGGATGGAAGCACCTGTTCAACCAAGAATCACAGGGTTCATTTTGGTTACATACTTATCAAACAAAAATATCTAGCCCAAATGTTCAACCTAACTTGATGTTCAAAAAAACTTGAAGAGACTAGTTGAGAATTGATATCTAGCCCAAATGTTCAACCTAATTTGATGGAAGGTCAAATTTGATCAAGTATCAACTTAACAAAACAGCTCGCTTTCCTGACTCGCGGCTGGGATTTGATTTCAGCAAGTATAAATCGAGGGTTGCCATTCTGCCACGTGGATTAGGAATAATTAAAAGTATTAATTGTTAAAACCCTTCGGAATGCAAAACCCTTGGTTTTCACTTTCGGGCAAAGAGAAACCGAACAAAGAGAAAGCTCTTCATCTCCTGAGATGATCTAAACTCAACCCTCTCTAAACCCATTATGTTCCCACCGCTCTCATCTCTCATGCTCTCTAAACTCTCTGACGCAGCTCTCAAACTTCTCATGTTTCTCTCTAGCTTCGCGGTTGGTCTAATTTCACAGGTATTAACGCTTTTTAAGTTTCTTCTTCTTCTTCTTCAAATTGTCTTTTATCATATTTAAACTAGGGATTTCTCAATTTTTCTAATCTTTTCACAATTCAAGTGGTGCAAAACAGATAATATGTATTCTTTCAAATTACCAATCAACAAAAGCGAAGGTATGATTCTCCAGTATTCGATAAGAACTTCATTGCTTCTGTGTCCATTGCATTCATTGATTTAGTTCAACTATTTGGTGTTTGGCACAATGTTAATAAGGTTAGCAGAAGAAAAAATAAATAAAGTACTTTGAAAACGAATTGGCTAGATTTTCTGATTTTTATTCGACTACTTGATTATATTACTTGAGATTGTGCGACCACTAATTAGTTTGTTTTTATAGCTCAACTTTATGGGTTGTAATGCTTTTGTTGGATGGGCTATTGCTTCATAGTTTTCAACTCTTCTAATGGAGTGCTTTTGAAGTTAGTATTTCTCTTTAAACTTCTCATTCTTTGACAGTAGAATGTTGGATTGGTGTTTATTCTTAGTTGAATGCTATCAATCTCTAATTGTACCCACCCAGAGTGAAATTATGGTCTGTAAACTAAGAAATTTCATTGTGCTGTTAATTCAATGTTAGGCTCATTAGTCTCTTAAGGCGCAAGTTATGCAAGCATTAGAGGAATATGGTTGCTTCGAGGCTGTGTATCCCAAAGTTCCTGTAGCTTCACATGGTGTTATTTAGTTCAGTAGTAGAGTTATTTGATCTACCTGTAGAGAGTAGAGACCAAGTCCCAGAACATTTTTGGGTTGCATCAGCAAGCCTCCCCTTCGCCCTCACCATGAGAGCATGTCTATTGTTGGTGTTCTAAACTTTGAGAAAATGGAAAGGTTCACAAACATGATGTGGCCTCAAGGAAATCCTAGAGTCAGGTAAATGTATAATACTCTTTCAATCAATATAGTACAGGCAATTTCCTCAATTCGTAGACCACACTTCCATTGGCGTGGATCGCCCTATATACATGCATGTTTGTTCTGTTTCCTCAGTGAAGCCATACATTCATATGCAAAGCAAATAGTAGAAATTTGGATCAACTGTTGAGGAGGATGATTCTTGAGAGCATGTTGTTGAAAAGTACTAAGATGAGCACATTGAATCCAACTTCTATTGATTCCGTGTTGCAAAGTACACTATACATAATCAACCGGATGAACTGAATGAAACTAAGATGGGTTGTAGAGCTAACACGGACATGAACTTGGTTACTATAATCGCCTAAGAATCAAGTTCAAGGATTGGAAATCACGAAGGAAGGATGGCAAAGGGGTGCAAGCCTGAGTCTCTCCTAAAATTATACAAACTCAGCCTAAAATTATTTGGTTAAATATATGTTGGTTGCTTAAGTATTACTTTAGAAACACAGCAAAGAATGATTTAATGGTAATCGGGCGTGGTGTAGTGCAACTATCAACCTGCCGAAGTCTCAATCGACAATAACTATTACTTGGATTACTTGGATACAAGATATGTTGTTATGTTTGATGCATCTTTGATGTCAGCTCTCCAATACTGTGCATTTGGTTGAGTGGGTGACTAAAGATGCTTAATACAATCTTTTTAGCGGGATGATTACGTAATCACATGTAGTAATTTCTACACGTGTTTTGATTTTTTGATTCATTTGATAAGTTGATATGTAATTAATAATAAGAAAACTTATATATTATATCTTAATGTGGTGCAAGAGAATTTATTTTTGCAACAGGGAGATAAACCTTGGAATGCTTAGTGGGTCAGGGACATGGATTGACCGGGTGATTGCTAAGGTGAGTTGGATAAGTCTGAGCAGGAGACACTATGAAGGTAAAACCGGGTAGGCCACGTTTTTTCTTTACCAAACACTTACAAGCTAATGTCATTTTTTAACCAATATCATGATTTAATTGTAGACACAGAAACACAATAATTATCTTATTTTTGAAGGCCTACACTAATTAATTAACACCAATATAATGGTACAGGTTAGGCTTAAACACCATTAAATGCACACTTGGAACTGTTATTCTTTCTCCGTATTATTAGTGGTAAAAGATGCATCTAGAGTAAATTGTCTTTGTTTCATTATGACTTCTCATTGTTTCTACTACATATGCACTCCCTACTATATGCATTTTGTATCATAACATAAGATCATTCTTTTTGTGGTATTCAAATGACCTCTACTTAGCAGCAATTGGCATCTTGGATGCAGTACAGTGCGCAAGCTTCAGTGATTTGTTAATGGTATTATTTGGAGTAACTTGGCAGGCCTATGTAATCCATGTGTTTGCAGGTTTTTTCATTACTAATTTCTTAGAGGAGTGTCATGAAGATGGACTTCAGATGGCCTGCCCCAAAAATAAGTAAATGTTATTGATACGAGTCTTTAAGGAGCACTACTGGAGCAGTTTGTTTCCTGAAACTGCGAGAAAACAATACACCAGTTCACACAAGAAAATTAGTGTCAAGCACTTTACAATAGCATTAAAGATGTGCGTTGTTTATGAGAAGCTTTGGTGCCTTTATTGTCCAAATTCATGTGCTTTAATACTTAGGCAAGAACTGTATGTGGTTGTAAGGCAACTCTATTATAAACAGAGATAGTTTGTACACCATTATGTGATGTTAATTTGTCAGCGAACAAGATTCTTATGCTATAAAAAGGTTTTGATTTCTCATTGGTGTGGGTGTCAGCTTTGACCTATGCTAAAAGACAAGTATTTTTATTATTTTCAAAAAAGGACTGCGGTAACCTATGCGAGAGACATATCTTTGTTGTTTCAAGCAAATGAAGAATATGATTCCCTCCCTTTCAAAGTAGGTAAATGGGTAGACTACAGAATCGGAGCGCTTAGATTGAAATTCAATACACACCTATCTTTTACTCACTTGATGCGTGCTATTGAAGAAAAGGAAAAATAAATGAAAACAAGGTGTGGTTAAAAAAAAACACGTGGAATAAACAAACTAAGTTAGCTAATTGGGCTATTAAGCAGACCAAAAAAAAATGAACCAAAAAATGCCCAAATCAAAATTAATAACTCGATCTAATGAGCTTTGGGCTTTTGATTCAAAATCCAATACATATAATTATTTATTCAAAAAGACTTTGGATTATTTTTTTTTTCCCGATAATCCAAGACTTTGGACTATTTTTTTTCCCCGATAATCCAAGACTTTGGACTATTAAATCATTAACAATCCATATACATATATTATTTATTCAAGTGGAGTTTGGACATTTGAGTCATTAACTATCAAGAAGCAGGCCCAGCCTCCTGACTTGCGGCTGGGATTCGATTTCAGGGGGTATAAATCAAGGGTTATAATAGTGTCACCAAAGCGTGTGAGTTGAATTAGAAATTAAATGGGATATTAATCATGGAATATTAATCGTGAAAACCTTTATTAGAAGAAACCCTTTCGTTCGCTCTCCCAACCCATCATTTCTCATCGAAACAAAGCGAAGAAGAAACCAATATGTTATTCTTTCGCCTCCTACTTCTTCTTCTTTCTTGATTACAGTGTGATTGCAATTAGAAATGAAAAACCATTGAACAAAAACTGTTCTCTTTTTTTCTCTCTCTCAAGCCTCCAAGATAACCCAATTCTAATCTTAAAAGGGACAAGGTGTCATCTTCTTCACCAAATTGAACGTCGGTATCTTTAGTTTTTTTTCCAAAAAAAAAACAGAGGAAACTTGCGCGCCTCAAATTCATACAGATAAGTTATCTTCAAAACGTTTTTTGCCTTTACAAATCATGGTTGTTTATAACACAAACTTCATTTTTTACTATACATTTTTATGTTTTTTCAGTTCTTCTTCATTCATTTTTCTGTTTTTTCAGTTCCTTTGGCTTTTCCTGGCTGTCCAAACGCACGCTACCTCAATTAGTCGCAGGAAGGGTTTTGGCTGACATTTACCTCTTCAAGGTGTGTGCTATACATAAGTTAATAATCTCCTTAAATGTGTTTTGATTTTTTTTTTCACCTGAAAGTCTATTCTGTCATATATTTTAATACCAATAGTCTAAATTGATTGAGATATTCTTCATCTAATCGAATGTGATAAATGTTTTGTTGAAAGAATTTTTGAAGTAAAAAATTCCAGGTCTGTCAAAGGCCTCACTAAAATTTGTGTTCTCGCCTCTTTTTCCCTGAAAAAATGTATCTGTCTTAAGATGATCGTGATGAGTGCCACGATGACAGCCGTGAGTTGGATTACAAATTAATTAGATTCTTAATTGTTAAAAAATCCTTCGTGTCTCCAAACTTGGTTCTTAAAAGCTTATCCTTCCCACCTTTACAGGTCTTGCTCCACTTCCACAACTCCTTCTAATCTTTTGCTATTGCTTGGTTTGATGATTTTGTGTTGTTAGTTTGCGAGGGAAAAAACAGCTTCCGAGAGATCTAAAGCCGTTTGAGGTGAATTTTATTGAACCCTCTTATTTGTTTTTTCTTTTTGAATTAAGAAATGGGTATCAAAGAAATGTGTACCATTTTTTAGCTTCATCTTTGGCGACGTCATTTGGAACGTTTAATGCGTTGTTGCTTTGGGGTTGTTTTGAGCTTCATAAAAACTGTTCTTTTGGTGGTTGTTTAAGAAATGGACATCAAATATTCTTTTGGCGTTGGTTAGACTTCGACTTTTATAATGGTTGTTTAAGTGTTGTTTAAGGGGCGTCAAAAGATGATCTTGCGGTTATACACACAGTCAATAACTTGCTAATCTTTTACAAAAAAATTTATGAAAATAGGTTGTAATGCTTTCGAATTTCTCTTTTTAATTCTAATGACTATTTCCTCTTTTCGCAATTCTTCAACTTCAAGAAGGGGGCGAAAGTATCACTGCTAAAGCTACTCTGGATAGCTCTTTTTAGAGTAATGCACACCTGATTGGAAAGGGACAATTGGTACACTACTGGTTGGTGTACTCAAAACTTAATAATTTATCTGTATATGTCGTTGTCGTACGTTTACGGAGTGTTGTTTATTGTAAAATTTGATTCCAGGAAGGCGAGCTTATGAGTAGTGGGCATGTGATGCTTGGGGAGGATATCGAAGTTGTAAATGGTATGTCAGTTTGTGTACAATTTTGTAATTTTGATATGCAAATGGTACACATACAAGTTTATTATCTAGCATAGGTATCGTGTAAACAATTTGTTTATATGACATTGAGCTGCTGCCGGGGTTAAAAATTCCAAAGCATAGTACAGATTGAATTAAGAAATGGGTAACAAAGAAATTGTTTCTTCTTAATTGTTTCCTTTTTTGAGCTTCACGTATAACTGTTCTTTTAAGTGGCGTGAGACTTCGACTTAAGTGTGGTTGTTTAAGTGGCGCCAAAAAAGGATTTAACAAAATGGTTCTACAATTATACCCACACATGATTTTATCATTGTTCACTTGACAAGTTCTTAGTAATTGGTTGGAATCACTGGAGTTATATCAGAGATTCAGTAGAAGGAGAAGAAGGTTCGTAACTTATCTACTTACCAATACCTACTTTCTTCTCTAATTATCGCAAAAAGAAGAGTGTACAAACAATAATGTTTGTTACTAATTCTTTTATTCAAATTATAATGCTTAAGATAATTATACTCTTGATACATTCACACATCCCCTCAATACTTTTTATTCAAGTTAGGGGGTAGAATACTTCTAAAGTGTTTATATTGATGGGTATCATTGAATCCTCTTTTTGGGTGAGTTAGGTTGTTTGACATTAATATTACTATGCATGTTGCTGAAATTGTGAGAACCTCTTTAAAGCATGTCAAATTATTTTATATTCCTTCTTAATTAGATTCCATGTGATGGGTGCTAGACTACATTATTCTTTTAAATTGATTGATATGATGTATATAGTTTGAGTTGGTTTGGGACTCAAGTTCACATATAAGTATAGCCTAATTTTCTTTGATTTCGGATATGGGTAGGCCGAAACGTTATTCTATTCTATCTAGGAATAACACAAAGACCATTTGAAAGATTGAAGTTGATTTGTTTTATGCCTATTGTGGTCATATGTCGTGGTTCAAGTTTTAAAGGATGCTAACTTCTCATTATCGGACTGTTCAAGCTTTTCCCATTACAAACTTGTTATTATATTCATCGTTGTACCCCAAGAACATGAACATGAGCAGAAAATCATTTTGCTTCTTCGAATGTTGTCCATTGCTCACAAGGAACTTAAAATTGAAGTTGAAGGTTGTTTCCATGACACTTGGGTAAAGGGGCTATTCGTTGTTTTATATTTACTTTCTCTCCATATGTATTATTATTTGCACGGAATAAGTACGACTAATTTCTCTTTCAAAAAGCAATGAAGCCCATTTTTATTTTTATTTTATTGTATTGTCCCTGTAGAAGAATCACACAAAAATACATGCTTTGATATATTATAATTTTATACTTTTTTTCCTATTCCTTTCTGAACAGGAACACCTTTTATACAATTCTGAATCCATGGGTAGATTACGTACCTAGAGAGGAAAGGTGGTTCATCGCTTGAAAGTTGATCCATACTTGCTTACATCTCTAGGGTGTTTATATAAGTTCTCTTTGATATGATACATCTTATCTTTTATTATTTTGCTATCATTTAGTGGGTAACTAGGGTGTTATTGATTCCAAAAAGAAATGGGGAAATGGGGGTGCATCCCCAACTATCATGACATATGAGTTGTTAGTTTGTATGATAGATTTGTGAAATATGCATTGAACTAATCAAGGGAGTTCAAAGCTTTGACAATAATAAAAGAAATTAAAAGTTGCATAATTGATAGCTAAAATAGCATGATGAGTGCTGGAGTGATGGCTTTTGCTAGAAGGGGATGGTTTGAAATATCTTGATATACTACAAGCAATGAAGAACAATTGCTTAAAACCTTTTTTTTTTACTTTGTTGTTGTTCGCTTTGGATGGTCCATGTGACACAGTGAGAGTGGACTAAAATACTTACTATATATCTAATATTTTCCTAATTTACTACATTTCAGATTTTGTTTGATCCTCCCTATGATATTGTTTGGAGTTTGAATATTATTAAGTGATCACCCTTACATATCCAATTATGCCCAAAACTCATGAGTTTTGACTTAGTTTTTGAACTAATATGTTGTGTGCTTAATCTTTCAATCTTTAGGGTAAAGGCCAATGTTTAAGGTTCATAGTCAATTACATGCTTTGGGTTGCTTTTATGTTGTAATATTTATTTTTTCAACTATTGCAATGGAATGTTGTTTTCCGTACTAATTGAGTATGTTTTTTGTGTTTTAAGATTAGCTTTACACTGGATTAGCTAACGAATGTGAACAAAGAAGAGGTTCCAAGATTGAATTGTCATTTGCGAATTGAGAGGGTTTGTATCCATTTTACCGGAGACTCAAATTGGGAAGTACACTTTATGGAAGTTATTGAAATGAGTTCATTCAAGTGTCGTAGATATTTCAGTAGAAGGTTTGGTTGTAAAACCTGTAAAATTTCCCTCAGATGCATAGGACTTCTCGAACATATGTTGGCATTCTACTTGATATCACTCAAAGGCCATATAACAAGGTAAAGTTTATTTTTTTTTAAAAAAAATTTATGATTTGTTTTATTACAATATATATATCTTATTTCATTAGCTTCCACATGTCATGGGCCTTCCTTTTATGGTTACGAGCTGATGGAATTGTTTTGACCCGTTATAACAATAGCTGTATTGATCACCATCTGGCACAAGTGATATACATTTCTTCTAACGGGGGATGTCTCCCCATTTACTTTGAAATTTGATTGGATTGGTTGTTACAATAATTATTTTCCTTTTTTTTTTTTTTTTTTTTTGTGAAAATTGCAGCGTGGTGGTAGCATGCATGATAAGCAATTTAGGTAGATTTGATTGGATCGGCGGTGCCGATTTTCACTTCCTAAGCGTGCAGACGTTGCAAGTTCAAATGCAGAGCCAAGGAATCTCGCTTCCATCTCATTTTTCCGATTTCAAAATAATATAGAGAGCAACATAGAAGTTCAACTTATAAGATGGAAATTGCAAACTGACTCTTCAGGGAGCTTTATGTGATTAAATGTGCTTCAAACTTCAAACTCACTTGCTAATAAATGTGGTCGATTCCCTGTTTTGTCAAATTTCTTTGTTGGCAACATCAGGAATTTTCCTTTTACATTTTCCATGGGTTTCTAGACACGCATGTTAATGTACACAGTTTTTAATAGTCGCTTATTGAAGTTGTATCAAAACTTCGTCATAGTAATTGATTTGTAGTTGATGTTTATTTTAGTCATAGTAATTGCTAAATAGTTTCGTCCCAACAACGTATTCTTTTGTCCTAATAGTCTGCTAAATTACTAATCATGTGCTAAATTACTAATCCCGTAGTTTAAAATTTCCAGCAATATTTGATGCTTATCTTTGTCAATGTCCAGCCCAAGCCGCCAGAAGAGATGGATTGCATCTTTGCATGTACCAGTTCTCGAAGGAAGAGATTGATTGCATGCAAATCAAAAGCATTTAATTAAGACATCCATGCCAAAGCATTTAGAATGGGAGGCAAAGACTTAGAATGTTGAACTACTGTGTGAAGGTTAGATGTTATATATCTAACAAAACTTTACACGAAAACTAACTTGAGCAAGAAAACTAAATTGTTTGGAGATATGGAAGACTAGAAATAAGATCAACTTTGAGAATGATCCAATACAGGGTGTTTACAATCATGCCCGACATCATGTCAAGACAGTCACTGAAGCCTATGATTCCAAAGCCAAGACCTCCACTTCCAGAACAACACTCAATAGCAATATTGAGTATGACCACACTTAGCAGACTATATATAGTAGCTGGCCCAAGATTATCTTTGATGGAGCCTTCAGCAGATTCGAAAATAAAAAAGGCAAATGATAAGGAGTGATCATTCTCTCTAAATTTAGTGCGCACTTCATATCAGCCATTGGATGACATGATCATACGGTTTGTGTGTGGTTTGTCGGGGTTGTGGGTCATGCAACAACCTCGATCTCAAGAAGGAATTTCTCCATCCAACGGCTATTTGCCTTGATCTCTCCAAAATTTAGAGATGATGATCTTTCCTTATCACGACTCAATAAAAATAGTGCAGCAAGTATTAGCTTTTCGTATGGGACCTGATGGAACTATCTTTGGGAGCTATTCATAGCACATTTAGATGTCGAATGATATGGAACTACCTTTGGGAGCTATTCATAGCACATTTTAATTTTATTTAATTTTTTTTTCAAAAATCAAGCACAGTAACTAATCAGCATGCATTATCCCCGAAAGCATACTAAAAAAAACACATTTACAACTATATAATAAGAAAACAAAAACTACTATAAGTATTTCGGAGATATTAATACACCTAATAATAATATAATATTAGCATAATTTATGCACTCCGTGCCGAAGGCACGGGCACTCACTAGTCTATCTAACAAAACAAAGCTGTTTTCTGACTCGCGGCTGGGATTGAGTTTCAGGGGTATAAATCGAGGGTCCACAATGCGCCATGTGGATTAGGAATTAATTAGAGTTTTAATTCTGAAATTAAATAAATAAATAAAAACCCTTCGGTTAAGTTCTCCAAAGCTTGAACCCTTCATTCTCCAAAGCTCACAAAAGCCCTCGAAGTTCTCAATGAAGGCAAAAAAAAAAAAAAAAGGGCGCACGTTGTTTTCTAAACACCAATCTCCAGCAAAAGTCCCTTCACTTCTTATGCTATGCGAACTTCTATCTCCTATCTCTAAAGTTCTTGATGGTAAGCATAAGATATGGTTTTAAGATTTCTACTAGGTACCTCACTTACTTATATGTCTTCTTTCCAATGATTGCTTCCTTCGGTATTTCTCTAATTTGATTATGTCATTTTCTCCTTTCTCAAGCTAAGAAGGAAAGGTCACGGTTTT